>NC_044288.2:8437243-14079743 GCF_004027225.2 Strigops habroptila | reverse complement strand
TAATAGGGAACATTTTGTGTTTATTCACAAACTCTAGGAAATCAGACTTGTGTTTTAGGGAACTTTAAAGTCAGTATGGATGTTCTGAAGAACTTGGCCTCCCACATCTCTATCTCAAAACCCTCTTTATTCCTCAAGTCCAGACTCACATGGGTTTTCTTCGGGTTCTTTCCCCCTGTTCTGGATAATTTGGCTTTTTTCCCTCTTTTTGATCACTTGTCCAACAGTAGAGAAGAGGTCCTGCCAGGTAAATGGATGGATTCTGCATCTGCATGACTGTCTCATGTCAGACAGTATCACACCTTGAACTAGTTGGTGTCGAAAGGTGTAATTTCTGCACTCCCATCATTGCCCATCTCAGCCATGCCTAAATGCAACTGAATTTTAACACCTGGGGGCTAAAAGATATTCAAAGCCAAATTCACCTAGGAGGAAGAAACAAGCTCTTTTAGCACCTCAGGTTCAAGGGAGATGTTTGCACCTGCTACAGCACATATAAGAATTATTTCTGGATTTTCAACCTTGTTTTTAGTCATCTGTGGCAATATCCTGGAATTGTGTTCCCATGTAGAAGCAAGAAAAACAATGGTGAACTCTCATTTAGCATCTCTCTAGGATCCTTTCCTAATCAGCTATCTTAAATGCAGGAAAACCGGTCTAGCAACAAAAGGGACAGGTCTCAGCAAAAATCCAAATGCAGCCCAGCTTTTAAGACACACCTGATCTAAAATAAGCCTGGCTCCCATGTACGTCTAAACCTGGCTCTGTGGATGGAAGTGAATGAAGATGAAGCCTGAATAAGAGACAGGCTGACCATGCTATACAGGTGCCTCATGAATGTCACCTTGCTCAGGGCCACCTCTTACGTGCAAGACCCCAAGGGGAAAACAGACACTACATGATGACTGTAGGGAACTACTAAGATTAAAACAATTAAAACAACAGGAACAAAACAAACATAATGGGACAAAAACTGACAGCAACTGTTCCAAAGAAACACCATTGGATGGAAAAATCAAGCATTCCTCCTTTGCCATTAAGCCCATAAGAGTTTTGTTGTACATGCAGCCAGGATGAAAAAGAGGAAACCGAAAGAAATGTTAGGAATTTTTGGAATCATGCCTAGCAGAGGGATGTTTGGAGCTGCAAAATTAAAATGATTGATGCAGTTTTCTTTTTTGTTGTTTATTTTTCTTAGAAGTATGATAAATGGCTCCTTCACATGCCAACAATTACAAGACAGGTAGGATGTTCCTGTTTGTTTGTTTTATAATATCAAAATTAGGATACAAGATTGAAGTTTAAATAAATAAATAGAATCAGACCTATATCCTAACTTTGATATTTGTGAGACAGAAAACAAACACTGGAGAGAGTGCAACAGAAAACATCTCAAAGCCGTGAGAATAGATCCACCTTCATTTGGAGGGGCCTGAGTCATTTCAGAGCCTGAACCACACTGGATGCAAGAACTACCTTCTGGACCACCTGCACTGCATTCATGTGCTTGTTGCTGATATGGGAAGTGCTGAATCTAATTTGAGCTGACTTAATAAATGGAGTAATCAAAATCCTTGGGCTTTATCCACTACCAGTTGATACATCTTTGATTTGTTGGGTTGGCTTTGGCTCAGGAGCTGTGTGACCAAACAAATCCATCAGCAAATGCTCTGCTGGTTTCCAGTAATACAGAGAACATGGATTAAATGTCTCTGCACTGGGTTATGTTAGCAAGCAAGCCTAAAGCCACACATATGATTTTGATAAAAATATTTTGATTAAAATATGTTCAATAAATATATCAGTTGGAGCATCTATCAGATTACTTAAAGCTATGGCTTCTGAGGAGTTGCTAGTCCCATTAAATCATTACAACTCACATGGCTCACGATTGTAATGTGAGGAATGTGCACAGCTGCATTCAAAAGGAACTGCATCTCTGACATGACTCAGATCACCATCTCAGTGTGCAGATTGTGGTAACACTGCTCTGAGCAGGTCAGTTTGCATGATGCACTTCACAGGGGCCAACTCACGTCCAGGAGTATGCTGTGTGCAGTGCCCAAGCTCTGCTACTAACTCAGATCTGGGTCTGTACCTTTTAAGGGTTCTTCTTTTTAAAGTGAGGTCTCCAAAGATATTTTATGTGACAAAGATATTTTACGTGACAATAGCTGATATGTGACAACTGCAGGTCTGCGCTCAGAAATGTAGGATTTGTGCTCATTTGGACTTGCCATAAATTTGGCACTTGCCAGGATCTGAATTGACTCAGTGAGTGAAAATGCACACCTTTTGCAGGGCTTGTTCAAAACTGACTCCTCACCCCTTCCAAATCACATTTCATTTTAGGAAACACCAAAATGCTTTCCCTGTGAGAACTCCCTCTGCAAGCACAGATCCCAGCCAGGGTAATACCATACTCTGCAAAGCTGTGCAGTTCACATGGCACAGGATGAACGTCCCTTTTGGGTAAGACTCTGTGAAACCAATGGTTACGCCACAGCACCCCCCTGCCATCACCTAATACAGCAGACACATTCATAGCAAGTGGATCAGCCAGGATCCAAGTTTCCAAATGCAGGGCTTGAATAATTAGATGCTCCCGTTGCTGCTCAGTGGCAGCTGGGTGTTTTACTTCCCTGCACATTATGCTGAGTTTTCATATCCCTTTTCCTCCACCTCCCCCACCTCCTTGCCTTAAGCTTTTGTGATTTACATGGCAATGGAGATTGAACTGTGTGCATACATTGATTTGCTGGGTGGTTTGGCAAAAGGAAGCAAATCCAGGCTACTTACCTCAGTGCAGACCCCTTTGGCGTTGCAATGCCATAGCCTTTGGAGTCCAAGTTACCTCCCACCTTCATGGTGTCACAGGGCTTCCGCTGCTCGATGTACTCGTTCATCGTGGACTCCAAGAGGTAGGCATACTTCCCTTTTGACTTCCTCACCCGGATCATCCCCTCTTCTGTCGTCCTCACGAAAACGGAGGGTTCGGCTGACTTCATGTAGGTCCACATCTTCTCAAACACTGCTATTTTGGACCGCTGCATAGGACAGCAGAAACCCAGCAGAAACGTTAACAGGGGTTTGGGTGACAGCTGAGATTGCCAGCTTGGACTGAACCCACATATCAGATGGGCCAAGGAAGCCAAAAGGGGTAACGGGATGTTAAGGAACCTCCTGCCATTTCTGCGCCAGGGTCCAACCCCTGATTTCTGCCACATATTTGCGTATAGCAACAGATTTTGTGGATCAAACCATGGGCAAAATAAGCTGGAAATCAGGAGATTATTTCTTTTGCAGCTGCCTAGAGTAGCTCCTCAGTAATGTGAGGAATTACACAGATACTTCATATTTGTGTTTACAATCACAGAATATCACATGTACTGGACACATTGCCAGCCTTCTGAGTGGCACAAGGAAAACTGGATTTTTGCTGGTTTAAGGGCAAGCTTAGCAGGTCCTAATGTAGTAAAGGGGAAGCAAGAGAAAAAAACAGACTCGAGCTGAGGATGAGAGAGGATGGGCCTGGAGGACTTGTCAAACAAGGGGCTAATAGAAATATCTGAAATAAATTTTCCCTTTTACCCTAAAAAATTCTTTCGTGGAGCCAGCTTCCAGGGTCCCATAGGCGATTTCCGTCTGCTTGGCCAAGTCCTCTGCACTCTCGATGGGAGAAACCATCCTTTCCACGGTGAGGAAGGCAGCCAGGTTAGCTGTGTAGGAGGATATGATGATCAAGGTGAAGAACCACCAGACGCCACCGACTATGCGGCCAGAGAGAGACCTGGACACAGAGAGGAGAGTCAAACACTGCACCCGCTCTTGGTAGGCCCATCGTTTAATGGCATTTGCTCAAAGTCACATTCTCCAGCCACTTCCAGGCAAGCCAAAGGTCTGTCTCACTTAATATTCTTTTCAAGGTGTCAGTGTAATTAGAGGGGGAATAAAATATTCATAGTGAAAGAAAAATAACAATAAACTGATTGAACTTGCTTTGATTTTCAATTCCTTTCAGAGTATATAATAACATAAATAATGAGACATGGGAACAACTATGAGAAAGCTTTATCTGGGCAGGACAATACACATCCAAACAGAATCTCTGGCAAGGTCTGCATCGTGCCACATTACCCCAGTGGGAAGGGGCACCAGTATGGAGTCAAGACCAGGTACATAGACCAGCTGGGACCACTGGGTCAGCTCCTTTATCACCTGAAGTTTCAAACCAAAACACTGTGTTTTTCTACAAGACATACTGAAGTTCTGAAAGGAGCTACAGCCTTAATGAATAATTTGCCCACTGACATTCTCTGGTTTGTATTAAGCAGACGGTTAGACAAGATGTTCATAATAGTGCCTTAAAATCTAGGTATTTTGCACTAGCTGCAATCAAATAGCCAATTATCTGTAACCATTAGATAGCTATAGAAGCATATAAGTCAAGCAGGCATTAATTTATATTAAAATCTTTTCAAATAATTTTTAAGAGTGGAAGATAATTTCAGGGTGACGTCAGTATTCATGCGTTCTGTCTAAAGTATTTACATGCTCTTTCTCTAGATGCACAGCACTGACCCAGACAGAAGGTAATTTACAATGCTATTTGATAAAGCCAGACAGTCTGACTAAGGAGGACTTGTCCATGAGAATCAGTGCTTATTTCTCTGGGGGGAGATCATATCTCCATGTCTCAGTATTGCCTTTCTGCTGACCTGAGTCACTCCACAGAAATATTGTTTATCAGATGATACACAGAGATATCTCAGTCCAGCTAAGGACACTGGACCAGCTCATGATAGTGTATGCTATGCTGTGTCCTGGTCTGCATGAAGCCTTGGGTCTAACTGCTATGGTTTACTGTGGTTTACCACAACTTGACAAACAAACCTGCACCCTCTGTCCCTCCATCGAGGCGAAAAACATACCCTGCAAATCTCTGAAATTAGAGCTGGAAGGAGACCTAAACCCACATAGCCCACCAACTGCATGACTTCATCTAGCTTCCACCCTTCCAGTTTGCCCAGTCTGGTTTTAAATGCTGCTGATGTGAGGGGAGCTGCTCCTGCAGATATCACGTCATCTCCCTGTTTAGACCAACTCATGTTGAAATCTCTTTAGTCAAAACTCCTTGAGATCACTTCCCAGGAGAAAGCATGCACAGTGACTGAGCTCACACCACACAGGACACGCTTTAACATGTGGAAATAAGGCCCATCCCACCACATCTGCTGTCAGCCCTGCGCTCCTGGAGAATGATCACAGCAGCTTTCACGAGTGCAGAGAGAAACTGCAGGAGACATGACTGCAAGGCATTGCAGTGACAGAAAGGACCAGCAGTGCATTTTACAGCTGTGACTGAAAGGACTTCTGCCCTCCCCTCTGGTTTCTTCTTCCATGGGCTTTTCTGAAACTGGACAGCAAAATCCATCTCACCATAAACACCACCTGAGTCAATGACTTTGAAGGGTCCACTTTGCAGGGTCTTTCAGGAAGGTCTATGGGACCCATCCCCAAGGTGATACTACAGCAAGTTCACAAATTCTTTTCATTATCATCCAGATCTTAAAAAACCTAGAAAGGTAGGACTAAGAAGATTTTTTCATGTCTACAGCCCACTGACATGGTTTCCAACCATAAGCTATATGCTGGTTGTTCCATGCTGCAGCGTGCCATGCAAATCTCCTCCTTTGTTGGCAACTGCAGCAACATGGCTGAGTCGACCAACAATCCCTCATCCCAGATTACTTTCTTTTTATGCCTGCCCATAACTGCCAGACAGAGACGGGGATCAGAGGTTTGTTGTGGGAGTGCTGGATGCTGTGAGAAAGGCAGGCAGATGGGCAGCACTGTTGTTCTACACTATCTTTAACTCTCTCAGAGAGACATACTCACCAAACAACCTCTGGAGATGAGCAGGGATCTCCAGGGATGATTCACCCCATCTATCCCAGGCTGGGAAAAGGTGCCTCTGCAGACCTCCCCCTCTATTGAATTTTGAAGGAATTGGGATATCTAAGTTGGGCTGAACAGCTAATTTTTAAGTAGCTAAAGTTAGGTGAGATGAATGCGACCCTCGTGCTTCCCATCTGCAGAGAATACTCAGCTTGCAGGGCTGTCAGCCCAAACAACTTTACCTTTTGTTTCAGATTTAGAGAGGGAATGGGGAGGGAGGCAGCTATGGATTCAGCTCACATGTCTTCAGATTGGTGGGGAAAAGGCAAAAAATACCTGTCTCTAATTAGCCTGGATGATGTGTGCTCAGGGAAGGAAGTGCTCAGAAAAGGCACAGAGGCGTTAAACGAAAGTAACCAGATAATGTCAAATAGAACAATCTCAGCTGATGAAGGCCACTTTGAGCTGGCAAATCCATTTGCATGGCAAATAATCACATCCATCTTCAGCTGTAAATTATACAGCCTTTCCTTCCTGACAAAGCTGGGATATTTCTGCAACTTGTTTCAATCCCTTCAGCGGCAGTCAGTCGGATTCCTGCCTCTAGATCCTCAACATCCTGGTGATATTCATTACTGGCTTATCCCACAGGGACTGCCTGCTGTCAGCTGCAGATGGCTTATGCTTCCTAGCTCTGCACCTGGCATTGACAGCACGAAATATATCTACAGGGTATTGAAACTGGGAGGTAACAAGGAAGGTTGGGGAAAGAGGGAGAAGGGACTGCAGCTTCTTTCTCATGGGAGCCAGATGAGACGGGATGCATGTCTGTGTTGTGCACCAGTCTCATTTGGGCTGTGCCTGCTCCTGCTGGTGGCCATTTCTCCTCATGACATGAGATGCTGTGAGGAGGTTATTGCTCACTCTCATAGGCTGTGGAGGAAAGAAGAGGAGACAAACAGCTTGCTGTGATTGCCAGCATGGCTAGGGCTTTGTGTGTATGATGTTTTATTGCAGACACTGCTAATGGGCAGTGTTTGCCCTCATGAGTAGATTGAAGCTAGAAGCTGTGAATTTAAACTGCTGTAAACATGTGTAGAGAAAACATTGAGCATAGGGGCTCTATAGGATATAATCTCTTTGCTCCATGGTTGTGCAGCATCTAACACAAGGGAGCACTGGTCAGTGATGAAGGCTCTTGGAGGCTAGTGCAATACAGTAAAAAATGTAAGTCATGATGAAACATCACATGAGCAGATTTGATCTCATGTGAGATCCCCATGGCTAGGTAGCAGTGAACACAGGTTAAACAGAACAAACTGGATTTCTCTGAATAACCATATTGCCTATTTAGATTTTGAGCCAATGCCTATTACTGCTTACCACTGCAAGTGTCTGGAAAGACAATATCCATTATGATCTTGTTCTGTTACTTCTGTAGATCAAGCAGGAGAGCAGCAGCGCTATCATCACGGGACATGTTTGCAAAAGTGCTTTTGTAATTTAGGAGAGAATGTTCCATTTCTAGAAGTGACTTCAATACTAGGGAGCTAAAAGCCTGGTCAAAAGCCAGTGGGACTTCAGAGTTATGTTTATGTTCTAGTAAGAGCAGTCACAGAGGAGCAGATATACCTCGTACTTCCAAGTCATTTTGAAGGTTTCAAAATCTCACTCCACAGCTGGATAACAGAAAATGACCTTCCACTTGACCAACAAATGTTTTGCAGCTTGAGCCCTAGCTCAAGTTCTTTTCACTAATGGGCAGTTTGGGGTTTAAATCCTCTTGCATGGAGAATTTACATGTCCCCATATCCATTCAAGCATAACATGAAGGCAATCAGCTCTCTGCTGTGTGAAAACGAGTTAGTGACTCAGTCCGCTGCAGAGATAAGGTGAGATGGAACACACTGGTTAGTACTTTAGAGATACGCTAAGGTTTGGGTGTTTGGATTTGTCTATTTGAACTCTGGATTTATTCACATTCATTATCATAAGCAATACTTGCAATAGCAGGATCTAAAAAAAATCTGAATAAAATAAACAAGGATAACAGTGAAAGGATTTAATGAATGGCTAATTCTGGGATGCACAAAGGGATGAAATAGATAGACTAGATTGTATATTTTTCAACCTATATAATTCCTTCTGCACCTACGGTCTTCTTTCTTCCAGAATCCAATTTAAGATCTGTTGGTTTCTTCCTCTAGCCCTGCCCGTGCTGGCTAAAATCACACTTCCCACCACTGTCTTCTCCCTGACTTGGGGTCCTGCCTGCCCCTCACAGCACAGTAGCAAGAGCAGGGTGCTCCTTTCCAAAATTACCCTCGCAGGAGTGAGTAGTAAATACTCTACCCTCATTATCCACGATGCAAAATCTACTTACAATTAGAGCTGGCTGGGAACCAGAATTTCAGTGCCATGGAAAATTCTGAAATAGTAAATGAAACCTTAATATTCTCAATAATCAGAATGAAAAGATAATGGTTGCAAATGTCCTCTAAAAGTAGCTGTCTGAAAATGGCTGGCTTGGGTCTGTCCAAGCTTTGCATTTTTCTATTATTTAATGTTTCATTTCTGGACTGCTAAAAGGCATAATTTTAACATGGTAAACAATTTTGTTTCTGCTTTCTCATTACAAATAATTTTCTTTCAGCTTCTGTAATACATTAAACCCTTACCTACTACATGTATAATTTAAAAGATAATTCTGGAATGTGTTATTTTAGATCTGTCTAATGGAAAACCTGAAAATAATAATTTTGATTTTCTTACTTAAATGACTTTTTTTTTTTTTTTTTTACCTTTCCTTGCAAAAGCAAATACATTTTGTCAGTAGAAACCAGGAAAGAATTTTAAGTTCCTTTTCTTCCCATGATGTGATTTTTTTTTTTGTGTTCTAGCCTTAGCATTGATGGATTCTTCACAGAAAAAAAGAAACTCATGCGGCTGTAATCTCTTAGTTCTTAGAACAAAATGCAATCCTTGATCAAACAATTTGCTCTTTGATCTTATCCCTTATGGAAGGTAGGAAAAGCTGACAGGAGTTTGCCTCTGCTTTGCCGTCTTGTTAGAAGAGCACAATACATTTTTGCAAAAAAACATTAACAAGATCATCAGAAAACAGACAAAATAAACCTCATTGGCAAACTGTTCAAGCACCATCTCAGTTCTCCCCCACTTCTCCCTTCCCCCTTCCCAAATCCATTTCTTCTGGAGAATTACACCTAAACTGACAGTGTTTTAATTAGAAGTGCAAATCCGGGATTCTAAAGCCATAGTTGCTCTGGGAGGATTTCCCAGATTTGCTGTTAAATTCAATTCTAATAAAGGCTCACTTAGTCAACTGACATATTTGTCACTGAATGAATTTATGCAAAACTGTTGAAAGAAAAGCTCTTACATGCTTGTTCTACTGATTGTGGGTCAAATCCACTTTTGGTCTTCTGCCCACACAGATCCTCTGATCTCCAGCACTACTCTGCTAATTTGATACTGACTCTACACAATTTCGTGGGTCTGTCTGAAGACTGAATTGGTAGTGGATTAGTTGCAAACATTTTGCTCCAGTTTTGCTCTTATTTTAAACAAATTTGCAACATTAGACTCTGTCAATGTAAATGAGCTTTGCTTTTTTTCTGTATGTCACAGACCATCTGGCACGATTGGTCTCACCGTTTTATCTCCCACCCTGACATGAACATCAGATTTGTTTGAAAAGCCTCTGAATAGTCATAGATAGAGGGACAAACTTAGCATGGGGTTGTGGAGCTGGGAACAGCTCTGGGTGCATCCATCACACACATGCTGCAAAGCTCTTATCTTCTTATACTCTGCTATGCCACAGAGAGTTTTGAATGAGCAGTTTGTCACAGAATCATAGAATGGTTTGGGTTGAAAGGGACCTTCAAGTTCATCTAGTTTCAACCCCCTGCCATGGGCAGGAACACCTTTCACTAGAGCAGGTGGCTCAAAGCCCCATCCAAATGAACTGTTTGTCATGAAATTAAAGTGATTATAACGCATGTTTCTCCATGCTGTATTATCAATTTTATTGCCCTTATCAGTTTGCATTTACATATTATTGAACCCCAATGGCTGGTATACGAGTCTGGAGCCCCGACTGCAGTGCTGGGCCTTAGCACTGCAAGAGAGCCCTTACAAACATAGAAATAAGAATGTTCTCTACTGACATTCTTATTTACCTCTCCCAGCAGTACAAATTCCTCCTTCAGCTCCCCTCACAACCTTTCTACAAAGGTAACAGCTGACTATTTTGATTCCCTGTGGGTAACATTAACCTGTGAGACAGGGTAAGAAAGCTGAGGGTGCATAGGTACTGGCAGTCCAATGCTGTCTCTTTTCTTGCTTTTCGTTTTCTAATTTGAAAACATTTGAGAGCTTCTTAACTTTTGCATATGGCCTGGAGATCTGCTTTTTTGCATGATTTGAGGCAAACCATGTCAGCTCAACCAAACCCCAAAGCCAACATGCTGTAAGGAGGCAATATGGATTGCAGAATCCCAGCAGAAGTCCTTTTAAGGAGGAGTCTTGGGGTCACTTGCTGTGTAAATATTGCGACAACTGAACATATTGTTTGCAAATATGCAGAAACACCCAGATTCAACAGGAGGTGTATATCTGTGAGACTTTAATTATAAGTCATATTTTATTTACTGTTTCTTTCTACCTAAGCTAATGGCCTTGGACAGCAGTATATAGTCCCTCTCCTACTGTTTCATCTCTTTTGCAGAATATGTTGGCACTTTTTTCTTCAATTTACCTTTAATGGGCAAAACCTCTCTCTAAAGTGAGCTTTCCTGCTTAGTCAGAAATGCATCATGCCACTTGTGGTTCTTCAGTCATTGGAGCTTGGATTGCTGCAGTGCTAAGTATAAGCATGACTACATGGAGTCACTACATGCTGTTTTCAAGATATTCACTTAGCATTTTGACAGGCAAGAGGTACCTAATAGCCTAACTAGAGGAGTATAACGTCAGAAGCTTTTTTCTGTTGTTCCTTAGAAAGCCCTGCCGCTTTATGGGTAGCTTAATTTATTTCTCTAATTCAGTTCCGCACTACAGGAGAAGAGGATAAATCACATTTATGAACTTCACCTGGGTGGGTGGCCTGAAGCATTGGTCACCAAGTGGAATTCACCTCTGAGCTGCTGCTTTGCCCACTTCCCCTTCCTAAGACATTTAATCCCTGCAGGCAGAGGCAGCATCAAACGCGCCCAGCTATGCAGGGAGTAATTTATCCACCCCATAGCAGTCTGCAGGTTGTGAGCTCCTGTGGTCCTCAACGGACACAAATTGCAGCCTGCTGATACACAACCAACACAAGTCACCTGCTTAACTAACGAAGGATGGCGTTGGAAGCGCTAGATGCCAAGCAAACATGGACTGACATAGGCAGCCAGTCCCCCTCAACTTCAGCAGGACCCACGTGCCACCGGTGATATAAAAACACTCCTACAGAGCAGAACTGCACAACTAAGATATGTCCTTCACTCGAGAGAGCCACCTTCCCTGAACAGTCAGAACTGGCTGCTGAAATGAGATTCTTATCTCTAAAACTGCAGGATAGTACACCCAAGTCTTCCAGAGTACTGGTAAAAAACATTGTAAAGAAAGAGCTAAAGATAGATGCATGAGGTGGAACCTTGATTAAAAATAGGAGTGTGGTTGAAAGGCAGAACAGATAGATCCAAAGAAGTACACTGTCATCCTCTCAAGTACAGGAGCCTCTCCATGTTGCAAACCAGGGTAGTTTAAGGGATGAGTATTTAGATAGAGGTTTGCTGAGAAACACGTGGTCACTTCGGGCTGCTTGGCAGCTCTGTTGAAAGGCAAAGTCATCCCTCTTCTGCAGTTCTGCCAGCTTTTGTACAAGGGGAAAAAAGTCTCTCATCATGCCTTTGAGCAAAAATTTCACTGTAAAAAAAGGCTCTTCGTATTTTTCTCACTTCTGTGACATTTGTTTGCTTTGCTGAGAAAAACTCGCAAGGTGACAAGCATAAAATTTTGTCAGCAGCACTGGCTGGAGCCCCCCAGGAGACTCATTACTCAGGGACTTCCTCAGCCTCAGGTGGCCCCAGATTTAACAGCACTCATCCTTCTTTTTAAACAACAGCCTATTGTGCTAATGTCCTTTGCTGTGTTGCTGGATTTCATATGCTGTCCCTCAGTCCCTTCTTCAAAGTCTGCTTGATGAAAAAGCTTTTTTCCAAAAAAGATTTACTGTACTTTGGATTATACACTACCAGTTCTTCCTTCTTCCAAGATCCTCTTTAGCACCCGCATGTGCTCACGATTTTGAGCTCTGTTTCTGAAACTTTTGGGCAATGTCACAATAACTTAGTTCAGACTTCTTCCAGGATGCTTTGCCTTGGTTCTTTTTACTCTGGTTTTTTGTATGTCTTTTGTTCAGATTTCCCAATCTGGTGAGAGAAAGGCCTTTTCTGGAAGGAAAGTAATTTCTGCAGTGGAAGATTGTGACTCTAAGCAATATTCTCAAAGATTCCCTTCCTTTTATTTCTCATTTCTAATTTAAAATGCGATCCCCCACCAAGGCTGTACAAGTTACATTTTCCGTATTTTCACTTTGAGCCTTTCTTTTTTCTACAAGAGCATACTGTAGCCCTTGTAGAAGTGTCGAGGAATAAGTCTGGTCTCCCCAGCCAGTGTTTTTTTTTAGAAGCGCTTTACATGCACAGGAGTGCCTGTCTTTTAACATTAAAAATCCCAAACTGTGAAGGGAAAACATGTTCAGTGTTTCTGCTACCCCTTTTCCACCTGCTAAGATCCATTTGGTGACTTTATTTTTGAAGGCTTCAGAAGCACTGCTAAGATGAAAAGCTGCCTCCTCCCTCTGTTTGCCTCTCTGCAGCCTGAGATCCTGCTCCTTACTGAGAGCTTCAAGAAATGAGAGAAATGAGAGAATCCCTCCTATGGGAGAGCATCCTGACTCCTGCATTTGGGCCCTCATGGACCCTTCTTCGCATCTCACACCTATCCACAGCATACAGGTGCTTATTTTCACTGCTTTTCCCTTTCACCATATGAGGATTCATCTTCTCCCTTCTCCTCTTCTACTCCCCTGCTCACACATTTGCCTCCCATTACTTCTCATCAGACTGTGTTGGGAGAATTCATTAGTGTATATAGCATGCTTTGAAGTTGTCCAAATAACGATGATGTAACACTTTTGCACTTCTATAGGCTCTTTTATCTGAAGATCAAAGTAGTAAGTTATGATTACCATGATTGGATTATTGCTGCTTAGCCTTTGGATCTAAGGGTAAGCAGCAACTCTTCTGGGTAGGCATTAATCAGAATTACTGGCTGATTTTATTAAATAGATTGAATGCCATAAACCATGCTGCTGCTTAAAGAAAGGGGTTTGTACACAAGCTGTACACCCTTTCCTACTATTTGATGATGTGGATCAGGTGGCACCTAGCTGTCACTTGACTCCTTTGATCCAAGTGAAAATGGAAGTTAGACCAAGACACCAGCATGGAGGACATCAGAGGTAACTCCATGCTCTGCCTCCTCCAACTCTAGATCTTGTCCAAGCACAGCAAAGCATTTATCCCTATTTCTTATCAGGACCCACATTTTGCTTTTCCCAAATACTGGGCTTCATCAAGCCTTTCACAATGTATCACCTAGCACCTCTGTCATATTTCAATCAATTTGTCTTTGCGTGCTCACCTTTTTGGGGTGCTACAATAGACTCTATGTATGCATTCCCAAACTTCTTGTGAAAAGGGGGTATGGTGGTTCCCCAGTTACAGGACAAGTAGTTGGGGTGAAATGTGGGGCAAAAGCAGAATAGGTAGAATAAATCCCAAACTCCAGTGGAATAAGTACTCTGAGCCTTCCTGTGGGAGGACATGAGGTTTTGGTCAGCTGGGGATTAAACCAGCAAAGAGCAGCTGTGGATGCTCTGTGTGTTATGAGCCAGAACAATTTGAATTGAGGAGTTCAATGCTCATTCAGCTGTGTACCCAGAGAGTATGCACATGATATCTTAGTGCTGATAAAAGTGATGTACAGCATATGGAAGAGTTATTTAAGCAGGGCTTCCCTGTGAAAACATGCTCAGGGCTTCTCAGCTTAGCTACAATATTTTTCTGGAGTGCCAATGCTAAAGCAGCGTGTGACAGACGGCCTTGCAGAGGACACCACTTGGGGGAGATGGAGGTCATTCAGCTCTTCACAACCCTTATTCTTCAACAAAAACACTTGGCAGTGCAACCTAGCTATTAGGAAGACGCAACCACGTGCAGTCCTGGCTGGAGCTCAGAGGATGTCAGACCCCAGCTGAGTGGATGGCTCAGGGATAACAGGTTATCAAGAGGGAAGAAAATGAAAAGAGAATGTGTGTTTTTCTTACTGATTGAAAATTGGCAAGTTGGAGTACAGTATAATAGGGAATCCCTGGAGCCTCAGAGGGTCTCCTGCCAGAGTCATGGAGAAGGCTATAAATCTCAGAGGACCCCTACAAATCTTAGTGCCACTCACGATCCTAAGCCAGCACAGAGCATTAGAAACACAAGCAGCACATGCCATTTCCACGTTAGAGATGCCCTAAAAAAACTTCCCAATAGATTCAAAAACTGGACAATACATTTTCCATCCCTTTCTATTTTTAGCTATATTTCCAATCAGAAATATGAGAAACATTCATTTAGTCCAGAAGAAAGAGATTGCAAATATATTTTTAGCTACATAAATCTGCTTTTGGATGGAGTGTTTGTCTTCTTATTTTAAACACAGCTGGTGGAATGATTAGTAAATCTGTCACTCAGTGGGAGGACCTCTAGCAAATTTCTTGCTGCCCCCCCAGCAACCTCAATGGTAAAGGCCTGAAGTCAGAGCTGTGGAAGAGTGACTAGATATGCCTGATAGGGAAACCACCCCAAGGACGTGGCTTACACGTCAGTGGAATGAGCATTCATTACATCTGGAACATTTAAAAATATTTAGATGGCAGAGCATGGAAGTTCAATAGACTCATTTTGTCCTTTACAGATCAAGTTGAATTTCCCCGACAATATTATCTCAGTCAGTTATTTTCTTCTTTTGAGTCCTGTGTATCTTCAGCATTTTTCCAAATGAAAAAGATGACAACAAGGATGACTATTTTAAAAGAATTTCCATTTTCTCCTGGCTGCCACATTCCGGTTGCCATGGAAGTGCGCAAACTCCAAGGGGGACTGTTTAGTTGGATATTGTGCAATTTGTCAAGCTGCTCCTCTGGTGAGTCACTTTCCCAAGTTAAGTGTGTTTCAGAGATAACTGTGGTCATCAGCTCCTGGTGATTTGCAAGTACTGCTCTTACCCTGTGACCTGAATTTCCTCTCCTTGGATATAATTAACTCTGCCAGGTAGACATAATCACAAAATTGCTTTAAAGAGACTTTTATAGAAGTTAGAATCCTAATTTTTTACTTTTATTCTGAAAGACCAACCTTAGCTCACCAGTTCAAGCAAACTGTCAAAAGTAAATGATCCTGACCTTTGTCTCTATGGACAAGCTTTTAAGCCTCCCAGATTTACCCCATGTTGAAAAAGGAGTAGAGGTGCTGAACCAGCCTTGCTCCCAGCCTGGTTTGCTCCCCCCAGAGCAGCCCTAGCATGAGCTGCAGGTTGCATGTACTCCCTAAAGAAATGTCAAACTGCTGCTTCTTTCATCGCAAAAATGTGCTCTTTGCCCCGAGACTGAGCAGTGAATCCAACTGGTGGTCAGCAACCAGGTCTGCAGGAGCAAGTACACCAAACCCCATGTTCCCAGAGAGGCTTCAGCAAGCCCTGCCAGTGAGCTCCACTCCACCACCCCCAGACCCTCCTGTGCAAACAGCGCAAGGGAAAAAGTACAAATCTTTCCTTGTTGCTTCTGGGAATCCTGCCTTGGAAGAGCTTGAACAGCTCCCCAGGGACTCTCCAGGACAAGTTAAGTCCTGTTTAAGGTTATAGCGGGTACCACAAGGACAACACCAGAACTGTTCATCAGGCCAAGACGACAGGCGGCTGCTTGGAGTGTCAAAGAAGATGCGTACTGAAATCAAGAGGAGTAGCCAAGTAAACACCAAAGCTTCATTTCAGGAAGGAATTTAAATCCTTTCAATTGCTAAATGCAGCTGATTCTAATTTCCCCAATTCTAAATTTTTAGCAAAATATGTAAGTACTCTGCAAATGTGAGTTAACCAAAGGACAGAATAGAAATAATGTTCTTGAAACAACCCAAATCAAACCTCTCACTAAAAAAGAGAAAATTTTTGTCCTAACCAATTTCTGATTCAGATCTTGGTGAAACCGGATAAAATCTTTCAGTACGAGGAATATCTTGATGAAATTTAAAAGTGCTGCTATTTTTCAAAGTCTCTAGAGGCTAGTTTAGGAAAAAACCCTCAACAACTTGTGGAGCAATTTTGCTGTGGTTTCCACCAGCTCTACGGCTTAAGTCTCCTGTGTATTTTTCAACTGATCTAAAAAGAAATGTAAATAAACAGGAAAATAGCAGAAGAAAATCTTCAGCATTAATTACAGGTACATAATAAATACCATACTTGCTCTTCCACAGACAATCCTCTATGATTGAATGCCATAGAAAGCCTGTGAGGGTGTGCAGTGAAATACAAGCCCGGCTGCACACTGTATAGATCAGCCAGAGCACCCTGTTTCCATGTCATTAGAAACAAATAATGATGTCCACAAGATGCTTATAAATAATAGTATCTATTGACTGGATAGCAGCCAGCAATTTGTATCTCTCCTTCCTACCTCAGAGTGCATTCATACATCATCTCTGTGAGTAAACCTCCCCAAGCAGCACATTCCCCAGAGATGGGGGGTCACTGCTTGGCACGTGCCACTGCACTCTGCATATCAGGTCTGGACTCTGCAGGCAAGTTAAGACCCATATAACTCTTTATCCCAAGCCAGCTGAAGGGTGGATCGCGTCTTGCACTGTGTCTCCTTACATATAGCAAACACCCAAAATCTATAGGGCACATTGGTGCAAGATATTCCGCAGCAGTGGTCCCCTATGACACCTCGTACAGACTAACACAACATCTCTTCCTGTTCCTGCATCCCTGCTGATGCTCTTGAAACATCCCCTTTCAAGTCTGGGTCTCTCCCAGACACAGACTGTGATGAAAGCTTCATCCATCATTTCACTCCCAGCGCAGGCTGACCAGGGCATCTCCAGCTCTGTCATCAATCACACGGATTATACCAAGCTGTGTTGTTCAGGTATCATGACATGATACCCTATCATGTCATGATATGACTACACATTTCCCTACTACTCATGCTATGTTTTGATCTGAAATCAAAATAAATGTGTTTTGTTTCCACAGTACAGTATAAAGAGAACCCCCATGGAGCTGGGTTTATTTTTGGAGATCTCTGTTTAATTTTCCTCTGGCAGGGCACAAAGGATGGCTGCATTTACTGGGTGATACTGCGTGATATCTATCCTCCTGTCAAACCCCAGTGGGGACAAGACTCCTATAGTCACTCAGCTGAGAGAAACTGTATATTATATCTCATGTTATCTTCAAAGGAAGAATAAATGCCTTTCTGGAAGATCTATTTTAGCCAAATGTATTTCATTTTAGTTAAACATAAGTTTTCTGAGTCACAGGAAGAGTAACCGGATTAAATTTAATAGTCTCCAATATACAGGAAGTCTCTTTTGGGCTCAAACATATGAAGCAACACATTTAGCAATAATAAAAAATAGAAGATCAAGCTAAGAAGCTAAGGAGGGAAATACACATTTTGCTCCCTGTTTTTTTTAATCCTTTTCACACCTATCAAATACTATATTTTGTAGAAAACGATGGGTCAGATGAAAAATTCAGATGCCTCATTTTGCTGCAGAGGAGGTCAGGAAGTGCAGACGTCCCCCAGGGTCTCCTTCTCCAAGGCCTCAGGTCTACCCTGAGTGAGGAATGTCCTGGATGTTGGCGAGGTCCCACTCTCCACAGCTGCTACACACTGGGGTTATTTTAAGCTCTGAAGACAGTTTATCAAATTACATTTCTGAAAAATGGTACAATGTGAGTTCTATTTACTTCACATTTCTCTTGCTGCAGGCTCCCGCTATTGGCTGCAGGATATTTATTACCTCTGAGAATCTCTTTTCTGGGCCTGTATTTCACATTTAATGAGTGCTTTTGCAATTTCATTACTGTTTTCTGAAGTTAAGGTGGCACTTTACAAAGCCTAATGGTTTATGGCCAGTTTCAGACTTCGCTGGGTTCTGCCCATTATTACGCACATGAAACTACTCACAACTCCAATATGTTGTTTCTCCTCCATTCTGCTATGTATAAGCCAGTACTCGGAAAGCACAGACTTTAATGGCAGCAACAGGGACCATTTCAAACCAACTAGGACAAATCAGTCTGTGCTGTATGACTGAACTACATCCAGTGATAATGCAGAAGGGGACTGCACACTCCAGTGGGAAATGTCCGAGAGCTAATAGCCTCCTTTGGTTGAAATTATGTACCTACAATTGAGTCATTCCATTTACGGCTTAGGAGGGATGGATTCTTTGCTCATGCTAATATTGAAGCATCCAAAGGCCCACACGGACTGCCACCAGCTCTGGTTGGAACTCTCCATGACTGGTTACTGCCTGGCCTTTGTCACATTCATCCTATACCTAGACATGAAGGCTTCAGAGCTTCAAGGACACCAGTCAACCTCATGCCCAGCAGCCTCTCTCCTGGGGTGAAGAGGCTATGAGCACATAACCCACAGCTACACTCTGTCTTTGCCATCCACAGGTTGTCAAATCCACAATGCATCTTTAAAGTCCTTGGTAGGTTGTGACCAGCATACTTAAAAACCTGATTGAAGCTCTGGCTAGTAAGAATGTCCTTAAAAAAGATGCCACTTTCCTTCAAAAGCAAATTTTTGTCTCTGTTAGGGACCAAAGTGTCCTGGGGGCTGGTCTGAGACTGAGGAATGCACATTTACAAGGGCAAGGAACTGCTGCAGACCTCAGCACCCTCTGTGCTGAGTGATGTGTCTGCAGTTTTGATCTTCCTTTCTTTTTTTATGATAAATACATAGTGGCATATGCACTTAAAACAAGCATGCTCTGGGAAAAAAAAACCAAACCTCCAGACAAATTTCCCCTACTCCTTCCCAAAACAAAACTGAAATAAACAACCCAAAACCTCTACAAAAACAAAATACACCCCTGCACTTGCTCCTTTCTGCCAGGGAGAGAATGACAGAACAGATGTATAACAGAAGCTATTTATGTTGGTTAATATATTACTGGGAGATGCTGAGATTGTAGTGATAAGTTTAGAAGCAACCACATAGGAAATATATTGGAATAGAGCAGATCCCCACCTGCCCACAGTGTGGTTCTACCAAGCATTCATTGCTAAGTGATGTGTCGCAGAAACCCTGCACTAGGTTCGTGTGAAAAATACATGTGAAATACAGAGCGCACTCAGAGCCTTTCTGTACAACAGCATCCTACGGGAATTCTCACTCTTCTGCTTCCTCCTTCCTTTCTCATTTCACAGAAATGCCCCCCTCCACTTGCAACCATCTCAAGGAGCTGTACTCAGAGTACTGGGAGTTATAATAGTTCCCATATTTCATTTTTGAGATTTTCTCTTCTTGCAAATATCTGTAGTCTGGAAGTGCTCTTGTGCTCCATGGGAAAATATTCGTTTCAATGAAATTGTAATTTTCATTATCAGGATGATCAAATTAACAACATTAAAATAACAATAACAGAACCATTCTCATTTACCATTTCAAAGCAAAATAAAGCAACCCTTTGAAATGGTGATTCAAGGCACGTTGTTTAGCTAGAGCAAATCTTGTTATTTGAATCAAACCCACTGATCTCTCCCTGACACTTTTTTATTAAAGATGTTTCCAAATCTGCTCTTTTGCAAAGTCTCAGCTTTTTACCTCTCCACGTTCCTCTTTGGAACAGAAGTTGGCTATTGAAATATCCCCAAAGGAAGCCATTCTCTTTCCTAAATAAGAATAATAGTGACAAGAACAACAACGAGAATGAAAATCACAATAACCTGATCCTAACACACAGAGCTGTGTTACAAGGAAGTGCTAAAGTTGAAATTCCCTCTGCTGGGAAAACTTTCTGACTACTCCTCCTGGACTCCTGTTAATCAATGATCAGATGATAAAACACATTCATAAAAGCTGTCACTATCAAAATGCCCTGCAGGCTTTTATTTCCCTGCTATCCCAAACTCATTAGTATTTGGACAAATTGGCATCCAATAGCCAACAAGCTGATGCCTGGCCTCCCCCACCATCCCATGGGAGCTGTGGAGAGTTACTAGAGCTACTACACTTGCCGATAGAGTTGTCTCTCCTTCTTGTCCCCTGAGCTTTGATGCCATCCCAGCATGTGGGAAGTTATTTTCTGCCTACTGTGACCACCCATAAGACACGTATCTCTGCTGACATCTCCTCTGAAGAGAAGGGACACAAAGCCCTGAAAAGGAAGGATGGAGAAAAAAAGAAAACAAAAGGACTCCTTGCTCTCTGCTTTCATCGGAACATCACTTCAGATGTCACCATGGCATGTAAATTCAGAAAATACATAAACAGCCTATAAATTTATCCTTGTGACTGGCAGTACCTCTGGTTTGAGTCAAATTGGCATGAGTGTGCCTCTCAGAGTTGTGGAGTGGGTGCAAGACAGCTGTGTCCTGCAAGCTGTCCTGCAGCATCTAGCAGCTTTGGTGCTAGAGCTGCTCTCCCACCATCCAACATCCAGAGCACACCTCTTGGGAATGATGGGTACAGACAATCCACATCCCAAGCCACAGCATGTTAACCCTTATTCATCTTCACAAACCTTAAGGACATCTGCCCTGGACACAGAACATTGGAGGTGTCAAAAACCTTATCCCTGGCTCATCTCTGATCCTGCTTCATGAGAATATACACACACCACAAGAAAGATCCTTCAGTTATTATAGACATTACTTGCGAGACATATAATTTGTGCATTTGTACTTCTCTGGCCTTTCGAAAGGCCAATAATAATTAAAGCCACTCAGTGAGCTCCATAATGTTTGGCACAGACCATATAACCTTTCACTGGGTACCTACTGTATTATTTCTCTTACTTTACTGGAATTTTATAGTTTCCCTGTAATGTTAAAATGATCTCGCTTCTAACAACAATAAAACAAATGACTGACAAAAATTGATAGCAATTGGCTGGCTTTAGAAAATCTTGTTTGCATTTCTGTACATTCCCCCAAAAGAATTCCTCAGGATAAATTTAGAATGGTATTTTGTGGTCTTGACTTTGAGGTCCCAAGGTCATGGCTGAGAGACCTGTGAACCCTTGGATCCTTTCTGAATCTAACTGATTTACAAAACTACACAACTGTTCAGGAAGGAAGGTCAAAAAGAACCTGTTCTGCTCCAGAGCATGCAAAGATTAAACCACATGAACAAGAAAAGTTTAATTGCGGAAGGCAACCCACCTTGGAGAAATATCACATCCTTGCTGCATGAAAGCTCCTAGGGAGAACCAGAGACTGTTGAATATCCCAAACTCATTTGTCTGGTCATTGGCCGGCTGGTCCCGTCCTTCCTCGAATTCCTCAGTGTGCCACTCGTAAGGGCTGAAGCGACTCACCAGGAAGAGAACAACACTCACTCCAATGTAGGCAAAAACAATGCACATCCATATCTCATAAGCCAAAGGATCCAGAAAGGAAAAAACTCCTGGTTTGGACTTCTGAGGTTTTTTTATCATGATAGATATACCTAAGCTCATGAACGGTTTGGAAAAGTCTATAACTTCTTCTCGAACCAGAGTGATGGTTAATGGAGCCACAGCCACATCCGCCCTCTGAAAAGGAGAGAGAGAGAAGAGAGATTTACATTCTGGGGATAAAAATACATCTACTAACTCCAGCTTATGTTCCTTTGATCTCTGTTTACCCCTGCTATCTCAGAAAAAATCAGACAAAACCAATTGCAAGAGAAATGGTAAAAAGGAATAACCCATAATATTGGTGGAATATTTCAATTTTATCACTACTGATTACCAGTTCATGTTTTGGAATCATAGCATTTCTTTTTGCAGCCACCTAGCTCTTCTTGTCTGATTTATCCACTGATGTCACAGTCTGATGCAGATGATTTTCGCTAAAAGAGCTTTATCATCCAGACATCAAAAGAGGCAAGGAAAAGGCCAACTGCCTGAGAAAGGATGCCAGGATGTTTACTTCCATCAGGAACAGCTTTTTGATTGCATGAGAAGAGGAAAAATATTCCAGTGACACTGATGTGCACTCTCCACTTATTTTACAATCTGCCTTGAAAATGGAAAGGGAAATGCATTGAGATGGCTGCCAGTATATGCTGTGAAGCTACCAGCAGGAGGCCGATCATTCCCAGTGACACAGAGACTTGGACACTGATGCTTCCTACACTAATTTCTCCTTTCTCTAGGAGGGAAAATTAGACGCCTCTGAAGGATGACCTAAACACCGCAGAATGTGACCTACCAGACCGAACCAGCTTTACAAGTGTAGGGTGAAGGTATATATTCAAGATGTTGGAAAAGAGTAGCTAGGCAGAAAGTAGTCTAGTCCTACTGTTCACCAGTCTGAGTTTTTGAAATCTTACCCTTCTTTCATCCTGCTATTATCGTGCAAATATAAAATGGGGTAAAATTTGGAGATTTTACTCATGGGAAAGTTTGACCTTTCAATATTTGTTCTTCCAAAAATGGAAAGAAAAAGAATCTTGGAACTGTTGAAAGGAACCATTTTGACATTTCCATAGTCACAAAATGGGCTGTCCTTCCCTAAATTAAAATGTTTTACTTGGGCTGATTATTTGCATTACCAGAGCTGCAGTCCTGAAGACAGGTCAGGCTGACAGAAGGCACGGTTCCTTCTTCGTCTAGGGCTTAAATGTGTTCTCAAGTACCATGAGCTAAAGACAGTGGATGAGGTTGGAAACTCACCCCATAAACGAGTTCTCCCACCATGCCATTCCATGTTTTGGTGTCGGGGTCCCGGGCTCCGTACTTCCCATCTCTGACAATCTCCAGCCTGTAGTGGTAGCCAACATGCTTTGCTATCTCAGCAGCGAGCTCCACACAGTAACCTTCATACCTTTCATTGCCTTCAAACTGGTTGGCGTTCTTCTTGAGCATCACATATGGGTCTTCCTGGCACAGAGAAGACCAATACTGAGCCACACTCCACATCCTAGAGATGCACATCAGCGGCTTAGACTAGAGCCCAGTGTGCAGCTTCTGGTCCCCATGCTCTATCTTTGTGTTCCTGTGCCAAAAGGCACAGTCAACACACTGTGGGCTTATTTTAGGAGGTATGAAGTGTGATTTTTATTGTGGCACTTTCTATTTATTCTTGCAGAATCTCTGTGCAGCTTCTGCAGCAATGGACCTGAGGGCAATGGAATGCCTGGGGGAATGTGGGCAACAAACCTTTCAGTGCAGCTCTGCAAGGAATATTTAGTGCATCTGAGCTGTGAATTTTTAAAGGCCTGTCTGCATGTGTGGGCACAGGCAGAATCAAATCTGCTGGACAGGAGGAAAGAGCTTTAAGTTGTTTAATTCAGTCTGGGTATTGTGTCTTCTCTGTAGACTCACAGTAAGTGTTCAACAAACAAGTTAGTAAAATCTCATGTTTCTGCAGGGTAAGCGTATACAATGACACAATACATGATACCATACATTAGAGGGTACATATTATTCCTTCATGATTATAATGCAGATTTGTTTTTAAAGCTATGATTCAGCCTCTCTGCACAATAGAGCTTATCCTTCCCAAAATTACAGCCCCCATTCTGTGGGCTAAATACAAAGCACAGGTATAATGTTCCTAATTTACCTATACTGATGCCTCTACTATCTTGTCATAATCTTTTGTATTTTCTACACTTAAGCATGAGAGCTCTTTAATACCTATTTAATTAGCCACAGTAATTTTCAGATACCTTTATAGACCCGGCAGGAACAGTAAGTGCTGTTATTATTATTATTATTGCTATTATAAAAATGATACAGTGCAAAAGAGAGCACACAAGGGGGAAGAGGGAGTCTGCATATCAGGGAGATGGGGTAGAGGGAGAGCTGGGATAGAAGCCACAGCACTTACTAGGATAGTTGTGACTATGTAAGTCCTGTTCTGGAGGCTTGTAGATTCATTGCCGCTTTGAGTATCTATGGCTGTTGGAACCAACTTCTCATCTTCATTCCAATAACCAATCTGCCAAATATAAACCCAGGATATCTTATTGATATCTCCTTTTAATATTAACCAGGATGTGGTAACAGGTTATCCAAGCAGGACCAGCTCCCTCTGTATGTTCATACCAAACAAGAGATCTCCTCTCCTGATTCTGGGTATCTTTTGTTAGGGAGACCAGGAACTTTTTCATCCCACCATGCCTCCAGCCTGAAAATAATGTGCATGATATGCACAGTTCTTGTATGCACATAAAAACATTAAGCACATGGCACTGGGGGGTTATTGCTCATTCCCTGCTGCATCCCTATGCCAAGAGTTCACACTTGCCCTGTGTAACTTATGAGTATTTTTCTAATGATGAGCATACCTGCTGCATGTCCAGATGCTACAGAGTGCTAAAATGCTGTCCTGCATCTGAAAGCCTGCATGAACATAGGACTGACTCAGCACATCTTGAGACAACAGGACAAAAAATCTCGCAAGGAAGAAAAAAACCAACCCTGGCCAATGCAAAAAAGTTTAATGTTATGAATAAACTGAACAGTTTAGTAATGGAAAGAATTCTCATGTTAAGTTGTGCTTATTAATAATCAGGGATTTGGGCTGATCTATCACTGCTTGCCGGTAAAGCAGAGCACCACTGAATATCACTAGGAAGATCATTGTTGAGGTTATCCACTTTGAGGACTTGATTTTATAAGAGGTTTTCCATCACCTCATGTAAGGATGAAGTTGCCTGAGCTCTGCTCGTGTGAAAGGAATTTCTTATCACAGTAAATGAGAAAGGGTATTAACAAAGGGCACGACCAGGAACCTGCTGATGGCAGATTAGAGATCATAACAGCTCAGGAGAAAAAATCTACGCATGCTTCTAATCTCTTCTCATTGCACAGACAAAAAGAGAGTGAGGAAAGAGCTTCCAAAGCTCTGCCTCAGTGCAACATAAATGGAGACACGTATGTTTGTTTTGTACTGCTAACCTGGTGGATCCGAAAAACACAATAGGCATCATGGCAGTGATGCACGTCTTCCAAAATATATCATTTTTGTCAGTAAATACACAGCAAAATCAAGACATTTAACCACTTTGTTTCTTCTCCTCTAGAGTCTCTGTAGATTGCCACCTTCTTTATGGTCAGAGTCCCAAACTGGACATAACAGCATTTTTCCTCTTATGAATACCACGTAGAGGAAGAAGACCACTTTTTATAGCCTCAAAATTAAACTTTTTCTTAATAAGAAATTTGCCCTTTTTTGCTTGATTGTGGTGGGCTCTGATCTCTCTCATTGGCTGCTCTCAGGCATAAGTATGAATTGGGGTAGGGGCTGCAAATGTGGAACTTTCACTATTTGATGTTTTTCTTAGTTTCAAACATGTATTTTATTTTCCAGGGGATTAAGGAGATATGGAGGGATTCCAATGAATGCTCCATTCCCATATATTTAGTAGCTCTCCCTTATCAACAGAATAACAGAATTATTCTTTGTTCTTCAGACAGGTAGTATCTGAAGTGGGACATAAGCACATGGAGTCAGATTTTCCAAAGGATTAGCATTTCAAGGGCTCAGTGCTCCTGAACAAGGCCAGATTTTTCAAAGTGCTCAAGATATAGAAAGAGATCAAGACTCCAGAACAGCACAGATGTCTGTGTAGCTATCAGGATGTGGTTAATGGTAAAGCTCTTGTCACTTCAAGGAGAGCAGAATTAGGTTAACATAAAGGGTTCACCTACACTGGTTAGGGCAGACCGCATCAACCTGTCTCTGCCTTTGCTCATCCTTGGAAAAGAAAAGCAGGAGAGCAAAAAACAGATGCTGTGTAGTTGGGCCTGAGACAAGATGTCCTGCCAATAGCAAGGCTGAGTTGGCCAAGCTTTTACTATTCTGGAAATCCTTGCCCCACAGCTGAGATGCCTTTGTTGCTCTTGCTAACCCATTCCATATGTTGTATTTCGTTAGTAATATTCCATGAGTTTTCCCTAGTGCTTGCCTTTGCTTATGCAGGGAGCTGGGAATGCACTCGTCGTGACTTCACATACTAGCTCTCATTAACAGAAACATCTGCTGAGACCTAGCCACACCATAACTTGTACATCAGGCTGGTGCCTGACACAGGATCTCAGGTTGCTCTCTACTTTACCTTTCTGATCCCATCATGTTTCATCTCAATCACATGGAGGGTGTAGTTGGTCCTCCGTCCCTTCTCATTGAACTGAACGTTGCCAGACAATCCTTCAAAATGGACCTTAAAGACATAAATATCAATGAGGAGAGCACATTGGTCAGGATCTCATGTGGTGGTGATTTGGCAGCAGTAAGAGGGGAGGGAAAGAAGAATGGAGGATGCAGCCACATGTCTCAGATCTGTGCAGAGGAGACAGGACATCTGTCTGACACTGGCTTTCACTTAGGTTTGTTCTCTACAGCATGCCTTGTGCAGAACCATTCTCTTAACTTACCTTTTCTTTTAAAACTCCTTTCTCTTGAAACTTAGAGGTCTATTACTGCACCCAGATGCTAGCTCAGATGTGTGAGCCTGTCACCGCTTGGGATGTGACAATGAGCTAAATCAGCTCTGAACTCCTTGGGTTTTGTGGGTTGTTTTTTTTTTGTATTTTCTAAATCTGACCTGGAGTCAGGATTTGGTTAAGAATTTGCCACTTCAAATCAGGAACTGTATTTGGAGGAAATATGAAACTGTGGCCACAGCTTCCAGCTGCTGTCTTTTGATAGAGAGGAGTCTACCAGTTAACAAGCAAATGTAATTACTTCTGCATCAGCTTAATAAAACCTGACAATTTCGTATTGTAAATTAGATTTGCATAGGAAACACTGAATCATAAATCTCTGTTGATAACACTGAGGAGCTGAGGAACGTTGCTCATGTCACATCCCATATCCTGAATTTCTCCTCTCCCTGTGGCCATTTGAATTGCTGCAAAAGTGCCCAGCCTACTGTGGAGAAGGGCTTCCGACTGCAGTCACATACAGCGTATGGGGACCAGGAACATGAGAAAAGTGCAAATTCGGGTCTCTGTAATAGACCACCTAGTGAAGTGCTTATGCCACTGAATTGGGAGTTAAAGGTTTGTACTCAGCCTTTCCACTTGCTTTGGACAAATCTATTGTCCCTGCAGCTGAAGTCTTCCCACATGCAAAATAGGAACAGGTACTTAGCAACCTTTTTAAGTACTCTGAGATCCTCAGAATAAAGACCCAAGGTGAAGAAATGAGGATATATTATTACAGAGGAAATCTGTTGTTAATCTGCTGAAAGTGTCTTTGTTTTCCAGCTATTATTGCAAAGGTTTGTCATGAAAATGAACATCTGCCAGTATTTTCTGCAGCTCCTTCAAGGCAAGAGGTATTCCTGGTGACATTTGGAGAAACATGCTTTTCCCTTCTCACAAGACAGAACACGCCCATAAAAGATAGACATGCTGGAAAAGCACCATTGTCTTAAGCACTCCCAAGCTGCTTTTTTCATGGTCCCTTTGGTTTTCTTTTCAGATTCTGACCAACCCTGAAGCTCAGGTCACAGGTGTTTGTACTTTGTAGCTTTACATGCACTAAAAGGCAGGTGGACAGAATCAATTTCTTCTATGTGAATGAATGAATTCTTAATCCTGTGATATCCATGTGCCACTGAAACAACAAAAGGGATCTCTCACATCCGTGCTGGAGGATGCAGCACAACTTTTCCATCATTTACCATCCTCTAAGACCCCCTGAATTACTATAAAATACAGTGAGGACTGATTTCAACAGTGCTAAGCACCAGTAGACTCAACTAGGGACATGGAGCATTTAGGCACATTTGTGTATATGACATGGGCATGTGGTTCTTTGCTGGGGGAGCTGGAGCAGAAGGATACTATTGTGGTTTCTGGTTTACAGGGTTAGTCAGCAGTTAGTTACCTGCTTACTAGATGTGGTAACCAAATAATGTTAACAAAAAAATGTCAAAAATGATCATAATATTTTCAAAGTACAACTGAAACTGCAGAGTATTGGTTTAAAGCAACATTTTGTGAGTATTTTCCTGGGGGGAAAAAAAAAGTAATTCTCTTCAATAAAAGCATACATTTTGCTGAAATGTTTTAGATTTCTGGTTTGGAAAATTGCAGAATGTTTCAAATTGCTTTTCATCTTTGCTCCTGCCATCCATGGTTCCTTCCGACACCAAAGAGGTGGGAGGAGAAGAGAAAGCACACTGTGAATAGCTGTAAGAATTACCTTAATTGTGAGTCCTTACAGAAAGGATAACTCAAACCTTCAATCTAATTAAAAGTTCTTCTATTTCCACCTGCCTCTTTCTTGCTACAATATTAAATGCTGGATGATTATTAAATTCAGAGTTCAAATTTCCCTAGGAGACTTCTCGTTTCAGAGCCTTTCATTTTGACTGTTGCAATTGTACTGATCGAACCTTTTTAAAATTATAGTTTTTCAGTGGTAAAGAAAACTTTTGTAAATGACTCTTCATGTTTGGGTTTGGCTTTTTTCCCCCAAAGTCACAACAATTGAAAACTTAAGACTTTTGAAATTGTTTTAATGAAAAGATGAGGAAACTTCAGAGGAGATTTTCCAACACACACAAAATTGTATTGTCTAGGTGTCTAATTTTGATATCCTATTCTCATAAATTTAATAAATGAAAATGCTTGAGAACCCATTGTTCATCAGAAGACTTCCAAGTATTTCGTGTTTATTAGGTAACAGATCTCCCTAATGCATCAAAGAGGCTGATTTTATTAGAAGTTTGGAGAAGCTATGACAGTGATTTGCCCAAGGTCATATAGAAAGTCAATGACAGGCTTGGGAAAAAATTGAATCCAAGCAATAAGATCAAATCAGATGCAAGATTTGGTTCTAAAAGAATTGTTGTTTACCAGTAAGCCAAAACCAAATCAAAACAAAACACTTGAGGAGATTAACATATGATACAAATTAACCAAAATAACTTTATTCTTCTTGCCTTCTTCACAGTTAAGGAAAGAAGATAGGATAAACTATTTGGATAACACTGAACTAGCGGTATTTGCAAGGAATCCATCTATTTTTGTCTGAAAAAAAAGAAAATGCTGGAAATGAACATCAGTCTTGAAATTTAATGGAATTTTAAAATATTCTACGTAAGTCTTTGATAAAAATGTGTTGGTTTTCTCTCTTGCTGTAAGTTTCATGCAGTATTTTTATTTATTCAAGAATCTGAAGTTTTACACAGGACGAAAAAGCAAGATTACCAGATTTAAGGACTAAGCTATCTAAATGGCTGCTATTAAGACTTCTGTGAATCGTCACAGTATGAAACAAGCTATAATCTGGGCTCTGAGAACATTCTGACGACAGCCAACACATAAGGCAGAATTCACATGGTTTTAAGATTCATTAGCAATCTGGAACTGAAGCCGAGTTCACAGAGAGTCAAAGGATCTGCAAAAATATGATCTGCCTTGGGAAGGAGAAGATCAAAATAGGGACCCATGATTTTATCAGATAATATTTTGGCTTTTCCATCCCAGAACTTTAATAGAAATTAGAGAAGGCAAGGACACGTTAAATGGTATAAGGGAAAGTGGCTTTCTGGATGCATCTCTGAACTCTTTAGGAGACCTGGCTCTGTTCTGGAAGGATCAGCTCCTCACCCCAAGCAATCTGTTTGAACATTTCTGCTGCTCGTCACCTCTTTTCCCCCACACACAGGCTATGTTCAGCCATCCTTGCAGTGCACACATTGGGTTTCAAACCTGCTGCAGTGCTCTCTGGATGTCGATGCCTTGTCCCCATGGCACGGCCGGGTTGGCAAGGCAGTCCCCAGCATTGCCTCGACGAGAGATGTCGATCCGCTGCCTCCGCAGGTTCTGAAACGCCTCAGCCATCACCCGGACCCCATCATATGTTAGGGCTGATGTGTACTAGAAAGAGAAGAGAAGTTGTATGTTGCCCATTAGGTTGAGCTGATCTTGGGGATACTGTATTGTTTTGCCTCACAGTAGGTTTTCAGATGATTTGCTCTGTTGTCATCTTCCCATCTATGAAGTTCAACAGCCTGTTGCTCCCTGTAATCATTACTGCCCTGTTGATTCATGCAAGTTAGCGCCTTTTCTCCCAGAGGATGGGAGAGCGAAGGAGAAGCTCCTGATGCAGATTCAGATTGCACTCCCTGAAGATGACTCAGCCTTAAAAGCCATTCACCTGTTACCCATGTCTTCATGTTTAATTAGAATCACTGACCTGAACTTTTAAGGAATACATTATACAGTGTAAATGTGAGATAGCCAAAATCAAGCAACAAGTGACCTTTTGTGGTCACAGATGGAGACCAGAAATCCCTACTTCAATGTGCAAAAATTCTGGAAAGAATGAGTTTATTTAAGCAGAAACTTGTACAAAACCCAGTGTAAGGCTCTTGGCACGAACAGTGACCATTAGATTTAATTCCTTTTCCTATGATCACCTACTGACGTATTTGCAACTTTCTTGAACTAATACTTCCAAAGTCGACATTTCTATTACTGAGTGTTTGTCACAAGTGCATTTGTTTTCAAATGTCAGACAGAAAAAAAACCCAACCTCTGCCCATCCCTCAACAGCTTCAGGGTCTTCTGTGTTAGGAATTAAAATATATTTCCCCTGAGTTGTACACACTGATTTGAAATGCTGAGAAAGAACATCTGCAAAGTCTTTATTATCACTGGATATCCAGTAAACAAGTCAAAGGTTAAAGAATTAATGCGGCTTTTTCTTGTTTATATACTTTTTTAATATACCAAACGTTATGAGATGTTTAATCCTCAGCTTAGAGGAGGGTAAATATTGGGATACTGAGTGAAACACTAACTTGTGTATTTCTTAGCAGGCAGCAACTACTGTCTAGTAAAATTTAGATGGTATTGAGGCACCTGGAACAGATAATCTTCATAATTATATTAAGTGACAGAGTTTCAAAACAAGATTAAAGAGGCAAGCATAAGTTGAACTGAGACAGATGGGCCCTAAATTAAATGGATTTTTTAATACCACTTGCCTTTGGCCTCTTCCAGTCCACACGGGGATGCTCCCTGGCATCATTATTCCTCCACTGCTGCATGATCCTGGCAGGAACAGTATCCGTGTAATTCACCAACTGGAAGCCAGTTACATTGGCTCCGCTCTCCTTGAATTTGGTCAGGTCTATATCCATGAATCCCTAGTACAGGAAAGAAACAGGAGAAGCTCATTAGAGGAACACCTCTATAGGTGGATAAAAGGAATCCTTCCTATCTATGAATATGGCAGCCAGTTTAGGAAAATCTCTTCCCTCTGAGAGGTAAAGTCCGATTCAAAGAGGCACCGCTTCCCTGACCATGGGGTGAACTTGCCTTTCTCAGAAGCTCTGAGCTGGATGTATCCTGCAGTTTCCACTCAGGGACACAAATGGTCATATTAATACCAGCTCATTTGCAAGAAAGCTAGAGGAATAACAGTAAAAAATATATCCTGTATAATGTTTGGATGAAACTAATACAATTCTCAAAATATATTAGAAATAATTATTCCCCCAGCTCTGACTTTTATGCACTCAGGCACCAATGGATAGACTACTTCTTTTCAAACCACAGTTTGTAAGGAAAATCAAATCCTGAATGAACATTCAGCAGACCAAGAAGTGGTTGGTCAGCTTGACAAAGGACTGTCTATTAGAAAAGTCAGTTTATAGGATTTGCTAATTTGAGAGAAAAAGGCTACTTTTTTGGACTTCAGATTACTAATGAAATACATTTCTTTTTTTTCTTTATTGTTCTCCTCTACTTACTGCCCACTGTATGTGATAAACCCAACTGCGCAAATACACATGTGTATTGGGGTGGTGTTGTAGGATTAGTCACTCCTGTTGAGTCAGAGGCAAAAAAAAAATAATCAGAAATACACTGCAAGGTCATTTTTTGGTCTCCCAACTTTGATCCTATCTCTTCAGTGCTGTTGCTATGCAAAATCATTTGCTGTGCCTTCTTGCACAAAGTAGATGCTTGAACAGAGACTCTGCCCTCCTGCTTGGGCTACTGTGTGCGGGATAGGCTGAGGTCTGGTGCTTCTTCTTTTGGAATACAAGCACAAGAGATGTAGTCAATTATTTTCACCAGTACCATTAGCGACCAAAATGCATGAGGGAAAATGAATGAGAGGACTGTGCACAATGCAATCACTTAAGCACTAGAAGAGTTTGTTTGAGCTCGGCCTTCTCTCTGCCCTGCTGGTGTATGGTCTCCGCAGGCACCTTCTCAGCCTGCCACTGGGTTTCTCTCAGACATATGATGATGGTGTGAGATAAAAAAAGCCAAGTCACATTATTCCCAGGAGACACCAGTCAGGTTCCCAAAATGGTGCCCTCTGTGCATATGCTGAGGGAGCTAATTAGCTTAGTAACTTCCAAGGCCAAGATCAAGCTGTTAGATGGAAACATGTTTAGGGAACAGATTGTAAGGAAAAGACTAAATTTCCCTCTCACATCAGTGTCAGACCAAGGGAGTCTTAAATGACTCAAAAATGTCTTTAAAGACTTTCACATTTTTCTTCCAGCTTTTGTAAGCAATTTGGCATCCACTTATAAGGCTGAGGATTGGATATAGATATAAGGGTGCTCGAAACAGATGATTTGTTTTTCTACAAAGTGCAGTGATTTAGGTAAAAAAAAAAAAAAAGTTGTATTTTGTGTGTACACATTCCTCAGAATGCTGGTTAAACCCACATCAATCTTGTTTGTAATTGCTAGCGTAGGGGTTTCAGAAAGCCAGAGCTGTGATTAATGAATAGGAAATGCAGCAGGATAATTGCCCCTGACATCTTAATGCATTTCAGACCAAGTGTTTTTTGACACGCAGAGCTCCTAAGGTTCAATAAGAGGGACCTCACAGGTTGCCAACTGGTTATTCATGGCTAGGACCAAATTACACTGACATTTTGCTCCTGGGAGGTACTCAGGGGAAAAAGATCTGTCAAAAGAAACTACCACGCAGCAACTTAAAGTTTGTGCCACCAGCTCCTCCTTGGAAGGCCTGCAAGGCACGAAGAAAAGCCCAAGTTCACAACAGAGTATGAGTAAGATGTCTGGTGTTTTTAGCCCCCTCAATAAGCAGATTTAAATAGGAAAAGTAAAAAAAAAAAGATTACAACACCAGTGACGAGACAGCAGTGATTGAAAACAGTTTTTCACTGGTTTCCCCAAATCAAACCATTCCGAAACTGAAGCAAGTATTCAACAATATTCATTGTGATTCATCTTACATAAAGTTTTAAAATAATATGAATAGACAAAAGGAATAATTTCCAAAGATTGCGCTAATTTTTCCCCACTGATTTTTGACACAATTCAGGTTCTTTTAAAAATGTGGAGACCTCTGAAGATTTTCCAGTTGTTTAAGGCAGTTGGGACCATCGAGGACAACCTTGAATATGGCTTTGCATTTTGGCTGCTACCAACTGATACCAGCTGTTATCCTTTCTCCACATGCCCCAGTACAAGGTCAGTATAAGAACAATTCTAATTACAAAGGACTTCTAATCACTGCACCACTGAAATCTGCTCAGAGCAGGTGTGGGTGACATGACAGCCAATGAACTGGGAATAGCAGGGGTCAGATGTTGTAGAAAATAACTCCCAGAGGAGGTGAATTCTTGCTGTTTAACATATAAACAAGAAAATATCAAATGTGACAAAAACTGTCTCTTTAAAACGCTTCTATTGACAGAGTGGCATCAGGAATTAAATATGTTTATCTGTCTTTCTGGAATATCAGTCAGTGCTCGTAGGAAACAAGAGAACAGGAGAATTACAATATTTGCAAATGAAGTCATCAATCATCTGTCACCATGTACTAACTATAGCCACGTATTGCAAACAAACAAAAAAAAGGGAAATCTTTTATTTAGTTTTCAATTGGCCTTATTTGGAAAAGAGAAAATAAATTCTTAAAAATTGACTAAGGAAAGACTGCAACCCACTACTGGGGGGCAGCAGACGTGCTTTTTCAGCAGCATATTCAGTATCAACCACTTTGGGAAAGAAACGGCATAGAAATTCCTTCCTTTGCCATCCAGTCAAATACAGCAAGAAGCGAGCAGTGCTGGAACGATGTGATCCGTGGGATCTCTGTGGTCCCACACAGTGGTCAATTGATATTGAAACCATTTCAAGAAATTGCCAGTGAATGCTTGCTTTGCTGCCACATCTGGAGCACTGTGGGCTGTCCAGGGAAATGAGCTGAGCCCCTGGAATTTGGTGGTATGTGACTTTCTCCAGGCTCTTTAGACCTCATCCATTTGGGGCATATCTGTTGGAGATGCAGGTATCCGGCTTTACCTCCCTACACAGCACTGCCAGTACCCTAGGGTGGAAGAGAAGGAAATCAGGAACACATGCTCCAGCCCAGGCGCTGGACTCAGAGGCGACACGGAGCTCTACATGGTCCCAGATAGGGTCATCACTGTACATAGGTACTCCAGGAGAGACAACACTTCTGCAGGCACAGTTATCTCTGGGGACCATCAGCACCAGGCTGGAAGGGACACCATGTCAGCCAGCCCACCCCTGCCCTACAGCAGGATTAGCTGTCCCTTCCATTTAAATTCATTTTGCAAAATCATTTCAGCAAAACAGAGAATACCGCCTCCTGCCCTGTCTGTACCTGGAAAATGCCTGGCTTTCTCTGAATGCCATCAAATTAGAAGGCTGACAATAAACCACAAAAATCTGGACCCATCCATGCTGAGACAGCCTTTCTCCTACCTCTGCTCTGATTCACAGCATTTGCAATATACAGTTCCAGGAACAGCCAGACTCATTTTAAAGGAGGAAACTTGCTCTTTAGCTCATATCATGGACTTCTCTCTCTGCGTTAATGAACCTCACAAAGTGATTACATGCAGAAGTCCTGCTGCTAGTAAATAATATGGGTGGCTGTTACAGACCTTCATGCCTTCAAATAGAAAACAGAGCAGCACTGGGAAGGGTTTTTTCCTCATTGTGCTTTTCCTTGCTGCATCTGTTCTTTATGCTGTTCTTACACTGAAAACAGTTTTCAGCCAAAGGTTGTTTTACTGTCCCATTCACTGCCTTGGTTGCTGGGAGAGGTGTCAGAAAGTCACACATTTATATTCCTCTCTACTGCCTGTGGGCTCAATCATCAAAGGAAATGCATAATGCAGGAAGACTGATGACTTGGAATGGGCCTCATGAATCCATCTTGATTAACTGGTCCACAAAGGATCTGCCTTGAAAAGAAAATCCCCCAGAAATGAGCCAGCTCCTTATTTATACCCTGGAAACCGTGAGGAGCCAAGACATTGAGTGGGAAGCGCAGGTGCGGGTCAGGCAGTGTAGGGAAAGCCTCGTTCCTTTGTGCATGACCCTCCTCAAATCTGCCAGCACCACTAAATTCCCTGCAGCTTTCCTTTCACCCTCATATTTCACCGCTTTACTGTCTTAAACCTCTGCCTCCTCTTCACACACTGATGACAATGGGTGTCATTGCTCCTTCTGGGACATCATCCCAGCCCACAGGAATGCCAGAGACAGCAGCGGCCTCACCTCTGTACCCAGACATTGACAGGCAGCCAGCCACTGCCCCACACCTCCAAATTCTCTATATATTTCAGTAAATAGGTGTTAATTGCTGGCACTTTCCCTGCAGTATAATTGTGCCTTTGAAGCTGCAGTAACAGGCAGGAAGGGCTGAGCTCTGGGCAGGCTGCAGCTCGTCGTCTCATAAACCTCACCGCAGCACAGCTTAAATCCTCCATATCTTTGCTCCAAGTCTTGGCTTTTCCTGAGAGAAAGGTCAAGAGGCTCCTCGAAGACTACCACACTGCTGAGAAACACTGTTATTTTCTCTCCTCCCTCTGCACCTACTGAACTCTCCAGATCTCCCCGAGACTGGTAAAGCTCATCACTGAGTGAGGAGATGGAAAATGCCCCTTTCTCTTGAATTGCCTGCAGAAGACTTGTTGGTTGAACCTAAAAGTCCCCTCACCCCAGGAATGAATGACAGGATTTTTATAGTCCCATTCTATCTGGGATGAAGAGACCAGAGTCTGTTTTTCTCTTTTCTCTTTTTGTTTATAAGTTGCACACTGAAATATTCTTTTTTAAGCAAAAAGCATGTAAGTAATTCACCCTGAGCTTGGGTGGGTGCCACAGAAACCTGTGGCAGCATCGGGAAACTGGCCCAGCTCTCTTTAGCTGCATCCATGTATGGCTTGCAATGCCAGATTGCTGCTCCTAGCAGACTTTATGACTGTGAGAAACATTGCAAAGCAAAACAATTGCTTCTGAATGGCTGTAGATCAGCTGAGTGAATGCAAAGTGGCTCCTGTCATTCCAAGGTATGCCGGTGCCTTTCTGCAGCCAACAAGAAGTTGAGTGTTTCCAGACGGAGCATCCCTAATATACCAAATTATCATCAAGCTTGACTTCCTCAGTGAAGCATCATTCCTCACTCCCATCACTTTGTATTAATAAGGAGGGTACGTTCAAAAAGAGCCCATCTGCTCAAGTCTCGTTCCAGCACGCCTTCCAACAGGAGAGGCCTTCTTCTTGTCTGCACAATTATTAATGTGTCAGATCTTATTGTGGCAGCAAAACATGTGAGTCCTCACTGTAACATAAAAGTAAATGAAGAAGAAAGGGAAAAGAAAGATGGGAAGAGGGGGAACTATCAGACAGGGTCTCAAGCCTGCAGATTGATGAGTGTCTTTTGTCCTGCTCTATCGATGCAAAGCAAACCAAGTGAGGTGAGAATCCAGACTTCAAGGACAGAGAGCAGGAAATGACCAGTAACTTTTTTTGATACAGCTGTACTGATTTTCTTTGTGATATTATTTGCATCAGCCCTATCCTACTGCCGTAGCACATTCTGGGTATAAATGATCATACACATCTTGCTGAAAAGCTCAGTCCTGGCAGAGGGACAGGTGCTCGTGGTGGATGTTTGTGCTTTAGAGAACTTTCAGAGCAGAAACTGATTTAAAGGTTTGGGAAATGTGCCGTGTAGTGACAGATGCCAGGACTTCAATCAAAGACATGATTAAGGGATAGCCTGATCACAGTTTACAAGGACCAAAACGTTAGTAATGGAATATTTGGTCTAGCAAACAGAAGCATAAATCTGACGGAGGAAGCTGAAACTAGGCAAGTTTTGACTAGAAAAAAGCAGCAATGAAGGCACCATGAGGAAGATATTACAGATTTACACATCACCCTTTGCCAGTTGAGCTGGGGTAATGGATTAGGAGACTGCAAAAGGCTGAGGAAACCTGTTAGTTTAACACCCTCTTGCTGAGATTTAAGCAAACACAATTTTCCTTCCAACGGCTGTAATAAAATCTGTCAGTTGCTCACCTGATGCTCAGTGATTTTTTTTAAGCCACAGTAAGTCACTCATGCTTTTGAGCCTTCATTAGCTACTGCAAAAATCCTTCCAACATTGCAGTTCATATTCCCCCACATGGGTAATTTTTGTATCAAAACCAGATGATTTTCTTTTACATGAGACATTAATTCAAGCAGAAATTAATTCAGGGCACTGCTGTGTCTTCTACTACCAGTTATTCTGATGAGATAATGTTATAAGGGTTTCTTGTGCTTGATAGTTTTTGAATCAGGACAGAAAAGCCGTTTGGAAGTGAAATTCAGACCTCAGAAATTCCACTGATATATTATATTGTCTTCCTCTGCCTGGAAAACCAAGTTTTCTCATGAGCCTACTTGCACCAAGCTCTCAGAAAGAGGAAAGGTCTAACTGGCATAATTTTAGAAACCTAAAAATAAGACATCTATTTGCAACATAAGAATATCAGTTTTGCAAGATAAGGCATCTTGAGATCTTATAATGATGAGAAGCCAATGCTATACACATCTTTTTTTGAAACTCCCACAGAACAGTTTCCAATCAGCTAGTGATGCAAACCCGAGCTTTGCTGACCTTGTTTGTACCTTTAGTCAGTGATACTTCAGGGGGCAGGAGACAGCATTAAGAGCTGAGGGTGATTAAAATAAACATGGCAGCTTTCAAGATGATGGGAGACTGTGAACAGCAACATTTTAGCTCCAGGGGCTCGGGACAAGGAGCGGAGCCATTGACCCATGGCGAGTGCCATGCATCACACGTGTGCTGCTTCTTGCACTAGGCTCGTACCTAGCATAGGCAGAGCAGACTGTCCCCACAGCCACAGCAGGATGTACATGTCCTGCATTGCTTTAAGGGAGCTGTTCTCTGCCTGTGCTGGGAGAACTCTGCTCCTCAGGGATCTGGACATCCTTTTTGGCAGCCAGCTGGGGAGGGTGCTCCTTCTTCACTGTTTGTGCCAGCTCAGGTCACTGCATCTCAGCACTGGTGGTGCACAAATTCTCCCTTCCATTTTCAGGAGGGAGAAAAAAATCTAAGAGGCCCTTTTAAACCACAGATGAACTGAACCAAACCAGCACATATTTCCTGACTCCTGCACAGGCCACTCTACTGTCAAAGCTGCTGGGCTGGTAATCTCCAAAGCTATTAAAACTGCTTGCAAAGTGAAACATTCTCCATGGTCTAACTCAGCACTGACACATGCTGATGTAAAATGGCACTGGAAAATATGCTTACCTCTGCTAATCAAGACTGTTTTTATTTTTACTTTTCCCTGTTACCCCTTGCATCAGCAATCTCATACACTTATCTATTCAACTTCAAACAAGAGCATTTGTTAAAAGAACAACCTGGACTAAGGCACCAGGAAAGAAAAAAGGCTAAAACACTGTATGTGGCAGCTGTCTTTCATACTTTTCTTTTAAAGACAGGTCACACCAATGTCACTTATTTTAAGACAAAGATTTTTCTCTGCCCAAGAGAGCTGATGTTCTCCCACTACTGCCAATAGCCAGCCTACATCCCTGGCATAGAACAAACAGGTACATGAAGCCAAGGTTATGGGGAAAAAGGCTGTAACATCAAAAGAAAGGAATCCCAGAAGTCTCTAAGCTTGGTCCTCTGATAGCATTGACTGTATTTTTTTCTTTGTGGTTGTTAGATGCTTTCAAAGGCTGAGAACAAAGCTTAGAAAAATAAGACTCACAAAACCGAACACTTCTTGAAGTTGCCAAACCTTTTTGAGTTCCAAAAAGAAAGAGACAGAGAGAGAGGGTGAGAGATGTGATTGCAATGCCCCAGTGCCGGTATTCTTCACAAGTATCCAGACTGGCAGCTGGTGAAAGCAAATTGGGGTAACTCTCGTGGTTGCCTGTTGAGGATCAGGTTTTCATGAGTTTGCGAATGCCACAGACAGTGCCAAATTTGCCTCATGGAGGGGCAAGGATGCTCACAGGCAACCTTCCCCTGCAGTGATGGGCAGACAGACCTTCATGGGACAAGCAGGGCTGAACAAACAAGGCAGGTTGTGTCTTTAACAGGCATAGCAGATTCAGAGAAGGATGTTTGCCCGTGGCCTAAGGTGCAGAACAGTTTCATTGTGTTTGTGAACACAGAAATATTATTGTCTCACCTTGGCAACAGCAATTTCACTGAAAAAGAAAGCTGTTCCTGCTAGGAAATACCAGCTTTCATTTGCTGCTACTTGTCAAATTCTGCTTGGTGCTTTAGTACTGCTCACCCGGCAGCAACCGCTGGGCAAACAAGCAGTGATTAATGCAAGCCAGTTCCTCTTTATTCATGAATTGTCTGTGACCAGACAGGGAATTCCTCCATGTTCAAAATGCTCCCATGAATGATTTTTATAGGCCTGATTCAGCCTGTGCATTGCCTTGCAGCCTCATTGATGTAACACCATTTTGGAGCTGTTACAACTGGTCAGTAGAGTGCCGCTGCTTCTTTTTTGGCTGAGTGTAGTTCTGAACAAGCATATAGCCAAAAATAAGAATTTCAGTGGCTTATCCATAAGTGTTTCCCAACATTTGGTTCCAATGTGTCATTTTCGTAATTGGGAAAGTTACTAAGAAATTTAGGCTGTGTTGCAAAAGGCAGATATTGAAAATTCATCCCCTTGCTCCAGCTAGTGTGGGCAACTTGGAGGCTATGAACCAGCTGAGGGCTCACTTGACTTGTGCAAGGCAAAGCCTATCCCAGTCAGGGCTGGGAGCCTTATCTTCATATAGGATGAGAGTCCTAAAATCAGTACTCCATCAGCCAGCACATGGGACAAAAGAATAACTTGGACTAAAAATAATTTGGAAATTAAATGTTCAGGTACTTGCAGTTTTTAGTTCGTAATTTATTGGCTCCAGAATGAGCCACTTTCACAAAATCAGGCTGTGTTCTAGGCGTGCGGGTGTGCACATGAGGGTATGTGTGTGTGGGTGGGCAAGGCACACCCTGTCATCTTAGGACTTGTCTACAAGGGAAAATATGGGGTGTTTAAGGTCTATCCGCTATGCGTATGAGTCAGTTGGAATAAATTACAGCATGTTACACCCTCTAAAGGCTCTAATCCAGCAGTGAGATGTCCTTAGAAGAGGGTAAAGCCTACTGTGATCTCCTGGCTCAGAGCATCCACGCTAAGGTTTAACCCCGCCAGACGCTGACTTCCCACATTCTGCCAATCCCTTATAACATCCCCGGATGTCCCTGCATAGGGAGGCCTGCCATCCTTCTTCAACTGCCATATGTTCTCAGGAACATGGGATCGTCATGGTCTTTTTGCCATTCTCCTTGCTGAAGAGAGCAGTGAGTAGCTCTCATGTGGGTGCAGCACATCACAGAAACTGATCTGGTTTCTGGTGTCTGAACCTGCTCACGTGCTCACAGAATGACAAAGCTTGTCCTGCCCTGCAAAGGGCCTTCTTGACCTTGAATGTGCAATTCTAGTTTTCCCATGCTGTCTGATTATCCCCTACTCTTTTTTCTTTCTTATTAATATATCTCTGGAGTTTGGCTCTTGTGTAATTCTAGGTTTTAAGGACCAGGAAAGACCAAAAGAAAGAGCTTGAATTCCTTTCACTCTTCTTCTCCCCTGAGATCTAGGCTGCTTGAAAAGCATATCTAGTACCAGTGGATTCTGTTGTCCCGCCAGACCATGTGTCCACTGAGCTGCAGCTGGGAGGCAGAACCTCCCTGCAGAGGGGCTGGGGAAATGAAAAGCCTTTAGGTCTGAGTTCATTTTTTATAAGCCATGTTAGCTGAACATGCAGCCTCTTCCAGCCAGCTCTGTCCTCTCAGCATTTGTGCAAAGGCTAAGAAAACAAAGGTAGGAAAAGGGTACTTCCTCAGGCTGAAAGCAGGAGAGCATGGTATCATAAGAGAGAGGGAAATGTCCTTCAAAACTCCAGCTCATGCCTTTAGTGTATTTATCTTTATGAAACCATACAGAGAGAAGAGGTGATATGACTCTCATCTAGCTCTCCATATGGGTATACATGGAAGTGCACAGACACACGCACTCCACTTACTCCAAATAGCTTCCCTGCTTAACTTTAATGAAGGGACCTTCATAAAAAGCTGAGGACCAGGACCTGGGTTACAACAAATTATCATTTTTTTAAAAATTAGCAACTGAAGTCATTGGCTGCTCTACAATTTCCATGTCTCCCCCTGCACAGCATAATATTTTTAACTTTGTAATTACATGGTAGGCACCCAGCGCAGAAGTGCCGGGTCAGTATCAGGGCATCGCGGGGTAATTATGTGGCCATTTTTGTCTTGTAAATTATAGAGTTATCTTGGGATTGAGAAGGAGAACGGCAGCAACTGCTTGACTAATTGGTAGTTTAAAGTTTACCCAGTGCTGCCTTGAAGATGCAGCTGTGGGAGGGAAGAATAGCTCTGGACCCTGCATGCATGGCTCACCCCACTGCTGACACCAGCCCATCATCCGCTGTGCATCCCTAGATGGATGGACACATCTAGGGGCACATTCTGCTCTGCTGTGGAAAAGCACCAACTGCCTTATGGATTGAGGATATTCTTCTCTCTCTTACCTCTTCCCAGACTTCACTAGGCAGGGAAATTATCCACCCTCCTAGGAAAGAACAGCATATTGCTCCAGAAAAATGGCCCTGCCACTGCCCAGTACTACTCTGTCCTCAGGCAGTGCAGTCCGGCTCTCCCTTCTCTCCCAGGGACAGTTCTTTCCTTAAAGAAATCTTTACATCGAGTTCATTCCTTAGAGCCATGACAGTCAGATTTGATTTAGCACCAAGCTGGAGAATAAGTACTTTATTTTTACTGGAAGCTTAGAGGGATCTTAGTGCATCATCATTAACAAGTCTGCCCTTAGTGATGCTCTCAGGATGGCTGTAAAACACAGCGAATGCATACTGAAAACTAGTCAGAAAAATCAAGTTGATACCAACAGTTAACAGCTTCTTGCTGGCCTGCCTGAAACAAGCTAGGAGGGCAATGCCAGGACTTCATGTTGGAGAAGTCCATGGAGGACTGTCTTTCATAGGAGGAATCCATGCTGGAACAGGGGAAGAGTGTTGGGATCCATGCTGGAACAGGGAGGAGTCCTCCCCTGAGGAGGAAGGAGCGGCAGAGACAATGTGTGGTGAACTGACCACAATCCCCATTCCCTGTCACCCCATCACTGTCAGGTGTTCTTAAGATTTGGTTTTATTTCTCCTTATCCTACTCTGATTTAATTGGTAATAAATTAAGCTGATTTCCCCAAGCAGAGCTTGTTTTGCCTATGACAGTAACTAGTGAGTAATCTCTCCCTGTCCTTATCTCAGCCCATAAGCCTTTTGTTATATTTTCTCTCCCTTGCCCAGTTGAGGAGGGAACTGGTAAGACCCTGATGTCTAGTCAGGGTCAACCCATTACAAAACCCCAGCAATCTTAGAGATACCCTGCAGATAATCTTGTAGAGAAACCACGACAAGAACAGCTCAGAGGACTCTAGGGGTTTTTTTTTTAACCAAAAGGTGGATGAGAAAAAAGATGTCAGATCAGTAACTATAAACAAAGGTCTTTACAAAACATGAGCTAGCACAAAAAAAACCACCAACGAGGGCAACTCACCAAATTTGCCAGAATGTAGTGGTACCCATTCCCATTTTTTTCAAGCTGGATAATCTGCAAGATAAAAACCAAGGATATTTAGCAGAGAACAACTATGGAAGAAAAGCATTTATCTGCTCTTCCTCCCCCCTTTTTTCTCCCAATAAGACTGGTCAGTTGTGGACAGGAAGACGTAGCAAAAGAAAAGTTTACAATCTTGATAGAGGAAGGACAGAGCTTTCACACATGATATTTGAGCAGCAAGTCTGAAATTAGACAGGACAAATCCCCAGGTGGATTCCACAGGCAGGGAGAATAAACTACCTAAACCAACCTGTCTCCTATGGGCTCAGGGGGGGAAAAAACAGTGGTGCCTTTTTTTTATTGTAAAGGTTAAACAAGATTTATATTCCAGACAGTAAAAGAACAAAGTGGGGAGCTGGGATCCATTTGTTCTGTGAATGCAGCTGAAACATCAAGCAAGACTAGAGAGCACATTGTCCAAGCTAGAGTCACTGCTGCAGACACCTACCTGAGCGAGATGTCAGGAGGTTTAGACTATTGGACAATATTAGTCCTTTAGTACACTGGGATTGCTTCAAACCGCATCTCCAGAACAAAGCTGCTTGGGCAAGTCACAGAGGATTCCCTTTTGCATGCTCGTTGAGATTATTTATATCTTCATAGTCATGGTGTCCCAATATATGCTCTTTGCCACTTACTCCTTTCTCCCTGATGCCTGCAGAGTTAGGTTTTTATTCTCTTTTATCAACACAATTGCTGACAGATCTGTAACACTTGAAAGTTTCGATCTTAGCTGGAAAGATTTCGCTTGTCTAGGTAGAAAGACACCACCTGTAGCAGGCTTGCCTGTGATTATGGGGACAGTCATCAATGAGACGGTCCCTAACTGTTTTTTTCTCCCTTGATTTAAAAAAATGAAGAAAAAACACAGCTAAAAATCACATTATTCTTGCTGACACCATGTTCCCACTGAAATTCCTCTGCATTGATTTCCAGCAGCACTGTTCAATTCTTACCATGTTGTTAGAGCCAGATACCACCTGCATTTGAGTGGTATCTGTACCACATACAGAAAGATGACAGTAAAAACAACCCAGCCCAAACCAACATGAACCTGTAAAAGAACCTATAAAAACAAGAATTGCCAGTTTCTGAGAGAATTGTGCTGTTTCCACAAGGTTTCTTTGCTGGCAACCCTACCTCTTATTTCCATTGTTGTATGAATTGATTCTGAATTACTGCCTGTTTTGCCAGGCAGTAGTGAGGCCAGAAAGATCCTCACAGCCAGAATGACAATAATAAGACTGCTGTGTTGGATTTGACCAGAGATCTGTCTACCCAGGACTTCTCTCTGCTTCCAAGGTGTTTGAGAAGTGTCAGACAAGGGCACACACAGACCGATCCTCCCCATGGGGCAACACTCCCAGATTATCATGAGCAGCCATTTAAGGATTTCCAAATGGGTTATAAATGAGCTGACACTTGCTCTGTGCAAGTGGTTCATCTGCCTTAGCCTTTCTCTGATGAAGTGCTCTTGTATGCACATTAAAACTCATCTGGTTCCCAGCATTAACGTGGGGGCAGCAATTAACTCCAATGAAGGCTTCATTTAGTAGCAGTTCCTTATGCAACTAATGTCAGCTCCACCAGCTTCACTGCCCAGTGCTTCTCCACACAAGATCCCTCAGTATGGCTTCTGATGAGCAGACTGGGGCCCTAAGCAAAAAACCTCTGCATACCTAAGGCTATAAAGATATATACTCTTATTAAGGATGGTTTTCTGAGTATCTTCCATTGCAGATCTGAGCAGCAAAACCAGACCCAACTTGTCCCCTTCCATTTATCATCTGAGACTGCCCTTTGCAGAAAGTCCCAGACCTTGTGGGAGAAAGGAGCATCTCCAGGGCAATGGGGTGTCTAAGAATTACGATCCAATTCCCCATTTCTCCAGTGTCAACAATATTGGCACTGGCTCCTTCTGCCCAAACTCTCCTTTTGTTATTTTATTAGGTGTCAGAGTCCATGAAGCAGAGAGGGCTGCCGTCCAGCTTTCCCTGAGCTGTTAATCTTGCAGCCCATCCACCTGAATTATGAGGCTTGCTTCCTGTGTTTTACAGAGTTATTTGTGATCTTAATTTATTTTAAAATGCTTGCTCAGTCCTAATGTGTCCGGACAGCGGTAGCAAGATGAGGTTATAATAGCATTTATCACTTAGCCTGAACGTGGTGAGAGGCTGTGCTAGGCTGCATGCTGATAGCTCACTTGGGCCACCTAGGTTTCATTACCCACTTCTTAATTGGCCAGTTTGACATCTATTAGAGAGAAATCCTCTCAGAGTGAAACACTGGCAAAGGAGATATTCCAGTTATTCATTTTAATGAGAGACAAGGAAGAAACAATACAGGGCTTTGATGGAATTCAACCCACCACATACTTATCCCATTAAGCTACACAGTGCAGCCCTGTGGATATCCTGCCATGAACCAAGGCCTGGCTCATAAATGACAGTTACCTTGGCAAAGATAAATCATGCCGTTGAGACATGACACAGAGAAATCTCCGAGGCAGAAATCAGGTCATTTTCCCATGTATCATTAACATATTGAACACTGGCTCCTCTACAGCTACCGTCTCCAGAACGTGAAGACTACCTTGCTGGAGTCAGCGGTGGTTTTTTGTGTTATGCATGCAGAGCAGGGAGAAGAAACTAAAAGTGTGTGCAAGCACCAGTGTGTACATGTGAGGCACTGATGCTAAACCGCCATCCCCAGCTCTTCTGTTCACTGGGGAGCACAAATCCACAGCCACCAAAAAGACAGAGACAAGCTTGTCAGGGAGGAAGATAAATGCATTAAAATGTCCCTGAGAGGCTGAGGCAGCTCTTTGAACAACTCAGACACTCAAAGAGACAGGGCTAACAGAGCAGTGACATCCACGCAGAGGCTGCTGGTGCGGTGAGCTGAGAGACCGGCCGCCAGCCCCAGCGTAAGTCCCCACTGAAATTCATGTGATAATGAGCCCAACACTGTCTTTGACTCCCCCCAGTCATCTACGTATTGTGACAGACCTGGCATCCCCTGATTACGGTGGGATAACTACCTCTGCTTTCAGAAATCCCTGTGGACTCAAAACAAGAAGGCAAACAAGGATGAAAATGGACTACATAGGTCTGGAAAAGTTATTCACTGCTCTGTTCCTAAGAGGAGTGTTACCAGCTAGGCACAGATGACTGCTGGAATTGCTCTGTCTTTTATTAGGAAAACACAACATTGTCCCTCTTTTCCCTAGGAATGGATGTTTTTTACAGCATTGCACAACAAATAATCACAAAATCTAGATTTTTAGGCTCTTGCAAATACCTTTATTTATATCTAAGTTTAACTCTCAGAATCATAGAATAATTTGGGTTGGAAGGGATCTCAACCTCTTGCTCCAGTTACGTGAAAAAGTTTGAAAGAAAGACTTACTTTCCTGTTCATATCAGGAAAATCAGATAATGTTTGACTACAGAATTTCACTTTCTGTTAGACAAACCAGGCTTAAAAACCCCAACTTCATTAACCCTACAAATCTGATATACCCTATAGGAAAGCCTGCACAAAAGGCAAATTCACTGCCTAGGTCCTGACATTCTGTCAAAAATATTGTTCAGCTGCAGCTGCTCCATGATCAGAGAGAAGACTTTACGCTCCAGAATAATCTGGTCTCTCCTCCATGAGCATGACCTTTGAGGTTAAAACCTCCTACCTGCTACATTATTATATATAATAGAATAGCACCCAGAGACATCTATCAAGGATGGATTGTGCTTATCATTGAGCCATGCAGCTGGTGAAATGGCAGTCCTTGCCCCAGACAGCAAGCAGGTGAAGTGTGAGACGAGAGATGACAGGTAGCTTAGACAAGGCAATGTGTGAAGAGCGAGGTAAGAGCGAGCTGATTATGAGAAGCATGATAGTGGGAGTCACAGCACACCGGCTGTGGGGCCCTTTCTAAACCATGTAGGGTGGGAATCCCAGTGGTGGGGGGGTAGGGAAGGCCTTGGCTATAGGTGTGAGAGGTAAAGGTGTTGTGGCTGGAGTTGAAGAGGGGACACAAGTGTGGACTGAGACCTGTCCATGGGCTTGCACTTGTCTCCTGTCCACAGATTTCCATGTTCAGGACCTAGGGAAAGCTTTAAGGGAGGCATGGTGGAAAGAGGTGGGGAAAATTTGGGTCTGCACTACTGGGTGACCTGTCTAGATTAAGAATGATTAAGGCAGGGCACAGAACGTAACTGCTGAGTCCTCTGTAGCATATGCCATCTGCCTTGTGGCCGTGAGCTGCCAAAACAACCAGGAGATGGCTGTGAATGAGCATGTCTTTTTGCTGCAAGGCATGAGAGGAGCTGGAAACATTCAATCCTTTTACAGCCTGGATGTCTTGGAAGGATGGTGAGCTCTACTCTGATCTGGAGACAGTGCTCCTGAGGCCGCTACAGATGGACCACAAAGCCTCTCCATCTCTGTCCTGTCAGCACTGGTTGTGAGAATTTAGTGCTGCATGTGGAGGCTGGATGACACCTCCACCCTAACTCACAAGAGTGTGGAAAAACTGAAGAAAAACTCAGCAGAATAAGAAAGTGCCATGTCATGTGCAAGCTGCTTGGAGGAATTAGCACAAAGCAAACTCACTGGGGACTTAAGAGAGTGTAAAGGGCTCAGCAGAGGAGTCACACAAGTGGGGAACGTGGAGCAGCAGAGCTCACTCAGCATGAATACATTAAAGCTCCTCGTACTTATATGACTTTACAGTTTCCACAATAACACAACAGAGAAATATCTGCCAGCTCAGCAGTCTGCTGCAATGCACACACACCACATCCAATGACAGCTGCAACGAGACGTGGACCAGACAAGAACGGGGAGGAGAACTATTCCATGAGAAACAACCCTTCCCATCCTACGTGCAAGACCCCTCCCAGACAACCCACCCAACAAACCTTGCCAAGGATGATGTTCAGCCGCTCAGATTCACAGTCCACCACCACCAGCCTTTCCTTCTTCTTCTCCAGCTCCTGGAAGAGCACGCGGTAGCCTTCTTCTGTTGTTGTCAGGATGTTGACGGCTGTCACCTGCCAGTTCTTCTCGGCTGCAGTGTCCAGCACTTTCTGTAGGACTGACAACCCTATGATGGGAAGAGAGAGGGAAGAGGACAGCAGGGGGAGAACCAGGTTTTAGTTGTGCAATGGCATCTTTCCTTCTGACAGCCTGCATAGGTGCCTCAAGCCATGCTGGATACAGCATCGCAAGTACAGAGAGCAGCTAATAGTCTAGCATCTTCGCTAAACACAACTGTGCTAGAATTAATGACTCCCACTTTTTCCATCCTAGCACAGAAAATAGGCTGATTCCAGGCCTGGTTTTCCTTTTTAATCAGCAGATCGGTCTCGTTGATCAGGCCCTGCTGTGGGATTCAGATAAGAGCTCTAATCCCCATCCTTCTTGTCTGTCACTACCCAAATCACTTGATTTCTCTCAGCCACAGTTTTCTTCTCATCTTTGATCTGTTTAAGCTGCATGCTCCTAGAGTTAGGGACACCTTAAGCAATCACAACACACAATCACATTCAGTGTCCCTGTCTCTCTCAGCAGCATCTCATCAGAAAACTTAATTATTTTAAAACTGATCTTGCCTAAATTACATAGACAGCCTTTCAAAGGAGAGACACATAATCTGGACTGCTCTGGAGTCCTGCTAGATAACCCTGCCTACTGCACTCCTTTTGGGGTATTCAGTGTGCCCATGCCTCATGACAACAGAAAAATAGGCGGGATGCTTTTATACCTTCTCCTTATCTCCTAAGGTCATCCTGTCCCTGTAAGGGCTAATGATAATTTCCAGGACAGTGCTGTGAATCACCCTTATCTCTGCACTGTCCTCCACAAGTCCATTTTGCTCTCGACCTCCAAACCTTGTGCCGTAAAGGCATCTAAGAGCTGGGGAAACTGAATCACAGAACAATAAGCTCACTAGCTATGTTCATGGTTTAGAAAGTTAAAAAAAAAAATCTTCCAAGAACCCAATCAAGGCTTTTGTTATTTTACCTAAAGAACTAACACATACTAACAGGGAACATGGAGTTTTTCATAGAATCATAGAATGATTTGGGTTGGAAGGGACCTTAAAGCTCATCTAGTTCCAACACCCTGCCACGGGCAGGGACACCTTCCACTAGACCAGGTTGCTCAAAGCTCCGTCCAACCTGCCTAACCAAGCCACCTGCCAGAAACACACGCATGTATCACAACTGGATGTGGGCTCAGGTGAGACCTAAGCAGCAGCCGGTTCACGTTCATAAACGTGGAACTCGGTGGCCTTTGACAGACCTATTCAATATAAACCATTTCCCCATTTGAAACTCAAACTGCTTAAACATTAAATATCTCCCTCATGTTGATGGGGTTCAGACCTGACCCTATGAACACAGACATACTGCGTCAGGCTAATGCTTCATCTAGGTCAATGCTCACCTTCAGCAATAATGGATATTTAGAAAAGGAATAGAAAACAGGGAAGACATAGGTTGACCCTTCCTTCAGCCACCCTCTCAGCCTCCAGCAGCGCACAGTAAGAAGACTTCTTGAGGAAAAGACTCCACCTAGACCAATATCTTTAACTGCCTAGTAACCCTTCCCATGTACTTGTGACTTACCCCGGTCAGCATCATAAATGTACACAAACTTCTGCCAGCTGTAGTGCTCGATGACATTGATGAGGGCATCCTGGAGCTCTGGGCGAAGCTGAAGAACAAACTGGTTGGACGTTTCAACAGGGAAGCTTGGTGTTATGAAGCAGACATGGAGAGCCCCACAGAAAGATGTGAGCATGTTGACGGTCCTCCTCTCATAAAACCCAAAGATGGCATAGACGCCCTTGGAGAACTGCGAGCAGACTGGAGGAGCAGAGAGAAAGGTCATGAGGGCAGAAGGACTAGAAGGTTTCTCAGGGAAGTCACCAAAATAAACCTTTTCCCTGAGATAAGCTGCAGGCTTTCTGGACTAGGTAGTTTTCCTTGAGGCCTGTGGGTTGGTCAACACAACCTGTGAAGAGCAGAGCTTGTGGCCATGGGGTGCTTTACCCTTCATCTCAACAGACCTGCTTTACCTTTGATAGGCAGAAGTGACACAGAAGAGTGAATTCAGCATCCCCAGGGCTCTGCTGAAGATTTTGCTGCTTCTGGGGTAAAATGCATTATCTGAACAAGGGAACCCCTCATCAGAAAAGCACAGTGGCTCATCAAGCCCTGTCTCCTTGGGTTGGTAGCTGGCCTATGGAGCTGTGTTATTATGGGGGAGAAAAACTACAGTCAGAGTTTGTTATTGCAGCCCCAGATGCATTCAAGAAGCAGAAAGAAAGCATTTGTATGACAGCACAGTCCTTTGCAGCCAAGGATTCCAGGAGACAAGGAGGAAAACATGGCTTTGACCTCAGAAGCTGAGACCATGCTGAGAGGGCACCTCAGCAAAGGTTTACCTAGGTTGAGTACAGTCAGAGCACAGCTATGGGGAACTTTGTCCTGGGCCATGAGCTGCTGACACTGAGGTCAGAGCCTCTGACACGAGGGCTTTCTTCATAAAGCCATGGTAGTGAAGGCAGTTAGTTAGTCGTGGTGGCCTAGGAGGTCTCCATGAGGAGTGCTCACTGGGTCCTCTGGCAGATATTTGTGCCTGATCTCAGCAGCTGGCTCTGTGCTGTGCAGGGAAGGCTCTCCTGTGTTGGAGACCTTCTTGGGAGAGCACTTAATGAGATCATGAGAGCTGCTGGAAAAATGCCTCAGGATCTCAGTGAGACAGAGAGAATTCACACTTTGGGTTGTAAAACAGCCCCTGCGATAGTCAGACTCATTTAATATCACCCCTGTTTATGGCACATCCCAAGTTACCATCAATAAATTTCCAAGCCAGAGAGTGACAGTGACAGTGTTTTCCCTCTGTCTGAACTCCTGGCACTAGTGTCTCCTCCTGTTGTCACTCCGACTCTGAAAACCTTTGGCTGTGACATTTATACTGACTCAACACTTCACACATCACTTGCCAGCCCCCTCCAACAGTGCAGGGTGAGAAGTTGGATGTGACATTTTGGGGTCCCCTTGCAAGTGCTCTGCACTGCTTGGGAATCCCTTGACCTGGTTTCTGCTGGTAGCCACCAGTACTGAATCTTCTGCATGTGTGACTGAAGACAGGCTCCTGAACATGAGCTTACTGCATCCTTAGCTGGGCTCCATCCAAGCTCTGTCCCTCCAGTAGGGACCAGAAGTCATCCCCGGCTGGCTTACAGCCATCCTGGATAAGATTACCTTGTTCCTCACTTCTCTACTGCCAGCATCAAATACTCAGAGGGAAGAGCAAGAAATCCTGTTTCCTACTTGCAAAGTGAGTCCCTGCTCCCATCTCACCACCAAAACAAAGCAGCCAGATTTTCAAAGTGGTACAGAGTGTCAAGAGCTCAGAACTGAATCTCATGACATTGGTGAAACCACCTTCCTCTTGTAGTTAAGCCCATGTTTTGGGCATCCCAGCCCCGCAGTTAGTGCCCAGGGTCACCCATCCTCTTTTCACTGTTCAGTGTTGGTGACGTTATATACATCAGCCACCTCCTTCTCCGAGGGTATTTGTATTTCTGTGGGACAGAGTCTTCTCGTGAAGCCTGAACCATGATGGAAATAAAACCCTCTTCTCTTTATTTTCACAGCAGTGTCTCTCTTTCCAATCAGTAATTGTGTCTGTATCAGCTGGAGTCACTGCCCTCATCATGAGACTGACACATCCAGGAAGAAAAGTAGCAGATATGAATAGAAATAGTCTGAACATCATTTCCATGTGACTGGACTGGGTCTAATGAACAGTGCGATATACCATATGTGAGAGATCAGAACACAATCTCTGGAGACCCAGGCTCACTGAATGATTAAAGTGACATTCTTGGGGCAGCTGAACAATCCAGCACAATTAATAATCCAGATAATAAACTTAGCTGCCTTGCTTTGTTTCAGGCAAGCCATGGCTTCCTTCAATTTTATTTTCTCTTTCAAATGAATCTATTATTTTTGAGAATTTTATTTTTTTTTTTAACACTGTGGCTCAGTCATGCTCAGGCAGCACTCCTACACTGTTCTGAGACACTCATCAATTCCAGCATTTGAAACAGATTGCACCAACAACGGCTGGGAGAATGAACAGTCTTTATCATTAGTAAGTTTGCAAAGAACCCTGGCTCTCTTTGTACTTTCAGACTAAGAAAGGCCATGGATAAGACAGATAATGTGGAGGCTGGAGGGGAAAGGCTTGCTGAGGGTTAGCACCCAAAGAACAACAAACTGCTGTGTCAATATGGAGAAATGACAAGAGTGAGAATGCTACCACCTTTCTGGGACTGAATTTGGCATAATGTAAAAATGGTGTCTGCAAATTTATTTACATTTCAGAACTATTTTAAATTACAGATGTTCCAAATGAATTTACCCAGCAAAACTAACAAGAAGCTACTTGCCATTTATTTAACGCACTAAAAGATCACTGGAATGTCTTTATATTTGCAGTAATCATTTTCTTAAGCAAATTTATTAACAATTGTGTTCTCATTTGATTGCTCTGCAACTTCCTAATAACATATTATTAAGAATTGCAAACGTTAACTAAAGGAAGGAAATATTTTGAACTGTTTGTTTTTCCAGTGGGAAAAAAGCTTATCAGTTCCTCAGCAGTCAGTAGCCCCTGGCTGATGCTTTTCTAAAAAGATTAAGAAATATAAAAGGGATAAAGATCATGCTGCAACGGAAGGTCCAGGGAGCTGAGCTCTTCTGGTCAACTGGCTGGTGATAACATCACACTTTGCAAGCCTCCTGCCAATACCTGTTAACTGCTGGATGGCCACAGCCTGGTTTGTCCTCCAGAAGAGAGTTGCAGTCAACCTGCTAATTAGCTCTAGCAGTTGAATTTGGATAGTTCAGCCTCATTCCCGGAGGCAGGAAACTGGGTGAAATGCAACAGCATAAATGTTTGCATACACAAGGATGTAAGCATGAGCGAAGAGTGTTTACTTGGATGTAAATGCAAACATTTGTGACAGTTTGCATGTACAGCCTCTGGGCTGCACAAAAGGAAAGAAAGACAAAGAACATCTATTCTGATAACTATGCTATTACCTTACAATGAATTTCTAATTAATTACAGTTTTCCTCTAAACAAACCCTTGGAAAATATAGTTCATAATGATAACCATGGCAGCTACTGCTGTATTCACCCTGATCAGCCTTTTGTATTTGATCAGGTTGGGACTTGGCTGGAACATTCCCAGGGTGCGCTGCACCAGGCACCGCGGCCATCCCATATCCCTCCTCCTTCAGGCATATGATCTCTCACTGAGGCTCCCTAGTGCCATTCCACACACAAAATGAGGTTAAAGTAGAGGCATTAACTTGACTGTCACCTGGTTATGCTGGATTGAAAAACCTAGAAACAGCCATGTGCTCTTTGGACACAACTTCCCAGTGCCTGTTGCAGCCAGGTGAGGTGATTACTCCTCAGACTGTTTAAAAACACTTCTGACTTACATTAAAAATCAACATAGCTTTGTAAGGTAGTTAAAAAGTGACTGATGTGGTAGAGCAATCAGAAGGTCTGCCCTCTCCTTCTGTACCCACCAGGGAGCTGGTGCGTCGCTGAATTCAGATGAGGAAAAAGCATGCATGGAATGCCTAGGCTCCAGGATTTCTAGTCCTGCAGTTTATCTCAAGTTTCTCTTTACATGTGGAAATATTCATGGTAAAGCATTTAAATCTGAGACAGAAAACACTGATTTTGTTGAAAGCAGACACAGGATAGGACATCAACTCTGCAGCCTAAGAAAGGCGGCTCTGGCCACCTTTGCAAATGCTCCCAAGAAATAGAAAAATACATGCCAAGAACTTTAAATTGCACATTTTCTCTTCAGAAGAGGAAAGCAAAAGAGGTTTTGAGTCAATAAAAATTCCTGGTAGACTTTTTTTCTACTAAAGCTCTCAACCAGACACAGAGAGAGCAGCTGCACAAGACCGATTTCTGTTTTTAAGGAGGCCAGAGGTACTTTGGAACTGCAGGTGTGATCTGATCCATGTAAAAGGTAGGTGTCAGATATAATGGATATCTCATTTGGATTTTGGTAAAAGCAGAAGCGAAACCAAAAAGTGTCTCTCAGAAATGGTCACCACAAAGATGGACTGAAAGAGGCCCAGCATTTGAGGGAGCAGGAAGGGAAATGAGCTGCACAAAAGGATGGGAATGAGGATTTGGCTTCCAGGAGTGAAAATGGTGCAATTCTACTGAAAATCTGTAAACAGGACTGCAAAAAGAGAACTGCTCCCTGTGGACACAGCTGGAGAAGAAGCCTAGTAGGAGATCCTGGCAACAGCTCATCTGCCATTTCCTTTAGAAGCAGAATTTTCACCATTTCACTGAGTTTAAGACTAGAAAGGGACATTAGATCATTTCTACTGACTTTCTGTATCTCATGGACCATTAAGTTTCACCCAGCTACCCCTGGAGCGAACCAATAATATGGTTTAGTTGACACTCAAGAGAATCAGCTGCTGCATGCCTCCGTCAGAGAACAGAAGTAGCAAAGGCAGTGCTAACACCCAAAGCCACAAGAGCAGTAAAAACCTGATTAAACAAAATATCCACAGATGTTCCCCACAAACGACTCCTGTTCTCTGCTGCAGAAGGAGACAAAAAACCCAGATGGTCCCTGCCAGAGCTCAGAGGCCTTCCCGACCCTGAAGGATGTAATATCTGAGATGCACCTAGCAGGGAAGATACCATACCCTCTCCAGAAAGCCATTTCTACAATGCTGAGGTGCAAATGTCACAAGGATTTTTAGTAAACTATTCTTCCACAGCCCAATCAGGCAGGGAAAGAAAAATGCAATTTGGAAATACAGACCGGAAGATAGGAAGAAATCTCTAAACCCACCCAGTCCAGCACACACAGCACTTCCTCCAGAGAACAAACAAACAAATGCCTTTTAAAAATGTCAAGATTAGTGTGGCCAGACTTTGAGCATAATAAAACAATCAGCTCAGTCTACTGTTCTCTGTAAGCTGTTAAAGACTAACCCTGCAATCTCTACAGCCCCAGTATCAGTGTGGCACCTCCTTCATCTGCCCAAACCTCCTGGGCACAGAACCAAAACCCTCACTTGCAGCAAACCACACTCATTGACTGAAGTGGTGTCAAAGAACAGTTCCCACATGCTTTTCTTTGCTCACTTGAAGTGTTTGTGTTCACATGTGGGAAAGAAAAGTGGGTTTGTGCATGTGTAATTTATTTTTAGCGTGCCCTGCCTGGAGGCGACCCTCACAGAGCGATGGAGAACCTGACATCAGGTCACCGAAGCTGGTGGAGCTTCAATGAAAGAGCACTAGTGTCTGCTTCAATTAGGATCAGCTCAGCTTTCCTCCCAAATGTTTGTCCTCACAGTTCTCCACTGTGGCGTAGGTGCCGGAGCGCATCTCTTCAGCACATCCCAACGACAGCATGTTCCCACAGATTTTTCTAGCAGGGGAAAGCCAAACAGATTCTACACTCCCCCATTGCTCCACGTGTGTATTTAGATAACAACAGATATGTCCCATATATTTGATCAACTGCAAATCAGGCTGATGTGATATTACAAGAAGTATATGTTACTCTTTCAAATATATAAAAGACACAGAAGCGTGCTCCCTTCCATCACTTTCCTCCACTGCTGCTCTAACCGTCTTGGAAGCTGGAAAGTAGTGTTGATTTTTACATTAAGATCAGTTTTACTTCTCTCATATTTAAAAAATAATCTATGACCCATGAGCTGCTCATAACTGTTTATGCTGATAGCTTCAATTTTTTTTGTTAAGTTCACCTGCCTGACATATAAGTCTTAGTTTACTTGGCTGATGAAAGATCAGTTTCCCTTGAGATTAAATTGGATTTGGGATACTTTTTTCTCATATGCTGAGCATGGCACTTCTGAATTATAATCATGGCGGTGGAAGATATGGCCTTGGGAACAGAACGCTACTGGAAAGGACAGGGTGCCGTTCCAAGCAGCATTCAGACTTCACAAAAGCCCATTCCTTCTGTGGTTAGAATTAGGTTATTATTCTTATAGGGACAGGCTGGCTAATGAGGGTCCTGTGGCAAACAGATCAGATTATATGTAAGGGGAAACGGGTCCAGTGACATCTCTATTTCAGATTTGTTATCTAATCATGACTTGGATCTCTGCTTGTGAGGTAGAGGAAGGCAACTGCCTTTCTCTGAGCCCCACGTGTTCCAGTGCCTCGGGCCAGAGACTTCCTCTTGCACCATGCTTGTACGGATCCAAAATAAGACTGCATTCTTAGCTGGAAGCACTGATGCCATGCTCCCAAGATGCGTAGGGTTCTTGCTGTGCACTGCCTTCATCTCTCCAGTGCCCCATACTAGAACCACAGCTTTTCCACAGCACTCCTGCTTTCATAACTTTTTTAAAACAGAAAAGAGACAGAGAAGGGCTTTGGTGCCTGGAAGCAATTCAGCATTTTTCAGCTCTAATAGAAGATGTGACCTTTCCACCTTGTCTCATTATTCAAATAGGAGTATTTAAAAAAAGATTATCTTTTCCTACATGCCAGTGTGGCTCATTTCTGGGGTGCAACTAAGTGTCAAACCATGGCAAGCAAACCCCGTTGGGATACAGTCTTCTGAGAAACTTTTATGGCACATTATGTCATTAGAAATCATCATATTTAGTTAATGAAAAGCATGCCTGCTCCTGGACCCAGTGATGGCCCACCTGTGACTCTTGAACCTTGCATGGCTTTTGAGCAGTTTGATGTTGACACACGTGCCAGAACTGTCTTACACTGTCAGCAAGTCTGTTGGGCCATCCGGCTTTGTGCCACGTCCAGAAAGAGGCAAGCAGAAGGTGCTGGCTGTGCTGGGTTGCCTTGAAGCAGCAAAAGCTCTACAAAACCCACTACTCCCTCCTGCTCACAACTCTCACCTTGAGCTCCCCTGCAGCTCCCCTATAAAGAAGGGGTGATGCCTCACAGGGCCCCCAGCTGCAGATGGATCTTCCTATGGACCCCAGGGGCTCTGGAAGACCAGATGTCCTTGCTCTCCTCTAACCTCCTACAGCGAAATAGAAGACCAAAAATTTGTCCTCATTGAACTTTTGATGTCTGAAGCAGAATCATAAATATTAAAGCAAGATTACTACAAAAGAAAAAGTGACAGCAATATTATAAAAGGAGGCGATGGAAGAGGGTTGAATCAATTTTGCTTTTTCTGCTTTATTAGGTGGCCTTTTCATTATATTGGTCCTTCTGCAGACAGTGCTATACTAGGAAAACTAAGCACAGTATCACAGTGTAGCTTTCTGTTGGGGAGCATGAACAACAGCGGAGGACGAGAACAAAGCACCAAAACCACAGCATGTTAATAACAGTACACAGCACACTGCTCTTAGCTCAGCACAACATTTAGTTCTGGGCTGTAAGAGCTGAATTATTAAAACCGAGTAAAAAGAGGGGAGAGAAGGGTGGGAGGGGGGAAGATAAGTAGTAGCAAAAAGCAAATGTGTCACATAAAGAGCAGCTTACTGCAGATGAAATGCATTTTCTCTTCCACGGCTTCTTTTCTTTCCCTAATACATTATATCTGTTCTTAGACATTAAAGCCTGTGACTGTCTTCAGTCCAAGTCTCAGGTTTTGATGAGGATTTTGTAAGTGCCTGTCATGAATCTGGTCGCAGGTCACAATGCAAAAACCAGACTATGCACTTTCCCTAGAAAAGTTATTCCAACATTAATTTACTTCCGCTGGGGAAAAACGGTGTTAACATCCACCTCAACAACTCCTTTCTTAATCTTCATCTGATAATTACAATTTTGGTCCCATGACATCCTGCTTCATAAAACATGTGCATAGACACTCCCAAATTTTCTCCTCTGGTCTGTGCTTTTGCAAATGAGCCAGTTTGGAAACCAAACTGATGCCTCGGTCTCTGATGTGTTCCCTGTGGCATTGCTGAGACTTGTGTTCTTGCCTCCAATTGAGAAAACAGCATTTCGGTAATTTTTCTCAGCTGTGTTATTTCTGGTTTTTTTTAGGATAATTTCCTGCTCATAATAATGTCACCATTAGCCCTCCCCTGAACAGGCAAGAAGTTATTATATATATGCTCTTTCTTCCAGGTCTGTAATGAAGGTAGCAATAGAGACTGTTTCAGCTGCAGCTCTCTATCAGCCTCTCTCCCTGCCCCACCAGCTCAATACCTTTTAATTTCACATCACAGTCCTGCCTTGTGAGGCTTTGGCTATTTGTAATCTACAGTCGTCTGGGCCACTGAATTCCATACTGTAAATTATAGCAGAAGGACCATTCCCAGACACTGAGCTTTCACTAGCAAGATACATGTACTGAAAGCATATGCCTGTTCGGGATTGACAAGTCACACATAGTGGTTCAAGATCACAGCACCTGGACACTCCAAGGCTCTCACATCAGTGATGATGTGGTCTGATGCCCTGACCCTGCTTCTCCTCATGCAGTTGGAGGTAAGCACCTTCTCTTTTCTCCCTGTCTCTATTTGTTTTCCACTCCTGCTTCTGAATTTCCAACTTTTAATTGTTTTGTGCTACAGTGCATAAAGCCTTATCCTTGCCTGTCACTGAATTAACACAACTAATTTTAAGGCTTTCTTGACAATTGACTGGAAATTGACAACTTCATTTATTAATACTCCACCTTTTTCTACTCAAAAGCAGCCCAAAGAACCTGAAAACATGCACACGCATGCACACCATCTGCAATGATCCTTCCATGGTCCCAGACATTCCTGGGTGCATATTTATACTCAGGTGTAAGCACTGGGTCAGACCCCTGGTGCTCTTCAGCCTACACAGTCATCTGCAGCCAGACAAAGCTGGCGTTAAACTCTGTAAAGTCAGACTGGCAGCTCCTCGTGTGCCCATCTTCTAATCCCTGTTTTGGATGCATATGGAAACAGACCTTAATATTTTCTTAAACACCAACCCCCTTTCCTGATAGTGATTTTTTAAATTGACAAGAAAAAACCCAAAATAACCCCTTTTTTCAACTCCAGGGGTGTGTTGCCTTCAAACACATAGGGATATGCCATATCCCATACACCTACGTAGGATGTGTGGGCATTATTATTAATCCTAATTGGCTCAGAATTACTTTTTTCCTGTTATCCCCCACACACGGGTACCCGCTATAGATGCAACTGTCACTCTGCATGTGTTTGTAGGATGCCTGGCACAGTGCTACAAGGCCTCTGTGAGGTACTGTAATGTATACATGTTAAATAGCAATAAAAGCCACTGAGTAGCCTCCTCGGAGTAGAGAATTACCTTCCCAGCAGAGAGGAGAAATGATATGGCTGGCTCACCACAGAAAGTAAAACAAAGCTTAAGGAGAGACCCAAATAGAAGACCAGGAGAATGTTCCCTAACCTGATCGACCTTTTCAAGTAGTGATGGTGTCTTGAGTGTGCTCTACCTTAAAATATCTCCCAGTGTAGGAGGGAGACTAGCTGATGCAGGCTGTCAGAGGGCACAGAGGATGTTTCCTTCTTGCAGTAAGCTATTGTTGGCCTTTCTGACATTGTTTGACTCCCTGCTCATTTAAACATAAAAGGCAACAGACAAAAAGCACAGGGTACATGGTGTGGGGGAAGCTCACCTGTGCTCACCTCTCCACAGGAATACAGTGGAGATACACAGGAAGATCTTGCACTTATCTAGAAGCATTCTTCTTCAAATAAAACCTCCCACATACAGGAGAGAGCATCTTGCCTTTGGGGGCTTGAAGGGGGAAGCAGTACTTAACCCCACCAGCTGTCTGACATGTTATTCATAATAGTTCACTTTTTCTATGCATTTTCAAGGCTACATTACAGGTATCTGCTGAGCTACCGAGGCAGATGCTCCAAAACCTACATGTGCCATTGCTGCTCCAAAAGTGTCATCTCTTCTGCAATCACTGGAGCCATTAGAGTCTTCTGAAAAAAGAAACAGCAAACTACACTCAGCATGCAAGGGTTAAGCCTCCAGAGCACAACCCTTCTGTGCTATCTGGTTGTATATCGTATCCACCTAAGGTCTCTGAAAGCACAATGATTTTGAAACCCCATTTAACACCTCAGCAAGGGCTGAGCTTGGTTCAGAATGACAAGATCCTTTGACATCAGAGAGTGCTGGCTTTTGTGGGCTTAAGTGCCTCCCCTGGTGGTTCTTTGCTATAGTCATTTCTTGTAGGGTTTTTATTTTTCCTTTTCACGTTAATGTTCCATTCCATTGTGCTCATAGCTTTCTTTAGGCCTACTTAATGTCAGGGGGGATATTACCATTTCTTCCCTGTCATTAGAACAGCTTTAATCCTGTCTGCATTGCAAGGGCAATAAATGATAATAGTTACCACATTTTTAGTTCTGCAGTGCCTCTGAGCACCAAGGTTTTTTGAAAAATCCCAAACAAACAAGTTTAAGCTTGGGATCTTTTAAACTCGGTGGGAGACTGTGTTGTCTGGGGAGCAGCAATGCAAAACTGTGACAGATGGAGAGATCTGGACCTATGGTTTCCAATTTTATGGTCTCTGATGAGACTTCTGTGTGAATCGCTCGCTGTGGGTGGTGGAACAAACAGTTTACATGAAGTGCATCTAGCTAGCGTGCCCAGATGAAGCTTCTATGGAGAGGTGGTATTTGTTAAACTGGGGCTGCAAGCAAAGGGCAGCTTCGTTCTCATGGGAGGTGAAGACATCCGTCCTGCTGAGCAGTGGGAATGGATGGGGGATCCGGGGGAACTCCACTCTCTGCCCCACTGCTCCAACAAACCTGGGGGTAGACCTGGAGCCCATGTGTGAATATGACCCAATACCAAATATCAATCATGGAGCTGGCTGCATAGCAAGACCTTCACTGGAAATCAAGTGCAAGTCAAGATTTTCCTTGGGTAAAACCTGTGTCATTTTACCAGCATGACAGAGGGGACTTTTACAGCTACAGGCTTCTCCTGGACCTGCACTTGGATCCATAGAAGTCATCTCCCATAAACTGGTCCTGTGCAGAGGTGAACCTCACAAGACCAAGGAAAGGACCAAGAGGTGGGAGAAGCTGCAAAGCACATCACCAATTATGTAAAAAACCTTGGATGCATATCTTTTGCCTAAAAGACCCTCAGGCAACCAATTCCCATTGATGCTAGTGAAAAGTGGTATCAAATTTTCAGATACAAAGCATTACAATAATGTTTTCTAGAGAGACAGTAACTTTGGCAAAGATTTTTCTGCTAGATATTTTGCTTTCAGAGCTTCATGTATCCACAGTAAAGATTTATACTAATGAAAAATACTCAGTCATCTTCTCTACATAGAGGCCAGTGAAGATACCAGGAGCATCTCAGTTATCCTGAACAGCCTGGGCTGCCAATGGGACTGAGAAAATAGTCTGGGAAAATGGGATGTGTGGCTTAAGGGGAAGAATGTGGGAGCATCCTTAACATTAGGAAAGCACTGAGATCTCTTCCAGACGTGTCCAGTTACACACAAACACCTTCTCCACCAATTTCCATTCTAGGAGAATTTTTAAGCTCCTAAAGAAAGAGACCCTCTAGTGAGCTGCAAAGAGCAAGAGAGATCATGTAAAACACTCTGCATAAATGCAAATTGCATGAGAAACTTGGGGTCATTCATCATTTGGGAGCAGTGACACTGCATGTACAGATGCAGCTTGTCTCAAGCAGTTACTCAGTGTAAACCAAAGACTATGACATGATTTAGGCAGCTACTGGGAAAACCCCACTGCTTCTCAGCAGAAACTTTACCTGTAAAATATTATTTAGACAGAAAAGCAGCAGCAGACTGAAGGATGTTAATTTGTACCCCTTTTCACAAGCGTCAGAGACTCTTTCTCTGTTCATCAGATGTTCCTCCAGCCTTCTGTTGACATTGCAGACAGATGCTCCTGATGAACTACATTTGTCCATGAAATCAGAGTCACTGGCCACCCTGGGTCAGGCATGCCTTGAACAGAGAGGCACCAGGAGTACCAGATTTTCAAGGAGCAGGAACAGTTCTTGGATTTAACAAATACTATACAAGATAAGCCAGCCGTGGAAAGCTTCATACGTCAGGCGTTAGATTTGCAACCCAAGTGGAAAACTGGTGAAACTACACTGTGTAATGGACTCTAACCACATATCTAAAGTGAGCACATGGATGGCTAAAGGTATAATTAACCTAATTAAGGCATAATTTATTCCAGAATCCTCCAAAGGGAAAGGCGGGTGGAACTGCCATCTACATGAGAAGGTTGACGGGGCAGAGGCTGCTGCCACTGGTGGGCAAAACCACAATAAAGACTTGGTCTGGAAGTAAAGGCAAAAAGAAACACCCCTGGGGCAGGTTTCTGTCTCTTGGTGCGCACAGGATGCCTGGGGTGCAATGTAAAAGCCTGTAATTCACACCTCTGTGATTGTCCTAGCTAAGTTGGTAAGAGCTGTGATTTTCTTCTTTCTGTACTGCAACCCACTTTAGGCATTGAATGTGGCAGAGAGGAGTCTGTAGCCTTCACTTTGAGTTCCTGACCCTCCTGTTAGAGAAAAGATTAATTTCTCTGTGAAAGAAATTCTTTGTGGCTATCTCTATTTAGCTCAGCAGTGAACATCTGCAGTCATATTTCCTAGGCATTTGTTGTGATCATTTCTCTGTGCTGCTAGTCCTGACAGTAGAGTGGTGTCAGCTAAGAGCCTCGGTAGCATTTCCAAAACATGCTTAAATGACTTAGTTGACTACCACGCCGCTGTCTAGAAGAGATGTTGGAATGATATGAAGGTGATTTGGGATTTAGGCACATAAGGAAGCCATATGGTGCATACAGCCTTTGAAAACTGGGCCTTTAATCATGTATACTGAAAGGATGCCTTCTGTAACAGCTTTTATCAGTGCACTCTTAAAGGTCTGATGCTTTCCTGACGTTATCTGTGGAGCAATGGAAGAACTGAGGTGCCACGTGGAGCAGGTTTGTTTGATAGGTGTCCTTTGTGCACATGCATTTTGCACCAACCTGATGGCACAGCTGTAAATGTGTTGCTATAATCATCATCCTGTGGACTTCATTCTTAAATATCCCATGAAAGGACTTGAGTAATGAGAAAATCATCTAGTTTCTGCCTGATTAGAAGGAATAGTCTATGTAGTATAAGAAAGACAGCTAAGAAAACCTCTATTTCAGTGTTGAAAATTTTGTCTACATGATAGTCTCCCTGGTAAGTACATTGAGGCCAACGGAATTACACTGGGTCTAAGTATGGTCTAGTTTTGTCAGCTGGCAAACACAACATGTTTTCTGAATGAGGCTGCAGGGATACAGGACCCGATTTGTGTGTGCTGTCAGCTGTGACTTGCTTGTAAAGCCTACTTGCTTCAAACTGGCTCGAGCATAGGTCACCCAGATCCTCCTCAGAAGCATCTTTAGGTGTGAAACCAAAAGGAATTTGTAATGAAAGACCCTTAAGAAACTTCTCCTGACAACCTTATTGGAAAATCCTTCAAAGCAAATGCATGGGAAATAACAGAAACCTGAGGCAATGTGAAAGCTTGAAGGGAGAAGGAGAACGGCAGAAAGGAGATGCAAGCTTGAGGTTCATTGGTGGGGGAACAGCCAATTTAATTTCAAAATCGATTGGGGCTTTAAAAGAGAAAAACAAAGATGTAAGAGTGGGAAGGGGGGCTGAGTGCAGGAGCATTCAAAGATCCAAGGGCCTATTTCTAGGTGAGGAAGAAAAATGAGCTTTCAGCTTCGGGGTCACTGTCTTTTCTCTCTCTGAACGGACAAAGACAATAACACTTTGTCCTTCTTAGTTAACTAAGACGGCCCAGCTTTACTTAAGAAGAGGTTTTCAAACCTCGCTGGCTGAAGCCTGCAGTCTATCCTCCATGAAGGTTTTTAACCTCATTTCACAGTTGGACAGACTGAGGCAGCCACCTGTGCAAAGCCGCACAATTTTGGGGTGGAATCCAAGTGCCCTCACACAAGCCCATCTTTGCTGGCCAAGGTGAAGAACCAGCCCATTGCAATGTTTTTCCAGTAGGATGCTCACAGTTCCCCAATGAAATGCGTTTCCTCAATGGATGGTGACTCTTCCACGGGGCAGTCCCTCTCCCTGTTTGCTCTTCTTGCCCATCCTTTTGGAGGAGGGAACATGCTGACAGCAGAACAAGGCAGCCCTGCAATGGGCATGATGCTCCTCCCCAAGCACACACAGACTTGGCATCTCACCCAAGGCTCAGGGATTTTGTGACCAGCTGTTGAGTGGGCACTTTGAAATGAAGCTCATGTACTGTCTTTAACACTAAACCCATTGCAATTCCTCTCACAGCTCAACCTCACCCACCTGCTGATTCATTCTGGGCTAAAGGTTTCTAAAAGGGAGAAAGACAACATGACCTCTTGCTTGAAAGACTGAAGACCTCCCCACAACAATACCATGGCCCCTGAAACACCTCATTTGGCTCTTTTTGGGTGATTTAATGGTTTGCTAGCTTCTCAAAACCAGAAGAGCTATCTAATCACAATGGCCATGCTTGGCTTTCAGCACAGCACAGAGCTGGTGCCCAGTTGGTGGCTCTTGAGCAAAGCTACTGCCAGGCAGTGGTTTTTGGACCAAGAAAATCTCTCCCTGTGGGGCAGGGATGCCTGGACCAGGACCTCAGTGAGCCTCAATGCAAGTTCATCCCTTCAGTCCTCAGTGGAGCAAAGGGGAGTCATTATCCCCGTTGGCTCTGCACCCCATTGGGTGCAATAAGGACTGTGGATCTCAGATAAATGAAGATGTAGGAGGGGAAGTCAGCCACCTTTGCCATAGAACTTGTTCTATTGCTGCGTCACACTGAAATGCCTTTTGCTGGAAAACAGAGTCTCTTTAGGAAAGACCCCATAAAGACTCCATTTTATGGACAATCTCTATATTTTGGGGTCATGCTTTTGTGGGAAATTTTCTTCAGTGCTAATAAAGACTCATTTCTGGTTGGAAGTCTCTCTTATTTTCTAGCCGTGAGATTTTACATCTGTGTCGCACCTAACACCAAGGGAAAACTCAAATTTCAGTTACTTGGCTTTTAGCCTTCTTCCTTAACAAAGTAAATACGTTATTGAAAGCTACAAAGCAACTGGCCAGGCTTTTGATGATTTTTCATTAAACAGAAAACAAATATTCAAATGGTCTACTGGACAAGCAAAGGATCAACTTTTTTGGAGAGATGTTACCTTAGACACCCCAGCTATTTTAGTTCATTTTATCATAAAGGCTTCAGTAGGCTTTACTTCTAGCATCTCTGAGATGAGACTAATGCTGGTGGAACAGATCCAGTAATGACAGAGAGTAAAGCTACCTGACATTTTTCTACACTTTTTTTTCCCCTCCAAATGAAAACCAAGGTTGGAACAAAAGTAGGAAGTTGCTGATTTAGACAAAATACCCTGAAATTCCCATGAAAAGTAGAAGGGGGAAAAGTTGTTATGTTAAGTCAGAATGTTAAAAAATAAGCATTGGGATGCAATCAACCTTTCTCCCTTGCTCTGGATCATAAATCGCTTTAAGACTTCTGGCAGTATCCTTTCCACCTAGAAGAGGAGCTGCAAGGGCAGTCAGCCAGAGCAGCAGGGATAAATCTGAGGTGAGAAGTGGAGAATACGGGGTCAATGGAAATATTGCCAGTGTTCATGCTCAGCCACGGACAGCATGCTTAGCCGTTCCCAGAGCCCCCTGAGAAAAACACACTTAAACAGCATTTACCATGCACCCAGACAACCTCTGCTCAGCATAGCACATGTCCTCTGTCCTGCCCTGCTCACGGGGTGATATTTCCCCTTGTGCTGCAGTGCATCCGAGCCGTCAGCCCTTTCCTCCCCACTGCCACAAGTGTGCGCTCCTTTCCCCTGTTCCGACAGGTACAGCCATGCCTCTTTTACTGCACTACAGCTTCATCCCTGCTTTGCCACCAGCCCCATGAGCACCTCCGCATCAGGCTCAGCTGTACCCTGTAGTCCTTTACACACAGGGCAGGGCCGGCTTTTAATGTGACACCCAGCAGGTTCAGAAGCCCTCCCATGCATTCCTCTATTGCATCCCACATACGCACAGCTGGATCAGCTCCAGGGTGCTGCAGGTATGGGCACACATCCCCGTGGAGAGACCCCTTCCAGCATGTCCAAATCCCGTCTGCTACACATCTCCCCAATCCTCCTTGCCACGTCCCACCCAGACGTGTGTGCACACACACACTAATCCTTCCATTAGCTAAATCCCAGCTTTTTACAGCAGCATTCTCACACACAGCCCTCCTTATCGCCCTGCTTGCAGACACTCGGGCTAATCTCTCTCCGGGTGCCACACGCAGCGCCACCCGGTTAGCTTCCCTCTCTTCTATACACACACACACTTTCTTACACAGAGACTAATCCTTCTCAGTGTCACGTACCCCAGAATCCTTACAACGCCCGCTCGCACACTGAGTAATCCTTCTCAGAGTCTCACACACACGATCCCGCTGATGGCATCCCTCCGCACGCATGCACACGCCTCATCCCGCAGTGTGCTTCACACGCACAGGAACTTTCTAGTGTTACACACACCGCTATCCCCCTTCCTGAAGAATGTATTTTCCACCAAGTCTGGCACACACATGTGATCCTGCCAACAGTGTATCTTGCCTTTTTAAAGCAAGATAAACCAGTGAGGTATTTGGGGGTAAAACCTTGACTATCTGGGTAACTGTCCTGGAAAATATAAAGCTTGTCTCGTGAGGAGAGATTTAAAAGACCTGGCATGTTTAGTGCAGGGAAACAAAGACTGAGAGGGGATGGGTTGTTGTATATAAAAACATCAGAGGGGTAAACACTAGAGAAGAGCTATTGATGTTAAGGGACAACATTGGCATGAGAACAAGTGAGAATAAACTAGTCGTGAATAAGTGGAGGCTGTGAACCATGGGAAGATTTGTAACCATGGGAGGAGAGCAGCTCGGGTATCACTTTCCAAAGGGAGCACTGGGACGTAATCAGAGCTGATTTCATCTAGAGCATCGTTTTTGTCTGAGAGCACATCTCGGTGTTGGTGACCCTGAGGTCCCTTCCCGTGCTTGCTGTGGAGTTCAGGCTCAGAGTCTCACCCTCTCACACCAGCACACTATTTCTATCATAAGAGGCCAATAGTACAAAAGCACTTTGTTCCTTGGTTTTGTCCCCCCATCTGCAGCAGCGGCAGCAGCAGACAGAATCCTTCCCTTTGTGCCTTGGAGAGGTGGGTTTCACACAGTGACCTTACATCCACCCATCACCTCTGCAGTTCTCTTCTTTGACTTCCTAACAGGTATCCAACAAAACTACCCTGGCCCTTTCCTTTTTGACTGTAACATTCATGCCACTGCAAGAGAGCGAGCAGAGAGCTCTCTGCTCCCTGCGGGAAGTGCAGTCGCAGCACCCTGGGATCTATTTCCATCACTGTGGCATGCAGAAACCACTCTCACATTTCCTCAGCACACATTTACATTCCTGGAGCCTCCCGCCTCCACTGTTCGGCTGTCTCCAGAGACACTGAACACCTGACACGTCTGATAGGAATTACATATCTGTAATACAGATACAAAAACCCACAGGGAAATGAATATTTAGTGGACTGCAAGTGCTGCTGCATGAGCCATTATCCTCCTAGGAGCGAGTGTGCCTGATGCTTTCCTCCCCTATGCCTGGGTAAAGCAGACGAAGTGGATGTTGGTTGAGCAGCGTGTGAGAAGAAGATATAAAGGTCCCCACCACTTGCATAAAGATGAAACAATCTCTTTTGAAAGGGCTAAAGAAAACCAAGACATTTCAAAGTTTCTATGTGCCTCACAGCATCAAACACGGAGCTCTGCCCCTCAGGACTGAGCAAATGCCCCTTATGCTGGAGCCAACGACTTTCAAAAAACATTTGAGGTCTTGGTAAACAGAGAACGGCATTTATTAACATGTGGGTGCCATTTATTACAGTATGGGGTGAGGGCAACCAAGGCCCGCTGGGCAGAGAGGGCTGCAGGGGAAGAAAGAGATTGTAAATGCACAAAACACATGGCAAGGCTGTGAGAAGCAATTTCAGTGTAGACGCCCACAGAGCAAAGGGAGAAAGGAGGAAGAGAGCATGGGAAGATGCCTCCCCCACATCCCCCATTCAGACTCTGGAAACTGTCCATTTAGAAAGTTCATCTAATTTTTTGAAATTGCGAATCAGTCTCTTCTTTTTTATCATTATGAAACTCAGAAGAGAACACAAAAGGAAGGAAAACCTAGCAAATAGAGCTACCAACTTAATATCTCCTCTTAAAAAGTCACACAAAAAAAACCCGCATTAGATGTGCATTCATTTTCCTGATGGAAATATCAAAATGAAACAAGAAAATTTTGTTCTGTGCTTAGTTTGTTTTTGGTCAGGGAAACTGATAAAAAATAGTTTTATTTCTTTAGTTGTAAATTTTGAGTACTTTTCTCTCTGTGGAGAGAAGACAGGAAAACAGAAATATGAAAAAAGGTGGAGAGTGGCATCACATGCTTTTTTTTCCTGTTTTCCAACTGGTAGGTGGGAGGTAAGAGGCAAACTGGCAAAAAGTGTGAGCATACATAGAAAATCTCCACATTTACCTTTTATTTCAGATTTGCAATGGCAAAATGATAGTAAACATTTATTGAAACTACAATTTCCTTGAGGGGGAAAAATCTTTTACAGAAAGACCTACTTTGAAGGAGAAAATTTTCCATGAGCTTTCAACAACCTCTAGACAAAGATCTGTGATTATCTGCAATGGTCTGGGATGCAGCAATGGGGAAAAAAAACCAGTGTTCAGTGAGAAGTAGTGTATTGGCATCAGCCACAATGCAGCGCAGTGAGCACAAAACCCAGGACAAAATAAAAAAGCCAAATCAAATTAAAGGATGGAGAAAAACTGAGAAAAGTCCTAAGTACATTTAAACTAAAGAAGAAAATACTTCATTAATGCCAGAGGTGATGTTTCCAAAGCATACAGCACATGGTGTTGCCAGTCAAGCTCCTGCACAGTCAACATAGACCTTTTCAGTTCCTTCTTCTGGCCTGGCTCTGTGTCTGCCTTGATTATTTCCAGCTAATCTATCAGAAAGTTCAGTAGGCAAATACTACACATCTCATAGGGCTCAGCCCAAAAAAAAACCCACATCTGAGCCTTTCCTTTTCCACTGGAGGTACAGATTCAGAGCTCTGAGATTATAAACCATTCAAACAGTGAGCTCAACCTGGGTTTGAAGGAGCGGGTCCATCCCTGGAGTCTAGCTCAGTTGCACCTCATGACGACCCATCACTCATACACACATTTCCAGAGGGGTCTCTCAACCCTCAGAAGGACAATGCCCCATTCATAGGAGGAGGTACCTATGAAATACATCCTCGAGCATTGCTGAGAGCAGAGGCGTAGGGATTTCACATCTCATTTCCTAGCACACAAAGAGCACAACGAACCAGTCTCCAGCCACAGTGATTATAGGTCTCACATGTATGAGCAGAACAAAGTTTCAAGCTCCTGGGACAGAGAGATTAAAGAAGGGAAATGCCTGCTGAGGAGAGCTGTTGAAAAGCTGCCAGATCCTGTAAAGCAATTTGGAGATGCCACAAGACTTTCTGCTGTCAAATTGCATGGGGAGACATCCTCCATTGGTCCCTAATGGATTTGTGCTGCTGGACTCAGGCCCAGGTTGGTGGGTTTTCTGTTTGTGCACTTATTAGAAGGTGGATTAATGTGCAGTATACCTCATCTTCCTGTTTAGAAAAGCCTGTGCTGGGTATGAAAAAGAGAAAATCAGTAACCAGATCAAGAGACAGCAAGGGAAGTACAAGTGTGAGAAGGGATAAGTGATGAGATCAGTGACCTGAAGGCAACTCTGAATTGACTACAGGTTGGTCTGTTTCTTTCCCTTGAAATGTCCTCTCTCTTCCTCTTTTTTTTTCTCTTTACATGGACTACTTGTTTTTTCACAGTGCTATTCGTTGATTTATTTACTTTATCCTCTCATTCTGCCTCTGATTTTAGTCTCTCTGCTCCAATGCTCCCTTCTTCAACATCTCTTGCATGAAATAGTAATGTTCAACTGACAGGTTGATTCAATGATGGTGCCATTGAAGTGATCTTGAGATGAGAGAGATCATTTTGCCACTCCTGGGAAGAGATCTTTAGCAAAAATTCTGAAACTGCAAAGAGGACTAAAGAGGATACAAAAAATACCCACTAAAATAAAAATATTTCGTAAAAAAGTTTTGTCATCAAAAAACCCAACAAAACAAAAGCAAAACACAGTATGTGGGAAAAAAAGACCGCAAGCAACTCATGAGCATACAAAGGTAAAAACTAATCAAGCTAAGCAGGTTGTATACCAGGGCTACAGTCATATTAAAATCAGCATCACTAGGGTGAGTGCAGAAAACAAGTAACAAACTCAAGCAAGAACAGCAAACCACTGTGAAGCACAAGCATTGCAGGATGCGATGTTTATAGAATCATAGAGTCATTTAGGCTGGAAAAGACCTTTAAGATCACCAAGTCCAGCTGTTAACTCAACACTATCAAGGCCACCATTAAACCATGTCTCCAGAGCCACATCTACACGTCTTCTAAATACATCCAGGGATGCCCTTCCCTGAGCCACCTGTTCCAATGTTTGACAACCTTTTCAGTGAAGAGATTTTTCCTAATATCCAATCTAAATTTAGTCTCACTTAATCCAGAAAAAAATTGCCTGTAATGGGTGGAGCTCTTCTTGAATACAAATCATATTTCATCGCTTCTCTTTTGTGGAATTTATATAATTTACCTTGGAAAATGAAATTAGGGAGATTTTCTTTTTTCATTTTTCAAAATGAAAATTGATAGCTTGAAGTGGTTTGAGCTCTGATCTCAGCCTGGGTCCTTGCTTCTAGAGAAGGTGAAAGCTTGAACGGAAGATCAAGAAGGGCAGAAGTACAGCTAAGTCTCAATACTTTGTGATAAATATTAAATACCTTGTCCTGAATCCTCCTGTCCCAAAACATGACATTGCCTTTTTGTGGAATGACTCAAAACATAAACATCCTTCATAATCCTGTTGTGTCTTTAAAAAAAAAAAAAAAGTGGCATTTGCTAAGGAGGCCATAAATATTGATGCCTTTGAGGTCCCCCAGAGCCCTATCATTTCTGCAACTGACAGATTAATAATAGATTAAACACTTTAGTTTTGCTTACTCTGGAATTCGTAACTTTAAGTGCATCTGCTGTGTTGGTAACAGAAGGGCCTGGGACTGATGGATCTGGCAGATATTCAGTACAGGAGTGCGGCAGCAGCCTACAAATACCTTCAAGGGCCAAAACTTAACCACAATCTGCAGAGGGACATCAGCAGGTTAGAGTAATTCAGTGAGGCGCTTCAGAATGTGTTTACTACAGATAAGATTTTGTGTCTTTGAACTATCTGCAGTGTTTACTTTGTTAGGAGTCCACATGACATTACACAGTAGACATATAATAAACTTTGCATTCATAACATACATTTCATTTGGTGACCTCAAAGGAGCTTTTGGCTGTGTTTTATGGAGGGCCAGAGTGGGCTGGTTTCAGATGTGCTGAGCAGCAGTGATTGCTTAATACTTCCCCAAAACAAACTTCAAGGGACTGTTTGGATGTCGCATAATGAGTCTGTATCAAAGTTGATGAAAGAACCAGGTGTTCCTGGCTTCTGAGCTCATGTTCAAATCCACTGGAGACTGCTGGCACAGAGGATTTGTTCTAGCTCTGCAAGCCGTGAAACACCAGGGAAAATACTTGGTGTTCCTCTGCTTGTTGATATAATTAATAACCTCATTTATTATGCTCTATTAAAAGATCCAGAAGGTTATACGAAAAGTCACATCTGTTCTCTTCAGCTCTGAATTCAGTGTGCGTCTTGCTACTCATGAGCAATTATTACCCCAACAGCATTGTGCAGGCCTGCGCTTAACAACCTTGATCTTTAAATGGGCAGAATGGGCCAATGCATTGAGGGGTGTAACTCCTTTTGTCTTGCAGCCATACTCAATCCATGTGGTTTTGACGGTGAAAATAATTCCCAAACTCCAGCTAGGTCCTTTATTCCTGTGCAAAGGGCAAAGACACATTTCATTGCTCTGAAGACTCTCTACCCGGTTTTGGTGCAAAACTGGAAGCCAATGAACTAGATATATGCAGCAGCAGAGGCAGGCTTTTGCTTGTGCAGTGCTGCTGGACCACAGTGCAGTGAAGGAGATCCAAAGGGAGTTTGTGGTGCGACACTCACACGCTCCTGGCTGCACAAGTCTCTCCTGAGTGACTGCTTCTGCCTGGATTGTCTTTTTTTTCTCTTCAAGTCTTTGCAAACAAATTAAAAAAAAAACCCCAAACTAAGGAAGAGCAATTACCTGACTGCTCCACAGCAAACCCTTGCCATTCAGCCCTCTGCTTGCACACATACAGACACAATATTAACCCTGTCCAGCAATGCAGCAAAATACATGCTTAACATTAAACATGAGTGAGGATCGAGAGGTCACTAACTGGGTAACAACCTGCTCTTTCTTTGCAGTGCCTGTGGGTGACAGCATGGCCACGTGTGCAGGGCAGCACAAGACAGCCCCAGGCACCCCAAAATGCTCTGTGCATTTGGGGCACCCATAATTCACCCACAACCCAGGTCATATCTAGTGGCTTGCTCCAAACATGACCCTGCACTCCCATTGCAAGGGCTGGTGCAGGCAGCAGCAGCTCCCATTGTCTCTGAGTTAAGTAAAAGTTGAGTAGATGCTCAGGTATTTTGTTGATCAAACTGAACAAATAGGGAGCAGACACTTGGGACCGGTGGGTAACATGTTCAAAGACATGATCTTCACTGTGTGTTTCTTTTCCAAACACTGTACAAAGCCCCCCCACTCCCATTACAGCAGCATCAGGGATTCACATGTGCCCTCCCTGAAATGTGTAAATAGCTTTTGCAGGTTTCCCTTTTGTAAAACATGGATTGATTCTGATTTCTTTTCTTGCTAAGAAGCAGGGGTACTACCACACTGATTTGCAACAATGCTTTCCTTGATGTCAGCGGCTCAGTGCCCAAAAGACATCTCTAATTGAGTGTCGTTCGGCAGGATTCCCGTGCCTCGGAGCAGAGCATCAAGGGGAGAAGGAGAATAGAGCAGAGCTGGAGCTGACTTTGCCTGGAGTAGCTAAGTGGTTCCCTGCCTGCTTCCCAGGCAGAGACACAGGCACTGTACCATGGAGCTAACTGCACTGCAGCAGGTTGATAGATACCAAATGTCTATTGGTTTGTGCCCGTATGATCAGGACATCTGCAGGGAGCGGAGATGGTCACTGCAGGACTGTTCAGCCCAGGAGGCCTGGGAGCAGCAATGGTTCCTACAGAAATGCACATGGGTGTTTAAAGGGAGGGGATGGCCTTTTTTCTTTTTATACACCTTATTCAATGACAACTTGACTAACAGGAAAGCCCATCTGCAATCCTATTAGTATGATGCTGTGTGCAACATCAAAAGCGATGCTCTAGAGAGAAGTGGTACCAAGTGTAGGGGAACAATCTTTGTGAGGAAACACGATGTACATAGATTTCACTTTGATCCTTTCCCCAAGCTGTTAGTTGTAACTCCCAGTTGGTGACTGCAGCCATTCTGCTGCCGTTCAGCAGATACAGCCTCAGAATTGCAATCCCAGTACAGCACATGCAGTTGCAAAGAGATGCATTCACTTGGCTCCTAATGTGTCAAATGTGGTACTGCTTCAGACATTGGGACATTAGGAGAAGAACCATCCCACTGGCTGCTTTCTTAGACATCTCCTTAGAAAACAGCTTTTTTACCATGCCTTCCTCCCTGGCAGATGTAGTTTGTAGCTAAAACACAGTGGCTGTTTTAGCTGCAGTGGTTCTATCTTCCTGCTGAATGTTGGATCAGCAGGTAGTTGGAAAGAAACGAAGCTCAGAAAGGCTCTGTAAAGACTGCTGAAACTTTCCTGGCCACTGACCATGGAGTTCACTACTGTTTGCAGCACAGAGTCTCAAAGCAAGCTTTGCTCAGGAGTCAGCAGTAGTCTGCTTTCAAAACTGAGGTGGAAGGAGGTCTTTGTAGGAAGCGTACACCACAGTTTGTGTTTATTTATTCATTAGTTTGCATACCACTGCTTTTCTACAGCAGCTCTAAGCTTTCCTATGTGGTGAACTACAGGTTTGATTTCTTTTCATATCATTCCTCATCTAGCCTTTTTTTTTTTTCTTTCTTTTAGAAATTCAGCCAAAGAAAACATGATGTTGGATTTTCAGTCCCTTACCCTTGGGCTTCATTATGTGCGCCTCCAACCCTATTTATTTACATTTCAAGGGAGAGGCTGGCAGAGAAAAGAAAACATGAGCGCTTCCCTACAAACTGTGATCAGCCACAGTTTTCTTTGTGTACAAAATCCTGCACCTCATGCTGCTAAGTTCAGACATGTGGTGTGACAGGAAACTGAGGGACTGTGGGCAGCATCTCCTTTGCCCCTTCTCTGGGCATGGTCTGCCCTGTACTTACATTATTTCACTTGAAAAACAAACCCATCAAGAAAGGACCTGCCAATCAATGCTCTTCCCCAACCCCTCTATCCTTATTTTCCATCTCACTGCTCTTCTTTCCATTTCTCATCTCTTGTTTTCTCTGATCTTCAGCAGGGAGGACAGGAGGAGGAATGGGCTTCATGCTGTGCCTCTCTCCCACTTCGAACACGCTCACATTCGAACTCCTACTGCTGCTATTCCCTCACTACTCTCTCATGAACTTTTCTTCTACAAAGTAATAAACTCTTCTTTCTAAAAATACTCAAAATTTCAACCCTGCTTCCAAGCAGCCAGTGGCAGAAAGAAATAATTCCTCATACTTTTTCTCAATAATTAAAAGGTACGGCTAGTGAGCTGTACAGTGGGACCCTTGTACTTCCAGTGAAATGCTTAGCGGTCCTCAGAACTGGATACATCTGCTGGAAGGCAACAGGTACAACAGAAAACTATCAGTTTCCTCTTGGGGAAAGGTTTTGTATTAGTACATAATCATCCTCTAAGGTTCATATTCAGTGAGCTTTTTGTCTTTCTCAACACCCATAGGCACTGGAGAGCATTAATGCTACTCAGAGGACTCATTGGCTGAGTACAGAAATCCTTGCAGTAACTCCACAGTGAATAACCATATGGAAGGAGACCCGTGTTCCCCATGTCTTATTTAACATCTCTTAATAACTTCTATTCCTCTCTCTTTCTCTCTCTCTCTTCATTATCTCTTTTTGCAGCTTCTTAGCAAACCCAAAGTAAACATTAGTGAAATGTTTTCTATCTGTGAAGCCCCTTGCTCAAACCAAGAAAACTTCTTGCCTCTGAGACAGGCTCACCCTGCACAGACTGCAGCTGCCCCAGATTTCCACACCAACACTTCCGTGTACATCCCTTCTGCCAAAAATTTGTGTAAGCAGCTCCTGAAGTTCACCATGTTGCATTCATGTTGGTTTTCTTCCACTGGTATTGGGGTATAACTCACCACTTTGCAAACACCAAGTAAGGGAAATTCCTTACTGTGGCTTTATAAGGCATACGAGTGCAGACTTGCATTTTTCAGGGCGTAGATTAATCTGGAAGAAAGCTCTGGTCTTGCATCAGTTAGAAGGAAACCAGTAATAAGATACTCTGTGCACTATCAAAGTTCTCCACTTCAGCTGAGGCTTAATTTCCAATGAACTGTAGGATCTGAACCAATACAAGTCCATGCTCCAGCTTAATGCTGAGCAAACAGAGGCAATACCACAGCTCTCAGCTGGCCTGCCCAAGGAATAATCCCTTCTCAAACTCAGCCTGGCCCAGGCTGAGAAGGAGAATGCCATATTCTCTGCTGCAACTCAATTACAGAAGACCCTCCAGCAACTAACATCTCCTGTGGTATCAGCTTCTGACATTTTTAAAAGGTGACGTGGCTCAATCCCAGGCTCTTCCCCATTATCCATCACTGCGGAAAGGTTTCAAATAGTTTCTGGACATAGAGTGCTGTAACTGCTAATCCACTTGGGGTTTGGGGCTTTTTTCCTTCATTTTTTAACAAAACATTCTTCTTGCTTTCAAACTACCCCCAGGCTGTTTTTGCTGGGTAACATTTTTTAATTAAAAGCACATACATTTTTCAGCAAGAAATTTAAATAATTGAGCTGTGAGGAACTCCTCAGATGTGAGATCTTGGTTTTGCAAGTGCCCTGAGGAAACAATTTGGGAAATCCGCACTGCAAACAACTGGGAAAATAAGTGGACAAGTTGCATCAACAAGATGAAATATTAATTAAAGGGAGAATGACTTGGCAGCAAGATTCAGACTGAATTCAATGGGAGATTGCATCCGCTGTCAGTGTGAACATGATAATTTTGCAGCTTCCTTCAAGATGGAGGTCCCCAAATTGTGGTGTTCAGGATCTCACAGGCTGTTGATTCATTTGCATGATTCAGCATCCATCAGATTCATTCTAAGTGGGATTTGTGCCTAAAATGGTGATACATCAACTGCAGGATACGTCACGGATGGCCATAAAATCATTTACACAGAAACCCAGTGTCTCCAGTGACTTAACCCTTCTATCTCTGCTGTAAGTGCTGGCCCAAATTCACAGCAGTAAGAACTGAGACAAAGAGCTTTACACAAACCCCCTCCAATGCCACCCAGGGACTTTTCTCACTGAAAGTTAACGCACAGGGTTTCATCACTGAATCAGGGATGCAGACAGTCCAATTAACTCCTGTAGTCTCAGCACAAGGTTTGCAAGGGTGAGCAAGGTCTACAAAATCCCAGCTCCTGGAGTCATTTGATTCTGAGTCACATTATCTTTTTATCTTTTTCAGTAAGGTACAGACCTTAAACTTCAGAAGGGAAAAAAAGTAAAACTAAAAATAAGAGTTTTCAGTGCTAAAAAAAGAGAAGACTAATAAAAAGAAGCCTCAAATTCAATATAATATTAAAAATGCATGACTTGTAAAACAAGCTTATGAGTTTGGGAACCCAATAGTTAATAACTGAATGCTTTCAGGCAGCAGTACTAGGCAGAAGAGAGAACAGTTGTAGTAGTTACAAAAGCTTATCCATCCCTATGAACTCATCCTGCCACATGAGTCCAGGCTCAGCAGCAAGCTGCTGCTGCCTTTGAGCATCTTACCCATGTCTGTGTTGTAAGGTCAGCTTGTTTGGCTGTTGAGAGTTAACCATATGCACATCTGGATGCACAATGAGGTATAAAGGTTGTGATCCATCCTGCTGGGTGAATTCTCTCCAATTTATTTTTGTTTTCATAGAGAGGGCTTAAGGGCCAGAAGATTTCAGTTTTTGACAGCACCTGGCCTACAGAAATGAAACCCAGCAGGTAAAGAAAAACCCTTCATGAATTTCAAAACATGGGATATAACATGCACTGAAGCACGCTCTCTCCACTGCTCTGCAAAGAGGATAATCCACACAGACTAACAAAGTCAATTTAACCACATGAAGAAACACGGTGGTTTATCAAGGCAATTTGGAGTTAGTTATTAATTGCTGTAAATATCATTAAAAAGAAGTGAGTCAGGGGGGCAGTGTGGAAAAATCAAGAGACTCTGAAGGACTACAAGAGCTTGCAGAGGTTATACAGCTGCACAGCACATCCAGGGGCCATTACTTGCTATCTTGAAAAGAAAACATGGTTATTTCTGTAATGACTGAGCAGTAATATGGCCCCATGAAGGAAATCACTTTGCCTGAAAGACGCCTTGGTAATGCAGACCCTAACAATCCCTGCAGCTGCCAAGACAAGCCCCTTTTCTCCCCAGGCAAAAATCCAACAAGATTTCTGCTGGTGTGGCGTGAAATAGCCTGCCTGCTTTTTCACAAGTACATGGAGATCAGTCCAGGAAGGGCCCTGGAAGGTTGTACCAGACCTACATGGACCTGGCTTACCTCTACCCAAAGCATGGCTGGCAGAATCTCTCCAGCCTGTTGCACAAGGTCTCCATTTGCTATTGCCTCATTCAATCCATCCCCAAACCAAGCTATCAGGCAGACCTCCCAATGTCCAGCACCCAGTTCCTATCATCTGTGAACCCACAGTGGACAGACAGAACAGCCTTGAGCTTCCAATCTCAGAATAAACCTTCTTGGAGTTGGGAAGAAAAGGCAAAATCCTCAAGGACCAGGCTGGGGCTGGAAGCAAAAAACTGGTGCAATACAGGTCACACCAGCACATGCCAAGTGGGATGGTGTAGCTGATGACAGGGGGACAAGAAAGACACTGATAAGCTATTCCAGCTTGTTCCCATTGCTGGTTCCTGGCTGTGGCATTTTCCAATGTGTTGGCTTAGTGTGGCAGAGCCACAGCCACACAATGAAACATGTCTTTGAGTTATCACTGCTCTTCACACACCTGGGCAGTTTGCCCATAGACCCTTTACTTCTGCACCTTTCATCACAGATGAAGCCAGGGGCACAGACATACATGCATGAAAGCATGTTCTGAAGCCCATCATTGCTTCCCTGGTGCTGGTAAGCAGAGATGGCCACCTCCAGATCTCCCTGGTGCCAAGAGTGAATGTCACAGCTCATCTCAGCATCTGTGGGGACCTGACTGTTGCACAGTGAGACTGAGCCTTGGCACAGGCTCTCTTTAGGATGAGAGGAGCAACTGCAAAGCTGTTATTACCTTGCCAGTGGTGCTCTGCACAGGTCGAGGAGGGGGAATACAGAGAGCGAGCTGAGTGGCATAATTATCCCCAGCATGCCTTTTTCTAAATATCACAACACATATTGCTCTAGTTTAATTACTCTCATCAGCTTCATTATCAGAGCTGTGTAGTGAGGTTGGATGCTCCTGTCCCATCTTCAGGGATCCACAAACACAATGGGCTTTCTCGTTCTGCATGTGGGAGATGGAGCGATTGTTCCTGGAAGTGCTGCTTCAGGGGCTGAGGAGGGGGGATTTCGAGGAAACAGTGTCACAGCAAATGGCAGCCTCGGGTAGCTGCTGTGTTTGCAAACTGCTCTCTCCTGGGATACCTGCAGGGAGGTCAGGAGCTGTCTGCTTGGCAGTTACAGCCCCGTCTACTGCAGACTGAAAATAACTCTTTGGTTTCGGATGCAACCCCTGCCAACACAGCACCGCGGTGCCCGCAGGCATCCCTGCATTTGCTGTACTGCAGCAGAGGTTGGTCCAGAGCACCCCCTGCTCTGATGGACGCACCCCAGCCCCGATGCCACAGGTAACACATGCAGATGATGGGTTTTAATCCCCGTCCCTGTACTCTAATTCCTTCAGCTGTGCGTGATCCTCTTTCAGGCTTTGGCTCCTCTACCCCACCAGCTTTTCCTGAAAAAAACCCACAGCCTGGACAGGAAAAAGAAGACAAAAATTGACGTAGTTGTTGCTGTATAAATGGGTCATTGAGACAATCAATATTAAAGTTGGATTCTTCTAGGACTTTTCATATTATGTATTTTCATATATGTTTCATATTCTGTAGACTAAAAGAGCTGACATGCAATCCAGGAGAGCTACACAAAGCCCAGATGATGTAGGTACCCAGACCCAAGAAGCTACCTAAATTTCTACTGCAATCCCCTTTGTCTGCAGTGGCTGGGCATAGAAGCTCTGTGCAGACAGAGCCATCCACAGGGAAACCCTGGATATCTGCATAGATTTTGGAGACTCCTATCTCTTGTCTTCTACAGGGCTCTCCTTAGCAACAGGGCTCCTGTTGCAGGATCTGCTGCTGCTTTTCACCCTCTCTGCCACCAGTGGCTCATGGAATCTGCAGTTCTGCCTGCTCATACCAATGAAAGGCTTTAAACCCCTGCCCTCACCATTCTTTCAGCTATGCAGTCCTATGTGACAAGTGAGGGAAATGGAAAAGGAAGGTTTTCACTGAAACCTCTTCAAATTCCCAGCCTGCTAGCAGCTGCAGCGGTGGCAGCTCATAGTCCTGTGCAGGCTGCAGAGTGGCCCACAACACCAGAGAAGCAGTTTTTTGCGTACCTGAGCTCTAGCTTGAATGGAGGATGTTCAAAACCATGAACCTATGACTGCTGGCCTTAATCTGCCTCCTTTAAACCAGATAGTTTAAGCCACACAGAATCCTGTTCCTGAAGCAAAAAGGACTGAAGTTCAGAGGGACACGGAGAGGATGGGATGCACTGATCCTGCCTTCCCGCTGCCAACAGACTGAAGTACAACGCTGGGCGTCATCGCGTGTCGGTGTGAGCATGTGCGTGGGGGACTGAGCGTTCCGGGAAGCATGGCAGAGGGACAGCACATCCTAACAAACCGATCGCACAACACGGGACCATATGTTTCTGGAAATGTCAGGATAAAAATCATTATAGAGATGGAAAATTACTTCTCGATCTCTTCTCATTCCTATAATACTGCTTTCTCTTTATTTTAATGTCTGAATTTGTCTCATTATTGAAGCAGGGACAGACACGGGAAAAGCTGGAAGGATGGCTTGTGATACTTCTCGAGAGAAAAGATACCTGATACAAAAATGGCTTGAGCAAGGTTATGAAAACAGTTTTGTGCTTAGATACCTGCAAGGTCAGATCTTCTAAATGATTCTTATTTTTATTCAAATACTCCCCAAACACTTATTTTTCTACATAATATCTTCTGACTTTATGCTAATGTTACTCATTTAAATATACGTGGATGGTATGTATAACAAAACCATGGAAAATATAATGCTCTCCCATTAGGGGCATATTTTTGCCATTCCTACTATTTTCCAAAACAATTACTTCTTAGAAACCACGCAAGGGGCTAAGGCAATCCAAGGAGACTTATAAAGTTCTTACTCTTGTTACATCCAGGATGAAGTTGGTCCAGGCTCTCTGAATTACTCCACCATGGGAAAAAAATTGAAAGAATAGGCTGTTGTGATACAAGATATTCAAACTAGCTACCAAATCACTCCCTTTGGCTATCAGTGGGGGGAGATGAGCAGATGTACTTTTCTTTAGTTGTAACATGCAAGTAGAATCCTCTCCACTTCTGATGTGCAGAAAGGGGAGTACTGCCTCGTTCGTAAGACACACCGAGAGTCTTTTAGTGCTCCATGTTCTTGCCCTGACAGAATACCTTCTCCCTGAGGACTTCAAAGAGACCCATGTTTAGCTTTGCAAAAGAACAAGAAAATGCCAAGTGCAAGCGAATTGGGGGAGGGAGCTGAGAGGGGAAAGTGTAACAGTCTGTAATCATGAGACAAGAGTTTACAGTGGAAATAGCGACCATGAATAATGCAACAATTCTTCCCCTGGAGAGGAGGCGGCCTTGGAAAAATGATTTCTCTAGATCTAATGGCTGAAACAGTCCATTACAGGTGCCACAAGAGGCATCTGTCTCCATTTACATACCCATTTGATTAGATCCTGGAGCTAAGAATTGCACACTAATCAAAATCAGGACCACAAGGAACTTGTAACACAAAGACAGCCACCACAAGGTATAAGGACAGAGAGTTTCCATCACGTGAAAGGGCCAAAGAGCAGGTATAACCCTTGCCCATGTTGCAGGGGATACTGTAGAATGTGAAAAGGCATCAAAAAAGGTTAAAACAGAGTTCAGGACAATAGATGACTTGAGGCATACAGACACTAAGAACACTAGGACTGCAGCCTAAAAAGGAGATGACTGCCAGGGGGTTGACAGAAACCCATAAAATCAGGAATGGTTTGGAAAGGTGAATAAGGTTAATAATAATAACCCATGTTCCTTATTTCTCATAAGCCAAGATTTAGGTGAACACACAGAAATTAACAGGTGGTGGTTTAAAATCAAAGAGGTAATTTCCCACCTAGCACAGTAGTAAGTCATGGAACTCTGTGCCAGCTAAGCCTAGGTATAAACGAACTTTAAGATTACACATATTCAAGGAGTTGATTGCTCTGCTGCTGTCTATTAAACAAGATACTCTGGATGCAAACTCTAGCAGAGAAAACTTTACATTTATCTATAGCATCAAACCAGGAGGCGGTATCTTTAACAATCTTCCCTTCTTGTCTAATTGGTACAACAGTTTGCTCTCACCTACACAGAACATCCTTGAACCAGAAGTAGTACTGAGTCTGCTTTAGCTCATGTCTTTAAAAAAGCCTCCAACTTTTACAAAAGGTCTGGTTTCCTCCTTTTGTCCTTAGTTTAAATATTAAGCTCTTGAGGGGCTGTTATGCTTAATTATCAGGCACTGGTATTTTTTTAATGCATATTACATGGATCCCATGCACAAATTCACTTTTACTGCCCTTCCTCACCCGTGTTAACAATGAGAAGCAGGTGCAATGTTAACCATAAAATGGTTATTCACACAAAATACAGATATTTGCTTTACCTTCTATATAGTTATAACTTCAGTGTGCTTTTAAAATATAACTAGAGATAGGGATAATAATCTAGTTGCTATTTTCCAGTGATTTAGGGCGGGGTCTGGTTTAGTTTTATTTTGCTGGTTGTTGTTGTTTCCAGTGGGTTTTCCATGATTATTCTCAGAAAAACACACTATTGCTGATGTTTGCCTGTGCCCAGGTTAGGGATCCCTAGGCAGGGGGCCAATTCTGTTCTTGGTTACTTGGAGTAATGCCATTAAAATCTCTGGGTTTGACTATTAGCTGACGTAACTGAGGATATCCACATTCAAAATGCACTTTCAAAGGACTATTCTGATTAATTCTAGATGAAGGCAAGGCTTTCTGGGAGGGATTCTCTGCTCTGTTTCTCCGGGGGTTTCTGCCAGCACCAACACTGCTCTTCTGACTTAGGAATTGCTTTTTCTTTCCTCAAATGTTCTCCAAAGTGAATTTCAAAGTCGTGCATGGACAGACTCCAAATTTTAGACTCATACAGCCCTCCATGCCAGAACCAGAGCCTCAGGGAATGTAACAAACACAACTCATGAGAACAACCAGATGACAGCATATTAATACACCCTGAATGCTATCTACATGTAGAGAAAATTTACACTGCCAATACATGGAGTTAAAGTGATTCTCCAAAAGAAAACCTCCCAATTATTCCAGGCAATAAGTAGATATCAGCTCCCTTTCTGTTCCAGCAGGGGTTAACTAGACTTGGGAACGACATGTAAGGAGAAGGGGATGTGGAGCAAGATATGAGCCAAAAGGAAAGAGGATTCCCGTCCTTCTCATAGCATTAATTAGCATCTTTTGTCATCTCCTAAGCACAGGAACATCCCTCCATCTTGGAGGATAGATCCCTTCCAAACCAATGGGCTGGCACTGGACTGGCAAAGTACATACAGTGGCAGAGCTGCTGCTGACACCAGCTGGAGAATCAGAGACCCGAGCCAGAACGGAGCCATGAGGACGAGACTGGGTAATTTAGGTACATCACAAAGGGCTCATAATTGTCCCCTGAACCCCTCACTGGGAAACAGCCTATTCATCTTAATGGGACACCTTCTTCTGACTCAGTCTCTCAGACACTGGCATCACGACTCTTTCTGCCTGGTGCTTCCTTTTGTCCTTCCTGTTCTTTTTTCTCTCTCTTCTCATTTTCTTTTCTTTTCCTTTCTCTTTTCTTTTGTTCCATCCTTTACCAATTTTCAGTCAACCCCAGGGAGACAGTCCCACTCTTATTTGCTAAAATAACTAGTAGTTAAATGACTGACATTTAAAGCAATAGCTTAAGCTTCAGCATTGCTCCACTGGGAGAAGAATCAGTGATGAGTGTGTGGGGAGAGGAAGGAATAGGATGTGGATCATGCTTTTGAGAGCTTTTCTTTTTTTTGGTACAGGCTGTCTGCAGACTCCAGCAGACATCATTTCTGCTAGAGCATTTATGGAGAACACATTTCTAAGTAGGAAACAGACAGAGAACTGTCCATGGAGTATAAAAAAAACCCCCCTAACACTAAAGCATAAATCAAACTGGAGGCCACTACACTAGAAGCCCTAACAAGGAGAATGTTATCCTTTTTTGATTACCTGCTTTTGCCCTTCTTTTGGAGCCAGTAGTGCAAGATCATGCTGACCTGCACCAGCATATACAAAAGGCTGCTCAGGACTTCAATGGCAGCACATGGTGCTGCTTAGGATTCAGGTGCATTAACTGAACTTGGACATCTCTGGAATAAGTGCACTCTCCATTGATAACCAAGTATGTGCCATTGTACCCTGGTACCTGGACTGACTGTGTGCTACTGTAGTCATGACAGAAAAAGTAACCATCAGTGGTTTGTTCTGTTCTAGTTTGCTTGAGACAGATGGACATTTGCGTTCACACCTCTAAAATCTCCTCACCTCATCTAGGTGAGATTTTTCCATTTTCCACCCAAAAGATTTCTCCTATCATCAAGAAATACAATCAGCCAGCTGCCACCTAATTACCAGATGGACTATTTATTTGACTTGTCAGATCCCTTGTCAATTTCCCATGATGGAGCTGTCCTATGGGAGAGCTTTTCTAAGACAGTCATTCAAACGAAATGTTCTTAAAACAAAGACTATTAGTTTCTCTGCCATGTAGTTTCACCATTTCATTTCAGAGGTTTATAACAGGTAAGACAATCTTAGATAATATCAGCAATTATAAGCAATAATCCTTGAGTACAGTTATGACAAAGGATTGAGGACCAGATTCATCAATGCAAAGGAATATTGCATCCAATGGGAACCCAGCTCCCATGCTGCCATTTTGCTGAAATCTCCCAGTGAATAAACTCTCTGCCTACGCCTGTTCCCTGCACTTGGAAAACCTCTTGTAATGCCACTATATGCTAACGTACAGTGTGAATAAGTGGTAAAACCTGGTGCCATGCTTCTTGCGGGAACAGCAGGCACTCAGCAGAAAAAACAAACCCAAACCAAGACCCAACAAAAACACTCCTACCCAAGTTCTGGACGATATAGCTTTGTTTCTTTTTCCAGTCTTCCAAAATGGATAACCCAGAGAATTGTTTCGGAACCTTTCCCCATAAGTAGGTATTAAAGAGATTTTCATTGGCATGGTAGGCACCAAAAGGTATATGAAAAGAATTACTTTGCAAGCTACTGCCTGTACTTGCCACTGACAAAAAAATGTGGCAGTTAAGTAAAGAACTTGTACCATCGTGAGTACTGTGTGTATTAGTTTGGAAGTAAAGAGACTGTGTGTGTTTATAACTATTATTGAGTGATGACAAGCCAAAAGGTGTTCTGAAAGCCTAATCAGCCTCTGCTCTGAGCTGCTCTGCTGGTATATTACATGGGCACAGCAATGCTGCTTGACAAAGCCAGTGGCTCTGATTTTTAATAAACACCTGATGGGCTTAACAGTGTTAATAAATTGCATAATCTACTTAGCTGCTGTGTGGTTTGTAAAGGTTTAGGATACAGTCTACTCACGCCTCCAAGAAAGTTGGGCTGGAAACTCTGTAAAAATGAAAATGGTCTCCCAGAGCACAACCTGATACAGAAAACAGGTTGCTAGCAAAACCTCCAAATACAGCAATACTATAAAATTGGAAAAGTCATTATTCCAGTGCTGTCTCTGAATAATACCTGCAGTTTTAAATAAGAAATCTTTGTAATCTGAAGACCTCTCCCAACTTTACTTCCTTTTGATTTTGCCATGAAAACATATATATGAATCAAGTGTCCTAAAGATGTCTTTCCCTCTGGGTACTTTTGGTGTAAGATGAACAAAAAGACTCACACTTGTGCCACCTACAGGAAAAAAAGTGATGGTAAAGGAAGGAAGGAAAGGGGCCAGATAAATCACATTTTTTCCAAATTCCTTTTATAGCCCTTGGTTGATTTATACAAGAGAACAGAAAAAGCCTAGAGGCAAGACAGCTCATCTCTGTGACTGAAAACACATCCCCAACTCGACTGGAGCTTGGGGAACTTGGGTACGGGTTGCCCTTGGATTATTCTGCATGAGATTTTTTTCATAAGCTTTCAATTTGAAGGCTGTTACTCATCCCTTTAGCTCATGTCACGACAAAGTCCCTTGCAGAGAATAGGACCCAGAAGTAGGCTGCTTGACATCCTATATTGTGCAATTTAATTTGGTAAATTGCCTTTTCTGCACTGGTGCTGTAAGGTGCTCAGCTGGAGTCCATAAACTAAATCTTGCCTCCCTGTGGAAATAGCCTGACACAACCCCAATGACATGCTGCAAATACAGTTCTGCTGCGAGCTCACATTGGGAAAGTTAATACCATTTCTATCGCACATGCAGATTCCTTCTTCTGGAAAAAAATAATATGGGCAGGACACAAAGGAGGCCTAAGGTACAAGTATCTATGAGGAAGACTGACACAAAGCCTTCAAAGGTAGCGAGAGAATAAGCGCCTTTGAATGCCTCCTGGGAACTAGTCTGTGAAGGGACAGGGAGAGGTAGGTCATTTACCCTTTCCTACGCAAGCAGCTTGGAAATGTACCACAAAACATTGCATCCTTAAATATCTCAACCTAGAATTGAGCATTGGCTGTGATTTTCAAAATGAGGCACGGGAGGGGACAGAAGGTGCCCGGGGCCACGGAAATGAGCAAGGAAACCTCTCTGAAATGGCACATACCAGCAAATACTGGCCACAAGAAACTATGTTTCTTGAAAGAAAGCTGCAGCTCTCTTTCTTACAAGTTTAATTTTAATTTCAATACTCGAGAAGTGGTGGAACCAAAGTCACTGCAGCCTGGCAGACACCAGAATCTTTCTGTCCACCACCACCTCATGGCTCCTTCCAAGACTCGCCACACATATATTTTTGCATCATCCTATCTCCCATCCACAGCTTCAGTTTCCAGCAGCTCTGGCTCTTCCCTCTTGGTCTGCTGTCCCTATGTGATTTCCCTTCACATCCTACCCCAAAACAGTCCCTGATGTAGCCCTTGCCCCACAAGCTCTGCTCCACCACTTGCTCCTCAGCCTTCCTCTCTTCCTGGCTGAGAGAAGCTGCACTGGGATGGGAAAACATTTTGCTGCAGAGGTATTTGCCCTATGGGTTTGGATCCACTTCATCCACAAACAAACTCACCTCCCCAAAAATGGGAGGCTGCTGTCTTTAGCCAACAGCACCTCAGCCTAATCAAGAGTTTGTTCTGCCTGACAGCCTTTAATCACCAGTTAGCCACTTTACCAAGGGAAAATCTTTATCCTTTCTGATAGAATTTATTTTTATGACACCTACCATAAGAGATTTAAAGAAAAAAAAATTAGGCATTAAAATGGTTTATAGAGAGTATTTTTATAATCCACTAAGCTGTTTTCCGTTCCCACTGATATGACATCTTCAGCTATAATTTATAAATGCCATCAGTTAACAGGCACAGAATCTTATCCTACAATTTCTCCTCTCATATACTTTTCCCATTTAAACTTTCTGTTAAATCTTTGCTGTGCTGTTAAATCCAGAGAGATTTGGCCATAGCTGAAGGGAAGGAAAAAAAAGAAGAAGTTTAAGTAGCTAAATAGTGTCACTGGATTTGGGGCATCCTATCATGAGAGAATATAGAGGATGCATGTCCTCAATAAATATTTCAGGCATTTAAATAAAGCCAATGCCTCCGCCAGCAACCTCTAATATCCTCAAAAAATAGAAGATTTTATAGGCAGTAAGTGGCTGTTTTCCCATATAGGGATGATGAGGACACTGTATCAGGCATATTGACTTCAGTGCATTCTACTGTTCCCACAGTTATTTTTGTTATTGATTGCAACTCAGAAGGGAGTCACTCTAAGAAATACACCTGCATGTGCCAGGGTCCAAACTGAGGACACCCTGGGAGAAAGCATTTATTTACAGCCCTCACACAATTCACTTCATACATTGATAAAACCACAGAAATGCCAGACAGTAATTATAATTCCTGCAGTAGTTAGACATTTTCTGCTTTTCTCTGCCAAGCTCAGCTTGGAAAACTCCAGGCCTCACCACAATCACTGCTACTAAATCCTAGCAGGGAAGAAAGAAAGAAAACGTACATTTTTCCTTATTTGCAATATATCCTACATATCTGCCTTGGGTCTGCTGGGAAACTTGTGTTGGGCTGCATCTAGTCTTTTGGTTATGGAAGGTCCTGACTTGGGAAAAATCAAACCCAAAGGAACTGATTTTCACTTTCTTTAATGTAGGCATGAAGAGATCTCCTTGGCTCTGTGTGGGTTAGGGATGGTTAATGGTCTGCTTGGAAACCCCAAAGGCCTGGTGGGTTTCCAGTCACAACCAGTTAAACACTTTGGGTAGTAGTGGGAGGGAAGTGCCCCCAAACTGCCTTCCTTACGTGAAGAAGCAGCTTGCAAGACACATGGAGAGAACAAGCCACTTGGCCCACTAGCTTTTATCTAATGAAGACCCAATCCTAGTGGGGTGACAGGCTTGGCTCGGATAAGCAGAGGATCAGAAAGGCCTTTCACCTTTTTTTCTCCTAAGGAAGTGGGTCTAGAAAAGAAAGGCTTTGCTTAATTTAGAGTTATCGATAATCTTTCTTCAGTCCTTGAAAACCAAAAAGGAAATTTGAGGGCACATTGGCTGAGATGAATGGAAAAGTTTCACCCACCGCGAGGCCACCTGGTGCTACACAAAAGTGAAATCAAGAGAAGCCGTCCTCCTTTGTGCAAGGGTTAGTATTTTAAATACAGCTCTGTGAATTTCTTCCCTTTGGGAGATTAAATGTAGGCAGCAGGGGAGAAGGAAAGCTGGTTCAGTCCCTCCTCTTCCAAAGTGGCTTAGTCATGTCAGCTTTCATCCCCAGCACTGTGCTTGTCCCATCTCTGGCAAGGTTGCATGGTGTGAAGGGTGCAGCCAAGCTGGCTGGCCATATGGGCCAAACCCCAGCACCACGTCTGGGGAGGAAGATGAAGACTGCAACGAGCAGGTGAATCATGTTCTTGTCCCTTGGGGAGCGGAGATGAATGAGCCTATGCTGCCGACATGAAGGACATATTCCTGGTGTCATAACAGCAATGGGAGAACAGATGGTGAATAATATGGAGTGTGGCCACTCAGCATGGCCCCTTGGCACTTCCACTTTGCCAGGCTGCTCTGTGGCAAAGTCTGCTTGGGGAAAATGTGCCCAGGGATCCTGTGTGCAGAGGTAGTCTCTATTCACCCACTCAAAGCACCTACATGGCCTCTACACATATGCTGTCTGGTGCTTCCAGAAGAGGATTAGTTCCCCCATCACTTCCCAGATGTCACACCCTGCTGCTCATGTGCCAACAGACATGGGAGACCTCTGGGTACACACCACACGGCTATCCCCATTTGTGAACAATGTGTGGACCCTCCCAGAGGGGGACCAGACTCATAAGGAAGAGCATGTAAACATGAGCTTAAGCAAAATGAGGACAGCGTGAAACAGGCCGGAAATGCAAAGACATGTCCTATCCTATGGGCAAATGCTCACTCATGTCTTTCTACTTATTTATCAACAGTCTGACAGTCACAGAAAGCACTTCCCCCCACTTCTAAGCACCCAGCCCTTTGCAGCTCAATGGATGCTGCTGAATCAGAGTGGGCTACAAATATTCCCAGGGTGGCTTTAGTGGTGCCTCATCAATGTCAGCCCTTCCCACTCCCTCCAGTCCAGTTTCACTGAAATAAAAGGGGCAAAAAATTGCCGCCAGCATGGGAGAGCATCCCCAAAACCCCCAAGATGTAACATCCCCCTGAAGCCACCCTTCACACACAGTCTTGAACCCCAGAGAAAGAAAACCTACTGGAACAGCCAAGGTCTCAAAGGCACAGGTGGGTCATTTAAGGCTTGAAATCAAAGTCTTTGTTAAACTTGGGACATGTCTGAAAAGTGATTAGTCTTTCATTCCGTGCAGAAAAGCCTCCATGGACCAATGCATCAGATGCTGCTCTCTCACAACCTCAGACTCTGCCCTTTTTCACGCTGGTGCCTTCTCTAATACACAGCCACATGGTTAGTGACGGGACGCAGGACCAGAGGAGGCATTTCACTTTACGCTTTAGCTGCTGTCTGTGGATGGGGCCAAACTGCAACAAATGTTGATTTAAAGAACGTGTTAGAGGCTGCCTCTAATGCACTTGCCACAAGCTTTCAGCTCCCATTTATCACTGTTGCTGATTCTACAACTTCCCTAAAACTCAACTCTTTTTTTTTCCTCAATGTACTCTCACAAGACCTTATTTATTTTTATTTTTTTTTTTTACCAGTGATGTCTCAGTGTACCCCCTTGCACTGGGGATACGCTTTTTTCCTCTCACTTCTTCAGAAAAGAAATGCCACAAAGAAGCCATTAGAGCTCCTCAGTCATCTGACCTTAACAGGAGATTCCTCTGACAATACAGAAAACCAAGGTGTGAGAACAATGCATGATCCCAAGGCAAGATCTCTCTCTGGGGCAGATGAGGACCTGGGGAAGGGGATCAGCTCCCACACAGGTATCCCACAGCACTGTGCCAAGCCAAGCCAAAAAGGAGGAGCTGAGTGCAACAATGCAAGCTCTGTGTCCTCCACCACAGCACAGCCAGGTGCTCTGGGAGCACCCAGAGCTGTCCTTTCCCCTTATCCACCCAAACTGTAGCAGACAAATACCCAGGAACGGGGTGACCCATGTATGAGCAGGAGGAAAGTAGACCAATAGAGCCGTCCTGGTTTATTTGATGCTTGAGCCTGTTCTGCAGCAGACAGCAGCATCACCACAGAGAAGAGCAGAAACGCACACCTTCCATGGAAAAAAGCCTTCAGCTATAATCCTGCTTTTGGCTTGTTCTGTCATTAAAAAATGGTTTGAATAAAATACAAATAAAAATCCATTAATCCTATTTGCACTATGCTGGAAACAGACCCACAGGGACACTTAGTATCACTTAGTATACACTACATCACATTTAGGTAGTGATGCTCCTGAAGGTAACAGTAAACACTGAAATGCTTTTAAAGATCTGATTTTGGGTACTTACAAACCTAAGCTAACAATCAGGGCCCCAGATATTTGGTAAACAAATACAATGCTGAAATGCTGTTGTGAGAGCTTACTAAGCTCATGACATGAGGGAGATGCAACTGGTGAACAGCAGAAACCAAGACAGACGTGATATGGTCATGACATCTTAAGTGTGGGGCTTGCAATGGTTACAGGCACAGACAGGAGCAAAACAGCCAAGAAGAAAATCCTGCTGCAGGGAAGGGAAGAACAAGCAAAAATCAGGGTGGAGCATAACGTTGCTGGGCAAAATCTGCAGGAAAGGTAAAGACAGCAGCGATGGGATCACAGACTACAATATCTTCCTGAATGCCTTTGAATCAAGTGAACCTTCTTTAGGAAGGGTTTAATCCACAATCCAGGAAATCGATAGTGCAGAAGCAAGTGCATGTAGCTGTGGTTTCCCTTCACACTGAAAAGGTGTCTAAAAACCAAACCAAAATTGAGACAAATGCTGGCTTTGGAGTAATTCATAAGTGCAAATTAAAGGAAAAGAGGTTAAATCACATCAACCAACTAAATATGAAAACTGAGAAAAATATCTGCAGAGAGACATGGTGCCCCATCACCTGAGGGCATCCCACACACACCAGCACATCTTACCAACTCTCCTCCTGACTCTGACAGCAAATCCCCCTGAAACATGTTGGGAGACTGAGGTTTTAAGCAGCCAGGAGATACCATCAGCCAAAACCACTGGTGTGTGAGCTCATAGGTGCTGCAAAGGGCATAATTAACAGGGGTATTCATCACCTCACTGCTCTGTGTAGCAAAGGAGGGTTGGATTTGGAGTGCTCACATCAAACCACTCAACACCTGCACAGGAGACCTCAGGGGACCCTTGCCTGGCGCACTGAGCAAACCAACAGAGAAGCGCCCTTTGGCAGAGCTGCTTTGTGCAGTCTCTGTGTGCAGGGATGTGTTTGGGGCTGCAGCATGACCCTATATTCCCTTTCCCACTGCGTAACCCCAAACTTTGGGAGAGCAAATGGGCTGACATGGCAAAGGAAGAGGCACTATGCTGTGCTGAAACAGCATGAAATCCAGGCCAGGCAGCAGCGGGTGATGATTGCGGGACAGACTTAAGCTGCCTGGAGTTGCACACAAGGGTTTCATGCAAGGGGCTGGAATAGCCTCTTAACTCTCCCTTCATCAGTATTTTGGGCACAGAGAGAGAAGCAATGTACCCTCATGTCTTTTAAGGAATTTCTTAGAGGAGGGATGCTTTCAAACTTCTCAGAGAAAAGAGTGCATCTGCTGCACATCCCTCTCCCTGCCTGCCCTGGGCAGTGGTACCCATGGACTGCTCCAGCTGAAGCTGGGAAACAGAAATCTCAGAAAGGAAGTAGATTTCTTCCCAAAGATGGACTCATTACAGGGTTCCAGGTGCCAACTCCTAAAGCAAATTCTTTCAATCTCACGCAGCTTCTTTAAGAAATGATAGATTGCACTGGCTCAGAGGAAACTGTCTGCTCCCTGATAATAAATGAGTTGTTAGCTGAGGTAGCAGACTCCCAGATCCATTTGTGATCCGAAGGGCTTACAGCTGCTTCCCATTTTCACAATGCCAAAACCACAGAACACGCAGACAGCGAGGGATGGGAAGGCAGCCTCCTGCGCCTGTCTGCTTGCTGCTCTCCAGTGGCTAAAGGGAGACTGTCAAGTGCAATTTCCTTTTGATGGAGCCCTTTATTTAATGTAAATTTGCTGTTGTTGAAAGTGAATAATTTGCTGTGTTTGGCTGCAGGCAAGGATAGCCAGGAAAAACACTGTAAATCTCACCCCAGTGTGCTACACCTCTGAAGCTCTGGACACGAACCATGCATAAGCGCCTGTAGTCCTACAGCAATGCACCTCATTTCTCTGGCTGCAGGCTCCACACAGACAGTGCTGAGACAAACACACCTTCCCCAAAGGCAGCAGTACCAGATAATGCTGTTCTACCTCAAGTCATCTTGACCCCAATTCCCTCCACCCCCAGCCCCCATGACACTGCTCCAGATTCCGCTGCACAGCCCTGCCAGCCAAGGGGAATGATTTTCTTTTTCCCCTTTGTGATTTTAAAGTTGTTCTGCTTGAGTTGCTAGCCTGGATTCACACTTTTACTTTCCTTCCCGAGATATGCTTGGAACAGGAAACCTGAACATACATTGCTATCACGCTCCCCTGAGATTGCTGTCAAATGGCAATCAGACCTCAGGACCAGAATGGGATGAGATTTGGAGGATCCCCAGGATTTTCAGCTGTGTTTTGATCCATGGTTTTGGGTCTGATTTGGCTCAGCTGTTAAAAGATGCTACTTTAGAATTTACTACTTTTTTTTCAGGCCAAAGAGTTTGTTGGTTTGGGTTTTTTTTCTTTCTCAAAAAAGCCCACAAGATTTGTTCCAGCACCATGCAGGGCTTAACTGTGCTCTTCCCATTACAGCTAGTGGGGAGTGCTCAGTCAAATCCCCAGGTGCTATTTTGAAAATGCTACAGTTAGCATTCGAAGGCATTCCTCCCCTGATGGTCCCAACTCTATGGTCCCCCGGAGCCTACTCTTAGGAAAAAGCAGTATCAGCCAGGAGCATATCAACAGAAAGAGGTGAAAAAGAGATTTGCTTAAAGAAAAGACAGCAAAAGCAAACCCAGGCATCACTGCTAGAGCCCTGCAAGCGTTATTGCTAGCAGTGAGCCCATGAAAAGTGAGAAACAGAACAGGCCAAGAGGATGAGAGCATGTCTCAGGACAGCAGATCTCAATGCTTGAGGTACCATTGCAGTACTGTACCAAAATACCAAAGATGAACCCAAAATGAGTAATTTCTATGCCATGAGCATATATTTTCTTCACTTCTTAGCAATACATTAGAATAGCACAACTGCAAACTGCCTGTTTGCAATGTGATGCCTGCTTTGTCAAAGCCTTTACAGGCTGCTCGCAGGGAGAGCAGGAAAACGTTTGGTACCACAGAGGTATCACCTTCAGCAGAGTATTGAGGAATTTAGCAGAAGGACATGGTACAGCTGCAGACAGTTTGGGGTAAGATTCATCTCACCTACCGCTCAAGGTCTCACGGTAAGCTCTTTAAGCCAAGTTTGTCACCTTGGCTTCCCGTATCGACAGGGAGATAAGCAGGCACCTCTGGAGAGCAATACCTCCTGTACAGAGACAGGTGTCTAACAGTTCAAAAGGATGGCTCACTGGAGAGCTCACTGCTGATTACAGGGGTAACCTTCATGAGTAGCTTAGATGAAGGCATCTAATCCTTAGCCAGAAAAGTCAGAGGGGAAAAGTTCCCTTCTTCATGGTTTAAGGACTAGGACCTGCTGCTTAAGGATGCTGCTACAGCATGGCACAAGCACCCTGGGTCAAGCTTGGGCTTGCTTCTTTCCTCTCTCTTCCTCTGTCCCTCCACAGATACCTGGCAAAGCAGCACTGACTTTAGCATGCAATTCTGTCGCTTTACCTGGCGCTTCGCAGCGGAAGGAAAAGTTCCAGTAGGGGACAGGGCATCCAGCATTTGTACTGAGCGCACATGTAAGGACTTCACTTGAGAACAATCTTTGATGGTCTAAAGTTTCCCAAGCAAAGAAGAGAAGTTTGGGAATGGCCTCTAACTGACAGCTGCCATATGAGATACCGTATGTTGGTTTTACCACTCCAGTGTGACTGCTGAGCCTCATGAAAACAGTGACAATGCTTCAATGAGTTTCCTCTTTGATAGAGCAAGTCTACACCCCAAACTAGTGCTAGTTACTCCAGAACAAGGTGATATGGGCTTTTTGGGAAGGGCTCCTCTCTGAAGGTGTGTGGTTGCTCTGCTGGAAGCAGGAGTGGAAATGCAGGAACTATCTGGCCTCCTTCCTGGGGGCTGCATGGTGAACTCATCCCTAATGATTAGCACACAAACACAGGCATGACTGGGAACACGAAAAGCTGGTTTCATCTGTGGGTGACTGTGAATGGGTGACCTCATGGGGCTCTGTGGCTTCAAGAGAGGTGCCTGCTCCCTCCACGGTCTCTGCTGAGTCTGGCACACAAGGCTGCTAAGGTGGTAGATGTTATGGTATAGATGACTCAATGTTAGAAGTCTTCCTGGCTTTATTCACACATTTCTCATGGGTTCCCAAACAAGCAATGACTCTCAATGCCTGTCAGATTAGGCTAATCCAGGTCCCAGCCTCCAGCGAGGCTCTTCTCTCCCCAAAGCCTCCCCCTTTGCTGTCCCCACAACGAAGACAGGGGCTCCTCAGTTACCATCCCCACATCTTGAGGTGGGTTTTCATTAGCACAGTCATGATGAGCAGAGCAGAGAAGACCCCAGAACCAGGACAGGCGGGAAGGCTGAATTAATTCTGACTAAATCTGTGAAATGCACTCAGCTCTGCCTTTGCCCAGGACTAGGGACAGCTGCTGTGCCCGACTGTTTTTCTGGGACAGTGAACTGGAAACAGCATTGCTGCATGGGCTGTGCCTCAGCTCGCTTCCTCAGCCTTGCCTGTAACAGCAACGTCCCCTCAGCCTCTTCTATTACTTCCCTTGGTAGTTCATTAAAGACATTAATCACCTTCTGCACAAAGACATTTCTCCTGAACTCCCTGCAGGCCAGGCCTCTTTCTTAGCCTTGGCTCCAGTGGTTGCTTCAGCTCTCCACAGTGCTGGGAGCCCAGACCTGCCCCCATTTCCCCGCTGATCTGGGTCCGTGCTAGACACCCATCAGTCACCCCCAGGGTGACACTCATCTGCCATGTGTGCTCCAAGAGTCTCCTTTCCAATTAACCTTCACCCCACTGTGGTCTGCTTCCCAGCATTTGTTGTCTCCCTTTTCCCTGGCCAAACAGTCCCATCCCAGGGCCAACACACAGTCACCTGCTTACGTGCATCATGCAATAAGCCATGTATAAAAGGTACGTGCACATCATGCAATAAGGATGCAAGACATCATGCTGCACAGGATGACTGAAGGTAAAGGACAAAGGCATGCTGGGACTGTGGCAGGAGCAAGAGGGCTGAAGACTGTGTTGCACATGCTGGCAGTCTGCAATAACCACCCCATGCAGAGGATTCCCTGCTCCTAGGCACCCAGGTTTGGCTTTGCAGCAGTTGCACCAAGGAAGAGGGGGGCCAGGAGCGAGCTAAGCTGCGGTGCTGGACAGATGGATGACACCAGCAGGCTCCAGCTTATAGTTGGGCAGGAGGTGGCAGAGCCCCTAGAAAGCAAAATCTCCTCTGGCTTTGCTAAAGGCTAAAAAGAGAGAAAAGGGAAAATTCCAGCTTCATCATGTCTACAGCCCCTCTAGCACTGGTGCCTGTCCTCTTTCCCATAATGGGTCTCCAAGCACCGCTCCTGACCCAGCATTTCTGAATCCTCTGTCCCTGTGTGCTCTCTGCTGGACTTGCCTGGGCTCTCCCCACAAACTCCAGTGCCTGCTGGTAATTTTTTATGCTGTTCACCTGTCAGAACAGCAACACCATCCTCCTTCTCATGCATCACATTGTATGGGATGTAGGTGCTGTGTGTGGAAGGAAAGCTAACAAGGCTTGAGGCACCCAGAGAATATTGGCAGGCCAGCAGGAGAAAAAACACAGCTGAATCAGTGTAGTCACTGATGTCTTTTGCTCATTGAAGCTTACCTCTAGCAAAGATCAAAGCAAAGCATTTGGGAGGGTGGGGAGGTGAGAAATAGCCCTCCCCTTCCATGTGAGATCCTTCCGTACTGCAAACAGATTACCTACAGCTGCTTCTGTATCTCTCCTGCGATCCTCCAGCCCGCAACCTTTCATCTCCCTCCCACTTCCTCTCTATTAGCACAGTTACAGGACCTCGCTTGTTACATCAAAGCCCAGACTCCTATAGCATAGAAATGCAGGCACATATGATATATTCACATGAGAATCCTGCCATCAATTGTATGCTACATCTCAATCTCAGACATCAGTTGTTTTCTTCTGCACTCCTCCACTCTGTCAAAAACAAATAAAATCCAAGAATGAAAAGACCCTCTTGAAGAAGCCAAGATACAGCAATTTGTAGCTGTTACTCGCCTCTCCATTGCTGATTACTACTACTTCCTCAAGGGATCAATCACTCCTGTGGTGCATAAGTGTGTCGCCTCCTGAACTGCAACCCTGGATGAGGACTGACAAGGGTGTGGTTTACAGACAATAGGGAAAATAATCAATATGTGTTAATACCAGAAATCAACATTGTTGGAGGGTTTTTTTGTCCTTTTGTGCTGGTGTGGTGTTTAGTGTTTTTAAGAATGTCCCAAAGGGAACAACCAGGTCTGGCTGCTAAAGGGCAGTGTGAGAAAATCAACTAGAGACTCATTACTGTGTAAGCTAATGAGCGATCAGTTCAGCAGGTGAGCAGGGAACAGCTTCTGCTGGAGAGCATGCTGTTATTATTCTAATCATTTGGTATTATTTTGAACTGGATTTTTTTGCTGAGATAATGGCAGATTTCTAATGGCTCAGTTCAACCCCTCTTCTGCATCTTGCCCAATACCTGCTTTCCGCAGGTATTCCCAGAGGGCACCCCATGCTCTACCAGAAAGCACTTTTCTCTGGGAAAAACATTACCCTGTTTCAATTCTACACAACTAAATGCAGAGAAGTAAAAACCTGCCTCTCTTTAAAAGGATGCCATTGAAATAAATGCATCTTTGTCTTCAGACTTGTGTTAATACCGCACCCCGGAGAATTTGGATCTGCAGAATATTAAAGTCTCCCTGACTTATTACCTCTTTAAGGAGCATGTTGATTTTGTGTTTGCTCTGAGCTCCACGTGTTACTGAAGCTAACCAGGACTGTTTCCATTTCTACTGGCAGAGAGCTATTGCCTTTGGGGCCCTAACCCTATTAGGGGAAATGTAAACATATATATCTAAAATTCCCACTACAGTTTTGGTAAGGAACAGTGAGCTTCCCCACACTGCCTTCCTTGCAGCCACATGAAGATTTCCACTTTCATCTTGCTAAATATGCCAAAAAATAAAGCCCATGTATTTCTGGCTTAGTAGGATCCCTATCACATGAAAAAACTTTATTTTTAGAGACGGAAGGATAAGCTGTGAGTGAAAACTGTGACTGTCACACAATGGACAGGTCTGGTCTCTGCTGCTCACTGTTTCTCAAATCCCTTCTCTCTTCCTGCTGCAGAGCCCAAATTTTACTTCTTCACTCTCTTTTTTGGTTGTCACCAACAAGTACTCGGGATCCTTTCCAGATGAGCAGATAGATCTGCAGATGTGAAGTTCCTAATTCCTCCTCTGATTTTTCCTAATTGTGTCATATCAGTTTTTATCTGCAGGCAACTGTCCCATAGCCCAGGATAAAAAATTAAATACATGAAAATAGCCATGCAAAGAATAAGTGCCCCCATGCCTTCTGGAGAGAAATGGACACAGAAGATCAGGGGAAACCCATTCCTGATGTGCACTGCCAGCCTCTTGGCAGGGCTGCCTATGCCAAATGACAGCGGAGCCGCATCAGTGTCCCTGCTGATTACATTGGCCCATGTTCAACCAAGGCTCTCTGGGCCCAAGACCGTGAAGGCAAACAGACAACCCGCCCTGCCCTGGCAGCCCTAGCTGAGGAAATGGCTCAGCAGTCATGTTTTAAATGCTTTTCCTTCTTGGGGAAAGCATATGGGTCAAGCTCCCACCTTCTCCAGTGGTGGCTGTGAGTGCCAAGGACCCAGAGCCCCCGTAGAGACCTTGGACTCAAAAGGTTGGTGTCACCCCCAGGACCTGCTCCCTCCTGTTTGGCAGGATTTTACCCATCAGCACCCTCCTTAGGGCTGGACCTGACTCTGTGGGGTGCTGGCATCTCACAAAACAAGCATGGACTTACTAGAAAAGCTACAGCCCATCCCTGCCAGAAATTGAGCATCCTTAACCTCAATTTGATCTAACGTGAATTGATGCTCTGTGATTCATCTGCCTGCAACACATCTTTTCCTATTACGAAAATCTAAGGAGATGTATTTCCTTGTAATAACTATGTTATATTAATCAGGCTGCATCTGATCATTAAATCCATGTGTCTGCTGGCTTAACTGACATTAAATAGTCATAGCTAGCATCCTGAGCTCTGCAGGGGAAAAAAAATCCCAAAGCACTTAGACAAGATTTCTGACACTGCTAAAATAAAAACAAGTCTACCAACACCACAACAATTACATACTATTACAGGGCTTATTTAGACTGTGGAAGTTTAATTATAAAAATTGCATTTTAATTGATTGCTGCTGGAATAATTACTGCAACACCTTTCTAAGAAATGGCGACCATCGTATGTTTGTCAACAAAGAAGCTTCCTTTAAATTCAACATGCAATAATGGTTTAATTAAGCCAAATTTAGATCCTCATTTGAGAACATTCAAATGTTTGCCTATTCCTTCCTGTCTCTGAGAGGTAATTTACGAGATAAAAAGCAATCTCCAGAAATACTCTATCTATATACATAATATCCAAGAAGAAAAAGAAATACTTAATTTCATAGCTGATCTGGATCTAAGCTTGCTATTGATAAGAACATAACCACAGAATGAGTGATTGCTACAAATCCCTCTCTAATTGGTGCTGTGAGGACTTCATAAAATATGAACAGATTCCAAACTACGTGTTCATTTTCTAATATGCAGAACAGATTCAACTGTTGATATTCTAACAGCACCCACAGCCTGTACGCATTCTGAGGACCCCACAGTAACTGTAGCTGTGTATACATGGGAGGAGAGAGAGAAATAATTCACTGGTTTTCAGTCTCTTTATAAGTTTTCTTGCAGCTGCAAAATCCTGCTGCTGTCCTCTGCAGACCTCTCTGTTTCAAGTATGCAGCTCCTGAAGGTCCCTTCTCAGTAGCCCAACACCTAAGCACACAAAAGCTGATGGCTGCATCAGCAAAGCCACAGGGCGCAGTTCTGGACAGAGGGTTATTTTTGGTCACTGGTCACCCCTGCAAAGTGGCCCGAGTTTTGCAGGGACACATTTACCAAGCTGGTGATTCACCTCTTGCTCAACCAGGCATGTCCCCCAGGTCACTGACAGAGAAGTCTGACGCTGAGCCATCGTCTTCCCTGGGCAGTGAGAGCAACCACCACCATCTGCCTGACGCTGCTGGGGCTCACCTGGGGACTCCAGCAGAGGCCAAAAGCAGGATTCTCTGCACCACAAATTAAATAAAGCTATAGAGCTGTGGCTGAAGCAACTCATATTCCCCAAGGAGCTGGGCTATGCACAGGATGGGGATGTGCGTTACACATGCACGAATGGAGGCTGAGATAAAGAATAAGAGAAAAACTATTCTCAGCACTGGTTGTCTCAAGTAAGCAACGTCTCACCCCTTTGCTGCCAACAGGACACGATGCTTGTGCCCAGTTCAGACTTCCCAGGGATAGGAATTTGCAGCTCTCTCCCCTAAGCTTCAGACCTCCTGTGACCTTGCATCAGGCACAGAGGCACGCTTCAGCTCTGACCTGCAGCATCAACTCTGCCACGTCAGGTCTGCCCTGCTCTGCACGCAGTAAGTCACAGCAAAACCCAGCAAGGCAGAGTTTGATAGTGACTATTTCGAGACCGTAAAGCTCTTTTCCAATCATGGCTGAAGGCAGAACCTGTGAACATGTCTTTAAAGCTGATCAGAAGGATTTTGCTCTGCCACGTCACTAGGCAAACCTTTCAGCTACACCACACTGTCATTTTACCCCTTACAGTCACCTGGCACCGCTATACACTTCTGCTGACGGACTCTAAATTCACCTTCCCCCTGAACAATTGCCTTGGCCTTCAAAGAAATGGCACAAAAATATTGGGTCTCCCTTAGTTAAGAACCCTCAAAGCAGCGGGTATGTGTATTTTCATCTGGGTAAGCCACAGCACGCACCCAGCTGTGAACACAGAGCCTGTTCATTACCATCTACTCTCTGGGATGGAATGAATTCAGGAAGATATTTCAGGTGTGGAAATGTGCTCATGTTTCAGCAATGCAACAATATTAGCATCAATCACACACACGAAATATGAGGTAACCACACGCTGTAGCTACTATTTTTTCTTTCTTAATGATTATGGTTTGCTTAAAATCATCGTTTACTGACACGTTATGCACAGGGGCCACAGGACCCATAAATCAACAGCTGACCCACATAGAGGTATTCACAATCACTATATAATGATAGAAAGTCCATAACTGAAAGCAACAGAAATGCAAAAGTTATTGCTGGGCTGTCACAGTAACAGCCCAGCAACAACAGCATCCTCCTGATAGTTTATAGACTTATCACTTTCATGGGTATTATTGTTACCAATTGACAATCATCACTAGCACATCATTAACAGTTCCCTATCACTGTCACCAGTGCACAAATAGGGGCATCTCATACTGCAAATTCACCTGCTGTCACACCAGAGCTTGCTCATCCTAACTGGCAAGCAGATAGGTGTCAGAGGTAGACAGTGTCACAGTTGATGCTGAGATACGTTTTGCATACGATCTCCTTAGACAGGGTGCTGTCATTTTGCTGCAGTTCACCCTGCCACTTCATCACTGCCTCACAAGCTGCCCAACAAGGTTTTTTACTTCTGCCATCACCACTGATTTTCAATATACTTCCTCTATTTCTACTGATGCTGCTGCCATAAGGATGCCATAAGGATGACATTTAGCACACAAGGATGGATGCTAGCTATGGGGCTGGGATGCACTAGTCTTCCTCAGACGTCCTTTTAGAGACCCTGATAGGGGCACTCCAGGTTTACAGGGTCCAAACACTCTTGACTTCACCGTCAGAGAAACAGGTAATGCCAGTGACAAGGAAATGCTGTGTTCTCTATCTCCATGGGAACAAAACCTGGTACTTTTAACCAGTAGCATGGTCAGTCTTTTCTCAGAAGATAACGACCACTGCATGGGCAGGGTTTTTATTCTCTGTAAATAAACAGATCTTTCTGCTGATATCTCGTCTTGGCAGCCAGAATTTGCTGGAAGATGAGGAAGGAGATAATTCCTGGCAAAAGTTTCATTGCAGCCTGTAGTACTAAAACCAGGTCTCCTAATGGCCTGGGGGTTTTTGGGTTGGGTTTTTATCCCCTCTAAGGTACACGGAACAACACCTTTAGTGCTTACAAAACAAATGCTGCCTTCCATAGTCTGGCAGGACTTAGGAAGTTTTTAATTATAAGAAAAGAAAAATGAGGACAAGCGAAGTTGGGCTGTGCAGAGTGCTCTGCTGGTCTGATCTAGGACAATGTGCCCTACATAGAGCTCAAATATAACATCCTTTGAGAGGCTGTCTTGCTTCCATTCAGCTTTGGTGAGACCACCGCCGCCCCCATGGTACTAATGACAGATTCCTGAAGAATAACTAGTATCGTGGTCTTGCTATCAACGCTAGTGCTGTAAACAAAACCATTAGTGGCAGGCATGGAGAGGGAGAGAAAACTATGCACAGATGGAGAATTTATTCTAGTGATATTCTTGCAGTTTCTGCTTTCTTCCTGCTATCAGCACTGAAATAGTTCATCCTCAGCCACAGTCAGCAACTCTACCCCAGGAGGGTGATGCTTTCCCTTGATAGATACAAGGTCTGCCTTTTTAGTTCTATTTGTCTAGTTCTCCTGCCAAGGAAGTGCCATTGGATTGAGCTGAAATAGTTGCTCTTCCATGATGGAAACCTTGTAGCTGGCAAATGAGCGATATTAAGGAAAATAGAAAATCTTTAGATGGGTCATTAGACACTCCAATGAAAGAGTGGCCAAACTTACTTCTCTCTTCTATGTCACACTGGCCAGGAAATTCCTGTAATCTTGTATTTGCAAACCCTCCAACAGAAAAAAAATCACAACTTCTTTTTTTTTTTTCTTCAAAGAGCCTTATTAATTCTCCTCCTGTACATTCCTGCTTCTGTTTGCAGGGAAGCACTTTTCCCTTCCACGTATTTCTTAGTGCAGAGAACAGTTTGTGTCCACCTCTACCTCACTCTCCACATGACTAAACTGCAGAGAGGATGTTTTGATGAATCAAAAAGGATATGATAGACGTGAGCCAACAACAAATCCAACAGGCTTTACAATGAGGAAGGTTCCTCCAATCTCTCCTGGATGCCCTCATACACACACCCAGGCTCAGAGAGTGAAATCAGTGTCTGACACCAGGTCAAACTGAGAAATCCTCTGTGCATCACATCCTGGCGGTGCGAGCCCCTCGTGCACAGCACCAAACCGCTTGTTACAAGGGAAGCAAACACTGCACCAGCCCCTAACGCAACCACAGGGCTGTACTACAGGTTCTGTTTTCCTCTGGTTCCCTCCTGGTCCTTTTTTATTCCTGCCAATCTTGGCAGTTTTTAGTTTTCCTGGCTATATTGTATAACATGAACAGCACAGGTAACGTGCTGTGCTTTAGCAGGGTGCACATACATCCTAGAATCAATTCTGTGGTGCAAATTCAGTCTCTAATACTTGTTTTTAGAGCAAATGATTTTGCTGATTTGTGAAACTAGAACTTTCTTACCTCTCTCTCATTATTAGACATGCCCTTTATTGTGGATCCAGACTCTACTTGCACCAAGCTGCTGTTTTCTGCTAGGTCTTTCTTAAGTTACAAGGACAGATGGCTAAACTGGGGCTGAGGAAGAAGTTCACACAAAACAGAGACTTCTGCACACCCTGTGGGTGGAAAGGGGTGTCTTTGTTGTACATCACGGCTATAGGAAATAAGGGAATGAAACCTCAACATAATGAGCTGGGCAGAGGTTAGAAAAACAAGAGGAAATTAATTGTTGAGGGGTTTATATCACTTTGGAAGCAACAAAAAAGAAAATGTAAGACATGCTGAATAATGGCAGCGCTACCTCACCCCTGTGTCTTAGCACACACCAAAGTGATTCAGGAATCCTTTGCCCTTCTGTTTGGGGTTTTCTTGCATGGACCCTAAAGTCAAGTTGCACGTCTTCAGCAAGATGTTCCGTATTTCAGACACGAAAATAAAGTCAGGAATAAAGAAGCCAAAGTAAGAAGAAGCACAGCAAATGCCACTACTTACAGGTGTATGTCATTTCAAAGCTGTCACTGATGTTCACAATGTCAATCTGGGGAAGGAGTTTAGGGGGTTCCGTGAGCTGAGACAACGCAAACCTAAAAGCCGCATGTTCCTGGGACTGTTGATTAGGAAATAACCCCCCTGGGGAGAAAAACAGAACAAGAAGAAGAAAGGTCTTAAAGACACCCATTTCAGCAACCTCTTCAGTCTAAAATATTCCTGCGAGAAGAGGCTACAGCTCCCGAGCCCTGTGATTGCCTCTACACTCGAAATCCTCCAGCACACAAGACCCAGAGGTTTGTGCCTGCTGTGGACAGACTAAGCGCAGAAAACCTTTCCAGCAACATTATGCAATGCCTGGATCACATTTAGGAACCCTGATGGATCCCTGGGCCCAGCAGCCTGTGGGGTCGGGATGAACCACAGGGTCTGGCTCAACCTCCTCTTTAAAGGAATAGAAATAGAAGCACTGTCAATGTTACGTTTTCTAAAGGAGGAATCTTCCTTCATCCTCCCCTCACTTGTAATGAGGCTCCGTTTAAACCCTCCTGACTAAAAGGAGGGGTTTGCTCCAGAAAGGTGCAGGGGTTTCCCCACACTATGGGACTGCGGGGTATGGGGCAGACTGTCAGAGCCTGGCTCAATAGGCACAGCGCTGGGGTGGATGGGGACAGGATGCCAGAGCAATGTGGAACCCATGGCCATACAGCTGCTGCTACTGCAAATGTGCTGCATGGAAAAACCCTGCATTTAACAGGAGACAGTGGCCAAACTCAAAGAGGACAGGGAATCAAAAGCTTGACTCTCAAAGGGATCGATCTGAGCTGAAGTACAGGCAAGCCCAGCATCACAAGATGAATTATAGGATAGGAACTGGGACCAGGCTGGAGGCAGGCTCAGACCCTTTCTCCCCTCATGGACCTGGAACAAAGTGCGGCGATAACCCGGCCCTAGGAAAAGTTTCCCTCTGCTTCCCCAGCAGGAAACTTGGCTTGCAGCAGAGCCCTTCACAGCCACCAGAAAATGCTATTAAATTCAGGCTGTCTTGTAATCTATATGCATTTAAAGGCAGCACTGTTATTGACATTTTACAAGTAGGGAAACAAAGCACTTAGCAACAAGGTAGAATTAAAATAAAGCAGCAGAAAGCGTCAAAGCCCACCCTCCAGGGCTTGGGGAAGAAATAAATGTGCAAGGACCTGCTATCAACGGCACTTTGCACATCTTTAGTACAGAGGACGTCACCTTGTGTGGAAAGGGCTATTTGTGCATGAACATCCTCTCGCCTCCCCCATTCCTCCCCCTCCCCAGCCTAATCATGCGTGTCAGAGGAGTAAGATGCTCGTAGCCGAGTTAAGCTATTAAAACCTACATTTGTTGAAAGGGGAAAAAAAAGAAATCTGGGATGTTGCACAAATTTGGGGTAAAGGGGAGGCAGGAAGGGAGGGAGGCAAGGATGCAGCAGCAACAGCAATAAAAGCACTGATTGTGCAGCTGGACTCGGGCAGGAGTTGCCTGAACTTGGTGGATTAGCAATTGATTGGCATTGCAAAAACAAGGGAGGCGGGAAAGAAAACCGGCATGCGAGGGAAGAGAATTTGGGACTAGGTTGCAAACCATCATCCGTAAAGATCAATGGGAGAGTAATAATAAACGTGGGGAGGGAGGCAGAGGAGCACTGAGAAGTTACAGCAAGGGAGAAAGGAATCAAACAGGCACTGCTGGTGCGCCAGGGAAACAAGTAGCATGAAATAAAAGGAGACTTCAATGCAAAAATCTTCCTCCAATAGCTCTGCCCTTATTCTTTAGCAACAACAACACAGAGCGCCTGTTTGTTACCTCTCGTCCCAGTTACCTACAGATGAGAGCATCCTCACCAAAATGTATAATGCAACCGCTGATTTTGCAAATGCAGCAACGCACAATGGCAGCCCAGGCATTTCTCCGAGCAAGAAACGAGCTAAATTTCTCGTGCTTCCTCCATTTCAGAGGCACTTTTTCTCCGTCGGTGTTGGTGTGTATGCAGGCATTTATTCCCAATCTTCCCATCCCCCCAAAGCCAAATTGATACATCTCTGCTTTTGCAAAGCTGGTACCAACGCACAAATCCAGCCCCGGTTGTTCACCCCCTCGCGCTCTCACACACATAGAGACACAATTTTGCTTTTACAAGCAAAGGAACGGGTCAGTTTCCCCCCCCCACCGCCCCCTCTCCACCCCTACCCACTGGCCGGGAAACATCTCTCCCCCGCGCCCTGCACTCACCTATCTGGATATTGTTGGGGAAATTGGCCCCTAACACCGCCCCTAGGAAACTGGTGCAGAAGAAGGCAAAAATGTGCTGCATATTCCCTTTTGCATTGGCGAAAAAGAAGCCCAGTTCCAAGCATAGATTTGATTTTCCCCCCGCTCCGCTCTCTTTAGCCGCCTCTCCCGCCTCCCCTTCGCGGCGCCTTCGGGGCTGCGCTTCACCCCCGCCCGGAATCCAGCGCTGAGGCTGCTGCTCGACACCGCCTGGCAGCAGGATCAACTGAGCCCCGGGAGGAAGAAAGAGAGCCCGCTCCTCATCCACAGCCCTCCCCCGCCACACACAACACACGCGCACGCACACGCCAGGCGCTTCCACCCAGCTCATTCCCCTTCTCCCAGTGGGAGCTACAGCTGGGTACCGCATCCTCCCCCCCTCCCTCCTCACTCCGGCTATTCTCCTCAGGGCTCTAAGGGCAATTCCCACCTACCCCTCAATTCCCGGCTTTCCCCCTCAACTTCTCTTGGCACGAGCTAGAAGGAACCTGCGTATCAGTAGGTGGCAAACTCCTCTAGAGAAAGGGCTTAAACTCCTCTGCCTCGAATCCATCGCTTCCCAACCTGAGCTCTCACCCCTAGATCCAGGAGTTGAACAGATCAGTCTCTACAGCCTGGCTCACTAGGATAACAAAGGGGTTCATAAAATCATCATAAAATGGTTTGGGTTGGAAGGGACCTTAAAGAAGATATAGTTCCAACTCCTTGCCACAGGCAGGGACACCTTCCACCAGACTAGGTTGCTCCAAGCCCCTGTGTCCAACCTGGCCTTGAACACTGCCAGAGATGGGACAGCCACAGCTTCTCTGGGCAACTTGTGCCAGCGCCTCACCACCCTCCCAATAAATAATTACTTCCTACCATCTAATCTAAATCTACCCTCTTCTACTTTGAAGCCATTCGCCTCTTGTCCTATCACTGCATGCCCTTGTAAAAAGGCATGTCGTATGCCGCAAACATGCTTTGGAAGGAAGGATTTCACAGCAACAGATGAGATCCTGAAGGATGAAAAAGGGACCATCACCTTTCTCATTACTTTTTCCCTACCCATCATTAACTTATGAGGCTTTTCACCCCTGCGCTTGATGTGGAGGAATCTGTGCTCATCAGCACCATCACATAGGACAGGCTTCTGAAATCAAGAGGCTGTTTTAGCCTGGATCGTTATAGGAGCTGTTTCGTGGCAGTTCTAGAGAGGTTGGAGCTTATTTGATCATAAGCAGCTTTGCTCAAAAAACAAAAGGAGGAAAAAATCAATAAAAGTAGCAACAATAATAACCATCTCCCAGGCACAACTTGGGATTTAGAAATGTTTGAGGAAGAACTGCTGTGATCACAGAGACATAGAGAAAATTCACCCATTTCCTTCTGAAATAGATAAAGTCCCAAACACAGCTTGAGCCCTCTTGTGCCAGAATAGCCATATCCAAGCACAGAGATTCTGCCTTTACTGTTTGCAGCCTTGTTACACACAAGAGGTAAATAGCAGAGAGGAAGCAGAAAAAAGGATGTTAAGGGCAGAGTTCGAAATGGGACTCATGCACTATGTCCTGGTTTGGTGTAAGGTATCTTGCCCTGGTCCCTACTCCTCATCTCCAAAAGCATGCAGTTAAGTTGGAAGAGTACCAGAGAGTGGTTCAAAGGTCAGGAACTCTGCTCACATAAGAACAGCTGGACAGACAAGAACTCTGCAGAGTGAGATAACTGAAATGGGATGTGACCAAAATCTGCAGTAGTACAGAGGGAGATATTCCTATTAGTCACAGGGCCCAAGCGTGACATAACTTTATGGTGCAGGGACAACACTACTCTATATCCTTTTATGAACAAAATAGTCTTGAAAACAGAGGTAGTAGCATCTTTTTGTTGGCGGGCCCTCTACTTCCTCTGGAAGAGATTTACTACAGGTTTGTTTCCCCATACAGCCCTTCCTGCTAGCTGTGACAGAGTCCTTGGGTAGAGCAGCACCATATGCAGTCACGAACTATCACCACAGCCAAACATGACAATGGAAAATCATCTCTCATGTGGCCTTCATTTTATCTCTGTAAATAAGAGTTTGGGATCTTTAACTTCTTCTTAGACACTTTCATGGATTTCACTGTGACTTCTGGGATGACAAAATGCTTAAACACTCACATAAATGCCAGTGTAGGTAAAGGGTCTCAGCATTGTACTCTAATACCTTGCATCAGAGAGGAGCTGTAATGATGCCTGCAGCTTCGTGGCTTCTTATGGCATGGTTTAAACCCAGCTGGCAACTAAGTACCACGCAGCTACTTGCTCACTCCCCCTCCATGGGATGGAGAGGAGAATCAGAAAAAGCTAAAACCTGCAGGCAGAGATAAGAACAGTTTAATAATTGAAATAAAGTAAAATATAATAAAAATAACAATAGTAATAATAGGAAAAAGAGAGAGGGGAATAAACCCCAAGAAACAAAAGTGATGCACAATACAATTGCTCACCACCGATACCTAGCTTGTCCCGGAGCAGTGATTGATGGCTCCCAGCCATCTCCCCCCAGTTTATATACTGAGCATGACATTGTGTCTTCTTTATGGTAAGTAATAAAACATCATTTTTCCCCCACCCACCCTTGTCCAGGGCAATGACTCCCACCGCTAGAGGCTGCAGGTTCGTTAGAACAATTGTTCAGGCACTCAGGCGTCAGTTACAGGTGGCCAGAGGATGCTCCTACCCCGTCTCACTGCCTCGGCAACTGCCATCCCAGAGTCATATTCAAGCACAACAAATTTACACCTGCTGTTGGTAGGTAGCACCTTCATCAGACTTCTATTTCTCTCCTTGTATAATTTAAGCAATACTGATTTGAGGCTAAAATAACCTGCCGAGAGGTTTTATGGGCTTTTGCTTTCCATTCAGAATTTAATAGAAACAGCTGCATTTATAATCTGAAGAAAGGCACTGAAGGATAACCAGCGCAACAGAAAGATGCTAGCACGTTTTCAAAACTCCCAAACAGCCTATCTGATAATAATAATAGTAGCCATAACAATAAAATATTGTAATAGCTCACAGAAAGCTTTCACAGTCGCATTAATTAATAATGCTGCTTTTGTCTATAAACCTCTCAAAGTGCAGGTGGCTTAACAAGGAGTACCTCACCATGGTGTAACAAGATAAGTAGTAATAAGATCATTATTTTAAGAACGTATTCATTTCCTTTTTCCCTATAGATAACAGCATTTTATTCAGGGTTTATTAGCACAAGGATGTTCGGAATTAACTGTAGCTGCTCTGAAGATTCTTTAAATCATCATCAAAGCAATACAGCTTGTGAACTTTTGGGTAAACACCAGACTAAGTCTTGGGAAATAGATGAAACTCTTCGATGTCACAAGAGTGGCCACAACAGATCAACCCACCAGTCTTCTGAAAGAGCTGCCCTATTGAATTGTCTAGATTCCTGAAAACAATAGAAGGAGCTTATCCCTCCCTTCAAATTTCAGAAAACAAAGAAAATCATTCAGTACAGCATGTAAGTACATGGCACAGTGCCATCTTAATCAGGGGCAACTAAAAGGATCAGGGAGTGGAGTTTTGAAGACCTGTATTTTGCCTCGAAATGGTTTTAACACACAGGTAGGACAGGCAGGCAAATGGTAGCTAATAGAAAACATCCAGCAAGGTCTTGTGGGATCAATCCATGCAACTGAGTGTAATGAATTAGGTAAATGCATGTCTAAAAAATAAAAGTCAGTCTAATTTAAGAAGTACTATAGAGGGATTTTAAACTGGTTCACTTAAGATCTTTGCCAGACATGAGAATAAGAAATGAATACATCAAAGCTACTGTTCCTGTTGTGCTCTGCCTGGAGCTGACCTTGCTGCACTGGGCGAGAATCTCTGTTCTCACCCATTTTTGCTTCAAGGTTTTGCACACCAGAGATTTTTGTCTCTGAGGAGGCTGTCTGCCACCTTCCACTTTACTCTGCTTTTCATGACATGAAGTTGTCCACGGGAGCAAAATGGTCTGCCTTCACTACCAGAGCTTTTGTTTCCAGGATAGGAAATAAGTGGTTGTTGCAGCAGATATATTTCTGTACCAGAAGCTTTGGAAAAACAAAGGACTCATTCACATGCAGAAGCCTCCAGGCTTGTAAAATGAGGAAATCAACAGAACTCGGCATCCATTCGACCTCCCAGCAGAATTATTTCCCCCACTGCCCACTGTGTTTTACATGATGCCCCTGAATGCCTTTATAGAGGTGACTGAAATTCTACTATTTCTGAAATTCCTTTTATTTGCTAGCTGGACAACATCTATAGGAAGCTTTGATACAGACCAAAACTGTAATTATAGGGATTAATCTAAACAAATGCCAAACAACGCAGACTCTCATATGGGTTTTGCAGAGCCTTGGCATAAATGGAGTCACATGAGTTTCTCTCCCTGCCTTGTCCACCTCAATTTGATTATTTTGGATAATGTCCCATTCAAGGAACAATCTCAGCACAGGTGCTGAGGGGACAGACTCCAGAAATACAAAATGAGGAAAATTTGGAAGTGATCGAAAAGGAGAAAGGGCGAGACAGCTCCCTCCATTCACAGCACTGACGGGGAAGCGTGTGTGCAGATAGCCCTCAGCACACCTACACTGAACAAACATATGCACAGACACATGTGCCACCCACACCAAAATGACACTGATAGACACGGGTAGGAAAGCGTACATGTGCTCTGTGTGCACACACACACTCACAGGATCACCCAGGCAGCGATGGGAGACACAGCTCAAGGGTGTTTGCTGGCACTCTAGGGAGCTGCTGCAGAGGGGCAGGAGTGGCTCTCCAGCCCATTACACTCCCACCATGTTTTGTAAAGCAAGTTTCAGCCTGCACAGGGATTTTGGAGCCAAGCCCTTTGCCCTTCACTCATGCTTACTCAGAAAATTCCTACTGAAGTACAAACAGGAGGACTTCAGGCTCTTTACGGTCATTTCCCCATATGCCATGTGGTTTATTTTAGCATCAGGTGCTTGCTTCATTTTTTTTAAACCTGAAAGATATTATTTACACCACTGAAAACCAGCATTTACAAACTGTAGCCACCAAATAATTTTTTGGTAGAATGTCCTTTACAAAAATAGCCTCAGTAATGTATCAGGCAGAAAAAATCTCCCTCCATCAATAAGTCAGGCCTGAGCTGTCTATGGCCTCTCTGCCCTTCACATGGCAGTTGGAGTTGTCAGATGAAAAGCTTTGACACTCCAAAAGCAACTCAGAAAGTTAAAGAAAACAGGAGCTTCATGTTTTTCCAATGTGCACTAGAAAGTGAAGATGTGGGACAGGGAAAACACCCAAGATGAGGATTACCCCAAGCTGATCCTGACTAATGCCAAACACCTGAGGGAATCATGTTTTAAGGTCACCAGACACTGATCCTTAATTTACTAACTGCTGATGGGGGAAGCCTGATGAAACTGAAACTGGGGAACACCGGCTTTTTCCACAAACTGTACAAGAACGTGCTTCTGTTGTCATCCTGATTGGCTTATTACCATATTTATAAGAAATGACTTCTTGCTCACTGTGGGATAATTAAGTAAGTAAATGGACTGGAAGATAAACCCGTCAATCAGAGTGGCACTGAAAACACTGTGCACTCTTCATCTGGAAATTCATGAGCAGCAGCTGGCAAGCGGATGTTGTGCTTTGGCTCCGAGCATCCATGGGGTACCATCAGTTTGGTGAGGGCCATGGGCTCCCATGACCTGGGCTTCACTGCCACTCAGCATGGCTGGATGGGGAGCCTTCAGACCAAAAGGGCCAGGGGCTTTCCTGTACAACCCAGTCCAAGTCGAATACAAGCAAAAAATGCTATGAATTCAGATCTGCAACTTTATTTTCCAGAGTTATTTGTCCCACCATCCAGCTGGCCTGCTGATGATGGGTTTTATTCCATCGAATGGACTTGACATGCCCAATTAGGGACAGTTCAGATGGACAATGGTGCAAACAGCCCTGAGCTGGGCTAATGTCTATGTGAGCACTCATGTAAACACTATGAATTGATCTGTGACAAATCCCAACTGACCCCTTTACTGACTCCCCTGAAAGAAGACTTTGCCATCCGCCACCCCAAAAACATCCTTTTCCTCACACAGGGAAGGCTGTTAGTATGCATATTTCCTGGTAAATGGTTGATTTAGAACTACTTATAGAAACACCCTGTGTCCTAGTCTCGAGTTTACGTTCTTTGTTGAGTCATAAACATAAATCAGAGTTGTGGGTGGATCCCTGTTAGTTATTAAAGCACCTTATGTTTCTCCTAGTCTTGCCAGAGGAAGCAGAAATTACTGGTAATACATTAAAGTTACAGTAGGTCTACTGTTTGAGAATATAATACCTGCCTAGATTATTGCCACAGATTGTGCTGTCATGTTGTTTTCTTGAAAATCAAAACCATAAGTATTTAAAAAGCTGATGAAAATATATGGTAAGAGGATTATTTACTGTGAAAAGCCAAACACAGGGGATGCAACTGAAATCAGGAATTCTGGTTATCAATAGTTCAGTCAAATGTTCGTATATGCGACAAAGTTTTCTTTCAAAGTTCCCAAAACATTGTGAATGCTCCAGATGAAGTCAAATAATGATTGAGGTGATTATGCAGTTTAATATTGATATATGAATCAACCCTCATTTTTAATCCCTGGCATCAAACCCAAGACAAGCAGAAAACAAACGTGAAATGAGGAAGATAAAAGGATGCTGATTTAGGAAGAAAAAAAAAAACCCAGAAGCAGCAGCAGCAATTGCTGCAATTCAAAGAGCCTTGTAAAGATCCCATCATCACCATCTGGCTCAGCATTTCCCAGGCTGCTTTGCTAACACACGAGACAAACAAACATGTGGGCTATGTTTTAGGGTGGCTGATCTTGGCCTTTCTGATAGTCAAAGGAACCAAAGCTTTGAACTGGAGTAACTGAGTCAAGAAAAGAAGTATCAATTTCCAGTCCTTGCATCACATCCTACCGTAGCAGGCTGCCTGCTACCAGCTGGGAAGGGGGAAGTCTGTGCACAAAAGACAAAACCTAAAACATCACAAGAATTATCAGTTTCTGTCACTAGTTTCTGCAATCAATATAGATATTCACGTCACTTTTTATTCCTTAATTGCTACCCATGCTTTATCTTGGAGAGAAATACGAATTGCTGCGTTGGATCAAATCACACAATCACAAAATTCCACCCTGTCTGTCTCAGCCTTGCTCATAGTGTCGAGTATCGCACATTAACAGCCTGTATTGTATTAAATGGGTTGGATTTCACAAAGGCTAGTAAGTGACTGCAGACAGACACCTGTGAAAACACTACAGGGAGAGATTTTCTTTATCTGCACATGTGAATGCTGCACAAATAACCTGAATTCCCTCAAAATACCATCAGAAGAAAGTCATTGTGATTTAAAATACCATTATGTAATTTTATACAAGAGGTTGTTTGAATTCTTAATGGATGTGAAAGCTAAATGCTTTTGATTTCAGGTAAGAGAAATAACAGATTTGCAAAGTTTCTGAATAAATAGAAAATCTGACACCCATCCATTCTTGGAGAAAGCACAGAGAAGAAACAGAAAAGCTTCAGGATGGGACACAGGAAACCATTAGAGCTGGAGAGAAGAAAATGAAAAGACTGGCACCACTTAGCTGAAAGAGGAGATGAACAAGGAATGAGGAGCTCCAGCTAGTCAAAGTAGTGCCTGGCCTCAAAGCACTCCATCAGGTGGGTCTTTGATCCTCTTCTATAGATCCAAAACCATTTTTTTAAGTTCCACTAAGTAATTTTCTACAAATGTGTGCAAGAGGTCCATTGCAGTGGGATGTCTCAGCTTTTCTCTGTCAGAGTATCTAAGCCCTCTGTGGCTCCATAGTGTGGCCAGTCACTGTGATGTGCCATAAGACATTGCTGCCAGCTCCAAAGATGTGTAACTGTGGGGAAGGGGACACATTCGGCGGCAGCAGCAGCTGCTGCTTTCCCCTGTGCATTAGGGTGGTGCAGGGGAGCTGTGTTTTACAGACAGCGAATAGCCGGGTCTTCAGCTGAGCTGTCGCTGTTAGCCTGCTCTATCTGGGCAAAGAGCTGTAAAGCTTAGTAGCTGGATGAGGATCTGTAGGTTATCTATAATTTCTCCTCTTCATCCTTTAGGCTCCCGAGCAATGACAGAGTGCTAAGGATATAATGTGAAACAAATGTCTGTTTAAAGAATCATCCTATTTTTCAGACAGAAAGGGGGAGATAAAAAAGATGATATAGGCCCTGTTACACTGTGTGTTTCTGGAGATGTCCCATATTTAAAGGACTGTCTGTACTCATCAAGATTCTTCTCCAAAACTTTCTGTACATCACAAGCACAGATCAGTGCTGTATTACAAACAAAATGCTAGACTTCCTTTATACTCCCAGCAACGGGCCAAGACAGAAAGAACAGCATGTGAGCACCACGTCACCCAGCGCACCACAAAGTTTGCAACCTAGAGTAACAGTGCCTGCAATTAGATCAAGTGGGAATCAGATGTGAGCAGGTCATTAAAGAGCTCCATGCAGTCCTACAGAAAAAACACAGAGCTGTGCAGCTTCAGTCACAAAATAGGAGCAAATGAGGTTTTTTTCAGGAATATAAAGATGAAGTAATTGCATTAGAAATAACAGTACCATGCTACCTTCCCCACAGAAAGCTTCGATCATCCGGCTACTAGTGGTCAGTAGTCAGAAAAAGAGGATTTATCCCATCTGAGCCACTGACAGAAGAAGAAATTTGCCTAAACTTACAGAACCTGCAGGAGGGCTGGGACTGAAATCCACAGTGCAGTGCTTTGTGCTGCAGGAACTAAAGGAAAGTCCCCAAGCATGAAAGCCTCATGTACTTGTCACAGCCCTTGCCTCCCCTGCCCACGTCTCGTAGGAAAGCCCCCAAGAGCTATTGCCATCTGTAGCAGCATGATGGCAAGTGGTACACTGCCTAAAACAACACAGGGAACCACAGACTTTTGGAAGCGATTCAGGTGAACATGGTGCTGCTTTGTAAAATGAATAATATGCCACAGATTGATTTGTGAGACTCGCTGCTAGCAAAGCACTGTTTTTTTTCTGGGCACTGTGCAACCAGCCCTAGTGATGAAAAGGCAGGTTTCCATCTGCTTGCAGCTCGCTCATATACTACAACTACAGGACTTAAAGAGAAACACAAATGTGGAATGCAAAGACCTGGTGACCTAATTCATTAACTACAGGCTGCTTTCAGCTATTTGACTATGCTTTGCTATGTACATCTTATGGGCTCTTTTCTACATACATCTCTCTTTTCCTCATTCCTGCCAAGAAACAGAAGATATTTAGACTTCCTATCTAGTGCGATGATATCATATTTATTTATAAATCCTTGAAATAAAAGGAAGGGGATGATGACTGCTATGCATTTCAATTCCTTGCACTACAGCCTCCTGAGTTTAGCTGGCCCCTGCTTCCAAGTCCTCCGGATGGTGAGCCACAGGTGCTGGGAGAGCTATCCCTCTCCGGCTGCATCCACAAAGCCGTCCTGCCTCCTCCAGCTTTTGCAATGAAGCGTTTTCCCCCAAGAGTTGTGATTATGAAATGTCACCGTGGAAACAGTTGGAACATAATATGTGCTTGCTCGCTCTCCCCCCACCCTTCCTCCCCTCCCACCAGCCTCCTCACTTTCTGAAGCTATGTTTGCTGTACAAGAAAAACCCTTCTTGCTTCCCTCCTCTCTGCAAACCTGCAAAGGGGAGTGTCTGTGCCTTGCAATTATCATGACAAAAACGGATGCCCCCCCAAAATATCCCTATTCATTAACATCTCCTTGGTACCTTGTAGCAACGCTAAACCTACCAAACTCAACTGGGTGTTACTGCAGTTACCAGAACTTCCAGCCTTCCTCTGCCACATAATACCACTTCTGTAAAATGGCATTATAAAGAGGCTTTGAGCGAGTAGGAACCTGGTTTGCAGTTGCTATAACTGTCACCACAAGAAAGCCTCTACAGCAAAGCATAATTCCCCATCACGCATCTCTGCTGTCCTCTTAGTTCTGCTGTCCTGTTCCCATTAGTGTTATAATGAGAGCACAACACGAACGCACATCTTTGCTTTCTTTCTTGTGTCCTACCACCTAGAGGCAGGTCTTTAGATGATGAGTTCTTTGTGCTCTGCCTACATTAATAAAGCACGATTTCCCCCTAATCATGATTTCTTCCACGCTTCTCATCAGCATCACAAAAGGTCAAACCTGTCCACCTGGGAGTGGAAAGGTCAGTTCACTTTGGATTCGACACGTGGTATCTTGTAGCTCTTGGAATGTAATCAGCTCACTTCATATTTATTTTGTGTGACTGCAGCACTATAAAAGAGCGGGGGATGTTCCAGAGAAATCTTTAGACTCTTGTAAGGAATGTGCAAGCAAACCCAAGGGAAAATTTGAGCTCAAGAGTGGTACTGAGTAAATCTCTCTCTCTCTGGCAGAGAATCATGTTTTTGTTCTCAAAATCACATAGGGGATTTAGATGCCTGTTGATATTTGTTAGTTTTAATTAATGGGAATTGCAATGAAAATCCCCTGGGCGGCTTTTTGAACATCAAGCAATGGGGCTTTGATTGCTGCCCAGATGAACCTATTGGGTGGGACTCCTTCCCATGCACTAGTTGCTAGAAACAGTCTGAAGATGCTCTCCACAGTCACATGTACATGACAACATGTACACAATGCAGAGAATCACTGAATTCTCCAATTCTGGGGAATATTTCAGCTTCCACATCAAGGTTCACACACACGTTGCTCCCCAGAGATCCTCACACTGGCTGCAAGGTGGTACTGTCAGGGTTAGGGAAGAGGATACAAACTGCAACTTCTGCCCTGGCAGAGATGGGAAGCCCAGACAGGAGCTCCCCTCATTGCTGGCTTGGCTAGGCTAGAAGGAAGGCAAGGGGACATGCCTCGATAATTTGACCAGTTAAAGTATATGACCTTGTTACCTTCAACAAGGCCTTTAAGGTAGCTTTAAAAGATGCCTGTTGGAAGTGGGTGTCCCAAGATTTCTCTGAGGCTAATGCTTTGCAGTACAATGCTCGGCTTCTATTTTTTCCCCTATGGCATCTAGTTTGTGAGCAGCATGAAGGGGATGCACCCTGTGATCACAGAGAAGAAGGTGCTTCCTGGTCCTCATGCAAGCCACAGCCCTCCAAGAAAGTGGCTTGCAGTTGCTGTTGTCCTCATTACTGTCTCACCAGCAGCCCCACATACAGAGTAGGAGAAGCTAGTCTGATAGCACTTGACAATAATAAGAGCAATCCAAGAAAAAGAAAAAATAGGTCTTTTGGGTGGCATATACCCATATTTGCACTCTGAATGCATTTCTTCAGCTGCTTTGCTCCTTTAATGACAATCCAGGAGCAGGCATAGGAAATCCCTGAGACAGGCTAATGGACACCCCTCCTACTCTGGTCTCCAAATAAGCAATTCAAATTGGCAGCATCTCATCAGAATTGTTAATTCTCCACCATGCGACAGCCTCACATAACTCCCAGGCTCACCAGGTGGAGAAGAATCACAAAGACTTTCGATTTAAATGCTGCTTCTATGTCTGACATGCTTTCAATTATCTGCAAAGGCAACCTATCACTCACATCCCCTCGCCCTCTTCACTGATCCCTACATTGCTAACAACCCCTTGCAGCAAAACACCTTACACTCAGGGAGGTGTACTAAGACAGCTCAAGGCGAGGAGCGGTTGGCCCAAGATCAGGCTGTGCTGCAAAGCTGTGGTAGCAGCAGGGGTGGAAATGGAGCCCTGACGTCCATGGCCACATGCCAACCTGCTGCCACCACAAGGGTCCCCAGCATGTAGTGATGAAAACCTTTCATGTCCTTCCTCCATTTGGCTCTTCTCAACCTGTGATAGGAAGAGCCAGAGTGCAAACATATCACTTGGCACTGAACAGTGCTCATCCTTTCACCTGTGTTACAGGCAGAGCCATGAAAGGTTATCAAGTAGGGTAAAGCCACTTTCATTGTCCCACAAAGCATTTTTCATGTGTCCAGTGCCTCTTTTGGAGAGGAATTCAGGACATCTGCTATTTTAACTGTAATCAGATTTGGATTTATCTAAGTGACTGTGACAAATTGCTGTCCCCAATTATTAGACTCAATTCTCCCTCAACATCAAAGCAGTGTACGTGATGAGGGAATCAGGCCCATTCGTACCTGGGAACCAGTTAATTACTAGGCACTCAGACAAGCCTGTAACCTTAGGGAAGGTGAGTTCGGAGTGAGAGGCTGAACTATCAAACAGCTGCCATCTGTTGATCTTACAGTTGTACTTAAGCCTGCCCATCAAAACAGGGCACCCCACTTGCTCCCATCTACTTCCACCCACAGTTTTCCTACTTCAGACGATGAGTCGAAAGATGACACTTGTGTATTAGTGTGCATTCACTGACCAACCTCACTGCTTCAAACTTTAGCTTCCAGAAAATACTGGTTTGTTCATTCTTCCCCCCCCTCCCAGATTATCATGAACACAAAGCATGTCTGCAGACCATACGGTATCCTGGGTTTGGTACAGACACCTGTATCCAAACAACTAGAGAGTCTCCAGAGAGTAAGAAGCAAGCGTTTAAAACAGTTGCTTGCAGAAGGCCACATACCAGCTTAGTGTGAAAAAGCACAAAGCTGCTTGTTTCCAACATACAGCAATGTCTTTTGCTCACAAGAGTCCTTATTCCACCCCAAAGTGGTTTTAAAACTAATGAAAAGTTTATTATCCTATGAGTCTCCATTTGTACTGGGGGGGAGGGGAGAGCTGCAAGACCTAAGACACGACATTTTTGTGTAGTTGGTAAGAAAATAAAGATGTCTTTGACAGAAAATTGCAACCTTTCATTGAAAAATCCTCTCAGAAAATTGGCATTTTCTGCCTGTCTGCATTTGATAGAAAATAATTTTCTTCCTAGTACTTCCTTTGTATAGGTTTGAAAATCTGAACACCCTCTGGCTAAAAACCTGAGAAAGACAGGGGGGTGGGGGGAGGTGTTCAGCCAAAAATATTTCATTTGCCATTTTTCAGTGAAAAGTCAACAGCTTCTACAGCACGTCTGCCACTTGATCTTGCAGGCAGACATGAGATTCTCCAGGAGATGCACAAACAGACCTGACATTATGGAGATCAGCACCAGCGTTTTCTCCTTCATGCAGCTTTGCTTTGTACAGTGTTCTGGACTACAGCTTAAAATGTAGTCTATGCTGAAAAACAAAAGCCCTAGGTCCTGGAATTCGCAGGAACAGGCTTTTAATCAAAGTGCCAGGTGAAAAGGTAGTTTACACAGAATATTCAAGGCCAGATATACGTGGGGGACAAATACATATTTCACAAGCATCACCTAGTAGGCATTTGTAAGAGTGGAAGGAGCATGATCACATAATTTCCATCCCTCCTCCTGAGACTGAAATCCCAGGAATACTAGCACCAGCTCTGGTTGTTCCCAGCCTGAGGCAGGCTGGGTGCTTGGGCTGATCCCCACCATCTCCAGCCTGGAACTACACCCCACATAGAGCACAGGATCCTTTGTGGGGTGCAAAAAGCAGCATCCAAGTAGCCCTGTAACCATGACAACATTCAAGATCAAAAATACACACATTTCACCTCCTTGTAGTAAAAAAGAAATATCAATAAAGGATGGAAGCCACTTTCTGCACATTTCCATGTTCCTCATAAGAAACTCCTTGGGAATATCCCAGCTCTTCAGTATATGCAAATAAAGGAGGCAGAGTCCACATTCAGTACTGACTGCTTCAGGGTCAGTTACTTCTCTATTCTTTTTTCTAGCTTAAATAAAATATCTGAATTTCTTCAGCTCTTTTGCATTTCAACATTCATCTTAATGCCCCAGATAGGTTGGTTTTTGCTCTCTTTTTCTCTTCAGCCCCCCAATCTTCCTCTTAAAGCGAAACACCGTGTGTGAGGAATGACAGTCTTTTTCCTGAGCATACAATGACTGTGATTTGAATGTCAACCCCTGCAAGCATGATTCAATGCAGGATTCAATTTTTACATTCCCCAACTGCAGAAGTTGTACAGTTCCATCAGTTTACCACGCTGATGCTAACAACCCCCCCCAAGTCACTATGGCAATAAGGCTAATTAGAAATAGGCTAATGTTGGAGTTGATCCTTTCAAATGTGTCTAACCTAGGCTGCAACAAGATGATTAAATAGTTAAAGGACTCAGAACTCCTCACTTTAAGAGGAAATATGAAAGAGAAGGGTCAACTGCTGCTCCTTGTGAAATAGGACCTGACTGTTTCAGCATTTACACCAGATGTACTTCCATGGACTGCGGCTGGTTTGGAGAACCATGCAAGTGTGCCAAGAGCCGTGGCACAACCGACGGTTCTGGGATGACCAGCATCCACCTTCATTTGAAAGGTCTACAAATCAGTCTGAAAGAAAAACGTCACTACGACTTCTCACAACAGTGAAGAAAAGGATCCTCACTGAGGAACTTCATGTTGAAAAAACCCATAAGAGGGCAAAAAGGGCTTACCAAAATGCCTGTCAGATGAGGGGGCTTGATGAGGGGCTTTCAAAGTGCTTTGTTAGAGGGCTTTCCACATGCTGTTGGTCTGTCTTTAACAACAGCTACAGCATCACATTGCACTCAAGGGGATGGCAGAGTTATTAGGGCTCTCCTCACCACTGCTGGCTTTGCATTAGTCAGGATCAAGAAAGCAGACAAGGGTGAAATAGGTAGAGAACAGAGGGTGAAATGGGTAGAGAACAGAGTTAATCACTGTAAGGATGCCTTTAATGAACTTGTTCTGAACAAGACTGATGCAAAGTGATGGGGAAAGATTGGGTGAAAATGTTGGATTGGCTACTATCTTCTGCAGGTTTCATCATTCTGTTGGGCTTTGTCAGGAATGTCATGGTGCCTCCAGGTTTCTGCAGGACCCTGGTGTGACCATGGGCAGGACCTTGCACTTGAGTTACCAACTCACAAAATAGTGAGGCTCTTTATCTGTGTTGCATAAGGATACTGCAAGGATAAATTCAGCACTGGTGGTGGCTGAAGCTAAATAAATAGAGAGACTTTGCACCTATAACTCCTATTCTTGTCAGGCTTTTAGATAACATTAAAGTTGTAGTACTGCCAGTTCTGCACTCTTTTGAACAACTACAGAATGTGCTGAGGTCTGATTTCATTTTAAAACATATTTTAAAGAAGGAAATCAGTGAAATTACAGCTCATATTTCTTATAAAGGTACTGAAACTTCAGGTAAGAAAAAGAACTGCATAGTTTTTAAGTGTAGCTTTTGAAAGGCAGAGGTTGCAGTTTTATAACATCAAAACCTCTTTCATCAGTAAAAGAGCTATTATTACTATAAATGCCAGTAGCATTTCAGAGGGGTTGTAGTGAATGCATCAAAACACACATTTAAGTCCCGACAGGGTCAATGCCAGTTTTGCACCTGATGGAGAAGCAGTAAGCTGTTTTGGTCCATGCTACCAGGAAGTACATATGTACATACTTCACACAGAGGTGTTATGTCTGAAGTGGTTTTCTGCATTGTGCTCAATAAATGCATCTTTTTCTGACCAAAGAAACTGGCAGGGCTCCAGTGTGTTAAAACTGGACTGAAGAGAGTTGGCTCTTCTGTAGTGAAGGCAGAAATGAACAAGCGAATTCCAAACTAAAATTACAAGTAAATTTTGCAGTGCAGCCACTGAATGGGGCTCAGACTTGAGAGGCCAGTTGATCACAGATTGTCAAGCGAGCACATCTAAAGACACCTCCAGCCCTTAGACTGGTCACGATAATAGACTTAATCCATTGTAATGTGAAATAAAATGGATTAGCTTACACCACTGCTGAAGAAGGGCTGGGAGCAAGCAATTTCTTACAGCTGAACTGAAGGCACTATGGCTTCCTGAAATGCTGTGGCCCCAGAGCTCAACAGCACAAGCATCCTCTTACAGACTTAGAACTTTACCTTCCATTCTGCTACTAGCCTCCATAGCACCTCAGTCCAGTCACTTTTTTTCCTTTCTTTCCCACCTTTTTTGTCATCTTATAATGGCACAGGAGTAGTAGCCATCTCCTACAAAGTGCTCTACAAACCCTAGCAACCTGGGGCCTCTAGGTGCTACTGTAATACAAATAATAAAGGACCCAACTTCCTTGGTGACACAGAAGCTTGAAGCAGTGAGTTGAACTATTTTTCCCACTAACAGAAAAGGATTGCCCGCAGTATGGGGCTCTCCTATAGCATCTTCTCCAGCAGTTTTCAATACACTCCTAGGCAGCATGAGCAGCCATGCAGGCAAAACCTCTCCCACCAGGACCAGTGCAGCAAAATGGGCTGCTGCAGCTGTCAAACATCAAGAGAAATGAAAAATCCAATGTCTCAAGCTATGCCTGTTACTGAATATCCTTTAGGGCTTATTGTTCTAGTCGGCCTGCAGTGACTGAACCTTTGGAATGTTAGATTCTCGTTGAGATTTGACAGGCTCTGTAGAAATTGTGAAGCCTTCAAGCTGCATCTTAGGTCTGACTACAGCTGTTGGCCCCTTTCAACGCTTGAAGATGTGCAGGTTATTGTGGAATGTTTTTTGTGCTGGATCTTTGAATTGCTGGATGTTGCCATGATGTACCCCCAAAGAGATGCTGCTGAGTGTAGGCGAGAGCCAAACCCAGTGAACCTATGATTTGACTCCTGAGCAGAAAAAGCCCCAAGTACAAGCACTACCTTAACTAGGGGCTCCTTCTCCACCTCTCCCCTTTTCACCCAGGCAGGAGAGGCTTTTGTACCATTGCAGGCAAACCACTAAGGTGGCTAAATCAGGAGATCAATCCTTTTCCACTGCCCAGGAAAAAAAAAAAGCAAAGAGTGAATCAAAGCTGTGGTCCAGGCTGCCACAGCTGAAGCATGATGCACAGAACCAGGAAATACAAATACACCTTTCCCTGCATAAAAGTACATTATATAAAGACCAAATCCCTTAGGTATTTCTAAAGGCAGGACATGCAGAGCTCCAGCTGCAGACAGCAGCCCTGCCTCCCCTTCTGCATGTCCCGGGAATAGGAGGGCACAGAGCATTCTCCTCCCTGTGCTCCACCCGCAGCCAAGGGTCATGACAAATGCAGAACAGTACTTACACATGGCAACCTCAAGCAGCTTCTTGCCCTGCTTGGACAAAAACAAGCCACAGAAAGGCAATCTGTTGCTATCGAGGGCTATTTTGAGTTAGGGGCACTTTGCTGGTGAAGTAACGTAAGTTTCCCAGTTTGTGCAGAACAAGCTTTAAAGCAAGATGAAATTCAAGCCTGAAGAACTATTTCACTATTACCCGTTTTAGCCTATTTTCAGGCTCAAGAGAAACTCCAGTGTATCTGTTCCCTGTAACTCAAGGGTTAAGAAAAAAGATATCAGAACTATCACATTTTTAAATGTGATTTCCTGCTCCTCTCAACAGGCCATTTCATTTCCTTCCTAGCAGCTATAGTTTGCATGTGAAATTTAAAGCAGAATTGCTTAAAAAATAGTCACCCCCAAGCCACAGCTCTCTTCCCAGTTGGGAACAGTGTGCTCCTTCCAGGCTGGGCTCTCTCAGGGCCTCTCAGCTAATGTGCCACCTGATGAACGTGAGAGATTAATGCATGCTGCCCAGAGAGAAAGTGAACACAGGGAACCTCGTTAAAAAATGCAGTGTCTGCTTGTTCCCCCCATCGCATCTCTCTGCCTTTTGATCGACTCTGTTCTCAGAAGAGGCTCACGTATCGTGGGAACTAAAGGCTGACCTTGGGAACAAGCAGCAGAACCTAAAGATCTAGAGGATCTGACCTATGATTTCTAAAGGAAACTAGAAGGAAACATCCCCAAGCCACTGCTTCAACTCCTGCTGTCTCCAGTATACAGCTGCCTTTCTCCTTCTGGGCCAGGCGGGCAGTTTTGCCTCCTGCACATCATGCAGCACCTTGCACAGCACCTCACACCCTGAGGTGCTGTGTCCTGCAGAGATAACTATACCTCCCATCAGACAGGACAGCAGAATCACAGGCATCAGCAAGGTATATATTTTCACCTAGCAACTCCCACACTAAAACACAATGGTTTTTCTTAGGCAATGGAATGAACCTTTGGAAAGGCATCCAGTATTTACCAAGGGATTACTAGTAATATAAACCTATTTGTTATATGTCTGTGCTTACACCAGGCATATAGATATTAATATTCAGCCACATGAGCTCCAGGAACGAGCTCTGGCTCTGAAGATAAAAATTATATGACAGCCTCTTCCACCCCAACCCAGTTCTGTGGAACATGAAAATACTAGTGACTTTTAGGTACATAAAGGCTTGTTTTCAGTAAGACAGAGTGCAAATGACTGAAAAAAAGACTTTGAACACACTGCTTTCCTAATGCTTTTGGTCAGGCGTATTTTAAGAAGTTGTGACTCAGTGCTCCAGGCTCTCTCTGCCACTGGAGTGATACCACTGGAATCAACAATTATAATTTCTCATGAGTCTGTTGCTATTAGAGATTAAGAAGATCAATTTTGAAAACCATGGATTTCCTAAGGGAACTGAGAACAGAGCCTGTGCTGGAGTCCCCAGGTTATTGCCACTTGGACTCTGTGCTGGATTTACTGGTTGTTTCTTGCTCTGTCCAGTGTACAATGAGACACAGGAATAGCATGCCATCATGCAGCCATTCCTCCCAAGCTGCACATGGTCCTGCCCTTTCCTGCAAATGCTCTTTACACAAACCCAACATTATTAGATGCTTCCATAAGAAACAAATTACCCCACACCCCAGATTTCCTTGTCTGCCATTAGCCATCATGTCAATTGTGGCACTGGGACAAAATTCACTTAAACTAGGACAAAACAAACTTAGCCCCTATGGAATAAAAACTTCCTGACCTGTCATCCGATCCTCTCCCTTTTACTGTTATGTTTGCCTTCGGGAAATCCACTGTGAGACTTAGTAGTGTGTTAAGACAGCTACAACTACTGGGTATAATGCTGGCTTTGACAATTAGATATTTTATGTGTGTATTTTTATGGTGCATGATGCCATAAAAGCCTGGGATAATATTTTTTTTATAAACTTATATTAAGCAAACAAAGACAGCTAACATAGGCTTCTTCTCTGAAATTCCCTCTTTGCCTAAGAATATGTCCCATCATCCAGAATTTATTTTGCACTCCATGCAACAGAATGAAGCATAATGGGCCCGTTTGGTGCAATGCTGCATTAGTTAATGATCATTTATGCTGACTTGTTACCCATTAGATTCCTAGCAAAACTTGCACTGGGTGCAAATCTCAGCTTGAAATATAAATTCCCAGCTCAGCATAGTCTTTCTCCCTCTTCATGCTATGCATGGTCAATGCTGAAATTGGATGATCCAGAGGTTTCTGGGAAGAAGGTTCCTGCCATGTTGCTGAAGTTCATCTCTTACCTGATATAGGATGTTTCCTTCCTTCCCAGAGGAGGAAACATAGTACTGTTTCAAGTCTTGTGGGTTGAGTTGCCACTGCAGCTTTGCTATTACTCTGGCCCATGTGACTGGAAAGTATCACCAGAATATTTTCAGGACTTGAAATGAAAATAGATTATTATTTTTTGTTTGTTTCCACTCCCAATATTATGTAAGCTCTTTTCATCCCTCTTCATACAGCCCCACACCTAGCAATAAGGAACACAAGCAACGTTTCAGGACCATGAACACTCCTGCCGAGTCCAAGCACACTCATGACACTAGTGTAAATCCACAGGACTACAAGTGAAGAAGTCTTAACCCACGTGCCTTGCAAGTAAATGACCCTGGAAAATGGGAAAATACAGATTTTGCAAAGGGAAAATACGGAGTGAATGGAGGCAGGCTGCTAAGAACATGCCAATTTTGAGTTTAATGCTAAGAAAAGAGGTGAAAAAAAAAAAAAGTCTTCCAAAAGATTTATTAATTCTTGAAAGCATAGTTTGTAGCATCTTTTAATATGGCCATTTCTTTTAAGCTTTGAGCTATGAAGGAATAATAGGTGAAGCCAAGCCATCAGCTAAAAATACACAAAAACCTATTTTATATTATTAAGTTACCTACTGTTACATAAATAGTTATTTGTGACTTAAGAATGAAAGGCAGTTATATTGTTGTCAGGGAAGGACTGTATTAGACATCTTCAAACTGAGCTCTGGAAGACCTAGCTAGAAGACAAAAAGGACAATGAAAGGAAAAGAAAAACTTTCAAATGAGATGTTTGCTTTGAAATCTCATGGAGATCATCAATTATCCCACTATCAATCAAGAAATTGTAGAGGATTAAAGTGTACTTTGCTGAAGATAGAAATCTTGCAAGAGCTTGTGTGGTACTGACAAGTCTTTTGCAGGAGTAAAACAGTCTCATCTTTTGTAGTTTAACATTAAGGAGCAGTTTGGGCACTTTACACTATTTCTTGTGCACTCAGCATCAAGCACCACTGTATGCTGCCCATGGCATTCCCTGCCACCCAGCCCTACACAGAACATTGTAGCTGGTCTCTGTCTGACAACCAAAGTCTGCTTTATAGACTGATTGCACATAAAAGCACCAAGTAGTCAAACAACTGGATTGGTTGATTCTTACTGATTTTACTGAGATTCTTCATGAAGACAGTGACTTTTCTCTATGTCCCAGGTGATATAAGTCAATAAGACCCCAAAGATATTATCTGTTTACTCCTTGCTATAAGGAAAGGATTTTTATTATTCTTTTAAAGTATTAACTTATTTTGTTTATTTTTAATGCCACAGGTTTGCATGGCTTGCTACTGAAAAGTATCTAGGCTTGGATTTCTAGATTAATGAAAGCAGCACTGCATGTAGCACAAACATTTTGAAGTGATGCTTCCTGAAATTTCCTTTGGGTTTCAGAAGACAGCTATTGTTGGTTAAGTAGTAATTGATTTCAAAGGCATATTGATGAGGAGTAACAGCAATGTAATTTATGAAAAATTTACGCAGTTGTGTCACAACTACTCTTCAATAATCAATCACTACTCTTAAGATGCAATACCTGCAATTTCAATTAAATATGGATACAGAGCTGCGGATTTCAGAGTGCTGTCATTTGACCCATGGAGAAGTTTCTATTATAAGCATAAATCCTTTGTACTAGATGTTGCAGATTTTTTTTGTTAAACAAACACTGGTGAGGTAATAGGTCACTGTAGAAGTTGATTATGAACTGTGGATGCTTTCTCCAATGTCATGACTCTCAAAAAGCAAAGCCCGCAGCAATGGAAAGACTGCTGACTACAGATGCTCCTGTCAGGTCCTGGGTAGAAAGCATTAAGCATCCTCTCATTGCTACTCAGACACTGAAGTCCCTTCAATTCACTTTGACCTCCTCTACAGCCAGAGGTGCAGGAGAGCTGAATGAGCAGAGAAGGACAAACCTCTTCCATGACAACATTTGGCTACAAAGGAGTGAAGAGGGCAAAGAGGGCTGGTGCTGCTGAAAAGCAGCAAAGAGCCAGCTGTGCCCTGTTGCATTGGGCAAAGGTCAGAATTGACATAGTGAGACTGAGACCTGTCACACAGGGGAAACCAAAGAGTAGAAATTTCCCTGACATGAGAGCAAACAGACGACAAAAATAGATGAATCTAGGATGTTGCATGGAAAGTATGAGGTTTAAGGTAAAAATAACACAAGTGTGACTCAAAAATATATCATTATGAGGAGCTGAACATAGAGACATGGTCTTGCAGCTGACTTAAGATGAAAGTAACTATCCCTGAGAGCAGTACATGAGGTACTTATGCCAGAAGGAGCAATACTACTGCCTTATAAGATCATTGGCCTTGGAGCAAATGGGATATATAACATGGATTTACGAAGGATCTCTAACACCAAACTAACCTGATCAACTTCATTTCTCCAACACAAGTTCTTTCAGATCAGGAAGGAAATAAAACTGGTGTGCAGATTCTTTGGATTTCAAGTAGTTAAAGTGAAGTCAGATGAACTGTGTTTAAAAATCTTCCTTTTAATCCTTCCACAATGCAAAGCTGTCTGCTGTACAGCAAAAACCTGTCAAATACTGATTTTAACTGCACATATATCTATTCCTATAATAGGTAACCATGAAAAATATGAGGGGGAGAGAAGGCACTCTGCTACTATGCAGTAGATTTTGGATCCATGCGCATGAAATATTAATTTATCATTCTTCCACAGGCCAGTGCTTTCTTTATCAGGGATTTATTTGAAAAAGCCTTTGATACATTTCTCTGCCTTTTACAACCAGTAAACTGAGCACCTTTACTATTAATGGATCAGCCCCTTCCACTGTCCTGCTTCTCTGGGAGTGTTTTTGTATTGTTGTTGGTTTTACTGCTCTTTCTGATGTTTTTCTTGGTTTGCCTTTTCTTGGTGATATATAGCACAGCTAGCCTGGACCTTCTGTCTACCCTTCAGGAGCCCTTTGCAAGTGTGGATGAGAACAGTCCTTCTCCCACTGCAGGAGGGAAAAGCAACCAGATGGGCACATCCTCACCAAGATCTTCAATCTTCCAGCAGTGGCTTGTTATGATTCATCTCACATTTGTAAAAGGCCATTCCCCACACAAAACTGCTTTTTGGCAACCTGGTAGTGGTAAAACTTTCAGGGGAAATGGGTGGGAATTACAACAACCACCTGATTTTAGCAGCAGATCAGCATGAACATAGGGTTTCACAGACTTTGCCACAGTGCACCTTGTTTGTGCTCACAGAAGACTCTGGGGCCAATTAGTTACATAAGCAAATACAACAGCTGCTTGTATCAGGGCCTGGCACATAGTAGAACAGTTTCTAAACAATAGATAGCAAAAGCACAGCAGCTTTTTCTAGCCAACCTTCATTAATGATATTCTTTGTGCACTGGTTATTGCACAGTACACATCAGGATGCAGCTTTTAGCATCATGCAAAGGAATCTCATCTCAAAATTAGTTTGACTTTAGTTTAGTGATCAGTTAGTACTGGGTGCTACTGGAAATTGTTTCCCAGATAGTACCATACAGTGGATGTTCATATTAAATCAGTGCCATCTGCCATGACCACAGCAACAACAAGCCAAAGATGAAGTCAAATTAGTTCTCTAACCCAAATAGGCCTTCCTTCTTTGTGGCTACTGTGCTTCTCTGATCACTTAGCAAAACTTTATTTTCCCTTACAAGCCAAAAAGTGAGGTCTTACCATATCTCAGACAAAGCTCCCCAGAGCTCTTAAAGGAAGATTAAAAGCTGAATGTCATCTGACTGAGCTTAGCCTACAGCTATTTGCATGATCACATAGTGATCACATGGTGTAAATTCCTGGAGAGGATCTATAACGTTTAGCTCTAGATCTGGGCTATCACAAGGGTTGTGAACTGAAATCCTAGCTTGTTCTCTAGTCTGTTATTGTGGAGTTGATGAAGATACATTCATGCCATCTTTCATCTAAAATAGGCTATGACTTTCTACAAAATAATGTGTGCCTTAGAGAAACACGATTACTTAAAGTACAACTAATAACCATTTCACCATGCTGAGTAGCTTTACATGAGGCTGATGGACACAAGTTGCCACTTTACTTTAAAATACATAATGGATCTTGTCATTGTAGGGCTATACAACCTGACACCTCATTTTCAAAATGGGCTATAGAAGCATCTCCAATTTTCTCAACACAGTCAAGGACAAAGGGCAGAAAATTAGAGCACTGAAGAAGAGAAATGGCATGAGAAAAGGCTGGGGAAACACAATGCCAGCAAAGAAGTCAGGATCCCTATTGGCTTATTTGTTCCCAAGAGGCAGCTGTGGTGCCATGTGGACATGGGAGCATAGCAACCTGGCAGAGAGCTGTGCGCTTTTGTTTCTTTCCCAAGAAAACAGACTTGCCAGGAAAAAATAGCCCAGTGAGAAGGTCTCCAGGAATGTGGCCCTTTGTGGCAAATTGAGCCCAAGCTTAAAGCAAACCAAAAGACAACAGTGGGAGGGCAAGGTGCCCACAGGCTTTCCCTTCATTAGGGGAGCACACAGGACCAACTCTGGATAATACAAACCCCACCATGGTTCTGTTGTTGGCTCACACAATGACTGGTCTATCTTCTTTCTTTCAGTAACCAATTCTAGAATTTCAGTATCTCTCACTATTCTCAGTCTTTGAGGATGGAAACTGGTGATTTTCAGAAATGAGCATTAAGGGTTCATTGAAATGCAGCTACACAAAACCTTGAGCATGATCCAGGCAAACGTATTTTCCTCCTTGTCTTTGAAACAAGGAAAAAACAAATAAAAAAGAAAAAAGTCACAGAAAGGAAAATGCCGAAGAAATCACTGACTGAAAAAAGCTCTCTTTTTTTTTTTTTGCTATATTTGAATTTTAAAAGAAAACAATCTCAAAATTATTGTGATATTGGGATTACTCTACATTCATAATTTACAGAATAAGAAATAAGATTGAAAAAGACAGGTAATTAAATACCTATTTTTCAATGATTACTTTACAAAATATCTCCACTACAGTCATTCACAGTGGGCTCTCACAGACAAAAACATGCCCTGTGTGAAAGGAGGTGAAGTAAATTGCAGCAATAATGTGGGTCCCGAAGGAATTTCAAGGGGAGGGGGGAGGGGGAAGTGACACTTGAGAGCTAGAGAAAACAAAGCTCATCCTAATTCCATGTAAGAGCTTGAACTGAAATTGCAGACATTATCCTATTTTGATTAAGTTGTGTTGAGTTCAGATCCTATTTGTCACTAGCCAAATGAATCATGTTTGGTAGAAACCCACTAGGCTCAAAATGGAGTCTTCAGCTAGCAGCAAACACTGCCAGCTCCTGCGGCGTTTTAAGAAACCTTTGTGTAAAATATTGGTCTCTCCAGCTTGCAGGGAGAATTGAGATTTCCAAGGTCAAAATGCCACCCTGAGATGTATGTTGCAACTGATAATCCTGCTAATACATTGAAGAGTAATCACTGCAGTTAGTTTCTAGGTTCTTTGCTACTTGGAAGAAATTAGCACCAAATAGCTACCTAGACATATGTTGCCTAACCTTAGTCTCCTGTGGCCAGCTCAAGCGCACTCAGAATGACCGCATTTCTTCTCTGCTGGTAAAGTGATATGTTGCTCAGTCACTTTGCATCAGAGCCACAGAGTAATGGCATATGTGTGATGTTTTGTTCTCAGTTTGGGGAGTTAGTGAATCTGGTATCTCATCCAGGGCATAAAAAAGATCCCCAGCTCTTCACATCAGCTTTTCACATGGCTGAAATAGGTGAAAAGCTATATATCAGTCAGTCATTCAGAATTCATGATTAGATTAAGGTAGGGAACAAGCAGGGCTGTAAATAACTTTAGAAGTTACTCTTTTACTCCAGTGTAGAGAAACCCCATAGCAGAACAGCAGTAAATATAAAATGATGAAACATCACAGGCAGCTCAGCAGGTTTTGATGCAGCATGTTGTGGTCAGTGGAAAAGGTGCTGATAGTTACAGCAATGTCAAGTCCTGTCCTTAAAGATGCACAAGAAAAAAAAATTCTTCCTCCATTTCCCACAGTGCTGCCCTTGCCTCTGAAGAAACTGGCATGCAGTCAGCAAATGATGTGCACTACTTCTGCTGCTTGTCACTTCTTAGGTGGCAAAATGCATTACTTTGGCTGAGAATGGGTCTATACTGATGACGAAGCTGAAAAGTTCTGTGAAGATGGAGAACTTTTAGACTGAGGGAATATTCTCATTCAGTGTGAATAAGATGCTGAAAACCAATATTTTCAATCAGTGAGAATGGCTGAAGGTCAAGGCATGTTTCTGAGAATCTCATTTAGATATACTGTTATCGGAAGATTTCTAGACATTTTTCTGATTTCATTTATTTTTCCTTTGGATACCAGTCGGAAGGAAGAGAAGTACAGATATCTGCCTATAGCAAAACACATTCATGTGTACTAAAATAGACCTAAGTAATCTTTCAGTTATATTTCTGTGAGTGCCCAGTCTCCAGCTAAGGTGGCCACTCTGCCTTGCATTTACCATACTGCTGAAGCAGTATTTTTAAGTTTGCTAGTTCAACCAGCCTGACACTCAGATATTCATCCTCCTTGCTGGCACTGGTTTTCCCCTTGAACACCCCACCAGCAAGTTCTCAAAGGAATAACAAATCCTTTATTTAGGATTTAGTTTCTAGTACACCTCTGGGTTGTCAGCTACGAACCAACTAAATTTAGACAAACCTACAATTATGGCTAATTTTGCTAACTGTTAGCCCAACTTCCACCTAAATTACCCTCAGTTTGCCAATAATCTGTATTCCCTGTCCCTAGCCATTAGCCATTCTCTGAATCCCATTTTTACTTTCCCATCTTTCCCCTGGCCAAAGCTGCAGGTGCTCCTAGCTTGCAACACTGTCATCTAAGAGTTTTTGGTTGCTTTGTTTATACCTCCATATATATCCTTGTCTGGTAACATGTTTTTCTGATATGCACAAATTGCATCTTAAAATCATGCACAGATATACCTATTTCAGCCTACCCTAGCATAGCCATCAACACACAGCTTGTATGAATTAGCAGAGATTGGTGCAGACCTTGCTATGGCAACACTTCAGGTGGCTATGAAAGAACTTCTGTGAGTCCATGCTGGGTCTCATTGTCATTCAGGTCCCCTGGTGAAGCTTTCAGTGATGTTAAATGACAATTATACATTAAAGAGCCACATCCACCGTGTTCATTAAGAGTCTGGAGAGGATCATAGGCAGCTGACTGTTTAAGGAACATGTACTGCCTGGTACTTTCTGACTTGCTCATCGATGTCTTTAAATACAACTGGTATTTTTGTTTTCACCTAAATTTAAACATTCTCTGATCTATGAGCAGGAGACTCTTAAAAGCAGCAATAGACAGAACATTTTGTAGTTTTTCTTGGGATATCCCATATAAGCTAAAACAGTTTTTCCAAGCAGTTGTCTAATGTGCAGAAATGCCAGATACATTACCAAGAAAGACGCAATTAATGCTTAAAGCCAGTGAAAAGCATTAGATGCTCCTTAGAGAGATCACAATTCCAGTGGCCATATGACTTTCAGAAGAAGTTCAGAACTTGACTATTACTGGTAATTATCTGCCTGCGTAGATGGAACATAGCCTCTCTTAAAGCCTACTGTGGTAGCAGGGCACTTTGCTGCTAAGAAAATCAGTATAAAGGGTATCTGGTTTGAAGTGGAGAAGGCTCACGCTAGAAGTTTTGCACTAGTCCTCCTGAGCTTTACAGTTAATTTCTCCACTGGCTCAAGCATGCCTAGAACTGATATTTCTCAGAGCATGCTGCAGGGCTTACAGTAATTTCAAAACTCTACGTATTTATTCTTGAATTAGTAATACCTTTGTGGAGAGTTTTTTAAATCTTGGCACACACTAGATGCTAAGGTTATATAGTTGATATAGCTCTACATTTTCATCTCACAAAATACCTGCAAGCTTAGTAGATACAAAACACTGAGCAGCAGTGCGAAGCAGAAGGATGTCCCTTTGCTAGCCCTTTCATTCTTCTCCCTTGGCCTGAAATCAGCTTGGTTGCTGTTCTGGGGTAGGCGTATGAGAAATGCCATCCAAAGAAGCAGAGCCAAGTGTTTGATTTGGATGCTGAGGCAGAACGTGTCTCATCTGAGCTGTGTTGCTCTAATTACTAGCTTTGTTCCCTCAACTTACATGCCTTTTGCAGGAAACAAATGATATGTCACCAATCATCCGGGCAGTGACAAGAGAGACCTGATACAGCTGTGCTCAAGTGTTTGGTAGATGAATTCTCTCTTGAGGTTTGGTTGTTGATATTTTTCTTGGTTTAGTGAGGAGAAATGCAACTATGATATTCTACAATGTGGGCCCTTCTTTCATTATGATGTCTCAAGCAAGTGACAGATGCATGCCCTATTAGAGCTAATTAAAACCAATTAAATCATTCCAATAGAAGCTGTAGAAGAATAGAATGGAGAAGAGAACTGTGGCTCTCTTGAAGAACAAAGAATCTTGCATGTAAGACTGGGGAAAAGCGCATGGAGTTTTCTTGCTATGTGTTTGATATTAGCACTTAGGAGAGCATCACAGTGGTATCTGGGCAGCAATATCCATTGCACCTGCTTCCCACACTCCCTTGCAATGGTGCCTCATTACACACCATTCCTCAATACCATCTGCTGGGTTCCTCACACTATGCCTTGTCACCAGCTGCTAAGCAGAAGGTAAGACAGCCCAATAAATGAGGACACAGAGTCTCAGCCTGACCTGGGTTGGCAAGGTGCTTTGCATAGGCTCATTGCCTCTCTTGAAAAGTATGAGTTTCAGCAGTGCCCCAACTAACATTGCAATACCACTTCTAAGTTGTTCAGAGCCAGCTTGGGTTTCCCCTGCATTGCACTGAGTTAATGTAGATAGACTTTTACTGCATGATTTTGCTAGCAGAAGATTCCTCATCTAGATTGTGGGGCCTACACTGTTTTTGTTCACATCCTTCCTGGCAAGAAACTCCTCTAACATTCACATCAATGTTCCTGTATGAAGAAACCAGATACACTTTCAGCCAGCTCTCTGCACCTACACTGATGGCACTCTTGGAGATTCCAAGCTCACTAGAGGATTTCCATCTTTGCTGGCCTTTGGGAGTAACATCAAACATAACCTCCCCTACCACCTCTTTGTACTGTCAGCAATATGTAGTAGCAGAAGCTGCTATTAGCACTTCTTTATGAGAACTTACATTAAGATTCTGGGGCTGTAGAGCAGAATTTGACTTTACAACATATGTTTCTGGTAGAATGAGTAGTCTTGTCAGAGAAGCCACTTTAAGCAGAGAGCAGTCCTATAACTTGGAGCTGCACTTCTCAGTGCTTTGCAACATACAGCTCGGAGCAAGTAACTAGGAAAACCTGGGCAATTTTCCATTTAACCACTTCACATGGTCAGTATCCCATTCTCCAGAGATTAGGTCATGAAACATTAATCACCAAAGCCAGAGCCTTCACAGCAGCACCATTCACTGCAGCACTAAGCAAATCATGCATCTTTGTCCACCTTGCGTTTTAATGGACTTGCTATCTGACTGCTTGAAGAAAAATCCCCTGGTTTAATTGAAGAGGTGAGCACATCTGACATGAACACGCCTTTTGCATAGGCTTGTTGTCCTATGTGCAATAAAAGAAACCTGGAAATTGGCTTTATTTGTTTCATTCTACTAAGTTTAGTCCTTCACAACTGCCAGTAAAAGTTATTAAAAAAGCCCCAATGTTAACTGCAGAGTGCTGATAGGAGGATAGAGACTAACAGCCTTTAACAATGAGGAAGGACACTTTGGGACAGGCTTGTAATTTATTTCTGCTTCTTTCCTGTTCTTTCAAACCTTCTCTTGCAAGGCAGCAAATCTTGCATGCTGCAAAGACAGGGCAGCTCCCAGGCTGCAGGGAGTGTGTGCTGTTCTGCTTCACTAGTTAGACACCAGTTTAGCTCAGGTTCTGTCCATGGGCCACTGAATACAGTAAATATCTTCAGGGGCTTTGCAGGACCTCAAAGGATTACTCATCCCTGACAAAACCTTCTCTCCTTCCACTGAGGGATAACTGGCAAGTATACTCACAGAATCCTAGCTAGCATGTAGTTCCACTGCCCTGTGTCTGATTTACCAGACTTAGCATCAATCCTCCTGCCTCCAGGCACAAAAAGTTTGAAGTCATCCACAGCAAAAAACATCTCCAGAAGGTAATTCACCCCCATGAATGTTAGAATCATCTTCTGAAAGTGTTTATCACTGTTGCCTATAAGTTTAGGGGCACAACTCAAATCTTTGGTGTTTAATGTCTATATAAGACAGCAACAAATTCAAGTCTTTGGAATCATGTCCCTACTTAGGGAAAATTTTAAGTGGTTCAAAGGCTACTCTTCTACAAATCTGCTGAGTGGACATACATGTATGGAGCATCAAGGCACAAAGTATGCAGTCTCCAAAAGTCTGTGCCTCTGTTTCTTTCAAATATTCCTTTCATGAGCTTCTATCCTCCTCTGAGATTTGGAGTAAAATTCACTTTGCCTGTGTAATTAGGCAGGCAGGTTTGTGCAGAGGGAATGCATGGCTGCATTGCAGAATCGAAATCCATTCGTCTCAATCCATCTGATATACTGCAGCTGTATCACCAGGATGGATGAGCAGCTGCTGTTTTCCTGCTCTCCCCCCTTCAGTTTAAGCTGTGTTGCAAAGACCCTGGATTTACAAGGTCAGAGTTTCTTACCAATCTCAGGATTGGAGGGGAGCAGCCTGTTTTCTTTCTTTCAGGGGGCTGGAGAAACCTTCATTTCACCCTGGGTGACCCCTGTATCAACTCAAACTTCAAAACTCTTCAGTAATAAACCCTGCAAAAAGAATCCAAACCCCACACTGCTGCTGGCTGTATGATCTGAAATTGCAGCCTGAACCTGGCTGAGGGACTGTGGGTTCTCCCCAGCTCTGTTCCAAACCAACCCCGAGGCTCACCTCCATCCCACCCTGTCCTCAGTCTGAAGACTAGCAGAACACTTAAATAAAGTGAAGCACCTAGGAACTGTCACAGCTTGGGCTTTTGCACAATATCATATGTAATGGACACCACGTTCATCCTAGATTTTACTGTCACAAACCAGGATATTTCCATCAGTTTCTTTTCTTCAGTAGCAGCCACCAGTAAATTAGTATGGTCAAGGGTATGTTGTCATGTGTATAACTACAATGTACATGCGCGGACACAAGTTGCACCTACCTTGAATGGCACATTTAATCCCTGCACTAGTATTATCCCAGCAGACACCACCTAAATAATATGGCCAAAGCCTTTTTCTCCTTTGTGTTCAGCTCCTCTTGTTTACAGAAGAATATCCTTCCTGATTTTACTCATGATTTCGATGGTAACAAGCACATTTGTCAGGACAGTAGTAGTAGGCTTTATGCCTTGCTTGACAATTCTATGGAAAAATAATCACCTTTGATTTCTGTTGTAAACTGTTGCCGTCACACATTTAAATGAGAAAAATCAAATACAGCAATAATATGGTAATGGTTGGTTGGTCTCGATGGGAAATAAGCTCCTCTGTCACTTCTGGTTCTATTCTGTTCCTTCCTTAGCTAACAGGACTCGCATCTAACACGCCTCAGTGCATTAGTGTTATACACTGCTATTCTGCATATAGCAGAAGGGTGATGAAAATACGGTGGAAATTGTCCTACATCACTCACCATTCCTGATCCCTGAACAATCTAATTTGTCATTACAATGTTCCGGTATAGCATCACACAGCAAAACCCAGGATGGTGGTTTTCTCATGGATTTATTGACAAATAAAAAATTCCCATTCCCACTCATTAGAAGATGTCATCAAAACCTGAAACTTCCATGCTAAAAATGCACCATCCTATCCCTGAAAAGATTGAGTTTCATCCATATTGCCTAGGTGTCCAGTACTATCACTGCTAGTTTGCAAAGGGCAGGTTCTTCCATGGCAGTGCTCTGGTAACAGGGTAGCTGTTAACTCTGCTTAGTGGTTAACAGCTCCTGCCAGCATTTCCACTATGGGAAACAAAGAAAACTCCCTAAATCCCACAACTATTCCTTTCATAGCCTTATATAAAAGACCACTTTCTCAGCCAGTTCTTTCATTCCTATCGTTGGGACCATGCTACATAGGCTCTCCTTATTCAAGCAGAGAAAAAACATCCAAAGAAAATTCTGTCTTCACTGTAAGCATACTTCTACACAGCCAGGTGTGAACACATATGATTAACCCCATCCACTCATCTTTCTGCTCCAAAATCCTCAGCCACCAGGGCTTTGAGAGCACAGCTCAGAAGCAGGCTGGTTGCCTGGAGGACTCAAGACCATCATGTCTTCCTCTCCTGGACCCTGTGCTTCACCTCATGGACATGGTTTGCCTCCCTAGCTGTGAGCCACAGATATAGTGCTCACTCTCTACTCCTAGACAGCAAAATCTAGGCCAGATTTTCAAAGGAGTTCCTGGCCAGACATTCGAGTACTTAGCACCCACAAGTGGGCTTGAATCTCAGAAAATACTCAAAGCCTGGCAGTTCCTTTCATGATGTTTCCAAAAACCCGCATGCACCCTTCATGCAGCCCACCACACGCTTCCTTCCATGTGCCTGCACACTGGATGAGATCTGCAGCTCAGGGTGGCACAAACTCTGTTTGTTAGATAGTCAAGAAAAACAAACATTGGAAGGGAGAGATGGCACAGAATGAAAACACTTGATCCAACATACTTTCTTGAGGGAGCAAATATCTAGAAATCTGCACGTGAACCTATGCACGCTTCAGCACAGTGTCTCATCTTAAATGAAAATGGGGAGGAAGAATACAGCAAGCGCTACATCCAGAGTGATAAAATTATTGCTCTGGAGAACAACACATGGCACTTTTTGTTCCTGTGCACCTATTCATCCACCTACATGCCTTTTTTTCGTGCACTCACCTCCGAGTCCTCTGCTTGAACCCTTCTGCTGAAGTGACAGAACATCAGGATGTTGCCTGCTCCCGTTCAGCAGTGCTCACGCTCTGTGCAGCAGGATGTGATCTTTATTTCTGTAAAGCCCTGACAGCTCTTTAAACTGAGTTTCTTCAAAAGAAACAATAGATCTTCCATGAAAATATAAACATTCCAAATTAAAAAAAGGTTGCATTTTAAATGAAAAATTCCTAACTCCAAGTCATCTCTGACTTCCAAAAGGAGGCTATTACAATTATGACAAAACAATCAAGAAAATTAGTTTAACAGTAAAAAGACATGTTTGGACCAAGTGAAACAATTCATTTATCTGTGTTGAATTAACCAGATTGTTTAAGCTAAAAGGAAAAGAGATTTTTTTAGGTTCATTTCAAAGCACACTCATAAGGAGCTTGAATAAAGCTAACACCATCTATTCCAAAAGCAATCTGCATTCCAAGGAGTTGCTGCTGCTTTTGTTTGTTGTTTTTTTCTTAAATGTCAGTGCAACAAACATGTCTTGTATACTCAGAGTGTTTGGTTTTTAAGAAACCATTTAGTTTGGCGATATACCAAGAAAGCACAACTATTGTCTTCTGCTATGCTGCACTTCTGTCAGCCTAGGAACAGGCTTTTATAGTCTTTTATATTCCCAGTCTCCATGTATGTCATAAGCATTAGTAGAGTTTATTCCCCTAACATCCCTAAAAGACAGAAAAATATTAGCTTCATTTTACACATGAGGAACTGATGTCCACACTGGATTGAGACTTGCCTGGAATATCTAAGGAACTGAAGCAGACTCTAAAGACTGTTTAAGCAGTGCAGTCAAAAAATTTGAAAAGCCAGTATATGGTAGAGCTATTTTTGTCCTTCACAGGAGAAATCATGGAATTCGTCTTTTCCTAGCACTTCTCATGCTTAGGAATCCTCAGCTGTATTCAGGGTACAAAATCCAAGGACAACATACCTGTAGTGCAAAGACTGAAGGCAATTTCTGCAGCCAGCACATACATAAGACATGTTAGCTCTGTCTTGTGTATCACAACTAGTTTCTATTAAGAGAGGAAACATTGGCCAAGACATTGAGATTATCTTGCAGGAACGGTGTCACGAGATTTTTAACTTCAATCTGCCCAGTCAAGAGGGATAAGCTGAAGGGAGCTAGATTTAATGACTCATCTAAGGAGTGTCACCTTTAATAGAGGAACAGCCTCCTTAACTGCTGCACTGCAGTGTCATCCTTGATATGTGCTTTAGCCACGATGCTAGACAAACTTCTGACCTTCCAGCCCAGAGGCAATGGTACTACCAGTTGAATGGAGCTGTTCTGTCAGAGCAATAACACTTCTGAAGGTGAAAGGGTATTTTCTCAAGAAGTTTTTTTTTCCCCTCACCCATTTAGGAAACTGTGGCTTAGAGATGCCAGCAACATGTGTGATCAACCAAGGGTTCGTCACCTCCTACTCTAGGACTCTAACATTTTCTAGACACAAATTCAAAACCTCAGCAAATAACAGCTCATCTGTTGAACAATCATCTGCCATGTTCACCCAGTCCAGTTCCCCAAACAAAGCCAGCTTGCAAAACCTGTTTCTATTACGATTTGAAAGCCACATTAACTCTGTCATTAACTGATACTGTTCTTGTGTAGCATGAGAAATCAGGAGATGAAAGTTTACCTTAATTACATCAAGTAGCAAGCAAACAAGTAGCAATGTAATTTATTTGGTCTGGAAAATGCCCCTACAATTTATCCAATCCTGCAATTGCAGACGAAAGGAATAAATGACTAGGACGCTCAGTGTGAATGAGCTCCTGCTGATGTTAGGGGGAGGAGATGACTGTCTCAAAGGCTTGAAGAATGCAAGCAAGCAGCTTTCTTGGAGAAATGCAGGACTGAAAGAAACAAGGAGCACACTTATGTGAAGATCTGTGTAAATAGCCGGAGCTGGTTTTAATAAAATAGGTGTTTGGTTTGGGTTCCCACCCCCCAAAGAAATCTACAAGGGGTACACCAAATGTCCTCCTTCAAAACCTTCCTGGAAGCTGTCCTGCATTGCACCAAGAGCTGGAGTTCACAAGAGCAGATCTGAAGAACACACAAGAAAGGGAACACTAAATGGTCACTCTGTAGTGGGCTTTAACTATGCCTATTAAACCCTTCTTGGCATAACCGTGAAAACCCAGTTTCACCACAGTTATTTTTAGGTAGCTGTCTGTGACCTGCTTGGATGATCAAGTTTTTAATATTGCAAGAGATACAGGTATGTATTTCAGAAAGTGGCACCTCTGAACCCACACAAGATCTTTATGATGAATTTACTCCAGCTAGAAGAGTTCCCTACCCATGAATGTCAACAGAAAGACTCACAGTAGGTTTTTTTGGATTGGGTCCTAGAAGCTTTCCTGATTTCTCAATCAGATGAAAAAGTAGCATCTCTGATAAACGGTTTTGTTTCTTTTACTCCTTTCCACCTTCCAACAACACTGTGGGGGAATCTGGTGAAGCTCTTAGGACACTAAGGAGCTGGCAAGCCAAATCCCAAATCCTTACAGAGAAGATACAAATACAGTTCTTGCTGTACTCAGTTTGTACTGATGAACACAGCAACAGAAACAATAGAAGACAGGATTGAAGAGGGTCATAGGAGAGAAATTTAGACCAGAATTGCACAGAAAGCTTGATGCACGAGGGGAGGGGTGCTAAAAAGGATCTCAAAAAGACCACAGCATCACTCCCTGATTATAGCAAGGAAAAGTAAATAAAACAGAAGAGATTTTGTGCTTCTCAGTGTGACCATTTATAACACTGATTGTATCATTAGTCACATCTTCTCTGGATGATCAAATACGCATGTATTTTGAAAGATGTGTTTAAAGAACATTGATACATAAATCTCTTTGAAACGAAACACCCAGTGTTCTGGACAAAAAGAAACTCCCTCATGTTATTTTCTGTTTTTTTAAGGTCATTAATAGATTCAGAGAGAGGACTTATGGCAAAGCATCTGGGCTCCTCAAATGCTGCATTAATGGAAGACAAGTGCTATACAAATCCTTTTTAACACTTCAAGACTACAAAGCAATTTGTTTTCTTACTGTCAACTTTTCTTAAAAGATTAATTGAGCTTCAGTTAAAGAAGGTCATTAGGAGGAAATGGAGAAATGAACAGAATGCATTTCTGCTGGCAAGAAAAGCAAGCAGCAAACTGTGAAAAGGTTAGAAATACTAAAAATATTCAGAAAGATGGATCATCCTTTCTCCAATTTTCTTTTTTTTCCTCCCCTTACATCTGCACTGTCTTCATAAAAAACCTTCTCCTTCATTGCTTCTTTATTTATAAAATGGGAACTAACATGGCCTACACTCAGTTAACAATCACATCATGAGGAACTGTAATCTTAACAGAATTTAAAGATTCCTTTAACACCTACAAAACTGACATGCCACCCAGAACGGTTCCTCTGCTAATTAACTGCTAGGTCACTGCTCCACAGTTTTGCAAGAAGACTGAACCCTGGTATGGTAAATAATTCCCAAATCAACCCCTTACAAATATGCATATTTTGAAAAATAACTGAGTTTCAATGCATGGGACATTTATGGAAAAAAGTAAAATACCCAAAGGATACATAAAGGAAAACAGATTCAGGAGGACTGGAAACACAGAATACCGAGAAGTCAATGTTACAACTTTCCAGCCCAAAAGATGCTCGGTGTTATGTTGCTCTGCCAAGACTAATGTAACTGGCATTGAACCAAAAAGTTTCAGAACACAAAATGAAAGACTTGTTTCAATGACAGTTTTAGATCCTTTTCTATTTAGTATAATTTTTCTTCAGATATATTCCATTCCCCTTATTTTCTCTGCTAGTTTTTAATAGAAATCTTTTGTAACAAAGAACAAGATGTTTTCAAGAGACATTTTGTCCTTTCCCAAGCTTCTATGCCCACTATTTAGACCTGTTCATGAGGGTTCAGGAAAGCTGTAAGAGCACAGGCTCTTCAAAATTCAGTTATTACAAGAGGGCGTAAAAGCCATCTCCATGACATCCCAGGGGCAAAAGAGCCTCACTAGTCTGTTATTCATAAATGCAGCTAACAAAGTACTTTTTTTCCCATGCAAGTTTTTTCTGCCAAACACCCAGGAGATTTGTCATTAGCAATCTTGATCTCTTTGTTATTGCACAGGCTCCAACAATTAAGAATTTGCAACTTCCCTGGGTAAACTGCTCTGGTGCTGCAACACCCGCTAGCAAGTATGTCTTTTCCTGATGTCCACTTCCTTAGCTGCACACTGGCCTCTTACTGTGCAACCTCCCATTAGGGAAAAAGTTCTGTTCCATTACCTTGTTGAATTTCCAATTTTTATTGGCTCAGTCATCACGTTTCCCGAGTTCCCTCTAAACTGAAGCTTTACTGCCTGGCTTATCAACCCTGTCATCCCATTTGTTGTTGTCCACAACTTTCTCAAATATGCCGTCTCTCATTGCAAATTGCTGGTGTAAATGTTGAACACCTTTGGCTCCATTATGACCCACAGAGCATTCTTGATAGCAGCTAAAAGCTGGAGCACTTCGAGACACTGATTACTACTCATAGCTTGAAAATTGGCTGGACTACTGGGCTTTAACAGCCTATTTGTTTAGCTAACAAATCAGAATACTGCAAGTCTTGTCAAAAAACTTCAGTGAAATTAGAGTTCTGATAGCCAGTCATTTCATCCTAGAAGGTTCTCAGGTTGGTCAAGCATGATCAGCCCTTAGTGAGTGAGTATTGGCTGTTCCTGGTTGCTTTCTGCCTTCCATGCTCGTGGAAATGAATTCCAAAATGAATGATCTTTCCAAGCACTGAGATGAGGCTCACAGACAAGGACAATTCAGGGCACTGTAGATCATTCTCAAGGCTCAACATACCATTATGCTTTTTCAGTCATTGGGCTGACTTTGCCTGTCCCTTCCACTCAGCGATAGACTAGCATTTTTTCTAAACTTCCTTTTGTTACTAGCATACTAGAGAGCAGAAGTGCTGAGTTCAGATCGCTATGCCATCACAGCTCCGCTGTGTGATGGCAGAAAAGTCATAAAAGATTTTTCCCATATATCTATATATATTCAGTCTACATTAGTTATCTAGGTAACACATTCCCTTCCTCACATAGGTAGAACAAACTGCCCTGTGGGCATGATTACCTGCAGTAATTATAGAGGGTGTTAAGACAATTTACAGCAACCAGACAATTTTATATGACTACTTAGGCAAAAGAAGCCTTTGCCATAATCCTTCAATGTAATAACTAAAATGCCATGGCCCTGCTTTTCAAGTCAATACTGCACAAGAGAAACTTGTATAGTCTACTTTTCGGAACCTCTAGAAAATAATAAATGAAAAACAGTTTTCTTGGTTCTGTTCTTGGAGAGGCACAGCTTGGATTTGATTTGCTGCTATTCATGAGAGTCACGCTGTGCTCCTTCTTCATGCATATTTAAGTGGCTGTTAGCTTTTTGGAAAACATTCCCTGAGCCTGCAAGTTCCATGAGTTTGTCCTGTAAGTGGATTATATTTTGCAATCAATGCTATAAAGGCTGCAGTACCAGAGAGCTTTTGCCATACACCTCATGATCAAAGTTCAGAGCCCATAGTTGCAGTGAAGCAGCAGGCATGTTCACTCTCTGTATATTTGTACCAATTAGCTCTTGCAGAAATTAGCTAACATTCATATACATTAACTGTTCGTCACTTCTGGCAACTATTCTGCTCTACAAACCCACCAGGGCTTCTTTTGTTTTTCCAGTAATGCAAGTTCCATTCTCAAAAAAAGCACTCAGGGAAATGTACTTGTAATGTTTGGTGGGGCTATAAATAAATAAATATCCATGAACTGTGCTAATGTGCTCTCCAGAAGAGAAAAAGCAGAAAGCATTGGAGGCTGTGCCAAACAGGACTGCATGAGAAGCAGTGTGGAAGGACACCTGCTTCCGAAGGTGGGTGGCAATACATCAGTAAGCTTCTTCCTCCCTCACAGCAGGTGGCATTTGGATGTCTCTGATTTGCTGCCTTCTTTATCAGCTGAGGCCCCACTGATCTCATTGCCAAGTGGGGAACCCCATCCTGAGGAGTGGGAAGGAAATACCAAGGGTAGGTGAAGGGTCTCCTTTGCTGCTGACAGGAGGAGATGGCTTTCTAATTCATGCATATACTGATCAGTTGGTACCTGCTTGTTATTCTTCAGAAGCAGGGTAAGGGCTCAATAGGATGTTGTTTAAGACATATCGTAAGAGAGGACAGGCTGAAGGGACATACCCAGTGCCAAAAGCAAGCAGGGAAAGCTGGTGAGAACATTTGCCAAAACAAGTTCAGAAGTAATAAATCTTTTTTGTGCAGATGCTATTGTTTCAATAAGAATTCAGAGCCGGGATGTGCCAGCATTATTCCTGTATTGCAGAAGGCCACGGCCCTGGAAGAGAACCATCAAGCTTTAAGCACTGAAGAAATGGATCCTCTGAGCTGTGGGGTGGGGGAGAATAACACTGGGGAAAATAAGCTGTTAAAGAAAGAAACAAGTCCCCTCCCAAGCATGCAGCTTGCTGACACTGTGCGAAAATCGAGGGAGAATCTCAGAGAAAGAGGTGCTGAGATGTAGAGAAGACAAGGGCAGTTAGAGACATTCCTAAATGGCCTTGTGAAAATGAAAAAAGTTGACAAGAAATCTCTGAACCACAGCAGCTTTGATGCATGGCTTGTCTTAGAATATCTTACTGCATGTAATAAGTTATCTGTTTGTGAAATGGTAGGGATTTTAACACTTCACAGCATCCAGGAATCTCCCTTCCTGGCCACAGGATTCAGCTGTACCCTCCTCATACAAAAAGACAGCAGGATTCCTGGAGCAGCCTCTTTAAACTTAAACAGAGTACAAACTTTCTAGCACGTGTTTATCACCTTAGATTACATCAACAGCAGTACAATCTGCTTCTGGGATGCAGAGTTTTGCTAGACAAAACTTCAGAAGAGTCACTGGGGCTGTTTCAATTACTTCAGAATGATGACGCTTAACTGCTTCAGAACAAAGCATTGCAAAAATCTTCCACTCCCGCTTTTTTCCCCCAACACCTGGTACAGCGTCGTTCATGATTCACTGCATTGCAAATGCAATTTTGTTTTGAGGAGTTTTACTTCTATGGCTCACTAAGAGGCCTAATTGATGCTTTGCACAATGGCCCCATTTTCTTTGTCTTTTGCTATATATAGCTTAACAAATGCTACCTTGATTCTTATAATGAGTTTATGGATGCTGAGCTGTTCAGACAAATCAAGCTTTAAGCCCTAATGCTATTTTTCCTGAGAATATCCAAATAGGGAAGCAGTGCTGAGAGGTTTGTGATGTCCATTGTGTTGTACTGTTGGACCTTACTGTGTAAGTGACTTCACCAAAGGAGGGGGAGTTCCCATTTCCATGCACCCACTGGAGTCACCAGTGGGGCTCTGAATACTCCAATGCACACAAAGGAACATATATTTAATTACATTTCTTAGCTGAATTTTTGCAATCTTCAACTCAGCCATAAATGGAAGAAAGAAGTCCTCACTTCAGAGAGCAGAAAACTGCTGGGTGAGACAGCACCACTCACTTGAGCATGGAAGTGGGTGTTGTGAAGAGATTGGGGATTTTGAATGTCCTCATATTATACTGTGTAAGCAGGGTGCGAACGTCTCTGATCTTTAATGATTATCACAGTTTTTGAAGTTAATTCAGGGAACTCTGTAGAAAATAAAATGGTGTGTATCAATATAAATTGAGCCCCAGTAAAACCTGTGGTCTAAGCCACAGGCCATATTGTGCACAAATTTGATTGCTGTGTTCACTTTATCCCCTCCTTAGGTAGGAGCTTGTGGTAGGTAAAGCTCTCTTTACTAACTGGGAAGTTTAAAAAAAAAAAAAAAAATACTTTGAGAACTGTTAAACTTTTGTCATTACACTAAACAAATTTTTCCTCCCTCCTCATTTGTTTCTCTTTCTAGTTATTTCTGGTTGTGATAACTCATCATTATGGTATCTGAACACCCTCCATAAATGCATGAATTTTCCCCCATATGATTTTTCATATTTTCTTGGGAACAGAGATGGAATTGAAATTATCTGAGGGGTTTTAAAGTTTTTATTTATGTATCTTATGACTGATTATTGTTTAAAGGCAAGGCTAGAGACCTACATGTTGTGTTTACCACTGAAAGTAGTGAGGCTGGAAGTAGTTTATGTATCCCAGTGTACAGTGGTTCTTAAATCCACCAAGCTAGCTGTTGCTAGCCAAGCTGTTAGCATCCAGTAAGAGTCAGTAACAATCACCCAAGCCACTGGCCTCTTGTCCCAGGGTAATGACTGTTAGGTCAACTTTAAAGATCATCATCTGTCATAATTGCTACTGCTCCACTGACATCAAATAGGATGCATTCGCTGCTACTAGCGAATTTGGCCCAATATATTCAAACTGGAACGATTTACAATATACTGCAATTTCTTTTCTCTGCTGGGATGCATCAACTCCTACAACTCCAGGAAAGAGCTGTGAATTCCCCTTGGCTTACATGAGGATTTTAGATGAATGCTGACTAAAGCATGGCAATTTGCATTTCACAGTGGCACAGACCTGCCTTTTGTTTCCAGACAAATGTGGATTCACCAGTAGACACTGGGCATGCAAAAATAAAAGCATACATTAACATACACACCTTTTGGTTTCAGCAGACCTTATCACGTGACAAATTTTACCATTGCTTTTAGCAAACAAGATTACTTACAAGAGTGATGTGTGGTATATAGTGTCAAGCTTAGAAATACAGAGCAAATTTGCAGTGCATGAATGCTTAATTTTACACATCAGAGCTGGTCTTACCATCAGAGATAGGGGTAGACAGTTTGCTTCTCCCCTTTTTGTTTTGTATTAAAAAAGCACAATTGCAAACAGAAGGCAGAACTGGCTATTTATATCAGCTCCATCGGAAGTGGTGACAGGTATAATTACAGAGGAGAAATTACAAGGCTTATTTCAGTGGCATTTCTCCTGCTGTTCCAGGGAAGATAAAAGATTGAAAGTGTTCTTGCCACATCTCCAAAGCAAAGATGCTTCAGTGCACTGTTCAGGTTATTTTCAGGTTGATTGAAGGCTACCTTCTCTAGTCCTCAGTAGGGAACAGGCTGTGTGGGGTTTGCCTGTTGGCTTGATCACCTCCAGGACATTGATTCAAGCAAGCCTGGGGCTTTTTCTATTGGGATGCCTACCGCTAGGTGTGGGAAAACTGTGCTAAACTCATCTTATCTACGGCTCTGCCAAATCTACTCACTTTGGCCTTCACCACTTCTATTTTGCCCATCACATGCAAGATGTGGCTCTACTGAGAAGCAGCCTCACACCAAGGCAATTTCTACAAAAGCTTTGCAAAGTTGGCAGTTGTTTCTGGGTTGCACCTGATCTTGTCCAGCTTCCCCAGTACTGGGATGGTATTGTCTAATATAAGCAGCCCTTGGGATTCACATAAATCAGATGTGTCAGATGAAGACCCATCATATCATTTCTATTCCAATACCACAAGAATAGACAAACTGACAGCAGTGAAGGCAGAGCTAAGCGCTGAGAGCAGTGGAATTAGATGACACCAGAGCTTGCTGCTTCAGGGCTGCTCTGCAATGATTTCAGCATCCAGGAGTGCCTCACTTTACAGCACTGAGACAGCTGGTCCCATAGCCACTGCTCTACAAACCTTTGTCACATGGAGCATCTATGCAAAGGTGCCTGCTTGAAATTCAACAAAACCTTTATTCTTCCTCCCAGGAAATCAAACACTTAAGGAGAAGACATTTGAAATGCTCTTAACAGCAATCCTAAAGAACAAGGAGCAAGAACAGAACAACAATAGCTCAGTTGCTTCCCCTAGATTGGGTTGTTTGAAATAATGTTGGCTTGTTACCTAGCAACATAGAGCTTATTGCTGGGCTAGTTACAACCTAATTCATATTTGTCATAATTTGTGTAATCAGAACTGATCATAAATAAAGACTGAATACAATCAACTGACTTATGTTTGCAATTAGAATCAATCTAAATCAGAGAAGGACATTAACAGCTCAGCCATTGGCTCTGGCTGACTAATTCCCATTCTGATACTTCCACTTGTATATTTACTATGTTGTCCCTTACTACAATCTCCAGTTAGGGATCTAGGCATATTCTTCAGCAAAACATGCCTCTAAACACAAGTGAAGGGCAGCATTATACTTGACTTCATCTAGGCTTTCTTGGTCAGCTCCATTCACTTCCCTGTTTCAGGTGTTCTTATTACCCACTCTCCTAGGTAATTCACATCATCTAAATGAAACACTCAGAACCCCTCTTCCTATCTTGCATGTCAGCCCTGAGCATTAGCTCTGCAGCCGGTGCCAAGTGCATAGCTCACAAAAGTGACAATGCTGGATTACCTCAATATCTGCCCCAATCTCTCTACTATGTCACACCTTCACTTGCTGTCACAAAAGGCTTTGGTGGCATATAGGTATAATGATTACACAGCAGCTTTCTCCACAGCTGAGCTATTACACACATAGAGGACTCATCTGGCAGCTGAATGTCTATCATAGCCTGGCAAACACAGCTGAGCAGGAAAACTTAAGGATCTGAGGCAGCTTAATCAAGTGAAGATTAATGGGAACAGTCTTCTAATATGTAAAAGGGAGCTGCAGAGAACTGGTCTCTGCACTACCTCCAGATGAAGCACGAAATTGAAGACAACCTGCAAGAAAAGGTACTCAGACAGCAGAGCACTGCTCAGAGGTCAGGACCACAGTATAGGAATAGCGGCTGGGGAGGCTGTGAAACAGGATAGGGTTTCCCTTCAGAGTTATATCAGTGTCTTTGAGAGTCATAGCATCATAGGATGGTTTGGGTTGGAGTCAGTTTAATTAAGGCAGACATGCAGGGAAAGTGGTCAGGCACAGCACAGCCAACATGCATAGCAAGGTAAACCCACCTGCCCCACAGACATTACCTTCCCTGTGTTGCCATAGCAGCTGCCTGTTCCAGGGACCAGGCAGTCTCTTTGCACCTTCTCCAACCGCCTAGACAGATCTACACAGGAGATGTCTGGCCCTGTTACTCTCTACTTTTACATTTTGTCCTTGGTGGATCATTTCCTTACACAAAGAAAATTTGTTCATGTAAAAAATAAATCTTCATAGCTGCATCTCTGCAGTACAAGAGTGATTTACAGGACTGTGATAAATCTATGTACTCCTTACAATCCAAGCATGTTGCCTTGTTCTCCAAACACAACTGCAGAAACTTTTAACTTTGAAAGGAGGGTACGACTATAATGGATAATATTTTTAAATAAAAATTCATTTATTTTTAAATACAAAAAACCCCCACAAAATGTTCATCTGTAAGATCAGCAAATGTCTTGGCAGGATTAGTGTCCTGGAATCATCTCAGCAGCTGTCCAATTTTGTGTAAGCAAAGATGACAAATTTAAAGACTCAGCTAGCACCTGGACTAGGCTGAGAGTTAGAAGGCTGATTCTTGTCCTATTTCTGTCCATGTAATCCTTAATGTGAGGCACAAGTGTTGCAGGTGTCCAAGTTTTAAGCCCATTTCCCTGCCTAGCATCTATTACAGGCTTTAATTTACCAAAGCCTGGACAGTGATCTCCCCTGCCCTGTTACAATTTGGCTTTCTGTATATGCCAAATCTAAGTCACATCACCAGCTTCGTGATAGCTGAGCTTTTCCTTTAATGCTCCATCTACAAATTCATACAGAATCTCAAATAGCAGTCTCAGCATCTGCTCATAAAAACAAAACTGCGTATTTTTTAGTACTAAAACTGGAGGGGTATCAAAAAGACATGGCTCTATTGAACTTTAGAGCTCAGAAGACCAAAGATTAAGTATTATTAATGTGTGTTTAAAGCAATGTCACTGTCTCTGGGATTCTGACTCAGAAGCTCTGAACATCTGGTACAGACAGTACTTCTGCTACAAAGGAAGTTGGCAGGCAGGTTTGTACATCTCTGGGGTGAGTTTGGGAGAGTTTGCAGCTAAAAAGGTAAGTCTTATTAACCAATAAAAGTAATCCCACAGTATTCCTTTCATTCCAGGGAATTCCAGTTAAACAAAAATAGAAACTTTAAAGAACACTTAAGAATCCTCTGGCTGATCCATATCTAGGAAGTTTGAGAAGAAGCAGATAACTGAAGACATTAACCAAGATGCGAGTTTCTTGTCACTCACTGTGAAGCAGCTAACACAGGTTACAAAGGCTTGTTCGTAAGTAGACAGGATGACAGATCTGACTGACAGCCACCAAAATGCATGCAGCAGACTGTCTGCCGGAGCCCTCAGCTGGCAGGGGGGTTACACAGGGGTCAGCTGCATCCTCAGAATTTAAGTGGGTTTGAGGACTTTTTTCCACCTTCTCACATTGAGCCAATTAAAAGGTAATTCTACTCTTAAAGAGGTAGATACTGCAGGCATCTCTGATTACAGCTTATTCTCCCATCACAAATCCTGCAAAGCAAGCATCTGGGGAGCCACATAAAATTTAAGTGTTTTGATAAGCACTTAGTTGAGGGTTTTTTTTTTTTTTGAAGGGTAAAAGCTGTCTGACAACATTTTGTTAAAGGCTGCTCCTGTGTGTCACTGCTGGCACAAGAGCCCTAAAGCTGTTTAGGTAACTTCTGAAACTTCACCCCCACAGCTCACTTTGTGCCACCTATCTGCTCTAGCTAATTTTCTTTTGGTGGTGTTAATTATTGTACTGTCTGTTAAAAAGACATGTTCACTACCCTTCAATCCCATGAAATGACAGCAAATTGCTGCAGCAGCAGCAGCAAGAAGAAAACTGTTCCCCCTTTAAAAAATTCATAGTGATTTAAAAGGACAAGGAAAAAGTCAGTTTATTATTCACTAGAGAGCATATTTTGTTATCCTGAACAAACACAGCATCAGTACTCAAAGCCTGTCTGGAAGAGCAGGGAAAGAGAGCTCAGAGGATAACAGGTATTTATGCACTGCCTTTAAAAAGGCAGCAGGTAATGATGTGCCATGAATCTCAATAAGAAGTTTTTGTGGGGTTTGGTTTTTTTAGACAAACCTTAAGATTCTGGTTTGAATTTGGAAGTTTTGTAAAACACTGGCTTGCAATTCAGCAGTCAGAATAAACACAGTCACATTATGATGTGAGAGGTTAAACTGATTCTGTTTTACTTGAATGCACCAGCCTGAGAACTGCAGCGGTTCAGGAGTTGATTCACGAGATGCTCGTACATTGCTGGGGGCAGTGGCACCAGGTAGGAACATAAGGCAGATGGATAAGGGTGGTAACAATTTTAGTCTGCTGCCACAAGCCTGCAGGGGCCCCAGGTGACTTATGCTTTGCCTAACTGTACTGAGATAGGTGGAGGGGTCCAACTTGCTTTGTGTAAAAGATAGTAACAAAATGTGAGTTTACATTGGCATAGACTGAATGGGAGCAGTGGCAATCAATTACTCCAGGAAAGATGCTAAAGCAGCATATCCACACTTACCTGGCACAAGTATATTATAGAAGAACAGTTATAAAAAGCAAACCAGAGTCACTTATGTTTGCAAAAAATGTTTTCCCATGAAGTTAAATAAATATGTCTGATAGAGTGGAAAAATCATGGAGCTTTCTTTCTACCAGGATGCTTACTAAGCCTTCGCACATTAGAAGAGCACCATATGCATTTAGATACTATTGAAATTTTTACCCAAGTTTATCCAAACAATGCCTGTGGCTTTGGTTTTGTGTGTGTGTTTTGGTTCTTGTTTGTTTTACTTTTTGTGTGTTTCCCTCCCCTCTTCACCTCCCAACTCTTACTCAAAGTCTTCAGGGTTTTCTTGCTTTTAAAGATCAGGTTTTTTTGAATATACATGCAGTAGCCAAAGTGGAAGTGTGAAATCTTAGTGCAAAGCTTGTTTTCAGAGTTGTTTTGCAGGTACAACACATGCATATCTACAGCTGCACTGACTACTGCAGGTGTAGAAGAGTAATAACAGGTAAGAAGTCATATTGTGAAAATCTTGGTTGGAATGGCATTGTATTCCTGACATGCTCACGGTGTTTAAACTCATTACATATACCACCAGCTGATTAGGTAGAATGACCTTCCTTTTACATTCTCTTACCACATATTAGAAGTATCAGATAAATAGAATGATACTGTTTTGCTCCTGACACCTACATTCATACACAACTTGGACGTCAACACTGAGGTGTCCAACAGGCTTGATTATAATGCATTTTCATTGCATTTGATATCTAAATATTCTCCCTAGTAGGTTTGTACCAAGAAATAGCTGCATCTTGAAGAAATAGGCCCAATTATTTTTACTACATGCCAGAAAACTGCATTATCTGATATGAATTCAGGAATATGAAAAAAGTCTACAAGTATGAAGTATTTTCAGTTTTGGTACAGAAAGTATTGTTAAATATAAAAAAATAAGACCAGTAGATGCACTTGCTCATACACATGTGCTGCTGTAGAAATTGCTACTACCACTGGAGTACATAAAACAAGCAAAATTATGCAGCTGCTTCCTTATGAAAATAGCCTAAATCACCGCATTCTTCCCAGTAAACCAAATGCATACCAAGTAAACCCAATCTCGCCTTCTGCACTGAGCTATGTTTTCACTTACATAGATAGCACTTCATTGCCAAAGCAGGAAACTTTATTCCTAAAGACATATTTTAATCCCATCAACACATATTAGATGCAACTAATTTAAGTGTCGCTCTGCAGTGTGGAGCAGAAAATTCTTTTCTTCATTGAAACAGATACCATTTTTGTCTTGCATTTGAAATAGATGATGGCAATACCAATAGGACTTGAACTCCGCTAAACAGAAATGGGCCAAGAGCAAGAGTGTCAGGTAGATGCCATTATCAGAAGGAGAACTCCAGAATTCCATGGAGCTGCTCCCAGCTCTGGATTCTGCAACACTGTTACAGCAGATAGGAAAATCTGTATTAGTCTCATGCAAATTTTCAACAGGAGATTTAGTAAATAAACATACTTAAAAAACCATCAGTAGCCTGGTCCTGTTTCTGATAGCTGATTTAATTTATTCAGTGATATCTTATTTTCTGTTCTCTCTTTTTAGTAATATAAACATTGAAAAAGTATGCTATCATTATAGCCTAAGGATAAGGGAGGTGAAACTTCCAAGGAGAAGTTATACCTTTTAATAAAGCATAAGTGGAAAAAAAATAGACTGGCTTTCAAACATAGAAGACCTTTATCAATGATACTCCAGAGGTGCTGGCTACCTTTCCCACTCAATATTTCTAATTTATTAGTAAAATTGGGTCAGACCCACAACCATTTTTTTCTACTCAGTTTAGCTTGATATTTATTTTTATCTGTACTAGAACAAACTAAATACTTGTGCAGCCAAACCCTGGGGCTATAATCACTGGTCTAAAGATATATTCTTTTCCTAGACTATGACTCTCTGCAAAAAAAAGAAGCCACAATATAGTACCCATTTACTTTCAGCTGTTGCCTGCAAGAAGTTGATTTTGACAAAAGGGAACAAAACTCCTGTTATCCACAGCAGCAACGGTCTTCAAGTTGTGCAGTAACCAGCACATTTCTGATCAAATGGTAGCCTTAATGTTTTAGATGCAACTACCAACCTTGCTTTGTATTGAACAGAAGGTATTATCTCCTGGTGCTATTTCTTCCGACTACCTCAAAAGATATCAGTAGATGATGCTGTGTTAATTGCTACGCTTTATTCACATTCTCATGTTCCTTTTACGGTTAAGAAAAAGGTAAAGCTTGAATTCAGAAACAGTTCTGCAGCAGGTAAATTCTTGCACCATTAGGTTAGCGTTCACTGCCAATGGCTGTGCACAAGGACAGGTGGACTCAAACATGTGCTCATGACCAATAATAGCAGTACTCTCATGCCCATGCTCTATTAGTATTGAGTAAGATGCTTCTTCCCATCACCATCAAATCTCAATTTGACCCAAAACTCAATCCCAAATGGAAATCTTTCTAGGTGAAAAATTATCTGCTCCCTATCACTCCAGAAAAGGAGGCAATGAGTTTTAGGAGGGTGCTTGCAGCTAAATATAACTCCTATTTAGACGACTAATTTCATATGGGAACATCTCCTTAAGTGCTAGAGGAAAGTGATGTTAGATCTCTGGACAGGAAGAGTTATCTGGTCTTTGCTATTTACCTTGGTTCTTCATCTGCAAAATGAAGTTAATAGCACTCTTCCAAGCAGCATTGCAAAAAATACATTCAAGATACTGGGGAAATCCAATAGCTCTGGATCTGCTAGGGGCTTCCTAATGTGTGTGAAAACCAGTACAGTCTCACTACATTATTGCTGGCAACATGAAAACCTTGTCTAGGGGAGGTAGTTTTTATACTTTGAACACTAAAGAAAGTTTTTGCTAGTAAGCCTTTGATCATTTTTATTACTGACATTATGTGGACTTCAGTTGGGGAGTGGGAATGAGCCTGTATTAAGTATGCCTGCATTTTCTGAAATCCGTTAGAATCCTGCTTGCTGAGCTGGTAGAACTGGGCATGCTTCAGCAGCAGCCTGCCTAGCCATAAGCAGGGATGGTTGAGAAGGGAGTTCCCCATATGACTCTGTACCATCTGGGTCAGTCAAAATGGGAGAAATCATGCTGTTCCCAGCACCAAGTGACAACCAGCCATCTGTAGTGAGACAGGCTACACATTACCCATGTTCCAGATATGGGCACAGGGGAGAAAACAGGATCTGCAGGAGTCTGTCCTGTCACACCATAGTTTTAAAAGCTTTAACAACAATTTGACTATTTCATCCTTGACCACAAGCATGAAGTTAACTTAGATACTGACACCAAACTGGCCAACTCCAGGATTTCAGGCAGATGTCAAAACTCCATAACATGCACTGGCAAGTGGCTGTACTTGTACAAATATCCCTGCAGACAACTGCTGGTGTAGAGACAGGAATAGGTTAGGCATAGATGAGATTCAGCCCAGAGCATGCAGCAAAACTGTACCAGATGCTCTGAGCCAGCTTGTCTCAAGTTTACAGCCACAGTTTTGGCCTTTGCATTTTACAGAATTTATTCTCAGCAAATGTCTTGAGAATAATTTGCCACAGTTCATACCTACAAAAACTGGATCACACCATCTTAACAAGTCTCAGTTAAAAGCCGGTTTGCTTTCATTAAAGGTCCTTACTTCATTCCTGTGATGATCAGTATTATCATTTGTGACCATTATTAATTATAGCTATACAGAACACACAGTGGAGGAAAAGGCCACAGTGGCCTGAAAGTGGATTTACAGTGAATTGTTTTCTTGGGAATCTCCATACAAGATGACATTTTGTGATGTTCTGACAAACAGAAAGATCACCAAGTGAATTTAATTTAATCCAGGACAGTTTCCTTCAATTTCCTACCTCTCACTCACATCCCTCCTATAAAGTCCTGATTCTGTTTTCAGTTATTTCAATTTCTGTCTGTTCCTGCAGCATCTCAGCACCAAGGCAGCTGTGAACACATTGCAGCCAGGAGATAGGCTGGTACATTTACATTCTATGATGTAGCAGCAGGCTCAGCTAGGCTGGGGTAGCATTTGCTACCCTGTTAAGCTGATTTAGTTTGCAGTGTTTCTTCATCCACCGCTGATTTTGCCACTTCATCTGTTGGCCCCTTTCCAGGCTGTTGATAAGTAGTTTAGAAATCTCACCACTAAAATCCCCCACCGATCCTGGTATTGATCCCAATTTCTAATCCACAGTTTAACTTTGCCTCTCACCATGTGTTTGTTTCCTGAGCAGCTACAGAAGTGCTTATTGACGTAGTATGACACTAGCATTCATGTACTAGGAAAGTGCTCTAAGCATAAACAGTTTGGCACATACTGAGGTATAGCTGCCTCCACCCTAAGAGGTCTGGGATGATTTTACTCTGTCAGTATACTGTGCCTGCCTCTAATATCCTTGATTTTTCTACATCAAGAAAAGTCTGCTGCATTAAGCTTAGTCAAGAGGGCTGGGGAAATTACTCTGCTCAAGTATTATGCCTGTTCTCAGTCATGACCTCACATACTGGTACCTGCCTTGTAGTCAAGGTTTATTCATGTTTCCATGTTCTAACACTAATATCTGGACTTTCAACTTAAGCCCAGCTGGGTAAGTGGGAAGTATTTTCCTTGTTTTAGTCTAGGTCAAACAAACCAGAATCATCATAGCCTAAAGCTGGTGAATCACCAGAGAACACAAGACCTTGGCCCAATTTTCACCAGGTTTCATGAGTCTAAAGATGTAACAATCATAGAATGGTTTGGGTTGGCAAGAACCTTATGATCACACAGTTCCAACCCCCCTGCCGTGGGCAGGGATGCCTCACACTAGACCGTGTCACCCAAGACTCTGTCCAACCTGGCCTTGAACACTGCCAGGGATGGAGCATTTACCACTTCCTTGGGCAACCTGTTCCAGTGCCTCACCACCCTCACAGAAAAGAATTTTTTCCTTATCTCTAACCTGAACTTCCCGTCTTGAAGTTTAAACCCATCACCCCTTGTCCTGTTGCTACAGTCCCTGATGGAGAGTCCCTCCAGTATCCTTGTAGGCCCCCTTCAGATACTGGAAGGTTGTGATGTCTCCACACAGTTTCTCTTCTCCAGGCTGAAAAACAGCTAATATTTAGCTAATAATGATCATTTGGAGTGACAGGCAAATAGCAATGCTCCCTCACAAACCAACCAAATTATGAATATGCAATATTCATTATTTAATACAGGCACATGGCTGGATTATGAAGTAGCAATGCAGCAGCTCTGAAGCATTTAATGATACAACATATTTTCATAGAACAGTATGTCCAGGGCTGGGTTCAGATCTTGAGAAATCAGACACAACCTCCATTTATTATTTGATGGGACACCCTCCTCCTCCTCCCCTGGGCAGCTGGCACAGGGACTCCCAAAGCAACCAGCACTGACTCAAAAGAGGAATAGGGCAAGAGCATTTGAGAGGTGGAGAAATCATGGATGATGGGAGGAAGTTTGGCTGGAAAGATGTATCACTGTCATATGCAGTCTTCAGACACAGGAGGCTATTGCTTCTGTTACTATCCTACCCTAGTACTAAAGTTCCATGATCTTCTCCCCAAGTTATGGTCAGAGTCTCAGGTTCTGCTAGCAAAATTCACCAACATGGACAGTGTAACATATAAAGGGAATTCTCACCTATCTCCTGCAGGAATTTTTAAATTTCCTTTTTACTGTTAAAAGAAAGAGACAATCTAGTCTGTGGAAGCCATTATCAGCTGCTGCCACCCACCCCCATTTTTTTTAAAACACATAGCAATAGGGATATTTTAATAGTTCAAAGAAAGTTGAGAAGAACAAAGATTCTGTTCAGTGTTGTGGAGAAGCTCAGACTTCTGGTTCTAAAGTCTTTGCAAAAAACAAAGGGGAAAAGGTATATTTCTCTTTTCTCCTTCCCCAAGGAGAATGCTCTGTTAGGTTATCCTTAGTCATTTTGATGACCTTTTAAGTTCCAACTACATCAAAAAATAAGGAAAGAAAGGAAGAAATACGGAGCTGGAAGAGGCAATGTTGCCAGAGGGATAAGTAATAAATCAGCAGAGAAACAAGTTCTCCCTGCAAGCTTGCCAGAAGTTACCAAAAGGAAAAAATTCTATTCTAGAGCTTGGTTGCACAGGTCTAACACCACTTGCTAATATAAAGGGTTAATGTGGTTTACAGGAAGCTTAACATCTGTCTAGTCAAATAGCAACCGACCCTATTAGCTGCATTTAGAGCAGTCTCAGCTTCTGACACTAAACAGCTATAAAGAAATAACTTCTGTATTTTTGAAATGTCAAGCAACTGTTCCAGAACATAGTTGTTTCTACCCTTTATTATATATAATCCTCCTCCTAGAAATAATTGATTTTTTTTTTTTTTATTGCCAGCTGTAAAGTTATCTATGTTTTAGTGACTGGAAAGTAGCTTTAAGTCCTGGAAATATTTAATGCATATTTAATACTGTGCAACCAAGTTTCACCAGAGAGCCCCTGTCCAGCATCCGAAGTGGATATCTTCTATGGCTTTGGGATTCAGACACTTTCAAGTACAATATAAGAGTCTTTGCAGTGATGACTTCTAAAAGCAGGGGTTCTCTAACCTGAAAGAGGTTTTACCCAGAGAATGTTTTTCTTTTTACTTTTGATCTGTTAAAGCTGATTTGGCTGTCTACTGCATCTTATTAATCAGAAGGCTAAAAAGACTGACCACTTATTTTGATGCAAGTGCCTTTCCAAAGTCTATTACTTTCAGTTTATCTGCTCAAAGACGGAGAGAATTCCCTTTGCCCTGCACGGAGCAAACATAGATCACTCAGACTGTAAAAAAATATGAAGCTCCAAAGCTCAGCTTTTCTTCCATTCTCCTTAGATTAAGTGGTTAGGAGGTCGCCTGAGTTGGAGTCTCAACATGGAATTTAGATCTTGATTAGAAAATATTCTAGTTAAACAGAAGCTGAGAAGAGTCAGAGAACTGACTGAAACACCTTTGAGTATGAATTCCTTGGAGCAGAAAGCATCTTTTATTATATAATGGCACACTGCTAACCCAATGTGACTTAACTTTGTTGACATCTGAATAGTATGGTAATATATGCATTTTTTAAAGAGTCTGAAGATAAGGTTGACTGAACACTGCAGAGCAAGAAGTCTCTGTTGCTGTGTGTTCAAACAGCATTTGGTACATTGGTGTCCCCAGTGTCCTATCCATACAAGTGACACAAGACAAAAAGACTTCCCTAGAAATGCCAAAGCAGTGTCAGGAGTCTGTCACATCCCTCAGGCTATCATAATGAAGTCAGACCAGGTACTGCTGCTGAAGGCATGGGTGGAAGTCAGGCATTGCAGCATTTTTAGCCTCTAATTCCATAGCGTGAGTAAACAGTTAATACCTGCTGTGTGGCTAGGAAGGGCTTTCGGGTACAGGCTCAAACGCACTCAATTTCTAAGTAGAAGCTTTGAATCTTGTGTCAACCCACCATCCCACTGCAAGTGATGGGATAACAGCAACTGACCTCCATGACAAAAAGGGCTGGAGGACCTCTGAGATCTGCCCTAGTCCTATTATTTAAAAATCTATTAGCCAGAGAGCAAAGACTTTAATCTCCATCTAGCATTGCTTTCAAGTGTTAATACTTTTAAAGGTACATGAAGATGAATAAATCCAAGTTCTAGCTTAATAAATTGGGAGTCTACTGGTGGAGCGAGGGGTACACCTTCTCAGCAGTGGAAGGATATAGACAAAAGACAATATAGGTGCCTCCTTTATTCTCCTTTAATCCATTTTCAGACATTCTGTTTCCCCAGCTGCTGATACTGTAAAAATGTTGCTTGGCAACATGGTAACAGGGGAAAAAAAAAAAAATCTTCAAAAACATTAGGAGTTTTTGTCCTTAGAAATGTACTAGTTCAGCACATCCAACCTCCTACAGATCCATTTCAGAGGAAGAGGCACAATGATTTCCTGCCTCTCCTCCTTCTCACCCCCCTCAACTAGTTCCAGCAGCCTTTAAAGTGTTCAAAATGGGACAGGAAAAGGGGTGCCCCTAGATGCTGAAGGGGTCAGACAGATCCCCACATGGAAGTTGTAGGCAGTGTGTGCCCACTCTGTTCCCCTATCCAATACTGACAATTTTTCTAACATCTCAGACAAGACACATGTAGACAAGACATTGTTTCAATTGCATATGAAGAGGTAACATCTCTGTCCAAAGGAGTTTGCCATAATGTCTTAGGGTGCCTACCTCTTCTCCACTCCCAATAACCAGCAGCTCAGTAACCGTGACCAGTGGGGTCATGATCAATCTGCTTGTAGAAGTGGCAATACCAAGGCAGTGAGCAGGGGCAGGCTGCTGAAGACCTGATAAACCCAAGGACTTTGCTTTTCAGAAGAAATCTTAGAAGCAGTGACACTACCTTAACGCTGGCCTATTGTGAACAGTCACACAAGGAAGGCACTACCAGTTAATTACTGCAATGAATACCCATTGAAGACAACATACACAGACTATGTCACATTTTAAAGCCCATAGCAAAGAGTTTTAATGTTCACTGCTTTTCTTCCCGTCTTATGCTGGAATTTGTTATTGCCCCGCACTTTTGACCTCCACAGAGATATTTCTGATTCATACTGCTGAATCATGGTTACATGTATTTATCATCCATAAGCCAGAACACAGCCTTACATCCAGATAAGATGTTCTGGTTTAAGACAAAGAGTACATGATATAAGCTCCTGCAAACATAGTACACAAGTACCAATATTTTTAAAGCACAATCCCAAAGAACATTTATCTTTATTTAGCTGGAGGTAAACAATAGTTGAACATAGAGAGTTGTGGTGACAGCATAGATTTCAGCGTTGTATGGCACCATTTCTGTTGATACTAGTGCAGAGATAAGAAATCTTGATGGTGGGTATAAAGACATGTCAAAAGGTCTGCAAACTTTGAGTTGTATTTCTTGAGTCTCACAATTACCAAAACAGGAGAAAATACATTAGAAAGCAGATTGTAGAAGTGGGAGATTCTAGAGTAAATCCCATAGAGTATCACACATGCCTATAAACAGGAAAAAATACATTAAAGTACTGCATGCCTGTTTCTGATTAGAGTTGTGCCAATCAGGAACAGCTCCACTGGAATGAAGAGCCTTTGCAAGGCAGCAAAGAATTTGGCCAAATCAGACTTCAAGTCTAGACTTTGAGAACTGTGTAAGGAAAGAAACACACCTCCAAAGGATTGCTGGTAGCCTGCTAACTCAAACTCCTGCTGCAATGCCAGTTTAATTAACATGCTTAACTGCTCAGAGATCTCCAAGATTATTCACTGGATTGGCAGCCTTTTCTCACTGCCAATTGTGTTACTTTGCAGGGAATGAGGAGATGAATGAGTGCAGTAGTGCCATCCTTTCCTGCCGAAGGAGAAGAGACACACCAAGTAATTTGACTTTGACATACAGTCTTGTTTTCTCAGGTTTAGTATTTATATAAATAAACATGTGTGAGCTACTGAAAACTAATGAGCTGGATGGCAGCAGAACCAAGTCCTCCAGTGGCTGCTCATGGCAAAGCAACTTGGCAGCGCTTAGGGGTGAAGGCATCCGACACAGCAAAGCTCAGTTTACCTTCCAAAGCATCACATAGTCCGTGCCATGCATGCTCCATGTCTGGACAAGATCCTTGTGTGTAAACACTCCCCAGAGGCTCTGATTAAACAGAAAATCTCCAGCTGAACTGCTGCCATGCAAACTCTTTTCTTGTTTGACCAGCACTTTCTGACAACAGAAAGGGACAGAAATACAATGGCAATATTGCTGGTGCGAACAGAACCCGAGATTAAATCAAACAAAACACATAATACTTAAGGGATGACAACATTCTTCCTAAAGAGCTCGATACTCCCAGATTAGCTCATTTGTTTACAATGGGGCTGAAGCAGCCAGAAGAGAGACTATCAGCAACATAAAAAGGCACTGAATGTTTTGGGTCCTTGGGGTCCTGCCTGCTTTTAGAAGAGGCTTCCAGCTATGCCAAGGGACTTCCTTGCAGTTTCTTTGACTGTGGAGATGGTGAGTTTGGAATTGAGGGCAGCCTTAGGGCTCTTCTTTAAGAACAGACTAAATATAAACTTGCATCCATGAATTTTCTGGAAGCTTCAGCGCTGATTTCAACCTTAAATGTCAATGCAAGATTAAATGCTAAAGTCAGTAATGATAGCTTGTATCTCCTAGATATACACATGTCTAGAGGCATCCAATTCCTTCAATTTAATTACAGTGGCAATTAGTTTCAGAACCTATGCGTAAGGGACAAAGGAGAGCTAAAGGCAGCCACAAAGCTACTGACCCCTTTTACTTCATTGGCACCCATGATATGTACCACTTTTCAAAGGAAGGAGGTATACCCTGTACCCTGCCTGCCAAATATGTACCTGGAACACTCCTACTGTGAGACTGCCTTGCCCAAGGGAAGTCCAGTCATATTATTTCACCAACAAATTGAAGTATGAATCAACTATGAAAACATTTTAGGCAGATTCATCCCACGTATGCTCAGTATTTTTACTGAAAATATCAGTATGGAAAAGCTTATTTTTTAATCCTAGCATGAAAGAAATTATCATGTCAGTACAAAGTTGACAGAAGTTCTTACTCGGGTGGCATCTTTGGGATTTTACCTGTGAACCTCAAAACATCCTTGCACAAGTCTAGCAGTGCTTTTAATCTAATTGACATTTCTAGAGGATCTTTTTCAGGTTCCTCTCCCATGCCAGAGAAAAAAGTATCACTTATGAGGCATTTAGAAGAGAACCAAACTAGAATACTCTACCAGTGCCTCCCTACTATCCCCCATGCCCAAGGGGAAGCTGTTTTCTCCCAGGCTGAACACTGAATCAAAGCAACCTCTGTGGCAAAGCAATGCTCCAAAACAGGGAGGGGGAATAAAATTCTAGAAAGCTTCTAATTACTATATAACATCTGTACATTTGTAACCCAATTCCTCTTGACCGAACCCACTGAAGCCTATGGTTCAGAAGTATTATTTGACCACAACAGTAACATACATGTAATTAAGGTCTGATTTGATCTTTACAACCTATTTCACCATTACAATGTTGCATTATGATAAACTAGAAGTCTAAGCTGAAATCATTGAGCAAGGTGGTCTGTACTTGAGAAGTCTACTGCTCAGGAGAGAAATCACATTTAGAAATGAAATCTAGTTCTGACAAGCTCAAAGTTTTCAGCTCTTTATTCCCTGTAGGAATTAGCTTATCAAATTGCTCAGTGTTTTACTCTTAAATAAGTATGTGGAAAACAAATTGTTCTCTTCAGTTACTAGCCCTATTGAATGACAAATAATTCCTAATGTTTCTTATTCTTTTCAGAGTGAAAAGCTTGGCAGTGTTAGCAGAGGAACACAGCCACAAAAGGGAACAAGACACTTCGATGTTCCATATGAGGGAAACAGCTATGCAGAGGTACAGACTCAACATCATTCTACACGTGGTTTTTGCAATTTACATAGACACAAGAGACAAGTCCTCCCCTCTCATGCAGTTACACCCATGCAACAACTCATGTAGCACTGTGGCTGCCTGTAGCAGCAGGTTTTTGTCTGACTAACAAGAACCCAGAAAACACTGTGTTTACAATATTTTAATACTAACTGTAATAATACATTCTGCTAAACTAACATCCACATTTCACAGGCAACTTTTTTTTTTAAAAGGAGGCCAAACTTGTAGGTTCCATTATTAAAAATTAAAAGCTCAGACTGTACCAAACACTGACTTAAGTCAGTCTTGCTCCTTTATTATCCATTGCTCACTCCTTACAATGCATTTCCAGCATGCCAAACTCTCCAGTTGTGCAGTATTGAGGGAATTATGCTGTGATCCAGATGAGGAATTGAATCCAGGAGAAGATAACCAACACCATTTTCCCCTGCCACTTCTCACACCAGAGCTCACAGAAGGGATTCCCAAATAAGTACGTACATAATAGAGAACCATGAAAGCCTTGAATGTTTTGACCAGTGAAACTATACCTGATATTGGCTTTAGCCCCTGTAGGTAACCAGCTCCTGCCATGGTTAGTTTCAAGCTTGTTTTATACAGGGCTTATATAGCACAAATGGAAAGTAGATGGGCTTATTGAAAACCCCACCTAAAAACCTTGCTTTTAATTGAGCTTCATTCTATTTTCAGTTTCATCTACAAAATCCATTCCTACCAGAGGACTTACATTCAATATCTTTGGTGCAAGACCACTTTGAAGAACATTGAATTACTCACATTAAGTCATACCCAGTGTTAGAAAGAAACTTATTAGCACCACGTGTATACAGTAACACATTCATATGCTATTTTTGCTAGAAATCCTCAACCTTAGAACACTTTCTTACTACTAGCCACAGGATTATTTTTATTCTTTTTTTTTTTTTTTTTTTAATAGAACTACTCACATTCCAAAACCTTGCATTCAAAATGTATACAGGTAGCAGACAAACCAACTGAGGTATGTACTTTGAAGTTGCAAAAGGAGATTACCTCATGATAGTCTGGGCATAATATAAAGTAGAATTAAATATTTTCCTCAAGGAGGAAAAAGAGACTAAGAACCAGGAATTCTTTGATGCTACTCTATTAAGTGCAACTTCTTGTAAATCAGTCATCAGAATCTCCCACCAATTTCAGTCTTATTAATGGATGTTACTAAACCATTTATAACAGGATACTTTCAACGCAAATAACTTTAGCAATACTGGTCTGTGTTTAAAGGTATACATACTCTGTTGAGCTGACAAAATACTCAGTGGCTAAGAACATATACGCTTAACACATACCATCCAATCATCAGGGTATTCATTCTGAGCCCATCTGAATAAACCAAAGATATTTCTGTACTGCCATCTGCTTTGCTTCTTATTTTGTTATTGCTGTTCAATCATTGCACGAAGACAGAAATACTCTAGGTGTAACACAGAAATCCTGACGCAGTTTCAGATAGACATTTCACAATAAAGCACACAAGAAAAATATCCCATGTTGTCAAACTACGTCCAGGGAACCTTACATTGCTCCTCCCTTCTGTCCAGAGGTAGCTGCATTACAGAATGGCTGCAGGAGTATTGCAATTCCTTTTCCTAGAAACAGTTCTGCTCCTTTATTTGTATGGCGATTAAGTATTTATTCTCAGAGTGTACATTATGGCAATTTTAAGGCATGACACTGGTGTGCTCTGGTTTCTCTTATTATTTCTGGTTTGAGGGGCTGCAAAATTCAGCAATCCTCTTTTTTGCTGGGGCAGGACTCTACAGCAAGGAAAAGGGAAGCAGGGAAACAAGAGAAATCTTGGTAGGGGCCAAAATTGCAAAATCACTGTAAATGGTTTTTAGCTGAAAACAGTTTTGAACAGATTTCCTTCTACTTACTATCAATTATGCAGCGCAAGTTTCCTTTGGGAAGCTCTGGGGCTTTGATCACACTTACCTACCACCACAGCCTACGTGAAAACTAGCAGAGATCAGCGCTCCAGTCTCCACAGAAGCGCATGCAAAGACCCTGCCTACATAGTAATACTGAGAGGTGAAAAGATGCTTCCAGGAGTTCTGAGAAAGCATTTATGCAAAGCAGGAATTGAGAAACCCTGTCTGCTAATGCCCTAGCAACAAGGAACAGATTATAGCTGTAGATAAAACCCTCTTGCCAATTGCTGTTGACAGCAATCAGGGCCAAGTTCAAATAGCCAGAGGGACTCTTAAAATGAAAAATGCCATAGAGCTGAACACTGGTGGAGGATCCCAGAGAATGTTAGATTATTTTCCAAATACCCTGCATAAAGTGATATGCCTCATCTTTCAAAGCAGGGAATCCAGGTCCAACATGAGGAAAGCTCAGGAAGGGGGGGGGGAATCAATAAAGCATCAACTTGTGGCAACACATTGGACATGCAGTTATGACAAAACTCACCAGCAACCCTTCTGACTACCCATTCTCCAAGTAAAGCATATCACTTCCTCCAGTCTCACCTACTAACCCCCTGAACAGTTCAGGCAGTTTGCAGCCTAGAAGAGTCCTCAGGCAGTTTCCCTACGCATACTCAAAGTAATAGATTCTCATGGAGAATCCACTACCTACACTTCAGTAACACCAATTCCATTTCTGTTAGTCAGAGAACATTTCTACATGTCACTTTTTCCTGCAAAGAGCCCTTTTAAGCTGTCAATTCATTGCCATCTGTCAAAGAAGCCACTTTGTGGCATCACCCGGAAAAGCAACTCAGCATCGCAGAAGCCTCAGTGGAAAGATCCCACCCACCCAGAGCTCTGTGAGGCAAGATCTGCTTGAAGTTGAATGTTCTTCTCCAACTTCTCACTTCTAAGCTTGACTCCACTAATAAAATAACTTTTCAGCTCAGTCTTTACTACTGAGCTTAGTTGGTACCATTGAGAAATTGTGGAGGAGAGTTTTCTAGCGTGTAGAACACTAAAAAAAAAAAAAAAAAACAAGTGGTCAAGGCTTTTGTGGCACATTAGTGACATGGTCTCTTATTTTAGTGAACTACAGTAAGGAGTAGTGGGAACCCTAAACTGCATCCACATGACAGATAGATTAGAGGCAGACCGGGGCTTTCTACCAGCTCAGGAGCTGTTATGGCACAAATCAAAACTATGTAGTGACATTACCAAGGCACCCAGCCAGTGCTCAGCAAACCCTACTAACAAAAAACATCACCCTAACACAGCATGGCTTTGAGCTTGCTCAACTGTAGCCCCAAGCCAGTATGCACTCCCAGACTACACTGGGAAACTTCACCAATACAATACTGGAGTATGACAACACCAAAGACTTAAGCAAAATTGTGACCCAGGCACAAAGGCGGTGGAGAAACTGTGGGTAGGATGCTTAAGGCCTTCCTTGGCCACTGTCCTCTTTCAACAGAACAATGGACTCATTTTTCAGGGCTTCAATTTAACATGAAATATGTGCTTTTTAAGATGCACAAACAACTTCGAAAACTTAGTTTCAGTTTTGAAAATTTTTCCCCAGAATGACAACAAACAGGCTTTGAGCCAAAGAACAAAACTCTTACCACTTTAGTAAAGAATAAAGAATATCCATTTCATCTCTCCAAGGTATCTACAGCACTACATAAAAAGGGATTTCAGTGGCTATTAGCTGACTAGTTACATTGTAGTTTGAGAATTATTACAGTGCTCTACAATTATTGCCAACTCATACTAAATTATTGGCTTCTCTAAAACTAGGAGATGTAAACAGCATTTAAGAGACAAAGTCCTGCCAGTGTCAAGTTAACACAAGACAAATAACTTCCCAGTCTATGAAACAGCACAGTCAAATGCGTGTCCACTCCCAGCACTGGCCTTTCCAAATCACTTCACCTTTCATTCAAGCAGTAGGATAAATCAGAGGTCTTGCATGGGTGTGGTTGAAGACTGTGGTCTGACAATATGTCATCCAAAGCAGCAATACTAATGCAACAATATTCAATCCTCATGCTAATGCTTGTTGACAGCCCAAACCCTCCCCTTACTCCTCCAGCACCAGTTGCTCTCTCAGCTCATATGAGGAACAAAAACCATTACAGGGAAGGGAATGTGCAGCTGATGAAAGGGAGGACCAAGACTCCCTTTTATAAGATGACACTTTTACCTACATTGCATGTAATCACAGCTGCCTTTGGAGCAGAACTCATCACTGGGTTATTTTCACCTCTTTGGCTATGAGCTGCAGGCTAACTCAAGGGGAAGCCCAGAACTCTGTCTAAGAACTATCTTTGTCACCTTCCTCTCTTCAGGGACCTGCAGAGAGCAGGTCAAAACAAGTCACCTGGAGCTTTCCTGGTAGCTACTGAGGGAGCTGCAGTTGAGATTTTAGGCAACAGAAATTTGAGGCTGGTTTGACATAAAGAGACATGAAGTAGGGTTGGTTTTTTTTTTTTGAGAAAACCAGAACGGCTCATGCTATGCCACTGTTGGAGAACAAGTGATATGGAATTAAACCACCAGTGCAGATAACAAACAAAGCAGTAGAAGCAAATCATTGAGAGCACCCTGTACCACCCACCGGGGCAACCTGAGGCTTTAGCTTTGTCAAAACCAGTGTTTATAAGGTAAAAGACATTCCTTTAAAGTTATTCCAACCAGCTCCTCTACCACACCCACCGCTATATTAAGTACCTTTGAGAAAGTAACTTCTTGCAGCAAAGGGCGGGGAGACACCCACTGCTACCAGAGCAGGAGGTCCCTGCAAACCCATCTGCCTCCCAGCACTGCTAGTTACCAACAGCACATAACGAATTATTAACACCATTCCACAAACACAGCAGCTCAGAGCCCAGGTTTAAACTCTCCTCCATCTCCTCAGATGGCCTTTGCCACCCCCAGTTAACCCGTTAAACATCAGAAGAGCCCAGGTGCTACCTCCACAGCTCAGCATCCCTCAGGAGACAGCCCAGCTGCCCAATCCTCTCCACACAACACACAGAGGTGCTTCACAAATACCCTAGTACATTTATTTGCAGAGAACTGGTGAGCAGAGGGATTGTCCAAGCTTGTACCACAGCAAGGTAGAAGACAGCATCAGTCAGATTCTCAGGAACAACTCCTTTGTGTCCTACCTTGTGGTTTTAAGCAGGGTTGACCTCATCCATCCCAAGGTGGCACTCAGCTTGCAGGAGGGAGTTGCAGTAGCTCCACGTGAAGAAGGTCCAGCAACAATGGGGCAAGCATATCCCTGCTCCTTTTCTTCCTGGAGCCTTATAAGCCTTCCCCAGCACCCCCCTCACCTCCCGCCCCCCTTTCACCACCTGTGTTGGGTTGAAGGATAACAAGCACTTCACTTAACCCTTTGTGTCCAGGCTCACATCCACCCCCAGGGCAGCACTTTCAGATGCTACCTGCCCACTGGAGAACCATCCTGCTATGTCAGACAGGATGTGGCAGCTTCAGGGCTTGTCATACCCTGTCACCTCATGATAGGTCTCTTGATCTCTCTGGTGACCCAGTAAAAAAGGTAATGTCAGGCCCAGCAAGCTGGGCAGGCTAGTAGTGTAGGTAGAAAATACAACACACTTGGAAAACACAATACCCATTCTTTTAATGTGGTTACAAAAGACACCAAAGTCACAATAACTTCTGGTATCTCAGCTCCAGGGACATCTTTTCAGGGCAGAGCTCAGTTCCCAGCATACAGGAAAGTGGTGGCTCTTAATCACAGTTTCCTTCTTCTACAGTCCAGGAGGGAAAGTTAAATGCCAGGAAGACCTTATCTTTCTCCAAGCAACCATTTTGGGTCTCTGTGCAGGGTGTTAGCAACATAGTGATGAATAAGGGAGTGTTTCTCCTTGGCAAGGCTCTCCATCATGCTAAATGAAGGCTTGACAGGCTTTGCTGTGTGTAGCCTGCCCTGCGTGTTCACTTCATCCACTTCCAGGGGCATGGTTTCATGTTGGCAGCAGCAAAAACAACAGCACAAGGGCTTAGAGAAAGCAAGCAGAAAGGTGCAGAGTTGGCAGATCCTGATTGGAGAGATACACAAGGCCAGTGGGTGGAAAGGGTGGTTTTTGCTGACCCTCATTAGTAGGAAAAAAACAGGGAAAAAGTTAGCATCTGATTCTCAGTTTAACTGAGCTTCACCGCTTCTAACCTCTCCTCCTTTCTTTTTGCCATCTTACACCTTACAGGAAGCAGATCTTCTGGTGTATTTATTGCCTGAGTGTACTCAGTACATATAACCACCCTCATTGCCCCCCTGTGTCTACTGTCCTCCAGGTTAGGGGGTATTAACCAGGTTAGGAGTAACTAACCAGATTAGGGAGATGTTTGTGCCCCTTGGAAGGTACAGAGCAGGCAAGGGATGGGTGGTTCCTTGAGAGTGGACTGAAGAGCAAAAAGCTTGCACCTAGAAAGTGGCTAAGTTGCTGGATTGAGAGCCAGCTGCAGAGACCTGACCTGTTCTGTAGGAGCATGGTGGGAGATGGGTTAATGAACCTATTTATTTCTTTTCTCTCTTATTTTGATTTTTTTTCTGTATTAATGTAAATTAGTATTTCCAGATTGCACCCTAATAAATGTTGGCTTTTACTTTTTAAAGCCTGTTTAGATTTCTGATGTGTTCACTATTAAGGTAATGTTTAAGCAGCTCCCCCCAAAAATCCCAAAGTTTTATCTTCTTCCCAGGCCCCTGTCCCATCTTACCACCTTGGCTAGCACTGTCTCCCTCTCTCTTTGCTCCTCTCCCCTCCTTTCCCTCCTTACTGCTGACAGAGTTAGTGAACTAGCACATGCACAGTAAATACAGGTTGCTTCAGCTTTGGGAAATAGTATTCCAGGTACTATTGTATCATCCCTTCCATCCAATTGCTACAGAAGTTCATATCAAGCCCTGTTACTCCTGTTGCTGTTCTCTTGACATCCTCTAAATATCAATTAGGCAGTCCTGTCTCGCAGAAGCTAAGCTGACAGCTGAACTGGTGGTATAATACAGTGCAAACTACCTATGGAGAGGTTTGAATAAAACTTTGCTCTGCAAATAATGTTTAACAGAAGACTCCTCAAGGCCATATGCAACACAAGCATTCTGCAGTCCTGTGTCAATACAGCCAAGGCTATCCCATGCTGTCCGGGCTTATATGGTTTCTAATGTGTGTGGGTACAAGTGACAGTCATGACAACTACTTTACCTTCCAACAATATAACTTTTGTGGCCCCCGGCATGTGAAGGGTTCTGCATGAGACTGAACACATAATTTGTCCTAAATGTAGAAATCACACCTACAGGGGGATAAATAGCTTTCTGTCAGGTAGACAGTAGCTAATTTAAGACTTTCACTAAAATCGTACAGAATGAAAAGGTAAAATGTTCTTGTTAGAACAGCTATAACATAACAGAAAAGAAAGATAAGTGTTATAATTTGTACTGCTCTAAGTTTGTTGTATAGACTATATCGGTTCCAGGAAAAGTTAAGGAATTAGTCCACCTCCCAGGGAAGAATAGTAATATTTATAAATTGGTATTCCCACTGCTGATATATTTATATGTGATCACATTCTGTCATCATTCCTCCCTTTTAAAAATATTTTGATGACGTCTTACCTTTCCTAAATTCTTTCTCGAGGTTGGAATGGATAAGACACAGTGCTGGTGAGCCGTGTTATTCAGATATTCTTTTTAATATTCATGACATAAAGCTGTTGAACTAGGAAGTTGATTATTATTCTCTGGGAAGAGAGACAGTTTGGACAGCTAGATTGGTACCATTAGAAATAAAACAAAAACAAAGCAAAACAAAAAACCCATAGCAGCAAAACAAAGACAAACTTTTGCTAGATCAGCTCCTGTGCATCGCCTTAGGGAAAATAGATGTTGATTTTGCAATTTTTATTCCATGGTTCTGGAAGAGGCATTTGGGAGGAAATTATGTATGTTTTCACTTGGAGGAAGTTTCATTTTCAAACTGCTCTACCCACACGAGCTTTGCACAAAAGGTCTCTCATGTGCTGGGGGGCAGAGTTCAGAAATCAGCTCTCCAGGATGGTGTGGAGGGGGAAGATCAGACAAACAAAATTGTTCCTCATGTCTTAGGTTAGGAGATTCCAAATCTCGGATGTGCTATTGCAGTTCATTGCTTGATGCTTTAATCATAGCAATGAATTGAGGCTGGTGGCTTTGAATCTAAGATCTGCTCAGACTCAGTGAAATTCATTCATTTTTGGTTTTGTGTTATTTCTTTTGTCCACAGTCATGGCATTAAAAAAAGTGCATTCGTATTTTTCACTGGACAATATGGAATTGCCAGAAAGGTGTTTAGCAAGATGTGTCTTTGAATTCTGCGGAGTATTTGATGTGTTGTACTCCAACGAACGCAACAGTGTGATGTCCTATACATAAGAACATTCCCATTATCTTAGGAATGGAGAGATGCTGACAAGGAACTTCAAAGGGTAAAAAGCAGATGGGCATGTGCACAAATAGCTCACAGACCCTCAGCAATGAATGTCTGCTCCTCCCTGGCAGTTTTCTAGTCTTTAAAGCCTTCTCACTGGACTCCACACTGGTACACTCCACTATGTCCTGGCTGAGTTTTATCAGGCATTGCCACGTGGTAGTTTTTCAAGAAGGATACTCTAATTGCCTGGGGAATTAGGACTACAATGTCCTTACTAGCCTCTTGCACAGCATAATTCAACAGAGATTACTGCTTGTATCTGATAGAGTGCCATTAGACCAGAATTCTCAATATATTATTAGCAGAATATTTCAAAATGTTCAGCACTTCTGAGAAACCCTTTCAGAGAGGTCTTTCCTTTTACATGTCCCACAGGTTTATGGTAAATGAGAGAGGACAGTACCTGCCAGCACCTGCTGAAGCACGAGAGCAATAGGATACTGCTGTAGGAGTGAGAACTGTTTGCATATATTCCTCCCTTTCCTCATCTTTCTTCTTTTTTTACTGCTTAGATATGAATTGATGGTTTGGTTGTGTGCAGTGTTTCTTTAGGGGGGTTGCCAATGCAGTAATGAAATGGGTGCCCTGCCAAGCCAACCAACAATTATTGTCCCCTTTGTTTCCTGTCTTCACAGCCTGAGGCAGACCTCGAGTCTCACAGAAATTACTTGTCCATGATGGTTTTTTTCCATTCCTCTCTTTATGGCCTGTACAGAACCATACACTCACTGGAGAGCTCAGTTTGCCCAGAACCATTTTGGCTAGTGGATTTGCTGCCAATAATAATAAAAAAACCCAAATCAACAGAAAAAGCTCAAAGACCAGGTGTCTGGAGAAGGCAGAAGAGCAGGTGTACTCCGCATTTGCAGCCAAGCAGCTTGAGAGGACCAACAGTGCCTGAACACCAGGCTGGCTTCACCAGCAAGTACAGCAGAGTGGAGGGAAGCAGAAACCACAGGCCATAGCAAAGAGCTTAATAGCCAGCCAGGGCAAGAGAAAGGAGTGTGAATAGATGGAAGAGCTATGGCACACCAGTATGTCCACAGCAAAGCCATCAGCGTTTGCAGCTTGCCAGAGGTTCTCAGTGTGTGTGCTCCAGGCTGGCCATGTGTTTGCAATTACACTGAACTGAGCCTCAGCTAAGAGACCTCTTCATAGGTGACTGGGACTAATTTTGTGGGCTAATGTGGATATCCAGCTCTGAGGTGGCTCAGAGATTCCAGCAAAAGCTCTGGATAAAATTACGAAATATTATGGAGACCTAACTTTTAGATCATGGCAGTATTATGTATTTTGGAATATATAAGAGAAAAACATGCAAAAAACTGTGCATAGGTTAGATCAGAAAGTAAAGTCTCTGACTAGATGATATTCAGCTCTTTTCCAACCCTAACTATTCTATGATTCTATGACTCTACCCCAGAGGACACCAGCTGTGGGAACAAAGGAGCTCTCACAACTGGCCAGGCTTTGCTAGCCCTCTTCTCCATACAGAAAGGCAGAAGTGCCTTGTTCGCCCTTTATATCCCTTGTTTGCGTGTATGTACTTTTTGGATATAAGTTGGACATCACAGAAGCTGACTAGATGGTCAGTTTTACTCTCAGCCACAGCCTGGAGAAAAATGGATGCTACATCAGAATTAATCTCGAGCACTGCAGTGAAGAGAGGCCTGCAATTTTCAGGTCTAATCAAAATACGATATTTTTCTTTCACGAACTTTGGATGCCATTTTTTTTTTAGTTATTTCGGAAACCTCCAGGCAATCATTGCCTATTCTCTGTGTCAGAGAGGGTTAAAATTATTCAGTAAAATGAGATATCCCCTCACAATTCTGCCACGTCTGAAACGATGTAACTGTGACAAGTGCTGAAGAAATTTGACTCCTTTCACACCGCTTTTCTTTTTTATGCACTTCTTATTTGAAGTGGCGCAAGGAAGAAAGTTGTGGAGTTGTCATTCCTCAAGGTGCTTTCAGCAAGTCTGAAATGGAAATCCTGTGGCAAAGGCCTGCAGTATGGCCAACTAGGAAGATTTTAGCTGAACAGTGAGATTATTTTAAAGTGCTTATCCAAATTGAATCTGAGAATTTTTAGGTAGTTTTAGCACATCCTCGAAGCCTCACATTACAATGACACAAACATGACACAGTGCATCCTGTTGCCATCTTCCTGCTTGATGGATGATTAAAAAAAGATTCAAAGCTCTGTGACAGGGTTTGAATGTTGATTTCTGCAAGAACTTTTAGAGAAAATTCAAAGTTAGTCAAGAAAAAAGCCCTTGAAAAAGCCTGTTCATTGAGATGTTCCCTAAAATAAAATAGCAGTCCTTTTTTTCCCCCAACGACCGCAGTGAATGCAGCATGTGCGGACTAGTACTGTGAAGGTGGAGAATTGCTATTTTAAGTGTTCACATCAGAGCTAATCCCTGTCCTGCTGCAATCAGCAGCTCTGTTGAAGTTGATTGCCTCAAAAAAATTAAATTTAAGCCAAGGAACTCTGAGAACGTGTGTTCCATGTCTTAGCTGGGAGAAAACAGCAAAGGGTGGGTGGACAAGGAGCGGGTGTTTTGCTTTGTAATAATAACTGAATGAGAACCTCTTTAGGCACTGCGGGCTCGGGGATGATGCTGTGGCACAGAGCGAGTGGCTGCTGGATGTCACTGTGACCCTGGGGAGCCTCTGGGCCAGGTCTGTGCAAGTGGATGAGGGAGAGGAGGAGAAGTCAGCAGGGCTTAGTCTCCATCACTTTCTCATTCCCTAGCTCATCTTTTGTTATTCATTTGTGTCATTTCCATGTTCTTTTGTCCTCCATGCTAATCTGTCATTCTATTTCTGTGGAGGTGGCTTCACAACACAATTAAGGAAGAGTAATCAACATTCCCAACCTGCTGGGTTGTACTTGCTCTGTTAACTGTCTTTTGAAAATCTGTATTTAATTAATATAGAACATTAGGATGCCATTTTGGTAGGTTACAAGATTGCTCTGTCTCAGATCCACTAAACTGTTTATTGATCTTTAAAGATTGCCTGCATTCGTAGTAATATTTGATGCATTACATTTTGCATTTATGTAAAACCCAAAATAACAATTCAGGACAAAAGGAGAAAAAACCCAGATTTTCTTTTTTTTTCTCTGAAAAGTAACAGATATTTACAAACAGCATTCTTTTTATCAGAATCAGAGAGGAAATTTCCTAGGCACAAATAACAATAGATTGACCTTTAAATATTTCTTTGTCCTAGGGATTAATTTGTTCTGTTTAGTTATGGGATTAGTATCCTTTACTGGGACATTGCTATCTTTTTTCTTTTCAGACACATTCTACCTTTGTGCTATGGAAATGGCTGATTGAACTGATTCCCTCTGTACCAAATCAGTGCTACTCCCATGTCCTGGGCATTATTTGTGCTGGAAATACTTGTCGGAAATTGGAGAAAAGCTGCATTGAAACCAGGAGCCATTCTGAACTATTTGAGGCAATAAAACCAAGATCTTAAACTAATTCATAAGAATGCACTGACCTGAGGTTTTCTTTCCCTTTTTTCACAGCCAGTGAGCAGATAGTCTTGCAGTACACAAAATACCTCCTTTTGGGTTGGGGGAGAACAATATAGTAGTTCTTCCATTTACCAGTTTCTGTTTGGTACCAAATCGCTTCTCCTCCTGCCCCTGGAACAGCTCAGCCTCCCCCACATGGACCCACTGCAATATCTCACAGGGGAACCTAGAGGGAAATCTTTAATGGAAATGTGACCGCAGGGACTGGCACAGCCAGCCAGGTGATGAGTTTTGATCACTGCTATGCCAGCATGAGGGCAACCCCATGACCTGAAAGTGACTCTCTTCACTGTTTTGTCAATCACCCTTATGTTTTTAATAGCCATCCTCAAAGCAGATTTCACAGGAAGTCAGGGCACCAAGCCAACGTTATTAAGAATGTAAACACAGTAGTGTTTCTTTTCCACTGCTTTCTAATTGCCTTTGCCCTCTGAGAAGACAGCTGATGTGAAGAGGAACCCATTACTATGAAACCAGCTGGGTCTAAATCTAGGCTAATAAACCTTTTCAGAGACCCCATTTCATACAACAATAATGCAAAAGAAGAGTTCATCCAAGAGTTAGGAGCTTAGTTAATACTTGCCCTTTTTGGAAATGATCATACTGGGTTACATTCTGCTCCCATATAGGTTTTAATTAAGAGTAACAACATCAGAGGGAAAAATCTACATATTTACTGGTATATATCTGTACTAGGGGAAAGGTTCTGAACCCCTGTAGCTGTTCAAGTGATTAAATATACAGCTGTGGAAACCAGGAGAGGTCTTTGCAGCTCTACAGCAGTGGATTTCTTCCTTCTGCCTACTGAGTCCTGCTGGGGTGGGACATAGGTGTCTGGACAGATGTCCTCAGCAAATCCTGCTCCCACTGCCAAATATCTGAATAAATTACTTGCTGAATAAAAAGCCAAGTGCAAATATTTGTGCCTTGAACCCCAAGAAACAAAGGAAGACACTGAATCTTCAAATCTTTATGTGCAGGAACAGTGACTACCAAAAGGAGAAGGCTCTCAGAGCACAGGTGTTCCTCATGCGCCCCTCTGCACCAAGGACACAGTATAAATAGTGAAATATCAACTTGAGGAGGATGGAAGTTTCCAATAAACAACTTCAGGGTCTTTTATTTCTCTGTAAATCTAAGCTTTTAAATAAATAAACAAAACACTGCTGCAATATACAGTTACTAGCTATAAAAACAAATAAACAGCCAGGGGCATGGAGGAGCCCTGCTCTCTGACATTCTGTCACTCCTCAGTGGTGCTTGCTCCTTCACCTTCAGACCTTCTTTTCCTCTTGGCTCCTGTTTGACTTTCTCTGCAAATTGTATTTGACATTTTGCATGATGGATGTATAATGAAAAAAACATTTCATTGTCCTAAAATATTCTAGAAAGCCTGTCTGTTCCAGTATTTTTTTAGTTCATATGTACATGCAGTTGTCTGGTGAGTAAAGGTTTCCTCTGTAGGTCTGAATACCCTTAAAATTCATGAGCCTTTTTCTGAAACAAGACTCGGGTGCACATCTATCACTGTTTCAATATTGTACGGCTTCCCCCCCTATGTTTTTTTTTGCTTCTGAGTTGCTGTTTGCTCCTGAAATAGTTGAATTGTCAGCCCGATACCACTAAATGAACTGTTCACCTGAATCAAAATCAGTGGCCATCTGGAATCCTGTTTGAAAGAAGCACCCGGGTTGGATATATGAATAACAATCCCAATTCTCCGCCCCGGACTCCAATGAGGCAGAAAAAGATACACTGTCAGGAGATGACTGAGAAAGGTTGTTATCTGCATTAGTGATGGGCTGTGATTATCACGTCCTCCGAGCTGCCTTCCCTTTTCCGATTAGCAGATGCCTTTCTGTGTGAAAGCATCAGCCACTGTCTTCATCTCCTTGAAGACAGCTGCAGCTCCTCGGGACAGAAGGACCAAAAGAGCTGCAGCTGCTTTACCCCTCACCAGGGCCTCTAGCACTCACTGAGCAGAGGCATCAACAGCATCTGTAAGACTGATGTTTGCATTGGCTATATGCTACACTCACTGGCATGGGAATTGCATAAAGCAAGCAAACTTTTGCTTGCTTTATGCAGTTCCAAGAAACTCTTTTGCCAAATCCTTTCTTTGCTCCTGAAGCTTTTCATAATAAACACTCTTCCTAGGCCACTCTGAATTTGCTAATGCAAAACTGTTTTATTAGAGAGCTGGGCTGAAGGTCTGAGATAATAATAATTGGAAGTTATTTACAGCAAGATGAGAAGGAGTGGTCTAGTCTTATCATCTCCGGTATGTACTTCACTGCTTCTCACCAGAGCACAGCTGACAGGGAAAAAAATTGGCATTTTTGTGCAAGTGTATATTGTTGCAATGCAACTAGTACATGCTTCTTTCCCTACAGTGAAAGCAATTCTCCATTTTTCCCTTTAATACTGAGAAATGAAGGGTAAGGGGAACTGTTTGGGAAACTCAGCCTGAGATTTCTAGTCACAAGATACTATATCAACTTTAGTCTCTTCTAGTTTGAAATTAAGGAGACCATTCTCTGGTTTATTTTTTGCCACGTAAAAAGCTATCAGACAAAAAAATCCCAACAGAATGAATAAGAGATAGATAAAGCACAAAGAATTCCTGTACTTGTTGGTAAAAACACACTCCCAGCAGTTGGTTGGTTTTCAGCATAAATCAAGAAAATATTTACACATGTACTTAAATGCTTGTTACATTAAGACCTGTTGTGGTTATTTCCTCCAGCATTACCTGTTGGATATAATGAGTAAAGAAAGCATTTATGTGAATACTGGAAATGGCCATCCATCATACTGATTATATTGTTTTGAGTAAACACTTTCAATTTGACTCTGAAGAGCTACACACAACAGCAAGGACAGCCGAGCGGACAAAGCAAGTGCAGAAAGGGCTCTCGTATTTTCTTCCTCTGGCTGATATGAAATGCATCTCTCTGTATACGACCTGAGGGGGCTGCGCTTAAACACACACAGCTCTGAAAGTCTGCTTGTCCAGGAAGTCCCTAGAACCACCCCTAAAACATGTCAGAAGCATCTTTTCTTTCATCTGAAATTCTGTGTCCATTAAAAAGTCACTGTCTCATTCAGACAAACCAGTTTGAGCACTTCGCTTACCATTCTTGTTCCCTATTTATTTTCCAGGTAACAAGTCACAGCACAAGAATTCTTGCTGTAATAGAGTCTTCTGAGACAGCTGCTGAAACAGAGCTATGTCGGTCCCTGTTCCACCCCACACCAATTCTCTCATTGTCTGTGCAATGCACTCCAAGAGTGCCCTCTTGGCTGAGTCTACTGCCATAGGTTACTTGTCTGGAATAAAACCCAAGTATCCAGCAGAAAAGTAATAGAAAAAAAGAGAGACAGGACTGAGAGACAAAGACTGAATGCTGCTATGAAACTTCATCCATTTGTACAAAAATTCAGGGTGCAACACATCCTCCTGACTGGTCTGGCAGTGAAATAAAACAGCATAAAGCAGCCCCTCTCCCTTTTCTGGGTTAATTGTGACATCCACTGTTTCACTTGTTCATGGAAAAGGATGTTTGCATAATTGCTTCTTCCTATGCCTCTAAGCTGGACAGGCAAGGAGAAAGCAAGGTATGAAGTGAATGACAAGCAGAGTCCCCACCACTGCAGCAAAGGCAGTGCCCAGGGAAGGGCTGTGCTGCAGGAAGAAGCTGGCAGCTGCTCACTCCCAGGAGGAAGAAAGCAAGAACTGACTCAGGGTTACGTCTTGCCTCTTGCTCGGAGGGAAGTACGTAGTGGTCCAAGACTATAAGGGAACCATATCCCCCAGATCTGCTACTGCACTTCAGGTTTACCACTCTGGGGGAAATGCATCTCTTTATTTTACCTTGCAAAATTTCATGAGTAAAGTTTTATTCTATTGTCCCTTCAATATTACCATAAATGAAGAGGGAGACCTTGTCCCTCTCTGAATCCTTGGAGTGAAATCTCCCATCCTGGTGCACAAATACAGGCAGATTTGCAGCGTTGAAGTCACCCTCCACCTCCCTCTTCCAATTATTTCTCTGAAAGAGACAAATTTTGTTCCAAAGCGGTAACTTACAGCAGCAGTCAGTGCAAAGGACACTTGACTAAGTGTCAAGCATACTGCACAGAAAGGCTTCAAAATGCATTAATAAAGAAAAACTGCAGTGGGATGTATTTTGCTCAATGAAAAGAAACAATCTATGCAGTGACTTTTGGGTGAGTTTCTGGCTCTGTCTGATAAGGGGACTGCTGCTGGTAATGCCCTCCTGATGCTATTTAGCTGTAAGAAACCAGTATAAGGCTGATAAGAACAAAGAGAAGATGCTGCTGTTGTGAAGAAAACTACAGCATCTCTTTTTTCCTTCAGTTATTAAATAGTCCACAATGGTGAGTGGATGTCAAGGGCTGAGAAGTGAAAATATTGTCAATGTATTGTCAGTATGTTATTCTATTTTATCCAGGGATAGTTGGCAGTTTCCTTTAAGCTTTCAGTGTGAGTGGGGACGAAAATCGTGGCTTAATGCAGAAGGGAAGAGGAGCTGTTTCTACATACTATCTCTTTTTAAGCTATGGACCAGATATATGGAGAGTTTTCTGAATTCCATTTCACACTGCTTGTGACTATTCTGTTTGGGTGGTGATAGTGGTCAGACCATATCTCCCTCACTAAATGTCTGAACGGACACCCTCTTCCCATGGAAAAGAGCAGTACACATCCTTCCTGTCTCTGATCATTTGTCCCCTGGGGCTCTCAGTTTAAGGGGTCTTGCAGAGGTGTGCTTGCTGTTACGTGTGCCAGGCACATGCTTTTGGGCAAGCAGCCTCAGCTGAGATTGAGCACATTAGGTATTTAGCCTTTACCTCAACTTAGTGACCGAGTTATAGAGGTAGGTACAGTATTCACAGAGTTGTGCTAGCAGCTTAAGTATAGGTGCAAGTTGTGACTGTAACCTAAGTAAGTCAGAAACCTCTGGGAAGAAAAAAAGCAGCCATTACACCCTAGCAATGTGGTAACTCATTTTTGGATATGGTAGGCAGTAACAGCAATAGCAACCCATTAGGCATTAAAGCTAGAATACCACTGAATTTGTCTCTGATACTATGGAAAGCACTGGCAGCTGGGATGCACATGGGGGCTCTGCTCTGAAAGGGGAAATAAGAAATTGGAGGCAGTATTCATAATTTCTTGGCCTGCATATGTCTACCCTTTAGTGCTATCCCCTGTGCAGCAGGGATCTGGGAAGCTGTGCTACATTCCTGTAGTGCATGCATTTTCTTTTCCCAGTACCATCTGCTATACTGATTTGTGAAAAAATTAAATCTCTAATCCACTGCTACTGTGTGAATAGAATCCCTCTCAGGGCATTAGGTCTGCCTTGTCAAGGAACACAAGACACTGCTAAAACAAAAAGATGCCTCGAGCTTTGGGACATAGAAGCAATGAAAACTGAACACCACTCACTTGTGCTGTGTGTGCTCTGTGCCAGGGGACAGGCCCAGGAGAGTGCATGTAACTGAAATGTCACCCTCCGGTGTGTGCCAGTCTGGGAGAGGATATAGTCGTATGAAAGTAATATTTCAAAACTCCTATGTTTAATTCTTCTTCTTTTTAAGCATAGGCAGTTCTGCAGTAGCTTGGAAGAAAGAAATCCTAACCTGCCCCTTACTGTGAATCTCCTGTGCTTCTCCTTGCAACAGGGCTGTGTGTGTTTGTGAGGACTTATATATGCCATATCTTCACAATTAATCATCCTCACAGTTCTTTCAGTGCCTGCAGCCAGGGAAAATGAAGCAAAACTGCACAAAATCAGAATTCCCACTATTGTGGTGTTTAAAGGTCTTCCCAAAGCCTGATCTCTTAGAGTCCAGTGAAATCATAAGATTCCCATTGTGTTTCTTTCATGAATTTCCATCACCAGTGACTTTAGATGCACCCATAGAAAAAATTAATTTGGGAACATTTGGGTGGGAAGAGATGGAATACTTGCACTAGGAAGAAGATGAATGATAAGACAGTTTCCTCCAGTGGCTTAAGGGTTTTCTCTCGTTTCTGCAAGAGCTTTGTTGCTCTTGCAGCTGCTAGATGGCAGATGTCGATTTGCTGGGGCAAGGCTTCCCCTTCCCCTCCTGAGTCCATGCTAGCTGTGGAGGCTGTACAGATTTCCCTTTAAATACATGGCTGCATATGTGTCATGGATGATGCCCACTTGCTTGCTGGCAGCCCTGTCTGCAGATGCAGTAATTAATCATGGAGTGACAGTGTGGCAATGCCCCTCATTGACTTTGGGGTGATTAAGAAGGGCTCGCTTTCTCCCTGCCTAACAAAGAAAAGCAGTGAGCTGAAAAGAGCTGCTCCCTTTGGAAATGTTGCTTTGGAACTGCTGTAAAATCCTGCATTTCCAATGACTCGAATTTCCAATGCCCTTTTCCATACAGAAGTACCACTAAGTATTCTGCAAACCAGCAAGCTGGGGCTTGGGAAATGTGCACTCTGGTCTCCTACAATTTCCCGTTTGCCAACCCCTTGAGGCTGTGTCCTGGGCAGTGGATGAATAAGCAAACAGCAAGCCCAGCACACTGTATGGTTATCAGACACCAAGCCATCGGAAAAGCTTTGTGGTGCAGCAGAGAATTTTTCTGGAGGAAGAGCTTTTATTGTTCTGGGCCACATTATTTGCAGCTCCAAAAATACATTTGTGACTATTGAATTTTGGTATTTCTAAGTGCTAATCTAGTGCTGGAGGTGAAAAGGACCAGGAAACTGATTTCTGTGGCATGCATTTAAAATCAGTTCCTGAACGCCTGAGTTTGGGCAGATCTCCCACCCAGCTAAATGAGAGATTTTTCTGGATAAGAATGTTGGCATTTAACTATAAGCTGCTATTAAGAAGCAGAGCAGTTTTCACTCATGAATATGTATGTGGCTATATTGAAATGTGTATACTATCAGCATACAACTTTGCAAATTCTTTATTTCAGTTCATAGTGGGAAAATGAAGCAGCTGGTCATTCACCTAGCAGCACTCACATTTACCCAGTGACTTACACAAGGTAGTAGTTGTGTCAGCTGCTAATATTCATACAGGAAAGAAGCATTTCTCATCCTAGAAGTCACTTTTTTCCACCTGCTTGCATAGGAAACATCTTTTTCACTTTCTGCTTTTTTAAAGATCTTGGTATAATTATTATTATTAATTTTATTACTCAAATGGGTAAAAAGAAAAGCAATTAGACACATTTCAGTGAGAACAATTAAACACAATAACAGTGAAGCAACTAACCTGCAGATTAAGTAGATATTGGAAAGCATCATTCTCTCTCTACCCTCCCTTTCAGTACCTGTTGTGGAGGTAGGCTTTTAGAGGTTGTCTGCTGGGCTGAGAGCTGCCTAAGAGTCCTTGTGTACAGAGGCTGGAGAGGCTGGAATCAGGCTGTTAGGAGTCATGGATGACTTCTGTTGTTACAGTTCTTTGCCAGCCTCTCTGTTCGATTGTGGGTAAATCAAAACTAAGTATTGCCTGAAATTAATTTGATACCATACAGACCAGTGGAGTGGAGAGAAACAAAAAAGCAAGTAAATGCCCATGGTGTGGCAGATGGGGCTGCACAACAGCCTAACCCCTCCATTACACATATCAGAAATCTGTGTCAGACATGTGGTCACTGCAGTGGCAATTACACATCTATTCCGGTTCAGGCAACTGCATATAAAAATACAGACCCAGAGGTCTTCACCCAGTCAGTGGGAAGGACACATGCTAGGATTTGTGGGTTTTGGAGGACCTGCAAACAGCTTTATTTATTTAGTTTTAACCTCTTGCCTGATTAATACATTTTAGCTTGTTCTTTAACCTTAGCCTATTTTCTCTTTGATTTGTTCCATAAGTCTGACTTCATTTAGTGTCCTTAACTCTTGATGTATTTCTTTCTTATTTTTAGCTTTGCTTCGCTGGTGTCAATGAATTGATCACAACCTAAGTTCAGCCTTGATGAAGACAAAAGAGGCTAACTACTGCTCACGCCCCAGGGTTCACCAGACATTTACAAAAGCTTCACATTGTTAGCTTTCAGTCCTCCTAGTGTTTAAGGAGATTTCAGGATGATTTCATGATGAAAAGAGAAAAGACATCAGGATGTCCACCTTGAACAGCAAACCATTCTGTCAGCTAGAAAGAACTCCCTGCTAGTTGTAATTATGTTCTTCCTAAATCTTGCATGAAGAGAGTGTGATACAGACAGGTCCTTACTCTCAATGACCATCAAGGCCCTGCAACAGAGAGAAGCAGTTTCACAGATGGAAATTTGACCCTAAGAATTGGGTTCGAGCTGCAATATCAACAATGAGCTCTTAAAATCATCTTAGACAGACTCTAAGATATCCTCAGACTATCCTGTGAAGTGAGGGTATCAGACAATCAAAGCAAATATAAGTTGGAGAAGATCTCTAGAGACCCTCTGGTCCAACCCCCCTTTTCAAAGCTGCTGTTGAAAGTATAATCCATTGGGGATATTTTAGTTTACCTGTAGATACTAAACTAATGGCATGCACTTAGACCATGCTCCCAGCCTTTCCAAGGAGGCTGGGAGAGCTTGAAAAAGACTTTTGAAGGAACAAGCCGAGATTCTTACCTGACTTCATGCTTCAAGAAACTGAAGCTTTATGGTATTTAGTAAACTGGGTAGGAATCATCATAAAACCCCAAGGCTGGCAGCACTGAATTTGAGAACACTCAGTTTAAGAGCTCAGCAGATATTCAATTTTTGTGCTTTGCTGGATGAAAAAGTAAAAATTCAAAACAAAGAAAAAATATTGGAGCCAATTTGTGCTTTTATCTATTTCTCTTGGATAAATAAATAAACTGGGGACAAATCATGGGGATATTTTCCTTGGTTTGATGCAAAAGGAAACATGTCATTTTCAGGTACTGATAAACCTCTTTTCAAAGACATGACCTTATTCTTCAGTCTGAAACATTGCTTGGAAGTGAAACTTCTGAATGTTGTGCTTGAAGAACAGCAAAATGCAACATTTTGTATTTCTACGTTTGTCAAGTGAAATTATTTGCAATTTTTTGTCCAGTGTTGCTAAGACAGTCCCAAGACTGCAAATGGATTTAGAGAATATGATATATATCTATCTGGAGTGTGAAGAGAACTGCTCCAGCTTTATTCAGGACCACTGGGTTCTGCTGAGCATCAAGGTCCTTTCTACAGGTTGCACGGTTAAGCAGTGCGAGAAGGCAGGGCTTTGCATTGAGGCTGTGAATGAGAAAGAGGAGCCAGATTTTCATTCTTAGGACTATCACTCTTGGTAATGCCAGACTTCTGTACAGGGAATAGCATTCCGCTTTGAAGAGAATTGGTGGAATTTGTCTGCATGATATCAGCTTGATTTCAGTGTCACTGCTCAATGAAAAGCTGTAACAAGATTGAAGTCTGCTCCAACCATCAATCTATCATTTCAAATAATTTCATTTTTAATTGTATGAGTCTAAGAGGTTACTTTTAATAATTGAGGCAGAGATTGTTCCAGGAGGATTAGAGTAAGTGTTTAGAACATAGGAATTCTTTCATAAAGCTAAAATAAAAAATGTTCCTGGCAAGTTGAGTGGTACTATAACATGCTACATAAGAAAAACTGTGATAGGAAAGATCTTAATCACCTCATATTACAAGGAAGACTAAATCAATGGAGGATTTGTTAACATCTGAAAATATTAAATGAAAAAATAAAAGCTCAATAATGCCTTACAGAGATATTTTTCTTGCTAGTGGGGAATATGAAAGTACTTAAGCAGGCAGTGTTGTACCTTACAGTTGTGATGCCCTTGGGCTGTCCTGATGCTGCATCTTTTTCCTAGATGCAGGCTCGAACAGAAAGATGTGCAGCCCTGTATTCTGAGGGCAAGTTTCCAAGTCTTGCTCTTGCATGAGCAGCAACAGTGGCAGCTAGCATCCAGATAAGCCATTGTCTTATGTCGTCAGAAATGGGTTCAGTACATTGTCCTCAAGACAGGCCTATGTGATGCTTTGGAGTATCAATTATTTGTGTTGTGCAAGTACTGATGATGTCCTGAGCCTCCTAGAGCTAGGAGGACAGACAGCAAGGGTTTTCCAGCCTCCTTGGCCTTGAATGTTCAGGTCTCTGGGTCTCAGTCCTGTTCACAGCCATCCTTGGCATCTCAACAGCCCAGAAGGAGGTGGTTGTCCCCATACCTCCTGCCTTGCAAGCTCCTGATGTGGTTGTTTTCCTTGCCCTCCACTGACCTGCCTGCCTCCATAAGGATATGCCTACCGCTCACACCTGCTCCCAGGCTCTGTCACTCTGCCAAAGGTTTTTCTTTGGTCCATGCCTTCCTTTCCTAGGAAAGGTTCCCATTTCTCACCCTCCTGGCATCTCTGCAGAAAGGGAAGTAACTGTTCACACCTCCGTAGAAACTGGCCATCAATTTCTAAATGGCTTACTCTCCACCTCCATTTAAACTGCTTGATTAAAATTTAAACTGGTTGCACTGTTTTACCAAACTGGCAAATGAAAACACAGACTTAAATAAACAAATCACAGAAGCAAACTCTCTTTGAAACTGCTTTCTCTCAGTTCCAGTAGAGCTTAAGGTATCCCAGAGTGAATTCCTCATGAGATGTTTTCCTGCCGTGAAATGCATGCTGCAGGCTTGAGATACCACTTCTCAAAAGAGGAAGAACCAGCTCCTGATAGATTAAAACAGTGGCAGTTAACTCTGATGATGTTTAAAATAAAAGTCTTATATCTACATTCTAATTCAGCCAGTACACATCTCAGTAATCAAATGAAGGTGGAGCAGCCAGGCGGGATTTGGGGTTTGTTTGTTTGCTTTCTTGCTCTGATAATGAAAAAAACAAATAAAACTTGATAAGGAAAGATAAAACTTGTAAAAACAAAGAGTGCGTATTTTTTCTTGCCCTTCAAATCTTCCATTTTAGTAAGACAGGCTTCCCTTACTCCACCTCTGCTTGAGCCTATTGCATACCAAAAAGCCTTTCTCATCTTATTACAACAGTTTTGGGCTCAACAGGTTTCTTCCCTCACCCAAGCGTGAAGATAAGCACAGACCTTTGCCCCAGTGTATCTCTGCTGGCAGTCATGGGACTGTGGGTCATACTACAGAGCACCTTTCTGAATTGCTTTATGCTTTTCCTAAGGTTCTTATTTCTTTGTAGAGAATTGCTTTTCTCTTTGCTGTGCACAGTTCCTTCTTCCTGCACCCTTTTCCTGCCTCTCCCCAAATGTGTCTGATGCTGCAGCAGAGGTGCCACAAAATCTGGGTATCTATTGCTGCAAAAGCTATGCAATTCCCTCTGAACAGGACATGTTTCCAAAGGGAAGTTCATGCCTCCTCAGGAGACTTGCCTCTGCCTCAGAGTAATGCTCTTTTCAGTCCCAGAAGTTCACCGTTGACTTGTATCAGATGAGCTTCTCTCTCAGGGCTCTCCCAGTAAATCTGTCACTCAAGATTCCCACTTTGCTTGGATACCCCAGCACGGTGCAGCAAAACCCAATAGTTTAGGACAGGTACTGCAAATCATGGCTCTGTCAGACTAACATGTCTTGGCAAGCTTTTTCCAACCTCCCCCCTGTGCTTGTCTTTCCAGGAATCCAAATTTCTCGCATCCACACCTATGACAACTCCTTACCATCTCCTTTGGCATGTGTCGTCCACTGTCAACGTCTGAGAAATTAAAACAAAAATCCTCTTATTATGCCCAAGAATGGTATGAGCCATGAGAACAAGCCAAGAAGAGACCATACACACCATTTTCCACACATGTTATTTCAAAAGATTTTCCTTTAGGTGCTATAATAAACCACCAGTCCAATTCTCAGCTGCTATGTCCAGGAGCAACTAAACATACTACCTTATAATAGTAAAAGAAAGATTTTGGTGGATGTGGATCAAAATCCTCAATCTTTTCTTGGTTATCATCCACAGCAAAATCTATCATTTTCAAGTTTTCTTATTGGCTTCTATAGACAGTAAAACTGACCTTCATTTTCGTTCTTCAGGGATATCTAAAAGAGATTCATGAGAGCATAAACTCAGGTAAATCTTTCTGCTTTCAATTCATCTTAAAATGTGCTCTGAGCTGATATAAATTAGACCAGTTCCTCAAGCAAAATAGCAAAATCTAGTAAAAGAGTATTTCCCCCTCTGGCAGTAGCATATATCCAGTAAGGTTCTTCCTCAAATGCAACTGTAATTTAAAAAAGAAAAACTGTCCCCACTTTGTTTATTTAAAAAGAAGAAAAAACAAGCCAGCAAAAAATTGGAAGACTAAATCTAATCTCACAGCACTTTAGTGTTTTGCAGCTTTATCTCATCTAATTGCTCAGACAGTGGGTTCACAGCGACACTTGAGAAAATGTGACCTTTGAATTTTCTGTTGTGACTTTTTTAATCAGTCAGCTGGGGAAACCTTAAAAGAGAAGAGATCTGAGCTGCTTTTTTTTAGCAGGGCCCTCCTGTGGATTGGAAGTTATCAGCATCTTCCAACTGACATGCCATAGTTTTGAAAATGTTCTTTCCTAGGCAATTGCATTTGAACTTTTGGGGCTTTGCTGATGAGAGGATGACTCATTTACAAGCATTTTACAGGATAGCAGCAGTTTTGTTCTTAATCAGTTTTGAGCAAGGAGAGCCAGGGAAATTTTAAATAGTATGTTTTCATTATAGTGCTACGTTTTATTCATGAGATTCTCATTGACCTTTTAGGTAAGCTACACAGCTACAATGCCAGAATTTCCAACAAACTGAGGAAGTTTTACTAAAACTTTCATAACTCTTTTCCCCCAAAAAATCCTCTTTGGCTTCAAGTGAGTTGGGAATTAACTATAAGTGCTTTTTCTTCTGGTTTCTGCTCAAACAAAGCAGTATTTAAGTAAAATTTCCACTTACAATTCCTATGATCTTTCTTCTTTTAGAATGTGTGGCACAGACGCATCCCTACATTTGACAGACAAACTGGAAGATGTGTCTGCTGTGCTTCTCTCTTGGAATGATGAGAGGCCTCTTGACAGCTGGGTAAACCTTATGCTTTTTGATGCAGTATGTGTTTAGCAAATCCTTGGAGTTTTCCACCTGCACAACGGGACCCACACAAGGTCTGATCCCCATTGCCAACATACTCTGTCAGTATAAATGGTGTCATAATCTGACTTAAAACATCCCTGAGGGATTCTGGAAGGATCAGCTGCTTCTGACAATTGGGAAAAAAAAAAGAATAAATACAGAACTAAAGTATCATAGGCTAATACTTTTTTTGGGCTGACCTTAACAGCCTTTTAATGTTTTTCTTCCCTGTAGGACAATCAAAAGGATCGGGGTGGCAGTATGTGTCTTTGAAAGTGACAACTTATCTCCTGATGATCAGAAAATGTCCTGCTAATACTAATTTGTGTCCTGCAAATTTTATGGGTACTGTATCAAAGTCACAAACAAGATTGACAGCCATGCACTAAGAGTTTGCTGGAAATATTCTAAATATAAATGATAGAGGGAATATGAAAGAATGCACTCCATTTAAAATCAAATGGTTACCTATACAAGCTACGTGGAATACTTTCGCTTTAAAAAGAAAAAGCGAAGCTTTAGCTAGTTATGATAACACTAGTATCAATAGTGTCCAAGGAAGCCATACTCACAAAACACAGCACTTATCCACGTAATGAATTCTACTTATCTAAAGAAAACTGGGAAATGCTGTTCTTGTACTTATTTTATGAGCATATGCATATTGGCAGTTCATGTAAGATATCAGGGAGCACTTACTTCGTCCTTGTCTGTTACAGAAATTCTAGCTCATGATTTCATTTAATGCTCCCAAGTTCCTCTCACAGGGGAAGAGACAATAATCATTCCTTATTCACCTTTTCCTGCCAGCCACTATTCTGTATAGCTCTATCAGTTCTTCTAGTCACCTCTTTTCAGAGTTGAAGGCTTCTAGTCTATTTAATCTCTCCTAGTACAGACACCTTACCATGTCTTTGACTGTCTTTGTTGCCCTTCTCTGTATCTTCACTATTTTTTGTCTAATTCATTTTGAGACACAGTGACCTGCAATACATGTGGTATTCAAGATGTGAGCAAATCTTGGGCTTATTCAGTGGCACAGTTCTGCTTTCCCCTCTGCTCTTAGTTGCTTTAATACCCTACATTCTTTTTACCTTTTCAGACTGCCACAGGGCAATGAACAGATGTCTTTGTTGAGCAATCTGCAGCCACTCTACAATCTCTTTGCAGAATGATAATAGCTAGTTTAGAGCTTATCATTGTATATGTGTATTTAGTGTTGTTTTCCCCAGGTGCATTACTTTGCATTTATCAACATCGAATTTAATCTGCCAGTTTCTTGCTCCCTCAGAACCCTAAGATCAGTTTTGGTTTTTACTACCCTGAATAATTTTTTTACCCTCAGCGAAACTCAAGATCATCCTCAGGGCTAATCTTATTTAATATTTTCATTAATATCTGCAAACAAAAAAAGTTTCAGTATGCAAATTTAACTTGCTAATAGCACAAAGTTGAGAAACCATCTTGATTACAGAAAATGCTCAACATATTACAGATTAAGAACTAGGTGACTTTGGGCACTGGAATAATGCAAAGGAAAATAAATGCAATAGTGTAAACTGCAAAGTCTATTTGTTACATATTCTATTTGTTACAATATATTAACATTGTAAAACCATTACTCACATTTAAGAGTATGCAATAAGAGTTCCTTCTGGGGTGTGAGAATTCAGCAGAGGGAAAAAACTACCTAAAACATCAATCAAACTGCAAGTGGACTCTAATCCACCAGTGTTATGCAGCTATGAAAAGCCAAACCTAATCTTTGGAGATAGCAGAACATGTATATCCTGCTGATATAGAAGGATCGGTATTATTATGTGAGGTACTGGATTCCTAGGTGTGTCTCTTCTCACTCATGTTCAATGAAGCTTTATTCAAGTTGAAGATGTGCAGAACAGATAACTTGTGAACTGGGAAATTTGTCTACAAGAAGCATTTCAAAGAGGAAATCTGATTTCCCTTTATAAATGAACTGAGGAGAAGAACTCTGCAAGCTAATGGTGCCACTGGCACAGAAGCAAAGCAGCATAAATTGATCACGAATAGATTTAAGACGGAAATGAACTGTAGCTTTTTAACTATCAAATGGGTGAAAAGCAACTTTAAAATGGAGCTTGGAGTCTTTGTGAAGGAGTTAGATTACATGATTATCCCCCTCAACAGCAGGCTGGCTTTGGTGGCTGAGAAGCCATCTTCCCAGCAGGGGTGGATTCCTGTCCTTCGGTATCGTGCCAGTGGTGTTTCATCACTGATCACTACTGGGAGATGATTCAAAAGGTGTCTCCTCGCTGCTGTAAACTCCACTGACTATAGCAAGCAGCAGGGAATATGTCCTATTCTGTAGGAAGCACTGGATAATGCTGCCGTGAAGCTCCTGGCCATGATGTCAAGAGCTGGCAACTAATCAAGCTCAGATGATTTTCGAGAAGCTATTTCTCATTAAGATTTCTACATATGGTTGAAAAACACTTAAAGAGCAGCACTGAATGCTGGACTCCTCTTCCTATAAGACAGCCCATGCAATAAACATGAACAGTTTTCTCACTGGCTATTAGAAGGTCTTGAACAGTTTACAGTGTGAGACCTTTTCAAACTCCATACACATCTTCAGGTCTCAGTTTTTGACTATACCCCCAACAATAGCAATTTGTTTGTGCCAGTCATAAAACTAAGGTGTTTGTATTGTGCATCCATGAAAGTTAGAAAACAAAAAAGAAAAATATTTTTATTCTTCTAACTCTTCAACCCACAGTTGTCTTGATTTTGAGAAGAAGATTTAATGTTACAAAGAACAAAATCACTAGTGCTTGATCCTACTGATTTTTGTTATTGTCTGATATTGCTGTTATATTTCGATGGGGGTTTTTTACATGGAGGTCCTTTACTTACACTGACAAATTTCTTGCCTTCGCATGTGGTGCTTTGCAAAAACAGAGTAAATGTAATAAGAATACTAGTATAATGACAAATTCCATGGAGAGGTCTGAAAAGAAAATACTCCAGGGAAAAACATGCTTGGAAGAAAAGTGGCAATGCAGTGGCCATAATATATTCAAACCAAAGTGCATTGAGCATTTTATTTCTTCTAGCTTTTTTCGGAGAGAAGAGTTCCTTGTGCTTTCTACCAGCTGACATGAAGAGGAAAAAGGCTACTTGAAATCATAATTCTACTAAAAAGAATGTTAGGATCTTCTTTCCTTGGATGCGACCTTTAGGACAATTCCAGTTCAAATAGGCTAAAGGGAAAGGTAAAGTAGGAAGTATTAGAGGGGATTTCTGCTGTGTATTTTTTGTCTCTTTGTTTCTGTTTCACACCACAGTGAGTATAGGGTCTTCATCAGAGCTTTCCAGCCCCAGGGCTTACTAAGACAACCACACTTTCTTGTCTAACTAGACATGTAAACCATTCACATGCTGGCTTCACGTGCTCTGCTAAAAGTAAGGATAATAATAAATTGATGCTGTTGCAATGACTTCATGTACGACCTGAGACAGGGATTAGAGTTAGGGCTTTTTTTGTCCTTTTAGTGTAAAACTTATTGAGAAAGTTGCTGTCACACTTCATATTCCATTTATTTTCTTAACGGCTCATAAAAGATTACTAAGTGAATAACAAATGTTTCAATTAAACACACAGATTGTTATCTAGGTCAATAAATTGCTTTCAAACTTTGGTAATGTCTGCTGGTGATGTAACAATTTTGGAGCAAACTATATACGTTTTTAGTACATATTGCTATTTATTAATGCTTTATCAGCCACTTTCAGATAAATCAGTGATAATATAAAATGTGGTAAGATTTATTCAATTGAGAGAGCCCGCTAGCAGTAACATCATTTTGCACTACTGAATTCTCCAAGTAAATCAGAAAGAAAATAGCCATGGAGTATCTTAGACAAGTAGGAGAGAAACAGACATTTATATTAATCTAGCAAAGTTTTATGGGGCTAAGGTGGAGTTCAGACCTTGTTCCATTATCAGCGGAGAGGAAAAGCACAAGCAGAGAACAATTCATCACACCTATCTTACCACAGGATTAATTTTCTTCTGTAGTGAATATAAATTGCCCAGAAAAAAAATAATTTTGACAGAACTGCATATGAGCACCATATCTGGCCAGAAAATTGGCTGACTGATGGTAAACAATGAGTAACGATAGATTTTTGAAGTATCAAATTGTCAGATGTAGCTAAAAAAGATAGCAGAGGAATCTGTCTTAAGATTGTTCTTATTTAACATCACCTTTAGTGATCAGGAAGAAGGAATGAGAAGCATATTAGTTAAATAGACAGATGGTGCTGCCTTGGAAGCCAATCAAACTTCAGAGATGACAAAAATATTGCAAAAGATCTGTAGAAGTCAAAAAAGGGATGAGGAACAAAAACAGAAACATTTTGAATTAATGAAGATTAAAGTATTGAGAGGAAAATGTCCCAGAGCACTGACAATGTAATGGACTTACTGATGGAGAAGACGCAGTGTCAGCAAGAAGACATGGATTCAAAACAATACAGCTCTTTGGAGCTACTGATGTTGAGGTATCTGTGATCATGAAAAATGTAAGTAATATCCTCCGTTATACACATTTTTCCTACAAAATGTCATTGCCATCATCACTTCTAAGATCATTTTGTACTTCTCTCATCCCTAGATGAAGAGCTAAGGCTGCCTGTTGTATTTGCCAAAATGGTCAGTTAGGGCTGACCTGAAGCCCCACTAATTAGTACTGCTAATTGTGGGACAGATTGGCACACTTCTAGCTCTACCCCTGATTGGTAAAAACAATGAGTTACTTTTAGGTCAGATGTTTGTGCATGCCGGTGTGGACTGCGTCAGCCCTTGAGCTGCAGTGAGCACACAGCTCACCAGAAACATTGGTGGATAAACAAAGCACCCAACCACTACCCTTTCTTAAAGTGCAGAGATCTGAAATCCCAATAGCCAAAAGGAATGCTAAATAATTCACTCAATCATTTGCAGTTACAGCTGTGGAAGAATCTGATGGATATCCTGACAATCTCTGCTCCTATCATTATTCTAATCATACCAGTCTATTTATGTATGTGAGTCACACATACCCTGCACTGCATATATGCTTTCTTCTTGTCTAGTCTGGATTAGGATGAGGGTCTTTATGTGGCATTATTGTGATTCAGCATTGCTTCTGCAGTCTCCCAATCGAGAGTAGTTTCCTGCTCATGCTGCCCGTAGCACTGCAGCATTCCTGGCTGCCAAGTGTGGCAGCAACTTCTACTGTGCTCCACCCTGATAGGATGCCCTCAACATCTCCATTTTCCCCACAAAATGTAACAGATATATTATACTTTTGAATTAATATTTTGAAGTTGCTATGGTGAAATTTATGGAACCACTAGTGTTTCTAACCTGACCGATAAGGACTTTAGGATACACATGGAAATGCAACAAGGGCAGAGTAAAAAGGGGATGACATCCTTGGATGCCCACTCCACAGGAGACCATGTGGTATGGTAGCAAATGCACAGAGTCCTTGCAGTGTCCAGGGTGAGGAAATTTTAATATGCACAGACTCCAGGCACAGGAACCCAAAAGAGAAATCAGATACCTTTTCAACTGGGGTATTCTAATGTGTTTGTGACACAAAGACTATATTGACCAGTTAACCATTCACTTTTGTAGATTAAAAAGGTTGGCAGTAAAGAAGAGACATTTTAACTCATCCTCACGATCTTTGCAGTTAATAGCGAAGAAGCTTAGCTAGCAAAGCAGTTGCAAGGATGATAAAATGAATGAGTGATAGATGGAAGTAACAGTGGTACAACATTGTGAATGGAAAAATACCAAACATTTCAGAAGTGCTGGAAAGTTTTCTGTGTGTTCTTTTAAACATATATATTGTCTGGATCCAAAATCTTTTTGTGCCTGAGAATGAATGCATTGATTTTGATGAGAGGCAGCACTAAAAATCACACTCCAATTCCCAATTTAAAAATGAAAGGTTCTAATATTTTCCATTAACGGCATCTACCCAAGACAACAACAAAAGAGGGTTTGTTAGTGTGAAACCTCCCAATGGAGTGTGAATTGCATTTAGTTATAGAAAAGCTAAATAAACCACACATCAAATATAAATAAATACAAATCAAGTTCTTAATCAGGGAGTTGATACAGCAGTTTCCATCCCCTGCAATCAGCTCTGTAATTGCCTCACCTGGAGATGAAATGTCATCTCTCCAGAGAGAAGGAAGACTGTTCTCTTTTCAAAAGGTGATAATGCATCTGAAAGAATATGATTCAGAAAGGCATGGTGGACTTTTTAGTTTTCTTACATAGCATGTTAGAGAAATTTTAGTGAGATAAATGAATCCTTTATTACTGCCCTTGAACGTAGAAAAAAAGTGAAAAGTGATTTGAGACCCAGCTACAAATGTTCTTTATTGCGACAAGAACAATGTCCTGTTCTGCTGGAACATGCCTAAACTACCACCTGTCACCCTAACCCTGATGACAGAAAGTAAATTGTGATTTGCTATAGAAAATCTGCAGTTCTACTCACTATGAGAGAAGGAGCCCCCCAGGAGAGACATTCAGTCATGGTTTCAGTGTCAAGAATGTAATCTATTTTATGGCATCTCCCAGAGGGGAATTGTGTCCTGCTTATCTCACTTACGTGAAAGTGACTATAAGAGGAAACAAGGGTCTCCTGAGTCTTTTTCTTCTGTCATCATCTATTATGACGCTAATTTCATTAAGCATTTTTTAGGACGGGGACTGTTAATTGTAAACAGAGTTCTTCATCATCCCTTCACATCTTGCAGGTTGCTTGCTTTGAGAGGGCAAAGCAGTCACGTAAATTGTCAAAATGTGTTACTGGAGGAGATATACTTCCACCACCCAAACATCCTATCAATCCCTACTATTCATCAAGTGTATTTACTGATGTGTGCTGTTAGGATATGGCATGCATGTCTGTCTTTGTAAATGGAAATTCTAGAATATTTGCCATTATCTGTGATGCATACTTTTACGGCCTGAGTGAAATTCCACTACCTGAATAGCTACTTATTTTAGTTTCACTGCTGTCATCAGTGTCCTACATCTGACTCATGTCACGCTGATCAGGAAGGACAGAGTACTCAAGGAAGGTAGTGCAGAGATCTTCTCCAGCAACTCTGGCAAAAAAGCAATGAAGTACAGCAGAGGAGAAGCTCTAGCATGAAGCAGGAGCTCAAATCTTTCCCACGTTGCACTGCCCAGAGGAAATACCAAGTCCCCATGCATAGGGACATCAGTTATTTTATCCTGGCAGAGTAAAGAGATCGTGTACCAGGACTCTGCTTCTGACAGCTCGTCGGTGCAGGTAAAACCAGTAATTTCTCTGATACCAGATTCACTAAGATGGAGAAGTGGGGGGGGGGGAAAGCAGTGCACATTTTAGAGATGTAAGGCCAATTTAGTAACTTTCAAACAATTTAGTAACTTTTAAACTGTTTGACTAAGTGTAAATAGCATTCCTGATGTCAAATGCAGCTCACTAAATACTAAACAATGTGGTCATCAAGCATGGAAAATCAAGTTAAACAAACTATAAGGCTCTCTACTTGTCAAGCTTTTGCTTGTAGCTTAATATTTAGTAGTGAAAGTAATATTTGTTTTATTTTTACGTGATGCCTCTTCCAAAAGGAATATACAAATTATCTACTGGCAGATTACATAGACACTTATACTCGCTTCTAATTTGATATAGAAGGAGTGTGTCTATGTCTCTAGAAGGACACATACATGAATTCACATACATGTCTTCACATGTCCAAAGGTATAAGTTCAAATGTTAAAAACAAAATGGCAAATTCAAAGAAAGAAACAAACCAATCAACCTATTTCCTCAATGAGTCAAACTGCTTTTGGTGTAAGTCTGTCCATACTATACATATGTAAAATAGAGCCTAAATAATCATAGAATCCTAGAATCTTACAATGGTTTGGTTTGGAAGGGACCTTAAAGATCATCTAGCTCCAACACCCCTGCCATGGATAGGGACACCTTTCACTAGACCTGGTTGTTCAAAACCCCATCCAACCTGGCCTTGAACAAGCTAAAGATGGGCCTAGGTACTTGCAGGAGTACAAGTAGCAAAGAAATTGAATATTTCAGTCATTATTTAGCAATACCTGGGTATGGACTCTATTTCCTAAAGAGAAATTCAGTGGAGCTAATATACTTTGTTACAGAAGACTTGCTAAAAACAACTTCAAGGTAGGAAGTAGTGCCATTTGACTTGCTCTTTAAGTAACCAGGGTAGTGGCAGTGATGGTGAGAGCTGCAAACACAACCTGAACACATAGGACTCACACAGAAGAGTCAGCTACTATTACCTTTGCCCGCAGTCCGTGCAACATGCAGCAATGGCTGTATGAAGCTCCCAGAATCGATCTGGTTTCTTTCTTTGTGCCCTTGTGACCTTCCATTTTAAGCTAGCTTTCTTGAACATCTTTCTATCAATCACTCTCAGTCAGCAAAGGCAATACTTCTGTTTTCAAGGATGAATTATAAAAGCTACATAACCTAAGTGAAGAAATGCAGGAAGCCTGGTTTGCTATGGACATGTGTCTTCTAAATTCTCTGATGTCTAACAAGATGTAAATACCACGTTAAACTTTTTCTTACATTGTTGTTTCTTGTAGATTGTTTGATGTCTGGTAGGAGCTAAAACGGCAGCTTATCTCTGCTAATAACTTCTCTTTACTCTCTCTGACAACCTACTTTCAAAAGACTTGTAAGAACTCGATATATTTAAGAGTTTTCCCAGCTGACAAATTTGCTTTAAGTTGGACAGCAAGATCAAAAGTCATTAAGGGAGGGCAGGCAAAGAAATAAACAGGCATATGCACACATATACAAACTACTATGCAGGATAAAATTCATGGCACCTCTGTTGAAACAAAAATACTACAGCATGTTTCAGATAACTGTAGGTTTATCAGTCTGAATGTGAAATGAAGAACAGGAACAGATGAATACAACATAAATAAAGACCCTATTCTTCAACATTTATAAAGATCAACGGAAGAAAAAATGAATAAAGTGACATAATTGTCATCATTCTATTGATCATAGAATTGTCTCAGAAGTTAACAAGAAAATGTATGCAGGTAAGATACTAATCTGAATCTAAATCCTTCTCACACTGTCAGATATGAGTTAAAGCTTGCAAAAGACTCCACCTCCACTGTGGATCATTTTGTTACAGGATGGCTACAGAATGGCTAATTTTGCTAGTAATGTCTTCTGAGAAGGGCTTATTTGCTGATAAACAAATCACCAAAATGGATGAGAGAAATACGTCTTTTTCTGATTTTCTCTAAATTTGAGTGTACTACCAGTTATCAAATTATCCATCATCATAACAATGAAGATCATTAGCACATGTATATTGTCTTTTCCTTGTATTATGATGCAACGATCAGAAAAAAAAGGCACAGGTAAAGAAGAGGCCCTTTCTATAATTGGCCACTATGTTGTACTCCTACATCACATATGATTTTACAAGGTGTGAAGAGCTGCTGTCTGGAAGTTGGAACACGATCCAGACCTTTACTTGACTACAGAGAGGAGGCTATTGCTGATAATTGCTAATTGCAGCTCAGTAAACCCAATGGATAGTCAATCATTCTGCTGCAAGATGGAAAAGTGCATTGTGCATTAATAAAGTAACTTAATTTCACCATTCTGCATTTGCCACACTGCTTGCTTTGATCTCTGCTAAATTGGATCATTACCTTGTTAAACTGAAGCCAACTAATTTTCCCAATTGTCTTTTATGAACAGAAAAAAAATCATCCTGCTGCCGTGGAGAACTATGAACATGATAAACATGAAAAATTAAAATCCAGCTTTTCTTAATGCCCTTGTGCCCTGCTGTTTGTGAATGCATGCTGAAATGATTGATTAATGGCATGTTAAAGATGGATGACCAGAACAATCAACCCAGCAAATGCCTCTCAAGGACAGGCAAAACTGGGGAGTCAGGAATATGCTTTTCTCATCAGACCCCTGCTTTTGCAGGAAAGAGTATGCACCATAGTATTCTTGTGGGAGGGGGATATGAAAGAATAGGATTATGCCATTATTTGACCAGGGCATGGTATGTGCTAAAACCCCACCAGGATACCTTGCTTCAGGTAGGATTCTTTTTAGCAGGGGCCTGAAGGAGATACGGTACTTTGCTGAATACCCCCTGGTCCTGCATCCTTGCGGGGCTGCAGCTTACATGACTGGAGTTTTGAATGGAAGCAGTATGAAAGGAGAAGCTTTTGTTCCAGGGAAATAAATGGGCTGTAATAGGATTCTGAGTCAGAAAAGTTCCTAGCTGCCATTTAAAACCATGACCCAAGTGGTGTGAGAGTGGATCAGGCAGGGGCAATCTTCTCTAATTTAAGCAGTGAAAAGGAAATCAACCTCCCTGCCTCTGCATACAGGGCACACACTCTTACCTCTTAAGAACTTCTCTGAACCTTCACTCTGGGGGGAAGCAGGACTTGTTTTACTGTATTTAATCACACCCATGTTGAGCCAACCGTTTAGCAACACCATGCCTCATTGCATGGATGTGTCCTTCTTTTTGAATAATAAGCCTCTGCTGGAAAGAGCTGGGCTTGTGTGATTTATTTCAGATTACTGCTGCTTGTTGGACAGCACCTTGCTGACTAGTGTTCCCCAGAGTTCGAGGCATCTCAGAATTTGTGTCTCCAATGCCTTATCGGCTGGCTGGGAAACATTAGATGGTCCACTAAGTATGACAGCAGCTCTCTGCAGAGCTGCTGAGGAGAGGCTGGGCAGTTGATAGCACAACCCACTGCGCTGCCCTCAGAGGCTTTGCAAGCAGCAGGAGAGAGCAGCCCATGTCTTCTGCGCACTGCCTGGAACAGATTAACTCGCAAAATTTCTCCAGGCTTGTGTTTCACCTACATAGCCACTGCTGTGAACCTAAAATCATCAGGAAAATATTCAGCACATAGGAGCATTCCTTGCTGGTAGTGGGAACTCATTAATCACAGCTTGGGGCTGGCTCCTTGAGACAGAGCAGGGACATCCCAGTTACCTGATTTTAGAGGGGTTTTTTTGCTCAGAGAACAGAGCTGTTGGTGTACCAGGTCTGTGCCACCCTAGAGACTCCAGGAGGACCCTTTTACTTCTATAACCCTGACAGGTCTTTAGTGGCACGAAGGCAGCCCTTTAGCAGGGTACCCTATCTTACTGTAACCATCCACACTTTGCAGCTATTACCTCAGGGTGCAGAAATGTGTGTAGCACAGGCGTTGAGACATGGTATCCAGCAACACTATGCCAGGGCACAGCTGGGGCAGAGATTCTGCCTAAGGTATACGGACAAAAATTTGCTGGGGACAATAAATCTGGACAACTGAGCATTCTTAGCTCAAAACACTAATGAAGGCAGGATATCTAGTACACCTTTAATATGCAGCTCCATAGAAGCTTGAGCAAGGACTGGATGCACTGCTTGAATCTTGTGCCCCTACAGTCTGATGGGTTATCATCATAACTGATGGGTTATCCTGATCCTTGCATCTGCCTGCAAGGAATCAGATTTTGGTTAGAGCTGGAGCCAGACTTGCAGGGACACCAGGAGCTGTGGCCTCTAACTAATGTGGCTCTATTTGGCGAAAAAGCCTTTCCAAGTGGCAGTTTCCGTCCCAATAGGGTAAGTAACCAGCAAGGAGGTAAACTGAACTCTCAGCAAGTTTTACATCTGGGAATCCCTTGAACCATTTGCTTTTTTTTCCCAATCCCTTCCTATGCTGAGATGCATCGAGGCATATCCACTTTGTTGTTAATTGTCCACAGGCCATCTGTGTGTCTGTGACGTGACCAAGACAAACTGAGAATAAATCAGCGGAGCTAAGGAAATATATGGCCTTCCTGATTCCAACACTCTCTGTGAGGTTGCTGGTGATGTAGCTCACTGTTCCTAGCTGCTGGGACTTCTCCAACCATATTCCAAGAGCTATAGGACATCCATTTCTGTTTATTCTTTACAGTCATTGTGGTAGGATGAAGCAAGAGTCCCCAGCATTGCCTTTGGTAACCGTCTCTACAGGACTCACATAAGAATGAAGAGCAAAGACAAAGACTTTTTCTGTGCTGAGACATGGTCGTGGAACTCAGAGTGCAGTCAAAGGCAGTGGTACAGGCTATTCAAAGCACAGAGCCAGTTGCTCGATTTTGTACAGAGATTCATCCTGTTGTTGGACAGAGTTTCACTGCCTTTGTTTCGGTTCAGTGCATTCAAAGCATATCCTTCCAAGAGGACTTTAAGTGGATCCTGTGTATTTACTTCAGATTCAATAAAGGTAACTTAAGCAACTATCTTCATTGCATTGTGATATACAAGGTAATAAACAGCTGAAACAATTGATTAAATGCCATAGCAAAGCCATTTATAGAACACATACTACAAAGCAGCAGAGGCACATCCTATTACCAAACATGCTCTACAAGTGGCTCCTTTTCTAAGCTTTTTCCAAGCACAAGAGGACAGTCAGGTGAAAGAAATGTCCCTCTGTGCTTAGAGGGAAGGCTTTGGAAGCTGGATCTGCTGCAAAGCAATCAGAGAGACACCACAGGGCTTTTGTAAGAATGAAAGAGAAAGGAGCTTCCTCCTGGGAGGCTTTTGAGCTTTGTAAAGCTGCTTCTGAATCTCATCACAGTGGGAGCCCGGCCTAAATGTGCCAGGGAAGACTTCAGGACAGGGGGAGGAGCACAGATCTACCAGCTGGATTGTGACTCTGGATATTCTTCTCTTTGAGGTCAAATCCACAAGCATCTAAAAAAAATATTTGGTTCTCCTGATTTGTACTTAATCTTTTATTCCTGCTATGCCACTGAAACTCCATGAAGAGTTCAGAGAACGTTTAGACTACAAAGCCCTGCAGCCAAGGGCAACTTCAGCCAATACAGGGCTCCACGTATATGGAGATAAGACCTTAAATTAGCCACTAAAAAAAGTTATTTTGCCTTCTCCAACTTCAAAGAACTCATCTAGCTCCCATGCCCTAATCTTCCTCACCTTCTTTTCATATGAACTCAGTCCAGAGATACTCAACAACTATCACAACTTGGATTTCATTTTTGTAGAAAAATTAGAATTTCTACAAGAAATGGCAGCAAGAACGTGCAGCTCCATGGCTGTTACACCTCCCTTTTCCAAGAGCACATGCCCTGTGCTTGTAGCACAAAAGGAGATGACTACAGCCCCCTGAGACTCATTAATCTCCACCTCTTCATTTTGCCTCAGCTCAGGCAACGTGTTCTCCTTTCCTGCGTTAGCAGTTCAACATTGCATAAGAATTCCCTTTGCCCATCTCTGTGGATACAAGGAAGCATTGCAGCTTCAGGGGAACGGGGAGCATGTCGGCTGCACAGAGACATGGCTAAGAGACAAAGATATTGAGTTCTGTTTTAATTAGCAGTGGAGTGGGTGAACTTGTGGGTGGAGAAGAGATTGGGTATAAACGATGGAGAAAGCTGAAAGCAAGCTAGTTTTGACTGTTTCTCAGAGTTTACTGATCTGAAAGGTCAAAGGCTGAAAATAGTTTTGTGGTAGGTTAAAAACACCAATATTGCTTTTCTCTGCCAGTAGTTTCTTCTATTTATTAAAATTATTTTTTATCTGCTGAGCAGCCTGCCCAAACCCAAAATGCATTCTTTAGCTGCAATAGTATTAGCCTGGCAGGCAAAACAGAGAAAAAAAGACTCATTGTAATTTAGGGAAAACCAGAGTAATAATAATAACAAAAACAAGAATTCCATATACATTATTATTATTATTATTACAGGTTTTAATTTGCAAAATTTTATTTTGGAGAAAAGGAATAATCAAAATAATAAACTAAAAAAATCCTCCACCTGATTTTGGTATTTCGTCCTCTCAGCCCCTCTTATTTAGTTGAATGAAAAATAAAAGGAGGGATAGAGACATAAGATGGAAAAGAGGGAGGATCTCACACCTCCAGATGTCCATTAAAGCACTAATAGAAGTGGTAGGCATATGAAAGCATATTCCTTTTTTTGCCAGAGATCCTCTTTTTGGGGAGTGAGTGGAATTTTGCTGTTTTGAGGTTCAGCCTTGGCAAAATATTTAATCAGCAAAAAAAAATATAGAAGTTAAACACATCCAGTTCTTAAATATTCTTTCTTGAGGTGTGGTCAGTCCTTTGGTAGCTCAGACCAAAATGATCTGCTGCATCAATTTACGGGCCTACATCCCAGTATTTCTCCAATAGTGAACAGCACTTGGTAAGGCTAAAAATATACTTCCACCTTGTTTTGGTTTAGGAGCAATTAAAGCCCTAATTCTGCATGCTGCCAACTGATTTCCTATTCCAAGCACCCCTTTGGGAAATCAATAGCTGTTTTGTAGGTTACTTTGTTCATTCTTAGCTGTTTGAATCATATCTTGAGCAAAATTCTCTTCTGGTATAAATTTATACCAGAGCATACTAGACTGCTTGGTCTGTTACACATAGGAGCTATTGATTTCAAGTCCTCACGTCATTCTGGAAAGTGGCAGGGACTTTCTTACTTAAACAGGGCATCCTCGTGGCTGTATTTGCCTAATCTGTTTTCTTAGTTAAAAATGAAAGATGGAAAGGTTTGAAATATTTGGTGTGGTGAAAGGTCTTATTTTATTTGGAGAAGTTTTCTTGCACTTGAGAAAAAAATGGTTGAAATCAATGATGGCTTGGCTCAAACCCTAACACTTGACCGTTTTAGAATTCCTTTCCTCAAAGAGGTATTTTTCTGAAGGAACCAGTGAAAGGCATCATATTCATATTTTTTTCAATGAAGATAGTCCTTGTGAATTTGCAACTGTTACCTTAGCTAACACTATTACTTCCTCCACCCTCCTGATATTGTGGGTTGCAAATGATAGCAAATGTTATTCAGCAGTGCTTTCCTTAAGGTGTTAAAGCTCAGAGTATTAGGCAACTTACCATATAGGATCCAAAAAGTAGAAATATGACTCCCCCTTGTGAGTTATGGTCTGGAAAAAAGACTGCTTAATAGCCCAGCATTTGTGTACATCAGACCCTTCCCTTCAGGAATAGATCTAAAGGCTGGGAGCAATGTATTGTTTGCATTTTGTGATCTAATCAGAATCCTATCCATTACTAGATAAAAGGCCTATTCAATAATGCAATTATTGGGTTATTTCGAAGTAAAAAGAACAGAATGAATCATCTCACGGACTTAAAGTCCAAAAGGCAGAGAAATGTCACTTTCTGCATTAAGACCAAAACCACAAAGAAGAGAAAACGAGGTTAGCTCTGTGGGGTGTTTCCTCCTCCCAGGCTGGCAGGCAGCTACGGCGAGTGCAGTGTCATTCAGGGAACACCATGTGCTAGTCACATCTTGTCATTGGCAGGTTCAATGCCACTGTCCCTCTAGTGGTTTAAGGCACTTCAGTTCCACTTTAGTCCAAAAAAGTGGACTCAGCTGTCACTGTGAGACACCATAGTCCAAGGTCACCTCACTGTGATCTTAAAATATTCAAACGTGTTAAATTTTCTTAGTCTCTCTGGTCCAATGAATCCTGAATTCTCTTTTGCACGATTCAGCTTCATCAGAAGAGAGACCAAGTGTCCGCTTGCCTGCCTGCATGCCTTCCTGCTTTCTTATTTCCCCAGCCTGGAAAAAGTCTGGGGCACTTCCCGGGATGCTGAAAAGTACTAGATCAGAGGAAACAGGCAAATTTAATCCAAATTTCCTGCTTCATGAATGAATACACTGACTCTTGGATTACAGTTTTATCAGAACAGTCACATCTCCTGTGCTGTTAAACGCAGGTCATAACCCAGGACACATCAGCTCCAGAGAATGTCATGGTTCAATGTGACTCCTCTCAGCTATCTCCACATAATGGTCTGCTCAACCCTGTTAGCTCTTTAAGGTCCTTATTCTCTCCAGATTCTGTATCAAGAGTACTGGGAGTGAGACATCATCTGTGGGAGCACTGAAATCCTTTTGGACATTGGGGACCTTGATAGCAGCTGCTCAGGTGGGCTGTGGGAGGATGTCTATGCCCCGAGACAGATAGACATGGGTAATCTGTAAGAACACTTGGAAGTGTTGTGTCAGGTGTAGCCCAATGGTGAATTGAATAAGCGGGATTTGGATGAACATAATGAGATGCTTGACAGGTAATTTTTGTTCTGTGTTGTGCTATTTCTGCAGAGGCAACTGTCACTGTGAAAACTACCAAGTTTGTTACCATGACATTTGTAATAATTACATCCCACTCTCTGCAGTGAAATGGGACAGAAATATCGATTGAAATTCCCAGCTTTCATGGGGCTTGGGCCAGTGACAACTCATTTTCAATTTTCAGAGCCTTGGGAGGGAAAAACACATAAATACCTCAAGTCTCCTTTGTCTCAGCCTCAACAACAGAGATGCAGGGGGAAAAAAAAAAAGAAAAATAAAAAAGACTTGGCACAGACAGAGCAAAGAAGGATTAGGCCTAATTTAACTAGGCAGAGAACAACTCATTTGTTAACAGCTGCAACATTATAGCTCACCAGCAGGAAAACATATAGCCCCATTGATTTTCCAGCTCCACATGGAACAAGCTTCCATGATAAGAAAAGTGGAAGCACAAAGGTGCCATGCCAAGCTTCGGTGTTCATTAACCATCATTAAAACCTGAGGTTTTCTCTTCACAACTACACAGTTTCTGGTTCTCTCCCTCCCTCCCCAAGGTCACATTTGCATCTGTGATAACATAGTTGCTCTGCAGACATTCCTTGGCAATGGGTAGGCGATTCTAAGGGAATTACAAATACAGTACAAATATGCCCTTAATAAAACGAGTTCAGATAATGGGATCTGAGGTGTCCTTCTCTATGCCTCTTCATTTCTAGTGTAGTTCTCTTCATTTCCAAGATCGCCCATTTGTCTCTCTGTCCTTACAGCCTTAAGTAGAACTAATTGTGTGGGTGAGGAGGATTTGTACCTAAATACTTGAGAGACATAGGCTCATACTATGCCTTTAATTATAGAAGTCATTAACGCTGCATGAATATAGCCCAGAAGAGAATTCGGCCCTGTTGGTCCTCTTAATACCATTAGTGTATACCCCCAAAGCATTCACAGCACGTTCCAGTTTTGGTACAAAAGCATTAATAGTAGAAATATTAAAGAATTATTCTGGTGTTATAAATACCGAGCCAACTCAAGATGTCTAGAACTTAAAATACTGCCTTGCACTGTTAGTGCATATTTCCACAGCTGAACCCAGTTTACCCCACACTCACTGCATTGCAGATTCCTGTTGGACACAGGTACCTCTGCTCTCCATGGCCAACAGACATGGTCACTCTTGAGATGGAAAATCTGCCGCCATGTTAGTGGCAGAGCATTGCTAGGCTGCTGGCAGAAAGTGTGTCTTCTGCAGGGCTGCAGCACACATGGCATGGCAGCTTCATCTGGCTATTCAGTGGATTTGGGGTGATTGGGTGTTTGACACACAGTATCCAAAAAGCAGAGAAGCAGCAGGACCACTCATGTCGTGAGGGCTGGAGGAAGGGAATCATTTGAGGCCAGCCAGTGCAGAGACTGCTGTAGAGCAAGTGTAAATCTTAGGAATCACACACACGTACATGTGTGCTCGGATTGTGTAAGCACATACTCTATTATACTTGCCACTTGAAGTGACAAGTAATCTTACATAAGTTTCTTGCTGTCATGCTATAGTTAGGTTTTGAATATGGTTAGCAGCTTCAGTTAATACTAAATGTCCTACTATTGTCAGGCTCCATTAAAATTGTGGTGATGTTTCCTATTGATTGTAAACACCAAAACTGCTGAGATAAAGAATCTTCCTTGCTGTAGGATAGATGGAAAGAAAATCCTGTCAATCTGGGGGGAAAAATACAGATTTTATATATTCATTTATCTTAAAATGCTTGTCCATAAATTCCATAATTCTAGATACTTAACATAGCCTGGAGACCAAATCAAGTTTTTCCCTAATTCACAAGGAGAAGGTATCCTAAGACAGCAGCCTACAAGAAGTAAATAAAATATAAGTTGTTGACACTGAATGGGAAAAACAGTGAAGAGGTAAATGACTGAAAATACCACATGGCACTTCATCAGTCAGGACTGTCTTACACTGTTATAAACAGATGTAACTGAATGATGTTTTTTTTTTACAGCTGAATAAAACTGGGGTGTTGATGTCAGTGAATAGCTATTTAAATGATAAACTTCAAAGTGACTTCCAGACTTGTTCTAGGAGGGAGAAAGCCACTGTTCACATTTGCTGTGCAACACTTAACAAAACTGCTTACATGACAAGATATTACAAATCTCTCTCCTGTAAACACACTCTTGAAGTCAGACAATATTTGGAAAATATCTCCCTTTCAGCAAAACTTGCTTGAATGAAACAGTAGGGCAATGGAGGAGATGAGAAGGAGGCAGAGCTGGCTGGCCAGGGCCAGAGCATTCCCCCTCCCAAGACTTTCAGAGGAGGGATGCCCTAGCTTCAGATGGGGCTGCGCAGGAAGCTTCAAAGGCAGGCAGGGAGAAGAGCTGCCTCTCTTTTCCTCATAGACAAGCTGTTGATTTTCAGAGGAACTCCCATCAGGGGATACACACACCCCTTTGAAAAAATCAGGTCATATTGTCTTCTTACTTATTACAAATTTAAAAAAAAAAAAAAAGAGACATGCTTTATTTCAAAGGAGTTTAGGTCACCACAGCTAATTTGGGCTAGAAACCTAGAGATGAAAGGCTTTGCATGCCACTACTGACTCCCAGGAGCCTCTCCATCCCCACCCTCCACCCCTTTTTCCTAATAGAGAAGTTTTATTAAATCTTGACTCACAGCAACCACTCCACCCAGAAACTGGGGTGGGAGACGGTTGTGGTGAGAAGGGACAGGCATAGTTAGGGGATGGAGCAAGACAAAAGAAGGAAGCTTTGCAGACTGAGTGGCCTATCTCAAAGACAAATTCCAGTTTTAGGATTAGATATAATGCCTGCCTCCTGATGAAGTTAGCAGCACTGGAACAGAAAGGTCTTGTGTAAGAAAAGAACAGGCAGGAATCCTGCTTAATTACATTTTCTACAGTCCAGTAAGTGCCTATAAAAAGCAGATGTGTAAAGAACTACTTTTTTTTAACAACATATGGTGAATTATTATAAACTGTACTTACAGCTGTAGACCAGAAAGAATGGTGCTCTCTAATTGGCCCTGGACAGTGCCCAGAGCATCCAAAATCCCTTTCTTGTGTTTTTCTTGTAAATTGCATTTTCTAGTGGCAGGAAGACATTGCACCAGGCACTGCAAGATCATCATTGTCTCTCTCAGGCAGTTAAAAGAACATGGTGCAGAGTCTTATAACAATCCCCGAGGGACTTGCCCACAAATGTACAGCCTGTCATGTCCCATTGTACATGCACAGTATTTGGTAGGGTTCTCCCAAAGAAGTGGTGCCATCAGGGCTTGAGCTGAGCTGCAAATCAGCACTGCTAGGACCTTCCAGCAAGAATTGTCACTCTTAAAATGGAGTGCATGGTGGTAGCTTGTTTCCAAAATTATTATGGTTTACTGCAGTGTGGAGTCCTGATGAATGCCCCCCTTCCCAGCTTCAGGAAGAAAAGTCTCCATTTCTTTCTGCTTTTTTTCTCTAGCTTCACTTGTGCTTTGAGACTGCACAGGTGGCAAAGAAACTGTGCGTGACTGCCTCTGAGTCTTCCCTGCATCAGGAATTATGACTCTTGAAACAAGAATCAAAGTAGACAGCAGCCTGTTTAAAGCCAAGGTAGAAGTGGGACTCACCTCTGAAGTCATGTAAAGATCCAATATTTTTTTGTTATATGTGAATTATAAACAGTAAAAGAGTAAAAAAGACCCTGTGTCTTCTTTCCATCTGCTGAAAATCCAGCATGCAGCATCTAGGTGATTCCCGCAAGCATCATGGACTTTTTCTCTGCTCTGTTTACAAATTAGATCACAGAACAAGTGATGGCAATAGGCTGACATCCTCTGTGTATGCCAGTACTATAGGGTGATGACACAGCTTTCCAGGTATCTTAGGATTTTACTGACAGCACAAACTGCAGCCTTAGCACTGCAGGTGCTGGAGGTCAGAGTCCTTTCTTCTGCTCCTTATGTCCAGGACACAATGCAACTGAAACACGCCTTTGTATCCAGAGACTAGGGGACGCTCTTTACTGTCCCAGCAGTGGTACTTTGGCTGTTAAATCAAGCACCTTTTGGAGCAGGCATTCAGCACTCACTAAGGTGATGAATGATGCAGAGCCCATCCCCATTCTTACCACTGCTCTGGGCAGTGGTGTTTCACATCACTGATGGCTCCATCTGCTCAAACATCAGTTCATGGAAAAGCCTGTGTTTGTCCTCTGTGCCTGAGGGTAGAACCCTGCAGGGATTGTAGCCGTGAGCGACCTGTGTTGAGGCAGGGACACCCAAGAGACCATGGCTATGGGCAAGCCATGCCAACAGTCTGGCCATGGATGAATCATGATAGAGTGGGGACAGCAAGAAGCACCATTACGCACAACCTCGATTTACCACCCATCGCCTCACCAAAGGTTTGTGATAGTCTGAGTGTAACCTGGAGTGAAAACATGAAAAATTCAGACCGGGAAGGAGCGAAGACAGGCGTTTGACTTCATTTGAGGCTGATGAAAGAATGGTGTTAACTTAAGCATTTTTTTAATTGTTTGTGCTTCCTTTTTCTCAACACACAAATCATGGATTAGAAATTTGTGTTGATTGACAATAAAATATTTTAAATAAAAATTCCCCCAATCACTGCTTTTTTGCCCATGACACCCTGTGCAAAGGGAAGGATCTCTTGAGTCCTCATCAACTCCAAAGAACATGACTGGCAGGCTGGGACAGACACTTCAGCAAATTTAGTTGCCAGACTCTAGCAGCTGTGTTAACAGATTTTTTTACCCCTGAGGTTCACATTTTCTTATGTTCCAGTTTTGTTTTGTTGTTTTGTTTTGGGTTTTTTTAGGAATAATAGCAGGGAGATGACTCCTCCCTCTTACATTCTTCCTGGTATGTGTCAAGTCCTTGCTTTTGAATATGGAAGCAAATGAGGATTTGTTTTGAACAATGTACTTTTTCTCTTATCTCATTCTCAGACTTAACAGATGCTTTTCTGGAAACACCAAATTCATTCAAAAAGCCTGCAATTCAAATTCTCAAAACTTCTCCAAGTTGTAAACAGCTGAGAGCAGATCTTATAATAGGAAGTTCTGAGCCTCTCTAAGCTGGGATAATTACTAAATTAAAATTCAGGTTCTTCTGTAGACATTAAAGCTTCCCTGAATCCTGAAGCTTCAGTAGTTCAGCTTTGGAGATGTTTACAAATATTGAAACTTATCTGAAGGCTTCGGCTCTGGCTTCCATTTTTTACTAGTAACAGAAATGAGGACAATGTTTAAATTTTTCAGAGTCTGGTCCTCAACAGCAGCAGTCAAAGCCCATGATAGTTACTTCATTTTCAAGTATAATTCAGAGGCTTATTCACAGGCAGGACAAACCCAGCAATTCAGCTCAGGGTGCATGTACTTGAGCTGTCTGGGAAAACAGCTCCTGCAAAAAGATATTTGCCATTAAACCTAGGGTTCACGGGGAGTCATCCTGCAGCTAATAGGGAGCAGACTTCCAGTAATGCAGTCTATCTGCACTTCCATTACCTGCCTCTATTTATCATAGCTCTACAGGCTGAAAATTCCTGAGTGTGCAGAGCCATTACAGCCTAGAGACAAATGGATTCAGATAGGGGTTGGGAGCTTATCTGGCCATGGAAAATTAATTAACGGCATGGTTTAGCTGCTATTGTTCTCTTTGGTCAGCAGAAGAAGGCAAATGCTCCATCCCTGGCAGTGTTCAAGGCCAGGTTGGACAAAGCCTTGGGCAACATGGTCTGGTGTGACGCACCCCTTCCCATGGGAGGGGGGTTGGAACTAGATGATCTTAGGGTCCTTTCCAACTCAAATCATTCATATGATTCAATGATATAATCAGCTTCGCAGCACACAACTTCTTCACTGAACAGTGGAAAGGAACTTTATTCATTTGCAAGAAGAATCCTGCTTGCAGAGGTTTGGGGGAAGAGTTTGCTCTTAAATCAGATGGGCTAATTAGATGCAATGAGATGTGTATATGGCCCGAGGATCAAGTGTAGCCCATTGAGCTGGAGCTTGGAGCTGTCTCTCAGATGTAAGGTCCAATTGATGAGCTTTGTACAGGGATATACTAAGGGATCAGAGCTGTTCCTATTTCCACAGCTTTCCTGCAATGTAACCCGAGGCTGACTGCTTCATCTTGCTGTGTCCTTCACACCCCACTCTTCCTGGTTTTTCTACTTGACCACTCAGAAAAACTTTGGGGTTATGGAAAGTGAAAAACAGATGGCAAAAGGGAAAAGCTCAGTGCATCCACATCGCTGCTGACATATAGCCTGTCAAATTGCTTCTGCAAAGAAATAAAATCCGTACATACTTCCTACATCACTCTATGGACCTCATAGTTTGGTGCCCTCCGCAGTTCTGAGCATAAGAAGAAAGAAAAAAAAAATGGATCTTTGGCAGGAAATGGAAAACATTGGTCTTTTTTTACTTTATCTCCATCCAGCCATCCAGAGTATTGTTGTCCACACAGCTGAAGAGAGACCACTCTACCACAAGATCATCCTTACCTAGCAAAGTCTAGGTCTGAAGAGAAGTCTAAAATATTTCCAGGAAATATTTTGCCCTTGATGACAGCAAACTGTCTCCTAGAGCATTGAAGTCTGGAGTATACATCCATTTTTCTGTACTCCTTTCAGAATGAAGTCACTCAAATTTGGGGAAAAGAAGCGTTTTGTAAAGGAGAAAATTAATGGCACACTATAGCAGAGCCATGACACCATCTCCCACATTTCGTAAGATTAATTAAAAGCTGATTAAAAGTAAGAAATAAAAAGTCAGAACCAGCACTCTGTAGAATTCTGAACCTATGAAAGCAGAACAACACATTGTTCATTTAGCCAGTCAATATTGCTTAAACGTTGTTCTTACACTTGTCACCGAAATACCCTGCTCTGCCTCTTGCTGGAGCCTAAGGGAGAGATGTAAGACCTACAGACCTGAGAGTAATACACATTTTCAAGACATCTCAACAGATTTTTTTTTACTTATGACTATCCCTTTATTTTTGTGAAATGCCTGATTTTTGCCCATTCTGTCTCATCTGAAATACTGCTGTTTGAGCTACCTTGGAATACACTTTTTTCCCTTCCCAACTTGGTGCTGCACGAGTATATTGCTGTGCACGAAATGTTATTGCTAATATGCTGCCACGAAATGTTATTGTTAATATGAGGAGGGGTTAACTGGGAAAAGAACACCAAAGAGCAGTCACAATGCCCCCCAGCTTCTTCTGTTCTCCAGTAAAGGATTGCTCCTTTGCATGAGCTGACGGCTGCAAAACAGCTGCACTATCCTGATACCATGTACTGCTGAAAGCAACTGGAAAAAGGCATTTCTGTCTTAGCAGTAGAATGAAATCTTGCAGTTGTATTTTATTTTGTTCTGGCTTGGGACAAAATAGTTTTGTGAGAAGAGCCAGTGGCACAGAAATTGGGGAAGGAATTAGGTGTTGGAACATCAGAAACCTTTTCTTTGAATTATCTCAGCACATTTCAATTTAAAAATGTGATAATGAGACCAGATAGGATGATAATTTTTGCAAATATATGCTGTCCTCATAAACCCAAAACTTTTAATTTGCTTTGACAGAACTTGGGTGTCCACTCTGGTAATTATGATCCTTAACTCAGAGTTTGGAGTTAGGGAAGGGATGAAAAGGTGGTGAGAGCATTGTATCTTTTTCCAGACTCAACAAATGAAATGCAATTTAAATACTGTTAATATTCATTCTGTGACTAAAAGAACAATGGAAGCCTTGCTGTTCTACAATATTTGGATTTACAGGGAAAGAGGGACAGAAAGCAACAGCTCTTTATATGCTCCTTCCCCTGATACCAATTTCAGCACTGTAGCCCTGTGGCTACATCTCCATAGGCAGACACATGCTCTGTGTTTTTTAATGTTTTATAGTGACTGCTGTTCTGATTTAGCCTTACTCCTCCTCATCTCAGCAAGCTTAAACTGTCAAAGATGGACAGTATGGTCTATCAGTGTGGAAGCAGATATGCTAGTAAACATTGGGGTTTCAGCGTGAAACTGGTGTTCACACACCAGCCTGCAGGTTGGCAGGAGCTGGAAGTGTTCCCATTACGTGTGTAGCTTATAGGTCACATAACAGTTACAACTTCTACTTGCTGGTGCAACTTCTCATTATATAAAAGCCATATAAAATCATCATATCTCACCAGCATCCCAAGGAAACAGATTAAATAAGATGGCTCAAAAAAGAAGTGGTTTACACTTTATCTTACTGGTTTTGCCTTATTCTTCCTGTGGCTAGACACCAAAGTGACGCGTGAAAAAAGGACCACAATGAAAAACACACAGTGCCTTGTGTGACCTCCATGCTTGATATTTCACAGTGAATTCCTACCCACTTTCTGCCTTCATTTAAACTGGAGCAGTGTGGCTGTCATCCTCATCTTCTGTCTTTTGCATGGGGTACCAAGTTGCTACTGTGCTTCTTCCCAGGTTGGAAACTTGAGTTAAATGGAATGTAAAAATTAGTGTGATTGATATCTGCAGCCTGAAGGATTGTCCATCCTAGCTCTCCTCTCTACCACCACAAACAGAAGCCATGGCTAACTAGATGCACTAGGAGAAATCAGCAAGACATTTGCTGCTTCCAAAGAGCCTCTTGCAATGAAAACACTGGAGTAATGTAACTGCTCCATTACATTATCCTCTTGACGACCTGCCTAACATGCTCTGCCTGGGAAAAGCAGATTTCCTGAGAGCTAGTGAGAGATGGGACATCAGTGACTTCCACCAGCTTCAGATGAGATTCACAGAAATAAAAAATAGTCATTTCTAGAGAGAAAATGCAAGCCAAATGCATAGATAGCATCATCAATATGGTAAACCAAGAGGTCCACTGGGCATCGTTCCTTAGAAGTCTCATCTCTCTGTCCTCAACATGATTATCATGCTGTTCTCTGAATCCCTCACTTATATTTTCTCTGGTTCCAGAGCTTGCTGCTGTTTGATGTGTTTTATCTCAGACGTATCTTTGATGTATTTTAGAGGCAAACAGAAGCGGCCAGAGGAGGACCAGGATATGGTAAAGCCAGAGAAACTTGGATATATTTGATAACCACTCAAATTATTTATTTTGGGTTCAAAAAATGAGATTGAGTTCACAGTCCTTTCCCCTGTAATTGAAACCAGGAATTTTTTCTTCCAAATAAGATTCAATTTTTCCTTTTGTCATTGAAGAAATATGTTATCCTAACTAAAAGAGGCTTGCAGGCTGACACGAAAATGTGCTTTCTCTGTAAAATGTAGACTTTTATTTTCTTTCCCTTTCTATATTAAGTCTTCCTGCTGAAACACTCTCTTTGGATTTTTCCACTCTCTCCAGTTAATTTCTTCCTTTTTCCTTCCCCTTTCTATTGCCCTCCCTTCACACACACCAAGCAATGTGCAAACTCTTTAATGAGCATGAGCAGACTTTCTGCTCAAGGATGCTTGATTGTGTTTGTGGTTATCTGAAAAAGAATTTCTCCTTTCCTCCTAGTAAAATATAGAGGTCACATTTTCACCACTATCATTAAAAACACACTTTTACGAATGATACTTGGAGTGTAAAAATAGGGTATTATTTTTTTGCTTTGTTCTCAATCAAAATATTTTTTTTCTGGTAACCTAAGCATAAATCTATTGAAGCAGATTCAGAATTTAGAGCTCCTTTTTTGTTAAGTTACGTACTTAGGGAAAAAAAAAAAGTTAATTTTTAAGTGAAAGAAAATGATAAACTGGTCAGACTAGAGAGTAATCTACTTTTGGATCTTGAGCTTAGAGATCTGTGAGATCCAGCACAGGTGAGAAGCCTCTGAACCATCTGCCCTTCCAGATCCTTTTGATATCATGCTAGTAGGCAACCCAACCCTTCCCTCTTTTCCATGCCACAAGACAAAGAACTACTGAATAACAACCTGTTCACCAAAGAACATAATTCCTATATGATGACTCCAGGCTACACAGGGATAGAGCATCTGATGTAGCCATCAATTCAGAGCAGACTTACATCATTTTTTTTCGTAGATGATCTCTGTTCAACCCACTGCTACAGGTATGTACCTGTCAGATGGAGTTGAGCAAGAAATTACCCAAACCTTCAGGTAATGCATCTTAACTTGCTTAGATGCACAAGGACACCTAGGCAGGTTAAGATGGATTACCTGAAGGCTGGAAGTGGAAGCATATTAGTTAAACTGCATTAAACTCCTATGAAGATGCTCTTACTCAAAGCACCTTTCCCGCCTCCTGTAATCAGTCTAGATGATATATTAAGAAGCATTGCTACTAATTACTTTGAAAATTATGTGACCTGGAAATCAAAGCCACTTCATGTTCTTAGCTGTGAAAATATTCATCTGAATTTAATTAATTTATTTATTTTAAAGCTTTCATTTATTCCTATTTCAGCATTGCTGTTTCGAAGCTGAAGCTGCATCTCTGAAGTGTGATGCATTCAAATGATTTCATGGCTCTCCTTCACTTTGGTTATTGGAACAAGAATAAGGAGAAGGAAGAAGAAAGTAGAGGCAAGAGATGAGTTTAGAAAGAGACAGTCAAAAAAGTTACCTGTTGAAAGGTAAAGTGGAAATACCTGAGTGTAACAGACAAAATGTCCACAGAAATATTGAACCAGATATATTTATTTGGAATGACTGTATTTTTTTGGTTGAAATGGTTTTATTCCACTACTTATCTACCATATGGAAAGAGTGGATAACTCTGGTGCAAGACATGGTTGAAAGTGGCTGCTATACAAATTTCTGCTTGTTCTTCTGCAGTTGTAATCAGCATAAGTCTTACTCCACTCCATGGCTTGAATGCGAGCCTTGTGAATGAACTGTAAAGCTTCTGGATAATCCACATGTGGGAACTCTTCAACTCTGCCAGACAATACAGCCTTGCACTGGATGCAACAGAAAACTCAACCCCAGGTTGAAAGGATATTCTCCCCTGTATTCCTGTATTGCCCAGAATGGAGATCAAGAACATGTGGAGTCAGACATCAAAATCCGATCTGTGTTTTACACAGCTTCAGCCAAAACCAGACAGTAGCTGCTGAGTGGCTGTAGATTTTTTTCCATTTCCTAGACACAGCATACATTTTGCTTAAGGACTCCAGAGATTTGTAGTAAATGGCCATGTATAGTTTGTCAGTCTAGGCAGACTTCTGGCTTTACAGAGAAGATACTCGCTGATGGCCCCTACCATTCTATGAATTATCAGTGGAAGAGAAAAGATAATGAGTATGAATGGAGCTTTAATGATATTTTAGACAGTCATCTGACAGCATCATCTTCTAGAAAATGTCAAGCAAACATCTGCATTAAGGATGAGAATGACCTTATTACCCTCCTGTTTGTCCTCAGCAGTTTAAGAAAGTGCCAAATCTGTATCTTTCAGAATATTTTTAAAATAAAACTGGGCAAAAAATAAAACTGGGCAAATAATGGAAAACTTCAGCAATTATTTGCTTGAATATTTAAATTACTGCAGTCCAGCTGTATCCATCCTCTCATCTGTTACCTCTCTGCAAACACTTTAACAATTGAGTTTTACAGGCAGGAATGTTTGTAGAAAGCTAACTTAAAAGTGGCATGCATATTTGCAAATACCCACTTTTAGGTTTGCTTATGCATGTATCTGTCATGGAAATATTTGCATATTCATCCAAATAAAAACATGGAGAAATACTATGTGACTTTGTCCAGCCAAAAGTAACGAACCCGAGGCTCAATGTTAGTAACGTATTTTAATATCATATAGAAGGCTGTGATGAATAAGGATGCATATGATTTGTTCTAAGTATGTTAAATGTACTGTTGAATTAGAGTTTGCAAGGAAGAGTCACTCCGTGGTTGGTTGGAGGCTGTCTGCTCCTTCCAGTCAAATGCTGGGAGCACTGGGGACGTTCGGATCTGTTTTCAGTTGTTTTGCAAGCAGTGAGGCTGAACACTGGACAAATTGTTGAGTAGGAATTATTCCTCTAACGCTTCTTAAAAATGAATAATTTTAACAGATGTAAAAAGGGCGAGGGAAGAGGAGAAATGACTAATGAATTGAATGAAATAGATTGTCAATATTTGTTTGCATGAGAGATTGAACATGGAAATTTGCCAAAATCTCTGATGATGTTAATGTTGTTGCACTGTGAAGCAGAACTGTCCATAAACCTCCACATTTAATGAGCATGAAGCATCCATCATTCTGATGAAAGAGAGGTAGAAGAGTCAATGGCCAAACTCCCTTTCTACTCAGGAGATTCTTAGTGTCAAGCTTGGGCTGTGGGACCAAAACTGATAAACCAGGTAGTTTGATTTTCCCCTGGCTTAATTCTGTGAAATGATCAAGGAACTCAAGTGAAAGCAGGAGAGAAATACAAGGAAAAGGGATATTCCTTAATGTATAACAGGACAAGAAAAAAATGAGGGAATATAGTAAGATTTTAATATGAAATGGACATAGGGATAGGAATAAGAATGAAAAGGATTACACAAATTCATGAAAAATTAATATGGAAGAATCTGCTAAACACAACAGAATTAGGAAGTTTGTGGTCTTGTAATTGCCAGAAGGAGGAAGAAGTGCGAAGTGAAGGGACTGTCTTTCCCCTTTTCTTCCTTTCTTTTTCTGTCAGCATTTCCTAGTGGTCTTTTGGGAAATTGATGACACAGCTGGAGGAACCTCCTCTCTGGTCCCCTGCTTGTAAAACCATTTTTTAAATACTGCCATTGCAGTAAAAGAATAGCAGTATTCAATTGAATGACTTGTTTAGCCAACAAATCAATAATTAAGGTGATCTTTTTACCCAGACAGTCAATGTCGAAGATGCTTAAATATTTCTTCTCTTTTGGCATAACATATTTCTGTTAGAAAATTCAGTTTTAATGAAATTCTACATTTGTATGCACTTGTGTCAATTTTTATTAGATTTTCCTGAGGAAAAATATAGAACGTAAGCATTTTGACAGTGTCAGAATATTCCATTCTGATTTTATACGAACATTTTAATTTTGGGAGGTTTGAAATGACATTTCATTTTGCAAATATTGTATATTATAAAGCAGGAGATAATTATAACACTAAAATTAAATAAAAATCCAAGTGACAGTTTGATTTTTCTTGCAACAGAATATTTTGATGGCCCCACAGCAATATTTTTCCCAATTTTAAGGAAATTTCGAAAGTTTTCTTTTCCCTGAAGATTCACCCAGCATGTGGGCCATGTGGCCCCTCGCTCATTATGCAGAGTCATGTTTTCCTTCCTAGCTAGAGGCTTCAATTATTTCCTGAGGTTTTGATAGCATATATTATTTATACTAAATTCCTTCATTTTCATAAAACTTCAGCACATTTTTCTCCCTCAAAACAATTCTGAGGAGTAGCCTTTTTCATGCCAAATATCCACCAAGATGATGCAACACTCTTCAGAGATTCCTAACTTACTTCATCCACATGATGCAGCTCAGGTGCAGAACAAGCCAGGATAACACGCAATCTGCTCTGAGCACAAAGCATCCGTGGCAAAGGGCAACAGCACCAGCTTCTGCCCCAGGCCTCTGGCTTTGAAAGGCTGGAGATGTTTTAGTGGTTCCTAGGAGGATACCAAAATTTGATTCCAGACCTGCTAAGGTTTAATTATGAGTATCCTTATTCAGAGGAAGCAACTCTGGAGTCACTGGGCTCCATGAGACTTCTCTTCCCATCCTTTCACTGTTGCCTTTGTGACTTTTCCACTGATACATTACCAGAGAGGAGCAGCCCACGGGTCTCTGCAGAAAGTGCTCTTTCACAGCAATCAGTCTCTGCAGCGTGTTGAGTCTGAAACTCAACTTCCTTGGGCTGGACATATGTCCTTTATTGCATGGATTTCTGCTTAAAATGAAGAATTTATTCTAAGAAGGAAACACTTGGCATATGCCATGGGGTTGTTAAATCCATGGTATGGTTCTGCTCTGCAGGGTGGGAGTCACTGCTCTGGAGGTATTACTGCACTAGACAAGAGTCACAGCTTGAGTATTTATTCCTGCATTTATTCTTAAATAAATCTTCATGTTGTGGCAAAGCAGAGCATGCCAGCCAGTTAAATTCCTTATTTTATCATTTGACGAAAGCACAGGAGTAAAAGGGAATGAAGCCAAAATGACCTTATTTTAAAATTCAAATTAATTTTGCAAATAATTTGGGGTCTTCATTTATTCAGTACTTGTTTCATGTACATAAATGGTGGGTATTTGTATATGTATTTTGGCTAGAAATTGGAAAAGAATGAGCAATAGCATTTTCCTTGTAGCCCACTCAAAATTTTAAAGCTTTTAAACATCAGTGCAATGCCCATTCTGGATAGCCATGGTAACATCTAAACCTGAATGCTGATCCTCAGCAAGTGTACGTTACCTGGGAATATCCTGACTGCAGGAGGCAGGGATGAATTAAGGATGAACACAATGGACCCTTTCCAGTTCTCTCTGCCTTATTTACCCTTAAATCACCTGACTGTCTCAAAGCCAAAATTTTAGACAAGCCAATTGATGGTTGCAAAAAACCTCTGGAGTTCAAACTGTGCGGGAGCATACGTATGTCTGTATGTGAATAGGTGACAGAAGGCACAGAATTCACCAGATTCAGCAATCCCTAGTAGTAACCATGTCTAATTGGAAACATTTCATTCATCTTTGATCTTAATAGCTTTTCGAAAGTGGCAGCCCAAATGCTTACTGTCAGAGCATAGGCTTTAGAGTCCAGGATTGAGTAGGATAAATCTATGTCTCAGCGGCCTTTGATTTTTAATATCTCTGACTTAACAGCAGCACCCCTATCCACCCACTTCCTTGTTCTGTTCTAGCCCCAGTGTCCCTCTTGAATCCCAGCAACTTAAGAAGAATGGAAGTTGCAAAGAAGAGGGAACGGAGAATGTGTATTTTTAATTAAAAAAAAAAAAAAAAAAAAAAAAGGTTCATAGGCATTTAAAATCTTCATTTTTTTTTAAAAAAAAAAAAAAAGACAATTAAGTCCCAGAGCTATAATTCTAACATCAGCATAGTCAAGGAAATGAAAAATCTCAAACATTAAAATATTCTCTTCCCATTTTCCTCTTTCTAATAATAGTCAAAAGTGCTCAAGTCTCTAGGGATGTCCACCTGTAAAAAGAATTATGCAGCCTCCCCATGGAAACTTATTATTTTGAAAATTTGGATTGAAAAGCTCATCTGTTTTCTTAGGCGCTATTACAAGTAACTCATCGGGATTCATCACTGTGTTGGAACTGATGGGATGTGCCTAATTGCAGCAACTTCCATGTGGGTTTGGAAGTTTAGGTTCAGTTTACCCGCCCGTAGAGAGTTTCTTCTTTCTTGTTGCAAGTTACTTCAAGAATGATTTTAAAAACAAGCACAAAACAGCAACAACAACCATCATATCCTTCTGAAACCAGGCTCTTTGATCAGAGTGCCTAGCATGTTAAGATGATCTCCCAGAACAAAAGGCGCAAAAGAAATCTTTATGAAATGAAATACTTATTTTCCAAAAATGACAAAGAGAGGGAAGGCTTATCTCCCAGCTATTAGCAAGGACATTCTTACTTCTAAAGTAATACTAGTTGTCCTAGGGGCTTCTCTTTACACCGCAACATTTTATGTTCAGAAAGCTTGATTAAGTAGCTAACCCATGTCTCAGTAAATCTAGGTTCTGTCCTAAGCTTATTACGGAGATCTCATCATCACTTAGACAGGTTCTGACAGTTCAATGCCATCAGCATTAGCAGACTCTTGTTTCCTTGGAGCAAAACATCCACCTATCTCTGAGCAGCTCATATTCTGCATATTGAAATCGTCTACCTCAATGGGGTTTAATCTCCCCTCAGATGTCTAGATGCCACCCTAACATGTCCTCCTTATTTCATGGAGTACAGTACACTTAAGCTGTTTGTTTATCACATTATCCTGTCAATAGTTGTTACCACTTCTGATGGGCAGTGTGACAGTTACAATTCTAAATTATTATGCTGGTGTTAAAAATGGAAAACCAGATTTTGTGAATTTCTTGGAAGAAGACAATATCAGAAGTTGTAGCTGGTGGTAAAGAAATATTTTCTGAGAAATGGGAAAAATAAAATCTTTCTTCAGGGTAAGGAGACTGATTATTTTATTGACTTTGATATTATTTTATCCAAGCAGTGGAGTGATGAATGAAGAATGTGTTGCTCCAATCTCTGCCCTTTCATTTCAAACTTCTTACTTAGTACTTTTGACAGGAATAAAGACTGGTGCTCTAAAAGGATGTTTGTTGCAGCACCTCCTAATATTCAGTCTTTACTACCTAAAATGGACACCTGGGAGCCTGGAGCACAGGAGTAGGAATGTGTTTCATGAAACACGCATAGGTGCCTTCAACCAGGCTAAAAAGAGAAGTTGCTGACAGCAATAGAAAATATAATAGAATTCAGTTTAATATACCACCTTTCAAATTCTAGGTATCCCAAAGAGCTTTACAAAGTAATAACTTAGGAAAAGGTAGCAGTGGCATAGCAACTCCATAAATAAATACTGTGGCTATTATCCAGTTTAGCAATAACTCACGTTATTTAGATATTAAGGGCTAGATTTAGCCTAGTTTTCCACCAGCCAACATTCAGGCCTGAGGTCTCTCAGGGAGAATTTCAAGCCACAAAAGGCAGATGCACTGAGTAAAGAAATCACATTTTCCAGAAGAATATGATCCAGAGAGTTACTAGAGTCAGTGAACAAATGCGTAGTCTCAGGTTTTCATATTTGAACCAACCTGTGGTCATGAGAAACAAATGAGATCTCTGAGGATAATTGGAACTGAAAGATTATGTGTGCCTATGAGCAGACAGCACCCGTGGAAGCAGTTACCTCACTGGTCCTTAATGGAACCCTTATTTCAAGAGGTAATGGAGGCACTCTGTTAGCTTTCATCTCCATGAATAATAATTCTAAATTTAGTCTTGACTGTGTGAAGGCTTGTGGAGTTAATAGATTGCTTGTCAAATCACTCGTGAAAATGAAAGACAAATAGGAGGGAGTGAGGACTACGCTTGGTATGTGCCTTCTGCATGGGTCATGCTAGATCTCTGATGAAGAGCCCATGCCTCTCTCTCATGGCACATAAACATGGGTCTCACTTTCCTGTACTGTAACAAAGACAATCAAATAATGCTGTGCCAGTTCTGGGCAGGAAGAGATGTGTATGATTCTGTATTCATTAGGTCCAAGCCATTCATGGCTCACCTGTCTGATCATAGGCGAATCCTTTGGCCTGTCTGAGTGTATCAGTCTATCCAGGATAATGCCACAAAGCAGAGAGGACTTCACTGAAAGCCAGATGCTGTATCAGTCCTGCCTTTCTCCTTTGAGCTGTGCTTAATCATAAATTAAGTTTGTGTCATCATCCACACCATATGAATTTACTTCCCGCAGAGCGTAAATTCTCTTCCCTGGAGAGGGATGGCTGTAGGCTTTGCTCTGAGAACAAGAGTCATCTGCAGGCTGTCCTCCCTCCCTCTTCCTTATGAGGTCAGGCATTTGTACACTCTTCCTGCTCTAGTCACAGGCTGAGGGAACTACCTGCTTGGCTTCTCCAAGGATGACCCACAAACTTGGTGGCATATAGTCAAATACAACACTGCCAACTATGCAGAAAAGCAAGACTCCATGAGATTATCTCCTCTGTCAGCTTAGCTTCCTCTGTTTTCCAAATCCTCTCCATAATCCCAAGATCTCCAGCAAGCTAGGAGCATCACAGAAGGTGTATTTGTCCCCTTAATTTACTTAAAACAAAATCGTTGCTTCTCTGTGACATGTTAAGGGAGCTAAGACACAAGAGGTTAGAAAAGAGTTGAGAAATCCCCTGCCTTTTCCAGTCTGCTGCATTAAAGATCTGGAATCCACTACCCAGCACACCTACAATATCTCACATTCCCACACGGATTAATTTTAGGTTGATGGGCTCGTTGCTTTTACACCTTGTGTGCAGGTGTAAAACTCATCTACAGTGTTTAAATTTAAACAGTCTGTATTGCCAGTTTCTGCAATGGTGCTGGTGAGCACAAAGGATTGTCAACAAAAAGGCGTGTTACTTTTATCTCCAGTCCAAACACAGCATCCTTCCCGATTTCCTCCTCTTAACCCTTAAATACTCTTTTTTTTTTTCCAAATGGCAGGCTGCCAGTACTGTGTGGGGATTTGTTTTCTATTTCAGGCTCCAAAAGGGAATTCCTGAGATGCTGGAGAAGATGATGAACAAAAACCCCACAGGTGGAGGATGGCATATACTGAGTTGGCTGGAGGATGATTCCATCTCATGACAAATCTGAAGGTTTTGAATAGCTCTAGAATAAATATCAAAGCTGGCCCATAGCTACAGAGGTGCACTAAATTGTGCTGGGCTTCAAAGCAGAGTGTGGTTGTGCCTGTGTCCTGGATGCTGGACACATCAAGAAGTACTTGATTTTTTACTAGATTACACAAGGGCTGTGCTATTTGGAGGTCTTTATCCATTTCATTTTTTATTCCTGTCTGAGTTGAAATCAGCTTAAAGCCCCAAAGAAGCATGTGTCACAGTGCAGGGAAAACAGTTCCTTGTCTCTTGTGCTCTGCCCTGCACTTACTCTCCCAGACTTCAGCACGGGCCATCAAAAAGCAAAGCAGAACCTGCAAGACTCATTCCCATCATAATGGGGCAGGGCATCAATGATCAAAAAGAAATAATTTCTTCTTGGTTTATCCAGCTGCAAGGCAGATTGTGACTTCTGTCTCATGGCAGAGACATCTGTGAGCTGCCTGAAATGCAAATTCCAGCTCTGCCTCTGTCTATGTCTCTTTTGGGACCAGGAATTCCTGCCAAACCATGTGGGAAGGTTTCTTGTCTCTAAGTTTTGCAAGATAAGGAGCATTCAGGTCTATTCATGCTGTAATCATAACAGCTTACTGCAGCAATATCTAAGTTAGCATTCAACTAACTGGTCTGGGATTTAGTAGGAGAGAGCAATTAAGGCAGGATGGAGTTTGGCAGAGTAAATCATTCCTCTCTATTGCTGTGACCTGATGTTACCCCTACCCAAGGTATTAAAAACCCAGCAATCCCTAGGACTCCTCCAGGCCTTTGCAGAGACCTGCAATACATCTGTTGCTTAAATTTAGGAATGCCTACAATAAAAAGAACTCTGGTTCCCAAACAGAAGCAGTACGGACAAATGCAGCATCTCTCCAGCTTGCTGTGCACAAGGGAGGGCAACGGACTTCCTGAGCAAGTTTTCCATCATCTTTCCTTCCCTGCCCCTGCTGCCACGCCTGCTACTGCCTGTGATCATTAACCATGAAAATAGCACCCATTTGTCTCCTTTTCCATAATGCCCAAAGTATATTTGGACTCTGGCCAACAGGAGTAGCAATTCAATGGACATGCAGCACTGCCCTGAGCGTGTATTCACGAGTGCCTGTTAATGCAATTGCAAGCTCAAATGAAGCTCTTCTTCCCTTCATAAAGACTTTCAGTCCTGCAATCCTAGATCAGTAATCCAGTCAATTTGGAGTAACGGGCTTCTTTAATAGGAAAATGCAGCTTTCTTTTATTATTCTGTTTCTTCATGTATGTGTGTAATGCTAAATGGCTTTAAACAGCCATTTAGGCACCCACAGAGGGAAACTGGGTTTACAAATTTTCTCATTGCATAGTTTTGCTATGTGTGCTCCCCAGAGTATTGCCATTTTGTTTGTTTTCCTGCTTAAAGAAATGGATGGATCCAATTTTCAACCCTAACAAAACTGAATAGAAGTTAATTCCCCCTCTGCCCCCCTGTTTTTACAGTCTGGTTTGGTGGAGATAAAAAAGAAAAAAAATTAAAAAATCAATAACAGCCAGAAGATACAATGTAGAGAAGACAAACACCAGAGGAGTCCTTTTATTGCAAGAGCAAAACTGGGAAGGAGGATACATTTCTTGTGAGTAAAGGAAAATAAATGAGAATGAGAAGAGCAATGAAAGGTTTACGCAACATGACCCTACGGAAAGACTGGATGAGCTGGGGTTTTTAGCCTGAAGAAGAGAAGACAGAGAGACACATCATAGCAGCAGTCCCCTCACAATACCTGCACTAGACACAGCTGGAAACGATGGGCTTACACTATAGCAAGGTGAATGTAAGACAGAGATAAGGGACTGAAGAGGTGAAGATAGCAATGACAGAAACCTGGGGATCACCCTGGAGAAGGCAAGGAGGCCCCCTGCAGCCACCCTGGACACAAGTTCACACATTTGCCAGCCATAGGAATGATCTCATGTTGGGCTGGGGGAAGCTCTTAACATCATCCTCCTGCTTTGGTAGGAATCTCTTACTGAAATTATTTAGGTTTTGTCTCCTTAGGGTAAGAAAGCACCTGAGAGCCTGCTAGTGCTCAGTAGATGCAGCTTTGCTCTCCTTCACAGATGCCTTCCCATGCAACCCTTTATTTCTCTGCTTGTGCTCTGACACTTTCTGTCTCTGCCATTCATCACCCAGAGTTAAAAATTCAAGGGTTGGTTTGGATTATCTTATTACCATGGTGACCAGGATGACTTTCATGCCCATCTGCGCATGGCAAGATGCTGCAAACCTTTACTTCAGTGCAAACCAAAAGAATTGTTATCTGTGTTTTTCTCCTCATAACTTAATGCCACCTCTATGCAGGAGCTGGTGCTGCTGCACAATGCAGTTACCTAGTAAACACCAGGTTTCTAGGGAGCACCAGAGAGCCAGGGTGTGCATGGATGTCTTCTGTTTACCAGAGAGAGAGCAAGGTTTCAGTTTGAACTAATGTTCCTTAATAGTCCAAACAGTGCCAAAACCAGAGAACTAAAATATGTTTGTATGTAGGGTTCTGCAAAGGAGAATAGGTTGTCATGTAAGGAAGCATGTAAACCCAAACAGGGCTAAAGCTAAGAGTTCTGTTTAAGTACAGCAGAAGTCAGAAAAGATAGCTAAAATGGGGATGACAGAAATATTAAAGAAACAAAAATCAGGATTGGCCTGAGATCAGGGAGATGGGAAACACTTGGGAAACAGCCTCCAAGCAGAGCTTTGAGCAAAGGCTTTAAGACCTGGCCATCTCCATTTCAGTATTGTTAATGGAATCGCCTATGTCCAAAGGAAAGAATAATTTAATTCTTACTTAAATATGCCTTGAGTAATTTCTGTGCATTTAAGACTTAATTAATCTTCCTTTACTCTTTTTGTCACTTCCTTTGAAAGGAAGATGAGTTTAATTAAAGGAACTGTCAACTTTGTTTTAGTCTTCAGAAATTTTTGTGGTAACTTTGAAAGGTTTGGTCATTATTGCAGTCTAAGATCTAGTAGATTAAATATTCCTGTATCTTAAGGACATGTCAGTCCACCACTTGGAATATTTTCATTGTGCTTAATGACAATATTTGGACTGACTGCAAGGCTTTGTGATGATAAGAAATACTAAGATTTTAATTATAGCTGCATTCAGGAAAGATCTTTCGTTTAACGCATGCTATTTTTTTTTAGTCTTCCAGAACAAGCTATGGAGTATAATCACTTCAGATGGTTTCAACTTGAGTAACATGAGCTGCTGCTTCAAAGAACCATGATAGCTGTGCTTGAGCTCATGTGGACAGGGGCACCCATAGGAGTATCCTCCTTTTCTGGTGTAACACCACTGAGATTTATGCTGCTTATGCCATAGGCAAATTGATCCAACTAACCTCCTGTGGGAATGATTTAGCAGGTGAGAGTGGCTGCAGGTATGCAATAATCCATCCCCAAACAGGGGTGTGCAGCCTTACAAGGAAGCACAGCACTGAGCTGCATCTGCCACTACAGTTTTGATGCTGTGGAAGGTGCTGAGGTCTGGGCCTTCCATGACCCTCAGCCCTCACATCAGAAAACTGTCGGATTTATGTATAAGTTTGAAACTGTGGTTTCACCGAGGTGCTCTAGAAAGCTGCTGGCTCTGCTGCAGTGTCTGTAGTCTCAGCATGCCATGAAGAACTGAAAGGGCAAAGTGCATTATGGGGGTGGTGGTATATATATTTTCGTGGCCAAACCACCTGAGTAAGATGCTTCAAGAGAGGCAGCTGGAAAAAGAAAACTCCTTTTTACAGCAGCAGCTTGTTCTGCCCAGCTGCAAGTGAGAATTTCAGCAGGAGAGAGAAACCAGGCAGGCTGAGGCAGAAAGTCATGGAAATCTGTACAAAAAGCACAGATGATATAAACTGTCTGATGGTACTGACCATCTGATTGGGAAACTGCTTCTGCCAGCTGCCTTCAAAGCCTGGGAAGTGCTCATACTTGCAGTCCTAGGTTCCTTGTGTCCCGCTCACAGACCAAATGGGTCTCTGCAGGGCTGCCCCTCCAATTCTTGTGGGCTTATTTCTGCCTCCATCAGCTGGAAATATTTGTCATTACCAGCAAAGCCAAGCAAATTCCAATCCATTCTTGTTTACTTTTGATTGCTTTGTCCTTAATGTAGCATACAAGGATTTTATGTGCTTCTGTTTCATCAATGTAATTCTTTTGTTGCTATGGCAATCAGCTTCAATTTTCTTTCGTTCTGGCAATTGTATTTTTATAGTCTCCTGCTCTCAAAGAGATAAGCTGCCTTGTATATCACACAGACACTAAGTATTGCCTCTGTATAGACACAGTCAACCTTTGCTTTAAGACTTCATTGCTGTTATTTGCAACAGTAGTTTACTGTTGCTGATGTAATTTTTATTCCTTTCTGAGGGCTCCATTTCAAATAAGTGTTTGCTCAAATTTACTCATCTGTGCTACTGCTGAGTAAATGCAGCAGTGTAAGAGGTGCTCTCCTGTTGGCACTTGGTGACTGCGGAGAGCACACATTCAAGTCCTGGGCTTGACAACAGAGATGATCACAGTGGTTGCAGCAGAGCAAGAATCACCTCAGATTAGAGCAGCCTTTCATTTAATATGCCTAGAATAACAGCAGAAATAATTAGGTATGAAAGAAAATAATTCCTCCAATTTACCAATGCATCTAAAAGCTGAATTTTCCGGAATATCATAGGAAAAGATTTATGGGAACTCCATCACCTTGGAGTGATTTGTGGACACTTCAGCATAGAAACACTGCAGTGGAGGTTCAAGGCTATACCTTGTAATGGATAACAGGGTGTGATGCCAGGAGGGCAGCTGGGCAAACCTTGTCGTGGGAGGAAGCCAGCCCCCGGGCTAGACATGTTCAGCAACACTGGATGGTCATAGTCACCTCCAAGTCATTGGAGGGGATAACCTGCTCTCATTAACTCTAGATAGCTGAGAAAGCATTCATCTTGAAATATTATCTGAAGTTTCTACAATTCACAATACAGATTTTATTCAGTAGTTGTCAAAGACAAGGAAAAGACATAGAAAGAGTAACAAGGTCTTCAATGAGGAAATACCAGTAACCATAAAAGGCCCAGAATGCCACGCTATTGTGGAATACTCTCAGAGGCTTTGTGCAAAAACAGGTCTTCTCTATATAAAGACAATATTTCAAGACCCACTTCTTATCCAAGGAAGAAAGTGGGAGAATCTAAGCAGAGAGACATTAAAAAGCATGCCAAGGTCACACAGGGAAAGGGTTTCAGAGAGAGGTCTGAAATTGAGGTCTCCCAAGTCCCAACTGTCCTGAGTCAAATATACAAATGGCTAATCAGCACATTTTTGCAACCTGCTGATGCATTTGAAAATCTGTGCCTATTTTTTTCTCCCCTTAGAAAGATTGTGCCATTCATTGTTAAGCTCTGGAAATGCTCCATACTAAAGTTATCAAGTCTGTCATCTTTTCAACATGGTAAAACCAGCCTCCTCACTATCCTCTCTACCAGGCAGAGGGTGGAATAGGAGACAGAATTAACAAGGAGACATTCTGCCAATATGCTGAACTACGTATTACATTTGTTAGGCCATATGGCTTTCTGATCGTCCCTAATGAACATTAAGTAGCACTTAAAATTGGATAGCATATTAAGGATCAAAATATGAGAAATCACACCCACTTGTCTCTGCAGCTTCTCTGTGGCACACTAAGGCTCTTCTCCACTGAAAGCCGTGACTTCTACACACAGACAAACCACTGAAATTTTCATGGCATGACAAAGTGGAGATAGGAATCAATGTTGGCTGGATTGGTCACATTCCCAGCACTTTAGGGTGCTTATTATTTGATAAACCATAGTCATATTATGCCAGACAATGGCTCTTTATTGGAGTGAGATCCATTGTAGATGACATGGAAGCATTTTCTTTTTCCCCTACGAAAAATCTTGCAACCCAAATGCAGGGAATAAATCATGCAGTCCCTGGGAAGGTGATTTGCCTCAAACAATCAGGCTCCCTAGGATCTCCAGTCAGAAGCAGTTAGCATATGAGTAGCACTGCTGTGTGTGCCTGCTCCAGAAGAATATTCCCCTTTGCTTTGGGAGAGAAGGGGCTGCACCAGATGGCAATTAATTAGAAATGGAGTATTGAGAATCTGATTGAAGATCTGATGAGTGGATAATATTTTATTGATTTGACTGATTTTTTTTTCTTTTAAACACATTTTTGTGCATTGCAAAGTAGCTGCATTGTTCAACACACAGGGACAGTGGAGGTGTAGGCCACTTTCTCAGACAAGACCTGAAATAACTCACATTACTTTGTAGCTAAGATAATTGGACACTTTAAGACTGTGTTTCAGACCACACTCTAAGACAGGGACCTGAAGGAAATACTTCTAGATCCCAAGTGGATTTATGCAGCTACTGATGCGTTCCAAAACCATGATCATGCTTTCTATGCTGAGCATACAAATGTGTTCAGGGTCCCATTGCTGCAGGTCCCATACATGAGGAGTATTTAGAGAAGTCTCTGAGATCCCTCACCCTATAAAGCTCTGGTTTAGGTAGCTGTAGCGTTTGAAGCAAGCCTTTCTTTGTGAATAAACTGTGATGGCAATTTAGATGCCAAGGCAGTTTAAGTATTTCTGGATACTGTATGGCTCCTGAATGCATCCCAATTGGAAATGGAGAATCATAGCTCCATGGCCATGAACACATGGGATGTGGGAATACAGCCTCTAATGACTGGAGTTATTGGGAAAGGCTGTTTTGTTCGTTTTCCGGAAATCCACGTCCATCACTAACCATTGCTATTTTATTTCACTTGGAATTGAGCAAATGAGTAACCACAATTTCAGTGATGTCCATTCAGTTTAGTGGTTTAACCACAAGTGGCTGAGCTTCCATCTGTTCAAGCAAGATAAAGACAAAAATCTAAGATATAAACTCCCTTCCTATTTCTCTTCCCCCAAAAACTATTCCTATAAGTGTCTCAGTGCTTCAGGAAAGGAAATCTTTTTCTTCATTAGTATTTATTTTCATCTTAATACAAAACCATGAAAAATTAGGAGACTTGCTAACCTGCACATTGTACCTGCCTGTGTGATGAAATATTAACTCATTGCCCTGGAAATGCAGGTGAACCTCATTGCTCACTGGATAACATTTGTGCTTTAGTTCAACCTAGCACCAGCTTCTGAACCTGGTAGGAACTTTAATGACTATTTTTGAATCTTGTTCAAAAGATTGCTTTGGTTCTCTTTTCTTCATTGTTCCCTTCCCAAATAGGAATCATCACTTTTGGAACAATTCTTTTCCTGACAGAGAAACAAAATTACTGATGAAGAAAAAAATCTTCATGAAAGTTTTACTGGAAAAATAATTTTCAAAACCTCATGATATCTCCCATCCCAAGACTTTTCACCTTCACCTCTCCATCATATTGAAAAATAGAAGGCCAAATTTGAAGTTTTACTCACTACTCTGTGCAATTATATTACCCAGACTTTGGCTCCAAGTGCAAACACTGTCATTTCTCTTTCATGATTTACTGTTAGGCTCTTTGCTTGGGTGTTTCGTTTGTTGTTTTGTTGTTATTTTGTTTTGTTCTGGTTTGATTTTTTTCCTGAAGATGGTTTAGGAGATTTTTGTAGTGATAATTACTCAGTGTCATGTTAAGCTTTTATCCAATCACATTTGTAATGTTTTAAGCTTGTTTCATCTTCCCAGTTATTGCACTACATTGATCTGTGCAAGCCAAGTACAGTGCTTTGGTACTTTTGTCTCTCAATTCCCTGTAGAAAAGCCTCACATTTTAAAACCATTTCCTGTGGCCTGAGGAAAGTAATGGATTTATGATAGTCTGAGTACAAATGCACACAATCATTTAATAAATCTAAAACTATAAGGACAAGTCATGAGGACTGTGTAGCTACCTGCAATAGGTAGAAGAAGGTAAGAGTGGCAAGCACGGACAGCAGCAAACACCAGTTATTGACCATGAATTGCTGTCAGATGGATACTGATCTGTCCTGCAGATCTTTGCTACATGAAATTGTTCCCATGCCCATTTTTTAAGTAAAACAACCCTTATCCACAGAACTCCAGTGACCATACACACAATCCCAAGAGCTGCTGAACTCAGACTGTGATGCCAGGATGCCAGGTTCCTTTCTCCTTCTGTGTTCCCCCTATAAATACAAACGGTTTGAATGGAGCTCTCTGTTTCAATGCTGTCTCTCCCTGCTTGGGAGGGATGCTGTTTGCATCCCTCCCAAGCACCTCTTTGTATCTAATGGAGGCATCTAAATCAGGAAGCAAGCCAGCTAAGGGCACAACAGGGCACTTAAGGTTCATGCTCTGGTGACGCCCCACTCACCTCATTGACTATAAAAGGCAGCTTAGGGCAATTAGGCTCCCTCTTTTGCTCTCTCAGTAACTGCTTAAAATGACATGGTATAGACTTAGGGATTTGGGGGGAATGGCACACCCAAAATCCATGTCACTGCTCAGCACCTTACTGAGCTCCAGTCTAAAGGAGATCACTGTTGTGCATCCAGAAACCACACGTCAATAGCCACCAATGGAGCCCACTGGAAACTGCACGTAGGTCTAGACCATTCAAGCAAGACGAATGCCCTGTCCTGCACTGGCTAAGAGACAGATTTGAAAGGGCTTCAGGTGCAAAGTCCAGAAGTCTCCTAAAGTGGACAGGTGGACAACTGTCAAAAAAAGCCCTATGGAAAAAAATTATAAAATTGAATTTTGAGTAAAAAAAGATAATTTTTCTTTCCAATGTTTTCTAGCTCTGCTTTCCTCAACCTATCTTTTAACTTTTCCAAGTAGAATAGGCACATCTCCAAATTGAATGTTTCTTCATTCAAATTTCCTTGGAGCAAAGGAATCGTGAGACTCTTGACAAGAAATCCATCTCCTTCAGTGGTATCAATTCTTCTGCACATCTTGGTTTGAGATCCAACTGAAATATGTTAAGTGTAATAGCACTAAACTTCAAAGATTAGTTCTCAGTTGGCAGTGAAGCATTATGTTCCTTGGATAATTCATTCATAACATCAGTATGTCTGAAACAAGAACAGAGAGAAGCATAATTACTTATGGCAATATTTGGTTGAAGTGAGACTCATTTGTGCTATACAGATTTTTTTCCCCTTTCTTTTGCAGTAGAACTTATATTGTGGTAGAAGGAAAAAAGAAGGAAGAAAGTGAAAGAGAGAAGAAAGGCTTTTTTTATATATGCTGATTGAAATGTTTTCCAGAGAAAAGTAGTCAGAAATGCTTTTAAGTACTTGAAAGAGCAGCAGCTGTATCAGATATCCTGTCTCTTAGAGATGACCAAGTTTTTGTGGCTGTATTTGGTTTTTTCCTGTTTCCTACTGAACAGGAATTTTTCTGTAATTGCTTTTAGCCATCCAGTCTTCAACTCTGCCTAGGTTTATATAAAAAATTTGGAGAGGAAGTGCTGATCTTCTCCCTTAGGATTTGATGGAAAATTTGTTTTTAAATGAACACACTCAGCAAAAAGCTTTAGATTATTTTCTAGTTTCATCATTAAAAGCTTTGTGATTCTTCCACTGTAAACTGATTTTTACCCATATGTAATACTTCCTCCACTGATGATGCACTGACACTAGAGCACTCTATTGAAGCAGTGAAACAATGATGTATTCCTGTCTGGATGATAACTGCAGAGGTGGTAGTTTTTAAATGAAAGAGACTAAAGTGCAAGGGATCAGCCATAGGAGTTCAGTGATTACAAGGTAATACCCATCCTGGCTTGCTTTCTTGGGTCTACCACTTGCCTCAGAAAAGAAGAGTAGGGAGATTTGCTTTAAGGGTCAGTTTTCCATCAAGCAAAATGGAGCTGCAAAATAGGCCCACATGTAACAAAGCTTTTCAGTTCTGACTTTGTTGGGTTTTCCTCCACATCAGAATACCAAAATAAATCTCTGCAACCCATGTGTTGTCTTATTTTTCACCTTTCTGTGCTTATTTCACTATTTATTCTATCACACCCCTCCCTCCCTCCCTCCCTCCCTCCCTCCCTCCCTCCCTCCCTCCCTCCCTTCCTTCCTTCCTTCCTTCCTTCCTTCCTTCCTTCCTTCCTTCCTTCCTTCCTTCCTTCCTTCCTTCCTTCCTTCCTTCCTTCCTTCTCTCTACCCCTCTCCCACACAAATAAAAGACAGGGAATGTTGACTATTTCCATGTATATAAATGTCTCCTAGTCCACGCATGGTAAGGAATATGCTTCTAATAGGGAACTCACAAATATACCCACTGTGCTGATACCTGTCTCTAGCATCTTTGCCTGTGTGGCTGGACCCTGCCTCTCATGAGCAGCATTGCCATGGAGGCAGCTGAATCTGGGTTCCAGCCTTGGTCATCATAGGAAAGCTTTGTTCTGGTGAGATGCTAATGGGGACACCTGAAGCCTCTGCCTAGTGTCTGGGTTGGGAAGGAGCTTTAGGACTTGGTGCATACTACAAAATGTGTCCCAGCACCAAATCCTTTCATCTTGCTCTGCATCAGTTAGTAGCTGGAAAGAGAAGACGGAGATTTTCCCATGGCAGCCAAAGCGGAGAGGGCATTCCGAGCAGCCAGAAGGGGGGATGTTATCTGTGCTTCCTCGCTCCTTAGCACTTATTTGCAGCTCCCTGGTATCCAATAATTATTATCCTGGAACGTTTCCAAGAGCACTTTGCTATGTGTGAAATTCAGCTAGACACATTTTGGATGGCACAGCCTCCTGGCTGGATGAATATCACTCCTCGCATCAGGTCTCTGGCAGAGATTCTGAACTCTAAATTCTTGTTTCTAACAAATCCTCTCCAACTTTGGCTTGAGATTTACCATTCCACCAAACTTTGCTGCAGGGCAGACTGATTGCAAGAACAAAGTAAATTCAGAATGAAAGAAAAGTATATTCACCTAGGCCCTGATTTCAAAAAGCTCTTAAGCATTGGCTTAGAGTTTTCAGGAGGATTAAAATGTGTCTTCAATGTTGTCCTGTGTAAAAACTTCTTATTCCAAAGTATCTTCTTGAGATCTTTAAGGTAGCATTTCTACGGCTCTTATTGCAAAGAAAAGAAAGAAGGGTGAGGGAGAGGGAGCAATGGGGCATGGAATTTTATAGTGAAATATAAATAAATTATATCATCCTGTACAATTAAAAATTGCTATTGCTAAATAATAAATAAATACTAAATAATAAATTTTTTTTTTTTTTTAAAGGTTAACAGCTGATTTCTGTAGGGAAGCCATGAATTAAACATCATGCAAAACAATTAAACTCTGGGAAATAGGATTTCTGATACAGTGGTCAACAATTAAAAATGAATGTGTTACTCTGCTCCAGGGAAAAGCGGTGAGATGTCATGCTTTCCTGCTCTGGGGAACAAACATACCTTGTGACGCCAGCTGGAAAGTTCTGTAAAATAGAAAGCAAACACTCAATGAGTGGCAGAGACTTAATCTGAGATGCTGCTACACAGAAGATTCAGGCTTCAGTTGTTACTTCTGAAGGAGAGACAACACTGAGAGACACTCAGTCCTTCTAAATTCTCCACCTGTACTTACTTGCAAATACAGTTCTTAACAGCATGGGCATCTTTACAAGCAAACTCTGATTCAGGTCCACCAACTGTGACAGGTTTGTCTAGAAATAGGTTGCTGGGAGTGTAACCAAAACACAGTCTCCCTTCATGGACAAAGCCTATGGCTGGAACACTACAGAAAGGAGTAGGTTTAGCTAAATACATGTAAGAGTTTATATGTGTCCTTGCAGCTGTCTGAGCAAAGCATATCAAACACAGTACTAAAAGCTTCTCTAACATGGCATTACAGCTTTTGAACAGAAGTTCATTTCCATACAGCTGTCTCCTTTCTTTTTTCCTCTGTGCTATACCTCTGTAGAAAGATGTGCTGGGGAACCATACGTATTAAAATAAAAAAAATGCTATGGTTTAAGCTGAAGCCAAATATCTTCCGATCTGATCATTAATACTTTCATAATTTCGTTTCTTCTGCAAGCACCCTGGAGACTTGTTCTGTTCATGAGCTCATGTCAGTGCCAACAACCCACCTGAATGTGTTGTCCTCTGCCTGCACCCAAGCTGTGTGAAGAAACAGCATCTATAATTGGTTGCCTCCTTATGCCCACTGCCTGGGGAATTGTCTGAATTGTTTACCATGGCCAATGTGCATTTGAACAGATGGTAAATATCTCCATTCCTGCCAACAAGAGTCAAGAGATGCAACTAAAATCCATTTAAACCCAGCAAAAACAAATAAATAAATAAATAAATAAACCACCTAGTTGAGAATTTACTCAGGTTTGTTGCAGGTGAAATCTGGCAGCTAGCGCATAGTTTCAAAGTGCTTGTGCTGAATAGTTCATTAGAAGACTTACGTCTGCCTTGGGTGCTGATAGGAAGAACCCCAGATGGGCACTTTTCTTCACTAATGAACAGGTTCTAGTCATATCCTGAAAGAAATCTGATGTATCGTAGGTGCAAGTTGAAAACAAATGCTGCATTTTCTATCTGGTTTATATAAGCAATGCACACGATCATGGAAATCATTTTAGACTTGGCAGAGTTTTCCAGAGAGAAGCAATCAAGATATAAAACCTCACAATGGTTTGGTTCACGCAGCCATTTCTTTCAACTCAGACAAATTCATTTCTTTTCCCTCTCTACTCTGTAGGGCGTCATGGTTTTCAGATAGAAACCATCAACTGAAAAATGGGTCTTTGCTTTGCAACACATCCACTGGAGATGCCAAGAAACTTTTCCAAGATCTTTCACATAGCTATTGCTTGTGGCTTGATTACAGTGAGTAGCAGCGTTGTACAGAGCTGGCATCACCAAGACATTAAACTTTCATACGAGGCAGTGTGAGTAGTATATTCAAACACATTTGTTCTCTATAGGATAATCTGAAACACTTTAGCTCTCATCTCCCTTCAGTCCTCACTGCTGCATTGTTTCCACCTAGCTGGCTATAAAATGGCTGTGGGCAACATGCCTCCTCCTCTTCTGTCATGTTATACTATTTTGTCCTGTTATTTCCAACGACAGCAACACAGGGTTGGCATATGCAGCTTCATATCAGTGACCAAATCCTGCCTGTGGCATTGCGACACCACACTCATCTACAGCATCACTTCTTGAACTGCTTTCTGGCTTCATGTCCTATAAATGAATGATGTGATGTCACTTGGAGCCACCTACTAGCCCTAGTTAGAAGACACTGCTTTCCTCTCTATTCCATAGTCATGCCAGGACTCCAAAGATTATTTTAAAGACAGAATAAGAAAGTGATTACCTTTGTTTTGGGGTGAACGTGGGGTACCATGTTCCCTTAGATAACCAAGTGTGGAAGACCCAGGACTGAAAATTTTCCAAGAGCTGGGGTTGAATCCATCTCAGTTAGAGAAAAGATAAAACAACACTGAAATGAAATTATTCAACTAATTCCTCTTTTTTTTTTTTTTTTTTTTTCCATTCAAGGGAGACTTGCTTTCCCAGATGGAGTTCTAATCCTTTTTCATCAGGATGTTTTTTGCTAATATAGATATATACAGTTTGCATCTACAGGTTTATGCTATGTGGGGCTGAAGAACCTATTTACAAAAGACTGGTGTGACAGCAACAAAGACTGTGTGAAAAGAACCATCCACTTGACTTGATGATCAGCATCCCTCACATGCTGTTGAAGATTTGGACAGCAGAGCATGAGTCTGGTAGGGACAAATTGAAACCAATGAATTCTGCAGTACTTCTGTCTCCATTAAAGAGCTGATATTTCACTACAGTCTGGCAATGATGAAAACAGCACTAGAAATAAAGTGAATAATTTGGCACAAGGTAGTTACGATGTGGAAATAGTTCTTGTGTGTTCTTATCCTTGGATAAATACAAAGCAACCTTTCCATCAGCCCAAATCCTCTAAGAAGGCTTATACAGATTCTAAATTTTTATTCCAACCTTCAATATTACACTTACCAGCACAGGCTATATTTATTAACTCATTACGTAAAAGAAAAGATACTCATCACTCTATTGGAATAATGTTTGAGTGGATTTTGAGCCTGAACTGGTGGATTTTCATTCCAATTTTTAGGACTTGATTTACTGTCTTGACAGGGAGTAGGCGTAACATTTTTGTCTAGTCATTCGATATCCTGTTTTCTCCTGAATTGAATCTAGCATCTTACGTACTCATCCTGTGACTAACTATGAGATCTTGGCCAAATTTTCCATCTATTGTCCAATTCTTAATTCATACCTCTTTACTGTACAGTGCAAGTATACCAGTTACTACATTAAGCAGAACTTAGGTCTGGGAGGGGCACTGACGTCATTAGTATTTTCAATTCCAGCCTAAGTAGGACAGGGAAAAAGAGCTTCCTATGAGGCCAGAACTTGGGCCAACAGTACTCTGTAGTCAAAAGTGGATCTGCCTGGAAGCAGGTTTGAACAGCCCACTCTCAAAGCTGTGGTTTTAACAAGCTGAACCAGACCAATCCACCTCCAGAACAATCTCCTTTCCAGTTTTCTTTCAAAACAGGAAGTGATTCTGCAATTTAAATTAGTACAGAAAATTGCTGTCACGGTATCATGGGAAGTTATGATGGTATTGTCTGCTGTGAAATGCACAGACTACACAATCAGCTTGCACATCATAGAGCTTTAAGGTGCAGTTCAGACGGCATAAGGGTGTGTGTGTCTCTGTGTGTGTTTGTGTCTGTGGAGTTCAAGGACATCAGTAAACCTTGCAAAATTCAAAAGATTTTTAATCAGACAGGCTGTGCTTTTCTCTCTGGCTCTTCTGAACACTTTCCAATGCTGCCTTCAGAGCCATTTCCAAGCACAGCCAGAGCGGCCTTCACTACACAGCAGGAATGAGATGGAACAAAAAGATACCTCAACTCTTCTTTGCAACCAGACCAGCCAAAGTCTGAGAGGAGACAACATGATTATGATGTTTAAACCCTCCAGAAAAAGAAAAAAAAATCCACAGCCTTTTCAATACTTTTATCCTATTCCAAACACTAGTTCTCAAAGTCACTGAATTTCTAATACTGACATCTACCAAAGAGGCCAAAAATCTTCTCTTGGCCAATCTAGTTCTCAGATGAGATGGCCCAGAAATGTTTCAGGTTTTATTGTGCAGTGCCCAAATTAAATAGCAGAGTTTTTGTGTGAAAGAAAATCATTCAACAAAGTTACAACATATTTGCAGAAATGTCCATCAATTAATTGAATTACCATAGTTGGGTAATGGAAATCCCATATACATTCCAGATCAACAACTTCTACAAAGATGTTACAGAGAACATTGGTATCTCAGTGTTGAGGTAGCAAAATCAGATAAGCTCTGTATGTCACTTGATAAACTTCAGGCAGATGTCAGGCCACAGGCAAGAGCTCAAATTCTTGGATGGCTGAAGTCAAAGAAATGACCTCTACCCCTCAGGTCTGATCCATCCTTGCACTGTTACAGTAGGAAAACAATGTTATGCCGCGTGGCGGTAAGGATTCAAAATTGGAGAAATGGAGTAACCAGCTGGATCTACTGGCAGTTGCTAAAAGCAGACTTAGGCAGAACAACTCCTCACTGGCCATCTACGTATACATATCACAGCTGTTACATCTCCCCCACCTCATTTATCCTCAGAAACACTGCAGGCATCTCAAATGTTCAACTTGCATGTCAGTTTGTGAACACTTCAACTCGTTATTCCAAATAATAACCGTAGCGCTAATAGAATAAGCCTAATTCTCCCAGAATAAATATATGATGCCCAAGTCTGTAAGACTATGCTTTCAAAGTCCATATGCTGATTTTAGCTCTAAATGTCATAATTACATAGCTCCACACAAATTTCAAATCATTTGCTAAGTATGACTGAGTTTACCATCTTCAGCTACCTCCCCCCTTTGTTAGGGAGCCTTTACAATCAATAGATAGAAATCTTTCATTTGCAGCTCTTTTCTTCCCAGTAGTTTAAAAAGGACCGTAGGTGGCTCGTTCCTGAACCCAGCTGTCTAGATGTTTTTATGCTCTCTTTTCTCGTCCGTGAAAAATATATCTATTTATTTAACTTAGATAAATAAGTTCACAGATAGGTTAATACTAATATTTCACTGGATATGAATGTTGTATGAACCTATTTACCCTTCTGCTGGTCTGCACTATATATGAGAGAGGGTTGAGCTTTGAGAATAAATACAAGATTAATAGAAGTGGTTAAAAAACAGATTGAAATGAGCAAGAGCTATTTTCTCTCACATCCAACAGTTCTGTAAGGGTTTCTTAGCCCATGCACAGAGAACATTTAGATATTCCTGACAGAGATTGCACCTGCATGTAAATCCAACTGCTTCTCTGCATGACTGTGTATAATGGATTTTTAGCAGCACTGTAAAAATTTCCTTACGCATTATTAGCCTGTGACCCAGGCTCATTTGGAACCCTACCCTGCCTACTCTTCTTTTGGTTTATGCCTGTAACAAACTCCTGTAACAGCCCTGATTTGTGCCAGATTAGACAAAAGCTGGCTCAGTAGCAGCCTCCTGCAAATGCTGTGCCTACAAGGTGCCTGAAATCACATGGCTAAAACCAGTCCTGCAGTTTCATGCACAGTTATTGCTGTGGACAAGTCCCTTCCTAGGGAGTCAGGGAGCAAAAGCACTAGAAATAACCTTCCAAATGCCTGAAAGGCAATACCACATCCACCAGTCTGTTTTGCCTAATCTGCATTTTGACTCTATTCATGCTGTGTTTCCTGACTTCCACCTGGGAAACCAGGGATCATATTGGAAATAATCAGACCAACTAATCAAAATACGATTACTGAGAATAGTCCATGGAAGCTATCAAACTTATCAGAAAGCAATAAAAGTAAGATGCAAAGAAAAACAACTTTACAATTAGAAATGCAGAGTATAAAAACCTCATTTATACTTCAAAAAAATATTCCCAAGTTGACACCTCATTTGCTTTGATGTAAAATACCTATCTGAGTGATGTCAACACAGAAGAAGCTACTGAGATAACTAAAGGTGGCTTCCATTACCCTGCCCATGTGTTCATCTCCCTTGAATCTGAATGTATTCTCAGAGCTCTGATTAATTCAGCTTTTAGAAAATACTGAAGAATCTTTTAATAAAATAACATTTAGTAAGTGCTTTGCCACACTGACAGGGGCATAAAAGCAAAGCAAAGAGGTGATGGAGTAGGAAACACTGGTCACAATGTCAGTCATCTCTCCACCTCCTTTTGTACTCCCTACAGATTTTAAAGGTCAGTAAGACATGGAACAATGCCCATGTCCTAAGAAGAATATGTAAGGAAGGTTAAAAAAAAGTTTTGTTGCCAATGAACCTGAGGATTTTTCTTCCTTTTGCTTCACAAAGCACTGAGCTGTCTGGGTTACGTGGGACTGAGTACTTTACGGTTAACATTTGCTGTGATTGGTTGAGCCACTGTATAAAACCAAAAGGAAAGTTCACCTTTAAAATACATATTTTTAGCAACTGACCCATATGGTACAAACTGCTGTCCAAAATGTATTTCTGTGGCAAGAGGCTTTAAAGAAAAGATCAGTTTTTCTTTGTTAAAAAAACAAAAAAATCACTTTAAGTGATAGGCAACATTTTCCAAGTGCTGGGCTGCACCATTCTTCCTGAATGGAGGAAACTTTTATGTTAGAGAAATGCCTTTTCCTTCTGTCTTGTTACCACACATATTTACTCTGCATTGTAACATTTATTCCTATTTCTCTGTTCTTCATAGAGGAAATCGTCTGGCATGTCAAACATACATTTTAAAGAAAGCTGGTTGTTTAATGGAAACCTTCAGTCAAGTGACATTGACCATAAAGGTATCTATTTCCACAAATCTTAAAATGGAATAAAACTACTGAACAACAGAATTACGTATCTTTACAACAGCAAAGACTATGAGGATCTGAACAGATTTGTGGTTGTACCTTAATCATAAAAAAATAATGCCAGTAAAAATTGAGGTAGATGCATTACTCGCTTACTGGTACTGCCTGGGCTTTAGGTGGGTGAACTGTTCTGCAAACCCCAGAGAGCTGATGCGACAGGAAGCCCTGGAGCAGTTTGTATGCAGGAGGTGACAACAATCTTCCAGTGTTTTCATGTGGAGTGGTGCTCACCCACGCATATTCCAGCATCCCATAACTTAATGGCAACCTCCACAGGCCATGGTGCCTACCTTCCTTTAGCGGGGGATTCAGGGTGTTTAGTAGCCCTGTCCCAGCACAGAAACATTAAGCTAGGAGGCACCTTGAAAATGTTGCCCTGACCATAACCAAGGGAGGACAGACCCAAGCTAATTCACCCTAAGAGATGCTTCTGGAGCTTCCCCAAACAATCTTACAGCTTCCATTTGAACCTGAAAGACAGGGAAAACTGATTACTGCCTTGGTTCTCACAGCAGCTTCACATCACAACCTCTGTTGTGGAAGCTGTGATAAAACTGTTCAGAAGCTGTGTGTTGCTTAAGAGATGCATTTTTTCTGCTCCTCTTCTAGTGTTTATATCTCAGTTACCCAGCAGGTGTATTATACTCAGGTCTGCATCAGCCCTCCACTTTGCATTCCTGCCAAGCTATCAGCCCCAAACTGCAGCTGTACTACCTGTTTGGACCAAAATTCATCCAAATCTTCTGTGCGTCAGTGTGGGGGCAGAATTGCTTTTGCTCAGCAGGGTGCAAATGCACTCTTCAGTCATTCAAAGCTCTGCCTACAGCCAGCTCTAATTTTACTCTATTTTGTTTATGCTGGAGTGGCTGGACTGGTATTTATTTCCTCCCCTCCACTTAATCTACCTTTGTTCTTCTAATAACATCTTCTAATAATATCTTCCATCCTGATTTATTTATAGCTACTGCCCTTTAGTTCAGGTATTATTACTGAAAGTGATCTAAAATTGAGTCCAATTACTCTGGAGGTGCCAGGGGTAAGTCACTTATTTGTAGGTTAAGATTTAGATTTGAAGTACTATTGAGATAGATGGATTCTCTGTGTTGTTCCTGCTTCTCATCACACTGCAGTTTGGATGGGCAGGGAGTGAAGTGGGGGGAGTAGTGTGGGTGTGTGCCAGCATTTCTTTCTGAAAATTTACGATCCCAAAGAAAAAGTGACTGATAGATTATCTTTGTTTGCCTGGCAGGTGGTATTTAGCATAGGGAAGTTGTATTGGACATGCTTGGTCCTTTTACGCTCCAGTTGAAACAAATGGTGAGCAAAAAGCACATGGAGAAATCTATTCCAAAGATGGTTTAACATGCCATCTCGGTTTGCGAACACTGCTTGCTTATTTGCTTTTTTTTGAAACAACAAATCTCCTTGTGAGATGTTACAGCAATGTGAAAGAACAAAGAGGCATCCTGCAACTTGGCAAGCAGTATCACTGGCAAAGCTCAATGAAGGAGGTGATTCTGCAACACGCCACAGCAAGTGGTGTGATGGGAGGTGTGGATACTCTGTGTGTCTCAGTGCCAGGCTGCTGAGGTTGGATATGAGAGCAAGGAAGTATCCTGTGGATGGCTGGAGGACACCACTATGCCTACAGCTCTTCACCTTGATCTCACATCCTGGGAGAAAGTAGTTTCTCCTTCTCCTGTCATTGTGACTCTTTTATCTTTCAGGTGTAAAAAAGGGGAGCATGATACCAGTAATTTCTCCTTCTTTCCCAACTAACTCTAGTGAAACTAATATGAAACATTTGTTTAACCTGTTTTTGAGAATTGCCAAACGTGCATCTTTAACACTTACTACTCTCAGCCTATCTGTGTTTTTCTCTGTGGAAAGCTTTTTGTTTTATTTTTCCTCTCCAATACCTAGCTCCTATTACTTGACATTATTGGATGTTATTACCTAGAGAGTCAGCACCTGGTCCTTATGTAGGAAGCAAAATTGGCAGCAAAGCTGAGTAAAAGTAGTCATTTTGCTTCTTCTGTTACATTTTAGCATGAAATATTTGGCATGAAATGAAGATCTTAATTTTTTTTAATTTATTTTTTCACACCAAATGTATGGTATGCAGGCTATGAGAAAAATTAGCTTACATATATAAAAATACTCTTAATTATTGCATAGGATATTCAGTCAAAACAAATGAGACAATATCTTTCTCTAGAGTTTCAGCACTGCAATTAGCAAAAAGAGCCCAGAATTCCCATGTGGGAAATCTTAGTTTTACCATGGGTGTTTAATTCCCTCTTGAAAACCACTGACCAAAATAGTCCTTGCAGTGGCTTATACCAAAATTATTCTGTATATGTAAAGCATATAAGAAATTAGAACTAAAAAAAAAGAAATTAAACCAGTAATGCTATGGATTTCTTGTGGACACTAAAAGGAAAATTGCACGGGTGAAAAGCAGAGGAATAAGGAACAAGCAAATTGACAACACAAGGGAGGTCCCAGCACATGGTGAATGCAGTGATAGGAAGGGTTTAATGGGGGGAGGGAGGAGAAGAAGAAGGAAAATAAGAATAAAAAAGTACCCCAAAACTTCAGGAATGTGTCAAGCTGCCAAATCCCTAGTGAAAAGCAACGACTGAATTCTAATGCTACTGAAGAGTTTGGACTGAGAGCAAGAAGCCCATCAAGTAATTCCAGTGACTGCGAACAGATGTTTTGAAGAAGGAATTAGACATCTTCAACTCAGCTTCAAGGAGAGCAGAGCTCTTCTGGCAGTATTTGCAGTATTCATAAAAGAAAAGAAAAATCAGAGAGACACTTCCGTGTGGGTTCTACTACAGCCAACCATGAGAAGTAGCAGGAGACACTGCCAGGATACAACTGCTGCTACAACAAGAGATGCAGTGATCAGGTTTCCAACTCTAACTATTCTGTGATTCTATGATTCTACGATTGATAGTTTATCCAGGGGCCAGTTCACCAAAAGATGGGTGGCTGCTGCTGGAGCTCAGGATCAGTTCTTAGGTTGCTGTAGATCTCCTTTTCAGCATACTCCCCCATGCAGCACCCTGCACCCCCAGGGCCCCATTTGGTCCCTGCTCTGAGTCCATCAGTGATAGAGGAGGGCTGCCTGCTTCAGTGATGTAAGGCAGAGACAGCTGAGGATGTCTGCCAGATTCCTGCTTGCAGTGGCGACAGCCATCATGCACCAACTGGGACTTCGTGTCTTTCTTCCCCCTCGCTTCCCCGGTCCCTCTTTTCTTCCCCCATCCCACCAAATTACTGCTAGTCACTTTAGGCAAACATTTTGTTTTCATTTAGAACATGGATCCTTCTTTTCTCCATTTCTATCATTTTTAGTGTGACAAGAAGACACTTCTGACAAGCATGCCTTTCTTTTCCCCCACCTCCCCTCATTCTGTGGATGTTTTCTTAGCCAATTAATCTAACATCATGTACCATTTAGGTTTGAGAGGCTGCTGTGACTCCTGAAGGAGACAAAATGTGCTTGCTGCTGAGAATGGAGGGGTGGGGGTGATGGAAAGGACCATGAGGAGGCTCCAAACTGCCTGAATTACTCATCAGGAGGGCGGCAACATGGAAGCCTGGAATATCTTCCTTCGCCATCTCCTTCCTCACAGACATTTCTGACACATGGCTGTCAATGTGCCATTGTGTATGTGTGTGTGTGTGAGGAGAAAAGGGATAAAGTTCTGCTGAAATGCTGTCAAGTAGGTATTATACATGTGTCTATCAGGCTCCCTTCTAATAATTAGCAGGTAGGAACAATGCAATACTAGACGAAGAGGGATTGCTCTTCCCTTCTGAACATGCCTTTCTAAAAAGAAGAGCTGAATTTTCAAGATCAAAATAAATGATGAAAAAAAAAGAAGAAAAAACACAATTCCAATCTTTTTTCACATCCCCTCCTTCCAGTTACTTTTTTTCTGTCAATTTGAAAATCTTTATGCTACAAATGCTGCTGAATCGCATGGAATAACATGCACAACACACTAGAAATTGCAGCCAAATTTCAAATCCAACTCTTCTACCTGAGTTCTGAAGGAATTTATAGTTGTATTTGATTTTTCCCCAGACCTCAGTTCTATTCAGTTTCAGCTTGTTCTAGGAAAAACATCCTCAGCTTGCCCTCAGAACCCACTGCCCTAGAACTTTTGGATTTCTAGATTGTGTTCTTAGGTTTTAAGTCTTTCAAATTCACATGGGTTAGAAATGCTTTCCTCTTGCTTTATGTTAAAGTTACTGGTCCAAAATTATATTCCAATTCTACAGATTGACACATTAAGATGCATCAATTGTGATAAAATCATAGGACTCATCACTGCAAACATGCAGAAAAACATCTCTGATTTCTTAGAGCATCTTTTCCCCTAAAAATAAATAAAAAAATCAGTATAAGAGCAATGTTGGGCCATCACTTCCCAAGTATTGGGCATAACAAGAATAGTGGCATTTTAGCAGCACTAATGATGGGTGTGCGAGGTTGTTCAATGATCCCAACCTCACCACTTTATAAAAGTTTCCCTGTAGGAAATACTGTCTTTAACCCAGCTGGCAGCTGCCTGAATCCAGTCCTGTCTACAAGACTCTAAAGCACTTCTGCTGCAGAGCTTCCCATTACTCTATTTTCCATTAGCTTACAATAGACTGCTGAGGGAAAAACCTGAAGGACTTTGTGCTATTGTGTAGGAAGTTTTAAAAAAGCAGATGCTGGCATGTAAGAAGACTTCACAGGCTGTGCACAGTGACATCATCCTGTTGCACTGCTACCAGTTCCTAATATCGACTCATCAAATACTTGGCTGCTGTATACTGTTTTGAAACGGCAAAGGGTTTTCTACTTGGTGTGTGTGCCTTGAGAGCAATCTTGCTTCAAATGCAGTGTGAATGCCCTTCCCCCTTGGATCGGTACAAGCAAATGAAGTTGCGGAGCAGCTGTGAAATGAGGAGGATACTGAACAGGGATGAATACAACGTTCTAAGGGGGGAAAAAACAGTGAAGGAGAAAAGCGACACTTTTCTGATGGCTTCACAAAAGAAGAAGCACAAGACAGTAATCTTCACTTGTGTGGCTTAAGAGAGATTTAGCTTCAGCCCAAGGTAGGTTTTTTTCATTAAAAACAGAGGAAACAATTAACAAAGCTGGCTAAAATTTAGCTACAAAATCCAACAGAAGATTTTCCTCTTCTTACCATGCAATGTTCAATAAACAGACCAGAATAAAAAAAATTAGGAACTACTCCCCTTCTGTATTATTTTTGGCTTTTTGAAGGTGATTTAAAGCCTATTTTTAAATATACATATAAAATTAATTTATTTTTTTGTGCACAACATTGGAAATCTGTCATCAGGCATGGGTGCCACGGCCTTTGCTCCCAGGTCCTTGGAATAATGGTCTGTGAGACTATAGAAGAGCCTGGATGGCTCTGACACTTCTTGCATTACCCACTGCAAAAGAAAATAGATGTTGTGTAAACTAGAAGCTTGTGGGCGCTAATGGCAGATTTTCACATGGAATAAACATATGTTCAGTTTGCTCAGAGCAAGCGAATTTCCCATTTCACTGCAAGAAAATAAAAGCCTTATTTTAACTGATGGAAATTTCACTCTAGAACACTCTGGTAATTACTTGCAAAATTCAGTTCTTGGATGTTCAGGAGGGCATGAGAAGAACAGCATGAAATTCTGGCTACCTCCTAATATTACTGTCAGTCTTGAAAATACCTGAAGTTTTCTGCCTTTTGTGGGTTAAGATTCAACACCAAATTTGAAGATTGCTGAAAAACAAGACATGAACAAAGCTTGAAAGGATCAGTGCTCGGCAGGTGAACAGGCCAAGGGAAGTCTGGATGTGGATTCCATTTACTTTTGTGTTGGAAGGTAAAACCTCATTCACAAATCTCAGAATACCACCACCTCCCCCCCCCCAAAAAAAACCCCAAAACACCGTTTCTGTTGTTTCAAAGATGCTTGATGTTAAACCTTCAAACTGCATTACAATAACTCCTATCCTTTTCTCGCATACCAGCATTTTGGCTCCTGTACTTTGTGCCAACCCAAAACTGTACAAGGGAAAGGGGGAAAACAGTGTAGGAAAAATTATTCAGTTCTTTGCTAACTTCTCCAGGATTTGGTCTGTTCTGAAAATTATGGAGCACCTTTGTTCCACAGAAAGGGGTGACAGTTTCTCTCTGGGTGCCTTCTAAATTTTCAAGTCATGTCCCAGTTATTCCCTGCATCCCCTAGCTAGCCTGCTTTTAGAAGAAGATTGAAAAGTCTGCACAATTCAATGTTATTTTTGAGAACCCTGTGAAACTGTTACAAATGCCACCAGTCTTGCACCCTGGATCTCAGCCTACACATAGGAGTAAGGTGGTTCAAACCTGCAAATTATTCTTTAGATTCCGCAAGTTCAGACAGAAAACATGATCCAATGGTTTCTGTACCTCAAACCCTTGAAACTCCAGCCCTGAGATAAGCCTGAATCCACAAAGACCTTGTTCCAATTTTTAACAAATGCTCCATAGTATCTTTTGGCCTAAGCTTGATTTATAAATTCACACATGCATAAAGCAAGAGCCATTTTAACCATGATATGCTGCAAAACCAGAACTTTTCTATTCATATGGCAGTATTAAAAAGCTTTTTTTATGTCTGTGCAATTGGAAGCTGTAGAAAATGAGAAGGTAATACCATACCTAAAGCAAGATTTCATTTCAGGGACTGACAGCCTAGAAATTCTTGTGCCAATGTTTTTCCCCTCCGCATTGTTTTTTATGTTGTTTCTTACCACAGGAGTTTTTGATACACAGCAGAAACTGTGCAATTGCCAGATTCAGCATGACACAAAACCAGCAGTGAATCAAACATCAACACATACTCGCGTTCTTTCTCCCTGGCATGGCACATGGTCATACAGAAGGGCATCTCGCTTTGGCCCCTTAGTGCCTGTGCTGCATTCATTGTTTCTTGGCACTGATTCCACATTCAGTTTTTCTCTCTCTCTCCATCCTCCCACAACATATCTCCTTTGTGCAGCTCTGAGTTTTGGCTACATGCCTCCTCCAGTTCTCCCATCTTGGAGCATTAATGAATAGGAGGTAATATTGGCTATTGCTTTGCTAGTAGAAGAGGCACCAGTAATTCCAAGAACTAATTTTGGGGAATATTTAATTGGTTTTAAAGCAACAACAAAAGAACCTGAAATGCACTTCAAATATTTTTAGACAACCATGGAGACTTGGTAGTGATGTTAAAGGCTGGGGATAGGTAAAAGGCAGAATAGAGTAGGAGTGGGACCAGAGTTAATGATGATAAAGCTTATGTAAGGAATTATCTGAGTTGTGAAAACATTGAAGAAGACCAGAGGAAATAAGAAGGCCCTCCTAGTTACCATTTTTACAATTTTCTTTTAGGAAACAATAACTACTTTTGCCATGACAAAATGTCAAAATAACTACTTTTGCCATGGCAAAAGCTCATGACACATGTCACCACAGATCTACTACCTTTTTCCTCATGATACACATTTGCTGGTTAAACAGTACTTTCCTTCCTGCTGATATAAACCTGTTACTGAAGGAGTGGAGCAAGTTTGTAGGGCCAATGATGATTGAGAGTGGCAGTAAAACAAAGGCTATACAAAGATAACTGTGAACATGAGTCCTTCCAGTAGTAATTCCTAAATGATAGATCAAGGAGGAGAAAGGTAGATGTAGGAATAAACTGCAAAGAAGTAAAACAAGGTTATCATAGCTGAATTGGGAAATAGCCTTAGAGGATAGCTAGGTGAAAGGGAAGAAGGTGGGATACTACACTTGAAGGACAAATCAGGGAGGACTGAATTCAGTGTTAGAGCTAAGCTAGTTTATGTTAGCCTGGCACAGCAAGAAGTTGGGTCTTGAATGTGATTATTGATCTCTTCCTTTCATGCTGCTTGATGCTGAAATGTCCTGAATACAAATGGGGGCTTTTAATGGATCCCAGCTATTTTAAAGAAAAGTTCTAAGTGTATGGTCACTTCTGAGCCACCCACATGACACCCTGTGAGACTAACACCTGAAGTCATAAAACAAAAAAAAACAAAAGAAAGGGAAATGAAAATAAGGGAGTAGAAAAAAAAGAAAAGATAAATGAAAGATAAATGAAGGAAGAAAGAGATTTGCTTTTGCTTTTATTCTGACAGTACCACGTGTTCAGATCCCCCTGCTCATGAGTGATGAAAAAAGAAATGCCTGATGCATTTTGACACAGAGGGACCATCTGGGCAGGGTCTGAACTCAGAGTTGTAAAAGCCACATGAGAAAGTGAAATTCAATTATGCTGCACCCCTGCCACTGCCACACGCAGAGAATGACTTGCAAGACAAAAGACAGTGACAGCTCCAACATAGATGTTTGCACAGCAGAACGCTGGGAGTAGATAGTTGGAGAAAATTCGGGGTGAAAAGGATTGAGCCACTAGACTGGCAGAAATTCAACTTCAAGATACTTGCTCATATACTTGCTCTTCAAAGTAATGTGTATGTACACTATAAAGTATAAAGTATATGATTTTAAACACATAATTTATATTATAATTTCATATGGATACTGCAATAGTCCTGAGACACTATGTGCTGGGAGCTGCATGGATTCAAAAGGAAGCAACGTTCTCTGTTGCACCACTTTTAAGGATGCTGAAAGGCAAAAAGGGTATCAGTACATTAAAATGAGACAGAAGTTTCTGAAACGTAAAATCCTCAGCCCCAGTCACTAACTAAATCACTAGAAAGAAATCCAGATTCTTCTGAGTTGATCCAAAGGCTCCTGTTTATTTCAAAGACATTCTGGTTATGCCATTGCTGAATTTAATACCCTCATCTTTCACTGTATCTAGTGATAGAGACTCTGGTACATTGACTCACAGTTGGCCTTGCCATTTTTCTCTTGAAAAACTTAACAAAAACACTCGTCCTTTGCTCTCCATTTCCTGTCTATGAAGTAGAGCTAACACTGCTTGCACTTCTGACTTCCTTTCTCATACCCATTTTCTTTTCAGTTGTTCAGACCAAAGATTCCCTCCTTTCATGTCTTCTGCAGCATTAAACCAGAAACTAATAGCTACTTTTGGCAGAAAATGTGGCTTAAATGAAGAAAACAGTAGCATTCCTCTCTTTTGGAAAGTGAAGAAAAATTTTGCTATTTTGTGATGTTTCAATAAGAAGGCTTGAGTACCAAACAGAAACTTTACAGGTCTTGAAGTACCAGCCACTACCATTACACTTAGCGGACCAGGCTGGGATCACAGAGTATGTTTGCAATTGAAGTCCTAACCTGGTATTGTTACCTCCTTTCAAAAGCATTGTGTGCTTGCCATTCTTAGTGAGAAACCAGTTTGTGAACCTTGTTTCTTGGGTTATACTTCTTTCTGCATAAGTGGCTAAAATAGTTCAGAGAACAAATTTTGTTGGGATTTGTTTGCAGGTTTTTTTCTTCATGATTTCTACTCTTTTGAGAAAGGACATTACTTCAGTGCAGGCACTAATAATAGCTGAATGAGTGTCTGCACATGCATGCGTCATAACATAGTGAAGAATTGGCTTCTACAATATCATCTGGGGGAATTCTATACTTTAGGGCCTTAAAAAAAATTATCAGCTTTAAAAAATCTACGGCTTCCAAATTGGCCCATTTCCTGCATTTTCCTTGAATATAGAATGGAGAAAAATACCCTGAAATTATGAGCAAAAGCTTTGTTTACAGAAAGATCAGTCACACCATAAAATAAACTCATAAAAAGGAGTGTCAGGAACCATAAATCTCAATTGCTTTATAGAAAATAAATCAAAGCTGACCCAGACAAGGCAGTTATCACAGGGGGTGACATCACCAAGCAAACAGGAAATGCAAAATTCTTTGCAAAAACGCTGATTTCAGTAAATATTATGAATCTCTGCTCTCCGAAGTGTTTGGAAAACTTTTGGCCTCACTCAAAATCAGGAGCAGAGGCAGGAGAAGATAAATGAATAGGAATTTGTTTGGTTTTTTTTTTCTTTTGGATAGCAATTAGGAGGGGACCAGACTGAAGACATCTCTGAGGGTTCATTTCCCAGATGCAATGGTACAACTTTGGGCCGTAAAGAATCCAGTACAACCACAGCTCAATAAAATACCACACAACAACATCAGTTCTTGAATGTTCTTTGATCATGAATCTGTCTGGTTCAACTATAGGCCACTAACTGCACCTCTTGACCCATTATTTGAGTATCTGGCCCTAGCAGTCAAGAATTACACATATATTCCTTATTACTAAAAAGAGATATTCCATCCTGATTTATTTTTTCAGTCTCAACACTTGGGCGACTTGTGATGGTAAATGTATTGCTTCCAGTTTGTTGAGACTCCCAGACTGAGTGGAAAGATCAGTGGCTGAATATGTGGCTACATTAAATCCTGTAAGACACTGCTGTCAGCTATTTAGTGAAAATGGAACATCCATGGGTTGAAAGAAGGGGACTGAGCACTGGGGCCTTTTGCACTTAAATCCCTAGCACTTGTTCATTATTCTTTCTTGCCACAAACAAATTATTTATAGGCACCATGGAGATTTTTTTAGTGCATAAGAAGTTATCTCTCTCTTCCTTACTGTTCTGCAATTCACCCATGATGAACACCCTCTGATGTTTATATTTCTAATTTGCCTGCTCTTTGTTTACAAATATACTTTTGCTTCTCTCCCCTTCTGAGTAACCTTTGGAGAAAAGCTTTCAGTAAGAAAAGGATAGCCTGAGGTGGCTGAACATGCAGTCTTTTCTTCTCTGCTTGTCTAGTTGGAAGGCTGCAAAGAGGAAAGAACAGACCAAAGTTCAGTTCTGTTTACACCATGGTATTATTTATCAACATCTCTTCTAAAGTCACCCAGAAGTCTTCTGAAGTCATGTCTGCCTTTGGGATGGGACTGAGAGAAGAATAGTGACACTGAGATTACAAGAATAAGAGGGAGAACAAGAAAAGGGAAAAGGTAGTGACAGCAGAGGAATATAGAATGCAAAAATTTCCATCAAAGTTTTAATTATTGATTTAGAAGACAAAATACTTTTCTACTTGAAGACACAGAATAGCAGATGAGATAAGCAGACACCGACAGAGATAAAATTAGTAAAGGTAAGTTATTGGGCCTCAGAATTTGCTACATATTCTCTTGCAAATCACAGGTTCTTTTTCAGACACTCTAATGGAGATGGGACAGCATGGAGCTATATACCTATTTTCTTGGAAATTCTTCAAGAACACTGAAGAGGTTGGAAGGGAAAATCACGGTAGTGACATGTTAAAGTGCATGAACTATTTCTGGATTGCATCCCTAGCTGAGCCCTCTGGGACTGACCACACCACACAGAAGCGGTCTCTCACCTTGAGCTTCTTCTTGCTTCTTTCAGTGATCTCCTGGAAAGATGCAGTCTGGGACAAAGTGCTTTCAAAGCAGCCGCTGCTTCTGATCCTCTCCTAGCAGCCATCCACGAGCAGGTTGTTGTCACACTTTGTTGATCACACTCATGTAGGACTCAAGGCTTTTTCTTATCCTAGGGAGCACCATTCAAGAGATTAGTCTGTGGTGACACAGATTTTGTTCAATAATACCTATAAAAACATGGCAGGAAGTGGGAGAAGAAGAAAGAAGAGCCTGATCGGGTGGCCATTTTTCTTTCATGGAATTTCTTAATTCCACTATAAGATACATTTTTTATTGAAGTGTGGTTTAGTTTCCACTTCAACCTTCAGGTGTCTAAACACACACTTAACACAGGGAATAAGTGTTTCTTTCCTCTCTCTCTCATTCCCACCTCTCCCCACACCCTATCACAGTATTTAAAGGGCCTAATACAGTTATACTGGGGGAAAAAAATCATGTCATATGATCTAAAGCTGCAAACCTTTCCACGAAACACATTTTATCCAATCTTTTTCCATGGCAGTCATTAGGAAGCTAAATTGAACTGTAATGCATAGATACAAAACTGTTCCTCTTTTTAAAGCTTCTCATCATGCTCTATATTTGCCAGGACCCTGCACTGGTACAGGTTGGAGAGTGTCAGATGAGAAACAAAACCTGCTGGCAGGGGAACGGGGTCTCATGGGTTTCCGGAACCTGAGGTCAACTTCAATGTTCACTGCCACACTTTTGTAAATATGAAGGTTTAGAACAAGAGAACAAGTGGTTGAAAGTCAGAGCTGCTGTGTGCATTTGCATGGTTACATCTGGGTGGTAACTAGCTTTTCTGGATCTAAGAGTGACATGCACAAAGCATGGCCTTTCTATAGTATCCTCAGCTATTGCAGCTGCCCCAGACACAGAACATAAGCAGAAGAGCCATAAGGAGACCTTTCCAACACAGGTTCTAGACTGTAGGACAAAAAATATCCATGTCCCAGTCCCTATACTGGTGAAAGGTTTCCACACAGTTGGGCTGCAGCTGCCTTGCCTCTTCTCACTAGGATTAGGCATCTGCTTGGCTGCAATACACTACAGCTCACAGGTGAATTGAGAATGGGTCCATTTGTCACCAAAAAGGCACTAGGCTGACATTAGACAACTGACAATACCACACTTTATCTGTCTCCTCTGCAAAAGTAAAGGCTGTTCCGCTTCAAAGAGTCTCCCACCAGCAATGCATAGCACTGAGTCAAGCTGGTTTACTCTTCCCTGCCTTGATCTGAGCACACAGAGCTCACCTGAGCCACAGGCAGGGTGGCAGTTCGATGGCTCTAACCCTCCTTGGACTTCAGCTTTTCAGCAGACTGCCATAAACACAGACAGAGCTACCCAGCTGTAGTTTTGCTAAGTGTAACCTGTGGAGCGTTACTGAGCTGGTAGGAAAGGTTTGCTTCCTAACACTGATGTTGCATTAAAACTGCAGACTGGGTACTGGGGATGGGCTCAGCACTCCTTGGTGGGCCAGGTCAGCGGATTAGCAAAATCCTTTGGATAATATTTGGCAGAACATGGACTTGCCACACAAGCAATTACCATCTTTCCCTACATTTCTTCTGGTAATGCAAAAAGGAACAGGAATTCATGTGACAAGCAGTACTAAATTTAAGTTAATGTACTATAGCAAGACCTTTCATTCAGTCTGTTGATGATACTCAAACGAGAAAAAGGACTAAAGCTCCTTGTCACAAAGCAGGATAATCTCAGCAGGCCTAACAGAATAAAAATTCATTTCTTCCAGTAAACTGAGAATGACTCAGAAAAAACATGGCAAGGAGATCTTAAAATAAAGAAGTGCCATAACTTCTTGCTTCAGGATAGAGAGGAGGGGAAGATTAAATACTTTCATTAAATTAACTCTCATCGAATGAGGCTTTTGTTTCATTTTAAAAGAAACCCATTTCTTTGTTGTCATTTTTTTCTTGAGTGGTAAATATAATGCAGAATTCCAGAAGCCTCATTTCTAAAGAAACAAATGTAATCAATTTCACAGAGCACTGAGACAAATCAATATGGAAGAAGTCAGAAAACCAAACAAAAGCAATGGGAGAAAAATATTACCCTATTTATATGGCCATAATACATGAGAGAAAAAGATATTTAAAATTACAGTGCTAATTTCTAAAGGAGAAAACAACACTAGTCAGTAATAAAAAATAAAATTAAACTATTTCAGCTGAAAAATACTACAAGTCTATTATGATTATAACAACCCATGTGATGGTCATTATTGTCTGCTGTATAGAAACATAAGCTATTTTGGCTTCTTTTTGTTTTTCATTTGTCATTAACTGAGAGTAAGATACAAGAAAATTAATTATTGCCCAATTAACTATTGTGATATCATAAGACATTTCAGCTTTATTTTCAGCTTCAAAGTAGGATTCTATAGCTTGGTGCGTCTTCAGAAAAGTAAGGATAAAAAGACTTCCTGCAGACATGCAATATCTGACTTGACTGAAAGCTGCAAGATGCACAGAATCGACACCAGCATTTAGAGCCATGTCTCAATGTTTGACTACATCATAAAAGAGAAAATATTACATCACAAGAGGAAAACAAATCTCAAAAACATCATCTTTTTTGTTTGCTTGTTTGTTTTAAAGACCCCTCTTGTCTCCACTCGAGGAAAAGTCATCTTTACCTAGACAGCATAAGCTGAGCAAGCCAGTGGAGAGCAGACATCCTTTTCAACGTATTTTAGTAGGGTGGAAGCAGGCTCTGTGATCTTTGGAACAAGTACCTTTTGCTGCTCTCTCTTATTAAACCCTAACTCACTTTGCTTTTTCCACGCCTTGAATAAAATTCATAGTGAACTAGATTTATCAGCCATAAGCCAGAAAGAAATATGGATGAAAACAGAGAAAAAAAATAAACCAAAACCAGAACTGGGAATAATACTCTGCTCTCATGACATCATGTTCAATGAATCTGCGTGTAAGGCAAGTAGTACACGTCCACAGCAGCAAAGGAAGAAAAATTACAGTAGCTACCTACAATGTATGACTGCTTTTGGTGTAGGAATGTCCCTTCTGAGTCATTGGAAAATAGGAAAAACAAATCACCCTTAAAGAAACCCATAAAGTTGTGTTTCAGCAAGGAATAGAAAAGCTACAGTTAAACAAAGCCAAATGTTAATCAGAGCACCCACTTTTCTTATTTCAGTACAAGTGAGCCAGAAGTAAACATCCGGCAAAAAAAGTTAATATTCACCTGGAGACGTATTAAATAAAAATAAACACAAAGTCAACAAACTTCAGCCCACACTTTTTTGTTCTGCCATCAACTCTGCTTTACCTCTGGGGCATTTCATATCCGCTTGAGTAATAACTTGTGTAATAAATGGGTTCTTAGGCAGCATATTTCTATGCAAATTTACATTGCCAAATTACTATTCTTATTTCAACTCCATCATAGAGGAAAAAAATAAATTGAAGGATTTTTATTTTTTTAAAGCCTTATGATAAAAAAATGAGGGTTTCAATAGACTTGTCACTTGAAATATTATTTTTCACTCTCATGAAATAGAAGCATATAAAACCTAATAGGAGTAGGTCCAAAAAGCTTCTAGAGAAATTACAATAAAGGACCCTGAAAAAGTAACCCAGTCTAGAGAAGTTTTATTCTACTATAAAAAATGTAAAAGAAACACAGACCCTGTGGTTGATTTTCATTGACTGGTTTTCAAAGGTGATCATTCCCATTCACTTTTCCCCATATATTAAAGTGACATGAACTGAACTAATTGTAAATCAGAGTATTTTCCTTAGGAAAATTCCAACATTCAGATCAAACTAAAGTTCAAGCAAGAAGTGTTTTCACTTTTTAGGAGTGTCACAGTGACTTCAAAGGGACTGCGTAGGTGCTTAAAGTTGTACGAACACTGAACAGCTTCACTGGATCGGAGCCCTGGAAAGCTGTGGAAGAGAAGCACAATGCAAGAGCTGAATATGGCAAATTTTCCTGTTTGCACCATTCTCTTACTTTTCAAAAAGAAGGAAAATTTCAATGTATTCTTTTTGCAGTTCATGGTAGTATAAAAAAGCATTTGCAACACGTGCAGCCAGTTGGCTCACTGAGCTGGCTGAGAAAACCTAGCCTTATAATTTCGCCTATAGTAAATGCTGACAGAAATTTCTCTGATACTGTTCCACTGCAGCTGCTTCATTGTTCTGTTTTAACATAATCAGCACAGTGAAGAGGAAGAAAGGAGTGTTAATTTTATAGCAAATAAACTTTAATTGAGTCTTTCATACTTTAGTACTGTATAATAAATGCATATAATGGTCTCTGGAGTTAGTTCTGGTTGTGATAACATGGTGTCTCAAAAACTTATCTTGGGTATATTATGGTACCATTCAGCTTTCTGTCACTATATTGCAGCATAAGCAAGAATGGTTCCTGAGACATCCTCAAACGCCTGAGGATGTCCCTGGGAAATCATACGTACATCTGTAACAGAAGAGGCTCTGAGGTAAGAGAGAGGCTCCTCAAAATAACTAAAGGTCAAGGTGGACACTGCCAAGTGAGAAGGATGGTGCAGAAGGGAAAATTCACTTGAGACTAGTGGTACATCAGAAACACCCAATGCATGGAGATGAGCTATGACATGACTGAAAATAACCTTTCAAAGCCACTAATGAAGTAGCTTGCCCACAGTGAGGAATGCATGGCAGATCCCCACCACACAAAACCTCACGGTTTTGATTTCCAGGACATGGATAACTGTGGTTCCTGGTATAGGAAGGAACATCCTTTATCTCTGTCTCCACTTGCCTCTTTCTCTCATTACATATGAGATGCATTAACAGGGGGATTTTGAGACAGCTAAACTTAGCTTATGGATAGAAAATGTGTATCAGTGCTAAAACAGGGAAAGCTCTATCCAAAGCGTAAGTACAAAGCTGTGCAGCTACCTCCTCCTTCCCCCAAAATCCCAAACACCTCTGTTTTGTTAATACCAATTTTAAGTAGGTGATGCTTAGATGACTTTCAATCCTTAGATATTATGGGTGAAAACGAACATTCTCACTGTTTAAATTTTTACTTTCCTACACAACTTGTACCTGAATCACAGACATGACAGTAACATGGATAAAGGTCATGTTACTTATCCCCCATGTCCCGGGGTGAAGTATGCCAAAGTCATGCCTAGGCTGTCCTTAAAACCTCTGAGGGTGGAGACTATAGATGATCCCCTCCAGGTTTAATTAACCTTCCAGTCAGATTACTTTTTTAGAACATCTCAATGTTATTTTATTCCATAGTAATTCGTCCTAGCCCAAGCAAATATGCAAAACAATTCATCCTCCTCCACCTTACTTTTTTTCTAATCTTGGTGTATCTCCTTTCTCTGGAGGTTGGGCAGCCCCAGCTCTCATCATTGCTAGACCTCCAGTCACTTGAGACTAGTTAATTCTCATTTCTTCTAAAATGTAGAAGTTCAAGACAGGAGATGGTACCCCAACTTCCAAATCAAACCAGAATAAAAATCCTGTCAGAATGCTATATTTTATGCCTTTGCTTACTCAAAGATGCAAGACTCATCAATGAAAGCATCAGCAGCGCAACAGCCAAAAGAAACCTATCACTGATATTTATTATTAGACTTGGGCAAAAGGAATAATTTATCTGATTTCATCTTTGTCTGTTTAATTAATGGAAGTAATTCTTTGCAAATAGTTCTCAATTGTTAGCATATTCCCAAGCACACTGTGGCAAGTAATAATTACTTCAAATTCAATTTGTTTTGCTTGATTGACCAACGAGGTCACAGTTCTCTGAGGCTTTGTGTTTGAAAGAGGGAAAAGAACCAGCTTCTTAAAGAAATGAAAGTTTGCTTTGCCCAAATAACCTGCAATCATCAAAACATTGTTCTCTCTGGAAATATGCCTACAAATAGTCTTTGCTAGAGTCACTACAGAAAATGGGCAGTGGAAAATGAAACAAAGCAAAAAATATTCTCTTGCTTTCCTTCACTACTGTACTGACCAATCCCCTTCCTAATATCATCTTCCAAACCAACTCAGGATCTCACAGCACAAAACCAGGTATGTTTTCATGGGAAAATTGTGAAGCCAAGAAGTAAAGCAGAACAAAGTAAACAGCTGTTGCCAGTCAAGACTGGAGTAGAGAAACAGAATTAACACAGAATTTGTAAATTTAGCAAATCTATTCTGAGATTTCTGAATGATGAATCACTCCCCGCCTCTCTAACTTCCGATATGCCTTGAAAGAAAGTTCATTGGGCTTAACCCTGGCCCTCCAACATCATTTAGCAAAAATATCCCACAAGTGCTGTTTTTGCAAAGATGAAACCCTGGTCTCCAGGTCTAAATATGTATCATAGGCTGTTGCTTGTATATTTCAGGACATTTTATTAATTAGTCTATTGACCCACACCGTAACTAGCTATGAATTTACTGTGCAGTGATCCTGGCTACTCATTTTGTTTCTTTGATTGTCCTTAGAAATTTAATTTTCCAAGCCTTGGAAAAGATGACAAAACCATAAACCAATAACATGCACTGTGGAGCTGCTGGCTTTTTGATTTTATTTAAATCCTGCCCTCATAATAATCAATTAAAAACTCCACTATCTCAGCTGGAAGGGAGAAAAAGTACATGCAAGCATTTTCTTCACATACTGTTTGAGTACAGTGGCACACACAGACCTCCTGTGCCAGTATAGATCCAGACACACACACGCAGCCTAGTGACACTTGAAAAAAACAGATGGTGTGTCAAAAATCATATTGTCACCTCTCTTTAGGTTTTGGTCTCCTTTTACTACTAAGCAGAAAGGAAAACTAAGCTTTTGCTGTTTCCATTTCACATTTTATTCTCCTCAGAACGGCAATTTTTTCCCCCAGAACATTGTGTCAGATGACAGAAATTATAATTTGTCACACAGCAACATTGGTTTAAATTATTCCACAAAACTACTGAAAGGTCAGGCTCTGAACATATTACTCATATCCTCTTTGGCCACAACAGCGCCAGACAGAGCTTTTATTTTGGCCAGGAAAAGGATATTCTCCTTGTACGAATCCACAGCTGGAGCCTGCAGCAGCAGCTCAGCCATGAAGCCCACAGATCCAGGTACCAGCTATGGGGTTGGAGGAGCCAACATTGATCATCAGTTGGGCAGGAGCCCCATCCTAGCCCTTGCATCATGTCCCTATTATATAAAATATAGTCCAGGTAGTGTTGATTCAACTACCAGTCAATAAAGCAGCAAGAAATTCAGTGTCTGTGATGGCAGTGAGGAATTAATAGATTTACATGCATAATATATTAGACCACCAGTGAAGACATCTCCTGTATTTTTAGCAAATGAAGGAGGCCACAATACCTGGGGTCTTAGCTGAGACCCTTCAGTTAAGTGCCAAAACCAGGTGGGACTAATCTGAAACCTTGTCTTTGCAACAGGGTAAATATGAGTGAGTGTATTAGCAAAGGACAAGACTTGCTCCATTGGAGGAAACATTTTCCTTTTCAGGAGGTATGAGTTTGTTTAAAAAAATGTAACGTAAGAGCATGAGTTTTTATGACCGAAGTCTCCACAATCCTGAAGTCCAGGTGCATCTTACATAATTATTTAGTACATCCTATTAGAAAGGCATCCAGTTGCTGTTTGGTGCTCAGACTAAATTCTAGTTGGTCCTTTGATGGCAAGTGAGAGGCATAAATCAATGGCAATTGATCAGTAATTATACAAAATTACAGTATGCTTTTGTGGTGTTTTTAAAAGAAAGTGTCATTTTGCTACTCAGCCTGACTAATTTCTGGCTCATATTGAATCATTGTGCCATGTTTGCAGCTCATTAAGCCAACGCTCACATATCTCTCACCACTTTGCCTTGGGTTTTGTGACAAAAAGGGGGGAAAATGATGCCTTCTCCAGACTTCTTCAAGTTTTGCCTTGAGGTGGCATGACTTTGTCAGAATAAAGCCAGCCCTGTGGGTTGAGCTAACAATCCTGCTCAAATTCCGCCACCGCAAGTGAAGCGAGGTCTCTTACTCAGCCTCTCAGATTGTCACGCTGAGGTAAGGTTTGGGAAAAGGCATAAACATTTTAAAGCATCATTAGGCTGTTCAGTCCCTGTCTTATTGCTTTGTAGACCAACCAGATCCAAGGATTTTGGAGTAGAACACAAACACTCATACATACACAAATCTATGCACTTCACAAAATGTTCTCACAACAGAAATCCATTTCAAAAGGTTTTGTTTGTTTGTTTTTGGTCAAACAGTCTGTGCTGAAATAAGGTTTACTTACAACATACCTATGCCTATTTCCACTTTGAAAAAATTGACTTCAGCCTGGTTTTTTTTCCACTTGTTTCTACCTTATTTCAACATCCTGGGAAATTTGACTGGAGAAACAAAAAATAACTGAAAATAACCAACCCCACAGAACAGTGTTCCATCTTCTGGAATATCAGATCATCACATAAAACAATTAGAGGATCCCTTTCTGCGTAGACCTAATGTTCCCCATGGCCTCTTTTAAGCCAGCTCTGTAAATTATTACCAGCAAAAGCAAGTATTACCACAACCATTAGGCAGCATATTCTGATCAAACAGCCTTGCTCCATTCAGGCCAGGGTTAGACAGCAGGACAGAAATGCATTTGAACACTCTTAGCATCACCAGCTGACTTCATGATATGATTCTGCTATACTAAAGGCAAGCAAAAAGCCAACTGGAATTACCTTGCTTTCTAGGCACTTCTAGTAACCATATTCATACCGCCCAATACCTTGTGCTACTTCATGCATTCAGCACTATCTAACAGCTGTGATCACTCAGTCACAAAGGAATTTTGGGCAAGATCAGCAGTGCTAATTGCAGTGGAGGTAATGGGTAGAAGCAGTTTGTCTTTTGCACTTCGAGTGTGTAAATTGTTTCACCCTTCCAATACTTCAGTGATCAATTATTTATTTGCTTGCCATGCCTAGGGGAATGAATTGGTTTAGATTGGGACCCTGTGCTGTTGGCACCCTCTGTTCACATAACAAGAGCAATCTTCTCTAGGAAGCTCAGAGAAAGAAGCAAAGAGGGAGAAACTTGGTATTCCTGGAATCCAGATCAAGTCTGTGTCACAGAAAACCAAGGAAAATATTTCAGCTTAGCACACATCATTTTGCCTCCTTTATTTCAGAAGAGTCTAACATTTCTTTTTTACAGAATGAAGTTTTGAAACTGAGTTAACATTTGGACCTATAAGCCTGTTTTATTTTCTCAAATACCAAATGCCCAACTTTGGGTGAGATCGTTGGCATCTTTGCTAAGCAGGATCATCAGGCCCCCAAACGGATTTAGGATCTTAACTTCAGTTAATCTGCTTGACAACTTTGAAATCAATCTGCCATCTGGCACCCAAATATATCCAGAGAATAAAAAACCCTTTGGCTGTGAATAAAGAGAGAAACAATAGGTCTGTAACCTTTTCCTTCCCTCCTTCTGCCATGGATAAATGTAGAAACTTTTGTTATTGTTGTATTTTAGTAGTGTTTTGATGAACCAGAACCAGTTGGAATCATATGTCACATTAAAAGGCTGAGAGATATCTAGTAGAAGGAAATTAAAGCCTTTTTTTATTATTTTTTTACTTTAATGAGAAAATTCAACAATCATTTTTTTCCTGCAGTCTTTATGTTTCATATCAATTTATTTAAGGAAAGGTGTGTTAGGCTGTCTTACTTCCAGGTTATACTTATATTTGAACAATTCTGAGCATGCTGGCGATCATTAACAACCTCTAACTCCAGGCAATTTAACATCTAACTTGAATGAACAGTCTAGCTAGGATCCCTGCAGAGTTTAATGGGAAAAGAGTTATAGTTCTTCAGCTGACAATTCACTGAAAGCGCCTAACCTTTGTGTCCTTAATTCTCTCAGACAACTTTTTTTCACTGTTAACTGGTTTTGAAGGCTAGGCTCCAAATGCCTTCCCAAAAGTTTCACCTCTGATACCAGAATGATCAAAAAATGTTTTGCGCAGTTCACTGGGAAATAACCGTGCAATACCAGAGACATGCAGTAAAAATACCCACATCACTCTGATTTCCAGAGCGCGTATTTAAATATAAACCAGCATTTCTGAAGTAACATTGTGGGTGCTGTCCCCAAGATATTCTTCCATCAAGAAGGACACATGATCATAAATTAAATGAAGTATGCTCCATGGCAACCATAATGAACAACATCACTTCAAATGCTGCCAAAATGGCAACATCTCAAATTTAATATTGCAATATGTTATCTGTTAATTAAAGAGCAAGGGCTAGTTTCAAAGGGGAACTACGAAGGTTTTAAAAATATGTTGGAGATAATGTATTCCATGCATTGCTAGTTATGTAGGCATTTTTTAAAACAAGCCAGAATTAATTATGCATCAGATCCACCCCCAGCATAAGAGAATAATTGAATTTCTTACAAAATTTCAGCACAATAAGAGGCATTGTATGGACTGCACATTCTGTGCTACATTACACACTGTGGTGGAAATGGGCTTCCATGCTGCAGTTGACTCATTGGGAAGGCTGCTGCCAATTAACGCTGTTAATACATGTTAATTTAAAATTTCCCTTTCCCAACTAATTGATACCTGATTAAACTAAGAATAGTTTTTTTTTAAAGTGTTCATTAAATAGCTAAAATTTCCTCACAAGTTTTGTGTTTTATATAAGGCCACAATCACAAAATATGTAGTTCATGTAATTTCTAAATCATTACAGAGTAATTGGACTTATCAGTTACATGCTAATTAAAGTTCAACGGAATGCTCTTTCTGCAATCAATTGAGATCAGATAGATGCACGGTACCCATCTCATTACATTAAAATGCAATAGATAAGACACATAAAATAAAGCATGGCATACTGAGTGTAAAAGCATGTCTACTGTGTTATGCGGACAGCACCTGCAGCTCTTGTAGCTGTAACAAAGTGAAAATCCAGCAAAGTACCCAGAACAACCAGATACTAGGACAGGCTTCAAAATTGTTCCCAAAGTCTAGATTAACACAGGTATTTTTCCTGAATAAAAGAAACAAGGGAGGAAACACTGATGCTTCCCAAATTTGGATTTGCTTTCCTTATCTGATGACATCGTGTGACAGTATGATAAGGACAGGAAGATTTGGTGACATTACATGACAAACCCAGGACAACATGGAAGAAAAAACTTATGTTTACTATGACATTCACTAGTTTTTAATCAGGACTAGCATGACTGGATGAGGGAATTTTGGGGACAGAAAGTGGTGGCAATTACAATTGTTCCTAGTAATTAATGAGAAGGGGATAAAAGAATATGAGAAAACATATCAGCTGCTTTAATGGCCTTTTCAAGCTTCCTTATCTGCTAGCACTTCTTTTTTCTCGGATTGTGTTTAGTATCACTGCTCTCTGCTGGATTAGGTTTTGGCGACTGGAGTCAAGAAAAATTCAAAACAACTGTCTGTCAGGGAAAGGAAAAGAAATGTAAGCAAGTTTCCCTTTTGGTGCTCTCAGAGAGTTGGGTCTTTACTCCTCTCTCTTGAAGGAGAGAAACCTTCTGAGCCACATGGGAGGTTTGCCTGAATGCAAATAGTGGGATTTAATCCTAGAGCTTATCAAATGGGCTGGAGTAGAGCTCCACTGTGTCCCAGACTGTAAGAGCACTGCTGCTTCCCCCAACCCAAAGATCAGTCAAAACGCAATCTAGGAACATTGCAGCAGCACACAGTGTGCACCCCATGCATATCCTCTGTTCCTCACTGCAGGAGCCCACACTAAACAAGCAGATAAAACCTAGGGAAACACACAGGTTTCCCACCCGCAGGCAACCAGTGCCAGTGCCTAGAAGAGTTTCCTTTGAGCTTTTTTTTCCCCCTCATTGTCTAGTTTTTAGAGATTTCTACAAATAAATACCCTGTAGATACTGGTTTCTCAAGCTGATATTCTCGCAGTGCTAATTTACAAGCATTTTCTGAGATTGGAGTTGAAAGCCAAGTGTGAGGTTTATTTTTTTAATGAAAGCCTGAGAATTAATAGGAAGATCTAGAAAAGATGTCATAGTCAATTACTAATGTGATGCTTTTAAAATACAATTAAACATGGACAAGTATTTGCACTCATTGCAAACAAGTCATCTTAAAATAGTTAATCTGCCTGTTCAAAAGGCTTATTTCTATGACCTATGTGAATAAAATCCTTTTAAAAAGTAATCTTTTCCTTAAAAAAAAAGTAATTTTAAACCATGCCTGCAGTTACCATCAGCATCCAGCACAAAAGAGATAATTATTTGCCTGAAAGCTAAAAAGCCAAAAGCTTTGTTTCTTATTAATGCTATAAGACTAATTGTTGAGCCTTACAATGCTGTAACAGTGATTACCCTACTTCACTTTGGGTTTAAAAAAAATTCTGCAGACTTCTTGCCTCCAGAACAGCATATCTCAACAAATCCTCTAAAGTCAGCAAGGGCCCAGGGTGATGGCATCTCTTTGAAAGAAACCACAAGTGTGCAGACTCTGGAGAAGCTTCCAGTCATGTGGAGACTCACCTAGGTTTTGATGCTGCTTTGCCTCTCTGTGGCCTTGGGTGAGGGTGGCTTGGGCAGTCCCTGCTCTCAGCCTGGCAGTAGATGGCTATAACTCCTTTCGAAGAGTAAGGAGAAGGTCAGGTGGAAATCTGCTCCCATCCTTCCCTTTCCTTGCAGCACTGGTTGCAGAACCAGGGGAATTCAGGGAATTTTAACTTGCATCAAGCTTCTTGAAATTAACATTCACCTCCCTGACATACACAGCACTGAGGTAGGAACTCCTTTCCATGTGTTTAAGTGGAAAACAATTAAAGCTGACATATACCTTATTATATGATTACCTCTGATTTGGGCAGCAAATCTGCAAAGATCTACAAAATCAGATAGAATCATATATTATTATATATGATATATATTATATAGTATATATTATATATATGATATATATTTTATACTATTTTAACTATTATTATACATGTATTTTTCATCTCAAAAAAAAATTTCCTCAATGGCACACTGATTTTGTGCATTGAATTTTTTTTAATTGTCCCTTGTTTTAATCTTGCAGGAGCTATAGCCTTTTAAACCACTGTATTTCACCGAGAAGCTCCAAGAATGCCATCTACTTACACGTATTGTGTGCAATAAGATGCATTGCTGCTATTATTGCCATTATTATGGGTGTATGTTATAGTGTGAATGTCATTCGATGTGTTTTACGGGAACAAAAAAAAAAAAGCAAAATAAAACCAAGTCATTTCTCTTTCTGGCACTTTGCCCTTTCACCATTTTTTTTCATATATTTTTTCATTCTTTCTGATAACTTTTTATTTGGAGGAGGGGAAGATCATGACATCCCCAGTACATTGTCATCTTGTACCATTTCATCAGGAGGAATGTCACTTGCTTCAAGCCATCTGGGACCTGGCTAACTGGGAAGTGGCAAATATTTTCACTTTGAGTTGTATAAATCAGGATTTCCTTGGCCTTTTCTTATGTGTGTGGCATACTTACTTGCTCATGAAACCCTTTAGCACTTCTGTATTTGGCAATTAAACCCAACTATAACTGTCTTCAGCAGAGGAGCATAGGGAAATTTAGCAAAGCCCCACAAAGAGAAGGTTGGCTGACATTTTTCCTTATAAAATTTCATTTTCAATGTCAAACCAGAATTGAGATAGAAATTCTCTTCTACAGATCAGCTTTTACATAAAGTTTCAGCTCAGGATGTTCACCACTTTCAGAATTAAAACCAGGTAAAATATATTGTTGCAATCAAGGCAAAATAAACTTCAGAATCATTTCATTGACTTTTATTTTTAATTTTCTTTCCTCCTGAGGACCATTTGGCAGCTTTCTGACTACCAGGATACAATACAAATATAAATCTTAAATACAACACTTTTATGCAACTGCATGCTGTTTCCGCAGTTGTTTAATAAATTGTCCTTTCTCATATGGATTGGCCTGCATTCACCTAACTTCATTTTCACTTGTTACTGTGCTGCTCAGAAATCTGGTTTTGATAGAATATTCTAGCATTAATTAGTTTATAGGTTTCTAGCATAACTTTGGGATGAATTTTTGGGATGTTTGTTGATAAGAAACTTATCATGAGTTAGCAGTGTGCGCTCTCAGCCCAGGAAGCCATCTGTATCCTGGGCTGCATCAATAGAAGCGTGACCAGCAGGTCGAAGAATGTGATCCTGCCCCTCTCCTCTGCTCTCATGAGACCTCACTTGGTCTATTGTGTACAGTTCTGGTGTCCTCAACGTAAGGAGGACATGGAGCTGTTGGAGCAAGTCCAGAGGGCCACGAGGATGGTAAGGGGTCTGAAGCACCTCCTGCATGAAGACAGGCTGAGAAAGTTGAGGCTATTCAGCCTGGAGAAGAGAAGGCTGTGTGGAGACCTCATAGCAGCTTTCCCGCATCTGAAGGGGGCCCAGAAGGATGCTGGAGAGGGAGTCTTCATCAGGGACTGTAGTGATAGGACAAGGAGTAATGGGTTCAAACTTAAACAGGGGAAGTTCAGGTTAGATATAAGGAAGAAGTTCTTTACAGTGAGGATGGTGAGGCACTGGAATGGGTTGCCCAAGGAAGTTGTGAATGTTGCATCCCTGGCAGCATTCAAGGTCACGTTGGATGGAGTCTTGGGTGACATGATTTAGTGCAAGCTGTCCCTGCCCATGGCAGGGCAGTTGAAACTAAATGATCTTAAGGTCCTTTCCAACCCTAACTATTCCATGATTCTATGAATTTAGGTGATTTTGAGCTATCCAGCTTTTTAAGGCAGCCGATATAACCACAAAACCCAGCATGGATTCTCATTCCAGCCCAGAATGACTATTTCTCTCTATTCCTACTAATGTGTTTTCTATGACAACTACAAGTTATTTCATTTATCCTTCCCCAAAGTAAAGTTTTTACCAGTACACAGTTTTATGAAACTGAAAAAAATCACTGGATTTAAATGTAAGGTTATTGTCAATGTTTCACCTTCAAATGAATGCAGCTATTAATAAATTATATCATGTCTAGGAGAGGTACCATCATGATTCACTCTGGAACATCTTGAGTGCTGGAGTATGCCAACAGAAATAATTAATTTCAACAAGGCTCTATTAAGATGCAGCATGCACAATTAAAAGAGTTTGCAGTTTTGAACAAATGGTTCAACATGTTGGTGTCAAATGGAAGCGTTCTCCCTCCTCTACCAGCTTGGCAGCCATTGGACTTCATTATGAGGAGCAAAATACAAAAGCATGCAGACAGGTGCACAGCAGCATTAAGGACTCCGTAACAAGGGAGAGCAACAGCTTAGTTTTGCTGTTAACAGAACAGAGATAGAAAAAGACCATCCATCCAGAGCCATGGAAATGATGTGGGGTGAGCATTAGTTAAAAGTAATAATAATAACAAATATAAAGAAAATACTAGCAATTCACAGTATGAGCACTGCATCCAAAAATAAGGGAATTGCCAAAATATAGAAGTGATTTGTGTCTGTTGTCTCATGTAGGCCTGTGGGGATGTTTAAAAGGAAATTGTGTCTTGATTTGGCAAAGTAACAACTCCATTTCCAAACTTAGAACAAAAATTAAGAATTTGGCTATGGATATCAAATGCTTAAAGACCAATTTTCCTGATGCAAAATATGTATTCAGAGGCTTAATTCTGACTGAAATCAAATTACCAATATTCATCTCAAAGTGTCTCCTTATCTTACAGTTCTGGAAGTGCAAAGAAAACCCCAACCTTTGGAAATATATGGACAGACACTTAAAACACAAAATGCTTAGAAAAAAAATGCTTGGCATTACCTGGAATTAGGCTTGTTCTTATAAATGAGATTCATCAGGAGTTTAACAATATTGAACTTCAATAGTTAAGCAAGAAAGGACATGGTAGTACGTAAGATATGTGCAATTTGTGAGAGTTTTAAGTGTCTGCACTAACTCCACCAGGGCACTAAGCCACTCGTACCACTAATTGGACTGGCCACATTTCAACAAAAATATTCTTTTCAGCCTGTTCAGGTGAATATAAAACCACTGCATTTCTCCATGCTTAGTGAGATACTCTAAAGCAAGCAATCAGCAGTTTTCCAGCTGAAATATTTCACCACATATGAAAAAAAGTGAAATCAGGCAATTGGTCCCGCAGGGCACAAGGGCAAACCAGGATGCCTTCTGCTGCCCAGGGGAACATGGATAATAAGGTACTAATGATGTTAAATGCCATGTTTATTTTCCCATTGCAAAGTGACACTTGCCCATGAAGAATTGCCTGCCTTTAAATAAAGCACCTTTCCAACAAGTTCATTACAAAACCAGCTAAGCACTCCTGACAGTCAAGCTGGTGTGTGAGACAATGGCAAATTATTCATTGTGAATAAATCACTAGATGAATATAGTCTCCTTTTTTTTTCCCCTCATCATTTGTTCATGTGCTAAATGTAATTCCAATGAATTTGCCAATTCTCACTGACTAAGTGACCTACATGAAACTTTTTTTTAAGGTGTATTACTGGAGTACTTCAAGGCTGTGGGTGGAACAATGGCCTCAGCAAAGGACTATATAAAAAAAAACTACGAACACAGAATGGTAACAAATCCACAGCCCCATTAAAACTATCAACTAAATTTCCAAGACAAAAACCATGTCAGGAAGGGAACCATAAGATGAGCAATACTTTCGGTTGAGTCAGTGACTAAACCAAAACTGGATGCAGGTCTTCTGGAAGCTACTAAGCTAATAGTACTGGCTGGGAGCAAATTGGGGATGGTAGAAGTGGGAGGTGAGTAAAGAGCACATGGATGACTTAGCTAGTGTTTGAGGATAGTGAACAGAAAATCAGGTTACAGCTAGATTATAGTATCTGATTTTCATTCACCAGACTTTTTGCAAATTCCAATGAGGTGTTGCTCACGGGGGTGCAATACTTTTCTTTTGCACCCTTTTTACTAAAATGAGCTAAATAAGAGAATGAAGAAAGGAGAAAAATGTGCAGTTAGAGGATAACAAAGGAATAGCTTTGGAAATTATGGCAAATACACCAGCCTTCAGTATCCACAAAAATGCAGTAGCAAGAAATATACAAAAAGCAGCAAATAAAAAAATGCCCCAAGCTGGCTTTCAAGCATTTTTCACTATATCTTATTGACAGCATTTGGTTTGTTGGCTGAGTTTTTGTTTCAATTTGTTTTCCTAAAATGAGCAATTAGTCAAATCTGAGTTAATGAAGCTTGCTTAGTCATCCAAGGTCTGTAAAACTTTGCCAGGAGTCAACATCTTTGTGACCTTTGAGATTGAGGGAGTCTGGCATGACAGGCTTTGCTGACTGGCTTTTCCCATCATCTGAAATCCCATTTATCAGCTCATTTCAGGCGCCTTTTGAAATGCAGAAGAGATGAAGAGGGAAGATATTGTCCTGTCAGGATAGTTCATATTAGTTCCTTTAGACTAAAGATTGTGAGACTTTATCATCTTTATTTGAGATGACAGTGAAATATCATATTCTCAAATCAATAATGATTGGGGGGAAAGATTAAGAGTATGTCTGAGAAAAGGCTCTCTACATAGCAATTTGGAATTGGGGTTAAGTCCACAGGAAATTATCACACATCTGGGATAAAAATAGAAAGTGCTGCTCTCATCAATAGGAGCTTGATGGCCTGTGACCCTTTCAAGGAAAAAAAAAACCAAACCCTTTTTCCTCATATAAGCTCTAAGTGCAAGAGGACTGAGAGATGCTGGAGAGGGCATATTTTGAAGTGAAAAGGCAAATGTGGTATCCTGCTCACAACAGCTATTGCCAGTCTTCATCATGGAAAGGAATCTCCCAGGGAAAGAAGGAAACCCACACCTGTTAGACTTCACACACCTGTGGCAGTAAGTTTGTCAGCAGAACTTCAATGATATAAAAAACAGCATGTAAGCATCTTTTGACACACACACTCTCAAATAAAGCAAAGGCTTAAGTCTGGCTTGATATCCAAGCGAAAATTAACATTAACTATTTTAATAAACGTTTTCGTTCATATTTTAAAAAACCCAAACAACTCTTGGAGGAAAATGGGGCATCTCTTAGATGCTGGTAGCATGAAGCAGTTGGCATTTCATTTGGCAAATGTGACTGAACAATCAGGCCGCAGAACCAGATTCATGGGACTCTACATAGGAATTAAGAAGTAAATTATCAGATTGAAGGCTACAGAAAATTCCTATTTTTAGTGCATTATTCATGGAGATGTACAACCAAGACACATGGATTATAGGATTACATGGTCACATCCTCCCTCCTGGGGAGACAGAGTCTGAACTAAAGTCAACGTAGTGTGCCACCTCCTCCTTTCCATTCCACTCTTCAGTCTCTCCATGTCTCCATCTGTTTTGAGGCCATTATATTAAGTCACCTTTTGTAGTGCTTCGTCTTGCATAAATCATTTCGCAAGATGAAATATATCTTAAGAAATCAATTAGCTAAAGCAAATTAACCATGTGGCCTTACACCTACCTTCTGTATTTACTCCTACCTTCTCCATTTATCTCCTAACTTCTTATGAGGCCAGTGGCTCTTTCCTGCTGTGCAGTCACTGCTCTCCTCAAACAGTTTTAGAAATCCTGTATCACAGGCCAGGATGATGCAGAGTGTGGTCAGGGACTCAAATCCTTTTCAATTCTGTGAGAAGCAGAACCTTTCTACTTTGGAGGCCTAGATAGATTTGTGGTCTATTCTCAGTATATCCATGAGTTCAAATACCTCCATCACAGAGGTTAGCAGTTAACCTTCTTTTGAGGCCAGATTCCAAAACGGTATCAAGTACCAAATGAACATGGAAATAATTTTCTTTCTGATTCTGGAATATTTTCCTCCATGTCAAGGAAGAGTTAAGTACTTTTGTGTTCTATGTCCTGAGGGCTAGTAAATTTATACAAGAATAAAGTTATTTCCTTCTGATTTCTCCTTTTTGATGTGCTAAAGCAGCTCCCTTCTAGGATTCTGTCTGCCTGACTGGGATCATCTGTGCTGGACACTATCTAAAGCAGCAAGGTTTTGATGTAGAAAACATGCCCCTTACCTCTTTTTGTTAATGCAGGCATGGTGATTACAGATTAATCATAGCTTGTTAAATATACCAATTAATACCTGTAATGAACAGGTGATCAATGTTCAATCTGCATTTTAAAGAAAAGCAGGAGTCGGTGTCAGCCCTGTGGAAATTCATGGTTGAGGGTTGTTCTCTCTCTTTATTTTTAATGTTTTATCAGGGAATAGAAAGTAGGCAAGTACAAACTTGCAGTTTTATCCTCAGAACAGTGCATTTTCCATCTCTCCTCTTTTACAGTTATCTGAGCCTAAAGAGTTTAACAAGGTCTTACCTCCTATCAACACAGCTTTCAATTATTTTGCAAAATAACATCTAGAATCTGCAGACCTCTCAATTTACAGTCATACCCATTTCTAGGCTAAAATATCTAAAATATATTTACCTAACACTGTCAAACAACCACAAATATTAGGAGCTACTGTTCTTGTAGCAGCTAATTTATTGGTTATGTGCCATCCTTATGGGATATGTCACCCACAAATACATCTTGGAGGGTAAACCGAATTTAACCTAATTTCATACACAAGGATTTATGTGTATGAAATTTATGTGTGTGCTGAAAAGGGATATAGTCCCTAATCCACTGGCTTTAGTTGTATAGAGCAAGTGTCTCTTTCCAGTACATTTTTTGGCAAATCTTTGCTGCATGAGCCATTTCTAGAAACACAGGAAGAGAACACAAACAACCTAGCTTCCCATAGAAGCTGCTTTCTAAAAACTTGAAGGGCCAAGGGATGATGAGGTACTACAACCATTGTAAGGAACCTTTGGGAAAACACAAATCAAACCTTTCGTCAGTCACCAGACAAACGTATAACCATAAAAGTGAGAAAACATTGTAAAATATTACCTCGTCAACCATCAGCACAAAGTTAGAAGAGCTCTTTCACAAGTCAGCTCCTTCAGATTCACTGGTTTTGACTTTTATTTATTTCTTTGTTTGTTTTCCTGTTGCTGCTGGATACAAGCCTCGTAGTTAAAGCATTCTCTAGGGCAACAGTACCAAATATAATTAATTAACTGAGCAAAGCTGCTACCCAGTGGAGAGGAGATAGATAGTGATGCATTCTGCTCATCTGCTAAGCACCCTCTGAGGCTGGGATAACAGCAGCAGGACTAAACTGACCTATTCTCCAGTGGCAGGTGTTTGCAGGGCTGTTGAGAGATTTGGGAAATGAAATGTGTTTTCTGAGAGCTCACAATGAAATCACACAAAGAAGGGCTCTTATTATACTGTCATCCTATATCATACCAGGTTTGGAAATGGAGCACTTCTCTTGTGCCTCCAGAACTACAATATTTCTTTGATGCATCTTATATTTTAAAATGCCCTCCCCAGTCATATCTTCACATACAAAGTAAATCTCCAAAATTCATACATAATGCAATTGGAAAATGTTAAGCCAAAGAAGCCCAAAATTCTGATATAAGCAGACTGTAGAGCTGGCTAACAAATACCTCTGCGCTCTCATCAAGGAAACATGGTTGTGATACAACTGAAATACAGTGAACACGTTCCTGGTTTTTTCCCATCTTACAGTACACTTCAGAATACCCCCAAAATAAGAACAGAAAAGAGGGAACACAGAACAGGCTACTAGATCTCAGACAGAGGAACACAAGGAGCTGGCAGCAACCCTGGTGTAGTTGCTCTGGTAGACCTAATCTGGACTACAGGAGTAAGACCTTTCTGTTAAAATAACTACCTGAAGCAGCTGGAAACAAAGATACTTTGAAACAGAAAATAGTCTTCTTTTTCTAAGACTTGGTCCCAGACCTCCTGGTTTTATTTGTTCTATCCAAATTAAATGTCACTGCTGATATACCATGAAATGCAGATGGATGATAGAGTTTGTTCATAATTCTTAATAAGGATGAGTTACTTTCTGGCATTAAGTGATATCACACTAAACAATAAAACCTTTAGCCCCTATTTTCTCAGTATATTACCTTTGATTATTTCATTTTCAATCTCAATTGTGAGTTTAAAGGAATTATCATCCCAGCACAGTGCCAGGCTCTAATCCAGCGTCTCATTTCCAGCAGCAGCAAGAAACAGAGGAAGATGCAAAACCTCAGCCACAAGCTCTTCTGAGATTTTCCTCAAGAGGTTTTCACTAAGTCCTCCAAGCTATGGAGGGGTCTGCCTGAAGCTTAGTGATTTATAATCCTGCCTACACACTGTTTTTATTATGATTATATCTTGAATAATTTCATTTGTATCTATTCACTGTTCATGTCAAAAGTTCTTAAGTTCTTCCTTGTTTTGGAGATTTGGGGGGAAGACTTTTGAATATCACAAGACTGAGAAATTTAATGACACTTCTAATGATCTTGGCAGGCACAGTGAATCTGAGAAAGAAAAGTAGAGTTTTATACTTCCTTTTTCCTTTACCTCGTCTTCACTGGGGAAGGAGGAAAGAGGATGAAGGATAAGAATTTCTGGTTGGAACTTCCTTTGAGGAAGCCAATTGACACATCTGCAGGAAAATTGGAAAATTAAGTTTAAACAGTTTGCTACAGCAATCCTTTGTCTCCCTCTTTTTCCCTTAAGTAGGATCTCTAGAAATAAGAGCACAGAAAATGCTCTGGTGATGCTTTCAAAAGGAGAAGGGGTCTTATGGTGAGAAACAAACAGTTTACGATGCTGTTTGAAGTCTCACTGGAAAGCACTCCTGCCTTTCCTTGGCAGGTAAAGCTTTTTAAATGCCTGTATTAGCATGGCAGCTAGAGCCTCATGTAAAAAAAAACCAATATGTTTTTTCATAAACATATCTGCTTCTTGCACAGAGAGGAAATAAAATAGAGGAACACTATGCCACTAGAGAGTGTAAGACAGTTAATGAAGGATGTCCTAAGGAGAAAGCATGCACAAACATATTGCTCAAAGGATTGAATAACTTTAACATTCCTTACTTCCAGATTCCCTAACAGCTAACCATGCCAGAATCCCCAATATGCATATCCTCACCACACCCTGGAAATTGCTATTGTTACTTGACAAATGAGAACCCAAGCCTACCTATGCTGAGGGTTAGATTTTTTCAAAAGGGTAAAATCACAGCAGGGAACTGAAGGCAGTCCCTTGAAACCTAACCTTCTTTTTTCTCCTGTACCAGTCAGTCATTTTGTGAGCTCTGATTCCTATCAGAAAAACAAAACACAGCAAAAGAAAGCACAAACCAAACATTCAGCTCATATTGATCCAAATTCTTTCACTTAATTCAATTTCACTCCTTCAGAGAAAATGCTCAGTCCTGGTTTCAGCTGGGATAGAGTTAATTTTCTTCCTAGCAGCTGGTATAGTGCTGTGTTTTGGATTTAATAGGAGAATTATGTTGATAAAATACTGATTTCATTGTTGTTACATAGTGCTTATATTAAGTCAAAGACTTCTCAGCTTGTCATTCCCTGCCGGCAAGAGGGCTGTAGTGACACAAGAAGTTGGAAGGGAGCACAGCTGACCCCAACTGGCCAAAAGGATATTCCATACCATATAACACCATGCTCAGTATGTAAACTGGAGGGAAAGGTGGCCGGGGGCAACTGCTTAGGAACTGTCTGGGTATTGTTTGTTGAATGGTATTTTGCATCACTGTTTTTAATATTCTAACTCTATTATTTTCTTCCTTTTCTGTCCCATTAAACTGTCTGTATCTCAACCCAAGAGTTTTCTCACTTTTACTCTCCCGATCCTCTCCTCATATTGCTGCATGAGGTGCAGGCAGTGAGCAAGCAGCTGGGTGGTGCTTAGTTGCCAGCTGGGGTTAAACCATAACATGCTCCAACAGATGTACACTAAACATATATTCTAAAAGTTGTCACATGCCTCCTCCTCTTCTATTTGGAGGAAATGGAAAAAACAAAAAAGCTAATGGAAGAGGAGCTGAGTATCTCAGAAATTTGTATTCCACTTCTGCAAACCCAAGGGAATTCAACAACTCAGCTAAAAATGAGCAGCATTTGGTTTTGGTGTTCTTCATTTGCAAATCTCTAGAATGTTTTGAGCTTTAATCATATCACTAAAAGGAGACATTTTCTGCATTGTGATTCACTGGATCACAAGGGCATCATCTACACTTGCAGAAAGGCTCTTCATGATGGAAATATATCTAACCAATACCATCACCTAAAACATGCATGTGCTCTTAGGTGAGTGGAGCACAACACGCTAAAATAGTCACCACAATTTCAGGTTAGGATATCAGTTAATCACCACACGTGTTATTTTGCTTCCTAATTATGTCAGGAAAGTATAATAGATGGGCATTAACAACATCTGGAACTGTATTAATCGACTTAAAGGCTGGGGAGAGGCAGAGCCCCCAGCACCGTTAATGGAATTTTAAAAGCAACCCATCAAGTGTGTGTATTCCGTGTGCTAAAGATGATCAAGAGTAACAATCTTCTATGCTGGAATTTCCCTCCCTTTTTCTTTAATTACTCAAATGCCTGAATAATTTCCTTATGAGGTTTCAATTTCATGGACAACTCAAACATATACAAATCAATTATAAATAACGGCAGTTTTAATATGCAGAAAGAGAGAGTGGGGGAAAAATGAAAATTCAAAGTTAGTAATTCTGAAAAGAAGGTAAAGCAAGAAAACCCTAAAATGCCCTCGAAGCCCTGGTGGAGTCCTTGAAAATATAGGTAAAAGATACAGACAAAGAATAGTCCCATATTTTGGATTATGTTATCTGAATCATGATTCCCTGTTTGAATCTGAAAATTTACTTGAAATGGAACATTAATTTCTCTAATGAAATAATGGAAAGAAACAATATTACAGCTAACGACATTTTCTCCTGACCACACAGGTACATTTTCTTATTTTCTTCTCTTTTTGTTCCTATAAAGAGCTTTCTGTAAAGTAAATCAAAACTGCCAGTTCCTTTGAGTGATTGGGAAAGGGGGATACAATGGGGAGAAGAAGAATATCTTCACAGTACTGTATCCAATATTCAATCCAGAATTTACTGGAAGAGGGTTTCCAGTGTTCCTCACTTACAGGAACGGCTCTAAGAAAAAAAGAATTTAGGGTGAGCAAGTTGATTTTATTGGAGTCTTTTCCAGTGCATTACACTGTAATAGAATGCTCATTCATTTACAGAGAAATGCTTTTCCTGGGCTCAGTTTCAAAGGGGGTTGTGCTTCCAATAATTAAATTGTGTAGAGAAGGCAGTGACTTAAATTCCACACTGTTAATTTTATGCAAAACAGAGCCCTATTGATTTCCTGCACTTCCCCCGTCTTCAGCTGAAGTTACTCACATCCCATCAAGAATATGAAACAGATTTTTCCATCAACTGGAAGTGTAAAGATTGGTGCATGATGTTTAAGCCTAGGATAAGCCCAAGTATTAGAAGGAGAAAGGAGAAAACAGGAATGAGGCAGTTTATTGCAGATCTTATGCTTTGAGGCATAGAGTTTATCAGTAATCTACTTGGGAATTCACTCTGGCATATTTCTTTTTACTCAGCCTATGCAATTCCCCCAAAGTGTTCAGCAATTCTAACATTGCCAAATAGAAGTCGTCATTCTTTTCTCTTGCATGGAAATATTAATGGGCTCTAGAGCTGTTTCTTCTAACTCCCCTTTCTCTTGGTAATGTGTTGTCACTACCACTAGAATGAAGTGCCACTACACAAATAGCCAGCTGAAGAATGAACAAGATGTTACATGATTAGAAGAAATGAGCCCTCTGGCTGCAGCACTCTTGCACAACTCCCAAGCCTTCTGGACTGCAGACCCTATTGCAAGCTGCACTTTGGGTCTGTACCCCATTCTGTGACCTGCAAGGCAATGCAAAAAAAACAATGCAAGGAAAACAGATTGCTCTGCCTCCCTTTGAAGAGTCCAGCAGTGATAGCTCCTGGGTGATTGGGATGGAGCTTGTTTGCACAGTAAAGTCCACTCAAGTCGAGGGAAATATTTCAATTATTTGAAGTGGGTTGTAGACTGGAGTTATAACTGAAGCTTTGGTTCTCAGTGTTATTGCAATGTGAATGTTGACCCATTGCATCAATCATCAGCAGTGTCCTTACTAACTGGAATTATATAAAACTATTGAAATGCATCACACCATAGAAGTAATTTCTCTTTTAGGACATTATTTATTTGTAAATCATTCAGGGTGGGTCTCTATGCAAACATCACAATTGAGTTGTTTCTCATAACACAATCAAAGCTATCCAAAATGGAAAACTGGTCAATTTAAAGTTAGAACCAGTACAATTCTCCCCTTCCTTTCCCCAAACTCAAACAAACGTGAGCAGTAAAGAACACCTGGGGTTTTTTGCTTTTTGTTTTTTGTTTTTTAAACTCATCTTTTCTTTCTAGGAAAAGCACAAGGAATTTTTCGGTGAAACACAAGTTTTGTGAGAGGTTACACATGCTTCACAAGAGATTACATTTGCAGCCAGAGCTGCAATGCAACAAATTTGCTAAATCAGATTTCAGGCATTTCAAATGGAAAACCTTGAGAGACTGTCCAACTTGTGTAGCAGATCAACTTTTCAGTGGAGAAGACAGGGGCCTATGCCACATATACACACACAAATCTGACTGGAAAAGTGTTTAAAGTCACATGCTCCTTTACAGATATGTTTAAGAATGAAGACAATTCATCTGCTGTGCAATAACCTGTCAACTGAGTTGGGTGGGACATGCTGTCATGGTCAAGTAAAAGCAGTTTTTCCACCAATCTCAGGTTAAAACACAGGAAGCAGAGTTGCTTTGGGGTTTGTTTTATTTTGGTTTGGGTTTTTGTTTGGGTTTATGGTGGTTTTTTTGATTGTGGCTTTTTGGTTTGTTTTGGTGGTTTTTTTTGTTGTGTTTTTTTTTTTTTTTTTTTTTTTTTTTTTTAAGGCAGATATAAAAAGCCTAGGCAAACGTTGTCTCTCTGGAATATTTGATGATATAGCAATGACTGGACATGCAATCCTACATTTGTCTTTGAAAAAAAAGAGTTGTTTTTTCTTCCTCATGGGCTGATTAGAGTGATACCATTATACTTCAAATCCAATCTGTGTGATCAGCATCAGCAAAAATACTTCTTTAACTTATCAAAAATCTATTTAGGCTACCCAGAAGCAACTTGACTAAAATGCATAAATATATTCAGAGGGAGAAGATAGCAAGTGGTAAATGACTATTCAATGTATCATAAAGTTACAGTAACAACCACTGGATGAAAGATAAAGCCTGACTCAAATTAAAGCAAGGTACTAATTATTTAATGACTACAAGGGAAAATGTTGGTATAAGCTGGCTAGGGATTTTGTAGAAATTAAAAAGGACTGATTGGACCAACATCCAGCAGCAATTACTTAGGAGGAGCTGTTTCTGCCTTAGGGTAGGAAGGTGGGCTTGTGTTATCTTCCTAACATCCCTTCCAGCCCTCCTTTCTTTTAGGAAATCAGCAGAGAAAGCTGTAGGGCTCCCAGTAATGGTAATGGGCAGCAGTACGCAGAAGCTCAGAGCAGCATGCCTACTCACCATAAAATCCACTAAATTTGGGTAATTGGAATAAGATCAGTGCTAGCCCTTTTGAACTCTATAGCCAGCAGGTTTTAATAAACAACAGGAAAGAGATTAAAAAAATGGGTAGAGTGTTTTCCCAGATACTGCAAGATGGTTTTGGACAGTGGTAACTGCAAAACAAGGCTGTAGCGTCAGTGCCCTTGGATTTCCTCCGTTGCTGGGCCTGCATTTTAGGAACTGAACCTGAGCTTACAATTCCTATTCATTTCTGTAAACCAAAATCAGGCAGATGAATGGGAAGTGGCTACTCCCACTTTGACACGCCCTGCTTGAAATGCACTCTGCTGTGTTAAAAGTGCTGGAACAGCTTGTATGCAAGCTTGCGTCTTCTGTTCCAAAAAGCAGACTATGAGGATTCTCATGACCTCTGTGAAGCGTAAAATGGCAATTCAGACATAAAGATAAGTTTCAGTAGCCTCAAATATACATTCTACCTCTTCAACTACTCATGACCAGAAAATAATACCACAGGTGACTGCACTCCTTCACTATCCATCTTGACCTCCATTTGACATGCCCAGACACTATAAATTCTTTCACAGCAGCCACTGTAAATCCATCCCACTGGGAAAATGAGGAATAAATCGTATAGCTTCATTTCTTCCCATTCAAATATTCATTTGCGTTACTTAAGATGATGAGATATCAGAGACTTCTTCCCTCCTCTCATTGTGCATGCTGTCCTGTCAGAATTGGTGCTGCTCTAGCTAGTGCTCTTTTATGGCACTGGAACAGAAGATCAACATTTCTCCTTTTAATCTGCATTCTCTAGGGTGAAGACTTGAATATGGAAAATGAAAGAATAACTAGTCATAACCTTAAGACAGGATTAATTTAATCTGTAATAAAAATACTGAGAAATCTTTTGCAATGCTGGGAGTGAAATTACTGATCCTGATGAGACATCGGACAAAAGCACAGCTTAAAATGCTGTCTACTTCAGTGTCTTGAGGCTGCAAGCTCTGCTGTGTGTTTTGCAAGCTCTTGGCTAAGCTGAAGTTAAAGAAAAAACAAATACGAAACCCCAAAGCAAGCAAACAAACTGTGCTTTGAAAACCCAAATAACAACATTGCAAGCATCACTGAAAAAGGGCAGAATGACAATAAGAAAACAAACAACTGCTGATACTTTAGATACTGGAACAGATTTTCTGAGCACAGGGTGTATGTGGAGTTCTGAGCTCCACTGAAAATCTAGTCTGTTTGTTCATGTTTACTGGGATCTCACTGTCCAGTTCAGCACCTGTGTGTTGGTAAAAAAATCATGTGCTAGGCATTCCAGCCAAAAGGAGGCTGAAGCTGGATGCTCAAGTGCAGAACTAAATCAATTTCTGAGAGGCTGAGCAAGTATTTCAGGGAATAGTTTTATGAATCTACCCAGGCTTTACAAAGACTGTGAAGATTTGCAGTAGAATTCAGTTTGAAAATAATGAACTGAAATACCAGCTCTTCCTAAAATGTTCTCCAAAACCCCTCATCCCATAACTTCTTCCAGGCTTCATACGTGTCTCCCAATAGCTGCAGAAAACATTCTATAGAAAAACCTCATAAATGGACAGAATCCATGACTTGCAGAGATTAGAAATTACTTTTTTTTAAGCCTTGCAATTCTCCACATTCATTGCAAAGTATGGGGGGGGAAGTAATATTCCTTGCAATGACTCTGCTAGTGCTCATGAAAAACATCTTTCCTGATCACTTACATAGCAGATATGCAGCTGACATCTGCTCAGCAGTTTAAGATTGCTTTGCTGACACATAAAATTGAGTTTCACTGTGAAATCAAAATGATATCATTGGCTATTATAAGTTGTTAAAGTCCATGGTAATACTTTTCTATCTTTTTCAGTCAAGTGGTTCTTTTTTGCCCTCCTCCTTCCCAATCACTAGTTGTGAGTATATCTTCTCAACAGAACACTCATAGAAAAAATATTTTTTTGTTGTATTTTTAAGCTGTTGTTGCTTTCAGTGAAACTAATTAACATCTTGCAATAAACCAGTTCCCTGGGTCTCCTTAGATTTCAAATGAAGCTGACCTATGCACAACAGGGTCTTCACTTTAGATGGAATGTGCTCATTAGTGTCTTGTAATAAATGAGAAGACTAGGTGGAGCTGTTCATTTCACCTCCCAGAAGGTGCTGCAGAGGAGGAGGGTGGAATTGAGGCAACTGTTTAAGCATGCCCCACACCTGTGTTCTTTTCCCCTGTTCAGCAACAATTAAAAGCTGAGAAAGACTGAGGAGAAATAATTGAGAGGCTTAGAGCCCTGGGACATTCCTGCTCAAAAACCGGGCTGAACTACAGAGGCATTGGTGAGCAGCATGAGGTCCCCAGCATCCTTCTGCCCCAGGCACATGCATGCCTTGAGGATATCGATTTTCACCCCCAACTCTGCAGTGTCACGGGCCAAGATGCTGTCACAGAGCAGAGAAGCATTGTTCTTACACTACACCCACGCAAGGCTGTACATAGCCCATCATTACATTGAAACTCAGATGAAGGGGAAGCAATTAAGCTGCCTGTCAGTTAATACAATCAAAGTTCAAACCTCTTTAGACCTCCTAAAAAAGAAGTTGATGAAGCAAGATTTCTCATACTTAATTGTTCTTCAGCATAGTCAATACAGTCAGATTCCCAACCAAAGAAAACACCCCCACACAGTATTTCCAAAGGTGATAATCTTCTGCCTCTACAGATAACCCAAGTTACCTGAGAAGTTAATGAGACATTATTAGCACCAGAAACACTCAAAACATTTACAGGTGAGGCAGGAATTTGGAGACCCTCAAGCTTCAGCAGTAATGGTTATCAAATGGGCTTTTGCAATGGAAGAGTCAAGGTCAAAGCCAGGACAATAGTATACCTGAGGAAGACCAACCACAGTGTAACTTACCTTTTCTGTAAGTGACTTGCATAACTCCAGAAGAAGCATTTGTAAGTCTAACACTTAGCTACTGTTCAGAAGAAGGCCAGAGAATATTTCCAAAGAGCTTGAAATTAAAGAAGAAAAACCAACATAAATTTCACTCCATTTTTTGTTAGCCTTTATGCTACTCCCTCTATATGGGCCTAAAAGATGCTTGCAGTGAATTTTCTTGTTTTTAAAAACTGTCCAAACCAAAGAAGACCCCTAACAGAAAAATCCCATCTACAAGGTCCTACTTGGTGAAAGTGAACATTCATCTTTCTAACCTAAATGCCAGCAACAATACTTCCTTCTCCTGAAAGGACCCCATGCAATTGCTATTAAAGAAGCAAGCTGCTCACTCATTACTTTTTAAAGCAGCAGATTACCCATAATCCCCTCCCTAGGAATTCAAATTCCAATGGACAGGTGAAGCTTTACTTAGATGATTTAGGAGGGTGATGATGTTATTTTGTAGGTTGCTATTGTGGCTTAGCTGATTTAAGATAGTAGCTTCTGAAAACTTACTATTTCCCTTTCTTTTTTTTTTCTTTTTTTGAATTTTTTAAGGAATTTAGGTTTGAGGGTTTTTTGAGTTGATTGTTTAATCTTTTATTTTAAAAAGTTTTTGTTTTTATTTATAAGAAGGTAATTTTAAGATAAATCTGTTAGCGTGACTAAATTTTTCTGTTGTCTTTAGTAGTATAGGGTTTGAATTGTACTAAAGCTCGTAGTTATGCTTTGTATGAAGGAGTCAAGCAGTAAAACTTGTATTCCAAGAAGTCTCCAAGCTATTTACAAACCAATCTCTTTGTGCCTCTCTTGCTTCAGGCTGCTGATCAAATTATGGTCTGGTAAGGATTCAGAGGCTTATGTATTTGTCAGAGACTACTGGATAGCTAGCATCCATATTTGAAAAGCCCAAGCAGATATTTTAAATGCTTTAATAAAAGGAGGAAGAAAATTGAAGCTAAATAGAAAGCCTTTTAGTTAATATCAATGTATATGCTGTCTTTTCCATAAGGAAGCTCTTTTGTTTTTAATGTTTCAGTAATGTTTAGATTATGTCTACTATATCTATTGTAGCCTTTTTTCTGGAGCATGGAGATGTCTTTCTGGATAATGACTAGATTTTCTGCATTTGAATTTTTGAATTTGGGCATGGAATTAGAAAAAAAAAGTTTTTTTTAAAGTTTCTGGGACTAGCTTATGTTCTCAAAGATAGTTTGGTGTTCACAGAATCAAATGTTAATACTCTGAAATTTTAGGCCTTAAATACTAAAACAGATGATATATTGAAATCACACTACTTGGCTTCCTAGCTTGAAGTGCAAAGTCTCTTTCTGTACTGTAGAGAGATTTACTGTTACAACTGATAAAATGCAAGTGCACACAATTAAAGTTAGTTTTCACCAAAGGCTCTGTAACAGTAATCTACCCCCTGTGCTCCTTATTGTTTAACAAGGCACCTGCTGGGAGTTTTTATGCGTGGAGGTTGGGTATATTTAGAAGTACAGTCTGATTTAAATACATGTTGTTTTGATGTGATCTACTCAATTATAAATGCAGAACTCTAGTATAAAATAGAGCTCCTCCTAAAGAACTAATATCTAGGCTTTAATTTAACTATTAAGCGCTTCCAAATAATCAAACTTAAAGCATCAAGGAAACCTCTTGCAGGATCCTCTGCACTTCTCCACCCCCACAAATGCCCTTCCCTGCCTTTGAAACTTCTTTCTACACATAACAAATCAAGCTTTTTAGTGCTGGTGGTTTTACGTGTCCAATGGGAACTAATGGCTAGGATGTTTTAATCTTTCTCTGCAAGGATGGAGGACGTTGTTGCTCTTGGGGGATCAGAGAGGGACTCTGAGACATGGCAGCCACCTCTGCTACTGGCTCATGTGAGTGCATGGGCATATGCTGTCAGAAATGAATGTTAATTGCCCTGGCATCAACAGGCCGATAAAGCTGATTGGTTTTTAATTTCTTGGCACTGGGAGTCCAGCCACACGCTGCACAAATTGAGCAACATTACCCAGGTATTGCTTAGGCTGTTTAGTGATGCTGGTGGCTCTGCTGTGCTGGGAGATTTCTACCGGTGCTGCCCAGGTTGCTCCTTTCTACACCATTACTTCCCTGCCAGCACCCGGCTGTCCTGGCACAGCAGTGATTTCTCAGGGGCTGGTGGTTATTTTTCCTGAGAGTTGGGTTTTTATGGAGAACAGCACAGCCTCATTTCTTCTTTTTTGTCTCTTTGTTCATTCCTTCAGCTTGTGGTGTTCCCAGCTAAGTGTTTGTTGCAGGAACTGATGGATAAAGGGAATGTTCTATGGGCAACCAAGTGGAGAATGGCAAGCTCAGGGTGTGACTAGCCATTGCTTACTGTTCCATTTCTAGTAAGAGCAGGGAAAATATTCAGGAGGGGGAGCTCACAACACACAGCCAGTAGTAAAGAGGGAATGGCAAACTACAGCACCGTCTTTCAGTGAGATACATAACAATACAGGCAAGTTGTCATTTCCATCTGTCTTTCTCCTAGTGTGTTAAAACATTGCAGGTGGGCAGAACATGACATCCTGTCTGCCCGGCACCTTGCCCTGGGTTAGCACAATGCAAATCACATTATGTAAAGTCGATGGAGAAATAGAGCTGCATGTCTGCAATTAACACCTACTTGGAGGTTAGCTTCATTCTAAGTTATGATAAACTCTACTTACCCTTACCTCAGCTAACTGTGGAGAAAGAGTTATAGAGTCACTTTAAGGCATTTAGAAATGCTTCCAGGAAACGAGAGGTCACCTTCTCTGCTGCACATTGAAACCACGATGAGTATTGTAGAAAATAAACCACCATTTATAAAGTGTGGGTTTTCCTTGTTTCCCTTTTCCTTTCTCCATTCTGCTGCCTAAGTAGCTCATGTAATTTACATTTCTCAGTTGGAGAAATATGAATTAAGATTATTTATATTTTTTGAACAGAGTTTAAAAGACACGATCAATTGTAGGAGTGTGTAGCTGGATACACAGCTAGGAGAAAGGGCCTCAAGCAGGTATGACTGCATAGGACCACTAGCTAAGCAGATCTGACTCTGCCAGTTCTGAGTGTTTTGCCAACTTGTCTAAATCGGGAACATGGATTTTACCTATTCTTGAGATGCAGTTCTGTTCAGTGAACTTGTATCTATTAAATTTGTCAGATTTTTTTATATTAGTGAACGTCAACCTTTGCTGGTTTAACTTACAGATTATTGAAAGCTTCTGAATACTGCTCTACTATGATTTGAGGCCTGATGGACAATAGATATGTTCCTGCTGACTTGCTGCTTGCATACGCTCAGAATTAGAGCAGGGATTTCAGAGTCGCCCAGGATATAGGTAAAAACATGGTCCCTAATACTGTTGGAGAGGTATTTAGAATACTTGGCACTTTGTAGGCATCAACAACTACAAAACCAGGTCACATAGGAAATGTGGGATCTGGTGAATATGTTTTTGACTGTTTCCAAGTGACCACCTGAACTTCCCAATCTCCAAGTCTTTTAAAGTTCCAAGTTTAAAATCTAGAAAACGTTGTCTAAATTTTCTTAATCTCCTGAGTGTTTGATGCCTGTGGAGATGTCAAAGACGTCAGCACAGCTTTTGTTCAGTTGTTGCATGTGGCCTTGAGATAATCCTGATCAAAAATACTTGTAGTGCTGCTGTGCATTTTTAACATTGCTGTGACTTCACTTTTAGAGCATTTCCATGACAATCTTTCTATAAGTAGGGCTGAAGAAGAACTTCAAAAAATAAAAATAAGAAAATAATAACGAAACAAAATAAAAACCAAAACAGCCCCCTTTCCCCCCGCCCCCCCCCCCCAAAAAAAAAAAAAACAACAACCTAAATTGAAAGGGACCCTGGGGGAGGTCTTTAGTCCACCTCCTTCTCCAAACAGGATCAGCTAGAGCGACAGATGAGGTTGCTCAGGGCTTTACCCAGCTGGGTCTTTAGACCGTCAAAGAATGAGGGCTACACAAATACTCTGGGAAACAAAACCTGGTGCATGGCTTGACCATCCTCAAGTGAAGGAGCTTTTCTTTCTATTCTGTATAAACAACTTTTGTTTTGATTTATGTCCATTGTCTGTTAAACTTTCTCCACTTGTGGGGGAACCTCCCAGTCTCCAGGACACTTCAAAAATGCTGATGGCTGGCTCAGGGATCCCTCTGGCGTGACAGGGAAAACAGGAACACAGGCACAGTCTGCACACCAGCAAATGTCATTCTGTCTCTGTGGTACTGGAGGGGATATACTTTGCTCCCCAGAGAAACTCCAGGGCAGATGCAACTTGTCAGGGTCCACAGCTACACTGGACATTGCAGCAGAAACAGAGCTGCACCAAGTGCCGCCTCTCCTGCCATCACCCAGCTTTGAACATCAAACAAGGCAGCATGGCCTCAGCTTCTGCTCCATCCTCTTCTGGGGCTTTCCAGTCCTGGTATCTGGGATGCTGGAGACCCAGAACTCCAGCCTCAGCAGGGGGGATCCCTAGAGGGCACAGTCTACAGTCTACCTTCCCTCTCCACATCTTGCCTCACTGCCCAGAGATAGTGCCCCACTTTGTAGGTTTTTAGAACCAATAAATGACTTTTCCCCTAGAAGCAGGTTGCCTTTCATGGGAAGTTGGAGTTTTACTGTGATAACCAGAAAGCAAGTTCTGAAGAAGCAATACACAAAGAAATTTTAGGTTAGGGTAATTGCGTGTGTGATTTTGTGTATCCTAAGTGAACAGTCAAATACTTTCAGGGAACACAGCACATTTTCTGACCTGCTGCAATCTGTATGCACTGCAAACTGAATTGCCTGAGCATCTCAGGAATGTTTGAAACCTGTGTATGAAAGGCAGTCAGGTGAGGCTGTGGCAGCTGTAAACAGTCTATTCTGGCATTTGACCATCTTCTAAACATAAATAGCAAAATAACTCATCCATCTCTGGGGTCAGGAATGGCTGTGCTGGTTAACCTCAGCTTAAATCTTGGGAGTTTAATTTGGCTTTATAGACAGATACAGCCCTGCTGAGGTCAGCCGAAGCACTGGCTCGTTATGCAGGCAGGCTGGATTTTTTTATAAAACTCACTGGAATCCATTTGCAATGACAGATGCCATCGAGTGCATCTACCTGATCATTCAGCACTGATAATAGAGCTGGAGATAGCTCAGTGAGCCTTTTCATCATGAATTTCCATTTTCTTTTATAGTCTTGAATATCCCCACTGCCCATATCTTGGAAATCATATTGTACTTTTGTTTCTATTTTGCTGTTTTTTGAACACTGCCATTTTAAGGGTTTATTTTTCCCCTTTGCTACATTCAGCTCCTTACTCCTTAGCAAAAAAACCCAAACCCAACCCTAAATTAATAAATAAAAAACATTATTTTTATCTTGTTCAGGTGACTTGGGGAAGTGTTAAGCTACAGAGAAACCTTTGGGTTTTGTGTGTGCAAACCTGCAATCAAAATCAACCACTTTTGTGATTTTTTTTTTTTTATTTTTTATTTGCATTGCTAACTCAATAAAACTCACAAACATTTGGATTCAGTAAATGCTGTACAGCAGATAGCTAGCTGTGCAGCAATTTTCCCCACTTTTCATGTTTTTAGATTTGGCATTACTTGAAAAGGGCATTCTTCTCACAGAGAGTATTAAATTGGGATATAACTTTACCTCTGCTGAACTCCCATTCCTAACCACATTAATTTTGGATACATCCTTATGTTCACTAGATGTTGTCCCTCTATCTTCATGTCATCGCTAACTTCAGTCCATCTGACAAACTTATCTTTAGAGAAGCTGAGAAATACGATTACATGGACTTGATTCCGTTTGGCAAGCGGCATCAGATTTGCATTTGCTTTGCATTGTTGTGTTGGCTTTCATCACCTTGTGATATAGCCACTCCTTGTGCAAACCTCCCTCTGCTTTCATTCACGGTCTGAGATAAACAGATGTTTGGCAAGATGTTTAGCATCTGAAATGATTAGTCAGATCAGATTCTTACTTCTACTTTATACTGCATGGCGCGTTTTGGTTTTTGATTATTTTTTTTCCAGTTGTGTTATAAAGAGAACAACTTCAGTGTCCCATTGTGACTTCCTCATATTCAAGATGACAGCTTATACATGACAATATGGCAGTGAACAATGGCCCATCAGAGCTACCAAGAGCAGGAAGTAATTTAAGACGTATTGGATAATGAAGAGTAAATGCATGCTCGTCACCACAACTACATGGAAGCTGCTCTAAAATTTAATGACAAATCTTCTGCAACAGCTGCAGAAGAAGTATCTTGTGGAAGAGCAGAAATAGAAAGCTTCCATTTATCTGCAGCGTCTCTTTGGCCTTTTTCATTTTTTTTCCAGATTTAGTCAGATAAATGAATATAGTCTACATGCCAAGGTCAATGGTACACTTCTTCCTTGTAGTAGCTATACTAGAATCACCATGTTTGTGTGGCTAAGCATTGGTCTCTGACACACCAAATATGAAGAACACGGGATTTTTTCTGAGATCTCTATATTAGATATACATAATATTTCAGTGCAATGTATTTGCAGAGTGAGCGGTGTTTCTGGTTCAGAGGTGCCTGAGCTGTAGAAGGTTTCCCTTCTTCCTTTGGCTTTTCATGAGGCCTTGTATGCTGAAGTAGATCTGTAATTTATTAAAGATAACCCTTACACAGTAATAGTGTTTAGAGCCAGAGAAAGACCACATTGATTAGGTCTGTAGGCTAAATCAATGCCATGCAGGCTTTGAAGAACAGTAAGTCTCATTATTCTAAATATGCAGCTAAAGCGATGGGATGTTTAGAAGTGTGACGGTTAAATTAGAAAGCAAACTAAGGACAAAAATCTCTTTGGTCTATGAAAGGACTGAAAAAAGGACGATAGAAATGAGAACATGCAGATTGGAAGGTATCAGATAAAATAGTGTAGTAAAGATTTGGGTTTATCTGCATACCTGGCTTAGATAATTAGGAAACATTTGATAGATAAACGACAGAATAATAGATAGGAAAATGTGTGATCTGACATCTCAGAAACTGATTGTATGTCTGTGAAAGAACTGATGACCTAAGTTGTCTGGGCCTGCTAGCTAGATAGCTTGTAATGTTTTGAATTAATTCACAAATGAACAACTGAACTCATTACTCATTGAACTAATTCACCTGAGTGGTAAATTTGGACTTCAACTGTGGCTGTTTGTGAGAACAGGCCAAGAGAAACAAGGTGGCTGTGATGCTGTGGAGTATTTTGCATTAATATTGGCTAATGGGTTAAAGAGCTAATTATAGAAAAATGAAGTGAGGCATGGTGCTCATAGTAAAGGCTAGGGGAGGAGAACCCTCCTGCGGAAGGAGCAGCTGCAAAATAAATTTGACCTAATCTTGAGTTGTCTTGCTGTTACCTGAAAGGCACAAGGAAGAGTCATGCTTGGAGCACATCTGGGAAGCTTGTGCTTACTTGGTAACCATTGAAGTATAATAGTTAAGGAATATTTAGATACGATTATTGTATGTAAAGAATTCATAAGGCTGCTAGAATATGACTTGTTTTTCAGGGGGCTGCAGAAAGTAGAAAAAAAATCTATATGATCTTCCATTACAGTTTATGGTAGAAAGTTGTCTCAGCATAGACACAGGGGGAAATCACACTTTGGTTTTTGATAGCAAGCCAATAACATCCCTTCCTACTTCAAACCTTTCTGTTTTGAGGGAGAAATGTTTTCTAGAATCAATGTAACTACGCTGGTGTGAAAAGCACATTATAACTCACAACAGCTCTCCCACTGCATTTTGTTTTGTGTCTATTCTATCATGCTTTAATGTTTCTCTGAAATGAGCAAGCTGCATCTTTTCCTTGTTTTAGTGCACAAACAAGTATATGCACCATTCCTGGCAGTGTTCAAGGCCAGGTTGGAAGGGGCTTTGAGCAACCTGGTCTAGTGGAAGGTGTCCCTGCCCATGGCACGGGGTTGGAACTGGATAATCATTAAGGTCCCTCCCACCCCAAACCTGTCTGTGATTCTATATTGTGTCAGGTTGCTAAATACAATGTATTTACAGCAACCACTGTTAGTAAATCAATTAAATGTGCTATGATCCTTCAGTTCTAGGTTTAATAAAGCCCTTCAGGTATTTTTTCAAACAGCAGGAATAAATCTCAATTGTATTTTTTCTTAGAATTTTAAGGAAAAGCTTTTTGTTTGTTTTTGGGTGTTGGGTTTTTTGTGGGTTTTTTGTGGGGTTTTTTGTTTTGTTTTGTTTTTCCAAATCTTGGTAGAAAAATTAGGAATATTGTTCAGAGCTTCTGTACAAGCTCTTTCTTGTCACTTGCTATATGGTTCTGTATGGTTCATACATTTTTAGTAGTAGAATAAGAATGTAAATCTCTGGATATGTGCTTTATTAGTATAGCCAAATGAATAAATGAATTGCCCTAAAAACTGAAAGTGCCCCTTGAGATTCACTGAGCCATTCACAACCTAAGTTTGACAGGTAATGATTTAGCCAAACCATCCATAACTTTTATTTGAAAAACAAGGATAATTAAAAATAGGATGAGGCATTTTGGTCATGAATTATTCTGATCAGGAATGTAACTAGAGTTTTATTCCAATGCCTAAATGAAATATCTCCCTGTATACCCAGTGAGTTTCATTACAGCTTCAGTTTTATTACCTCACTTTGAGAGATTTAATCCTTTTCTTGAAAATGCATTACTCTTCAGAAAGGACAAATAAAAATGAAATGCAAAAATATTTTTTTTTGGGGGTGGGGGAGAATAACATGAGAGAAGGAACCAACTTTTATATGTAAGATTACTAAGCCTTTATGTTGTTACTTTGAGATGCTTTTAGCATTGTAGCAGCCTTTTTGAAAACTCAGGAAGGGCAAAGTTAAGAAGCTACAGATGTGCCTTAGCTTTGTGCCATGCCCTCCCCACCTCACTGACATTACCAGGATGGCAGTTGCTATGGTGGGTTCCTTGGAGAGTCCAGTTCTAGGCAACCCACCAGAAAAGTTGCTGCCTGGGGCAGTGAGGTCACAGGCTCTCAGCAACACCAGAGGAGCTGCAGGACCAGCTTTGGCCTCGTGCTGGTGGAGGTCTGGGCACTGTTGGAGCATCTTGCTTGGTTGGACTGGGCAGGGAAAGTGTCAGCATGGAGCAGGTAGCCTCTCCTCTCAACCACACCCAAGAACCATGTACAGTTCCACATTCCATCCTGGCTGCATAGCAGAGGACTTTCCTGCTACCAAAACAAAAGAAGGACTGAACCCTTCTTTCCACCCTAAGACCCAGCACCTGGTTTCAGCAATTCACCTCTGTGCTTTGAAGCCTCTTGGGATAAAGACCAAAACCTCCTGAGATGAGAAAAGAAGCAGAGCTGCATAAGGCCAAGTTCCTTCTAGTTATTCTTCAGCAACAGGCATAAAACAAATGATTCCTCTTTCATTCTCACGTTGCTATAAATGAGCTGAGCCCCATGGCTGGAGCAGGGAGGAGAGCACTGGCAATGGCTCCAGCATCCCAAGATCATCTCCTTCCTTTTTTTCCTGTGGGTTATCTGAACATTCTCATGTAATGGGGCTTTTCAAGGGAAGCTGGTTATCTGAGGCACTGATGTGTGAAAATACAAAGCCTAGCTCCAGGAGCAGAGTCAGTCAAGCTACAGCAGCATGAAACCCAGCACGCAGCTCATTTACCCTGCCTCGTCAGGGAGTTTGGCAGCTTGCTCTAATCTCTCTGTTGCTGCATCTAGACTGCTGCTGGCACCCAGATTCGTTAGTTTGAGGTTTGCGTGGCAGCTTCTGCACTATGCAGAAGTTGATCTTCAGTATGCTCTGACCTTCCCTGATATGCTCTTAATTCACGTAAATACTTCTGAAGATTTTCTTCTCAGCCTCTTCTAGAAGAAGCAGTGCTCAGATTGCACAAGGATAAGGTGCTACTCACCAAAGCTCAGGTCAAGATAAACTGAAAGCACCAAGAAGTGCTGGAGAAAGCACCATCAAAAAGCTGGAGACCAGCACACCCCAGGGAACTCCTGTCTCCCTGAAAGATTTGAGTCAGGATGGCCGTGAGTCAAACTGGTGAGTGCAGCATGAGTAGTGCTTTCAAGCCTGATGCTGTCATTAAGCAGTCTCTTCTGATTTAAAACGTTAGCAAGCAAACAAATAAATAGCAGGCTTCCTCTGGCTTCCTGAGAACTCTCACAGTACAACCTCTGTCAGAGCTGCACATGTGTGTGCACGCAGGCACATGCAAAAGAAATGCAAATGTCCACCACAGCCGAAAAATCAGGCTTAAGCCAGACCTAATTATGTGATCACGAAGAAGGACAAAAAAAAAAAAAAAAGCATTACTTGCTATGACGTTAGTTTTTTGAAGGCTCACTTCCTAAAATCACTGAAGATGGTGATAGTTAACTGGGTATGTGGAGAAGACTTTCCAAGAGCCAGATAGCTGCAAAAAACATTGTCAGTGAATAAGAAATGCAGTGTTCTGGTCACAAGGGTAAATCCTTTCACCCTAATTTGAGGATGAGCAGCTTTGCAGCTATATAGTTGTTTCTTGCTCTTACGCAGATACTGTTCTATGTCTGATCTTATTAATACTGACAATAGAAACCTTAAGCATATGTTTCCTATCTTGGACTCTCTTTTCCTTTATGAGATGGGAGGTCACCCCAGCAATAAAGCTTTTGGTTGAAAAGTTGTTTAGCACATTGTCATAAGTATATAAGCAGCTTTTTTTTTTTTTTCCCTTTGTATTGAGTGCTGAGTTGCTAATTGATTTTTACAGCCTAGTAATGGATCTCATATTACAAGATGAGGTGAATATCATGTAAAGTCAATCCTATTCCACAGAGAGAAGAGAATGGTTTTTAGAAAGTTTCCCATGGAACTTGCTAACTCCAGGCTACTGCTTTGGAAATGCTTTGAGAAATTTTTGCTAAGGCTCTTCTTAGCGTGAGCAACAGGAATTGTTAACTGATGCTCCAAATCCTCCTTTCAGTGAATGTATGTAGAAACTAAAACCTGTTGTCTTGAGCTTGGTCTTTGGAAGACTGTCTAAAGAAAAGGACTTAAAGGCTTTCCCCAATCCAAGGCTTGTTACAGACCTCTTATTTTGGAAGAATTACATGTACATTTCTAAAAGTTGTCACCCAAACCAAGAACTGTTTAGTAATAACGTCTTCTTACTATTCACAGAGCTACTTCGCCATTTGCTCTTCCACTCAACTACCTGGTCTCATAGCTGTCTTGGCAGAGATGGCTTCCTGAAATATTGATCTAAGCCTTTCTTCAGCTATCTTACTCTCTTTAACTTCCTTTTGCCCCCAGATATTCTCAAATAGACAATGAGCCCTGACAGCAGGGCTATGCTGGCATTGGGTTTCAGCAGCGCTATTGAAGCCAAACACACTGTCCCTGCACATCCTAATTGCAGCTGGGGCCACTGGTAGGTCCAGCAGCTGGTAAGCCATGTAAAGAAAACCTCACATATGGCTTGGGCTCCAGATGCAGGCTTCTTTTCTATTCCATTTTTACTCCTTGGCAGGAACTCCAGACTAATGCCAAGCCCACAGGCCCGTTGGAGATTGCCCCCATCTGATGTGATGCAGGCGTAAATAAGATTTATCAAAAACACAGGCGCAGGAGGTTTCAGACAGCTCCTGGAAACCAGCAGCTCAGGTTTACATAGACAAAGCTTGGGACAGCAGCCAGCCATGCCATCTGCACTGGGATGGTGCATGGCCACTTGTGCCCGTGGTCTGCTGAGAAGCCCCTTCTCACAGCACCAGCCCCTGCTCACAGCCTGAGCCTGCTGTCTGCAACCTGGCTCTGGTAAACACGAGTGCTGGGAAACCCTGCCTGCTAGCTGTGATGGTCTTAACATGTGCACTGTGGAGAGATCTCCTGTGGCTATGTACTTAAGGTCTGCAGAAAGCTTTGACGTGTCAAAAGCAGCATAAATGCAAAGTGTTTGTATTATTGTGCATAGGAGGCCAAGTTCTGATAGTCACTTAAGAGACTTCATTCTGCTTTATAAAGCACACTTGGTGGCAAAAAGTGTAATAAAAGCCCAGAATCCTAGCATAACATCTAATAATGCCACTAAACACACACTTTTTTTGCTAGAAAGAAGACCTTAATCTGCTTGAAATGCAGAGCACAGTGGGCTGCTAATTGTAGAAATAACAGATGCATGCAATCTCCCCCATTTCACTTTCCTTTTTATTTTCAAAACTAATATAATCTTTCTTTCTTTTATGCAATCCATTCTGCTGACCTGCTCAGGTGCAGGTCTCTGCTTGCAAAGGAAGCCCAATTGACAGCAAACCTTTTGCTTTCAGAGCCATAAATCTTCTCCCATAAGTGCTTGAATATTCGTTCAGAAGCAGGCAATGAAATAAAAATAACAGCAGAAAAACATCTTGAGTGGTTTGGAAAAAAAAAAATTCTTTACTGAATGCAAAATAATAATGAGAAGAAAAATAAAGTTGGCAAAAATAAAGATATTGAAAATTCATTCTCCTGTCCCTTTCAGATCCAACTCTGGGAATGTATTTTTCAGCTCCAGCATGTTTTCTACCAGCTGCTAGGACCTGCTACAAAGTGATATCCTTTTCGTAGGAATGTTGGGTTTTGGTGTTTGGGTTTTTTTTTTTCCAAATTTCTCAGCAAGCTAAAGCCGAAGCTGCACTTCAAAGGGGGATTTGGGGTTTCCTCTACTCTATCCCCCTTCTGTAAGCAGTAGCTGAGGAGCATTTAGTGGGATGGAGCCGGCTCTCACCCGACGGGGCTGCAAGCGCAGCATCGACCGTGGGGAGCCCGGCGCTGCTACCGCCGATCCCCTGCAGGAGCGATTCCCTGCATTCCTGAGCGCCGCCTGCTGCTTATTCTTAAATTACAGTCTGTGCCTCGATCCCTGGGAGCCGATTCTTTTGGAGCAGAGCAGCAAACGTGCCCTCCCGGCCGGGTTTGCGGGCAGCCCATGGGCTTGAATTCACCAACACTGCACTAACACACGGGTATCTGTGATTTTCCCAATGCAGCCAGAGCTGCAAGCAGCCAGAGCCCAAGCAGCCAAGGTCTTAAATACCTTTGCACAGGTATTAAATACCCACTGCTCTGAATCATAACTCCATGCTGGGAGCTATTTGTAGGAAGCAAATAGAGATGGAAAGGTACACTTCTTTATTCACTTAAATTTGAAATCTAGGAGACTTAGAAAGAGGGCAGTGCCCATGCAGCTTCTCAAGCTACCAAGCAAATAATTGGGTAACACAGAACATTATTTAGATTTGAGATGCTCAACTAGATAGGTATCCCAAACACATATCTGTCTGCCTGTCTATCACTGCTGTAGCCTGGGAATATATAGTCAACAATAGAACAACTTATCATGCCTTCTCTCTTCTTGTAATAATCTCAGTAATTTACTGGGGCTGTATGTTAAAATGTCTTTCCCTACTGCTATGCATTTGCATATATCCATCAGTCAGCTTGTATATGTGGGATGGTAGATGATTTAATAAGGCCAAGAAGGCTTAAGATGTGGATAAATGTTTTTGTAAGGATTGTTAACACTGTCATGCAAAGAGTGAGGAGGATAAAGATTTGTCCTAGACATAATGACTGGCCAAAGAAACAGCACTGTCTGGGGGAGAGGAATATCATCAAATTTAGGAAAGATTTTAGGAAAACAAATATCTAATCATGCAGAATAGAATTTCACTCTAATCAGTTTTAGTCCGTATACAAAATCAAGTTTCTTGAGTGATTTCCCCAATGTATCTGCAGTTTGAGCCTCCAAATAGTACAAAGCTGAATATTTGCATGTCTAATCTGTCTGGACACTGTCCTGAATGAGATACGTGCATGCCTTGGAGAAGCTGTTCTGCATACAGGATGGCAACAGGGGATACCAGGAATGGGAATAGGAGGGTATGTACTTGTGGCTGGGACAGAAATAAATTCAATAAGTATGGACAGTCTTTGGAGGTGAAAAGCAAGTAAATGAAAATTAAATACTGGTCATGTTTTAAATTTTGAGAAGAAATTACTTTTGCTGATATGAAGTTTCTCAATTACAATTTGAGTACAGATCTCTCACGGCCTCTTTTGGGGAAATAAAAGAAGTGTAAAATCTGAGTAGATGAAAAAAAGATGTCATTACCTTACAGACACACCTAGTCAAACATATTTTTATTGATACAAGCCCTGAAGACTCAGGGAATAAACAGAAGCCAAAATCACACCACTGGAATTGCATACTTTGCAATCCCTGCATGCACTTCTCTTCCTGACATCCCAGATCTGCTTAATCCTCCTTTCCAGAACACCTTGCAGCCAGGCACAAGCAATAAACCCAAATCCAGCTGAACCCAAACATGTGAGCTTAGCTCAGACCTCAGACATTTTCCTGGAATAAAGTAATGTCGATGCTTCAAGGCTTTGAGACAGGCCATATCTTTTACTCTATTATTATGGTGCATTTATTACAGACATTTTTAATGCTTTGTGAATGCAAAAAAGTAGGGAGGATTTGAGATGTGTATCTGTTGCTACCGTGCTTTACCCAGGTTAGAGCTCCAGTTATTTGTCTGAGTGGGAGCTGCAACAGGTTCCTGTGTTAATTAATTCAGTATTACAAGGTAAAACAGAGAAATATAGACAATTCTCTCCTATACTACCACCAGAATTTCCCAGAAGAAATACCTACTGGTTTTACTAAGCTGATTCTTACGCTAGTAACCAACAGAAAGAAGTCGAAGGAATTTGAGCCTCCTTATATCAATGAATTTAACATTATAAGCAACTACTTTTTCAATAAAATATTTACTTTTCCCTCCTCAGCACTGAGAGAGATTTTGAATTACAATAAGAGCCTGGGGCTGACACCCACCTCTGCAGTTTCATTTGCTGCACCAGATGTGCCAGTGACTTGCCTGCAGACACCCTGAGTTGGGAGCTCAGCTGGGGCCAGAGGGACACACATTTTTTTGCTCTATCTTTCCAATCAGTTAGCTTTCTCTTCCCCAGGGCATTGCCCAAATATGTCAGGATTGAATTCTTTAACAAAGAGGAATAATTTACATTGTTTCAGTCACGGAATTGTGCAAACTGAATTCTTGCTGTAGAGTTTCTGTTGGGATTAAAAGAGCTTGGCCAATTCACTCCTAAGCATCTAACCTGTTGCCTCTTGCTGCTGTATTATTTTTGTCACGGAAAATTCATGTTTCCATTTGGCTTTGGCTTAGTGGATGGCTGTTGAACTAAAAGCATTTTTTAACATGTCACTTTGCTCTTCCCTATGCACAGTCCAATATCTCTCAATTTCCATTTCAAATACAGCTCAGATCTGTCTAATCTTTTGCTTCTTCAACATTTTCAAGGAACTGTAAATTCCACAATTTAATTAATGGGTCAAAGAGGCTGAGCCTTCTTCATGCAAAATAGAACCATACAGTGATTAATTAAAATTGCTATCACTGTTCCAACTTAGTAGACTTGAGCATGGCATATTCTGCTAAGGACATTAGAGAGTGCAAAAGAAAGTATGCTAAACTTAGAAAAGCAAAGGAAAACATGATGATTAGAAATGGTGGAACATTTTTTCCAGTATGCAGAGACCAATTTTTAAAGGACACTGTCAAGAGTTATGGTGCACTTAAATTTGATCAACCTTAACATTCACTCTCTTATGCTGTGCTGGCAGATGTCTCTGGGGTTCAGACATCTTTAAACCACACATCATTTTACCCTGAAAAATGGAGGAGGAATAAAAGTCATATTTACATAAACTCTGCAAAGCAACAGTGCATTGTACAGTCTCCACTGGCTCTTGTAGAAGCAACTAAGTAATGAGAACTAATTTCTGGAATTATGTTGACATGCTTTGGGTATGCAGAAGGCAGCAAGCAAATGAAATACTATTAATTTGAGATGCATCTGGCATTTGGGAGAAATCTTTTAGTGTGTTGGAGAGACAACAGTCTTTCATTTGTCACTTACTTTAGAGCTTATTTATGAAGATGTAAGACTCTGTATGACTGAAAAACATAAAATATTGAAAAGAACCTGAGTCTGGGGAAGCACATATTGGTCTCTCTTAGCGTGTTCGCTTGGTCATTTAGGAGGGTAGGTAATATGTGCTTGGTTCTTTTTAAGACAAACTTCATCTTTTGTGGAGTGATAGCATTGTAATTACCATCATGGTTTGGCTAATTTGTGTTGAAAGTACTCTGGGTTTTGCTTTGATTCTCTGTATATGTCATTGCCCCAGTATCCTAGTGCCTGAAGAAGGATAAGTCTAAATGTATTATCTGTTTTCCTACCAAGATGAATTATCTGTTTTCCTATCAAGGAAATGTTCAGTTTGCAACTAGGGACCCAAGGCCAAAACCTCAACAGAAGCTTGCATGGAGTAATGAAGCTAGAATATTGTCCTAATGGCTTTGGAGGTACCTCAGGTCAGGGACTCCCTCCCCGGGAATATTGCATCACTCTGCTCCTGTGACTCAGCACTACCCCAGCTTACTCCAGTTCTGCACTGGAGTCACAAGTGCTCTGAGGTGGTCATGAGCCTATAGCAACACCGTCTTTTAGGGGTGATCCTTAAGCCGGAGGTGGACTCCATACTGTAAATCTAAAAGTACCACTTTGTGACCAAATAGTGTTTTCCAGCACAAGTGGGAGTCACTATGCCAGAGCAAAGGAAGCACTCAATTTATGAGCACATTCATACGGACCATCTGCATCATGGCCATCATGTTGGAATGGTAGTGGGATGAAGAGCACAGCTATTCTATGGACTGCTCTTCCTGCCCAGTATAGAAGGCATGCTTAGAAAAACGTGGTATTAACCACTCTCTTGGGTGAAATTGGAGGTTTAGGGGAGCTTCTACCAATGTCCATGGCAAAAAGTGCAGAAATACTCATGCCAGGGGTGGTGTGATAGGAAGCACAAGATGTTGAAGCAGTAATGCTTGCCAACACAGTACTTCATTTCTAGATGCCCTGTGCAGCTTGTCTTTTGTGACTGCAGACAGCAAGAACTATTAAACACTGTCTCCCATTCAGAATACAGGAAGTTAGGATGTTTCCACCCTGTACAGTGAAGGAAGCAGATATCTGATAGCTAAGGTTAGTGTGGTGTAGGAATGTCAATGTAGCAGCTAGGAATGAGGGGAGCCAGCAAAATGGAAGATTTTGAGTTATTCTCAATTGAACAGATCTGTCATTTACTGTGTGATTTAGTCTCTTGTGCCTTTCTCTCTAGAAAATACTCTTCAAAAACCTTTTCTCGAGCTCCCGATGAGAGGATTCCCCAGGAGAAACAGCAGGTGAAATTCTGGCAGTGGACAAAAGAAATCATTTCCCTTTGTACATTTTAGAAACCTCAACTTAACCTGTTTTCCTTTCTTCATCCATACACACAGGTTCTATTTGTAGCAGATCCGCCCTTCAGTTAAAAGTTTAAATGCTAATCAGCATGAGTTGAGTTTAATCACCAGGTAAAGGCCACTGACAAACAGCTTTCCCAGTATGGATCCTGTACATACTTTTCCCTTTCCACATTGCATTTAAAATTGGAATTAACCCCCCAAGTTCCCTACTAGCATGAGATCCAAGCAACGGTAGCACTGCCATCTGCTAAATGACTTAACAGATCAAAGCAAGTCACTGACCAACAGCGGAAGGTGCCATTGGGTTTGTGACTCAAATCCTTCTCCAGGGCATGGTCTCCCCATGTTATATTTATTCCCCTTGACACCGAGGCCTGGCCTCTGCAGCCTGTGAGCACAGGGATGCTGGTGGAGCATCGGTGGGTGGCTGCCCTCGGTGCAGCACAGACAAAGCGCGGAGGCCGGCTCCCTGCAGCAGCCCGCAGCAATTGCCATGACAACCAGCAAGCTGATTACTCAATTACAGCGTTCCTTTTAAAAAGTGACATAAAGCCAAGGGACAACACTTCCCGTGGTGCTTGATTTTCAAAGTGCCAAGCTATGTTTAACTTTTTAATATATCTTGTGATTATGTTTGCCAACCTAGTTCTGGATCACTTTTTTTTTATTATTATCATCATCATTATTATTATTTTATCCCCATGTTCTTTGAAATGCTGAGAAAGTAAAACGCTGCTTAAAACATACAGTTTTTCTTGTTGCAGGAAAACATGCAGGTGCAGTAAACACCCACTGTAACAGCCTTACTGGCATGGTAGGACTGTGACAGATGCACATTTGGGAGAGTGCTGGAGCCATTACCAGTGTAGCAAAATGTGCCAAACCTGCTCCAAGAAACCTCAATAGAGCTACTCATGCTGCAGTCTCTGAAATCGAGTTGTCTTTTCATACTGTGCATCCTTTTCATACCTAACATGCTCCTGTAGGTACCACTGTGCTGTTCTCAGAGCTGATGCGTTTTTCATCCTTTTGTGTAAGTGTAGTTTACTGGATGTTTTTCTGCAATGTAAGAAGGGGAAAAGCTGAGCATATACTTGTGATTTGGGTTTCATTGGTTTGTTTAGGTCATGTCGTGGTTTAAGGACGAACCCATGACAGGTCAGTTCAGATTTATAATGCCAGCTCTGCACGAAGTGAGGAATTTCTTTGTTTTTCATAGGGATATAACTGCTAGTACAGCACCTTGAGGGTCTGGTCAAGGTCTTCATCATGTTGGACATCATAGAGGTGGACAGTGAGAGACATCCTGTACCAAGCAATGTAGACCAGCCAGGCTAATGCCAGGGAGGAAAATAGAAGCACAGAAATAGAAAGTAGCTTTACTACTGACCTTGCCTGGATTCATAGGCTCATAGAATAGTTTAGGTTGAAAAGGACATCTACAGGTCATCTGATCAAGCCCTCACACAAAGCAGGGCCAAATTCAAGGTTAGGTCTGCTTTCAAAGTTAGAAGGCTTTTTTTAGCCAGGGAAAAGGACAACTCAGGGCATTTTCCAGCCAAGTCTGAAGGATCTTCATGGACAGAAATGCCCAGGCTCTCTCGACCCCTGTTCCAAAGTTTAACCACCCTCGCTGCTCTCAGTCTTCTCTCTGTCTAACATCTTTCCTGCACAGTGACGCTCTGCTGTAGGTCTGTTTTAGCAGATCATGGGAACATCTCTACATAAATTCTCATGGCAATGTTCTATGATGAAACTCTTTTCACATCTTCTGCCTTCCAAATTGGGTAGCCAGCTTGAAACAGCTCTTGGATTCTGGAGGAAGCTGTCCCAAAACAGTAGTGTTATTTACAGTGCTCTCTCATGGTTCGGGTAAAGAGCAAGACATAGGACTTTAAACCCATAACTTGTAAAGGGCTGGGTACTGCTTGTTCAGTTCTGAGGTAATGTCTGGGTTTCTTAGAAAAGTTTTTACAAGTATTTTTCGCTTCACTCTGAAGCTGCTGAGAGCTTCAGGTTGTAAGTAGGCTGTATGACTCCAGAGATAAACCAGCAGATTACTGTCACCATTCCAACAATTTCTTGACAATACCTTCTTCCCCATTTCCTTTCTCCTGAGCCTGGATCATCTCCCTAGACAGGAGACCAACCACTTCTGCCCTCTTCACCTAAGACTGAGGGTTCATTTGCTAGGTCCAAAGGAGGAACCTCTTCATAGTCACATTTTCAGTATTAATATTGTAGGAAAAGAAAGTCCTGAAGATGTTTTTGATGAACAATGGTATGGCATGGCATCCCAAGATTTTGATTTCTTACAGTATCCAGTCTCTCCGTATACTTGATTAAACTTAAGAAGCATTAATTTTTCAAAACCACATCACTTTCATTAATAAAAGGAGACAAACTCCTTCTTTCAGTCACATATTGGTCTTTCATGGGTGGGAAGGCAAGCTGTCAAATCTGGATTGGTTTCTCAAGCATAGATTTCTCTGTGTGGGGAAGGAGGTAGGCTAGCCCAGAAAGTTCAAGCTATGGGTGACAATTCATTTCTGGGCAAAAAGTTTCTCCCCAGCCACTTCTTTTGCACTCTTTGGTCACTTTGGAGTAAGGTCACTTCTCTTCTGCGACTGAAGAGGAGGCATTGTTTAAATCTCAGCTGTCTGGATTTCACAGCACAGCTCAAAGGTCTTCCCCATATTGCTTGTCCTTCAGTGTTCTTGCTCCATAGGATCCAGCTGAAAGTATAGCACTTAAATTTAGCCCTGGCTCCAGCCAGTCTAATGGAAGAAATGGAGTTAATGGCTGGTGAATCACCTGCTGAGGACGAGGGGGAGCTGCTGAGACAGAAATTCAGAGTATGGCTGCGTCAACAAAGATCAAGGCTTGTTCCTGTGAGCTCTTGCTCTCTACAAAGCCACATCAGCTGTCCTCTTTCCACCCAAATACACACACACACTGAATGCACAGGTCTTTCCTTTAACCGTGTCTTGCTTGAATGCTGATTTTGGGAAGGAAAATCAGCCAGGCTGGAGAATCTGGTGGTTTTGGTGAACATTAGGCTGCATTGATGACAACTAAACTATGATATGGGTTCACCCTCAAGCTCTAGAAGTTCCTAAATCACAGATTGTGGGGAGCTAGGAGAGGTTACCAAGGAAAATATTACTCTATTGTTGTCTTCCTTCCCCCAAACACTTACTACTGACCACTGTCAGACATGGGGTAAGACTAGTCTATTTACCCAGGATACTACTGGGGCAGAGCTGAGGTGTTCTGCAGGGGAAATCTGAGACCTCCTTTAGTGTATCAGAGTGGAAGAAGCTTTCCCATCCTTCTCCAAAGAGCAGAGCATTAACCCAAGGTCCAACCCATTTGATGAATGCTGCAGAAGACAGATGGCTGTATTACCCTTTCCAATTCCCCCAGATCCTCTGAAATTGATTTGTGTGGAGTATAAACAGCAACAACATGCTGAGGGCAACAGAAAACCACAACAAATGAACTGTACCTATGCATGTATTTGCTCATGCCATGCCCCTCTTCAACATTTTCAAGCTAAACCATAGTCCTCCTCAGTGAAATTATTGAATAAAAAGTGCCTGATTATTTCAGCATTATTTGCTTTGCAAGCTGCATGTGGTATTTTATTTCAAAGCTGTGAAAATATAATCTGATTTTCCAACCCATGGGAAAGAGTAGCTGAAGATACAGTTTTCCAGTCATCTCATTTCAGTATGTGATAGAGTTGTCAACCTGGTGCTGTGCAGACGAGGGAGCTGGCCTGCAAGCCATCTGTGTGAGGTGATGAAAGATGTGACTGGCACAGGTGTCTGTCAAGGAGGTATGGAAAAGTTCAGAACACAAAATTGCTGCTTTCTGCTCCTCAGTTAATGAGTCAGCTTCCCAGCCAAGCACGCTCCAGAAAGCAGAGGTAGAAGGGATCAGCAGGAATATTATCTGAGCCATGCTACAATCCATGTCCTTCACCCCTTGTTACAAAGGAGCAGAGGTATCCAGGTCACATATGGATATATAGTAATGACTGAACAGAGTCAGATGGAGTTATAGGACAGATAACCCACAGTTAGCATTTCTGCCCTTAGCCCTGACTACGTGAAGCTATTGTTCCTTGAGAATATGCATTATATTGCACACAAGCAAAATTGCTGTGTTCGTAGAAGTTACCATTGGCAATAGGAACCCTCTTTTTTGTGAACTTTGCGTTCCCAAGCATGGAGTGTTATCTCATGAGAGTGCCCTACTACAGAGATGAGAGAGTAAGTGACAGCACAAATGCCCCGGTTCTGAATCTCCAGGTTTCCCTTTGCATCTTTTTACTACTGCTTTTGTTTTATATTGCTGCAGAGTCAGGAAGTTTGGCACCTAACCTAGATGCACTTAATGTAACCAGCTGTAAATTTGAAATAGGATCTAGCTTTAATTTTGGCCTTTTGTGAGGCGGTTGGACCAGATGGCTTCCAGAGGTTTCATCCAGTTTCAGTGGTTCTGGACTTCTATGGCTTCTGCTGAGGAGAGATAAAAAGCAACAGTGGTCCAGTGAGATTCGTTCAGCATTTTTTGGTTTTGCACTTCAATCTTGAGAAAGGCAGAAAATACCAGTAATCTCTTTTTTAACATGGGAGCTGTGAGGGCAGAGTCTAGGGAGCTGAGGTGAGTAGCCATAATGCGCTTAAGTCAGTGGTCAAAGATTATCCAGGGGTTTTGGCACAGACCCAATGCCATTTTTGTGCATGCATTTGATCTGTCAAAATAAACCTACTCTCTGAAGTTAGTAAAGACAAATGCGAATCTCAAAAAGGTGACATCTACAGTGAGGTGGAGGACCTTCACTGAATTTTGGGGCTTATAGGATGCATACGTATGTGATCTGGGTGTTTAAAGCATGATGGGATAAATGCAAGTAAAAATAATCTTGGCATTTAAGGCAGCTGTGCATAACTGTACCTTGTCCTTTGCCTTCTTTTCCTAAAAAAGTCACTGAGAACCAGAACTGGGAAACTAAATCTCACTAATAATGGACAAGTACATACATGCTCCAAAAGGCAGGTACGTAACTACTGTGTATGATCTGCAGTGTAATGTATATGGTCTGCAGTGTTTGAAATGGGCTGTGTATAACAGGGTGCCATCCTGTCTCCTCTCAGAGCCTCAGACACTCAAAAACAACGGCTTTTTTCAAAGCACTATCAACAAACAGAGGAGGCTTCAGGCTGGGATAGCTAAACTTCCATTTGATAATGTGTTGATATCATTATATATTGGGAACATACTTTCTTTTAATTGTTTAGTTGAATAAGAACATCCTCTGATGTGATACATCTTTTGTGTGGAGACTGCATTGTTTTCTCTCTCTTGCTCCTGTTTTATTCCTTCCCTTGCCCTCAGTAGTAGCTTCTCCTTGCTGTGTAAAGACACCAAATTTAAGAGAACCACCCCTTCCCTTTCTCCTGTCTCTATTTATTTTGCAAATGGTAATGATGAATCACTTAGGCGATCCATTTTGTATGCAACAGGGCTGTGCATTTGCAAGTTTTCTCAGCACGTCATTATTTTCTCTCATGGTCATAAAGCCATGCTTCTGAAGACATCTCCTGGGAATGATCAACCATGATGCTGGATGAGATGAGCAGAGGCCTCAATTTTCATTTATGCTTTCTGGGTTTTACTTTATTCATATATTTTTGAGAAACTGGAGTTTTGACAGTTTAGTAGACTGGAAAAATAATTGCGGGAAAGATCCAAATATCTTTCCCCCCTCTAGGGGTACACTAGCTATTTCATTAGAGACATAGATGGTAAAGAAGTTTGCACTGTTATTGTTAAGGCTTTTGTTTTGTGATAATCACTGTAAGGAACCCAGGACGCTGAACAACTCCTGCAACTCATGCTACAGAGTGACTGTCAGTGAAGCTTGCAGTGCATGAGTGCTTGCATCTCCCAAGCATGAGGTATGGCTGCATAGAAGTGGACAGGAGCAAGGAGAAATGACAGCACCAGCAGGACTACAAACATGGGTGAGCAGCTGTGTTTGTCAGTAAAAATCTTCTCCTTAGTCTACAGCAAGTACACTGTTTTTCAGTTAGTTTCTTCTCTTTATGATGTCCATTATGGATTGGAGTCTGGAGTCAGGTTTAGATCTCCTGGTTTATTAAATGAACCAGTCAGCTAGCACCTTGTATCAGTGGTACTCAGGGTCTGAATTTCGATCCAACATCTAGTCCATTGGGTGTTGAAAGACCAAGTACTTTGGCTTTTTAATTAAAATATGTTCAGTGCACTTTCATACACTCACTGAAATTGAGATCTGTCTTTATCATATAGTTTATGTTTAAGGGAACAGAGCCAATAACTGATTTATTTTACCAAATAAGTCTTGTCTTTCCTTTTTATATATCCAGATTTAATTGCTTAAATATATATTGATCTTATGTTCATGTAATATATGTTATTATTTCCATTTTAAAAGGATCATTACTATATAGTGCTTTCCTGCCTTTATGTCATCCTTGTTCTTCTCCTGGTTAAGACAACACAGAATATCTACTTTCAAAATTCCTGCAGCTCAAATTTCCCATCATTTTCCTCAATTCAAGTGCTACCAAAATGAAGTACAATCAGATCCCTGAAAATGGGAAATTGGAAAATACAGCCCTGCTTGAAGGCGTCGAATTTCAGTTTACAGCCTCATTACAGCTATATTACTGTATATTAATTTGTGCTGTATTGGGACATTTCCTCTGCTCCTGTTAATACATTACTAGCAGCAAATGCCCTCTATAAACCTGGCACAACAATCCTGTCAAAGACAAGAGATATTAGCAAATACCGATACTCTGACCTGTGTAATGTTCTGTGGTTTATTTCACAAAAATGTGCAAATCAATTGTCCCTCATAAGCTCTTTATTAGAGCTTCAGTAGTTTCTGAAGCAAATTAAGAATCAACAACAGTCACTCCTAATTAGCTGACTTTTCTCCTAGGATGTCATACAACAAGGGCAGGGAAAAAAGGAATCATCTTCATCTGTTCAGTAGGAGCCACAAAGAAGTATCTATTCACTTAGGAGACCTACACATGAATCAGCACCTACTGTGCTAGGTGCTGCACAGACACACAATCTACTGCAGGTGGAGTAATTTAGGCCTCAAGAGTAAGTACATCAACAGATAGGTACTTCAATAGATGCAAACCCCTAGAATTGGATGGATCTACAACCACCAAGAGATGGCCTTGCCTCCAGTGAACATGAGAGTGTTGAGATCAGTCTTGTCTTTCCAGTTGTTTTATTCTATTTTTGTTTCATGATAAGAATACAGATCAAGATGGAGTAAAGGTGAGAGTTCTGCTTCTCCATCCAATACAGTTTTTAATATATAAAGCTGAACAGGAACACTTAATCAAAATGCTTCATCTATGCCAACATTTGTGACGGCTTGAAGTGGCACTACTAATGCATGGACATCCATCATGCCTCTGTAACAGCAAAATATCCGGAGGAATAATTTAGGGGCCTTCTCCCAGGACTATTGCTCTGTGTAAAGTCAGTGTTTTATCCACTTCTCCAATGGGAATATAGCTTATGACAGTTTTATACAACTGTGGTATTACTGCTATTAATCTTCAGACCCTCAGATGATCCTGTGTCCTCGTGTTGCTCTAAATGCATAGCCAATCGTGGCCTCTACTTCCATTCTTTAGAATAGAGAGGGAGGAAAAGTTCAAATCTGTGACCTTGAGGAGATAGTCTTTGCAGCTAACATTTAGAAACTGAGATGAGGCACTTTGGAAGATGTCTTTGCTACCTTGTACATATTTTCCACAACACTAGTTCAGCTACAATGGAGTGATCTAGACCTCAGACAGGTTAATAGCTCGCTGAGACTGCCAGCTGATTTCCTTTGGTAGGAAATTTGGGTTAAACTCACCAGTTATTCAAGTATCTGTGCATGTAACTATTAAAGTTGTATTTTTTTAATTGTATAAGTAGTCTGAGTTTGTAAAGGTGTAAGCATAGAGGTTGCTAAACCTCTCTAACTGATGTCAATGTTTCGGAAGAGTACTCAGCATCTATTTTAAAACGAGCTCTTCAGCAGAGACTAACAATGTTTTGGGAATAATAGAGGGGTTTTTTTTTTCCTTTTGTTATGTTTATAGTAGCTTTTGCAACTACTTACACAAGTATGAGAGTCCTTTTCCAATATTAAAATGTCTTCTCCACCTTCTAGAAAATGTTCAATGTTTTCTTGCTGTTTCTAGATTATTCGCCTCAAATTGAGGCTGATCTTCCAGTGATTCACTTCCAGTTTTGACAGCCTATTATCTGCCTACAGGAGTACTTCAGAAAGAGCTGGGAAAACAGGATGTTCAATGAAATAAATAAGCAACAATTAAATACGCTAGAACAACACATTTTGCAGCTATGCCTCCTGCCTTCCACTAGGAATGTCATCATCTGACAACATGTCACTGAGATACAGAATTTGAGATCTACCTTTGCAAAACTATGAGGAACTGGGTTGCTCCAGGGAACCTCTAGTTCTGACAGACTGGTGTGAGATCCCTTCCTTGTGGTCCTTTCTGCAACTCATTTTGCCACAGATTCTTCTTGGTGAGTTCTACTAGAAATGTCAATTCTTTGCAGTTTAAGGGGAAGGAGAAAAATATGTTTATAAGTAAAGAAGGGAGCAGAAAATAAGAAAATATTTCAGCTTCTTTAATGATAACTCCATTATATCTTCTCATTACAGTAATTGAAGGTTTGACTAAAGATTTTCCCTTTATGCAAACTCTGGAGAGGCTGGGAATTTAATAAACAGTTTGAATAATACCAAATAATGGAGGCAAAAGGTGAAATTACCACTTGGATACATTTATTTCAGCTAAACTGTGCAGGATCAAGGGGTCGCTCGGCAGAGCTAATTGCTAATTAAGCTTGGAGGGGCAGGCAGGCAGCCAGGCAAACATCCTTGTGTTCCATTGGGTTGCCAATTGATTACAACTTCAGCCCTTGATTAAACTTCAGAAATGATTAATTGATTAACACTTACATGCTTGCCAAAATGGACAAGAAGGAGGGGGCACCAAAGTAAGGCCATTGCATTCACCTCCAGGTGGTATTCAAAGCACGAAAACTTTGCAGTTTTGCCACTTATGGTTATTTTAATTTATGGTTATTTCAGTGATGTCAGTGCAGGAGCAGGATGAGCTCATGGCTCATCTCGTGGCTGAGAAGGGAATCAAATAACGTAAGTTCAGTGCAGGCTCTGCAAAAGATTTGCTCTCACTAGAAGGCACTTCATCTCTCTCTTCTTTCATTCATCATCTGTAAAATGACAACGAAAGATTGTTTTCTACGAATACCCCTGGGCAGGGTTTCTTGCAGCACAGATCCATACGCAGGACAGATTTGAGGCTGAGGGGAACCTTCTGAAACTTTCAAATTCAGCAATCAATGATCATGCCACTGTTGTTAAATGTGAACACACAGAGATGTTTTGTAACTGTATTGATTTACAGAATTTAAGATCAGGAAGTACAATCAAGCCTGAAACTGCTCAAAACATAGATCACAATTTAATTTCAGCAACAAACTGGCTGTTAAGAAAGATGTCATTACCAAACAATATTTAAACCAGAAACCTTTCATACGTTTTTGAGTTTTTTTCATCTGGTTCTTTTGTGTGAATTCCTGGAAGCATGAATACAAGCCATGATAGACCATCATTGAGAACAAACACTCACATTAATTTTCACTTACTTCTTTATGTAAATATAATTACACAGTATTTACCTAATTATTTATGTGGGCTTTGTTAGTAATGACCGTTTGAAGTTCTAAGAACTTCAGCTTTCTTAAACTATCAAAAGTATGGACTTCCATCACAATATCTCTCAAAGCCATAGCTAGAGCAATTCTTAGCCAAAATAGACCTACCCCCAAAATGTTCTATCTCATTGCAGTCAAAACCTAATAATGAAAACCATACATTATTCTATCTCTGAAATTGCTTAAGAAATCATTGCTATCTTACACAAATAGTTTTCCATATAAAAAAGGAATGCACTGATGTTTAAATATTGGTCCCCCAGCTGGAAAAATACATTTACTTTGCAATGGGTTAACATGTGCTTACAACTAAATAAAAAACATTCATTAGTATGTTCTTGCTAGTAGATAATTCTGCCTAGTCATGTTCAAAGAGAATCACTGTTATTAGACAGACGCAGTTCAGCTACTCTGTGGGGGGAGTGTTAAAATGAGACCCCTGATTAAATGGTGACTCGCAAGAAACTCTTGGCTTGAAGAATGCTTGAAGGTGATATAATCACCCATAGAGAGTTTGAGTGTATAACAAAGCATCGTCCTCCCCAGTGAGAGCTGTATTCAAGGTGAAGCCTTTCTTGTGGACTGTATCCCAGCTGCAAAGCAACATAAGCATCTTCACAGATGGTTAGCTGGATGACAAAGAATGACAGGAATCTTTTAAACTCATCTTACACATATACTTTTTCATTTCTCTCTGAACCTCATAACTTGCATTGTCTGTATTGACCCGCCAGTGTGATGTTTTCAGGGCAAGTGGCAAATAATCAGGTGTTGGGTACTAAAACCCAATTTATTACAGCCTTTTGAAGTACCACAGGACTATGTGTGGGAATGTCAGAGCATCATAAGGAGCTTGTAACTTCTTCTAAGCAATGCAGAGCTCCAGCTCCCCAGATAAGGAGGAATACATGTGTGTGTGATAACACATACCTCTATCACTACCAGTAACCTTCAGACAAAGGCCAGGGAAGAGGGATTATCTGAGGATTAAGCATAGTTCAGTCCTTCAAATGCTGGTATGGCTGGACTGAGACGGCAGACTGGAGGAGGAGATCTCACAGTAAAGCCTCATCTTTTTCCTGTTTAAAATAAGGGCTCTTTGCTCCAGGACTGCTAACCAAGGCAATATCTTCACCTCCAACACTTAGTCTGGGAGTTTGTGCTGCTGGGTTTTGCTTGCATTCCTTGCCTACAGTTTTTCCAGCTTCCACTGTTCTATCTCCAACTCAAATTCCCTCTTCAGTTGCGATTCATAGTTGTAAGCACTTTGCAGTGATTTTGTGGCATAAAACCTCAAAATTATTAAAATTCTGGAAAATCACCACCTACAGTTGAATGAGGTTTACAGCCACATCCCTAAGAAAGGGATTATCCAGCAATGTCTTCAGCTAGGCAGTTTCTTGGACAATGGGGAAATGTCCTTTTTTGATACAGTATATGTTAAAGGACTCTGAAAATAATCACTTTCTTCTGAGCAGAGCTACAGTTATATTTGTGCTAGAAACCAACACTGTGAACTTCGAATCAAAGATTTTCTTTCAGAGAGACTGATGTCCTTATTTAAGAAAACTGTGTAGAAAATTAAAGGGAAAGTAATTTTCGACAGAGGATAAGAAACTGTGAGGAATAAATCCAATTTGGTGACAATTGGTCGTTCAGTACCTGAATGAGATCAGAGCAGGTCTGTATTATATGGCTCTCTGAAAAGCTACTCAACCCAGCACCAACCGCTCTGAATCAGGAATTGTTCCCTTCCCGTCTCAGTGTAAGAAAGGCGTACAAACTGAATCCTCTCTTTGAACATGGGAATTTACTTTTGTGTCATGCTGGCTGCAGAAGACATTTATAGCATTGTGCGTGTGGTTTTGTTATAATACAAGGAGCAAGCCCATAGCAATGGAAAGGCAAAGGGTCTCCCCATTGCAGGCTGAGTGCAGAAGACAAGAAAATATTTTGCCATAAGGGCATGACACAGAGACGATAGTTTCCAACATTCAGTCTAGCTCTGGAAGCAACACAGATTGTGCATCCTTGGCTTTCAGGACTGGAATAGGTATGTCTTTGTGGTGTTGTGCTGGTCAGTACACCCACACCAGCCTTCAAACACCTGGCTCAGAGGAATTTCTAATGGGGAAAAAAAAAGGCCCTGAAATTCAGTACACATTTCTAACTTTCAACAGTGATCCTTTAGGGGAGTTTGGGAAAACATATCTCAGTGCTAACCCCAGCAGGAGCCATTCAGCCCTCTTGTTTCTTTCCCTCTTAGTGAAAGCTGCAGACAAGCGCTCAACAATTAGTGTTATTTTGTGCCCTAATTACACTGTATTATTCTTTATTATTATCTTTATGAAAAATAGATCTGCTGAAAGTCTAGATTCAGTATTCCTCCTACACTTCCCCTTAAGCTGCTTTCCCTGCAGGCTCACTATCTCTTTCTCTTTCCCTCGCTCTCTTTTGCTCTCTGCTTTGCTAGTAGCTTTGTTTTAGACAGGATTTTTTTCCTCCCAGCCAATGAAACCCTCTGCTTTTCGTGTCCTGTACTGAAAAGAAGAAATCTTCAGCAAAAATAGAGAGCAGCTGAGTGTGAGAGGACAGGTGCAAACGCTCCTGACAAGGCTATTGAATAAAAGGGGGATGGGGAAAATCCAAGCTTTGCTACTTAACGAAGGATGCTCTTTGCAGAAGGCTGTGCATGTGAACTACATTGCAATGAATGTGGGTGTGAAAGAGCATTAGCATGGGAGAGACACAGGCAAAGAGAGCTCTGCATCAGTATGTATTGGAATCTGTGGGGAGAAGGGGGAATTTCCTAATTCTGGAATTAGGAGCCTAACAGGGCCTTAAAAAGTGCAAAGGTTTTAGTAGGAACAGAGATGCATTCACTTGATTCATGTCCTCATGTATGGAGCTGCTCATGTATGGAAAGTTCTCACCTGCAACAGGCATATTGTGCAGCTGATCTCTCCATGTGCTGGGAACCCAACAAAAGCCAGAGGTTTCAGGCTTGCTGCCTATTCCCCATGGCACATACAATGAACCTAGCCTGGAATTCTGATGTCCCTCTTCTGTGTCTGAGCTATTGCACAAATGTAAAACCTCTAATTCTGACTGGAGGAAACTTCTGGTTGGAAAGAAAGTTAAAATGTCCAGGAAACCCAGACACTGCTGGTATTATGCAGAGCATGCCAGGTCTGAGCAAGTCTGGGCTCTTCGCATGGCACAGCAGCTGTACCTGCCTCTTTGGACCTGCAGCAGATTTGGTGAGCTACTGTGTTCATTGACTCTCTTCAAAGATTCACAACTCTCTGGATATTGATAACTGTAGATTCACAGTTGGATACAATTGTTAGTTGTGTAAGACATTATTTTCTTCCACTCTTTAGATCCCGTTATCACCTTTCAATACTTGAGGGGTGCTACCTGTCTGTCTGTACCTCTGAGACCCGCATGTTGCCCCAGCCACACTCGTACAAGCTATCCTTCTTGCTCAGATTCTGCAACTGTCAAACACAATTGAATTGCTCAGAGTAATTGCTCCTGCTCTTATCTTAAAGTGTGCTTTGATCTTGAAAGGTTTGTGAATTTAGTGTCTTGTCCATTATTTTCAATCTCTATTAACTGAGGCAATGACAGATACACAGTTGCTACTTTTCTTTTTAAAATAGAAGTGTTCAGGGAAAGGGACCATCTTTTTCTGTATCTGGGGTGTAATGATAAAGGCTTCAATTCCCACAGAGCTCCGATGAGCTACTGGGGTAAAAAGGATAGACCAGTAATAATTTCTGCCAACAGGAGAAGTTGAGCCATAAACCAACAATATATTCTTTTTTCATAAAGAGGGATTTGCTTCTACGGCCAGGCTGTCACTAGTAGCTGAGCTATTAAGCTAATCTGTAAAGCTAATTTAGGTACATCTGGATGAGCTGGTCGCCAATTGTTGCATCTGCAAGATACTGCAGAACTGCTGTTGTTTTTATAGGAATGCAGCCAAGAGGTTGGGAAGCTTTTGCCATCTTATCAGCCAAAATTCAAGCGTAACAATAGCCCTGTGCCTTTGCAAAACATATGTTAGGAAAGTTAGCAGTATCATTTGTGTGTTTCTTCCTTGCAATTAGTTTCCTCAATGTAAGTATAACCATGAGAAAAAATAGCCTTTCCTAAAGGGACATCTGAGTACTTTTCGAATACTACCCCAGAGGGAAGCTGAGTAGCAAACATCATATTTTCTTTTTCAGACTTCACATGCCCGTCAACTCTTAGAGAAGTATTTTATTTACCTCATTATCGATAATCTGGCTGTTAGCTTGGATTGCTAAATGAATCTGCAGAAATATAATGTGTGTACTCCAGTTCTTCAATGTTTAGATTCATCCAAGCGTTTAAGAACTGTCAAACAAAATACACTGCATTCAAGGGAATATATTCATTGAAAGATTAAATTAGGTACTGCAGTAAAGCCCCCCATTGCAGTGGAGAGGCATTTCATGCTAACAAATAACTACAGCACTATTATAATGAGACCTAGAGGCATGTGATTTCAACCGACTGCACATTTCTGCTCTGCGAGTGCCTGTATTTTTTGTTCCCAGGCTGATGAAAGAGCAAATAATGGTTGATATGAAACAGAGTTGTTCTCTTAAATGTTTTTGAAAGATTTTGTAGTGTTTCAAAGATTGTCATCAGCATAGTTACCCTGGCATGTAACTTGGATGCCTTTCCATCTACTTCTTTTGAAGCACTGAGAAGTTAAGGTGTCTCTGCATCTCCAAAGTTGTATGCCCAAGAATGCTATCTCTGTTTCCTGGCATGCTCCCCAGTTTTCACTTAGCTTTCTAATGTCTTTGTCTTTTGCCAGCAGGCAGCAACGCCTAGATAACCTATGCCATTACCTTAAAGTAACAGTCTGTGTCTCACCTCTTATGAGATTTGGACACAATCCCTGCTTGTTTATCCTCTATAAGATGTCTATAATTATTCTTTACCCTTTAAAATACTGTGTCTTTAAAGAAAGACCTCCTTTCTTACCTGTGTTTCAGACCATGAACCCTTTGGGAAGCCAAAAGGAAAAATAAGAGAGTCAGATTTATGGCCAGCTGCAATTGTGCTATCCAAGATGTGACTCTAACATGGCAATGTTCACACTTGCTTAGTATCCAAGGTTTAGTTTCTCCAGCTATGGCTGAGCCCAGCACAATGATCCTCTGTTAACATGTGGGGTCTTAAATGCTGCTGTAGAACAGAAGACAGCTTGTCAGAAACCCAGGATCCAGAACATGGTACATTCATCAATTCAACCACTGCGAACAAGCAAAACAAATATTCATGTGGAAGCAAAAGCTTTCTGACATGGGGTTGAGTACTTCTGCTATCCTAAGTACACTACAAATGTCTCTGTAGAAAGTATCATAGATGTTTTATAGTACAAGACAGGTTATGAAGATGGTTCTTTACCTGTTTGGCTACAGTCACTTACGTGTAAATGGAGAAGGCTGAATAACAATCATTAAATAATTTATGCAAGGAATCTCTCAACATTTTTCCTAAAGCCTTTATTTGATGAATGTCTGTACGCACAGGGACTCCTTTGTGTCTGGCTGTTGTGATGACATTTTGGAGCTCGATTGTTATTGATTTCAGGTCATTTAGGTCACTGGAAAACTTCCACTTCCCCTTAGTGAAGTTGAGACCAAAGAAATTCATTTCAAGATATACCCTATACAGAGAATGCATGCATAACTATATATCCTGTGCCTGACAGTCAGAAGTACTGGTGACTAAGCTACTGTTCTGGGCCATATCCTACCTGTAAAAAATACTAGGTTTCCTTCTGGCAGAGCCAATGCAACACCCAGAAATGCTTTATGTGCATCTATTTTGTGGACGAAACCATTGCCTTGTGACTATACAAATGAGAAGCTCTCAGCAGGCTGAGGCTGGATTTCATGTGTTGAATCCAAAATACACATGGGCAGTATAGTCCTCCTCAGGCAGGTGATCTGAGTGCTTGCAGCAGCTATATATGCCTTAGGGTTTCCAATGCTTCCATTCAACATCTCCAATCTTCCTCAGGGTATTGCCTATTAGCAATCTTAAGTGTTTGAATTTGCTTCTGGCTTTATTTCATCTTGTGTAAACAGTTTGGATGATTTTTGTTTCTTTAGGATTTTTAGGCACCTTTTATTTTAGCTTTTTTTCCCTTCTTTTTCCCAATGTCCATTCTGACTGCATCCCACAGAGCTATCTGGTAAGATCTTGGGTGGGCTAAATACAGGACAGAAGCTTAGACCTGGAAATAAATGTAGTTTTAGCCTTATTTTTCTCTTGATGAGGATTGTTGAGTCTTCTCTGATGTCCTTAAGGATGCAATCTCTTTTTATCCAAGAGAAATTCTCCTCTCCAAGGATTTTCATGCTGCAGCCTTTCCTCTTTTATCTGGGAAGAGACAAAAGAAATTCCCATACCTTCTGTGTTAACAGCCACCTGTATTATCTTAGGGACTCCTCTCTCTGGGACGAACAGGATTATATTTTATAAATCAAGGCTTAGTTATCAAATGAAATCCTCTTTCCTAACCACATGACGCAGAGGCTAACAGGCTGTGACCAAAATGGCACACAAATAATGCCAGAGCAGCTGAGCTGCTGTAGTCACTGATGGTGGAGAGTGAAAAGTCAGGTCCCTGCAAAGGATCAGCCACCAAAGCAATTTTAGGCTGTGCTCTGGCACGCATTTGGAAAGGGTGACTGTGTTTAGCCTTTTGCTGCAGTGGGCTCAGCATCTGTGATGCAAACCACCCCAACCTGCAGCTCAGTTCTCTGCAGCATCCCCAAAGCTTTTCTGCAACATCAGAACAAAACAAGACAAACCCACCGCAGTCTGTAGCCACCTAATTGAAAGTTTCTGAGCCTGGCAGTCTCTATTATCCTGAATTTCTGGTGGAAATAGTATATTCCAAGCTTCCCTCAATTATAGCTACCAGCAGCACAAGCAGCAGCTCTTGCACTCAGGCTCGGTCCTCCCACACACCCGTTCCTCACTGTTTTGTTGCCTCAGGATGGAGTTGCCTGGCAACAGGACTGCATCTCAGGGAGACAAAAGCTATTATTTCTGTCACACAGATGTGCTAATGTGATTATTGACTGGGGGGGGGGAAAGACAAGACACACATGACAGGTCAGATTTCAGATACTTGACAAATCCCAGGCAAGTGGTTTTTAAGAGAGAAAGGCAGAGAACCTGAAAGAAAGGAAACTATAGTGTGGAGGGAGCAGGCAGGTAGATGCAAGGTACAGCATGGGCTAAGGTGAATGTGCGCATAAATCTTCCAGAAAAACAGTTTAATTCAAAAAACATAATAACAAGACCGATATGTGGTGTTTTAGCTGATGAACTTTTACCAAGTTCCTCCTGGATTCCTGCAGATGGTCTGGATGCAGGCAGCTGCACCCAGTACTCAGTCACGTCTCATGGAAGAGCTGTCCTGGAATAGAGCCTGCCACTCTGGAAATGCTGGTGATCCGACAACCTTGCAGATGCTCAGCGATTATCAACCTCCCTGGCTAATCATTGCTGACGAAGATGTTTTTCACCAGCTTTATGCTAATCTGGATCAAGACCAAATGGCTAAAAGAAACAGAAACTTATTTTTCCCCTGCCACCAGGCTTTCAATGTTCACATGTATGTTTGTGGTGAATGGAGGGGCAGAGAAGGCCATAACTGAGCAGTGACCTTTGACTGTTTCAAGTTTATTGAGAGGTTGTGGGACTATACTGACAAATTCAGATTTCAAGGTAGCTTTCCTTTTATAAATTACTTTTTAAGCAGGAGCAACAAACAAAAAACCCAAACAAACATTGCCCTTCCTCTAGGTATCTATTAAGCTGGCTTGTGTAATGCTTTCCTCCGGCTGTGCAGGTCTGTGGCAAGACCTCTGGCTTCTCCTTTTGGGAGGTGCGTAATGCTGGATGCAGTTACTGTGCGTGGCTGCAACACTGCAGCTCTGTAAACCTTCACCCTCCTGTTGTACTGAGCAAAGCTGCCTTGATATTGAAAGAGAGTTTGATCACTCTCGGAAGTCGAAGTGCTGTTCATATCTGCTATGCTCATGCCTCTTTGCTACTGTGGATGGGGAGGTATAACGTGAAGGCATTTTTGTCTGTGCATGAGGCTTAGAACGAGCAATTTTTCACGGATTTGGACATATTTGCATCCAAGTTAGCTTATACGAGGGCAAGAATTTCTCATCATATAAACCAGTGGCCTGGGGCTGTGGCCAGTGCATGAAATGTAGGATTTTATTTGAATTCCTATGTGGATCAGTTTTCTTTTTCCAAATTAATGCTTTTCAAAAAAAATCCATAAGGCAAAATGGTTTAATGTTATTGGTGCAGAAATCCCTACCCTGTACTTGCACATTCACATTGAACAGTATAGTTAGTTGACTGTCTAGCAAAGAGTCTGTTCCAGGCTATGTACAACTGAGGTTCACCCTGGTCATTGCCTAGATTTTCTTCCATCATTAGTACTTTTTCAACAAAGAAGTAATGGATAATGCAACAAAAGTACCCAAACAAATATCAATAACAATGAACACGACTGGGTATAACTTAAAGAAACTCATTGGTCATATCACGTTTGTGCTATTTGGTGAGTTAGGGTCCTTGCAGTGACACCACCAGTTTTGTTGGAGTTTCTTCTGTTTGCTATTTTCCCAGTGTCAGGTGTGTTGCTCAGTGTAATGCAGCATGACAGACACCATAGAAAAAGCCCTCTCAGGGAAAAGGATGGCCCAGTACTATTTCCCCAGCAAAGCAGAATTCTAATGACTAGAGCATGAAATGCACTCTTCCACTCTCAAGATGTGAATTAACAAAAGGGAGGTCATGACAGCAGTAATAAATGTCTGCTGGTCCCTACCTGAAACTTAACTCATGCCTAGAGCAAAAGTCCTAATCGAGTGTGTAAAGTGAGTATGTGTATTAAGGGCAATTATTTCTTTTCCACAGAGAAATTGTATCAAATGTGTAAGAAATAGAGATGGGTGAGACAGTCTTTTGGAGGCTTGGGGGGAGAAAAGGAGATCCCAGTATTTGTCTCCATTCCAGAACAGAATGAACACTAGACCTTTAAAAGGGCTTGTGGAAAAACAAAATAAGAGGAGCAAAACATAGCAGATTGAAGGGGTATTCTTTTTGGCTCATGTTTTGTTTTGGCTTTCCTTTCAATTTGGTATGACTTGAAAAGATGAAAATCTTTTCACTTTGTTAAAAAAAAAAAAAAAAGAAAAGATACAAAATACTTTGTCTTGTCTTGAACTGAGATATTTTTCCTAAATTTTCAGGTGGGCCATCAAACCAACTCAAATCAGAAGACTAACCATATAGTTTATCCAGCCTGAGAGGTAAGTTCAAAAAGACCTCCAGAGCTCTGCATATATATATGATATATATAGATATATGAATGCAGCAGTTGAATGAAAAGGAGATATCTTTCAGTGTCACATACTGTAAAGTACCCTGTCTCCAGATCTTAGAGAAATATAAACAAGGATCCCTGTTCTAACTAAACTGCTTGCTTTTGGTTTTAATTTTAAGGGATTTGGTTTTAATTTTTGATTTTCCCTCATAGCTTTAACTGTCTTGAGTGTTAGAACCTGAAATAACCTTTAGATCAGTTGTTGAGGTTTCAGTATTGTTGTATGCCTCTGGGAGTTGATAGGTGAAATGGAAAACAGTAGAAGAGCTCAATTAAACATAAAGAGGGATTTTGGATAAGTTAGAAAATGAAAGTTGGAGACCTAAGAGGGGAGTAGAAAACACACTTGACCTTAATGAAATATTTAAATAGAAAGATTGAACTCAAGGCATGGTTCTATCCAGCAGTGAGAGAAACTGAGAATCCCTGCTGAAGGGCTACATCTGTTATGAAAATCATCTTCCAGCCATGGCTTCAGTTTCTTTTGCAAGAAATCAATTCCTTGGTGAAGCTACTTCTCACTTACAGTGTAAGATACAATAATAGACGAGGAGAAAAATGCATTTTTGGCACCTTTTGGCTTAACCTACTTGAAAATGAACTTCTCCAGCTTCCAAAATGAGCAAACTTCTCTGCAAGAAGGGTTGCAAGGGGAAGTCAATCTGTTTGTAGAGCAATGAAGAAGTGTGATAAATTCAGATCTCAAATTCTTCAGCTTATTACACGGATGCCAATCAGGCAGACTTCTCATTCTCTTTAATAACCATGGTGCTTCTATAGAAATCAAGTACAGGCCTCAGGATTTGTCCATATAGCCTAACAAATCCCAGCAAATATTGATTAAAACTGAAATGAAGCTAACAGGAACAGTCAAAGCTGACTGCCTAATTCAAGTGATTTATTACACAACACTCTGCTTTTCCTTTGGCTGGTGTGCATGTAGGCTCTGAATACTAGCCCTAAATTAGAGGAATTATCCTGTTCAGCCACTCAACAAATTCTGGGTGATGCAAATACTTCTTACTGAAGGAACTGAGTCACAATTTCAGGAATAAACCTTTTTCCAGCTTTAATTGCCTTAAAATAGGAACATTTGAACATTATTTCTATGAGCGCCATCTGGTGATTTCCCAGCAAGGGCTCATGCTCCCCAGTCAAATGACAAAGCCAGCCAGTAGTTCATCTACAACTTATACCTATACATTCTCCCCGAGAAGTTTGTGCAAGTATAAAATACAGGGTGATAATTTCAGCTTTATAAGTATCCGCTTGCTGCAGAGAAATACAAATGGAATTTGATTCTGTACGTCATTAGTGCTCTCTCTGCCTTACTTATCTCAAGATCTCAGTGCCTTTTCCTAAATCTGACATATAAATATCAGCACATCCTTTTCTGAAGGGCTGTTAACATTCTTGGCAATATAAGCTAGAAAAACCGAGGCGAAGAGGAATAATCCATTCTAGTCCATACAGCAAAGCAGAGCCCAGCTCCCAGTTTTCAGATCTGTGCTCCTGTCACCAAAGCATATTTGCTCTAGTAATCCGATCTCTCCCACTGTTAATTCTGCACTAGTTTTTGTTTTGCTAATAAAATCAAATGTCAGCCTTGTCGTGAGGAGAATGTACTGATAGATGTCTTGCCATAAAGCAGCCAGCTGTGTTGTAGCTTTTACTTCATAGGAGTACCAGACAGCTGTATCTCTTAGCCTCCCTCTGCTCTATTCTGTGCAGATAGTTCTCCCACTTCCCAGGGAAGTTTACAGGGAAGTAAACAGAAGTTTACAGCTTCTGTGGATGTGCAGATAAGGTAGAGAGGCAGAAACAGCAGTGATAGGACGGAAGAGGCTGCTGTATTATTTCCTTCAAGCTCACAGAAATCAGGAAGGTTGCACAAAAGGCAAGCATGAACATGAGATGAGGCGTTATATCCGTACAGCACCTTAGATGTGAAGAAATCAGCATCCCCTAGAAATATCAGCGAAAAAGATGCATTTGTTCAAGGTCAAGCAAAGATATCCCAACCAAGGGTGACCTCATTGCCTCTTGAAATAAAAATCTTCCTTACTTGGACCAATATAACATCCTACAGTGAAAGAGATGGAAGGTGGTGTAGACATTGATGTAGGTTTCCCTTTCTGTTTCCTGCTAGGAGGAAATCCCCATCAGACCAGCTGTGTGGCATCTCCACACTGGACCAAGGATAACTGCCCTATCAGCAGGATTCAAGGAGTGGGGATGTCTTGTGCACATCACATGCTCCAGGGTGCCCCATACCATCTCCAACTTAATCATAGAAAAACAAATTAGAGGAAGGCAATTTTCAACAAGCCCATCAGCATAGAGATGTACTGTCTAGACGCCTACCTAGGATCGGTACAAAATTCAGGATAAGAAATTCAAGGAGAACACGGCTTATAATAGAAATGTGGAGTAGCAGAAGTTCTGCGTGGATTTCAAGTGTAATTCAGCACATTTTGCCCTGCTGTGGCAGACACTTTTTTTTTCAAGTGTGTAACTCGCATCCTCCTTGTTCTTTTGCCATAAGCTTCACTCCTACAAATTTTCTTCTTTTTTATTCCACAATTCAGCAAAGCAGAGACATAAAGCATTGCCAGGGACAATTTTGCAATCCCAAAGCCAATGTTATAAGATCAGCTGTTTCAGGCAGTCCTGGCATCACGTGTATTTACTTTTTTAAATGAGCACAATGTGTCTGTCTGGAATGATGAAGCTTAGATTGTTCGCGTAGAAGGCTTTGACAACAACAAATCATTGTATCATTGTATGGCTGATAGTGGAGCTCCAGTAACCTTTAACAGCATGCTATCAACTGTCAAAATAACCTCACCTCAGCCAGCTTCCTATACGGTAAAAAGCAGAGCTAGCAAATAGCAAGGCACCTAGCTTACTTCATGATCCTTGTAAATCACAAAAAAGAGATGTCATTCTCTCTCTCCCTTAAAATCTTCCACTGTAAGCAAAGCTGATTTTTCTTACCTATCAAGCTATTTTCAAGTTTCCAATGTGTTCCAAGCATGGTTTGGGTTTTTTTAATTTAATTGGAAATTTTAAATGAAAAAAAAAAAAAACCAAACCAAAAAAAGAAGTATTTAGGATAACTAACAGTGCTTTTAAAAAAAGCCTCGTGACTTCCTTTTGGATGCAGCATGTTCAAAACCAATGGAAAAGATCCATATTAGCTCTTTCTTAAAAATCTTAATTACATGCAAATGATGCTTCCATTTTAGATACTTGGAAATAAGTAAGTTCTCAAAGTGCTTGATTATGTTTAATAGAAGCATGCAAGTCCTATCCAGAGGCTGGAATGCAAGCCATAGTATGCAGTAGTAATGGAAAGACTAATACAGAATCAGAAATTAAGATAATCTTTAGTGTTTCTGCTTTTTTTGATTTATTTAACCCTACTTAAACAAAATGCAGTGCAGTTGGGAAACTGATTTCTAGATAAGAAACTCTTTTTCTCTTCAGCAGGACAATTCACCTTGAGTAGTATCAACACATTTTGAAAAATGTAGCAATTTGCACACACACAAAGAAAAGGAAGTGAGTAAGTTTAATGTTAACACTATTAGAATGAAGCTATTCAGTATGCAGTTAATGTTTCTCCTCTAAACACATCTGTGAATTTAGGTTGTGGATCCCAGGTGTGCGTGTGCATGCACAGTCATGTACATTTAAGCTCTGTGAAACTCTGACAAACATTGTCTAGTCTAGGGACATTTGCAATGTTGCATTTCCACGATGCTCATCATCATGAAAAGGACATTATTGTTCTTAGCTCAGAAGAACGTGTTCTTACACATTAATGTTAAAAGCCATCTCTCTGGTTGCTTTTGTCTCTGTGCCACAAACAAGCTTTGCCACTCTGAGCCTTCTGCTGCTGCAGCTGAATTCTTTCTCATGTGCCAGTAGTTCTGCCATCACCATGCTCCAAATCACCAGTGATATCATTGTTTTGTTCCACATGAAAATAAGCCTGAATGGCAAAGTCCTGACATCCTTTACACAACAGAATTCCCAGACTTTCCTGGGAGATCAGGATCAGGCCTCACTCAGTCCAAATTGCATTTTGTTGCTTATGGTTGTTTTTAGCTGGTAGCCTCCAAAAATTAATTCAAGAGAACAGTCCTTCCCAAAAGGGTATAGGAAGGACATGAATAAATGCCCACTTGCTGTTTGCAGTGCTAAGTGGTATTTCCCAAGGAGACCATTCAGTAGCAACTCAGGGTCTCAGTTAATTGCCCCTGTCCTCTGTAATAAAACAACTCTCCTAATTTGGAGAGAAGCTCTCAGGCCCACAGGAGTGTCCGTTCACGTTGGTCGTAATTGGGTGGAAGAGGGAGGCTGGCCTAACAGTTCAGCTGTGCCATGTGAAGACCCCATCCAATTTCACATAATAGCCTGTAGAATCTGAACAACCAAATGGCTGAAAATCTCATTTACATTTTAAATGAACCTGATGATGCCTTTGGGCAATCTTGGTGGTTAATAGCTCTATTGGTAAAACATACCATTCTTTTCTCCCCTCTAAAACAAACAAATACATCCACTACATCAAAGTATCTCTTCTCTCAGTAGATGCTTCATCTCTAGTCTGAGGTCTGCATTTTAAAGGCATTCCTGGTGCTTTTAAGCACTTTTAAAGTCCCTAATATAGACAGTGACACTGGTTTGTTTTTTTTCTTTCCTCATTAAAACACTAAAGCAAAACAGCATCACACAAAAAAAGTCCTTCACAACATCATGGGCTCCTTGTCATGATCTCCATAGAGGACAAATACACATTGATATCCTTTCACAGAGGAAATGCAGTTCAATGTCACATCACTTTCCTTAATACCTCGGTAATCCCTAGAGCTACTTCAAGAGGTAAATTCCACCAGTAATGAGAGACGAACTGAATGTTTAGCAGGTTTTCCTCCATGCAACTTGTTTTCAAAACAGGATCATTCTGAAGGGGATTTGACTACAAACACCGTCAGCTACATTAGCTGAGACGAGCAAGCAGAGCTTTGTGTGGTTAAACCTTCTCTCAGAGATGCTTTAGCCAATCTACAGTGATTGCCCAGACAGTTGGCTGAAGGTATTTTTATTTGCTGTTCATCCTCGTGTTGCTGTTACCTTTGTAGATTGTACTCATTCATCTTCCAATGGCCAAATTTTCACCCTGTAGCTTCTCTCCACAGCCTGTATCTTGTTTCCAACTTGCTGCCATTCCCTTCAAGGGCATCTGTGTTACAGACAAGTCTTAGAGCAAATAAGTTTCAAACACAGTCCAAGACCATGACCAGGAGGGATTGCAGAACTGAGTAAAGATAATGGAAAACTTCACATTTTGCTGTTAGTCCAACTCTCACAGCAAGCTGGAGAGAAATACTTTTGTGAATGAATGATTATAGATACAAATATGACTATAACTAGCGAGATGATGGTAGCTATATATCTTGCAAAATCACCATTGCCTCCAACTTGTTCAGGAAAGATGTAGGCTTAGGCAGCATAATACAGATCACCTATAGGCAGTCTTAACGGTATCAGATGATGGAGAGGGAATTAAAGGAAATTGTAATGTTTCGCCTGGGGGCGACAAAAGCAACAGAGTAGATCAGAACTGAACAGAGCAAGTTGCACAGCTCTTCAGACAATTAGATGCTAAAGAGTAGGAAAAGGGGATTAGCCAGGTTACATGGTTCTTTTGAAGGACACCCCCAGGGCTGGTCCCATCCACTAAGCCAGCTTTCTGGAATCCTGCTGCTATAAATGTCTCCTTCCAAGTGTCAGAGGGTGAAGGAAGCTTTCTGAAAGATGTCGCTCTGAATTTTTTGTGCTGCAGTCAAGTGATTTTCCTAGCATTTAGCATTATGAAAGGCAAATGTCAGCACAGCGTCTTATCCAACAGTCGCTGCAGAAGATTGAGCTGACATCCTTTTAAGTGTGTCCAAAGACCACATACAAGCAAGTGTTCTGCCTTATGGTAGAGACACCATTGCTGTGTGTTGCTGAAATGAGAAGCTTTGGTCAGGCTGCATGACAGGAAACCGAGTGGGAAAATGCTGGCTCTAGTTTCACTAGAGCCTCCCACAGCAGATGGGTCGAACATTTTAATAAGTCTTCTAAGCAGATGAGCTAAATGTTTTAGACCATATAAGTGCTGATTAGAAAGGCCTTGTGTGTGCCCCATGCAAAGATGTCAACTTTGCCAAAGCAAGAAATACGAGGTTGCTGTAGTAACAGAATTGAAATGGCAAGAGAGAAATTGGTGGAGGTTAAGGAAAGACTTTGAAAGAAGAAAGCTCAAGCCCACCTTTTGGTTTCTAATTTTCTATGGAGATGACTGAAATAGAATGGGAGCTCAGATGCAGATTAAGAGGCTTAAATTGATTATACAGCAAATGCTAGGTTGCTAAGAGGCAAGGATTGATAGAAGCTAAATGTTTGACCTATAAGGAGAGGGGTTTACCAGGGACCTGGCTCCAGACAGTCTTGCAACATATTTCCCCTGAAAATATATTATTTAGTAAAGATGCCATTTTGGGAACATCACTGGGAGCCCAGAATGTGCTATCCTTACAGACCAGCTTTAGCAAGGGAAGGATAAAATAGTCTGTCTGTTTACTAGAAAGATCTACCAGGGCAGCAATGTTATGCAATATTTATTAGGAATAGAGGGAGCACATAAAATAAGTATTAATTTGTAAGATGAAGCTTAAATGATTTGCAAAAGTATGGTGTGATAGTTACCTGTAGCTGGTACTCTATGATTTAGTAGTTCCTTCTTTGTCCCTCTGCATCACCTGCAACATGCTCTCCTCAAGCTTCTAGCACTCCACTAGCAGGGGCTGGCCCTTGTAAGACCACAGTTTCATTCTTTTTCCAATTACTACCGATCTGCAGAAGCTCTAGCATACCCACTCACAGTCATGAGGATGGTATGGTACTGGGATCCAGGCAGGAGTATTTGTGTGGGTGGATGATGAGAGGACAGAGAACAACCTATTACTCACTCATAAACGAGAGCCTATGATGGGGTGAAAACAAATTCCTTGAGGAAGCGATGGAATATCAAAATAGAACACTGAAAAAAACAGGAAGTAAACAGTTTTTCTTTGCTGTTGTTATCTTTTTCCTCCATGGGGTAGAAACAAATGAGGGACCAAAACCCCTCTGGAGTTATCAGTTAACACCAGAAGAAATACATCAGAATGGAATTAGAAATCATGAGCTAAACTCAGCATTCAACTGAGGACTCTAAAATATCAACTGCATTCATTCCTGGGATCTAAGTTCTCACTGACGCAAGAAACTCTCCACAGAGACGCTAGGTCAACATGTCCGTTGGCAAGCAATGGGAATCTGAGGCCAAAATAAAGAGTATTTAACTGGATCACTGCACTTGGGTCTCAGCTGGAGGGAGATGTCTTGTGACTTATCCTCCTTGAAGTCACAGCCTTTTTCCTTTTCTCTAAGGCCTGCGGAGTTGGCGTCCCTTTTCAGAAGGGGAAAGTTTTCTTCCTCAATTCTCCTTTTCTCTCTCAATTCATTTCTTGATCAGAAAAGTGGAAATGAGAGGAGACATTAATCTCAGCTGTGGAAATGTTTCGGGATGGAGTATCACATGCATTTGTCAGTCCTACTCTCAACAGCTAAAGCGAAGAGGCTTCCATCACTTTTGCTATGGAAATCACTCCATGCGCTTTAGTCAAACTTCCTTTGCTTCTTTTCCTCAGCTGGATTTGTCCTTCCCATGGTCAAACAACCTGCTCTGAATTTTGTCTGCATGGACAGAAATTGAGGGCTAAGCCAGCCCGCTTTGACAGTGCAAACTGCCTGAATTAAAACATCTGCAATGTCTATACCTAGGCAAATAAATCCAGATTAATTCAATCTTACAGAGGAAGGCTTGTTTATTCATTACACAGAGTAAAATTGTGAGTCAATTTGTAGATGCCTGAGTTGGTATCAGCCTTCTGACACTGCTGATGCTGATTTCACTGCAATGTGAAACTGGCAGCCCACGTTCAGAGCAAGCTAAGAAATCTCACTCTTGCATCTTCCAGACAAACAAAAAAGAATGGAAGAGTCAATTTTAAGGTGTCTTTCTTTTTTGGGGGGGTGATGAGTCATCAAGCAACCTTCTTCAGAGTTCACCTTCTCTATCCACCTCTGGTGGAGTCTCTTTCCAGATTTCTGAAGACAGGTAACTCTTCCTGTGCTTCAAGCTCAGGCTTGTGTGCTAACCCCTCCTCCCTGCATGTTCTAGCCCTGTGGTCTGTCTTGTCCTCAACCGATTCCTAATCAGAGGATGAGTAATGCCAACAGGAAAATATCCCCAGACCTTGCTGCTGTTGTATTAGGTGTCTGTCATCGAGATTTTGACCTGATCCTTTGAAGCCATCTTACACAGAGGAGTGTTGTAAAATTATCCTGCAACTGGTGAAACGGGAAACAAATTTAGTCTTTATTTTGTCAGGAAAGAGTTATGAGCTTCTGAGTCCTGCTGTCAACTTTGGAGGCACAAACTAAAAGGAGTGGCATTTCTGTTAATTCCCTTAAGAGCCATCTGCATTTATTTCCTCCTTTGTTGCTAATTAATCTGTTTGTGCTGTTTATACATTTGAACTGTCATGAGTCTGAATTTGATCCCAATTATTTCCCAATAAATCAGGAGCAACCCTGGGGAAATCAGAGACATTCTGGGGGAGTTCAGATGCAAGCCTAACTTCCAAAGCCTTTCTCCCCAGTGGAATTTCTCTCCCCCAGAGGGATCCAGAGAGTACATGCAATCAGCTTAAAATCTAGGTATTAGACTCTTTGCAGTGTCTAGATCCAGTCTGTTTTCGTCTTATAGCTTGTCAGTTTTATAAGTTCATTCTTGCACAGAATTTTGTCCAGAAATAAATAGATCTGCTTGGGCTGCAGATTGCTCTGCAGCCTTTGGCCTCATTATATTTGTAAACAGACAAACCAAGAGGTAAATGTGTATATATAGATATAGGCATAGACATACACAAACCATTTCTGCAACTTTGCTTACACCTTGAATAGCACATCTATAATATTAGCTACTGCTGAGATATTGAGATTCAGTGGCTTTGAGTCCTTAAGCAAGCAACTCCGAATTGTACAGAAATCACTGGAGACAAGAATAGTGTGTGCAGGTGCTGGTGCAATTTTCTTCCACATGACTTTGCCAGTGCTGAAGGACTCCTGGTATTCCAGCTCTGATTTCCAAGCAGACACAGTGTCATCTAGAGGAGAAAGTATAGGCATGCACATTGAGATACAAAAGGAATATATTTTTATGGGAATAAATGTCCTGAATGAAACCAGTGTCCATAGTGATGCGAACTTCAGGTTTTCCTTCTTCATTATCTTTCTGGGTTGTGTGTGTCTGTATGCACGGGGCATGACACGAAGATCTCTTGGGAAACTCCTTTATGATAAACCATAAAGAATATCTCGCTGATCTGGGTCATTTCTGTCTTTCTATTATCTCTTCCTTATTTCCCTTCTCAGAAGCATGGCAGGCTAACAATAACATTTGATACTTCAGTGCCCAGTTTCAAATGCTGTAGAAATAGCTTGGATAGTGAATTATTCCTTTGTAATTGGAGATGAGAGCCAGCAGGAGCCAGAAGGAAGATGATTGGCTTACATTCAGGTTCTCCTTCTAAAGGCCCTATTTCTTTGCTTCTACTGTACAGGAAGCAGGCAAGCTGTTATTTCTAGTTCTGTATTCTAGAATACAATAGGGCTTAGAAGAAATGTGTTGGGTTTATATTAAACTACTGTATTGAAAATCTTGGCAGAGTTAACTCAGTCCTGTACCCTTGCAAGACCAACAGATAAATGAAGTATTTATTGAGCAGTTCACTGCACAGGAGGCTTTTCAATACTGCTGTAGAATAAAAGTGCTGTCCTGCATGGGCATTTCAGGTGGTGCAGAGCATCTTGCTGGTTTTGGACAAAGTTTCGCTCTGCATGTCCTTGCTGTGCAGCCTCTTCTGCTTTTGGAGAGCTGTTATCATTTGTCCCCAAAGATGGATATACTTATTTTACAAGGCACCCAGACAACTCTTTGGCATTTATACTTCTTAATGATAGACATTAGGAGAACATTAAACATAGTGGTCCTGGGGTTAGCTGCTTGATTGCATGTTAGGATTTCGTGCTGTGTAGGAGGGGGAAATGAGGAGGAACAAAAACAGAGCTTTAAAATATGCTTTTCAGTTAAAGGAGTCTAAAAGTAGTTCCAAAAAGGCTGCCATGTGGGGAAGGCATTGACACAAGCCTGGCAGGCAAGGTGATCTAAGTCCAAAGTCAATTCTGCCCAGGTCTTGGAAGATGTGCATGGGCAGAAACACCTTTGCATGAGTGATTTCTTCCACATGTGCAGCTGTCAAACTCATTTTGAGAGCATTTCTTCACATGCAAACAACTGATTCCAGGTTTTGGAAACAGCATGTTGTTTAGATATTCCCTGATAGGAAAAAGAATTTTAAAGAGCCTTTGTTTAAAAGTATTTGTTTTAGCCTAGCCCAGCAGTTACAGTCAAAACTGTCCTAGGACATGCTAGGATCACAGGAGACATACAAAGATCAAACAACCTCACTTGGTTTAAGAACAACAATGAAGGTTGTGAAATTACTGGTACAAACAAAACCAAACAATAATCAAGGATATCCCTGATGAAATTTTCAGTTTAAGATAGGTGCCATGGATTCTGGGTTACAGTTTCAGGATCAGCATTAAGGGACATGAAATGTCTTGAATCCGCATGAGCAGAGGAGAAACAGCAACTCTGCTCTTCATGCTTTCCATTAGTAGAGAGCAAGCCTCAGTTCTTTGTGCCACTAGATCTCATCTCTGCCAGGTACTGATTTTGGCAGGCATTGAATTCATGGTCTTATGTAGCATAAATGAGATAGCAGGACATACGAGGAACTCCACAATAAGACTAAATTCTTATAAGATCACCAGGCAAATTTATTCTTTTTTTTTTTTTTAATTTTACTTCAGATTAGAAGCCACAGGAGGTTTTGAAAGGTGTGGTTTGGCTTAGAGAGCATGAGTTCTTGCAAGAAGCACCTCAGTTGTTAGCAGACATAAGACCAACTCCAATTTACATTTAGAGGATGTGAGTAGGAAGTGATATGGACATTTCTTTGGCAAACAGTTATTAATAGTTGAGTTTATAGTAAGATTAGACATAAGGCTGAGATGTACTGAACACCTGCTGATCACTTGCAATTTCAGTTGACATGAGGGGCAGTTTGTAGGATTTCACACCTTTCCAGATTTGATCATCCAAAACCAAGACTGTTTCAGAAGGTTGCATTAAGTAGGAGTCATCTTTAAAGAACACAATTTGATGATTGGTTCCTGAGCTGGGAGCTCGTTTGCCCAGACACTATTTATGCTCTCACTCTGTAGACTGTGGGATTCAGTCATCTACTCCATAATACTTAGACTCCACAAGAATAGCAGACTGGACAACTTCTACAGTCTTCTACAGCAGTCTTCTACATCTGGTACATCAGTTCGTTATTCTTCCGTATCCTCTACCCATCCAGCTATCCCTGGCTTGAGTGCAAACATATGGCTTGGAAGAGTCACTCTGTGTTGCCCACTGCACATAATCTTAATTTCGCAGGTGATTACTGAGTAACTGCATGCAGTGGGCTACATGCAGTAGCTCCTGCAAGCACGTTGATGTTTTATTAACCAGCACTTTCCTATGCTGTAGTTATTCAGAGAAAAATAGACATCTGCAGAAGAGATAGGTGAATTGGTTTAGATTCTGATACTCAGAGGCATCTGACTGGGATAGACTGAGTGTGTTAGTGTTAATGCTCGTGAGGGTGCTTCAATTATTATCATGGTGGGTGGAGTATATATATATTTTATAATCACATGTGATCATACTCGAGGATTGGTCTGTTCCTGTGGGTTAGGAGGTACAGCTATCCCATAATGACTCACTGACAGCAAGCTAATTGATAGGGGGTTAGGAGTTATACTTAGCATACGAAGAAGCCTCACATTTTGGGAAAGGGAGAATAGTAGAAAGGAGAAATCCTATTAGGTCTGTCCTCCACTAACACTGGACATACTGCACATCAAATCCTCTACTTCTATGTTAATCACCCTACTCATTAAGCAGTAGGAGCTGATTAAACAAAAGTCACTCAGGGATTCTGATGATGGAGGTTGTGTTAAGTTCCAAAGCAGATCAAATTAGATGCCTGGATAAGTATTTGCACACATTAACGTTAACTAGCCCTTTCTTCTGTAAAGATCCAAGCAACATCTTTCTGGATGCAGCCCAAATCAGCATTTTAATCATGTTCTCACATGAATAGTTCACTTATATTTATAATACTAATACCGCAGGTCTGTGGCTACAAAGAGATGATACCACATTAAAAAGTCATGAATAAATATGCATTAGGTAGGCTTAAAGCTTGACAGGCAGGTTGTCCCTTCTAAATCAACATACATGGAACAGTTAGAGCTACATTTTGTGTTGCTATCAGGTTCAGGAGTCATTGAGATCTAAATCAAATAACCTAGACATTAGACGTGTTCAGTGTCCCGAGTCATCCAAACCCTGTGTGTATCTGAGTAATACATTAATATCAGTGCTGCTGCACTTCACAGCATGGGTTATCAAATCCTGCAGTGTCATTTCAGGTGCCAGAGTTATGAAAACCTATTGTGCCAGCTCAGGTGCTATTAGATAACCCATATGCATAAGTACTATTTGCCAGTGTTTTCTGTACTGTTTCTGACATGCTGAACATTCAGGGACCCTACTGAAATCTGTGGAAGCTGCCTGTCTTCTGCACCCTTGAAAAGGAAAGGAGGTGCTTCTAGCACTTTCATCATGGACCACTCATCTGTGAGTGGTTGTCAGCAGGAACACTTAACACCTTCATACACATTGGGAATAGGACTTTCTGGTGTGGATATTTCACAGGCAAATTAATAGGAAGCACAAAGCAGGAATAAAAAGATTTGCCTTCACTAAGACTACTTCTTTCATTACTTCCTATATAAGAATATCTGTGCGTAATCAGTCACTCTCCATCTGTGTCAACTTAGCCAGTAAATCCATATAACAGGTCAGTATTGTCCTGTGTAGCAATGAGTTCCCATGTGTAGCAAGATCAAAAAAAAAAAAAAACAGCAACAGAAAAAGAAAAGGGGCAAAATGCAGTTATTGGCATGTTCAGGCAGCAGAGAAGGGGAAGAAAGAGAGCAGTGACAAACCTTTATCATTTCTTTCCTGCAAAAGAAATTCAAATGCACTTTACCCTATCAGGTTTAGGCAGACAAATGACAGATGTCCTCAGTCTAGAAAGGCTCAATAATATTGCATTATTATTACGACTTCTTTAGAGAGGATAACATTTCAACTATTAAAATGACTTGCTTTGTCCTGGCTCATTGTTAACGACCTACTTTATCACCATCAGTAACCTGAATAGTAATGCTCTCACTAGATATGGTAATCAAGAATTGATTTGTAGTCTGAGCTAGGTCTGGCTGCCATTGTTGGAGTCTCAGATGATTGGAGATGAGGAGTGACTTCCAACTGTTCGTTTGTTCTTTCTCCTCTAAAATCTGGTTAGGAACACACCAGTATCACCTCATTAGTACATACTCGAATCTTGCTTACTGCAAAATAAGGCTATGTAATGCTTCTGAGATGAACCTTATGTAAGTCCCAGTCTATGAGGATTTGCTGTCAGGCTACAAGTAGCTGACCCAGTCAATGGCTCCTGACAGGTATCAAGAGCTGGGAAAACATCTTCCTGGAAGAAAAAAAAATCTCTTCACACTGTTACTCAAAGTCTAAATAACCGAGCAGCGGGACTGATTGCTGGGCCCATCAGAGACCTCAGGTTAGTTGGTCATGTTGTACTCCACTTTTGATGAAGATGCAGCTGAAGTCTGAAGCCCAACCTTTCACACTGTATGTTCACACTTTTTGTGTCTATTATGGTCAGACAAGAGAAATGGACTTCAGGGGAAAAAAGAAAACTGGTGTTAGATCAACTGAAAGTGTCCTTCCAAATATTTCCTTTGTAGCCAGTCTCTTGAAAACAGCAAGCATTTCATTCATTTGCACCCAACTAAATGTGAGCTGCTGTATGAATTAGGCTGGACAGAAGATAACATGTGGTTTCATTCCCTTCTGCAACAGAACTCCAAAGAGTTTGATTGTAATGAAAACATAAAAGACCATGGGAGGTAGTTCTACTTTCTGGATTTCACTAAACATAATGCCTGCAGCTGCACTTCCTCTAACAGAAAAGTTTTCCTGGGCAGCTGGTGTTAGCAGTATCAGGGAAGAACAGATTCATCCAAGCAACTGTCATCAGTCACTTCTATACCATAGCCCCTGGCCAACAACAGAATGGAGCAGTTCTCTTGGCAAAGAGAGCCAGGGCATATCAAATTCTCCCCTGAAGTTGAGTTTTGATCCCTCTTTCTAATGCAACTGGAGCAGAATCCAAGATTGAAGTTTTTCATACACCTTTCTCCTGAGCATGGCTGATTCCTTAACTCCTCCTACTTCTCCTCTGTGGTACTTCACTCTGGGTCTGTTCTGCGCTAACAACGTTATGTAGTCTGGCTTCTGGGGTGAGTCAGTAAATAACTGTCCTTAGTTAGGCAGAACATCAGAAGCTAACATTATTAAGAATATATTATTTATTGATCACACTGCTACCAGAAGAGTGGGAAAACACATTCCAATGGAGCTATAAAATAAAATAAAATAAAATAAAATAAAATAAAATAAAATAAAATAAATAGAATTAATATAACATAATATAATAGTGCTGATGAGGTTTCATTTGGCAACCAGATCATTCAAATATTTTCATTGGTAAAAGAAGTTGTAAATCCACAACCAATTCTACAGTAAAGTTTCAGGAAATTCCTGTCTAGTTACATTATCTTTTCAGAAAAATTGCTGCAGTCTGCAAAACCACTAACGAAGTACAGTTATGTGTTAGTCTTTCAGAAATCATGTGACCAGACTGTAAATTAGTCTGAACTCAGAGGTAACCCACAAACACACCATGCCATCCATTCCCTCTTTTACTGTAATGAAGATGTCTTAGCAGTTTTAAAGAGAAAACAACAATGGAGATGAAATTTTCCGTAGATAAGAGGGGAGGTATTGTGATAAATCAAAATAAGCCAGTGGTTTAACATACTATCCAAGGTGCTTCAGATCAAAGTTTTACAAAGTGATAGGCAGGTCCAGTCTGAGATTTGAGAGCTCTCGGAGGGGCTGATGCTGCTGATGTTATGCTTCTAACATGTAAATATTTTTTTTCATTCCATCTCAGTAGGGATAGGTCTTAGCACTGAGCATCTGTTACTGTATTTTAAACACGGTAATCAATAATCGGAAAACCTTAGTGGCTTCTCAGATAACTTCATCTAAACATAAGGGTAGTTCTGAAATCAGATTTAGCCGTCTCCAGTCCACTGTTCAACTTGTGTTAAGAAAGTGAGGCTGGTTACCTTCTGCATTTAAACAGGAATAGAAGTTACAAATGTCTTTCTACAACAAGAGATGTGCTTTGAAATCTGAATGTCCTAGACTTAATCCTTACATATAATGTCCAAAGCAGCATGTTACAGATATATGCAATCTGCATTCCTGACCCCAAACACCCTCTAAATTCACATCCTCCAGATACTCAGATTTGCTTTTGCCATGGTCCTGTAGATTCATCCTTAACAGAATCTCAAGAGATCTTCTAATCCACCTGCCTGCCCTGGGACACAGACTGCATTCCCTCTTCTGAACAGATGTTGCAAGGCTCACCAATTTGGTGTTGCTGAACACCTCAAGGGCTCTGCTCTAAGAATAAGGAGAAACAGGTGCTTTATAGGTTATTTTAGTGTGAGAGTTCAGGTTCTTCTGAAAGGAACAGAGTGTTTTATCAGTAGCCTCTTGTCCTTATAAAGGTCAGAGAGAGTGTGACAGTGGTTTCTACAGCAATAGAGTGAAAGAGCTTAGACCACCTCTTAGGGCAGTGAGAATATGACTGAATCACAACATAACACACCTGAAATTCCTCCCATACTGCAAAAGAAGGAAGGATGTTGCTATGCAATGGTGACTAACAGGCCTATGAAATATCATCCCATTAGTGTCAGTGGGACCAGGGCAAGGACAAGCCACAAAAAGCATATATGAAATTGGCTACAACAGAAATCATTCTATTTAGAGTGGCTGATGGAGAGGAGCCACAGTTTGAGCTGCTGCATTTGTTCTGTAAGTCTTCCTTTCACACTGTCACTAGATAGGCATTTTCCAAAGCATTAAAAAAATAAGATAGTCATCGCTCATAATTGCTTATTACAAATTGTTACGGCTCCTTGAGTCCAGTCAGCATTTATGAGCCAGTCTTTAAACACTGGCATTATTAGGTGCATTTATTACTTATTAATTAGTGCGCATGCACGCATTTGAGTTTATTGAGCATCTTCTGCTGAGGAAATTAGACTTCTAGAAAAGCTGCTCATCTAAGGCACAGATATACCCCAGTAAGCAGATTCCCACTGGGCAAAGCTCATTAATTAATGAGAAGCTCTAGATTAACATTTTGAAAGTAGGCATGGAAGTGACCAGCTAGGAGTAGCTGACTGAAAATCAAACCACACTGCCTCATGATAGGAGAATGCAGCTGCATGCTCTCCATTTCCCCACTGACATCTCCATTCCCCTGTGAAGGTATTCAGCTTCATCAGAATCTGTCACGTATTCTTTAAATTGCTTTAAAAAATCCTGTAGTGCCTATAAGAACAGGGGAGAGAGGAGAATTTGTCAATTCAAGGAAATGACCGTGTCAGAGGTGGCTAGAAAACAGTCAGTCTTAAGACTGTGTTAACATGGAGACCTCAGAAAGATTTTAAGCTCCTTGATGGGAGCAACTTTAGAGAGGATAATATTATAAAAGTGTTCTCAAGGAGAAAAGCCCTCTGTGGCACAGAACTTACATAATGCTGAGTAAGCTTTTCTGAGGAACAAAACAAAAGAAGAATTGGCAACAAAATGGACCTACTGCAAACCACTAATCCCTGGTGTAGAATCTGCAAATGCTGGTGAGCAGGAGGTGATGTAGGATTTACAGATGTCTATCCCAAAGGAAGTTTTAGATTCTGGCAGTTCCATGGAGGCACAGAAAAATGCACTAAAGGCTGTCCTGGGCTGGGTGTGGCATGTCTTCAGCCTTGGTTTAGGAAGACGAACATCCCACTGCAGTCAACGGAGAGAAGTTCTGAGAGCTCCTCAGAACCCCTGTCGAGCCTCCTTGCACTGCCTGAAGCGAAGTTTTATGCACGTCTGCCAAAGTAATCTCTTATTCTTATGGGTTGGTCACCTCCTCAGATGACTGTAAGGAGGAGGCAGTGGCCACCTTCTTCTTGTCTGTACTCTAGCTTTTACAAAAGGAAATTTAAAAGTTTCAGGAGTTTCTGACAGACTCATTCCCTTTTTGTCTCATCTTGGAATCACAGCTTTTAAGAGCACAGGTGGAAGATGCAGATTTCCCTGTGGTGCCCCAGTAAACATACCTGTATCTGCACAATGAAGACTATTCTTGTTCAGCTCAGGAGCATGACCTGGCATCTTCTTGAACTGCAAACAAACATCTCAAATGCTGATTTAAGAGTTCTCCTTTACCATGGACTCTTTGATCCAGTTCGGGCATTGCATTACATACACTGACTATAGCACCACCTCAGTACCATGACTAAGAAAAATCTCAGATCAGACACATGGGTAATACCTAGGCCTACAGTCAAACCTCACATCAGATGTAGCCATTGCCTAATGAGTTTTCAGTTTAAGCAGACAAGACAGAAAAAGGGTAGGAAAAGCCTACTTTTCCTCCTATGGTCTTATATTTATTCTGTCAGACAGAATAAAGAATACCTCGACTGACTTAAAAACCCATCAGCTCTAGAGACAAGTTCTTTGCTGTCAGGGTGGCTGCTGCGCATGGGGCCAGCAGTTAGTGAGGTCTGGGACGTCCTCTAGTGGCCAGTACGGTAAGGTGGGAGCTGGAGGGAAGAAATGCAGCTTTTCTGGAAAGAGTCAGATAATAGCTTCCTTAAGCACTGCTTTGGCTTCCTACAGAGACAAGTCTGGAGAGTTCCAGATATTTTTGTCTGTTGTTAAATTCAGCGCAAAGTTAACCATCACGGGCCCTTCTAAGAAGCTGATCATTCACAGCATGAATCCTATACTGCAACACTCAATAAAGCAAAGTACCTCCCATTTCTGCAAGAAGGAGAGAAATAATGCTCCTGCATTACAGTAGGGGCTGTAAAGGAGACCTGAAAGTACTTTGGTGCCAGGCTTCTCTGGGTGGTTGGAGCTTAGCAGGTGCACAGGCACAGAACCCTGGCTCAGTGTGAATGCCTCTCCACTTTTAGGATCAGACAGTGAATGGGCAGGGGGTCTGAAATAGGGCCTCATCTCTAAACAGGGAGGATCTTGGTCATGCGCATGAAGTGGAAAGTTTGAGGGAAGCTCATTGTAAAACACGGGTCACAACAGTACATTTTACCTGTCTGACTTGGGAGGATAAATTTACCCTCTCTTAACTTTTAAAAGCTATATAATCAAACCAAGTTGCCAGGTTTTGAGAAACACTGTAAAATTCAGCTGGTGGCTCGGTGTGAGAGGAAAGTGATGAACAAATCTAGTGTTATATTTCCTCGTAACAGAAAAAATAGAGGTAGTCTGAAGAAGCCAAGGCTTATTTTTCACCTAAAGTGCTCAAAAATTAGTTCAACTTGAAGTAAATGTTCCAGTCAATTTGTTTTTCCACTATTCAACCTGCTTTGTTAGTAATGCAAGAGTAATAGAAAAAAATATATTGACAGAACTGTATCTGCAGAATACAGAGCAAACTCTGCTTGTGCTCACGGGGAAGACTATTACTGATTGCTACAAGAATGTTTCTCAAAATGGTTTATAAGGCATAAGCAAGTCTTTAATTTAACTGTGTGCCATTATTACATGCTGAGTGTGGTTTATTATTGTACTAATAAACCATAAAGAAGACCCTATAACTTCATTACTACAGTCAATTGCCATGCGCAGTGTTAATTTGCCAACAGATCATTAATTGCCGGTACTCGCTGAAATGTAGACATAAAGCAAAACTATTGGGCAGAGTTTCTTTTCCAGAATCTGTTCTGCTGACAGCAGTAAGACTGAGCATATACAGAAATAGCTGTGCTTTGCCAGTAGAAAGGCTTAGGTCTCCACCGAACCCAACAGAGGTTGGGTGGCTTCCGAAAGGAAGCCACAGAGGTTTCCAATCCCAGCAGTACTCCACTGACTTCTAAGAAGTCAGAAAAATTAAAGTAGTTTTCAAAAAAAGCCAAATGTATTCTGATCTGAACCCTTAAAAATGCATGGTTTACACTATCCAAGGATTCTGAGAAGTATCATTTTTTCCATAGAAGAAAACCAAATAATAATACCTCATTTGGCTGAAGTAACCTCTTCAATAAAGTGCTAAACTGCATTTTCATATTGTATCGTGGAGGATTTATTTTGTACATAAAGTTGCTTTCAGTCCTCTTTGGGTTATCTAATGGACAGTACCATGTGCATATATAGCTGGATGTTATGGACCCCTCTGTGGTTGGCAACATGGTGCCTTGATCATCAGCAAATAGACAAGTTTAAGCACATTGGGAAGGTGCTGGAAAAGGAAAATACAGTTTAATGTTGACAGAAATAAAAGATGTTTACACGAGTCCAGCAAAGCAAAATAAAACATTTAAATTTTGGAATACTGGAAATGCTGAAACCCCCACAAAAATCTCTGATCCTGTAAGAAGTTCATCTTTTGTCTGATTCACAATGAACCTGAGCACAATGAAATTCCAAATCGTACTCTGCTGAATCAGAAGATTTTTTCCAGTTTCAGAGGAAAGTGTAGTGGTCTTGATGCTGAGTGTGGTGTAGATCTTACTTTTAATCGTGCCATTACAACAGGGAATTATTTCATGCTCACTTTCCCTGGAGATATGCAACCCCACTCTTTTCAGCCGCAAGATGGGGTATATTAAGCTGTGTAGTAGGTGTTCTTTAAATTCCTAATAAATTGCTGGCACATTGATGTCCTTCTGCAAATCTTGTCTTACACTTTATTACCCAATACAGAAATCTAAAAGGGCATAAGGTGGTAAAAAATACCTGCCATGGTCAATGTGGGTTATTCCTTTAGTTATACAGCCCAGAGGATGAATATCATGGGACTTGATACCATAAGACAGACAAATTAGCAGTATGCTGCTGCTTGTACCATTCAGGGATGGCCTTGGTTCTTGTTCTGGTGAAACAGTTGGTGTCTAACCGGGCAGTTTCTATGGTTCTAATGACAAGATGGTAATTTAACACCATGGTCAGCTTTACCCTGAAGCATGTTTCTAGTTAGTAGGAATAAGGCAAGGGGAAAAATACAAGTGAGAGAGTGCTTGAAAGTTTAAGGGCATTAAATGCCTCCCAGCTGTCAGGGTAGTAATTAAATTCAGCTTGTTGACTTCAGCTTTGTTGCGATTATGTGAAATTAATCTTCAAACACACTGAAAGCTTCCATTGCTGTTCATTTTAGTGCTGAATCCAGCAAATCCCAAACAATATGCACAGAAGCATTGGCATGCATCTGGCAGTCACCCAGCAAAAAATGTCAACTTAGAGAAATGCGATTAAACTTTTTTCCCAGTTTGCTTTTGTGCAATATTTTTTCCCTTTTTTATTCCTCTGACCAGGCTGGAGCTATGTCTGTCTCTCTGGAAGAGTAGAAACTCAACTGATAATCTTTCGAAGAGGTCAAAAAGTCCAGTTGTATTTCTTCTCCTACTCCTTAGCTCAAGCTGGGTTAGATATAAAGGATTACTTGGAAATTCCAGCTTTCAAAGAACAAATCCTTCCTGCTTGTTAACTTTCGATTAGCCCTGTCAGCCTCCCTGTGCTAAGCATCACACACAATTAAGAACAGTTTCTGCCCCAGAAAGCTAGAACTCAAAATCCCTGCTTAGTATGCAAATGCATTACCTGAACTTGTGCATATGTGTCAAAAATTTATGCATTGATGTAGTCAGTGGCAGCTTGCTATTAACATCAACTAGTATGCTAAGCCCTTTTTATGTGAGGTGTGCATAAATACATTCATGCATTTTACATCCCTACTTCCAGAAAAAAATGTCATTTTTCTATGAATATATAAATACCCTTGTAAGTGCACTTAGTATATTAATTAAATGATGTTCACTCTTAAACTGCAGTGTACCAAGGAATAATTGATTGGGTGGACTCTTACATCTAGGCAGAAACAATGTTTATTATCTCTGCTTGCTGCTCTTAGCTACTAGGTTTTGCCTAAAAGCATTAGCTCAAATTGGCAGCATGATTTAGATTTTTCTGCTGTTTTGATCTCATCTTTGGGAAGTGGCAATCTCGCAGCAAGAATCTCCCACTTTGCAGGGTATGACATAATCATGTATTACATGATGTGAGACACCTATGTGGCAAAAAATCCCCAGTGCATTCTATATTGTGTGGACAAGAAGGTAGCAGAAGAGTAACAGAAGTCAGTATTGCTTTCTCTCGTGAATAAGGACACCCACTTAATGTTGTTGGGTTACATCCACTGAACAAGTTACTACAAGTAAACTGAATGTCATAACCTCCTGGGCAGCAATCAGTGCTCCCTTGTACCTGCTTAACAATGGAGCACCTCCATGGAGGATACCTTTTCTCTCACCCTTGGAGCAAGCAGTCAGCACGAGAAGAGAACTGGGATGAAGTAGTTTGAGGTGTTGAATTTCCTACATCTTGGATTCCCATAGCAATATTCACGGCTAATTGCCTGGACACCACCAAATGAGAACATCACTGATCCCAGAGGTGTTGCACCCTGTGAAAGGAACCTGGAAGCAGTGTGCTATGCAGTGGAGAACACTAGGAAGGACTGTGATTGTCTGGGTCCTCTCTGACTCCTCAGAAACTTTGCTAGGACATATTGCTCTACGGTCTGATTGACTGACAACTCTAGTGTCCTCTTATCTGGATATGTATCCCCACTTTTCTGTAGCACCTGATTCTCTGGCTGGTCAAAGAAGAATACAATCAATATCTGCCTCTTCATACTGTGTACAAAGTCTTTGTAGGATATCTTTGGGGATAACCATTTGACAGCAGTCTAGATGATGGAGAACACTGATTCTTTTTTACCTTCAAGAGCTACATTCAGTCCTATGATGTTGTGCTACAACATACAACTTCCAGTTTTTGCCTCTAATACAGGATATGCTATACAAAAAATGTCAGCTGATAGAGGGCAAAGCTCAGTTTTTCAGAGCTTGTATTACAAGAAAAGGGTTTGCACATGAAGCCAGCTACTGGATGCAAAGCCTGACTGTTGAGGTCTCCAAAGGGCAGAACTCCTAACGTGCTTTTGGAATCATTTGTTTTCCTGAACCTTACTAGATATTGCCTTATAGTCTAAATTTGGAGAAGTCTCAATAAAAACTGAAAACCACTGGGATATTTTTACCCTTCTGGCAACCCAGAATTCTTATGAGCTGAGAGTCAGCCATGGTGAATTTCAGTGCCATTGGCTACACACCTGGCAGGCATCTGCGGCAGCCTCAAACAACATGCATGTATTCTAGCTCCAGGCAGCTCTTGGCCTTGCTGTTTGTCAGCTTCTCCCTCAAGGGAAGAGCGATGAGGAATTACTGCCAACATGTGTAATATTGCAGGACATGAGTCTCCATCAGCAGAAAGAGTTGGGACTGGTATCTCAGATAAATCTTTACTTTGTTGACTGCATCCTCCTGAAGTTTAGTTCTGATTTCAAAGGGAAATGCATACTTTATCCATGTGGTTTTGAAGAGCACCAGATGTCTAGGTATACGTCTAGGACAGAAACGATAGTAAACTACTAGAGCTTTTGGAAATTCAGTTAAAGTCCCTGTATCACAAAAGTTCGGGTATGCTCTGCTAGATCATGCAGACCTGGCTCCTGTCCCAGAAAACTTTAGATGTTTAACTAGGGTATCTGAGAAGCATAATTGCTGTATGCACTCTTTACAACCTGTGGATAGAAAGCATGCAAAAGCAAGGTTTAGCCCACCTCAGGTATGCTATAAGGTTAATAGCAGCAAAGATTGGAAGGCACTGTGTGGAGAGTGAGGGTGCTGAGGGAAGACAAGCCACTGCAAAGTTCATTATGTGCTGAAAGAAATAGCGGAATTCCTGGAATTCGTTGTACTAAGAGCTGCAGATCCCCAGGGTGGACGCATGCTGTTATTAAACCCCAGTTGTAGCACCTGAGGCTGAGGAGATAGCAGTCATCTGCCACTTTCCCACAAGTTCTCACTTTCTGTGCTGCCAGAAATCCTAGAGCCCAACAAGGAGACTGCAGCCCAGCGTCAGCAGAGCATGGGCACATGAAGACCACTGTGCAGCTGCGTGCTTTTTCCTTCCTGGAGCTGGCAAGGTCTGCACTGCAGATATATCCTGGGATCTTCTTGTTGCTGTGGTTCTTAAATACTGCTTCCCTCTTACGAGGCTTTTTCTGCCTTTCTCATTAGGAAACAGAAGAATTACTGACCCTAAATTTAACCCTAATCTTAACTCTTTAACCCCAGTTCCTTTCTGAACTATTTATTTCAGACTTTTCTATTATTTTTTGAGCTGTGCTGACAGGCAATAGTTCTGGAATATGAAATGTTTTGCAACCATGGTAACGCAATGCACTCATTGGAAAGTTTTCTAATTCTAAAAGAATTAGTTTAACACATCTTGAACATTAGGCTTCCTATAAGATTCCCAGGCTCACCACATTGTTTAAAAGAACAAAAATCATTGACTGATTAGGTAACATTGCAGAGAGTCCCTCTGACATGCTACGCAACATTTGCCCCTGGAGCACACCACAGGAACAGCCCAAAGGAAACTGTTTGTGAAAGCTACCAAGCTGCAAAAATTGGAAGTGTTGTCATTAAAGGATACTTTTGTTCTATTCTGTTGTGGATTTCCCTTGCTTCAGATACAAGCTTTAATTTTGCAGCAATCTGGTTTGGTTTGTAAAGAGAAACAGAAGCCCTACTGCAGACAACAATAAGCAATTCCTCTCCTCTTCATCTTGCCACCTTTTGCTCCCAGTGGGAACAGATTCCTGCTTGCTGAAATCACCAGTACCTCCAGTAAATATTATCCACAGTTTATCTCTCTTCCCATTATCTATCTCTCTCATGAATTTATATGTAATCTTAGTCTTCTTCTTCTATATTATGTCAAATTAAAATCTCCTAAGTGCATGAAAAATGGTTACTGTAATGCATGAACAAAAATTAATAAAGCCAGAAGGGAACATGAAATCAATAATCTAATTCTGACAGCTTGCTTTGTGTCTGTAGCCAGGCTGTAAGGATGTACTAGTGTTTCCCTCTGTTTAAAATTAATTGAACTATTTTATCATATCAGATAAGAGTGCACTCTTTGTGCTATTGAAGTGATAATTATGACATGATAATTACAGTCTGTGGCCTGCATGATTCTTTGAATGAGTCAGCACAGGCAATTAGTTTGCGACAGCAACTTTATGTGAATGTGTCCCTACAGATAGGAGCTGCAGGATAGTTTAGCTGCTTATTATCTCAGTTGCCCAAGGTTCCTTATTCACAGGAAGATATTTTTTGTTGTGGTGGTGCTAGAGGTTTTGGGGGAAATTTGGAGGTTTTAGTTTTTATTTTCTTTCCAGTTTGAGCTATCCGTTTGGATAAATATTATGATTGCAGGAATCAGAGACAGAAAAGGATGGAAACAGGACCACTCTATAAGGTTAGCTCTGTGATGGTGTCCTTTGAGAAATTCTGTTTGATGCCAGAATGATATGGGCTCCCCATGCCTGCCGCACCTTAGAGTGACTCCATTAAAACTGATCAGCCTTCGAGTTTTCTAAGTCATCTGTGACTGTAATATTCTGCTGACAGACAACTGTATGCTCCTCTGTGCTCACTGGAAAGGCTCAAGAATGTCCTGGAAGAAGAAAGACAAAATACTTGTTCACAAGTAAAACTATAAGCATCAAATATTGCTGAAGAACTGCTTGGTTTTGGCAAGCTGGAAGCATAAGGGTATTTCATCCCAAGCCAATTACAGTCTGAACCAGGAGACAAGGTATAGATATAGATATATGCAGATAAGGATAATGAAAGAATTTTGGGAGACATGAAAGAGTACAGTCTCACAACATGGAGGTAAAGTTGTTAGGTTATTCACTTTTAGAGGAAAGGCAGGAAAAAAGAAGAGGGTTGTTTGATTTCTAGGTGTCCTTTCCCTGTATGATCTCAGCTGAAAAAGGACTAATCCTCCTTTTAGAACAAATCAGTAATGTATGCAATAAATAATACACAGGCTATAAATAAAACACAGTATGGAACAACTGCTTGCTAAATGAATATCATCCATTCTGTGAGCTCATGAGACAGTGGAAGAAACAGTATGTGATCATGCAATTAATGATGATACATATCAGTATGATCCAAAAAATCTGATTTAGGGCTACATTTCCTAACTTGGCAGCATTTTATTCTGCAACCATACTTCACTTTGACTGTGTGTGTAACTATATTTCAGCTGTATTATTCATTTATCACAGTGTTTATTTCTAAGCTGGTTCCACCTTAAGCGTGCAAATATGAATGTCATAAGATCAGGCCAGATCCAAGGCAGTTCAAATGGAGAGGACATATTTTTATTCCCTGAACATTATGGTATGTTACCATCTGTGAAATTTCTGAAAAGGTGCTATTCCCTCATCCTAGATCCCTAGTAGATGTGATGAGCTGCAAGGGAACTGTCAGTGAGAAGGATTTGCATGCAACATATTGCCTCCTGATAAAAAGAATCAACACACGTCAACACATGTACAACATGTCACTATTAGGTCTAGATTTGAAGTTCAAGAGACAGATGCTCTGCTCATATCCACAGTGCTCTATTGAATTCTATATACACTGGGTGAGAATGTGATTCATAGAGAACCACAGGCTCTTCCCAGGATTTGTGGGAGATCTTCTGGGAGAAAAAATGTGTCCTGTAACTTTCAAAACAAAGGCATTTTTATTTATTAGGGAAGACTTGGCTTGAGAATAACCCTATGCTGTGTTTGTGTCTTGCAGGTCAAAACCAAATTGGGTTGTCACATGCAGCGTAAGTGGCATCTGTTTGGGTGACGCCTAACAGAAATCCTCCTGAACATGTAGTACACGGCCTAAACCCCAACTCAATTATAAGAATAGCTCAAAGATCAATCTCGATATTTTTTTCAATAAGTAATCAAATTATTTACTGTTCCTTTGTTCTTTTCATGTGGCTGTGGCACCATTATAAAAATCCTCTTCTCTCTTCTCCCCCCACTGACACACAAAGCGAATTGTTGAACAGGACACCCAGGCACGTCTTCACTTGCACTTTCCCATTCACTTACATAACTGGATATGAATATTGCTAATTTATCTCTCTGACACTCTGCTTTTTAAGAGGTTTTGACCTGCAAAAAATCCCGAGTACTGTACATAAAATTCTAAATGTTGAAATTCTCATTCACCACCAAAAATAATATTTCTAGCTTCCTAGTCCCTTTCTTGAACAAAGAGAGGAACAAATAGAAAAATAGTAGAACCAGAGAAATGTTGTCTAGAAAGGACCTCTGCTGGTCAGTAATTCAAACTCCCATTTGGAGCAGGAATATCGCCAGCAAAACTAATAAAGCTCTTACAAAGCAGAGATGCTCCCTACTTGTATTTTATAATTATGTATGCTCATTCACTTCATGAAATAAAACAAGTTTCTGTGTTACTGGGGAAACCATAGCCTAGGAACAGAATGCAGCACTACAGGTCTTGACAGAGGAGCTCTGAGATGTGAACAGTGGTGCACCATGTGCAGAAAGCTGATTTTTATCTCAGCTGTCTATCTGTTTGGAGTCAGCAGGAAGGAGCATAAGCTCAGGTGCACAGCTGTGAGCCAAATGGACTGGAGTCTATCAGCCACTCAGGGTTGCTTTATGTCAGTGTATCACACATGGACCTGAGGGAGGGAGATCCAGTACGTGTTCCTCATCTCTGATTCTGTGGGACATGGCTGGAGGGTTGCAATAAATATCTGGAGCTGTTTGGGAAGGACACCTTATTGGAGATGCAGCAGGAGTTATAATTAGACCCCTTTCATGTGTTCTAGTCATGTTATGGTAATTAAATAGACGCACGAGGCCCCTGGAACTCTGGGGGCAGTTTTCTTGAAGTAGGCACTGTAGAGGGTGAACATGAGGCTCCCTTTTGGGGTACTCCCTCCCACATTCCAGGCCGGAGGAAGGAAGTTTTGCAGGTAGGACTGTGGAGACACTAACAGAGCTGCTCTTTGCTAGACAGCCCTGAAAGCCACCGTGACTCACGCAAGTCTCAAAAGGCTACCTAGCCTGCTCTGTTCACTGGATTTCATTCCCATATTGCTGTAGGAGCAACCCTGGAAATGAGGAAAGCTGTGTTCCTTTCTTCAAGCTCAGTGATGCACAGGGAAGCATTTCACCTTTCATGCATGGGGGAAAAATGAGACATGAGGAACCATGTGTTTTATGACACAGATCATTGCCATGTAGCTAGCATATAATATGTAAAAAGGAACAGCTATGGCAATTTCAGCAACTTGTTTCAGATTTTAGGGCAATAGTCTCCTCATAGAAAAGACTGCTCTGGCATACAGACCTTATGAATACAGATTTATTCATACTTATAAAACTCTATGCAACGACTGTCTTTGGTATGTCTGTTTAGGTCATGTTGGAGAGATGATTGACGGTAGGTAAACTTTTATGGTTACTTCCAGCACACAGCAATGACTCTGACAATGGCAAAAAGGTTGTATCACTCGTATGGTAAAATGACTGGGGAGCAGAAAATCAGCATTCACTTGCAGAAATGAGGTTTCGGCCAAGATTTTGTTATTGAATAAGTGACTGATGATACACGTCATTCATTGATTTTCACCAGCGTATGTTTTTCTGAGAGTCACAGTAGTGCTGAAAACAGGGCAGTATCAAGCTGGGAAGCAAAATGTCTCTACACAGGGATAATGTTTAGTAGAACAACAGTTACAAGTGGGGAAAAGTAAGAAGAAATGTACTGCTGAAGAAACATTACAGTTTGAACTGTACGGTGTGTGGTTATTTGCTCTGACTTTAACTTACTGTGAAATCCAGCCGGTAACTTTGATCCAGTTTCCCAGTTCCTCTTGTTATGAGTGAAGGAAAACAGGACTTATGGCCCCAATGGTGCCCTGTAGGGGGTTGCTGCAGAACCAGTAAAATAATTTGGGCTTGCTTTGTGCTCTTTGAATAGCAATTCTTTAAACAAATTATCCTACAATGACATCTGGTGGTTGTTTTTCTTTGACAGGAAGTTCTTGCAGAAGTATGTTGCCAAGAGTTGCCCGAGGGTGAACATTCCCTTGACAATAATTCACTTGGGTTCTACTTTTAGGTGGGAAGTGAAAATGTATTAACAAAACTGAACACTTTTTCAGTTAATAAACAGCACACAGTTCTTCCTTGGTGCCAGTCACTGTGACCAATTGTCTTGTTGGGAATGATCTGATGGTCGAATATCAAGAAGAGAGGCCACTGCTGCATCTGGAAGAGGTACTGGTTCATTCTGAGAGCAGCCATTTTTCGGCCCAAATATGTGCTGTGATTTCTCAGAGATCAAAGCATCCACATACCCATTTTGGCAGCAGAACTTATGAGCTCACTCAGGAGTGGGCATGTGTCTCTGTTGCAGCCCCAGAGCATCGCTGTGTTGGGGTGCTGAGCGCTCTGCAAAGAGTGATCCGTGAGCTTATAAGCCATGCAATGGCAGCGGGGTGGGGACCTCCAAAGGCTGATTCTTTCCCTCTGACAACCCATAACAAAGCCCTAAAAGAGAGAGCAGGTACAAATGACCCTCAGATATCTCGACCCTCAGATATCTCTTTCTTTGAGCCGGGCACCAAGCACTGGATAGAGAAAACTGTGACCCAGCCTCCACTCCCAGCTGCAGTGAGGTGCCCACTCAGGTGTTGACAATTCCCAGCACTCAGCTAATCCTAGAGAGGCTGCAGGGCAAACCTAAGTGCTTCTCTTTGTCTCCTCAGTGCTCCTCAGATCCTCATGGCTAGAGTGTGATCTGTACTCCTTGGATGCTTGCGTAAGTCCTTGTGGCTATGGAGGTGGACACTTCACAGTGTATGGTTACCACAAATGGTCTTCTGGCCACCAGGTGGAACCCAAGCCATGCCTGTGCTCTCAAGATCTCTCTGCCAGTGGCTCCTTGCAGAAACCTGCAGGCAACTCAGTGCTCCTCTTAGTGGATTTTACTCCTTTGGGGTGGCTTATGCCAGACAAGCTACATTGGATAATTGCCGTCCTGTTCAACGAGACACCAGGTCAGTAACACAAAAGGGAATTGCCCAAGGGAAAGCATTAGCAGACAGTAGTGAGACATGGAGTTTTACAATTAATTTCTCAAAGCAAATATTTGAAAAAGAGAGTGTGAATATGTGGTGGCTGCAATGTGGAAAAAGTAGCATGAATTAATTTCATAGACTTTGGTCCGCGATAACTTAATGTGGGCAAGGTAAAGATTAAGCCCTGGTACCAAATGCTGCATTGCTTCTTGAGGAAAATAGCAGACAACTGCTGAGTTTGGCCTATAAAGGTCTTGTTCATAAAGTCAGGATCCAGTTATTCTGGAATGGATTCCTGCCTGATACTCAGCATATTCAAGCACAGTATTATTAATGATTAAAATGGAATATTTTTTTACTTCAAACTAGATTCTTAACTGAGTTATCTTCTCACTAGATCCTCAAAGGTTTTTGCGTTGGAAGTTCACTGGTTAATGTTGGGTAGTACTAATGATCATTGGTGCTGGTTTTGTTTGCTACAAAATTTTTTTTTTCACTTTAAAATTTTGCGAAAGATTTGGAAGATTTTGCAAAATATGTGTTTTTCTAAAAGACTAAACAGAATTCTGTTGGTTTGGTTGTTGTGGGTTTTATTCCCTGTGGCCTTCAAAAAACTTAGAAACTTCAGGGAAATAAAGAGGACATAGATATACATACTTCTCAATATTTCTATTAACATTAAGAAAGACCTCCCCCGTTATCCAGAGCAGGATGAGGATACAAACAGCTGTTGCTGTTTATGCTCTAGGATTGTGCAGGCTCCCCCCAGAGAAGGTATATGCACAGTAGCTCATACATTTGGGACCCCCATAGCTCTGCTGCTGTTACAGCTCTTTTTCCTTTGCTTCCCTGCCAGCACCAGCAATTATGTGGTTTCTTATTCTTCCCTCAGAGATGAAGCCCAGAGTCGGCCCATAAGGGTCATACATGGTTAATACTTTATGCTTTGTTGACTCACACATCAAAAATAATTTCTTAATATCCTTGTATTCCTTAACCTACTGTTTCTTCTCATTACTGTCGCTGAAAGTACATCTGTGATCTCTGCTGAAAACCCTGGCTATTTGGGATGCCCTGTGGGTTCACTGCTTAGCGTCACAAAATCTTTCTAATCTTTAGATACTTTAAAGTTTGATCTTCTTTATTTGCAATTGTTTCTTGCCACTGAGGTATCAGGATCTGAAGCATTTCTTTCCTGGCTTAACATCCTAAATGTGTGAGCATCTTGCACCATCATGCATCAGATGCCACAAGGCAGCTCTACTGGCTGTCTGCTGGTCAGAGTGGAACACTAACATGTTTCACTGGCAAATACCACAGTGTTTGCCTCAACATCAAAAGCTATGAGTTTTTGTCATCTTGTGCTTTTTAAAATATTTTGTTCCAAAGCAGTGCATCTGGTCAAACTTGACCTAATTAGGAGGATAAGCAACTTGAACTGAAATATTTCCTCTCCAGTCCACTGAAAACTTCTTAGTTGATCTAAAATTCAGTCAGAGTGTGTTTTTATTTTTCTTGAGAGGCAGTTGCCTTATTGGCCTTGCCTGTCCTTCTCTCCCCTTGAAGAAAGTATGACTTGAAACCAAATTGTTTGGGAAGTGTAGTGTTTGTCCCCGCTTGTCTCACAGGTAGTGTCTCCTGTATCATTTCACTTCCTGAAGTGCGATGAGACTGAGAGCAGGATTAGGGCTCTGACAGCTCAGCCCTGGCATCTTATAACAACTTTTCCCACCTCCAGCAGCCCACCTTTCCCTCTGCCAGAGTCTTTCTAGGAGGAGTGGCAGAGCCAGATGTGTGTGTCACCTCCATACATTTGGCTCAGCAGGCTGAAGTACCAGCTCCCACCTACCTCTGGAGAGAGTTTGTGACAGCTCAGGGATTAGCACACATTCACTTCTGCAGCACCTCGTAGCAGGGCAGCAGTTTCTGACAATGTGTTAGGGCAAACGTGACTTCCTAAATCGGAACCCCTGGCACTCGTGCACTGTCGATGACAGTGTTAGTGAAATACTTTGTGCTGTACTTTTAGCTTGTTTTCTTCTACCAGCAACGTGCATGCAGATATGAATGACAGATATGAGAAAATAAAAATGACCTTTTTTTATAACGGCAAAATGTCTCAGGAAGTTACAGGAAAAGGGATTGGATATTGGCTAGAACTAAATGAATATGCAGAAAGGAAACAGATTGTATATGGAGATTTTTTTCATATGTAAAATCACTCATCTCCACAGCCATCAGTTACTGAGAGCTTCATCCCTCTTGGTAACTAGCATCGATGTCACCATCTGCTCCCTGGTGTTGCCATTACACAATAGCCTCGCTGTTCTCAGCCTTCCAGAAATTCAACTGCTTGAAATACAATTTTAAAACCCCATTCTACTACTTTTCAAATGATGTCCAAAAATGAAGTCAGTAGGAGTCAAAGATTTTAGTAGGAAGTGTGAGAAACAATCAGAAAACACAGATAACACACCAGACTGCTGCAGAAGAAAGAAAAAGCCAGTCCAGCCAATTGTTTTCTCCCTGCGGGTGGAATTTATTTACACTTTTTCATGCTTATGTTGAGCTAAGCTAGAGCAGTTTTGCTACCAGGTGTGGTCACTCACCCTCTGCAATCAGCTAAATCAGGTTTTGTGGAAGACTGAGATTTATTTCAGCTGCTTTGTGAATGCAATACCTAAACTCAATACTTCGCTGCACAAAACCTGGGCACCAGCCTCTGTCTCTTTTTGCATCCCTGTTCCTAGCTATATTCTCATGTTCAGTTGTAACCTGAAATTACAGTCCTAAGGTGTAGGTGGGAGGTTTGCTGAGAAGTTGTGAACATCCCTGCTGCAGTCTTGGGTTTATGACTTAAGAAGACATTGAATAATTTTCACTTTCCTAGGTAGGACTAAAATTACAAATATTTCTCCACCAGCAACTTTTGAGCCTTTGGAGAAAACTTTGAATAGAAGATACTTCTTCTAAGAAATACAGAATTTACTTTGCTGTTAATACAGTTGTCACCACATGCTAATATTGCCTAGCTAAGAAAGACCTGAGCTAGGAGAAGTTAGTTTTAAGGCCAAATATCTATTTGTTCTCAGATAAACAAGGAGGAAAAAAAACCCTGTAAGTTTTCTGAACGGGGAAGAGTCTGATTGTGTTCAGGTCAGAAATGGCTATGATGCAGCACTTGTACAGCCTCAATTTTCAGCTTTAAGAGAGCAAAATAACAGCCTGACTGAAGGCTCTGTAAAAGCAGTAAATGAACCTTCTGTATGAATGTGAGAAGAAAGTGGGGAAAGGGAAGAGGATATGTAGCCTTGGAACTCAGGAATGGGTCTGTTATTACCAGATCCCTGTCAGTGAATTGGATCTGCCAAGAAGTCAACCTATATTACTCCAAAGTTTGTTTTATTTCTTTCTGGAAAGAAAAAGATTATGTGGTGGGTTTTGGAGTTTTTTTGATCTGTTTTGTGGCAAACTGAGATTCTTATATTTATTTTGATGATCTGAAAAGCATGAGTTGCTCTATAAATTATTGCTTTGAAGAGATTTTTATTTGCTGCTTTTAGAAAGTGCTTTTGCCTATATAGTCAAAGGAAGAGACATCTGCTCAACTGAGAGATGTTATTGAAAGCACCTGCTCCAGCTATAAATAATGTTGCAATAATCTATGGAAAATGGGAGGGTTTTAGCAGGTTAGACTGGAAAAGCCTCATTAAGGAATATTTCACAGGCTGTAGGCGGAGCTGTCGGGTTAAAATGTCTCAGGAAGATGTGGGAATTGAAGTGGGCTAAGAAAACATCATCTATGTTGAGCTATTGACTTGAAGAGCTGTTCCCCCTGGATTTGAGATGGAGCTAATGTCTAGCTTTTATTTCCTATTGTTTGTTTTCTGAATCTCTAAAATTAGAAAATATGAAAACTCCTCTTTTTTTTTTTTTTTTTGTAGTGAGAAATATATATTTGTTTAAATCAAACAAAATCATACTTGTACCATCTTGTAAAGCAGTGATCCCTGGATAATTGTTAGTCTGTCAGTTTGCATGTCCAGTAATGGTGAGAAGAGTACCCAGATTAATGCAATTATGCTTTCAGTGAGATGCATCATATGATTTGCCTCTAATGGTAGATATTCATCTTTGTGGTAGAGCAATGTTTATTAGCAACACAGGCAATAACCTGCTCTATATTGCCTGAGTAATCTGGGGGTGTTGTACTTGAAAAAGAAATTGTGCTCACTTTGTACCAACTCTGAATCACCACGGCTTTGTTATCCTGGTTTCGTTCTGTCAGAAGTACTACTGATTGGTCAAGAAATTACTGGTAGCTTTTAATTTCTAATTCATACGTGTAATGCCAGGAGAGAATTTTCTCCAGATTCAACACTGCAATTTGGCACAACAGCAAACTACTGGGAGAAAATGATTTGCTGATAAAAAAGGCTGAACTTCACAGCAGCAGCCTAGCTAATATTTCCTGAAGACACTATTGCACTATAAACAGACTCATTGTGTTGGCTGTAGGGCACTGTCTCATCTGGAAACACCCATTTCACAGTAGTTACACAATTAACAGATATATCCCCAAATAACTGCCTGGAATATTTTATTTTTTTTTTTTAACACAATTTCCTTTCTTAAAATTGGTCCAATGCTTTCTAAATCGCACAGTGCCTTCCTGAATGGAAAGGGTACCCTAAGACCTGTTCCTGCCGTGTTCCTCTACTCCACAAGCATCTCCATCTTTCTTTCATTCCCCTTCTTCAAGCAATCACCATGTAGTCCTGGGAGGTCTCAGCTGGCCAGATTTACAGTCTATCTGAACCAGAGTGATTCAGGGCAATCTGCTCATTAGCACTTAATTTCTCCTTCACTTGCCCAAGGCACTCTCTGGTGCAATTCTAGCAGCAGTGATGCGGTCAGTCCCTGGTGTGGCTGACAGTGCGCTGGACCACGGTCCCCTGCACTGTCCTTCCCAGCCCTGCTCATTAGGGTTCAGCCCTTGCCTGGGCTTTTTCTTCCTGTAGATTTTGCCAGCATCAGGCTTTGATTTTGTTTTTTAAAGTAATTAATTTAGCTGCAACGTAAGGCACATTTTATTGTCACCTAAAGACAGTCATGGAACATATGCGTATTTTTTTTCTGGTATTTATTCCAGAGAACTTCAGTTCTTAGGGACACTTGATAACTTTAAGGTCAGTAATGTATAACCAAAGACTGAGGCTGTACAGCTCGAGGGCAAATGTCTTGCCTAAAGATTTTAGTAGCAGACCTGGGCAGGAATTTGCAACTGTTTTCAGGTCTACAGATGGCTGGTGGTGTTACCTGAATTTTATGTGAGTTTTTATGTGGGTTTTGGGGAGTTTTGTTTTAGGATCTTTTTTTGTTAATTTGTTTGAGGTTTTTGTTTATTCTGAAGTTGGACTGGCTCTTGGGAAACAAGAAACATTTGTAAACTAACAGAAAAATTTGCCAATACTTTTATCAGGATCAGATATCTTGAGATAGTTCTTGCTTTTTTGGAGTGTAGTACCTGGATACAGAGATTGAAAAAAATTCTATGTTCATGTGCATCACAGATGAAAATAGAGACAAAGTCAAATCCTCACTGGTATGTCCACTTTCTGCCCAGGGAAAGGACGAACAAGAGAGTAGACATCCTCTGTGCCAACTCCATCCCACAATCTGACTAGACTGAAATTTGACAGCATTATCTATGTATTTACTGCGCAAGCGACAATTTCCTACTGAATCGTGTACCTTTGTCACTGACAAGACGATCTTTCTTCTTGGGCTTTCCATGGGAATAAAGAGCTGTTCAGAGAAACCTATAACTCATTACCTCCCCAAGGGCAAGGGTCCTTGTCATTCTGTTATGGCTGTAGAGACAGTCCTTTACTCCTCAGGATTTTCAATAGTGTTTTAATAAGCTGAATAGAACCATCTGAGTAAAAATCAGATGATAACAAGACTAACCCCCAAACTTCTGATCGGTTTTGTCACAGGGGTTTAGATCACTTGGTGCTGAGTTGCTTTGTGTGCCATCTTGCCAAAGCCCCCATTAAGTGAGAGAGAATACTTAAGCCCCAGCATTATGAGCTGGTTGTAATTAGATCGGGTCAATGAAAAGAATTATTACTTTTTTCTTTTTCTTTTTGAAGCCCACACTTTCCAGTCTTTCCAACAATCTAGAAATTTCAAGATAAATCAGTTGCTTTGTGAAATAATCATTTCAGCACAAGGAGATCAAATCTACTCTTTTGCCAGACCTTTTCTGTTTCAGAAAATGTTGCTGTTAAGCTCAGAATCCCTTAACTTGTTAGCTATGCGTCATATCAAATTCCTACCATACCATAGTTAGTATTTTGACATGAAAATACATTCACAAAGCATTTAAGAAACTTCCAAGACTCAAATTGCAATGTTTTCTTGTCTGATAGTGCTGTCCACAGAAGGTCTTCTGAAATATTATTCAAATTTTAATTGAGAGTGCATATAACTGCCCTCATTAATACATCAGGGGGTGATTACCAGGGAGCAGTTTCTAAATTACTGTAATTACAGAAGAGCTATTAACAGCTAAAGGCTATGAAAATGATAGTCTGGGAAAGACAAAGTACAATATAAAGTTAAAGGAAATTAATTTGTTTCTTCTACAAAAAAGAAAATGATAGGGAAAGTCTGATAAGGCTCCAGCTCCATGAAAGGTTTTGGGTTTTTTTTTTCACACGGGCAGTGGTCTGTGCTGTACCATGTTCATAAATATGGGGCTTAATATCAAAAATTTAACTGAGATATAAAGAAAAAAAGTCTGACTAAGGAAAGCCAAGGTTTAGACAATGTCAGGGCATATTTGAGATTCTTCAGCACTGGAGGTTTTGAAGAATATTTCTGGTAGCAATTCCTGGTTATGCTTTGGACTGGTGGGAGAGACTCCTGCTCCCAATGCTCTTTGTTCTGCATGCAGCAGTGTGTGAAGACCTTTTCATGTGAGGCTTCCCTGTGCTCACCCACCTGGGGAAGGGTGGGTGAACCTAGGACCCAACTTTGTGCACCTTCCCTTATACATTAAAAGGTACACACCAGTCACAAAGGTTTTCTGATAAACTGTGAAATCATCCCCCAAACCTGTCATGGCAGTGACTGGCCTATAGCCTGGAACTGGGGAAGAGGCATGTGAAAAGGGAGACATGGGCCACAGGACAGTTTCACAGGTAAACTGTGACCAGCAGTGCTGTCTTCAGATAAACTAATCCGTGAATAATTTGATATCTTTTACCTTGCTGTAATAAAAGAGTCATTTGTTGAGTCTCCCTTGCTGAGAAATGACTTGGAGCTGCTAAGCTGTCAAGCAATATGGAATTGAAGAAGGAATTTGGAGATCAATACTGTCTTATTTAAACAGCATCCGAAGTTATTGTGTGATGGTATAGAGAGTCAGTTTGGGAGACTTATCTATATGTTAGGGTTCAGGCTGTGTCTTCCTCTCATTTTATGATGTTTCCATGTGATCTGGCCTTCTGTGGAGACCAATCATTATTCTGAGAGCTTGTTTATAGTGGTTTTCTAACAGTATGAATTCAGAAGACTGAAATTCTTTCCCAAAGACTTCATGAATGTCGTGAGAATTGATTACTTAGATGCACCTAGACAGAAAATTCCAAGAAGGCAAAAGTGTGTCATTAACATCCTTATTTCCTGTCTTTTCTGATGCCAGTTCTAAAAATTGCTGAGTACTTTTTCTCACCAGACTCTAATCTTTAATTGTTTGTTCTTTTCCCTTCTTCTTGCCTCTATAATTAGGTGAAATTTTGGGGATGGGATTTAAATAATAATATATTTAATATAACCCCTGCTCCTCACTTGGTTGGGTGCAAATATCACCAGTAAAGCAAATCTTTTGCTAGCAGCATGTGCTGTGAGGTTGCTCAATCCATGCATGTGCAGTAAAACATTTACTCCTGTGAAACATGGACACGTGGGCATGTGTAGATAAATGTAGCTAGCCAAAGGCATCTGAAATGCTATAGCATGTTCCCTGACATACCTCACCAGTAAAATCTACTTGCCTGCCTAGTGGCCTCAGTGGCTGTGAGTTGCTCTCATACTCTGCTGGTGAGTGCTGTACTAAGAATCATGGGGATGTTTGAAATGAGCCCCATTTCCTTCTGATTGCACAAGTGTTCTATTTCACAAATGCCTCCTGCAAAATGGACCCATTTTGAAATACTGGGTGATGAGCTGTCTGCTAAATGGCCCAAATAGCAGCTATGTATCCTGCCAAGCAATTGGCAGCTTTGAAACACATCCTATGAATGGTAACAGGCATCCTTGCTACATGTAAAAGGTGGTTCTAAAGAAGCAGGTGGTTCCTAGTGTTAACTGGACTCCCAGGAGTGGTTGCCTTTGTGCTACTCTCCTCATATTATCATCAGTCCACCCATTGCTCCCTCTTGTAGTTCAAACAGCCACAAGGTAGTAGAATAGAAGTTGAGCCACAAAACCTAAGTAAAATATCACTTTGTCAGAACAAAATTATAGAAAACTCGAAGAAAGAGGAACTGTGGCCTTGTTCCTTTTTTTTTTTTTCTTTCCTGGTAAGAAAGACATTCTCTTTTTGGCATCAATTCGGGTGGGAAAGTGAGACCTACATTCTTGGAGATTGTTAGGAAAGCAAATTTTTGCAATGTTTGCTTGCACAGAGGCTGTGGATCTCTCTGCCCCAGAGTTAGGAAGCTTACAGTTTCTCACTAGGTAGCTTATTCAGAGAAACTCATGTCTGAGCAATAGGATTTTCTAAGCTATAGAAAGATTATCTTCTGACTGAAATATTATCAGTTGTTTAGCTCATTTTCTCCACCAGAGGGAGAAATTCACCTAACTGTAATGGTCCTTATTTATGGGATTATATGAAATTGAGGCATTGTTTATTAGAGTATTTTTCTGCAATAAGAAACCAATAGATTTTACAGGTAAAGTGTTTGCCAAGATTCCATTTCCAAAAAGTTCTCATATTTCCTCATCTCTATATGTGTAGCACAATTAACTTTTTTCCCTATAAAAATCAGATCCTTTCTTTACATAAAGCTGAGGAATCGTTAAACTAGCCAGTGTGGACTCAGGATGAGTTGCATTTTGCTACCACAGACACTTGTTTTGTTTCTTCTAAACTTCCTCACCACAATTCTACCAGCTTTCCTGGGAAATTGTCCCAAGACTTGCCTCTCTACCTGCTTGGATATGGCTTTGTGGTATTAGTGTCAGGAATGGAAGGCAATAAATGCTGTTTCTAACTGGAGTTTAAAAGCATTAATTACTTCTATTTCTCTACCATGGCAGAAGGTTATTGTACTTGTAGACAATGTGGAATTTTGAATGGGTTGTTTCTCTTTGCCTCTTGCTTCCTGCTTGTCTTGAAATAATAACATCAGTGCCCTTTTAGAATTCAATCACTTTGCCATTAAGTAGTAAACAAACTACTTCTGCTCTGGGCATGCTGATCTGCATCTCCAAGACATGTCAATAATAAACGTTACATGTATTCTTCTGTCAAAGGTATTAAATCATGGAAGACATTGACACAAAAACAAGCAAGTGAGAGATGACTGCTCAGAAGGTGAGGAGAAGGTCAGCTCTGAGGGAAGAAGGGTTGGAATATTATGTTTTAGCAATGATGGATCGGCATCTTTAGTTGTTAAGCTCCACTTTCTTGGTGTCAGACCCTAATACGTAATTTTTTAGTTCTAACCCACTTGGGTTTATAGCCTGCTTACACACATACACATTTATGTCAGGCAAGGTGAATGGGAGATGGATATCAATGTTGGTATAGCAAATGGACTTAACACATTTTGTATGGCAGGTGTTATTTGATTCCTAGCAGCACCTGAGTCAGAAAGGCTGTGAAAATGTCAAGCATACATCCAGGAAGAAGTTACATAGGAATGAATAACTTCAGAGTGGTGAAACACTTCACTGCTGCAGATTTCAGCATCTGAAATGCTGGCAAAGGACTACAGCAGTACAGGTGAAACTCAGCCATCCTTGTCTCCCTGCAGAGCAGGAATAGCTTTCCATACATTTCCTCCCTATCCTACCATGATGCTGGGTATCCTGCACTGAGACACAGAAGTCTGGATGCATATAATGTTGGTACGATCTTAGTAAGGTTTCTGGTTTGATCCAGAGAATGAAAGAATGGCAGCAAAAGGAAATCAAGACATGAACAGGGAAAAGAGTCAGTATGTTCACTTAAGGAGCCAAATGATGCTCAAGGTGCATCACATGTGCAATGATATTCTTTTTGCAGATATGAGACTCCATTAGGAGGGCAATTTCTTGTAATATTTCCATTTACCTGTGGCTAGTGAAAATCCCAATTACTGTCCTCTTCAGCACGTGCACATTGCCTTAACCTCTATATATGACCAGCTTACTTAGCAGCTTAATATTGACTGCTTCAAATGCTGTAAAGCTGAGATTTTGATCCTTGTTCCTGACTGATTACTAACTCCTATCAGAAGTTTCTGTCTTCTGATGCTTTAGTTTAGGTAGTTTAGCCAGGATGTTTTTCAAATTATTATAGCTGTCTTCTTCCACCATTCATTTTTTCCTATTTTTATATGTTTATTGGTCCTAAGTGCATCTCTGTCACAGGATGTTTATTAATATTCTACGCAGCACTCCTCATTTTGGTAAGTCTCTCTTTTGTATGCACAGTTCTGTGGCTCACATTTAAAAAACACAGTAATTTGTAATTATTATTTTTCTTTTTTTTTTTCGTGAATGCAGTCCTGTTTGGTTTTTGGGTTTTCTATAAGAAGGAGGTAAATAGATTCATTAATGACAAGAGACTTGTCATTGAGCTCAGAGGAAAAGAGGAGTAATCAGCTCCTGAATACAGTTAGAGGCTAAAGAAAAAAAAAGAGTCAGAGTCAGAACCATGTCTGTAGAAGTTTGCTTATCACTTTAATTTTGCTGGGCTTCATTTGCTAGGTTTCTCCTTCTCTTTTCAGAAATCTGTATCTTGAACGATATATTAAAAAGATCTGGTCCAAAGAGGGTGTTAAATATGAACCTGACTTTGACATAAGTATCTTGAAACATGTGTAAGTATATTTTCATGAATTGGCATTTTTACTTTCCTATTGCATTCAAGCTGTGATAAAAATTGGTTTTAAAAATGGGAGCAGCTGTGCTTAGAAGTATGTGGATACCAGGTATTAGTGCAATACTTCATTGCTTGAACTAGATTTCCAAGTAAAATTACTAAAATGTATTTCTAAATGTAAAAAAATAAGTAAAAAAATATTTATTTATTTATTTATGCATGTAACAGTTTGGGTTTTTTCTGTGTAAATCAGGTGTAAATTAGATGCCACAGCTTTATTTGTTTTAAACTGTCTAACTTTGCAAAAATGTTCAGATTTTCCCTTTTTATTGCTGAAGGTACGTTTCTGAACTATCACACTCTTATCAACAAAATTAGGAGATAATTTTTAGCTGTAGCTCAGTTATTTCAAAATTATTCCAAACAATCTCATTTTTCTCATTATGTAATCACATGTGGTTCTCAGAAGATCCTCTTTGTACTTTAGGGCATTTTCAGCCTGTAAGGGAAACAAATAACACAATCTAGGGAGGCAAAGAGTCAGCTGGGAACCGTGAACAATGCATTCTTACAGATGTTGAATTACTGACCCATTTTCCAGCCCTAGGCAAGTCACAGATTTTTTTTTTAATTTTTTTTTTTCTATTATTTCATTTGTCATTATTAATGGCCTTCGTTTGTCATGTAAGGGAGAAGAAAGGAGGAAAAGATATTTTTCATTTGTTCTTTAGAAAAATTTCAAAGCTATCTCTGTTTTCTGTGTTTCTCACGCTTGGTGGGTACATATCCTCACAATTTCAATGAATTTTAGCTGCCTTCTGAAAAAAATTTCAGATCTTGAGAAGGAAATTACTCCCTTACCATATTAATACTTTAGGATCAGTTTTTAGTTAAAGACTAGATGAATGTTACTGGAGCATATGTGCGTACTACCCCAGGGGTAGGGGCTCACTCAACCTGATGGTAAATCCAGGTCAGCCTCAAATCTCTGCTCTGACAGCTCCAGATCAGACATCAGAATCTGTTCACCACAGACAAGAGTTAAAGTACCAGACTTTTGGCTACTTTGAAATTAATTTAACAATGTGTAGGAGTAGAGAGTTGAACTTGATGACACACATGCTGGAGTAATACCCAGAGCACTGGGCTATTGACTTTTCTCGGAAAGGAACAAAGTCCTTCAGTGTGTTTTTTAGCCACCCACCCTGAAACAGAGAAAACTTTGCCTAAGTTTAAGTGTTTAAAATTGGTGCATTCACATGAAAGGTTTTGAATTCAACTTGACATTTTCTGATAATGGTTCCCTTCCTACTGAAAAAAGCTACCAGTTGAATAAATTAGTTTATTAAGTCTAATGCATCCTGCATCCCTTCCCTTCTGCTCACTACTTTGAGATACTACGACATACTTTCACCAGCTATTACCTATGCAAAGTAGCAGACTTATTCCAGAATGTTCAGCCAGGATCCCACTGAGCTGGAAAATTCCATGAAGGGGAAAGTATTCGTATTTGCCTGCCTTCAAGCAGTGTGAGTATTGCCTTTTTTTCCTGCACTGAATCAGTTTAAGACTGCAGTCTTCAGCAGTAGATATGGTGAGCTCTGTGCTTAAAATGCTATTCCTCAAATCCTTAGAATTGATTACTTGTATTCAACAAAAGCTAGGCAGATAAATCCCAAAAAAACTTCACGTCTTCTCACACACTTGAAAAATGAAATGGAAACGCAGACAAGTAAGAGGCACTGATTTGGTTTCAAACATCAGCAATACCTTGACCTTTTTGGAGTAATACAAAAGCTTTAGAAAAAGAAAAAAGATAACTTAAGCTTCTGACACGTGTTTTTATATGTAGGCTAATATTGTTTATTGTAGTCAGGTTATCAATATATTTATTTTTTCATTTATTTGAAGACTTATGTTTAGAACTAGGATAAACCATATGAAAGGGAAAGCTTTCCATATATGTAGCTCCACAGCTACCATTTAGAAACACTACATACACACATATAAGTGCAAACATATAGAAGTCCAGAACCTCTCTAATTGATCTTGTTAACAGCTTATCTCTGAATAAAGCCCTGCCTTTCCTGTCCTCTCTTATGCCTGTAATCAAGGCCACACAGCTTGTCTGTTTTGCATGAAAATGAAATGTCTGATGATGCACCTCTTAAAAGCTTGTCTGATCTGTATGTAAATGCTATCTCTAAAATATCCGGATCCTATTTGTGAAGGTGACACTGGAACTTCTCAGACGTCAGATATGCACATAGCCAATCTGAGAAAAAGAAAATCAATGGTTATTAGAGTTTGTCAGAATTCTGGGTTCACTGGGAACACTAATGCTGGAAGACTTGTTTTCTTTCTGAATTAGGAGAAATAGGTGAAATCCTGAAATCTTTTGCTGAGTGAAAAATGTCTAAAATTCCAAGAGTTTTTATAAAATTGTAACTTTTATATATTTCAATTATTCCAAGTTAACACTGGGCTATTGAAAACAGCTATTCCTGGGTAATACTTTGAGTGTTGCTCTTGTCTTGATTAAATGAGAAACACTCTGAAAAGCTGGTGTTACTTTTCCAGTTCAAGCTCTATTCAATAGTTACTGCACTTAAAACTTATTTTAAAAGCTTAGAAAATACATAAATGCTGTGCTATAGCTGGCTGTATTTTACACTGTGACTTGACATGTTCTTTACAAAGCCTATCAAGTAATATTTATGACAGACCTGAAAATAATATAAAAAACATTCAAACTAATATAAATGAAAAGGTGGGACAATATTTTTATATTAAAATCTTTCTTTTGATATTTCCAAAGCAGATCACAATTTACTTTCAGCATTTTTCTGGATGGGACCAATTTAATCAAAACAGTAGCATCTGAAGCACAACCCCCCCCTTGTTTTTATCAAAACATTATTTCCCCAAGGAAAGCTGTTTTAAACACAAGCTTATAACTAGAGTTGAATCTTACCAAGAATTTCATTATTTTAACTTTTACACATCTCTTTGTGAGCTTAAGATGGAGCCGCAAGGGTCAAGACCAACTAGTTCACCATGAATTGTCTAAGGATTGGATCAGGAACAGAGAGTTTCCCTGCTGCCAGGAAAGTTTGTCGAGAGAACAGGAAACGAAGATGAAGCAGGTAGGAGCAAATGTCTTTGTTGCATTGGAAAAGGATGAAATATTACCAGTGTTTGATACCATACTGCTCAAGATTCACACAGACATACGGCAACATCTTCACCAGCAATTTGGACTTGCATTCACTGAGGTGCGAGGTTGATGCAGCCACCAAAAAGAGGCAGTGCCCAGTCAACTCTCATTCTAGTCCTGCTGAAGGGAGAAGTGGAAGGAGCTCTGATGGGCTGCAGAATGTGCTCCACACCTGGGGACCCCTCTCCAGCAAGAGTGGGAAAGGGAAATGAGGCTTTACTGCTCTTTTGTGCACTGCAGGTTCATTTGGCTGAGCTGCTTTGAGGTGGCTTTGTTGCTTTCTTTGAGTTTTCCAGCACAGATTAGAGCACATCTGAACTCAGTAGCAAATCTTTGAAATTAAAGGGGAAAAGCAGAAACAATTTTTTTTTTTTGCCCAGGTAACTGGGTAAACAGCTATTCACCAGAATTACTGTATGTACTGTCAGAAAATAACCTGTTTTCAAAAGTGCATTCAGCTGTTCAGTTCTTCAGATTTGGGTGTCTGGTTTTTTCTCATTCTGCTCCTCAGGATGTGCTTTCACACGCTTTCATGACGCTTAGCTTTTTATGATTCAAATTTGAGCACTTTCTGTTTGATGCTGTGCATGTATTTTAACATACTCCAGGTAAAATACTTTGCAGTGAAATACCGCACTAGTCAAATGGGCTTTTTTTTATTAAAAAGCATATTTAATTTTAAGCCTGGTGTTTTGGGCCCACTTTTCACCTTACAGTTGACTTCAGGTCTCAAAAGTCTGGTTCCAACAGAGCAATACATCGGCTTCTTTTCTACACAGCATGGCTGTTGCATGGAAATGACATATTTTCCTGTTTTCACCCTTTTCCTTAATGGAAGATACAGTAAGAGAACACCTTCTATAGCCTGTATTTTTAAAATGTCAAGAGCAGTTAGAAAAAGCACCCACTTCACTATAAATATGTATAAGGTCTGAAGTCTTCAAGTTAATATGTACAAAACGTGGTAGCAATCTAGAAATTTTCAAAATACCATACAGCAGACTCAAATGGGCTTTAAAGCACTCCAGGGCTCTTGACATTATTGCAATTGTTGTCAGAGAAAGACGTGACATCTCTCGAGCAGAATCTACATAATGCTCCCAAAAGGGTGGAAGGGAAGACAGCATTTCTTTTGGAAAGACGTAATAATGCCTCCTGATCTTCCTCCGATGGGTTGCTAGTACAGCACAGGGCCAAATGCTAAAAAATTTAAATCATTACAATTTTTGTAGAACTTTGTGCTTCCTTTGGGAGAAAGGGACCATCTTGCCTTGTAGGGCTGGGCTATTCACATCTATAAAGCACTTGAAAATCTTACGGGAAATTTCATAGCAGTGCAAGGGTAGATGTGCTCAGGAAGATGAGCTTTTTTTCCCCACTGAGCACAGTTTTTCTAACACTGTGAAGCACCATCTGCATTGCATCGTAGACTGCTTTTGAAAGAATCACTGGCAAAATGCATAGGCCTTGGTTCTCACATCTTAAAGACGAAATTATGGCCCGTACACTTGAACTGAAAAGCACCTATTTAGAGCCAGTGTGAGCAGCTCACTCACCACAGGAAGGCTCATTGAGGTCTGTGAATAAATGTTTCTCAAAAGGGACCAGAGATGCCCTGTATTCTGGTTTGAACTTTTTTCCACCAAGCCAGTAACAGTAGATAACCATCTTTTTTTATCTATTAGGTGTCATTTAGACCTTGTACCTTTACAAATATGAGCTAAGCCTCTGGTTTTCCGTTAGCTTGGAAGTACATACAGTAGTGTCAGCCTGACCGGCCATTTTCACTTTTCTAGTGACCCAATAAAACCATTAGCAAATATGAGAATTGCACAAAGTACTACCTGCATGTTTCCCTTTCAGGTCTGTGTTAATCACTTCCATATCAGCTCTAAGACTTCGACCCAAATGGGTGTTGTGTAAAACAATGTATTTCAAACTATGGTGATTGATAGTTAACCAAAAGAAAGCAAGCATAGCATCTTCTGATGAAATGAAAGGCCACTACAGCAGTTCTGTGGGGTTTGGTAGCTGCAGGACACTCCGAAGTTTTAGGAGACTTGCTGATCAACACTGCGGCAATGCAAGGGCAACCAATGGGGCTTGGACTGCGAAGCCTGGAAACCTTCAGTTTTCTCTCTGGAACTCTTTATGTCTTGAGAAAAAGTCCTGAGTGTTTTCTATAGGCCACTTATTAGTGCTAGCAGACTATATCCTCCAGAGAAATGTACTATATTGCACTATATCCTCCAGAGAAATGGCAAGGTAGATATTTAAGTCAGACATTCTCAGTGCAGGGAAAATATGTTATAGTATTTCTATTCTGTTTATTGGTAACACAAGGCTAGGAATCAGGGCTCTGAACGGTCTTTAAGATTCAAAGTCTCATGAGTACCAGAGAGACTTAGGCTCCCAGACACCTCATAAATCTGGACCACGAGTACTGTTTCCTTTCTCTTCCGGGATGGTTGAATCATTTTAAACAGCAGAAGAGAAAATAATGAATAACAACGTGAGACTGATCGAGTTTATACACAGTGCTATCTTAGAAATAGTAATGCCAAAGAGCCATTCCTCAAATTTTTAGTGGTAACAGCTTCCACACCAAGAAATGCTTGGAAAGACAGACAAGTGCACACTAAGGTAAAGCTAGATGGTGATCCTATTTCTTGACAGCTTACTTGTTGCTTCCTTTCTGTCTTCCTTCTTCATCTTTATCTATGTTGTTCATTTGGTGTATTCTGTTAATTTCCCTGTCTGAAGTTCATTTTGTCCTTTTTCACTTCCAATCTCCAGTGTTTCTTTGTTTATCTTCGTAACAGGTTATTGTTTCAAGATTGTTAGGTCTTCTCCATTTTATGTCCCTCCTTTATCCTGCCAGACATCACTAAGCTTTCCTTGTTTCAAGCAACATTAACCTTTAGCCATTGATCTTGAAATAGAATTCAAAAATAAAACATCAGACTTTCTAATTCAGTTCTCCTTACCTAATCTATTTCAGATGCCATTTCAAAGTTAATATTACTGCCCATTTAAATACAGCTTGCTGTACTGAGAGAACAACTTGCCTCCAATCTGAGTCATTTCTCTCTGATGCAGAAATTTGTTTTATTAAAGGTAGTGTAGAATACATTCAGATGTTCATTGAGATGAGATCTGTTTAGCACTTAGTACGATCAAAGCAAATCAATAGAGTTCTGGGTCAGCTCAGGTCTAATTGTGGATCAGAGCTTGCAAATGAGCAGATAATGAAGGTGTCTTGGCTAAGCAAAATACCTATCAATCAGTCTGGATGCTAAACTAGTCTCCCCGAAAAGAGAGGTTGACTAAGCCAAATTTGTACAGCCACTGTAAAACCAGTATTGGGGAAGAATAGAGAGAAATGTGCTGCAGCAGCTGTGGCCTCAGTGCCAATGGTATAAGGAAATGTCCAAATAACATTTTTGTGCATCTGAAATACAGCGGGCACAACCTTCATTCCCTTGCCTATTCGCAATGATCTGTGTGGGAAGCTCCTGAGCCTCACACTCATCTTCAGTTTCAGTGAGGGGAATAAGGCTCCCAAACTTGGCAGATGGATCTAAATCCTGGTGGAGAACTGACCTAGTAAAGCCACTGAATCCAAAATCATCAGGTCCTAGGGGTACTCAGGCCATGTAATCCACACTCCAATCCTGCAGAGGAGAGCTGGTCTCATTGTGTGGGGACTGTTCGTTGTTCTGCTCCTCAGCTTCAGAGGGCATGGATGGGTTATCTTACCTTATTTTGCAGTTCTATCTGGGATCATCTCACTGCTGGGTGGGCTGCAAAGCACAAAATGTTTGAAATGTACATTACAATTTGAAACAAGCTTTTTAATAAGTTGATTCAGTTTGCTTTGCATGTCTAAGGCCTATTAGGTTATTTGAAAACTATGGTAAATTATCCCTCTGGGATGTATCTTTCTAGACACAACAGTGATGAAAGTTTTCTTTCTCACTTTAACCTTGCAGCAGGAGACATTCAAAAGAACGATACCATCCCTTGCTGCATTTAACTAAACCAAGATATGACTCCTGGGGATAGTCTAGTGGGGAAAACAGCAAGAAGAGAACATAATCTGCCAGCATATTAATGTTCCAATTCATGCACATCCTTCTTCATAAAGATGGGGTTTTTTAATTCCAAGTCAAATAATATTGATTCTCAATGTGACACAAAGACAGGTGATCACTGTAATCCAACTTACAAAGCAATTTGAAAGCAGCCAAGGCAGAAGGGAATGGAAACTCTTGACAAGTGTTTTTGCCGAAGAGTCACCCTTGTGAGCAGTAGAATGATGCTTTTACTGGAGCTAAGAAATTTAAACAAGCCTACATAGTTTAAACAAGCCTTTTCTAAAATTAGAAGAGGAAAAATGCTCTCTAATATCCAGGTTCTTAAATTATATTATTATTATGTAAGTAGCAATGAATAAACTATTTCATAGAGTACAAACTAACACATTGCTGCATATCTGGGAGAAATGGAGAGTATACCTACTTTTTCAATAGGAGAAAAACATTTGAAGCAAACTTTATTATTCTTACAGCAAGGTTACCTCCACACCAACCCTTAAAGAAAGAAATGTGCAGAAAAAAGATTCTTAACATTTCTTTTACTGTTAGCTTTATATATGATACCTGCTGTATAAATTCCATGTATCACATTTATCATTTTCATGGATGGATTCAGTTCCATAACAAATTGCTAACTTTCTACCGCCTCCAATAACAAAGTGCATCTCTCTCTTTCTTTGAATAAGCTAAGACTTGTTGCTGTGCTTCCATCTGTCTCATAAGAACATATTTATAATACATACTCAGGTACTATGCAGACTCTGTGATATGGATGGTTTTTTTTTTTTCCAGTGGAGAAAAATCTTTGCCCAAATCCCAAAGCACAGAACTGAAGCCAAATGGATGTGCACTGAAAAATAATATTGATAAGTCATGTCAAGGAAACAAGTTAAGTCTCTTTTGTGTCAGCCAATCAAGTGAGTTGAGCTCTCCCAAGAAACACATACACCACAAGGAGTATCAATACTGTAATAAGATGCAGAAAGCCATAGAGAGATGCTGAATAATTTGACTCTTCCTGCGTACATCTGAGTCCTGTAGTACCAGATCCCTCCTGACTCAGACAATCTGACTCATTCTGTACTGTGCTTGTGACTTCAGTACATTTTCTGCCATAACAATCCTTTCATCTTCCCCCATGTAATCCAACTCACTTTGTCACAATGGACACATTCAGTATGACAAGATTTTCTGTATCACAGTTCTTTTTGAGCTCTTTTTGCTGATCACCTGCACGTCAAGCCTGAACCACTTCCTTACCTGCCACCCACTGCTTATTCAAAGTATGAGCACACACACACACACAAACAACACACAAGACACTTGCTGAAAAGAAAGGACATAATTACCACTAATTTATTTCCAGAACCAACACTAACAAAGCAATCCATTGCTGAAAGCCATGTCAATAGGTACATCCACCCTGCTAAATGAGAACTGGGAAGTGATGTTTAACACTGGGCTGTCCTCACTCTTCACCTGCTGCCTGGATATCTTGCCCTGTTTTCACCTGTCCCAAAAGCTTCTCAGGGACAAAGCCTGTACATGGCCTCCTCTAAAGACCAGTTCTGGTTGCAGAAGGATGGATAAGAATGCACAAAATTGAGGTCTAAATTAATCTCAGCTGTTTAACAAGCTTGTTATACCTTATTATCCACTTTTCCTCTGCAGACAATAGGAAAAAACAAGCTCTTCCATTTTCTCTCTCTTACCTTGTGCTATGGATTAGGACAAATCCCTTTCTGGAGGTTCCTCTTTCCATTATTGACGAAAGTAGGAGCCTGAAAATCTGTGTGGACTCATTTGTTGTTTTTAACGACTAAAGTTAGCCACTCTTGAAGTGGTCTCTGTACAGCCTGCGTAGGTTGCCAGCTGCTCCAGGCAGAGGTGCCTTTATCACTATTTTGTACTGTAGTCATGAAATCCACTTATTGTGTGTGTTGATTGAGATCCTGGGGACTTTAGATACCATGCACAGCCATGGAAAAGCTGTGTGTGAAGAGCCTAGATAATTGCAAAATTACTTACAATGAGGCATGGAAAGGCTACTGCAGATCCAGTAATTATTATGGTGCAGCTCACTCCTCCAGCCTGAGAGGAGAGAAAATATACAAAATGTACCTATGCATTTGATGGCATACTGAATGTTACACTGAAAACAATTAAAAAACGCAAAGACTCACATTCCACCTGCTGTAGCAAACAAACAAACAAAAAAAAAAAGCCTTTCAAAGGAGAAAAAATCAAATCTATGATCTATAATTATAGGTCAGTAATTTATGAGGGCAGCAGGACTATATATTTCTAGCAATTGTGATAACATCTTCAGCATAGAGTGATTTACTTAACATTTCTGCTTACCAGCTCTGCACCTTCTTATTTGTATCCCCTTCTTTGCATCCCAATGGGACTGAAATACTTGGTACTGCCAAGTTCTCAAAGATTTAAAACAATGAGTTTGAACTTGCAATTCAGAAAGCAGTGTGGTTCCACGGGCAGCTCTGAAAGCCTCCAGGAAAGGAGTAGGTAAAGCAAGTTCAGACAGGGTGGATAGCAGCACCCTCTCAAAGAGTTTCTAAAGGCTTTTGCACGTACCTTCAGTATCTACAGATTGGAGAAAGGGTGAAATCACTGAAACAATAGAATCTGGTGGCTGCAAATGGAAATTAGAAATGAAAGGCCAGGCTGTAATTGCTGAAGATAAATAGTGGACCTGCTTGCCAGGTAAACCAAACACCTCTTCAAGTCCTTCCAAAATAGGATGACTTTCTAAGGGCGTGTACAGTAAGCATTACAGCACTTCCTTGCAAACCCTGAGCCACATTCCATGCAGGGCTGCTCAGAGACGTTAGCTCAAGTCCTGGATGCCAAGTGGACATATCAGTGAAGTATTGTGTCTCAGCTAATTAACAGAATTAATTAGCATGGAACACCATGTCATTAGCACAGCTATATTACTTCCAGTTCCACAACCAAAGCATAAGCAGCTGGATGAGAAACCTCCTTGTCTCACCACAGAGATAAACATAAAAAAACCCCCTTGTTCTGCATTAATAAAATACTATATTCTGAGAGGAGCAAGTATTCAGAGTACACCATCACAATGGCCCATAGTTCTTCAAAGTTCATCCCTCTGTGAGCATGACCAGTGGTACATTTATCCATTTGCTATACTCTAGATTACCTTCACTGTTCTCTTTTGATGAGTGTGTCCAATTTTCCCTAAAATATAAAATTATTCACCATGTACTGACCTAATATATAGCTGTTAATGGCTGCCCTTACAAAAGCTTTGGCAAACATGGAGGCATTTGAATTTACCTCTTGAATGTGCACTTTGCTGCCCTTAATGGATCACGGGAATGCGTTGTAGCACATTACATCGGCTAAGGGAAAGATTCCACAATGTAAATGTGCTACAAGAGATTCCACCAACATGAGGGCATCGTCAGCATCTAAGGAGATAATGCCACTCTTAGTAGTAGTGGCACTTACCATGCCAAAAAAACTTGTCTGGATTAATGTAGCCAAATATTAGACTACATTAATGGAAATATTACATTACATTAATTACATTATTATTACATAAAACTGCACAATTCTAAGTCTAGCATGCAGCACACTATCTTCACTCAAGTGTATAACAGCTAGCACCAAGGAAGCGTGCTTTATAATAAAAAATACCAAATGCTTTAATATTACTTTCAAAAGGAAAATCTTTTTTTATTTTCTGTCTCAGTTGTAAAAATAAAATATTTCCAGTCATACAGAGCCAGAGCTAGTTTTGATTAGATACGCTCTCCTATCCTTATTGAGACAGATATCACAAAGAGCACCAAATAAAGCTTCAAGAAATGAACTGAAATATATTTTCCACTCTCCTTGTGCTCTCTGTCTGCCACTTAATCGTGTCATAGCAACAGGGTTCTAAGGGTGACCTGTTAGACAAATAGACCTGTTTTTCTTCTGGGCTTCTATTCTCACATGTTGTCAGCACCCAAGCCCAAAAGGATCTAAAAGGATTGGGAAGGGAGAACAAGTAGAGGTAGACATAGGGGGACCTGGCACATCCATGCTTTCAAGTAACCTGATGTGTTTCTACAGCCCATTGCTTTCCTCTCATTGAGATTGTGGTGGGTATGGATGCCCTGTTTTCTTTTTAGTAAATGAATCCATTTAGGTTTCCTTTTCTCTAAGATTGAGTTCAAGCAGAACAGACCTCAAGTTTCCTTTAAAGTTTCTTTAGAGAGGTTAATGAGTAAGAAGAAAAGTGAAGACCAATTTGGTAGGTACCTTAGAAATGTTTGCTCACTTCAGTTACCATGCAGTGTAGACAGTGGTAGAACTCACTGGGGGGAAAAAAAAGGAGAAACAGAAAGAACTGACATATTGAGAGATTACAGAGAAAAAACTCTGCAAGTTAAGCAGAGGTACGGATAGTGTTTAGTTCTACACAGATTCTCAAACACTTGTCTCCTACTGTGCTCTGAAACAATCAATCTGGGTGGCAATCAGGCACCCTGCTAGTGATTCCTCTGTTCCTACCTCTTACCCCGATAGTAGATCAAGATCAAATTCAATATTGTTAAAATGCAAGAAATCTCTTTAAAATGAATCCTTAATGAAGGGAGAAATAGGTCAAAAGATCACACTTGTTGCTTACCAATCCAATAAAACCTTTCAATCTGCTGTTGGGGATATAAGAAGTTTAAATGGCTTCAAAGAGGGGACTGAGAAAGTACTCAAATGAACAAAAATCCCTTAAACTAGCCCTCAGCTTTTGCACCTCCTCAATTCCAAACAGCCAACCTTTTTCTGAATCTCAGAAAATTATATGATTGCACATAGAAGGTTTTTGTTTTAGAGAAATTCAGTAAGGAATCAAGCATTCATAAGGAGCTAAATGTCTGTTTTGACACAGCCATCATCCTTGCAGGATACACTTTCTTGGCTCAGTTGTTGTGTTTGCAGAATGGTTGTAATTCAGGAAAAAATAAGAGTTTATAAAAATGCATGTAAATCTAGTCCTGGAGGCAATAAATATGTCTTTGGAATAATACGGTGTTCAGAAATATTCCCAAAACAAGGCTAGCTAAGAATATGGGATCAGATTCTAGCATATCAGGAAAGTGGTAAAATATTTTGATATCAATAAGAGCAATTAAAATCCCATGCCAGATTTCAAGAGAAAAAAAAAAAATAAATACAATGTTTAAAAAAAGCGTGAAATATTATAGTAGCCTAATTCCATGTGAATAACTACAAAAATAGATTGGCTTTCTACTGATCGAACTCTTTTTCCAACTACTTACTGCTGTAAAAACCAGAAAATCAGCAGAGAGATGAAAAATAAAATCATGCCAAATTTGTGGGTGGTGATTTTTTTTTTTATTCTGTCTCATAACTGGATGTAGCATCAATATAATTCTGTAAAAGCTTTTTGGAGTTTTGGGTTTGTTTTTTTTTTTTTTTTTGTCTGGTTTCCAACCCTCTGAGAAATACAAACAACTTACAGCTAGTCTCACATCCTATATTTCAGGTTCCCAGCTCTCTAAACTCCACATTTCTGATTCTGTAAATGCATCCTACAGGAGTGAGACAAGTAGCTGGGAACCTCTCTTCTCTGTAATCTAACACACTTAGTGAGCCAATGAATATGTGTGAAAGGAGGGGCTTTCTGGCTAAGGGACTCCTTGCAGGGGAACAGCTGTTACAACAGCAAAACCTTAACTGAAGCCAGGCAAACACACTCAGTCTCATCTCTCAGTGGCTTTGTGCATCTAGGTCTGGCAAAACAACACTCTCCCCCCCTCCTCCTTCCTCTCTCTGCAAAAAGTGAGCAAACTAGCACAGAGAAACTTGAAGAACAGATTTCAGCTGTGAGACATTTCAACAGATCAAGTAATGGCCTGGATGAGTAATATCTCCTGGTTTAATCACCTTGCTCTACATGAAGAACGTTTCAGAAGGTACTTAAACAGCACTGAGGATTACTTAGCCTTCCTATGTGGGCCCAGACGGAGCCATCTGTTCTTGCCTATGGCTTTGGTGTACACCCTGATCTTCGTTGTTGGGGTGGTAGGGAACATCTTAGTTTGCCTGGTAATCCTCAAACACCGGAACATGAAGACCCCGACCAATTACTACCTCTTCAGTCTCGCCATCTCAGATCTGCTTGTGCTGCTTTTTGGAATGCCACTGGAACTCTACGAGATGTGGAGCAACTACCCCTTCTTGTTTGGGCCCATCGGCTGCTATTTGAAGACGGCACTTTTTGAGACAGTGTGTTTTGCCTCCATTCTCAGTGTGACCACAGTTAGCGTGGAGAGATACATTGCCATCCTCCATCCTTTCCGTGCCAAGCTGGAAAGCACTCGCAAGCGTGCCCTGAGGACCATCGTTGTGCTTTGGGTTCTCTCTGTCCTCTTCGCCCTCCCCAACACAGGCACCCATGGCATCATGCTGCAGTATTTCCCTAATGGCACTCTGATCCCTGGCTCTGCTACCTGCACTGTAGTCATGCCTATGTGGATCTACAACTGTATTGTCCAGATTACTTCTTTTCTCTTCTATGTGCTGCCTATGGGGGTAATAAGTGTGCTGTACTATCTGATGGGGTTAAGAGTAAGTTCTACTCTGACTGTGCTCATTGTTTCCTTAGGTCATTCTTGAGTGTCTGTGTCTATATGTGTCTTTTAAGTGACTGCACCTTTTTCTTGCCCACCTGTTTTCCTCCCAAAAGTAAAAAGTATTTCAAACCTCTGAAAACAGTGGATCCAACTCCCTCTTTGATGTGATCCTGTTCTGAAATTAATACAGCTATGTTGGGGAATAATTTACCCCAATCTTTTTTAAAAAAAACTCACTGCTGCTCACATTTGACTGTTATTTAAATATCCAAGTAAGTAGACTGATTTCAACCTCCCAGAAAGTTGCACCTTTGCAGTAGGGACTAGAAGGAAATAGACTAAAAGGAAAATACAAAAAGAATAAAAAAGAGCAGGCTAGTGATTGAATCTTGTGCATTATTTGTTTTCTCTCTTCTTGTGACTGTGGAATTTCTATTGCATTACTTTATTTTTCTCCTTTCCTGGAGATGGTGATAACATTCAGTTGTTAAAACTCACAAAGCTGTCATAAATGGAAATGCTACCTTATTGCTGCAACTGGCAAATTCAGCAATCATTTCTTTATATAACTATAGTTTCACCATCGATTAAGGCAACCTTAGAGTTCATATTCACTCTCTCTTCAGAAAGTGAGACTAGTTTTACCAAGTATTTGTTATCTAAATACACAGATAAAACAATCAGTATCATAGTATTATAGAACTATGTAGCAAAATACTGAAATGCACTGCTGAACATAGCGACTTGATGGGGTTTTTCTTCTCCTACATTACACATATTTTGAAAATACAAATCCTGTCACATTGCACTGAATTTAACTTAAAGTTTAAAAAGCTGTGTCTGATCATATAGCAAGAAAGGGATACAATATGCTAGTAGAGACAAATGAACTTACCGAATACTGTGCAAGAAATTCAAGCAAACCTCTGCTGGTGTGTATATCATTTTGTTGTACTGACTGATATTTGCTGTTATCTGAAACTATACAGAAGCATTTTTTCCTTACCCAGGAAAGCCACAAGGATTTACAGTCAGAAACCCATAACACACAGCAATCTTTGAAGCAATGAATGGGTTAAATTACCCCCACTGCCCAGTGGCTCTTGTGGGATCTTTACACTTTCACTGAAAATTTTGCAAAATAATACCTGAAGTGAGGAAAAAATGCTGAAAGTATAGCTGCCACAGAAAGAAAAAGAGAAATTCCCCAAATGATAGAAAAAAGTCTCAAAAATAGCATCTATCTGTGGCAGCAGATATTCCTAATTCCCATCCCAGAGGAGAAGACAATTACCAGACAAAAGCTGCTCCCCAGGACTTCTGTATTTCACAGATATGTTCATGCTGTCTCTGAGGCTTTGGAATATGCCTGGAATAGAATACTGTTGAGACTGGAAGCCACTGAAGGAAAGCTAGGGAATTTTATCAACATGAGCAGACATTTCTCACTAGCTCTGTTTCAAATCAACTGAGCCTCTTCCTTAAACAACTGTGGCTATGACTAAAAGTTACAAAAGAAATAATGTAAAACATGAGATACTGAATTGGACTGTAATTAAATATAATTTGATTTACATGTGTTCCCTTTTATGGGTTTTGTGAATATATAGAACACTGAAAGAAGGTCTCATTTGATCATCCTTGCAGAGAAGCATTGAGAACCAAAAATCAGGAAGCAAAGTCACAGTGTAAAAGGCAAAAGAAAATGGCACAACCAGTATGTTAGAAGCAACTGAAATCTTTTGCAATTATGTAAAGTATGTACAGTTACACTCCTGCAAGGAGAAGGGAGTTGGACTTGATGGTCCTTATGGGTTCCTTCCAACTTGAGATATTCTCTGATTCTATGTTTTCACAAGCTTTTTACAAATCCAGATTTATTTCTATCCTTTCCCTCATTCCTGATATTCTTTCCCATGTAATTAAAAGTTTTATTTCCAATTTCTCTCAGTCAAAAAAAGCACCACTCCAAATCTGTTGGCTAATCAGAAGCTTCCACTTCAGGAATCTGGGTCCAATTATGCACCCTCCATAGATGATTTCTTTTATAATCAAAGCAATTGTCTTGATTATCTAGACCTGATCTTTTCATCACCAAAGCACCAGTACTCTTGCTGTAAGTGTGTTGGAGAAGCATTTCTTGGAGGATCAGATTATTATTCTTTATGTTCATTTTTTAGAAGTCCAGGAAAAACTACTGGCAAAGAAAACCCACCTTGTTGTAATCGAGCAGTAGGCGGCTGAATCCGTGCATGTCACACACACTGGCTGTCTGCAAGAGAGCATATAGAGGCTTTGTTCATTAGAGGCATTGAATATCAATTAGTCCAAACACTCAGGGCATGAAACAAACTCCCTTGAATTCTGCAAGAATTTTCCCAGTGATTACAGCTGTGTTTCACTGAGGCCTCTCTGAGTATTTTTTGGATCATTGGTTTCTGCTTAATTATGGGGAACCCTTTTAGGAAAATAAACAATATTTTGGTAGAAGAGAAAATAATGCCTAGCAAAATATTGTTGAAGCTGAACACAAACTGTGAACCAAATATTGACTCATTGAGAAAGGACAAGTGGGAAACTGAAATACAAATTTGCTGTAAATATGCAGTCTCAGACACATAAAATCTGCAGACTGTATTGAACCTGAAGCTTCAATGTTTCCCTAAACTAAAACTGAAATTTAAATGTAGATTTTATTTTTCCAGTGAGGCCTGAGTTGCCCCATAATTTGTATTCTCAAACTACAGCTATCAAAGTATCAAACAGGTTGTGTCTGGTGGGGATGTCATCTCCTGTCTAAGATTTCCTCTGATTTACTCCTTTTGCCAGTTGAAAGGAGACGAATCTTTGGAAGTGGAGGAAATGGCTGTGAATGTTCAGAGACCATCCAGGAAATCAGTTACCAAGATGTTGTGTAAGTAATGAGCCCTTCTGTGTTTTATCTACCATGGACAAGAGGGTTACCAGGTCTTGAAGGATATCAAGCAAATTTATCAGAGTTATGAGATGAGTAGCTGTGATTTAAAAAAAAGAAAAAAGGCTTATTACTGCTTTATCTGGACTTAGGGGGCATGGGAGCAAAACACCGTCAAAAGACTCAGAAGGCAATTTTCCTCCCAGCACAAGAAAAGGTTGAGCAAACCTATGGGGCAGATGCTTGATGGTAACTCTCTAATATCCCTTACTCCAAACCTGGCTCTTGCAGCCCTCTGGCAAAATCCCTCTTTTTCAGAATACAAATAGTCTATCTTGTGCATTTTTAAAGAAGGTCATACATCTGTTTTACATCACACCATGAGCTCTGCTCCTGAACAGGAAAGGTCCTGCCAAGCCACATACATCACCTACTGCTGACTTAATCACTTAGACCTTCCCAAGAAAAAGTAGGATCTCAGCAGACTTACACATTGTACAGCATTCAGGAGAATTTGTGTTCCAACCACCCTGAAGGCACTCACATCAATTCCTGATTTAAGGCTACCTTTAAAGCAAGATCACTTCCTACTGAGATGGTGTTTATGCAGGAAACATAAATCACCTTCAATATCTCCAGCAACAACATTATTCTTTAGGCAGCTTAAGTCACTGTCTGAACTAGGAAACTCTACTTTGAAGTCAGCCTGATTTTCTGTGCTCCATAACTGGAACCACAGTTGTTCATAATACCCAAGTCTGGAGTGGGTTTGCAAAAGTCCTTAGTAGAGCCAGCACAGGCCAAATTGTGCATGGAAGCAAACTCCTCCTTTCATTCTGAGCAGTGCACCCAAACAGACATCATCAGCATATGGTTCCTCTGGCCTTATCCTGCTATATGTTGTACAAAGTGTGCAGAGGAAATTAAATCCAAGGCACAACGGAGTTGGTGAGTCCCAGGTACCATAGATGAATCCTGGTGTCTCGCTAGCATTTTCTTCATTAGGCTCTGTTTACAGCATTACCTGGCTGTTGCCAGCTCTGTTTGAATGTCAGTGCATGCATTGAGTTATCCAACATAGAAATCAGTGGAAACTTTGTTCTTTTAGCTGGTAATAGCAAGACAGAAAGGATGGCAAAAGATCTGAAATTATTAATAAAATTTGTATACATAGTCTTCATCCAGCATTCTGCTCTGTGCAGGCTAGTGAACCATAACCTTCCATAATTGACTTGTTTTTCTTCTCCCCTTTTTTCTTGCTAGTTGTCCTCGTGATGGTTTTTGCTATCTGCTGGGCTCCATTCCACATAGATCGACTTTTCTTCAGCTTTGTTGTGGAATGGACTGAGCCTCTGGCTAATATCTTCAACTTAATTCATGTGGTGTCAGGTAAAGCTTTCTTCTTCCGCTTGCACAAGGGCTGGCAAAAAGAGACCTCTATGTGAGTGGTTTACTTGAAATATGTAGTCATTTATTCTGTAGGTGACATGAGATATGCATGGAAAAGCTTCTGGGGGTTTGGGATAGTGATAAGAATTATGCCTGGAATAAACACTGCATGCAAGTTTCTGCAGCTTTCAAGGTGTGGGCAAGTTGTCCAATACAGCTGTCTGAATATTCACAAAGAAATGAAGTCTGCTGTCATTCAGCTGCTTTTAATGAATACACAGCAGCAGGCAACTTCCTCCAGAGGGTCTCCGAGGCAAATGGAAAACCTTACCAAATGGCAGACTTACACACTGCTCAGATTTGGGTGATAAAACTGAATGCTTATGGCCCTGCCAACCATAAAATGAAGGCTTTTTGAAAAAGGAATCTTATTTTCAGTCTGCCACGGGAAAACACTCAATGTGGCCATTAGGCAGCTCAGACAAATCCAGTGTGGTGCAATTGTCCTGGTGTGTTGTAAGAAATGAGCTCCCCTCAGCTGGAAGTTATCCTCCAACAGCTTTGACGGGGACACCAGCTGTGCAAATGTGCTGTGGGGATAAAGGCTGTGCTGGAGGCCGGGCAGTACAGCTCGAGAGCTGGTTTCTGAACAGCTGGAGATAGTGAGCTCCAGCTAATACTCTCCAATTTCCTTTTTCCTTTGTGCGCAGTGCCTGCGCTAGCCTTGGTGAGACATCCCTTTGTCATCGTTGCCTCCACCTTTGCATGTAGGCTTGGTGGAGCAATACAGGCAATGAAGAGCTTTTCATTTTCTGTTTTGCACACAAATGAGGTCTCTCTCTCTTCCCCCCTTGCCTTGCTTTCCTAGGTGTTTTCTTCTATCTGAGCTCTGCTGTGAATCCCATCATTTACAATCTGTTGTCCCAGCGCTTCAGGATGGCTTTTCTCAGCGTGATTTCTCCTTGCTGCAAGCACTGGGCTCCTAAACATTCCACTAGCAAGACTTCTACGCAGCAGAACATCTTTGTGGTTGAGGACCACAATCTCATGGATTCTGCTGAAGACACAAGTCTTCCCGGCACACACAGGACATCTGTCAGCAGTTCTCAGCTCTCTACTGGTCTGTGACTTTCCATTTTGTGATCCAGGTGAGAGAAGCTAAAGAAAATTACTTTAAGAAAGAAAAAGAGAAGGGTCCCTCAAAAAGACTGATTTCAGCAAGAAGAGCTCACAGAGGTGTCTTGTTGAATGAATGAACTAGGAGACTGTAATTAGCAGGTCATTAAGAAGCATTGTATTACCCTCAAGCTAATAGGAGGGCTGGAAATTTCAGTTTACTGTCTGCAAGCTATGCCAGCAAAGAGCTGCTTTAGAAAAATGAGGCACACTCCCAATGTTACCAACACAGGAGGGAGACACAGCTTATCCAAGCCTCACTGAATGGCTTTTTGTGCACTAGCCTAAACAGTTTTTATTTATTTTGAAATGGGGCAACTTGCTGCACAAACCTTGTCTACCCACTCCTAGCTTTAGGCAAGACAGTCTCACTTCTCTCTCTTACCACCTTCTGTGGCTGTTGCAAGAATCTCTTGGCAACGACCAAGTAGGCATGAACAAGAGCAGCTCTGAGCTGGGCTGAAAAACATCAGGCAACAGCATCAGCAATAGCTATTTCTGGGCTAGAAGAACCAGGGAGCCAATAACTGTAAAATAAATGTAAAGGAAACTTCTGCTTTCTGAGCTAAGTGAAGGTTTGGGCTCAGGGGGTGTGAATCATTTTGTCAAAAAAAGTACTCTTTAGTGGGTTACTTTTCCAAGTCTGAAAGTCACTGCCATATCTCCTCATACTGTGTCTGACAGCATCTACACAGTGCTGAAATGGCAAATGCATGCCCCAAAATCATCTACATTACCTGGGAAACAGCCATTATTGGGGGCTGAGGATGTTTCTGGTGTGGATCCTTTGCCCAAAAAGCAGCTAGTGAGGGATATCTGCCCAGGGAATGTGAAAAGTCTGCAGCCTTTTCAGGCTTCTCCTGTGCATCCGAGAGTTTTTTTATTGCCCATCTGCCGAAACTGAGTCTGACCATGTACATATGGACTGAGGTAGGTCCCAGCTATCCCCCATATCCTGAAGTTTGCAAGAACTTCTTATCATCACTTGAACTTCAGATACTTATGTGTTGTCTCTATCAGTGAAGCCCTACAGTCGTGCTTCAGCAGACTTTACTGCCGCCTGTACCAGGTGGATTGCAGAAGTCAGAGGTCTACGTGGGGTTAGCAACCACCAAGAAAAGACCTGGACAGCATTCACAATACATGGAAATGGGACAATCCTGCAGGCTCAGAGAAGCTGATGTAAAGGCGATTAAAAAAAGAGGTCGATATCGCATCTACTGAATTCAGGATTTGCACAAAAAGCACAATATAAGATCTGAGAAACTGTTCCACATCCCAGTCATGCAAACAGATCCTGAAGGCAGTAGACTTATATCCAAGCTGATGAGCTCCTGAGCTCTGCTGACTGCAGGGTTGGGATCCTATTGAGTTTCGTAAAGTGAGGCCACAGTGAATCTGTTACATAGCAAAGAATTTTATAAACCTCTGTCTCCCAAGTTTCAAAGCCTTTTTGTTGTGTTTCAGAGAAACACCTCTCTTGTGAACCATGACACAGGGCTAGAGATTTAGTCACCACACTGGGCTCAGGCTTGGCAATCACTGCCATAGGAAATCATCCAACGTGTGTCTTCAAGGGGCTGGGACTTACACAGTCAGAGTACACAGAGTTTTCATAACGAATAGGAACATGAGTTCCTGAAAAATTATACTCTGTATGTACAAAGCCTTACTGCAGCCTAGTCACTGGGGATCCAGATGACATTTCCCACCACCGGAGGAAGCAGTTAATACTACTGCTGCCTCAATGGATTCTTACCTTGTTTGCCCCAAAGTCTATTTTGACTCTCGCTGCAGGACTCTTAAGTGAAGCGAGACCTGCCACGGTAGCTGGCAAGTCAACTTTTCCTGCAGCACAGAAGGAATTTTAGCCTGTGTTTTCTATCAAACCCATTTTACCAGCTGCAATCTTGAGAAACAAGACATAGAGAGGTTAACAGAGACACGCAAAGCCCTGGAGAGAAAAGGCAGTTCCTTCTCCCTGAAGACACAGCTGAAATACTTTGCCACCCCCAAGTGGACACTTGAGTTTTACCAGTGACATTTACTTTTCTAAGCAGCTTCGTATTATCCCATTTCCCTCCACCAGACATTAAAGTGTGTTTTCCCACTGGACTTGCCATGCTGGTGGTGCTACCTGTGAGCTGCCCAGGGACAACCTTGACAGAGACTGAATGGGATTTCCTCCCTCACCCTGTGCCTCACTTGTGCAACTCCCTAGCTGAGCTCAGGGGGTTATGCTCCTTATCCCAGCTGTGTGCACTGCAAGTGTGTCTTCTTCTCCACTATCCTAGACACCCAGCCAAAGCAGTGAGGAGACAGTATAGTTTGACATACTCACAGATCCACCATATGATGGAGCCATTCTTCTGCAAGATTTTGTGGCTCTTTGAATGCATCTTCTGTATTTAGTATTAGACAGAATCTTGTGTTGGTGCACAGAAAGTCATCCATGAGTGATGCTGCTTTCTTTTCTTCTCTTCCTGGGAGAATTGCAACCTTGGCTGTTGTTAAATGCACTTCTTGCCTTGCAGATGAGCACACAGACCTGCAGTCAAGGTTGGGATGTGAAGCTGTAGGGTGAAGATTTTGTATTATCTTAAACAAAATGGCCAAATTTTTATTCCTAGGAAAGACAAAAGGTTTTGTGAGCAAGGGAAAGGGGTGGAGTGAGTAAGTGTGTGTGGATGGGGAAATTTAGAAGAAAAATAGTAAGAAGCAAATGACCAGGAACTCACCTCCAGTTCTGAACTCACTTTTGGGTTTTTTTGTCCTAAAACCAGTTTTTATCATATTTAGTTTGTCATAAGTCAAAAATGATGCCCATAACCAAACATCAAAAGCAAAGCTGAAAACATTTAGTCTTGTGCCAAGTCAAACCTTCCGTGAAAGTGTTCCTGGGGGAGATGTTAAAATTCTTTGAAATTCTGTTAAAATTAAAATAAATGCGGTGAAAAAATGTGGGCTGGCTTGAGGTTGAGTGCTCCAAGTAAAGTTCCCTGTGACAGCACAGCTCGGTACCACCTCGTTCCTGAGGGGGAATCTTTGGAAAGTAGTCAATGCATTTTGTCCCTAAAAAGTAGTTCCTGTCCACTGGAGGCGTTTCTTCCCAAAAGGTCAATGCTTGAGTTATTTATCACTCTGCTCTAATATTTATCTGGCTGAATTTTGGAAGCTGGGTCCAAACATAAAAGTACTAGGAAGATGAATAGAGATATCATGAAAGCTGATGACATTCCTTTATTTATACATTTAGCAGCTTTCATATCTGAGTGCTGAAAAATGTTGGCATCTGGCTGAGAAAAACTCCTGCTGCAAAAAAACTGGAAACCACTCCTTTTCCCTCAAGTAGTCCAGTGTGATAAAAATATATTTATTTGGAATCAAGTGTGACTTCCTTGACAGAACTGTCTATTGATTTCTCTGCTTCTGTTTACTGCTGGGAAATATGCAAGTGTGTGAGCAGAAAGCGTGGAGAGCAGGAGCAATGCTCCAGCGCTGTGAACAAAACTGGACTGTTTGAAATGTGTTGCAAGGAAGCACTTAAAGGAGAGAATTGCTTGCCATGCCAATGAGTGATACTCAGATCTAATGCCAGGTTCAGTTCTGGAAAAAAACATCATGAGAGGAAATGGACAATTCTGTTAGGCTTATATGAAGAGTTTTTGGACGCTACTGTGTTTTGAAGTGTTTAAACCATCGCTTATCTGTTAAAGTAATGTACACTTCAGCTGCAGAGCTGGTTTTATGTATCTGTGTGTGTGTAACATGAAAATAAATATACTAGAGTCTCTCTTCCTGTGTCTGGTCCATCCTCCACCAATCCTTGCACTTCTTGTGTTTCTACTGCTGATATGACATGAGTAGCAGAAGATGGAGATTCCCTGGGTGTTCAGCCAGCATCAACTTCAGGACACTGAGGACTTACCACAAATCACAGTACCGGTATTATTATTTCTGCATTTTAGACTGTTTAGCTGGTATATATGCATGAAAATGCAGCACTAAACCTAGTGAGCTTTGTTGCATCCAAGTGTTCTATATGACTGCTTCTTCAGGGGAGCAGGTTAAAAACTGGACAGCATGGTTGTTATAGCCAGAAGAAGGTCCCAGAGCAAAAAATGCTGCTTCCCAGGCTGTGTAACAGCCAGGTCTGTTCTCCTTCTCTGTTTTTCTACAACTGCTTGTCTCATTTTTCCTGCTGTCCATTATGATATTTGCTAAGATTTTCTCCACTGAGGTTTCTTGTTCCACAAACTAGTGATCTATAGCAAATTGCTGAGCTATAGCATTTCCATATCAAATGCATATTATAGCAAGGAAAAATACGTTAATGAAACAGAATAATAAGCAGAACTTTTTTCTTCTGTAATAGACTGAGAAGGAATAATGCGAAAAGACAAGAAATCAAACAAACAACCAGGAACTCTTGCAAGGATTAAAAGCTGGGTTTAGAATTAGAATCCAACCTGACCCAATGATGGCAAGTGTCTTTTAGAGTGAGTTGATGGATAAAAGAGTTTGCAAAGAAACTCTGCAAGTTGCCCAATCTGGGCCTTGTAGATTTCCCTGCCTGGGAAAATAAACACTTTTGAGGTTGTTAGGGTAGATCACATGTCATAAGGGCTCATGCACCAAAAGACAGTGACCATCTTCTGTATGATTCAGGACTGGTTTCCCTGACTTGAAAAAAATAATTTGCCATATGTCAAATAAGCATGGACCGTAATGTAAGAATCTCACCTGGGGAGTCAAGGGTTTCTGATTGTCTTCCACCTTTCTTCCATTTCACGTTTTGCCTAGTCAATAGACTGCTTTGGCCATACCCCAGACACAGAGGCAGAGAGCCAAGCTCATTTGCCACTAGAAGTAGAAGAATTTCTGTTGCTGTCTAGACTTCATGAAAACCTGAAAAGTTGCAGCTGTTGTTTTTAAGGCAAATTATCTTAAATCCACTTAATTTTTAAAGGAGGATTAATTTTAGGAGTATGGGAGCTGCTGGAATAATTTGCTTCCTACTAGGATATCTAATTCACAAATGAAAATCTGACATCTTTATTGTAAAAGCCCAAATAAATTTTTATTCATGCATCCTCAGCTTATGCTATGTTGTGAAACGCAGCACAGTTCCTTCCCAAAGGAACAGGCTTTTGTTTGCTTTTTTGGCCAAAAATGGGTTTTCCAAAAGAACCATAGACTCAGATGTCTACAGCATTAAGATCTCCATTAGAGGAAATCTGGATTCCTTTTATAGCCAAAGGAGGAATAAAAAAGCTGTGCTGAAATCAATTTATCTGACCAATTACCTTAGGTGTTTTACAGGTATTTTTTAAGCATATCTTCTACAGTTGAAAAACAAAGCTAGGCAGCTAGGTACAGGTCACCTTGAAATGCTGTATGTTCTTTGTTGCAGAACAGATATGTTTGACAGTCCCTTTCAATTTGTTTTGTTTTTTTAGAGCCCAAGAGACTCCCTTAGAAATGACTCACTAGGCAAATCATGCTCCAAATGAGCAAAATAAATGGCTAACAACTAACTCACTGCAAAACACTGGGAGAAGAGCATCCTCAGGAGTTCACCTATCATTTTGCTTATTGATCTGGAGCTGGTACCTCTGGAACACCTGGACCACACTCTCACAAGGCAGGGAAATTCAAACAAAGCTCTATCACTTATAAGGTTCAAAGCATTTGTTTGCAAATTTGCAGTTTTCTTTCCCTTACTTCTACAGGAGCTAGTGGGAGCAGGAAAGATATCAGTCCTGCCACAGAATGTGCTACATTTCTGTCTAAACTCAATGGAAAGGCTCCAAACGAAAGTATTTCTTGCTGCTGTTGACTGCAGTGCAGGTGGGTTGGGCTGCACTGAGCAACTGCAGCAAAAAACTATGAAAGTCACAGTTTTGGGAAACTGAACTCCCCAGCCTTTCCACGAGGAAGGAAATAAAAGAGCAATGCAGGAACTTGGAGGTATAGTTTTTGTTTATTTAACCATGTACAGGCTGGAGTTCCTGTTAGTTGGTTTGGTGCCAGGGAAATATTACCTGCATAGGGTTTTTTGAATGTAAGTGAACTGGGCTAATACCACAAACGTCAGCTTCCCCCAAGCCCTGCACTGCTGTTTCCTCCCAGCTCAAGTTACTTGGTCGTGCAGGAAAAACACCACAGGAACAGCAACACATAAATTTACATTACAGTAGCAACACCAGGACCTTCCACTGGGATTTAGACACACAGAGCACACAGTGGGGTAATAAGGAACCATTCCTCAGCTGCTTTGTTTTAACCATCTCCCTCCCTGCTCTTAGCTTAAAATAATGCAAATCAGTTTGTGCTCCTACATAAAACAAAGATGAACAGGCAGTTGACATTGGTCCGACTGCATTTAGTTTGCTTGTGTACCTCAGCTCCAAGACAAGGGGCTATATCATATGGAGCTCACCCTCTTTGCCTATAACAAGACATAGTCCCTAAGTTGGATCTGACATGGCAGCCTAGCAATTCCCAGTAGACTTACTACATGACTCCAAGAGCCAGAAATGACTGTCCTACATGATTCAGCCTCAGCACACTCTACTTTTTCACAGTGTCTTGCATTAACAGCAAGGAGCACTCAAATGAGTGTTAAACTCAGTCTGATTGCTTTAGGACTCATTTCTTCCCCTTTCTCCCCTCTCATGAGGAACAGGTATATTGAAGATTCATCTCTCCCTCTCATCCACCCTGTCGTTTTGCTGCTGAGAAATTCCATTGAGGATTGAGTCTTTTCCCTGCAACTTCATTTGCCAGCTGTAGGATTTTCACACCATATTTGTATTCCAGTCCCGATTTCAATTACCTGGCTAACCTTTTCAATTTTCACAGAGAGTGAGAATCAGAAAACAGCAGGTCCTTTATTACAGCTCACACTGGCGGGGAATGTTTCACCCCCGCTTCCCTCCCCCATGTTTGCAGGAAAGCTCTGTCAAATTCAAACAAACTCATTGATCATAACTTGTCTATTTACTTATGCTTTGCTGACTGTTAAGTATTCTGGTCCCTTCTGCAGACCTTTTATCCATCCTCCTTTTAGCTTGAACATGCTATGTTTCATATTTCGAAAAGCCAAGGAAAAACAGTCTTCAGTTTTCAACCTAACGCTTGACTCCAGTGGGAACTCTCACTGGGGTCAAGTACTGGAGAAGGCAAAAGTCTTGTGCTTCAAGAGGGGCTATTTGCTGATCTTTGACAAGCAAGACATGGTGGTAGCTAGTCCTTATTTATGTTTCAGAGCACTTCCCAGTGGAGGCTCAGGGCACTAGAGGGGTTCCCTCAAACCACAGGGCAAGACAGGCACTAGACATCACTCTGCTAATCCCAAGCCTCTGTTCTGACACTAAACTGGACTGGCCACACCTATCACATGCAAAAGAAATTATTTTCCTCCTCCCTTTTTCCTTTCTCAGTTCAGCAAGTCATACCCCTCCTCTTATCTCCTTCATTATTCTGAGCTCTTGATACAGCAATGATTTCCATGTCTCTGCTCTGTCTGCACCATCACGCAGCCACCCAGCTCCTAAAAATGTTTTATTTAATTGTGAGAGGGATTTAGTGCAATAGATCTGTTTCTTAACAGCACCTTCCCCCCTTTCTCTTCTTTTTTTATTTCCAGCTCATTATCTTTGTCCATGTTCAACTCTAAATTAACTTAATTATAGGCAGATTTCATATCTCTCTAAACCAGATGGAGCACTTGTAAAACATCCCTCCAGTCAATAGCAAATGAGGGCCTTCACTTATGCTAAGTAGGCTTTGGGAAAGGCAGCTCAGCTGTATCTGTCCTGTTCCTCCCAGAGACCTCTCCCAGTTGCTCATAGTTCTTGCCTTTGCTCTGAGCTGCTTTTAAGTGAGTCATTTCACCTATCCATTTTGCAGCCTGTCCAAGTTCATTGCAACCACTGAGCTCCACAAAAGACATCTGTATAAATTGCTAGGTGAATCCTTCTCTTATGCAGATGCCAAGGGTGCTGCAATCTTTCCACCTCCTCTTGCTATATTCAGATAGGTGGAAAGTGCCTAGGTTCAAAGTCTGTGCCTATTGGAATCTGCCCTGGGTACAAATCTGAGGTAAACCTGAGTCATATTGCATCTAAACATTGGATGTATTTAGTCTAGAATGACCTCCTTTTATTTACACGTTTGGCAGGCCAAAGATCTCTCTCGGTTAATGCAAGTCTTGTTGCTAAAAATTCACATACTGATGATAGTTCTTTCCATGAATATCCCCTCTGAATCAAAAACACATTAAATGGACTAGATCCAGGGCACCCCCTTATACCTCATCCTCTCCTTAGCCTGTGATAACAGGTTTCCTTTGGAAGCTCCTAGAAGCAGGAGCTATCTCTAGCAGTTCATGGGTTTCTTACCTTCTAGTAGGTAAGATTGCACTGCTGTAGCTTACCATTCACAAAAGTTCTCCACTGGCAGAGGAAATATCTTCTTTCTTCTGCAGGAGGTCAAGTAGCTATTACCCAGCCAGGACACCTAGAGGTCCATCAAGTTTTGCTATGGTGCCAGTGAGTCCTCACTAGTAGAAGCAGAAAAGAGTTGTTAAAGGTCAGCCATGAACAGAACTATGTTGAGGACATATGAAATACTGTAAGAATATCTTTAAGACGTTGGGGAGGTGGGACTAAACTTCCACCAGCAATTTAAAAGGTATGTGCCAGTTACGAGAGGAGTCATAGAGCTGTATTACTACCATTGGAAGAAGTCATCTGTGCTTTCTGGAAAGGAAGAAAAGCCTGGGTGATTCTTTATACACACGTGCACTTCTTCCCAGCTGTTTGCTGCCCTGGAAATTGGAACCACTGTTTAAATTGGGATGTGTTCCCCTCCCTTGTCCTGCAAAGACAGAGTTACAAATCATGCCTGTACACTTGGAGTTAATTAACATGAATGCTGTTAGCAGTGCAGCTAAAGGACAACCTTTCTGGGGTCTTTGGTGGCTGACCCATGCAGTTAATGGAATGATACAAACTTTGCAGCTGTGAGGAGACTGTACCACATGAACTCCAGCCCTAGACTTTCTGATGGATAGAGCCCCATTCAGAATGTAATTCACTCTGCTGCAAAAGCTTCTCTGTTGCCCCTTTCTTGCTCAGCACTTTGCTCTGTAGAGAGAGAGATCATAGGTAGGATATTTCTTCCCTGCCTTGTGAGAACATTTTCAGAATTTTCTATCTCAAATGCAACCACATTGTATTTATCATCTCTGCAGCAGTCTGTTCCCAAGGTCTGTTTTTAGGCCAGGAGGGCCTGAAGAAGTCGGGGAGCAAATATCTGCGCTGAAATCTGAACATATGCCCTTTAAAAAGCATTTGTACACATCTTCCCCAGATTTACAGGGCAACGACACTAGTCAGTGCCCACTGGAGGTCAGTCTTGAGCCACGAAAACCTGTGCGATGAGTGAAAATCTGTGATTTCCAGCAGCCTTGGACTCTAAGCCTCTATGTGTGGTGCACAAGACACCCCTGGAAAGAACATGTTCCAGATCCCTTGATGTTGATTTATGATTTACATATTCTCATGTTTTCATTTCTTTTTTCCTTGCTTAAAAGTATCCAGTGGTCTGTTGCTGGATAAGCTCAGCAAGAGATGCACATGCTGTTCAAACAGCACAATTCAGGCTCACAGAAACCCACGATGCTCCTCAGCTCCAAGCCAATGTGCGCAGTGGCACCACATAGCTGGTGAGTCAGGCTTGGCCTGCTCACCCAAGGTGACCTGGCAAATACTCTTATTTCTGGGCAATTCTCAGTCTTTTGGTTTTGTTTCACAGGGAACCAGCACCATAATTATATACAGATAGCATCCTGTGGATGCGAGATCAGGATATTGATGCACAATCAACTTAAGTCCAGATATACCTAATTCTTATCCATATTCCTTGCCAGTGCCTATAATTAAGACTCTCTACAAGGAAACCTATTTAAAGGATCACTTCCTCCTTCTGTGACACACTCCCAGAAGGGTTCAAGCAAGATTTGATAGGAAACAAAACCCTTCAGCTAAACGTTTTGATAAATCAGATTTTGCCCCCGCAGAAAAACCAATCCTACACTTTTACTACAGGATCCGACAGGTGCCAGTGCAAGCTCAGCTTGGGCTCCACCAAGTGAAGTCAGCACTTGGTAACTCTTATGTCTATATAAAAAACATGCATCCGTACTGGCTGACACAGAAAATGGAGATTGAAGTGCTCAGCTGGGATCTCCTCAGGTTGTTATTCCACACATCAGTCTGTGGTCTACGCACATTCACTAATGCTCAACACTGAAATAACAGCCAGTGTTGAGCAAACCCTCTGTTTGCCCCTTCTACAAGAAGCTTTAAGCATGTATTTCTTCTGCTTTGCTGTAGTAGTTAGAGCCATTCCTTTTCTGTTATTTTCCTTGCACAGCAAAAGAAATATTGATCCCCACCCTGGCTGCTTTCCTGTGAATGATCAGTTATCCTTTGGTGTTAAACAAACTGCAATTATGCATTCTAAACAACCAGAGAATCACAAGGGTCAAGGTACCTTCTGATCTCTTACCTCTTATTCCCATTAGTATGCCTGTCTGCATGGCCTTGTGCACACCACATCTTTCCAGCAAGAGAAAGGCAGCCTCCATCTTGCTGTCCTTCTCCATTCATACTCACCTCCTGCTTCAAGGAACAGTAAAGTTGTTTCTGAAGTCAGACGGTTCTTAAGAGAGACTAGAGCAGATGAAATAAAGAGACAGGGTAGGGCCGTGGCAATAGCTCAGTAATATTGGCTCTCCACAATTTGGAAACAAACCTGCAGCACTGGCCATGGCACTGGAATCATTCCTTGGATGACGGAATCTAACCAGCTGAGGACCTTGGCAGCCTACCAATGACAGAGTCAGAAACCAGGCAAGCAATGGGTAGGAACAGAGACGACTGTTGTCTTTGGCAGAACCCATCAGGCATCCTTGCAGCAGCCCCTGGGGGCTGCCCTCTCGCTGCTTATTGGAAACTGTGTTAGGAGAGTAGGGTGCACTGTTCTCAGTATGATCCAAGCGGCAAATTACATACCAATGAGCTTAAGCTAAGGGGAGATTCAATGCTTTGCTTTGAATGTAGAGGTGAAACAAGGTTAGTGAGGAAAGAAACACAAGCCTCCCTCATTCTGCCATCAGGATCCACTACTAGAGCTTTGGTCCTTCCTCTCACACATCTTACATTTTCATTTCTTTTTTGTTTGTTTTAGTGTATTTTTTATTGTTACCTATCCCCTTCCCCTCCCTCCTTACTGCAACATTTGTGCTATTTAGTACAGCAGGAAATGTGACATGTCTTCACCTGGCTGTCTGGGAGGTTTGCAACTGGTGGTCCATTACCACTTTCTAATGGGGTATTTATTTTCTTAGGAATATTTTGTACCTTCACAGATGGGACTGAACCACTTACCTTTATCAATAAATCACAGTAGCTAAAGCCCTGGTTTATGGCCAGGCTGGACCAGCTATGGAGCTAAGTAAATGTGCTGAAGACAAAAGGTTTGAACCAGGGATATATTTAGCTGCCCATATTTAACACAGGATTGGAAGGAAAAGGAACTTTAGAAAGTATCCAGGTAAAAAATAGCTTTGTGGAAGCAGGACAGCTGCTGGTGTCTGTGAGTAGGACCCAAATTCATATGTCTTGGCTCGTTTACTTCGCTGATCTGCCCAGCACATTGATTTGCTCAGCCCTTCTAGGACTGTCTGCCTCTCCCTCTACCATACCCCAGCTGTCTTTGCCCTCCAGTGCTGCAGGCTGAGTCCTGCTCATGACCCGGTGATGATCTTCTCCCCTGGGCATAGCTGGATAAAGACATACCTTTGCTGAAACTCTGAGGAATATTGCTGAGGGTAATAGCGCTTGTTTTAGAAATGCTAAAACAAAAGAGTTTATGGACATTGAGTGGGGGGGTTGTTTGTTTAAATCTGGCAGAAGCAGCTTTTCGATCCATTTATCAAGCTGCCTGCAGCTCCCATTTCAAGGCTGATGAAGACATAATAAACAGTGAGCCAAAAAAAAGTCTTTTGAAAGGTGTATCCAGAGTAGTTTAATAAATTAAAGGCAGCAGGGGAAAAAAGAAGAAAAATCATCAGTGCAAGTTTTGGCTTTGCTCTGCTGTTCATTTTATGGCATAAATTTAAATAAATGAATAAAGCAGGTTGGTGGAATAATTCTTTCCTTCTCAAATTTATTCTCTAAAGAGTTCTGCCTGTGAATTCATTTTTCTACAATGGCTCATGTCTTGCCAGCTACCCTCCAAATCGCCTTCCAAACTGCCGCTTTGAAATTTATAAGCATATCCATCAGACTCTACAGACCCCCACAGTTTCTTTGAAAAAGCGCATGCATTCCTGATTGATGAAAACCCCAGTGCAATAAACTTCAATACAACTAAGCAGCTGGATGCCAGTAGCTCAGGTGATCCCAAACATTATACTGCTCACTTCCCACTGCCCAAAGACCTTGGAGTCTGCACTAACCTTTTATCTTCATAGAGGAGACTTCGCTCCTCTACAGCTCCCCAGAGGTCTCAGTCCAGTATTAGCTGACAGTTGTTTCTCTGGGTATGCGTCAGCCTTTGCTCATATTGGGATTAAGTGCTGTTTGTCATGTTCTCTTTTGCGTTTGCATTCATGGCTATCAGGCAAGCTGGGAGACTTTTCCAGTCCCTTGCTGGGTACTTTATGCTCAGGGTATGGCAATTAAGTTACTTCACTTCTTTCCAGAGCGTTTTGGTCATCAAGACCTGATAGACATTCTGTCTGGATGTCCCAATGTGAGTTTTAACACTCTTCTTCCAGAAGCTGTCACCATGTTTTATGAAATTGCAGGAATGCTTCTCTGGGTCTGAGTCTTTCTTCAGCTGAATTGGGTTAAGAGTCACAAACCTCAGCAGATATCATTAAGATCCTGTTAGCAGTACAGAAAACAAAGAGGGAGTCGTAGACAGAATAAAACATTGAAAGATGAGAAGCAATGAAAGAATCAGAAAAAAGTGAGGAGAAAAAGACAAGCCCAGAGGAACAGAGAGGAACTGAAAAGGAAGAACTAAAAGAAGAAAAATTCATCAACAACTGCAATGAGAATAAAAGAGGAAAAGATTAAGGAGAATGAAAGGAGAGAGAGAAAAAAGATCCATAAATATACATTAAAAAAAAAATCCACACTGATTTTCACTAATGCTTGTGCTGGTTTTGGCTGGGATAGAGTTAATTTTCTTCATAGTAACTAGCATGGAGCTGTTTTGGATTGTATTGAAAACAGTGTTGACAATGCAGAGATGTTTTCATTACTGCTGAGCAGTGCTCACAGAGTCAGAGCCTTTTCTGCTCCTCACCCCACCAGCAAGTGGGCTGGGGGTGCACAAGGAACTGGGAGGGGACACAGCCGGGACAGCTGACCCCAACTGACCCAAGGGATATTCCATATCACATGATGTCGTGTTCAGCATATAAAGCTGGAGAAGGAAGAAGGGGGGATGCTCAGAGTGATGGCATTTGTCTTCTTAAGTAATAATTATGCATGATGGATCCCTGCTTTCCTGGAGATGGGTGAACACCTGCCTGCAATGGGAAGTGGTGAATGAATTCCTTGCTTTGCTTGCACACACAGCTTTTGCTTTACCTGTTAAACTGCCTTTATCTTAACCCACAAGTTTTCTCACCTTCACCCTTCCAATTCTCTCCCTCATCCCACTGCAGGAGAATGAGCTAGTGGCTATGTGGGACTTAGTTGTCATCTGGGGTTAAACCACAATATGCTTCACCAGATGGAAATGGTAGCAACAATAAATAGAACCTCTGAGCTTCAGAACAATAGGTAACATAATTCAAGCAACACTTTCAGATTAAAAAAAACAGTGAAGGGAGTTTGATATCTTTCCCAGTTTTTCTTTTCCTTCTATATATATAGAAAATAACCTCATCCACTTATGTTCTGTGCCTTATCACCACAAAAATATAAATAAAAGAATGAAACCGCCCTTCACTGCAAACAGGGAATGAATCAGAGGCCTCAGTGCTTTCTCACTGTTGCAGCTGGGTCCTTGTCTTCACATTTATTTGTCTTCAAATTTTCCCTCCCTCTTTGCACTCTAGAGATCATACCCCATAAAATGTCGAGTTATCAAGTTAACTGTGAATAATTCATGAGATAATTATAAAACATTTACACCAGAACATTATTATCTTGCAATTAAAAAAAAACCCAAACACTTAATGTCCTCCAACATTGATGGCAAACCTCTTGTGACTGCAATGTCCTTTATCACTAAAATTAAATTGCATTAATCTTCAAAACTGTTTTTGTGCTTACTAGCACAGAATCACAGAAAACACACTCTCAGATAACATGGAAACCCAAAAATACATACATATACATATGTGTGTTTACGCATATAGGTATATATGGGATTCCGACATATGCCCTCAGAGAAGTCTCAATTTCAGTCTCTCTCAGACTCTGAGGCATAAGAGGCATAAGCTTTTATGCTCAAGGGATGGATTCAGTGTGTGCTGATGGGTTGTCATGATCCACACATGCAGGCACACATGCACACACAGCTATAGGCACAGGTATCTACCTAGACTGAAGAGGCAGAGCTGTACATGTACTGAGATGTTGTGACTCATGGAGACAGTCTGTCTCTCACAAGTGCAAACATAAGCATATGTGGAGAAGACACGCAGAGACCTGTAGCACTCCGCGCCATACAGTGGGGGCTGTGGTAGGGTACAAGGTTTTCCTTCTCATACCGTTCCACTGCAAAGGGTACATTTTCTCTCTTCTTCCAGAAGGGGATCTTTGGTCAGAGTCTGTTCCAAAGTAAGAGTAGAGCTTTCTATGAAATGAATATAGTAATAAATTTCAGTTTTACACTGGTGTCACCAAGATCAGGATTTGGCCTTGTATACACATCCAAAATTAATACTGCCGTATGCGCCTATAAAGGCTCCTACAAAAGCATCGCTGATCATGCAAATCTCTAGTGCAATGAGCATGGCTGGCCATTAGGATTTCTGCAGCCTGTAAAACAGCTCCTCTGTCACCTTCCATCTGGACATGAGGCCAGAAGATTGTCTGGGAAAATTCTCAAGGCCATGTCTTCACTATGTGCTGATGATCTCTAGTTACTACAATCCTTAGTTGCTCCTGAGGGCTTTAATAGGCATACACAGAAAAACCTCAAAACCTTCCTGCTTAAGTTTACAAAAGCTGTCAGCTTGCTGCTAGAGAGACCCAGGTTTTTCAACAATGACTTCTCTCCCTCAGCAACACAGGATAACAGAGCACCACTAAAACATAACTCCACTAGACAACTGTTTTTGTGAATGTGGGCTGCCGTGCTCTGAGGAAACAGACAGCCAGCAGACCTTGGACTGACATAGCTAACATCTATGTTACTATCCCCGGGGTAACCCAGAGTAGAAAAAGAAATCCCCTCAGGGCAAATGCAGGCAAGAAAAAACTCTTTCTTGTTCCTCTTTCCCCCTTCCTCCCTCTTTGAATGCAGTTGGTCCACATAGGAAATAATCTGTGCTTTCTCACAAAAGTGTTTACACCCAGACCAATACGCTTAATGCTTTTCTGCACAGAAGAGAAGGGTGGAGGCTCCTCTTTCTCTCAGAAGAGGTCACATTAGGCAATGCAACGGCTACATCTGCCTCACAGTCCAGAGTGAGGGCTGGAAGCACGCTGCGCATCCTTAACCTGTGAACGTGCCCCAAGAGATTTGGCACTAAGTTGATGGCAAGCAAAACTACCTAGAGCCTGAGGTGTTACAGTTTGATTAACCACACATACCTTTGTGGAAGGATTAGGAGGACTCTATCATTATGATGTTTGAATCCTAATTGAAACCCAGTCCTTCCCGCACACACTGTGCTGGTCTGGGATTTGAGAGGAGAGAGGTGTGAGCATTTGCTTTTGGGCAACAAGGGGGTTTACAGCTCCAAAGACCCATGTTTACCTCCCATCGCACATCAAACCAGCAAACATCATGGGATTGTACAAGACTGATGGACACAGTGGGGATTAGAGCTAGAATTTCAATCGTCTATGCAGAGCCCATTTAGAAATCTGTCTGCTGTATGCAAGTGTCAACAAACACTCATGAAATTTCATCTCTGCATCAATTTGCAGAATAGGAAAAATGCTTTGTGAACACCAACATAGTCCTGTGTATACAGCTGCCAACAGCTGCCCTCTAGGGTGATTCATGTAATTCTCTATGCTTCTCAGCAAGATGTCATGTATCACAAAGACTATTATCCAAATATGAGCTAAGAATAAATCCCTAAGAAGGTCTATTTTCCTTAACCCTGAAACACAGAGGAGACCTGTTTCAGATATTCTTCTCTGAGTACTTAACTCCACTACGCAGCAAGGGGATCTACAGTCAAGAGAGTTGTGAACAATTCAGATTACCAGACTTTCATGCCATATACTGGTTATTACATGGTTATTACTACTATCTATGTGATCCTGCAACTAAAGACTACAAATCATAGTGCTAGACATTGTTCATGTCCCCTGAAATATATAGCTATATCATAACCTCTTTGTCAAAGGAATCACTGTCTCAGAGAAAAGGTAATGTCAGGAGGTAAAGATAGATGGGGATCATGAGATGATGAGAAAATCTTGACTGGTGTTATAGAATTTGAATGTACCAACAGCTTAACTACTGTTAACCAGCTAATTACAGATGCTAAAGAGGTAACACCCCTTCAGCTGATTCTTCAGAACCACCTGGACACATCACACACACGACTGCAAAACAGAGCTCTAGCTTGATGCATGAGGACAATGGCAGTACAAGGGGATGTGTTACAGCTCATGCATTTGCTTATGTTCTTCCTGAATGCATCTTCCTAACATTTGAGATCATTTGAGTATGAAAGTTTGCCAGTGAAAAGAGCTGAAGACCGCAGCATTTATTCTCTCTGTAAGGACAAAAGGAGGATCAAGTCCAAGTTATTTCTCCTCAAACCACGGATCAATTGAGCAGCTCTGATGATGTCACTATCCCTGGCACTGGGACCTAATTCAAAATTACCTCAAATCTGAAAGATTGATTTTCTCCATCAGTATTTAATGTATCTTTCTTTTCCCCGTAGAAGAAAAGAAAGAAAAAAAAGGGGAAAAAAGAAAGAAAGAGAGAGGGAGAAGAATTCAACTGGTTCAGATTCAACTGCAATTTAGCATTCATTTGCATTTTTAAATTAGTTAAGCTATGGACCGTTGCAAAGCAATGACAGAGAATTTTTGTAATAATTAGTCTGCTGGGAGCATAGAAATGGCTATGCAGGCAGGTTGTTCTGAAAGAGGAAGCAATACCCAAATGCTCAAACAGGGATTTTTGCACAGGCAAATTTAGTCTCACTCATATGGGTCCAGATCCAGCTCACCACAGACAGCTGCAGTTCAGACAACTTCATCTGCACTAGACACTGACTACAGTCAGTGGAGAGAAAGGAATGCTTTTAGACTATGATTCATCTTACCCTAAAGTAAAAACCTAATCAGGCCAGATGATTAGATACCTGAAGTGAGGTAAAATCAATCTCCCACTGTTGTTTTTCAGTATAATCTTAGTTTCTGCAGTCTCTTCATTGGCTTTAATCTCTCCTCAGTGAGCTCCACACATCTTACCCCCTTCTCCCTTCCTCCTGCAGTTCCTACCATGATTCTCATAGTGCCTGCAATGACATGTATCCCTCTCCTAACTCCACTGGAAAGTCATCATTGCTTCACGTCTCACAGCAAATGCTCAGGGGAGGAGGAAGTGGGGGGTCAAGTGGGAATGAAATAAAAGGCCTCCAAACTTTGCCATAGGGACCTACCTTCCCTCAGCTCATTTAGGAGGATACAAAAGTGCTTCGTTATACAGTGTAAATTGCTGCATATTCAGCAATCTGACTTGAGCTCACCTGTTTCGCAATGCATCTCATGTTTGTTGTTTGAGATGGGTGAATATTATCATGTCTCCTTCCTTGGATGGAAGGACATGGCAGCACTAATGCTCACTTTGCTCAATAATGGGAAGAGACCACTCATGACTAAGCATGACTTTAGAAACATTGCACACTCAAAAATCTTGAAAACAACTGGCCATCACCCATTTAATTCTCTCTGTCTTGCACCATTTTGCGTTTGTTGTCCTTTGCTTGCCCTGCTCCAAAAGCTGGCATCTGTTTCTCAGTGTGACTGCCACTTTTTGATTAAGTTTTTCCTCTGTGTGAACTGAAGCATAATAATCTTACAGTGAATTTCCTGAAATCCTTCATGTGAACTGAAACTTCAACCCTCAGCACATTTGTGTTTGTCCAGCTTCATCAATGCTTTGTCCAAAAATATGAATGCATTCTCTTCTAAAGAAACAATAGTCATTCCCAGCAATTTTCCATCAGCAATCAGTCAATACAAGATATATGGCATGATGATGTAATACTCTCAGTACAGACAAAAATTGAAATGGGCTAAAATATTTCTGATATCTCATTACAAATAGCATTTGGATCTGCCCCTATTCATCAGAGGTAATGAAATCTGAAGCCAAAATCACCAAATACATAAAACCCAAACACCATGTCACTAATTACATATCTATTCATCTGTAAAGGATCAACAATTCAAAGGACATATGCACTCAACTGCTGTCTGAACCTATGCTACAGAAAATTGCATGCACTATCCAGGGTAATTATTTAGAACAACAGGCTAAAGGCTGTGTCATGGAATGGTTTGTTTTCTCTCAAGCATAGTATGGAACTGCAGAGCATCAACATTTTACAGACACTTAATCCATAATGGTGTGTCATGTGGTTATGTAAGAACCAGCACTTGTTTTTCTAGAAAGTTTTAATTCTTGTCTCCTTCCAAAGAGGTCCCTATGACCTGAAAATCATTCTACCTGCATCGAATGCATTAACTCCATGACCGCAAAATAAAGACCTCATTATTCTGACAACAAAGTGAGTACAACTGGATTTCCCTGAAGGAACCCAAACCTTCATGGTTTTATTACCATGTCACTCTGAGTTTTCATAGGTGTTATTCACAGAGGTACATTTTGTTTCAGCATGGACTTAAGTGACATGATCTAAGCTATCTTTTGATAACAGAAGGGCAGGAAGAACATGAAAGCTAAAATAAATAAATGACTGTATTTGTATTATGGATACCAAGACCAAAATGTGCACTGTTCCACATCTGTTAGTAACTTGTGCAACTTTTGGGACTGGCATTTCTGGAGTGTGTTTATCCTTTCAAAGTTTCTGATATATTGTTACCAGTCTGCCTCATTCACATAAGTGAGTTTCAGCTATGACAACTAGCACTGCCTTAGAAAGTTCAAGTTTGTTGTGTGCTTACATGTCATTTTGCCACTATCACAGGTCCAAACTGAGGTGCAAGTAAGCACTTCCTAGGATCCTTTGTGCATTTTCCCTCAGAATATCGTTTATTTCTTCTTCTGGCAGAGAATAGTTGTGGGGTTCATGCTTTACAGCTGTGGCGTAGGCTCTGGAAAGGTTCTTTTAGCTTGTAGTATGCAGGGACACATGGGTATATGTAGCATACAGGGGCAGAAGGAGCAAACCTTCTGTCAATGCTGCTGAAATCTGGGTAGGATTCTTCTCAACTGAGCCTAGGCAGCTGACTGATGTCTCAGTTTCTATTGTATCACTGGAGAGAGAAACACTTCCAAGGACCATTTGTCTCTAAGACAGTTGACCAAGAGAAATAGGATCAGTTTCTGAAAGAGTCATTCTATTCTCATTATCTACAGAGCAAATCTATACACTTGTTTGGACTAGAAACCAACTTCTAGGCAGTTATATTTAGACTAACTGGAATGCACTCACAACATCTTTGTATGTTTGCCTGTGTACATAGGAGTGGATCCATTCCAACTGTTTATTCCCGAATCTTTTCACATAAGCATCACCTCAGAAATGACACTGCTTTCTGACAGAACCAAGCTGACCCAGATCTAGACTGAGGAGCAATCAGAAGACATCCACAGTCCTATGAACATAGACTCTGAGCTAGTCCTCTGGTTATGATAGGGTCTTCCCTGTAAGACAGGAGGCTGTGTAGAGACAACATTGAAAAGAGACAGAAAGGAGACAGGAAAGGACAGAAAATCTCCCTCACCAAATCCTTGGTGATGACAGATCTGTATTATAACCTCCCTTTCCAAAAGACTGAATTTTAAGAAAGCTTTTTTGAAACGTCTCTCTAACATCCAAAGTCTGCCAAAGTAGTTACAGGCAATATTACTTTGTCAAGCATCTCCTTTTGTTCCCAGTGTGCCGCTGCAGACAGGCAGACAGGCTGAACGCTGCATTGAGGTGCAGAAGGGGCTAATTCCCAGTGCCCTCTGACATGCCTTTAGACCTTCTCTCACTGATGTATAGTCATCTATAATTATCTTTGCTGGATATTTCCGTATGTGTAGCCAGCAGTTCAGATACCCCATTTCATGAAGGACTTTTCCATAAAAATAGATCCTGTAAAACTTATACCTTTAGACAACTCCCACTCCGAGATAGTCCATGTCTCCCTATTTTACAAAATAAAGGTTTGAGCATTCATTCTCCTGAGCCTCTGCTGTGTTATCTGTGCCGTGTTATCTGCATTATTTGCGATTGTCTTGGAAACCCAGCTCACCCTGAGGCCAGCTATTAACATCTTTCAGCATAACAAAATCTTTTATTGTCCCACTATTTCACATGCATCCTGTCAAGACAAGCAGATGAATGAGTTACCAGGGGGTAAGTTTGGGTATAAATTTACAAGGCCTCTACTCCATCATAATTGTCTGTATTCATATTCTCATTCTTCATGCTCATCGAGATGTACTTCGAAGTGATTTGTCCTCGGGAAAAAAAGGGGTTGGTTGCTTTGCATCTGCTCTGTAAAAACAAAGGAAAGAATGTCCTGGGGCTTCTTATGGAGAAACTGACATCCTGGGAGGTCACCCACTAACTTTTCCTGCATAACTGGTTCTTCCTTCTTTCGCCTCCATGAGGCCATTCCACATCACTAAAAAATGTTTAGTGAAAATATGAAGCAAGCTATTTAGTTTGAAAGACATTTTTCATCCAAGTAGCTGAAGTATTTCAGTTAGAAGGAAACATTATCAGGAAGAAAAGACTGAATAGGGTTTTCTACACTAAAATTCTTGACACTCTGCATATATGAGCAACCATCCATAAAGGACACGCAGTTTACATTACCATAAGACTCTTCTCCAAGCCCAGCTATAGTATTTGTCCAGAATCACAACCCGAGAACATTTGACTATCTGCATTTTTCCATGTGCCTCAAAGCTTTTGTCAGCATGACTATGAGAGCTAGAGGGTAAGATCTGCTCACATTCCCAGCTGACAGCTAGGCCAGCAAAATCTCATTGATCATACATGATCTCTGATTCTTTTTATTACTTAGTGGATTGACAAAGAATCCCTTAATGGCTCCAATGACTGTTGCGTTTTTAATGAAGCAGCAAATAATTGAAAACACTAAATACTCATTATAATTAGTAAATGACAATAAAATAATAGGCAGGCAAATATTAAAAGAACTTATCACCCAACTGAGGGCAGCCTAATAGAATAAAGATAATCTTCAGAGAAATACACCATGAAGGGCATTCATCTCTGTAAATGTGTTCAATGCACCCTCCTAACCTGTGGTGCTAATTCACCCGGAATAAAAACAAAGCTAAATAAGTTCCCTAAGTCCAGCTTGCACACACATTTAACTTACTTAGTGTTTATCTGTTATGTGAGTGTACACTGACTTTAGTCATCTTCAGGTCACGTCAGTAGCATTGCTTATTTCATTCTTTCTGGCTACTTACCCATTCCACCAATGCTGAATGCCATATGGTGTCCTAATTATTGCAGTGCTGCTTGTATTATGTTAAATAACCAAAATGTGGGGAGAGAAGCAACAAGGAGAGTCAAGCATTCTGAGGAAAAGGCTTGCTCAATGTACACCACTTAATGCAAACAACTCCAGAATGCCAAGAGCCACATCCAGGAAATGAAAAAAGCTGGGCATGAGAATACCAAAACCATCTGCCTGGGGTCTTACATCACCACTGGGATTAGATTTTGTTTCTCTTCTTGCTTCTATTTCCCCATGGCTAGAGAAGATGACTGTAGCTTATAGGAGTAGAAAAACATAATGTTATTCAAGACTCTGACATTGTTATTCTAATTTGCAAAAAAGGAGGAGGAGCAGATTCAAGGATGATACAAAACCCTTGGGCTGGATTCCCTTTCTGGCTTATATTGAAATAAATAACATGCAGGAGTGGAGAAGTCCATATTAACAAGAGAATCAAAATGCACTAACCAATTTGCATTGCTAAAGTGGTGCAAGGCTTTGGAGGCATAATCACAAAATCTAGGTCCCCCTGAATTTCCTCTTTTCTACTCAGTAACTGCCTTGGTCAAACTCTCTTCATTGTTCAGATTTCACCAATAAAAAACGACCTAGCTAAAGGCTTTAGAGTAACTGTGGGTTTGCACCATTGTAAAAGATAACAGGTTTTGCTCTAACAGCTGATGTGCCTTGTTCAGAACGGTGATGGAATTGTTGATGTTGAAGGACGGATTGGACAAACAACTGCAAGAGGAACCCACTGTGGCTTACTGAGAATCACATCAATCCTGGGGAATCCTGGGCTGAATATGCTCAGAGAGTAGAAAATGTTATGGAAGAAGATTTAACATGCTTGTCCTGTTCTTATTCTTCATAAGGTATCTGCTTATGGTCCCAGCTGAAGACCCATTACCAATGCTGTCAAGCAAAAGGCTCAAGGATATCTATTCCTCAATGGCTAATAATTTGCAGACTCAACTGTACCATGGACATCTTGTACACATCACAAGTCTGATGAGAAGATAGCTGGGGAAGATTATTTACTAGAAAGGAACTGTCTGCATTCCTGCTAATGCCCTCACAGCAGGAGACAGAGACAAAACATTATAAAAATGACAGACCTGGCCTTTGGCAGAATGATTCTCAAGGTTTTTCCACAAACTGGACATGTTTTACAAGACAGACAGAAAGAATCCCAGTGTGCCAAGTTCAGACATTTTATGGTGGAATGAGAACGTGTTCCTACCGGAGTAAAACATCTAATTGACCCATAATCTGTAAAAGCAACAAGAGAGAATAAGATTCCCAGTATAATTGGTTTATAAATCATTCCTGTGATACCAGGACCTAGCAATTTATTTTTGGTATTTGAGTGTTTATTCAGAGGAAGTACAGTGGTTTAGCTATATTTAAACTCTTTGGATGGTGGTTGGAGGGGAAAAATGACAATTGTGTACAGTGATTTATTTCTCCACTTTACTTGGATTGTAAGGGTGTGAAGACAAAGCTTTGAAAAAGCAGTCTTTCCTGTGGCCAACAAGCTCTGTGCAAGTGCTGTCTTTCCTGGCCCCAGCTTTCTGCAGAACTAGATTTCCACTCAAAGTGCTGCTGATAAGCAGTCACCTTCATCCTTCTCCTGTCATACCATGTTAGCTTTCAACTGCTGTTTGAAGATCATTTTACCAACGGAAGTTTATCAGAGTCAATTCCCTACCAAGGGAGCCCATATAGTAACAACCTGACTCACACATGTATATACAGTTTCTCAGGCCATGTATCCTACCTGTCCCTTACATTCATAACTCCTCTACATCATATGAATGTTAACACATACATTTAGCTGCACAGTGGACACAAGGCACCATCAGGGCCAGGTGAGATGGTTACACTCTAGTGCCACTGTTCGTGATGCTCAGCCTTCACTCTCTAGCCAAAGGAGCCGAAATGGTTTCCCAGTGCAGCTTCTGGAGATAGTCTTCAAAATTAGCAGCCTTCACAGGACCATGGAGTGGGATAAAGGCCAGACCTGAACTGAGGGTGAGATCAATAATCATGTTTGAAAATGTTTTCTGTAATTTTTGTCTGAGCAGAGGCATAGCAGATAGGAAAAAAAAAAAATTATACTCCCATTCTCCATGGAAGAAATAGAAAGCACCTGCCAACCCTTTCCCAAAAGCAAGCGGCCAGGACAGAGAGCATGGCTGGCAATTTCCTTTTCCTGACACATTTCCACATTCATCCTTCCACAAACAAAAAGCAGGGCCATCAGTGGATTTCTGCAGCTGTTCATGTCTCACTCTGTGCCAAAAGAGCGACCTCAGTGACAGCAGACAGAAAGCAATACAGTAATATTCTGTGCAATGGATTCACAAGTATGAACCATCTTCTGCGACTAGCTTTTCATTAGCAGAATTGCACAAAGAGAATAGCTGAGGTTCAGGCAGTATGTGCATATCCAAAGCAGACAGAGGGACCTAGCTACTTTAATCATAATGAGAGATGCTCTTAACATACAACAAGGCACTGTTAAAAGAGAAAAAGAGGGAAAGGTAAAATTTTGCACTGTGCTGTTCTTCAAAGTTATCAAAAGAAATCTGGAAACACTGGGCTCTGATTGCAAATTTGATCATGGAAACATGGCTTGGGGGGGAAGAAAAAGAAACAAGAACTAAAGCTATATCTCCCTTTGCTTTCTAAAAGTACTAAGTAGCAATGCAAAGAGATTCAAAAGAGCAATGGTCCTAGCCCCAGTGCTAGAGCCCCAGCATGACCATTTGACTGAATGGACAGACAAATAAAGATATTTCACTGCAAACATGCCTTCTCCAGACAGAAGTCCCAATGAAGGGGAGATTCCTTACATAATGACTGCAAGATCAGAAGACAAGATCAGAAAATATTTTAGCATGCATCCTGCCCCATTGCTTTAGCACATATTATTTCTCTCTTCTAAAGCTATAAGTAGAGTAATGCCTACAGTTGCCACACTACTGTGGAATGGCATCACCACACTTGAAAAGCATTAAGGAGCATCTCTGATTTAAAAAATATTTTATTTTCTAATAAAGTCATCTGTTGTCTTGATTTACATTTTATCTCAACAGCCATGAAAGCATCTGAATAAACACTTACGGAAATTAATGTTCTTTGTTTAGTTATGTATAACATGCAGTTCCTAAACCCTCCTATATCTTTACTGAAGATGGGTTTCATTGGGTCTCCTTGTTTCATGACACAGTATGTATCATGAAATGAACCTTCACTTCCAGTCCAAAGAATTTCAGCTAGCCTCTTGCTTAATGGAGGCAGGGGTAACTCAGCACAGCAATCATCATACCCTGCTATTGCCTTCTCCTCTGGCTGTAGCACATGGAGCTGGTTTTATTTTCAAAATCTTCTATTTGGTTCATCCCCTGGACACCTAGGACACCACCAGCTGGTCCCTATAGTGTAAAGACTACTTAAATGAGAATGAGATATTGTTCTTAGTCTGTTAGCTACACCTGGGTAAGCAGAGGCAGGAAGGCCCTGGGGAAGATACTTAAAGAAGGAACTTAAGCTGAAATTCTCAAGCTCATCCTAGTGTGTTCAGTAAGTAAGACACCTCATGAGCACCAATTTTACATGATCTGGAGAAAGGTTTTTGATTTTCAAACACTGGCACAAAGTTAATCTCTGCAGTCTAAGCTTTGATCTGAATTAAGATCTTGGAAAACTGGTGGGTACAAGTATGTGTATGATCTGACTAATTTTTGTTGCCCGATTTGGACATGCTGCCTAGAACTGTATTTTTAAGGCACAAAATCTTGACAGCACATCTCTTCTGATTAGCCCTTCAAAAGAATATTCATGCAAGTTGGAGCTGCAGCATCTCTGCTGAAGTATTCTAATAAAATAATAGATCATATATATATAAATACATAATTTTCCCAAGTGAAATAAGTCCAGCTACTTAGGGTAGGTCAGATCATCAAGTTTTACTATCTCTTAGATCAGAGAGATCCTGTTTAAATGCAACTACACTCTGTAATTTCAATTTGCAAAACAATGAGAGAAATATGCACAACATGGTTTGCTGATGAACCAGAATTTTGGCAGAGTAGGACAGTGTTAAAAGGTTTACCCTGAGGGCACCAGCTGTTTTCTGAAGTACTGCTAAATGACATGAAGATACACTTACACACAATACAAGGAAAGGCAAAGAATAAAACCTGGAAGCATTTTACTTGTAAATAACAGCACAAATACACAAAATCAGTGAGTCCACAGATAGGATACTGATGATAGTGAGATTCATCATCATATATGCCACTCAGTCAAGAAGGTAGCAGAGTATGAGACAGCAGCTATTTTATCCTTTATCAATATACAACAACCAAAGATGCTGATGTTCAGAATTTACCTTTTTATCTATTATTTCCAATGACTTTTTCCCCTCAATACTGCAAACAGAAACTGCTTTTTGTAACATTGTGAATGATGTTTAATACTTAGATTAAATGAGAGCCGTGGGCAGAGAAGTATTAAATGTAGAGATCATGCTGCTTTAACAGTCTGCTGGCCTTTGTTCTAAGTAAGCTATCAAACTTAGACCCAACAAAATCCATTAGGAGAATAGCAGCTTTGCCAGCAGCTGTTACAAGAGGAATAGGGAATAATTTTAAATCAAGACCAATAATTTCTATTGGGATTAGACAAATTCACAGATGGTGGAACCACCAGTGGCTATGCAAAACAGGAGTCCACATGTAACTACTCACAATATCTTTAACTAGAAAGGAAGGGTGAGCAGAAAGCAAGCCACTTGGACTTCTTTCCTTACTTGGTCTTCAAGGCGTAGCTTTTGTGGAAAGGAGGTAGCAGAAAAGGAAAGCAAAGCATGACAGTATCTTAGCTACGGCAGTAAGTTGAACTTTCTTATCCCACATCACTCAAATCTGTGGTGTTGATGCTGTGAAAGGCATGCCATTCTAGACCTGAGGGCAAGGAACCAGGAACTCAAAAGACAATGGAATAAAGATGTACAAGAGAGGCAGAAGACATGACAAGGAAAAAGGAGCAGCAATGACCTGAGCCAAAAGAAACAGAGAATCTCTTGCCTGAATGGACTTTTGGTCCGATACCATTTGTGAGTTCTGTTCACATCAGCCAGGTCTCCAGGAAAGACAACTCCTTGTGCAACATCAGCAAATTAGTCCAGTCTCCAGTTGTGACTAATGCCTGGTAGAAAGCTGTAAGGAAGGGAAAACATAAATGTAATCTGGCCAATTAAACACTGAAGAAAATAGGGAAAACAAAAAAACAGAAAGCATCTGAACCTGCAGGCGTCAATACAAACCCAAAAGACTGATAAGCTTGTTTGCTTAATGTGGGTTCTGTGGCATAGTGAGCACAGAAAATGGGAGTTAGTCCTACAGTGTCTGTTTGCAGGAGGTCAATACATGGCAGAGTGATCACCTCGAACATTATACATGAAGGCAGAGCCACAGGGGTTCCAGCACTTGGATTGTTTTCTCATTTTTTATCTGTGATGGCAGCCACATGGGAAGAGCCAATTACTTTTCTGCCAGTGATTGCACCATATCCTGTGAAATACTGTATCACTTCAGTACCTCACCTCAAGTACTCCAAAAGCCAGGTCAGAGAGTCTGAGGCTGAAGACACAGTAAACCCTGTATGCACTGAGTCACAAGAGGAAACTACTGCTTTATGGACCTATCTCAAGGGTTGGAAAACCCCCAACATATTTTATTCTCTCAATTTTTTCAGCCCACAGCACTGTGCAGGAGAAGCACAAGCGCATCAAAAAAGACTGCTGTAGTAGAGCTGAGCATCAGTGCAAGCAGTCACAGGGACTGATTCAAAACACCGGCTTTGAGGCCTGCTGTTACAAGGTACAGCTCTGTGGGTGAAACAAGAGAGACTTTAGAGAACATCTTCTTGCTGTTTGTGAAGAAATGAAGTGTTACTGCCCGCTGAGACTCTCTCTGTGTTCTGCTGTTCAAGTACAATTATTACTCCACCCTTAGCAGTGCTTCTGTGCTTGTCTCTGATAAGACCAGCGGTTTCTTTGCCTGCTGTATCTGATCTTGCACTGCCACACAATCCACAAGAACTGATCCTGCCAGACCTCAATGGGCCATATAGCACAGATCAGAGCTATAAAAAGCCAGTGCATTTCCCATCTCAGAGCAAAGGGAAAGCCTGGAGGGAAGAGAGACTGCCAGTTTTTCTCTACACTGATTCTTTTCACGCTTTCTCCCTCAAAGCTCCACAAATACCTGCAGGGTCAAAACACTCTCTTCAGGAGTTGGAGTAGTGACCTGGATGAGTGGCACAGCCAATATGAAGTCTTCTCTTTGGAAGAAATTGCCCCCAGTATAATCTATTGCTCATTCAGTCTTTCTCCTTCAAGCTAAATCTGCCAGAACTACTTCCAATTCATTTTTTTTTCCCCTTCCTCCTCTCCTTTTTATTTTGTGTGTTGTCCCAGCCTCCCCTCTCAGAGGTGCCTCCCTGGGGAAATTCATGTCCCTTGTACTTTTTACTCTGTGCGCATAATAGAACATTATCCGCATAATTTATCTTTCACTACATGTTGTCTTCCTTCTGGCTAAGTGTTTTTCTAAAATAAATATGTATATGTTCACTGTGTGCACTGAGAAAAGTGCCAACGAGCCTGTCCTATGTGAGAACTCTATGATACCCAGAACCTGAACCACCAAGAATACATTAGTTCAGTCGTTTAGGTCAAAGGCAACTCTAAAGTTGGTCTGCCTCCTGCCTCTCTCTGTATTTTTCAGTGTTCCATTCTTTCTGTTGATCTAATGAAAGCATCACTGCCCCCTTCTCCAAGGCTGAATCCAGATAAAATTTGGAATTGAAATGCAACCCACAAAACAAGGGAATTCAATGAGATAAGACAAACAACCCTCTGCCTTTCATCACACCTCTGAATGTCAGGGTATGAAATGATAGGAGATGTATGGAACTGGATAGGATATGTAAGGGTAGGAGCATTGGTCATTGACTAATTAGTATGACCATAACATCCAGACTACATGTGACAGGGATGTTGCCTCTGTACACGCCCTCCAGAAGCACAACTGCCAGTACTGCCAGCTAGTACATATTGCAGCTTACAGTATGCAGGGGAGCTGACAAAGCATTTGACCATGTCTTGAAGTTAAATGTGCTGGGGCAGTTGTGGTCCAGTCAACACAATCTTCAGTCAGCTTCTTTTACATTCTGTTAAGCATGAGGACAGCACAGTGCTTTGCTGATGCTGTTGGGATTTCCAGGTATTTATAGCTATGAACAAGAAAATTCGAAAGAAAAACATAACAAAGCAGATTCTTTTCTATTGCAGCCTGAGGTTAACATCCCTTCCAACCCAAACCATTCCATGATTCTATGACCAGTAATGGGAAGGAGTTGTCCCTATGCTATATCAGCACCGAGATAATTTTGCCAGCCTGGCTTTCCTTCAAAGCACACAAAACTATCTCCAAAAGGAAGTTCAAAGGATAAGGTGAGAAAAGCGGTCAGCTGGCTCAACTGAAAGCACTTGTCCGATATCAGCCATCTCATTGACTCTTAGGGGACAAAAATACCATAAATCCACCTCCAAACACTCTAATTTCAAAGTCAGGATCTGTGAGACTAGGCAATTATAGTGCAACTCTGATTCTTTGGGAACAGCTATCAGCACCTACTCAAATGTCAACACTCAAAGCAAAGGCTGATATGAGTATGGTCACCTTGTTAGCTGCCCTAGATACTTAATGATGTGAATAAAGAACCTGAGTTTTAATAAAACTTAATAGCATCATCTGAAAGGCATCAGTTAAGTCTAAATTGCAACAAGGAGAAAATAACTTTCCATTAATTTCTTAATTTTTGTACAAGTGTATGGTGAGGATGGGAATATGAGCTGTAATTGAATGTAACTGATTTCTCCCCCTCAACCTGTACAAGTAAAACCTCAGTCTTATCCACTTTTAGGCATTGTACTTCAAAAAAACGAAGTGGAACAATTGCAGACATTTCAGAATAGCGGTACGTGAACTGTCAAAGATCAAAGCCCATCATCTATAACGGAGCAATAAGGTAGCTGGTTGTTCTGACAAAGAAGAGTAAAATGATGGAGAGCCATCAATTGCATAAGGACTGTTGGAAAGAGAAAGGAAATAATCTGTTTGCCATGACCAGGATGGCTCAAGTGGCAGCAAGAGATATGAAGGTTAGACATCAGGAAAAACTTCCTAGCAGTGAAGGGAGTAGGGGACTGGAGTGGATTTGCCTGTGGCATGATAGAGTCTCACTGTTGGAAGCTTTTAAAGAATAAACATCCATCAGAAATTACATATACAGATAACTGATCCTTGCTAAAGGGTGAGGAAAACAAGAAACCTCTTAAAGCCCTTTCTCTCCTGTTTTTATTCTGATCCTATAAAGCTACTAAAGAGACTCCAGCCCACTCAAAATCCCAAGGACGTAGTCAAAGGCAGCTGTAACAAAGCCTCCTGAACTGAAATTGCAGAGTCCTTATAAACTTCTCAACAAACGAGAGGGTTGCCTAGAATAACCTGCATTGTTACACCAAGGCAGCAAGTGAAACTCTGCCATTTTACATGACATTTAAACAATGGACCAGCTTCCATTGATATAGTTAGTTACACTGATACCTCCAAAAGTACCTGCATGGTGAAGGTTAGGTATGTCCTTGCTGAATCAGAATCTAACTACAGCACTATGTCCTGGCCACTGAAATACACTCCTCTGCCCATGCAAAACTTTGCAGAAATTTCTATATCCTGGTGTAGCTTCATAATCTAACACACAAGGGAACAGTCCTGCCATTATCAGATAAGGCCCTATATGAGAAAGGCAACATTCCCAAGATTTGGTGCCTGTGGCCCTTTGATTACTGCAGTATAAATATGTTATTGTTTGTCAGACTGATCTTTCTCAGTCTGTTTCTTCGTATCAGTGGTAGAGACAGGAGCTCTCTAGGGTCTCTGAATGTGATTACTTTCCTTTCTGTGTGGGGGAAGAGATTTTCTTTCATTCAAGAGTGCTGTTGTGTGCAGCCTTAGTTTAGTCACTTTTATCTATATTATAAGAAATGTAGACACTAGGAGTTGTGCCAAGCATATCTTGCGAGTGAACTTCTTGAAACTTCATGCTGTCACCTATGAAGGGCAAACAAGGTTTGCTTTATCTTCTTCCAGAAGACAGGAGGTCCCTATGGAATACTCTCCAAGGTTTCTTTGACCAGTCACTGTGTTGATTTGACCACTTACACTGGCATAAACATTGTTCTACTTTACAATGGTGCTTAGGACCTGAAAGCCAACCTGTAGTCATGTCAGGGTTACAGAAACGTAAGATTATATTCCTTTGCAAGGGAGATGTTTTTCCCTTGCTTGCTAGGGGAATTATCCTCTGTCTTCAAGTTCAATGTACCTTATTTTTCTTTTTACAAGAGTTTCCTTGGAACTTGCCCTATAAGAAGCCGGGACCTGCCGCACACCCTGAAGTGCTCGTGAGACCTCTGCCATGGAAGCAGGACAGCTGGTGATCCAGGTTTCACCATCCGGTACATGAAAGGGAATACTGCACAAAGTATTAGGAAGCCAGTAGCTCTAAATATTTACATAGTTGTGTGCTTATCCCCGAGATAAATTCAACAGGACTCTACTTAAGGTCATAGACTTGCCACAGTAATATTGGAATGAAATCTTCTCCTTTTTACTTCATTAAAAGCCTCAGGCAAGAGAGATCAAGTTTGACAGTAGCATCATTTTGTTTCAAACACTGTACAGTAATGCTGAATGAGCTGGAAAGAGAGGTATTTATTTAATGTATTTATTTGTGTGGTATTATCAAATTTGAGGCCCAAAGACTGAAATCCTGCTCTTCGCAGTACTGTGTACACATTGGTTAATATAGATTTTGCTCTGGGAGGAAAAACACGTTGAGATATGCTAGATGGCAAAAGCGTTTATTATCGTGTGCAAAGCAGCAAGGGGCAAAAGAGGCAGAATGAGAGAGAGAAAAGAAGAGAAATCAAATTATATATCCAAGGACACTCAGAAAACGCATGTCACAGCAGGGAACTGAATTCACATCTGTTCTGTTCCAGCTCAGCACCTTTTCTACAAGCAGCTTTCCTCAATGCGCTTCATTTCCTTTTCCCCCTGAAGAGGGAAAAGAAGAAAAAAGAAGAGGAAATATTGCATGAACTTTAATCCCACTATTGAGTATTTTTCACTGTGTCCAGGTAGTTAAGCTTAGTCTTCAATAATGTATGACAGAAAGTAATGCAATTTAAATCAGGAGAGGCAGACAGCAGGGCAGGAGATGTAGAGGTGAGTGCTGAAGCGCACAAGCAGAAGTAGAAAAAAATCTGTGAGCAGTAATAACAGCTTTTCTTAACAGAACCTAACTAGGTTAGAGTGACCTCTAAGAGGTGCCAGAATTTTAACAGCCAAATTCTAATGTGAAGGATTATGGATATTTCTGTATAAATTGCCCTTGTTTTACAGAGACCGTTTTGCTGAGCACAATGTTAATTTTGCAGCTCCGCTGGAGCAGCAGCTTATAAGAAGATAAACAGAAAATGATGCCTTTAGCAGCTGACAGATACCTTGGCTAAGAGGGATGATAAAACTATTTACATGAAGATATTAAGGCATGAAGGTTGCACCTGCTTTTTAACAGTGCTGCTCTGAATGGGTGGGGGAAGGTGGCAATAGGTGGGAAAGGATGACTTCACTCTAATTTTTACCCAACCCACAGCTATAGCTAAAAGAAGACTTTTCTTCTTTAGCTGCATGTTCTTCTCTGAATTTCATTTCTTGCATAATTCTGAATTTCCATCAAAGGTGAAATCTGAGGTGTGATCCATGGTGCTCACAGAGAAGGAAATGGGAAGTTGAAGGGAGCAACATATTCTGGGAATGTAAACCTAACTGCACTGGAGTGGCTGGAACAGAGATTGTTCATAAATCCCCATGTTTCTAGCCCCTGAATCTATGGACTTCTTGATGTCTGTATTTCATCCAGACCCAGTAAAGATGCTGAAGGTAAAGGGAGAAAGTAAAGGGATATCAGCATCATGAGGTTCAAGCCAAGATTGAGGACTACCCAAAAGCTGTGTCAGGACATGTAGAGTCTCCAGCTGTGCCTAGGCCAGTCCTGCATTGAAAGATGTACCTACTTCTTAAGGGACAGCAGATGGGATAGAAAGAGAAAATTTGAGTCTGAAAGCAAACAGTAACTTCTCAAAGCACCACTCTCAAAAACTCTGCAGCCGTATCTCAACAGACTTAGAGTTCAGGCTGCACCAACTGTGGCACAGGGGTGGGTGAGCAATCAGGGAAGATGCTTGATGAAGCACTGGGATGTGAAGACAGAGGAAGGAAGAGGTAATCATTGTGCCTGGTGGGGTAAATGTCCCCCTGTCTCTCTGGCCTAAGTGGTTACAAGCTCCAAGGTCACTCAGCCACAAACTTTCTCCTTGACTGGTCAGCTCCACTTGGCCTAATTTCAGGTAGTAACAACCTAAAATGTGTATATTTAAGACCATCTATTTTCTTCTCTTCATACTTGCCTCTCATTATCTTTTTTAAATGTGAAACAAGTGACTTCTTTTCAAAGAGAAGAGAGTAGCATGGTAGCCACACATAGATTTACCTGCCCAAAATGGTAGAGCTCAATTCAGTGGTTCACACCAAGGTAATGTTAGCTCAGGTACAATCCCTCAGAACCCCACCTGGCCGCAGCCATAAATTCCTTCTTCTGTTATAGCTTTGCCAATACCATTTCCATGCTTGCTGCACACCAGCTTTATCGTAGTATAACACACATTTCACAGGAGTGCAGCAATAATGACAGAATGGGGTTAGGACGTTAGAAAAGCCACATTATTTTTTCATCCTAGGAGCTGCAAAAGGAGGTAGAAAAGAAAAGGGCAAAGACACCAAAGGCTCAGCTCTAGGCTGCTGCTGCAGTAGAGAGAAGAGCAAGAAAGACAGAAAAGGGCCGTGCTCACTCATCCACTGTAAGTGTAGGAAAGTTTTTCAGAGATATTTCCCACTAGTCTTTCACTTATTATGTATCAAGGGCAGAGCTGTCTCCATTTTATTGCACTCTGTCAATCAGAACTAGGCTAATCATTGCTGCTGAGAATGGAGACTGCTGGTTGCAAATCCATCTTTTCAAGTGTCCCTTGTGTTGCTCATACACATGCCGCTGCCCTGACTCGAGCTATTCTGGTGACTTTGGAAAAGTTGTGTAAAGGATACAGTGGAAAAAAGACAGGTATGTATGACAAAGGAACCAAAGGCAACGGTGCTACGTTCTGAGCTTGAGTTAAGGTATCTAGAAGCAACCTTGGCTCTGATCTCCTCAGCACAACTTTTGTACAAGTGTTGGGGCAGAGACTGCCAGGCCAAGGAGATCACCCAGTGCCACACAACCCTGTGAGGACACAGCAGATTGCGTTGGAAGCAGCACAGCCATCTTTACCTCCCCCAGGGTGAAGTTCACAGTAAGGTCTCACCATCACAGCTATTGAGAGAGATCTGGGTGTAAATTTTAAATGCGGAATTTTTCAGGCTGCTAGGAAGCAAGATTGGTTAGAGGTCATGACTTAGAAAATGTCAGGTCTGGAGGAGCCGCCTCATACCTTCTAGCTACCCAAGCAGCAATGTCGGAGGAGAGTATGAGGCCATCATCCTCTCCTGACTTTTCCAGGCAAGGAATAAATGTGCAGATTTATGTTGCCAAAGAAATAAGAGGAAAAAAAATACAGATTAGCTTCTTCAAGGGGAACAGGCACACCTTAGGGTTTAATTCACGGGAAGACAATTGCACAGAGGTTGGTATTTGTACTAGTCACTTGAGGGAGACAAAGAGCCACACTGAGTTTGCCTGGATTTCCTATGGTCAACCTTCAAGGTAGAAGGAAAGAGAACCATGAAAGCTTAATGGTGAGCACAAGGTCTGGAAAAACCTATTAGCTTCTGGAATCAAAAGAATGAATAACGAAATGGAAAAGTCTACAGGGAAATAGAGAACTAAACAGGACTTGAAAGATCTCATAAGGCACTTCAGAAAGACTACCAAATATGAGAAAGCTGGTCAGCACAGCTACAGACAGTGTTTGTTGCAGACAATAGCAATGGTTGGGATAGCTTGCCTGAAAGGATCTAAACTCACTGTAACATTTGGTGAGGGGAAGAAGGCCTGAGAACACAAAGGTCATTTCAATCAGCTCAGCATGATCAAAGTCTCTGATGCATCTGCTCAAACCAGCTGTGGTGTTTAAACATCTGCTCCAGAGTCAAAATATTGGGAAACAGAAAATATCAATGTACTGTGCTCTAGAGAAACCACAAGTAATTTCCTTGGTAAGTGCTGTGATCAGGTCTGTGTCACAAACCTAAGAGGAAATGGTAAAAAATAAACACAATTTCAAAAAGGATTGTAAGGATAATAGAGATTTTTCTCCATGGAGAAAAGCTACAAAAATGATGGCTATTGAATAGAAATCAGAAAGATGAATGAGATGATACAGCACAGGCATGCTCACAGACATTAAATACCATATTTGGCACTTCTGCTTTTCTGATGACATTTGAGAAAGCAGTTTGGGACAACCTGCACGATTAAAACAGAAATTGCTAAGACCACCTATAAAGAAAACACTTTTAAGAGTTTAAGCAAAAATAACCAGTGGAACTTTGTGCTGTGATACAACTGAAGCAACCAGCTATAGCCTTCTGTAACCTCCAAAGAATAATTGTGGCATACAATGTGATTTCTAGCATGAGAGATGGAAGAATATTTTTATTTTATTGCCTCCTATTGCCTTGTTTGGGACAAGTTTCCTTCCTCTCTTCGTGAAGATGAAACTTGGTTTGTTAACTCATCCACGAAACAGATCTTTGTGGAATGTTTAATCTGAAAGGGCTGAGCCACCTCTCAGCTCAGAGTTTTCCTGTGGAAACATCACTCACACTCAGGACTACAGAGGGAGCCTCTCTTGCCACTGACCAGCATCACCACCTAAATTCGCTGACCAACACCCTGTGCTGTGAATACCCTCAGAAAAAAAGCAAATGCATTAGAGGAACTTCATTCAGCCATTAAATTGGGATCTATTTACCTCTTTCTTAGGGGTCACAAATGAGCTCAATTTACCATAAACCTCTAGGGATTCTGCAGTACCAAGGCAGAGGTAGGTAAATGTTTCAGCTCTCTGTAGAAATTTCTGGTCTGTTTATCATTGCAGTTTCAAAGCACTTAACTGCTAAACCAAAAATAGTTTAGCAGCTCAATGGAGACAGGCAGTCACTGTATCCATGCTGGAGCAGATACGTGTGTGTTAGCTGCATCACTGACGATAATAGTGTCCTTAGATATAAGTGCAGTATTCATGTGGTCTTCCAGATGACATTTTAGTGTAATTCTACACTGGTAAAAGTACAACTGAAATATCAGTGCAGAATCCAGCTTATTCTAATCCACTGAAGCTGAAGAAACATTGTAAAAGTCCCCCTGATACTGTGGGTTAGAGCTGGGTCAGACAGAACTGTACATCAATGGGTTAGAACCCAACTGCACTGTCCACTCTGTTACTACAGGTAGTCGATCCTTGAAATGACGACAAATTGGCTTGGAAATGCTCTGATGCACCTGGATGATTTTAGAAATTTAAAGGCCTGGGTGATTCCCTTTACAACTGGAACGGGAGATATATTTTTATAAAAACCAGTCATGCTACTTTTCTTTTGTTTTCATCACTGAGAAGTCTTTGGTGACAATGAAAGCAAAAGATGGAGAGTCCTGGGGAGAGCCAGTATCCCACAGTCAGGCAATAATCAAACTTGTCTCCTGAGAGCTTAGTCCGTGGCTTCAGTACAGAACAATAACCAGTTTTCATCCTTTCCTTACCTAAGGCAATCCACTCATTACCTGTGGATGGACTTGACCTTGGTTTAGACCATTGTCCATTATCTTGGCCAATTAAATAAGCAGAGAAATGCCATAGCCTTAAGAGTGTTCCCCATGGCTTGCTGGGATTAGCAACTGGAAAGGAAAGAGCAAGTAAATACTAAACCAGATTATAAATTCCATGTCTCACTCCTAGACACTTCCAGGAAACATTCATTTCTTAGCTTTCACAGATCACCTTGTCCCTCAAGCAAATATAGCATTTTCTTTGCTAACAGAAGCATGAGTTACTTCAGGCCAATACTGGGATCAATACCAGCAGCCCTGAGACTTCCAATACAATGTTGACTGTATAACTGGGTTATTAGCCTAGTACTCTGTCTAAATCAAGGAACAGCTCCTAAACTTAAAAGTTAAATATCCTTCTGCCCAGGTGATTCACAACCAAAGATCCAGAGCTGGATGTCCAATACAGAGCTGGTTTCCTCTCAAAAGCTGTTCCTCTCCCTCTTTTGACAGCTTTTCAAGTACTGGATTGAAAAATACGAACCAGAAAGTAGTTTCGAATCCGGGGCTTACCCTGACCCAAATTATCACCTCATTCCCGCCTCTACTGCAGAAGTGAAAACCCTTCTCCTTTAGGAAGGTCACACTGGAGGAGGAGAAATTTATCCTCTTCTTTAGAAGAGACTCCTGAACGTTTAACAGCATATATAATGATCCACTGATGCACTTACTAGGACATAGCCCAAGGAAAGCAACAGAGACCTAGACCGCAATGAAGTCTCAAGGCAGAGCTCTGTGGTTTTGGCTACAAATTCTTTACATTCATGTTTTCTGCTTTATTCACACTGGAGATAACTTCAGAGACCACCACTCATTCATCTTCCCCCCACCTCCTTCCCCTTAGAGATAATTCACTGAGGGGTTTTGACTGATGTTTAAAAAAATGGGAGCAGCACGAGGTCATCTGTGACATGGTTCTTGAGGAGAATTAGTCAGGAGCTGCCTGGAGAGGCTCTTTCAAGTTTGCTGATTCTCTGAGCATGATGAGGTGCAGAAGAGAAGGATGGCAATGCAAGGCCAAACGGCCTCCTAAAATCCAATGAGCTTGGGAGGATAAAGGGTGTGTTCCTTTGCTGCCTTTATGGACACCTTTCCTCTAGCAGTGATAAAACATATGTTCGGAGCCCTATGGGGAGGTACTGTTTTCCCTTATTGTTTCACTTCTAGCCTCTGCCCAAGAGCACGACCAAACATGAAATATAATTTATGAAGAACAAGTTCCTTGGGTTGATCATCCTTCTAGATCCCACCTTTCTTCACTTACTTAGACAAAATGCTTTCGCATAGGTGCCTTCACATAATTGATGGAGCTGAACCTCTTCTCTGCTCCTGTAGAATCAAGTTAATAATGAACTGCACTCCCTCACCAGGCAAAGTTACCACGTCAGAAACTCCAATCAGACACAAGAAAGCTCAAAAGGATAAAACCAGATGTATACAAATTATATGCAATATGACTGATTTCAGCCACCACTAGGACAGGGACTCCTTACATAAACCCCTCCCTTCTTGCCTGCAGGTTCTTCATCTCCCCTGTTTGCCAGAGACAACAAGAGGAACCTGTGTTCAGCTGTTCCCTCTGTGCAGAGATTAATTCATTGACAAGGCTCCTAGGAATGTGCCAGCTCATTAATTACCATCAGAACTGTGTCAGCAAGAAGTAGGCAAGGTGACTGCAGAAAATGGTCAGAGAGAACCATCTATTAGTACTTGCTATCCTGGCCATTACATGCCAAAAACCAAACCAATAACAGTTGGCAGACGTTTCTTAACTATGAAATATCACAAATTGCACACTTTACTAATATAAAGCACTCATGTAGATCAGTGTTGGGGGAACAGACTACAAGGAAATTGGCCCTGCAAGCTAGTCAGCCTGGTTCCAAGGATGAAATTATTAGGTTACTTCCTGTGGGCACAATGGAATCCTGGGAGTATGATGGGTCTCCCAGTAGTAGGATGTGGCATGGAAAAATCCCACCAGCTTTGACATGCCACCTCATCTTTGCTTCTATCTTGCTGCTGGGAGAAAATTCATCTTTGGTAGAAGCTTCTCCTGTTATTAACAGGCAGGGTTGCTGGAAGGCTGTCTCATAACAAACTCACTGGACATAAGGCAGAGAGAGACCAGGCTCAACAGGCTAAGATCTCAAATGCAATGTCTGCTTATGCAAGCAAGTACTTGACTCACAATCCTGTGCTGTCTACAAAGGCAGAGAGATGGCCACAGTCCATATAAGATATCACAGCTGGTAGCTCTGCCTGATGCTTCCCTCAGAGAGGGAGTGTGACCACCAGGAAGTCTCTGATTTGTTATTAAAGTTCACCATTCTTCTTGTAATGCCAACACTGAGATAATGCACCTGGGATTAGACCTAGGAAATCCATCAAGGCCCATACTTAGTCACACTCAAGTGCTTTTATGCCAGAGTTGCTATGAGGAGCAGCTTCAAAAACAACCCCTTAAGAAGATCAGGAGTGCAGGGGGCCTCCCAACTGCTGTGCACCTGAAGGCAGGGCTCTTCCCCAGGCAGAGCCCATGCATTTTCAGTAAAGGGGCATTTGAATGTCAGGCAGTGGGAGGCAAAATCTTGCCAATGCATCAAAGGTTTTGCTTCCCTTGGCTCAAGGGGAGTTAAAGGAATAGAGGAAGGAATAAGCTGGAGAAACTTAAGGTTGTTTCAACTTTCACAGAGCTCAGAAGAGCTCTGGAGTATCTGTAAGAACAAAAAGGAAGATCCAGGTTACAACTTCTCTTTTCTCATGCTTGTCACAAGGCTGGTGAATTTGTACCCCGACAGGAGAGTGCTAAGAGCTATGGCAGCATTTTGCCACATTCCATATCATCTACCCATAACCCTTTCCAATCAATGCACTAAATCACTTCCTTTTGGCCTTTTTATTTCCCCCTCTCTCCCTTTTCTTTAGCCAGTCTTACTGAAGGCTGTAGGGCTAAGAAACATTATTTTCATCATCTGATATAAAAGGGATATGACAGACCCATGCTGTAAAATGCCAAGTGCCAAGCCATGAGGAATTCCACAAATAACTGGTGAGATGTCCAAAGAGGGGAAGCAGGATATGGATGGCTCCCAAGTGCATGTGTAAGTCCACCAGCACTGCAGAGAGAAATGTGCCTCTGCCCAAGCTTAAGAGGATTTCTGGAGGTCCTTGAATGAGTTGAGAACAAGACCTGCCAGAGGACAGACAGGCAATGCCACCACCCAAGACCTTTGTGAGAGGTCTTGCAGAGAACCATTGCATTGGGGTGACAGCATTAGCTGTGTCACATACCTGAAGTGATTGCCTTGAAGAAATTGGCATTTGCTGATGGAAAGCACAAAATAAGTGACCTGGTTTTCCCTAAGGGGTATGTAGTGAAGTGTGGGAAGAAATTAGTAAAGAGAGAAGCCCCTGGCAGTAATGAGGCAGGAAGAGGCTGACACTGAGCAGCTGGGGGAGGTTTGGTGCAGACCAGGGAGAAAGCAGACTGAAGTGCTGAAGGAAAGAGGAGCTGCTTTCCAGGGAGAATGGGGGACAGTGGGATGGGAGATTGAAGAGACATGTAGAATGGGGCAGGAGGGTGAAGGACGGTGGAGGGGGAAGCATAAATAGAGGCTAGCAATTCAGATAAAATGGATTAGATGGGGATAAAGGCAGCTGGGAGGAACTCAAACATGAGATTAAGCAGCACACAGGAGAGCTGATCAGTGATCAAGGGAAATGAGAAAGCAGGATCGTCTGGATCCTGCTGATGGCTTTTAGAGGAGCAGAGTCTGAATGGTTTGAGAGGGAAATGGCCACAAAGCAGAACAGATGTTCATAAAATCCCAAGGGGACCACAGAAAAGCAGGAGGACTGCTAGACCTCCTGAGTATCCACTGGGATCTGCAGATGTCAAGCTTAGAAACAGCACAGTTTGAAAAGCACAGGAACTCAGTGATACCGTGAGACCCAGCTGCATCCAGGGCTGCCAGGCACTGTACACATTCGTGGGTGATATTAAATGGGGTACAAACACTGTGCAGGAGCTTCTTACATTTCAATCTCTGTTTAGCAACATGGTCCTGGGCCAGCTGGACTTAGATCAGAGCCAGCACAGCAGACAGAGAGAGCTAAATGAGAGAGACAACTCCATCCCTGGGGACGTGCCACCACCCTGAGGGAAGGCTTCAAGTTGCCCCAGCGCAAGATTCTATTCCCAGGGGCAGCCACGTGCTGTGGCTCCTTCCATGAGCCAGACAGTGCCATGACCCTGGCATGCTAATCGTCACGTGGGCATTGCATCACTTGTCAGACACTGGGAAAAAATGGTAATTGAGAGGTCTGAATTTTGCAGTGAGCAGATGACAGAGAAATAGAAAAAGTGTTGGCTCAATTCCTTGATCTCTTTTCTGGGCTGGGAATCAACTCATATGCCAGTTTGGTCAGGCAAGAGCAACCAGGCTGCTGCACCCCAGCTCCTTCCAGCCTACATGTCTGTTTGCTTTCTCCTGCCATTCTTCAGCATTTGTTAACAGATTCTTGCACTTCAGGTCCTGTGAAATGGGCTGAGCAGGTCCTTACCTTGAGAGACCAGCTGCAAGACCACAACCTTCACATAGCAGTGAGTGGGGCTGCAGAATTCACTCCCTCATCAGGGTTGTAGACTGCTTGTGAATGGGCATGTTACCACATAGAGCAAAGGGAAAAATGCCTCTGAATTGAGCAGTAGATAGTTTGACTGTAGGCCTGCTTATAAATGCATGCACTAGCTCAAGAACCAGTGCAAGGACAGAAACAATCAGCCAAAAGCAGTAGTGCAGATGGTGCTTAAGTCCTCCTAAGATGCTGAATGAATACACATTTAACTACAGCCTAAATTAGATTAACTTGAGGTCTTTGGTGCTATGAAGATCATGTATTACCCTGTGTGAGCTGCTTTATCTGCTAACTGCCCAGCCAAGTGTGTAAATAGTTAAATCACTTTATAAAAGAGTTCATGATTCTCGTGTTGCTGAGGAAACCTAAGGAAGAGAATAACAAAGGCAAGCAGAAGCCGAATCTGCAGACCAATTAATAACTCTCCTTATTCTTATCGTAGCTGCTCCTATTTTCTAAAGGCCCTGCAGATACAGTCACATCTGAAGGGGCCAGGCAACAGCCCAGCCCAGCGGGCTGCTTCACAGGCAGGTCACATCCCAAGAGCAGCAGCCTCCTCCTTCCTCCCAGGTCCCTGAGCACACAATGTCCCACAGCCCAAACAAGCACAGAAGCTTATCTTTTCCCTTATTCCTGACAAACAAAGAAGGGAAAAGATAGGAGGAAAAAGAGAAGAAAAAGGGAAGAAAAGATGAACAAGAAGAACCTACTTCGAGCAATGGGGGTTAATCTGACTCAAAGCCTAAATCCATGTTAGCAGTTAATCCAGTTAGTAAGGCTTTCATTGGGAGCTTTGAGAAATCCTTTAACCTCTTGCAGTAAACCAGGAGCAGCTTAACAGCTCAATGTTCATGAGAAAAGCCTGTCAATAATGCTGCTAAGCAGGTGTTTAGCAGGATTTAAGAAACAAGCATGTGACAATGCTTCTTTAATGAAGCAATTGGGCTTCTCTCCAGGAACCAAGTGGTCACTATTTCCTTTAGTCTTGCCTGTGATCTGCTTTTCAGGATTCGAAAGCTGAGATGCAGCTACTGTCTCTGTCAACTTGAATAGTATTCCTTCCCGGGGAAAGCACGGTAAAAAACAGATATTGCTAGCGGTTTTTAGAAATCTCATGCATTCTTTGTCCTAAGAGATCTTCAATGAAGCAGACTGCAGTAGTCAAAAAATTAACTTCCCTGCAATTTTGTTTTTTCCCTTTCAGAGGAGTCAATGCTGTTCCAAGGAAAGCAATCTGACAAATAGCTTTAATGTTAAAGGTTTTTTACCCCAGTCTGAGTCTAGCAAGATCAACAGTAAACCAAGATTCTTACCACCTCTCTGCAAAGTCATTACATATTCAGTCTACCTGCAAAGGCTGCCTAAATATGAGTTAGCTCTAGTCCAGAACCCATGCTATCACACATAGCCTGGTGCTGCATCGTGGCTCCTGGCAAAAGTGGAGTGCAACCATGTCTGGGAGACACTGATATACTGCAAGGTAAACTTCATCCCTGCCCTGGACAGATGGGACCTGGAGGACCAGAGGCAGGTGACTGCCCAGACTCACCCACCCTTGGCTTATTCAGGTGCTCAGTTGATACAGGGCTCATGAGGATGCACAGCTATCCTCTGTGCTTACTTATCCTGCTGGCACTGGTCACAGGAATACCATCACAGAAGCTTTCGTGCACAATCACCTCAATTATCTGTGTGGGTTGCTACAAATTCTCCCAAAGATAGGTGGTCCAAGGTGGCAGTATCCAGTTTTTAATATGGGAAGCCCTTTTCAAGCTGCAAAGCCCTCTGGGAACTAGCCATGTTGGATAACAGGACAGAGATTCCCTATGCTGCCATGGTGAGGACCTCCATCAGTCTGGAAGCTCCAGTAAGAACCAAGATTTTCTGTGGTGGTATCCCAGCCACACCATTAATTCTGGAGAACAGGACAGTTCTGAGCTACAGGGAAGCAAAGACAGAAGGAAAGAGAAGGGATATGCATGTCAAAGATTTGTGACACACGTACAGTGAATGAGACACAAAACCCATGGCTTTTCTCAGCTATCCCTTCTGGTTTACACCAGGACATTCCGCTAGGGGTAGCATTTCAGTGCCTCTTGGATTCCAAACATAGACAGTCCCATTTCCATTCGCTTTCACAGATAAAAGGTCATTCTGCCTTTCTCCCCTCTCTATACCAAGGAGAAACATTACATTACCTTTGCTATCTGCTGTGTTCAGCTGGCGTGGGCTGAGAGGCCCATGCAACATTAATCAGGCTTTACCACAGCACACCCGGTGATGCTCAAAGGGAGGCAGATCATTGCGATTCTGGCTGTTACCTCTAACACGCAAGAGTTAGGAGTGCAAGCAGGGTCTTCCAGAGGAAAACACTTGGCAGCTCTCAGTGCCTGAATTCAGTCCTAGAGCAGGTTGAGAAAGCCAGTGTGTAGGAATATACAAGAGAAAATAACTCCTCTTTAAGTACCCAATCAGAATCTCAATAGTATGCAGGTTTTGAGACACTCAACAGTATTTCCACTTCTGGTCCCTTTAGTATCAGACTTTTTCTGCTGATAAGAGTAAAAAATTTCCATGCACGCAGACATATATTAAACCACTTACAGAAGGATTGTCTTTATGGGAGTCCTACCTAATGAGGCCATGATCCTTTGTGAATAACTCCGGTAGGCACAAGGACAGCGCAGATACTAATTAACCTATAACACTGCCATTAAAAAGTCATGACGTGAGTTAATGCACTGACCAAGATAGTTATTTTTCCTTTCATAAATTATATTTTCCTATAGCTCAATTAAGTGTTTTCAACCACTGCTCTTTCCTCAGTCCTGACACTGTGTCTTTTCCAAAAAGACAGTCACAAGCCGTTTTAAGAAAAAAGAAGATAATCTTTAAAATAACAAATGAGTGATAAATGCAAGTGAGCTCCCACTCAGTTCAAATTCCAGATCAGGCCTTGTTGGCCAGGTATACTGATAGAAATGGGACCTTTTATGCACCATGCAGAGGCAACTTTTCACTGAAATATGTACTTCAAACAGATGCAATGCTAGCAGAGACTGGGATACTGAGCAATTCATTATCCAGTTTACTGCAAAATAACCTGCTGCATCTAGGTTTGCTGGTGCTGTGTTTTTACACTCTGGTTTCTTATGATAAAAAAAGACAAAGTGAATAAGGGTAACATTTGTTTGACTATAGTCACAGCTGTATTGCAGCATCTGGATGCAGAAGGTAAGGTTCACGCTGAGGAATTTAACTTCATAAAAGCTGCATTAATGACACATAAGCTCTTCCTCTTTAGAGGAAAAAAAACCAAAAACCACCCAACCCTCAATTCCAGATAATTTTCGCTATGATACAGCCACCTCTGGCCCTCAACTTCCACAGAGAAACACCACCTGATTTTCATCCTTGTTACAATTCATTCCCTTTCCAGCATTCAGACATTTGTGGCTTTTCCTGCTCAGTTCATGTACTGAGCCAGCCAGGGCATGCAGAGCAGCAGCTCATGGTCTACCAGAAGCCCCAGCCACTGCTCCCAGACCTTGTCCTGCCAAGGAGGGCAGCAGCACTGGCCAGATGGTGCCTGCATCCCTCCCAGTGTCGCTACGGACCATGCTACTAGCAAGGAAGGAATGTGCTGGGGTACGCACCGCGGATGGGGTCGGTGCTGCTCCCTGCTTTCCGACGCAGACCTCTGCTTGGCTGCATCCCAGCACAGTTTGTGCTCTTTAGTCAGCGTTGCCCTAGGGGTTACCTCCAGCCATCTGCCTGACACACCATCTGAGCAGACCTTCTGCTAACCCTGCCTCCCAAGGAGGAAGCTGAATACCGCCAGGCTCCCCGTCACTCGACTCAAAATAAAGCAATAACAGGCAAACCAGAAGAGCCGCCGCTCTTTTGTTCTGATGCAGTATGGCAAGGTCAGCACCGATGCACTGCTTGGAAAGAGCCAGAAAAATGACAGGGTCCATCTAGCCTGAGAAAGCCATCCTTGCCGAGGCTTTGCAGCCAACACTATGAGGAAGGAGCAAGGATGCTGCAAGGTATTATCCCCATGGCAGCACCAGCCTGCAGAAAAGATGAACTGTGGCCATTTGGAAAGCTGCATAGGACTTCAGAGAATCTCTTCTTAGGATGGGTTGTGGTAAACACCAGGATTATCTTTCCTCAGGTAAGGACATGTTCTAACTTGGGGCCTTCAACTCCTACCAATCAAGAATGAAAAACAGGTCTGCAGAGCAGTCAGAGGACACAACATCCAGGTCATCTGCCTCCTCACCACCAAGCAGATGCTAACCATTGCCCTGTTCTGGAGAGAGGGACAGGAGAGCAAGGGAAGCGCAGATGCAGAAAAGCACTAAGCTTAGGCAAGGCTGGAAACCAGCCTGGAGGCAAACACACATCAGAGCCTGAGGCTAATTTCATAGTTATTAATGTAGATATCACATAATATGGTGATGTTACTGGAGTATTTGCACAATCAACCTCCATCACATCAGGCCTCTGTAAATCCAAGCTAATGAACTCTCTAATACATTTCTAGGGTCTCCAGTTGCCTCCAGGGACTGAGAGCCATTGCATAGGGCTGTTTATAAAAAAAACCTGTGTAGACACCCCTCAGAAAGGTGGTTCAGGAACCACCTGTCTGCTCACACCTCACAAATGAACAGCAGCCCCTTACCCCAATCCCTTTCCATCCTCTTCTGCCTAAAGAAAAACAGCCTGCAGAGCCTCAGACCGGGGCTAACTGCTGAAATGACACTCACTGAAGGGGGATCATTTTGCAGATTAGGCTGGGAAGATCTGCAGGAGATGGGCTCCAGGATGGAAAAGTTTTACAGCAAAGCTATGCAAAGGAACAGACTGAGTCAGAGCCCCTCTAAAATATCACAGTCATGCCACTTAGATCAAACACCTTGGCTATTGTTAGCAGTAACTGGCTTTCAGTCTTGCCATCATCTGGTGGCTGGCCAGCTCATCAGCCATCCTGAATGGCAGGAAAATGATGGTGGTGGAATTAATTGGACCCTTCTCATTTTGCTGCACAGCCTCCCTGCCTTCCATGATGGCCCCAACAGCCAGTCCTTCCCCCAGGAGCTGAGAATCACAGTTCTGCTGAACCATCAGAGCAGGGGACAGCACTGCAGGTGCTCAGCCTCTGCTGAAAGTAATCAGGTCAAATGCAGATTGAATGCACGAAACATGGGAGAGACAAACTGGGAGAACATCAGGTAATGCAAGGCCACAGGCAGAGACGAATGGCACAGAGTTTCCCTGCATCAGCCTTTTGGTCCCAGCAGGTTAAGGTACAGCCGCCCTGGCAGATGCTATCATCCAGCTTGAAGGGATTCAAATTAAGGTCAAAAGCGATAAAGCAATGGTGAGCAAATAAGCATGCTGTTCCTGGCTCAGAGTCATGCCCAGATGCACGTTCCTCATCATTTATGAGGATAATTAAAATGCATCATTTGCGTGTGTGTGCGCGCGCACACATTCATGCATGCACACACAATTTACTTCTTTGGAAAGGAATACAACCATAGGAACTATTTTTTTCACTCCCTCTGTAGCAGTTGTCTGGATTTTAAGTCTGGGAAGAGAAGAAGGAAAATGGGAGGGGAGTTTAACCTTACCAGGAGAGGAGGACAAAGCTGCCCACAGCTTTTCAGTCCTGAGCAGGGATTCAGTGGCACACTAACTGTTTATGAATTTTGCATTTGCAGAAAGCAGGGTCTTGTGGTGTTTGTGGATGGAATTGGGCCCAGGAGGGGCAGGTTTGCCCCATCTCCATCACTCAGCAGATTAATTAGCCATTACTCTGTAATGTAATCACAGCCCAGATCTGCAGCATCAAACTCTGAACTCATCCCAGAGAATAATGCCAGCTGTGCCCAGCTCTTGTCCAACAACCATGAAGGTCCTATATGCCAGGGATTCCTTCCCTCCTCCTCCTGGTCAGCACGGCTTGCAGCTGTGACAGATTCTCTTTGCATCCTCCTATATGCTTTCCATAGAAGCTGGTCAAATGTTCATGTCTAAAATCGGAGTCCTAGGAAACAATTTCTTCCGACGCTGGTGCCCAGAAGCATTGTCTGGACCTAAAGGCAGATGTACTCAATGCTCTATGAGGGACAGGACTATTCTGGCTCTGTGAGGCCGCTGGACATTAACAGAACCCTATTCCTCAGTCTTCCAGCTGAAGCAGTGTCTCTATGCCTTCCACAGCAGGATGTACTTTCTCCTAAGGTCGGCAGACATTTTTCCCTAGTCTCCTAAAGCAGAAGAAGAGTGTCTGAGCACTGCTTTATGCATAAGGTTTGTAAAAGCTATTTAGGCTGGCCTCAAATATTGTGTTAGTGGCTGTCTGTGGATATAAAAGCACACTGAGAGGGCTGAATGCTTTTCACTTTGTGATGCTTGGGAACTTGTTTATTCCTAGCTAGAAAATGCTAAGCCCAACAGTTATGTCCTCACTATTTTCATCATGCCATCTAATTTATACTGACCTTCCAGTCGGAGCACTGCCCTAAATTGTCACAAACAGTCAACTCTCCATTACACAGCCCAGTGGAGTGAGGGGTAGAGACATCTGTGTGCACGAACTCAGTGCTGCGGTGTTACTCAGCACAGGATCCCCAGCCATAATTAGCCCGGACATCACTCTGAATCCTGGCTGACTCTCCTGCAGGCCTGGTCTCCAGCTCATAAACCTTTCCAGAGTGCCAAGACACATGGAACAGAGATAGTGCTGCAGTCTCCTGCTCACCTCTGGCATTACCTGCATCTGCTAGTGCCACTGCCTTCACTCTATGCTGGTTGGAGGGCTACTGCCACCTTCTCACACATATCTGATGCTGCGCTGCCCATTGAGCTAGCAATGTAACTGAGGCTGCTGCAAAGCCCGTGCTCATAATTCTTGCTGGACATGGGCTGGCCCCATCCCTTAACCTAACAGCCCCTCTACACCACCTGCCTCTGCATCCTCACCTCTGGAAGCCAGGGATGAGGGACAAGCTGGGAGCTAGCAGAAGTCCCACCAGTTTTAGTAATTTAGCGTCTCACTGCTGAGTATCTGAATTATGGATTCTCCATTAGGGACTTGACCAAGATTGACTGTGAGATGAGAAACAGGCATCTTCTAAGAAGCTTGGGGCCCATCACTACTTTGGTGTACTTCAGGATTCGGTTCTCAAGCAAAGTTGTCAGCAATTAACACAGATGTATTTTAAGTCTGTTTATATACGTCTTGCAGCTGCACTGATGAGGAGCTGGGCACAAATAGCAAGTGAGAGAAATCTGTTTGGGCTCTTTACTGATGCAACTGACTCTGGATAGACTCAGACTTGTTTTTCCTTCTTCCAAAGGCTAATAGTGTCTTCAAATCTGTGAAAGCTGGGATGTGGGTAGGAGGGGAAAAGGCATCATCCTGACCTTTGAATACTCATATTGCTCAGACATCATGACTAACCCTGTCTGATAGTGGGATCAGCAGAAGCTGGCCAGAAGCTCTCTCAGAGTTCAAGCACTCATTAATGCATCATATTCACACAGGGTATTTGATCACAACGAAGACTAACAAGAAGTTAAGATCTCCAGAGACCCTACAAAATAAAGAGCATGGGGACATTTATCTTCTGTCTTTCTACTAGTGACCTTCTGCTAAACATCACATCCCAGAATTGCCTGTCAAGACCTCAGATGTTATCAATAAGTCTGTCCACCATTTGCCTTATGACATATTTATCTCCAGTGGTAAATCAGCACACCACCTTCTGACCAGCTGCACTGACCCTGGTTCCCCAAGCTTGGATCTCCTTCCCCAGGCACACCATCATACCTCAGGCACTGTCACCCAGAGTGTGCTCCCTTCTCTCTGATGCATGAAATGCTTTGACACTGTCTTTGTAAATGGAAAGCAGCCCAAGATGCAAGTCTCAAAATAAGCAGCAGAGGGTATAGCCTAGGCTGGTACCACAACATTAACATAAAAAAGAAAAGGACATATCCCTGCTGACACTCTACACAGCATCAACCTCCTTGGCTTGTTTCACTCTCCTGCTCAAGCACCTCTGTGTTTACTGGTATCTGGGAGCAGAACCTGACTTACCAGCCCCTCTCAGCTCCTCCTGCCATCCCCAGTGTACTGCTGGCTCTGTTACCACTGCCACAGCCATGTTAGCTGAGCCATGCAAGGCCCTTTTGCATCTCCCAAACCAGCACAGATGGACAAGCTGGCTTCAGCAATAGAGATAGCTTGAAAGCACTAAAAAGTGGCGAGAACAAAATGAAGCCCCCTGCAGTGCTGCTGCCATTAGGAAAGCAACAGCACCAGCAAACAAACAGAAAAGTGCATTGAAATTTTTGCCAAGGCAGCCCTGCATGGGAAATGATGTACATACACAGTGCAGCAGGAGCCAGGTGCAAAATAATTCAGGCTGCAGCTTTAAAGTGGGTCTTTTAAGCAGTGTAGGATGCTTGATCCCATGACTTAGATTAAAAGTATGTAAAAAAAGGGGCTATTGTAAAAGCCTTGTGGAATCAGGACTGGCTATTACAGGCAACTCTGCTTAAAGACACGGTTAACTGCTGCACTGAAGTAATCCTGCTGCTAAATCCAGAATTTAAATGCCTCAAGGGTTTAAGGGCTGTCAGGAGCCAGAATTCATTTCCAGAAGTTTTATTTAGTCGCAGCAGTAATTTTACCTGAGGGTGACAGTAAATTTGAGAAATATGGGACTAACAGTTCAACAGAATCTGCTGCGGTATTCTTTTAAAGACACACAAACACAAGCACACAAGCTCGATGAAATGAATTCTGCACATTGTGTGCTTGCAAGTTTCATTTGAATGAAAATGCTTTATGGGAATATAAAGAAAAAAAACCCACAGCACAGCAACCAACCAAATCTGCTCTGCCTCCTAAAGGTCAGAACAAACCTGCCTCCTGATTTGGAAATCATCTCCCAGGACATCATCAGATTGCTTCTGCATCCACCACCTTTTGCCGATCCCCGCTGACAGCTGCTGATTCCTAACACCCCAAGCAAGCGGATGGAGCAGTAATTAAACACATTCGTAGCCAGACATGCAGAACATGACCAGAAATAGTGATTTACACCACTGTCTCTCTAATTTCAGAGAACAATATTTGCCTGTCTGTTCATCACCATTATTTGTAACAAAAAAAACCTGAGATCCTTTACTCAGTACCTCAGTTCAGCTTGGAAGATGCTTCCCCTTAGCAAGAGATAGGGATTCAGCATAGCATCAATGGGGAATTCCCATCACCAGGAAGGTAAAAGAGTATAACAGCTCACAGGAGGCTCTTTTCCCATTGCCTTGGTCCCAGGCATGAGCAGAGCACACAGCTCTTCGCCCCTTTCCTCTGTGTGTAACAGCAGTTTGGCTGGGCTAAGAGATGGGAACTTCAGCAGAGTTGTCCCCACGTGCTCTTTCAGGGAGGGGAATGAGTGATCTAGGGGACTAGGCCCAAGAAGGGAACTAAACTTAGCAGCTGTGAGGCTGTCTTACAGAAAAACTCTACAGGATTTGGAATCACTGGTATCTTCCCCCCTCACCCTCCATTGTTATTGAGAAATATGTTCTATTCTGCATTTATAATTAGGACAGAACAGATGGCGAAAGCTTTTGTTTAATGAAATATGTCCATTCAATTAACCCATGCCACCAGGGATTCGGCAATGCAAAAGGAATCCACGTCCCACTGCTGTAATGGGGTCCTCCTGCCCAAACCTGTATACTTCGGTGAGGACTGAGATGCTCCAAGGCAGGACATGGAGACATAGGTCAGACCTGCTGAACCTTGCTCATGTGTCATTCCTGCTTCCCTTGTGCTCGCTCCTTCCTTAAGAGCACACATAAAAGGCAATATCTGGTCTCTATCATTATTGCAAAAGCAAAGGCTTAGGGGTCCAGTAGACATGGAGCTGTACCAAAGGGAACCAGGTCACATCGCCAGCTCTGCCACAAACCTCTGGTGAATGGAAGCCCATCTGTGCTGATGAATAGCTCTTCATATTCAATGAACACCCCAATGTGTGGTTCACCAACAGTCTGAAAATTGACCATCAATCAACACAGCTTCCAGAGGCAAAACATGACATTTTATCTCAGGTCTTTGTCTGAAAGAAAATTTGGCTCCTTTAAAGGAGGGGACAACATTTGGAAACACACATTTAAAAAAAATTCCTCTTTTTTTTTTTTTTGTTTTTGTCCCATTCCACAAATAGCACACTGACCACGACAAACAGAGCCAGAAGATACAAAAGCCTAGAATTAGATTAGTTGAATCTGAAGTATTTTTATGCAGGTAGAGAGTTTATTTCTAAACCTGCTCCCAGCTTCCACTGGTGCAGGAGCAGAGGCTCTTCAGGGCTGTGACAGGAATAGCTGCAGCTAAAGAAAATTAATTAAATGTCACCTGGACTTATTTTACCACTTTAAGACCAAGCTATTTCAGATTTTCATTCCCAGATGCTGAACTGGTACATTTGCCAGAATAAATTACTTTGGTGTTTCGGGGGTTTGGTTGGTTTTTTTTAGGTAAGTGAGGAGATCAAAAAAACCCAGAACCTGTGGGGAACGTTGTTTTGGTTTGGGTTTTTTTCTTTTCTTTTTGTTTTCATTCAGATCAGGAAGGAGAGAGAATGTTCAGCTGCTTGCCATGCTCAGACACAGTGTGTTATTGATCTCTACAACGCAGTGAGGAAAACAAAATACTTCTATGGGAAATACCTATTCTCTTCAATTCTCTCATTTTGCAGAAAACCTGAGTAGATTATTGGTCCCTTTGGTTGTGAGGAAATACCTTTGGACAGAGATTCATTCAGAAATCAGACTTATGCAGGCAGAGGAGAAATACAGCCTGTGACACCTCCCAACAGGCACCAAAGCTCCAGCTGAAGGGTGACACACATGATGACATGTAACACAAGCCTCCCTGGGGAACGTGCCAGTCAATCTGTGCACGCATGAGGGAGCACCTGACGTGCTCTCTGACATCCAGCAACCTCAATGAACCCAGATCCCTCCAGTCCTCAGCTGCAGCAGTCACTAGCAGTCCTGCCGTGGTGGGAAGGCAGCTCCTGCAGCTCTAATAGCACCTGATTCCTTTTAGGTTCCCCAAAACACATCCTTCAAACATTCCCATTTGTCTTGTGTTATGATCCAGCTGGTCTGTGTTCCGCCTCTTTTTACCCATTACAAGGGATAGGGAATACCTCTGTTGACCACCTTTGGGCTGTTTTATGGACCCATGTGCCTCCCAGCACTTATTACTACTGCTGACACCAGCCTCTCCTTGGTGGCATCACAGGCACATTTTCTAGCATTTGTGACTGTTCCCACACAGTCTTGAGTTAATCTAAACAGTTGCCAAGTGCAAAGCAGCATGACTGAAACTCCTGCTAGAGTTTCATAACGAATGAGAAGTTGTCAGACAGTAGAAATTCCTAACTTTTTTCTCCAAATCCACTTACCAATGCTAATCAGCCAAGATCAGACAAGTCTTCCCATTTAGACTTGAACTACATTCTGCTTTCTTTATTTTTTTATTACAACACCACAATTGTATATCATCATATGTGAAACTCAGTATTTTATTAACACAGTGTGCTAACTCACAACTCAGACAAGACATCAGTTGCAAAAACAACCAGGTTGACTCATCTCTGTTCATGGCAGAAGTTTTACAGATGCATCCTAGGTCCTGCTGTAAATAGTTCAGGCCTGAGCAGCCCTGGATGCAAACTCTCTTTGGGCTTTGAACACATTCTGATCTAGCTCCAAATCTTCTGGTTTGGAGGGCACAGCTTTTCCTATGGTATGTTTCAGGAGCTGAATCCAATCATTTGGTGGTTTTGTAATGTGCTCAACTGGGATACCACAGGTGGACTGTGCTAACATAACTGCTGCCTTTGACTATCACAGCTGGCTAACAATAGGACTCCAGATAAGAGGATAATTTTGCAGCTCTGAAGTGAAGGCATGCTAGATAAAATACCATAAAAAATTGAAGCCTTCTCAAAACACCAGATTCTAGGATCAAAGCTCTGCATCCACTTTCACAAAGGCTTATGGGCAGGTAGAGATGCCTCTTTGCCCAGGGTGCTGGTCTTGGCCAGAGTGAAGAGCTGGTTCTGCATTTGTATCTCCTTCATAATAATTCCAAGTAAGAGATGGTTTCTGACAGCTTGACCACCTCTCACTCTCACAAGTTGGCTGCCTCGTCATTGGCAGAGTCCTCAAGCAGATCCAGCTGCCCAGACTGAATTGGCTCGTACTTCGAAACATGGCAGGCAGCCAGAGCAGCAAAAAGACGTGCTGGTTTTTCCCTACACAATCTCTTAACAAGGAACCCTGATGTTCCTGGGCACAGATTTCTTTCCCTGGGTAGCTCACACCACCCGGCAGTCACTCTGATTATCTCTGAGACTCCCCTTAGCAGGAAAACAAGCAACCTTTTTTCTTCCTTTCTCTCTTGGGATGAGCATAAAAGAAAACATCATTAAACAGAAATTTGTCTGGAGTGGAGAGGCAACTCCAGGACACTGTTAACAGGGTGAATTCTATCCTTGCTATTTTAACATCTGGCCCTGTCAGGACTCGTGCTTTCACTTAAGCCATCCAAGTCAGACACACACACCAGCTTCCATGGGGAGTGAGCCCCGTCGAGGGTGCCTATTCATTTATCCGTTGGGGATGGACAAAAGATAATATTTCCATTTCTTTTCCAGACATCCTATTTGCTTTGACCCAGATGGTGGCCTAAACCATCTTCAGATGGTACATTCTGCCCAGATATATATCACTTCCCCTTCTCTTACAATGCCCAAGTTTTACAAAAGCTGTCTATGCGATTGCTTTCTAATCCCCTTCAGACACAACAAATGGATTACAACAAGCAGTTTAATTCAGACCTCTTTGCTAACCATTCTCACCTTTAATGGTGTAAGCAGGGAGCAATCACAGTTCAACACCATGAGTCAAAGGTTTAACAAGCCACTGCGGCAACGACCATTTCAGCCAGTTGAGAAAGACCCAGACATGTAGTCCCCAAAATCCTCACCACTTTCCCATCTCTGAATTCTAGTCCAGTATGGAGTTTAGGAAAAAATAAGCAGCAAAGACCAACTAATTGCACCCTCAAAATAGTGCTTTCAGCTTGCCACAGAGAGTCCACAGTATCAAAACACAATTAAGTAGTTGCACATCGACAGACTCTCCTAATTGCTGCAAGGAGCAATTCAATTATGTTTTCAACACTGAAATGAGTCATTATCAGTCTATAGGGGAAAATTGTGTTTGTGGGGTCGTGTTTTTTTATAGCATGTGCTATCTTCTTCCCAAAAGTTAGCTATTTTACTGCTGACAATATTAATTTTGGATAGTTTCTTCCCTCTAGAAACTGAGACATTTCTAGTTACAGGAACAATGTTGCACCATGGCTCAGAAAAGCCCAAAGCCATACTATTCTATCTAGGGTTATTAAAACAGAAATTTAAGGTCCCATCTGCCTTGTGAAATTCCATTGCTTCATAATCAGATTATGAATAATCATACTTTTACTCCTACTTCATTGTAACTCTAGTCTGGATAAGACCCTAAACACAGTTTGGCTAGTACTCCAATAGATAGTTTTCAAGAAAAGAAGATATAATTCCTATTACAAAAGCAGCTGGGATGAAAGGTGGCAAAGGTATTTTGAAGATATTCTGAATTACAGATGCTGGAAGAGTTAATACAGATGGAGTACCCTAAGAACTGAAGCAACTTACAAAATACTTAAAAGAAAGTTGAGTCAGGTTAGGTCTAGTACTTGGGTGACTGAGAATGGTTAAGAGCTACAAGAACACTTGAATCTTTCTTATAGAGAGACTTTTTTATTATTCTTATTGTTCCTATAGCAATTTGAAAGCAAGATGATTGCAGAGTGGTGAGATTCAGCTGCCCTGAGTAACTCCTGTTTTGAGAGCTCTGGGTTAAACAGCACTGATTTAGATGTTCATGCCTGCACAGTAGCTCAGCAAAGATAACAGGTTGCAGTAGCCACTTGGTAATTGACCTATGGTGATTTAAAACCTTAATTTGCTTTCATGCTTCCTGATTTAAAGTAGTGTGTGCGCTTGGGCATAACTGCCTTAAGAGGTCTAAGCAATATTTTAGCCTGGATTCCTCAGGAAACAAGGCTTAACAGAGCGTACAGACTATCCCTCCTAATAACTTCTAAATGCATTGGCCATTTTCAGCCAAATTTGTGGCAAGGTTCAGAGTCTCAGTGTTTATAACATTCTCACAGGTTTTTGTGAATAGCCAGAGCCAAAGTCTGCTCTTGCTTAGTTTGAGAGCAGATTGTTGGTTAAGCAGTGTGGGCAGCTGTGATTTGGTCACAATATGTCCTGTCTTTTCTGTGGTGGGTACATCGCACGGACATGAAGCAAGAGCTTCATGGTGGGCTACTGTGGGGCTAGGTCCAAGATGCAAAAGGGAAAATATAGAAGTCTAGGCTATATTGGACCTACTGTTTGCCAAATGCTGGTTTTAAATAGCTGTTACAATCATGACTTCATGACATTCCCTTTACATACAGCCATTGACACAGGAGCAAAATGCCATTTTTTAGTAGAGAGACAAGCAAGTAAAGGGGTGAAGCAGATCTTCCTTGTGTTAGCCAGGTAATGCAAGAGGCACTGCACGCTGCAAAGCCCTAAGTGGCATCTACAGGCAGGTAACGAAGCTCCCTGGGCGATTTGTAGGCTCTGAATAGCAAAGCTGTCACTGAGCTGCAGTGAATCTTCCTCGGGCTGCACCTTTGCTGAGCTGATTTATTGAATGTGTCAGTAACAGAAGTGGGCTGGGGAGCGGCTGTAAAGTTCAAAACATGAATTTCCTGTGTGTTCACACTCCCCTCCACCTTGAGCACTCGAAGTTTCATCTTCAAGTTAATTCAGGATCTGGCTGGCTTGCAGGGGCAAAGAGCTGCTGGAAACAAGCCTTGCTGCTTTATCTGCACTGGGTAAATCAGAGGATGCTCATTTTCACAGACTGCACACTTAATAGCTGGTTTAAGTTAGCAGGCATTAAAAGGCAGCTTGGTCAAGCAAGCAGGGAAGAGTTGGAGTCAGAACATCTAGCCTTCTGCTGTCCATTAAATAACCATATGCATCTTTGGGCCATTGCTTCCTCACTTAGAAAAAAGGGTCAGTCCCAGTGTGCTCTGGTCACAGAAGGACAGTGAGCATTTCAGAAAAGCGGTGCTGCATTTTCATTATCGTTCTTCTTATATTAAAATTTAAGTGCTGACCAAAAGCTCACTAAATTAAAAAGCTATAGACTTCAACAAAATATAAGGTACCCCTCCTTACGCTGGCTGACAAGGTCACAATAACACAGAGAGAGGTTACAAGAAACACCTAGAATGCTCCAGAACAGTTACACACTCAAAACCATGCTGCTATCTGCAACCTTGAAACAGTGTGAAGACTGTGTCTGTCCCACTAAGGCCACACTGCATGGTGGTGTGACCCCATCAAGACCAGCAGGACTCATCTTCTGGGCAGGGAGCCCAGCCCATGAAGGAAAGTGCTAATAGTTCAAAATAAAATAAAATAAAATATGTCTAGATCTTGCAGAAATAGATACTTACCCAGGAATAAAACATGACTTTGAATAAATGTTTTATTCCATTACACATTATGAAAGGCAGTGAATGTGATTTGGGGACCTGTCAGAGAGGGGAGCACAGACATTATACATGCACTGCAGACAGTATTAATAAGGTTTTTTAACTGAAACACAAGGAATTGAGATCACTGTTCATTTTAATCCCCTTTTCTTTAGGTTGTTTTTTAGTTGGTTGGGGTTTTTTTGTTGGGGGAGGGGGCCTTTTCATGTTTGCCTTCCTATATGGCTGATAGAACATGGCCATCAAAAGGTTTATTAGAAACTCTTGCACGAACCAATCCATATGCAACTACATAGAAGGTAAGGATGCATCCACTGCTCAGCATTTCCAGCAGATTAACATCAAGCTCAGCTTGCAGACAACTATTTGCTTTCAGAAGTAGCGGAAAGGAGTCACTAGGAAAAAAATTACGGACAGTTCTCTAACCCAGCAGTTGCTTGAACTGGTCTGATCCGTGGGAATACCTTTGCAGAGGAGCTTTTCATCATTGTCTGTGTATGGCTTAATAGTGGCTGTCAGGGGTATGGAAAACTGTCAGTCCTGTGTCAATCAGACCAGTTATCACCCCCTATGTTCACTAGGCAACTTGTGAGCATACTGCACAGCTTGTACCAGCACGGGGGAATAAGACCAGTGTCTGCCACATTATCTCCTTTCTGGCTGCTAAAGCCATTTTTAGGAAGGGATTTGCTCCAGGTTTCATTAATTGCTTTAATAGGCAGAGAGTATTCTTGTTGATAGATTAGTTTGTTCCTTCAGGAGGAACATGCTCCTGCTTGCCAGATAAATCTTCCCTCTACAAGGCTTGGAGAGTCCCATGTGAGCAGTCATGTGTGGTTTCACCTGGTTTACTAAAGCTACAAAGAGGCTTGTCCTGGCAAAGCAGCATTGTGGTGCTATTGAAAGAGCAGAATGGCAACAGGGCATCATCTCCAGCTAATTGTTTCATCAACTTGGAGAGCAACAACTGCTTGCTAAATAAGGTATTTTTTTTCTGCTTTGCAATTGTGCTCTTCCATCTGCCAAGAAAAGCTCTGACACTGAAGGTTTCTCAGAGCCTCTAGAAACATTGCCTTTGGTTTTAGTCCAGAAAGACAAAAAGCAAAACTAAGAGCTGCAAATCAGAAGAGACAAAAACTCTAAGGAGATTTGCCCTCCTCCCACCTATGTGAAACCCATATAATCAGTAAGCATTGTGGCTAGAAGAAATTAATTAAGAATTAATGAAACTTGTTTGCTACATCTCCCTGAGAAAATGTTAATGCTCAGCTAAAGAAAATACACTTGAGAGTTTCCTCAAATAAGTTTATGTTTTCATTTGCTTTTGGAAAAACAATCAAGATTGCATATTTTTACAAAAATATTGAAAGTGTTTGACTCTTCCACATTACAAATCAGGAAACTGAAGCTATTAAGCCAGTCCTATAAGTTCGGAGAAGAAAGAAAGAGCTATTTAGAACTAGTTATTGTTCTTCTTAATGAACTGAACCATCTTTTTTTATTATTATTTATGTTTTCCTGTTCCTGAGTTATCTAGGAATCAAACATGATGTGAGCACCTATTAGTTCAGTACATGCTCATGCATGTTGATTTCCCTTGTCTCAAGCTCAGCTTATTTGCAATTTAAAGCATCAACAGCAAAACATCCCTGCACTAAGAAGCCATATCTTTTCACCTGTAAAGCCCCTTCCTGAATACACCTCCCTTCCATTCTGGCATGTCCATTTGTTGGCTGTCTTTAAACTTTTTGCCTGAATTTCAACTTCCTTCTCTCCAAACGGGCGACCAGGGAGCAAGCCAAACATTGCTGGGTGCCAAACTTGGCATCAGTGCTATTGGTCTGCTGTCAATGGGAAAGGTTCATTGGATTACGCAGGCAGCTCCAAATCTGTAATCTTAAATTTCTGAAGCACGTCAGTCAATAAAATCATTTAAGAATCAAGGTCTCCTTGCAGGACACAAGTGCAAATGAGTAGGCATTTCTCACTCTTGCAAAAAAGAAGGGAAGAAATCATAGGGAGAGAGCCCAGGGCTACCTGTGAAGCGGCCAGCCTGCTTACCAGAACCCCAGGGGATACTGGTAAGAACAGATGTACCCAAGTGCTAGACACATCTATCAGCATGCTTAGTTCCTGTATGCTGAGTCAAGCCTACCTGCCAGATTAACTGTGTGCATGGAACAAGCCAGTCATGATGAGGAATTCCTCTGGTTCTAGTTGTGATTGACAAGAAAAGGAATAAGAAGATAGAAGCTGAAAAGCTGTGTGCAGTAACCTTTCCCTTTGTTAGAAATGTCAAACCAATTCCTAACAGCTCACTTTAAAAATGCATTTTACATCCTCCTTTTGACATCTTCCCGACCTCCCCAGCATTGCCAGAAGATACAAATTCACCCAGACAGCCAGAAGAGGAACAGAAAACAAGAAGAAAAGGAAAATAAAAGCAAATCTCTAAACCCTTCCTAACCATCATAGAGGACAACAAGAGTTAGTATAATACACTCACTGACAAATCAAGCATGAACCACCTTCTCCCCACAAAAATCAGCACTAATCAGGCAAGAAAAAGGTTATTTATCCTAGCAGGACCCAATGATTATTTCACTGCTAAACACTGACAGCACTTTGTAACATAGCTGCATCAGGAATATTTTTTTTTTTTTACTGTCTTGCTCCTATCACAAACTCCTCCATTCCCTTTCTCCATCATGTTGACTTACAGAATGAGATGCCTTTGTATCAGGAAAGCCTTGCAGCTTTAGTAATTGCTGCTGAACAAAGATGTATATCACACAAAGAGAAAAATAAAAAAGGAAAAAGATCCACAATAAAGAGAAAATGAAGAGTTTAAAAACTCTCACATCTGCACTTTGTGACTTTACAGGTGGACTCCCTTTTACCTAAACTTACATCTCTTAAAAATGAGATATCTAGTCTCATTAGCCAGGGGCAAGTCAGAAGAATGATTCACCATAGCTTCTTCAGAAAGCTATTTTGGGATGGACTAGATCATTAGAGAATTAGACAATTAATATAGACTAGATGTCCAACTTCTACACAGCTACAGTGTAAGTTGTATTATTGTCATGACACAAAGAAGGATAGTTTCAAAGACTAAAAGATAATAGACATCAGTGACAATTTGGTTTTAAAATCTCTGGGAAGGAACAGACCAGGGAGAGAAAACACTTGTTCAAGGTCACAGAGAAGGTCACTACAACTGCTTATGTCTCCTGAGTGCACTCCAATGTCCTGAATAAAACCTATTCGTTGATCATGCAGGGAATAAGGTTTAGCAAATAACAGTCCAAATGCCACATGCAAAAAATATCAGAAAGAGAAGCATGACCTTATATTGGCACGTGTTTAACTACAGTTTCATTTACATGAGCAGAAGCACACCAGTTGCCCCAAGCTTTTAAGAGTATTAGTAGTAGGAAAATAGAATCCCGTGGATTTTCAATAGCTGCTTGCATTAACAAAAAAACAAGGCACAGGGTGGTATCAATGAACACATTACCCAACCAAACCTAAAGTAAACACACTGCAGTCTAGCTAGAACAGTTCTAGCTAGAACTGGGGCAAAAGCTGTAGCTGGCTTTGGGCTAATTGATGGGAAATACTTTGAAGAAATACTGCAGGTAGCAGCTGCACACCAGTGTGGGGATGTCCAGTGGTGTGCAACTTCCACACATGAAACCAATAAGACACCACAGGAGGCATGAGAAACCCAAGGAACGTTCCAAGGACCTCTGGGAAAAAGAAGGTCATGAAACATTTGGAGTGACTACACTATGAAAAACAAATAGCCCTGCATGGACTTGCACATAAATTGCCAACTGCAGCTGTGCTCGAGACAGCAGTCAGCACTAAAAAATGCCTCTTATAATGTCATCATAGAATGAAAGAATAGTTCAAGTTGGAATGGACTTTAATATCACCTAGTTCCACAATCCCCCTGCCATGGGCAGGGACACCTTCCACTAGAGCAGGTTGCTCAAAGCCGCATCCAACCTGGCCTTGAACACTGCCGGGGATGGGGCAGCCACAGCTTCTCTGGGCACCCTGTGCCAGCGCCTCACCACCCTCACAGGGAAGAATTTTTTCCTAATATCTAATCTAAATCCCCCCTCTTTCAGCTTAAATTCATTCCTCCTTGTCCATGTCAATGTAGAAAAGACCACATGAAGCTGAAGGATGCTTTTAATCTTTATATCAGCACACCCCTTTGGACTTTCTTTTAGCTGCAGCCACTTTCTTAGAATAAGAACTGACTGCCAGCTGAAACTGTGCTTCCCCTCCTCCTCCTCCTCCAAACACTTCATAACCACAAACCTCAGCTGCACTTACTCGCTTCCTGTGTTTACCCAACAGATCATGGCAAAAAGGGACAAGACGAAGGAGTTTATAATAGGAAAATAATCAATACTGACATGCCATCACTGTCTGCAAGGCAATCATTAGCAGCTCAGGAGAGACCTCAGGGGCTTCTGTTTGCTCGGTGTGTGATTGCCTCCTGCAGAGAGCTAAGTTGCTGCAAAAGACTTCAGCAGGTGCCTTTTCCGCCTCTGTTCCTTCTCAGCCCAGGGAATTCAGTGTAAGTCAGGCAGCTAAATTACACCTCTGGGTTATTATCAGCAGTATTAATTACTGTGTTCTCCCTAATTATCCTCTCTTAACACACTCAGTTGGTTTGCAGGAACAATGCAAGGTTAGCAAACAGTGGCATTTAAAAATGACTGGGCCAGAGGCTCAACTGATATAAAGCAGCGCAGCAGGTTTATAGAAAGGTCAGTTTATGCTAGTGGTGGAGTTTAGCCACTTTTTTTATGGGGGTATGAGCTGAGTTGCGGCTAGGCTGACATGCGCTGGCCAGCTGGCATGAATGGAGACAAACAGTTTTGGGTTAGTTGTTCACTGGTCTACCTCATGACCTTGTGCAAAGCACTATTCCCTACCACAGTTCTAATGTGACTTTCTGACCTACATTAAAACAAACAACAATATCATCATCTAGAGTCAGCACATTCCTTTTGTCTCCTGTTCCATCCTGCATGAACTGCAGATAAGCTTGACAAACCCAGGGAGACGAATATGTTTCAGCTGCCTATCCTGTTCTTGAAATAACCAGACCTCAGTGGACTCATACTTGGATCACTGACACATGGAAAGTCTCATTTGCAACATAAGACAACTCAGTGGTCCCCTTCCCTAATTCCTCACTCTTCCCAGGCTGGATCCCCCCTTCTTGAATGCAACTTCTGTCTGGGGTACACAACACAACTCACCAGATTCAATCCATCTCAAATGTGGTTGACAAGGATAACTGCTCAGTGGCCTGGCAGATTTGCTGCCTTGGAGCATGACAAAGCTACCTCATCAAAATGTACACATGCCCCTATCATATACATCTATTCCTGAAACAGCACTAACAGTCAGATAAAGTGTAATAAAAAGAAGAAAATTCTACAGTCTGGAGTGCACTTTCTTAAACTGTGATCTTTCAGCAGGATCCTTTAAATGCGCACGTGTCCATAACCTTGGACCAGCACCTCTAGCTGTGGAATATTTTCTTCCTTGTCCCTCAAAACATGTTTCTGTTTTGTTCTCACTTGGTGACTGTGAAAATCATGTCTACCTGGTCTTCTGTCCTGTGGAAGACATGACATACAATATGACAGTGTTTGCACAGATGGACTCTGAAAATGTCACTCTGCTCTCTACCCAGAGCCAACTAAAGCTCTATTAGTCCCCTCTTGCCAGCCATGGGATATCAAATACTTCTTGCAAATATCATCCTACTCCTGTGCCCATCTGCCTCGAGAGTTCAGAGTTTAAATGAAGCACTCAGAAAATACAGATCCAAGCAGGCAAGATACATTTCCCAGCATATAGAGAGAACCAATAGAAATCTCATTTTAGCAAACTGTTCTCTAGCTCAGAGAATGAAATCCAGTCTGGTAAAGGTCAATTCTAACTCTGTGTATATCATTTAAGTCTTTCTTAGGCCTGTAGATGTCACAGAGGCCACACACTTTTGGAAACATTTATCCTGATAGAAGATCCCTATGTTTTTCAAGAACAGATAGCAGCTGCTACATTTTTAACACATTCTCTACAATGCAACCATAATCAGTGCAAGATGAATGACACCCTGCTCTAGGCGCTCACTGAGAGGGAACCAAATAAGTTAAATCTGCCCATTTCTTGGCTAATTCCTGTTCCTGCAGGAATCCAAGAATGTCTGCAGATCCACAGCACTGGAGAAGGAGGGGCAGAGATGTGCAGGTAGAGGGACAAACCCACAGGAGAATGAGATGGTGCCTCAAACATCAAACTCTCTCAGCCTTCCCCTGTGTTTCCATCTACTTACTTCAGTTACCATCTCTAGCATGAGCTGGTGGTACTAGAGCCAGAATCATGCTTCTTTCTGAAGGATATCAAAGGCTTTTCTTTCATTTTTGTTACATGAATGTAGTTCCAACAATGTCATGGTCAGAGGTACCTAACAGAAAACAGGGAGCAGCCATGTCCATAAGACAGAGTCAAGGCACGATTAGGATAGGAGTATTACAATGCTGAAGCAGCTGTCTCTGTGTGAATTCATTAATGACAAAAATAAATCTGTCCAACAATATAGCAAAAGAAGAAACTAGGACATAAAGAAAAACCCCCTCTCTTACCCAGCAAACCTCCAATCCTTTTAAATCCCTTCCATGAGTGCTCTCTCAGAAAATAGCACTGTCTTGTTTCACCAGCAGTTCTGCATCACAAAGGTGACCTTCTCCATGATACTGCAAAATATCCAGGGAGTAAAACGTGATACATAGGTTAGGGTCTGATTCTGACCTGCCCTGGGCCATTTTACATAGTTCCACAGCCCATTTCACTCAAAGGTAATCTTTCCAGCAAGCTTTGGATTAAGCCTGGCAAAAATTAGACCTCCCAAGGCCTCCTCAGTTTGGCTTTTTTCTGGAGGAGAGGGTGCAGGTCAGAGTTTGTGCTGATGAATAACTTGGCATTATAGTAACAAGGTGCAGGAGATCCAAAACCCTGCTGCTGTTAATATACATGAGTCACCACCATTGTGTGTGCCAAACATGCTTCCAAACAGAGCTGCAGTTTGCCCTTGGTTGTTTAGCTGGGCAAAGGCAAGTTTGCAAAACTTGGTTTTTTTCAGTGATTCAAGATACTGAGACAACAGAAATCTCTGTCTCCATCTGCTTACCGGCAAACATCAAACAAAGACAACTGTTGTGTGTTTGCTTTTTATTAATAGTTTACAACTAGAATTTTTCTTCTCTTTTGTTCCTGCTGATCTCACAAAAAACTATAAAAATACATATATACATGTCTGCCAAATAGATTTCTTGGAGGAGAGCAGAAAAGTGTGAATAATAGGTTCTGAAGTATGGATAATTAGTGGATCAAATAACCCCAAGGACTGGGGAATTTTTTCATCATCTGCAGATACTCACCGTTCCTATTTTTCTAAATAAATTATGTCTACCCTCCAGGTACATTTTTTCTTCTAGTTCATATAATAAAAAAGTGTCTACTGTGGGGGTAGGTGAGGCTATTTAATTTAAAGTAGTGCTTCTGATAGTGAAAAAATGACAGCTCTGGCTGCAGTTAGGAGTCATATGGGCTGTACAAACTTCCTGACCATAGCACATCCACCCTGACCTTTCCACTCCTACAAAAGGCCGCTGTTCAATTTAGTTCAGTAATGCCAAGAAAAAGAAGTTTGCCAACATCAGCAGGATGGTCAGTGGGTAATAGGCACACAGCAAAAGTTGTGGACCCATTTCTCTCTGGGCTGCACCTCTCCTGTAGGGTTCCTAGTCATATTCCAGTGGTTTTTTTTTGTAAATACTGCCTTACTTCTTATTTACTTGCTCTGCTTCTCAGTACACCCAGAAACAAGGAATATACAAATCTCCAGCAACACAAAATCAAAGCTAATTACTTCTCATCTGAAGCAGGGCAAGGCCAGAACACAGGAAAAGTCCTTTCCTCCTTAGCAGACAGTAGTTTGCCACTGGAGCTGCTCATCACAGCTGATATGTTCTCTGGAAGGCATGTGCAGCTCTGCCCATGCATTTTTTGAAATAAATAAATAGATTAAAGAATGGTTGCCCCACTCACATGCTCAGATGCCGATTTGTGGAAGCAGCCAGGGACTGATCCTTAAAAAAATGGATAGGACTCTGCTGCAATTTAGGAGTTCACAAGAGCAGGTTTTTCATAGCGATTCTTTTATCAAAAAGTAGAGGGACAGAACTCTGCGTTCTACTAAGATTACAAGAAAAATGATGCAACTGTTACTTATTACAAATAAACCTAATAAAGTGTTTCAAAACTCCAGCTCTCCAAATCTTTTTTTCTAATGAAACACTGACATCTTAGAGGCAAAATAAAAGCCTTCCCTTAGAGACAGTAATTTAATAGCAGGGACATTAATTAATTTCATCTTCACATCAATGCTCTGTTTTATTTAAACTCCCATCCTGCAGCCACTGGGGTGCTTGAGCATCTGCAAAACCTGCAAGAGCCCTGGACTGCAGCCAAGGGGAGGTTTGGTGTAGGTGGCAGACAGCAGACTAATGTAAACATGACAGAGCCAGCTCTAAGCTAGTTTGCTCGGGTAGCAGTAGTTACCAACATGGTGCTTAGCCCAGGAAAAGAAGGATAAATTACAACCATTCATACTTAGTTCAGGCAACAGGATGACCATGGATCTTCGTGAGTAACAATGAAATTATGGCTATTACAAATAGGCTGTAAGTACTCAGATGCCCTAAAACCATCTATTCTTCATCTTTGTTGGTGAAAATTTGCAGGAGTGGTTTACCAGTGACTCAGAATAGCGGTTCCATGTGTGAATGATGGTATTTTCCCTCCTTAGAAATCTCACTGGACTACAATAGTAAACTCAGTAAATGCACCCAACGTGCACGCAAGCTAAATCCAATACCCAGAACCACAAGGTTAGACATGATGCAGAGTTCTTTCTAAATTCTTTAGCTACAGCCTGCTGAGGCCTGAAAAACATAATTTAATAGCAAGGAAAGATGTCATGTAGCACTGTCACACAGATGTCTCTATCAGTAGCCCTATTGAAAATCAACTTGATCTTTCATTACCTCATGCAATTAACCTATGCAAATATGTGCTAATGACCACTTCACTTGTAATTCCTTTCATTCGCCCATCAAGCTACATGAAGACACAAGCAAGCACTGTTCAGAAAAAGCACATCTTTGGTGACCATTCCCTTCCAGCCTGGAAGGAAAATGCAGGAAGCCAGTGGTGGAGTAACACCATTGACAGGACAGCCATCTTACACTTCTATCTGTGAGCAATTTCTGAAAGGTAAACAGCAATTTGGTGATGCTACAACACTGGAAAACTTCTCCTGGCCATTCCAGCCAGTACTGTTGCTGTTAGCCATCTTCTTGTCACTCTGATCTGTTAATCTTCACAGTGATAAAGAAGGGGTTGGAAAGTTGCCTGTCTATGTATTGTGCTGTTGAAACAAGGAATGGCAAGTTCCACCCTAATCCCTGCCAAGTAAACATAAGTGAATGGTACAGGAAGAAGAGGGCAGCAGCGACAGTGACTACGAGGCAGCACAGAGGGTTCCTAGAAATAGGAAGCCATACTGGTTTTCCTTGACTTCACTCCCAACACATTGTTGATGCCCTGCAGCTCATGCTCCCACAGACAATATGGACTGTGTATCTTAATGTCCAGACATCCCAGACACAAAATGACCTGCTCTGAGTCTTCAAACAAGGTAGATCTGATGCATTAGCCAAAAAGCTCATACACCGTTTAGAGTAGAACTGTTTCTATCTCCAAGGCCTTAAGCAAGCACACAATGCAGGAAATAAATCATCCTCCCTCTTTTTCAGTTTCAACAGTTCAACTGTGCCAATGTGGCCAGACCAAGTTTTCACCTCATTTGAATCCTGTGTGTTTGAAAACAGGAGTGCCAACCACTTAAGTGGCACAGACCCACACACTCTCTTGCATCATCTCCCAAGCCCCTTCCAATAATGCAGTCAAAGCCAAAGGAGCTTTATCTGACCACACACTCCTTTCCCTTTCTGGGACTACCCTACAGCTGCTTAGAAAGCACTACATCAAACTTGCCCTCTCTAAAAGCAATTATTCCCTACCCAGTCCCTATACAGACAGCAGCAGGGCGATGAAGACATGAATCTCTCCATCCTACTTCACAGTAGAGCAAGAAGATACAGTGATATCTTCTCACCTAGTGAGACAAACATCAAACATTGAGATCTCAGAGGGGAATCAGAGATTTTGATGCAACCACTAATCACTCATGGTCTGGTGGGTACATTGCAAAACCCATGGCCCATCTGAACTTCACATGCAGGGAGACCTACCTGATTTTCTGATTCTTGGGGGTTTTTTTCCCTTCTAGTACAGGCAACTGGTAAACTGACAAGAAGAAAGTTAAGCATTGCAATTTTTTCTGCAGAAAAGGAATGGTACTGGGTCCAGCAGAGGCCTGCTGAAGCTTAATTTCTTAAAGAAATAGGATTTGTGTGATAAGGCTCTCTGTGTATAGATACACAGCTTTTTTTCTTTCTTGTCCACAATAACTTAAGCACAATAGCTAGTTCAAAGCCAGTTTCACTGAGCAAAATGAGTCTCCAAAATACCACATGGTTGACAAAAATGAGTAGGTTAAAGAAAGATCCTGAGAGGAAAATGAACACCTCCACCCTTTGTTTGACATTCATAGAAAGCCCAGCCACTGGAAAAGCTTTCATTAGTGCTCATCATCAAGAATGAGGCCCAATCCATCTGAAAAGCCAGTGTTATTGGTCTTATTGCTCACTGTACTGTTAGACTTTCAACTAAGGCTATTTTTACAGTGCAGCCATTTACCAGGAACAACCCCAGCTCAGAAACAGAGGCAGAGCTTTGCATCGGAGGGGTAATGCCACAGCTTTCCTATGACTTTTACCAACATACTCTAATGGCACAGCCCCAGGCAGGAGGGGGATCAGGGCTGAGCAGTCTTAAGCCTGATGCCACTTGAACTGTTTTATCTGTTACTGGCTTGGACAATATGAATGGGACTTGATTCTTAAGTATTATTCTGACATGGAAAACCATATTTCAAAATCACATGTGGGATCTGTGGGATCAGGACTGAATCTCCTCCCAGTCTCCATGACATCAAAGCATTGGATGCCAAGCATCAGGCTTCCTATTAGAAGAGATACAGCTTTGCCTGCTGAGCAGGGTTGTAGTAAAGGGATTTTATTTCCTTAAGCAACAACAGACCTTGGGAAATATCAGCCTCAGAGGGGAATAGAAGGGGAAGGGAAGACATAACAGCAGGGAAATAGCCACAAAAAAAGTGGTAAAAAGCATGAAAAGTGAGGAGCTGCATTAAGAGTATGGTTGAAAGAAACAAAAATTACAACAATGTGTTAGAGTCCATCAGGATAAAAACCAAAAGCTTACTGACCCGAGAAAGGCTTGACCCCTGAATTCCCTTCCCATTTTGGTGGTTTCCCCTGTGGAAGCCTCTAAGAAATCACTGCCAACTGTGCTGAGAGCACCACAGACGGAGCGAAAAAGGGCTTCAGTGCCTACTTTGCCACCTACCATCAAGTGGCCCACAAACAAGCTTCTCCTCACCTACCTCCAGAGCTGCCACACTCCAGTGCCTCTCCAAAGCCACAGTGTTATGGGGCACCCACAATAGCTGTAAATGAGCCCCAGTTTTATAGATTGCCAGTTGCCTTCAAGATCTCAGAACCCTCTGGAACTTCAGTGCCAGATGTGGAGTTGTCACCTGACTCTGTTACTCATCAGTAAAATAGCAATAGTAGCAACCTCTCAACCTTAGGTACTACTATTCTTGTGGTAGATGCTCACATTTCTGATAGCAGCTGGGTGCACACTCAGCAAGACAAATCCCATTCTCAGAGTTCTTTGCCATTAGCAAGTGAACTTCTTTAGTTTACTGCATAGAAACACATTGATCTGGAGAACCAAAATACCCACACACTCCACAGAACCCTCCAGAAGCACTGCAGCCTGTCATCCCTACAAACACATATCACAGACCACAGTCCTGTATCCAAGCACCACGCACTGTAACATTTTTATGTTCTGTCAATAATTCTCTCCAGCAGCTCAGCAAGTCTGGCAAAGCCCAAGGCTATAGCTGCTGGTTTTTACGAGCATAATAAGCAGAGTTTATTTCCACACCACAGACATAAACTTTTCCAGGATCCCAGCCACATACACAGGGCACCTGAGACACCAGCGGCTGTCTCCAGCTCCATTTGACCCCCTGAAAAAGGAGGCATGGAAAATGCTATCCCAGCAGGCATTAACACAGGTTAATTAAACCCAAACTGCTCAGGGGGACACAGTGAGTTGAGAAGCGGTGATTCTGCAGGCTGCCCAGTGCACCCATCCCGCTGTGGCATCATCATTAATGGTTCTCACACAAGCCTCAGGGCTCATTTGCTTGACAAGAGCAAAGCAGTAATTTTACTGTTGAACACTTGCAAAAATGATGCCCTGACTGTTATGCAAAGTGACAGGCAAGTTATGTGAGCAGTTAACTGAAGGTTACTTTTTAGGGCCAAACCTCTGAATAGATCAGACGTCAATTAGCTCATGCATGGAAGGTGGAGGGGAAAGAAAACATAAGTAAAAAAAGGAGGAAGAAAATGGGAGAGGAGAAAAGGATCAGCAGTAAAGAGATGGATTCTATTGATTTCCCTGAACCAGTGCTCTGAGGGGTAGAAAGTGGAAGACTTTAAGCATGGCAGCTGCCTGTGTTCCCCAGGGAACTCTGACCATACCAGTTGGTTGGCAGCTGCTGCAGTTCAGGCAATACAGCTGGGACAATAGGAAGAAGCTGAGGTTTCAGCACATGCAGGAGAAGCACCCTTCAATCGGTACCTCCCACAAGGTTTTGGGGCTTTTGCTTTTCTCCACATTCCTCAAGTGAAAACCTTATGAGAAAACTTTCAAAGACCAACAAATTGCTTTGTTTATGGTATGGACACTTGAAGATGAACAAAATCATTCACAGAGAGAACGTACCTGGGCACCCTCCAATGTTTGTTTTTTTGGGGGATTTTTTTTGTTTTGTTTTGTTTGTTTTTCTCCTAAAAAAAAAAGTCTTTGAGACTCTGGAAAGTGTGAAAAACTTTGGGTTTCGACAAAGTTTCCTTAGTAAAAAGAAGTGAAGTTAAATATCCCATTTGATTTGCTCTAAAGAGATGGCTTTCCACCTTAAAATGACTTTTCCTTTTGAAAATTTTAGTTATACTAGGCTAAAAAAGGGAAAACTTAAAACAAGGATGGAGTCCAAATCTGCAGCCAAAGTTAAGCCTTTGTTTAAAAATAGTGAGGGGTTTTTTTTTGCGCTTATTCAAGAGCAAAATGGAGCAATAACTTTTCTTCTGAAACACAAAATAGTGGATGGACTCACCTCTCTCCACCCCCCAAAACATCCTTTCTGTCCTGCTTCACCTGATGACAAACGTGAGGAAAAGCAAGAAAATTGAACTCACAACCTATGAGCTGACTCATGACCAAAAGCTTCGCGGAACCTGCCTGGCCCAGTCACATCCCCATCACCTGCAGGATGAGGAACCAGAGAAGTCTTGTCCCTGCCCTGTGTGTGCGTGTTACCAAAGGGGTTAGCTGCTAATAACTGTTACTGCTCCAGCTGTTAGATGGATAGACTGCTCTGCTGGAATTCTTTAAGATGGTGTAGCACGAGCCCAGTCATTCTCTGAATTTTTTGGAAAATAACATTAATGAGAGGAAGAGAACAGGGTTCCCCAGGATTGAGACCTGGAAGAATTAAGCCTGTAGACAACAAAGGTATAACTAGGGGTTTCCTTGCACTTAATGGTTTTAGAAACAATCTGGGTAATAGTTTTAGAAATGCTTTCTTTAACAGTAGGAGAAAGAAAACCAGGCTGCAGTCTTCTCTGTCTCCCTCCCAGAGCAGCTGCCAACAGTGCAGGACAATTGGTGTCAGCTAAGCTTACACAGGTGGGCTGACAGGCACTCACTGTTGCCTTGCGGGTACCCCCACGGACACAAACCCCGAGCCCCAGCTCCCACAGCCCCATACCAGGCACAGACCCAAGCCACATCCCACCTGACTGCACAGTGCTGGAGGGACACCAAGACAGCTCACTGGCAGCCAGGTTAAAGCATACTGTTATTGAAGTCCAATTCTGGACCAGTCGACCTTGACAGGACCATAAATACTCACCTGTCTGGACTCAGGCTCAGTGAGTTTGGGGTGGAAATATTGCAGTTGGGAGCTTATTTGTCTAAATTCCCCTCTTCACCCCACTGCCGATGTTTTCTGATCTTCCCAAGAAAGATCAGCATTTTGTCCTACTGGTTTGCTCCTGGAGCACACCCTGGCTTGGCTGGTGTACGCAGACTTGATGCAAGCAAGTAGTAAGCCTTACAGAGAGAGCCCGTTGGTTTTCTGAGCACATCCCAGGCTGGCTGTCAGGCTCCAAAGGCAACAGGATTTATTGCACTGAAATGCAGCAGCAGCTGCCTGTGAGGAGCCTACGGAGCTTCATGCACAGGAATAAAAATTTCAGGGCCGCTTGGAGATATGAAATATTTCTTAATTACTTTCTGTTCCAGCACAGTTCGAGGATTTTGCTGCTTGGGGCTTATTTGGTAGTTTTGACTTTTTCTTTTTTTAAAGTGTAACTGGTAGCAAAGCAGTATTAATGCCAGCTTCCTTGCTGTGTGTCAAAAAGGACTAGCTATGGCTTTGCTTAGGGACTGGCTGCTCATGGAGGATGCTGGCACAGAGAGGGTGCCAGCCTCTGTCAACATGGGATCATTTACCTCATGCTGAAGCACATTAAAATCTCCTCCCCTGAGACATTTCTCCATAATGGCTTTGTGGAGAGGTGCATCACTGTAATGCTGATAAGAAGCCTAGACAGGCACCTTCGATTGATTCCCTTCTAGCCCTGCCAGATCATGCATTTCACTAATGCCTCCCTGCTCAGTAACATTTGTCCCTTGGGCTGTGATTCTTAAGGCACAATTTTCCCAATCACCCCTAAAACTTAAGCCTTGCTCCTCTCCTCTTCCTCCTGCTTAATCTCAGACCCTTAAACAAATGAGATGTTTTCACTGTCCAGGCCAACACCTATGACAAGAAATGTCTGGTGGGTGCTAAACTAGTTTCTGGGCTGCTGATGCTCGCTGGGTCCTAGGAGAGAAAAGGGGAGAGTCTCCAAGGCAAATGAGAAAGCCCAGAAACTGAACCGCATTCCTCCCAATGTTCCCACATTCTCAGATGTTGCCTCAACACACGCAGCCCCTGCAGTCAGGTCTGCAATAGCAAAAGAAAACTGCCAGGGCACAGGGAGCTGCACCTTATTCACAGCTCTTCTCTCAAAACCAGCACAAAAATCTCCTGTTTTGCACTGGTCATTAATCAGTAAAAATCCCCACAGCTGAACTGCTTCAGTGAATGGACCTTTTGCAGTAGGTTTTTGGGGTAGATGGATGCAGGTACCAGGCTACAGGGGGTATAATGAATGATGGTTGTCTCTTCCTTGCCCCAGGATCAAGGCCAGTTGGGATGTGTCCCCAGCCAGACCAGAGGCTGCATGTCCTCTTGCTGAAGCCATTGACACACACACCTCTTTTTGCTTCCCCCACCCTGCTGCAGGACTCTATGTACCACTGCCATGGAGCCTCTTCTACCTCCCCAGAGGCCAGAGGAAAGGAGAAAGGAGCATATTGCTGTAGTATCCCCCAGTTCAACCCCTCCCAGCAATTCTCCTGGATTGTGCTTTGCACCAGTCAGATGCAATACCTAACTAAAAGACTCCAAATCCCCTCATTCTGTGCGACTGAAGGAGAATGACTTTTCATCACTTTTACACATCCTTTTTCTTCTACTTCACATGTGAACTGAGAACAAGGCAGTACTAGCAGTACAAGTCTTCCCACCCATGCCACAGTTTGTGCATCAGTTTTCAATCAGGGGAAATTGGTTCTGTGTAATTATAAAACAGCAAGCCCTAGACAAGACCTTAGAGTATTCAGCCTTCAAAAAAAAGAAGTGGCACAAGCAGGATTCGTTTCCCTGTTACCAACATACTCAGATCTTTGCTCCTAAAAGTGACACATTTTCTTCCAGCATACCAGGCTGGGGAGGACAGCAGGAGTGGGCAGCTGGATGGAAAAGAGAATGACAATTTTGCCAGGACAGCCCAATGACCATGGTAGGTCATGTTTTTTAATCTTTTCTAGGTTAAACACAGGCAGTTGTGTCTTGTTCTATTACATTATATAATATGATTTGCTGATATAGTTTGATAGGTTGAATCCAAGAACATTCTGACTCATGTAGGAAATTGGAAGCCTTCTTGTCTCCAGCATAGTGTTTCCAGAAGCTAGAGTGAATCAAATTGATTGTATTTATTTAGTTATTGTCACCGTTTAGTAAATAGCTATTTATTAAGTTATTTTTAAAGTCTGTAAGGAAAACGTCCCCAGATTGGAGAGGGGGAGGGGTGCTACAGGCTTGGGTGCAACAGATTCTTTAAAATAAAATATTTTAAGGAAATATGCCAAAAAATGGAGCAAGAGGGGAAGGGGATGTCATCAAAGGTGGGTATTGGTACTCCTGGTTTGCAGTACCGACTTCAGAGAAGGGCAGCTTTTCCCTGTGAAGCAGACTGGCTGCCAAGGAGTTCCTTGCTTTGGGAGCTGAATGCTTTTGACAAAAAAAGCCCGAGCTTTTCTAAAATCCTCCCCTCTAACATCTGGCCATCTCAGTTTGCCCAGACATAAAGATCCACTTCACAGTAGCATTGTAAATCTTAATTAAGATCTGTAAACTATAGATGAAAAGGATTACATGAGTACACAAGTATCAGTATCAGGTACCACCTCTGAGAAGCACAGGCTTTCATGCTGTACCATGCACAGCGGCATTGAGAAATGTATGAATGTCACAGCATTATTGATTTGGGAGCTACTAAAAAGCTCCAGGATCCCTGGCAATAAAAGCATGATAATGAGAAGTAGCCAGGATAGCGCTATTTCTGCAAACAGTATTTGCATTCTCTGGGACTAGAGCATAAGCTGTATGTATCAAAAGAGAGGTGAGCACTGGTTTGAATGCAAAGGATTAGCCAAGTTCATTTTGCAGAAAACGTGGTGGCTGTGGTTTATCTTTTTAGCACTGGCTGCAAGAGATCTGTAAAAAAGAGCAATTCACCCAAAACTGAATGCTGCAAAACAAAACCAAAAGCTATCAGAAGAGAGTATAACTGCTCATTCTCAACAGCTAAAATACCAAAACCTTGGTCTATTTATACTCCAGATGTGCAGCAGCACAACTTCATTCCAAGGTGAAGGAAAAGCAGAATGTTAAATCACCCTAATGAGTAGTTACTATGTAATGAAAAAGAAGATAAAGTATTACTTTAAGAAAGCCTGAAGTGTTGGAGATTTCTCTGGAGAGGGCTATATAATGTAATTAAGGCCAAGCACAGTGATGAAAAGAGCTACCTCAATGGTGTATGTCACCTAATGCTGCCTGCCCCACATTCACCCCCTCTGGTCTCTGTATAAATGAGGGCACAGTTCTAACATTCTATGAATTTACCATAAGCAGGGTATTTCCAAAAGCAGGAAGAACACTTAGTAAACACCATTCACTCTCCTACTGAGAGAAACAGGAAAGATGCTGCTGTGCTTTAACAGAAGCCATGTGAAACAAATGTCTGCTCTGCTACTGCAGGTCATTAGCATAGGTACAACCATAAATTTTGTTGTTCCTTACTGCTGCCACTGCGGTACGGCTTTCACTCATAGAGCAGAAATCCTCCTGAAACTGTCCTTGGAGCTCATGACATTTTGGAAGGAAGGCATCCTCGCCATGCACTGGGGACCCTATGAAGCCTCACTTTCCATCTTTACATGTGGGGACACATAGCTGGAACTGCATCCTCCACGTCTCCTCTGTGAGGTCCCATGTGCTTGGCCCCAGTGAAATGGTTCAGCGCTCAGGCTCTGATGGAGATGGGACAGTTTCCCTCTGATATTTCAAAGCTTGGAAACCCTATTTTGTACTCGTTGGGTTTTTTGGGCTTTTTTTTTGTTGTTGTTGTTGTTATTATTAAATGAGTTGTTCTCTCTTCACTTATCTCTTTTCTGGATGAATCTGCTCTCATGGCTGTCACTCACGTTTCACATGGCAGGACATAAAGGATAAAATTTCCTTTGGTAATGCTGTGCAGGCAAAGAACTTCTGTATTGTAAGGAAAGAATGGCAGAGAGCAAATTCCTCCAATGTTGCTTGTCTTGGAAAAGCTTGCAAATCCTGCTGGTAGAAAGTTTATAGTCCTCTGCAGAGATCCCAGCTGGGTGATATTTTCCTGTCTCTCAGACACAAATACCATGTAAATTCTCTTAAATTACTTGTTAACTAAGAAAGATATGCTTGGCAAATACCCTATCACTACATAACACAGTAATTACATATTCTGCATCCAGGTACTAATTATATTGCCTCTTGATTACTCAGTGATTACCCTTTGAAGTAATTGCCACAACACCTATGTACTCTGAGTGATAAAGTAGCAATAATTCTGTATCTGTTCTAGGGGAAACTGGCTTCCCAATAAATGCCTTCACCCAACAATTTGTATCACAAACAGCTCTAGAGATCTCCCAGGGAGTGAGGCTGTGAGAAAGGGAACATGTCCTTCCTCCCAGCATACTGGTGGGCTGCAAATATTCCTCCATTGATCAACACTTGAAGATCTCTGAAAGCGAGACACTCATGTAATGCCAAAGGGAGCCAAAAGTCACCAGGGCAAAAAGCATGGTAAGGAGACAGGAGGCTTTGAAGACTAATAAGAGATGATATGGTGGCTCCAGAGAAGTCACAGAGCAAGACAGCTAGCAAGTGTTCAGCGTGTGGCAGCACTAAGTGAGACAAACTAGCACTGTCCCACATTGCTGCTCTACTCACAGCAGCAGTCAACCCCCCATGGCTGCAGCTTAACTGCTCCAAAACCAGAGGAGTTTGAGCCACGTGGCTAAGCCTGACATGCTCCGCAGAGTGACTGATAGCATCAACTCACATGATATGTACCCATGCTATCATACAACCACAGTACAGATGAATCCCTTAACCCAGGAACACCAGGTTCAAAAAGCTCACACTTGCAAAGGCACTGCTTATAGTCATCATCCTCTCAGAATTCGAGTAACTCAATCATATTGTTAGTACATGTTCAGCAAGTAATTTCTTCAAACATGGTATTTGTCCAGCACTGCTGAATAAATCAGAGGGGAAAAGGGAAGAAATGATTTTTTTTTTTTTTAAAAACAAAGACTACTGCCACCTACTGCTCTTGCCTCGCCCATCACCTCCTGAAGCTCATTTCTGACCATATACATTACTCCAATTCCCCCTACCTCCCAGAAAGGTGATCCTTTTTAATTGCAACAAGTGTTAGAGATCCACTTCTGCAATCTTTTCAGATCAGTTCTGAAAGCTCAGAAGCAACCTGCGCAGCATTTTACGAGCTCAGAGTTCTGGCACTATCCCCTAACAACGCTTAAGCAGATGCTAATAGGTTAAATATTGCCTCTTTCTTGCCTGAACTAAATGAGAAATATTTCACTTACAGTATTCCCAAGGAAGATCCCTACCCACTCCAGTCATTACAAGCCAGGCTGCAATCATCACATACCTTCCTGCTCTAAGCTAAGATCACAGCTCTTCAGAGTGTTTGTTTTGTGATTGCACTGTGCCTGATCCAGGACAGGGGATCCTCTTGGAGATCATGACGCAAATAATAAAATCGTCCAGCTTTCCCCATTCTATGCTAGAACAGTGGTCCTCCCAGCCCATGGGACAACCTGAGCTCTTGTTTTTCCCTAATTAAGCACAAGCCTTACCTACAGTTTGTTGAAACGGATGGGAATTTTCCACCGATTTCAGAGTATACAGGTTCCAGCCCCTAGAGTAATTTCCAGCTAAATAAAGTACTCAGGGAAATCATCAGGAGAGTTTATTAATAAATCTTACGATGAGTTTATAGCAAACTGTATAGGGAGAGGGAAGGAAGAGAGAAACTGCATACTGCCTGAAAAAACATGCAATTCCCTGTTACAAATACCCTTCCCTCAAGAGCATAATAATTATCAGTGAAAACTGGCCAAGCGTGTGCTCCTGTAGAGCAAAATTATTTGATACTCTGCAGTAAAAAAAAACCTTTTACTGGGCTTGTAGTTCTGCACCTGATCACAGCTTGGTCATCTGGCATCACCATGCCTGTAGGACACGGCTCCAGGAAGAGATGTGGAAGCCAATACTTTGCATGGATGATGATACTATGATACCACTGTGAAGCTAGATAATCTAGCTTCTGCTAGAAGCTGTGAAGGTGATAATCAGGTCAGTTCAGACCTCCCTGACTTTCCTTCCTCAAATGGCAGCATCTTGTTTATATGCCTTCTCTATATGTATCTGCTTTTGCGGTTTGAGTGAGACCGTTCCTACTAAAAAAAGTTGCTAGAAGCAAGATATAATCCACATCTGGGATTTACAGAGGAAGTTCTCCATTTTGGACTTCCAAAGGAAACAATTTTCATGCAGGATTGTTTCAGGTTGGAATTCCCTTTAAGATTAAAAAATAAAGCACAGCAACCCTATCAATAGAGATACACAGTGATACTGTCTCACAAAGGCCTAATTAAGAACATTCTCCTCTGCTTTGCTGGCCATATCAAATGTAGTAAAAGTTCTGACCTTCTGCTTTGGCAAGACCTGGAGAGACTTGGCTGGCTGAATGTGAACAGTAGCTTCTTCCTGCCCCTAACTATGCTGTGAGGAATGATGAATGCTGACATCTCCTCCTGCACTTGGGATGACCTCAGCCAACATTCATCCTGCTGGGAAGCCTCATCACTTGCGGCAATGATCAGAGTTGAACACAAACCACATTTTAACCTACTGCGATGCTTTCACTGAGATCTTCCCACTCTCATGTCATAATCCTCCAGAAAAAAAAAAGAACTCGAGACCTGTCTGTAGAGAAGAAAATTTTCTCTTTATATACCCATCAACAAGAAGGTGGCATTGCTTAAGGTTCTTGCCACCAAGCTGGTGTAATTCCTGTCTGGGTTCTGTCAAGACTGAAAGCCTCCGGTCAGCTCCTCTTTAGCAAGCAAAAATGAACCGGAAGGATCCAGCCTGTGCCTCTGCAAAATGGACAGCAAAAGGCTCCGTGCCTGGAACATGCAGTTTCACCCTTTGTGTCAAATGCATTCGGCCCTATTAACGTTTTATCTGCGTGCCAGAGCAAGAGACTTGGCAACCAGCCAAGAATAATCTTTCCTGGCACACAGTACCCTGCTGCAACAGCTCTGATGAAATTAGAGACAGCTGATTGGCAGCAGGGAAGAGATGGAAGATGGAGATATGGAAGGTGGGATAGGGAGGAGGGAGTGGAAGGCTCAGAACTGGGAGCATGAGATTAAAAGACGTACACGCGCATAGCACAGGTCTAATCTGTTCAACACCAGAGAATCCTGGCTTCCTTCAGTCACTGGCTTAGTAAATGGCAGCTCCCTTTAGGTCACTGGTCTCTAAAAACAGAAGGTATTAGAACTTATCTGCTAAGTCTGATCATTGGCCAGTGTTCACACAGCACTGTGAGATGAAAAAGCTTCTCCCACCAAAATATCCCTCATCCACAAGAACCTCAAAGTATCTTAGCTCAAGAGAAATGGAAGACAGCAAGCGAAGATGAGACAGTGCAGATGCCATGGATCAGAACTGATGACATGCCCTATCTTGGACAAACTCTGTAACAAAAGGAAGGGATGGCTTGCACTCCATCATGAGATTTAGCATGGCTAAATCAAAGGAATCTGATAGAAAAAAAATACCTCGTTTTATTTACTTTCAACTGAATGTCCACAAAACATACTCACAGGAAATTATTTGGTACCCCAGAGTCAGAACAACAGAAAGTGCAAGCGATCAAATTTGAGATGCACTGGGTAAGTATCAGGAGTGAAAACAGGTTCCCCCCATCAGCTAAGGATTAGAGATTCAATTCCTCCATGGACAAGAAGAACAGGTTAAACATAACATGCACCAAAACATGCAGGCTTCTCTAGGACCCATCTTCAGAGACTTGATTCAAGGTTTCTTACATACCCAAACGTGAAATTAAAATATAAAATATATTATGAATGGTCTCTTGATATAGCCAAATACCCTGGCACTGGACTGGGTGTGATTAGTTAGCATAATTTCTATTCACATTAATTGGAACACCTAGAGTTTCAAAAAATAGCTCTGCAATTGCACTGCTTAAATAGCGTACAGTATTACCAGCTAAGGCAAAAGGGAGAAATGAAGGAAGCTAGTGATTAAAAGCTATACTTTAATGAGACAGCAGTCCAGATTTTACAGAATTTATCAGGGATAGTGGTGAAGAACACCCACATTAGAGAAGAAAAAAACAGACTACAAGGCCAAAATGAGGTGAACCATCAGTGTCAGGCATGCAGACTGTCAGCCAGGACAGCTGGGTTACAACAATGTTGTGATGACAGGAGGGTCAATACCTGCCACCAGCCGTATGGCTCCCTGAACTCGTTAGTGTAATAAGCATCACAACAGGAAATTGCAATAGACACCAAAATGTAGAAGGAGAAGAGGAAAAGCAAAAAGTTGCTTAGAAGAGCATACTGATGAGGAGAAAGAGACGAGTCTGTATAGCAATAACAGCTAGAAGCTAAAGCACACATGGCCCACTGCAGTATTTTCCTACTGGAAATAAGCTTTCATCTTGCCTGGTTTCCTAAGAAAATTACAATTACACAGTCATGCTCTGTGTGTCTGTGTCTGACCTACCTCTATCAACCCAATTCTACACAGTGGCACAGTCTCAAACATGTGGGCATCCCACTGTGTTTTGCAAAAACAGAAAGACAGGGATGTTCCTGGAGCAGCTGGATTGCAATGAGGTTACTAAGAATGAAGACCTCAGATATTCCTTACTAGTCTTCAGAGAAGCCAAACAGTTTGACTCCTGTGTTTGATTGCTTGGGGAACAATAACTTTTCTTTACAGTGATTTCTGGGAAGCTCTGCCACATCCCTGTGGCCTCATGCAAGGGATAAGAGACTCTGCTAATCTGCACCTTGGGAATCCTCAACGATACGAGGAGTCACTGCATGCTGCTGTTAGAGGACTTACTAAGCCATGGAAGTTTCAGCTTATGAAGTTGAAGAAATTACCAGGTTCTCCCAGATGAGTTTTTCCTGGTGAATTAATAATGTTCCAGCATAAGGGCAACAGAAAGTATCTGCCTTTAATTTCTTTTTCTCACTGATTTATTAACAGCACGGAAGCATAAACATGGCACAACATTATGGTGAACTCCCAAATCTCAGTTCTTCTTATAAATCAGAGAAATTACCTTTTTTTTTCCTAAGCAAGGAGGTATCAGAATCAGTTCCAGCATGTGAATGTGTGGCCTGGAGATCCCAACAGCTTCGGAGCAAGGCAAGTATGCTTAACACATAAATTACTTTTGATAGCGTGCAAGAGATCACAGACAGATTCCACCAAGCTGAATCCTCCTCTCAACACAGCTAATTCAATCCAAACACTGCAAGCTAAGTTCCTAAGAAAAGAAAATGCAGTTCCTTACCCCATCCCTAAAAAAACTGTTTGTAAACCGAATATATTTATCCTCCCGGTGAAACAGAGGAGCATCCCCTTGCCTGTTGTGCTTATCTCCTGTCTTGCAGCTCAACTAGCTTCTTAGCTCTGTACTTCAGCACGTAGGTCCCATATCATCTGTGCTGAGATGGGAAGCATCTTTGAAAACATACTTAAGCCTAGCTTACAATAGCTCCTCCTCAGCATGCCTTTTGGCTGCTTCTCCAGCCAGCTTTCCTCTATTATTTGTCCTTGTCTGTTCTTCAGGATGCAACTCTGTCCCATGCAGTGATTTCCCTGTCTAGGCTGACTTAGGGAGAAGGTCTGGAATAACAGCAAAAGGCAAGAAGTTCCTCAAAGGAGGAAGATAACATGGTGCCAAATTCAAAATTCAGTTGGCCTGAAGCTTTTTCCCATACCCTACTTGTGTGTAATGAATCTGCACCTTCCAATTGCAATTGCAGGCTCACAAAGTTTCAGTTCAGTGTTTCCCTTTTATTCACACTAATGATAATACGACTAATTGTAGTCTTCCTGCCCAGTGAAAATTGAATGAAGAAGGAAATCTGCATACTGACTGAACATGCTGCCAGTGAGAATAATAAATGAAAATCAAAGGCCCGGTTCCCAGATGACTGTATGCAAAAGAAATAGTTTGCATGAGCATTCACACTTTCAATCACCACTGGAAGTCTGCCGTTGATGGCATTTTTCTGGTGAAAATGATACAAGCATTTGATCTTCCTCAGAAGAAAATGTGTGATGTTCAAGAGCACACAAAACCATACCCCTTCTCAAAGTGCCCAGGCAGCGGGGCCAGGAAAAACCCAGCACTGGATGCATGAATTCCACATGCAGCATCCCTTGATATCAGTCTGATTGATGTGAAGACTTTCCGAAAGAGAGATAATTATGTAGATTGGGATTATTTATTTACAGAGCCTTGTCACTTTTGGAATGAAACCGGAGCCCCCAGTCTGCTTAAATTCCCTTCATAGCTGATGTAGAAGTTCCCTGTCAGAACAGATAGAACGTGCGCCTGTCACTCTGGCTCTCTCTGGAAGTGAAAGGACATTATTTAAGCATGAATCAGTTGCATCAAGGCAGTGTCTCTCTCAGAATCCTCTCCAGCTCCAAGCCAGCACGCACTGCTGCTGTCGGTCACGATGGCAGCAGCCACAGGGGTTCTATGAGGAGATTTGGAAGCATGGTTCCCTGCAGTTAGCCACATGGACGTGCTGGAGATAGATCACGCCAGCCCATGATGATCTGACAGAATCCTGGTGCTTGACTGGTCTTTCAAGAGAAAGGCAGAATAAAGCAATACCACAGCTCAAATGCAGGTTTCACAATAAGATAGCATGAATGATGTTTGTATCCCATTGCCATCTCCTAAAAGCAACATGACCAAATGCTGGTGTTGTTTTTCCCATACAGACTGGTTTCTGAAGTGTCTCTCTGCTAGTTTTTGTCAAGAGGGCACACATATAACCTTCCCAAAAGTCCTCTGGAGCCACCTTCCTCATCTAATGATCTATGTCCTGCTGTGGGATGGCTCAGAAGCAAACAGGACACTCCTCACTTTGCAAGTCTATAGCATTTCCCGTTAGTATAATTGCTCCAGAGCTACCAATTCTCCCTACTTTTGAAGGCTTCGGGCAAAAGCAGGGAGGGAACTGGAGGTGAAGTTCCTGATACAACAAAATGCAATGCTTTTTTAGGACATCTTGAATGTGAAAGGTGTTCTACAGTCATTGTTGGGTTATCTTTACACCCTTTCCATCCCTCTATCCATCATCCTGGGCATGCTGGACAGAGCAGCCATTAGGCTGTTGTGATTTGTGCTGCTGAAAAACGGCTTTTTGTGATTTCAGTATTCAGATCTGTTGAATTGCAGACTGGCCTGGACATTTTCTTCCAGCTTTCTGCTCATTTATGCAAGACAACATCTATTTAACTCTTTAGATCAGCTGTGTCTCCTCCTGGCATCACTGGAGCAGTGCCAAGGGGATAGAGCTGAGGCTACAGTCTGACCTTACACATTAAATACAAGTCACATGAGTCAGTAAACCATTTGTCTCTACAGGGGGGCCCTGCACCTGCCAGAGAGGAGCAATTAAATGAGAAAGTGCCCAGAGATCTACGGAAGAAACTGAATATATTTGGAGGTGTTGGAGTAGCCTTCTTCACGAAGTATCTGACAGTTCCATTCCTCATTAACTTTAATTCCCTCCAATCAGCCCTACAACCCAGTGAAGCAAAAGGGTGAAAAGCAGAACCAGAGCAAGAGTGAAGTGCAAGATTCCCAACAGGGAGGAAGTGTTGATCTCACACAGAACCTGCCTGCATTAGGAGGGTAACTTCACCTTGGGAGCTGGGTTCCTGTGTCCACTGACTGACATTCCCTCCTGCATCCCCTCCCGTGTTTGCTGCCCATGGGCATGCTTGCAGCCTGTTACTAATTTGGACTTGTCTTTCCAGTTCACTTCATTCATTTGCTGTGGGGGGAGATTAAAAAAAACAGAAGAAAAACAAACCTATAATGGAATATTTTTTTTACTTGGTGCTGGACAGAGCTCAAGCAGGAATGGGACATCGTCTAAACATGTATCTTTCTGGAACTAAAAGAATTGCCAACACTCTTCCCATGCACAAACATGGGTGGGGAGAGGGGGACCACACTTTCTAATAGCTAAAAGCATTTCTTTGGCTTTAAGCCCAGCATCAGGCCTATAATGAGGGTCACCAAAGGGCCAGTGTTGGTAGACATCTGTGGAGGGCATGCTTCTATCCACCTGAGAAAGCAGCACCTACCTGGCGCTTTTCCAGTCATACTCCTTTCCCCCTTGAGGGCCTACTGTCACATCCATCAAATTCTCATCACAACAAATTTCGAGCAGCCTGTTGTGACAAGATCAGTTTGAGTGCTGCATGTGATGTTCTGGGTCAGGGCTAACCTGCCTCTGACTCGGATGGAGGAGAGCCTGCTCCTGTTTTGTTCCCATCCTCCCCGGGCACATAAACATTTCGTCTAACCATGGAAATAACAATACAAACTCTCCTTCCCTGAAAGCAGATGGGGGGGGGGAATAAAATCATCAGCTACAAAACGTGTTCCTAAAACTAGCTTCTCCAAAGAGGGAAGTGTATAATTTCTGATCTTTCCTGGCAAACTCAGGAAACTATTTCCAATATATATTAAAAAAAAAAAAAAAAAAAAAAAAAGTTGATTTATTTAAATATTTTAATTCACTATTTGCCCCCCTTCCTCTCCAAAAAAATATTGATTAGGAATATGTGGTACATTTCAATTCAACACTGTATATAGATTTGGTTTTATTTTGGAACCAAAGGATGGGAGTGTTATGGATTACATTACCTATAATAAAACATGGCCTTTTCTTTTGGATAAAATCACTTGCTTCATATAGACCAAACTGAGTATTTATGAAAGGGTTTCCAAAAAAATTCTGTGAACTTATCAGCATAAGATTCTCCTTCATTCTTCTTACTCAAAACCAAAAACCTGTCCTTTTAAACCAGCCTGTTAGCTATTGTTTTCTCTTCCCACTTCCATGCAATACAATGCTTACTTGGAAGAGGCATGAATTTGTTGGTAGCACACCAGTCTGGAGAATAAGAAAAGCTTTGAAACACTAAGGGAAGAAAAAGCCTCCAGGAAGGCTTTCTGAGCTGATACCACCATAAGCTAAGAAAAAGAGTGAGCATGCAACAAAACCACACCAATAAAATAAAGGCAGGGGAAAAAGCAAATAAAAGGGGGGTGAGGGGAGTCACAAGAAAAAGGTGTGCAAAGCTTTAAAAATTCAAAACATTTCAGCTATAGCTTGAATTTTTTTTAAGAAGAATTGCATCTGAATAGGACATCCAGAACTCCCGTGAGAGTAATTCTGAATTGTGGAACATTTTATACTCTTTTGCCAGAATGCTGATTTGTACACAGAGCACTAAAACTTCTATGCCAGTTTTCATTGTGTGTTTTATCCCAAGATGGGAATGGCTAGCAAGCTTAAATTGCTAGAGCTATCTGCCAACACTTTTAATAAAGTAATTCCTGTCCTCATGACTATATGTCATCACAGTTCCATTAGTCTGAGCCAGTTGTAATAAAGTAATCTGCAGAATGATTTCCAGGCACATGCAGCTAAAAAGAAACCAATAAGTTTCTCCTCCTTTCCTCTCTTTCTCTTTCTTTTTCTCTCTAAATGAATAGACAGACAGACACACCAATATCCACCCTAGTGACTGTGATATTTCTTCTATTTTTTTTTTTTTGAAACATTTTCTTTCATATTCTTTCTGCAGTGCAAAGCAGGCCTTCCTCAGAAGCTGATAGATGGCTACTCTATTTGGGATATAACTGGGTCAGTGCCTTGTGCAATCAGACACTCTTGCACTGATCTAGTCATGATGGAAGTTAGATGTGTTGAGGGCTTCTTTCCTCCCAGTGAACATACCGGGAACCTTAGCCTAAACTCAGTGTGGAGGCATAAAGAAGAGTCTCTCCATGCAGGGTGGTCATTCTGGGTTAATGCAGCTTCAGGAGGGTGTTATTTGCTTGTTCTCCAGGGCTGGCTGAGTGATTGGATTATTTTAGTTGTGGGTCACCCCAAAGTTATCATCATAAGCCTTCATAACTAAGCAGTTCTCCAGCCATGAGGGAAGGAATGATTTTTAGTCTAATAAATCTGATCTGCATCTGCACTGAAAGAAAAGGTATTTATAATAGAACACCTAACCTAATAGGCAACCGGTCACTCCCTCTGACTCTTTCCCCGAGATGGTACAAAGTCATCTTGGCAGAGCAGAGGTTGCTGTAAGAGAAGAATGATGTGTACTAGCACTGCAGAAATTAGCTGTTGTGACCAAAATGCCAGGGGGAGCAGCGAGCTGCAAACAAAGCACCTCAGGCAAGCCATGAGTTGAAGACCAGCCCTGCAATAACAAGGGGGTGCTGCAGACCTCTGAATGACTTGACCAAGCAGTATGGGAAAAACCCCATGCAGCATTTCCCAGATGTCTAGTTGCCTCTAACTAGCACTATCAGCCTCTGAGCATCTTGAGCCAAACAGCACTTGTCTTGCTCCTGCTGCTGCTTTGCTCTGTCCCACCCAGATGATGCAGAATGCGCCAGTTAAGAGTGGAGAAGCACCATGGTTGCCTAGGCAATGCCTTTGCCATGAACAATAAATAAACTAAAAGACAACAGTTTGGGTTTGCAGCATCCAGGGGTCTGTATTGCACTTGCCACTGCAATACCTCCCTATGGAAAAGACTGCTCCTCCCTCAACACATGTACACGTAAACTCACACACACAACTGCTGGTGCATTCCTCCTTTCACTGCGGGAAACTGCCTCCTCCAGCTCACTCGCCATGTAAAAGAGCAAAAGAGGGAGAAGAAAACACATCCAAAACCACATTCAACGGAGCCCACTCATTCCTGCATCTTCACAGATGACTGACAAATCGTGGGAGGAATCCAAGACCCTAAGGCAAGGAGTTCAAGCCTCCAATAATGTGAACCACTGCAGTGCAATCTCTTATTTAAACGTAATGGGAAAGAGTCTCATATACACATATCAAAACAAAAAGCAAGCCACCAGCCCACCACTCTGCTCAAAGTGGGTTTGTAGCAAAGGAAGACACTGCAGACCAGCGCTCGCTGCGGGCAGGCAGCCATCGCCTGGCCAAGCGTGATGGTGTTGCTCGTTTTTCACTCTGACACCACTGCAGGCTCCACAAGGATCCTTGACTTGCAAGGTGATCAGAATATTGAGTATGATACTGCAGTGGCGAGCCTGGCACCCAGCACGGCAGCGGCGTGAATACTGCCTTCCCCTCCCCGCCCCCTTTCTCACTCGCATGCAAGGAAAAGAAAGGAAAAGAAGGAAGAACAATCCCCCCCACCATGACAACGAGATTCCAGGCATTCAACGCCTCCTCACAGATCTTCGGAGAAGGGACCTTGGCTCCATTGTTTCCAATCCTCCAATTCACTTCACAAATGCCAGAATGTGCCGGTCAGTCCCCATCCCCATGCACACAAACCCTTTTTAATATGCATGCTTTTGCTAGGGAAATGTAACCCCGGCAGTACATTGTAATGATGGTCTTGCTGCAGGGACACTGCAGTCCTCCTCTGCCCGTTACTATGCAAATAAAATTCCTGGACAGAGCAATAAGTCATAATCTACCCCATATGATAGATCCCATGGCTTGGGCCAGCTGCTAGGGTCAGATCCTGCAGTGGGACCAGCCTTGTCCTGCTCGCTCCATTCACCTTCAAACTCGTGACCCTCAGTACCCACTCCTGAGGTGGAAACAATACTGTCCTGATTGACAGCTTGAAATCCCACCTTAAATGTGAATCCACTCCTGACTAATACCAACAGAAACCCATGGAGGTTGAATTTTAGTCAGGGAAATATTGCCAGACTTGAATCTCAACTAGTAGGGATTGATTGCCACAAAACACACCCTAAAAGCACAACATCCATGAACCTGTTGCCCTACTTCTATGGATCTTTTCTCCCAGCCGCCACCTCTCCCCATGCTGTCCTTAGGTCTCTTGGGCCAAGCCTCCTGTCTTGTCTCCTGTCTGCAATATACTTAAGCTACAAGCTTCATTGCTGCCTGCAGCCCTCCTGCAATGGCGGTTGAGTCATCAAAAACATCTTCATGTAACATCCCTTATACTTGTGAGCTTCTCTACCTCATTCAGTTGGGCAGGTTCCATGCAGAACAAATTAAGTTTCTTATTTCTGAGATTTCTTAAGAACTCATGTTCATACTTATATTCAGGATCGGAAAGTCAGTGAAATTCAGTCCTAAAAGGGTCAAATGTCCTATAGTCTATTTTCATTTTATTTCTGAGATGCAGAAGCATCCTGAATGATCAAATGTTTTCAGGGTACTTAAGCACAGTCCCCGCTCATCTTGGTTCTTTTTACTTATTTATTTTAACCAAGATATTTCTGAAAAGCATTTAAGTGTACATAATGTGAAGAAGAAAATTTCATGCTGCTACCTGACTAATCAGTTACACGCTAGCAAACCCAGCAATAACAGCACAGCAGAGGTGCAATTCTCTTTCCCTCCCATTGTATTACTTCTTTTGGATAACTTCTTATCAATCGGCTGAACGACACAGCAGAAATTTCCATTTCAAATTAAAAAAAAAAAAAAAAATAAATTTCTAATTCAGTTTTAGAAATGTTTGTAATAGGTTTCAATGTCAAAAAAGACATCATTTCATTAACCAGTCAGTTCTAACTCAAGAATATGAAACTAATGCATTCTGCTGTTACTCCTTTCAGTGGCAAAAAAGTGTTATAGAAATGAAGACTGGAAAAATAGATCATTGTTATAAATATCTGATAGCAGGTATTCTAAGCTCATAAATGTCTCTCTGATGTGAGCTGGGGATTGACAACATAATCAGCACTCTGCCTTTCTTTGGCAAAAAGCATGTTTGTGTGCACTACAGGTCTCTGGTCTCCTCCTTCCCACCTTTGGAGTTCCTCAGGAGAGCTCATTGCTGCCTGTGGTGAATCAAAATGTGTTATCATTAGGCTCAATGTGTTATTGAGTTAATTAAATGTCACGCTTCTGATAACATTAATCAGAAGCGTTTCAGGCTCATCTGAACACACATCCTTCACAAAACCTGAAAAATCAGTGCTGATATTTTCATCTGGGTAGATTTTGTTGCTGAAAAACAATCCATCTATTTATTACTAATATTCAATGCATTTTGTACATCCTAAGGTACCAGGTTCTTCCTTACTTTTTCATTCTCTACCAGACTATAGGAAACACTTGCAGCTTTCGACTGTGTCCCATGTTTAGGGCCTCACATTCCCAAGACAAGGCTGGACTTGTACTTCTAGGACATGGCTTTCAGCATGTTGCACTCCTCAAGTCAATGACAGCAACTTTAGGCTGTGGGCTGTCCACGCCACATGGCCTGAGACCTCAGAAAGTCATCATGAAGGTTAATGTTGCACAGTTCAAGGATCTAGTCCTTTTCCTACTTAGCATGAAATTCCACACCTTGAATTTGAAATGAGGAAAGGTCCTAAATGAAACCAAATCTCAGCTCAGAAAATCAATGCCTTATTAGCTATGGATAAGACAATTTTCCAAGCCAGGTACTATACTATCCATAAATTCTATATGCACTGCAGACCTTTTCTTGGACAATACTGCATTTTCCTTTAGCTCACCAATCATTTCTTTGTTTACCTCCCACATGGCAGCTTAATGCTCACCACACAGCCATCATCCATGTTTCAGAAGCAATCTCAAGAATTTCCTTCTGAGGAATACAAACCCAAAACTTATTTCTCAGGTTTCACTTCATGATGTCTCATGCTCTCTTGAAACCCTGCCATTGCTGTTCCATCACAGATTGGAATGACATTTTGCTCCTTAGCAGAAGTCCATTTTGTCATTTGTTGCTGTATAAGGGACATGAAGTATCATGTACCTTCCACAATACATGACAGGTGGGTGCTCTAGATGTGAACCACCAGTCATACATCTACTAGTAACTGCTGGGATGCGTCCCTAAGTAGTCACTTCGGTTTCCTTGTTTTTTGAAAATCATGTGACTGGAGAACAGACAAATATCACCTTATTAAGTTATCCATGCTATGAAAGAGAAGTAAGGCTAGTAAAGTAAGATAGAAACAACCTTCGCCTCTTCTCTATTTCCCTGCCAGCTGGCCAGAGCCTCAACTGCAATGCACACTCACAGTGGACTTTTTCGTGAAAGTCCGTCATCTTTTATTTCTTCATCACCATGACATTGTTGGTTTGTTGTGGTCATTTTGTACACTGCTTTATTGTTTTGTCTTAAAGCACTGTGTCATATGGCTGACACATCAGGTGTCCCATAGCATCTTTCACTAAGCTTGACCTTGGCCTTCAAAAAAAAAATGAGAGGGAAGTGTTCCTGAAAGCTATGGCTGAAAAGAGAGGGAGAAACCGAAAGAAAAAGAGAGTCTTATGAGAGCTTTTATCAGGCAACTGTGTAAAACACGCCATTTGCTATTAAAATGATAAACTGGAATAGTTTCCAGAGATAAAGACTATGACACAATTCCTTTAAGTGCTATAGCATTGCTCTTGGCAGTAGCATACACTGAAAACAATGTAGCCGCGATAAAATGAGGAGCATAAGAAAATTTTCACCGAACTTGCTGCAAACATGAACAAGAGAGCAACACAGGCAATAATATCACAGTTTCGGCAGATTCTATGCCACATTTAAATGAGACTTTGAATAACATCATGAAATTGTGATAAATAGCAATAAAATGTGTGAACAGTAAAAATCTAAACTTTTGCATTAAAATTTGACAATAATATGACTGTTGGGAGGCCATCAGAATAATTCATTCAGCCTGAAAATGCATCCAAACACACGAGGATGAGGATTTCATGGTTCCTACATGACTTCAGAGTATGTCTTCACCACTCTAGGTTTGCTGGAAAGTTCGCGCACCTTTCAATAAGCCTTGCACAAATAACCTGACAAGCCTGTGCTTAGGTTAGACTTCCACTGCAGAAACTGCCACTGCCCTCACTGCTGTAGTTCATCAGAAGATTAGCCACTGCTTAACTGGCAGTGTTTAACTTAAGGCAGGATTTAATTGTCAGTTAAACTAACCGTTTAATAAAAGAAAAGATAATCATAAGAATCTGGAAAAGAAAAAGTTACCCTCTGAGGCAACACAGATGGTCCCCTCAGAGCAAGTCAAGTGAAGATACTGGGCCAAACATCAACAACCTAATTCAATCAAGAAAGCCACAGATGGCAGTAGTGCTGGGGGTTAGCTGGCAGCTTGGAAGTGCAAGATGTGTCTGAAAGATGTGTTTGAGAAGTCTCATTTTGACATTGTCCTCCCATGCATGCCCTGCTACAGCCTTTTTTTTTTTTCTTACAGTTTTTCACTGCCTCTGTGAAACAAATGATAAGAAAGACAAATACCCAGACTGATATCTAGAGCTAGTGAAAAGGTTCAGAATTGCAGTAATAGAAATGAATGTTTTCACATCTTTCAGAGCGGATAGAAGGTAAATCTAAGCAAGCTACCCCCATTACTGTTACCCTGTCAAGGCTAGACTCTCCACTGGTCAAGCTGGAAACACATCATTTGCACTGACAAATGATGAGCTCACGCAATACATTTCTCTGCAATCACCAGCATGATTCACAGTAACTTCACAGTCTGGCCTCAGAAGATCAGTCGAAATGGCCTATCCTATCTTTAATGTCTTCTGCAGCCTCTGAAAAGAAATACATACTGGGAAATGGGCTTTCAAGAACACTTCACAGCTACACAATCACCTACAATCTACTCTGACCTTCACCAAAAACTTCCTCTCAGGGAAGGAAAATTATATCTTTTAATTTTTTCTTATGTTCTGGTTTATTGTTTTTGCTCCTTCTCATGCAATATAATTAAAATAATGTCTTTAGAGTTGGAGGATACTTACAATAAACAGCTTCTGTGGAAGCTGAACAACTCAGCTATAGTGCTTAATCAACTGGAGAAGATGTTTATTGCTGCATAGGCTCTGCTGGTGTGAAAACTAGCCCTTAAACACTCAGTTTCTAAACAAGAGAAAATAAAAATCCAATAAGAACAAGTTAAGGTCCTTGACACACAATAGGGAAGTGAAGGCAAGAAAGAAGGATTATCTCTTGCACAATAGGAATAGTCTTAGGCCAGTTAGTGCATTGTGGAATGAATTACTAGTGATAGATGAACCACAGCATGCATAAAATACTGATTTCCTTTCAGTAAGAGTCCATGTGTAGAGATTCTTAAAGCTGCAAAATTTCATTCTCCTTCACCTCTCCCAGCGCTGACTGCTTCAGAGATCAGAAAAACCTATGGCTGCAACATAGGTCATATGCTTATGTTGCATAGGTACAATATGCATAGGTCATAGGTCCTATATGCCTACAAGAGGTCCAAACATAGCTATTTCAGTGGCTGAAGAACACATTCTAAATAAACACAAAGGGTAGAAGAGCAGATGTTAGCAGCAGTGATAAATAATTGGGAAATATGCTGAGGGTCAAATGTTCAAGAGTCCACAAGTACAAAATAAGCTTGTAACTGTAATGAGCCTTATACTTCGGAACCAAAAATGAAGACATGGGAAGAGTCGATGCCTAGTTCTGCCTCAAGTGTAAAGAATTGCATGGCTTTAAACCTTTTGAGGTCCTTCCCATTGCATACAAATAATCCAATGTAATTTCCTGAGTTTCTTGGATTAGGCAGGATTAAATGACAAAGCTTATCAGTGCTACTGTGACGATCAGTCTGCAGATCAGGCATGGCTTCATTCAGTGGGACTGAACTGGGCAAAGGCCACATGACTGTAGGAAAGATGGCAATTTAGGGTATCTGGAGAACTGGAGAGCTGTAACCCCTCAGAATGTGTTGTGTGTTCCTCTCATTGGGAACTTCTGAACCATTCAGTCAATGGTGTTTCTGAACCAGTACCTCACTTCTAAGCACGGCAACCCTGCGCATAGAAATCCGGCAAGGCTCAGCTGAGGCAGTCCTGTTCAGGAAGGCTGGCCTTTGGTGTATGTAATTTTATGAATCAGCTCCTGTATAATTAGCCAATTTTTACTGTATATGCATCTTTCCAGGGAACAGTTTTTATATCTTCCCTATCATATATTTCTGTTGGAGCCCTTAAGTTGAATAAATTACCTTATTAAAAGCACTAATAGTAACAAAGTGAGTGATTGGTAGGAATTTCATTTGGCATGCTAGAAATTACAGTTAGAGATGTGTTTTAAATGTTGATAAACACAAGCAGAGGACTTACTTCGCTAGAGAAATAGATTCTCCTTTTCCCTCCTCTTGTGACTGAGCCTGAAACATTACAGAATTATTTCTCTCTGCAATGTGCAGCCCAGTCCCCACACCTTGCCTCTTCCTTCAGCTTTGAAAAGCTTTCGTACTTTGACTTATCTTGCCTCCACTGAGCTACTGCACACCTAGATATAGTGACCCTATAAACCTCCAGCAGTAAATTGTTCTAAATCAGAAAAATATAACAGAAAGAAAAGGAGAGCATTTGATTTCTTTGGGTACCAGGGAGGAATTAACTCACATACATAACACAAAATAAGCACCTGGTTAAGGATTGCCTGTCATAAGGAGGCAATATAAACTTGCCAGAGGAATCAAAGAACCAATCATCAGATTTTATTTTCCCTAGCTGTGCAAAGTAACAAATGCATTCTCTCAGAAATCACTCAAAACATAGGGGAACAATCCTAAGGACTTATGCATTAAGAACAAGTAACAGGTCTACATTAGGAACACGCAAACACAGACACCCCTTTTTCTTTCTTTCTTTCCTTCCTCCCCCCCCCCCAATTCTTTTTTTTAAGGTGAGTTAAGAATGTTGAAAGAACATGCTGCAGACCAAACTCCAGCACTGATATAGGTGAAAAGCATCTGTATAACATGAAGAGAAACAGGAGCAAAGTGTCTGCAGTTTCTGTTATTAAACCACCTAAAACAAGGCAGGAAATGCTTTTTATTTTTTTTTTATTTTTTTTTAATGAATTCATTGAAGTCATTTTTGTGTCCTGCCATATTTAAGGGTGCTCTAAGTCAAGAAACTTGTAAGTGGTCATGTTTCTAGGACAGACACCTTTCAGACAGAGAGCAAAGAAAGCTTCCAGACAGCGCTTTCTGAACTTGTCAACAGAAACATTTGCAGTGGAAATTTTATTTCAAGAGCTGTATGCATTCAATTAGAGAACAGAAGCAGTGCTGTGTGAGCTGAGCAACCTGGAGCACAGCCTAATATTTTCAGCTCTAAGTATACAATGAAGTGGACTCTAGTACAAAACCAGTAAACAGCTTGCGAACCACGTCAAGCACAAATAATCATAAGGGAAATGCGATTTTCATGGATAAATCATGAATGAAAGCTTTCACCTACAGGAAAACAGAGATCTAGGCTCTTGCAAGAAAGTCTCACTGAAATCACAGCAACTATTTCTTCCTCTCCTGAGCATCCTTCTCCTGCCAACCAAACCCTGCCGCAATATTATTTAAACTCGAAGTATCGAAGCCTGTAAGGAATAGAGTTCTCGGGCTCCCCATCCATCACCACACATAACCACGTGCTTATTTTTAACCCATTTTGAGTGATCATGGGGAACTACCAACCTGAGTGTGTTCAAGGACCAGAGTGCCAGCACCTTGCAGGACCCTCAAGTCTGAGCCTCCACTGAATTTTTGCTTTGAGTCCTGGCAGATGGAGCTGGAAATACACCAGCAGCTCTGATACTGGCTTTCTGTTGGCTTATTCAGACATCAAAACTCCCTGACAAATCTAAAGTGCTGCCTTCTCAAACAAAATCACTACCACTACATTATTGTATTGTAATCCCCTGGGATGCCAACCATGAGTAAAAATCCAATTCAAGGATTTTCACTGGGAGATGAAAGTGTTTCCTCAAACTCACCCCATGTTCCTTCACCCTCAGGCAGGCACTGAATAACTCTGAATAGGATGTTGCAAGGAATGAAAGGAGAAAAAGATGTAAAGCCCTAGTGGTTCTCTCCGCTGCAGGCTCACACAGGGAAATGAAGGACATGAAATACAAGGGAAGAGAGGGAAATTATAAGAGAAAAAGCCTTTATGATCCTAATAACAAAAATTCATAATCCACACAGTCTTTTGTTCTGGCTCAGAAGGACATTTTCCCTAAGGGACAACATCCAGAAGAAAGAGATGCAGAAACAGAAAGAGAGGGGGAAAATTATTGAAGACGACCGAGGAAAACAAAACCTGCTTTAGGCATGCAGTTTACAGCAGAACATGCTTCACAAGCTCGTTACTAATTCTCATAGTATCAGGAAGCATTTTGGAAACATTTTTCACTGAACAGCAGACCCTCTTCTGATAAATCCACTGCAAATCCCATAGATTCTGCAGAACTCCCTTGGCCACCGAGCTACTGCAAACCTTAACATTCGCTCCCTAAGTCTCAATGGGGTACTAGTATCTGTTTGCATCTCTCTAGCAAACTGATGGCAAAGCTTTCCAGCAAGCAAACCTGTTCAACCTTCTATCTTTGATGGCTTATTTTGCTTAGGCAAGTGGATGTCAGCTCTGTACCTGCTGGAGTTTTTGGCCAAACATTTGGAAAATAGCAAGTGTGTTAACCAAAGAAAGTTCCTGCATATCTGGAAGGTTTATAAATAGTGCACAGATTTTGTGCACAACAGCTGTGTTTATAACCTTTCCTCTTTCCATTTTCCCTTTCAAACTGCCTTACCTCTATGCTTCAACGCTGCCCCAAATAGATGCCTTCTTGAGATTGGCTGTGTAATAATTGATCTATTTCATAAAGATCTTGCTGTCTGAAAGCCTATCACGCCACTCTGGTCATCCTGCCCCATTCAACTGGTAGTGAGGACAGACCACCTAAGGTACCCAGCTGCCAGCATGAACTCTGCAAATCAACTGAGTGTGTCATTCAGATGTATTTGAAAGTGAAAGAGTACTATTTAAAAAGCCAACATTACTGGCCAGTAGCCACAACCAGCTAAAGCGCATGGATGTTATTTCTAGCAATGAATGAACTTCTGTTTATCCTCAGGCCCATGGGAAACTGAAGAGGCCAAGATGTGAAACGGCCAAGACACACTTGGATTTTTTTGTCAATATTGGCGTGTCAATATTGGCTTTCACTCAGGTGCAGTAGATGGGAAAATATGGAGAGACACACACAAAATTAAATTAATTTTTTCAATGAAAGCCTGTTGCAGTTGCTGGGAATTTTAAAACTAAATTAATTGGGACGAAGATTTTGCCTTTCGGTTTCAAACATGAACCAGATATGTCAGCAGGTTTGTCTTCTTCTCTTGGGTATATCCAAACATGGAGAAGCCACTAAAAGATTAAGTGCTTGGTTCAAACAGACCGGCACATGTCTGAGTGCTCCTGTAATCCTCTTGGGCCAAAGCTGTCTGATAAAAATGTGCAGAATTTGACTCAAAACAGTACAACCTGAATGTAAATGGCTTTGAAAGAGGAAATTCTAGAATAAAGATAATTGTTCTTTAAAAGTGGCAGTGCAATACTGTTCACAAATTCTGATTGCTTATTAAATTTTAATTAAATTATGCTACTTAAAACACTGCCTGAAGGACAGTGATGGGGCTACAGCCCCTCTGAAACAACTCCTACCAGCTTCCCTGCCAAGGCAGACTCCTCACCAGATGCGGCTCTTAACCAGCAGTGGGAAATTACCACCTTCAGCAACCTCTTAGTCTGATCAGTAAGGGTCCAAACAGAAATAAGACCCTGATGCAATCATAACAAAGATGACCACAATATTATGAAGATAAGGACATTCTAGATTTGTGATTGCAGCTAAAATGAGAGTATTATGGGCTGTTATGCCTTGTTATTTTTCTTAGGATGCTGAAGAAAGGATAGAGGTAAGGTCAGATTTCTCAGACAACTCTGTATCCCAGGAAATGAGATCACAACATCCTTTGTGCTCCTTGCAACTTCAGTGTGCAATCAAAGACTGCATTCCTGAATCACAAGCTCTAATGGTCCAGCTGCTTTGTATGGCAGCAACCGATACATCTTCTCCCATTGACAAGCCACTTAGGTGGCTTTACTTCAGTAAACACCATGTGAATTGACATAATGATGACAGAGTCATCTCAGACTTCTGCCAAGCCCTGAAAGGCATGATCATCTCACTTAATTTAATCATCCAATTTTAGCTCATCCCTTTCTTCACAACCTACCAGCCAAAAAGAGTCCCCATATCTCCATCAAAAAGGATTGTGTTGGAGTGGGAACATGCCCATGGCATTGCTTTTCTCCCTCCCACAAAGCATTTGCTCAGACCCTCCGGTCCAACTAAATTTAACAAATGCTTCAGGGCACAACTGGTGCCAGCAAAAGAGGCCCACCAGCTATAAATGTTCTTGGGACTTCACACTCCTGCCTACTCGTTAATTGCACAGCTGGATCAAACCCAGAGATGTTTCCACTACAATTCAGAACACTGGTAAAGCAGATGCCTGATACTCTTCCAACTAGATTTTGGGTGCATGATCCATAACTTCAGAAGATACAGTGGTAAAATTCTGTCTGGTTTTGGTACCATCAGTCGCTGCTTATATGAGGGAATGAACGTAATGGAGAACAGGAAGAAGGCAAGATGAACTGAGCTGGTTGGAACCAGGGCTAGGAGCACTCACGGATGGACATGCTCCTCTCACAGCTTCGTTCCCTGACAGCAGTACAATCTATCATGTGCATTCAACATAACCCAGCCCAGAGCTGACTCTCCTGCATACAGATTTGCCTTCAGCCCTCAGTCTCCTGGTCCCTTGTCTGTCACCACATGCACTTTTATCACCACAGACTGGGTTACTTTCTTGCCTATAGGTCTGCCAGTGTGAGTTTCAGGTAACTATGTGAACCAATAACACTCAAATGTATAGTGAAGTCTTATAAAGACAACTTCATGCTGAAGAGACTAAGATGGGACATGAAGTTTTTTTTCTTAGCAAAATCTCTTAAAAATTAAGATTATTGCCCCCCCCCCCAAAAGGGAATGTCAGTAATGTTAGAAAAAGAAAAATCAAAGAAGCCATTCAATGGACTACAATGAAAAGCAGCTAAGTGCAATCACAGCAAATTGCACAAACTCGATCTTCTTCTCAGAAAGAGAACTTACAATTTAAAATATACACAAGGATATGTATTTTTACATATGGAGCAAAACACAGTTCTATGCAGAGAGCCACATGAACTGAACATATCATGGAAATTTTACCTTATCATGGAACTTCACTGCCCAACTGCAAGCCCAGGTGCCATATTTTGCCACCAAAATTGTTTTACATGCCCTGTTGACTTTGCAGAGGAGAAAGAGAGGGAATGGTACTGCTAGAACAGCCCAGACTGTTCTTGGGAGATCTGTGCTCCTAGAGTCGCTGTGTGACAGCAGATGGAGAGCAGGAACAAGTGGGAAATCAATTGTGCTTGCAGGAGGTTAAACAGACTTGCCCACAAAAGTATAAAAGCTGGACCAAGCAAAGCCTGCAACGCGTGCACTATGTATGAGGGTGGCCTTCTCACGGCAGTCAACTTCTAGCAGCATTCCTTCAGCAAAGGAGAACAAACTATTGCTAAAGGATATGTTTTAAAACCAGAAAGATTGTAAAAACTGCCGCAGGGGAAGGCTGCAAACAGACATACAAGAAAAGGAATTTGTACAGGCTCAGGGTACATTTTGTCTGCTTTAGACTATTCCAAAAAGGAGAACAAAACATTAATCTAATTTAGTCAGCCAGTTATATGAGGTTTAGATGCCTCCTTCATATCACCAGTCTGGCATACAGCAACTGCAAGTGCACAGGTAAATCAATCCCATAATTTCCATTTTAGCTTTAACAAGTTATTTTACTGTTTCTAGGTGCTAAACATGTGTATCTGATGACTGCAATACACATTATGCAGCGATGCATCCTAAACAGATACATGAATATTAAAGGTTGCTCTGTTCTGACAGCTTATTCTAGAGTTTGCCTTATGCTGGCTGAGATTTTCAGTTCTTCTTAAACGTAACTTGCATATCACTGTAAACTCTCTCCCTCCTTTTGACAGGGTGCCCTTGTAGATGGTAATTTCCCAAGTAGGGAAGAAGAGACTCACAATTCATCTTGGATTGGGTATCCTACAGCAAGACATTTTTGCAGAACATAAATATGTATCACTAGATATAAAGCTTAGGCCCATTCTTACAGTATGTTGTGATTAAATATGGAAGAATATTACTGATGTTATTGTGTCTACAGTAATGTGAAACTGGTACAGAAGAGGCCAAAATCAGGTGAATTTAGGAGTCCAGTACAAAGAGTTACTATTAAGGCAGAGTGAATACAAGGCAGTGATAAAAGAGAATCTGCTTTGGTGTGCTCTAAGCGATACCGTAATAGAGTAGACATAATAAAGCAAGTAACTTAAGTAAATGAACTATAAAATAACATTAACTTTGTCTGCACACAGGACTCTTCAAACAGTAGACTCTTGTCTGACTCCAGACTACAAGAAAGTTCCACTTTGATCTCATCTCTGGCATCTGCTGTCTCCCATATTCATGTCAGAGAGCATCCATGTCTTATTATTCTGCCATTCTCCTGGGGACTCGCTACACTTTCCAGTCCACCACAATGCTTCATGGACAGCAGAGCCTGCAAACCACTACTATCTTCTATATATTCTTCTTTTTCACAGGTAACAGAACTAGGTGTCAAAACCCTGTATTGTACCCAAGAGATGCAGCTATCTCATTGCTAAAGGTGCTTTTAAAAATGCCAGCCTATACCTGCAGACTTCATCAATGTTTTTAATTTCTTTCCCTTTTGTTTTCAAGAAAAACACACAAGGTAGAGCAGAAGAAAGGAAACAGAAGTTGGAAGGCCTCTGAGTGGGAGGCTTTTATGGGTGTATGACAGGACAGAACAGGGAATCCCTACTAGGAGGTCAAGAAACCTGGCACAGCCAGGAAAGAAGCAAATGAGGCTGTAAACCAGGAGACTAGTGGAAGGCTAGAGAACAGCTCAGAGAACAGACATCTGCATTTATTACATTTTTCTAGCTGGGCTTAAATTGAGTGGCTTGAGTCACCAGGACCTGTATTGCAGACACTGAGTGCAAGACAGCCCCTGCCAAGCTGAAAAGCAGATAAGCTTGGTTTGGACTAAAGCTAGAGTTAAAACCTGTGTTTAAATGTTGTGGAAAAAATCAAGCAAGTTAGAGCTGGAGGTTAAGCTACAACCCCTAGAGAACATGCCATACAAAGGCCATGCCACATGCAGTACAGCCAAGCAGACTACTGCCAATGGATGAGGCTTCTTGCAGACTGAGAAGAGGATCACTGCACAGGATAAATTTGAGGAGGGAGAAGTAGGCTAAAAAGGGAAATAATCTGTTCTTTGTCTGGCTTCATAATACTTCAGCACTTGACTGCACTGCTGCTTGAGGAGGGCACAGCTTATTTTATCCCAGACAGCTCAGGGCTTCTTTCCAGCTTTAGGAGGAATGGGGTGCTCACATTTGCTTGCAGAAAACACACAGCTCAGGCACAGCTGCCAAAGGACATGCTGTTCCACTGCAGACACTTACTTTGTACCCTGTAACATGCTGCAAAGTGCTATGGCAAATCAGCCCAGCTTCCATCCCAACATGCTCCCTTCTCCTGCCAGTACCCCAGAGCACACTTGCTACACTGTTGCAGAACAGAAAATGTCATGGAATTACTCAGCACACTGTGCAGGCCACTCTGCTGAGGCACATCCAGCAGGCAGCCTTCCTCCGCACTGCCTCTCCTCGACTACCTGCAGCACCCTGTTAACACAACTCAATGTAAGCCCTGAGGCAGCTACTGCTATGGAAAATTCAGCAAACACTGTTTGTAAGTGTGCTAGAGTTTTCCCAGTCATCTAGGATTTACATCATTTAGCATGACTCTTTCAAGCACAACTTCCAATTATTTCCTAGGCTGTAAACAGAACCTAATTGCTACCACAAAGCATCCTCTGACTTTCAAACTGAGTCACAATGAAGCCTTAGTTTCAAGATGTCGATTAAAAGCCTAGATCCAGCCCCAGACCTTGTCCTGGGACCATTGACTGGACCCAGTCTGGGGCTGGAAGAGCAACCCCCACACATGCAAATAGTGTAGAGCTCAACTGAGAACACTGATCTGGTCCTTGAGTTGGGAACATCAGGTTAAATTTCTTCCTTTGGAGGAGTTGCCTCAATCCTTTATCTCTTCCCTTAATTTGACACAAGGTCAAACAAATGACCACAAACTGCTGCATTTAGCTCCACAGCAGAAACAGAAGAACATTTTACAATAAAACATTTTACAAATCTTCTAGTGAGGGGGAAGATTAGCATAAAGTATTAAAGCTCCAAGCAATAAAGTACAGACATTCCTACAGAGTCCAGCAAGCCATGATATAAATCATATGAAATATTAAACGGCTTTGGTACAAGTAATGAAACCCACCTCGCCCCTCAAGCCACAGATGTTATCTATTTAGGGCATTATCAACAGCAGACTGAGAAAACACCAATCTTGAGACTTAGTCCGTGTTTTCAGCAACTTGAAAAGGGAAAACTGCCCTGTTATAGACTCACTTTCTCAGGAAAGTCTGCTGTCAATGATGCTGAAAACACTGTAAACCAGAAACTTCCCCTTAAAAGTGATGGAAGCATCTGTCTTTCCTCACTATATGAGGTAAATGAATCTGCCTCCTCCTTTTATACCTGTATCCATACAGCACTTAGCATCACAGCCTCAGCAAAGCAAATGATCTGCAAGATTGCTGTGTTAAGATGTCTCCACGTTTTGCTGAGAGAAAAAGCAACTTTCATTGAAGGGGAGAAGACACAAAGAGAGATTAAGCAATCTGCCCGAGGCATTACAGGAAGCCTGTGGTGCAGCAGAGAACTCCAATCTGCTCAGCACCAGTGTGAGGACCAGGAGACAACCCTCTGGGTCCCTCTCCAGGAACAAAGACCATCTCAGAGGGACTCAGCAGACTTCACTGTGGCAAAGCTGTGAGAAACCAGCTGCTCAAACAAGCGAAGCAGGTGGGAAAAGGTGCCAAGACTCTCCTCGAAGTCTCCTTTCAGGACAGCTTAATAACTGGTATTGTGTTTTCACTGCTAGAGACTGTAGGAAGCAAATGGCTTCTCCATCTCAAATACTGGGTGGCATACAATCCCTATCACCCTGCCTCTACACTAAGCACCTTCCTTCCTGCTGAATTCAGGGGAATGGGAAGCTTCTAGCATTTCTAAGAGATATTTGCTTGTGGTAGTACCAGGGACTCACCTGCTTTACCCCGGGGAAAGATTCAGTCTTTTCAGGCCAAAATTCCCAAGCAGAGCTCACTGTACTCAAGACAAGATTTTGGTTCCCAGTAATACGTAAGAAATGCAGCCTGGGCTAACAGCACTTGCTCTCTAGAGATGAGCATGAATTTCCTGAGATACAAGTAAATCCGTTAATTGTTTCAGAAGCAAAATTAATTAAATACATCCCTTAAAAGAAACTTAACATCTGTATGTCTTCTCTTTATTTTGGATGATCTTAAGAGTGAAATAACACTCTACAGATTTTCCATGTAATGAACCTTAATTGGAATCTCCTACATTTGGCTGCAATTGAAGAAAACCAGTTGTAATTAAGCCAGGTTATTAATGATTTTATATCCAATTATAATAATTAGATAAGCCAGCATGTGACTTAAGCTAACTTTGCTGAGAGGGTCTGAGATATGAAAGGTAGCCCAGCTCACTGCTGCTTTCCCTCTATCACAGCCTCCCTGTGAGCTCTGCAATCACTGCTCCACTGCAGAGGAGAGCAGGATGCAGCCTTCACTTGTGGGTAATCTGGGCTACAACTGTGGCTGTGGGGAACATCACACAGTGCTGCTACTCACCATGGGAGTTGTGGGTACCTCTGGATTCTCTCTTCTCTCTTTTCCCTGGGAATGTGGTGTTCCCCCTCATCGTTTTTGAGAGCTGCAGTTCAAACCCTCCCCACCTCTCCTGAAGAAAGCATTATAGACTGATATGAGAACTACTGAAATTCCCACTGACATGTGCAAACAGCTCATGGCATGTCACTTGGCATTTTCCACTTCATTCATTTCTCTGAAGTCACCTTGTTTAACAAAGTTTTGTGATTGCTTTTCTGAGGTTGGCATCTGCACTTGTGCCTTGCTGAGAGAAGAGGTTAGGACAGGTCATAGGGTTCCTTCCCTGGAGAACTGGAGAAACCCACAGGAAGCACAGAAGATAGGAGAGAATTTATGAAAACTTCTTTAGAAATACAGAGTCACGATGAGACAGCTCTGCAGCAGTACCTGGCAGGACGTTGAAGCCAGTGCTTTTAATGACCATAAGAAACCGAAAATCTATGTATGGCTTCCCTGCAACTAAAGGAAGCAACTAAACCCAGAACTTAAAACTCAGAGCATGTAAATTCTTCAGAGTGGTAGAATTTAAAAATCTTATTCCCTTTGGGGGACTTTTCCTATTTTAGGCGCACGCAAAACAAATTGAGTAAAATATTTTCAATTAAATCTTGGGACAGAGCCCCAAACCTCAGAGCATCTGTTTTATTTTCCCTTTGACAACAGTGCCAGTGAACAGAACACCCTCATGAAGAATAGGCAAATACCAAATAAAAGGACACATGTTTGAGCAAGTGTCCTGAACTATGGCAGAGGTGCAGAACAGAGATGCTCCCGCTGCATCCTTATCCAGAAGTCCACAATATACTGAACCTCGCATCACTCCGGGCTGAATTAAGGTTAAGTATAGGCAACTGTTAATCTATTTGGTTTTTGGAGCTACTTTTTGGTTAGTACTTCACAAAAACAGTAACCAATTGCTTTTTTAAGCAGATCTTTGAAAAACTTTGCATCTCTAACTCTTAACTAATGCTGCAGTTCAGGTCCAAGCTCCATTGTGTTGCATTTAAAACCAGCTGGACAGAGCCTTGATTCACTGATTTCCTGTTTCCAGAACTCCAGCACACACCGCTCCCCACACAAACTCAGCAAACAGGAGGGGACAAGCAAGACAGTCCCTTCAAAGCATTCCCCTTAGGCCAAACTAAAAAATCAGAGACACACCTCAAAAGGACTTTTTCAAGATAAATTCGCCTCAGATCTCTTTGTCTCCTCTACTGTAAAGAGCCTGTGAACTCCAAATTGAGATGAACAAAAAGCAAAATCACTTTTCCCCTCAGGAAAAATGGGATAATTTATGCAGGTTTCTCTGTGTTTAAGCAGCACTACTGTGGCCTTAAGCAAACATCCACTTAGCAGCCACAGCAGCACACACCAAACACTATATTACCGTGACTCTCTGGATCGTGTAAATCTGCCATAGATTTCCAAGAGGCCTCAGCAAACACCTTCGTTAAATGGATGGGAAAGGTCACACATCACTGATGATGTGCTTTGGTCCTGGCTTGCAGGACTGCTTTTCTGCCAAAACAGTGCATCATTTTCTACAGCAGCTCTAGTGCACAAGACAGCCTGCAGGTTTTTGTGGCAGCTGCAGACACTGTTAACAGGCTCTGCCGTAAAGCACACAGCCCTGGGCTATATAGTCAGGGTTAGCTAGGATACCAAAACCTCTTGTTTCTCTTGCTAGCAAACAGCAGAAAAGCTCTTGCTGACAGTGTGTGGCCACCTGGGCAGCAGGATGAGCCCTGGAACCCAATATAGGTGAAGTCAATAGTTACATTCACAGCAGAATCACATCCAGGACGATAATATCAAAAAGTCCAAGCTTACGTGTGCACAGCGCAGGACATTCAGGCATGGTTTTCTCAACCTTCCTGGCCTCATTAGCTCAAACGAGCTCCTGCAGTGGCTGGGATGGAGAGGGAAATAGTATATGACAAACACACGAGCTGTTTCTACAGACACAGGCATTCAGATCCCCAACACGACCTGGAGGAAATAAATTTAAAGCACTTCACTGGCACTTGACTTCTGCCCACAGTTGGTGAGGATCTGCTGTCAGGATTTGCTAAGAGGATGGTTTCAGCAAGAGCCTTGAGGTAGCTGATGCACATTGCAGGGTGTCTGCTGTTGGCAGGAGCCAACACGTAACTAGCTTTCCTTACAACTGCCCCGTTTTCATAAGCACTTCTCTATTGCATAAACACAACCCATAAACCAGTCCAGAGATAAAGCTTCCGTCCTCAGGTGCTTTTATGTTTCCAAATCCTTTTAGGAAAAAGCATGAAGGATCCATTTTACACACCAATTTGGATTACATTCTCCTTTTATCAGGATCTTTTCCTTAATTACTTTGGCCATTCAGTTTACAGGTCCACTCAGGTACCAGAGAGCTGAGCTTTCCTCCCTGGAGACTTCGAAACATCGTTGGGAGGAAGGCAAAAGCCTAAGTAAAATACCAGTCATGTGTGCTGGACTATTGCAAGGGAGTCATCAATTATGCAGGGTTTGGAATATGTTATACTACCCACAGCTGTTTGATAGCTGGGCGATATGATTTATGAGAACAGTCAGGATTCAATTACTGATTTCCCATAAATTATCTGTACAGTCCTTTCATCCTATGCCAGGTTATGAAGGGCTCTGAACAACAGAGGGGACTGAGGAAGGGGTTCTCTGACCATGAAATGATCTGGGATTTTCGAAGAGAAATCAAAAGGAAAGAAACAACAAGTGATGTAGAGCCAGTGGAAGGTGTCGGACTTCAGATACATGAAATTGGACTGTTGTTCCCAGGCAGGCATGGGAACACTTTGTACAGATGCACTGATTCAGCCAGTATTACAGACTCTCTATTTGTCCTTGACTTCTTATCATGTGCTTTGTGAGAGGCAGATTACAGCTAAAAGGAAACAGTGCATTTTATAAATCTGTAAATATTGAGAGAAATCGGTTAATAAGTGCCTGCGGAATTTTAGATGGATGCACTGACTTAGAAAGGATTTTTTCAGAGCACAAAAAGCAAGACCGGTCCCTAGGAATAATAACATTACAGAAGAGTCAAAATTATTCTTTTTTTTTTTCTTTTTTTTCCTTTTTTTTTTTTTTTTTTTTTTTTGAGCTAAAACTGACCATGAAATACCAGAACATGTTGGTCTTAGGAAGTATTTGGGAATCTTGCTTGGAAATTGTGAATGAAGTGCAAATGAAGTGGGAAGGAACTGAAGGAACAAACCTTGTTCTTATCACCCCACTATACCAATGGCTCTGGCCAAGGTTCTTCCCTGCACACGGCCAGTCAAAGACACAACAATGCTCCAGAGGAGAACAAAACAATTCTTTGATTACACTTTCGAGGATTGAAAGAAAAAGGGTGGAGGGATTGCAGACAAAAGAAAAGTTAAATAGGAAATATTGGCAAGACTTCTCTATGCACTCAGGGGTTATAAGCAACAATCTTCACCTCTCTATATAGCAAACGGAGAAAGACACATTTCTCAGGGCCAGTACAACTAGGCTTGAAGCCTGGGCTCCTAGTTTAAGCACACTGGTTTACTCCCCAAAGTTGGGTATTTGCATTTTTCCTGCTCCCACCATTAACTTTACTCCCACTCAAGATAACTCACACTTACTCTCATCATTGTACCTAGCAAACTATGGAAGTTCAGGATAAAATACCACTATACTCTCTCTTCTACAGCTCTTTATTTTCTCTTCTTTCTTGTATCCCTCTTTCCCTGCCCTCTTACAGCCCATCCCCATGAATGTAACAGAGGCACAACCAGCACAGCCCTAGGATTCTCTAGACCCAAAATGAAGTGACATGGCATGAGTGTCTCCAAAACTCCAGCCAACACCTCCTCCTCCATAGCACTAATGAGACCAACCTGAGCAGCATCAGGAAATTACATGTTTCTCATTATCATCTACAAGTGCATTCCATAATTCAACAGTAAAGTGCTCACTCTCCATTCAAGCCTGTGGATCTCTTCCATGTGGGGACGTAAAAGTCATCGCATCAAAAATAAGCAACACCATATGCTATGTGAGACTTTACTTTTTATCTTTTACTGGAAGACTCCTCGGGCAGGGAATGAAGCAAAGCACTGAAAAATAACTTCAAAAATGGATTTCAAGTTTTCTAGATCTCTTCTGTATTTGCTCTGGTTTTGTCTTTTTTCCCCTGAGCATATTTGTTTTATTTTGCATAGATCTGTGCCAATCCCTCCCATGCTCACATATGAGGGGGAGGAGGAGACTGAAGCGAATAGTTGTTTGTCTGTTTTTAAAATAACAGAGTGAAAATGAATGTGTTTCCTTGTTTGTGAAACAAAAGATCCAGCTGGGGCACTGCTCTAACAGAGCGGCTGAGGGAAATGGATTTTATTAGCCTGGTTTCTAATCCCTTTACTTAGCTGGTTGGTTATTACATGTCTATCCCCCTTAAATGTGCAAGCTGCTATACAAACAAATAACAGGTGAGACCCGTAATGACAGGTTGTTACAATCCAGAGCACTCAACTGGCAAAACAATTCTCAGAGCAAATTGTCTCTGCTAACCTGAGTAAACCCTGTGAGGCCTCCAAGGCTCGGAGAGGAGCATCAGCCAGACTGTGTTCTCTGTGCATGGGATGCAGCAGCCGCGTCAGGGATTGCTTTTGGCATTGCAATAGATACAGCCCAAACGTCACCATCAGCACCAGTGAGGGTCAGTCCTGCTCTGAAAGAAGCTCCCATCTCTGGCAAAGGAGAATAGAGTGGGAAATGACCCACCCCAGGTCACAGTATCAGTGTCTCCACAAACTGTGGAAAACTCCCTGCCACAGTCCAGCATCTTTACCACCAAGTGACCCATGAGGTTCTTCTCTCCTGTGCGTGCTCAAGAGAGACTTTCCAGCAGCTGTCTGTCATGGCTCTGGGATCTAGCAAGGAATAGTGGCTGGTCCCTCAGCCCATGTACTTTTTTGATGCACCTTCTCCTCAGACATTGTCCTATTGAGCATTTTACTGAGAAGTCTTTGGCCAGCACGCCTCAATGCTTAAGATCCATGGTTTGCTGATCCAGGACTAGTTCCCTAGGTCTCTCTCTCACTTTCAGACAGGGAATAGCACATAATAGTAAGGCTTTTCCTTGGGATGACCAGCCAACAGACTGCTGGAGTCTCCCTTATTCTCCAGCCTCTTGTTTTCTTCCTGTAAATGTCTGAAATAATTAATTTGAGATTTAAAGACCCAAGTTACTGTAGCGTGCCCAAAATAATAAATGTCTCAGAATTTCAATTACCCTAAATGTAGAAGTGTTGGATCCAGTTTCTGTATCTAATGCGTCACACAGAACCATTACCCCACTATCCATTAATTAGAACAAGGTCAGCATATTCCCTGATGACTCTTCATGATTACACAATGAACAAGCACTGCTTCTGCTGTGGGCAGAGTCCAGTCACAGATATACAGCTTTCCCACAGGACAGCTACACTTTGGTTACCCAAAATAAGAACAGTGCTAGGGTTTGGGGATAAATATACCAGGATAGAACAGAAGAGGACAAAGAAGACTAAGCTGCCTGTGTGTCTTTGAGCCTAAAAGAAGCAGCACAAAAACACATTGGTTTAGGAAGATGTGCAAAAGAGCCATAACTACACCAAAGAATAGATCCAAGAACAGAAAAAGAAAGATTTCCATGAAGATTTCAGGAAATAGATAGAAAGTGGGAAAAAAATTAAAAAGATGGTTTGGGCAAGGTCTAGTCCCTCTCTATTCATACATACCACAATCGTAGCTCAGATCTGCAGCCAGTTCTATCATGGTGGGCTCTTCAGCATGAAAATGTTGTGACCGAGCTCCTCAAAAATCACCCCCACCCCTCCCACAAGGAAGGAGTTACTGGACAAAGGTGGGAAGGAGGTTAGGGAATAGGCACAGTCTCTCTCTAAGCACCAGCTGTTCCTCCAAACTGTTCCCAGATATGGGGTGCATTAATACCACTAACCAATCCCTGCCATCCCCTCCTTTGTCAAAGCATTGTCTGCTTCTGTCTCACCCCATATCTGCAAAGACTCTCAAGACCTCTGTATAATCCCCAAGCTCTAGTTGCAATATGGCCGTTCTAGCACCTTAGATTTGTAAACATTCTCTCCTCCTGCCCTTTGTTTTCTGGGCTTCCTCTGCCTGGTTTTCATTTTCAAAGATTCCAGAGCTAGTATTTTATTGTAATGGGTTTTATTATGATGATGTACAACACCCTTAAGAGCTTTGGTGAAGGAAGAAAAAAAATGTTGTGCTATAAATAAAATTCTCGTCTACAATCAAATGCGCATAAATGATGGATGTATGTGGGTGCATGCACACATCTGCCTACAGGCAATTCCTCTGTTGGGTGGTAGCTGCACCAGCAAGAATGAGGGTCATTGTAAAGATGAGGGTATTTGGCAGTGGCTTAGTTCCACAATAAGTTACTTACGAGAGGAATTCCCTCATAAAAAACTACATAGCATCCTCTGGACTAGAGTCAGAAAGACCACTGAAGGCAAAGTAACATCCACAGCACTGTTACAAGACAAGACCCCGTGCTGTAATAGGTGCTTCTCTAAACTGAGCTTAAAGACTTGCAGGAATGGTGACACAGCTGTGTCAGATGCTTTGTTCTAGCACTTGTCTCACAATACCAGTTTTCCTACTAAAACCCACATTCCTTACTGTCATTTCAGCCCATTTCTGATTGTCCTGTACCAAAAAGAAATAAGGAATGGTGATCACCTTCCTTTCTGCAGCTCTTGTTCATATGTTTGAAGACCGCTGTTGTACCTCCCACCAATTTTCAGTTTTCAAAGCAAGGGAGTCATTTGACTTGTGCTCCCACACAGAACTGGCCTTTCAGCTGGTGAGAGGGAATCTTCAGGAAAGGTGAAGCACAGCAGTGTTTAAGGCTCTCAGAAATATCCATTTGATCAGGCAGCTCCCTTGGTGACCCAGCCCAAAAACTCTTCCCACAAAACTTTTCACAACAGTCCAATGGCCAACCAGGCTGGGATCCCCAGCTGCAAACACACTGTCCATGTTGTGTTTTCTGCTGTTGACTGACATAAATGTTTCTGTTTCCATTGCATTAGTTATCCACTGGGATAACTAATTCTTGCCCCTCATCTCGGTCTTCTGCCCATTCGAACTGGTCAATATACATGGTACTCCTGCTAGAATCATTCCCCAATGAAACACCTCTCTATACATCACCAACTGTATTTTAAAATAGGGTTAATTAGTTTAAAGGGTTGGAGAAATTCCTGCAGCAGGGTAGAGAGCAAAGAAAGTTTCCAACTCTTTATATTATTCTCCTCTGAGCTACACTGTGAATGAAGGGAGCCGGAGGAAGACGATGGAGAGGAAAAAAAACAAAGCCAAAATAGATATTTAACACAGAGAAGAACAGAGGAGGAGGAGGGCATCTATCCTGCAGCTTTACAGACATTAGCATCTTATTGCCTAATGAGCCATAGATGTAACAGACACCATGAAAATAAAAAAGGGAGGGAAAAGCAAGCATCAATAACACAGAAAAACAGCCACAGAGACTGCTGTTAAGTGAGTGTCACTTTCCTCACACCCTCTGAGCCTTCCCAGCCAGCTGCCCTCCTCCTTTCCCAGATGCTTCTGCTCTGACTCTCTTCTAGCTCTTTATCTCTACAATCATTTGGTTATCATTGTGTCTTGGGCTTTAGAGTTGACAGCAGCCATGGGGTAAAAATTCAAGAGTGGCTCCTCCGCAGGGTCCTTCACAAATGTTAACATCTTCTCACAGTGCAGAGGGATGCTTCAGCCTCACTAAAGTTATGAAGGGGACACAATGATGTTTACCTCTCAGTATGTTACGGGTGGGTTTTTATGCTCAGGAAAAGCAAAGAGACCAGTGCCTGTCAGCTTGGGTTAGCACAACCATGTTTGGTGAGACAGTCTTTTGATTTGAAAGCCCCATGCTCACTCACAGAAGCAACACCAAAGCTTTTAGAACAGCATCCATCATCCTTAACAGTTATTTTCCTGGTACAGCTTTTAGGCAAGAAGCTGGGCAATGATAGGAGTGACAGCCAGGCAGAGGCCTGACACTGCCCCATCCTCTCACCTAGGAACCTTTGCCAGTAACCTGGACATAAAATGCTGCTGGCTCTCAGTTAAACTACCTTTGCTCTCTTTTTGGACACAAAGGAATATGCCCTAGCCTGTTTCTTTCTCCTTCCTTAACCCATTAGTCCCGCCTCCTATCTTTTTCATCTACAGCTCCTGCACCTGCCTTCAAGGTTTATTCCTTTCCTGCGGGATTATTTGGAGGTTTGCTTGTGCAGCACAAACAGCATTTCTGTAATAAAGCCTCAGCCACATTCCATTAGTGTCATTTCCATCTGCAGAAGCGAAGTGTCAGCTAATTAAAGGTAGCACAGACCCCTTGGGCAAGATAAAATGAGAGAGCAAGAAGGAGGGGAGAAATATCTACTGTCTAATATGGGAAAATGATAAATGTCTTTCCAGAAGCAGAAGCACTTGGAATAGGAATAAGGGAGCACTGGGCAAAGGGGAGGGGAGAGGAAGAAAAGGGTATATTGTCTGTGCTGAGCTTTGTTTCCGAAAGGTCTCATTAGCTCAAAAATCACCAGCTACCCATCTTCTCTGCACACCAAGGGCAACATCCAGCCTCTGCAGGGAGGTGTTAATGTTCAATTATTGCTTGCAAGCAGTAATAGGCTGGGAGAGCCATGAGGGCTGTGCAGCAGGGTCCAGCACAGCAGGCAGAGAAATAAACGCAGGCTGTGCCCTGTACAGAGCCTCGTTCCTCCATGGGGATGAGAGAAGACAGGGTGTCACTGGCTGTGCCTGAGCTGTGAGGCCCGAAGGCATTTCTCAGCAGCCAGATACAAGTTTGTCTGACTAAGCTGTTCCCTGACTCCATGTTAACAGGTCTCCCCATTCAGATGATCCAAGGACAAGTCCCTGAGGGTGCATCACAGGGTGCACCTCCCCTGCAGCTCAGGGGCACATTTATGACCCATTTAGTCCCTGTCTACTTCCAGTACACAGAAGGGAGGTGAGTGTAATGCTGTTGTGGCCTCAGTGTTGTCTGCTAGTCCTCACCAGCCCCACATGCCTTGCAGTCAAACAGGCACATCAGTGGTAGCCCATCTCTCCATAGCACTCTTCCCTCTGGGCAAGGACAGAGAGGCCCAGATACCATAGGGAAAAAAAAAAAAAAATTTTCTTTTTAAAATAATAATTTAAAAAAAAAAAAAAAAAAAAAAAAAAAATAAGTTTAGTCAGGAACAAGGGCCCATTTTATTCCTGCAACTAAAACATGTCTACCTGATCTCAGATGATCCATGACATTCAAGCTTTCCAGGGTTTGATTACTACTACTCAACTTCACAAGCAGCTCCCAGCTCCATTAGAGAAACACAATCATAAAGAGCGTCTCTGATTAGATTTGTGCAGCAACTCCTACTACCATAACCTATGTAGCTAGCATAGGCAAACATGATCACACAAAAGAGGTCAAGTGTGCCATACCCCAGGGTTGTTGGGTCTCCCGCTGAGGTCATTGAAGCTATTGGCACATCCCAGAAGACAACAGCCTTCAGGCTTTTTACATCACCCTGAGGAATACAGTCAGTCCGGACTAAGCCCAAAGGCCATGTTACAACGTTATCATGAGCAGAAATGTGCATCTCAGCTACAGACATTTGTTCTATAATATGCAATGCGCATGCACACACACAGTTTTTCTCGAAGTATCTACCATACCTTCTTCAAGTTTGCTCTCAGAAACAGGGCTGTTGTCCATTTTGTTCTTAAACTTACCAGCACTACTTTACTGTCAACATTTTGGAAATCAATCACCACAAAAAAACCCACCATATAGGTAAACACAGAGTTGTAGTATTTAAAGGCCTCAAGTTCTCTTAGTTGATCACCCAATAAACTCACAATAAAGTGGAAACTTTCCTTTTGCTTTTAAATGGAAATATTACCACCTGGTAGCCACAATCCTCACTGCTTCGGCTGCATATGGATTTTTTCCTGCACCAGTATCGAAGCATCATCCCTGGGGACACTAACAGGGTTTTTAAGTCTGTGACAGACAACCGTGTCCCTCCAATTTCCTGGCTAAAATTGTCCTAAATTTACCTAGCTCAGCACACTAGGGAACCAACTGGATAGTGGTTTGCTTAATAAAAGTTGCCTTTATACAAAGATCTAAATCCTATTTTCCAAGAACTGCCAGGGGATTTTCAGGGTGTAATCCACCTACTGCTGACCCTCCACAGCAAAGAAACTTTTATGTTGCTGGGTAGGATTTTTTTCATTTGAGAACAACACAGGCTTTTTCGGGTGGTGCTGGGAGAGGGGGATATCAGAGCACTTGAGGATTGCCACAGGCAGAGGAAAAAGGTTGGGCAGTATTTTCCACATCTGCTGTACAGCCGGTTATCAGTTACAACAGGAGAGAGGAGGGATCGCTGGAGAGGCTGCAATTCTCTGAAATTATGCTCAGGGAAATGCCACATTCAGTGTGGAAATCTGAATGAATAGACTGGTCTCTGAAGCAGCTTTTTGCTGCTTAAGAGGCAGACTCTGCTATGATCCTATCACTGTGCAGAGCATCCAAGTTGCTCCCAGGCAAGCCCTGGGGACTCCCAAGAGCGCTGAGACATCTCCGTTCTGATGTGAATGTGCCACTATCTCATTCTCCTGCCACAAGAAACAAGCATCTGGGTAAAAATGAGGCTGTCATGACAGGAATGATTAAAGCTAGGTACAAATACCTATCAGTGATTCAAAATATTTGAGGATGATTTGCTTGTCTCTAGGGCTCACAAAACCATACTGTACAAGGCTCCTCTTCCCGAGAAGAAATTCACACTGGGCCTTTAAGCCTCCAAAACATATGGAATGGATTATTAACAAATGTGAGTGGAAGGGTAGCTCAGTTTAATGTCACCTTTGTATATACATAGGCTTCCATCCTTTCTTCACAGAAAGATTATCCTCCCCACAGATAGATGCTGGAAGTCATCCAAGAATTTAAGAACATTCTTTCATTCACAGGTGTTTTTGGAGCTTACAACAGCAGTGCTTATACTGGAAGATGATGAGGGACAGAATTGCTTTGGCCCTTCAATCAGCTTTTGCCCATTTCACACCAAATTGCAATCTGATAATACTCAGTACAAACTGAAACACTCTAACACAAACAGAAAGAGCTCCAGCAGCCAGAATAAACACTAATGACACAAATTGAAAGACACCAAATCATGCAAAACACATCGCTACCCTGGTGGACAAGTTGAACATGAGCCAGCAATGTGCCTCCATGACAAAGCAAGCCAGCAGCATCTTAAGCTGTGCTAGGCAGAGGGTTGCCAGCAGGTTGAGGGAGATGTGGTCGCTCCTTTTTGCTCAACACTGGCAAGATACGTCTGGAGTCCTATGTCCAGTGCTGAGCTCGCCAGAACAAGAGAGACATGGACATGTTGGAGGGAGTCCAACAAAGGACCATGAAGATAACCAAGGGCTTGGAGACCTTATCGATGTGTATATCTGATGGAGGAAGTAAAGATGACAGGGCCAAACTCTACTCAGTGATGCCCAGAATCAGGACAAGAGGCAAAGGGTTTAAAGTGAAACACAGTAAATGAGCACCTCCTGTGGCTCTTTCCTCCTTACAAAGCAATATCCCATGCAGCAGCAGAGACTGCCTCATGATCATGGGACTGGCACTGGAGAAATGATCTCCATTTCTCACCAAGCCATTTCCCCAAGATCAGAAATAGGGACGAGAAAGTCCCTATTCTCCTTGCTCGGAGGTTCAGGGCATGAGGTTGAATTCACCAACAAAGCTTCAGCAACAGCAGACAGAATATTTGAAAGTGCATTTAGTTGCTGACAGCAGCCTAACAAAGGATCATTACAAAGACATGCAGAAGCTGTGACAGGGATGCATCAAGTTAGTCTGGGACTGAGAGACCTTCGCTACAATAACAGGATAAAGAAGTGGGGCTAGTATCCATAGAAGGAAAAAAAAAAAAAAATATGACCTGAGTGATATCAATTCTAGAGGGACTGAGGAGGGAAGAGAAACTACAAAGCTACTTAAAGCTGTATCAAGCACACAGTACAAGGGCCATGAACTTAAAGATGTGGAAAGGTTGTGCCACAAAGGAGCAGAAGTGGAAATCAAGAGAAGCAGAAATAAAAGAAGTGCAATGGAGAGAGCAATAAGAGTGAGCAGGATTAAAAAAAAGAAGCTGGACAAGAATACTGACAAGTCAAACCCATTGATCTGTGCTTCCTTAGCCAAATAAGATTGGTAACAGTGCACTAGTTGGGCTCTGGAGAGAATGGAGAAACTTCAGACAACCCACCCACTGCTCCCTCTCCTCCAGACAAAGGCTGGGCATCAATTGCACACTGTTACGTTTGCAGTTATTGCTGCAAGGTGTAGATGTTTGACACCTTGCTGTATCTAGCACAAAAGAGGGGAAACTAAGTCACACTAGGGAAGAACCAGATTTTTAACATCTAGAGGCACCTGAAAGTACTTCACACAATGAGTCACATGCAAATAGTGCAATGACTCTGCAAACAAATACATGCTTTTTACTGTCTTATTGTTTTTTTAGTGGCAAAGAAAGATGGCCTGTGCAACCAGGGGGTTTTTATTCTCACTTATTCAGCCCCAGCAGATCCCCACTCCACCTGAGAGCTCAGTTACACCCCAACACCTCTAGTAGTCCATGTTTCCCAAGTGAGTGCCAACATAAAGAAAGAGAAGGGATAAGAAACCCATAGGATTTTCCATTCCAGGACAACTGGATTGTCTTAAAGCTAGTGTTGAGTAAGTGACATAAGCTGCCTTTTCCGGCCTGAGATATGATCTCCTCTCTCCTCTACATCTATTTCATTAGGTCTGAATTACTCCTGTTGCCAAGACATTTGGAAGCAAATTGCCAAAAAGCTTCAATTGCTATCCCCCATGTCCTGATTCCCCAACAGCACCCAGTACCCAGCCTGATTCCCATTAAGACTTGATTTGTAGACACAACATCCTAACCAGGACTCAGCAAGAGGCACTACATAAGTCAGGAAATATTTCACACAAAAAAACTCATCAAGACTTAGTAGAATCAATTCTTTTAATTCAGAGGTAACTTCTGTATTCATTTGGACCCAAAAAGTATACCAAGGAACAGGAAGCAGCAATTAGGGGCGAAGCATAGGATGAGAACACATGTGTCTGATATCGTCCCACATCAGTGACTTTGACAGGACAAAGCTTTGCAGAGCGTTTTAGCCACAGATGGAGAAAATGCTGCTCCAGTGAATCACAATATGGAGAAAATTAATTAGCTGCTGTTAAGTCAGCTATAAGCATACACAGCTCCATGCACACCCAACATTTCATCATTGTTATAGAATCACAGCATAATCTGCCACTGCAGTCTTCCCAGACCAAGGCCAGGACTGAAATAGTAGGGCCTCTGGCTGTGGGAGCATGCTGCCATGGTACATGTGCACAGGGAGGGAGGCTGCTGCAGCTGAGAACAGAGATGAACCACCCCCAGCAGCCTAGTCAGACATATCTCTGCTTCCAGAGAAGGTTTTTGACTGAGAGATAGATACAATAGCAGGACTGTGAGGGCAAGAGGCATCCAGCGTGGAAGAGGGGGAAAAAAGAGATGAATCTGGGGATAAACAGACTATAATTTCAGGAAAGCCAAAGAAGTCAAAGCTACCATACCTGCAGGTCATATCCAGAAGACAGTAATTTTGCTGCAGATGCCACAGGCTGGAGCTGAGGCATATTTGCAGACTTGAATGGGAGATTAAAGTACACTAAGAACTTGGCTCAAGCCCTTTCCAGGTAATGGAAGAAAAATCTCTCTTACTTGTGACAGTTGACTAAATGCTGTAGTTTCAAGCCTGATTTACAGAATTGAGTCATCTTCAGAGGAGACTGACAGTCCTGATTTAGATTGCTTTGGATGGGGGTCAGCTGGCTGCTCCCAGCCACTGGCAGCCTGGACTGCTGTATACCAATACGTGTGTGCATTCACTGTTGGGTAACATGTGGCTATTGTTCTACTTACATCAGAAGTCTTCCAGACTCATGGTGTATGATTACTGGGTCCAGAGTGGGGTCCTCAAACTTCCAGCTTTTGCTTGTCATAGCACTGAGGGCATCTAAAGTCTTCTTAAATCTTGTTTCGGGCAGGGAAATATATGCCTCAGGAACAGCAGTCTCCTTGCATTACAGCAGTGTGTTCACCATGCCCTGCCTCCTTCTCTTGCTGTCTAATATTTTTAGCTAACTCTGTGCACCCTTCCTCAGGAGGCAGCCATCCAGCTCTGTCCTACACCAGTGTTTAAATATGCTGACATGCAAGGCGCATGTTTCTCTGCTTTCAGGAAGCATGCTGCATAATGAAAGACTCTCCCAGCAGGAGGAACAGCACCTGTGTGCCAATTACCTTGGCACATACCATGCGATCAAATGGGGCAAAAGCACAACAGTAGATACAGCAAAGCTGAACATTCCTGCCAGCCTCTGCTCTCAGCTTAATACTGCCTAGTAAATGAAGTCATTTTGGCCTGCAAGACAGGCAAGCAGATGGGCTGTCATTTAGGGGCTATCGTCTGCACCATCTCCCTTCCTTGCGGTTTGAACTTATTAAGCTCAGAGTTTTACAAACGCAATCAAGGAAGCAAGCTTGAGAGATATTATGACAGCAATAAAAGTGTGTCCTGCTTCATCAGCACTTTTGAAAAATTAGTTTAAATGTCCTCAGTGGCAAATAGCATTTAGTGCTGCTCAGTGCCGGAGAGGGAGGCAGGAAAAAGACACTACACAGGATTTTTAAAAATAAAACTCCAAGCAAGTTTGGCACAACGAGTAAATCACAAGCAACTGTCTCCCTACAGTGCCCCGCTGCATGAAACTCCTTCCTGATATAAATCAGTGCCAGATCTAGCCAAATAAAAAAGCTGTGCCAGCCATTGCTGCATAGTTTACCTTATTCCATGATATTAGCGAAACCAGCATCTTCATCTCTTCAGACAACTGCAGCATCTCACCTTACGCTGCACCATGCAGCCATACCATGGGTTTATTGCTTATAATACCACCACAGCCACTACAATGCCCAATATCGTGGTATCATCATTCCTATTTTACATCTTTTTTGCCTGCACTGCCATAGGGACTTGAGAGCAAAGTCCATGGTGAACCTTAAAAATCAATTCCATTACAGAACCTCCTTTTCACTCCTTCCAAAATGTTTTGTTTCTAGACAGACATCCAGATTTTGCCCCAAAATGAATTTTCCTTTCTTCTTTAAAACAAAATTACAACAGATGATTTTCAAATTTGTGAAAGGGTCTGAAGAAGGACCAACAGGAGGAACAACATATATTCTCACAGCTTTTCTTAAAAATAGCCAGACAAATAAATAATAAACTCAACATCAGTCAGTGGAAAAAAAAACGCCTCAAGGCTTGAAACTGGGCAGCATGGCCCTAAAAGACTGGTTTGATTTTGCTGGGAAAAAGGGCAACTGAAGCAAAAAGAAAGTAGTTCTGCATCAGCTCTTCAGAGCATCCTTCCACTGCAACTGATCCAGTTCCCTCCTTTCCAGGTAGAAGAAATCACACCCCCCCACATTGACCTCGCTGCACCTCTCTCTGCCAATCCTTATAAGTTCATGGTCTACTGTCACTGGGCTGCTGCTGTGCCAATTTACATGAAGAAAACTGTAAATGTCACACTGAAACATGCAAATAAAGCTTAGGACCAGTAAGCAAAGAAAATTATGCCCACAAAAGCAGTTGTAAATAAGCAGCTGACTGCCCCACTTAAAAACTATTGTATTTTACCTCTTTCTATGGGAACTAACTACGACTTGTCTACATACAAATCCATTGTTGATGAGGGACCATCAGAGTCTCCACAGCTGCATCAGCCCCATAAATAAATAAGAGTCCAAACAAATAATTTCTGTTAATTGGCACAAGTCACTTAGCCCACGCTACACCAGCAGAGCACACCAGCTTTCTGACTCAGTATTCCCTTTCCTCTCAGGCTTTCCCCAGTATGTCTCCCAAGACTGAAACTTATTATGGCTCAATGGAGAGTAAAACAGGAAAAGCTTATATCAAAGTCTTGTGACCAGACTCTCAATGCTACGCACAGCCAACTGTAAAGAAAGAAGGTGTTTTATAAGACCCTGGCAAGGGCCAAAACTACCTTGAGTTAAATAATTTGTTCACCTGCTTCCTGAAAGTTGTTCTTCCAAGTCAGTGATGTTCTGAATGAGGTTTATAGTGGATATTTTTCCCCTCTCAGTGCAAGATCGCTTAGCCCTGGCAGACACATCCTGTGATTCCTCCTGCATCAGAGACAGCGTTAATAACATTGCTGCACTAGAGATCTCAGCTCAGTGGGCTCAGAAGCAAGCTAGGACAGTGAAAGGACAAGCTTAAGTGGGACAGGATGGGCCTATCCCATCTCTCCTACCAGAGGGAAGACTAATTCCTCTATATGCATCTAAGCAAGCCCAGGGTGTTAATCAGCTTCTCTCCCCAATTTCTTCATCAGTCCCTTTCCTCCTAAAAAACATCTATCTCTTCCATATCAGTTTTCCTTACAATGACATCCCATAGCTCAGCGTGTACCTAAGCTAAAAGCTCCTGAGAGCACATAAAAGCACGGGATTACATTTCAGTAAGCAATAAACTGAGATTGTGATCAAGGTTCTCCACTTTATGCAAATATACAGTGCTGGATAAGTGATTATGCAAAGCCAGCCCCAAACCGGGCAAACTATAGTGCGTATTATCACAGTGCCATTCAGGTAATGTTGAACCATGCTCTCTGTTTCTATGACCTTTCCCTCCACAGTATTCTGGTTTCCAAGCTAAAGAAGAACACACAAACAAAAAAACAGCCAAACAAGCAAAAAAAACAACCAAACACAAAAACAGAGCAATGAATCCATTCCATTTCCCCAGAACTTCCCAATATATAAATTTTGGCCCAAACCCCCTTCATGGAGCTACTGTACTGCCTTCAGCAGCTAGCAACCTCTTTGCATCTCTGGAGACATTCAGCTGCACCAAGGCCCTTCCAGCACAAGAGCCTCAGCCAAGGAAAAATAATTTCCTTGTGTCCTTCTTCACCCTCACCTTCACACTCTGAACAAGCAATAGCTTGGCCCTGAAGATGCTGCTCTGAGGAAGGAGCTTCGGCAATACAAGATTGATTCAGCAGCTTGGCGCCTCACACAGAAGCACTGGGGAAACATGACCTGTATTTGTTGGGAAAGAGGAGACTCAGAGGTGACCAAGGTAAAACATAACTCTAAAGATAATGCATGAGACAGTATGAAACTATTTAGGGCTATATCAAATGTGGGAAGCAGGTGGCATAAATGAAAAAGCTCAGGAAAGGTCAAGCCTTGGAGGAATTGAGCAAGAATCTCTTCATGAAGGGGAGAACTGATCTGAAGCAGCCTCTTGCCAGAGGCAGCCAGGGAAGAAAAATCAAGTCAATAGCTTTGAAGAAATTGAAGGATAGAATTCATCTCTTTTTAAGCATCAAATGATGAAGTATGTAACCCAGGCTTGCCATCCAGGCTCCCTCAACAGTAGAAAGAGAGAAAGACACATTAGAAGACAAGTAATCCTGACTAGCTGTGAAAGTGCCTGTTATCATGGATTCAGGAACTGGCTCAAGCATGCTCAAACAGATGAAGTTAAGTGAGGATAATCTCAGCCTTAATCACTGCAGAGCTCCTGAGAAGGTGACAAACATTTGTTAACATGAATTTAATGAGGTGTCTCCTTGAAGTGGCACCCCACCAACATGTTTTAAGAGAGACCATATGAATGTGAGGCTGGCCAAATGCCAACTTCAGCTAACCAGCAAAACTCAGCAAAAACAAAACAAAACAAAACAAGATGGTCTTTACTAGCCTTTAAATACCTGGGGTTTTTATTGAAAAAAGATGAAAAAAAAATACAGGGAAAGATGATGAATACTAATGCAATAAATGATGAAAATACACTATCTTCAATTCCTCTTTGCCTGGATCTATAATAATTTCAGAAGGAGTGATTGGATTAGGAGATAAATTTCATTTATTCCTGATATAAGAGCAATGCTACATTTTTTGACAAGTGTTCTTCAATATGCCACCTGGGTAGTTCTAGTAACAGATAATAAAAATGAAATATTATAGGATTCCTAAGAAGATCCCAGCAGTTAACAGGGGAAACCGTTTCATAACTCCTTCTTAGGAGGTACCTGGATTTCCTAGGGATAACAAGAAAATTTTAACCAGTCCTTTTACAAAGTGTGTGGGGTAAGTTTTCAGGATGCAGCTTTATTCCTATCTTAGCTGTAGACATTGCTTAAGAATCAGCAAAGTAATATCAGAGGCATTAGCTGGATAAAGGCAAATTGCCTTTAGAGCTAAGTAGCAGTGGAAAGTGATGGTGTAGGTAGTCACAGATGGAAAGACAGAGTGAAATTTACTGTGAGCAGCAAAGGCTTGAAGAGAGTTGCAGATAGGAAAAGCATATCAGCATCTGGCTTCAGAACCCAGAGTCATCGAGAAGAAATTTTCTCTGCTTTGCCACTATAGTGCCACTAGCACTATACTGGATGCAAAGGATAAAGTGTTTTCAAGCTTTCTCTTATCCTATGAATTTATCATTACTGGAAACTGGTTTTACTCCACTGTCCTGGGTCTAGTTCTTATTTTAGGTATACTGACAAATGTGGTTTTAGCTCTCTGTGACCCATGGACTGAGCCTGGTCATAGACCCACTCAGTAGACCCAGAGACCCACTGTTCTCTAAGCAAAGGTCTTGCAAAGCCCAAATTCTGTTAGCTCTCCATGGATTTACATTTGCACAGTGCCTTTTATGGGATGCCATGAGAGCTGGCTGTGAAGAAACAATATACATGAGACACTTAACCAAACCATTCTTCTATGTATCAACACTATACATTAAGATATCAAAAGAATAAAACGCATCAGATCTGCTACTTCTTCTCTTAGGTCAGCTTCTGTTTGCCTTTGGCTTTCGTATTCATTTCTCCTTGCTTTTCAAATGCATTTCCACCTTCCTAGCAGAGCTGCTCCACCACTAAAACCACAGTATGATCAGACTGTAAAGGAGCCAACAGAACAGAAATGCTGTGAAAAATGGGAATGATTGTGCAATACATAAATCATAGGGAGAATATTTTCTCTCTACCTTTGCACAGATTCCATACATCACCATGACTCAGTGCAGTTCTCCCAGTGGGGACAAATTTCAACTTCTAATGCACTTTCCATCTGATTCCTCCATGATAACAGATGGGTTGCTGTCCTAAGATGTTGCATTTTGATAGTAATATATTAAACACCTCTGTGTTTCAGAACAATTTGGTTTGGGTACCCAGTACTAATCCCATTTCCATCCTAATACCATCCCAGTGGTTTAATTGTGCATTTTACCACTGATGAGAGAAAGCCCCACCCCCCTCCATCCCAAGTCCAATGCCTCTTATCTTACCTCCCCTCTCCTCTAGTTTTCCCGATTCTTTCACCAATCTTCCAGGATGTGATAAATCATGTAAATTTAATTTAGAGATTATACCCCTGACTTTGAAGGCAGACAAGGTTAGCTCTCTGCTTGTAGCTTGTAGCCCACTAATCTTATAAAATTCCTCCATTCCTTCTTGGCTGAACTGTTACTGGGAAGTGAGGGGAGAGCAATATCTATTCTACAAAGTATTTGGGACTTCTGTTGGACACTTGCAGATGGCATCCTGGCCACCTTCCAAACTCGCATACTGCTGCATATGGACAAATGCTGTAATCCTGACGTTTTTGTAAGCCCCCCTGTATTGCAAACTTTATCTCAGCAGTACCAAGCTGGTGCTGCTGTTTCCAAACTCTTTCCAGCCTTTCTGATCAGTTACAAATTTCTCTCAGCTACAACATTTTTCCAAAGACTAAGCAGTCCCCAAGTCTGTTGCACAACCTCCTTGATTGTGCTTGTCTGTGATTGTTGCTGCCTTCTTTCTGTAAAATTGGAGGCCAGCACTCCTTCACTAAAGCACAAGCAGATCTCCAGAGGTATATGAAATAGGGGAATCCCTGCTATCTGCAAGAAAGCACTGCTTCTTGCCTGTAAGGAGAGCCTTTGGCCCCAAGCTGAGGGTCACAAACAGTGACCAAGCACATTACCCATGCAATCTTCCCTTTCTAAGTTATAAATTCCCTTCTAAGGAAACATGTAGAATCAGCAGGGGATTAAAATCAGCTGTTTCATGGGTATCCCAGGTATCCCAAGATGCCTTTCATCTCCTTTCCTAATATTTCCTTTAGGCTTGGATAGTTTCTATCGGGTTTTTTTCCTCTTTGCTCTTTCCCACGCCTGAACAGTTCTCTGCTTTGGCAGGCACAGAAACAGCAGTTTATGACATACATTTTTTAATGTAGCAAAACATGTTCTTTCATGTTCTTTTGATTCATTTTTTAAAAAGCAAATTCTGCTCACTCAAGGTTAATAACTTTCCCACTTCAGCTGAATGTGGGACAGTTCCAGATGTTGCTGAGAATTTTTAAACAAACTTCTCATCTTCAGAAATTAGCAGGGAAAAAACAGCAGCTTCTTAGATACCCCCTAAACCATGAGAAATTGCTGGATCTCTACAGGGTGGCCCAGAGTATTCCTTAGTGGTGACAGTTTGGCATATTTGATAGAAGTTTATGTGAAGTTATGATAGCTATAAGAGCTCAATAGCAGCCACACAGAAAATTCACACTAGCAGCTCTTTATGGTTTTGAGTATCATATATGCAGGAAACATTCTGAAACCAGATGGTGAGCTCAGATAAGCAGCATGTAACATTCCCCTTAACTTAGTAAGTCATGATTTGTATATCCAACACTAAGAAACAACTGTGTCCAGACAAAAATCTACATGCTCTTTGCTGGGTAACCATCTGAGGTGGCCCTTATGGAAAAAACACAAGGGAGGAAGGAAGGAAACCATCATTTCAGCCAGCCTCGACCACCCAGAACTCTTCCAGATACTGCACCAGGATAGTGCTCACTGCTGGTTTGCCACAGCCATCAGAGGAACAAGGAGATTTGCAAGAAATTCACGTTTTCTTTGATCTTTCACACAAACTGAACAATGTCACTGGATTTTAATCAAGCTCTTCAGAGCCTTAGGCCACACTTTTAATGCACTGAAGTGAGGCATCTCAGCTTGTTTCAAGCTTTACACACAAGAAGCTAAAAATTCTTTTGCTTTTTATTTTTTCCCTTTAATTTGATGAAGAAAGTTATGAATGAGGAAAAAACATTTTGTTTTACCATTTCCAAAGTGGATTTCCCTGGGATCTACCTATCTACTTTTATGACTTTTTAAGAAGGATTGGAACCTGAAAGGAAAGAGACTTACCAGACAGGACTGAAGATAGCATCTCATGGATGGGAGAAGGATGTGATCAGGCACAGTAGAGAAGTCAAATTTTGCAATGTGGTAGAGTGCAGAGGAGCACACAAGGAGCCCAGGTCAACAGCATCAGTAAGCATAGAAGGATGGAGGGCCTAGAAAACAAGAACAGGACATTTTTATTTAAATATCCACACAGCAGATTCAAAGATACAAGCCAATGTCTCAACTGAACAGGTAAACTGGCACCTTCATACATTTTCAGCCTAGCTTCCGTAGTGAAGCCAGTGGCTGAGCACATGTAGATTAGTAATCCTTCTTAAATTTTTGGACAATTTAAACCACTTTTGAAAAGAGGAGAATAATCTCAAAGATACCCAAATCTGACTTATCCCCCCTAGGGCTGGAGGCTAGGCAGAAGACAGACTTTATTGATACTCCCACTGAAGAGAAAATACAGTGCAGGTTTAGTCTTGATTAGAAGCACCCAAGAATCTGCAACAAAAAAGGGGGACTGGACCTATATATCAAGCTTAGTCAGAATTTTAAACCAAGCCCAGGACATCAATCATAGAATCATTTAGGTGGGAAAAGACCTTGAAGATAGTCCAACTGTTAAGCCAGAACTGCCAAGTCCACCGCTGAACCATGTCCATAAGTGCCACATTTACACATCTTTAAAACGCTTGCAGGGATGGGGACTCAACCGCTTTCCTGTGCAACCAATGCATGAAGAAAGACAGCTTCTAGCATCTTCTCGCTGCACAGTGCACATGACTACTGATCTAGATGCTCCCTGAGCTAGGCTAATCCCCCGTTAGTTTCAGAAAAGTTTTATAGATGTTGTAGGTCATTTGCTGACAAGGGAAGGATGATGCAAATTAACCCCAAAGCCAGAGACTGGACAGACAACAGTGCATTACTAGCCAAGCATGCTGAGAAATAAACATGACAATTTTTATCACAATACGTCACAATTTTTCATGGTAGCGCTCAGAACTAAGTTTTATGTCAAAGTTGTTCTCAGCTTCTGCTTTCTTTACTCAGAGCAGCTGATTTCTTTCAGATCCTTTGGAAAATCCCTCAGCTTTGCAGCTATCACTGCTTCTCCTATCTTCCATCCTCCTCCCTTTTTCCAGGGAGGAGGAGAAGAGCTTTTCTATCTGAGGACAGCTTTAACCAGATCATAAAACTTGAGTAAGTCATATTCTTTTCCCTTGACTCCACACTCAGCTCACCAGCAACTGGATATGATGTCACAAGTGAGGCAAGCTGAGCAATAACTGAGAAGCGGTAGCAAACCGTAAGCAGAGTAACAGGGCTAGGAAAGCCACCATGCCCTGGGCTTAAGAAGGGCTCACAAGGGATGCCAGAATTCACTCAAGACGTCACCTTTGTTGTGCAAGGAAAATAACTTCTCCTAATACCCCGAATCTTTTTTTGACACTTCAGTGTCAATAGATGCAGATAAACAGTTAGAATCTGACTAAACCAGCCTCTCTGCAAAACACATTTTCTAATACAGCAAATCATAAACTTCATAGAGAACAAAGGAATAAATCTCTGTAAAGAAAATACCAGAAAATTGTGAAACCATCCTTTAAAAAGATATCGAAGACATGAAAATAAGTCACATGAAACTGTCACAAATTACGTTTAGATCCCTTACAGAAAGGCTACTATGACCTCAGCAGCAAAGATCTCCACAAACCTGAAAGCAGAGTTAATGACTGCATGTTACCCAGCCACACTGAATTTCAAAGGGTGCTTGCACAGGATGTTACAGAAAGAGAGGGAAAAGAATAAGCAGAAAATAAACTCCTTACGTAAAAGCCGCCTCATGTAGAAATATCATCTCGAAATTAACCTGTATGAATTTTTAAAGTGGAATTTTAAGTAGCATGATAAAATTTTAAACAAATTTGGCATAAGTCTGTCTCTTGCCAGTTCAGCATTTAGACACTTTCACCTATGAAAAAGTTCTATTTTGAGTAGCAGCCCTGACAGCAATGGAGCTGAATAAGGGTAAATTTAAATTAGTCAGAAAACCATCATGCTTAGATGAGAACAAGGTTCTCCCAGGGGCTGGTGTTTAAACGGCCTCTGAGATTTCTGCAGGAAGGACACTGCTCTGCATTGCTCCTTATAGGAAAGTCAGTAGCCTGAAGAAAGATAGGTTATTGTTCATAACATCTATAAAGGCTTTTATCAAAAAGTATCATATTGACAGGGCATTTGAGGCTAAGCATCCTGAGTTTAGTTTCCTCTCTAGTCTATTTCCAATTGCTGGGAAAGCTGGATAAAAACGGAGGGGTCTGTGTGAATGCATGAAAGTCACAGAGCAAAAAAAAAAATAAAAAGAAAAAATGGGGAGTAGCACTTTTCCCGCTGCCTGGAAACCACTCAGCCTTACAAGAAACAGCCACATCCAGAATTTTGTATATAGCTGTGCCTTGTCTACTTCATATCCAATGCGAACAGAGCCTGTTTTAGGGCAAAGCCCCCAGAAGTCGAGATCACTTTAAATTTGGGTGTCCAATGCTTCACAGAACCCAGCATGGACAGCAGTTACTTGTGCCTTCCCAAGAGTTCCCTGTGATCTTTAGGGCTGTGAAGCTTCATTTTAGCAATGCCAGGAACAACAACTCAACCAGCAGAGCAGTTTCAAGTAATGTTTCAGAGCCTAAAGCCCTCCTGGGAACTGACAGTAGCTCTCTGGACCAGAGGCAGAATGGTACAAAGAACCAGATGCTCAGTACAAGAGCGGCTAGCAGATGGTCAGTAAGGGAAGGCAAGAGGGCTACATAAGAAAGTGCTCACTTTCGTGGTTTTTTTATTATATTTTTATACCCAAACTTGATGAATTTAATTTTTTGTCCTCTTACTGATGGATGCACTGTCCAGGTACAAGCTTCCTTAAGAACAGCTTGTACTGCTAACGGAGTCAGCTGTACATGAGTGAGTTTAGAAGCCAGTAAAAATTATCACCCCAATCTGTTTCACAGTTTCAATAAGCAACAATGACCACATACACTACCCAAGCCACAAAAACCCCTACTCCATCTGAATGTTTAACTAACCCAACCTATGCTTCTTGTAAGAGATCAATGTATTTGTCAGAAACAATTTCCTCAATTTCTACCCTCAAAACATCAGTGTAAAGAAGCAATACTTAAAGCGCCTATAAACATTTTGCTGATGGGGAAAAGTTGCCATAGGAATGAGGGACAAAAGAAAAAAAAAAGCCCAGGTGTGGAGCAAACCCCAGTTTGGAAGAATGATAATTCTTTAAGCAACTAATTAACTGAACACTCAAAAAAATTAGATTTCTACAGCAACTTCTGCCCTTGAGAACAGTCACAAATTGAACCGCACCAAAGTTTAGTGGAGATATTATTCCCATTTTACAGCTGGGCATGCTGAGGTACAGAGCTCTGAAATGGTCATCATCATATCTTCCTTTGTGTCCCCTTATACTCCCTTGCTTCCCCTCTTGAAAGTATGGAAAGGAGTCAAGAAAACTCTTCCCAGGCAGTCTGTGGTTCTGGATAGGTGCAGAATTAGCAAGGTAGGGATATGGTCACTGAGCACAAGCAGAAGTCCCAGAGGAGAGACTCCTCCTGTGCCTGAAAGGAAGACAGCTGCCAACAGCTGCTGGGGACAAAGCTCTACATATGGTAACACCAAAAAAATCTGCACAGGGCAATAAACACACCATGTTCATTACCCTGGAACATCCTTGAGACATGGCATTTCAGGAGGAGCAAGTCCTGTTTCTACTTTGCATTGTAATCCACCTGTAATTCCAATTAAAGAATATGGGGCAACTGGAGTGTTTGGAGGGGTTTTATTTTAACAACGTGAATCAAACTAAAGACATCTGAACCTAGCCTAAATTCACCTCAAGTCCTCAAGCCCAGTGTTTCCTACTAGCTAAGCACAGCTTTAGTAAATAGGGCCATTCAATGCCATCCTAGGGACTACTAGGCTAATAGAGATAGGTGGATCTTAAGACAGATTAACAGAGCCTAATACCCACATCTCACTAATTCCAGCATTTGGATTACTCTAAAAATGCCCCCTGTGGTATCTGCTAGCAGTGCACTGCCATGGCCCACTCTGGAAAAGGTTCATGGAACACCTGAAACAATGGCAGAGCTTGAATCACAGTCAAAAGATTTGAACACAAAAATTGGTGTTTACTACGATAGCCTGATGCCACTAGGAAGTAATGATGCATCAAGGCAGAGGACAGGGCACACAAGTACTCAAGGTGGGCGTCAAGAGGCTTAAAGAGCTTCAAGGACAGCAGGGGACTGGGCAGATTACTCTTAGTTGACATCATGACCGAAACATCACAACCTTCTGCAGCAGCTCCTCTCAGTAGTGCTGGGCCATCACAAATACATCCAAGTTCTCCTCACTCGGTCGGTACAGGTCCTTACTCCTTATCTTCAAGTTCAGTGACACACATGCATGCTACCTAACAGCCTCCTGAAGTGATCACTGCAGCTGTGATCAGCAACATGTCTTGTGTAGGTAACAACTTTCCTCTGCTCTGCTTAATCACTACAGTATTAACTCTCATATGATGTAATAATCCTCACAAACTAAAGTTTTTCTCCATTCTAGGGGGATAATTTGTTTTTGGTTTTTTTTTTTGGCCTGGCCTTTTTCTAGCAAATATTTAGCCTCCCATGTGCACGTATTTAAAAAGAATTCCTAACAAATCACTCAACTGACGATAATTTTCCCCTGAGGAGGGAATGAGTGAACAAACACCTGCCAATGTGAGTCACACTGTTCACTGCACTCCTGGATGGCACTTGGATACTGCAATGCTAAGAACAGGGAAGGAATTGAGGTAGGACACAACTACCTGTGTTACATTAACTTAATTTTCATTCTGTTTTCCTACCGGGTTCATTGCTGCAAAACCAGAACTGATGAGGTTTCATGGAAGTGGTTTGCAAGGTGAGAGGATGGCAGAACAAGGTAAAGAGAAAATACCAGTTTTGTCATTTATGTTCACATTTGTTTCAAAACTTTTGCATATCAATGGCTCTGGTTATTGTTATAAAGATATTAATACTGCTTTTTTATATCTGTCTTGTGGGAGTTTAGTTTTAGCTGGTCTCAGTCAACTTTGCAACATTTTCATTTCAACAGATTCACTTTGGGAAAGCTATTTACACAAAACTGATTTCTATGTTTCAGTAATATTGTACCAGTTTCAATGAAAAAAATAAAAACCAACACTGGATATTTTTGGAATCTGTGCTTTGGGATTATTTTTTAATTTTATTTTGAAACATTGACATTCCACTCATTTTATATTACTTCCACTTTTCTGTTTTTATATGGACATATCATGAAATCAACTACAGATAAACTTGCTGAGGATGATCATTTGTGACAAATCGTGAGGTTGGATTAAAATATTGGTTTACTGTAAATCAAAATTACAATGAAACAACACCACATTTTGAAATATCATAGATTAATATAAAAAGGCTAAGAAAAATGATTGCAAGAAAAAAAAAATGCTAAATTTCCTTCAAGGAAAAATTTCAGAATTTATTTAAGAATTTGGAGAGAAAAAATAATGAAATGTCAACACTCCCCATGAAAGAGAAATACTGAAATCATCCATGTCTCTCTTGATGCATGGCAACAGAGAGGAAAGATGTATGTTAGGGTACTAGCCTGGAACATTTCTATTCAAATTCCCAAATGGCCAGATTTTTCTGGTTAGACTGTAGGCTTTTCTGTGTTTCACTCACTAAAGTTGTGAAACTCAACTAGAAAACACACCGTCTAGTCCCCAATACGGTTACTATGATAAGAAGGAATCATAAATTCCTTGGATAAATGCCAGTTCCTTCTAGCCACACTCACCTGCTCCCAGCAGCACAATGTTTACTGATAATAATTACAAGCTGAGATTATCAAAGATGCCTGGGGCATTTGGGTGCCCACGGGAACCGGCAGCACTGAAGCTCTGATTGATTGATTTCTCCCCCCACCCCAGCAGCATTTCCAATGCATACAAGCAGAACGGCAAGAATATTTACAGAGATAACATCTTCATGTTGGCTAGGAAGAGAATTCCGTTGTGCTAGAGACTTTACAAGCAGGCAATAAGTAAGAATGTCCACTCCAAAAACACCCCCACATAATTGCAGTTCTGATACACACCTTTGAACAGGGAAGATTCCCCAACACCACTGTGCAAAAGACTTAGAAGCAGCTGAAGAGCCACACAAATTCCAACAGCTTGTTCACAGGACCTTCCTCTGCAACTATGAAAGTAGCTTTGTCCTACTTCTTTCCAAAAATAAAATCTCAAAATTCTCTATGCAGAAAAACATGTTTCTACATTATCACCTTTCTAGTACAGTATCTTCTCCTCTCCCATCAACAGAATTGTTAGGTTTGTAGCTGGTAAAAAAATCAGCTGTTGTCAAGACAGATAAGATTTTCTGTCAGGTGGAGGTACAGAGTTTTCCAATGAAGAGCAGCAGTGTGGGAAAGGCACTGACTCACAGCACTGTCCTTTGCTTGAATAAAAGCTTCCTTGAGGAATAACAGTGTCGAACTAGTGGTGCCCAGAGGTCAGGTGGAGAAAGTTTTGCTGTTGCCTGGTTATTTTTATTCTGAATCTTTAGCTCTCCTTCCCCAAACCCAGTGGCTATAAACAGAGTCTAGAAAATTCCTCCTGCAAGAGGTGAAGGGAGGGATGGTGAGAGGGAGAGCAGCGTATTCCCAACTGAGGCAGAGATTTTTTTCACTTTTCATGCACATGGATCCTGGCTCAAGTCTTCAGCAACAGCCCAGACTTTCACTACCTCAGTGACTGGTTTCCTACCAGTCCTAAAAGAAATGAGGGAGCCAATGTCCCTCAGAGAACAAGAGGAGGGGTCCTGGTTTATAATTTGTCTGCAGACAGCTTTCATTGCTCTTCCATCACAGATCCTCCCCACTCAAGATGACCTGGATGCTCCATCAGGTGTAATTAACCCTATATCCTGATTATGGGCACAAGCCAGTCACACTCTTCACAGAAGTCTTTGTCAAAGACATGAAGGCTGATGGAGTTATGTGTTCTGTTCTGATGCCCACATGCCTTTCACCCTCCACTGTGGCTATTTCACTTTAGCGGAGAGGGAAAGGACTCTCACACAATGGAAGACACCTTTTAATCCAATTTTTGTTTCCTACTCTTTCATTATTGCTATGGATTTTGGAAGTTTCTTGCTGCACTTACACAGTCCTCCAATTCTGGAGAGAAGGAAGCCTTGTCCAGGACAGCAAGTGAACAAATAAATCAAGTGCTACTTAGACCAAACAAGGGGGAAGAGAGAGAAGGCTGAAAGGAACTACACTGCCCACCCCAGCCTTGTCTCCTCCTTTGCTTCTTCTCCCTCCCAGGGAAGGCTTCTGTTCACCATATCTCCCCTGATTTTCTAGCAGAACACACAATGGCTGCTAGAAAAGAAAACAAAACCCTCCCCTTCTATGGAGGAGCAATTTGCTTACACTTCCCAGACTCTCAGAGGGTAGGAGACGGATGAGATCCTCTCTTTGTTCATTATTGCTTGGGATATTTGCATAAAAAGAGACTCTCTGTTATTTAAACACTCATCTGCTCCCACTGCTTAGTCTCATTTTGAAGTCATAAGCCTCTATTAGCTACAATCACACTGCTAGCAGGATGATGGCCTGGAGAGTAGACTCTGTAGTGCAAGAGCCGAGGTTTGAGCTTTCATATGCATGGGGATCTGCAGACTTAAAGGTCCTCCTTTTTCAATAGGTGTGTTTGAAGACTGGGACCGATACTGGTATCACTGCTATTGTGCCACAGCTAAGAAGGCTGGTGTGGAGGTAAGCAAACCCCTCCAATGGCTGGCAGAGCATTGGGTGATTGCCCATCCCCGGCAAGCTACAACGGAATAGCTCCAGAGCAAAGCGCACCCAATGCACCTCATACGCTGCACAGATGATTTCAGAGCATGTTTTTCATCACCTCAGTGACCTTGTTCAGACTGGGAACAAGCAAGGAACATTATTGGCTAGATCTAAAGATGTCTTCTCGTCTTTTCCAACACAGGCAACAACAACTTCATTTTCTTCATATGTAGACAGAAAGAGGAACAAATCCTCAGAAATTAGTGTCATGAAGTCAGTGACAGATACAAATCAGACCCCCTGAGTGCTGAGGAAAGCACCAAAAGTTTTTAAATTACTTCTTTGAAGCCTAGTAAATATTTATTCTGTATTTCATTTCACACAGGAACACTGAATAAACTTGATTTTCAATATACAGCAGAAACAGACTCAGTCCTGCTACAAGGAGATGAAATGGCTTTGCTATTGTATCTGGGATTCCTTTGTTCAAATAAGGAAGAAAAAGAAAGCTTAATTAAATGCATTAGTAATGACAGGGTAGTTAAATGTCAATTGGTTGTTAAAATATGGAGTGCAATAAAAGCCTAAATAATTTCTGAATTATAAACATAAGTGTACACATCAGAATAGGTATTTTCTGTTAAAAGGTGGCAATTTTCTTCTGGAAAACTGCCCCCATTTTGTATTTTTCTGGGGTTTGGTTTGGTTTTTTTTTTTTTTCCTTTTCATTAGGATTTTCAAAGATTTTTGCTTAAACCATTTTCAGAGTCCTGGTTTTGAATGAATATTGTTGTGCTGTGGTTGGCACATTTCTGAAAATAAAAACCATAAAGGTAGCATTTGTTTTGCTCAAAATGTTGTAGAAATTTTCACCAGAATCTAATTCTGAAAATTCAGACTAAATTCTTCATAAAATTGTTGCCCCTTTTTTGACTAGTGTTAGTTATGCATTTTATGGCATCTAAAAATTCCTTTCTCTTGGCAACTGTCAGGATAGAGTTTGAATGATCATCCCAGAGAAGGGTGATGTTTTTAAAAACACTCCATGGCATCATGGACAATTTCATCTTACATGAAGTCACACTCCCTGCAACTTCAGAGCTGCTTAACGTCTATAGCTCCATCTCCAGCATGGTGGCTATAGAAGTAGAAAAAGAAAGGGATTTTAGTGACTGATTATTATTCATCAATTCTTTCCTTTTCAATTCTACCATGCTCAGAAAGGGTTTGGGGAAAGAGGGGAGAAAAACCCACCAAAGCAACCACTATCATGTTTAGATGATTTTTAGAACAAAAGAAAATCTCCAGCCCAGAATTGACCTCTTCTAGCTATGTGCAAGCAAGTGCAACCTGGGAAATGCCAGGATAACAAATAGTTCCAGAACACTGCTTTATCCATGCGTCCCACTTTGTAGAGGATGCTTTTCCTCATAGGAAGGAGGTATTTGCCTAGTCTGAGAGTCCCCAGTTAACCTCAGAGAGAACACAGGTATTCTTGGTGTGGATTTGAACAAGATGAGCAGTGGTTTAGTAGCACCATTCCATGAAGAAATCCTGTCCATCCCCTTTCATTTTTTTACTTTAAATTAGATATAATCTTTTGCTGAGTTTTAGTGTATTTTGTTATTTGGAAGGATTTATCCCCACTTTCAAGTAGGGTATAAATGAAATCCTACCAGAAGGGGTTAATAAGGCAAAAGAATACTTCAGGACTTGGCATAACAACATGTCTTGATTTCTGATTCACTATCAGCTGATCGAACCACTAGTGTTCACTGCCTCTGAAATACCAAACAAACCATGAAATTAAAAATCCCCTGTGCCCTACCTTTAGCACACTGAAGAAATCAAAGGATCCCCACAGGGGCTTAATTCCTCACTGATAAAGGGAAATGGCTTTTATTCAAAAATTCTTTTTGAAGGAAAAATCCTGTATTTGGCATGAGGAGAAAATAAAAGGATAGCATAGTTGCTGTGATTTAGCTAAAAATATACTAACTCATAAAAGATACAAGCTTGGCATTGCTCCTTTGAAAAGTTAAATATTTTTGTCCCAGGAAAAGAAAAAACAACAAGCAAAAAAAAAAAAAAAACAACCCAAAAATCAAAACCTAAGAACATTTTGATCCCAAAGGTAGTTCTAAATTATTTTGGAATCGAAGAGTCACATAATGGCAATAAATTCCCAGTGCTGGGAAGTGTCTAAAATGGAAACTTGAAATATGACTAAATTTCCCATCACCTGACCCCAGGCAGTCCAGACACAGTCTTTCTATTTGACAGTGTGGTTTATTCACCTTTAGAAGTCATGCCTATTCCTGTGTTCAGTCTGGTCCAGTAATGAACATGTTTTTACCTTCACAAGTCATTGCTCCATTTCCCTGCATCTTGCTTCGTGCACGAGACCTATGTATGATGCTGGTAGCCAACCTCCTCTAAACGCGAGGCTGCAGTTGCTTCTATCCTCATTATGTCAAACCTACATCCTGGCCTTCACCAGTGTGTACTAAACATGGGCAGGATGCTCAGGGAAACAAAAACAACCTTTTAATACACAGAGAACTCTTCATGGTAACTTCTTGTGGCAAAGGAAATGACAAAGTTAAAAAGGTAAATAATCACATCCAAGTGGAAGGAGGCAATAAATGCAAATCTCCAGCATCAATCTCCTGATGTATAAGTGAAATCAAATACCTACTGAATTTGCTACTGCCTCTGAGTGCTCTAAGTTCTACCTTCCGTGCCACCACTAATGACTGATAGTATATTCAAATGAAACTCTGCCTATGTATAATTTAATCTTGCTCCCATGTTCGTATAAGGAAGGACTACTTAACTTTCTGATCTCCGCTGCATTCAGGGCTGCTGCATCACTTTGGCCCTTCAGTTAGTTTAAGGAGCCTGCATTGTAGGGGCTGGACTCAACACATCCGAATGACATCCAGAAACCTGGCATGGAAAAGGCTTCAAAAATATCAGCTCTTTTAATTGGGAGGGAAAAGGGGCACCACTAAGTTAAGAAAATGTAGACACAGAAGCTCGGTGGTTGGCAACATAGTAGAAGCAAGGATAAAGCAAACAATGATAGAACTGATGTTTCACAAGAGTCAAGGGAAGTGTCCTTATCTTGCAGATCATGCCCTAGGATCTGTGCTTTCACAGCCCTGCTTTACACGCATCTGTGGGATATAGCATGTACATTTAACTGCTTTAAAAGCAGCTTTTGATTCTCCTAGGAGGTTTCATGCTACCAAAAGTCATTATTGCACAGCAAAATGCCCAGTTAAAATACAATAAATCAAATCTTAGTATATTTTTTCATCATCACGGGTGCAAATTTACATGCAGACTTGGGCATTGCCTATTCCAGTTTTCCTTTCCTCAATCTGAGTTTAGGATTACCATCATGTTGCCATTTGACAAGTCGGTAGTTTGCTTGTAACTCAAGGTGTGTTTGTGATGTGCCTATGATCGAAAAGCAAAAACATAAATCCACTCCACTGACCAGCTCAGCCAAGATGAAATCTGAACCAAGCCAAAATGCAGGCACTCCACAGAGCACTGCAAAGTTAAAGACAGTATTTACCTGCACACAGAGAATTAATACTGAAACAAATAAAGAAGTCTGGTTTAGCTATGTAATGTTGAAATATTAATACTGTTGGCAGAGAGAGTACAGGAAGCTATTATTTTGCAAAGTGTGGCTAAATATAGTGAAGGCAAACATTGAATAAGTAACTAGAAAATCCAGTTCTCTAACTGGTTTTTCTGATGCCTGTAGCCAAACACACAAGATAGTTTACTCCATTCTGCTTTTATAACTGGAACAGATTTTCCATAAACAACAACCTGTTAGGCAGTTTTTAAGTGTAAAGAAAATGTATTTCAAAAACCTAGATAATTTCATTTCCAACTACGAAGGCATATCTGTTGAGCTGAGAACTAGGGGACATGGTTGTTTTCATCAATGGAAGAGGTTTGACTCGGATCTATGGAGAGTAAAATATGGCATAATTGTCCTGAATTAATTTCTTACAACAGTAATGTCAAGAGGGTTTGACTAGAGACCCCCAATCTAAACTGGTATAAAACAGAGTAGCTCCACATAACTACCACCACTGATGCTATTTTCTGACTAGATCTTCCTGCCTGTATTGCTTGCATATAAAATCTTGTAGGAAGGGATCTCTGCAGAGTATCCAAGAAATAAGATATATTTATCATTCCATACCCATGTTTATTGTTAATCTGAATTCGTTTTGAGGAGGAAAAATATTCAGTGCAGAACAAGAAAAAGTAGAATGTGGAATCTCATTATGCAATCAGTGAAAAATGCCTTGATCAATGCAACTGAGCCTTAACAATTGGATAGAGTTAAATAATTCTCAGTATCTCACCAAGTACAAATACTAAATTCATTAGCCAAACCCCTGAATTCAAAAAGAATTCATGAAAGGCAAGAACTAAACACAACAGTGGACACAGTCTATCAGGTTATCAATGATTCGAGCCATATGCTTTAGATAGGCATTAAAGGCTGCACACATCAGACAATAAGATAACAACATTGTTTGCTCTCATGTCCTAGACCGCAGACAGAGGACCGGGATTCAGTTCCCTCTTCTACCTAATAGCATTTGATTCTACCTTTCTCAAAAACACTTCAAACCACAAATTCCCCAAGGCTCTTGCTCACCAAACATGGTATCTGGGCTGCTCAGAATATGCAGAACTGCCCTACACAGGGCAGAGACACACTCTTTCCCTTGCTGAATGTTTAAGTATTGACCATGAAGTACAACTACTGAAGCAGGAGTTATTACCTTCATTCACATACAAAAATATTCTGTCTACAACCTCATCAGTAGGGAAGTCTTCTGTAAAACAACCAAAGCACGTTTGAACCCATTCAGCCAGAGGAAAGGACTGAACTTAGGTCTCTCAAACCATAGGCAGGAGGGCTGTAGGGAAAAACTGCTTATTAAAATAATCTTTTACAACCACAAAGATAAGTTCACAAGTAATTACCTAATGATCAAAGATGCATTTCAATATTTTCTCTTTTCTTACAATCACAGTGAATAAAAGAGGATTTTGTCAAAATTGGAATTTTGTATATTTGCATTAAGCCTGTAAAAGTACACAGCTGTTTGGCCATAAGGATTTGGCATTTGCTTCTCTGGAACAGAAGAAAGCTCACTATGTATATATCCAGCTTCATATATGTTTTTTCTTTTTTCATTGTTTATTGCTGCCCACAGACAGTACCTTGCATGGACAGACCTGCAGACTGTCTCTGTATAGCCATTTATTTAGGTGTTCTTACATCAACAGCAAACAGGATGGGTTGGGAAATAACAGGGAGTTGATATTCACTTTAGTTGGAAGGTAGAGTTCATAAATCATGATCCTGCAACACAGGTGTAGGGTTCATTTCTGCTGCTCGCCCTTAACCAGACCAGAAGTCCACAAAGCAACGTAGGCTAGTTTTAAGTTTCAGTAAGCAACACGAAATGACCATATGCAATTTTGAGAGGTACAAAGAGGATCTGTCACTGCTGCTGCTTGAATGCAGGCCACCTACATCCCTCATTTTCACTGTGACACAGAGGTAAATGGAGTTCCTCCCTCCCTCACATGGGGAAATAGAAAGCAGAGGATTACAGTTATTACAACCACCTCTTGTTTGAAACAAAGTTCAAAGGCTTGTCTTCTTTCATCAATATTCCAGCAGACTAACAGAGCTGTACATTTCACTTTCGTGGAACCAAAGTACTAGGGCTAAATCAGAGTTTTTCCCTCTGTTCCCCTTCTCGAAGCAAAGCACAAGCGAAAGAGCTCAGATGAGAAAGTTAACTGAACTGACAGTATAAGCCACACCACTTTCTCTGAGGAAAGCAAAAAGCAAGAGGTAGTAAAACATCTTGGCTCCAATACCATATGCTGGCAAAGCACTTTTGGCAGTCAGATATAATGAATATTCTGCAGTCTTGGGGCATTGTGGTATAGCAAAGTGCCTCTGTCAGGGGAGCCATTTCTGTGGGTGAGGTGAGAAAATAATGGATGTCCACTTGGCAGATGTAGCCACAGACATGTTAACTCGGAGCACAGAGATCTCCCTGGGTAGTGCCCTGCTGGAGATTATTAATGAGTGCATTAATGAGTCTGTTTCCACTGCAGTGGAGTGGGGAAGGAGCTTTTAGCACATGTTGCAAGTAATCCTTGGAATTCTAGGTTCAAGAAAAAAAATGAAGAGGGAAAAAGAAAAGGAACATTCACAAATTAGAGTAAGAGCGGAGACTTGTCTAAAAATATTGTGCTATTGAACAGCATCCACAAACATGCACAGAAATGTCTTCTTTCTTTTGTCCACAGAGCTAGTCACAGACAGCAAAAAGCTTACAAATCCGCAGAGATGGTTTCAGAAGCATTGCTAGCATGAAGCCATCTGAAATGCCTAATTTCTTTCACCATCTTCGTAATAGCCCAGACATAATTTAGTCTGGATTTCTTCCAGACTAGATTCACTAATGATACCATGGACTTTAAATGGCTCCTTAAACATCAAGAATAATGGATAATAGAAGACCTGGCCAAAAAGAACAGTTTGCAAATAATTTAGGGGTCTGTATAAAACTTAAAGAACAAATTTAGTTACAATATTCCCTTATGTTATCATTATTTAATTCTACACACTCATCCCTACAGAAGTGTCCCCCTCCTGCACAAAGCACTCCTCTAGCTGTTGAATTCCCAGAAGGACAAGGTAATGGCTCATATATGAATGGAGACTGAAGAAAATCTGTGTTTATTAGACTCTGATGGACTGCAGTAGAAACTTGATTAGAAAATAACAACTCTCACACAGTATACATCTGTTCTACAGAAAATCAAAACATTCAAAACTCAACCACCTTTTCCCCCTCTACAGTACCACATCATCACTACAAGTTACCTGCCATCCCACTCTGTCCCTTACAATTCCTCTGCATGGGAGCTGCATGGCAATCCTGCCTTTAGTACTGCAAGGCTCCAGGTGTTGGATCACCCTCTCTCATTTCCGGCTCATGGTCTTGAGCTGCAAATTCTTGCCTTCTAGAGGGTGAACAAGCCCCTTGACTACTGCAACATGTCCTCTCTGGATGCTTGACCCAGTAAGTGTGAGAGCAAAAATTACAGTTGCCTGATTGACATTCAGTTCCACAGAAGTTCAGCACCCAATTGTTTCTGTCCTCTGCCCCACTAGTTTGTGCAACCATCTCATAATGTGAAGAATTTAGCCTTGTTTGTATTGCACTGGGCTTTTTTCCTTCTTTTTCCTTTCTTTTTGTATAAATCAGCTCTTAACCTCATTTTCCTTGAAGGAAATATAAGAAAGCACCGAGTCATGCTCTGCTTTCCTAGAGGAGAAAGACATTTTCTGCATTACTCTCCTGTCAATTTTCAAGCATTGCACAGGAACTAGACCAATATAAACCATCAGCTCAGGCACATCCCCAGAGGTTGGGATATTTGTAGAGTTACAGATAGCTATTATCAATAAGAAACTTGTCTCCTTTCCCCCTCTCCACTGTACTCTCAGAGTATCTCTGGAAACAAACAGCTCAGTGCTGCAGAGAGACATGACTTCAGACACCAAATTGATTAGGAGTTTTGTGTTAAGCCAAGGATGGAGAGGAGGGACAGAGAAATAATGAAGGAAGCTGTAGGCTTCTCCTGGGACCACACAGGGGGATGTCTGAGCTAGTGCTGCACCCAAACCTTGCAGTAGTGCCTCTGCAGGGCACCAGGTGAGTTCCACAATGCAGCAATCACTCTGTCAAGCCTCCTGCCCCGTAGCCCACTGCAGCACAGTCACATCTCCAAACAGAAAGATGTGTCCACCACTGTGCAAACTAGATCTCACCAAGTCCTCTTAACATTAAGTAGCTAAGAAGAGACAGAAAGCTTTTCCCTGCTTATGCATTTCCTGAGCTACAAAACATCCTGAGGAAGAAGGGAACTGAACTGCAAGCTCAAGGTACTGGACTAATGTTAGAGTCAACCAAAGCACTAGGGAAGGGCTCCCATCTCTCAAGCCTGAAAACACCAGGGACGTGCAAAGTGAGAGACTTTCTCCACCCAGCACCACCCAGTTAGCAGAGAGATGATTCCACAGAGGTATCCTTGAGTATGACATACTTCATCATTTGCAAGTGCCAAACTGCAGATATAACCTTTTCTGTCCTACACATTAGAGGATTAAACCCATCTGAGGACAGTGAAGAGTTTCAAGGGTGTTCAAGAGAACTCTGTAAGGATCCTGGCATACCTATTCATGCTTCAGTGCTACCATTACCCATGCTATGGAGAACCACAAGAACTTGGGTAACATCTGCACAACCTTGCTACACAGCTCTACCTACAACTAGACTTGTGCTCTGGCAGCCAGTGAACCTGTGCTACAGTCTTACAGTCCTTGTCTGCCACAGGGTAGGGGCATTTAGAAAGGCACCATAACATGCAAGCTGTCATGCAGCAGTCCTGTTAATGCAGCAGCATGGAGACTAGCATCAAACCACTGCAAAATGTCCAACAGCTACAAAGATCTAACTAAGTTAATTTAAAGCTATCTGTGCTGCAGCACAGGCATATTCAGAGAAACAGCACCATAGGGAAATGCATGCAGTATTGACACCATCTGACATTACAAGTTCTTCCAAATTTACATCCATGGAGATAGGCCAGTGTCTCTAAGTACAGTATGCAACAGAAGAAGCACTGAGCTGTATGTCCTGATTCATACAGTCAGGTCCAGAGGATAACAGACCAGGAAGCGAACTTCACTAGAAGGAACAATAAGGTTTATTTCCCTGTTATACATATAGCCTGGTTATAGCAGGGGTTTTGTCAATCACTTTGAAGCTGTGCCTCTGTCTTCAGAATTCTGCACAAATTCTAGCATTTATCTGCTGAGAAAATCTAGTTCTTCAGTAGCACTGAAGGAGCCCAGCTGCATACCAACATCTCTGTTGAAGTTGATATCTGCTACCATAATGTTTCTCTGAGGTGAGGAGTATCTCCATCACGCGGACCTGTCAAAGGCATTGTCCAGTTACTAGGCTGGACCTTGGGAGACTTGATGCTCCTGAAGAAGTGAGGTAGAAGACTGTCTTTTATGCCGCAATCATATTCTCCATCTCTGGAAAAATTATTTTGTGAAAAAGGCAACTTCTACCACACCTCCAGCATTACCAGCCACTCCTTTGCAGTGGGCTGCAGGCATCTGTGGGTCTCCTCTGAATGATGTCAGAGACGTAGGGGGACTATGTCAGATGCTGTGGAAGGCATTCAGCTGTGACAGCAATGGGAGTTATACAAGTGGAAGACACAGAGCTAATTGAGTAGCCTTATGGATATTTATGTTATCCATAAATACCCACAAGCCTTAGTGATGGTGTCAAATCAGGTCACAATGCCAAGGAGAGCAACATGAGGCTTTGGCTCCTTTCCAGGCATGAGTGACTGAACGAGTGCCTACATGTGTCTGGCATTTCAAGGGAAACCAACCTTTAACGGGCTGGGAGAGAACTCTGTTCATACTGCTGAACAGAGACATTCCCTTCCCTCCCCCTGTGCAGATCAATGTGACATCTAGATAGAACTTACCCCTATTCCTTCCGACTACTCCATCAGAGCCAGTTACTGCCACACAGGCTCTCTGCAGCTCAGACAGCAACTGCCTCCTGGTGAGGGTGCCCCAGAAGAAGAGGAGACATAAGACAAGAAAACTCCCATCCAGCCTGTACAGCACCATTCACGCTGGCTCTGGCCAAGCCCTGTTTTACACAACACACTTTCTGCAATCTTGCTAAGCATCCTGAGCCTCTGCACAAGAAATACCTAAGCAGCCTAGCACTCAGAAGAGAAATAGCTGAGCAGGAGCATGAAATTTATGATGTTGGGCAATGTAAAGAAGGAAATCGTTCACCATCTCTCCCAGCACAGTGGTATCAGACTAGCAAGTGGCAGTTTCAAAGCAGACCAGAGAAGCTTCATATCGCACTTTGTTAAACAATGAAGCTCATGGTTTAACTGTATAAGATTATGGGAAAAAGTCCCATCAAGACAAAGACACTGTGTCTGGTTTAAAGCAGCTGCTGAGCTGCAAACCACTGTAAACCCTTGCCCTGTTCTCTTAACTCACCCACAAGCATCCATTTCTGATACTGTTGGAGACCAGCATTTCATAGCTGGACCTTTCTCTGGCTCAGAACAACTACTGTAGGATCACTAAGGAACAGAGAGCACCAGAGCAGGGGATTTCAAACCAGTCTCAGGACAGCTACTGACGTTCAGACACACAGGGAGAGCTTGCAGTGCTTTCAAACTGCCAAACCCATGGCTGGCCATTGGGCTGAGGTTCTGTGGAGAAGTAAACTTTTCAGAAGTAAACAGGTAAAGGATGGTTAGAAATTGCCAGAAGGGTAGTGTGAACTAGATTTGCAAGACAAAGAGCACAACTGCATACTGATGGGAGGTGCAGGAGAAGAGGAATGATATCAGCTTAAGTTTTATCTTATTTGCTTTAAATGCATTTTAAACAGACACTGCTAAACGCAAGATGACTTAAACTAAACTAAGCTGATTATACTGTTATCAATAATTTACATTTAAAAAAAAAAAAAAAAGGGACTTTAAAAGCCAGCTGTGAATCTCCACAGAGAGATTTACATTTCTTTGACAAAAGCAGTTCAAGTTTGCACTGTGGTTTTGATGTCCGGTCCACATCCTGGCGCATAGAAGCCTTAAATAGATCTCTGATGTTTCCTCTTCTGCTCAGGGTGTTTTGAATTACCCCGCCCCTACAAACACACTCCAAATATGCTCTACTCATGAGTCTCTGCTCAGACTCCAAGCTGGGCACCTGTGGCTCAAACACACAACTTCTGCCACTTGAAAGAAACACACCAAAAAGCCTCTTTCAAAGAAAACCCTCCAGGCAGGTGTGTTTGAAGAAGCAGAAACAAAAGCTTTTTCAACTAGTTCAGTCTTCAGAGACTTTTCTGGGCATGAGTCTAAATGGCAGTTTTCCCTGGGGAAAACAATTTTTCTCGTTTCTGCATCACTTTCTGCAAAGAACTACTTTGTTGGCTGCTCAGCCAGGACTCTTCAACTCAGGCAAATGAAGTCCAAACACATGTTCCCTGCTATGGGAGGTTATGCTCCTCTCCTTGCTGCTCTACACCAGGGCAGTTACTACAGGATACTAAGCACTCAACTGAAGTCCAGCAGAGAAGGGCCTCCTTGGAAAACAATGTGATATTCAGCATAGCTGCAGCTGAGGCTTGGGATCACTTCCACACAAGACTTTTCTCACTGAGCATATCCAGCACTGACCTCTGCCAGCCTGTTAATGGTTCCCAGAGCTAGTGTTGCTGCTAGGTCCATATGACTCAATGAAGATGTATGTGCATCTCACCAGTGTAGGTCCAAGTGCAATCCGAGTGCCAGCATACAAACATGTCCAGGCATCATTCCTCTCATTTGTCCTGCTCAAATCCCTTTAAATTTTCTCCCTCCAAGTGGTTCTGATCTACAACAGACTGCAAGAAAAGCATGGGCTCTTTCGGTGAGGTAATAGCATTGTAATCTTATTTCCTCTTTATGCAAATGTCACTTATCAACTTGAGTAATTTGGCTTTGAATAGGCCACTTTTTCTCTCTCAGCCCTTGCTTGTACCACACTCCATCCTGTTTTGGTCCTAATTACATAGAATAATAAATCCAGCTACACAGTGCTTTTCTGAAGAGCAATTTGGTTTGACTTTCCTCAGCACTAATGAGTTCATTAATAGAGGGATTTTCCCCTCTCCCTCCCTTCTTCTAATGTTTCCTTAAATAGCAGCACACACGTCAGCAGCTTCCCCATGCTGCAGCAGGTGGTGCCTCCCTGACCTATCTTCTCCCTGCCTCCAAAGAAAAGAGAGACAGAGTACTGCACCTCCCAACCTTTTCGTTCTGTCACAGGAGATGGAAAGCAAGCATGATCAATAACTATTTGTTACCTAGCACCAGGAGGATCACTCATCAGCTCACAGACAGAAATGCTGCCTGCTTTGGTCAGAACCAGCTCTGGGGCTTGGAAAGCAGCTGAGTGCTGGGGAACCTGTTTAGCTGCTGGCCCAAACAGGACAAAGACAACACACAACTCTTATAAAAATTTGGCTTTTTTTGTTCACCAAAACAGAACTTTAAAGAATCTCATTTATCTGCCAAATTAAATCTTTCAAGTGGCCTAGAGGAAAAGTGTTTCTCCTCAGTCTCTCCTGAGAAAAGAAAATGTCTTGAAGGGGTAGATGTTCTCCAAAGATTAACAGCTTCTGCCTGTCCCTTGTTCAATAAAAGCCCTGCCTGAAAGGGGGAAACACAGATTCATTTTTTCTCTCAATTTGGAGAAATAAGAACTGTGTCTTCATATCTAAGCAAAATTTCTGAACAAGGACTTTGTCAGTGACTTTGTGAAAACCTCACCCCCGATTTTTGTCCCCAGCAAGTTTAACCAGCATTTGCAGGGTCAGATGTTAAACTTGACAAGTTATTATTAACCTAAATCTAAGAGGAATCCTACTTCAAAAGGTACTGGAAGGAAATCCATTACATGGATGACTTTGCCTGCACTGTCTCTACAAAGTGGATATCAGGCCCAGGAATTCCAGATACTATTTCCCATATGAAAAATGAAGTATTTTGTATTTTTCAACTTACAGATGGGAGTTTTGTCAGAAACAATTCCATAAATTCAATGCAAATTCGTAGATAGTTTCAGTTCCCCTCACTCAGAGTATTTTCATGCCTGTTCTGGGTCTGGAGATATGTCCACTGACTTGAAAAGCATACAGAGGATCCCTGGGTATTTCTCTTCTTGGACCATTTATAGTATAAATCTAACCTAAAATAGTAAATCTGAGGTAAGGAGATAAGGTCCTTGTGGTGACGTGTGGGGTTCAAAGAGATAACAATGGTTCTGAAGATTTCAGTTCTGACTTCACACTCTGCATTTCCCCCCCCCCCAAGTCCCTTATTTGACAAAACTATTTTCTCATATCTCTCTGCAGCCCATTTATTATCCTCTTCTATTAATAAACCTTCCTTCCCTGATGAATCACTGCAATTTATCATTAAATTAGAAGATGAAATGGGTCTTTTTTTTTTTTAAAAAAAACAGAAGATTAACTACTACCAACAGGATTTCTCCATTATAAAGCTCCATCTTCCTCATCAAATGCAGGAGTAACATTGTTTAAAGCAGCCTTAAGGTGATTCAAGGTAGGAAGGACAACCAGAGGGGTGACATCTTGCTATATAAGTATATGGGTCAATCTGGAAATGGCTGTGAAAGAAAAACACATGGCATTGTAACCACAATTGGCTCTGGAGTTTTCTGATAGTACAACTGAAAAAAAGCTTAACTTGTACATAGATGAGGCTGCAAGTAACTGATGTGACAAATCACAGTCTATATAACAAAAACCATCTCTCCATGCATTTACCAGTGATTAATCACACAACAAAAGGTCCATCAGGAAAAGCATTCCATTAAATATGAAGCAATTTTCTGCTGGAAACTCATGCCAGCCTTGTCCCTTAACAGACTACTGAAATTTAACAGAAGTGCAAGCAGAGAACGTATCCTAGCTCTGCTGTGGCCAGGCAAGCAGGTTTGGTCCTTGCGAGCTCCTCTGCACCATTTCATCCATTGGACACCATACCTCCATGAAATTAAAACTGCGTTTACCACAATGGCTTGGGTACGATCTGCTGTATGAGGGCAGTGGCAAAGCCATAATGTTTCCTGGGGCCTGTTTATGTCCCAGAAATGGTGCCAACAAGAGGTAGATCAAAGCTTGAGAGGATGAGGGCCCCTGCACATCACATGCTTCTCTCCAGGAAACCACTTCACTGCAAGGGCTACACTTGGCTGCTTGCCTTTCCTCCTACATCCAAACACCTTTACTGCAAAGGACAGCCTTGGTAGGGCTTAACAGAAGTCAGTCAGCACTAGGCACTACAGAAAGCAAAGATCTCCAGTGTCATTCCCTATCAACCCTCAGATCCAGCCTCTTCACAGACCTCATTACTTGATTTCTATCTCCAGAATTTAGGAAGTTACTTTCATTCTCAGATGCTAAGGAGATAATCCAGGTCTGCAGTACAGCGACAAGAAAGAATTAGGATTTTATGTCACTGCTTCTCTGTGATGAACTTTCTATTATAAGGAACGCAGCCAAATCGGGGCAAAACCAGCCCCACCGGTACCCTTTCTACGTATCATTATTACACATCCGTATTCCTCTGCTCCAGATGTGATCTCTTCTGGAAAAACACACTCTGGCTAGGCCATTCACAGGCCTGTGTCAGATTCCTGCAATGAAGGAATCTATCAATTCCAAGTAGGGGCTCATTCTCTAAATAACTGCTGGTAAAAAGGAACTGATAAAATTGATGTAATTTAAAGGTCAGATGAAATACATTCTTGTTCATTCTACTTAAAAGGAACATCACTGAGATGCTTCATCAGCAAAAGGGCATTTATATGTTTTGAGTTTGTAGTGTGTGGGGTTTTGTTTTCTTTTGTTTTAAGAAAAACTGCTGATCTGTAACAGAAACTCTAAACATCTGATAGGAAACCTTCCCACATTAATCTACTCAACAGCTGGCATCTTGCTGCCTGCCTGGGTGTCCCTTTCTGGAAATTAAATCTCCTCTCAGCTTTTTATCACAATTTGGAGAAAAGAAATGGGAACCAAATGCAGTGCTCACATGAGCACCAGAAGCAACAGCTGAAACTGATAGGACTGCATTAATCGAAGCATACAAGCGATGAGTATGAGACAAATTACTGCCACACCTGGACATATTCTCCCCCTTCTCTCTGTGCCAGCCCAGTTCAGCTGCCCACACCTTTTGCTTGACATTGGGCCCACAAGGCATACAAATTGGCCATGGAACAAAATATCATGTATCTTTTACATCTGTGTTATATTAGGTTACTAAATGAAAATAAATAAGTTTTCTCCCTTTTTTTCAACAGATAAGTTATATCAGAGAAGAGTATTTAGTACTGCAACAGAAACAAGCTTTCATGGTAGGCATGAGCTGATGCCACCAAGGAATCTAAACACAAAGGAAAAAACTCCAAGGTATTGAATATGTTGGACCAGAGTTTTTCCCCCCTAGTACCCCGGTTTTGGATCAGAACTGAAATACATGATTGTTGGCAGGCAACCACTTCCAGGGTATTTGGCTAACATTGTCAAATAGCCCATTGAAACCCTGAAGTAGTAATATGCTGAAGAAGCCTTTTCACATTCAGAAGGATGTGGCAACATTATTGCACCAAAGTAACCTAAACTCCATGTGCTCTGTTAAACTTAGTTTTGTTCCCACCATTTGCATTCTTTTGAACATCTAGAGGCAGTCCATATGCAATGTCAGGTTCCCTGGGTGTCTGGTAATCTGGAGAAGCCAGCTGACCCTCTTCGTTCCACCTTTTCCTTCTTCATCTAGAGGTCAGTGATGTTCTGTGTGCTCATCTTGCCCAGGACATAGTAACTGTTGACCATCACCTGATAAAATCCACCACTGTCATGCAAAGACTTGAGTGGCTGATGGTCGTTAAATCCACCTTGGGGTGTTTGTTTGGGAATTGGGCCTAAGGACAATTAGGCTTTTTGGAAGCATTCAAACAGACAAAGCACTGGGACAAAGGATAAACAAGACCACAAAGAGAAGTAACAGTAGCTGCAAATTGACGCATCTCGAGGCAAAGTGTCCCGATGCAAACGAAAAGCAGCAGAAAGCAGCACAACAAAAGGGGCCAAGGGACAACAGTTGGTATCCCTTTGAGCACTGGAATCACTAGGATTTTTGCCTTACACCCTTTAGATTGTCACACATATTTCTCCAGGAATCCTGCAGATTTCAGGCAGTACCTTGAATTGACTGCCTGCTTCATACTCCCCTGCCTTGGCATCCACTATTGGCACCTGGTTGAGACAGAAGTCTAGGCTAAAGTTGGACTTAGTATAGTGCTTCCAATGTGATACGGTTGTGTGTGTTGAGATACACCAGAGCCCAAGCAAACAGACTTTCCATGCCATGAAATCCAATCAACACAGTTTTCCTCATCTTTTAGACACCCTATTATTTGCTAACTGAAGTCAGCAATCTCCAATAACCCCCTCAGGAATACACAGAGAAACAGGGTCTGTCTGCAACACATGAAGGTTCTCTGCTACCAGAGTTCAACTTGTATGAGATCCAGATAAACCCACCGTCACTGATCGAAGAGACAGGGCTCATCTGGCTGCTTTGTTTCCCACTGCAGCAAGAGACAGTTGCAATCGAATTGCTCCTTCCCTCCAGACTATTCTCTGCCTCCATCCTTCCCATGCTCCTCCCCAAATCCCTGTAATTAATATTAAATGTTACAGTTTTGTCCTATTAACACAAATTGCCCTTTCCAGAGGCAGATTAAAGAATTTCCACTAGGGATTTCTTCTCTTCTTTACAGTTTTGCTTCTGCGATCAGTGCTAGCTGTGTCTCTCACTAGCTCCTGGGGGAAAGGAGTGGGAGGGAAAGAGAAGACAAACACTTATTAGCAACTCCTTTGAAGAGCTGGAGATTGTGAATTAAACTGATTATTAACCCCATCTTTATCAGTGAGGCAAGGTTCCTCTTTTCTCCCTCCTTCTGCTCCTCCTACGGGAATGGTAACTGGGAATTGCACAAATCACATGCATGAACTTTCACCTAAGTGATTTATTGGGCAGCATAGCATATAGACATGCAAGCGCAGGGGTGCACATGCATTCCCATTTGCATGACCCTCACAATTTAATTCTTGGAACAGGAAAGAAACACATAAGTTGGCCCGGAGACAGCTGTAGTTCCCTTCCTAGCTAGAGATACTTTATCCCTGAATTTTTAAAGGGCATTTAGGGACAGACCTGACTCATCAGACATATCACCTGCATCCAGCTGGTGAAGGGCTGAATGAAAGCCCTTCTGCCAAGGGCTGGCAGAAAACACCCATACTACCATCATCAGCACACACACTACCACACCCTGTGCACCACCACAGCCAAACTGCTCCAAATCCTCACTCTGACTCCTCATTAACAGTAGTGTCCAGAGGTACCACAAATCGAAAAGAGCAAGAAGTGCTGGTACCTGTTAAAAAATCCCATTTGCCACAAAATTCTTTGGCCCCCTGCAAATTTGGTAATCTGTCAAACTCCCCACTCACATCACTTGTGCTTTTCCAGAGACAGCTGGGAGACAGCCGAGATTCTCCTTCCTAAAAGCACCAGCCCCAGGGGAGAATCTGACCAGCTGATGTCATTGAGGGCTTGGACAGAGAGTAACACAATTCTGAGCCTGTCAAGCCAAGTGAAAAGCAGCATGTATGCTATCTGGTTTATTAAAAGACTCCATAAGTAAATGACTGTTTAAGGGGCTGTGATGGTAAATGGATAACTGAATTTAGACACACCACCACCAAGAAAATCTGGACAATGAAAATTCACTATGAGAGCTCAAACTAAAAACCAGTATTATCATGAGATTTAAAATCTACGAAATAAGATGCATGCTTATTTCTAATAAAATAAGCTATTGACAATCAAGATGCATTTATTTAATGTACAGCAACCCTCTTATAAAATCTGAATTAAACGCAGAGCTACCTGTAGACACATAGCATATATTTAAAATATTTAAAAGAAGCTTTTTCAGCAAAGAGAACTGAATCAGTCCTTTGAGCTTTCCCTTCTCCTGCTAGGACAAGGAAAGTGCAGCTGTATTGATTTCAAACATTCAGCATTGCCACATGAGCTGTTTTATTGGGCCAACAAACTGCTTAACCGACAAGGTCTCAGAAGTCTCAGGTTTTATAGAGGAGCATAGACACACCCTCTATAGATAGCTGATGTAACGTTAACTTGAATTTACCAGACAATACATCATATACCCAGTGCCAGGAGCAGAGCTTATACTTCAGATTGCCTGAAGTTCATTCATAACACCCTCTTTAATTGCTTATTCCTTTGTCCACCTTCCTTCTGTTACAGCAATTTCTATATTGGATTTCTCCTTAGATTTCCACCAAAACAGTGCAGACTTTTTGAGGAAAATATGTTGGTTTTACCAGTGCTAATAAAGCACTAACCTGTTCCAAATAATTCTGAGTGAAGATTTAGATTCAGTAGGGCTGGGAGATGTGCCTCTTGCACTTCCAGTGAGATCTGCCCAACTTCAGCCAAGTTTTGAGTCCTTGGAAAGCCTCAGTTCCCATAAGCTCAAAGCAGTTCTCATTGATTTCTACTCAGCTGAAATCAGACAGATGCTTGGGCACATTCTTAGGACAGCAAAGTCACACCCAGATGTAGGCACAGATGTAGACATTCCAGCAGTCTTTAAGTTCTCATATCCAAGACATTTGGGGCTTTCTGGAATGCTGAGACTTGCAAGAAATTTTTCTAGGATTCCCTGGATTTGCCAGGAATTTCAGTAAATAAGCTCTGGCCTTTGACAGAATTCTTCCACTTCAAACAACGTAAGTTGTACAAAGAGTGTAATATGAGAAATATCTCCAATGCTTTGCCCATACAGAAGTCTGGTGATTGTCACCTCAGTTCTGTTTCTCCCTAATATTTGCACTTCCATGTGCAAGTAGAAACGTGCATGGACAGACTTTAGCATCTGCCACATTCGGACAACGAGCCAAAGGAGAGTATGACATCGCCAGCTTCTTTGGTTCCCATTGAAAGATGCCCATTTATTTGATTTATTGGCTTTTGTTTCCAGACGACAGCTTCATAGATTTGGTAATCAAGCAGAAAATGCAAAGTGAGGCCATGTCTGGTCATAGGCATGGAGATTTAATGAGAGGATTGTGATTCCCCATGTCTCAGCCAAGCTGTTTCTCACCCTCAGTGTTCCATGTCTTCCCTGAAACCTAACAAAGCCTTTTCTCTCTGCACAGCCTACATAAATCACTTTTGTCCAATTCAATTGCCTTGGTAGAGAACTACTTTCATGGGGAGGGAAAGCTATATAAAAGAAAAATGCTGGCATGGTGCAACATCATGAATCGGCTGCAATTTATTTTCTGACTTGTCCGAAGGAAATGCATGATTACACTTTCATTTTTTACCATAAAGAATTGTATTGATGTTTTTGGGGAGTGATATCAGAACTAGCATTTTTACCCCCAAAAAAATCCATGCTGTTTACACCCTGGGTTTTATACTTCCATTCGTTTTAATAAATACAGATCACTGATGCTTACAGGAATTTGCAAAGGCTTTGCAACTTTCATCTTTGCCAGGCATGCAGCAGGCGAAGACAGCAACACAACAACATTCCAAAACTTGTAAGCACTAATACTTTAGTGCCTTTGCATTAGCTGAACTATAGACAGATCCTTTAGATGTCTGACATAGAAATATTTCCATTGCCAAAGCTTAAAAAAAATAAAAAAAAAATAAAATTGCACCTTATTTCTTTTACTCTAGCATAAATTTCTACTTGGTCCTGTGAATTAATTGGGGCATGTAAAAGGATGTTTCAGTATCTAAACACGGACACTGAGAAGCCACTTCAGCATCACTGGCTGTTGTCTCCTGACTTGCTTTCTGAGCCTGCTCTTTGCAATCAAAGTTTTCCTCTAAAGGGTTCTACTTCATGGTGTCTCTCACACACAACCCTGTTGAATTTGCAAGACAAATGAAGCGATGAAAGCATGCAACATATTTGTTTCGCTCTTTCTCTTTTATAGTTTTTGGTTGTTTTTTTTTTAAAAACACATGACAACAGGAATGAAGAGGGTGATGTGAATAGCTCTAGGTCTGCCCGGCATGCTTCTGCCTCTCTGTAAACATGTCACAAAATCTGGCTCTTGCTCACCTCAAAATAAATAGACGGTTTCTTTCATTTACAAGCAAGGTACAGAGTAGAGAAGTTCCATTTCCCACAGCACTTGAGGGCTGCTAAGGCAGGAGCAATGGGCTTTGCAAACAAGGCTAAAATAGTATCTCCAACAACTGCACGATGTTCAGCACCTGGCAAGTTCTGGCAAGGCTGGCTGTAAAAGCAACTTTCACTTATTTTATATTCACACAATAATGTAACCAACAAAGTTTTATTGGCCAAGATCTTTGAAAGAAATAGTACTTCTGGGTTCTCTGGGATTGCCTTGTAATTATTCTGTACAGGTCGTAAAATAATTAACTTATGACCTGCAAATCAAGCTTTTAATGAAAGTAGCAGCGAGGTTTTTTAGGGCTATGAGGCCCATGCTGCTTGCTTTCTTTCATACGTAAATTATAGTGGTGACAAGCTGATGATATGCAGCAAGACTATTCACAGCTCAAGTCAGATGTCATTATATGACATCTGAGACACAGAAATTAATTAATAAATCAGTAATGCTATGGGGAAAATGACCATTTGTTCTTTATTTCCTCTTCTTCAAGGATTACTGCCCTAACCCGATTAATGCACCTGACATGGGAGGCAAACAAGCATTCAGGGGTCAGGAAGACCCTAATGCTGCGCTCAGCATGTACTTCACTTTGCTTTCTACAAACATATAGTCAGTCTGACATGAAGTCATCCTAGCACAGGGCCTCACACCGTTTCTAAAGAGTCTACGATCACAGGTTGGGTACCACTAGACTCATGTGTACTGTTTCCAGCAATGAGAAATCAATGCATTCCTTAATATACTTGTCAAGAAATGTATTGCACAAAAGCCAACGACAATCTAAATAGCTGTTCTTTTTGTAGACAAAGACATAGGGCAGGAATCTTCATGTTTAAGACATTCAGCTTACACTGTATATATGCCCTTACATGAAGGAAAAACTTATGTGCACTGGTACAAACAGGGCAACGAACTTAAATGCACCATGTAGATACTTCAAATGAGTACCTCCTCAGAAAGAAGAGGATATGGAGACCTCAGCAGTTCTGTACAGGTCACTTCCACTTGACTATTACACATATTTCTGAGAACACAAATATTGTATATAGCAACAACGCACCTTGGGTGGGTGGATGTGGGTGTACTGGCTCAAAGTACACCTCAGAGTTTTGCACCTCTCAACATTTCTCATCCTGGGTGCAGCTCCTAAGAAAGGGTCCTTATGAAATCAGGAGATAATCTTATAAGGATATACCATGCACGATGGAGTATTTCATAACCAATAAGTTCCAGCGTATTGACCAAATTCAGCTTTGTTCCTTTTTCTAAGAAAAGCTCTATTTCTATGGTTAGACCTATCATTATTTAAACAAACGGGGCAAAAGGACTGTTAACAGTGATATTAGGTGTAAATTTCAGCCAAAAATATCAATCATCTACACCACAAATCCCTCAGCTTCTTCCATAGTGGCCTTCTAACCATAGCCTGCAAGTTCTTCTGTATTTCCTATGCAAAACTCTCCAGTGCTTGTTTTCCACAGATCCACTGCTTATCAAAACTGAATTTACCCAAATTTTCAGAGTTCAGTTTTAAACATATTTATGGAAATATGGATAAGATGAACCTTTGCATTAGTTCCAGAGATATCTTTTTCATCTATATATATTTCCAGTAAAAAAACTTCACCAAACACTTAACTTTACAAAACATTGCAGAAATATTAGTGGTGTTATTCTAACAACAATTATTAAAAAAGAGTGTCCCAGGTTCTCAAGTTTCTAAGAAAATTGTATTTAGTTGAACAATCTTGAGCAAAAATTGCTTGCTACATATGGAAATCAACTAAATAGGAATTTACTTTATAGAATATTCTGTAAAAATTCCCTGAACTTTAATTTAAAATTTGTTTTTCATTTGTCTAGCATCAAAAGGCAAGTAGTGCTACTGTAGCAATTTGAACCCGTGTCTTGGGAAGCACAATCCAAGTTCTCAGGGCACTGCTTCCTCTTTAGCCATTGTCCAAAAACCAAACTGACAATAATGGATTTAGTATTCCCAAGATAAGTTGAGCGCACTTTCCTGCTATGCTAGCCACTTCTTCACTGAAAATCCTGGAGTTTATCTGTGGGAGGACAGCAGTGTGTGTGCATGTTCCACTTGAAAAAGTTTACCCTCATATACGAATTTATTGCCAAAATTTTAATTCTAAAGAGGCAAGGAAAAGAAACTAAAAATGACTCTACTTGCTGTAAAATACAGAGGTGAAAAACAGATCAAGAATGAAATCAACTTGCAGTTGTGAATGAGGCCTTAGGTTAATTCTCAGCACAGGGTGCATATTCACCAAAGATGAAGCAGAAGCTTCCCAGACAACTTCACCTACAGCGAGTTTTACAAGACTCATCCACTTTGAAACAAACTCATGAAAACAACAAGGTTTATTCACAGCAGGTAATTCTAATTTTAAGAGCCTCATTTGACATCATGATAAGTTATCTTCAACTCTGTCATTTGTATAAATGCACCAGATAAAGATAAACCACCTTTCAAAACAACTTGTACTCTGCTGGAAAAATAAGAGACCTGCAAGTAAAGCCTCCCCACCCAAAAAACAAACAAAAAAACACTGCTTAAAAACAAAGCAGAGAGCAAAACCCAATATATGAGCAAGCCATGACAGATCCAGGGAGAGGAGATCTGCCGACCAATACCAGATGACAAGGGTTACTTAGAATTTCAGCAATAAAAATGACTTCCAGACATTATTAGATCTCCAGACCTGATTTCTGGTTTATCTGCCTTTAGCTTCTTGGAAACAAAAAGAAAAATAAAAACCAGGCAACATACAGAACCAACATGGGTAACTTCACCACAGATATCCCTATAGACGGGTTCCAGGGGGACTGGTTGGCTGTTTCTTGAATCACCTGGGTTAAATCAGAGGATGGGAACTCCAAGAACCTGGATCCACCCCAACCAAGGTCTGACACATGCGAGTAGCATATACAGGACACTGTACCAAGGCAAGCTAGTAACAATTGCATTAGCACCAGGAGGAGATACAAGTGCATATTTTCTAGAGGCAAATATCTGCTTTCTTGATCTAATGGACAGGCACCCTGCTCCTCTAACCCAATGGAAGTTATGGGAACACAAGCTGGGACAAAATGAAACAAGTCCAGATTCTTTTGGCATAACGGAGATCAAACTTACAGCCAATGGAGAAATCATATGAGACAATCATATCTTACACAGCCCATTTCTAAAGAAACCAAAAGACTGACTAGCCTCCAGCTTTAACCCACAGATGCCAAGAGATGATTCTGCCTCCTGCTCTTTGTCCTGCTCCCCAATAAACACACAGGGAAACAGCAGTTCTCTCCTGCTGTGCTGGTCCTGTTAACACTCCCAGTGTGGATCTCCTCCTCTGCTCTGTCAGCACACTGGGGGCTGGAGAAGCACAGTGGCAGAGGCTCATCATCCATATGGAGATAACTATTAGGAGAGAAAGTACAGAGAGGACCCAGCAAGCAGCAGGCAGGAAACACTGCGTGAAATCACGTCCCCAGGAATCTTCATGAATTGAAATCAGAGCCTATTATTAATCTGGCTAGACACTGAGACCCAGTAGCTGGAGTAAATCAGATTAAACTCCTTCAGTATCAATGGCTAGAAGCCAAGCAGGTCTTTCTTCCCTGTTTTTATTGAATGATAACCCAAAGGATATTTCTGTCATCTTAGCTAAGTAAATATCCTGCTTTAAAACAAACAAACAAAAAAAAAAAACCAAGAAAACACCAAACAAACAAACAAACAAAAAAAACAACAGGCGATGAAAAACATCAGGTGAATTTTAGTGTAGCAGGAGGGTCCTTTGAGATACAACCCAAAGTGAGAAGAAAAACTTGATTACCTCCTAGCCTGGAGGGGTACGGTAGTGGTGGAGCAAGCAGCCCATTTCACCTCCACCCACCCAACAACGTGGGATAGGACAAGCCTTTGAACAGATTAAAAACAGCTAAAAAGGGGTTAAAAGCGATTCTTTCTTTGCCGTGGGGAGTTTTGCAAAGCACAGGACAAGTAAAAAGAACGGAACTTAAAAGAAGAAACAATCCCATTTCACTGGGACAAAAAGAAAGAAATCCTAGATTGTTTAGGAGAGCTAAGTTTTAATTTCAGTTCTCAGAAGTTGAGAAGCCGAGCAGAGCGACACGCTGCTGAAGTGACTAAAGAGCCCATTCTTCCCCACCTTCCACCCGACCACCACACTCAGCACCCTGCGAGCACAGCTGGAGCTGAGCTAAGTAACTGCTAAATGCTCCTTACCTGCCCTGACCTTGATGGCTCTGGTATTTGCCAAACTTCTCTGCAAAACCAAATGGAAAAGGGAACAAAAATGATCAAATAAAACAAAAAGAGGAAAAAAGAAAAAAAAAAAAAAGAAGAAAAAGAAAAACAACCAACGAACCAAAGAAACAAAAAAAAAGAACCAAACGCAGAGATGTTCCTTAAAAGCCAACAGCAACACATAGCAACTGCTAACCAAGCAGATCTTCCACGAGATGGAGACTTAAGGCACGCTATGCTTGCCCTGTCAAGGGAGACGATTTCAGAGACTTCTTAAAAAAACAGCAAATCGTGTAAAAAAAAAAAATTGAAATAAACCAAAACGTATCAGCGCTTTAAAGGTTAACAGCTGCTGCCGAACAACATGCGTTTATCCAACCGCGTCCTAGAGTAGGTTTTTCAGCCCCGAGACCAATGAGCACAGCTAAGAGGAGGGCCTCGGGATGGTGGAGAGATCGAGTTCCCCCCTCCCCTTCCCTCTTCTCCACCTCCTCCTCCTCCTCCCCCCCCCCCTTTTTTTTTTCCCTTTTCTTTTTTTTAGTTTAGTAAATTAATGCAGCAAGAAACTCCCAAGATCTGGCGAGTCCTGGCAAGGGAGAGGGGGCAGAGGGGAAATGAGATGCATTAGGAGGACACTGAGCCACTTTCTTTCTGAGCACAATGGGAGTGCTTCCCAAGAAACTTCCCCTTCGCTCCCCTCCGCTCTAGCCCTGAGCAATGGGACACCTTCCCTACAGCAGCAATAACTTATTCGGGAGAAAAATAGCCCAGGAAGCAGGAATCAACAGCAGCCAAACGGCGGGCAGGAAAGCGCCACAACCGCGACTGCAGCACGGCTCCACACTGACAAATTCCTGTGGATGTAATTAGGAAGACACCCCGGCTAGCAGCGGAGATTAAAGCCCTGGGTTGTTGAGGGTTGCCGTCCACCCACCCCCTCCCATTTTACCCCTCTCCACCCTGATGGCAAACCTACACTCCCTGCCTCTCCCTCTCTCGCCAGCCTGATGTCCGGAGAGAGATCCCGCTGAAGGGAGATTTCGGTGCGGGAAGCCTGGTCCTCCGGCCCCGAGCACCACTGCAGTGGCGGTGGCACCGCCGGAGCGGAGGGACGAGCCGAGGCAGCGCCGGAGCGGAGCCGCCGGCAGCCCCCGGCCACTCGCGGAGCGCCGCGCACGGCCGCTGTCCCGGGTGCTGACCGGGGAGCGCGCCAGACTCTGTCCAGGGTTCTGATTGCAGCCAACCTCCCCTGTTACTCTCCAAGGTGCTGAGCAGAGCCCTCGGCCTTCCTCTGCCCAGCCTGCTTCGGGAGGGGTGGCTCGCTTCCCCTACCAATTCTCCCCAAGTGCCGGGTTACTTTATTGGCCAACCCCACCGGCCCACCCCTCACGGAGTACAAAAAAAAAAACCTACAGCGAGAGCTGGAAAAATGTGCAACGTCAACGCGCTTGGAGTCTACGTGTGGGAGACTATCGTTTTCTTCAGGTAAGGCTCGGCTTTACGGGAGGAATGCGAGTACACCGGGCGCTGCCGGGCTGGACTGCCGTGCCCACCCCGAGCTCGGGGCACAGCCCCTAGGCAGAGCCTCAGGCTTAGGACGGCGGCTTTCCGCCTTTCTCGAGGGGCCTTTTCACCTCCCCTCGGTTCCCCGAGGCTGTCTATCGCACAGCCCCGGGCTCGGGACTTTCCGCGGCTTTGGGAGTTACTCCGTTTAATTAGCACCGCAATCTCTCTAACCGCAGTGCTGAAAACACCGACCCCGGCTGGTTGCAAAGTGACAGCTAGTGGTGGCTGGGAATGCTGCACTTGAATTTGCCCGGGTAAATATTCCCACCTCGCCCCCTCCCCATCCTCAGATTGCAGGTTAAGGTGAGTTCCATGGGATTCTTTCACTGCTTAGGTGTGTTCATGTGGGAAATCACAGGACTCCTTTTCAAAGAGGGCTCACCCTCTCTCCTCGGCTTGCTATGCTTAAAGTCACAGAAAGCAAAGAAATTCTTCCCAACTTTTTTTTCTTTCATGTTGTTTTCAACATCTTTACCTTGCAGAATCTAAATGAAAGCCAAAGGAGATGTGGGGAGCTTTTTGCAATTATATCCATTATTACTTAGCTGTATGTTGATTCTGGTTGAAGTATGTTCAGTTTCTTATGAAGTCTAAGGTAGAAGAGGAACAGGTTTATCCTTAAATAATGTTTCTGGTCCATCTCTCCCTGCACTGCTTTTATTCAATGGACAAAAGCAACGCTATTGGAAGTTAGCTCTTCTGTCTTTGCATGAATAATGCAGCCTGCTGTAGTAAGTGTTAGATGCCAGATACATGCAACTGGAAAAAACCTTCTTTCATGACATGAACTTGCTCAGTCTTTGACTTATTTCAGTTGCATGGCTCTTATTTCTGCATTTTCGTATTTTAACAAAGTCTCATCTTATATTTTAATGTGAAAGAACAAAAATTATTTACACAGGCATCAGTGGTGCAATACTTATTATTTAATGAAACATAGTAGCAGACCTGCTGATACTGGCCAGACTTTTCTAGCTAGCAGCATCTTTCCTTTTGAACACTAAAGTCTTTCCAGGCATAAAAATTAAGACGACCCTACTTTTTATGTAATTCCACTGAAAAATCAAAGGTAGCAAGATCATGACATGAATTCAAAGCATTTAGATGTTTATCTGTTAGGTAAACCAAGAAAGAATTTCTAGAAATTGCTACAGTCACCAGTATCTGAAAAACAATGCACAACACACAATATTTCAGAGCCATCCTTTCCCATTTTAGTCAGCCACAACTGTATAGCAGCACTGCACAGTACTGTGAGGTGGACTAAAAGGAAGCATGTATATGTGCAAAAAACTCTTTAGTTAAATGATGTTGAAGGGTACAGATTAAACAAGATTAAACAAACAAATGCTCTGGAATGTTGTCCATAAATAAGCTACAAGGCAAAAGGAAAATAATGAAAATTAAGAGCATTTACAGGCTGGAGTTTCTTATGGCCCTGGCACTAAAGCATCTGTCTGGCTTTCCTCTGAACTGCCTTAACAAGGGAAATTGATTGACACTTATCTTGCTGATCCTGTTCTATGATGCATGCTTACGCATCACAATACATGTGAGCACTTACAGGTTCTCAGCACATCAGTTAAAATCCTGGGCATTCAAAATCTTGGTAAGCCAGTCACTTCAGGTTCTAATGGTGATATTTATACTGTTAAAAATTATATACATACGCATACATATATGCTATATACAATTATGTCATATTGCATATAAAAGCTATTTCTGGAAGTCTAATTTTCCTCAATTTAAGAAAATTTGAAAATGCTTTAATTCAATTACAGGGAGATGTTGAAATCAAATAGTTTTCTGTAATGCAATCATTTTCCAAACAAGACACAGGCAATAAGATCAAAAACCAAAAAACTAAACCAAAACCAAAGCAATTCCTGTTCAGAACTGACTAAGCAATGTTTTTCTTTTTACTCCCACTTTGTGTTATGCGTTTAGTTTATAACAGGCCAAAAATCTACCAGCCTTTCTGGTCCAGGAATAGCTTTGCTATTTCAGTTTCAGTAAGAGAAGTTTATTCATTAACAGTCATTCATAAATTTAGTGTGCCAATTACTCCTGCACTCAGTCATATACAACACTTAAAAAAAACAACCACACAAGCTGATAATCCAATAAACCATAATATGAGCATGCATTACTTTAAATTATGGTGCGTATCACACTATTGTCAGCCTGTCAAAAATATTATGGAAAGAGAATCCATTATATTTTAGCACATACACTGCAAAAATAAAGGAAAATCCAAAGTCCCACAGGAGAATATAGAAAGTAAGACTCGACCTGTTGCTTTAGAAAAAAAGATGTCCTTCACCAGGCTTTTATAAAAAAAGATCCTACGGGAAAGAGTAATGGTTAGCCTGTGACTGCAAATGTTATGGCACTACCAATACGATATTTATTTGTTATAGTTGGGGTGTTTTAGAAGGCATTTGCACCAACAGGCTTATTCTGACATGCCTTTATTTATGGAAGAGCATTTCCCATTTTGCTACCTACCTTCTCAGACTGCAGTCACTTAGCTGTGACTAAAACATTTACTAAGAACCTGAATAGAGGTAGGATGGAAACTGGGTTTGGGTGGGAGGTGAAGAGTGTTCTGACAGGCTGCTTGACCAACATTTGCTTACACATATCTGTGTAAGGCAAAATGCTTTCTTGAGAATAAAAATAGCTTGTGCATTATTTACACAGGGACTTCCAGATGTCCTGCTTATATCTGTGGAGACATACAAACATTTTCCCAGAGTCTAACTACATACACTGCACGTTCATACCCTGGATCAGTTGAGAATTCTTTCATGGAGAAACAAAAGTTGTCTCTACCCTGTGATGATCTTGCCTGGACTTTCTGTTGTACCATCATATTTTAACAGCTGCTGTGGTCCAGAAACACCACCGCATAAGCCTGGGGGTAAGAATGCACCTTGCACAAGTTAGGAGCTAAAAGATAGCCTAGAACTGGGACCTTGCCCAAGTGAAGACTGTCCTGTGAGGCTTTGAAGTTGTTTGGGCCTGATTCTTGTCCTAATTGCACTCCTGTATATGAGGAATCAGCAGCATGACCTTCACCAAATCAAGAACAGAGTTGGCCCCTCCTGAACAGCAATCTGTCAGCTAGGAGGAGTGATTCAAGGCTACTGCTCTAAGTGACTCACAGGCTAGAAGTTGCTGCCAGCCTCAGACCTTATTGGAAGGCTCTGACTGACATTTTCATGCTCCCTCCTGTCAGTAACAGGACTATTTGATTCAGGTTTTTAAAACAATAAGATGTCATTGTGGATATGCCGCCTTAACTTTCAGGAAAAAGTGCCTGTCTTTCCATAAACAGACTTGACAAGTAGGTGATTGGAAAGCTGCTGATTTCAGCCCCTTGAAAATAAAATCAAAAACAGAGGAAGAAAAAATGCGAGTAAAGTGCATGTTATCTCTAAACTTTCTGCTATAGTTCTGCAGTGTTAAATAACATTAGAGATGCACCTGTGAACGAAGCACTCATCAGAGACATTCAGAGCCACAAGCTAAGCAAAGTAGCAGATATTCTCCACAGTTAACAAGTATTTTCCTCACACTAACTAAAATCTACTGCAAGTTGTGCCTTTTGACCTGTTGTGCTTCTGATGAGTCTGTCAGCTCCTCCACGAAGTAAAAATGACTTAGCAAAGGCTTGGACTAGATAGCTAGCTATAAGGACACTCTTCGGCTTCTTCGGTCTGCCGAAGAACCTGTAATAGTCCCATTAGAGACCCTGGTAAAAGCCTTTCATATTCAAGGTTTGAGAACATGATGAAAAAAATCATCATTAAATCATTCCACAAGGAAAAATTAATTTGGTGTCATCACAGTAGAAGCACAAAATGTTCAGGATCCTGCCTTCTGCTGGGACTTTGATACACACTTCCATCCCTCCATAAACAACTCATTTGCATGTAAGGCAATAAACACAAAGCAAAGTATGCAAAACATTTTCTAACGCAGTCTAAACTTAACTCTCCTCTCTAAACAGCTGCCTGCCTCCAGACCAGCAATTTGGATAGACCAGAACGAAAGAAAGGCTCCACAGATGTCTAGGCAAAAAACATATTCCCTCCTTACCTTAGATACAAGGAACAGGAAACCTATAGATAATCATCTTGTTTAAAAACATTACAAATAACGATGCTGTTTCTCGTATGCGCTAATAAAATACCCTTTGCCTCTGAGGAAGTGGTGCTGTGCAGATTTTAGGTAGTACTGGCTTTCCACCTTGATTCCCACTGAACGTTAGCTTATACTGCAGCAAGTCCCTCTGGCAGAACATGTATTTACTGTTCAAATACCCGAAGGGAGCTGCTTTGGGAAAGAGAACAATATGTGGAGGGAACAGTAGGGTCCTGCCCTTATCTGTGACAGCAATAAATCATATGAATTGTCTGCAGAGACTTCCTTCAAGAATTTAAGCATGGGAATTTTATCCCCCCTCATTCCTCTTCTGCCATGAAAGAGGTGTTGGACACCCTGATGTATGAAGCAAGTCAGCAGCAAAGGGCTCTCTGACTCTAAGTGTCTCAGGTTTAATAGCACAACCTAAAGGCTAAGAAGTTCATTCTGCTACTGACCAAGAGATTGAAGTCAAAAAGGAAAGCACTTGTAAGCAACAGCACACTGCAGTTGCCCTGGTCTTGGACAAACACTTTCCTTGGTGGCTTGTGAAATTCATCTTACCAAATCCTCATGAGCTGACCTGGATAGAAGAGGATCCCAACACCTGAATTAAGATGTTAATCAATGTCCAAAATTAAATTACTTTATTATCCCAGCACCAACCAGTGATCATTCATCTGTGATAGAAAACCAGCAGAGAAGTCTATTCTCATTTCATCCTAGCATGCAGGTTAAAAGGGCTCTCCAAATTTCAGTGCTGAGAACAAGATGTTAGATCACCTAACGAATATAATTGCTATTTAGGTACTGATGAAAGACAAGGGTTTAAAAAAAAAAAAAATAAAATAAAAATCATGCTTAAAAAAAGAATGAAAACATCCACATCAATCCCACAACATTTAAATATGTCAAATCATCTAAATCTATTCACCAAGTTTCTACTGCTCATTTTCTATAACCTGGAGCTTTTCCAGGAATCCCAAAGTGACTGCTAGTATTATGACGACAGACAGGCTGATAATGCATTTTGACGTCTATCTGTTTTATTTACCTGTATCAGCTCTCACTGTTGAGGCACATTAAATGAGGGTTTCACTATTTCCAGTAAATTACCCTTTTGCTACTGTTACCTTGCATACTTTGTATTGACCTTTATCTGTCAGCAAGAGCACAATGATTTCTATCCTTATGAAGGATGGTTACACCTGTGCATCTCACACCTTTCAAGAAAAATGGCTCATCATATTCTTTCACATGCTTCATGTCATTCCAGCACACCCTCCCCACCATGGCTTGATTCAATTTGTTGATTGAAAGTCATTCCAAGCACTTATGATCATTTCAGTTTGGAGAAAAATAAAAATTGGGATAAATGAAGCAAAAAGGAAGGAGTGAGAGAAGCAGGAACTCCTGCTGCTGCTTCAGTGCAAGACACTGGAAGGATCGTTAGCAGCCGTGACCAGACAAATCAACACCAGACTGTCTGGCTGTTGACTTCTAGACCTACTTGCACAGCCCAGAAAAGAGCAGCTTTTGCATTGCACTCAGCATAAGATACTGCTCCTTCAGCAGGTCAGTTCCCCTTATAGAGGCAATTAAAAAAACCAGCACCTCTTCTGTTTCTCTTACCCTTCCCTCAAATTATCCAAAAAATTTGCATTTGTGTTTATAAAGCCAGACAACAGAAACCATTTCCCTCTAGGGGAGGTGGTTTACATTGCCATTTCTTAGCTAAGAATATGAATGGTTTGTTCACAATTACATTGGACCCTTAACCTCTTGGGAAACTGCTGATGTGCTCTAGCTGATCCGGGCCTGATGGTCTGCATGCTTTGATCCCACTGGTGCTATAGATCAGATAGACATACCTCCAAGCTACTCCCAAATATCTCCCGATACTTCAAGAGACTGATGCACAGAAACTCAAAAACCCAGAATATAGCTTTTATCCCCTCAGTAGGGACAAAGCCCAGAGAGGGCCTGCAGAGAACAAAAATAGATGGAGACAGATGCACCCATCATTTACACATGCTGAGCGGTCCCCATTATGAGGACAATTATTTCATCCATATAATGCACCACAGTAAGCTGCTGATTTGGGGACTGCACCACATCTGGCTGGTACATAAGCACAGTTGGCATCCTGTAAATACATCTCTGCTGGATTTAAGTGCCAGCTGAGAAAAGCAGGAGAAATCTTAATTTACTAACCCCCATGAAATTTGGATTTTGAGAGGGAGGGGGAAAGAAAAGAACACACTTTTGCACCTGCTTTCCTTTTGATTTCTCCCTCTTCATCCTTCCACTGTGGCTCACAGCCTGCTAAGGAAAAACTAGAAGGCAAAAAAAGACAAAAATCCCAAATGCCTCAGCAGACAGCCAGGGAACTCTCTTGTTTTCATCAGTGCTTCATTGCAGGGTGGGTGAGGAGGGAAAACACTACCAAAAGGTTGCCAAGACAAGGAGTGTCGCATGCATGGAGCGGCAGGGCTTGCAGTGCAATCAATCATCGCACACACCGCCTTCAGCTGAAAGCTGCCGGCAGCAGCCCCCTCATGAGCCTGCCCTGCAAGCAATGCCTGTCCCTACAGTCACCCGCCCAGCATGCAGATCCTGTCCCCCAGCCGCAGCAGGGCTGGAGCAAACACACAAATCAATAACAAAATCAAAACCAACAGCAACAGAAGTGGGATCAACGGTGGGTAGGACCATTATCGCATGCGACTGGTTCAGCAGCAAGATGGAGCCGAGCCAGGAATCATGCAGAAAATACAACAAGATTCGTGACTTCTCACTTTTACTCCATTTCCTTTCTATTTTTCCCTTATTTTAGATGACGCAAGTAAAAAGATGCTTTGTACAAAGCCCCAAGCACAAAGCCCTTCTCCCCTTTCTTATGGGGGAGGTACAAAATCTCAAAAGCATATGATGGTCAGCTGTTATCAGCACCCTTTAAGAAATCCTTAGCTCCAAATGTCCTTGTTGGTGCCAGAAGCCTCTAAGCAAGATGGGCCAAGTCCCCCATTCCAGCAGAATCTGTGCACCACATGCATTAGCACAGCTGGGATTAGGGATTCAGATGCTCTGAATCCCCAGGTGAGGCAGCCTTTTCTTATCTTTTAAAAACCACAAAGACAGGCTGTGGACAAAAATGTGACTTTTTTATGAGGTATCTTTACAGTCTTGCCCCTTTGTTCACTCGCAGTGTTTTCACTCTCAAGAAGCACTCCTGAGCAGGGCAATAGTTCCTGCATATCCACATACACACATACACACACACAGGGATTCCCCCCCCCACCTCCCCCACTGCACCAGAGCTCCACAGATCTGATTTACAGACCAAAATGCATGCATCCCACCTCTCCTGCCACCCCATGTGCCTGAGAATTGCAAGCATCCTCCAGCTTCCAGCCCCATCCATCACACCCTGACGTGGAGTTATGGCCTTAGAAATCATCTCCCAGCGACATGGCTGACAAAGCATAAGCTTCGTCAAACAACCTACTCTCCTGCACCAACATGGGCCCTGCAGCACTGCCAGGGTTGAAGAAATAGGGGTTTTATGAGGGAGCTGAAGAAACTAAAGTCAGAGGACAGCTGGGGTCGAACAGAGAAAAGCCATCCTGGGTAGGGGACCTAGAGTTTAGCCATTTATTTCAGAAGTTACATTTCATTATAATTCATGAATAAACTGATAAATTACACCTGGAATCAGACAGCACAGAGAGAACATTCATCTCCAGCAGGGTATTTTTCTTGCAATGATAACTAATTCCATCAGAAAATATCATTTTACACAGCACAAAATACACACAGAGCACCCCAGTTTTACTGTAGGACCCGCAATTTTGTAGGCAGATTTTGCACATTAAGTCAGGAGGCCTTTCAAAGGATCTGCAGCAAAAAGTTTCATAAAATAAACCCCACAACCACTCTGCACTGCATGTTCTAGCTCTCAAAAAAGAATTCTATTCATATCACCTCTGATTTATCAAGAAAAAAGCAGTTACAATATTCATAGCCAATCTTAACAAGCAACATAAATCCTTACACTAAAAACTAATTTTTAAAAAGCTGCAGCAGCAAGTTATTTGAACTGATGAAAACACGACTGATAGTGCAACTGCAGAGCTATAGATAGAAGAGGATCCACGATTTCTCGTAGATCTGACACTTGTCTGATCTGTGATCTAAAAACCTGACGTCAATTGAGGTTACCACCGCAGCGCTCTCTGTCCAAACACTAAATTGAGAACACATCAGTGTAAAGAAGATTACTACCTGGAATATGAAGCCTTGTCTTGTAAAGACATTTCCCCCCCTTTGTTTACTGCATTTAGGAAGGCTGTTTATGCACAAGTTTAAATATCCGATTAGACCCCTTGACTTTAAAGGGAATATTCAGTGTGTGTGAAGCTAGACACATGCCTTTGTCTTTGTAGGGACTTTTTTCCTTTGTTTTTTCCAATGAAAAAATGCATTTATAACTTTTTCCTTTTTAAACCCTTCAGTATATGCACATATAAGAGTCAACACTGGTGTTTGCTGGCTTTATTTCAAAGTGATTAAAACCTGAGCATTGACTTGTGCTTCTCCAATGTTTGAGTTAGGTTTTCAAACCTGTCTCAGTGGCTTAGGATCATACCTTTCCAGAAAGTCACTACTTGCGCTCCAAGAGCTGTAGATGCTTCTGGAAGAGGGATTAGTTGGGAATGCTGCTAGAGAGAATGCCTGCGGCTCAAAACGGGGTTTGACACACACTTTTTTTTTTTCAATATGTAATAAGCAAGAGTGACCATGCACTATGAGAGAGTTTTGAACAACAACTCTTGTAAGAGCAGGGATCTTGCAAGTAACTGAGCGCTATTCCCATGCAATTTGTTGGTCTCCCTGTGCTCTTCCCATCTCAGCTATAAAAAAATGTGCAGATTTCTCCCACCCAGCTGTCTAGTCATTTATTATTTTCTTATTCCTCTGTTCAGGCAGCGTCAGCAATTGTTCCAAGTGCTGGTGTCTTTCCATAGAGTTAATCAGTATAATTGGGATGTTTTATAGTTCTGGACAGGGTGTTTTGCCATGTGGCATAGGAGCCATGGGCTGCAGGAACGTGACAGTGGAACACAGACATCAGAATACTGCAGTCTGAAGAAGAGGTTTTTTTCCCCTCACTCCAGTAAAGTTGTTGCAGCTTTCCCAGGTGGGAATAATCACAGAGGGTTAATTCCCTGAGGGTCGTGGAAAAGCACCTCCCAGCTCCTCTCCTCTTGTACAGCCACAGGGACAAGCAGTAACATGTTGTGCAGGACCTCAGAGTGTTTTGGGATCCTTTGAGTTAAAACTTTAACTGATTACATTCTGCCACTACTGCAATGCAGTTACTTCTGGTGGAAAAGCTAGAATTGGTTTAAACAGCTCACAGCAACAGAGCACAACCAGCCAGGACAGAGACAGCAGCATTAACAAGCCTACTTTTTCTTTCCCGTCCCCATGCTCCCTCCACGAATAGAGATAAATCATAGCTTATTGCCCATTTCTTTCTCAGAGCGAGATTGCTTTCTTGCAGGTTCTCAGAGTCCATATTACACCAGTTTCACTGTACATGACCATTTTCTTATCCTGTCCCAACATCCAGCTCTGCTCCATGCCTTGCTGCATAAGGTCTCAGCTGAATAAAGAAAACAACCAAATCCAAATTTCCTCCCCATCTCTGAGAATTAGTTCTGCAAATTCACCCCTGTAGCACACCCCGTATCTACACTGCAGGGACAGTAACTACCAGCAGTTGAGCACGACCACATGGATTATAATCAGTACTGTGCAACCAGCACATCTTGAACACTCAAAGCTCCTTGTACTCTGCTCCATGTCAGGTCAAAAATGAAGCATCGGGGCTCTCTTCTCCCCACACACCTTCACTCTTTATCCTGTCCACCTCTGCCGCTGTAGGCCAGGAATTCAGATGTGGCAGAAAAACACACAATGAGTTTCATCTTTTTTAATTGAATTGCATATCAATATTGATTGTGCTATTAATTTTGATAGTAAATTTAATAATTTAAAAAAGTCTGCTTGCAGTCTCTGCCAAGCTTTCCCAGGCCAGTGTCTGACAGCATTTCCCTCCAGATAACATGATGTGCAGTCAGAAATAACAGTCTGGGTAGTTTAGAGCTGCCTCTTTTCCTTTTCACTTGGAAAATGTCTCATCTGTCCCTCTTCCCTGTATCTGTCTGCTGAGGACAAGATGGAGACAGGCAGCGTCAGCAGAGATTGAATACAGACTGGGCTCTGCTGAGCTCCAGTCCCTGCTCAGGGGGTTCCTCAGGTGCCATTCCCAAAAGGCACCACCTCAGGGACAAGGGAGATGGATAAGGAAGAGTGGAGAGAGTTACCACGGTTAACACTCATTAATCATGGACAACACTATGCCTTTCTATACCCAGCCATCTGATGTTCTCTTTGTGACTACTCCTCTCAGTTTTAGTGACTCCAACAGGCTCCAAGCTGATTAATTCTCCTGTGTCCCCAAAATCTCATGCTGCTTTAGCCCGGCTTTGAAGGTAACGAAGGAAACAATTATACCAGATACCTCAGCCTGCCTCAAAGGCCCGATGGCTATTCCGCTTGCCTGGGATACCTACTCAGAGAAACCATCACGTTTGAAGAATGCTACTCCCAACACATCCCTTCCAAGTCTTCTGGTTTGAATTGTGTTTCAAAAATAAACAAACCACTTCAGAAACCTTTGCTGAGCAGCACTGAACCAGGGTAAAGCAATCGGGTATCTATTTCCCAGCATGCAAAGCCCAAGCACAGGAATAACTCAGCACTGTTCAAGGCACTGATGTTGCAGCAGTTTACCTTCACAGGGACCTGAGCCTTCCACACTTTGCAGAGAGGTATTTCCTCTGCAAACACTTGTTTTCCGACAATTTGTGCTTCTGCTGCCAGACATTGTTTTTCACCTTCAGAATTAATGATTAACAGTTAAATAATTTGACAAGGGAATAGAGGCCCTGTGCTAATTAAATTCCTTCATCATTTCTCTTTGAAAAGAGGAAAAATTGGTGTTTCTCAGTATCAGCATTCAACCAGAACAGGGCAGTTTGTGATGTTTGACTTAATTAGATGGACAACCATGGGCACAGCAAAAAAAAAAAAAAAAAAAAAAAAGAAAAAAAAGCAAGAAAATATTGCACAGGAGCCATAAACAGCCAACTGGGGAGCTGGAAACCAAGCAAACCAACATGAGCCACTTTCTAAACCAAATTACTTTTTATAAGAGTATAACATCTGTTCAGCTGAAACAAAAATAAGCAGTGCCTCTATAGGGTGGGAGAAACCAGTAATAAGTGTCCTGCAAAGCTTGACTTCTCCATTTTAAGGAATGCAATTCTGAGTAGCTGGGCTGTTCATCTCCACCAGCTTTCACCTTCACATGCCTGCTAGCAGGCTGGACCTCCTAGGGGCTCAGTGGTGCCCGCCTTCATGCCAGCATTAATACCACAAAAGATTATGCTAGTTCATCGACCCTTTGAAGAGATCCTTCCCATTGTTGTTGCTGTGATGATTGCCTGATAGCACTTTCTCTGCCAGATCCGCTAGGGATTACACCAGCATAAATAAGATAAGCCGCTGTCTGGCTGCTATTAAAATGCACCAAGAGGCTCTTGGCTCAGACAACATTCTTGCACCAATGCAAACTACATCCTCAGTGGTTTTGTTACATGTTTTTCCTCCTTTTGCTTATTCAGAGAAGGAATTTTCTTTCTGAAAAACACAACAACACACCCTAACATTCCAATTCTCTCCTATTGCAAATAATTTTCAAATCACTTGCTAATTTCCCTTGTTTCCATTGGGACAAGAGAGGAACACTCCTATGGAATATTCAAGGGTGCTTCTGTAAGAACAAAGGGATACAGAAAATCCCAGGAAGCTCCCAAGGCAGCACACACAGAAGGTCAAGATAGACCTGAAAAAGAGCAGAAGCCAACAGATTTTTTGGGTGCTGTCTGAGCTAAACTGCTGTAGCAAAGCTCAGTTGTCACAACCAGAATGAACATTTCAGAGTTGTGTTAGACGCAATCCATCCTTCTGAAACATGGTGGGGGACAGCCTCCCTGTAGCTCCCAGTGGCATTTTCTACTCTTACTTCTGAGCTAGAGAGTAGATACATCTGCCTGCTGCCCATAGAGCCTGCTGCTGGAAAGGCTTTGCTATGCCCTCATCTCCTGCTTTCTTGCCTTTTCTATTAAATCTAGGGTGGGAAGTTGTTTTAGGAAAACATTTAGTTACTAACAGAAGAAACGCTGAACTCATCATTCCTGGGTCACTTGGGTAACACCACGCAGCAGCCAAACAGAGCTTCTAAAACATGCACCAGGAGGAAGGAAACCTTCCATTTGACATTTGACAGTTTCAGTACATTCCCAAAGGTGCTCACAGAAATCGCTCATGGGGATGGGCATGAAGCTGCAGAAAGTAGTGGGGCTGTGAGAGGGTGGTCCTCTCCCAGGTGCTTATGGGATTCATTTATCCAAGTATACACTTTCAGGTAGGAACAGAGCCCATCAAACTCATTCACTTGCAACTTCAGTGCAGAAAAAAAAAAACCAAACCAGAAAGTGGCACCCAGGAAACACCAGCAGACCCACTTATTGGGACTGGAGTGAACATATTCAGCATAGGCTTTCACACTGAATTGACAGGAAGGCTGAGCACCAATTTCCGCTTTTAAAACAAATGCCAGGAAAATTACAGTTTCTAATTATCTTGTTGCACTTAAAGCCTATTAGATTTGTACTGTCTCTTCCCCCCCACTTTTTCACTTCCATATACTTCCTCCAGTCTACAGTTAATAAGAAATCAGTGTATTGCACTATTTGGCATCTTGCTGCTGAAGTGGCAGGAGTCTTTGGTTACCAAGTCATTTGCTGCTTAATTGAAAGCTTTCCTCTCAACTCATTGCCATGCAGACACTCTATTGGAATGCAGTAGTCAAGCCTAGTATTGATTGTCTTCCCACTCCCAGCTTTCCTCTTCTGAGTTTCCAAATCAATTGCACCCTGTTGTTTTCCTTCTAAGAAAAAAAAAAAAACCACAAAAAAAAAAAACCAAAACACATCACCCATTCCACAACCCCATTTACCCCTGAAACACACCGGTTTGGCTTTGTATAGTTTCTTAGAGAAGAGACAGGAACAAGACAAGGAATGGCACATGGCTACAGTAAAAGCTAGATTCACACCATGTCAGATCATCTCCAAGCATGAGTGTGCATCAGCCAGGTCCAGTGTGGGAGTGGATTGTGGGCATATAAACGGTGAATGAAATCGTAGTTTTATACTCTCACTGGAAGCAATCTGGAATTTATCTCCCTTCCTATTGCAGAAATTAAACCATTTTTAACAGTTAAAAATCTAGTAATCAGAGAACCCTAATGCAGTAGCAGCTTGCAAAAGTAGCCAGACTGCAGTTGTGAGTTTGCAGGACTGAAAACCAAGGCTTGGCAAGCCATCACTGCTAACACTAGAGGAGAGTCAATGAAATACAGGTTACTACAGACATCCGATTTTCAAGTTATGGTTCCCAAGTGCTTTTGAATCCCACCCATTTTTAAAGTCCTGAGGAACTTGGTGGATTAAAATGCTCTTGTCAAGGCCTTGTATAGATAATAGTTGTCTCAGCTCAAACTTGCACTGTAGGAACAGGTCTTCAAGGGCAGGGTCACATTAAGGCCACGCACAGTAACTGCCCCTAAATTCTTCTTGGTAGGTCTTGTGTCAGTACTCAGCACTACTCTTCTGAAAGACAGCAGGTTTGACTACTGCAGTCTCTCAAGACAGGTAATGCAGAACTTCAAGATGAGGTCCTCATGCTGTAAGAGGACTCCATGATATCATTTGTGAGAGCATACATAGCTAAATATTTTGTGCCTGTTGTAAACATGCTTAGGCCTCCCAGCTGCTCTGCCACAGTGGCTTCTCACTGTTCCCACATAGCCTTTGTACTTTAAAAAAATTCAGGGGGGTTGCAAAGCATGAATCAATGAGCCTCACTTCCTCCTGAGCAGCTTTCTCTCACTTACACATTTTCATTGCAATACTGCCTTTAGGCTTCATCCATCAGCAGGCACCTGAACCCACAGGCAGAGACAGCTTTTGCCCTAAACACACTGCATGTCACTTATGGATACATTCTTTTTGCTAATCTAGGCAATTTTACACCATACTTTCAGCCTAGGAACAGATCTGTGTTTGAGCAGAAGCCTAATAACCATAAGGAAAGAACTGAATAATATCTATGCCCACCCTGAAAAAAAATCAAACCTTTCCGCAAAGTTGAGAATGAGCACCTAATACCAGGGGCCACTTATTCCTTCATAAATGGCAACAACTGAGACTTCCTAAGCCCAAATCATCACCCTGTAGATCTTGTGGACTCCCTTAGAGTTAGAAGGCACATTGCCAGCCTCAGATTTTCATCTTCTGCAGATAAATTGGTAATTTTACTCTTTCTGCCCCAGAGGCCATACAGGTCCCAAAAAGATTTTATTCCCTTTCATCCTCAACCCAATATGAGTATCATTTCAGGGTCACACTCCAGACACCTCCCAGTACAGAGACCGTGTTGCTGTATTGAACTCAGACTCCTGCATTGCAGGTACCAATAGCAAATGCCAGACTGGCCAACAGGAGGGAAGCAAAAATACATTTATCCCCTGCAGACCCACAGTCTCTGTAGCAGCTATACGGTCCTCATGACACTCATTTAAGCCTTGAATTCCAGATTGCTCTAATCCTACCTGCCTTTGGGAAAATTAGGCTGTCAGGATACAAAATATGCTCCTTGCTATTTGCCATGTAATTAAGCAGAAATTGCTGCCCAAGGCTAATCTCAGAGTATATTTTACTGTGGAGCTCAGTGCCAGAGTTCAGATTTGTAATTTAGTGGCATGCCAAGGAGCTATACCTGAACTCACAAAAGGATTTTCTCCACTCATCATCTCTCTGCTACTTTGGTGGCAGCTGGGATTCTGTATTCAGAGATGTTTGGGCTGGGCAAACAAATTAGCAGAGACCAGCCTCATTAGGAATTCACATGGGTACCCATCTTGCCTCACAGCAGGAATGAGATGCTGACTGCTCCGTTTCTGGACCCCAAACCCTCCCCAATATGGGATGTTCACTAAAATCTCCTCTTTCTTTCTACTCACGCAGCCTGGCAGCCTCCAAAGAAGCTGAAGCAGCTGCACGATCTGCCCCCAAACCCATGTCTCCTTCTGATTTCTTGGATAAGTTGATGGGGCGAACTTCAGGATATGATGCCAGGATCAGGCCAAATTTTAAAGGTATGCAAAAAACTCTGCTTTGTGGCTTTGTTTCAACTTGGGACTGAAAACTGCATGCAATCTTCATGAATGCCTCCCTAGCTGCATATGGAATACGAACAATTGTAATTCATATGAAATATGTATGATAATGAGAGATTTGGCACATGGATCTCTTCTAGATGCCTGGTAAGGCACTTCTACTCAGAATGAAAACAACCTTGTAACAACTTTACATGCAGGAAGAACTTCAACAGAGAGATCAGGGATCCTGCCAAACCAGGTAGTGACTGGCAGGGAGCAGAACATCTCACAGATAAGGAGAAAGTTGAAGTTTTTCTCTGAAAGTCACTGCCCACAGCACCTTCTAATAGTGGGCAATGCTCCCTCCTTTGACCCACTGAAGCCAAAAGGAGTCTTTCCCAGAAAGGAATCCAGTAAGATGCTGGGGCAGCTCTGACCCACCACTGTCCCCACAGTAACAGGGCTATAAATTAGTACCCAACACAGCTCCATTTCACACCTGGATTCCCCAGTTCACTCTACAGCCAAGCAGCATAGAAGGAGACCCCGGGAGAGGCAACAGAGCCTCTCTTTACTCCTCAAAACACCTCTTCTAACAGGGTGGGATTTATGGACTCTTTTTGGTGGGTTTTTACGCCTGGTCTAGTGGAAGCTGTCCCTGCCTGTAGCAGGGGGCTTGGAACTAGATGATCTTTAGGGTCCCTTTCCAACCCACACTACTCACTGGGGTTTTTTTGTTTTCTGAGCTCATTTTTCCAGAGCTATTTGCCCTTGCATTGCACCCAGATATAAAGTGGGACCTGCTCCCTCTCAGCCACTGTCCAGCCCTCTTCAATGCTCATTTCATTCACTTCTTTTGTTAACCTACTACCAATTCCTCCTCCCTCCTGAGAGTCACAGGTAGTGCTAACATAGGACTCCTAGGACCCATTAATCACAGTGACAATACTTGTTATCCAGCTTCAAACAGTGAGCTCTATACTGGGCTTTTAAACCCAAATACAGGTGGGATTCTTATGTCTTAGTAATCAATTAGGCAACAGAGAACACTACTGGTTTTGACCCAAATCACAGAGAGTTAAAAAAAACCACCCTGTAAACATGCCTACCACCAAATTATGCACACACAAAAGAAATTAAACTTTAATATTTAATGAAATGTATACATTATCTTCCTGCTGAAGGCAGCTGTATTGCATTTTTATTTGAGATAATTTAATTTCAGTTTTATTTCAATGAACCACACCTTCCCCACAGGGCAATTTTGCTGGCTTAGCCTCCTACACATAAATCAGTCTCCAATTTATATGGGAGGCATAGGAGGTGTTTTACAGAGCTTGGGGTTGTAGCTCTCAAAAGCACATCATTTAAATTAACTGCAGTAACTCATAAGGGCATTTTAATGGCTTAGATCTAAATGAAAATAATACCAAAGATCTGCATCGGATTGATTTTTGAGGAGGGGAAGATTAACAAAAAGAAGATTGCAGCTTTTCCTTAAATGCTGCAAGGTCTGGACTTAGCTGTGGATTCACATTCTGAGAACAAGGAAGAAGCACTTGGGCTTTGGTTTAGGTTGGAGGAGGAAGCCAGCAACTCAGACAGGGACAGAGTTGAACCCAGCAGGCGTGGACAGGGGACCTATCACCCAGGCTGTACTCTTAACCCCACCGTTGGTAAGCTATACTCCTTCACAGCTGCATCCCCCTGCAGAGGTGGCACATTTCAGTGGTAAGAAGGGAAGTTTCTAGAGCCTCATACAACCAGCCAAACTCTGCAGAATCCTCACAGCTCCCTTTGGACACAATGGGAAGGGCACAATGTCTCAACAAGAGCTGACCCAAGGAGAGCCTTCTTCATGTGCACTGGGTCGAGTTCATCCCACACTCAGCTTCACATCAGCACAAGAGAAGGAGCAAGACAGCCAAAATCCTCTATGCATGTCAGTCATGAGTACATGCAGTCATCCAGGAGGTCAGCTTAATATTCTGGATAAGCCGTTTGGAGAAGATAGGCTGGTGAAGGGAGAGATAGAAAAGACACCATTTTGTACCTAATATTTTCACCCATACCTACGTTTAAGTCTGAATGAAGAGATGCGCAGATTGAACAGAGCTGCTACTGAGCTGGCAAATGCCTGTCTGGGAGCTGGATAGACAGAAGCCTACTTGGATTGCCTGGGACTCACACCAAGAGAATCCCAGCCATAGAGAGTATCACTGTTCTGTGGCTGCGATCCTACTCCTGCAGAGGACAGGCACAAAGTTTCAGAAGAGGCCAAAACAGGAGAGAAGGAAAGGGAAATGAAGAGGAACAAACCAGGCTCCAAATGTTACTTAGTAATCAGAAAATTCCATTAATTTCCACACAGGAGGAAGTTTGCACTGATTAGAGGCACAAGCCTCTCGTTAAAGCCATTCCTCCACCCCCACCCCCCCCCAGTATTTTATCTTGCAGCAACTGCCAGACTGCAGATGTGGCCTTATAACTGGCAAGCATCACTCCCCCAGTCAGGCTGAGCCATCAGGCTGTTTGAAATGCTGACACCATCCCTGTTTCCAGAAAGGATGGGGGAATAATCTAAATATCCAACCTTGCCACTTCCACATATCTTATCTTCCCAAAAGCATCTGTCACAGGGATGATACAAGATTAGTTCACCCAGCATTAAAGGGGGACCTTGGTTCCTGGGAGGGGTGTTCTCTGGTCTCTGCTTTGGCTACCTTTCCCCACCACACACGGGGCAGTAGAAAGGCCCCTTTTGCTTCACCCCTCTAAGGCTTTAGATATCTTCTCTTTATATGTGGGTAAGCCACTGGTTTGTCAGGCACCAGATGTGGCTCTCCTTCCAGAATGTTCTCCAGCTTCCTGAATTGCACTGAACTGCAGCTCTTGGCATCACCCTTGGTGCAAATGCAACATTTGACCTCAGATTCACCAGGCAATATTGTGATCCACTTCCAGTCATACCAATACCTTTGGGCACCAGCACCACATGAACAGACTAACCCCCATGCCCTCTAATCGCAGTCTTTTAATCCCTTAATCTCCACTCCTCTCCTTTGGTGGCCCCCTAACTTTTCTAATATGAGCAGGCTAAGCAAAGCTTCTGTCTGAAAGGAAGTAGAGCCCAGGAGAAGCATGGTCCAAAGCCTGGGAGAACTCTCTCCCAAAACAGGACAGGCAGAGAATTTCCGCTGGCAGAGTCCCAAAATCTCTTATCCAGCTGTGAGCCTTAGCAGACACCACTATTACCACATGGGGTACTTACTCCTTTACCCAGCCTGATCCCTACAGCACAGGCTTCTGTACTGACTCTGAAGGGAGCAGATAGTCCTAGTTCAGAAACATTTAGATGCTTTATATGAGTATTTTAAGAATATAGAGCTCTAAACAAGAGGGTCTGACAATAGTCTATCAGCTCTTTTCTGGGTTACATTGCTGTTGTGTTCAAGGTGAGCTTGCCACGCATACAGCAATGCCAAGATAGCTGGAGAGCTACCCTGCCTGGCTGTGATCTATTCCTTTTCATCAAAACAATTCACAAAACAGATATATAAACACTATCCTAAACAAGGGAACAGAGGTGAAACAAGAGCATTGTTTGATGTCAGACTGGCATCAGAACCAAGATAATTAAGCTAGGTCATCCAGATTGTATTCCCATACCCACCCCTCAGTGACCCTGCTCCCACAATATGTTTTAATGCTACAGAGTGGAAATATTTTGTCTTATAAGCACACGGTAAACTGCTATTCCAATCTGTATTTGTCATGCAGGCCCACCAGTGAATGTCAGCTGCAACATTTTCATCAACAGCTTTGGTTCGATTGCAGAAACAACTATGGTAAGTACAAATCACAGCACAGCTGCTCAGCTACTGGCTCAGCCTCATTGCACTCCCAGCTAATGCAGCATCACCCTCTTCTTTAGTGTGACCAGAGGAAAACATTGTCTCAGTGTTTCCAAGTTTATCTAAGCTTAGAATAAATTAATGGTCAACACAAAAGACTCTCATTGCATGTAGTTGAGGATCACACAGTCTCTATCTGCATCTCTACAAAAACACCGTACAAAGTATAAGAGTCAGAAAGGGAAACAAATAGTCTTTTCTGAAGATATGCCTAAGCTTCCAAGCTCAGAGACATTTGCAGACACTTTTTGTTTAAATGCCTATAAACCCAGAAGTATGAATCAACACTGTGTGAAGGGAAATCAGCTGAACTCAGATTCAGTCTGCACCAGATTTCAGATCCCCAGAGATTACAAGAATCACTAGATTACTTTCTTGGAGAAATTCTGTAGACAATGATTTTTTTAATAAAAAATTCAAAACCAATATTTGCAAGTTCAGGCTCACTTCAGACAAAAATCAGGGAACATGTCTAAAGGCTGCATTTAATTGGCAAGATCCGAGGAACAGAGTATCACTAGAACAGAAGATAATTACTCCATCTGAAAACTATTAAAGATTGGTTGTGACATAATCAGTGAACAGCAAAGGAAAAACTCTGGAGGTACAGTGCCTTACCTCTGTGCTAATTAAAGCTAATACAGAAAGATGGTATTTAATTACTCTTTGGTAATTCTTTTCCTAGAAAGATGTTGAATTAAGAATGCAAGACTCCAGTTCAGGTGTTTTGTGCTTTCAGGCAGGACGTTGTAGGCTTTACATATAGATCACACTCTAGACTTGAACAAGTTATTTGCCATGCATGCCACTGTCAGAGGAGTAAATAGCTTTATATCTGAGGTTGTAAGTCTCTTCTGACACAATACCCTTCTTCTGGAAATGTTTGGGGTTGGGGAGAGTTCAGTTACAATAGTAGGAAAAACCCTGTTACTCTGTCCAAGCACAAAGAAATACATTTTTACAGTTGGATTGCAGAGTTCATAGATGAGAAGCATATTCATTTGTATATAAAGCAAAAAAAGAACTAGAACCAAAATACACATCTGTTCCTAACGTACTATTCTATTAGATACCTCCTTTGGTGTTACAAGCAATAAGTATTCTGTTCCTGCACAATCTAGCAGAGATGATCCAGAGTGCAAGGGAGAGAGGCAGGCCCACAAGGGATCCCTGTGTAACACACAGAGCACATTACAATGACATGTTTTTTAATATATCTGTTCTACATTGCAAGATGCATTGGAGCACTCATACAAAGACACCACAGGATCCCTGTAAACAAGATGCTTCATAAAATCAGCATAGACTAGCATGAGAAAGATATGCAGTTTACCTCTAAGACATGCTGCAGGGACTTGGTATCCTCTCTAGATGCCACTCATTTCATAGTCTATCTTCCATAGAAAAAATTCCCATGGGAACCCAAAAACACCCTGTGGGCACATTGCTTTGTCTAGAAATACCCAAGCCGGCTCTGACAAGCTAGTCCAGATGTCAGGCTGACACAGCATTGCACACAACCTAATATAATGCACTTCTTTGGGGACAGCAGTTCCGCTTGTAAACACTGACAAGAGCACAAGCAACACAAGTACTGAAACATCTAAAAACGAGAGCTCAGCAAGTTAGAGCAGTCTCTGAGATTTGCTAACCTGGGATTTATTCTGCAGAGAAGCCAGTCTCTCCCCAGTGTTTGAGGATGCAGCAGGTCAAACAGGCAGCATCAGCTCCCACCGCAGATTCTATTGGATAGAGAAGGTCCTGTCATGAAGAGAGACAGACCTGACTACTTTGAATTCAAACAAGTGATCAAATATCTGGGGGGAATAGAGGGAGGAGGGCAGCTGAGTTGGAAGGGAAGAGGCAATTCGACCTTTTACTATGAAGAAAGCAGTAGTCTATGATTGACCCCTGAGACTGACTGTAACACTCCCACAGCTGCTTCACTTGCCAGAAGACGAACAACAACATTATGGTTTAAACCTCAATCATTAGGCATTCTAAGCCTAGCCAAGTTCAGGTTCTGAGTGCTACATCATCTTATACTTGGTTATTATTGCACTACTACCTGCAGGGGAGGAATCATAGGTTTTTATGGATATTACACATGGAATTAGAGAAGATTTTAAAATGTCTCTCTAGTGAGGCTGGCAGTTTCTGCAGACAATATCACTGTTACCATTTATGTTCACACTGCCTGAATCTCACAAATCAGTGTAAATCATGGAGGTTACCATGCTGAGGATTAGAGAAATTGGAGGTGAATGCTCATTTACAGCTTTAAGCATCATGGAAGGTAGAGAAAGAGAAGTGAATACAGGAAAATAGAAGAGGCTTTTGATGGAGCCACTTGGGTCTACAAGCCTCAGAAGGAAGGATAGTGACTTGGGACTGAGAGAAGGCATAGACTTCCCAGAGCAGGGAGAAAGCTGATGGATGCCTCACAATGGTTCAAAATGAACAAGGCAAAAAAAACTGAGATAGAAAACTGCTGCAAGGTTAGACAAAGTCATCCACCAAACTGAATTCCCCAAAGCAGAGCTGACTTAAAGCAGGGAAAGTAAACTCCTTTAAGCATCCTGCAGAACCGGAGACCCAACATAAGAGCCTCTAGTAGTGCACATAATTGATTGGACACTTATGCTAGATTGCAGCTCATAGTTTTATCCATCAGCATCACTTGTTATCAGCTCTAAGGACAAGAGAGGCTACGGCTGGGAATATATCCTCATGAACCCAGTAAGTCCCTTCAAGGGGAAGGATACTACCAACTACCAGACAAGTGCAGACAGCCTCCTTCCATCCCAAAGCATTACTGCAATGATGCAAAGGATTCCAGAGGACAAACGCAAGATGCATCCACTCTACCTGCTTATTTCTATTAACACCTAACAACCCCCAACCACAAGTTGTTAAGTCCCTTTTCACTCTTCAAAAGCATAAAACACCTTCCCCACCAGGTATATCAGAGCAGGAAACCTACAGCAAAGCTACAAATTCTTTATTCAAAATGAAACAGAAGTCATGCTCCTAGGGAATAGGGTCTTGGTTTTAACTGAATGAACTGTACCAGCTTTGGTTTTGCTTTGTAGTATAAGACAACTAGTAGCATTATCTGCTCATTCATCTAACAAGTTTCCTGGTGTAAACAGCAAGCTTGGAATTAAACAATGTCCTCAATCTCTCTTCTAATGGAAGCTGCAGTTTCATGGCACTCCCACTAGCTTAGGCAGTTGGAAGCATTTCGTATAGAGAAGGCACATGGAGAAGGAATATTTTTATATCATTACCCAGACTTGCTAAGAGCTGAACTCAATGCTCAAGATGGCCCCTCCTAATCTCCTGTTTTAAAAAGGACCTATGCACAGCAAACAAGAGAGTGTGAAAGAAACCCACAAAACAGCCAGCACAGGCTCCCCAAGGCACAGCGTATACATGCAAAGTTATTTTTGCTGCTTTCTTGCCATAGTTATCTCATCTGAAGCAAGCAAACCAAATGTGACCTTCCAGCCAGCTACAACACAGCTACAACTGGTCTCCCAGCATCTCCTAAGGACAGGAGGAGCTGAAGGCTGCAAATGCCCAAATGTTATATACTTTTTCAGACATCAGCATAGTATATTTCCAGTGAGATAAACCATCCTGCAACATAAACAGATTGAGCAACTCACTCCAGGCTCACAAGCCAGAGTGCAGCAAATAGCAAATATGACTGATTAAGCATACGGGTCACACATTTAATACTGGACCCACGCACCCCAAGATATAAAGATGCACATCAACATACAAAGCCTGCAGCAAAGCTAGATTTTGAGCTCAATTTTCTGCAGTCATTCTTAAAACCAACCATCAGTCTCACAGAGATGATGAGCACATAACAAGTCACACAACACAAAATGAAAAGGTCTTGCACAACTTCCCACAGTCTGCAGCAATTTCAATATTAGACCTGCAGTGTTTTGACTATCTACGTGCTTGGAGTTTAGTTTTGCACCAAATGGAGAAGGAAGGAAAAAAAGCCACCATAATTCAAACACACGTACGCACAAAAGCTGAAGAATAAGACCTCAATAGCAGATTCCTGAACTTCAAATTCAGGATGCTGGCTACAGCCCACCTTCCAGCAGCTCCATCCTTGGCCCAGAGACATATACTTTCCCCTCCTTTTGTAGGGAGACCTTGAAAATATTCCCCCTTTAGATTCCAGCACAAACCCCCACATCTACTAAACACTAGGATACTACTCCCACCCCTCAACACATGCCTACCTTCCTTAAGCACCAGTCTTCTTTCTCCTCCTCCTCCTCCTCACCAGCAGCACCTCCAACACAACAACTATTCGCAGCACCTTCTCCCCTGCCCCAGCTGTGACTTTCACACCAGGCTGCAAATTGGCTTCTTGGCTACAGCTGTGACAAGGTGACAAGGTCTCTGATTAACCCTTCCAAGGTGAATATGATCCTGGTGTGTTTAGGGTTTGTTTGTGGGGGTTTTGGGGGGTGGGATTTTTTTGGTGGGTTTTGTTCGCTTGTTTTTTTCCCTAATCAGTCACTTGTAGTGCTCTTTTGCAGGGCAAGTAGCCTTAAAAATTTTGTTATTCCCTTGCTAGAGAATTAACTTAATGCTAATAAAGCCCATTGTGTTCTGCTGCCCAGGTGGATAACAGAATCCCCACCTGAAGGAGTTCAGTCTTTACCCTGTTTTTTTTCCATCAGCAAAATGTAGATGTATCAAAGTGAAGCCTCTCATCAAAACTGTTCAGAGCAGAGGCTGGTCTGACAGAACCCCTGAGTCAGGAGCTGGAACCTATTGAGTTTCCTGACAGCCTCCGTCCCTTCCTCACAGCACTACCTCCAGCCTGCTGCTGCTTTCACCAGCTCACACCTCATCAGATGCCAAGACTGTGGTGTCTTGGGAAGAAGAGACGTCAAATGATCTTCCATTTCGCCAGCTCCTTGCGAGGTCATTAACTAGAATTTCATTTCAGTATTATCAAACTGAACTATTTTGATCACTTCAGTCACTTTCTTCCCACCCTGCGTCACCTCCCCCTGGGGAGTGAAATGCCTTTGTGCCAAATTGCAAAGCTCCTGAATGCTTTCACAACACAGAGCTGCTGTTCTTCACTTCCAAGACAGCCAGAGGAGCAGGCTGCACAAGACAATCAATGCCTGGATATGACTGGCACACAAATGAGGAACTCAAATAATAATGATATAAAGAGATTTTTTTTGCTGAGTTTGCAGGCCCAGTAAAACCTTTTTTTTTTCTTTTTGCTTGAAAGTTCACATCAGAAATTGGTCCATTCTGTCCATCATTTAGGAATAACTGTGGATTTCTTGGTGGTGCTAATTAAGATCTCATACGATAGCATCCAGGAGAAATGCCGTATATCTCCAGGTAGCCAATAAATGAGTGTTTGTTTGGCTCATCACCTCTCAGCTTGGCTGCTATGCCTAGGCTCACAGCTTTCAACACACAGGATCCTTCAGCTGCTACAGAATACTGTGACCCTTATCTTAGGCAATGGCACAGCCACAGACATACCCCATTTGCTCTCCATGCCTTCTGCTGACTCCTCAGGCAGTGCCATGTCCAGTTTGCTGTCACAGAGTTTGTTTTCTCATTTATGTTCAAATAAGCCTGGACATAAAATATCTAAAAGGCTGCTCAGCACATTCAATACTATAGTGCAATGCAGCTGTTTGTCATAAGGGAAAAAGCGTCTGGGAGAAAACAACCATTCTCAGTGACCAGGCTAAGATTGTGGAATAAACCTACTGGGAAGGAAGATCTTCATAAACACACACACAGGTGAAATATTAATGCCATAAAATGGCAAAGCAGGAGTATTGCATTCAGTCCATGTATTCTATTTCTTTGTCCTTGCCTTTTTTTGTATCACAACATAAATGCTCAGTTGTCTATATTCCAAAGCAAAAAATACCCACCATAAACACTTGTCTCTAAAGAAGGAGCACAAAGAGTAGCATGCACCAGAGTTACCACACTGCTGAGCATCTCCTGGACCAAGGCAGTGCAGTCTCTCACACCATACACTCATGACATGACCTTGGACATGAGTACAAGACACTTGGTCTCTGGAGATGAGTTAGAAGGAGCCTTCTCACACCCATCTACTGTGAGAAGTTAATTTTCATTTGTCCCACAAGCATGTGATTAAGATCCCTCATCATGGTGACGAAGACTGTGGCAGTTGTTCTGTCTATGGCCTCTTATGCCTGCTGTGGTGGCAATGTAAACCACACTACACCTCCCTTCTACCCTTTCGTTCAGCAAGGTTTGGAGCTGAAGCAGTGAATTTAGTCCAGCAACAAAGCTTACCCGTGGCAACACAGGCTATTGCAGGAAGAGTGGTTCCATTTTCCCCTGCTTCCAACACTCCGTCAGGCTGAGAACACTCCTGGGCAGCTACCACTGTTTGGAATTTTCTTCCAAACATGAGTTTAATTTGTGTTGTACATGACATAAGCGCCCATCTGGAGCTGACCTGCTAACATCTAGCTGAATAAACATAACAACCTTTCGCTTTCTACCTGTTAGGTCAGTGACATTGATTTCCCTTGACTGCAGTGGTGGCAGATCTTAACACACAGAGAAAGGGAGAATTGAAAGCATACAGGTTGTTCAGGGAGCTGCTGTGTGCCATGGGAGGTGGAAATTCAGGGTTGCTTTCCTTTTTCACGTTTGTGGGACTTGCCAATCCTGCACTAAGGCACTGGTTCCTGTCCACAGCTATTCACATTTTCTCAAGACACATTATCCAGGGTCAGCAGAGATGAATAATTTAGTCAGAGAGATGCACTAGGACTTGTGAAGGTGACATTTGGAATATCAGCAGAAGGAGAGAGTGTTGCAACTCTTTTTCATGTTCAGAGGTCTGGTCCTTTTAGCATCAAGTCCTTGGTCCATTTGCTGTTGTCACAATCATTAATGTCATTAGCAGCTTCTGTGCTCCAAGGATGTAGATGGCACTAAGTGGCCTGAAAAAGATTCTAGATCATGGGCTTGGCTATGGACTGTCCCATCAAAAACACAAGGCTCCCAAGATGTGGGAGAGGCACATCTTTTCCCAGCCTTCCAGTGGACTCCACAAGAGTCACATCCTCCAGGACAAGAGGGTGCAGGTTTATAGTCAAGCAAGCACTTGAGGCAGCAACTTCAGAAAGACTGTCCTCTACATGCTTCTTTTCACCTCCAGAGCTTTGTGTTCTCCAAATGGAAAGAACAGACCTGATGGCAGAGTCAGGGACATCCCCTCAGAGGTGCCAAACAGTCTCACTGAAAGAAAGGTCCTAGTGCCTGCAGCAAATATTAGATATCGGCAAGCATGTGAGACACCCTCCAGTAACTGTCTCCTAGTAAAAGTCTTCGAAGGACATTACTATTAGAAAGGCATCAAAGAAACTCTTCAGCATGATAGTAACTATTAGTTTGGGCCAGGGCAGTAAAATTGGTTTATGATATGCTGCTCTTCAGACACAGTCTGCTTCTGTACTTGGTAAATGTCAATTAATTTATGGACATGGAGGTTTTATCACTCTCCTCATAGTTGGCACATCCTCTTCCCATTTAATTCTGTTGGTTCACTTTCTTATGTGAAAGTCAGCAGAGAAGGGGCATGCAGGTCACCCTGGGAAGCTATTGGTCAGACAGGGAGAAAAGAAACTACCTTTAATTGTCTAGGAGAGTGTCAGAGGTCAACCTCAGCAGCCGGCCTTGGCTTGGGGAGCTCCAGGGAGCTGTAAGACACGGTTATAAAGCAGATATAATTTTGCATAGTGCTATGGGACCAGCTTCAATTAAAGATGGCCATCCAACAAAATCTGTAGCATTTATGGCGGTTTGACATTAGAGAGGGGAACCCAGACCACTCACTTAGAATTAGGAGAGCAGACTTCATGCACATCCCTCTCATGTTCACATACTCTCACCAAGGTCAGCTGCTTCCATCAGTTCATACGAGTTACCCTTATATTAGTGGTCACACACGGAATATCCCTTCCATTGACTGCCAGTCTCACTGTGCCTTTTCCTTTCACGAGTCTGGAGGAAACATAGATAGACACAATATGGGATGGTTCAACACTGAAAGGAAGTTAGCTTCAGTCTCCTTTTCCCCTTAATCCTCTGCAAGAGTTTTCTTGCTGACACTAGCCTTTACAACCTCTGCAACTGAGCATCGCTTCTCCAGCCCCAGGGTTCAGACTAGAGGCCTTGACACTTCACACACAGCTGACAATTACTGTGACAGGGGGATGCAAGGATAGGCAGCTGCTCCTGCTATGAGATAGCTGTAAGCTACAAAGCTAAAAATCAACAACAGCTCCTTGAGAAATAATGTCTAAAATGCTTGCCATAGCTTGGGAACATAGGCCTAAACATGGTTTGGTTTTGACAATCATTTTAGTACATGCTCCCCAGCTCTCAGCACTTCCAGCCTGCTTTGAGCACTAACAGTGTTTCTCTGCTCCCTGCTTACACCGCACAGGATTACAGGGTGAACATCTTCCTGCGACAGCAATGGAATGACCCACGGCTGGCGTACAATGAATACCCTGATGACTCCCTGGACCTGGACCCCTCTATGCTGGACTCCATCTGGAAGCCTGACTTGTTCTTTGCTAATGAGAAAGGGGCCCATTTCCATGAGATTACCACAGACAACAAGCTCCTGAGGATTTCCAGAAATGGCAATGTCCTCTACAGCATCAGGTGAGGTGACTCAATGGGAAGAGCTCCACCAAGGTAGGGGAGGACAGAGCTAAACTTTCACTGTTCAAGCCTAAAATGAAAATGTGGACTTTGAGCATGACATTGGGTAAAAAAATTTAGGGTTTTTTAAAATAGGAAATCATACAATTCGCAGTATCATAGCAACATGGTGGGAAGGGACCCTCTGGAGGTCTCCCAGGTAACCTCATCCTGATGATTGACAACAACAGACCAGGTAAGCTGTGGCTTTTCCTGGCCAAATTGAGATATTTCACTTCCAAACTCATCCACTCTTTATTTTAAACTAATGAAATTCAGATCAAACTTCATGAGCTTAAAGAGGGAAAGTTTAAGTATATTTTGAAGATTTTTTTTCACCTCCTGTATAACGTAAGTTTGCCTAAGATATGCACACTGCATCTCACACTGCAGCTCCCAGTGGCAGCCATGGGGAAGAAAAACCAGCATGGAGCTATAAACTGGAAAATAGACAGCTTAATGCTGCAATGTAGGCAGCTTCCATCAAACATCAATGTGGTTCCAGCCCAAAGACCACCTCCCTGATGGCCAAAGCAGTAAGAGAATTGCCATGCGTGTCGGCTGAATGCGGAAACCTCACATTTCTCAATTTCTAAAAACAGGCAGGCAGTAAAACTGACACCAGCAGCTTGGCAGAGAGCACAGGGTCCTGTTCCAGGTGGGTTTGCAGGAGCACAGAGGGGGAATACTGGGTCACCCCAGCGCTGAGGATGCTCTGCAAGACAGAGCAATAACTCAGCAGGGGACATCAGCAAATGGCTGATCCCCATTTTCAAGGCAAAAACTTGAAAACACTTCGGTTATTGTTTTAAAAAAAGAATTTTCCCATCTATCTCCCTCATCTCCAGATGAAAATATAGGTTTCTTTTTAAGTACATTTTCCTGTGAAAACCAAAAAGAAAGAGGACATTCATGATGGAAAAGCACAATGTAAACGCAAAGTTTCTAAAAGGAGAAACAGTCCTTCCCTTTTAAAAAAAGCTTCCATCTCAAGTGCGCTGCTTTTTTCTAACTGGCTTTTTGCTACTACCATGTGCAATACTCAAACTCTAGTCAAGGTACTTACAAGAAGGTGGACTTTGTCCCATGGACCCAAGACTCAGCATGTTCAAGAACTGGGTTCACCCAAAATCACCGTTTAGAATTTCACTCTTTGACCGCTTCTCAGCGCACACTTCTCCAGCATGTGCTCAGCATCTCCAGGCCTAGTCATAGCCACAGTCACCCATTTCACATCCAGCAGTAAATTCTTCTCAAGGGGCTTGTCTGAAATTGAAGGTTTGTCTCTCTGATTGATCAGAGGTGGAGTCCCCTGCCAGAGATGTGATGAGAGAAACGAAGTGAGCAAATGCTACGAGTGACTCTCTATGGTAAGGTGTTTGTTTAAATACAGAAAATGCAGTTGCTTAAAGAGGAAACTTGAGCAGATTGATTCTTTCTGCTGTCACATCTTCTGTCCCAACATGCCTCTAAACTTAAGCGAGAATTTCTTCTAACATTAGGATTCAAGTTAAAGTATCTTTCCCTCCTGCTAAGTTTCTTGTAGGTCTGAAGATTGAAAAATTCAATTCCTGTCCCCCCGCAGGCGATTCCTCTATTTCTACATCAAGGCACAAAGCTGAAAAATCTAAACACTTCAGGGAACAGCATTTTCAGTATTATCAAACCAAATAGTCTAGCTATCTGAATCAAATCATTTAAAATCAGCTTGTTGAACCAAACAAACACTTTGAGTATAGATCATGATATGGGCAGAACAGCAATATACCACAGAAAATGCAGGCTGCACCTAGTGAAAAACGGAGCTTGACAGAAAAAAATTGGGGTCTCAAGTTGCATAGCAGGAATTCAGGAAGGTACAGAGGTTTATATTGACTTACCACAGGGCATTTTCCCTTCAGAAAAGTCTTTCCCACCAGTCTCTCTTTTCCCCCACAGCAACGTGTGATTTTGACCAAACTTCTCTTTTTTTTCTGACACAGAAGTGTTCTGTTCAAAGATTTTGAAACAGTCCCAGTCTCTAGAAATGAGATGTCCAGAGGATGGGTTTCTCTTGATGCTAATCCAGACTGTTGTGAATCTGAGGCAAGAAATGAAGACCAAAGCAGCAAAACTGCTGTGGGAACTCTTAGCACAATCCAAAACAACATAACAAGGAAATGCCATCTGCAGCAGGCAGCTCTGCTGGCACTTATATCACAGACCCAAATGCTCAGCATTTGGTGCTTTCCAGCAGCACATATGAAAACACAGGCAGGGAAGAGGTGAATGATCAGTCATTCCCGCAGCACACCAGTGTGTCTTGGGCAAGGTACCTGTTTGGAACATAGGGTGTCTGAGAAGGTTCACCCCCTCACCAGTACCACAAACTGTCTGTCTTCTCTCCTCAGGATCACGCTGACTCTGGCCTGCCCCATGGACCTGAAGAACTTCCCCATGGATGTACAGACTTGCATCATGCAGTTAGAAAGCTGTGAGTCCTGAGCACATCTCCATCCCTACCATCTCCCTCCCCAGCTGCAGCCAATTCCCAGTTCAGCCTTCCCTGAAGGTTTGCTCAAGAACCACTTGTTCAGGATTTTCCATTCATTCAGCACATGTGACATCTCCTAAAGAAGCCAAACCTTAAAAGATCCCTCATGAGGAGCCCTGGCTTGCTGGTATTTACATTGGCCTTTCACTTTGGAGGAGAAAGGTGAAAGTCTTTTCAGCCGTAAACAGGGTTTTTCCTCCCTGGATGAACATTTGCCCCTTGTACATGTTGCTTGTTGCAAAGGAGGGAAAGATGATGAGCAACTTCTTTCAGAGAAAGAGGTCAGGTTTGAAAAAATAGCAAACAGCTCAACAAGCCAAATTCAAGAAAAAATGTGATTTATTGCAGACGATTCATTGCACACCATCTCAGCTCCAGTGCAGGTCATTACCCTGGCTTTTGTCACATGCACAAGCAGTTTTGCCTCAACCCAAGTGCTATTCATTACAACATTGCCAAGGAAGGCCAGGATAGGCCCCTTCCTCCAAGCATAGCTCTCTTCTACAATCTGACCCTTTCCAGATCAGTGTTTAATATGTGTTTCACATGGTGTTTGTCTCTTCCTCTCAATAGTTGGCTACACAATGAATGATCTCATATTTGAGTGGCAAGAAAAAGGAGCCGTGCAAGTTGCTGATGGGCTGACATTGCCTCAGTTTATCCTCAAAGAAGAAAAAGACTTGAGATACTGCACAAAGCACTACAACACAGGTCAGTGCTGGTTACCTTTTACTGCTGGGATCATTAGAGAGGAATTCAGAACTCTGTATTTGTCAGAGTCTTTTGCTATATCCGATGGTACTCTGGTGATACAAGCCTCGTCCTACACTTCTAGGGACAACACACATATAAATACACATAGATATGTTGCCAGTAAATATGCACATATATAGCCAGATATGTGTGTAAACAAAAAAAGCTAACAGATACAAATCTGTGGAACCCTCCTGCCCCCAGGAACATCTGCATCACTTCAAGGGTGTTTGGTCTGGACCTTCTGTCCCAGCATCTTCTTTTGTCTTTGATACAAGGGAGCTGATGAAACTTAAGTGACAAAGGACATACTGCCAAGAGCTTTCTTTTCTATGACGATGTTGAACATTCATATTTCAGAACTGGGCAACAGCTATTAATTTCCTTATTTAACAAGATTCTGGTTCTAGGCAATGCAAGGGAAGTCCCCAGACAATAGCTGAAAACAGGAGGCTCACCATTCTTTATCAATAATCCCATGTATCTCTCATCCTTCCCAGGCAAGTTCACCTGTATAGAAGCTCGTTTTCACCTGGAGAGGCAGATGGGCTATTACTTGATTCAGATGTACATTCCCAGCCTCCTTATTGTCATTCTGTCCTGGATCTCCTTCTGGATCAATATGGATGCTGCACCTGCTCGTGTTGGCCTGGGGATCACCACAGTGCTCACTATGACCACGCAGAGCTCTGGTTCCCGAGCATCACTGCCCAAGGTAGGGAACCCGCTCATCTTTGCAGAGGGACAAAATGTGCACTCTCTGGGGACAGCACACAAGTAAGTCACCACACAGATCCTCCTGCTCAACCCAAGAGGCATTTAGCTGCCACTGCACTATTCCAGTTTAAGGGCAAGCAGAACAAATTCCAGTCCCCTCCTGCAATTTTAGCAGTGTTTCTCTGTCTAGCAGCAAAACTTCCCTTGAGATTCAGCACTCACCCCAAGATCCACCACAGCTCCCAGTAGCCAGGAGATCTGTACCTTGCCAATCCCTGCAACAACCACACATAGATATGTACTCTACTTTCTAGCCTTTTATTCACTTGACCATCATACTTTTAAAATAATACTCAATTTCCCTGTTATGAAGGGCTTCTGGTACGATCAGATTGGATTACTATTTTCCTTGCACATAAAGCATTACAATCAAGACCAGGATAAATTAAAAAATGGGTAATTATTGCTACTTAAGAGCCCAGGAGCAGTTTCAGTGGCTTGATAATAAATTCATGGTAAATGAGCTAAATTTTGGTATGGAAGAGCAGTTGTCAACCATATCATGGCTTCGTCAATGCCCTCCAAAGTCCTGGGAGAAACATGTAAAATGGCAAGCAAAAAGGCATTTTGGTGAAGAAGCCACCCCATCTCAGCCTCTCTCTCTGGCTCCTAGGTGTCCTATGTGAAGGCCATAGACATCTGGATGGCTGTATGCTTGCTGTTTGTGTTCTCTGCACTGCTAGAGTATGCTGCCGTCAACTTCGTATCTCGGCAGCACAAAGAGCTGCTCAGGTTCAGAAGGAAGAGGAGGCATCATAAGGTAATACATAAAGCATGAAGGACACTGCTGAAATCTGTCCCAGCAGAACATCACTACATGGTCAATTGAGCTGAGCCTCTAGCTCCCAGGGGAGTCCTTAGTATATGGTCAGGTGTCAAAGAGGGTCACACAACAAAAAGCAGGGCTACCTCAATGAATTGTGTCTCTTCTAACAGTCTGCTGACCCCAGGAGTCTAGCAAGCTGGTTTTTATTAGCTAGCCAAGTGGCCTAAGCCAAAAAGGTTGTTCTCAACTGAACAGCTGTCACACAGCAAAGTTCTGGCCTGAGTTCTCCTCAGAAGACACAGGGAGGGCTGTGGGGAGGCGGGCAGGGAGGTGTGAGGGATGTCTATCAGAGAAAGAACAGCATCCCCCAACAAGACAGCCTACATTAGCCTGGAGGTAAGTGTCACCTCTTTTGTCTCTGTCCTCTCTGTGTTCAAAAGCATCTGCTTCTCAGACTGACTGCAAATTCCTTTCAGAAGGAAAGAGCATTATTCTCAGCCTTAGCCTTGCTCCATGCTTACTCGCCATAACTGACGCCAATCCAAGCATGCATGCCTCATATAGACACACATCTCCTGCAGCCTGGACTCTACTAGCTTTTAGGTTGAGGTACCACAGCAAAGATTTTACCTCACAGGATGCACTAGAAAGAAACATTAAGGGGACTGTGATGACAAGACCAAAGGCACTTAAAAATTTTCCTTAATTAACTGGTAGAATCGGGTAGGTGGTATCACATTTTCTGCCCCAGGCTGATAGGCTGCTCTCAAGCTGGCATGTTAAAACGGTACACTTGCTAAGGAAAAAAAATATAGAAAATTTTGCTGATGGAAATCTCAAGAGAGCCCTTAGGAGAATGCCAGGCTCTGCCTAAAATATTCCTCATAGGTATTTGTCTAGCCTCTATTTTAAAGAGTCCTCTGTGATCCCTCCTATTCAGAGACCTCCCCATTCCATGACTTCACTGTCCCAGCCATTAAAAGTCTTTCTCTTGGGTCTAACTTGTCCCACAGCAGTTCACAGGGTGTGCTTGGAGAACAAGTTAAGGAGCAGAAGTTCCTGTCTTTTTATAGATTCGCCTCTCTCTGCTTCAGTTATCCTACATGCAAAGCAGGAGATAGCTGTTCACTTGTACCCAACCCAGACAGGACCAGGGATGAAAAGTGCTGGCAAACACAAGGAAAAAGAAGTAACAGATGAGACCATCAGCACCCTGCCATCTCAAAACCAGCTGAGGCAGTTTTGGTTCAGAAGATGCAGCCTGCTTGATAGAGCCAAAGTAAAACCACCCAACACAGGTGCCTCATAGTGCTTTTATCTCTTAATCTAGACTCAGGCATCCTGTCTCTGGAGCTATGCTGTTGTATGCAGATCGGTCTGTTGATAAAACAATAAGAAGAGAAGAAACACTAATACACAGATGAGTTTAAAAGGTATTTTCCAGAGATGTTCCATTGAACACAAGGCTGCTATTACAATCCCTGCTCAATCTCACAGCAATTTGATTGGAACAAAGCATAAACAAAAACACTTGCGAGAGCAAAATGAACAAGATTTGCAGGCTTATCAGAAAACTAGGAGCTGGCTTCAAATATGCAAATGGATTAGTGCAGCTGCCAAAGAACCTAATTGCTCTGTCCTGATGTCCTCACTTGTCTGTGTAACTCTGCCTTGTTTAGGCATGACACGCCAGGCTGAAAACAAGTGAGAAGTTGCAGTGCTCCATGATAGTGGAGGCAGCTGGGGAGAGGATCAGCCCATGCCCACATTTATTAAGTCTGCCCAAATCAAACCCTACTAGCCATTCTTCACACCTCAATGTGCTGGACAACGTGCCATGGTCTGGCATCAATACGAGTGAAACCAGACAAATCTGTTTCTTAATTTCCTCAGACTCAGATGTAAGCTGCTAGCTTATTCTCATCATTAAGAGTCTTTTTTTCTCTCTAAAAAATCAAAATCTAATCAATAAATGTTTGTTGCCAGGTTTCAATTGACTCTTTCCATTTCTGAGCCACCTCTTGCCTCCTTCCCTCTGAAAGAACACAACCAGAACAGGGAAGGACAAGACTTAGAAATATGTAAGCCAGTTGGTAGGTCGCACAACTCACCAGATTGCCACCCTCTCCCAAAAAATACAAAAAAAGAAGGCTTAAATTTATTTGGGTTGTTTTGCTTTGCTCAGATATGCCAGCGTGCTCTCCCTTCTGCTCCTGTCCCCACCACAGTGCCTCCATCCCACGCAGCTACCTGCTCCATACAGAGGCCATCCAGAAAAGACCCTGCAAAGGAGGGCAAAAGGGGCAGCAGAGCACATTTGGCAGGCAGGTTACGAGGGAGGGGGCTGGTAGGTCAGTGTTGGGGGCCTCTGTGACAGTTCATTAGTGCCATTGGTCTAACAATTAGCCTTGGTGACCTCTAGTCAGGAGACACGGGTTGCTGACCCTGCCTCTGCAACTCACTGGTTGCGTTACTTTGGTCAGACTTGGTTTTCCCTGTGATTACATCCCCGTGTTCAATAAAATAGGGCTGAATCATCCTGAGAAGCCTGGAAGGCCTTCACCAAAACAGCAATAGCATTTGCCATCAGACTGGAAAGTAAATTAGTCTTTTGCACAATAACTGGAATTAATACAATGTCTTGTGTTACCATTGTCTTACCATTGACTCGCTGAAGGGCACTTCGGTTCCTTACCTAAAAGATGGCTTGTGGGGAGGTGCTGTGGGGTTTGGAGTGTCCCATGGCTGGCAAGCAGAGGGCTGGTGGCACGCTGCCCGCAGAGGTCTTTTGCTGGACAGGTCTCGGTGCCTGCACATCCATGTAACTCTGTAGGAAGTCTTGCACTGCAGCTTCAACTACGTGAGTTACATGGAGCCCACTCCTTCTGGGCAAGCTGGTACAGCACAGGCAAAGCAAAGAAGGTGCTGACAGGAGCAGGGGCTGGGGGGGAAGAGGCAGAAGCAAAACAGGGGATGCAATTGGAAAAATAAAAGCAGTACCATAAACCCTCAAGTATGTCAAAGATCCCAGTGGGGTGGAAGTCAGTCATGTTCTTCATGGGGTGCCTGGATCCCCTGATTTGCATCTGTGCATCACACAGCTGGCACCCCTCTATAAGGCTGATCTCCCAAGAGCAGAGGGTTTATCAAAGGGCACTGGGGTCGAGACATGAAGGAGACATCTTTCCCTTGTAGGAAGCTGTCAGTGGAGAGCCTTATAGTGAGGGTGCACTGTCTATATCTCATTTTAAGTAGAGTCCCATGCTGAATCTGTTTCAGGAGGATGAAGCTGGTGAAGGCAGGTTCAACTTCACTGCCTACGGGATGGGACCAGCTTGCCTACAAGCCAAGGATGGCATCTCTGTCAAGGGTGCCAACAACAACAACACAGCCAACCCCGTTCCCCCGCCATCCCGCTCCCCGGAGGAGATGCGGAAGCTCTTCATTCAGCGAGCCAAGAAGATCGACAAGATCTCCCGCATAGCCTTCCCCATGGCATTCCTCATCTTCAACATTTTCTACTGGATCATCTACAAGATCGTCCGCAGAGAGGATGTGCACAACCAGTGAGGGAAGGGGAGCAGCTGGGAGGGAGCGAGCAATCCTTTATATATGTGCAATAGCAATGCAGCAATGCATGAATTTAAGAATGCGGCAATATCTACTAAAACAAAAGGGGGAGGGGGGCTGGGAGGGACTTTTAATCATGTGAACTGAGGATAACAGGCACAGGGAGGAGAAAAAAAAAAGCTCTTGATCTGGGGATTGCAGGGTGGGGGTTAGTTTTACAGCATAGGAAGGTTTGGATTGCTCCAGCTGCAATCCAAGCAGTGTAATATAGTAATATATATTCATGCTTAATTATAATGCAAAAAGAAAACAATCAAAAAAAGATAAACAAAAAAAATCCTTTTTTTTTAGCCTATTAACAGCTTAGATTCTCAAGTCACTGGAATGATTCATAATTCCATGTGCAGAAATGACTGCAATTATGCTTTATCTGACTTTTGCTATAGAAAGGCCATACCAGTCAAGCACGTGGGGAAAGCAAGCCCTAACAAAAGGGAAAAAAGCCCAAAAAACCAGGAAAATCATTCTATGCTTCTCTAGGTTTTGCACTTTGAAAACTGGAAACTTAAGAAAGAGGCCGTGGGTTGTTGTTTGTTTTATATGTTTACTTTTTTAGTCACAGGTTTGCCGATCAAACACTTTGTGACTTTTGGATAGAGGAAAGCAAATACATTATCTCTCTCATTCCCATCAGAGAGCACCCAACGGGAAACTCGAGCAGGACATCAGGGCCTTCATCAGAAATTGCAGGTACCTTCTGTCCTTTTAAATGACCTGGCAGGATTTGAGACCCAGGAGACAGAAATACTATTCAGAACATGAGAAATGCTGACTAGAAAAGATGAAGGATTTTGAACACAGCTCTTTCTTTTTTTATGTTTTTCCAACCCCCTTTCTGCCATGTTTGGTTACAATGGGGGGGTGGAAGTAATTATATTTAAAATATAAAGAAAACAGGCATATTCATGCCTTGTTGCAACAGGGCCGGGCAAGTGGCAATACTGTCAGTAGGGGAGGGGGGGGAGATGTGTATAGAGAGAGCAGTTCTTATTTTCAGACATTTCATAGCAGTAATATTAATAGCAAAGCTGGGCAAATGGACCCAAAACTCTATTTTTGTATCTATTTTAGTGCTGCATTTAGCTTTAACGCAGCTGGGAAGATAGAGCAGCTGCTTTGCCCCTGTCTGCTGCCCAGCAGAGCCCTGGGGGAGGCTGGCACAGTTTGGTGGGGATAGGGAATTGAGGGAGGGAGGTGGGAATGGGTGAGCAAAGGGTTGGTTCCACTTTGAACAAGTGGTAGCACAGGCTGGCGTTAGAGTTTGGGGAGGGACGGACACGCCAAATGCCTCTAGGGTGTTACTTGGAGGCCTAGCTTGGGGCTGGCATGGGCAGGTCAAGGGCTTGATGTCCCCCTTGCCTCTCCAGGACCCTGGGTGTGAGCCAGGCCGAAGCACCCAGGGCAGTTCAGTCGTGTTTGTTTGCACTTTAGCAAGGAAAGTAAAAGACAGCTTGAAGGAAGAGACAATCAGTCTGCACTGAAGCACTTGGGGTCAGGTCTGGATTAGGCGCTAAATGAAGGCAGAAAGAAAAGTAGCACCCAAGGGGTGCTTCCGCTCTCCCATCTCCTGCTCAGGACCAGGCCATAGCTGATCTCGGCTGCAGCTCTGATGCACTGGGAACAGATGGGCTCCTGTTTGCAGAAGGTGCATCCTCCATGGCAACTGGAACAGCTCAAAGTACAGGTCCAGTCTGGGCCAGGTCAGCAGGGTCCAAGCCTGGGACAGGAGGTGAGAGTATGTGCTCAGCCATGGGTGTCCCAACCAGCACAGTGAGAGGCAGCTATGGGAGAGGATAGGAGAGCATAGGGGCCTGTGAGGTCTCCTAGTGCAGGGATTGTGCCAAGAAGATAAAGCCCAGAGAAAGCAGCAGGGCTTTTCTGGGCTGGGTAGAGGGACACCCATCTCCACGGCTGCCAATTCAGCACCTTTCACCAGCACTAAATACACTTTATTTAAAGAAGAAAAAAAAAAAAAAAAAACAAAACAAAACAAAAAAAGAGTAAAGAAATAACCAAGGATAAGAACAAAAAGGAAGAAAAAAAAAAGGGGGGGGAGAAAACAGAAAAACATGGTGGGCATGGTGTGGACTAGGGCAAATAGCAGTATTTCCTAATGTTTTGGCAAAGGCCACCTAGCTTTGAGTCCCCTTGCACTGTTGAGACAAGGAAAGGTCATGCGATACCAGAGCGAACCGGTACATCAGTCCCTTCCCTCTACTGGAGGAGCAGAAAACCTGAGGATTGCTCCTTCCCCTGGCAGACTGCACTTTCCCAAGCAGGGAGATCTCAAGCTGAGGAGCAGAGGCGTTATCTGCTCCTAGGACAACTTTCCAAGCCTTGGCTGGGGTCCAGGGCTGCTGCTGGCTCTGGTTTTGCTTGCTGAATTATCGAACTCTCCCTGCGTGCGCGACAGCCAGTCGTGCCAACCGCGCGTTGTGCAACTGCTTTCAACGGCGCGTCCTTGTCTGAGATGAAAGGCAAATCCAGGGAATTCCCCTCCCTGCCCAGCAGCAGGGATTGGCTTGGCAGCCCATGCACTGCAGCTCCTTGCTCACTCAAGTGAATAACCGCACATGGATGGCATCTGGGGAGAAAGGTCCTGCTCCGATGCCCAGACATTGCACTTCGGAGTCAGGTAATTTGGTTGTGGTCCACATGACTTCTCAGTCTCCCCAGGCTACCTGGGATGGCTCATGGGGCACAGCCAGCTGCAGGGCTGTAGGTTTCCTTCTTAAGGAGAGCTGTTCTAAGGAGTTGCCTGCAAATTGTTAACAAATCTCATGCAGCATCCTCCCACCCAGGGTGAGTTTTGACCCTACATCCGAAGGGCAAGACCAGAGCAAGGAGAAGTAGTACATTCCCTCCTCATTTCATTCTGTTCCAGCTTAGAGAAAGGCCTTGAGACCAAAGAGGAAGCCTATGTTCATCCTAGATCTACTGCTTGGAGATGTAGATAAGCTCACAGTTACTGCTTCACTAGAGCTCCAGTGTCACTTCTTGGCACTGAGTAAGGCCAGAGGAAGGCAAATTAGGGACTAGAAAACATCAGAAAGATGCTTATGGTTCCTGCTAGTGGAGCCCATGGGAGTTTAGGGACTGAAACAAGAATTACGCACTTATCATCCTACCTTTACATCCAGTTTGATCCTGCCAACCACTAGGCACTTTTGACACTCTCCATAGGCTGTGTTATTTTCTCTTCATTAAGCAGCCAGTTTCCATTCTGGACATTTTCCAGCCCCAGGGCTGCCTGCAACGGTGACAACGAGCAGCACTCACATGCCAACATGAAACATGCTGGGGTCTTGGCAAGTGTCTGGTGCTGCTGAGGTAGCTGTCCCACGGAAGTCCTGCCAGACAGCTCCACCACACACGCGAGACCTTAGACTCTCCTAGGAGCCCCTGGCAAGTCTGTGCAGTTCTCAAACTCAAACATTTTTCTCCATCTGTTCTAGGCTGTGTTTAGCCTCTGTATTGCAACAGAACTTGCTTTGATAACCTATCTCATCTTCAAAGTAGGCTGCTTTAACAGTGCCAGCAATTATATTTATTAGTAAGAACATAAAGGATTTGATATTGCTGGATAGCTTCCAGGCATACTGATGCAATTTAATGCGGTAATTGTTAGCTTTTGTTAAGAGCAAGACTCAGAAGCAAAACCTCTGATTAAGAGACAGCGGTTGGTCTGGCAGTAAAGAGAAAAAACGGGGACCTAATTCACTTGGACTATTTGGAGAAACAGGGCTTTATCCCATCTAGTGTTATTTCCAGGTGGAAATGTATCACTTCATGAGCAGGAATTATTTTTCCTTATATATAAATAGAACTGTGGGGAAAAAAAGGTAGGATAAACTTACTATTTTTTGGTCAGGTAGATGAGTGCTTCCCGCTAATTCCATCCCAGTAGCATGGAAATCCAAAAGAGATGCTGAAGAGGGTCCAGGATAGGCCAGGAAGTACGTTGTCTGCTACAGACTGCGAGGCTGAGCCTTGACCCTGGCCAATCACCAGCTTGCCTTTAAACACTAAAGGCAGGGTCATTGGCTTCATGGGCCTGGTAGCGCTCTCATTCCTCCTGTCCTAGAGGATGGGAACTGGGGAACTCTGTTCCTTAAAGCATCAAACAATTTCAGATGCTGAATATTCTCATGTGCTGCAAACAGAAAACTTTTTGCTTTGGTCATTGTTTTCCCCAGACTTTTCTAGAAGGATTTTTTTCTTCTGCCTCTTCTGAAGATCTTTAGTTTTAAGGCAAATCCAAAAAAATTCAAATTACACTATTGGTTGTCCTTTATCTCAACTGTAATTTGATGACCTTGTTTTGTTTCCTAATGCTGCTGAAAAAAAGATTAGAAGTACTTACAATATATATATTTTTAAAAAGAAAGGAACATATGAAAGGAGCAGAGACTATTATAAATGGTGCCATATTTTTCACAGATTTTATACAATCATATTTTTGTACTGTACTACCATTCCTTAATAAAGCATAGCTCTTATCCCTGTGCCAAAGACAGACAATCTCTTTCAATATCCCATTCCTTACTCCAAAACCTTGTTATGGGCAGCAATGGATAACATAATATGGATCCCTTCTCCCTCAAAACCCAACCCTACCAGTGCAGCTGCAGGTCTGGGGTCCCTGCCCTCCCCATGACATTGTGCATCTCCTGTCTGGGTACCTGTGAGCATCAGGTCCTGCCCTGCTGGAACATCCCACAGGCTCAGTTCAGCAAGAGAAGTATCTGACCTCTTCTCTGTTAGGAAACACATGATGCTCTCCTGTCTTGTTCTCAGTAATGGGTATCTTGTGCTGCTCCTGCTTCAATAGATTTCCATCACTTGTATGGAAACAGTATATTTAAGTAGAAGATTAAGATACTTGATCATTCTTCAGGGTGCTAGGATGAGCACCAAACCAGAAGCTAATATTCATTAATTTTAGCATCTTCAAAATCACTTCAGGCCCTTTTAAGTCTTCTGATCACTTTATCTCCTCCTTAATTATTACTTAAGGGCAGTTGTACATCTCTTACTCAAATTAATCTACACAAGTCTCTTACTTCATTCAAGTATCTTGCATTTTTCTGCATTTGTCTCCTTTCACCACCTGAACTTCCATTTCTATGGGGCTAAGCGCCTCAGCTCTGCAATCTTTGAAGGGGCTGGTACGGACAAGTGTCTTGAGAAACACAGGGCAAAATAGGTGAATAAACCCACTCCTCCCAAGTGGGCAGGGTAATAGTTACCAGGGAATCACATTCATAGAAAAGCATTCATGAAGAGGACTCCTGGGGAATGTAAGGGTGGCTACAGGGTCTTTTTTTGACTGTGTTGTATGCAAAACCAAAGCAGCATAAGTCAGAAGGCAGGCAGGTGTTTTGGTTATTATCCTTGTAAGGTTCCATGTTTTTCAGTCATCCAGCTATATAACAGTTGTTTACTGGAAATCGGGTTCTTACATTCCCAGTCTCCTTCTACTGTGGTGTGCAGTAGAGGGCCCCAGAAGAAATAATCTGTTGTGAAGTAGGCAACATGTAAGGAGCTGTTGCATGTTTTGCACATGGCATGTGCTCAGAGTTCCTCCAGGCTCCACCCACAGTTGATGGGGAGATGCTGGTTCTTGCACTAGGTGAGTCATTCTCCTTTGAGAACTACTGGATGAGCAGCCCTGGGGTGATGTCCTTAGGTGATCCCACACTGAGGGAGCATGCAAGTGCACAGCCCAGGCTAGTGACACTGGAGTTAGTTTAGGAATAGGAAGCACAGGCTGAGCCAGGCAAGGAATCCCAACCTGTGATCTTCCATGCACAGGAAGACCAAACCAAACCAACCCAACCTTTTCGTTTGCAGGGGCTACGGCTTTCCAGGTTCATCTCTACTTTCACTCACCCTATCATATTGTCCCAGTATCATGCTGCCAGCAAAGGACCAAAGCTCCTGGTACTGTGTTATAGTAAAGGACACAAACCACATGGTTTGTATAAAGAGAAGGATGATTTCAGTACCTAGCAGAGGAAATTAGTGGTTAAATTGTCAAATGAGGATCCTGACAGAGAAGGAAAAGGAAAAGCAATATGAGAGGTTTGCTTGCATGCCACATCACTGTCTTCTCCTGGCATTCAAGGCAGACAATGCTAACAGGTATGATGCAAGAGTCAAAGCTGGCAGCAGGAGTTAAGAGATTGTATCAAGTAATTGTGACCATTAAGTATAGCAAACCTAAGTTACAGTCCTCATGAACTTTACTGCCAGGCTTCTAAGTGGAAATTGTAAGAGAATCTTAGGTTTGTGATATTCCTGCTCCTGGGTCTACCACCGACAGCATGCAGGAGCCCATCCTGGGATAGGGCAGGCTCCCAGCAGTGCTGAAGATGGGCTAGCCAGGGTTGATCCAGGCCATGTACAGGGATAGTATATAGACTGGGAAAAGATTCAGCACAAGGGCATGTTGCCACTTTAGGGGAAGGTAGAGATGGCTTCATTGTTGGCTTCATTCCATCAGCACCCAAATCATCACTGCTGAGGCATGCAGGCTGTGCTTAGTGCTGCTACTGCTCCTACCAACACTAAGAAGCCAGCAACAAGAAGCACAAGGGAGAGGGACACCTCAGCAGCTTCTCAACAGTAGTTCTCAGCAAGAAGAGAGGATACAAAACCCTAGTACCTGTTCCCAGCCTGAGGTTCAAGTATGCTGGCACTTCTAGTATAGCCATCCATCTTTTCCCGGGCATAGGATAATATGACCATAAATAAGCCATCAGCCTGGCTTGAAATTAGCTTTTATTTATAGATTTGCCACTTAAATTGCATAAGTAGCTTAAGCCAAACAAGGACACCTTCTGTCACCTACCCAGGGAATATGGCTGAGCCTGGCTGGGGCACAAGGTACTGTCATTAACTATGTGCACTGGCTTAAAGCTGTAAGTATGTCATTGCTATGCAGGTGAGTCAAGCTTGGCACAAGCAGGGACAGGTAGAGCTGGCCTGAAGCCGTCAGGTCTGAGGTGCACAGAGCTCTCAAGTAGCTTTTGCTGCGTGAATCAAGCTTTAGGCTGCAGGCAGCTGAGCCAGCTGGCCGGGGTTGAGCACACCACAGAATTTGGGCACTAAATTACAGCTCCAAGTTCAAGCCTGAATCAACCTTGCAGTGAAGACACCCTCAGTCACAATTATAGCAGAGGCTTGATAGTGGTCTTGCTTAAATCAGCATTGCCCTGTCATAGCCCTGTGGAGATCAACACACCATTACTTCCAACAATAGCAGGAATGGGGACTCTTTCAGTGTTTCTTGCTTGACCTAATGCCCAGACACTGACCTTTATTGAACTAGAACTATGCAATAGTGAAGAGATGGTGCCAAGGGCATTGCCTCAGCCACCTCTCCTGGATATCCACTTTCATGTTTCTAAAGGTGTCCTCATCACAGTTCTTGAGGTAAGGTAAAGAACCAACACACGAGCCCCTGAGGAGCAGGGCCAGCTGGGGAGCTTGTGATGTGCCATGAGTGGAAACAACAATGTTGTGACCACAGCTTTAGGCCAGCTCTGCTCCTCCAAGGCTGCAGTGTTAGAAGTAGAGCCCTAGAAATTGAGCTCTCTACCCAAGAGTAGAGTGAGGGCAGGAATCAGAGAGGAGAATGGAGGAGCATGGAAGAGTAGATCAAGACTACTGTAAGGCACAGGAGCTTGTAGTACTTACTCCTCACTGTAGCAAGTGCAGTCACACTTTAATGTGTTTAATGCACACACCAGCAGCATTAAAACTGCAATCCCAGTCCATGTGGTCCTCCTGGGAGTTGAGGCTTTAAATGCTGCTTCTTGTTCTTTGAGGGGTTGGAAAGAAAAGTCACAAAGCTTGACTTGTCCCATGGAGGAAGAGGTACAGTACAGCATAGGCAGTGTCACCTGTAACAACAAAGCTCAATAAACCAGAAAGTAAAGAAAGTGGAGAAGGGGCAGCCTCTGTAATGTAAGGTGCTGGAATGCATCTCACTGACCAACTGCAACAACTAAGTTGAGGGACAGCTGTATGTCCTTCACAGGCATGAATATAACAAACAGCCTCTACTTGCCAACATTCCCACTTTTTAATCAGGAAAAAACATCACCAAAAGAAAACCCAACCAGAAAACTACACCACTAATGGGTTATTCTATTGTTATACCCTCTCATTGTGGTTTTAAGTAACAGTGGCCAGTGCTAAGGGTCACAGCAGTAGAGCTCAGCTCTACAAGAAACTCTCAGTTAGAGGCTAACCCAACATCTTAGCAGAAGGGAGCACAAGTTCCTTTACCTCATGCTTGCCTAGGCTGGGGAAATAGCTTAACAAGGGTTTTGAAACACTCTGCTCTGCCTACACAGAACTTGTATTGTTTCATTTCTGTCCCTTTCTTCCCAGACCTGTTTCTGCCCAAAACATTTGTATTCTTTCACTTAGATCAGAAACAAGTAGGGAAAAATCAGCATGGACCAAGCTGACAAATCCCTAAATTAACCTACTCGAAGTGGAGAACTGTAAAAACAACCTGTGAGGCCTGATAATCCTTTCACAGTGCTCCAGCACTGAGCAGGGTTACTAAACTGGACAGGGCAGCTGAAAGACACATGCATCTCAAAGATATGGGCGATATAACCCTCCTTAAATCAGGTCAAGACAGGAGGTTAATTTAGGGATCTGCCAGCTGTGGGAGAATCCAAAATGGAATACTTGTGAAATAAACACTAAAGGCCAAACAATGATGTTTATGTGAGAATTTGAGAGCCATGTATGTGATCCATCTTCCCCTCGCTGGGAAGAGCGACCTGTTGTGCTTGAGCTCTGCCTTTGAGCTCCATCTTGCTGCTCACTGCAACATCAGAGCATCTTCACCATACAATCAGCACTGCACTCCCTGCGATGACTGATGCAGCAGGCCAGGAGGTGACAGACAGAGACATTAAGGCGCAAAGGCCAAGTGACTCACCACACACATGTGGAATTGATTATCTTGGAAAAATGCACCCCCTAGAGCATCTCAAGCCTACTGTGAAACGGAATGCATACACAAGAAGAAAAGTCTGTGTGGTTCCCGAGTCTGGCTGTGACATACTGACAGCACAGACCATGGCCAGGACTCACCTCTTCTTTCACAGACTTACTGAGCTGCAGTAAGGAGACGACCGTTTCAAAAGAACTGAAATAGATTGCAACTGTGCTAAAAGCCATTCACGCACGCTTAAAGAGTAAAACTTCAGTGAATTAAGAGATCTAGAGAGACGTAAAGATGAAGTAACACACTAAGGACTTCACCCAAAAATGGCCTGACATGCAAAGGTCAGTGCATTTCATTGCAGTTTTCCATCCCTGCGGCATTGGTGAACACCATTCTGGAAGCAGCCTTTGAATCCTGAAGATGCACAAGCCTGTCCCAAGCAGCTGTTTGTAACCACCTACCCAAGATCAAACAACAGCCATAAGCAGGCTAACATCATTGTGGACTGTGACATACTATGGACTGTGTTGTCTACTTACATCCTACCATGGTGTACAGCATATCATGCTTATTATATTAAAACTGAGGAGTAATGAAAAACTTACACTTAAATGATATAAAAAAAAGGAGGGGAGGATCCAGGAATTTCTCCCTTCCAATAAACGCACACCCATTTACATCATTTTGTAAATGAATTTATCTTTAGAAGAAAAATAAAAATACTTAAGCTATTTCTCTTCAGGACAACCATTGCACATTTGGTTTTTACTTTGGAGGGGAGATACACACACAGACACAGCAATTTTCTAGTTGAAAACATACAAAACAAATAGAAGTGGGAACAGTTCAGCACCTTGAGAGGGTTTTCCTTGTGTCCTTGATAAACAGTGTTTCCATTTCCCAGAAGCATCCACCTCACTAGTCAAACTCCCCAAAATCTGGTATCTAGGAAGAATACTTCCCCAAAAACTTTGAAAAAAGCCTATTAAGTGCAGTCTTTGTTTTGTCCTATTTTCTGTCTCTCCCATCTGTAAGCCATTTGTATGAAGAAAATCTTTGTCTCCAAAGCTCTACTTTAAAGCTCGTTTGTTCCAAAATACAACAGCGCCTTGATGCTGTTTGTATCAGGGACAGACAGGGCTCTGACAAACGACTTGGGTTGGGTTTAGCAGCCATAGTATGAGATGTTACAGGCTGCCCCATCCCTCTGTCAGCAGTCACTGTTCCTCCAGAAAGGGCAATACCTGGCACCCTACACTCCCTAGGGTAGCTCAGGGTAAAAACATGGGGTTTGCCAACACAGATAAACCCTCCCACAGAGGACTATACCCTCCTGACACACCCATCCATCAGAGCCCATTATCACTGTTCTTCTGTAAATACTAAATCCAGATTTGAATTACTTTTGCATTTTGTGTGCTTGTTAAAAACTTACCAGGATACAGGTATCTCTCAAGTCTGTTCATGATCAGGCCAGGACTGGCAAAGCCAGAGCATTTTCCTTCTTCAGTCTTATTGAGACTTCAGAAGGAAGCAGCAGCATTAAAACTGCCCCAGGCTGACCAACTCTCTTAAGCATAGGAAAAAGAGCTGCTGTTAAAAGGACAAAACTCACCTCCCTCTAGCTTCAAATTACCTTAAAACAGGCACTGAAATAGTTCATATTCAGCTGGTTAACTTTTCTTCCTTAGAGATGGGTGCTAAAATATCAGCATCTCACAGGAGATAATTGGAAAAGTATTCAGAGTAAGAATTAACCACTGGAGTTAAGGTAAAAAAAAAAAAGAGAGAAGTGGGCACCTTAAGTGCTCTCTGAGTAGTTCTACTGGTTCATTAACACAAGTCTGAAAAAATAATGGAAAAAGTCAATGTTTATTAACTTTCATGCTACTTTCCCCTAAAGAACAGAGGAGAGACTAGAGAAAGAACATTAAGTGTACCTATATTTAAAACTTTGGATGTAAAACCCTTCAAAGAGAATAAACTAGCTTAATCATGAAGTGCTTACGTATCTTCTCCCTACTCCCCTTAAAAAGGGACCTCCCTGTCTTTTCTATATAGATTTATAATATACAAATATATACATATACAAAATTGGTATGGCCTTACACTCCATTTAAGGATATTTTGCTACATCGGTTAGAGTGCAAAGCAACTGCTTCCTTAAAAGCACCGTTTTTACATCATGATGAAATAACCTATAACTTAGACAATTTGCATGACCACACAAACAGTGGCAGATTATTTTTCTGTCTTGTAAAAAGATTTTAAAAGAAAAGTTTATTTCAGCAGTTTGAAGATGGAATGTAAAGTTTCTGCTGTTATATGTACATAAAATCTATTTATTGAGTCATACATTCATGCCGATTCCAATAAAAGATTTTTCTGAAGTTCTCTCCATGGGTTTTCAGTGCCAGAGGTTCTACACTGCAAGCCCATACTGCTGCTGCATTTGTGCTAACATAACATTTCCTGGAAATAAGGCAGAGGATCAGTTTTACTGTTAAGCCTTTTATTCTGAAGAATAATCTCTCCCATCTGTGACCTCCTGAGCTCCACCTCACAAAGGAATTCCTACAGCAGCAGTATCAGCCACAGGATTCAGCCTCCTGAACTGTTTCCTATTGTTTCAGACTCTTGCAAGGTTAAACACATTTAGCTAACACACTGTTAGCCATCCTCCCCAGGATTCAAGATCAAGTCCAGGCAGAAGCAGCAAGTTTTATCTCCCCCCAAGAGGGACGTATCTGTAGTCTCTATGGAACATCTCTTGATTTGCTCTGGCCTTTCACATAGCAATGACAAGTACCCAAAGAGAAAGCTCTGTTGGTGGTGTCTTTGCAATACCCTGGGTTTTAAAATCAGACACAAATGAACAGCAATACTTCCAGTAGAGCCAAAATATGCCTTAAATTCTCATGCAAATTGAAACAGGTCCCGGCAAGGAGTTTAGCTGCTTGGGTGTAGGGTTCATATAAAGAAAAACAAAAGGTATTTCATGCACCATTTTTCAAGCTCTGACATGGCATTATTTATACTTAGCCTTAAAATTCTTTGGTAGATGAACTGACCTTCAGACACCCAAAATGACATTTCAGAATGTTAAACGACAGCCACTCATGCTGAATCTCCAAGATGGACATGATTAAGTGTTTTTCCTTCCACAATCAGGTGCTTTGTCAAGTTTGAAATATCATCAGTGGAACAGCAGATCCCACTTGGCTTGGCAAGCAGCATTTTGTAACGGAAAATAGAAGGGCAACATCCTGCCCTCCCTGTCTATTCTGAGAACACACCATTACTCTAAAATCTGCTGTCTTTGAGGAATGGAGTTTGAAAGCATTTTACTCAATTGTTTCATGTCTCATAACCAGATAAGCTATTAACAAATCCCCTTGTCCCATCTTCCACACAATATGCAAGAGATCATCAAGATCTTAGGAGAGCAGTTTTTCAAGTTACCAGCTGGTGTAGAATGGTACTGGTGGGAGATGAAATAACCACCAAGATAATTACCTCCTGCTAAAGCACACACAACTTAAAACTGCTAGTGTGCCATGTCCTCTTATAGCCCCAGGCAGCAGTGTGTAAAGAAACTGTTAAAAACCATGTTTTGTTCAAAAAAGTCCCTCCACAATGTGCAGAATCAGCCGCTGTAGAGATCAACTCCAAATCTTCATACCTGCACCCAGAACCATCCTTTTCATCAAGGTAAACACACATCTAAAGGGAATCACTTCCATGTGGCACTGGTGAAGAATGTTTCTCATTCAGATTCAAGTCAGAAGTCACTGTTACAACAAAGGCTGTTTCCTACTCCAGGTGTAAATCCTCTCTGCAAAGCCCAATTTCCAACAGCATGGCCACCACCTCCACACTGTATATGGCTAGTGTACACCCAGGAACACTAGAGCTTCAGCTCTGAGCAAATGATTCTTAAAAAAAAAAAAAAGCAAGCAAAAAGAACCTTTAAAGAGGTCCCTGTGGAGCAAGCAAGTGATCCCTGCCTGAATCCTCAACTGCACAACACCTGAAGTCCTGAACACAAAAACATTTCAGTTCAGCTTTACGCAACAGCACCTTGTAAGTCTGCTGGTACCTAGGAGTACTCCAGGAGGTTTCCCCTGCACAAGGGATAAACTAGGTCTACTTAACTGTACAGTGCACTTAACCAAAGAAAGGGCAGCAAAGGCAGTATGGCTTCCAGTTTTGGTTCAGGTGGTATGAAACACTACTATAAATGAAACAGTCTTATTTCTACTTGTCTTATACTATTAAGATCAGCCAGATCACTAGTCATACATGAACCCCTCTGTGCTCTCTTCTGAGGGCAGATTATTAAGATATAAGGATCAATGTTCCCTACATTGTCTATGTGGTTTTTGTGGGTGCAAAAGCAGCTGATGGTGGGTCTGACCAACTTTTCTCCACTTCCTACTACCTGCAGAGCACTGGGACATCAAAAGCACTTCAGCAACTGCCACCTCAATCTCAACTGAAGTGGAGGTGCTAGCAGGCAGACCACAGTCTTAGTCATTTGAGACTTCCCTGTAGTAATTTCTTTCTGGAAAGAATTGAGACTACCTTGGTTATTACAGGTTGGCCATCCTGGAACTATCTAACTCGCTGCAGCCAGCTGAGGCGAATCAAATCATGACTTCTTCATAGTCATCTTTCACCATTAATGCATGCAAAGCATTGAAGACCTTAGACAAGAGATGCTGAGGTTTTGCACAGCAATGAGGAAACAGAAGGGCTTGAGGCTTAAACAAAAAAGGCAGTGTGACATTTTACAGTATACCTGGCTATTAACTAGTCACAGAACAACAAAAATGCAAATACTGAGTCACTACATTTTGTTCAAGATGCTTCCAATGTAACTTGCTTTTGAAAAGTATTTCTTTACAAGACATTCCAAGAAATTTTTCTGTAAATATTTTATTTTGCCTGTCATCTTGGACAAGAATATCGCTTTCTGGGTCAACATATTGAGAGTAGGATTCATATGAAAACAAGCATACACTTCACCTCATAGGCTTTTCAATTCTTCACTGACATTTCTCAGCTCCTTCTTAAAACAGACAATGAACCAGAACTGTCCAACCCCCACTACAGAAATGGTGTTTCAGGCTTACAGGTGCTTTTGCAGATTTGGTTAAAAGCTATAAAAGCTTCCATTAATAGCACTTTGATAAGTCTGAAGCGCAACCTGTTACTGCAGTCTTGGTTTTAACATCAAGAACACTAGAAACTCAACAAATGAGAAGGAAAAAACATCACAAGCAAAGGACAGAGATTCAGCAAAAGACTTCCATTGCATAGCTTCACCTCACAGTCATTCCTGATACGAAAAATGCAGAGCTTCTTAATTAATACCAGTTACCACCACAAGAGGAAGCAGTATGTATTTCCAGTATGCTGGCTGTGAGAGCATACCACAGCGATTGATGTCACACTTTGCTCTTCTCCAATTCACTAAGATATTTGGGTCTTCAGGAATAGATTGTAAGCAAGTCAATCTGAGAAACATTTGTAAGGAGGAAAAGGACAAATAGTTTAACAACTCTGAAGATAAAACAGAAACCAAAACTCTACTGACATTTAGTACAACCGGGCTCGACCACTAATTTTCTAAGTAAAAGGCAAAAATTTACTGTTCTGGAACAGGTAATACCTACCTGCCCTTTGAGCAAGGGCAGCTTTGCTCAAGCTTTAAAGCAAGCAAAGCTCAAGAGAGATATACTGCATATGCACAGCGATTATATTAATAAATCAAGAAAACAGAAACAATGAGCCCTGATACAGTTAAGCAAACTCACTAAGCAGCTCTTTTGTACCACCAAGAGCTCTGAAGGTCTGGTGTAGACTCAAACCTGCCATTTCCATCCAGCTGGTTAATACCACACATTACAGAAATAGTACTGCTTTGTGCAGTACAATTTACAAGACCTTTAGTTGAAATTACCCAGTTTTGCATTTTATTTTCAGTTTCTTTCAGAGACAGTGGAAAGCATTTAACATTTTTAACACCAGGACAGACAAGCACCTCCTGTATTTCTGATAGAAATGCCATCCATTCACTTCAGATCTGGTAGAAACAAGGGATGAAATTCATGCCTGAACTGCAAAACTAACTATTCCATACAGCAGCTTGAACTGTAAAGGATGTGACAGAGGTATTTCTGCTTCAGTTGTACTTTTGTAACATTTGTAATGGGGCCTGCCCAGCCTCAAGTCATTCAATTCAGCATCCAAAAAGTACTTGTTTTCAGTTATTTAAACGCAGCCAAACTGATGAACAGAACGTATTAAAAACCATCAGCTATAACCCACCTTTACCTAGTAAACCTAGTGACTGAAAGAACAACCTCGGAAAACCCTTGGAAAAACTCCAACATACTCTTGACTTGATAAAGCAAATCTAGACCTTTTTTATTTTTTTTTTTTTGTTTGTTTGTTTCTTTTTTTTCTTTTTTTTCTTTTTTTAACAATTTGCCAAGACTGGAATGAGAGATAAATAGAAGGCACAACAATTTTGCTTTTTTTCTTTTTTTTTTATACAAATACAAACTAAACATGAAAAAAACCTCCCTATTTCAATAAAAAATTTCACAAGTTCAGGAAAAGTGTTTTAAGAGTCAAGTTCTAGACATTTAAAACCTATCCCACAATCCAAAATTTTAAAGTGGTAAAGCAGTAGTTCCAATTCCTTTCCATGATCATGTATCAAAAGAAAAAAAAAAAAAAGGATTCTACAGATACCCATTATTCCACTTTTACAGCGCCACAAAGAGAAAGGTGAACGTCAATTTTTCAAGTGGCAGTATCCCCGGATCAGAGGATGTTCACATGACCCTCAAAGAATAAAACAATAGTTTTGTTTTTCTGCCCTTGAAATACTTGCCAAGTACTAAGTTTTCCTACAGGCTCGTGAACGCATGCACGTGAAATAATATTCCACTGACTGAAATGCACCCAAATTCAGTAGAAAGGGGGGAGGAAAAAAAAAAGAAAGAAAAAAAAATAAAGAGACATTCCTTTAGGAAAAACCACTGGTACCAAAAAAATCCAGTCCGTAAGTTTGAGGTGAACAAGAAAATTCAGTTCTTTTCTTTTTAAAATCCACTTTTCCTAAAGCGTTGTTCCACAAAGCTGGAATCTGGGACAAGGACTAGAAAAAAATAAATCACAAAACCGTAACACAAACAAAAAGGGGCCAAAATAGTATCAAACGTAGCAGTCTATAACAGGCTAGGGCCACATTCCAAGATACCCAAGGCTGAAATTCACAAATCTGCAGGAAAAAGGGTTTGCGCCACCACGTCAACATCCGCGATGCATTCACTGGCGTTGCCCGATCCCCCTTCCAGCTCCAAATCCTGGCTTCTGGGACATTCCTCCACGTGGAGGACCTCGAATCCCACCTCCCAGCCCCCCACGAGTGCCTCCAGGTCCACGTGGTCTGTTATCTCTGCGGTCACCCTCCCTGGCAGCTCTTGTTTTCTTCTCCTCCACGTTCAGGCGCACCTCTCCCCTGAACATGATGGGCTGCAACAAAAGCAGAAAAGGTACTTTCATTAATGACTCACCAGTAACTGCCCAATGGCAAGCAGATTTCTGCAACCTTGTCTTACATCCTCCTCTCCAAGAGAGAGAACTGAAGTGCTTTATGGTGGCAACAGTCAAGCAAAATAGTCAAATAGTCATCCAGACTTTACAGGAGAAGGTATAAAAACAGATGTGAAAGTGACACTTGAAAAGCAATCTCCGTTCACACTGAGTATTCTAACACCTTTTAGAAAAGAAATGGAACTATTAAGAGTAATCTCCTTTCAGCAATACGTGGCAATTCACTCTGCCACCATGCAGCATCCCAGCTGATTTTTCTTACAGCGTGAACAACGTCAGATCCTCTCTGCCACCTCACAGGCCAGTGAAGTCTTTCACTTCAGTCAAGTTCTATTTCTTAGAATTCCAGTGACAAGCGGTCACTTGACTGGGAAGCCTCAATGAAACAAGAACAGAGAGGAGCAGGACTGCAACATCCCACAAACCTCACTGAGGACAAAAAGTTGAAATCTGAAAGAATCCACAAAATACAGGAATAAGGACTCACTTGTTTCAAATTATTCCTGCAGTTACATAACAAGCAAGAACATGAAAGACAGGATCCATCGCTGGCACAGGCACAATGCTTTCTCATCGAATGGAAAGACTAGTCATTCAGTTCTGCTTCTACAGTCGATTCAGAAGAACAGATCTAAGGATGAAACATGTTGCTCTCCTCTAGCCATCACCTAGATCCAAGCATCATGTTACAGCCTCATTACTAACTCTAGCGTAAACTCCCACATTTCACAGCAAGCAGCAGGTTTAGCTTCACTGGCAAACAGTCTACCAAAGCCTTTTAAACTCATTTATAGCAAAGTGTATCCTGAAAAGAGTTCTATTGTTTCAAAACATGTTTACTCAAAGTACTGAGCCAATTTGCAAAACCATTCACACAGTGGACACTACAAACAGAATTTAGGGCTGTTCAAAGAGTAAGGAGGTGTGGGTGCGTAAACTGCTTTTATAGGACTCAAGTCCATATAAAATAAATACCTTATTTCAGAAAGCCATGCCCATCCATTATAACATAAGCAATTACACAGGCTTGTAAAAAAGATACTTTGAGTGCACCAACTGTTACACATTCAAAGTCTAACCTGGAAGCCAGCACTCACTCTCTTCTCTGGCTCCAGTTACACAGGGTGGCACAGTTGAACACGTAAGCAAGCAAAAGGCCACAAAAATCCCTCAGCTAAGCATGTCTTTGGTGCTCCCTGGACATGAAGTCTGGAACTTGGAGAAGTTGTGAGTGAAAATTTTAGTTCTCAAAAATGCAAGTCTAAGTCACTGCTGAAGATATGCACACATTACCTACAGCTAAGAAATGGCTTAAGGACCCACTGTTGCTGTATTGTTCCCACACCAATTCAGGCCAAAATCAACCAGATTTACTCAACCTACTTTTAGCACTGGTTTCAAATCACCTGGTTTAAACTTCGCCCTAGACCACACTGGACTGCTCAGCCCACAATAGCAGGACAGCACTTAAGGAAGCAACTCTCCATCAGCACTCTGATCTTGAATCGCCAGCTTCCTGCAGGACTTCTAGGACTGCTGGGCTTCACGCACACTAACTCATCAAGCACTGCCACAAATGCTGCTGGCATCCAACAGCCAAAGGTGTCTAGCCACAGGAAATAGACCAAACTCAGACCAAATCTCAAGGCTTAAAAATCTGCACCCAAGTTACCTTTCAGCTGAAGAACAGAAATATACTGTCAAATCTGCTGTATAGTAAGAAAAGAAAGGATGTCCCAGTCTGGTGAAAAGCTAGACTACAAGGACACTGCACAGGTGTTAGAGTGCATCCAGATTTGTTGCCTACCACACTATACAGTCATGCAATGCACATTTTGCATTAGCAATCACTGGTAACAAGCTGAGCAAGTACCTCCTGCCTTTGTTAGCAGAAATTCTTTTCAACTCACACACTAGTATAGCTCTTCGCTTTCAACCTCTTTGACAAACAAGATCCTACTTGTCTATAGGGTCAGGCTCTCTACCTTGCCTTCCTGAAAATTATTTACCTGCTTCTGCATAGAGTTCAGCAGTTCCCTATTGGAAAAAGGCTCTATAATGAATAAATTCATGTTCACCTAAGTTGTTATAAGCTACACCAATGACAAAAGACTCAATCTGTTCAAACGCTGCAAAGTCTTGGAATAGGAGGGAAAGACATCACACCTACTTCAATATGCTCAAGAAAGGCCAAAGGGACCAAGTAGAATCTTTTCTTGTTAACCTGAAGAACAATGCTTGTTATTAACAGATCGAAACTCACTGACTAGAAGTTTATTTACCCTGCTGCTAAGGATCTTCTGAACTGGTTCAGGATCATCAAACACCACAAACCCAAAATTGGGGAGCTTTCCACCACTGTTGATGCGGAGTTCAACAACATTGCCATAGCCTGCAAGAGAAAAGCCAAGTTCTTGGGTCATACATTAGAATGCTCTGTTGACCACACTGATGGCTACAACCCCCATACCCTGAGACACAGCAAAGAAACTAACTTACTTTGGAAAAAGTCTTTAAGCTCAGATTTATCCACATCATGGGGAAGGTTCCCAACAAACAGCTGATGACTGTCTGGGTATCTCACAATCCGTCTGGTTTCCACATCGCCTTGTTCACCCTCACGAACTTGAACACAAGAGTAAAACTTGTTTAAGAAAAGCCAGTCCCCACAACATACAAAAAACAAGCTACGGTCAGAATTAGCACCTTATAAAAATCAGAATTCACAGTGTAGCTATCCATTCTTATATTAAAAATAAGCATTTTACACTAGCAAGTTTGTAACTGTTTCCTTTTTATCACCTGAAGCCAAACACTTGAGTAGAAACCTAGATACCTCAACAGAATGCTAAATTCAGCTCTAAAGTTTGCCATTCAGATTGATAATCTAAAAGAATGATATGAACGATCGTAGTAGAAATCATTACTGAAAGAATTAGTGAGATTTTAAAAGCTTTAATCATGATATTGCTTCCCCCAAACCATCAAATAGCAAAACCCAGCTTATTCTTTGTAGTGTCTCTTACTTGGTCTAGGACCCCTCTGTGGTGGGATGCTTGTTCGCTGCTCCCTCACTCGCTGATCCCTCTGAGGTCTCTGAGGTGGGGTCTGAGATTCAGGCTTTGCCTCAGGGCGGGGCTGCATCAGACAATGGTAGAGTTCAGCTTTTAACAGCTCACTATCAAGTTGTTGATAAAATAAATTGAAAATACAGGAAAAAACCCTGTATTTTTTAGTTCTTTCCACCTGTGACTAAAACGCGTGTTAATGCATGTTGGTTTACACACTAACAGCAAGCATGCCATTTGACTAAAACAGAATTTCAAAGTCACCCCATTCACAGTTATGTACAATAAATCGTGTCTGCCCAAAGTGCAGTGGCAGATACACAGACAGAACGTGTTACAAACTGATTTGTGACAAAACCTCATTCACAAATAGGCTGTAACAGGCAGGAAAGAAAGAGTTGCCTCTTTTGTTAAGAGGGTGCAATCATTTTTGATGGCAGATACTCAGCACTCACATGGACATTCCCTGTTTTGCCTCCATGAGAAACAATTCCTTCTCAACACAAAAGCCAAGGAATAACATTCCTATGAAGTCTATCAGGAAACACTGAATTTTAAATTCAAATCATAAGCAAGTAGATTTCACTATGTTTTTCCCCACCTCAGTTTACTGTCAGCCAGTTTAGCATTTTTAGTTTTCTAAGTGCTGGATTCCTACCTGCGAGGCCGGTACTTTCACAACATGAGGTGGTATTCCTGATACTGGAACAGCTCCACTGGGAGGGAGGTTCTTACTCGTTACTGATGCCCAGGAAAAAGTCTTAAAAGAAGAGAAGATTGTAACTCAACTCCAGATGTTTTTATCCTTCTGAAATATATTCCTCATAGTACAGCTAACAGGCAGAATGACAGTAACTAATTTTAACCTGTCCTTGAAATCTGGGATCCAGCCACTAGCAGTTTCCCCACAAACTCCTTCAAATCATTTACATTCAAAAAGACTTAGTTTGACCCTATTTCTAAATTCTATGTGCAGTTGAAACAGGACCCTAAGAACAAGTATCACATCAACATTAACCAAAGTATTGGTTTCTTGTACACTCGTTTGTCCACTTTTGCCTCCTTTAATACTGAAGGGTGACAAAAATCCCCAGGTAGAAATACAGTTGCATTTCATCCCTTTTCCCAATTCAGCATGTTGGTTGCAGTCTGTTGAGAATTTCAGCAGCTCTGTTTACAAACAAAGAATCTGAGCCTCTCACTGCTGTCACAGTTCCCATACCCACCAAACACACAAAGCCTCACCTTACCTCCTGGTATTCTAACCAACTAGTTACTAGCTAGAATTTTAACTATCTGTTGGTGTATACGAACTAATGTGAAGGAGGCAACTGGTCATAAGAACAAGTTGGGCTTGCAGGGAGGGGGGAAATACAGAGCATTTAAATGCTTCTAATGCAAGCTATCTTTCCTCTTGCCAGAAAGCAGATCATGCTCTGTAAGACAACAGGAGAGTCAAACATACTGATGAAACTACATCATCACAGAAAAAAGCCACCCGCTGTCATTACCCTGGAGTCCTCTTGCACTGCAGGAGCTGGATCAGCAGGAGCTGGAGAAGGACTTTTTTCCACAGTCTCTTCTTGAGCCGACTCCTCTAATACTGGCTCAGATTTTTCTTCCTGCACCTCTGGTTCAGCTTCCTGTTCAGGTTCTGGCTCTGGCTCAGGCTCTGCCTCTGCAGCAGTCTCTTCCAGGTGTTCCTCAATGTCATTGCTATCATACAACATCATAAAAACAAACAAAAGAGGTGGTATTCTATTGATTCTACTACTGGGTGGTAAGACATGCTACTTGTCTAGTACTGAAGTCAGGCACATTGCATTCAAGAGGAAGAACAAAGCTAATCTGTCTAAACAAGGCCACACTACACAGGGATGCAAGTTCCTCATTGTTATACTAGATACTAAAGATTGTTATACTGACAATCTTTGGACTGTCAAAAAGGAAAATCAGAAGTAGCAATAAATTCATTTGAGCTGTTCTACAAGCAGTCTGTCTTACAGAACACCTGATTTCATAATAAGGTATTATTACCTGACAGCCTGCTCGTAATAAGCACCAGTATCATCAGGAACAGCCTCAGGTGTCTGCTGTCTTTCCTCAGGTTCCTCCCCTTCTTCCTCTGATTCTAAATGAAGATAGAAAAGGAAAAAACCAAAAAAGACACACGCATCTTTAATACTTGGTTCAAATGCAAGGCATCTTCCACAACATGCAGGTGAAAGCCAAAAAGGCCATGGGAAGCACTATTAGGATGTGACATGGAACACAGACATTTTCTCATACTTCTGCTGTCATTTCAGTTACTCAGTTTTGACCAAGCTCAAATATTTCAGAGAAGCAGATTTATAGCCTACAAATCTGACTGTGACTGCTAAACTAAGCCTCATGGTTCCTTTAATAGAAACAAAATATGCCAGAAAAATAATCATCAGCATGTCACAACTCCTTGTAGAGCAAGGAGAAAGCCTTGAAGAACATGAAGCTTAATGCTGATTTGCCTTCTCCAGCAAGATTTCCACTTGTCTGGGAATACTGATAGAGACCCAGAAACAAATACCAGTAGAACCATCCAACAATTCCTTCTACTTACCCTCTGGAGGCTCAGTGTCAGAGTCACCAAAAACCTCATCTTGATAGCGGAAGATATCATTGTGGACATAAAACTTGTTCGCAACAGAACCCTAGAAGCAAATCAAAGGAGGAACCAGTTTAATTACATCAACTGCAGTAATGTACTAGTGCTTTTAATTCTGATAGCTCACAACACTGAAAAGGTAGGAGCGAGAACCTTCTGGGGTCTAAAGTATCAATTCTTAGCTCCAAGTGAAGCTGAAAAGTAAGTGATCTTGCAATACTACTTTTTCTTTATCATTTTTAATTATGTGATCTCTTTTGTTCAAAAAAAAGCATCTACCTAAAGAGCCACCTCAAATGCTAAGTCGTCACTTTATACAACAAGAAAGTCTGGAACCCATTTCTTCAAACAACAGGAAGCATCTTCCTCTTTCTACTAGTTCTTCTCAATAAGAGGACCAGTTGCTAGGAGGGCAAATCAAAGATAAAGTAACTTTAAAAATGCTTAAGGAAAAATAAGCATTGCACGTACCTAGTAGCCAAAAGTTAGGATATTTACAATTGTAATTATGATATTCAAGGTTAATGTACGACCATACAGAAGCAGTGTATTTCCTAAGAAATTTGCAGAACTCTACTGCTGAATTTTGTAATAAATTACCTTCCCAGTCTAACCCTGAATTCTAACACCGAACCAGAAAGGTGTTGTTAATCCTGACATGGTATTAGAAGCACTGTAATAGCAGTAGCACTCACTACAGCATACCTCAGGTGCAAGTACAAATGTTTGCATGAATCTGCGCACAGGCTGCATGTTGTTGGAGAGCTCTCCCATCACCTGGACTACAACACCATCGTTAAGAGTAGCATGGGCATCCACATGACGAATCTTCGTGTGGCAATCCTTGAAGTTTAATGACAGCACCTTCTTGTGGATATCCTATGAAAGAATGGCATACAGGTTGAACTGCAGAAGCTACTTGTGCCAAATTAGCAGCTTTCAAAGAAAGCAAAAACATTAAGTATTGTTTCAGAATATTCCCCCTAACTCTAGAGAAAAAGCTTTGCAGCGTGCTCTTAAAGTCTGCTTTGCAAGCAATTTTACATTATTAATTTCAATAAAGAAAGTATATCTTGCCTAACTAATGCTGTTTACAGTTAGATAGTTTTCTCTCCCTATTTTTGACAGAAAGCACTTGGACAAAGGGGTATGAATCACAGGTGGATGCGTGTCTCTTCTTAACCACAAAGGTGACAAAAAAAGAAGGAAAGAATGACAAGGTTTTCTAGAAGTACTTACAGATTGCCCGTAGACTGCATCAGCTGGTTTTCCATTGGAATCCAAGCCACCATGAACATAGGAAGAGTTCTTTCCATAAAACCTGTTGGAAAGAAATATTATAACACTAAGCTTTGTTATGTAAGAACACTGAGCCTCTACATTAGAGTGCACTATGCATAATACACTCTTAAGCATATTTTCCATCTGAATTATTGAAATGCAGCCATACAATCAGAAGTAGCAAGCAATACACTTTTTTTTTTTGTTTAGAATACGTACCTAGCAGCATTCCACTAGCAACCAGAACACAGATACTCAGCAAGCCAAGACATGGTAATAAGCTTATTCACCAATTTTAACATACAAACTAAGGCATTCACAAAGAAAACCAGCTCAAAGTGAAGCAGAGCTTTACCTGTGCAAATAGTCAGGTGCTTGGTTCAGCAGAGTATAGTACTGCCTCACGAACTCCCGCCCGACCAGCAGGGGACTTGGCTTCTCCATCACCATTTCTTTGGTCAACTGAAAACTGTGGAAGAATCAAAAGCTCCATAAAACACGAGCATTTCACATTGCTGATCACATTGATAGCATAAGCCACATAATCTTAGTGGAAAGCACACACCAAAACCTATCAGCTGTTTTACCACAGTAAGCAATTTAACCAATGTGTTTTCAGAGTCATCAGTCTTCAGTGCTGAGGAGAGGACTGCTGGGTACCAAACCCGCGGTAGGAGAGGCTGCATGGGTGAGGGAGGTTACCCCAACATGCCAGCATTTAATCATCCCTACACACCCTCAGTAAAGTAGGTGGCAAGCAAGTATGGTTCTTCAAGAGGATTTGCTAAGTGGCTAAGTCATTTACAGTCGATCCAAGTTCTACTTACCTCACTTGACTTCACAATCAGAATTAAAAGTCAGATGTTCTAAGGCAAAGCCTGTGCTAGTGTATTAGGGGCATTTTTAAAAGGTCAGAATGAGTCCAATCTATTTTTACAGCAGTGCAGCACTCCTTGGTTGACAGTGACAAACACTGTAGAGAACTATCAGATGATATAAAAATTACTATGCTACAAAAAAATACATGCTGCTCTTCCCTTGCTTCCAAACTCAGCAAGTCACCTCTTACTTAAATCCAGACAACCAGCCAAGTGAACAGCACCACCCATACGTAGGCCCAGAGACAAAGCAATCTAGCTACCTTCTACCTCATTTCCATGGATCTAAGTTACAAAAGGGAAGTCTCTGCAGGTGGATTACACAATGTGTGCATCTTCAGTCCAGGTCAGTCAAAACTAAAGCGCATTCCTGTGTTTCCTTGTTTTCACATACTCATACACACTGTTTGAACTCATACAAAATACGTTCAAACTGGTAACAAAACACACTGAAATCAGATCATTGCTACCTAATACAGAAACAAAAGTAGATTTTCTGCTTCATACTCCATTATACCAAGAGGTAGCAGAACAGGTGCTTAGTTTTGCTGTTGATGTATCACAGATAATATACAAGAACTAACTTTCCTGCACTATTCAGGCCCTGTAGTGCTGACAGCAAAGAGCTAGGAAAGTGCTATCTGCACTAAGTCAAGCAGGTCTTAACCAAAAGGGCATTAAAAGGCCACATGCAGCAGCTGGAAGAACTTTCTCCCCATTACTGACCCCAAATCCCTTCTTCCCAAACACATGGCATACAAAGTCAATATGCACATACTTCAGGTGTGTTGTGCAAATCAAATCCAGGACACTACTAACTCTGCAAAACAACTCAGGAGTCATCATTTACTGATCTCCTTTCATATCTAAGACTGCACAACTATAAATAGCTCCAAGAAGTGGCAGCATCAACTAAAAAAAAGTCTAAGTAAGTGGATTCATGCCCAGGCAGTTATGTTGGGACAAGCTTTCTCTTGTCACTATACACAACAGCATCCTGTATCTGGGTAAACAGAGTTGCCCACAACTATCATCTAAACAAAGTAAGGGGGAAAGGAAAACAGGCTGTCTCTCCCTTGTACTAAAGCCTTGTCTCAGTTCATCCAAGGGTCTTGCTTGACACCTTCACTACATTTACTGAATTTCAGAGTAGTCCTTTGAACACTAAGAAATGACAACAGACTATAGCTTCAAAAGACAGAGGCGACCTCCTGGGTTAGCGTTATTACAGTGACAGTTTCAAATGCACACCAAATATAGGCCTGCAAAGAAAGCTACAACCATACTGCTGGATGTACACAGAATGCAAAGCAGAAGCTCCAAACCCCAAAGAGAACATACAAAAAAGATTACATGGAAACTAGTCTTTTGGACAAAGCCAAGTCCAAATAAACTTGGCAAATTCTTTACATCTCAAACTGTGGTCTAACATCCAACATACCGTAATCACAAGAAAATGTTTAACCATACTGGCAGAATATATTTGAGGATGTGATCACACCCAAACTCCCAGCAGTGGTCAGCATGCACTGCATCCAGCTTAGCCGGAGATACAGTACACAAATTCCTACCCTGGGAGGTATACAGCTTAAGGTTCAAAAAAGAAGCCTCTGGAATTATGAGCATAATGTATTACAGATACATATTTCCAAGAACAAGCACAGTCTGAAGGAACAAAAACCTCAAGGATATGAACTTGTTTGCTTTCTAGTGCATGTTAAATTAGATCCCCACAAAATATTATCAGATGGTAAGAAAATACACCACAGGCAAAGTAAGGGTAAGTTGTGGGTACCACTGCCAACTTCCTCATGTAACTTTGCTTCCTCTCAACCACTTGTGAGGCTCAATCATTACAAGGGGCAGGATGACCCTAAAGCAGCAGGAGTAGAAACGGCAGACGGGCAAGACCTGTAAGTTTAGATCCAGTCGGCTTAACTGACACTGTCAGACTTAATTGCTCCACAACAGCTAAAGACTTGCCTCTGTGCTTTGAGTTTACAGTTAGAAAGTCAGACCTACCATATCCCCCAAGACCACAGTTCAGAGTACAACAAGAGCACTACACAGAAGAGCATACGTATTTGCTTTTTCACTCTTTTCCGCTTGTTTGGGGTTTTTTTTAGGGATGGGAAGGGGGGGAGCAAAGAAGGTGCACAGGGTACATTTCATTTCTTTCTAGTTTCCCCTGGAATTCAAGCTTATTCCTATAGATGTCAATAGGCAGGTTTTCTACTCAATTCTATTAAATACTGCATCAAGCTATTTTGAGAATTATTTTCAATTGCTTCTAGAGTATGAACGTACAAAGCTTGACATCCTCACATAATGGGTAAACTGTTACCTGCAGCACTTAAAGCTCAGCAGCTCATTCACCAAAAGCTCTTTCAGATTTCCCTTCAGTGAAAGAGTCCTCACCTGCATTACTCCACTAGCGCATCATCTTCAACACTGTTTTGAGGTCTCCCAATGCTGTACTGAAGACATTAAAAGTGAAGCGTCTGGTGCTGCTTATGTCTGTCTTATTTACATGCTAAAAAAAATAATCAAAGGACTTCACTACTGATAAGGATGACAAATTTATAAGAACTCACTCTTACCATGGAAGGAGGAATAGCAAAGTGTCTAGTTTTCATTAAGCAGATCTGAAATGAAATGGGGAAAAACCTTTCCATGACCTAATCAGAGAACAACAATCTGGTTTTACTCCTGCTGCACCTGCTGCTACACTGCCAGTTGCCATCTGTTCCTGTTCTCCAGCCAGCACAACCTGAATGATAGAAGCCAAGCATCTCCAGAGGGTATATTTGCTCCCTACCACTCAGAAGCAATTTATTACTCCACAACTCCTTGACCCAAGAATAACTGTGAATATTTTATACTGCATTTCTTCTGCACAGAGCATAATAGTACCAAATGCTTGAACTGTCACGGCATTGCTCCTGACAGAAGCTTATCCACACATTTTCATGTCATTTGAGGTAATGATGAAAGGGTGCAAATTGACAGGAAATACTGAAAAGTAGATGATTTAAGATTCACTCATAAACATGCATTTATATTACTTCATATATGTAAAACAAATTGGATAAATCAAATTATAACAAATACACTAGAGTAATTCTGTAACATAACTGAGCCCTTTAAGCCAAGAGACTTAAGGGAAGACAAATACCTCCTTTACAGTGGTTATCACCTGGCTGGTGGAAAATTCCACCATCTGTTACAATGCTCCTACTTGGCAGAAAATCAATGCTGGGCACTGAATTTCTAAAGTCTGGTTATGTAAATTAGAGCCATTTATGTAAATTCTGTATCAGCAAACCCAGATTTAAGGCCATAAAAACCTATTAGCATATTAGTATTCAGAGAAAGAATACTCACAGAACACCTAACAGCCACCATTGCTTAGTATTTCATCACCAAACTGCTATACAGGGAAAGTGAACTAACCATTGCTGTCTCAAGTCATTTTTAAAACAGACAAGGCATTTAGTCTGAATCTTGTTTTTACCAAACTTCCTACACAACAAAAAGCTCTCTACATCACACCACATTCAGGCTCCCAGAACAACTAGTGACTGCGGAACCGCCATCACCCGATTTAACAAGCCAGAGGACCAGATCCCATTGAAACAAAACAGGTCAGAAAATCCCAAAATTCACTTCCTGAAGTGTGGCAATTTTAGACAACTTCTATCAAGAAAATTTTTAGTACTAACAGAAAGACAAAGTTAAAACTTACACTGAAGCATACTCTAAACAGGCCATGGTTTCCAACATTATCCTTGTCTTTGCTCTCTGCCATCTTAATTTCCAGATTTTTTACTTGCATTTCAATACAAGAGAGTCTCAAACCCCCGAAGTTACTGCAATATATGATAATTGTTTGATCTGTGGAATGTAATGCAGCAGCTACAGGTAATACCCCTATGGCAGTTCACGTATTCTCTTTTGGCTATTCCTGTGCTATAAGGGGACTCATTTGATACTACACTCCTGCCTACCTCTACCAACTGGTAGAGTTTACAGAGTACCAGAATGACAGTGTGTCCCCATCCTTTTACAGGTTTAACTAAGATATTCTCATAGAGCTGTAACACCGTTTCCAACAACCTAATCAGATTCTATGAAATACAGTTCAGATCTTTCATTTCTAACTATAGAAAAGCAACTCTGAAAGCACCATTGACATGTTACCAGGAAGATATTTTTCCCCCTAAACCAGAGCGTCAAAATTTTCACACAACGCTACTCCCTCATTTTGATATCAATGAATTCCTTAACACAAAAAGGCTTTTTGAAAACTTAATAAACAATTGGAGAAGCTCACATGGAAGAGAGGTGTCTCTATCTAAGCACATCACGTTACAAAGCTGGCAAACAGCAATTTTGGTAGACATTAAATGTCTGGTCAATAGTTAATAGGATCGTGTAATTAAGTGTCATTTGGGATTTCTGCAAGTTGCTTAGCAACAGGTGAGCATGTTCAAAGCCACAAACCATGTATCTATACAGAGTTACCAGCACCAGCAGCAGTTACTACTGCTGCTTTGAACAAGAGAAAAATAGCCAGTACAAATAAAGTCCTGAAGAAAACTCCTAATATGGCTCCAGCAGCATGATATAGATTAGAAGTGAAATAAGAAAAACAATTCCAGTTAACTCCAACTCTCCATGCATTTTACATGTTGAGCATCTGCTAGTGCTGCTGACTAAGAAAAATAAATCACCATAAGAGAAGCTGGTACCTGTGTGTGAACTGTGATACAAAACGTTAGAGGGTGAACAATGAAACACAAACAAGCTAAATTTGCATCACTAGGCATATTCCAGTGCCCATTACAACTGGGGATTTGTGTCATTACACCAGCTTACTCTCCAGTAGGAAGAGTAATGTAAGAGTAAGGTTTTAAATAGCATTTCCTTGAAAAGGAACACTAGAAGATAGCAGACAGACTGAGGTGTGACATACCCTTCTCATTTTAATACAGCCTTAACTATATGAGGGGAACACAAAAAAGAAAAACCCCATCAGTTGTTGACCCAAAGCCTAAACTATGAAGGCCTGAAAAAACACCCCAAATAAGTGGGCAACCCAAGCCTCAAACACTAATCTCCTTCAAAAAAATGGGTCTCTTTGCCTCCCTATTTCTGGATGCAGAAATAGACAATGTCTCTGCAGTGTCACACAGCAATACATCCTGTGTTTTACACAGAAGCCATCACAGACAGTTGCCTGCCTGCAATCAGTTAAACTTATTTGTACTTTGACAGATTCAGAGGGAAAGTATTCTGTCTGAAAGAAGTTATCTTACAGGCAGCACTCTTTCACAGAAGGCAAGATGTTTGGAAGCCAAAGCCTGAAAACTAAGTGATGGGATAACTTATCCAACAAATAATGAAATATTTGAAGATCAGATGGGAACAAGTTGTGAGGTTACCATCATTCTCTTACTAGTATCTCCTGGAATACAGCCAATTCTCCATTCACTACAGCAACTAGTGTCTAGTGTATGACAACCACACAACCAACAAGGACAAGCAGTGCCTTGGTTCATAGGGTACTTGAGGTGTTACAAAGAGCTGGATCCTAAACAAATTACACAGCAACCAGAATGTGCACCCTTGGGCAAACAGCTTGCTTTGTGCTTAGTTATCCCAATGCTGCAGACATGTATCTGCAGAAAGGCGTACCTGAACCCCTTTCTAAAGCTCTTCGAGACAAACTGATGAGGAACAAGAAAAGCCAGAAATTACACCAACATATGGGTAAGAAAAATCAAATTAGAAGCTTAATTTTCTAATCAAGGTATCCAAGAAATCAATCCAAATTTAACTGCAAGAAAAACATTTTCATTACAAGATTAATAATTCAGAATTGCATATTTAATACTGCCCATGCTAGTACTGAAAACCCCTCTGCTTGCCAGTGGCAGATGGGAAGCCTTACTCAGCAACAACGCACACCAGAAGAATACAAATAAACAAACCAGGAATTGCTGCAGAAGAGCTGTCACTGTAGAACTCAGCCTGTGTTTTTGCTAACAAACCTAAGTGTGATCCACAAGTTGATGCATACGATGGAGTCTGCCAGTTTGTAGATAAAATTCAGTGCTTCTTGTATTGTTCAGCTGTGCCAAGAAAGAGACAAATTGAAGATCTCTGCTGCTACCATTCAGAATTTAGAAGAACAGTGACCACTTCTGAGAAATATGGTTTCTAGAGTATTACACAAAAATACCCTGGAGAAACAAAATACAAACAGGACCACCTAAAGTCTAAGTTAAGGCAGTTGAGACCAGGGCCTATACCTGTACAGTAAGGAATGTTCATCAGGGGAAGGAAGAAGATACTAGATATTATTCCTGTAGTTAGGAGCATAAAGGTCCAAAGACAAACAGCATATTAAGTCCTGTTTAAAAAGGGGAAAAAAAGAATCCAACCTAGAACAATCTTAAGAATTTGTTATTAGAAGTAAGTGGTGTCACAAGAGTTTCTCACTAAGTTGTTATTCTTAGATTCTCCCCTCAAAACACTGCCTTCCCCAACTGCTGGGCCTATTCTGGTGTGGGCTTGGGTTTCTTTATCTTCCAATTTTCTACTTCTTATCACACAATCATCACACCCACTAAGCAATACAAAGAGGAGGAGGGTAGCATTTCTGCAGAAGCAGCATAAGCATTCGAGTCTTTGCTTAGAATTAGCAGCAAGAAACAGATTTTATTGTACATTAATGTTTGTAACAGCTGCTCTATGCCCACGACCCTGCAAGGGTCACCCTTCAGTAGCCAAATATCTGGAGTTTCCCTTCAGAGTACAGCTAAGGTATTTAGCACTACTTTCTGGAAAGTTCTGCTGTACTGTGTCACAGGAAAAGAAATACTCAAACTTAAAAGATAGATATCTAAGTTCTTTCTTATGTTACAGATTAACGTACCATGTTTCACATGCAGTTCATTACTTTTTGTTTCAATTCGCTATAGATCCATGATAGGGGAAGCGAAATATTTTCTTCTGTTCTCAGATGTCTCAATACAGCTTTGCATCTCTCAACAAGTCACCAGAATTTCCTACTCATTACACAACAGCAATACAGAGTAAGCAAGGTGGAAGCTCTAGAACTAAACACACAAATTTAAGTTCCATTACTTTAGGTTTATTGCCTAACAAACAAACAAAAAACCCATCAAAGCACCAAATTAGACATCTTCTTCATCTCTGGTACTTCTAGATGTTCAAAAGGCAAAACAGAGTCCTGGATGGACAACTCCTTTGCTAAATTCCTCCTGTAGCAGGACTCATGACATAAAATAGACTTGTGCACACCCTCAGAAGTACAACCTGAAGCTCAATTACTATTTGGGGATTTATCATGAGACAACTTCACCTGCAATAGATCTCACCATACAGGTCACTTGAGCTGCTCATATCCTGCTTCAGTTCGATAGAGAAAAGCAGGAAATAATCTTGCCGCTGCAAAAAAGTTAGGCAAGGCTGCTGTAGAGAGACCTGCTGGAACACTAAGCTAAGATGATCTGCCTTGAGCCTAATAACACTTGGTATCATCACAAAAAGATGCTATGTTGCATTCAGCATTACAGGAAAAGAAACGGTCCTTGTGATTTGATAGAAGTCCAAAATTAACTCCTTTTGAGAATCAGAGTTTTCTCAAAACCGAAAGCCTTGAGAATCCACAGAAATATCCCCACACTTTTTAAAATAATCAATTTACATCAGATACTCCTAACCAGGCTTTCCCCTACCCCTGGGTGAACGACTTGCTCATTTCTCACTGGACCTATTCCAACCTCATTTACCCTACAATTAAAAGCAATGGTTTTTTCTGTAAAATTACATTTTAACCATGTACATTTCAGCCTAAAGGGTGGCAGGATTAGTGCTAGTCTCAATGGTTTGCTTACTCAATTTCTTGATGAAAACTAAGTCAGCTTTATGCCTATACTGCTCTCCAGACTGCTTCATGATAAAGCAGCTACTTAGACCCTATGATTTTGCCATTAGAACAGGTTTTGTTTTGACATCCAAGAGCTGCTCCAACAACTTGATGAAGTTGGCAGCAGGTCCAGCCTTCTTCCCTCTTAGGTCTGCAATTTTTCCATTTGGCTCCACTGCAGCTTCTTAAAGTAAAAAGCAAAAGTTATTCATAAGCAGTTAGAAGAGGCAGATCACAATACCTAGCTACACAGGCATTACAGTGAAACTCAATATCACTCCCACTTGGATTAAAATTACCAGGATTAAGATTTTAACAAAATATTTTCTGCATGCTAAGCAACCTGGACCTGCAACAGATACCTGTAAAGAGAGACAACTCTTTCACCTCTACCCATTCTAGCCACAGAAAACTCTCAACCTTCATGTATTGACTGGATCCGAGCACTTAATACTGATCCAGCACTTAAGACTGATGCATCCTGGCATTGTTACATTGTGTGAAACTTCAAAACCAAACAGAAAGTCAGCCTAATGGCAGTCATAAGTGAAACAAAAAAAAGTACAGGGCAATGCAGAAGAAATGGAAGATGGCCACCAGCATTCCAGAATGCTGCATTTCACATTTGCCTCAGCAAGGAATCAGGTTCATAGCAGATTCTTTGTACTTAACTGACAGCTCACCATCTTCTAGCTCTGAAATCAGTACTCCACCAGCTATGTCTTTCTGGAAGAAGTCCAGACTTAATATAGCAAAACTAGGACCTCACACCAGTGTAACATTCACTGCCTGCAAAGGTTTAGGGATTCTTTTCAGCTACTCCAAAATCAGACTTATTTTATTACTCAGCTGAAGTAGGCAGGTGAAGATTATCAAGTCTACGAGGAATTTCACCAAAAATTAAATAGTTACTTAAACTCTGGAGATTATATAGAGGAACCTGTAAAAAAATTATCCAGTCTTCTAGACAAAACTATCACTTTCACCTCTGGTTTGTTTCAAGCACAGCAGACTAAGGCCAGCAGCACAACCAGCACCACCCTGCTAGAGCCCTGCTCCACTTTGATTTTTCATTCTTCACATTAATCAAACAAAAATGCCCAGGTTCTAATATTAAAAACTGGAATAATCAAGTCAAATGTTTTCTAACTCAAAGGCGATTTATGCCAACCTTAGGAGTGCTCTCTCAACAGCTACTACTGTTATGAACAGAAATATCAATATGTACTTGCAGTAACATCATTCTTGCTTATTTTCATTAGAAAGTGTTCCTCTTTTGTAAGGTAAATATGTTCACCTTGCAATTTTCAAGGTGGAAAAGAAAACAGTATCTTCCTGAGCCAACAGAGCTTGCTGTTTCATCAGGTGCAGAAAGATTTAATGTTTAAAATTAAGATGTTCAAACTTCTATCATCAGTTGTGGTGAACTATACTGATGCTATTGTGCAAGCAGCAAAACAAACAGTAGAGCAGGGGTCTTAAAATCACAGTACAAACAAGTCTTATTATGCTTTTGTTGGTTCTTAGACTGCAAATGCAAAGAATCCCTACAGAAGATCCTGATGTTTACACTTGACCCACACAAAGGAAATCTTGTCCACCAGGTCTTCTAGCTTAACTTCAATTATGTTTTCTAGCCTTTAACTGAAGAAGTTCACACTTAAAAGAATACAACCCAGCAAAAAAGGTAGTTGTCTAATTCACACAAGTCAAGGACTGGAGACCACCATGTAGCATCTGATGTATAGAAGATTCTTTTAAGATTTTTAAAGAAGATTTACATTTAAAAATAAATTTGAAAAGTTTCCAATGTCGATTAGATTATTTTTTCTAATAGATTTTGTATAGTTACACTTTATAGTATGGTTTAACACTGCCTTTTGTGCAAACTAGTCCCTGGAACATGTGAACCTATAAAAAAAGTTGAGAGATCTTCATCCTAAAGATGCTCTGTGACTATTAGGACATAAGACCTTAAGCATGTCAATAATTATAGCTAGCCTTCAGTTTAGCTATATATGCTATCCACAACTTCACAATATGAAGCATATTAACTGAACCACCCCAGCAAAAGGTGAGTCCATTTCACAGGACATGAACATGCTACCACCAGCACCACAGGAGTATTGAAGAACTATCTATTTAGCAAAGTCATTAGGCTTATTCTTTATAGAGAGGGAATAATAGAAGTGAAAACTTGGTCAAAGGGAAGATTTCAGAAAAGGTTTGAAATGCAGTTTTTGTCTGTTAATTTCTGCACTACCTTCCCATTACAAAACCAATCTAGAAAGTCTTGGTAGCTAAAACCAATCCAACACACAGTATGTCCGATTTACAGCACGTGGAAGCATTAGCTTTCAGAGCTCGACAGTGGTGTCCACATTTCCTAACGCTGTCACTCCTGGCTGTGAGAGCACAGGCTGGACAAAAATAGCACACACTGGAAACATGGCGGCTTGCTGCAAATGCTGCTTCCAACCAATGGTGGGGGAAAAATAAGTATCATTTTCTTTGTAAAGAATACTTACTGTATACATGCAACCCTTAAAATAAAAGGGAACCAGCTAAGCCCATTGAGAATTAATAACACATTAGATCATCCTGATCAAGACTAAAATGTATCTGAAAGATGTATGTGAGCCTTTTCTCTGTTTTTCCTCTAGGAAATATATCCAGGGCCTTACAAGAGGCTGGAAAGTCTTCACAGAAGCCCTAGTTCGCATTTAAATCTTGGTTTAACCTCGCATCCAGCCAAGGTCATGCGGTAAGTCAGGGTAAGATACATACTGCTCTGCTTGAATTACGGCTCTCCATCTATAAAGTTACAGCAAGGGACACACCTACAATCTGATACACCGGTACGGGCGACCTCAACAACACGTAAGCACCCAGAACCAGTCCCTCAAGCAACAACTATTGAAAGGGGCTGTCTCAGCTGCATGCCAGGCGTTGGGTCATTTCATACCTAATCCCCACCCCGCTCACAAACAAACCACCCCAACAAAACCCTCACAAAACCAGCGGGCGAAGAACCACCACCCTGCAAAGCAGAGAACAAAGCTCGCAGCTCCGCATCTCCACATCTCCACTCGCACAATGAAGGAATGGCCGATACCCCCCCCCCGCCCCGCGCAAATAACGCTCCCTTCTAAGTAACCGCTCGCCAAGCAGCGCACCGTTGTACCCCGCTCCCGCCGCGGAAGCCCCCGAAGGCGCCGTGGGGACCCCGGGAGGTTCCTCCCGCCCGAGGGCCTCGCTCCGGAGCCCCGCAGGGGGCTGCGAAAGGCCGGCCACGGCGCCGCACGGGAGGGCGCTCGCCACAAAGCGCCGCCAGGACCGGGCGGGCCTCGCACGCCGGACAAGGACGGCGGGAGCCGCCTCAGCGGCGGGGGCGCACCGGGAGCCCCCCGCCCACAACCGACCGCGGCCTACCAAGGTGATGGTGCAGGGGGGACCGGGACGCCTCAGGCCAGGCCCGCAGCCGTCCCCAGGAGGACATGACCCCGGCGGTGGGTCCCGCCCGGTCCCCCCCGCGGCCGCACGGCCCCCCCATGCCCTCACCTGCGGGCTGAGCGGGACGGGAGCGGGAGGCGTCGCTTCACCACAGGCCTGCCCGGCGGACGACAAGCACCTCACGCAACGGCGTGCTCTGCCGCCGGCTAGATATATCCGGCGCGCAGCCTACCCCGACGGGAGGCGGCTCAGCCAATCAGAGAACGGCGGTAGCTTTCACTCGGATGCTAATTGGCCCATAGACGGAAAAGAGGCGGGCGGAGAGCTGAGAGGCAGCTCAGTCTACCAACCACGCGGCCTGGCTCCGCGGAGGCTCTAAGAGTGAGCGGCACCGAGCAGAACCAATGAGCGGCGGCGCTGCCGCTGCCGGGGTGGGACGAGACGCGATAGACGTCCCCTGCAGCCAATAGGGCGACGCTACCCGCGCTGCCCGGCGCGCAGGGCGGGGCAGGCGTGACGCGTAGTGCGGTTGAGCCGCAAGGCAGCGCCCTTGAGAAGGTGCTGGTAAACCCCGTTATAGATCGGGGCGGAGCCCGGCGGGCCGCACCGAGCGCGGAGGCCAATGGGGGAGCGCGGCGGGCTCTGACGGACAGGCGCTGTTAAAGGGACAAGGACCCGCAGTGGTGTTCCGCGCCCAGCACCGCCCCCTGCTGGAGGGGAGGGCAGGGGATGGCGCCCAACATGGCGGCGAGGCATGTGTTGGTGCCTCAGCCGACATAGGCGCACCCAGTCCTTGGCCGGGGGGTCTGGCCATATGGCTCTGTAACAGTGAACAACCCCCTTAATGGCTGTGGCCATCCCCCTTAATGGCTGCACCACATCCAGCCACCACGGGTGTGCACCCAAGCAGAGGTCAGGGCACCGGCAGTACCACTGCTGACACACTCACCTGAGAGAAACCACTGGTGTGGGTGGGTAAAAAGAGCTTTTTACACTCAAGGGCTCCTGCCCGGGCAAAGGCCACCTCCAACAGAAACAAGCCCAGCACACAGGCAAGGAGAAGGTGGTGGGCACCATCTCCCATCATGGGTTGGCATCCCCTGCCTGTCACCAGGCACCACAGGCAGCACTGGGAGACTCATCCTGCTGCTTTTCCTTCATCCTGCTGCTTTTCCTTCGCAAAGGAAGGAGCAAAGCAGACAGGCAGATCATCTGCCCCAGAGGAAAAGCAATCCAAGCATGGATGTATTATTCTAACCCACCTTGCAAAGCCTAGGTAGTTCTGCAAAGGAGAAGAGCCTCAATGTTCACATTGAGATACTGGTCCGGGGAGCCTGAGGAGAGCAGGAGGGAGAGGAAGCAGACAGAGGAGCCAGCCGGCTCCCGGAAGGCCATAGCTTTCCATTTGTTTGTGTCACATCCCAAATGTATCCCTGACATGAAGCACTCAGAGATAGAGTTCACCCTATAAAAGTGACTTCCTCCCCACCACCGTATCCCTAAACGCTGCCTAAAACCCTCCCTGCTATGCCTTGCAGCTAGAGATACAGTAAGTGGACTGGCATGGGGCCATGCTCCGCATTAATATCCTTCCCCCCCCTGCAAACCCAGCTATTTATAGACTAAACCACATCGCAATCTGCCAGTTCATAAATCAGTAGAACAGACTTTTATAAAGTTTAATGTGAGACCAGTGACCCAGCACTACAGCCATCCAAAATAAACGCTGCTGGGGGGATCTTGACATCTCTCCCCAGAGCAGCAGGGGGACAGGTAATTCCTCTCTTATTAAAAGGTCATGACAACAACAGGGTGCTATGCATGTCAAAATGAACACCCTCATTCCCCCCATGCAACAGAAGCTCACTAGGAAAGGCATTCATATCACCTTCATCTCAGGCTTCCTGGCAGGGGATCAGCCTGTTCAGTATCAATGCAGAGCAAGGGGAAGGGGTTAGCAAGCCGCATCCCAGGGTACAGCTCCATTTGGTGTGGTAGCAAGTAACCAGAAACACGCTGGTTATTTTTCCTGCTACAGGGTTGCCTGCTTAACAGGAAGATACCAAAGCCTAGCACGTGGTCAGGAAGCATCATCCCACACACAGCTCTGGCAGCTCTTCTCAGCCCTGATGTACAGCACAGTCCCTTTTCCTGGTCATCCACAGCCTTCCAAAGCTGCTCCTGGCTCCCACCACAGCCATCTCCACCTCCAGTTTGTAAGAAAGAAGCCCATTCTCCTTCCGAGGGCCAAACAGCCAGAGAAGGCCAGGTTGGACAGGTCATTGAGCTACCTGCTCTAGTGGCAGGGGGTTGGAACTGGATGAGCTTTAAGGTCCCTTCCAACTCAAACCATTCTATGCTTAAAAATCCAACCAACCAGCCCAGAGCAGACACACAAACATCTTCAGGGACCAGCATCCTTTCTCTCAACCTACACTGCAGTAGAGACCCCCTCCAAACCTCCCTTATTCAATAATCCAGCCTACCAGAGCTCTCCCAAACCAGTAAATCTCAAAGCCTTGAAAGACAGAGAGGAACAAGCTTTCTGAAGCTGCCCAGTCAACCCTCACCTCCTGCCCTATCTTCATGGTTCTTCCCACCTCCCTCTTGCAGCCACTTCCCTGTGCTGATCCAGGGTGCTGAAAGCTCTTAGGGATCCACAGATCCACAACAGTAAAAGCTTTCTCCACTGCTTTCTCCTTATCCCTTTCTGGCATCTCATGCCTTCCAATGGCCTCAGCCTTACTCCTACCTCAGGCTTCATTCTATCGGGGATGGTATCGCTGCACCCGCAGCCTGGAGCACCTCCTCACAAGGAGCATCAGTATCAGAAACTGATCACGAGGAGCATTAGTATCAGAAAACAGTATCACGAGGAGCATTTTAGTACCAGAAAAATGGGAAAAAATAAGCGTAGGAAGCGTTTCAGCAACACACACTCCTAAGAATTAAATCACCACCCCCAAAAGGCTACTAAAAGCAATTCGGTCAGTGTTAAGAACAGGCCAGAGATGGTTTCAGCGACTCCCCGGTGTGGGCTGCGCGGGGCCGCCGAGCTCTGCGCGGCTCCGGGGGCGCTGTGCGGGGCCGGCGCTCAGGGCCCGGCATCGGCCTGGAGGAGCCGGGCGCGGCCCGCCCCTTCCGCCGCGCCGGGCTGCGCCGGGAGCCGGGAGCCGCCGCAGCGCTCCGCCATGCCGGTGGGTGCCGGGCACGGGGGCGCGGGATGGCTCATCGCGGCCCCCGGCCCGCTCCGCACAGCGCCGGGGCCCGGGGCATCGGGGCGGGCCGGGGGACGTGGCGGGGCTGGCCCCAGCGCCAGCGGAGCCGGCGGGGCAGGGAGGGAGCTGGCCGGTACCGAGAGGAGCCACCGGGCCGGGGCGGGGGGGACCCTGCGCTGGGAGCCTCCTGCCGCTCCGATCCGATCCCCCCTTCCCCGGAGCACGCAGAGCATTTGTAGCATAAAAATCAGGAAAATGCTGATTACGCTGCAAAATCCCAATGGGAACCGCCATTCCCGAACTGCTTTTCCGGGCGGATTGTGCCACTGAAGGTTTTTCAGCCTCTCGATGAAAGGGGGCAGAGGGTGGTTTGGAACAGAAAGAAATACGGGTTGCAGGTAACAAATAATAATAATTATAAAGCTTTACTTTTCTAAGGAAAGTAAATATGTGCAAGAAAAGGGAATTAGGATCCGTCTGGTGCCAAAGGTTGAAGGCAATGGTTAGTGCAGGCAAGCACGTTTATGTTGACCCAGTAGTGACCCAGTGTTGACTAGTAGTGAAGATAACACTGGGGGCCCAGTGGAGTGAAGGGATGAAAAAACAGCACTAATGTTCCTTAAATTTCAGGTTGATATTTCGATGAGTTTATTATGTTGGGGACAAGGTGCCTTGAAGGCACAAGAAGAATAGGGTGGGCAAGCACTGAAAACCTTGCAGACCAAGTTAGGGCAGTGGGTCACTGGAGGCAGAAGACTTGCTGCTCTGGAGCTCTCCAGGACAAGTGGAGTGAGTCTATCAGAGACCCACAGAGACGGGAACCTGCGCGGGCTCTGAAGGTGGCCCTGCTCTGAGTGGGGGCCAGGCAGTCTCCAAAGGGTCCTCATGATTATCCTGTGATGGACAGCACAAGGATTCCATAGGGAGGGCTACCAAGAGCTCTTGGTTTCCCTTAGTGGCATGTGTGGACTTTTTGGTCAGGGAGGATTTATGCCCATGTCCCCAAGGAAAATGGCTAGTGTGGAGAATGAGTGCTCGTGGTGTGTTGCCAGCTTCACCCTTCCTGACCCCTCGTCTGCCTCTTTTCAGAAACACGAGTTTTTTGTGGACATGACCTGTGAAGGCTGCTCCAATGCGGTCACCCGTGTCCTGCAGAAGCTGGGAGGTGAGTCTGTGCTGGGTGTGTGACAACGCCAGCTGCGGGGCAGGATGTCAGTGCCCAGGGATCCTCCATCTCGCAAGGGTAAAAAGCCGAAAAGTGGCAGATTGGAAACCTCTGCTCCCACTCTGCTCTGAGCCTGCTGCTTAGTCAATAATGAGTCACTGATTGTTCACAGGACTCATGTGACCCTTGGAGAAATGTCCAGGGAAGGAGAAGCTGCCATGGCTGCAGGGGGCTCTGCAGCACCAGGGCCTCATCCTGAACCATCTGGGAATGATACTGGTAGACCCCTACTTAGTCTGCCAGAAGAAAGGGACCTCCCTGGATGTCCTGCTGGGTGGTGTTTCCAAGGAAGCCTGGGGTGTCTGTGGTGCTTCTCTAGATGTGTCATCAGCAGTCACAGTAAAGAGCTGCTGAGCAGAATGTTTGGTGGTTGCTTGCATAGCCTGTTTTTAATACCACCTGGAAAATTATAGCCTATACCTCCTTCATGCTGACATTACCAAGAGAGAAGGATCTAGCCTGCACTCACCTGTTGTGAGGACCTGTCATCCTGCTCCCCTCTCCTTACTATGTGGAAACAGCTTTCAGTCACCAAGGTGAAGGCTTTGCAACTTCTTTCAGATCTCAGTTACCAGGCTGTAGCGATCCCACTTCCTCTGTGTGTGGTTGCCACAACCTCCATCACTCTTCAATATGCTGGCCAATACCAGCCTCGTAATAGAGACTTCATGTCCTTTCACTGCGCTGAGTGGCTCACTCTTACTAGCCGCTGGGGAATCCACATGTGAAAATGTCTTTTCCCTCCTCCTACTTACAGCTCTTAGCTGGTGCCACCACTGAGGAAAACTGTCCTGACCCTATCCTAACCCTACACTATCAGTTAGTGCCTATCCATGCTAAACCACAGCACAGGTTGAGCTGGTTGGAGATTATAATGGTCGGTTTAAACTCAGCTCATTCTGGTTATTGCGTGAGTGATTGTGTTGATCCAAGGTGGAGTGAGCAGATAAAAGCAGTCGAGAAACTGCAGTGCCCAGTGCACATCTGCAGGAGATCTGGCTTCCTTCATACCATTGCTGGCAGGACACCAGTTTGGTTTTGCTGGCTGGTGGTGGTATCAGGGTTAGCTGGCAGGAGGCACGTGTACATTTGACTGATCGCCTTGGGAGCACAAATGTGTGAAGGTGAGCTTTTGCTGTACTCACACCATTTGGCTGCTTCTAGCTGTGTAGGCTTTTTTCCCTTTGCTCATAGGTGTCCAGTTTGATATTGACCTGCCCAACAAGAAGGTGTGCATCGACTCAGAGCACAACGTTGACACCCTACTGGAAACCTTAAAGAAGACTGGAAAGAACGCTTCCTACATTGGGGAGAAGTCCGCACAGTAGCCTTGCCTGGTGTGAGGACGCTAGGTATATACCAGGTGTATGAAATGCTGAAGAGAGAGATCTGAGGTTTTTCCATCTCTCCCAGTAAAACAGGCTGCTTCCTGGGAAGCACAAAGTCGTAAAGACCTGCAGGTCCAGCTTCAGCACACCCCTCCTATTGGAGAAGCAGCTGGACCATATACAGCCAGCACCACTTCTGTGTGGGACCCCTTAGCTACACTGCAAAGCCCGTGTGATCCCAACTGTGGCTGCAGTGGAAAGGTAGAACACAGCCTCTGTGCCATGCCCAGGTCAACCTAGAGTTTGCCAGAGCATATCACGCATGAAAACAAATCCCAAAGACATTCACCAACTTACCAGAGAGAGTGGTGGCCCCCAACAGTACCAGGGAGGGTGATGGGACACAAAGACCCCTGGGGGTACATGAAGCAGGGGGTTGGTTGGTAGCACATGGACCTCCAACATCTGGTTCTGTTGATAGCACTGTTAATCCTCCACTAAACTCAAGGAAAAAGAGCAGCACCCTGCTACTCTCAGGGATGTGAAATGTTGGGTGTCAGAATAGCTCCCAGAGCACACAGCCCCTGGATATCTATCTCAAAGACAGCCTGATCGTTGCAGCCTGTCCATTTTCCTAGAGGCTCAGCACTACATCTGGAGAGGGACTTTTTATGAGGGCATGTAGTGACAGGACAAGGGGGAATGGCTTTAAACTGAAAGAGATTAGTCATTAGGAAAAAATTCTTCACTATGCGGGTGCTGAGGCGCTGGCACAAGGTTCCCAGAGAAGCTGTGGCTGCCCCATCCCTAGCAGTGTTCAAGAACATATTGGATGGGGCTTGGAGCAACCTTGATAATGGAAGACTAAACCAGGTTGCTGACCGTGGCAGGGGCTTGGAACCAGATGATCTTTAAGGTCTCTTCCAACCCAAACTGTTCTGTGATTCCATATACAAAATTCTTGTGACCATGAAAATGTTTTTGCAGACAGGGTTCAATTTCAGTGGAAAAGACTGAAGTAGGAGGAGAGGGCTGCCCACTCACTGTATGTACTGTTCTTTAATGTCCAAGATTATTATACTGCATCTCTTAAGAGCTTGTTTCTGCCAGTGGAGCTTTCTAATCCAACAACATTGTTTTAAAATGGTCTAGTTTGATCGTCACAAATACCCAGCACAGATGCACTGAAACCAGTTCATGCTGATTTAATTCCCAGTCAGTAAATTAAATCAGGGATTTACACCAGCAGGAATTAAACTGATACAAGAAAGAGTTGAGCTGAGACTGATATGCCTGTGCAATAAATCTGCATTTTTTTTCATAGAGTGCTTTAACAGATTTAAAGTCTGTCATTTGTATCATTTGAGCAAGCTCTCAATACTTAGAAATAGTTTAAAATCATAGCTATAATCAAATAACATTGCTATTTGAAACAGAGGGAGAAACATGCTCTGAATTGATGGGTGCCTCAAATAGTTTTGAGCTCGCAGCACTGACTGCAAGAGCTGTTTTCAACTTGCAGAGACTTGTGGACTATGTCTTAAATGCCTGCAAAAGTTAACCATTCCAGCAAAGCCAGTCTCAAATCATGTGGATGTGGCACTTTTTTCCCTGGCCCTATGTTCTGACCACTTTCCTTATATTCCAGCAAGGCAGCTAGTGAGTCAGTTCAGCTGGTCGACCTGGCAGAACATTTCTATCAATGCATTTGGCTTCTAATTGGATTTTAACTGAAGCTAGCTGACTTACCCAAGGATTGTAAGATCCAAGCCAAAGGAGAGGGGTGGCTGAACTGTCCTTGCTAGTAGTCTGCTGCAGGATCACTTCAACTGTCATGGGGAAAAATACCAAGTTTAAGTTTTACAGCACATTTCCCTCCATAGGGAATATTTGTAGGGCTTCCTGTATAAAAGAAAGGGGAAAGTTGCAAATCCTTGGCATAGAGCCCAGATGGATGGCTTTCCTTTGGCTGGTGACCGGCAGAGGGCATCTTTGTATAACGTTTTTTCTCCTCTGTGCCTTGGTATTTGTTCCATTTATTTACTTACTTACTTAATTATTTTGCAGGAACTCAAACATGACTTCAGCAAAAAGATGGCTTAACTGTTTGCATATCTCCCAACTTGCTCTGGCATTTGACCTTTACTGCCCTGCCAGATGTTGGAAAGCAGAGGGCTGGCAGGAGAAGACAGCTGCATCTTGGGCTTTATATCTGGAGAACTCCAGGGGAGGTTATATCCTGTTTCTAGTCCCACAGTAAATCAAGGTGCTTCTTCTGTTTTTTCAGTGCATGTCTATGTGTCTTGTGTGTCTTTGTACTGCTTTAAGTGGTTTTCTGTAAAAGAGATGGCTCTTAGGGATGGGAAACTACCCATTACATGCAAGGCAGGTCTTCCCAGAAATTGCACCTATTTTAGGAGTTGAATGCAACCTCTGCCTGAGGGGCATGTCTCAGGAGAACTGAGATTGAATGTCACTTAGATTCAGGGAATCTGTGTCTTGGCAGATGTCTTTCCATTACAGAATAAACTCCATTTGGGTTGCAAATGCTGGGAAGAAGGGACTCTTGCAGCCCCTCTGAGGATCACCAAGTGCCCTTTTGAGCTAGATGGGGCCACAAGGCAGAGGCGTGCAGAAGACAATGCCTGTGCTGATGAGAAATGCAGAAGATGGAGGAAGGAGAAGGGTGTGGGAATCAATCCAAGATCTCTGATCTCTCAGCCCAGTCACCAGTGTTGTGGGCTGTACTGTTGCTTTGCCCCACTCCCATCCATTTCGTGCAGGTTTCAGGCCAGTGAAAGGATTGCATGTGTCTGTCCCAGTCTGCTGTCTCTCATTTCACCTGGACGATGTCTCCCATACCTACATGTGACTTGTTCCATAGAAAGAAAAAATAACTAAAATTTGAAGGAAAATATTACTCTTTGTTTAAGAGATTTTTCACACTTGTACGATGAGATTACTTTTGACATAGTTGCAATTTATTCTTTCCTAGAGTGGTTTAGTACTTCCAAGTCCTTTACCATTACAGTAATGGTATTACCATCTACAGCACAGATAATTGGCATAGATGCACTTGCAGGGGCTGGAGACACTTTGAGGAATCTGTTTCAGACACTTTTAATTGCTTTTTAGTTTAAGGGAAACTAAAGGATAAATATGTAACATCACTGCCTTATTTTCTTGCATTAAAATCTCCCAGTGGCAGGAAGTTTCCAGAGCCAAGGCCCAGAACCACAACCTATTTCTGCTTTGTGCCCATACACTCAGGTGCACAGCATGACACCTCCAGGGTCCGGGGTGCGTGAGTAAATCCCTTTCCCTAGCTCCCCCTTGCTGGTCAGAGGTGGTGTTTGCCAATGTTAGTTATTATTTACTGCTTTCAGCTTCCTCCCAGGCATGGCCAGTGCATCCATCAGCAGCTGGCTGCCCAGTGGCCCAGCTCTGGTGGCAGTGGGCTGGGAGAGGACGTGTGCTGTTTGGCATGGAGCTGGAGGGCACACGGAGGCACGGCCGGCCTTGGAGCCAGCAGTCCTTGTGGCACTTGCTCTCTGCCAAACAGGACTGGCAGTGCTGTGCCCATAGAGGATAACTTCCACTCTGGTTTTGCTGTAAACTAGGCTGCTTGTCATTGATGTGTGGGCTGCAGCTTACGTTATCCACACTCCCCCGGCTGCTCTGCTCCCTTCTCCCTGCTCTGCTGAACTGTCTGTTTTGGTTAAAGCCTGCTTATCTCTGAGCCAGACAAGGAAAGGTTTCTACCCACAGCCAGCCAGGAGGTTTGTGCAGATACCTGAAGTTTTAGCACCCATCTGCAGGGCTGCAGCGTCCCAGGCCTCCCCTGTGCCATTCATTGATGGAGGGGCTGGACACTGCTTTAAGCTCTTGTCTGCTGCAAAAATGACATTGCAGCTTTGGGTGGAAATTGGCTGTAGTGACGAGATGTGGTCACCCCGAGCTGGCTGCAGAGTGTGGTGGGGATACACACTGCCCAGAGAGGAGAGGAGCAGCCTTTCACGAAGTGCCAGGAGCTGGTCTCCATCCACCAGAGTGATGTCCAGACAAGGGAGTCTTCCCCTCCTGGTCCCTGCCCTGCACTTTAAGAAATACCTCTAACTGTCCCTCACAGCAAGTAATCATTAAACTAGGCTGCTGAGCTCTACCTGGCCATTGGTGTCATTTACAGCCCCTATAATTTCCCTGTGTGCACAGGGGCTGCCCCCAGCTGCTTCCCTGAGGTATCCCTGCCACTTGCCTTCCAATGGAGACTGTGTGTGCAGGGTTTGTAGGCTTTTATACCTCATGGCTCATGGCGTTTGATGTCCTGCTCCTCACTCGCTGTTCCAGAGCGGAGGGGACAGGGGGATGACACGTCTGCGTAGGTCACATCTTTCTGGTGCCATACCCTGAGGATGCTGATGGGAGCGAAGCCTTCCTTCAGTGGCCCCAGTGTTCAGATCTTCCCATCACATTCCTCTTCCTTTCCCCTCATCCACTGGAGGAGGGAAGGAAGCTGCCATGGTTTCTTCTCCAGCCGAGAAGAGGGAAGTGCTGTGATGGTTGCTAACCCCAGCACTCCAGGGACATTTAGTGAAAATACCAAAGAACTGGGACAATTCCTGTTAGAGCAGGGCTGGAGGATGATACCCAACTGCTGCTTGTTTTCTCCACCAAAAGCCCAGCAGGACAGCACTGTGTGTGCTCCCTCATCAACCTTGAAGGCTTATCGAGGGAACAGGGCATTTCAACCAGACCAGGCAATCTGCAGAATGCTCTCTTTCTCCCTGCTTTCCTTTCCTTTGGATAAGATAAGGTGTTTGGGGAAGCTGACCTGCTAGTCCTGCCTCCTCAGCCCTCCTGAATCAGTGGCTCTGCAGGAGCACAGAGTGCATCCCAGAAGGCCACGTCTCCAGGAACACACAGCCAGAGCTGGCTAATGACACCCTGAGACTGTCCTTGCTTTTGTGTGTGGGCTGCCTTTGGGCTGGTTACAGCTGGGCTGGGGAAGTTAAGGAAGGATGGTCCAGTCTGAACAGAGCAGCAGACCTGCAGGGTGGCTGTCTGAGAGGCTTATGGAAAATCACTGGGAGAAAAAACTCCTTCATACAGTCTAAAAGGGTAAGACAAGGACCTAAGCAGTCTCTTTGCTCTACAACTGCCCAACTTCAAGTCCTTCAAAATCTTTGTTCATCAGGTTGGCCTGAAATTGTCCCCTAGGTTGCATGTCCTAGAGAAGGACCCCAAAGAGTCTGCACAGGTTACCTGGTCGCAATAATTTCCACAGGAAACAATATACCAGGCACTGAGGCTGTGTGGCTGTTTTCAGACACGGAAATGCTCAGTTTGCAATGCAAACAGGAAAGGGTGGCACTTGGAAAAGGAGCTTTCCTGTACCACAGACACCCTGGCTCTGCAGGACATCCCAGTGACCTGCTGGTAGAGGAACGTGTCAGGACAAGCAGCTGGTGAGGTGCAGTTTGGTGCTTTGCCATCCATGAAGATGATCCCCAGCAGCAGGATCTCACTTCTGGTTTCTTCATGAGGTTCTCAGCCCAGCTCCAGCTGAACTGTGAGAATCCATGAACTGCCTCTAGCTGCAGCACCAGTAAGAACTGGGCAAACCCAGACGGATGGGCTTTAAAAGTTCCTTTGTTTCCCATGCCTCAAAATTATCTTTGCTTCCCCTCCCCATGGTGTTTCCACAGGGCATTTGATTTTCTCCTCCACCTCATTGCATTGCAGCATTGCCCTTCTCATAGTGATGCTCTGCTTCTGGGTGTCATTTTTATCCAGTGCCACCTTCCTCCACTTTTTAACCCAAAATCTCATTTCAGTGCAAAATGTACAGCCTCAAAAGCTCAGTACTTGATCTACAAAAGAGCTGCCGTGCTTATCCCAGAGCTGCCTTAAGCACCACTGGCTTTTGGGCACTTTGTAATTACCAGATGGCAGGCAGGGGATGATTTTAGCCAAAGGAGCAGTTGTACTCATTTGAACCACCCAGTAAATGAGAGAATCTCCAAAATAGCACCGCAGGCTGCAGAAAGCAGACAAGGGATGGGAGATCCCCCTCTGTGCCTGCAAATGGTGATCCCTGATGGCTTGGAGAGGCAAATTGCTGTGAAATTTCAGGGTGGGAAAGAAGGGTTCAGTTTGCAACAATCCCAGGAATTTCACAGGCGTGTCGTGTCTGGATGTTAAGACTGTTACATGAGGGATTCATTACCAAAAGATGGGGATTTTCTAGTCTTACACTGCTTCTAAACGCTTGCTGTAAGAAACAACCTGCCTCAGGCTTCCTCCTTGCCTCGCCTGCCCGCTCCCAGCCCAGGCATGGCGGTAGCTGGGAGATGGATGAGCACCATGACTAATATTTGCCTTACAGGGATCATACCCCCATGGTTTCAGGGTTAACATCTGCAATGTTGCCCTAGCTTTGAGCTAGAGCCATGCAGCTGGACCTGGAGGTCCCCATTGCACTGGACTGGGTGTCTGTAGTCACGAGCATCACTCTAAGTGGTCGTACATCTCTGCCAATGGAGGACAAGCATGATGAACAGGCAGATAACGTGGTCTTTTGGAGGGACTTAAGCTCCCAGACTGTCTGGAAAAGGCTTGGTGGTCTCTCTGAACTGAATGTGCTGGTCTTGCATCTTTTCAATAAGGTCTATAAAGACTCAATCTTCCTTGTCATGAGGCCACAGCTAAGCTGAGGCCACTGTCATGGGTGATGCACTGAGCTGTCGTGATGCTTGCTGCACTGACGTACAGAGCAACGCCGAAGGCCCTTGTTGGCTCCCACTCTCCTGTTGATACCAGCAGGTTCCTTGTGTGACCATCCCAGCTTTCCACATTGCAGCTTCCAAACCAGCAAAACACACAGGGCCCTGATAGACTCCCCCTCCAAGACTGTGGCAGTGTAAATAGAAAAAACCCCAAACAAACAACAAAACCCAAACAAAACCCAGGCTTAATGAAGGACTTCAAGGGCAGGAAGTGTGCACGTGTCTGCTAGCCAGAGCACAAATATTTTCTTTCGAAGCTGCTTTCTTCAAGGGTTCAGCAAGGTGATGGAGGCTGGATTACAGAGCGAGGGTAGCAAACAGTTCCCAGCCCCTCCGGAAGGCAGCGGCCACAGGACACTGCTGTTCTGCATCCTTCCCTGGTGCTCCAGCCTTTGGCTTCAGCCTCCCACAGTATATACTGAAGCTATTCAACCCTTTAGCTAAAAGCAGATGGGGAGGGAGAGAAAACAAAGTCAAGTGAGAGGGAGAAAGGCAGCTTTTGTGCTGCCTCTGTTTGCAAAAGACAGCTCAAGCCCCTTTTGGACTAAGGTTTAATTTATTGGACTCTGGAGAGCTGAGGTTCACAGCCCCACAGCTGCTGCAGGCAGTGGCATTTTGGGACAGCAACAGGGAGCAGGGAGAAGCTCTTGTGAGTGGGGAGCTCCCTCAGAGGGGCTGTGGGATACCGGGACACAAGGCAAAGTCCCCGGCTGCTCTGGGAAAGCACATCTGCTCTGTGACTGTTCTGCTACATGGACCTGTCCCAAGTCACCTGGAAGAGACAAGGGAAACTGGTCTGTGTAGGCAGGAGCCTTCAGCCTGGCCCTTCCTGCTATTGTCCCTCTGCTCATCATGCCTGTTCCTGAATACCTCCTGAAAGGCTGCTGGGTGCTACATAGCTGGGTTTGGGTTTCCACTGCACCAGGCCAGCCCAGTGTTGTGCTGTCCCTGAGGCAGAGCACAGCCAGAAGAGAGATGCTGCAGCATTTCAGACTTCCCCACAGTTCCCAGCTGGTGTGAAATTCCCAGGGCAGGACCGTCTCTCTCAGCCCATCCGAGAGCTGCTCACCCATTCTCAACAGATGGATCAGAAAAGAGTAAAACAACAAACAAGGCTCATTCCCTTGTAAATGAGACGCTCGAATGGAGCAGGAATCCTCTGTGCCCAAGTACCCTCCTGCCCCATTGCACATGAACCAAATTCCCCCCCCCAAAGCTCCTGCTTGGCGGTGGGCAGAGCTTGGCCACACAGAAGCCGATGTCAGCACGGTGCACAATGCCCAGCAATCACAACAGGGGCCGCTGGCTTAATCTGTTGTGCACAGCCTTAAAAATGAAACAACCCACACAGCTATTGTCAGGGTGATCCCACCAATTGCATCAGAAGTCTGCATGGGACACGAGGCTGTCTGGAGGGCAGGCAGGGCTCACTAGGGGGGAGCTGGTGGGGGTTACTTCTTTGTATCATCCCCACAAAGGCATGGGGCAAAGAGCTTAGGGTGTACCTTCGATGAAGAAAACCCCTATATGAGTATTTGCATCTATATTTCCCTTTATTTTTCCCTTTCCCACTTCCCGTGCCTCCGACCAGTGCTAAATGCTTGTGCCTTCCCAGGAGCAGCCAGCAAAGCAGGCGGCTCAGTGGGAACCATCCAATTTCCAGGGCAACTGGGATGGGACTGAGTCCAGAGCGTCCTCGACTCACAGTGCTGCTCTTATTTCTCTACGGTTTCCTCTCCATTTGCTTTCTTAATTCAGCCTGTACTTCGCCAGAGGAGAAGCCAAAAAAGCAGAGATGTGGCACATCCAGCGTCCTCCCTGCTGGCTTTACAACTGCTGGGGGATTTTTAGCTTTCCAGTTTCAGGAGCAGCCGTCCAAGCTTGATCTGCCCTGAGGTCAAAATATGTCAAAGTATGGTCAAAGCAAGAGCATAGGAAGCCAAGAAGCTCTGACTCTTTAAACGCCCTGTGCTGAGCTGTTGGCTTCTCACCAAGGGTCCATGTGCTGAAGACACGGACATGTATCCCCAGGTAAAGGCTTGCCATCCTTTGCCACTGCCACTGGCCACCCGGGGCCACCTCCACCGTGAACCCATTGGGGACAGCTGGAACTACAATTCCTGGTGTTTTCCAGAGCAAAACCAGAAATGATGGGCCCCTTTTCCTCACCAATCATCTCAGCTAAGTGCCTCAAATCCCCCCCTTCCATCCACTTGCTTCCCTTCTCCCTGGCAGAGCCAGTCTGTCCACAGATGTAAAGAGGGTCTCAGCATGCCAGTGGGGCGGTGGGTGCTCAGCTGCATGCCAGGCAGCTCAGCAGAGAGGCTGCATTAGCAAGAAGCCAGCAAACCATCCCTGTGGGCTGCCCAAAGCTCCAACAAACAGCAGGAGCTGCGCTTGGGATAGATGCTGTAAGAGTCACTTTGAGGCAAAGGGAGCTGGGTGCGAACCACTCTGCCATGGAAAACAATAGACCCAACCCAATGCAACCCAGCACAGGAGGGGTTTAAAATTCATCCCTAAAGGAGGATCACGCAGAAAACCTCCAGATGTTATTTCCATATTTACAAACCCAACAGAGTAGCTGCCAGTTCCTGCCAGAGAAGCAAACTTGTTTGTGTGTGTTTGCATAGAAATGAAAGCCAGGCGTTGCTCCCCATGCCTGGCATTGTCTGTCTGCCCCCTGGCTGGGCAGTGGCTCAGCCCCACAGCATGGGGGAGAGTGGGGTGGAAAGTGTCCCTGTCCCACACTGAAACGGGCCCTCCCAGGCTGGCAGAGCAGAGCTTGCTTCTGGGCTGAGGGTGAATGGCTGGAGCCACTGGGAGAGCAAATCTCACTCCCGGTTAGTGTCTCCCTTCCTTTCTTCCACAGAGCTCCAGAAAAATCAGAGGGAGGGATGCATGATTCCACTGGCAAAGGTTGAACATGGAGGAATTTGGAGAGGAGAAAGAGAAAGAGATGTCCTTTCTCATCCAGCCTTTTCACCCACACTTCCCTTCCAGAAGCAGCACAGATTCCCTCAGTACCAGTCACAATTTCTAATTCCTTGGAGGAAAACCAGCATGGATAGCCCAGTCTTGAGCAAGATGACATCACTGTCAGCCCAGGCACACCTCGGGCAGTGAGGACCTTCGCTCTTGGGGGTTGGACTGGGTGACCTTTAAAGGTCCCTTCCAATCCAGACTATTCTATGATACTTTAGAGTTATTTGGGGGCAGAGGAGCAGGAAAGGAGCCCTTAGGCACACAGAGGAACCAAGCTCTGTCACCCACTGCAGGGATGCTCTTGCTGTCCCAGCTGCATCAGCCCCTGTGTGCATTAGAAAAGGAAATAGCTGACCACCCCCATGGCAAGTATGGTGCGAGCTGCCAGGATCCAGCCGGGTGACCATTGATAATCCTAAAGCACAGTGTGGTCTCCCTCCTGCTTTACAGCAGGGTATCGCTAGAGAGGCCCACACAATTCCCTGCACCATTCCACTCATTGAGAAAGCTGGTGTTTCCCTAATTTCCCAATTCCCACCTTTTCCCCTCAAGTGAACAACAGAATTCCTTTGAACATTCATGCCACTAAAAATCCACTCCATTAATCCTGGTAGTAAATCCTGTGTGAGCTCTCTGCCTGGAGTGACATGGGCCAGCACAGCAGACAAGGTATGATGGACACCTTTGGGCAAGTCTAGAATTAAGGGGTTGGGGGAATGACATTGCCAATGCTGATGTCTCATCGCTGTCACTGTTTTCAAGTTACTCGTTGCAGATACCTGATACAATCAATGTTCATTAGAAGTCTCAGCACCACACAGGAAAGAGTCCAAGGGCCCCTCCCCAGGGCTCCCACTTCAGGGAAGAATTTTTTCCATCAGCTTTTCCCATAAAAGAGAAGCTTAAAAGAGAGTTCTCCAAACCTGATGTTTTTCCAAACTGTGGTTCTGGCCCCTCCATCTCCTTACATAGCTGCTGATAACAGACACAGGGCATTCAGCACAGGGAAATCTGCTAATTTTAGTAGAGGATCCCAAGGGAATGACCCAGCTCTGGGCCAGGCGCAGGATGGAAAGTCCCAGCGCTCGCCCAGGGCCCCGCACGACCTCACTATTTTGGGGCTGACCACGTCCCACCTTGCCCCAAGCCCACAGTCACGGTGCAGCATCAGCCCGGAGCCTTCCCACAGCCCAGCTATTGCTGCCCGCAGCGCCGCTCCTGCCAAACCCTGGGCAAACTGGATGGTGGTTTTTGAAGGGAAGTAAACACGTTTCAGGGCTAAATCGAGATCTCCAGAACTCATCACATTGAAGCAATGACACACGAGGTATTTTCTGCATATGCCCTCATATGGCGGCTGTATTTTCATCCAGCTAGGGGGGTTGTACCCTCTTTGGTTTCTTTTACCCTCTGACCAGTGAAATCCCGTCAAACTCTAAAGATGAAGTGGAGATTCCTCCACTGACCACCCCTTGCAAGGAGCAGAATATTTATGCATGGCCATAAAGATCTAAGGTAGGAAGATTTTAACTCCCCAGGGAGTTCATAAAGGCTCAGTATTACACTTGGAGATGATTTGGAGGGGCACAGGAAGCAGACATGGTAGGGAGGTCAGTGCTTCTGCTGCTGGTGCTGGTCTGGAGCAGCTGTGTTTGTAAATCACAGAGTCATCAGATGCTAAAATCCTCAAGCAGTTGTCAGCACTGCCCCTACCAGCCTGACCTACCCTGTCCCAACCATCCTCCACATGGCATGGCTCAGTTTCCCGCTCCAAAACCTTGCTGTCAAAAAGCATTTCCTACTGTCCCTCCATATCAACTTTGCCAGCTTCTAAGCCTACTTGTGTACAGGATCCTCCCCAATGCACGTTGCCAAAATCAATCCCATTTTGTCTCCTTTAAGGGACACCCTGTTTATGGAGCCTCCTGCATCCAGCAGCCTGGCTCATTCGTCTGGTACATCTCAAGCTGAGGCTTATTCTGAAGCGAGTTCAAGCAGAAAATGCCAGAGCAATAGATTGAAATATGTGAATTTTTTAGGCTGGATACAAGCAGGCTCAGCTGGGGTGGCCTCAGCACCCCCATGCTGCACCGTGCTTCCTGCACTGGGATGCAGGCACAGCTCCAGCACGGCTCGATTCCCATCCAGGGATGCTGAGCTCATCTGCGAGCAGTACTAGAGGGGACGTGGCCTCTTGGGATCCCTCTGCACGGCGTGAAGCTGCATTTCCTGGCTTATGCAACAGCAGGACAGCAGGGCTGTACAGCTGGCAGGGGATGGGGGTGGTCCTGGGAGCACCGAGCCATACACAGGCTGAGTTACTGTGGGGCAGGGCTGGCTGGGAGGGGGGATATTTTGATAGGGTTTTGCCAGCAAGGAGGGTTAATATGAGGACAATGAAGTCCTGTGCTTCAGCCTCCACAGGGAACTGCTAAACTTTCCAGGCTTTAATTCAACAAGCAGCCCAGCCTCCTGGTCACTACGTGCCTTGCCCTCCCCAAGACCATGTTTCCCTCTTCCTCTTTGCAGTGCACAAGCCTGGAGCGAAAGCAGCCATCGCTTAAAGCCCATGTTCTCAGCTGCCAGGCTCCTGGAGGCAGAGAATTATGCTGAGGGCAACACCAAACCCTGCTGCCTGCTTTGCCTCAGCTGTGATCCCCACCCGTGGCAGCTCTGCCCCTTCACTGCTCAGCCTCACTGAACACTCATGGGTCTGCTCCCTGCACCACGTCCCCAGCAGAGATGTCTAAATGGTCTTCCAGAAAATCACTAAGAGGCTTCCAGCAAAGACATGGCCCAGGAAAAATGCTGCTTTCATTCCTAAGATGTAAAGCTGTGGGGCTGAATAAACTGAATTAAAAGGGGTCTGATTATCAGTGGTTGTGGAGTCAGTAGCCAACTTATCTGAGAATCAAGCTTTTCTTAGAGGAGCTCATCACACTCATGACCCCCAAAACAAAGGCAGCTGGCCCCAGAGAGCCTTGTGAACCCTGGCATTTGCCTTTCTGGTCTTTTCCTCATCCATGGTTATCGCCACTGCTTCCCAGATCGCATTTGGACATCCTGGAGCTGGCACAGCTTCATGTGGGTACTTCCATAAAGGCTACCTTTTAGGAGAGACTTTTAGGCTGTTTATCCATGAAAAAAAATGCTGCCATTGCAGCCCAGGAGCTTCCCTCTCCCCACATATCCCAGGGGCCTGAAGGTGAAGGTGAATTCCTGTTTATTTCCTTAAGCAGCTCTATTCATAGCCTTCAAAAGCTGCCAAGCCCCATCTGTCAGGCCCAAGAGGACTCGAAAGTGCATCTTAGGTAAACACCAGCAGCAAGGTGGGACTGCCCAGAGTTAGCGGTTCTCCCTTGGAAGCTTTATTGCATCTTCTGAAAGTCATGGGCACATCTCCAAAACAAGTCTTGAGCAAAAGTGAGGCTGAGACACCAGGCTGTAGTTCAGGCACGCAACATCCCCGTGTCCAGGATTATTAGAGAGCAGCCCACTGCAGCAGGGGAAAAGGCAGGGAGGTTATTTGGATATTGGAGGTATTGGATCTAGATGTGCCCAGATCGCGCATGGGAGCTTCAAAGTGGATAAGACCTGTCCCATCTGGTGGTGCCTGGTGTGACAGCTCCAGGGGATTCTGCCATAGGGACACAGCGGGGGGCTACAGCCAGAGGGGTTCTATCTACCACCCACTCTGTGTGTAGCTGGGGGCAGGCACAGCTGAGATGTTCAGACCTGATGCCCACGAGAGGCACCCAGGGCAGAGTAGGGCTAGCTGCAGCATGTATTGCTCCCTACTTGCACCACAGCTGAGGAAGGTGATGGATTATTTTGTCCCTGCTGCTTTGGGCTCAGTTTGGTTTCAGGGAGGACGGATAGGCTTCTCCCAAGCCTGCAGCCCCACATGCTTCCATGTGAGTGAGGTGATCATCGCAGGGGTAGTCTGAAAGAGGTGGGGGAAAGCTCTCTCCCATGGGCATGGGAATTGCATTCCACCAGAGACACCAGGACAGCTGTGAGAGCCCACGCACACCATGGAAAGAACAAGTCATCCTATAGCAAGTGTGTTCTGTGTCCTGGCTCTGCAGCCTGACTCACCACAGAGCCATGCACAGCTGGATTTCACCCCCAGCCCCACAGACCTGTGGTGTACACTGGAAATCCACAATGACATGCACTGCTCCTTCTCCGTCTGCTTCTGACAGGGCCAGCACCCTGTTTGCCTGCATTGCCCACTGAGCCAGCTCACCCCCAGTCCATCTGCAGGGCACTGGGGCTCAGGCTGTCCCGGTCCAGGCACTGGAAGAGACCTTGGCTGGGTGTCAGTCTGTTCCGTCTGATCTAGGCAGAAGTCCTATTGCTGAGTGCAGGGAGAGAGTCCTATCCCACTGGGGAGAAATCTTTGGCCCACATAGGACAAAGACAGCCACTCTTGGACAAGTTCCCAGGACAGTTCAGGTTCATCGTGCCCTGTGCAGGTGGTGCTTTCAGCATCCATGCATCTGCTTAGTGTGAGTCTAGAGAGCACGGCCTTTCTGCCTCTGATCTGCTTCTGAAATGGAAAAAACCAGAAACCCTCCTGCAGGACCTGCTGACACACTCCCAGATAGCAGGAGAGCTGCGACATTCCTCGGATAAGCAGATTCCTGTCTGCTCTGCGCTTAGTCATCTCACTTGCCTTTTCCTCAGCTGGGTGCTGGGCTCCCACGCCAGCAGCCATTGCCTTTCCCCAAGCTGCCCTGTGCCTGTGAGGAGCTCACACCCAGCAAAGAAGACAGTAAATGATATTCCCAGAGTGGTTCTGGGGCATCCTGTTTATTTATATGCACTTTGGGTTCATTGTTTTGCAGCAGCATCCACCAGCAATTAATGCAGAAATATCCTCTGCAGAAAAACTCATTAGAGAATCTCTCCCAGAGCTGAGAGGAGGAAAGGCTTCTCACACTGACAGATTATTGTATAGGAGACAGCAGGATTATTAATCCACACTTGTATTGCTTTCACCAAGCTGCTTGCTCACCTTTCTCTCCTTCTTTTGCAGAATTCTTCCCCTCTTGGAGAGCACTGGGCTTTTCTCAACTGCTCCAGCCCAGATCTGCCCAACCTGGCTTAAAATGGGATGAAGAAACTTGGATTTTGAACTGGGGTTAGCTGCAGTTCAAACCTCAGCCTGCAAACCCCTTGACTCTGCTGTGAACTGAACTCAAGGCTTGAGGGGTCTTCTCCTGTTTGCCATTTCCATCGGAGTTTGTGTAGATGGTTGACCTGGGAGCGAGTGCTGGGAGCCCTGGGGTGCATCAGTTATGCCCAAACCACCCTGCTGGCATGTGGTTGGAGCTGGACCTGTGAGGCTGGCAGCAATGGGAAAGCTCCTGGGGCTGATGAGGCCCTTAGGCGATCTCCTGCCCATCCAGTGCTCCAGACAGCATAAGACAACATTGCAAGCATGTGTGAGGTCCAGTTTTCCTCCTGGCAGCCTCACACCAAAATCTCCTCTTTGACGACCCTACTAAGCCTTGTAAGTGTGGAGAGGACTTCTCAGGACTTCCTCTGCAAGCTCCGGAGCTCCTTAAAGCTGCTGAGATCAAAGAGCCAGCCAGTTGCTCCAGACTCATTTCCTTCCCTGTGCAATCCCCCTCCATCCCACTGCTGACAAGGCACACCCAGGGCTGGCACTGTGGCCCTCACACAACATGCAGGTCCTGGCTGTCCCCACCATGTGCATGGAGGACCTTGAAGACCCCTCACTCCCACCCAGCCTGGGCTCGCCACTGTGAGCTCGAGGGCCGTTTCCAGATGTGGCTGCATCACTGCGCAGGCTGCTTTTTGCTTTCACCCAAAACCAGGGTTTAAGCCACCACATATATAAAGAAATCCCCGTTATAATTATCTTCCTGGCACTATCATTTATCTAAGCCCTTAGAATAGGGCTTAGCTTCACGCTATGGTGAAGAGCACTAAGCAATTGCCACGTTGTCAGTTAGAAAAGACGTGGTTTCTTTTCTCTTCTTTTTTTTTTTCCCCCTCCCTAAAATTTTTTCCAGATGTCTTTTTGGCTTCTTTTCCCTTCGGAGCAGCACCAGCAGCTGTATAATTTCAATGTGAGCCGTGACTAATCCAGCTCAGAGAGCATTCAACAGGAGCATTCAGCTCCTCGGGGTGTGAATCAAGCAAATGAAACTTTGGCTTAGGGGATGTGTGACCTCTGGAGCCAGACTGGACCTATGAGTGACACTGAGCTACATGTAGGAGCTATGGACACTGGTCATGGGAGAAGATGCTCCAGATTTCACAAGTAATTGGCTGTGCTAGAAGGACCTATGGGGTCTTAGACACAAAACTAGGCTCCACATGGACCCAAGAGGCTCGTGTTGGGTATTTATGGATGTCTCTCTGAGCGATATCAATAACCACATACCAGCACTCAGGGATGGGTTTTGAGTGGTGTGTAGCCAAGTAATGGGTGAAGAAGACTTTCTTCTCTTTGCCAACAGCCTCCCAAGCTGCCCGATCACAGAGATCGACCGTCTCACTGGGAAGTGATGACGGTTCTCACAGTCACCTCCACTCTCTTTCCCCTCCCCTTTCCCTTTCTGTTTTGTTTGGGTTTTGTTTCTTGCTGGCCATGTGGATATTTAGTTTAGAAAGAAACATCTGTTTCTTTCACATGCAGTAGAAGTGCCACAAGGCCAGATGAGGGGTGGCCTGATAAAATAATCACAGATCACGAAGCAACAAGAATCCTACAGAGCAAGGAGCCAGCACAGCCCAGCAGGTCATCACAGGCCAGTTCCTATGTTGACATCTAAAGCCTCAGCAACATCGGTGGGAAGAGTTAAGCACCCTGGTTGGTGTCTCAGCCCCTCTCAAAGAGTGTGTAATCACGAGGAATAAACCCAAATCCCAGGCAGCCGAGACAAAAGATGATGCTGCATCTTGTTATGGTCTTGGGTATCCTTCACCCAGCATCCACATCACACTGCTGGTGCCCAGATGACTTGTCCTCAGTCCTGCAGGCTACATGAGCCGCCACCTTTCCGGCAGCCCCTGCAGAGCAACCTTGCATTGCCTGGATGGGTGAGGGTTGGTGCCAGAGGTGATCACAAGCTGCAAAGAGCTGGACTCCATGTGTTGCTCAGGACAGCCCTGTATGTCATGGAGACACTCTTCAGGGATGCCCAAATCCCAGCAAATTGAAAGCATCTCTTTTTGGCCACTGGTTTTACTTTGCAAGCAGTGCCATGGCCATGCTGGTGCATAAAGGCATGCTGTCTGGTTCTACCAGGGCAGCAGGTGAGCTTTAAATCCTCTTGGTCATGGTAAGATGCAAGGAGAGAGGAGCTGGGTTTTCACGCTGGGCATAGAGAGGAACAGATGGGAAAAGTCAACTCCAAACAGCTTTGCTGTCTGGCTGCCTCTGGCTGGCTAACTCCAGCTGAGTTACGAGCTGTAAGGTCAGAACACTTTGTGATGTCCAAAGACACCGTCAGATTCGACTGACCAGCAATTTTGACTGTGGGTTTTGCTCAGTCAGTCCAGATCTGCTGGACAGTGGCCACAGCAGAGAGTCCAATCTACTGAGGGTCACATCTGCCAGCCCAGCATTTCTCTGCCTATTTGGAGCATATTTCAGACATGTCATAACTCTCCACACTCTCTGGATCATTCTTTCCCCTCCCTTCCCGCAAGGCAGCCCCAGATGGCATCAGTGCTAAAAGAGAGGATGGAGGAACAAGAAATCTCCTGCCTTTCTCTGCAACCCCCTGAGGATGGGAAACACCAGCTCTGGGACAGAACTACACTGTTGTGAAATGACAGCATTTAACATGTTAACTGCAATAGGCTAAGGTGCCAGGAGGTGCCCAAACTGAGCAGAGATGGCATTCCTCCCTGCTCCCACCGTGTTCTTAATCCAAGAGAGCCAGAGAACTGACAAACTCATTGCAGCAGTGCAGGGAGCTGCTGTGACAATGACTCTATGTGGAAGGCTGTGCTGGGGGGCTGCAAGAAACCCCCTTGATCTCCAGCCCCGCTTGATTTCTCTGGTCTACCCCTTGGACCCAAGCTGTGCCTCAGCCCTGGGTGGGACTGCCCACTGGGGAGAGAGGGAGAGGAAGAGCCCCATTTGAAAAGATAGCGAGGAGGAGGAGGAGGAGAGGCAGCAGGAAACCCAGCCCACCCTTTGGCTTCCTCCTGCCTCCTTCTAAAACCTGCAGACTCCTCCAGCCCGTCCAAGCGCCTGAAGTTCCCTCAGCCCTGCTGCCGGACTGTGAGGTATGGCCCGAGAGCTCCGCGTTGGCCTTTGCTGTGCTCTTTCTCCCACCATAGGGGTCCTGATATAGCCCCTCTCATGGGGGGTCCCTGCTCTGGGAGGTGCTCTCTCAGCCCATGGGGTGCACCCTGTGCTCGGCAACACATTGCTGGGGATGGGGAGGTGGGCGCTCCCCACTCCGAGTGATGCATTTAGAGACCCCTCCTGCCGCCTTCTCTTTCTCCTCTTTGCAGCATCTCCACTCCTAAACTGAGGCTGTTACTGTATTTCACTGCTGGATTACTAGTTTTAACACTGATGGCATCCCTAAAGGGTTAACCTGCCCTAAGTTTTTCTCTTTTCTCCCTTTTTTCCCCTCTGGATTTTCATCTGTGGGGTATTTCCTCAGCAAGATGTGCAAGACAAATGCCTGTGCACATCAAACTGACCTGCAGAGCAAATCAGATCTAGTTACAGACCGGTCCCGAGGTGTGTTGGCAGGTGAAGTTTTACTCACCGGAGTATCGAGAGGTAGAACAAAGGAGCTGTCGACTTCATCTCAGCATTTTTATTTTTTTCAGTACAGCTGCTCTTGTTTCTCCTAAAAAAAAAAAACAAACCAAAAAAAGACACTCAGCTTTTTGTTCCAAGCAGGCTTTGAAACCGTTTCAAGTCCTGCTGCCTTGGTTTGTTTAACTCCAGCTGATCGACTGTTAGAGAGATGAAGGCTGCAGGAAAGGAGAAACAAAGCTCTCTTGGGGTTTCTTTTTCAGTTTTAAGAACTTGGGCTCAGTCAGGCACGATTTTAGGTCCACGCAGAAGGAGTTAAGAGCTTGTTGCCTTTAAAGGCAGCCGCTGTCCTTGCTGTCCAGTGACATGTGTGGCAGGCTAACTCTGCTCTTTGTGTCCCTCCTCTGTTGCACCCAGCCCAGAGAAGGAAACTTCACAGGATGGGGGCTAAATTCCCACCCAAACCAAAAGGCACCGTTCAGGGGCACCGGGAAGGTCGCCAGTGATCTGAGCCCTCGGTTACCACCAACTTGAAACAGCCCAAAATCTCTGCAACACGCCGAAAGGGCAAAAGTAAATCACAGCCATTTGTTAGGCTCGAACAGGCGAGTTTTAAGAGGACATAAAAGGCTGTTGCGTCCTGCACAGCAGCTAAAGCCAAGCTATTGTCTGCCACATAGGCAGGAGCAGGGATGCGGGCGGTGTCGGGAGGGGGAAGAGGAGAAATAAACTTTTTGAGCTTTTTTTTTTTCAAGCCCCTCCTTCCACAACTCTCTGCTCTTCCATGACTCAGCCCCAGAGGAATGTCGGCTCCCATGGAAACCCTTTCTGGGTCCTCTGGTCGGAGGGATGTCGGGGCTGCTATCGCTGGGCGAGCCCAGAGAATGCTTTGAAGAGGGTTTGCGTTTTTGCAGAATATTTCGTGACCAGTTTCTTCTCTCTCTGCTCTATGGAGCTGTGTGAGATCAGCTCGCTGTGTCCCCCGGGAGCCAGGGGGACCGCTCGCACTGACACAGAAATATCCCGGCTGCTTTTGGCACTGTCCCGCATCCAGACCAAGCAAAAGAAAGACCTCAGGCAGGTCAGGAAAATGCTTTATCGCCTGTTCTTCCCACTGAGGTGTGCAAAGGGCTCACCAGTGCACCTCTGCTTGCAGCCCAGGTCTCATTCATGCTCTTTTCTTGCTACTAATTTAATAGTTTCCCATTATGGATGCAATTTACAACCTGGACAAACTGTGACAGCATCAAGCCAGCACACAACTTTAGTGGCGTACAGGCTCTTGCCCTTATAACGATAGCCCTGTAAGATCTAGAGCATTTACAAGCACAGAGCTGTTCAACCCCTTGCAAGGGGAATGGGTTAATGCAGCAGTGTGGTGTAGATGTGTCTTTAGTGACTCTGCATGGACAGATGTGGTACATAGATTTTTTCCCCCATGTTTTACTCAGAATGTGTAAGTGTGTGCATGAGCTAAAGGGAATTTCACTCCCATCTAAACTTAGCCTGGCTTTCTAAGCCTGCATGCTGCATGCCAGGGCACTGAGAAACAGCCAAGCTGGTTTCTGTCCTCTGCTCATGTCCTGCTCCCCTGGGTCCCAATGCAGCTGCAGCACATCTGGGTAAGCCAGCACCCCCAGCAGCACACCCTGACACACAGGGACCTGTTCAGCAGGGAACATTATTGGGATTCACACAAACAACTTTGATTTCAAATGGAATTTTAGCCTGGGAGTTGACTTTTAGCCCTCGCCCTGTGTCAGCCACATGTGGTCACCCATCTGCACCTTGAAAACTATGGCCCACGGTGGGGTTTGTAGCAGAAGCTTTTTTCTGGGCTGGTCCTGCCTTTACATTCAGTGCTGGGGCACGTCAGGCCCTGCAGAGCCTTGGAAGAGCAATGAGCAAATGGAAGGTGGATGCAGGACACCCTGCTGCTCAGGCTGGCTGCCTCCTGCATGGCCAGGCTGGGTGCTGGTGGGGAGCTGAGACATGGGGAGGGGTTCCTCCCAACAGTTACCCGCTCCTGCTCCTCACTGCTGGTGTTGGGAGGTGATAACTGGGCCCCTCGCCTGGGTAAGCCATGGAGGCGTCTGGGGTTATCCCAGTGGCCTCAGGGAGGAGCTGTCAAAGTGGCCAAGCAGAGACTCCTCCCCACGCGAACGTGGCATCCCAAAGGGCTTATGCAACCCTGGCCAGGGCCACTGCCACATGGGCCACGCTCCATCATCCACAGAACCTCCTCCAGAGGCTGCACCCCTGGTCCTTGTGCTCCTCCAGCCCACAAAGGGCCCCAGGCTGGGTAGGAGGAGACAAGAGGGACCCACAGAACCCAGGAGCACAGACTCTCCTCCGTGCATCACTCTGGGGTGTTTTCGCCAACAGGAGAAACCTATGATGGTGCTACAGGATTGGGGTGAGGGTGGTAAAGAGTTGACCAGAATAGCCTGCTTTGAACTTATGCAGGTGTTGAGGATCAGCCTCAGACCTTTCTACACCCTGTGATTCTCTTATTAGGGACGTGTCTGCAAAGTGCAATGAGCAACAGGCGCTGAGGGGTAGCCTGGGCCATGGTAGAAAGGTAAACCTTTGAGAGGGGTTTATGGGAGCCACAGGACTCCATTTACAAAGCAACTAGGAGCTGAAGTTCCCACTTAGGATGCAAGTGTGGTCAAGCATTAGAAAGGCAGTGCAGGCCATGGGTCCTACAGCCCATGGGTGCCAGGATCTCTTCTCCAACATCAGCAGTTAGGAGGGCAGGCCTGAGGAGGGGATGGTGACCGTGGAGGCTTCTCTTACTTTATATTCAACATCCCTCTCTGTGCCCACAACATCCTGGTTTCCAGAATCTTATAAAGTGCTGACTACTGTTAATTCTTTTAGAATGCAGAAGGGTATAAGTCCCTGCTTGCTAAAATCTCACAGGAATATCCCCAAGCCCCTCTGGCTGGGGGATGGATGCTGAGCTCATGGTATGGCCCAGCTGCCAGCTCCAGAGAGCATCCTCTTGGACAGCAGGACCACAGTAGGCCTATACACAGATTGGCACCATGGGCCAGGTTCTTCTGACGGCACAGCTCTGTGCCCAGGGCTCCTGAGCTGTTATTTCAGGACTTTGGCCACCAGACATTCAGGAATGACCATGCCTTTGCAAAGCAGCCAGGGGCTCACAGACACTGCAATGTGCTCTGTGCACAGGCTCTGCCTCCAAAAGGATGTTGTTTTTCAAACAAACTTGTTTTCCCATCTCTGGTGCGAGACAGCTCTGCAGAGCTTGTTTGCTCAGACTCTTTCATGCTCTTTCTTCCTCCAAACACAACACTGGCAGCTCAGACTGACTGCTGGCTCCCAGCAAGCATGTAATGCCCTGACCCCAGCTTACTGCATGCCCAGACTTTGAAATTCAAGGATTTGGGGGGGCCTGAGGAAATGAGCTGGGATGGCCTTGGTTTGGAGTTGGGTTCTTAAAGCCATCTTCCACATGTACATCTCCTGAAGGCTGGGCACTGCCATGTTTCTGCCCAACAAGCATCACTGAACCTCAGAGCATCTTCCAAAGCAAACAAGCCCCTTGGGAGAAGCCCAAGAGGAGCCTTTACAAGCCAGGGGATGGCAGCAAAGGAGGAGATGGACAGATTCACTGGTACTTTTCCACCTCCCCACCACAAACCACCCTTCCAGAAGTGAAGAACCAGTGATCTCTCCTGGCAAATGCTGGGAGAGCTCTCAGCAGCCTCCAGAGTAAATAAAGGCGCGGGGAAGGGACAGCATGTACCAAGTGGGAGAGGAGGGAGCTGCTCAGCTGCAGTCCCTCTCCCCACAGATCCTCCATCCCACTGCAGCAGCCATCCCCACCGCTTCCAGCCCCCCATCATCCCTTGGGAAACTGCCCTCCATGCCCTGACACCCACTTTGCATGGGCACCCTGCCGAGGCTGGGTGAGGCGCTGAGATTGGAAGGAGATTTCAGCCTCTGTGTGGCCAAATCTTGCTAAATTAGGAAGCAAAGCTCAGCCTGGCTGGTGCCCTGGCAGCACAGTGTTGGCGTGGTTTTATACCCAGAGAGCTGCTGTGCACAGGGAGGATGGGAAAGGATGCACTGACAAATCAGATATCCATCCATGCTCACTGGGAGAGACGACACCTTATCATAGGATCATAGAACAATTTGAGTTGGAAGGGACCATCAAAGCTCATCCAGTCCAACCCCCCTGCAGTGAGCAGGCACATCTTCAACTAGACCAGGTTGCCCAGAACCACATCCAGCCTGGCCAGGTGGAGAGGAGGAGGGCAAGCGGAAGGGGGGCAGCGGAAGCCTTGGCACAGGGACAAGTCCCCTCGCTGTCAGGAGACAAACCAGGGGTGTTTGGCTCTCCCGGCGGGCGGAAGGGAGAGGGCAGCCCTCGCTGTCAGGAGCAGGATGCCACTGGCATATTAAGCTGCCATCTGAGCTCCTCTCTGCCCTCACACAGAGGGGCTCAATCCTGCCAAACAGGAACTGGGGGGGTGACAAGGACAGGGTGATTTCACCAGCTGCACTCTCCTTCTGGCTCGCATTGCAGCCAGCATTAGCTGGGCTGCCTGGATCTCTCATCCTATATAGTCCCTGCAACAGCCCAGATTAGGAGGGCGCAAAGGGATCACCCTCCTGGAGCTCAAATCACAGACTGGTTTGGGTTGAAAGGACCTTAAAGCTCATCCAGTTCCAACCCCCTGCCACAGGCAGGGACATCTTCCACTAGAGCAGGTTGCTCCAAGCCCCTGTGTCCAGCCTGGCCTTGAACACTGCCAGGGATGGGGCATCTCCCAGCAGGACAGAACCCCAAAGCATCCCAGATCCCTCGAACCCAGCTGGGGGACCCTCAGTTCTGAGTAGGAAAGGGAAAAACTATAGTAAGGACCCCAACATTTAGGGGTGCTGGGGAGGGGAGACTGGTCCCTGATGACCCGTAGATATGTCTGTGTCCATGTGGAAAGGGTTTTCTAAAGGAATGAATTCTCAAATGCCCCATCTCACTGTCTCTCTGCTCTTTTCTTCCCCCACTTTCATTTTTCATCTGATTGACAAATAAAATGGTAGAGTTTCATTGCTTGTACCTGGGGCTCATATCAGGGCCTTTTAACATTAAAAATTGAGGGTTTCTCAAAAAAAATTGGTTCTTTTCCAATTTCCCTGAAAAAGGGAACTGTCATTTTGACTGCTTATTTTCTAAAGGCATCCAGGAAAGCAACAGAAATTTAAACCCCTGCGGTCCCATTTTGCAAAATCAAAAGAATTTGTGTTGGAAACATGATTTAGCTTAAGGTTTTGGCTAGAAAAGCCGGCATGTGGCTCTGTAATATGAAGCAGATGAGGCAGGAAACAAGAGAACACCCTTTTCTAAGTGCCTGACTGCCAACCATGAGCTCGGCCTGGAGCCCAGCGGCACATAGTGGCCTCCTTCCTCATCCCTCCTTTTCCTCTCCTTTATTCAGGGTCTGCTGAAAGATGAGGGCCTGGATCTTTTTCCTTCTCTGCCTGGCAGGCAAAGCCCTGGCAGCTCCGGTAAGTACAGGACACAATGGAACCTCTTGCTGTCAGGGCTGTCAATGTGATGTATCTGATGGGGATTTTCTTCTGTAAGGAATAAAACCCTGAGGGATGGGGGGGAGTAGTGGAAGAGGAAACCCAGTGGGTCATCCCCCTTGGGACCACCCTCCCCACAGACCCCAGCTCATGGTCCCTTTTCCCTACAGCAGGAGGCTTTGCCCGATGAGACAGAGGTCATTGAAGATCCCACCACAGAGGTAGGTGACTCTGCTTCTCCTCCTCATCCCATCCCACCCACTGCTCTGGGAAGAGAATCTCCAAAGCATGGAGGAGCAGGGGCAACAATGGGGCTGCTCTGCCCCCCAGGATCTGGTACTGAGCTCTTTGTGCACCCCCAGCAGAAACACTGATCTCTTTTGCAGGAGCCCGTGGGGGCTAACCCTGTCCAGGTGGAGGTGGGAGAGTTCGAGGAACCCACAGAGGATGTAGAGGAGATTGTCGCAGAGAGTAAGTTGCTCTTCCTCTGTCCTCCAGCAGGCAAAGACATTGTCCCTTCCCTGGGGGACCTTTAGCCACCCCTAACAGTGAGAGACTTCTTTGGGAAAGGTGAAGCACAAGGACAATGCCAACATAGACGCATACTTAAAAGTAAGAGAGGTATTCTCTGTAAGCTCCTTTTTGCAACATTGCCATTGCATTGTGTTGCTATAGAAGGGAGCCCTTAGGGCTAACATGGGCTTCTGTAAACCCTCGCATCTTCCCAGTGCAAGAAGAGATGCTCAGGGCTGTCCCTGGTGAAGTCTCTGTCTTCCCTCTGTGCTGAGATACCCTGGGCAGCTCATGGGAGGTGAGGATGGGGCGGGCTCTGACTTCGCTCCCTGCCCTCTCCCAGATCCCTGCCAGAACCACCACTGCAAGCATGGCAAGGTGTGCGAGGTGGACGACAACAACTCGCCCATGTGTGTGTGCCAGGACCCCTCCAGCTGCCCAGCCACTGCCGGCGTCTTCGAGAAGGTGAGGGCAAAAGCTGCTTGATGGACCAGAACAGGGAGAGACACCACATAACACATTGCCAAAGATGGGGGGAGACAAGTCAGGGTGGTAGGTCCCCATTTGGCCTCAGCCAGTGGTGACCAAGAGCCATTGTTCACCCCAAAAAGCAAGTTAAACATCTCATTTGGATGCTCTCTGCTGACTCCCCAGCAAGACTGGGCTTCGCTGCCTCTCACGCAGCATCTCCCCATCCTGTGCAGGTTTGCGGCACTGACAACAAGACCTACGACTCCTCCTGCCATTTCTTTGCCACCAAGTGCACCTTGGAGGGAACCAAGAAGGGACACAAGCTGCACCTGGACTACATTGGGCCTTGCAAATGTAAGTGGAGTCATTCCCTTAGACAAGGGGACCCCTAACCTGAGCACAGCCCTCTTGTCCGTGGGCTGAGGGAGAGCAAAGATCCAGGCAGGCTTAGGGATGAAGTGGGAGGGCTCCGGGACTCCATGTCCAGACAGTGCATTGACCACCACGTATGGTTTCCAGTCATCCCCGCCTGCCTGGACACAGAGCTGACCGAGTTCCCCCTGCGCATGCGGGACTGGCTCAAGAACGTGCTGATCACCCTGTACGAGCGCGATGAGGACAACAACCTGCTGACCGAGAAGCAGAAGCTCAAGGTGAGGGACTGAGGTGGGGGGGTCCTGGGAGCTCATCTCACCAATGGAACCCAGCACATCTGGGAGCCCATCAGAATGAGCTGCAGGCACCTCCCAGGGCTGCCCTTGTGCCCCATTCTCTTGCTGACAAGGTGTCCCCGGCCTCTCCTACGACAGGTGAAGAAGATCCATGAGAACGAGAAGCGCCTGGAGGCTGGTGACCACACCGTGGAGCTGCTGGCCCGTGACTTTGAGAAGAACTACAACATGTACATCTTCCCCGTGCACTGGCAGTTCGGGCAGCTGGACCAGCACCCCATCGATGGGTGAGTGTCAGCAGAGCAGGATGGGGACCCTTTCCTGCCCAAGGACCAGGGTGATTCGGTGGCAGAAGGTGTCAAGGCAGGCTGGAAATGTGACACGAGTGGATGGTTGCAGAGGCACAGGCAAAGGGACAACCCCTGCACACATCGGGCAGGGGTTGGGGCAAACCAGGCTCGGGTAGAGGCAGTTTTGCCTTCATTTCTGCAGAAAGAGAGGCCTCTCCCAGCCCCAGCTGTTCCCATCTCCCTTGGGTGTGGAGTTTCTGCCTTCTCAGATTTAGTGTCGTATGATAGTTCCCTAAAATATCTTAGTCCGAAGGCCCTGGGATAACTTCAGCAGCTGAAATAGCAGCTGCTGGCTTAGCTGGGAGCTGGAGATGGGCATGAGCGTGATCACACACACAGACCCAGGGGGTAGAGGTGAGGGGGGACCCTCAGCTGCTGCCTATTTTGTGACTAACACAGCAGGTTCAAAAGCAGACACCAGTCCTTGACCTTCATGACACCCAGTGGCAGATACTGGGAGGGCACTGGGACAGAAGTCAAAACAGAGAGCTGGTGCCAGCATCTTGCCCTGTGCTGGCCCCCTCACACAGCAAAGCATCTCCCTTCCCATGGCTGGTGCTGGCAGGCAATGCACTGACCATGCGGTCACCTTGCAGGTACCTGTCTCACACTGAGCTGGCCCCGCTCCGTGCCCCCCTCATCCCCATGGAGCACTGCACCACCCGCTTCTTTGAGGCTTGCGACCTGGACAACGACAAGTACATCGCCCTGGAGGAGTGGGCCAGCTGCTTCGGCATCAAGGAGCGTAAGTACTGAGCCAGGAAGGAATGGGGGTGGAAAGGACATGGAAAAGCACCCCCAAAGCCCACATAAAGCAACGCATTACAGCCGGTCCTGGGGAGGGAAAAACAGTGGAGAACAGGGATTGCAGGAGCAGTGGGACCTTGTCAGTATCCACCTCCTAACCTTGTCTCTCTCTTTTCCTTCCACAGAGGACATTGACAAAGATCTTGTGATCTAAACCCCCAGCTTCCTTCTCTGCTGCCAACTTTGTCTTATTTTAACCTTCCCACTTCCTTTGGTTTTTAAACCGCTTTTGTTTTGTTTTGTTTTTCCCTGGGAACAAGGTGCTAATATAGACCTAAACATATGTAGTAATGGTGCTAAGAGAAATAACAGTCCTCGTTCATAGCCTAATCTATTACCACTAGATTACTCACTCGGCTGTTTCCACAAGCTTCCACCAGCTCTTTCTCTCTCCAACGTGTCTTTACCATTGACTGACCCTGTTCCTGTCCTAAATATCCTGTCTCCGCTCTCAGATCGACTTCTCTTAACATCTTACTAACAGCACATTCTTTGACACATCTGCATAGACACAAAGACCTCTCAGCTGATTCACCACCCGATATCGACCACCAGCAAGGGAAGGCAGAGCAGAGGATGTAGAAGGATTGGGCTTTTCGAGGAGAGTGGCTGTGGGTGACACTGTGGTCACGCAGCTCGTGGTAGGGGGGATGGAGAGGGATGAGAAAGATACAGATTGGTAGGATTTTGTTTTCCCCCTTTTTTCCTCCCATTCCCAGGGCTTGAATTGAACAATCATTGGGCACAAAAAGAAGGGCTAATCAACCAAATGGACAGGAAAGCGCACAAAAATTAAAACCAATAAGATGAAATGCATCCCATCCTGTAAAATCCCCTCCACAAATAAAGGTTTGAAAGTGCTATGTGCTTTACCATTACTCGGTGACCGTACTGCTGTTGTGTTTTCTGTGCTGCAAAGGGCAAGCGGGTATAGCTGCCTGTTCCTCTGGGTGTGTGGGGCTGACCTTGCTGTTGTGATTCTGCTGTCACTGAGATAAAGCTCTTGGCTCTCCCCAAATCACAGTGCCCCCGATCACTTCCCTCCTCTGCCTTGGTTGTGCTTAAATTCCAGCCCTGCTATCCCAGGGAAGCTGTGTCAGTCTTGGAAGGGACATTTCTGCATAGAGAGAGGTGTGCTTGCCACGTGCTCGAGGGAAAGGCTGTGATATATTTTTTCTGTTGTAGATTTTGGGGTTTAAGGGATGGGTGGGAGGAAAGTGAGAAGGTATTAAGGTATTTGGATTTTGCTTTATAGAGAGTGTCCTGACAGGAGCGAAGGGATGGTTACGTCTCGCAGGCTGAGAACTCCTTTTTTACCTCTGAATGTTCCCTGTGCCTTATATTATTAAATTCCTGCCACAGTGTGAGCAACCTGATGAGCCTCTGTAATAAAAAATACTGATTTGAAACACTGACAATAAATGAGCTTGCAATGTTCCTCTGTTTCGTCCCATCCTGACAAGGGGGATTGCACGTGCATCACCAACCTCATGCATGTGTTCAAGTTTAATACAAGTATCCCAGCCCCAGGGAAGAGTCTGGTCAAGGTAAACAGAGGTGCTCCTGCCAGTCACAGCTAGTCACCTCACTGTAAATGGGCTCTTTGGGGTATATCGGATGGGTAACACATGGGCAGATGGAGGCAGACAGGGTCACTGCAGCAGCCAGCAGAGACACACACACAGCTCTAAGGCGTTTGCTTTCATGAGCAATAAAATCCCTGGGAAAGGTGAAAAGGCACAACAGTAGAAAAACAAACACCACCATTTGCATGGCTAAAAATATCCACATAGCAAGAGCTCTGGTAAAGCTGTGAGTTCCTCTGCTAACAGCCCCCGGTGGGATGTGCCATGGTACAGGCACCTGCAGGTCAGATCCTGCTCAGGGTTGCTCCTGCCTGCAGATCCCTGAGCAGGTCCCATTGGGGATGGTCACCATGCCGGTGCTGTGCCAAGCTGTTTGAACCCAGTGGGAAAGCTGATGCCCAGAGGGGCCAAGCAAAGGTTTTTCCCTCCCTGCCTTAAACGCCAGTGCTCATTCCACCCAGCCACACTGCTTCCCAGTGGAGCCATTAGCCAGAGAGGGGTTTCCTCATTGAAGACCCAGCAAATGCCACCTCGGGAGCTGGAGAGGGAGGATTTGGGCAAGAGGAGCACAGGAAGGCAGGCAGGACCAGAGGAGGTCGGCCACCCTGTGTGAACCTGCTTTCCAGTCGCTCCCTCTCAGCCAGAAACTCCTGATCATGCTCCTCTGCCAAGACACAGCCTCCCTGCCAGATCCAGCCCTCCCCACCAGCGCTGCCGGACGGAAGGGAAGGCTCTGCAGCCCTACTCTCCTCTGCCTTCCCCTCTTGTGCAGGAATCAGCTCTCAACCACAGCAAGCTCAGGAAAGTCAGCAGGCTCTACTAGGAAGGCAATTACCACTGCTCAGGAAGGCGATGGGATCCATCTCTATGTCCATGTCCCATCTCAGGGGATGATATTCATGTCCCAGCAGCCTGGCAGAGCCCAAAGGGCCCCCAACTCAGGATAGCTACTGCAAGCGCAGCTATTCTGGCTTTAACTCATCATGCTCATCCCAAGCATCAAAGTGAGCTCCAGAGGTTGCAGCTGGGTCTTCTTTAACCCTTCAAAGGTCATACTCTAAAGTCTCAAGTTGATGGAATTTCACTGCCTTGGGGCAAATGCAATACATGGGGTTACATCAGGACTTGGGGAATAAGCTGGCCTTTTTAAGCTTTCAGACCTAGACAGTCAGCAAGGGTGGAACAGAACAGCCCTTTCCCTGTTACAGCCGAAATCGAGCTTTCCAGTGCCTGCACAGTGCCTGTACTTTCCAAGTGGAAATTCTCCTTGTGGTCAGTGCTGACTGAGGACACAGTTTGCAAACTTGAAAAAAAAGAAAATAGAAAAATAACACAGAGATTGAGGTCCAAAACCAGCCTGACACAAGCACAACCTGACCTGAGTGCTACAGTGCATCTGCAGGCAAAGGTGGCTAATTTCACTGTAGTTACTCAGAGAAGCACGAGAGAGCAGCTCACTGAGAATTGACCTGCATCCAACAGAGAAAAGATGGAAAGACAATGATTTGTGTAGGGATTAGTGCTTTTCTGTCTGTCTTCCTGACCCTTACTTTTACAAAAGAAACAAACTATAGCATAAATGCTGCATTAAGATTTCTGGCTTAAATATTTATCTTGGGGATGCAAAAAGGTGACACTCTAGGATTACTGACTATTCCAATCACACACCTTGGGACAACGCGGACTCCAAGGCTCACCGTTTGCAAGGGGTAGATGCACCCAGAGATGTTTCTGCTCTAGCTAATGGTGCCATGGGAAACCCACAGGGTTAAACCTGTCCTGCAACACATGTGAAGGCTGGTATTTCACACAGGCTTGAGCCTCATCAGCTAAAATCAGTTCTGCAAAGGAGGATTGAGCCATGTAACTGAGGATTTTGACCCACATTCACCTGGGCCACAGCAGTGGGGTTGATGGAGCTTCTTTTCCCAGTTAGGTATCTCTCACAGCAGTCCAAGCACACCCAGACTGGCTGCTAATGGGGGATCTCATCACAAGCCACTAGATATGGCTCAGGATGGGTCCCACAGTGTATGGTGGGGACGGTGCCAGGACCACCTCCACCCTGCTCCAGATCGTGGAGCAGCTCCCGAACTGCCCATATCCACTGCAGAACCATCTTTTGGCTCAAACCAGCCTATGTACCACAATCCCAGTAAAACCAAACCCGGTCTCCGGTGAATAGACAACACCAAGGGAAAACGCTCCAGGGGATGCACCTCCCTGCCTGGAGCAAGAGCAGGAGGGAGGCGGGAACCCTTCACACACATCCTTCTCCTGCATCCGGCGCGGCAGCAGCGGCGCTGCGCGGCCGGCGGGGGGAGCGGCAGGGCAAGGGACGGAGCCCGGCGCTGCGAGGACGGAGCGGGATAGGACGGGACGGGAGCCCCGGGATAGGAGCGGGGGTTTGTCTCTGCCGTGCTGGGGCAGGAGCCGGAGGAGGAACCCGCTCCCACGGGCGCACAGAGCGAGCACACACACACACACGAACAAGCACTGCTGCACAGTGATGCTGAAGTCTAACAGGGCTCGGTCTGCCTCCCAGATGCTCTGGTGCCAAGGTAATTGCACAGTAGGTAATTGTGTCAGGGACCATCCAGTTTCTGCACTGGCCGTGGAGAAGTTACATTACTTTTTATTTCATGGACTACCACACAAACCATGGCCATTTCCCAATTAAGCCCACTTTTTGTCAAGCCTTGGTATTGTGCTCCTAAGAATCACAGAAACTGATTCTGTGATTCTTGGGAAATAACTCGCCCCAGGACACATTTTTATGTGCATTCCCTACATTTTTCTTAATTTCATAATCCTTTTGATCACTGCTTCAGTTGGACCCAAAAGACTATACAAGTCTCTTGTTATTTCTTGTCCAAACACCTCACTGATCACATTTACTGCCCGAGTTTTGGAGACTTTGCTGCTGTCAGCTACAGGGCTGAAATTCCCCATGCACAAAGCCAGGCCTGACCACAGCACGATGGCAGCTGTCTGTGGCATGCCCAGGGCAGCCACAGCACTGTAGTTGTGCCTGATGGGACAATCGCCAGTGGCTGGGGCTCATAGGACATTCCATAGCCAGGAGGAGTGTAAAAACAACACAGGACTCCTCAAATGAGCATCAAGTGCTGACCAGCCACATGGTGCATTTCCCTCCCAGGAAATGAGGGGTCTCTTGGAAGCCAAAGGCTCTTTCTCCCCCAACACTAATGACCCCAGAAAAGTTACTTTGGCTCAGAAGCACCCAAGCTCGACACTGTCTGGAAGCTGGGTTAATATCTGGGGCAAGTATCACCATGTGTTTGCGATACTCGCTCTACCTGAAGCATCTGCTGTTGAGTGCAGAGATGAGTCAAGGCAGACCTTTGGTCTGACCCATGTCCTCCTCCTCTTCCGCACTAACCACATCTGCAACCATGCCCTGTCTGCTTGGGCTTGAGCAGCAGGATGCATCCTGCAGGACTCCTGTTGTTTCCTCTTGGTCATGGTGCCCCTAATGAAAGCCTTATCTACCATCGGATGATTCCTCCATCATTTAGGAGCCAGCTCCAGGTTTTAGCTCTGGTGCAGATTTTCGTGCCCTTCAAAGAGCTGTTCCCTATTCTGAGCACTGCCCACATGCAGGCTGTTTGGTGAGCCTTTATCCTGCTCCACAGGAATAATTTCCTTTTCCTTTACAGCTTGCTCACCCAGGTTGGATGCTGAAGTATTTTACTTAACACGTCTTGTTTGCATCCTTCTCCTTAGCCTGGCACCTGATGAACTACCTGTGGCAGGAAGAAACATGCTATAATAATCAGAGAGGAAATCTGGAGTGCTCTGGTTCACTCCTCCTCAGAGGCAGATGCCCATATCCCTTGTATGTTAACCATAACACAAGGCCTGTGCATACAGATGTTCTCAAGCCAGTGCTGGCAGACTTCAACTCCCAGCCATGGAAGCTCACTTCCATGAGATCCTGGCACGCTGGACAGACTGGAAGGAGGATGAAGGTAATATTCCCTCTCTATATCAAAGAACAAAAGAGAAGGGGAGGAGAAGACCATGCTCCTCTCCTTGGCTGCCTCTACCTAAGAACTGACAAGGTTGAAAATGCTCCACATCCACCTCACACCTGCAAACCCCTGCCCGTGCTGCTGCCCACACAGGCAAGCTCTCAAGGGAGGAGCACACCAATGAGTGCCAAGCAGCCTCCACAGCCCCCAAAGCACTGCCAAGCTCAGCTCCCACACTGCTGCACCCATCCCTTCTCCAGCTCCTTCCAGACCCCCATCACCACCATGCAGCTGCAGTGCCATGGTAATGAAAAGCCCTCCTCGTCTGAATGGTTCATCTCCCCAAGGAAGCTCAATTCTGACTTGAAGAGCTAAATGTTAGATGAGGAGATAATGGGAAACCAGGGTACGCATTGCTGCCCCAGCAGCCAGTCCCCCTTTCACAGCCATCACTGCGTGCAAGCACCGATCTCTGTGCTCTGCTGATAGCTCTCCTTCTCTTCCATGCTGGAACTGTGGCTGGCTTTCTCTGCCTTTTGCCTCCAGCTGTACCTTTAACATGTGTGGGCAAACCCAGGCTCTTGAACGCAATTCGGTTCAAGGCAAAGACGTCAGGGCACGTTCCGCTCGGGAGGGGAGGAATGGTTGAATCGCTGGGGAAAGGCCAGCCTTGGGCTGCCAAAGCTGGGAGAGGCCTGGCTTCCCAATCCATCGCTGTCTGGGGAGGCTTGTGAGTGGATTCAGGAAGGAGCGAGAGAGAGATAGGTTCTGCCTGGCAGGCACAGGGGCAGAGGGAATGAGGTAGGGATGAGGCAAGACCCCTGCTGCAAAAGGTTCCTTCTACATGGGTGCCAAAGGATCTGCAAAAAGAGTGAATGAACCTGGCTTGGCATCCCTGCAGTTGCTTCTTTGTAAGTATCTCCTCTTTTCTGCCAGCTGGGAGAGCAAAGATCACCCCCTTCTGTGCAGACAGAACAGAGATTGCATGGCAGAGCCATGCTTAACACACACACACAAACAGGGTTTCTTGGGTTATCTGGCAAGTTTCCTCTGCTTCCTTGTCCTACTCCCTCTCTTGGTTCTCCCTGGGCTCAACTCATTCCCTTCCATCCCAGTTACTGTTACACCAGAGCAAAGCTGAGTCCAGGCAGCTGTGACTCTTCCCAGCTCCCCACCAGCCCCACAAGCACAGGATCTGGGTTTGTTAACCCAAACAACCACCCTGTGGGTGTCTCTATGTGGGAGTCATCTCTTCAAGCCCTGCTGCCAACCAAACCCATGCCCATTTCTGCACACCCTCTCCCTGCCTTCCATCCCACTGAGCTGGCTGTGTGAGGCTCAGGGAGGCTGCTGCCCCACACCGCTCTCTGCATAGGGCTGGAGAGCTGCCCCGAGTGCCCCAGGCTCTGTGGGGTCAGACACCCACTTGTCCTGCCCGTTTCCCAGCCGTTTCCCACAGGGCTTCCCAGGAAATGCTGGGAGGGATTTTCTGCCTCTCTGTGATGGGGTTTCCGGGAGCCAGAGCAACCTCCCCAGTATCTCCAGATCTAAATCACCAGAGACGTGCCACAGCCAGTAGCCACCCCAGTTCTACCCCATCTCTCTGGAGTGAAGTCAACCTTCCCCCAGAGCTAAACAGGAGGCTCTGCTTCCCACCTCCTTGGCAAGCCCATTGCTCACCCACAGGCTAATATCAGCCTCCGTTCTCCTGGCCCCATCAGTCTCTCCTTCCCCACTCAGCCAAAGGTGATGGGAAGGAACAGGCACTGATCTTTTGGGGCTTTCTCCTACCCAGAACCAGTCTGTGACCTCTCCCTGGAGACCTGCAGAGGCACAAGGGTGAAAAACATGAGTACAAATCAAAGGGTCTCAGCTGCCTACTCCAGTCAATTCATATTCCCAGGAATGGGATTAGCTTCAAGGTTCAGAGCTCCTAGATAAGTACTTTTAGTTTGATCCTGAGCTGCTTCACAAAAAATGGGTGGATTTCTTGCAGATTACTTAGGGGATTGGAAGTAGCCTGGCAACACAATTGTTTCTTCCTTGCACAACCCAACGTGCTGCTTTGGAAGTGGTGAAGTGATGATCACAGAGGTGATCGTTTGCAAATAAAACAACTCAAAACCTCCCACTGGCTTTTACTCATTTCCAGTTTTGCTCATGCTGCTCATTTCCAGCGCCTCCCATTTCTCCCGACTGGTGAAGACAAGGGCAATTCCAGCACAGAGAGGCATTGATTGACCAAGTTCTTCATCCTTTTATTTACTCTCTCATCCACCCACAAGTGGCCAGGCTCGATCCTCTGAAGAATCAGCCTGCGGCATTCTTGGAGACTCATCTACAGTGATAACCAGCACAGATGCTCTCAGCAGGGTTGAACCGTTTGCAGGAGGGAGTGCTGATTTCTTGGTGGCGATCCAATGAATGATCTCACGCTAGAAAGGAAGCCAGAAATCACCATCTCCACCGGGCCAATCATGGTGTTCACTGTTGACTGCACAGACAACCCCATGCTCTCTGCAGATGGTCTGCGGTGCCTCTCCACCCCTCAGTCCCACCAGCACCAACACCTCCTTCAGCTTTGATTTCTTGGCAGGAGTGGCCAGCACTGCTGCCACCACTATGACTACTATCAGAGCCACTGTACCACCAAACACCAACCGGATATCAGGCAAGCTGGCCAAAGAGTAGAAGATAACTAGTTCACTGTTGGAATAGCAAAACAAACCCCAAAGGCAGCAGCACAGGCAAGCCAGCTGACTGACAAGGGCCAGATTAGCATATGTGATGTGGCAGATACTGCTGGGATAGAGGCAGATTGTGTATCTCTGCAACATCCCTGTACTGTTCCTTCCCCATTCCCTGCACTTGTGGTGGCAGGGGAGATTATCCACAGAGCTGGGGTGCTGTTCTGCACCGCAAGTGTTGCCCCAGTCACCCCCTTCTTTCCTTAGCTGTGGGACTATCAGTAAGACTTTCCTGTTGCCTGCTCAGGCAGTACCACATCAATGGCACCATGTTGGGGTACCATGTCTCTTGTGAAGCCAACTGTCTTCAAGATGTCCCTTCTTAGCCCTTTGGGAGGAGGCCAGCAATGCAATGACTGATCTTCCCAGCTCACCATGGACTGCTTTAATTTCTCACCTGAGTCCCATCCTGCCCCAAGCTCGTGCCTGTCTGCATCCCAGCTGTGTTTTCCAAAAAAGAGCTGTAAAAAAGGAGCCATCCAGGACTTACAATGGCCACTCAGCCTCCATCACACTGCAGCCACAGCTCACAATCCTTGTGACCTCTTTTTCCTGCTTTCTGTGTCTCCATCCCACCCTCTGGCTCATTCTTCCAGACACAGTCACTGTTTAAGTTCTCCATTCCTCGTCTATTGCCACAGCCACCCATTTCACATGTCTCATCCAATTATTTTTGCTCCACTTCCATCAGTCACAGGTATATCCCTCACCAGCTCCATTTCTCTTTCCAAGTCCATCCCAAAAACCACCTCCACCACCCTTGTGTCTGCTCTCAGTTGCACCCTCTGCCCACCTCCACCCACAGCTTCCAACAACACTGTTGGCTTTCCCAGCCCACGTTCATCCCTCCCCTCCTCAAGCTCTCCTGGAAGGCATGGAACCACTGGAAAGGATCCGCCTCTTCAGAGAGAGATCCACCTGCCCAAGATCCCCTTCCATGAGGGTAAGGGCCAGCCAGATGGGCAAGGTACTTGAGAGGAGTGCCCCCCTTCATTGGGAGGAATTGGAGTCCACAGGCAATGGCTTTTTGTCTCCTAGGCTGGAAACTGCTGCAGGACCTCCTACTCTCCCTGCCTATCAGCCACTCTTCCCAAAGAGCCCAGGGTACCCTCTGCCAAACGCAGTGCAGCAGCTCCTTCTCTTTGTTCCTATTCCAAACCTTTGCAATAGCTTTGTTCACTGTAGATTTCAAATTGCTGAAAGATTTATAAGACCACAGTAAATCGCAAGGTGTAACACCCAAACGGGGCTTTAATTATCGCCACAAAGGCATTAAACATACATCCAAAAAGAGAGGGGGACTGCTCACCTCTCCATGGGTATAATTCCCTGTTGATGTGTTTGGGTACATCTCTTCACCCCCACCTGCATATTTGTATACCAGTGCATGAATTCATCTTTGAAGGCTTTACAAGAATGTGTAATCTCCCTCTTTAATGCACTTCCATATCTTTTCTCATCTCGATTAGCAGGATTACTCCCCCTTAGTCATGTTCATACCATGCTTGAAAGGCAACTGCGCGCATACATGGAGAAGAGCATAAACTGGTGTTTACTAACTCAAGATGTATTTCCACATAAATACATTCTGCATAAACTCCTGCTTTAGCAGTTTACAAAGATGTTTTGACATATATGCATGTTCTCATGTATTTATTCTGTGTACCTAAACCCACTCATTTCTGTACCTGCACAACTTGGGTGTTGTTTTCTCCATCACTGGTGTCATATGCACACATCAGTACCACACCCCTGCCAATCAAAAGTGGATACTTGAGCCTCTGCATGCCAGTTGTCTAGCAGAAGACAAAGCAGAGATGTGAAGATCTGGTGTATTTTCCAGGTCACTTGTTTTATTTACACCACCTACCCTAGGTAAGCCCAAGATGCCCAACCAGCTTTGAAGGCAATACCTTGATCCTGAAATCACCCAAACACCTATGTTCTTTCCCTTAGAATTAACTCTGCCTTCAGAATTGGTTCTCATCAAAGGCCCTGGCAGAGAACAGACTTTCCCCCACCTTCGGTTTACTGTCTCCCAAGCCTCACACAGGACAGCACATCTCCCTAAGAATAAAAGCACATTCAGGTTGACTTTTCTGCGTAACACCAGCACCTGCTGCCACTTTGTCTTTACACTGTTTACACAGTCCATACATGCATAAATCCACAACAGGAAAAGGACTTTGGCCAGGTACATCCATGTTAAGAGTTTACAGGGTATTTGTCCATCTGGTGATCATGTGCCCTCTGAAAACCCATGCTCTAATTGTCTTGTGAATGCTGGTCCATTCCTGTGTAAGCAAGAGCAAGTTGTGTCCATGCTGTTGTTTCCATTTCCCTACAGCCATTCTGTCCCCTGGTGATTTTGAACAGAAACACTTTGGAAATTAGAAACCACAAGGTAACATAGAGGGCTCTTTCAGTACTGCTGGCAGTCAGATAAGAGGCTTTATTTTCCTTGTCCTTAACTATCTTGGGCATTTAGAGGAAGGAGATAAACAAGAGATATCAGAGCTCATGAGGACCTGCATATTCTCCTGTTCTGCCAGTAAACAAGGAGCAGAAGAATTTCAAACCCTGCAGCCAAGAAGCAGATGTCCCCGCTGTGCACTGTGGGGCTCATGCCCATGCACGCACACTGCTGGATATGCTGGACCACATTTGGCCAGGTCTTTAGCACTGAGCCTTGCCAGCTGCCACAGAAAGCCTCCTCCCGATCTGCCCTGTTCTCCAGCAGCACTGCAAGCCTTGACTCAGTGCATGTGGTTTTGGGAACAGGGGCCTGTCCCTCACTTTACACCAGCCTTGGCTCAAGGCACTTGTGCTCATGGATGTCCTGTTTCCCAGGATTCACAACCAGATCTGCAGTGTGTGCCCAGCCCAGTCATCAAGCACCTTTACCCCTGAAACCACATCTACACACCCAGAGGGAAGCATAACCCAGCAGGTAGCTTCTGTCCACCTTAAGCCCACTGGATTTAGTGGTTTAAAGCAACCTCAAATTAGGGCCCTCAGGGGTTCAGTCAAAACAAGCAGTGTGCTGACAGCTCTTTCCCTCACCTGAGGGTTCAGTCACAGCCAGTGGTGCCTCACAGGTCCCAGCTTTCCTCAGCCCCAGGAGCTGCAAAGGTTCCTCTGCCCTGAGACAGGCACCTGAGGGCACAGAGAACCCTCTGTGCATAACCAGGATGCTCAGTTTTCTCTCTTCCAGCTCTGGGTACCCTTGAGCTTGCCTTTACCCTGGCCCAGGGAGCTTGCACACTTCCCACAGACACTCCACTGCACTTTCATGTCCCGCTCTGCTGCCCTTTCAGCTGCAGAGGTGCATTCACTCCTAATCCCTTTGTAATTTCTTCCATTAACACATCATTCTACTTTTGCAGGGGGAAATCCTTTCCAAGTGCCTAATGAAGCTATTCCCCATCATTTTCTATTCATCTGGGAATCCCGCATGTTGCTGAAACTACAATGAGCTGTGCGAAGGGCTGGCAGGGAGCACATGGTAGCATCTAAAGTAGAATTTCCTTTATAACCAGCTTAGGGAGTATCAAGAGGACAATAACAACAATCCAGGACTGTTAAGGATCAGCCAGTGCTGGTCCACATCTGAACACCTCACACTACCAGACTACCAGCTGCAGCAGAGACAAAGTGCATCAACACAATGGGGTGTATTCCAAGCTGCAGCCAGTCTGGGCTCCTTGTGCCCTAGGGCTGTAAGCATGGAGTTCTCCAGACTTAAAACTGAATGAAAACCTTGGCCCCAAGCTTATCTGAGAGCAGTCCTGTATCTGCTGATGGCATCTCTGTGCAACAGCCACAGCTCCTGTGCTGAAGGGACAAGGGGTGGCTGATGGTGAGGGGGACAGGCTCCTCCACCAGCAGCATGTCCCTTAGTAACAACACTGTAAAAGAGACAGGGTGCAGGATCTGTCCCCTGAGCCCAGAACAAGACGTGACATTAAGGAGCACTGTGTGCCCTGTGTTTGCTCCCACAGCATTGCTCAAGTGGGGCTCAGCTGAGCAGAGCCACAGCCAAGGCACTGGGACACCTGAAGAATCACCCCTCCCTGGTTGTGCAACATCTGTACGATTTGTATAACAGCAAACTATTGCCCAACAGTCATATTGAGGCTGTTCACAGTCATTCTATGCAGGCATACACCAAACCATGTCAGTATTGGCCAATGTTTATTAGAAGATCTCTACCATCCATCTACCTACATGGCTGTAAAGCCTGCACTGAAGCTAACCAGAAGGCTGGGTTTCTCCCATGATTGGTCAAGAAACTAGTTATTTCTCAACTCCTGATGTCCTGGTGCTTAAAATTCGTCATTTCAACGACTTTACCCCTCTGGTTTGATACCCGGGATGTTCAAGCTGTTCACCTGCAGCACAGATACATGTCCAATAAAGATGGCCTTCACCTCCTCACCAAAGATAAGCTCAGACACTGGTGGTGAGGAATAACCCCATGCTCTGAGGGCACATGTGACCCTAGCAGATACCCGATTTATCATGAGAACAAGCCCTGGATTTGCCCTCTCCTTTCCAGGTCAGGATATCTGCAGAATTACTCATTTTGCATTAAGGAAAACAAACAGCAACAAAATGCAACTGAAATGAGGTGCTCTCCAGGTGCTAGGGAAAGCCCCTCAGAAGGCAGAATGATCCCAATGGCCCACTCAGCCACCTGAAGCACAGACAGCCCCTCCACAGCTCCTGGGCTTACGTCCTTAACTTAATTCCCTGTTAAAAGCCACCTAATAACTGATGACCTCTCCTAAATCTCAGGGACAAATCTCCACCCTCAGCCCAACTGTGGCAGTGACGGCACACAAAGTTCACTATTTAGTGCAGCACTGGGCCCCACAGAGTTGCTCTCCCTATACAACCACGGACAGAAAAGGCCCATCAGAATCTGGAGGAGGTGGGGATGCTGAATGAGAAGACAGTTTAAGCCAGTAAACCAGCCTAGGCTTTAAACCTCAGCCCAGGGTGCGCTGGAGCCCAGGCAGACAGTCCCTTTTCTGCCTCAGTACCCTCTGCAGAGCCCATTTGCTGGCACCTACCCTTGGGGAAGTGAGGCAGGCACAAACCCTCATACTAGTACACAGAGTGGGGTGATGCAGGCTTTACAGCTGAGCTTTCTTCAGGCAAGTTCTTCATGTTGGGTAAACAAAATTCAGCAAGATCCCTGCTCTGGGTGGCACCCACAGGATGCAGTGGCTGCTGGATATTTGCCTGGGGCTAAGGAGAAGTTCCTACAGAGCAGAGCTGCTCCCCAGGTACCCCCAGCTCCTTTACATCCACATCTTCCCCTTCCAAACTGCACTGAGGGAAGTTTGGACTCATCATGCAACCATTGCAAGAGTGCCCAGCAGCCTCAGTGCATGGTCAAGCGAGGTGGGTTAAACTGCAGTGCCAGCACCAGGAGCCCACCGCCTGACGGAGCAGTGCCCCATACAACCCTGCTCCCCTTGCCCGGTGGCTCCTGCTTTTCCCGCTTCTCCCAGACGAGTCCTGGTTTGTCCTGAGGTTTGCTTGCTCGCCTTGTTTATATGAACGATAATTTTGGATGTGGTAATGGCAGAACTGTAGCAACATGCCTCCCTCCACCCCCCATCCTCTGTTAGCAGCATGGGGCAAAGCTGCACACTGCAATAGCCTGGACATTTCAGGTGCTGGGAAGGACCAAGCTCCTCACAACTCACCTCCCAGCCTCCTGCTTACATCATCTCTTAATCCCAGGTCCCATCAGCAGACTCCATCCTGACCAGCACTGTGGCATGCCCATGGAAAGCCTACCCTCCTGCTGCCATGCTCCCATCGCCCTCACTGCAGTAGCAGGGGTTGAACCAACTCAAGGGCAATTCAGGGTTTACCTGATTAATTCCATGTGTCTTCTACAGGCCTGTCCCACACAGGTCTAATAAATCATGAACAAGATCCTCTCAGAGTAATATTAACGGCTATGTTTATAGTCAGCAGTTTGCAGGAAATTCCCTACCCACAACTACCAGTGTCAAGATTTATCATTTAACTTTCAGAGGCTGTTATTTTATTGGGACACACGATTCGTGTGCCAGGAACCCATCAGCTGCAGGTCTCGCGCCTAGCCCCAGAGATGTGTATCTGAGATTCATCCCCTGCAGTTATTGATCATGTGAATTACCATAGCACCTCACAGCCCTTGTCCTGGGATGCCTCAGCAGCAGCTGCATGCACGTGCATGCATCTGCCAGCAGTAACAGCACTAAGAAGGTGCTTGCAGGTTGATGACACCACCAAGGAGGAGGTTGGGTGCCTCTTCCCTAGCCCAGGAGGCAACCGCCCATTGCTTGGTATCAAATAAGGGATGCTGGGCTGGATGGGATAAGCATTTTGAAAATGAAGGCAACAAGCTGAATCTGGTGTGACACATGGTGGGGACAGAGGCAAGCACATCAACGCTATCCTTTAGGGACCTATTTTCATATCAGACACAGCTTTTACGTTGTCCAGATCACTCCTCCAACAGACTGAACAGACCTGATAGTGCAAAAATGGGTTTGCTCCAACTGAGTAATGCTACAGAGTGCACCAAACCAGACAGGTCAAAGAGGAAGACTCACCAAGTGGCTTTCTTTTAAAACTGATGTCATTGCCACAACTTATATTTGTTCCAGTCATTCTTAAATTAGATGCCCTTAACTGCTCTGGGCCAGTGCACAGCAAATGCAGACCACAATGAATTAAATAATACAGCAGAAAGAACGCAATGAAAGCTTGCTCCCTCCACTCAAGATGCCACCCACTGCCTGCTGGAGATGACAACTGAACAGGCAGGATGGCCCTACATCAGCTGTCCCACTTGGAAAATCCCCAGCCTCCAGCTCCAGAGGGCCACTGTGGGAATCAGCAGAGATCAGCCCAGCACCAGCGCAACGCATGGCAAAGCGGACATCCTCTCCATGGTGGCCATGTCCCAGCTTGCCCAAAGCATCAGCAGAGAACAAGCCGCCAAGCTGGAGACAAGCTGCAGCCCATGCAGTCAGAGCAGGGCAGGCACCGGTTGCAGGAGGATACACTGGGGTGGCCTACAAGTCTGTACAAGAGCAACCAAATGCTACATCTCCACTTGACTCTTCTTCCTCTGCAGCCCAAAACCCATGTGTTGCATTGCAAAGTGGCCCTGGTCCCAAGTGCAGGAGGAAGGTTTCCCTGCCAGTGAATTCCCAGCTGCCTTCCCCTTCTCCTCTCCTCCTGTTCCCCTTCCTGCTCGCAGCAGGCAGGGCTGGGTAAGCCACTCCTGGGTGATTCACTCCCCAACAGGCAGAAATGCTTCCTTGGATACACACAGCTGGGCACAGGGAAGAGGAGCAGGTCCTCTGATCCGAGCTGAATCACTGCACCCCGAATGAGCTCCTGCATGCAGGGACACGGCTCCCTGAGAGGTCGTGGCAAGGTGAGTATTGCAACAGTACAACCCGTGACTCATCGGCAGAGAAAAATGCCATTTGGGATAGGAATCACGAGGAGGAGGCGAGCAACCCGCCAGGGCTCAAACCAGGGGTGCAAGTCACAGGAACACCCAGGTCTGTTTCAAGGTAAAGAGGAGAGAAACTTGTGCAGAAAGCAGGGGAATGGCATCGGGTGCACGAGCCTGTCCTGGGAGTGATGGGCACCTCAGTGCACTGATGAGGCTCCTGCATCCCAGCCCCATCTGAGTTCAAGTGGAAAAGATGCTCATCCAGGCACAGCACTTGGAGCTTTTTCTGCTCTTTCAGAAGAGGTTCATAGAATGAACAAAAAGACCTTCAAGATCATAAAGTCCAACCATTACCCCAGGACTGCCAAGACCACCACTAAAGCATGTCACTGCTGGCCTCATCTACCCATGGAAGTACCCACATGAACAGGTCACCTAAGGTTCAGGCTGGATGATGCCAGGTTACATCTTGCTGAACTCTGTCATGGAGCCAGGCTCTGCAGAGATACCAGAAGACAGCAGCACTGGCCAGGCTCTGGGCAAACCAACCCATGGTACGTCCTTCCTTCTCCCTTGCCCTGGGGCAGCAAGGGAGAGACCTGCACCCATGCCCCAGCAGTGAGCCAACATCCCCAGCACCCAGATGCCTCCACGGGCACTGCTTTGGGTAATTCCAGTTGCATGCCCTGCACTTGCCCTACAGGATAACAGACTTTTTCCCACACCCATGTTTTCTTGCTTGTCCCTGAAGGCAAGGCAGCCTTGATCAGCATTTCCATTTTGTGTTGCAACAAGACACAAGCTCTCTGTCAACTGCCCCAACAGCTTTGCCAGGGGCAGCAAGAAAAATGGGCAGAGGTTCCCAGTGAGGTGACCGGGCTTTCCTAATCCCTGCTAAGAAATGTGTGTCCCTAGTCCAGGGCACAGCCTGGTCCCTACTTCCAGCCGGCTGCAGCCAAGGGGAAGGTGTAAGCTGGGAGCATCAATGCCGAGATGACAATAGCCATGATGGAAAGCTGGCAGAGCATCCTCCTGCACCCCTCTGAGCCAGCTGGAATAGTTCCCGGGGACCGCAGAGGAAGGGAAACAGGGTGCCCATGAATCATTCACACCCAGGCTAGCAGCTCCCCTGTCTCCCTCTAGCGACTGCATCCTTGGAAGATGTCAGGTTAATTAGGCTGGATCGTTAGCACAAGCTGCAGCTCCTCTGGTTCATGGGGCCCTTAGGACTTAACTCTCCCAGAGGGCAGAACCCGCAGCACTCATGGAGCAGTGGAACAGGAATGTCCCCAGACCTCTGGGAGTGCTTACGTGTATGACAACAGCATGTCAGAGCAGGGGTACAGAGCCAGAGCCCTATTGTGCAAGATGCTGTACAGAATGGAGAACAACAACAACAACAAAATATCTCTATCTAAATAAACCAGGCTCTTCTCCACTGGGAATTTCTTAAAAAATCATCACCCTTTGGGATGCAAAGCAGTCAGGCCTGGAGAGCAGCATCGTTATTAAATAAATTAATTAGCTCAGCAGAGCCCGCCAGGTACTGAACACTTTCCACTTCCAAGCAGGTAAATGAGTCCGTGGGAACAGAGGCTGCTCCATGCTTGCCAGGCAGCGCAAGCTGCATTTTAATGGCAATGCAGCTTCTGCAGCTCTGCCCCTGGAAGCAGCACATCAGGGTGCTGTGTGTCCCCAGGAGGGAGGGAAGAGCATCCTGATGCCAGGGGTTACAGCCACCTCTCTGTGGAGAGGTGCAGGAGGAGTTGGTTGCAAAAGGATGTCTATCTTCACGTAGACCAGAGCTTTTTTCCCCCGGGGAGCAGCAGGCCTGGAGCCAGCACTGCGGTCGGGGGGAACTGTGAGCAGGGCTGAGAGGGTGAGGTGTGCCTGTTGCGTAGTGCTGAGCATTGCCTCTGAGAGCACAGCCTGCGCTTTGCATCGCCAACTGCTTCTGTAGGCAGGCAGGATGCCTTTGATCCCCTCCCCAGCCCTATCTCATTGCCTTTAACACACAACTTTCATCACCCTGGGGTCTGGCAGGAGCAGGGTAAGTAAACTCTGCTCTCCCATCCTAATTGCAGCCGTTGGGTGACACTGGGAGGCACAAGTTGGGCAGGCAGGCGGCAGGGCAGCACTGCCATGGGTGTAAGTTTGGCTTTGACCCTCACTTAGGAGGAGGAGACCCAGCGCCAGGCTGTGGGTCAGAACTTGACAAGAGAAGGCAAAGGAAGTGGAAAACAGGAGCTGGGGAGGGAAGGCAAAAGGTGGAGGAGGTAAGAGGGGATTCTCCTTCGCTCCATCTTCCCCACAGGGCAGGTCCAGCTGTGGCAGCCCTTCCTGCAACTCCCCCTCCAGATGTTGTCCAGAAAAAGGTGTCCAAGTCCCTCTCCTCCTCCAGCACCTTTGCTAAAACTCTGTGAATTTCAAGGGGGCTATAGAAAACCCACTGAAAAACAGCAGTACTGCACCAGCTTCCATTCCCAAGTGAGCGTTCACCAGGGAAGCAGGGAGGTATATCTCTGTTGTAAGAGGAAGTTCACAATTACAGCACAAGTCGTTACTGGCAAGTAAAATTCCCTGGCATGTTGTAAATAAAATCTGAATTCCCCAGTCTGGGGTACAAGACAGCCCACAGCCTTCATTCCAGGACCCATTTGAAAGAGAAAATGAGATGATATTTTTGATGGCGGAGACAGATAAGTGTTGGTAGGGGAAAAACTCCAGGAGGGCATTTCAAACAATGAATATTACATCCAAAACAACACAAGATTCACACGCAAAAAGAAGTCCCCAGTGAATATACATTGCTGACAACTCCTGAAATTAAATCTCTGCACACGCACTCACCTGTAACCTGAGCAGCACTATTGCAAACAGCTCCAGAGAGCACAGTCATGCTGTCTCTTCCTCCACTCGGAGGAAACAGCATTATTTAGTCCAGGGCACGGGGCTGCTTGCAACCAACCACTGCAGCACACCAGGATCAGGGTCTCTGCCCTGATTCCAGCTCCAGGATACAAAGACTGACCTACAAACAAGTACTCAATCTTCTTCACACCCAGCAATAGATGACCACTGAGCCCGATTCCTTATTGCACCCCGATTCCCACCCTGGATCAACACTCAGCATTCTCCACAGGGGCTGCCCTAAGAGCAGGGCACAACCCACTCCTTGAAGTGCTCCTGCCTGTCCATAGAGATGCGCCTACCTGTACAGAGATGTGCCTGCCCATTCAAACACATCACTTGCCCTTTCCTCCCTGCCTCCTCCAGAGCCACAACAAGACACAGGAGCTCCCCAACAGGCTGAGGAAGCATCTCATGTCACCCCGCAGCTGAACAATCCACAGATTTGCCCTGATTTGGGCAGGATTAGGCAGAGCTGCTGCCCAGGGAGGGCTGATTATTCCTGCCAGGAGCCAGGGCTTGAAAAGGGACATTGTTTCAAGGATGATTTGCTCTTTCCTCCTCACACACACACAAGTCTGTAGCTCCAATCTGGCTTTTTTGCAAGGCACCTGCTAACACCGATGGTCAGTGATAAGATCAAAGAAGGACAATCAAGGGAAGAAGCAAAACCTGGGCTGGCCAGGCAAACCAGGATGCTCTGCAAGAGGTGCTGAGCCCTGCCTGGGTGCTCACCCTTGCCTGAACCCATGTATTGCACATTGATTTAAGGGCATCCCAGAGCAGTAGGTGCTGTGCTCCCCTTTCGCCCTGGCTTCTGAATAGCCCCTGCTATAGCTCAGGAGCCATGTGGATGCAGTCATTGCTGGAGGGAACAGGTTGCAATACCTCACTCCCCTTCCCCAGCCCATCTTGGCTGCAGGCACGCTGGCAGCTGGGAATAGGTAGTGTTGAAATGGTGACCTCAGGCCCTGCAGGAGATGGATTTGGGAAGGCAGCCTCCACCTCTTTTCAGCAAGTAAGCTGCTCAGTGGGATGTGATCTAATATCAGGGGCCCTACAACAGCATCCCAAATGCCTCACACCCAAATACAGTCCCTCAGGGCTGTTTAAGTACCAGCCTTCCCAAGAACAAGACAATAGCTGAAAACTAGTTTCACACACAGGTTCCATTCCTATTTCTCTTTGCCCTGTGAGATGCCCCACATCCCCTGCTCACAGCAGCAGTCCCCGCTCCTCAGGACAACCAGTCCCACCAGGGCAGACTTACCCTTATCCTTCTGCTCCAAAGCCACCACTCCAGCCTGGCTCAGGATTACACTAAAACACCCTCAGAGAAGCAATGGGCAACCTCTTCTCTTGCCCTTAACTTTAACCTCCTGCCAGCAGCTCCCCTCCCCTTTATCAGGCAGCAAACTCCCCACCTGCACCAGCACCATTTACCCTTAACCCTTTCTCTGTCATTATGGTCCCTGCCCCAAGCTGATGCAGGCAGACTCACATCACCATGGCTTACATCAACCTGACCTCTAAACTTCAGGAACTCAAATAAAAAGGAGTCTCAGAGATAAACCAGCCTCCCAGGTTTACTTCTAAAGCTCAATGCGAATGAATGCAGAGGACATTTTGCAAAAGTCAATATTGCCTCCTGCTGCAGCATTTCAGCTCTGTTATTAAAAAAACCACACAAAACAAACAGAAAACCCCCCAAAACCCAGAAAACACTCTGTTTTATGGGGCTGCTTGATACCGGGTACTATCAATGAATCAGAAACATTTGTCAAAGTACCAAGAGACATCTTAAAGCGAAGTAAAGAGGTTGGAGAGTGTCCTGAGGTCAAAAGCAAAGGACTCAAAGCGCTGGGGAGGATTTGCATCTGCTGAGCAAGGAAGAGTGCCTGAGGCTGTGCTCCTGATGCCCATCGGTCCCAGTGGTCCAGGTTGCTCAAGCTCCTGGGCACCAGGGTTCACTCACTGTGCTGGAACGGAGCAGGAGCACTGGGTGGAAGAGTCACGTTCGCACCCTGTGCTCCCTCCAAAACACTCATGGATGGTTTGGAGCACGATGCCAGAACCACCCATCATACTTCTCTTTTTTTTATTTTACTCTTTGCTATAATCCTTTAATGAATTAAGGCAAGCAATTAAGCAGGATTTTTTATTCTTTTTTAAAGTGAACGTGCATGAAAATGGAGATGGGTGTTTTTGCTGTTCAAACACTTAATATGATAATTAATGCAAAGCCCCTCAGCTTTAGGGATTCTCCACACCTCTCACCCAGCCCTTTTTCTGTTTATCTTTCTGGCAGACTGCCTCTCATATTTATTCTAATGGAGGTCGACCCTTCCTCTTGCTCACGCTATGCCTAAACTGCACGAAGCAGGGGTGGAGATTCAAATCTGCTTCAGAGCAAAAGCCCCAACCTAACGTCAGTGGTGGAGAGCCCTGTCATAGGAGAAAATGGAGAAACCTCCTTTCTGGGGGAATTCAGAGGGTACCACAATCTTGGGGCAGAGACAGCATCATGAGCAAATCCCTGGCACCAGGCAGAGCAGCCCCTCAGGGCCATGTTCCCGGGCACTACAAGCAAAGAAGAGGTGCCTGCTGCCCTCATCCAATTCCCATACACGGCCTCGCTGCACACATCTTTCACACATTCAAGGCAAACCAGGAAAGCTGTGTTTAAAGACAGTGTATTTGCTATCCAGTAATGTTTCCAGCCTTCATCTCATGTGGTTGAGTTGATTCCTCATGCCCAGCTCACTGGGGAAGGATCTGCAGGGCAGGGTGACAAGGTAAGCGCCTTTAGCAACCTGACAGAACAGAGTTTGGCTCTGCAGAGGAGGCTGGGCAGGTTTGCCTTCACAAGGCAGTCCTTTGGTCCCTGTATCTTCTGGCCACACCAAACCTCCCAGCCCTCAGACCCCTTCTCCATTCCTCTGCTCCCTCTCACCCACTCAATCCCTGTTTAGCTTAAAATATTGGTAAGTATAGTTGAATCTATCCGTGCCTCAGTTTCCCCACCAATGAAAACAAGGTTAACGGATGCCCCTGCCTCCCTTGGAGGATGAAGGCACCGGCAGAGGACAAACATCTGGAAGATGCCATGGGCCCAGGTCAACACCGGGAGGTGCCCTGCTCCTCCTACTCTCATCACAAGTGTTTTACCAAGCCTCACAAATGTTGTTATTGCCCTGCCTGAGCAATGATGGGAATGAGCTTGGGACTGATAAAAACCAGCAGCAGAAGTCCAAGGGGAAACCATGTGCTTGGGCAAAGACGAGCAAAATCTTACTTGTAACTCCATGGGCAGTTAGCAAACGTGGCTCACTTGGAAGGAGGCAGTGGGCCACCAGTGAATCCCAAACAGACTGTCCTGAGTGGGCTGGATGGTATCCCCCAGCACTAAGATTTGCTGTTTGAGTTGGGGAATGTCTCTGCAACCCAAATTTGTCTCACTTTTCATTCTTTTTTATTCTTCTTCTTTAACTTCTTCCTGTTTGCATCAAAATTCATTTCCTGACACAAAAAGGTCTTGGTTAACATTCTCTGACTCATCCAACTGGCCAAACAGAACTCCTGCCTCCACAGGAACTGGACCATCCTGTTTGTGGGTGCAACAGCCACCCCCAGCTGTGTGCCGAGGGCTGAGGAAAGCTGTTCCCATTGTGAAACACTCCCTGCCAGATGTGGGCAAGCCCTCCCTCACAGCTGGATAGCAGTCAGACATTTTGATTTTCTCTCTCAGTTGTTTGTTGCCTTGTCCCAGAGCTGGACAAGCCTTGGAGATGAGGCTTTTAACCCTTTTCTGCAGAGCAGCCCATCAGCTTTTTGTCTGTAGGACCATGGTTTTGTAAACCTGGAAAGAAGGTAATAATACCCCCAGAAAAGTAGCTTCACCACTGGGAGAGAAGTTTGTCTCCTCTCCTTCCATACCCTGTGAGAAAATGGTGGGAGTTTGGACAGTGGATTTGTTCAGTAGTACAAATTCAGAGAGATTTGGGCTGCTGGTACTGTGTCCATTGGTGACCACCACCTTTTACAACATGTCTGAGACCTTACCTTTCTCCATACCAATGCACAAAGAGTGCTGCACAGGCTGCAAAGCCTCCAGCGATCATGGCCAAACATAACAGTCAGTAAAGCTGATGATCCTTGCTTGATTGTCCAGTTCAGCCAAAGCAAACACTTTTCCCCTTGGGCTGCTGTGCAAGATGCTTCTGAAATCAGGGAAATTGCTCCCACAATGTCCCTGGGAAATCTCAGGCACACACCATCCATCAATATTTTGCAGTCTGAGACAATAGCAACATCTCCTGCTACATTGGTACAAGCCCAGACACTGTGCTCTGGCTTCCTGTAAACAAAAGCTGTTTAGCTCTAACTTTTTGTTTTGGCTCAGGCTCCCCTGCTTCAGTGAGGATGGTATCGAGATAATCATCACGTGGATTGTATTCCTGGTACGAGGCTCCGTTGCACAATGGCACCTCTTTATAATGCCCTTGGAGCAAGGAAGTTCTAGGCTGGCTTCTTCTCCAGGCATGATTGGGTGTCAGGTCTCACCACCAAGCTGAAGGAGAAGAGCTAGAGAGTGAGGATCTGAAAGGGGAGCAGGAAAACATAGGGTTGAGGCAACCGATCAGTAGAGAAACATTTACAGACTGCTATGCAAAGGAAAAGAGGGTACAAAGGACTGGAGCAGAACAGACTTCCCTCAGTAAGACAAAGCAGAAGAGGAGTGGTCTTTCCGAGGGAAAAGAGTTGGTGGTACAGGATTTTTTAGGCCAGACCAGAACAAACACAAGTTATTTTCCTGCTTGAAAGTTAACCTCCACTTTGAAAGGGTTTCTGCTTGAGCCAGGCGAACCAGGGACCTCTGAGTGAAGCAAGAGAGCGGGCGGTCCCCTGCTCTGCCCCGGCCTGATCTCCCAGCGCCTGTGCAATCCCGAACATGTTATCCACTGCGCTGGCCTAAAAGTTAAACATCCAGTCTAAGCTGGTTGTGTGGGGCCAGTGAGGAGACAGAAGCATCTTCTGGGAACAGCTCATTCCCTCTGGAAAGGCACCTGAATTTACGGGGTTGTTATTTAATGTCTTGTCCCTGCTCCACCCTTCAGATAAATTAACTCCCTGTCCTCTTTCCCCACCCCCTAGTAAAGACCCAACCATTTCCATGTTCTCCCCTTCACCCTTTTTCACTGCCACCTCCACCAACCTCTTTCTCCTGCACAAACACCATGCTGAATCTTGGTTTCTCAGCCAGGATGATGGAAAGTCATGTCTGCCTTAATCCATCCACCACAGCCCCAGCTCCTTCATGAGCAACAGGGCCATGAGGAGGGACTTGCAGGTACCCTCCCTTGGCTGGAAGACACCGTGCCTTCAGGTGCATGGTAGGGAGAAGTGGCTCCAATGCAGTAAATTCAGAAAGACTTATGGTGGTTTGGGACATTCCTGGTGGGCAATAGCATGACCCAGTGAAGTCCTGTAAAGAGCACGAGCTCTTATAGCTAGTTAAGCTAGGAGAGTTAAGGAAGTATAGAAGAGGCAATGGCTGTATAGGCACTCTGGGGATGTAAGGCCAGTGATGCTACCTCAGAAATGGAGACAGAAGCCTCCTGCCAGACCTGAAGGTGAGAGGCTGTTCCCCGGGCACACCAGCAAGGACTTCTCCTCGTCCCCCACCACGCTCCGATGAAATCACCCACTCAGCTGTGGTGGCAGTTTTGCTTGAGGTCACTTCCCCGTGCTCCCTTCCCCGCACTGCCCCGACGGCCGCCCCGCAGAGACCGCAGTCACACACCGCTCCGGATTCAGTCACCACCACCCCGGCCAAGGATGAGATCAGCCATCCGGCACGCGGTGCAGAGCGATTGGCTCGAGATGAGCTAATGCTCTGCGCAGACGGATGGAGGGCGAGGAGGAGACACGCTGACTCGCTAGCTCATCCCATGACGAGAGCCATGGTCCAGCCCATGCCCTCCCGAAGGACAGTGTGCAGCTCCCACCTCCCTATGGGGCTCCACTCGGCATGGACGATAGAACACCCCGGTACTCTCCGTTGGCAGGTCTTTGTTGCCTTCCCTTCAACACCAAACCTTCTCCTGGGGTCTTGCACAGCATCTCACCTCATCCCATCAGGGTCCCATCTGTCTGTAGAGCGATGACATCCCCTCTGTGGGCTGGCATCCCAGCCTTCTGTTGCGCTGAGTTTCTGACTGTCCTGGTGCCAGATGGCTTCGGAGGCAGATGACTTCATCTCTTTTAAAGGGGCAAGGGATCTGTCAGCACTGTCATGTTGGAATCTGTGTACATCATCCTTGGTGGGGAAGCCAACAAGGAGACCATGGCACAGGAGTAGATATGATCCCACAAACTGTCCAAAGAGACTTGGATTCAAGTCCAACACTGCTAACCTCATGTCCTTCACTCTTAGCAGTCCATTGTGTTTGATCTGTTCTGCACAATAGCCTTGTGCCTACACCTTAGAGAGCAAGGGGCCCGATTTTAGCATGAGCTCTCTCGTGATGTGCTCCTGTGCATGTCAATCAGGAGTGGTTTGCATTACACCAGCCTCTATCCCCAAAACTAACTATGATGAGTGGCTTGAATCAAACCCACTCATCAATGGACTACTCTTAGACCCCAGGCCAGGATAACCTGGATCTGCTCTAAGGAAATCCCAGTTCAAGTTTGTATTGAGTAAAAAGGGTGAATCTCGGAGTGAGAATCAGGTTTATACACAGAGATGCGGCTCAGGACTTCCGGTTACCACTCGGAGGGTCTGCTGTGGAGGGAGAGATGGATCCACCCTGTGCCCCTTGTGACTCTTCAAGAAGATGAGAGAGATGCAGCTGCCTGTACCTCTCTGCAGACAGCAACCACCTCGCTCTGGGGCATGTTCTGCCCAGCTGGGAGCTGACAGTGGTTTGCAGCTCCACTGGAACCATCCTGACTCATCGGAGCAGCTTCATGGCGGGTTATCATCAGGGCTGGTCAAGGAGGTTGCAGTGCACACACATGCACCAGGAGCTGATTCCTGCGCAGGGCTGGATCCTCCCTTCCCCCAGCGCACACGCTCCCGCTTGTTGGGGAAAATGCCGCTGTTGTTCCAGGCAGATAATCGCCCCTTCCCTTGCAAGTCCCTGCACGCTCCTGTGCTAACATACCCACAGCGCATTACAGCACACCAGATGCTCAAAGGCCAGACCCACAGACCGGCTCTCCTTTCTGCAAAGGGGAAACAAACGCTGTTTGTCCCCGAGGGAGGTAACTCACTGTCTGCCTTGGCTCTGCTCTGGGGCTCATTAGATCCCGGCACTCCAGCGAGCGGACATTGGCTGCAGGTTTGGAGGTGGCCTGATAAATCGCCATAGGAGAGCAACGGGAGCTGGGACCACTTCGGAAGTGCCCACCACAAGTCTGGAGCATTTCAGACCCTAGCTGGGCCAGCTCACTTAAAGAGTGCCGGACCCTCAGCAGGGATGATAAAGAGGGGTTGCACTATCATGTCTGTTTCTGAGGGCAGGAGGGTTTGGAGAAACACCCCAGTCCCCCATGTCAGCAGCACTGCCCTAACCTCCAGATCCATAAAGGTGATTGTCCAGCATGGCCAGTCCCAAGTGTTGGCCAGGAAGGGCACATGTTTAGAGGATGAGCTGGAAGATGGGCCTGCAGGCACGTGTTCAGGAGGCAGGCAGGTCCAGTCCCCAGGGCAGTGAGTAGGTAAAGCCATTGACAGTGAGGCCCCTTTAAGTGTTTCTCGTCGGTCCAGAGAGGCCCGTGGTGATTTCCCTACCCTAGCCTGAACATGCTGCTTCTCTGCAAAACTCTTTGAGTGCAGCTAACCCACAGCAGAACTCTCGGCTTTATCAAATGGAGATCTTGGGCGGAACCAGGAAATGAAATCTCTCCCCATGATTAGGGAGAAAGGAGCGTCCTTGCCAGCCAAGTGATGGAGCTCTGACATTCCCCGTGCCTTGGAAAAGAGCCTGTTGCGTCTGACAGGGCAAGATCCCGGCAGCAGGGCATGGTGGCATGAAATGTTGACACCAGCTTCTGCAGCTTTTGTTGGCTTGTTTGATTGATGGCCTGAATGGTGTGAAGCAGCATTCAGGGCAAAGCCAGGCATCATGCATGGCTCCATCTTTCTTTCTTTCCTCCTGGCACAGCTCCTCCAGTCCTCTCTGTTTGCAACCACAGGTACTTCTGCAACCCATCCCTTTCTGCAGGAGCAGGAGTTGCTCCTTGGGACAAACAAGACATCTTTCTTCCCAACCCAGCCTGACTTCAAGTTGAGTAGGGGGCTGAGAAGGCAGAGCCCCACAGTTCTCACTAGTACCAGGCTCTCACCCACCACTGATAGAGAATTAACAGCTGAACCTGAGGAGGAGTTCTGTGATTCTTTCCCTTCCTGTGTTAGTGGGATAGTAACTGATTCAAATAGGCTCTAAGGACCCATGTTTGCCTTTGTATGGAAGGCAAGAGTCCATCTTAGTGTCCTAGCCAACTATAATCTGAGGATCCTAGCCAACTATAATCTGAGGATTTTGGGGTCTTTTCTCCATAGCTAGAGTGCTACTCACCTTGATGCCATGATTTAATTAGGAAAGGCAGTATTTCTTATTAAACCATCTGGTACCTTTGGAAAAATAGACAGACTTTTGGACAATCAAATCATCCTTCACTCATGTCCCCAAAAAGCCTATTTTCCTTTCCAACTACACCTGTTTGGCCAATATGATGTTTCTCTGCTCTGTAGCCAGAGTACAAAGTCTTCTCTGAGAACTGAATCTAAGTCCCCTGCAACTGACAAGACTGGTACCATGCTCTACCACTGTTGTGGAAAGGAAGACTTGGTGTCACCAATCTGCTGGCAACAAGGTGGAGTTGTCAGTGGCTTTTGCATGGGCATTTGTACATGTTTTGCAAGGGGACCCCTAGCTTATGCTCAGCCTTTCTGAAAGGGTCTGCCTGATAAACGGCTCTTCCATGAGCAGCAGCTTCCTCAAACAGCATTTCACCAGCAAAGTGGCTGAAAGAGAGCCTCTGTGACCACCTGGAAGAGCAATGAGACAGTGCAAAAGGGAGAGCTGTGTTGTGGGTGACGTGCCAATCTCTTGCCTTGCTGAAGATCAACAATGCCAGTTTTGCTAGCTGAGAGTTCACACCTTGCTACAATAGATGGGACCAGATGAGACCAAGACCCCAAGTCCAATGTCTCCAGGGTTACCCACTGCTCCAGATGCAGGTGAAAGGAGAAAGGCACCTGGCCAGCTGTGAAAGGCTCCAAACACATGGAAATGCTGGTGCTTGTAGCAATCAGCTGATGCCCTGAAGCCAGAGTTTGCTCACTTGTACCTGGGTATGTCTAAATATAATACACGTAGTGTTCTGAGCCCTGCCTCAGCCCCATTGAAATCCAGCCACCAATACCTGATTTTCTCACCTTTCACTGGGAGACGCAGCTGCATGAAGGAACTTTTCCTTTCATTCCTCCCAAATGCACCTCCCATTGCCATTGCTGACTGATCACCTGGCCTCCTCTCATGAGGCATCTTAAAGAGCATATGACTTGCAATTTCAAGGTACTACTACTATCACTTTCATATTCCTCAAAACTTTCCTGCCAATTCGCCTACAAGTCATCTGACCAAACCAGCTGGACAAATGGACAAGCTGCACATGTAAATCTAACTGGATTTATGCCCTCTTCTCATTCAGTTCAAACTATTTCTGAAAAGCCATGATGAGCTTGAAATCAAAGTAATTTAAGATGGCTGTTAAGATGCTGTGAGGAGAGCACCCAGCATGAACATTTGTAGCACAAAAGCCAGCAGATCAGTTCCCAACCCAGCACTGTTCTGGGGTGACCCCAGGAGGATCATTCAGTCTCACCTTGCTGTGTAAATTTGCCCTCTTATTCTTGGTACAAACTGTTCACTAGATTCAATCTAAAATGCTGAACAATTTTGATTCAATCAAAACTGCATTTTTTGGTCAATTTACCAGATTGCTCTCACCTCCACTGAAAACCCCACATAGTTCAATATACCATGGGTCAACTTCTTCACATCTTTTTGGATGTGCACCATGAAATGCCCTGGATATTCCCATGGACTGGTGTCCTGTGATTTAATTCAACAGTGTCTAGTTTGGGACAAGTTCCAGTCAAAGCTGTCTGTGTGCCTGGAGGATTCACAACCTGCTATCCTGGGCGATTTGCTGGTGACTACTAAGGTGCAAGTTTGCACCAGCCACTCCTCCTCAAACGGGATGCTAATGGATGTGCTCACTTCCATCATTGTCCCCTGCACAAGGAGGCTCTAAAGGAGGAGTTAGACACCTATTCAGACTGTTTAAAGTTAAAATTGTCCTATTTCCATATTCTTTACTTGTTTTTGTTTTCCTAAAACTGTACAGAAAGCTTTCTGGTAATTTTCTCTGCCAAAACACACCAGAAGGGGGGAAAACTTCACCTAAACCTGTGCATTGATTTCCCACATTGAGACCTACCCCTGTATCTGCTCAAACCCCATCGCAATCTAAAGGGGGTACATTATCATTTACCGAGGGCTGGAAGGAAAAGGAGAGAAGAGGGAAGGGGACTGGGACAAAGAGGACTGAAGATACCCACAGACTGCCCATGCTTTAGCCGATGTGACAAGGAACACCCACAGAAAGGTCCACATCCCTTGCCCTTGGTCCATCCCTGAACAACACCCCCAGCATCAGGATGCTCTTTCTTTACCAGGAAAAAAACACCCAAAGCTCCAGTACAACATTTGGTCTCTATATGCTGCCATCTCTCCTTGTTGCCTCCCTCTCTTTTCTCTGCCTCCTGCCTTTTCAGGACAGGGACCACCTTTTCATCCTCTGTTCAGCTCCGAGCACCCCGGGGGCTTGTTGGCAGCAGCTGGGGTTTCTGGGGACTCCCCAACACAAACAACAACAACCTTCAAAGTGCCTCTCCGCATGCAGCTGCTCCGAGGGCAGATTCAGGTTTCCCCCACCCCCTTCTCCCCATCCCTCCTTGCAACACCCACCTGGCAGCTAGTTAAAAACAACCTTTTGGTTTTTCAGGTGTGTTGGAGGGATTTACCTGCCACATTCTGCCCTAACCCCCCTACAGTTGAGTTGGATTTGATGGCAATACTAGTTAATCTAACAGTAAAACGCTCTGCAATTATTTGGCTCTAAGGCTTGGGTCCTTGCCCAGCTCTGACATACGCACACACACAAGTTCACTTCTCCAGCGAGGGAGCGGGCGATGCCTCTCCTCTTCCTCCTCCTCCAGTCCGTCACAGAAGGGCTGGCTCTTCAGCGAGGGAGTTCCACCTCCTGCAACTTTCTCCCTGGCTGCTCTCAACCTGTGCTGCCGGAGTTCCAACCAGCAAAACCCCCTCCTGCAGGGATTTCTCCAAGCCCTCTCCTCTGATTTACAAGCACCATGGACCCCCAGCAGCCAGCGAGGTGCTGCTGCGGGAGAGGACTTTCAGCTGTGAGAGCAGAGAGGCAGTAAACTTCAGGAGAGGTCTTTCTCCTGTTGCAACAGGTAAGGCACGCTGCTCGCTGGTGTGGGAAGTTGAAATGACTCAGGGAGCAGTCTGTACAGCGTGGATGGAGGAAGGCATGGAGGATGCAGAGATTTAGTCATGAAACTGCTTTTGCATGTGAGTAACTTTTGCTGGAAACAGACTTATCCTAAAGATACAGGTTTGGGATGCAAAGGGAGAGCCTTTCATCTCTTTCTCCCTTCTGGGAGGTTATAGAAGGAGACAGGAAAAGCTGCATCTGTATTTGCACAGAGTCTGCATCTGATATTAGCTGGGAAACTTTATCATGCTGCAGCCAGTTTGCACTACCTGGAGCAGGTGGGCTCCAGGTAGCAAAGGCAAAATCCACACTGTTGGGCAGGGAAGGAGGGGCTGAACAGAGACATGCTCCAGGTGTCTGAACAGGGCAGGATTTCTGCAGGGATCATGCTTGTGCTGGAGTCGATGGATGTGCTGCTGCAGGAGCAGTGATGGCGTCTGGCTGTAGGCTTGGTTGTTGGTACAACCTCACTAACTGAGGTGAGGCGGTGCCGCTCCAAGCTTTGTCTTCGTGTTCCCCATTAATCCATTTGAGGATCCCTGAGTATAGTCAAGGTGCTGGTATTTCCCCAGCCCTGCATCCCTGCATTCCCAGGCAAGAGCTCCTTGTCTGCCTTGGTCCCGCTCCTCAACAGGCAACAGAGCCGGGGAGCTGAAGCAAGAACCACCGTCCTTGCTCCACACAGGAGCATGTATGTGAATGTGTGTGTATTTGCATCAGTGCAGCTTTGTTCACTATCAGGTGCCTAATGGCAAAATGAGATCCCAGAGTAAATCCCATCCCAGTTCACGGAGTGCAGGAATTATCTCCTGTGTGCGTGTGCGGCAATGAGAGAAGAGGTGAAAATACAGGGAGGGAGGCCTGGGCACTTGGAGCAAATGGGACGCTTCCAAACAGCAGTTATCAGCTAATCAGCCTCCCAGGGGAATTAAAGGCAGACTTGGTGGAGTGCAGCACTCCAGAGGGGCAAAGATCAGCTGTCATACAACAGGGGTTTAACTCTTAAAAATAACTGGTGCTCATTTGGGTTTGCTGCTGCGAAGGGCTGAGAGTTACCAGGACTCATGGAAGCTTGGTCTGTGCAGTGGACAGAGCTGGGCAGGCTTTGCTGGGGCAAGCAGGGCTGTGCCAACGGGCTCCTGCTTTGCCCAGGGTGTCCCAGATGCAGGCAGGAGGGCACAGAGCCTACTGCATCCTTTGCTCCGGCGCTCAGAGGGGCAAAGAGCGGGCATGGGATGTATAGGGAGTTGCCATGGCTCTCCAGGCTGTGAGCTAGAGAGACCTGGGAGGTTATCGGAGCCTCGGGACGGAAAGCAAACAGTCTGTATCGGGCTCCTGAGGAAGGCTGGGCTGTCTCGGTATTTGGGGAGGTAAAAATCACCGCGCTTGGTATTGTGCACCCTTATCATCGCCTAATGCTCAGCGCACCTCGCCTTATCGGAACAGTTCAGGGACATCCGCCTGTCTGATAAGCAGTTGGGGTTCCTGAGGGTCTGAGCAGGCAAGAGGTTTCTAACCCAGCCAGGGACTTCAGTCTCTCTGCTTCTCTCCATGCTCATGTTGTACCCTAACGTGCTCTGTAACATAGCAAAAGTGAGCTGAACCGCCCTGTGTGCGGAGGGATCCGCTCCTCTCCTGAGCCTTTCCCATAGCTACAGCTTGCAGCACGAATGCATTTCAAATACTAACACTCAGAAACCAGTGCATCTCCCAGCCCTGCAAACAAACAAGCACCAGTCATGTACGAAGGGAGAGTTCAAAGGAGGCGTAACACCTGGAATCAAACATCTGTTAGAAACTAATGCATTTTGCATCCTACGCTCCTGCCAACTGCTCCAAGGCAAGTCCTAGAGGATCGTTCCAGCTACCTCCATGCTACAGAAATGGCATTCCCTGTTCCGTGCACCTCGCTTTGTGTTTTTGCCACGTGTGGAGTACGTGAGTGCAGCTGCACCTCGAGCAGTAGTGGGCTTTCTTCTCTATCATGCACAAGCATAATAGAGAAGCCCTTTTTTTTACCTTTTAAACTGGGTTGGCAACACCGATGCTCCATTGTCTATTAGCAAGCTGATGTGCTGAGCAAGCAATTTTTTCCTCTCAACCACACTTTTTCCTTGGCAATGGGGCAGGTACTGGTTTATTAGCAAAGAAACTTTCCTAATTCTTGGAAGAAGGAGCTCCAGGGAGGGGCAGGCTGTGAGGGCTGTTAGGAAGGTTTGTAGCTCAGAAATGAACAAGCAGCAGGTTTGAAACAAACCAAAGGAAGTTTGTTTTTTTCTTTTCCACAGAGAGGGCATAATTAAATTCTGGAACACATTGCCACAGGATATTGCAGAGGCCAAAAGTGTACTTGGCTTCAAACAAGATTTCGATCCGCTTGGGATGGATAGCTCCAGTGGAGGTGTTAAACGCAACAGCCCAAGCAACAACCACCATGTACTTCCAGTGATGCTGGAGAGTGGGAGAAGGAGCACGTTACACGTGCCTTGTTTCTTATGCTCCTCCTAAGCAATCAGAACTGGACATTTTGGGAGAGAGAGTATAGAGAATTGGCCAAGTGTGGCTATTTTGATGTATATTGTGGGACTATTTTGGACTGAGCAGGTTGCATCTTGGATAGATGCTGTGACTCAGGCAGCCCGGGATACGCTGGTAATGCCGTGAATAGATGCTCCATATGGCTCAGGTTGACAGGGACATTGTGTGCCCAGCCTGGTATTTGGTTGTCTCAGGGGATGCAAGCAGCATCCATGCACCACTGCCTGCTCCACAGAGGTGTTGCAATGGTGAGGGCTTTCAGAAATGTGTTTCCAGCAGTCCGGAGTGGGAGGTAGCACCTTGTGCTGGGAGTATAACAAGAGCTGACAAGGACACGCTGTGGCAGAGACCAGCCTGGGCAAACATGCCTGTCTCGGGAGTTAATCTTTTCTCCGATGAAGCCTTGAGCTCCCCAGACCACGGGCTGGCTTTGCATTAGCTGTGGGTACAGCAAAAGGTGGGCTGCTGCAGGCAGGTTTCCCAAGGGCAGGCAGGTTTGGGAGCTGAAGGTTTTCTATCAGCTTGCAGGTATCCCTTTGCTATAGGGGATTTCTGCAGCACAGATACTGGCATCCCAGCCAGCCATCCTTTTACAAGGGAGGATCATGCCCTGAGCATCTCATTCATTCTCTGTCCTCTGTGTCCTCACGCTGCCTCTGAACACAGGAGACGGATGGGAAGGAGCAGCACAAGGCAGACAGATGGCAACAGAGTGAAGGAGGCTGCAGGCAGAGCGGAAAGCTGCTCTCCGTGCTCACCTTCAGGCACCAGAAGGGAAAGACCAGCAGGGTACTGGGCATGGGAATGAGAAGATCTTCGTACCAGTGCAGGGACAGGTCTGTGGGTGAATGAGGATCAGCTGGCAGGAGAGAAAAAGGTGAGGGAGGAGGCACAGTGGCCAGGGCTGTGCTGCAGGGCAGAGAAGTGGACTGGTCCATGTCCTGCTGAGTGCCGGGGCTCCTCGCCTGCAGCCAGCGGGGCACGTGGGCCCTCATCCAGCTCTTCATGCCAAGATGCTCTTGGACTCTTTCCCAACATGACTGATCATAGGATAACATGTGTCTTACATGGAAGCACGGAGGGAGCGAGTGAGTGGCTGTGTGGTACTTAGTTGCCGGCTGGGGTTAAACCACAACATCCTCACAGGGAAGCACAGAAAGGGCATCAGAGGACTAGCAGCACTCAGGTGATGCAGCCAGTGTCCTCATTGCAAACATCCAGGTTGAGTTAAGGTGTGGATGAAGACTCATGGGGTCAAACAGCTCAGAGTTAGAGCCCCTTCGAACACTGGGCAGAGCTGCTCCCCTCTGCAGGCTGGGGTGGGAGCTGAGCCCAGCCTGAGTTCACAGCTCTGGTGGGTCAGATGGGAGTTTTCTGGGATCCCAGAAAAGATCTTGCAGGCTTTGCAGCACCTAAATAAACAGCTGTTTTGTGAGCAGCAGAATTCATGAAGCTTGGTTGCCTGGGGCACTCTCTCTTGTGTGGATTCTCTGATGTCTAATAATCGGGTTGGGCTCACATTAGAGCCTTTTCTTCCAGCTGGGAGTCCTAATTTGGATTTCTCTCCTCTCTCCTGATGCTTTTCACAAGCTTGTGCAAACCTAACTCCTTTCAAGTCTTTACCTATCCGGTTAAATTTGGCTGAAACTGGCCAGTGGATCCAAAACGTAGCAGGGAGGACTGATAATGTGGTCCCACACACCAGCTTCCCTCAGCAGTCTGCAGACAGGGCAGTGATTATCAACGCAAGATAATTTACATCGCAAGCATGAGGAAAATGAGAAAGGCTCAGTATGAGTTTTGGCAGGAGAAAGCAATCAGGATCCCTTGTGGGCTCTCACAAGCTGTGCTGATGGTCACGGCATACCTGCTGGGCCAGCTAGTTTGCAGTGACCGAGGTATGTGGCCTTTGGCACTAACAGCTTCCACGGGACCTGAATCCCAGGGAGAGAAGCGCACAGTCCCAGCAGCAGCAGTGTTGGGACATGCTCACATGAGTACCTGTGAAGCAGGCTCTTGTGCCAACATGTTTGGGGTCCTGCACCACGGTGCACAGCACCAAGAAGCCACAGGGCCCCTTTGATCCTGCCTTGTGAGCAGCTCCCACCGAGCCTCCTTCCCACCAGCACTTCCCATCTCCAGCCCCAAGGGCTGTTTCTTTCAACAGGGAGCAGGTATCCAATTCCCATCAGAGCCACCAGTGGGATCTGATGTTTTCTCCCTGTCTTCTGGTTGTTCTACCTGCTGTGCTTGGCCAAGGAGATAGTCACCACCCCCCAACACCTCCCTGGTTATCTGTGCAATGCAGCTTCTGGACCACAGGCAGGATTTACCCCCCTGCTGCTGGTAACTGGGGAGGGCAGGAAGTTATCAGTGAGGAGGGAAAAACAGCTGATCTTTCTGGGGGAGAGCAGAGGAAGGGGATTAGGAATAATGCATACGGATGCTTCCCCCTGCCCTTGGCATAAGCAAGTCAACCTCCCTGTCACACTTTCTCTGTGACAGGAGCCAGCAGCAAGGCAGTGGGGACTGCATTCACCCCCCAGGCCTCCTCCTGTAACCCCAGACCCCTACTGAGAGCTGAATGATTAACTCTTGCTCTAGAATGATGTTGCAATGCCAAGGCAGATAAAGATCACTGACCCTTCTAACTCTACGGGGATTCAAGCCTGTTCAAGTTCTCCTGTGCCTAACAGACGAGCTCCAGAATGCTTACAACAATGACAGAGAAACCTCAGCTATGTGACATATCTGAGCCAGGCTTAGGTGTTGGCAGCAGTACAAAATCAGGCTCAGCCTGGGTTTGTCAGAGCATTGGACAGAAATGCACATCACGGGTGGAAAGGTGACAAGAGAAAGCCTTCGGCTTCATGGACAAGGTGATGCCTTGCTCATGGACAGAGGATGGCTTGGAGGTACAGACACATAGTGCCTGCTTGCTCTGGTGGAGGGGCAAGGCAGGGAAGCAGGTAGAGCAGCTGAAGGAGGCCGCAGTAGGATGTCATGGAGGAACGTGCATTTAGAGCCAGTCTGAATCTGAGCATCCAGCTTGTGAACAACTGGCACGGTGACAAAGGTGGCAAAAGCATTCAGCTCTATGGGGGAAGGATGAGTTGGACATCAAAATAACTAAACATTTCCCAGTGCTCTTCCCATGAGGAAGACCATCCCGCTCTCTCCTCTCCTGCTCAACTAACTCACATCTGGCACATCTGCCTTCACCTCTCCATGTACAGTGTCCCACCACACTCCCGCTGTCATCCCCAAACAGTGTTCCCAGCAGGACTCCTCACAGGTCCACTGGCTGTAGCAGACTAGACCCAGGGAAAGCAGCACTGTCTCAGAACAAAGCATTTTTTACCAACGCCTGCAGCAATGCGGCCTGACCAGAGAAAAAGGGTGTCCCAGCACCGTGCCAGGTCCAGATTGCCCTACACAAGTCCATGACCCACAGGCTTCCCCCAGACTCCTTCAAGAGAGTCTCTATTCCTCCAACACCCCTTAGATGCTGCCGGTCAAAGCTCCCCTGGGTACCCAAACTCCTTAAGGATAAAGCTGCTCAGCTGGCGCATGATGGGAGAAGCATCTCAGTGGTTCTCATAGGATGTATCCATTCTGCTCATGGACATGTATGTGATTCCCCTGCCATGCTGAGCAGCCCAAGCAAGAGTCACTGCTCCACTCGCCACCATGACACCATGACCATGGAAAGCCATGGGATTAATGGAATTTAATCCCATGAGCAGCTTCTCTGCAGCTAAGAAGCCCCTGGTAGAGCCCACCCCACCAGTGCGCAGACACTTTACCACCAGGAATGGAGCTGAACCATGAAATCATTCCTCCACATGGTCCAGGCACTGCCCGTGGGCCACTCACTGCATGACAGCAACAGCGTTTCCCAGGTCACTCCAAGCAAGAGCAGACCTTGGTCGTAAAAGGCACGTGCACCAGGTTTTAAGCCATCAGCCACCTTGCTCCAAGCTGTCCAGCAATCTGGAAACAGTTTCCAAAGGTCTGTCCAAGCCATTTGGAGATGGGAAAGTCAAGATGGGGAAAGAACAGCCCAACTGCGCCCTGGTGGAATCTGCAAGTCCAGCAAAAAGGTGTGCTCACGCTAACACAGCCCCCAAGCAGGCTGGTGCAAAACACAGTTCTGCAAACACCAGCCCTAAGAAAGCCATCCACAGGCACTGGAAAACTCTGAGACATTGAGGAAGGAAATGTTATAACTTCAGGGGCTCTTCTCATTAGTTTTCTGGCTTTCTGAGCTACCTCCAGGATGTGTTTCTTCTGTTTTGCTGCAAAACCAAGCAGAGACTGCACAACTGAGGGCAGGAGCAGGATCTCTGAGGACATTGCTAGCTGCTAACCTGGATTCAGCATCCCATTCAAAGAAACACTGACGAGATCACGGGCATAGCTCTGTGCCATGGCTTGGGAAGGGATGATAGAGAGGTGGACAAGCATCAACCAAGCAGCCCAGCCTCCACGCAGGCTGTACATGAGTTATTTCAGTGCTGGGAATCAAAACATCTCACAGACATGGCTCAACACCTGTACAAGGAGTGTACTTTTTAATCTGTGATTTTCCAACATTAGAAACCCAGGGAATGCTTCCTGGTTGTTCCTATTTGGCAGGCAACTGTAGGGATACTGCCCCAACTGCAGGTGAACCACTTCTGCTCAACCACCACCTAAGCCAGGAGATGAGAGAGTCCCAACTCCTGTTAACTTTCCCAAAGCCTTATACCCACCATCTTACACGATTTACTTCCTTTGCTCTCTGTTTCTGTTCCTCAATGACCATTGAAATTCAGACCTACCTTTAAACTTCCCTGTCGTTGATTATTCCACTAACCAAGTGCACCTCCATTCTCCTCCCCAGCTTCTAGTGTTTGTAGCCTCTAACAAAGACATTGATGTGTTTGGGGATGGTTTTGATCAGTACCTGTCCTGGGGGGGGAACTGTTTCCTGTAGTGAAGAAAAAAAGGGAGAAAGAAGGGGAGGGAGGAGCAAGAGAGAAAGAAAGAGGAAGAAAGAGAGTTTGGGATGTGCGCTGATGAAAGAGCAATAAGGGAAGAGTTGTCCTTATTTTCCCATGAAAATGATTATTTTTCTCTCATCTTCAGATCTCAGAACTTTGGGCTAAACTCCCACCACGGCTAGCGAGGGGAATGCTGCTCTTGGTGCACTCAGCACTCACTTTGTTTTGTGTTTTGGGTTTTTACTGCTTTTAAACGCTCTTCTTGAAGGGAATCAAAAGGTGGGGCTGGGGCCACACCTGCTTCCTGGCAGGCTGCAGCTCTTTTCTACCATATTAGTGACACACACAACAGCCTGCACATCACAAGAGACCTGCAGGAGGACCCTCCAGAGGACCCTTCCCTCTGGCCATGCCTCAATACACGTCCCAAGAGGCTGGAGTAGGTGCCCTGCACCGATCCCCTCAAATCCCCCATCTCCACCACCTCCCCACGCACACACTTTGAACCTCAATGCTATGTTTGTTCCTTCATTTCAAACTAACAGATTTGGGCATGTCTTTGACAGAGGATCATAATTTGGATGTTAAATTTAGATGCGCGCTTAGGCTCTGATTGGAGATACACCGAGTGTTTACTCTCTTTGCGGGGAGTTTGCATCTACAGGGCTGAAAGTGAAGCCCCTCAAGGCTCTCTGATCCTCACCGGGTGATTAGGAGACGAGGCTGAATCACCACATAATGATGCCCTGGTATTTCCCTCAGTCGGGAGCGTGCCTTACCTTTCCCACTCCATCCCACCGATGGCCTTTCTCCAACACATCTGGCAGCCCTGAACTGAAGGGTATGGCCCTTGCCATGGGTCTCATGGGTCACACATTAATTACTCTCAGCACAAGGACATGGGGTAGCACAGCTCAGAAAACCAAGCGAAATGTTTCTCTTAACCTACATGAATAATCCATCAAATGCAGTTGGTTTCACTCAGTTTCAACACGGAGATCCTTGAACTCCATTGCAAGGACCCTTGAGCTTGGCAGCATTGCCCCTCCTTGGCAGCCACCTACATCTGGGATTTTAAGGGCTAGTAAATTGGTTTTATGCCGATTTCATGTTATACACAGCTTGACAAGAGTCATAGAAACCCGCCTCGTCTCTACTGGTTCGTTACTGTCACTTTCTGGGGCAGTTCCAATGGGGCTTTCCCTGGAGCTAAGCCAAGGCAGTAGTTAAGCAGATTTCCCCCCTGTTCAGAGCACTGTGCCCAATTTTCCTGTTGAGCTTCACTAAGGCCTTTGGAAATGTCCCAGTCCCACTTCTGGATGGTTTTGCATTGTGAATGATCCCAGAAGCAGGAGACAGAGTAGAGGCTGCACAGTTATCTCCTGGGAGATCTATTACTTTTACCTTTACATTAAAGCCATGCTGGAGAAAGAGAAACAAGACATCCAGTGTGTCATTGTTTCCCAGTGCAACCTACTAAAGAAGAAACTCCACGCTACAAGCAGTAGGTGATGGTTTCCAGTCCTGGGGTGGGAAGCTGCAAGCTCTCCTCAGGACACTCAACTAGAATAGGCCAACTTTTGAAGGGCACTAGTGTCAACAACCCTCTCCATCTCATTCTTTTACCAAAGAATAGAATAAGAGAGAACAAACATGGGCTTGTGTGGAACTGCTCAAACAGTGGTAGGATTTCCCAGTAATATTGATATAGAAATTGTCCAAGCAAATGCACATGCAGTAATAAAGGTGACTAAATAACACAATTCAAAGCATAGGCAGTTTCTGTCAGGGGACACAACAGTCTCTCTTTGCTAGTACTGGGGCTTTGGGCATGGGTCCTGCCACAGAGAGAAACTATTAGACTGTAAAAGCTGACAGTGATGCCTTCTAGAAAATTCTTCCTAAGTTTTGACTGCGCCTTTCAAAGTTTCAGATCATTTCCAGAGGAAATGAGGCTTCTGCCCCATGAGCATAGTTACTCTCCATCCCTCATAATAACTGCTGAAGCCATTGATTGTTTTCAGCCCAGCTTGTAATTGAGAGCAAAGGTCTCAGAAATATGAAGTCATGACAGGGTTTGCAAAGTAATTAGCTGGACAGAGGAGTAAAGCTCTGCTAATGCCCCCACAGAGGGAAAACCAGCAATGTGAGTAAAGCCTTTCTTAGATGTCAGGAAATCTACAGGCAAGAGTGAGGTTAAGGACATTCCAGGAGAGATTCAGAAGAAGGTTTGCATCTTGTTAAATGCCAGAAAACCTACTCCTTGCTCAAGGTTATCCTCCCATATTGAACTGCTGGTGCCCAAGAAGGTATGTGCTCTAGCTCCAGCTTTTCTTGTGGTTGTGAAGTTCATAACGTCTCTGCCTTGTGGCTTCTCTGATGTCTTATAAGAGATGAGTTCACATTGCCATTTCAGTACAATTCAATTAAAAAGTCAATTAGCCCAGACACAAAGCGATCGGCTTCATTAATTCTGCTGTTATGGAACAGCACTGTTTTTTGTTGCTGTTTTATTCTGCTGTCTTATTCTACTCTAAATTGTATGTGACTTTTCCTGCTCCACAGTCCTAGCAGACACACGCGCACGCAGCACGCATACATCTTCTTTCCAGGTTCAGCAGTTGAAAATGTTGGAAGGGAGCAGCTCTAGGCAAGTCCCTACATGCTGCAGAACTCCTAAGCGCTGTTAAGTAACAAGCAGAGCTTTTAAGAACATGGTTTTCAACTTCTCAGAAGGAACCACATGCCTTTCTGGATCACCTAGCCCTGTCCTCCAAGATTTTCTTTCATTTGCTGTGAATTGAGACTATGTTGTATTTCCTAGAAGTGAAATGATGTCATAAAAAAGCATGAGTCTGAATTTTACTAAGTCGAAATTGTGTTGACTTCTCTACAAATTCTGGTAGTTTCACTTCAGCTTCTGACCATTTGTTTCTAAAAGTAATGACCACAACAAGGAGATTGCAGGATGGTTGGTATCTATGCACCAAGAGAAAAAGGATTTGCAGGAAGAATGAAATGTATTTATTGCTAATTAGACATCTCAGTGAGAGAACATGACACATATTGTTAGATAGACTCCAACAATTTGTCCCTAACATTCAACTTGACTTATAAATTGAACTAGTTCTGGCTTTTAAAGAGATGAGTCTTGAAAAAGTGTCTGGAAAAACGAGTCTTCCCTGTTTCAATTAGGAATGTGCCAAGTGACTGGCAGGTACTTGATATATAATTTAAATTCAAAAGAGGAAGAAACAGTTCTAGATAAAAATCTCCCGGGATATCTAGGGGGAATATATGCACCTATATTTAGCTTATCCCTGGTTTCAACCCCTAAATGCACACATAGCAGCACACACTTCACTTTTTAAAAGAACAGGCCTTGATCCTTTAACAAGCTCTTCAGAGCTCACTAATAAAGTTACATCCTTGTTAACCACATATGTGCTCCCCAGTTCCTTCTTTGATACACCTTGTTCAGAGAGATAAATCATGGAGCCACAGATGTTCAGGAGTTGTCAGAGAAGGAAGTTGATGGCAGGTGGTCATGGATGGCAGATCCTCTGCAGGAATCCTGACCCTGGGGCTTTCCATGAGAAGGGAGGAACCGGAGAGATTACTCAATGGCTGAGGGTGACATGGTCAAAATGTCTTGCTAGAAATGTGCTCTTCAAGCACAGAGGAGGCAGCCAGGGTCAGACCTGTGAATTAGAAGAATTCACAGTAACTGGGATACAACTTGACTAGAACCTGAGCTAAAGCTGTCAAAAAGGCCACATTGTAGTGCTGGCCATTCAGAAGGAATTTGTAGAATGTAGGAGGGCATCTCTGCTGAGAAAGGACTATAGATTGCTGTAGCAGGGAGAGAGGAAAGGGAAAACAAGCCTTGGGGAGTGACATCAAATCACAGTTTGTACACTGAGTCTTGAAAATCTTTGCAAGAACTTGTGTGGAGAGAGATGTTAAGATGAAGAAGGGAGGATGGAGAAACAAAACAGATGTGAGGTTTGGACTGGGAGTGGAGAGTTCAGATATGCTGTTTGACTAAGGAAAATGCAGAATGAAAGGAAAGAGAGATCATTCGTTAGCCTGATAGGAGCATTTTGCATGGCTCTTCACATTTTGCTCTCTACAAGGGTAAAAACTGAATGAGAAAAAGTGAGTGGATCTGAGCCAGCATGGAGATTTGGGGGGACAGGTCTCTCACTGTGACAGAGGGAAGAAGAGCTGAGCTAACAACTGCATCAGCAAAGGTCAGGGTAGAGAGAGCCGGGAGGTGATGCTCAGCTCATGGGAACTTTTTGTCTAATACACTGGCCTTCATAAAAACTACCAATGCTCTTCTTTTGTCATCTGCAGGACCCAAGGAGACACCACACCATGGAAGTCACTACCAGGAGGTACTTCCTGAGTTTTGCTGTTTTCCTGATGCAGTGTGTGGTCCACAAGGCGAGCTGTGAGAAGGGCAACACTTCCCCTCTGCACTTCACCCACTTCTTCTACAATGCCACCATCTACGAGAATTCAGCCCCCAAGACCTATGTGGAGAGCTACGTCAAAATGGGTATTTACAAGACAGACCCTGAATGGGACATCAGATACAGAATAGCCTCCGGAGACAGCACTGGTCTCTTTAAAACAGAAGAGCATGTGATTGGGGATTTCTGCTTCTTGAGAATAAGAACCAGGAGCAGCAACACAGCACTTTTAAACCGGGAGGTCAAAGACAGTTATATGTTAATAATCAAGGCCTCAGAGAGCACCTTTGCTTATGAAGCCTGGGCCAAAGTCTTGATCCACATTCTGGACAGAAATGACTTGAAACCTCTCTTTTCACCCCCCTCCTACAAAGTGTCTATTAGAGAAGATACTCCTCTGAAAACGGTGGTCAGCACACTCAGTGCCACTGATGCTGATGCTGGCCAGAATGCTGAGTTTTACTATGCCCTCAACACCAAGTCTGACCTATTCACCATCCACCCCACCACAGGAGCAGTTATCACCACGGGTAGGCTGAACAGCACCCATCGAGGCAGGCACCACCTGCAGGTTTTGGCTGTGGACAGAATGAGAAAGATCACGGAGGGAAATGGCTTTGGGAACCTGGCTAGTCTCATGATCCAAGTGGAACCATCTGCCAGGAAACCCCCCTCTATCTCCTCGGTGAAGGTGACACCACCTGACTCAGCAGAAGACTTTGTCTATGCAACTCTGTCTGTAGAAAGTGGCGACTCAGAAGCAGGGGTAGATTCAGTTGACTTTGTGGATGGAGATCCAGGAAGACATTTCAAAGCCATCAAATCCTACTTTGGGAGCACTGAGTTCATGATTGTGTCAACCAAAGAGATCAACTGGCTACTTTACCCATTTGGTTTCAACCTCAGTCTGCAAGCCAAGGACAAGAGCAAACCACCACTGTTCTCTCCTGTTAAAGTTATCCATATACCTCCCTCCAAGTATGTCTTTGCCAGGTTTGAGAAAGAAGTGTACAGAGTCCAGCTCAGTGAATTTTCCCCAACTGGAAGCCAAGTTGTTATGGTGAAGATCACACCAGCCTTCCCAAATCTTAAATATATTTTGAGACCTAATCCTGACAGCACAAGCTTTAAAATCAATCCTCACACTGGACTGATAACTACAGTCAGGCCAATGGACTTCCATGAGCAGTCTCATTTTGAACTTGAAGTTACAACCATTAACAGTCACGCATCCACGACTGTTGAAATTGACATCACTGACTGCAACAATCATGCTCCAAGTTTTAGTCAGTCTTCGTACCGTGGGGCCTTTGATGAAAATGTTCCTCCTGGTACCAGTGTCTTAACAGTAAGGGCTACAGATGAAGATGAAGGAGACAATGGCTTTGTCACTTACACCATAGCCAATCAGAAATCAGTTCCCTTTGTCATTGACCCCTATTCTGGCATCATTTCCACCTCCAAGTCAATGGACTATGAGTTGATGCAGAGATGGTATCATCTGCGAGTGTGGGCATCAGATTGGGGCTCACCCTTCCGCCATGAAACAGAGGTGTATGTCTCCCTCATGCTGAGCAATGTCAATGACAATGCTCCAGTGTTTGAGAAGGCAAGCTGCAGTGGTACCATCCCACGGGACTTTCCTATTGGGAACCCTGTGGCCACAGTCTCTGCGATCGACAGTGATGAGCTGAAGCATATCAAATACGAAATCAAGTCTGGCAATGAGTTACGACATTTTGAACTGAATCCCATCTCTGGAGTAATATCCCTTAGAATATCTCTGCGAGATCTTCCTTCTGAACAGCCACTTTTCTACTCTTTGAAAATCACTGCAACAGATGGCGAGAACTACGCTTTGCCAACATCTGTAAATATCACTGTGGTCAACCAAGGTCTCCCTGTCAAAATGCAGTGTGAGGAAACAGGAGTCTTGAAACAGCTGACAGAAACTATCATACACTCCATTGAGTCTCAATCTCAAGGCCATGGGCAGGATGATGAAACATCTCTGAACTTGCACCTTATAAACCATAACGCTCCAAAGTTTGATGACAGCTTTCCACGATCTATTGATGTCATAGAGACTGTTCCCATCAACTCAACCATTGCTGACCTTTCAGCTACTGATCCTGATACTGGTTTTAATGGTAAACTGGTCTATGTAATCTCAGATGGAAATGATGACAGTTGCTTTACCATTGACCTGGAACTGGGTCTCCTTCAAATCCTTTCTCCTCTAGATCATGAACGAACCAGCTTCTACATTCTTAACATTACTGTGTACGACCTTGGCACACCACAAAAATCATCTTGGAAACTTTTGGCTGTGAATGTGTTGGATACCAATGATAACACTCCTAAATTCCCACAAGGTGCCTACTGGGTGGCAATACCAGAACATGTAGCAACAGGGACAACAATAGCTCAACTGAAAGCAGAAGATGCTGATACAGATGACAATGGGAGAGTAAAATATTCTCTCCTAACCCCCACTGATAAGTTTGCCATTAACAGTGTCACTGGGGAAGTGACAGTTATAGGTGCCCTGGATAGAGAATTGTGGCCTTGCTACATGCTGAAAATAGAAGCCAGGGACCAGCCCAAGACAGGCTACGAGCTGTTCTCTGTTACGGATCTCACTGTGACTCTGGAGGATGTAAATGACAACACCCCGCAGTGCCTCCCAGCCCTCAACAGTGTGAAGGTCCCAGAGGACCTGCCCGTGGGAACCATTCTCCTGTTTCTGGAGGCTTTTGACCCAGACGCTGGTTCTGGGGGCGAGGTGAGGTACAGCCTCATTAATGATGAGGAGATGATGTTTCATGTGGATAAGCTGACCGGGGCACTCCGGTTGGAGAAGGAGCTGGACTATGAGAAGAAGAACTCTTACAATCTAACCGTGCAGGTCAGTGATGGTGGAAAGCCCTTCTCTCGCTCTTCCCTCTGCCACCTGGAAGTGAACATCATTGATGTCAACGAGAATTTGCACCCACCACGCTTTGCCTCCTTTGTCTTCAAAGGCTGGGTGGAGGAGAACAGCCCTGAGGGCACATCAGTGATGATGGTCACAGCAAAAGATATCGATAAGGGGAAAGATGGAGAAGTTCAATATTTCCTTCGAGAGGGCACTGGCCTGTCCGTCTTCCGCATTGAAAAGGACACAGGTAATGACAGCTTAGTTTAATGGTGTACCTTAAAGGCTTAAACTACATACTGTGTTTGGCCTGACTTTTTGACCCAATAGGACAAAGTTCTATGCATTCAAATCTTTCTTGCTTGTGCAGGGATGTACAATGTGTACCCCTGTATATGGGGAGAGGCAAGCAGGGTTTGTCTCCTTAAAATAATGGAAGATCAGCATCTGTCCTCCCCCAAAATACCAAGGTCTTCCCTTTCACTTGTGTACCAAATGGCCCTCAGCACGAGCAAGCCCCATCTCTTCCACACAATCTCACAGCCATACAAGGTTGGTGCCAGAGTTTATACTTGCAACAAAGACCAGGAAACAGAACAAAGACACAGACTGATCTGGCATTAAGGACAAAGTGGTCTGAGTTCCCTAAATCTTTCTTAAATCACAAGCACTTTCTGTCATTCTTTTAGGCACCATCCGGACCATAGGACCACTCGACCGAGAAGGAACGTCTCACTACTGGCTGACAGTGCTAGCTCTGGACCTGGGAACAATTCCTCTGAGTTCTGTGACTGAAATTTATATTGAAGTCACCGATACCAATGACAACCCACCTCAGATGTCTAGACCTGTCTTCTATGCATCTGTGATGGAGAATTCCCCACCAAACACATCTGTCCTTCAACTTGATGCCTTAGATCCAGACTCTAGCTCAGAGGGAAAACTGACTTTTCACATCCTAACTGGAAATCCTCAAGGACTCTTCACCATTAACCTCATTACAGGTAAGACTGACCCAACTCAGCATCTGTTTTTGAGGTTTCCAAGTGCCCAGAGGATGTTACATATTCAATATGAACAGCCCACACAGCTGCCTTTGTCACACCTTCCTTCAGCAACAAAAGTCCCAGTCTCCAAATACACTGTCTGGAGAGGCTAAGGATTGAAACCCTCAACCTGAGAGCTGCTATTTGCAGCCAGATGGCTCTTAGAATGACACAAATGTGGTCCTTTCAAAGCCCTAAACAGAACCAAGCAGCCACTTTTAATATTCCCCCTTGTAAACAACTCCCCTGTTGCAGATCCTGAGCCAGGAAACACCCTTGTGTAGGAGACTATCTGTTCCCGAGACAGACCAAGCCAGGATTAATAAAAATGAATCCCACTGCATTTAAAGGTTCCACCCATTCTCCAGCACTATTAATGTAGTAAGTGTAGTAAGCCTCTTGTGCCATCTTCCTAGACTGTATCTTTCATCTGAGGATTAATTAGCAGATCTTTCAGAGCCATCAAAAACCCGCTGATGTTTTGTGTAAACAGCTTCCTCAAACTATCCTAGCAGAGCTGACATTGGGCCAGTCTGGCAAGGAAAGCTCTGCCAAGCCCTTCACGCCATCAGCTCCTTGGAGAAGAAGGAAGGGAGGGCACAGAGCCTGAGTATGGGAGAGGATTAATTGCATGACTTTGATCTCCTGCGAGTGATAAAAGCAGTTCACCTACTGCAGCGGGATAGAGGCCTGCTCTCAGATGAGAAAGGAGCTGGATGTATTGAAAAAGGCTAGTGCATTCTCGGTAATGTTACCTGTGGTGTGGTGGCTCTCTGGCAGTCCTCTACAGCTGGCTAGGAGGGGGATGTTTAGAAAGAAATCATTACTCTGAAACACTGACATCCTTCTGGTTGCAAGAGATTCACAGAGTGTCTCTACATGGCACCATACAGACACACCTGGAGACGTCAGCTAACTGTGACCAGTGCTACCCCCAGCTGTAGTGATCTACACTATCAGAAGCTTTTTAGCCAGGTCAGGGCATTGCTTTGCATACAACATTCCCACATAGTCCAAACAACTATGCACAGCTCAGCCCCATGGACAGCTTGTGCAAATGCAGGGTCCCATGGAGAGGTGCCTTCAGAGGCCCTATTTTAGAAGACCACTGCCTTGCCAATGGGATGTAGACCAGGAACAGCTATGAGGACACCAGTTAGCTCCCCCCATCTGCTGAGCTCCAGTTTGCACCCATGCACTCTACAGGAATTTCAGCCTTCTCTATGCTGCAGGCAGCAGGCAAAACTTTCACCCCAGCATGAGTGCAGCCCTACAAAGCCACGCTCCGAGGCTGTCCCGTTTTACTGTAAAATAAACAACACTGGCAAAATCTGAATGTTTGTTAATGAGACGCCTCACCTCTAAGCCAACCCTTTCATTCCCATTTTAGACAAAAACCAGCTCTCTCATGAGTCATCTCCTATCCATCTCTCTCTACAGCCAGGCAATTTGCATGTGAAGAGTGATAAGTTTGTCAGTCCCATGAGCTGATCTTATCTCTTGGACAGTTGCTGGAGGTCTCTTTAAACCCTCTGCTTGGAGGTTGTTTAAGGACCTGCTTCCAAGGCTGATGAAGAGTCAGTTATCCATTGTTTTACTTGCATGTCACCCAAAAGAATGAATAATTACCTGCAAATATTGGCATAAACTAAGCAGTTTATATCCTCATGCTTACAGTATCTAAAGAGAAGTAATCTGCTACTACTGCCAGAAAGAATATCACAGCTTATCTAGATTTCAGGGCTGTAGGCAGCTTATTGGAAACTCTGTGATATTTTCATTCTGCAGACAAGGGCATGCTAGTTGCTTCCTTAAGTAGAACAAAAATCTAATCTTTGGTGTCGGCCTGGTAGTGCAGCATTGGAAGATGAACTGCTGGTCTTTCAGTTCCCAGTCTTTCACATTAGTGCAGGGTTGTACTCAAAACAAGGTTATCCCAGTGCAGTGCAAACCAAATGACTTACATTTGAACAGAAGAGGGAAAACACTGTAAGTATCTGAGCACCACTGTGCTACTAGGTCACTGATCCTTTTCTGGATTTTTAGCTGGGATATGACCTTTGTTTATTAAACATGATAAATGTGTCTCTTCTTTCACTATCTAGAGGAAATGATCACAAAAAGACCCAGAAACATTTCAGTTCTTGAAATGCCAGAGATCCATATGATCCAGATTGCCAATACTCCTCCCACAGTCAATCCCAAACCCTATAACAGCAGAAGACTATGAGTAGGAAGAGTTGCTTATCTGTGATGAAGCTGAATCTCTGTCCCATTATTCAATGATAAAACTTGAGGTTTCAAGAGGAAACCACGGAGGCTGCTGCTCTTGGTCACACAAAGTGAGCAAAGGACAGGATAATCTGCATGTGTCAGGAGTTCCTCCAGCACTCGGATGAGAAGAGAGGCTCGTACATGCAGAGAAGACTGTGATCAAGACCTCTCCTCCTATCCCACACTGTGATCAATGGGCAAATAAGTCACACTGGCACTGAAATAAACCAGAGCACAGGAGGGCCAAAGGTCAGTCTGAGTCTTTCCTAGGCAGGGCACTCCTGGCAAAGGGAGAGGAGGAGGAAGCTTGTTCTGATCCTGTGCGCTAATAGGAATTAAGGTCCTGGTTTACTGTTAATAACAGGCAAGTCTACACCCAGAATAACCCCGCAGAATAGCCCTGGATAATTATTCAGGGCATAGTGCCACACTATTGCAAGTAACCTATTTCTGGTCCTGGAGCTGGCTTGTTCTGCATTTGAACCAGTATCTCACAACACATGGGTGGATTGGCCAGTGGAGACATAACCAGCAGGGCCCCTTGACTTCTCCTCCTGAAGCCTTGCAGGGAGGCACAAATGGCTGTGCTAACTGTCCTTCAGCAGGGCTTGGCTTCTCCGGCATCTCTGAACTACCACAGAAGGGCTCTAAGCTCTTCCAGCTCTCAGTTCCCTAAAGAGGGTGGAGAAAGAGAGGGAAAATAAATGAAAGGATAATAAGAACAGGGAATAAAACTGCGCAGTGAGATGAAAGCCTTCTGCCATCGGCGGTGGAATCTCTCCAGCCCTGCCTGGCAGCTGGTGCAGAGCAGTGTTTGTGGGAGACAGAGAGATAGGTAGATACATGGAGAGATGGGCAGATAGCAGGGTTTAGGGTATTCTTTCACTTGAAAGGTTTTCAGCTTCTTTTGCGAAGGGTTCGCAGTCCCTGATGTGAAGGGGGATTCCAATGGAGACAGGAGCGATAGGAATTGTCAGGCTGTGGCAGGAAGAGCCAGGATGAAGCCATTCATCCCACTGAAAGGCTGCTTGGAGAATCCTTTTACCTTGGACTATTCATCTCCAGCTCTTATCTAGTGCTTGTTCTTCTGGTGCTTCTCTGCTGTGTCAGTGTCCTTGGGCTTCCCCAGAATGCCTGTGGTTCCCTGCATTTCTCTGCGTGGAAGGACATCCAGGCACAGCCTGCTTTTTAGAGGTGGTTTCACTGCCGCTCCCCAACCACAGGCTCCAGCTGAGCATGGAGTACTGCAAAGCAGGGTCAGAACAAGAGGAAAGGTAGTAGGAGAAGAAAAGAGAAGGTGAAATGGAAGCAACAGTGAGACAACCTCTTTCCTTCTCAGGCTCTTGTGAAAGCCCTGATGCCTGCAAACCTGATTCTGGCTATTTTAACTATCCTAGATTTTCCTCCCTGCAGTGAGGGCAGGGGGCCAGCAACCTCCACCCCAGCCCTGCTCTTGCCAGCAGAAGTTATTATTATTTTTTTGTTCCCTGACAACAATGCACTGTTAATTTTGCTGCTCCTGTTCCAACACGACCAGCTTTCCTCTCTCCCCTTTCCAGGCAGCAAGCGGGAGGATTGCAGACAATCCTTTCCCATTGTTGTGTGTAGATAGGCTGCCAGAGCAGAGTTTGTGCCTGCCTGTATGCGAGCAACAGAAGGTTTCTGGACCTTCAGGTGAATGCAGAGCTTGGCTAATTGGCCAGGTACAATTAGGACCTTTGATGGTTTTGTTCAGTCTCTATAGGATTCAGCAGAAACCTTCAGGGCCATATACAAGAACACAAATAAAGGACACCCACTTGATCACAAGTCCCATGGGATGGGCTGGCTGGTGTTTCCCAGTGAGGCAGGGGCTGTACTGATAACTCACACACATGTACATGCACACACAAAACACACTAGTTAAAAACTAAACGTGGTCTTCCCAGATCCTTGTAAGGGGCAGCAGAAAGAACCAAGGAACTGTTTCCTTAGGCCATGAAAGCTAACGGCAGTTCCCCTTTAATAACAGTTTCCCATTCTAGCCCTCTGGCTTCACAGGGTGTATTTCCAAGCAGCAACAAATAGAAATGTGCATTAATTCCAGCTGGCTTCTCTCAAGCACCACGTTCGATCCCCATCTCCCCGTCTCGGGGTGCTCGGCTGCCGTGTGAACACTGCTGGCAGTTTGTGCATCTTGGCAGCCGTGCAGCACCAAGGCTCCGTATGGGAATTACAGTGATTAACCATTAACCACAAGAGCTTTCTGATCTCAAGGCAGAGCGGTAACTGGCTCTGGAGAGGGGAACTGGGAGCCGCGATTGGCCACAGGGGAAGGGACAGAGGGAGTTTGCCAGGGGTCAGGAGGAGAAGCCAACCCTTTGACTTGTGGCTCAGCAGATACGAAGTTAAACCCAGAAATGCCATCTGGTAAGGCTGCCAACTGGGATGTGGAATCTGTGATAGGGGGTAGAGGCAGCTCATACTCCCCAGGAGATCTGAGCATCTTCAGTGGTACAGACATTGAAGACAGTCATTAAGGTCCAGTTCACCTCCCTTCACCACAGTCCTTCTTCTCCAGCTCTAGAAAGCTCAGCTACAATCCTGTTTTCTTTCATTTTTTATCATTAGGACATGAAAGAATTTCAGGGTGTGGCCAGGCAAATCCAAATAATCGCTTTAGAGTGGTTTAAGTTACTTTCCATCAGCTGGCACGCAGAAACCAAGTGCAAACAAGGTGTTAGTCTGTTGCAACTGAATTTTGCAATCCAATAGACCAGAAATATCCCCAGTGTGCACACAGGTATTGGGTGGCTCTGTTGGGAATACCTAGCTATGTGTCCTATGGGCTTGGTAGGCCAAAATTATGACCCCCCTGAAGGTAGCTGGGGGTTTAGGCTTTGCTCCCCTGTCCTAGCCGAACTATCAGCAATGTGAGCAGGAGCATCAGAGATCTCAGTGAACTGCTGCTGCAATCCCTTCTTTGAGAGCATTTCCATGAATATCAAGATGTTTGGTGCTATGGGAGCCCTACAGCCTCTCATGAGCCCAGAAGAGGTTCAAAAGCTCCCCAGCCAGTGTGCTCTCAGGCCATGGCCAAGTCCTCCTCACCTGCCGAGATGTCGGGAGGAAGATTAGGGAGAAGAAAAAAACCCCTATGACATACAGGCAAAGAAAGTCTTTCAAATTATCTTGTCATAACACATTAAGAAGTGTTGATTTATGATTGCAAAGGCATCAAATAAGTGTTTAGTGCAGCGGCCAGTGCCAAATATGAATAATCCCAGAGAACAAGTGGAAACAGTTAAGAATAGTCCTGTTCCAAGCAGCTGCTCCTTGCTCCCTCCTTCAGCTGCCCAGTGTTTCCTGCAGCCATTTGAAGTTTTCTCCTGCCTATCATGCTCAGACAGCAATACACCGAAGTATGATACAACTGAAAACAATCCTATTAATTAAAACTTTCTGACTTTGGACCAGAAATGAGAGTTGAGACGGGTTCATGCAACTCTGATTTACGAGTCTTTCAGGATGCACAAGTGCACGTGCTCACACCACTGCAAACACACACTGACTTCCATGCAAACTGCTTCCCAGAGCTGCATGAGCCTGTATCACTGCTCGTGGTGGTCAGTAAAATTCACCCTGCCTCTTGTTTGTGTGAGGAAGCAGGACTTCCCTTTGTGGGGAATAAACACCATGATAACAGCAACCATTGGGAGCAGGAGATGCAGAGAACAGACAGAAACACTCACAGGTGTCAGACTTGATGACTGTCAGAAAATCATGCATTATATATACGATTTCCATCATCTGTAAAGCAGTTGCGGAAATGGTCTAGAGCTGCTTTTCCCCAAAGGGGAAGAGTCAAGGCACTTGATAAGGACTATTATCAAACCAGATGTGGAAACACGAGCCTCAGCTCCATCCTTTCCACACTTCCATTTACTCAGCTTAGACATTGACAAGCCAAAAGGAGGCAATTACAATGATTTTGTCTAAACTCTAGTTTATTATAGCCACAATTCCTCCTTCCTGCATCCAACCTATTCCCTGTGGTTAAACTAATGTGTATTTTTCAGAAATCCCTCAAGATCTTGTAGCTGTTAGAGGATTCATCCTGTCTCTCAGCAAGTCTTAGATAATATACCAACATTATTATTGACTGTGTGCCTTATTTTTAGCCTGAATGCATTTGTTCTAGCAGTAGAATAGGGGGTATTTCCCTAGACAGAAAACAAGCTTTTATCAAAACACTGTAAACTACAAAGAGCAAGGTTCAGCACAGGGAAAATAGGAGTCGAGACTTGTTAAGAGGCCAAAGTTGTGCCAGCGCCTGCTGAATGTTTCTTACTTTAAGGCATAAGAAAAGGTTGGTTTTCACAGTCCTACAGCCTTTCTCACCAAACGCCTTGACAAGCCTCAACCTATGTAGGCATCTTGTAGGTGTCTCCGTTCCTCTATGGTGTCTGTAATTGAAAGAGGACCTCCAAATGGGGATTCACGCTGGAAGTGGACAACCTGCCTTCTGGGGGTATCTGTTATTCTCCTCTGATCACAAAGGGAACCTGAAACAGGGCAGGCGGGCAGGCTGATGTGGGGCATGCAGGGATTTGATCAGCCCTGGCTTTCCTCGGACGCTGACTCTTGGAGCTCAAAGGGTTTCTTTGTTGGCAGGTCTGATCTCTACAACTTCACGGCAGCTGGATCGAGAATACAAGGCTGAACATATCCTAGAGGTGGGTAATGATGATTGTAATTAGCTTTATTTACCTGCAAGTGTATTAAGTCCTCAAAGAGCTTTCCTTGCAAGTTGGAGCACAGAGAAAGAATCTCATCCCATCAGCTCCCAACTGCTGGGAAACTTAATTAAATGGTGTGTGTTGCCCTAAGAGACAGCTGCAGCAGTACTGCGGGGTTTATTATTTCCTTACTGAGGACTGGAGCAAAAGGCCTGTTCTGGAAGCTGTGGGAATGCAGGAAGAGGATTGGAATTGTCCTCTAGCAGGATGGATAATAAGTTATGGGAGAAAGAGCAAGCCAGAGAAATCCACCCTCATTTATCTCATTGTATCAGACATTGTTGTGTAGATTTGTGTTACCAGCCTCCATCTTTCGCTGCTCCAAGCTATTCACATTTACGTTAGAGGGATCTTGAGGTGTTTCAGTCTATCAGGGTGATTGAGGATAATACGTTTCTCTCTGCAATACAACATGCAGAGCAAAATGAAGATGGGTAACAACTTGCCAAGCCATTGCAGTACACACGTTTTCAGTTATGTGACCCCCAGTGACCAATCTGACCCACCGCCCAGAGCAACTGCAAGCAGGACCCCTGCATTCACATCTCCCTGTGTATGCACAAGCCTTGCACGCTGCCAGCTACAGCCGCCAGATTTTACCCTGTAGAGAGGAGCACTGGCTCTGAAAATGTCGAGATACAAATGCAGATCCACACAAACCCCTTAGTTTAGTCATTGCCCATCAGGATGAAGGCTGGCTGCTTGCGTCCTAGGTAAAGACAAAGAGCTCTGTCACCTAATTCCTTCCCTTGCTGGCAGGTGGCTGTTTCTGACAATGGAGAGCCAGCCCTGAAGTCCACCAGCAGAGTCGTGATACAAGTCCTGGATGCCAATGACAGTCCTCCCAGTTTTCCCCACAAACTCTTCATGGTGCAGCTCCCCGAGAGAGATGCCTCAGAGACACCACTGCCAGTGTACAGGCTGATCGCTTCGGACCGTGACCAGGGCCAGAACAGCCAGATCACCTACACCATCGAGGAGGAGGAGGAAGGGATATTCACCATCAACCCCACAACCGGCATGGTGTTCTCCAGGAAAGCTTTTCCTGCCTCTGAATACAACATACTCACGGTGAGAGGACAGGGCAACACAGAGAGACATTGGGAAGAGATGGGTGGAGAGGGAAGAAGGGGAAAGGCTGCAGAAACAGAAAAGATAAAAGAAAGACAGAAATGGGGAAAATGCAGCAGTGGGAGGAGAGTTTGAATGAGACAGACTTGGGTTACAGGGAGAGAAACTGGGAGGGGATGATGAGAAATACAGAAGGTAAGAAGATATTAAAAATGGAAGATAAATTTAGAATTAACTGTCCAACCCACTTTCAGAGATTAACACAGTGATCCACAATCCCATATGGATGTTGACCCAGACCTGAACTGTCTTTGGGTTTCAGTGGTGCCTCCATTTGGCAGTCTGATCAGGCCATGGGCCTTGGATACAGGTTTAAAACTCTCCCACACCCTGTGGGTCTTTGCAGCGAGGCTTGTGATCCAGGTCTCTGCTGTGGATTGAGCTTGGCAGCTTTGCTTGGTGGTCAAGAGGAATTTGGGCTGCATGGCTCTACCTTAGAAGCAGCCAGAGCACGGGCCACTGGGTCAAGGTGTGTTTTATGGGATTTTGGGCACACTCAGATCTGAAACTCCTGGTGGGGAGGACAAGCAGCTTCCTAAGGGGTTCCTATGGGCCAAACCCTGACTGCATGCGCATTTCCTGGCAGGTCAAGGCAACAGACGGCGGCAGCCCACCACTATCCTCCCATGTGCGACTTCACATCAGCTGGGTTGCCCGGCCCGGCCCTTCGTCAGAGCCACTAGCTTTCGATGAACCCCATTTTAACTTCGCCGTGATGGAAACGGATCCTGTAAACCATATGGTGGGAGTGATCAGCATTGAAATGGGCCCCAGCCAAGTGTGGTTTAATATCACAGGTGAGACACAGAAATGAAACCAGGGCAGCGGTGTCTGGGAGGCTTTGCCCCAGCTCCCTTTGGCTTTCAGCACTCACATGCCTGTGCTAAGGAAGTTGTTTGCTTTAGGTGCAGGTAAGCTACAGGGAAAGCTTTCTCACAGACACCAAAAGGCTTCAACAGCCATAGACAAAGATGCTCGTGCCAAGCGCAATTATCTAACACACTTTTTTAATGACATTGTGGGACTTGCCAGTGTTTGAGGTGTTCTCCAGTGTCGCGTGAAAGGCAGGACATACCAGTCCCAGCTCCTCCTGGCAATCAAGTGACACTATTGCTTGTGGTAAAACAGCCTGCAAGGATCCAGGTATCTGGCTCTTGCGGACATGCACCATCCCATAGTCTCAACAGGGAGCTGAGAGGGAAAGATTTCTCAAAGAAATGGTCTGACCTAGCTGGTGGTGCTCTCCCTTCCACTTCACAGCATCCCAAGGGGTGACTGAGACATGAAACATGAAGCAGCTCTAGGGCCTCCTCTAAGACACAGGGTGCTAGAACAGAGGGGATGTGGGCTGTCACCCCAGGGGACTCATCAGGCAGCATATATGCAGAACTGGTCCTACAAACGAGGGCCAATTGTGCTCATGTAATGTGGTGTTTTGAAGTGATGCCCCAATCTGCCTTGCACAGCCTTTCCCTGACACTGCCTGCAGGGCTTGCCCTGTCAGACAAGCCTGTAATTGGGTGAGTGAACAGTTTTTCCTGTTACTATGCTGGGGAAGGAATAATGGTGCATAAATACAATTAAGCAACAAGAGATACAATGCTACAAGGAGCAGACAACATCAGTGCAAGGCTTATCTGGCATTAGTAGTGTCTGCTTGAGTTTGCAGGACTAACAGTATATTCCTTTAAACGTTATCCCATTGAGTGCTTGCCTGTGTGCTCAACCTCACCTTTGCCAATTCCTAGTGCACCAAGTGTTTCTCAGGGTTGTCTTGGTTTCTGTACTGGTGGAAGAGGACAGGATTTCATTTTCCCTGACAGGGAAGCAAAGCATCACCAAGAGACTGATGCAGAGATCCAGGAGCCTTCGTACCTCTTTCAAAACCTCGCCTTTCCTGGAGCACAAAGGCTCTGTCAATGGGGTTGATGGTGCAGCATCAGCAACTTAATCTCTTTCCTTCCCTGGGCTTCCTCTTTCCTTTTGGCACTATGCAAAGGGAGCACCTCTCTTTTTCAGGGAAAGGCATCCATGGGTCTCTCTTTTCTTGTCTCTGCTTCTTTCTGTCTCCTTCCCAGCAGGAAAGTGGTGGTCCAGATGGCTGGCAACCATTGCATTTCTCCCACAAGGGACGATACGTAGTTTAACAAACAGCCAAGATTTTCCCAGCTGGTAAGAGAATAAACCAGAATCCAGAACATCCAATAGCTGGGAAGGGAGAAAGAAGTTGAGACCTGGGATATATACAGAAAACTGCTTTAAACTCTCCATACCTCAGAACACCGAAAGAGTGTTTCACATGCAATGGAGAACTAAGAAGCCATGAGCAACTGAGGCATGAGAAAGGAGCTTCCATGCCAGGGCTGAACAGCAGTAGTGTGAGGGACAGCCTTCTGCTGCTGAGCTGCTCAGGCCTGCGGTTCCCTGCACTATGCAGCCATCTGGGTTGGAGGCAACAGGCTCTGCTCACCCTGGAAGCACCGTCTGCCTCCCCAACTGTTCCAGTATTGGGCTTCTTCAGGTAGCTCCCAGCCACCCAACTGTGGCAACAAAGACCATCACTGATATGCCCACAGTGTGACCTTGAATTAGAAGCCAGCAAGAGCATTGTTCAGCACTGCAGGTCCCTGATCCATGCTAAGCCTGTGGTGCTGCATAGCTGGAAGCTTTGTGCAAATAAATCAATGATCAAATGTGCCTGTTGTAAATCTAGCCAGGACCTCATATGCGTATGTGCATCCTTACCCCTTCTCCTTCTCATTGTCTCTTATTCCCCTCACCTTCCCTTTTGTACTCCTTTGTCACCATCTGTGACTACCTCTTTGTCCAGCTTCTCCATGTCCTCCCTGTCTCCTGTGTCCATCTATCACATTTCATATTGAGTTTTCAGGAAAAACTTCATCTATGGCACTGTTCCCAATCTAGCTGTGGCCAAAGAGGTACAGCTAGAGTGAATGCCTACGCATCCCCATTCAAGGTATATTGCCTGGCATGCCACATATCTGTGGCTGGGCATGAGCTCCTTGTGTGGTTTGTGTATGGTGTCTGAAGGGGAGATCCTCATCCTTCAGATCTCCAGGCAGCTCCTAGAATCCCTTCCACCTGCAGCTTGCTCCAGACAGAAATCTAACTGTAATTGCTCCCCCAATTCCTTTTCTCATCTCTCCCTTATCTCAGGTGGTGACGATGACATGGATTTTGACATTGAAAAGAGTACAGGCAGCATGGTCATTGCAAGACCCCTTGATGCAAGGAAGAAGTCAAGCTATAACCTGACTGTAGAAGTCACTGATGGATCCACTACCATCAAAACTCAGGTAAAGCTTTTTCTTTAGTAGAGACCCCATTTAAAGTAAGTATATGCCAACAAGAATCTTTCTTCTGACTCTGCTGAGCTCTGGATCAGGTGCCAGGCACAAGAATCTCCTTACACTGTGGTGGTACATTTCACAGTGACCCAAGTCTTTCCTTAGTACCAAGCTGGTTTTATGTTGCTGGAAACACAAATGGTCTAGGAAAGCCTGGGCCTTTCCCGTTGATCACAGCCAGCACACAAGGGCACATCTATACCACCAGCCAAGCTAGGGTGGCAGTTCACGCTCCTAGACCTCAACTTGCTCTCAGTAGCTCAGGCTGATCTATAACATGGTTGGGACAACATGCTGAGACGTAAGGGAAATGCATATGCAGTTAGATCAGGCTTGGGTCCATGATGCCATGTCAAGGGTGTTCCTGGGACTTGCTCACATATATAAAACCAACACAGACACATCTGCAAGAGGTAAGGTCAGGCCCTGCCCTGTGCTGTTCCAAGTGCGTGGAACATTGATAATATATCAGCACCAAGGTCCAGGGGCTGAGCAGGGCAACTGCAGAGATGCTGTGTCCTCTGAGTTGCCACATGAAAAGCAAGCAGTGGTGGAAGGAGGCACTTTGCTGTCAGACATGTCTCTAAGCCCCAGCTAAAATGGCTGCTGAGATGTGCCCATCTTTACCTACCCTCAGGAGGGATATTCAGGGCTTGATCTTTCACCAACTGTTTTCTCCACACACAAGCAGCAGCCAAAACTCCAGCCCTCACTGCACAGGAAGACATAGAACGTGAGTCACCCATCAGTGACGCTTATCGTGGGAATTCACTGCGGAGGTTTGCAGGGGATGATGAGTGAGAAACACTACCATTCCTGTGAAACCCAATGCTAATGGATGGCTATCTATCTCCGCTATCTTCAAGTATTCTTCCAAATAAACAAACAAAGCCCCACCTTGCCCGGTGTGCATTCCCTGCCACCTTGCATTTCATCCCTACATTTATTTTGGCACTCAGGCCTGTTAGCAGATGTCAGAAAACCTGCTTGTGCAAAACACCCATGGCATGTTCAGGTTTGCCAAAGGAAGCAAATTATTACAGTTGCTTGGGACTTCCTAAGATGCAGCGAACACATCAGTAGGAGGGTCAGAACAGTCAGGGTAGGAGACCAAACAGAAGAAACTAGGTGACTTTGCAGGCAGGATTCAGGCAAGCCATTCGCAGGGGTTTGCTGTTAAATGCAGAAGGGAAGATTTGACTAAAAACTGTAGACCATGAACTTTGCTTCTGCATACCTTCTCCACGTGCTGCTCTTAAGATAGGCCAGCCCTTCCTTCCTTTACCAAACACCCCCTCTCTGCCAGCTTTCTGGTGTGTAATTAATGAGGGCTGGTGTGGAGGTACCAGCCAGCAAAGCTGGCACCACCACTGAGCAACTGCTACTTTTCATGGCAGGCTGTGATGCCAAGTGCAGGCACGTTCAGTCTGAATGGCTTGCCAGACTGGAGAGATTAAAAAATGAGAGGAAGCAAACTGAAACTCACTAAGGAAAGGCACAACAGGCATTCCTTGGGGAGAAGGACAAAAAGGTTCCCAGTCACCATGGATGGCAAAGCCCCAAGAGTTAGAAAGCTGTGATGGTTACAAGAGCACAGCTACACCCACAAGGAGTTAGTAGCTGAGGTGTTACATGGCTGCATAAGTCAGGTTGCTCCCATGTCCCTGCTTCCCTCATCATGCTGTCTCCCACTGCAGGCATTTATCCACGTGATCGACATCAACCAGCACCGTCCCCAGTTCCTGAAGAGCCATTACGAAGTAACGATTCCTGAAGATACCCCCTCGGGGAGGGAAATCCTTCAAGTCAGTGCAACAGACAAGGACAAAGGCAAGGGGCTCATCTACACTATCCATGGCAGCGTGGACCCCAAAAGTACAAGACTCTTCCAGTTGGATCCAAGTAGCGGGGTCCTCACAACAGCGGAAGGCTTCAGCTCCCATCCCATGCCTCAGCACACCCTAACAGTGATGGTGAGTCCTAGGCACACCCTGCTGAGTCCATCAGCTTGGCCAGGATATATGGGTCGCTGGAGAAATTAAAACTGGTTGTAGTCTTTGAGGGAGGATTTGTCTAGAGCAACAGGGAAGAGGAAAGCAGGGTGTTAACCTTTACTATGGAACCATCCTGGATAAATTTAGGTGACACCCTGCTTACCTCTAACCAAGTGCTGAGGCTTTCACCTGCTAATTTCATTGGAGGGCCACGGGATTCTTATACAGGAAAGTACAGTGAATAATTGTTAATGTTTGGTTTCAAGTTGAGTGTTTGTGCTGAAACTTACAGGCTCATTCCCATCCAAGGGAAAATGCCACCCTCTGTAAGAGTCCTGATGAGCTACTTGGAAGCCTGGTGCAGGTGAGGCTACCACTCTGAATGTGTCCGTATCTGCTCTTCCTCTGTTGTTCAGGTACGAGACCAGGAGGTCCCCATCAAAAGGAACTTTGTTCGAGTCATCATCCACGTGGAGAACTGCAACCTCCACCCTCCACAGTTCAGCAGCATCCATTACGAAGCAGAAGTGCTGGACTCAGCAGTGGTGGGCACAGAGGTTATACAAGTCAGAGCTCTCGATCAGGACCAAGGAGCCAATGCTGAAATCCACTACTCCCTTCAGGCAGGTGAGAGCCATGCAACAAGACGGTTTAGGCTACGAATATGCCTGTATTTTCATGCTCTAGCTGGCGGCCAGATAGTTGACCAGCTTTCTCTAGCTGTTGCAATGAACAGTAAATGGCTGCATAGTTCTAAAATGTGATTTCCTTTCTATCCAGAGAAAACATAGAGGGAGCAGGTAATTTTCATATTATGGAATATTAACATCCTTCTTTAAGAATACAGTTCCATGTTGAGTCACTAGTCTAAGAAAAAAATGTGACGAGTTAGAACAACTTAAAATCCTCTCTTCTCATCCATGGGAACTGAGGGAGGGATCCCTGTTCAATTGTTAGGCAAAAGTACTCCAATTCCCACAACAGTCATCATCATTTCCACCATTTCTACCAAGAAATACATTCTTGAGGCATGGTAAGCACCTTCTCGGCATTGATTGATGGTAGTTTTGGGTCATACAAACTCAGTGGGCAAGTATTTTATCATTCATTCTAAAGGTTAAAAAATATTTATGGCTGTGCCACACTGCCTGTTTAGCAAGCAAATTCTTTGCAGGAGACAAGCCATCCTTTGCTCCATCTTTCTCACTGCAATTTAGATCAAGGACTGAGGAATTTAATTGCTCCTGAAGTATTGGTAATTATAAGCATGACAGGGCTTGAAAGAACTAGTACAGTCTGTGCTACCATGTTCTGCACACGAGGCAAAAGCTTCAATACATGCTCTGCCACCACTAAATATGGTCAAATTAGAAGGGTATTTATCTCTAATTTACATTTTGATTGAATTGAAAGTTATCTCATAAATCTCAATGGGTTCATTGTTCTTAGAATTAAAATTATTTAGAAATTAATGAAGATTATTGTCTCCCAGTGAAAGTAGCAGATGTTAATTAGGTCTGAAGTCAGGAGCATTTGTGGAAAAGAGGTACAGAAAAAACAAAGCCAATAGGGTGTCTACATGCTTCACTTTGTAATTTCTCTTCTTGCAGGTAATGGCGAAGGTTTCTTTAGCATCGACCCATATTCTGGAATTATTACAGTTGCCCAGAAACTGGACCCATCCAGGCAGGAGCGATTTACTCTTATCGCAAAGGCAGAAGATCAGGGGTTCCCCCAGCTTAAAGATTCTGCTACAGTACATGTTCGCATCCGACCCTCTGATCGGACCCCTCCAAAATTTCCAGAGGCCGAATACATCACAGAGATCAGTGAATCCACTGCTGTTGGCTCTCCTCTTGTCCAGGTTTCAGCCACAAGCTTGTCACCAGTCAGCTATGAAATAAAAGATGGAAATGGAGATGGAGTGTTCTCCATGAACTATCAGTCAGGCCTTATTTCCACTCAGAAGAGCTTAGATTTTGAGCAGGTATCTTTTTACCAGTTGAAAGTCCGTGGCACCAACATGGCTGGAGCATTTATGGACACAGTGGTACTTATTTATGTCATAGATGAGAATGACAATGTGCCCATCTTCGTTAAGCCTTCCTTCATTGGCTGGATCATGGAGAATGCTCCATCACAAAGCATGGTTCTGGATGAAAGCAATGCTCCCCTGGTAACCCATGCAACAGATGCTGATCAAGACTCCAATGCTTTGCTGGTCTATGAGATTTTGGAGCCGGAGGCACTGAAATATTTCACAGTAGATCCCAGCACAGGGACACTGACCAGTCGTGCTGACATAGACTATGAGCTCACCCCAGTTTTCCACTTCAGTGTACATGCACATGACAGTGGAAGTCCCAGCTTATTTGCGTCTAAGCCAGCCAAAGTCACAATCCATGTTAAAGATGTGAATGATTCACCTCCAGTTTTTCTCAAAGACACTTATGAGCTTTCTGTCTTGCTACCTGCCCACTCAGGGATGGAGCTTTTGTCAGTGCAGGCAAAAGATGCAGATTCAGAGGTGACCTACAGCATCGTGGAAGGGAACCTTGATAATGCTTTCTATATTCATCCACTGACAGGTCTTATCTCTATTCTTAATTCGACTGGCCTGGGAAGCTACCGTGAACTAATGGTCAGAGCTGGTGATGGCTTGTATAAAAGTACTGCTCTGGTTAAGCTGAATTTAACTCAAGCACAAGGTACAGGCTTAAAATTTGATCAAGAAGTATACACAGCGACTGTAATGGAGAACTCTACCGATGAGAAGACTCTCACCATTCTTGGGGTCAAGGGATATCAACTAAATGAGCCACTTTTCTATTCACTTTTGAATGGAAAAGAAAGATTCAGAATGATCCAGGCATCTGGAGTACTCCAGACCAAGGGTGTGAAATTCGACCGCGAAACACAAGACATGCACGAGGTAGCTGTGGAAGTGAAGGACAATAGGAAACCACCAAGAGTGTCCCAAGCCACAGTCAAGGTTTATGTAGAGGATGTCAACGACAATTCACCACAGTTTGAGAACGTGCCATATTACACCTCGGTGCAGGACGGCACAGAGCCAGGTGATGTACTTTTTCAGGTATCAGCCACAGACAAAGACATAGGGGATAACGGAGCCATTACCTACTCATTTGCAGAGGACTACAAATACTTTTGGATTGACCCCTACCTAGGAGACATCTCACTTAAGAAGCCGCTTGATTATCAAGCTTTAAATAAATACAACCTCAGAGTCATTGCTAAGGACAAAGGCGAACCTCCCCTCCATGCTGAAGAGGAGGTTGTGATCAGTGTGAGGAACAAATCCAACCCTCTGTTCCAAAGTTTGTACTACCGAGTGAAGGTGCCCGAAAACATACCCCTGTACACATCCATCCTCCACATGCAGGCTCGCAGCCCTGAGGGCTTGCGCCTTATCTACAACATTGTGGAAGAAGACTCCCTGAAACTGTTTAGCACTGACTTCAAGACCGGTGTCCTTACTGTCACAGGTCAGCTGGACTATGAGCTAGAGACAAAACACACATTCACTGTTAGAGCCACAGACACAGCACTAGGATCCTATTCAGAAGCCAGAGTAGAGGTGGAGGTAGAGGACATTAATGACAACCCCCCCATATTTTCTCAGGTCATCTACACAGCATCTGTCTCGGAGAGTTTGCCAGCACAAACCCCTGTAATCCAGCTCTTTGCTTCTGACAGGGATTCAGGCAGAAACAAAGTGGTTTCCTATCAGATCTTGGATGATGGTTCAGATGCTACCAAGTTCTTCAATATTGACGCCAGCACAGGACAAATAACAACAACTCAACCACTTGATTATGAAAAAAATCAACAGTTTCGCATGAAAGTAAGAGCTGCAGATCACGGGAATCCTCCACTTAGCAGCGATGCCCTGGTAATCATAGATGTGACAGACATCAATGACAACCCCCCTGAGTTCAGCCAGCTTCAGTATGAAGCCAAGATAAGTGAAATGGCTACGTGTGGGCATATCGTGATAAAAGTCCAGGCTCTGGACCCTGACAGTGGAGACACCAACCGACTGGAATATGTGATACTTTCAGGCAATGACAACAGGCATTTCACTATCAATAGCACTTCAGGAATAATATCCATGTTCAACCGCTGCAAAAAGGACTTGGAGTCTTCTTACAATCTCAGAGTTTCTGCTTCAGATGGAGTTTTCAAGAGCACTGTGCCTGTGTATATCAACACCACAAATGCCAACAAATACAGCCCCTCTTTTCGGCAGAACGTGTATGAGGCAGAGCTGGCAGAAAATGCTGAGATAGGTACCAAAGTGATTGAGCTGCTGGCTATTGATCCAGACGGTGGACCATATGGCACCATAGACTATACCATCATAAACAAACTTGCCCATGAGAAGTTCTCCATAGACAATAAAGGCTGTATTTCCACCCTGCAAAAACTGGACAGGGAAAATTCAACAGAAAGAGTCATTGCCATTAAAGTCATGGCCAAGGATGGGGGTGGGAAGGTGGCATTTTGCACTGTCAAAATAATCCTTACAGATGAGAATGACAACCCACCTCGGTTCAAAGCCTCTGAATACACACTGTCCATCCAGTCCAATGTAAGCAAAGGCTCCCCTGTCATCCAGGTACTGGCTTATGATGCTGATGAAGGTGCAAATGCAGATGTCATTTACTCTGTTGACTCCGTAGAAGATGTGGCAGAAGACCTTGTGGAGATTAATGCTGCCACCGGGGTTGTTAAGGTCAAGGAGAGCCTTGTTGGTTTAGAAAACAGAGCCTTTAATTTCAAGGTGAAGGCTGAAGATGGCAGACCCCCTCACTGGAACTCCCTTGTCCCAGTGAATCTTCAGATTGTCCCCAGGGAGGTGACATTGCCGAGGTTTTCTGAGCCCCTTTATACATTCTCTGCATCTGAGGATCTTCCAGAGGGATCAGAAATAGGGTCAGTCAAAGCTTTTGCAGAGGATCCCATCATATACAGCCTGGTAAAGGGAACCACTACAGAAAGTAACAAGGATGAGGTGTTCACACTGGATGAACGAACAGGGGCTTTGAAAGTCAAAAAGGCCATGGATCATGAGACCACCAAGTGGTACCAGATTGATGTTATGGCTCACTGCTCACATCAGGAGACGGAGCTGGTCTCTCTGGTCTCTGTGAACATCCAAGTGCAGGACGTCAATGACAATAGACCTGTTTTTGAGGCAGATCCTTACAAAGCCTTTGTCATGGAGAACATGCCATCGGGAACCACAGTCATTCAAGTGACAGCTATCGATCAGGACATGGGAAGTGATGGACAAGTGACCTACAGTCTGGAAGCGGAATCTGGCAACCTCCGAGGACTCTTCACCATTGATGGTGAGAGCGGTTGGATCACTACACTGAAAGAGCTGGACTGCGAAGATCAGGAGATCTATCGGTTTTATGTGGTGGCCACTGACCATGGCAGGAAAGTCCAGCTCTCTTCCCAAACCCTGGTGGAGGTCACTGTCTCTGATGAAAATGATAATGCTCCACAGTTCACCTCAGACTTCTATAAAGGATCAGTAATTGAGAACGCAGAACCAGGGCAGGTTGTTGTCACACTGAGTACCATCGATGCAGACATCTCCGAGCACAACCGCCGGGTCACATGCTACATAACTGGTGAGTTTTTCCTGGCTTTAAATACGCAATGATGAAGAGTAGAGTATCATCTCAGAGTGAAGATTTGATACCTTGTCTTACAGAATATAAACACAGAAATAGCATTATACTGACAGTCCTATGAGAAGCAGGAGATGAAGCCTGAGCTCTGTCATGAGCTGGACTCTTCAGTTTGAGTCTGGGGTATCCAAACTCTATAGGAATTAACTGCAGTGGGTGGAATTATCATTATAATAAGTATCTCACCACTGAATCGCCTTATTTATTTGGAAATAAATAAATGAATATGTGTAGGTAATTACACAGTACCGTAAACACATTTATTTACACTTTCTTAACAGAGGAATAAGTTAGATGGTGTACTTGTAATACCTATTGGAAAGACAGAAGCAGTGGTACAGCAGAAAGGAAAGTTTTTCTCACATAGATACTGTGATTTGTATTTAAGTTCTTTGACCCAGCTTTTTCTCCTGCAAGCAGTGCACATCACACATGTGCAGCCTGCCTTTATTTCTTAATAACTATATATATGCACATAGGATGCATATCACTTTCTGCTATTAAATGTTTTTCCTATGAAGCCACTGACTTAACAAACAAGTAGACCTCAGAAGGCTGAAGTTAACCACCCTGCATACTCATGGATATTTGAGACTGTCATGTCAATCTTAGTGATGGTTTTGGCTAATGAGAAATACTAAAAGATGACTCTTGCATCCCTGAAACATCAGTTGTGCCAGCTAAAACTAGCCACTGCTGCAAAACAACAAAAAAGTTACACTGGAATGTTTGTTGTGCATCTGCACAAGTAGAAGCTTGATTTTATGGTACTTTTTGACCCCAAAGGGTCTTTCTCAGACCTGGAACAGATACTTCAAATTAAAATGTTCTTTCAAACTCAAATGCGGACCCTTCAGGGTCAAAACATTTAGCCAGATCATGCTGCAGCCTGTTATCTATTACTGTAACCATCCAAAACAGAGGAAGAATGCTGGTAGTTTCAATTGGTTTATAGCATGCATAGCTATTTGCAGGCCTTTGGGGGGAAAGATTCAATCCATTTATGTATTTGCATTTCTGCTATCTTACAAGTAGTAGTAACCTCCAACTACTTTAAACCTGACAGAATGCACACTTATGTTAGTGGTGAATACCACGTGCTCTCTCTGCTATGTACTTACAAGCACAGGTCACACTCTACCCATAAACATATAAATACAACTTCAGTATAGCACAGCAGCAGAAGAAAGGACATGGTGAACATAGAGCCTTGCTTCCCATTGTTCATATACACATTGATTTCTAATACACAGAAACTAAATCTGAGCATAGACTCGAGTCTCCCAGCATCAGAAGAGCTAGCAGACGTCTCATTGTGCCTCCAGATTCACCACCTCATCACCACAGTGTAAATGAAAGCAGAAACATAGTGAATTTAATTTACCCTGCTGTACAAGGCCCTTCAGAGTCTAACACAAACAAGCCCTGCAGCCAGCTCCCTTCATTGCCTTCCATCATCTAATGTGCTCCCTCCTTCTGCCCAACTGCCTGGGTTCAGCAGAGGACACCAGATCCTTGCCAGCAGAGAAGGATTCTCCAGGGGCAGCATCCACCCGTTTAAAATCTGCTGTGTCACATCAGTAGGAGCAGCATGAATCTGGTGGACCAAAGAGCCTGCCTAGTCTGGCTTTCCCTGTCTCTCATCATTTCGCTTTTACAGAATTAAAAAGTAGCCCCAGAAAGCGTAGCTATATATTAAATACATCTGTAGGTTAAAAGGAAGTACAACTATACACACTACTGTAACAATAAGATTCAACCAATGTCTGCAGCGTATTTGCAACTCTCAGATCCCTTTAGGAACATGCACCAAAAAGACTGACACGCTTTAGGAAGGTGAGAAAATGTGGTTTTGAAGCAATGAATATGCAGGTCTGCAGAACATTACAGAGACATTTTTACCATCAGGAGTTGTTTCCTCCTTCCAGTGTAATATGCAGATAGTGAATAACAGAAACAGGCAGCTGTGCAGTGAGGGAGACCAAATGCTCCTCACCAGCCTGATACAACACCAGTGCCCTCTCTGTGTCACCACTGCAAGTCCTCCAGGTCTCCTAAGGGAGCACCAGTGGACACATCTGTATCACCTTTCCTTACCACTTCTGATTTTCAGCACTTTAAACACCTCTTTTCTTTACCTCCTGTCCCCTTCTAGAAGGAGACGTACTGGGGCAGTTCACAGTTAACCAAATTGAAGGAGAGTGGACAATTTCTTCCAAGAAGCCTCTGGACAGAGAAGATACAGAGAAATACCTCCTCAAGGTTATGGCTTCCGATGGGAAATTTCAGGCTACCACTGAAGTGGAAATTTTTGTTCTGGATATCAATGACAACAGCCCTGAATGTGGCCAGGTAAGACATCTGTCCTGGGACACTGGAGGCACAAGGGGAGCGTCTGGGGAGGAGAGAACATGGTAGCAAGGAAGAAAGAACAATAAGAGCATGTTAAGAGGGTTTGGCTTGTCATAATTCTTCTCACACGATTCTGTTGCTTTGATTATACTTAGCAATTTTAATTAAGCTGCATGTCAAGCAAGAACATTAAATCTAGCCTCCAAGCATGTTTGCCAGCAGTAAGTGAGCACCTAAGCATTATGAAGGATAATTTTTGGAGATAAACAATGCCAGGAAGCCTCCTGGGTAGGGGCATGTAAATTACGGAGTTTTATATCCTGCTAAGCTGAGAGATTCCCATCAGGAGGTTTGTTACTGTAGAGAGCTGATCGCTGGTATGGATGTTACCCATGGTGAGAAAGAACAGATGTGGTTGCTTCCCAAAGAAGATTCAAAGGCTCGTGTGAAATGAGCTCACTGGTCCAAGTCCACACCCTGGCAGCCAGCAGTGAGGCATATTGTGTTCCCCTATAAACCACAGGGTTCATCCTTCTCTGCAAAGCTTCTGCTAGTCCATTCCCCCCTATATGGGATGAAGGTATTTTGGCGATGGCTCAGAAGGCAATGACACCTTTGTCCTCACCAGATATTCTACACTGGGAGAGTCTCTGAAGATGCTCTGCCGGGTCTTTTCATATTGAAAATATCAGCAACTGACCCCGACGTTGGCAGCAATGCCCAGATAACGTACAGCCTCCACGGCCCTGGTGCAGAGGAGTTCCGGCTGGGCCCGCATACAGGTGAGATCAGGGCAAAGGGATGCTTTTATCCTCTTCCTCACCCACTCCTGAGAGTGGCTCAATGCTTATCTCCTCTTGAGAACACAAAAGGACTGTTCTTTCCAGCTCTCCCAAGCTAGAATGGAATGGCGAACAGGCAGTTTACTGCAATATGGTATAGAGGAGAGAGAGCTCTGCATCTTCGTGCTGGCTTTCTTTACAAGTGTTGCATTAGCATTGTTAAAAAGAAGGACAGACGCTATTGCTAACAGCCAGGTCTCAAGGAGGAGAGATCAGCGAGTATTTGGCTTGGCCAAAGACACAAGTTCTGAACTCTAAGAAATGTTTTATCAGGTCTTGGGCAGTATATTTACCCAAACAGACATGATGATAATTCTAGAGATCACTTGGGGTTCATTACAGTGCAGAAAGCTTAGTGCAGTGGGGTTTATAAAGGTCTTTAGAGGTACAATTTATACACCAGCACTTTTATCCCATGACTGCATCCCTTGCATGAAGCTCAGCCCAACTTGCAGGACTCCCCATGCCAAGCCCTACCAGGGCAGTGGCTGGCAGTGATCCGAGAATAGCCCCAAGCAATGTGGTGTGGACACATCACTGCTATTAGCTGGATTACAAACGGTGTTCAAACCCGGTCTGTTGTCTCCCACGGTTCAGCCAGGGAGGCAGCATGCTTGAATCTCTCTGAGCTCTCCTAGCCTGCAAGTGGAGTTGCAGGAGGCAAGACCATCTCCTGTTCTTTCCAACAGGGGAACTGACCACATCTGCACCTCTCGACCGTGAACAGAAACCTATATACCATCTTGTTGCCAAAGCGACTGATGGCGGAGGCCGTTCCTGCCAGGCAGATATAACACTGATTGTAGAGGACACGAACGACAATGCACCAAAATTCTTCCCTAGTCATTGTGCTGTGGCTGTTTTTGACAACACCACAACAAAGACACCCATCGCCGTGGTTGCTGCCAGAGACCTTGATGAAGGTGAGTCAGAATGGATTTACTTTTTAGTAGAGTTCATCTTTCATCGTGAATAGAAACTTCTGAAACCTAGGGAAGGGCTACAACGATGGGCATAGATGATTGAATCTTGGCAAAAATGTGCCTGGATCTCATGCTGACATGTTCTTGAATAGCAGGCTGGCATCAGCATTTTTGTGATCCTGTAGGTAGTACAATATCTGTAGAAACATGCAAAGACAGACTAAGCACATGTTCAGTAACTGTAACCATGATCCACATTGCAAAGTGTCACACACAGTTTGTCTGGGATCCAAACTGGACAGAAACTTTAGTAAAGATGGAGATTGAGAACAAGCGTGATAAGGAAAAAGGAGTTTTAAATCTGAATAGTGTAAATTATATGGGTGGAGAGGTCCTTGTGAAGACACAAAGATTCTCAGAATCATAGGAAAGGCTCCTAAAAGAGGAACTTTCAGTAAACCTCTCCAGCAGAGACTGAATTTACAGTGGCAGAGAAGCAAGATCCTATTTATCTGCTTTGGAAGCAGATATAAAAGAAAATTCTGTTTAAAAACAAGGGAATCAAAAATGGGAAGCACCAGTAAATACAGACAGTTGATGCTGCTGATGATGGTCAGGGTGGCTGTGTGTCTGAACCTATGGAAGGACAGGGGCACACGTGATGTTCATACAACCTCCATTTTCCCTAGGAATTTAAGGTCATTAGGTACACACAGTCCTAATGGATTAAAAATAAATAAAGGCAGCAGCATTCCTACCCATGAATTAATGCAGCCTGTCCCTTATCCTTCCAGGTCTCAATGCTGAGGTGGTCTATTCTCTGTCTGACTCTGCCAATGGACACTTTTCAATTGAGGAAACCACAGGGGTGATCCGTCTGGAAAAGCCTTTGAAGGATTCACAGCACTCAGCATTTGAGCTGACAGTCTGTGCTACCGATCGGGGCACCCCGGAGCCCCTCTCTGCTCTTGGCACTGTCACTGTCTCTGTTGTGGATCTAAATGAGTATCTGCCTGTTTTCCTGGCCCCTGAATACGTGGCTATGGTAAAAGAAGACGTGGCTGTGGGTACAGAGGTCCTCGATTTGTCAGCCTTGACAAGGGACAATGCAGAAAACACAGAGATCAAGTATGAAATTGTGAATGGCAATGACCACGGGAAATTCCAGCTCAACTCAAACACAGGTAAGATGATCTTGTGCCTAAGCAGGTCCATGTTGACCCAATATCGAAGGCTGTCCTTATATGTGTCTTCTCTGTTTCTTCTCCATTTGGGTTACACGTCTGTTCCCCTCTAGCTAGCACAGGGATAAAGAATACAGTCTTCTACCCTAAATTTTGCCAGCTAAGTCACTTAAGGAGTGATCCAAATGTTACTGAAATTAATGGAAAGAGTCCCATTATATGACTGGAACATGAGACGGGTCCATTAGAATGAGGAATACCTGGAGAACCAGATGGGGAAATTTTTCCACTTCAAAATGCAGGAGAAGGTGATTTCATTTTAAAGCCTCTCCATCCTGGTCCCACAAGAAACCTTCAGCCCAGCTTAACAGGCAGTTTTATTAGGTAGTGCTCAATGAATGTGGATAATACTAATCTGTTAACCACGAGCAGTTGCTGAGCCAGGTTTACTAGCCATATAAAGCACTGCTCTGTTTGCACAGCAATCTGACAAGAACTGTTATCTGTAGGCCAATGTTAACTCCCTGAAACAAGCCCTTGGCTGCATCATCAATGGCTTTCTGCCCCTGGCTGCAATATCCTCATCCACGGTGCCTTCCTCAGCTTCTCTGCCCCCAAGGTTCTAGCTAATTTTTCCACACCAATCTTCTTATTAGTTTGTAAGTCTTAAAAGACAGAACAATGTCATTTCCAGAGAATAATTTAGTGACAGTTTCAGGGCTGAACCCAGGAAAGAATTGAAGTACACAGGCATGTTCTGTCACCTTTTTTTTTTTTATCACTTCTGCTTTATTCTTCAGTATATGTTCCCCACTCATTTTTTGAGATTAACAGCCTCCTTTCAATGTTGCATCTCAAGCCTCACTTACAAATCACAGCATCTTGCCATGCACCTTTTTCTCCTGTACAACTCTGCATCTACATCACACACCTTTTCATCCTACTTACGACACAGTTCAGTGATTGTCTGCCACTGCCTTGGTCACAGCTTTCAATAGCACTGTTGGACTCTCAGCCAATTTTGTCCCAGATCTCCTCCAATCAAGATTCTTGTAGACATTCCAGAATTAAAGTGTATTTCACCCCTTCAAACACTTGATACCAGAGTGAGGCAGGTTATGACAGAATTAGTTTGTTTTATGGACTGCAATGACCATCAGTATTCTGATTTAACCAGATAAGGTCAAAGTCAGGTCAACAGCACCTTCCCAGCTGGCAGTTTGGCACTCACCTCAATACATCTCCAGTATTCCAAGAAACCAAGGTGCCATTTGTTCAAAGTATCTTCTCTCTTTTTCTATCCATCTGCCAACACAGGTGCCTTATACATAAATGGGAGCTTGGACTTCGAAGCAAGTCATGAGTATTACTTATCCATCGAGGGCACAAGGAAGGGCTCAGCATCTCTCAGCGATGTGACCATGGTGGTGATCAACATAACTGACATCAATGACCATGCACCAGAGTTCATCCAAGACCCTTACTTCGCTGATATCCGGGAGGATGCTGCAGTTGGAGAAATCATCCTCACGGTATGATCATGAACCTCTACCTATTGTTTTACTTGTGCTATGCATTGTTTACTCTTCTTTTGCGCTTTTCCTTGGACACAGACACCTCAGTGGGTTTGGGACATTAAATATCTAAGGCTTAAGCATGACTTTCAAAAAGGATGGTTGCCAGAATTCCTGACACTCCATACACAGGGAGAACACTTTGTCTTATAAGACATCTTTAAGTGAAAGCTTGAAAGGAGTGCTCAGAAGCTCTGAGGACCTTCAAAGAAAGCAAAAATGCCTGCAGAAGGAAAATTCCCTTGCTACCTGGGGAAGGCAGAGGCTTCCCTGGGCAGAATAGTGGAACACAAGGTGTTTCCATGTGGAGTTCCCTGCCTGTGACCATCGCAAGGGTGGTAAAGCCAGGAAAGAGACAAGGACAGGGCCACCATTATAGCTGTGTTGAGTCTGGTCTTCAAAAAAACCCTAATGAATGACACTTATGTAAACCACCTTCCTTCTTCGTCTTCAATTGAGGCAAGATCAAACCAATACCCTTAAATGACAAGAAGATCCTGCTCCCACTCCTCCATGGCAAGGCCTTATTTGGCCAAGCGTCCTAGCTTTTTTTTCTCCTAACAGGTGTCAGCTGATGACTTGGATGGAGCAATGAACAATCAGATCACATATTCAATCGTGGAAGGGAACCCACTGGGACACTTTGCCATTCAACCCAAAAGTGGGCAAATCAGCATTGCCAAGCATCTGGACAGAGAGGAGGTGAGTACAAAAGAATGGGAACAGGAAGGCTAAAACTGGTGTGCCCCAAATGACTGAGGGAGCACAGAATATTCAGTTGCCTCCTGTTTTCTGAATTATCTACTCATAATACTGTAAGCAGAAGGCAAGTCTTTCATTCATTCATTTTCTAAACTCAGATACTGCTGTAGGAAGGCTGGGCTTTAGGGAAGGCAATACGGCCTTCAGTGGTCACAACTGTGGGCTTTGATCTGCTCCACTGGTACTTCAAGCTGATTGGGTGAGAGTCAGCCCCAAACTGGAAACCAACATGGTTGGTTTCTGCTTCTCTGCAGCAAAGCATTACAGAAAACAGGTATAGGGAGGAGATGGAAAGGTCGTCTGAACAATCTCTCATTCATAAAACAGTAGCAGCTCAAATCACTATTGACAGTTGTTTTCCCAGCTTGGTCTCATCCATCTTTGGCAAGTTTTTTCCCTTCTCTGCAAATATGGTGAGGCTGATTTTCTTTTCCAATGTGCTTTGAGATTTATGGATGCAGAGCCTTGACCAAGGGCAAAGCTACTGTTATGGTGCGGTGCACGGCCTCAAGCATTTCAACAAGCTACAGCAGAGTAAAACATCAACATAAAAAAACCCCCACTATTCCTCCATTTCTCCAAGTAATCATGCACTATATATCCTCCAGATCCCCAGTTATGCCCTGACAGTTCGAGCCATGGATAATGGCCACCCTGCCCAGTTCAGCGACGTTGCTGTGCGTGTCCATGTGTCTGATGTCAACGACAACCCGCCTCGGTTCTTCCAGCTCAACTACAGCGTGGTGGTGCAGGTAAGCCAGGCAGTGGTTTGTTCTCCCAATCCATCTCAGGGTACTAAGGTACTCACGTATGGGCTGCTGTTGGAGCAGAGGGGTGAGACAGTGATGGAGCATGCTGTTACTTTGTGCTCATTGCCACAAAAAACTGGCAGCATTTGCAGGGGCAGATATTCTGCCAACAGATGCCATTTTCTCTTTCCAATAGTTTCAGGCACCTCCTGTTCTTTTAGTACAGAGAGTGCAGAGCTTTTCACACTTTCCAAGCCGGGCCCACAGCCCCTTTCTCCCTTGTAATCATCGATGTCTACAGCACAACATAAAGAGCAGACCCGGCACATGGTCAAGCGTCATCATGTCTGCTGGATGCAGCCCAGTTTTCACTTGGACTCAAGACACCTATATGTACTCAGAAAGAAAGACAAAACATGCTTTCATCTGCACTTGTACTGGCACGGCTCAAGGGGAAGGAAAGGGCATCAGCTCAACTGTCTATGCTTAGCTGGCACAAATGTAATACTATGAATGGCAGTCCCTTGCCACCTCCGGGGCCTCTGCCATTGCTGGCAAGAGTCTCAGTCTGTGTGTAAGAGAGATGCACATGCAGTGTAGGATTTGTTTCCACGTGGGTTCCCCCAGGCCTTTTCTCTTTGCTTGCCTTTCTCCTCTAGCATCTTTCTCCATTTCAGGAGAATGCTCCTGTGGGTACCAGCGTCCTGGAGCTGATTATGAGCGACAGGGACTCCCCAGAAAATGGACCACCGTACTCATTCCAGATCACCCAGGGCAACGACGGGAAGGCTTTTGATGTCACCCAAAATGGTCTGCTGGTGACATCATCCATCCTGAACAGAAGAATAAAGGAACAGTACCTACTACAAGTCCAGGTAGAGCCTGCCTTGCTGTCCTGTTATCTGAATTCCCCAGCTAGATTAAGCAGCAACAAAATCAGGATCACACAGCTGGATGGAAACATCTCTGGCTTTGGAGAAATCCAATCCAGGCACAAATTGCACAGCTTGGAACCAGCCTCAGAGCTCATTCCTCCACACAGTCTACCCACAAGAAGCAGGGGGCAACTTCTGCATTGATAAAATCAGATAATGTGATAATGAGAAATACTGTGTCAGATTTCTTAGATGTTTTTCCCAGCATCATTCTAGCAACTTCCAGTTTAAAGTGAGTCCTACAAACTTTCTCCAATTATCCTTGTCATTTAAGAAGCTGTTTAAATTCCTCTTCAAAGAAGATTTCTACTGTTGCAGAGTGAATTAAGTATTTTTCAGTGTTATCAGTAAGGATAGTAGCAAAACAAAAGGATAACAACATGTAAAGTACATACTTCTTCAGTAATAGTAGTTGTTCTAAGAGCTAGGTACTACTATATTATAAACCTCAACTACTAATTGCCTAAAATTAGGGAGAAATTTATTCTATAATCTGATTATTCACATTTTCTATTTAGAGGTTCCTTGACTCATGCTAGACAGACATTGTCACAGGTGGGACATGGGCATGAGTAGTCCAGAAGGTGAGCAAATGTGTTGATGTGCGTAACTGCTTTGTAGCTTTGTACACTCAGTTACGGATGGAGCCCCAAAGATTGGCAATGTCTCTAAAGATGATTAATCCTCAGGAAATCAGAGCTGCTCAGGTGTGCCTGAGCTAATGATGAGCGCACACGGAAATGAGTGCGACCCCACCGCTAACAGAAGGTCTCAATCAGTCTCCATGCTGGAAGGAATTTCCCTGGGGCCATCTCCAGGCAGAGGTCCAACACTGCTGCCAATATTTCTCATTCCTTCTCCATTCCCAGCCCACTGCCTGACAGCTTCCACCCACTGCTACCTGCAAGGCACTCTTCCTTCACAAGACCTTATCATCCCAACCAGTCAGGTGAGGTGACAGTAAGCCAGAATGTGGCTATAACAGATCCTTCTGTTCTCCTTGACAGGTCTCCGACAGCGGTATCCCTCCCCTGTCTTCATCTGCATTTGTAAACATCCAGGTGACCGAGCAGAGTCAGTATGCCCCCTCAGCCCTTCCCCTGGAAATATTCATCACCACCAATGAGGAAGCTTTCCGAGGTGGTGTTCTGGGCAAGATCCATGCCACAGACCGAGACCCCCATGACACACTGGTGTACACTTTGGTGTCAGAAGTGCCCCAGAAGGGGCTCTTCTCTGTTGGGGCTGCAGATGGGAAGATCATTGCTGGGGACAAGCTTCCCCATGGCCACTATCTTCTGAACGTGACAGTCAGCGATGGTACATTCACAGCCACCACCAGTGTCAATGTCCATGTGTGGTGCTTCACGCAGGAGGCCTTGGACAAGGCAGTGGTGCTACACTTCCGACATCTCTCCCCTGAGGAGTTTGTTGGGGACCATTGGCGCAACTTGCAGAGATTTCTGGGAAACATCCTCGTCACCCGGCGCCAGAATATCCACATGGCCAGCTTACAGCCTGCAGCTACCTCTGATGGAGTGGACCTGCTCTTGGCTGTTGGAGAGCCACACGGCTCCTTGTATGAGCCTTGGGTCCTCGCTAATAAGATCACTGTGTCGGCTGGGGAGATGGATCAACTTGTTGGTCTCCGAATGAAGAAAGCAATTCATGTGCCATGTCATGGGTCGGACTGCGCCCACCGTGTCTGCAAGGAAACCATTCAGCTGGATCCAGGAATGATGTCTACTTACAGCACTGCCCGACTCAGTGTCCTCACCCCACGGCACAGCTTGGAGCAAATCTGTTCCTGCAATGGTGAGCAATCCTTCCTGGTGCTGTAAACCTGGGCATATTGTGTGTTCCTTCAGTACACTGTAAAGCACATGGACTTTCCAAGGAATTAGGTTGCCAAAATGACCAATAACTCTGCCTGCAATTTCGAAGACAAATCTAGATTCTTAGAGCTTGAAAGTTGCACATAGATCTTTTTTGTTGTTGTTGTTGTTGTTTTAAATTAATCTCCTGTAGCATTTAATAGCAGCAACATCTATCTCATTGGGAAAAGTCACTGATACTTAGCTGGTAATGAAGCTCAGTGGTCAGAATTTTGATCTCTGGGCTCCTGTATTGTAGAGTCAACAAAGCACAGGCTGATATATTCAAGGAAAGCCAGATAAAGCATATTTGTTATGCTCACTCTAGTATACTTCAAGAAATAAAGGGAGGCAGCAGGAACAGAGGTTAGCATCACTTGGGCCAGAATGATAGGGGGTATCATAGAATAATGTAAAGACCTATTAAGGATAAGGAAATTCAAGGGTTGTTGTAGACCACACCGCAAGCACCTTGAAAGTGCTATAGGACAGAAATAGCCAGGCTGCTATTGCAAAGTCATTTTACAGTTGAGTACACAGATTAAATACTGGGAGCCCCAAATGGGAGCTGTGGGAGATCCAGTGCAGCAGTACATGGGTTACTGTGGACAAGGCTGTTCCTGGACAGTTAGGATGTCAAGCTGGGAAAAGAGGCAAGGCTTGATACAGTCCATAGCGTCAAAGCACAACAAAGACAAGACCTTTCACTCATTCTCGTTACAGGAACAGCTGTGAGGTTTGGGGGCCACAGCTACATTTGGTACCAGCACTCACACATCGGCTCCTGGCACATGCACTTTCGCCTGAAGACCCATCAGCTGCACGCTGTTTTGTTCTACGCTAACGGGACTGACCATGCCACTTTGGAGGTATGTGCTGCAATGCCCAGTGTAAAAAAACCCTTACTCTTTTAGGGAAGGGAGTCACAGAAAAAAGATGTAATAATATGTACCCTTAGTAATTAATCTAGCTAAAATATAAGACTTCGGAAGACCAAGCACAGTTTGGCAATTGCTGCAACCACAAATAGTTGTGATCTTTTTTATGTCTGTGAATGCATGTGCTAGTCTCTGGTGTGAAGGCAGCATACACCAATATCATAGATCTACATCATCATCTTTCCTTACAGTTTGCTTCTCCATCCCTGTCCTATATCACACCTCTAAAGGCAAAGAATATATCAGGTGGAATTTTCCTCAGACCAGTCTGCTTTCACTATAGCAAAAGGCATACTTCCCTCCCAGACCTTAGGAGAGGAGTCAGACTACTACTGAACACGCAAACTGTTTGCCAGCCCATGATATGGCTCAATCCTTCACATATGAGGCAGCCACATCGGGCTAGAGGCTTGGGGTAACAGGATAGAGACGAGGAAGGCACAGGTGAGCTCTGAAGTTGGGAATGATATCACCTGTCTTTACCTGCATCAGCGTCTATGCCAGTCAGGTCGTGCATCTAATCAAATGGACCTCTAATTAAAGGTCCTTTACAAGAATGGACAGAACAGACAAAACAGGAGTCTTGAATGTTATTTCTCAACCTCCCACTCTTTTCAACCACTTTCTTCAGGTGGTTTTACTGTTTAAGGCACATGCAGAGCCAGGAACATTTCAGTCAGATCACTCTCCTCCCTCTGTCTGCACAAGGAATCTATCCAGCATTCAAAGATCATCTCCCTCTTCCACTTTGGCAGCAGGAGGAAAGCAGCAGATAACTAAAGAATAGGGGGCTTGTATATTCCTCATCAATTAAATTCAGACAAACTGGAGACCAAGATCATAAGACATAGCTTACAGAGATTTGTCTCTGAGACTAATCACATTGAGATCTACACACTGTAACCTGCCTGGAATTGTTCATCCTATCCCTGAATTCCCTCATCCCTTCTCACAGGAGAATGAAATACTTTTCTTTCTGCTGTTATAAAAGACCCACACAGATAGGGAGCTGTACAGCAGCTGCACTCAAGACCTGCTCATAATACATACTGCAAACTCCTGCTGCCACAGCCATCGCTTCTTAAGAGCAAGAGCAGAGAAACATCATCCCTATATCCTGTACCATTTCCAAGGGTGACTATAAGTTGTATTGTAAAGGGCTGATGAGAAAAACTTCTCAAGAAGGGTCTTTAGCTTTCTACCCCATCTCTGGGAAGGAGAGTCACCAAGTAGTTCAGCAGAAGGAGTCCATAACTCCAGATGGTGCTCAGAAAGGATAAGATGGCAGGAAGCTCTACTGAGCCAGGCCTAACACAGAGAGTTAAGGGAGAAAAGACTTATTATTGGTGGAGTTCAGTGTGTCCATGATCTGTACCCATATATCTCCACAAGCTTTTCAATAGGAAACATTCATAAAGTCTCACCATAAAGTTGCCTTTGAATTATTTCTTCCCTGACTTACTTTACTTGCAATATATCAGGGTTCAAACCTTTTATAGACCATCAGGCCTGAAAGATACTGAAGGAATCCCTCAAGATTAAGCTTTGTAGGTTGCAGTACTTTAGGCATGAGCCAAAGCTTTGGAAGAATCAGAACTGATGGTTTGTAGACCTGGTGAAGAGGATGAGTTCTGCCAAGGGCAAGCATACCATCGCCCTTCCAATCACTAAGCTCTCCTGATGCGCAGAAATAGATTGCAGCAAGAGGATGGCAAGCCGGGAAAGACTTGGCAGCCTGTCAGTTCTTGCTCCAGGGAATCGAGTTCTCAGCTGTCTCCCAGCCCCAAAAATTGATAAGCCCAATCTACAGACCCATCTGAAGTGAAATTATGTTCCTCCAGATAAAGGGAAGTGACAAAGCTCTCTGGTGTGCTTGCCAATTGTGCAAAGAGATTTACGCACATGCTGCCCTGAGGCTCTTCCATGGCATGTGCCAGCTGCACCTAATTCTTTCTTTCTTCAGCAGCTGCTATCTCCTCCAACTGGGATTTATTTATACCATGGGCTTCTTTAAGAGCTAACTGTTGTCCTGCTCTGCTTTGACTCCTCCAGAGCAGCCCCTTCATATCGTATGTAGGTTCCTCTAGTTCAGTGTAGCACATAATCACTTCTCCTCTTCTAGCCTCTACCGAGCATCACCACTCCTCGCTGACTCTAATACCCCCAAGGAGATCTTTTGCCTGGGATTAATTGCTTGACGTTACATAGCAAGCTCTGCAGGTTTTCCATGAACGTTTCGTTCCATCTCTTTTCTCCTTCTCCATAGGCTCTTGGCTTCTATAAGAGAGAGGTTTTATCAACAAAGCGCTGGGGAGAAAAAAGTGAGAGAGAGATTTACCCCCGAGTTCACCCTGAAACAACACATCTAACCTTTCCTTTCTCCTTCCTCCATATGAGTTTTAATGAAACTATTTTAATTAATCTTGGGCCACAAATAGGAATTTCTGATGCCCCAGTTTAATGCAGAAGACAGTGGTGTGGCTCACTTTCAGCAGCTCGATATCTTGTCTCCCTCCCATCTACTGGAGAGAAATCAAGGATTGGATTGCAATACCTATCAGCAGCTTTGGCTTGGCTTTCCAGCACACTGGTTGGGATCAGGGTACAACAGTAATTCCTTTCTCTGCCTCCCAACTCCTCCTTGCCTTCTCTAGAGAAAGCTGCCAGTGCTTCTCCTCAACAAGGTCCTTTCAGCACTCTCACCCATGCCAAAGGGGCAACTGCTCCAGCACCTTCCCCACCACTAACAAGACAGTGAGAACAGAATAAAAGCCACATGGCCCAGAACAAGAGTCCATCTGTGACTGGTGATGAATAGTCTCAATACTGAGGCTCTGATTAGGCTCAGAAAGGGGGGAGAACGGGCAAGCAGGAGTATGACCACATGGCTCTGCACCTTGTTTTCTGGAAAGATGAGCTTCTCTTCCTGCACACTGGTCAGAGGTAGGGAAGGACCATGGGTGAAATTGTGCCAGAGAGATGAAGGTGTTTTGTAAAATAAAGGAGGTTGCAGTCACTTAAACAGGTTTTAATTGACCCACGCATAACTTAATATGGGTGAAGGGGGCTGACTTGGCCAGCTAGTTATTCTTGGAGTCTGAAAGCTGGGATTCATCTTGACTCTTAATGCTTAGGCGGGGAGAAAAGGGAACACATGGTAGAAGTGTTGAAAGCCTCTATGAAGACAGGTATCTGTATCACAGCTAACTGTGGCTTCTGGAATGTGTTTCACAGATGGTTAATGGAGTGCCTCAGCTTGGGTACAGCTGCCGGGGGAACTACACCGGGAACCTCTCCTCCTCACGTTTTGTGAGCGATGGCGAGTGGCACTCGGTCTTCCTGGAGGTGAAGAACACGTCCATCCGCCTGCTCATCGACGGCCTGGGAAATGCCTCTCTCCAGTTGCCAGCATCCTGTAGTGTGTCCCAGGGCAGACGAGACCTGCTTTTTGGGGGCCTCCGGCACTCACCCCACTCCCAAAGAGTCACGTGGGGGTTCAGGGGCTGCCTGGATGTGGTTGCAATCAACGGCAGAGAAGTGGTTCTCCTGCCCGGGAAAGGGCAATCAAAGGAAGTCGTGGAGGAGGTGGGGATAAAGCAGTGTTGCTCCCCCACCGGTGCCTGCAGCAGCAACCCATGCCTCAACAACGGGATGTGCTCCGAAACTCACGGAGGAGGTATGTGAACATCCCACACAGAGCAATGAGAGAGCAATAAGTAGCGAGAGGAGGGAAAGATGCAACCTCTTCATTCATCCCTATGCGAGGGGCTGCTCCAAGGAGAATCAGAGGTCCAGGGGGACCTCAAGTGATAGCTGTCACAGTGCAGCAGCAGTGGAGGGGTGCAAGATCCTCATCCTGGCTCTCACCAATGGGACCACGGCCCTGAGAAACACCAGGAAGGTGTTTCTAAGGCGTGTGCATGACCTAGGAGAGCGCAGCATTGCCAAAAACTCAGATGCAAATAGAAATTCCACCCACCTCTCTGCATCCTCTTTGCTTAAGGAGCCTTTAGCAAAGCTGGAATCAGGCAAGATGGGATCATGCAGTGATGGTATCTGGGCAGAAATAAGACAAGATCTTGGTCTATTCCCACTGCAGTCAGTGACTCCCCAGGGCTATGGGAAGGGATATGGGAAAACCGTAAGCTCAAATCCAAGAGTCTCAGGCTAACACAGAGTGCATGTGCTCAACTGAGGTTTGATACCAGGTTCTGTCCAAGATAGCCTCACCACCACCACATTCCTCCCACCAGGGGAATCCCTCACCAAGCTGTATCACAGGGTCTATCAAGATAGATACTGTGTGCACCTTGGCCCTTCCTTGGGGCAGAGGGGTGTTTTCCAGGCTGCTGCGTGAGGCAGAAGCTCCTCCTGCAGCTCTGTGCTCTTTGGGTCCATTGCCAAATCCCACACCCTGCCTGGCGAGCAAGCGAGGACAGAGGAGGGAGCACACCTCCTCCTGCTCTGCCCGCAGCCTCTGGGAACAAGATTCCCAGCCCTGTCGACTCAGCAGCTGCCTGGTTCAGGTGAACTTGTTTGACACGAGGTACATCTGTACTGAACAGTTAGCCTGGCTGGCATCACACCTCAACCTTAGCCTGGAGACCCTCCACACAGAAAACCCCTTTGGCTGGGATGGAAGGGACTCAAAGCCTATGAGGTGAGAACTCTGCTCTAAATCAAGGCATCACCTGCTTGCTTTGCAGAGAGCATACAATAGGAGCAGGGAGGAGGAAATCACTCACTAATAATCTAATAACCATCCAGTGCTCTTTACATAGTTTCCTTCCAAGGTGATCAACTTCTGCAAATGGCCCAGCTGCCCAGGAAAGAGCCTGTGGGACATGGCCCCAAGGCAGAAACACGCAGGGCACTGCTGCAGGGAAGGGGATGCTCAAGAGACGTTTAGTTTGTGAGGTGCTTGCCTGCCTCAAGCGTTGTGGGCTCACTCCTGTGGACCACAGGCACACAGCACAAGGTTATGCAAAGCTGTGTGGAGGCATCTCAGGCGTGGGATTACCTGCACAGGCAAAGACACGTCTGTGCAGGCGAGCCCGGCTGCGCCACGTGTCCGCGTGAGAACGCGTCCGTGCGGGAAGGGTCAAAGCCAGACCAGCCACCACATCAACCACAGCACTTGGGACCACAGCTGCCAACACATGTGAACCCCTGCACCCAGGAACACGCATGTTTGAGCACACGCAGCCCCACAGGCAGTGTCCAGCACCTGCTGCACGAGCATCGGCACGTCCTTGTTGTACGACTGTTAACACGCATGTGGAGACAGGTCTACGTTTGTTCACCCTGTTCTCTAAAGCAGGGATGTTTAACCTGTAGATGAATAGCACTTTTCAAGCGTTCTGAAAGGTGGAAACTCTGAACTTCCCATGTGGCACCACCAGCCGAGCGATTAGCAGGAGCTCAGCACAGCCAGGGACATTCCCATGCTTAGGGCTACATTAAACAGCAGCCAAAAAGGCAAACAGCAGCAGCCCCCTCCGAGTCCCCAGCTATGCAGGACTGTGAGCAGACACCTCCTGTAGGCAAGAGAAACCTGACATGTTGAGACAGGCGCTTCATACCACACAAACTCGCAGGACTAAACACTTCAGAGAACAATAAGGTACAGAGGATTGCATTTAGCAGAGTCAGAAACCATGAATCAGCCAGCCAGGCTTCCCTTCCTTTAGCCTGATTTTTATCCCTAGCTTCTCCATGCATTAAAGCTTCACCCTGGATGCATCCCTGGCAGGAGAGGGTCTGTGTCAGGAGAGCACAAGCTTGACTTCTTACTTAAATAGCTTTGTAGTGCCATTGTATCGCCCCAGAGTGGACGCCCAGCCTCCAGCAACTGCTCCAGGTCCTATAATGTACCCACCAGCCTTCCATGGATGGCATGGGTGCCCCACAGCACCTTTCTGCAGCAGCAAGTACCTATGCTTAGGCAGCCAGATTGAGCCCTCTGTGCATGCCATCAGCACCAGGCACTGCTCCTCCTGTTCTTGCTAGTTGTTCCATATGGATACGGTCTCTATATGGCACTCTCTCACTCTCTCCAGGTTACACCTGCATCTGCCCTGGGCTGTTTTCTGGAGAGCACTGTGAGCTAGGAGATAGCCCCTGCGAGTCCAAGCCCTGCCTGCATGGGGGAACCTGCACCCTCTCTGCCACCGGGTACTCCTGCCACTGCCCTGACTGGTACCTGGGCGAAAGGTAAGGTCCAGGAAGGCTTTGGGATGGGTGATGTCGCATGGAGGGTGAAAACATGACCTGTACCAACAACCACTGCACATTTCTGGAGCTCACCAGATCCAGACACGGATTAGTTGCAAACTGCGTGTACTTGAGCATTGCATCCAAAGGCAGAGCTGAGCAGACTAGGACGTAAACAGCTCTGCCATCAAGTGGTCATTGCCTCTCTGTGCTCATCTCCTCTGAGCAGGAGGGAAAATAGAAGAATCTCCTCTCCTCACAGATGCTTTGAATGCCCCTCCAAGCCCCCTGTCCTGCCTCCAGCCCAGCACGATGAGGGATGCCCAGCACAAGCTCAAAGAGTATCACTCCAGCTCATCGCTCTGCCCCATTTAGCCAGGATGAGCACTGGTCCTTTGAATCAGTGCCACAAATCAAAGCCACAAATTATTCGTGCAGCTCTTGGACTAAAAGCATATAGCTGGGCGTTAGGTGGCAGTGTGATATTTGAAATCACCAGTCGTCCAGCTGCAGCACCACCAGCTCACACCCAAAAACACTAAGAAAGAGGAGCCCAAACCTCACAGAGTTTGTTCAGTAGCAAGAAGAAAAGGAAGGAAAGCCAACAGAGCATTGCACATTCCCGCTAGCAGGGGGAGCCCATCACTGTTGGAAGGAAAGGTTCCCTGTGCTGTTGGGGAACTTTTAGGTTTTGTGGGGTGGAGCAGGACAGAGAATCAGAAATTCAGTCCCAGTTCTGCAGATCCTTAAGATGCCAAAAAAGCCTCCCCAACAAGGCTGCCCATCACCACTTCTCAGGCTAGATGTTCCCCAAATGTTCACTGCAACCTGCAAACATCCACAGATCATCCTGAGAGCCCCACAGAGCCTGGAGGACATATGAGGCTTCATAAGACATTAACACACTTTCAGAGTGACCCCGTGCTCCCTAATTTAACAGGATAAGAGCATCTCTCTATGCAGTGTTATCCCTAGAATGTCCAAATACTCCTCTGAGGCAGGACGCTCCCCATTTTAGTTTGTTGCATATGACTGAAAAATAGGACCACCCTGTAAAACATATTCTCCTGAAAAGCATCATTTTATACTCAAGGATCATGGTCCTCTGCTAGGAGAGGCAGATATGAGTCTAGGAAGGAAGAGCAGACAAGGATGGAGCATCCTTACCTGATATAAGTCAGAACCCTGAACAGGATGCTGCATCCCCAGGCTGACTGTGGTTGTCTCCATCCTCTCCTCCCTACAGGTGCGAGAAGCTGGCTGAGGAGTGCCAAGACAACCCGTGCCGAAACTCCGGGCGCTGCGTGAGCAACCAGGGCTCGGTGCACTGCATCTGCCCATCGGATTACCAGGGGGACTACTGCACGCAGCCCATCATCACCCCGGCCATCGTGCCCACACAGTGGGCAGTGGGCCCTGAGGAGATTGCAGAGATCGTGGCCGGCGTGCTTGGGGTGGCCATCCTGGCTGTGGCCTTCGTGCTCATCCGCAAGCGCTACCGCCACCGGGCCAAGACACACAAGCCCGTGGCGCGGGAGGACCCCGACCTGCTCTCCAAGAGCGAGTTCTCCAAGAGCGTAGGTGTGGGCACTCAAGCCGTGCCACCCATCGAGCTCAACATCCTCAGCGATGCAGCGCACAACAACCTGGACCGGGGCACGCCGGAGCAGCGCAAACCCACCAGCACCCCCGAATTCGTCACCTTCAGCTCGGCCAATGCCCCGAAACACCGGGGCACCATCGTGTGCAGTGTGGCACCCAACCTGCCGCCCGCTGCACCCCCCTCCAACTCCGACAACGAGTCCTTCATCAAGTGCACTTGGGCCAGGGAGGAGATGGGTCAGTAGACACTGGTTTTTGCTGCTCTTACACATCCCTCTTCCCCTTGTGAAGTGGATTTAAGGTTTACAAGCATGAGGGACCAATGGTGTTGGTTAAAGCCAAGCAAAGCACAGGCAAATGGTGCCCAAGCCCTCACTGGTACATCCTAGTTTTCAGCTTCAACATCCTCAATTTCACATGCAATCAGCAGGGAAAACATTAGTGCATAGCCTGGATTCCCACACATCATGGGTCAAAAGACCCTATAAGAGAGAATAGTGAAGTTAAGGGTTAAAAATTAAGATCCTGAAAGTCAGTGTGAGTTTTAGTTCTCTAAAACGCTTCAATACTTCTAGGCAGGGGGATCACACCCTCAGGGAAACACAGTGCATAGCTCCTGACAGCAAGGTTACTGCTTTTCTCCATGCAGGAATTCATCACCAGTTTACACTGTTAGTAGAGAGTTCACAAGAGTAACTACAGGGAAAGGAGAGATCCAGTGGATCACTTGCTCTGCCCCATCCTTACATCATGCAACTTTCTTCATTCTGAATGGCACGATGAAGTGTCTTTTGGGTGCTAGAGTAGTGGATGGCTGAAAGCTGGTGGGAACACTGCTTCACCACAGCAGTCCCCTCAATTCCCAAAGCAGCAATTACAACTTCCCTGTCCCCACATCTCTCTTCCCTGGTGTGCCACATCTCCTGCAGGCTCAGGATCCGCAGAGGGAATTAGCGGGAGGGCAGGAGAGGGAAAACAACAGCTTGAACTACAGCTAACACAACTCTCTTTTATTCCAGTCTACCCAGCAGAAACAACCTACTGGCCCCCCCGGTACCTGTCATCGGATGTCCAGGAATATTCTCACTACGAGATCATTCAAGGCCCCCCCGCATCCTCCTCCCACCCTCCTCTTCCCCCACCTCCTCCTCCACCGGCAGACACGGAGCCGGTTGCTCTTTATGGAGGCTTCCCCTTCCCGTTGGACCAGAGCAACAAGCGGGCGCCCATCCCGCCCCGCTACAGCAACCAGAACCTGGAGGACTTCCTGCCGCTCGGCCCCGTGGACATGGGAGCCTCCCAGTGCCAGAACGAATACACAGCCATCAGCTACTACCCAGCACAACTGGTGCAGGGCGAGGGCGTCCCGTACCAGCCCGACCCCGGGTACAAGCGGGTGAGCATGCGCCTGAGCGTGGCCCAGCCCTCATATGCAGACTGCGAGGTGGGCCACCAGCCCAGCATTCGAGCACAGCCCCTTCCACCCCCCAACTATGAGGGCTCCGACATGGTGGAGAGCGACTACGGGAGCTGTGAGGAGGTGATGTTTTAACAGGGGGCTGATACTCCAGATGAGAAGCGCATCTCCGTGCAGAACAGTGTGCAGGGGGCTGGTATGTGCTGCTGAAGGGAGGCTTAATGTGTCCTCCCCACCTTGCAGCATCTCCCCCTGCATGGCTGGGTTGTAATTTGGCTGGATCTTTCCCCACACCGTGCTCCTGCTGCAAATGGAGGGGAAATGCTCCAGCCATTGCCCGGACACAGAGGATGCTCCTGGGATGCCAATGACTAACCTGCCTCCTTGCCAAGGGGACTCCCTCGGATACCATGCAGGACCACAGCATGCCACCTCCTCCCACCCCAGGCTCCCTGGCCACAGGGATGAGGAGGAGAAGGAGGGCAAGCACTGCAGGTATGGCAGCAGTCATGGTGCAGAAGGTGCAAAAGGACTAGTGATGCACAGCCTGGGAATGCCCTGTGTGGGATAGCAGAGCTACCCTCCTCTGGCTCCGAGGGCTTGCATCAAGCCAACACATTGCCCGGTGGAATGGATCAGCTGGTGCAAACCCTCTTCCATGTCTGCTCCCTGATGCAGGGAGAGAGATGAGGGAATGCAGCTGGTCCCGTCAGCACATCCCTCACTTGGCCAACAGCAGTCCAAGAAAAAAAAAGGAAAATATAAAAAGCCCATTTCTGTATTAAAAACAAGCAAGAAGCTTCATCACACCAGGAACCACCCACAGACTCAAACCAGTGCAGCAGCAAAGCACAACCCCTGCCCAGGCAGGCTGTGCTCATGGGAATAAGGGAGACCCTGTCCTGAGGATGTGAGCACAGACATGTCCCATGGCTGTCATGGTCACATGCTGAACACAGCAGTACATGGTCCTGCCACCCAGATGGGGCTCCCTGGTGTATTCCAGAAAGACTGACCAGCACCACATGGCTGAGACAGGGCACCAAGGCTGCTGAGCGATGGTTTGCCCGTATGTCCCTGTGCTTGGAAATGTATCGTTGCTTTGTGAGAGGTTTTCTTTGGTTGGTTGGTTGATGTAACTTTTTTTGTTGTCAATTTTTGGAAAGTATTAAAAGAGTTTGGATTTTTTTACTACTATGATTTTATTTGATAACTCAGGGATTTCCTTGTAAATAGGACATCACTGTCCAGCTCCAGCACAGGGAATAACAGCTTCTTTTGGACCCCAGCACCCCCTTCAAAGTACCAAAACAGCAAGACAGAGCTCGTTGTCAACTGGAGAGCACTATCCATCTGTTTCCGAGACTGGTGCCAAGTGACCCCACCAGTGACGGATGAGGGGGGACAGTCCCAGCCCTGGGGATCCCTCAGGGCCAGCCCCATGCCAAGGCAGGAGGGCACACAGATAATAAGTGTATCATACAGGCAGTACAAGTGGGAACACCTCAGAGGACTAACACTAGGAGCAGGAGGGGAGATCACACAATTTCATGCCCACAACGAGGACCAGGGCATGATTTGGGAGCCCCAAAACACTGGGTGCAGTAGGTGGGTGCACACAGAGGTTTGCTTTGCATTTCCCAGACCTCTTCCTTACCAAGAGGGAAACCACGTTCTTGCCCCATGGCAGCCAAGCACCTATAGCTGACAGGGTGGGACAGCCTTCATGGTAAATTCACACATCCCCAGCTTCCCTGTTCCTCCTTTGTTGCTCCTAAGAGCAAAGACATGTGAAACCCCTGTTTGCTCATTCCTCCCAGACCAGAATAAACCAGAAATCATTTCTTTTTCCATTTTTGCTGCAGCAGCAGTAGGATTCACCCTGCTCCCCAAAACACCCCAAGGATACCACAACATCCTACCTGCTGCTGGCTTCAGGGGGGCTCATCACACAGAGAGGGCAAGAAGAGAATGGCAGGACAGTCTTCCTCCCACCTGAAGTGCTGCTGCAGGACGAGCATCACCTGCAATGGCCAAACCTCCCACCCCAGCCCTGTTACCCCACCTCAGCTGGGGTTAATCCCACATTACAGCCAGGGCAAGGAGCAATTGGCTGCAGTTGTGCAGGTCCCCAACTCAGCTTTGCTCTACAGGATGGGCTTATGGCTGGTTTTAATGAAACTTCTTGACTTTAGCTCCCCAGGGTCCCCTTGGCTGACAGCTGCAGGGCAGGGGAGGGCAAGGGCAATGGAGGTGATGCTAAATGACACTTAAAAAGAGATAGCCTCAGCAAAGCCATTTCAAGGAACGGGTGCAGCCCTGCAATGCTAAACCCTTGAAGAAAGGATGGCCATGGATCCAGCCATGGTGACTCTCCATGGTCAGTAATACCTGGATGGCCAGGAGCTGCCTGTGCTCAGCTGCTCCTCCTGCCCTGGGGTTCAGATGGCCTCAAATCCCCCTCCCAGGACCACACTCCCCATTACTCTGCATAAAGAGACTTTTCTGCCACAACTTCAAGACATTACCCTTTTTTCAGCACTGATTTCCTAAATAGCCCCACTAAGGACACACCACAGTGGCATGAATTATTCAGCAGCATGAGGATAAGCCAAGCTGCAGCAATCACAGGTTAGGGTTGGAAACAACCTTAAGATCATCCGACCACCGATGCTGGATGCTATTATAGAATCATAGAATCATAGAATCGTAAGGGTTGGAAAGGACCACTCCTGCCAGGTAGTTTAGCACTTGCCTCATGGAAGAGAAACCCCCATCTCACAGCCCAGCACCTTTCCACGTAAAAAATAAATCATATTTATTGATTAAAGTAAGATACATGATTCAGGTGCAGCCCCAGCTCTTTCACCGGGCAGCTACACACACTGTACGCTGACAATATCCATAGGCACGAGACATGTACATTAATCATTTCTATATCTACAAGTTCCATGGTTACAGAGCAGCCTACGATATGCAAGTGTCAAGTTTTCGGGTCCATTGGGCCCTGTGCCAGGACTCCCTGGCTCAGCAGAGCCCATCACACCATGTGCCCCACCAGCACGTCTGGCCCCATCTCCAAACAGCCCCTGAACACCCCCATAAAGTGAAGAACTGCAAAACCATTTAATGCTGCTGTGATATCCCAGTCTCTTTGGAAATGAGGCCTTCACCACTGAGCGGAAAGTGAGTTTGGATGCCAGGATGCCAACAAACCCACTGATGCCCAGTGCCAGGCAGGGGACATGCCCTTGGGACACAGTTGTACCCCAAGATGTGGCCTGCCTTCTCGCAGTGTCCCAACAGAGCAGGGGGCAAGCACCAAACGTCCCCAGCTCTGCCAAGGGTAACATTTCTGCACCCAACCCCAACGGCCACACTGGGGTCAGTACGCAGTGATGGATGTGAATATTGCACTTCTGTCCGTGGCGTGCCCTGGAGCCCCCTCCCAGACCTGAGTGTTTGCTCCAGATGGAGGGTTTGACTTAAAGCTTTGCTCTGCTCATGACCAAGCGATGCCGGAGCATTCTGAAACCTTCACCAGCGCAGACTTTGAGGAGACAAAGTGAGCCCTGAGAGATGCAGGGAGCAGGTATGGGGCCGGAAAAGGAGCAGCAGCATGGCACGGACCTACCCTGCCCCTGGGTCCATGTACCAGCACAGGGCACCCAAAGCAGGACCAGCACAGGGGGGACAGTGCAAGACACTGAAACACCACACACCGTGGAGGCAGGCTGCAGGGACACCGCTCAGCACAGCCTTCTCCTCCCAGAAGTGGGTCAAACACCAAAAATAACCCCAAGCCTCACTCATCCTCCATTAAAGATGAGAATGCAGCGTGCCAGTGCTATATTCACACCGCCAGGAAGACATGGCTGTGGCAGGATGAAGGGATAAAGGCTTTCCAAAGGAAGCCACCGCACTGCCGGTGTTTGGAAGATGCTGCATTGGAAGGGAGGAGTTTGGCCAAGACATAGGGTTACAGAGGGGTGGCTCAGCCAAAACCTTTTTGCACTACTAGAAGACATCCCATGGAGGATGCATTTGCTCTCTTGTCTTAGAAACAAAGAAATCCAGCAGAAAGGCAAGGAAACTCCCCAGGGAGGAAGCTGGGCTCACCGAGGAAGGAAAGCAGCAGCATAACGGGGACCACCCCCCAGGCATGCACGAGCCACAATGCAAGAAGCAACAGGAGCACAGGGAGAAGCACTGGAGAGCTGCATCCTACTGGAAGACAGGAGCTGGGGCAGAGGATGTAGAGGAGGTAAGGGTAAAAAAAATAGGGGTTTTGAGTGTGATTTGACATCCAGCATCAGCCTGCAGACACAGCTGATGTGTGCACTGTGAACAAGGCAATGTGTTTTAGCAGTGTGCAGGCAGCAAGTGGTGACCCCTGAGGACACCCCATCCCACACAGGGAGAGGGCTCCCAGCTGAAAGCAACCAGCTTGGACCCTCGTTGTGGCAGAGCCCATTTGTTCCCCACATGCCTTGGTTCTCTGACGCTTCCAAAAGCCTTGCACTTGTGCGTTACGTGAGGAAAAAGAAGTGTCATTACTGAAAGCATGGGATGGGGTTCAGCAAACCCTCCCATGCCAAGGATGTACCCAGTGCCCAGCGTCAGGCCCTGCTCAGCCCCTCAGGCTGCTGAAAACAGAGCTGGAGCACAGCAGGAGCCAATGCCCATGTCTGGGGATCCCAGTACAGGAAAGCTGGGGTCCCCGAGATGCTCCACACCTCAGGCTCTGCCCACACTCCCCACAAGGTGAGGAGGCAGCTCCACACTCTCCAACCTGAGCTGAGGTTTCTCTGTTGCTGTAAAAATAAAGTGCTCAGGGAAAAAAAACCAAAACAAAACCAAACAAACTGGCACAAAATAGAGCAGTCCCTGTTCCCACCCTGCCTGAAGGGATGGGGGATATATAGAAAGGGTGGGATTTAAGAATAAAATATATAATCAAAATCCACATCCCCTGGATTGCTCCCCTCTGAAAGCGACTATTTACAGGGGCTGAGGGGGCTGTTTTGCTCTATCACCTGCCCAAAAAGCCCCCAGGGAAGGCACTGCCCCAGCCCAGATCTAACCTCCACAGCCAGAGCCCTGCTGCCGGGGGGGGCAGCCCTGTCCTCTCACAGACCAATCCCACCACGAGGAGAGGGGAGACCGTTGCCAGGAGACCAGCATCTCCCGGAGCCCCTGTGCCCCCAGCGTGGCACCCGGGCGGGCAGGGCACCGTCACTGCACCACGGCACTGGTGGCGTTCACCACGGTGGCCGCGGGCGCTGCCAGCTCCACCAGCGCCTCGTACGTCCCCACCACGAAGCCCACGAAGCCGAAGAGGCTGATGGCGATGTCCTTGGTGATGACGAGGGGGTGCATGCCTTCGGAGTAGTAGGTGGCGATCTCCAGCAGCGGGGGGAAGATGAGAGCCAGGGCGCTGCTGCTGACGGAGCCCACCAGCGAGATGACGATGTCCAGGCGCGGGATGAGGATGGCCAGGACGCCTGGAGAAGGAGCAGACATCACGTTAGCACTGATGCTTCCCAGATGGCAAAGACCCTCCTCCCCTGAGTCAAAGCAAGCAAAAACCCACTGCAGGGATCTGCTTGAATCCTCCCTCTGCCCTTCTCCCTGACACAAGAGCTTTGAAGATGGGGTTACGTATATTTTCTTCTCCACAACACGCAATTAAGCCATTGCATTGAGTTAACAAAGTGCAGCATGCAGACCAAACCCTTCTTGTCACCCTGGGCACCACCACAGTGAGCTCCAGGGTTAAGCAGGATGGGTGCCCCTGCAAGCAGATGCTGCTGGCAGAAGAGCAGCCACAGCATCCCCAGCCCCCCTCGTGAGAGCCAGGACTCCTGCCCCCCACACCTGGGGAGCTGTAAAGCCTCAGAAACCCCATAAAAGCAGGAGAAGGGAAGAAAAAGCCCTCTCCCCTCACCCTGAATACATCAGTGTGGTTTGCATGTTTAGAGCTGCTCCAGCAGCAGAGCGCCCACGGCACAGCCCCGGGGAGAACATTTGTTAGGTAAAATCTGCAGCCAAGGAAAATCCCCCTGGGAGACTTCTGACAGCTCTGCACTTAGCAGTGCAAACTCTGCTCCTGCTCGGGGCCAGGGGAGGACAGAGGGATGGTGCCTTCTCCTTCCAACCAGCCCACAGCCGCCACCACAACGCCCCTTAGCACCACACACTGAGCAAGCTCCCCATCCGAGGCAACCTCGGCGCTGGAGAGCATCGCTGCTGCTTCTTAGTCAAACACAGCCTGAGGAAAAGACAAGCAGAGCTTTGCATGACAGAAGAGCACCCTCTGCAAGCAAAGCAGACTTCACGATTTAATCAAATACTGGTTTATTGCTTTGAAAGCTCTAGGAGACACCTAGAAACATGGTAGCTAAAGCCTTGGTGGAGAAGGGACATCTCGGGGCTCCTTACCAGAGGGATTTGTTTTCACCCTGGTGATCAGCTACAGGCTGCTGGAGCCTTCCTGAGCCAAAGATCACCCATAGCACCACAGGAGATTAAAAGCTTGGGAGGCTGACAGCAGGCATAGACACAAACAGGAGATGCTCCTGCACAACACCACATTCCAGCCCTGCTGTCATCTGGATAAAGCTAGAGACAAACCTTCCCTCCACCATGGGGGACAGCAGCAAAGGTCTCCATTGAGCTGTCCTGGAGGAAGTTTATCCCAGTGCTCAGCCCTGCACAGGGCCAGAGGAGGGCTCTGCCAGGTTCCTGCTGCAAGCAGCATCCCTGCTCCAGCAGCATCCTCAGCCCACCTCACACGGCTCTTTGGACTCGAAGCAAACAAAACTATTAACCCCCTCTAAAAGAGGTAAAGCTGAAGCACCAGCTGCAGCCCTCAGCCTCGGGGGCAACGGTCGTGCTTCCCACAGGTATTAATTCAAAGGGGTTTTAAGTGTGCCGGTTTTGAAGTCTAAGCTTAAAAGACACCAAATTGCATCCTCTCTTTGGAAGCCAAAGCCACGATGCAGGCTTGTTCTACGGCCACGCATTCTGCTGATGAATATTCATGCAACCCCCCCAATTGCTTTTATCCTCAGCAACAGCCACAGCCATTTCTTACAGGGAAGGGTAAGGGGAGGAGGTACAAAGGAACCAGCATCCTTCCACCAGCACCGAGACAGGAGGGTACAGCCACTGACGGTTCCCAAAGCCATCCCATTGCTCCAAGCCTTCACTTCCCTGGCCAGGCAAACCCCAACACCCTCCAGGAGAGGCTCCCAGCCTGACCAGAGCACATGGCCCAGCACAGCAGGATTTCATCCCTGCACCATCCCTCCAGCTGCAGGGCATTGAGGCAGAAGGTGCTTCAGGAACTCAGCACAGAGGAGATGGGGCTTTGCCCACCTCTGTCAATGCAGCTCAACGGCCCATCATTAGTGAAAGCCCAGAAACCAGCAGCACCCTGCTCTCAGCCAGCTCCACCACCCATGAGTTAGCATCACACTCCTCTCAAACCCAAACCAAAGCCAGCTGGGATGCAGGGAAGGTCCCTGATGCTCAACTCTGGTGCATCAGCAGCATCAAGCCACGGAGAAAAGCTCTTTTTCAGCAGATGACGCCAGGGAGCTCAGTCAAGCATTTCAGCTGTGCTGACAACAGCAGGGATTTAGCCTTCCAGAATCAAGCCAACCAAAATCAGATCCTTCTGCACCTGATTTGCTCCACACCTTTTCCAAAGGTTCACGAGGCTCAAGCCCAGCAGCTTGCTCCACCAGAGCCTCACTGCAGGCACCAAATGATGTGGGAAGCTTACTGCTCCACTGAGAAGACTGGTCCCATATAGAGGGGGCAGAGGACCACTGCTGTGGCTCTTGGAGGCCACCTTGGCCCATTGTCTTTAGCAAGGTCCAGGAGACTCCCTCCTGTGAGGGCTTTAGCAGCAGGGCCAGAGGCAGGAAGGCAAGGGGTGAAAGCTCTTAGCACCACCAGCCCATAGCAGGAAGGAGGTCCCACATCCTCATAGGGGAACTCAGACAAGGTGCTTTGTACTCACAGGTCACACCAACCAGGGCCACCCTGAGGAGCAGGTTGACCAGCCAGCCCCAGCGCTCCGACACTCGGGCGACGAGGGGAGGAATGATGATCTCGGCGGGCACATAGAACTGCACAGCGTAGGTGATGAAAATCCCAAAGGAGAAGAGCAGCTTGACAGCTTGGTACAGCCTGCAAATGAGAAGGACACCCAGTGATACACATTCTGCTCCAATCCCTGTAGCATCAACAGCAGAAAGCAGAAGGGGAACGCTTTGCAAGAAGGACTTTTGTGTGCCAATGGTTTTCCCCTCCTGAACGGTCTCCTGGAAAATTAGGGGTGATGCATTCAAGTCCACAGAGATTGCAAGGAAACAGCACAAACTCCAAGCCACCACAACATGTGCAGCTATACCTAATCAGAGGCTTTTAGTCTTGGTGTAAGGAATCATCAGGCAGGAGCTGGGCCAGCAGGCTCTCAAGTGCTGCTTCCCCTTGGGAAAACCCATGGACACACATATTGAGAGTTCTTTGAAAAATAAAACAAATAAATAACCAACCAACCATGACAAACCACTGTCCTGCTCCTGACTCATTGCAAGGCACAGGAAAAGCTGAGGTGTCCTTGGCCAAGGGACCAGGAGCCTAACTTGATCTTCAACAAGTTAAGGCACCCACCTACATTTCTAGACGCACATGTTGCCACCCTGCCCTTGGCTGCACAAAATAAGACTTCCAGGTACCTTGCTCCCTGTGTAGGGATACAGGCTCCATATCACCCTCTCCACTTGAGGAGGCTGGAGTCTGCAAGGTCTGCAGTGGCACAGGGTGGCCTTCTTCATGATTGTCTCCCCCAGAGAACACCTAAATACCCACTAGCATTGGTACTGCCAAGAGCTGCAATCCTGACTTTAGGCCAGTGACCCAGAATGAGGTTGCATCCATCCCTAGAGGTTCCTCACCTTGACCTTCATCCAGCCTCTGAGCTGAAAGAAGAAAAAAGCTTCCTTTTCTCCTATTTGTAACCAGCTGGATTTTATTCTGTTATAACAGCAGATGAAGAATATCTTCAAAGAGGCTTATCAGCTGCAGCCACGAATATTTCACAGATTTCAATTACCGCTTGGCTTCTGAGGAGGGGGAAGAGGACAGAACCACTGGGATAAGTCTGGGTTTACAGAGCAAATGGGATACAAATGTCACCACCGCCACCTGTAACTGAACCTCCTCCATAAAACAAAAAGAGCAGCTATTTTGGGCATGCTGCATAATACATGTTTGGGGGGAAGACAGCTAAAAGAGCAGTTTGGGCAGAGCAGAAGGAAGGCACAGTGCAGACAGGCTGCAAACAGCACCTCAGGCTCACCCCGAGCCAGATCTCACCATGTCCCACATCCTACAGCGATGCAGCAGGGCACAAGCGTGACAGCAGGTCAAAGCCTGTCATAGGTGGCCAAAAAGCCACCTCCCAGCCCCATCTCTGCCCTCAGCTCCCCAGCAGCTGAAAAAGCCTCTCCAAAAGAGGAGTGATACCCAGTTACCTCATATATCGCCCCACCCTCATATATCCCCAATTCAGGACATGCTGACCAAGCAGGAAACACGGGTCCTGGCCATACCACTTGGGTAAGTATGAAGTGGATCCAAGCTGAGGAAGGAATTTGTCTCTTCCTGCCTTCTTATACCCCTTTACCTTCTTTGGGCCCAAGCCATTGTCCCTCTGTATGTTGGCTCTCAGCATTCAGCTGCTACAGCAGCAGTCTCAAACCAGAGAAGTCCAAATATTCACATGCAAGACAGCTTTGAATACTAGTGGCAGAGTCTGGTGCAGTCAAACATTTCCCACAATCACAGGGGATGGAGTTAGGGATCACCTAAGTGAATGGGACCAGATCAGATACATTCAAGATTGTGGCCAACATCAGCCTGAAGCTATTTTATCATCTTTAAAAGAGCAGGGTATTCAGGGAGAGGTCCTGCTGCCTGGGAAGAAGAATCATATCCATCTTCAAGAAGAAGGAGGGAAGCTACAGGCTCATCAGCCTCACCTTGATCTCCTAAGTCCTTCTGGCATCCATTTCCAGGTACATATTGCACAGGGTGAACAGCCAGAGGGGATTTGCCAAGGGGCAATCATGGATGTATCTTCATCAGTGAACCTGGATGAGGTCTTGACAACCCAGAGCACACTGTTAGCAAGTTCCCAATAAGACTGAATGGGAGGGAATGACTGACACACCTTGGAGCAGGACCTAAACAACGTGGAATCATGGGCAAAGTCCAAAAGCAAACACAAAATCCCACGCATGGGAAAGGCTGAGGTCCAGCTTCCCATCTGGCCAGAACATGACCTGGAGGTCCTGACCATGAGCCAGCAGCAGGACCTTGCAGTGATTAAGGTCAATCACATACCAGGCTATGTTAGCAAAAGCACAGCCAGCAGGTTAAGGGCAGGGATTACTTTCATCTGGGGCTTGTGAAGCTGCATCTTGAGTATCATGCCCAGTCTTGAGCTTCCCAAGGCAGAACAGACATCGACCTAACACAGCAAGTCGAGTGGAGGCTACTAAGATAGCTGTGGCTGGAGCACATGATACACAAGGAGACGCTGCAAGACCTGGGCTCATTCAGCATGGAGAGAATGTTAAGGGGGATGTTATTGCTGCCTTCAGCTACCTAATAGGAGGGCATGGAGAAGACAGACAGGCCGTTTTCAAAGTTGCACAGCAGAACAACCAGAGGCAACAGGACAGAGCTGCATCCCAAAAGGGTAGTTAAGCATCAAAACAAAGGCCTGAAGAAGTGGGGAACCTCACTCTTTATGGATATTCAAAACATAAGTCGGCCTTGCTTTGAGCAGGAGGGTGGACTCAATGATCTCTGGCTCACAGTGCCCCCTCCGAGCTAAATTTGCCCTGTGTTTCCATAAGCAAACTAAAGACACAGCTATCTTGAGAGTCCAGAGTGCACCCACATAGCCAGACGTGACTTGAGTGCACAGTAGCCTTGAGCCACCTATCCCAACACCTGCATATCTTAAAGCTGTATTTTCAATAAAGTGATGCTGTAAAACCATAAAGTGTTCCAGGGCAATCACCAATTAAGACATGTTATTAAAAAAGTTACAGAAGAAGGTTGGCTACCAAACCTGCCCAGGTCAGGAACCAGGATAACAAGCTCAAAGGGCATTTTAAATACCAAGACGAGAAAGAGCTCAAGCACTAGCCTTAACCCACAGGTCCAGTGGAGAGGCACTGGAGAGGCACTGCTCTGCCAACCACAGCAACTACTTGCTTAACCCAGATGGCCACACCAAGCCATCCCAATGAGCTGCAAGAAATGGCATACCCTCCTTTGACCACAAAGCTCTGTCATTACCTATCTTCAACTGGCCATATGCAACCAAACATCTTCCCCCTCGCTAGAGCATTTCTTCACTCTTCAGCTGGAGCGGTGAAGCAACGCTTCCGAGGATGCAAGGAGGGATTTCTGCATACAGTGCACTGTTGTGGAGGCTGTGGTGAGACCTGGGTACTGGGAACTGACACACTCCTCATTTGAGGAAGCTGTGGTTATGGAGAAATGAGGCTGGAAAAGCCCTTAGTCACCCTGTAACCCAACGATTCCTGACACACTCATCAGATCCGCTCTCGAGACCTCTGGGCAATGGCTGCCGCCAAGGAAGGATGCAGCATCTGTGCCATGGTCCTCATCTTGTCTCCCACGCTGCAGGCAAAGCCCAGGACTTCTCACCCACAGCCCTTACGACCAGCTTCTGCAGCCCAACACCTTTTACTGCTGGGGAGAAAACTCACAGGCAAAGCAGGATGGGCAAAACACTCATTTCAAGAGCAAGTCTTCACCCATCACCTACAGTTGGTCTTTGGTTTGTTTTCCACAAAAGTCCCTTGACAGAAAGCATGGATATTCCTAGAAACATGTATTTGAAATAGGATTTCCTGCAGCCTGGCAAGTCACACAAATCCCATTATCCTTTTTCTAAGGGAACATCATCCTTTAGAGCAAACAAAGCCGAGATTTCCCACAGAAGCCCCTGTGCAGCATTACAGGTCAGCAGATGTCGTTACAGGCTGTGGCATGACTTGGTGTTCTACAGAGCCCAAGACCTGGGTCTGACCTGCTTTCAGGAGAAACAGCAGCATTTCATCCCCTTCACACCTCCGCCTAGCTTACCGAGCGGACGGGATTCACACCTACTGTGCTTGGCGTGGTGGGATCCAGATGGCCCTGCAACACAGGCAAGTTTTCCCACCAGCCCCATCCCTCCTCACTGAGAGCAGGGACCTGGCAGAGCTCCAGCCCCTATAGGGGACAAGGCAAGGCTCTCAGCAAGAGCAGGACCTTCTGCCACACCAACACCCAGCAGTTCAGTCACTACATGGATCCACCATGAATGAAAGTCCGTGCACTCAAATTGAAAGAAACCCTCCTAGCAATAATCAAGAACAAAACCAGGCTGTTTTTCCAAATGCTTGCTTTCTCCAGAGCTCCAGCTGCGCTGTTCTACAAGGTCAGCACATGGAAGCCCAGCAGCGACTCACAATGAGAGTCCTGCCTAAATCTGTTTCAACAGTGGGGAAGAGGCAGCAAGTCACGGTGCAAGGTGATGGGCAGCTGCTAACAGCAGAGAGGGTGAGCTGGGGAGGGGGACAGGCACCCCCAGCTCCAGTTCTCACGCTGGTCTCTTGCAGGGTTTCAAGCCAGCAGAGACATCAAAGAGAAACTGTTGAACTTCAGATGCTCCCAGGCAAACCTGGAGAAACCCCGTTGCTGCAGGATGGCTTTCCAAGAAACCTCATGGCACCAAAGCCAATCCACAGCCCCAGCTCCACACCACATGCAGGAGGTGCTGCTGTGCAAGTGGAACTTCTGCAGTGTGTAGAAGAGCTTCTCTCCACCTCCTCCTCGCCTGTGAGCACCACATCCTGCCCCACAGACACCCCAGTGTGTTGTAAGAAGCAACAGAAATGGGTTTTTTAGGACTTCCTCATATAATCCCAGGTGGAGCAAGCTGGAAAAGGCATTCGTTCTCAATACTTGCATGCTCCACGCTTCTTGTCCCAAAGGCAAGAAAACCTGCTTGCATTTCTCCTCTGGGATGAACATGGAGCTATGACACTGAGCAACCACATGGCCCCAGGGACAGACTAGTACAAAGCCCAGCCAGTTGCTGCAAGAGAAACCAGCCCTGGCCAGAGGGGAGAGAACCCCCCCGGGTTACAGCAGGTACAGTCAGGCCATGTGTATTTCCAGCATCTCAAGAGGCCTCTCCAGATCCCAGAGGAGGACAGACAGGTTTGGGGAGCTGCAGAGCTCAGTTCCCATGGGAAGGAAGGGGTATCCTCACGGCACCAGCGCTCACAGGAAAAGCATTGGCTCCAGACGAGCCACATCCAGGCACAACACGGAGCCCAGGAGTGGGAGTTTGAGCTCCAGGGCTGCAAACAAGTATTGCAGCCCACACGTGGAGACGTCACATCTCGTCCCCTCTGGGAGCTCCCAGCTTTGGGGTAGTTTTCCAAGTGCTTCATCTGGGGAAGAGAAGTGGGTTTTGCACAGATCAACCACCTTCTGATATGGCTGCACAGAGGCTGTGTTCAACATCTCCCAGCCAGAGTGCTGCTTACCCCCAAAGAGATGCCACAAGGCTCCAACAAAAAGGCAGGAGCTGCACCTACCCGGCAGGGACCCCAAGGAAGCAGCCTGAGCTGCAGAGCGAAGACCAAGCTCAGACACCACAGCAATGAGCCTCTCTTTACCCCGCACATCAGACAACCCTTGTCAAGCTCCTTTGGGCAGCTGGATATGGCATGGTTGATCCTTTCTGAAGCTCATCCAGATTAGTTCTCCTAAGGAGCGATGTCCCCTGCTGCCCCTTCTCCTCCCTTTCTCCTCAGCCCTGGCCCCTGCACTCCCCATGGGGACTCACCAGCAGTTGGGCAGGTTCAGTGTTATGCTGGCCTGAATGTCCGCCCCGAAGCGCAGGTACCCCAGGACGCTCAGGCTGATGTACAAGATGGTGACAATGGTCATCCCCACGTAGAGGATGACTGGGAACTGCCGGGGGTTCTTCATCTTGTTTTCCAGAGGCAGCACCTGGGGGAGGAGAAAGAGGAGGATGACAACAGAGCAGCAGGCTGCCCCTGTTCCTCTATACCCCTCAGCCCCAGAAAGCAGGGGGGGAAGCACCATGGCCAAGCACAGCCCCACATGCCAGGGGATGGGATGGTCACACATGGAACCCAGCTAAAATAGCCGCTGTACTGGAGACCTGATCTCTGTGTTCCCATTTGAGACCTTCACGCTTGGCATGACAAGTCTTCAGCAGGATCACTGATGTCCTTGCCTTAAGGAAGGGACCTGCTCCTTCCCCTTGGCAGGAGCTGTGACCATTAGTACCTGGCATCTTGGGGCGATGCCATGTGCCCCATACCTTGGTAACATTCCACTCTGCACCCCAAAACAGCCCAGCCATGCCCACAGGGACAGGCCCATCATGTTACATTGTCTTACTTTACCCATAGACCTGGAAAGACCAAGACACTTCCTCTTGTTCTGTCAAGTTTGGACAGATTTCAACCAGACAGGACAATAAAAAAAAAGGAAGGACAGAAGCAACTCCCTCACCTCTATACTACTAACACTTGCTTTCAAATATAAGACTTCAGCAAACATTTTTATTGCTGTCCTTGGGTGGCAGGATTTCAAGGAAAGACACAGCAGCAGAGCTGCTGAGGAGGCAGGACCAGAACAGCTTTTATTTGCTTCTCCTCTTCCAAGTCACACGAGGAAGAGAGCATTTGTGCCTCACTGCCAGCACGGGCCCCCTGCCCCAGGCACAGCATTCAGTAAACACTCCCCCTGCGATGGATTTGGCCCTCTCCAGGCCTGTGTTTACACAGGCAGCTTATATTAAGAGATGAAAACATTTTTTCCTCCTTTGAAGGGAGCTCCCGGAAACAACCCACAACATCTCAGGGAGCCATTAAGCTCTCCACCCACCCAGCCAGCTCTTTTGCCACAGACACAGCGGCCTATTTACAGCATCTTGTATGAGAGGCTCATGCAAATCCAGCCCCACAGCAGGCTGGGGCCATGCAGCTGCTGATGGGAGATCTTGGTGCCTCCACAGCAGGGTGGGAAGGAACTGATCACACTTCTTTGTGTCCTGCTTTTTGGCCTCCCACTTAGGGAGCTTCAGGATCCAGCCTGGTAACAAGGCCCAGGATGATTCCCCGTCTGCAGGTCAGCCAGCAGAGCCCAAGGCAGCTGCCAGTGCGATTCCCAGCAGAGCCCTGTCTACTGCCAGATACAGCCACTTTCAAAGCAGCAACCAACCTCCTGAGGTTTGGAGCATGTGCTCCTCCAGCAACAGGGTTTGACCCAGGAGATAGCCTGGAGGCTACAGCTAACAGCATCACCCAGATTTTGGGCTACTGTCAGAGAAGTTCATCTGCAAATACAGCTGCAACACAGAGCAGGGGCTGTGGCAAGCCCGAGCAAGGGCTGAGCCTCCTGTGCAGGCAGCCCCGTTGCCACACGCCAAGACTTACCACCCCGATGCCTTCGAAAGCAAAGATCGCAGTGCCAAAAAACAGAGGGTAAGTCTTCCAGGCTGCTGCTAGAGGCAGGCCACTGGGATCAGGAATGTCCTGGAAAAGAGCCCATGCAGAGTTCAGACACAGAGAGGATGGGGAGGACCTGGCTTGATCCCATCACTCCCCAACACAGCCCCACGCCACAGGGAAAGCCCTGCAGAGCAGAGGGTAACCGCTGTGCCCACAGGAGCAAGCAGCACCCCATGGTGTGCAAACACCCCATTGCTGAGTTCCCTCCACCTGCCAAAACACAGGACAACATAGAAATGACAGAAGGGAGCTGTACACACTTACCCTGACAATGTACTGGTAGATCACGATGAGGCTGCCAAGCATGGCCACATTGGCCAGCATGGAGAAGACAGACAGGACTTTGAGATTCTGGATGAACGTGAGCAGCACCACGAAAGGCAGGAGGGACAGCATGTACAGCCGGGAGTCCATGGTGGGGGTCACGGGCACCGTCCTGTTCAAGCTGCAGTCATTGGTGGTCCCATTGGCTGTAGATATGACCTGGGGAAGCACAGGAAGGCTTAACAAACCCCACCACACAGGTCTGAGTACCACGGATCTCGGCAGCCCACCCCAATGGGTCACAATACTACCCCATCAGCTCACTTTCAAACACAGCTAGTTGATTAAAACGAAAGCAACACGGGTTGAAGTAGTTCTGAAGCAAATCCCTGTTACCTCACTAGGGTCAGGGGCGGGATTAGCCACAGCATCTGAGCTGAGACAGCAAAATCTGCCCAAGCCCAGGCTCACTCAGCACATGAACTTGGCAGCCGAGTGCACCGAGGGCAGAGGTTAGTTTGTGCTGCCCACAAGGCCAGTTGAGAAGAGAAGAAAGAAGCATTGAGTGCTATTTCCTCAAAGGTCCTTTTCCTCTTGCTTCACCACACTGCACTCTGTCACAAACCCCTTCAGTTCCCTGTTCCCACTCAAGGACATCTGGAAGCTACTGCTGGCCCCCAACTTTGCTTTCTTCATAGGAAATCATCTTTCCTGTGGGGTCTACCATTCCATAGGCACTCCATACCACGTGCTCACCTCTAGAGAGAGTTCTGCCCCAGGTACCAGAGGGCTGAGCCATCCCTCCCATGACCATGGGCACACTGTGGATCACCAACACAACCACAACCGAGCTGGTTTGGGTACCGGGTGCTGTCTGGCCACTGCAGCAAAGGGCTGCCTGCAAACTAATTTAACCTGCTCTGGACCATGTCCTGCCCCAGAGGAGAGGCTAAAGAGCCTCTGCACATCTCAGCATCCTCCACGGGAGAGGGCAGCACAGAGCCCCAGCCTGCCCCTTCCCTCCACAGCTCACTCTAAAGCCATTTTCCAAACCAAAGCTCTGCCCAGCACGGCAGCAATGATCTCGCCTGAGGAACCACCTGCACCATCGCTCCCATCTCACACACTGTTCCCCACTACATAAAGAAACAAGCAACACTCCCCACCCAAAAAATTCCAAGACTCGAGCCAAGGGGTTTCCCAGCTGTGGGAGCAGCAATGTGGCAGCAACCAGACCACTGCTGCAAGAGCAGAGCAGGAGCACAAAGGGGAACAATGCTGAGCAGTGCCTGCGAGGCACCGAGATGCTGGAGGCTGGGAACAGGGATTCCTCATTCCCAGTTTCTTACAGCACTGGAGCCAAGCTGTAAGAAACCAGGGTTTCTGTTTATTTCCTCCTGGCAGAAGGAAACTCTTTCCCTAAAGATGTAATTAAGCTCCAGAGCCACGGGATGAGGAAAGAAACTGGAATGCAAATAGGTGCAGGAAAGGGAGAAGAGGGGTTGACAGCAGGTCCTGGTATCCATACGTCACCCACCTACACAGAGTATCAATAAAGCAATTAACTGAGGTGGGCAAGACATCACAGGCACAGTCTCCTGGGTCACCTCTTTCCTGCCTGCCCTCATTAGGAACAGCCCCTGCTTCCCCTCAGGACACAGATGGTTCCAGCACCTCTGCACAGAGAGCAAAGCCACAGGGCTTCCCAGGAAAACCTGCCCTGTTTGAACAGGAAAACCTCTGATCCTCCAAAACACCCAGGCAACACCTTCCTGAGCAGCATCAGATATGGAAACCAGATCTTTGGTGGAGAAGAGGGCCAGGACAGGAGCTAAGAATAACCCAAACACCTCCACACACCCTCTCGCCTTCCCCTTGCTCATGAAGGAGGGAGTAAGCCTAACCTGCTTCAGATTGTCAGCCAGAAAGACAAAGTACACGCAGCAGAAACCCAGCTGAGTGATGATCAGGAAAAGTCCCACTAAGCGCCTAGAAGAGAAAGAAAAAGAGCATTTGTTAGCCAGGCCATGCAGAAATGAGAACCCAATGGGTTGCTTGGGGCTGACTTGAACACTGCAGTGAAGCTGCTCTCCCCAGGGGTTGAAGTGTGCAGAGCACATCCAGCTCACCTCTATTCAATGATCTGGGCTGATCTCCATCTAACCTCACAGACCTCAGGATCTCTGGTCTCTCCCTCCCATCCCCTCCAAAGAGCCAGGACCAGCCTCAGGAGAAAAGTCTCCTCCTTAGGTTTAGCATCTCCAGTCTGCTGCTGAATTGTCATAGCTGGAGACAATGCTCCCCAGACACAGGAAGAGCTGAATGTTTCCAGCATCTGATGTGCAATGATCTGCATGATGTGATGTGGGAAACCACAGGGCTGGCGGCACCCCTAGGAGCAGCTATTAAGACACCCTCAGTGCCAGCAATGCAGTACATGTTATTTACTCCTTTGTTATGCAGCAAAGACTTAATTCTCCCCCTCTTTTAGTATAAGCCACATCTGGCTGGGGACAAGACTGGGTCAAAGACCCCAGTGTTACCCCTTGGGGGACACTGTGCATCCAGGATAAGTGTGACATAAAATGTTATGTGGGTCTTGTGCTGACACAGCTCAGAGACCAGCAGCTCTTCTGCCCCAGATGGGCTTAAAGACAAGTCCCCTGCCTGGAGCAGGGGAACAGGTACCTTCCCCAGATGGCATGTGTCCGCAGCCATGCGCTGGGAGTTGACTCCAGCCCGTACATCATGGCACCCCCATAGTCCACAAACTGCTTCTGGAACCTGTCCAGAGAAGAAAGAGAGAAGGGATGTCACATCAGCCCTGTCTGCTGGTTCCCAAGGCAAACGGTGACATGAATGGGTAAACAGTTCCAGTGAAAAGCCCAGCAGCAGTTCTCAACTGAGGTTTCGACACAGGGAGGCTCCACGGGACTTCTTGGGAAGGAAAGAACTGTAGGAGCGGCAGTGTCAAGAAGGGGAGTTGCTCCTTACCTGTAGCAGAAGTGATGGGCGCATTTCACCAGGATGCCCATGCAGTGCACAGCCACGACTCCCATCACCAGCAGGCTCAGAGGACCCAGCTGCAGGGAAAAAGAGGAGGAAGGCTGCACTCTGATGGCCAAAGGCAGAGCTGCACGACACGTTTAACTTCCAGACAAAACTCCACAGGCTCAGTGAGCAAAAACACTGCTGGAGGCTGACCCAGAGCTCAGGTGCTGCTCCCTGAACCAGCCCCCCAGGACCAAGTAACCCGACAGAGAGTCACGAGCTTGGCAGCAATGATGCAAAAGCAGCAAGTTGGGGCAGTCTGGGTGCAACAAAGCGCTTCCAGGGTTGTTTTTCAAACTATCTTGCACATCCCATTACACAGGTGACAAAGAGGTCACGGTCCAGCCAGAGGAAGGAAGTTTCTCTTCTAATTACTTTACTTTTCAATCTGAGCAGCGGGAACGCTGCATTGCTGGGTGAGGAACCCCGGAGCAGTGAGGTGTCCCCTCCTCTCACACGGGGAGCAGCTGCTGGGGCATGACACAGACACAAAGGAGCTGAGCATTGGGATGGAAGGAAGCCAGAAGGAGATATGACAGTGGCCAGGGGCTGCTGTTTGACTTCCAAGTGCAACCTCAGCCCTCAAGCAGCAAAGCCACATCACATCCACTGATCTCAACACAGCCAGAGCTCTGAGGCTGGGCCAGCCCATGTGAAACCCCACAGAGTGAAGCACGATGCCATCTCCCCTCACCAGCCTTAACCACTGAGCAATGGGGCTCCTCACGTGCACACTGTGCTTGTAGAACCCTCAGGAGGTACTCAGCACACTCAGCACACACCAGCTGAGACAAACCAAGGCTGAAGCCGTGCTGAACCTGCCATGACCAGGGTGAGGAGATGCCACCCAAACAGTCTCTGCAGCAAACCACAGAGCCCAAGGTGCAAAAGCTGACAAGAAACTGAGCAGAGAGGCATCTCAGCAGGGAGTCAAGCCCTAACACCAGCCATGCAAGCTGCCCAATGCCCTGAGGTCACTGCCTCCTGAGCACTCGCACAGCAGGGCCGAGCGCTGCCTTACCAGGATGCCGGCATTCTTCACAGCCAGAGGCAGCCCCAGCAGCCCCGTGCCAATATTCCCCTTCAGGAGATGGATCAGGGTCTGGTACCACCTAAAGGAGAGAATCATAGAATCATAGAATCATAGAATCGTAAGGGTTGGAAAGGACCTTAAGATCATCTAGTTCCAACCCCCCTGCCATGGGCAGGGACACCTTGCCCTAAACCATGTGGCTCAAGGCCTTGAACACCGCCAGGGATGGAGCATCCACAACCTCCCTGGGCAACCCATTCCAGTGCTTCACCACCCTTACTGTAAAGAACTTCTTCCTTATATCTAATCTAAACTTCCTCTGTTTAAGTTTGAACCCATTACCCCTTGTCCTACCACTACAGTCCCTAAGGAAGAGTCCCTCCCCAGCATCCTTGTAGACCCCCTTCAGATACTGGAAGGCTGATATGAGGTCACCACGCAGCCTTCTCTTCTCCAGGCTGAACAGCCCCAACTTTCTCAGCCTGTCTTCATATGGGAGGTGCTCCAGCCCTCTTATCATCCTCGTGGCCCTCCTCTGGACTCGCTCCAACAGCTCCATGTCCTTTTTATGTTGAGGACACCAGAACTGTACGCAGTACTCCAAGTGGGGTCTCACGAGAGAAGATGCAGAGATGACCATTGGCAGATGCCCACACCCAGACCTCGCACAGTCTCAGCCCCCAGCTCATCCTGCTCAGGGTCCAGCAGCTCTGAGCTGCTGTGGGTAACACACACAGAGATCCAGACCCTGTCCCCTGAGCCCAGTGGGACTGGAGAAGGACTGGAGGCAAAGACTCAAGAAACACATTTTGGGGGGCATTTGCAAAACCAGCTTCAAGGCAAAACCCAGCAGGAGCTCAGCAGAAGTCTCTGAGTTGAAGGGATCAGTCTCCCCCAGGCAGAGACAGCATCTTCTGCCCACATGGGTGAACAAGGCAGAAGGAAGCCCCCAGGGCATGGCTGCAACATACCCACGTATCCCCCGAAGCTGGACATGCTGTTTGCTTGCCACAGCTCCCCACTGAACCAACATGGAGAGGGGGAATATTGAGAAAAGCATCAAACTCTGCCCACTGCTGGCAAGCCCAGCTTTACTGGAGAGCAGAGAGTGACAGTGGGGCAGCTGCTCACTTGGTGCCAGCACTCCATGGAGGCAGGACCACAGCTCTGCTCTTGACACCCCCAGAAGGGTTCCCCATAAAACCACCACCCTCCAGCAAAGCCAACAAGGAGCCACCATTTCCTCCTCCACGCTCCCCATGTGCTGGGCAGGAGGGGAGCATCACTCACGTTGTCCCATTGGTCTCCCCGAAGCGCTGGTAGGACTCGGGATGAGCAAACCCATTGATGCCACCGGGCGGGCTCCCCTCCGGTGTGACATCCGTGGAGCTGTAGTCGTTGTAGTCCTCGCTGCGGAGGCGCCGGGTGGACATGGTCCCTGTGGAGGGAGCAGAATTAGGGGTGCCCATCTCAACACCCTCCTTCGCAGGCTCCTTGGAGTCGGCCATGGTGCTGAGACCAGCTTGTACTGCTGGAGCAAGGTCTCCTCCAAGGGCTTTTATAGAGCAGCGCGCTCCCGCCCAGGCAATCACAGAGCTGGCATGTCCTAAGGTCAAGGGTGCACAGCACATTCCCACCGGCTCTTCCTGCAGGCTTGTGCCCCTGTTTTGGGCACACCCAGGAAGGACAGGCTCGGGATCCTGCAGTAAGAGCCTGGATGCAACCTGTTTCACATCAGGTAAGTGTCCCGGTATCTCCCTGCTCTAAGGGTGGTGAGTGTGACAACACAGCCACAGGCAGCAGGCAGGGAGGGACATGCTGGCAACATCCCCAGCCCTGGGTCTTGGGCTGCTGAGAGGATGGCCAGGAAAGAGCCAGGGAAAGGAAAGTTTCCTAAGTTCTCCTTTTTCTTTTTTTAATTAAAGATTATTTATTTAAAAGAATGCAAAATATTGATTATGCTCCATCAGGCGGGAGCACAGCCCATGTGCTGACAGCAAACCACCCACCCTCAAGGTTTCACAGCCACAGAGGTACCTACAGAACTAATGGGCTTCCCAGGATGAGGCACCTGCACAACCCAGAGCTCTTGCTCCAGGGAAAACCCCAGCTGAGTTCTGCAAGCAAGCAAGGAGCACCCACACCAGTGCCACCAAGGACACAAGCCTCCTGCCTTCAGCTGGTTTAATTCCCACACGTGCCCTGAAGAGCTCCTGCTGTTTCTGCACAGCCTCCCGAAAAGAGCCTCTGCTTCCTCCAGCCCTCCAGCAGCACCCAGCGCCCTGAGTGCCAACCAGGAAGGAGCACCAGAGGCAGGGAAATTATCTATCAGGCTACTGCCACACAGCCTGGTGAGCCAATCCCTGCCACAGGGCTCCTCTGGGGTGCCATGCCCCAGGCATCACCCCCTGTCCCAGCAGTCCCCGTCCCCCTGCGCTGGTGGGGAGCCAGGCTGGGGCCAAGCAGAAGCAGCAGAGAACTATCATTACCACAAACAGGCTCGTTTCCTGCCAGAGGCTCCTCCAGCACCCGCCAGGTCACGCGAGTGCCTGCAAGATGCTGCTTTATTTCCTGCAGCAGCAGGCAACACGGAGCAGACAGCAGGGATGCTCCATCCTGCGCAACACCAGCCTCCCCAGCAGCGCTGAGCCTGCTCGCAGCTGAGGGCAGCACATGCAGCGCTGCTGCCTGCCTCCTCCCTCGCAGCCAGGATGTGCAATCGTGTCCTGAACCGGCTCTGCCGCGGGCAGGGTGAGACAGGGACTGGGAAGAGCAGCGGGGTTAGTTTATACAAGGAAAGCGTTAGATGCTATTTGTCATCAGTGACGAGCCAGAGGAGCAGGGGAGAGACTTGGGAGGCTTTGCCAAGCATTAAGGGCTCGTAGTGGGCAAGGGCAGCAGGCAGAGGGGTGCCAGGGTTGGGTCAGGCACAGATACACCTCCCCGGAGATGGCCTGTGCATTATCTGAAGTACTCAACAGCGATGTCCTCCAGATAAAACACAGCCACATCAATCTTCCTGATTGCTCCTCGTGCTTTGTTTTTCTTTTCCCACAAGCAGGCCCAGCTGCTTTTTGCTTTGAAGAGCCAGGGAAATGCGTTCATCATGACTTGCCTTCTTGTGCCTGGATTAAAGGTTGCATAGCAGCAGGGAGCGAGCACTCGGCTCCCCCGCAGTCAACAAGAAGAAGCTGCAAAACTTGTCTCATCCACACAACAAATGCTTCAAACCGAAGCAAAACCCCATAACATCATTTTCTTGTCATTACAAAGGGCAAAGACAGGATCAGCCACTTTCAGTTTCCACTTTAAACCCAACTCCTTGGCCACTTCCATGTGCATTTTTCCCCCCCTATGCACATGAGCTGTTTCATTATGATGAGTGAAGCATTTAGCAAGGCTGGGGCAGGGGGTGACAGCAACTTGTCCCTTAGAGGGATAACCTCGCGCCAGACGTCAAAAGCAAGATGCAACTTGCTGCTGACCCCACAGCTCTCCCCAGACAAGCAGGGCCACAACACAAAATCTTCCAGAAGTGAGCTGCACAGCACAACTCCTGCCACCTCCCTTCACACGTGCTGAACCCTTCATTTCCTCCTTGTAACCCATCTCAGTGTGACACAAGGGAGCCTGCTTGGCACAAACCTCCTGGTCCCACAGCTCCAGCCCTGCACCCCCATACAGCAGCATGTCTGCACCCCACAGAGCACAGGGCTCCCTGCACCTCACCCTCTCCACGGTGCCACACAGCACCTCACACCATGCAGGATCTAGGCAAACCCATACACTCATGCCAGCTCTGGGCACGCTGAGGTACTGCTGCAGGCTGCCGGGACCCCCAGGGACACCCCTGCAAGCTGCCAGCATCCCTCTGCATCCACGCAGGCTCTGAGCATCCACACACAGAGCCACATACATGGACTACCAGCACCCCCAACCTCCGCTGAGCACCCATGCAGGCTGCAGCGCACTTCTACACCCCCGAGCACCCACACCTGATGCCAGCACCCCAGGGACCTCCGCACACCCATACAACGCGCCAGCCCCCCGCAGCCTCCAAGCATCCTCCTGCCGCGTATAAGGCTTGCCAGCGACCCCCTGAGCCCTACCAGCGCGCCCAACCTGCTGCTGCACCGCGGAGCACCCCCTCGGGCTGCCCGCACCGCCGGGACCCCGCGCACACGTGCGGGATGCCGGGTCCCCCCCCGCATCCCTGAGCACCCGCAATGCTGACAGCGGGCTGACAGCCCCCAGTACCAGCCCCTCGGTACCGGCCCCATGGCCCCGGCCCCCCGGTACCGGCCCCTCGGTACCAGCCCCATGGCCCCGGTCCCGGTCCCGGTCCCGCACCTCGCCTCCGCCCCGCACCGCGGGGCCCCCGCCGGGCCGCTCTCTCGTCACGTGACAGCCGTATCAGCTGACCGCAAAGCCCGCCCCTGCGTACGCGAAGCGGTGAAGGCGAAGGGCGGAGCGAAGGGCGCTGCGGGCGCCGCCTGGTGGCAGCGGAGGAGATTGCGGGTGCCGCGGCCGCCAGTGGGGGACAGGGGAGCGCTGAACCCCTCCGTGAGTGGGCAACGAGGAGCATCCTCTTCCAACCCAAACTATTCTATGAGTCTGTGATTCTACGGCATGGTAGAGTCCTGCGCATTGCAGGTTTTCCATATGCGACTGGACAGGGTGCTAAATAACCTCACCTAGGCTCCCTTTCCCAAAAAAAAGGCTGGATTGGATGATCTTTCGAGGTCCATTCCAGGGGCTGTTCTATCAATCTACGATTCTAAACCCCACAGAGCAAGGCAGGTGTCATGGGGCAAGCAATATCCCAGAGACCTCTAGCACGGACAGACACTGAGTCCCTGTGTCCAAAAACAGCGCCTGCAGATCCCATGTGTCCCTCACACAGGAGTCAGCCTCAGGGCTGCTCATGCTCAGCTCTTCTGGCCACAGCATCTCCCCACCACTGCCCCCACCCCAGCCCCAACACTGCTTTTGCTTCCCCCACGTGCTCAAAATTACATCCCCACCGTTTCAAGGCAACGAACATCACCCCCCAGGTCACCCCCAGCACCAAGAGGCACCAGCGCCGCTTCCTGGTAAAAAGATTTATTAAGAACCTGCCCAAAAGGAGGATGCGGCCCTGGCACAGGCACTGCATGACAGTGGGGAGCGGGGCAAGAGGGTTAGTGCTTCTCCAGGCAAAACAACCCCGTTGAACCCAGCAGCAGGATGAAGCGAAGCGAGTTGAGGGCACAGAAAGGCGGTGGGAGAACATCTGCGTGGCAGAGGACCTCCCGCCGGGGCAGCCTGGCAGTAGTTAAGGCATATAAAGTGCTTGGAGGAAGACCAGCCCTATGGAGAGGCTAAATAACGCCAGGAGGAAGTGACAGTGAGGGATGCTGGTGGCTGGCAGGTCACCTGCACCTCTGCCCCATGGGGGCCTGGCATGGGCAGGCAGGAGCTGCAGGCAGGAAGGATGCTGCCTGCCCATACCTCAGCACCCAGCTGCAGCCAGGAGATGGGCTGCAGGGCCCCCAAATAGGAACTAGGCTGCTGATCTTCATGGTCATCTCCCAGACCATCCCATGGCCAGGATGCTGCTCCATGTTGTGGTGCACTGGAAGGATGCTCCCAGGGCAGTGTCCTGCCTCGGCTCAGTCCCAGTGGCAAAATGAGATGAGTGGGACTTGTCCTTGGCCAGGCTGTGCCTCTGGTGCCCGTCACAGCCATGTTCCTCCTGCCAGAATGGGCGCAGCCAGTGTCCAGCCACCTCTCTTGTTGCTGGGACTTCGTCCCTCACGAGTGGGAATGTCCATCTGGGGCTTGGGTGGTTTCAGCTCTCTTGTGCTTGTGATGTTTGTGGCAGAGGGGTACAAGGAGGTGTCCTTGTGGGTGTCTCATGTCACCAAACTGCTTCCATGTGCAGGACAGGCATGTGCTGAAGTGTGCTCATTCTGGGGACACTTCCGTAAAACAGCCCTGTTTTTCAGGAACCAAAACAGCCCTGGCCAGAGGCGGTGGGGGCAAGCAGGGACACCCTCCGCAGCTAATCCTGCAACCCTCCAGCCTGCCCCAGCATTCCCAAACACTCCCTCCTCCCCATGGACTGCTCCAAGAAATATTGCTTTTCCCTGGAATGTTTCTGTCTAAAATTACCCTAACGGGATTAAGAAAAAGAGAAACCACGTGTAAGACAAGTACCCCCAGGTCATGCTGAAAAGCTGGGGTTAGGCTCCAAGGCCACCCTGTCCATGGCAGGGGACACCCTGGTGATGGGGCTGGGGACAGCAGGACAGCCAGAGGAGCACCGAGCAGGGGTATGGAGCTGCCTCCTCCTGGCAGCAGGAGGGATGCACCTCACAGGGGTGGGTTGGGATGGAATGGGGTGCAATGGGATGGGATGGGACAGGAGACAAGGTGGTGGGGAGCAGAGGGACATCCCCTGCCCCTCACTGGGACTGCAGGGAGAAGGCCAGCTTGACGCAGCCGAGCTCCTCCCCACCATTGCTGACGACCGCCCGGACGCGGTAGTTGCCATTGGTCATCCAGGAAGGCAGCTCCATGTCGGGCAGGACGAAGTCACTGGCTGGCAACGAGTAGGAGCCCTGTGGAGAGAGGGGACATGTAGAGAAGACATCAGCCAAGCCCCCCCAGCCCTGCACCAAGGGGCACGGTGGTACCCAGCATCACAGCAGTAAGGGTTTCAGACGTACCGCTTTGAAGGGGCAGTGGCAGGGGATGCCATAGGTGAGCAGGGGCTCTGGGCACGTCGTGCCGGGTGGGATGAGCTCATCCAGGATGGTGCAGACATCGTTGTAGGTGCAGCTGCCCAGCTGGTCAATGCAGGGTAGTTGGATCCAGAGGTCTCCCAGCGCCTTCTCCACCACCAGCACCGCCTGGAGGGAAGGTGTTCAGCACTGGCACAGGCAGCACGGGCACGCACGGCTCCTCCAGCCTGTCCCCTCCCCAGCCATCTCCTTCAGCTCCTGCTCATGCTTCTTTGGGGTGTCCATGGGGTCACCACACGCCCTCCTGTCTCCCCTCCTGTTTTCAGTTCCTCTCTGCCTGCAGGTTTCTCTTCCTCTGACCTCAGCTTGTCCCCTTGAGCAAACACTTCACAGCACCCCACAGCCCCGCTCCTTCCCACCTCCTCCATGCCCTACCCCAAAACCATGGCACGCTCCCCGCAGCCCCGGCCCCAAACAGGCACTGTGGCATTGCTCAAGACAGCTGATGCACCTTGGGCAGAGAGACATGCTCCGTCTCATTCCAAAAGGTCCCCTAAAAGTGGTGCAGGGCAGCCCAGGGCTCCCGCAGCAGGGCCATGGCATGTCCATGGAGGGAGTAGCTGAGCCTGGCCACCCAAAAACGAGTGCTACAGTGACCATTGGGAGCACCCAGGGTTTCATTTGCCTCCCTGAGTCATTACTCCAGGACATGACACAGCCCAAGTGGTTTCTCCCACTGGGACAAGGTTGGGAGCTTCCCACTGGGCTGTCTGCTCCCGCTGCGGGTCTCCCCCTGCCCATTGTGTCCATTCTAGCTTACGGAGCCTGATGTGCTCAACCCTGCACTGCTCCGTGCCTCATCCCCCCAAGGGCTGCTCATTCCCATACCCACTGCTGGGCATTTCCCAGCTGCTGGTGGTTTTGGGAAGCTCATTCTATGCTGGCATCTCCAGCACATACCTTCAGAGGGGAGGCCATGGTCTTGCCGCTGTTGACGGCCGCGCTGACACGCAGGCTCCCCGGGATGCTGATGGGGTCGGGTGCCACGGAGAGGCTCTGCAGCACCACGGGGTCCCTCCTGTCACCGCAGTTCTCCCAGGCAAAGCCACCAACCTGCAGCACCAAGGGACAGGAGGAGTTAGAACCAAGGTGAGGCTTGACCCGGGCTTGCAGAAGGTGTCCCCAGTGTTGGACCTGTGATCCCCCAAAAGGTCTACTCACAAACACAGCCAGAAAATGACCTTCAGCCACCCTTCAAATGCCAAATAAGCATTTCCCTCATTTCTCACGCTTTCAACTCTCTGAGCCTGAGGGCATTGCAGAAACTCTCAGTCCAGCCCCATTGTGTGTGCTTCACACCTAAACGGGGTTCCCAGGCTGCAATCTCCAAACGTGCCTCAGCTCAGCCTCCGAACACTTTGTATGTGAACAAGGCGAGAAGCCAACGGCACCGAGGTGTGTGAGAGCAAAGGCAACAGAGCAAGTGGGGACAAGAGCAGGGTGGCCAAGCAGGGGGATGCTGTGCCCTGGGGGGTCCATGCGGCTGGCACAACCTCTCAGCTCTGCCAGGACCAGCCTGGCTGCTGCGAGCTCTCATCCACCAGCTCCAGCCGCCTAGTTCTGTGCAGGAGCAGGAATCACACTCACATGTTGCGTTTTAAACATGGCTCAACATTTCCACCTCCGCACATGCTTGGGGGGCAGATAAACCAGGTTCATCCCCTGCCTGATACACCCCAGGGGGCTGATCCTCAGCTGGTTCAGTCTAAATGAGCCAGGGAAGCAGCATTGGCTTGTGGGATAATGGAAATCCACATGCAGGGGATGTCACCCAGACATGTGTGTCCTGGCTGGGCTGGGCGCCATGCTGGGAGATCTCTCGTGTTTCCTCCAAGTCCCACCAGCCTCTTCAGCCACCGCTGGCAACATCACCGGAGCTCTTTGCTCCCACAATCCAAGCTCCAATGCAGGGGGATGCCAGCATCCACCTGCAACATCCACCCTTGAACCTGCTGCAAGAGAGAGCCCGGCTCCAGCTCCCTCCTGGAGCAGGCTCCAGCCTAATGGCAGATGTTTTCCTGGCAGGGATGGAGGCATCCCCAGCAGGTTTGGCCGGGGCAGCCCATGTCCCCATGCCATGGGGCTTTCCCTGCCTGCTCAGCAGCCGCAGAACCGGTGGAGGCTGAATTACCTGGTGCCAGGCGGCAGCCCCGGCAGGCACCGCAGGCAGGCAGCTCACCCTGTATCCTGCTCACCAGCCCAGGGCAGGACAGGGCTCAGGGCAAGCCAGGACAAGGGTCAGGCTGCACCCTGACGTTTAGCAAGAGCTGGGAGCCCCTCGCCCACAGGTAAAGAGGGTCCATGGGAGCTAATGTAGATTGCTGTGACACAGAGCCCCCTCCAGCCTTCCTAACCGGCTCCCTCTGCCCTGGGGCAACATCAGCTTTCCTGGAAAATAAATAAGAGATGTTCCCCTTTGCACTGTGTGAGAGTCATGCGTTTTAATCAGCTGTATCTTACTCGGCGCCTGTTGATGAGCCCGGCCCAGCGCTGCGTGGGAACGAGGAGGCAGCAGCCCGAGCTGGTGAGCCGGAAAATCCTCACGGAGAGGAGGAATGAAAGCCGAGGAGCTGGGAAGCTCAGCCAAAGGAAAAGGCCGCTGGGCCCGAAACCGTTCTGGTTCCAAACAGTTTGTCAGACCTGAAATTCCCTCTGGGGCTCACCCCAAACCTGCAGCCACGGTCCCCCCAACACAGCCAGGTCCATGGGATCCCACCACCCCCGGCCCAGCCGCGCACCCCAAATCGACCTTGCAGAAGGACGACACTCGTTAAAGCGCTGTTGATCCGTTGCAAAACGCATCAGGATGGAGCGCACCAGCTCTCCCGCACCCCGCACCGTTGGGGCTGCTCCCCGCACCCCCGGCAGCCCCCTCCCCGCCGCCGAGGCGCAGGGTCGGGGGTCTCTCACCTTGCCCAGCCTGCGGGACCCGCTCCTCTCCACCAGAAGCTGCGGGTGCGAGCGGCCGAGCACGGCCGCGCAGAGCTGCACCGCGCACAGCAGCAGCAGCATCAGCGACAGCGCCGACATCCGCATCCCGACAAGGCAGAGCTGGCCCGGCCGGCGGGGAAGCAAACCGCGGCGGGATGGAAGAGAGAAGCGAGAGGACAGGCCGGCGGGGGCAGCCGCGGGACCGGAGCGGTGGGACTGCTCCACCTCCCGATTCCGCGCCCTCCCCCTGTGCACGCTCAGATCTTCCCTTCCTCTTTTCCCTTTCTTTTTTTTTTCTTTCCCTTCCCTTCCCTGGTTCTGTTCCCAAGCGCAGGACTGGATTCGCCGGGATGCTGGGACGGGAAGCTGCGCTTCCCAAGGCACCCAGGGGGCACCCACCGGCAGCCTCGGTGGATGCAAAGGGTCGGTACCACTCCTCACCGCCTCATATCCCCCCAACTCTAGGCACAGATACCGGAGCCCCCAGACCCGATGGTGTGTGCTGCGGGGGGTGAGAGCACTCTTGCACCGGGCAGCCCGTGGCTGGGCAGTTTGCCACAGCACTCATCAAACTATCCAAACTCTCAGATTTAATACTTTTCTCTTCCACCCTCCCCCTTCAGTGCTCATTTTCCAGCCAGAGCTGCCCCAAACCCCCCTCCATCATGCCAGCATGGCCCCACGGGTACCCCACCATTACAGACAGCACAGGAAGCTGGGTTTTCCCACGTATTTTGGTGAACAGATGTATTTTTCCCTGTGGAAAGCTGGAATGGGCACTGAGCGCTCAGGACACGAGTGCGGCAGGTCTCAGACCTCCCTTCCCACCCTGCCACAGCACGATTAGGACCCACTTGTGGGACTCTTCCCCCTAGGCAGCTCCGCTCCCCCTCGCACACTGACACTGGCTGGCCCCTCCATATCATTCCCAGCCTCGGGAAGGGTTGCCTGGCTTGTCCAAACCAATGCTATTTTTAGCCTTTCATCCTTATTTAGCAGCGAGGCCGGCCGGGAGCGTGCAGGCAGGGCAGGGAGCAGGCAGGGATCGTGACGGGTGCTGCTGCCCACCCTGCACCGGCAGCAACAACTGTGCCACTGATCCGCTGCGGAGGCTTAAGGGTGAGGAATAAATAGCCTGGTTCCTCCCACCCGGCAGCAGGGCCCAAAGTTATTCCCTGGGATTAGTTTTCACTTTGAGGCCCTGAAGCAGCCGGGGGACAGGGATGGAACAGGGGAGAGGCAGGGGTATAGCTGGAGCATCGTATTTGGAGCCAGAAGGGGAGCAGAGCCCCTTGCCTCCAGCCCCCAGCATCACATGCTCTCCTTCTTCTCACAAGCAGTGTGGGTGAAGGTTTCACTCCCCCATTCCCATCCTTTCCCCCTCCATTTTGCTGTGGGGGAAAAAAAGAGAATAAAGGACTGTAAAGACAGGTTAACCCACACTTTATTGCTTGGAAAAACACAGGCAGGGGCAGGAATGACTTGAAATGGCTGCTCTACCTCAAGGCAGAAGCATGCGTGACCTAGATCCCCACCAGAAGAGTCTGTGATGTCTTTTTTTCCAACACATGCAAGATCCTCTGCAGTTCAAACAGTTCTCTGAGCTATCTCATGCATGCAAAGCCCAAGCCCAAGTCATGAGGTCTCAACAGATCTGGCTCAACATCTTCAATTTGCATTGAAGAAAAGCAGCGAGCACAGATGGGTTGATGACTTTGTGTGTTCTCTTTGACAAAAGCAAACAGATAGCAGATGATGAGCAGGGTGAAGGATGCAACCACAGACCACTCTCTCTCTCTACGGCCTGAGCCACCAGCTCTGCATCACCACCAGCCAGAGCATCACCCAAAAACCTTCCAGCAAAATCTTCTCTCCCTTATTTTTTTCCCAGTTTGGGTTTCTGAAAATAAAAGAAACAAAAAAATAAAATGAATGATCCTGTCTGCTCATGGGACCACCCTGCACAGAGACCAAGCAGGGTCCCAGTTGGAAATCCCATGCACTAGTACCCCACACTGCCTTATAACCACCCCATCCCACCCAGTCCTTACCAGCTGGAACTGGAGAGAGAGAGGAGACGCTTTAAGAGCTTGCATAAATAGTTCTCTTATCCATAAGCTTTGGCAAACACTTTAAATGACCATTGGTACAAATTAACTCGAGGCTTGGCCAGCTGTTATCCCATTTACGGCAATTCAGCTGAGCGTGAGATAAACGCTCCTAAGTTCGCTTTTCCAGGCAAAGCCCTTGAGATGTCTCCAGCCGCTGCCTCTCCTTGGGAGAGATGGTGATAACACCGACAAAGACATGAGGGCAAACTTCAGAACAAGCCAAAGCTGCACCAGGAAGGGCTGCCACACACTGCCCCTGCTTTCCTGTCTTTGCATGGGCAGAAATGCCCTTGCTGCCACAGTCCCATCATCTCCCATCCTCTGCAAGCCTCCTCAGCCCCACGTGCCCCCAGATCTCCATGCTCTTCTGGTTAGGGAGAGGGGGATGAGTTGTTGCAGTCATGAATCCCACCCCTACAATGGCCTGAAAAGCCCCTGTTCTGCTCCAAAGCAGTGGGACACCAAAGTTTCTGGCTGTTCAAGTGCTGCCCTGCTGCAAGTTACCAGTGTGTATTGGGGCAGAGGAAGATGAAGCAGAGCTGAGATGGGAGATCTCAGCAGCAGGGACACATCCCGTGCAGCCTGCACAGGCAAGATGGGAGAAACTGAGGAATTGCTAAAATCAAGCTAAAATCAAGGTAAAACAAGTAAGCTTTGGGGTGGCATAGGCAGGGCCTCAGGCAGGCAGCCTCATAGATGTGCCTGTGGGCTGAAGGAAGGAGATAACGTCATTTGGTGTGGTCTCTTCTCCAAAAGTTAGTGATTTATATAAGTGTAGGGTTGGAGCTGCCATGGTGAGCACAGCAAAACAGAGCCTGCAGCACCAGGACAGGATATGGGGCGCTTAGAGATGAGGGTGTGCTCACTGCACATCCTCAAACCCCATCTCTGCCTTGCTGGCTTGATGCCTCAGCCTGACGTGACCAAACCCTTTGCTTTTTTCTCCACCATTAGCAAGAGAAACCCTACCCAGAGCCCTGCTTTGTGCACTGGGGCATTCCAATGCACCCCCTCAGTGCCCCACAGTTAGAACCAGAAATTACCACGAGCACACGTGCAAGCGGCTGAGCCTTGGTGCATCAGCAGGACGTGATGGCAGCTGGACAGGCTCCTCCTCAGCTGCCCACACAGTTGCTTTCTGTTCGCAGCCACGGCCCCAGCGATGCACATTCAGCCTGGAAATACGCATGTGCTTTGTGCCTGCCCCTGCACGCCTTCAGCCTCCCAAGTCTGGACCAGGATTTTTCGTTAACCCTGAAGAGGTGGAGACCAGCACCTTGCTGAGCCTTTTATCCCACAAACCATCTACTCAGCCCAAATAAGTACTCTCAGGCAGGGAAGGAGACTTGCCCCATATATGAAGTGCTGGGAGAGATAAGAACAGAGACGCTCGTGGTGGTTTCTGAGGGGTGGGAGCTGGTGCCAGGGAGCTGCTGTGACTCACCAAACTTCACCCAGGTTAAGCAGCATCTACCCAAGAGGATGAAGGCAACTGGTCCCACCAGTCCCCAGGAGGCTTGGGGCAGCCGTGGGCCTGCCCCTCGCCTTCCCCACCCTCCTATCCTAAGGGTGAGACATCCCAAGTGATGTTTCACAATTTACCCAGTCCAGTCTCAGGGTTACCAGGGCAGAAAGAACACCTCCAAGTCGCAATGTGTGATGGGGCAACCACACACCTCTGCTCTCTCTCTGTGTGCGCAGGAGGAGCGGTGGGGAAGCACCAGCCGTGCTGGCAGCCCCTGGGCCCGCAGGCTGCTTGGACTAATCCCAGGGGATATGTGGAAAATGTCAGAATAGAAACTTGTTGACAAAAACTGGCAGTGTTTCCATACGGGCACAGCCTCGTGACCAGGTTGAAACACTCCTATTTCAGCAGTGCTGGGTGGCAGCGATGATTGTTTTTTCAGGTCAGAATGTGTGTTCATCTAGAAGTGTCTATTATTTCACGGTATTTAAAGAATATCATCAGAACCAAAACATTTGGAGGAACCTGCCTTTCCTCCCATTGATTTTTAGACACTTCCAAATCCATGTGTTTTCCTACCTCTCCGGGACCCATTTCCAAAGTGCAAGATTTCCCCCTGGAAAAGGGCACCCTGGCTCCAGGCCTAGAATTTGGGGTGTTTGGGATGCTCAAGAGGAGGGTTGCCAGGATGCAGCCCCTCAGGCAGTATGGACCACACTGAAAGCCCCCTCCAGCCAGCACAGCTACCCCCAGAGCAGAGCTGCTCCCAGAATAAAGCACCCCAAAACCACCACTTTTACACAACCACCCCAGCAAAAGCTGAAACCTCATGGGGTGATGGCAAAAGCCAGGATGGATCCTACCTTTGCCCCTTGCATCCCTTCTCCCAGGGGGCTGGTGTGGGTTCAACAAGGAAGTGACCCAAGGCTGCCCATGTTCCAGCTGGACCCCAACCCCAGTGCAGGGTCCTGCTCCCCTTTCCCCCCACCCCAGATGGAGCATCCTCATCGCAGGAGTCCTGCTACCTTTTCCCCTCACCCCTGGCAGAGCATCCTCAGTGCAGCGGACCCCATGGACAGACCATTCCCAGCACAGAGGATCCTACCACCTTTGAACGAAGCACCCCGAGGCTTGGAGAGCTCCGAGAGCCGGGGCACCCCGCCGGATGCCCATGGCCAGCCCCGGGGGCGGGCTGCAGCCGGGGGCCCTGCCCTTGGCTCGGGGGTGCAGAGCACCCTCTCCCGGCGCTGCCTGCGAGCAGCTGCGGCGACTTTTTTATTATTATTAATTATTTATTTAGTCTTTATTTTTTTCCTGCCTGCCAGCTGGGGCGGCTCGTCCCGTCCCGTCCGTCCCGTCCATCCCGTCCCGTTCATCCCGTCCGGTCCCGCCGGGCAGCGGAAGCCGCTCTCCGGGGATGCCGCGCTCCGCGCCCCGCGGCTGAGCCCCATGGGCTGCACCGGCAGCGCCCTGCGCTGCTGCCCCGCCGGCGGCCAGGTAGCGGCTGCGGGGCTGGGCTTGGGCTGGGGTCGGGGCTTTGCGAGGGGTCGGGGCTTTGCGTGGAGTTGGGGTTCGCGTGGGGCTGGGGGGTGCGTGGAGCCCCGCTTGCACTGCCGGGGGTGGGAGGTGTGCTGAGGGGTGAGGGTGGGTGCTGCGGTTATTCCTGGCTGCGGGTGATCCCACCGGGCACAGTGGGAGTCGCAGCCACCAGCGCTGCACCCCTCCGGGCTGTCCCCCCACATCACCCATGCTAAATGGGGGTGACAATGCCTGCTGGAAATGTTGGTCCTATATAAGACAGGGATGGGTTCCCCCATCCTCTGCCATCCTCCCACAGCATCCTCCCTTGCCCCAAAAGTTATCCCCCCTCTCATGCCGGGTCCCCCCTCATGCTGAAGGCTGGGAACACAGTTCCCAACAGATCTCAGTGCATTGCTCTCGCACTGAAGACCTCTCGTGATTTAAGGTCTAGAAATTATCTGCTGCTTATTATTACTCTTTTTTGACGTGCTCTCACTCTGCCATTAGCCTCGGGAGGTGTTTGTGAAGTTGTGCTGTGTGTAGCTGGTGTCGGTGGGTTGTGGTGGCTGGAGGGTGGCAGGGGCAGGTGGAAAGCTGGAAAGGCCCCATGGTGCTGGCGTTCCCCCCTACATGGACAGCCCTTTGCAGAGGCAGCTGCAAGAGCTCGGCCGCCCAGGACCATGTGTCTAAAGCACAACCCGCTGCTGGGATGTGTGGGGGAGCAGGAGTGGAGCTTGCACAGCCCCGGGGCCAGCAAGTGCCTTTATTTACAGCACTTGCAGCCTTGGCTGCTTCTCCATAGCATAGAAGAAAAAAACAAACCCCAAACACTCTCCTCTCTGTCATGAGATCAGACACTTGTGGGCTGGTTTGTGACTGTGAGAAAAGAGGCACAGGACAGGGAGAAAACAGCAGCCCTGAGGCTGCAGGTGCTGAAAACTGAAAGGAGGAAATTGAAGTCAGTCACTTGCCCACAGACACCTCCCTTCCTGCGCTCGCCTGCTCCCCTGCTCCTCTGCTGAGCCTTGAGGCGCTGCTCACCGCAGTTCGTGCCCCATAAAACAGCCCTGATGCTGTGACTAAGTCACAAGTTAATCCCAAAAGCAGCGCTGAAAATCCTCTTTAGGACAACAAGGGGTGAGGGTGGACATCGAGCCGCTCCCACCCATGTTCTCACATCCAGGGTACCAAAAGGCAGGTGGGAGACCCTCACTCTCCCACTGCTGATGGGTGGACTTGCAGAGGTGGTCCCATGGGGTTGTTTGGGGATGGGAGAGCTGCCAAACCCAGGCGGACCCGGGGGGGCATAGAATCATAGAATGGTTTGGATTGGAAAGGACCTTAAGATCATCTAGTTCCAACCCTCCTGCCATGGGCAGCCCAGTTTGCACCATGGATAATGAGCACAACTAGGAAAAGACATAATGGGGCTGGGGGCTGTCCTAGGGCTGGGGGTTGTGGAGGCTTTGGGGCTGGTCTCAGGTTGGAAGTGACCTTGGGGAGCCCGTGCTGGGCTGGGTCTGGTGGCGGATGGCATACCAGGCACTGCTGTGTACCCTGTGGGAGGCAGCTTGGCAGCCTCATCCTTCCCATCACCGGTCTGCAGGGCGATAAGGAGGCACAGGAGAAGGTGCTGTGGCCAAAGCCCGGCCCCAAGCTGCAGGCACTGTCCCTGCGGATCCCCTCCCCTCCATCTCCACCCACACTTGGCCACCCATCACCTCCACTTGCCCTTCAGTTGTGTTCCCAGCGTGAGAGAGGCCGAGACTCCTTCCCAAAAGATCAGAGCTGAGGTTTGGCTGCCTTCCAGTGCTGGGGTGAATTTATTTTGGAGATATAGGAACTATATGTAGCAGTAGGAGCCAGGGAAAGGTCAGGATGCAAAACTCAGGGCTGTCTATGGCATGAAGGCTTTGCATATGGTCTGCAGCACAGATCTGGCTGTACGAGAGGTGATAGTCATCTTGTAACATAACCTCACCGGCGGTAAAACAGCAGCAGAGTCAAAGGCAGGTCCCACAGACCTGAGCCAGTGTTGCTCAGTGACAGCACTGAGCATCTGCTGCAGGTCCTGGGGAGGTTCTATACGGTCACAGACCATATAGGCCCTTCTCCAGGGCCACAAAGCAGACACCTCAAGCCCAGGAGCAGGGTTGGGATTTAAATGCTCATTTCCTGCCTCTGTGTGATTTCGTTTGTTGTTGCACGGTTTAGTTGCTTAACACACTTGTAAAACAGGAAAGGAGGAAGAAAAATACAGTGCAAAACCCCACCTCATGCTGAAAGCTGAAGCAGAGGCTGCAGCTGCCGCTGTGCGGGTCCTCCCCACCGCTGGCACATTTCGAGATGCCTCAGGTGCTGCTGGAAATCCCAATTAATCCATCTATAAACAATTCTGCTCCAGACCATTTGAAATACTTAGTTCTAAGAACGTGGGTACTTCTTTTTTATAGCTGGAAGGTATTTTTTGACATGAGCCTCCTCAAAGCCGAAGCCAGAGGTTTCAATGCTGAGACCTTATAGGATAAGCATTGCTGCCGATGCCCTGCACCTGCAGGATGTTCCAGGCTGCTTCTTCCCTGGGACAAAGCCATTCCAGCTGAAGCAACTCCCAACCTGCTCCTTTCACACACAGTGGCTACCAGGACTGGCTTCCAGCTCTCCAAAATGCACTGGGTGACACCAGAGATGTGGGTGCCATGTGCTGCTCTGGAGGTGGCAGTGCAAGGTGCTGATGTATTTCAGTTTACAGCCATATTTTGCTTTTCACCCTGGCTTTGGAGCTCTCATCCCAAAGGACAATTGAGTGCTTAGGAGTAAAATTAGCTCAGGACACTATTTCAGTAGCTCTTACAGGTAGGAAGGGTGTCTCACTCATGGCCTCAGGACAGGTATTTAGATTTGTCTGCTGGTGCTGACATACCTCCTGCTCTCTTTTAGCCATTTCTGAGCTCAGTTTAGCCAGTTTAGCCATTTCTCTCAATCCTCCTCCTTGAGCAGCTGAGGGGCTCTGAGGCCCCATCCAGCTGGGTTTGGGGCACGGGGGAGACGCGAAAGTGCCCTGGATCCATGTTGGGAATGTGTCCCATGCTACGGGGGTGATCGGGGTAACCAGCCTTGGACATTTTGTCCTTGAGCATCGCCTCCACCAGTGAGCAGGAGGTATGTGCCGTGGAGGCAGTTTATCTTAGGCAGGTGAGGTTTGGTGGTCATTCCTGGAGGAAGAACCAGCATCCTGCTCCTGGCGAGGCTCAGATCATCCAAAACCCTTGGGGGCTGTGTGACCCGCGCACAGCCTGTGCTTTCTATCAGTATAACTTGTGGGTGGTTGAGAGTCCCGTGATGCTCTCAGGCTTGCAGAGCCCTGACTACCTCATCTACGCACTCCCTACCTCCAGGCTCCAAAACGCAGCATGGGACACGGGGCACATTAAATCGCAGGGGCATGCACATCAGCATGAGATGGGTGCAGGGAGCAGGCTGGAGACCCTGGAGCTCAGCAGCATCCTGGGTGACCCGCGTTTGCAGGGCAAGTTGTATCGGGAATGAGAACAAACCCTGCGAATCCCGACCGTCTGGTGCCTCCTCACCCCGCTGCCTGGGCTGCGTTCAACACCGCAGCGCTCACGCCATAGAAGGGAAGACAAAGCTGTGGCTTCCCAGAGGCTCAGAGTCTTCCTGAGCCTCTCTGGCAACTGTGCTTCCCTCCCGCTTCAGGAGGGGGGCTGCAGGGGAGGCAGAGGCAGGGACCTGTTTGCTTTCCCTTGCTGTTTTCCCAAGCCAGGCTCTCCAATCTGGTCTGTCTTCAGCCAAGCTCCCCACATGCTGTAGGACTGGTTTCGTTAGGGACCGGTGTTTTTAGGGGTGGCTTTGTGGGTGCTGGACAGCAGCATCATGTCTGCAGGTGGATTCCCTTGCCCACAATGCATCCGCACCCCTGCCCAGAAGCATGACCCAGTGATGGGCAAGAGGGGCAGGATCTGCCCCACACCGGGGAGGCCGAGCTACAAGAGCAGGCGAGATTTGCTTCTATCTTCCAGCAACAGATAAAAATACATCCATGTCTCTTTTCTTCTTCTCCTCCTCCCCTCCAAGTGACTAAATTAAGCCCATGCAGGGCTGGAAGGCATCCCACAGAGCTGCGATGCTGAAGGCAGCTCCCGGCTCTGGGTTCTATCAGCCCCCGGCAGCAGTGGGAGCGTGCGGGAGCACGCGGGGCCGAGCAGCACATTCCTCTGCTCCTGAGGTCATTGCTTGTGCCGCTGCCAGCCCTGCACGGGGCCCGCAGCGCCTCTGCTTTATGGATGTTTTCATGTCTCACTCCTGTGTCAAAGCCCAGCTGTGTAAAGCATCGGCTTGTTTGGGGTGCTGCAGGGTGCCAGGGACCAGGCTGAACCTGAGCATCCCTGAGCAGCAGGGACAGGGCAGGAGGAAGGTGGCAATGAAGCGCTATAGTCCTGCTGAGTGCTGCCTGCTCTCACCCACTAAATATTTTGCTGCTGGACCATCTTTTGCACCAGCACCATGTCAGGGGGGTTGTGAGCATCCCTCAGGTATTCCAGCCAGTGGCTGGCAATGCCTGGCTGGGAAGCATCCAGGGTGAAGGGATACAGCTTGAGGCTGCCTGCCGGGCACCCATGGGTGCTGAGGGCTGGCAGAGGGCAGAGTGTCAGGGAGGGACCACTGCTGCTTGAGCACCCATGTTTTAGCAGGACTGAAGCATGCCCAGTGCAGGGTGCCTTCTGCCCTGCTTTGTCCCCCCTGCTCCAGCCCCTTCTCTCTCTTAGAGACAGCTAAAAGCCCAGCAGCAGAGGGGACCAGCTTCCCAGGAGCTCGCGGCCTTGAAGACAGAGAACGGTGAGAAGATGATGTGTGTCTTTCCCCTGCTGTGCTTTCCCAGTGTGATATCAATAAAGCATTGAGATGGACCACAGGGTGGCCAGCCTGTGCTGGGGAGGATGGGGATGGTGGCTGCAGCCTCCACATGGCACTGGTACAAGTGGGAAGATACGATGGCATCCCAGAGATGATGGCATTCAGAGATGATGGCATCCCAGAGATGATGGCACCCCATCCTCTCAGGCAGACAGGTTGTCCCCTATTGAGCTGTGTCCTCTCTGAGCCAGCACCATCCTCATTAGTGCTAATTTTCACCAGTGACATGGGAGCAGGTATTTGTCCAGTGGGAAGAGGACAGGGGCTGAACCCAGGCGAGGACAGCCCAGTTAGCAGGATGCAGCCAGCACCTTTTCAGCCATATTTGCATTGCAGCCAATGCCACCCTCTTGCCTGAGGATGGGAAGGAGAAGGCAGCGCTGCAAGAGGAGCGGACAGAGAGCACAAGACTCCTCCAAGGTCAGGAGGAGGATGAGGAGGAGCGGCTGCGGGATGCCAGACAGGCAGGCACTAAGGGAATCACCCGGGATGGTGACATCCAGGTCAGTCGAACAGGCGGGTACTGCTGGGGACAGTGGCTGGGCAGGGAGTATGTGGCCAGCCAGGACTTTCCAGGCATCAATCATGGACCTGGAACATGTTGGGCTGAAGTCTCCCATTTTGGGGAGAAGGAACGGGATAGGAAGGGGTTAGGAAGCCTGGAATGGTGCCGGTCTGGCAAAGAGGCACAAGGGGCTGGGAGGGCCGCAGCATCCCTCACACAGGTAGGGTTTGTCATCTCCCTGCTTCCCAGGTGGAAAAGGAAAAAGACCTGGAGCTGAAGGAGCAGTTTGATGCCCTGAAGAGAGAACACACGGAGACCCTGCAAGGTGCGTGCTGGGACAGCAGGGCTCACCCCAATACTGCGGTGCCCCCCTGCTCCATGGCACTGTGGGGCTCACTGCCCTCGTGTCCCCACACCAGTGACACTTGGTTCATGTTCCCCCTGCAGAGCTCCAGAGAGCACATGAGCAGGAGAAGCTGCTGCTGGCAGAGTCCCACCACAGGTCCCAGGCGGCCTTACAGGTACCTGTGGGGAAATCCCTGGAGAGGGGGTGCTTGTGGAGGGCTTGATGGACCATCTGCTGGTTCTGCCGTGGTGCCCCAAGCTCCTCGGTGCCCACCTCGGCCCCTGGTGTGCCCAGGGACCACACAGGCTCCTCCAGCCCTGGCGTTATCAGGGTGCCACAGCCCAGCTCTGCTTAGGAAGAAATCCCAGGTATCTCCCATCCTGCTTCTTCCCTGGCTGCCCTAGGAGACGATCCAGGCGCTGAATTCCCAGCTGAAGTCTTTCCAGGAGAGGATGAAGCGGGTGGAGGAGTCGCTTATGAGCACGGACTACAAGAAGCACATTGAGGTGCAGAGAGGGGTGGCAGGGAGGGGACCTGGTCCAAAGCTTCTCTGATGGACCCTGAGATGCTGGGGGGACACAGGGCAGCTGAAGTAGGGAGCAAAGCCCCGTCCCTGGGAGATGAATGGGCTGTTGGGTCTCTTGAACACATGTGATGGGCAAAACATGGGGTCTTGTGGGTACAAACCCTTCCTGGGCCATGCAAGGCCCTCTGAGGTGGTGTGTGTGGGGTGAACCATGGCAGATACCCCGTGTGCCCACCCCACAGTTGCCACATGCCCCATGGTCTCACAGGAGCATGGGAGCCCCAGCCCCTTCTGGGAGCAGGAGCTGGAGAGCCTGCACTTTGTCATCGAGATGAAGAATGAGCACATCCACGGGCTCGACAAGAAGCTGCTGAACCTGGAGACCGTGGTGGGTTGAAAGGGGGGGGGGGGGGGGGCACAAGTGGGCTTTGCTTTTTCCATCTCTTCCCCCCACCTGAATCCTGTCCAGAAAGTGCAGCTGAAGGGGAGGTGGATGGAGCCTGGTTCATCTCTTGGAGCAGGGAGGGGATGTGGGTGCAATGCCATCACTTTCTGCCTCCCTCCTCATCCTCATGCCTACTTCCAGGCGGAGAGGAACCTTCTGCTGGAGGAGAAGGTGAAGACTCTCCAACAGGAGAATGAGGACTTGCAAGTTCGCACCCAGAACCACTTGGTCATGGCGAGGTAAGTGCTGGTCCCACACACCCCGGTGGCATCGGGGACAGGGCTGGGCCCTGTCAAGAATACATCAAGAATATATTGCAGCCCACGGGGCCACTTTTTGCGGAGCAGAAGGGTCTCACGGGTGCTGTTTTCCTGCAGGCAGCTGTCGGAAGAGCTCCTGGCTGCCCGCGGAGCACTGGAGAAGGAGGCACAGCTCCGGGAGCAGGCTTACCGCGAGAAGGAGGAGCTGCTGTACCGCGTGCTCAATGGAGGGGACGGCTCCCCATTCCCCATCGCTGCCAGCGAGGTGCCCCTCATCGCCACGTAGCACACTGCCCAGGGGGTGTCGGGGCTTCCCTCTGGGTGCCGGAGCCCAGGGCTGCTCTCACAAGTGCCCCACTGCTGGGGCAGGCCCCTGGGCTGGCCCCATCCAACCAAGGGCAATGGAGCATTTCACAGGACACTTGCGCCTGCCTTTTCCCAGCCCATGTGGGGCACCCTGGCAACCCCACTGTGCCATCCCTGCACCTCTTCCTCTGGTGGGAGGATATGGGGTAAAAGGGGTCAGCCAGCACACACAGATTGGGCTGGATCCAACCCAGCGCTTGGCTCTGAGCATGACCAGCAACAGTGCTGCCTGGGGGCATGAGGAGGAAGATGAGGCGGTCACTGGGATGGCATGGGAGAACCGGGAGGATGAGGAGGGCACTGGGGATGTGATGGTATTAAGATACCTCACTCCCTGGGAAGGAGGTGGCCAAGCCCAGGGCTGAGCCATGGAATGGGTGCAGCTGGGTATATCTGTCACCTCCAGTGCTGTCCCTGCCATAGACCATGCCAGCCTGGCCCTCCCACCCATGCCCTCCTCATCACCTCCTCCATCTCCAGCAAACAGCTCCCAGGGATTGCTCCTGCATCCCAGACCTTCCCCTGCTCACTGCCACACAGACACCAAGCCCTCCTGTCCCCACTCCACATCAGCAGCACCACCAGTGCCATCTCCCCCAAAGCTGGGCAGAGGCTGCATGCCCAGAGGTACACATTTGGGGAGCAGAGCATCCTCCCAAGGGGAAGCAGGCTCCAGCATGTCACATCCCTCCCTGCTCCAAGCCAGCACATCCCCATTGGGAAGATGCTGCCAGCAGGGCTCTTTGCACACAAGCACTTTCCCCTGGGTGCATGAGTGTGGTGGGATGGTCACTGCTCCAGAGGTTGTCACTGGCCTGTCCCCTCCCCAGGGCTGCTGAGCCCGGGTGTGTATGTGTGTATGTATGTGCCACTGGCTGTAACAATTACAAGTCTGTAGGAAGCAGCAGCCCCAAGAATCCCATGTTGGTGTTTCTGGGGATGGTGCAGGAGCTGTGTGCTCCGCACTGGGGGCAGGGGGAAGATGGAGAGGGGTGGGAACAGGCACCACAAAGCCACAACAATGAAGCCCCCACTGTTGGTCCCCCTTTTCCTGCTCCTTCCCTCGTTTCATTCATTTCAATGGGCTCCAGCACAGGGCAGACCCAGACCCTCCCAGCCCTGCCAAGGCAGCAGGGCCACAGCAACCGCTGCTTCCGTCCTTTGTGCTGATCCATATCAGGAAAACAGCAACTGAATAAGGCAGCCAGGAAGGCAGCAGGGATGTGGGGTCCAGCTCTTACCCCAAGCATCAACAGTGGGAAATGGGGGTGCCCATTGTGTCACAGCTATGACACCCCCAGGGCATCTCATGGCTCTGGGGATGGATGGCTCCATCTTCGCACAGCATCCGCAGGGATGTGTGGGGACACAGCAGGCTCTGTAGCATCAAAGCAGGGGAAATTGAGCAGCAAACCCTGCCTAGCTGTGGTTGAAGGGGGCAGGATCTCTGGGTAAAGCGAGACTAGTCTGGCACCCTGCTCTGGGCACCTGGTACCATGTCCCACTGCCCCCAAGGCAGATCCTGCGTGGGACCTGGAGGAATGTGCCTGGCTCTGGGAAAGAGGAGTGCTGGGAACTGAGGAGGAGGAATAAATGAGCCCAGAGAAGGACTTGTCTACCATAAGGAGGGAAAAAACTGACCGAGGCAGCACCTTGGCAGTCATGGGGGGACAGACGGGTCAGTGCAGCATGAGAAGCGTCCTGCTCTGCTGTGAGCAGCTGAGGGGCCAGAGTGTGCAAGGGGACAGAGGGCAATTGGGAGGCTGCAGGGAGAGGTTTCAAAGGCAAGAGAAGTCAACCCACAACCCAATAATAGCAGCAAAAGACTTGTTTGCTTTACCCTCTCCAAACAAACCTCCTGTGGCAGGGGCTCACCATGAGGATTCAGGTTGCTCAGGGAGGTTCACCAGGCTCTGCAGGATGGGACCTTGAGCCCAAAGGATCTCTCTGTCCCCCGGGCACAGGGTGGAGGGAGCTGGGCACCCAGGTGCTTGTCCCCTCTTACTGCCCCGGAGCAGACAGGCACTGCACGGTCCCACAGGGCTCCAGGGCCACCTCCCTGGCCGTGCTTCCCATTGGCTCCCAGGGAGCTGCCCCTTCAGGCTGGTGGCTCTCAGCGCTGTGCCGGATCCCATAGCCAAAGTAAATAAGGAAACCTGGGAATGGGCAGAACAGGGTGGGGAGTCTCTCTCTTCCCTCTCCTCCCAACCACAGTGTAATCACCCCTTCCCTTTGGGCCCGGTACCAGAGGGCAGAGTGTTCCCACCACCCTTTGACGGTAAAGTTCAGCTTCTCCTGACCCACCCTCCACCGCCCTGCAGGCAGTATTAGTGCCATGGGCTCTCAAACCACCAAGGCTTCACCCAAAGAGGCTGCCACCAGCTCTGGGCTGTGGAGGGCATCCAGGCTTACCAACGGCCATCCAGAGCAGGTACCGCAGCCAGGCACCCGCGCTGAGCCGGGCCATCAGGATGCTGTTGATGGTGATGCTGAGGAGCGGCAGGAAGGGCAGGCAGGGAACCTGCAGGGACCAAGCACAAGGGAATGGGGTCATGGCCTTTGCCCAGATGGACCAGACAGAGGTTTCACAGGCAAATTCAGCTCTCTGCTGCTTTGGGTAGCTGCGAAGAGGTGAGGGGAAGGCCAGCCCGGCTGCGAGGCTCAGAGACCTGAGCTGGGACCACAGCCTGTGCTGGAGAGGGATGCTCATGGAGGGTGGTTTAGTTGATGGGTCCTGGGACAGGAGGCGCTGCAGGATTAGAAGGGGGAGGCAGTAAACCACTAGCAAAAACAATCCAGGGTGTCAAGACCAGGTATCCCTTTCACTGAGGAGCAGCTCTGATTTGTGCAACAGGCAGTGGGCTCAGTTGGGGCTGCAGGAGGTGCCCCTTTGGCCTGTGAAACATGGTGGGGAGGAACCAGGCATGATCCCTATGGAAAAACTCAAGACCAATACAGCACATTGTGGATACAGTGAGGGTCTGCCTGACCTAAATCAGAGAGAACACCCCCCTCCCAATGCAATGTGACCCTTTCCCCACGGGGCTGTGGCACTTGCCTCCTCTCCATCCCCCAGGCCCTTCTCCCTGGGCGCAGTCCCCGAGGCTGGGCTATGTGCTCACCATGAAGGATGCTCCCTCCCGGCTCTGAGGCTGCCTCCAGATGAGCAGAGCTGCCGCCAGGATCCCCAGGACGGGCAGAGCCAGGGCAGTGATGCACCAGGCACCCCCGGCACAGAGGCACGGCAGCCCCGAGGTGCTCACCCAGCTCACGGCACACACCAGGGCGGCTGCGGAGGGACCACGGCAGCGTGTGAGGACAACACTTCCTCATGCTGATCCCATCCCTCACCCAGGCTGCCATGGTGGGAGGGACAAAGGACAACCAGGGGACACGGCTGCGTGGTTTGCCATGGTGGGTTTAGCTTTTCTCTCCAGGAGGAAGCAGGAGGTTTCCAAAGGTCCCATTGGGGCAGCAGCTATGCTGCAGTCAGGAGAGGGCAGGAGGGAGCCAGGCAGATCCTGCTGCTGGGTGGTTTACAGCAAGCAGGAACCTGCCAGCCTGTGCTACAGCAGCGATGTGTCCTGTGGTTATCCTGTGCTGGCTCCCCATAAACCCTATCCATCTCTCCTGGGCTCACCTACAGCGGTGAGAGCACAGGCCACTGCAGAGGAGGAGCGCGGGGTGGGATGTGAGGGTGGATGGACAAGGTGGTCCCACCAGAGCTGCACAGCCAAGACCTTCCCTGCAGGAGGATGCTGCGCACTGGGTGCAGGCCGATACCTGAGGAGCAGATATTTGATGTCAAGGTGTGTGGGCATGTGCCTGTGCCTTGTCCCAGGCATAGCCAGCATCAGATGCTGGGTGAGCCCTATCCCCAGCGCTGACCTGAGCAGCAGCACACAACCAGCCACCAGTGAGTAGGCCAGCAGTGTGCCGATGGACATTGTGTCAACCAGGGCTTTCAGGTCAAAGAGGAGGGCCAGGAGAGCTGTGGGGATGAGAAACCCTTTTCAGCCTCTCAGCAGAGCTGGCTGCACAGCTGCTGTGCCCATCTCAGCTGTGCTCTCTGCCCCCAACACCCGCTGCAACAGAACTCAAGCACCTCGATGGCTGGTGATGCTTCTGTCACTGGTGCAAAGCATCCTGCCGCCTCCTGCATGGCAGCGCAGAGAGGCTGAACCCAGGGCAGCATCAAGGCCAAATATCCTCACCCACAGTGAGGAGACCTCTCTCTGGGTGCAGATATTGCTCAAACAGCTACCAGCAAGCTAGGGGTTGTGTGTTATCCTGCTGGAAAAGGACATCCACCAAGCCCTGCTCATGGTTAAGGGGTGACCCAATCACTCACCTGCCACTCCTCCAGACACCAGCGTTGCCACCACTGGGCACTGACAGCGACTCACTTTGGCCAGAGGTTTGAAGAGGAGCCCATCTCGAGCCATTGCATACAGGATCCGTGGCATGGGGAACATGGAGCCCAGGAGGCTGCAGACAGGGGGGAAAAAATGGGGAGAAGAGGGCAGGAATCCAGGAGGTGCCATCCTGCCTTTTGCTCCTCCTTGGGTAGAAAGAGAGCTCCTGTTCATCCGTGTGGCCCATGGCCTTCTCAAGAACACACTGACAAAACCATCACCACGCTCCCCATCAGATGAGGAACAGTATCAGGGAAGTGATGTCTGCAGGTCATGGGGAGCCCTGTGCACACCAAGAAACCCCAGCCTGCTCCTGCAATCATGGTGCTATCAAGCACCTAACCACTTCCTCCAGCCTGGGGCTAAAAGTGGCAAGGCAAGGGCTTTATTGCTGATGAGGAGGGGCCAGGGTGGGAGCAACAGGGCTTGTGAGGAAGGGCTGAGGGATTTTGGCCAAGCAGGGCAGTCAGTAGGGGCTGGGAATAGCTCCTGGATGTGTTATAGCTCCAGTACAACCTTGACCTGAGGCACAGAGCTGCCATCACGGCTCCCCTCACCTGGTTGTCAGGGCGCACAGTGACCCCACAGCCACAGCGTGCTTTGCACTGCTCCAGCCAATGTACTCAAAAGCCACTGGGAGCGGGCTCATGGTGTCCAGGAGGTAGTAGGGCATCATCAGGGTGAGGGCAGCAGATACCCCAAAGTACGCCAGGAAGCAGATGAGGAGGGAGAGGATGATGCCCATGGGGATGGATCTCTGTGGGTCCCTCACTTCTTCCCCTGGGGAGGACAAGCTCAGCTGTAAAAATGGATGCTCATTCAATGTGCATGGCATGCACAGCTCAGGCTGGAAAGCATATCCCGTATCCCCCCAGGACAGAAGGGAAACAGAGGCCTTCTGGCAAGGACACTGGGCTCCAGGGTTATGGGGACATGCTTTGGGATTAGCCAAGTCATGCCACATGGGCTCTTATAGATCCTCCTCTGAGCACACAGGGCAGGAGAGAGCAACAGAGCCAGGAATGTGCCCATTCCCAGCCCTACACCAGCTCCTGCAGGGAGAGTCACTGCCATGGACCCCAGCCTGCAGGGGCGGGCTCCACCAGCACCTCTCCCCACCTCACTTACCCATGGTAGCGATGCAGTCAAATCCAACAAAGGCATAGAAACAGGTAGAGGCTCCAGCCAGGGTCCCACTGAAACCATAGGGCATGAAGCCTCCCACCCCAAAGGCACTGGTTGTGTTGTCAGCCACAGACTGGTTCCTGGGAGGAGGAGGAAGAGTCAGGCAGTGCAGAGGGGTCAATGCAATTGGGGACCAGGCTGAACAGTCCATCCAACCTGCTCACCCCTCCAGCATCAACCCATCAGGACGTAGGACTTTGGCTCTTTGACGCGTTGCCAATAGGGCAGGGAGAAATGAGAGAAAAGTGGGATTTCCTGGGATAAAGCATCAGGGGGGTGACCCATCCATCCCCATCACCCTCTAAAGGCAGCATGGGGAGAGCAGATCGCTCATACCCAGCTGCCCGTGGCAGGTCATCCTCCCTGAGCTTCCAGTTGCTCAGGTCACCTTTGATGAAGCCACTCAGTGTGACAAAGAGCAGGACAAGCACGTTGAGAGCTGTGAAGACTTTGTTGACTGTGGTGGACTCCTTCACTCCAAAGGAAAGAAGCCCTGGGGACAAAAAGAGCAAAACTGGTCCAGCCTCCTGGATGACACCAGACCCAGGGTAGACATTACTGGAGAGGCTGGAAAAAGGGGGACAGTGGTAGAGTCAGGAGTATCTGCAGATTTCCCCAGATTCCCATTGTATTCTCCATTCTTCGCTCAGGGAAATAGCAAAGCTTCAGAAGGATCAGCACCATCCTGAAGGTGGGGTGAGGAACTCATCCTACATGATGGAGAGTGGCACAGGGGGATGCATCCTACCTGCCAGCAGGACCACCAGGCCAGCAGCGAAGGCATCTGGGTGCTCTGCCAGCCCCACAGAGCTCATGGCTGCATGGGCACCCAAAAACCTCCCCATCTTCTTGCCAAGGAGCTGGTCAAAGGTAGCGCTCCAGGCCCGGGCGACACTCGCGGTACCTGGCAAGAGGTGAGGGCTCCATGGGGTCTGGGAATGACACCCAGCAAAGGTGGGGGGATCAAAAAGGCCTCATACCAATGACATAGGACAGCAGCAGGTTCCACCCAGCGATGAATGCCCACAGCTCACCCACCGTCACGTAGCTGTAGAGATAGGCAGACCCAGCCAGGGGCACACGGGCCCCGAATTCAGCATAGCACAGCCCTGCCAGAGCGGACACCACGACTGCGAGCAGGAAAGAAAGGACGATGCTGGGGCCGGAGCTGGTTTTAGCCACTTCCCCTGCCAGGATGTAGACACCAGCCCCCAGCGTGCTGCCCACTCCCAAGGCGACAAGGTCCATGGTGGAGAGGCAGCGGCGAAGGCTGGAGCGCTCTGAGCCAGCCGGGATCTGCTTCCTGCGGGAAAGCATCCTCAGAACAGAGAGCAGCCAGTCCCAGCATGGCACCTGTGGGACAGGAGAGCAGCAGGCGTGAGGAGGATGCTGCCCTGAGTATATGACTCAAACCATGAACACTTTCCTTGCAGCTCCCACCATCCACACGGTACTTTCCAGACTTGCTGGGTGCTGCCTGTTTTCTGTCTCTGCTAGAAAATGAGCCCATTTTGGAGCAAGACTGGGCTAAAGTGGCTGCGTTACTCTCTTATCCCAGTAAGAAGTAGATAAATGCATTATTAGGGTTTGCCGGGCTCTGATTTGTGCTATAGTGTAAGGGGACAAGGACACATCCCTTTCCCCTGCCAGCTCAGCAAGTCCTATTGCTCCAGCAGTATTCCTACACAGGGATACACAACCAGCATTGTCCCAGCTTTGACACTGACACTATTTGAAATGCAGAAATGGGGCCAGAAGAAGGAGGGATGGAAGATGATCTGCTCGTGGAGCAGCTGTTGGCCTTGACGTGCACCAGGAAAGACCCATCTGCTCAGCTGAAGATGCCCCCACAGCACCAATAACTGTGCCAATGGCACAGCTCAGACAGAGACTGGTTTCCCCGGGCCATCAGCCTGTACAGTAATGCTATGGCTTACTTATCACTGATGGAGACAGCCCAACAGAAACCCCAAATTGTGCAGTATCTGTGCATCGGGCAAGTGAGGTGCCTGGTACAGCATGCCTGGGATTTCTGTGCCTCCCCCCATCCTTCCCCAGGAGCATCCAGCACTGCAGAAAGGGGGCTGCATGCCTCCATATCCCCACAGTGCTGCCAGGACCTCCAGTCACCCTGCAGCAAAGCAAAGTCCGTGCTGCAAATCCCATAATCTGCTGTTTACAAGGGCAGGGACCCCCTCGAAACCAGCTCATCCCAGCAGCACCAAGGATCGTAGGGCTGTGCAGTCCATGCTGTGAGCCTGGGGGGTGGACATGGACCACGCCGGGCCAGTACCCAGCACCCTGACCCACATGATGGGATGCTGTAAGCGCTTGTGGCACAGGGAACCCCAACCTCCAGGATGACTCCTGTGTCTCTTGAGGGCTGCAGAGCTACTGCCCAAGGCCAAGCCAACCAAGGCTGCCTTCCCACCCCTGCAGCACCCACTCCCCACCACCAGTCCTTCCCAGGGCATCTTACCCTGATGATTTCCCCTTATTCTGCAAGGAAACTACTTACTCCAGCCATCCTTAGGGCAAACAGCTCCAGCTGCGAGGTGATGGTGAGCACCAGGCAGCCCCAGCTACACTCTCCCCTTAAATCCCTTATGGGAGCACCCTGGCCCTCCCCTCACTGACCACCACTCCGGGCTGCACAATGGGAAATCTATGCAGAAATATTTTTCCCACAACGCCTTCCAAAGCATCCACACGAGCCTGCAATGCTAATGGGCTCAGGGGCATTATTGAGGGGTTTAATATGGCAAAGCTGCCTCTGCAGGTGGAATGGGGAACCCCTCTCCCTCTGCCCCCATTCCCTCACACCAGGAACCTCATCTCAATCTGTGGAGCAGGTTTTGGAAGCAATCCAGGCAGAAAGGAGCAGGAACACGGCCAGGATGCATGGGTGCATGCACCTGCAGCTGTACCCAGGCATAGGGAGAACATAGAAGGAGATGAGCAGGTCCAGGAATTGACTGCAGCAAAGCATAGGAGCACAGGCCCCGCACTTGCCCAGTATTTGGACACCAACACCTCAGATTCTGCCCACACCACCTCACAGCCCCATTGCACATCACAGCCCTAGATGAAGAAGCACTCAATGACCCAAGTGCAGCTCACAGCAGAGCAGACAGCATGACCACCCATCACTGACCCACCCAGCCTTGCCCTGGGAGCAGAGCCAGAGCTACAGTTCTCAACCCCAATGTCTGCTCTGTCCAAACAGCCAAGCTCCACAGCTCCCATCATGACTAGGGGGAGTGATTGTAAGGATGCAACAAAACCTGGATGCTCCTCCATAGGTACCAGGAATCATCCTAACACAATGCCTCCCTCCTGAAGTACAGCACATAGGAGCTGAGCAGCAAAGTGCAAGCAGAGATTAAGGTGGGTCCAGGGCTGGGCTTAAATAGAGGCCCAGGGCTGATTGGGTGGTGGCCTCAGGTGAGGCTGATCAGGGCCTATAAGGCATATAAGTGCCCTCAGACCCCAGCACAGGTCTTCTATAGTGTTGTTCATAGTAGGGAGAGGATGTGTGGGAAGTGATCGTGTGGTGTGGCTGGTTTTCAGCATCTTAAGAGAAGAAGACTGAGTCCAGGCTCTAAGGAGATGCTAGGAGCTGGTGTTTTGAGGTAGGAATGAACTTCGGTTTGATTATAGATAGTGCTGAGGCTGAGCCTGCTCATAGTTTCTGGGAACAAAAATCTCTTGTAGTTCAGCACATCCTCTGGTCTTCAGCTTGCAATGTGCAGGTGCAGGGAAAGGGGACATCAGCCATGCACCTACAACATAGTGAATGCTTAATTGTAAGGTTACCCCATCCTGGGTGCGTGGGGCAGCCCCATGTCCCCAGTGTACCTTGTGAGCTGCTGGGTTAGCACCTCTGGATAGGGGTGCTCAGCACACCATGACACAGCAGGGGCACCAGGAGGAGAGCAGGGCTGTTGTCCTGCATTGCAGTGCAGGGTGAACAAAGCTGTGCTTGTCACCCACGCTGTCTCATGTGAGAGAGGTCTCCAGACACCAACGCCAGCCCAAGGGAACATTTCCCTGAGGGAACAACAGGACACGGAGGAGCAGTGGTGCAGACTGGCCATGAGGGTCTCACTCTCTCGCGGTGCATCCAATACCCTGGGGGGCACATCCCTGCAGCCATTGGGTCACATCCATCCTGGAGTCCCTGCTGCCCAGGACAGGGCTGAGCAGCTCAGCTGCCTCGCAGCCCCAGAGAGATGCTCGAGCCAGTGGGTACCAGCAGGGTTTGGATGCCTGAAGCATGCCAGCAACCTTCAAACTCCCAAGGGCGTCCTTGGTTTTATCTGCTCCTGCTGGCACCAGCCAGAGAACAGACATCGCTGCCCATGGCTCCAGGGTCAGGCTCAGTATCTCTTCCAGCCCTGCTGCAGCTTCTTTGCTGGCTGGAGCAAGGGGTGGTGATAAAGAAGGAGCCGGCTTTAACCTGGGTGAGGCAGGGATGGGAATGGCCTCAGGGCACTGCAGGCAGCGGTACAGCCTGCCAGGAGCATCTCAGAGAGATGTAGGCTGCATCCCCACCCGTGCCTGTGCTGCAAGGTCTTTTCATCCCTGTGTCTGCAGCACAGGGGGAAGACTAGGGGCGATGGATGACAGCAACTGCCCCTCTTCAACTCAGCTTTTGCCCCACGGATGCTCCTTGCAGAGCCCTGGTCAGCACAGGTCCTTGGGGGGCAACATCCTCCTCTTTGGCTTTTGCAGGTGGAATCAGGGATGGACTTTCCCAACTATAAGGGGTGATTTGGTACAAGTGGAGGTGTCTGAAGACAGAAGTACCCTACACCAGGAAACCGGGGGGGGGGGGAGGGGGCATGGAAGGGGTGACATTTCCGCAGCCGAAGCTCAATCACTGCTATCCCCTTGCTCTGTACATGTCACCACCGCCGGGACGCAGCCCCTGCCCGCACCGGTGGGGCCGAGTGACCCCCTTCCCCACCCCTTGGCGTGCAGAAGGTGCCTCGGGGGGGTGCCGCCGTGGCCCCGTCGCACCGCGGGCACTGAACCCCGCGGGGCCGCGCTGCGGTGCCGGGGGTGGGAGCGCGGCAGGCGGGGTCTGGAGGGCTCGTGAGCGGTGACGCGCGGGCTGGAGGAAGCCGCTGCTCGCCAAGGACAACGCGCAGGAACGCACCGAGCGGACACGCGGCCCCGCAGGAGCTCCCGGACAGGCCCCGGTGCCGCTTGTGAGTGTACCGGGGGGGGGGGGGGGGACGGCGGCGGTGCGAGGGGACAGCGCTGCCGTGCACAGCCGCTATGGTGGTGCGCAAGGGGAAGCACGCCCCGGCCGCAGGCATTGAGCCGCGCAGGCAGAGGCTCCCCGCAAGGGGTGGCTGCAGGGCGGGTCCTTGTTTTCTTTGTGTTTATGTGAAAATCCTTCTTTTTTAACCAAATCCCTGGGCTGCGGTGCCGGAAGGTGGGTTTTGGGTGGGTGCTGGCGTTGCTGCGGGGACATGGGTGTGTCCTGGCCGGGATGTGGCTTTGTCCGTGCCCCGGTGCTGCAGAAACACCCTTTCCTCCGTGTAGGGGTCGGGGCTGGGCTCGGGGGAGAGGATGCCCGTGGTTTGGTACCCACTGGGATGCCCCTGGTTTGGTACCCACTGAGTTTTGCACTGGCAAATGCATCGTATGGCACCCCAGAGGCACAGAGCTCTTGGTGGTTCTTGGCAGTGAGGTGAGGCAGGGGACTTTGGGGCCCTCCCTTGCCTCACAAGGAGGATGGATGCTGCTTTTTTAACCCAGGGAAGCTCCCTTTCCGCCCCACGGGCAGGCCAACGCGGCACTGGGTGTGTCGCGGCCTCCGCCACAAGCAGTCGCACTGCGAGAGCCCTGCCAGGGCTGCAGAAATAGCTGCTGGGCTCCTGGGGGGAACCCCCTGAGCCCAAAGCCATGTCAGGCTGTGGAGAGGCTGTTGGGGTGCACACTGCTGGGGGGACAGAGGCTTTTTGGTAAGGATGGGTTGTTCTGCAAAGGGGATGAGCTGTGCAAATCATTTAGGGTTCCTCATGGCACCCCCATACTCTAAACCTCTCCATCATTTGGATAGGGGGTGCAGATATACCCTCATGCCAGGGCTCTGCAGCCTCCAAGTTTCACCACCTACCCCATGTGGATGTGTTTGGGCATCCTCCCAATATCAGGTGCTGGCAAAGCAAGAGCCGGGCTGCTCCCCAAGCCGCTGCAGTGGGGACAGGGACAGGGCACTGCAGGGACAGGCTGGGGCTGGGTGTGTTGATCCTCTGCCGCTGCTGAGATGAGTTGTGCGGTCTCAGCCCGGCTGCATGGGGTAAGGCAGGAGGGCTGTGGCTGTGCCATGCGGGGCTCTCTCTGCTCCATGGAAGGTACCCAGGCTCCTGAGGGGCATCAAAAGGCTGCATGGGCAGGGACTGGGATCCCTGCCCGGCTGCAGTGCAGCCCTGCTGCGCACAGGGCTTGTGGGGGGCTCTCCCCCAACCAGGAGCTGCGGGAAGGGTGGCTGAGGCCCACATCCTGGAAAGGGAAAGGGGGGTGAAGGCAGTTCTGGTTCTCTGCAACACTTCCTTCCCTCAGAAGGATGCTTGCGGGTGTCAAAAGGCTTCCTCCACCCGAGCGGGGTGACCCGGCTGCAGGGCTGGGTCTCCCCACCGTAGGTGCTGTCATAGGGATACAGAGCCAAGCCATGGAAGTTCATGTGATTTTCCCTACTTGCTGCATGAAGCCAAGCTCTCCTGGGGGTAGAAATGGGCAGAAATCCCCCCCGGGGCACCCCTGCTGTGCCTTGAGCTTCCCTGCAACGTGTCTCAGAGCCCAGCACTAGCAAGGAAGGGGCCGTGCCTCATGGCTGGAGCTCAGCTGACGCTCAGTGGTTCATTCATGGCCGGGCTCCATCTTCCAGCTGCTTCCTTCCCTCCATCAGCTTTCTCAGAGCCGACTGCGCTGTCTGGGGACCTTGAGAGGTTGGGGAGAGCCCACGCTGCAGGAGGGTTGCAGCTATAAATGGTGCTGGTGTTAGAAAACAACGTGTGAGTTACTCTGGAAACGCGGCTGTGTTTCCTGAGCTGTGCCGGCTGCGTGGGATTGATGGCGGCCTTGATTCAGCGCACGGAAACTCACATTAAAGCTGGTGGCATCTTGCAGGGGCTGCCCAGCACCATGTGGCACTGAGCATCTCCAGCACTGATGAAGCTGGGCTGGTCCCAAGGCTTGGCGGGGGGCTGTAGGGGGAGTATTACGGGGTGCAGTGAGGAGGGTCAGCCCTGCGGAGCATGCTCGGCCCATTTCCACCTATTCAGCACTTTCTTCCCCTCCTGGTTTCTCTCAGCGCTGGCAGGAAGCAGCGTGAGGCCCATCTCTGCTGCCCCTGGCCTGTGGTGTCCCCAGCTCAGTGCCAGGTACCAAAGGACCTGGTGGCAGCATCCCTTCTCCCTGAGCCTCCCCGGCAGCACCCATCCATCACCCTCCCTTGGCTACTGCACCCGCAGTGATGGATGGCAGCAGCACCCAAGGGAGGGAGCAAAGCCTCCCTTAACTAACACAGCCCACAGAGGGGGGGCTTTGGCTCATATTGAATTCTCTGTTCCATCCCACAGCTCCTCCTTGCCCTCGCTCCAGTGATTTCCAGCTTGGGAAGCCATGGCACCTAAAGGAAAGGTAAGGGTGACACACGGTGGGGATGGGTGATGGGGTGTCACAAGGCAGACCCCAAAGCTGGGGCAGCAACTCCATCATGCAGCAAGGCTGGTGGAGACGTGCACGGAGCACAATGCTGTTGAGAGCCTGTTTACATTCCTGCCTCTCCAACCAGTGCTGTCTGGATGCGATATAGATGGGGGAGTGCTGGCAGGGAGAGCAGGAACAGCGAGGAGCAAAAACCCTTTGGGGACCACAGTGGGATGGGGGAGAGAAGCAGGGCTGTGGGAAGCGGAGGACAGACACTGCACTGGGGATTTGTGCTTTCACTGGGGAGAAATCCCATCCGAGCCCAACGCAAGGCAGGCAACCCTGCTTTGGCCTCTCCCGCTCAGCCTGGATTTCTCCCCTCTCCACCAGCCTGATGCAACGTGGCAGCCGGGTGAGCAGGTGCTCCCTTGCAGCCAGGAAAACGTCTTGGATCGGGTGGAAAACCCTGCCTCGGTGGGCAGCTGTGGCTGCTGGGGTGCAGCCTGCCTGCGGGTAGTGTGCTAGGCAGGGGAGGAGTCCGTGTGCACAGCCTGCCTCCACTGCTGGAGCCAGGCTCTGGTTTCCATTCCCTCGGGAAATCAAGGAATCATTGCCTCAAACCCCATTACCCGCAGCTTCCTGCCCCAGCCGAAGGGTTGGTTGGCTCTGGGTGGGGAAACTGAGGCAGAACGCGGGTGAGCATTGCCCCTGGGGGGATCCAGGACCCCCAGCAGCCGTGCAGCCACACTGGGAATTCTGCTTCCACCCTCCTGGCCCCAGCCTGGCTTATTTTTAGCTGGGAGGTCCCAGGCAGGCCGGGATGACTCAGAGGCTGGAGGAGGGGAAGCGGGGCCCCGGCAGCTGGAGCGGGATTTGGGAAGGGGGTTGGAGTGCGAGGAGGGCAGGATGCGCTTTCCCTCCCCAGGGATGTTTCTGCACCTCCATGGGGCTCATTCCCTCCATGAGTTCAAGGAGCATTGGGCAATGCACAGCGCTGAGCTCCTGCCTCAGTTTCCCCACCATGACAGCCCTGCAAGACATGCAGCTCATGCATTGACAGCTCAAGAGGCAGGAACACAGCCCTGCTCTTCCTCCTCATTTAACCAGGACCAACACCTTGCCTCCCCAGCACCCTCCAGCGACCCTTGTCCCCTCCTGCTGCCTCCAGGCACCTCCTTTGCCCTGCAGCTTCTCATTTCCATCCCTGCGAGGCATACGTGTGGGCAGCAGCTCGCACTGAGCCAGGAGGGTCCGGGAAGTGCGGCTAAATCCAGCTCTCCCGATGAATCACCTGCAATACGATCTGTCCCGTGCCATCAAAGGGCAGCGTCTCCTCTTGCCCGACCTGCTTCCCACCATCCGGGATATGGGTGCCAACAGCTCCTCCTGAAAGAGGAGCTCCATCCTGTGGGATGTGCCCAGCCTGGACTGGTTTCTCTCTGGAAAAAGGGGATACAGAGGCTGGGTTCTTTCTGAAGGTGCTGGGTGAAACGCGCAGTGATGCTGTTGTGCTGTGGTGTTGGGATGGGACCCGGGGAAGCAATGGGTATAGGGCTGCCCATGTCCATCCCGTTGGGTTCATTCCTGAAGGTACTCACTGGGTCAGGGATGCTGGTGCTGCCTGCCTGATGCCCATCTCCTCTGAGAACAATTGTCTTTAGATGCCAATGCTGGCAGCAGCCCTGGGCCTTTGTACAGCTCCTGGGGATGTCAAGCCCTGCACCAGATCCTGAGCAAGTGATCCCAGAGAGGTGTATGTACCCAGCTGGAGCATGGTCAGCGTTCCCAGGGTGCTGACACAGCTGAGAGCCCCGGCTCAGCCTGGCTCCCAGTGAGATGCCGAGGAAATGCTGGTTTCACATCAGCTTCCAGCCAGGATCGGTGCTGGTCTCGTGCAGAGCCTGACCCCAGGCTCCCCTGGGCAAAGCTGACCTGGGGAGAAGCCCGGTCTCTGCTTTCTCCTGAGGTCTCTGTATGTGGGTATCACTCTTGGGCTCCCCATTGCGCAGCCGGGAGGCGCAGAGGGGCACGCAGGAGTGGATCATGCCAACCCCTGGGATTTCTCAGGCTCCTGGGAAAGTCTGTTCTTGCATCCAGGATCACTGCTCTGACCCCTCACACCAGCCTGGACCCTGCAGAGCGCTGGGGCAGGACAAGCTGTGGGCAGCTCTGGTGCTTCTCAGTGCTTTCTGCTTAGCAGCCCACGATGATTTTGTGCCTGTGTCTCCTTGCCTAGAGGCCACGCAGGGCTTGGGCATCCTCAGCATCCGGAGGGTTTCCCTGCTCACAACAGGCGGTGGAAAATGACTTCCTCCATTGTTCTGAATCCAGCCCTGATAACTCTGTTTATCCCGGCTGCGCTGCAGGGGGATTATCCTGGTCCTTGGGTGCCTTCCCCTGCATTCAGGAGTCCAGCTCTACCACAGGGTCTCCCTTTTTCCTGCCGCCACCCCCAAAATGGTGCTGGGAACTGAAAGAGCTGAAAGAATCTGCCTTCAAACTCTGTCTCTTGCTGGTGCAGGAGGCAGGATTGTATCCAGCTTAAACACAGAGCACAAACTGATGCCGGGAGATACGAGCGGGAAGGCTGTGTACGTTCTCCATGACCTGGTACACAAACAATTTACAGGACAGGGAGAACTAACTGGAAAGCAAACAAATGAGAACAAGTGTTTATGTTTGAGGCTGAGCTTTGCCTTCGGTCAGCATGAGCAGGAATGGATCTGACCTCATACCTGCTCCGCTTCAACTTCTTCTTCCCCATCCCACCAGAGGCTTCTCCTTCGCCTTTCACCTTCTCTTCTCTCCTCTCCTCCTTTCCCCTAGGTCTACAGGGGGTCAGTGAAGGAATTCCCGGGCTTTGATGCCAGCCAGGATGCAGAGGCCTTGTACAATGCCATGAAGGGATTTGGTATGGATGCTCCTCTGGACTGTTACCTTAGGGCCACCCTGATGTCCCCTATTCATTCAGTTGACCCTTGCATGGCCGGGCATCCTGCATTGCCTCCCGTCTCAGCTGCCTGTCTGCTTTAGCAGCATGCTAGCACCTCAACTGGTTCCCCTTTCCTCCCTGGAGCCAGCTCACTTCTGCTTCTCCTTCCAGCCCCAAGTCAGAAGCAGCTTGGGGCTTCTTTTGGGCAGGATGACTATGATGACCCCAGCTATGGTGGGTGACACCCAGCCATGGGGCTAGGTGTGACTGCTGGCTGTCCCCACAGGCAGTGACAAGGAGGCCATCCTTGACCTCATCACATCCAGAAACAACAAGCAGCGAGTGGAGATCTGCCAAGCCTACAAGTCCCAGTATGGGAAGGTAACAGCAGAAGCGCTGCCTGGTCCTTGCCCCCACTGCAGATGCAGGTGGCCGTGGCTGCCACCGACCACCCCACACAGAGACCCACAGCTCCCTGGACCCACCCAGAGATGCTGTGGAGCAAAGAGTCCCCCATCCCCTTTGTCCCCCTCCACCAGGACCTCATCGCAGACCTCAAGTACGAGCTGACGGGCAAGTTTGAGCGGCTGATCGTGAGCCTGATGCGGCCCCCGCCTTACAGTGATGCCAAAGAGATCAAAGATGCCATCGCGGTAAGGGGTGGGCAGCCCCCCCAGGGCCTCTCTGAGGACACCCCGGCTGTCCCCACTGCTCACAGGGCGGTGTCTGTTCCCGCAGGGCGTTGGCACGGATGAGAAGTGCCTTATTGAGATCCTCGCCTCCCGCACCAACCAGGAGATCCATGACCTGGTGGCTGCCTACAAAGATGGTGAGGGCTGGGGAGGTGCAGGGGCTGCCCTGTGTCCCCTTGGGTCAGGACGAGGGGCAGAGATGAGGGGATCCAGCTCTCCAGTCCCTGACTTCTCCCTCTTCCATCAGCCTATGAGAGAGACCTGGAGGCTGACATTGTTGGAGACACTTCAGGCCACTTCAAGAAGATGCTCGTCGTTCTGCTTCAGGTATGTCCGTCTGTCCAGTGTCTGTAGGTGGTGGTGCCTGCACCCAGTAGGGCTGAGGCCATTGCTGTCCCACAGGGTGCCAGGGAGGAGGATGATGTGGTGAGCGAGGACCTGGTGGAGCAGGATGCCAAGGTGAGGTTGGATGGGCGGCATCCAGGCAGGGATGGGGCTGGTGGACTGGGACAATCCAGACTGCAAAAGGCAGATGGGCACCAAGGGCACCCATGCTGGGGCAGAGCACCATGTGAGCAGCACCCTGACTCGGGCTCTGCTGCCTTCCCCATCCCACAAGGACCTGCTGGAAGCTGGTGAGCTGAAATGGGGCACAGACGAGGCCCAGTTCATCTACATCCTTGGCCGGCGAAGCAAGCAGCACCTCCGCCTGGGTGAGCACCTCCTGCGAGCTCGGGGTTGGGCTGGAAGGGATTCTGGCAGCTTCTCCAGGCATTATCCTGCTCTCATCCCACAGTGTTTGATGAGTACCTGAAGATTTCAGGGAAGCCAATTGAGAGGAGCATCCGGGGAGAGCTCTCTGGTGACTTTGAGAAGCTGATGCTGGCTGTGGGTAAGTCAGCACTGTGAAAATGCACCAGTGGCCTTGCTGGGGTGGGAGGGCTCAGTGTAAGAGCCAGTGGGGTTGTGGTTGTGGCTGTACCCGGTTTCAGAGAGCTCAGGGATGCTCCTTTGGGGCGAGTGGGGATGCTGAATGTGGTACCCATTCAGCATCCCTCACCGTGCCTCAATTTCCCCACAGTGAAGTGCATCAGAAGCACAGCAGAGTATTTTGCTGAAAGGCTCTACAAGGCCATGAAGGTGAGTGGATCATCCCTTCTCCAGGGGGTCCCCTTGCCACAGGGTGCTGCTGGAGGACATGGTGACGCAGGTCCATGAAGACAGGACCTGCGACCAGAGTCTCTGCTCCTCCCTCCGAAGCAGTTACTCCTTCAGACCCAGGGCTGGGTACAAATCTGATAAAGGGTCCCAAATGTGATGGGCTGAGCAGGGTTGCTCGGTCATCCCAGGCTTGATGCAGGGGTTCTTCCATTGCAGGGGCTGGGCACAAGAGACAACACACTGATCCGCATCATGGTGTCCCGCAGCGAGATCGACATGCTGGACATCCGGGAGGTGTTCAGGACCAAGTATGAGAAATCTCTCTACAACATGATAAAGGTACGTGCTGGGATCCCTGGTCACCCTCCAAGCAGCTGCCAGCTCCCTTGTGATGCCAGCACCCATGGGAGGGCTGAAACCCCTCCACAGCCACCCTGTGCTGGGTGTCCCTCTCTGAGGACAAGGCTCAGGGAGACCCCTCTCCATGCACCCATCCCATGGCATTACCTTGATGCTCCCTGATGCATGGTTCTCCATCTGCTCCTGTCTTTCCAGGAGGACACCTCCGGGGAGTACAAGAAGGCGCTGCTGAAGCTGTGTGGAGGGGACGATGAGTAAGACCACCCGTCACCCTCTTTGTCCCTCTTCATCCCCTCGGTGCTGGGTACAGACCTGCGGGTCAGAGCCTGGTGGAGCACCTGGATAGCAGCACCCACAGTGACAGCAGATTGGTACAGAATGGCCCCTCTTTATGGCCAAGCACGATGCCATGGCCCCTTTTTGGCACGTGGCAGCCCTGCAAGGCAGAGCCCTGTAGAGAGGATGCTCCAGTGGGGATGGTTGGGATTTACCACCCATTCTTCTTCCCATTCCCACCCAGCCCCATAGCAAGCACCCAGCAGGTACCAAACACCCCTCCTGGAGGGGCCGGGTGGGGGGTGGCTGCTGGCGGGACACGGGCCCCCCCGGCTCACTGTCCCCTGTCCTTGCCCTCCCGTTGCAGTGCCGCAGGTGAGTTCTTCCCCGAGGCGGCGCAGGTGGCCTATCGGATGTGGGAGCTTAGTGCGGTGGCCAAAGTAGAGGTCAGCACCCCCTGTACCCCCTGTGTGCTCCCTGCCAGCTTGGGGCTGCTCCTCTCTGCCGTGGGGCACGGCCAGCCCCACACCTCTGCTCTGCCTCTTGCTCTGCGGCTTCTCTCAACACTATTCCCTGGTTTTGGGGCATGAGGTTGGTGGGATGTAACCCCGGCAGGGCTGGCTGTCCCCCACCGGCTCCTCTAACCCTCCTCTTCTCTCTGAGGGCTCCTTTCCTCGCATGTCTGTGCAATGCAGCACGTTCAGCCCTGCTCCGGTGCCCACCGGACACCTCCTGCTCCCCAGGGCTGGCTGGGACACAGCCGTGCCATGGGGAGCTGGCACCCTGCATGCAGCTGGAGGCACCCACTAAAGGGTGATTTAGGATGTGCAGAAAGGACACCCTGAGCCCTGTGTGCACAGGGGGAGATGCAGATGTGATGGAAGCTGTAAGGATGCAGGAGGGTAGAATTGCAGGGCAGGAGCAGGCACCCTTTCAGCAACTCCTCTTCTGGCTCTCAGCTGATGGGGCCAGCCCCAACCGAGGTGTCCCAGTGCCAGGGGAGGTGGGTATAACACTGAGCAGGACACCAAGACTCAGGGACCATCTGCTGCTGTCTTCTCTCTGCTGACCTGGCTATGGTTTGCCCCTGGATGGAAGGGGTGACAGTGGTGGGACATCCTCACTGAGCCCCAGGTGCTTGCACTAACACACGACCTGCTTTGGCCTCCGCTTGCCTGGTGGCACCTTCCCTTCCTCTCGCCATCCCTGCCTCCATCCCAGCTCAGGGATGAACCCAAACCCCTCTGTGCATCCACAGCTGCGAGGAACCGTGCAGCCCGCAGGAAGCTTCTATGATGACGGGGATGCTCAAGTGCTGAGGAAGGCGATGAAGGGCCTGGGTAAGTGGGGACCATGCACCCAGCCCCTGCCTGCTGCTCCTCAACAGCTCCTGGGGCTGAAAACTCACCCTGTGTGAAAGCCCCATGAGGGTTCAAGAGATTGTTTGGGAGCTGTGGGAATTCTCCCTTCCGCACAGCCCCAGTTTGCTGGCACAGGGATGGTGATGTGCCCATGGTCAGGGGTGACACGGGATGGCTCTGTCCCCCCTGATTCTCCCCAGCATCACTGCTGTCATTGCAGGCACAGACGAAGGGGCCATCATCGAGGTGTTGACGCAAAGGAGCAATGCCCAGAGGCAGCAGATCCTAAAGGCTTACAAGGCTCACTATGGCAGGGTACTGCTGGATTCCCCTCCTGCCCTGCTCCTTCCCTCTGCCTGCATCCTGCCCCATCCCATGCTGAGATCTGCCCTTCACTGAAAGAAATCCTGCCTTGGCATCACTTCCTCAAGGAAGAATGAGTTGTCAAAGCAGCTCCTGCTCTGGGTGCACCACCAGCCCGAGGGGAGGGCGTCCCTTCCCCTTTGCATCATTCCCATACAGAGTACTCCAGAGCCAGGATGTCCCCAAAGCCACTCCCCAAATGTGACCTTAAACCAAGGGTATTCCCAGATGTCTCCCACCTCCACACCATCCTCCCCTCTTTCCTCCCTGGTGTTGCCTCTGCTGGTCCATCCCTGCGGAAGGAGCCGGGGCTGAACCCCCAAACGCTTTCACAGGACCTGATGGCGGACCTGAAGTCTGAGCTGTCGGGCAGCTTGGCCAAGCTGATCCTGGGGCTCATGCTCACACCAGCGCAGTACGATGCCAAGCAGCTGAAGAAGGCTGTGGAGGTAACTGCTGGAGGTGGCATTGGCTTCAGTACGTGAGGATGAGGTGGTTTTTGCTGTGGCTGTATCTGCTCTGTCAGTGGCCCGGGGCTATGGGTACACCGCAGCTTCACAGACCCCCAAGCTCTCGTCTCCTATACGGAAGGAGAGCAGAAAGCACCAGGACATAGACCTGGTTTGCACTCCAGACCTGCTGGGAGCCCAGTTTGGCCTCTTTGCAGCCCAGCATGCTCTACCCACCTCATACATAAAGCCTTTTGGGGAGGTTGCCTCACAGAGCATCCCTGCTTTGCGGTGGGAGCAGTGCCCTGCCAGGCACACGCAGCTAAAGGAGACCCATGGTAGGGGCAAACCAGTGGTGTGCACCACTGTCCACCAGTCACACCCGTTGGGACCCCACTAACAGCACACCTGGATGCTTCATTGCTGGTTCCTACCAGCCCTTGGAGTTATTTGCTGGACATGGACTTTGGCACATGGTAGCCCTGGGGTCAGAGCATCCCCTCCTTGCCTGGCATGGTGGGGTGATGCTGCTGTGTCCTTGTCCAACGTTGGCACGCACAGCATCCCACCATACCACTCTCTTCCAGGGGGCTGGCACAGATGAGAGTGTCCTCATTGAAATCATGGCCACGCGGAACAACCAGGAGATCAAGGCTATCAACGAGGCCTACCAGGAAGGTACGGCACAGGAGGGACATGGGGAGCACCCAGGCCCTGGGCACAGACTGTGTTTAACACTGTACAAAGCCCTTCCAGAGCCTGGAGTGCAATTTTTGTCTCTGGTTGGGTCCATGGCTTGGCGCTGTGAAGGTCTGTTAGTGCCTCCAGGCAAGAGCAGTTCTTCCGCAGGTCCAACACCTTATGAAAGAGAAGTGGAAATCTGGGATGGTGCCAACAGGAGTCCTCAAATCCTTCCTGTGTTTTTTCACAACCCCAGGCCATGCACTTCTCTCTCCCTTCCATCCATGCTCCCTTCTCCCTAGGGAAGCGAGACCTGCAAGCTGGGTTAAATCCCCAGCCTTTTCTTCCCCAAAGAGCCAAAAATGGTTTTAAACAGGCTCTGTGGGCATTCTCCCCCAGCAGAGCACTGGTGCTGGCTTCTCTCCACATCACAGTGATGTCCCCCAGCTCTGCCACCAATGTCTCCTCCCTGAGAACTCTCTCAATGATCCCTTTCCCTTGGGAGCACCTGGAGCAAGAGGCAGTGCACATGCCCAGGGCATTAGAGCTGCTGGGGTGATTCCCTCTTCCCCAGGCCTGGAAATACCGGATGGAAGCATTTGCCTCAGCAATGCAAAGGCAGGAGGATGGCCACCACCATCCGCAAACCCACGGGGGTCAGCCAGGCACTGGTGGGGTGGAAGCAGAGCTGAAGGCAGGGAGCAGGACTCAGTCATTCCCCTTCTCCACAGCGTACAACAAGCAACTGGAAGACGACCTGAGCTCTGACACGTCCGGGCACTTCAAGAGGATTCTTGTCTCCCTGGCTCTGGTAAGGGTGGCTTTCTCGCTGGGGACTGTCCCCTCCCTGCCGTGGATGGTGGCTATGGAGGAGACAGAGCATCGCTCCCTGGCTGGGCAGTGCTGCTGGACCCTGTCTGCCATCCCCTCGCCTGGGGCTCTCCCGGGACATGTCCTCTCCCCTGCTCCATGATTTTTGTGTTGAACCACAGGGCAACCGCGATGAAGGACCAGAGAACGTCACGCAGGCACATGAAGATGCCAAGGTAAGAACCGTAGGCTCTGCATAGAACAAATGAGGATGTTGCATCCCCTGGTTTGGAAATGACATCCTCAGGGAAGAAAATGCTGCTGGGGCAGGGTGTCTGTAAGCTGCAGGGGGAGATGCCAGGGAAGTGACACCTTTCCAAGGTAAAGCTCCCAGGCCTGATTGCTGCTGCCAAGGGCTCTGCTGCCCCATGCATTGGGGAGCTGCCCCAGGAAGCTCCCAACGAGGGACTGCACCATTTCCTGTGCAGAGCTGCCACTTTGGGGTCCAGTAACACACACTGATGCTGCAATTTGGCACTTGAGCTTTGAAGGCAGCTTTGGGCTGGACTGCAGGAGCCACACACCTCTTTGTGTTGTGGATGGGGCAGCGCTGAAGCGTACGCTGCTTTTCACCCTGCCAGCCCCTAAACCATTGCCTCATCCTTACTGGGCTGTGCTGAGCCGGGACTGGAAGGGGAAGGCTGAGCAGCCAGAAACTGTGCAGGGGGTGCTGAGGCCCCATTGCTGGCTCAGCTCCCGCTCCCAGGAGACCCGTGACCCTCGGGCTGTGCACTTGGCCTCCTGCCCCTTCGACACGAGTCTCTTCTAAAAGGGGAAGCTTGGTGCAAGGCGGAACCCGAGCTCTCGCTTGGCTGTCCTGTGCCAGCACCGCCTGCTCCGAGGCACGCTGCCCAGCTCCGCCAGCAGGGATGCTGCCGGCAGAGGGAGCAGATGCGGCGCTGCCCGCACCCCGCTGCCCGCACCCCGCTGCCTGCACCCCGCTGCCCGCACCCCGCTGCATGCGCTGCTGCTCGCCTCGACCTGCTGCGGAGAAAGAGAGAGCCAGGGATGGCACACACAGGGACAAGCCGGCCGGGTGGCAGCTGGCCTGGTGCTGTGTTTTGTCAGCAAAGCTGCCCTTTCCTTCCTCCTGCGCAGAGGCTGGGGTGAGACAGCCTGGAGTCAGGCAAAGGATGCTCCCTGAGGAGCAACAGGCTGGTACCCAAGCCCCAGATGTGTGAGGCTCACTTTGTCTGGCCAAAGACCCATCCCAATTAGCGGTGTAGAGGCCAAATTGGAGGAGGACAAAGGTCCTAAGATCAGGTCCACTCCCAGGGAAGCAGGGCAGCTGAGGACAGGTCATTTTAGAGGATTTTGCTAGATTTCCCTTGCTTCGTCAGGGAAGGATAAAGGTTGAGCAGCACCTTCTGACCCTGTTGTCTTCCTGTCTCTCTCTTTCTCTCCACCAGGTCGTTGCTGAGACCCTGGTGAGTGCCTGTCCTTTCACTCCTCAGCCTTCTGCACGTTTGAGGGGATGCTGCAGTCCTCGGGTGCAGGGCTGGAGCTGGGAATAGCGGTCCCCATATACTGGGCTCTTCATAGCACACGTGTGCTCGCTTGCTCGGGACTCCAGGGTCCTTATATCAGGATGGGTGGTGAGGGAACAGATGGGCCCTGCATGAGGGCACTTCCCTGTACACTGGGCAGGAGAGACATAGCTCCCTTCCTGCCCTTGGAAGGGCTGGAGATACACATGCAGGACCCATGTTCCTTGCACTGTGGGACTCGGGCTGGCTTCCCCGGCTCACCAGAAGTGGGAATTGGGGAATTCTACTGCAATAGCCTGATGGGTGTGATGAGCACAACCTCCTTGCTGAGCCCTGCAGCAGCCGTTTCACCCCTGGGCAGCACTGCCGTGGCCCAGGGTGGAGGGTGGCTCCTGCATGTGGCAGCTCTGAATTGCCTGTTTGATACTGGTCACCCTCAAAACATCCTCCCCAAAGGAAAGAAGAAAATCTGAACCACGAGCACTGCAAAGGGCTTTTCTGGGGTTTGGGTTTTGTTTTTTTTTTTCCCCCAAAATAAAACCCCCCACTATTTCCCTGCTCATAAGAGGCTGCCCCCTTTGCAATAAGCTGTTCAGGACTGGCTGTTCCAGCAAGAGCTGTTTGACATCTTTGTCCCTCTCTGCTATGCCCGTTCCCCTGCCTCCCTCTTCACTCTCGGTTCTTTCCCAGAAACTTGCTGACGTGTCCAGCAATGACTCCAGCGACTCCCTGGAGACCCGCTTCCTCAGCATCCTCTGCACCCGCAGCTACCCCCATCTCCGCAGAGGTAGGACCATGGTTCTCCATTGCTGCTGGACCTTCAGCTGCAACACAAGTGCTTTCCTTTGGGCTGGATGGGACTCCTGGGCAGCAGGAGATTGGGATCTCCCCAAGGCTGAGGTTGAGCAGTGGGAGGAGATGGCATGGCATTGCATTTGGGGTGGCTAGTTGAGCTCGCCCAAGCCTGCTCTGGTCCCATCTGGTCCATGAGGCTTGAGTCTCCTGGGTGGGATGGAGCGGCTCAGCAGTGACCTTTTCCTCTGCCCATCTCCAGTGTTTCAGGAGTTCATCAAACTGACCAACCATGACGTGGAGCACGCCATCAGGAAGCGGATGTCGGGAGACGTGAGGGACGCCTTCCTGGCCATCGGTCAGTGCCCAGAGGGTGCTCCCTTGGGACAGGGCTCCCCTGAGGGCTGCAGCCCCTTCACCTGCCTCTGCCAAGGCAGTGTGTCAGCAGATTCCTGCTGCCTTTGGGCCATGGAGACTCCCAGTGTGGTGTGGGATGAGGGTGTCCTGCAGGGCCAAGCCTGCACCCTTGTACCAAGGAGGGTCTGCAGCTGACCCAATGGGTGGCACAGCTCCTTGCTGCAATGAATCCCTTTGGTGTCATAAGCCAGGAGCCCACTTTCTCTCCCCTCTGTGTGTTGCAGTGCGGAGTGTGAAGAACAAGCCGGCCTTCTTCGCTGACAAGCTCTACAAGTCCATGAAGGTGCAGATGGGCCCTCCTGGGGCTGAGCTGTGGGAGCGGGCTGTCCAGGGCAGACACCCTTTGGGAATCTCTGATTTAACCCCATGGCAGTGATGGGGTTCATCCGTCCCTGAGGGAGCAGGGCAGGGCTGAGCTCAAACCAATACCCCATTGGCTTTCTGGGGTTAGCAGGAGACACGGCAGGCTTGTGTCTTGTCAGTGGCAAGTTCAGCACATATCTGAGGAGAGATCATAGAATCATAGAATGGTTTGGGTTGAAAGGGACCTTTAAAGATCATCTAATTCCAACTCCAGTGCCATGAACACCTTCTACTAGACTAGGTTGCTCAGAGTCCCATCCAACCTGGCCTTGAATGTTTCCAGGGATGATGCATGTACCATCTCCCTGGGCAACCTGTTGGAGTGTTTAACCACCCTCATCATGAAACTTTCTTCCTTGTATTTAGTCTAAATCTCCCTTCTTTTAGTTTAAAACCATAACGCCTTGTCCTATCGATACAGGCCCTCCTAAAAAGTGAGTCCCCATCTTTCTTGTAAGCCCTCTTTAAGTACTGGAAGACTGCAGTAATGTTTCCCCAGAGCTGCCTTTTCTCCACGCTAAATAACCCCAATTCTCAGCCTTTCCTCACAGGAGAGGTGCTCCAGCTCTCTGATCATTTTTGTGGCTCTCCTTTGGACCCAATCTCCAGCTTGGACTGTGCTGTACATGCCAGGAGGGTCCCCAAGCCCCAGTCCCTCCGGGGTTACTTGTTGAAGCTCCCCTTTGCAGGGTGCTGGCACGGATGAGAGGACCCTCACCCGCATCATGATTTCCCGGAGCGAGATTGACCTGTTGAACATCCGGGGCGAGTTCATAGACCTGTTCGACAAATCCCTGCACCACATGATTGAGGTGAGGGGACACGGGCATCCCTCCCTGGCTCGTCACCTTGTCTGGCTGGGTCCTGGTCCTGTAGGGACCCTTGCCATGAGTAGCACAGGGGCTGAGCATCGCCTAGGGAGGGGAAAAGTGCTCCAGCCAGCCCTGGTGTTGGCGTTTCTGGCTGTAGAGGGGATGCACTGACATCTTCCATTGCTGCACGGATGCCCGTGGCATGGAACTACTCCTTCCCCAGTTCTCTGACACAGGTCTCCCTCTTGCAGAAGGACACCTCCGGTGACTACTGCAAGGCTCTGCTGGCTCTGTGCGGAGGGGAGGACTAGGTGGCTGCAGGAGCCCCTTCTTCGTGTCTGAGCCAGCACGCACGCACCCACTGCCTTGATGTCACTGCAGCTTCGGGGGCTTCGGGGGACACTCGGTTCCCTGCAGAGGATGATTCACTTTGCGCTGGAAAGCGGCACCACATTGCAAGCGGGGTCTCGGGGAGGGGAGCAGAGGGCTCTGGGTAGGGAGATGTGCACAATATAATTCATACCCAACATGCCACTAACCCAGGAATTTACCCAGGTGGGAAAGACAATTCTAAGTCTCATAAATAAAACCTTACTGTTGCTGACGCTGGGCTGAGAGCAGTTGATTTATGGGGGTAGGTTTGGGTGGGATTGAGCCCGTGCTGAGGAGTCTCAGTGCCTCCTTGCTACTGCAGCGAGAGCGCTGGGGACCCCAAATAACCTTTGAACAACACTGCAGCATTCCGCACTGTGAGGAAGTGGCTGGGAATTCATATGGGGCTGGCAGCAGCGCAGGGATTTCACTGAGAGCTTCGCTTCATGCCTCTGAAACCCCCTGGCAGGGTTCGTGCCGTTGTGTGGATGATGCTTTCATAAACCAGAGATACAAATCGGGCTTGATGGCATCCATCCGTCCTCGCACGCGGTTTCCTGTGCTTTCAAGCTGCTGAAGCAAGAGTTGAAACACACATGCCATAGAGGCTACACCCCCAGTTGATGTTTGCACTTCCCCCAGCGCCCAGGAGAAAAGAACTGGAATTTCCAAAAGTGGGAAATTCCAGCACTTTCAATTGTTTCCAAGTCAGAACAAAAAGTCCTGAATACCCGAGTCTTCCTCAGAACAGCTGGGTGAGGAAAGCTTCACCTTCAAAATATCAAAGCAGCATTAGGAATAATAACACAATATTATCATAACACTTCAAAACCAGCTGAGGTCAAGAAGCACCGACATGTAGAGACAAAACAGGGAAGCTGGAGAAACTCAGCTGGGTGTTATCCCACTGAAAATTCCCTTGACGCCTTCCTGTAAAACATCTCTTTGTACCAAAATCACCTTTCTCAGGGGAAAACAGCCTGGCTGAAGCTTTTTCATCCTCTCCCATAGAGATTTGGGTTCCTCTGACTCACTGTCATAAGTAGGACCAGGCAGCATCGGGGGGGACTGAACCCAGCCCATGTCTGCAGCAGGCTATGAGTCTCCTGCTCGGTCAGGAACCCACTGCAGATGTTTTGAAGGCAGGATATAATCCTTCATCTTCATCTGCCATCTCTTCCTGCAGCTCAGCACTGCAGCTCTCAGCTTCACAGCAGGGCTGTGAGGCTCTGTTGCACGGCACAGCAACCATAGGAAGCAGTCCCTGCAGCTGGGAATGCTGCTTTCAGGACCCTAGCTCCACTCTCCAAGGATGCTCTGGGGCTCAGGAGACAGCAGGGAAAGGCAGATTTAGGGGAGTGGAGCTCTGCTCCTCCAGAGCAAGGGGAGTGAAACCTGCTCGGCTTTAGTACAGGGCTGCAAAACATAAGTCATCATCCTGCCTCCTCCTTAATGCCAAAACTGCTGTTCCCGGGCTGTGTACAGGGGGTGTATTCCCCACGCACAGACGCAAACACTCCAGTGAGGTTTATGGCTGTACCATGACTGCTACAAGCCCATGACTGGCATTGGAATACAAGCGAGACCAGGCAGCCCCTCGGGGCAATGCTGCTGCCAGGAAGCCCGGCTGATCCCAGCACACCAGTCCCAAGGCCAGGAATTTCCCTGGCACCCCTTGCCAGCTGCTCCTACGATAAGAACAAGATACCAGAGTCACCCTGTTTGGTGTCATGCATCACAGTGAATGCATGTCCTGCTGCCTTCCCATGCTGGAGAGCCAGAGGATTCCATGCCAGGCCCAGAGAAAGGAGATGCTCTGGTTAAAAGCAGCCATGAGGAAGGAAGGGGCACTGGGTAGGGGTGTTGCTTTAGGATTCCAAGAGGAAACTGGGACTGGCAGCACCAAGACAGGCTGTGGACCTTGGGACACAGAGAAGCACAGAGGGGTGGAAGAAACCCAGAAGCAGCACAGTAAAGCGGCAGCCACAAGGTTACATGTGACCCCTCACCTTAGAAAGGATTTAGGGCAGAGTGAGGGTAACGTGCAATGAAAGAAGGAAAGCTGAAGTCTAGGAAGGAGAAAGAATATGTTTGGCCTAAGCCAGGTCTGGGGAAGGCAGAACACTTGTTCTGTTTAGTGCCCAAATCACCATTTGGGCAATTTGTGTTAAGTGACAATAAATTATATATATATAATTCCCCATGTGAGGATCCATGAAACCCTATAGACCTGGAGAGGTCATAGACCCTTCAGAAAAAGCAGCTTCATCCATGTAGCATCCCAGTCTCTAGAGCAAACACACTTCCCAGCACTGCTCTCCAGGAACACCTCTGCTCCATCCTGCTGGCTCCAATCAGCCCAATCCACAGTCAATCGGTGGCAAATCTCATGTCTCGCCTCTGTGATCAACAAGGCAGCAAGTGGTTCAAGGAAAGCAGGGAAAGGAAAGGAGATGACAAACAATGGGCACCAAAAAGAGGAAGAAACAGAAAGGCCGTGAGCAGGGTGAGGGCTGGAGGCAGGTCCGTGCTGGCCACCCATGCTTCATTCAGCCTTCAGGCTGTGAAGCTGCTGCCAAGGTCTGGGATCCACACACCAGGTCCCGGCTGTTGTGCACATTGACCAGCAGTGCTGGGGGCAAGGACTCGCTTCCAGGCAAAGCTAGCGCCAGATTTCACGGGTTGCGACATCCCAAAAACCCCGTGAGCCTGTGTTTGGTGTGCACAGGGTCAGGCCTCTCCCTCTGAGTCAGCTCCAGGGGCCACCGCGGATCCTTTTCACTACCAGACCCTGGGAGGAGCCACATCTGGTGAAGAGACACACGGGATGTTGGTCTTGGTCCTTGGCCCAGTGCTTAAACATCAATGAGACACTTCCATCCCACCCAGAGTGGAGAATCCCGGCCTTGAGCCTTGGGAGCTGGCAGAGGTTTCTTCTTCAGCTCTTCCTCTTCCCAAACCTAAGGAGGAAGAAGCAGCCTTGTCCCTCACATCCACGTGCCGCTCCCTGGGCAGCCTGTCCCCACGGTGAGCTGAGGCTGGGGAAATGGCTGATCTCGCCACACTGTCACCCCTGGAGCCAGCTTTCCAGGATATGATGACCGCTCACCAGCCCTTTCCTCAGGCATTACAACTGAATGAGACATGGCCAGGGGAGAGAGGAAGGGGGGAAAATCTCCTCTGGGACTGTTCCTGACCTTGCAAATTGGGACTCCAAATAATGCACAGCTTAAGGCATGTCAGGAAATCCTCTGAGCGCTCCCGACATATCCATTGTGGGGTTGCACCAAGTCCCACCATACCCCCATCCCCTGCTGAGTGTGGCGAGGCTGTGGAGGAAGGCAGGAGGTGGGGATCTCCTCCTCAGGAGTGGGTGACACTTGTGCCTTGCCTCATATGCCAGAGGCAGAGGGAGAATGAGCTCTGGTTCAGTGGAAGTGTAGCCCCAGCAAGGCAAATGCAGCCCAGCATCCCTGGCAAGCCATGGTGTGACTCCAACCCCTGCGAAGGCAGGGGAGATCGCTCTCCTCCTCCATCCCGCTGCTGACCCCTCACCTGCCCCGCTCCCTTCCCTCTGCCAGGCTGCCTCCCCTGCCCTCCATGCCAGCGCCCTCCCATCCTGCCAGGTTAGTTTGAGTTCCTGATTTGCATAGGCAGCAGATCACAATGTTCTGGAAATCCCCTCCTGCGGCCGGAGCTTCCTCCCCGCTCTCGCAGCGTCACCGTTGCCCTTCTGCTTCCCTCCGCTGCGGAGCACCGGGATGCATCCGACCAGCGCGGCACGAGGAGCAGCCCCCAGCGAAACCCACTGCTGATGCCGAGAGGCACCCATCGGCAGCACCCTGCAGAGCTGAGCCCATGAGCAGCCCCAGGGTGCTCTGCCAAAGTGGCTGCTCCCAACTTGCTCCAGGGCCAGCTCCCTGCCATGGCCACCCGGGACAGCCAGGCCCTGGCTGGCCCCAGCATCCCATTGTGGTTCCAATGTGCTCTGTTCACCCCGCAGCACTGAGGGCAGGTGCATTTATTGGGGCTGCTGGGACACTTCCACTAGGGATGTGCAACACTGGGAATGCACAAGGCTCATCCTGCTCATCCCTGAGTGGTCAACCTGAAGGAAGCTAGACCTGATCTGAAACAAGCCGGAGCGGAGGGCAGAAGAGCTTCATCACCTCCATCTGCAGCTTCTGCTCCTTCTTACCCCATTTCCCACAGCGCGGCCACAAATACAGAAGCAATCAGGGTGCCTTCATGTGAATTAGCCTCTGGTTAAGGTGCTGAACCCATCCTCCATGCCAAAAAATCCCTCTAGTATGTAAAAGTATGTAAAAGTGTCAGCTTTGAACACATCTTCACAGCCAGGCGGGCGTGCTCCTGAATCACGGCTGCTGTCAGGTGAGTTTTCTCCCCAAAAGCACAGTGGGACCGAAGGAATGAGGAACGACCAAAGGTTCCTTTGGGTTTCATAATGAGATTTGTCCTAGCGTTCGGACCAGCCCAAGCGGGTGATCTCAGGTATAAACACAAATTGGAGCTGGCTGGAGGGGAGGAGAGGCACCGGGTGAGAGCACACCATTCACTGACCCCCTCCATGGGTACCGGGGCTGCAGGCAGGTCCCAGACCCCTCTTGCCAAGCACCCATGGTCCTGGCACCCAAATCAGCTGCACTAACACAGCGTGTTTTTCAGGCCTCGCAGTTCGCACCCAGCAAGCATAGACCAAACCTGCTGCCAGGTACAACTCCTGTTGGTGAGGAGCTGCAATCAGCCTCTGCAAAATAGAAACACTTGAATCCTTGGTGTTTATCCCAGCACCAGCTCCAGCCTCGGTTCTGACTATCAGTTGTCTTAATGGATGTTTTCCAAGGACTACCTGCAACCCCAGCATTCCATCACCTCTCCGGCTCCGCCAGCAGAGCCAGTTCTTCCCCACTCCCCTGGGAAGACAGGTCCTGTTCTAATTCCAGAGATAAGAGGAGAATGGAAAGGAAACATGCATGGAACAATAACAATGCCAGTCTAAAGTCACTGGGGAGAAGCACAGTGTGTTTGCAATCCCAGAGAAGCCACTCAGAAACCAAGGTGAGGAGAATGATGTAACCAGGCCTTCCCATTGCCCAAAAGTGAATCACAGCCTCCATGACAGACCCCTCCGCTCCCTCTTTTTGCTGACCAAACCTGACAGGGCTCGGCAGCCCCTGGAACGGCACAGGAGAGCCCTTTAAGCGGCACCTGGCTCCCTATCAAAACCACGCTGAGGCCGTCTGGGACCTCCATCATGGGGAATTCCCCTTCTCCATGCCTAAAAGTAAGCTCAGCTGGGCCGGCCTTCCTGTGCGTTTGGGGATCGCAGCTGGAGAGCGCCTGGCTCAAAGGGCTCCCATGCCCCGAGCCCCTCCGTGACCCGGCCGGGTGAGTACCACGATGCTTTTATCAGGGTGAGCATGGCTAAGGTGGAGCGAGGGGCAGGCAGGCAGCGCTGCAAAGCTGAACTGTGCCACTCTCCCTTCTCTCCTCACAGAAACAGAGCAGGGTTTGGCTATTGTATTGCAAGCTGAGGCATTATCTCATGAACAAGATGCTTTCTGGTTCTGTGGGACTGTGTTTATCTCTGATGCCATGTTTTCTGAGGGTTTACAGGATAGCATCAGGCTGCTGGGGTAGAACAAGCTCTTTGGGGAACAAAAGGGAAGATGTTGCCTGTGTGTGGGGTCCTGCTGTCTCATCCCCAGTTGAGACCTCAGACATAAGCACAGCCAAGGAGCATGTCGGGATCTCAGCACCCTCTGAGCTCTCATAATGCAGCCAGGCTGCCAGGATGACATCCTGGTTGAAGCGCACTCAGGGAAATGATTTTGGGTTATTTTGGTTTTCATTTTTACAACCAAATACATCAAATCACCAAGCAGCAGTGGAACCATCTGAACAGGAATCCCAGGACCGGGAGAGCTGGAAACAGCAGGATCACCAGTGAAGGACACCTCTGCAATCCCACTAGCAGTCACCTAAGGAGGAAATGTCAGGAGTGCAGGCAGAGAGCAAGCAGCATGGCTGCTTAGAAGCTTCCTTTGCTACTGGTTTGTTGCTTTTTGGTTTTTTTTATATATATATATATGCTGACTATATATATATATATATGTAAAAAACACCTTCCTTTTGGCAAAACTAGCACAAGAATCAGCTAGCTATGGACCAGATTCCCAAAGAGCTGTATGAAACCAAGGCGTTCCCTGTGGCTCTTGCTCTATTGTTCATGAACACACACTATCCAAACCAGCAGCGCAGAGCAGGCTCCCCGGCAATAACCGCTCCGGCTGGGGAGGTATTTCCTTGTGTAACATTAACCCAGCCCCAGACGCGATGGGGAATTCTCCCTGCCCAGGGCATGTCTGGTTAAGCCGCAGGAGCACTCAAACCCACCCGGTGCTGAGGTGCAGAGCCTGGCCCTGCCGCAGCACGGCCTCCCCTCCGCACCCCGACCCGGCTGCACCCCACCGGCGGCGCACGGGGGGTTCCCCCACCGGCAGGAAAGCGCCGCGCCGAAACCCTGCCCCGTGCTCAGCCCCGCCATTTTGTGTCTCGATAAGCAGCTGCGTTCGGGCCCGGCGGGGCCCGGCGAGCGGAAAGCCCCGCCTGGGGAGGAGCCAGCCGGGCTCGTTCCGCCGGGCGGGACCACCTCAGCAGACGGCGGCACAACCAAGCCCCCCACTCCATGACAGCACCGCTTCCCCTCCGAGCTCCTGCTTTATATAGCCTCTGCTCCGCGCTGATTGGCTGCCGCGCCTGTCAGTCAGGCTGGGAATTTCCCGGGGGCGGTTCCCACCGTCCCTCCGCTGTCCCCCCGCTTCCTCCGCGCTGGCACCGGAGCGACACCGGGAGCGGTACCGGAGCGGGCCCGCCTCGGGGCGCACAGGCGGGTGAGCTCGGAGCCGTGCGGGGTCTGCTGCCCTTGGGGAGAGGGGTCCTACCCGGGGCACCGGGGTGTTTGCACCGGGTACAGCGAAGGGTGCCCGTGGTGGGGGTTCGGGGCTGCGTGTTGGTTGTATCCGGCTGGTTCCGGGGCTGTCGGTTTCACCGGAGGGGGCCGGAGCTGTGCTGTTCCCCCGGGGGTTTGCGCTGGGTCGGCCCCGGTGCCGCGGGCGGGTCGCGATAGTTGTATCGTGCCTCAGTTTCCCCCCTCACCAGGGCACGGGCTGCCGGCTCCCGTCGCCGCTCCCCAAGGGGCGGGCTGGGGCTGTGGGAGCCTGGGGTCACTGCGGTGGGGAGGTGCTGGGGAGGGGTATCCCCGCCTGTCCCCTCCCGGTCCGGGCGGCGCTGGCCCCCCGGTACTCCGGGACCGAACCCCCCCGGTCGCCTCTGCCCTCGTTCAGCCTTGCACAACCCCGGCCTTCCCCCGGGCCTGCGCATCTGCCTTGGGACCGCTTCTGGGTGTGCGGTCCCCGCGGCAGGGACACGGAGCTCCTGTTTTCCTTCCGCTTTGAGTTTTGTTTCCCCATCCTGCCGCTGCTCCAGCGGGGCGTATTCATAGGGGATGCGGATCCAGAGCCTGGAATAGCCACAGTGGGGATGGCATCATCCCAGCCCACCTCCCCTTCTCCTTTGGTGCACAGCTTGCTCCCCATCTCCTTCTCCCTCAATTCCAGGCTAAGGCCTGTTCTGAGGGCAGAGGGGAAAAAGGATGCTGATTGTCAGCCCTGCTTTTGGGTGAGAACAGCTCCCGATAGGACTTGTTGGGGACCTGCAGCCTCCCGGAGATCTGGCTGTCCCATTCCTCTGTGCCCCTGGGCACAGGTTACTCCCTGTATCAGAGGCAGATACAACCTTTCCCCTTCAGCTTGTTATTTCCAGCTGGTTGGGTGAGTAAGAGCTGTTCTGCTGCCACAAGCTTTTATGGAGGGCACATTTCATTGAGAGTGCTGGCAAAGGAGCCAGGAGTCTGGACTTTGGGTGCAGGGTGAGTTCTGGAGACAGGAAGGCTCCAGCCTGGCATGTCCTTGTAAGCTGTCTCTATGGTGAGGTGAATTAAGCAAGAAGAGGAGAGGCTCTTTACAGCCTTTGGCACCATTCCTGGCTCTGCAAGAAAGCCCACGATGCCCTTTCGACCTGACCTACGCCAAACAGCTCTATTTAGCACGGGGCCGTGGGTCGTGGCTTGCCAGCAGCTGGTACAGAACACTTGTGGGTGTAGGAAGCTGAACCATCAACTCTTGTGGCATTGCAGGTTTCGTTTTAAAGCACCGGTGAGAGTTTGGTTTTGGGCGACAGAGGTAGGTTTGCTGGTGGAGCTTTGTGGTGCCGCTGTCTGCTGCTGCTTGTGGCTGGTGTGCACCAGGTTGGGCAGGAGTAGCCGGGGTTGTGTTAGAGCTGCAAGGAAAGGGGTGGCTGTTGCCTTGCTCTGCTTTTGGGTGCTGTGATGAGCAGCCGTGGTGCAGGGGGAAGAAGCAGAACAGGCAGCATGAAGCGAGATGAAACACCATAAACCACCAGTGTGTTGCCCAGGGGAGCACCACCACCAAGGCTGGCTGCCTGTCCTGCCAGCACTGGAGTTTGGACCCGTGATGAGGAGTGCTGCATTTATGTGTGGTTACCAGTGTTTATAAACCTGACTCCGAACAGGGAAATGCTCTATTTCCCTTGTGAGCAGCCTCATCGGCAGCAGGTTGTTCTGTGAAGCCTCTGCAGGAGGTGGTTTTTTTCAGACAGGGGTGGGATTTGTGGCTGGAGGACATCTGTAACATCTGCTGCATTTCACATGGGGCTCTTGCCTTCCCACCCTCTGCAGCTAGCCAGGCTGGGAAGAAGTGTGCTTCAAAACCTTTCCCTTTGAGACCTGAGTCTTGCAGTGCCTGCTTTCCTCTTCTTTTATTACTCCCAGCCTAGCAGACTGCAGTGCCCAGAAGGTCTCCTCATTATTGCTTCTTCCTAAAACCAGCTCTGCTTTTGCTTCCCTGAAAACGAGACCAGTCCAGCAGCCCAGGAATGGTTGTTCCTGGTCTGGGGAGTTGCTGGAGCTCTGGAGAGGAAAAGAAACTAGGCTGAGTGCTGTGGCATTCTGCCACATTCCAGCAAAGTGATCGATCAGAAAATATCCCTCCATGGTGTCTGAGTGGCTTTTGCTTTTCCTCTGAGGAAGAGGGATGTGGGGACCCAGCAGCCCCAGTCATGGGAAAACGATGCTGGCAGCCCGCAGGGATTTGCTTTCACTTCACTTCACGAAGTGAAGTCTGGCTGGGACAGACTTCCTGGGAATGTTGCACACTGGGGTAAGGAAAACCCCGTTCTTCAGGCTGGGCTGAGCCCCCACCATGGATCATGGGATGGGAATTGCTGTGCTGCCAAGCCTGTGGCTTCAGAGGCTGGTCCGCACCCCGGCGCTCACCGCTGTAAGCAAACCTCCAGCAGAGCCAGCGCATTCGCTGTGCAGGATTCACATCCTCTGCCTTTGTACCTTCAGCTGTTGGTCATTTTAAAGCAGGAATCATTTCCTTCTGCTGGTTCTATATATGGTTGGTGTGATGGTTGCGATGCTGGTGGCCGTGATGGTGATGCACATCTTCCTGGGTGTCAGTGGGGAACAGCCTGGCCGTGGCAGCACGGTTCCAGCTCGCTCCCAAGCCACAGCACAGCTATTTAAGTATCCTTCTGCTTTCATCTTCGCCTGGGAATCTCCCCTGCCCACTTGCTCTTTCATTCTCTCCTTCTGCTGAGTTGTCATAAGAATTTACTACCTCCAGGTCTCAGTGCCCTGCCTGCAACCAGCAACCGTGGTGTCTGGCAGCCTCTGCCAGTGGCTGGGCATGGAGCACGTGAGCTATAGCCGTGGTCCGTGGCTGGTCCTCAACCCCCTGAGCTGTGGAATACCATCACGTTAGCCTAGAGGCTGTTGTCTGGCAAAAAGAGGTGTTTTTTGGTGGTTTGGTGAGTTCTTCTGGAGTTTATGGCAGTTGTGATTTCTCTGTGTTTCTAACCATCGTTAGGTGCTGGTCTGTAGTTGTCTCTCCCCTCCTCTGGTGTTTTTATTGGAACATGAGATTTTTCACTGCAAATTTCACCTCTCAGAACTCTTAAGGAAAGACTAAACCAGGACTGGGAACAGTGACCTGGTCCAAGGTCCTGTCCCCAAGGTGACAGCTCAGTCCCAGCAGCTCCTTGCAGGAATGAGGCTGTTCCTTGATCCTGGGCAACCCCTCCTTGACTCCAGCAATGACACTGCAGAAACCCTTCCCTCTTGCTGAGTCTTGTTTGCTGGTGAATTCATGGCTGGTCTGTGCTTCTGTCAGCTGGAGCTAGTGCAGTTCCTCTCCCTGGCTGCTGTTGGAAGACAGCTCCCAAGGCCTCTCTGCTGTTATCTCCCTGTTGGGGTAGAAAAGTCCTTAATAAAACCTTGAGAATTGGGAATAGCAGAGCTTTTGGTGGCTCCATCCAGCTGGAAGGAGAGAGCTCTGCTGGTCAGCAAGGTGGTTGATGCAGCAGACCTGGGTTTGAGTGGCAGGGGACCTTCCACGTGTGCTGTGAGCAAGGCAGAAAACCTCCCAGTTTGGGGTCTGGGGTGCAAGAAAATGGGGAGCTGGTATTTCAGGATCCCACGTGAGAGGGCATCTGTTCCCACCTTCCCTGACCCACGCTTGGGTTCATCTCAGTGGAGGACAAGTATGTCCCACAGGATGCTCACTGCAGGATCGCTTTGCTGACCAGCTCCTCCCAGAGCCCCACATTTGGGATGTGGAGCAGCATGTGGTGACCAGTCACCAGTGAGAAGCAGGCTTAGGTTCCCAGCCTGCCTGTGACACTGTCCCCATCCAGGGGCCAGGCAGGGAGTGTGGCCAGGTTGGACACAGGGGCTTGGAGCAACCTGCTCTAGTGGAAGGTGCCCCTGCCCGTGCAGGGGTTGGAACTGGATGAGCTTTAATGTCCCTTCAACCCATTCTGTGATTTCCCTGCAGTGGAGGTGCCATCACGTCCCTGGGCCACGTGTGTGCCACCACGCTGGGCTCCATCCTGCCCACTGGTAGGTCCCCATCCCATGGTGGGAGGCTGAGGGGGATTTTGTACCGGCTGTGACGATGCTGCCCACACCGGGACCCCCAGCATAGGAACTGCTTCTGCAGCTTCCTGTCAGCTGCTGTGGGCTCCAGAAATAGCCCCTGCTCAGCCCGTGCTGCAGCTGGGCAGCTGCTGGGATGGGGCTGCAGCTCCCCATGGGGACCACAGGCAATGGGGGGCTTGGCAGCACCCACAGAGCAGGAGGATGGTGAGACCCACCAACAGATGCATGTCCCCAAAACAGGCTGCTGCGAGGCCACGTGTAATTACGTGCTGCCGAGGCGGGTGTTAATTGTTGCTCCACTTGAGGATGCTGCCAGGTAACAGTTGTCATCTGGAAAGTCCCTGCAGCTCCCTGGCAGGTCACCTAAACCAGTGATCAGCCCGGATGGCTCCTGGCATGAGCATTAGTCTGATGGTGAGATAGTTTAGAGTATGGGCTAACCCCCTTTCCCCTTTCTCAATGCTCCTCCTCAACCCTCTCCTGCTATAAGCACCTTGGCTGGTGGAAGAGCGCTTGGGGGTGCCCATGGGTGCTCCAAGCAGCACCCCAGCTCCATGTGGCATCACCCCCAGGGCTGTCTCGGCTGCTGCGCTGCTCCACTTTATAACAAGGGAGATAATTCACAGCTTATCACCCCCAGGAGATGGGCGAGGCCTGGAGCCAGGGTTCTGCCCAGACCTTGGTGATGGGGAGGCCTTAGGACACCCACAAACACAAGGAATTAAAAGGGCAGGTAGCACGCCGTGTGCAGGTTTTTTCTCTCCTTATACTTTGCTCCCGGTGTGGCTGTTCCCTGTGCTGGATCTGGGAAGCTGTGCTGTTGGCAGCTGGTTTTCCTGGCTGATCCAGGGAACAGAGCAGGTCCCTGCCTGGGACCCTCTTGGTGCTGCCCAAACCACCCGCCAGCTGCATTTAGGGCTTTTGCAGACACTGCCCCTCCACAAACAGCCCCCCAAAAATACCCTGTGGTGAGCAGGATGCCCTGGTGATAGTGCCTAGCTCCGTGGTGGTGCGGATGGATGCTCCAGGGCTGGGTCTCCATCCCTCCTGGGATGCAGCAGCCTATACTGTGACCTCCTCTGGGGCTCCCAAACCCCATGGGGGTGTGAGCCAGCCCCGAGCGTGGCTGCTGGTGATGCCTCCTCGCATGACACTTCTCATGGCTGTGAGTCACCCCAGCACGTTCACCCTGAGCAGGGCTGGAGGGGAAGTGCCTTCACCTGGGACACTTCTCTGCTGGTCAGCAGTAAGGCACTTCCATGGCACCCCAGAACCCCACAGGGTTGGGACCAGGGGACCACGGTGCTGTCTGGAGCCAGGGGAAGGTGACACCGTGCTCCGTTGCCTTGCAGGGATGCCCGGCTCGGAGGTAGGTGACTGAATGGCGGGCATGGAAGGGAGAGGACCCTACCGCATCTACGACCCTGGCGGGGGCTCGGAGGACCATGGAGCCGCAGCCTTTGAGCGGCTGGTGGAGGAGAACACCCGGCTGAAGGAGAAGATGCAGGGGATCAAGTCTATCGGTAACTGCTGCGTGGCTGGGGATGGGGTTTGCCTTTGGGGCAGCTCAGCCTGTGCCCACTGAGCCTGGGGGTTCCTTGCTCAGTGTAGGAAGCTAGAAGAAGCTTTGGGTCTTGGCACTGGGGCAGCAGTAAAGCTGTGCCAATCCTTAGGGATCAAGCAGGATGTCTGGGCTTTTTCATACAGAGGGAACAAGGCTTTTGCTGGTCTTCTGGGGTGCTTTATGGTGGGGAAAAAGGCAAGTGATGGAGCAAGGTCAGCTCCTTGCAGCCCTGTGGTGGCAGGTTTCAGATGCTGGGATCTGTTCTGCTTTTGCTGTAAGCCCCCTCCTCCTGTGACCCCCCTCAGGTCAGGTGCTTTTCCCTGCTGCTGCTCGAAGACCCCCGCGTTGGGTGCTTGGTGCAGGGACGTGCTGGCATTGAAACACTCCAGCCGAGTCGTGCCCCCCCCTTTCTCCTTCTTGGCCGCCTTCCCCCACTCGCCCCTGGTTTTGCTTTTGGTCTCGTGACCCAGCTTCTGCTTTTAAGTCCCACTTCTGCAGCCGAATTTCCACCTGCCTCATGATTCCCATCATGTCACCATGGTCCTACCTGGGACTGGGACCCACTGGTGTGGAGAGGATTGCACTGCTGGTGCCAGACCCCAAAGCGGGCAGGCTGGACTCCCTAGGTCCACCACTTAGGCTTAAATTTGTCTCTTTTGGGAAGCAGAGGAGACCTCTGAGAGATGCAGTGCTGCCCTCCTGCCTCCTATAACCTCCTCTGTGTGTCAGCGTGGGGGACTCCACAGCCAGTGAGCCACTGAGCTTTGCCATTGAATTTGGCCAGCATAAATTGGTTTTGGATGATGAAGGCGCTTCACCAAAGCAGGGGGCTTCTTGGTGTTGGTGGATGCTGCATGGCAAGCAATCAGGGAAGGCAGGTGAGCATCCTTCTGTTGCCCACAACAGGAGAGCTGCTGGAGGAGTCCCAGATGGAGGCATCCAAGCTGAGGCAGAAGGCAGAGGACCTCGTGAAGGACAACAAAATGCTGATAGCATCATCTTCCTTGGAGGAGCTGGTGGAAACTGGAGGTAGGAGGCACAAGGGGAGGAGTAACCTGCTGGCTCAGGATCCTGAATGCAGGGGAATGGAGAGGGTATGAAGAAGGCTTTCATGACTGGGGTGGAAACCATCCATGTGGTGTGTGCTCTCCGCATCCCTGCGCCAGGCAGGGAGAGGCGCTGCTGTCCAAAAGGCTCATGGCTACATCCTCTCCCCTCTCCGCAGCCATCGGCCCTGATCCCAGCTCCACACAGGCTGTCCCAGGCAGTGCCCAGCCAGATGTGGAAGCACGGAAATCTTCCCCAAATGTGAGTGTGGTGAATGTGAGAGCTGGTGCTGGTGTGGCCAGAGGGAAAGGCTCCCATCTAGTTAAAGCAAAAGGAGGCAGCCTTTAGCCTCTAGAAAGGAGGAGTTGGCTTCCCTGCTGTGCTCCCCCTGCCTCCGTGTGGTGGGCATCCTGGGTTGCCCGTTCCATAGGGAGACCTGACCTGGCTGCCTCCCCTTGCAGGGATCCTCTTCAGACTTCGAGATCGTCCCTGTGGAAGCACAGGGGTTTCCCCAGGAGAGCAGGAGAGCGGTGAGTGGCCCTGGTGCCTGTGGGATTTGGTGGGAGGCAGCTGAGAGAGCTGGGGCTGGTTCAGCATGAAGATGCGAAGGCTCCGGGGAGATCTTGGAGCAGCTCCCAGTGCCTAAAGGAGCTACAGGAAGCCTGTAGAAGGACTTTTTACAGGGGCAGGTAGGGACAGGGCAAGGGGGAATGGCTTTGAACTGACAGAGGGGAGATTGGGATTAGACGTGAGGAATAAATGTGCCGCTCGCCTCGCCAAGGCAGGGAGAGGAGGCAATGTACAGGCTGCTCTCCAAGGGCAAGGGCTCCTGGGTGCCTAGGCCAGGCTGCCTGGGCATGGGGCCAGCAAAGCAGCGCCAGCCAGGCGGGGACACCCATCTCCAGATGCCCCATGGCAGTTAGAGAAAGGGTTGTGATGACCCAAAGAGCTGTCAGCAGTGCTCTGACACCCGCTTCCCGGCGCCTGCACCGGGTGGGAGGACCAGGTCACCCAGCCCCATCATTGCTGGCATGGTCTGCCCAGCCAAGGCATGTCCATGTGCTCCATTTGGGGCCATCTGAATGTCCCCCTGGCTGGCACTGACCTGCCCTGTCCTGCTCTGGCTTTTTGTGTGTGCTGGAAGGGATGGGGAGCCCAAGGGGGATGAACGTCAGCTTGTACTGCACAGTGCCTGTAAGGGGACATGCTCTTGTTGCACATCCCTGTTTGCATTGGCCAGAGGGGCTCCAGGGCAGCTTGAGTCCATTCACACAAGTTTTCAGCATACCGAGGGCTACTGCAGTGTGTTGGTGCTGGCCCAGCTCCCTGCCAGAGCCCTGGGTGGGAGATGAGGCTGATCTGCCCAAGAGGGAACTCTGCAATGCTCCTTGAATTGATCTTGGATATAAGGAAAAATATCTTCACAGAGAGGGTGCTCAGGCATTGGAACAGGCTGCCCAGGAAAGTGGTGGAATCACCATCCCTGGAAGTGTTCAAAAGCCGTGTAGATGAGGACCTCGGTGATGTGCTTTAGTGGTGGTCTTGGCAGTGCTGGGGAACGGTTGGACTTGATCTTAAAGGTCTTTTCCCAACCAGTTGGTTCTGTGATTCTATGATCTTATGGTGCTTCATCCCATCCCCAGGACTTGGAGCAGGCACCGAATGAGGATGCCAACCTGCTGCCCCAGCTGCAGCAGCTGGAGAGCACGCTGAGCGGCTGTGCCAAGGAGGCCAGCAAGGACCAGGTCTTCATGCGCATGGGCTACATGGCCTCTGAGCTCAAGCGCCTGGCCTCCAAGGTGCACAAGAACGAGCAGAGAACATCCTTCCTGCAGGTGAGTGAGGGCTGGATGGGCTCTTCATGGGGGGGGTCCTCTTTGGGGGTTGTTTTTCTAACCACCAAGCCCCCTCCTGTCCACACTGAGGTGGAAACCCACCTCCGTGCTTGGTGTGTGGCCAGGCAGGCTCCTGGGGCTGGCCAAGGTCCTCATGCTGCTGGTGTTCACCCCCCAGACGCTGTGTGAGACGCTGCACAGTGAGAACAAGGAGCTGCGAACCAAGCTGGAGCGGGACCTGGAGCAGAGAAACCAGGCGCTGGAGAAGCTGAGGTGAGGGTGGGAGGTGAGGAAGGGGACAGGGTTGCTTTGGGTGCTTCTTCCCACTGACCCATCTCTCCGTGCCCACAGGTGTGAGAACCAGGAGCTCCGGAGGATGGTGACACTGGGCAACCAGGATGGTGGGAAGAGGGAAGCTGCGGAGCAGCAGCAGGTGAGGAGACAGCATCGCCCTCAGGGAGGGCAGGGAAGGAGGCGAGGAGCCCGCTGACACATCAGCAAAGGTAGCCTCATTCTGATGGAGCTCCCAGTCTGTCCCAGTATGACCAGCAGGACTTCTCAGGGTCTCAAGGGGATGGGGAAGGTGGTGGGAGGGAACTGGCTTGAGTTTAGCTGGCCTTGGGCACAGCCTCCACAAAAGCCCTGAGGGTGCCCCCGTGCGCGTCCAGCAGAGCGGGGCCACGGTGGAGAAGGCACCGGGCAGAGGAGAGATGGAGGCCAAGGAGAAGAAGGTGAAGATCCTGGAGCACCAGCGCAGGGAGGTGAGGAGCAGGGAGCGGGGCAGTGCTGGGACAGCACCCGGGGCAGGGAAGCACTGCTGGAGCTGGGATCTCCATCCAGCACCTCCTCGAGGTGCTTTTGCAATGGGGGGCAGTATGGGGACCATGGCTGGCTCGACGCAGGGGTTGGGCTCCTGTTCAGCCATCCCTCTCTCCCTGCAGCTGCTGGAGGTGAACAAGCAATGGGATCAGCACTTCCGAGCCATGAAGCAGAAGTACGAGCAGAAGGTAGGGCTGGGTGCTTGGGGGCACATCTCTGCTGGGCGCTGGCTGCGGGGGCATGGAGGAGAACGGATACAGGGGAAGGTTTTGGGGCTGTCTGCGCCTCCTTCTCCCCCAGTGTGGCTCCTCCAGGCGGGCCAACATTCCTGCTCCCTGTCGGCAGGTCACGGACCTGCACCAGGAGCTGGCCGAGGCCCGCAGGGCACTGGCTGAGCTGGAATCGGAGCAGGAGCAAAAGCAACGGGATTTTGACCGCAAGCTGCTGCTGGCCAAGTCCCGGATCGAAACGGAGGAGGTGAGTCCCTCGGGAAGGGTGGCAGGGAGCTGCTGGCGCTATGGCCCTGGCTCATCTCCCCGCTGGGTCCTGCAGGCAGAGAAGGAGAGGCTGTCCATGGAGGTGAGGGACCTGCAGCAGAGGATGCGGTTCCTGCAGGAGCAGCTGGCTCCGGTCACCCGGCAGCGGGAATACCAGGAAAAGGAGATCCAGAGGCTGAATAAGGTGGGGGCCAGGCCGCAACCCTTTGCTGCAAATAGTGTCTTTTATGTTCTTCAGCCTCTTCTCCTCTCTCAAATTCCAAACTGACCCTGATCAACCCCCTCCTGCCCAGCTCCTTCCCCAGGCAGGGGCTTGTGTCGGATGATGCCCGCCACATCGCTCCAGGCTCCCAGGAAAGGGGATGTGGGGGGGTCTGTAGTCCTCTTGCTCAGTTCTACCCACTTCCCACGTGTTCATGGTCCTCCAGAGATGTCATGGGCACAGTGCTTTACTCTGAGCCCCTGTTCCTGCTTTTCCTCTTCCTTTCTAGGCGCTAGAGGAGGCCCTGAATGTCCAGGCCTCTCCACCACCCATCTTTGCCAGTGCCATGGAGACAGCAGGGAAGGTGCCATCGCAGGAGCTGCTGACCCAGAACGAGCTGCTCAAGCAGCAGGTAGGGAAGGACATGGAGTCACTGGAGGCAGGGAGGGAGCTTCAGGTCCTGGATCTCTGTGGCAAAGAACCCGGTGTGACCAGGAGCAGCCTGGTGGGTGTCAGTGCTGCGGTGTTGGATTGGGGGACCGAGCTCAGCATCCTCCAGGCCTTCAGCTGGGAGGACCACAGCCATTGTGCCAACCCATCGTCTGGGGCTTGGTGTAGCTGGTTGGGGCACAGAGTGACAGGGGTGCTTGTGGGAGGTGTCTGCCCTCAGCAGATGCACCCACATCCCTTCCTCCTGCCAGGTGAAAATCTTCGAGGAGGACTTCCAGCGGGAGCGGAGTGACAGGGAGAGGATGAACGAGGAGAAGGAAGAGCTGAAGCAGCAGCTGGAAAAGCTGCAGAAGCAGTTGGTCCTCTCCAACAACCAGGTGAGCAGTGCTGGGTGCCACTAGGAGCTCTGTGTCCAACCTGGATGTGGCCCCAGCGTCACAGCCCCCATACCAATCTCAGAGCAGGGTCTAAGGGGTAGTTTTGCTGCTGCTTGTCCCTGTCAGAGCATCTTACTTGTCTCTTCCTTCTGCCTCTCTCCTGGGGATCTGGGACACACACACACACCTTTCTGCAATGCATTACAGCAACCCTTGCCCCACAGACATATGGGGTGGCAGGGTGGGCTCTGCACTAACCCCACCTTGCTCTCAGCTGCGAGCTTCCAAAGATGACTGCCAGAGGGAAAAGGAGGAGAAGGAGAAGCTGAAGAAGCTGCTGAAACAGCACAAACAGGTGGGGATGGGGAGAAACCCTTCTAGAGCAAGGGGCTGGGGGCTTCAGGCCTGTCCCAGCCTCTTATGTATGTTAGAGGGGCAGCTCCAAGTCTGGTGATGGTGGTGGGCTACCCTTGGGCATCTCCCCACCATCTCCCCTTGGTTCTTCACAGGCGTCTGGAGAGAGGCTGCACCCCGAGCCGCTGCAGGGGCCGCTGGGCCCTTCCTGCCCCGTGTACCCGTATCAGTACAGCCCCCCCGTGGCTCACCCCATGTACCATGGCTTCGACGAGTGGCAGCAGATCCGGTACCCGCTGGCAGTGCCGGGAGAGCACACGGCGGGACAGAACTTCCACCACTTCTCCCCAGTGAGTGTCTGCCTGTGCCAGCACAGAGGGGAGCAGAGGGTCCTCTGCGAGCGGGTCCGGGGCTCACTGCTGAGCGAGCAGCTCCTCCAGAGCCATAAAGTCACTGAGCACACGTGTCCTGTTGGCACATGAATGCTCAGCCCTCTTCCTCCTCCTCCTCATGCGCCAGCAATTGGACAGAGTGCAGCCTCCTGATTCACATCCCTGGTAACTGACTGCTCCTGTTCCATCTCCTCCTGCAGCCCGAGTACCCCTGGCACCCGCCCTGTGCCATGGCTCGCAGCCAGAACGCCCAAGCAGTGGCTGGGGTGAAACAGATCCCCAAGGACTTGGGTAAGGCTCAGAACCTGTCCTTCACTCTGGGACCATGGGTGGTTGGCTCAACACTTAGTGGGGGAGGGATGGGGGGACAGCTTGCCAGGTAATGGCCATTTCCACACCTCCGTTCAGCTGAGGGGCTGATTCTGACATGGGGTTGGTCCCTGCTGCATCCCCCCAACCATCCCTGCAGCATCTGAATCATAGAATCACAGAATGGTTTGGGTTGGAAAGGACCTTAAGATCACCTAATTCCAAGCCCCCCGCCATGGTCAGGGATGCCTCCCACTAGACCCTGTCACCCAAGGCTCTGTCAGCCTGGCCTTGAACACTGCCAGGGATGGAGCATTTACCACTGAAGACAGGCATGAGCCTGAGCCCTCGCAAGCCCGCAGGGTATGGCAATCAATACTTGGGATAATGACTATTCCATGGCTGGCATCTGTCCCATGGGGCTCATCTGGGCATGCAGAGCCACGCTCACCCCTTCCCACCCCTCTCTTGTGTTTCAGAACAGGCAGGTCCCAGACTGCCCTAATGCCAAGGACCGGCTGCGCTGTGCTACCAGCAGAAGAGGAGTAGGGTGTGTGTGTGTGCCCGTGTGTATGTATCTAGGAGCTTCCTCCAGCTGCCTCTCCCTGTGCGTGGACACGCGGTGGACGTGCGGTGCATCCCCGCCAGGAGAGCGTGAAGGAGGGACCGGCGGTGCCAGCGCGGTGGGGTCAGTGCCCTGCGGCCATCCCCTTCCCCACGAGGCGTCAGGCCTGGCAGCGCTGTAGCCCTGAGCCAGGTCTTCAGGGAAGAGGAGCCGGCGTTTCCCAGGAGCTGCCCTGGGCCGGGGGCTTTGGTCCGGCCCCTGGAGGAGCGGGTGCCAGCAGGGATGCTCCCGGCGGTGGGAGAGCCCACGCTCGCAGGCGGGTGCCTGCCACAGCCATGGCCCCGCTGGAGGGTGGTTGGTGTCTTTGTATTTATTTAAGGACTGAAGTGTAGCTGAGTCTCTCTGGTTTTATCCCAAAAGCTGCTTCCCCTGCGGCAGCGTCAGTGGGGGCACCGGGAGTGATGCCAGGGCTCAGGTGTAGCCATGAGGCCAGACCAAGGGGACCACAACCCTTGCATGGGCAGTCCAGCAGCTGTTGCTCAGCCTCTCACCCTCTCGTCTCCTGACCCCACCTTTGTCAGGGCAGGGAAGCCCCTGCTCCTCCACTTCCCCTGCAGCAACAGCCTTAGGATCAGCGTTTCCAACTGCACACAGCAAATACTGCTGCAGGAAAACAAAGGCTGGAAGGGGAGAGGAGAAAAAATAACCAGCCCTGTTTGTGTGAGCGTGGCTGTCACGTGCATGACAGCAGGAGCCAGGCACCCCAGCATGCTCCTTGCAGAGGGCTGGTACTTTGCTCCATCTCCCAGCCCCTTTTGCTCTGCACCAACACCCATCCTCTCCCCAAATGCTGGCCTGTGACGATAAATCCCTGTTGGGGAGTTTATCCAGTTAGGAGCCAAGCCTCCCTGCTGCTACCCCCAGCCTGGCCATTGTGCCCCCCACTCTTTCCCTCCCATCCCTGGCCAAGAACTGGGGTTGCACATTTGCAGAGCCTTTATTTGGCATTTCTATGCTGGGGGACGAGGAGCCAGCTATCCCTGAGCGGGAGAGGAGCCCGTCTCTGCACCAGCACCACGGGCAGCTTGAATGCACTGAAGAGCTGCTCTGTGCTCGGTGGGATCAGGCCTGGCCCGCCCCATGCCGGGGGCTTTCGGGCCGAGCCTTCATGGAGACGTGGTCCTCCACTCCAGGGGCAGCGGCCCCTGCATCCTCCTGCTGTCCGGCAACGCGGGGTGATGGAGCAGGGGGCAAGCTGGGGGCCAGGAGGAGATGGCACTGCTGCGGTGGGATATGGGTTATTGGGAATGTCCCTCTCCCATCACTGAGGTCTCCGCCACTGGGTTGCCCAGCCCAGCATCCTGGCTGGGCAGTGCCAGAGATAACAGTGATGGAGGGGACAGCGTTTGGCTCCTGCTGCTGGGATATACGATGGGATGGGGAGCCAGCCCCAAAGCAGCCATGGGGATACCAGTCGAGGGGAGAAGCACCCCTCAAGCCGGCAGCCCCAGCCTCTACTGGCCCTGCTCCTGCAGCTGCCTCATGTAGGCGATGATGTCGTTCTTCACGACGGCGATGTTGGCGCGGTGGTACCAGCGCATCACGGGCACGCCATCGGGGCCCACCAGGAACTTCTCGAAGTTCCACTTGATGTCGTGGTTCCGCAGAGGCTCCCAGAACAGGTTCTTGGGGTTCCCAAACTCCTCCGCCACCGGGGGACAGGCGTTCTGCAATGGGGGCCAGCGCATCAGTGTCTTGCCCCCCTCAAAAACCAAGCTGGATGTAGCCCATGCGTCCCCTTGCCTGGCACCCACCTTCAGGAAGGTGTAAACCTTCTGCTCCTTGGCCCCATTCACGTCCCCTTTCTGGAAGAGCTGGAAGTTGGGCACAAAGCCACCGCCTGGCCGGACATACCTGCAAGAGGAGGGTGAGCAGGGCACCACGCAACGGGCAGATTGGTGCTGCACAGGGGTGGTGGGGAGCCCCAAGACCTGTGTTCTTGGGGGCTGTAGCCCCTGCCCCAGTACTCACTTCAGCGCAGGGAGGATCTCCGAGTTCTGGCCGGGTTCCTGCTTCCCGAATTGGTTGGAGGGGAAGCCCAGGACGACAAGCCCGTAGGGCCCCAGCTCATTTTGTAGTGCATTCAGTTCTGCATGGAAGCAGAGCCAGGGCTGGGTTAGGAGGGGAGCAGGATGGACCATGGGGGCTGCACGCCTGGATGCTGCTGCCTCCCCTGTCCCTTGGGGGTGCCCGTGCCCCACAGGACCCTTACCAAGATACTGCAGGGTGAGGCCTCAGTACGTGGCCACGTTGACGAAGAGCACCATCTTCCCTGCGTAATTCCTAAACGGGATATACTCGTCCCCGTCGATGGTCAGGGCACCGTAGTCGTAGATGGTGCCCTGCACCGAGCCGTAGCATTTCACCTGCGGGGTGAGGAGCACCCCATGGATGGAGCAGGGGGCTCCAACCCCATGGCCACCCGTGCCCACTGGAGCAGCGGGTCCAGCGCTGGCGCTGGTTGGGATGGCAGCTGCCAACGTTGTCTCTCCTGCCCCAAATACCACTGGCAGCAGCCAGGCTCCAGCGTGCCAAGGTCACGGTGATGGACAGGCTGGCTTGAGCATGTCCGGCCAGCGGGTCTGGCTGCAGCTGGAGGGATGTTTATCTGGCCGGGGCCAGGCAGGAAGACAAGAGGCTGGAAAACAGCTCAAGCTGGCCTGGGGACAGAGCAGCTCCAGCCTCCCCGGGGCCATGGGTGAGCAGCATCCCAACACCCCTGTGTGCACCCTTTGGGGTGCCCTGGAGCAGCACCCGCTGCTGTGCTGTGGCCAAGCTGTGCCCAGGCAAGGGAGGGATCAGGGATGGATCAGACCCAAGCAGGGAAGGGTGCGGAGCAGCCTCTGCTTGTGGCACAGCGGGGGTTAACCCAGGGGATCCCATGTCCTATTCCCATAAGGGGACCCAGGCTCACCCGAGTGTCACTAAGGGGCTATTTTGGGACCTGGCAGTGGATAAAGTCACGAGGGCTCTGCCCGGGCAGCTCAGCCTCCATGGGGCTGAATGGACCTGGTGGTGGGGCTCTGCTTCTCCCACCCTAAGTGGGGAGATTGTGGGGACCGGAGGGGGACAGTCACCCCTGCTCCCTGCCCGCTGCAGTGTGGGGACACGGCAGCCCCTGCACCCCCAAACATGGGTGCACCCCCCTGGACACTGTGCATGGATCACCTGCCCCATGCCCTGCCCCTATGGGGGTCACTGGGGAGAGGAGCAGGCTCTGTCCCTGCTGTCCCCAACCCCAGGACAGCAATTCCCAAGACCTAGCTTGGAAAAATCCCCCCATGATCCAAGCACCAGGATGGGGGGGGTGCACAGAACCACCGTGTCCCCCTGGGAGCGATGTAGGAAGCCTTGGGGACAGGAGGGTCCCCAGGGTGCCCCATCCCGCCCCCCATCCCCAAAACCCCGTTGAGTTCCCCCGTCTCCTCTTACCTTCTCCTTCTCCTGGCCCTGTCCCGGCTGGACGAGCCCAGCCAAGAACAGGGGCAAAATCCAGGCGCTGCGGAACCAGCCCCCCATGTCTGGGGCGGGTGTGGGGTGCGGGCCCCCTGCTCACAGCCCCGGGGGGGTGGGGGGGGACAGGGACACACACGCGCCTCTCCCTGTCGCCTTCTGCCACCTCCGAGCCCGAGAGCCGAGAAATAGCTGCTGGGCTGAGCGGGGGGAGCCAATCGCCGGCAGGAAGGACGGGCCGGGGCTGCGTTAACCGTGTGCGGCCGGGGCCGGGCACGGCGGCGGGGGGGGGGGGGGGCACGGGCATGCTGTAACCCTGAGTGCCCGGTACCGGGGGTACCCACCGGCACATGGGGCAGTGATACGTGAGCTCAGGGTATGTGCAGCGTGTCATAGGAGCCTCGGGATTGAAACCCACACGGGTGGGAGAGGTGCCAGGCGATGTCCTCACCCTGCGCAGGGCACCCAGCGAGGGGACAGAGCAGGGTGGGGGCACCCGGGGACATGGGGGCACCCAGCAGCATCCTTGGGGAGGCTGGGATGGGGCCCAGGGTCTTTCCCCTCCATGGCTGGGCTACAAAGGGGTGATCCTTTGTTAGTCCAGCAAAATTAGGGTGCTCAAGAAGCAGCCCTGGAGTGGGGTCACTCCCCAAGGGCTGGGGGGCCATAGCCCCTCAGTGACCCCGCTATGGCCACTGCTGTCCCTTAGCCCCTGCTGTCCCCATAGGGCAGGAGTTTCCGGGGCTTTGTTTGCATACCCCAGGGAATGCAAACATTTATCCTGGACTGGCTCCAAGGGAAATAACCATGGTGAGGTGTAAATTCCCCAAAATCCCACAATAAAGTTGTTTGATGGTACAATTAATTGGCCGGAGGGGAGCTGGGGCTGCGGTTTGGGCTGGAGGCTGGCCTGGGATGGAGGCAGGACAGGGTGGCCCTGGGGGACAGGAACGCCAGCACGAGGTTTGGCTTTACTAGAAAGCAGGGTCAGTCCTGTCAGGGAGCTGTCACAGAGCTGCGGGAGATGCCAGCAGGGAAGGGGAGCCAAGCCATGGGCTTGGGGGAGGCTGGGAACTATCTCCCATTCTTTCCAAGGAACACCATGTCCTGGGAACGGCTGATGTTATCAGGCTCCGAGTGCAGCCTTGGCTGGCATGGGAGGACTGGGGGTCAGGTATGTCCCCCACGCACAAGGGGAACACATGGAACTGCATGTCCCTCCATCTCGGGCACTGTTTCCAGAGCTTTAAACCTGCCCTGCTACTGGAGAAGCAGCTCAGCTCAGCCCTGGCATCAGGCCTCAAGTATGGGATGTTCATTCACATCCAGGCAACTCCTTGACATGCTTCAGCCACTGCCTGGGGACTGACCAGAGCCCGACACAATGTGCCTACAGCCAGCCCGGCCTCAGGGATGCTCCAGTCACCCCTCATCGATGTGGCCATGGGTGGCACGAGGCAGCTCCTTGCCAAAACCAGGGAGCCTGTGGGAGCCAAACCCAAGGGCTCGACCCTCCCCATCCACTTCCCAGCTCTGGGGAGATTTGGGGCCATGGAGCCACGGGGCTGCAGCTCCTGGCCAACATGCGGCGTTCACCTCACTGCATCCTGCAGCGAACAGGGATGGGTGTGAGCCTGGCACTGTGCTGTGCTCCCCAGCCAGCTCACACTGCTGACCCTGGGACAGAGCCAGGGAGCTGCTGGGGGCTGCACGCCCTGCCCTGCTAGTTCCCACTATGGGAACAGCAACACGCTTCTAATTATATCCCATAATTGCCTGTGTGGGGCTTTGGTGGCTTTGCTGTGATTAACAGCGGCTTGGGGGCTGGAGGGAGCAGTGGTGGCACAGTGTGGTTGTGTCCCTTCCATGTGTCCCTGATCCCTGCAACACGCAGGGAAAGGCTGAGCCACTCCTGCACTGTGTTACTCTAAAACCAACAGAATAAGGAACCCATTTCTCCAAGTCCCTTCTCCTTGGGTCCTGGTGCCAAACTGGCCTCGGTGGAGGTGGCGAATGGGGCAGGATTTAATGACCCACAGTTGATAGACCCCAGCTCTGCCACTGAGCTTCAGTGGGACCCTCGGCACGTCACTATGGGAGAGCTGAGGGAGCTGGGGGCTCCAGCAAGCCCACCCAAGGGCAGGATGCTGCTCCAGCGTGGAGCATGGGGTCCCCCAGCCCACATGGCCGGCGCGCTGGGCGGGCTGACCTCGCACAAACTTCCCTCCCCGGTTGTTTTTCCACCAGAGCCGGGCTGGAGCCGGCCCCCGCCTGCTGCAGATGTTTGGCAGCAGCCCGGGGCAGGAGGCCAGCCCCTGGCCACCGCGCTGCCGCCACCGCCGGCCTCCCCGCTGTCCCCGAGCCGCGGGACAGGGGCGCAGAGACCTTGCGCCAGGCTGCAGGGCCATGGTGATGAGCACAGCGAATGTGAGGACCACATGCTGCTGCTGGCTGCATTGCCCCAGAGCCGAGAGAGGAGCTTCTTCCTTGCAGAGAGATGGGGACGGTGCCGGGGACGGCAGCGAGGTGCTTGGGCAGCATCACCCGGCTGACAGCAGTGTTGCTCTGCCTCTGGCAGCACAGCACAGCACAGCACAGCACCAGGCCAAGGGCAACCTCTGAACTTTTGTTCTAGGTGTGCGACAGGAGGCAAAAGCAAAACAAGCTTTGCCGGGCGAGAGGCCCAGCTCTCCCAGCACCAGGCTTCCTGCGCAGGACCAGCTCCGCAGCTCATCCAGCCCTGGTCACCCTGCCCCAGCCCCTGTGCTCCTGCAGGCACTGCACGGTGCCCAGCACCCTTTGGAGTATGGCTTTGAGCAACCTGCTCTAGTGGAAGGTGTCCCTGCCCATGGCAGGGGGTTGGAACTGGATGAGCTTTAAGGTCCCTTCCAACTTTAGAGGCAGAGTGAGAGCATCCTGTATCACCTCATCCCACCGGGGCTGCCAGCATCCACTTGCCCAGCAGCAGTCCCCATGGGCCATCAGCTGGCTCCCACCACACTCCAGCACCGCCTGGTGCTGGCAGGGAAGCATCCCAGGGGATGCTGAATCACCTCAGCCCCCACATCATGCAGTGCCTGCCTGCTGCAGTGTCACCACTGCAGGACCTGCTTTTCCGGGCAGGAAAAGGCAGTTTTCCTCAGCAAATGCTCCCTCCGAGCTCCAGCGCTGTTCAGGCACCAGAGCCAGGGCCACGGGAGGATTTGCTTATCTCGCTCAGTCCTGGAGGAGGAATTTCCAGCAGTACATATCAGTCTAAGTCCATGGCCCTATTTTCATGCTTTAAAAATGTCCCGGCTTCTCCCTGCATTCCCCCCACTGCCATTTTGCTCCATGCAGTTGTTGTCGTGGACAAACCCATCTTTCCAAGGCTTTGCAATGCCTTTCCTGGAAACGTTTGCCACGAGCTTGATACTTCCCAGAAAACTCCTGCCAGGAAAGGAGACCTCTTATCCCCCCCAGCTGCTAATGACAAAAGGGCAATAGGGAGGTGGCAACAGCCACTGGGTACGGCTGCAGGGATAGAGGGGGGGTTGCATGCTTTTCCTTGGATGTTTTGCTCCAAACCAGGCTTCCTTCTCAAAGCACTCCAGTGTTTGTGGTTTCTTCCCTATCCCTCTTATAGCCAAGGAGCTCAGCTCCAGTTCCCGGTGCCAGATGCTGCTGGCTGTCCCCACCCCCCATGTGTCCCCAGGGAAGGGGCTCCAGGGTGGAACATGGCGGGGAGGCAGAGCTGGGGCTGCTCCCTCCCAGCACAGCCATAATCTCCTCCAGCTGCTCCGGCGGCATCGTGCCAGCGAGGGAGGGAGAGGGGGAACAACAGGAAAATAACTCTGGTTATTTGCCTCAAATTCGGCAACTTGAGAAGGGGAAGAGAGACAGAAACGTGTTTGTGGGCCAGGCGAGGAATACGTGTCCGAGCCCCCCCCCAGCACAACCGCAGCCCATGGCTCCAGTGTAGGTGCTTCTGCTCCCCAGGGGCTGCATCCCCATCCTGGTCCTGCTTCCCTGGAGATCGCCTTCCCCTCCAGCCCCAACACCAAAAGCAAAGCTGTTGCGGATCAAGCGGCACGGGGATGAGACGGAGGGTTTCTAACACCGCCGGATGGTTGCTCTTTCCAGCAGAGAAAATGGGATTTAACCAATTCCCACCAGCATCACCGCAGCGTCTCCCCACATCCCAGCCTGATTCATCTCGTTATTAGTGACCTTTCTCGCCGTGAGTCACCGCGACGCCGCCTCAGCCGCAGGATGCAGGACTGCAGCCACACGCCAGCGCCCGGGACGCGGTGCTGGGCACCCGGCGGGACAAGAGGAGCCGGTCGCTGCTCTCAGGCAATCCCTGGGGATCCTTCCCACTCACTGGCTGATGGTCGCTGCCACTACCACAGCCAGGTTTGAGTTTGCACCCCCGGAGCTGGCGTGTGCCTCCCGTGGGGCTGCGGGCTCAAAGAACCCCAGGGACATCGAGCCAATGCAGTGCAGGAGGTCAGCATGGGGACAGCTTCTGGAGAGGCTGTGAAGCATCTCAGATCCTGCACGCTGACACCATCGTAGTGTGGATAGAGCCGCACAACACCATCACATGTAGAATAAAGTCCATTTATTTCATAGCAAGAGGCAATGTAAGAGCTTTACATGGTCCCTTGTCACCACCTGGGCACAAACCCCTCTGCTGTGCCCTCCCAGACAGGGGCACACAGACCCCCCCCCCATGGGGTCAGTGTGCCAGGTGAGTGGTGGAGCCCCTCGCCATCAGCAGGGGCACTGAGCACAGCCATTGTGCGGGCAGGAGCTGCCCACAATCCTCTGCCCCATGAGACCCAGAGGAACCGAGCACCCCACAGGGTTTTCCTACAGTTCCAGCAGGTATCTGACAGAGGAGAAGCTGGTGCCAGCTGCATGTCTGCTGCGCAGCCAGGGCAGGCTCTGCCACCGATGCTTCTAGCTGAGTCTCCAAATGCACAACCAGAAGCCACATCCATCTTGCTCCGGCCCGTCTTTCTAAACCACGCTGACAACTGGGACTTCCAAAGAAGAAATAGCTTTGTCTGGGCATTTCCACACCTTGCCTGGGAGGAGACGGGTCACCAGCAAAGGTGAGACCAGCCTGGCTGCCTCATGGGAGCGAGTCATTTCTAGCTGGACGGGTTCACAAAGTCACACATCTCCTGCCTGGTGCCCAGGCCGCCATCTCCTCAACAGTCCCTGTGAGCTCGGTGGGTAAATAGAAGGCAGTGGAAGAGCCAGGTTCAGGGGCAGGCATGTGGGTGCTGGCCCACCCCGGCTCCTGCCCGTCTCCCTGCAGCTATTGGGGTGCCCCATCGGGCTCTGCGGGGTCCTCAGCACAGGGTCCCATGTCAGTGGGCTGTCCCTCATCGCCTCCACCTCACACGATGCCATTGCGTGTAGGGTGAGTCCGTACCCGGTAGATGATGACGGCGGTGGCCGGGCAGAGCACCAGGGCTGTCATGACAAGGATGGTGGCCAGGATGATCAAGACGATGACCCAGACGTCCAGGATGTGCTTGGGGAGGGCAGCAGGACCTGCAGGGTTGGAGAGGTCCATCCTGCAAGTGAGAGGTAGAGGGGTGATGGGGCAGCTCCTTCCATCCCTCCCATAGCCGGAAACAGCCCCCCCATCGCTCTGAGCACCCACTGCTCTTCCAGGGAGACCCCTACAGCCACATCCAGCCTTGGCCTTGGGCTCCTTCGGGAGCAAAAGGGCTTTGGTAAAGGCTCCTTGGAGAAGCCCTGGGATTTATAACATGCTCTGGTGCAGCTGGATAAAAGCCCAGGGAAAAACTTCCCTGTTAATTGTTGCCGTTGTAAAAGGAGCTGATAAAGCCAAGCCACAACCAGGCATCCCGCTGGTCACTCGCGGGTGGCGAAGCGGTGGGAGCAGCGTGGCCGGACTCTCCCCCCATGTTTCGGGGGACCCCCCCACATCCCCTCCTGCTGAGTCACAGGGTTAATGGCTTCATTAGCAGCGGGGCTCGGGGATGAGGGGCCGGGGGTCGCGATGAGCCCCCCACTCCGTCCCGCCCGCATCCACCCCAGGATCCGGCATGGGGGGGACGAAGAGGAGGAGGAGGAGGCGGAGGCAGGAGCCCGCCCGTCCTGACCGTGCCCCCCTACCTGCGGCGCTGCCCGGCTCCCGGTCCGCGTCCGGCTGCGGCGACAAGCGGCGGCAGCGGCAGGATCCCCGACGGGGGAAGAAGCCTCCGCTTGGCCCCGCCCGGCCCGGCCCGCGAGGGGCGGCAGAGGAGGGGGAACGGCAGGAGAGGAGGGGAAGGGGAAGGAAAGAAGGGCGGATCTTCTGTCTGTAGCAGGGTAAAGGCAGAGCACGCTCCAGCTCAGCATCCCCCAGCACGGGGTCCCGGCGGGAGGGACCATCTGGAGCCAAACCCGAGGGTCTCAGGTGCCAGGGGGGCACCGTGGGGACATCTCAGAGCGTTACAAAGGGCTTTTCCTCTGCCCCGTCCTCCTGCCCCACCAGCAGTGGGGCTCACACACACTCACCTGCCTTACGAAGGGGGAAAAGCCAAACCATATGGAAAGCCTCCACAAACCCCCGCAGCGAGGTGCGGGCAGCGCTCCCCGGGTCGTCGGGGCAGGGTTGATTTAGAGACGCGGGCAGAGAGGGCAGAGAGCATCTCTGGGAGACAACAGACCTCATCCCGCCGGATGGGAATGGCGTTTCTGCTGCCCAGTGGAATATTCCGCTCTGCAAGTGATGCTGAAGGGCAGGACCAGCAGCAGACATTCCTGGCTGGCCCCAGGATGCTGTGATTTTCCTGCTGGGTCACAAGCCCGGTGTCACCCACAGTGGGACCCACACACTGCACCCTTCACCCCGCCTTTCCCAGGGGAACCTGCCGGATTCCCGGTGGCAGAATCCACTACCCCGTGCTCTCAGACACCCCTGGCCTCCTGGCACGCAGCTCCCCACTCCCCCAGGAGCAGCCTCTTCCAAACGGCACATCCCCCTCCAGCTGCTGCTGTCGGATAAAATGCATGTGGGGTTTTCATCAGGAGCGGCAGCGGATCCTCATGGGCAGGGGTTTCCTCTGGGGGTCATGGGCTGACACCAGGCACCGTGTGGGGCCGGGGTGAGGATGAGGCAGCGCAGCCGAAGTCCAGGCCATGCTGGATGCTTGGGCAGAGGAGCAGAGAGGAGGCGGTTCGCAGCTGCCAGCTCTGCCCTATGCACACACAGCGCAGCACCCATTCTGCTCACACCCATGCGCTGGTCTCACTACCATGAGATGGTTTGGGTTTGTTGGGACTGTGAGAGTGACACCACCTCTGCGGTGGTGCCTTGTGTGTTCAGAGGGTGCCTTGCGGGCAGTGGAACCAGCCGAAGAGAGGCTCAGGGGAGCGGGCAGAGCACGGGAGAGCATGTTACGAGCACAGAACCACAGAACCAACCAGGCTGGACGGGACTTAAGATCCCCAAGTCCAGCTCCCTAGCACTGCCAACGCCACCGCTAACCCCTGGCACTGAGGGGCTCGCCTGCACGGTGCGTGAACGCTTCCACCACCGGCTCCGGGCCCCGCTGTCCCGGCACGGCCGGCGGCGGGGCCCGGGGCAGCACCGCGGACCCCCTTTAGGACCCAGCGCACCCATGAGCCCCGCGATGCCGGCAGGGCGCGCAAGGGCCATGTGGGCGGGGCGGCGCGGTGACGTCAGGCGGTGACGTGCAGCGGCGGCGGCGGCGGCCGCTCCGGTGGGAAGATGGCGTCGCTGCTGCAGTCGGAGCGGGTGCTGTACCTGGTGCGCGGCGAGAAGGAGCTGCGGGCGCCGCTGTCGCAGCTGTACTTCTGCCGGTACTGCCGCCAGCTCCGCTCCCTCGAGTGCGTCTCGCACGAGGTAACGGCGGCCCCGGCCGCGCCGCGCCCGCCGCACCGGGCGGCATGGTGGGTGGGACGGAGGCGGGACGTTGCGCGCTCTCCGCGCGCTGATTGGGTGGTTCTCCTGCTACTCACCCGCTGCCTGCTTTGCTATTGGTTGGCGGCGCGGGGAAGGGGGAGGCACAGCGGGGGCCTGCATCCAGCGGGGTGATTGGCCGTGGAGGGGGTGAAGGGGCGGTGCCTTGTGTGGGATTGGCTCAGAGCGCCTGTCCGTCGGTGCAGCTCGGGCTGTGATTGGCTGAGAGGAGACTTCCCCTCACAAGGGATGTACCCCCCGCCCGTGTAGGGCCCGGCTGGGTGGGAGCGGCCCCTCTATGGGGCCCGGCCGGGGCAGCGGGACCCCCCCCTCAGCCCCTCTATGGGGCCCGGCCGGGGCAGCGGGACCCCTTCCCGTACACACATCCCCACTGGGGCAGGGGCACCCACCGCCCCACAGCGCGCTGTGGGGTGACAGCAGCGCAGGGCCGGGAGCTCCCGGGCTCGGGCATGCTCTCGGCTGGCCCCCGGGGCTCGCTGGATGCGGCAGCACTCGCAGCAGTCACAGTAACAAAGCCCACACTCATGGCAAGGCAGCGTCCTGGGTCTGGGAGCAGCGAGCTCGGTGTAAGGATGGAGTCGAGGCTGAGTTTATTACACCAGGACAAGCGTGTTCCCCACAGCAGGATTTCTGCTGTGGAGGGTCAGTTGTTTGGCCAGGAATGGCTGGAGCCTGTAGGGGATCATCAGGCTGGAGCAATGGTCTGGTGCCTGGGGCACTGCTTTCGTGCCAGCCTTGATCCTGGGGTTGCTGCTGTGACTTCTCCCATCCCCGGAATAAAACCAGTGAAACTCATTTGGCGGAAGGCTGTGTGAATTAAGAAATTCCAGTGGATTTGAAAAGCCTTCAGGGAATGACTCTGCAGCGCTGGATCTCCGAGGAGACATCTCTTCGGAAATGATAAAGCCTCCGAGGAGCAGAAAACAGATTTGTCACCAGGCTGCATCCGTCATGATTCCGCTATAGCGTGACCGGTGTAGTCACTGTCGTTGCCATGCTTAATGTTTGGTTCATTTTCCCCTTCAAGGAGACGGCCCCCTTCTTGCTGCTGTTGTTTTAATTGATAAAATCAGTTTGTGACAGCAGATACAAAGCGTTTTCTGGAATGTGTGTGTGTCTGACCAGTGTGACTACAAGGGCAGGATGAATTTAGGTATGAATGGAAAAAAAACATGTTAAAATCTGTTGTTCAAGCTGAAAAATGAAAACCTGGGCACTGCAAAAGATCAGCCCCCAGTTGTCCTTTTCCTATTTACTAAGCAGAATAGTTTAATCTATCCTGACTTAAGAAACCTTCTGACTTAGATTATGAAAGATCAAAATCTGGCTGAGATGGGTTAAGATTTCCGATACCAAAAAGCGTCTCAAGTCCTTCCTGCCTTCCCCTGTCTGCTAGCAGACACAAAGCCCTGTTAAATCGTGTGGCAGAGGCGCAGGCTGCTGCCAGCATGCTGCAGTGTAGACAAATGTGTGCCAGGGAGTGTGATGTGACCCTCTCCTTCATCAGGTGGACTCTCACTACTGCCCCAGCTGCCTGGAAAACATGCCTTCAGCTGAAGCCAAGCTGAAAAAGAATAGGTAAGGTTGTTTTGGCTTTGTTTTCATCAAGACTTTCTACTTTAAACAGCTCCTTTTCATGTTCTCATAGTACATTTTAGTATCACCCAGTATGTTGTAGAGTCATAGAATGGTTTGGGTTGGAAGGGACCTTAAAGCTCATCTTTGAAGCATTCCTGTTGATGACTCTGTGGCCCTTTTCCCCTAATGCTGTTGCATGAGATGGGAGGTCTGTTGTTTTAAGCTTGATTTGCTCACTGCGAGCATTTCCCTGCCCCTTGCCAGAGCCCTGTCTTACAGACCTTCCTCCTTACAGGTGTGCAAACTGCTTTGACTGCCCCTGCTGCATGCACACCCTTTCCACCCGGGCCACGAGCATTCCTGCTCCGCTCCCTGATGACCCAGCCAAGACTACTATGAAGAAGGCCTATTACTTGGCCTGTGGATTTTGCCGCTGGACTTCCCGGGATGTGGGCATGGCTGATAAGTCTGTCGGTAAGTGACAGTCAGAGACAGAAAACTGAGTAACAGCAGGAGCCTGGTGCATGCCTTGAAGGCAGCAGATAATCCAAGTAGTTTGTGGCCATATGATACGTCTAATACCTGTCTAGGTTTTGAGTCACAGTTAGAAATTCACAGGAAAACAGTTTGTTGCTGAAGTCTCCTCTGAAGAGCTGAGTTAATGGGACACATGACCCATTTCCATCCTTGTGTGACTAGTGAGAAAGCTGTCAAACGAGGGGCTTTTTAGTGGGTGCACTCTCCCTACAGTTGAGGTCTTGTTTATGCACCTTCAGAGTCTTTGAAGCCACTCAGTCTGACAGCATAAACATCTCGTTTATGCTCCATCACTTCTGTTCACTTAAGCTTATTCCAGTCAGTGTTTGTAGTTAGTTTTTCTCTTTATGGCAGCACTGGAACAAGCTTTCATCTATTTCTTGGTGCATAAGATGTGCAGAAAATATCTGTCAGGCAGGGCTGAGTAGACCAAGCAGATCCTCTTGACTTCCAGTGTTGATGTGACTGAAGACTGGGAGCTGAAAATGCAGAGATAGGGGCAGCCTTTAATAAGAGACCATTCGTGTTACTCACGTACTTGCTGCTAAAGTGACTCCTAGGTGCTGCTGTCCTGAGTATCTCTTAAACAGCAGTTGTTTAAAAACACAGAATAAAAGCTGCTGAAGCTCCTTCAGCCCAAACCTGCCTGTGAAAAGCTTTCAGAGGTGTATATTTGTGCAGGTGTGAGCTTACAGAATTGCAATGGTAAGTGTAGCAAAATGGGGAATGTCATTTCAGGAGTAAAACTGAGGTGGTTGGGTGTTAGAAGTGATTTCTCTGTGTAGTCTGGAAATCTCATCCTGAAGACTTTGTTTCTCCTCTCTCTTGCAGCTAGTGGTGGCTGGCAGGAGCCGGAGAATCCTCACACACAGAGGGTGAGTGAGGGGAGCGCTGAGAGGCATCAGCTAGAAAGAGCTGTTAGAGGCTCCAGGCCATCTCAGTCCCTTTTCTGGCGTCTATATAATCTTTCAGATACCAGTTCCAGTTCCTAACCTCACTTCAATAGAAGGAAAGCCTCTTACAGGCTCTCCTGTGGATATTGCAGTATAAAATCTCCTTTGCAGAAGACACTCAGTTGAAAACATCATATCTAATAGTGCTGTTAAAACAACACCAATGAACGTGCTGCGTATATATGTGAAAAAAGCTGTTTTCCAATCAAGAATGTGCCTAGGATCTGGAAAACAGGACTGCACCTTTGCTACCCTTCCCTGTCAGCAGTTGAGGCTCCACACTAAGTGTGATCAGCCTCAGAGGGGGGAAGATGCAGTTTGGTTTTGACCATATGACATTACTCTGTCCAGTCATGGCAGATGCATGAAGAGTCTCAGTTGCCTGACTGCAAGGTGAGAATTGGACACTGCTCTCTGACAGATGTCACTCCAAAGGAGGGTCTGTTTGTCACCCACAGCGTTGCTTAGGATATATTAGGACACAGAGGCTTCTTTAATGTCTGTCTTCCAAAATGAAGCACTAGGAACAGTACAAAACAAGTAGCAGGAACCCCAGCCCAGCTTTTTTCCAAGCAAATACTGCAGCTGTTCCCCTTTCACTGGGTATCTCTTCCCTTTCACCCCTCCAGATTAACAAACTGGTTGAGTACTACCAGCAGTTGGCTCAGAAAGAGAAGATCGAGCGGGATCGGAAGAAGCTGGTGCGGCGCCGAAACTACATGCCCCTGGCCTTTTCGGTGAGCTGGGAGCACTGTGCTCACAGAGCAGGACAAGTGGTGCAGCCTCAGCCTGGAAAACCCCATAGCTGGTAGCACAATAGGGCTGCTCAGCTCTTTTTAAGTGAGAACAACGTGGAGAAAATGAGCGAGGGCACATGGGTGTCTTTAGGGACGAGTAGGTTTATACCCATTACAGTGTATTACACTGCCTCGCTCTCTAATAGTCCTCTCTGATAATGCAGAAGGGTTTAGCCCTGCCATGTGAAGGAGTGTGTTATCCAGCAGGGAAAGGCAGTGCAGCCACAGTGACAATCCCAGTGGTAGCCCTTTCTCAGGACACTTGCATGCCACAGCTCAGTAACCATTAGCTCAGGATTGTCTGGGACTTCTCTGCATGAAGACTCAACTGAGACTGAATTTATTAACCTTAAGACTTGATTGTGGCTCGAATGACTTGTTTATTATAACCTGCAGGTACCTGCTTACTTTGTTTAGCTGGGTGACTGCGTATGCTTGCTACTTCTCAATTAACTGTGCTTGCTCTGTGCCCTTGCTTGTGTCTTATGGCTGCATTTTTTGTCTCCGTTGCTACCTGCTGCTATTTTGGGGGCTCTCCACAGCAACACACTATACACGTAGTGGTAAGTCTTTTCACAGTTTCTGCTGGTGTTAAAGCTCTCCTGGTACCTAGTGAAGGGGAGTGATAGATCCTTCTCTTCACCTTGCCTCAGGGTCCCTGACTTGGATGTGCCTCGAACAAATGCACATGAAGGCTAATTAGAGGGTCACATTGGTTACAAACCCCAAATATCTATTGTTAGTTTACAAACAGGGCAGTGTCTTTGGGTAAGGAATGTACAGTTAAAGAGCAGTCCGTCACAAAGCTTGGCTGGGACACAGCTGTCTGCTTGCCTGAGGCAAATGGCACTAACATTCATCTTGGGATCCTTCAAAAATCACGAGTGTAGGCTGATGCTCACGCTTCTCATTTGGTGAGAATTCAGGTTTTCAGTCCTGCCCAGGAGGAAGATTTCTGCCTTCAAGCATTCTGCATGCAGTTCAGCTGTAGAAAGCTGAGGACTAGCTCCACTATTCCTCCCGATTGGCAGTGCTTGCTGAGAGACACCTGTAGATAACACGGCTTGTAGGAGGCTGAACCTTCTAGTAGTGCTACAGAGCATTTCAGATGGATTCATACCCACGTCGACCCCGTTCTTTTGGCACTTGAGCTCTCATTCTGGACTACTTGACATGCAGTTGCTGTGAAGACTAGATCAAGGGAAAATGTCTCAGTAGTGCAGGCTGGTGATTTAAAGAAAGAGTAAAAGCTCTGTAAGAGGTGGCCACACACATCTGTCTCTCCCCATCTGCAGTGCAGTGGTAATTGTTTTCTCCTTACTAACAGTTATGAGCAGGGAAAAAGATATCTTGGGAAGCATTGAATACCCTGCCCTTTTTGCTTTCCTTTGCTTGTCTCCCTATGCTTGTCATGCAGGATGAGTTTGCAGTAGGTCTTTTTGTGCTGGCAGGAAGCAGACCTGAAGCTGATAGTTGCTTTTCTCCTTGTAGGACAAATACGGCCTTGGAACCAGGCTTCAACGCCAGAGGCCCGGCGCACCCATCAGTGCCCTCGCTGGGCTCTCGTGAGTCTCAGGGTTGGGGTAGGAGGTGTGGGGAGGGAGCAATAAAACAACCTCAGAAAGATGCTGAGCACATGAGCAGTGAAAGGAGCTTGCTTTGGAGCGTTAGAGCTGTGTCACATCTCAGGCATCTCTGTGCAGCAGCTCCAGATGATTTCCTTTCTGCTCATAGAAACAAGTGACTGCTCACATCCTTGTGCAGTTAGTGTTGTCTCACTGCCTTCTGTGTTACAATGCAGTTGCTGGCTGTCAGAGCACACATGCTCTATTTTATGACCATGTTGTCCCTCACTTCTTTCAGCCTGAAAGAAGGAGAGGACCAGAAGGAGATCAAGATTGAGCCAGCTGATGCAGTGGAAGAAGTGGAGCCTCTTCCTGAGGATTACTACACAAGACCGATTAACCTGACAGAAGGTAACACCTTAATATTGTCACTTTTTGCCTTTACATTTTATAACACGGGCAGTGCTCAGCAGCTTGTCTGTAGGGTTCCTAATGGCCTGAGATTTTAGTCTCATTTTTATGCTGGGATTGAAATGGTGGGAAATTTGTGACTTATTTAAATGGTATCTTTGAATGCAGCCTCAGCTTCATGCTGTGCGTGGAAATCTTGGAGCCAAATACGTCAGGCCTCTTAACAGTTGTTTCCTTTTCTTGCTGGCCTTAATTTCCCTGCTTGTGAAGCATCAACTTTTGGATGGAGAAAAGAGCTGACATCCTTTTTCACATAATAGCAGGAAATAAGGAGTAGCTGAGAGCTGCTGGGGAGCTGGAACCAAACCTGACCTCTTAAGTAACAATTGCGCATTGCCTTGGCACAGCTTGGAACAGCTCGGGTACACTTGCCAGTTATTCAGCTGGCTCATGATTTAATCAGCAAATACTGTAAATTGACCAGTGACACTTGGGAGTGAATGGGATAAACCAGCAGGTACAGGAAGCAACGTGGGCTTCCTGCTGAGGTGGCTCTAAATAGGACAGATGTTCTTGGTGGTCCTGCAGGCCTACAGAGTCCACTGGTATTAATTAATTCATGGAAGGTTTATGGGAAGTGGTAGATCATCTTGGTCTCCTTTTCTCATGAGACCATCAGCATCATGAGAGGATGATGCTGGTAAAGAAGACGACTTTTGTGACTCCCTACAGAGAGGAAAAGGTTGCCAGGTGGCTCACTGCCTCTGGGACACTGGGAACAGTGAGCAGCCTCTTTTGGGGGAGACATCCACAGGAAATTTTGGCTGCTGGGGCAGTTCCTTGTCTTGAGAACTAGGTAGTCACTAATTCTATGCCTGAGTCTGAGTTGTGCAAACTCCTTGCTGAGGAGCTGTGTATTGTGCTCCTGCAGCACCCAGCTGTGAGGGTAACAAAGCAACAAAACCTCATTTGCCCTTGGCAGGGAAAGAACTTATTTTCCAGATGATTTCAAAATCCTGTTTCCATTCCAGCTGAGCTGTGAATAGAAATGAAGGTCCCTCATTTCTCCTGGGCTGACACTGGTGCTGTGTTAACGCACCCAGTCAGGGCAGCCCTTTATACAGCTCTTACCTTCCATCTATCCACTGCTGGAAACAGTGATATTTTCCAGTGGTTTCTAGATTATTTGGTGGAGGTGAAATTGAGTTTCTTAGCGACTGTAGCGTGTCCACACAGTGCGTGTCACACGTGCTCTTAGATCCTACCTCTGTAGGATGTAGCTCAGGTGCCTGAGACACTGATTTGCCTGCCTTTGTTGTGCACCCAGTGACGACCCTGCGCCAGCGCCTGCTGCAGCCTGACTTCCAGCCCATCTGCGCCTCCCAGCTCTACCCTCGTCACAAGCACCTCCTCATCAAACGCTCGCTGCGCTGTCGGGTGGGTAATCGAACACAAAGTGGTGCTTCATTTCCTGGCTCACACAACTTGGCTTGTGGGGAAATGTATATTTCTTTTCAAAAGAGACAGCTCAAATGCTTCTGGTTGTTGAAAGTTCTCCACTAAATGACTGGGAACAGCACTGGGAGATGAGGGAGGTTGTCACGTCTCTGACGTGATGAAGATTGTGAAAGGGGGACAACATTGTGCAAAGATGCATAAAGACACAAAGTGGGTTTACACAAAGGTCTATGTGCTCTGCCAAGGAATCTTAGAGGGCTGCCAGTACACTCAGGATTAAAGTATTTCTGCTATTATTAAAGACAGAAGTCAGCAAACAAAATATTGGTGAGACAGAGGAGTGCAGAATGCTGCAGATGTCCTTAGAGTGAGGGCAGAAAGGGGGTATTGCAGAGAATAAAAGCAGAGAGCTGGGACGTGAAGACAGGCAAGAATTGAATTCAAGTTCTGCTGTTGGCTTACTTCATGGTCTTTAAAAAGCTGCTTGATTTCTCAGTGGTTCCCCTGGCTTTATCTAGTTCCCAGAGAATAGAGCAATATTCTTGTAAGTATTTAAGATGCAGAATGCTTTGCAAATGCAGAATATTTTCTCAGAAGTGAGTCATGTCAGGTTGAGCCTGTATTTAAATGGGTAGCCTGTGAGGAGACCAGTCTTGAGTTCTAGCTCTTTGATTTTTTTAATGGATTCTGGAGCATGTATCAAAGGCCTTATAGGTATTTATGCCTTCCTCCTGCTGCAGTCAGTGAGTGTCCGAGTGTTTTTAAGCCAAATCCCATGTTTCTGACATTGCACAGATAGTGCTGGGTATGACATTTTTGGAGTGTCTATAACTTGACACAGCTACATGTGCCCCAAGGTAGTTTTTGTGTGCACTGTGCTGGAGACTGGGAATGCCCTGGCTAGTGGCAGTGTTTGCAGCTCTCATTCTTCAGTGCATGACTGCACACTGTCTTCTGTGCTGACTAAAATCTCTTTGTCTCTGTAGAGTTGTGAACATAACCTGAGCAAACCAGAATTCAACCCAACATCTATCAAATTCAAGATCCAGCTGGTTGCTGTGTAAGTAAGGTGCAGGGATTGGGGTGAACAACTGCCTGTCTGTGCTTAGTTAATGCCTTCTAGTTTCATTTTCATTTCATGGACTCTTGAATTGACCTCTCTATGGCTGTGTCATCTCTTAGGCTGGTGTAGTCACCTTTTAAAATACATTTAGCTTATCTGTAATAGGTTTGCTTCCTGATCTGCTAAAGAAAAGACACTGCATGCTGTGCCAGCCCTAGAGAGCAGCAGGAATTTGTAGGATTTGGTTTATATAGGGAAAGAGCACTTCATTTTAGTGTTTAATGTCAGTTAAGCTCTAACAGCATTGAATGAGTGAGATGGATGCATGTGAATACATCGCTCTACTTTGAGAAGTAGGTTATAGACAGCAACAAAGTCCATCGTGGTCATTTGCTTTGTTCTTTCTGTAGTAACTATATCCCTGAAGTGAGAATCATGTCCATTCCCAACCTGCGCTACATGAAGGTCAGTAGTTTTTCCAGAAACCTTTCAGCTGGGAGGGTGGATGTGGGATCTTTTTGGAAGATGACATGGTGGGATGGCTGTTCCCTGAGGGCTTCGCTCACGCCGCTTGAGAGGGCGCGGGGTTGAAGGGACTGATCAGAATAACACTGCGTGTACTTGTCACTGCAGTAGGTGGCTGGGCACTGTGACATCTGGCACCACAGGCACACGTCAATATCTGAAGAATGAAAGGTGTGGAGTTGAAACCTTGGCTAGATTCCAAAGAGGTGTATTTCTTACATGAAGAAAGAGTGCTGCGTGGCATTGGCACCTTTCTTGCAGACTGGAGGTGTTTGCTATCATCCCTTGAGTGTATATGATGCCATTCTTGAAGGTTTTGTTCGGTCACAGAAGAGGAGGTGCTAACAGTAACGATGAACTTTAGAATATTTACTTCTTGAACTGTGATTCCTGAATCTCCCCAGGAGAGCCAAGTCCTCCTGACCCTGACCAATCCAGTGGAGAACGTCACACACGTCACGCTGCTGGAGTGTGAGGAGGGGGACCCTGACAACATCAACAGCACTGCCAAGGTATTGTACCCTCCTGCTGTGTGAGCCCAAGGCTTACCACTGCCATTTATCCTTCGTCTGCAGTCCCTGCTGGACTGTGTTGCATTTTCCTCCTTGGAGCTTAAATGATTGTCACCAATCATCAGCTCCTAAAAGTATTTTGAAATTGTTCATTGAGATCCAGGACCTGAGGGAGAAATGCACAATTTCACTGGTTAAGTGGTAACCAGGGGGTACTGGAGCAGAGGAGAGTGGAGGAAGAATCACTTTTGTGTTAAACCATAGGAAAGCAGCCCTTGGAAGGGGAGGACTCTCTCCTGCTCACACTGTAGGTGGTGATCAGAACTTAAAAGCATCTCTTCATGTTCCGTTTCAGGTGGCAGTTCCTCCCAAGGAGCTTATTCTGGCTGGCAAAGACGCTGCAGCAGAATACGATGAGCTGGCAGAGCCTCAAGACTTCCAGGATGACCCTGAGTGAGTGTTGTCTATCTTGTGGGGATCCTGTTCCATAAAACTTGGTGCTTAAGCCAAGTAACTCACTCTCCTCTGTGTCTTCAGCATGTTTTGTTTGGGGTTTTTCCCAGGTTTTTGTGCTGGTGGTGGGGTTTTGCGGGGGCCAGAGATGTGGTTTGGACTGTTTAGGAGACATTTGTTCCCTTTGAGGCAAGGTGTGCTGTTAGAGCAGTTGTAACTGGTGGTGGCAGTAGCTCTCTCCTGGAATACTCGGTGTAATCCTCTCCTTTGCAAGCAGGGGGTTCACAGTAGGAGTGAGAACTACGCAGGAGGGTGTGAGACAGTTGCCTCCAGCCTCCAAAATGGAATGTGTTCTGCAGCCTCTTACAGAGCAACTCGAGCTGTACGCTGGGGCTCTTCCCTGGGGCAGAACCACCCACAGAACTCCCATGGCCAAAGCAGGGTGTTCTGTTTGACACATGTGTCAGCAGAAAGGTGGATACCGATGTTTGTGAGGCAGGAGGAGCCTGTGGAGTTCAGAAGCTAGAACCCAAGGCAGCTGTGCTAACAGGGCATATTCAGCCATAAACTGAACATCTCTCTTGTGTGTTGTCAGAATAAATCTCCCAGAACCATTGTGTGAGAACTTGGCTGACCTAATCTTCCTTTGTGTTCTGCCTCGCAGCGTCATCGCCTTCCGAAAAGCCAACAAGGTCGGAGTTTTCATCAAGGTCACCCCGCAGAAAGAAGAGGGTGAAGTGACCGTGAGTTTCAAGATGAAGCACGAGTTTAAAAACCTCGCTGCTCCCATCCGGCCCAGCGAGGAAGGTGATCACAGCTCTGAGGTCATCTGGCTCACCCACCACGTGGAGCTCAGCCTCGGACCGGTGCTGCCGTAAGCGCTGCCAGCGCCGCTCGCCGCAGGCCGCAGGACGGGCTGTCCCGTCACGGTGAAGAGAGCACCAGGTGGCACGTCCTGCGAGAGCTCCCTTGTGATGTGTGGTGTGTGCCACGGGCCCCGCCGGGCTGCGAGGAGGTGGCTGAGGGTGCCGTGGTTTAGGATGGTTTGTTCTCTCTCCTCTTGTCCTAGTGCCCACTAACTACTGCTCTGCTTCCCCACGCCGCCACAGGCTAGTTTAATGTGCAGCACGTGTTTCAGCACACAGAAGGATCTTGCTTTCTCCAGATTTACACTACACCTGGCTGAATTGGGGTTTATCGACAGAAAAGAACCCATGTTTCTGTCTTGTCTTCATGTCAGCCCACAGACCCGATGTTCAGTAGTGAACAGCTTCATTTCCACAGTTATCCCCTTCCCAAACAAACGTTTTAGGAGGTGGCTGTGGCTGCTGCATTCCTGGCAAGTTACTGGCAGCAGCACGATGCTTTTGGTTTTCTCCTTCCTTGTAGGATACCTCAGCTGTGGAGGGCTGGGACATACAACCCAACCTCTCTGGTGTATGTAGCTTGCTTAGCCGAGGTGATAGATGCCTTTTCACAAAGGAAATGATGAGTTTGCCTTTAAACCCCAAATATTGTGTCATGTAGAGTCCATGGATCTGACTGGCAACCAAGCCTGCTGCCAGCTCCCTGTGCTGCAGGTGCATGTGGCAGCATGATATGCTGCAAGCTGGGAATTTGGGCTCTGCTGTGGCTCCTGGCTGAGGCTGGGATGCTCCAGAGAGGCCACCTGGCTGGAAAACAACGTTAACAGGGTTAGCAATCAGAGTGTGAAACCTGGAGTGTTGAGGTTAGATCCGATGTAGAGGAAACCAAGGGGCTGTTGGCTCTTTTTCCGGTGGAGGGGTGTGTGAGGGAGGTGTGACAGTTCCATGTTAACCAGCAGGCACTGTACCATCAGGTAACTTATCCAGGCTGTCATTTGGCTGTGGTCCCAGCTCAAATCACTAATTAAGAGCAGAGTATCCAGGACATGGAATTGCCAGTAGCTGCATAGCTTGGTGTGAGCGGGTGCGATCGCTCTCCCTGCAGAGCATTCCCAGTTCCAACACAGACCTTCTTAAACCTTCCCCATGGGCTTTGATGTGCTGGGGCAGGCTTAAACGCTGCTGGCCTGGAGCTGCAGGTCCTCTGCACGGCACGGTGGGATGAAGCTGCCTGCTTTAGTTTTGGGGTGGTTGCTGCACCCCGAAACATCTCCCTTAGCACCAGAAGCCTGCCGCGGCGTGCCGGGGCCTCACGTTTACAACCTCGCGTAGGATACGCACAGATGTACAGCATGAGTTTAAGACTTGTAGTAAGTAGTTAATGTCTAGTGCTAGCGCCTTGCTGTGGCTTTACCCATCCAGATTCAGCACTCACCCTTTGGCCACCACTTCCCTGCAGCAGCCCAAATAGCCGCTGTGCTGGGGATGCGATGTGGGGCCGTGCTGGCCGGGGAGCAGTAACAGGAGGTGCGATGTCTGTGCTGTCCCCAGCGCTCTGCTCAGCCCCAGGAGTTGTTCTTCCCTTCCCTTAGGATTTGGTAGGTTTCGGCGCATCCCTGCTCCCTGCAGCGCTCACCCCTTCCCCACAGGCGCCTGTTGCCTTACTGCTTGACGTCGTGTAGTGACCTTCAATAAAGCAAACGTGGCTCTCGGGTCCTTTGTGCTGCTTTTTACATGTGGTTTAATAGAAATAATGATTAATTAAGATAAAAGGCCAAGCGCCCCCCCCCATTCCCTCCTCAATTCCCCGCTCAATTCCCCAATGGTCTCGTCCCGCTCCCCCCCCTCGCCATTGATCGCGATGGTCTCGCCCCCTCCGCTGGGCTCAATGGTGCGCCGCCCGCTCGCAGAAGTGGCGTCATTTCCGGCGGGCGGCGCGCGGGGCGGCTGAGGTAGCGCTGCCGCCATGTCCACATCGCTGGGCTCCAACACCTACAACCGGCAGAACTGGGAGGACGCGGTGAGCCGCGGCCCGGCCCTCCCGTGCCGGGGATGAGGGACGCGCCGCCCCCGCCGCTGCACCCGGGTTGGGGTGTGCGGGAGCCGGGCAGCGCCGAGCTGGGCCCGCGGGGTGTGCCATAGAGCTGGGGCCTTGCCTGGGTGGGCGCTGAGGGGTGACGGGCGGGCGGCATCTGCTGCGGGCAGGGCTGGGGGTGGAGATGGCCCGGATGGGCTTTTCCATTCTTTATGTTTTACATAAACAGCCCGTGGGTCGTGGTTCTGTCATAATAGGGCCCTTGGGTTGTGGCTTGCAGCACTCCCGATGAGTCTTTTTACATCTTTCCAAGGGTCTTATTAGTATTAACTCCACAGCAGAATGTGTTTTGAGTGCTGTTGTGATGATAAACTTTGTGGCAAATTCCTGATTTTCCTTCTTTTTTACTCAATTCAGGACTTCCCTATTCTGTGCCAGACATGTCTTGGAGAAAACCCCTATATTCGAATGGTATGTGCCTGTTTGACCATCCTTTTCTATGTTATGGCCCTGGAACTGTTGGGTTTGGGGGACTAAAGTAAGCCTGGCTACAGGAGGAGATGCTGAGGTCGATGTGCACGCCTGAGTAGTTGGTTCTGCTCAACAGGATTTGGTCCCAGCATTGCTGGTGTGCAATTTAGGAGTAAATCAGTCAAAAAGGGGAGCAAGATGATATAGTCCCATGTCTGGAGTGCAGGAAATACTAGAAAACAAAGTAAATGGTGTGTGTGGAGAACAGTGAGGTGCTGCTGTAGGAAATAGCTGAGCACAGCTTCTAAAATGTGAAGAATATGCACCTGTAAAAATAAATTAGAACTCTTTTCTGAGGGCTCCCAGCAGTGATTTAAATCCCTGTTTGTTTTCCCGGGTTTCCCCCATGCAGGACGAGTCAGTCCATTGATGTTGCTTTTCTCTGTGCTCAGTTTGGTTGCGTTTGACCTATGTTCATATCATCCTTCCTGATTGTTTGCTGAGAGAGTTTATGATGTTTGCTGAGAGAGATGAGGATGGTTTGTGAGGCACAACCCCACTGCTGCTAGAGGTCGTTGTCAAAGCCTGCTTCTTTTCATGGCCTTATTTCATGTAACATCATCTCTGCTTAAAAAGAGCCATTAATGTTCTGTTTCAGTCTCACCTTCCAGCAGTGCGTGAGGTGGGACTTACAGAGCTGTGCTTTTAGTGAATGTTTCTGAATAAAAACTGGATTGAAAGGTTTTTACCTCTTTAGTTTTTGGTCCTGTTTTCCTGCCAAGGTGTCAGCCCAAAACATGGGGGTGGGTGAGTTGAAATGCAGCATAATTAGGGGAAAAACCACTGTGCTATAACCTCGTGTTTCATGGCTTATGTTGAATTGCTGATATTTCATATTTTCTGTTGCTATTTTTGATTGTATTTCAGACCAAAGAAAAATATGGAAAAGAATGCAAGGTATGTCTTTTGTCTTCTGAAGAAGGAATGTCTAAACTGGCCTAAACACATCTGGGAATAATACATGTTAACATTAAGAAAACCATTGGCTTATCTGGATTACCAACTTAGAACGTTTATGTAACTCCATAAATGTTTAGGTCACTCTATGGGTGCTTTGTCAGCCGGCCTTAAAATAGCAAAATTAAGGAAGAGTGCTCACACAGACTTAGGATTGGCTCATGTTGATCAGAATTAGGTTTTATAGTGGATGTTGTTATAGCGGATGTTGTTATAGTGGATTTGAAGGTATTTCAGTGGTTTAGATGACCTCCTGTTTTCTCCTGAAGTTTGTTTTTCACTCAGGATGGTGCTTGAATAACTGGAGTTCAGGTTTTGTTGTGCATGTGGTGTTCATGGCTGTGTGGTGATTGTGTTGGCTGGCTGACACATAAGCCACGTGTATTTCTGAGAGAGCAAGAAACATCTGGTGTTATCTTGGCTGAGGGAAATTAAAGGAGTGTTTCGCCCCTTCCATCCGCTGTCACCTGAGGCAGGGAGAAGGTGTGTGTTGGAATCTTGCTTTCCTTCCAAAAGCTGTACATGCAGTGGGAGAAAATGCATCATTCCACCAGATAAGATAAGAGAGCAGTAGTCGTCTGCTGGAGCAGGAGCCTCATAACCTCTCCCTGGGCTTGCTGGTGACTGATTTATCTCTAACAGATAACGGGTGATGTATCTCTAACAGCTCTATACTGACCTCACCTGGAACGCAGGGGAATGTCTTTGTCCTTTTGAATCCACCTCCTTTCAGCATTCAGGTTATTGTAATGAATCAAAAAACCAACAATCAAAAAACCTTCCTAAAACCTTCTCTTCAAGTAAGGTACTAAATAGAAACAGGTATTTCTGGAAGTCTGAGTCTGTGATAGTGATACAAGTGCTGACTTTCTGTTGGTAGATCTGTGCCAGGCCTTTCACAGTGTTCCGCTGGTGCCCCGGTGTTCGCATGCGCTTCAAGAAGACAGAAGTGTGCCAGACATGCAGCAAGCTGAAGAACGTCTGTCAAACCTGTCTGCTTGACCTGGAATATGGTGTGTACCGAAAACTTCCCTTCTCCTAAGAGGAGGAGCTGCTCTGCTTGCCTCTGAAATGAACGCTGCTGCGATGTCTTTCGCTGTGTGCGTGTCTCTGGGCAGTCTTTGAGAAGAGCAAGTGTTCATGATCACGTCTCTGCTGAGGCTCAGGGGCAGCGTGGTCTGCTTGAGCAGTGACATGAGTTATCTCTGCCCTGTGCAGGTTGCAGTAACTGTTTCTGCTCTTTCAGCTTGTGCTTCATCTGGATTTATTTTCGTTTGGTTTGTTTCATTCCAGGTTTGCCTATTCAAGTGCGGGATGCAGGTCTTTCCCTTAAGGATGAAATGCCTAAATCTGATGTCAATAAAGAATACTACACCCAGAACATGGAACGAGAGGTAAGAAAGTGTGGTTGTAATCATGCTTTCTCTCTGCGGATATATAAAAGGGAGGAATGACCTAGCTTATGATCTTAAAATCACTCGCTTGCTCTGGTTCTGTGCATGAGTTTTTGCTGGTGTTACATACATCATTATTTGTGTTTGAACTACTGTTTAGATATCCAATTCGGATGGCACTAGGCCAGTTGGTGCCCTGGGAAAAGCTACTTCTACCAGTGACATGCTGCTGAAGCTGGCTCGGACCACTCCTTACTACAAACGTAACCGTCCTCACATCTGTTCCTTCTGGGTAAAAGGAGAATGCAAGAGGGGAGAAGAGTGTCCTTACAGGTACAGAGACAGCTTAATCTGTTAACCACTGTCAGATACAGCTCCCCTTGGGGGTTGAAGGACAGGGAGTGCTGCAGTGGGCAGGACATACACCAGTGTGACTGGGGTCAGTGTGAAACTTGGGCTCAGTTGGGCTGCAGCACCAGGGGATGAACCTTTGTTGGGGCAGGTTGGTTTGTGAGCAATCAGCTGTGGGATCTTGCAGTGCTTTGCTGAAGCAGTGACTGCAGCTCTGCTCTTGCTTAGTTCATTTTTTCCCTCCGTGGTGTCAGTTCCCTCAATCAGAGATCTTTGTCTTGGAACAAGAGGCCATTTGAAACCCAGCTGTTGCATTGTGTAGCGCTGAGCACTGAGCTCTCAGAAGTGCCATTCATTCACAACTTGAGGCAGTCCTGGCTCACTTTAACTTCTTGTGGCTTTTTGTTCGTTTTGGCATGTTTGGGTGAACAGGGTTAACATGTGAGTGACCAGAGAGAAGGTGGTGGTTACAGCCCTTTTCATCTGATGCAAATGTGACTGGTGTTTGTTTGCTGAACCTTAGACATGAGAAACCTACAGATCCAGACGATCCTCTGGCTGATCAGAACATCAAAGATCGTTACTATGGAATTAATGATCCCGTGGCTGATAAACTCCTGAAGCGAGCGTCCACCATGCCTCGTCTGGACCCCCCTGACGACAAGACTATCACTACACTGTATGTTGGAGGGCTTGGAGACACCATCACTGAATCAGATCTCAGGTGCGTTGGTGAATTTGTATTGCCCTTGGCTGGGTATTCGAAGTTTTGATTACTGCTCATCTCCAAAAGAGGAAATCTCTTGCAAGGTGGGGAGGGGAAAATCAATATGGTTTTCAGTTTTGCTTAATGGGGAACGGGTTGGTGGGGAAGTGCAGAGGAGTGCCAGCTTGTTGGGGAACAGATAAACAGGCACATTTCAAATGCTTTGATTAAAATTTCTCTCTATAAAGATGAGTCATCCTGTGCTGTTGGGGATACTGTGCTACACTTGTTACAAGAAAGCCCCATAGCCTCTCTAGCTGCTCAGAAAAGCTGCTGCAGAGTTTTTGTTGCTCCATGATTTTACAGAGGGATAAGAGACTCGATTCCTAATGGTTACACTGAACTAGTGACGGAGGAAAGAAAGGATCTGAGCATTGCTGTTTTAGCACGTGATGAGATATTACTGTGCTATGTGCCCTGTGGCTGGGAGGAGTGAGGTTTCATAACACTTATTTTCCCCCGTGCAGAAATCACTTCTACCAGTTTGGGGAGATCCGGACGATCACGGTGGTGCAGAGGCAGCAATGTGCCTTCATCCAGTTCGCCACCCGCCAGGCGGCAGAAGTGGCTGCTGAGAAATCCTTCAACAAGCTCATCGTCAACGGCCGCAGGCTCAATGTCAAGTGGGGAAGGTGAGTGAGGGGGAGGAAGCCTGGAGGGTTCTGCCACAAGGTTCCTCGCTCAGTTATGCAGCCTTGAAGAGCAGGGTTGGGTGTTACCCTGGAGCAGGTACTCCTCAGTGTCCTCCTACAGCTTGGTTTTCTTTCAGCAGTGGGATCTGGGTTGGAGATGGCACAAACTGTGTAAGGGATTTCCTGCTTGAAGGTTATGGATGAGTTTCTGTTGTTTTGCTTCTAATCCATCTCCTTTAAGCACTGTTTCTGTTTGCACACTTTGTACCAGCTCTCTCTGATGGTCTCTGAGTTTTTCATCTTTGGCCTGAAGCGATGGGTATGGATTAGATAATGTGAAGCTATTGTAGAGTGAATATCTGCTTATCCTGCTCTTTCTCATCCTTGTTCTCAAACTTTGGTCTGGTTTTTAGGTCCCAGGCAGCAAGAGGAAAAGATAAGGACAAGGAAGGTACTACAGAATCCGGGATAAAGCTGGAGCCAGTTCCAGGACTTCCAGGAGGTAAAGGAGTTGTTTACATCTCCGAAACACGCTGACCTGCTTCTGTGAGAGAGGCTGGAGCTAAACCTCCAAGAGCAGTAGCAGAGTGCAGGACAGCAGAGGCACTGGTGAGCCCAGCGCAGTTACCTGCAGTAGGTTTGCAGCAGATCCAGCAGGGATGAGAGGAGAGCTTTGTCTAGAGGCAAATTCTTGATGAAAAGAGTTCTTTATGTGAGGAGTGAAAAGGTAAAGCTGAATTCAAGTTACTCAGGTCTGAGGTACTGGCAGCCCACGCTTGGTTAATGGCTTCCTAATCCACCGAGAGTCTCATGATGGCAAAAGCAAAGCTGGTTTTGGGTGAAGGAAAATGGTGACTGTTGTGGAGTTTCAGTGCACTCCTGCTTCTTGCTCTGGTTCATACATGCAGCAGTAGTATCACTGTCCTTGTGCAAGAACCGATTATGCCCCTCTCTCTCTGAAGCAGACGCCTCTGCATATCTTGATTGAGAGATTTTCCATAACCACCATGTACTTTTTGTGCAGCTCTCCCCCCTCCTCCAGCTGCAGAAGAGGAGGCTTCTGCAAATTACTTCAACCTACCTCCAAGTGGCCCTCCAGCCGTGGTTAACATTGCCTTGCCTCCTCCTCCTGGCATTGCTCCACCACCACCTCCAGGTACTCGAGTTTCCCCTTCAGGTGGGGGTTAGATGATCAAGTCCTCCTTGTTCTGCTGTTGTCTCGCACTGATGCCTGCCCTGAGTTTCCTCATCCCTGTTCATGCAGTGTAAACTGATGACCTAAAATGAGCTGTCAGCACAGTTTAATTAAGCTGAGCTGCCTGTCATGATATGTATTCACTTGCAAATTCTCAGGCGTGTCAGAGATCCCTGTTCCTGGTACTGAGACCTCCTCAGTGCTTTTGCTGGCTGTGGAAATGCCACATGAACTTGAACTTCAAAGGGTGATTTTGCAACTGGTCACATGCAGCCTGTGTTCGGCCGTGTGTATGTAGCTGGAGACCCTTTTGTTTTATGGGACATCTTGTGGATGCATTTCCTTTACTCCATTAGATTGGCATTACAGACATCTGCCCAGTCCTTTCAGCTTTTATCTGTGAGGAAGGATGCGTGGTGGGTGAGGGTGGCCCCCAGCTGTACTGGGAAGAGGGGAAGGAGTTTGGGGAGTTGAGGGATCACGGCAGAAGTGATTCTGAGGCACAGCTGTTTGCTGGTGGTACTTGCAAGCAGTGGTACCTCTATGTGGTGGTTCTGTTTAGTCTGAAGCTGCCAACTTTGTTTCCGCAGGTTTCGGACCACACATGTTCCACGCCATGGGGCCACCGCCTCCCTTCATGCGAGCCCCAGGCCCCATTCACTACCCTTCTCAAGATCCCCAGAGGATGGGTGCCCACGCAGGGAAGCACAGCAGCCCCTAGCACCTCCTGCCACCCTCATCCTCGAAGTAAATGTTATTTTCTAGTTACCATGATAGCACCATATGTCGAGCTGTGGGTGAGCTAGAGCAGCCTTATTCCCCTGCTTGCAGACGCCGGGCAGGCTGAGCTCCATGTCTCCGCTAGCTAATCGGATTGTGGATACATCCCAAATCTTTCATGTAGTGTTGAGGGGTGGGGGGTTAGGGGGAGAAGGGCAGACAGAAGGGCTTGTCAGGGCTCTGTGGATCAGGTGTACCAGAATTACTGTGCTCTCGTGTATCCCGTTTGCACACTTTGAAATAAACTCCTGGAAGAAACAAAACCAAACCCTTTGGAAGCCCATCTGATGTCCTCAGTCTGAGCACCATGGACTGTGTGAATGTAACCAGAGACTTCTCTGTCAGGTAACTAATGACTTATTATTCTAATGAGGTATTAAAGACTGAATAAGAGCCAGAAAACAAGCGTATTGGATGTGCCAAACCCGTGGCTTTGCCTTACTATTGTCACTGAATTCCCCCCCTTCCTTTTTCCTGACTTCTGGCTTAAAAAAAAGCCCAAACCACCCCCTTTTTTCATGCTTCACTTCTAATCCTGCACATCCTGAGCAAGATAAGCATTAGGTCATGGGAGCAGCCCCCGGGTAGTGCATCTGTATGTCAGCGTTCATGCAGTGGATCTGTGGACATCTTTCTGTACAGCAAAACATGATGGGACCTGTTCTGAAGCTTCATTTGCTTGGTTTTTTAAAAGAAATACATTAAAAGACTTGAATTTTTCAACCCTTTGCTTAGACCCTGCTTGGTGGAGGCTGCCTGAGGACTTGGAGTTTTATTTGGCTGCTGCCAAAGCCAAGGCTGGAGAGTGGGTGACGACGGTAGGTTTTACCTGCTGCCCTGAATGATGCCACTGGTGCTGCCAGGCTCTGGGAGGTGGCACCAGGCCCATGGCTGGGTCTCTCTGGAGGAGGAGCTGGGCTGTGGGCACAGGTAACTGGTTTAGCTGCTCTAAGAGCCCTTCCAGGGCAGTGCTGGAGGCCAGGCAGGGGCCTGCTGGTGCACGAGGGAGGGCTGCAGCCTTTGCCACTGCTCTGGCCCCCGGTCTTTGCACTCAGGGCTGTGAGTGCTGAGCAGGCAGATCTGGAATGCAAACAGGCTTTATGTTGTCACAACTCATTTATTACTTGCAGCCAGGTCCCCAGGGGTACACAGGTTCTTCAGCTGATGGACAAAGAGGTTTGGAGAGAGAGGTTTGGAACAGGACAGCCCTTGAGCATCACAAAGTTTAATGTTGAAGGAACAGACCTTTTTGCTTCCCATTTGCTCATCACTTCCATGAAAGTTTCCTACCTGAATGGTGTGTTGTGGCAGCAGAATCCCTGTGGGGGATCTGCACAGCACCACACGTACACCTCAGGCAGCTGTTATCTGCAGTTTTGCCACCAAATTTACTTGCCTAATTTAACCATGGTGGTGGAAGAAGAAACTTTTATCCTGATGCTCCTGCTTTTGCAAGATAAAATAAAGGTAACATTAAGAACCTGATGAAAGCAGTTGCAGAAAACCTGTGTGAAGTTAAGAGACTCTTGTTAGCAAGGAGCAGGGCTTTCCCTGATGACTGTCCTGTACCTGTTGGTAGCTATGTCCCCCGCTGTGTGTCCCTGCTGAGGCTCACCTTCACAGGGAAGCCTGTGCTTGCTCTGGAGTCGTGGCTGTGCTCGTTTTCCCTCCTGCTGATGCAGAAGTTACTGGAACACCCTGGCAGTGTCTTTAGACTGGTGCAGTTCTGCAGTGCAGCGGCTCCATGCAGGGCCTGATCCTTACTGACCGACTCTAGGAAGCAAATCTGGCAGAAGTCAATGAAAGGGCTTAGATGGTTGAGCAAGGCGTGCAGATAGCAGCGGGAAGGGGAAAACATCAGCTGCCAAGTGCCAGCCAGAAGCTTGTGGAAAAGAGGGCACAAGTTTCCACCTCCCAGCGTTCCTCTCCCATATACCCTGGTTGTGCTGTGCTTGTGAACAGGCAGATTTCCAGTTCCTCATTGGTTTTTGTTGTGCAGCCAAGCCCTGGGTAAAAGCTTTTAACATGCCAGTGCCTCTGGTAACTTGTTTTGCTGCTGCTCTTCAATTATCACCTCCTCTCGCCGTCCTGAGTGGAACAACAGATGTAGAGTTGTCCTGAAGGTGGAATTTCTCCATCTGTCGGAGCAGGGCTTGTGTGTCAGCGAAGCAGCAGTGGGACACCTTGGTGTGGTGCAGCCAGTGCTCCTGCCATTTTCCATGAGGACACCCTGTCCGGGATGTTATGTACGGAGCTGCCGGAGTTGTGTTAATGACGAGAGCTCGGCTGCCCTTGCGTCCGTGGCAGGTACAAGGGGGGGTTCAAAATGGTCCCAGCCTTGAGCTTGTTCAAATCCTGCTGAAGAAGGCGACAACCAGAGACCACCAGCTTGGCTTTCCTGGAGAACACTTCCTCCTCTCTCCCCTACAGTGCGAAGTGTGCTTGAGTCTAGCGAGAGAAGCATCTGTGGTGATGGGGAAGGGAGCGTGTGTGCTACAGCTCGTCGCTCTCCGGTAGGACCCGCACCCAGCCTTGGGGCACCCTGTTGAAGTTGCGCCTGTGGTCAATCACCTCCAGAGCACTCAGGTTGTCCAGCTCCATGGCAGGCACAAAGAACAGGTCACTGAGCTGTGTTCGGTCAAACGGGGCGGGAGTCCTGCGGCAGGAGAAGAGGCAGATGTAGCATGCTACAGGGAGGGATTGTGAGGAGTAAAGGTGAGAGAAAAAGCAGGTCTGGATTTAGTAATTTAGCCTGTAGCAAGTGATAACCCTCCTCTTCGTCCCCAGGATGCTGTTAGAGCCTCTGCCAGCCCAAGGAGGTGCTTCTGTTGTACAGAGCCAAGCTCAGCTCAAGCTTTGGCAAGCCAAAGAGCGGGGTTTGGTGCGTGAATGGCTGTGGAATGGGAGGGAGGAAGCATGGTGTTCTCTTCACCAGTCTCTTTTGCTGGGCTCCACCGCCAGCCCTAGAGGTGAGCTGTGTGTGAAAGGGGTTAGATTAAGAGAGCAAGTGATGGTAACAACCCCTCTGGTCTTTAGAAGGTGACTTATCCCCAGCTAATGTGTTCTGCAGAGGGTGAGGCCGGTGGCGCTGCCTCCTGATGGCTCTAGCACGTGTGCAGGCAATTGTGTCTCTCTCGGCCCTGACTCCAGGCTGCCTTTTGGGACAGCTTCTCTTCAACTCTGACTAACAGGAGGAGCAGCGCGGGGGCAAGAGCTGTCATCCCTTTGTGGAGAAATGTGGAAAGGGATTTGGGAAGAGAGTGACAGCCTCGGAGAAGCCAAGAATGTTGGGTTTGGAGCAGCACATGGAGGCTGAGCTATCAATGAGGCATCACTGGGAATATTTGCTTTGGGAAACGCTGCTCGAACATGAGTAACGTGGCACTGTTCTGCAACAGAGGGGAAATAAGGGAGGGGAGAAAGGTAAAAGAGAAAGGTTTGTTCCAGGAACTTTCTCCCTGCTGGGAAAAGGCATTTCCAAAGCTTGGGTTTACTCTCTCTTAAGGCAGCAAAGTGTCCAAAGGTCTTCACGTGGCAGCCTGAGGGTTTCAAGTTGGGAATAAATCCCAACAAGTCTGCTCTAAAGCAGTTGCTGTTGAGATGGTGAATGTGCCCTGGGACCTGGGTGAGCTGTGCTGGGATTCACCTCGCTTCAGGCAGCACCCCTGGCTTCTCTCGTGGCCGATTTGTTCCCAAAAGCTTGTTTTTCTGCAGTTTGGTATTTGATGAACTGAGAAGTGATTTAAAAGCCAACAGCTTGGAAGATCATGAAAAGCCCAGTTAAAAGCAGATTGGCGCTCTGAAACTTCATGCCTCAGTGAAGAATTAGAGGAGGTGGCGAGAGGCTTGGTGTTAAATTAGCATCCATCTGTATTAAATAACAGTTCAAGGCTTTAAATAGAAAGGCAGCATGTGAGAGGGGAGAAGCAGAACAGGGGAAAGCATTATTCAGAAACATGCCCTTGCTTCAGTCCCCATCCATAAATAAATCCTGAGGCAGGAACATGGGGAAATGGTGAGTAAAAGAGCTCAGTGTCTGCACAGCTCCTAATTCTCCCCCTACGGCACCACCTCGGATGTTACTGCTCCAGGGAAGCTCCTGGGAAGGAAAACCTGAGGGAACAGCTAACACAGCCCCTTTGCTTGTCCCTTCTGTTATCCCCCAACCTCCTCCCTGTCTCCCTCAGCCCCACTCCAGTGCAGACCAGTCACTCTCTCACTGGTGGGGAAGGGGAAATGCAGAGGGGCTGAGCATGCAGCAGCCTGGTGCTGTGCCCCTCACAGCAAAGCCCCAGGGCTGAGGGAGAGGAGAGCAGCAAAGGGATGGTGGCAGCATCACCCCTGCTCCACCGGCCGAGATCTCTGCCCTTTGGGATGCCATTCCCATGTGGAGGGGTTGTAGTTCCCCACAGCTCCTTCTGCCAAGCGCTCAAAGCACAGCACTTGTGTCCCCCACAACTCGGATACAACCCGACTGGGGGCTCAGGAAAGCTGCTGCCTGCAGGGGCCTGGCAATGGGAGGTGATGGTGTGACAGGGAGCAGTGCTGTGCCCTGGGAGGGAGCTCCACGGGGAACTTGCCTCCTGGGAGGTGACTTTGGCCAGGCGAGCAAGGACAACCTACTGCCATCCTCATGGGAGAGGCGTTCGGTGAGGAGGAGAGCCAAGGCCTCGGTTTGCAGATTCCCTGCGATGATGTTCAGCTTGAAAGCTCAGATCTCTTTATTCTGCCTTGGGCTGCTGGTACTTTGCTACCACCTGATCTCCATCTCCTGGATCCCCACCAAGCCCCTTTCCAGAACGGAGGTTATCCAGGGTCCCAACCTCAACCCCAGTGTAAGTTGAAGGCGTGAGGAGGCAGCAGCTTTCCATGCTCCATTGGAAGCAGCCTCAGGGCATGGATCTTGCCAGGCTGAGCCAGCAGGAACTCCCTGGCCTGGAGACTTGGATCTCAAGCAGGTGTTTGGAAGGAATCTGGTGACCTCTTAACACTTTTGGGAAGATTAACCTTATACCCCCACCGCTTCCAGCAGCTGCTTGGATACCTTAGTGACATTATGAGAGAGACTTGGCACTGTCTGTGGCATTCCTGCACCCAGCCCAGAGCTGAGCCTGGCTGCAACAGCAGCGATTCTTCCTTCAGGACCATGGGCATGGGAATTAGTCCTCCCACATTTCATCCCTGTGGTTACCCCATGAGATCAAGCTGCAGAAACCCGGTGGTGGAGCTAAGAGGAGATGTGGGGAGCTGCAGAGGAGCTCCTGAGCAGGAAAAGGGCAGCCTGAGCCCCTGTGGTGTGTAAAGATGGCATGAACCTGGCAGGATGGAAGGTGCTTCTTGTCGCAGGGACAGGCTGGTGGTGCCTGCTCCTTGGCCAGCGTTACCTGTTGAAGCTCCTGAAGTCCCACTGAGAAAGTTTCATGGGCGGCTGGTACTCGCCAAGCACAGCATTGGCCTTGTCACCGAGGACGTCGTGCCATGGGGATCGGTAGCCCTTGGGGATAGCGGTGACATTGAACTTCTCCGGGGGGACTTCTTTAAGGGGACCTGAGTACCCTGTGCAGGAGGAGAGATGACATGGGCTGCTGCGGGTGCAGGAGTATGAACATATAACACAAATACCTGTTATATATTTATACATATAAACCCTCTGGAGGAGGTTTTGGTGCTCGCTGCCTCCAGCCCCACATTGTGGGATGACAGCGGTGTCAGCTTTGGGGTGCAGGGGGCACTTACCTGGGGCCAGAGCGTCGGGGTTGAGGATTTTACTCATCTGCAGGACTTTCTCTGTCTTCTTGGGCACTGCAGGGGGGCCGCCCTGGGGCGATGCTGCCACGTGGAGCTCGGAGTGATAACTCTGCTGGCCCCCGGCATCCTCCCCTGCCTGCGGAGGGGAGAGTCAGCGGGCACAGCGAGCTCCCCCTGCCCCACCTCTTGGGACTCAAGAGGCTGTTGAAGGCATCTCGGAGCCTCCTCCACCAACTCACCGTCCACTCATTTGCTGCTCCCTCCGTGTCACCCCTCTCGGTGCGGTGTGAGCCACCCGGCCCTGGGAGCTGCAGAGGTAAGGAGAGGGGTTAGTGCATGCACAGAGGGATTGGTGCCATCCCCTTGGATTTGGTAGGTGCTGCACCTTGCCCATCTCCATGCCCAGCCCACCTAGCCACCTCTCCTCTCCCTTCATCTCAGTGTAGCTGCATGGCTGAGACACCCCTGGCCCCCCCAGGAACCGCTGCCCTGCTGGAAAAGGGCTGTCCCGGTTGGATCCAGGGGATGAGCCGCAGACCCACCTCCCTGCGGCCGCTGAGGTTCTCAAAGGTGAAGCGCTGCATCCGCCGCTGGCGCTGCTGGAAGAGCCGGGACCCACGGTTGTGAGGCAGGGAGAGCTCCTCGATCATCAGGTCCTGCGCCGTGCTCACCTTCTTGCCCAGGTCCAGCCGGGGCTCTGGGGGGGCCAGGGGAGAGCACAGCCACAGATGAGGCTGCTGCAGGGCTGGGGACCCCCGTGCCCGGCGCAAGGACACCGTGTCCCCTCATTGGGGTCCCTGTGGCTGTGCCTGTGCCCCAGGGACCGGTGTGGGGAGTTGTCAGGGAGTTAGCTCAGCTCCAGAGGCTCGATCAGCCTCCCCTGCCCCTGTGCATGGACCCCTCCAGCCTTCACCATGCAATTGCTGCCCCTTGGGGCTGTGATGCAAGAGGGGACCAAGGCACAGAGACCCTGTGGGTCCTCAAGCAGAGCTGGGTCTGACCCCTGGGTAGGGAGGGCAGCACAGCCCTGGGACTAGCAACACCCCCAGCACCCTCTTACCATCCTCAGGGCCCGGTCTCATGATGGCCATCACTTGCTGCTGTGCTCCTGGGGCAGCTCTGTGCGAGGGGGACAGATCCTGCCTGGCTGGAAGAGAGAGGCAGCCCTGTGGTGACACCAAGCATGGGGACATATCAGCCCCAGGTACGCCATGGGGAGAGGTCAGGCTTGGCTGAGCATCTCTCCTCAACAGCATCATCCCTGAGCATCCCCCTTGGTCACCATCATCCTTGAGCATCCCCCCTGGTCAGCACCATCCCTGCGCTGCTCTCCATTCACTTCTTGGATGTAGGATAACATACAGAGCATGCCACCCCTCAGCCCCTGCCTGTCTTTCTGCCTTCCTATAGGGCAGAAAACATCCTCGGCTCTGTCCTTGCCCAAAATGAGCCGGTATCCTCATGTCCTGAGCCCCCTGGGAGCAGCACCCACAGCCAAGCGGGGGCACTGGCTGCCTCCCCACCAGCACCTCTGCTCCAGCAGAGCTATTTTCAGCCATGAGGGTGTGGGAGCCACAATCCTGATCCAGACGGAGCTGGGGGCACAGTCAGGAGCTGCGTGACGGGCACCATGGCCCCGCAGGGACCCGCTGCTCCATGGTCCCTGCGGGGCCATGGTGCCCGTCACGCAGCTCCCATCCAGCTGAGTTCAGCATGAACCATCCACACACCAAGCATGGGACCTGCACCCCATCCTGCCCTCAACCCTGCTGTGGGACACCATCCCCTGACCCCTATGGTGGTGATGTCCCCACCGCCAAGACTGGGGTGTCCCCAAGCACCCACCCACCCGCTGACCCCAGTGTGGGACCGCATCTGCCCTACCTGGCCAGGGGATGTCCCAGGCTCTGGGGACCGAAGATGCTCTCCTGCTGTGGTGGGGATGAGGCTGAGGCCAAGCTGTGGTCACCAGTGCTTGGTGGTCCTGGCTGCTCCTCCAGGACACCCCAGGGCTCCTGCTGCTCGCCCCAAGCCGTGCTGGGCTCCAGACCAGATGCCAAGGTCCAGAGCGGGGCAGCAGCTATTTCTGGCTGAGAAAGGGGGCGGAGCGGGGCTGACCCTTGGGACTGGGATCTGTCACCCTGCATGGAGCAGGGATAGCCTTTGGGACTGGGATCTGTCACCCTTCATGGAGCAGGGATGGCCTTTGGGACCGGGATCTGTCACCCTGCATGGAGCAGGGATAGCCTTGGGGACTGGGATCTGTCACCCTGCACAGAGCAGGGATGGCCCTTGGGGACCAGGATCTGTCACCCTTCATGGAGCAGGGATAGCCTTGGGGACTGGGATCTGTCACCCTGCATTGAGCAGGGATAGCCTTTGGGACCGGGATCTGTCACCCTGCACGGAGCAGGGATGGCCCTTGGGACCCAGACACTGTCACCCTGCACAGAGCAGGGATAGCCTTTGGGACCGGGATCTGTCACCCTGCACGGAGCAGGGATGGCCCTTTGGGACCGGGATCTGTCACCCTTCACAGATCAGGGATGGCCCTTGGGGATGATGCTGTCACCCCGACATGAAGCAGGGCTGACACACAGGGATGGGGATGCCATCACCCTGTCACAGAGCGGGGATGAATCCTGGGGACCAGGATCTGTCACCCTGCATGGAGCAGGGATGGCCCTTGGGGACTTGGATGGTGTCCCCGTCCACATGTGCGCAGGCCGCCCCGGAACAGACCAGAGCCAGGCCGGTGGGATAACGGCAGTTTATTTCCCGGTTGGATATACACGTGTGTGGCAAAGGCGGGTTGTGGCTGGTGGAGCAATGGGGGCTGTGTCCCGAGCAGGACAAGCTGCAGGGATGGGAACAGGGACGGGCTGTCTCTGACAGCGTGTCCCGGGAAAGGGAAGGGGTGACAAGGGCTCCCTGAACAGGCAACGTGCCAGAGCCCCGGCAGCCCAAACGCATCCTCCTTTCCTGGTGCCACTCTTACCAGCACCGAGGCCGTGTCCTCTGGGTGGGTGCTGGTGCTCAGTGCTGTAGCATCTCCCAGCACCCAACCAGCTCCTGCTCACCCATGGCTGGGGATAAGTGCTTTGGGGACCCATTGCCCCCCCGTGCGCAACTGCCCTGCCCGGGCTCTGCCACATGTGTCCACCCTGGCACCCTCCTCTCCCCATCGCCCATCCCGAACCTCCCTCTGGTGCTGCTGCCCTCAGGGGCCTCTGCCCGCCCCCAGCCCCTTGCAGGGCTCCCCATGGGGACACCATGTCCCAGGGACACTCTCAGCATCGCCTCCTGCACCCGCACCTCCTCCGAACCTTCTGCAACCTGTACCGCTTCCTTCAGCCCCCCATGGACCCACATCCCCTCCCACAACCCTGGCTGCCACAGGGCCCACTGGTCCCCGTGTGCCCCTCCATCCCATGTGGATGGGGACAGGGATGGGGTGAGCCTGGGGATGGGGACAGTGACTGGGTACAGGGTGAGGCTGTTCCTCTGCCTGGGCAGGGTTTCAGGGCACCTCAATGCGGCAATAAATATCTTTGGCTCTCTTTTTGGTCACCAGGGAAGGATTTGGGGGAATTTCTTTGAGAAAGGGTTAAAAGTAAAACCAAAAGCAGTGAAGAACTGGGGGGGCTGAGGGGGGCTGGAGTAAAAAACTAACAACTTTTCCTTCCTTAAATCTGGTTTCAGTTGAAACCAGCCAGTTCTGGAGGCTGGGAGAAGTTGGGAGAAGATACCCAGCCACGGCACCCCCTCGGTGCTGCCAGGAGCGTGGCACTGGCTGTGCTACCCCAGGAAAGCAAAGCTGTTGTGACACCTTTGCATGGGGACAGGGGACCACCGAGCCCGTCCCCATCCTGGCTATGGGGCATGGGCTGCAGAGGGCAGGGGCTGTGCTCCCCCTGCTCCTGCCCTGCTGCTGACCACGCAGTCCTGCCCCGAAAGGTTAGGGTGTAAAAATAGAGCGTGGCCATGGGATGACGGGTAGGCAGGAGACACCCGACCCCGCTGGCACGACCAGGGGCCTCGGCAGCCCCACAGGGAGGGGGGACACCGGGATTTGGGGACCTGAGCCCCGAGCGTTGGTGTGTTCCTGATGGGGTCAGTCCCGGTGCTGGTGTGGGGCTAGGGAGAGGGCGGCCTGGCCGGGGCTGGCTGGTTTAGGAGGTGCAGGGGGCCCCCGAGGGCAGCCCCCCCGCCTTCATCCTTAGGCTGCCGGTCCAGCCCCGCGGGCAGAGGTTGAAGCTGTGGATGCCGGGGCTCTTGGTCCCCGAGTCTTCGGAGTCAAGGGAGACATCCGAGTCCGTCGGGGACCGGGATGTGCAGCGCTTGGCCACGGCCCGTGCGCCCACCACGGGGGATGGCAGGGGGCTCCTGGGGCTGGGGGACAGCCCAGGGACGGGGCACGGGGACACGCTGGGTGGCAGCAGGAGCCGGCGACCCTCTGCCCATGCGGCTCGGGGCATCCCGGGGGACACGCAGAACTGGGGGCTCTCAGCCCGGGGTGACCGCAGGGGGCTTTTGCGGGTGGTTGAGGGGCTGCCCATGCTCCCCATCGCGCTGCCGGCAGCCTGCAGTGCCGGGGCTCGGCACCCCTCCATCCGTGCCGGCCGCGGGGACTGGGGCAGACTGGGGGGGCCGGCGGGGATGGGGGTGAAGGGCCGGGAGCCCTCCGGCCCCACGGCTTTGGGAGACGAGCTCTTCCTGCGGGCGGCGTTGATGATGTTCCTGGCGAGCCGCGCCTGCATCTGCCGGCTGGCCCGCGGGTCCGCGTCCTGCCGCAGCGGGGACAGCGACCGCTCGCTCCACGGAGGGGACATGGGGGGTCCCTCGTCCAGCTCGGGCACCGAGGCGGGGCTGGCCCAGCCGTCCAGGCTGCCCGTGCGCCGCGCCAGCCGCGGCGTCCATGTGGGTGATGCGGGGAGGGATGTTCGCCTTTCCTGGAGGGACAGAGAGTGCGTTAATGCTCGGGGGATTAAGGGGAAAGACTAGAGAGACAGCGGTGGGATGGGTGCCGGGGCAAGCTTCATGCTGGCTCAGGCCCAAAGGATGCGCCCTCTGCAAGGGCTCCCCAGAGATGCCTCTGAGCCCCTCATCAGCCAAGGAGCAGGCTGAGCCTGCAATTAACGACCCTTGCCCGAAGTATGAGCCAGGACCTCTCGCTACGTGCAGCATCCTAAAGCCTCCCTCCGGGTCCATCGCCCAGGAGCTGCTCCCCAGCCGGCAGGAAAGAGAAGAGCCAGGTCTGACAGCGCAGAGTGTATTCAGAAAGAGGGGGAAACAAAGGAAAACACAGAAGAAATGAAAGCACAGTCGAAAGGCAGCTCATTACCGCAGGGAGCGCAGTGGGAACGAGGGATGGGCAGAGGCACGGCTGGACCAGGGGCTGAGCATCACCCAGCACCCTGCCTCTGCCCGGCACATCCCTGGCTCCCGGCTGCACAGGGACCCCACAGCATCCCGGTCCCAGCACCACGGGGCTCCGCTGTTCCCCCGGGAAAGTGGCTCTTCCTCCGCAGCGTGGAAGCAAACGAGGATAGATCCCGAAGGAGCAGCAACAGAGACAGGAGCAGGCACAGTGAGGCGGAAAGGCGGTGTGTCCCCTCCGGGTTTGCTTTGGTAGGAGGCGGTAGGAGCCGGCAGGACAGAGGGGCTGCGGGTGAGCGGGCAGAGCCAGGCTGTGAGAGCTGGACAGGCAGGAGGCGAGGAAAGGATGGACAGAGCCAGAGATGCGATGCTCCATACAGGTTCCAGGCAAGAGAAGAGAGAAAGTGCTGGTGGCCCCATGGGACGGGCGGGCTCCCGATGGCTCTTTGGAATCCTGTAGGCTTTACACCCCGACCTCTGCCACCTTCCCCGGGCCCCTCAGCTCCCACTACACCAGGGGCTCGGCAGCGCCTGTCTCACTGCAGCCTCCCAGCTACTTCTATGTCTTTTTTTCCCCCTTTTTAGCAGTTGGTTCAGCTTTTGGCACACCCGTGCGCACTTAGGGAGGACTCAGCCAGCGGAGGGAACCCAAAACTCCCGTGTTTTCCTCTCCGCCACCATTACTTGTAGTACAAAGAAGGTTTCCACACCTGCGGCTCGATGCCGGCATTCCTGGTGGAGTAGGAGGGCCGTGGTGCCTGGAATCCTGCCTTTGCTCGGGGTGGCAGCAGGCGGCACGGGGAGGCCAGCAGCACCTCGGCCGGGGCTCCAGGACCAGGGAAGGGGCTGGAGGTGGTTTGGCCAGCGCTGGGCACAGCAGAGGGATGCCAAACAGGGGAAGGAGGCAATGGAGAGGTCGGGCAGGAGGCTTGCTGTGTGTAGGAATAGGCATCGGGAAGAGAGGGTCTGGGTGGAGGCATCTCTTGGGGCCTGGACCTTGTCGGTGATTTGGATGGGGAGAGGATGAAGAGTGAAGGCTGGAGCTGGTAGGGCTGGTGTTTGGAGATCTCCAGCTCCTTCTGGGAGACCTCATTCTCCATCAGGTTGCCGCTGTACAGAGATGCTGAGGGGGGTCTGGAGGACCTGGAGGGACTCTTGGGGGGGTGTCTGGAGATCATGGGTGACAGGCAAGCGCTGGCATCATACTTCCAGGAGGGAGGCAGGGACATGGTGGGTGATGGGGACCGCAGCAGCTCGGGCTGGGAGGGAGCATTGACGATGAACTTCTCCATCCTGGACTGACGGCGGGCAAAGAGCTCAGCCCCCTTCCCTCTCGCTTCAGTGAGGTTGTGGCTGGGCTGTGGCTTCGGCTTGGGTTGGATGGTGGGAGACTTGAGGCAGGAGGACCACGCTGGAGCATCATCAGCCGGTGGGAGGTGCTGCCCGCCCCTGGCCGTGCTGTTGGGGACAAAGTTGGCAGCTTCAGCCCCGAGGGCGAAGGGCTCATCCTCAGCACCAGGCTCCCCCTGCTCCTTCTGCTTCTTCCTGCTGTCTGCGCTCTGAACCAGGTCCAGCAGAAAGGGGTTGGGACCCAGCTTCGGCTTCTCTACAAAGGTGAACATGGGCTTCTTGCCGGTTCTCCGGGCAGCCGACTGCTCCAGGATCCCTGTTTTGGGCAGGGGGTTCTGCCCGCTCGCCCCGCAGCCCATGGGCGGACCTGGCAGCATCTTCTGCTCCTGGGGGGGATACAGGGCTGAATAGGCAGGGGGTGAGCGGACGCGGGTGAGTGGCGGGGGGCTGCTCAGGGTCTCCGCATAGGTGGGTGGTGGGGGCACCTCGATGGCGGGGGGTCCCTCCGCGGGCTGGCTGCTGGTGGGGGATGCCTGGGTGCCGAAGGGTCTGGCTGTTCGGTTCTTCACCGGCTTGGGCTTGGCCAGGGTGAGATGGACCTCATAGTACTGCCGGCCTTGCGCCCCGTTCTGCTGCTGGCCGGCAGGGGATGCTGTCCCTGTGGCTGTCCCCGCCGGCGCGCTGGGCACCTCGCCGGGCACCTCACCATCCTTCCCCTCCTCGGGGCTCTGCGGCAGGGCAAGAGCCACCGTGCCCGGCCCCGCAGGGGCTGCCGCGTCCCCCAGAGCCCCTGCTCCGCTCTCCATTCCGCTGGCTGCCCGCTCCTGCACGCCGTTGGTGGCAGCCGATGCCATGTTCTCCTTCAGGTAGGTGCTAAGCGGGACCTGCTGGGCTTCAGCAGGCGGCTCCCGGCATGGGGACGCGTTTGCCTGCAGCCCGTCTGATGGGGTGCTCGGCTCCAGCTTCACCCCCTGCCCCTCGCCCTCCTCCATGGCTGCTGGCCGGGGCGCGGGGCTCAGCGGCTGCCCCGCCGCATGCCCGGCCCCGGAGAGCCCGTCGACGCGCTGCTTGCGGCGGTTGAAGAGCAGGACGCCCTTGGAGTTGGGGCCGGGCGCCGTGGTGAGCTGCGCCGCGATCCGCCGGCTCCGCGCCTTCGCCTCCTTCAGCTCCTTCTCAGAGAGGCTGGCGCTGCGGGACAGACCTGAGCAGAGGGGATAAGGAGTTAGGGGGACTCAGAGGGGATGTGGGTCTCAGCCTTACCCAACCAGGACCCGCAGACCTTCCTCCAGGTATCCCCCAGCATCCCAACCCCTTCCCTGACAGCTGGGGGATGCTCCGGGGCTGAGGTACACGGGAAGATCGCGTGCAGGGGTGATGGGGACCCAGTGTAGCACCCACCAAGGTGCTGAGCTGCAGCTCTGCGCGCTGGGGGGAACAGACAGCAAAGTTCAGGGGACACTCAGGATCTTTCCTCCCTTCCCACCCCGTATTTCATCTGGGCTCTGCGCGCCCACTGCAGTGACCCCATGGGAAAGGAATTTCTCCCAAGGGCTTCGGCGTGTCTCGGGTTGCAGCTCACACGGTTTTGGCCCCCGGCTCGAAGAGGCAGCAGACGGGGAAGGGGCCAGTGCGTGTCTCCCCCAGCCCCTCGCCTCTAATCCCGGCAAGCTCAGCCCTGAGCGGGCAGGAAAGCAAGCCCAGCACCAGCGGCGAGATGCCATCCCACCATCGCCTCATGGCAAGGCTGGTGGCCAGCCCCGTCTGGGGACGGATTTAAGGAGCAACACGAGATGGCAGCAGCCGACAGGGGCTGTGCACATCCTGACCCGCTGGACACAGACAAGGAGCCAACCTCATGCCTTAGGAGGCAAGTGCTAAAAGCAAAGTGTTACAAGCCCGGCGAAAGCCGCGCAGTGAGCAGCCGGAGTGCCGCTGGGCTTCTCGTGTGCTGGCCAAAAGGTCATGGCACCAGCCCTTCCCAAAGGCCAAAAGGATGTGGAGCTGCCGGGAACACATTTTCTCAGGGTGAGCAATTTCCTACGATCTCGCCCGTGGGAAGGGCAGCATTCCCGGCCCTGCCGAGGCCACCGCTTGGGAGCATCGGCATTACCCCAGCACCCACCAAGGGTGCAGCCCCCTCCCCAAAGGCGCTGCTGGGGTGGCTGTGATGGGGTGTCCCCGCTCCGGCCCCGGCAGGGAGGTGGGTGGCGAGGGCCCCTTCCCTTCCCATCCCTTCCCTTCTTCCCTTCCTTCATGTGTTTCTCATTTTCTTGCCTTCTGTGCCGCTTGGGAGCCTTCCAGGATATTTTCAGCAGTGGCTCAGCCTACCAGCGAGGGAAGGGATGGATGACTAAGCCAAATCCTTCCAGCGAGCCCACGGTAAAGCAGGAGGGCTATACAAGCTGGGCATATCCTCTTCCTCACCCTTCATCCCTCCCACCTCCTTCTGCACCCAGCAAGTCCCTGCCCTGACCCCAGCATCACCAAGGCATGCGGGATGGCCCTGCCTCCATGGAGAGGAGGAGGATGAGGGTGGACGAAGCATTCAGGCTGCCTAATAAGAGGGTTTTGGCTGGGCATGGAGGAGAAGAGGCAGAGATGCCAATGGAAACTCTCCCCTGGAGAGGCAAGGAGAGGCAAGGGGCCGTCCCGCAGCAGCAGTGCCGGCGGGCAGCATCCCCTTTAGCGCCCGGCATTGTTTAACGCCCCGTTCCTATTTGCTTTGGCGGCGGCACAGAGCGGGGCCGCGGTTTCCTCCGGGCGCGCTGGCTGGAGGGCGGCCAGCGCCGCGGCTCCTGCTCCATGGGGTCGCCCTCGCCGCCTTTATCTCCGAAGCGGAGCAGAAACACGGCCAAGGAGCCGTTGGGAAACAAGCCGCAGGCTCCAGCTGTCTGCAGCCTGCGTGCTCCGAGCCCAGCATCCCGCTTCCTCGGAGGCCCAGGCCGCCTAAGAAGGCAAGATCTCAGCGGAGCCATTTCGCAGCCTCTCGCTCTTGCTACTGCCTTTTAACAGCAACTGAGGGGCCCTGGGGGATCTCCTCCGTGCTGGAGGGATGATTCAGCTCTTGGCCAGCCCATTCCTGCTTGGACTAGCCACCGGATACAGTCCTGTACAGCCGGGACCAGCGCCAGGATTTGTCCCACAGATTTTGCTCGCAGGTACCCCCATCCCTGTGCCCTCATCCCTCTGGGCCACAGTGTGCTGCAGAGTGGGAGCCCCCCACCTGAAATTCCCCTACATCCATTCCCGGCATCACCCTATCCTCTACACAATTCCAGCAGCTCCTCTGCCCCTGCCCTCCTGGTACGTGCCATTCCCGGGATGCTCCACCTGAGTCTGCTGGAAATGAATCCCTCAGGATACTAATGGGGATAAGAATTGCTCTTCACACCCAACTTTTATAGCATGAATGGAGAGCACCGAAACCTCTGGCTGGCCAGAGGAAATTACAGAGCACACCCTGCACACCGCCCTGCCTGCTCAGCTGCACGGACAGACGGACGGACAGACAGACCCTGCAGCCCTGCAACCGGCTCTGCAGGCCCTCTGCAAATGGGGCTCATCATCTATACACCAGGGTGACATGCCATCCGCAGCCAAAGGGCAGGGACCATCTCCTTCCCTCTCTGCTGCAGCTTGAGCCATGGGATGAGGTTATTCGACCTGGTGTGAGGGTCTTTCGCCATCTGCCATGGTGGCCCAAGGGACCCTGTCCCTGGCAGCACCTCTCCTGGCTGCAGGGAACATCCCTTCATCCATCCCATGTCATCCGGGGAGCATCAGACAGGTTCTGGATGGGTGTTTCCCCCAGCCCCAGGCAGGAAGGTGCTGAACACACTGAGAACATTGAGGTGCTGAGGAGGAGGAGGAGGGTTATGGGGCTGAAGCAGCCCGAGGAGCACAGGGAGGAGGTGAAAGCAGAGCTATGCGCGGCCAAGGGGCTCTCACGGCACTGGAAACCGGCTTCCGCCCATTAACACGAGTCCAGTCCAAAATCCAAAGGGTGACCGGCTCTTCTTGCGCTCTTCCACTCTTCCTTCCTTCCCACGCCTCACACCAGCTCACCACCACGCCGCCCTTCGGGAAGGAAACGTCTCCCCTCTCCAAATGTCCCAGCTTCTTCCAAGAACAATGAATCCAGCCCCACCAGCCCTCTCTGCTGCTGCATCCCTGCGTTGCAGGTCCCCTGCAGTCCAGGGATTCCAGGGAAGGAGATGCTCCCTGTGTCCCACAAGACCCCTGGGCTCCCAGCACACAGGAGCAGCTAGCCAACAGCCCCTGAGCACTTCAGCTCCAGCCAGAGGAGCCTATAGATCCCTATCTATATATTCATACAGGCACTTGCTCCATAGGTTTCCTGCTGCTCCAAAGGTGACTTCCAGCAACATCCCCCAAGCGCAGGGCTTAACAGCTTCTTACCGAGCTGCCAGTCATCCTTCCCGCAGCATGTACTGTGCTTTCCCCTCCCGAGTGAGGATGATGAAGGTGATGAAAGGCGTTTTTGTTGCTCTCCCCTCCTGGCCAGATAAGGGCAAAAAAACCCCTTCCCGCTCAGCTTTCCATGCAAAGGATGGGTTCCCCTGCACAGCACTGCTGCAGAGCATCCAAAGTCCAGCCAGCAAAGGCTGGAGACACCATCTGACCCCAAATGATGGTAAAGGATGTATCAGGCCCTGCCTGTGGCCCATCCTGCCCTGCCATGTACTCCAAAAGCTGGAATGGGATGAAGATTTGGCTCCAAATTGTAGGGAAAGGAGATACCCCAGGGCTCTCTGGGCTGACCGATTCAGTGTAAGTTGCTGGTCTTGATGTGGCCGGGATGTCACAAGAAGAAAGGCAGTGATTTGGAAGCTGTCACCTTGCAGTGGGTGTCTGAGCACAGGCCATGGTGGTGAGTCTTTGTGTGGAGAAGCCAAGAGGTACCACAGCCCTGGTGGGGCCGGAGAGATGCAACAGGCTGTGAAATCTTGGACTCCAGAATCTTCAGGCTGGGCTCTATCCCTACCCTGCTCCTGGTTTGGATGCTCGTGGCTGCATCCATCCCAATTCTGCAGCCCACCTTGGCCAGCTCACAGGATGATGCTCAGGGTGTCCCACTGGACGACCCACCAGTCCCGGGGCTGTCCATTGCCATGCAGAGCATGAACCAGAACCCCCAAATCCACCTTCACACAGCGCAGCAGCCGCCTTCCATAACCAGCAGGTGCTTCTCCCCTTTTCCCAGCTTTTCTTGGGCTGCTGTGGATGAACCCAAATGGTGCCTTTTGCTGGCAAAACCAAGAATTGAAGCAAGACAAAGCCCATCTCCAGAGGGACACAGGCCACCGTGTCATCTCCCTGCCATGAGCTCAAACACACATCTACAGCCAGCAGTGCTGGAGAGGGAGAATCCAGTGTTTTCACCCAAACATTGAGGGCTTTGGACACCGAGGAAATGGAAGCAGGTTTTTTGGCAGAGAAACCAACTGGCCTTTTGCCCCAACTACAGCTGTGCAGGGCTTTTGCATCGCGCACTAACTCGCACACATTTAAATCTGCGCTTCCCTCCAGCTCCCAGAGTTATCCCAAATAATCTGCTGCTAGGAAAACAAGGAGGGTAGCACAGGCAGGCAGCCGAGCTAGCTAGAAACAGATACGATTCAAACATATGGATAAATCCATGACCATTTTCTGCCTCATTCCCAGCTTCCAACCCTCCTGTACCCCAGATATAAAACCTCCATGAAGTTTTTATCCGTGCTGGTCCCAAAAATCTCCATCTGAAGCAGTGGGTGCCATGGTGGGAGCAACCTCTCCTGCCTGGCAGGATGCACCGTGCTGGGGCCTCTCTTCACGGGTGCCTTTGCCAGTGACAAAATCTGGCACAGTGAGAAAATCCGATGCGCTTGCAAGTTTTGCCTGTGCTCTGCTCGCGAGGGCTTTGCTGGATTTGGAGCTGTTTGCCTCCCCACGCTCCTGCCGGCTCACAGCCGTGCCCCTGCCTTGCTCAGCTCCCAGATCCTGCCAAACACAGTCCTGCAGCACCCATCTCCCATTGCCATCCAGGTAAATATAAATGGGGGCTGGCTGCTGCTGCCTCACTGCCCCTCGGGCACACCAAGCCCAAGCAGCAGCCCCAGCCCTGCATATATCCATGCTGGGGAAGAAGAGGCTGCTGCTACTGCAAAAGTGGAGGCAGCACCTTCCCCCAGCCAGCCCAAATTAAGCTTTTAGTTTTGCAAAAGGAGGCTGGAGCTGGGCAGATCATCTCCGGGCTGCCCTGCCATGCATCCACCCTGAGCGCAGCAGAGCCAGCACATCCCATGGCCGGGTACCACGGGGACCCCATCCCTCCTGGCAAGTGAGTTCCACCCCATCAGTGCTCGGACTCGCCGTGACACATCCCAGGCTGCAGGGTGACAGCCCCGTCGGGCCGGTGCCATAAGGCAGAGGCAGTGGCCTGGCGAGAGAAGGTCATCTGGATCGGCTTGTCCCCGTCGTATGGACGGAGCGGGGAGGGAGCGGGATGAAACGGGGCCTTCGCCTGTCCCTTGCACAACCCGTAAGGGATCCATCCTGCTGGCTGTGCCAAGCTGGAGGGACAGACCTCGTGTCTCCAGCACAGGGTGGCACAGCCAAGGGAGATCACGTCCCCGTCACGGGGGACAGGGGACATTGCAATGGGAAGGCGCTCTGCAGAGCTGAGAGGTGCGACCCTGCTGAGCCCCGGGGGGGACCCTCACATCCCTCCGCTGTGCCCCCCACGCCGGGCCCCCGGGTGTGGGCAGAGGGAACCGACCCCCGCCCCGCTCATCTATAGAGAGAAGCCCCGCTCTGCCCTCCTCTCCCCCGGGCTGTGCGCGGCTCCACTCGCCTGCCCTTCGCCCACCATCAGCATCCACGGGGGGGTCTGGACGTGCCCTCCGGGACCCCCATGCACCCTCCATGCACCCCACATGCACTGCCAGCCCCCGGCACCCCCGGACATGCCCAGATCTCAGCACCCCCCCTGCGCTCCCACCCGCCCCCCGCTTCCCCACGGGCACCCCTCGCCCCACCACTCCCTGGCCCGGTCCCCACCCCCCAGGCCCCGCAGCCCCGGCCGGGGGCAGCCGCCGCCTCCCCAGCCCCGGCCCTACCCGCGGTGCCGGTGCCGCCGCCGCCCCTCGCAGCCCGACTGCACCGGGGAGGAGGCGGCGGGCAGGAAAGTTGCGGCAGCTCCGCCCTCGGAGCGGGCCCGGGGGGGGGCGGCGGGCGGGGGCCGGGGCCGGGGGTAGCGGGTCCCGCCGGTCCTGCCCCTGCCCGCCCCGCCCGACCGACCGGACGGGACGGGTCCCCCCTCCCTGGCGGCACCGGCTGCCCCCCGCGGCCCTGCTCCGCCGCTTCCCGTCCCGGATGGGTCTGCCCTGAGCCGGCTGTCGGGGTGAGAGCAGCCGGAGCATCCCCTTACCCAGCCCGGGCAGCCTCTTACCCCTGCTCTGCGCATCCCCTCATCCCATCCGGGGCACCCCCCTTATTCCATCCTGGGGCAGCCCCTTTCCCAGCCCTTTTTCAGCCTACACACCCCCCTTTTCCAAGCCCTCGCCCGATTCCCTCCTCTCGGCACTGCTGGGGACCTGCAGCACCCCACGTTTCAGGTGCTGGCAGGGCAGCGGGGCCTCACCTTGCTGCCAGTTTCCCCAGTGCCTAAAGGGTTTGGGGCACTTGGAGCAGGGCAAAACCCCAGCACCGGTGTCACCACCCGAGGGACCATCCCTGGGACCAAGAGTGCGATCAGGGGTGCTCTGCTCCCTGTGACAAGGGGACCACAGCCCTCGTGAGGAGGCAGCATCATTCCCCACTTCGCCACCCTTCAGAGCTCCCGGGTGCTGCTGCGGATGGGACCAGCCTCACCCCCTTCCCGCGCCCATCTGCACCACAGGATGAGCTCTTGGCTTTATTTTTTGCCTTTCTAATTTCCTTTCTTCCTGCCCCTCTTTGCTTTTTTCTGCTTTTCTGGTTTTTGAGGGAGACTGGCGCTAGGCCGGCAGCCCCCAGGGAGCAAACCCTTCCATGTATTTGCACACCAGACAGAGAAACCAGTCCTGCCTCCTGCATCTCCCCATCCCTGCCTCTACCTGGGGCTCCTGCGCTCCCCAGCCTGCCCCGAGAGGTGCCAACCAGCCTGGGCCGCCGTGCTGGATATTTGGGAGCAGCCAGCCTGGCCTTGGGCTGCTGGATGGGGACCAAAGGGGCACATGGGACCTGCCTGGGTGGGTCTGCACCGCTCGGGGGGCACCTGCTTTGGCAGGGCCACCCCTGCATGATTCTGGGTGAGGATGGATGCGCCTCTTTCTCTTGCATGGGGTGGAGGTTGCTGTTCCTCAGCCAGATGAGGAGAAGAGGAGCAAATCCCTGACACATCCCATGGGTGCTCCTGCAAGCACCCTGCTGCAGAGGCAGCCCCGATGCTGATGCCATGAGCCGATGCTGCGAGGGGACCTGCCCTTCCCTCCCTCCTCTGCTGCCACCCCTGCTCTGAACCAAACCTCTCCTTCACACCAAGCCTGCAGCGTTTTGGGAAGATCCCATCCCTGCTCCCGGTGCTCAGGACCCTCAGTGACATCCTGCCCGGAGGCTCTGGAAAGTCTGACGGGTGCCGCAGGCAGCGGCTGGTGGTGATCTCACTTCGGAGGGGGAGGAAACGGGACAGACAAACTCTTTCCAACAAACCTGTTGAGTTACTTTAAAATTCCAGGCTGGCAGCAAAAGCGCTGGATGGCGGCGAGGGGTAGGAAAACGCTGAGCCTGGACACAGTCAGGCCTGACCTTTCCCCACCACAGACCTGCCATTCCCAGCGCACAGTGAGAAATGGGAAGACTATTTGGGTCCATCTGGTTTGTGTGCTGAGCCCTGAAACACAACACTCGTACGGCAAAGGGAGCTGCTGGGGCAGCAGCGAGCCAAAGGGCTTGGCTGAGCTTCACAGCCCTTCTCCCATGCAGGGAGCAGCTGGGTTTTGAGGGCGTTTGACACCCCAAAAAGGCACGGGAGGGATTTTGGACACCAGGTTCATGTCGAGCATCCCCAGACGGCCCCATCACGGGGGTTGCTCGGGGAAAAACAGGCTGTGAGCAGAGCAGCAGCATCCGATACAGCATCCCATGGGGACAGTGACACACCGGCCCCGGCGCCGCATGGCAGCCGAGATAACAGCTGGGCAGGAGCAAAATAGACAGAAGGGTGGAAGCGGGGTGTAAAAATGGGTCTGATGCCTGTAAGAGGATGGGTCTGCCCTGGGTGGGATGGTCCAGGCGTGGGAGCAGCCGCAGCAACACTGGGTATGTGCCTGTATTTGTGTCACCGTGGCTGAAGGGACAGTCATGGGCAGAGAGGACAGGCTGTGAAGCAGCGCTGTGATAGCAGAGTGCATTGTAGGGAGCAACCAGCCTGAAATAAAGTGCTTAGTTTTTAAACCAGGGGCTGAAAGAGAGATGGCTCCAAGCCATGTAATGAATGCTTGGTCATTCCCACCCCAGCGACCAGGGAGAGGAGTCTCTGGCCCACGCAGCACCCCAGGAGCTGGCCCTGATCACCCCTCTTTTGGCAGGGTCCTCCCAAGCCCCACGGCCGGGGTGAGGGCCATGAATCCCACCCCATCTGTGCCCCACTCAGGGTTCAGTTGAGTTCTTGGAGACTGCGGGAACCCTCCCGCTGCCTTCCCACCCCCCTCCCAAGAAAAGCCACAGATTCCTCTGATTTTTAAGGCCAGAGAAATCATCTCAAGCTAAAAAAGTCCCAGCGGCTCGGCCAGGAGCCTGGGACCTCGAACCCAGCGGAGGTCCTGCCTTGGGAAGAGCCGGGTGTTCCCAGCACTGTGCCGGGAGCAGGCAGTGCTCTTTGGGATGGGGGGCAGTGGCCAAAGGGGGTTTCTCTTACTCGCTTTCCTCGGCTCGCTGGCGGGCTGGATGAGGACCCGTTGGATCTTCACCACTTTCCACTCCTGGCTGGGGTTGGTTGTGGGGCTGGTTGCTGGGGGGGGCACCTCTGGGGCAGAGTTGGGGCATTTTGGGGGTGCTGCAGGTTCAGCCACCAAGGCCAGGCTGCTGCCATCCAACGTGGGACCCAGCATGTCCCCATTGAGCCCCTCGGGCTTCTCTCCCAGTGATCCCATCCATCCCTCCTGCTCAACCGGCTCGGAGGCAGGAGCATCCCGGAGCTGGTGGCACCTCTGTTCCTCTCTGCTCCCCATCTCCTGCCAGCAGCCGGTGTCCCCCTCGGTGTCCCCCTTGGCTGTGCCACAGACACAGGGGCTATGTGCAGCCTGGCTGGGCTGGGTGTGCAGGCAGGGCTGCCGGAGCCTCGCCTTCAGCATCGTTGCTTCTTTCATTCACTGGCACTTTCAAACCCTCTCGCCATGGCCAGGAGGGTGGCTTCTCCCCGGCAGCATTCCTCAGACCATGGGCAGCATCCCAGAGGGAAGATGGACACGTGCTGGGAGCTTTACTCCTCTTGCAGGCAGGAGGACCAGGCACGATGCCACGGGAACAGGCAGCTTTTGGAGGCCCAGCCGCAGGGATCTGCCTGGGGAAGACACGGCAGCAAAGAGGATTTTGCAGGAATTTCTCTCTTCCAGGCAGGCAGAGGAGCAGTGTCCAAGGACCTGTGCAAAGGGAAGAGGGAGCATTGAGGATGCTTGTGCATGCACTGCTTTCCTCTGGACACAGCCAGTGGGGTGGCTCCCGGCATCCCCAGCATGGGCTCCATGAGGAAGAACCCTCTGAGATGCAAACACTCCTTAACAGCTCATTTGGAAATGCCCTCACCTCAACACCTTCATCCATCCATCCTCACCCTGGGGACAGCACCCAGGGCTGGACCCCTGTGCCCAGCTCCCTTTGCTCGTGCAGCCCATTCATGGCCAGCACTGGGAGCTGGCTGCTGCTTATGAGGTGGGAGCATTCAGGCTTAGCAGGATCCTGGCTCCCACCTCCATCCTGCTGGAAAGCGCAATTCCCAGCATCCAGCTAACAAATCTGTCCTTAACCACGGAGTGACTCAGGCGGCGCCGGGACAAGCGCAGACAGACCCACTTCCCTTGTGCCGAGCATAAATCCTGCTGAATGACTGCACACACCGACACAGCTGAGAGGCGCGGTACCAGCTGGGAGACAGGGATGTCATCACTCCAGGACAGGATACAGGTTACAGCACACGGGGAAATTCCGGTGCCGTGAGCGCTCCGCAGCGTCACCAGCCCCACTTGCTGCAAGGCTGGGATGCAGGGAAGCACCCACTGGGCATCGCTGCTGCTGGGAGACCCACAGAGCACATGGACCGTGATGGGTTTCCCAACACAACAGCCGGAGCAGGAGGAGAAGAGGTTTCTGCTCAGCTCAAACCCCTCCCTGAGTTAATGCAAGGTTTCTCAGGGTAATATCCTCTTCATCAGCGACTGTAGTGATAGGGCAAGGGGAAATGGGTTTAAACTTAAATAGGGGAAGTTCAGGTTAGATATAAGAAGTTCTTTACTGTGAGGGTGGTGAGGCGCTGGCACAGGTGAAGTGATAAATGAAGTGATAAATGCCAAAAGAAGTGGTAGATGCTCCATCCCTGGCAGTGTTCAAGGCCAGGTTGGACAGAGCCTTGGGTGACATGGTCTGGTGTGAGGCATCCCTGCCCATGGCAGGGGGTTGGAACTGGATGATCTTAAGGTCCTTTCCAACCCAAACCATTCTGTGATTGTATGAATAAGAAAATGCACCAGGTCAACGCTGCAGGTTGAGCTCAGGCAGGAATACACCCCGCTCCCCAAAATTCTCCCATCCTTAGCCAGGTTATTTTGGAAGCGAAGGCAGTTTGAAAGCAGCCAGTGCAAGCTTTGCTGCAGAACAGGCACTCGGGCACTTCCCAAACGCAAGGCTGTATTTTTTGGAGAATGCCCAAAGGAAATCTTCTGCCCTTTCAGAAATCCTTCCTCTGCTGCAGTTATTCAACACGGATTTGCAGGGAGATCCTGGGGGGAAGATTTCAGTGTCTCTCTCTGAAAAAGGAATCTCACCCTGCTCTTTACGTAATTCCCTGATAGTCGCAGGAAGCCACCCACATCTTTCCTTAGAAACAGGGCAAGTTGTGGAAGCTGGAGGGAGCTGGTTTATCTCAAATGAGGACAAAGAAAAAGTTGCTGCAAATAGCCCCAGCCCAGCCAGGGTCAGCAGAGATCCTCTTGGAGCGGCTCTGCTGCATCCCCACTCCCACCTCCTCGCCCCATCCTTAGGGAGGAGGTTTCTCAGGCAGCACAATTCCCATCCATTCTACATCAGAGCTGCCTTGTCAGCTTGCTGGGCAAGCCTGTACAGCCCCAAAAATCACCTTCCAAAGCCACCCTGCAGATGGGCATATCCCAGTGAGGGCACCCGGGATCCCGGCATTCCCTGGGCAAACCCCTCCTCGGAGACACTGGAGCAGCGGTGTTCCCTGAGGACACACTGCAGGGATGGGGCCTCCCACGCTGCCAGAATATGGAATCACACGTCTGCTGCCTCCCTGGGGCCAGTCTGAGCCGGCACCGCAGCGGGGAATGAGTAGGGGAATGAGAGGAGAATGAGTAGGGGAATGAGAGGAGAATGAGCAGGGGAATGAGTAGGAGAGTGAGTAGGGGAATGAGCAGGGGAGTGAGTAGCCGCCTTCCCCCCCGGACATGGCTCTTGGGCTCTGCAAGCAGCACAGGAAGGGAATATTTATGAGTAACAGGCATCTCTCGCAGAAGCCGCAGGGCTGATCCTGTCTGCTCTAAGACCAGCCGGGTCGGACGGGTTCACGTGCCCCAAGTGCACCATTGCACCAGCAAAGAGGAGCAGCATCTCCAGCCATGTCCCCAAACCGCGGCTGGGATAACCACCCACCTGCAAAATGAGGCGGTAAAGGGCTGTGAGCATCATTTTGGGCACCATTTCAGGAGTGCAGCACCAAACTAGAGAGCAAGGGATGCTGCAGTCAGGCACTGGTGCCCAGCTTACAGCCCCAACAAGCAGCTACCCAGCATTTCTCTCCCCCAACAAGCATCTCATCCTCCCAGCAGCAGCGAGCTCCTACAAGAAGCTACAAAATGGTGCCAGGGGAGGGAATAATAATAATAATGATGATGAAAAAACCCTTCAATTCACAAAGTGCTGAAATCCGGCAGCGGGGAGACCTTTCGCTTGGTTTCTTTCCCTGCCCACTCGCTGGCGGGTGATGCAGAGCCCCCCGCCTGCCTTCCTCACACCCTGCCGCCCCCCCCGCTATGGAGAGAAGGGAAACCAAAGTTAACTTTCCACGTCCCACACAAATATTTTTGGCAGGCGTTGCTGGCATTCAGGCTGCCGAGCCCAGGGGAGACAGGGTCTGCTGGAAGTCTTCATCTCCATCTGCTCCCAGCACCCGCATGAGGGACGTGGGAGACCCCACAGCGCAGGGGCAGGAGGTGGCACCAGTGTAGAATATGGGGTGCAGCTCCAGGACAGCCCTGGGGACCAGCCACAGGGATGCCATAGAGTAGAGGGTCAGATTTGCACCCAAGCCTGGGCTCTGTCCCTGTTTTCCCCGTGTCATCCCTGAGCCACATCCTTGGTTTGCATCACCACCAGGCCAGGCGGGATGGGGGTGGGAAGGGGTGGGAAAGCTGTCCCAGCACAGCGGGGGCTCTCGGGTTTCCCCCAGGTCAGGCAGCGGGTCGCTGTCACTCAGGCAGGACCCTGCTGACCAGATTTGCAGTCCCCAGCTCCGGTCACAAGATCAGCGCTGTCCCTTTCCAAAATAGCCCAGCAGCAACATATATACATCAGGGGATCTTTACACCTTCCCTGTGCCAGCAGCTGAATATCCCCTCGGGGGAGATGGGCACCTTCCCCCCTCCATGGTGGGGCAAGGAGCCTGGGTCAGCTTCATCCCCAAAGGGCAATCGCACATCCCTGGGGACCCTGTGTTTCTTTAAGGGACTGTTGCCCCCATAGCTGATACAGGAGAGGTGTTTGCTGTGTAGCTGTCACCCGGTGGCATTTGGAGCCATGCCTGGGCCACCCTGTGCCCAGACACCCTCCCATCTGCTGCAATCCAATATCCCCCCCAGCTCCCCGGGTACCTGGCCAGGACCTGTTGCTGAGCTGTGTGCTGGGGGAGGCACAGCTAAGCCTATGGACCCCACAGCTGAACCCCAGAGCCCTGCAGAGCTGAGTGTAGCTTGGTGCCATCCCAGCATCTTCCAAGGGAGAGTGGGGCTGTTTCCAGCATGGAAGCGATGGCAATGGGAGGGATTGCGGCTGGATGGTGTGGCATGGCTGAGGGATCTCTGCAGGGATCAGTGCCCATGGAAGGGGCACAAGGAAACTGGGATGTGATGTGGTTGTTTCTCTTGGCATCTCAGGTCCCCAGCCTCACCGGGCCAGGATGGACCCTACTCCAGAGCGAGCCCTGGCAGTGTGGGCAAGGATGGCCGCATCCTGGCTCCTGCAGGCGAGGCAGGGGCTGGCAGGCACAGCAGCCAGCAGCGTGCTGAGGGAAACAAAAGCCTTTTGCAGCGCTGATTTACTACCTTGACGGAAACCAGGGTGGAAAAAACAACATTCCTGAGCGCCTGTCCCCATGCAACCCCCGCGGTCCCCAGCCTGCCTGCGGGGACATGGGCTGCAGTAGCTGAGCCCTCATTCTGTGCCCACACCGAGCTGTGCCCCTATCCCGTGCCCATAGCTGATGGGACAAGCAGCAGGAAAAACACCCTGGATAGCACGGGGGCTGCGGGGCACCGGAGGAGTTGTCCTGATTAAGCAATAAGCAGAGCAAGGGAGGAGGAGGACAGTGGCATCCGGACAGCTGGACCATGTCCTCCTCCCTCCGCCATCCCACACTGGAAGCAAGGGCTGGATGGGGCTGCAGGGGCTGCTCTGCATCTCTTTGCACTGCTCTGCATCCCTCTGCACCGCTGCAGGATCCCTCACGCAGGCCCTGGGTCACTGCTCAACCCACCTTCCAGCCCCATGCTGGGGGGAATCCAGCAAACCTGGATGCTCCACAGGGATTTACATCCATTGAACATCAGCCTGTGTACTCCACCCAAGCAACACTGACCCTGCTCAACCCTCCTGGCTGGATTCAGAAGTCAATTACCCCTTCCCATCCTCCTGAAGAGGGCAGGTCCCAGCCTGTCCTGCCCTTTGCTTATCTTGGACCCTGATTTCAGCTTCAGCTGCTGCATTCCTGGGATGAGGACAGCCCCAGCCTGGCTGTCACAGCTGCCTCGAGCCCTTCTCGGTGCAGTTTTGGGGAGCAAAGTATGAGGTTTGCAAGCACTACAGACCCCAGGTCCTGCTGTGGGACCCCAACCCCAAGGTGGGTGACCATCCCCAGGGACCCCTGGACACAGGGCGGTGATCTGGAGCCCTGACAGATCACTGCAGGAAGCCGGGAATGAAACCGCAGCTTGGCCTCTTCAGAGCTCAAATGAAACATAAAAACCAGGAGGTCTGAGAGAGAAAACAGCCTTTAACGTCAGCCCCTGGGATGGTGACAGCCGGGATGGAGAAGCCCATCCTTGCTATAAACCAGCTCAGAGATGAGTGATGAACCCCTCCTTCCAGCCCCGGGGACATGCAGAGCCAAAGCAGCCATCCCAGAGGAGGCAGGGCAGGAAGGCTCATGCCATGGTAGAGCTCTCCCCATGCTTGGCACTGCCGTGGCTGCAGAGCAGACCCCAGCCACGCTGGAGTGAGCCGGCTTAGTGAGATAGGCACCAGCAGCTCCCACGCGTCCCTGCCTTCTTTATCCATCCTGCAGGAATGGCCCCACTGTGCAGCCACCAGCACAATGGGCCCCACAGCCAGGTTTCCCCACAGAGCTCCAGCAGCAGATGCCGGAGGGATGTGGCACCACTGCACCTTCACACCCTTCCCAAGCGATCCCGCTGAGCATCTGCTGGGGCTGATGATGAACCCTCCCGAATTCAACAAAATCCCACTGCTGGGGGTGAGCATCGTGGGAATGGGGTTACCTCCCGCTCTTGGGGTGCCTGTTGTTGGTTGTGCCAAAACCTGCCTGGGTGGGGAGGGCAGGACAGCCTCCTGCGGCGGGGATGGGGCTTTTCCTGCAGTGGATTTAGGTCTCATCCTGCCGCAGGGAGCTCAGCCTCAGCAGACATAAAACACGGCCCATTAACTAAGCAGAAAACCCCACAGGGGCTCGACAAGCCAGTTTAAGCAACTTCTGTGCATTCAGGGCTGCCCGAGTTGGGATGACTGACAATGGGAGCATCGCAGTCCCCTGGGGTCCAGGGGCTGCCAAGGAGCTTCCTGGGCCATCCCATGGGATAACGCAGCATGATCCTGATTTCACAGCTGTGTTTGCCTCTGTCACAGCCCCCCCAGCTCCCTCCAAGCAGACAAACAAGGGGCCATGACCCCGGGATCACAGCACACGACCTGCCCATGTGTAGATGCAAAGTCAACGGCAGAGCTGGCGGCTTGGCTGGGGTTTGTTGAGCTCCAGCAGCCCCGTGACCCCCCCACCATGCATCACTGAGGCCTGGAGGAGGAAAATGGGGAACAGGACAGTGCTGCTGAGCGAGGGGGAGCAACTCCCACTGGATCCTGCACCCACAGCCCTGTATAGTCCCTGGTCTCCAGCTCTGGTCCCAGAGAGATAGGATGGGACCTGAGAGAAGAGATGGATGCACACAACCTGGGGACCACTAGGACCAGGATAAAGGACATTTTAGCAGCACAGATGAGGACTAAGTACACCCAAGCACAGGGTCTGTCCCCTCCGAGCCCCACGGGCAGTGCTTGGGTTGGTCCATGGGAAACAAAGAGCATCCCAGGGAGGGGGGTGTTTTCTTTCCAGCCCAGGAAAGCAGCCAAACCCCAGCACATGCCCATTCCCAGGCCTTGGCCCCAGCAGCACAGCAGGCTGGTGGCCTTGGGACATGAGGTTTGCTCCCATCCGGCTCGCCCAAGGCTGTGAGCCCAGCTAGTACAGGCAGGGCAGGAGAGCCGGGCTCTGGGGGTCCCCAGGACTTGCTACTCAGAGGGGTCCCCATGTGATGGGCAGGAGGTGGAAGAGGAAGGGTGGGAGTGGGAAGCATTTTGGGATAGAGCTGTGCCTGCGCGAGGGACAGAAGCGTGTGTGTGTGTGCAGCATGCTCAGCAGCCTGGCTCTGGTTCTGGCAGAAGTGCTTGTGCAGTAGGAACAAACACGCCGAGGACACATCCAAGCCAGTGCAAACAGCCCCTGACCGAGCCGCTCTCTCCCAACCCTCTGTTTTCTTTCTCCACTTTTCCTCTTCTCTCTTAACCCCTTCAGGAACCCCGCGGGACCTGGGAACCAAACCCCATGGATCCCCAGGAGTCCGGGCATGAGGAAGGGTGAGGAGACAGCGATGGGGTGCCTGGGTCCCCCCAGGGCACAGGGCTGCCTCCCTGAGCCACCAAGCCCCCATCCCAGCACTGCTCTCCCTCTTCTTGTCCCCTACAGCAGCTCATCCTCTCCCCAGCAGCTCCAGGGGGTCCGGGGGAAAAGGGCTGCTCCCCCCCTCCAAATCCCCATCCCGCCCTGGCCAAGAGCAGGCTGGATGCTGGCACAGAGGCACCACGTCCTGTGCAGGACCAAGGAGCCAAGAGAGCCCCCGTTGTGGGTAAAACATGCCAGGGGGCTCATGGAAGCCCACCTCCACCCTCCGCTTTGCTGCAGGGCTCTTTCACCCTGATTCCCAAAGCTCATCCTGGAAACACCATTCTGTCCCCCATTCCCAGCCAGCATCCCGCTGGGACAGCCATGGAGCCCACCGCAGCTCCGGGATGCTTGTGCTCGCCGCGCTCACCTCTTTCCACTTCCCTTTTCTCCCATGGGGAAGCACAGCTCGCTGCTCTCCATGTGCTCCGGATGAGCCCGGGGGTGGGGGGGTCAAACCTGTGCTCCCCCCTCCATGTCCGGACCCTGGGGTCCCAGCCGGGAGCTTGTGGGTCTCGTCGCCTGCTTCTGGTGCAGCCGCGCTGCGCAGGGCAGGGTGAGCAGCGGGGAGAGGGGCGGGAGGAGGGGAGTGGGGAAATGGAACTTTAATAGCACAGAGCCCCTTTTGTTTCCCAGCATATGGGATATTTCATACATGCTGAAGGCATTAACCACCTATACTCTTCGAGCGCGCGCAGCGGCTGGGAGCGCAGCCCCACACCCTGCTATGGGGCACGGTGAATGTCCCCGGGGGCTGCAGGCAGCAGCAAGCGGCCCCTCTGCCTCCAACACCCCTCCATATGGCAGGGAAATCCCTGAATTACAGCTTGGAAACTGCTTGGCTTCACCAGGAGCCATTCAATAGAGTAACCAACGCCCCCAGACTCGAGGCCAGGAAAGGGTGTCCCTGGTTTTGGGACATGCTGCGTGTCCCTATGGTGAAGTAGAGGGAACTGGTCCTGCCATCCCTGGGGATCTGAGACCACAAACAGCCTTCCAATCCTGGGGACATGGCAGAGCCCCATGGTCCTATGGAGCAATGGTGGCAGAGATGGGCTGAGGAGGGCTGGCAGAGTGTCCCCTCCCTGCCTGCACCCTACGGACACAAGAGCATCCCCTGGAGCAGAAAGCAGGCAAGGTGCTGGCAGGGAAGGGCTGGAAAACATCCATGTTGGATACCCCATGCTGTTCACCCATTTCCCCACTGTCTCCCTTCATGGAGCCTGGGGGCAGACCGTGGTGCCTATGAAACAGGGTGACACCACTTTTACAAGCAGGGAAGGGACACCTCCAGGTCCGTAGCACAGAAGGTGGCTGGCACTGCCTGCAGAGCCCACTAGCCACCTTAACGTGGGATGGGGACATCTGGGTCCCTGGCATTGCATCCCTCTCTTATTCCCATAGAAGAGACGTTGCCTTCGAACTGCTCGACAGGAGAGGACATCAACTGGTGGCAAACCTTTAAGCAGGGTTCGAGACAGAGTGGACCAGCAATGTGCTTTGGTTTTACCACCCTTCAGCACTGGGGACCTTTGGTGGAGCCCACCCATGCCATGGCACCCACGGGGGCTCTCAAAATGGGTTCCCCTTCCCCAGCCTTTGTGTTTTTGGCTGACCAGGGAGGAGAAGGCATCAGTCCAGCTTGCGCAGGGTGAAGGGACACGTTGTCCATCCCTCAGAGCCTCAGCTCAGCCTGTCCCCCAGCCCCGCACCGCGCCGGGTGCCCGATAATTCAGTACTTTGTCCAGTGTTTATCCAGTCACACTCTAATTTGAAATAAAAAGCATAGCCAGTAAAAGGCCTTTACAGCTCTTCAGAGCCCATAAAGCTGCAGCGCCAGCGGGAGGGGGGGGCGGATGATTGGGGGCTGCAAGGAAAATTTATTGCAGATTTTGGTTAAGTTAAACATTACAGCTCCGCGAGCCCCGCGGCTGGATTGCGGAGCAGCTCCCAGCGGCAGGGACGGAACAAGGGATGCTTTATTGGGGTAGGGAAAGGGAGGGCTTGCAGGTCTCACCCAGACCCACATTAACATCAACCCAGTTTGAGACTGGCTCGTTTTTAAGGTGAGGCAGGCTTTGCACAGCCTGGATCCATCCTCGTGCTTCTGGATGCGAGGCCGCATCGCCCCAGGATGCAGGCAGTGCGCGTCAGCATCCCTGGGGTGATGGTGAGCAGGACTGTGCCTGCACCCCCTTATGCCACAGCCCCTGGCTCGATGGGTGACCCGGTGTCGAGCTCTGCTGTGGGGCAGGAAGAGCTGGGACGGGGCGGCCGAGCTTGTCGTGGGAGTCAGGAGAATTGGGAGAGAATGAGAGGAAGCGGCCGGGGTGGGGAGCGTGCGAGGGGAGGCGGGTAGCGGGAGGGAAGGCATTTTTTCCTTGCCAGTGTCTTGGCTGCTTCGGTGTGAACTGCTATAAATTTGTTCCTTATCTCTGAGGCCATTTAATGTTTTCATGAAAAGAAAATAGTCTGCAGGAAAAAAAAAAAAGCCCCGCTGATAAAATATCCCTTTGGCGTTGGGAGGAATGTGAAACGTCTCTAATCAGCGGGGTCTGCGGCTCAGGGCATGCCCGGAGCTGGGAAGTTGTGGAGACAGGGCAATGCTTGGAGCAGGCTGGATGAGCACCCTACAGAGGGAGTGTTGGTATCTGCACCCTTGGGTGCCCCTTGCATGGGGATTGCTGCACAGGGGACGTGGTGGCCGGTGTGGGATAGCAGCGGCTGTAGCTGGGATGGCTCCAGCCCTGCAGCCCCACAGGCTCCAACAACTCATGAGGGACAAATTAAATCAAACACTGCCAGAAAGAATAAAGAATGGGAATCTAAGGGGTAAATTCAGTGGGAATAAGGATATGGATCCAAATCCTTGTTGGCTGCTGCCCAGGGACAGGCAGGGCAGGCAGGGGCATGACCTGTGCCAGGGACCCACTCGTGGCTTAGCACCTCCAGCATCCCTCGCCTATGCCTGTACCCATGGAGAGGCCAGGATGAAGCCCTCAAAGTGTGAATGGCTGGTGCATCCTTCATGGGGTTTGTTGGCCATGGACAAGCTGCTCTTTAGATTGACATCTGCAAGAGCAAATCCTGCAGGAGCTTCCCATTGCACAACTGTGTTGCCATGTCAAGTTGGCATGATGGCACAAATCACTCTTGGAGCATCCCCGTGTGCTAACCATCGCCTTGCTCCCGCTGAGGACTGGGATGCAGGGCTGGGAGCACCAGCTCGTGGTCCCCAGGCTTGAGCATCCCTCACTGCAGGATCAGGCACTGTTTGGTTGCACTCCTGCAACATTTAGGCACTGAGCTACATCCATGAGATTTCTTCCTTCCTCCAAACACCGGAGAATGCGGCTGCCATCATCCCACACACTGGCACATCCCTGTCTGGAAGCATCCCCGCAGTGTGGCTCCCCAAAGCAAATACCCACCAGCAACGGAGCCACGGCACAGGGGCATGTGAGCCTCTGAGGCTCAGCTTCATGCCCAGGCTGGAAAACAAACAAGCAAGCAAGCAAAAAAATGTGACTGCAAAGGGGGATTTTTCGGGGTGGGAAGGAACAGTTAGTGCTGATTTTTTCTCCTTTTATTTTCCCTTTGGTAACGTTTCATTTTATGTTCCAAGCCATCAGAAAAGCCCTTTCAAAAAATCAAACCCTTCTGTTTCAACACACTCCCCAGCCCAACGTCCTCACGCACCAGCACACCCACATACCAGCTTGCCTCCCAAACACAGCCCTGGACCACTCGAGCCCGTTTCCAAGCAGCGTTTCTCTTTGTCCAGCCCCATATCTGAGCATCCCACCTCCCCTGCCAGCCTGGCTCCTGACCCCATCCCACCACCCGCATCCCCTCTCTGCAGGCAAACGCGTCCTCTCGCACATCCATCACGTGGAAGTAGGATGAGCGTTTCGGTGCCAGAACACGCACGGCGGCCGCGCCAGCAGCGCCTGTGGGGCTGCACAGAGCTGCCTGTGTTGTGGTGGGTCACACAGTTGACTCTTGTGGGAAGGTTTTGGCTGTACCTGGTGTGGTGGGGAGGAGCCGCTGACACTTGCCGTCGACACCGACCTGCTGGAATTGGTGTTGTGCCAGTCTCTCGCTCTTTGCTTTAATCTCTATGCGCCCACTCTCACCTTTCCATGGGGCATTTTTGTGCCTTTCAGAGCCTAAAATAGTGTATTTTTTGGAGCTGCTTGGCTTGTGGGGTGGACTGGCAACACCGCCAGCATCCTGGTGGTATAATGGGGTAAGGACAGTGTCCCTGTGCATCCAGCATCCTCCTGCCTACAACAGGCAACCTGGGGCTGGGGGATGAGGGTCCCAGGGTCTGGCCTTGGCAAAGCTCCCGCCGGCAGCTCCCTGGGGGCTCCGTGCAGCCGCCGCCGCTGCTTTTCCTGCCCTCTGGAAGACCCCCCCGTCCTGCCGCCGTCTGCCTCTGACGCAGGCTGCTTCGTTTCCAGACGGGCCGCGCTCCCCCCCAGCCCGAGCCAACAGAAAGCCCCTTTGTTCGGCTCAGCAAAGGGGGCCCGTGCTGCTGGCTGACCCCACCACCCGAAAACACAGCCCCTGCTGTCCCATGGGACGGGGTGTGCGTGGGGATGCGGATGGGGCACCCCCCGGCGCTGCCTCTTGGGTCAGGATCAGCACCCGGGGATGCCGATGTGGGTCACAGAGGGTGCACGGGTATGGAGGATCTCTGTCCTGCTGGGAGGGATGGACGGGTGGATGGAGGGATGCTCTACAACTAAACCTCTCATTCCATGGTTGTTTGAGGCGGGCAAACCATCACTGGGAAATACCAGAGCTGCTGAGCTCGCCAGGGTGGGATGGGGGAGCTGAACAAGCTGCTCTAATGAGAAGCAGGCGGAGAGCCCAGCGCTGTCGCCCCCCCAGCCCTGTCTCACCTCTCAAGGTCAGCTTGTATTTTCTTAAGTCCTGATTGCCGAGAAATTGGAGGCTTGTGTGCCAGTGAGGTCTGGTTAGCTGATGGCTGGCCTGGGGCAGAGAGCGCCATGGAGCTATGTGCTCCAAAGGGAGCTGGGTTTAAGGTTTGGAAAGGATTGAGATGGGATTCAGGCACTTTGCATCCAGAGCGGGTCACAGGACCCATGGGATGCTGCCTGCCCCGATCGTGCTCCAGTGGGAGCATCCCAAGCACATCAGGTTGGGAATGGCACCAGCCCATCAGACAACGCTCAGCTCAGCCCTGATTTGCACACGAGAGAAGAGGAGCCCTGGGCTGCGGAGCTGGGGAGGAAGCGAGAGCAGAGCAATGTGATAAACAGCTGTAAAGCCCGGCCCTGGCTCTGCGCTGCTCCCGCCGTCGCGGGTCGGCCCCTCAGACTGTTTATGGAAAGCCCAGTTTGCCGAGAAATCCATCTCCCGTTTCCTGTTGATCGCTGGAAGCCAAGGGCTGCGCTCAGCCAAGGGCTGCCGCTGCAGGCACAGGGAGGGAGGGCTGAGCACAGGTCAGGGGATGGGGAGGACACCCAAGGGGATGGAGCTGTGCCCCCCCATGAGCAGATCGAAGCTTTGGGTGATTCAGGGCATCCCCAGCCCTTATCAGACCCCAGGACAAGGAGGGGTTGAGTGGGACCACCATGGGGGTGCGGGTGGGATGCTCGCCTCCATCCCTTGGTGCTCACCAAACACTTCCAAGCCTCCCAGCTGGGGACAAGCGATGAGTCCCCCCCTTCCCTCCCTCCCTGCCTCAGCCGAGCCCCGTCGGGTGTGGAGGGAGCCTGTCGCTCTGTGTAAGCTCACTCAAGGCCAACACCATTGTTGCTGAAGCTGTGCCGGGTGGGAGCGGAGCCAAGCGGGGCCGGAGCCGCGGATGCTGCCGCCGTGGACTGAGTCATGGTCCGGAGGAGCGGTGCGAGGGAGAGCCGGGTCTGACCTGAAACACAGCCCGTATTTGCTATGAATCAGGGCAGGGAGGAAGGAAAAAAAGGCTGTGGGAAGGAGGGAGCAATGAGTGGAGTCAGGCTGCTTGAATGTCTCTGCGCTGGAGGGAGACAGGGCCAAGGCAGTGGCCACAGTGATGGAGATGTGATGGGGCGGTCACACCAGGGTCTGCAAGGAGCGGGAAGGGCTGAGGGATGCCAGGGGGGTCCATGCCCATGTTCTCGCTGTGCTCCTCCCAGCTAATGCTTGGAAAAGAGGAAAGAAATGGCAAGAGCTTCCCACACCCTGTGCCAGGTCCCCTCGCTGTGCTGTGGTCCCCATCCAGGCAGGGATGGGGTTGTTCGCCCTGCACGTGCCTCATCCAGCCCCAAGCATGTGGCCAGGTCTGAGACAGGGACCATCCCATGGCAGCAGCCCTGGGGATGGGCAGAGCTGGGGGGGCTGAAGGCATATTTGGTTCCTTCCAGCCAAGGAGGGATCGCTGCACCCCAAAAATCACCTCTGAACACTCAAATGGGTAAGACAAACCCACCCCATTGCCAGCCAGGGCTGCACCTCCTCCTCTTCCTCTCTCTTTCACCCTCCCGCAAGTCCCTCAGCAATACAATAGCCCCAAGGTCTCCCAGAGCTGTTCCATCCCCTCCCCAAACCCCAGCAACAATACCCATTGTGGGAAATCCTGTCTCTAGTCCTTCCATGGGGCTTCACAGACCCCGCAGCAACCCCAGCCCCTGGTCCCTACCCCATTGCTGCTCCCCATGAGCAAGGAGGAGCCCATCGGCCCGGCCAGGGGGGATTGTCACCCATGTGGTCACCAGCTGCTTGGAAACCCTTTCCTGGCTCCGGGTCACAAGTACAGATTTTTATGATTATTAGCCTCGGTAATTTACCGTAAAATATTTATTCTGGCTCATTCCGAGGCACTGGATTCCTGTTGGGTCTGCAGGGCTTTGGGGAGGCACACGGCCACGTGGGGCTGGATGCTCTGCTCCCATCCTGTATAAATATCCACGTGGATGTGTGTGGCCCAGGGAAGAGACCCCAGCAGCAGCCCAGAGCGGGGCTGCAGCTCACCACGATGCTTCTCTTCCCCTTCCCACTGTAATTCCCCCCATGAAGTCCTCCAGGAACCTATGGACTGCACCCACCTTCACTCCATAGGGGTCCTTCCCATCCCACCCTGGCATGGTGGGATGGGATGCCAGGCATGCCAGCACCATGCCAGCACCAGAGTGGTCCCTGAAGACAACCTGCTCATCCATCTAGGGGCACAATGTTGGGACCCCCCTGCAACATCCATTCCAAGAGCAGGCAGGTCTCAGCTCCAACAGCAACACCCCTGCACGCTCCATCTACCCACCAGAGCCAATAGCTGTGGATCCATGCCAAGGAGGAGCCCAGAACTGCTCTTTCAGTGCTGCCAAAACAAGGGGGCAGCTGCTGTCCCCCCCTCCACCATGCTGGGAATGGACCATAACAGGAGGTGCTGGGGCTGTGCAGCTGCAGGCAGGGGTGTCCCTGCTCTCACCCTCCTTTTTGCTAGGGCTGGGGGGGAGCTGGAGGGTTTTGGGAGCTCTCTGCAAACTCAGAGCATCTTCCCAGTGTCCCTGGGGATGGTGCGTTGCAGGGCAGCGTGTGTGCATGGCAATGGCATTGCACATGGACAGGACCAGCTTGTCCCCTCTGCTGCAGGGCTATCTGTGGCACTGCTGCACAGCACCCACATGGTGCTGCAGGACATGGGGTAGGGGAGAATGGAGGTGATGGAAGGGATGGGGAGGGGGAAAGCATCCTGGGTGAGGGTGAGTGGATGGAGGTGACGTGGAAGGATGAGGAGCTGGAGGGTCCCGGGGGTGTCTGTACGCCTGGGTGGTCGATAGGGCTTGTACTGCGCTGCTCGGGAAGGGCTCGGAACACAGGGGCTGAGCTGGGCTCTGCACTGTGCTGAGCCCCCCCATGCAATGGGGGAAGACATCCCCGAGCACCCTCCTCCGCCTGCCCCAGTGCTGGGATCCACGTCACAGCCCTCCAAGCCCCAGTGGCTCCGGCAGCAGCGGCCCCCACGATGCGCGGGGAGGGATCAGCGGCAAAACTCAACCCAGATGTGCAGCAGCAGGAAACCCTCTAACATTTCCCTCTGCACCGAGCGCTGGAAAGCCCCTCCAGCAGCCCTGGATCCTGAGTTCCTTCCCTCTCTGCTCCCCAAGTGCCCTGCAAAGGATCCACAAGCGTTGTCCCACAGGGGGATGAGGACAGGGACTCTCTAGGGATGTTCTAGCAGCTCTAGGCAGTCTTTGGTCTCTGCTTGGGGTCAGTGGGCAGAGGGGAGGTGAGCAGCAACCTGAAAGCAAGCTTTGCACCAGCAAACAATCAGCACCGAGTCCCTGCAGGGCTTAAAAGGAGGAGGAAAAGTATTAAAATGGTTGAAAACTATATATTATGTGGGTTGAGTTACACCTCCACAGCAGTGCCAGCCCCTCAGTAGCGGGAATGTGCTGGTACCAGCATGATTCTTGTTGCTGCCTGAGCCCAGAGCAGTTATATCTGCATTTACATGGCTAGAAGCTGGGTTTGATGAATGAAAAGCTGCCAGTGAAGATAGAACCACCGGCATCTTGCACACCCTCAGCGCCTGGAGCTCTGTTTAACGCCTGCCTTCGCCTTTCTTCGGAGCTTAGCATCACCTCGCAGCCCTTCCTCATCCCAAAGCAGCCCTGAGCCTCGGACCCGGCCTCGCTCCTCCTGCCTCCCATCTGGCCCCTGCATTATTAAACCAGAACCACCTTATCAGCCCCTATCTTTTTCCACTCCTGTTGCAGCTTTGCCAGCCGGCAGTGCTTGCATTAGGAGACAGAACACATCGGGACACCCCTTCGGTGCTGACACTGCTGGCTTTGGCTATGAGAAGGCCACTGAGCAATGGGGCCCTGTGGAGTCCTGTACCTTGGGGAGCTGGAACTGCCCGCCCCCCAGTTCATCCCCCTGCAGCCCCTCTGTGGGGAAAACCTGCTGCTTCCCTGCCCGGAGACCCCTGGGAAGCGGCTCGGAGCTGCTCCAACACATGGTTTTAATAATAAACAGCGCGGGAAGGGACAAAGGCATCTTGTGGGAGGGCAGCGAGAAGCAGGAGGGCGGGAGAAGCTGATAGGTGGGAAGAGAAGGGGGACATGGGGCTGGGATGAGGGGGATGCTAAAGGGGAGCATCCCCCAGGAGCTTCATAGGGCTGGAGGAGTCCCCCAGGTTACAGCCCCACGCTGCCCATCACCACATCTCTCTGAAGGAATCCTGCTCCAGAACTGGGTTAACTGCAGCCACCGGAAAGCCGGGATTAATGGAAATTGGTTATAAGATAGTTTTCCCAGATGGAAGAAACATATTGTTGTCATCTGTCCTTTGACATTTCAAGTCTATTTTACATCTCCAGCATTTTCTGGTCTAGGCTGTGATATTTCAATGGGTGATCCGTATTTACAGCGGTAGGCGTTGTAAATATCTTGTATATAAATGTCTTCTAACGTATAGAAAACATTCTATACATTTGTAGCTTCAAAAGCAAGAGCTATAAATCTTTACAGGAAAACATACAACGTCTACGAAAAGATTTCTTTGCAATCTAGGGGCAGATGAACATACACTAAAAACACATTGACATGCTTCAGACACCAGAAATTAGCATTTCTTTGTCGCCAAGTGTGAACATGTCACTTCCAAATCACAGGAGGCATTAGAAGAAATACTCTGCATGGCTTTTATTCAAGGACGTGGTGACTTGCATCATCCACCACCCCGCCTAAGCATTGTCCCTGCTCTGGTCACAGGTCCCACCACAAGGATGCAGCAAGTGCCAGGGCTGAGAGCCAAGGTCACGTCCCAGCAGCTCAGGGGGCATGCAAAGGGACACGTCCCTTTGGCGGGGCTGGCACGGCCACTGTCCCCTCCCAGCACTGCTGGTGACACTGCACAGGGTCTCAAGAAGCTTTTGGTGGCCCCAAAACTGACCTTCCATGAGGGTCCCGTCATCCCAGCAGAAGCCTGACCATTGCCACATCCCCATCCGAGTGGGTCCCAGTACCATCAGCACCCATCTCCATGACAATACCCCCTGGAGGAGGTCCCCAGCCCAGACTAAAGGGCTGTGGGAGAAGACAAAGCCATGTTGCTTTCACAATCCTGCCACAGTGTGAAATATTTGCATCATCTGGTTTTAACCTCCAGCATCTGGCCCGGGGATGCCTTTCTCAGGGAGCCGGGGGCTCCTCTGCGGTCGGGGAGCTCTGGTATTTATAGGGTGCAAACCCACCCTGGCTTCTCCTTGTGAGAGCAGTTTCCATGGCCCTTCCTGGCTCCCTTGTTAGCTTTCCAGGGCTGAGGTCTCGGACAGGTTAGTGCTTGCCAGGCTTGGTCCCTTTCATGTACCTCTTTGGAGGAGCAGAAACAGGAGGTGGTTGGCTTGGTGGGGAGGGTCACAGTGAGATTTCTCCAACATAAACCCAGGGTACAGACATCTTTTGTTTCAAATAATTCTGATTTCATAGGATCCCAGACTGGTTTGGCTTGGAAAGGGCCTTAAAGCTCATCCAGTTCCAACCCCCTGCCACGGGCAGGGACACCTTCCACTAGAGCAGGTTGCTCCAAGCCCCTGTGTCCAACCTGGCCTTGAACACTGCCAGGGATGGGGCAGCCACAGCTTCTCTGGCCACCCTGTGCCAGTGCCCCAGCACCCTCACGGGGAAGAATGTTTTCCTAATCCCCCCTCATTCATCTTAACGAGATTCCCCCTTGTCCTGTCACTCTTTCTACCAAGTCTCACTGTACAGCTTGATTTAAACATTGAGCTTCAGCAGGCTGTAAAGAGTGAACACAGCACAGAGCACGTGGAGGAGGAACCCATCGCACCCACAGCTCTCCTCATCCTCTCAGGCACTTTGAGGCCATCGCAAGGGCTGCACTGTCCTCCTTGCCCTCTTAATTAACAACCAATTAACTCAGGGCTAAGCCGGGCAGCAGCTGGTCCCACCTGGGGCACATCACTGTGGCTGGATGTGAATGACGGGGATAGCGTCCAGGGCTTGGGAAGTGAGGGTGACGGGCACAGGGTGCACGGCCTGGCTTTGCTGCAGCACCTTGTCCAGGCAGGCAGAGCGCGCAGGCAGGCAGCCCGCAGCTCTCCCCTCGCAGCCCCTTCTCCTCCATGCGGCGGCTCCCGCGGCACTGCACATCATTTGTCACTCCGACAGGTCCGAACAACCCCGGCTGGGATTAATTAGGCGCCGTCTTCGTTTCCTGCAGCGCTGAGCAGGGGCCGGGCTGCGGAAGGCAGCACACGGGCAGGCTCCGGCAGGCAGGGACTGGTGCATGGGGCAGCGGGGAGAAGACAAGTGGGGATCCCCCTGGTTGCCCCCCCCAAATCCCTGCCCCACTGCTAACACAGCCGGTGGTAGCACACCAGTGTGCTAACACATGCTGGATGCTGTCCCGGCTGGATGCGGGCCCCATCCCGGGAATATGAAGCCATGGGCAGCTGTGCAGCGTGGCCGGATCCAGGACTAGACAGCTGCTGCCACCTCGTGCATGGAGGGCTGCCCCTTCCTCCCCAAACACCCCCCCAAAAACGGGCCCCAAAGGCAGATGGGATCCCTGAGGAGAGGACTGGATCATGCCAGTGAGAAGAAACAGGCAACAACCAGCAAGTAAAACCAGAGCCCCCCATTTATTAGCAGTTGGTTCAATTGCCACTGGCGCTCGGGAGCCTCTCCCAATACAACCCCATGGAGGGCAGAGGGGATGCAGCCCCCCCATGGCTCCATGCATAGCTGCAGGGGCTCCTGCAGGAATAACAGGGTAGGAACCCCCCCTGCCAGTGGGACCCCTCTCACCGAGGGTGAAACACCGTGTTCCCCCCTGCTCCAGAGGTGAGGGCAGCATCCCGGGTACCGCATCCACCTCCAGCAGCAACCGCTGCCATCCTGCATCCCTCCATCCGAGGGGGAATTTGGGCGCTTACCCCAGCAAACCTGTGGTGGCTCAGTCTCATTTGCCATCCGCACCAGCAAACCCCAGGGGACAGGACACAGGGATGCAGCTCCGTACGGCACCACCGGCATAAAGCTGCCATCTCCAGCTGGGAATCCATCCCCTGTATCTCCACTGACCTTCGTCCACGTCACGTGTAACAATCAAAGAGACCACATAAACCCCTCAGGGCTTTGGTACAAATTCTGGCACTGAAGAAACACAACCCCCTGCAAAATGAGAACCAAATGAACCCACCCCACACCCCCCCATTATTAAAATACTTTTTGTTTTTAATATTCAAGAGGTTTGAAGTTCTCAGCATCCTTCCGATTGCCGTTATCCCAACGTCCACCCTGTCCCCAAGGGCCGGCTCTCCTCTGTGCCGGGGGACGTTGGGTACCGCTTGGCTTTACCACAGGAAACACCACGAGTGAACAAGATTGAGGGTGGGCTGTGGGGAACAGGAGCACACCAGGACCTGCACACTGGGACCAGCACATCTGGACCAGTCTCCTGCTCGGCCACGGTCCCATCATGCTGCCCATGGAGAAAGAATAAGAGGTTGAGGAGCTTGAAAACAAACAGAGATGATAAAAGAATTCATGCCCGAACCTTTCAAAGAAAAATCCACTTTTCCAAGTAGAATCCAGTAAACTCTCCCATTTCCTGCACTGGGGCTGGTGGCAGGAGCAGGTCTGGGTCCCTGTGTGCTTTGGGTCTCCACCAGCTCCGCTGTTCTGCTCCAGCTCAGCAAAGTCACCTCCAGCGTGCCCAGAGCGGCTTCTCTACCCTCACACCAGGACGTGAGGGACGGCTCTTTGCTGCCCTCAGGCCCAGGGAGCCGGAGCCCATTTTGGGCTGAGAAAGGGGGAATTTGTGCCACCTCCCCATGTCAGAGTGGGGCGGGAAGGGACCTCATCAACAGGCCCAGCAATTAAAAAGGAAAAATAAAATGAAATAGAAAGGGGTGTGGGGTAGGTGGAGAGGTGGCAGCACCGGGACTGCAGTCAGGCTGCCTTGGGCAGCCTCCAGTGCAGCCGTCTGCTCCGGGGGTCCCCTCCAAGGTGTCTGCTCCGGGGGTCCCCTCCAAGGTATCTGCTCCAGGGGTCCCCTCCAAGGCCGGGTACTGCTGAGGAAGGTCCCGCTGGGTGCAGGGCTCCATCCCGCTCAGGTATTGCTGGGTCGTGGTGGGCAGCAGCTACCTGGTGCTCTGCAGCTCCTCCCGCAGCCAGGTGGGCAGCGTCTGCCCCATCTTGTACAGGAGCTTGGAGAGCTCGATGTTATGGTCCCTGTAATAGTCCCGCAGGAAGGCGCGCGACTGCAACGGGAGAACACAGAGGAGGGTCAGCCCCGAGCCCACCACCCCAGCACGGCCCCCAGGCCCCACGTGGGACCGTCCCACGAGGCTTTCTGCATACTCACATCCGAATCCATCTCAGGGTACTTCCTGCCTTTGCTCTTCCCCAAGCATTTCGTTTTCCCTCCATCCAGAAGCTGACACCAGAATCCTTTCTTTGGATCAAACCTGTGAAGCGAGAGCTCTGCCTCACCCCTCTCGCCCCGCCATGCCTTCCACAGCATTGCAACAAGCCCCTCTGCTTCCCAACCCACCACAGGGGCACTTCTCCACCTCATTTTAACCCACAGCCCAGCTAACATCTCGTTATTGACCCCCTGGTACAGCAGGCTCTCCATGCAGCTGCACGGTAAGCATCCCACCAAGGTTCATTCATCACCACATTGCCCTGCTGAGGGAGCACAGGGGCCTGCATGGGTTTAGTTATTATTTCCTGCAGCACTTTTGGCCCTGGATGCCCTCAGGAGCCCCAAGGCACCGGGGTGCAGACTCAGAGCAGCCACGTGTGTAGACAAGCCCTGCACAGAGGTGAATTATTACCTTTCTAGAAGCTCTGGAGGCTCCTGCTTTCCACTATGGCTTTAAAGTCTGGAAGGCTCAGAGCAAGGTGACACCCACAGAGGTGCCACGCTCCCAGCAGCAAGAGCTGCTCTCTGCAGTGTGTGCATAAGGAGCTGGGGTACCAGGGCTCAATAGTGTCACATGCACCACAAATGCACCCCTGAACTCTGCTCCAAGAGCCCAGAGCTGCTCCCAGGCTGCCTGGAGTGACACCACCGTCCCCACTGCAGTGTCTGGGTAAGCACAGCAAAGCAGGGTGCTTGCTGGATGTTATTTCTGATGACAGCTGCCCCAGTGTAGGTTGCAGCAATGAGTCTCATCAAAACCAGGAGTAGCTCTGCAGTGAGCCCCATAACGCTGGAGGCTTTGCACTGGGAGCAAAGGCAGGTTGGAGGAAGGAGAAGCTCAGGGGAAGGACTCACGCCAGGGTCTTGTGGTAATCAATGAAGTTGGTCACACCGAGGAACTTCTGGACCGTCTCCATCACTTTGGTGGGTTCCGTTCGGAGCAGCTTGCCATCCAGGACCAGGATCTGCAAGGAGCAAGGCAGAGCAGTGAGGTGCTGCTGGCTCCCAGCCCTGCTCTCCTGGGGCACAACACCCCCTTCACTGCACCTTTTGCCATCTCGGAGCCAAATTTGCCACCGGCCTGTGCAGCGTCCCCTTTTGGATGCTAATGTGCCCCGGTGTTCACTTACACTGGGTGTCGAAAATGAAATGCAAATAAAAGCCAAGGCCAGGATCCATCCAGGACAACATCAGAGCTTCACCTCGGGGCTGCCCAACCCGCAGCCAGCCAGGATTGCATTACAGCAATTCCGCCAGCAGCACACAACTAATAGACTTTATAAGGTTAAGTGACAGTGGAAAAATCGTTCCGGGACTGAGCCTGCCCAGTGCCAGCAGTGCTGCAGTGTGTGGGTCACAGCAGGGCTGGCATCCAGCGCCCGTTTCGCCTGCAGACAGCTCAACCACGGGCAGCTCTGCTGCTATTTTTGTCCTGCTCTGATGCCGTGGTGACACCAGACAGGGCAGCCCTGCGGGGGTCTGTGGCCAAGAGCAGCAGGCTAATGGTGGGTGCCCCTGCAGAGCCACCCACAACCACTCACCCTGTGGCTCCCTTCCAACCCTGCTTTGGCAGAGGACCAGCACAAGGACATCTCTGTGCATCATCCATCACCAGCCTCACGCTACAAGGGCTTCCTTGTGCAATATCTCCCCTCTGCCCCTTCTCCAAGTACTTTTTCCCTCTCTCCCTGTTTTTTAGTGTGTAAGAAAAGCAGCTCCCGCGGCAGCACCCTCACAGCTGATTTTGGACCCAAGCTCTTTTCCCCCCACATCCTTGCCTGGCTGAGGGTGCTCCCCAGGGTGCTCCCCTCCATACCTGGTTGGCGTGGTAGCTGTTGAGCCAGCGCTCGATGTGTGTGGCGTACCAGCCCGGCACCAGGCAGCGGTTCTGCAGGGCCCGGAGCTTCGGAGCAGCCTCAGGTCCTGCCGTGATCACCTCGTGGAAGGTGTATTTCAGGGCAACCGGGTCGTCGTGAGCTCGCTGGTGCTGTCAGGCAGGAGCAGGACAGGTTTGTTCCCAGGGCAAGCCAAAGCCTGGGCTGCCCATGAGGCACCATGTCTCCCAGGCCACCACGCCATGCCTTGTTCAACCAGAAAACTCAGCACCCACAGCCACCCCACCTCCCAAACCAAGCTGATAGAATCCTCTTGCCCAGCACCCCATGGGGCTGCCCACAATGGGGCAGAGACAGAAGGTGGGCAGCTCACCTGATACCAGGAGTAGGCTCGATCTGCAGGGTTGATGAGGATGGTGATGACTTTGGCCTTGGAGAGCAGGGCGGCAGCTCGCCGGGGAGCCACTTCTGAGTCAAAGTAGTTGGCACTTTTCTCGAAGTAGAAGTCAGAGGTGGTGTTGGAGGGGATGGGGAAGAACTCCATGTACCTGGGGAGGCACAGCGTGAGGCGGGCACCACGAGATGTCCCTGGCACCACCCCTTCACAAGTGACATATCAGACACAGTACCGAGCAGAGCCCCCCATGTCTGACACGCTGCCAGGAGCTCCACAACCCCCTCCAGCCGTTCCCAAGGGCCAGGCCTCACCTGATTCCCCAGATAGACCCCAAAACCAGGGGTAGCAGAGGCACAGAAGCCTGGCTTCTGCCCAGGGCACTTCTGAGCCCTGGCAAGTGGCTTTTGCCTTGCAGACAACACCTCAGGGCTGAACCATGTGATGGTCTGAACGCACAGGGCAGAGCCTGTGTGGGATTCATCCAAGAGCCCAGCAGCTACAAGGCTGATGGGAAACCCCACAGCACCACTGCTCCCATTCCCAAAGGAACTGGCGCTCCCAGCTCAGCCCCCACAGCGTGGAGACCTACCAGTCGATGCCCTTGTGATAGTTGTGTCCATTGAAGAACTGTATCTCCTCGAAGGTCTCTGAGCTGGGGTAGTTGCTGCTCAGGTCTGGGTGCATCCCCAGGAAGAGATAAAGGGCGGTTGTTCCTTCAGACAGACAGAAAGCGAGAGCTGACTTGGGACAACCCTCTCTCTGAGCTCTGATGCAGGGCAGAAGGGCTGCGAGGCTCTTTGGAGGTGTGGGGGGACCTGTCCAGCCTCCTGGCATGCTCATGGCACAAGGGTGAAGGGAAGTACCTGTTTTTTGAGGCCCAATGATGAGGAGCTTTGGGAATCGGTCACAAGTCTTTTCTTTGGACCAAATGTCTTTGTGCCGTTTGTCTTCACAGGGATCCTGAAACGCAGGAGAGGGGATTAGAGACAGGGCAGCCTGGAGCCCACAGCACTGCTCAGCCTGCTCCAGCCCCAGCAGACACACAGGGAGGACATGCTGCTCAGCGGGCAGGGAAAAGACCAAGCTTATCTCCAGGCCTGTGGAGCAAATTCCTTCCTGACACCACCCCCAGAACCACAGAGAGGTTTAAAACCACTGCTACCCGGGGGATCAGAGGCAAACGAGGGTGGACAGGACCTGAGGAGGTCACTGACTCCAACCTCCTGCTCTGAGCGGGGCCAGCTATACCCCATTTCCCTCTCCCAGCACAAGAAATGGGGCTGCTCTCCCCATTGCAGGCATGGAGGGTACCTGCCACAGCGGGTCCTTCTCCTCAGAGAAGATCTGGAAGTATTTCTGTGCTAGCTGCACCGGCGGCAACGTCTGCAGCTTCAGGTTGGTCCAGGAGTTGAGGAAGCGGACCAGGTGCTTGAAGGTGTACAAGCCCAGGCGGTCATTGCCGTAATTGGACAGATGGGTCATGAAGATGCTGATCTGAAGCAGAGAGGATGGAGCAGGGGTTAGTGGAACCTCACCCAGCAGCCATCCCATGCAATGGGATGAGGACATTGGGAACATCTCCCACAGTGGCGCTGGGGGACAGCTCTGCAAGAGACATCTGTCCCCCTGCCCCCAGGCAGCACTCACGGGGTTGAGGAGCACGGTCAGGAACAGTTCCCCCCCGTTGATGATTTTGTCCAGCTCACTGGAGCCCCCGGGGTATTCATTGTAGAAGATGGTGTGCGTGAAGAGGCCGCAGGTTTGCCGGGGGAGTACCTGGGCAGGAGAAAGAAATGGATGGAGTAGGTGGGGAAATGGCCACACTGCCTCCTCCAGGCAGCCAGGGCTGGGCCCTTCTCCTCCTCAGAGGTCAGGACCAGCTCTACTGTCTCTCATCACCCTCGACTTGAATCCTGCTGCCCACAAGAGATGGAGGGGGACAGATGGAGAAGCCAAAAACTGTCCTCGCACAAGCTTTCCCCATGCAGGATGAGCAAAGGGCACAGCCTCCTCAAATCAAAGCACGCAAGCTGCCCAAAAACCACCTCCTGAGTGTGGTTTTGGTGGGGGAGGCAAGAAGAGAGAAGGTAGAGCCTGGCCACCTACCATGATGCCATTGTGGATGAAGCCACGGCGGTAGCGAGCGGGTTTCAGGTGAGGGTACTCCTCCGTGCTCGTCACTTTGATTGACCAAACCTGCTTCCAAGCTTCGTACAACTGCACGTGCACGGGGTACACGCCTGAATGGTGGGGGGCCACGGCGTACCCCATGTCAGTGGGGATGCCATGCTCCTGCAGAGAAGACAGCGGAGAGTGGGTGACCACGAAGACCCCAAAACCACAATGTCCAAAACCAACCTCTCCCCAAGGGACTGCCCATTCCCAGCTATTTGTGCCTCTGGAGAGCAATCAGGGCAAGGCTGTGCCTGCCCATCCTCTCCCAACCATGGCTCTCTCCATGAAAGGGAGCGCAGGAGCAGACATGCTGGGTGGACACTCGCTCCTCTGCTTCACGTGGACCATCCTCATCCCTGCCATTTCTGCTGTCACCAACAAAACAGCAGCAGCAAAGCTTTACGGTGGAGAATGAGGAGATACATCTATCAACACAGGACTGTAAATTGGTTTCTATCAGTCTGCTTCTATTGTTCATAAAACAGCCTAGAAATTGAGCTGGAAAACTGCACATCCCTGGTAGGGGTGGTCTGGTCTCTCTCATATTAAGCATCTTTAATTATAAGGCAATGATTTCAAGTTAGCCTGAAGATCCCTCCCTCAGGCCATGAGCCTGGCTTTACCCGTTTGCATTCAAGACAGCTGTGAGCAAACCAGTCGATCACAGCATGATCTGGTCTCAGTGCTGGCTTTATCAGGACCACACAAGGGACAATCCAAAGGGATGGACAACCCCTTACCAAGGTGAAGGTCAGCTTTATAAACCAAACGTGTCCCCAACAGCTCGGCCTGCAGAGGGAGTTTCCATCAGCCTGAGCCTCCTGGCACAGAGCCGCTGCTTCAGGATCCCACATCATCACCCAGCATTAAACAGCACCGGGCTGAGCACCCAACCCGCATCCCGCTGGATTGGAGCTCTGCATCCCCCATGGAGGCAGCCAGGGTACAATGCACAAATGGTGCTTCCCTTTGAGCAGGCCCTGGGGCAGCTCGCTGCTACAGCAGCAAGTTGGCTGCTGCAGATAAACCCTTTTGCTTCAGATACTAGTGTATAAATGGATTTATCCACCCAGCTGCAACATGGGAGACATGACTTAACGTCACCAGGTCCCTTTGCTCTGGCAAGCAGAGACTGTCCCCCATGTCCCCCATGTCGCCTCTTCACCCTCCTTCTCCATCCTCCCCCCACCATAAGCAACCCCACCAGCAGCATCTTACTCACGACAGCGAATTTCTTGTTTAAGGTCATCTGCTCGGCGAGAACCGACTGGTTGTGGAAGAGGTGAGGCTGCATGTGGCTCCACATGTGGGGGAACCACCAGAACTCCCTCACGTAGGACAGCAGCAGGTCATCACCTTCATCCTCGGCATCGGTACCTGTGGGCATGACACTCACCGTCACCACCGGGCACACAGAGCCCCCCTGGGTAACCAGTTGATGGGGTGCTCAAGGTGGGATGCTCAAGGATCCTGCTGCAGCCCTGAAATCAGCCTCTTTGAGCACCAGTTTGTGCCCCAACACTCAAAGCGACGCCCTCACCCTCCTCACCCGTGTGGAAGAATTTCCCTGAGTATCCCAGGTTGAAGGTGAAGTTCGGGATGTGGGTGCGCAGCTCGTTCTGTGTGTCGAACAGTGCCTGGGGGACAGAAAGCAAGATGTCCTCAGGATGTGGCAGCTACCATGCCAGGGTGAGGAACCATGCCCCCGAGAGCTTTGCAGAAGGAGGAGGGATGCTCTAGGAGCAGGAAAGCTCTTCCCTGGAGCATTCCAGAGCAGCCACAAGCATCCATCCCTCCCCTGCCCACCCAGCCGGGACACCACATCCGCACCTTGACATCTTTCCACCTTTCATGCGTGTGCCCTCCTTGCCCACAAAGATATCATCGATGTCCACCAGGATGTAGCGGTCGAGGGGCAGGGAGAGCCTCTTGCCCGTCAGGAAGGAGACAGAGTCCACAAAAACCAGCTTGTGCAGCCAGAAGTTGAGGTTGTTGCCAAAAAGCACCCTCTGGATGCCGTCGTGGAGGCCCAGGTCCTGCATCACGGTGGTGTGCAGCGCTGCGTCCACGCTCATGTGCGGGATGGACTCGGCCGACTTGGTCTTGGCCAGGAGGACCGGCTCGTAGGTGGAGTGGTTGGACTGGAAGACGGTCCAGTCCTCCCCGGGGAGCACACCCTTCTCCACCTCGCTGGGGCGCGTGATGTACAGCAGGGGAGACTTGGGGTTGATGCTGCAGTCCTTCAGCGCCAGGTTGGAGTGGAGGAAGAGGGGGAAGCCCTTCAGCTGGGCGCTCAGCAGGCTGTTCTCGTTGGCCTGCATGGGGGAGATAGATGGGAGCTAAAGGAGATGGGATACTGGGAGCAAGTGCCTGGCTGTGCAGGTAGGGGCTCACCAGGGACACCAACAGCCAAGGGGGGAGGCAGCTCAGCACCCCTGGAGGTCTGGGTGCCAGTTCCCCCCCTTCCTCTCCTGAGCATGGGGTGCCCTTGCCCCCTTGCACGCTCAATCCTGCTCACCTCCAACATGCAAAGTGCCCCAGGGTAGGAGAAGGGTAGGGGGCTGCCAAGCAAAATACATGCTTATGCTTTTGGTGGATGCCAACAGGGTTGCTGCTGGGAAACTGGATGCTAAAAGCAACTGGAGTGATCCCAGAGGTGTGTTTTTACCCTCAAAATAAAGAGGGGCTGCACTAAGATAGTGCCCTCTGCTAGAAGCCTATGTCCACGTCAGGCTGCAGGCTGGCTCCACACCAACTCAAGCTGCTTGCAGAAAGCAAGGGGAGGGCAAAGCCCTTGCAGGGACCTCAGACTACCCCTGCTCACATCCAGCCTGGCTGCAGGGTCTCAGCTCACCCCGTGCACCCCCTTACCTTGAAGAAGCCGATGATGCCCACGCCATACTCCACACAGTACTTGTCCAGCAGCTCCCGGTTCCAGGCGTCCAGGTTGACATACTTGAGGATGTTCTCGTAGATGATGAGCGCAAAGCGTCCCCGGTCCTTGTCGGTCAGCGTGGGCATGTCCCCCTTCCCCGGGGCGATCTCTGTCCTGTATTTGAAGCGACTCGACTCCAAAATAGCCACGATCTCCTGACCCAGCTGGGAGTAGAGACTCTCCACAAAGACCAGCACCAAGGGGTCCGTGCGGGAGGAATCAGCCACCTTGATGGTCTTCAACGGCAGCAAGCGGGAAGGGGCCACTTTGGGCTCGTCGCAGTCCGGCCCCGCCACGTCCCCAGAGGGCTCCAAGCCCCTTTTCCACCCATATAAATAATAAGCAGAGACGAAAACACTGAGCAGGCAGAAGGCAAAGAGGCAGGAGCAACACCACCTGCGGGGAGAGCTGCCAGACACCGCGCCGGGCCCTGGCCAGCACAGTCATCCTTGCATCCGCGGGGCGAGGGGGAGCCCCTTTCCCTGCTCACCCCCTCCCCTCGTGAGCGCCGGGGAGGGGAAGAAGCACCCAACCAACCCCCAAAAGAACAGGTAAAATTAAACTGGATACTCCTAATAAATTAAACCACTAGCAGGCCGCCCGCGCAGGCGCTCTCCCCTCCAGCAGTCCGGCGTCCCCCGCTGCCCGATTCATGTCACCATGGCAGACGCACCCAGAGTCCCCTTGCCGAGCCGAAATCCCCGCGGTGGTGGCGGCGGTGGCAGCAGCAGCAGCACCATGGCCGTGGCGGCACTAAGGGGCGGCGGGCGGCCTCGGCACAGGTCGCGGCGGGCACGGGGCCATGGTGGCTCCCCGGGGTGTCCCGGTGTCCTGGCTCCACACGGCGCCCTGCGAGAGAGAGGTGGGATGAGCGGGGATGGATGGTGTCGGTACCACTGCCACTGCTCGCATTGGCAGACCCCTCGGTGAGCTCGCTGTGTGCCAGGGCCTGCTGAGAGAGTGCTGCGAGCTCCTGATGGTGGCACGAGCGCAGCAGAACACACACATGTGCCATGGGACCCTGGCTGTGGTGTGGGGCACAGCAGCATCGCTGGGGTGCTAAGGAGAGGAGCCCCCGGGAGTCCCCATCACACCAAGCAGCCCCACTCCTCCTGTTTGCACAGTGTGGGGAGGAGAACAGGGGTCTGACCCTCATCTCCCTACCCAAGGGCAGGGAGGGACACGGGCAGCCGGCCAGCATGAGGCTGAGCCAGGAGCTGCCAGCCAAGGTCACTGAGATGGTCACATGGGAGCAGCCACGTGGAGCCAAAGGGACCTTGGGAATATTTTGCCTTTCCCTGATAAAAGCCCGTTTAAAAAAAGAAAAGAAACAAAACAAACAGAAAAAAAAGGACTGGGCACTACTTGCTGTGGGGTGAAGCCACCCAGAGGGGACACACGCTGATGCAGCCAGGGTGCTTAAGGGAGAAATGAAAGTGTTGACATAGTAGCTCACAGCACAGTCCCCAGCACTGGGGACAAGGGCAGGAGCCCCTATTCCTCCCCAAGGAGAGCTCCCTGTGCCCCACTGCACCGTGGCTGAGCACTCACCCCACAGACACCAGCCGGGTACGTAACGGGATTAACCGTGGCCGGCTGAGCGGATATGCCATGGATTACAGGGCTGGGGCTTGGCAGGGTAATCCTGTCATCCCTGCTCTTCCCTGCACAAACCCCACTCCAGGCCCCAGCTTCCCGCTGCTGGCGTGGGTGCTGCTTCACCCAGGTCCCCTCCATCACCAGCACCCAGCAGCACCCCTCACTGCCGGCTGTGCCAGGCACGGTGGGACAGCCGGGTTTATTGACTTGTAATTTATCTTTATGCACACGGATGATCTCCAGAGAGGACCGTGAGAGGATGCACCTTTGCTCCTCAGCCGCTGAAGTGTGCCCTGCCCCAGCTCACACCTTCCTCCCTGGAAGCACTGGACCTTCAGCATCCCAAGGAGAACACCCCACTGAGGCTTTGGACCAGGGTGTTTCTCCAGGTCCAAAAGGAGAAGCACACTGGGACTTGATTTTAGGGAGGGTTCCCTGCCCAGGTACCATCCCTAGGGATGCAGAGAGCTGGGACCACATTCTCAAGCATCCTGGCCATTCCATCCTGCTCCCCCTCCATTTCTTTCATCTTTCAGGAGCGGTGGGTGCTGGCAGCCACATTCCCATGGCGATGGGTGAGCAAGTGACAACCAGAGCTTTGATGCCAAGAGGTGGAGATGGCAGCTGATGGGCATGCGTCCATCCTTGCACCACCCTCCATGAGGCAGAACAGATGGGAACGGGGCCCCACATCTACATCACCTGCCATTTCAATGGGGCTTCGTTAGTCCATTCTCTTCTAAAAGCTTTTAATTACGGTACTTAATGAGCAGGCTTTTGAGACAGCATCTCCAGGCAGACACTGATTGAGTCTCCCTGGGGAGGGAGCCTGCCACGTCAAAGCACAACAGCAACACCTGCATCGGACCCCTGGAGCAGCCACGTGTGAGCCGGGACCAGGGCAGGCAGCATCCCACCCCTCAAACCCAGTGCTGAGGCAGGAAGCAGCAGGAATCCTGCTCTGCCGGTTCGCTGTGGAGAAAACCCTCCATGGGGAGGATGCTGAGAGTGGGGATGCTCCCGCTCAAGGTTTTCCCCATATGAACCCTCTGTCAGCGACCCTCAGAGGGGAGATTTAGATTAGACATTAGGCAGAAGCTCTTCCCTGTGAGGGTGCTGAGGCGCTGGCACAGGGTGCCCAGAGAAGCTGTGGCTGCCCCATCCCTGGCAGTGTTCAAGGCCAGGTTGGACACAGGGGCTTGGAAGCAACCTGCTCTAGTGGAAGGTGTCCCTGTCCGTGACAGGGGGGTGGAGCTGGATGAGCTTTAAGGTCCTTTTAACCCAAAACACTCTGGGATTCTACGAATGGGTGCTGGCTGCACACTGCCCAGCAAACCCCTGCTCATCCCTGGCAGTGGTGGGAGAGCTGACGGCTCCACACCAGAGAAGGAAGCAGGTTTAGTTCCAAAAGCACAAAACAAGTTCTCAAAACCAACAGCTTTTCTGAAGCAGAAAGGGAAACACGATGGTAAAATAGAAGAAAGCCCACAAGAGCTGGCAGGGTGACAGCAGGAGTCAAACTTCCTTTTAACCTGATTTTTAGAAGCTGCTCAGGTGCCTTTTAAAACCATGGTGGTTATTTAAAAGGCACCGGCTGGAAATGTCAGCCAGAGTCCCACACACAGAGCTCAGGCCCCCAGAAACACCACACAGCACCGGCAGGCTCCCCTCACACAGCCTCACACCAAGGACCACAGGAGAAAGAGCCCTGGAGAATGCTCTTTTCTGGTGGGTTTCTGCGCAAAGCCCTGGCCCAGGCTCCACTGAAGAAGAGGTCTGGAGAGGAGGCTTAGCCACAGTGCTCTTAATCCGCCTGCCCTGACAAACACAATCAGCATCTGAGCAGCTTCCCGGGCGCAGCCGGAGCACCCTGCAGGGCTGGATCTAACCCTGGGGCAGGCAGGGAGCGCAACTGGTGTCCAGGGAAGCCCTTTACTATCAGCACTTCAAACCTAAGGACAGCTGTAGGAGGAAGGGGAAATGGTTTGAAAAGCCTTTCTAAATCCACTCCCCAGCATGGTTTAGGGGCTGCAGCTTCCCCCTGGCCAGAGTTATTGGCTCCCTGGGGAATCACTGCACCCCAGAAAGCCAGAGGGGCACAGAAAGGGATGCGAGGGGATGAAACCACCTCTGTCAGCAGCTTGCAGCACTCTTCCTTTAACCTCCGGTGAGATTTTGCAGGGATGCAATGGGAGGATTAAATATAAGCAAGGAAGTGCAAGCAGATCCGGAGGAGAGGGAAGGGCCGGCGGTCCCGGCAGACAGCCGCAGCAGGGTTTGATTTATCAGGGTGCAATAGGTCCGGCTGCAGGTGCAAGATGTGAAGATCAGGCAGTTCACAAGTCCCGGCTGTCAGATAAATCAACTGTCCCAACCCCATGTCCCAGCGATGGGAGGTGAGCTCCAAACTATGGTGTGACACAGCAAGGAACTGCTCACACATCCCCCTTGCACCACTTTGGAAAGGGCTGTGAGGGAGGGAGCAAGCATCCATCTTCATGGAGAAGGGACCCCAAGACCTTCTATGTGCAAGACCTGACTCTAGTAGCTCACAGACCCCAACATTCCACCCACAGAGATAGGGCCACATCCTAAACACCAGCACCACTGGGTAATCACCTCATCACCCCCACTCCAGCTCCACTTCCCCACGTAAGCCAGAGCTGGGGGTTAAGCCTGGATGGAGGAGGATTTAGACGCAGGATGCTAAATTGCATCACCCAGCTCAGCGATTTGCAATCCCTTCTGCTCGCTCCAGTGCTTCCCTTCCCATATCCGACCACCACAGGGGATATGGCCAGCTTGGCCCCACTGACACATCTGCTTATCTCCCACTTGTTCAGCTCTGGGGCCCTCAACACAAGAGGGATGTGAACCTGCTTGAGTGAGTGCAGGGGAGGCCACAAGGATTAGACATCAGGCAGAAGCTCTTCCCTGTGAGGGTGCTGAGGCGCTGGCACAGGGTGCCCAGAGAAGCTGTGGCTGCCCCATCCCTGGCAGTGTTCAAGGCCAGGTTGGACACAGGGGCTTGGAGCAACCTGCTCTAGTGGAAGGTGTCCCTGCCCATGGCAGGGAGTTGGAACTGGATGAGCTTTAAGGTCCCTTCAACCCAAACCAGCCTGGGATTTGATGGCAAAAAGCTACTGGAAGGTCTAAATTCAGCCCCATCAAGGTGACAGCGCTCTGCCCACCATGCCTGCTGTGTCTCCCACACCTCACACACCCTCACCAGCACCCTCAGCAATCACTAACCGGTGCCCTGCAGCCCCAGGAATCGCAACTACCTTTAAAAGGTGCACAAAAGGCAGCCAAATTATTGTTATTATTCATAGGTTTAAGTTCCCTCTAGAGGGAATCCCCTTCATTCCACTGGTAATATTTAGAGGGCTACAGATCTAAAACCACTGAGCTAAGCATGTCCTTAGAGAGGAGATTAATGCCATCATATTATTCAGGAGACAACTATGAGCTGAAGACAGGGGAGCTTGCTTTGAAAATGAAAAAGTAACTGGCATGAAAAACCTGCCTTTAAACACCTACCTCTGCACCGCTGCCTTTATCAACGGTGAACAGCAGTGATCCCAGCCTCGGCTGGAAAGAGCAAAGAGTTGGGAGTGCTGGCATGGGAGATAAGCCACCACAGGGTGCAAAGGATCAATGCCTGTCCTTGTGCCCATCACCTCCCTCCCTGGTCAGGGCCAAGTCCACCGACCAAGAGAAGGCACCATCAGGAGATGAACTCCTTTGGGTGCATGGTGGTGTGAGGATGTACACTGCTACCAAAGCACAGCTCCCTGGTGCAGCATAAAAACTTCAACCTCTGCAAAACCAGGGGATTTTCTTGGTGATCCCCACTTACTGACAGCCTGGGATAGCCTTTAGGATGGCCCCAACGAGACACGGATGGAGGGATGAGCTGTATGGGCACCCAGCTGCCTCCTGCCAGGCTGCAAACCCAGGGTGTCCAGGCAGGAAAGAGGGATGCGGAGCACATGGAGAGGGGAAAACGAGCAGAAACAAGCTGGTCCTGGCCACCCGCTCTCCCCGAGGCTGCCCGTGCGCCACAGGCAGGTTTATAATGCCAGATAAGGAGCGTCTCAGCAGTAGATTACACGGGCTGCTTAAGTGCTTTGCAAACAGTAGTTACAACATGCCAGGGAGAAAAACACCCTGCTGCTGGCAGGGCACAGCCCCAGCACCGCTCTCCTAAGGACACCCGTGTTTGCCCAGTGCTCAAAAGGTGGAAAATCAAAGGACAACGGCAGCCCTAGTAGCTGCCCTTGGGACAGGCAGGGACAGGCAACTGCTCCCACCCCAAACCCACCCAGCTCGGCTTCTCCTCTTTGTGCACAGGCTGGATAGGAGCAAACACAAGGGAATATTGGGAAAACTTATCCGGATTTATTCAAGGTCTGGAGGGTCTGCACTCCAGGAGGACTTCAGGAGGGAAATCCTCCCTTTTTCTCAGCACTTTATCTTAAAGACCTGATTTATAAAGCCTGGTCGGAGCATCCTCGTGGATTGCTGCTGCTGAACCAAATTCCCTCTTGACACCTCGCTCTCCTCTGGATGTAAACCTCTGGCTCTGGCTGCCCACAACCTGCCTGCTCCTTTGAGAAAGAAACAATGAGCCCAATGAAAGCGGTCAAAGATCTTCACTTTGAAAAGGTTATTTTTGGCCAAAGCACCTTGCTCTGGAAGAGATGTTTCTCACCCACAAAGCCCTCTGAGCACTTTGGTTCTACTGAAAAGATAAAAGTTATGTTTTTCTCGTGTTTTCGTCAAAAAAACCAATCTTGAAAATTACTCTTTCCCTGCAGAGGAATGGAAAGGCAGGTTCCGTGTGTGGTAAATCACTGCCAATATTTGCTGATTTTTCAGGAGAGAAATAACCCCAAAACAATGAAAAAACCTATCCCAAATCCCAAAGAATTGGGTGAGGTTTCTGGAAGCCCATGGTTAAAACTTCTTCCCAAGGCAAGCCCGACTAACAGGGCTTTTAAGACTAGTTCTAGCAAACCCCACATCCTAAACCCACTCCCCAGGTCCTGCCCCTGCTAATCCCCATTCCCCAGCCTTGGGGTGCTGCAGCCACCAAGGCTGCACAAAAGAACCCCCCCCCCCGGCGAGGTCACCCCATTTCTGATCCTTGGGCACCGGTGGCTGCCACCCGCTTTGTCCTCAGCACCCTGATTTTGAAGAGCACCCCTCCACACTCCCCCCCATGTCCCAACACCAGCATGAATCAGCCTCCTCCATTAATTAGGCCAGCAATTAGTGGCAGTCATTAGCTTTCCTACGCCCCAGGGCTGCTGGCTGGGCAGCCGGCCCCCCAGCACTGATGGTCCCCAACAGCATCCCGACCAAACACCCCAACACCCTGTAACCTTGTATTTTGGGCCACGCTGCTGCTTCCCCCCAAAAAAGCAAGAGCTTTTTGGAGGTGACTTCTCCTCACGGGTATTTTTTGCCCTTGAATCCTTGGGAACAGCCTCGCTCTGGAGGAAGGAGCTGGGGGAATTCTCCCAATCCTTAATTGAAAGAGGCGCTTAACGAGGAGAGTTTCTTTTGTCCCTTAATTGAAACAGGTTCTTACTGACAAAACTCTCCATGAATTTTAAGTGGGTTCGCAAGGGGGGGAAAAAATCCACTCAATGAATCGGGTTTTCCTGCTTTGAAATGTGCCATGTGGGTTCCTGCAGCTCTCCAAGCGCCCAAGAGCCTTTCTGGACAAGCAGGGCCTGAATCCCAAGCATTTTAAAAGGAAAAAGGACAAAGGGAAAATAATCTCATATCCAATTTTATACCGGCTGGGTGGCAGCCTCTGCTCTCACAGCAGGTCGTACAAGGACTCGTACCCAAGAAAACACTGACCGAAAAACCCCTCAACGCCACCTTTTGCTGCCTGTGACACTTTGCTTGGCCAGATTTTCCCTGGAGAGATGCTGATCCTGCTGCGAGCGCGGAGGGTGATGCTGGATCACAGGGAAGCAGGGATTTTTCCCCCCTCGGCCATGGCAGCGCTGCGAGCCCCATGGGACCAAACCAGCTGCTTCGTTTTCTTGACAGCTTCCCATTACAGGGAATTCGAAGTGGGTAGGAGAGCAGATCCATCCTGCCACAGCAGAACTGCCGGCTGCCCTGCCAAGCACTTAAACCAGCCCCAAACAGTGCTTTTGCAAAGCAGCATCCATAAAACCACAGCATGGAACCAGCTCATGGAGAGCAACCACCCCCCAGTGCCTGCACTGGGAGAAATCCCTGCGAGGATGGAGCATTGCACAAGCTTGCCCCCTTCTCCCAGGGGCTCCGAGGATCCAGGCTGCATCCATCCTGCCTGATGCTTTGCTGAGCCACAGTCAAGCTCTGCTTCCCTGCAGTCTGCCGGGAGCCCAACGCACCCATGGGGCCGGGTGCTTTGGAGGCAGGAATTGAATGGGAAGCCAGGTAACTGCTGATGTGCTGCAGGGACGGCTCCTGGGCTGGCAGGTCCTTTGGGGAAGGGCTGGGAAGCGCAGGCAGATGCAGAGGCGGGATGCTCGCGGGCCGGCACACTCCGAGGTCGTGGCCGGGCCAAGTGGAGGTCAGATCCTTTATTAGACCAATGGACACGGTTGGAAAAATGACACATTTTGGGTGTGCAGGCATTCTGCAGGCCCAGGAGCACATCTGTGTTCTCCTGAAGATATTTGTTAGGCTACTAAAAGACATTATCTCTGCACGCAAACTTTGCCCACGACCTAAAAAGTACCAGAGGCTGCAATGCCCACTGATGGTGGAGCCCACGTGTGACCCTGCCAGCGTAGCATCGGGGCTGCTGGCACCCAAACTGCCTCTGGCCTCCCCTATTTCCACATCCCTGTCTGAGGCTGTGTGAATCAAGCAGCACGTCCATGGGAAGCCTGTTGCTTTAGTTTTACCAGCTCCCAGCCTACCTGTCCTCTCCTCCTCCTCTGCAGAAGCTCCAAGCAAACCAAATGCTTGAGGAACCAACCTAGATGCCCCATCTACACCTCCACCCCAGTGCCCCACACACCAGCTTGTGCTTTCAAGCCAGTGAGAGCTGATAAACCACCATAACACGTGCTGCTTCACACCCTCCAGCCAGCAGGGCCAGGGGACCACATCACTCTCAGCCTCTCTACCTGGGGACATTCCCCACTCACTCAGGTGGGCTCCCGCATCCCCATCCCGGGTACCACGCATAGCCTCCCTCTCTCCCAGCCTTGATCCCACTCTCCGACATAAATCCATGAGGCCAGCAGTGCAGTGGCACAGCCAAGGGACGAATCCAGGCTGCTGGAGCACACACAAAATGGCCTGAGCTGTATGTTTATACTCCAGGCATCGACAGCATTTTGCAGCCGTATTTCAGGACTGTGCTGTTGACACTTTCTAACACATCCCTTTTTTTTTAAGCTGGTAACATCGCTCCAGGCTCCAAGCCCTGCAGGGCTCTATAAGGCTGTGAAGAAGCAAACAGTGGTCAGGAAGGGGGATATTTGGTGAGATTGCTGACAAGTAGCTGGAAAGCATTTGGGTTTTTGCTGAGGCCAAGCACAGGAAGCAGAGCCAAAGAGCAGCATGCTACCCTGAGCAGCAGGGGACACCCGGGGGGCTGCCATCCTTTCCAGACCATATGGCAGAGCCACTGGATGAGCTCCACATCTCCACGTTTGCCATGCCCCAAGCCCCAGAGACAGAAAAACACTTCTTCTTCCTTGCTTTGCCATCAGTGATGAGATTCCCAGGATATCTTGGGTTCCTTGGCAAAAGTGGGACAACAGGGGAGAGCCCCTTGGTCTCTCCAAGACAACCTGCATTCTCCATGACTTTGAACCAAACCAGCAGCAGGGCTGAACTGCAGGCATTAATACCAGCGCAGCTCCTCCTGGGATACCTCACACTGAGGGATCTGTTGACCTTCCTAAATCCTTCCAGGAAGGTAGCACCAAGGATTCTCATCATCTTTCCCTGTGCAGGGGGCTGCAGCAAGGTCCTGATGCTTTTGGGGAGGACACGGCACCAAGGCGCCTCCCCAACCCCAGCTCCCTCGCCACCACCGCAGTCACTGTGGGATTTACGGCTCGATATTGATTCGTCTTTGCAAGCTCTGCCATTCCAGTCGGTGGCTTTTGCAGGAAAACAACATGAATCATAAGCTACAGACCGCCCTCTCCCCGCGTCCGCGCTGTGTGACTCACCGAGCCCTTCCAGGGGTCCTGGTTTGAGGCTGCCTGCTCCGCTGCACCTAGGGACGGGCACAGAACAGGGGTGCAGGGGCCACCATCTCCCACAGGCACCCAGGGACTGAGTCCTGAGGTTTGTGAGGTGGTCTCCAAGAAAGCAGCATCACGCTTTCCCTTCACCGGGTCCTCCTTCCCTTGTCTCAAGCACACATGGTGATGGCACATTGCACAAAGCAATGCCAGCACCTTGGCCAAAAACACCACAAGGAAGCCAAGGGCAGTCATAGGATCGCAGACTGGTTTGGGTTTGGAAGGGACCTTTCAAAGGTCATCTAGTCCAACTCCCCTGCAATGTGCAGGGACATCTTCAACTAGATCAGGTTGCCCAGAACCACATCCAGCCTGACCTTGAATGTCTCCAGTCCTGAGGTCCTAAAGCACCTTCTAGAGCAGGGCAGGAAACGTCAGTGAGATAGGACTGGGGAACCCCAGTCCTCCGTGGCCACGAAGCAACCACAAGATACGAGAGCTTAATATCTTGCTTCTCTCTCTGTCCTAACCTCATGCTAGCAGGCTCAACCTCAACAACCAAAACTAAAAACCAACTCGAGAAGGTACATCTAAGAAGGTAGAATTCCACAAAAGACCATTTTGAGCAAAGCTCTCCATGGCCCTGCCACACAGCACAAACAGCCAAGAGAGCAGCTCCATCTCCAGCACCTGAGATGGGACACTTGGTGCAACCACAGCCCTTCACCTCCACGACAGGCTCCCAAAGATGACCCCAAAATCAAACCTGAGTACAAAAGCCTGCAGGAGGAGAGGGGCAGACATTATCAGTGATACTCTGCAGCAGGGACACACTCTGCTGTGCCACACTTCACCATGACGTGCTACTGAAAGAAGTATTAATCATTCTTCTTCGGTCCAGCCTAGTTTTGACTAGAAAAGGCATCACCTTTTCTTCTGTTTAAATTATCACCAACAGCGCGCTCAGTATGTCCTGTTCTAGAGCACTGACAGCGCCGTACAGAAAGAAAAGGGGGGAAAAAACCCAAAGCAACCCACAATAAACGGGCTGTTTGGATGGGATGGGTTTTCCATCCCCACCCAAGCACAACCGCACCAGATCCGCCAGCTTCCCAAAGGCGCAGGAAGCGGGAAAGGGTTTGCGTGTGTGAGCTTTCCTGTCAGTATCTGTGCCCTGTGCCGGCAGCTCCAGGGTGGAAAGGAGGAATTTGGGGGCTGCAGGCAGTGGGGTGGCATGGCACGCACTGAGGCTGGGCAAGGTGACCCTTCTGGGTGGCTTGGGGACCATCAGGATGGCAACACGGGAGGTCCTGGCTTCCCCCTACCCATGCACGGATGCTCCAGACAAGGAGCAGTGCTGGGAAACACGAGCTTGGCCATCACCTATGCTGTTCTTACCAAAAAGGAGCGCTGACATGGGCAAAGGGAAGATGCTCGGCCATCCCGCTAGCAGGATTTGAGGGTTTTTTTCCCTGCTGTATAAAGCCCCACACGTTTTTTCTATTGTTTAATTTCCTTCTTCTCCACCCACAGCAAGTTCACTGAGAAGCGAGGAACTTATTTCCTATCGAATCCGTCCCGGTTGTTTTATTTGGAATAAGACGACTTCCTCGGCCGCGGTCCCCGTGTGCAGCCGAGAGGAGCAGGCAGAGGGCTGCTCACCTCCCAGTCTGCACCAGCACAGCACCGGTACAAAACACTCTCGAGACTGGAGTAACAAAGATGCTGCTTTGCTGCAGGAAGAGCTGCTGCTTCAAGGCTGCCGGTGACAAAGGAGCATTGCAAGGCACCGGCTTCCCAGCCCTGCGAGCACCGGCAGCGGGAAGAACACCAGCCCCGCGGTGTGCTGCGGCAGCGGGAAGGGAGAGCCCCGGCGCTGGGATGTGATCGCAGTGCTGGGAGCAAGCACCAGCCTCTACAGGAAGCAAAGCCTTTTGAGTGATGCCCAAAGGTGGCCACGCTGGTGCAGCTCCCACACCGCCAGGCATCACCGGCTGCCCCATGGGCAGCACACAGGCTGCGGTGGAGGCAAAACCCAACAGATTTGGGGGGGAATAATAAACACAGCGATGTCCGAGAGGCCCAGAGTTCACGGGTGGCTGGGGAAAAGCTCGGACCTCTCCTAGCGGGGGTGATACGGTGGCTGAGCAGAGCCCCGCCACGCCGTGCCCCATCAGACCCGACCGCCTGCAGCCCTTTAGGATTCCCCGCTCCCCGGAGCGGGCCGCTTTTAGGCCTCGCACCCCACGCCCCGGGTGGCCCGTGCTGCGGCGTGGCCTCGGCGGCTGCGCCGCCCGCTGCGCGGCCCCCGCCGGCTCCTCCCGCGGGGCACCGGAGGGGCCGGGAGGGCCGGGCTCGGGGGTGAGGAGGGCGGCGGGGCCCGGCCCCGCTCCCCGCCCCAGCCCTGCGGCGATGCGAGGCCCGGCGGGTCCCCGGCCCGCGCTACCGACCGGCCGCCCTTTGTCTGCGCTGCCGCCGCCTCCCGCCGCGCTCGGCCCGTACCTGCCTGCACGGCCGGGCCCGCACCGCTCCGCCAGGCCGCCACCGCCGCCCGCTCCGCTCCGCTCCGCTCGGCTCCGCCGGGCCCGGCCCCGCTCAGCGCGTCCCGCCCGCCGCCCCGGCCAGGCACGCCCCCCGCCCGGCCCGGCCCGGCCCGGCCCCCGGCAGGCCCCGGCCCGGCAGCGCCGCGCTGGGCTCCGTGCCCGGCCCAAAAGCCGGGGCGGGGAGGGCGGGATGCGGCCCCGCACATAGCGGGGTTGGAGCCGCGGGGCTGCCCAGCGCCGCTCCCGGTTCCGCAGCCGCGGTGAGAGCCGTGTCCAGCCGCTGTGGTGCCGGGGCACACGGGATGACCATGGGCCGTGCGGTAATCTCCCGACGGGAGGGCTCCTTTGATGCCCCGGGCATGGGGCGCGTACGATGATCTGCCCCGCGATGCTCACAGCAGGTCCCTGCTCTCCCGGCTCTTCGCTGGGGCAAGCACAATGGGGTGTCTGGAAGGGTAAAGACCAGGCGGTGTGTTTGGTGTAACGGGGGTGTCAGGCTGATGCCTCCTACAGAATCCTTTTATCTTTCTCCCAGTGTGTGTGTGCGCCCTTCGTGCCAGGTTTTGAAGCCTGAGGTTTTCCCCATCCTCCTCCCCAGCCACAGAACCCGGGTGTGGTTTCAGAGCGCTGGAACATCATATCATTTTGCCCTTTCCACCTCAAGACAAGCTCAAGGTTTGCATCTGAGTCACGCCTGGCAGCACCCCAACCTGTGTGAACACACATAAAATTCCCTTCATTCCTCAGAAAGGGGAAAAACGAGCATTAACGCGGCTCAGCCACTCCGCTCCTGCCCCTGCCCTCCCCATGGAGGCTGCCGGGGGCTCTGCCGGCATGTGGAGACCTGCTCCGGTCCAGGGGAAGGGAGCCCATGTTCATCATCAGCAGGAGCTGCCCAGGTCTGTCTCACTGTGTGCGAGAGAAGGGATGTGGTACATGAAGAAGACCCCACGAGGTGTCATGTCCAATCCATGGGGATGAGATGTGGCAGAAGGTCTGCTGGGTTTGGTTTTGGCAGCGCGCTCTGGGAGAGCTTCCGCCTTAGCAGGAGCCGAGGAAGCAATTTCAATCAAATGGAACGGGCAGATAAACAAACAAAAAGCAAAGAAGAAAGGAAGTCGTAGGGAAGGAGACACAAAGAATCGCAGACAATTATGGCTGCGCATTTTCTAACGCGCTCTGAAGCATTCATTGAAGTCGAAGACTTCTTATCCTTAAACATTTCACTTCCCGCACAAGCCTTTTCTCTGAAGATCTCAGAATATCTTTGCTTACGCCAAAGTTGCTTGAAAGCTCAGAAAACAAAAAGGGACAAACAGGAAGCTTTCCAACTGCAAACTGCTGTAAAGGGTATTAAAAGGATATTTTCTCTTCAGCCTTGAACGATTTGCAAACTCAGCCTGAAAATGTATCTGTGGCGGGAAGAGCTTTCTGAGGCCACGCTAACCTCTGTCACAGTTCTAGCAGAGGAGGTTCATGCACGAATCATCGAGCAAAAAGCCAGCAATGAGTAATTCAAAGGCACGCACCAAACTCCAAGGACAATCTGCAGAATCCACAATCTCCAGCTGTAAAGTTTTCCACTGAATAGTTACTTCTGAGAAAAAGGAATTCGTTGAATTCTTGACTTGGCATTTGCTAATACATATTTTTTTTTCCCCCAAGAATGAACAGAAGGCTGCTCAGGAAAGCATTGGCATTTATTAATACCAGCTCTGCATTTTACATGAGTATCAGGTAGCAGGGTTTTTTTCTTTCTTGCCTATCTTCTGTTTGCAAACACAAAGGAAACCAGTTCCCTTCCTGCATGCCTCAGCTTCCAGGCTCTTCTTCAGCACATCTGTCAGAAAGAAGTTTAGCGGCTTTCCTCCGCATTGTCTCCAATTTATTAATCAACACTTTCAGCTCCCTACTGAGTTACAGCCAAATTATGGTCCCCTTGAAGTCCATGGCAGCACTTCCACTGGCTTCATTAGGACCAGAAACCAGCTCTTGAAGTCTCTGCCAATTCCTTAAATGCTTTAACTTCAGCGTCGGAGATTTCTTTTTTAATCTTCTTACGCCTGTTTCTGACACATCATTTTACATGTGTGCATGCACGAACTGCCTTTCTGAACTAAAAACGGCCTTAAAAGCAAATGGAAAGCTTTCCTAGTTTTTTTTTTTTACCTGTGAATGGCTGCATTTGGGGCCCCCAATTTCTCTTTGCCAGGGCTATTAGAGGAAAGATGCCATTTCAAGGGGCCCGGAGCTGTTTGAAACCCCCAACCACAGACCTTGCTCTGTACCAGGCAGACAGCAAGGGTTCAGCCCATGAGGAGAGTTTTGACCTCTTCCAGCTCCAATCTCTGTTTCAAGGCCACCAGTAAGGACACTGGTCTGGTGGTTCGTGGGAACAAGACACAGCCATGGAAACAGCACCAAAATTCCTGTTGTGGGAAGCCCGGAGCAGGGCCCTTCGCAGGTCAGGCCAGTTGCCTCCCACTGACCCCCTCACCAGGACCAGTTCACATCAGGGCCAGAGCCTGGGCAGGAGAAGAGGTCGAGAGCAGCATTCCCGTTTGCCTTGGCTCTCCAGCTCCCTTTCTGTTTAGTCACTGGCTGAGTTATGAAATCCGCCTGCAGCGTCACTGTGTCTGTGGGTTTCCCATGGGCTGGAGAGGCTATTACCAAGGAGCAGCTGGAATGTTAATTACCCATTAAGGAACTAAATCTGGGGGATTTCTCAAAGCAAATACACATCATCTCTGGCGCTGACCGCACCGTGGCCTGAGCATCCTTCCCATCCAGGACTGAGGATGCAATCCTTGCAGCCCCTGCTGGGTGCCTCCCTTCTCGCTCATCGCAGCCGGAGAAGGTCCTCAGTGCTGTCCTCAGCGGCTAGGACAGCCTGGCTGGAGCTGGCATTGGAACCCTAGGAACATTTTGCAGGCAGACAGTTCTCTTGCAGACACACCAGGACTGGTGCAAGGCAAAGTAAAAGGAAAGAATTCATCCTGGATAGTGGAGAAAGCCCCATCCCACACACAGCCTGGAGGGATTGGGAGCAGCCTGCCTCCCAGCTGCTCTGGGGCTGAGGGGCAGTGCTGGGTTTTGAACTGTTGCGTTGTTTCTTTTTAGAAGCTCATCTGGTTATTTCAGCCTGTCACCCCATAAGTGGACGCTTCCCTGTTTCCTTGCCTCTGGCTTGCATCTGTTCCCGGGGAACATCCGAGGCTGGTGCAAGCCAGGCGGAGGATCCTCACAGCCTGCCCCGCATGCGTGGCTCCTTGCGGAGGGGAGGAGTTCAGGCTCCCTTCATACCCTTCACTGTCCCCAGACTCCTTATCAGACGGGTCACCCACAGCCACCACCACACACGTGTCCTGATGCAGGGTGACCTCTGCAGCACTCGCCTGCTGCTAACTCCTGCCTTTCCCCCTTCCTTCGAATCAGGCCATGGGCTGTGTCACCGGAGCCTCCGGCTGGAATTACAGCACTCCTGCCAATGTGTATTTTAAAAGCCTCTCCTTCAATATTTAAACAGGAAGATCCCTGTCTGCTAACGAAGAGAGGAGCGAGTGAAGGTGGCCCACAGGGTCAAGCCAGGCGTTATGGTGAGCACGGAGAGCTAGGGAAGAAGCCCAGCACACGGGGAGCAGGGATCCTTATGGACCACAGCTCTTCTCCCTTGTGGCAGCTGAGAGGTTTGCAGCCTGGAGGGACCTGGGGTGCTTGGCCAGAGAAGGGAAGAGGTACCCCAAAAGATACCAGCCTTGTTCACACACAAATGCCCCCCTAAAAACACGCAGGACCTCAGAGCTGTGGTGCTGATGGGTGCGAGAAGGGGGTCAGAAGTTTCCCACAGGGCAGCAGCAAATGCTGCTGGTCGAGCAGAGGTGCTGCAGATGTTTTCAGGCTTTCAGACCATGCAGCCGCACTAGCAGGGCCATTATAAGGAGCCTCCCTCGTACATCTGCTCCTCCTGCGGTCAGACCGGCTCCGGCTGCGGCTCCTGGGTGCAGATCTGAACCTGTCAGCTTTCCCCACCCACGGCACCCATGGGTGTGCTCCCAGCCTGTCACAACACAGACCCACGTGGCACCGAGCTCTGCTGGGCGCCAGGGTGACGCATCTGAAGCAGGGCAGCATCAGGACCAGGAAGCAGATTCAAGCGCTATAAAGTCTGGTTCAATCTGCCTTTTTCCAAAGGTCTTTGATGTTTCCCATCCTTACTCTCCTGAGTGCTTTTAAAATCACTTGGAAACAGAAAACATTTGCTTGCTGGACAACCTTGATGTAAAACTTTACAAATTTATAGTGTTTGCTGTAGAGGTGGAACAAATCTGCCCTGATAATTGCTCTGGGAGGACAGTCCCTGCACCATCGCCCGCAGCTGCAAAGCCCGGGGGCAATGACCTGGGTTGGAATCTCCCCCATTAGCTCCTTAAAAGAAAACACTTCAGACTTCGACATGTTAAAACCACCATGTACATCCCCTTATGGGGAAGATCCCAAACACCTCCTCGCAGCCGGCGCTCCTGCCTGAGCTCAGCGCAGGGACAAGCAGCTGCCTGGACCCCTGACAGCGGAGGGGGAAAGGCTTGTGACTCAGCTCAGCCCCACCAAACCCGAGCAGTGCTGATTGCGGCAGCGTGCCGGCATTACATTGATTTTCCTCGTTGTTTTTTAAACCGGTTCACGCCCGCGTTTCCAAAGCTCTCCCAGCACATCCCTGTCAGCACCACAAGCACCGCCGCCATCTTGGGAAGGGACCCTCACAACGCTCCCGCCGCCATCTTGGGGAGGAACCCGGCGGCAGGAGGATGCCGCCATCTTGGGAAGGGACCCTCGGTACGTGGCCGCCGCCATCTTGGGAAGGGACCCGGCGGGAGGCGGCCGCACCGTCCTGGGGAGGGCGACCGGCCCGGTTTGCCGTCAGTGGTGCCGGTCACGGTTTTACGGCAGCGGCGGGACCGGGACTGGGACTGGGAGCGGGGCAAAGCCCTGTCAGTGCGACCGGTGAAACGCAGCTTCGCGCCATCCCTTCCGGGTGAGCGGCAGTGACTTCCGCCCTCTGAGAGCGCCGCTTCTTTCGCCGCGGCGGCCGCCGGAGCAGACGCGCAGGTGAGAGCGGGGCCGGGCGCATCCGCCGCCATCCGCCCGCCCGCGCCTCGCCGCGGCCCACCGTCCGCTGCCCGCCTCCTCGGGGCCGGGGCTCCGCGGGGCAGCGCGCCCGGCGGCGGGGGGAGCGCGCCCGGCGGAGCGGGGCGCTAGGCCGCGGGCGAGCCGGGGGCTGGCGGAGCTGCGCGCCCGGCGCATGGTGCAGGGCGGCTGGGCTGGTGGAGTGGAGGAGCGGGAGGCCTGGCCCCTGAGCGGCCGCGGCTGTGTCCGGTGCGGGCGCAGGGGGGTGAAAGTAGGTCGTGGCTGGGTTGATTTCCTTAACGAGGTTATTCGACTTCTCTCTTGTGCTGGTTGTAGCTGGTATTTGGCAGGAGAGGGCAATAGGGAACCATCTTGCCGTGCTTGGAAGCAGACACACGGGCTCCGCAGGCACCTCACCGAGCCCTGCTGAGTGCCGCAGCTCCCATAGCTGCGTGTGGGCTTCGGAGCACATTTACCTGCGCTAGTGCCAAGGATGTGGTCAGGAGAGCAATAACACAGAAGAACCTGAGCTAGTGCTTGGAAGGTCTGCAGAGTCAGGGCTCTGGGACAGTAGCCGGGTCTTTAAGAGTTGTTTGGTTCAGTGTTTCCATAAAGTCATAAATGAGCAAGGGGAGGCTCTCAGCAGGACTGGTTATCAGGGGAAGGGGCTCCCTCGTGCTCTGGGGACATCGGCTGCCGTGAAGCACAGCGCGGGTAGTTCCTGCTGGGAAGTGCAGCAGTTAAACAGTTGTGGGTGCTGACCTGTGTGGCGGCACAGAGCAGAGCTGGGAACCTTGGGTTTTATGAGAAGCCCACTTGTACCCCACATTGCTACCTGCGTTTTGCCAGTGGTAACATACCTTGCTTGGTAAAGGGTTGCAGTAGCAGGGAATTTCATAAAATCCCAAAGGAGAATGCTGAGGAATCCACCATCTTCTGTTGTTGTTCAGAAATGGCACCTCGTAAGGGCAAGGAGAAGAAGGAAGAGCAGGTCATCAGCTTGGGACCTCAGGTTGCTGAAGGAGAAAACGTGTTCGGCGTCTGCCACATCTTTGCTTCCTTCAATGACACTTTTGTGCACGTGACGGACCTCTCTGGCAAGTGAGTACTGACCAGGAATGAGATTTGGGTCGAGGTTCCACCAAAGCCCTTTTGAGCTTCTGCTGAGCTGCGAGACAAGATGATGAACGTAGAGCAGGCAGCTTGGTGTGCTCCTCTGTGCTGAATGTTGTGTTCAAGGTGCTTGTTGATCCAGTAAGATTCAAAATAACGGGTTCTGTCTGCAGCCAGAAGCTGGTTTGGGGGGAGGGAAGAGGAAGGGCTTCCTTCTAACCTTCACCCTTGCCTTTCGTAGGGAAACCATCTGCCGGGTGACCGGTGGCATGAAGGTGAAGGCAGACAGAGACGAGTCTTCTCCCTACGCGGCTATGCTGGCAGCGCAGGATGTTGCCCAGCGGTGCAAGGAGCTGGGCATCACTGCCCTGCACATCAAGCTGCGTGCTACCGGTGGGAATAGGTACGTTGGCTGGGCCTGGCATTCCCAGAGGATGTGGGATTCCCCTTCTTTGTGCTGCCTCAGTTGGTAACGTGGCTGCGCTCTGTGAGCTTGACTTCAGACTTGACCTGAAGGGTGTCTCTTGCCTTGTGTGGTGATGGGCTGATGTCACCCATCCTGAACCCCTCCTGAATGGCATCTCCCATTGACTGGCACGAGGGTTTGCTCTTATTTATCTGGTAGTAGAATGGGAAGTGCTTGGAGATGTGTTACCTTGGAATGACACTCAAGTGCCTGTCGTCTGGCTGCTTGTGAATGGTTTGGGTCTGAGACCTGGGTGATTTGGGATGGGGAAACTGATTTTGACACTCTCAGCTGTTTGTGAACTGTGTTCAACTTCTGAATCATTAAAGGGATTATTGGTTCTGATTCTCTCCTCCAGGACCAAGACTCCCGGGCCTGGTGCCCAGTCAGCCCTGAGAGCTCTGGCCCGGTCTGGAATGAAGATTGGCCGCATTGGTGAGTGGTGGAGAAAGGAATAGCTGGATGTGTCCATCATGGCTGCAGAGCCTTGAAAACCCCCCAGTTTGGAGGGATTCTTTAGTAACAGGAGCTTTGCAGGCACATGTGCTGCTCGCTGTGATGGTTTAACTTTGGGATGTTCTTCCTGGCCTCTGTCAGATGGCTCTGAAGGTGTGATTGAATTTAAACAGATGCTTAAGTGTATGATTCACCAGGAGGCGGCGTGAGCAGGCTTCAGAAGCCAGTTTCTGTGTGCAGGATAAAGCCCAGCTGCACAGCAGGGTGCTGCTGGTCCTGTGCTGGAACAGTGCTTGTGCTGGAGCTGTTCGGTCGCCTGGAGCTCCTGTGCTGGTCCCAGCTTAATACTCAGAGTCACTAATAGTGGAGTTCCTCCAGCTGCTCAGGGGGAGTCCCAACCTGCTCTGGGGAACCGTGAGAAGCACTGGTGGTGGCTGCTCCAAAAGTTACATCAGGCACCTTGTGTTTCTTTGGAAGTGCTCTGGCTGCTCGGTTTAAGTGGGATGGGAGAGGGGGATTTTTGCTTCTGCAGCACTAAAAGCCCTTGGCGAGCTCAGGGATAGCTTTGCTCCCGTGGAGTGTTCGTTCAGCCTGCGTGTGGCCTCTGCACCCACGGGGTGCCGCCATGGGGTGGTGTGGTTTAAGCCCAGATGGTAACTAACTACCACACAACTGCGCTCTTGCTTCCAGCCCGGGTGGGATGGGGAGAATCAAAAGGTAAAACCCACGGGTTGAGATAAGAACAGTTTAATAATTGAAATGAAGTAAAATAACCCAGCTGAAACCAGGCCATGTGGTGGCTGCTGCGGTTGGGTGGCTCTGCTGTGCCCAACTGGCTTCTTGGGGTACCTCTGGAAGGTGACTGTGGTTTTGGTTTTGTTCTCCCTGCAGAGGATGTCACCCCCATCCCCTCTGACAGCACTCGCAGGAAGGGGGGTCGCCGTGGACGCCGTCTGTGAGCAGTGCTGCACCTTGGGATATTAAAGCTCTCTTTTAAACCTCAGCTGTCTGTTTCTCATTGAGACGTGCCCAGGAGTTGAGTGGCTTCAGTTTAATTACATCCATGAATGGCTCATGCTCTTGGGGCTGGGCTGCTGGTTTGGCTTGGGATAGTTCGTACTGCTGCAGAGGTGCTCTTCAGTGTACATGGCAAGCTTCTAAAAGCACTGGAATTACAGCTCCCTCGGCTGCTCTGTTTATGTATTTATACTTCCAGGGGTATTTAAGAAAATGACTCCTTACTTCTTAGGCAGGCACTGATGTTTGCTTCCATGGTATGTGCTGCCATCACCTGGATTAAGTGCCCAGATCCACCTTTGCCAATGTTCTAGCTCGCCAGGCTTTGAAACAGCTCCAGCTCCTGTCACTTCCTCAGATGTGACAGCATTTTAGACCAAGATTCATGGCCATACCATACTGGAGAGGTGCAGTTTGAGATGGGTGGGTTCTGTGTGCCTGTGGTTAACGTAGCTGTGGCTTCCACAGCTCGAGGGAGCGATGACACTGTCAGAATTCTTCCTGGGCAGTAGTGAGGTGACCCCTTGCACAGTGCAGCGCTTGCTGGGTGGTGAATCCCAGTCTCAGTGCAATGTGCTGCAGGTCAGGTTTGTGTCGAGGCAGCTACAGCTCATCCAGCTTTGCCTCCTTGGTTGCACTTGTGTGCTCTTGGCAATGAGGGAGCTCATTTGGAGCTGGTGAAGTGTTTGTGCAGAAATACTTGTGGTCAGGCTTAAGTGATGGTTAATCAGAATTGGCTGAAAAAGTGCAGGATTCTTAGCACAGTTACATGGCAAATAGGAATGGTTTGTACATGCTGTGTGACCTGTGCAGTGAAGCGGGCAGGCACCGTTCTGATGTGCTGGGCTCTTGGACAAAGTCTCCCCTCAGATCTTTGCTATGAGGGTGCTGAGGCGCTGGCACAGGGTGCCCAGAGAAGCTGTGGCTGCCCCATCCCTGGCAGTGTTCAAGGCCAGGTTGGACACAGGGGCTTGGAGCAACCTGCTCTAGTGGAAGGTGTCCCTGCCCGTGGCAGGGGGTTGGAGCTGGGTGAGCTTTAAGGTCCCTTCAACACAAACCATTCTGTGATCCTGAGGCTTGAGAACCTCATCACTTTCATGTGGGCTCCTTCCCACACCTTTGCATCTCCAAACACTTTACAGGGGTTCCTTTGCCTGCCTACTCGTCCCCAGCCTCGCTCCCCTCACGGGAAGGGTGCTGTGGCTGGTGGTGGTGTTGAGGCGCTCTGCTCTCAAAGCAGTCTCTGTTCTGGTGCAGTAACTCAGCCTGGGTTGGATCCAGGGTGTGTTGCTCCTGTCAAGCTTGGTCTTCACTTGCTGAGCCCTGGCTCTGGCACGGTGGAAGGGGGCGAGTTCCACAGCGGAGGAAACCAGGCTGTCTGATCCGAAGCCATGGTGCGCCTCGGTCTTCACAGCGAGAACTACTTGGACGCTTGTGGTTTCGAGGTGAGTCATGATCTCTTGGAGGTGTCCTTGCTGTGGAAAAGAAAGCTGGGCTTGTGAGCAAGCAAGCGAGCTGCTGCTGGGCTTTCTGCAAGCTGTTGCTTAATACATGACTTCCCTTTTCTGTGGAAAAAAAAATCTCTGCCTGGACAGATATTCCTAAGCCAGCATTTCCCTTGGCGCAGCCCGAGTGTTGTATTTGTAATTTTAGATGAGGCCATGGAAAACTTGAGAAGAAACTTCCCTTACTGCCTTAAAAGTGCTCTGTTTGCCATTCAAATTGCTCTTTTCCTGTACTTCAAGTGTTCCTTGAACTCTGTGTGGAGAAGGGGCCGAAAACACGAAACCAGCAGTGGCTCGGCCAACACAGAGCTCAGCTGAGGAGGGAACAGGGCCGGGGAGCGGGATGCTGGTTGCTACTAACACCTCTAGTCAGTAGTTTCATATATACTCTTAAGTGAAACCTGTTGCTGTTCTGATGGGGGTCACTTTGTCCCTGGTGACATTCACGTGGCTGCTTTGCAGGTTATCTTTGCGAAAGCTCTACAGGAATACAAAATCCAGTGCAGGTTGGTACAAGTTTAACAGATCCCACTCCTTTTTTGGGTGCAGTTCGAGGTGTTTTCCTGCTCAGCTCCATCTCCCTCGTACTGCACACAAGGCAGAGCACAGTTCAGCCCTGCTGTTTTCAAGGGCAGGTATGGAAATGGGAAGGTGTCTGCTCAGTGGGGCAAGAAGGGAAGTGGCTTTTTGTCTGGTTCTGGGTTCCCACCATGTCATGGGGTCAGGCTGGCACCGGTGGTGGTGAGCCTTGCGGTGGCATTGGCCTTGCTTGGGTCTGGAGAGGAGGTTGTTGGAGAACCAGATGGGACCTTTGGGTCTAACCTGGGGCAGGAGGAACCCAGATCTACTCCTGTGCTTGGTGCATCCTCCCCTGGGGAGGTTTTCTGGGGCTTGCACATGAGGCAGGAACTCTGCCCCGTACAGGAAGGTGGATTTGCTTTATTATCCCTTAACCTTTGGAGGCAGGAGCTGTGCTGTCCAGGCCGAGATGCTGTAAGCCCAGCCTATGCTGCTTGCTGCCCGCACCATGCTGTGGGCAGGGGCTTCCCTGGGCTCGCTTCACAAGTAATGGCAAAACCAGCTTTTATTTCTCAGCCAACCTGACATCTTTGAAAGGACTTCCTGCATCGGTGTGAAACCCCCGGGGGAGAACTGGTGAATGAGGAAGCGAAACCGGAGAGCCGGGCACAGAGCCGGCTGTGGGGTGTGTGTCCTGGGGCTGTCTGGAGGGAAAGGCTCTCCTGGCTGAGCGTGTGGATGGGTTTCATGGCTCCTGTTGGTTCCTGCCCCTACCCACCTGCTTGTCCTGTGTGATTTGGTGAGGAGCTGCACCATGGAATGCTCATCCCACCGAGGGCACAGGGCTGGTTGTGGCTGCGGCACATCCCCAGCTCACAAGGCCCCTGGAGACTGATCTGTGCTCTCTGGTGAGCCCTGTGGCTCAGCCGTTCCCCTTGGGTTTGCCCCGGGATTGATGCTCTGCTGCTGAGGTGTCATCTCATGGGCAGCGAGGAATGTCCTCACCAACCACCAGCCTAAGCAGGATCTATGGGCTGAGAGCTGTGAGGTGGAGACTCGGCTGGTAACAAACAGCTTCACGTGAATGGCCCTGGGGTTGTTTCCACCTCCCTGCCTGAAATAATTGCTCTGCTGGCTCGGGTCGAGGTCCCCAGGGAATGAGCAGGTCTGAGCTGAGCCCTGAGCCTGCTCCTCGCTCCAGATGGCTGCTTTTCCCCCCAAAAGACAGCCGGTGCCCCAGCCTCCTCTAATGGTGTCGGGGTCTTCATGGGCAGCACAAAACATGCACAAAGACAAAGCCTTGGGGGTGGCGGGGGGCGATGAGCCTGTGCTGGTCCGGGTGCCAGCATCAGGCTATGGAATGGGATAAGGCAGCCTGGAAGCTGCTCTGTGAAAACATTTGCATCTTCCCAGGAAAATCAATTTACAGACTTAAAACACTGAAGTGTTCAGGGAAGCACTGAAGGAGTTAATGGAGAGGTCTGTGTGCAGAGCAAGGGCTGATTTGGTGCTGAATGGGCTCGGCCAGTTTATCATCGCCTGTGTTTGTGGTTTCAGAGTCAGGCCCCGCTCCATGAAATCGCTGAGAGGTTTCTCTCCCCAGGTTCCTGCTCAGGCTTTCCTTAGTTCCCCTTAGGGTTGAGGCTGGTCACGGAATGAGCTCAGAGCGTGACACCAGGCTGCGGGTCTTGTGGGGAGCTGGGCTGAGGCTGTGAGAGAAACCAGTGTTCTCCAAGACCCCTTCCATGGAAGGGGTTTATGTGCTTTTGTTCCCTCCCTTTATTTTTAACATCTCAGATGGTTTCTAACTGCAGCATCACTTAAAAAGCAGCAGATAAATTATGTGTCTTCAAACATCTAGGGAGGAATGCAGGTAGGGGCAGAAGCTGGGTGTGAAGGTGGCCTGGGGTGAGGCTAATGGATACCCTTGGGCAGGGGGTTTGTGCACCCCAGGAGCCCCAGGGCTTTCCTGCTGGGTTGCATGAGCCTGGAGATGGGACTGAAGCCCTTCCCCTGTGTGGAGGCTGTGATTTCCCTCTTGGGAAGCTGGAGCATCATCCAGCGGTGCCTGCTGGGATGCCCTCCCTTGCTCCATGGCAGTGCTTCCCATACAATCCCAGACTGGTTTGTGTTGGAAGGCATCTTAAGGCTCATCCAGTTCCAACCCCTGCCACGGGCAGGGACACCTTCCACTAGAGCAGGTTGCTTTTATTTTAGGCTGTTCCTTAACCCCGCTCTGGCAGCACAGTGCCGGGCTGGCTGTGCCATCCCTGCCGGATGCCTCCAGGACTGACCGGGAGAAGGGATGGAGCTGCTGAAGGAACCTGCCCGTGCTCACCGCGGCCTCAGCCACTTTCCAGCCCTGGGGCTGCGTGTGGAGGTTTGAAGGTAACCGGTGACGTCCGGGCTGTTGCTTTTGGTTTCACACTTGGTTTCACTTCTGCTGAACCCTGGCCATGGTTGTGCTGGATCCTGGCGCTGGAACTGCCCCGGTGCTGGGCATGGGGTGCCCGGCAAGGCCAAATCATGGCTGAGCGCTGGTGCTGGGGATGTGTCACCCCCAGGGTGCCCTGGGTGCTGTATAAAATCACCTACAATGAGCGTTATGGGGTGGAATGGCTGCCCTTGCACATGCAGCACTAGCGGGGCTGTGGGGTGGGCTGGGGGCCCACGCTGCCCCACTCCCACTGGTGCTTTGGGGGTCACACACCTTGAGGGGCTTCTCCTCTCCTGGGTTTGGGGGCTCAGCCCCCCAGAGCCGTTGCAGGTAGGCCAAAGGGGGTGCTGCAAAAGGAGGGGGCTTGAAAACACTCGATGGTCCTTTAATCATCACCCCTGCAGCCTGAGAGGTGCTGGCCAAGCACCCCCACCCCGGGGGGGTCCAAAATGACCCCAAATAGAGGGGTTCATCCAAAGTGCAGCTTTTCCCTTGCAGCAAAGGTGAGTAAAGAGGGGTGTACCTTGATGGCATGGCCCCTTGGAGGGTCCTGCTCAGCCTCTGGTGTGGGAAACCCTCCCCACGGCATCCCACCTCAGCATCCCACTTTCTTCTTCACGCATTGCCTCCATCTCCCCATCCTACCTCCTGTACCCCAAATCCCACCTCTTGCCCCCACCCAGGGGTCCCAGAGCCCTCAGGCCCATGGCACCGGGTGTCACCAGGCTGTACATAATGACCCACGGGTGGCAGTGGGGTGGGAAGCGATGCCCCACAAGGTGCCTGTGGTGCTCACGGCCGCATCCAGCATCATCTGCGGACCGGGGACCTGCCGAGCAGAGGTCTGCCTGGCAACAAGTGATGCACGTCCCGGCAGCCAATGGGGATTTTTTCTGCCCCCCTCCCGGGGGGTGTCGCGGGCAGGGTGGGGCCGGGGGTATTTCCCGCAGCAGCACTCGGGGTGCTCATTGTCCATCGAGGTGCTCGGTGCAGCCATGGCCGACGAGCAGCGGGATCTCATGTCCAACCGCGGCAGCAGCATGCTCAGCATCGGGGACACCCAAAGGTGCTGTGCTGGGGGCACGGGGATGGGGGGCTTGGGGAGGTGGGGGTCATGGGGAGGGCAAAGCGATGGGGATGTGGGGCAGGAAGGGTGTTGCGTGGCTGTGGGGTGGACCACGCAGTGGAGCCGGCAGTTAGGCCACGAGGGCACGGAGTGACCGTGGGGCAGAAAGCTGGGACCGTGTTGTGGCTATGGGGCACTGTGGAGGCAAGAGGGCTGTGGCGTGGTTATGGAGTGGAAGGAGCTGGAGCATGGCTGTGGGGCGGGCAGGGGCACGGGGTGGCTATGGGGTTGAGGGGGTCATTATTTCTGGGGCGATGGGGACATGGCATGGCTATGGGGTGGACAGGGGAACAGCACGGCTATGGGGCAGGCAGGGACACAGCGCAGACCCGGACCCCAGCGAGCTCTGTAGGGACACCCCCATGTCCCAACCACCCCCATGTCCCAACCAGCCCCATCTCCCACCCCGCCGGGGGCGCTCCCAAAACTTCCAACCATTCAGGAGCCCGGGAGCTCTGACATCATCAGTCGCCAGGCAGACTTCGGGGCGGCGAGTCCCGCTCCGGACATCGGCTGCGGCAGCCGGGCAGCACCCAGGGGTGCCCGCACCTCATCGGGCACCGGGGGCTCCCTGCAGCCCTGCTGCACCCCATCAGCGCCCCTTCACCCAGGGCAGGGTCTGGCAGCGTGGTAGGCGGCTGCAGGGCGCTCGGCTTTGCCTTCCCTTGGCGTGGAGAGCGATGGCAGCAGTGACGCCTTCGCTTTTTGCACCAAGTGTTAGCACCGAAGCGCAGTCTGGCACTCCATGGACATGTCCCCTGCCCCCTGGGATCAGAGAGGCTTCAGGGAGCTCCATCATTGCAAAAGGCAATGCCCAGAGCGATGCCGTGCCCCCTAATCCCACATGCCCGCACCCTCCGTGCCCATCCGGTGCCTCCTCCCTCTCACCCCGCGGTGGTTTTCGGTTCCCCAGCGTGGAGGAGGGACCTTCACGCTGAGATTTCACTTCTGCACGTCGTGATGGGGGCAGTTTGCGCTTGTCTGGTTGCAAAGCCCCTGGGAGGTGGTGATGGTGATGGTGGGGTATGAGGACATCCGCTGCTGGGGGCTGGGGCTCCCCATGGTGCATGGCAGTGGGGTTGGAACTGGATCATCTTTAGGGTCTCTTCTATGATTCCCTGTGCTGCAGGTCTGGGCTGGGCCGCAAAGCCACCCTCTCCACGCTGTCCGTCCTGGTGGCCCTGCTGATCGCCGGCCAGGCTGTCACCATCTACTTCGTGTACCAGCAGAGCGGGCAGATCAGCAAACTGACCAAGACCTCGCAGACCCTGCAGCTGGAGGCGCTGCAGAGGAAGCTGCCGGCCAGTCAGTAACCCCACGGCACCGGCGTGGTGATGGAGGGTGGTTGGGAGAGGGGACGGGTCCTCCCTGGACCACCGGCCCCGGCGCCTCTCACTGCTCCTCCCTCTGTAGGTGCCAGGCCGGTGAACAAGATGAAGATGGCCATGGTGAACAGCCCCATGGTCATGAAGGTCCTGCCCCTGGTCCCCTCTGTGGGCAACGTGGTAAGAGATGCTGAGCGCTGCGTGGCTGCTGCCCGCTGCCCCCGGGGCTCGCTGCCAGCCCTTGCACTCATGCTGCCCCTTTGCCTTTTCTCTTGAGGCCTTGGCCCCGGCCAGCAACAGAACCGAGGACCAAGTCAAGCACCTGCTGCTAGTAAGGTCCCCTCTACCCTTACTGACCCCATCGCTGCCTCCTCCACTGCAGGAGGCGATGGGACTCTCTGCTTCCAGCTTGCTGTGCCTTGGCTGGCTTTGGGGTCCATTGGGGTGCTCAGAGCTGGTGGGAGCTCCTGGCGCCCTGCACTGTCCGTCTGGCTGACATAAGCAGAGCTTCAGCCCTCCCACCTCGTTTCTCTCTGCCCTGTCTCACTGTGGTGCTCGCTCTGCAGCAGGCAGACCCCAGGAAGACGTTCCCAGATCTGAAGGACAACATGATGAACAACCTGAAGAGGCTGAAGAGCACCATGACTGATGCGGACTGGAAGGTCAGTGCTTGCTGCTGTCCTACTCACCCCCTTTGAGGAGGATCCTGCTCTGGGGAGGGACTGGGGTGTCCCCACCTTGGCCCAAGCTGGAGTCTGGTGCACCCACCCTGTAATGGTTAATGTGCTGCTCCCCTTGCTGCAGTCCTTCGAGTCCTGGATGCACAAGTGGTTGCTGTTTGAGATGGCCAAGAACCCCAAGCCAGAGGAGGAGCATAAGGCGGTCCCAGCAACGAAAGGTACCAGGGATGGGGGCTGCTGAGCTGAGGAGGGTTGGGATGGGCCCTTTGGGAACAACCACCCGCTGTAGGTGCCACCATGGGGCTTTCCAAAGGCAACCAAACCCTCATCCCTTGGCCAGTCAGTCATGGACCTCTTCATTCCATGGGGAGCCTCTGGTTGGTGGTGTTTGGGACATCACAGAGCCGCTGCTTGTAGGGTTTTTGAGATGAGTGAATGTCTGAAAAGCCGGAGCACCACCCCACATCCTCGGTCCTTAGCTGGCCCTAGAGCTTTAGGTCACCACAGTGGGGCTTCTTCACCTTCCAAGTTGAATTCACCTGCTCTGGATGAGAAGCTCCTGCAGATGCCAGGCAGCAGAAGGGCCAGGGGGGGTCCCTCACAGTGTCTCCCCTTTGTTCTTGTTGCCCTTAGTGCTAACTAAGTGCCAGGCGGAGGCCAATTCCTGGGGTGTGCATCCGGGTCGGTTCCAGCCGCAGTGCGATGAGAACGGCGACTACCTGCCCAAGCAGTGCAATGCCTCCACGGGCTACTGCTGGTGCTCCTACAAAAACGGCACCAGGATTGAGGGCACTGCTACCCGGGAAGAGCTGGACTGCGAGGGTAGGTCGCCAGGGAGGGGAAGGAGAGGAATGAGCAGCCTCTGTGGATGCTGCTCCTTGTTTTGGTGTAGTTAGGGAGAGCTGACAGAGAGCACAGGGTGCCCAAGCTGTAGGGAGCATCCCTCATTGGTGCCAGCGTGTTAAGGCTGGAGGGGTCCCTAAACACAACTGAGGTGTGAGGTCAAGGTCTTCCATCACCCCCCCCGTTGCCTCCAAACCTGCAGCTCATGGGGTGGGTGCAGGCTCTGCCTCGGTGCCCTCAGGGCATCCAGCACCCACATCCTGCCCTCCCTCTGCAGATGCTGCCACCGCTGCCCCTCCTACCAGCCCGGAGCTGGAGGAGATGATGTTCTCCGGGGTGGACATGCTCAGGCTGGGTGCGGAGAAAGGTGAGTCCTGGGATGGGGAAAGCCCTGGGGGCTGCAGCAGAGGAGGCCGGGGGCTATGGGAGGTACATGTCTAGTCCCAAGAGCCGGGGCAGCACCAGGCTGGGGAGGTGGAGGTTGTGATGGAGACACAGCAAAAGCAACCTGGGCTTTGGAGGGTACTGGAACATCTCACTGACTCCCTGCCCTCTTTTCCCCCCACAGTCAACTAGAAGAGGACGCCACGGCTGCCTGTCCAGACTTCAGCATCCAGCTCACATTTAGTTTCTTTGCTCTATCTCATTTCTGCTCTTACACTGCTTTTCCAAGGCGATTAACAGCGGGTGCCCCTGCCCCTCGAGGCATCGGCTGTGCCCCTTCCCCTGCTGCAGGGCCAGGCTGCCACCAGGACCAGTGCCAGAGCCAAAGTGTTCCCCCAGGGTGGGTACAGCAGGCTGGAGAATGATTTCAATGGTGTCAGACCCCTAAATCCTGTTCCCTTTTGCTCACGGGCATCCCACAGCAGCCAGACAACACGCACAGAGCTCACCCTGCTGAAGAATGAGCCACTAACGCTTTCTTCCACTGAATGAACATTAAAAGCAGCAAAACAACCTCCACCAGCTTCTTAACTGACCCCCGTAGGTTGAAGCCCTGTTAGACTACAAGAGTAGAGGGATTTCATTGTGGAGTGCTTGGTTTTGATACATGCTCACCTTCAGCTTGTGCCTTCAGGCTGGAGCACGGCCTCAGCAGTGGGTAACAGCGGGCAGAGGAGCTCACCCTGGAGCCTGAGGGGCTTCTGATTCTTCTGACTAGAGCTGATAGTTCCTTTATCAATGACCTTACGAGCTAATTATTTCCAATAAACCTTTTGAATAAGAAAGCCTTGTGGGCAGCTCGAGCCGGGCAGCGCCTGCAAACAGCGTGCACTGTCCTGGATCATTTTTAATCTCAATAAAAAACAATTCAAGGACACTTGGACATCTGTGCCTCCACGCAGGATCGGACACAGACCTTGCACATTCCTGGCCCAGCAGTTGTTCAATCTCTGTGTATACTGGGGATCCCCTCCATGGTCCCTTTAGGTGAGTCCAGCACTGGTATGAGGGCAGCAGGCAGAGCCTGGAGCCAGGGTGCGCACTGGGAGGGAGGAGCACAGGGGGTTCTAGACCCTTTATTCATCATCTCCTAAACCCCGGGGCTGGGAACGAAGTGAGGAAACCAGGTACATCCCATACGAAGTGCAGGGGAGCAGCAGGCTGGGTCTGCACAAGGTGATGTGCCAACCTGCAACACTTTAGGAATGAAAACCCCCATATAAAGCCATGCAAGAACACCACATGGGTTAAAGTTGAGGAGCAACAGCCCTTCTTGTCCTTAGGAGCAGGCAGGGAGCAGTTAATCTCCCCGGGGGATGAAGTGATGCCTACAGGGGAGATGCTGGGCTCTGCTCTCCTACCTGCAGCATCCTTTAGTGATGGCTGCCCGGCCCTGCTCCCCTCTCTTCCCCTGGAAGCAGCTGAAAGCAAAATCTCCTGGTTTTCTTTATTTTGTATTCCATAAAAAAACCAACAACCCCACAGAAAATGACACCGTCTCAGCCAAGAGCAACTGCTGGACACAGCTGCTCAGTGCAACTCCAGGGACACAACAACCATCAGTGTTGGAATAAAAAGTAAACCCAAGAGCTCTCTTCCATAGTAGCAAAAGGACTGACACCACAAATCACAGGAGGGGAGAGGAAAAGAACGGAAAAAGGTAGAAGTTTCTCTTAAAAATATAGCTCTGTGATGAGGAAGGAAAGCAGTTTCTGCAAGCTGGCTCTGCTCTGGTCAAACTGCCTCCTTGGGTTCAGTTCTTGTGCAACAGGCGAGCCATCGTGAGTGAGGGGCAATAAAGAAGTCTCTGGGCCCCAGAGCAGGGCAGGAGGAGGCAGAAAGTTACAGTGCTCTGCTCTAACAGTCACAGTTAAAAGAAGTTATAAATTATTATTAAAAGGAAAAAAGAAAAAAAAAAAAAAAATAGGCTGGAATTCTCCTGATGAGCTTCCTTTTCCTCTCTGCTGTGTGATCTTCACCCATAAATCCTTAATCACAGGGATGCGGTACCTTTGGGGAGAGGAGTTAAAGAGTTAGGGATGGGGAGGAGGAGAACAGCCTTACAGCTGAGCAGAGCGAGGGCAGAGTCATCTGGTCCACTTCCAGGCGCCTACAACACCACCATCTATTCCACATTACTTTTCCAAGCTCCCTGTGCTCAGCAGGGACAGACAGACATTGCCAGAGGCCGCTGATCTCTGCTGCTGACAGAGGACAGCAAGGTCCAGGCTGGACATCCAGTTCTCAGCAGCTAAAGAGTTGAGGTCAAACACATCCCGAGAAGCCAGCACGCTGCTGTGTGACTTTCCTTACATCGCTCCACTCCCTGGCCCTCTGACCCAAGGCCAGGCTGCCCCAGTGAGCATTCAGAGGGCGCATTGTCTTCCCAAGCCTGGGCCAAGGTTACTGCTGTTCAGAGGTACTGACAGTCCCCACAGGCCATGTACCTTCTCGCAATCCTTCAGGCTCAGCCGCTTTCTTCTTCTAGAAAGACAAGGGTAAAAAATAAATCAGTGTCATCACACCCCAAACATAAAGGACACAGCAAAGCCACAAGCCACGGAGGCTTCTTGGCTACCATCTCTACAGGGACATATCCATTACAAAGAACATCCTATAGCCTCCCTCTGCACCCTTTCCTAGCCCTTGGGATGGAAGGCAGTAGCCTGCCAAGCCTGGAGCTCCAGTTTCTGCTGAGAACTAGATGAACAGAGCTGAAGAAGAGCACTTCTTCCTTGGGCAGATTCTCTGCCACCAGAAGGGCCCCTGGGTTTGACCCTTCCACGGAAAGGGATCTCTCCTTGAAGACCAATACAGGAACAAGCTCATCTTCGAGCCACCCCAATCCCAACCACCCAAAGACGAGGGTATACTCAAGAATAGCCACAATTAGCTGCAGCCTCTTCTGCATTGCCAGCAAGGCCAGGACACAGCTCTGCTCCTCTCCAGAGGATGCTGCCGTGAAAAGTGCAGTTCAGAACAGCTCTCCCTGTGGTACACCACTGCAGGGTCTTGCACATACCTTCTTCTTCTTGTGAACCTCAGCAGAGCCATCTGCTACAGGATCCCCTTCAGAAGTCACCTTTTTGCTCTTCTTCTTTTCTTTGCCAGTCTTTTTTTCTGGGAGAGGGAAAGAAAAGTCAGTTGAGAGGGACTCTGGTCCTGTGAGCCTCTGAGATGGAGCGGAGAGTGGTAGGAGCATCTCCAGTAAGTTTCTCATCAAACCCGAACCTGAGCAAGCTTTCCAGAGCCCTGCTACAAGGCAGCTCACCCAGGGCTGTTTCTCCAGCACCTCTGACCCAGAGTGGTTTGATCCCTCCATCCATGCGCACGTGTGGGCAGAATTACACATCGTCCCTTTCCTTCCACCTCCTGCTGCTCACTCCCCTGAGGAACCCTTTCAGTGCTGGAGCAGCTGGGCCAGAAATGCCAAAACCAGAGCAAGGGAGCTGCTAACACCGCATGGACACAAGGTTCAGCTCAGCACAACTGCTCCAAGAGCTCCCCCAGGGCAACAGACCACACAAGGGCTCATGGACAGGGTGTCTCCTCCAGAATGAAGGGCTGCAGCTCCATGGAACAGAAAAACCCCAGCAGATCTGGCCCTCCCATTCCATCTCTGAAGAACCTACAGGATCCATCCAGCACAGAACAAGCTCTGGTTTGCAAATGCAGCCTGCACCGCAAAGAAAAGAAACCTGCCTTTGCTTTAGGGCAGCAAACAGCATCACAGAGCAGTGTGCAGGCAAGAGGGGCAGGAAACACTTAATTGGGAGCTGCAAGCAGGAGGCTGGAACAATCCTCCTCTTTCTCCAGGGGTTTGAAAGCAGCAGTAATAGCCTCGAGTCAAATCTCTTGACTGAGCTGTTCGCCACGCTGCAGCACAGACGCTGCTCAGGCAGGGCCAGGAAGGGGCACTGTCACCCCACGGCGAACAGCAGTAGATGACACAGCAGATGACAGCACGGATTTCAAGGCTGATCTTTTAAAGAGGCCGGCAGCAAGGGGCTGTGTTCAGGAAGCTCTGACTAACACAAAGCCCTGCACGCATGAACACTGGGCTGCTTCTGCCATGCCCACAGCATGGCAGGGACCCTCTGCCTGCCATCCCCAGCCACAGTGCACCTCAGCTCTCTGTTAGTGTGTGTTGTTTGCCAGAGAGAAGCCAGGGCAGGGAGCTGGGTTAGCGAGCTGTTCTGCATTGGCAGACACAGAGCAGTGCACCACGCAGAGTGGCAGTGGGCACGACACAGCCCTTGTGGCTTACAACCAGCAAGAGCTCTCCCAGCACAGAGGGGCAGGAGAGCCTGGCTTGCTGTCTGCAACACGAGCTGGTGCTGAGACTGCAGAAAAAACACTGAAGTGAGATGTTAAAACCTGGCATTGGCTTTGGGATGGGCCAAGAGCAGCTGGAGAAAGCTGCCCATCGTAACGGTACCTGGGGTGTTTGGTTGACAGCAGGCTGAAGAGGAGCCAGCTTGTGGCCAAGAATGCCAACAGCATCCTGACCTGTAACAGCACCAGTGTGGCAGCAGGGCCAGGGCAGTGACTGTCCCCTGTGCTGGGCACTGGTGAGGCTGCACCTTGAATCTGTGTCAGTTCTGGGCCCCTCACTACAAGAGACACATGAGGTGCTGGAGCGGGCCAGAGAAGGGCACCGGAGCTGGTGCAGGGCCTGGAGCACAAGTGTGATGAGGAACGGCTGAGGGACCTGGGGGGGTTTAGTCTGGAGAAGAGAAGGCTCAGGGGGGACCTTCTTGCTCTCTACAGCTACCTGACAGGAGGCTGGAGGAGGTGGGGGTTGGTCTCTTCTCCCAAGCAACAAGATGATAAGACAAGAGAAAACGGCTTTCAAGCTGCGCCAGGGGAGGTTTAGATGTATTATTAGGAAAAATAATGATTTACTGACATGGTTTAGTGGTGGCTTTGGCAGTGCTTGGGTTCACAGTTTGGACTTGATGATCACAAAGGTCTTTTCCAGCCTAAATGATTCTATGATTCTAAAAGGGATGCAGCCAAGCAGGAAAGCTAATGGGAAAGAGGGTGCTACTCACAGCTGCAAAAACCTATTAGCAAAAGCAGCCCCAGATGCTTACTTTTAGCTGCTTTTTTCTTTTCCTTGCTGCCTGGCAGCTTCTCCAGCTCTCCAGCTGCTTTCTTCTTTTTTCTTTTTGGGTACTTCTTCATTAGCTTGCACTTTCCGCTTCTTCTCCTTGGCTGCCCCACGGCCCCATCCTCTCCCGGATGTTTCCGCTTCTGAGACATTTTCTGTTTCTTGTTCTCTTTGTCTTTGCTCTTCGATGCTTTCACAGCCTTGTCTGCTGCTGCGGAAGGTTTCTTCCTTTCCTTCTTTTCTTTTTTCTCCTTTTTCTTCTTCTTCTTCCCTTCCAGCCCTTCCACTGGTTTTTGCACTGGAGGAACTTTGGCCCAGTGGTCTCAGTTTCACTCCCCAAGCTTGACTCCTCTGATTGTGGGACGGTCAACAGTGCCACGTGATGCTGGGGTCATTTGTGCAGCTTTTGCCCCCAACATCATTCTCTTTCACAGCCAGGGCTTTCTTGACTGGGGAAGGCTTGAGGCTGGCCATGACCTGGCTCCATTTTTCCTGCCACCTTCTCTTTGTTGGAGGGCTCCTGTGGGCTTCCTGCCCTGGAGGAGGAGGGTTGTTCTCTGCAGAAACAGTGACAACAGAGAGAAAGACAGCTCAGGGAGCATTCATTACATAGACCACAGAGTTACTGGAGGATGGAAGCATGCACATGAAGAGGAGCATCTAGTTCTCCCCCTCGCAGGCAATCCTGTTGGCCATCGCAGCTGCAGCAGGGCCAGGGAAGACACCTCAGCCTGAAATCAAGTATCTGGCAAGGGAAGTGGGTGACAACAGCCACAACAGCTTTGGCTGTTGGACCTTCCATGGAAGCCATCACTACCACAGCAGTGTGCATCACTTTCAGGGAGAGCCCTCCTCACACTCATTAACTGCATTAATCATTGCAGGTAAAGCAGAACTGGACGAGGCAAAGGCACGCAGCACAGAGCCTCACAAGAGGGACATTCAAGAGGAGAGGGCTGTGCTGTGGCCAGGGGAAGCCAGCAGACGGCAGCAGCACTCCACGCTGCTGGGCTCTGCGGTGGAGACACAGCGGGAGCAGGGCCCTGTCCCAGTGTCAGCCTCGTGTGCCAGCACCGCTTTGCTCCTCAGCCAGGCAGATTCCAGCCCTCGCCAAAGGAGACTCACCTGCTTTGTGGTTTGTAGCCACCGGGTCCACGTCTGTGTCAGAGTCACTGCTGTCGCTGCTGGAGCTGTCGGCCGGGGCTGCTTTCACAGGGGCCTTGGCGAGGGAGTTTGCAGCAGTCACGGCTGCTTTCCCTTGCCCTGCTTTGCCCACAGCCTGGAGGGGAACAGTCTTTGGTGTCTGGGGTGTTGTTGGGGTCCTGGAGGGGCCCGAATAGCCTGTGAGGAGGGACTGAAACAGCACAGACACACTGAAGAGTCACAGCAGGGCAGCCTCCTACACACCAGACATGCAGATCTGTCCCTGCTGCTATTGCTCCCGTACTCCAAGTGAAGAGCCCACCTTTGGCCACCCGCAGAGAGATCCTGCCCCGTTCAGTCAACCCTGCAGAGGGGCCGGGGCTGCCAGGAGAGGGGCCAGCACTGACAGGCGCTGGCTGAGCTGACAGCAGCAAGAGCTGATGGCCAGAGGTTCTCCTCTTTGTTCTTGCCCAGTAAATGAGGCTTGGGGGAGGCTCCTGGCCATTAGCATGCACCCATGCACAGCTAATGCACTGCAGATGTGCTGCACGCCCCACACGTTACTTACAAAGGGAATTTAATGGCTTGGACATGGGTTAAGTTACAAATAAATGTGAAGAAAGAAATCCTGCTGCTATTGGCACTGTGCTCCAGTTCTCCTGGATTAACCCTTGCAAGGGACCACCTCCTCCCATCCCCTTCCCCCAGGGAAGGCACCATGAGCCCCGGATCCAAGGCCTGGCTGCCTGGAGAAGCATTCCAGGTTCAAAAGCTTCTCTGCCCTCACCAAAAGGGCCCTGCTCACAGCACTGCACTGGGGAGCCCCCACATCTGTGCTGGCAAACCCACTCAGCACCTCCTGTGCTATGGCTGCGAATTCAATCCTCTCTCTGTGCTACTTAAGAGCCAGTTGGCAAGACCGAGGAGGATCCCATCCTGCTCAGCTACCATACCTGTGATGCTGCTGCCTCCTCCTCCTCACTGGACTCTGAGGAGGAGCTGTGGGCTGCCTGGGTTCCTCCTGGTTTCTGCAGTGAGCCTGCTGGAGGAGCACAGTTCATCCCATTAAACCCACCACTGCTGCCTGGGGCTGAGCCCACCCACCCAGCACAGCTAATGCCACCAAAATGCCTTCTGCATCCAAAGCAAGCAGTGTCCTACCAAGCTGGAGAGGAAGAACCTCTCTCCAACCACTATGTGAAGGTGACACACCTCCCACAGGGCACCAAAACACTGTCCCCACCCTGGCCTGGCCAGCAGCACCGAGAACATCTTCTTGGGAGAACTGACCAGGTTTGGGGGGCTGCTTGGGTGCCTCCTCGTCGTTGCTGTCCGAGGAACCGCCGCTGTCTGTGGCCTCCTCTGCCTGGGCGGGCGGCACAGCCTGGTTCAGGCGGGTGTCCTGCGCTGCCTGCGGGCCTGGCTTCCTTGACGTGCCCGTGGGGCTGCCCAGGAGCGGAGCAGCCTGTGGCGTGGCAGCGCTGCCTGGGGGAGCTTTTCCCACAGGAACCGTTTGCTTTAGGCTAGAAGCAGTGGGGACCTAGGGAGAAGAAGATGAGATGCATCTAGAACGAGGAATGTCATGTCCATGAACTGTAAGAACAAGCCCATCTGCTGCAGGCTGTGACCACCTCAGCCCTTCTTCAGCCAAACTGCTCCAGTTAGTGTCAAGGTCAGCCCAAGAACCTCTCATGCAGGGCACAGAGACCACATCTCCCCTGGCCCAGAGATGAAGCAGGCAGCTGTGGCCAAGCAGGCACCTCCTGACTGTACAGGACACTGCTATCACAGAAGGAGGAAGAAACCAAGCAGCCAGCTGGGAGGTGGGAACAACAAAGGTGCCACGGTTACCTCATGTGCCTCATGTGCTCATGTGCCTCACCTTATGGTGCGATAACAGTGGTTAAACCAGAGCAGCCCCTTTCCCCACCCTCCACAAACACGCTCCCTCAGCTGGGGACAAGGCACCAGCCTCAGACTCCAGCAGACCCATGTCTCCAGGGAAGGTCCCCACTTCAGTCTCCTCTGTCATTACCTTTTCTGCCTCCACCTCTTGATCTGAGGAATCGCTACTTGAGCTCTCGGACACGCTGATAACTGGAGGAGCAGCAGGGGCTTTTATCCCCTTCTCTGGAGGCAGCGTGGCATTAGCCTTAGCAGCCACTGCGCTCAAAACCTGGGCTGCTTTGATGTTCTGCTGGGACAGAATCTAAAATAGATGAGAAAGAAAATCAGGACAGAGCACAACTTGCAAGGGAAAAAAGAGACAGATGCATAGAGCAATCCACCACTAACTCCTGAGCCCTTCCATCATCAGCACAGCACCAAGGCTGCTGCATTAGCTCAGTGCCCCAAAGGCACTCATCCTGAGGGCAGGCAGGCAAAACGTGATGTGCTTGCAGGCTGCGAGATCCCTACCCACTGCAACACCAGCAAGACTGCTTTTGCAAACCCTGCTTTGCAAAGTGGGCACTTGGACTCCACGATGTCTCCTACACTCTAAAAATCACACATTGCGAGTTAACTGGCAACAGAGACAAAGCAAAGACACCAACCACAGGGCAAATCTGCCTTCAGATCCACAAGCAAGCCACAGTGCAGATTAACAAGAAGCCGTTTTGTTGCCTCACTTTTGAAACCTCCACGCTAAAAGTAAGGGGGATTAAAAATAGAAGAGCCAGGGGCATGGAAATCAGACACTGACATCAAGTCCAAGACACAAATGCGAGCAGAGGAGGGAGTAGGAGCGATGAAGGAGCGCTCAGCCTCCTGGTTTGTGTTACACACGAGGCTACGTGAGCAGCCCTCCCTCCTCCCCAGCTCCCTGACAAGCTGGGCCTTTGTGGGCTGACATTTCCCTCACACAACATCTGGCCTTCAGCAGGGCAGGCAGTGCTCCGCCGTGCTGAGAGCCGTCAGTGCGACGTGAGCTCGCAGCGGTCCTGCTCACAGCTCCAGTTACTGCAGCGTTTTATCCAGCCCTTGTCCCATAAACAGGCTTTAATGCAGCGCTGCTCAGGCTGGCTGCCTGCCCAGCAGCCCTTCCCATGGCCACAGCATCAGGCCAGCACGGGGGAGTTTCCTGGAGCACACCTCTCAGCAAGGGTGCTGGCCAGGCAGGGGACACACGTGCAGGACAAGAAGAGCACTTGGCCACTCAGCCCTGGGCTCAGAGCACCAGCCAAGCCACCCACTGTTCCTACTGTTCCACGTAGGAACAGCAGCCACGTTCCTCAGTCAATGCTGCTTCACGTGGTTTCTTTCTCAGGCTCAAACTGCAGCAGAGGTGCAGAGAGACCCAAGACAGCTTCGCAGTGAGGCAGGTCAGGCCCAAGGAAGCTCAACCACTGCTCTGCAGGACCAGCACGGAGACACAAAGAGATGTGACATGAATAGGCTCAGGTGAGAGAGCTGGGACTGGTTCCATGACACACAGCAGTGCCCTCGGCACAGATATGGGATCACCTTCCTTCTCCAAGGCAGAGGTCTGGCTCCCCCAGCTGAAAGGCAGCAGGACCACTGTGCTACCCTCCAGGGCAGATCCTTCCAGCCTCCCAAAGACTGTAGCCAGAGAGCTCCAGCCACTCCACATCCCCAAGGGTTTGGGAGGAACCAAGGAGAAGGTTGCCTCGGAGCTACCCAGGTCATGGAAAGACTCTGCCTGCAAGGATTTGGCTGCTTTTCCAGCCTAATCCCTGGCGTAAGGCGAAGGGGACAGAGTCCCAAAGGAGATCTGGCCTTGTGCATCTACTCATGTTCCTGCCGAAACATTCACACCCTCCACTGCTCTCTCACACTGCGAGCATGCTGCAGCCAAAACACGTGCCCAAGGCTGGGTCAGCGAGACCCAGGGATGCCACCAAGAAAACCTGATCCAGCCAGCAGGAGGGTTCCTCTCTGAGGGTTCTCTCATCACCAACCTACCTACCTCCTGGGTGTGCAGGACTAACAGCATCCACACCCAGCAGCTCCTTACCTGAGAAGGGGGGACTATTTCCTCCTCTGAATCTGACTCCTCGCTGGAATCATCGCTGCTCTCCGCAGGTGGAGGGACTGAGGCTGCTGCTGGAGCCGGCGCCTTCTTTACACTTGCTGGTTGGGGCACAGCGTTGGTTTTCACTGCAGGAAAAGCATAAAAGATTGTCACCATCAGAAAGAGTTGCTCTCCATGGCTGACCAGAGCAGGAGCTATCACAACAGGCTGGGCCATTCCACGTGCAGGGCAGAGAAGGAAACCCACAAGGATGCAGGTGAGGGATGCTGGCCGCTACCAGGGACTCACCAGCTTGCAGAGGCTGTGTCGGTGCCGCAGGGGACTCCTCTTCACTCTCAGAAGAGTCACTGCTCCCACTTCCCGAGGCCTGGCTTTTCAAGGTGCTTCCCACTGCTTTAGCAGCCTGGCTCAGGCTGGGACCGGGGGCAGGCTGTTCTGTTAACCTCTTAACCGAAAAGAAACACAGGCCCAGAAATGAGGTATTAGTACAGGTGTTGTCCAGGAGTTTAAATGCAGTTCCAGCTCAAGTTGGGTTTTGTTTTACTCTTAACACAGCTGTTACTAACACTAAGTCCATCCCTGGCCTGTCAAGATTGGAAGGGGCTTCAGTCACTGCCTGAACTGAGCTGCTGAAGACAAATATCAGCACCTTTAGCAATATGCTTCTGAACAGGAAGCCTGAGGGTGTTTTAGCTCATTAGCACACAGGGTTCATAACACCAGTTCCTTACTGAGGCTGAGACACTGGCTGAGCAGGAGCCTGAAGGCAGGAGAAGCACTGCAGCCCTGAGATCCTCAGTCCAAGTAAGCCCATCATTTAAGCTTGACCTTACCCCAGCCTGGAGAATTAATAGGAGCTGGGAAATCTTGTGCTAAATGACTTGCAAGATTCAGAGGCAGTATGAGAGCAGCTCCATCCTAGAGCTGCTGGAGAGCTCAGCATAGACACAGGGCTGACACAAGCGTTTGGGAACGCGGAGGGCAGGCAGAGACAGACCAGTATCCACCTTGAAAACTGATCTGTCAACAGGTCTAAGAATTAAGACATCTCCAGACAACAAAACCCTGCAACTCACTTGGACTGTACCTCTCTATAGCACCCATCAACGCTGTGATGTCCCAGAACAGGCCACGAGCCAGTGCCTCAAGCAGTGTGTCAGCACTAGGAAGCCACAACTATCAAAGCACAAGATACACAACTGCCAGGTGAGAGGATCTGTTCCCAGCTCCTCCTCTGCCTTGGGCCAAAGGCTGCAGACACCCCTCCTGCACACTGCTGAAGACTGGTGGTGGCAGAGGGATCTGGTAACTCCACCACCACTGATACTCAAGCAGTGCTCTGCACCCGCTCAGTTTACTCCACTCATGGCTCATCTCTGGGCTGCTCTGCCAAAGAGTCCATCACACTTGCCAGGGCAGGCAGACCCCATCCAACCCACACGTGATGGCAGCCTGCTGCAGTGCTCCATCTCCAGCCACGACACTCCTGCAAGGTGAGAGACTCCTGCCTGGCTGCATGGCCCCTGCCACCCCCTCTCCCGACACAGCCATACCCTCCCAGCCCACAGCAGAGGGTAGCCGAGAGCACCAGCCAAGCAGCTTCCCGGGAGGACAGATCTTCCCCTGCTTCCTGGCACAGCCCTACCAAGGGCTGCCACTGGGGCAGCGTTTATCATCTCCAAGCCAAACACTAAACAGACAACAGCATCTGCATGTTTATCCCATTACAGAACAGCTCTCCGAACAAGCCAAGCACATTTTGACTCTGCTTAGAGAAACAGAAACCTCCACTAAGCGCTTTGGAGGGGGGGACTGCAAACCTCACTTGTCTGTTTTGTTTTGATACCAGTGAGTCACTATCTCCAGGAGAGAGGCCAGATTTGCAGTGCTGAAGAGAGAGAACTACTTGAAGCAGACACAAGAATTCACACGCTCCAGCTTCCCTCCCTCTCGTCCCAAGCACTGCTGTGCAAGGGAGAAGTGTACTGAGATCAGAGCCCACTCACTCACTTTTAAGACCTTCATAGCAATGGGATTGCTATTTGCATCTCCCTCTACCCGGATGCAAAGCCGCACAAGGGCTGCTTCGTTTCCTACCTTAGCAAGAGATTAGGAAAGAACTGCTGTACAGAGGCATCCTGACATAGAAAGAACATAACAGCATCCATAGAGAAACCACCATAAGCTTTACACAGCCTCGGGACTCCTCAGATATTCCTGGGGGGAAGCCAAGGTCCCTCCATCCTCCTCATCTCGGTCACTGCCAGATGGCTGACAGCCACCACGTCCTATGGCATGGCCCCAGGTGGGGTCAGGCCAGTGTTCTGTGAACAGGCATCAACAAAACCACCACACACTCACTGTATAACACGCACAGTTTAACAGACAAGCACACTAAAGCAGACAAGCACACTAACACGAATCAGGTATCTATCTATATGCAGTGAATAAATACAATAGAGCAAATCAGAGAGATATAAGTAAAGCACAGAGCAAAATTAGCAACGCATCAAATCATTACTGCATAGAGAGAACAGGGAATAAGAAGAAATACATCACCAATTACCACCAAATCATCACCCAGGCCCACACTTCAGTCTGGGAAGCCCTGTTGCAGCTGATGCCAGGAGCCTCAGGTAACTGGGAAAGTTCCTGGTGCATCCACCCATAGGTGAGGCTCCGGATACAGCTACAAGAGGATCCTGCTTTTATACCCTTAGAAAAGCAACTGGCTTTATGCCAGATCATTTACTTGTGGGGCTGGGCAGTTTCTTATGATCTCCCTGTCGTCAAACACGAAGGTTAGAGGACAACTGCACCCTTATGTTTTCCTGCCTCCTTCTGACAAACAGTGACAATGAACATAAACATATACACTCTACTGAACACTCTTTGACAAAAACATACTTTGTTACGTCTCTCAGTCATGAGTGGGAATCGGCTCTCAGCTATGTTCCCATCCATTGTACAGCCAGCAGCATGGCTGAGCTCACAGAATGGTCTGGGCTGGAAAGGACTGTAAGATCATCTACTTCCAATCCCCTGCCACGGGCAGGGACACCTTCCACTAGAGCAGGGTGCTCCAAGCCCCTGTGTCCAACCTGGCCTTGAACACTGCCAGGGATGGGGCAGCCACAGCTTCTCTGGGCACCCTGTGCCAGCGCCTCAGCACCCTCACAGGGAAGAACTTCTTCCTTATATCCAACCTAAATCTCCCATTTAAGTTTGAGCCCAGGGAGCAGATAACACAGGCAGACAGCATCTGACAACTTAAGAGCCACAGGTATTGAAGTAACTCAGGGAGAAGGAAAGTCATGAGGAAATCATTTTTCCTGCTCGCTCTGCAGCCCCCTGAGCTGCCTGTGGCTCAGTGCAGTGACTCAGCGCCCGCACAACCCATCTGCCACTCCACTGGGTCCATTTGCATCATGCAGTGCTGCATGACAAGAGGGGAAACAACACCGAGCCACGTGCGCTGAGCACGCTGTAACAATCACACTCCATTGCTGCCTGTGCACCATCAGCATATCAGCACCGGGACCAGGATCTCAGCTGTGTCACGACATAGCACTGTCATCTGCATGGGAGCAAGGACAGGGCTCAGGAAGGGAAAGAGACTTTCCATCTGGTGGGAGATTTGGCCTGTGGTCCAAGATAAAAACTTGCAGGCACAGCTTCCACCAGTGCAGCCTGCACGGGTTTTCCTGGGATGCTAAAGACAGACACAGGTTCTAAACACACATGAGCATCTCATGCCCAGTCCTGCTTAGCAGAAGCTGAAGCATGTCCATAGAGGACTTGAGTGCCACCTTTGGTCCAAAACATCCCACGAAAGAGGAAGCAGAGCAGAATCAGCAGAGCAGAATTAGCAGTTCCAAAAGAAAAGCAGCTCACAGCAACTTTAAGATCAACCTAGACTTTGGTGCCCCATCATCATCCTTCCCCATTCCCAAATAAGCAAACACCTTGTCAACTTCTTTGACTAAATATTCCTGAATCTTCAGGGGTAAACATACCAATTAAGCAGTTCAATTTAAGCATGATGTTCATTTTAATTGTGCTAATCCACCCCCACAGGGAAAGATGAAGCAGCTTCCAACGCTCTGTATCTGTTTGGATCTTGCACAGAAGCCAGAGGAAGTTGCAGGATACAGTAAGTCAGTGGTTAGCATATGCCCAAGTAGCAGATGGTGAGGATGAGCTAAGAAGAGTTTGACTAGGAGGACAGGACTGTGGACACAGCTAAGCCTAATGGTTTATCTTCAGGCTTCACTCGTGGTCTCTGCCTGTAGGCTACTTATACGTGAAGAAACAGCCTGTTTGGCAAAAATAGAGCTTCCCTGATGACAAGCTCTTCCTTGCTGACTGTGGCTGTTGAGAGGTAATCACCAGTTTGCAAGAAGATGCTGAAGTGGTTAAATAACCATTGGCAAGACAGCTACCTGCTGCTGCCAGCTTCCAGTCAACACTGGGGGGAAACAAACCTACCCCAGCACGTCCTTCACCTACAACTCTGCCAACATGGGTGAGCCTCGATAGTTTTACAGCAGGACCCCATGGCACAGCTATCAGAATAGCTGCTCCTGCCACCCAGAACTGAATCTTCACATAGAATCACGCAGGAAGAGAGCAGCACAGAGCCAACTGTTAGAGATCCATCCCCCTCCACCCACCTTAGCAGACCAAGGCTATGAAGACAAAAATGCAGAGCCTTTCTGACTCCTGCCTGTCAATAATGAAAGGATGTGTTGACAAAGAGCCTCCTTTCCAGGACACGTGAGGCTCTGCCCCCGGCTTCCCTTCTTCCCTTGCAGATAATAGCTGCCATCTCCAAAACGCTGCTCTCAGGGCAGTTTCTGCTGGGCCCTGCAGCTCAGAGTCAATGCAGAAGGTCTCTGTACAACATGCCCCCAAGGATGCTCTCAGAAAGGGATCTGCTTCTTTTTGAGTTCAGCCACTTGAGTCCAGACTAAGCTCACGGTCCTTCTCTCAAGAATGGTCCTAAACAAATCCTCACAGGAGAGCCAAGACCAAGCTGTCTGTGACCCCACACACAAGGGTTACAGAGGGACATTCTGAGGGGCAAAGCATGAGTGAAACAGTTTGTATCAAAAAGGTTACCCCCCACCCTCCTCTGGTTTCCAAGTATAAGGCTCTTCCTCTCTGAGGGACTGACATACAACATGCTGCTGGTGTTTCAAGGAGATCAGTAGCAGCATTTTAAGGGATAAACAATTTTTTTTGCATATCCCATCCCTTGGCACTGAGTTGAACACAGTATTCCCTACCTTCTGGCTGACAGGCACAGGATGATCCTCCTCTTCGCTGCCCGAGGAGTCAGAGCTCTCCACTGGCTTTGCACTTTCAGCAGGCTTTGTGGGAGCAGCAGTCCTTCCCAGTGTGGTTTTGGCCTGCTTTGGCACTGCTGGCTTTGGTGCTGGCTTCCCTTGGGAGAGTGGAGGTGTTTTTGCTGGAGTTGCTTTGCCGGAGAGCGATGGTGCTGGTGTAGGTTTCACTGGAGGTGGGACGGCCTGGGAGGATTTTGGAGGTGGTTTTGTCTGGACAAGACAAGAACAGCGTGAAACAAGGCAAATATCACAGCAGCGTAATTCATTTTGCTCACACTATAATCAAGGGAAGAGATTTCAGAGCCCCCTGGGATAGGTGAATGCTAAAGGAAGATTAGCAACTGGCAGGACACAAGGCATCCTTTCATCTAGCTGTGTGGGGATAGTCTCCCAAGATGAGAAAGCAAGAGCAGGAATTCTCCATCAGCCTGTGGTACTACCAGTCCCCTCCAGTGAGGTGCACTGCGGCACTCTGCGCTCTCCACAGTGGGGAAGCTGAGCTCTGCTTCAGTTTGACAAATTAGACACTATTTATTGCAATTTACAGCTGGGAGGCAAATTCAACCATGACAATTTGCCTCTTCAGGTGGGAAAAGAATTGCTGTGGCTTTTTCATTTAAAAGTACTGATGGAGTTTTTGTTATTATCTCTAAGAAGGGCACAATGGCTTGATGAGGACGATGGCTTTGCTCAGAGCAAAGGCATCGAGGTGCCTTTAAACACCCCATGCCTCTTGCCTCCCACCCCCAAGATGACCTTGTTGTACACTACATGCATTTACAATCCCTTTTTGCTGCAATTCCTGGCCCTGGAGGGGCACGCAAGGAGAGACAGAGCTCAGACAGACGCACTTGGGTTACTGATGGAAGTTCCTCATCTTCACTGTCCGATGAGTCGCTGCTCTCTGATGTGTCATTGGGCTTTGTGGCTCCAGGAACCGTTGTAGGAACCGTTGTGGCTGCAGGTTTGGCCTGGGTCGGTGTCACTGCTGTTTGCCTCACTGCATTCCTCCTGAGGGGCACAGGAGTTACAGGTGCGCTTTTCACAGGCGCTGCGTTAACCGGCACTGTTTTCACAGCTGCTTTTGCCTGGGAACAGAGGGAACAAAAGGGAATCACAATCAATTAACATCTTAGAAGAAACCCATTGAGAGCTGTAACTGCATGGAATCTGTTTTAAAGAAGGCTACCTTGCTAATTTGACCAGGACAGGCTTGTTCAGATCCACAGGCTGGGGAGTATCTGAAGCAAACCACTTTCTCCATGGATTGCCTGACCATATCTGCACACCAATCACCTCCTACAGACCAAATAATCTCCCTCAACTTCAGTCACTAAGAGGAACTGGGATGGAATGGCTGATGCTGGCAGGGGTTAGTGGGACTCTCAGCCACACAGCACGTTTGTCTGGCTTTGGAGATCTCACACACCCAGGGAAGGGGGTGTTGTCAGAATACAGCATTGCAGCATTTCCTCTCTACTTCAAGGGAAGTGATTTCCTGGAGACACGGAATCTGTGCTGGAGAGGTTACCTGGACCACTGGAGTTGCAAGCTCCTCTTCAGAGGACGTCTCATCACTTGATTCCTCACTGCTGCTCTCAGCAGCCCCAGCTGCCTGCTTCACCTCTGAAACACAAGCAAGATGTCACAGCTGCTGCCTGCTCTGAGCTCCCTGAGCATGATGCTAATGCGGCTTTTGAAGTCAGGAAAACAAAACGAGCCACACAGAGATCCAAGGGGATTTGCAGGGAAGGGGGCCTAGCCCTGCTGAAAGCACCAGTGGCCTGCTGGGAACAGCTTCTCCAGACAAACACTGGCCCACAAACACCTCCCTCAGGTGCAGGCAGAGATGGGAAATCCTTCCTGGCCACCCTCGGACCCTACAAGGAGCTGCCGAGCCACACACAGCTCCCTGCAGGGGCACCTAGCATGGCTGGACCTCCTCTGGAAAAGAGCCAAGAGAAGGACCATTTTCAGAGCTTCTCCCAACACACATACTTCAAAGCAGTAAAAGATTTCCCTAAAGACCTCAAAACCGAAAAGCAATCACTTTACAAGTGGGAATATGAAGAGAAGATGCTGCAGTGCCTTTCCAAAAAGCTCCAAGCATCTGCAGCGTTAGTACTGCATCTCCTCCAGATATGCTTTTATTTCCAACCCCATAGTGCTGGGTGCTGCCATACAGACATCTCAGCACAGAATCTGCTGCTTGAAATGGGAGCAGGCATGCTGGCTTCATCCCACAGAGCTCCGGAGCTGGCTCTTCTGCAGTATTCTCACTAGGAGCAAGCGTCGCCCTGAGCTTTCCAGCACGGGAGCTGAAAGGCACAAGCTGAAGGCACAGCTCGGACCTGATTCCATGCTGGAGCTGGAGCACACATGCATCTACCACATCCCGCTGGCTCCTTACCCACTCTGGGGGCTGGACCCTTCACAGCCAGTGTCTCTTTTTCCTCCTCACTCTCTGATGAGGAGCTGCTGCCGCTGCTGCTGGAGCTTTGTGGTGCTTTGGTCGTTACTGGTGCTTTGCTTTGACCTACTTTGGTCGTGGCTGTCGCGGCGTGTCCGGGCTTCCCAGGACCAGGCAGTTTCTGCCCAGCCTTGGCTGGAGGTGCAGCTGCAGTTGGTGCATTGGGCTGCTGCTTGTTTGAAACCACAGTTCTGTTTGCAGCAGAGGGCACGGTTGCTTTGCCTGCCGGGACAGTGGGTTTGTTTGGAGAGTGCAGGGAGTTGGTGGCAGCTTTGCCACTCACCGCAGCTGGTGTCACCTACAGGGAACAAAAGAAATTAGAAGCCTGCAGACAGATGAGGGGCTAAATTGGACACAACACATCTTAAACAGTAATCTGGCAGCCAGGCAAGCCATAGAGCTCTTTAGCGAAGCACTTGGGGGACAGATATCTAAGAGAGGGCTTGCACCAGCATAGGAGGGTCATTTAAATATGAATTCCACCCCAGCCCATAATTCTATACATGCTAACAAACCTGGGACAGTCCTGACCCCAGAATACTATCAGCCTTCAAAGCCAAGAGAAGAACTGCCTTACCACAACTGCACCTTTTCCAGCTGGTGTCTCCTCTTCTGATGAGGAGTCATCCTCTTCACTGCTTTCTACATTCACCACCGAGTTGGTGGCCAGAGGAAGGCTGACTGCTGCACGGGAGAGAGCCAGAGACGATCCTGTGAGCGCACCTCTCACATCAGGACGGCCTCTGGTTTGCAGGACGGCCCCGGCAGGCAGGGCAGGGTCCCATCTCCACACCTGCCCCAACACCACCACACTGTCCTTGCAATAGGCAAGTGCTTCTCTCCTCCTCCTCATCCTTCTCCCCACCACCAAGACAAGGAACCTGCCAAAACCTGCTTGTTCCCAAGGGCTGGTCTACAGCAGATGAGACCGAGCCAAAACGTATCAGATACATGGGGTTTTGTTAGACTACGCAAGCCACACCAGGCATCTATCCTCATCTCAAGACAGAGGCTTTACAGACCAACTAATAAGTCCTTTCTTCATCCATGAAACCCAGGCCTGGCTTTGCTGGCCCACACACACCTGGGACAAACTAGAAGGTGCCCCACAGTGGGCAGCGTTGGGTTCCCAAGGCTTCATCCAAGCAACAACAGCCATCCCTCCCCAGTGAATCATAACAGGTTTTTCCTCTAGCTTCAGCAGACATCTGTGCTCCCAGAAAATTCCACATGAGAAGGGGGTGCTAAATGAGTTGAACACAAGGGAATAGCCATCACTTTATGAGCATTTCCTCTATCCGAGCAAGTCGGGCTGCTCCTATACAAGCCTCTGATCCCACTCTCTCAACTCTAGGGAGGTGAAAGGCTCCTACCATTTGCAGCTTTTGCCTTCTCTTTCTCATCCTCTTCTTTCTCTGAGCTCTCAGAGCTGCTCATGGGATCAGGAACTCTGATCTTTTCTGGGATGGCTTCCTCATCATCACTCACCTTTCTTCTCCTGGAATTCGAGGGAGTTCTGAGGGAACAGAATTTGCATCAGAATGGGGGAAAGAAAGGCGTCTTAAAAAGAATAAAAGACAATTCTTCACCTACTCCCAGGTCAGGCTGCTACCTAAGGACAATCAGTGTCCTTCCTCTACAGCTCCTAAGGGGGTGGGAGAGATACCTCTCTAACCTGCAAGGGACAACTCCTTAGAGCAACATATTCCCTGCAATACCCAGAGGAGATACTGCACGTATTTTCTCCTCTGTCCTAGGTAGACTCTTCCTCACTTCAGCAGAGAAGTAATAACGTGTATGGTCAGGCTGGTGCTCACCACAGAGCAAAAGCATCCTACAGGACAAATTCCTTCTCCAGGAGGCAGCTACAGGCAGTCAGTAAGTGCAGCCCCAGGGTCAGGACAGTGAGCCCCGAACAGGTCTTGGTATGCCCCATGGCCAGGAGCAGTGAATCTGAAGACTGCAAAAGCCATTTGAACTTGGGCTCACAGGCCAAAAGGACACAAAAAGGTTGCAGAGAGAATTAAGACAGAAAGTAGCTGGACCTGCAGAAGGTGTGTTGGAAAAAAGGGAGGAAGAGGCCACAGGTGAGCATTAGACACTTCGGCTGTTCAATTGGGTTAAACTGTTAAGCTGAAGAAAGATGTCTCCAGGCTCTGAATCCCACCTGTATGTACCAGAACAGATGATGTGGCTGAAGTATTCTTTAATGTTCTAATGAAAACATAGGTAATGCATTTGCTTTATTATGAGGATAACATTTAGTTGGGCACACATCTGTGTGATTCACACATGCAATACTTTTAAGCCCTGACACACAGTTACCAGAGGCAAAGCCCCTCACTTTGTGCCAGTTGAGTTTATTTTACTTGTTCATCTGACACGAGATTAGTTTAACAATTTGGCCAGTAAAGATTATGCTTATTACTACAGCATTTTAGTAGCAGAGCTGTAACAGCAAGGTTTTTGCAAGCAGGCAAAGCCAAAAGCACATTTGCTGTTACTAAGTCCTGTTCACTACTCTAACAATTTAGAATAACAGGACAAACCACACAGGCAGCTCTAACCCTACAAACCCTTCCTGATTCAGCAGCAGCTGACAACACAGCAGGGACTACTGTGAGAATCTGAGTGACCAGGGGCTCAGGGATACTGTGTGGGGAGAAACAGCAGTGCCCGAGGGCACTTGTTAGAGGGAGGAACTGCAACCCAGTTTCTACACTGCTACATCCTCACCCAGACCCAGTCTTTCTGCTGCTCAACAAAATCATGGAGACACTAGAGCTGGGGCAGCACCAAGGCACGAGCAAGAGACACCTTTGAAGCAAACACCCACTTCCTGAGGCTGCTGCCAGGGCCATGCCGAGGAGCATCTTCACTCCAGCGCTCCTCAGCGCGGGCACAGAATCGCAGCGCCAGATAACCCGGCTCTGCGGCTGCCACCAGCGTCAAACCAAAGCCAGCGTGCACGGGGTGGGTGCAAACGTCACTGCACCCCAGAGAGCAGGGCTCCACGCTGCAGACCTTCACGTGGGGTACTCACTGCAATAACTGCACAGGAAGGTGCTGGGCTGAACATGTAAGGGCTTGAGAGGACAGGCTGAAATCAAGAGACTTCCTCTGGGTCAGAAGATACATGATCTGTGCCAAGGTTTAAGAGCTTTGGTATTTCGGCATCTGCTCTAATTCCCTTATGCGTCAATACTCCTGCAGAGCACGTGGCTTTAAAATGAAAGTGAAACAGAACCAGGGGAAAAGATTTTTGCCAGTAAAGCATGACTGAGCCCCACAATACTCCAGCATTAACCCGACCGGCAAGAATAGCATCAGCTGCTCAAAACTAGAGTGTGACAACTTATCCCCAAGCTCAGAAAATTTCAAACCAAAGTAATCTTTAACATCTGAAATGAATCAATCCGAAACCAGAGGCTGGGAGGAGAGTCTGCTGAGTGCGGTTATCCTCGGAAATACTCTGACAAGGGGAAATTCTAGCACATAAAGCTCACATGTGCCACGCAGCCTGGACGTTAACACAACCTGGAATCTATTCCATAGGGATTTCCCCTTTCGACTTACTTTTCCCAGTGGGTAAAGATATCCTCGAGAGAAGCCGAGAGGGACGGGAGCAGCTTCTGTGGAAGCAGAGGGAACACGAGTCAGCGCCGGGTCACGATGACACCCGGCAGCCGCGGCCGCTCCAGCAAGCCCCGGGATAACGGCGCCGCGTCCTCCCCGCACACCCCCACCGGTAACACCCGCTCCCGGTGCTCCGGGAGCCTCCTCCTGCCCCGCTCAACACGTGTTCGGGGAGGGAGCAAAGTGGGCCCCGTGCCCTCCGAGCGCCGTTCCGCCCGGCCCCGCTGCCCGCCGGCCCGGGTTACCTGCCCGGTCTGCGCCTGCAGCTCTCGGGCCGCCCGGGAGAACCCTCCGCGGAGCAAGTGCTGGTGGATGAGGGCGAGCAGCTCCCGGTCCCCGCGCCTGTCCGCCGCCATGGCGCGGCCTGCGGGTGCCGCGCCGCCACCCCGCGTCACAGCCGCTTCCGCCGCGCTGCCCGATGGGAGTTGTAGTACCGGGGTGTCGAGTTGGGTTTGGGGGGGGGGGGAATAGCGTGGGGGCTCCATCGCTGCCTTCTCGGTGGGCAATGGGGGCTGAGAGAGGGGCGATGGGGGGATAACAACGGGGGTGGGCAGGAAGGTGGCTCATTCAGCGGTGTGCAAGACACAGGGGCTTGGAGCAACATGCTCTAGTGGAAGGTGTCCCTGCCCGTGGCAGGGATTGGAGCTCGATGAGCTTTAAGGTCCTTTCCATGACTCCATGACATCCATTCAGTTTTCCAGCTGTAAAAGCAGAGGCTTCCTATTGCGCGATCTCAAGGCTGATTTAGTGCTGAGGGAATACTGAGCTGCCCGGGCGTTTTTGGGGCTAACCCAAGCAAATGATGAAAGGGACAAGGAGCTGCTGATGCTGAGCAGCTGCTGGAAAGGGGCTGCCCCGTCACCACCCTGCTCCACACTGACACTCTCCAGGAACAACCTGGCTCCCTTCACTTCGGCAGAGGTTTATTTTTGGAGGGTTTAATAACGTCCGTGGTGCGCCCATCGCTTGCTAGAGATACAGGCCCTTTGTTTGTATTTATAGGCAAGATTAAATATAAGCCTGGCTTGGCTCCAGCTGGCTCTTGCACCTTTGACACCGGCATCACCCAGAGCTGGAGATGGTGGCAGTTTTACAGCTCCTGTTAAATGAAGCGCAGCTCTGGCTGGTCCCTTCTGGGGCTGGCCTCCCCCTGCACAAACAGGCATTGATGCTCGGTGTTAACGTGGCCGCAGCACACACCACAGCAGGGTGGCTGGACCAGGGCTGTGTCCCAGTGTGACTGCTGATGCTCTGAGACGACCCGAGGTGCAGGGTCTGATCGGCTGGTGGCCTGGTTTGGAGACCTGGTTCTGCTAACCAGAGAGGAAGAGCCAGGTAAAAGCACCCTGGGACGGAGAGCAGTGAAGGGTGCGTGTCTCTTGGGGAAGCTGGCCTCTGGTAACGAGGTTGGGTGGACATTCAGCCTCCTTAGTCCACAAAGGGCGCTGCCTGCTGCAGATATATTGATGGACAGACTTAGACGTACTTTGGCACAGTCTGGAATGGTTTTATATCTGCGAGAAGACCTCAGTTTGCTTTATTAAAACCCCATTCCTATCTCTGCCTGTTCCTAACAGGAGCCTGGTGATGACAGGAGGTGCTGCCCACGCCTCAGGTAAAAAGAAGCAGAAGGTCCTTCCCGGGCAACGAAGCTCTCCAAACAAATGTCGCACCATTAAAGGATCCCTGTGTGGTGCAGGGAACTGCAGCAGCGCTGTTTCTCTTGGTCTGAATGGAGGGAGGGTGGGACATTTAGCACTGGTAGGAGAAGGGTTGGGAGGGTGGCAGGTCACCAGAGCAGCAAGCCATCAAGATGCCAGCAGGGTGGCAAAGGAGGGCAACTACATCCCAACAGCTCTCGGGGTAGGACAGCACAGGCAGATCCCTTGGCTCACTTTACAGGAGCGGGGAGCAAAGTCCATGGTAGCGGTGCCCGGGGTCTGGGTTGGAAGTGTTCTGCCAGGACAGCTTTCCCAGAGCTCTCTGTTCTCCGCGCCACGGGAAGATGCTTTACAGGGTGCCTGGGGAAACAAGGTGCATTAGTTTCCCCAAACATTAGAGTCCTACAAGCCCCTTCTCTGCTGTATTTTAAGGCCTTTCCTCTCCGGTGGCTCAGGATTCAAGTGCACTAGAAAGCATAAAGGGTTTGGTTTTGACCAATTTCAGTAAAACATGAAAGGGAAAAATACAGATGAGCATAGATGGAACACATTCAGGAGAAACTGCTCTTAAGAAAGTCAAAAAGAATATCTTAAAGCCCTGAGCACCATGGACAAATGTCTTGATAAATTGACTCCATTTCCCCCCCAAGTATCTCTTCAAAGGTCCACTACAGTTCAGGGTCACTTGAGTCCAAAAGCTTCATCCCCTGAAACCATGAATACTCTCAGCAAACCGCAGCGTGGGGCCTGGGAGTAACACAACCCACTTGAATGAAGAAATCTGAACAAAAATAATATGTATGCTGCACCACAATTACAGGTAGCGAAGGTATTTGAGGCGGTTGGTAAACATGCCAAATAATAAATAGAGCTATTCAGTCGGCAAACAGCTGCAGGATTATAAATAGGAAAATCTACCCCAGCTGAGACCCAACAACACACACTTACTAAGGAGCGATTTGTGTGTGTGTGCATTTTTTGGAGGAAGGCCGAAACTATTTTGCCCACTCTTTATTTTAGGAAGGTGAAATGTCCCTGGTGGATTTCAGAAGCTAACCTCTTGGGTATGCCCTCTCCATGCCAAGACACTGAGTCACGGAGGGACCACAGGAAGCTGTTTCAAATCTAGACAGGGGATAAAGCAGCTGTAATTGAGGAGCCAGCTCAGCTCTGTCTGCTCTTAACCACACAGCCCCGTCCCTGCCCTCAGCACTACAAGCCGAGAGCTTTGCTCGCTGCCACTTTCACATGTTCCTTGGTTATTGCTTGGGGTCAGCCTTGTCCACACCTATTCCGTTCTGAATGACTGCTTGTGTCCAGGCCAAGCCCGGGGTCAGGGAGCGTGCTTGCAGGCTGGAGAGCACTGTCCTTCCTCCGTCGTGCCCGGTGGGAGCTGACAGCCTCTAGGCACGTCTGCTGGACCCTTGGGCTTGCAGGGACGCGGTGCTGCTCTGCAGGCTTCACTTGAATGCGTTTGTCCACCCATAAGTTTCATGGCTGCTGATACCAGGCAGAGCGTGAGCCACAGGGATGTTGCTCCTTCTGCCTTGGCTCCACAGCTGAAGGGTGGGATGGGTGGCTAGGAGCAGGACCCTTGTTGCCTCCAGCAGGTAACTCTGATGTGTCTCATGACTAAGATCATTGTCTGAGTGTGCAATCCACCTTTAGGAGGATAATCTTCCTGGCCCAGTTCAGAAGCTGAGATGAATTTCCCTGCTTGAGTGCCCTGCACTGTCCCTCCTGGAAAGCACCTTGGGGTGAGAGGGGACAGTACCGGAGGAGATGCAGATGGGTTAGGGCAGGGGGAGTACAAGAGATAGATGGAGATGGAGGGTGTTAAGGGGTGGTGAGGAGAGGAGATGGGAGCACAGGGAGAGAGAGAAGAGGGAGAGCATTGAAGGGCAGAGGAAGGAGTTCTCATTTTGTGAGTAAGGGACAGGACGGGACGGAAAGGAAAGAGGAAAGGAAAGGAAAGGAAAGGAAAGGAAAGGAAAGGAAAGGAAAGGAAAGGAAAGGAAAGGAAAGGAAAGGAAAGGAAAGGAAAGGAAAGGAAAGGAAAGGAAAGGAAAGGAAAGGAAAGGAAAGGAAATCTAAGGAGGATGGAGAAGAGGAAATGACCAAGGAAAATCAAGCCGGCACAGTGGTTAGCTGTGGGGATTTGTTCACTCGTGCCCCTGGTTGGCAGCTCGGGGTGCAGAGGGATGGCTGCTGGGTGCTGCTTTGCGGGGCTTTGAGTCACTGATGATACCAGCACCACTCACCACAGCCTGAGGAGCACGTCCTGGGCTGCAGCCAGGCCCTGGGCAGCGCTGGGGGCAGAACTGTGACAGCCAGTTTCAGTGCCCTCAGCCCAGCGGGGTGGGCTGGGGCTTTACAAGGACAAGGAGCTGCTTTGGGAACAGTCTGACTCAGGAATCCCATTTTTTTTCTTTCTCTCCCCCTTTGTTTTGCTGTTCTCTCCCCCTCCTCCTTTTTCTTTGTCTGCTAATGCGCAGCAGATGGGAGGAAATGCCATTGTAAATGCCACAGCATCCTGATGAAACTCGATGGGTTATGGCAATCTCAGATGAATCATGGCATTGTTTTGTGTACACGGCCATGCTGCAGCTCGGCCTCGCTTGGGCAGCTTTGTGCCTGCAGCTTTGCTAATACAGGTTGGGTTGTTCAGGCATCACCCCAGCAGGTGCCCCTCAGGACCTGGGTGTTATTAATTAGTAAACCAGCCTCATTTTGGAGGCAAAACTGAGCCCAAAGTGCGTTCTTGCTTTATCAGTGGTGAAACCAGCAGCCAGGTTTGAAACATCTGGTCCATGCTGCCTTTGGGAATGTGGGGGTTATAAATCACACTCCATTCCCATGTTGTGTTTATAGGCTTTCCGCACAAGGTGGAAGAACTGGATTGAGAGAACCCAACCCAGCACAGCACAGCCCTCCCCATCACCTCCAGCTTAGCCCATGGTCCCTCTGCAAAGCCAGGCTGTGTCCCTGTGCTTCATCCTCTGCCCCACAGCCAGAATAGATCCACAGAGCCACGGCTGAGGTGGGTTTCTGTGATGTAGCCACTTGCTGCCAGGGCTTTGCTTGAGGTGATCAGACCATTTCATCTAAGCCATCAGGCAGGAGTTGAATAATATTGACTCACTCGCTGGCAGCTTGCTGCCAGATGAGAAGGAACAGCTCAGAAGTAAAAAAAATAGTAATAAAATACACACATCCCAACAGCTCCATCACTGAACCTTACAGCGAGCCAGCCCTCTTAGCTTCAAACTCAATAATCGTGGGGGGAAAAGTCACCTCTAAGCCTGCAGAATATAAAGCAGCCTTTTAATTTCAGTAGCTGAAAGAACAGATTTGAGAACTCCAACGAGCAGAAGACGTGACATTAAAATTTGGTTGCAATATGCTTAACAATCTCGATTGGAAGTGTATCTCTGGCTACGTCTAACTGCTTGTGTCTACTGCCGTGGCAGTTACTCAGTGCTGGCACAAGAGCTAGTAGCACTAAGCCATTTAATTTCTCTTTTTTTTTTGGGTTGTAGATCTAACATACATGGATGCAGTGAGCAGAAGGGCTGTAATGAATCAACCCCCATTCCAGCCCTGCTGTCCCCCAGGCTCTTGCTCTCGTTTGCAAGCGTATCCCTGTTAAAAGGCCTGGCAGCCTTGTGGCGTAGCACGGCCAACACCAACAGCCGCAACAGCTCCGCTGTGTTTATCCAGATTCCAGCAGCTCTACCTGGGAGGAGAGGGAAGGGGGTTGTGTCTGCATTCACGAAGCCATAGGTCCGAGGTATTATTTTTCTCCCATCAGGCATCCTCTGCTGCTTTAACTGAAGTCAAAAGCAGCGCAGCAGGAAAAGAAGGGGAAGGAGGGAGTGGGAAGAGGCTGCTCACACCGGGGTCACGCTGTGGACCTGCACTGTGTCTTGCGCCCTTCCAGCATCTTGAACTTCCTCAGCTCAATTCTGACCACAGCAAAACCCTTTCTCCTGGTTCAGTGTTCCAATATGAGTGAGAGAGGAGGAGCAGCCCCTTGTTTCTCAGCAGTGAGCTGCTGCACTTGCAGAATGGGTCACCCAGGGGAAGGCTCACTGGAGGGAGCATCACTGTGTGTCCCACTGCCCTCCTCTGCCAGCACCATCCTGGCATGAGCACAGCCGTGTGCTGGTGGTGGAGATGCAGTGATCTGAAAACAGGTTAAAAAAGAGGGAAAAATAAGAAAGATTTCATCCTTCTCTTTCTGGCTTGTACATTAGTGACCCTTCCTGGTCCCTTTGTGCCTGAACGAGGCTGGTGGGTACAAGAAGAGCACCAGTAATAGGCTCTTGATGTGTGCTTATTTCATTTAGCACATCCTGAGTGCCATGGTGAGAGTTTTAGAGATGCTCCTTACAGTGATTGCTTTCCCTGCTTGTGGAGATGGAAAAAGCCACAGTAGGTAAAGGAAGGGAGTGGACAGATGCCAGATGCATTAGTGCTGTTTGCAGTCATGGAGGGCCCGTTCAATGGGTGTTGTGCCTCAGAATGTGGGACCCAGCAAGAGTCTACCCTCGTTTGGGCAGGGCTCAGTCTGAAGGCAAGGAAGACTTGCACGAGCACATCCAGCATGAGCCTTTCATCATGCCATAGTGGTGCCAGAACTTCCTTGTGCTTATGGCATGAGGAGCCGAGGCTGGGGTGATGGTCCCGCTTACAGCATCCTCATCCTCCATAAACATGAGCGCCAAGCCAGCTGCACAAGACAGGCAGCCACAGCACAGGCAGATCCTGCTGGTGCCTGCAGGGACATCCATCCCTCCCTCTGGGTTCGTTTTGAGGTGGCTTTCCCTCTCATGACAGGGGATTTTGCTGTGAGGTGATACAGCACGTGAGTGGTGTGTGAGCTGACTCAAGCAGAGCGGTGGGTGATGCTCCGCTCCTCCCAGCGCAAGGAGGTCCTTCCCTGAGTAGGCACTGGGAGAACCACCCTTGAGCCATTGTCTGACCGCTCTGCTCCCTGCCAGATGAGGAGCGGGCAGGATGGAAAGCTTGTGCTCCTGGTACCCGGACTTGTCTCGTCTTTGGCTTCCCGGGCAGGCTGTGGAACACTCTGCCTCTGCTCAAGTGGGATGCAGCCCCACGCTGGCTCCAGCCACATTCTCCAGTTTAGCGTGACTTTGGTGTACCAGAATAGCTCGAGTTTCATGCAGGAACAACACGTACACATGTGCTTCTGTAGAAGTAAGAAGTTCTTCACTGTGAGGGTGGTGAGGCGCTGGCACAGGGTGCCAAAAGAAGTGGTAAATGCTCCATCCCTGGCAGTATTCAAGGCCAGGTTGGACAGAGCCTTGGGCGACATGGTCTAGTGTGAGGCATCCCTGCCCATAGCAGGGGGTTGGAACTGGATGATCTTAAGGTCCTTTCCAAGCCAAAACATTCTGTGATTGTATGATTCTATGAAGTACCATGGGAGAGGACCGGGCTTGGACCTGCTCTGGTGTGGACAGCAGAGATGGGCTCTTGGAGCAATGTTAGTCCCTGACCTCCTGGCCTTGCCAAGGGGACAGCATGGCCAGAGATGCCTGTTAATCTGTGTATGACAACAGTACATGGGAATTGCAAACAGATTCTTGCCTTTTCTTGCTCGAGGGTTATTGCAGTAAAGGGATTTATGTTGGCTTTTCTGCCAAAGAATGTATGCAGAGATTCCACCAAGGCACATAATATATATGTTTCTCTTGGAAACAGAAAAGCCTATTATCCAAAAAAGCCCTGCACTGTTAATAATCTCGGGGGTTTTATCCACATTTCATTAGGAATCTGGACATACTTGAAATAGCTTTCAGATAAAGCTGAATGAATCTCCCTCTGTCTTAAAGGCTGGTGTGGCTTAATTTCCTAGCTGAGATTTGGCTGGGTCGGGAATTGGGTAGAAGATTTCCAGCACCTAAACTGGGAAGGAGGGAGTGCCTTAAAGCAGCCCAATCTGAATGACTCGCAGATGCTTTCAGTGGCTTGCTGGGAGCGTGGGGGGAGCAGGGGCGTCCGGATCGAGGGAAGCTCTTCCTTGGCCAGTATTGAACCAGATGGGCAAGAAATTGCTCTTGAGATGCGTGATTCATAGGGCAGGAGAAGTGGGAGAGCTGATCCTCCAGGAACCGCCTTCCTGAAGCCCCTGAGAGCAAAGAGCCAAAGCAGGGATGCTGGAGCAAGGAGCAGGTTGAAGGCATTCCCCTGCCTTCCCTGGAGCAGGGGTCCTGGATGTGGCCATCTCAAAGCCACAGCAAGCCTGCCAGCCCTTGTAAGCCACAAGAGGGTGACAAAGTCCCATCCTGTGCTGTGGTGGCCATGGACAGACCCAGAGATGTCCCTGGCTGGCAGAGAACAGCAATGCTCCTCAGAGACCAAGCCAGGCTGGGCAACCAGAGGCTCTTGGAAAGTCCTTGCTGAAGTCCTAGGTGGGAGAGACTGGAAATGGGATGCTGGTACTGAGGAGCTGGGGACTTCATTTCCACCTAGCTTTAGTTAGCATCAGTGCTGGCATTGGCAAACGGTTCCTGTTGCCAAAAGAGGGAGAAGCTCCCCAAAATCTCTGCAGCAAGCAGGGAAAGAAACCTTGCCTTTGTTCCCCATTGGTGGTCTCACGTGAAACACACGTTTTAGAGTAATTTTAGACTAAATTTAGAGTAACTGTCTAGTAAGTAACTGCTCCCACAGCATCTGCACCACGTGGGAGTGGTACTGAGCAGGGAGGATGCTCCTGCTCTGGCCATGTCTTTTGCCCCCATGGGGAATCTGTTGCAGTTCCCAACCCTGTGGCCTTCCCTGGGGAGAAGCAGTGGTGCCTGCTGCCTCTGCACTCTCTGCACTCTCTGCCTGCCTCCCTGGAAGCTGCGGCATCCCCCTGGAACAGTGTGGGCTTCTCGCTAGATGTTCTTTGCAGTTTTGCTTCTAGAGGGACAGCCCGAACAGCCGCCCAAGGCATTGTCCAAGAGAGAAGATTAAAGCGTTCTGGGAGGTTTCCAAGCTGGAATCTCATCCTCCTCCTATCCCATGAGGCCGGGGCAGTGGGTGTGGGCTTGACAGCATATCCGACCGTGCGCTCCAGCCAGCTCCCATGTAACTTCATCTGTCGTTGGGACGGGAAGAGCCTGCAGTGCATCAGACAGGAGGGCGGCTCTGCCAGCCTCTGATCTTATCTGCTGATGAGAGCGGGCTGTGGAGGGAGCTGGCCGTGCCTCTCTGGCAATGATGGGCTGCCTGGGCCCTGCTTTCCCATGGAGCGTGGCTTCATTTCACCCCTCATGCTATTGCAGGAGTGTCTGTGTGCACCAGTGCATGTATGGGTATGGTATATTGGCATGTATATTTGCAAATCCCCTCATTCCCATCTGTTTCTTACGCTGTTATTGATAGAAAGACCCCTGGGTGCTTCAGGGGGCCAGGGATGTGGGGCGCTGGGATGTGGCCATGCAGTGTGATGTGAAGGAGGGTGTGTGTCCGGGTAACACAAGCTCTCCTCTTGCAGCTGCAGCTTCTTCGCTGAGTTTATACTCCAAGGAGATTCTTCTATTTTCTCTTTAAATATTAGCAGTAATTAGAAGCTGCTTATGAGTAATCGCTTGGACTAAACAGTCTGGTTTCATTTAAGTGGTCAGTCTGAAATGCTGAATGATTTGGTAGGGAAAAAAATAAGAAAGACTCCTTCTTTTCCAGGCTCCCAGGAGCTGCTGTGAGGTTAAACCCCACCTTTCCTCACCCACCCGGGACTCGCTGTGAAGACCTCCCCGAGGCAGGAGGGAGAAAACATTGTTTCCCTCGGGAAGAGTGGTATGCAGAGGGGCTGGTTATGCTGAAACCATGGGGTTTGGTGGGGAACAGCTCATCCCACACTTACCTACAGTCCCACAGCAACAGGCAGAAGCATTTGCTGCCACTTCCCAAGCCAGAACCATGAAATAAAGCCGGATGCAATGCTGAATTTTACAGTCCTCAGTGAATCTTGTGACAGTGAATCTGCCTCGGGCTTCAGTCACTGAGTTGCCCTCAATACCACAAAAATCCCTGCAAATTTCATGTTGTCTTTGGCCGTGCAAACGCCACGCTCTGCTGCAGTGTCGATGGCAAAGGAGATTTTGGAGGCCTTGGCCGCGGCGGCGCTGGTTTGGATGAGCCAGCGGCGGGGAGCGGGTGGAGGGAACAGGCTCCGTTTGGTGTGTTCAGCACATTTTATCAGCTTATCCGATCCGTAGGCAGATGAAACAGTGCAAGTCAGGCAGGGTGAGAAGAGATTTCCCAACAGGGTAAGCAAGCATTTGGAGACAGGAGGAGAGTGGGAACTGCAAGGGAGAGGAAGTTTTGGGCCCTGCGGCTGGGGAAAGCTTTGTGGCCTCCCTGCCCGTAGAGATGTAGGGCTGTGGGACAGGACCGCGTGGACCCAGCCGGCCTCTCCAGCATCCCCCTGCACAAGCTCTGTATTTGCCCTGTTGCTCATGCTGCTCATTGACACGGAGCCACATCCTGATGCATACCAGAGATGTGATGCTGAGAGGCTGGACCTTGCAGCCCTGGGCTCTGGTCACCTAGCAACTGTGCATCGCATCACACGGCAGCGCTAAATTAATGGTGTTCGGCAGGACCATGAACCCTGCTGGGCCCCACATCCGCATCCCTGCAGCTGGAGCCTCGGCTCCTGCAGCCCGTGATTGCTGCCAGGGCAGCTCCATAATCCGTGTTCATGCTTTCTCCTTCCCAGATCCCTCCCCTCATCCCAGATTTAAGCCTGTCCTGTGGCACTCGGTGCACTGGGAGCCGCTTCCAGCCTGTTTGAGAATCAGCTTCTCCTGGGGCGGGATCCCGACCGTGCTTTGACTTGGTTCCTGGGGCTGATCTACACCCCTGCTTTCGTTTAGCTGGGTGTTTAGGGGAGCTGAATATGGGTTATACCTTTCCATTTATAGTTTTAGCAAAGCATGATTGGATTTTGCTCCAGTCATTTTTTATCTTGACTAAAATGTCGGTTTTGAAGACCTATTATTAGCAATTTTGTATAGCTTCTGGATTACTGCAGATAATTGTGAATCACCCTCTGCAGTATTGATATAGGTATAGCCGCCCAACAGCCACCCTGTAAGTTATGCCTGCGACTGAGAGCAGAAAACCCTCTATGGTAGAACGGGTGGGCTTGAAACAGGGGGACGGCATTCCAGATCTGGTGTCTGGAGCACATTTATCTACCATCCTTGCGTGCAACAGGACTCCCTGTGCACATGCTGTGGCTCACATCCAGCTCCCAGCACCAGCCCGGGACTTTGCTTCCAGCCCCTTCCCCTCATTCTTCCTGCTTTCTGCCTGTATTTCTTTGCAGGGTCCCCCAGAGCTGGGTTTGGTGCTTTCTGTTTGGGTATCCCTGTTTCTTTGCTCAATCTGGTGGGTTTACAGCTGCCTGCGCTGGAGTAAATACAGCTCATCCCAACCCACAGCTCCAGGAGGAGACTGCTCTAGGCCCCTTTGCTTTGAAATTGAGTTATTTCCATGTATCAGTCTCACCCTGCACAGTAGAGCTGTAAATGCAATGTTCTGCCCTCAAAGAATCACTCCTGGGCTTTTTTATTTGAGTGAAATAATCCAGTGTGCTCCCCACTAAATCCAGCTGACAGAAACTGTGTTTTCTTATTCTTTTGCTCTGTTTCCCGTTCAGAAGGGAGGAATTCAAGCTCCAAAGTTTAATCCTAGATTTCTCTGCTGATGGAGCTCATTGCACAACTAGGAAAGGAAGCTCTGGTATGCTTCGGGCATGACTGATGCAGCAGAACTGTTATCCTGGAACTTTTCTCTGCTGGTTCAGGTCCAGAAGTCAGACAGGTCTCTGGGTTTAAACAAGGACTGTCCGGTTTGACTCATCTTGGGAAACAATAGCAGCAACAGGGCTGATGCATAAAAACCCAGGGCAGAGGGGAATGCAAAGTGCTGAGCATTTAAAGCTCCATCCATTCATATCTTGCTTTCCACCCAGATAAAATGTGGGCACCCTGGGCCTTCGAAGAAACTTCAGAGGAGGCAGCACACCCTCTCCTGTTAGCAGTGAAGGCTGATGAATAATAGAGTGGACTCACCCACTCGTGCTTTAATCTGTCATGTTCTATGGAAATTAAGCCTTTCTCTTACAAGAAGGCAATTTGTGCTCTTGGCATCCTTGGCGAGAAAAGAGCTCTCATCTCTCCTGCTGGATTATTGATACCTTTTGTATTAAGTAATGCGGTGTCTAATTGGGCTCTGCCTGTTCTGAACAGCTCCCCAGCCAGCGCTCAGCAGAACAGAGACCTTTTGAGAGGGTGACAGCACCCGTGCCCTGGGGGGAAGCAGCCCCTGGGATGCTAAGGGAACATGTACTGGGTACACAGTTCCTCCTGCTGTGGTGCAGGTGGGAGCACGGCTGTCACGGGCAGGTGTGTTTTCCTTGCACTGAACCAGGGCTATAAACAAGCAGGGAGCTCAGAGCATCCTGCCCTGCCCTGCTGCAGCTCCCCCGGTGAGAAAGGGCTCCTTGTCTGGGGCTGGTACCCGAGCCAAGCCGGGGAGTGCCGGCTTCATCCTCCTCCTCCTCCTCCATGCCTTGGCTTGGGGCTCTGCGCAGGCATCCTGGCCATCACATCTCCTGCCAGCCAAAACCCACTGCTGCCTTTGAAGAGGTTGCACCTGAAAGGGGAGATGGGAGCTAAGGGCAGACAGGAGCCAGGAGGCTGCCCAGCCCTGGGGAGCGGGTGGCTGGTCCCCTGCTGTGGCTTGGGAGGGATGCCAGGACCCTGGTGGGGTGTGAGGATGAGGTGGAGGGGCTGGGGCTGCTCCCATGGACCCAGCGGTGTGCCAGGTCCGTGGGTCCCTGCCAGCCAAGGCTGTTGCCAGGAGGAGAGCTGCCTTCCTGAGGTTAGTGATGGGGCTGGTCTCGTGGTGAGGGTGAACAGCCCTTGCCTGTTGGGGGCTGTACCGAAGGCGCCAGGGTGCAGCCTGATGTGGCTATGGGATGGAGGGACGTTTGACACATGGGTGCTGGGAAGAATTGCTCTTTCTTCCCAAGCCCGGGTGAGGCTGGAGGTGATGCCAGCATCTTGCATGCTTTGAGGATTGAGGAGTTTCTGTGTATCCCATGATAAATCGCGTCAGGAATGAAGGTGGGGAGTCCAAAATCAATAAGCTGGGGAAGCCGATGTCGGGGTCATACGGCAGCGCTGCCAGAAACCAGCTATGCTAAATGCTTAAATCCTTCCTTCCGCCGTCTTGGGACCTTCTTCTCTGTTTCAGAGAGATCCAGCCCATGGAGGCCAGGGGACCTTAACAAAGGTCAGTCCTTCTGGAAGAGATGTGTGTTGTGGGCAGAGCAATATCAGGATCCTGAGCCATGAGAACCCGACGGGAACAGCCACAAGCCCATCTGCCCAGCGTGCTCTCTGCTTTCCATCTCTATCACACAGGCAGGTTCCTCTCTTCCAGCCTGTCCTGCTTGCGAAGCCAGGCTCAAGTTGCTGACATCCTCCCCAAATCCTGTGGGGATCCATGTCCCAACACATCTCTGATTCACATCAACCGGGAACTCTCCAGCCATCACGCAAGCCGCAGGGCTCTGCCGGGAAGCTGCAGCAGGGAGCGCCTCGCTTCCAGGGGGGGTGGATTTTGGGCTTGGGAAGGGGGAGCAGGATGAGGAGGGAGAGCACCCAGGCGATGTGGAAAGCTTGCCATAAGGCATGGGAAGAAAGGAGCGGTGCCAAACCCATGGGCTCCTCTCCAGCTCTTCAAAGCAAGCACGCCAGTCGTTAGAGAGAGGAGAGGAGAAGGCGGCGAGCTGCAGTTTCCCGGGAAGTGGGGAAAGGCGAGGGGAGGAATATCGGATGGAGGAAGGGGAGCTGATGGACTGAAGTCTCCTGATTGAAGGGGAAGGAAGAAAACAAACACGAGCAGGGAGGCGTTGAAGTCGTTTCATGGGAGAATTTGCAGAATCATTGAGATGTATCATCAGTGACCAAAACCGGAAGAAAAATCCCTTAACTAAAGAGACAAACTGCTCTTATTTAGGGATTTTATTGCATATTTTGCTAGTGCTGGGAGACCGGGAGAGGAGGAAGGGGAGCTGCAGTGTTTTGATTGGGAACAAACCCTCGCCAAGCCCAACATGTGTTATTAGAGACTATGGTTTACATTAGAAAAGACTCTAATATTGTGCTACGGCTTCTAAGTGCATTTTGATGATGATGATTATTTTCAACTGCGCAAATGGCATGAGATATGGGCAGGGTATTGAAAAAAAGAGCCTGTTTGGCTCCAAGAACAACATCCAGCAGTGCTGCTGAGCCCTTGTTGGAGGCATGGCTGATGCTCTCCTCTCTGCCCCCATAACGTGCTACCCTGGGGCTTTGGCATCCAATGCCACGGCTGCTGCTGCAGTGCTCCTCATTCCTTTAATGATCATGAGGGTTGCATAAGCAGGAACCAATGCACATTTGCTCTTTTCTCCTCCCTTGGCTCCAGCTTCCAGAGAGAGAATTATGGTGTGTTCAGAAACCTCCGAGTTCCCCCAAACCAAGCCCCATCCCTGTCATCTGGTCGAGGTCTCGCCGCAGCGGTTGCTGCTACAAAATCAGCTTCTACCCACAGGGTCCATTGTGGCCAGAGACAGGGAGCTGCTGGGGGCAGGGTGGGGTAAATGAGGTCCTGGAGTGAGAAAAGGTGATTTTTGGGGGCTGTTAGGGACGAAACAGGTCTTGGCACTGCCTGGCAGAAATGCTGCTTGCCCACTGTGTGCCAGTGAGGGGACACGGTCCCAAGGGTGTATCCCTGGAGGATAAGACATCAAGGGAGCAAAGAGCGCTTACAGCAGGGAGAAGACCAGGATAGGACCATGATCCACCCCCAGGCCAAAGGCTTGAAGACTGGGGCCTGTTGGAGGCTCCCAAAGTCAATGGAAAGGTTGGGACCGTGATGCCTTGAGCCTCCTTCCTTTGCCATGAATCTCCTGGCTGCTCCCTCCTCTCAGCCTTTCTTCCCCACTCTTCTAGACAAAATAACAAGCTCTCACGATTCCTGGGACTGCTCCCTTCTTTTCCAGACTTGCCTGGGCTCTTTCATCGTGCCAATAAAAAAGTAAATGCATCACACGTTGGCCGGGGAGAGCGGAAACCCTTAAACATCTAAGAGGCGAGAGCGACACGCTGTGTTTTCTCGAGGCCGGGCTTGGCTCCCCAATGCCCCGTTAGGTCAAATGTCTTGCTCTGAAGAAGGAGAGAGGGGACTTATTAAAAACCTTTCATATTTCTTATTTTTAAGGTCCCGTTTCGACAGGCCGGAGGCCAAAGCGTGAGGGGGAAGGGCACCATGCAAACAGATTGTGCAATATTTGCCTTGCACAGAGCTCCCATTGTAAAGCCTGGGAGTTCTGCTTTCAATAATTCCCCTGCTATAATGCCCCATTGATGGGGAGAGAAAGGCAGTATTGAGGGCTGAAGGGGCTCCAGCCCCTGGAAGGGTTAAAAAATAAAGAAAAGGGGGGAAATAAGGAAAAAAAAGTAGAAGATTTGAAGCTTAGTTTGAAACTTTGCTGTGTGGCCTCGTGGCAGATCGCAGGCGCTGAGAAATATGTGGAGCCTGTTTGCATAACCCCGCTTGGAGCGAGTGCTTTCGGAGCCAAAATACAAGTGCGGCCGGAGCTGGGGGGCAGTGGGGAGAAACAAGCAGGAAGGGCTGTGTTTGTTTTCATTCTTGCCCCAGGCCACATGAAATTAATGAAATTAAAAAAAAAAGGGGAATATTCAAATATTTGGTTAGAGAACCAGCTGTGCAAATGCGAGGAGCTGTGCCAGCTGCAGGGACACGCAGGGACCTGGCCCAGGCACCGGTCAGGGTTTGCTGCTTTGCGGGTCATGCCACTGGGTTGAAAAGCATCAAAAAGGGCATTTTGGGCTTTGGCTGATGGGTTTATCCCATCTGCTCTTTGATTTCTTAGTATGGGGGCCTTGCTTCCAGCTGGGAAAGGTCTGCAGGCATGTGGAAGTGCTGGGTTGGAGTGCGGTGGGTGATGCTGTGGGATGGGAAAGCTTGGTTGGGGTGCCATGAGTGATGCTGTGGGATGGGGAAGCTCGGTTGGGGTGCGGTGGGTGATGCTCTGCCCACAGAGCCACTGCTGGGTCTGTAACCAGCACCCAGCTCCCCAGATGGGGCTCCTCATCCCCTTGAACCAGTAAAACCACCATGGGTGAGGCTGGGAGCAAGGTTCAGTGTCTTCTGTGTCAGCAGCTGATGTACGGGGAGGAGCGGGGCTGTCCTCGCCTGGGCAGATGCAGGACTGAAGCAGGCAGGGTCCGCCGGCTGGCTCAGCATCCACGGCCAGGCTGGCTGCCAGGGGAAACCTCCCTGTTGTGCAACGTGCTGGAGCTCTCCAAGGAAGCTCCTGGCTCATGAGACATCTTTGAGCAAGGCTGGACGAGTGACTGCCTTGAATTAAGAGCTGTTGGGAGGGAGGCTGCAGGCCTTTTTCCATCCCTGGACCTGGTGACACATTAGTCACCCGCAGAGCAGCCGTGCAGCTGGATTAAATCTTCCTGACCCCGGAAAGGGTTGTCATTTCTTCCTCTTCCTCCTCCTCCTCCTCCTCCCTGCCACCTCCTGCCTCCCCACCAGATGATTGCAGATTTGAGAATCCCATCGCACCCCATTCCTGGCATCTAGAGCAGTTTCCCTGTGCCTTTTGCTGCTTTTCACCTTCTTATCATGTCTTGGAGGAGAACCCATCACCCCCTTCCTGGGAGGTGTCCATGCCGCTGGGACCCAGTCAGCTGCCCCCAAACCTTCAGAGCACGGTCACTGCCAACAAACTCACTATTGATTCACCCTTTGGCTCTTGGGAAAGCTCCCGAGCTGAGTTAACCCTGCTCTTTGCTCCCAGACCTGGGGCCAGCTTGGACCCATCACTGATTTCCATGCAGATCCAGGACCCAGGAGGTGCTCAGCTCTGCTCTTGCTCCTTGGAGGTGGGCTTCAGCCCCGCTTCTGCAGCCAGAGAATCCCTTCTGCTGCCCCCCTCCTGCACCTCCCTTCCCACTCCAAACAAGACACAGCCTATCAGTGCTCTGTGCTGCTCTAAACACACTTTCCCGGCCTCATCTCAGCCCTGACATCTCCAGTTTCCTCTCTAATCTGTACTATTCACCCAAACCAACTATTATTTATTTATCTGGAAAGAGCAGTGATTATAAACCATAGCGATAACTCTGTCTCTGCTCCAAGGTGTGCATGGAGCCATGTGTGCAGGGCCACAGATTGGGGTGCTCAGAGAGCCCTACAGCCCCTTGAAAGGGGGCACAGAGAGGCCTCCCTGGGCTGCAGGAATCCATTGGGAACCATGGAGGAACCACAGGACCCTGGAGCTGGGGGTCCCAAACCACCCCCCACCTCTATTCCCCTTCAGTCAGGTCCAGATTTTGCCAAGAGGAGGGAATTGTTTAAACTAACGCTGCCAGGGGAGAAGAGGGGGATGTGAAGGAGGCAGGCAAGCAATGGGAAGGAGCGAGGGGAAGGGAGCAGAGAAACAGGCGGAAGAAATGAGTGATGAAGCCCCAGGGATTAATCAAACCTCACCGAAAGGCTCAACCCAGCCCTGCCGCGCTCCTTCCAGTGATTCGGGGTTGCTGCCAGCAGGGAAGGAGCAGAACACAGCCACCCATCCCTGCCTGCCGTCCTCCTGCACCCCCTCCTGTGCTCCTGAACCCCCAAGCTCAGAGCAGTGCCCTGCATTGGCAGGGACACCTACTGCACACCAAACCCTGCCCCTGGCTGGCTGAGGCCATGGCCAGTACGAACGGCCCCTCTCTGCCTCAGTTTCCCCACTTGGAAAATGGGTGCAGCAGCACCCATCCCACTCTGTAGCGCTCTGCATGCCCCTGGGTGGTTTTATTCAACACTGGGAGTGTCCCAACAAGTTTTTGCAGCTTCCCGTTGCCCGGGATTTATTTGGATGGTGATTCTGGCCCAAATAATCTCACCCATGGACACAGCCTGTCTGGATGCTGCGGGGCTTGGGTTGAGCATCCCACCTGGGCCAAGGTCCACGTGTCACCCGTCTCGGGGCAAGCAGGGAGGGCAGTGTCGGTGGCTCAGGGAACACCACACTTAGGACCCTGCACGCTCTGGAGCTTCCCAGCTTTTTCCTGGAGCTGCTGAGCTGGGAGGGGCCGAGCCTGCGGCTCCCCATAAACCTGGTGGCTTAGCCCACGTCCCAGGCAGATGTTGGGACTCTGTGCTCTGGAGCGGAGGTTGGGAAAAGGAGAGGGACGGCTTTTCTTCCTTGGGAGAGCTTGGAGGAGCGCTCGGCACCCCTGGGCTTGAACTTTAGCACCCTCTTCCGCAGGAGTTTAAAGGAGAGGATCATCGCGTCGTGTCGGGATAGCCGAGGCAGGCGTGAGGCTGCAGCACAGGAGACGCCAGCTACTTTCTCCAGCGAGGTTTTAATGGGGTTCTTCGTAAAGCAATAACAGCAGCGAGAGAACGCCAGGCGGGCAGGAAGCGTTCGTAGCGCTCAGGACGCTTGGGGAGCGGGGCTGCCGTTCCTCACGGCCAGGAGCCCGTCCTGCCGCGCAGAGGGTGGGTTTGATTGGAGCGGAGGAAGGGTTATTTTCTTTTGACTGAAGGCAACCCAGCCCCGGCGGATTAAAGCTCTTTGTGTGCTCCAGAGTGCGCCTTCATGGCAGCTGCTCCCGTAAAACCGGCTGCAGGGGGCTTGGGGATCATCCCATAAGTTGGGGGGCTCTCCTGGAGGACCGGGATAACTCCTGTATCCGTGGCTCTGAGACGATGCTGGGACAGTAGCTCCCTTCGCAGGCGTGCTCCGGGATGGCTGTCTATGCCCTCACGGGCTTCTCGCTCGTCAGCCTGCTCAGCTTTGGCTATTTATCCTGGGACTGGATGAAGCCCAGTTTGGTGGCCGACGTGGCCACGGACCCCATGGAGAAAGCACTGCCCCCCACCTTTTCCAGGCCACCCCACATCATCTTCATTCTGACCGATGACCAGGGCTACCACGACGTTGGGTACCATGGCTCTGATATCCAGACACCAACGCTGGACAGGCTGGCGGCAGAGGGGGTTAAGCTGGAGAACTACTACATCCAGCCCATCTGCACCCCATCCCGGAGCCAGCTCATAACCGGCAGGTAAGGATCACACCCCACTTGTGTCCCTCCTCCTGCCCCTTTCTTAGCTCTGCAGGGCTTAACCCCAGCTTGCTGCTAGGCAGATGCCCCAGTGTATTGGCAGATGATGGAGATCCTCCAGAGAAAGGCATCTTGCTGGCTTTCCTTAGAGAGCTTCATGGGTAAACAGTTGATTTTCTCGCGGGATATAGCAGCACATGGCAAGGCCAGAAATGCAGATGCTATTGGGTAGAGGATGTCACTTTGGGTAAAGGTAGTCTCTGGCCATGAGGTCCTGAAGTGCCAGGCAAGGAGCTGTGTCCCCAGGCTGTCCCATGCTGCTGTCACAACAATCCTTGGGGATTTGCTGCTGGGCTGTAGGGTTGAAGGATCATTCTCCCCTGCATCTATGAGCCCCTTGTACCGTGGTTTTCCTGCTTGTGTGTTCAGTGCTGCACTGGCCAGGGCAGGCTGGATGCTGGTCCATCGCCCTCTCCCACAGCGGCACAGCCAAATCACCCCTTATCCTGGGCCATTCTGCCTCCTGGGACAGAAAGGGCTTTCCCTGGAGCAGCCCTGGGAGGTCAACGCTCACCGTAGGAGGTGCCTATGGATATGGCACTGCAAACCCACAGGGATTGCTACACAACTCTTGCTTGTGCTGCCCAGCCCTGACAGAGCCCAGCCACCCTCCATGGGCAGGCAGCAGCAGAGATAACTGCTGGTGGCATCCTGGTGGAGCAGCCCAGTGTGCTTTTGAGGTGGGCCTCCTCTCTTTTTTATTTTGGCATCTGCTTTTGGTACTGTTGGATAGATGAGGAGCTCCGGGACTTTGGTACGGAGCTTGCTCCATGGGGCTGCATTGGGTGACGTGGAGATCTGTATGCACTTGGGGTCTCCAGCACATAAAGTGCCATCTTGTTCCCACCCAGCGCTGCTCCCTATCACCACTGATTCCTCCTGGCTCTTCCCTGGCAGGTACCAGATCCACACAGGGCTGCAGCACTCCATCATCCGCCCTCGGCAGCCCAACTGCCTGCCCCTCGACCAGGTCACCCTGCCACAGAAGCTGCAGGAAGCCGGCTACTCCACACACATGGTGGGCAAGTGGCACCTTGGCTTCTACAAGAAGGAGTGCCTGCCCACCCGCCGGGGCTTCGACACCTTCCTGGGCTCCCTGACAGGCAACGTGGACTATTACACCTATGACAACTGCGATGGACCGGGCGTCTGCGGCTACGACCTGCACGAAGGGGAGGACGTGGCTTGGGACCAGAGTGGGAAATACTCCACCTTCCTGTATGCCCAGCGCGTCAGCAAGATCCTGGCATCCCACAGCCCCAAGGAGCCCATCTTCATCTATGTGGCCTTCCAAGCAGTCCACACACCTCTGCAGTCGCCCAAGGAGTACATCTACCGCTACCGCTCCATGGGCAACGTCGCGCGCCGCAAGTACGCGGCCATGGTGACGTGCATGGACGAGGCGGTAAAGAACATCACCTGGGCCCTCAAGAAGTATGGTTATTATGACAACAGTGTGATTGTGTTCTCCACTGACAATGGTGGGCAGACCTTCTCTGGGGGAAGCAACTGGCCGCTACGGGGCCGCAAAGGGACGTACTGGGAAGGGGGAGTCCGTGGCATCGGTTTTGTCCACAGTCCCCTGATCAAGCGCAAGCGCCGGACCAGCTGGGCGCTGGTTCACATCACAGACTGGTACCCGACTCTGGTCAGCCTGGCCAGGGGCAACCTGAGCAATGTCCCAGGCTTGGATGGCTACAACGTCTGGCCTGCCATCAGTGAGGGCAAGGAGTCGCCACGAACTGAAATCCTGCACAACATCGACCCCCTGTACAACCATGCCAAGTATGGGTCTTTGGAGGATGGCTTCGGCATCTGGAACACAGCCGTGCAAGCCTCCATCCGGGTTGGGGAGTGGAAGCTCCTCACTGGTGACCCGGGATACAGCGACTGGATACCCCCACAGACCCTGACCAACTTCCCAGGGAGCTGGTGGAACCTGGAGCGTCTCACCAATGGCCTGAGGAAATCCGTGTGGCTCTTCAACATCACTGCTGACCCCTATGAGCGCTACGACCTCTCGGACCAGCGCCCAGATGTGGTCAGGACCCTCCTGATGAGGTTGGTGCACTACAACCGAACGGCCATCCCGGTGCGGTACCCCGCGGAGAACCCCCGGGCTCACCCAGACTTCAACGGCGGTGCCTGGGGACCTTGGGCCAGCGAGGATGATGGGGAGGAGTGGGAAGGCGGTGGGGAGCCCATGAAAAGCAGGAACAAGAAGAAGAAGAAGAAGTGCAAGATCTGCAAGCTGCGCTCTTTCTTCCGCAAGCTGAACACCAGGCTCATGTCCAACCGCATCTGATGGGAGACTCCCTCAGCATCGACCCAGCCTGGCCAGGCTGGAGCTCTGGATGGCAATGCCATGGGGTGGGAGCAAGGGAGAGGGACAGATATGGAGATGGACGACAGTCTCTTACTTTTCCTTGCTCCAGGGTTCACCTCAAAACACTTCTCCTCTCTGGCTGGACCAGTGGCCGCAGGGACATGGTCCTGGTGGGCAAGTAAGGGTGATGTGGGCTCAGCTGTGCTGGTTGGTGGTGGTGTACAAGCCTGCTGAGCTGGGCTGGCCCATGCACAGCCCCTTCCAAAGAGAGAGACTCTTTTCTCAAGGACTCTGCAGGCAATCACAAGCTTTAAGTGTTGACTGTTGCAATGGCAGGAGGAAGCATGAGACCCTGGGGTGGCTCTGCCTGCAGGTTGCCCCTCATCATGTCCCTGTACATACACATTCCTGACTTTCTGCCTGCTTCCAGGCTGCTGCTGCCTTTGCTCTTGCTCCGGGAACTGGAGGGCATCCCCCAAACCCAAGACCATGGTGTTTCCCTGTTATACTTCTTTGTGGAAGGATGGATTCCTGACCTTGGATGTCAGACCTGAGACCGCCATGGCTGGACTCAGCCTTGCTGCTACAGGGACCATGGGGCCATGGCTTCTCCTCTCCATTGTCTTGGGGGGCCAGGAGCAGCCCCTATGAGGAACTATGGCCCATGGAGATGTGGTTGGATGCTCTCAAAGGACAGATGGTTCTCCACGGCCTCACATTTGGGAGGCAGGTTTGCCCCAAGTTCTGGTGGCTTTCACATGGATCAGCCACCCAGCAGACCTCTTCATCCACAAGGTCTTCCGTCACCATGTGTATGACTTTCATGTTTCTCCCCATGCATCCTATGCATCCAACCAGCCAACTACCCCTTCCCAGTGTTCCCAGTGCTGGGGCTGTCCCCATCCCCACATCCCCACTGCAGAACCTGGGGCAGAAGGAACATCTCAATACGGTCTCTGCAGAGGCTGATGTGCTGCTCTGTAGCTGCAGGACTCCAAAGCCGTGGAGAGGGACAGGGACAGCTCTTGCCTGCCCACACCACACCGCATCCCCTCGCTGCGGATGGGCACCACTCTCCCATCATCACCAGCACTGAAGGGGGGGAACACCTCCCCATCATCACACCCCTGCCATGGGGAGCCAGCCCCTGCGGCAGCTCGGGAGCAGCGCCGAGCCCCCCCGCGCATGCGTACGTGTGCTCGGAGGAGAGCTGGCGAGGATGAAAGAGGGTAAATAGCTTGAAAAGCATTTGGGATGCATGGTGCATTTCCATTTACACAATGTGTTTTACATTTCTCCCCACAGGTTTCTCTTGGTGCAGCGTGTGTAGGCGAAGGCCCTGCTGTGAATTTTGAAAATAGTTATTTTTGTCTCTGGAAAATGAGGCCCGTTAGGACTTGTCAGCTCTTGGATGAGCAGTGTGGGCTTTCTTTTTTATTTTTTTTCCTCTTTTTTGCCCCCCCCCCCCCCCTTTCTCTCTCCCTTGCAAAATAACATTCATTTAAAATCTGTCATTGAAAGATGTGACAATTGGCAGCGTGCACGCTGAATACCTTTCAGTGTGCTTTCAAGCCCTGTGTGTGAGAGAGAGGGACGGGGACGGGAAGAGAATGCAATGACACATTTGTATTTTTTTTTTCCCCCTTCTTACTCTTAGCTTGGATTATTTGGGGGAATTGGGATTTTCTATAGAAACAAAGAAAAAAAAAAAAGAGAAAGCTGACAGCAAGGCAGAATAGAGGAGACCTCTTGTTGTAGAGATGAGAAGGAGTTTGCAAAGCTGGAGCGTGGCGGTGTGTGCACCGGTCCCAGCTGCTCCATGCACGCCCATCACCGTGCCATGCCGGCGGTGCCCTGCATCCCTATCAGCATCAAGGGCAGGTTTCAGAGGGGGAGTCCAGCTCCTCCATTAGCCCTTTCTCCATCCCTGGCTCCGTTAGCACATTGCTCCACAGGGACCGGCCCCTGCAGCATCACCCATCCGAGCCGAGCCCCAGGAGGACACTGCACATCCCCAAACTACCTCAACCATCCAGCCCGCTCCCATGGGATGCGCACCACCCGTGTGCCCGCTGGCTGCAGCACCAGATGCTATTTGGCAAAGCCAACCAGTTGCTGAATATAAAGCAATGCTTTGCTGAGGAAGAGGAGGCTGCTGCAGGCTGAGCTGGAGCTGGGCAAGGGGTGATGGCTGCGGGGAGCTCCAGAACAAGGCACTGCAAAGGGAGAACTGATGCCAGAGGGAGCGGGAGAGCGGGGCTGGCCATGGGGCGGCGACAAGGCTTGGGAAGCAGCTTTCATTTCCATATTTATATAAATGCATCCAAGTTTAGTCCTTCTTTTATTTTTTTTTTTTCTTCAAAAATGGAAATTTCCATGAAAACACGTTCGATTTTTCTCCCTTCACTTTTACTAATATCCCCATGACAAGGTTGGTCTGGTCTCGCTTCATTTCCAGTTGCTGATCTGCCGGGCTGGGCTGATGCCAGGTTCACGCAGCCAGCCTGGCCAGAGCATTGGGTCTGTGTTCTTCTTTTATTTTAATTAAAAGAAAGTTGCATTCTGATTTTTTTTTACAAAAAGAAACAGTCGAAGGAAACTCTTAGTCCCTGAAAACAAAGAGGAAATGTCATCAGGAGCACCTCTGGGTGCTCCGAGAGCCCAAGAACAGCAGTTGTCCTTCACCTCTGTTTCCAGTCCTGCTGCATCTGAGCGTTGGGCTGGGAAGGGGTAGGCAGAGGCTGCTGCTTGGGCTCCCCATCCCACCACTGCTCATTAATGGTCTCTGAAGGAAAGAATGAAGAATGTGCCCAAATCCTGTGTTTTCACACAGTTCAAGCCCCTTGGGAGTGCCTGTGCTCTCTGGCTGCCAAGGGGTTAATACAGTTGGTGAGATGCTTGGGTGGTGGAGATGTGTTTGCACACGCAGGCTGAGCACTCCACTCCTTCCCAACCACCCTCCAAAGAGCAGTGCAAGCCCAAGGCTGTCCCAAACTCCGGCAGGAGCTGGGTGCAGGATGGTGCCCTGTGGAGAGGATGGGGCAGGGGGGTGCATCTGGGGCCAGCGGGGCTGGGAGGACTTGAGAGTGGGGTGGGATGGAGGGGCATAAGATGATGATGGGGATGAGGATGGGGATGGAGATGCAGGTGGGATGGAGTTGTGATGGGGATGCAGGTGGGATGGAGTTGGGATGAGATGGAGTTGGGGATAGGATAAGGGTGGGGATGGGGGTAGGATGGATCAGACAAGATTGGAGGTATCTTTCCAGCCCCACAGGCATCTTCCACCTGGGAGAGGGAAAGGAAGAAGCCCAGTAGGAGGAAAGGGGATGGGCATCTTACCAAAACGCCATGGTGGGAGGGTGGCAGGGCACCCTGGGCACCTCGTGCTGGGGAGAGGCTGCTCTGACCAGGGGCTGTATCTCATGCCAGGCAGTTGTGTCCTTTCTCCTTCCAGGGGCTGAGGACGAGTGGTTTTTCAGAGGTTTCTCCCCACCCAAAGCCAGCTCCAGGGAGCCGTGTGGCTCCTGCTGGGGGTCCCCAAGTATCCATGGCCATGTCCATAGGAGAATCCCTGCCCACGGACCCCGGTGTTAGGGAGAAGGTTGCCCTGGGGACACCCTGTCCCAGGCAAAAGCAGTTTCCTGTGGCCGCAGGAGTGAGCGCTGGGGCCCGCAGGGACAGGGCACGTCTGCAGACACAACCCTCAATGTAAATCAACTCTTCTTACCATGGTATTTATAATCTTTATCTAAAAATAACCCCAAATTCGGCTTCCCATAGGACAGCAACTGAACATCCCCCAGACCCCAGCTTGTGTGTGAAACTGTCCCAGTAATTCTGGGATCTCTGCAATATGTAATTGGCAGCTCCACTGGTTTTGCATGGGAGGAACTGCTGCAGGCTCCCGGAGGCCCATGAAGTCCCCTGGAAAGAGGGGGGACCTGCTGCAGCTCCCCAGGGACACACTGGTCCTCCCTGAGCCCAGCCAGTGCATTTGGGGTTTAGCATCAGACCTCAGGTGCCCATGCGGGGCTGCAGAAACCCACTGTCTGTAGGGATATTTGGGAGAGCAGGCTGCATTTCTGGAGAGGCAGCCCAGCGGTGGAGAGGAGCTGCTGGGGATGAAGGTCTCCATCAGGCGGTCAGACCCGAGCACGGCAGCTTGGCTCTCCAAAGCCCTGCAGGAGCACATCTTGGGGTGGCCGGGAACAGAGGCATCGGCCAAAGGGAGACATCCAAAGAGGATGCTGAGGCCTCTGGGAGAGGGCCGGGACTGCTGCCCTCCGCTGGGAGCCGGTGGGAGAGCCCCCAGCCCGAGCGGGACGGTCCCATCCGGAGCTCTGCTCCCCTTGGGTGTTCTCCAGGCACCCGGGAGCGGAGCCACACAGCGGTTCCCGCTTGGGAAGCACATCACGGGCAAAGCAGAGCGTGTTGAGCACCCAGAAGCCTGACACCCCCTCACCCTCAGAGAGGGAAAAAAGCCGAGGAGAAGGGGAAAAAAAGGGGAAGGGAGAAACCTTTCCTGGAAAGCCACATCTGCCAGGCAGGAGAAACCTCCATGGGGAGGCAGGGTCCCCCCATGGAGAGCTTTGGCATCGCCCCTGCCCCATGTGAGGGTGTCAGGGTGCAGAGGAAGCCCCGGAAGGAAGGAAGGGCCAGATCCCTCCTCCTGGCTACGGGATCATGTGTGTGGGGCTGAACGCACGTGCCAGTCTGGGGGTGGCGCGGGAAGAGGGGGCAGGTCACATTGCAGCGCCCATGGGGACACATATGACAGCAAAGGCAGGAGCGAGGCGGGGTGAGCTGCCCCCGGGCATCCGTGGGTCTGGTGTGGGGGCTCTTCCTCTGGTCCTTTGGCTCCAAGGGGCTGATAGGGGCTGGCAGCAAAAAGCTGGAGGAGGAGAACATTCCATGAGCATCCATCTGGCTGCACCAGCTCCCACGGCAGCCCCCTGCCTCCCAGCATGGCTCTAGGTGGGATGAATGAAGCCCCCTTCGTGTGGGAGCGGGATGGGGAGGAGACAGACACGGGCAGAGTGCTGTTTTGGGGACCACCATATCCCCGGGACACAGATTGCACATGTACATCACCCGTGGTGCCTGGTGTGCTCTGCCCATGCAGTGGCATGGCCATGTGGGTCTGAAAGGCCATCAGCCCTTGGGGAATGTGGCCCCATGCCCTGTCCATGCCATGGGAATTGTGTCCCCGGCACCAGGGTCCCCTCCGGCTGGGCCACGCAGGAGCAGGAGGCTGGATGCGGGGTGCAAGGTGCGGATGAAGGTGGGTAATGGTGCAATTAATGGAAAAGCCATTAGACCTTTCTCCTCCTCCCCCTCTTCTTCCTCACTCCGCCACTTGCTGTCCTCCTCCACTTCCACCTCCTTTCTTCTCTCCCTCTCTCTGCTCCTCCTTCTCTATCTCCTCTCAAAGATTTCTCCCTATTTTTGTCTGGTTAGAGCCTTTTCTTTTCCTTTTAACCCTTCCATGGCATGAAAGGGAACTCAATCCATCTCAGCTGCCAAAGGCAATGCTCTCCCAGCCGGTGGTGGGAGCCCCTTCTCTCAGGGTTGTGGGAGCTCCTTCTGCTGCAAAATCAGCCAGAAATGGGGCAAAAGCTTAGAAGAAATCTCTTTGGGTGGGCTCAGAGGTGGGGAGATGCATGGAGTAGCGTAGATGGAGGAGGAGGTGCTGGACCCCTAGTGGGTGCTGGCAGCAAGGTGGGCTCGGAGGGAAGCCTCTCCCTAAGGTCTTGGCCCTCATTACTCTGCTTTCATTACCCTTCTTGTGTCTTCTCAAGTTAAACGCAGCAGCAAAGACCTGAGGAGGGGGCAGACCTTCCTCCTGTCCCACCCTGACATCCCCAGCACTGCCAGCCCTCCCCTGCAGCGCGATCGGGGCGACCCCCTCTGGGGACCCCGGCTGATGGCAGGCCAGCCTGGGGACCTGGGGACCTGCCATGCTTTCTCCAGCTTCTCCTGACACACTTCTGCTCCATCTGCTCCCACCCGCCCCAGTGTCCCCCATCCCACAGCCCCCCAGCCCTGGAGGGGTGCTACTGCAGGGCCTATATTTTGGGGGGAAAAAGCAGTTGCCGGGGCGACAGCATCCTCCTGCAATATGGAAACCCGGGTTTCCATGGAAACCCTTTTTGCCCCAATTATCCTACCACTGCCACGTCCTTTAATTTGCCTTTAATATTTGCATTTTAGACGTTCCCCCCCTTCCTCAGCAGCCGGGTGACCCCCGGGCAGCCCCCGGGGCCGGGTCCCCAAGCAGGGCCCTGGTCCCCACGGGCGGGTGGCGGGTTTGGGTTGCAGTTGCCCCGGCAACAGAAACAGGGCGTTTCTGGCAGCGGTGGTCGCCATGGGGACGGGGATGCTGACGAAGGCTTGTGAAGCTGAGAAGACAAATTGCCCTCATCATTATCTCCGGGCTTGTCAATCAAACATATTCCCTTATTTACCTCGGCGAGGAGAGAGCCCCGGGAGCACACGGAGAGGGAGGGAGCGAGAGGAGAGCTGCTTGCCCCAAACTCGGCACTGGGGAGGGAGCATTTCCAGCCCCTCGGGATGGCCACCATCACCTGCAATCGCTTCACCGAGGAGTACCAGCTCTTTGAGGAACTGGGCAAGTAAGTTGGAGATGGGAATGGGATGCTCAGAGAGGGGCTGTGCCCCGGCTGGGAACTGCCAGAGATGGGGGAGAGGAGACAGGCACGGAGCAAACGCACTGGGGAGCGGTGGGGGGGGGGGTTTGGGTTAGGATTTGGGGGATTTGCGTTAGGATGGGGGCTGCCTGCTCCATCCCTTCCCGAGTCCCGGTGGCTGCTGAGGGGTGCTCGGTAGGGAGCTCGGGTCACCCCAGGGGGCTGGAGCTGCCCAGGGAAGGGGGCGGCTGCCACTCCTAGGGAAAAGCCGCTCCTGAATGAGGATGCTGCTGGCTCCCCTGGGAACTTCTCCAGCTGGGAGGAGGGACAGGACAGCGGAGGAGGAAAACCAAACAGCGGGTGCCCCTTGCATTACCTTAGGGAATTTCTCCATGTGGATTCACCAGGGTTTGGCTGGTTCTGCAGGAGACCCAGCCTGCCTGGCAGCCCCTGGTGGCTCTTGGACAGTGTCGGGGTATCTCCCACCCCTGTCCCAGTGTGAGCATCCCCCCGGGTGAGCCACAGCCCTGCCCGACCCTGCTCTGCCACCGTGAAGGGCTCAGCAGGTCCGGGTGTCATCATGTGTGCCTGGATCAGGGTGTGATGTGTGTGCAAACAGAAATGCCTGTGCACGGCATCCTGGGGGGCACCGAGCATCCCGGGGTGGATTCCAGGAGATCCCAGCTCCTCCATGTGGGACTGAGGGATGCTCTGTGTCTCCCCGAGCATGTGGCTGTGAAGCGGGTGCAGGAGTGAGCAGGCGTGTGCCTGTGTTTTGGTTTCTGTACCTTTTTTTTGGAGCTGGTGTGTGAATCTGGGGCGTGTGGCCGCGTTCCCATCGGAGCAGCTCGGCAATGTGCCTGTGCTGGGTGGTTGGTGCCTGGGCTTTGGATGTGCAGCCGTGTCCATCCATAGGCTCCAGCCCCGCTTCCGCGCATCTCCTGCACCTAACCCTGCGCCCGCACACATGTGGGAGTGTGAAACGGGATTGAGGAGAGGATGGGGATGGAGAAATCAAAGGCTGAAATGGGAGGACTTTGTGCCAGGCTGAGCACTGTCAATATTCCCCAGCCAAACAGCGGCACAAAGTGCAGCTCCCTGGATGCGAGCAGGACCCCGGTCCCAGGACAGGCACATCCATCCCCTTGGCATCGGGGTGGCTGTGAGGTGCTGGCAGGGAGCAGTGGGTCAGGGAGCAGGTCCTTGCGGTGGGGACGGTCCCAGCTGGCGCTGCAGGCATGGGAATAGGGAGTTGGTGGCAAGGTGGGATTTGGGACGTGCTTTTCCAGAGGGTTCTCGGCTTTTCTGGTCTCTGAGGCTCCGTGGTGGTGGGAGGGGGTGGGCAGGAGAGGCGGCGGCTGCAGGGAGCCTGCGGGGAGGCTGCTGGGCCCTGCCTGGGCAGATGTGGCTGCGGGGATGAGGAGGGGAGCGTGAAGGCCAGGAGCGATGGGGAGCACCAGGATGTGTTTGGGATGCAGCACTTTGCTAGGAGGGTGCTGACACTGGGGGCTGAGCACCCAGACTCGGGGGCTGCCCACGCTGCCCGGCACCACAGTGTAAACCCACCTTGACAGATGTGTTTTGATGTGCTCCTGAATAAAGGAACATACGCCAGCCCCCTGCGAGCATCGCACCCCAGCCCACCCGACCTCTGGGGCGATGCAGGGACTGAGCTCCAGGCAGCATTCCCAGCTTGAAGCATCCCTCAGCTTTCCCCTCCACTCTGGGGGATAGGTACCACCGCAGCTCTGAGGTGTGCTCCCAACTTAGGGGCTTCTCCAGGCTGGTCAAGGCACTGTGGAGCTGGCCGGGGATTTTCCACTGGGATGGATTCCAGCACATCCTGGCACATTGAAAAATCAGCGATTTCCCATGGGGAAATTTCCACTTTATGGGCTTAGAGAAGGAAATGAGGACGAAGCTGCACCTCTGCTCTGCTGCAGCAGTGCTTGCGGTGGGAAGCAGCGTTCCTCCTGCAGCGAGATGCTCCTGGTGCCGGTCGGGATGCGGGGTCTGGCAGGGGTGAAGCAGGATGGCAGCACGGCTTTCCCCCATCCAGACCCCAAAGGGAAGCAGCATCCCAGAGGAGCTTGGAGCAGAAAGCGTCCATCTCAAGTTTGCTGTCCCCAAGGGACTGGGACGGTCTGCCGGGGGGGACATGGGGTGTCCCCGAGCCTGGCTGGCAGGAGGAGAGGTGCTGGGTGCCAGGCTGCTGCACCCACCATGCTCCTTTGCCACCTCTTCTGCTGTCACCCATTCTGACACCCAGGTGAGCTGGGAGATTAAGATGCCACACACCAAATGGCAGCACCGCTATGGGGCTTTCTAGGGGGCAGAGATGGGGGGGTGTTTCTGCAGAGCCTGCCCCATGGGACATGACCCTTGGCACATCTCTGCACCTCCCAGGCATGGGGAAGGCACCTGTGCTGAGCGGGGGACATGGACCTGTGGAAAACCCGCTCCTGCAGCCCTGGCAAAGCTGAGCAAGTGACGGGCTGCTCCAATCCCCCCCCGCTGCTCCCTGCTTGCAGGAGGGGACCAGGCGAAGGTGAGGAGCAGCGGGGGGGGGGGAACGGGGAGAGGATCCTGCCCACGGCCCCCCTGGAGTAGGACAAACATGAAGTGTGGCTCCATCGGCACCTCCGAATCCGCCTCCACGGCAGGTTCAGGGTGAGGCTGGGGACAATCACGGTGCTGAGCGGTGCAAGCTGAGCTGCGGGAGACGGGGGTTATTAAAAAGACCAAGGGAAAAAAAAAGCAAACATGGAGGAACAAAAAATCCCCAGCCCACACTCCGCTCTCTAGAAAGGAGATAAAATGCCTCGGAGGAGGAGGAGGTGTTGAAGAGAGGGAGGGCGGCAGCAGCGCAGCCCAGCGCTGGCAGGGAAGGTGTGAAAAAGGGAGAAGGGGAGCAGCCCGGTGGCAGAGCTGCTGCTCGGGGGGAGGCCGTGGGGACGAGGCATGGATGGGTCATGCCTGGCCCAGGGGCCAAGGAATGGGCTGCAGGGCCAGGATGCAGTGGTGCCAGGGCTTCGGGATGGAGGGACAGGGCTGGATGCTGGGCTGCGGGTCCAGTGGCACCCTGAAATGGCAGCCGATGGGAGGGACATGGACACGGTCCCTACTCATGGGCCAGAGCTAAAACTGGGACATGCTGTCTCATCTGGGACGAATGCCCCATTTTGGAGCCAGGCAGAGATGGGGACCCCCACCTGCCAACAGGTTTGGGGTCCATCCAAAGAGCCAGCACCCCAAGAGGGAAGGGACCCACGTCACTGCCCATGGCGAGGGAACAGGACACATCTCCTTCCAAAGGGGTTTCTTGCACTGAGATGGGGCTGAGGTCCCTGCTGGCACCCCCTGCGCTGCCTGCAGGCAGCCCTTGGTGCAGGGGGGGATGCCTGCATTTCTGGGAAAGAGATGCTGGATTTAGATAAGAGCCGAGGGGGATTTTTCCTCCAGGCTGGGAAGATCCAACACGGGGTTGGGAGCACAGGGAGCAGAGCCCGGCTGCTGTGAAATGCCCAGTGCAGTCAAACACCCAATGTGAGGGGTTCTCAGTCAGTGCAGACCCCCTGACGGACACAACTGGGATGGGGCTATGGCAAGTGTGCTGTACCCCCGGGTGTCCTGCACGCAGTGCATTGTGTCCTCTCTGCCCTGCTGGCTCACAGGGTCTTGCCTGTGCTTCATGGAGCCCAAATAGACATTTGGTTTCTGTTAAAAAGGCCTAGAGAAGCCAAAAAGCCATGAATGCAGCCAAGGGTATGAGAGCCTGTGCTCTGCCAGTGCAGCACATCCCATCCCTGGATGCTGCATCCCGCATCCCACAGCTCCCACTTCACTTTAGTTTGAATAAATGGGTGAGTGAGTGGCTGTGGGCATTGGGACCAGGAGTGGCCAAGGGGTCCCCGGCCTCCAGAGCCTCTGGGACATCGATGTCCATCCAACCCCACATTGGGTCCTGCAGCAAAACCCTGTGGCTGGGGCACAGACCCCGTGCTGGGGTGGATTGCGTGAGGGCTTCCCTGCTTCCTGCACTCACTGCTGCAGGCTCTGCTGGCACTGCAAAAGCAGCACATATGTCTTCAGGAGAAAAAATAGGAAAGATGGGTCAGAGGGATCCACAGGAGTCCCCAGATCCCGGGCTGTGAGGGGTTCACGGCGGGATGGGGAGAGCGGCACTGCAGGGCTGGTGATGGCTCCGGTCTCCCGCATCCATGGCAAGCTGGATACAAAGCATTTTGCTCCCCCTTTCTGATTATTCCCCCGTCACACTACAGGGATATTCACAGCTCAGCTGTTCCAGCAGCCAGGATGGGGAGGCCGGGAAGCACCGGGATGCTGTTCCCCCGGCACGTGCCACGAGCGATGCTCTGCGCGGCGGCGCTGGGCGCGTGGGCTGCCGGCTCCGCTGGGGTTCCAGCTCCATCCCTCTGCATCCCGCTGCTCGCCTGTTCTCCTAAAGATCCCATTCAACCCCAAATTGCCCATCTCCACCCGCCCCCACCAATAAAATCAATTATCCGCTGCTGCTCACCAGCCTGCGGCCTTTTATTCCTCAGCAGGGAGCAGGAGCTGGGGGGGGGGAAGTGGGGCTGGAGGTGGGAGTGCTTTTGATAGTTGTTATTTTAGCGATTGGAAAGGTTTGGCAGGAAGGAACCTGGTACAAAGGTTGTGCTCAGCAGGGCTGGAGCATGCGTGTGTGTGTGTGCAGTGCCGCAGCTCCCAGTGTGCTCGCAGTGCTACGAGCTGGCAGGGCTCTGCGTGTGGGGTATGGGGGCAGAGAGGCTTCTTTGGAGCATCCCAAACACCCGTGCTCGTTTTCCTGCCAGGAGACCCTTGCACACTGGCTCATGCATGTGCAAGCGGCAGCAGCATCAGTCCCCATCCAGCTCGGCTGCAGTGGTCCTGGCTCGCAGGGTCCCCTGTGCTGATCCTGTCCAGTTTTGCATATGGGGGCACCTTGCACCTCCCGCCTGCACCATGGCTGGTGCTGACACTCTTCTGCAAAGTGCTGCTGTGATTACATAGTCTAGAGTGTGCAAAGCCACGCACATAGACTGAAGTGAAGTGGCCGAGTGCCGCGTGGTGGCTGCAGCATCCTGGTGTCCCTTAGGAGCCAATATCCCCGATAAACCATTGCCCCTTCTCTCCCAGGGGATGGGTAGGGCAGAGACTGGGAGGGAGAGGAGGAAAGGTGCACAATGCCTGGGGTGTCTCAGGGGAGCATGGAGGGGCAAATCGCCTGTTCATTCCCCATCATCTCCCAAGGAGAGCAGTGCAGGGAAGCCAATTAAGCCCCTTCCCTGCCCAGCACTCAGCCCCATCCCTGCCCCTTGCCCCACAGGCACATTCAGGGCTGAGCTGTGCCCCTGCCCGTGTCAATCCCTTCACCTCTCCCTCTGGCTTCTTGTCTTCCCAGGGGTGCTTTCTCCATCGTGCGGAGATGCGTGAAGGTGTTGGCAGGACAAGAGTATGCAGCCAAGATCATCAACACCAAGAAGCTGTCTGCTCGAGGTAGGTGCTGGCAGTGTTTTCAGGGAGGTGAGAGGTGAGCAGGGGTTGTGCGGCAGGATGGTCCCCTTTGGATGGTTCTGGGATGATGCCTTTGATGTGCAGCAAGGCAGGGGGTGTTTAATGTGCAGCGGGGGACCCCCTTATCCCACCCCATCTCTATGTGGTACACACTGAGCTCCTTGATGGATGCAGTGAAGTGGCTGCTCACTGCATCCCATCCAATAATATGGATATACCAGGGCTCTGGGGGGCTCCCAGACCCCAACCTGCTTGTGGAGCTGCAGGACCCCATTTCTCTCTCTGAGACCCCACCACCACCCTGCACAACATGTTGCGGCAAAATGATGGTTACAGCCCTGCAGCAAGTCAAACCGCTGCCAGCCTCGGGCGCTGGGTAACACAGTTATTTTGGGAGCACCATCTCTGAGAGGTGACCCCCTGTCCCTGCTGTCAGGGGCTGCAGGTTCCCTTATGTGTGTACCTACATCAATGAAATGGGAAGATCTTCAAGTGGGGTTTTGATTTCATTTCTGCCTGGAGGTGGCCCCTCACCCCTCGCTGCTCTCTCATTAATCGCTCTGGTGGAGCACGTTGGCTGCTTTGCTCCTGGAAAAGGCACTGGTGGGTCTGTCCTGGCTGCTCCCAAAGGCAAGGCTGAGCTGAGCCGGCACAGCAAACCTTCAGCCAGCCCTTGCCCCGAGGCAGGAACCCCTCTGCCCCAGGCATCTGGCAGAGGAGCTGTGATGAGGAGGACGGAGAGGATGGGACAGAAGCTGCCGTGCCCCTGGCGCCGGCTCCTCCTGTCCGGGTCCATCAGGGAGCGCAGGATGGGTGCCGGGAGCGAGCTCCCTGCCGGGATGGTTTAATTAACTCCCTCCCTGGTTTCCCTCCCTGACGCCACTGTTCGCCTCCGAAGGCAAAACTGAACTGCAGAAGACGGTGACAAACTCCTCTCTGACCTCAAATTAAACCAGTGCTTTGCAATCTCCCTCCCGCAGTGCTGCTAAAACAGCACAGCACTGATGCTGGGATGTGGACCATTCCCTTCCTGGGGCTCCGGGCTGGTTGTGCTGGTCTCGGAACTCGGCTCCTGCCCGTACCCCAGCCGGCAGCGGGGTTCGCAGCAAATGCCCCCCGGCCTCCCTAGGGCTGCCTGGAGCAGCAGATTGAGCCACCTTCCCTCGGCTCCCTGCTGCCTCCGCCCTCCTGCTCCCACCTCTCCATCCTCTTCTGGGCTTTGCACTGTCCCTGCAGTGGCTCCGTGTCCCTCTGTCCCTTGCAGAGGCCTCACCGGGGTTATTTTCCCTGCTGAAATCACCAACTGCTTCTGCTGATGGTCTTGTAACCCCCGGTTCTGCAATGCTACCACAGGGGATGGCGCTTCCCCGGGCTGCGAGCAATCCCCAAAGGCAAAAAGGAGCCACAGGGATGTGCCCAGGGATCCCTAGCCCTCACTCCATAGGGATAAGCACCTTTCCGAGCCGCTCCTGGGTGCCACTGGCCCTCCAGCGCTGTCCCTTCCCCTTTGGAGGCACTCCATCTTTTCCCCCCTCTTTCATCTCCCTGATCCATTTTCCACTTCGCCTGGTTTTCGCTGGTCTCCCACTCCCTCCCCGTGCTGTCTGCACTTTATCAAAGCACACCAGCCTCCCGCCAAGCCGCCTGTGCCGGGCTTTGCCTTCGCAGGCGTTTTGGTGGTGACAGATTGCAAGGGTACAAAGAGGGGGGCAGCGCCTGGGGGGGTTGCACGGCGCTGAAGGTGCTGTGGAGCAGCCAAGGAGATGGAGCCGAGCCGGGCGGCTTGTGGTGGCAAAGGGCTGGGGGTCACATTCGCTGCCCTTCCCTGTGATCTCTGGCCTCTTCTAAGCAAGCAAAGGAGCTTTGCTGCATACCAGATTCCCCATGGGCCATTTGGCTCCAGGTTGCAGATGAGGAAACTGAGGCAGAGACAAGCAGTGACCTATGGCCACTGCCAGGCAGGAGCAAAGAGGAGGCAGAAAGGAGCTCCCCAATTCCCCAGAGAAGTGCTTGCCCCACTGGTCACACTGTTCTTCCATCCTGTCCTTGCCCTCCACCACATAATGGTTGTGAAAAGCAACAGCCTAAACCCTGACTTGTCCCTGTCGCCATGTCCCACCTTGGGAAGGCTGTTCCCCATCAGGAGAACATTGTGGGGAGCTGAACAAGGCCACTAAGACTGTCCCAGCCTTTGGCTTGCAGATCCCAGGCTGCAGAATTCACCCCAAGCCTCAGGGTGTCTCGCCCATGCTTAGCCCCACAGTTGCTGCACGGGTGATGCTGAGCCCTGCGGAAGCTCCAGCCCTGGCAGTGAAGGGGCTGCATCACCTTCATGTCTCAGCATCAGAAACACCCAGGTTTGGTTTGATGCAGAGCGAGACTCTGGGGTGCGAACCTGCAAGGTAACAGTGACAGCACTGAGAGACAAGCAGCCCTAATTATATCCTCACTTCTGGGTTCCCGCTAGCATGAAATGCCTCCAGACAAGGCACCTCCACGCAGGGTGGCTGGGGCAGGTGTATAAAGAGGGAGAAAAGTGCAGAGACAGGGAAAAAGAAACGAAGTGATTTGAAAATCATTCTGGGCTGCCCCAGGGCAGAGGCTTTTTTGGCTCAGCTCTATTTGCTTTGCCCAGAGCTCTGCTGTCTCACATCCCTGAGCCCAGCAAGAGCTGGGGAGATGGACCTGTGCTGCCTGTTTGAAGACCAGCACCAAAGCAAAGCAGATTTTCAGAGCCAGGGTTTTGTGATATGAGAAAGCAAAGACCTGATGTGAAACGGCTGGAGAAGGAGAAGGGAGTGAAGTGGATGGCCCCGTTTCAGCTTGACATCTCTCGCTGATCAGCTTTATCTTCAGTTCAAACTGTACCATGCGGGGCCAGAAACGCCCTTGCTGAGAGCCTGCGCTTGGCTGCATTGGGGAAGACAGAACAAGTGCTGCTGGCAGTGATAACCTGGGCAGCTCCGGGGTATTCAGGAGGAGATCGGGGGCTGTTCAGCAAAGAGAAGGGAGAGAGGAGGGTGAGGGATCATCCAAAGCCCAGGATTGCCCATGGCATCGGTGGCTGGGGGCTGCATCCGTGCTGGAATACTGTCCATCAGGCCCCGATGCTGAACATGTCCCCAGACCCACTCTTTAGCAGAAAAAGGATGGGTTTGCTCCTTGCCAGCTGCTCCATCCCCCCCAGGTTCCCTGTGCTGGCAGCTCATCCGAGAGAGCACGGCAGGAGCTAAGAGCAGCTTATTCCCTTCCCCAGACCCTAATTTAGGGCTGTTGCCTCTTTCAGATCACCAGAAGCTGGAAAGAGAAGCCCGGATCTGCCGCCTCCTGAAGCACCCCAACATCGGTAAGCACATCCTGCTCCTTCCCTGCCTGCCAGCCGAGGAGCCAGGCAAATGTGCCACTGTTCCATGCTGGCTCCGTGCCCCCCTGCTCTCCCATGCCCCTGCCAGAGCTGGGGGGTCCCTATCAGTAATGTAACCCTACCTGCAGCAGCACAGGCTGTTTGTCCTTCCCTTGTGCTCCAACCACCACCCCAGAGATAGAGAAGGGGATCGGTGGCATCCTGCCCTGTCGATCCACAGAGCCATCCCTCCTCTTCCTCACGGGAGGCAGCACCTCCAAAGGGGGTCATGGGAAGAAAGGCTTCCACCGTGCACAGGGCGGACTGTTAGGTTGGTCCTAACTAACCCACTTGGCCATAGCTCCTCAGGGAGAAGCGGGGCCCCAGCAGGCTGCAAGGGGCTATTTTTACTCCTCTCCCGCTCCCCGGGTGCTGTGTTCCTCTGCATGCTCCAAAAAGCGGCTGCAGCTCGGAGCAGCAGCAGCAGCACGGGGCGTGTAGGAGGAGCGATGGCGGGGGGGAAGTGAAGACTTTCCCACCGACCGTCCATCTGAGAGTAGCCTCCTTCGGAAAAGCTGTTTCAGGAAAACTCCTGAGCCCCTGCAAAAGACAAAAATAGGCCAGAAGGAGAGAGAGAGAGAGAAGGGAGGGGAAAAAACTGCAGCAAAAAGAATTCCCAAACCCCAGCTTTGAGAGTGATGCTGATGCTGTTGGTCCGGCAGTGGGAATGGGGATGAATCCCCTCTCCACTGCATGCCAGTATGTGCCAACCCCAGTGGGATCCTTTTGGGAAAGCATTTAGGGGTAGGACAGTAGCTCTGCAGCCCTGGAATCTGCAGCCAGGAGCTGGGAGGTTTCCCGTTTGGCTGAGCATCTCCATGACCCCAGTGGCCTGGATCTGTCCTTCCCAAGGAACGGCTGCAGCAGATGAAAGGAGCCAGACCCAGGGCCACTGGGACCAGCCATGCGGCTCCCGCTCCATAAATATTTCAGTTTGGAAGAAGCCTGTCAGCTTATATCTGCCTGAGGCACACGGCTGCATGGCAGCTCTGCCCTGCATTGCTGGGGTGCTGGACACTGCAGGATCCGGCTGCTGTCCTTCCTCCTGCCTCTGCTCCAGCAGGACCCATTCCCTGCAGTCCTGGTGGGGAGGGCAGCCTGTCCTGGTCACGTCAGCATCTGGAGCCTTTTCTTTGCACCAAAATACGCATGGGGATTGCTGAGACCTGAAGGAAACGTGCTGTAAAGTGTGTGAATAACAAGAAACACTAGAAATGAAGGAACCCATTGCCTTCCCTTCTCCCCCATCCCTGCAGCACACCTCACTGCCATGACCTGCAGAGGCTGCAAGCTCAGAGCAACCCTGACGCACAGGGCTGGAAGGGGTTAACGGCATGAGATGCTAACGAGCCCAATCTCCGCTATTTATACCCAGGAGGTTCTTCTCCACTCCACACCCTCTCCCTTCACCCCCCCACTGCTCCCGCTGCCTGGAAACTTGGGCTCCAGCTTCCCTTGCATGCAGCACAAGCCAGCTAATTACCCACCAGGAGCTGGAATGAGCTCTGCCACTGCAGACCAGCCCTAATGAGAGGAAGAGGAGTCCCTGCTGTGGGGAGCAAGGGGAAAGCAAAGCAGAAAACACCTCTCCATCCCTCCCCAGGAGAAGCACCCCAGCTGCTGAGGGGCTTTGCTGGCTCCTTACTTGTGAGGAGGGGTCCCTTCATCTCCCTATGGGAATGCCATGCTGTGGTTGTGATCCTGGAGGAACCAACCTGTGCTTTGCACCGTGCCTGCAGGAGAGCCCTGCACAGATAGCCTTGCACGGATGGTCGAGTGCAGCTCCGTGGCTCTGCAGCACATCCACAGCACTGGGTGATGTATTAGGGAGAGCTGCTGTTTCCTAAAGCTGCATTTCCTCACAGGGAATCTTGCCTTATTGGGGAAACTTTGGCTGTACCCAGCCCTGGAGGTTTAACTCCGGGCACCCCTCGTCTTCTGACTCTCAGTCGTGAAGCTGTGTCCTGCTCCTGCCTTGGCTCTCGGTGCTGAGCTGGAGTGGTTTGGCTGGTGTGGCTCTTTGTGACTATGGTCAGTAACAGATACTTGTAGGATCAGGCTATATTTAGAGCGGCTGCTCCTTCTTATGCCTTATTCCTGGCTCCTGGCAGCTACAGGCAATGGGGCTTCCCAAAGCAGGGGATGTATCCAGACCATCTGCTTATGGTTACACTGACCCTATCCACACTGAACCCACCTAATCCCCCATTGAACACTCTGGCTTCTGCAGACCACTGCAGAACACTTCTGCAGATCCCAGGCGCAATACCCCCACATCCCTCCCAGGAAAGATGAAACAGGAAGAAATATGTTTCTTCCAGCAGAGGAAGGCAGAAAAGCTGGGATTGTGTGTCAGAGAAAACCAGGGAGCAGACAGAGGTTTTGGAGCGCTCAGGAGGTCTGCAGAGGCCGGCAGTGTGGAATGATCTAAACAGGGATCTAAGCCTGAATAACCAGAACCTGCTGCAGGGTGACAGGTTTGCACCCGCCTGTACCTGGCGTGGTGTGACCCTCAGTTTGATGAGCAGCCCCACAGGAAGAGATGTGAGACAGGAAGAGTGCTGCCTCCGAAGGAAACTTATCCCATGGTAATTCCTGGGTATCCCTGACCTGCAACCGCCCAAGGAGGAAAGGAAGGTCATGAGCAGAAACTCAAGGAGCCGTGTCAGTGTCTGGGCTGTCAGCCCAGCGCCCTGGCCTAGCTGTCCCTGTACCCAGGCACCTCTCTCGATGGGGCAGAGGGCCGGGGCACCCGCTCCTGCAGCCTGCCCGGGACCTCGGCAAGCCCAAGATAGCCCAGCAGCTGCCCGGGACCTCGGCCAGGCACCAGCCCCGGGCAGTCCCTGATTTGGATGTGACCTTTGAGCCTTGCAGCCGTGCCCGAGGCTGGGGACACGCTGGGGTCCAGCCAGCAGCAATAGCAAGAGGAGGAATAGCCCCGGTCAGCCCTTCCCCAGCTCCTGCTTGTGCCCAAAGGGGAGCAAAGGGGAGTGGGATGGGAGCCAGGTATACCCTATAACCCTTCTGTCTCTGCTGCAGTGAGGCTCCATGACAGCATCTCTGAAGAGGGCCATCACTACCTGATATTTGACCTGTGAGTAATACTTAAATGCATCTCTTAACCCACTGGCAGCTGCGTGCTTTCACCCCTGGGTAATGCACCCTGCACGCCCACAGCGTCCCCAAGCTCTCCCCTATCCATCACTTCACACAAACCTCTCCCACAGGCTGGGTTTGAGCCAAGCTGGGGTCCCCCAGGCCGGATAAAGGACAAGTCCCTGCCCTGCACACCCAATGCTCCCCCTGCACACGGTGCAGTGGTATTTCGGGGGGGGTGCCAGCACTGAGTGTGCTGTAAGTCAATCCAGCTCTTTGAGATGGCCAAGTGCGACTTGCCCTGTTCTCCTGCAGGGTCACTGGTGGGGAGCTGTTTGAGGACATTGTGGCCAGGGAATACTACAGCGAAGCGGATGCCAGGTGAGCATGGACACACACCGGGCTGTGGAGGGGAACAGCAATTGTCCCCTTCTCCTGTGAGCTGCTCCCTCCCAGGTCTTACACATCTGGCTCTCTGCAGCACAAGTTCCTTCCATGCTGGGAGGTGTTTTACAGCCGCTCTGCAGCACATCCTCAGAAACCAGATGTGTAGTGAAAAAAAACCGATCACAAACCCAACTCTTTTTAACTCACTCAGCCCCTGCGCCAAGAACAGTGTGTGTGTTACTGCAGGGATGGTTTCCCGAGTCAGGCAGCTGCCAGCCACCGCTCGCAGCATCCTCCTTCCCCATGCTGATGGCACAGGCCACATCTGATGTCCCTGTAAAGGACCAAGGCTCCCTGGGCTGGCAGGGGGGAAGCCCAGCATCATGCTGGTGCCCCAGCCGGGAGCATGGTAGCACAGACACCACATAATCCTCACCCCTTCCCCTCGCAGCTACACTGCCATCATTTGCAAGCATTTCTCTGGCATTTACCACTTGAAAGCACTAAGGAGAACCAGTCAAGACAGGCTGGGTGGGAGGATGTGCTGGAGCTCTGCTTCCTCCCACCATCCCGCTGGCACTTTCCAGGTACCCTGCTGTAAAGGCAGGGGGCTGGGACCATCTGAGCCACCCCTTCAGTCCATGCAGCATTGCCAGGGGACAGCAGGAGCCTCATTTGTGTGAGGGGACATGATTTGTCCAGCAATCACTGTGCCTCTTGGCTTTGCCCCCAGGATAAACATAGCCCGTACAAATGTCCAAGGGGATGGTAAGCTCTGTCTGCATGGAAATATCTCTTATTTCTAGGCAGAAAGCAATCTCATTTAATGGGCTGCCTGCACTGAATCCACTTATAACCCATCCACTTATTAGTGTCATGCAAATAAAATCAAATACATGTAAATAAAGGCGTTCTGCCTTGCACACAGCTGTTTGGGAGCAGAAGTGATCATCGCCTAGGTCTTTTTCCCTTCCTTTCTCATGCATGCAGCAGAGCTGGGGTTTAATGAACTAGATACAAAGCCAACAGACACAGCAAGAGCCATCAGTGCTAGAGGAAGCCAGGGAAATGGGGCTGAAGTGAAGGTTAGCTCCATGTTTGAGGAGCACATCTGTTCTACCTGGGTTTGGAGACCAAATCTGTGTGGGCACCATGATCCTACCTCCGGTCTCCTGCTCCCCTCTGCTGTTGTTTCTGTGGGGACCCCATGGGATCAGCTGTAGCCCCCATGCTCACAGTGACTGGGTGTCCATCAGCTCTGATGGGGTCTTACTGCGTTACAACTGCTCTCCATGGGTGTGTGGCTTTTGGTGAGGGGGACACTGAGCTGTGCTGCAGGGCTGCTGGTGGGAAGTGTGATGGGGAGAGGGCCAGGGGGTGAAATGCAGCCAAGTAGAAGTGTCAAAGGGAACTCTGCCTTGCTGGCACTTCCATGAGCTCTCTTCTTTCTCCCACAGCCACTGCATCCAGCAGATCCTGGAGGCCGTCCTGCACTGCCACCAGATGGGGGTGGTCCACCGGGATCTGAAGGTAGGAGCTGCAGGGGAAGTGGTTGTGGGAGGACATGGGGATCCCATCTGTCCTGCAAAACCCTGTGGAGCAATGCCCAGCGTCCTCCAAGGCAACTGAAACAGCAGGGAAGAACACCGTGTAGGGCTTCTGGAAAGCCACAGAGCAAGGACCAGCTCTGGGGTGAAACAGCACACAAGATAGGTGGTAGGGAGGTCCTTACAGTCCATGTTTTGCTCCTCTTCAACCCCTGTCTCCTCCTGCAGCCCGAGAACCTGCTGCTGGCATCCAAGCTGAAGGGTGCTGCTGTCAAGCTGGCTGACTTCGGCCTCGCCATCGAGGTGGAGGGGGACCAGCAAGCATGGTTTGGTGAGTAGGACTGGCCCGAGGTGGACCATGCTCCAGCTCTCATTGGCATGTTTAGTCAGGGGGGGCTCCAGGAGGGATGCACATCCCCAGGAACGGAACCCGGGTTATGGGAGCATCCCAGCAGCACCAGCCTAGGGAGCAGAGCGGATAAGGAGGTTGATGGCTCCAGCTGTGCCCCTGGCAACAGCCCAGTGTTGATCCAGGGCACAGGCAAACAGCTCCATAGGGAGTCATTGAGCCACCAACACGTCCTGGTGAGCTGGACAAGCCAGCAACAGGGGCAGACCCTGGCAGAAAGCCTCTTCCAAGTGCTGGAGGTGCATGGCAGAGCACTCCAGCCCGACGCACCAGGCTGGGGTCTGGCTGCTGCTGACAGAAAGCCGTGGTTTGTCCTGCTGTTTGGAATCACAGAGGTTTCTGGAGGGAGGATTCCTGTCCTGCTGGGTTGGTATGTGCCAGGACCAGGGCTCTTGGCTCTCATGGCACTGCTGGTGAGCTGTGTGGGGATAGGGCTGCGTGCTGGCACTGTGTGACGGGCTGTCTGTCCCAGGTTTCGCTGGCACCCCGGGATACCTCTCCCCCGAGGTGCTCCGGAAGGATCCTTATGGCAAAGCTGTGGACCTGTGGGCTTGTGGTAAGTCAGATCGGGGCTGAAATGCTAGGAGAGGGCTGGATGGGCTGCGTGGGATGAGGCAGGCTGTTCATCCAGCATGTCCTGAGTCACAGTTGCTAGAGGATTTACCCAAGAGGTGGCACATTACCCTGGGCTGTCCCTAGAGCAGCACCCCTCTTTCCCAGTCCAGAGGCACCCCTTGCCATGCACCCACAGCCCCAGGCAGGGGGATGCTGGCTCTTCTGCCCTGCAGCGCTGCTCGAGTCAGGCAATGTCTCTGCGCTGCTGCAGCCATAGGGGAGCTTTCTTCCACCCGTGCTGGGGAGGAGGCATTGCTCAGCCCTGCCAGGGCACGTGGCTTGAAGGTGTGCATGGTGCCTGCACCCCCCAACGAGCCTTCTGCTTTTTAATCAGGGAGCAAATCCTCCCGTTTCCCCAATATCTCAGTTTCTCTGCTTGAGTTGGGCCAGTCCTGGGGTTCAGTCTGCTCGTACCTTCAGCAATGAACTCTCCCACTGATCTCACATCTCTCCCGGGCAGGCGTCATCCTCTACATCCTGCTGGTTGGGTACCCGCCTTTTTGGGATGAAGATCAGCACCGACTCTACCAGCAGATCAAGGCTGGGGCTTATGATGTGAGTGGGCCTGTCTTACTCCCCCCTTTCACGGTGTCCCCTCTCTCCTGCTGTCCCTGCTTTGCAGTCTTACTGCTCCAGAAGGGCAACCAGGACAAACTCAGACAGATGGGAGCAAGTTTCTTTCCTTTGCTCTGGCCAAGCTGCCATGCCCACATGCACACTGGCATGTTTCAGGTCCACTTTGCAGGACAAATAGGTCTTGTCCTGGGCCTTCCACCTTTCTTCCTCCACTCCTGCTCTCCAGTTTTCCATCTGGCAGCTCTTTCCAGTTGCTACCATTTCTCCAACCAATGGGCAACAGCAAAGGGTTTCAGGAGAACCAACCCAAGGGGCTTCTGCTCCTTCTACTGCTCCCTGCAATCTCTCACCCTGGTCTCTTTGCTTTGGCAGTTCCCCTCCCCTGAGTGGGACACAGTGACTCCTGAAGCAAAAGATCTCATCAACAAGATGCTGACCATAAACCCGTCCAAGCGCATCACGGCAGCGGAGGCTCTGAAGCACCCTTGGATATCGGTGAGTTTGGTGGCACTCAGCGGTTGGGATTGAAGATCTGGAGATGTGGGGGTTCACAAGGGGGGAACATCACACTGGGAGCACATGTTATCAAACATACTGTCTGGCTCTCTTCTCCATCCTGGGAAGATGGTTCCTGGCATGCTTCCTCCCAGTGCTCTCAGAGCAGTCTTTTCCCTGAGGCTTTACAGCAGAGAAAAGCCGGGAGTGTGAATGCAAACAGCATGTCCCCGGGGAGCTGGTGATGGGAGGCACACACATGTTCCCAGCCCTGGTGGGCACAGGCTGGTTCCTTGGCATCACAACACACTGGGCGGGGGGGGGGGGGGGGCATTTCCCCAGGGGTGGTGGGACCAGGCTCGCGTTTATCCATCCACACACCCCAGCAGCAACCTCCCCATTGCTCGCTGTGTCCCGCTGCTCCGGCTGCTGGTTCTTGCCCTGAATCAGCACCTAAAGGCAGGAGGAGTCCGTGGGTTTAACCCTGGGATGTTACACCACATGCAGTCCTTGAGCACTCTGTAAATGTAGCTGGTCAGCCGAGGGGTTAACGCGGGGGGCAGCCAGCTCTGCCTGCATCCCCCCCTGCCAGAGCAGATCCTGCTGACTCCAGAGCTGTGATCTCCCGCTGCCTATTAAAGTTTCATCTCCTGCTGGTGCTGCTGCTGCAGGCAGCTCTGGCCTGTGCCTCAGCCACGGGAGACCTCACACATGTGCATGCGTGTGAGAGCAGGGCTGGGGGAGCCCTTTCCCCCCTGGACCTGCTCTGAGCCACATCTCTCTCTTCTCAGCACCGTGCCACTGTGGCGTCATGCATGCACAGGCAGGAGACGGTGGACTGTCTGAAGAAGTTCAATGCTCGGAGGAAGCTGAAGGTAATTTTCATACTCTCCCAGCTGGCTGTAGGATGCATGGTCAGGTCATTGGTGGGTTTGTTCCCCATGTGGGAAAGGCCTCTGGGTCAGTGCTATGGGGGTGACAGACACGTGGGGAGCCCTGTTGTGAAGAAGGGAAAAGAGATTGAGTGCAGCGGCGGCTGCATCTGACTGGGATTAGAGGAAAGCCATGGTGAAGGAAAGCACGGAGGCACACCCCTGCCCTGGACACCGAGCTGAGGACTTTGCCACTGGAGTCGGTGTCGAGAAAGCTCCTCTTTGGGGTAGGACATGGATCTGAGAGGCACTGGGAGACCCCTTTGCGTGATGAGCAATCCACTGTGCAGCCAGGGAGCAAAATGATCCATAGACAGGCAAACAGCTCTGTCTCACCCGCATGAGCAGCCCCACAAGCTTCCTCTTCTTGGATGCTGCCATGTGCCGCAGCCTGGCCCCCCTCTGAAATCACCATCTCCCCAGGCTTCACTGCCGAGCACCCACCTCCTGGGTGCTGCTGAGCCTCAGCACGGTGCTGGGAACAGGCTCTGGACACCACAATGCTTCCCCCGGAGCCAGAGACACGGAACGGGACAGCTCTGCTTTGTGCCACAGTCAGAGCCATCAGCGCTCCAGGCCTGGAGGTGATGTGGCACAGAGCAGTACAGCTGCAGGCCACTAACAGGATTATCAAGGAAAGAAACTGGCTATAAACTATTATTACTTTTCGGCTAGACAAGTAATCAAATTAGTTCAGGCACACACTTCAAAATAGTAATCCATTACCGCAAGCAATCAGTCCAAAGTAATCTCATTATCCACCGAGCAGCTAGTTGGTAGCCTCGGCTGGAAAAGGGGAAGCATGTTTATGAATGTCATTTTGTGGTGGTGATCTTTGTGTGGCTCCCATGAAAAATCCCTGTCCCGCTGCACTTAGCTGGCCCGGCTTTAATTGCAATGAAATCTGGTTCCGCTCCCGGTGCCTCCCCTTGCTGCCAGCCCCAGTCAGTGGAGTTGTGCTACATCCCAAGGCAGAAGGAGACTGAAATATGCCCTTGGATATTTAATATCCCTTTAATCCTGGAGGGAAGGCAGTTTTGGAGAATGCAACCCAACGCTGGGGGTACGGAGTCGGGTACCCAGGGATGCTTTTGATGGCAGGAGGATATCATCCCGTGGGCCTGTTTCCTTCCAGCGAGGTGGCCGGGGACAGGTGATGAGCAGGGCTTTCCTCCCTCGGGACTGGGGGGAGCGGAGGGATGCAGGGGGCCCAGCACACCCTTTCCTTCTGCCTTCTGTGTCTTTCAGGGGGCCATCCTCACCACCATGCTGGCCACCAGGAACTTCTCCGGTAGGTGCCGTCTCCGTGGCTCACCTCCTTGTCTTACAGGGCAAACCCACAGGGTACCTGGAGAGCTGGCTTTGCCTCGGGTGTCACAGTGGGGCTGAGGCTGCAGCCTGGTGCACGGCATGGCATGCTAGTTCAGGCCACGTTACCTGGTACCTCCAGGCTGGCTTGGGATGCAAGAGAAAGGGTGTCTGGCTGAGGCACAGCAGTCCCCAGAGGTTTAGCATACATCCAACCATCTGGCTTGTGCCAGGGTGGGGATGTGAGTGCTGATGGCAGCCAGGGCTCAAGCAGCTGGTTTTGTGTCCTCCTGGAGAAGCTTGTAGCTCTGGGAGAGCATCCTCCGCACCACAAAAGTGTTGGAAAGGTCCCTGGGTTCCACTGCAGGCAGATGGCAGCAGGGTCCCTCGGGTCTGATCCTGCAGGGATCTCCTCCTGCCTCCCTATATCCCGAGGGCTACACAGAGACAAAGGAGCAGGGACAGAGCAAGGAAGCCAACCTTTGCACTGGGAGAGGTCTTGGTGCAGCCAGAAGCTCCCCTGCCCCAGTGCCTTCTAGGGGACACCCTGCTGCCTCGGAGCAAGCCTTGCAGATGGGATTCCACAGGCAGGGATCAGCGGGTCCTGGCCATTCCCAGCTGGGTCACTGCAGCGCTCATCCTCTTGCTATCACCTCCAGCCCTCCCCAGCACTGGGGATGGCCCCAACAGAGGTGCTGCATTGGTGGGACAAGCCAGCCAAGCCTGGCTCGCTGGCTGAGGCGGCTGGTGGCATCTGCTTGGTGTTAGATGGGTGTTTTGGGGTGCTTTGCCAAAGAACCCGAGGAACAAAGTGTAGGAGATGGGGGCTGCTGGCCCCACCGGGTGCTGAGGGAGATGGCTGTGTCCAGGGCTGGTATCTGCACTTGTCATGGGGGGATCGTGCTGACACATTTAGCACTTGTGGGCAGCTTGTGGTGGGGCTGGAGCAGTCCAGCAGCTGGAGGGATCCGGTGTCTGCCCCCGCTCCGCCGGGACACACAGCATCAAAGGGCAGGAAACCCAAAAGCATCCCTCATAGCGCCGCCTGTCCCACGCATGGCACAGGGGAGCGCGGCAGGGAATGGTGCTGAGCCCCTCCGATCCCACTGCGCCCTGGGGGCACAGCAGGAATGGGGTGTCCCTGTGCAGGCCAGGAGGTGGGTGCCGGGGAAGGCGCCTGCTTTCCATCCTTGTCAGTGCATGGCTGCAGCTGTCGGCGGCCCGGCAGCACATGATCCCGGCAGCATGGGGCTAAAATTAGAGGGCGGCAGGCGGGCAGCCCATTCCACAGCGCTGCACCACGCTGGGGCACCAGCACCCCCCGCACAGAGCCCTGCCGGCCGCCTCGAGCCGCCCATAGGGCTCAGTGTGACGCTGGGAGATGGGTCATGCCCCTGGACGGGAGCCACCGGGGTAGGCCAGGACGGTGCCGACACGGTCGCCCCTGAGCTCCTGGGGGTTGTGCTGGAGAGAGGACAAAACCCCGCTATTCCTGTGGGATCCTGCCACCCGGCACCATGCTGCTGATCCTCGCCCTGCTGGTCTTGGTGCCCTGCCTGGCTCTCCTAATCTCCTTCCTCCTCTCTCCAGGAGGCAAGAGCGGTGGCAACAAGAAGAATGACGGCGTGAAGGTAAGCTGCCTCCCCGCCGCCCTGTCCCGCCTGCCCCTCTGCTGCTATGGGGCACTGCGGTGGGGTCTCCGTGCCACGCCGGTCCCCGCGACACCCTGTGCTGTAAAGGGCAGCTCTTGGCCCGGCTGTCCCCGTGTGTCCCTGTGCTCGGCTCCTGCCAGGACAAGCAGTGCACAGGCGGCTTTGCAGCACAGCCAAAGAGGGGAGCGAGGGGAATGTTCCATTGCCTGCACAATGTGTTCACCCCCAGGGAAGGGGAGAGGCAGAGGCTGGACCAGGAGATGGGACAGGGGACATGGGAAGGCAGGTTTGCAGCCTGCAGCCGTGGCTTCAGCCTGGCAGCAGCCATTGGGTGAGATGGGTGGCTGCATCTCCTGCTCGCCCCACCATGTGGCTGGTGGGGCTTGGCTTGTCCCCCTGATCCTGTCCCCAAAGGCTGGGGTGCTGCTGGGTGACACATGGGTGTCTTTAGCCCTCTCAGCAGCACTGCTGGCCCCCTGCGCCCAGTGCAGCCAGAGCAAAGGAACTTGGTGATCCTTGGCAGAATAAATGGCTTGATGATGCTCTAAAAACAAGCTGGTGCTTGTTTTCTTGGCCTGCAGAGCCCTCAGGTTCACCTGACCCTCCAATGTGCGGCCAGGTCAGGACAAGGTGGCTCCTTACAGCAGAATCCTGCTGCTGAGCAGCTTCTTCTGGTGATACGGAGAGGTGGTGGTTGGCAGTGTTAGCAAGCTCTGCCAAACTCCTTCTGCAGGAAGGAATGGTCCATCGGAGGGTCTTTCTCTCTTTACCTGTTCCCTTCATGAATACAAGCCATCACTCAGCAGGGAGAGCTGGTGTGATCACATACCCCGTTTGCAGTGATGCAAAGTGTCAGGCAGAGCTTTGGACGCCTGACTGCAGCATGGCTACTCTCCTTCCTCCAGCCCTTTATAGGGACCCAGCTGCTGGGCTGTGAGGGGTGCAGGGCTTTGGAAGAGCAGAGCCCTCAGCCGGCTGCTTCCCTCCTCAGTCCAAATGGTCAGTGGAGTCAGGAGTCTAGGGATGGAATGTCTTTCTCCCACTCTTTCCAGACCCAGCAGCTGGGACAGGACAAGCCTGCAAGGCTTGAGACCATGCACAACCTTCCAAACCTGGGCTCAGCTCCACAACAGATTATTCTGCCCATACAGCATTACTCTGCAACATGAATTCTTACCTGTGAGGGTGCCCTGGCACCCACAGGGTGCCCAGAGAAGCTGTGGCTGCCCCATCCCTGGCAGTGTTCAAGGCCAGGTTGGACACAGGGGCTTGGAGCAACCTGCTCTAGTGGAAGGTGTCCCTGCCCGTGGCAGGGAGTTGGAACTGGATGAGCTTTAAGGCCCTTTCCAACACAAAGCATTCTATGAGTCTATGATATGATTCTGTGAGAGTCATCAGGAGATGCGTTTTTAAGCTGTAAAAGAGATTGGTGGAAGGAGAGGCTTCGTCAGGCCCGGTCCGGCAGAAAGAGACAGCCTTCAAATTAATCTCTAGCATCACTGGGACGGTGTGGTGGTAGAAGACCATTTGCCAGCCCAACTTGCTAAGGACACTCCCTCTTGGACTTCAAAGTAGCTTTGAGGGCAGCTGTTATCCTGGGAAGGGGGGCACTTGTAGCAAATAGCTGTTTTGGGTAAACAGGCTTCTGGCTCATCATAACTCATTGAGGAGGGTCTGGTTTCAGAGCCTGGTTTGTATTCCCAGTCCTCAGCCCCTTTTTGGTGGAAAGCAGAGCATGAGGCTTCATCCTGAGAGCAATCTATCAACCAACACTCAGCTCAAGAGGGTGTACGAGCTCTGGAGAATGAGTTTGCATTTTTATTGCCCCCTTTCCAGCAAGTGGAGGTGAGATAGCCTGGCTAGATGGCCAGGGAGGTAGAAGAGAAGACAAAGTAGAGGCAAACTCATTCCCAACAGGTTGCTTGTGTTGGCCACTTTCAGCATTACCATTCCCACCTCATTCCCATGCTCAACCTGGGGGGACTTACAGTGTAACCCGCTTGCAAGGGCACAGGGAGGCTGGGTGCTCTGGGCAAAGCTTTGATGGCCCACTGTGGGCAGCTGGCACATGTCAGGGCATCGCTGGTTGATGGTCATTTCTTTCCATCTTGCTGGAAAAGCGGGGCAAGAACATGGAAACCTGCCTTGGGAGGGTGGGAAGGGAATGCTCCTGCCTGCTCAGAGCAGGGCTGTAAGTCAGGCCATGTGGTGTAGTTCATTGCAGGAAGAGTTGTTGTCCCCATTTGGAGGAACCTGTTGGACTGACCATTCCTATGAGAGCTGGCAGATTCCAGGCAACAATCCCTGCTCTTCCTGCCTAAAGCTATGCAGTGGGCAGCAGGTTGCTGGTGCTGCCCTCCAGCCTGACCACGCAGTCCTCCAGCACTGGGATGCTGCTAGCCCAGGCTCTGAGGACTCAAAACACCCTCCTGAGGAGGTTCCTCCCCTACTAAAAGCATTCACGGGACCAAAACTCCCCCTCGATCCCTGCACTGGGGTCTGTGGGAAGTCTTCTGGTCCCAGCAGCTGCGATACCTTCACTGCCCTGTGTAGTGTCACATCTTGTCCCATTGTAAACTAATGAACTCACTGCCCCATGTCACATCCTGTCCCGTCCTAAATTAATGAGCTCACTGCCCCGTGTCGCATCCTGTTACTGTATGTCCAGACTCGACGCGGTCACTGCTTTGTGTTGCATTCTGTTGCGTCTGAAACTTCTGCAGTTTACTGCCCCGTCTCACATCCTTGGGTAGCAGAAGCTGTCAGCCCTCCCTGCAGAGACCCCCGCTCCAACAGCTCCATTTCACATGAGGTTCCTTCTGAAATACTGCAGCTCATGCTGCCCTTTAGGACATCTGTTGTTTTGGTGGAGGAGGAATGAGGATTAATGTAGGACCTGGCGAGGGAGGGGAAAGCTGCATTGACAGAGCAGGAAACTCAGCGATGCTGCTGCTGGGAGCCATTTAGGATGTGAAAGGAGCAGTGAGGGGGAATGGATATCAACAGTTTTTACACTGCAGCCCACACATACACCCTAATGGGTTGCTCCATGGGCTTTTCCAAGAGGTTTGCACTGTGTGTGCTGCTTTTCCCTCTGCGGGCAGGCAGAGCCAGTGCCCCGTTAAATGTGCTGGTAAATACTTCGTTATTTGGCACTGCAGCCTCTGATTCCTGCACGATGGTGTTGCCTATTGCCTGTTGTGATTCATTCCCTGGGAGCCACAGGTTGAGAAAGGGCATGAGGCCAGCATGCACATCCTGCTGTCTCCTGGGTAGGTTAAAGATGGAGATAGGAAACAGAGAACAGCAAGGAAAGAGAGATCAGAAACACTTTGGGGTTGCAAGCAGAAATGTGGCTATGGGGTCATCCAACCCCAAAGCCTTAAAGCCTAGTGGTAATGGTCAGGAACAGAGATAAATATGGGCATGTGTAAGGTCTTCTCTTTGGAGGAGACTTGTCCTGATTTAAAGCACTGGAGCTGTGCTCAGGACAGCTTCCCACGTGGTGTGTCTGCCTTGTGGGGTTGAGTAGCAAAAGCAATACTGGCTTTAAACCAGTCGGACTAGTAGTGGTCTAGGTCCAAAGCTAATTGAGCATCTCCACACTAGTCAGTAGCATGGGCAGATGCACCCAGAACAGCCCCAGAGCCTAAAATGTCAGTATGGCATTCACACAGGCTGCAGGGTGGTGGAGCTGCCTTAGCTTTTCAGCGTGCCACTCCTGTTCCTGTGAGCTTGATGGCTTGGGGACTCCCTTTTGGACTAGCAAGGTCCTTGAGATGAGCAACACCACAAATTGTGTCAGGTCAGGAGTGAAAGGTGCCAGCAGGAAAGTGGGGAGGGAGCTGGCATGGCATCACCAGCACCACAGCCTGCAGCACATCCCTACAGGAGCACCATGTTGCACCCCCGTGCCTTTCGTTTGACCCTCCAAGAGGAAAACGAAGGGTGGCTCAGGAGCTGCTGCCTCTCACGTGCTGCTTTCAGCCTTTCTCACTCTGTGTCTCTTCCTGTTCCATCTCTTCTCCTTGTTTTTCCAGAAAAGAAAGTCCAGTTCCAGCGTTCAGTTAATGGTGAGTGTCCTTCGTCTTCCTCAATGCCGATATTGCTGGGCGCCTCCACATGCTCCAGCTCCCCCCGTTTTTGGAAGTTACCTCGGGGTAGGGAAGAAGGGACACCGGGGTTGGAGGGAACATCCTCAAAGCCGTATCACCCACAAACCCCATTAACAGGGTTGGTGCAGGCACTTGCTGGCCACCGGCTGGTGGGAAGCCAGCCCTGGTTCTTGCTGATGGGTTCTCATGCCGTTTCTCCCAGTTCTCCTGACTCAGGTCTGCAGGCTGCATCGGTCCAAGGAGCCTTGGAGAAACACCTTCCATGCCTCTGCGGGGACTGTATGGTCATGGGACACCTTGCCAACCTACATCGGGGTATTATGGGTAATACATAAGCAAGGCTCTGCTGGGAAGAGCTAGCAGAGCCATTGCTCTAGCTCCGCTAGCAGAGTTGCCTTGATGGGGCTCCTGGAGAGAGACAGGGGGTCAGAACCCCTCTTTCCCCCCCAAAATCTGTGTAGTGCTCAGCTGTTTCTTGAAAGAGCTGTGTCTCAGCCTTCGGTGGTCCATGTGGGTCTTGGAAGCACTCTGTTTTATCGTACATTTCTCTCCCTACTCTGCGGTCAGTGTGGTCTCTCTCACTCCTGCACAGTCCCCTCTTTCTCATCCCAGCTCCTCCTCGCTGTTAATTTGTACATCTCTCTCTTTATCGTACAGTCAACATGGTGTCTTCCACCCCTGCACAGCCCCTCTCCCTGCCCCTCCGGCAACGCTCCTAGGAACCCACCAAACCCCCCTGGACCTGCCCCGTCTCTGTCCCCACAGGTGTCGGTAGGAAAGGCAGCGCCGTTCCTATGGGACCCTCCACAGCCCAGCTCTTGTGCCCTTGGCTACAAGGAGTGGAGGTCAGGGAGGGCTCTGCCAGCGCTGCCCTAGAGCTGTGGTTGAGGACGGGTTGGACCTGCTGGCGTTTTCCTTGCTTTCTGTCCCGACCGTTGGCACAGTCGGGTCGGACTCGGGGGGCTGTCGAACACACGAGCTCCATCTGGCGCAGGGAGACGGCCCCTCTCACCGCCCCGTCCCTCCTTTCTGTTCTTTGCTCAGGAATCGTCGGAGAGCACCAACACCACCATCGAGGACGAAGACACCAAAGGTACGGGCAGGGACACCCGGGGAGGCGGGCAGGAGGCTTCAGAGGGTGCCCCGGGGTTGTTAGTCTGGCCATCTCTAATGAGATACTGGCTATGGAGAAACCCACCACCATCGAGCTGCCTCAGGGCCCTTCAGAAATTGGTCCTCTGATGGCGAGGAGGATGGGGTGTCCCAAAACCAGGGATGTTCCCTGAAAGCAGGCATGGAAATGGCAGGAATCTGCAGGGATAGCAGCCCAGCTACCCGCTTCTCCAAAAGAAATGTCCCTTTGGGAATAGCCTCCAGGGGAAATCCCTGCCTCCCGCCTGCCTGCCAGAGTCAGCTTTCTAAGAATAACCCAGGGAATAACATATCAGTGCTAATTTGTAAAGTCTCTCGAAGCAACCTCAGCACAAAGCAAGATGGACTTTGGCCTGACATGAGAGTTAATGGGACATGAGTCCTCCTTGGGAAGGGCTCCCTGACAGCAGACACGGAGGCAGGCGGCACTTGGGAAGTGATGGGTGTCCCTCTGCTCCTTTCTGAACAACTCTCAGGAACGTGCTCCCTCTCCTTTCATTACAAATCAATACAAAAAAGAAATAATTAAATCAAGCATGATGCTGGTTGCATTTGAAGCAGAGAGCTGTTAATAAGCCCAGGGTTACCTCTGACAGCTCCTCCTGCATCCCAGGGAGCTAAACCTGCCCTTGAAGCCCAGTCCCTTCTCAGTTGAGCTGGCAATGGCCAACTTTTGGGCCAAGGGCAGCTCGCCACTCTGTGGTTTACCCTTTTGCTCTTTAGGAAAATACAGGGGTTTTCTGTTTTGCCCTGACTTTCAGGGGTGATAGCCCTTTCCCACATCTCTCTCCCAAGTCACTCTCCTGCTTTTTCCCTGGACAGTTTCCAATATCCCCCAAAGCCATGCAGTCTGTTTCTAACAAGAAAAAGAGATCTCACTGATGTTGCAACACCAGCACTTCTGCTTTGTTTTCTCCTTTTATTTTTTGTTTCTCTTTAAACCAACAGTACGGAAGCAAGAAATCATTAAAGTCACAGAGCAGCTGATCGAAGCAATAAGCAATGGTGACTTTGAGTCCTACACGTGAGTGTGCCCAGCGTGGGGTTGGGCTGGGGTGGGGGCTCAGCGTCCCTAAGCGGGTGCTTCCACTGGGACAATGCAGCCCAGGAGGTTTTACTGCTGCCCAGGGTGACCAGGTTGATGTGGTGGTGTGGCATGGGGACCATTCAAGAGAAGCAGGGGACATCAGTTTCCAAACCTGATGCTTCTCTCACACTGAGCTGACCATAGCTCTCTGGTCTCATTATAATGGATGAGCCTATTTTCTGGTTTGCAGAAAGATGAATAACTGTAAACATGATTTATGGGGGAAGAAGGAACATTGCATCCATGGTATCCATTATATCCAGATTGCCACAGGCTGTTTGGAAGCATACGTGCTGAGCTGATGCTCTTCAGAGCACAGTTCTGTGTCCAAGGCCTATTTAATTAGCGTTGTCTGAGCAAGTGCAGGTCTTCATCCCTGCCTCAGAGAATCACAGCAGGGATATTTTGATGCAGAGCAGAGAATATGACATTTTCCCTGCTGTTTTTATTTCTTACAAAGAAGACGGCCATGTTTTGGGAGGTTTAATTTGAGATGCTGAATGGTGAAGAATTCACCCTGCCTCCTTGGGGTCCTGGCTGCAGTCAGCGGGCTGGAGGCGAGGTGTGGTGGGCTTCATGCAGCATACAGGGCTGAAGTCAGAGTTCTGCTTGAATTACTTGCTGAGGGAGCCATCCTGAGCACAGGCTTGCAGGCTCTCCTGCCAGAAGCAGTGAGATAACCTCTCCTTTTTCTCTCCCCTTGTTACCTCCCCAGGAAGATGTGTGACCCTGGGATGACTGCCTTCGAGCCCGAGGCTCTGGGCAACCTCGTGGAAGGCCTGGATTTCCACCGATTCTACTTCGAAAACCGTAAGCAGCCCCCTTGCATCTTGAGGGACCCTTCCCACCTCCCATGGGCCCGGCTGTGTCTTGACCTCCATCAGCTTGCTGCAGAGAGGAGGGTAAGGGTGGTTTTGGGAGCGTCTCTGGCTGGTCTGGAAGATTCCAGCAGGAGGAGAATCAAGCCGGTTAGGTCAGCTGGGGACAGGTTGTGTGCAGAGGAGTTGTTTGGTTAGCTGCTTGCTAGGTGGACCCATTCTGAACCCACCCTTGCAGCACTGACTCAGCCCCTCCAAGCAGAGAGCCTAACCCAAGCATCTCCCCTTCCCACACTGCAAAAGCCGCCCAAACTCCTTCCCCTCCCTAAAGCCTCTTGTCTTTATGCCCTCTTCAGTGTGGTCCCGGAATAGCAAACCCGTGCACACAACGATCCTGAATCCCCACATCCACCTGATGGGAGACGAGTCCGCCTGCATCGCCTACATCCGCATCACGCAGTACGTGGACGCGGGAGGGATCCCCCGCACGGCCCAGTCCGAGGAGACCCGCATCTGGCACCGCCGGGATGGCAAATGGCAAATCGTCCACTTCCACAGATCTGGCGCACCCTCTGTCCTACCGCAGTAACCCCTGTGAGGCTCCAGGGATGAGGAATGGGGGGAAGGAGGGGATGGTGCAGGCGATGGGGAAAGGGATGCTCTGCCAAAGGGATGGTCGGAGCAAGCTCCTTCTCTTCCCGGTTTGTGTTTTGCAGCTGAAGCGCGGTCCTGCCCGTGTCGGGTTTGTCACTGACTGACCACCAAGGGGACACCCCCTCCGACATCTTCACCTACGGGACTTTGGCTGTTGGCTCTGCTGCTTGGTTCCCACTGGAATAACCCCTCGCTTCTCACCGCACACACGCAACAGCCTTGCCGGCACCGTGCAAGCATCCCATCGAACCCCCCACCCCGCCGGGGCCCCCTTCCTCTGCATGAACCAAGAAAAGAGAAACCATGAACCTAAACCCGAGTGTCTGGCCAGTGAGATGATGTGTCCTCAGCTGCATGGCGTTGGTGGGACCCCCCCCACAAACCCAGCACGTCTCCTGAGTTGGGCTCGGACTCATCATCTGCCTCCATCCCCACCTCTGCCGGGAGCCCCCTGAGGAAGAGGAAGGCGGTGGGGTAGTTTGGAGCCACTCCGTGCTGTACCCTCCCTGTGTGCAGTGGATTTTGCTTTGCTGCTATCAAGGTCCCCATCTGCCACCGTGGCTCTTGCCTGCTCCCGACCTGAGCTCCCACTTCCCAACAGCCTCGGCCGGGAAAGCACAATTTAAACCGTCTGCAAAGTCCATTTTCCACGCGCCCCCAGGCGAGGAGGACAGTGTTTGGATGGGTGAGTAAAGGCTATCTGTTTATTTCCCCTTCCCAGGAGTGTAGGCTGGCTCCTTCCCAGGAAAGCGAGTAGGTTTGTGCCCTGGCTCTGCGTGGATGAGGATGCTCTCCCTCCTTCCTTCCTTCTCCCGTTGGAGCGGGGACCAGCAAAGCTGGGAGAAGAGAGGAGAAAGACGACTGCTTTCCCAGCACTGCGCTGGCACAGCCGCGAGCTGGGGCTCTCCCAGCCATGCCATGGTGATAGCATCTCTCCTATGCCCTCCTCCTCACCCAGCACTCATTCTGGATCCTCCACCCCTGCCCCTCGCATGCAGCACCCAGCGTTCCCCATGCTGGGATGGGGGCAGCTGAGCAGGGCATGGATTCGGGGCGCAAACCTCCATCACCCACCCAGCTCCTTCCAGCGACAACGAGGAATGCGAGCTTTAGTGACAAAACTCTGTGCTTTGAAGAAAACAAACAAGCCTTTAGCTGTCTTCTACTTTGAGCGCATGCCTTTTTATAGGGAGAACAACCTTCCGTGTATTTCGTAACTTGACTTTGAGTATTTGCTGAAATGGATCTTTATGTAATAACTAGAAATGTTCAACTGTTTAGGGCGGGGAGGGGAGGGAATTTTTTGGGGTTGCTGTTTTTCGTTGCGTTTACATTTGGAGACGGGTTGTGCTGCCACGATGCTCCTACCAGGGGTCCTGCGGCTGCCAGCCCCCACCGCATCCCATCCTTCAGCACTGGGTGGGCAAAGGCACCCATCTCCAGGGGCACGCACCTTCCCGGGGCGCCTTCCCGCACCCCATGGGTCTTCCTGCAGGGTAAACCCAGGCGGTGGCTCTTGGGGAGCCACCAGGACATGGCTTTCAGGACAGAAGACATGGCCGGGAAGGGGAATTTTGGTCTCACCTCTTTGCTGTCAGGGAGAGGCCCAAGGTTGGATATTTTCCTGGCAATTCTTCCATTTCTTGTTCTCTTTTTTCCAACTGGAAGCTCTTTGCTCGTTGAGGTGAGACTCCTGCAGCGCTGCTGCCCCGGGGGAACTTTCTAGCTCCACTCTTTTCATCTGCATGGTGTTTAACTTTCTAGACAGTGCGTGTGTTGAAAAACAAAGAAATGAACAAAAAAATGCTTGTTTTGGACATTAAAAAAAAAAAAACAAAAAAGGGGAAAAAAAGAAAAAAAAAAGGAAACGTTTTTTCCATGTAAATTCTGAGCGTGTATTTTTGCCTTTTCTGTGGTTTTGAATGCTTTGCTCTCTTGTCGAGGCAGGGACGGCTGCTGTGCAAAACGCAGCCCCATCGCTGCCAACTGCAAAACTCTTTTCCCACTGGATAGAGGGGAAGAAATCCAAACTGCTGGGGCATGAACAGGCCCTGAGAGGTGTTTTGCTGTGTCCCGCTGTGCCGGCGGTGCGGTGGTTGCTGGTGATGTGTGTAGGAGATGCGAATGTTCTTCTCTGTGCTCTTGGTGGACCTGTGCTGTTTGACCGTGGAGCTGTGTTGGCTTGCAAGAGGTGGCCCCAAAGCAGGGAAATCCATGCAGGGAGAGGATTAGCTTTTAAGGTAGAGTTTGAGTGTTTTTACAGACCTGTTTTTCTTCCTGTAGTCAAGTAGTGCTGATTTTATTTCATTTCTAAAGGAAGGACTTGGCTTTTTCACAGTTCTTTCCCTCTCCAGCGCTGGCTCTGAAGCCAGCCACAGTGAGTGTCTCATCCACATTCTGATGTTCAGGCTCTCCAGGTGTCAGAAGTGGTTTTGGGGATCAGTATGAGATGGATGAGGGCAGAGGAGGTCACGGCAGGGCCCTGCATAGGGGCTATAGTGCAGATGCCATTTCAGCCTGGCTTTGGAGCTGCGGATAGCTGTGGACCTCAGGTGGGCTGTGAGGGTGAAGCTGCTCCAGCAGACACTACTGGAGGATGGACTGGGACAGGAGGTGTGGTGGACTTTGCCAGGGATGGAGGGTGAGATGGTGGGATAGATACAATCTCCTTTCACTGAAAGCCCACTTTGGGCAGTCACTGGTAGGGACGAACATCTTGGTTGCCAGGAAGGCTTTGAGGTGTCTTCTCGGACGTGGTTTCTCCTCTTTGAGGTTTCCCTGCGGTCATCTCTCCAGGGACAGGTTCCTCTGGGGGCAGCTGGATGTCCTTGTAACACCTAAAACGTTCCTGATCCTTTCCAAGGGAAGCAGAGTCTGGGGTTTCAACTCCTCCTAGTCTTCCAGTCAAGCTGGAGCCTGACCAAGGAAGACCCAACTTCCCAACCTGCCCGCGCTGGCAGCATTAAGCACCTGCACTTTAGGGGTCTGCTTTGCCTGGTTTCTCTTCCCCACCTCACCCTGCTTCTCCAGAGCAGGTTCCTGTATCCCCAGAGCATCTCAGAGCAAGCACTGGTATAGCACTAACCCTTCCTTTCAGTAGCCATGGTGAACAGCTTCTGTCTCTTGTCTTCCTTCATATTTCCTGGTTTCTCCTAAACTTGCAGGAAAACTACAACATAATCATCAACTGCCACTGTCCTCCTTTGGCTCACAGAGCCAGGGATGCTGCTGTTATGTCTGTACCTTTAAGCTGCTGGCACTGTCCTTGGCACATGCTAACTGGCATCACCCCAACAATCCCACCGTGGCTCTGGGGATGACAAGGACCAGGGCATAAGCAATATGGACAAGGCTACCTTGTTGGGATGGAGATTACTACCATGGACCTGCTGGATCCCCACCAGCCTCAAGGCTGGAGATCGGGCTGCGGCACATTTCATCCCCTAGTACAGACAAAGCCCAACTCACCTGGTTGCCTGCCATCCAGGTCAAACACAACTCAGAAGTCCTCCAAACAGATCATCTCTTCCACCTCTCACAGACCATAGGGGCTATCTGAGTGGAAGCACCTGCTGTGGTGGCCTCAGGCTCCCAGCTCCATGGTGAGCTTGGGCATGGCCTATTTTCCCTTCTTGGATGCCAGGGTTCAGCTGCAACATCATCATGTCTCAGGTCTTGCTGGTGCATCCACTCCGGAAGAAGAAGAGGCCATCCTGGGTCTCTGCTCTTTGCTGGAGGAGTGGGTGCTCTGCTCCTTACCCCGACCAGGCTCGGCCAGGAGAGCTGCCTGTCCCCACCACCCCAAGCACATGTCCTCTTTTCCAGGCATCAAACCCCTCTCTGACCCCAAACCTGCCTCTTCTCCCTTTGCCTCCATGGAGCCCCAGAGGTTGGAGCAGGCAGCAGCAACCATCTGCTCCCATTCTGAGCTCACGGTCTGCTCTGCAGCCCATGACAGGATCGCTGGGGAGGACCAGCAAAGAGCAGTGCCATGTTTGAGAGGGCACCCACATAGCCCCACGGACCAAGACGTGTCTGTTAGCAGAAGATCCCATCACCATCTCCTCTGATGAGAAGGGCTAACCCTTCTTCCCTACTGCAGGACACATCTCATGGTGTACACCACTGTCTTGATGCAACAACCATCCTCCTGCTAGCAGGGTACAGACCTCACATTGCCCATTTCCAAAGGCACAGGTCCCAGCTCATCCATACCAGACAGGGAAACCCAGACATGAACAGGCTGTGGAACATTAGAGGAGGGGCTGATGGCCCCTCTGCAGTCTGTCCCCTAAAGGCCACCCACCAGCTCCTGGCTGAATGTCCTTCCCTCTTGCAGGTCACAGGGAGTGGAGGGGGCTGTATGGAGCGGCTCCTTCCTTCTTTGGGTTGTTGTTGTCCCTTTTTTCTAACTGTTGCACAATTTTAGGGCTTTTGTAACATTTTTTGGACAAGCAGGGAAAATGTTAACAGTGATTTAAGAATTAAAAATGAGATCTCTCTCTCATATATATTATATATATATATAAAAATATATACTTACAGGAAACCTCTATGGAAATATTTATTTAAGATGATTGCAAAAAAAAAAAAAGATATATTATAACGAAGAGTTTACCAAGCTTTGTCACGTAACAGAAGATCAGGCCCCGGGGAGGGGTGGCTGCCTGTCCCCTCGTGTCTGTCAGTCCGTGCGGTTGCAGCTGAAGCCTTTCTCTTCTCTTTTTGTAAGTAAGTGCACTCGAACTGTTGAGCAGTGTGACCGTGTTGGATTCAGCGGGAGCTTGGGGGGGGGGAGGCTCTGGGGGGGTGTGTGGTTTTGTTTCCTTTTCCTTTGTTTTATTTGGAACCTGTGGCTGTGAACAGAATGATCACTGCTCAATCGGATGCTCTATCTGGGGAGGGCGGCGGGGGGACCGGGCGCGGGGTGGGTGCGGGAGGGAGGGCGAGTGTCAGTTTTATTCTTGGTGTTCAAGTGCAATAAATAGCTACCAACTTCTGAGCATGGAAACGGGTGATTCTCCGTCACTGCAGTGACTCACTGTCTGTCACCGCCTTGTCCCTCTGTCACCGCGCTCTTTCCTCGAAAGCAGAAAGGCTGGGACCAAGCCTTGGGCAGCGGCTGCAGGCATGGGGGCTTTCGTCCTGCCTGCAGGATGCTGGTACCCTGGGCGCTGCCTGTCTCTGGCCACCACCATCCCTGGGGCTTCGGGAGAGCTTGATGTCACAGAACCATAGAATGGTTTGTGTTGGAAGGGACCTTAAAGCTCATCCAGTTCCAACCCCCTGCCACGGGCAGGGACACCTTCCACTAGAGCAGGTTGCTCCAAGCCCCTGTGTCCAACCTGGCCTTGAACACTGCCAGGGATGGGGCAGCCACAGCTTCTCTGGGCACCCTGTGCCAGCGCCTCAGCACCCTCACAGGGAAGAACTTCTGCCTAAGAGCTCATCTCAATCCCTGCTCTGTCAATTTGAAGCCATTCCCCCCTGTCCTGTCCCTGCCTGCCCTTGTAAAAAGCCCCTCTCCAGAGGGATCCCAGGGTGGGTTTGGGGGTCCCAGGGGCAGCTTTGCCCATGCGGGCAGGCTGGTACCCGTGGGCAGGGGGCTGGGGTCGGGCTGCCACGGTCCCTGTCCCCCGCCGCGCACCCCAGGCCCCGCCGCTCCCGGCTGTGCCCCCCCCATCTCCATCCCCATCCCTGCCATGTGCCGCATCCCCGGCAGGGAGCAGCAGCAGACCGGGAGCGAGCCCTGGGCTCACGGAGCGAGCAGCGGGATGCGCTGAAGCCCAAAGCCCGGCGGGGATGTGCCTGTCTCTGGGATCCCGAGGAGGACCGGGTCGCATCCCAGGACACGTTGGGATGCAGGGTGCGGACGCGGCATCGGTGCCAGGAGCACCGTGTGCTGCCACCAACGCATCCCACACCTCCCTGTGCTCAGCCACACATGGCCCTGGGGATGTGCCCTCTGTTGTGCCAGTGCCCCAGCACCTTTTGCCCTTGGTTTCGCCTCACTGCCGTTGTCTTTGCTCCCCAACACATCCCTGGTGCAGCCTCTGCTCCATCCTTCCCATCACTCTGCAGCACAGCATGGATTGACAGCAGCTGCCAAGGGGGAGTCCTGAGAATCCCAGGGTTACAGAATGGGGATCTGGGGAGTGTGGCAGGACCTCATGCATGTAGGAAAAGGTCAGAGACATGCAGAAACAAGACCAGCTTGGGCAGACCAAAGCACCTCCATCTCCATGCTGTGGGCAGGCATCAGGCTCTCCCGGTTGTTCTGGCACATCTTGGCCATCAGCAACATCAACTACCCGAGTCCATCACTGTCTCCATCACACCAAGCAGACCCCCATGTGTGCCCCTCCTGGGGCCAGCCCAGCCTGGGCTCCCCGGCCAGCACCCCCAGCAATGGCTGGGCAGCACCGTGACCTGCTGAGGCCTCCTGCTCGGTAAATAGTGTCAAGGTTAGAGCGAGGGATTCATTGGGGCCATAAACGTTTATGGCAGGCCCTCCCCGCTGCCCAGCCACCACAGCCTGAACTTTCCATCAGCGACACTTTTATGGCTGGTCTCTAATGATTAACCCTGCCTAGCGGCCGAAGGTGCTTTGCAGCACAGTCGTGAGCCCCACACACATAGAGAAGCTGGGGCTGGGGGACCCTCATCATCCCTGCAGGCTGCAGCCATGGTGGGGTCCATTGAGGAGGATGTGGAAAGCCATCGGTGGTCCTGAAGGGAAAAGGAAGGACAGAAGTGGCCAGGGAGGGAGCTCAGCATCCCTGTGCACGAGGAGGTGGCTGGGCAGGACAAAGGCAGTAATGAAATCTCCTCCACCATTAGGAAGGATCATTCAGGAAAACTGCAGCCTTGTGCCAGGATTCATTCATGGGCTGTATGGCCCATGGCGTTAACAGCCCAGTGCACTGGGGTCACATGCATCATCCATACATAAACACTAATTTTTCTGTTTATCCTGGATTTTTGGCTTTTACTTGACCAGGACAAAGCACAGGAGAGCTGTGCCTCCCATCACTGGAAGACTCCATAGATGTGCCCTTCTCGCATGGTGTGTACCCCCCAAATAACCCAAGCAGAAGCTGTGTCACACACTGCTTTTTAATGGTGAGCTGGTGGTACATGGGAGAAGGCGCACATGACACCGGGGTGATGGGAACTGGCAGCACTGTGTCCCAACAGCCCCATCCAGGACCTCACTGGCACTTCCCAGGACAGCAGCATCAGCAGGAGATGGGGTTTCTGGGAAATGGACCCTGGGAGCCACCCCAAAATCACACACAGGCACTGAAACACAGCCCTTCTCCTCTCCCTGGGAAAAGCAGCACCCTTGGATCTCCCTGGGGGTGGAAACGGATCCTCCTTTGGCACTGGGTCCAGCTGAGACATCTCTGACCTCCTGCATACATGGAGCACAGCTCGCCCCAGCCCTACCAGGCACCATGGGGAAGAGCTGCCCTGACCCACTGAGGTCCCTGGGGGATGTGCAAGCTGGTTTGCTTATAAAGCTTTATTATTTCTTCCTCCTAATTGCTTCAACTGCTCATTTTTTTAGGTTAGATTTCTTGAGCAGGACACTGATTTGTGCTGGTTTTGCTGCAGTACCTCCGGCACACACTGTCCGGCACACACTGTCCTCAGGGCATGGAGGATATTACAGTCCTTTCTCGCACGTTTTTATGGGTTACTGGAGTTAAATACACACAAGTAGAGAACAGACCAATGCAGAGGATATCCTCCTCCTCCCCACCTCCTGCAGCCGGAACACCTCTGCAGCCAGAGCATCCCTGTAGCCGGCACATCCTTGTAGCCAGAGCATCCCTGTGTGGGGAAGACACGGCTGGGGCTGGTGGTGGGAGAAGGGCAGCCTGGACACTTCAACTAGACACCGTCACAGGAACACACAGACTTGTCACACAGTTTGTCACACTGAACAGAAACACCTCGGAACACCAGGACAGGCAGCAGCTCCATCCTGGCTGGGGCAGGGTGTTGGTGAGGACGCCGGCAGGGTCAGAAGCTCCCAACTGCTCTCCAAAACACCCCCTGGGGCTGTCCTGAAGTGCTGCAGTGCAACCTGTGCGAACCGGGGGGTGAGCCCCCTCCCAGCCTGCGGGGTCCCATCACATCATGGACTCCTCCTCCTCCTCCATCTCCCGGTCCACCTCGATGGCCGTGTTCTCGTAGCTGGTGATGCCGCCGTATTTCCGCATGTGGACCATGAGGGGCTTGGGGGACTGGCTGCCGGCCAGGCTCGCCACGTACATCCCCGTGCGGTTCTCCTCCAGCGATGGGCCCCAGCCCATGGCAGGCCGGCTGGCCTGCTGCACCCGCTGTGGGGAGGCAGGCAAGGAGAGCACTGGCACCCTGCACGCCTCCGCTCCCGATGAGGATGGGATGCAATGGGATGGTGTGTAATGGGATGGGATGGGATGAGGTGAGATGCGATGCGATGGGATGGGATGGGAGCTTGTGCTGAAGCTTTTTGGGAGGGCAGCTCAGTGTAAGTGCCCTGCTACAGGCTGGGGAGGTGTCACAGCTGGGGAGTCGCTGCCTGGGGAGGGCAGCAAGTTCTGCTGCCTCTGCTTTGAACAGCCTGGGGAGAGCAGCAAAGCCCAGAGGAGCTGGGAAAGCTGTGAGCAGCCAGCAGCTCCGTAACCTGCTCCAAGCATCCCACCAGCGCTGCCTGTGGCTGTGTGCATGGGATGGCTGCTGCCTTCCTTGCTCTGTTGTTGCTCCTACAAAATGGGTGCAAAGCCCCATGTGCCCATGCCTGCCCCACAGTAGGGACAGTGTGCTTCCCACAGGATAAGGCTTGTTCTGGAGGTGGGATGCACACATGGATGCCCCTTGGGAAACCGCGTGGCTCAGTGCCTGCCTGGCACCATGGGAATGTGATGCTGGAAATGCCCTGGGAAGCGCCATCTCTCACCCATGGGCAGCAAGGAGGGATGGGGACACACACCTCCAGGAGAGAGGATGCAGAAGGTGCCAGAGGATACAGGCTTGGCAGCGGCTCATGGTCACCCCTACACATTCATGGGGTGCTCCCCAGCAATGCCGGGCCCAGCACTTCCTACCTCCCACAGTGTTCCTTCTTCTTGGAGCACAGCCACCACCATGCCGATGGGAATCATCAGGCAGGAGAGGACTCCCATGAGGATGCCCAGGACCTCAGCCCAGGCGGGGAAGCGGTAGTTGCCGTACTCGGAGGGCTGGTACTTGACGATGTTGTACACCAGCAGAGCCTGTGGATGGGGAGAAAATGAGCACCCAGAGTCCTCTGAAGGTCTCATGCTCAAAAAGGGCCTGGAGATGATGGAGACCTCCCAGCGGGACCAGAATGGTCCCTGAGGCAGGAGATGCCAGCAGTTACCATCATTGTTGCCGGGGACAGGACCATCCAGCAGGCTCTGAAGTAGGGCCCTGGTTTGAAGCCCAGCATCATGTGTATATCTCGACAGAACCTCTTTATGCCTGGAGGAGGCAGGGGGAGCAGGATTCAGAAGCTGTTGTACAGACAGCCCACCCTTCCCCGTGCCCCTGTGGCAACAGACACCTCACCATAAACACGTGTCACCACGAGGCAGGTAGTGATCACCACCACCATGACACCAAAGCCAGCGCTGTAGTCATCCAGTAGGACCAGCCAGTACATCCCACCCTGTGGAGGCAAAGCACAGTGGCCAGCATCTCTGGGACCATCATCCCAATAAACCCCCACACATGTCCTCCTGCTTCTGGGGACACAGTCCTCTTAGCCCTTTTGTGGGCACTGAGGAAGAGAGCAGTCAGGCTTCCACAGGAGACATCACTCTTCTTCTAGGGTTGGTGAAGGGATGGGAATAACGCTGTGTTGCTCCACATGGACCTCACAGCCCCAGGAAGCCCACGCTCATCAATTGTTCCTCTTACACCTTGTTAGCTGATATGAATATAGGTGTGTCTGCAAACTTGGCCCCTGCCCTGAGCTCTCCCAAAAATGAGACTAGTCAGTCTGCATGATGCAACCGACCCCACAGCCTTACCTCCGTTGTGAGGATGAGCCCCATCAGGAAGAGGGCGATGCAGATGACAGCCGAGAATGAAGCTTTCTTTGGCCTCAGGTAATAGGGGAATTCATCTGTGGCTGCTGTAACGATGGTCTCCATAAAGGCAAACTGCATGCAAAGGAGAAGAGGGTTCCCTGAGCCCCTGGGCTGCTTGGGCACCATGGCTGGCTCGGTGGGCTCTGTCCTCACCTGGCTGTCCAGGCCCAAGGTTAACAGCATGAAGAAGAACAGGAAAGACCAGAATGGAGAAAGAGGGAGCATTGTCATGGCCTGGGGGTACACCACAAAAGCCAGGCCAGGACCTAGGGGAGGCAAAGGACAGCAGGGTGAAAAGGGGGTGACAGCACTGGGCATAGGGGGATGGAGGAGAGGAGAGCCCAGCAGAGCAGCACCATGGTGGGGAACTGAGGGGCAGGAGGAGTCCTGCAGCAGAGGGTGAGACATGCAGGAGAACCAGCCTGCTCCTTGCTCAGACATCACTTGGTTTTGCTCACAGTTTGCATGGCAGGAACTGCTCTCTCCCATTCCCTCCCCCTGGCCAGCTGAACGTATAGCATCATCCCTCATACTGGCACCCTCAGGTGCCTTTCACCCTGGAAGGGATGCTCCCCAGTGCACCCAGGCAGAGGGTGAAGGAGAAAGGGTCTTTCTTTGGCCTCACCTGCTTTTGCCACCTGGTTAACAGGGACTCCAAGCTCCTGGGACATGTATCCCAAAACGGAGAAGATGGCAAACCCTGCCAGGATGCTGGTCATGGCATTGCCCAGGGTCACTATGAAGGTGTCTCTACAGAGGAGAAAGAAGATGCTCTGAACATACCCATTCCTTCCCACCCCAGCGCACAGTGGCATTGCCAGTCCCAGATGCTACAGTAAGGTGTGATTCTCCTCCAGGTCCTCTCTTGGCATGTGATTTCCACGGTCAAAAGGAGCATATATCTAAATGCATGGGTCATTTTGTGGGGTTCCTTCCAAGCTTTCTTTCCCCTAGGACAGGGGACAGGACAAGCATGTATAACTCCAGCGCCAGACATCCTCAACATTCAGTATTTACAGCCCAAAACTTCTCAGCCAGGTGCTGTGCCTTGGTGCTTAGAAGAACTTTCTTCTACAGACCCCTCTGTCCAACTCAAGCCTGTGCAAGCTGCCAGGTACCTGTGAGGTGCTCGAGCAAGGAGCAGCGCTGGGTGATAGTTTGCTGCACCACGGGCTGCTGCTGGCTTTGAACCCACCAGCTGAGGTTTCAATGGCTCCCCCCAACCCATGGTCTTTACAAGACAGCAGCTGGGTCCTACCTGTAGATATTCTGATGGAAGGTGTTGTAGGAGGCGAAGGTGAGGAGGCCCCCAAAGCCTACCCCGAGGGAGTAGAAAATCTGCAGGGCAGCCTCGATCCACACCTGGGGGAAGGAAGCAGGTCTGAGGAGAGCAGGGGTTGGGAATCTCCTCCCGAGGAAGAGAGATATGGTTCTCCAGAGCCCCCAGCACATCTTCCCCATCCCTCCAAGCACACAAAGCTCACAGGGCCTTTGCCTTTCCTTGCTAACATGCTCACCACTCACAGTGGGTCAGCTGGCTAGTGGAAGTGCTAAGGAGAGCGTGTTAGAGCCAGCCCAGCGTGGCATTTAAATGCCTTTGTAAAACTGGGTGGTCTCTGACCCCAGGAAAATCCCTGCTCTGCACAATGAGAAAAACAGAACCGCCAAATCCAGCACAGGCACCCATAACCACCCATCACAGGGGCTAATCCTGCCCGTGGTCCTGGTACCCAGGGGAGGTGGTGAGCATGCCTTCTCCTGCATGGAGAGCCAGAAACGCAGGCATAAGGCTGGGCCAGGTGGGAAGAGCCCTATGGACAAGGTGTGGAGCAAAGACAGATTGCTCAAAGGCAAATACTTTAGGTCTAGGAGCAATCGAGAGAGGACTTTAGGTCAGGGGGTGGCCAGAAAAGGCACCCGAGGAAGGGACCTGCCTCTGCTGCACGTTGGAGGTGCAGGAGGAAAGGTTCATTTTTGTGTGTCGAACAAGTTGCACAAGATGCTGCTCACCTTGGAAGACAGCAGGTGATCGAACTGGGGCGTGAGGTAAAACCGGATCCCCTTCCAGGCCCCCTCCAGGGTCACACCACGGATGAGCAGCATCACCAGGATGAGGTAGGGGAAGGTGGCGGTGAAGTACACGACCTGCGGGAGAGCAGAGCCCGCTGGGAGAGCCGGCAGTGGGAGCACAGCATTAGTGCTCCCTCTCAGCCCTCCGCTGCATCTCCCTGCAGTGCCCGGTCCCTGGGATGCGGCAGGACCAGTGGTGTCAGCCCTGGCACTATCTGCGTGTGGGAACCATCCCCAGGATGCTGTTCCTGGGTCTCGCTTTCCCAGATGTGCAGAGAATCGCAGGCACTTGTGAGCATCACTGTAGATCCCCCCAGATGACACTGCCCAGCCCTTACCTTGCCAGAGGATTTTACTCCCTTTAGGATGCACAGATAGACAATAGTCCAAGAAAGGAGCAGGCACAGACACAAGTTCCAGCGGATCTTCCCGGGATCTCCGATCCCAGAGCTCCCTTGGATGTGCAGGACGTACCGGCTAGGGAGAAAGGAGAACCGCTGGTGAGCAGCCATGGGCACCCCACATCTTCTTGCAGAGGCTTCTCTGAACCCAGCAATGCCTCTGCTCAAAACATAGCCTTGTCAAAAATCCCAGCAATGAGAGGCAGCTATTTGCTGGGGAAAGGGGAGCAGTTGGTGTGATTTCTCCACCATGCATTAAAGATCCCACAGGGGATGCCTGGAGGCTTGAGAGCAAATTCCCAGCCGGTTCAGGCATGGGATGCATTTCAGTCTGACATATCTCCAGGCCAGCAAAGCCTTGCTAACTCATGGGCACCTCCCACATCCCAGGGACGTGATCCCAATGCCTAAACTGAGGTATCCCCCACAGCTGACCATGACAGCCCACCACTGCATCCACAACGCCAACCATGAATGCCCATCATGCCATGAGATGTGTAGCACAGACCCTTCACCCCTCATTCCATCCCCATCCCCGGTTGGATGCCAACCACGTCTGTATGTATAAAGTGACTTATAGGGAACATTGTAGAAAACTTCATAAGACAAGAAGAAAGGTAAATTTTAACTGAAAGTGATCTAGTTGTAGATGTCCCTGCTCATTGCAGAGGGGGTTGGACTGGATGATCTTTGAAGGTCCCTTCTAACCCAATGATTCTATGTCCCCATGGCCAGGTTGAGCTTTTTACCTCCAGTACTCCTCGCTGGGGCTGACGGTGTTGGTGATGTTGACGGGGAAGGTGGTGTTCCCCGCCTTGATGACGTGGTGGTCCAGGCACAGGTTGGTGTTCCACCAGTTGCCACAGTGCTGCCAGGGCAAGTCGCTTGTGAGGGATGCAAAGAGGTAGAAGAGAACGTAAGCAATGATCATATTGTAGTAAATGGCCACCAGGGAGACGATGAGGATCGTGCCCATGCCAACGCCTGGAGGAAGGAGAGGGTAAAGAAGGAGTGAGCCATCTCTCTGGAGCAGAGCACATCCAAAACCAGGGTCAGACACTGGAGCTCAGCAGCCAAATGTTTAATCAGCCTGAGGTTCACCTGATGGGGTGACCCTCTTATTGCCTTTGTACTCTCCGGACAAGCCTTCTCTGAACTGATCATCTATTTCATCATACAGATTATTTTACTCCAACTTAATCTCGAGAGTGAAAGTGCTTGATTTGACCTTTTTTTGAACACTTTACTCTTACCTTTGTCTTTCAGAGCCATTGCTCGGCTTTAGGGCTGTGTTTCGTACACTAGCTGGCTTACTAATTTTCATATAACATGACATCTGGAGCCTCCAAAGATCTCATACATATCTTGCAGCTATTAAGCTAACCCAGAGGTCCAGCCTGCTCCACCTTCACCCAGGATTTAAGCTTTGATTCTAAAAAGAGCTTTGAGGATCAAGGGCTGCTGCTGCTGGTCTATGTCCTCATCAAGCAGCTCTTCCAGCAGCCCTGAGGAGGCTCTGGACGTCACTCACGCACCTTTAAAGAGAGGGCTTATCTTCCAGACAGCGAGCGGCCCCAGGCTGGAGAACTGGCCAAGTGACAGCTCCATGAAGAAGATGGGGATCCCGCAGATGGCCAGCATGATGAAGTAAGGAACCAAGAAAGCTCCTGCAAGAAGCAAGAAATAACCCCTAAAACATCCCCCCAGCCCAGCTCAGCAAGGGGGAGATGTGGCCCCTCCAAAGGATGCCCAAGTACCTCCTCCATTGGTGTAAGCCCTGTAGGGGAACCTCCAGACGTTTCCGAGGCCCACACAGTATCCAATGCAGGAGAGGAGGAAATCCAGCCGCCCCGTCCAGTTCCCTCTGTCCTCTGGACACTCGGAGCCCAGGTCTCCCTCCTGGCTGCTGGGGCTCACCAGGAGCTCTGGGGTCACCGGCTGAATGAGAGAGCAGGGGATGGGATAGAGCAGCCAGGGGTTGAGGAAGGAATAAAAGCAGGGAAGAAGAGTGGAGAAGGAAGGAGCGCTGAAAGCTCTGGTGTGAATTTGTGACCCCAAGTTACAGCACTGATGCTTGTCCAGCCCTTACCTTGCCAGAGGATTTAACTCCATTTAGGATGCATAGTTCACCTGGTTTTGAGGCACAGAGACAGAAGGATGCTGTGGTCCCTGCTGACAAGGCACCAGGACCAGGACAGGAGGAGCCCATTTGAGAACTTTACCTTCTGTCTGGGCTCTAAAAGGAAAAAAGCAGCCATCTCCATGTCCCTGAGTTCATGGATATTAGGAAAAAAGCCCATCGGGATATGGCTGAGATAGAGGGCCTGGATTTGGAGGGATCAACCAGAAGGAGTTGTGGGTCCCCCTGCACCAGAGCCCAGTGCTGCCCTGCTGCAGCCCCTGGGGACCGTGGCAGCTATCTCCTCTCCTCCTCTCTGGCTGGACCACAGGATGCTCTTGCTGCCAGTTCCCATGGAGACAAGGAGCCGCTGCTGATGGAGATGCCTGCAGGCTCCCACCCTTCACACCGTGCACCCCAGCTCACAGCCCTAAGGCACTGAACACAGAGGTGAACCCATCCCACCCAGCATGAAAACCCCTCGAGGGATAGGACAAGCAGAGCAAACTCTTCCCAAAGCCAACCTGAACTGCAGAGCCCGAGCTCTGGTGTTATACTAAACCTGACCATTATAAGCCTATCCGCGCTGGATGCCACCATCACAAGGCAAGGGCCAGAAGAAAAGGCTTCAGAAACACAGGCTGGAAAGTCAAAATGTGACCCCAATACTGTTGCTGTAAAGCCGTTGTTACCTGGCAGCCCTGCTGCAGCTAACACAGCTCTCCAGCTTAGCAGCTTCTCCAAACCATGGCCATGCCTGGTAATTAACCCAGCACACACAGTGGGCATGACCCACAGCAACCTGTGTTTGTGGGTGAGGGGCAGGCTGCTCTGCTACATCCCTCCAAAAAGTTTCCGCAGCTAAATCCTGTATTCACAAAGGTCCCTCTGCATGGGGACAGGAGCTATGGGGCCATCACAGTTTGGTCTTCCCCCTGAAAATGCTTCCTAGTCCATCACACTGCCTGGCAACCTCTCACTTTCCAAGTTTGCACCACACCAAAACAGCAGGCAGGGATGCTGGGACATCATTAAATCCTCTCGCCTAATTCCTGCACCTCTGCCTGAATCCTAAACAGCTGCAGAAGGGCAGCTGCATGACCTGATTAAATGCAGGTGCCCATCCATCAGATGTGGCATGGAAACCAACACAGAAGCAACAAAAAGACAAGAAAGGAACCAATTGGACCTTTTCCAAACTACATGGGCTGGTCCCTATCTCAGTCACCCCTTTTAGAGGCCACGAAATGGAGTTTGTCACCTGTCTCTCAGTGATTACCACCCCTCCTTATTGATATCTTTAGCTGGAGCTCTGCAGTTTAAATCTGGGACCGTGGAGAAGAAAGCAGAGACTGCTCAGGAGTCAGAAAGATCCCAAGGATGGTGACGTTGCAGTTCCATCAGGTAGGTTGGAGAGGCATGGGCCAGGGATGCTGCTGGAAAACACACACAGAGGCTGCTCCAGGACTGTGATGCCCCAAAATGCCTCAAATCATAGTCTTTCCATAAAAATCACATCAAACTTGGCCTATTTACCTGGCTTAAAATGAACTGCAAAATGCAGTATTTAATGATTCCAGCCCATCTTTGTCCCAGATAGCAGAGATGCACACCTCTCTACTTCAGACTGCTGAAATCTCACTTGCTGGCTCAATTCCAGCCTCTTTGTTAGGATTAATGCTCCTTTTCAGCCTTTGTCATAACAGGAACCTTCTTTTCCAGCAGCAGCTGAAGTGCTGTAGAGCTACAATATTGCTCTAGTGCTTTCCACCATCAACTGCCATCTTTCAAAGCGGGCTCCTGTCTCGCGGTTATAAACAGACAGGGACTAACAGCTCCCTTGGCAACCACGTCCTCTTTGAACACGGCATCACTTTCCATTATTCACCACAAGATGCTCCCAAAGAAGTCAGCAAAGCAAAGGTCACCGGGAAGAAAAAGTGTTTTAGTCTCTGCCAAGATAAGAGCTGGCTTCCATAAGGAAATTGCCCTGTGCTAATTATTAATTATCTGTAAACCAATTTGCTTAAACGAGTGCAAACCCCGGCTGCATCCGTGGGAAAACAGAGAGATATTAAAGTTACTTTTTCATCATATTTTGTCCCCATTTAGACGGGCATTGCGGGGTTGTTTTGTCAGTGTTTTGTGCATGGACCACAGCCTTTGGTTGGGAGGAATGCCGCCCGGCACCAGATTCCTCCCCTGTGGATCCGAGCCATGTGCGAGCACAGTGCGTCTGTATAGAGTGTGAGTCACTTCGGATTAGTTTGAATTGCTGGTTAATGTCTTCGAGAAAAAAAGAGAAAGCAGCATGAAAATGAATTCAAATGCAAAATCTCTTAGAAAGGGAAGTAAATAAAGCATCTCGATGGGGTGGAGGAGCCCCTTGAAGGGCTGCGCCAACCCCGGGTTCCCCCAGCCTGGGATCGCAGCACATGCCAGGAGAGGGAGCAAGCGATGCTGGAGCCAGCACAAGGGGATGTGGGGAGATTGCTGAGACTGAAACAAACTCATTACAGCGATGTCCAGAGGGAGTATGCACAGATGGATTCTTATGGATTCTCATCCTAAAACCCTGGGGAAGGAGTGGGGAAGGTCTGAGGCAGTCTGTTGCAGGCAGAGGAGGGCAGTGGCTCAGGCAGGAGGCTGCTGCTCAGCAGCCTGGCTGGATATGGGGAGGAGCAGCCCAAATCCTGGCTCCCACCACTGCCCTCCATGGGCTTTAGTTCATTTCTACCAAATAACCCCCAAAGCAAATAATCAAAAAAATAAAACCCATCCATTCCGCTCTTCTGGAACTACTCTTATGCAAATGCCAACCCAAAATCCTTAGAGCTTGAGAAAGATCTTCTCTATTAAAGAGGAATTTCCATATGTCTAAAACATGTCTGGTGAGAAGGTTTAAAACTCCCAGCTCACTGCTGGGAAGCAGATCACAGTGACCGGGAGAGGATGCTATTGGGGTCCCAGGGTAGGTGTTGCAGCCGGGGCTGTGCAAACTCCTCCATTGGCCATGGATGGCTTCAGACAAGCCCAGTTTCAGCAAGGTCCGAAGCTGCTGGGTGGCTGCGAGCACCAGGTTCTCCATCTGGAACTCAGCAAGAGTATTTTGGGGTAATGAAGGACAGCAGGGCCTTGAGCAGCACTGGGAATGGGGAAAATGGCTCCGGAGACATCTGCTTTCCATTCCAGTGGATTGCTGTGGGGCTAAATGAGTTCCTGAATAAATGTTAAACAGGATCACCAGCAGCAGAGAAATTCAAATATCTCAGGAAGCCCTTGGAAGGGGCCGAGACAACTTTTAATGGCTCTTGCAGTCACAAAGTCATCTGAAAAAGCAATTTGTAGGAAAGAGGAGCAGAGGGAAGAGCCAGATGATGCCTCCAAACAACGGAGAAGGAAAGGCAGCCCTTGAGGCTCCTGGCTTTCACCAGGCCACTGCTGGCTTTTTTACGTCATGTCCCAATATCCTAGGAATTTCCTGGCAGGGATGAAACTCTCCTTGGTTTTCATTCATTTGAAGGCTGGTGCAGGTTGGAGTCACGCTGCTCTGTAGTTGGTGGGCATGGTTTGGCAGATGACAGAGCCAAAAGGACTCACAGCACTGGGTCACTGCCTGGGATGCTATGGAAGGGCTGACCCGGTGGCAGAAGCAGTGTGTCCCCATGAAGGAGAAGGGACTTGGTCCCCAATTTGAGGGTAGATGTGGACTCTGACCCTGGAGTGGCTCTGGGGGGAGCCAAGGATAGGAAAGCCTGAAAGCTGGGTTTAAAACGGGTTTCCATAAGGGTACAAAAAGGGCTTCCAGCACTGCCAGCTCTGCCCTGAACCCACAGTTCAGGGTCCAGCACCACATTTAAACCCTGCTGAGGAGGAGGGGATCCGAGGTGCTGGTGGGAAAGGCACTGCCCAGCTCCCGTGCTCACCCCGGGGGATGTGGGGAACCCCTCACATCCCACCACCCCCGAGCATGTGCAGCCCCCGGGGCCGGTGGGAGCCGCCTCCCGGGGTACCACGCTGCGGGCGGCAGCTCTGCCCCGGGAATCACCGCCGGGAATCACAGCCGGCATCCCGCGGGAAGGGGCAGGGGCAGCTCAGGCCCTCCACTAACCGCAGGTAGCCCCGGGGACGAAATGCCCCCATCCCTCTGCCCCCCATCCCGCCTCTGCCCCACTCACACACGCTATTCCCGTGGGCAATCCCTGCCAGGGAAAAGTCTGTCGTTTCCCCACGGAGGCTCCCGGGCAGGGGATGGCGGCGGGTCCATGCCTTTTCCCCAGCTCCCCGGCTCCCAGCCCTGGGGGCATCCCCGCCTCCCGGCTCTCACCTCCCGGAGATGCTGCTTCCGAATCTTCTTCATCCCAGAATCCTGTTGCTATGAGCTCCCCGCTCCCGACACTTTTTCCTCTCGCTTTCACCGGCGACAGGGCGGGAGAAGGGGGAGAGGGCGAAGCGATAACAGGCAAACGGGGGGCGACACACACACACACGTTCCTGCCGGCGGGGGGAAGCGGGGAGCGAGGCTGGAGGGAAGGTGATCCTGGAGTTGAGGATGGCTGCTGAGCACGGAGGGAGGAGGGACGGCTCTCGCAGGCTGGAGAAGGGCTGTCTGTCAAACGCACCCCTCCGGAGGGGGGGGTCCGGGACCTCAGCCCCCGCCGGGGCAGCGGGGAGGGATGGAGCTGCCTTACTCATGCCATGAATGCGTCAGGTGTCCCTAAGGATTGAGCTGACTTTGCAGGCACTCCGCGCATCCCATGTGCCCCAGCAGCGGTGGCAGCAGTGCAAGTGCAGGTGCCAGGAGCTCCTGCATCTTTCTGTCCAGCTCTGAGCTAATTTTCTTATGGCAGGACATGGCTGGAGCCTGAGCAGGTCAGAAGTGACTTCTCCCTGTGCTACCCGAGCCCAGTCCCCATTGCAGGGGAAGGGGATGCTCAACACCCATCTGTCCCCTTGGGTAGGACCAGTGCATCCCACCGTGCTGGGGGCAAAAGCAATCCTTTGGGCAGGCCGCAGGGTGAGAAGTTGAGCCCACCAGCTGGAGCACAGGTTATATCTCCAGGGTTCAGATGTCCCTGTTGAGCCAGCGGTGGGATCATACAGCCCCAAAGCCCAAGGAGATGCAGGCTTTTCCCCCTCACGCTCAGTCACATCCCCAATGAACTGTCAGAGAGCTGATGTGTGGCTTCTTGTCCCACTTTCGTGGTGGGAAATGTCCTAAGAGGGACAACCCCACATGCCTCAAGGCCAGTGTGGTACCAGGAGAGCTGCTATCTGCCACAGTAATGCCTCTTTCCCTTGATAATATCCTCTTGCCCTTCGCTTTCTCCCTGGACTGTTTCTGGTTCGTCAGGGTATGTGTCCCTTTTCCTGCAGTGCTCCAACCTGCCCCAGGCCTGTCCCCAGCTGCTTTGCTCAGGTTTAAAGCTGAGCAGGCAGCACTGGGGATGTGGAGGACAACGACAGGGCTGGGACTGAGAGGGCTCAGCTTGCCTGATGTAAAAGCAAATCTCCCTGACACCTAATGGCTGCTGTGCTCCTACAGCCCTCCGAGCACTTAGGACAATTTTCCCCAAAAGAAAACATCCTGAGCATAAAGACACATTTCTGCAGACTCTGACACGATGAAGTGGCTCAGTGTTTGCATTGTGGGCCTTTCAGAGCTAACATTTACCTGGATTTCCCAGTGGGAAAAGAGGAAGGAGCAAACTACATAACACAACAAACATCTTTTTTCACACACTCACAGCTTCCTCAAAAGAAAGAGGTCCTTTGGCAGTCACCCAGGCAGTCTCTACCGGCCTTGGGCTCACCCATCACTTCTCCCTCTCCCGGGATGCTGGTGGGAATGCTGAACCTGGATCTGGCCAGGCTGGCAGCCAGGGCCTGCATCAGGCACTGTCCCTGCCTCACACTTCCTGCTCAGGGCAGTGATGCTTTGTTTGCTCTTCATACCTGTGCCATCTGAATCAGCCCTTTGGGATCCACCTAAAGAGAAGTGTCCCACGGCCACCTCTGCAGCGCGGGAAGGGTGAGGCTGGTGCCACCTTGTTACAGCTGCCCCAGTCCCTCATCACCAGCAATGGACTGAGCCCCGCACAAACCACTCCACCCTCCCTGGGTGGACTTCAAGCCCGTCTTCTTGCCTGCAGGGCAGTATTTATCAGCAGAGACCTCCAGGGCTGACACTGCCCTGAAATATCCATGTGGATACCACTGCTGGTGGGATGCTTTGTACCTGGAGCTCCCTTCTCTGGCTAAACTGGTGCTGCTTTGGTAGCACCATCATCTCTCCATCACTTTGGAGCGCCAGGGAGTAGACATCCCACCCCAGGCATCTGAGGTGCTCCAGCATCTCATTGCAGAGCTGGTGCGAGTCTTGCATCACCCTGGACCTGGCAAGGGACCCGCTTCATGGAACGGCACCTGCCAGAGGCAGTAGGAGCAGAGGGGCGGTCCCATGAGGAGCAATGCAGTACAGGGACCCCAAACCCGCACCTCAGGCAGGGGATAGGGTTAGGGTCCCTGTGCCCTGCTCCATGAGTGCTGGCACTAGAGAACATACACAGGACTTGCAAGCATTTTTTATCAAGCTTTGCCTTCTCCCAGCTCACACTTGAGCCACCCCTGCGACATCAAGTCACCCTTTCCCTTGCCTTGGGCTGAAGCAAAGGGAAGGACACACACATCTCTCCATCCCGATGCAGTGCCCGACAGGCACTGGCACTGCGCGCGCTGCTGCCATCGGTGGGAAAACACCCGCATCCCGGCGGCAGCCACCCGGGAAGAGGCGAGAAGGTGGCAACTGGCAGCGAGATGGGCCCATGCCCAGATCCGCTCCACGACACACAAGGAAGGCGGCAGCGGCAGCGACTCCGGTTAGTCACCGCCGGGAAGCGTGCCATGCCGGAGGCTGCCGGCGTCTTCGGCCACCTGGTGTGCGTGGCCTTATTTTGGTGATGATTCCTCCGAGGAGGGGCGCAGCCATGCAGCGGGAGCCGGTGGGAAGCATGGAGGATGGAACAGGAAGAAACTGCAGGGGCTTTCTGGGGACAGTCCCCAGCATTCCCTGTCCGTGGGGCCAGGCTTTCCCCATCAGGATGCCCATGCGGGGCTGTGCCACTCAGGAGGCAGCTGCTGCAGGTGCTAAACCAGGTGCCTGTCACCTGCCTGGGGTGCAACCGACAAGGTGACACATGTCCGGGAGGCTTGGACCAAAGGTCTCAAAGCTGGTGGGGACGCGGAGTCCACAGCCCCTCTCCTGGCATGGAGGGGACCCTGCAGGGCTCACCCATCCCTACCCAAAGGATGGTGGAGGGAGGCAGGGGAGGACAAGGGTGCTGGGACACAGCAGATGCATTTCATCACGCATCCAAGGGGAGTGTGTGTGTGTTGGGGGAAGGGGTGCCTGGGTGTGTGGGTGCATTTATTGCCTCTTCCCGCCAGCGCTGGCTCCCTGTGCACACACAGGACACAAGGGCACAGCCCCGCGGCTCACTGGACTTTTACCCTGCTGTGCAAACAGGCAGGCGCCAGATTAGGGTATCAGTTGGAATTTCATCCTGTCAACGGCACACGCAGGCTCTCTGGGAGGGCAGTGGAGCATCTTCCCTCCAGCCCAGCCCCTCTCCTGCTCATGGGCACCTTAACGCAGTGGGTGAATTTGGGATATGCATGTTTCATCCTCTCCAAGGACTCTGTTCCCCTTCAAGCTTCCCCCTTGCAGGAAATAGTGATGCCCAGGGCTGCCAATATCCCACCCCTTGCCAGGGCTGGATCCCACTGGATGATCCCCATGTTGCAGTGACAAATTGGATGTCAAAGGCAGGTGAAGCCAGGGAAGTGACCCCAGTTTCCCTAGTCCAGCCCAGCTCTTTGGGCAGGCAGCCCATCTACTCTCATCCCTTTCCCCATACAGCACCAGTTCCATTGTCTTTGCCTCCTCAGCATGTTTTAGCTCCTGATGCCCCACGTCCCCCTTCAGGAATGCAGGGAGGAGGTGGTCCCATGCCATGGGCAGCCCAGGCGCCGTGCTGCTGAGCATGGAGTCACCAGGGTGCGGTGGTAGGTGCAGCCGCTGTCGCAAGGTCAGGAAAAAACCCTTTGCTCTGCCCCTGTCTCTGCAATGCCACCTCATCCTGCCTCTGCTCCTACATCTCCTCCACCCACAGGACTTTATCCTGCATCAGGTGTCCCTCCACAGCCTGTCCTGCCCTCGGCACAACCCCCCACACCTCTTCCCAGGCAACACTTGGCACGTTTTGGGGCTGGAGGAGCCGTTTTGGGCAGGGATTTGAGGGCAGCCCCTTGATCAGTGCTCAGCAGGACCAAGAGGACGTAACTGGGATGGAGAGAGGAGAGTGTCAGGCACCGATGCCAGCTGTCCCAGGCATTATCTCACATCCTCATTCTCTGTTTGCTCTTCTCGGACAAGGAGGATATTCAGCCCATCAACAGCCATAAAACGAGATTAGAGGCCAGGAAGCACCAATGGGAGGTGGCCACGTCCGTGGGCAGCTGGCCTTGTTCTTTGGCCTCCACCAGCCCAAGCCTGGCCTCACCCTTTCCCTGGCTGCCCCCAGGGCTGTGAGTTTGGAGCTGGTGGGTCGCCCAGCACAGCCACGTCTCTTGGTGACAAAGAGATGTAGACATGCCATATCACGGTACGGGCCATGTCATCACCAGCAATATCGCTATGGGATGGGCACACTGCATGCTACAGAGCCAAGGCTGCTGTGCCAAGACACCCATCCATCCATCCATCCATCCATCCATCCATCCATCCATCCATCCATCCCATTTCAGTGGGGCTGGGCTCAGGATCATCGGTGCAGGTGCAACCCTGGTGCTAGCATCCCCCCTGTGCCGCAGCACCACAGGCCAGGAGGAGACAGCAACAAACCCACAGAATTCCTGCTCGCTTTTATTGCCACCAATGCCTAAAATATAAAAAGGAAATCCAGTTCTGCCTTATATACACATAAACTGAGCCAAAGCCCCGAGCCAATGCAAACACCATCCTCACCACTGAGCGCAGCTGGCAGCGGTGGCCAATGGGGGTGTCACCAGCCCCCATGAACGGAGACCCAAATCCCACGAGGGATGGAGCAGGGCTGTGGGCACAGTGGGATGGCAGGGACCCACTTGTAAAAGACACAGCGTGCCTGGGCACCTTGTTATCTGGGCCAGGACATGCTGGGAGTGATGTGAGGCTGGCAACAGACAGCGCAGCCGAGGGATGCAGTGCACAATCAGTGTTGGGTGCGATGTGAGGGTGCTCTGCAGGCAGCAAGGGAATGTCTGCTGCTCCTCCTCTCTGGAGCTTGGAGAGATGGTGCTGGGAAAGGCCATGCAAGGGTTGTGCTCCCTCATCCCTGTCTGTCTTGGGAAGCTGCAGCCCAGGAGCACCCGGTGCAGCCCCAGTCAGGAGCCACAGACCCTCCTGTGTCCCTGTTGCACTCAGCTGGCCTTTGGAGCATCTGAAATTGGGCTCTAAGTTAACCCAGGCCAACACAATGGTCAGGACCCAGCAGGGTGAAGGGACATTTCAGCTACAGTCCATCAGCAGGAAAAGAGGGCAAGAGGTGGTGCAGTGCACGGAGGGTGGGGGAGATAGGGAGAACAAAACCTGCAGTCCTTTGGGTTTTGAAGAAAATTCTGTCTTTCTGGAAATCACCTCTCCATCACCTAACACCAGGGCATGTGCCAGCCCTTCCCCTGCCTGAGACAGCCCCTGCCCTCCCTGGCAGCAGCTCCCAGTGCCCTTGGTGGCTGCCGTCCCTTGGAGCAGCACCCCAAAGCTCTCCCAGTATTGGTCCTTCTGGATGGCCTGAGTCCGGTTCTTGCGCCATGTCCCAATGGCAAACCTTCTTGTTCTCCTCCTGTTCCGCACTGGAAGGTGGTCTCAGGGCTCAGCAGGGTGACCTGCCTCCAGTGTGCCCGTGCCTGGCTCCCTCCTCACTGTGTTGCAAGTGGAGGATGGTGCAGTGCTGCTTTGCCATGGCACAGCCGGGGCACCGGGGCTGCTGGACATGTCTCCATGTGGCCCTTTGTGGCTGCAGGGAAAGAGTGGCAGCACAGGAATGGGCACTGTGGGATAGTAGGGAATGTGGGTGAGGATGTGCGGGGTCTCTTGTCAAGGACGTGCTCCAGCTCATCACTATCACCATGGTTTGAACCTCAGGTCCTACAGCCAAGGTCCTACAGCCAAGGGTCCTGCCTGGCTCTCTCAGTCCAGCTCGCTCTGCCTTCGGCACCCCCCTTCCCGGCACAGCAGATCCAGGAGACCAGCTCAGCAGAAACTTGTTCTGCCTTGAGTCCAGCCAGGTCTCTTCTCAGTCCAGTCTTGTTCGAACTGCTCCAAAAGCACCAGGCAGAAGGACTGAAGGAAGCGTCCTACCAGCTTCACCTCAAGCATCATAGGAAAGTCATCCTCCACCACCACCCCCTTCCTTCTGCTGACATTAGGATCTTGCTTTGGGCTACAAACTCTAGAGACCAGACTGGTGCATGTGTCCTACAGGAGAGCAATACAACCTAACCTATGGTTTTTACATAGGAGAGAACCCACCAGCCCCTTGGGAAGGTCCCGGTGCCACCTTGCCCAGCCTCGCTGGCCACCCGTTGGCTCAGCCAGGGATCATCGTGTCTTTGGGAAGGGGCTGTCACTCTTCAGAGCACACGGGCTGGCTGGGCTTTGCTGCATAGTGCTTATCTCTTGGAGTCTATAGCTGGTGAAGGGGGTTAAGGCATGAATTCTTCCTTGATGGCCAGAGGAGATGAGGAGACAAGGTTCGGGGCACTGCTGCTGCAGAGGCCTCCGATGGGTCCCAGCGTGCTGACAGCCGGCGAGGTTGGTGTGGTGGTGCTGGTGGGCTGGCTCTGCTGCTGCAGCTTCTTTTTGTTCACCTTCCTCTCTTTCGCCCTCCGATTTTGAAACCAGATTTTCACCTGCAGAAGGACAAAGATGTCAGTGCAGAGATGGGGATGGATGCAGATGATGGCAACCCTCAGGGTCCCCCTGGGGCAGGGAGGGCATCCCAGAGATGGGATCCCTTTGGGAGAGAAGGGAGGTCTGTGGAGCAAGGTGGGACCAGCGCTGCCTCCTAGGGCTGCATCCCTTCCGCTTCCCAGACCCATCTCTGCCTGGATATGGCTATCTGGGATGCTGCAGCACTGACCTGCCGCTCGGTGAGCCCCAGGGCAGCGGCCAGCTCGGCCTTGCGGCGGATGGTGATGTAGCGGCTGTAGTGAAACTCCTTCTCCAGCTCCAGGCGCTGGTGGTCCGTGTACACCACCCGGTACTTGTCTTTCGTCCTGGTTTTGCCTGGCAGAGAGAGCAGAGCGAGGGATGAGGAGGGGCAGGAGCATCCCCAAGGGTAAGGAGGAGATAGATAGATACACAACCATCTAAAGAGAGCTCAGGAGAAACACAGCAATGCCCTGAGGACCAGTGTGAGAGTCGTGAGACTCCTAGCAGATTTAATGCCCATCCTGGCAAACATCAGGGTGTGTTTTCATGTTGGAAAGTGTCTGGGCTTTGGGGAAATCGCTTGGTGGAAAGAGCAGGAGAGATTCAAAGGCATCCCAAGAAGATGGACCATAAATCCCATGTGCCATGACACACCATCCCCAAGAAGAGCAGAGCTACAAGCCCTGCAGTGGTCTGAGGACAAGCTACCTGCAAAAATATACCTGGGAGGGCCGAGGGAAGCCCAACTCTTGAAGACACACAGATCAGGACAGGGGAAAGATGGGAAACCCAGGGATGACAACATTTCTCTCCCATGGAGAGGGTTATTTTCCTTCTCTCTGTACTGAGCTAAGACAGAGGGCAGTGCTTATTAATTTGTTGCAGTCTTTAAAGGTGCACTGGAGAGAGCCCACATGATGCCCAAACATCCCTGGGGACTGGCTGGCTCCATGGCTAGTGATGTTTGGCCAAATCCAGCCCAAATCTCCCTTTGTGCCCCCCAGATTTGGGCAGAGCCCAGGGCCATCAAGCCGCACATCTCTGTGCACACAGACGTGCATCCCATGGGACTGCAAACGGCACCTGCTGCTTTCTAGCAGAAAAATACAGTCAAAAATAGCCCAGATGTCTTCTCCATTAGCTCTTTCATTAGTCCACACACACAAAATGCCAATCCAGGGCATGGAGAGGGATGGAGCCATGCTTTCAGCTTCCAACTGGGAACACGGCCATTCTATTTTTAAAGGTGTCTCTCTCCGGTTCACACATTGCAAGGAGGTGGGGACTTTCCTAAGCCACTTCTTATGCTGAAAGATAAATGTTAAACAGCATCAGAGCCAGGACAACCCACGGCCATGGTACGCTGTGAGTGGGAGAGGAGCTCCCTTGGGGTCATTTCCCCCACAGAATCCCATGGGATACAAAGAGGCAGCTGGTTTTCTATTAAACAAGCAAGAGCCAGCAAAGGTCCAGCTCCTGCTGTTGGCCACTGAGAAATCACATGTGGAAGCACATGAATGTGCACACCCCTGGGTGCAAGTGGGAGCTGGGGTCTTGCCCTGCTGGGATTTGACCCCATGCTCCCAGGCACAAAAGCAGCAGAACTGCTGTTCAAGTTAGCACCCAATTTCCATGACTATGGCACTCTCTGTGTCCTCCTGCCATTTCTCCTGGAGGTGCTGGTATGGGCTCAGCATGATGTGAGTGTAGGGTGATGGTTGAGGGTCCCAGTGTGGTCCTCAAGAAGCAGTGAAACTCTCCAGTGGTCCATGAAGGAAGGTAGGAGCACAGCAAGGCTGCAACATGGCCAGAAATAGAAACCAGACCTCCCATCTTTAGCCACTAACTCATACTTGAGGGATATGGTGAATTCAATCACTGCTTTAGAGAGCGTGGAGCTCAGCTCATCCCAGGGCTGTTTGGAAGTGAACACCTAATCCCTCCTCACCACCCCTGAAAGCAAGCCTGCCTCTGGCCACACAGGGTGACTGCAGGTAAAAACAGGGTAAAAAAGGTTGATTTGGTTGAGCAAGATGTGTATGGAGATGTCTGCGGACACATGGCTGAAAACACAGTGATTTCGTGTGCGAGGGGTCCACAGCAACATTGCTGGGTGCTTGTCTCCTCTTTGGCAGCTCGGAACAAACCTGACCCCAGCACAGTGCTGGGCTGGAGCGACACCGGGGGCACCTGGCACATGTGGGACCCCACATTCTCCCCTTGCTCTCCCACTGGGTCCCTGTCCATCCCATGGCGAAGGGTTCATTGGTGTGAGAAGGATCCTGCATCCCAGCCCAGGAGGGACCTGGGCTTAATTTGCAACCACAGCGATTCCCAGGGAGTTACAGAATAAACCAGATGTGCCGGTGGAGATTTATGCAGAATTTAGCAGCTCCATGAGAAACCAGGCTCTCTCTGTCAGCTCCACAATCAGGGACTCCTACAAGCTGCTTTCTTTCTCATATAAACGTATCTTTTTTTCTCTTTCATTTGAAAGCAGAAACCTTTTTGAAGAGATAATGACTTAAAAATGATCTTATTTGCAATGTTGTTATTTGAATACTGCTGCTTGTGGTAGAAAACCACAGCTGGAAAGCAAAGGAATTGACAGATAATGTAAAAAAAAAAATTAAAGAATAAAGAAATAAGGCGGTTTGTGAATACCACATATGCCATGAATTTCAGCAAGAATTATGCTGCAGCTGTAAATAGATCCATCACAGCCTGTTCTTTGTTATTCCCTCTTCCCTCTTCATCCTTGAGGAAGCCTGTGCTTTGCCTCAGGTCTGGCACATACCCGGCTGTGCTGGTGAGTCTGTGCTGTGTGAGCTGGCACCAGACTCTTGATGCCCAATATCAGGTAGCAAAGACTCAAAGCAGAGAACTCCTGGCCAAGCCAGGGATGGAAAACTGTTCATCTCAAGTAATTGCTGGTTTCGGATGTTTCCTGAATTTGGGCATGTATTGAGAGTGATTCACAAGGAAAAGGAAAGGATTCGCAAGAAATACTATTGACAATGAATAATTCAACTACCTTGAATATGAATGCTGGGTTACACTTAACTCTCTCCTGGAGACTTTTTATGGCTCTGTGAAAGGAAAGAGGAAATTCGGACAAGCTCCTTACGGGCAGCCCTCGCACCTCTGGGGAAACCCTGGCACTGCAGTGGGGACCATGGCCAAGCAAAGGGGTGGAGATGCTCCAAGTAAGTCTCCAGCAAAGCCTGGCAGACCAGGGATTGGGTTGTCCCACAGCCAGGATAACCTGGAGCTGCTTCACCAGGAAGGAGCACAGATGGGAAGAACGGATGGCAAAGTGCTAGTGATGCCTCCTAGCACAGCCGCTAGCTCCTTCCAGCCCTGCTGTGTATTTAAAGCCCCTCCTGCTTGTCCCCAAAAGACCAGGCAAAGGAACTGCTCAGGCAGCTAAATGGAGCCATTCGCAGGGCCAGTAGGAATGGTTTCAGCTTTGGGATCAAGGCAGGGCCAATGGCTGCGTGGGGAGAGGGTATCGTTACTGCTGTTAATGTATAACCCTAATAGCACTCACCTGAGCTGTGATTAGATAAGGGAATAGCTTTAATGTGCTGTGCAAACCCCAAGGGACGCACTCCTGAGTGTGCATGCACACGCACTCATGCTCGCACACACGTGGGGGGCCGGGGTCCCTACCCCAGCCTGGATGCGCTCCCCATGGCATCCCTGCCCCAGGGATGGAGCTCCTGGCCTGGACTGGGCCAGGGAAAGGGAAAATACAACTAGATCCTTGTGCCCATCATCCAGGGCTTTGCACCTTCATGACCATGGTAGAGCCCACTAAAGAGATGGTAATTCCCCCTCTCCAGCCCTGCCGTGCCCAAGGGATGCTTTCAACAAGAATCTGTGCCCCAAACACCCTAACAGACAGGCAATATGTGGTATTTTGAGGCTATTGAGAAGCTCCAAGAACAGCTGGGAAGGGGCTGGTTCAAGCCAGGGAGGAAAGTGACTGTGGGATGGCAGTGGCACCCTGGAAAGAGGTGGAAAATAGCAAAGGAGCAAAAGTTTGGTGTGTGTTGTTTGGAGCTTGTCTTTTCCCCAGTCCCACGGAGCGATGTACCCAGCATGGCTAAGGGGAGATCAACCCATCTCCGAACAGAGGATCCCCATCCACAAGACACAGCCCTCTCTGACACAGCAGGAGCAGCACGGCTGCCAGCAGCAAGGAGCATAAACCCGCATGCTTTCCCAAAGGTCTCTATTTCACAGGTCAAAGCAGCTCCAAATTGCAGCAGCAGCAAACCCTGGCTCTGTGGGAAGCTGCCGCGCAGCCATCAGGGCTCTGATCAGGGCAGCTCTGACCCACTTGTGGAGCCACAAGATGAGATCCCATCGTGGTGCCGGGTGTTGTGCCCCATTGCAGAGGCCTGGGGACACGTTGCAGGGGAGATGCTGGCGTTGGGGACAGAGGTGTCTTTGCCAGGCTGCTCGGCGGCTCTGCATGCCCCGCTGCACGGCAGCTCCTCGCATGACTGGTGTGAAGAGCCTGGGCAATGTGCTCCTGGAGCTGCCCTGCGTGGTGTCACCTTCCTGGCAGTGCTCTGGCCGTGCACTGGCTCCATCTGCACAGCCTCGTCTGCCCATCTGTCTGTACTGGGTACCTGGTTCTGCATTATCTGATGGCTCTACAAGATTTTAATGCTGAAAAACATCAGCTATGGAAATCCTATCACCAGTGAGAACCAAGGAAAGAACTTGTCCACACTGGAGTTAGAGTGCAGCAAGATGAGGTGTGAAGCTGGGACTGTTCCCTCCTCATGGGGTGGATGCTTACTCTGCATGATAAAGCTGCTACATTTTGAATGAGCAACATCTACTTGGAAAGAGAATAAAATCCTTCCACCCCAGAAGAATCACTGCTCTATCAGGATTTGCCATTCTTGCCCAAGGAAAGCATCAAGGAAAACTTTCCCCCACCCCTGGTATAGCTTAGGTGATGCTATGGGTGGAGAAACTGAGGCACAGAAGCAGCTCTGAGCCAGAGTGGAGTCCCAGGGTCAGAGCCATGGGCTCTGATCACTGGTAGGACTCTGGGCAGCCTAACACCCCTTCCTGCAGGAGGGGAAATCCTCCCCCCTGCAAACACAGGGACAGCACAGCAATGACCCATGACAGAGACCACAGACCCAGGAGAGTGCTGGGGTCAGCTCCTAAAACTCAGGGGCCTCCAGACTGGCTGGAGCCACCCTCATCTGGCAGCCAGATGTGCTCCAGCTGCCTCTGTGCGCAGGGGTCGATGCTCCCTCTGCCGAGCAGCAGTGACAGCAGCCGTGCTGCGCAGCGGTGATGCTGCTGCTCGGGACACACAGTCCAGCTCATTTCGCTGTCCCTAAACCCACTGGAAACGGGAATCCCAAAGTCTGCACCAACAGACACCTCCCTCTGCTCCCCTGCCCTGCACTTGCTTGCTCCTCTCCTTTCCCCTCCAGCTCCAGCAGCCGCCCCAAAGCACCCACACTCCTCTGTGGGCTGGAAGGGGGATAAACCCAATCCCCCCACCCTCCCTGAATGCTGGGAACGTGCAAGTCAGGATTTTCACAAGCCTTCCCCCTCCCGTGCATGCTTCAATATCATCAACTATTTTTCCTCTGCTGCAGGAAGCAGAGGAGTGATGGATGGGAGGACCGATACAGGGTAAAGAACAAGAGCCATGTGGCTTGCTTCATCACCACCAGCGAGAAATGAACCCCTCCAGAGGGCAATCTTCCCGAGATCCCTGCCTGAAATCATTCCTCTGACAAAGGGCTTTGGATTTAGACAACTGCCAGGTGTCAAAAACTGGGTGAGAAGAACAACACACCCCCCAGCATATTGAATGTCTCTGTACTGTGGAGGAAAGGGATGATGGATGAATCCATACCCAGTGGACCCTGCTAAGGCTCCCTCAGCTCCAGGCTGGGGAAATGAGCATTTCGGCCATCAGGGTTGAAGGCAGGACTCATCTATGCCTGAGGGTGCTGAGGGTCCCAGCAATCCTCCTACCCCCAGGGTAGCTCCTTGCATGGCTGTTTGCTTGACATTGCCCCAACCTGGGGATTTCTTCCTGGTGCCAGGGACTTCAGAGCAACAGCAATGCTCCTGTGGGCACCCAGTAGGGATAAAACCTTTTTCAGGTTGGTACATTGTGCACTGGAAATGCTTCTCTTAAAAAACCACACCACTTGACCGGGTGGCTTTCTAGCCTCCTGCACACAGAGGATCGAGCTCTGTGCTTCCAAAGCAGCTTTGCTGTAAGTCAGTGTGTGGCTGGGGGTTGTATGGCAGAGTCAGGAGGCAGAGACTGGGGCTCAGTGCATGGCACATCCATGCAGGGGAGCCCGGCTGCTGGGAAGGGACAGAAACACTTGGGTGAAGAGCTGGATTTGGGGAGCATAGATGGGTGCACAGGAACACCGGCTGGCCCTGACTGGGCTCTGTGCTGCTGGCACAGCAGCACCAGGCCAGATGTGCACCCACACCCATGGGGAAAAGCTCCCCTCCTGCAAGCCTCATCTTCCTCCCAGGCAGTGCAGACCCCAAGGGGATGAGGAACAGGTTGCTGGTGGCTACAGTGAGCTGTAGCCACCCATCCCAACCCTGCATTCTTCGACATGGAGCAACACAACAGGAGATGCTTCAACCCCAAGGCTGGGCGTTGTGGCATTTCCCAGCCCTGCAGTGATTCAACTCTTTATTTTGGCAACCGGCAGATTCCTTCAGTTGCTCCCATGGTTTTATGAGCGCTGAGCCAAGCACTGCCAACCACGCTCCTGTGCCAGGTCAAAGACCGCACCAGGGCGGCCAGGGCTGGCCGGCGCATGCGGGCTGGAAACAGCACATTTCAGAGCATCACCTTCACACCAGCCCCACGGCAATGAGCCTGGATCCAGCTCATCCAGCTCTGCCATCTGGCTGGATTTGGTCTGGCTGTGGCAGGAGGAGGACAGCAAGCTGGTGGTGGTGGTCCTCTCCCCGTTCGCAGCTCCACAGGGCTCAGCCCATCCTTACCGTGAGGCAGAATGGGGGAAGGATCCATCCCCTTATCCAGGCAATCTCAGAGCTAACAGCACTGGAGTGAGCGTCCTTGAAGGGTCCCCTTGTAGGAAATATCTGTCATTGACCAGAGGTTTAAAGTGTCCCTCCGCTAATCCTGGGGTATTAGCTGGCCAAGCCCATCACGTAGGTACCGCCAGTGCTCCAGGGAAGCCCTTTTTGTTCAAGGAAAGTCAATTCTAGGAAAGTTTGAGAGGCCTGTACCTTGGCCAGCAGGCTAAGCAGTCAACAAATCCCACCAGGGGCCAGGAGCAGGTTGTGGGTTAATAATTCAAGGGGAGAAGGCTGATGGGGCGCGATGCACACACACACCGAGAGACCTGGGGGAGCAAAGGGTCTGACAGGGAACAGCCATCTCCTAAAGAGAGGTTCCCTCATGCAGGGTCTGACTGGGCAAATGCACTGTCCTTCAGCTACCACCATCACCCCAAAACACACACATGAACCCTGCCTGTCCACGGAAAAGGATTCTGTCTCATTATTGGGGTTTTTAATCTTTCCTCCAGCTTTTATGGACCTCAGGACAACAAATAGAGCTGGAAAATGTGAAAACTGAGGTGGAAACAGCACACCCAGCAAAAAGCACTCACCCACGCTCACAGCATCACTATTTGCTTTCCATCACCCTCAAATCCTGCCCTGGCACCATGGGCATTGATACCACGTGAAGCCCCGAGCACATTCAGCTTCCCAAGGGATGCCCCAATTGCACTTTCACTTGCAATATTTAGCCCTGTGGCCCCAGCTCGATTAGTGACCTAAAACCCAGACCCGAGGCAGTATCTGAGGATTTGCATAACTAACGAGCAGAGGGTGAATTTCAAAGTCCAGGCAGCCGCTGCTTCCAGCCGCCTTCCTGAGCTTTTTATAGAGCCGGGCTGCAATTCACAGGGAAGTTTGCAAATAATTGTGAATAAGGAGGAAGCGTGAGGCTCTGCCACGCTGCTCATGAACATTTTATGAGCAGAAAAAGAGGTGACATCGGAGAGAGAAATGAGGCCAATCTTCCAGCTTGGTTCCCTCTAAGTCCCAATTTCCAGTGACTGGCTCTCTGGCGTCTCAGTCCCTCCTGCTGCAGGGTTATCTTGGCTCAGCTGGGTGAAGCACACATGTATTTAGCAACAGGTATATAGAATCACCCCCTGCAAAGCCTGACTCTGCAATGAATCACTGGGAGATTGCTCGCTGGTTTCACTCAGCCTCTGGATTGCATTTGCAGAAGCCCCCAACACACTCATATTCCCTGTGCAACGTTTTCTCTTACCACTGCATAGCTCATTCCCAAAAGCTTTCAAACTACAGCCAAGAGCTGTTTATACGAGGCAAGACAGAGAGGGAACCTTAATTTACAACCCTCTAAAGTAGTATGATTTATAGCATTCACAATGAAACTGTTGATATTTATAGCAAAAGAGCTGCGTATTCATTTCCTATTCCCACTGCGGTGAGATGGGTTGTTAATCAATCCACACTGATTAAAGTCCAGTTTATTGATTTCAATAAAGTGATTCATCTCAGAATTCCACCCTTATCTATGTCAAACCCATCTCTGCCCTGGTCTCTTTTAAGTTTAATGGAGAAAGGCTCTTTTTACATTTAATGGGCAGCCCTGGAAAACACAAGCTGCATCATACTGTCTCCAAGCACATGGTCCCACCATGGCCAAATCCTTCAGTTGCTTAGCACCATCAGCACTGGGTTTGGAGCCAGCAGAGACACAAGGACAGGTCCTTCATCTGCAAATGCCTTATTAAGGGACCTTGCTGGTCATCTGTGCTGAGGAAGCACCGCAAGAAAGAGGCTTTCACCCCAGCACCCATCCCCACACCACCGCGGCTGGGCTGGGGCAGCTCCTCCTCTGCGTGCAAAGAGAACAAGGCTGATCTATTTGTCCCTTTGTATGTATTTAATCTAAGAGATACAAACTAAGCAACTAAGGATACCATTCCAGAATTCAATCAACTCAATTGTCATCTAACTCAATCAGAGGCACTTTCAAGCCCCCGTTTTATCTTGGCCCCACCGCTGGGTGTAAAGCCTTGCCCTTGATCCACATGAGAGCTGTGCTGATGTCTTTCTTTCTCTCCTCATTAATTTTCCCCCTCACCTCTCAGAAGAAACCAAGATGTTCAGACCTACAAAACCTGCAGAAGTGGTGGGGTCTCAGCGGCATGGAGGGGCTGCAGGATCACCCCCACTTCCATCCCAGGGCAGAGGGAAGCCCTGAGCCCCAGCACTGTGTGTCTCCATCACTGGATATGGGGGGAGGCATTTCCCCTAAATAGGTATATTCAGTGCTTAAAATGGGCCAGGAAAGAGCAGCCTGCCTCTCCTTTCCTCTTTCCAGACCCAGGCTGGTTTTTTCCATTTATTGGGATGTTCTGCCAGCACCACTGCAGCCACTGGTCCCTCTGGGACAGCCCCACATGGATCTGGCAAATATGAGGAGCTGTTTTCCATGCTGGAACACCACAGGCACATCTGCACAAGCCCCTCACACACGGATATCTACATGGGTCTTGGTCAGCAGGGAGCCAAAACCAAGTAGAAACACTTTGCAAACAGAGAGTCCTTACCCCAGGGATACGGGGCAGGAGTAACCAAAACCAAACTTGGCCCCGAGAGATGCCCAGAGCCACTCCTGTAGTGAGTTTGGCCTCAGCAGTGCTCTGCAGGGCTCATGGCCAGCACGGGAGAGGGACAGGGGTGGTGGGTCCAGGCAGGGCTGGTGGGCAGAGGGTCCAGGCTGGGCTGGCAGCAGGATCACAGCCTGGAGGGGAAGATGAAAGGGCATAGGCAGGGCAGGACAAAGGGCCTTGCACCTCACCTCGGTGCCAAAGGAGCCGGCCACCATCTCCATGACAAAGCCAAGCCCTTGTCAATTTGGGCTGCCCCCAAGGGGGATCTGCCCACCGCCTTTGAAGTGGGCAGCAGGGCCCCAAGGGCAGGGGGCTGGGGTCACCCAGACGCTTCCCTCCTTGCCCCCAGGTCAGGAGTTCAGCGGGGACAGGACCCCGGGGACATGGGGACATGGGGACAGGACCCTGAGGACAGCAAGCCAGTGGTAGGCACAGGAGTGGGGTCACCCGCTCGTGCGGTGCACGGCACCCATATGCTGTGCACATGCACACACGGTTCTGCTGCTCCTGAAGCACCCACATGCACCCTCCATGTGGCACCGTCCCCAAAGGCACCACACTTTGCACACACACCATGCACGCAGCACCGTGCATGCACACACTCAGCATGTAGCATCCCCCATACACACTCAGTGACACTATACAGCAAGCCCCTTACACACATACTGATTACACATACACAGAGCCTGTAGCACCTCACGCGCACTGAATACACCTAAACCACACACACAGAGCACATGTGGCACCTTCCCTCTGCATATATACATACGGTACCTTCCCTACACACATGTACACACACACTACACATGCATGCAGCAGAAGGCACCTTGCACATCCCATACACGGGCTCTCACATGCAGCTACATGCCAGGTCACACTCATGCACAGCCGCAGCCCTGCACGCTCACCTCTGCACATACAAGGCACCTCATCCAACACCCGCTTGGGACTGCCGGGCCCTGGGATCTGCGGGTCTCTGGCTCTGCCCATCCTACTCTGTGGCAGCAGGTGAGAGCAGGGGTGCAGGAGCAGAGACCGGCCGGGAAAAGGACTTTCCAACCATGTAACTCCTTCTGTCAGCAACGCAGAAGGACAGTGCCCTCCCTGCCCATCCTCAGCCCCTGCCACCGTGATGGTGCGGACCCCCTTCAACCTGGGGCCAGGCACCACCATGAGGGCAGGAGCATGCTGTCCCTCACGGGCAGGGAGAGCCACAGAGCAGGATCTGGCCCTGCAGTACTTCAAGCCCGAGGATGGTGCAGGGGTGCAGGGCTGAGGGGGGTTTCCTTACCGCTGCTGCTGGTGCTGGGAATGCTGCGCCTCATCCACTCATACGGGGTGCGTCTCTGGGCATTAGGGGAGAGCTGAGGGACCGAGCTGCTGATGGGCGGAGGCAGGAGTCCAGTGCCCGGGGGCTGAATGGGGTTAAAATCTGGGGGGCTGAATCCAAACTGCCCCGGGCTGGCAGTGGAAGGCGTAGCAGTGGTCCCATAGGAATGCCAGTCCTCCTTGGCAGGGGTGTAGGGAGAGCCCCAGGCGGCCGCCGGCTGCCCGTGGTGCAGGTCGTTGTTAATCCCCGGCACATGGTGGTAGCTGGCGAAGTCCGAGTACTGAGGTGGTCCCGGCACGTAGTTCTGTGGGTTGAGGTTGAGGCTGGGGTGCCGGACGGGGCTGGGATACATGTTGGTGTCCTTATCCAGAAGATAACCTACATACATCTTCCCGGGCTGGCCCCGCGCACATGCTGTGCCGCCGTGCCGCCGACTGCGGCCGCCTTGGGTTCGGTTTGGTTTGGTTTGGCGGGAGGTGGCTGCTCCTCCTTCGCCGCCACTCACCTGGGCGCCTTGGGGAGCTGTGTCCTGGGGCCAGGCACCTCCCTGCCCACAGGCTTTTATTGGGCCCAACCTCTCGCAGCATTTGCATTGAAAGGCAGGTTTGCATTTCAAAGTGCAGGAACCCCGGCGGGTGAGGGGGGACAATTCAAACCTCCTACCCCGGCTGCAGGGGGGGACAAGGCGGTGGGTGACCCCTGAGAGCACTGGGGACCCTGTGTCCCCTCTGCTGTCACCACCCCACAGCTGTCCTTATGCCACCAGATGTGGTCCCTTTGTAGCAGCTGGCTTTGAGGACACTCAGGCATCCCATGAGGATGTCCCAAGGGAGCACACCCCATCCCTGCAGCCATCTGTACCCGAGAAGGAGGGTGCCTTGGGCTAAGCTCTTGTATTAAAGCCTGGTTATGGGCAGGGGACAAGCTGGGCTGTGTCTGCCATCAGCAGTGATGTTGGGGGACATCAAACCCATGCTCTGGGGTGCTGCTTTTCTGTGCCTGGCAGCAGCACCCAACTGATACGCAAAAGGGGGTCTGGTGGGAAGGGAAGGCTCTGGGTGCCCCTGAGTTTACTCCATCCGGGGCAAACCCACCCCTCCAACTCCAACAGCAAAGCTCAGCCTCACAGAGTGGGATAGATGGACAGACAGAGCCAGCTGTGTGCAGAGGGAAAGGCCAACCTTGGACCCAATGGGGAACCATTGGGCTCAGGCATGGCTCCGAGGGGCTCGTGACCCTGCATCGAGTTGTTTCTCACCTGTTTTCTCTCTTAAGAAGCAAAACCGTCTCCATATGTTTTCTGTCAGAGAAAACCAAGCAGAAATGAGGCCCTAGTGAAGCTGTGTCACACCCCAGCTGCACTGGCCACCACCATGTAGTCACAGTCATCACTTACAGGCTGGCTTTTCCTCCTCAAACCGAAGCACAGCCCCACAGAGGCTCCAGAAGGGTGTTTTGTCACCTCCTTCAAGGCCACTTCTACCCTTTTCTCTGCACCAGCCCCTTCCCCTGCTGGAGACATGAGCAGGGAGAGGACTGGTTGGTCCTCACCTTTCTGGGACATAAAAAGCGTGGAATTTGACAATAAGAAGCAGAAAAAAAGGGAGAAGGAAAAAAAAAAAGCAGGAAAACAAAAGATTTAGGATGAAATTGAGAGAAGGGGATAAAACAAGAGACTTTCAGAGCTTTTTCTGATTGCAGATATGAACCTGGAAAGCATTTCCAGCATGGGATTGCCTCAGATCTGTGGTGTTTAATAGGAAAATGGTAACAAACCCAGCAAAGCCTCTCTGACTTGAGGAGCTCAGTACATTCAATGCACAGCCTTTTCCTGCTCCATTGCATCTGGTGGCCAATGTCCCCAGCATTAGCTGATGGGCTGGGGGCAGCACCCAGCCCCTGGTGCTCCATGAGGCCCCACTCACCCCCACACCAGCCCTTCCTCCCCACGGCATCCTGTGTTCATGGAGGGATCGGCATGTCCCCGAGCCCCTGCAGCACTGCTGTCATCTGTTTGCTCAAGGTGGACTTTGTGAGAGCTTGTTGTACCCACCTCACAGCCCTTCGAGACAGCCAGGCCAGGCTGCTGCTGTTCCCAGCCTGCAGTCAACTAGGAGCCACCTCCAGCCCTGGAGCTGTGGACCTGCAGCAGCTCTGCATAAGTCTTGAGCATCTCCTCCCATTGCTCCAGCCCTGATTCTGGCTGAAACTGGGTGAAACTATTACATGGATGCCCTTGTGACACATCCACTCCCTGCAAGGAGGTGGGAGCCAGGATGAAAAGGAGTTGGGGTAAGAGACCTGGTTTGCAAGAAAGGAGCAGAGAAAAGCCCCAGTGATGGGAAATCACCCCCAGAGCTGGCATCTGCCTCCCAAGACTGAGCATGGCCAGAGGTACCACAAGAGATGAGCTATTTGCAGCATCCTCCCTGTGCTCCCCAGTGTCCCCAGCCTCTTGCCCAGCCTTGTCCTGGCTAGTGACAAAGGTGGCCATCATGGCTATCCCACCCAGTGAGGATTTCTGCTCACACCACAGCACAGATTGATTGATGTGCCCTACAGCCCCATCTATCCTGGATTTTTCCCAAGGTCTCAGCACAGCCATGGCTTGCTTTAAACAAGAGAGCCAAGGCCTTCCTCCTCCTGTCAGCAGAAACGCTGGCTCAGGAAATGGGAAAAAAAGGAAGAAAAGAAGAAAATCCCCCCTGAGCAGATGGTGGGAGGTACAGAGGAAGGCAGGTGGCTGCTGGGTCGCACCCCAGGGGTGGCTGCATTTCAGGGATGGCGATGTTGGGGTTATTCCTGCCACTGGCTGTTTCCCATGGGCAGTGACAGGCAGTCAGGGCCCTCCTTTCCCTTTTCCCAATCCCTGGAGCCGAGCTGCTCAGGCAGCTGTGGGGACCAGGGGGTCTGGGTGCAGCACCCCACATCCTGCATCCCTCAGGAGGTGAAGGGTTCATTGGGGCGCAGCATCACCAGGTGCCTGCTCACAGCCCTGCCATGAGTTCCCCAATGTGGGGTGAGGGGACAGGGGAGGACAATTGGGCCATAAAGATTCACCAATGATAACTTCCCTCTTTTCCTTTTCTTTGGCCTGTTTATGGCTGGTGGGGATTATGGTTGGCAAAGTTTATGCTTGGGAAGAGCCAGATGAGGCTCCCCTCCATGGACTCTCCGAGGAGCATCCCAGCTGCCAGAATGGTGATGCTGGTGACCCTCGGTGCCCCAGGATGCCTCCCACTGCAGCGTCCCATGCGTGAGAAGGTTGGGGGCTGCCAGAACCCTTGGGGGTCATCAGATAGATGATAGGAGATGGCAGTACCCTCTCCATCCACCCCAGAGACCCCCAGCACCAAACCCAGCCTGGGGAGCTCCTGCTACTCCTTCAGCTTTGAGATTCCTGGTGGAAACCAGGCGGATGCAGCAGAGAGGGAGAGCAGCCAGGGCTCCCCAGACACTCCCTGGGGCTCGGTGCTGCTATCCATGATCGAGTGATGCCATCTCCTGGAAGCTGGAGGGCTGGGGAAGGGAGCAAGGGGAGGTCCCCGGGGCCAGGCTGCAAGCAGCTATCACAGATAGAGCTGGTTTGCAGGGGAAAGCACCCCACCATGCAGGAGGCACTCACCCCGGGAAACCAAGCCCTGCCTTGTCCCCCGGCTTGCCCTGAACCCTGCCATGGTTTCAGCAGGACAGGGAGATGCTTGCAGAAGGTCGAGTAGGTGCCTCCGCTCACTCCCCTTTCCCTCCAGAGCCTCCTGCCCCACCAGCTCCCTGGCAGCCCCATGGGTTCTTGGCCTCGCCACAGCCACTATTGCTCTCAAAAGCAAACCTGTGGCCTCTGACCAGCACATCCCAGAGCTGTGAGGCCCCACACATGCCTCAGCCCAGCCAACACCTTCTCCTGCTACTCTCCAGCTGCAGGGGGAGAGGGAGAGCAGAGCATGTCTCCTGTGCATCATTCCTGCCATACACATTTGGAGAAGCATCCCAGAAAGCAATGGAGGGATGGGGCAAGCACTGAACACCCAGAGAGCATTCCCTCGTCTTTGGCAACAGAGAGATCAGTGCAACCCTCTTGCAGAGGACAACCCCTACCCCAGCCCCATCAGCTCCACCGCAGACTCCATCAGCTCCACCGCAGACTCCCTCAGGCCCTTTGGCTTTTCCATGGTTCAGATGCCTGAACCATGCCTCGGCTGGCACTTGTGTCCCCATGCTGAGGATGGTCCCCAGAGATCTGGCTCAGCTTTCCAGGTAAAATGCAAATGCCACAAATCTTGGGATTATCCTCAAAAGGGCACTGGGGACAGGGACACACACCGGCATCTCCCATTGCTTTCCATCATGTGCAGGGCCCCTGCTCTCACAGGTTGGTGATGTGATTCCCCCTGCACCAGCACAGAGCTGGGTGCTCTCTGAGCAGCTGATGGGTGCTGAGAATGCCTCACCCTGCAGCCTGTGGCAGGGCCACAGGGTCCCAAAGGTGGCCGGGACTTGGCAGGAAGCATCCTGGCCATGCTTCGCTCTGCATTTCAGGCGCTGCGTAAGCAGAGGGTTAACGATTCCCACATTAAGTGACTGCAGATGTGTGGGAAAGGCTGGGGCGACCGGACGGCATCGCTATTAGTATGCACCCAGGAGCCTGCCGCTGCCTCCCGGGGCTCCACAGAGCACATTTAATACCAAGGCTCATGGTGGGGGTTAGGAAGAATGTGTGGGATGGGGGTGGAAAGGCCCCATGGTGGGGAAAGGCGGCAGAGTAGCAACCTCTGCTGCTGGTTAGAGCCTCCTCCAAGTGCCTGAACCCAGTAGATGTAGAGGACGGGTCAGCATCTGTAGGGACACAGCACCACATGGCATATGGCTCAGTGCTACCTACTGACACACTGTCACCCTGTGGTGTCTGTGGCTTCAGTGTTCATGGTAGCGAAGGATGCTCTCCAGCATGGGATGCTTCCCAGCACATCGTGCTTGGCCATATGGTTACTGTGGAAGGACCCCAGCACTTTCTGCCTCCCTTTCCTCCCTGGACACTGCTGTCACCCACTGCCACCCTGGCAAAGCAGGACCGTGCCTATGGTAGCGGTTCCTCCAGAGGCCAGAGCAGAGCTCTGGAAAGGACTGGATGAAGCCTCCATGCAGCTCTCCCCAGGTCCCAAGAAATGGATAGAGCCAGGAGCAAGTGCTGGCAGCTGCCACGGAGGATGGGTTGCCCAGATGTGGTGCTGTGCTCCCTGGCACCCGTCACTGCTCTCTTGTGGTCTGCGGCTTGAGACCACATCAGAGTGATGCTGAAATTCCTGGGCTGACTTGGAGTTGATAGAAGTTTGGAGGAACAGAAGCCAGGGCAAATCTGGCCCTTGTTAAACCTTCAGAGAACTGGGAAAAGCCAACATCTGCTTCTTCTTTCCCACCTGCCTCTCACCTCTTGGTATATGGGACCTGTTGCTGACTCCAGCACAGCCATTCCCATCTTTGTGTTGGGTCACCTGGTTCTGGTGTCTCTTCTCCACACCACGCACGAGATATGAGGTTTTTCCAGCTCCACGTGGGATGGGGCAGGATGTTGAAGAGTTGCTTTGATCCAGGTGATGCCAGGACAATCCAAAAGCCCTGGAGTGGCCTTATCTCCTTCCATGACCCCAAGCCCCAGCTAGCACTTAACAATGCTTATTGAGGCTGGAAATCTCCACCCGGAGCCACTCTGAGCCCACACTGCAGCTGTCCCAGCCCCGGGGGAATCACGAAGTCCATGAACGGCGGGTGCAGGCACCAAAAATAGAGGTGAGCAATGAAGGGGGATGAAGTAGATGTAGCTGCGCTGCTTGCCTCCACCCACCCGCTCACACAAGCGAGTCCCTCCGGCTTCGGCGCTTCCTCGGGGCTGGCCTTTCCCAGGAGCTGCTGTAACCCCGATGTGCTGCTCCTAAACAAAGCACGCAGCCCTGGGTGCTCCCCGGGGATGCACAGCACGGGCCGCCGTGTGCTTGCCGGGATGCTGAGGGCTCTCCAGGGCTCTCTCAGCATCCCAAAACAATGAACCCTGCCCTTTGCAGGCTTATCCTGCAAGAGGGTTTTGTTTGCCTGGGTTGTCCGTGCTCCCAGACCATAAGTGGGCATTTGGGTCATCTCTTTGCAGGAAGGAGAGGGGGGAATTATGTCTGACCTGAGGATCAGGATGCTCTGCCCTCAGGCATGGTCTGTGACAGCTTTTGCATCCCGTGCTCGCCCCAGGTAGCCTGGCCCTGATGCGGGGGGTCCAGCAGGATTGTACCAGCAGGTTTCTCCCTCTCCCATTGCGTTAGGAGCAGCGATGTTGTCTTTGGAAGGGGAATGCTGCCTGGAAATAGCTCTGCTGAGCTATTCCCAGCAGCCCCCCCGTGCAGGGACCCATCAGACACGTCTTTATCCCTCGGGAAAAGTGTCAGGAAAAGCCATGTGCGCAGCACGTCCCCTCTGCCGCCTGACCCCATATGAGCCGCTCTCACACTCGCTAACTCTTCTTCTGCACGACAGACCATCCTGGATCATGAGGGGTGCTCCCAGGGCCCCCCAACATGTGCCTGCCACCAAGTCTGGAGTCAGGGAATCAGCCAGTGTGCTGCAGAGGAGCAGTGGGGTTTCATCCAGCCATCACCCTTCATTCCACCATACAGCCTGCTGTAAGAGCCCCCCAGCTCCCGGGGGCTGCCTCTCCATCCTCCTTCCTTTCCCAGCCTCCATGTCCTGCCTGGGCTCAACCAGACCAGCATCTCCTGTGCCCTGTCCGTGGCTGGCACTGAGCCGGTGTGAGCCCCGTGCAAAGTGCTGCTTATTTCATGTGGATAACTGGGGGTGCCACAGCCCATCTCTCCTCACCCTCTGTGGCTACACGTAATAAAGACTTTCCCTTTTGTTTTCCATAGGTGCAAAGAAAACACTGTGATAATGGGCGATAAAAGGCAATCTCTTAGGCTCATCCAGCCCGGGAATCATTAGCTATGCCCATTGTGCAGGCGTTTGTAGCGAGGCACGAGGGGATGAATCTGCCTTGCAAATAAGTCAGGAACGCAGATTTCAGTGGTGTTGTCTTTATGGGAAGGGCTTTTTAATTCTTGGAAAGGGAAAAAAAAAGAAAGATAGAAAGGTATCTTTTCAGGGAGTCTCCTTTTTCAGGATAGCTGGTGCGTTTTTGTAGATCTTGTTTAGATCAGACAAAAGCACATCCCCAAGATGGAAATGGTGGTAAAGAACTGATGGGCCAAAAGAGCTTCTGCACCTTGTTACAGTGCTGTAAAAAACTGCAAAACCAAATCCTCTTTTGGACAAATTATAATGTTTTTCCTATTCTCAGAAACTTTCTTTGAACTCATGAAGGTGCGTGGAGGACTTCAAGCAGGTTCATCATCTGGTTTCTACCTCCCCAGCACAGGGGGAATGCAGGACATGGGAGGTGATGACATGCCAAGATCTAAACTCCTTCCACCGTACCCTTTAGCAGCTCAACCAGCCCCAGACCCCACCCAAACCCATCCTGTGCCGCAGCATCCCAGTGCCACAGAGCTTTTATTTCCCTTTCCATAAAGCAAGCAGGTCTGGGAGGGCGCGTTGGCAGCCGGGGGTCAGCGGGGCGGGAGGCGCAGCGCCGGCACGGGGAGGCGTCCGGGGGGAATATTCGGAGCCGGTTCAGTACAGGCCTTCTTTAATAAAAACATGAGTCAGCTGCTGGCGTGGGCAGCGGATTTTCTAAACATCCCCTCATATCCTGAGAAAGGGAAAAAAACGGGAAAGAAAAAGAAAACGGGGGGGGGGGGGGAGGGGGGCTTGAGGGGAGGGGAAAAAGTGGAAAAGAAAAAGAAAACAGGGAAAAAGGCCAGAATTGAAAGCAGACACAGGGAGAGAGCAGCTCCTTCTCTCCGGTTTAAGGAGGAGAGAGCCGGGCCGGGCTCCTTTTGTTTCCCGTTAGCCGGGCCCTCACCGCTCCCCTCCTGCCGCCTGCAGCAAAACTCCCCTTTCCTTGCAGCCTCTTTGGCTTCTCCTCCGCTTTAAAAGCCTTTTTCCCCCCCATCGCACTGTCTGCCGGGCTTTAATCGCAAGTTTTGCTCCGCAAAGGGTCCCCGCAGAGGGTGGAGGGAGGAAGTCGGAGGTTCCCCGCTCCTCATTGGCGAGGCAGCCTCCCCCCTTCTCCTCCTCCCCAGCTCTCTTTTATTTATACACGCACTCACACGCGTGCACATCCCTTGGCCAGGGGCTCTGCTCCATGCTGGGGTCCGAGGCAGCCGGATCCTATGTCCCAGATGGGTTGGGGGCTGCAGGGATGCACTAGAGGAGCAGAGTGAGGGCTTGGCTGCAGCCCAGCCCTGGCACAGCCCAGCCTCTCCTTTTGATTTGATTTGATTTGGGTTTTCTTTTTTTTCCCTCCCCTCCTCCCCTCCACTTCGTTTCTTCCCTTCCTTCTCTTTCTCCTTTAAGTGGGAAAGCCTTGCCAGCTGGGGAAGGCTGGGAGGGCAGGGAGAGCCTCGGCACACAGCAGATAAAGAGTGCGGAGGAGGAAAGGAAGGAATCTCGGGGCGGCCAGCGCCCGTGGGACGTGCGGCACAGGCACTCGCCCGCTGGGACCCTGACCAAGGTAAGCCCTTGCGTTGCCCACCCGGGTGCCGGCTCGTCCTCCCGCTCTGCTCTGGCTTTCCAACCAGGAAGACTTGTGCTGGAGGTGGTACAGACCCCAAGGATCCTCTTGCAGAGACAGCCTGGGTGTTCTGGAAGGGGCTCTGCTTCCCTTCAAGGGGCCGGCACCCCAAAATGCCCCAACAAGCCCTGGGGAGTTGGTGTTTGGTGGACAGTGGATGAGCTCTGCTGCATCCCATGGGAAAAGCCATCCCATCAGCTCTCTCTAGGTCCTAGGCTGGAATGGCTGCAGGGAACCAAGGGGACACTGTGGCTATAGGGCAGGAGGGGGATTCTGCTGCAGTGGGAGTGGGGCCCAAGGGATCTCTGGTTCTTCATGGAGAGCTCTTCGTCTTTCTTTGGATCACGGGGTTATTCTGGCTTTCCTGGCCCGGTGGCTGTGCGAGGGCTGGGGTGTGCAGGGGGAAGGGGCTGCTCGCCATCCCCAGTGGGACATCTTTTAGAGGCATGAGTGTGCCCCATTGCAGAGCACTGCCACAGCAGTGTTAGACCCTCCAAACACATCCATGGTCATCCATAAGTGCAGGGTGCTCCTAGGACCACGCTGCTTAGTCCGTGCCCTTGGTTGGACTCCTGCCCCCACAGGCAAGGCCAAGGTATAGGGGCATGTCCACACGCCCTGCTCAGGGCCTCTGCCCTGGTGTGCCAGGTACTGGAGTGGGAAAGCCTGGTAAAACCCTTCTAGGCATGGATGTGGGCAACTGCTCTGCTGTCTCAAGAGCCCAGGAGCTGAGGGAGTCCAACAGGCTGGAGCTGGTCTGTGCTGACTCAGGCAGCCCCAGCAGCCCAGGGACAGGGGGTTATGAGTCCTATGGGGCTTTGGTGCTCACACTGGGACCACTGTGGGCTCAGAGCATTCAGCTCCTGCACTCACCCGCCAACAGGGAGGCATTCAAACAGGACTTGTGGTGGAAAGGGATGTTGTGCTGCTCCATCCTCGCCCCAGAGCTCCTGGGGCTTCTGCTAAAGCAGTGGGCAAATAGCTAAAAGCCGTTGTGGCATGCAAACGCTGTCTGCAGGGGCTTGACAGTCCTAAATCTTTTCAGAGCGTGTCCTATCGATGACAAAGACTAGTGATGTTGAGCCCCAGTGCTCCATAGGAACCACTGAGAGGTTGGTTGAAGGGTCATTTGCCCCTCAACACCATGCAGGACAAGGAGCCCGTGAACCCCATGCTCTCAGGAAAGGGGCATGTTCCATTGGCAGTGGCAAAGACGTGGCTCTGCCTGGCAGAGGGCATGTGCTGGGCTGGCTCAGAGCAGGAGATGCCAGGTAGCCACTGCGGCTAGCAGCCAGCCCTGGGCATGGTCTGACATGAGGCTTGAAGTCACTCTTTGACACTGCTGTCACCCGGGCTGGGGTGTGCCTGTGGCTCCGGTGGCAGTCACCAACCCTGGCTGCATCCCTGGATCCAGGAAGCACCCTCAAGGCAGTTGGTACATCAAAAGGGGTCTGTGTTTTGAAGAAGCATAAAGTCACAGTGACCCATTTGCAGCGTGCAAAGGGCTTTTCTCTCACCCTAAACCCAGCTGTACCTTCCTCCAGCTCAAAAGCATGGAGGGTCCTTGCTGAAGGAGCAGGAAAAGGGACCACAACCACCCGATTACCTGCCCTTAGCTCATCTCCTGCATCCCTGCGCAGGTCTGGATGGTGAGGATGGTCTGAACCCAAGCACAGCCAGATGTAATGCTGCAGTCAGACAGAAGTTAGCCAAGGTTTGTTGTCCAAAGTCCTGGGCATTTCTAGTCTTATGGAGCCTGGGCTTGGTCCTCTGCAATCTCTACATTAACCACCTGAGTGATGGACCAGCACATCTACTAAGCTCTGGGCTGGCACCAAGCTGGGTGGTCAGCCAGTGTGCGGGCAAATCGGAGCACAGGGGGATCCCAAGGGCTCCAGAACTCTGGTGTCAACCAGGCAACAGCGAGCTGTGACAGCATGCTGCCATTAGGAAGGAAATACTAATGGCTGTGCGTGATCTTTGGAGCTAACAGCTTGTATGGTGGGAAAGGATCTGGGGGCTATGGTGGACACAAACCAGATTGCAGCGTGGCGTGGTGAAACCCATAGCTCTTCCCATGGGATGTGCTGAAAGGCGCAGGGCTGGAGGCAGTGTGAACAGGCAGGGTGGAGGGAGCAGGTCCTCCCCAGCAAGCGATGCTGAGTGCTTCAGCAGGGATGTACATGGAGTGGAAAAGTTCAGGGAGACCAACGAGGGTGATCAGAAGCCCAGAAAAGGCTGCAGCGGTTTGGGAGAGGGATTGATGGGGCTCACTGGTCACTGCGTGTCTTGGAGGGGGTAGTACACTGTCTTCATGCAGGGAAAGGTTACTGTACAGAAAAAAGTTAGCTTTTAGGGGAAATGTCTGTGGGTTTAAAGACGTGAAGCTGGGTGCCTTTGGCAACACGGGTTTCAAAGGACACGTTGGGTAAGCCTCTGACTGGGGAGATGTGGACACTGCAGCAGAACAATGACCCCAGGATCTCTCTCAGCTTCATTTTTGATGGGTCTATGACAGGATCTCCATAGCATTCAGAACAGTTAGGAAGAGGAGAGCACTGACCCCTTCTCTAGGACTAGATCAAAATGACATTGTCTTAGTGAGCACCACAGGAAAGCTGAGGTTAAGAAATGCTCTCTGGTGATGCCGTACTAGAAGAGAGCATGTTGGCTGGCTGTGGCATCACCCAAATGATGGTGAGGTGGGACCAGCCACTGCCACAGGGTGCAGGCAGGGACTTCTGTGCCTGGCTGCACTCTGGGGCCAGACAGTCCCTGAGGTCCCTCTGGCCCCAGTGCCTGATGCGATGCTGAGGTGGGATGGGATTGCAGTGGTGTTCATAGGGTCAGGCTCCAGGAAGTGTCTTCCCAGGATGCAGCAGCAAAGGGCAAGAGTGGAGGATCTGCGCAGTGGCCAAATCCCATGGGAGCACAGCCACCAGTGCTGGCAATGGGGGCTGCCTTTGGCCCAGAGCTGGAGGAAGCTGGGGACCACACGGGCTCAGGGCTGGCTGGATGTGTCCTATCCCTGCGAGGGAGGATTCGGGCTGAACACGTCGCGCAGTTTGTTTGTTTGTACTTTAACCAAGGGAAAGAAATCCCCTGGAGAGGAGCTGCAAGGGGAGGGTATAGGCCGGGTATTGTTTCCTGAGAGGCTGGAGCAGCTCCAGGAGGCTCCTTCCGCTCCACCAGGCAAATTGGACATAACGAGGCTTGTTTTAGGGGTGGCTGTTTCCCTCCTCCTCCTCTCCCCAGTTGCCTAATTAGGGTCCCCGAGCCAAGCGCATCCCTGCCCTGCTCTGATCCCACCGGGACACCTCCTCCTGGAAGTGCAGCAATTTCCTGGTACTACAGGGGACATGGAGCAGAACCGGCTGGGACAGGAACACATGCCAGGTATGCACAGAGGGGTGCTGAGATGGGGCATGCACTGAGCAAGGTGATTGCACAGGTCCATTGCCCCCCCAGCCTGGTAATAGGAGACATACAGTGATGCGCTGCCCTTCACATCCTGCTTTTTCATCATCCCTGGGCACACACACTTGGGACGCAGGCTGTGGCATGCCCTAGGTTGGTTCTTCTGCAACCACCAACCTGCAGAGCCAGAGGACTGCGGTGTGAAAAGCCTGTTCAGGGAGCAGAACAGGCTGCTGCCAGGAAAGCCAGGATGGTGTAGTGCGAGTGGTGGATGTCCTGCACCCTGGATGGTCTCGTCCTCTCTGCTCATCCACCCAGGTATCTCCTAACACCCATCCTATGCTCTTCCCTGAGCTCAGTGAAAGCCAGTGTGTGATGGAGGATGTGAAGTGTGGGAAACGGGAAGGGTTGGAGAGTGCAGGGATATAACCAGGGCACTGCACTGGCTGTCAAAACCCTGGGCTGCAAACCAGGAGACAGATGGAATAGGAGGTACCTTTTCCCTGCTATGGAAGGGGACTTATCAACATGTTCCCATGGGCAGGACCAGTGCTGCCTGGGGGCCGAGGCTCCCAAAGCAGGCAGAGGACAGGCAAATGTGCCCCTCGGTGTGAGGCCCCATCCCGCTGGTCCCTCTGCCTTCCCTCCTGGCCCGTCTACCACGCGAAAGAGTCTGTGACTGAAATCTTAATGCTACCGAGACACAGTAATTGGCACCAATTAAATTGCTACATTCATGTTTGAATTGCTTTAACTGGCGAGACACACTGTCTTATTTATACAAAAAATATGTTTGCTTGTGGGTTTGTCTGAACCGGGGCCAGCAGAAAATGCACCATTTCGAGCTCCGTGCTCTCCAAGCACATTCTCCGCTCGCAAACTGAAGTCACCTCGGTTTCAGCCTTTGCAGAGCAAATGGTTGCAGAACAGAAACCTGCTTTCCTTGGGGCTGAGCACTGCCAGCATCACGAGAGGGGTCCCCTCCTCTCTGCCCACAGGCAGTTGCCAAGTTTCTCTCTCCAGCCTGGGAGCTGTTTGGGAGAATATGGTCCGATTTAAGGATTCCTTGTGTGGCAAGCAGGACTCGCTGCCCATTTTAAAGCAGCGCTCAGGGAGGGCAGGAGGTGCTGGCAGCTGCCAGCCCTGGTGCTGAGTCCTGCCTCAGTTTCTCCTGTGGAGGATCCATAAGATTTTGGGGGCAGAAGCTGTTTGCAGAGTGTGGATGCAGGAAGGAGCTGATTTTTGCTCTGTGGCAGAGCGGAGAGGAACTGCTGGAGGTGATAAAGGACTCTGTATGCAGGATGGCTTGATGATCTTAAAGGTCTTTTCCCACCTAGTTGGTTTTATGGCTCATGCTGCCTGGCCACAGCACATAGGAAGAGGTCATCCAAGAGGGAGGCATCCCTTGTGTAGCCTGTAGACGCACAGAGAATGTGTTGGTTTTCTGCACCCCCTGCTCCAGAAAACTCATCACTGACCCCAGGTCCTGCTGTGGGGCCAGACCCTCATCATGCACTACTGCCTGCTGGGCAACCAAGCACTAAGAGCTGCATTTCACTCCCTCTCAGGAACCCAGAAGTAGCAAGACCAAATCAAATGCAGCCCCCCTCTGCCAGCAGCCTCTGGCCTTCACACCCCAGCACTACTATCCTCTCCCACCCCAGCCACAGTGCCAGGCTCCTCTTTGGGTCCTGCACATGGGCAAAGGGTGGCCTGACCACAGAGCTGGTGAGCACCTAATCCTGGCCACAAGAGCCTAAAACCGCAGAACAAAGTGATTTAGCTCGGGTCCTTCTCAGGCAGCCAAAAGCGAAGAGCTGATGCATCCATGCAGATTATCTCCTCCTCCCCGGCAGATCTGTGTCTCAGGGCAATTTTCAGAGCAGGATCAGGTTGCTCATCCTTTGCTGAGATGTAGGGCTGAGAAGACCACAACAGTGACAGCTCCTGGGGCTTTGCAAAGCCCTTGCATCCTACTAGGGCTCAGGATGGCTCTTTTTCTCTTCCTGCCTCCATCGCCCTCCCCTCCCAGCTGATGATTAGTGGTTAATTAGAGCCAGCCGGGACCTTTGGCTCCAGCCCTGGCCCCACCATAAGAGCCACCCTTAAACAGTGACTGTGAGCAGGTGATGAAGATGCTGGCATGTTGGGGACTGTTTTCCTCCTCCTGTTTATCTTAGCAGAATGCTTCCCTTGAAGGCAGACACAGCTTTCTGACAGCCACAGCACAGGATCAAGGAAAGTCCTGAGAGTACCAGGACATTGGATGAGCAGCCAGGATGCTGCCTGACCCATGGTCCCATATCCCCTGCTTCCCCTCCCCACTCCGCTGGTGGTGGGGGAAAAGCACTGGGTGAGCAGATGGGCTCTGCTCAGAGAAGAAAGCCCCATCCAGCCCATAATGCTCAGGAGCTGGGACCCCAAATATGCCAGTTAGGGAGTGGAGAAGCCAGAGAGCTCTTTGAGTCACTGCTGCCCTTAGGACTTGCTCAGTTGGAGGGGCCAGCAGTGAAGCGATGCAGGGAGCTGCATGGGTCCTGGTGCATGATTTGGGTGCCCTGCAGCCACATTCATAACTCACATTGCTCACATGCTTGTGAAGCAGCATGGTATGCTCTCCCAAAAACACCTCTGCTGTCGGGGGCAATGTAGAAGTTGGGGGACAGTCATGGACACCCCTGACTGGGCTGTGTTGAATCCTTTAGGGCGTCCTGCTGGAGAAGGGCACTGGGAAAGGCTGAAACACTCCCAAAGGGGCACATTTGTGCCTCCCTCAGGGGTCATCACGCTGCAAGGGGTGAACAAAGCCCTGCTCCGCTCAGCCCCGTGAGCATCCCTGGTCGTGCACAACAATAGACTTCAGGGCAGTGCTCCAAATCACTGGCCAGCCCCCAACACCACCGCAGAGCAGTCCCAGCACCACCACAAGGCCACCCTCAGCATCACCACGGCCCGGGCACCCACCCGCTGCCCTAGGGACATCAAGGGGGGCAGGATTTGGCCGGGGCACACAGCAAGGACCAGGCAGGCACCGCATCAGCCTTGCTCGGCGCGTGGCAGCCATTCCTCCCAACACCCCCATCTCTCTTTTCCCGGCCCCTGATCCTCTCCCAGGGTTTTCCCACAGCCCGGGCCAAGCTCTTGGGCTCCGGGGAGCAGCCCCGGGGTCTGGCCTTTCCTCGGAGAGCGGAAGCGGGGGAGCATGCGCAGCCCAACGGGCCACGGATACCAACACTCGGGGCTGGGGGATTATTTATAACACTGGCATCCCTCCAAACAGATGTTTCGTTTTATTTTGAACTTGCACTAAACAGGTCACTCGCTTCCTCCGTCTCCCATGGGCTCAAAACAGAGGAGGAAAGCGGGGGGGAATAGGGGTGAGAGTGTGGGGCTCGCCATGGTCTCACGTCCCCCTGTGCCAGCCCCTCACAGTGATGCATTGCAGAGAGCCCATGGCTGGGGGTTTGCTGGATGGCACATGCATGGATTTTGCAGTGCTCGGAGGGGGAGGATGGGTGCAGCCGAAACGGGGCTGCATGGGGCTCACCGCCTCACCCCATTCCTCACATGGCTGACCCCAGGGCTGCTGAATCACGCTGCTGGGGTCCAGCACGGACTCGTCATCCTCCCCAGCAGCCTCCCCCTGCTTTGGAGTCACCATCCTCGTGTTCAGCTTTCTGACAGATGCTGTCAAAGCCGTGACTGCCCGTGGCGGGCTGGCCGGGAGGAGGCTGGCTGTGCTGGCTCGTGTCCTGCCAACCGCTGCAGAATCAGTGCTCTTATCTGCGCAAACACCTCCTCCAGGTACCACTTAAGCTGGGGACAGGATATGGGGTCCTGGGCAGGATCTCTGGTCGCCCCAGCCCCTCTCTCTGCAGCAGAGATAGGCAGGAGAGCTATCCCGATCACTGGGCACAGTGACCCTGTGCTCATACTGCCCTGGAGGTGGCATTTTCCCCTGCTTTGACCATCTCCTAGAACCCTTGGTCCACACCAGGGCTGTGCCTTTAATCGCTTCATAGACCAAGGAGATCTGGCAAAGCCACTCAGAGGGTTCAGGCACTAGCGATGCTGCCTGTGAGTGCTTGCAAAACCTCACCTCTACATGACTAAAAGAACCCCCAAACCCTTGCATGTTGCAAACAGGCACCCAGGGCTCTCAGTATCCCTTGGTCTTACCAGGGAGACCCCTTGGTGCTGGCAGGTGACAGGGAGAGGAGGGTTTTGCCCCCTAGGCGTTCATCCCTTGTGCAGGGATGGCCTGTAGGACCCCAGGAACTCCCCATCCCCTCTGCTCCTCTGCCTGGTTTCACATTTCCTACCTCTGCGTTTTATTAGCAGCTGTTTATGGGCCTTGGGATGACAGGCTCCCCATGTGTGTGCCCTGCCTAATCCTAGCCATGTGCTGGGAAAAAGAAAAAGGGCTCTGTGATGATAATCTGGCCTGTGAGTAAACACGGTGTCATGGGAGCCGAGGGACCCCAGAGGAGAGATGTTGCAACTCCGGACGGCTCCAGCCAAGGGAAAGGAAAAAAAGCAGCTCAGTTTTATTTAGATTAAAGGGTGGGAAAGAAGCAGTCGCAGAGGCCAGAGGGAGGGTGGCAGAGGAAAACAGGACAAGCCAAGGAGTTTCACTGCCGGACAAGCAAGGCTTGGGTTTCATGGGTTGCCAGCCTTTGCTTAGGAAGCTTTTTGCCTTCAAAAGCAAGGGGACGGTGCCCCCCTGTCCCCAGCCAGAAGAAGCCCTCGCTCCCTGGCTGCGAGTGGCATGGATCATGGGATTCATAAGGGGCTTTTTTTCTTGCATATGGGCACCCATGATCTCACTTAATGACTCAGATGCGCTCAGACAAAGAAGAAATAAAGTATATTTTCCTTCCCGCTAATTTACGCCAGATGTCCCTCGCCTGTTTGGCAGGACAGCAGAGCCAGTGAGCATTGTGGGAGCGCCTGGAAGCACAGTCCCAGCAAGAAAAGGGGCTAGAAATAGAAAGCCAGAGGAAGAGAAAGGACCAGCGGCTGTGTGAGAGGCCTGGCTCCGCTTCTGCACTCCCCACAGCCATCAACCGAGATGCCCTCGCGGGCTGAGCCAGCACCTCTGCCCAGTGCCACGGGAGCAGGGAGGCTCGGGCAAGGGGAGCAAGTGCAATGTGGAGCAATGGATGCAGGAATTGCCCCTGGAAATGCAAATGGGATTTGCTGGTTTCCAGCAGACAGCACACCCCCTTGCTGGTGATGGATGGTCTGTAGGACCAGAGCTCCTTCCAAGGGAGCTGTCAGGGCGGCCATGGCTTCTGTCCCTCTCCCTGGCACACTGAGCCATGCCCTTTGCTGTGCATCAGCTTTACAGGCTGGTTCCCAGCTCCCACAGCTTTTGGGGTGCTTGCAGGTCCCCCTTCCTGGTTCTTCACAGGGCAATGGTGGTTGTGGAGGAGAGGTGAGAAACGCGGTCTAGGCATGCTCAGGAGGAGGGCAGTGGGCTGGGGTGTGGATGCCCATCTGTGTAGATCTCATGGTTTAAGGCATTTGCAGAGCTGGAAATGGCCCTGTCCGACATGATTTATGCTTCGGGATGGGCAAAGCCAAGGGATGCTCATGCCAACAGTGGCTGCCATGTGTGCTGAGGTGCTATGCCAGGAGCACTGTGCAGAGGGAAGGGGGCTCTGAGCTGTGGCAGGGCACGCCAAGCAGTCAAAGGAAATACGTGCCTGGTAACCCAAAAATAGTCAAGACTGAGCCCACACAACATTTTTTGGGCATTAGCAAAGGCATCTTTGGCTTACCAGCATCCTTAAACAAGAGATAGGTCTGGAGTGGGAGAATGGCAATACATCAATAAAGTTTGGTGATGCTTGAGCTCCTTTGCAAGGCACTGCAAGGTCAGAAGAGTTGCAGAGATGGCTGAAGGAATGGTCCTCCCTAAATAAAGGTGGGACAATCCCCAGCAGAGGCTGGATATGGCTATTCCTTGCATCCAAATCCCTGGGTTCAGTCCTGCTCCCTCTGCAGAAATTCCCATCCAAGTCCATCAGCCACAGAGGCATCAGCCCTGGCCGTGACAAGTAGGAGAGCAGGAGAGGAGGCAGGGGAGAAAGCTCAGCTGTCATCAGGGTTGGGATGCAGGAGAAACGGGAGCGGGCTGGAGAAGCTGTGAAATCATGAGATGGGGAATCATGAGACTTGAATCCTGGTCCTGGCGTGGCCATGGCCCTACTGTGTGGCCTTGGCTGTGCTGTTTGACCTCTTTGCTCCAGCCCTTTTGCCTGTGTTCTGCCTGTGAGCGCACGGCTCTGTGAGCTGTCAGAGCCCAGCGTACCCTCTGGACAGCGCTGCGGCTGCCCAGAGATGTCAGGGTCTCCCTGTTTATCCCATCACCTTATGCAACACACTGCAAAAGCATGAGGTTAGGGATACTCAGGGGGGCTTTCAGCAGTGCCTGGCCCCAGCCACATGTCGGACACTCTCCTTCCAGCAGGCAGTGGGCTGGGAAATGCGACAGCCCCGGTGCTGGCTCAGCTCTCCCTTGTCTCCTTCAAACTTCATGCTCTCGGCATCCGGAGGAGGAGCAGCCCCGGGTGCATTCCTTTGCCACGCGTGCAGCGTGCTGGCCAGGCTGGTGTGATTACAGAGCAGAGATAGGGACAAAGTGGCTGTGTCACTTGGCAGCAACAGTCTTCTCTATCCATGTCTCATTTGGACTCAAAGCCTCCCAGACATCCCATGCTGCGGTGCCCAGCTCTGGGCTGGCCGGGCAGTGTGGAGGTAGCAGACGTTGTGTGCAGGCTGGCTGGGAGCCATCCTCCTCCATGGGGTGTCCCCAGGGACCCGAACCCCCCAAAAGCGCAGCCACCCCCCAGGCATGTATGTGGGGCTGTATGTGGCTGCAGGGCTGCATCACCCAGCCTCGCTGCGAGCCAGCTGACTGCCTGTCTCCTCTCCCAGCCACATTCCTCTCTTAGAAAAATAAACAGAGAAAAGCTCCCTGATGGCTGCCCTCACATCACAGTGCTGGAGAGGGGCAGAGGGAAAGTCTGTATATGTGCTGGCGGTGAGGAGAGGATAGTGAGGGGTAAAACGTGGGGATGGAGAGCTGGGGCTTCACCTTGAAACCAGCACAGAGCAGGGCTGAGGGAAGGGTGCTGGACGTGGCATTGCTGCAGGACCTTGCTGGCCAGGATGGGTGGAGGCAAATGGCCCCATGGCTTGAAAATGCTCAGGTCGTAGCTTGTGGGAAGGATGTAGGAGACTGAGGGGTCTGTGGTACCCTACTAACACATAGGGCTGGAATAGACAATGCAAGGCACCTGAGCGTCATGTGGGTGCCTGTGTTTGCATCTGTGGGTGGGATAATGTCTGGGCGCCTGCTTTGGGATCACTGAGTGGGGCTGCACCCACCTCAGCCCCTCCTTGTCTGGCACTCATAGTATGCATCTTATTGCTCTTGCTGAGAACAAAAGCTGAGATGAGGAGGGGAACAGAAGTGCTCTCAAGTTGCTGGGTGCATTTGCATCCCTTGTGAAAGGTCTGTGTGCACCCACATGTGCAAGCACAAATGTCCTCGTGACAGGGAGAGAAAGGCTTGTCCTTCTGCGAGCCAGACGGCGTACATCTTGCTCAGCATCTCCAAGCATTGCCTCTAGCCGTGGCCAGAGCAGACAAACAAGGGAGAGGTCACCACTGTGAGACATTGCCACCCTCCCACTCTGCTTCGGAAGCATCTCTAAGTGAAATGCCTTTCTGCAAACCCAGCAGCTTCATTAAAACAAGCTATGAACATTGGGGAGGCGGCAGATGGAGCCTGCAGGGCTCTCACTGCTTGCTGAAGCAACACCCATGGTAGCCTGGCACCAGCATGTACCCACCAGCTCTGGGTCTGGCAAAGCAGTAGTTTGCCCCATCAGTGATCCTGCAGAGATCAGAGGCACTTGTCTATGTGGGTAAAGAAGCCAAGATCTTGCCTGTAACAGGACTAACAGTGACAGCCATGAAGCTGGACACACAGCTAAAAGCTGGGCATGAGTTTGGGAAGAGTTTAGCTGCTGGCAGGCAGATATTTGTGGGACTGGAGCGTGAATACAGCCTGGCTTGTGCATGCAGGCAGGGAGGGGTGAAAAGAGAGGATCCCGGTTGTCCTTACAACCTTGATCATTGAATAATGGGTGAATCACACACCTCTGTAAAGGAGAATTGGGAAACAGGTAATTGTTCTCATGGCAGTGCCTGGGGGGGCAGTGCTATTAGATTGCCCATCCTCCTCCTCTCTCCTGCAGGTTAGTGCTGTCTGAGGGTGGGTGCAGTGAGGTCACATCCATTTACAGCCTGAATTTCACCCTGCCCACCCCCAGCTCTTCCCTGTAAGTGCCCTCATACCCTCTGGCAAAGGCAGAAGGGAGGAGGAGTCACGGCGGGATTTTCTGGAGCAGGGAGAGGGAAGCTGCTGAATAAGCTGGAGACCTGGAAGGATTTGCTGGTGGATCAGGCTCTGCAGAGCCAAAGCAAGAGAATAATAAAAACATCTGACAAGCGCACGTCATTTAAAAACCATTTCCTCCTTAACATCGAGCAGACCCAGAGGCCACGCCAGGGCCAAGAGGCAGCAGAGCTGCTCAGAAGAGACGGTGCTTGGGGTTAGGTCAGCAAATCCCGATTGCCACTGGCCATCCTCCTGCCTGGCCAGCAGCTCCCCAGACACTGTGTCCACATCATGGGGCTTCTCCTCGGGCTGTGCCTTGGGAGCAGGTTCAAAATTCCTCTTGTGACACAGCAGCAGGGTCGGAGCTGTGAGGTTCAGCTCCATGCTGAGCATCCTCAAGTTCAGGAGTACTGACTTCATTTGTCCAGGCAGGGAAAAAGCCTTTTCCCTGTTAATTCTTCCTCTTATTAGCTTCTTCATTTTGCTTTATAGAAATACTCACCCCACTCCCTGCAGGCACAATGGGGAGGATCACCTGTCACCCTGTTACATAGGGAACAGACCCCATTGCTCTTAGGGACCTTTGGCCTCATCCCTTCTGGGCTCTTGGTTTGCATCAGGGAGGGGTGAAAACGCTCTGTGGAAAAGATTTCTTGAGAAATGTTGATGAAAGGGATTTTTAACTACAAAACCCCTCTTAAATATTCCCTTAGAATATACATATTTAAAAGTTAAATACAAGAAACTGAGGGGTTTTTTTGTGGGGGTTCCTTGGGCTTGTTTTATTTCATTGGAAGCAGCAGAAAATGTGGGAGGGTTGGAGGGGGATCTGTTTTTTAGCAAGTTTTATCTCACTGGGACTTAGCAGAAACTAAGGGGAAAAAAGGCAATCTGCAGAGCAGAGGGAGGCAGAGGCAGGGCTCTGCAGCCGGGGGAGCGGCATCTCGAGCACAGATGAGCAAGAGTTGACAAAACTGCTGAAGCCTCCAGCAAAATCCCTGTTTACCAGTGGGAGATGCCTTAGAAACAGCTCCTTCTGCACACCAAGCATGAGAGGGAACCAACCACCCTGCCGGGAGGGAAAAACTGAAAACTGGGAAGAGATGGGAGGTTTCTGAGCCGGAGAAGGGAACCCAGGGCTTGGGTGGTGGCCAAGGGATCCCTCCTCTGCTGCAGTGCTGAGCTCATCCCACTTTGCTCTTGGCAGGATTTGGCCAAAAAGCCATGGTGCCCACCATGGTGTGCCCTTCTCTGAAGACATCTCTGTGGCTTCTCATCCTCACTGGTGAGTGCTGTGGCTGGGGACGGGTGTGCAGGATTGGGCCTTGCATGGGAATGCTGCCCTGGGATGCGCACTCCAGGGCAAGAGGGAGGAAAGGGGCAATGCCATGGGGCAGCACAGGCATGCACAGTGTGCTCCAGGTACATCTGACTGTCTTAATGGCTGGGTCATGGGCTCATCCCTACCCAGTCCTATGGTGGGGTTGATATGAAGTCCCCATCTGCTTCATGCCGATGCACAGTTGGGTGGAAGGAGAAGACCTTTACAGAGGAAGCACTGTCAAGTGCGCTCAGCCCTTAGAAGATGCTTGAGAACCCACGTTAGCTGCACGTTGTGGTCATCCCAACAGCAGGAAGGATTTAGTCAGATCCCATCTATACAATAACCCCCCATAGCAATGCAACAGGGGACCCGGCTGCATCTGGGCTGTTCAGAGCATTGCTGTGTGTCCCTGGGGGCTGTCCCCAGCTGCCCTCCCCACCAGTGGGGACACTGGGGAGGAGCACACATCCCACTGTGACATCTGGGCAAAGGGTGAAGCAAGGAAGCTGGGAGAGACACGGGGAGCCATTCAGGAAGACCTTGCCTGCTCTATTGCTTCCAAAGGATTTCCTGCCAGGTTTTGATGTCATTCCTTTTTCACTTTCTTGTAAACCGACATTGTTTCAGCCTAGACTGTCCTGTCCGACACTATCCCTGTGGAGAGGCAGCCAGCAGAGCAGGGAATTGCCTCGTCTCCTGCTCTCCCCCCTTGCCTGGCTATTCCAAGCCTTTGAAGGTGCATCTGAGACCTACCTTTGCCTTCTGCTTCTCACTGCCTGATGACATGGGCAGCAGCACTGGGTGGCACTGAGGGTGCAGTTACCTCACAGAAAGGTTGAACAGATGCAAGACATACATAGTTAAAGCATAAAAGGAGACATTCTCCACCTAGCATTGCCACAGGCAACATGGCAACTTTGAACATTGTTAAACCCCAGGATGTCTTATTTCCTCTCCAGTGAGGGTTTCAGGAGGTATAGAGAATGAAGGATTACCCACCAAGGTCGAATTTGACAGGACATTCCTGTGGTGGCTACTCCAAGGAGGACAAAACCAGGAAGGTTATTTTTCAGTGTAAAGGCTGACACCAACAAACCAAACACATTGGCATGAGGTTGTGCTCCAGCGTGCTTCCCTTTGGGTTACAGAGGAATCCAATCTGGTCTCATCTCCCTTCTCTCCCAGGTCTGCTGGAGGTAACATCTGGGGCTAGTGAGCTGCACATTGAACCTGGAGACAGCGAGCTTGTCCTCAGCCTCCACAGCACCTTCTCCTTGTTGTGCTATGGGGATGGAGCACTGGTCTGGGAACGGGAGGGTCAGCCCCTCGCCGCATCATTGGAGCACAGGGATGGTGTCTTCATCAGCAACCTCACCCTCAGGAACGTGACGGGCCGTCATACCGGGGAGTACGCGTGTACCTACAGCCCGGAGCAGGCTCCAGAGCCGGCAGAGAGGAAAGCCATCTACATCTACGTTCCAGGTAGGGTACAGCATGGCCTCATCTCTGCATTTCCACAGGCTGTAGCAACTAGGAGAAAGAGGGCTTTGAATTATTCTGTCTCCAGGCACTTGGCCTCCCCAAATCCTTCTTCCCATTGCAGAAGAGCCCTCACGGCAGCCATCTGGCTGTGGCATGTCTCTGGTATGCCAGGTCATGGGAGAGGCCCATGTGTGGTGTGTTGGGACAAGCGGCGGGGGAGGCACTGGTGCCAGGCAGCAGCATCTGAGTCTCACCCTCCCAGGAATGGTTTGGCAAGCCCATGACATGGCAGCTCTGCTTTGCCATGGGGAGTAAAGGAAGAAGCATTCCACTAGTCAGGAAACAGAGCCCTGGGGCAGTCCTGGAGGAGCAAAGAGCAGCCCTGGTTCAGCTTCAAGCTGCTTTCTGTAACCAGCATTCTGTTTCTCCCACAGATCCCTCCCTAGTCTTCCTTCCCACTATGACCTCTGAAGAGCTCTTCATCTTCATCACGGGCTACACTGAGGCCATCATCCCATGCCGCGTGACAAACCCACAGATGCAAGTGACCCTCTATGAGAAAAAGGTGGAGAACCCCATCCCAGCAGCTTATGACCCACAACAGGGATTCAGAGGCTTCTTTGAGGATAAGACCTACTTCTGCCGGACAATTGTGGATGACCAGGAGGTGGATTCAGACACCTTCTACGTCTACAGGATCCAGGGTGAGCTGCCATTGTCTTGTCCTGTGCACCTGCTGTAGCTGTTCCTTCAGCCCAGTGGCAGTGGACAGCAAAGCTCTCCAAAAGTCTCCTTAGTGATGCCCCTGATCAATCTGATGGCTGGATTTAGTCACTGTCTCCATTAGAGAACGGGTTCTGCTGAAGTGTCAGCTCCATCCCTTAAGGAAGAGACTTTCCAATGGACCAGTCCACCAGGATAAATGGACTTGGTGCGCACTTATCTCTTCCTTCATTATTCATTCCTTTCTTTCACCACCTCCACAGTTTCATCTGTGAACGTCTCCATCAGCGCAGTGCAGACCATAGTGCGCCAGGGAGAAAACGTTACCCTGATGTGCACCGTGAGCGGCAATGAGCTGGTCAACTTCAACTGGGATTATCCCCGCAAGCAGGTTAGTGCTCCAGTCCCACAGGCTGCAGGCAGCAGCTCCAGCCTTCACCCAGATGTCTTATTGCAATAACTCATCAATATCCCAGGTGAAGCTTCGTAGGAAGCTGTGGGATGCTGCTGCCACATAGAGGGGCCTGGTGGGATGACCCTTAGATTATGGCTGTCTCAGCGGCCTCCGATCGGTGCCTGTTCCCTGCCCCTGTGGCAGTAGATTGGGGTCCTCTACCTCCTCCTCATCCCTCCCTGTGAGCCTGGTTTTGCAGCTCCAATGGCAGAACATGACTTCTTGACTTCTCAGACCCTATCTCCTGTCCCCACTGTGCAGGCAGGGAAGACCGTGGAGCCAGTGACCGACTTCCTGCCTGGATCCACCCACGAGATCCGCTCCATCCTCATCATCCAGAACGCGGAGCTGGAGGACAGCGGTACCTATGTCTGCAATGTCTCTGAGGGCTACCATGAGAAAACGGACCGCAAGGACATCACAGTCCATGTGATCGGTGTGTTGATGCCCACAGACCCAAAGCCACCAAACCACATGGGTGTCAAGGCAGGATGTTCCGGCATCACTCTTCTCTCCCCTCCTTGACACTGCCCTAAGAAGCCATGGCAAAAAGCCAACCCTCACCCCGCGTCATCTCTGCCCACTTCTTGGATTCAAAGCATCCCAAATCTCCCACCATGGCTTTTGTGACCCTTTAAGACAGTTGAGGGTATAGGAAAGAGCTCTTCTGCAGTGTGTAGTGCCAGGGCGATATTGGTCATGTTGTCACCTCCCATTTGCATCTGTCCTTATTTCGTGTAACTTGAGGGAACCTGCCCCATCTCCATGAGATAACAGCCTTTTCCCCACATGCCAACTGCCCCATGAGTTGCTCTGCTCCAGTGTGGCTCTGCACCCACACTCCCCTCAGACACAAGCCTGAAGCCTTGAGGGTTGGATCTGGAGCTGCCCCACCACTTCTGTGTGTTCAGAGGGTTTTGTTCCAGATCCATGTTTGTCCAAAGGGCTGGAGAAGGGCTTGTTTCTCTCTCTGACACCCTCCCCATCCCTCTTGCCCCCTCTCAGAGCGTGGCTTTGTGCGCTTCCACACCCGCCTGCCCAGCACCATGTACGCCGAGGTGCACAAGAGCCGCACCATCCAAGTGGAGGTGGAGGCCTACCCACCACCCAGCATTGTGTGGCTGAAGAACAACAAGACATTGACCATGGAGAGCAGCAGCGAGTTCACCATCACCAGCAGGAACCTGTCAGAAACCAGGTGAGGGCATTCCCAGGGTGCAGGGAAGGGTTAATTCACAAAGCAACCTCCAAATTGCTGGTTGGACACAGCTGATGAATGACTTTCTGAGGGTGGATTTTGAACATGCCTCGGATGGGTGGGAGCTGGTTGTCTCTGAGCGTTATCAGCGCTCAGATACCTTCCCACATCCATCATTCTGGGATTGTGTCTCATCCAGGTACGAGACGGGTCTGGTGCTGGTGCGGGTGAAGCAGGAAGAAGGAGGATTTTACACCATCCGGGCTTCCAATGAGGATGATGAGCAGGAGCTGTCCTTCCATCTGCAGATAAATGGTGAGGCTGGGCACGTGGACGTGGGGCTGTGGAGCGTGAGGGAAGCCTCAGCAGATGGCTCCATCTTTTGCTGCAGGACCCTCAGGCTGAAGCCCTTACTCCTCTGATTACAGCTCCAGAGCAGTTTGGGTTATAGGAAGAGCATTCAGGCAAGAGTCATGCTTATTTGGTCTCAGAGCAAGGGGGACAGGGAAGCAGTGCAGACACCAGCAGCTTGGTCTTCATGCTCTGACCCAATGTAGTAGGTGCAGAGATGACTGTGTAGCTCTGATGTCCAGGACTTATCCCTGTGCTCTCCAAGCAAGTTAGATGGGGGCAGATGTCCTCCATACCCCCTCAAACCTTTCTCTTATTGCTGCTAGCTTTCAAAACCCCACACAATCAATGCAATGACTCCTTCCTCACTGTCTCCTCATACCTAGGCCATGTTAGGGACACAGTGGAATCATGTTCCCTTCCATCCTGCAGCCAGAAAGGAGGGTTAATTCCCATCACTGTCTCTCGGTTTCAGTGCCAGCCAAAGTGGTGGATCTCAAGGAGAACAGCAATGCCAGCAGTGGGGAGCAGACCGTGACATGCTCTGCTGAAGGCATGCCCCAGCCGGAGATCAGCTGGTCTACTTGCAGTGACATCAAATGGTAAGTGGAGTGATAGAGCCCATGGGAACAGCTGGACTCTTGCATTTATTACAATAATAGACTATTATTTGTTTATTAATTATTTAGGGCAAAATTTTCACTCTGGTCTCAGAAGAGCTTTTCCAAATGGATTAATTGAAGCATACTTGTGTACAGTAGCAATATGCACACAGTAACATTTAGACACAGGAACCAGAACCAGTAACCCTCCAAGCACTTTTAAGTAAGTAAGTCTCAGAAGCTGGGGGTTTTTTTGGAAGAAATTTATCATTACCACCTTCCAGTACCTAAAGGGGACCTACAGGAAATCTGGAGAGGGACTTTCTGCAAGAGCATGTAGGGATAGGACAAGAGGGAATAGAATTTAGCTGAAAGAGGGGAGATTTAGATTAGATATTAGGAATAAATTCTTCCCCATGAGGGTGCTGAGGTGCTGGCACAGGGTGCCCAGAGAAGCTGTGGCTGCCCCATCCCTGGCAGTGTTCAAGGCCAGGTTGGACACAGGGGCTTGGAGCAACCTGCTCTAGTGGAAGGTGTCCCTGCCCGTGGCAGGGGGTTGGAACTGGATGAGCTTAAAGGTCCCTTCCAATCCAAACCAGCCTGGGATTCCATGATGTTATTGCACTCTGCTGACAACACACCCGGGCATCCCATGGTGGTCCCAGCTGTCCCTCAGACGCCTTTATCCTCCCCTGGACCAGGTGCAGCACCAAGGGGCATCCCACCCGGCTGCTAGGGAACGAGTCGGCAGAGATCGGGCTGCGGACCAACGCCACGTACCACGCGGAGCTGCAGGTCTACCGCGTGAACAGCACCCTGCAGCTGCACAGGGTGGACGAGCCGCTGCTCCTGCGGTGCACCGTGCACAACTTCCTGGGCACCAACTCGCAGGACATCACATTGGTCCCACACGGTGAGGGCTGAGGGAAACGTCTGAGACAGCGTGGGGAGATGGGGTTTTCTCTCTGTGTCTACAGTCGAGGTGCTGGGTACCAGGACAGTCCTCTGGTGACTGCAGTCCTCAGGGACAGGAAACCTGGGTATTTCTGCCCCAAATAAAGCCTTCTTTGGGTTGAGGAGGAAAGGTTACTCCAGGAGGAATCTGGAGCCCCATGGACATCTTCCCACCAATAGCAGGGTCATCCCTCCCAGGGGGCAAGATGAGAATGCCTGAACAGGTCCCTGGTGCCTTGTTATTAACCCGAGGGTCACTAGATGGTGCCACGGACTCAAACATCCATGCACTGAACATCCTAAATATGAGGAAGGATGGTCTAAGCCCAGGCCCGGAGCTGCCATCTCCCCCCGAAGCAACCTGGCCCCTCAAGCTCCTTACCCTCCCATAGCCAAACCTCTCACAAGGCAGCAAGTCCTTCAGCAGACTGTAACCACCCATCACCCCATTATCCCGGGGGCGCAGGGCACAGGTCTGCCCAGCAGGAGAGGACAGGGACTGCCCCCACCCAGAAAAGAGCACAAGGTCGATGTCTGGGGGGGGATGCCTGTAGCAGGAGGGGGACAGTGCTGGAGGAGAGAAGGGGAAGGGTACAAGGACCTCTGTGTGCTGCTGTCCCCTTCTTTCCCTGGGGTACTTGGGCCATGCAGAGGTGGAGGAGTCTGACTGCTGTCCCTGTTATTGTTGTAGCTTTGCCGTTCAAGGTGGTCATCATCTCTGTCATCCTGGCCTTGCTGGTCCTCACCGTCATCTCCCTGATCATCCTGATCGTCCTGTGGCAGAAGGTAAAAGACCGTGGGCTCCAACAGTCTTTGCATAATCCTGGCTAGACAGGGAATGATGCAATGATTGCAAGGACCAAAGACTCCCTAACAAGGCCCATCCACATCGCCCATGCCCTCTCTGACCCTCAGCCTCTCAGATCTCTCTTCCCTTTGCTCCCCTTTCCAGAAACCTCGTTATGAAATCCGCTGGAAGGTGATTGAGTCCGTCAGCTCCGATGGACACGAGTATATCTACGTGGATCCCATGCAGCTCCCTTATGACTCCAGCTGGGAGGTGCCTAGGGACAAGCTGGTGTTAGGTAAAGGTTCTGCAGGTCCCTCTAATGGACCCGTGGGGTCCTGGAAGTCTGGGGGTTTGGGATAGGTTTGGGTTTGTGTTCTCTAAAAGAGACCAACCCAGAAAGGCACGGAGGTCCCTGGAGATATGATGTGGTCCCTATCCCAAACGTCATAGCTCACAACTATCTCCATGCCCACCAGGATGACTGGTGTAGTTTCAGATGGGGGACTTGTCTTTTCCAAGGTCCTCTCCTCACCTCTCCTTGAGGACCATTGCCTACTTCGTCTCCTCACTCTTTCTCTGCAGGACGTACTCTCGGCTCCGGTGCCTTCGGACGTGTGGTGGAGGCAACAGCCCATGGCCTGAGCCATTCGCAGTCCACCATGAAAGTGGCGGTCAAAATGCTCAAGTGTGAGTTGCTCCCACACCATCCCCTTCCCCATCCTAAAGCTGCCAGGCCAAACAGTGCCCATTCACTCCCCTCCTTGCCCTGTCCCACAGCCACCGCCCGAAGCAGCGAGAAGCAAGCCCTCATGTCTGAGCTGAAGATCATGAGCCACCTGGGACCTCACCTCAACATTGTCAATTTGCTGGGGGCCTGCACAAAAGGAGGTACCTGAGAACTGTCCTTGGAGAGAATAATTCCTGTGTTCTGGTTCAGAATGATTCACCTTTCCCTAAGGAAAGCCTAGAGAGGCTCTGAAAACATTACTTTCCAACCTGATTGAAAGAGAAGCCATGTTTCCGTTAACCCCCAAGCACAGATTTCAGTTTCCTAAAATGCTCAGTATCAGAGCATTTTGGTACTTTTTTCCCCTGGCCCTGCCTGGATATCCTGCAAGCCGACAATGTCCCTGTGGGATGATACTCGCTGAGCAGGGTCAAGGCAGGACTGATGAGGGTGCTCTCTCCCACCAGGACCCATCTATATCATCACTGAGTACTGCCGCTATGGGGACCTGGTGGACTACCTGCACCGCAACAAGCACACCTTCCTGCAGTGCTATGGTGAGAAGGCACGGCGAGAGGCAGAGCTGTATGGGAACACCCCCAAGGAGGACCACGTGCAGAGGTACCTGGGAAGCAGCACTCTCCTCCTCCCTGGTGCTTACCCCATCATAGCCCCCATCAATAAGACTGGTATGGCCAGGAAAGATACCTGTTTTTCATCCAGAGCAGTACAATAAAAGCTGGCCCAGCACTGGGACACAGCTGGTTGCTCTATTACCTTGTGAGACCAGCCCATGTGCCAACCAGGCACCTCCAAACAGCTCCTGGCAGACAGGGAGTTAGCAGAGGCAATCTGTGTCCTGGAGGATGAGTTTGCTAGCACACACACCGGTTGCTCCATGCCAGTTGGGAATATTCTCTGGCATCAATAACTTCACTGGCATAACTATGGCTATGCATTAAGCACAGACACAAAGGCTTTCCCAGCATGTCTTTGCCCTTGGAGACCTCAGCTCTGCATTTTCAGGGCAGGTTGCTTTGCTACTGAGTGTAAGGGAGAAGTGCTATAAGGAGTGAAGTTGCACAAGAGGTCCTACAAGGAAAGGGAAATGGTCCTTCATTTGTTTGCCAGCTGTAAGGGATGCAAGCACATCAGCACAGAGAAATGGTCCCATGGGAAGTTAGAAAGCAGCATTTCCTTCCAGCAGGCCAAAACAATAGCAAAATAGAGCAGTGTTAGGACATCAGCACAGCTGCCCCTGCACTTTCTGCTTGAAGGCAGCTGAGATCCTCCTAAGCACAAAGAACAGTCTCCTAAGCCTGTGGGGATGTGCCCCACAGCTCCAGCCATGCAACAGGTTTCCCTTTCCCAGCACATGGAAGGTCTCAAAGGCTGCTTTCCAGATGCAGTTGTTGCTCACTCCCTGCTGTGTGGGGCTTTACAGTGCTGGGGCTGAGGGCTCAGGAATTGTCGTCCCACAGATCCCTGTCCCCATCCCCTGTATCTCCTCCTCTCCTCTGGATCCGAACAGCCTCTTTGCTTTCCCCACAGTCACCTCTCCTTGTCTGTGGAGAGCGATGGGGGCTACATGGACATGAGCAAGGATGACTCCCTGGATTATGTGCCCATGTCCGACATGAAGGGTGAAGTCAAGTACGCTGACATCGAGTCCTCTAACTACGGCACCCCGTACGAGCTGGACAGCTATTCCCCATCAGGTAACAGCTCAGCCACAGCGGGAGGGAGAGGTGCTTGCACTTTGGGTGCTGGATGCCTTTGTTTGCAGAGATGGATGATCTATATTGGAAAGGTCACCTTTGGGATGAGTCCAGCAGTGGTGGCAGATGCCCTTGCAATGCGACCTCTCATCTCTGTCCCTTTGTTGCTGGAGGCAGAGCAATCCCCAGTGGGTCCTTCCACTGGTGAGCAGCCCATGAGTGTGCTGAGTAATGCCAACATCCATCTCTGCTTGCTCTTCAGCTCCTGAAAGAACAGACCGGGTGACACTGATAAACGAGTCTCCACTCCTCAGCTACATGGACTTGGTGGGATTTAGCTTCCAGGTGGCCAATGGGATGGAGTTCCTGGCTTCCAAAAACGTATGTACGCCGCTGGTCCATAGTGCCTGCAGCAGTGGAGGCCAACAGTGCTCTGCTGTGTGCTGTGGTCATCTTCTGCTCACTGCCCCCGTATCCATGCCAACCTCCTCATGGGAGAAGTGGCTGTGTGACTGAAGAGCTGCTGACCATTTCTCTTTGGAAACACAGGCCTGAGGATCAGCATGACTATATTTGCACATGACAGCTAACCCTGGCTCAGATTGAGCTCCAGACCTCAAATTCCCTGACTCTGAGCTCCTCCCAAGCAATGCACAGCACATCTGTGGTGTTATATCATCCTGTTTACAAGGATGACCAAACTGTGATGACCTCCCTGTGCTACAGCACACGGCACTCCACAACAGAGCTACTACTCACCACATCACCCCTATTAAACCACATGCTCTGAGCTCCCCAAGCCTCATCAGAAGTGCTCATTTAGTGGAAATTAAGCCACCACAGAGGACTAGGCTCTGGGATTTCCTAAGGCCTTAGGATTCCTAAGGTTCTCCTGGCTTAGCCTAGGGCAGGCAGTAATACAGTTGGACTGTGTGAAACATCACACAGGGCAGGAAGGATAGCATCAATGACGTGTGGAGAAAAATTCCTGGCTCTCTGCCTCCAGTCTGATCCCCAAAAGTGCATGGTCAGTGCTTCCTCGGGCTGCCCGTGGGCCCCTTGCAGTGACAGTTCCTGCCTCCACCCTACAGTGTGTACATCGTGACTTGGCTGCCAGGAATGTCCTCATCTGTGAGGGGAAGCTGGTGAAGATCTGTGACTTTGGCCTGGCACGAGACATCATGAGGGATTCCAACTATATCTCCAAAGGCAGCGTGAGTACCAGGAGCTGTGCAAGCCCCTTCTTCCTGGGGCTTTGGGCTGGCACCCACCCCACCGTGCATTGCCTCTCCATCATTGTGCCCAGGGGCAGTGACAGGGCAGGACTCCCAGGAGGTGGTGCCAGCAGCCACCCATCCCGATGTGCTCTGCATGTTGTGGAGTGGAATTGCATGTCAGTATCTCCAGGCCCTTACAGAAGAAGCTGGGCAGCAGCAGTAGAACTGATGATGGTCCCTGTACAGCCCATCACTGGCAGCAGTGCTGCATCCCTTCCCTACACGGCACTGAGTCTGGTCCTGAGCTGCAGGCAGGAAGGGTACAAGGTTAGGCAACCTAACAGCGCTGCAGTGGGTCACTGGCCACTCTGGGAAGAGGTTCACAGACTTCTGCTCTAACCACTAGACCACAGGGAAAGAGGAAGTGTTTTCCTCTAGGCACCTACTTTCCGGAAAGATGTCTCCAATCTTTCAAGGCAGGAGAGGATGAGGCTGTAATTGAGCTTCCCCAGAATATCCCCTGTGACTTCAACAACAGCATGTCCACTTCCAGCCCCAAGATATTTGGGAATGTGCAACCCCATGCAAAGCAGGCCATGTAATTCTCAGAGAAACTGAGGCTGGGGGAGCTGAGAGTGGAGCCAGGCCCCTCCAACCCCAATCTTTATCTACTCCATGAACTTACTTACCTTCTCTTGTGCTTTCTGTGATTTGCATGGGATGGCAGGTAGGCACCCAGTGCCTGGGCAGGGAGAGCCTCCTGCAGAGGGGCTGTGGTTTTCCAATCCAGCCCTGCCATAGAGGCTTTTCCTTCCAAAACAGGAAATGAAACTGGGCCCCTTTGCAATCCTTCCTGGAGATTATTTTGGTATTCGTTGTGCAAGCGAATCCCAGGAACAGCACAGCCAGTGCTGTGCTGAAACAAGTGCTGTAGATGCAGCTGACTCTCTTCTTGTTCCATTTTTTCCTCTTAGACCTTCTTGCCCCTTAAGTGGATGGCTCCCGAGAGCATCTTCAACAACCTCTACACCACCCTGAGTGATGTATGGTCCTTCGGGATTCTCCTCTGGGAGATATTCACGCTAGGTAAGCGCCCTGGAGATCATGGTGGTGTCTGTAGGTCTGATAGCATGTTAGCAGGATCCCCTCCCAGAGACAATAGATTCCCATTTCTAATCCCCAAGTCCCAACTTTACAAGTCAGGGTAGTACTTTATTCCCTGTCTCCTTCTTTCGCATGCTGACGTTGCCATTCGGAAGTGAAATGAAACAGGAAAGGTAAAGATAAAAGGAAAACTTGGTGTGAAATGCATGTTAGCATGGAGTGGTAGGCAATCCACCAGCCTAATCTCCTGCTCTCCTTTTACACCCAGGGGGGACTCCATACCCCGAGCTGCCTATGAACGAACAGTTCTACAATGCCATCAAACGTGGCTATCGGATGTCCAAACCCACCCATGCCTCTGATGAAATGTAAGTGCTGCTCATACATATTTGCCCTGGGCCTGCAATACACAAGCTACAGAAGCATTTCTGCCTCTCCTGTCCCCACCCAATAACTCACCAGAGTGCTCTCTCATCGCTCTTGTTAGCTATGATATCATGCAGAAGTGCTGGGAGGAGAAGTTTGAGATCAGACCATCCTTCTCACAGTTGGTGGTGCTTATGGGAAACCTCTTGGTGGATTGCTACAGAAAGGTATGTTCAAAGGACGCTGTGCCGGAGGGACCGGAGAGGTTCAGTGCTCTGAGGAGGATGCTGCTTTAGTTAGGGCACTCAGTCAGGGTTTGGAGACCAGTGTTTAGTGCTGCTGTGCCAGGGGATTTTGCTGTGAGTAAGTCTGCATTAGCTTGAACAGCCAATGAAGGTGGTTTGGGCATCCTGGGGATACTGCTGAGACAACCAGCATCACCAGACAGGCAGCTGGTGACTCAGTAACTGCAGAAATCAGAACTGGCAGGAGATTAAAATCCTGCCTCCAACTGTTTGGTGTTTTGGAGCTGTGGAGCTGTGCCCCTGATCTCTCCCTTAGGAAACATTCATGATCTGTCTCATGATAGTCAGGGTAGCTGAACCCAGCTAGAACATGCTCAGCCCTCTAGATAAAGCCTAGTAGTCAGGGAAAGCAAATACAACACAAGTGCATCTTCACTCACGAGGCCTTCCTGTTTCACTGGTAACCGGCAGAGGTACCAGCAGGTGGATGAAGAGTTCATGAAGAGTGACCACCCCGCTGTTGTCCGCACAAGACCCATGATCCCCAGGCTGAACAACGCCAGGATCACAGCCAGCTCCCCCCCCGGCAGCATCCTCTACACCTCTGTGCACCAGAACGGAGGCGAGAATGATTATATCATCCCTCTGCCCGACCCCAAACCAGAGGCAATCTGTGATCTTGCTCAGGAGGCCTCCGTCAGCCGAGCCAGGTAAAAACATCGCTTCTGAATGTTGTCCCTTTTCCTGACTGCCCAAATCTGAAAACAGGTTCCTCAAGAGGAAATGAGGATGGACAAGGCACTCATTTCTCTCTCCCTCTTGTTTCCCTCTAGCTCTATGCTGAACGAGGCCAACACATCATCTACAATATCCTGTGACAGCCCTCTGGGCCTCCGGCAGGACGAGGAGCAGGAATCTGACCCACAGCCAGGCTGCCAGGAGCTGACTACAGGGCACCAAGAGGTGGAGGAGAGTTTCCTGTAGTCAGAGCTGGGCTGACTCTGCATCTCCCTATGGAGAGGCCAGCTGAGGGGCTGACCCAGGTGTCACAGACAGCCACGCTCTGCGACTGTACATCAGGTCATCCCTGCCTGTCCTAGAATTCCTTCTTCCCTCCTGCCTCCCAGCGTTGGGTGGGGAATTAAAGACTTTTCCCCATTGCCATCCCTTTTCCCCTTACAAAGAGGTGGCTCAGTGCTAGCAACCTTCCAGATCACTGCCACATCCTCCTCAGTGATGAAACCACTGCAGGAGGGAGACATCTCACAGACCAACATCTTCTTTTCAAGTGGAAGACGTGGGTTGGATCTCCACAAGAGACGCCACTTTCTGCGTTACTAAGATGATACTCCGGCCTCTTCCCCCTCCATGGCGATGAGTTTCGTCTGCTCTGCACCAGCACTTCTCTGATGGTGTCAGCACCAGCCACACTGTGGTTCAGTGAAATGCCACTGGGATGGATGATGTGCCTGGAGCCCATTTCTGGGGTGTAGAGAACCTGTGACACCAACCTTCAGCTGCTGGAGATCGAGAGTGCATTGGGTAGATTCTCCTCCAAGCACAGCCAGGTCCTGGAGAGACCAGCCAGCGTCTCAGAGATACTGAATCACCATCTTCCTTTCTGGACAGCTCTTCTATGGTGGAAAGAGCATCACAAGCACTACAGGTACCCATGACTCTGGGGCACAGCTCTGCACCCATCTAGAAGGGCTGTCACACCCTGAAGCCTTTTGTGCCCTGTATGGAGCACAAAAGCCCCAGGGGCATGCAAGAACTCAGAATGCTCTCACAATGACTCTTCTTGTAGCAAAGAGGGCAGTCTAGTGTTGTTCGTGTTGTCTGTGTGGACACTAAGCTAATTATTCTCTATTGAAGATTTAAAGGGAACAAATATATTAATCCACTAGCCAGGGCCAGTATAAGAAGCAATATGGCTATTCATTAATCTACTGCCACAAAGCCCAGCTCATCCGCTGGGAAATCATATAACCCCGCCAGCTGCAAAATGTTTGTGCCTTATCTTTTGGAAGCAAGGGATCCCTTTTGATAGACTGTTCACTCAAACACCCTTTCTCAGGATGGGAGGTCTTGCTGGTCCCTCCTGAGTCATAGCAAGACTATGGGGAGCAATAAGGATGCCAGAACACCAACCCAGGGATATCTTAGAAAGAGGGAGAGAGATTGTGAAATGTTTGGTCAGAGCTGAACTGTATCTCACACTCTGCCACTTTCTGGGGCCAGGCATAGACATTTGCAGGGCTGTGGATGGCGTGCCATGGGGAACCAAGCAGAGGAAGAGGAATGGGGGAGGATTCCGCCCTCTTGGAAAGTGGTTTGAAGAATAGAAGAGCAGAGACCCTCCTCCTGCTTCTCACCTCCTTCCTCACAGGCAGGCCTGGGACTACTTGTGCTCTCAGCAGGCACTTGAATGAGGAGACTGAAAGCAGGAGGAACACCAGGCTTTTCAAATCAGTTGGAAACAAACCTCTTGCAGAGATGAAAGCTAGTCCCCAAAAAGCGGGCCTGACACCATAGAAACTAGCAGGGTTTTTTCTTGCACGGAGCTCTGTTCGCTGCATGCCCCTCATTCCCATTAACCCCTCCATTGCCCTACTTATGCACCTCTCTGTGCATCCAGAAGCTGCACAGGCAGGTTTACAAATTCAGAAGTTCAGGCAGCATCTTGCTGGGCTTCTGCCACCTCAGAGCCACTGAGATTTCTGTTTTCTTCAACATATGAAATTTCTGCCAGAAATCCCCAGCAAAACAGCTTCTGTTTTAAGTTGTCTATCGTTGCAATGCTGCCATTTGTGCAGCTAAAAGAGGAGTAGGTGTTTTGTGGGCTGATGTCCTTGCTAAAATGTGAACATAAGGAATAGCACTTTTATTGGCAGCCGGTGGAGTGTATTTTCAGCTCATGTGGTCAGATTCCCCACCATCCGTAGGAAACACACTGTGAATAACAACTGTTTTTCCATGCTCTGTTCCTCCTGCTTGTGAGGAAGGAGCCATCTTCTATGGCTACAGCTCATGAAATGATCCTGATCGCAGAGAAGCAGTAACTTATGAGATCCTTAGGATCAGACCACTTTATGTATGCAAGGTGCTTGGTAAGATCCGTGTCACTGCAACTTGAGCCCATAGGATGGCACATCAGATCATCCTAATAGTCCCTGTCTGCACCAGCTCCATTTTTAACTTGTCCTTCTCTATCAAAGGTGACCAGAAGTACCCAGTACTCCAGGTGAGGTCAAATCTAGACCTCACATAGGGCATTAATAGTTCTGGTCTGTACTGGATTTGACTTGCCTGGTGTAGCTGTGGGTAATGTTGGCCTTTTCCCAGCCACAACATACTGGCAGTTTGGAGTCATCCTCTGACCAACCCATGCACCTACATCTTTCGACTCTTCCAGCATTTCTAACCAAGATACTCCCCGCTGTCCCAGACATTGGGTCATCAGCACATTTTGTTAACAGTTATTTTTGGGCTGGACTGACTAATAAAAATATTAAATACTTGTAACATGCAGAGCAACACTAGAGAGCTGCTTTTACTACCTCTGTCCAGCCCAAAGATTTCCCCATCAGCTAACCCTTTCTCATCCTCCCTTTGGCCATTTGCTTATTTACTTCACAAATCCCATACTAAACTCCACCTTGTACAGATTAATTACTAATTAAATTAGTAATTTCCCACTATCAAATAGTTTCCACCATGCTGAAAGAGGAGATCTTTATCTTCTCCCTGCTGGGGGAACTCAGGTATCCTGTCCTATTAGCTGGGCATTAGCTACCCTCGGATGCCTATTGCATTTTGTCTCATTTGTAGATTTATTGCAATGATTCTTTGCATCAAAACCTACCCTGGCTGCTGACATGGTGCTAACCCCACCTCCCTCTTCCTTCTTACAGTAGGTACGCCAGACTCTTTGCAAAATAGTGCAGTTCTCCAGAGAGATAGGACCAAATATTTGCCTTTGGCCAAGTCTTGCACTTTGTGGTACTTCCCTGTCTTTACTCAGCTCTTCCCAATACCACTTAGCGAGGGCATGCACACCGGCTGCAGCGAGCAGATCTCTACCAGGCTGGCAGTAGGCAAAGACAACATCTTTTGCTAAGCATCCCTGCCTGTCTCCTCTAAGAGAGGGTTTGGTAAAGCTGAGGCTTACAGCAGCCCCCAGACAAGCTCCACTCCAGCCCCCTGCTCCCTCTGTCTCTGCTGCCGACATTCCAGCCTGTGCATGGCCCAGAGGGTGAGGGCCAGGAGAAAGGGTTGGCTGTTCTGTGCCCATCAGTTTTGCAGCCATCATTTCCCCAGTGAGGCTCCAAAGGGATTCAATCCCTCCGGGTTTGTAGTTTCAATGATCAGCATTTTTGTTTGGGTGTGTTTTTGTGTTTAGAGGTGGACCCAAACTGAGCCCCCCAAAAAGGGACACATCTTGCCACAGCTTGGGCCCATCTCTCATGCAATATCTTTTATGTGTAGATTGTATTTTACTCTGCAGCTGTTACATCGTTATCAGCACCAGTATATGCATAATCCTACTGCCAGTCACTATTTCGTACATACCTACGTGTATCCCAGAAACTAATGTGACACTTTGGTGTCTCTTTCCACATGTAAGATGCTTCTCAGACTGTGTGCACAGGTTTTAACCCTTTTGTCCCTCTTGGTTTGAGCGTGTTATTATGTTTTTAAGCAAGAGTGTCACGTTTAGTGTTTGTTTGTGTCATGTTAAGAAATGTAGAGCACAGCGGACTTTACTCGTAACTGAATTGTCTCTGTTCACCTGCCAAGGGCACTGTGGTGGAGTCCCACGGGGACCGGAGGCAGAAGGGCAATGCAGATGTGCAGCCAGGAGGAAGTCAGCCAGAAGTGAGAAACGGCTCTTCCCCTTCTTCCCAGTCAGGGCTCTGGGCTGGGGGAGAGGCAGCACCACACATACAGGGTACTGAGGGTTCTGGCTGTGGGGAAGCGCCGGGTCTGCCTGTGTGAAGATGGGCACATCTGGAGAAGGGGATTTCAGAGATGTCTCCTTATGGGGACTTTTTCTAAAATGAGATGTCAGCTAATGTGCTAAGGAGACAAACCCAATCCGGGTTTTGGAGGCAAATTCAACGCACAGGCATGAGAAAAGCCTCCGGTCAGGCTCAGGTCCCAGGATTGGTGTGAGTTCACAATGCAAACCACAGGACCTCCTGCACAGACCAAGGGAGAGACCTTGGCTGCCAAGCCAGCCCTGGGAAGTGCAGGCACGGCCTGACTCTGCTGCCACTTGTGGAACATGAAGGTTGCCCTGGGACATGCCAAGATGGATCCAGTTGGCTTCGGCAAGGGCAGGGGAACTGCTCCAGTGGCACTTTGGAGAGATGACCCTTGCAGGGACGGGAGGAGGCAGGGAGGACAATTCCTGCCGGGAGGCTGCAGTCCATTCCTCCTTCATGGATGGCACCAGAACTACAAATCGTGCCCTCTCCCCCTCCTGCTGTGCTGGCTTGTTGGCATCATGCTGTTACTCTGCAGCATCTCTGGACAGAAGCAGCACTTGCCTCCATGCTGTCTGTCAGAAACCATCCTGAGGGCAAAGACAAAAACAGAATTCAGACTAAGGTACCAAAGAGTTAACATTTTCCTAGGTTTACAGATATATTCGTAGGATTTGTACTATGTCACATCTATAGCCATGAGGTACTATTTTTATGCTGTAAACTTTTACAGATACGTTTTTAAAGAAAGAGTTTAAAAATAAAGGTGTTTTTCTTTTTGCAAAGTTCCATCTCTTCCTTTGTGAGAGCCTGGTTTTGGTTGCTCCCACTGAAATGGGGTTGGAAATACAGCTTAACCATGTGGTGGGTGAAGGCTAAGCATGTTAATACGCTGTGCATGACCCCAACGCTTAGTGAAAGCCAAGCGGGGAGCCAGGCAGAGAGAAGCACAGCAAGGCTACAGCTGAGCCCTGGGACATGGTAAGGAAAAGGGGCTGCAGACAAGGCAGTATCTGCCCCATCTCACTGGTAACTGGCCAGTTTGTGAGTCCTGTTGCACTGGTTGGAGGTGGGTAGAGGGAAGGATACTGGGAGGAGTTTCCATCCCCAATGCCTGAGGTTTGGGCCAGCAGCACCTGGGATCACTGTGCTTCTTGGGATCATTGCTGGATCTGTGCTTACACCAGGGTAGGGATGCAGGAGATGTCAGGCTGAACAGTGCTGGGCTGAAGAAGATGGGAGACAGCACAGTGCTGTTAGTTTTTCCCCATAGTTTAACAGCTCAGGGTGGTGGGAGAGACTGGAGGTAGCAATGGTGCAGGGCACCAGCAGCAGCCACACTGTAGTGCACAAGGCTCCCCATGTCCAGCTTGCCTCCAAGCTGGGCTCTCCCCTGCCTCTGGGGTGAGGAATTCACTGATACCCTTTAAGATGTACTCCCAAAACACTGGATCTCCACACTACCGCCCCTCCCCAGCCCTGTGACAGGCACTCAGGCACCTCCTGAGTCCAGCCCGAAGTTCTCTGCTCTCCCTGGCTCCAATGGAATTGCTCTTACAGAAAATGCCCCCGGGCTGCTGAGTGGAGCTGTTTGCAGCCCTCTCTGAGCCACACATTGGGAGAGCCTGGGGTTGATGTGAAGAGGGGATTTTGAACTGGGGTTCAAATAGATCGATGTTGACTCTGTTTTGAGGCTGCAGGATGCAGCCCAGTGCAAGTCCCTGTTGGCAGCAGTTTTGTCTCTCTCAGCTCCTAGAAATCCCTTGTGCACCCAAAGACCCAAGGCACTGGCTGCACCTCCAAGTCCCAGCAAGGATCCCTTTCCCATGCTTTTCCTGTCTCCGCTCAGTTTGCCAGAGAGGAGGTTTGGAGGCTCTGGACCAGCTCAGGCTGATTCGCCCCAAATACTCTCTGAGTCACCTGGCAAGGCTCAGCCATGACAGGCAGACAGGAGCTGAATCAGCAGGGGAAACAATCACCTTGTCGCCAGAGATGCTGCAGCAAAGCCTGGGGGGAGCAGGGAGGGGGAATTGGGAGACCTCAGCCCTGAACCCAAATGGTTCCCACTGCCTGATCCTTGCCTGACAGGTCTTCTGCTTGTGGAGATGCACTCAGGAGGGTTCATACGGCAGGGAATGAGCAGGCAGACATGGGGACTCCCTGCAAGGCATCTTCACCACCCCAAAAGAAGTCTTGTCTCTGGGGATTAGATAGGCACTTCATGGAATAACTCAAGGAAGCAGAGAAACTGACTGCAGAGACAAACCCTGGCCTGCGGCAGCCAGGGGTTTTGCTGTTTGGGTACCAACAGCTCACTGAGGACATGGGTATTTGCTGCAGGGCAGTTCAGGCAGGCGTGACACCATGGCCAGCTGTACTCAGGGCAGGGGTCCTGTAGGGCTGGAATGGCCTGATCCCACTGGGAAACAAACCTGAGCTCCCAGTGCTCCCAAACAGGGCTTCACAGCCAGCCTGGCACTGAGCAAGTCTCATGCCATCTCCCTCTCCCTCCTGGTCATCAGAGCCTCCATGGACATCCCTGGGCTTCAAGTGACTCAAAGCAAGGCTGCAGTTCCTCTGAGAGCATCCCTGCCCCTTGCTCAGAGCTGCTTGGGCACACGAGCCTCAGCAGTGCTGTGGCTGAGCTGCTGCTTGCAACCACAGGGCTTGGGGTGCATCTGCAGGCAGGAGGAGATGGCCACCAGTAATGGAGGAACCCCAGCAGACAGCTTGTCCCACTCGGCATCTCCAGTGTGCTGGAGGGGACCTCTGTGTACAGGCTGTGACTTGTCACCTGTGGACCACTGTCACCAGAGGTGCTCTGCAAGGGGCCTCCTCAAAGAGAAGAGAGGCCAAGTGATTGTTTCCCTTCTCTGCATTAAACCTGCCTGGTTCAATGCTTGTTCTCACTGGTGAGTCAGTTCTCTCTGAGCTGGCATGTGTTCCTGGAAAAAAAGAAATAAAAAAGAAGAAGGAGGGAAACAAACATCCTTTAAAAAGCCCCTTTGGCTCAAAAGGAGGAAAGAACCATCAGGCAGACATCTCCTGCAGCCCCACCACTCGACAGCCCCCCAGCTCTGGGCAGGAGCCCCCCAGCACACCACACTTTGTGTTCTTCTTCCCCACATCCTGCCAGGAAAAACTGCTGAGAGGAAATCTTCTCTGGCTAAGAGCTGCCTTTCCTCCCCTCTGGACTCGCTCCAGCTCTCCAGCCATCCTTCTGGCCAAAACCAGGAGCTCTCTCCATGTTCGCATGACTCTTAGTCATCTCCAGCACAGTCAGCTGTGCTCTCATCTCTTGGCCCCAAGACCTTGTCTTGCTGGTACCTCTCTAATTGCCCTCTTTGAGAAGCCCATTCCCCTCTAGTTTGTGGAGGCATGAGGGGCACTTCTTTACCTGGCACCTTTGCATTGCAAAAGGTCAAAACAGCCACTTCTGTGCAGTCATTCTGGACAAGCACATCTCTTTCTGCCCATGTTTTACAGCCAGTGTCCCTGTCACATCCCTGCTGATGGGGCTGCAGCTAAGAGGAGCCTTCCATCAGGACCTTCCTCCCTGTGCTTCCCAGCACTGTCAGGTGGTGGCCTTAACTTCCCACCCCAGATCTACCATGAACCATGGTGAATTTCTGCCGCAGTGTGGGGTTATCAAGAGATAGAGCAGAGCGCAAGGAACATGCTGGGTCTGACTTGAGCTGCTAACATCTTGCTGACTTGAGCATCCCCAGGACAACTGTTTTGCTTCAAGCATACTGCTTCGGAAGAGGCTCAGGGAAGGGTTAACAAAGTGCCTCGTTACTACTCACAGGTGCCTGATAGGTTGTTAATTAGAAAGCAGCTTTAAAAAGCCTCCCCACCAGCCAGGCAGTATGATGGGTGGGATGGGCTCCTGGGGAGGGTCAGTCCTTGCTTGAGCCCTGATGGCAACAGGGTTGCTGTGAGCCCCAGGCTTGGAGGTACTGGGAGAGGCGGAGAGCTGGGGTCCTCATGTGAACCCTTCAGCCCTGCTGGGGACAGGGAAGGGTCTGCAGGCTGGACCCAAAGTGTTTCTTGGTTGGGGAGGGTGGTGAAGGCAAGCCTGCAACTGGCTGGGCTTGATCCTTCCTCTGCATGGTGCTAGAGTGGGATTTGGGGGTGATCCTGTGTGGCCATAGGAGCCCTTCTCTGCACCAGGGGTTGTGCTCTTGATCAAACCAAGGTAAGTTACTATCTTCACAGGGAGCTGCTCTAGGCTGAACCATCTCTGTGGGCCTGTTGGGAGGGTGATGGCCATGCTCCTGTCTGGGTCCCCAGGATCTGAAGTCGACAAGATCCACGAGGCCTGAGGTAAAATGGAGTCCCCCCCATCAAGGCAGGTCCCAGACAGGGTTTTGTGTCCTGAGGGAAGAGTATAGAATCCCTGGGGGTTTGGGTGGCAGTATTGGGATTGTCCTGACCCCTGGCATGGTGCTGTGGCCCATGGATAGCAGTCTGGGGCTGAATCCCAATCTGAGGTAGGAGGGTGACCCCAGCAGTGGCAAGGGACCCACAACGGGGTGCGTGCCTGGCCCCACCTCTGCCCAGGGCTTGTCCCCAGTGACGTCCCAAAGCTCTACTTGTTTTGTATTTTTCCCCTCCTGTTTCAAAAACAAACAAAAAAAGGGAATTTCTTCACTTGTGGTCACTCAGAAAGGAGAAGCTCCCGCTGGGGCCGGCGCCGCTGCTCGAGAGGATCCTTCAGCTGCATCCCTGGTCTGTGCTGGGGGGACCATGCTCCCTGGGGACATGGGTCCTGCTCTCCTGCTGCTGCTCACCACAGCTGGCATCTGGCAAGGTAGGTCCATTGGCACCCCAAAGCCCTCTGTTGTTTCCATGTCACTCCAGGGCAGTTTTGGGGTGCAGTGAGGGTTTCCTGGGTGTCTGGTGTGGGTGTTCCCTCCCTCCTCAGGTGAAGAGGGGTGACAGCCTTGGTGGGCTTGGAGACAGGGCAATGCTGAGCTTGGACTAATGTGCACAAAGCTGGGCTCCAATTGTGTCTACCAAGAGCTTGCTGTGGGCTGGAATGGTCCCTGCTTCTGGAGGCTGCTGCCTGAAGCAGCCACTGCTGCTGTGGGCAGGTTCAAGGAGCCTTGGCATGGGTAGGGAGCAGGCAGGAGAACATGTCTTCTCCATGGCATCACATGGAGAGACACCAGCTTGGCGTTTAGTGCAGACTGGGCTGTAGCAGCTTTCTGAAAGTCATCCAGAGCTGGCTTATTATTGTCACTATAGAGGGAGGGCAGTGGTGGAAAGAGGGTGTGTTGCTGGTCTGTGTTGGCTCTGAAGCCCAGCTGTGCTGAGGGCTGGCTTGTGGCTGCCTGCAGCACTGCCAGGGTAAGGCCAAGGGGTATGGAAAGGCACACGTAGCATAGGAAGAGCCTTGGCCATAGGGAGAAGGGGAAGGGAAACTTCCCACTGTTTGGATCTGGGCAGGGGTTAGGAGCAAGGAGAGGTTCAGCAGAACATGTGTCCTGAGGGGAGCTATCTCTGAAATAAGCCTTTGTCCAAACGGGGCAAGAGCTGGAGATGCTTGGCCTGCAGGTTGGAAAGAGTTGGAAGCTGGCTGCACCGGCACATGGGGATGCACCTTGTGCCCAGTTGGAGATGCATGAGGGCTGCTGTTTTCTGGTGGTGCTAGCATACACAACAGGGCCGTGGAGCTGGGATGTGATGGAAACAGAACTTGGGCAGCCAAAAAGGGAAAGGTGAATCCGCCTGGGTTTTGAGGCTGCGAAGATTGCCAAGAAGCAGTAACCCATCAACCTCAAGAAAGAGTCACTAAGTCTGTTCTGAGGTTTCCAACCAAACAGAAAAACCAGTGTTACTAATCTTACATCTTAAGTGCTGGCAGGCTCTCAAACCTTGTGTGGCACTTTCCTCTTGAACTTGCTTGTGGGCACAATGAGACTTTGGTGTGAGATGCCCCTGGAAGGGGGCAGTCCAGGGGCGGAAGCGTATCCTTGAGACACTTCACTGTTCTTGTTTTCAGCCCAGGATATGTGCATCCCACTTGTTATTGCACTGCATGGTTTTTTCACTTCAAGTCATGTCTTTGACATGCTGAGTTTGCCATGTCTTTTTCCAGGTCTGCTCTGCTGGGAACTGGGTTTTGAAGGCTTCAGGGTTTATAATTTCTTATGTTTATGTGATACCCCAACATGGCAGGCAGTGCCTGATCAGGGTGTTAGACACACATTTATCTGAGTACCAGCACTGTTTACCATCTGCAGCACAAAACTGCATCGTACCAGGGTTGTCCAAAGAAATGGCCTCAAGCTGGAGTCAGAGCCTGGCTTCCTTCAGCTCTTGGATTGCAAGGGCATCTTCTGAGAGTACCAGGGCTGATGTGGTATATGTCATGGTATGACCACCCACCATACCCATGGGCTTTTGCTGAGGGGAGTGTCAGGGGCTCAAATCCCAGTTTCAGATTGTCATGGTTTAAGCAGATCAAGCAGAAGAAAGATTTGAAACCCAATCAGCTCACATCTGTGGTTTTGGCCATCTTGAGAGGTCTTCCTGGGGTTTCTTTTGTTTTCTTATTGTGGGAGATTTAAACGTCTGAGGTAGAAACTCCAAGCAGACATGTGGTGAGCACCCTTATCCCTATACCCTGCCTCACAGACAGTGTAGGTGATTCTAGGGAAGGTGACCTCAAACCAAGCTTTTACTTGCCATCATTGAGTGGGAGGAGCAAGGAGAGCTCATGCCTGGTATGGGTCCTTCCCAGGGCCAGGCCTTAGCTTAGTTATCCCCTGGAACAAGTCAAGGTCCTGATGACTGGCTTCTGTGGTAAGGCTCTTGAGCATCTCTGTTACCAGTCTTCACTTCTTCCTCACTGTTTCCAAACCCTCAGCAGAGGAAAGTAGTGTTTTGGCGGGCATGGGAGAGGCAGGGACGGAGCCTGCAGCTGTAACTAGGGGTCATGGTTACACAACCCAAGTGTGGTAAAGCTATTGGCCAGCAGTTCCTGGCAATGCTGCGGAAGCTGCTGGAGAGCAGCAGAGAGACATCCTTGGGCTTCATGCAAGATTGCACAGTGGTCAGCAGGGAGAGAGCCTGCCCAGCACCACTGCTTCCGCATTCTGAAAAGGACCTGCTGCTCTGACTTATCCCCCAGCACACACAAAGGAGTGGATGCTTGGGTGGCCTTCATCTTCATTTAGTGTCTCTGCTCTGCCTGTCCTCACTCCACTTGTGTGGTGGTTGTGCTATTGACAGGAGTCTCCAGTGACAGCCTGAAGGCTGCTGGCTTCTTCACTGTTATGAAGAACACCTACCCTGACCCTTTTCTGGCCACAGTGTCTCAGTGGAGGATGATGACAACAAGGATGCAGAGTGATGTGACTCATGTTTTTCCTGTTGTTCTGGTGTGGCCAAACCAAGGACCAGTTAGAACACCGTCTCTCTTCCCTGAATGAGTTTGAATGCAGCTCTGAGTCAAAGAGTTTGTGTACCCCATGAAATGATGCTGAAGCCTTGGATGTGGAGGGATAGCTAAAACAAAGTAGGTGAGGGAAAAGCATCCAGTGCCAGAGTTAAAGCAACAGAAATGTGTCAAGCCCTGCTAGAAAAGACAGCTTAGCAGAAAGGGGGGAATGTTGTACCTCATATGTGGAAAATGTGGTTTTGTAAAGGATGCTGGGATATGTTTTTCTCCACTTTGGGAATAAATGAGGCTTTTCCTCTTTCCACAGAAAGATAAAAACATCACACACAAACACACGCAAAAACCCAACAGAGATAAAATGTCAAATATTCCATGCTCCGAAGCTCCATGTCCTCTCCTGTTTCCCACAGGGCCAGTCAATTTGATCCAGGCCTTGTCTGGTTTTTCCCCTGGGCAACTATATCATCGTCATGCACCAGCAACACTCTCCAGGGCCTTGAGTCTCGTGTTCTCAACCCCTTGTTGCATGCAGGGAGGCATCCATCCAAGACTACTTAAATGATGCTCTTGAGTTCTGATGGATGGGGTCTGGTGTTACAGCTCTGAGCACAGCTGGAAGCACAGGACACATTTGTACTTTGGACATAGTGCTGCTCATCAGATGAGCTGTAAGCAGGGGTGGATGCTGCTTCTGCTGGTGTGTTACAGGGACAGTATCTAAGACAGCAGCCGAGAATGGATTTGCTTTAAACCATCTTTGCTAGCCATGACCATAATCAGCCTTCTCTCCTCCCTGCAACAAGGGCTGTAACATCTGACCACTACTCCCTTTTCTCTTAAAGGAACATATATGAGTGCAGCTGGATTAATGGTGCTATTATAGTGTGCTTTGCCCTCTCCCACCTCCTGTTGAGTTATGGTTTTAATGTCCATTTAGACTTCAGATCATTCAACTAAAGAGCTCCTTTGAGTCCAGAGCAGTCTCCTACGGAGTTCGAGGCATCACAAGACCAAACCCAGCCCCTGTTTCTGCTGCCACCTCCCCAGAGGAGCACTGCTTGCAGTAACATCCTCTGCAAAGAGCATCAGATTGATAAACTGGGCAGCTACCTTTATACTTAGTATTATTTGAACATGGGTGTGTGTCCCTTTAAGATGTGCGGATGCGTTAGTGACTGGGAAGGAAAGCAGAAGTGGGAGGATAGCCCTGGATAGGGGCTGGAGGGGGGTGCAGAGCCCCCCGAGCACAGATAGCCCTTTGCAATGTGTTTCCTGTCCTCCTGAAGGCCTGTCGTGGGGGTGGCAGTACCGCTTCTTCCCTAGCCCCACGGCACTGATTCATTTCTCGCTTCCCTTCACCCTAAATATAGGTGGTGACTCAAAGAACTCGCTGACACAGCAAAACAGGGAAAGAATGTTTCCCCCTCACACTAAGGGCTGGAGTGGGACCCTGGTTCCCCTTTATCCAGCCAGCAGAGAAGCCATCTTCAATGCAGAGATGGCATCGAAAACCCATGCATGGGTTGCAATGTCAGTGTCAGCATGGCCTGGGGTGCTGTATCTACAGCTGCAGCCGTGGGCTTTCATGAGTTGTTCAGCTTTCCTGTGCCTCAGTTTCCCACCTCCAAGTATAATAATAATAATGCTGACTCACTTCATAATGTTTTGATGGAATCTGGGAGGAGAATGCACTGTGTGGTTTTATGATAAGGCATAAGCAGGTGTCCTTCAAAATCCAGTACCTGGCAACTGAAAAGCCAGTGCAATGGCATACACTGACAACCTGTTCTGCAGAAGCTTTCCAGGTCTGTTTGAGCTCGTCACAGCACCAGTGCAAGAAAGCCCCATCCTCCAGACTTGACTTAAATGGTGCTATGAGCTAACCAAGTTCGTATAGTAGCTCCAGCTCTGACACAAAAGGAAAACTGTTGTAAGAAGTGGCAAAACTCAACAGAAAAAATTTGCAAGCTAGCATCAGACCTTATCAGCTCCAGATGATTGTTTTTCTCAGCCCAGTACTCGAAATGTCCACATGTGGGGTTTTCTGTCTTCCCTGGAGTTCATTCCTTGGAGTATCAGGCTGTATGTGTCTAGTGGATAGAGAAGGGAGTGATGACAGCCAGTCTGAATCCCAAGCTCAGCCTCCTCCTAATGCTGAGCTACTCCGCAGTCAGCAGTGTGAACTCCAGCTGAGCATCTTTAAGGATCATTTTTGCATCCTCACTCTTTCTCTTTCCTCTGTAGGCTCAGCATCCCCAGTGATCAGCCCTGATGTCCCCGCTCTCGTTGTCAGCATGGGCGATCCAGTCACCTTGCACTGCTCAGGGAAGTCCAAAGTTGAATGGCAAACCAAAAAGGATGTATTCAGCAACCACACCAGCAGCACGCTCAGTATTCCCAAGACCACTTACAGGGATACAGGCACCTACGTGTGTGCTTATGCCAACAGCAGCGACAAGAGCATTGCAACTGTGCATCTGTTCGTGCGAGGTAACCATGCTTCCTATTCCTACCCTCGCTGGTAGAAGAGCCTCCTTCCAGGGTTCATGGCCATTACAAAGGTCCATTCTACGGCTGTGGTTGCATGTGTGTTTGGGGACCGGTGCAGGCTCCTCATGGGGCAGTGGCTCATCCACAACCATGTAAGCCCACATAAAATGGGGCCTGGGGCTGCATCTCCTGCATGTGTGGGAATGGCCTGGATCTCTCCCTCTATTTAACTTGGCTTCCTTTGTTGAAAAAACAGGGATGAAAGTCTGTTTGTGTTGTAATGAGCAGTGAGATCTGGAAATCAGAGAACTGTATTGCCAGTAGCCCAGATAAGAGAGAGAATCACATGAATCACATTCTTACAACATGACCTGAAATCCAAATATTCTTCTACCCCAGAAGAAGTTATGCTGTGGTAGCTCCATCACTTGAGTTGACCTCTTCCCTTGTACCAGAGATACTATCCTGGGCAGGGAAGCTGTAGGTCTGATAAGTAAAACTAACACCATGGTGAAAAGTTTAATTGGAGGTAAGCATACTCCTCAGGCTGTCTTGCTTATGTACATTTGTGAGTTGATTGCTGTGTTCTCCTCAGATGCCTTAGCTGAAATTGGGCTTGTCGTGTGAGTTTTTGGAGGCTGAGTCAGGCAGGCGTTGAGCAGGGCTGCCCCAGCATCGAACTCCCACTGGGCAGCAGTGCTGGAGACTTGCCTTTGCTGGAATGTGTTTCTGATGTGTTTTCTGATCCCATTCCCTGGCCTACCTTGCCTCCTCCGCAGATCCCAATAACGTGTGGTACACCCCGACTTTCCGGGTCGGTGTGACCAGAGGTGGTAACGCTGAGCTGCCCTGTCTCATCACGGCCCCCGAGTATGGATCCAGTGTGACTCTGATAATGGATGGCGGCTCTCACCTCCCACCCGGGACCAACTATTCTTTCAGTGCCGAGAAAGGAATGACACTGTACAATGTGCAAAGCAAGCAGAAGGGCTTTTACAGATGCCAAGCAGTGATAAATGGAAAAATTGAGAAGTCATCAAGAATAAGACTGCTTGTGGAAGAAGGTAAAGGCTTGCTGTTGCTGGTGTCCTCAGGGAGACAGCAATAGCTAAGCTGGCTACAGTAGATAGTCAAGGGAAAAGCTCCTCACCAGTGGCAGGAAAGACTTTCTGAAGCTGCAGTCATTAAAGGGTATTTAATGGAGGCAAATTGGCTCCTTCAGGTGGGTCTCACTCAAATTGCTCAAATCTTTGCAGGTGCTATCACAGAACAGATTAAAAAGTCCACCTATCTCCCTCATGTCCTGCAAGTCCTCAGGCCCTGATGCTGAGGACATACCCATGGCAGAAGGTTCCCCTTCCCTTTCAACCCACAGTGCTGACTGCTGTGCTCTCCCCTAGCTGCACTGCTCCCCATAGACATATGCACTAGAGGAGTGACGATTGCCAGGGAAGGAGAAGGCTGGGGGTAAAGAGACTGAAGAGGGTGGAAAGGAAAAGGTAGCCAGGCCCTAGGGAGTCTCCAAAGCACTTGGAGTCTCTGAACCAGCTGGCGCTGAATTTTTCTCTGCTTGCCTTTGTGTAGGTCTGGAGAAGCCTGTATCAGTGATGATGGACCCTATAGATCATGTGCGAATTGTGGGCGAACCTTTCAAAGTCACTTGCAGAATAACTGCTCCTTCCCACAAGTACGATGTCAGATGGGTGACAGCAGCAAAGAACGTAAGTTGTGGAGCTTTAAGGGGGTTTAGGGCTTTCCTAGAGACTGGGAGATGTAAGAACTGCCTAGACCCAAGTCACCTGCAGCATTCTTGAACTGCCCAGCCGAAGCAGCTATTCAAACAAGCTGTAGAAACATGAATATGTCATCCTTTCCTTGGGATGACACAAGGTTAGGAAATACCTGCCCATTGTATCTTGTCAGGATCTTGCTGCTAGAGAGAAGGAAAGTGTATTGTTTCAGGTGAGTTCATTGAGCAGGAGCCACACTACCTACTAAGGCAACATTTCTCCACCCAGCACTTCCAAGGCTTATGAAGTAACAAACATGTACAGGGGACACAATTCCTCATAGGAAAAATATGGGTAATGAAAGGGAATGCAGTTCAGAATATCTGTGGTGCTGACTTTTAACTTTAGGTTTGCTAGAAGTCCTTATTATATCTATGGCAAGGCATAGATATAATGCCTGTCCTAATAAAGACATCTGATGTCTTTATTAAGGAGTTGGAATAACATACAAGGATCGCACAATGTAAGGCCAACTTGCAGTCAAAAGGCTGACAACAGCTATTATAACCCTAACTGCTGTGGAATATCTGCCCTGAATACTTCAGTTTAATATGCCCCTTGGTCTCCACTCAGATGGCTTTCACTGGCAGAGGCTCTGTAACAAAGCTCAGTAGCCCAGAACAAGACGGGGTGGGTATTTTTGTCATAAATATTCAGTTCCATCGTCTGCCCTTCCAAGAAAGTGCCTGATGTTCCCTCCCTGCCTGACAGGTCTCGACAGCTCAGAATCGTAGCTTTGAGAATGACAACTACTTCATCAGCGACGTCCTGTCTGTTTCAGCAGTGGCCATGGAAGACAGTGGGAAGTACACGTGCATAGCTAATAATTCAGTAGGAGTCAGGAATGCCTCGACAATGCTTCGGGTTGTAGGTGAGTGCCTTGAGTATTTGCTGATTCTGCCTCCATCCCATTCCTAGTTTTGTTGTCAGAAACATCATTCTTACTTGTGCTTGAGAACTGCAGAGCTGCTAGGAAAAGAACTGGTGTTCCTTTCATATCTTTAGGAGCAGAAGGACTTTTTTTTTTTTGGATTCTAGATGAAAAATCTGAAAGCTCTGCTCAGTGTCTGTGTGTTTCTAAAGATCTTTAAAACAAAAGAATGGGGCGAGGTTATGCTGAAGACCAGGAAAGGCTGGATAGGAGGAAGCCACACAAGCAGAGTATGGATCTTTGTCTCTTTCAGTAACAAATCCACGTAAGAGGATTCAGGTATATTATACACTTGTTTGTACCTCGAGATGGAAAATTCATCCTTGCTCATAGGCTTAGGTTTTCTGATGACCCAAAGCCACTGCATACCATGGTTCAAAAAGGGCTTGGTCTGTTTCCAAGTGAGAAGCCAAGAGTTTAGCTAAGGGGCCTGCCTTCTACAGAAGATCAGGAGATACAGTTTTAGCCTCATCACTTACTAGGATACGGCATGTAAAACCTCTTTCCTCGTTCATTATGGTTTTCTAGCTCTCCTCAGGCAGAGTGTAATCCAAGCTGCCATCACAAAGCAGCACACAGCATCACAAGTACTCCTCTGGCAACGTGATTCATGTAATGCCTCATTCCCTCCTGCAGTCTCCCTGCTGAAGCTGCCCTTTTCAATAACGGTCCATTTATGAAGCTGGTATGAGCTTATTTCATGTCTCTGGACATGCCTGCTGATGGCCATGCTCTCTTCCATCCTGCAGAGAGAGGTTATGTGTTCCTCACCCCACTGCAAGCCACCAGCCAGGAGGTTGCTTTGGGAGAGAGTCTGATGCTGCAGGTCCAGATTGAGGCTTACCCAAAACTTCTCCGCTGGGGCTGGGAGCACACAAACCCCTTGAAGAACACTGAGAGCACCACATTCCAGGGCCAGATGATCGCTGCAAACAACCGGTATGTGCTTTCTGGCTTATACGCTGGCCATGGCATGTTTCCCACAACGCTTTCCTTGTGAGACAGGCAGACCCCATGTACTAACTGACAGAACACTCTGGTTTTAAAGAGGGGAACTGTTCTGCCTTTCTATCTTCTCTTTCCAATATTATTAGCAAACCACAGTGAGCAGGTCTGATCAGGTCAAGGAGGACACACCTCTATCTAACTTGGCAGCCTTCCCTTCAGAAAACCTTGCGGAAACAAGATCATATTTGTGGTCTAGTTGTTCTAGTTCACACTCTCCTTGCAGGAATAAATTGCAGGGGTGGATGAACAGTACAAAACACTGAATTCCCTTGCTGTTCCTCAGACCTGTCCCATGCTCTGAGGTCCAGAGAGTGTATGTATCTACTGGCACTGTACACCCATGTCAAGAGAAGCCATAAGACCTAATGGAGGGCACAGGCCTGCTCTTCCAAAGCCTCCAGCCAACTGAGGTCAAAAGGAGACCTAAAGAAAGGGAATAATTCCCCTTTCATTTTCTTAGAAAACCAAAATAATCCACAAGAGGAACTGTGCTATCAACAAGCATGATGGCTTTAGGGCAAACTATTTCTTGCATTGGGGTCTGAGAAATGGGCTGGGACAGAATGGAGTGGGGACCAGGGACCATGACTTGATGGGCTAAGAAATGGAATAACTCATTCTGTCAAAGGCAGGAGGACTAACATCCTCTGGGCCATCAAAGGTGATGATTAGATGTTAAACTCTTCTTTCTGAGCATTCACCCACCCGCAGCCTTTCAGAAGTGCTGTGCACTTGGTGGCAAAAGGCCTCTCCTCTAAGGAAGATCAGACCTTTCCTGCTTCCCCTGCAGAATCGACTAGCAAGGGCTGGGATCAGTGCTGGGAAGTGTTCACCCACTCCAGGGCACGGGAAGCAGCAGCATCTCACCGAGCAAAGACTGTGTGAGTGCCTTGGTTTCCTCAGCACAGCTTTCTTCATGGTATTTACTCTCTGTGTGAGCAGGTATAACAACACGCTCTTCCTGAACCGCCTGCAGGAAGGAGAGGGAGGTCTCTATACATTTTATGCCATCAACAATGAGACCAATGCATCAGTTACCTTCAGTATATCTGTGAAATGTAAGTGCTTGGCATTGCTCTTCTTTCATTCTGCTTGCCCTGGGGCTGCTGCCCAGCTGGCAGCAAGTAGGACAGACTACCAGGGTGCTTGCAGCCCAGTGCCCACAGGACACACAGCCCAAACCTATGCATAGCACAGGGCTTCCTGGTGTTTCATAGTTGCACATATGGCAAGTAAATCAGAGCACAGAGAATGTGCTCTTCCTCTAGTCATAGCATTCACTGTTTATGTGCCTTCCCCAACAGCTCCTCCAAGGCTCTGCAAAATCAGGGTGGCAGCCAATGACTCCAGCATCCTTCAGTGCATGGCCATCGGCTACCCTGCCCCACGCATCGAGTGGTACCAATGCCCCATTCACTCTGACAGGTAAGAAATGCCCAGGAGACCGAGCACCTCCAGGGTGTACACTTGTCCTTGCTATGCTGGCATTCTCTGAGCAGCACCATGTAGGCTTGCTTACAGGTAATACAGCAGAGCCTGTTCAGTAACAGCAACAGGGATGTTGCCCTGCTAAAGAAAGAAGTTCCTGGGGACTGTGTGAGGAGAGGGACAGGTACTATCCCTATAAAGTCCTGACCTTCACGAGTTCAGCCACCTGTGATTCATGTTCTCCCAACTTTTTTCTGAGGAACATGTGGATCCCTTGGAGAAGTACCCTGGTCTGTGTTGCTGTAGAGCTACATCCTGGCTGGTCCCAGTCATCTTCCTGGGACCTCCACAGGTCTGAAGCTCCACAGAGCACAGAGCTACAGAGTGATGGAGGCAACAGCAGCAGCCTGGACAGGGATTGCTGTCTCACACCCATTCAAGGAGGGAACTGCTGGTAGAACACAGCTGTAGCCATATAGAGGCAGTTAAGGCTCTATCTACACAGGGCTTTGATGTTCAGGGACAGGTCTTTAGCTGGGCAGAGTAATATGTCTCATAGAGCTGCAAATGTTAATTCCCTGTGTCTCCTCTCTAGTCTGATACAGGCACCAGTTCACTTATGAGCAATTGTGCTGCAGAGGAACACTCATTCTCTCCTGCTTGGTGTCTCTGCAGATACAACGAGGACTACAGGCTGCTACTGAACGACTCCAGTCCCCAAGTGGTGAACATGTTGCCTTTCCGAGAGGTGGAGGTGGAGAGCATTGTCCCCTTCCAGGAGCTGGGTGCCAACTTCACCTTCTGCTGTATGGCCATTAACAGAGAGGGGAATGCTTCTGACATGTTTCACTCACTCACCATCACCAGTAAGATACAAACTGGTAGCTTGGTGGAATGGGGAAGGATTTGGAGGCTTTTGAGGACCCATTTTCCTATACACACATCCCTACCGTCCTGCATTAGAGGTGGAATAGATTCCACAAGCCCTCTATCCTCCCAGAAAGGGGGAGGTTTGGTATTTGCCAGTCCTGGGACCCGTGTGGGAATTCCTGGATGGGCAAAGGCTGAGCCACACCATGAACACCTTATAACTGCAGGACCCAGCTCCAGAGCGCAGAAGCTGTTGCTCAGCCCACTGGAGTCCAGGGATTGCATCTTTTGATGGGACTGTTCTCACTGCACCAGTCTTGGTTCTCAGTCAGTCTGACCAGTTCCTGATGCTGTTTGTGTGGAAATTGGGTGGATGGGGGGAGCCATTGCAACTCTAAGTTTAGCATCAAGAAACTCTTTCAGTTCCCAGCAGCATTTTTGGGTATCTCTGAGGCCAGTGCTGGGTTGTGTTGCGTACAGGGGAAGCTTAAGTGATCAGCTGAGCAAAAGGACTGAAATAAGAGTGTTTTAATCATTCCTGTATTTTTCTCCTCCAGGAAGTGTCATGGCCCCCCCAAACAAGCTCTTCAGCCCCATTCTCTCCACCTGCATTGGCACATCGGTCCTGCTGCTCCTCCTACTGCTCTTCCTCCTCTACAAGTACCACCAGGTCAGATTCCCTGTTGTTTAGCAAGGGCTGCCCAGCCTGTGCTGGCAGCCACAGGCAGGGAGCATTCAGCCTGGATGGAGGTACCAGGCAACCAACCTCCTTCATCTCCATTGCCTCCCAACCTCCCCCAGGAGTTTCCTGCTGCAGGGCAAGGCTCCTGCACCACACTCAGTGTGTTCACACCTCTCCCACCCTGATCCCTCAGTCCTGTAGCCCAGAGGTCAATGTAGCTACTTCTTGATGTCAAAGGTGCTCATTCTGTGCTGTCAGTTTGCTCTGGTCTCCTGAATCCACAGGCTGAATTACAGAGGGGAAAAGTGGTTTGCAGCTTTCATCTACTTTTTATTCTCGTCCCTCCTTTATGCAACGTTGTCTTTATGGGGGAACAGGATGATGTTAGAAGGCGTTTGTCTCCAGGAAGACTTGGTCACTATTTTTATACAAGAACCTGCCCCATTTTCTCTGCAAGACTCATTTGCAGCATTTGGATTCTTCTTCTTGGTTGTTTCCATAAACTGTACCAGTCAACAGCCACCTCTGCTCTATCAGTGGGTGACAATCTCCTGGTTCTCAGCTCTCCCTTCTGGCACTCTTCCTTTGACAGCCTATCAAGGCTGCAGATTTCACAGCAAAGTTCTGGTGCTGGTTGTCAGAAGATCCAATAGAGCCCTCTCCCAGACACCTACAGCTTTGCAGGCAGAGCTGTATTTGGCCAGTAGTCCAGAGATGAAGCGTGGATTGATGTGCAAGTACAGCTCTAAGAAACGGCTTTTAGGAAGGTCTTGCAAGCCCAAGAGAAGTAGGATGTGTTTATAAATAATCTTGCCTATCTCAGCCATGGGCTTCTTGAGCCATGGCTGGTTGCTGCAGTGCTATAGGTGAATCGTGGAGCAGAAAGCAGCAATGCTCACCCTCTGGGAGCAGACAACAGCAAATACACTGAGTGCGTGTGGCATCTTTTATGAGGGACCTCCATCAGAAACTGTGCTGCTTGGAGCATCCTGTCTGAGCCTTTTTCAGCAGCCTGCATGGGCGAGGATGTTCAGCTCTCAGGCAATGAAAAAAGAAGCAGTGTGGGGGAGAAAACAAACAGATGCTTTGCATCAAAACTGCAGATCTGTTTGATTCAGTTATGGTCCCTCACGCCTGTGCTAACCCAGCTTTGAGCATCTACTCATACACTGCATCCTTCTCTGTAGCTATTCAGGGGAAGTGGTGAGAAGCAGCATTCCAGCACACCTCATGGTAGCTGGGACATGAGGCGATTCATCACATCCCTGGTTACTTCATCCTGTGTCTGCCTTGGTGAACCTCAGACCGCCTGTACCACACTGAGGTGCAGAACCTTGCCTGTCTCCTTGGACAGGAGCAAAGGCCACACACAGTATTCTCATGCCAAGCTATTTCACTGTCTGCATTTGTATTTGTGCTCCAGCCTGGTTCACAAGCCCTCACAACATGAATGACAACCCCCAGCACAAGCTGGCAACTGCCTCTGCTCATGGGCTCCTGCACTGCTTCTCTCTGCCTTGCTGGGTTACTTCTGCCATGAGATTCATGGAAAAGAGAAGAAATTCTTACTTCTCTTTCTCCATTTCTTTTTTTCCCCTGTAAGGGAAGTGAGGCTGGGCCAGCTCCATTGTTCTGCTGTGCTCAGCAGCACAGGGTACCAAGGAAGGAGCCACAGTGGGGACATCTCCCTTCAGCGCCGGCTGGGCGCTGTTGGACACTGGCCTGGTGGAACATGCTGAGTCCCCTAGCTCTGCCATCCCAAGGGAGGGCAAGGGGCTACATTAAGTGAAAGAGGCAAGAGAGCCTCCTGCAGTCATGGGTCATGACTCAGAGGGACTTTGAAACAGCAAAGGGACCAGGCTGTCCAGGAAGACCTTATCTCATTCACTCCAGGTTCAAAGCAAATCTTTGATGGGCTGAAGCCTGTCTTCCCTCTATGCCAGCAGAGTGAGAGCTGGATCTGGGGAACCCTCAGGACTTGAGGAACATTGAATAACTGGAGTCTCTTCCTTACAGAAACCCAAGTACCAGGTGCGGTGGAAGATCATTGAGGCCTGCGAAGGGAATAACTACATCTTTATCGATCCCACTCAGCTGCCGTACAATGAGAAATGGGAGTTTCCCAGGAATAACCTCCAGTTTGGTAAGAAACCTTCTTTGCTGCTTGCCTGGTGGCGTGCAGCTCATCACAGAGCTGAAATGCTCCAAGGCACAGAGCCAAAGCAACTGGGAAATATCCAAAGCTGCATACAGGCGTTACAGCAACATCTTTAACCAGGCCCTGCTGTCCTCTTCCACACACGGTGGCAATTCTTATGGTACAACCTCCCTCTATTTCTCTGAGGAAGGTTCAGAGAATCATGTCCTTCCTCTGGCATAGAGCTGGTGAGCCCATGGTTGGACATGGCCTCTTTCATACCATCTTTGCTCACGGTAGAGTTCCCCTCAGATGTTAACCAGCTCCTGACTAAGGGATGTGTCATCTTGTCTGGGCTCAGCAGGAATCCCCTCCCACCAGACATCCTCCTCAAGGCTCATGCAGGACAACTGCTCAATCTTTTTCTATAAAGCATCTTGTAAGCACATTTTTTTCTATTCCCTTTGCAGGAAAAACTCTTGGAGCAGGAGCCTTTGGAAAAGTGGTAGAAGCCACTGCTTTTGGGCTGGGCAAAGAAGATTCTGTCCTCAAAGTGGCTGTGAAGATGCTGAAGTGTAAGTTCTGAGCAATCTGCAAAGGCTGAAATCCCCCCAGCTCCTTTGAGCAGGATGCAGTGTGTGTTCATCATGTGTTGGTGCTCCTACTTTTGTTAGATGTTTCTGTGACAAGTGCTGGCGTTGGAATCACACTGCTGTCATTCTTGTGGACATGTGTGGCCAAAAGCACAGAGGATGCAATTTCCTCTGAGTGTGTCTCCTCCTTTTGTGCCATATCTCTGTCGATACCTTTTTCTGCCCTCTCTTTTCACCTCTTCCCTCCCTCTCTCTTTCACACAGCCCTTCCTCTCTTGTCTTGCAGCATCAGCAGACACAGACGAGCAGGAGGCTCTCATGTCTGAGCTGAAGATCATGAGTCACTTGGGACACCATGAGAATATTGTCAACCTGCTGGGAGCATGTACCTATGGAGGTGGGATCCTGCAGCCCTGATTCCCCACAGACACCTCACATTGCCTGTCCCTCTGAGGCTCTTGCCTCTCCTCTTCTCACAACAGAGATGATGATCTTGGCAGTCTTTTTTGAACCTATAAGTGTGCAAGGGCCTGTTTCCAGACATGCTTATGTGCAGTATGTCTGCTGTCCTACCAGCGAAAGCAGTCCTCAGTAACATCAATTCTTAATTAACCCTTCCTGCTTCTCTCCCAGGCCCGATCCTTGTCATCACTGAGTACTGTCGCTATGGAGATCTGCTGAATTTCCTGCGGAAGAAGGCTGAATCCATCATTATCCGGGATTCTGCGTTGGACATCTCTTTAGATAGTGCTGCTGATTACAAAAACATTGACCTAGAGAAGAAATACATCCGCAGGTAAGAGCAGAGCTCAGGTGGCTGCAGAGCCTGTGTGCTTGCTGGGAGAAGTGTGCAGAGAGATTGAGGCCAAAGCTCTGGGGACTTGCAGAACACCAGGGTATAAAAGCCTGTGTGTTTAGACACAGTTACATTTCCAGGTTTTTCAATGTTTGACAGCAGTCATTGAATGTCCCACAATAAATCCATGTTTCAATGCAGTCTGTTCTCCCACAACCTGGAATCAAAACTTTCTGGCTTTCTGCATTGTTGGGTGTGTGGGTTTTGTAGGACAAGAGGCTGAGTCACTCCCTATGAACCAAGGGCAACCCCTTGACAAAAGGGGAGCAGTATTTGGACCCTCACACCACAGGGCACTTCAGTCCCCTTTCTGAATTGGCCTCAGCGTTGACTTGCCTTTTGTCCTTAAGCCACTTCCTGCAGGCAGGGACGTGGTTTCTCCTCTCAGTGGATGTAAAAGGCAGAAGGTACTGCTGGAGGGTTGCTAACAGCCTGCTGCCATCTCTCTTGCTTCTGACTCAGTGACAGTGGCTTTTCGAGCCAGGGTTTGGAAATGTATGTTGAAATGAAGCCTGTGTCATCATCAGCATCTTCAGCATCATCAGATTCTGCGCAAGCCAGGGGTGAGTTAAAGGTTCATTTCTGAGTTTTCATGATTTCTTTATTCTGGCCACCCCATCTGGTTTATCCTGGGGAACCAGGGCACAGCACAGCGTGTGGTACCCACCAGGTTTGCAGCAACTCTGCAACTTCACTTTGAATTTCAGGGAAAAGCCCAGAGGAAGAAGATGAAATCAGGGAGGACCTCCGTCCCCTCAACCTCTCTGATCTCCTGCAGTTCTCCAGCCAGGTGGCCCAGGGCATGGCATTCCTCGCATCAAAGAATGTGAGTGCCAACAGGACAACTGTCCTCCCAGCATCCCAAATGGGAAACACCAGTGCAGGCAGCAGGCACCATCCATCCTTGTCTGCATGGGAGCTGGGATGTTTATGGATGGGGTGGCCAAGCTCAAGCAAACTGCTGCTGGAAATGGGCCTCTCTCTCTGCTCTGTTTGTTGGGTTCAGACATGCTGGAACACGATGTCTGGTGTCCCCGTCAGAGCCTTTGTCTCCCATGGGTTCCGGGCAGGTCATTGCATCCGGGCAGTGTTAAGGATGGGAACCCAGGGCTGTGTGTCCTGCTTGTCTCATCATTTTCTCCCCAGCTTTTACATGAGGTCAGGAACTTTGATATGAAGCTTTCTTGCATTGGCAGCTTCCCCACTGCCCCAGGGACAGGGAACTGAAAGTGGCCGTTGAGCTGTCTGCCAGAGCAGGCTCATTTAGAGTACCAGAGAGTCTCTGCGTGACTGTTTCAGAGATGAGGACACGGTGTCAACAGCCCCTGGTTCTGAGCCTCCTCCCATGGGGAAGATGGTGGCCCCATGAGTGATTAAAGCATGAAATGTTACGATGTCCCAGCATTGCAGAGCCCGTACTCCTTGTACGTGACACAATGCCTCTCGCAGGGGCTTTTCAAGCAGTACATGTTCCCTTTGCCCCTGTAAAGTGTTGTTTCAGTGACAGGCCCGGGCTGTAGGGAATTAATTGGGACTGCTGGGGGATGTTGGCTGGGTCTCAGTTGTGCTCTCTTCTCCCCAGTGCATCCATCGTGACTTAGCAGCCAGGAATGTGCTCATATCAGACGGACGGGTAGCCAAGATCTGTGACTTCGGCCTGGCCCGTGATATCATGAATGACTCGAATTATGTTGTAAAAGGCAATGTAAGTAATTAAAATGGGGACAAGAGAAGGTACAAGCTGCAGCATGAAGGATGGGGGATAGGGTAAGCTGTCAGCTTGTCCCAGGCTGCAGGACTCTCTGCTCTTCCAGGCCCGCCTGCCCGTGAAGTGGATGGCCCCAGAGAGCATCTTCGACTGCATTTACACAGTGCAGAGCGATGTGTGGTCTTATGGCATCCTTCTCTGGGAGATCTTCTCCCTTGGTAAGGAAGAAATGAGCATACAAACCACTTATTTTCCATGGCTTTACCACTGCCCTAATGTGTTTGCAAAAGTGTTTCCAAGAACTGGGTCCTGGATGTTTTTCTCTAACTCAGAACTCCCTGAGGACAAGTAGCAGTGGCTCAGGCGATGCTTCAGGCTGCCTCTAGCTACCCCACAAGGCTGGAGTGTTAGAGGCTCTGACCTGAGAGCCACCTCTGCTCCTGTCACTGTCACAGGTAAAAGTCCATATCCTGGCATGGTGGTGAACAGCAAGTTCTACAGCATGGTGAAGCAGGGATACCACATGGCCAGACCCGACTTCGCTCCCTTGGAAATGTGAGTGGATGTGCTGAAGTGACACTATGGGGCTCCTTGCTCCTGCAGGAGAGCAAGACCTGGGGCAGTCAGTTAGGATGCTCTATCCATTATCTCCTCTGTTTATGGACAGGAATATGGGAGAGCTCATGTTATATGTTACATTCCTGAACTTGGCTTTTCTTCTCTTTTAAAGTAAGACAAACCTGAACAGGTTACAGGAAGGTAATGAGTTTAAGCTTAAATAATAAAGTACTGGATGCATAAAGCTCCTTATTGATAGATTAGTTTATCCACTTCAGTGTTCACCTTTACTTGGAGCACTGCACATGGGTTTTATACTCAGGGGACTGCTCAGTATTGTGTGCTTGGAACAGAGAGTACTGCACAGGGAAGTGCAGACCCTCCAGCAGCGTTGCAGCAGCACAGTGCAGCCACCCTGTCCCCGTTTGGCTCTGCAGGTACACCATCATGCAGGCGTGCTGGAGCCTGGAGCCCACAGAGAGACCTACCTTCGACCAGATCGGCTGCTTCATCCAGAAAGAACTGGAGGTGCATAAGGAGCAGGTGAGGACCTTTGGAGAGAAGGAGGGAGATGTGCTTTTCCCCTTGCATGTACTGGACAACTTCCCTGGTGCTGGCCCTTGCCTTTAATTCAGGGGAACAGTTTAGTGCTGGTGGGCAGTGCAGAAAGGCACCCAGAATTCCCCATGCTGAAGGGTAAAGCCACTCCCCACCATGGCCAAAGAAATACAGCTGCTTTGCAGCAACCTCTATGGGCAGCAATATGATTAGTGATACTACTGCCAGCACAGCAGCCCTGCCCCATCCCATTCCCGTGGATTTGGGGTGCAGCTGGACAGAAGGCACGCTGCATTTTTCACTAACCATGCTGCAGCTCCACAAAAGCAGGGGCTAGCCATGCCCTGTGGGCATAAAAAGCAGCACTGAGTGAGCATCCAGCCCCAGCTGGTCATCTTCTGAAGGGTTTTTTTGAAGGGACTGAAACACACTTGGGGTGGGGGGTTTGGGTTTTTTTTTCTTGCTTTCAAGGACTACACCAACCTCCCCTCTGCTACTGAGGAAGACAGTGGCTGTGATACCTCTGGCTGCTGCGAGGAGTCCTGCGAGCAAGAGGATAGTGGGCAGCCCCTTCTCAAGGGCAACAACTATCAGTTCTGTTAGCTGGTACCATCGCCCCGGGTGGATCCCATCCTCCTGGCTCTGCAGAGTGCACGGTGCTGCCCTGCCCTAAAACACAGATGCCTTCAGCTTTGGCTCTGCTCTCTGTGCTTTCTGAAACGACAGTGCTAGAGTGACTCAAAACCAAGACTCACAGTGGGATCCCTGAGGCTTTACTTGAAGCATAGCATAGGTTGTGAGGATGGGAACACGCTCCATCTCTACAAGGTATGGAGAGGTCCCTGTCACCTGCCTCCCTATCCCCAATGGGGCTGTGGGGTGTTTCAGTTTTTAAATACTAGCTGCAGCCAAGTAAGACATTTCCACAACTGCGCCCTTGTGTTTTATGAGCACGCCTCAAACTAAGTCCTGAAGCGAGAGCTGTTCCCCACAGCAGAAGCAGTCCTCTTTCTTGGTGGTCCTGCTCTCTTCCCTTTGCCAGTCTGATCCTGGGTGGGGTAGAGCGAGTGTATATATGTAGGTAAAGCCTGTACTTAGCATTAAATATGCATTAACCTCTATGTTTCCTCACCCAATCTACCTCTACACAGCTGATGCTCTGGCAGGGAGTGTTTGGGTGAATAGAGCCAAGGAGCCAACCCCAGGGTTATGTGAACCTGGGGATGAAGGGCAGTTATTTCTCAGGTAAAAGATGGTAACGAGTGCACCTCCATGTGAGCACTGAACACATCCCCAATCCAGGAAAGAATGGCAGCTTAAACAGATCTGGAAATGATCAACATCCTACAAACCTTCTGCATTATTAAACATGTAGCAATCACTGCCTTTGTCCCAAACACAGATATGCTCTTGTATATATTCTCCTTAGTGTATTTTTAATAGAACAGCTGAGATAATTAATAGTTTTTCATAAGCTAGGGCCTGATCCCCTTGAACTTACTTCTCATCAAGCTCGTGTTTGGGGCTAGTAGTGCCAGTAATGGAAGTAGTTAATGAACCTTCTTAACTTCACCTGGCTCACTACACCAGGTACAAGCACTGACAGCGCTCAGGCAAACTACAGTGAGACACAGCTACTCTATCATAGCTGGCCTTTGTCATACCCTGAGCAGTTACACTGTGGGCCATATCTGATTATAGTAACCCCGGATTTATGCTAACACCGAGTGATTCTTTCCTCCTTACTAAACACAAAGCTAATTTATTTCTATCTGTCAGCATTATAAAGAATGAAATGTTTAGTAAAATGAGTCTGTTCTAGAGCTTTAAGGACTATTTTTAGAGGGGAATGGATCAGAGCACTCCGCTCCAACTCCTCAGACACACATCTTTCCCATTAGAAGTTCTCAAAACCATTCAATCTTGTATAATGCAAAAACTTATTAAAAACAAGATTTTAAAGCACTTTACTCTGAGTGACCTGTCCGTAATTGGAGAAAAATGCTAATCCCTATGCATGGATATAATGGGGGAGTAATTTGAATTGTGATGATGGGACATCTGACAAGTCACTGCGTTTGAGATGGGCATGTGGCAGCTTGTAAGAACTATACCTCAGCTTTATTTAGCAGGATAATTTTACCTGACACTGGTGAAGTGGCCCAAGCTATTTCTCAAGCTGCTCCTCTCTGAACACCTTGCTCCTGAGAACACCAGGCTCTTCCCCACCACCCTGGCAGTGCAGACCAGGGCTGTGGTGTACGTACACACAGTGTTTGTGCCCCTTCCCCCTGCAGTCCTCCAGGTCTTGTACACAAAAACCAGTCACTCAGCCACAGTTTCACCCCAAAAATTGGAGATAATTTATTAAATTTTATCACTGACTGAAAAAAGTCACTAATGTCTCTTATAATAAGTTAATGTTCTTAACAGAAAACCCCCAAGCCATATACTGCATTTGCTCAGACTTAATACATTTACTTTAACAGTACGGTACTCAATAGGTTCCCCTTCACAGAAGGGAGTTTTCAACCACACCACAAGCCTCTGAATCTTCCCCACTGCTCACTCAGGCAAAACAAACTCCCTGGATGGCAACTTAAGCAGTCTAGCAGCCCACTTCTCTCCTGTGTGGGTCACAGCAAGCATCCACCCACCTTCATCACCAGCAACAGCAAAAGGGAGCTGGCAGCAGACAACGCATGTAACTTTACAGCTGCAGCCCAAGGTGTTCTCCAGCCCTGCTGCAGGGGCAGAGGGCTCAGCCTGACTCCTCTCAAGAAGCTGATAAAGCAACCTGGGCAGCAGGAGGCTGCTCTAACCCCCACAGCACTGTGTGGACATGGGCAGGACCAACGTGACACCTAATAGAGCACTGAGACTGCCCGTGCAGATGCAGCTCTGCTAGTGCTTCCCCGGAGGGTGGAAGACAGTACCCTGCTTACACTGGATTCATCCTTCCTCCCTGGCTCCACAGCCAGGCTTTGTGACTCTGTTCTAGGGCAGGACAACAGAAAGACAAGTCCTTGAACAGAATGAAACTGCTGAAGAAAAAAGCATCCAGGACAACAGCACAGAAATTGAGTGTCCTCCTTTCCAGAGCCACCACCTTACACCACACTCATACTGCCCAGCAACGAGCTTGGCTCCCCTGGGGCTCACCCAGTTAATTCTTACTTTAACACACAGAACACTCTCCCCTGACTGTATGTACGTTTCAGCTTCTACATTATTAGTGCTTATAGAAGGGACAAACAATTCTAGCAACTTTCTGCAGCTGAAGCACTCACAACCCTGGACCCAGGAGTGCTGCCCAGACACAGCCAGTTAAAGCTGCGTGGCTCCTCCTCAACTAAAAACTCCTGTGTGCAGCCAATGCATACAAGACCTCTGCAAGATTTCCAAGCAGGAGTCAGTGTCCTAAATTAATCTATTCAGAACGTTTTAGAGGAAATCTCTGCCATCTGCCACTCCTGCCTGCTCCCACACCCCCAGCCCTGCTACCGATATGCACAAAGAAGTCAGCAAGCAAGATTCAGAATCAAAACCCCTGTGTGCTTGATACTCCCTGCTCCCAGGAAGGCCTCTGCCCTCTCCACTCGCCCACCGCAGGGAGGGTGATGTTTTGCACAGTGGGTCCATCACACACCTTGGGAGGCAGCTGCAGCCTTTGCCAAGGGGGGTGACAAACCCATGCTCGCAGCAGCTATCATGACACTATGGAAGCACACAGCTCTTTGGTCATTAACAGCAGTCAAAGCCACCGGCATCACGTCTCCAACCTGTAAAAGTACACTCAAGCCAGACAGCTTGCAGAAGCTGGCGCAGCCCACCCATCCATACGACCAGAGACAGACACCAGCAAGCTGGTTTGTTACTCAGCAACCTCTATCACCCTCCTGCTTCCCCTCCTCATCCTCTTCTGTTTCTGTTTTAATCTGGGCCACCCCGAGCCGGTAGAGAGCATCACGAATCACCACCTCCCCGGGCTGGCAGCTCTGCACGATCTCCTGGATCTGCCGATTGACAATTTCCCTGCTGGTGAGGAAGTCCATGAGGCGGTTGTAGAGGTAATAGTGTGTGGCGTTCTCAAAGGTGATGGGCCTTTGGCGGACGTTGCTGGTTTTGCTGTCGTTGATAGCAGTGATGATGGCGCTGTACGGCTCCAGCTCGCGGCACAGGGACATGCAGTGGTGCTGAGCCGTTGGGTCTCGGGGGCTGTTCTGCTCCGAACCCATGTGAACAATTCGGCGTGCTGCTGACTTGGTGATTGGGTGCTGCACGGAGTGCTCAGCCACAGTCATGTCCACGCTGTAGTGCTGGTCCAGCAGTTCAGGGCAGGACACGTACTGCAAGAGAGGGACACGCATCAGGTAGAACAAGAAGCAACTTCCCACAGTTGAGAAGAACAAGACAAAACTAGCACATGGTGGAACTCCAACCAGCACTATGAAGCAGGGCAGAGAGGGCTAACTGATTCAGGCTTCCACTAAACACCATAAGGGTGGTCCTGAATGCACCCCTCTCACTCATACGCCCTCAGAGATAATCCCAAGGCACTAGCAACCCTCTCTCTCTCCCATTTCTCAAGTAACAGCAGTAGTTTGAGAGAAGTGAGTTGTTGTGTCAAAGTAAGTGACATGCTCCAATTTCAGGATTTGAACTGCTCTTCCTATGAAGAAGCATGAACCTGATGTAACACCCCAAGCAACAGATAACACTTTCTGCTGTGCTCAGAAGCTGTGAGCTGGCAAAGCTGCAAGGCAGGAGACATTGATCAGGTCAAATTATCTTGAGGCACAGCACAGGGTACAGATACTTTCTTAAAATTACTTAAATCTCACTTGAAACTTTTCTATATGGGACTGGCATAGCAGAGGGCAAAGTGGACACAACTAACCGTTGGAGGATCCATGGGGTCAGAGAAGCAGCCCTGGTTCTTCCCCCACATCTGGGAAGTCAGGCCAGGACAGCAGACATCTGCACACAGTGCTACTGAAGAGGCTCTATCAACAACATACACTGGAGGCCAGTGACGTGAGGAAACCAACAAGTCCACGTGATCCCGGGCATTTTCTCCTCTTACTATGTACTTGGAGCCACACACAACCTGGAAAGAAAAGGATTAACACCAAACAGCACAATAAAACTGAAAACTTACAGGGGGAAAAAAATACAGTCTTAAAATAGCAAGCTTCCTTTCAGGTATTCCAGACAATACAGTAACTAACCAGTTACTTTCTCTAAGGATATTCTGTTTCCTCCTCATACACAATCACTTTATTTGTTCATGAAGAGATAATTTTCAGCTCCGCCTCAGGAGCAACATCAAAACCAGGTTTCAGATCACTAGTTGATCTTGAAATCCCCTCCAGGACTGGTCATACTCTGAGCCCCAAGGCAGTGTGTTTCATTCCCGAGGCTCAGAGGCACCCACTCCATTGCTTCTATTTAATGAGGGAGTTCCTCACTGGTAAGTCACATAATAGTGAATATAGCCAGGTAAGAAAAAACATTGCAACTCCAGCCTTCCTTACCTGATGTGGACACACTTTGTAGATTTTCCCTCCTGTGTGATGAGCAGAAGCTTGTGTGATGCTTGTCCCGTTCTGTACAAACTCATAGAGAGCCAGGAGGGAGTAGCAGAGCTGGTCCTAGAAAAGACAGGCCCCAGAGAAAGTCTTTATGTGCTCAAAATTAATGGACTCCTCCAGAGAGGTAGAAGCCTGCAGGCAAGGTCTCCCAAATCCTGATGTGCACTTCATCCAATAACTTCCTAGCCCCACACTCAGCGCCGTGAGGATGACAAGCAATTGCATGATGCTGAGCCTGTGACAATGTAATTACAGGCTTCTTTTCTTCTAGCCCACAAAGGTTCAATTTATTTCACCATGTGTAAATTATCCTATAATCTGTCAGCACTCACTTCTAACGCACCCCTGCCCTCAGTGCAGTCGGATGAGAAGTTAATTAACTAGGATGGCAAGTGTGAATGAGGGAAAGAGAGAAGAACAGCTCCACTCCTGCGGAGTGTGTGGGCAAACAAGCCATTACCTTTGTATCTGAAGCCTCCCAGGGGATGCTGCACTGTGTCAGAAAGCTTTGCAGCTCTTCCTCACTGTAAGAGTTTATCAGCTCAAGCCTGAAGATTTCTTCCTGAAGGAGCCTCACCAAGGCACTCCCATTACCTGCAAAGGCAGGAAACAAGTCTCAGCATTCATTCTCAGGAAGGAAAGTCACCCAAATAATGTATTCCGAAGACTACAGAAGCAGAGACTGCACAACCAACTGCCAGCAAGAGAAACCCAGGAATAGCTCAAAGCATGTCACAGCCCACACTTCTCTCGAACCCTTTGCTAATGAGGTCACCAGACTGAGCCCAGCAGAGCTGCAGATTCCAGGAGCACTTGTCTATCCTGCCATTTGTAATCTTTAAATTACTACTGGACTGACATGAGGATAAACAAGCGACTGAAGAGTGCAGAGAAATGTGACTGCAGCCCTCAGACCGAGCAGCTCCATGCTCACCCTTCACATCTCCCTGGTTCTTCCTCTGGAGCTCCACTTCCATGAAAGCCCATGTAGCTCTTCTGCAGCTCTAAAACAGCTGCAGCCCTGTCTGCAGAGCCAACTCATACACTTGATAAGCTTGCAAAGCCAGTTTTCCTTCTACCTAATGCCTAAACTGTTAACGGAACTGGGTGCTAACTAAATTTAGCTCTCATACATCTGAGCTTATTCATCTCATGGTTTCCTGTTACATGCAGTCAATGCCCTGTATATACTGAATATTGACAACACTGATCAGGACTAGCACTCCTAGACTTCTTTTGAAGTTCTGTAAAAACTTACTCACTCTTTACTGAAATCGTGCTATTGAGATACCAAGCACTGCCTGCAGCTTTCACAGTCTCAGTGCCAGTCTAACAGGAAACAAACACTGACTGGCATTCAAGTTGTGCATGCATCCCGCTGCAATCGCACTGTATTTGGGGTGCAGTCTCAGACTGCATTCAAGCTTCAGTGGGCAGGCCCAAGCTCAAGCTGCCAAGTATCCTGAGAACAGCTGAACTTAACACCAGTATTCTTGCCTTCTCTCAGTGGACATAACCTTTAAAGTCATGCAATCATTAATTCTCAACTTCAAACATCACCAAGAGTCGCCACCACATAAGGCACTCCCTTAATAAGCACAACCTCAGCAGTTACCTGGCACTGGCTGTGCATCCAGGATCTTGTCCTTCTCAGTATTGATCACCACCGCTCCTCTCATCAGTGGAGGGAAGAAAGGAGCAACAATAGAAGCATCAAACTTCGTGATGGGGATGCTAGAAGGAAAAGCCACCTGCTCAATCACCTCTGTCTCCATCGTGGACCAGAAGTCTTCTACATTCACTTCACTTGATGGCAAGAATTCTGGCCAAGTAAACTAGAAAGAGCAAGAAAAAGACTGGTCAATATACCAAATACAAATAACCTTTGCTCATCTCACAGTTTTGTGTCAGCCTCACTCAAGGCATAAGGACTCCCCAGGAAGGTGCTCAGGCCAAACACAACATGATGACTTCAGGCTCCTAGAGCTCCCCACCATCACTTTTCCTTGGGGAACAGTCAAAACCATTTACTTGACATAAAAGCCAGACATGCTGCATAGGACAAGTGGGGCTTTTTTCCCCATTAGAGAAGACAACACCTCAAGGTAACTGCTGTTGGAATAAAAATGGAATGGTTTCATGTCAAAGGAAGAAGGCCGAGTTCAGCAACTTTCATCCAAGGTCCCCATTGTCAGAGGCTACTGGACAAAAGCTGTGGTCCAGAGACAGAGGATCTTGTTTTCCTCAAACCATACATCAACGCCTCTAAGAGGAAGTGCAGGCACCACCACTCCGGCCACATCCTCTTGCCAGGCATCAGCAAAAAACTGCTCACAAATGTCTCATGTAATTATCGTGCATTACGAAGACCAGAGTCAGCAAAAATCATCACGATCTGCTTTGAACACAAACAGGATCTGAAGGTTGTGAGAAGCCCACCTCTATGTTTTTCAGTGCCAGGACATTTTCCACATTCCTCTGGGCTATTTCCACCTTGGGGGTTATGCCACAGATTCCACAAATCATATCATTGTAATCCCGGACTGTCAGGCATTCAAAGGCCCAGTAGCCATTGCACAGCAGTTCCTGGAGCTGAACCTGCTCATCAGGGCTCAGGCTTTTTTCTGAAAAGAGAACATGCCACTATTAGAGTTTTCACTTCCTAAAGGCAGTGGAGAGGTGCTAGAACTCTCCTATGCAGAATTAAAAACAAAACTGTTCTCCAGAGAGTTGTTACAAACAACTGGTTGCTGAAATATTGCTGTGTTTAGGAAGTGATTTAACGAAAACATAACACGCCAGAATTTGCCTTTTTGTAACCTAACAATCATCAGCAGGTCAGTTTGGTTTGTTACAGTAAAAAAAAAAACCAAGAAGGAAAACCCACCAGTTTGCTCCTGAACAGAGTCAATGATATTGCCAACAGCCACTCTGGGATCCTCTCCAAGTTTAATGTGGTTTCGGATTGCAAACAGAAGATCCAAGCTCACTAACAACTTGTTACCCACATTGAAAAGGCCTGCAGTTAAAACACAAGACACTTACTGACTGTAGCGTTCCAGATCTTCCTCACAAAGAAATATATTCCTTACTGACATACAACATACAAGTAGGGTTCAGAGGATAACGGCATTGCGTGGATGGTGCTTCTGGGACTGTTCTCTCTGCAGATTAGCTCATTTCACAGACTTGCTTTTAAATTTAAAAAGCTACAAGGCACAGCAGCCAATCCATCTCCTCAGCTCCACGCTGCATTGCAGGAGGCCCACACTGACTGCCACTCGAGCCTCACTAGTCAACACTGAGAAACAGCTCCCTGCAAAGATGTCTTTCACTCATCTCAGGGTTGCCTTGCAGAACACAACATTTACCATTCACACAGAGGAGACCTACGCCGGTGAAGCAAGGCACAGTCCTCCTCATCAAAGCATTCATACATGCTTTCCCTCAGAAATACAGATTTACTTGCAGAAGAACAGTGCAAGTCAAAATTAATTCAAGTTTAATACACTGGGAAAGGGAAAATGCTTTTCTATCAATTGGTATGCTGACATTTTTCCTACCTGTGTAAATATCAGTGAAGCTGTGGAGAGCCAGACACTGCAGGTTCAAGCACACTTTGACCTGAGCTGTAACCACCTGTAATCTATTAGCTGTCAGCAGCCAGCACTCCTGAGGACCAGCAAGGGAACTGTAATAGACAAAAGGCAACTCAGAGTCAAGCTAACAGGGTTTTCAGTCCAGTCCTGCAGTAACTTCAGATGTTCTAGAGGAGATGAGTTCATTAGTGTGCCAGTCTAAGCCAGTTCACATCATTTCACACCAGAAAAAGAAATAATTACATCTTAAAATGATTCCCCTGGCAGAGTCAGGTCACTGCTCACATGCTTTTAACAGCACTACAGCATCTCTCCAGCTCCATACATCAGGTACATAGTATTGGAGAGCTGGAGAAAATCTACAGCCTCAGCTGCCCTAGAAGAAGTGAACCCTATTGCTGTGGTACAACAAATGGTGGCTAGTAACACATTCCCCCTGGCAGCCTGTCCCTACACAGAGATTCAGAAAGGCTGCTCCTCTGCAGTACAGCTGCTGAGGAAGAACTTCAGACAGAAAAATGCCAGTTGTGCCCTAATGCCAGAAATACAGCTGAGAAACCAGGAATCAAAGTGAAAGCCAGCTCCCTCCCACTGGCAGGGGTTTAATTAGAGGCTACACAGCCACATGTGGGAGCCCCACAGGCGTAGCACAGCAAAGCAGCCCAGCATGGAAGCAAGGATTTACAAAGCACAGGTTAGTAAGTCACAAGGGGAGGGACGAGGGGCAGGATAGCACTGTTCTGCAAAAATTACTCAGTATAAAAAGTACCTCTACTAGAAAAAAACCTCAGTTAGTACTAACCTGACCAAAGGGAAAACACACAACTGATATCAGGAAAATCGTTTTCATTGAAGAAAGAAACACAACAGTAAACTACCCAACATTTTGCTGTGGGAAACATTTCAGCTCATGCTTTTGACAACAAAAGGATGTTTGGCAAACTCAGTAGGCAGATATCCTACAGGTTTTCAGAGAAACCTAGTTAAGGTAATCTAGCCTACATGCTGGTAGTTTCTGAAAGTATTTCAGGTTTCAATTTGGGTATCTGTTCAAAAAAGGATTCACTCAAGCCCACGCTAAGCCATGAAAAAAACGAAAACAACATAAGCAAAAAGATCCACACAGGAAATATTCAAATCAGGAAGAGAGAGAAGAGGGAAATCACATAATGCACATCCCACAAGTTCGCCTCTGTCAGCCTCAAAACATCAGAGTGGAAAACAAAAAAGGGATGACTAATGAAAAGACTCTCTTTCAAGAGAAACATAAATACATCTAGACTTAGCAGTCACTCTTTGATCAAGCTCTCCCGTTCTACAGAAATGGCAACTATGACAAACTACACTGCACGGGAGAAACAGTTTATCCCTAACCAGCTAAACCCTTTCCATACGCATCTAGCTTAGTGTCACTTACACTAGCTTCAGTACCAGAGGCTAAAGCAAATACTATTTCAGGCATGCTTGTAACACAGAGTATCAGCACAAGGTTGAAAGAGTCACAAGTCTAAAACAGAATCTTACTTCTGTCCCCCTTTGAACAATGGGCTGTTACAGAGGAGGCACTGCGCAGATGGAGACTCATAGTAGTTTGACCAGGAGGTCTGCTCTATGGTGACTGTCTCCTCACTCACGTTGGACAGGATGAGCCGTGAGCTGTTGAGTTCCTGGATGAGCGTGAAGACCTCGGCCAGCTCCGATTCGTTCTCTGGGATCTGCATTACCTTGCGCAGCAACTGCAGCGTGGACTGACGCTGGATCTCTCTCTGGGAGGGGGTTAGGGGTTCACTGGTGTTCAGCACATCAGACTGACCTGGACTCACCTCCTAAAAAGCAAGTGAAACACACATTCAACTAGGCGAGCATGGGGATGAAATATTACGAAGCCCAAAGAAGTCAAAAAAGGCAGGAGAAACACAGTAATCTTTGTACCCCGCAGACTTGACTTCTGCTCCATCACTGGCTCCAGTCTGTAGTTTCAAGCTTAAATTACTTCACCAAAAATACTTTATTACCAAGCTCAGCCTTTCAGCAACTCCTGTAATACTGCCAGACCATCAGACCTGCCATTAAACTGGAGCATTTGCATTGAGGATCAAGAGGGTGAGGACAACTGTGAGACAGGAACGTTAAACACATCCAGAAGCAGAAAATAAGAAAACAAACTAAATGAGGAAGAAACGAGGCACATGCCTCTCAAAGTGCAAGCTGAGCTAAGGGCACTGCTGTTCCTGACACAGCTGCTTACATTGTGAGTTTCACACAGGCCATTTCAGTTTGTTCTCTTCCAAAACATTCCACAGTTATGTTCTTCAAAACAAAGACAAGTGGGAGAGTCATATTATCACAGAGACTAAAATGTAGCCCATCTATGTGCTGAGTGGGCATTTCAGCACAGAACAGGACACCTCCTCTTTTTCCTCTTCTTTTTTTTAAGCAATTCTGTATGAGAAAAGCCAACCTCTGAAACTTCAAATGCAAAAAACCCCCAAACCAACCAACCCCAGAATTTATGATTTACATCCATGTAGAACAGCAGACAGCTGAAAAACACCTTTCTACAACAGGAAACAAATACTATGCCCAGAAATAAATTCAGGCTGGAAGTAAAATTGTACAACAAACCCTTAAAAATAGGAAGCTCTAATAGGAGAGGTACTAACTTAACTGACGTTAGCCACAAACTGGTCACAAACAGAGCACACTTGGGAGTTTCTTGATGAAGTCTGAAGTTCAGCAAAGCTGACACAACAAATGTGACTTCAAGGGTGATTTCCCCAGCGTGTACAGACACACTAAAAGCATTTTTAAGCTATGGAGACATCCAGTGGTAGAACTGAGTGTCCTCAGGCTCATTCTCAGCCTGAAACACCACTACTGCAGGAGCTGGACAGTAACATCACAAGTGTTTTCAATGGGACATTATTGTTAGAAAAGCTTACCATCATGAAGAAACAATAACATGTTCCCATTGGCACCAGCAAACTAAGGTACGTCCCTGCCCACCCCAAGACAGCCATTTGATAATACAAATGATTCTGAACCTTACCAGGGATTTTGCTGTTTTCTCAGCTCTGTCTTTGGCAAGATTGTATCCACAGCTTGGACAGATGCGTGGCTTGTGCCTGTTGGTATACACGTAACTACAAGAGGGGTTCTTGCATTTCCCTCTGCCGCGTGAGGTTGCCAATCCCAAATCCTGAATGACACAAAAAAGGTATTTACTGAGCTTGACTTTTAGACGCCTTAGACTTCGAACAGTTGGATTTGGTGACCTTAAAAGTCCTTTCCAACTGAAATATTTTTGTGATTCTATGCCAACAAGGTTCTAGAAAAGTCTGCTTGAATATCATGCTTTTCCCCCACTTTACAGTGCCTCATTTAAAAGTCAAACAGGCCCTGTCGCTTTGTACAGAATACTTTTAACTGGCATTCAAACGTTTTGGGGCCAGTTCCAGAGACCACAAACACTCACACATTAAATTCATTCAGAAACCACTGATCCTCCCTGCTGAACTCAAGGAACGGTGGGGATTACACTCGGACATGAAGGAAAATCTAGTACTTAACAAGATTTAACAACATGCAGTCAGCCTGGATTAGGTCAACAGATGACACACGAAGTACAGATTGTCTCACGTTAAATACATTTCTGCAAGTCAGTAAAGTCACAGAACAGTCTCATCCCAGAGATGACACTCCCTGCAGCACAAGTCAGACCATCTGAAAATGCTCACCAAAGTTACAGTGCAGCTGTACTTGTAGGAAGGGAATACGTCTGGTTTGACCTCCACTACTTTAACCTGAGATGCCCTGCTGGTCAAAGCACTGTGGAGCTAGAGATTGAAAGCAGAAAAAACAAACACCCATGAAATACCTACTACTGAACACATCTATCCTGTAAGCGATACCTGTTAGCATTATTCCCCTTGCAAGAAATCAATTAATGTTCATTAAATATCACAGCACTACAACACATTGTTTTCCATACTAAGACGTTACAATTCACACTGAAGTATTCCAGCATCTTGGCATACTCTGTCATATTTCACAGGTGAAAGACTCGATACTGAGAATTGCACATCAGATTATCAAAGCACTAGCAGATCCTCAAAACATCTTCTGGAAGAAACTGGGAGTTTCTCAATGCAGCCAACAGAAGGAGTGTCCAACAGCATCTCTCAGTTCAGCTCCTACACTCTGCCATCTCACATTCATGCTGCTTCTGAGCTGTACCATAAAAGCTGTCAATCACAGATCTTATGATAAGGCTGCTACATTTTTATATTCTATTTCTCATCACTCAGGTCATATCATCTGGGAAAAGAAAAACAACAAAACACACAGAAACAAACAGGAAAATAATACGCATTTGAAGAATAAACTATAGGTACCTTTCGCTCCTCGGCGCTTGGTGGCTGCAGAATTGACTGGCCCAATTGTTTCAGTGTACTGGGCTTCAAGCCTGATGTTCTCACAGGGGAATGCTTGTCTTGAAAGAGAAAAGGGATGCAGCAGGTTAGATATGAGAAAACAGGACCTGTTTCATTCTGACATCTCAGCTAAATGCCATCATAGTGAGATTTTTTCCTCTGAACTTGGATTGACCCAAGCAGATGTTTCATGGCCCATTTACTGCACACTCAGAGAGAGTGTTTTTCTCTAGCATAGGTCACTATCTCCCTCCAGACATATCTTATTATGTGAGAGAGAGCACTTCAATGTGGTGAAGACAGACAACCACCCCCAGAGCATTCCAGAGAGTACTGCTCTTACCGGCATTCCCAAAGGCCTGTCTGCTGCTCGGCTGCTCAGTGCTGGCTTCTCTCCCCACACTGGCTGGTGCAGGCAGAATGGCTCGCATGGGTCTTGCTGCAGCCAGCAAGGAGGGCTTGGGTCTTGGTTTACTCTTTACTTCTTGTCCTTTGTGTGTAGGAGCTGGAGCATCAATTCTGAAAGACAAGAGCTACAACTGGTAAAAAATTCCATCGATTCCCCCTCAGCCTCATTTTTCTTCTCTTTCCTGAGCTGTGCTTTGTTAGCACAATAGTCACAGCTATTGCGAAAGGAGAAGCAGCACCAAGGATACAGCTGCCCTGTGACCGCAGTTTAATTGTCACTTAAAAAACATTAGCCCTGATAAACGAAATCACAAAGGAACAATTCTGAACCAGCACAAACTAGACAGCAAACAGAACAGGTCTTACAGGAAGCACTGCCAACAGTTTTCAGTTTCTTAGGTTAGTCCCATCAGCACACAAAAGACATCACACACTCCCATAACATATGGAAAATCAACTCACCCCACTGGCTTTTTTGCAGAGGCATTTGGACTCGGCACCTCAGAAGATGATGGCATCCCAATCCCTACACTATCTTTCTCTGCCTGCTCTGTGGAAGACTCTCCTTGCCGTTGACTCTCTTGACTCAGTACCACTCCAGCAGCACCCTGTCTGTCTTCAGCAAGCACATTGTTTGCAAGAACATGAGCCTCAGAGACAATCACTTCCTCCCACTCCATCTCCTGCATTTGCCCTCCAACAGGCACAGCATTCAGCAGCTGGCTCACAGCTTCAGAGCTTTCCAGGGCAGACTTGGAGGTGCTCTCACTCACAGCTGCTGGCTCTGTGAATACTGACTGTTGACCTCTTTTAGCTGCTGGAGTTTTAAGAGAGGTGCTCGAATTTGGCTCAGATTTGCTTTTTGGTTGCTTTTCCTGGAAACAAAGAGATAGTTATATTTCAGAGCTGTCAGCTTTAGCAGATAAGTTCCCTTCACATATGCCAGGTTTGCCATGGCCTGTTTAATGCTGGATCAAACCAGCAGAATCCTAAGTGTTTAAACAGCAAGTTGTACGAGAGCAGAAAACATCATCTCCTACGACAGCAAAGTCCCTGTTAACATTTTATCTAGCCTTCTGGCCCTCCATGTATTATTTTTAGACACTGTTTACTGTGAAGAATCAGTCTTTCTTAAACTCCCTCAAATACCACCATTAGCACCAACATCACAAACTCACCCACCACCCTCTGTAACAAGGGCCCACCTCCTACGCTCCCCTTTCATAGCTTCAGCTCTCTGATGCTGTCTGTCCTTTCACAGAGAGAGTTAGATAGAGAACTCCTGTCTTTCGGATATGTGCATTCAGAAACGCATACATTTGAGCAAGTCAGGAAACAGAATTACTTCGGAAGGTTTTCTGGCTTTAAGAAAAATGTTACCTTCAAGACTAAGGCTACAGAAATCATGTGTTGGGGTCAACAAAGGTTTGATGGAATGCTGAATTGCTATGCAAAAAGACATCAGAAATGGAACCAAGAGCTTCTGGCACAATAAACACACTAATTCTAAGCTCTCTACAGAGTTCATATGCAGAAGGATAATCCAGGTTTCTAAAAACAGACATAGAATCAATCTTAGAATGGTTTGTTTGGAGGGGACCTTAAAGATCATCTAGTTCCAACACCTTCCACTAGACCAGGTTACTCAAAGCTCCGTCCAGCCTGGCCTTGACATCTCGTAACCTACGCCCTTTCCTTTCCAAGGAACAGGATGGTATGTACATATGTAGTTTCAGTTCCACTGATGTTATCACCAGTTAAAAAATCTGCTGGTGCCTGTTTTTCCCAGGCATGATACCATAAAAAAAAAAAAGTTGAACTGTTCATGTGAATGTGTTCCCAGAAGAGCAGAATGAAACTGAAAGCAGGAAAACTCCTCTAAAAGCTTTCAGCTCTAATCAATGCAGGATTTAACAAGAGCAGGCATGCCATATTCTGCTAGAAACATGTTTTTGCAGTTAGTCATCTCCTTCAGCAGGTTTACAGAACACAAGCTAAGACACCATCATTGCTATTTGTACCCTACCACGCAGGAAGTCCAGCCAGCAGAGCAGACACTACAGAGTTTGTAAGCTGCTACAAAACCTCTTGCCCCTAAATGTTCAATGGATCTGGAAACAAAACAAAGCAGCTTCAGAACGAATCCACATAAAGCCACTGAATGGCAATGCAAAATGTCACACTGACTATGCTTTAAGTTGTGCTTGAGTAGCTTTGTTTCAGACAGAGATTTAATGAACACACATCTATTCAGAGCTGACCAATTACCATGACATTGCCAAAGTTTCAGGAGCAAGTGGTTTTTGCTGTACACAGCTAGTAGAGATGCCAACAACTTGGGCAGAGTAGGTATCCTGTGGAGGAAGACTTTTCCACTCCAACTTCACAACTCCACCAACACCTGGTAATTTCCTTCCAGCCAAAGGTCAGAACATCACGAATGATCAGACACGTGGCCATGAGTCAACAATACCCAAAGGCATTTCAGCTACCACTAGATCAGCTTTAATAGCTAGCTCCCAAAGGATCATATACCCACCGTAGTTGAGAACTATTCCTCCCTTCTGTTGGAAAAGTGTTGAAAGACCACAGAAAACCTCAATTTGTAGAAGAACTTCAAACACAGATAAACGACAAGAAAATAAACGGCTTAACCAAGTTCCTGAGCTTAGCTAGGGCTGCAGCAGGAAGAACAAGCAATGCCTTCCAGCCACAGGAACTATGGAAGACAAGGGCAGGGATTCTGGCATATCTGACTTCCTGTGCTAGATCTACACGTCTAGAAATATCAGACATTCACAAAAACAGCACTTTTCATCTAAAACCAGAGAAGGAAAGGCAAATTTACCTTTGGGATCCATTTCCCTCCCAGGAAGTTCCCACATATTGGGCATTTTGGTGGCTTATGCCTGGTGACATAAGTGAAGGAACAGCCAGGATTGGTGCAGTTTCCATGTCCCCTGCGAGTATAGGTGGTTGTCTGAAACGAGAGTTGTCAAGAATTTCTCTACAGAGCTGAAAACCCACAAAGCTGAGCTCATTGCTCCCTTTTTCCTCACAAGCACTTTACAAAGTGTTATTCAGCAAATCACCAGCACTCCACTATTATTCCTTTCACTGATAAACCACCACACAGCTGGATCAGAGTGAGTCAGCACCACAACTACTCTGAGTGTAAATGCTCAGTCTATACAAGTCTTCACTATTACCAGAATGAAGTTCAAATTGCAGAGCAGAGATGAGCAATGCATATAACTTACTATAAGGAGATGCTAACCTTGCATTTACAGTGATGTAACAGTTCTCTTATGAGTAAATCATAGTAAGAGAGTAAAAAAGTGATTCGGACAGCAGGCCACAGCAAGGCAAGGTGTGATTAATAGTCTCATGTCGATGGGGCAACAAGACATGAAGACAAGCACTCATGATGTAGAGGCAGTTTTCATTGGTGATTTATTGTGGGATGCAGTGGTCAAGCACCTCATTGCTGCTTTAGTGTAACTTGCTGGGAACTAATGTAACACCAGCAGCACCACCAGGCACTATTTATAAACACAACTAAAGCAGAACTGTCATCTTTGCCAGGACAACTGCATCAACACATTGAGTTGTGATGATATTGATATTGCGCACCCAACGCTCCCGAGGCAGCTGCTGTGCCATGGGTCCCTAACTAGGTATGGGGTTTCTTGAGAAATGCAAGTGCTGCTGCCAAAGAAACAAGACAATTTAAGCTGAGTACTTCTCAGGAACAAACACCTGAGGTATTTCTAGTCTCCCCAAGACACCTGGAAGATATGACGCTGTGCGCCACTATAAATATCTGCAGTGTTCCACCAGCTGGAAGTATAGAGGGCCTGGAAACCAGGATTTGAGGCCAGCTTACACAACCCAAGAAGCTCAGTGCTGACTGTACAATGAATTCCTACAATGATTACAGAAACACAGGTGGCTGCAGTGGTTAGATTAGAGAAATAATGGTATTCTTCCTAATACAACAGGCCAAGAAATATTTTACATGGGTTCTCAAAGCCTTAAGTGACTGTTCCTCTCCTGTCAAAGCAACAGCCATCCACGAGACTGGGGAGTTCATGCTTTCCTGTCAAAAGAGTAGATTCTTGCCCTTAGAGGGATGGACACTGCCATCTTATGAAGACAAATACGTATCCCAGTGGCTACACAGACCCTGGAAAGGGCAACACAAAGTGCTGTTGGCCAGATGTGTTGTGATAGCATTATCTACTGTTTCCAGGAACTCCTTGAGGAAGAAGGCAGGAGAAAGAGGCCCCTATAAGATGCTCTAGAAGTTCAGAGAGCCCCACTAGCACACACAATGCATAGAACCAGGTACAAGATATATATCAACTGACACAATGGCTCCAAACTGGATCATGATCAAACCCTTCCTACTCTAACAAGACAAACCTATAGTAACATGTCCATGTCTTAAAATACCACACAAGACTCTGAATCTCTTACCAATTTAATTGACGCTGGGTTCTCCACCACAGAATGGGCTGGCAAAGGTAACATAATGAACTGTGTAGCAGGTGTGGAGGAGCTGCTCTCTTCAGTATCCTAAAATGAAATCAAAGAGAAAATGAATGCAGAAAACAAGAGACACAGAGATCTGTGACCACCCTCTCATGAACACTACCATTGAACATATGTCTTAAGGACTGATGAGAACAGAAAGCAGGAAACAAGAGTGATCATTTCAAAACCAATGGCCTTAGCAAGTCCACTCTGGAAATTACTAAACTCTTCACAGATTGAAATTGAAATCAGCAGATCAAATTCTTCAAAGAATAAGGTTTTCTATAACCTATCCCTAAAACCTCAACTTAAAATTACTCCCTTTTACCTCTTTGCAACCAAAAAAACCAGCTATCAGGAGCACAGAGGTAACATTTTTTCCTCCCTAAAATCTTGTAGTTCAACTGCAGAACCCCTCCCAAGTATTTTTCTAAGAAACGATTAAAAAACCTGGAGCAGTCATCTTAAGACAGAAATTATATCAGCACATGGCAGAGCCAACCTCCAAGCAGAGACTCTGTAATCGCTGAGTTACAAAAGTTGCTGTTTCCTTCACCCCTGAGCTTAAGCCTCTTGCAGCTACCAGAATTTGTAAGTAAAATGCGTTAAGCAGCACTTGGAGCATGTCAGGTGAGAGTCTGGCAGGACTTTTGAGCGTCACTATTAAAACTTACCCTCCCAGTCACCACAGTCACCACAGACACACCATCTGACACCTGAGGACGGGCCACAGCGATGCTCCCGTTGGACATGTCTGTGGAGCTGCTAACTAGAGTCTCCTCAATAACCACCCGAGCTGTCTGATACGGTTGCCCTTCTATTTCCAAAGCAGCCTCATCCAAGAGGATATCTCCAGCCACTTTCTCTGTCACAGGCCCAACATAATGAGAGAGAACTTCTGATGCAACTGCTTCTTCCACAGCATCTGGCTGGCTGAAGGAAGCAGCGTCTTCTGCCAGCCCTTCGATGGCGATGCACTGCTCCGAAATGCCCACGTGGCTCGAGTCCACGGAAAGGATGTTCTGCACAGCGTCACGGGGGACACCGGAGATGTTCGTGGAAGCCCTTAAGCCTTCGGACGCTGCCTGACCCTGTGTGACACACAGTTCCACAGACTGCCTGCTCCTCTCTTCATGAAGAGTGGTTTTGGGAATAATGATATAATCTGAGCGAGGAAGAATCTTACGGAAACCTGGAATGTCTGGAACTACTGCAGCTCGAGTGGACACCTTGGAATTCTGTTGGCAAAACCAGAGTACAGAATAAATAAATATGAGAAAGGGAAGAGATTCAGGTCTCAATCCTGTTATTTTAGAGCCTAAAGTTTAAATGGTTTCCTGAAGCAGTTTGCTGAGAGTTTCCCCCATGACAGAGCCTGCAGAATCCCCCTCAGCCCTGGTTTGATCAGCCACTTCACCACCAATCACCCTGATGACACAATACAAAAATAACCATCCCCATCAGCAGGTATTAGACAGATCTGTCATGAATTTCAAAACATTATCCCTTGACTGAACAGAAAGCAAAAGCAAGACACAGAGGCCTCACACGTTGCTTCTTTACAGGCTGTCCTAAACAGAAATACAAACTGGAATCTGCAGTTAAATGATCCTCCAATGCACAGCACTTTGTGAGCCTCTTTTTATGTGGCAAATTGCTGCCAGGAAGAAGACTTACCGGGTCCAATCCTTCTTTCTCTAACTTGGCTTTCTCCAAGTAATAGCTTTTTTCAGCCACACTGAGCAACCTCCAGCTCTCACTGATCTTTTTGTTGATTTCAGATTGAGGGAGGTGGGGGAGCTCTTGCTGTACTTTCAAGTAAATATCATAATAGTAGAGGAGGTAAGCAGATCTGAAATGCAATCAGACACCACAATGGTAAGGTCATTCTACATAAATTCCTCTGAAAAAAGAAATCTATGAGTTTTATATTCGTCTCAAGGTCAAATGACAAGTATGTTACATTCAATTATACTTGTAAATGTGGTTTTTAACCAAATGAAAACTAAGATTCTGGGGAGAACCTCTGAAGAAGGGAGAAAGAGCCTAAGGTAAGTTACTCTGGGGTACACAAACTTTACATCGAGCAATGGTAGCACCTCTAAAGACAAGAATGTCAGAACGAGCCCAAAATGTCAAACTAATGTTTTCTACAGGATGTTTTACACTATGAAGGGTTCCAAGCGTACTGCAAAGTTCATCCTCATCAGAAACTACCCCTACACTCTACACAGGAGCTCAGTGAAGACACAAGGAACTTACCTGGGTTTTTTGGCTTTTTCTCCATGATCACCAGTACTTTTGTATTTCTTTTTCTTCTTAGATGGCACTGGTGATGATGCATAAGTGTAAGTGCCCTCTATTTCCTCCATTACCACAGTTACTTCAGTGCCATCATATGGAGCCTCCATTGCTAAAAATCACATATTTTACGTTAAGCACTTGCTAAGTTATACCACATTTCTCCCAACAAAGACCACACTTGATCACCTTTGTAAACCGACAGCACCAATGGCCTGTGAGTTTGGCTGTTATTAACCAAGGTAACTATGTGTCAGCTATTATCAATTTTTAGAAGAAAACACTTTTATTACTATGACCTCAACGCTATCAGTTCAGTGCAGGCACACTGCACCTGCACTCCAAAGCTGCAATTCCCCAAGAACCTCACAGCTAAGTTTGGCAACCCAGAAGGAGCCTTACGCCCAGGAAGCAGGTGTCCACCTACAAGGTAATCACGGCCATGCTCCCAAAAGCGAGGCCAGAGGCTGAATAAGCCCACAAGCCTCACAACCCGCCAGATCTCCAGGGCTCCTCACTTAACACGGTGACGGCCCCAGCCCCCGGGGCACTGGGAGGCAGAGAGGACACGAGAAGCCTCAGGAGGTAAAGGACAACGCTACCCGGGCTCAGGCGCAGCCCACGCCTGACCCGACCTCGGCCCCACGCAGCCACTAATCCCGGGCAAGCCCATTAAACCGCGGTCCCGTCTCCCCCCCACCGCCCGCGGAGCACTGGGGAACCTTTCTCCCAGGTACCCCTCGAGGAAAGGCCCCGGCGCCTCAGCCACTCACCGGGCAGCACCGGGGACGCGCGGTCGGCCAGGCAGCGAGCTGTGGTCACATCCCAGCCGGGGCGCAGCGGCGCGGGGGAGGCAGCGCCGGAGCTACGGGCCAGCCGCATGGAGGGGAGCGCTCGGCCGGGCTGTGCGGGGCGGCCCGCACCGGCATGCTGCGCCGGCTGCAGGCCGGGCCCGGGCCGCTGGTGGCGGGGACAGCACCGGCACCGTCCCCTCGGCCGCCGCTCGCCACCGCCGGAAGTGCTGGCGGCAACATCCGGGTGGCGGCGTGACGGCTGGAGGAGGGCGGGGCCACGCCGGGGAGCGTCCCCTCGCGTTGTGGCGGGAAGCAGCTCGCGGCGGGGAAGGGGCGGGGCAAAGGAGGTGGCGCGCGCGGGCGCGCCACTTGTTCTCGCCAGTTCTCGTCATGGCGGCGCGGAGCAGGTCACTGTTAGAGCGCAGTTAGCGCAGGGCTCAGGGTGCTCGGAGTGCTCCCTGCAGGCGCAGAGCCGTGTGCTTGCGGTCTTCTGTGGTGCTGGCCAGGCGTCTGGTCTGAGTTACCACAGCGTGTGTCCCTGGTGGTCGCAGAGCAGTGCTAGCCCTTCCCCTCATGAGGGAAGAGGTGAAGCTCTGCGCCTTGGGCAACGCAGTCAGCCCCGCTTCCCGTTCCTGCTCATGAGGCGGGTGAAGCGGTAGCATGAGATTCGGATCTGAGAAAGCTCAGTGCCACTTGCCTGAGGAGGTGGTGGCTCCACAGCCAGCTGGGTGTACATTCAGTGCCATGCCACCACCGCGGCATGAGAGCCAACAGAGATCCTCCTGCCAGGAAATGGCAGCCGCTGCAAGTGTTCTTGGGGTCGTTGGCTCCCAGCATTTCTTAATCAACGTTTCTCTCTGAGTTTTGGGGAATAAGAGTTTCCAAACACAACAGAGTAATTGTTTTCTCTGTTTTCATGAACACTAAAAATTAGTGTTTTGTTCCCCAGGGAAACACCTTTTGGAAAGCGGGATGTTGCACAGTCCTTGCTTTAACATGTTTTTCAAATTACACATTGTCTCTTCTATCTATTCATGCCTATTTCTGTGTTTCACATCATGACTTCTAACTTTAGAGAAATGTAAACCACATCTATCTCGTGTCGTCTTGGATCTCAGAGGAGCACAATAAGGGCTCCTTTTGTGTAGTAAGCCATTAATAAATGCCACAAAGCAGCGATACGACAGCCAGTATGAAATCTGCAACCAGTTAGTTATTCTCCCAAAGTTCTGCAGCCGTTTATGTGCTCTGCTAGTGTTTATGTGCACTAATTGGTGGCAAACTGCATGGCTTCACACAACCGCTGTGCTTTTCCGAAGCTTCATACTTTTATTCAGGTTGATATACTAGAAGTCTGTTGGAATTATTACCTAGCCAAATAAAAAAAAAAAAAAAAACCCAACAAAAAAACCACAAAACTTATTGTTTTTACAGGACTCATGAAAAATGGAAAAGATAATTTAAGAGAAAAAAACTTGAAGGACAGCAGCTGTGTTTCCGCTTCCACTGTTGTTCATTGAGGAGTTTCTCCTGCCATGCGTGCTATAGATGGCTTTAGGAACTCAAACTCCTAAATTTGGCATCTTGACTCTTCCACGGACATACGGCTTTATCTCAGAAAACACCATGACATTAACACCATCTAAATTAATTCTGCTATAATGATTATTTTGAAGGTCAGGGGAAGCTGCTATGTAGTGGTATCTATTGTAAGCCTGAGGGGCATTACAAAAGAGTACCTTCTGTGTCAGGAGGGGGATGGCACTCTCCCCCCTGGACACTTTATGCATCATTACCTAAAGAAATGAAAGGTAACAATGGAGATTACACAGGGATCTCCCTCTTCATTTCCCTGATAAAGTACAAGGGCCGCTTTGAGGGAGTTCAGAAGGCAGCCAGGCACACTGAACTGCAGCAGGTACCAGCCTTTACTATTGAAGAGTCAACTTCAGAGTCTGCTTAAATAGATGAGAAATCGTAGCAGATTATTATTAGTTTCATCCATTTCCAGCTCCCTCATCTGCAAAGCTTTCCAAGGCTGAATCTCTTCTATTCAATCAACACAATGTTGTCAGGCTGTAATGTGCGGCTGAGGCGTCTTTTCTGAGTGCAATCTCTGTGTCAGCCCCTCAAACAGCACCAGCTTCCAAGAGGCTTTCGTGACACCAGCCCTTGAAACAAAAGCTGTATGAGGTTGAGACAGCATGGAAACGAGGAGGGAAACACTGCCAGGAGCTTTGGGGGGTGATCTTCACGGTGGAGGTGGAGGGCTTAAAACCCCCATGAGACCTATGCTGAGCCTCATCCGTGGTGAGGGGGGTGTGCAGGGAAATTCAGGAGCACTCAGACCAGCTACAGTCACCAGGAACAGTTTTCATTAGTCCTAAGTCATTTTAAACTCTTAGGACACTACACTGGTGACCACAGGGTTACGCTTTCCCTTGAGAGTACAGCCACACTGAACTAGTTCCTCCGTGGCTCTGCACACATCTGCTACAGCTCCCATCTCACCCTGCCGCCCGTGGTCTTTGTGCTGATAGTAACTGCAGCAGCATGATGGAGCAGCCGTTGGAGGGCTGGAGACAGGGAAGGAGCGTCTGTCTGTCTGTGGAAGGGTAAAGGAGCCCCTTTTCCCTCCAAAATGTTGCAGTAAAGATGTTACTATTTTTAAAATGGCACCAGTGAAAAAGCAAAAAGGGAGTTGTTGTATTTCTGATGAAATGTTAACATTTTCAGTGTTTCTAATTATATACAAAGGTTTCTGGGGAGGCGGTTACAAAACAACAAAACTTCGGCTCTTCAGTGTGTCTGTATTGAACAGGCACGGCATAAAATTACCAAGCAAGAAAAGGGACCAAAAGTGATATACTTGATTTAGGTAGCAAAAGGTAACTTCTTGTTTTATCCAAAAAAAAAAAAAAAAAAAAAAAAGGCATCAAACCGATAGATTTACAGTACCAACCTCTCATTTAATCCTCCAGGATCATAAAGATTTCAATTTCCCTGCAAGGCTGCTATAGCCACAGTTAGTACTTGGGGAAAAAATTCTTCCCTGTGAGGGTGCTGAGGCGCTGGCACAGGGTGCCCAGAGAAGCTGTGGCTGCCCCATCCCTGGCAGTGTTCAAGGCCAGGTTGGACACAAGGGCTTGGAGCAACCTGCTCTAGTGGAAGCCCCCCCGTGACAGGGGGCTGGAACTGGATGAGCTTTAAGGTCCCTTCAACCCAAACCAGTCTGTGATTCTGATATGTCAGGTGATGAAAATAATGAAAGCTAGGAGAAGAGGCAAAGTTAAAAAGGCTGTCTGTAGAGGGTTTATGAAGGAGGAGAGAATACATTGGTGTAAAATAATGAACAGCACAGAACAGGCGAGGCGAGCATTCCCATTTCTTCTTTATTGCCAATAAAGAAAAGGAGATAGCTTTTGAAATTGAAAATTCTCATTTCATTCAGATTTGGAAAGTGCAATTGAAGCATAGCCGTGCAAAGCTCAACAGGAGAAATACCTTCAGCTCTGTGGCCAGTTGATCACAGCCAGTACCTCAGTCGGCGGGACGAGGAGAGAGAGAGAGAGGGGTGGCCATGAGGGAAGATCATGAGGGGAGAGGAGGGGCGGCCATGAGGGAAGATCATGAGGGGAGGGCAGGGGTGGCCATGAAGGGAAATCGTGAGGGGAGAGGAGGGGTGGCCATGAAGGGAAATCATGAGGGAAGAGGAGAGGCAGCCATGAGGGGAGATCATGGGGGGAGAGGAGGGGTGGCCATGAGGGGTGAGGGAAGATCGTGAGGGGAGGGCAGGGGTGGCCATGAGGGGATATCATGAGGGGAGAGGAGGGGCAGCCATGAGGAAAGATCATGAGGGGAGAGGAGGGGCGTCCATAAGGGGTGAGGGAAGATCGTGAGGGGAGAAGAGGAGCAGCCATGAGAGAAAATCATGAGAGGAGACAAAAGGCAGCCATGAGAGAAGATCATGAGGGGTGGCCGTGAGGGGTGAAGGGCGGCCATGAGGGAAGATCGTGAGGGGAGAGGAGGGGCGGCCATGAGGAAAGATCATGAGGGGAGAGGAGGGGCAGCCATGAGGGAAGGTCGTAGGGGAGAGGAGGGGCAGCCATGAGGGGTGAGGGGAGATCGTGAGAGGAGGGCAGGGGTGGCCATGAGGGGAAATCATGAGGGGAGAGGAGGGGCAGCCATGAGGGGTGAGGGGAGATCATGAGAGGAAGGCAGGGGTGGCCATGAGGGGAAATCATGAGGGGAGAGGAGGGGCGGCCATGAGGGGTGAGGGGAGATCGCAAGGGGAGAAGAGGAGTGGCCATGAGAGAAAATCATGAGGGGAGACGAAAGGCAGCCATGAGAGAAGATCATGAGGGGTGGCTGTGAGGGGTGAAGGGCGGTCGTGAGGGAAGATCGTGAGGGGAGAGGAGGGGCGGCCATGAGGGAAGATGATGAGGGCAGAGGAGGAGTGGCCATGAGGGAAAATCATGAGGGGAGACGAAAGGCAGCCATAAATGAAGATCATGAGGGGTGGCCGTGAGGGGTGAAGGGTGGCCATGACGGACAATCGTGACGGGAGAGGAGGGGTGGCCATGAGGGGTGAGGGGAGATCGCGAGGGGAGAAGAGGAGTGGCCATGAGAGAAAATCATGAGGGGAGACAATAGGCAGCCATGAGAGAAGATCATGAGGGGTGGCCGTGAGGGGTGAAGGGCGGTCATGAGGGAAGATCGTGAGGGGAGAGGAGGGGCGGCCATGAGGGAAAATCATGAGTTGAGACAAAAGGCAGCCATAAACGAAGATCATGAGGGGTGGCCGTGAGGGGTGAAGGGCAGCCAGAGGACGGGCAGTCGTGAGGGGAGAGGAGGGGCGGCCGTGAGGGAAGATCATGAGAGGAGAGGAGGGGCAGCCATAAGTGAAGATCATGAGGGGTGGCCGTGAGGGGTGAAGGGCGGCCATGACGGGCAATCATGAGGGGAGAGGAGGGGCGGCCATGAGGGGTGAGGGGAGATTGTGAGGGAAGAAGAGGAGTGGCCATGAGAGAAAATCATAAGGGGAGACGAAAGCTAGCCATAAGAGAAGATCATGAGGGGTGGCTGTGAGGGGTGAAGGGCGGCCATGAGGGAACATCGTGATGGGAGAGGAGGGGAGGGAAGATCGTGAGGGGAGAGGAGGGGCAGCCATGAGGGAAGATCATGAGGGGAGAGGAGGGGCGGCCATGAGGGAAGATTGTAGGGGAGAGGAGGGGTGGCCGTGAGGGGTGAGGGGAGAAGAGGAGCAGCCATGAGAGAAAATCATGAGGGGAGACGAAAGGCAGCCATGAGAGAAGATCATGAGGGGTGGCTGTGAGGGGTGAAGGGCGGCCATGAGGGAACATCGTGATGGGAGAGGAGGGGAGGGAAGGTCGTGAAGGGAGAGGAGGGGCAGCCATGAGGGGTGAGGGGAGATCGTGAGAGGAGGGCAGGGGTGGCCATGAGGGGAGATCATGAGGGAAGATGAGGGGCAGCCATGAGGGGTGAGGGAAGATTGTGAGGGGAGAAGAGGAGTGGCCATGAGAGAAAATCATGAGGGGAGACGAAAGGCAGCCATGAGAGAAGATCATGAGGGGTGGCCGTGAGAGGTGAAGGGAGGCCATGAGGGAAGATTGTGAGGGGAGAGGAGGGGCGGCCATGAGGGAAGATCATAAGGGGAGAGGAGGGGCGGCCATGAGGGAAGATCATAAGGGGAGAGGAGGGACGGCCATGAGGGAAGATTGTAGGGGAGAGGAGGGGCGGCCGTGAGGGGTGAGGGGAGAAGAGGAGCGGCCATGAGAGAAAATCATGAGGGGAGACGAAAGGCAGCCATGAGAGAAGATCATGAGGGGTGGCCGTGAGCGGTGAAGGGTGGCCATGACGGACAATCATGAGAGGAGAGGAGGGGCGGCCATGAGGGAAGGTCGTGAGAGGAGAGGAGGCGTGGCCATGAGGAAAGATCATGGTGGGAGAGGAGGGGCGGCCATGAGGGAAGATCATGAGGGGAGACGAAAGGCGGCCATGAGGAAAGATCATGAGGGGAGAGGAGGGGCGGCCATGAGGGGTGAAGGGAGATCGTGAGGGGAGAAGAGGAGCGGCCATGAGGGGAGATCGTGAGGGGAGAGGAGGAGCGGCCATGACAGGAGATCATGAGGGGAGAGGAGGGGTGGCCATGAGGGAAGATCATGAGGGGAGATGAGGAGCGGCCATGAGGGAAGATCGTGAGGGGAGAGGAGGAGCGGCCATGAGGGGTGAGGGCAGATCATGAGGGGAGATGCGGAGCGGCCATGAGGGGTGAGAGGAGATCGTGAGGGAGGAGCGGCCATGACAGGAGATTATGAGGGGAGAGGAGGGGCGGCCATGAGGGAGGATCATGAAGGGGGAGGCGAGGCAGCTGTGAGGGGTGAGGGGCGGCCATGAGGGAAGATCATGAGGGGAGAGGAGGGGCAGCCATGAGGGGTAGGGGCAGCAGCTATACAGTCTTGGCCACTATGGGGGGCACATGAGGGGTGCCTGCGAGTGGAGATCATGAGAGGCAGCCATGAGTGAAGATCGTGAGGGGAGATCAGCTTGCCCTCGGTGCCATGGTTTAGTGGTGGGCTTGACAGTCCTGAGATAACGGTTGGGCTTGATGATTTTAAAGGTCTTTTCCAACTCAGTTGAGTCTGTGATTGATTCTATGATTCTTAGTATCCAAAACCCACTAAAACTTCACATGGATAATGCACCCATCTAGGAAACTGCATCAGGATAAACAAAGAGGAGCTAAACAGCTTCCAGGTTAAAGAATAAGCTCACCATTTTCTAAAAGACTTGGGCAAGAGCAGCGCCTGTCTGAGAGGAGGGAGTCACTGTGTTGCTGGTTGCCAGTGTTTGCAGTTGCCTGCTCTCTCTGACAGGACATACTGCTTCATTTCATTCTGGTTTTGTTAAATAGCATCATGTAACATATTTCTGACATCACTCAACAGAACTCCTTCCTTCCTTTAATGAACATGTTAATTATTTTGGTCCATGTTGGGTTTTTTTCTGTTGTTCCCAAAGCAATGCGTTTGCTCAGATCCTTTCACAGCTTGTGAAGTACAGAAATGTGTTTCGCTTAGTGGTAAACGCATTCGTTAATAAAGAGCTGCTCATTATGAAGGCATCACCTTGTCAAATTAGAGTGTCCCTTGTGCCGAGCCTGTTAAGTATGACGAACTTGACTTGGTCTGTGTGGTTCATGAAGGGAAAGCTACTCAAAGACTTGGCATTTGGGGTTGCAGCTCTAATATGACACTTGACCAGCAACAGCAGTGAAACCTACTCAACAGCAGTAATTAGGTATGTGCTGTGAGGCGGGTAAACACTGCTTCCCACTTCCCATTTTAATGATGAAAAAAATGAAGTGCAAAGAGATGAAAAGGAGTACCTGAAGTGGAGTGTCTCACATCCTCAGTGAAGTCACTCACCGTTTGACACAGATCGTTGATTCGAACATCTCAGTTTGGGGTGGTGGGGGAAGAAGGTTAACAAACAGAGTGACCATAAAATAATGACATTTGTAAAGACTTTCTCTGCCTGAATCCTACAGTTTTCTGTACTCCTGCATCCCTGAGAGTTCAAAGAATCGTGAGTGACTTTTGGGATGCCCTAAAATATTCTCAACTGGCGACCAGGGAGCTGGAACCAGATAAACATCTGTTCCTATCCCTGTGAAACTGCCTTTTTCAGCATGCTGCCCATAGCCACAGCTCTCACCAGAACAGCAGGACTCAAGGGTGGCCCTGCGCTGAAACTTAATTCTTTCTCAGAATCACAAGAAAGGTTGACAGAAGTTATGGCCATGCTTTTCACTGGAGTGTGAACATACAGTAAAGGCAGCACAGTGCCAGGAGTGAAAGCCAGAGCCAACAGCTTCTCTCCTGGCACAGCACAGCAGGTTGCCTGCAATAAGGGGTAAAGCCTGACTGGTGGGTGACAGCAGAGCCTTCTTGGACCCGAGCTGGGACTACAAAATGAGCTCGCTCAGGACCTGGGAGCCATGATAAACTCCACTAATTTCTGGTCCCAGAGCACTGAGGCGGTTTTTTTAATCTTGCCTCCTGCGAGATAAATGCATACTTTTTTAAGAGAGACCCACCAGAACAAGACACTCCTTGCACTCTCATCTTCCCCTGGAGATAGAATGAGAGAATGAACAACCAGAGGGATGTGAAACCATTAGCAGTATATTGGAAAAAGCTCAGATACTGGTACAGTTTGTCTGGGATATACTGAGTAAGTGTGAATTCCTCCAGAGTCTTGCTCATTCTCCTGCTCTGCAGTGCATATGATGACATGGAGGCTCTGCTTTGCTCTCTGATGTCATGTTTGGGGTATGTCTGGGATGCTAATGGTGTGCACCATTACTGGGCCTTCAGTGGCATGGCTAGGAAAGAAAGGACGGGTTAGATGGGGCTTTGAGCAACTTGGTCTAGTGGAAGGTGTCCCTGCCTATGGCAGGGGGGTTGGAACTGGATGGTCTTTAACGTCCCTTCCAACTCAAACCAGTCTGTGATTCTGTGAAATCCTCCAGCTTCCCCTTCAGCAGTAGTTGATGCATTACACCACACTGGCACTCTGTGACAAGTACTGAAGTGCCACCTGGCAAGGAGGCAGTTTTCCTGAATACGAAAAGCAGCTCCTACTGTCAAACACAAAAAGTGGAATCCTGCTCTCTGTGATGTTAATCTGGTTTCAAACAGAGCAACTGAGTGGAGAATCAAGTACCTGAAGTTCATGTTTTTACAGTGACATTCAGAATAACTGCATCTCCTGGTGTTTGGTACAGGATAATACCATTACTGAGTGCAATACTGCTAATCTCATCTCCACTCTTTCCAATGAAGGGGAGAACATCAAAGCTTGACATCTGCCTCTCCTACCTGGTATCTGTCTGCTGTCTGTCTCTTCTTCCCTCCCTGTTTTTAGCCTGTTTGGAGCTGAAATCCTTGCCTTATCACATTCAGCAGTTGTCTGTTGATTACAAGAATTAAAAGAAGTAGCAGCTGTGGCTCGGCTGGCACAACAGAGCACTTCTAAATGTCTGCAAGTCTCTGGCAAGTAGAACTCAGTGCCAGGGTCTCTTTTCATACTATACCTCAGGGTGAGCTGGCATCTTCATCACTCAGGAGGGTCCCTGAACAGACCCTTAGTAGCACAGTTCACATGGAGAGACACAGTCAAGCTGTCTCCAGCATTCCAAGCTCCAGCGTCCTACAGAGGTTTTCTGGACAGTAAAGTAGGATGATATCCAGGAATGAAGTCACATCCCCATGCTTCCTTCTAACAAGTGCTGGCTTGTTTATATAATCCCCTCTGATAATATACCACTGGCAAGTCCCAGCCAAAATCATTTCTTTGTCGCACTGTAGGGGCCGTATCTATTTGTTAATGCCAAAGGCATGTGTCTTATATTTATTAGCACAGCCACGCAGGAATAGAAGGAATGAGCTCTCTATAGCATTGTGCCGACCATGAAACTTAAGAAGTCCTGGCTATTATAAAAAGCCTACCTCCAAGAGGCAGTTCATTAATACAGCAGGTCGAGCTGACCTACTGCCTACAGTACAGTACAGATAAGAATTTTTATATCAAAACAGACTGATAGAAGAGTGCATATCCTTGCAACTCTGGGTTGAAAACATCAAATCTGCACTCAGTTACCACCACTGCAAGAACAAGGGTATATTAAATTCTGGTTAGGATCCTCATTTTTAACTTGCTGTTATAAATTGCCAGTCATCTGAATGCATAACTGAAGAATTTTTGCTACAGAACTGGCATTCTGGTTTTTGAGTGGGCCCAGTGAAAGGTGGGCATGTGAGGAAGGAGATTATTCATTTATTTCTCCTAAGATGGTGCAGGGTACCAGAAATACCAGAACACATAGGGGCATGACTAGACCTGATGAGAAGACTTTAACAAAGGGGAAATATATGCTGAGAAACAGAAAGCAGCTTCTCAGAGTAGGATCCATTCATCTGTGGAATGGCCCTGCAAGGAATCGGAGGGAACCCAGGACTTAAAACAGAACTTGAAAAGACAAAACAGTAACAAGTGCGCTGGAGGGAACAAGGAGATCGTGCCCCAGCTCTTCCATTTGATAGGATTCCTGTGCAGCTGGTGCCTGCTTGTTAGTGCTTGTTAATGAAAAGTCTCAACCAGAGCTCAGACTTGAGATTTGTCTTTAATAGTGAAGTAGGTTAAAAATTCCGGGGAGGGAGGGAGCCCACGCACAAGAGCCTCTAAAGGGGCTGCTAACACGCACATAACAACTGACATCTTTTGGGGTGTCTGCTGGTGAAGGGTAACTTTTAAGATACGGTTCCCTAGAAAGCTGATTACTTTCATGTCCTGTGGCTTCAAAATTAATGAAGTGGCAATGGGGTAGAAAGCCCCACTGAACTTTTAAACCACTTGATGGATTTCAACAGAATTTGACACAGGGGTCAAGGTCTCCACAATGTTGTATTTGAAAAGTCTTGTGCAAGAGCACAGCAGGTAGAGAGTGCCATTTGTGTGAGCTGACACATTATTAGACACCAGAGAGACAGGCAGCAGGCATAAGGCCATTAGGAAACCTGGCTTTCCTCGTTCTGTGGCTCACTGATCTACTTGCAAATACATTTGCTATGAGTTGTAATACACACTTGCACAAGGAACAGTTCAATCACTTCCCAGGATAGACTCCAGCCTCCAGGGAACATGTGCCACTTCGACACCCTTGAATAAACGGGTCACAGGGAGGCTGGGGGAAGTGTTTTGTTAATAAATGACTCCACTCATAATTGATGCAATGGGGGCCACTGATTAGTGAAGACATGAGCTGATCATCAAAGCCACAACAGCAGGCTGCTTTCTCGCTTCCTAATCTAGCCATGATAGATGTTCCGCCTCAGGAGGTCATCTAAATGTAATTTTTGCCTTGCTGATTGCTTGGGGATGCACACAACTCTGTACATTTGCTTTGCAGTCAGGGTGCCCCATCCTGCTCTTCAGGCTGTTCACTGCTGCTGCAGCCCAGAGCATCTTCTGAAATGGTTTCAGCAGAGGAAGCTCCTCTTCCAAGTGCACATCTTAGCAATCATCAAGGAGGGAAGCACAAGACAGCACAAGACAACAAGTAAGATGTCTTAAAAAACATAAAATTAAAAAAAAATTGCTTTTTTAATTAGCTTCCTAGAACAGAAAACAACTGTGTTGGTATTTCTTTAGAATCATTCTTGCCCAAACAATTCCAAACTGCTTATGAGCAGTGGAGCAAAGCCTGCAGCCATCCTTCAGTCCATGTTCACACTCCACACCGAAAAATTCCGGTCACTGTCACCATTAAAAACCCTCCCACACCTGGATTCACAAATCACTACTTTTTGTTTGAGAGTCTGGAATAAATACTTACCTCTGAGAATTCACAGTTTCTTTTCTCTGAGTATTTAATAGCACTTTCCAAGTAAGGTCTCCTTAATACACAACTGATGGAAACGTAATTGTTGCAAGATGTGTTCAATTATAGTGCTTTGTACTGCAGTAACACTATTCAGCTGGCCCATACGACATGTTTTACAAGGCTCTGAGTGCTGCATTTGTCCTGTTTCACAGAAGAGGAGAGCAAAGCTCAGCAGTTTAAGAGCAGCTCACCTAAGCTGGGAGAGAGAACTAGCTGAAAAGAACTTTACTTTCTATCCACAATACAAGGAAATACAATGCAAGGGCTGTTCTTCGAGGCAAAGCAAAAGAAGTAGCAATTAAAGAACCCCTGAACAGGGGATACTGGGGACAGTGAGAGGCCAACACCGCCCTTGTGTTGCTGATCTGCTGGCAGAGCTATTTGCTCAGGCACCTCGGTGGATCTGGGGACTGCAGCTTCCTCCCCCAGCACCACAGGATCCAAGAGTGGGGTCCAGCCACAGCCTGAAGGTCCCCTGGGCCTGTGAGGTGAGGAAGTGACTGCTGCACTCACAGCAGGGATGGGGAGTGCAGAAAGCTGCCAGGCAGCACAAGAAATAGTCCTGAGGTTGGCTCAAAGAGACACATTTGCAAGGCACCAGGTTCCTTGGGAACGGCAAGTTTGGACATGGTGACTGTGGCCTCTTGTCACTTGTGTCCCTTTGTCCTAGAGAACAGGGTCTTTCATGTGTGGTTATGCTACAGGCATAGTCAGGTTGCACACACAAGGGACAGAACTCCACATGCGACTTGTGGGGAAACTCTTGCCTTACTTTCACCTGCAAGGGCTTGAACAATGCTGGAAAGTGCTGCTGCTTTTACCCGTGCAGAGACAGCTGTTGATGAATCAGAACATGGAAATAGCTCTGCTGACAGCGAAACAAAGACCCTGGTCTCCTGCCATAGTGTAGAGGCAGTCACTGTGTTTGGAATGGAGCAGTTCCCAATTACACATTCCAGTCTATAGAGCAATTGCTCAGAGAACCTCACATTTCTACCTCCTTCAGTCCTTTTGTTTACCTGCAAACCTACTGGCTGTTGAACACAGAAAGTTCAGAGGAGAGCAGGAAGAACAAACAGAGGTACAGCAAATAAGTGCTGTAAGGAAGGACAGAACAAAATGACTTGGTTTAGTCTGGAGGGAGTGGAAGAGATGCATGATGATACCCTTTAAATATGTAAAGGTGCAGTAGAGAAGGTAATAAGCTATTATCTGCGTCTGCCAGGAGACAAGAAATAATGAATTTCAGTAAGGGAGATTTATTGGTTAGACATTAGGAAGGGCTCAGAACAGACTGTGCCAGGGAGTGGGTGCCATCTCCATCACGGGAGCCTTGAAGGAGGTGAAACACCCTGTGATCAGGAATGGTTTAGCCAAAGCAGTTCCAACTCCCTTCCATTTATTTCCTATGATCTTTTCTTATACTATTCTTACAGTATGTACATGATTAAAATACCCCAGAACATCTCCCTGCTGTCTGGGAAATCTATGAGAAGTACTTTAATAGCTGTATTTCAGAGAGAGGAGTTCTTGCTGGGCTGTTCCAGCTGCCTGGGTTGCAGTGAGATTAGCTCATGTCTTTTTAATAACATAATTAGAAAGACCAGGACTCCAAACAAACTACTGGCTATTAACCACCCAACTCTGAATGATTTTGGATGAAGCCAATTGGAATTTCACACAACGAAGGACTGCAATGCCAGGCAGACCTTCCAGAGACCAGCGTACCCTGTGCTTTCATAAGGCGTCTTTGCCACCATAGCAATCTCGTGTTATTGCATTCCTTGAAGCAGCAGACAGTTTCAATCAATTCTTGCCATCCTAGTTTTGCTACCTTAGCTTTACCTTAATTGGGTACTGCAGGGTTGTCTCAGAGAGTTGAGATCTGCGCTTTGAAACCACTAGATTCTTTTATCTAACCTAGGAAAAAAAAATAGGATTTCACACAGCAAAGTTGTCAGTGACAAAACTGGACCAAAAATGCTGAACCACTGCATAAATGCATTAGCTGGGGTCCACTTACACAGCCATCTGCTGAGTTCAACCCTGGAGATTAGCTCCCAGCAACTGAAGCCCTAAATTATTGTTCTAATAATCATGTCTGGATTCCTGTCTGAAGTCCACTGCAGAAAGCAAGTCAAATTTTACTCTGGCCTCACTGCCTGGGTTTGCTATCACTGCACGAACGTCCAGCACGCCTGAGGTTTGACTGCCCCCTCCCCGGTTTCCACATGCAGATCTCTTGCTGATTCCTCTTTTGAAGGTTTTTGTTTCTGGTGCTCGAATCTTGGCTGACAGGAGTGCAGCCACGCTGTGTGCTGATTGCAGCTGGCAGGTGGATTAGAGCACATTCAGATGGCTGTGAAATGCCACTGCGAGACAGAAATGGCAGAACAACGGATTATTTCACCATGAAGAGCCCAGTAACTGATGCAGACAGTCACGTTGAGGAGGCAAGCTGAGGAGCATGCAGACATAAAGCACTTTTTGCTTCAGGAGCCCCAAGAGATCTTCCCAGCTCAAAGTTTTGGGGATCTGCTGCCAGTTCCCTTCCTCCTCACCTAAGCTGGTGGGTTTCTCTGAGGTGCAGGATGTTCTCTGATTCTTCCAAGATATGTGGGAGCGTGAGTTGCCAAGTAACAAAACTCATCACTTTTTTCCCGAAATGCACAATTTCTCATTCTTCAGTTTTGTAGAATGAACAGATGAAGCTGTGATTTAGGACACTGCTCCAGAATCAGGATCATTTGGATTCCAGTATTGTCCCTGGATAAATCTATGGGATACAGAGTTCAAGGTGAGGTAGGGATCTGACTGTCCTTGTGGCTCTTGTCTTCAAAAACAAAACTGGGGATGCATTTCAGGAGTCACTGAGCTGGGTTGGTGACCAGTGCAATGGGATTTCATTAGGAATAGAGTGATGCTGCAGCCAGGGAGAGGCAGCCTGGCATTTCATCAAGAGGTCTCCTTCCCCCCCACACATTTAAAAGCACTCATATGGTTGATCTCAAGCAAGGCTGGAACAAAGCTGATAGATCCCACCCCTTCACAGGAATTATGACAAAATTCAGCCTCTTGTGGTATTTGTGGAACTAGGGGAAGTCCACAGAAGAGCATACAGGGTGATTGGGGATGAAGAAGCTGCCTTAGGAGAAGACATGACTTGAGCTAGGAGAGGGGAATGCTGGAGGAGGAGGACAGCATCAAGCATTACAAAATGAAGAAGGCATGGGGCAAGCACTGGTTCAGCTGCTGTTCAGCAAGTCCCACAGTACTGGAACCAGAGGGCATTTGCTTAAACTAGTAGGAAATTGCTTTTAACAGATAAAAGAAAGTACTTTTTTATACCATGGGGAGTGAACTTCTGGAACAGGCTGCCACAGGAGGCTGTGGAAACAGACAGAATTGTCAGAGTCAGGAGGGGATTAGACAAATCACAAACAAAAAGCCAGGCAGTGGATACTAAACAGTCTAGACAGGGATGTCCCCTCTCATATCCCTAGTACAACAGTTGTGGCTGCTGCTAGGGGTGTGAGGGGAATGGACCTCTGAAGTTTCCAAGTTAGCCTGCTTTCTGTAAACAGCATCTTTTATTACCTTGACCTAAAACAGAATACTGGACAGGATGGATCCACATTCACTGTTGTTACTTGCCTCTAATTTGATAGAGGCTCTGTTCTTCCTGTACCATGGCAGAGTTCATTCCCCTTTTGATCTTACTCACTCTAGTCCCAGTAGAGCCAACAATCTGCCCCACGCTCTATAAAGAACTGTATTAACCTCCAAATTTCATCCAGGGGCTGATTCTTTCCTGAATATCTTGAAATCTGGTTCTGTGACCTGTTTTCCTTCTTCCTTCCACACGGCAGCAAGGAGAAGCCCCTTGTAGCTGAGCCGCCTGCTCATCCTGAAGACAAACAGTGTCTGAAAGTTTGTGACACATTAGCAGAGTGACACGGTGACAGCTCCATGCTTGTGCACTTCAATCAGCTAGTTATAAACAAAACGGTTTCTCCTCTAATGTTCACAGTCTTTGCTACCACACTGGAGAGGGCTGAACTAATGAAGATCTCCTCCTGTGAACTCCATGAGGCATCCGCACTATGTACTCATTACACCGAGCAGAACACAGACCAGAAAAAGCATTCTTTGCTGGCTATAAATCATGAGTGACACTAAGGTATTGCTATTAGCAGGAGAAAAATGCTTTCCTGCCACAACCTCCTTCAGCCCCATATACACACAACGCTTTGGCAAAGGGTGCTGGAGTGTCTGGATAGAAAATTAAATAGAGGTTGTGTTGTCTGAAGATAAATTGGTGCCTCCCTTGGCGTGTGTGAGTGACTTTGTCTTTTTCTGATTTGTCTTTTAACGTACAAAACACTGAGACTAGAGATAAGGATGAGCTTTAAAACCCTCGCCTTTGTCCCCTCCCAGGCCCTCCTGAACAAATCCTTTCTCTGAAATGAGCTCAAAGAGAAGATAAATGTTCTGGCAGTAATATGCAATATTATTTTTGGCACTTGAAGAATCTCAAGCTAGATAAAGGAAAACTGAAAGGAAGACAAAGCTCTGCTGGGTTTTTTTTTTTCAAATGCAAGGGGCTGAATTCTGCCGCTTCATGAACACAGAATCCTTTTTTGTTCTGGATTATTGCAGCTAACCTGATGTTCACCAGGTTAGCTGATCCCGAGGCCTGATTTCAAACCTAGCACATTCAGAGACTCTGTCGAAATCACACAGTAATCGAGCCAAAAGACAAAGGCGTGCAAAGAAAGCGCCAACCCCACAGCTCCTGCCCAAACAAAAGCTAATTTGTTTTCAGACCATGTTAGCTGGAACGCTGATAAGATTAACACCTGATATCAAGGGAAATGCTGAGCTGCCTGTGACCTCCTTCAGCAGAATAGCACTCCAGCCCTTCCTGTATTAGCATACGTTAGAACTGCTTCTTTCCTGGCCTGGTGTGTATTTCCCTACAGAGCCTTTGTGAAAAGTTCAGAGCAATGTTTCTGCCGATACATTTGTGGGCATTTTGAATAAAACGTGCCATTTGACATTGTTTGCTTGGACTGCTGTGGGTAATGGGAGAGGGCACATGTTACTACAGGGCAGAGAGCCATGAGGGGCTGGATGGGGCCTTTGTTGGAGGAGAATGAAGCACAGGCATCACAGAGTGTGTCATGTCTTTGATTCTAACAGAGCCTTGACCGAAGGACCCAGCTCACCCTGCATTGATCTAAATGCCAGCTCTATATATTGCCTTAAGACAAGGAAAAGTAAAAAGCCCAAACCTTTGCTCTCTTTACACACATTAGCTTGTTACAGAAATATATACTTTGGAAATCAAATGGGAAGGGATTTTCAGAGCAAACTAAGTGTTTTAGAGGCAAAACTTCTAGTGCTTGCAGAGCCCCCAGTGTCCAAAGCACAGCCCTTGCTCTCCAAATTTCAGTGTGCTTTGTCAAGCCTGGAAGTTTGGTAAGAGACTCTGGGACTGGAGGACTCCTAGAGCAGCCTGTAGTAGGGAGCAGCAGTTACTGATGCTGCTGGTTTTAAATGATGTCGCCACATCTCAGCTGTTGTTGTATTTGTCTGGTGTGTGAGTCATGGTTGCATGGGAGAGTTAGAGGCATCCCCACCTGTGGTGTCTATTCAGAGTTAATCATCTGCTAGGTCTCGCTTGGCAATCAAGAACTGTTCAGTGGTACATTTTATAACACAGGGTTTGTATGATGTGACCAGAAGGAGTCTCCTAGCATGAGAAATAGGGTATTTCTCAGGGAATTCAGAACCTCCCTCCTAAAAGCTGTGAAATATCCTCGGGTGAGTTCAGTGAAGGAGCATTTTCAGAAGGATGTCGGCAAGAATCAGAAAGAGCCCTAGAGGAAACTCATTTGGTCATTGGGAACACTGCTGTCCAGACAAGCTTTGCTGAAACACTTGTTCATTTTCATTTTTATCACTGTGTGTGTAACCCTGTAATGAAATGCCTTATCCCTATCAGCTGTGCTGTTGACATGAATCATTCCATCCCACATCAGGAACACCAGGGCCAGCTCTGCAGAGAGGAGCCCCGCTTGGCCAGCATTCACTGAGGCACCTTTGGCAAGGAGCAGGCAGCGGGAAGATCCCTGTGACTCCAAGATTATCTCTAACTCCTCCAGGATCTGCCCTTGAAACCCATACAGCAGGGTGAGTTAGGTCCTTCCTACCCTGTCCCAAGCTCTAAATAGTTCAAAAACTTACAATGCTTCTGGTCGTTGGTTTCATGGAACTGATCATGGCAATAAGGCCATCTTTAACAGTGTTAATATTTGGGGAACCTTCATCTCTAACAGATTTCTGTTTCGTGGAAGCAAACTCATTCCTGTCTTCAATGCAATCATGACGGTCTATAACATACTATTTATTTGCCCAAATCGACTTTTGGTAAGAAGCTTTGCTTCCTTGCTCTCCACCTTCTCTTGTTCTGTTTGGCAGCGGACACTAGGGCCACTGTCCCTCCATAGAGGCATCATGGTTTTCCACAGGGATGTGGATACACAACCAGGAGCCGGTTTGTCACCAGCAGTGGCTGTGGAAGGTTGTGTATTTTTTGCAATGGCGAGGAAAAAGCAGCAAGCAGCCATCTATCAGTAAGGCTGCACCAGTGCATTAAATAAAGGCAACAGAATGATGCAAATTACGCTTGAAGTAAATAGTTTCTCGTTCTCAGTTTGCTCCAGCATAAAAAATCCCTGTGCCCTATAAATGCCACTGCCAGTATTTATTTGTGAAGAGCTGGAATCTGTTTATTTATTTATCCATATTCAGTTTAAAAGTCTTGGTTCAAAATTAAACTGTCATTCATAATGTCATTATCTGCCTCGCTCTGCAGTCAGATACAGTGTGTGGTGCCACAGGACAAAACCTTTGGCAAGGCCCCTAGAAGAGCAATTTAGTTCCTCATCCATCTCGGCTGGCAGCATGATTAGCTTCCAAGCTTGCATTGCTGAATGTGTTACTTTACACGGACATATACTATTGAGTGTTAAATCACTTTCTGAAGTGTTTATTGGTAATAGTTGAATTCTTTCCACTCATTTAAGCCGCTTTTGAAACATAAATGTTTCTTTGTATCTTGGAGTTTGGTGGAAATAGGGGGAGAGTTCCTCAGGAGGATTGATTGTAGAAATGACCAGCTTATTAGGTAGAGACAGAATTTACTGGTGCTGTGGAGGAGAATATCCTCCTCCTTCCATCAGGGTGAAACAACAAACTCCCACCACCATGCCATGGCATGTCACATGGCAAAGGTTTACTTATGCCTTGGCTCTCCCATCATGTTGTGGCCTGTTAGGAAGCAGATGACCCTTTTGCTGGAACATCAGTGACTTCCTGACAGGATCTTCACAGGTCCAGAAGCTCCCTGAAAAGAAAAACCGGCTGTGACCTGCAGGATCAGGTGCTGGGGAGGTTATTAGACATCAGCATGCCCATGCCTCCAAGCGTGGAGTGGGCTGCAGGCCCTGCCTGGCAGTGATTCTCTTGGGAAGGAACCAGAGACCACTTTCCTGTACCTATTTAGGAAAATGGAGCAGAGGATCAGAGAAATAGAGACTAAAATCTAGAGTGGCAGTTGGAAGCGCAGCTGGAGAACAAGGGCCATAGGCAGGACAAGCTGGGGAGGAGGCAGGAGAGCTGGACTTTCAGATAAGCCCTTTGACAGTTCATCTCTTGAGGACTCCCGATGTGACAGCCCAGCAGCCTGGTCCAGGACTGCAAGTCCTCTTACCTCTTGTCCTTGCTCCAGTGAAGACCTACAAATCAAAGTTTTTCTTTTTAATGAGGAGGCCTCTCGAGTCTCTTTCCTGCATCTGGGAGTTACTTTCCAATCTGATGAACACTGACTTTTAGAGACAACACCAATGACGAGCTGCTGAGATCATAGTAGCAATCAAGGCTCCTTTGATGGCGGAGCTAAAAATACGCTCCTCAGCTGACAGCTTTAGAGAGGAGAACATATAGTTTGGTTAGAAAGAATACATCTTTTGTCTGCATGTCTTCTTCTGCCAGGGGACACCACATCTGTGACAATCATGCAAGCAGGTTACATCTGTCTTCTGAACTGAAGCATCCAACCTATGCTACCTCCAACCCTAGAAAGAGTAAAGCTTTAAAACCCTCCAAGTGCTGTGGAGAATGGTGGCATTGGTAGATCTGCCTCTGGTCATGCTGGCACCCATCAAGTTATTGCATGGCAGGCGCAAGATCTTAGGGTCTGGAGATCACCTTTGCCATTCTCCTAGGTTCAGTCTCAGTTCCCTTGATCTACTGCCCCAGGTCTTTCCTATCAGCTTCTCTGCCTGCTCTCCTCTTCGCTAAATCCAGAGCACTGGCTCACAAGCTCCCTGGCTAATGAGGTGTCCCCATAGCCTTGCTCTTGCTCTTGTAAAGGAAGCTGTGGTAAGTAGTGTCACTGCCACCTCCTGGGCTTTCTGAGGACCTGAGCTCATCCCATGGGTTGCAAATACAGATTCATGCAAATGCTGTGCAAGAGATGATGGATTGCCCACCTCCTACCTGCTCCATGCCCAGCACACCACAGTGATGGTACTAACCAGCCCATGCTTGCAGAAGACTGTAGGTTTCCCTCCCCTTGGTGACATTAGCTAAAGATGGAACATTAAGGCTTTTGGGTAGGAGACATACAGATGAAGAAGCATACACAATAAGGTTCTGCATTTGTAATGTGTAATGTGTCAGAGGGTAAAAGGTTGAACAACCCATTTTGGCAAATGGAAATAGCAAAAGGGAGTATTTTGCTGGCTAAATGAAAGCCTCCTCTGTGTGTGATTCTTCGTGTTCCTGCATGCGTAACTTGAATGCAGAGAAAAGCAAAATTCATTTGTTTGGTCAGACAGAAATACACCAGGTTTATTGTTTTGTGAGATACAGGGGGTGTTTCTACGTGCCTGCAGTAGCTATAATGTTTTGGCAACACAATGTTCTGCCAAAAAAAGGCATTCACCTGAGAATGTCTCTGGGCTCAGCCAGCCTCAGTCCTGGAGGTGGATGTCCCATCCCTAAACCTCTGTGGGCACTGGTCCATTGCCAGGAGTCTGTTTGATGCTCCCATTTAAGGTGCTGGCCCTGAAGACGTACAACCTCCCTCTAACCGAGCCTTCAGTGTGGATACTTTCTGGCTTGTTCTGGCAACGGAAGAACATAAGGAAGCCGTTCCGGTAGTTCTTGTTCATCCATCCATAGAGCAGAGGGTTGACAAATGTAGAGCACATGGCGCCGACATGGAAGACAGTGTACAGGAGTTTGTAGTCATGGAAGATAAGGACCAGATCAAGATCAATGGCAAGCTGGAATATGTGGAAGGGGAGCCAACAGACTGCGAATACTACAACTACCATCACTAGCATTTTGGTCGTTTTCCTCCTCCGGCACTGGTTTTCATTCCTAGAAGTAGGACTGACGTGGTTTTTCAGCTTGAACCAGATCCTGGTGTAGGCAAAACAAATAATTGCAAGAGGAAGAACATACTGCAGGAGGAGCATGGACAGGCTGTAGATGGTGGCATCTCTGTTGTTACCAGAAGGCCATTTTTCTGAGCAGACAGCCATTTTGAGGTTGATGGATGGGATTTCCTCATACCGGTACTCTCTGAAGATGGCCAGAGGACCTGCCAGGACAGCTGCTGCTAGCCACATGACAGCAATGATGGTGAAACTGAGCCTCTTGGAAATCCTGCTGTCCAGGTGGAAAACGATACACCGATACCTATCCAGGGCAATCACAGTTAGGGTGAGAGTGGACACATGGACACTCAGAGCTTGAGCATAAGGGACCAGATGACAAAGAACAGCTCCAAACTTCCACTCGTCCAGCAGCGTGTAGACTAGAGTGAAAGGCAGACAGAGTGTGTCCACCATGAGATCTGCCAGGGCCAGGTTAGCTATGAAGAAGTTGGTGACGGTCCTCATGGTCTTGTACTTCACTATGATGTAAATGACCAAGGAGTTGCCAATGAACCCCAGCAGAATGATGAGGGAGTAGGCAGCAATCAGAACAACCTGCACCCCCAGGATCTTGGTGCTGTCCATCATAACACTGCGGGACCCAGAGAGATCCTGGCTAGGAGTGACAAAGTCCTTGGCATGCCAGCCCTGTGGTAGCTTCTCGTCCAGTGCTGTCTTCTCCATGGTGAGGGTGCTGTTGGCTCCCTCCAAAGGTCCCATGCGTGGCCTGAGACTTTCTGTCAGGAGGGGATGGAGGTCTGGAACACAGACACAGCAGAAGTGAGAGCTCAGGAGACAGCAGAGCATCTGCAAGAATTGAGACTCAAAGGGCATGTCCCACATGGCATTTCAGGCTCAACAGCAGCAGTGGTGACATCCCTCCTTCTCCCTTGCCCCCATCGTTCCTTACACTGAACAGCCTTGCAGCTCTCCTACACCTCCTTTTAGAACCTATGATCAGCTGAATGCCAGTTTCCCGAGGAAAGGTCAGGGAAAAATGCAACATTTCACCCAAGTTTCTGGGATTCTGTTTATTTGAATTGAAGAGGGAAAAACCCCTCAACCCCTCAGGGCCAGACTGGTAGGCCTAACTAACACCATTTTATGAGGCAAGCAGCCACTGTCTGTGAGCAAGCAGGTCACGTATTCATTCCCTTTCCCTCACTATCAGGCCGGGAAGGTCCTGTGAACCAACTAGACAAACCAAACAGTTTTCTTCCTCCCCTCCCTGCCAGCCTCAAGGTTCCTGGGTGCAGGGACAATTACTCCCTTCCTGGATGGCCTTGAAGGTCCCAGGCACCCAGTCAGGCAGTTGCTGATGACCCCATCACAGAACAGGGAAGCGTAACAGCACACAGCACTGTCCACAAAATCAAGCATTTACAAGTCCTAAGTGGGGAACTGCTGGACAGTGAGACCCATAGCGAGGGACACCCCTGCCACCGTCTGCTCCCTTTGAGGATTGAGTGAGTGTCTCATGCTTTTATAGGGGTTTCGAGTCTAGATTTTGATTGTTCTATTGGTACAGCAAACCATGTATTAGAATTTGACCTGGTCTGCAGAGAGTCTGAGTGATTATAAGTTGTGTTATAAATTCTGTATTACTTAGGTGATTAGATATCATAAGTTGCATCATGAAGTCTGTATTACACTACTTGTAGATTGTACTACATGGATTCAGCTTGTAGAAATCCTGTGCTACGCTAACCATAATATCTTGTTAAGAAAACAAAGCTTTAATTGTAACCACGATTTAGTGCTGACACCGTTCTGCTGAGGATCCCTAAAAGAACCTGTCTGTCCCCTGCGTGGCGGTGACACCCCTGCCCGCGCTGGCTGTGCAGAGGAGGGAGCTCCTGCAGGGACTTGTGCAAGGGACAAACCGCTGGAGCTGCGAACCAGCCGCCTGCAGAGCTGTTGCTGAGCGTCCAGGCACAAACAGGCCTGAGAGCCAAAGCCGCGGCGTCAGTGAGCTCCTGCCACATGGTGCTCAAATGTCTGTGTGAGTATGGCTTTGGGAGCAGGGAGCCTGGCTCATGAGCCAGAACTGACCCAGCCTGGAACCCGTGGCTGGCGTTTGGTGCCGTTGTAACAGCAGAGTGCTGTTGCAGCAGGGCTATCAAGTCCAAACACAGCAGGAGAAAAGCCAGCTCTGTTACTGGCTGCTTCTCAGCCTCTGTGGCTCAGAATTGCTGCTGGGGCATGCGGAGAGGGGTGGACATGGCCCCTTACATATCCTATCTCCCCAGCACTGTGTGGGGCCGCCATTCCCACTGCACACTTGATCAAAAGTGAGCAGAAGTCATCATTGTGCCCAAACAGGGTGGTCTGCAGAGCATCGTGTTTTCTCTGACCTGCAGAGAGAAGGGATGATGCCCTGCCACTGAGGGTGGGAGGCAGAAGGCTTAAATGAAGCTGGGAATTAGAGGCAGACTGCCGGGAACCTTCTCAACTGAAGAACAAATTGGTCTGGGTTTGTACTAGGTGAGACGGGAGCACTTGATCACTGGGTGCTGGTGGGCTTCCTGCAAGTCCTGCACCCTGCAAGGCAAATGTTTAAGGACAGCCTGTCCTGGGAAAGGGGGAATGCTTTTCTATACATTTTATGAAATGCTGCAACTGCATTTCAGCCAGTTCCATAAACAAACAGCATAAAATAATGCTGGGAAAACGGTCAAGGTGGCAGTGATTAAGTTGCAATGAATAATAAGTGGCTGCTTGTTCTTCCATCGCTCCTCAGAGCAAGGGTTGTGATTCTCCCTTGGGAGCTGCTCCTAGGGGCTGCAAAAGAGCTGCCTGTGGTAGATAGCCCCTGCTTGCACACTTGCTTTTTCCTGCCCTCTCCATGTCCCTTGGCTTGCCTAACTTGCCTAACTGCTGGCCAATTTATGCCAATGATTCCTGTAAATGGAGTTGCTGGGCTCAAATACTGTGATAATGGATGTCATACAGCTACCACTAAGAGGGTAGGAAGGTAGTTCGAGGCAGCAAGAGGGAAAAATGGGTGGATTTGCTGGGGTAGGGGTTTGCTAAAGGGTGATCTCAGATCTCCACAACACCGCTGCCCCCAGCCCTGGAAAAGTCCCAGTTTCTAAGGCAGGAGGAAGGAGCTCAAGGACACCCCATGCAGCTGATGCAATGGGGCTCAGAGCAGGGGAACAGGCATTACTTTATCACTATCACTCGTTACCCCTTCTCTGTGACTTGCCCATTTATCTTCAGCACCCAAGTCCTGGCACACCACCAGTGGACACTCCCTTCCCTTTTTCCCCACCTCACCCAGCAATTGGTTGCCAGTTCCCATGTTCACATCTCAGGCTTTTTCCTTTCACTGGAGACTGGCAGCTACCCACTATCTGAGAGGAGCCAGGAACATCGTGATTATTGGAGCTGTTTTGCTTCCTAACAAAATGGCCTTAATGGAGTTATTATTTGATTTGCTTTGCTTTGTGGTTTTTTCCAAAGGGGAACTATTAAAAATCAATTAAGGCATTTTAATTAGGAGACAAAATGGTCATAACAAGTGTTCCCACTCCAGGGGCTGCCTGGAGGTCGCAGGGATGCTGCTAAGAGTGGACCGAGGTCTGTTCCAGCAACTAATGGAAGAGCTGGCATATGTCTAGGCTGCTGCAGGCGCACGCTCCCGAGCCCAGCAGGCCTGCCAGGCTAGATGGAAAAGTCCTTGGAGCTCAGACGCAACTGCTCTGGGAGAACAGAGCAGCAGGGCAGACCAGGAGGAGGCAGAAAGAACCCTAAGCCCTTTCCTCTGTGCTGCGCTGCTATGAAGGGATGCAGAAACAGGACATTGCCTGAATCTTGCCCTCACCCTCTCCTCCAGCTGAGGTTCAGCCTGAGGCAGGGCTGGGATCCAGGGATGGCTCCCAACAAGGCAGAGAGCTGTTTCCTGTGCCACCAGGCTCCAGGCTTTGGGAAGGGAGGAAGCACAGAGGAGCTGTGAAACCTCAGCCCTTTGCTGAGCACACTGCTGTCAGTGACTGAGAGGGATGGTGCCCACCGTGGCAACTCCAAAATCCATTCCTACAGTGGGCCTAGTCTAGGTGTCCTGGGACTCACATGGCTTCCTGGGGACACCCTGGCTCCCTCTGCGTCCCTGCTGCTGCCCCAGGCACCCAGCCAGCCTGGTCCAGCTCTGTCAGGGCACATCCAGACCTGGAAGAGCCATCTGCAAAGCCTGGCAGGGCTCAGAAGCAGGGCTGGACGGGTGGGCAGAGGGCTGGAGAAAACAGAGCTTGTTGATTAAAATTCCTCTTTTTGTCCCAGGAAGCGAGCCTGGGGTCACTGCAGCCAGCAGGCACGTGGCATGGGCACAAGGGGTGCAGGAAAGAGGGAGGTAAGGGCAAAGATTGCTCAGAGCGTGGCCAGCAATTACAATTCTATCACAGTTATTATGGATTGGAAGGGAGGGAGTGGAGGGACTTTGACCAGCCTCTGCTCTCTGGCTAATGACAGCCACAATCTCTTTCTACAGCAGCGCTGGGGTGTGAGGGCTGAGGCTGATGGATACTCCCATGCCTTGGCTCACTCATTTAATCTCTGCTGTGTCCTTCCTCCAAAGCAGCTCTACTCCATGAAACCCTTCATGTCCAGCAGCCATCCAGAGCACCGACTGACCTCATCCCCAATCCCATAGCTGGCAGCAGGCATGTGTCTGTGGCAAGAGGTCTGAGACCATCCCTCATCACCAGAACCCAGTTTTCACTCTAGGGAGGCCACCTTCTACCACCTTCATGTTCCCCTACAGCACTCAAGAGGCAGCAATGGGCTGAAGCCCTGCACCCCACAGCACAGCACTTAAGAGAGGAGAACACAATAAACTGAGATACGGAGGTTAACCAGCTTGCCAGAGACCACACAGCACATCCATGGCAGGGCTGGGAACAGAGCCCAAGTTTGCTAACTCCAGCCTCATGCATTCCCCACCAGAGAGGACTCTGCATCTCCCAGGATAAAACCTGAATGTAGTTTTCAGGAGCTGCATGAAAATGCAAAATGTAAGTGATGGAGAGGAAAGGTTTTGCCTTCTCCGTGCAATGGACTGGTTGCAGGACAAATAGCAGCTCTGGGATGATTTCCTGAAGCCAAAGAGCACATAGAAATTGTCTCAAGTCCTTCCGTCTCCAGCGAAGGGGTGATTGTCCTACTATGACACTAAGGCAGAAGGGAAGAGCCTCTGACCTGCCCATCATCTGCTGCAGCCTTCTAAATTATCTACCCAGATCAGGCCCAGTGGTGCAGAAACCTCACAGCATCAGACACGTGTTGCCAGCCCTGCACGTGCAAAGCTCCAGGGCCCCAGAGCTGCTTTTAGGGGACCCCAGTGTAGAACTGGCACTGGGAGAAAAAGTACAAGGAGGAGGGGATACACACGGGCTTTCTTGTGGTTCCTCACTCCAAGTATTTGCATGTCCCTGCCTAGGTTGAAACCACAGAAGACTCTGAAGGGGACAAGGCAAGGAGGATGACTTCGCCACTCAGCTCAGGACAGGATGAAAAAGGTGATGAGGAGAGATCCGTTTGGCAGGGATACATGCTTTCTTCTGGAAATCTCTCCTACAGAAAGCAGGGGGGAACAGTGCAGGACCCCCTGCCCTGTGGGACATGCCATGGGAGCAGAACAAGGCTGGCTGGGAGACAGGGGCTCAGTGGGTGATGCTGCAATGGAGACACACCAGTTGTTGGGGTTGCAGAAGGGAAGAGCTTGGTGAAGGGGTCCTCGTCACCCTGGGGAGTCTGTTACCTCCTTAAATTTGGGGAGGTTGGGATAGATGAGACAAGGGAGGAGAGGGAAATAACAACCAACAGAACAACCAGGGAGAAAACCCAGTATCCTGCTTTGGGACAGACCAGAAACTCCATGGGTGAAATGCAGGCTAAAACAGGGTTACGAGGGGCTCCCTCTGTTCAACAGTTAACATGCAGTGAGCACAGAAAGACAGCAAGCACCAGTTTTTGTCCTGCAGATCCCTATCTCTTCGCAGCTCTCTCTTTGAGGGCACTGATCTCTGGCAGCGAGCCGAGTGCCAGCAACGTGTGCAGTCCCAGCACGGAGGAGCTGGCAGGAGGTTTGAACCAAGCCACGAGGAGGCAGATTGTGGGAGAGATCCGAATTTCTCAGGCAGCCACGCACCTCAGCCCCACACCTGCAGCTCTGTCCCTGTACGTGCCTGGTTTGTGCAGCCCCCTGGAGCAGCCTGCTCTCCTGCCTGCTTTCCTGACTGCTCTCCCTCAGCATCCTGCTTCCCAGACTCCCTGTCGAAACTCCTGCCAGTATTTCTTGTTCACTTTCTCTCTATTCCAGCTCTCAGCTGCCAGTCCCCAAAATTCAGTTTCCCAAAGATGCTTGGACCTTTTTTGCCTGGACCATGTGGCATGGCCAAGACCTGTCCCCATCTCAGTCCTGCCATACAGATGAGCCCTCCCCAACCCACCTGCAAAGGCCAGAGCATCCTCCTCCTCCAGGAACCGAGCTGCTCACCTCAAGTTATTGTCTCATTGCTGGCCGGGATGGAGCGCTTGGTCCTCTCCACTCTCTGGGAGTCAACCTGTGGCAAAGGGGTGAAAAGCACTTTCTGTGACTGTCCTCAAAAAAGCAAGGAAGTCAGGCAAGGATCCGGGCTGCTGGGGGGTGCTTCATCACCAGGGGTAGCTTCGGTACCACCTTGAGCATCTGGAGAGCACCCTCTTGCAGGGTGACTGACAGCCCCCGTATCGCAAAGCTGGATGCTGGGTTAGCTCCTGAATGAGAGAAAGGCAGGGAGCGTGTGTTTAACAAACAGAAATGGAAAGGGGGAGGGAGCCTGCTGCTGCTGTTTATACAGTGTTCAGCCACTGAGGGGCTTCTTGCATCGAGGAGAGAGAAGCTTTTCCAACACATTCAGTTTCCTCTCCGGGGAAAAGTGGTGGGAGATGGAGGTCTGCAAGCTCCTCGCCTGTGCCACTGACCTGGGCAAGTGTCCATATGCCCTCGCTCCAGAGCTGTCCCATCTGCTCAGGCTTTAAACTCGTTGGGACTGGCACGGTCTTGTCCAGGGGTGGATCTTCCCTGCAGCAAGAGGTCTGCAGGTCCTGCAACTTATCAGAGCCCTCATGGACGTCCCCTCATCCTCCTCTTCCTCTGTGTCAGTACAGTGCCCTCCATGGAGCAGTCTGCTGCTGTGGGACAGGCCTTCGGGTACTCTTGTGATGCAAATAGAAGTAATGGTGAGAAGTTTTGGCCACTTGGCAATGGCTCAGTCTGTTCCAGAGCCAGATTCAATGTGGAGCTGGGAACCCAAGTGAGTTTCTATTTTAGGGTGCTCAGCACTACCCACGCTCCTGGAGCAAGAGAGAGGGAAAGGCACAAAAGCAGCATCCTCATGTCCAAATCTGCAAAATCCAAGCTCATCGGAGCCCAGGGAAGCACCCTGAGGGTGGCACAGGGAAGCAGAAGAAGCACAGCTCCCTGCCTGCCCAAAGTTTGCCTTCAAAGTAGTCAGGTGTGTTCCTAGCATAGGATTTGTGCCACAGGCAGTGTGTGAGTTTGCAGCTCACCTGGGCTAGAAGATGCTCCTAGAGGTTAGGGAGGAGGACACCTCTGCTTGGCTTTGAGTATCTACAGCTAGTAGTTTATCGGAGGAATCTTGCTCTTCACCCCCACGGTGGACTTTGGTTTCCTTTTCTTTGTGAGAATGAAAAAGGGGAGGGTTTTCAACCAATCTTCTGTGCCATAAAAGTTGCAATACACCAGGAAAAATAAAACGTTTCAATGGCTTAGGAGAAAAACGAGAGTAAGAACATTCCTAAAGTAAGTCACACGGAAAGTGGCACTTGAACCCAAGACTCAGATGAGGGTCCTCATGAGTCCCATCCTTCCCCTTCCTCTCCCCGTATTCCCTTCAGGAAGGAAAAGGCTTAGTGCCCTGGCACTGACGGCCAGGCAAATCCACCAGCTGCACTAGCTGGATTTTTATGGGAGTTTTGTGTCTTCTCCCCCTTCATTTTCCCTGAGGATGTTGATTTAGCAGCTCTGGAAAGCTGAGAGTGGAGAGGAGGAGGACAAGACAAACTGCTTGGAAGGGGCTTTTGCTGTCTCCAAGTGCAGCTAGTGGGAAACGAGACGTGTATGCTATTCCTTGTGTTCCTGGTGGATGGATACTCCTCCTCTCCAGGGTCCTCAGCAGTAGATGGTTGATTTCTGCTTGAGAGAGATATTTTTTTCCTCCTTTCTTTTCTGGTGTAAGATTTTTCTTGCCCATTCTCCGGAGTCCTTTGCTAGAGCTCCCCACTCTTCTCTTCCTCAGGCTGGAATAAGATGCCTGGGGAAAAGGCAGTGATTGACAGGAGAGTTACTGCAGCCTGAAGCTGTGAACCTTCAGAAGGACCATGGGGTGAATTCCAGCCATTTTTGGCATGTGGTGTTTGCTGGATGACAGCAAATGCAAACTCTTAAATCACAGAGTAGTCACTGCAGTCCTCAAAACCATCCTCTCCCACGGCCTCAGGGTCCAGCAGAGAGGTTAGCACCAAAACCTGCGATGTTCCCAGACATCCACTCAGCTCTCCAACCAGATAACATAGCCCAAAGGCCCTGTGCTTGGCAGAACAGACAGAGCTCAGGAAGGGAGACCTGCCCATGATCCATGGTGATGCACGTGGTCACAAATCATCCCCCCACAAGCGATGGAGCAGTGCAGTAAGGGAAGGTCGAGCTCGGAGCACACCTGAGGTGTCACTCCAAGTGGCAGCCACCAAGACAGGGTTTGTTTTCTCCCTCCATGCTCCCCATCCCTCTCCACAGGAGCCAGGCCCTTCTGCCGGCACTGCAAACGGGCTGCCTGCCAGCCTGCTACAACAGCTACAACATAATTACTCCCACCCAGCTACAACATAATTACTGCTGGCGGTGAGTTCATGCATCATAGCCCTGATGCTGCCCAGCCCTCGGCTCCTCGGCAGCCAAGAGACACCCATGGTCTGCTCTTCCAGAGCCCCTCATCCTTTTGGTGGGTTAAGAGGAGCAGTCATGGTGCGTGCTGCTGCAGCCAAAAAGACGTCCCCAGCAGCTAACAGATCCCAAAGGAGCTGAGGGTCTTCCCAGCCTCAACCAGCAACTACACCCTGAAGAATGAGGATGGAGAAATACAATAAATGGTCCCTTGCATTGCCCCAGGGAAGGCTGCACAGCCCCAAGCAGAGGTGGCAGGACCCATTGCATGCACAGTGTAGCCTCAAACCCTGGGGTATTTCACACATGGGCTGGGTACACACAAACGCCTGCACCAGTGTTGCAGGAGACTCGTGTCCTTTCAAACACGATGGGATTGTTCAAAGGATCTTTGCAGCCCAAAAGCCTTTCCCTGGTTGTGCTTTGATTAGGCAAAAGCGACTCTGCTCACCCGCTCTTCTGAGAACACAACAATGAATTTTATGCTCCAGGGAGCAAAAATGATGTCAAAAAGCTGAGAAATGGGGCAGAGGAGAGGGCTGCTTTTTCAGCAGCCCGTGATCTGCTCTGCCTCAGCGAGCAGGCAGGTCCTCGCGCTGCACACCTTGCAGCTGTAAGCCACACTCTTTAGCACAACTCCTGTCATAAAAAGCAGGCACATTATCTGATCACTCCCTGGGAGAAATCTCGGAGAAATCTCTAAGAAATCTGTTACCAAGGCTTCCAGATGCTCCCGTTCATCCTGCTTCATCTGGAGCAGCGGCACTGACTGACTTAAAAAAGCAGCTTTTCATTTTTCAAACATCTGCTTAATTCCACCTGCACGTAATCAAAATATTTCCACTGCTCCTTCCTGCGGTGTCAAGCCCGTGTTTTGCTGAGCAGCCTCAGAAGCATCAGCACGTTGTGGTAACACAAAAGCCCCTTTTCCATTTGAGCCCCAGAGGTCATGGGTGCAGCGGATTCGGGAGACTGTGATGCATTTGGGAGCTAAATTAGCCACAAAGCTGCTCAGAGGTGGGAGGGAGGATAGAAAGCTGTCTGCACCCTCTCTGAATTTAAAAGCAGATGTTCTCATTTCGTAACTGCTTATTGTCCTCATAGGAACATTTCTGGAATTAGTGGAGGAGCAGAGATAGCGTCAGGGACAAGGTTTTGCTGAAATACCTGAGTGATCTGATACCACAATGAGAGGTGCTGGAGAAGCAGCAGGAGAGACAAGCTGTATGGTTTGGCCTGGGACTGACAAATCTCTGCTCCCCTCCAGGGCAGACAGAAGACAAGGATGGTGAGTGTGTCTTCAGGATGAGGGTCAGTGAGCCAGGAAAGAGGAGATGGTTTGGAAAGAGATTAGCAGGGTTTGTGTCCTGCTGAAGAGGACACACATGGCCATGCTTCAGCTCCTGGCAGAGCTGGGAGCAGGTAGGGACAGGGCTCCACTTACAGCAAAGCCATAGGGCTCATTTGATTTGATTAACTCCCTCCCTACCCCTGGATCTCCTCCAACACACAAAATCTCCTTGTTCATCCTCACATCAGGGCAGAAGGACTCTGGGCAGCTCGGTTCCTCCAGGCAGACAGCAGAGCCTTCGAGCCCAGAACTGGCCCCTGCATTTAGCTGTGGTTTCTGCAAGTCACTGCACTCCAAGCTTCGCTAATTTATTAGAGGGTTGTTGCTTGTTGTTTGTGTACTGAGCCAGGTAGAAAACAGCTTCTGCAGAAGAGGATAATTGCAGTCAGATAAGCTCTTCAGAGCCAGGATTGCAAAAATACAATACATTGTACACCAGCAGTTGTCTGGATAGACTAGAAATCTGGCTGAGTTTTGGGGTAGGGGAATGTTTCCCACTCCGTTAGAGGCTCCTTGTTTGCCTTTGGGCAGATCATTTGATGTGTCTTGATCCCCTGTATGTAGAAGAGGTGACAAAAATGCTTCACTTTGGCAAGCACACCCCTGGAGCAGTGGGCTGCGTGCACTACAGGAGACTGGGTGTTTGGATGTGTGGTAGTGGCAGCCTTGCTAGGACAGCTGAGATGACACTTTTGCCCCACGGGGTTTATTTCTAAGTTGCCCATGCCACTAAGGCAGCGTGTTCTGCAATCAGGGTCTTGCTCTCCCAGGCCGGATACTCCTGCTTCATAGGCACATGGTGAAGTTAGAAATCTATGGCCAGTTTGTCACTGCTGAGATGACAAACAGTGCTCTAAATGATGGATTGTGGCAACAGGAGCAGGCACAGCCATATGGGCTGATGGCAGCCCCAGCCTGAACTCTGCCTAAGTGTCAAGACTGAAGGCAATGCAAACACTTGGGAAAAATTCAGGGCATGGCATGTTTTCCATGAGCTTGGTGCTGCCAAAAGGTACTGGCTTTCCAGGAGCCAAGATCTGGTGCTCAGCTCCACCGTAGAGGCAGCAGGATCACATTTGCTGCTTCACTACCTTGCTCCATCTTTTCCAGCCCTGTGGGGACCCACATTAGCTGTCAGCAAGCAGCAGATTATCCGCACCATGCTCAGCTCTGCAGAGCTGTGCCAGCAGCAGTGTCAGTGCACACCAGTGCTGCTGGTGGCTCTTCACACTGGGGCAGGAGGGTCCAATCCAGTCCTGATACAAACCCAGGGGCTTGGCTGGGAATCCATTTGGCTCTGTGTTCCCCAGAAACGTGATTCAGAAGCCACTGTCTGACACTGAGAGATAGGTATGACACTGAGACTCCAGGAGACAGAGCAGCATCCCCAGGGTGCGAGCAGAGCACGCACAAGCCAAGCTGGAGAGCACAAAGCCTTATAAAGGCAGTGCTCTGGGTTTGTCCTTCCTTCAGCTCTTCAGGCGGTGAAAAGGACGGCTCACAACCCTAATTAACTGGAACATGCTAATACCACTGAGCTTCCCTGGCCAGCAAATCTGGCACAAGGCGTGTGGGATACTTTCCAAGCAACTGTTATGGGGAGCATGGGCCTGCAATTTATTATTCAATGAGCAGTGTTTCCTCTCTGCCTCCACTGAAGAGCTCGGATCAGACACATGAGGGAGGTGAATCTGGAGCCTGTAAATCCACTTCGAAAGCCATTTCATGCTGGAGGGAGAAGAGACTTATTTCTCCCCAGGCATTAAAGGTATTTAAGATGCCAGGAGAAATAGGGCTTCGCACAGCATTACCTCTCTGAGCACTCAGGACTTTCAAACGCTGCAGCATGTGGTGCTCAGCTTCCCACAGGGAGAACCATGTTCCTTCAGGGTGACATTCACTCTGGGCAGAAGATGGACAGCTTCCCATGACATCCTCATTCGAGGGCCAGAGCAGTGTGCATCGTCATTAGCAGAGCAAAGAGGAGGAGCACAGCCAGCCCTGGTCACTGGAGAAAGGGGAAAGGCAGCAGGCGCCATGTCTCCGGATGGGTTATTCCCTGTTTTGACAGCTGTCCTGGGCAAGGCAATGCCCCGGCTTATTCCCCTGGAACGGAGGGGGAAGGAGCCTGCATAGCTCCTATTACAGATAAATCACTCTATGAACTTTGAATGGGGAGCAAAGAGCAGGGCCCTGAAAAACATCAATTCATCCCGTGGTAAGATCATCGCTCTTGGCGCTGACTGTGCTGTTAGAACCAGCAGCAGAAGACACAGCCTCCTGAAGGCCACTGCCTGCTTCTGGCCTTGACTTCAGCCTGGAGCCATCCCGCAGCAACCCTGGCCCCGGGGCTGTTTGGGGCAGCTCCAGCACAGGGCTGGGTAGCAGTGAGCTGCCTGACCAAGCACCACCACAGCCTCAGCATTGCAGACACTGGGAACCGGTCAGATTTGTGTGGTATTCCCAGAACCTGGGCTCTGTGGCCATCTTTAATGCAAGTAATGAATAGACCACACAGCCTCAGAGAAGCCAGGGGAAAGCAAATCTCGGGGTGTGATGTGATTTCATGACTACTGTGTTCTGGCTGTGGAATATGGACGCTAACCAACAAAAGACTTCAGCACCTTGAGCAGCCGAGCCTGCCCAGCCCATTTTTGTAGGGTGAGCTCATGAAGACCTTTCCCACATCCCTGCTGTACAGAACTGAGGTGAGAAACCTTAAAGAAGCTAAAAACAATCCACATGCTTCAGGCCCTGCAGAGGCAGCTCCACATGTCTGTGAGTGCTCAGTAGCCTCACCATGAACCAGGCATCCAAGTGCAGGAGAAGAGTGTTACTGGGTGTCTCTGCCCAGGGACCAGGGTCTGGCTGGGGAAGCTGAAGCATGACCCATGATGGGGAAGGCTGAGAGGACAAAACTGTTTTGGCCAAGCCATGTGCTGCGTGTGGAATATCAGAGGGGTTTAATGAATAGCTCAGAATAAACAGGCAAACGAGTGGCAGCCAGAAATGTTAATATTTGCAGAAATCTCCTGGATTTGGCGCTCGGGTGTGGGGAGGATGCCGGTGGAATGCAAACGTGGTGGATTCCTGGCTGCCTGGAGGGGCAGCATGGGGAATCTCACATCTCGGTGTGTCAGACAGCTTGTGATGGTTTACGTGGGGAGTCCTGGGCTTTCATATGGCTGCTGAGCTTGGGGAGGGAGATTGGGATGGGAAGCTCAGCAGCCATATGAATCCAGTCCCTAAGAACTCGGCTATTTGAGTGTCCTTGGAAAAACAAAAGCTATGGTTAAGCAGCATTCATCCGTCCGTGCCCGTTCCGGGACCTGTTTCCTACATGCCATCACCAGTGGGTTGTGGGTTAAATCCTCCCACAGCCCCAGTGCCCCCAGGGCCATGCAGCATCCAAGGGCTCAGAGGTGCCCCAGTCCCATGGTGAAAACTCCCTCCCTCCATGTAGTAGGAGATGGATTTGTCCATGCTGACGCACAAGCCTTCTCCATGAGCTCCTGGACACACAAAGGGCAAAATGACCTTCAGACCACTGGTCTTACTTGACCTGGGTCCTTTCATGGCATGTTTGGGATGGTTTGAACTTGCTCAACACCTCTCACCATCTCCATCTGGCTCTTCTCTGCACCATGGCTGCCAGTTCACGGGGTACTTGGGGCCAGTTGGATGCCTTCAGAGCACAAGGGTCTGGCTTTAGCAAAGCAGCAGTGTCATTTGGGCCTGGGAAGAAAATATTGCCAAATAATGGCCTAGCCTTGGGTCACCCTCCTCCTCCAGCTATTTATCCAAAGATATCGCATCTTGGAGCATTGCTTCATTTCCTGCTCGCTTTTCTAACCAAAGTCTTTAAACCGTGTCCCTGCAGCTGAGGTCATGGAGGGATGCAAAATGTTCATTAACGGTCATGCAGCCGTTACCTTGATCCACCTCATCCTTTCTTCTCTCACTTTTTTCCTCCCAATTGCTGTTTTCCCTTTCCATTTCTCCCTCTCTCCTGGTCTCACTGCAGGAGAGAGCCGGCAGGAGCCCACTGAAGCGGAGCCCCCTGGGGTGCAGCCTGCTTCTGGGGACATCAGGAGTCTGAGGATCTCTCCTGGCCCAGCAGCACCACACTCCCTCCTGGCCAGGGATGCTGTGGGCACTGAGAAGGGCTGGCTCCTGGCTCAGCCCCATAGGGTCATTCCCCTGGGGCTTGTCTGGGTGAGCACATGGAATAGACCAGATTTAATTCAGCTCAGTGTCTGAGATGTGGAACTAAGGACCACTGACAGGTCCCAGGGTAAGAACAGAGGATAGCACTGATAAGTCTTTCGACTGTGTTTAAAACAAACTCCCACATGTGGGCTGTCAAACCCCAGTAGGCAGCTGAGCTGGGAATTACCACGTGCTGCTGCTCTTTGTTCCATTACAGACACACCAAAACCATCATCTCACCCCAGTGTCTGTGGCTGGAGCACCCCTGCCTCCAGGTTTCCGCTCTGCAGGGGACAGGCTGTGGGTGCAGAAGGGCACAGACCAGCGAGCACAGCAGTCACAGCTGAGGGGCTGCCCAGCACCTCCCCATTGGGGCTCCAGCCCCAGTTCACCCCTCAGCCCCCTGCCCTGTTCCACAGCCAGGCACTGCTCAAGCAGAGTGGGATCCAGAGGAATCAAAGTCCTCGCTGTGTATTTGTACTCAAACCAAAGCGAAACAGGGAAATCAAAATCCAAGGCCTCTCAAGCCCTCTTGAGCTTTCCTGCCCATGTTTGGAGAGCTGGCACAAGGGATCGATACTGCGGATGAAGTGGGAAGTGCAGTGGGTCCAGCTTCATCCCCCTCCTTCTCTGAAGCCAAACAGTGCCTCTGACACCCATCTCCAAGAATACGTTTAGTGCATGGAGTGGAGAACTGCAGGGGGGTTTGGACACAATCCATGAGCTTTCAGCCAGACCCTTCCCGATCCACATTATCCTTCATCTCCCCAGTGCATAATCAGGCTCTCCAAACACAGTGTTCTCAGGTCCCAGCCCAGAGCTTGGAGCCTCCCAAGAGGAATATGCTAAAAAAAGAAAGAAAAACATTACACTGCCAACTGAAGCGAGTGCTGAAAGGAAGGAGATGCCAGGAGCACTTCAACAAGAATCCGAGACCCAGGGACGCTGGGGTGTGTGTTTTCAATCCGCAGATGGGAGATGTGTTCATTGGGAAGTGACTGCCACTCACTGTTAGCTTCAGACCTCATAGCTGATGTCCCAGCAAGTGAAATGGCCATGACGAGGACATCCCCGCCTGCATTGGAACTTTCTCCTGGGATTGATGGATTAGTGCAGTGCGTGGTAAAATGGTGCCGCTCTTCCTTTGGCTCCGAAACCTGCATTTGCATCTCAAACCTACAAAGATGGAGATGAGCAATGTTACATGGGCAATCAGTCCTGCTGGCAGCAAGGGGAGTTATTTGGGAAAATCAAATCAGGGAATCAGGGGGTTCAGGATTCCCCTGGGTGCTGGTGTAAAGCACCGCTCCGATGAGAGCAGCATCCTGCAGCCCCCAGGTATCCACTGGCACGGCCCCAGCCCAGTGCTGCAGCAGGGGGATGCTCCTGCTGCTCACACTGTGTGTGAGTGCCCAGGACCAGGTTCCACCTGAGCTAGCCCAAATTCTGCTGTTTAAGGGTGAAGCTTCAGTTATCTGGCTACAGAGGGACTCGCCTTCTCCAAACAACAGGCCTGCAGCTGCCCCGGGGTACATGGAGGTGCAGGCTGAGGGCTGGCACCTCCCTGGGCTCTCTAACCAGCCCCACAGGGAGGGATGAGCTCTCTAAACACAGCACAGATGCTGGTTCATGGGGACATCACCCAGCAGTGACAGCTCAAGCTGCAAAGGGAACATAACCTTCCACAGCACATTCCAGATCTCTGCTGAAAAGCAATTACTGATGCTTTTACCTCTGTGCAGAGCTGCACAAATAATGGACCCCGGTGCTGCAAGCTGCAAGAGGTCAGGAAACAGCACCCTGGCTTACCCCAGGCTGCGTGCCCTGCGCTGGGTGTCTTGCCTGCAGGTTTGTGCATGTGTCTGTGTGTGTCTGTGCATAGTCTGTGATTCCTCCTGAAGCAAGGAAATCAGAGGCTGGACATGGCTGATGAAGCCATTTCCCTCTCAAAAGGAGACGATTCAATTCCCATCCAAAATCCAAGAGTTCAAAGCCAGCTATTTTGCAGGGTATTGCTGGCTTGTGGCAGGAAGATGACATGGAGTGCCAGCGCCTCTCCCGCTGTGCAGGTGCTACCCACACTGGGCTGGCAGCAGTCACTGCTCCCGGCAAGCCCCGGCCCATCCACATCGTGAGATCCAGCCTACTGGAAGCACAAAACTCCATAAATGTGTGGAGTGAGGTTTTGCTGTGTTAACTCACAGCTAAGCAGAGGTTGTTCATTCATTTCTGGATCCCTGTGTCATCCCCTAGGTCCTGGTGTCACCATCCTAGTGACATTCCCACAGGGACCCCACTGAGTTGTGCAGTGCAGTGGGGCGAAAGGCAGCAATGGGAGCAGGTTCAGCCCGTTGGAGACAATTCCTGCCCAGCAATTGCTTCTTGTCCTCCAGTGGCCAGCCCCCGAGTGAGGGGTCTTGAGTCTCCACAATAACTGTTGGTGCTGGCAGCATGTTTGGGCATGGCCTGACCTTGTTGGTGTCCACGGATGCCACTTATTTGACCACCCAGAGGCCTCAAAGCACTTTCACAGCAGCCCACATCCTTCTCCCTTGTCCATGGCACTTCCTGGAGCTCAGGACTTCCCCTGGGGACACCTAGGGGTCCTGAGCTGCCTAAGTCAGGGCTCTGCATTGCAATGGTGAGCAACAAGGAGCTTCAGCTCATCACTGCTTTGTGCCCATGGGCAGCATCCCCCAGGACTGATTGCTCCTCATGTAGCCAGTGGTGCTCCAAGTTCAAACATCACTGCAGGGCTGTGGCTGAGCGTGTGACCCCAAGAGGCCGGTGGACACAAGAGAGAGGCTGATGCCTGCAAGCAGGGCCGCTGTGGCCACATGCCAGTGGGCAAGCATGCACAGTGCAAGAGAGAGCCTGGGAAAATCCTTCAGACACGCAAATGTGGACAGGTGGAAACATTTTATGCATTAATTGCACTGCTCTAATGGTGAGAAAACACCGAGCAGCAGCAGGAAGGCAGGAGATGGACAGTGCCCTGCGCATCGCCCCGATGGGGCTGCTCAGATTCTAACAGCGGTTAGAGACAGACAGTCTGTGAAACTCGTGCTCGTTCCCATTACTTCCAGTACTGAAAGCTCTTGTGATTTCTCTCACATGTCCACCACTGTTTGCCACTTCCCATAACATCCCAGGGCCCACCATCAGATGACCACACAAGGGTGAAACCCTTCCTCCTTTCCCCCGCTGACAAGCCTGCAGCCCTTGTGATTATTGAGTAAAACGTGAAGCTGTGACCCTGAGGCTTTGGTCAGAGCTGCTCCGTGAAGGTCCTGGAACCTGGAAAGCTGGCTCATGTCCTGCGAGCTTCCAACCCCTGGAGAGGGGAAACCAGGGAACACAGGGGACGGGTTTACCCTGCTGCTCATTTCTATGCTCTCATTGCTTAATGCAGCAGCGGGGCAGTGCAGGGGTGGTGGCAATGAGAGCAAGGCAATGTCATGGAATGCAGCGCAGGGGCAGTGCAGCGCAGGGGCAACGCAGCGCAGGGGCAGTGCAGCGCAGGGGCAATGCAGCGCAGGGGCAGTGCAGTGCAGGCCATGCATTAGATGGGTGCGGTGCGGTGCGATGCGGTGCGGTGCGGTGCGGTGCGGTGCGGTGCGCTACCCCACGCACTCTCCCACTGGCGCCGCGCAGGGCCCCGTCACTCCTACCCGGACCCGCGCGAACACGTGACCACATCACATCCCGGAGCACCCCCCCCCCGCCCACCGCCCACAGCCCCCATCCAATGAGCGCACGGGCGGGCCCTGAGTCCGCACGGCGATTGGTCGAGGCGCGCGTCAGTCCAGGGGCGGGGCGGAGGCTGCGGTCGGCGCGGTGCGGAGCGGAGCGGTGCGGGGTCGGGTCCGAGGTCGCGGCGGGGATCGAGGCCAGTGAGCGCGGTGGGTGCTCCGGGGGGCCGGGGATGACCGGGGCGGGGTGTCGCGGAGCAGGCCGGGCCCCGCACCTCAAGGCCCGGGCCTGGGGGGTGCAGCGGGCTCTCGGCAGCCCCGGGCCGGGTGCGGTCACAGCCGGGCGGCTGCAGCACAGGCACCGCCGGGCCCTGGGGTAAGGCCCCAGAGCCCCCCCAGCCTGCCCGGTGGCCGCTTGCTGCCCGTGGGCCAGGTGACCCCTTCCCTGGAACCCTGTCGGGACACATGGCCCGGCGCTGTGGGACACTGGGAGTGGCTTTGGTGAAGTAACAGGGAACAAAGTTGTTGTTGGGCAAAGGGCTGTCCCTCTGCCGGGGATTCTCCGGTATTCCCACCGCTTGGGGCTTTCCAGGGCTGGATACATCCAGTGCAGCACCTGGATAAAGCTGGTGACCAAACCCTGCCCCAGAGCACCCAGCAATGAGGAGAGGCAAAGCCTGCCCTAGCCCAGGGGGAAGGGGATTTGGGGATGCTGGTGCTGGAAGCTGACTTTGGGACCTGTGTGCCAGCAGGGATGGCCGGCAGGAGCCAGGACCGGAGCCTGCGGGAGGAGCTGACATGTGCCATCTGCTGCGAGCTCTTCAGCGAGCCCGTCATGCTGGACTGCATGCACCACTTCTGCAAGACCTGCATCCAGGGCTACTGGGCGAGCGGCACCCGTGTCCCCTCCTGCCCCCAGTGCCGCCGCGAGTTCCCCAGCCGCTCCTTCCGCACCCACTACCTGCTCTCGGGGCTGGTGGAGAAGGTGCGGCGCTGCGGCTCCGTGGGGCACCAGCACAGGATGCGGGTGAGTGGCTTCTGCCCGGCTTGGGGAGAAGGGGACGGGTGCCACGTGAGCCCTGTGTGGCCACCACAAGCCTGGTACCCCCTCCTCCTGCAGTCAGTTCCCCTGCAAGGAAGCCCCATGCATGCCTCGTCTGCCCCAAGCGCAGTGACATCTGTGTCTCTTCCTGATTCCTTCCCTCTCCCTGTTTCCTTCCAGCTGTCTGTCCTTTGGATGCTTTCTTCTCTTGCATTTGTTCCCTCACTGCCGTGCCTGACTTCCATCGCAGCCTCGTTTCTCACGTAGGGACCACGCAGCGGGGGGTGAGGGCTGCGTGCGCTGCTTGAGGGGTCAGTCCCTGCACAGGTCAGTTCACAGCACACAGTTTAAACCTTGAGCAAACAGATTTCCCACGCTGGAGCTCCCAGCCTGGGATAATAATAAATAATTTTATTTATTAAAAATAAATTTGTTTCGTTATGTGCACACATACGTAGTTCTCAAGTCTGTGCATCAGGTGCTTTCTTCTCTTTACTGTCTTTATAATTGCAGCCTCCCTTTAATGCTGGTCTCAGGAATTAGGATTGCTCCTGAATTACAGTGAATGGTCTCCTCACCTTCTTTAACTTGTTCCTGCAGAAGCACCTGGAAGATGCTTTGCAAGCTCGTCAGAAGGAGATGGAGAACTTCTTGCAGAGGAAGCGTGTGACACAGGAAGATATCTGTGGCCTGATGGTAATGCCGTGTGATACCTGCTTTTTGTACAGCCTCTGGGTTAACGTTCATAGAGGATCTGTGTATCACTTCAGCTGGGATTTTGCTCAGTTTCCTGTAAAAATCTAGATGGATAACTTATGTAGGGATCTGAACATGCTCCCCTGCATGTAGGCCGAAGCCCATTGCTACTGAACATTCAGTGGAGGCTTTGGGAAGAGGCATGAAGCACTTGTTAATGCAGCGTTTACAGGGTGCGTTGGTGCAGCAGAGCCTGGACAGGGTGAGTGTCAGCTGAGCAGCCTCTTCTGGCCCTGCAGCGCTGCCACTTTGGGAGAGGGTTAATTCTTGGAAGCTCTAAAATCCTCTTGTGTATCTGAAGGAGTGGCAGCAAAGCCGAAGGAGCTGGGTCAGGAGCTGGTGCTGCAAAGAGCAGTGGCCTTCTTAAAATGACTGTGTTTGGGTTCACTGCGAAGCTCTGAGATGATGTGAGGAGCCTGAGTGCTCTCTATGGGCTTGTCACTACTTGTGACACTCTGCTTGTCACTGATCAGTGAAGCAAGGACAGACACAGGCTGTCTGCACTTCCTTCTCAAGTGACATAAAAGTATTAAAAGCCAAGGAAGGAGAGTTTAAGGAAAATGGAAGTAGCTCAGAGGTGAGATACAACTGATGGGAGGCTGTCCTCTGACTGGAGTCACTGATGTCTCTGCCTGCACTGTTTCGTTACTCTTATCCCACTGCCAGATTTGGGATAGACCTTTGACATTAATGAAGTATTAGCAAGTAAGCGCATGTGGCTCATGTCCAGTTGCAGTGGAAGAGCTGACTAGGAGATGTTTCAAGAGTACAGGAGCAAATTGCTGACCTGAACAGGGAGGCCATGCATGTCCTCTGCGGTTCTGGTGTGTCAGCACGAGCACCTGCTGGAGCAAAGGGAGGCCAGGGGGCCATGCGTGCTGCTGGAGTTTCAGATACAGTCTGGGGAGATGGGTTTCCTGCTGGTAGAAAGGGATGTGCATTTCAGGAAGCACTCCTTGAGAAAATAATGAGGGCTGAGGTTGCACTTAGAGCTTAAAAGCTTAAAGGTTTGGAAAATAGAAGGTCATTGGCTGTCTCTTGTAAACAGGCAGGAAGGCAGAGCGAGCACCACAAGGTTGGCTGGCTGACCAAACAACTGGGAAAAAGTGACCTCTGAAAGAGCTGAATGGGATTTATCAGCCTTATCTACAGAGATTAGTTTGTGCAGCTCCCCCATCTCCCCATACAAACAACAGGCCTGGGAGATGGAGGCAGCAGAGAAAAAGAACAAGTTGCCAGTGTCAGGCAGCCCTGCCTGGGGGTCTGGCACGGTGTGAAATAAATCCTGACCAACCTGAGCAGTTGAGTCTGCAGCTCCAGGAAAGCAAAAAAGCTCCAGTCTTACACACAAGCCAATTCCTGGTGGTGTGGGAGAGGGCTGTGGGTGCCCACTGTGGCTGTGTGCAAGGATTTCTAGTTAAGGTGACCAAGCCATTGGTAAAGTTTTTGGGTTTGTTTTTGGTTGGTAAATTTTGGTTTCATTTGTTTTTTCCCTTTGGCTCTGCAGCCTCAAAAGTTGTCCTTGTGTCCTATTCTCCATCCAGAAAGTTGTGGGTATGTCTGAGACACTTGATTTCCAGGACTCTGTAAGCAGAGTAACAGCTGAGCCATCCTCTGCACCTCCTAGTGTGTTTTAGCTGCCAGGCTCATCTGCCTTTTCCTTCTCAGAAGGTGTCTGGGGAGCTGAACTTTAAGATCCGGACACAGTTTGCCTGCCTTCATCAGATCCTGGAGGAAGAGGAGAGAGCTGTGCTGGCAGAGCTGGCCCAAAAGGAAGCGCAGTTGCTGGCCCAGCTGCACAGGGACGTGCATGGGCTGGAGGAGGGGATATCAGTGCTGCAAAGGGACATCGAGCGCATAGAGCAGGCTCTGAGCAAGATGGAAGAAGTGTCGTTGCTGGAGGTGAGTGTCTTTGGCTGACCCTGGCAGGAGGATGAGGGATGTTTCAGCATCTGCCTATGGGATGGGGAGAGTCCTAAATGACAGAAATAGGCTGTACCTGGAAGTTGATCTCACTGGCATCCCTCCAGATTATTTGCCCAATCCCTTGGAGTCCAAAGACTTTAGCCACAAGGGATATAGGATCTGTCGGATGTGGTGGGTCTAAGGAGCCTTACTCCTTCTCTGTCACCCCTGGCCCCGGTGCGCAGACAGTTTCCCCCAGGGTGAGGGTCCTGGTAGGTTGGTTTCCTCTCTCTGTGCTGTGTGACAGTCTGAGGCAGGACAAGGAGCTTATTTGTGCAGCTGCATGAATTACAGACAGTGACTGCTAATTCTCTCTGCTTCTCACTGCAGGTGGAGAGCCTGGATATCAGGTACATGTCTGGCGTGAAAGAAGCTGATTCCCTTTTCAGGAGCTTATCTCTGTCCCTGGCTGGGACCACATGAGGGAGGGATCTTATCTCAAGCTTTTAAAGCATCACAAATTGCTCAGTGAGCTGCTGGTGCTGTGCCAGCTGGGGGCTGATCCCCAGCGCATGCTGGATGTTCTTCTCGGGAAGCATGCGTGTCGGGATGGCTGAATGTGCTGGTTTGGAATGAATGCAAGAGCAATGCATGCTGCAAGCAGGAGCAAGGCTGATGCCACAGCCTTTGGGTACTTTGGCTTCTCCCTGCCCTTTCTTAGCTTCTTACAGCTCATGGGGCTGCAGAACTGACCTTGAGGTTCAGGTTTGTCTGAGGCTGTGAGTAATTGAGGGCCAGAACTGCCACAGGGGAGCATGTCCCTTTCCCCTCCCTTTCTGGGCAGAGGTTTGACGGCTGCTCTCTCTGCCCCAGGCCCTCGGTGCGCGTTGAGACCCAGCCTGCTTTTGACCTGGAGCACTACAGGGACAGCTGCAGCGGCCCCTTGCAGTACATCTTCTGGAGACGGATGCTGCGCTCCATCTGTCCTGGTGAGCGGATCGGGGTGAGGGATGGCTGAGCTGGGGATGCTCTGTAGAGGGAATATGCAGCCAGTAAAATGCCACCTGGGTGTCTCCACAGCTCCTGCCCCCCTCACCTTCGACCCTGAGTCAGCCCACCCCAACCTGGTCTTCTCCAGGGACCTGACAGCAGTGACAGAGAGGAGCCGAGCCCCTCCTGTGCCCATGAACCCGCGGCGCTTCCGCCAGTGCGTCAACGTCCTGAGCTCCCAGACCTTCGACAGCGGCCGGCACTACTGGGAGGTCTGGGTGGGCAGCAAAACCAAGTGGGACCTGGGGGTGGCCGCCGAGGCTGTGGACCGGGCAGCGAAGGTCAAGCTGTGCCCGGAGAATGGCTACTGGACACTGCGCCTGCGGAACAGGACCGAGTACTGGGCCACCACCACCCCCTGGGTGCGCCTGACTCCCCGCCGGGCTCCCCGCAAAGTGGGGGTGTTCCTGGACTGCCGGGAGGGCACCGTCACCTTCTTTGATGCTGGGGACATGTCCCACCTCTTCACCTTCCACCAGGTCTCTGCGGAGAGATACTGCCCCTTCTTCAGCACCTGCTTCAGCGATGGGAGCGACAACATGGAGCCCATGCGCCTCTGCCACTTGTCCCTGTGAGGGGCGAGGAGGAGCTTTGGGGACACCAGCCTGGCTCCTTGTTCCTGCCGGCTGGCTGCTCCCCAGGACAGGAGGCCAGTCTGCACACATGAGGGTGTTGGAGAGGCTGTTTTGGCTTCAGTTTTAGGAGGAAGGAGAGGGATGAGTTTCTTCCCAGCTCCTGAACGCCTGCTGTTTGTGCCATGGGCTGTGCGTGCTGCACTGGCACCCCTCGAAGAACAACCTTCCACGCCTGAGCACTGCACAGTTCAGTAACCACAGCCACAGGCTGCTTGCACCTCCTGTCGCTCCATGCTCCCACCTGTAAAACGCTGGAGGAGGGCAGCAGTCCTGGAATACTGTCAAGTGCCTTTGGACACTGAACTCTTGTGTCCCAGCCATTGGCTTCCTCGGCTCAAAGGGCTTTATGGGGAAGGGCTGCAGGCTGGCGGCAGAGGGAGCTCGGTGCACGGTGTGGGCCCCGCTGCAGCCCGGGACTGTGGTGCTGCCTCCCCTCCACTCCCCTCTCTTCCCTTCCACTCCCATTCCCCTCCCCTTCACTCCCCTCCCTTCCACTCGGTCGCTATTAAAGCTCATTAAAAAGACCTCTGTGTCTCAGAGCTTGTATGCTGGGGGGGGGATCTACTGCACTGGGCTCTAGTACAGCCTGGGGGTGCAGAGCAGTTCCATTGGCCCCTGCTCCAGCCCTGGCTCCATCCACCTGCAGCGCAAGTTGAGTGGATTTGGCTGCTGCAGTTAGTGCCTGGGGGGTGCTGGCCATGTCCGCACCTTGCTCACGGCTGTGAAGTTGACTTGAGGTGCTGGGGTGGGTCTGAGCTGGGCTGGTGGGAGGGAGGATGGCGGTGTCTGGGATGAGGGGAGTCATCATGTTTATCCCACTCGAGTCCATTCCAGGGTCAAAGCAGAGGCCAGAGCTATCCCAATCCTGTGCAACCCCTGATGCTGGCGGGAGCCTGCAAATGCCTCCTCTGCAGAGGCTTCACTTTCTGCACTGTGGGAAGGGCTGGATGTGAAGGTTTTCCAGCTCCCACAGCTGGGCACAGGGATGCTTGTCAAAGCAACTCCTTCGCTGGTCATCCCGCTGCCCAGTGGGGGTCAACAGGGGCTCTGCCCTCCCATGGTACCACCAGGGCCATTCCCCCATCCTATGCAGCTCTGCTGCAGTGTGCCAGGGCTGGGCTCTGCTGTAGTTCTGGGGTTGCCTAATGCCTGTGCTGGGGCTGGAGATGACTTTGCGCTCAGGCAGAGGGGAGGAGGACCCAAGCAAGATGCAGGCAGACGTGGCCTCCTGTGCAGGAGCACCGAGCAGCCCGGGGCTCCATGGCCTGGGGTGGAGGTGGGTGCAGAGGGACCCCCTTTATTGGGAAGCTGCTGCTCTGTGCAGCCCTGCTCGGGGGTTGGATGTGGAAGGGATGTCAGGGTTTTCTGCTCCCTCCCTGCTGAGCCCCTGGGCTGCACTCAGCCTCCTTTCCAGGCTCCTGCATCATCTTCTCGCTGCCCTCCAGCCTCAGCTGGAATAAGAGTGGAGAAGAAAGAGCTGTTGGCTTGGAAATGCTGCTGTGAGCGGCGCCGTCATCCCCTGGCAAGGGCTGGGACCCTCTGCAGGAAGGTGATGCTGGTTTGATCACAGCAGGGAGCTGAAACCCATCCTGACTGACCCAAAACCGCAGGCAAGTGAGTCTGGGCAGCAGCAGCGGGATCCGAAGCGGGAGCAGGAGGGGATGCGCAGGCACGGGCAGGCAGGGAGCGCAGCCGGCTCCCGCTGCCACCGCTGCCGTGTGCCGCGTGGGCCGGTGTGGCGGCACGGGCTGCGAGCTGCTCACTGTGACGTGTGCCAGTGCCATCGCTGCCACCTCCTACACCTTCCCCTTGCCAAAGCAGAGCTGGAGAGCAGCGAAACCTGCTTGTCCCACATCCCTGGGCTGAGCAGGCTCTTGAATAAGCACATCCTTCCTCCTCCTGCTGCCAGGCTGTGTGTGGTGGTTGTGGTGCTGCTCCAAGGGCAGCTCCAGAGCTGCATTTCGGGGTGTAACATCCTTGCCTGGCCCTGCAGGCAGGCGTCTGGGGCAGGCAGAGCCCCTGCCCTGTGCAGCACGTACAGCAGCTCCTGCGTGCAGGGAGAACACTGCTCTGAGGTGCCGTACGTGCGATTTAGCCTGGTGAGGAAATGCTGCCTGCTGTTAAATGCTGCCTGAAGAGTGCGTTTCACTGATAAACCGTAGCACCGTGGAGCAGAAACCCCAGGCGTGGTGTGGATGCAGTGACCGGCTGAGCCTGGCCCTGGGTTCAGATAGGAGGGGATGGGAATGGGGGAGTGGGTACCATGGAGGCGAAGCTCCCCTCTCTGCTCCAGCATCCGGACTCTGCATGTCCCAAACTGGTCCTTGCCATCTGCCCTCAGGACCAGGCTGTCTTCTCCTTGCAGGTCACCCTGTCGTTTTGTCCCTGGGTGTCCTCAGAGCCACTCGTCTGCTTTTCCCATTGCTGTCCCTGGGGCTGGGCTGCGTCCAGCAGCTCCTGCGCTGGCTCCTTGCTCTGTGTCTTTAGACAGTGTGTCTTTATCCTTTGCTTTGGGGAAGCCTTTGCTTCCTCGGGTCCTCCCCACGTGCTGGAAGGGGCTCAAGATTTTAAAATAAGATCCTTTTGTTTCCCAAGGCGGCAACAATGGAAAGGTCCCACCGGTCCCACAGTGACCCTGTGTTTGTGATGGAAAATTCCCTGTCGTCGCGGGGCGAGCCCTCCCCGCCGTCCCGCCGTTAGATGGCAGCATGGACGGGCTCGTCCTGGCCACCACCGCCTGCACGGTGCCACATTTGCACTGCAATGGATGCAGGATGCCAAAATCCCTTGATTTTGGGGCTGCCAGAGGATTGCCCTCCCTCCAAATCCAGGGCAGACCTTCCACTGTTCTCACACTCGGCTTCTCCAGATATTCGACTGTGCTTTGTCCAGCATCTCAGCAGTGTGATGTGATTCATCCCTCCATCACTGCCCACACCGCATCACCTCGCTGCTCACCTCCCAGGTGCACAGTGACCCCAGCGTGGGCACACTGACATGACAGGAAGCCCCACGGCTGCTCCATCTCTGGTCACAGCCCCCAGCACCAGGAAGGGGTCTGATCCCGCAATCTCAGCTCGTCACCCTGCAGTGATGGGCAGAGCTGCCCCTCTGTGCGGTCCCTCTGTGCAGTCCCCAGCTATCCCTGTCATCATAGCGAGTTTAAAAGTCTCTCCAGAAACTTGCAGGGTTTGGGCACTCACCTGGGATGGGGGGACACCGTTGCTTCCTGCTCCTTTCCTCCTCCTTTGGGATGAAAGAGAAAGGTGGTCCGCTATGAGTGTGCTGTAGAGCAATGCAGTCGGCATTCTCAGGGTTAAAAACTCAGTTATAGGGCTGGGGGGAGTCAGGTAAAATAAACTCTGTGGCTTGGAGCCCCTCTGAGAGCTCTGGGAGAGGGATGGGGTGATTTCTTCCTTGGGTTTGGCAAGGAGAGCAGAGCGCACGAGAAGTTTTCATGCCTTTTCAAAGCCACGAGCACATGGTTCTCATTCAGGCTCTTTCTTCGCTGTCTGCGAGCGTGTATAATTAATAACCCTCCCGGGTGCAGCGTGGGGCTGTGTTAATCCATCCACTCAGCACTCGTTGGGTGTGCAGGCAGCTGGCCAGGGCTGTGCCCGCTGTGCCACCGCATTCCCAAAGCTCTGCCATTGCAGCATGTTCCCAGTCGGTTCACACCGAGCTGGAGCCGCTGTCACCCGTGGGGCTGCCCCATTCTGCTGCCAATGCCAGGGTCGTGTGCATGGGGTTTGGTGTAGACCTGCCAGAGCTATGTGTGCCCCATGTAATAGTGCTGAGGGGCAACGTGGCTGCCTCATGCTGCTGGCAGTGCACATGGATGGATGGCATGAGTGGGGCCCCTAGTGCACCCCAAATGAGTAGGGGTGCGAGTGTGTGCACACAGGTGTGACAAAGTGCTTGTGCATCTTTGTGTGCAGGAGGAGTGTAGGTACGGGGGGGGTGTGGATGTAGGTGTGAGGAATGGGCTTTGGAGTGCATGTAGGCATGAAGGCGCGCATGCAAGCAGATGTGAGGTGTGTGTTCACACGAGGGGTATGCACACTGGTGTGAGAGGATGTTTGTGTGCATTCCCTCCAGGACAAGAGGTCGGGATGTGCACACGGATGCACACAAGAAAGAAGACACACACAGGTGCGAGCAGGATGTACAAGGGTGCACACAGGCGTGCAAGGCATGTGGTGGCATGAATATACACACAAGTGGTGGGGTGCTCATGTACGTGGAGCAGAGGCGATGCACACACATGCACACAGGTGCGGGACACACTTGCACCCAGCCGCAAGGGATGGATGGATGCTCACCCATGCACCCAGCTGCAGGCGATGGATGGATGGATGCTCACCCGCGCTCACAGGTGCAGGGGTGCCCGCACCCCGATGTGCGGGGCTGCAGCCACCCGCCGGTGCCGGTGCCGCAGGTGCGCCCCCCCCCCCCGCGCCCCCGCCCGCCCGCCCCGCCCCGTCCCGCCCCGCCGCCCGCCCGGCGCCCCGCGGGCTCCGTGGAGGGCGGCGGGCGGCCCGGGCGGGCGGAGGAAAAGGAAACGGCCCCGGTGCTCCCCGCCCGCCGCCGCGCGTCGCCGCAGCTGGGGCGCGGCGGGAGCAGAGCTCGGGCGCGGGGCGCTCCGCACCGCTCCGCATCGCCCCGCACGGACCTGCCCGCGGCCCCGGAGATGAAGAGAGTTTGCACGCTGCCCCTCTGGCTCTGGCTCGGCATTGTCTCGGAGGCAGGTGAGCGCCGCGGGGCTCTGCTCTGCCCGGACCGACCGGACCGGGGCTGCGGGCTGCCCGCTCTGCTGCCCGCTCCGCACCTGCGGGCGCGCTGGGGATGGGGATTGCCCCGGCGGGACGAAAGGGGACCCGGCGCTGCCTGTCGCGGCGTCCCACATCCCGGACGGGGATATGCCGGGATCCAGCGCTACGCGTCCCGGCGTCTCCCAGCCCCGACGGGGACCGGCGCCGCCCGCCCCGGGGTCCCCCAGCCCCGGCGGAGACGCGCCGCGGAGCCCGCCAGGGTGTCCCCGACGGCTGTGACCGCGTCCCCGCAGCGAGAGGATGGGACTGGACGGGACGGGAGGACGCTGCTGCCGTCCCTGCGGGTCGCGGGGTGGCCGGTGGGGAGCACACGCCGTGCCCGTGCCGCTCGCTGCGAGCAGGGAGAAGCCGCATGGGACTCCCGCAGGAGGGGTTTTGCTGCGCCGGGCCGGGAGGGCAGGCTGGAGGCCGGCTCCCCGCTCTGAGTATTTGTTTTTCATGCCCGGGGTCATTAATCTGTGAGCGCTGGGCAGCGTGTTGGGGAGGAAGGTGCGAGGAGGTGGTGGACCATGCGATGCCGTCCAGCCTGCCTCTCCCAGTGGTCACTGGCCGCTCTGGTCCACCTGGGAAGTCACCCAAGGCAGATCCTGGTGAAATACTTTTCCTTCCCATAGCACTTCTGGGGTGAAAGGCTGTTGGGCAGCGAGTCAAACCCCCTGGCCACAGCTTCGGTCAGAGACTGCGGCAGAGATGGGGCTGCAATGCACGTCCAGAGAGCAGAGACTGTGGGGCAGAGCAGAGCTGGGTGGGCACTGCCAGGGCAGCAGGGATGGGGCACCAGCTCTATCGGCTTCCCCCCAGGGAAGCTCCTGCTCACACAGGTAAAGCATTTACCGCCTGGATCAGAGCAAGACGGACAGAAAGTGATGTTGGAAGCTAGCGACGTGGGGAGATGAATTTGGGGAGCATAAATAGAATTCTCTGTAGCCTCAGCTCAGTGACTCACTGTCACTGGTGGCGTTTGCTGCCATCATTGAAGTGAGCTCATAGGAGGGCTGCAGGTCCGGCCGCAGAGATGCAGCATGGACACCATCACCGGCAGCAGCACCGTCAACCTGCTCTGCCCAAAATGCTGCTGATGGCTCTGGTGCCACCAGGCTGAAGGACCCACTGGGCTGCTGGAGCTCCGGGGGAGCTCTGGGAGGCAGGGCAGGAAGGGACCTGGTGCTGGTGGCATCGCGGCAGGAGCTGCTGCTGCTCAAAGTTCTCTCGTTAGCAATTTGTAAAGCATCATGTAGCTGCTTTTGGGTTCTTTCATCTCCCGGAGGTGTGGGGCTGGGTGCCTGTGAGGCTCCGGCCAGCACGGCTGCGTGATGTGTGGGGCCTCCTCAGAGCAGGGCTTTGAAGCTCTCCCGCATTGCCTGATTAGTGCAGCGACGATGGGAGATGTGGAACTGAACCAGGGGATCGTACCCTGGGGATTTGCTTCGTCTTCTGTTCTACCTGAGACCAATTTGTCAGTGCGTAAAGGACACACAAATTCCTCGTTAACTGTAATGTCAGCTGGGTGAAAATATTTGCTTGCCTTGGAAGCAGGGAGGGGGGTGTGAGACTGTTCCACCTGGGAAGGATGAAATACTCAGCATCATGATAGGTCTGTCCTGGCTCTTCATCCTGCTTGTTCCTGCACTCTGATACCTGGTTAAATGGGCCAGCGTTGGGAGGGAATGCTGTGTGTGAGAGCCCACAGGCTCTCCCTACATCCCAGCTCCATAGTGCTCCGAGGATGGAGTGCAATTGGGAGCGAGTGCTCCCTGCAGAGCAGCGCTGACCACCCCACTGCCAAATAATCCCATGGTGGACTCTGGCTTGCTGCTTCCAAGAGCATGTGCCCTCAGTGTGAGGGAAGGGCCTGTGCTTGTGCAGGACCTGAGCTGATTACGTTGGCTGCTGCTGCCTGCCCTCCTCTGAGGTCCCACAGACCTCCCTGACCGGGTGCTCCGACAGCCCTGCACTGACTGTGCCAGCAGCAACATTTTCCTTTGCAGCTGGGATTTGAAGCAGTTGCTTTATTGCAAGTAATAAACACGGGCCATTTCAGCAACACCCTTTCACGCAAAAGCCCATGAGCACACAACAAACCCCGCTCTGGCTTAACCCGCTTCATTGTTAGTGATGAAGCAGAGCCAGGGCCTCCAAGGAGGAGGTTGGTGATGGAAGGGATGCAGACCTTGGTCCCCAGGGAGGGGGCAGCCATGGCCCTTGTGCCCCGCTGTCTGCTTAGGAATGATTTTGGATGAATGGGCTGCAACTACTGCCCTGGGATCTGGCTGGGGCACACAACCCCGCTGCTCACTGCCTGCATAAACAGTTTGCTGCTGAGCTCAGTTTGACGTCAGGTTGGGGTGACGCTCCCCCAGCAGCACCATGTCCCCAGCCAGCACAGGCAGGGCAAGAGGGGGCTTCCTCTGGCGTGTCCCACCCCACTCCACTGCCCCTCTCCCATGGGCTCGCTCCACACGGGATTCCAGTCCCTGGGGTGTCTCTTGGCCCCACGTTGGTGCGGGCTGGCGTGGGAAGAGCAGGTGCTCCCAGCCGGCAGGGAGGGAACAGGCTGTTCCCAGAGTCCCAGGGCAGTTCCTGGGGAGGGAAAGGGAGAGCAGGATCCCACGGGAACGGCAGCATGGCCAGGCAGCAGTTTCCCAATGCTGCACAGGGCATCCGCAGCGCTTGGGAGGTTGCTTTGCGGAGCAGGAGGGGGCTTTTGATGGGTGCCCAGGCCTGCCCATCTCTCAGCAGCTTTGGGGAGCAACTGAGCCCTGGAGATAGCACCCATCTCACCCACCTTCTCCCCAGCCACTCAAGCTGGTCCAGCACAGGCATTTCCAAATGAACGTGGTGTCTTTGCATTCAGCATGCTGGCCTGAAACAGCCCCAGGCAACGCGGGCAAGCTGTGGGGACTCCCTCACTCCTGCTTTGGGGGGCTGTACATTGAAACCCAGTGGTGGAAAGAAGCTGCAATAAGCCTGAAGTACTGGGGAGCTTGGGGGGGTCCTGTAGGTGTGGGGAGAAGCAGCAAGCCCTGTGATGGCTAGACCCTGCTGTGCTGCCCATGGAGGGTGGGGAGCTGGAGCGGAGCAGCAGTGGTTGTGGTGGTTTCCGTGTGAGGAATGACTAAACGTCACAGGGCTTTTCCGCTGGGAAAGACGGGCCGGGGCATTGCGAGACGGGGCTGCACAATCACAGCTCGCCTGGAGAAGGCTGTTCCTGGTGTGTTCCTGTGCTGGGAGGATGCGGAGCATGGTGGGGGCCAGTGGCTTGTTGTGGAGCTCATCGCCACGCGGCCTTGTGGATGTTGGGTGTTTGCCTGGGTTCATGCATGGAAAATAGATGGGTTTGCCGGGAAAAAGATCCACAGGTGATCAGTTAAAGCTGGAAGCCCCCTTCCCACCCCGGACTGTGAGTCAGAGGCGCCCAGTGCTATGCTTCACCTTGACTTGCCCCAGCTACCACTGTGCAGGCAGCTCCTGCAGATCTCCACCAGGGCGAGGGGCAGCAGGGAGCCAGGCACAGAGTCCCCCAAGGGTTCCATATCACCTGGGTGCCATGGGGGGACCGTGACTGCCCAGTGCGTGCCAGTGACTGCTGGGGAGACCAGAGCCGAGCCTTGCCCTGGGCCAGAGCTCGAATTATCTTGTGTCCTTCATTAAGAAAAGAAATACCGCTGCAGCTGCACTGGCATCTAGTGCCTGGTTAAATTAATTCCAGGGGTTTTATTGCCTCTGGCTATCCCAGATCTTTGTTTCTTGTTTCACGTTGTTAAAAGAGAGGGTTAGAAGGGTCCCAGGGGGGCTTTTTTCTCTCCAGCCAAGATGTTTTTGGTACATAGTATTATTCCCCATCTGCAGTGCCTCATTGTTAATCCAGAATAGTGGAAGTGGAGATGGCCTGCGGTCAAGTGGGCGAGGAGGCACGAGCTGCGGGCAAATCGCTGCGTCTCTAGGTGCAAGTTCAGCAGGAGGAGAGTGAAAACCTGGCCCTGCGGCAGCCGGGGGTGAAACTCCCACTGAGTTTTATAAGCTGAGGATATTAAGCAGGGAGTCTCTCCTGGAGTCGTTTCCCTGCTGAGGTAGCAGAAACAGGTTTCAGCCGGTGACTTGTATTTCACCTTAAAACTTCTCCCACGTGTGAATTGTTTTTCTTGCTGCGTTTCTGCCCCCTCCTTCCAGGGTGAGGATCTCCAGTGCAGGTTTTGCAAGCCAAGCCTGGAGGTGCCATGGGATGGATGTCATGTGCTAATGAGGGAGGATTGGTTTAGGGGGTCAGGAAAAGACTCCAAAGTGGAGAAACAGGGAACACAGAACACGCAGAGAACACAGAACACACAGTAAACACACCACCACAGGTGGTGGGGAAATGCAAGTGCTGTGGTCTCCCTGCCTCTGAGCACTGCTGCTGCTCCCCTGCTCTGCTGCTGGGCCATGAAAGGCAGCAGAGACCCCAGGAAGGACCATGAGAAAAAGCTCAGTGGTTTGCAAATTGTCCTGGTCCCTGTTGATGTGCGGAGTCCTGGAGTGAGCAGAGAGGAAGAGGAGATGTGATTTTACCTGTTTGCAGCAGCCAGTCCAGAGCTCGTTACAACTCCTGGTAGAGCCTGGAAAAACCCAGTTTGGTTGCAGAGGGATAAGCAAGAGAATAAGCTCAACCCTGCTCCTGGTCTCAGTGCATGCATGGAGGGAAGCGATCTGAATAGCTCAATGATGCTTTTGGGACTCGCTGCTGCCATGCAAGGTGTAGCCACCCACCTGTGTGCAGGCATTGGAGAGGTGAAGCCTTCTCCTGGCCATGGCTCCAGTTGGCTGGGCAAATGCTAGGCAGTGCGCTGAGTCCATCTGCCTTGATCTGTGGTGTGTGCAGCGCCCGTGCGGCATCCCATCCCAGCACCCATGCAGCATCCCTCCATGGCCATACTGCAGAGCATGGTGAGGCCACCTGCCCGGGCAGGCTCCAGAGGCCAGGGCATTCCCCTGGGAAGGGTTAATGGAAGAGGAGCGGTGCCGATGCCAGGCTGGGTGTCCAGGTTTTCCCTTGGTGGAGGTCAGTGGTGGTTCATGGGAAAGGAAAAATTGGCAGCTGGGCCGGATGTCCCTGCATTTCCCCTCTTCCTGCAGCCGCCTGAACGACGTTCCTTATTTAGCTTTCCTGACGGACAGGAGGAATCTGATGGCGGAAACTGTCACTGCCTGATAACAGCTCAGGGACCCCTTTATGATGGGCGGCACGACAGGGAACAGGGCAGCGTTCCCCCTCGCCGGAGGGGAGAAGCCAGGCAGCTGGGGCTGCCCTTTGCTCTGGGATTTTGGGGGTGTCTGTGGGTAGGGAGGGAAGGGCACTCACAGCCCTTCTGTCTGTGCTGGTTTGTGTACAGACCCCCTCAGTGCTATTTAAAGGACTCTCAAGGCCAAGAAGTGATGGTAAATATGTACTATATTGGCACTTCTCTTCTTTTTGGTGAGGCATCTGAGCTGGTGGAAAGGGCCATGGATGGGAAGAGGGGAGGCATGGAGCAAAGCCACCTTGCCAATGTCTGAGACCAGGTGAGGCTTTCTTTCTGTTCACTGGCAAAGAGGATGTGAAGGGTAGCCAGGGCTGGGATGCTTCAGCAGGAGCTGGGAGTGATGACCAGTGCCAGGAGTACATCAGTACTGGGACTGGCTCCCACACAAGAGTGCTCTGACCGAGTAGATAAACACTGCAAAGGAGATGTTACTGCATGTTTTGTTGTCCCCAGCTTTCTCTCCATGGAAGCGGACATCTTGTTAGTGTCTGAGCCATTCTCTCCTATGTGCCCGTGGTGACCAGCCTCAAAAACCACAAAAGGTCCTGAAATACAGCCTGTATTTCAATGTATCCATTGATTTTTTATCTTGCATCTGTGGAGGCCACCAGGCTGCTCCCATACCAAAAGCATTGTTTCCATGGCAATTAATGTATTTAAAAAGGGCAGAATGTACAGAGAGACACTATTTCTTAAAGAGCAAGCCCTGAGCAAGGCAGCTTTTGCTGCTGGACTGGACCTTGGGCTCTCAGTCCATGTAATCCACAGGTTGGTGTCGCTTGGGATGCAGGGCATGGTGGCACAGGGCTCACACAGACCTGTGAGGCTGCAGCCTGGAACCCTGAGTCCACCAGCCCTCTGCTGCTCGGAGAGTTTTGTGTTCCCTGGGAGCTGGATGCTCCAAGGTTTGTGTCTGACCATTTCAGTTTTAGCTGAGCATCTCCCTGCAAGACCTCAAATGTCAGCAGGAACTCACAGGAGTAGTTTCTGTGATCTCTGAGCAATCCATTGTATGACCAGGCCGCCTACCTGAGCATCCGTGAGTTGCAGGATTGAGGTTTAGGTCCTCAAGCTATGCTGGTACCTCAGGACTAAATGCTTCTCATTTCAGCTAAGTTCAAATTCCTTTTGTTTGCTTTCCATCATCAAGCAGCAGAGGAGATCCACGTGAAGGGAATTGCTGTATCAGTCCATTTGTGGTTATTTATTGCTCTGCCAGTGCCGCAGGTGTGTGCAAGGCTGGTAGACATGGGAAGGAAGCAGGAGCTCCTGCCACCTGCCCCGAACCCCAGCGCACGTTTCAGATGTGCTGGGGATGAGGTAGGTACCCACAGGGGATAACAGGGCTTTGCATCCTCCTGGCTATTCTGGGGCAGAGAAAGCAGCAAAATTCATATTGCCAGTTGTTTGAAATTATATTTATTTCTTATAGCATCACTTCCTAGCATGATGCATAGTTGCCATTGCAGCGAGATGAGTTAACTTCCTGATATACCTTCCTGGGCAGGAGCCATCTCACCCAGTCCCATCACATAAAACATCAGTGTATAGCCTGAGGCAGTTGCTCTACAGTCAGTGTGAGGGAGAAAAGCTCTTTTAGAGGCACCCTATCCCATCCTCAGAGGTGTTGAAGAAATTGCTTTGGGGAGGTGATGGCTGACACTGCTCCCAGCCTGTATGGTGTCCACACACATGCGTTTCACCCCATGATCCACCCTCCTCCTTGCTGACTGCCCCGGCTCCCTCCACCTCAGCAGCTTGCAGGCATGGTCTGGTGGAGGGTAAAATGAAAGAGTAGCATCAACCAAAACAACTGATGGCCCCAGCCTCAGGAGACGTGGCCAGGAGGAGGCTGGGAGGTAGCGGGATCATGTGGAGTGAGCAGTAGACAAAGGAAGGAAGTTTTTATTACTGGGCCAGATCCTGAAGTCCTTCAGTTGTATTTAGGCCAATGCTTCAATGACTGCGCTGGAGACTGGTCTGAGTAAAGAGAGCAGAAAGGACTTCAGGATCTGGCCCCTGGGTAATTGTGTCACATGGGAAGCTTATAAGGAATTTGCAAGCTCATGATGGCTTTGCTGAGCAGCCAGTGCTAGCAGTGCCCATGGCAGCCAGGCCTCCCACCTGGGTCACTGTCCCCTTCCTCTCTGGGGACACAAAGCACCCATCCTGTGGTGGGTTCGCTATTTCAGCTGCTGGCAGGGCTTAATGGGGCTCGGCAGATCCTACAGAGCCAAGTTGGGTGGTGGCTCCACAGGTTTGTGATGGTCTGTCTGCACATTCATGAGACCCAGGAGACCCATGGAGGGGTTTTGGGTCCTCCATCAGCTTTCTGAGATATGCAGGCACTTGGGCTCTTCAGGCAGCAGGGACGTCTGTAAAAGGTTTACTGGTTTCATATGTTCTCCCCTAAAAAAAGCTACACAAAGCTGTGTAGCAAAGCCTGGAAAACCCTCCATCTGTTTCCCTGCATGTGAAAGGTTCTGCGTTTGCTGGGGGAAGCATCTATGTGTCTGCACAGACACACTCACCTGTGCTGACAATGAGGTTCAGTTCTGGGCTTGGCTCTCCATCTGTGACTTCTTTTCCCCATTTCTGAAATACTGGCATCTGCTGAGATGGATGTTAGATACAGTGACCTAAAAGAATATATACTGACAGAAGTGAGGGTCAAGTCAATAGTTTCCATGGATGACAGTAAATCTTGGTATTTACTAAAGCAAGAAGATTGGGCACGAATTGTGGTTTATACTCAGATTTGGAACTGCCAGCTCAGAGTGATGGCAGCAAGCAAAACGGCATCCAGGAGAGGTGACGGCATCCAGCCCCCACAGAAATCCATTACTTATGTGTTGGGCTGTCCTAGCCTGAGCAGAGTCCCAAGTGAGGTGTAATCTGGTCTAAGTGGCCATCATCCCTTCACCACGCTGCAGTGCTCGGCCCTTGGGAAGCAAAGGGCAGAAGTTTAATGGTGTGTCCCAAAAGCATGGTGGATGGCTGTGGTGTGGGATGCTCCCATGGGAGATGCGTTCACACTGAGAAAATCCCAGTGCTGCTGGGCGGGTGGTGTGTGGTCCTTGTGCTGGGATGAAACATGGGGAAAGCAACCACCTTGCCTGCAAATGGAGCTACCCAGAGATGCCTTTGTAAAGCAATTTAGCTAATGTAATGTGCATGTGGGCCTGATGGCTCCTCATTTGGTTTGTTGGCTGTTGCCAAGCTATCAGACTTGGCAGGTCCTGGGCTGCTGTCTCTAAGTGCTGGTGCTGGGATGGGATCTTCACCTCCTCTCTGAGCCATGACATCCCAGTGTGCAAGTGAAGGGGACCCACAGCATACTCCATACCACGCCGTTCTGGGCAGACAGGCTCAGACACAGTATGTGTCCCATTGGGTGACAGTATTGCAGTGGGATTTTCCCACTTGGTCAGGTAGATCCACCCCGTTTACTTGCTTATGTGCTACAAGGACTAATGAAGGCAACCAGAAGACATGGGTGGTAGCTTGATGTCCCCAGTTTGCACACATGAGGATGGGTTTTGATGTCTCCCAAACCTCCTGTGTTGTAGGGAGGCAGAAACCTTTCCGACCACATCAGTCACACCAGAATTGCACCCAGCCCAAGGTGGGATGCTGCTGCCATGGTGCCTGCATTGCCCAACATTGCCCTTCCACAACACTTGGTATTTCACAATATTTATGGCTGCTCCTCACCCTTGGCTGCTTAGACAAATAAAGCCTAATGCAGCCTGAGGCAGTTAATCCCTGGCTCTCCAGCCTCCCAGCAATAACAAGGCCTGGGTGGCATTTCAAAGAATGCTCTGGGGGAGAGGGGGAGCGCTGGGGTCTATTTTTTATATGGCAGTGGAAATACAAGCCTGCATTCATTGAAGATAAGCAGTGTTGGCCAGGCCGAGCTCCTGCTCCGAGGTTATGGTGGTGATGGAAGGCAGGAGACTCCGCACAGCGCTGGCCCCGCAGTAACCTTTGCCAGAAGAAAAACACTTCTTAATACAATAGTAGATTTAAAAAAAGAAGAAAAATAAACAGGGCCCCATGTGAACTTAGGAAACCTGTGCTGGCGTGAGGAGAGATGCGCTGCTGAAATAGCCTGAACAGCACCTGGAAAGGCTCTGGCACCCAGACCCACGTGGCTGGGAATGGGAAAGGGCCCATGTCTGTCCTCTGCCCCTTGGTCCAGTGTGGCGCCAAAACAGCCTCGCTGCCAAACAGCTTCTCCTGCCTTTGTGGTCCAAGCCAACGTGTCTTCCCTTCGTTCACGCCTTGGCTTTCCCAAGGAAGGCCATCCCCAGCCTCACCCCATGGCTCTGAGCACAGAGTACCTCGTGGTGACCAAATAGGGACAGGCAAGGAAGTGGCGTGTTGTCTCTTTAGCACAATTTCCCTGTTAGTACTTGTGCTCCTTTGGTGGAAGTCATTAGCATGTGTAAACGCTTCCTTCCCATTGCGTCCGCTTGCGTGCTCTCCCCACTGAGCTGCGTGGCAAGGGAAGCACCTTTGAACGGGAAAACAACAGTCAAGCTCTGAGTATTAACAAGAGTAACGAGGTGTTTATGAAACTTGGTAACCCTCTTATAAACTATTTTTAAAAAGCAGTATAATGTGTTTTAGCTAAACCGGCCTTCAAATAGCACCAGAGTCCAACACTGCCATTTAGGCTGGGTGTTTCATCGTTGGAACTGTGCTATGATAGTGTGACATTTCCAACTCAGCCTTTCTTGGAAGGGAATTAAATGAGTTTCATAGCTGCGTAAGGGGTGTTATGTGGAGGTGGAGAGAGAAATCTGTGCAGATGTTAAACAGCCAGCTAATCTCAAGTGACGCGAATGCCCTGATACACTTTGGCTCTCGGAGATGATGATTATCATCTCCTGCTGCAGCGGGTCCTGGCTTGTGGTCGCAGCTCTATGCCAAGAGAAACGGAGAGCGTGTGCATTTAACTTGCCATCGCTGCCCTGGACAGCCCTGTGGGACTGGCTTTCCTCCCAGTGCCCCGAGTCTCTCCATCTTCAAGTCTTTTTGCCCATCAGGGAGCAGATAGGATCACTGACCTGGGAGTGAGGAGACACCCAGCAAAGCCCTATGTGAGGGGAGAGGTTTGCTGTGCTGTGTGGAGCCCACCCCTCTCGAGGACCCTGTAGAGAGCAGAGTAAGATTTTTATGAACACATCAGGGGAGGCTCTGGGTTTGGCCAGCTCCGGCTGCTTTCAAGCATGGCACAAAGCCAAGCTGTGCAGTGTTTTCCAGGAGCATTGAAATTTCTTATCTCCTATGTTGCTGTAGGTGCATTTACCGCAGGGAACTGCACCTCCTGTCCTGCTTGTGCAAATGCCAGGGGGGCTCTTAGATCTGCAGCGAGCGCTCAGAGCTCTTGAGCAGCCCTCTCTGCTTGAGCACGTCTGACCTCGTACCTGAGGCTTCCTTCCTCTGCCGCTACCTCTGATGACTAATTCTGCTTTGAAGAGCGTGTGCCTGTGATCTTCCTGCCTCTCCTCGTGCCCACCCCGTCGGAGGCAGCAGAAGGGGTCGTGCAGATGCGCACGTGCGGGTGTGCACGAGGGAAGCTGCGCCAGGGAGGGGGGGTTCGTGCTCTCCTGCTCCCCATGCTCATGCCCGTGACCACTCTTCCCTTTGCTTTTTTATAATCATTATTATTATTTTTAGATTATACTTGATGCTTGAAAACCCTGCTTTGATAATCAGGAAGTTTAAATTCCTCCTGCGCTTTGCCTGTGCTTCCTATTTTCTGGATCCATCTACGTCTAATGTAGCTTTTTCATGTTTTATTGGCTCCAGGATAAATCCATTTTCTTTGTTCCCTGTTATCTTTCATTAGAAGAAATAAGGATTCCTCTTTTCTTGCTTGAGTATCTTTTTCTCCAAGCCAAAGCAGCCCAGTTCCAGCTGCCCTACCCTCTGTGGCTCAGGCAGGGATGGAGGTACAAAGAAGCCACATGAGGAGCTTGCAGGGAGCCTGGAGCAGATGGGGGACTGAATCCAGGTTTTCCAAGGCCAAGATAATCATCTAATTGCAAAACTGTTTTTTCCCCCCACTTACCCTGTTCATTAGCTTCTCTGGCACTGAGCAGCTGGAGATCAGCTTGAGGATGGGTTGTGCTGCAGAGAACAGGCACTGCCAGCTCCAGGGCAGCTGTTTGGTTTAAGGGCTCTGAGTTGATTTCGACTCGCAGCAAAGTAGCAAACATCTGGATGCAAACTCCAGGGACACGAAGATGGAGGAGCAGGTCTTTTCCGCATGGCATGATGCCTCCCAATCCAGCTGCATGGCTTGCAGACCCCTGTAAAAGCCCAGCATGGTCAGGTTGGCTGCAGCAGCCTGGGCAGGAGGCAGGCAGGGTCTGCAGGCTCTGCTTATGGTGGGGAAACCTACCCTGAGTGGGGTTTCCTCAGTTTTCTGTTCAGCCTGTCCGTAAGCCAACAGTCTTGGGAAAAGCTAAACTTCAAAGGCCAGCAATTAAGCCCACACACATCAAGGTAAAAACAATCCTGAGACTTGCTTTTTTCATTCCAAATGCTGCTGCCCTTTTGTCTCTGTGCTCAGTGCCCACCCTCGGGCTCTGCCTGACTTCCCGGTCAGCTGCTGCTGCCTCCTCATCTCCCAGTGAGAGCCAGATGCTGAGGCCATACTTAGCTTGAACTCCATCTCCCCCAATGCACATCTGTGGTTTGCTTTGACAGGAGCTTCACCTGAGCCTCTGGGAACTCATGATGGAGCTGTAGTTACTGATGTCCAAACTGAGGGTCTCCTCTCCACTGCTTCTCAGGCTTTTCCTTTCCCCTGCCCAGGTACTATTGCTGATCCTGACCCTGCCCAAGCTGTCACCAACCTCAGTGTGGGCAGCAGGGGCTCCGGGGAAGCGGGTGATGCCCTGGCATGGGCAGGGGGATCCTGCCCTGATGCACCCACTGTGCTTTGGCAGTGGGCAGTTCAGAGGCTTCTAGACGTGGATGTCTCACTTGGATCAGTGTGTGTAGGAGCTGGTGGTGATTTGTCCTCTGGGAGCATATTCCTCTCTTTAAGAATCTCTCTGTGGGTCTCCCACAGTGGCAAAATCCACGGTTTAGCTGAGTTGTATGAGAAGGTACTTTGTCGACTGCCTTGTAACTTTATCAGGTACAATGTGAGAAGCAGTTGATAATTTCCTTTAGTTGTTTTTCCTTTGTCACTGTATAGGCTATTCTTTCTTCTCAGTGGCCAAAGATGTCTCCTCAGTGTCCCGTGGGTTTCTACCACTGCTGCCAGAAGTATTTCAGCCCAATAAACCCCCTGCAGTTACAGCTTGATGTAAGACACGGGTGGAATCCTGCAGTGATCAGGCAACTCCTGAGCAGTCCCTGATAGTTGAACTGAAGGTAGCAGCAGTACAAGCCAGCTGCCCAGAAATCCCAGGGCCCATGGGGGTATGTCCCCAGCCCATCCTGACCATCCATTTGTGCTGGCAATGCCTGTCTTCCACGTAACATATATGGACCAACACTCATTTCACTCAAGCTGTGGACCATCCATTGCCTCCGTTCAGGTTAGAGACATAGCGAAGGGTGTTAATTTCTGTTACCAGTCCCCTAAAAGCCATCCGATCCCTCTGCTCTTTCTACGCCACGTTAATCACGTCCTGCGGGGGCAGAGAATGTGAGCAGGGCAAGATTTTCAAAGAAGTAAATTAAAACAAGAGGAGAAGCAACCTGACAGTCCTAAAGATGTGGGAGGATGATTTTAATTGAGTTGCGTGAGGGTTTAGCCATGCGGTTAATAGGGGCCACTGGAAGAGGGGTGGCTGTGTATGCTAAGCAGTGCGGCTCATCTTGGGCTCCTGGCAGTGGCAGAGTGGGAGCTGCCACTGGCATTTTGGCAGGTCTGAGGATTTCTACCCCTTGAGGAGTGAATCCTGTGGACAGAATAGGTCCTGTTCCTGCCTGAAGGCACTGGGCTCTCCCTTCCCTCCCCGCGCATCCCGCTGAGCCGGAGCTGCCCTCTGAAATGTCAGGGAGAGGAAGCAATCCTTGGCTTGTTAGTTTCTACAAGGAAATAAAATGCACAGATGGCTCGAGCATCCTCTATCTCAAAGGCAGGAAAAGGATTCTCCGGGCAGGAGCAGGCAGCCAACAAACCCGGAGCGATTCAGGGAATGGGGGACCAAACAAAGCGGTGTCTGGCCAGCAGCAGAAAGGGTGGGCCGAGGGGAAACGAGCTCTCTGATGTGCGGGAGCATCCCTCACCCGAGCAGAGCAGCAAACAGCCGGCTCCCCTGGGGCCCGGGGAGGCTGCTGACAGCAGAGATCCTGGAGGAGGTCTGCAGGGTGGCCCCGGCTGACCCGCTGCCCCAGGCCGGACATGTGGCTACCTGACAGAGGCTAACTTTGGCTCAGGACGTAGCCTCTTGGGGAGGATGGAGTAGGGAGTGAGTGCGGGGGGGTGTCAGGGAGAGGAAAGACGGCAGGAGACAGAAATGCAAACATGGCCTGACAGCGTGGGGCAGGGGGAGGGGAGGAGGAAAAAGCAGGGTAAACCTGGCAGGATGGAGCAGGAAACCAGGCTGGAGTGAGGCAGGGCGATGGTGAGATAGTGCTTCCTGCGGGGGGAGAAAGGCAGACAGATAAACACTCCCAGACAGGCGCTCCTTGACCCCTCTTTAGGATGCTTTGGGATGACGGCACCATGGTGGCTATGCATGCCCCTGCAGACCAGAGTCCCTAAAGCAGGTGGCAGCGTGGTTGGGCATCGGGTATAGCTGTGCTTTGCTGCCTCAGGGCAGCTGGTTTGTGACAGACCCTGGTTTAAATCCCTGCCTGGAGACGCCAAGGGACCAGGACTGAAGGATGCAAGGGTAAATTTGCTCCTCAGGTCAGCCCAGCTCTCTTGAAAGTGGCTCCTGCTTTCAAGCTCTTGTGTTTCTGTCCCTTGATGAGACTGCCAGCTTAGAAATCCAAGAGCTTAAGGAGTCCAGAGAGCTCATGACTTTCTTTGCCTCATTCCCCATCAGTGCAGTGGTTGTGAGATTTGTGTGCCTTGCCAGAAAAGAACTAGTGAATTACAGTTTATGAGGAATAAGAAGCTAAATGGACCCACTGGGGTGCGTGCATTGAGGACAGAGCAGCCTTTTGGACTGAGAGCACGGGGCTGTTTGGCCAGACCCATGGGTGCTGGATGCACAGCCGTGGTGCTGTGGAGTGCCGGGGGCTGGGGGAGCAGAGCAGAACACCCGGCCTCGTGGTGCTGCTATGGCTGTGACTTCTGCTTGTGTCAGGACCATGCTGCTGTTTTGTGATGCACTCTCTGCTTGCATCTCTGTCCACCGCACTCCCTGCTTGGCTGGCAGGCAGGGAGATGCTTTGGCTGCGATCTGCCCTGGCCACAGGTGCTGAGCTGGAGGAGAGCCCTGATATTTGCACTCCCCAAATGCCCTGTCCGTTTTGGCACACATCCTTCCTCCTCATCTGGCATTGCTGTAGGCCCGTGGTGCTTGGGGAGTCTCTGAGTCTGATGCCAAGAGAAAAGCGTTTCCACCCTCAGATGGGTCCCTGTTCGGGGTGCTCCTGCCTCCATACACCAACTTACCCAGAGGTGTCTTGGAGCAAAGTAAATATCTCACTATGCTTTTGGTGTTGGACAGGAGGGATCAGACACCCATTAATGATGATCACCTCTGTGTTTGTGAGCGTTGGTTGAGTTTCTGTAATTATTAGTGCCTTGTATCCCCTGAAAAATGACACCTTTCTCTGGTTGAAGCAAAGGAACATCTGATGCTTTGGGAATATCCTCACAAAACGGTGAGGACACAGATCCACCGCACTTTGATTTGGTGTGATTTGGGGCTTTGAGGTCCATAGATGAAAATCTCTGGACCAGAGGAGTGTTGTCTCACCATTATCATCACCCACCCTGAGAAGGGGAAAGGTGTTGCTCTGGGTCTGAATGAGCTCTTTGTGCCTGGGGGTCAGTCGTGTGGCTGGGACAGTGATCAGTGGTGCTGCAGTAGCACAACACAGGGCACAGAGGGGCTGATGCTGCACAGAGGAGCACAGCCCCTGCATTTAACCCCTTCTGGGACACATCTGAAATGATGGTCAACCCTGAGTTGCAGAAAAAGAACATCTTTCATGAATGCCATAACAGAAGGGAGCTGCTTCCTTTGCCCTTGTGCAAATACATCATTTTGGGAGGATTTCCAGTTTTCTACCGTTATAGTTTTTGATTTATTCATTGCTTACACCTCAGCCTGTTTCCATCTTGCCCACAGAGCCCTTTAGCATGCCACCTCTCTTGTTTTTCCCCCAGCCTTACTATGGGCATGGGTGTCTCCTGGGCAGAACCTGCTCCATTGGAGTGAATTCCCACCGTGGTTTGGAACTCACCCTGCCCGCTGTGAGGCTGGAGAGAAAACACCTGGTATTTCACCCCCACGTTTGCTGGAGCCTGCCATTCATTTCTCAGCCTCGTGTGATATCTCACCTCTCTGCAAAACAAGCCTTCCTCCGTGCTGGCAAGCACCGGGAGGAGGAAGAGGAGGAGCTGACAGCCCTACGTCCAAATTCCCCCTGCTGCCCTGCCAGCTGCCTGCTCCTTGCATGACGTGACACTCACGCTTTGCCACTCCAGCCCACAGCTGGATGCTTGCCCTGTGCGTGAGAAGGAGTCACTCCGTGAGGGAACTTCAGCCCTGTAGGTGGGAAGTTGGCCCGGCTCTGCCTCCGGCATGTGGACTTCCATGTGTCTGTGGGCAGCTGCAGGTCCTCCAGCACCAGGGCACTCAGTTATACCAGCACAGGGCAGGTGGGGAAGAGGTAGCTGGAGTGGACGGGGAAGCTGGCTGGGGTTAGTTCCTGCAGGGCAATGCTGCACATGCAGTTTTTCCAGCAAATGCTGCTAATTCGGCCAATCCCAGCCTGGAAAGATGGAGGAGAGGTTTGCAGAAAGGGCAGAGCAAGGTTTCTCCTCCCTCTCCCCCAGTACCAACTGTTGCTGCTCTTCTGCATCAGAAAGGGTCATTCAGTCCCCGTGTCATCAATTCACAGTGAGGTACCAGAATTTTATTGTTGGCTGTCCAGGAGCAGGTCTGTGCTCACATAGTAGCTGTGGTGCATGATTGCAGGTCTAAGTGCATGCCTTGCCCTGCTTGTAAGGGATGGGCCCCACCACTGGCTTTGCAGCCCGCAGGGGCAGCTCGGGGCAGCCAAAGGTTTGGGCTGGGGGTAAAACCCAAGGGGAACAGGAGATGCTTTGTAAGATGAGCTACGTTGGGCTCTAAGGTATTGCTGGTCCCTGAGCAATTCCAGGGCATTCAGAATGTTGTTGAACTCTGGCCAGGGACAGGTCAGAGCACTGCTTGAATCCAGTGATTCAGAAGGGGCTCATCCCCGGGCTTTGCATTGCACACTGGGGATGTGGGTAAACTCAGGGGCTCCATCCTGGAGCCTCAGTCTGCGGATTCAATCACCTGCTACAAATCTGCCAGAAATCCCTTTTGTAGAAAGTGTCCTGGAATCTCAAGTTCCCGCCTTGTTTTGTTGGGATGCTCATTGGCTGGGAATTGTGCCTGAATACCACAAAGTAGGGATGGGGTAGCAGGGTCAGGATAGCTTTGCTATCCTGACTTTTTTTCATTTCCAGCCTATCTTTTGGCCTAGTACAGCACTGGAGTGGCCAGGCTGGGTTGGGCTGTGGATGCAAGGTGCAGGGAGACAAGCAGGATCACACAGCCTCAGCAGTACACGTGGTGGCAGGAGCGTGAGCCGTGCCGGTTAGCTGGGGACACGCGGCGGCTGTGGCCACAGCGATCCAGCCCAGCGCCGGGGAAGGAAGTCAGCGAGAAGGACAGAGTGTGAACAAAACCCCTGTCCGGAAAGGCACCCCGTTAATCAGTCAGCAGGGCCGACTCAGCAGAGAGGGAGGGAAGGGGAAGCGGAGAAGGGCTGAGGTGGTGTGGGGGGGCTCGGCGCGAGGATCCGGTGCAGGGCTTCCTGCGGGTGGAAGCAGACGGAGAGTGGGAGCCGTGTTGTGCCATGCCGTGCTATGCCATGCCTCCACCTTCACCCATGCACAGCCTTTGCATGGGTTTCCAAACCCATTGCTCACTGCGGCAGTGCTGCCCCTGGCACAGACACTTTGCAGTGATTTAACCATCTGCAGCCGTCGCAAGGGAAAACCAGCCCTATGAGGGTGGAGAGGTGAGGTCAGGCACAAGGCTGGAGCCTGCAAGCTGCTGGGTCTCTGTGAAATGCCCCAGGGTGGGTAGCACTTTCCAGGGCAAGCATGGCTTCCCCAGCAGGCAGGGAGAGCCCTGGGATGCAGGACCCCAGCGGGCAGCCCTGCTGCCATGCTGGGAGCCGCAGTGATTTCAGGGTGCAGAAAGAGGCAGAGAGGGATGGAGAAAATGAAGGAGGCAGCAGCTATAAAGAAAAGGCCCTTGGCGCAACCTGGCCCCTCTCAGAGCTGTGCGCCGAGAGATCAAGGCTAGGAAAAGCGCTGGGAAATGCACTTCTCTGAAAATAGACAAGGTGTGAGTGGCTGTGGGATCCTGCTTCCTCTCGCGGCATCCCATCAATCCCTCTCTGTTTATTTTAATATCCCGCTGCCAACTTGCTTGGAAACCATCTTGAAAAAACAAAGCTCGCCGGGGCTGCTGCATGCCTTTTTAATTACACTAATGCTCTCCCTGTGCAAGGGCACGATTTGGTGTGTATGAGAGAGTGGGATCATGCTCAGAGGGCCGAGGAGATAACGCATCACCAGGGTTGGAGGTGGGGAAGGAGGGACTCAGAGGAGAGGAGGCGCTCTGTGCTCTGGAGACATCTCCCTCGCACCCTGGGATTTGCTGGAGACACAAACCATCTGTATGTCGGTTAGCAGAGATTTAATGGCCAAACTCAGCACCAAGTTCAGTGTTGGGGAGAGTGAGACACAGGAGTGAGCTGTAGCAGGACACGCTTCCCTGGGGAGGGAAAAGACAGGGGCAGCAATGGGGTAGATCCATCTGGCAAGCTCATTGAGGGATGGAGAATTTGGCTTGGGGAAAGCTGATGGCCTTAAAGATGCTTTTGCGGGCTGGGAATGGCTCTGTGCATCCCTTTGCCTGTTTTGGATGTCACAGGTGCCTGTGGACATCAGCATCCTGAGATGAGTGTGGGGTGTCAGGGTGAGCAGTGGGTCCCCAGCATGATCCAGTGCCTGAGGCAGGGAGTCCCTGAAGCTCCCGGCAGTCCGGGGCTGATGAGGAGGCTGGACAGCCCCAAAAGCTGTCCCAGCACTGGCTGTCAGCAGCGGGAGCGTCCCCATCCCTGCGCCACAGTGCTTTCGGAGGGAGCAGTGGTTCCTTTTCCTGTTGTACTCGCGGAGGGCCATGGACAGGATGCATCTGCAGGAATCCCACAGCCTCAACCTGCACAGATCGTACTTTTCCTTTCTTCCCCTCCACCCCCTGGCGTTGTTTGCTAACAGGTCACCGTGCAGCACGTGAAGGGAGGCAGGGGGTTATTTCTGCAGCCGTCCTGTTCATTCTGAGCCCAGCAATGGGGCAGATGCAGCGCACGGCATCATCCGAGAGGCTCTTGCCACTTTGGACCGCTTATTTAGCGGTTCAAGCAAGGGGGACCACTTCAGTTGTAAGACTCAATTTGGCTCCAGTTGCAGCCAGTCCCAGAGATTGCTGTGCTTGGGTTTGGGATTCACTTTCTGCCCGCTGCCCCAGAGGACTGATGGGATGAGAGGGTCTGCTGTCCCCACCAGCCCCATGGCAAGCCATATCCTTTGCATTTTGGGCTGAGCACCATTGAGGTGCAGGCATTGGTTCTTGCCAGGGTGATGGACCAGCAGGCTGTGGCCATCTGGAGAGCAGTGTTTGCACTGGGATAAGCATGTCCAGCATTAATAGGAAATGCAGCTTAGCGGTCAGATTCCTTTCCCCCCCACCCCCTTTTTTTAATAAACCTCGTTACATTTTGAAGGGATTTTACCAAAAATGCGGTCATTTATTTTCGCAGCCCCGGGGCACATTTTTGTCTGTGACATTTGAACGTCCCCTCCCTTAGGGAAGGGGAGGTTGGAGGCACAAGGCAGGGTGTCCTCCGTGGGGGCTGAGCACTACCCGGTCCTAATGGCCATGGTGACGCCAACCCGAGCGTGTGTTGAATGATGACCGATGGCTGTTGTTGTTGTCACTGAGAGAGGGGTGTTTGTAGGACAGGCCATGGGGAGCGGGACCCACACACAGGCTGAGGTGGGTCGGGGCTGATGCTGCCTCACGCGGGTGAGGGAAGAGGAGGCAGGAGGTGGGGGGGAGATGGCCGTCACCCCGCCGTTGCCATGGGGGCAGCCGTGGGGACACCACCTCGGAGCCGCGCGCAGGCGGGAAGGAAGTGGAGAACAATCGGGGAGAACAAGGCCGGCGGCCCTGGCCTGGCGGTGCCGCTCGGCACGTCCCTGCGCCGCCGGGTCCCCCTCAGCAGCCTCTCCTGGTGGCGGTGGAGCCGGGCACCTCGGCTGCCCCATGGGCATGTCTCCTCAGAGGCCGTGTGTCAGAGGGGCTGGTGGCCGTTCGGTGTCTCCTGAGGCAGGTTTCCCCATGGAGAAACATTCACCGTGTGGCTCTACCAAGGGCTGTGGACCTCAGGCCATGGTTTTGGAGGACAGGTGTCACACAGTGTTCCTGCTGTTTGTGATCTGTCAGATCTCCCTGTCACATCCCTGATACATGGGTTTGAGTGTTACGGGGGAAGGAGACAGAGATGCAAACAACAACATGGTTGCAAAACACTTGTGTTTCTATAGAAAATCAAGCTAGCAACATATTTTTGCATTCTTTTCTTCCTTAGCGTTAACATCTACCTGAGTCACAGCTTCACATTTCGCAACTTTGATGTTTTTTCTATTTCGGGTTAGTTTGCTTGCTTGTTTTTGCAGTCACCAAGACTTTTCTTTTGAATTATCTCACATCTCCAGGAGCTGGAGTTCTAGATAAAGATCACAAAGTAATGACAGTCAGTAACACTGTGCTAATGAAAAACAAGGGGTATGTCTCTGAGGGTAACCGGTACTTCGGGATGTTTTGTCCATGAGGAGCTCGCGTAGGGTGCATGTCTGGCATGCCGGAGATGCAAGCGCTGGAGAAGTGGGACTCTCCCAGACAAAAGCTGGAAGAACAGTGTGATAATGTTTAACTGCCTGTCCTTGAGCCTGGACAATTTCACTCCTGGAATGCCTATCCAGCTTTGGGGCAGAGAAGGGGACTGTTGTAATCCCCAAAGGTTTGGTTCTGTACCTGAGAGTGCCCAGCAGGAGAAGGGCATTCAGTAAATCACTGCCAGCTTCTGAGAGCATCTCTGCCCAAATGCAAGAGTTTTGCATTTGTGGTATCTAGGCACCCTGATTTGTGCCCCTAATTAGAGAAAACTACATGTGTATAGAAAAATCTCCTGCCAGACTCCCTCCGGTTAGCAGATAAGACCATTTCAGAGCCCTACTCCAAATGAGCTCAATCTCAGTCACCTGGTGAGGAATGGCCACACCTGAATTCCCTGATTTCTGGTCTTCCATTCTTTTTCTGGCCCTCATCTGTGCTAGTCTGTCTGTCTGAGCCCAAGAACTGTCTGGCCCTAGGGCTGTTGCTGAAGAGCTGCTCGCTGGAGCCAGAGAGGCTGCAAATGAACCACTTTTGGCTCAATGAGCCGGCATTAAACTGTCTTTTAGGAGCAGACTCCTACAAGCTGTTTCCTTCAAGAGGCTCATGATGCCAGGCTAGCTGCTGCTCACAGTGGTGGTCCAGACTAGCAGATGTCTGCATCATCCCCTCTCTCCTTTCTCTCCACAGATCTGGTGAGCAGTTATTCTATGACCCCCCCTACTCTTAGCATCACTGAGGAGGAACACATCATCAACGCCAAGGATACGCTCACCATCACCTGCAGGTAAGGCACAAGCGAGCGTGGCCCTGCCTAGACTGCTCGTACCTGGTGAGTGCTGGAGAACCAGGCAAGGAGAGCCCACCAGGGACACTGCCTGCAGTACACCTGCAAATTAGCACAGCTGGCTGGAAACCTGCCACATTCACCAAGTGTGAATTCATCTAATTAATTAATTGAAAAAGAAGCTGAAGATGTCTCAGAGGGGATGGTGGTAACCTCTGCTGTAGTCTTGCAGGCAGAAGGAAGACACAGAAACATTTGTATGATCTGATAGCTTCCTTGTAAGCTCTTTAGGGAAACTGGCCTTCCTGACTCTCCTTGTCTTTCTCTGATGTTGCTTGTGCTCACCTCCTCAGGGGCTGTAGTTCTGTTTTTTAAATCTAGCAGGTTATTTGCAGGCACATTGAGAAATCTCCATGGGAGAAGGCAAGGCTGCACTTAGTGGTGACTGTGAGAGGCTTCCAGCTTTTTTAGGAAGCTGGGATTTCATGCTCTGCCTTGTACACATGGAGGTGAAGAGAAGCCCCAGCGAGGCCAGGTGAATAACTGTGAGAAGAGCTGGAGAATCTCTGGTTGTTTTGGAGACTGGCTCTGAGAAGGTGATGTGCCTGAACTGGTATATTCCAGGCTTGGGACACTTGGCTGTACATGTTTTCAGTACTTCCCCTAGTCTTGGAGAATTGACCAAGATCAATTTTCCTGACAAAGCTGGAGTTTCCCTTCAGCAGCTGAAAGCAGATCCATGCCTGGGATCTGAGTGCTAGGGGCCAGTGGGGATATAAATTCAGCGTGGGCCTCAAATGGGTGTTCCTCGGTGTTATATATAACCATGGAGCAATTACTGCAAGCACTTGGCTGGCATTGTGTTCATGTCTTGTCACAAACATATTTAACTTTTCCTGGAACAGATGGCATTGCTTTTACTTTGTGAATCAGTTCATAGCCATGGGAGAGGGACAGAGGAAAGGTTGTTGGTGGTCATAGTGAACTGATTTCACTCAGTCTGGGAAGCTAAAGTGACTGGGGCTTGTTCATACAGTGACCTGAGGAGCCACGGTGTGTGCTGGGTTGTAGGAAGTGTATGAGTTGGAGAACTGTGGTCAGCCACATAGCTGCTGTAGGGGACATAGAGGAAGAGGAGGGAGTCCGGGGACTCCAGTGCTCTGCTGTGGCAGTTGTCTCCACAAATGATGTTGGAACTGACACCTTCTGTTAAAACTTTGGAAGAGGGGAGATTCAGTGAGATTATTCTGAATGAGCGTATAATCAGGCCAGATCCTTTCTCAGCAGTGGCCCAGGCAGGGACACAAAAAGTGGTTTCAAGACTGTGTTGCTTGCAGATTGAGCCAAGGCTAAAGGACATCCTGAAGTTAGAGTTGTGGTTAAAGAAAGTGTCTTCTGCACTCAAGCATGAACATATCTGCTTAGCACCATGAAGCGGAAAGCCTTTCTTTGCAGGTAACCCTCCTGGACTGTGGACAAGATTGCCCTTCCCTTGTGCACTCTTTAGGTATCAATTAATATGAAGAAAAATCACATGAAGTGGAAAAACAAAATCTTATTTCCAGTGCAGAGTGTACATGGCCTGCCCTTGCAGGGCGCATCGTGCAAGCTGCAGAGTCAAGTGGGAACAAGCTCCATGTTTACTGCTTCGAGTGCCAAGCTCATCTTTCGGGCTCACAGTGCACTGGCATGGACACAGCTGAGATAAGGAAGATCCCTACCCCTGGCTCCAGATGCTGTGCAGGACTGAACAGGCCAGCCAAAGAGCAGCAGGGCCACCTGCAAACAGTGCTAAAACCCATGCACCCTCTGCCTGTGTTGTTCCCTGGCTGCCCCTTGCTCCTGCATCCTGCTGTCCCAGCCATGCTCCTTAGGGGCTGTGCAGTGTCCTTCACACCATCCGCAGGTCTCAGCATCTCCTGCATGGCTCAGAGGTTCCCCTTCTCCCTCTGAGCTCTCAAGCCTGTGTTTGTCTAATGTCTTGAGGAGAGGACTTTGACTGTGGGACATTATTACTTTGTTTGAATGGAAAGTAAATCTTTCCTGGTCCCTGGATCTCTGATTACACCCAGCTGCTTCTCCAACCTCTTCTCTGGACCATGACCCACCGTGGGAAGACCTGGCTTGTGTTAATGGGAGCTGAAGGGAAAAGCATGCAGACCACCAAGAGAACAGGCAAAGCAGAGGGTGGTGGGGCAGGGTAGGGCAGAAACAAATATGAAATCAAATCCAGGATCCAGGGATTTCCTGCTGAGCATCGTGTTGGAGGTGCCTTCAGTTTGACCCTGGTCTTCCCTTGAGAACAATGTCCTCTGGCTGCTCTTCGAGCTGCCCTGGAGCCAGGAGTACGGGCCTGCTTGAAGCAGTGCTGCAGCAGAAAGCTGAGCTCAAAACCCACCATCTGAGACTCCCTGGAGACCTTTCAAGCTTTACCCACTGAACGTGAGAGTCCCGCAGCCAACTGCGCTCTCAGGCTCCCTTGCAGCAGCCTGGATGCTTGTCTAATCACCACTGTCACACCACTGCAGGTCACCTAGCATCATCAGTGACCAGAGTCTGTGCCAGGCCGTGGGATAAGCGATGCTTCTGGAGCTGGGCATGCTTAGCAGAGACACAGAAACACAGCACACCCGTGAGGAGCCACCAGATGCTGGGGCTGTGCTTTTGCAGATGGCATCACATACAGGCATGTTCTCTTGTCACCCAACACAATACACCCTTGAGAGGCCCACACAGAGCAAGGGACCACTGTAGGAGCATTCCCCAAAATACCGATCATACCAGGGCTGGCTGAGAGCCCCAGTGATGTTTTGATCTAAGCATGTGGCAGAGCATGGCAAAGGGGCTGATGCCCACGTGGACAGTGCATCTTTTATTTGGTCTCATCCTGAGAAGGAAGGAAAGAATATTGTGAATCTCTGCATTCATGCCCTCAGCAGCCTGTGCTGGGGGAAAGCAGAGAGCTTGTGCTGTTCCAGCTCATCAATATTGGATCAGAGCCCACGGGATCCAGCTGCACAACAGCAGGAGCCTCCAAGGGATCAACTTGGTCCTGGCTGTGCCATCCCCATCCCACCTCGTCCCATCCTGTAGGTGCTGGGCACTCAGGTGGAGAGAGAGTGTCACCTCAACATGGTATTTGCAAGAAGGGCAAGGCTGTCCTTTGCTGCCCAGTGACTTGTTAATAGAGCTGGTTCACAGATGCACAAACCTGAGTCTGGCAGAGAGGAAGTATTTGACCCCAGAGCCCTCTTGGCTCCTGAGGAGGAAATGGGCTTTGTGGCGGGGCTGAAGGAGCCTGAGGACAAGGCAATGCCCCACCGTGACTGCTCCAGAGCAGTGTCCAGGGGCACACACCACCTGCTGCTCTTTCCTACATGTGTGTGACTGCTCTGGACATCCTCTGTGGTGCTCACGGGGGATCTGTCTTATCCCAGGTAATCCACAAAGCCACAGCCAGTTTTTCCCATCATAGCACACTTGGGAGCTTCAAAGAGGATTGAAGAAAAGTGGTGCCAATTGCAACATCTCCCTTGAAGAGCATCTGTCCTGAAAATATTTAGGAAAACAGCTGTGGAGAAGCCCACAATGCATCTGTTTCCAGCTGGCTTCAGCAGGCTCCATCAGCCAGCAGCACATTATCGAAGCTGAAGGAAAACAACTTGGGAATAAATCTTTGAAGGTGACAGATAGGAGGGAGGAAACCATCCAAAACTGCTGCCTGGACCGTCCCTCAAATGCAGAGGGTAGATTCAGAAATAAAGCCAAGTAAGCCTGGCCTGCCATCCTCCCTGTCTTCTGGTGCTCTTAACACACCATTGAGGTGAACTTGGACTCACACCAACACCTACATCTTCTGTGTTCCCACTGGCTCTGGTTGAGCAGCACATGATCAAGGAATGCCTTGGTTTAGAGCTGCCCGCAGGCTGGTCGGCAAGTCTGTTTGTACTGGCCCATCCGTGTTTGTACAAATACGTGTCACTCAGCTAGTGCAAGCCTTGATGGTTAATAAAACAAGTGGATCTGATAATGTGTGAAAATCCCAGTGGGTAAACAAACAGAAAGCGGAAACACTGGAGACTTGTACAATTACCCTGCTCCTTGTGGAGAGCCAAAAATGCCTGAGCAACAGCAAAGGGCTTTGGGGCTCCTTTGTGCAGTTGGGGTGTGAAGCGCTCAGCTCCGGGTTGAGAGCGGGGCCAGCCCCATGGTCTGTGCTTGGTACAGCGAGGCCATGGGCACAGCAGCAGTGGGCATGGCAGAGGCCACTGGGTGTTACAGGTTTGGTGATCAGATTTAGTATTTTTTTCCCTGTGCATGCATAGGATGGGGAAAACTCAAAATTCAAGAGCTTTATTTTTATTGAAGTGTTTGTGAGACAGCTACTTTGGAAAAGCCTGCCTGTGATTCATGGACACAAGCCACCAGAGCTGTACTTCCAGTCCTGCCTCAGGCACTGATGGCATTTTCAGTGAATGCAGAAGTTTGAGCTGGGTCAGAGGGGCTGCGTGGCTGTCCCCAGGGGCACGTCACTGCCTCCAGAGCCTTTATGCCTGGTGACATGGGGAGAGTGCAGCACAGTGTCTCCAAACTCAGCCGCAGCGAGCAAGACAGCAAGGTCTGCAGGAAGATAAATCAGCTGCTGAAGACAAACACAAAGCGGCAGGTCTTTCCCCCATGCTTGGACAGAAATCCTGTCCTCATTGCATATGAGCCATTTGCCCTCCGATAGCACCTTATCTTACTTCCTTCTTGCTGTCCCTTGCTGTCTGCATCCAGTTATTGGTGATGGTCATGGTCTGCCTGCGCTTAGAAGCATCTGCCCACAAAGCTGTCCTGGCAGAGGAGCTGCATGTGCCAACATGCCTATTCCCAACTTGCGTAATAGATGAACCCAGTTTCCCCTGATAGAGTAAGTGGTGCTGACAAAAGGCCCTTCTCACCCCACAGCTGTCTCTTGCGATATCTTCTTTTTTCCCCCTTCTTTTGCACATTCTTAAGTGACTTTCAGATTTACTGGCAAACTTTCAAGTGGAGACTCGGCCTTCCTCTGAAAGGGGCTCTGATTTCACAGAAGGAAACTTCCAGCATGGAATAAAAGCTTGTTTTGTTTGTAGTAAACAAGTGCAGCTATAGCAAGCTGTGGTGGCGCGTGCGTGCGTACATGTGCATGTGCAAGCTTCCCGCTCTGGAGAGCCTCAGTTATATATAAATAGACATGTGCACGCTCTGCCTGGGGGTTTCTTGCAGTTCCTGGGCTTTTCCGTTTGTCTTTGGGCTGCTGGAGAACAGGGTCTGTGGTTACGGAGAGGTGTTTGTAGCTCAGTGTCTCAGCAGAGGTGGGAAGGGGCAGCAGGGTGCTGTGTAGAGCAAGGGAACCCGCTCTCACAGCAGCAGAGAAGGAAGCAGTTAGCTGAGCCTCTCCTTGTTTTTACCTTGCAGTCTTTTATCCCTGACTCCCTCCTGCTTTTTTCCTTCCCGTTTTCTTTCCAGTCTGCTCTCCTTCCCTCGTTCTCCTTCCCACTCCATTCATCACAGCACGAGCCCCAGCCAGCAGCTATGCTGAGCCAAGGGAACTCATCACATCCATGTGTTTTCTTAATAGCTCTGGACCCTTTTAATAATGAGAGGGAATAGAGAATAAATGGAGCCTTTCCCTCAGGGCCCTCTGTGGCTTCTTGTTCTGGCATCAATACCAGTAGGACAGTCACGGGAGGGGGAGTCCTGCTTGTGAGTGGGCTGATATCTTACAGCTTAGCATGGCCAGAGAGGTGGCCTGGGAAAGGGGATGAGCCTCTGTGTGCCCAGTGGTTGGTGAAGCTGCTTGTGCCTATTCTTCTCCTTGGAGGATAGCCATGCCATAGCCCAAGAGTGGTGGCTGGGCCATGTACAGATGTGTGCAGAGTCACAAAGGGCACTTAAATCCTCACTGCGTTCCCCCTGCTCAGCCCAAAGCTAACTCTCCTCTTTGCCCATGTCTAGAGGCCAGCACCCCTTGGAGTGGTCGTGGCCTGGGGGCAAAGTGGACCCTGCTGGGAAGGAGAAGGAGACTGAGTTGGTGGCCTCAGCAGCCCCCAGCAGCAGCCGGGCAATCCGAGAAGAAGACTGCGAGGGCACCGGCACAAAGCCGTACTGCAAAGTCCTGGTGCTGACAGAGACCCAGGCGAACGACACGGGTTACTACCGCTGCTACTACAAGTACATTGATGCCAAAATCGAGGGCACCACAGCGGTCAGCACCTACGTATTTGTGAGAGGTAAGAGCCATCCATCTGTATGCACCTTCAGCTCAGCGGCAGCCTGTGCACCAGCATAATAGCAGAAAAAGCCCAACGTGCCCCCCAGCCTCCCAGGGCAGAGCGTGGCTGCTGCAGGCTCAGGGAGGGGGTCAAGGGCTGGTGGTTCCCTGCACTTCAGGGGAGCCAATATCCATCCATGGCGGCAGCGCCTGGGATTCAATTACGTCGCGGCCGGAGGGCATTGCTCCAGCCGGGCTGGAATGCAGGAATTTAAGGAGTGAAAACCGGGCCTCAGAGATGCTTCACCGCTAAAAAAAGCACCAGAGTTAGCTTCTGGGCAGCTGGGGCTCTCCGAGATGCTAGCAGCTAGGGATGATAATGTTCCATAAAGCTGAGACTGAGAGAGGGAGAGGAGCAGTGGTACAAACACGCCATGTGCAGCCTTCTGTCCCTGGGCTTGATGGCCCTGGAGCCACTCCACAATGGCAGGCTTGGATGCTTCCCTCCACCTAGTACAGGGGCTGCCTGCGCAGGCAGGGTTATAAGATGTGTTTTGGAGGAGTAAGGCTGTCCACCAGGCTTGGAGCTGGAACCTCAGCTCAGCAAGTGGCTGCGGGGCCAACACTCAACTTCTCCATGCCCCAGGGTCTCCTCCTGCGCTGTCTCCCCCGCTGCTCGCAGCATGCTCCAGCAAGATAAATGAGTCCTGTCCCCTGGAAACAGTTGGCTGAGCTATTTCTCTTTCCGCCCCCATTTATTAGTTGGTGCAGTTGTCATGAGCCAGGCAGGTCATGACATACAAGATGCATTTTTGAGAAGTCCCAGGGCAAAGCCAGATTTGCCTCTGCAACTATGCAGAGAAAAATGCAGGGGCAAATGAGAAAAGCTGGGCAGCTGCTGGAGAGGAATGGAGATCTGTTTGGGCAATTGCATCCTCATCCCGTGGGCTCATCCTAAAACAGGACAGAGCTTCCCTGGATCCCAGACATGTTGTGAGGGTACGACTGTGAGTTGGACGGAGTTTTCAGGCACTCTAGGGTATCAGGATGGAGGCAGAGGGCTTCTTAACACATGCTTAAAATAAGTACAACCCAACAAGCTTACATGCGGGGAGTGCTTTTGCAAGAGCCTGATTTTCTTTGTGATCCAGCAAATGCCACTTTGCCCCCTTGTCCACCTTCTCTCACCTCCAGCCCCATGTGCAGCTCGGTAATGGCTCTCCTGTTTAGCAGAGAGCAGCAAATATGCACATGCAGTGTAGCTTAGGGGCAATAAATCCCACACTGTTGGGACCCACGGGACTCACAGTGCCTGTGGACAGCCTGTGAGCAACAGATCCAGCCAACACCTCGCAGCGTTGCTGTGCACATGGCTACACTCATTCCAATCAGGCTCTGCCCTGTTACGGCTATCAAGCATCCAGGAAACCTCAGAATCCGCCTTTCCAGGCAGGACAGGCTTTCAGGCAGGAGAAGGGACATGTCAGGAAAACCCAGGCATACGGTAACCATAGCCATTGCAGAACATCCAGATAAAACCTTGCTTGTTCCTGCTGAACTGGGCTGCAACGTGAAACTGTCCCTAGAGAGCTTGGAAGGGCTGATGTAAGTGTTGGGGATGTTTGGAGACAGCATGGTCAGACCACAGGTTTATCCATCAACCTCATTTCTCATGTTAAGAGCTTGGTGGAATTGCCAGGAACCAGAATATATGTGCTTGGCTGGAAAAATGGGTTCTTCTGCATTTTACCTGTAGCTCAGTTCTCAAATGAACTCTCCACACATATGTCTCATTTCCCATGTGTCCAGTTAGGTGTGTATTTTATTACAGCTACAGATAGCACTGTAAACAAACAGAATGCCTCATCGGGGTAGAATAAGATGTGTACAGCCCCCATCTCATAAAGCTTAGCATATATTAATGAAGAAGATGCTAAATTATTCCCATCCGACCCATTAAGACAGCCTAATAGAAAATATGTGATGTGGTCAGAGAGGGGAGTTAGTGCATGAATCACAAGCTCATTGGCAGCAGCACCAGCCCAGTAAATCAGTTAGTTCTTGGCTGCCATCTGAGCTTCGAGGGGACCTCGTATTCTCTCACCTCTGACAGTTGTGCACCTCCTCCCTCTGCCCAGGGCTCGAGAGAGGAGTGAGGAACATATTCACACTCGAAAACAAATCTGTGATTTCAGAAGTCAGCAATCCTGTGCCAGCACAGAACCCCAGGAAATACAGATAAGAATTCTCTGGGCAATCCGTATATTCATAAGATATGACCAACACGTTTCCTGTGCATGGCTTGTTTCACCTAAGCTGTAGAAAAAAGCTACCAGGAGTACATCTTTGCAGCATGACTATCACTGAAGCAACAGCTTTACATCAAATAGATCACAAATTAAAGGAATTCCCTTATGCACTCCACAGTGGGAGCACTGGGTTGGATTGGATTGTGCTCAGTGTGATTTGAACAGCCTCAGCAGCAGCTGGCATGAGGCACTGGAAGACAACCCGCACACTTCCTATCCTCTGGCCCTGGCTTGGGATGCAAGTGTATTTTGCATCTTGGTCTCACCAGCTCTTTCCAGTGTATCTGGAAAGAACCAGAAATGGGGTCTGTGCTGCCTGTTACCTTGTCAACTCTTGAGGATCAGGTCGGTCTTTGCGCTCTGTATCTGGATGCTGCCTGGCACAATGGGCCATAACACATCTCCTTCATTTGCTGCCATCAGCTCTTTCCACCGTGGAGCCCTGCTTGGGCTTTTCTCATTTGAAATAGGCAATGCACTGAGCAGGATGGGGCAGCCCCTTCTGCAGACACTCTGCTGCTTGGTGCGAGGTCCCCCGGGAGTTTAGTGCAATGTCCCTGTCCTTGCTAAGTCATGTCACTGATTAATTTGGGGTGGGATTGTTCTTCCTGTCAATATTTGTGCTTGCAGCAGTTGGGAGGCAGTGGGGTGGCAGCGCTGGAAAGCTCAGCTCATCTGTTTATCTGCCGGCCGGGATGGCTGCAGGATGACATCTGCATACCATTCCGCTGCGGATCACTTCCTCGCCCTGGAAGGTCGCGCTGCCTGCGTGGCACCAGCACGGCACAGCCCGGCACCGGGCTGAGCCCAGGACGAGACCTGATGGTTACACAACAAGTCAAACCCAGGCAGAGACCTTGAGGGGGACAGGAAAGGGGAGGTCACTTCCAGCACTGCCAAATGTCACACAAGTGCCGCTCCACTGGTGCGGTGTTTGGTGTGGAGGAGCCGGCTGGCCCAGGCACTCACCTCTGCTGCTCCCTTTGCATTCCCAAGCTCCAGGTGTCTCCTCCGAGTGTCACACATTGCAGATGGGGCCATCCAGTTCACCACCACTCCCTCTGGCAAGCTCGTGCTGTGTTAAACAAAGCCAGAAAGCCTCACTCTCTTCTGGTTGGTCCCTCTTCCCAGTTCTTTTCTTGTCTGTTAAGTAGTTGTTCTCCTTGTATCTCTTCTTCAGATTTTGAACAGCCATTTATCAACAAACCAGAGACCCTCCTCATCAGCAAGAAGGAGAACACTTGGGTACCATGCCTCGTGTCCATCCCAGATCTTAACGTCACACTGATCTTGGTGAGAGCTCGGCTAGTGGGAGATTCTGGACCACAATGTTCATTTGTTCTGCATTTGTAATTACCTGAGTGGAAGCAGGACAGGCACTGCCAGGAATGGAAAATATGTGGGACACATTTTCCATGGAAAGTACAAGCCACTGGCTTCCTCGTTTTATTTGCTGGTTGAAGCTGTGCTGTCCAGTTCCCTTGGGCAGACCCCACGGGTTTCCTGCCAACCTTGCTTCTCTTCCCTGGAGCATTATGAAACAAAACAAGACTTTGTTTTAATCCCATTTCCCCGCAGCATCCCCTGTTTCTCTGGTCCCTGATCTACAAACCCTTTAGGTGGTCAGCATCCCTATGAGGGAGGAGGCTGCAGCCCTGGGGCTGATGACTAAAAACAGCTCTGTTATCAGTTTGCTTGTGCCTTTCTTTTTTTTTCCCCCCTTTTTTTTCCTTTACAATGCAAATACATCCTTCCAGGATGAGTGTTACTATTGTACAACAGCCTCCAGGGACACTCTGGGGGCCAGGGGCCTTCCCCTTGCCCGGGAAGGACACTACCCAAGGTCAGCACTCATCCCAGTGGAGCTGATGTTTCGGACATCAGCATCAGTTTCCTTAGCTATCACTAGAAGTTTCCATTCCTGGAAGTCTCTGGCCCACTTTGCAGATGCAGAGGCTCGTGGTTCAGGACACGCTGCTCAGGGTATAGGGGAGGCCGAGATTCCTAGATGACAAACCCTTGGGGGGAAGAGGGCGGGAGGTCAGCACAGCATGATGCTGCATCGTTTCTTCCCGCAAAAGGGATGCGTTAGCCAGTGAAAAGCCTGGAAGGGGTGGGGTGGGAATGTTGTTACCTTCTTATTTCAGTTTGGCAAAATGTTGATTTTTCCAGCAAAATTCCCTCATCCACCCTGACGGGAAAAGCACTTTCTGGGACAACAAGAAGGGGGTGCAGGTACCAACGCACTTGATCAGGGACTCCCTGTTTGTCCAGTGTGAGACTGTCATTGACAAGAAGGTCTTCAGATCCAATTTCTTCATCATCCATATAGCAGGTGAATATTTGGGAAGGTGCAGGGATGGGGAATTTAGATGACTCTGCAGTTCATCAGTGTGGCTCATGGGGTTGTTATGGTCCTGTCTAGCTACCATGACTCTGCATGGTGCTTGTATCTCCTCTGTATGCCAGACAGAGATACACCAAGCACCAGGAGGTCATACTCAAGCGTCCTGTAACTCAAAGAGTCAAAGAGTTAATAGATCAGAAATGTCTTTCCATTGCCTCTTCCTCATCAGGGAGCGAGCTGTACGACATCCAGCTGTATCCCAAGAAAGCCATGGAGCTGCTGGTGGGAGAGAAGCTGGTCTTGAACTGCACAGTGTGGGCTGAGTTCAACTCTGGCGTCCGCTTCCAGTGGACCTACCCTGGCAAACAGGTACCAGCAAACAGAGCAGCTCCAGAAGCACTGGACAACTTTCTCTCTGAGTTGTCCCTTCCTGCCCCTTTATGTGTGCCTCTTCACATCATTGGCAGGGCTCTGCTTCATGATCCTAACCATCCTGTGCCCAGCACATCTTGCTTAGAGTGCTTTCCCATTTTTCTCTCCTGCAGCAGAAGGCAGACAGAGGGGAGACCCCTTTTTCTCTTTGCTGAGGTATTATTGCTCTGGGGCTCTCCTGGGCAAACACTGGCTTCATTTCCACCGGTGCAAATCCAGAACAAACATCATTGGCTTAAAAGGAGCTATTCTAGCCACACAGCCCTGGTTACCAAAAACCTTGAGGGGGTCCCTACCTGCGTTTTCCTTCCCTTCCCCACTGTGTTTTCCTCTGTTGTAGCCTCTGGTTCTTGTGAACAGTGAGACAGGGGAGTCCTCTGAGGGCACCACTCTATTCAGGTATCTGTAGGTCTCCCAGCCTGGTTACTGGGCTGTAGATAAAAGCAGAACTCTATGCTGTTATCCCAGCCTCAGGCAGTCAGTCACACAGGGCTTGCACAACCCCATCCCATTGATGTCTTTCATCCCCTTCTCTCTGTCATCTCCCACAGACGCAGCGGGCGGTGATAGAGCCCGAGCGCCGGTCCCTGCAGACACACACGGAGCTCTCCAGTATCCTGACCCTGCACAACGTCAGCCAGCAGGACCTGGGCAAGTACACATGCACTGCCACCAACGGCGCCCAGATGCTGGAGGAGAGCACTGATGTCATCGTGCACGGTACGGTGCCTTCCGCTCCCCACAGAGCCACAGCCAGAGCCGAGCTGCAAGCACAGCCTCAGACTGCTTGGACAGTGCTTGGCCCAAGGCTTAGTAGAGGGGCTCCTGCACCTCCATCCCACCTTGCTTTAGTAAGACCCAGCCTTCCTCCAGTCCCTCAGCCCTTCTGCGCCCCAGAACCACACTGGAAGCATGATTGCATTCACATTGCCAAGATGACAAGTGAGATGCAAACACCAAACTGGCCCAAATGACAGCGGGATGGCAGGACACACAGGTCTCGTGGTCCTGTGGCAGATGCTGGCCTGGGAGGCATGAGCTGCGGGTGCACAAGGTACCATCAGCACTGGGTGGCTGTCTCCTGGCAGCAGAATGTGACGGGGCAGCACAGCCTCCCTGTGTCCCTGATGGCTCACAACAGTGAGGCCAGAGTCACAGAGCAGTGCTGGTCTGCCCAGCTCTGCCTGGCACCCACTCCCTTCCGCTCCAGAGAGGGGGCCCTGCTGGGAACAGGGATGTGGAAGAGGAACTGGGGGTCATATGAGCAGATTAGACAACAGTGGATTTTGGTTATTTTGACTTCATCGTTGCAGAGAAGTAGTTATTGTCAAGTGCACTGCCACAACACCCTGCCTGTCCTTGGTCCTTGCTGCCAGGCCCTGTGGAGAGCAGCAGATCTTGGTGACAGGCTGTCCCTTTGTGCTCTCCTCTCCTCCATGCTCACCTTTTTGCTTGCAGAAAAGCCCTTCATCAATGTGGAGTGGAGAAAGGGCCCGGTGATAGAAGCCACAGCAGGAGATGAAGCTGTGAAGCTGCCGGTGAAAGTCGTGGCTTACCCCCCACCAGACTTCCAGTGGTAACTCACCTTTCTTACCCTGACCACCTTCTCCTCCTCGCCTTCCCTCTACCAACTAGGAAAGCTTAGCCTGGTCCCTCTGTGGCGAAGATTGTCCCAAATGACACATTTTTCTACCCATGGGGGTCATTTCTCCCACCTACCCTCGCTCTCAGCTGCACAACTTGGGATGGGAGGAGGTGACACTGGGGGGGGAAGCAGCAAATGTCCTAACAGCTCTGGAGAAGCAAATGAAGCTTGCCCCTCTTGTCCCCCTGCAGCGGGGATCAAGGCTGCCCAGAGGAGCAAGAGAGCTCTGCTTATAGCAGAGCTACAACATCCCCAGCCCCAGGCACATCCATACAAGACCCGTAGCTCAGGTCCAGGGAAAGCCCAGGGGTCTCTCCAGAGGGGTCCCCAGTGCTAGCAGCGGCGCCCTGACTGCGCTCTAATGGGGACCAGCAAACCCCTGCCCAGCTGCCAGCGGGACACTTCCTCCCCATGGCTGCATTTTCTCTCTGCCTCCCCGCAGGTACAAGGACGGGAAGCTAATTCCCAAGCAATCTCAATCTTCAATGCAGATCAAGGATGTGTCGGAGCAGCACGCTGGGACGTACACGCTGGTTCTGCGGAACAGGCTGGCGGGGCTGGAGAAGCGCATCAGCCTCCAGTTAATCGTCAATGGTAAGGGAGGGGTTCAGGGCTGGGGTTGAGGGGGAGCCCATGGCTCCAGCCTCTGGGCTACTCCAAGCCCAAGTCTCTGTTGCTATCCTAAAGCAGTTGGTATTTACATCATCTCCTCCCTCATTGCTGAGGGATGCTCTGGTTACATTGAGGCTGGTTCTCTGTGGCCTGGTGATACAGCACAGTTTTGTTCCTGGCTCCATCACTCTCAGCAGGATATGTCCTTGCTCAGGAGCCGTTTCCCAGGACACGCTCTGAGGGGTGACCCTGACTGATACGGACTTGAGGGCAGTGCAGCTGCAGCACACACAAAGCCTGGAGCTGGAGCAGTCCTGGGAAGCTGAAGCTTCTGGGAAGTTTTCCCCCAGCAGAAACTGGTCCAAATCATGCAGGAACCAGATGCCAGCAGAGAAGGTGCTGGAAGGGCACTGCTGCTTGGAGATTTGTCTCCAGCAAGCTCTGTAGCCCTGTGTCGGGGACTGCCAGACAGTGCTTTGAGCCCTGCAGCATCCAGACAGTCACACTCTGCAGAGGAAGGAGAAATGCCACCACTTGAATGTGCCTAAGTACGATCTGCTCTGCCTTGCAGGTCTGAGGTCCCCAGGAGCTGCCCTGAGAGCCATAGTGCTTTAGTGGCCAGTCTCTCTAGAGACAGGCCTGGGGAGGGCTGTGCCTGGCCTGGGGATGCAGGGGCTGACCTCACGGTGTCACTCTGATCCTTGCAGTTCCTCCACGCATCCATGAGAAGGAAGCCTCTTCTCCGAGCATCTACTCCCGGAGGAGCCCCCAGGCCCTCACCTGCACAGTCTATGGCATCCCGGCACCAGAGGTGATCCAGTGGCAGTGGAGGCCATGGATGCCCTGTCGGATGTTCTCCCGGCGCAGCCTGTAAGTGCCATTTCTTCCAACAACCGTGTCTTACCAGGCCACAAGCACGGCATTGCGGGCTCCTTGTGACCATGGCTGTGTCCCTGACCCCATCTCACTTTTCCTCTCCCAGCCACAACGTGGCAAGAGGAGTACAGCACTGAGTGGTAGCTTGGAGCACTGAACACCCACTGTGGGGAGGCAGAATTAAGCCCACCAGAGACACTTGTGCTCTGTGTGAGAGTTTTGCCCAGTGTGGCTGGTCCCACATGCCAAGGGCTTCCACAGCTTCCCCTGCATCCTCAGCCATCTGCATCTGGCATGGAATGTCTATGGTCTGGCCACACCTCACACTACCTGCAGTAAAACTGCTGACCACTGTGCTAATGGGGTCTGAAACTGGGGCAGATTGCAGGAGAAGTTGTCACAGCCCCTTGGTGAGACTCTGAGACAGGAGCTGGGGCTCAACCCCTTCCTGCCCTAAGGTCCCTGTGGTTTTTTGGTCCTTCATCATCTTCTTGGTAATGATGGCAACTAAAGTGCATGTAGGCAGGGGAGCAGAGGTGCTGTGTGCTGGGAAGAGGTGCTGTGTGCAGGGGAAGAGCCAGCTGCAGGCATGGTTTGCCAGGAGGGTGTTTGTGCAGGCAGCACCAATAGGTAGGCAGGAAGGGTGCGTGCCCACTGCCCATGCCCTGGGAAGCTGGGGCAGCAGCAGGGCTGCGGCAGGGCTACGGTGACATTTTTTAGTGGCAGGAAGAAGGAAAAGGGATGCTGGGGAGTTGTAGCCAGAGCAGTCAGGGTGGAGGACATCAGGGTGCCTGGAGGAAGCCAGGTCCTGCAGCCCTGTACAGACTGTTACCGAGCCAGGGACACCAGAGAGCTCTCCATCGCATGCAAGTGCACTGTGGCCCTGTCAGGAAGCAGAGGGGCCCATGAATTATGAGCACTGTCTCCCAAGGCCACCGTATTTCTGCCTAGCATAGCTCCAGAGGATGCAGGAGGCTTCTTTCCAGCTTCCTGTTGTTTACACAGCTCGCCGGTGTGCTCGCCCCGCCAAGCGCTGTGCCCTGCACTGCTGGTGCCCTTGCCACTGCTCTTGGGTGCTCAGCTCCCCCCCTGCTTCCCTGTCACCATAAGCCTGCTCCCGCCATACCTCCCACCCTGTATTTTGGCCAGACCCTCCTGTCTCCTGGCCCCAACTGCGTTTCAGAAGCAGGCTGCAGGCTGCAGCATCCCCAGTCCCTGGCAGATTTAGGCACTTCTCCCAGCTCTCCTGTCTCAGCCTGAAAAGGTACCACCATGTTTCTGTGAGATGCTAGCAGCATCTCTCCTTGGGATGTTTCCCTCCTGGTATTCGTTGAATCAGGAGCAGCAGGAGCACCCTGGAGTGCTGCACCATCTGCTCTCCAGGCCAGCACCCAGCCAGTCTGTGACATCCCTGACTCACTGTCCCAGCAGCGGTTTAAGGCCTTGTTGCTGAGCAGAGTGGCATCAAGAACTGCCCGAGGTACACATGAACCGATTTCACCCCAGCCTTCCTCCACCCATAGCAGGGAAAGATGAAAACACAGGTGTAGGGATGAAAACACTGCCTGGGACACCTGTATCTGTTCCCTGCCTCAATTTTCACATCTATAGATGTTTGTCCCACTAGTGGTTGTGGGGCACCCTTATAAAGCACATTAGAACCATGTAACTGAAAGACACAGGAAATTTTGCAGAGTTAGAGCACAGGGGCATCGATTCTCAGACACAGAGTGGGTTTTGCTGCCTTTGTCCCAGCTGACCTCCTCTTCATCTCTCTCCTCTTTCCCCTGCTCCTGGATTAGCAATAGCAGGCACCGGGCAGCAAGGCGCCATCAGCGGGACCGGATGCCCGAGTGCAAGGACTGGAAAGATGTGTCACAGCAGGATGCAGTGAACCCCATCGAGAGCATCGACACCTGGGTGGAGTTCGTGGAGGGACGGAACAAGGTGAGGCTGTAGCTCCAAGCCCATCTGGAGTGAGGAGCTGGAGACAGGCACCCTCAGAGGGGTCCTTTGTGATCAGCCAGCAAAAGCGGCCTGGAAACAAGCCTGGCAGAGACAGACCTGGGGAGGGCTTCACACCTCTGCTTCTAAAGTAAATCATCAGTGGCCGTTCCCAGCTCTGGGGCTCTGCAGTACCAGGCAGCCCCAGGGCGAGGGAGAGCTGTCATCTCTGAGGAATTACCCTGCATCCAGGGAGGCTCCTGCCGGGGCTGACTGTACAGGAGGATTTACACTGATTGCTGTTGAACGCATTGCACCCAGCTAGGGAGGGCACAGGGGACGTGTGCTGTAGGGGGTCCTGTGGCCGTTTCTGAGCACTCTTGCATGAGCTGTTCTGGGAGAGCCAAACCCCACAGAGCAGCCTGGGCAGCTCGGAAGAGAGCGCAGGAGTCAGAAACTGACCAGGAAATCTCTGGCGTCGGGAATGTGCGTGTGTGTGGCTGGGCATTTCACCCAGCTGACCCCATCCCAGCGGGGTGAGGGTGGTTTGGAGATGCTGGCATCCATCTGCTGCAGGTTTGTGAGTGCAGCACATGTGCCCCACAGAGCCCACTTCTCCATCACAACGTTTCCTCTCTGGAAGGAACATCTCTCATTGATGTGACCTGCAAACAGCCAGATGCTGCTTGCTGCCTGTTTCTTTCTGTCTCTCTGGTAGCTGCGAGTGTCAGCTCTGTGCCATGACGGGGTTCCTGTTCCCGCTGGTGTCGGGCACCAGCCGCTCACAGAGGGATGCAGAACAAACAAACGGGCCCCTGTTTCCGAAAGTCACTTCCTGTTTTCCTACACACCTCCAAAGGCACTTCCCGTCCCCTGGCCTGGCGGGAGTTCATCACTCTGCCAAAAGGGTGGCAGGGGCAGATGTTTCTCCTCCCAGAGCAGCTGAAGGGAGAGGCAGAGATTGGTGTCCCTCAGGCAGGCGAGCAGGGGTGGTGGGAGCTCCCGGGTGAGAAGCCCTTGTGTCCCTCTCCACATCTGACTCTGGTCTCGATCCCTTTTGACCTTTCCTTTTTTTCCTCATTATTTTCCTCCTGTTCCTCTGCTGTGTCCTCGTTCCATCTACTTAGTTGTAACTGTCCTGGAGGTCCAACTTAGGTTGTACAGCTCAGGGACATGCAAGAGTTCTAGGAGAAGAGAGCTCTTCCACTTGCAGTGGGATGCCATGTCCTCAAATCTGCTTTCTCTCCCTCTCCTCCTCCTTTCTGCCTCTCTACTCCTACATCTTCCTCTGGTTTTTATTCTGACCAGAAAGGCCAGAATGAGCCACAGGGTGTGCAGTGCACAGCCATGCACTGCAGGATGACATCAAATCCAGAAAGCCCAACACAAACATAACAGTGTAGATTAGAAGGAAAATCCCCAAGAAACAGGAAAGGCAGCACACAAAAGTGCCAGCAATAGGGTCACCTCAGCTGTATTGAATAACCCCAAGCAACGGAAAAGGCAACACACAAAAGTACTAGTAATAAAGTCACTTCAGCTGTATTGAATATGCACTGAATGAATTCAGTTCCTTTGATTAACACAGGCTAATACATTGCCACTTAGAACGGAAATGCTTCCCAAAGTCTGTGGGATGAATAGTAAAAGGCAAAGTAGTTTCCCCATAGGAACAATAATTTTTTTGCATTTTAAACTTTGTCTCATTAGAGGGATTATTGCATGCGATCCACTTGTCATTTAAACTGGGAGGGAGGAGAAACCTGTGCTTCAAACTGCAGATCTCCTCTAAGGGGAGTGCTTGTAACACATTTGGCCACTCACACATGTACAGTGTGAGCTGGCAGGAGGAGAACATCCTCACTCCCTGGCTGCCTTTCCTGGCTTATTTGGAGGCAGCATCTCCTGGGTCTGTGCTCCCAGGGCAGCAGCCTGGCTCTCTGCCCAATCTTAATCATGTCTTGCTGGAAGAAGGGAGGAGGAACCTTTTAGGATCGTGTCTGCGTAGACTTAAAGGGAGAAGATGACAGCTCTTCCTGAAGTGATGAGAGCTGGGGTGCTTTCACAGGTTTCTTTTCCCCTTATGGATAAAAGGAGTGCTTACAGGTCTGTAAACTCCACTGAACTCTGTGGGACACCAAGTAGTCACTTAACTGCAGAGGGCTCAGGGAATCAGAACTTTGGTGTCCTTTTGGTTTAGCCATCCCCTCAACCCTACATCATGTGCATGTCGCCTTTGCTGGGCACAGGCTTGTCCCCATGGTGACCTAAGGGGCTTAGCAAGAAGTTTACTTCTATGGAGAGGCATCTGTGCTGGCTGGGCTCCATAAAAAGGAGCAGAGATCAGGAATAAAACCATGTTGCTGTTCCTAGAGCCAGCAGATGAGGCTTGAAATGCACAAAGGGCTATTGAATAAGGGGCTATTTTTGCATAACCCTTTCCCGGGTACAGCTACCACCTGGGGCCAGGCTTGCTGGTGTTTTGCTGTCTGCCAGAGAGCAGCACTGATCCTACTTCTCTTCCTTCTAGCTCTTCCTAACTCTTTCTTGTCCTCTTCTCCCCCATCAGACAGTCAGCAAACTGGCCATCCAGGAGGCCAACGTCTCAGTCATGTACAAGTGTATTGCCTCTAATAAAGTGGGTCGAGATGAGCGGCTGATCTACTTCTACGTGACCAGTGAGTACTGTCCCCTCCAACTGCACCAGATGAGTTCTCTGCTAGAAACAGGGAGGACCGTGGGCCTGCCAGGTCCTGTCATTCACAGTCAGCACCTTAAATAGTGACCAGGAAGCCAGCAGGAAAGCAGGGTTATCCCAGAGCTCTGCTGGGTGGCAAAAGCCTGGAGCCCTGGCAGCAGGTAGCACAGGCAGTTTGGCAGGCAGGCTTGGGGGCGAGCCGGTGCTGCCTGTACCTAGGTCCTGCGCTGGGGACATCCTGCTGGCTCCGGCCCAGGCCCAGGCAGCTCTCTGGGCTGGGGATGTGCCTGGTCCGAGAGCATCCTCTAGTGGCACTGCTCCCAGCCCGGGTCCTGCTGGCCGGAGCCCCCGGCACGGTCCTCACCAGGTTTTGGTGGTGGAAGGAAGCTGAGTTTGTAGAAGCCAGAGCTCAGCAGTCGTGGCCCATATGGCGCTGCATAAGGTTCCTGCCAGCGGTACCCTGTGCTGGCAGGAGTCTGTCCCTATCGGCTGAGCACAGGGAGGCTGGCACAGGCACAGCAGAGGCTTATCTTCATGCCTTTCTGGGCAGACCACAGAAAACTGGGCTCATGGCCCTCATAGGCAGTACCTGTGCTGTCAGAGCCACCAGCTTTTGTTGGAGGCAGATGAACATCTTCAGACACTGCTCCAGTGATGCTCTGCATGTGCAATTGTTCAGCCTGGCTGAATAACTGCCTGCACGTGTAAAAGCAGGCATGTGTGCAATCCAGAATGCTGCAGCTGAGCTGAGAGCAGAAACAGCCTAATTCAGACCTCCCAGACTTGTTTCACGTGTGACCCCATCTTAATTTGACCCTGGGACTTCAGCATATCCTTTAGCACTCGCAGGGCTTAAGCTGTTTGTTGCCAGCAGTTTGCATGTCACAGTTCTGCTCTAGATTGGTTTCCTTTACCTTGGATGAGGACGGGCGGGCCTCAGAGAGCTAAGTCCAAGGAGACAATTTTGTTGTGTCTGGCAGCTCAGCCATGAAAACTCATTCACATGTTCACTTCCTTCCTGAAAGCCATTCCAGATGGGTTCGAGATTGAGTCCCAGCCCTCGGAAGAGCCCATAGAGGGGCAGGACCTACAGCTGAGCTGCAATGCAGACAACTACACCTACGAGAACCTGCAGTGGTATCGGCTGAACCTCTCCAAGCTCCACGATGAGGAGGGCAACCCCCTCGTGCTGGACTGCAAGAACGTCCACCACTATGCCACCAAGATGCAGGGGGAGCTGCGCTTCCAGCCGGACTCCAATGATGCCACCTTGCTGCTCACCATCCCCAACATCTCCCTGGGCGAGGAGGGAGACTACGTGTGTGAGGTGCAGAACAGGAAGACCCGGGAGAAGCACTGCCACAAGAAATACATCTCTGTGCAGGGTGAGGGTCCACAGGGCAGGCGGGAGTGACAGAGGAGAGCTGATGCTCTTGCTGCCATCAGCTTTCCAGTCCGTCCCCAGGGGAAGCCACGCAAGCAAGCTAAACTCAAGGTGGCAAAGGCAGGGCACCTGGGTTCTCAAGACACCCTTCAGCAGGGGTCAGAGACCCAAAGGCCCCCAGGAACGCAGATATCCTTTTGATCAATCAGTTTCCCGTTTTCCCCTCCTCCTCTTTGTGCTGCTCCTCCAGCCCTGGAGATCCCCCGCCTCAAGCAGAACCTGACAGACATTTGGGTGAACGTCAGCGACTCCATAGAGATGCGCTGTAAGGTGGACGGCAACCACGTTCCTGAAATCAGCTGGTACAAAGACGAGAAACTGGTAGAAGAAGTGTCAGGTACAGTGGGCTGGGGGTGAACCAAAGGCAGGGAATCATGTCCGGTGGCTGGAGAGCTGAATGCTGCTGGGTTCTGGGAGTTGCTGTGCCCAGGGAAAGACACCCATTCTCTGAATTGGCTGCACTCTGGTTTTAATCGTGTTCTATCCCAGTTTGATGCAGTCTTACTGGCCAAGTCCATGCCTTAGGGCCTGGCTCAGCACTGTGTGTGTGCACATTCAGCTGGAGAGTAGAGAGAAGAAAAATTACTCATCTTCTTACTCTCAGCCCAATGGCTGGAGTCTCTGCTCATGTAGGGACCAATCCAGATCCCATGTAAGGAACACGGGAAGGATCAAGGCACACTGCAGAGGGAAAAGAACAGGTCTTAGAGCTGAAGCAGAGCTTGGCACACCAGCTGGACTGCCTGGGCACCAGCCCCATCCAGCATTGTCCGCAGAGGTTTTGTCCCCTCCATACACTGCCTGGGAAAAGCCCCTCCAGGGTATTTCTGGGACCATCAGGCCACAGAAGAGAACCTCTACCAGCTGGTGCAGTTTCATTCTCCCATCTAAAATGAAACAGCCAAAAAATAAGAGCCCTATTTTGAGCCTGAATGAGTCCAGTATATTAATCCCCCCTCCCTTTGAGTGACCACTACAACCCTCCTTGCTTTACAGGGATTGACCTGGCGGACTTCAACCAGAGGCTGAGCATTCAGAGGGTGAGGGAGGAGGATGCTGGGCTCTACCTGTGCAGCGTCTGCAATGCTAAGGGCTGTGTGAACTCCTCGGCCAGCGTCTCTGTGGAAGGTACCAGCAGCCACGACACCCCTGGGGATGAAGGGGTGCAGTGGGAGTGTGGCCAAGGTCCCACACCTCTTCCCTGTAAAACCAGGCAGCGGGAGGCAGTGAAAGCCCCTAGGCCTTGCTGGTGGCATGATGCTATTACAGGAGGATCTGTAGTCCAGAGCATGTTTAGCTCAGGCAAACACACCTCCCCACATCCTGAAGCAGACCACACAGGACAACTGAGCTGGGGCACAGAATGGGAATTCTGAAGCTACAATTTCCCTCCCATCCCACAGGCTCTGATGACAGGACCAATGTGGAGATTGTCATTCTGATTGGGACTGGTGTTATCGCTGTTTTCTTCTGGATACTTCTTATCCTCATCTTCTGTAACATCAAAAGGGTACGTGACTGTCCCCAGGGGAGGTGGCATAGTGGGATTTGGGACAACAGCATTGCTGTGTTGTGGGGCTGTATGACAGCACCCACTAAAAGGAGGTCATTGAGTGATGCTTCAAGCACTGTCACTGCCAAGGACAGGGTTGTGGTCACGGAAGTGAGGGGGAATGGCCTTTGCCAGGGGGAAGCAGGTCAACGCAAGCAAAGGAACCAAATCCCCTCTGGGAGTCAGCACCCAGTGCCAGGAGAGCATGTTCCTCACCCTTTGTGTTGGTTGATTCCTGCAGCCTGCCCATGCAGATATCAAGACAGGCTACCTCTCCATCATCATGGACCCCGGTGAGGTGCCCTTGGAGGAGCAGTGCGAGTACCTGCCCTATGATTCCAGCAAGTGGGAGTTCCCGCGGGACCGTCTGCGCCTGGGTGAGCCGGGCCCCCTCCCTGCCACTGTGTGCTGCAGCCAGGGCTTCCCACCAGCCCTTCAGACTCATCCTCCTGCTTTATTACACACCTCTGTGTATTTAATGCCTTCTCGCTTTGAGGCCCAGAGCAGTGACGTTAGCCCTGGCTGCTCTGCTGCAAGGTGTCACGTTTACCTTTCCCACACGCTCTGCTCGAGGGCAACAAACAGCCCCTCACTTCTGCAGGGCCGTTTCCTTCCTCTGCTTTGTCCATGCCAACTCTGTCTCAGTTCCTCCCATCACCCCTTCTCTTATTCTCACCGACAGAGCAAGCAGCCACCTGGGAAGGGCACATGTTCCATTCCTTCCTGTTCCTTTATGATGTTTTTCTTCTTCCCATGGTTTCCTGTTAGGATTTTGGGGTTTTTTTTCATTCCATTCTGCCTGTGCTGCACCTGCCTTCCTTCACACTGCCTCTCTCCTTGCCTATAGGTAAAGTCCTGGGTCACGGTGCCTTTGGGAAGGTGGTGGAAGCATCAGCATTTGGGATCAATAAAAGTAACAGCTGTGAGACCGTAGCAGTCAAAATGCTGAAAGGTACGTGGACAGTGAAGCAGGATATACAGTCAGTGTAGGCAGCAAAGAATGAGGCACCTGCTAGGGAATGTCCACCCTGTCAATGCCTGTCTTCTGCAGAAGGCATTTGTTAAGGCCCTGGAAAATGTTTTATCTCCCACAAACACTCCTGGGTGCTTCTGCGTGAGCCAGCCCTGACCTAGGGGAGAGGAGCTGGAGCCAGCCTTCTAGTTTATGGCTTCTTGGCCTCAACACACTTGATCCTTTTGGCCTCCCCTCATGGATGCTTTAGCCTCATTCAGCTGCACTGGGAAGCAAGTGGCAGAAAGGCAGCAGGGACTTGGGGAACTCAGCTGTCAAGGAAATTTAGCTGTTTATAAAGGCAAAGAATGAAATGTGTCTCGAAGGACAAACAAGAATCCAGAGCCCCTCTTCAGCAGGTCACCGAAGAAAGTGTTGTTCCCAGTTGCCTTCTTCCAAATGTGCCTGTATGTTATGTTTATGGACCAGGTTCAGAGCTGGGTAAGGAAGCAGGCTGCAGCTCTTAACCTGCTCTGAGGGCTAAACTGGCTTTGCACCCAAAACCTGGTCAATCCAGGGTGAGATTTCAAGCTTTCATAGCCACACTTTCAAACAGGAATCTGAAACACTCTAATTTGGCACCCAACAAAATACCGAGGCAGTCTCTGGCCAGCAGTGGCCTTTACGTGGAAACCAAATCCTGGCTCATCTCGGCAGTACTTACCACTGCAAGAGTACAAATGACCTGCACAGCAATTGCAGAGGGAAGCCTGGCTTTAGTCTTTTGAGGCATGGCTCTCACCTGACCCATTAGCTGCAGCTCAAGAGGATGCTCCTGTCTCTCAGACTAAATGTACAAACTCTCAAGTAAGGCAAAATGCACATAGGGAAGCTGAGAAGCATGAAAAGGCACAGAAAATCAGAGAACACACCCTGAGGGTAAAATAGAGGATCAAGAGTTGATGTGAATTGGGCGCTTGGGGAGAAGATGCAGTACAGAGAGCTGGCAAGGTCACAGCACTGTGTTTGCTGCTGGACAGGAATCATAAAAAGATATTCTAGGTTTGAGCTGAGAGAGCTCCTATCTCCAGTCATGATCAAGAGACTCGGATGCCTTTTGTTTCTAATTTTCCTTCAAATTGTTTTATGGCTCGTTATCTCTGTCTGGAGGCCAAAAGGGCAGAGATTCAAACGTACGCATCTGTATGTAAGCCTCAAGTCATCTTTTTCCCTGCACAACTATAACAAGGAAAAATGTATTGGGAACAAGTTGCATTGTCCCTTGCTCTGGGTCCGTGCCCCTGCTGGCAGCCCCCTACACAGTACAGCAGGGATCCTGGGATCTCCAGATAAGGCTCTGACATTTCATACGGAACATGCAATAACAAAATGTACCAAGGCTTCGGGGTTACAGTCTCCTCAGCAAGACTCCCATTAACACTCTGCTAAGAGAAAGGTGGTGAGGGGGAGTGCAAAAGCTGTGAGAAGGCATCATGACATGGTCTGTGTGTTTCCAGAGGGAGCTACTGCAAGCGAGCACAAGGCACTGATGTCAGAGCTGAAGATCCTCATTCACATCGGGAATCACCTCAACGTGGTGAATTTGCTGGGTGCCTGCACCAAGCCCAATGGTAAATATCCCAGGGCAGCAGGCTGTGCCTGCTCCCAGAGATCAGTGTTTGTCCTGTGTCCCTTCCGCTGGCCATGTGTGTGACCACACGGACATGTGGGGATGTTTTTGGTGTGTCTGTGTGCACTCAGGGCAGGTGCCACAGCTCAGCAGGGCTGCACATGAGTTGGGGCAAATTCTGACCATCTTAAGCCTTTATCTCCTCCACTGACTTCAGTGCCTTCTCGCCAGGTCCACTCATGGTTATTGTTGAGTTCTGCAAGTATGGAAACCTCTCCAACTACCTGCGGACCAAGCGGGAAGGATTCAGTCCTTACAGGGTAAGTAGCTTCCTTTGCCCCTAGGGACCTGTCCCATGGCTAGGGAAGGAAGATGTTATAGCCTGAAACATGATCTGACACTGGGACAAACACACCCTCTGTCTAGCAGCAGACCAAGATCACTTTGACCAAGTGATCTTGGTTCATGTGCACATCAGGGAAGTAATTTCTTTCTGCAATGGAAGGTAGGTGCTTCCAAGATGGAATTACAACCTAAGAAGAGGAACAGACTGTGCAGCTCGTGGGTGCAGGGGTTTCAGTGTGTGTTGTCTGCTGAGGTTTTTGTTTTGGTCTCCTTCACAGGAGAAGTCTCCCAGGCTGCGTATTCAGGTCCAGTCCATCGTGGAGGCGGTGAGAGCAGACAGGAGGAGTCGCTCCGGGACTAGCGACAGCGCTATCTTCAACCGCTTTCTGCTGCACAAGAGCCCGACAGCGCAGCCGATCCAGGAAGGTAACATTCCAGCCACGGCAGCAGCTCCTCACCACCAAAACAATGCCAGGCTTGGATAGCGTGGGGAATGGGTAGGGCATGACAGCAGGGAGCTGGGACCAGGCCTTGGGGGCTGGTAACTGTTGAGTGGAAATTCCCTGAACAGGGCTATTGCAGTCGTCTGTTGTCAATTGTAATAGACTCCCGAGGCCCAAAAGGGAGGATTAAATTCCTTTGGATTGTCTTAGTCTAAAGAAAAGAGAATTGAGGGGGATCGCAGTGGGTCTTCCCTAGGACAGGAATGATGAGCTGACCCTCAAGTCCTTTCCAGCCCTGTTTCCCAAAGCTCTGTCTGACTGACGTGTGCTGGAAGCTGGACTCATTCTCCTCACACTGGAGCAGGTTCCTGCCATATGCTTTCTGCCACCTAAGCAAAAAATCCTAGAGGGAAGCTGGTTACTCCACTTAGCACTGAGGACTAGTTTTATCTCGCTTAAGAGTATTGCATCCACAGTCCAGGAGAGAGCAAGGAGAACAAAAGACCACTCACTGTCTAATCATTTTCTTGTACTCCTGGACAGTGGATGACTTGTGGCAAAGTCCCTTGACAATGGAAGACCTGATCTGCTACAGCTTCCAGGTGGCACGTGGCATGGAGTTCCTGGCATCCCGAAAGGTCAGTTCACCTTTTCCTTCGCTCCCCTCTTCTTTTGTGCATGCCTGACCAGACAAAACCTGCCTACAGCCACTTTACAGGTGACACACAGGGAGATTCAGTGACCTGCCTCACACTTCTCAGGAAGTCTGAGGTAGCCCCGTGTACACAGAGTCCTTTGGCATCTCATCCTCTCCTTAACCATCTCCTTGTGAAATTTTTATCTTTAACTCCTTCCCACTTCCGCCATTCCCCCATGACAGCTCAGGTTCGGGAGGGGAGGAGTGTGCTCTGAACTCTCTGATGGTGGTTCCTGTCCCTCTGATTTTGCCCCTTCCTCTTTGTGTGCCCTCAGTGCATCCACAGAGACCTGGCAGCCCGCAATATCCTGCTGTCAGAGAACAACGTGGTAAAGATCTGCGACTTCGGCCTGGCCCGGGACATCTACAAGGACCCCGACTACGTCAGGAAAGGCAGTGTGAGTGCCATCTTCTCAAACCCTATACAGACTAGGTCCCCTTTAGCTGTTCACAAACTGCTCTGGGGATGGAATAAACTGAGGAAAAAGGAAGAGTGAAACCACTTGTGTGGCTGCGACCAGGAATGATTGGCCCAGTGATGTATGTGCTGTCCTCCTCCTCTACCAGCAGACCTCTGTCTCCGTCCTTCTGCCCCTCAGTCTGTCGTTAACTTACTCTTCTTTCTTTACACTCTTTCCTCCCCCTTTCAGTGTCTTCATCCCTCCCTCTGGACTCACCAAACCTCCATTCCTTCCATGGAGAGAGGAGCAGGGCTATCTGGTTTCCTTTCATCCATTTCATCCCATTCCTACCAGAAAGGCTGTCCTGAGACATGTCCCTGACTGAACGCTTGTGCCTCACCTCTCCCTCCTGCAGGCCCGTCTCCCACTGAAATGGATGGCTCCAGAGAGCATCTTTGACAAGGTCTACACTACCCAGAGTGATGTCTGGTCCTTTGGGGTCCTTCTCTGGGAAATTTTCTCGCTAGGTGAGTGTTAGCGAGGGTTACATGATACTGAGGGAGACCTCTCTTCCCACGTAGCAGTTTGGTGGGTGAGTCTGTGAAGGAGGCCCTGACGCAGCACATCTAAGGGTTGTGATGGGAAGAAACATCTATGTAGGCAAAAAAAAATCCACCCATGAACAGAGTGATGGGGAGGTGCCTCCCAGAGCATGCAGAGGTGGCCTCCACCTCACTGGGGCAGCACCAAGGACTCTGTGTATGAGAAGGGACCACATCTCCAGTGTTTCGGGAGGAAGGGCAGTCTCAGAAGGACTGGTTTCTGATGGCACATTTCACATTCCCACCCCTCTTCAAACCTCCTTTAGGGGCATCTCCATACCCTGGAGTACAAATCAACGAGGAGTTCTGCCAGAGGCTCAAAGACGGTACCAGGATGAGAGCCCCAGAGTACGCCACAGCAGAAATGTGAGTCAGAAACCTCCCAGATCCCAACATAGGGCAGGACCAGGTCCTCTGTGGGATGCAAAGACCTTTCAGCCAGGGTGGGGGATAAGCCAACACATCCTTCACTCCAGGCAACTGCCTGGAGGACAAGCCAGATGTGTTCAAATCTATCTAGGTGCCCTTGCATACCCGTGCTGGGATGGGTCTGTAAGTGGGCACTCTGCTTTCCTGCTCTGAAGGGTACAAGAGGTATCCAAATTTGCTCCTTGTGCACTGTTACATTCAGTGCTTAATGCACCAACACCCTTCCAGTGGGTCCACATGGCCAATGTGCTGGGGGGTGCCGAGCTTTCCTTCACAGTGCAGGTACATGGTGTCCCAGTGGGCACCGTGGATGGGAGCTGCAGAGTGGGGTAGGAAGTGGCATAAACCCAGCATCTCTTCTTGGCAGATACCGTATAATGCTGAGCTGCTGGCACGGTGATCCCAAGGAGAGACCAACATTCTCCGACCTGGTGGAGATACTGGGGAACCTTCTTCAGGAAAATGTCCAGCAGGTGAAAACCTCTCAGTGCCCCTGCTCAGCTCCAGACAGCTCTTTCTTGTCCCACCACTAGCTCCCTCACTGTGCCCACCTCTGCCTCTGGCCAATTCAATACTTCTGCATAGGCCAAGCAATAACACAGGGTTTCCTGGACCAGAGAGGTCTGTTTCCCAGAGCTACTGGAAAGCTCATTTCTGTGGTAGCCTTTTGGCTGCATCTTAATATAGCTCCACTCCGTGCAGGGTGGGTGCCCTCTCAGTCATCATTCCAGCATTTCCATCCTAATCGCCAGATGATTATCTGAAATTTTTCAGCTGACGCAAGGCCCTGGCGCTCCTGCCTCCCACACACCTGCATAATGAAAACCAGGACTTCACCAGGAGTTCTGAAACTCCATCCTTGGATCTAAATGTCAGGGCCATGTGACCCAAACAACTGTTCCATTACAGCAGTCAGATACACAGATTTCTTTGAAACTATTCCTAATCACTACCAATCACTCACCAGGCCTTTTAACTGCGGTGAGCGTGCAGCTCTGATTTTAACTTTCTCTTGATGTTCCATTTCAGATGATAGCTAAATGCTTACATATGAGAACTGGCTCATCCTGACACCCCTGATTTTAACCTTGCAGCACTGGATCCCAGCACGAGCATGACTAAGCCCCAGTGATGTGCCCATGGGAGCACAGTGCTCTGACAGTGTAGGCTAGAGAACTGTAAGTGCCGTAGGACTGGGTTGTTTTCCTGCTCGCGCACACCTCCGCACACCTGCAACACTTGCAGCTACTTAGTGTAGAGGGCACGGAAATCCCCAGACAGATATTTTGTCCCAGAGAAGAAAAAGACATAAACCAGGATTTTTCTCCCCAGCTCTGACAGCTTCTGCTTGTAGAGCCCTTTCCTGTGGGAAAGCCTTCCCCTTCTTGTAAGGCCACTCACTGTTCTTCCTACCAGGAAGGGAAGGATTACATCCCGCTGAACGACTCGCACAGCTCAGAAGATGATGGTTTCTCCCAGGTGCCTTCCTCTGCCCAGCAAAACTCAGATGAAGAGGACTTTGACATGAGGATACGCTGCCACAGCCTAGCAGCAAGGTGAATCCCCTCTGAAAAGGGCAGAGAGAGCTCAGCAGGCAGCCAGCAGCCTGAGCTGTAAGGGAGCCTGAGGCGGGATATGGGGAGAACCCAGTAGCACAACATTGGGAAAATCCCAGAGGATCGGGTGTGATCCATAGCATTTATAGCTTATAAAAGCAAAATCACTTTCCTTTCCTGATGAGAAAGAGCCCTTGATGTGTAAGCCTATGACATTCCTTCTCCTGCCTCCACCTACACTGCCAGAGCACCACATCCCACTAAAGGTGTCGTGGCCATCAGGTAGCTGAGGAAAGAAGGTGCCAGCTGGGCCTCTGCCCTTCTGCTAATGCAGGAGCTTCATCCTGTTTCTCACTCAAACAATTAGACCTCGGCTTCTCATCCCTGGGGAGCTGTGATAGTGGGATGCCTGGGATCTATATGACATTATTCTGCTTATCCAAAGTGGAGAGATAATCAGGGCCTGATAGGATCAGGAAGTCTGGGTGCTTCCCACTGCAGAAGTAGCATGGGGTTGAGAGGCCTAAGGTGACCCCATTCCCCTCCCAAAACCCACCATTTAGGACATCTACCTCCCTTCATACTTTGGTTGCACGGAGGGGAGGTTGTTTTGGATCCTGTTTCTTCAGGACACGGACTCTGTTGGTTTTACTGAATATAGTATGCTTCTGTCAGCAGATACTACAACTGTGTCTCGTTCCCTGGTTGTCTGACGGGAGGAAATCAGATCAGGTGTCCATCCAGGATAAAGACATTTGAAGAGTTTCCCATGACACATACAATGTACAAGGCACACCCGGTGAGTAGCATCTGAGTGGAGTGGAGCAGGGGGCAAAGAACCATTCAGCTGTTTCCTGACACCTTTGCTGTTAGGATCGTGGAAGGAAGAGCACTCCTATCTAATGTCAGTCTGTCTGTGTCATTCCTGTTCAGTCCATCCAGTCTTATGCCCATTCATTTCTCCACCTGGCACATAGGGGTTTCTCTGCAGCACAGTTTGTGCTGCCTGAGCGTGCAAATAGGGAGGTTAGATCTGCAAGCAAGGGAACTATAAAAGACCTCAGAGAATAGCCTGCTCTTCCCCCTTCTCAAATCTGTGAACGTGGCCTGGTTAAGCGTACGGAGATCCAGCCAGGACTAGGTAAATCCAGAATCTTTGTACATCCTGTACCTTGACCCACACAGCAGTGTGCAGTAGGGGCCCTCCTGGGCTGGTACTTAATATCTCCTCTAGTGGCAAAACTTAAGTCATACCTGTAGTCTCAGAGGGAAATCTCACCTCTCTCAGATTTGATGGTAATACATCTTCCAGGCAGAGAACACTGGTTTGTTTCTTTTTTCCCAAAAAGTGGCACTGAACTGCACACAGTATGTGCTGCTTTTAAGAAGCCACCTAAGAAAATCACTTCCAGCAAGACCATGGAGCATGCTGGTGAAGTGCCCCTACTCCTTTTTCCCTGTCACAGACACACATGATCTCATCTCCTGAATGATTTCTCCTCCCTTCCCACTCTAATCAGTCGACAGGGATGTTACTGATAACTCCTGTTGCTTCCTTCCAGGACAATCAGACAGACAGTGGGATGGTTCTGGCATCTGAGGAATTTGAGAGGATAGAAAACCGACACAGAAAAGAAGGTGGATTCAGGTACTCCTTAAGTCCAGCCACTCAGTTCTCCCTGCTGCCAAATGCAGTGAGACCAGGAGGCAGCTCCTGGTGTCTCCCCATAGGATATATACCTCTTGGAGCTTGCAGCAGCAGCAGGGCTCTGGACCCTGAGCCAGATAAGTCCATGCACATTAACAAGAGGCAAAATGCACAAAAACAGACCTGCCTGCTGCTTCCTAGGGTTTAAAAATGTAACTTGTGCCCCTTCAATGAGAATGTGTTCGTTAGGATAATGAGGCACAGTGGAGTGACGGGGTTGATGAGACTCTTAATGCTTATTGACATTTTCTGGTGAAATGTGTCAGGTGGGATGGATGGAAACTATGTGGCTGCCACCTCCTCCTCCCTCCCACAGCCGTGACCCATGTCAGCCCCGACGTGGCATTGCAGAGATGGTGCAGGCCTTAGGACTTCCCACATGCTGGTACTGAGCCTGGCAGGCCGAGCTGGCACACTAAGGGCTAAGGATGTTACAGATGGTTATGTCCTTGCCCCAGGCTTGGAAACTGGGCAAGAACCTGTCCAGCTCATCTCTGCTTGGTGCCAAAGCAGGCTGGGACATTGTCTCTGTGACAGTGCATTGGGCGAGCCATGTCAGCTCATGTGTAGACAAGACTAGTCCCAAGCCTCTTCCTCACCTCTGCCTCCCAACATCAAACCAGACTGGTCATTGTCTTTTCCCTTAGCCATAGCCCTGTGGTCTCTCTGCTTTGTATCTGACTGTCTCCTGCTTCTTGTCCTTTTTTCCCTAAAGCATGTTCCTGTTGTATCCTACACCATGGGGTACCTGGCATCCCATCTTCTGGAAAACACTGACCTTAAGCCTGTCCTTGAGTGTGTAGTTACCCTCACTCTTGTGGCTTCTTGCCAGTCACCTGGTACTGGCAGGCACTGAGATGGGGTTGCTGATTTCCTCCCACAGTTTCTTCATCATCTTCCTTTGTTTCCTTTCCCCAACCCTGGCTGTTGGTCTGTATCAGTTTCTGTTACTCCTGCCAGGTCTAGGAGCAATTATGGCAATGTCTCTTGTCTCTCCCTGCTCATTGGGGTCCCAACCCTTCTCTGGGCTTCCCAAAAGCTATCTAGAAGAGCTGAAATAACTATCGCTGGCTTACGTGCAGATTTTCCACAAGCCATATGGGCTGTGCTTAGGTTTAGAGCAAGGCCTGGTGGTGTGCTTTGAAACGAGGTGTAGGTCTATTCCTGACCCTGCCTCTTCCCCATGCATTAGCATATGATTCCTGAAGCTGGGATCAATCTAAGCAGGACGGAGGGTTTCTGGGAGTGCTCAGATTGATCTGTGTGTCTCTCCCTCCCAGCAGTAAAGGGCCCAGCCGAACTGCGGAGCTGCCGGGGGAACAGTCCGACCTGCGGGGCAGATGTCGTCCGTCGTATGGGTCCCAAGTCGGAGGCCAGACTTTTTACAACAGTGAATACGGGGAGCTGTCAGAACACTCTGAGGACGGCAGCTGCACCCCGCCTGGAGAGGGGGCTAGTCCCCCCACTCTCCACGCTTCCTTCTTCTCCGAGCAGTACTAACGGCATCAGGCCCTGGAGGCACCTGCCGAGGCATCCCCTCTCACCCTCCAGGAACATCACCAGAGTCACTCAGAGCTTCTCCTTCAACCTATGCCCAACCCCAGCAGGGAACCTACCCCGAACGGATGGGGAACAGCAGCGCGATGGCCCACACAGCACCACCAGCTGTAGTTTCCCCGTGCCGGGACTGGAGAGAGCACCTTGCTCATTCCTCGTGTTTCTTTTCTTCCTGTGGCTCAGACAGATGCATTCTGCCAGCGAGTGGGTGCCTGTGTTCAGCACTACAGCACCTTCTGCCTAGCATCCAGCCTCCGCTCAGATCAGCTTCCCATTCAGAAAGCCCATTTCAGGTCAGATATAAATAGATCCGTCTTAGTCTCAAGTTTCTTCCTGGTGTGCAGCCTGAATGTTTTTCCTTGGATTGCTTCCTTCTCCTCTCCTCATGATGTCAGCTGCTGAACTGTGGAGCAGAATCAAAGGGAAGAAATCCCTAGTGATACTTGCAGCAAGAGCAGGACATTTTAAAGAGGTGTATGGAGAGATCCCGAGGGATATGTGTAAATGTTCATGCACACTGTTCATTCTGAGCAGATGCCAGCCTCTTTGTCTCCTCTGCAAGCAACACCCACACCCCTCTCATCTCTGCTGGGAGGAAACTTGTCAATCTGCCTTATCACCAGGATTATTTTAGCCATCTCAACACAGCTAGTGCTGAGTAGTCATCAGATGATGGCTAGAGTCCACCCTGTGAGATAAATAGCGGATCTTTTTGCAGGCCCTATGCAAAACAGGGGTTTATGTGATCTGTGCTGAGAGCAGGTTACTCACAGGTCTGCTGCTCTCACCTTCCCCTTGTCCTAGAGTAGTGCTGAGATCATTTGTTGCTCCAGTGAGGAATTAAGCAAAGCTGTGTTAATTTCAGCTGGTTTCTAAACATACAGTGAAAATGGGTTGTTTGCTGGGAGGAAAAGGATCAAAGTGGTAGGGAGCGAAATGTTTATTTCCAAGTTGCTGCAAGGGCTTTGGAAACAATGGAAGGAACAGAGCTCCAGCAATGAGGTGCTCTGGGTTTCATCCCCTGGTGTGCTGGCATCACTGAGCACATGGAGGGCAGCACCTGGCCAGGGCTCAAGCCCCAGTTCTCCTGGATGAACAGTTCTGGACCATGACCTTCCCTGTCACCCTAGTTCCCTGGCTCTAAGGGGGCACTCTCTGCCCAACAGGCTCCTCTCCAGTTTCTGTTGTAGAGCCACCAGCACAGTGTACCTGTCTCTGGAGGATTGAGGAACGTTTATTTGCTGAGGAAACATCTCATCACTTGGGCCTTTTGTTTCTAAAAGATACCATGTGAATTCAGAGCTCTGGGGAACCTCCACAGCCCCTCTCTACAGATTTCTGTGCTGCTGCCTCACCACTTCCCACCTACTTCTTTCCATCCTGCTCACAATCCGAGAGCTCAGCCACAGAGTACGGATACATCAACGCCAGAGGAGTCAGGGTGAACAGGATCATCAGAACAGCTTGTCATCATCTCTTCTCCCACATGCCCGTGGCTGGCACAGCTCCTTGCTCCAGGGCATCTCAGCACTGGGGTGTTTCTGCTTGTGGGCCACACCTCTGTGCAGAGAGCCAAGGGTTTGGTCTGGACTTTTAAATCTGTGTTTCCTGTCAGATGTACTGCTTTCCCAAACTGTTATTTCTTTTCCAGCAGAGGGTTTTATGCGTTTCCTGACATGAGCCTATGAGTCCTTACGGATGACGTTCCCAAGTCTTAATTATAGTTCTTCACACAAGTGTAATGGGGAGATTTATTTAGCACATGGGAAAAGCATGCCTGTCATTCAGATTCTCTAAGGCTGTGCTTAGAGCGCTCAATGTTCCCCTCCCTTTTTGTGTCAGCAGAATGACATGGCTGCGATTTCCATGGAAAAAAAAAAAGAGGCACAAAACCGACCAGCTTGAGCCAAACTGGCTCAGGATGCGGAATTGGAAACTGCATGTGACAATGAATTCCCTGACTTCTGCTGATGTTCCCTGAAGTTGCCAGGAATTTAAGCATCTTTAAGTAATTGTTATGACTCGGTAAGAATCCTCTGGCAGGAGATGCTGGAGAGCCAGGCCAAGGAAGTAGGATAGCACACGGTGTGTAGGCCAGACCAAATTCTCCTGCCCTCATCTTGCCCTGGTTTTTGGACTGGTGGTTCCCTTGACAGGAGGAAGGCTGCAAGTGCCCCGTGCTTCTGGGGGTCTCAATGGATGGAAGGTGACAGGCGGCTGAGCTAAATTCAGGCTGCTTGCTAGGTGATGTTCATCCACAGGACCCAGGCTCTCTTGTTTCCAGTGCTTCACAAACAGTTCTGTGCCTGGAAACACTGAGCTCCATCTGAGAGAGGGCCCAAGAAAGAGGTCTATAAATAAAATAATAGTTGAAAAACAGAATGCCAAAGTAGCTGCAAGTCCTTGTCCATATGTGAGGGATAGAAGCATGCTAGCAAAGCCGGACACTTGCAGGGCCCTGGCAGGATTCTTCAGCAGGAAGGGGACAGAGGTATCTGAGCACCCTCAGCACTCCCGACCAGCCAGGACAGCTGCACTTTGTCTCTAGGTTCAGCTGTAAATTGCTCACAATTATCCTTGTGCAGAAGGGCTACTTCATTAGAGCCATTGTTAATGATCTCCTGCTTCACTCTGGGGAAAGCACTGGTGTCACATCTGATTTTTGAACATTCAAATCATCCGACTCCCGAGAAGTTTATTTTCTCTCTTTTGCACCATCTTGAGGGGTGTGTGGAATCAGATCCTATTGTATCTGCATCAACAGCATTGCATGAACAATGCAGCCATGATATGAGCAAACACTGGCTCCTCTTCAGACACTCCTGCTGATAAAGAACAATTGTAGTGTGGGTTATTGAAGAGCTGTTGAAACAATTGTACTTTCACGCTCTCTTAAAAGTATACTAAATTTAGAGTGTACAAACCTGATACCCTTCCCTACATTCTTGCATTATTTCTGGCATTATGATTTTTACAGTCTCCAGATAAGTGTCAGCATGAAATGAAGCTGGTCTGGTTTTAAGATGTTAGGCAGCAGTGCTGTCTGTCTTTCTACAGCAACAAGGGAGTATTTCAACTTTAAAACCCAGGGTTTGATAGCTGTGCCTGCTCTGTTCACAATGCACTCTGTTTTGGGCTTTTTACTGGAACTCAACGTTGAAGCTAAGCTATTTATCATCATCCTCCTCCTTTAAAATGAATGTTCCCGCTCTATACATGGTCTCATTTCTCCTGACAAAGTGTTGGTGTTGAGAAGACATTCCTCCCTCATGAAGACAAAGCGTTGGGTCGCCTACTTGCAAATACACTTGTGTCTCTGAAGAAAAACCTGTGTATCAAGTAACACTTCATTTATATTGCAATATTTTAACCTGGTACCTGTTGTTGCTACAGCAGCATTCAATGTTTCAGTGGGCTGCCTTTGAAGCAAGTAGGTTACAACATGGGTTATGTGTGAGTACAAAAGTGTGGTCTGTGAGTGCGCGTGAGTGTTTTGTGGGTGAGTGTGTGAGTATTTGCACGTGAGAAGTTTTCCTACCGGTGAGCGTATGTGAGTGTTTATAACTCACGTTGAGTCTCGTCTCTGGAAGTTCACGGTTATATATCAAACCAGTTAGAACACTGCTTTCTTTCCTCTCCTCCTATAGTACTTGTTATCCTTTGTCATTAAGAGTTTTGTTGTAATATCTAAATGTGAAAATGAATAAAGTCATAAACTGGCAGCTGCTCTCTGGTTCCTGGAGCCGCCGCTGCCCATGGGTGCTGCTCCCCACACAGCACCGGGAGGCCCGGCTGGCCCAAGCAATGAGCACGTTTTGGTCTCATCACTTTTATTCCCCTTTGCATTTCCCCTCATCCTCTAGGAAACAGCTGGCACTTTGTGGCACTTCCATGCAGGATGAAATGCGGTCTTTTCTCAGGATGAAGCGGATATGCTCTGGCTACCCTTGCTGACAGGAGCCGCCGGCCCAGCGCCCAGCCCTTCGCCCCGCTGCCATCTCCCCCAGACCCGCGACCCGCCCTCAGCACCGGGGCCCCGCGGCCGCCCCTGCCCTCCTTCCCCGCCCGGCGGGAACAGCGGCGGCGGAGCCCACCGGACCCCGCTCCTCCTCCGCACGGAGCCGCCCCTCAGCGGGCGGCGGGAGGCGCGGCGGCGGCCCGCAGGTGGCGCCCTCACCCCGGCGGCGCTGCGGGTCCTGGGGCAGAGCCAGGGCGGGAAGATGGCGGCGGGGTTCGCTGCGGGCCTTTGGCGGTGTAAAACCTGACAGCGAAGCGAAGGGCGGGTATGAGTCACGGGTGGGATCCGGGATCTGGGCTGAAGGAGATATTCCACGCCCGGAGGGCGCTGGAGATGGAATATAAATGGATTTATGGCTATTTCCCCCCAAAACAACCAGGGGCTGGAGTGAAACCTGAGGCACGGCTCCCTCCTCACCCCTGTGGTGACCTGAGGGGACGTCCTCTCAGTTCCAGCCTCTCCACCACCATCCATCCCTTCATCCAACACCACCACACGCTGAAAGCAGACAAAATGACGTTTGAACTCCCCTCCCCGTCCAAGGACATGTCTGTCTGGGAATGTGGAGATCGGAGCAGTTCTGTTCATTAAATACTCCATTTTGGGTATACTGCTGGTCTCCTGCCTCCCAGCCTGTCCATCGGACAGGGATGTCCCTTCCTTAGGGAGGCAGGAGTGCTCATGGCTTGGTACATGGCACAGAGCAACCTCCCGGCTCCCACTACATGAGGAGGGATGGGGATGGGACTGAGCAGGCAGCCCTCACACCAGGAGTTGAGCATGGCACACACATCTCTCCGGCAGAAACACAGCCCACAGGAAACTGGACAGGGCAAAATGAAAAGCAGCCTGTTCTTGCGGTTAGAAAAGGGAACTGGGAAGTCTCTAGCTGGGCCCTTCAGCTTGTTTTGCTTCTAATGTGGCCAGCAAATGTTTTCTTAATGCTTTTCAAGAGCACTTTGCGATCCCCCTCTGAAAGTCAACACAGCAATAGCAAGGAAACCTTTAGGTTCCTAGGACTTCCCGGCCTCGTCTGGGGACATTTCAGCACTAAAATGATGCAGAACTCCATGCTGAAAAATTAAACTGCTGTCTGCACAGCTGCGGTCTCAGTGTGTTGGCCACAACTCTTCCTCTCCAGCTAGGGTGAAAGTTTGGGTGAAATGTTGAGGGGCCATTAATGGCATGTGGTTCCTCACCCAGCATTTACCAAGAAGAGTGAAATTAAATGAAAAAAACCCCAACAAGTGGAAGCAGAACATTCAGCTGCTGCTTCAGAAACATTTCTTAGATTGTGCTGATATTTCTATAGAGCTTTTCATAAACAGCTTCTCAGAGGGTTTTAGAGCCACATGCTACATGCGTTTAGCAGAGCCCATAGGTCCATTCCATGCCAAGATGCGGGTTTGCAAGCCTGCTGCTTTCCTGGGAATGGCATGGGTCTCTCCAAGGGCAGGACCAGACCCAGCACTTGCATCTCAACAAAACAGACTGCGCTTCGATGGCGTTATCTGACACACGCATGCAACCAGTGTATCACGAATGGGTAAAGTACAAAATCTCCCAAAAGAGAACAGTTTAATAAGATGCTTAGGTTAAACACCCAGCTTATCTGAGGGCCGTACTGAGCAGCCGGGGAAATCACCAAGGAGACCGTATCTCAAAAGAGCACAGCTATTTGTTCAGAAGTTTAGAAATTATCCTAGCTCACAGCCCTGCAGTACTTGTTTTCTTTGCTATTAATAATTTTCAGACACTTTGCCTTTCAAAATCCATGGCAGCCATTATATTGTTAGATCTCCGAAGAGACCAAAATCCTTAAAACTGTTAGTTAAAAAGCGTAATTCACCAAGCCCTGTTTTACAGTGTTTCAAGGGATTAATATTTATTAACAGCATTTGAGTGTTTGTAACACTTCCCATTTGGTACTCCAGAAGCGAAGAACTCCAAATCAGGTAGGAGTGACTGAATCCTGACATAGAGGCCGAGCTATTCCTGCCCCAGCGGCACTTCTGTCATTAACTGGGCAGACTGGATGCACCCCACCTCATTTCCACACACACTGCCCTTCTCCCCCCCGTTTCACACATGCTTTTAAACCATCTCTCATGTCTTCTTGATGGTCAGCACTGCTGACACATGGAAATAAGAGACGCTGAGGAGAGGGCATGTACGTAACCCTACCCCCAGCCCCTCTACGATCCCGAGCCTCATGCAAGGCTCCATGGTCCGCCCGCCCCATAGAGCCCCCCTCGGCGCCATGACCGCGCTCCTGGGCGCCGCCACACCCCGCTGACGTCATGCCCATTAATCCCGCCCCTCCGCTAGCCCCGCCTCCTCGGGGCGTGGCTCTCGCCCCAGCCCCGCCTCTCGCCCTCGTGGCGCTGGGCGGGGCGACCGGCGCCTGCGCAGTGCGCGGCCGCCGGGCTGCAGGCGAGGCGCGCGGCTGGTGGCGGAGCGCGGGGCTGCTGCTGCTGCGGGAGGGCCCCGGGGCGAGGGGAGCATGGAGCGGCGGCCACCGGCTGCGGCCGCCGGGCTGGGCAGCGCCGTGCGTCGCCCGCCGCACTAAGGCGGCGACGAGCTCTGAGGCGAAGCGGGGCGGCGAGCCGAGCCCCGTGGCTGTGTGTGAGCGCGACTGAGGCGGCAGCGGCGGCTCTTCCCGGCGGGCTCCTCGAGGCTGTGCGGGGAGGCTGTGCACCTCCTCCCCTCGCCCGGGCAGAGGCGGGCGGTCGGGGCTCCCGCGCGGGCGGCATGAGCGCGGCCCCCTGAGGGACCGGCGGAGCGGGGCTCGCCCCGAGCAGCCTCCCCGGGGGCCGCGGATCGGGCTCGGCTGGGACCTGCCATGCCTGCCCTGACTCCTCCCATGGCATGAGCCCGTGCTCTCCTCCCCTCTCCGCCTGCTTTTGGTCTTTCTCCGTTCCTGGGCTGTCAGATGGGATAACGCGCACCCGGGCGTGCGGGGCTCGGCGAGGGAGCGGTGGAGGTAACTGGTGACGGCCGTCGGCTCGCCCGGAGTCGAAGATGAGCTGGCGGTGGGCTCGCCAGCACGGGAACGGCGGCTCCTCCGTCCTGTTGCTGCTGCTGCTGTGGCACTGCCGGGTCCGGCCGGCCGGCGCCGATAACGCCAGCCAGGCGTACTACACCGCCCTCATCAACGTGACGGTGCTGAGCCCCGAGCGCGGCGGCCCCACGCTGCTGAGGATCGACCGCGGCCGCTACGGGCAGGATTCCCCCAAGGTGGAGGTCAAAGGCCTGCTCGTGGCTCCCGTCCCCATCAACGGAGGTAACGCACCCTTTGCAGCCCGCAGCCGCTTGCTGTCGGGTGCCTCCATCGCGGGGTGGTTGGCCTTTGTCTAAGCTTTGCAGACTTTCCCGGGGAGCTCTGACAAAAGAGGAGGAGGAACTTAACCAGACGAAAACCAAATGATTTTTAAAATCCGTGATTTGATAGTGCTGCTCTGCAAAGCTTAATGTGTCTTCCGGCATGAATACCAGCACGGTAGTGATATTAAGCAGTGAAGGTGTTATTTCTCAGCTAATTACAGAGAGTCTGTAGTGATAGGTAACAGTATTTGGTTACAGCGTTGGCACGCATCTGAGAACAGCTGCACAGCTATCTCTGTGATAGGTGTGCATCTGGATGGCTGTTGCAGCTGCACGAAGTCGTGGTTGTTCAGTGTGTATTTCTTATAAATGCTGTTTAAGCTGCCCTTAGAGACTTGGAAGGACTGAAGCCATCAAGTTGTTACTGTCTGGCCACTCCAAAATGTGCTTGTTTGTCGTACTGAACACTGTGTAGTGTTTCCATATAACTTTTAAGTGAAACTGTTGTCCATCATTATGGGTTGGTTTTGGCAAGCGTTGGTTGTACAGAGAACGCTAATTTAAACAAGTGAGAGTATTGTCTTGATTTTTGGCTGAAATGGAACCAATTGCTTCAGTCATAATGATGTGCTTTTAGTAGTATCTTATTTTGCAAATGCTTCTCGATGTTATCTAAACTGCCATCTTTAAAAAATGGACCACTTGATGGATCACAGTGGTCCCAACCTGTCTCCTGGACAGTAAACCTCTGAATAATGCATTAAGTGAAATAACGTAGTCAGTTAAAACTAGACTCTAAGTGGTGAATATTAAGAGGGGGGTTTTTTTAAAGTAATTGATAATGCAGAGCTACTGTATTATTAAAAGCTGTTGAGAATTTACCAAATCTTAAGACCAGGAAAATACTTTAATGCTTCTTCAGAACAAAATGCATGCTTCTAGTACGTGAGAAGCAGACTGTGCATCAGCAGATGCTTGCCAGTTGCATTGGAGCTCGGTTTCATTAGCTTTGGAAAGTGTTAACTAGAATATATTGATATAGCATATCTTTGGGTGGATGGGTGAGGAAGCTGAAATCGTTGAGCAAGTTTACTGTAAATGATTTTCATTTGCACTTGAGGTCCTGCCTTTCCCGTGCTCTCAGAGTCAGCTGTCATCAGATATGCTCAGTCTGTCTTTCTTTTGCTTCCTGGTATTCCTCATTTCAACACACACCCCAAGCACCCTATGAAACCAGGAGGTCGTCCTGAAGGTGTTAGTCATGTAAACACTGTTACTGCAAGTAGAATCTTTATGGGTTTTAAAACTGCTGCCTTTTAATGTATGCAAGGTATCAAAATGCATTATTTTTCTAGTAGCCGCATTATTTGCCAAGAAAAGCTTTCAATATTAATTACTTTTTAACCTGCTTCTGTAACTTTTTCTGCTTCCTTCTGATACGGTCGTCACTAGAGTGTGATTAAGACATTGAGGGAGGGTGACAGCATTTTCACTGGAAGCTAATAATGAGAGAAGTGCTAAATAAAATTGAGCAGTCCATAAGGAGCATTTCTACACCTTACTGCTGAGGATTATGATGAATAACTTCGGTGAGAAAGCATAGCAGGAATTGTGACTCTGCAGACCTTGGCTTCCGCAGTTTTGACATGCTGCAGTCATTCGAACTTTGCCATCAGTTGTTGGGGAGATTCAGTTTTGTCCTTCTGTTTGGCAACAGAAGACTGTTAAAGCAAACATTGTAGCAGCTGTTTTGCTTTGAAGTTCTTCTGAGTTGTTCTATGTAGATTGCCATATAATATACATTTTAATTTAGTTTTGCCGAGGCATGCTTCATGTGCCTTAAAAATATTTCATGTCCTACAAAAGACTGGAATATTTTATGCTTTTAGATAAGATGTTCTTGATTGCTTAAGGGTCTTATGTTTATATCCTTCTGCTTTTTGTATCTAGATTCTTATAAAATATGATGCTGTCTTGCTGAAAGTAATTGCTCTAATGCCTTTTTATCAGCCTCTTAATACTGCTGTAGAACGTGTTTGAAAAATAGGTTTTTTCTAATAGCTCTTAACAGCAGCTCTTGATAATAACATTAACTTTTAGAGCAGTGAATGCTCTGCCCAGTTCTCACATGTTGAGAAGTAAAGGACTCTACAACTGCTAACAGCTATCTTTAAAGACTGTAATTTGTTTTACTGTTGTTCTCAAAGCTAACAAAGAGGAGAGAATGAAATGGCTGTGTATGCATTGGCATTATGAGTGCATCGCAGTTTTATGCTCCAGAAACTGCTCTGAAGAAAAGATGTAGTGATCAGTGGAAGGGGATAATGATACCAATAAGTCTCCTTGAATATTGTTATTGGTAGAAATACATCCAGGAATATCTTGTAATTAAGTAATTGTTACCAGAGTCTCAGCCAGCCACTAGCACTAATTCTGACTACTTAGTAGCCATAAAATAATCCTGGAGACGTTGGATCAGCAATTACTAAAATATGGTGCAGAGTAATTTGTCCCTGCTTTGCCTGCAGGAATGACAGGCATGCTCCTGGTGTACAGCATTAAGTTACCCCTTGCTGTAGTTTAAAACATAGTTATTTGACTTTGACACTGCTTTGATGTCAAGTATTCATCCATTTGTGGGCTACCCCTTGAAATTTCCACAAACGTGGGTGATCTGTTAGCGCCTTGATGGTGTAGACTTAGAGCTGGGATGTCCTAAATGACTAAGATTTCTTACTCACTGCCTGCAGGGAAAGAAATGAATTTACTAATTCAAGATTTCAGGTCAGTGATCTGTGGCTGAACATACACCATTTGTAACAGCACAGTCTGTGATTTGAAATGTTGTGCTCTGCAGTGTTTTTGGTTAACCTGTGTTCTTGAGTATGCCCAATATTATATATACTACTACTTGCAGTTGCCAGTCCCATATGATTACCCATCCTTTGAAATCTCACTGCAGAACAATACATTGAATCACTTCTCATTTCTTTAGCAGAATTTCTTTAATCGAATTTGACATCGCCGTGTTAATACACATATTAAAACTCTTTCCCTGTTCTTTTTATAGACCCTTGTATGAAATGGATACTGGCTTTCCAAAGCAATGCTCCCCTGGAAGTGATACGGCTGTAATTCGTGTGACCGCTTGTGAATGTGACTTGTGCAAGTGTAGCTTCAGTGAGCTGTCGGTCACAGTTGGCTGCTGGGTGTAAATACTACACCTGTGTGCATATGTCTTTCCAAGTGCCTTCAATGCAAGATAGCAGCAGAGCTTCTCTGTTCATCTCTTCCATTCTTCCACTTCTTTTTCATACTTCCTCTAACTGGTTAATCTTTTGTCATGATTTGTAAGATATATTAGAAGAGTGTTTTAAACAGCTTCTGGTTATGAATTTTTGCAGATTATAAAAAAAAAAAATGCTTCTCTTATTCTGCATGGAAGGGTAATAGTGAAAAGCATCTTCATGGCCTGATGCAGCTTTTCTGATAGTTCAGGTTTATATTATCTCTTCGATACGGTTACTGAGCACTTCTCATTCAGTTCTGTACTCTGTTATTTGTGACTTTGTGGAACCGGTAATTTCAGCCCAGATTTCTTGCAGCAGTTGCCTAGTACTTGTGGCAGGGTTAGTACATGCACCGTGTAAACTTTCAGCCCTGTGCCACTCCAGTGACCTCTGCTTTTAAGCATCGTTGGCATTAAGTGCCTGACACTAGTTGTGGTGCTGACATTTAGGAGTCAGGCATATTCCTCTTGCAATGACAAACCAAGATAGAAGCCAATGAAAACTGACTTTAGTGGTTCTTGATAGAAACTTCAGCACTTTGTGGCTTAGTTCCCTCAAAAATGTTCTCCATGGTGAACAGGACTCTTCTGTGTTGAGTCTGGGTTGTTGCATGTCATTCTGGGTTTGGATACACAGTTGAGGACTGGAAACATCAGGCCAGTGTTGTCCTGGGTTTACCTGTAACAGTTATTTTTCTCTCAAAGTCCCCTCCTAGATGGTTGGACTTTGCTGGTTGGTGAGATTTTGTGCACCTTGGCTGGCTTGGGTAGGGGAAAGCAGGCAGGGTGATGAGGACTGGAGGTGTGAGACTCATAGGAAGTGAAACAGCAGCAGATTCAAAGCCAAACTTATAGATGTTTGGACTCACTGAGCCAATAGGTCAGGAATGAGGGGGTGAAGTGGGGCTGGAAAGGGACTGGAGTCTTAACAGCATGTGGGGATGATGGTTGTATGAAATCTGCATTGGAGAAAGAACCTGTAGAAAGTGGAGACCTCTGTTGAAGGGGTGGTAGGCTTGTGGCTGGGCAAGGACACTGAGAATTTGAGGAGAAACATATGTTAGAAAAATGTGGAAGTGGGGAAGAAACAATATTGGCTCAGTGTTAGGAATGAAGGTATATCTTGTGCATGGTACTGTAGCTATAGCATTTGGTGGCATCTGTCACTTCATAAACATGTTGTGTGAACAAGTTTTAGCTGCAGAAGGCTTAAAATGCCGGTTTCCTGGTAACTGCAGAGCTTTAGGTAGCATTCAGACAGAATTTTGTATTCCTTTCTGGCCAAGAATCCAAACAGTAGGCTTTAGGAAAATGCAACCATCAAACACATCGTACTAGAAGAAAAATCTTGTGTCGTGCATCCATCCTTTACCACTGGTCTCAGTCTCCGGCTTAATTAGCAGTCATTAATTGATAACAAAAGTGGTAGTTATAGGTTGGAGTTTATAGCCATAATTGTAGTATCCTTACTGAGCTAACACAATTAAATCTGAACTATTACAGGACTCTTTCAAGCTTCAGTGATTTTGTTTTGTTTAACTTCTTCCCTGAAACAAGATTACCTCTTGTTCAAAGAGTTTCTTTTAGTGTTAAAGCCAGCTTTAGTCAAAGCAATTACCTGAAATAGCTCTTGACAATAGAATGTCGCTGTACATAACTCAAAGACACAACTTTTAAAAAGTGGAAATTATAACTGGCTTGAATAAGTTTTATATTGATAATAACACAAGTAGTAATGCATTGAAAGAAAAGGTATCTATTACATGTTTTAAACCCTAATGGGATAGCAAAGAACTGTATCCCTCCTTGGAATTAGAATCAATCACTGCGACTGTGTTGCTTCTATAAACTTCCCAGCCAGATTCCTTCTCTGGAAGCTTTATCACACAATTATAACTAGCGTGTTGCACAAGGCTGGCTGTATTGCCAGTCAGGTATGCTATGTAGCACCTGAGGGGATGCTTTGGGGTGCAGGCTGCATGGGACTCCATCTTCCCATGTGCTGTTTTCTTTCCCAACGAGTCTCTTGAGCTGCTGCCCCTCAGAACATTGGTGGTGTCTCTCCATCTATTGTATTACAGTGATTGAAGGACAGACTGTCAAATGATTTCTGTATGTGTAGCTGAGACAGACCAGCTCTGGCAACTGGTGCTGGCCTCAAAGAGTAGGGTGTTAACAATATTAAAAGATCTGATGTTAAAATCTATCTATATATAAAAAGATCTGGTATTAAAACAGGAAATAAAATAGTTAATGTCCAGGGTGTGAGATCATAGCACTGGCTTTTTTCTGTGAAAAGGGGACAAAGTCTGAAAACAGTCAATGCAGCAACCTTGGCTGAAGTGGGACATGACAGCTACGTTCAAAGCAACACAAGAGCAATATAAACGTACAGTTTATGAGAGAAAAGTGAACCCGGTCATGGTTCAGAAGTAGGAGACAGTCTGCATTCAGGCAAGGTGTGTGCTTCTGACAAAGCCTCTGACAGCTGACTTGCTAATTTCCTTTTTGCTCGCACAAAATGGCTATTCCTCTTACAGAGGGAAGGCTAAAGGACCTGGTCATGCAATTGGAAAGGATGAGGAGGAAAGTACCATTCTGTGCTGATGTTAACTTGCCAATACCTCTTCAGTAGCTGAGGAAGCCTGTTTGGATCTATTGCATTATGAACTATTTCTTTCACATGAATCCCTAAAATGCTGTCACAAACATTAGTCCTTCAGCAGGAAGGGCTCTTGAATTTGCAAAAACCCACTTAAATGCTTAAGGAGGAACATGTATGCAAGTTGAGCAGTCCTGTGTGTTCTGCAGGAGGAAACTGGAGCTCTCCTAAAGTTGAAAGTAAATGTGCAGCCTAATAGTAGATACTTAAATTGCAGCTGATTCTTCTGTAAAGAGGCTCTTCTGTGGTGTTGGGGCCTACGGCAGGAAGGGAGATATTTACAACAACATTGTACATAGCTCTTTAACCCAGCAGGCTGCCACTTCTAACAGAAAATTGTTTTTTTGCCAACACATTCATGGTACATAGGTAGACATGGAGAAGGGAAAGGCAGAGTAAATAACTTGTATTTCAAATAAGCCAGAAGAGTATCACACCCATAGGGTGTGCAATCTAAATACTTAGATTGCTTTCTGTATGCTTGTATCTTCTGAAATTATACGAGTGATCATTTCTTTTTGTATGCAAATGGTTTGTTTTAGAAAAATATTAATTTAAGGTGAAGTTGCTTTTCATTCTGGTATGGACAGCGGTTTTGGGCCACCCACTACATGAAAGACATTGAGGTGCTGGAGTGTGTCCAAAGGCAGGCAGCAAAGCCTGTGGAAGGCCTGGAGCACAAATCGTATGAGGAATGGCTGAGGGAACTGGGGCTGTTTAGCCTGGAGAAAAGGAGGCTCATGGGAGACCTTATTGCTCTGTACAACTACCTGAAAGGAGGTGGTAGCGAGGTGGAGATCAGTCTTTTCTCCAAGTAACAAGTGATAGAACAAGAGAAAATGGCCTCAAGCTGCGCCAGGGGAGGTTTAGGCTGGAGATTAGGAACAATTTCTTCACCAAAAGGGTTGTCAATCATTGGAACAGGCTGCCCGGGGAAGTGGCGAAGTCCCTATCCCTGGAGGTATTTAAAAGACATGTACATGTGGCACTTGGGACATGGTTCAGTGATGGATTCGGCAGTGGTTGGATTTGATGATCTTGAAGGTCTTTTCCAATCTAAACGATTCTGTGCTCATCCAGGTAATACTTGCAAGCTCTAGTCTTTTACATCCTATTTGGACTTTGCACACTGGAGCATGGATAGCATGATAATGGAGAGCTGTCAATGACAATTCTTGCTAAAACTCTTCATTTTTCTGTGTCCCTTATAAATGCCAACTGATGTGTCTGGCTCATTAGGTGTATAGGAGATGATTTATTTTAGCCAGCTTGCTATGCTGGAAGGGTGACTGTGATTATAAGCCTTTCACTGTTCTCAGGCTGTATTGTCAATTGAAATGATGAGCTGAAAACCTCGGACTTTGCACTATTGTTCCTGAATTTTATTTAGTTAAAAGTGAAAAGATTGCATGACACGTGTGGCGTAATAGGTTACTAATGTAAAGAAAAGAGGATTGTGACTTTTTATTGAATCTCAAGTGACTTGCAGGTACTCGGTTCAGGTTTAGCTAAACCAACCACATTTTCCTAAATGTTTTTGTACTAAAATAGGGCTACAATAATAGTGTCAGCTGTTACATTTTCATCAGGACGTACTGATTCCACCTCGTCACGAATAAAATGCTGTATGCGTTTGAGTGGTGTTTGTTGGTCTATCTCTGGAAAGCTTTTATCTCTTAATATCTTGTTTCCTAATCCTGTTGCTCTATCCAGTAACATTTCGTAGCTCTGTCCACAGCTGACAGACTTTGATCTCTACCATGGTAGAAAATTCTGTACTACTTTTCCCACAGATGCACTTTCTGTTATCTCTTGCTGCTTTATCTGTCGGTTTATAAGCCCAAAATGTCAAAGTGCCTATGTAAATTCTTGTTAAACTGACCTGTTTAACGGACTTGTGAGTGCTGCCTCCCTTCTCAAGGTGCCTTTTGCTGCTTTTATGTCTTTTTTCATTCTTCCAGCCCATTACCTTATTTTTGTGGCCATTTTTGTTTTCACTTGGTATTTTAGTTTTGAGCATGGTCGTACTGAAGCAAACTACATAATCCATAGGATTACTGCTCTTCATCCATCCCACATATTTTAAGTAAATTTATGTTGGCCATAGTGTCTAATTTCAGAGTTATTTTTGGCAGTTTGAGGAGAATCTGTGGACTTATGGCCATTTATTGAATGGTATTTTCCAAAGTATATATCACATCAAGATTCTTGAATGTGATTTCACTGGGGAAGGATGGGATTTTTAGCTTTCAAGGCTTGAGAAACTTCCTATCACAATCTGCTGATGCTTTCCCCCTCCTGCATTTGTAAGTGGAAATATTCTGAGCAAGGGGGAAGTGTGCATTAAACTGCTTTTGTCTGAACAGACAGAATGTCTTAGCATCAAGGTTTGTTGCAATGTACAACATTTCTATGGTTCTATCACATTTTCCTTTATCATTCCTTTAAAAAATGTCCTGTTCTCTTAAATTTCTTCAATGTAAGGCTACAAAGGCAAGCTACAAAAATGCAGTCGATATGGAAGTGCACTCCTATGATCGTTGCTGTTAATGATGACTCTCACCAGTGCTCCAAAACTACGTGTGATTCAGTGCTAGCTGGCAATTTCCAAAGGGATTCAAGTAATAATGCTAGGGTAATGGAAGAAAATACTCTGTAAAAATCGGCTTCGAGCATCTGTATTTCAGATTTTCCCCGATTCCTGTATAAAACAAAAGCACAGATAGAAGAATACAGCAAATAACCCTCCATGTCTGAAAGGTCTAATACAGCCTTGAAAAACAATCGTGAAAAGGATGTGCTTGTATCTGGCTCCCCACCCTCCTTCCAGGGGAACAGGGAGAGGCACTTCTTGTCCAAATTAAGAGATGCAATGACTTCCTGTATGACTGCCACAGTATAGATTCAGCTGCACGAGTTTTCTTTAGGCAAGCAAAAGGTTTTCTTTCTCCTTTCAGAAAAGATCCTTTAGCTGTTTGAATTTCCTCTGCTACAGGTTTTAACCTGAGCTGTGTTAAGCTGAGAATGCTTAAAAAGATCTTTGTTTTGTTTCCAGCTCATAGGTTAAACTGGATGTTTTTTGTAGTCGATCATTTGCTGAAATCTCATAGTCTGTGCTGAAGAACTCCCTTCTTTAAAAAGGAAAAAAATATGGGACACTTCATTTGAATTGCTCTTAAGAACTGCAATGTTTTCAGAGCTATTATGCAAATAAATTGTTTGTTTATGGCTTGAAAAATCACTGTTTATCCCAACCATTTGTAGTACCCAGAGATTCTTGTACTCTTGGCATTTGAAAGGGTAAATACATTTGTATTATAAGTTGCTGTTGGCACTAAATTTCTAAACTCCCTTTAATGATATGACCAGTGTATAAGACTAAATTGTGTTTCCAGTTGTGTAAACAGAAATGTCTTTCATCAATTTCAGCTGCTGTACCCTGAAGTTATCTTCTGTGTTTCATTTTGTGCTTTTGTACATAGCTCTGTGTGGGTTTGCCTTGTTCCAGGATACATTACAGCATCAGGAAGGACAAAAGAGCTTTGCATTCTGCTGAATTCAGGCATCTGGCATTTGCCATTTCTGTTACTCCTCCTTTATGCCATCAGTACCTGTTTAGCTGACAACTTGAATACATCGTGTTTGCAAAACCATTTGTTTCTCTATGAATTTGAATGCACTTCCTCATAGGCAAAATGCGTGCCGATGTTGGCTGCTGGGGTTTTACAAGATCAGCTTTAAATGTTGTCCTTTTTTACCGTTGCCTGCACATGGCAGATAACTCAGAAATCCTGTTTTCACAACCTCTTTTGTTTAGTTATACTTCCCACTGCTGTGATATTTATGACTGCATTAGAAAAAAAGTTATACCCCCCAGAATGGCTGATAAACAGCTGTTTCATAAATGCCTATAGCATATGATCCATATTGTAATATTTTTCAGCCTCTAGGCAGGTATTGATTCAAATGTGAATTCATTGTTCTAGCTGCACTAGAGTTAAAAATAGCTTGTGTTAGTGAGCCTAATTCTCGGGCATATAGTCAGAGCTTTCAGTGTGTGAGACTTGGTTTGTTAAATACTTATTTTTTTATAAGAATGCAGCTATCTTTAGGCTTTGTTAACAAGAGGGGGTGGCTTCCTAGTGCATAACAGTGAAGTAATTCATCAGAGCTTAGAGTTAAGGGTTTTGTTTAATTTTTTGCCTGTTTGAACCAATTGCCATCTATGTAAATGTATTTCCCATTTCAGTTGCAGATCGCCTGGGCTGTGACCCTCGAACACGTTTCCAAGTTCCACCGAACACCAAGCAGTGGATTGCTTTACTACAGCGAGGAAACTGTACATTTAGAGAGAAAATACTGCGAGCAGCTTCACATAATGCCACAGCTGTGGTCATTTACAACAATATATCCAGTGAAGAACCAGTTACAATGACCCATCAAGGTAAATAAAATGTAATCTCCTTCACTGTAATTCTTTTCTGCCCAAGTATTCTTTTGCCATGTAAACTACTGCTAAAGAGCTCTTGGCAGTGCACAGATGCTATTTGAAATAGCCTGTTCTCTGTTGATGCTTACACGTATGCAGTATAGCAAAATAAGCCAATAATTCTGAAAAGTTATTTTCCTGTACTGTACATTTTATCCAGTGAGGAACGCTTTCCTCTGCAGTGGGATATGGGTGTTTTGGAGGGAGGAAATACCCGTTATATCTTAGGAGCAATCAGTTTCAAACCTTTCTGAAGAAGAGCTGACATGTAATGGAAGGTCTAGAATTTTACAAAGCTTCTGAACCTGAAGAATTTTTATAGTAGCATGTCTTGAACTGGCTGTTATGGTGGGACTTTCAGATGTTAACAGTTGTCAGGATCTGAGCTTGCGTGCTTTTTTTGGTGATGGTTTACAGAGAGCTCTCTTTCCACGGTGCATCTTTGAGTGCCATACGGGAACCAACAAAACTTAGGGCTTAGGAGAGCAGTTGCCTCTAAGTTGTTTAGAGTTAGACTATTGCTGGTCTAGAATGATGCTAAAAATCTGGATTTTTACAGATTTCTACTTTTTTAAGACTGTGTGTAAAATTTCTCTATTACTAGTGAGTTACTTGAGCTGGTGGGAATCATACATAAACATTTTCCTTGGTTAAAAATGATGTTCACAATTCTGATAACTACACTTTTCATTTTCCCAGAAGGTTTTTTTCAATTTGGAATTATTTAGCTTAATCAAAAAAGGCATATTTCTATATTTGATGGCTGGCTGACTTTATTTTGTTGGAATACTTTCCTTTCTCTTTTAAGCTTAGGGGATTGCTTGGAAACTGGAATTGCCTAATTATTTCTCTGCATATTGTCACACAGTTAGAATTGAATTCTTTTACTGAAGAACTGCTGTGTTTGCTTCTTTCTCTCTTTTTTTTACAAGGGAAATGTCTTGTGGCTGCTTCTGGTTTAGTGGGGTTTGACCTTCCCAATTCTGTGTACTACAGGAATTTTCCAGGGAAATTTTGACCTCTGTTTAGCAATTCAAAGGCTGTTGGCAGTCCAGTTTTATCTTGGGTACCTTCCTAGGGCATTTTTACAAGTAATCTGCAGGCAAAAAGTCCCATACTCTAGTGCAACACTTTTTACCACCACCACCTTGTGGTTTTTGCCACTTCTCTCTCTGAGGTAACACCCTCCTAAACCTTCAGCTCTGGGCTCTCTTTGAAACAAATTCCTGTGTGATTGTAAGGTCTGCAGTGTCTGCTTAGCAATGATCTGTGACTTCTCCTGTGGCCTGGAATACCTTACTATGACAGGAAAAAAAGGCTACTAATAACACTACAGCTCTAGCATTGTTTGCCCTGTTACATGTTAAATTATATAAAGCGTTTAATTATAACTTCAATACCTTCTTTCTTGTAAGGCTGTTAGATTTGGCAGGTGCTTTCATAGCAGTGGGATGGTGTCTGTCTCTTACTAGGAAATCCTAGTTCACTCAGTGTTTCAGCTCTGATGACTGGTGTGTTGCCTTTGAAACTATCAATAGGTACAGTGGTTCTGGTAGGTTGAAATAATGTCTCAAGTTATAAAACGTGAGAGCTGCTGTGGATAAAATGATGCCTTGTAAGCCAGCCAGGCAACTGTTTCAATACTTTCAATACAATTGGAGAAAAGCCAATACTGTCTGCAGCATGTTGACTTCAAAATACTTACTCATGGCAAGCTTTAAAAAAATGTGATTAGTAGAGATGATGTATATTGTATCTCTGAGTATTTGGGATACTGATGTTTAGCTGCAAGTACTTAGTCCCAGGTATATTCTATCACTGATTTGGGCTGTAGGCACTCTCTCAAAATTAATATTTGATTTGAAGTGTTCAAACTGTGTGACAGACTAAAAGTAATTATCTAGAACTGAAGTACCACCTTAGCACCACACTGTAATGAAGAGGAACGTCACTCCACAGTTTTTGTTTTGATTGCATTATGGTCGTGTGAGGGATCTCCTCAGCAATCTGTGCTTTGCAGAGCTTCCTATAAATAACTTCCTCTTTGCTTGATGTAGGAACTGCAAGTGTGTGTAACTGAGGTGTAGATTTGTCCTTCTTTGGTGTTAGCCTCAGTACAGGGAGGGTTTGGAATTCCACATTCCCCTCAGAATTATTCCAAGTGGAATATATATTGATGAACCTGTGCTTATGGGATGAGCCTATGCAAACAAATGTTGTGTGTAAAGCAGTCTTACATATGTTCAAAGCACTGTCTGGTCTTCCTTTATCTGTAGTTTCAACTGTATCACTGCTTGTATGCTGTTTAGGTGGTGAAGACCACATCATCTGCTACTTGGATATTCTGGTGTGCTACATCTCCTCTTCAGGATTTTCCCTAAAAGTTGGGAGGAGTTGACGCTGTGTATCTGATGTGTTTTACTGCTGATTGAGTTGAATGTGTTAAATAGGGTTGATACAAAGTGAAAATGAAGGTGAGCCACCAAGCTGGTCTTGCTTCCATAAGATGTCTAGTGCTGTGCAGCATTCATCTTTGTCTTTTAAAAATGCATTCTTCACAAGACAATTCTGCAACTGTATTATGATGACCAGGTTCATGGCTCTACATTTTCTTTCCATAGACAGGTGAAAATAGACCTTGTGTCTTTTTATATCACTGTAATGTCATTTTTGTACTGCTGTGTACCAAGTCTTAGGAATATTCTTTCTGCCTGGTGAAGCAGAAAGGAAAGTGGCAACTGCTGGAAATGCACACTCTGAACTGCACACTTTCCTACTTCAGTATTTGCATGAATTCCAGTCACCTGCTTAGGCAATGTTTGTGCTAAAAATAAGCAAAATATTATATAGATTTGTGTGTTGCCCACCTGCAGAGAGGTGATTCCCTAAGAGAAGAGCTCAGTAAGCACTTCTCACCTATGGGATTAGCATTTTATCCAAGTTATTTTATGCTTGAACACACATTTGAAAATTTTAATCTTACGGAAATTTGTTCGTGCTCAACATATTATTTAGCAGAATATAAATTCCATCTGGTGGCTAGATAAGAAATGTTGCTCTTGAATCAGTTTATCATCACCATGTCATATGAACAGTTTCTGTTGCTAATACCAGAATTTACCTTTTCTTGTGCGAGAGTCCAATAAGTCTCTGCCCCTTCAACTTCAAGTTGAGTTTTAAAGGTATTGATCTTAAGGAGTTGATGAGCTTTAAAAACAACAACAAAAATCTGTTGTTATTATTTGCAACATTCTCTTCTCTGTGTATATCCTTGTATGTATTACTGGGTGTATGTAAAATGAGTTTATTTCACGCATTCTCGTAGATGTCCTCTGTCAGCCTAAGCGAAGGACATCTTTCCCAGTATAGGTTATGTTAGACTATGATATCACTGGCAGGAAGGCAATTTTATGAGTGGTTTTGCTTGCTACTTCTGTTAAAGCAGAACAAATATTGTCTAATGTAAAAAAGAGCCCGTGTGGTAGAGAAAATATGTAGTAGCTGTCTCCTTTATAAACAATTATGGGAAGAGGAAGGAAATGCAGGTAATGTGTCTGGTGGAGGCAATCCTGTCAAGTACAGAATAGTGAAATTTGCTATTGAACTTCTCTATGCAAATCTAGACTTTTATTTAGATTTATAGAAAATAATATAAGCCAAAGAAGCCTCTAAAGTTAAAATTTCATATTCAGAATTTATGGAACAAATATAGATAGGAAAAGAGAAATATAGAAGAGAGTGTCAAAATGAAGTTGCTGGATTCCAACAAGTACTGTTCATCAGTACTGAAGAAATTTCTTGAAGTATTTAAACAACTTCTAATATAATACCTTTTTCAGAGGATTTACCTGATACAGGCAAATCTTTTAAAGTCTTCTGAACAAGCCGCAGGCATCTCATCAGTGTTGCTCTCCATTGCACTTGTAAAGAAATGACACCTTCGTTTTTTCATGAAGGTGTTTGTTTCTTGATGTGCGCAGAAGTGACATTCTGCTGTGGTACTGTGGGAGAGCTGCCCAGCACTAGCTCTCAGAAACAGCTTCCTCTCAGGGGGAGGATTTCTCATGGCCCTGTATTCACTTAAAAAGCACACTAGCACAGGAAGCAAGGTCTCTACAAGCTTTGAACTGTGATAAAACTGAATGTATTTTATGTGGATTATTTTAGGTCACTGGGTCAGAGGCAGGAGGGACAGGAAGGAATTTGGAGTTATTGCCATCTAATGGCTATTCCATGTTCTTGCCCTAATTCGGAGTGGGTGGACTGCAGATACCAGCAGTTGAAATGCCACTTTCTTGTAGCACTCTCACTGCATACAGCCAACCTCTTCCTCTGCCGCTTGCCTTTTCCTCACAAATGTCTCTTTATGTAAATCTAATCTGAACTGGTGCGTGAAAGCTGTGGCATTGCAGATTATTTTGCACAAATGTGTGCTGATGAATATTTCTGCTCTGTGCCAAATCCACTGCAAAACTTTCCTTGGATTACTGTCATCTACTTTTAATCCACAGCTCGAAGCCAATTTTATTGTATATTACAATACTGTTGTTACAATATCTATTAATTTACTCTGGCATGCTAGTGAAAAGGAAGGAGAGATGAGTCATTAAAGTTGAAGCTTGAAAAAAGGCAAAACAATCAATAGTCTAACCATAGTTTATGTATCTTTGATCACTTTATATTGGTTATATTTGCTAATTGAAAATACGGGGAACAAGTGTCAACAGCATTATAGTTTATCCTGTTTCCCAACTGCGTTTCTTGGAGGTGTATCCATCAGGAAAATCTGTCACACAGTAGATGGAGGTGTCTGACACTTCACAAGATGTGGAGAGGAGCGTGTTTGAAGCACAGATTCTGGACCATAAGGAAGCACTTGTCTCTTCAGGAGAAGCCAGGGAAACCCCTTTACAAAGCTAACACAACCTCAGTGCCTTGCAGAACTTCTTCCCAGTGTTTCTGCGTGGTACATGCCTCATCCACAACTGAAATAACAGCTAGGCTGATTTTTCCTTAGCCAGCTGAAAGGGTAATTAGTTCTGTGACTGTGAAAAGGCCCACGGGACTGTTAGTGACTGTAAGTAATTACATTCTTTTTTTTTATCCAAAGTCTGAGCTCCACCAGCTGAGTAATTCCTAAACTATATAGATTTGGTGGAATCAAATTTATGATATTCATCTATGAATATGCTATTTATGAAGCTCTAAAAATATTTTGTAGTGTCCTTGGGTAAGGCTCTCTTGCCATTTCTCTTTCGTGCTTCACTGAATTTGTTTGGAATGATTTTCCAGATTGATGGATCTGTATGGAAGTTGTCTGTAGATAGAAGAAAATACCAGGAGCATGACAGATTACCCTTCTTAGAAATAGCAGGGTTTTTTAGCTGCAACTTCCATTAGTGAGAACACGAACTGCTATCCAGAAATAGCAAAATGGAAGCCACCTACTAGCACTTGTTCACACTACAGAATGCAAGATTATGGAGACTTTTAGTATCAAACTCCAACTGTGTCTTAAATTGATGAATGGACCAATAGTGTCTATATTAGATTAATATTATTGATCAATCAAGAATGTGACAGTGTAACCAGTGATTAGGTGTTAATGCAGATCTAAGGTAACAGCTTTTGTACACTGTTGAGAAGTATATGTGAAGAAAGGTGGTTTTCAAATAAGCAGAAATATCTCGAAGATAAAGACATTTTGGAAATGTGTGAAACTGTGACATGAGGAACATTTTTCAGTAGTGTGTCATGTGTTAGGATTATACCATTTCCCTAGTCAAAACTTAATGTGATTCTTCTGCTCTTTACTAATTTGCATTTGTTCAAGGTTTGAATATAAAATTTGGCCTACTCTGTTAGCATACTGATACCTTAACAGTAAAAGTAGTCATTAAATAGGACTGCAAATGCAGTTTACTCACCATAATACATAGTTAAATGCTTGTGAAACTGTATGAACGAAAGAAAAAACTGTGCATGGATTGTGGACAGAGATGATAAAATGATAAATTCCTTTGTACTGAGTTTGTGGGTTGCTTTTATTCTTCCATCATTAGTTAAGTGGAATGTTCATTTCCTTTTCAAAAAAATTGAAGTGTAAGTAGATGCAAAGAAGCATTGCTAAAAATGGTGTGTGAAATGTCTCTAAAATCATTGTAACATCTGTCTGCTTCTCCCTTATCTAGGCTTGGTTTTCCCTAGAGTAAAGAACCCGAAAGGTCACATGTATTAAAAATACATATGAATGTATTTCCCAGAAGATAAAAGTCCTTCTACAGAAAGGGAATATGTGATACAAGTGGAATGACTAAGGCAGTCAAAAGCGAAGGAGGGGGACATGGCAAAACCCAAATCCATTGTCCTTACCATTTTAAGTGAACTCTGCTGCAGTTCTGGTTCCAGAATGTAAATTTTCCTTTTGAGTGCTCCCTCCTTCTCAGCCCAGCCATGAATCTGTCTTCATGGTGCCCATCAGGAGCAGCTTAGAGAAGAGGTGGGTGCATCTTGTAGCTTAATAGAAGGATCTTAATTTTCCTAACAGCACTTAGTGTAGTATGACTTAAAGTAGAAGACAAGGAGCTGTCTGGGTGAGACTGATGAAAGGAAATTATCTGCAGTAGCTCTGAAGTCCAACACCTCTGTTCTACATACTAATATTATATTGTCATAAGCTATGATTGTATCTTTGAGAGACTGTGTTGGTTTTCTTGAGTGGGGTGTGCTGGGTGTAGCAGAGGCAGCTGGACCTTGTTAGGCTTGAGGAAATCCAGGGGCATAGCTCCACCATCTCATGTGTATCGGTGTGATTTGGACTTGTGAATAAAGCAGGATTTAGCTGTGACTACCTGTTTTGATCTTATGCAGATTTCTTCTTAATAAACGTCTCCCTGAGTGTCAGAATGGAGCAATTGGGTTATGAAATAATGTGTTAGCAATTGTAATCTAAATACAGCCCAACAGTTTCCTCACCCGATTTTGTTCTTTAGCTCTCCTTTTAGGAACTCTTACTCATGGTAGCTTATAAAGCTGATCAAATATATTGCAAGAACATGACAGCGAGGCGTTGTTTCTTGTTTAATGAAGGGGCATTAGAAAGATCATTACTGCTTCTGAGACTATTTATCACCTATGGACTTAATTTAAGTGGTACAGGCTAGCACAACAAGAATCTGATTAGGCTTCAATATTTGTTTTGAAGTTAGCTGTCACACCCATCTTTGGAAAGCTACTCTTGCTGTTTCTGGTTTTCTAATCATATGCCTCCATCCTATGCTTGTTTTTCTTAAAGGAGCAGAACTTTGTGGACATCCATCACATGTTTATGAGCATTACAGCAATGCGTGGTACATTGCAAAATCCTGAAATGTATGTAATCATATTTAGAGGGTGTAGGGCAGTGTCCTTTCTTAGCCTGGCAAGGTAAAATCTGTTGAAGCTCTTTGCTGCAATCAGAGAAGAGTTTTGAGTGTTCTTCAGACGCTACCTCTAAATTGACTGTATTTTGATTGCAATTCATAGAAGCCTATTACTCACTGAACTTGGAATATCTACTTCTGTGTCCTCTGAAGTAGACAGCCCAAATTCAAGTTTTAACCTCGGAAGCTTGCCTTTTTTTTTTTTTTTCCTTAGATTGTTTTGCATAGGTTTGTGTAGCAAAGAGACTTGTGATTTCTGTGAATACTTGCTTAACGTTTTGGGATACTTACTTGTTCAACTGGTTGTATTTAACTGCATCATCCTGTCTGACTTTTATGTAACCATTTCATATAGTGTTGTCCTTCACAATTTTTCTCATTGTAGTGTTCTAAGATCTGTTCCAGTGTCTGACACTACAGGAAATGGGCATCCTAAAGTTAAATGTTTACATACAGAGGATAATTCATCGTTTTCAGTATAAAGGCAACAAGAAGACAAATGTTTTAAAATTATATCCAGTCTAGTTTTAAAATTGATGTATATTCTTGGCATTAAATTGTTGCCTTGTTCAGAACTAAATAACTGACATTATGGGTGTTTTCTGTTTTCAGAAGTATTAGATTTGGGACATCTCAAACAACATATTTTGCTCCTGAGATTGCACTTGTGTGTTGACAGCTTGGATGTGCTTTTGTTTACTTTCTGATTGGATCAAAATCAAAATGTGTGCAGCTAGACCTGTTTTAATTGCTCTGAAGACATGCCAAGGCTCTTCCTCTTGGTGTCTGCTTTTCCAAAAGCCTGTTTTAGAATGCAAGACTTACTCAGATATATTTTAGTTTGATACAAACCAGAAATTGGTCATGAAGAATAATTTGTATATTTTTCCCCTATGTTGTTGAGTACTTATTGAACTTGAACTTAAAAGTGATGCTCCCCAGGCTCACCTTTTCTAGCAGTGCAGCTTTGCATATAGCTCAGTATGTCTTTTCCCTTTCCCTCACCTCACGGGTTCCATGGATCATATCCTCTGTGGCTAAATCCCTTACCTCGTAGAGGTAATTCTCGCTCCTGCCTCTGCCCCCTTGTAGCTCAGATATCCTCTGGTGTTTTCACAGAATTTGCAATCTGTCTTTCAAAACTTCATATATAACCATAGTTCTTTTCCATTTTCTTTTGTTGACGTTTTGTGGGCTCCCAAATGCTGTTGGAGTGGTTTCACTGTTACTTAATGTTATTCCAAGAAATCAGTCACTCGCAGTAATAGGACTGATCCCTTTCCTGCGTGCTGAATAGTGTGTGTTGCTGTATTTTGATTTCTGATATGTGTTCAGAAGTGCTTAGCATACAGTTACAGGATTTTAATAAGATAGGGAAGTCTGGTATGTGAAGATGGGCAGTTTTATTTCCAGTTATCGTTATGATGATCTAGTTGTTGCAGTCAGGTAGGTGGTGGCATTTCGATGTCTGAATCATGCCCTGAATCCAGCCTGCAAATGACTCTCTGCACCATTCTTTCTTTATCAGGAAGGTAGGATTTTGTTTGCTTTTTTCAAAGGAAGTACTCAGAAATATCCACCAGCAGAATTATTCAGATAAATGTGTTAAGTTTAGCTTTTAAAGAACTGAAGTCATAGAAGCATTCAGTTACAATTAATTATTGCCTGCTCTTTAAAAAGAGAACAATATTCTTGTGCAGGCATGAGGTGAGTGCAGCCTGTCTGCTTCATGCTGTGCCTGCAGCATCAGCAGCACTATCAAAGACTTAGAAAATTACAAGGACTTCAGCTGAGAACATCAGCCATCAGAAAAGTCTTAACCTTTGTTATTAACCTGACTTAATTCTCACTTCTCTGCACACCTTGTTACATCAAATCAGAATAGTTCAGTGCCTCTTACAGGTGCTCCAATATTTGCCATGCATGGGATGGGATCTAAGATTTTGCCCTCCCCGTCTGTGTGGAGGTGCTTGAAGCATTGCAGCAGTAGCAGCAGTTTGGTGCCAGGTTGCTCATATGCCCAGGAGGAAGTGTCTCACCTGCCCTTGCCCCATAGCATTGACGAAACAGCTGCTTGGGCTGTTCACAAGCCCAGGAATAAAAAAATCAGCTGTTTGGTGGTTGCATTTTGCCAGGCTGCCGTTCCCTGCATCCTCTAAGGGACAGTAGATGGATGGAAGGTACCTGAAGTCTGCCCTTTGAATTTTAGCTTGGTATCCTGGCCATAGTTGCCCTTATTTTGAGCTTCAGGCAAACATTTGGTAGTTAAGAATCAACAAAACAAACACGAAATAAAACAATTATTTGCTTGTGATGAGACTAGTAATTTTTCTTTGAGATTACTTTCTATTGAGTTTCTAAATGTGCTGTGTTAGAATTACTAGGAGATATGGATAAGCTACTGAGAGAGCAAAGCAGTTTCCTTAAGAGCTCTGCAGGAAACTTCTGGATGTTGATATTTTTCCCATCTTCTTGGGTTTAGTGTCTTAGCTTTTAAATCCTCTCTTCTCCTCTCCCAAAGTATTATTACACAGATTTAATAGTTCATTGCAACTTCATTCCTTTTCATACATAGAGTTGTATATCTACCCTCATTAAATATGCACATGGTAAAATTGCACGCTAGAAAGAGCTGTCTGGGCTTGGATGATAGCAATTAAATGATTTATATTTACAGGCGTCAATATTTATCTTAGGCCTACCCTCTGTCTTAGCTCGTCATCTATGGTTGAGCATGTAGTTCATTGGCTTTAGCTAGCATTCCAGCTTATTCTCTCTGGACACTGTGTTCTTGGCTGAGGAGAAGTGTTGCTTTTCATAAGATGATGTAGTAAGACCATAGTCTAACTTTTGCAAACACTGTTAAATCTTTCTATGTTCACCTGAGGGACTTTTTTTTCTGCTGAAGTTTCAGAAATGCAAGGTTTCAAGGTGCTTAAAATAAATGAGTTGGTGTCTCTTCCTGCCCCCAATTGTTCTCAGAAAGGGAGCTCTTGCTAAAATTATTTAGGGTGATGCCCCTGACAAAAATACGGATGAACCAAGTCCCAGTTTTCACTGAGCTTCAGTATGTTAAACAGGCACCATTTATTTTTCTTTTCTGCAGTTCTCCTTGGCTCTCGCAGGGTCAGAAGCAGCAGTAGCACTTTGCCTGTTCCCAGTTGAGTCATTTGGAATGCAAATCACTTTGCAGCCATGCCAGTGGTTCCCTTTGTGCTGGGCTTTATATAAAACGCGTGACAGATTGTCAGCTTTGTCACATTTCCTGGGCAGCAGGGAATAGGTAAAGGCTTCAGCTTTTGATTCAGGCAGAACTGGACTAGTATGGGAAGATATTAGTCAACTTTGCTTTGCAGATAGCTGTAGTCATGTCAGAATGCTACACGGAGTGCTTCTGGCTGATATTTTGATACTGACATAATTCCTTGGTGCAAATAAATACCTCCTGGGTAAGCTCAGCAGAATATGTGCCCTGGGGAATACAGTCCCCCCACACCCTTCCCTGCCTTGCTTTGCTATCCGAACTAGATATGAAAACCAGACTTGAAACCTAGGGAAAATACCAAGAAGTACCTGCTCAGGATTGATCTTTCACCACCTGAGCTGCAGGGGTTTGGGGTTGCAGGAGCATGTGCTGCATCTACATATAGAATCTTGCAGGAGGTGGCTCTTGTCCTGTAATTAAGTGCTGCAAGTGTGGGCAGGGACTCTCTTCCCAACCGGACAAATAGAAGTCAGAGTGATTGCCTGAAAATAAAGTGGTGGATTTTTACTGTTTCTGAGCTTTGCTGCCTATTAAATATCTTGCTTAGTTTGCATAAACCCAAACTCAGTACATCTCGATCTGAAGCGTCTCTGGAGAGCTGGAATACAGTGGACCTTGTGTGAATCTGTGGATACTAGTGATTAAATAAGTTGTATCCATAAATTGCATTGGGTTTTGGTTGCTTATACAAAGCTTTTGAGTTAGTGACACTTGTTTCAAAAAATACTTATTCAGAAGGAAACACTGAATGTTTTCTTTCCTACTTAGATGCATGCTACTAGGACAAGGCATGAATGTCTTTACCTTTTAAACTTTAAATAAGGAAAAGTTGAAATTTCTTGGGGAAAACAATTTTGGGGCTGTAGAATATTTTATAAATTACTGTGCAAATCTTAATTTCTGAGATTATCAGCTTTGAGTCTTCTGAGTAGTTCTGTCAGCACAATCCACACCACCAGTGCTAGGGAACTTGCTCTGAAACCTGAGGATAGTGACTGCAAAAGTTGCTATTTGGCATGGTGAATTGAAAGAGCAATGAGATAACATTTAAGACTGTTACACAACTCTATTAAAGCCCCCACTTCTGAAAATCATGTAGCTGTCTCAGTCTGTCACACCGTCTTATTGTACCCTAGGTTTCAAAGATGCTGCTCTTTTGGTTGTTCTACATCATTTTGTGGATACAATAACATCTTAAAAATCAGATTTTGCTTAAAAGACTTTGAAGAAATTCCTTGTGTTGAGATAGAACCTCATGTTCTCTCTTCACTGTCACAGTAGGTTCTCTGTAACTTAAATCCACTCCAAATCCAAAATCTCGGTCTGAAGTTGCTTGCATTATACAGCTCCTCTGTGAGGGAATGTGAACTGGAGCAAGCAGATGGAGCAAACAGATGAGCAGACTTTGCAAGCATTTTGAAAATAGGTCTTGGACAGGGTTTTAGTGTAGGAAGCAAATAGATCTGGATGAGTAAGAATGGTACTCAAGGCTTTTTTTCTTTCTGGCTTTGCTTTTGTTATAAACTTTGCTTTCTTTGAACTTAGATCAGAATTGCCCTGAGTTCAAGATTCTCTTTTTTTTAGGGGGCCTCTGCTTTTCAAACCTGGATGCTCTCTCTGCTCTACAGGTGATTTTGTTCTTTCTCAGCAAGTTTTGTGGTTTGGTTCTATTACTATCCTTGTATCAATAACTTTCCCTTTGGGACAGGAGGTAGTCTAGAGGCAAGACGCTATGAAAACCAGATGGGCTACACGTTCAAAATGGAGCTGATGAAGCTGACAGCCTCTGCGATCTTACCAAGCGTGTCTTTGTATGGGTGATAAAATCAGCACTCAAATTTCTGCCACGTCTTTTCATTTCTCTTCTACTTTGCATCCAGACTTACTTTCACTTCAGACAGAAGTGATGTAGGTAGATATTTGCCTTCTTTGCTTCTGTGCTGGAACCGTGATGTAGAGATCCTTGGCAACCTTGGTGGCACAGGAAAGCCACATAACCTCACAGGGGAACTTGCATAACTCTCCAGAGCAACTTGCACGCAGCACTGTGTATGCTGAGACCACTCTAGCAATATCATTGAACTCATTTTCTAAATGTTTTGCTGTGAGTTGCCTATTTAGGTATCCACAGCTTCAAATCTGGAATAAATGTACTTTTGAAAGCTAGTTCAGGCTGCACACAGTAATTATAATGTGGGAAGTACTGTGTAACCATTGGTAGAGATCTGTTACTATGTGTGGAGCTGCAGATAGTTTGAATGTTAATGCCCTAATTTGAAAATGTGGTTTTGAAGGGCAAGCCATGAGTTGAGTGCCCGGTAGCATGTTCCATGTGCTATAGATGGCTTAGATTGAAATCTCTAAGTTGTCAAATGGCTTTGCACTCGGAAAGTCTTGTGTGTGATATGCCATGTTATTTTTAAATGTAAATTATGTGGTTTTCTCCTTTTTTTTTTTATAGGGACTGGAGACATTGTCGCTGTCATGATTACAGAATCAAAGGTTAAGGAGATCCTGAATTACTTGGAAAAGAATATCTCTGTCCTGATGGCAATAGCAGTCGGGTCCCGTGTTCCTCCTAAAAACTTCAGTCGGGGCTCTCTAGTCTTTGTGTCAATATCATTCATTGTTTTGATGATAATTTCTTCAGCATGGTTAATATTTTACTTCATCCAGAAGATCAGGTACACAAGTGCACGTGACCGGAATCAGGTAAGGGCACTCCTCCTTTGTTTCTCTGAGTTCTGGAGGGGATGTTTCTGTGTACAGTAGTCAATAGAGAACAAATAATGTCCATCAAACTAGTGTTCATAGCCTCTTTGTTCCAAGGCAGGGCATGTTGCTGGACAAGGGTTTTTATATAACAAAGTGTTCTTATTCCAAGCAGCACCAGTACAAGATCTTATCGCATGACAGGAAAGGATAGAACTGAAGCAAAATATTTGCATTTTGATGACTAAAAGTCTAGGAGGAAGATCCAGTTCTATGTTGGTTCAATAATACATCCTGTATGTACATTGGGAACGGGCAGGAAAGTTGGATAGTAAATGAACTTGTATAGTGTAGGAGAATGCAGAGCTAATGTTATTAATTCTGTCCATGTTCTCAAAGATAGTAGTTAAGGTAATTCAGAAGTTGTATAAAGGTATTTCCAAACTATAATCTGTCCTGAACGTTAATTAGTGATCTGTGTTAATTTTCAGCTTTATTCAAGATTACACTTGGTATGGACCGCCCAATTCTCCTGGTCATGTATTTTAAGTAAAATTTAGTCCAGTATGCCTTTTTTACATTCTTTTTCAATTAATTTAAGAACTAACTTAAGTATGGCCATGCTTAGAGATGTTGACTACATCAAGTCATCAATTCAAATACAGATTAAATGTCAGAAGTAAATGTTTTACGAGTGTGGACTTAACGGCACGCTGCCTCCATAGTGTGACTTGGCTTTTACTGGGAAGGGTCAGTAGGCCTCAAGGAATCCACTGTGCTCTCTTTGCCTGTGCCTCTCTGTCAAGGCTAGCTTACAAAGCTGCTGACCTCTAGCCAGTGTCACCCCTCTTTCCCCCAGAGTACGGCTAATACACAGGAGCTCACTGTGAGGCGGTGCTTTGGTGTTTTGTCAAACCTAAAACAAATGCAAACTTAAAACCTCAGTTGTGACAAAGGATTTCCTTTTTAGCTTCTATAAATAGTGTCTGATGCTGCAGGTCCCATGGGCATCCTGTACATTTTCCTAAGGATGTCATTCTTAAATGACCACACTGTAACGAGTACTTAGTGTGGTCCCTTGGGGTGGTGAAAGTTTAAATATAACTGTTACTCAATGAATGTCTGTGGAATATTAAATTGGGCCTTCTTTATCCCCCTACATGGTTCTAGGCTTCTTCCAAATGTCCGTGTTTCAAAACAGTTGCTCCATTGGGAAAGGGCTTTTATGACCTTTTTTCTTTCTTTAGATTTTTACAAAGGTCAGGAGAAACTTGATGAAAATTTTATGTGGTTTAAAAAGCTGAGCTCATTAAATTTTAATAAGAAGGTGGCGACAGCTAAAGCTTGTTTTTAAAGAGCTTTGAGAGCTTTCATGGAGAGAAGGTTGTACTGTTAGTGATGAAATAACCAGGTTTAGACGATGATCTTGTTTTTAAGTTATGTCAAGGCACACTTTAAAAAAGAAAAATCAAAAACATCAAAACCGTGCTGTGTTTTGTAGGTAGTGCAAGTAGACATTGGTGTTTCTCTTGTGCGCGTCCGCCAGACGTATGCAAGTCTTTTGCATGTGGTGGTGGCTTTTCCATCATGATAGTTCTGGGTTTTAAAAGCAAGCATATGCTGTATGCCTATCCCCTACTCTATCAAAATAGCAAATCCTGAGCATTTCCAGTGTTAGCATGAAAAAGTATTTGTTAAAATTAGAAAATGGAAGAGGTGGATCTCTTAAATGGAAGAGTACTTAGGTCAATATGCTTGTTTCAGGACATGTAATTGAGATTTGTTTAAATTGACCTATTCTCAAATGTTAAAGTTAGGAAGATATTTCTGTCTTCAGGAAGCAATAACTTCCTCATCCCAGAGCATCCCCTTCTGTTTCTGATGCTGCATTTCCTACATGGGTATTCTTCAGTAGTTGGGACTATCTGATTTTTCAAATCCATGCTCTAAAAAGCATAAAATAAGAGGTGTTCTTCTGTGGAAGCTACAAAAAAAAGTGTTTCTGTAATTCTAGAATAACAGTGGCACAGTTGGTTGTCCTGGACTTCTGAGGTCTACGTGTTTCTCAAATAAAAGCAGCTGCCTTAGCTTCAGTTTCTGTGCACAGAAACAACCCATCTCTTTCAAAAGCAGAGTACTTGTTACGTGATGGAGGTGAAAGATTAAATGCATAAACTCCCCTTTTTCCAGTCAATGTAAACCAAATGTGATGTCTCAGGTTCCTGAAACAAGGAAACAAGAAGCCATGAGCTTTGTTCCACTCAGTGCCCTGTCTCTGGGATCTCATGGAGCAGCTGGCAAGCAGCCATTCTTCCTTGGTTGGGAACTGGGCATTGCAGTAGGAATGAGCACTTGAACTGCAGAAATGGTTCCTTCCATCCACCAATGGTGGTCATAAAAACAGCATAAACAACAAAAAAGAGCTTGGCCTCTGCATTCAGATTGAGGTTCATTTTCAAACCAGTATTCATTTCAGCTTTATTTAAGTCTGTATTGGCTTATTTAGGTTTCGTGACCCATATTTTTTTCCTTTGTGAGATCCTGGTGGTTTCAAGTAATAGCAAGAGAGAAACTAGGTTACACTGAGAGCATCTCTTGTCTCAGAATAAAATTGGCCTGCTCGGGGGGGGGGGGGGGATTAGTAATAATTCAAGCTTAAGAAGAGAACCAGGGGTATATTACGTACAGCATCCTGAATAAGACCCAGTGTGAGTAGACTATAACGGAAATCATCAGGAAGGCATGTTGCTTCAGCTTTTATCCTGTGGGCTGGGTTTGATCAGTTTTGTCACACACATGTTGGATCACTTTTGTGGACGTTTATATGGTCCATGAGGTTTATGCTCAAGCTTATTGAGTGCATTTGTGGGCTCAGTTGTTGGGGTGTTTTTTCTTCCTGGCATATCTGTGTCCTTTTGTGTGTGTGTGTTTGTCTTATGTGTTGGCCTACTGCCATAGAATGTATTGCAATGTTAGTATGGGGCCCAAATAAGTCATTCTAAAGGACAATAATGAAGCTTGTTTATCAGGGTTAATTTGTGTTCTTTTATTTGTCACTTCACTAGCGTCGTCTTGGAGATGCTGCCAAGAAAGCCATCGGTAAATTGACAACCAGGACAGTAAAGAAAGGTGATAAGGTATAATAATAATATTTCAACATGGTAAATTTGAGCATCATGTTCAATTTTTACTGGGGGAAACAGTCCCAGTTTTTCCTTTCTGCTGCTGATTTATGACCATGCCTTCCTTGTTGGAGGCTTACTTTGTCCTGTGGTAGAATATTTTGTATAACTCTTAGTCTCAATGTATGCTGTAAGTCTGTACATTTCAAAGACGTTTTTCTTGCTTAAATACTACTTGCACTCCATCTGGCAACTGTGACAGTGGTTTTGTGTGCTGGCTGGCTGGGGGTTTTGCTGGTAGGAGTACAGAGGGTTAGCATTATTTACGTGGAATTCTGTAAGCTTAGAATCATTCCATATGCAAGTTGTGTGAAGTAAAAATAAGTTTAAAAGACAGGTAATTAAGGACAATCTCTTATGTAAAATATGAATATCTAGTAATCGGAGGGGGAGTATAAACAGGTATTTCATTAAAGACAGTAAATGTTAGTTCAAGAGTATTTCTTGCCAGTATACAAACTCAAATATATGGTAAGTCCTAAACTTTTTTCACTTTTAGGAGCATTACTGCTTTGTCTTTGATCCTTAAAGGAAAGGAGTCACTTAATCTTGCTTAATTTTTGCTCTTTAATTTGCAAAAGGCAAGGGAATTCTGGCTAAGATTTGATTTTTAAGAGAAAACTATTTCCTTGGACCTTTTCAGTGTGATTCGGTTTTATCTTTATCAGCACTATCAGCAATAGTGTTGATAAAGATAAAAATCTTTTTATCTTTATCAGGAAGTGATGGAAAAATTTGCTTCCAGAGAGAAGGCAGAAAAAATCTTTGCTCTTTTTCCCTCCCTATGTAGTTTTATTTCAAGCCAGCCCACTGCACTAAACCTTTTCTGTGCGTATGGGAGTACATATAGATAAGGGGAACTTTTCCAAATTAAAGATGCTGTCATTTGACAGCATAAATTCAAAACTGGCAGGTGACGAGCAGGTTGCAGTACAGGCAGCATGAGGTGCACACGCAGGTGAACAGAGGGTAAGAGAAAACCTGTCCTTCATCAGAGCAGTCCATCGGGATTCTCTGCATGCAGCACTGACTGGTGCTGGCCAGGGAGGGGCTGTTTTGCTGAGGTTCTTGTCTGGTGTCTTCCTCATAGATTGCTGGCATCAAAAAGAACAAAAAAAGAATAATGAACTTGAACTAGGAGATGGCACAGTCTGTTTGATGTCACAGACCCAAACATTTTAAATATATATTGCTGATGCCGTACCTACATCCAAATAAAATCAGCCTTTTGTCATTAGACACTTTTAAATTCTGATGTTTATAATAATAATAATAAAACCATAACTTCTGGAAATCAGGAAAGAGAGGAGACAGTCAGTGATCCTCATCTGCATGTCTGGATAATGATTATGATAATTCTGTAAGTAAGCAGCAGACAAAAATATGGGACTACTCTGAAATAAGTCAAGTGTGCTGGTTCTGGCTATAAAAGAGAATTCCGGGATTCTTGGCCTGGGAAAAAACAGAACAAACTGAGTAAAATAGAAGTTTTAGCTCCAAGCTGAAGTAAAGCCTCTAGAAAAATCACCACTATATTTTATAGTGATTCAGCTTAGTATTAGAATCACCTTAGGCCTCAGCTTATGTTTCAAATGATCATTTACCAGCTCTGCATGAGGGGAGAGTTTTGAATGTATGAGAGTTTTCTTTCTCAAGTCATGTTGGAATGTAATAACCCAGTCATTCTTTTGTATCTTCATAGTAACAGCCACTTGGCACAATGTAGTTCATATACTAGTCACGATTACTTTTACATTTGTCATAGCCTCAACTCTTGACTTGAAATTTCATTCTATTCATTTTAGGAAACAGACCCAGACTTTGATCATTGTGCTGTCTGCATTGAGAGTTACAAGCAGAATGATGTTGTTCGCATTTTACCATGCAAGTAAGCTAGTAAAGTTGCTTTGTTTGGAAACTACTCTTTGTGCTCCTTTGCTTGATTTCATGTAACGTGTATTATGATTTACAGACAAAACTGTTAGAAGTTTTCGGTCCTAATAACAGCCACTTTAATTTAGACTATGATAGCAGAAGGTATGAAGGTGTTAATTTGGCACTGTTATGACAGTAGAGATTAAACAAAAGATTCTGATCTTGAAGATGGGCATTTTGGGCATATCAGCAATGGAACTATTAAGATTGTAAGGGGGAGGTGGGGGAGTGGTGCAGATTTAAGGACCAGGCAGACACAAAAACCTGAAGTATAATGAACCAGGTACAGCTGCAGCATTCTGCACAGTACACATGCAACACTGGCTGCAGGTTTCTGAAGCAGTATAGGAAACAGAAATGCAGTCTTTCCAACCTTCATACCTCCTCTGACATCAGTCAGCCAATGTGCTGTCATCTGTCTTTGATCTCTCTGGTGCAATCTGTTCTTCACTAGTGCCTGAAGATTTGTACTTGCTGCATTGGTGCTCAAAATGTAACAACTTCCTCCTTTTATGCCATTCTCTTGACACTTAAAGGTTTTCATTTTGTTTACATTCCACTTCCATTCTTGAGTTGTTTCAGGATATTTGCTCTTTGAGAGATGCTTATAAGTACTTTTCCATGTGTGATTGGTTTTGATGGATTGGTACATTTTGGTAGCCTTAAGATTAGCAAGGACATCTTTCCCTTGTATTCTGCAATGCAAAGATTTCTTCTTATCTCCAGACACAAAAAGCACCTTATGGTATATATATGCAGCCAAGATCCAGTAATTTGGCCCGTGCTTAGTATATAGTGTTCTGCATGATACTCTAGAAGCAACAATGTCATGGTGTTGGACTCGATCCTCAGTCGTGCAGCAGTAGCACATAAGAGCTCATTATTGGTCGTCTAAGTCCTCCTGCAGGCTGCTCTGAATAGCTGGAATATTTTTCTTCTAATGCATGATGAATTTCTATCATCATAAAGGGAAAACAGTATTATATCTTATTGATGAAAATGTGTGCATTCTACTTGTGAAGCCAGAATTTTAATTGAATTTACTTTATGTTCTTTACCTCTTAGACTGTGGAAAACAATGACCTGTTTTAGATTCCCACTGTTGTTGTTTAGTTAATATACTGTACAAATGTTTGTTTAGGAACTCCCATTAAAATATTTGGGATTAGAAGAGCTTGGTCTTAGATAAAGATTTGGTCATGCAGATGTCTGTGCATTTCTCTTTCACATTTCTATCATTTTTACTCAAAGATGATGTCGTCTTGCCCTAAAAAAATGTACTCCCAAGTGTTAACTAAAGATTCCAGTTATGTCCTGTATTGTAATCTCAAGTACATCTTGCATCTGTGAATTGAGGCCTCGTCTTTGGTTTGTTACATAGAAGATTACTTGAAAGTTAGGGGAGGAACTTCTGTAAACTGCACACCAGTGTTGGACCACTAAGATGATGGTTTAAACTGCCTCTTAAAAAAGCTTTACTTGTGTAATTCAGGGTGGTTTTGTGAGGCTCAAGGATGTGGAATGGAGGCTCACAAATCCCTCTCACTGTGCCTTTCTCTCGATACTGAACAGAGCTCAGAGGGATGTCCTTGCCAACAAAGAGAGAATGAGTCTTCATCTGATAGGAAAGCATCTTCTCCCACTAAGCACAAGGCAGAGCTGGGACTAAAAGTCAGCTTCCTTAAACAACTGCCACTGTCCAAGCAATGGCTCTGTTGCTGGTATCAGCAGATGTGATGTAGATCATTTAGCCAAGATGATCATTGATTTTTATTTTATTTGATTTTTTTATTTATTTAAATTTTAAAAAAGTCAATTTGCTTCAGACAACTTTGAGGCACAGTCCTGCAGAGAGGAAGCTCCCTGCTCTCAGGGATAGTTACAGATGCTTCAGGGAGCTGGAAGAAGGTGCATCTGGCTGCTATCTCAGCACAACCTCCCCCAGTGCAGTCTCCCATAAAAAGGAGATATCAAGGCTCTTGTGTAGATCCTTTTCTGTTCCGTTTTTCACAAGAATATAAGGTCAGCGGGGGCTCAGTTTCCATTCCTGCCGAAGGCCATATGACAACTTTTATGTTCACTTTCTACTTCTCTTTTTTTAAATCTTACTTTTCATCTGCTGCAGCTCAGGTTTGAGTTGAGTGCAAAACCATCTTGGCTAAGCAGAAACACTGACATGGATACGCTCCTCAAGACATTCTTATATTTGTAAAAGAAGAGCCAACCAGTACCTGCAGAGATGAGCCCAGTACATTTCAGATTGCATTTAAGACTTTTCAGTCTTCAGCATCTGAGATACTTCTCTCCAAATCTTGTTTTGGAAATATAATCCCTTTCTACTTCCTGATACTTCGACCTCTCTTTTTAGTGCAACATGCAAAGGTAGTTTAAAAGGGAGAAGAAAAAAAATAAATCAGAAGAGAGTCTCAAGCCAAATGAGAAATTTCAAGAAAACTATGGAGAAAATGGCTTGTCCAGGAGGAAGCAAATGAAAGGCTTGAAGTTTTTCTTACTGTGCCTGCTGAGGAAGCTATAATCATTACACAGTAGGAGTCACTGACATATGACATCCTTGCTGCTTTCATCAATTTAAAAGTAGCATTTCCCTTTGGTACCACAACTGTTCTCTGCAGTTAAGTGTGGTCTGTCACTCAGTGCCTCAGCAGAGAGGAGGCTGGTCTGGGCAGGGACACAGCAGGCAAAACCTACCAGCAGCTAAGCCACTTGCACCTAAAATTCTATAGTGAAACAACATGTTTGTGATGTGAAGTTTTGTGGCAGGTGGGAAATTGCAGCCAACTTAAAAATAAAGTGAAAATGATTGCAGACAATGCACTTGAACTTCTATCATTCATTTCGTGCTTCAGCAAATCTGTTCAGCAAGAGCAGCCTGTGGATATACCTATAGCTTTTAGTGCACAGAGAGATAAGGCCACCATCTGTCTTAGGCTTAGAAGCCTGAGGAACAGCTCTGTCTTTTGTGAATACCATTATGTAAGTTAAAAATGAGTAAGCAAATGTCAGAGGGATTCTAGCAAAAGACAAACCTCATGGACAATTTTCTTTATTCGGATAGTTTTACTCCACCATCTGTGGAGTCTGTGTCTACTTGATGAACAGGTACTGGGTGAAAAGTGATCAGGAGGGGGTAGTGTGAAGGACTTGTGAGAGATGAGGGAAGGGGAGAGCAAAGTGACAGCTTAGAGAAAAGCAGAGAGTGACATTGGAAAGGGCAGACAGGTGGCCTGGGAATGAAGGAAGAGAATTAAAGGAGCAGTAAATATGCTAAAATAAATGACTTTTGAACCCAGTTCTTTAATAATTCCTGTACTGGGATAGAAGGAGGAAGTGAGAAAAGTGACTAAGCCAGATTTTCGTCTGTTGATTCTGTGCTGCTGCAAATAGCTGCCTTTTGTCTTTTGGAAGCAAATTAACACAATATCTCAATGCCATCCTTACTGCAGTGCCCCTGCACAACCCCCGTTTTCTCTGCTACCTGCTTGAGAGAGCAGTCTCTCATTTCCCCCAGCAATAGTATATTTGTGGAGAGCACTGAGACAGCTCTCCCCTGGTGTTCTCTGTTGGGGACACACATGTGGTGCCTTCCTCCCCACTGCAGCAGGCCAGACATCTCTCCTCAGCTCTGCTAAGTGTGACGGGCTGCCTGGAGCAGGGCAGGAAGGACCTGTGTGCTGCTGGGAGGTTTGTACCCCAGGGCAAGGGGAGCAGTTGCCTTCAGCAGTAACCAAAGATGCTACTTTGCAGCAGCACATCGATCCCCTTTGGTGGTATGCTGCACTGGGAGCAGGGAAGTGTTGTGAGCTCTTGGGAAATAGCACTTGTGAACTCTTTCAAACTCTTCTCCTTGTGTGATATGCTAATTCAGAGTCATTACACTACCAAAAGGGATTTCTAAATCACTTTTTCTCCGTGAAACGCTGCAAAGAAGCGGTGGTGTTATTACGAGCTGGAGGGCAACTAACTGGGATATGCTGACACAGTGGAAAAATACCTGCAGGTCACCTGTTTGGAGTTATGCCTGCATGGGAGACTTCTTCAGTGCTACCAGCCTGGCTGCTGGCCATGCTTGCTCTAGCCCTGAGGCTGGAGAAGTAGCAAAAGCTGTGTCACACTTCACTCCCTGGTGTGTGGCTTCTGGGGGAATGTCATCAGCTGCAGTGACCTAGAGCATCTTGCTAGGAACTCTTCAGATTGGTGGTCTTGGAAGACAAGTGACAAATACAAACAGGGAGAAGGTTTATGACAGAGAACACAAGGGCTTACTTTGTCAGTCTGAGATTTAAAAATAATCCGTGTGTTTACTATCTATATTGCTGTGTAACTTCTTAACTCCTGCAAGCGGAGAAATCCAGGCAGAGCCTGAGCCATGATGGTGGTATCAGCAAGCTTTATAAGGAGTAGATAAACAGCATAAGTAGTAGGCAGAGCCATGCTGATCTAAATCAATAAGTAACCTTTGGAGAACTGCACTTTTTTTTTCCCCCTTTTTTTTTTTTAAATTAATATTCTTGAAGGTTTAGGAACTAAAAGCAAAGAATTAAGAGGTCACAAAATAGTTGTGCTGTTTTGGTGCATTTGAACGCTATCAAACTGCTAATGACTCTTTAAAGTAACTCGTAATATTTAGTGGATGCATGTTGGCATCTCTATCAGTCGCCTGCTTCACTTGGTCTGAGTGCTTCTACAGCACTGATCAGCTGATAATATATTAAAACTGGTTTCATACTTCTGTGGAGTCTTCATGTCTGCTCTTTCCCAAAATACTAGATTTTCATGTTTGTCCTACTCTAAAAAACCAGACTTCAGAGATTTAATAAGAAACATAAGCAACTAAAAGCCATGATTTGCCTAACATAGAAAAACAGCATCTCTGTATGTTTCAGAAGATTTCAATCCATTTTCTACCACCCAGGATTTCTACATCTTTTCCTCTAGCTTTGTGAGTAATAAAGGGAATGCAATAAGACTAATAACAATGAGTCTGTGTTTTGTGCAGTTATTAGAACAGTAATCACTGTACATATCCTGTTTTTCATGATTGCTATATTGCTAAAGGGAACAGGCCAGCAAAGTGACTTGAGATCCTCTAAGTTTCTGTTCCTGCAATATCTGGGATATAGATGAGCAAAGTTCTCTTGCTCCCTGTCCATCTTCTGTTGACTGTAAGTCTGTGCATCTTTCGTTAGTACAGGTAGGATATGTAGTTGTAGCTGACTGGAGCCTAGTATGTTGGTATATTTTAGTCCCTCCATCAGTCTTAGTAGCCACAGACAAAACATAATTATATACTGTCTTTTTCTGTATTTGTTAACAATTTTAGGAGGCCTTTCTCTTGGGCCTTTTTCCAGAGATTTAAGAGAATTATCTGGTAATATGCCTCATTTGGTCTCCGGTTTTGAAATCCCAAGGTGTACAGAACAAAAGTCCGTGACCCCATGATGAGTTTACTGAGGCATAGAGCAGCAAGTATAATCTGAGAAGGGAGGGGACAGAGTATCTCAACTTTATGCTGCCTTGGGGGCATGCATGACCTCTTACAGACGGTGCTGGTGCCTCAAATAGATGGCAAGAACTCCTTGTTCTGCCACTGTCCCTTGCCCGCTGGTTTCAGAGCACAGCCCTTCACTGGCAAAGCAGCCCTTGTAATTGCTGATCTTTGTCATGATCACCAGGCTGTCGTGTTTGGGTGTGCCTGCTCTTGCTGGCTTTTTGCTTTGCAGTCATTGCCACTGGAAGTGAAAGACCTGGGATCTTATTGTAGGCAGTATTCAGACTAGGTTGTTATGAGTAGTTGCTAAAGCTGTATTGTGTAGAAAGTCTAGTTATACCTATTTCTGCTATGAATATGCTCTGATAAGTTCTTTGGCTTTTCAAAAGCCAAGAAGCCTGTCCTGAGTTCAGCTGTAACAATTACTTTTCTCCTTCCTAGCAGCTGGTGCAGTGCTGTGTTTCAGCTTTAGTCTGAGGACAGTACTGATAACACACCGATGTTTTAGTCGTTGCTTAGTGATACGTACTCTGGTCAAGGACTTTTCAGTCTCTCATGCTCTGCCAGTGAGGAGGGGCGCAGGAAGCTGGGAGGAAGCAGAGGTAGGACACCTGACCCAAAGTAGTCAAAGGGCTATTCCATACCACAGCATGTCATACCCAGTATAGAAACTGGGGGGAGTTACCTGGAAGGCCCAGATCTCTGCTGGGGTCGAGCTGGGAATCGGTTAGCAGGTGGTGAGCAATTGTAGTCTCTCCCCTTGTTATTTCCCTTATCATCATTATTATTATTGGTAGTAGTTTTGTATCATACTTTAGTTATTGGACTGTTATCTCAACCCGTGGGGTTTACATTCTTTCCATTCTCTTCCCCATCCTGCCTGCGGTGGGGGGAAAAAGGGGAGTGAGCGAGCGGCTGCGTGGTTCTAAGTTACTGGCTGGGCTTAAACCATGACAAAGCCATTTCCTTTAATTCCCTTAATTTAGATATGTTGTTTTGGTCTCTGCATCGTCCTTCCGTGTTGTGTTGGTTTAATATCAATCCCAACACCGTTACATTTATATTCATGTGTGCGACTAGGATTTTGTATGCGATGCAGACGGCTAGTCAGACTGTTCTCAGTGGCAGAGTTCACTGCTATGCAAGTAGAAGCCCAGTTTGCCTTTACATCCGTGAAAGAGTCCTCTTTTTTGTTTGTTTGTGGGTTGGTTGGTTTGTTTTTCTCATGACCATTATATGATGATGGACACGTTTTCCTTCCTGGTATCAAGAAATACTGATTGTAGGAAAAGCTTTCTTTTTATTTAGATGTGATAATTATAAAAGCCCTTAATAAATCAAACATCAGTGTGTTTGGGTTGGTTGCACTGACTTTTGAATAAAATTGACTGCTGGTCAGTCTGTGCTTTTCCTACCTAATTTATGGCCATGTTCTTCATAGAAATTGAGAGAAAACTTTACATAAGGTTACATTAGGAACTTTGATACCCTAGTTATTCTGCCCATGTGCATACTCATATCTGCAATAAAAGAGGAGGTGAAGAATCCTCCTTTTAAGTGTTTCTTCCTAGTTGAACTATTAGTAAAGGGTGGCAAAACCAAGCAAGAGTGTTTGATTTATTTTCTTTCTTGTTGCAATTGGCATGGAATACTGGCAATTCTAGAACTTGTTCTGCTGGCTTAATTTAAAAGCTTATTAAAACAGTTCCCATTATATAAAATAGGATTGTTTGCAAATTATTTATGTGCCTGTCTGTTCTTCTAGGCATGTTTTCCACAAAGCCTGTGTGGATCCATGGCTTAGCGAGCACTGTACATGTCCAATGTGTAAACTGAACATTTTGAAGGCACTGGGAATTGTGGTAAGTTGCACTGGTATATTGTGGATGAACTGGTTTTGCAGTTAATAACATACCTGGGATGTTACAGTAGAATTTGGTGCATGTCATCATTGCTCAAAGTGGTAAACCATACAAGCATGTTTGGGTCTTTTTCTTGAACCTCAATGCTTTTATCTGCTTCTTCCTCCACTTCTTTAAGATGGAATGAAGTAGCAACTTCAGGTGGAAGTTGCTAATTCATGTTCTTCTCTCTTGTGTGATCTGAGGACAGCCACAGTAGACGAACAAAGTGTGTATGTGTGGTTTTACTCCATTTATAGGTTTGCTACATGTAGAATATCCACCATTGTAATGTGGAATTGCTTTTTCTCCCCAGCCAAATGTGCCATGTACAGATAACGTAGCCTTTGACATGGAAAGGCTCACCAGAGGCCAGCCAGCGAGCAGGCGATCAGCACTCGGTGATTTTGCCAATGACAGCTCTCTCAGCCTGGAGCCCCTGCGCACCTCTGGGATGTCACAGCTTCCACAGGATGGGGAGCTAACGCCAAGGTCAGGAGAGATCAACATTGCTGTGACAAGTAAGTTTTCTTTGGCTTCCAGTACTGTTCTATGGTTTCCGTGGTATGTGGCACTTGCTCTGCTGTAGCTCTGTGCTGCAGGGCCGTGGTGAAAGATTTCCCTGCAGGAACAAAGGTGACCTCAGTGTCTCCTTTGCAAGAGGCATATGCTCCATATTGAAACCGATAACTCTAGGTATGACAGTGCCAACACTTCCATTATTAATGGTATATCCATTTAGACCTGCATGCAAAGAACACTGGATGACCTAAAATGGCAACAAAATAACCCTCCTGAATTTGGTAACCAGTATGAGAAGCTGGATTGCCAAAACCATTATTTACCCTGTCAGAATACTTAACATGCCATAATTTATACAAATATAAATATTTTAGCTGATTGCTATTTCTGCAGAGATTTTTTTTTTTTTCCCCCTGAGAGCATTACTACTGGAATTCTGATGTCCCTTAGCAGATGGTTTTCGTCCCAAAAATTGTAAATTAAAAAGAAGTATTTGATGTATCAACATTTGAGTATTGTCCAAATGGTTATGATATCAGAAAACTGCTCCTGCACTGCTTGCAAGCTCTCATCTGTAAGAACAGCATGGGAAATTTCCACTCACTGGATTTTACCTAGGGTTTTTAATGTATAATAGCACTATAATGAATACAATGTGTGGAATTGCATCATTTTTCCATATGCTCTAGAGTCTCAATTTGATGCATGAATGGTTGTTTTTCTGTCTGAATTGCAGTAATAGAACGCATCCAGGACAACAGTCAAATTTTTGTCTTGTATTTTGCTGATGTGCATCTGTGATCTGGATTTTGTACTTAGTGACACTGTTTGCCACTGATATATGCATAAGAGGCAGTGTAACTGATGCAGTCCATTGGAGTGTTTCTTTAGAGGCTGCAGCTAAGTATATATCTCATTAAAAAAATCTCATAAAACACACAGTCTGTATCCAGAAATGTCCTGATCTGAGAAAGAAAAATCCACTTTTAAAATCTGGTACTTTACAAAGCCAGTAAGTCACTTTGTCATGCAGTGTTCAACATCTGATTCATCTTGTATTCAGCTCTGTTGAAGAGAGAGCAAATCTGTTGGTGTGCTGCTTTCCTTGTCATGGGTGGGGAAACTCCGTAGTTTAACTGAAACTTTTCACTAATTGGTTTTGCAGAAGGTATTTTCACTGTCTCTTCCCAACTGTAGTACTGCCCTTGCACAGATGGGATGCCAGGATAAAACCAGAAATAATCAGTAACAGTTCATTCTGACAATGTTTATAAAACAAGGCTTTAGGAAAGGCTGTTCAAATGTTTGGATTTCAGGGGTGACATATGCATCCTTTGATGCATGGGAGTTAAACCAAAAGGCATATTCAACAAACATGTTTGTATTCTGAACTATTGCTATGTGCCAAATTGATCTTGAGGAGGGAGAACTTTGAATAGTGAACATTCTTTAATATTCCTCTTTATACTATTTGTTTTTCAATGTGTCTGTATGTATACACTAACATTGAAATGGCTTTCCCATGTTGTATTCCTGTCTATTTAATGGCACGCTCTAGTGATGTTTTACTATTGGACAAGCTATGCTATTTTTGTTGGTTTTTAAAATAACATTATAGCATTTATTCAGGAGGGAGGGAAAAGACACAAATTAAGCATGAAAGTATATTGGGTGTGCTTATGTGAAGAACCACATCTCAGCTAATCTAAACCAACCCTGACAATCTCCTTTCTAACTTGCGGGCGGACAGAGCTTTCATTACATTTCCCCTTGTTCCTGCATTTCACTTTGCATAAAGTAATTTTTCTTAATCACTAACCCTTGGGATCAGCCAGGAAATATTGTTGTGCCATGCTTTTTTCCACACCTCTCTCCACTTCTTCTTTGCTAGCCTTCTCCAGTCAGTAACTCTGTGGCTAACCTCCTTCTGCTTCACCTCCTGGTGCCAGTCATGGCTTAGAAGCCTCTTGCCTCCCGCCAGTGGTGTTTGAGGGGAATATTGGCATCGCTTTGACATAAGCCTTCTCCCACGAGTGATTTCCTCCCTTTCCTTTGTCAACAGAAGAATGGTTTATTATTGCCAGTTTTGGCCTCCTCAGTGCCCTTACACTCTGCTACATGATCATCAAAGCCACAGCTAGCTTGAATGCTAATGAGTAAGTAAAAATTCAGATGTTTCTATATATTTCTGGTGGGTGGGTGTCATGGAAACATTGGGAACAAATACCAAGAAATAGGAAAAATGCAGTTTTAAAAGAATCAAATGCCTTTTCTGCATTTCTCATATGTGTCTCTGTTAACAGTAGGTTCCAGGATAACATCTAAAGTCCCTCGTAATTTATATTTAGCTGGATTGTCCAGGGAAATCTCCTTGCTAAGTGGAGACACAGAACAGGGAAAAGAGAGAGTATTTATATTTAGGTTTTGATCAATGGTCTAAGTAAACATTAGATTTCTGCCATTAAATATCCATGTTCAAGATTCACTTGGCAGAGCCAAAAATTACTAGTATCAGTTTCCTTTGACAGTTTTCACCTCAATTTCATAGTCAAATTTCATATTAAATAAAAATAAAAATCTGTATTTCTAGTTGGCACGCTTTCAACTAAGAAGAAAAGGTATTTAAATAGAAAACTCCCTTTCTGCTTTCAGGAGAGGGAGATAGAAAAGTACTGAATACACGACTGTTTCTTCACCCTTGAGTAAAGACAGCAGATCAGTCTTCTGAGCTCTCATTGTAGTATGCCTAAGAATTGCAGTCAAAGGAGTGCTTAAAGACATCCACGCTTTCTTAATTTTTATAGACACCCCCAGTGCCTCCCTTCAAACAGGCTGGACAAGAAATGACCCCAACACACGACTTTTACTCTTTTTTTATAGTTCTGTGTAGGCAATTATAAATCAATTCTGCAGACCTATTAACTGGGTACATCTGGCTATTTTCATTTAGATGTATGGAGCATCTGGGCTCATGATACATATTTAATCCTTATTTATCTGGGGAGGGGAAGTGTCAAAATCTTTGTCTCTGGATGTCTTGATGCTTTCCACTAATGTGTTGATCTCTTACCAAAAGTGGGGTGAGATTCAGAGGCATTCTCCTGCACAGCCTGGAAATGTAGCTTTATAAGCATGATTTTTTAATTACATTTTTTTAGCTGAGAAGTGCTTTTTTTACTTTTATTGCTGCCTGGAAAGTATAAGGTGTCCTTCTCAATAAGATGGAAACATGGCTAATAGTCTCCAGTGTAAAACTAATCTTTTTCAGGAGGGGCCATAATAAGTTCTTACAGGTTTTGGTCATCAGGGACCTTTGATTACCACTAGTTTGCAAATCTTCCTTTCCTCCTCTTTTCAGATGCTAATTCCAAAAGGGGTTAATGACAAAAAGTTTTAGAATTTCAAACAGCCCTGTCAAGTCTCCTGATTTATTTTTCCCATTTGTCAAAATCTTGGAATTGCCACTATCTATCAGCAGCTTGGCAGCAACGCTGTGGCTGAATGTAGTTAATCTGCACTGAAAAATAGCTTGGGAAAGCAGGGAGCAAGATGAGTTGTGAAACAGGAATGGCTGCATTTCTGGGCATTTCCACATCGTTAGGAAGAAGAGAAGGAACAGTAGCCCATGTCTTATCATCCAGATGTGGGCACTGATAGCAATTGCATTTCTGCCTGCCTTGCAACTCTTCTTTTTGTTGTCTTTTGCTCAGGGTCTCTTTTTACTGAAAGGGTGAGCTTCTCCACATCGGCAGAGCTAGGGCCTCCAGCAACGTGTTTTCACAGTGATGTTTCCTTAGTACAAAGAAAGGACGTGCTGATATAAGGAGAGAGCTCCTTTCCCCAGTGCTAGGAATGAGAATATGAGCATATACAAGTCTGTACTTTGAGGCAGACTTAAGAAAACCAGCAAGTGCAGAAAGCAGAGCTGCCAGAAATCACTTCTTTAGGTAACTGAGGTACCTAGCTGTCGCCTTTATCCTCAACAGCTTTTCAGCTGAATCCTTTGGGATCTAAGCAGCCTCCACAAGTGCTGCTAGGTTCTTCTACTCATTTTAGACAGTTTAAAATGAATGTGTGACACTAATCCTTAGATTTATTGTTTAATTGACACCTTATGTTTCCCAGTGCAGACTAAGCATTTCCTGTGCTGAGGATCATGCCAAACACAGGGCAGCTCCCTCTCACTGCGATTTCCATTAAATGTCGTAACAGCATACCTGCTTTTTATGCTGTTCTCCTTATAAAAAGCAATGCTGGCGTACCCTATATTTGTTACAGTAGTGTTTCAAGAGGAAGCTAAAGGTCTTTTTCTTACCATAAAACAACAGTAGAAAGAATGAGGCCATGTAATACGCTGATGCAAGTAAGAGGTGCCAAATATTCTGCATTAAAACTCACCTAAAAACATGTCCTCATCCTTCTTTTTCCTTGCAGCTTTAACATTTATTTAGAGCAGCAGTTCTGGATTGTGTGTATATACATATCTAACTGTGTGTGTGGATATATGTTTGTGCATATGTATATATACACACATATGTGCATTTTTCAAAGAGTCCCTGATAAAAGTAAACATTGTCTAAGTGATAAGAGAATAAGGAATCAGCTGCTTTCTCTTGAACTCATAATTATATTTGTGAACTATTACTATTAAATGAATTAGGTAGTGATTTAAAGGAACAAAAGAAGCACACTTTGCTTCTTGGGGAACAGTGAGAAATTACTGTACTTTAAATTACTTTAAAGTCCAAATTAAAGTCCAAAAAGCCCAGATGTTGGATAGCACCACTTAAAGTTTTCAGTAGCCCATGGAGTTTCCTCAGAAGTTCAGAAGTGCTCAAGCCTTTGGCTGTCCTGTCTGTTTTACTGGTCATGTAAGAATGATGTAAGGAGTACAGACCTCTTAATGCTCTGGCCTTGTATAATTAGTCATTTCTCACTAACTTACTTTTACAGGATTGATTGATTTATTTTAGTCCTGGCAGTATTAACTTTAATATAAATATTTTGTTCCTTTTTTTTCTGCCCCACAGAGCAGAATGGTATTGAAGAAATGCTTTCTGGCCGATTGCCTTGGAGAGAGACACCTATTTTTATGCATCATTTATCGATCATGCAGCACAAGCAATTATTTAGTACATTCTATTTTTTCATAAAATTTGCTGATGCCAAAGCTTTGTATTAAAGAAAAAGTGAAGAAATAAAACCCCCCCTTTAATTATGAAACCTTACTGTGTGAGAATTGTATTTTTCTTGGGCTTCCTGTGTTAGTTCTTAGGTCTGACAGCCTTTTGTACATTTTATGTGGTGCTTTATTTCCTTTGAATGGTTTCATCTTTGCAGATCTCTATTCTTCTCCTTTCACACAAGCCTAACAAGTGGAAATCTCACGCAGTGCCGTTCTTGTGATGCCACCCAGCACTGGAATGACTATCTAGGCTAGTATTAGCAATTATTCCATATCAACTTGTTAGGGAAAAAAGCTGGGAAAAGCATTTTTAGTATATAACAGGCTTACCTTGACTCCAGCTGAGAATGAATTTGAAATAAGAACATTTTCTCCATTTCTCCTCCTGTAACACTCCTGCATCACACTGGGAGGATTGCAGTGTGGTTTTTGTCTTCAGGTCAGGCATTGCTGAAGGTTTGCAAGACTGTTTTCTCGACATAAAAATCATAAGCCCTTTCCTGTCTTTTACTTTCTGATAAAAGCGAAGCTGCTCTGAACCACTTCTTTCTTTACTAAATGAAAAGGTAGTTTTCCCCTGCTGTCATCTGTGAAGCCTCCTTTCATATTAGTGACAGGGGTTAGTTTTTGTTCAAATTCAGATCATGAAAGATTGATAATGGTTCTTACTGTAATGTAGAAGCTCTATGCAAACATGTCCCTTCTTGCAGAGGGAAAACATCTCTCATCACTGTCCTCACTCAGGCTGTTTCACGCAAGTTCACTTATGCAAGCAGCATATGAGTAGTTTCACAACAGTCAGTTAAAACATGTGGACCTGATTCACATCCAGATGATAATGCTTGAGTTAATGAGATGAAGGTAGATGAAGGTAGCAAATCAGTAAGGAAAATATAATTGATAGAAGCTAAAACCTATTCTGCTGCATTTAGTCGGTTTTGTTGTTCTCGTATCAAGATGCGGGCATTTGAAACTTAATGCTTTCTAATTTAATTAAATGAACAGAAGAGCAATCTTACTTTGATTTAATTTTTTTTATGTACTGGGAAATAGGGGATTTAATTTAATTTTATTTTTACGTATAGGCACTTTTAGAATTTAGGAACACAGCCAGAGTCTGCATTAAAATAGTTTCTTAATTCTTGTTTGTCCAGCAGGCTTCAGCTGAGGCAGCTTTTATAACAAGAAATGAGGTATGCAATAGCTTCAGTACATTTTATAGAGTTCTTTTGCAGCGTGTCCTTGTGAAATTCTGAAAGAAACATGAAGACAATAGAGCAGTAAGTGCATTTTTAAAAACTAGAAAAGCCAATTGGACCTACTCATGAAGAGGAAAAAAAACCCCTCAGTGTTTGAGGTCTGTCTGTGTAAAATACAGCATGTGTCAACTGGGCGTTGTTGCCAAAAATGGAGGAGTGTGGTTAGAGCAGGATTTAGGGTATGGACTATGAAACAAAAGGACCTATTTTTTTTCACCCATCTCTCAGCAGCAGCAGTAGTAAAATTGAGAAGTTTGTGTTTGTCTCCTGAAACAAAACTGCTGAACTGCTTTTTAATGCTGTCAGGATGATGCTCAGGCACAGCCTGAACAGCGTGGTGACCCAGATGCAAAAGGCACCACAAACACATCAAGTTCATGTTGCTTCTGCAGAACAGCATCAGAAAGAGAAGTTGAGTGATAACTGGGAACAAAATGGTTGGCAGGGCTTCTAGTGCATTTCCTTCCATAGAGGATTTAAATAACCCAGGGCCATCCTTCTTAATGTTTCTTTTGAGCCTCTAACAATTACCTCAACAAAGTGTTAATAAAGAAAACAGACCGTATCTGCTAGGTTAATTACAGGTCAGGTTGGCAATGTAAGTTTAACCTGTTAATATATTCAAAGATGGACTCTGCACCATCCCAGAAGCTCATTTTTTGACTCTGGATAGACAGAAGGAAGTTCCCAAAGTTTTCATAGAATTGTTTAGGTTGAATAAGACCTTTAAGATTAGAGTCCAACCGTTAACCCAGCACTGCCAAGTCCACCACTAAACCATGTCCCCAAGCGCCACATCTGCCCATCTTTTAAATACCTTCAGAGATGGTGACTCCACCACTTCCCTCAGCAGCCTGTTCCAGTGCTTGATGACCCTTTTGGTGAAGACATTTTTCCTAATATCCAATCCTGGTGCAGCTCGAGGCCGTTACCTCTTGTCCTTTTGCCTGTTACTTGGGAGAAGAGACTGATCCCCACATCTCTACAGCCTCCTTTCAGGTAGTTGTAGGGAGTGATAAGGTTGTCGCAAACAGGTCCAGCAGGTGCCTTCCCTGGTTGGCTCCCTCACTGGCTGGGTCAGGAAGTTCTCTTCCACACGCTCCAGGAACCTCCCAGACTGTTTCCTCTCCACTGTATTGTATTTCCAGCAGACACCTGGTAAGTTGAAGTCCCCCATGGCAACAAGGGGTAGCAGTTGGCAGACTTCTCCCATCTGCTTATAGAGTATTTCATCTGCCTCTTCATCCATGTTGGGTGGTCTATAACAGCCTCCCACCATGATATCTACCTTGGTTTTCCCCCTAATTCTTGCCCATAAACACTCAACCCTATCATCACCATCATTAAGCTCTGAATAATCAAAACACTCTGTAACACACAGGGCTACCCCACCGTCTCTCCTTCCTTGCCTATCCCTGCTGAAGAGTTCACACTTGCACTCCAGTTGTGCAAGTCATCTCCCCATGATTCTGTGATGACAACTATGTCATAGTTTTCCTGCTGCACAATAGCTTCCAGCTCCTCCTGTTTGTTGCCCGTGCTGTGTGACTTTTGTTGCCTGCCATGCTTTCAGATATCCACGTTTAAAAGATGAGTAATGTTACTCTCATATGTATAATCATCATAGGGGAAAGGAGAGGAGCTGATCCCTCTTTGCAGATGTTGTGAATATGGCAGGACTGGGCTGTTGGAAGAGTATAATAGGATGTAGTTCAAAAGGGAGTAGCAGTGTCTTGCTAAACAGCTGGCTTCAAGGAAAGGATACTTTATGAAATAATCCTGCTCTGTCGTTCCTTAACCAAGAGGGTATTTAAAAGAGACTGTCTGAGACAGGGAGTGCTCTGCTCAGATTTCTGCATTAAGAAGTCATTGTGCTGGAGGAGCTGCGGAGGGACTGCAGCTTGTGGCAGGAGGTGGCCCTGATTAATGACTAAGTGCATTAGAATGCTTTCAGATGGAGAGGGAACACCAGGTGATACTTAGTCCTGAAGCACCTGCAATGCTACAGCAATGCTGTCTCTTGGATTTTTTGCCTAGGTGTTGTGCCCACTTTTATAGTATCCTATGGTAGGTATAAAGATCAATTCCAGACTAGTATATTTCTTTTCAGACTCAATACAAGTTATCTGAAATGTTCTTTATAAGTATATGATAAAGAATAGTGGCAGAGCACACTGAAGGATTCATCTTCCTGTATTAAAACTGAATGCAGACTTCCCGTTTGTTTTCCATACCAAAGGGATAAATCTTGGTCTGTCTTGGTAAATGCAAAATAGGAAGAGCAGATTCATAAGCTGAATTTGGAACTCTGGATCTTTCTACTCATCCTTAAAATACATTTCTTTGGTAAATTTATCAACTGGACTGGTGCCATGTTTGTACACTTAACATGAGCAGTTCTCTGCATTAAGTTGAGTGTAGCTGGGTCACTGTGCCCTGCTGACTCTGTTTTTCTAAGCCGTAAATTGTGGGCAAAGATAGCAACCTGGTTATTAGAGCTCCTGAATATGGAGTGTTGAAAAGCACTGAGCAGCAGCTGTATTTTCAGCACTGGGCAGGCTGCGCTGAATGGTAGAGGGACGTTTAGGACAAGAATGAATGATGTGTCCCGAAAGTGGTATGCAAGCCAAGAGATTTGTATCTGTATGGAAACATGCAGCCTCCCTGGAAGTGGGTGGCTTAAATTGCCTTTGCCAAGAAGCAAGAAAACATCCCAGTAGAGAGTTTTAGAGGTGTTGGATATACAGTGCCTTTTCCCAGATTAATTTAAAATACTTGTTGTCAGATGACCTGTCTGTCTGGTGATTAAATCTGTCCCTTGAGTCTGCTGGAGTGGAAGTCTGGGCACACACAGAGGAAATGACAGCCTGGGCTGTCTGCTTCCTAATCCCTTGTTTGACTTTTGTGTAATAAAAACAAAAGCAGCACCAAGCTTTCAGTCCCCTTTGTTTCGTTTCAATATTGGCTGTTCAGTATGTAACATTTCAGCAGGTGGAGGAAAGGCAAATGAAACATCCACTGGATAGTGGCTTATTCCAGCTGCAAGCTGAGGCTCAGTCTTCAAAAATGAAATTATCTTGACCCATAATACATTTCAAGAAGAATCTTGAAATCAGTTTTATCTGGTATAGTTTCAGTAGGTTCAGGTTTTTTGTTTGAAGACAGACTATGCTCAGCTGGAAGGCATAGTTCCATGTTTATGTTCTCTCAAAAACTCAACCTTTTTTTGAATTATTTTTTTATTTTAAGTGTTGCCCAGTTTTAAAACCCTGTAAATTTGGGCGAGGTTTCAGCTCTAGAAAGTGGGGGTTTGTCATCCCCTACGAACTGCTTCTGCAAAGTATATTCCAACACAGTACATTTCTTCCAAATACCTAGATATATGCTCCTGGCAGAATGAGCAGTTCACTCCTTTTGAGTTGCAATGCAGCTACTAATTTCACTCTTGTTTCAGTTGCAAAATGAGTTTGCATGGAGCCTGTCTGCAGTGTCCCTGGCTCTTCCAGCCAGTCCTGTTGAGGCCTCTGATTTGATAAGTGCAAAATTCATCTTTGGTTTTGCTCTTGCAATAATTCGATGCATTTGATTATAACTCTAGCTTTTTCCTTTTAATCCTATGTCCTCTTTTTGGCTGGGATCGAGATAGTTTTCTTCTTAGTAGCTGGTGCAGTGCTGTGTTTTGGATTTAGTATGAGAATAACGTTGATAACACACTGATGTTTTAGCTGTTGCTCAGTAGTGCTTAATCTAAATTGAGGACTTTCAGTTTCCCATGTTCTGCCAGTGAGGAGGGGCACGAGAGCTGGGAGAGAGCACAGGCAGGACAGCTGACCTGAACTCCCAAAGGGATATTCATATCACAGATCATCATGCTCAGGGTATAAACTGAGGGGAGTTGGCTGGGAGCCACTAATCACTGCTCAGGGATGAGCTGGGCATCAGTCAGCAGGGGGTGAGCAATTGTCTTGTGCATCACTTGTGTTTCTTGAGTTTTATTCCTCTCACACTTTTTCCTTTTGTTATGATTGCTGCTGATACTATAATTTACTTGATTTCAGTCGTTAAACTGTTCCTATCTCAGCCCATGGGTTTTACCTTCTTCCGATTCTCCTCCACATCCCACTGGAGGCAGGGGGTGGAATGAGCGAGTGGCTGCGTGATGCTTAGTTGCTGGCTGGGGTTAAACCACAACATCCTAATAAGCACTTCTTTTTTTTCTTATCTGAGTCTCTGTCTTTCGGGTGAGTGGGGAAGGAGAAAAAGTGTTCTTCACAGTAGCAGCTGAATTCTTCTCTCATACCTTTTGTGAGCTCTTTATTTCAGAAGGGCGTAGGTTGGACTCAAGAATTGGCACAGGGAAGAGGATTCAAGCACCTAAATTCTGCCAGGGCTAAAACTGCAATCCTTGAAGTGTCTTGCTCCACTGGTGCCTGAAACTGGAGGCACCTTGGTCTGCTGAGTGCCTTCTTGATGAACTTGGAAGCTTTTCAGTTGCCTTCAATTTGGCTCATGTGGCTGCCTGGCGTATTGTAATCTAAGCAGCCTCGCTCCCAGCTAATCCCTCTTGGGATCGAGAAACTGAGTAATGAAACGTTTTGGCCAAGGGCCCGATCTGATAGATGCTTTCAGAGAGAACCGTTCGTACAGCAGTAGGGCTGGGCTCCTTGCAAAACACATCTGTGGCTTTGGAGAGCCACGGTCATGCCAGGCCACCAACAGAAACCTGAACTTCCATTCCCCACTCTGTCAACAGCCACTTGGTGCTTGGTTTCGGTATCACCAGTGTTGGAGGAGAGAGTCTCCTTTGGTTCTTTGTAAGGAAATACATAGGTACCTATTTCTAGGAGGTGACCCTGGGTGGATGGAGGTTGCTGAGCTCTGAAGGAGGTCAAGCTTTCAGCAGCATCGGTTGGACAATCCTTGGTGACCTCCTCGCTCAGCCTGCTCATTCCTTTCTACCCCATGGTGGAGCGCTTTGTGCTGGTGCACGGCACAGGGAACTGGGCACCTACCAGAGGTTTCTGGGTTTCTCAAGGAAGCACATGCCTGCTTTACAAGGCTGTAAATCAACAGCAAGCACCAAGCACAAAACTCCAGCCTGCCCCAGCCTTGCTCAGACTTGACCTATTTTATCTGAAAGAACCGTTTGAGGTGGGACTGTTCATGCATATGGAAAGCAGTTGCTTTGAACTGGCAGGGGAGCACACAAACAGAGGTGAACTATTTCATATGGCTGCTACTGGTTGTTTTAACTTGTGTTAAAGGGTGGCTGTTTTTTCCATTCATACTGTGTTTTACGAGGATGCTTGTGGGTATTGTTCACGTGTGATCCTAATGAGGTTTTGTTCTACCTCTTGTAGGCAGTCACTTCTTTCATCGTAACTCTCTGTCCCCTCGAAGCCTGGTCTACGAGAGCGAGTTCTCAACCATCGAGCCTGCCTTGGACATGTATGACGAGAACAAAACCTGAAAGGAATCCATGCTCCTTCCTGGCCCTTTTTCCGTTTTTTTCATTTCTCATTCCTATTGTTGTGTACTCTTTCCATGGATCTCCTTTGTCTGAAGAAGAGCTGCTTTTTCCAGAACACGAACCCACCTTCTCGATTGCAAAGATGAAGACCAGCTATGGTGGTTTCTGAGGGTGGCATCTTTGAGCTGACAAAGAGTTGCGCACAAGCAAGGTTGTCTGATGGAAATTGCTGAGTAACAGCATGAGGAGCTGTGTCGGTCCAGCCGCGGCGATGCAGAAGAGGTTTTACAGTGGTCCTAAGAGTTTCTGTTGGACTGCAAATGCGTCTCTTACACAGGTGTCTGCTGTTCCCATTTTTTCCAATTGTCCGGATGGTTGGGCAATGTCAGAAAGGGAACTGGTTGTAGAGGAGATGGCCAGTGACTGGTAAAAGCACTCATATATCTTGGTCAATCCATAATCTTACTGTGAAATAGCCCCTTCTAAAAGGGACCTTTATAAGTGCATTGAGTTTCCTACAACCCACGTAACCCCGGATAATAGCAGGCCAGTCTGACATTAAAGCTGCGGAGAGGACCTGCATTTGCAGAAAGATTTCAAGGAACTTGATGCTTGGATTTTTTTCTCTGATTTGATTGAAGCAGAAGAATGGTCTACACAGAATATACTTTTGGTCGTTCCGTGTGCTCAAGTCAAGTGAGTCTCTTCCTATAGAGAGGACATTCACAGAACCAGCACTTGATCTACCTGAAAACCATAAGACTTTTTGAAATATGCAGGAATCTAATTAACTTTCTTTCTCACTTAACCTTTTTCTTTGGGGGGGGGAGGAGGGAGGGTGGTGGTTTAAAAAAATCCACCGACTTTTTCACTGAGGTTTTTTAAAAGCCAGCATGTTGGCATTACACAGAGAAGAAAAGAGGTAAGCTTCTTATCCCGTCCTCCCATTGAGGTCTGCAACAGTTAAATGACAAACACGTTCTCTAAGCTGTGCCCTTTCCCACTGACATCAATAACGGGAATGCAGAAAGCAGCAGAAGAAAGGAAAGCAGCAACCGCTTTGAAACGCTGCAGGAAAAATCAGTTTTTACTGATGTATGACAAAAGCAGTGGTGAAATGAATGTTGTTTGCAAGCTTCTGAAAGAGTAATGCAGAAATGGAGAGCGAGAGAGGAACCTCTTGAGTTAAGTCATCCACAGTGTTCCTCAAATGAGCAGACATGGAGGAGCGAGTGCTTCTGCTCCACCTTTTCCTACCGGACAATGCATAGCTGTTTAATGAATGTTTGGATTTTTCTCCATTGCAGTCTAAGTTACTGTAGGTGTAGAAACGCATTTGTGTCCTTGTAATGTGAAACAAAGCTTCACCTTCTGTATAGGAATCTTGAGAAATCAGTTAAGCCAAAAAAGAAAGGTAAGACATAACCTTGACGCACTTTCATTTCATCCGCTTTCACTACAAGTGGGGGAATTTCCCCTCCTTTATTATGTTTTTCAGTTGTATAGCTGTCTGCTTGACGTATATCCTTACCTGAAGTATGGTTTGGCTGTGTCTTTAACAGGGATGTTTAAGAGAAAAAGAAAAACCCAGCTCTGCAAAATGAGGAAATGATCCTCTTCACCGAGCTTGCTTTGACTTTTGTTGCTGTGCGTCAGCTTTATTTAATCAGATAATTCAAGAGTGGGTGGTGTAAAGTGTAGGGAGGCTTTTCTCATAATACCCACATTTATATTTACCAAATGCACTTTTATTGTCATTCAGCCCACTCTAGAAATATGCTTAAACCCCAAAAACTTTTTAAGAGCACAATTTTAACACCCACTTTCTCCTACAAAGCAGAAGGGAAAGTTGCAGAAAATGCGAGCCGGTGGTTTGAGCGGCACCAGGTCGTGGTCAGCATCCTTCCTCTTTTGCAGATGTGCAAATGGGGGCAGCTCTCAACAGCATCAGCAAGCCTGGGCAGAGCTCCCAAACCCAGCCTGGCTGAGCTGCACTCAGGCCCATACAGGGCTCGGCGGTGGCAGAAGGGCTGATTGAGCAACCCCTGTTTTCATAATCCCATCTGCGCAATCACAGCAGGCAGACACGTGAGAGCGGGGCCTTCCGAAAACAAACACCCAAGAGAAAAATCACCTTCTCCCAAGGATGTTACAGGCTTGTTGTTATCCGTGGTGGGCAGCCAGGTTACAATAAACCAACAAACACCTGGGTGTTCGTGGTTAAACACGTAAATCTCTGGGTGTCCACAACAAGCAAGTGTCCCGTGCACAGTGCAGAGCTCCCCAGTGGGGTTTGGAGTAGGACAGCCTGGTGTAGCACTGTGCAGGGTGCAAATGCTCAGAGTAAATCCTTCTTGTAGGGGCTGCCTGAGCCCAATGCAGGGATTTGCCCCAAGGCCACTGGGCATAGTTTTGGCACGAAAACAAAACTGATGGTGATAGTTTCTCAGCTGTGACTGAGACCATTTGCACCAGTCATGTACCAGAGTGTCCAGAAAAGCTAGAAAAGACATGGAAATTAAAAGAAACATTAGAAAGTACAAAGGCCCCAGAGACAAAATGGTAAATAATGTCATTTTCATTTTGCAAAATCTTATTTCTATCCTACCATCCTGGCTTTTAGCAGGGGGAGGGAAGGTTTGCCTCTGTGGAGATCGGGGTCTGGTATAGTGATATAGAAATAGATTTGTGCTGGATAAGGGAGCTGATGATTCTAATTGACATCCTGGATTTGGAAAATCTATCAACACTGTAAAAATTAAAAGCTAGTTCAGACAATTGATCCCTACGTGCGTGCTGGGACGTGCCATAGCGGGCGTTCTTCTACTTAGTCATATTCAAGATGGGGAGGAGGCACCACAGCAACATGGGTGACTTTTCTGGGCTGTGCTGGTAAGTTTGAGGTTTTCCTTTTAATATTAATCAGTATATAAAAAAAGCTTGACGGGCATTGTTGTTCGTGTTCTGCTGCAGTGGTGCTGTGTATGGTTGAGTCATTTCATAGAAGTAAAATATACTGCAATCTACCAAGAAATGTAAGTGCCAGTAACTTGGGAAATCAGTTCCAAGGTTAAAAAAAACCCAGTGCTTTTTAACAGAAAACATTAATTTTATGACTTTTACATATAGATATATATAAAAAGCTTTTATCTCCAAGCGTTTCCCTAAAATATTTAAACTCTAGCACTTCACCTTCTCTTTCCTGGCCTCCTGTTCTATGAGAGTTTTGCATGTTCCCGTAAGACATTTGTAAAATCAAGGTTTGCTTGTGTTCTTAGAGGATAATTGCCAGTAAAAAAGAAACAGACTGTAAATGTGCTTTTTACCTATAATACTAACAGTAAGTATTAAAATTGAAGCATGTTAAAATTTACTTAATGACACTTATGATTACTCTCTCCAGTGAGCTCATGTGTTGGTATCTGCACTATCCCCCTGCTTCTAGGATGCTTGCCTTGGCACCTGAGGATGCTATAGGAATAGCCAGATATCGTACATAAGCCAAAAAAAGACCAAAAATAGTTAAATAAATGTGTTTAGGACTATGTTATGAGACTTTTACACATCTCCTGTTCTCTTTAAACACACTCATGTAAGACAGTGCAAAGGCTTGAGAGAGCCAAGAGCTTTACCAGCTACTGAAAAGCAGAGGGAAGTCTGCAGGAGGCAAGAGTCACACTGAGGCTCCAGGACTCATTTAGCCCAATTTAGGTTTGAGATAATGCCACAGTCATAGTTCATGAGCTGAAGAATGAAGGCACCAGGGTTGAGCTGAAGTACAAGCAGCTCTGTAGCCTGATTACTGGGGGGTGAGTTAACTTGATTGTTGAAAGTATGTATTGTTTTGCTTAGCTAATAATCATCTGGGTTTTACAACAAAGTAAACATCATGGCAATGCACAAGCCAAGGCACAGTGGGCAAATAAAAGAGCCACGGGAGTGCTGCCAGCCCTGTGGGGTGGGGAGAGAAGGGCAGGAAACGCCTTGAACTTCCCAAGTGAAGCTTTCGCTCCTTTTTCACTCTGTGTTACACATCCATAGGTGACCTAATTTTCCAACCTGAGCAGTGCAGAAGAGCGCATGATGTGCCATGACAGCTTGCATATGTGCTGTTATATTTAAAGATGCCTTCGCTTTTTCCTTGCTGCACCGCAGGGTACTGCTGTGAGGGCAGCCCGTGCTCTGGCACACAGGGTGGAAACTGCTGAGCAGGGGAGGGATGAGAGAGGAAAAGATGCTCCAGTTAACCAGATTGGGGGAAAATCAGGAGAAGGGTAGAGTGTACTTCTGCAGGTTGGTGCTCATTTCTGCTTTCTTTCCAATGTCTCTGGAATAATCAAGAGGAAAGGTAGTACTCTGCACCGCTTCCTCATGGGATGCAGTGACAACAGTGGGGCTCTGGCTGGGATTTTGCTCCCAGCGCAGGGTCATGGTGCTGTGTAACCCCCAGTCAGTGACGTCCTGACCTGATGGCCAAAACCCTGACCTCACTGGGGCCCATAAGGCTTATCTGGTGCATGTGCAGTGCTTTGGGGGGTGAAACCCACTCGCATGAGCCTTTGCAAAGCAGCACTAATTGACACCATTTATCTATGTCAGTTGTTAGATCCTTTCATTCGCCTACTCTTTCTAAAAGCCTGCAGTGTTCCCAAATACTCTTAATTCGCCCCAATTAATCTCTGCCCTTCCACCCCATTGATTACTACTGGTTTCCTCCTCCTCTGGAGAGCCAGGTGAAGGTCACCATTGTGCAGGCGCTGCCTGGCCTCCAGTGTGTTCTTCATCACCGTGCTGTCACCATGCCAGCCAGCCCCTTGAAGGGGATTCATCGGTTCAAACCAGCAGCATGGTCTGTAGGAGCATGGAGATTCCTGGTGGTTTGGTTTCGACCAAAGCAGGCTGTGTGGGTCACGGGTGGTTGTTGTGGGATGCTGGTTCAGTGGGTCCCTGCATGGAGCATCCTTTCGCTAGCCTGCTAGCCGCATGGAGGTGCCCAAATGAACAGAGATGGATGTGTAGGTTGTGCAATAATGTCTGAATATTTATTCTTTTTATGGCAATAATGTCTAGGGTCTCTGGGCATGGGTGCACTGTGGTGTAAGGTGTTGCCCAAAAATAGTCCCTTTCCTAAAGAGTTAATAATTAAGTATTAATATTAGTGCAAAGTAAGAAGTATATAGGGTTTTATTGTAAGTTGAAACTATTTAGAGTGGTTTTGTTGCAAGGCTGATTACTGGGGGGGGGGGGGGGCGAGTTAATGTAATACAGCTGGGACTGGGGTTTCACAGCCCAAAAATCTGCTGGATATGCATGTAAAGCTCCCTTGCTCCTGCAGGGAATGGGCTATTCCCTTCTCGCATCCACCTGCAGCTTGCTGCGGCTGAGCTCTTCAGGAGCAAGCAGCTTTTTAGTCTTTGCCCTGAGCTCAGCTGCACGTGTTTGCTGCATCGTTTGCCTTTTGTGTGCTGCCTCTCACGTGCTCCAGGGCTCGCCTTGGCTTGGCTCTGACTTGGTCTTCAATTGCCCAAACCTCTCCTAGGACAAGAGCCATTAATTCCCAACAGAGCAGCTCTGCTGGGTTGTGGTAATGGCATCAGATCGCTAGATTTGCTCCTGATCTGCCATGCCTGTGTCTGTAACACCCTCTGGCTGTCTCGGGCAGTAAAGGCTGTATCTGCCCACAGCCTTTGCATGTACCTGGGCTGCACTGGAAGGATCTCACAGGAAACAGCTCAACAGCTCAGCTCAACCCTCCCATGTTCCAGTACAGGGAAGTCTGGGCTTAAAATTAGAGCGGATGATCTTTGCTGCTCCCAATCCAGGAACGTTTAGTAGGGCATTTGGGGCTGCTAAAGCAAAGCTCCAGTTTGCAGCTTTGTGCATTTCCTGCACTGCAGCCAGCAAGGCAGCATCCCAGCCTGTCACTAGGCAGGGCTCACTTTGTGCCAGTGCGGGAACGTGCTCCATGAAGAAGCCTTCTCAGTTGCCACCACATCAGCAGGTAGACGTTTTCCACCCTGTATGTCTAGACTTAACTCCTAGCAGTGGTAAGATCTGTCATGCTAATCCTATAAAGAGGAATAACTCTGAGCAAACTGAGTGATAGCATCATTCTTCCGCTTACCCAGTCAGGCCTGCTGCAGTCTGCAAGTAGATGTTAAATAGTAAACGCTTCTCTGTATGACCATGCCTGTTCAGGATCACCTGCTCAAGGCCATGGCTAACTATGCATAGAATACACCGAAACCAGATCATTTCATCCCAGCAGAGAGGGGACACGGAAGTCTTTGGGCCTTTGGGTGTGAGAGACTGCAGCAAACAACAGAAAGAACAAATTGCCTGCATGTAAAATGAAGTCTCTTTCAACTGGCTTGCTGCAAGGTGGACCACACCAGTGTGATCACACAACCTGAAAATGCCAGCGGCTACCAGGGGTCTGGCCAAGCGATGGGGACACTGCAGAGGCACAGGCACAGCGGGTGGTGCAGTGCCCTCCAACAGTCAGATCCTCACAGCCCTTGTGAAACTGTAGCTTGACAGCAGCAGAACTTCTTGACATGTTTTGATGTAAGTATAACACTGTATTGTAGTTACGTGGTATATGCCAATATGTTAACAGTGTATACCGGTTAGTTAGGGTTTACTAATGTACTACATTTCAATAAAAAGCAATTTAAAAATACAGAGTTTGTGAGCTTGGTGTCTCTCAAAATACAGGTGGATGAGAGCATCGCCAAGTGACTCCAGTCCCTCCAGTAATTCTTATGTATATCTTTTTTTATGTATATATATAGTGTAGAACAACATTGCAAAGGATCCGTTTTCAGAGACGATTTTTCCCACTTTGCCATAAATACTGTTTTATTTTACTATAGTAGTGCCTAGAAATCTCAGGCCATTAAAAGCCACATGGTTCAAAGCGGTTTATGAATATACAGGAGACACTAATCCACCTTCCCGCAGCATTTGCCACCTGACAGATGGCACATAGCGAGCAGGAACAGAGAAGGATCTTTCAGCATCTTCTGCCAGTGCTCAAACCCTTCCTGCAGCACATCCAACCTTCAGAAACCCCCGTGCAGCTCCCAAACACAGCCATGCTATTGAGATGAAGGTAGAGCCTTGAAAGATGAGCCAGCTAATAAATATTTATATTACAGTAGTGTACAAAGGCTCCAGCAGGGATTAGGGCATTACACTAACACAGAAGATAGATCATCCCAGGGTTAAAGGATTTACAGGCTAAAGAAAACATGGCATTCCCGCCTTCCTGGGAGCCGGGTAATAATCACGCACATGGTGAATGTCAATGTTTTCTGCTGTTGTAACACTTTTAGAGTTTGCAGGGAGACTCTAATGGTTATTAAAACAAGAACAGCGGTTCACTGAATTAGTGGGAAACCGGTCTGCAGCCAAGAGACGAGAAGGATCCACATCTCCTGCTTTCTTGTTTGCTGCAAAGGTCATCCTTGCACTTGATCGCAAGCCCTGTATGAGCTCCAGAAACACAAAACAAGGACCAAAATGAAGTTGGCTGTAGCCCCCTGCAGTGGGAGCTCTCTGCCAATAAATTACTTCATAAATTACAATGGGAGGGAGCATTTCAATAATCTCTTTTAGTTGACAGCAGCTTCAGTGGGTCCCATGAGACTGTACGGGAAGATTATTCGTTTGCCTGGTGTTTTACTATATAAGCACGTTACTCTCATCAAATTTGAACTGCCCTAGCAAAGGTCTTTTCAGTGCAGGGTGCCACCGAGAAGCAGAGGAGGGGATCCCAATTGCCCACCGAGGTCGGTATAGGGACGTGGCACTGGGCGCACTCCGGGGAGCGGGGCTTGAACCTACAACCTCGCCTCTGCGGCGCCGCGCTCCTCGCTCCCGCGCCACAGCGGCCGCCTGGCACCGCCCCGCTGCAGTGAGGGGGCCGGGCCGCCAGAGGGCGCCGTGGCGCCGCGGCGGCCCCGTGACCCGGCGCCGCGGCCCGGCCGCTTCCCCGGCGCCGCCTCCCCGCAGCGGCCGGGCCCGGCCCTGCCCAGCCCGGCTCGGCTCGGCTCGGCTCGGCTCGGCTCGGCTCGGCTCCGCTCCGCTCCGATCCGCTCCGCGCCTCTCCGCCGCAGCGGCCCCGCCGCGATGTGGCTGGGGCCCGAGGAGGTGCTGCTGGCCGGCGCGCTGTGGGTCACGGAGCGGGCCAACCCCTTCTTCTTGCTGCAGCGCCGGCGGGGACACGGCAAAGGGGGCGGCCTCACGGGTGAGGCGCGGCGGGGCTGAGGGGAGGCTCCGGCGCGGCCGCCTCGGGTCGGCGCTGCGCGGGTAGCGGGGGGGGTGTCCGGCCCCGCTGCTGTGTCCCTGCCAGGCCCGGCCCGGCGCGGCCCGGGGGTTCTGAGGGGCTCCCCGGCCGCGGCGCGGGCTCCGGCAGGGCCGGGCGGGAGCTGCCCGCCTCGGTACAGCGGCGGGAACGGGCCGGGAGAGGCGGGAGAGGGAGGCCCCGCCGGCCGGGGTGAGCCCGTGCCGCCCGGCGGGGTCTGTGCAGCGCCTGGGGCTGCGGCCGGGCCTCCGCTGGGTGCTGTTGCACAAGGGAGGGTCAATAACTGTGAGGGGGGCGGCTGGGGTGACCCTCTTCCCTCGCCAGGAATGGCTCCTCTGTCATCCTCGCGTTGCCTGGAGTTACGGAGTTGTTTTCTTTATATAGATATTTCCCCACAAGAAAGAGGATGAAAGTAAGACGTAGTTTTTAACTGATACCTGTATGAAAACTGCTGTGCTTGGGTCAGGGGTGAAGCTGTGGGTGCCCGATAACGACGGAGCAACCCCAGTGTGTGTGTGCCTGATACCCTGTTTGGTGACAGAAATCTTTAAAACTCTGTCACAGTGACCAAGGTGCAATGTTAACAACAACAAAACAGTCCCCTTACTTTTAAAACACCCCGTTTACATGCAGAATGCTGACACAGTTACGTGGATAACCAAAATGTGCTTTTTACATTTGTGTATTACACACAACCAGTTTCCTGTATTAGCCCTGTTAACCAAACACACTGACTGCAGAAGTGGCACAAGCTAATAAACACTCTTAGCGTGTTTCATCTGTTCACAGTGTTCAAAATTATTTTGAATTGCTCTGTTTCATGTAACATAACTTACTTGTGCAATTTCACATGTAGGCATGCGATTGTTTTGTGGAGTTTCCCAGGTTCTTGCAAGATGAAATGATTCCTGGTGCTGTTCTGGAAACATTTAAACTGATCTGTTGTTAAGTGATGGAAGCTTTGAGCCAGTTTACTTCTTGAGCTGGTTTAGCTCAGTAAGAGAGTCTTCTTCAGAGCTCCTACATGTTAAAAGCCACGTGTCCTCCTTACGGAGCTGTACAACTGCAAGTTGATGTTTTACAGTTAGAATGGAGGTACTCAGCCAAGCTGGAAAGGTGTTTAAGTTGCTGTCGTACTCAGATTCTTAAACATGTCTTTTTACTGATCTGTATGTCAGTATTTGACACATTTGTTATTGTTATAGGAAATATGCAAAATGACTTTTTAACCCCTATTCTGTCTAAAACTCTACACAAGAAGCCTGGAGCCAACACTGAGATCCTGCTGTGCTGGATACATACATATTTGGCTTAAGGATTACCAGATGAGCTTGCTATGAATGGCGTTTCTCTTGAACTATGATCAGTGGTATATTCCTAGTACGTTACATGCTTTTGGATAGCCAAAGGAGATAAAAGGGAGGAAGTAGCATGTTTCATGATAACGAATGAGATATGAGTGATACTTGCCCAAACCATACAGAGGAGAGCAGAGAGATTGAGCCTGGGCCTCCCAAACAGGGATCCAGAGGAGGAACCATGCTCTCCAAGTTCTAATGTTAGAAAACTGCTAGTCATGAGGAAGTTGCAAAATTAATTTGCCTTAAAGATGCTCCTAGTACATGATGTAGAATAACAAAGCAAAGTCTCATCTTAGATATTTGATTTATCTAGAAAAGAGACTGAATTGAAATACATGGGTTTGCTTTACAAAGCCTGGTGGCTGTCAGCATTTATTCCAGAAGTGCTTCCTTTTTTATTCAACATCATGTAAAAAAAAATACTTGAACTTCTCTATTACCAAATTCTGATTCCCTGCCTTCTTTCTTCATTTAATCAAAGTACTTCCAGAAACAACACCGAAACCTGTGAGTACCAGTTTTTCTGGAGCTGCTTGATTCCAATTTGGATGAGTTATCGTACCTACTGTTTGCATAGGGGATGCTGAAAGATACAGCGTTGAAAACTCTTTGGTGGTTTAGTTTAGTAGGCTTAAAAATCACTATTAGCAACAAAAACCCCACAGAGGAAATTACATTTCACTTTTATTAGAAAACTCTCCTAGGAAGGCAGAGGATTATAATGAGGTTTAGGAGACACTTAATTGCCATCTAAACTTTCTCCATCACCGGTGGGATTGGCTGTAGCTGGTTTATAGGTAATTTGCTTGCAGTGACTGGATGTGTCTCAACCAAGAGCTTTTGTTCCTCCATCACAGCATACATAATAGGAACATCATTTTTCTCTAGTGCTGATCCTGTATTTTTACTTAACCCAATTCTTCATTTTGGTAATACATTGTTTTAATTTCTCCCTCTTTGCCTCCTAGGTCTTCTTGTGGGAACATTAGACGTGGTTTTGGATTCCAGTGCCAGAGTTGCCCCATACCGTATTCTGCACCAGACTCAGGACTCTCAAGTGTATTGGGCAGTGGCATGTGGTACGTAGTGATGTGACTCTTGTTGGGGGCTGGATTTTTATTATTCTCTTGTCTTTTTGGTTTAGATAATCAGTGATCCCAGAGAGGAGTATTCCGTGACTGCTCAGGAAACTTTCTAGAGCTTCTGGTGGGGTAGTGAAAGATGCCAGAAATGACAAAACTTCTCAGTGTTGTTTAAACTATAGTTTAGGAACTTAACGCTCTGTAAAAGCTTCTGTTTCTGCAGGTGTTATATGGGTTTTCTTTCTTTCAAGGTGTATCTGTTTGCAAGGTCATAGTGAGATTGTTCAGAAAATAAAACTGTGATGGTAATATTGCTGTGGGAGGTGAGTGTTGTGCCAAAACCTGCTTACCAGAGCACTGTACAAGATGGGAACATGTAAGGTTGTTCGAGGTGCTGAATGCTCTTTGGGGAATCTCTTTATGGTCTTGATCCAATTTATTGTTTCTGCCATTTTTGGCCTGTAACAGATTTATAAATACACTATATCTGTATAATACATTACAGTAATACTTTTTTTAAACATCAAGAATCTTTGGCTTCTTTCACTTGAGAAATGTAACTGCTCTGTTAGAATATCATGGTACAAGCTTCTAATATCTGCTGGTAAACTTTGACTAAGGCTTTAGGTCCTACTGGTTGCTAAAGAGAAAAATATCTTCAGATGTATTTGTTAGACCAACTTTGTTTATAATAAGAATCTTCACTTCTCACTTTGTGGTTGAGACATAAAATCTGAGCATGAAGAAAGCACGTGCTCAGCCCAGAGATCTTGCTGTCTTGTTTTCCCTGTTCTTGTCTTCTCCCCGGGCAACCACCACTATATTTCCCTTGCAGAGCTACTTAAATTCTGCAGAAGAGAGGTTTAGAAGTTGCTGTATGTCGTGGTTTGAGCCCAGCCGGTAACTCAGAACCACACAGCCGCTCGCTCACTCCTCCCCCCCCCCTTCTTCCTCCCCCCGCTCCCGGAGGGATGGGGAGGAGAATGGGAAGAATGCAACTCCCACGGGTTGAGATAAGAGCAGTCCCGCAACTAAGGTATAACACAAAACCACTACTGCTACCACCAATGATAATAACGATTAGTGAAATAACAAGGGGAGAGGATACAATTGCTCACCACCCGCCGACCGATACCCAGCCCGACCCGAGCAGTGATCTGGGCCTTCCGGGTAACTCCCCCCGGTTTATATACTGGGCATGACGTGCCATGGTATGGAATACCCCTTTGGCTAGTTTGGGTCAGGTGTCCTGTCTCTGCTTCCTCCCGGCTTCCCCTCCTCCCTGGCAAAGCATGAGACTGAGAAAGTCCTTGGTTGGAATAAACATTACTTAGCAACAACTAAAAACATCGGTGTTATCAGCGTTGTTCCCAGGCTGAAAGTTAAAAAACACAGCACTGCACCAGCTACTAAGCAGGAGAAAAATGACTGCTATAGCTGAACCCAGGACACTGTATTTCACAGAAAGTTTCCCTTTTGAGGAAGGTGGAGGCAGAGAGGAAGAAAGACACAAAACAAAATGGCAAGCCAGAAACTGCATAGAAAAAAGCAGAATATTTAGTGGCCACATATGGTGCAAATCTGAAATTTTCAGTATCTTGACACTAATGAGTGCGTTATTTTGGGGTATTTTAGGCGTGTTTTAATATTCTCTATATCTCAGTTACTTTTAAGAAATGCAGCATGGTATGTGAGCTGGGCTATATAACAACTAAATGGAGTTTGATAAATAATTATGCTGGAGTAAATATATTGTCTTCATCCAAAGTATTTTTTTAATCGTATCTGGTTCTCATTTGATTGTCAAAGTAAAAGTACTGGCTTTCACTTAAAGTTATAAAATGTATGTGGCTCTCCAGTTGAAAAATGTACATCTTTTATGTACAATTTATCAGGTATAAATACTAGTGGGCAGCATTCTGGTCATGCACACAGCTTCGGCCTTCCAGCACTTTGTTCTTCCAACTCTCTCTGTAGGAATCGTTTTACTCCTTCTTGAATGTAACTGTAATGTTTTTCTGAGATGTCAGTTACTGAGGCCTGGCTTATTTTGACAATTTGTCTGCTGCCACTTGGTGGGAGATGCAGCACCTGAAACGAAACGGAACTCAGACTTTATTCCCCTGCCATTGTTGCTGGACCTGTGGGGTTTTTTGACAACCAAAGCATCCTATAGTTGATAATCCTGTGACCTTAAAAAAAGCCATTTTGTATTACTCAAAATGATTAGTGCTTTAAAAACACTGTCAGATGGCTAGCATAGATGTCGGTAAACTTACACACAGAGGCAAAAGAAAAAGTATGTGTTGTCTAATCCATTGGGCTGTACACAGACTCAAATTCAAAGCACTGCAGTGCTTTGAGACAAGACAGCTTACTTGCTTCTAGTTTTTAGTTTCAGGTCTTGGAGTTATTCTTGCTTGTGGAACCACAGATTAGCTGGCATTGGGTTTTGTGGGTAGGTGTCTGACTGCAAATATGTGAAGACTGTTTCATTGCTGAAGCTGCCTCTTAAAGTCAGGTAGAGCAGTAGCTTTAGGGAAGAGCTTGGGTATTTGCTGCTTTCTTCTCTTCCATCATTAACCACAGGGAGGGGTGTGATGTACTTACAACAAAATCGGGCAGAGGGAGGCATGCTGTTAACTTTTTTAGCTATCCCACTGCTTTTGTCTGAAACATCAGAAGATAAATTTACTGGAATTTGGTGAAGAGAAACTTACAGATGTCTTTGGCTTGCGTTTAAACAGAATTCCTTTTTTTTCTGCATTTAACAATGTTTCTTGTTAAAAAAAATCAATTGCTTTTTAATTTTTCTGCATTTTTTCTGTCTGCAAGAGGATAGAGTGATAGCTGTCAATAGGGAGGAGGAAATCCTTCAGTAAACACAAATCATTGAAATAATGTCAACTAAGGTAACTTTCCATAGAAAAGTTCTTCAAGTTGGTGACACAGTGCAGCTTGTTCCTTGTGAGCTGTTGTAGGTGCTATGGTTAAAGACAATGAGCTGGTAGAAAGTTTGGTGAGACGTTTTTACTTAAGAAAGTAGAAAACTTTGACAAGAATGTTTTGGTTGCTTTTTGGTTTGGAATTTGATGCTCTTTGCTGACCATTGCCCATGGAAGATGGAACCTCTTTGTAGGTGTAAAAAGTTCAGTTCTAAAATTTCAGGATTCTGCTGAAAGTTAATTATTTTTGCTCCAGAATACCAGGAATTAAAAGAGTCTGGTACATAAGAACACATTTTGTCTGGGGAAAAAAGCTGTGTTTGGTGTGCAGTTGCAGGTAGGATGATCTGTTGGTAGTGTTATTATCCTTGGTGGCAGTGGAGACATTTCATTAGAAACATAATGTTGGTGTACATAAAATATCCTTGACATGCATACAGTTGGTGTGTTTGATTTGTCCTGATCACTGTTTGGTAATTATTAGTTTCCTGCTGTGAACTTGGAGGGAAAAAAAAGACCATGTTCTCATTTCTTTTTTCTTTGCTCTTCCCATCATCTTTCACCCCTTCAATTAGGGTCATCTCGTAAAGAGATCACAAAGCATTGGGAATGGCTGGAGAATAACTTACTGCAAACTCTCTCCATCTTTGATAATGAAGAAGATATCACCACCTTTGTGAAGGGCAAGATACATGTAAGTGACGTGTTTCCCTGAGGGACTTCCAGATCCTGAGAAAGAATGGGGAGGTGGCTTTGAGAACGTTTTACCCGAGGGAGGGAGGGAGCAAGAGCTCCATGGCAGAACTTCTCTCTGCTCCCTTTTCAGACACATACATTTGAAATTGTCATGGAACGCATATGGTATTATCAGCATCATGTTACAGTCATAACACTGGCCAAATGTATTTGTGTGGGGGAAAGTTACAAGCAGTAGACATCAGGGAACAGCCTGCTTAGGATGCTCTTACTAATTAGAATATAATACCTCTTTAAAATCCTTGCTGATTATACCTTTGATGCAGGGAGAATGTTTTAACAAGGATTCGTCTAGCAGCAAATACAGCAGAGAGAGTTCTAGTTTGCAAGTGATACACTTGTCCTGCCACAATGCTCTAAAAGGCATCTAGGTTGTAAAGGAACTGCACCCCAATTTCCACTGACTTCTGAGTCAGACACTTCAGCTTCCCAGCCCACAAGCTCTCCACTGTAGAAACCTAGAAATACAGTTTTTTATTGAACAGCAGCAATTTGAGTCTTTTTCAGCACTCCTGTCAGATTCTTTGTATTTTCTGTATGTGAGAGAGATTGTGGTCATTTGTTTTTTCCTTCTGGCCAGTCAAGATCTGACAGAATGTGGAGTTCTGCCCTTCCTGGCAGATGATCTTCTTCCTGTTGAAGAAGCATATATGCAAGTGAAAACAGACTTCAGTTCTCCTGCAGGGTGTTCAAAGTGTTACCACGCCAGCCATGAGAAACCCAGTCAAACGTTAAACATGAATGCTTGCTGCATGTGTTCAGGAATAGGTCATAGACTCCCAGACTATCTGGCTGCTCTTTCTACACATCTTTACTATTTCTCTAACTTGACAGGAGAAGTGATAACTGCTGTGTCGTGTTTCTTCTTTCTGTCTTCCGGATTGCTGCCGTGACCTTTTGCTGTCTATTATGTCTGTCAGCAGGCATGTTCTTCTGTTACTTCTCTTATTTCTTCTCTCTCTCCTCCCATGTCCTTTCAGGGAATTATTGCTGAAGAGAACAAGAATGAGCAGCCCCAGAGTGAAGAGGATCCAGGGAAATTCAAAGAGGCTGAACTGAAGATGAGGAAGCAGTTTGGGATGCCCGAGGTGGAGAAGTTGGTCAATTACTATTCCTGCAGCTATTGGAAGGGCCGTGTACCCAGGCAGGGATGGCTGTACCTCACTGTCAATCACCTCTGTTTCTACTCCTTCCTGCTGGGCAAAGAGGGTGAGTTGTAAGCCTGATGGTTGGTTTTCTGCCATTTACCATGAACTTTTTGATGCAGTTGATCTTGTGTGTGAACATTTTTTTTAAGATGACGGGGTTTTTCCGTTTTAGGAATCCTCTGGGCTCTAGCTCAATGCATAGATCAGTCCTTGCACTCATAGGCACTTCAGGGATGTTCAGACTGAATGCCTGGGTCAATTGTTGTACAAGTACACCCAAAGTTTTACTTAAACTGGATTAGAGAACCAAGCAGTATTTTTACCTTGGTGAGTTTTATTTGGAACCACCACCAGGACCCAATATTTACAAAGCCTGAACTCCTGAGTTAAAAAGCTAATTTGCTGGAAAGAAAGAATGAAAACTTGAGTAATTGTACTTGAAGGTATTTACTGGATGGGAGATAGTCCTTTTGGAACTGCATTATTTCTGGTCTAGTTAATCACAAGGGTTACTTCCAAGTATTTTTGGAGAACCCAGTAAAAGTACGAAGAAAAGAATTGTCCATGTGTAAGAGGGGGAAGAAATGCTGCTACACTGAGAGCTTACTGGCCCCTTGAGCCTCCTTTCTGGTTGTTGTTTTGCCTCAAATGGTAATAGTAGGGGTTTTAATCTTTTTTTCCCAGTTACACTGGTGATCCAGTGGGTGGATGTAACCCAGCTGGAAAAAAATGCCACGCTGCTGTTCCCTGAGTGCATTAAAGTGAGCACAAGAGACAGTGAACTTTATTTTTCCATGTTTCTCAACATCAACGAGACATTCAAGCTGATGGAGCAGTTGGCTAATATTGCTATGCGGCAGCTGCTGGATAATGAGAGCTTCCTACAGGACAAGTCCCTCCCGAAGCCCAGGAAGCCTCTTAAGAACATCTCTGCATTAAAAAGGTACGTGTTTCCAGCAGTGAGGAAACAAGACAAATAACAGGGAATTGTTATAATAAATCTACATTACTGTGTAGCTCCCAGTTGCCTCTGGGGTTCTCTCACTCTGGGGGCTGTATCACTTATTCCTATCATTAGGCCTAATCTTTTTTTCCCATCCCAGATTGGTACTGAATTCACACACACCCTCATGTCCTACTCATGCATGAGTAGGCACGGTCAGGAGGAATTTTCAACTACAAACTGTTGAAAATCCTGTTAAAAAAAAGTGAAGGAACAAAATTACATCAGTCCCATTGTCTGAAGTTGAAGATTGATAAAAAATAATACACATTTTTATTGTAATAAATCCTGCTGCTGGGGACTGTTCTCTGCAGTTTCAGAATTTGATGTAATGTTTCAGTTTTGCAGATGCACTTGCATTATTTTATCTTGTATTGCAGGACATACCTTGTCAGTGAAGCATGTCTGCAGGCTGAAAGATGAGTCAGATAAGGGGTGGCATCTCAGTTAGAGAAATGAATACTAAGAATACACAGCACAGGCTGAAGGTTGTGATTGGAATCAACGCTTAACATTAGTGTTTGAGTGGGTTTTTCCAGTGAGAAAAAACCTCTGGGGATTACTCTTTACTTTTCTCCAGAGACCTGGATGCTCGAGCCAAAAATGAGTGCTACCGTGCCACTTTCCGCTTGCCCAAGGATGAATGCCTGGATGGACACACAGATTGTACCTTGTGGACACCATTCAACAAGATGCATATTCCTGGCCAGATGTTTGTTTCCAACAATTACATCTGTTTTGCCAGCAAGGCAGAGGAGGCTTGTCATCTCATCGTTCCTCTCAGGGAGGTAGGGATTTCTTAGCTGTGTATTACGACTATAGGCCTTTCTTGTCTTTTGTGTGCTTGTCTTTTGTGCGGTGCTTTATAGATTATAGAGAATCTCCTAGATCCAAATGGCCCTTGTCTTTGTCTTCTAGGTGACAATAGTTGAGAAAGCAGATAGTTCCAGTGTCTTGCCCAGCCCTCTGTCCATCAGCACTAGAAGTAAAATGACCTTCTTCTTTGCCAATCTGAAAGACCGAGATTTCTTGGTACAGAGAATCTCTGACTTCTTGCAGAGAACACCATCCAAGAAACCATGTGGCAGCGACAGGGAATGGAAGTGGAATTTGGCTGATCCTGGTTGCGAGGTACTAAGGAAATAGCAGGGAGGAGTATTTGTCAACTTTTCAGAGTAATGATCCTTAGAGGATTAACGTGTGTTAACAGTGCTCCTTACCAGCAAATGCTGTCTCTTCGTTACACAATTAGCAGAGGAGGGAGGCTGCCTGAGCTCAGCTGCTTTATGTTCTGTTGTTCAGGAGGTTCCAGAGCTGCCTTCCAGCAGCCCACTTGCGATTAGCCCCATGTCCGCTCTCAGCAGTCGACCTGTCAACTTCTGTGCCGGGGAAGTGCCAACAGCCTCACAGGGACTACTCAAACTCTTCAGAAGAAATTCCGAGGAGCTCTCAGGACCCAAAGGGGTAAATAATATTTTAACTTAAAAGAATTAACTCTAAATAGTTTGCAGTAGGTTGCAGATTTCCTGTCCTGCTCTAGGACTTAAAGTGCATTTTATCCCTGGTCAGTCCTGCAGTATCACTGCTTTGTCTGTCACAGTGATAGTGCTGCATAGATGTAATCTGACCATCAGCTTGCTTTATCAGTACTGATACCTGAGATACTTCACTAGAGAGTGAGAAATTAGTGTTACTGTGCTTCTGGGATGTAAATTCGTGTCTGTGAAGAACTACTTTTTTTCAGATCAAGAAAGCAGATCTCTGCTTGCTAGTTAATCATCTTAGACCATGGTTCTGCTTACATTTATGTAGAGGTTTGCAAGGTGTAATGCAATTGCACAGTCCATGTTAGTGTTGTAAAGACTTGACTTTAAGCAAGGTCAGAACTGATTCGGAACAGTGTAGGTTAGGACGCACCTTTTCATTCAGCAGGAAGAATAAAGGCTTCAAATCTCACAATGCATTGCATTGCTCTTGGGAAGTGTAGGCCTGAGTATACCCAGAAATCACCTGTCCTACAAACATAAAAATGCATTTATCTCCTAAAATGGCCATGTTTGTTTGTGTGAAGGCAAAAGAGAAGATGAAAGAAGAGTCTTGGAACATCCATTTCTTTGAATATGGGCGAGGGATGTGTATGTATCGCACTGCCAAGACAAGGGAGCTGGTGCAAAAAGGAATCCCAGAGAACCTTCGTGGAGAGCTGTGGCTCCTTTTCTCAGGTAGGATGTTGTGCTGGATACTTTGACAGCCAGTAAGAATAAGCTTTCTGCACATCTCAGGGGAAAAGGTATAAATCTTAATCACAAGTTAACTCTCATCTGAATGATGCATTTCATGGTGGTGTTGCCAAAAATGCAGTGATCACATTCCTGAGATTACGGGTTTTTATGAGTGTAGTAGCTCTTTAGTTTATTTTGTCTGCATTTGTGTTGGGACCTAGACTCTTAACGTGATGATTTCACAATGAGTTTATTACTGTCATATCTATTTGTAGCTAATGAATTCATGCAGTGCTTCCTGGCTGCCTCATGTCTGAAACTGTGGGCATAAAATCTCTATTCTACAGCTCAAGAGGTGAAGCAGTATTTATTTGTCATTTCAGGGGCTTGGAATGAGATGGTGACTCATCCTGGTTACTATGCAGATCTTGTGGAAAAGTCAATGGGAAAGTACAATCTTGCTACAGAAGAAATTGAGAGAGATCTGCACCGTTCTATGCCAGAACATCCTGCCTTCCAGAATGAGCTGGGAATTGCTGCCCTCCGCAGAGTGTTAACAGCTTATGCATTCAGAAATCCAACAATTGGGTACTGTCAGGTAAGAAAGAAGTCTTAGACCTACTAGTTCTACATGGTGACCGTGGCTGACTTGACTTTTACTGCAGTTTTTTGTTCAGTTTCAAGCTTTTCCTTCATGCTGTCTACGTGGTGGTGTGAGAGCAGGAAAAGTGGTTATGGTGCAAGATCTCTTAACTTTCCCTTGGATACAGCATTTAAATAGACTTTCCAGATTTCTGTTATGTGTAATGAGAGTCTTTTATGAGTTTTCCTGCTAGAGCTTCCCCTAGCTCAGGAAAAACATCTAATGGTTTCATTAAAAAGAGCAATTAAATCAGATAAGTGATGATGAACGTGGGCAGTATATTGGCAACCAAGCCAGTTGTTTGTTTGTGAAACAACTCAGTGGAAATTCAGATTCATTTTGTGTATTGCTCTCTGGTATTAGACATTATGTTATGTTGTTCTGTTACAATCAAATTGTTACAAAGCTTTTTATGAAAACTCTGAAAATTGTAGTTAGTCACACTGATTGATCTAAATGCTTGACGAAAAGTAGTGGTATTATTTGCTGCCTCACAATCAGAGGAACTGAAACAGGAGGGTAAATTGGCTCAAGGTCATCTGTTGACTCAGATGCAGTAAAAGCTGGAAATAGATGTGACTCTTAGTGACGGTTTTGCTGTATTCATGCTTTTTAAGTTTAGCTGGTCTGTAATGACAGGCAGAGCTTTCATGAACATCTTCATGTTTTATTCTTCTGTGTATTTGACTCTGCTGGCTTGTAGGCTATGAACATTGTTACATCGGTACTGCTGCTGTACTGCAATGAGGAAGAGGCTTTCTGGCTCCTAGTGGCTTTATGTGAGAGGATGTTGCCAGATTACTACAACACAAGAGTAGTGGGTGAGTCTTTGTCAAATTCATGCTGGAGCCTGGATCAGCTTCAGCTGCACCAGCATCTCAGGAACATTTTGTTGTTCAGAATGAATTAAATGTGATGCATTTTAAAGACGATGAAGCACAACCTTTAAAGTTGCAGGTGTTTGATGGAGATGTAAGAAGAGACACTACAGGCTACCAAGGTTGTAGTACTACCTTGTAGTAACAAGGAAGATGAAGTCACTAAAAATTGGTAGCGGGAGGGCCCATTAGCAGTAAGGAGGCATATCTAGAAGAAAATTATTGGGTTATTTTTACCCATCCGAATGGTTTATCAAGTCTTTGGAATAGGCTCCCAGGAAAGGTTAGTGAAGCCTCTGCTTCATGGGCTTTTAAAGTTGGTCTGTATAAAGAGTACAGTGTGATGTAAATACCATAATACCAGTAGTTCTCCACCCCTCCTTTCAGGGAAAATGCATAGATCAATGAGAGATTCTGTTTCTGCATGCTCTGCAATGTAGGAGTAGTATCTATCTAAATATGTTGGCTTCATTGAGGAGACAAGTCTAAATAGATGTGTCAGTTTTAGCTCTGATATTAAAGGGCTTATATGAAACTGAAGTGAACTCCTGCTATTTTGTTTATTAATTGATTAGCTTGGGTATAGTACTATGATACCACCAGTGTGAATTCAGCCATTGTTTTTGTTTGTTTTCCAGGTGCATTGGTGGACCAAGGCATCTTTGAAGAACTTACACGAGAGTATCTGCCACAGCTGTCAGAAAAGATGCAGGACCTAGGAGTGATTTCCACCATATCACTTTCCTGGTTTCTCACTCTCTTTCTCAGTGTCATGCCCTTTGAGAGTGCTGTGGTCATTGTTGACTGTTTTTTCTATGAGGGAATCAAGTTCATCTTACAAGTGTCATTGGCCATACTTGATGCCAACATGGAGAAGTTGTTACAGTGCTGTGATGAAGGTGAAGCCATGACTATTCTGGGCAGGTACCATTCATTGTTCTTATATATAACTGAGTAGTAACGGTACCCTTTTAGTCATCATCTCTTCCTACTTAATTCCCTTACATAGCAGGTCACGGATAACACTCTAGGTTGAAACTTGAGCTCCAGAGAGGTTTGTTATTGCTTTCTATGAGAGCTGAAATTGAATTTTAGCTCAAGTGTGGAGGAATCCCATATTTCTGGAATTGTTTGCTTTGCAGCATAATGCATTCCTGCATCTCAGTTTAAATTTGAACTCCAAAGGGTTGTTTATCTGAACTGCACTGACTAATTCTAATCTATATTAAGAATATATCCTGGCAGGAATTGCCTGGATAACAAAACTTTATCAAGCAGATATCTCCCAAATCTAGTAAATGCAATATTTTTCTTGTCTGAAATGTGAATCTCTTCTATGTGCAGCAAGATCTTCAGCTTACAACTAGAAGCTCACTTTAAAGGAGTAGATACTTTCCAAAATAGGGTGAAAATCAACTTGGGATTCATTGAGGGTAGCATTGCAGGTTAGCTGGGAAAAATTAAATTGCCCTACATGTTTAGATTAATGATACAAAGAAGTTGGGAATTACGTGTTTAGGGTGTGACTTCTTTTCCTGGACACTAATCCTGGAGTCTTGCATCTGTTCTGTTTATTTCCCCACAGATATTTGGACAATGTAGTTAACAGACAGAGCGTCTCTCCTCCTATTCCCCACTTGCACGCCTTATTGACGAGTGGAGATGACCCGCCACTGGAAATCGACATCTTTGAGCTCATCAAGACATCCTATGAGGTAAGGTTCTGGCTTAGTTTTTGCCTAAGAGATTTTTCTCCACTAACATCCAGTTTCATGCTTTGTGCAGCCCCAATTTGAATAATGTTCATAGCTTGAGGTGTTTAAGTGCAGGCTCAAGCCATTAATCCATATGCTTGGTATGAGTAGAGACTTTACACTGTTGGCTACCACAGATTACAAGGAGTCTTTCCAACACCAGTGGAGATTAAACTGAAGAGTGCAAATGAGTAAAAATTGCATACCAGAGATTTCTTCCTGCTCTGCTAAAAAAGCACCCTTTCTGACTCGTATTTGAGGATTGTCAGTGCTATGGAGTTGGGGAAGGAAATTAAGGATGAAAATCGTGAGGTATACCACAGAAACATGGAAGCATCCCAGTTCATGTGCACAGGAATCCTGTTCTGAGATCCACATTATAGTAATAAGAAGATGACCTGAGAATGGTGCCAGTGTGGTTGAAATACCTCTGCACTGGTGGAAATATTCATTATTCATACTGAGAACAAACTCGTAAGCAATTGGTAAATGAATGATGGAAAGAACACAGTTAAAAGAACTGGTGTTTGACAGTTCTCTGCTACACTGTGGTAAATGTGGGTTCATTTCCCTTTTTGTCTCCTGGTTTTCATCCTGTCCCCTTCCAGCTGCTTGCAGTCAGGCAGCTATCGTTTTGCTGTTATTTTGTTTGTTCCTTCAAATCTGCCATCTCTCTTCTTGATTTCTTTTATAAAAAAATGTCACCAAATTCATCTTACTTGTCCGACTTGTCAGTAGAAAAGCCTCTTAACTTTGGTGTTTCTAGCTGAATCCCATATGGGTCCTAGAAAAGAACATGTCTGGAAGGAATGCCAACCTGTCTGTTCTCTTATCTCCACCACAGTACAGGATCTGTATTTCTGTCAGTCCTGACAGATGCTTTTTCAGCTGTTCTTTAGAAACCTCTCATGCTAGATTTCTCATGCGTTCTGCATGACTTTTCTTACAGGACAGGAGTAAATAGGGAATAGAGCTCAAGTTTTGTCTCAGCTTCTTGCTGCTGGTAAAAGGCTTCTAAGGGGGTTAGATCATCTCTGGGGGGATAGTACACTTGTTAAAGACCATGTAATTGAACAGGGGTTGTTCTTTCTTTAGGAGATGATGCTGACCTGGTCTGCTTCCTTTCTTGTAGAAATTTAGCAATCTGAAGGCAGATGACATTGAACAAATGCGTTTTAAACAAAGGCTGAAAGTGATCCAGTCTCTGGAGGATACAGCCAAGAAGAGTGTGGTATGTGACTCCCAGATTGAATGAGCTACCAGATGGCATATTAATGCAATGTGTTTTGCTGTAAGCATCTAGAAAGTTTGCACTGTAGCAAATCTAGTTTTGAGTGACTTAAAGAATTGCAGTTCATGTCAAAAATGGATTTACTGGCTGTAATAACGTATTTTCAGTTTTCTTACTTCACATGGTTCTATTTAATCTAGTAAAATGGATTGAAGTGTAGGGCATGATTGAATAAGCTATTTGGTATAGAGGGAGATAAACACCACTTGCAGGCCTTGTAATAGTCTCCACTAACCAGTACTGTCTATTTCATTACTTGCCTTAGTAATGAAACTTACCTTTGAGAAAAGCTAGCTATCAGGTAATTACTTACCTGCCACTTCAGAGTATGCTAGTGCATGGCCAAAGGGGAGTATCCATATCTATTGCAATTATCTGCCATGTCCTAGGTGGAGAATCTCATCCACATCTTCCTTTCACTGTTATTTTTCTATATATCTGAGTCAAACATCTGAAGATAAAAGCAAGAGGCAGGGGCAACACAGTCTGCACAGTCAGGTCCCTGCACAAACGGGGAATAACTGCAGCAATTTTTTCTAGGTGTTCAAAATGCCAGCAGTTTCTGCATGACCAGAAACTGACTTCCTGACATACAATTCATAGCAACAGGATGTATCGGAATGGTTATGTTTTCCCTCCCATCCTGTGTCATGTCACCTTGCACTTGTTTTCTTCTCTTCTGTATTAGAAAGACTTTTCCATGAGGTCATACGTAATTTTTCTGGCTTTGAAATAAAATGTTCACTCTATTTTCTCCATGACTATAGGTTCGAGCTGTGTCTGGTGACATTGGTTTCTCTATTGAGGAACTAGAAGAACTGTATGTAGTGTTCAAGGTAAGAAGCTGGAGTGAGGAAGAATGTGTTCTGACACAGAGAGAACAAGTATCAAAATAAATTGACAGGGAAGCAATGACTTTGCTTTGATTTTTAATCCAACCTGTCAGAAACAGATGTGGCATGGTGCCAGTAAGACTGACCCTGTTATGTTCTGGTTGATTATTGGTTTTCCCCCAAAGATAGCCAAAACACGTTCACAGTATTTGAATGATACTTATTCAGAAAGAGATTGTGGAGTCAATGAAGGGAATGTCACACAGCACGCACTTAGAATGGGGAGGCAGGATTGACTGTACCTCAGTTTTTATTCTCAAGTTTGCCATTGACTTGATCTGTAATTGTGACAAAATTACTTAAGTGCTTTGCCTGTTTGTCAGTGTTTTTTTAAAGGAGTGATATTGCCCAACTCCATTTACCAAAGTCACTGTAAACTCAGTTGCATTGTGCTGTAGACTGATAAAGAGAGGCTTAGTTCTAAAACCTGTTACAGTAAAGCCTGAGTGTCATTTTGTTCAAACCTGAAATAATGGGGTTTGTATTTTTCACTTAAAATTGTTCTTTGTGCTTTTCACAAAAGCCCTGTCTCTTCCTTCACTTTGTATTATTTTTGTAGTGAAGTAACACTAGAAATAATGGGGGAGATAAACCGTGTGTCCTGAAATGTCTTTCTTTTGCTTTCTTGATGCTATTCTTGAGCTACAACAAAGTCTCCACTCCTGTGGATGGTTGCAGTGTAGTATAATCTGACCTTTTAATCCTTTCCCTCCAAAGGCAAAGTATCTGATGAGCTGTTACTGGGGAAATAACCGTGCTGCAGCTGCCCGCCGGGATCAGAGTTTGCCCTACCTGGAGCAGTACCGCATCGACATGGAGCAGTTCAAAGAGCTGTTCATCGCTTTGACCCCCTGGTCCTGCGGCGCGCATACGCCGGTGCTAGCGGGGCGTTTGTTCCGGCTTCTGGATGAGAACAGGGATTCTCTCATTAACTTCAAAGAGTTTGTGACAGGAATGAGTAAGTGCTGGGGTTTGGAGATGATAGAATATTGCAAAACAGGTTTCTGGCCTTTTCCAAGCAGAGAACTGAAAGGAGATAGTGGTGTTTGCACTGTCACAAGGGGAGGGTGGCTGCCTTACAGGAAGCTTCAGGAGAACAAAAGATGCCTTTTTGCTGCTAGACTGTCTCCTGTTTTGGGAAACAGTTGGCAAAACAAGATGCAGCTTTGCTGTGGATTTCTTTACTGCTTCTCCACAGGGCTTTATGCAGTTATCATTTCCTCATTGCATGTGAACTCATTCTGGTTTGAGCCTGTGAGCAGAGGGAGATTCTGTATCCTAAGGGCTGTTTTTCTTAACCTTGCTCTTTTTTCTTTGCAGGTGGGATGTACCATGGTGACCTCACTGAAAAACTCAAAGTACTCTACAAACTGCATCTGCCACCTGGTGAGTGATTGCTATTGCTTCTATATAGTGCTACTGTTGAGCATGGTGTGTGCTGACATGCAGTTGGAAAGGGATGCCTCATGAATTTTGCTAATGAAGTGGGTGATAACTGCTGTTCAATTAGCTTAGAGATCTTAACGTTTCCTTCTCTGTAAGTACAGCTCTGAACCCAGAGGAGACAGAGTCTGCTTTGGAGGCCACAAGTTATTTCACAGAGGATGTTACAACAGAAGGTAATACAACACTGCTGTCTTTACCTCTCAGTTTAGGCAGGAGTTGCAGCATAAATCCATGTGCTGTGAATAGTGATTTTGTGCAAAGCATGGTCTCGTGGTGGCAATAAGAGTATGTGAACTTGCTGTCTTTGTTGCATAATGGGAAAGAAGTTTGGAGCTTAAACTCCTCAGTACCCATTTCATGCACGACACAGCATGCTCTGAAGCACAGTCACAGACTGCTGAGGAGGAGCAGTGTGCTTTTACCAGCCCCTGTCTCCCACCGTGATTTAGGTTTTTCATGCAAGTCTCATTGTCTCTCTCTTCTTGTTTTTGTTTCTTTCTCTGTGTCTGTCTGTGTCTGGCCTTTTCTTCTCTTTTATCTGGGATATTGTCCCCTCAACCCCTTTTTCTGCTGCTCAAGTATCTCCTTTTGTCTCAGAGCTGGATTTCTGCCTGCACTGTGAGTCTCAAGGTCAGTCCATGGATTATGTGCATGCACTGAGCATGGCTATCATGCTGATATCATCTGCTCACACCAGTGTGCTATTTTAAATACTCTGAAGTTGTAGCTGCTGCTCCTCTTTCACAACACTCCCACTATGAATAAAATGCTGTGAGTAGTTAGATACCTTTCAGTACATTCTAACTATTGAGTTTCAAGATGGGTCAAAATAGGTTTTGTCCATCGTTTTTTCAATGGAATTTATCTCACCCTAGAAATTGGCAGGTGGAAAATAAGCTCAGAGCAGAGCATGGGGGCTGCTGACCTGGGTAGATGGTGCTTGTGCCTACTCCACAATCTTCTAATTTAAAGGAATACTGATTCATGCCATTGAATTGTGAAACTGTTAGTAGACTAATTTACTGTATTTCTTAAAACATGATTTTAGGGATTGTCAAATAGGAGGTCAGAGTACATCAATTGTGCTAAATGTTTACCAAAATGTGATAATGCTCCAAAAATAAAAATCTGAGTGAGTAAGTACAAGGGGTAATTGTACTGTTTGGTGCTGGGTGGCTAATTGAACAGTCTCAGTTGAGCCAAGACTTCCTGTATAGTCTGGTGACAATATAGGGAAGCAGAAGCAAGGTTTGTGAAGTTAGACTCTGCTGATTACTCCCAAAGTGTCAGTTCAGTCAGTGAATAATGGCGAGTGTAGATATTAGTCACATACGTGCTCAGTAGTGGTCTGGGGTTTTTCCATTCATTATCTTGCTTTGGATAACTGAACTTCTTTAAGCCACCACATTGCTTAGTCTTTCATATCTGTGTTTCACCCTTTTAAGAGTTATGCCCTCTACTTCAGCTCTTCAATCCACTATTTCTGTGTGGCTTTTTACCCAGTTCATCCCGTCATCCTCTTGCTTCCATCCTATTCTGTTCACTCATCCAAACATGATGTGGGACTGTGAGATCTAACCTAATATTAAATATATTCATGTGTGATTTTAATTTGTATATGAGTTATCTCATGTTCTCCATGTGCTGTGTTGCTGAAAATCAGCTATTAACCATGCTTTTCTAATTCCATATGTTTTTTTAGAAACCCAAGAAGATAAAGGAAGGAGAAATGAGAATGGTCCAGAAAAAGGTAATTTCATCATCAACAGACCACATTCTAGTCTTGTCTCTCTCCTATTATGAACCGTTCATTGCCCTTTGCTGTATCAAGGAGGCCTTTCAAAGTGTCCCTTGTGGACAGAGGTAGAGCGGGATGTGAGCTGGAAAGTAAACCTCTCTCCTGCCTTTCTGCTCTGACTTTTACACACCAAGAGCATAACAATTGTAATTCATGTTTGGCAAGTCGTCAGCTCATAGAGTTCATTTATGGGAAGTCAGGCTGGTGCAGCAGTATTAACATTTTGCTCTACTGAGCTGGATCAAATAAACCAGCAGAAAACAATGCAGCCTTCCTGGTAAATGCTTTCCTGAACTGTCAATAAAACCTGCTTCCAGCATGATTTCTGCTGGCACAGCGTTCACTTTTGAAGCCTGAAACCATTAACCATCTGACCATAGTGGCTTATTCTTGCCTTACAGAGGAGAAAGGTACCAGTCCACAGGACTACAGATACTACCTAAGAATGTGGGCCAAGGAAAAAGAGCCCAAGAAAGAAACCATTAAAGATCTCCCCAAAATGAGCCAGGTAAGAAGTGAATGTGAAGGTTTCCAATTAGGTGACTGACAGCTTAGTGGGGAATTCAGCAGTATGTGCAGTGGTTTTGCCAGCATGCTCACTCTTTGCCTGCTGTTTACCCTGCTGTTCTGGTCCGGTGAGCTTTAAAAGCCTCTAATTCCACACATTTCTGTTGAATTTCCCAGTGGACATGGGCAAACTGCTTTATTTCCACCAATCAAATGTATTTGATCCTCTCTGCCTCCCAGAACAATTTTTCCTATAAGAACTGCAATCTCTGTTTTCCCTCCAGAGCAATTTCAGATATGCCTTCAGTCACATAAACTTGTTTGGCTTTTTTGGTTTTGCATTGCCTCAAGTTACAGCTGCTTGGTGGAGAGCAAAGAATGTGATTACAGGAAAGAGAGTCTGATGACTGGTGTGATCTTTTCTGTCTCTGATTTCCTTGATGGGTGCTACTTAAACCAGTTTGGAAATGCTTACAAGCTGACCACAAAAGAGTAGCAGGAGGGAAGTAAAACTTTAGGTTTTCTCAGATGTAAATATATGAGTGCTCTGTTCATTTGTCAGGAAAAAACAACCCACCAGTATTAAATTGCTAGCTGTGTCTCCATTTAGCCACTACAGCAGAGGGAGGAGTTTGCCTGCATTGGACTGTTCTGAATCAGTCCAGCAAATTGCCACTTACTTGGTGGGGAGGCCGATAAACAAGGAGTCAGCCAAGATGGTGCCTGTTGCTTAATCTGTCACTTTGTTCAGCTTCATCACTTCATCAGCTTTTTTTCAGCCTGAAGTATGATTTTTTTTGGTCTTTGTCTTTTAAAGGAACAATTCATAGAGTTATGCAAGACCCTTTACAACATGTTCAGTGAGGACCCAGTGGAGCAAGAGCTGTACCATGCAATTGCCACTGTAGCCAGTCTCCTTCTGCGAATTGGGGAGGTTGGGAAAAAGTTCTCCAACAGGTCCATGAGGAAGTCTGAGGACTGCAAAGCAAACAATACCCAAGATCCTGTGAGTGAAGAGGAGTCACCAACATCTGAACAGAGTCAGAATTCAGCAGTCGAGCAGCAACCCCAAGCTGACCATGAGGACAAAACCTGCAGAGATGCTCAGCCTGAAAAACCACAGCAGGAGAACCAAACTCTAGGAGATGTGTCAGGGGAAGGACAAAGCTCTCCTTTACAGCTGCTATCAGATGATGAAACCAAAGATGATATGTCCATGTCTTCCTACTCCATGGTCAGCACAGGCTCCCTGCAGTGTGAAGACATCGCAGATGACACGGTCCTGGTTGGTTGTGAAGGCAGCAGTTCAGCTGCCAGGTATGGTAGCACCATTGACACTGACTGGTCTATCTCCTTTGAGCAGATCTTAGCTTCCATGCTGACAGAAGCAGCCCTTGTAAACTACTTTGAAAAAAAAGTCAACATTCTCCAAAAGATCAAAGATCAGAAGAAGGTAGAGAGGCAGTTCAGTTCATCCAGTGATTATGAACTTTCCTCCGTGTCAGGGTGAACTGGAGAAAGCAGGAATTGTCTTTGGGAGATGCAGCAGGGAGATAATGTGGCAGATGGCAGAATGGTTTGGTATTTTGTGTTCGGGAACTTTTTTGTTTAATCAGAGACCAGTAACTACACAATTACAATAGATTCCAATTGATAAGGGGCTTCTGACAGTGACTTTTTTGTAGGTGCTTCTTTGGCTACTCTGGCTGATGGAATTAGATTTATATTCTCGAGAGCCATTAGAACCTAATAGCCCCTGACATATAGAATTACCACCATAAATTATGCATGTCTGCCTTTTGCTGTCCTTTATTTTAATGAAGTTTTATTTCAGACAGTAACTGCTCCTTGCCTGCCCTCGTTTGCTGTAGGTTCCTGGGTAACTTGCACAGCAGATGCAGCCTGGCTTGAAACCATGTTCACCGCTGGCTGCCAACCTGAGAGCTAACGCAATGTAGTCAAGTGCTGTAGGACCCTGACCTATAAATAGTCTTGTAAGTTCTTCAGTGCTGTTCTGTGACTCAGCAGCTCTAGTGCAAACCTGCCCCACTGCTCCCAGCACCCTCAGATCTAAACACGGACGTTTCTCAGGTCTGCAGGTTTCTTTCATAGCGTATGATCGCTTTCTCCTTCAGCATTCAGGAGTTTTCAGACAAACCTGGTTTTCTAGCATTTGCTTTTCTAATCCTTTGAAATCCATTGGTTTTAGTTTGTCTGGGAAGCCACAAGCTCCTTGACTTCAGTGCAGAAGTAATATTAAGTCAATCAATGGGCTTATGATGGTTATAGTGAGGGACTAAGTTCCTAAATTAGAAGGCGGTGAATCAGCCTCAGAGTTACAGGGCAGTGGCACGCTGGTCTGCTGGACTTTTCCTGTCAGTACAGGAAACATCCCTTGTTTCTTGTCCGTTCTCCATTTTTACTAGCTAATGATGAGTCCAGTTTTCAGGAGGACCCCTAAGAATAGTCTGATATTTGCCCTTGCAAATCCCTTGGGCAGAAAGATGTGCAGGAGCATTGTGTCACCTGCAGCTGCTCAGCGTGTCCTTCCTGAGCATCTCCTGAGTCCAGCAGTGGACACGCTCTTAGGAATTACTACTCATCAAAGGGCATTTATACCTAAAGAGGAAGAATTCAAAGCAGCGTGGCCCTCTGCCATCAGCCCTTTATGGGAAACCTCAATACTAGACTAGATCTCTTTTCCAGTCAGAGACAAAATAACTGGGAGTCTGAGTGACTGCTCTTTTAGATCAGTTAAGACCAGAAGAAACTAAGAGTCAGCCTTCTGGTAGTAGGGCATGTGCTCCGAGGAAGGAGAATTAATGCTGTTCCTATAGATAAATTCATCTCAGTACACAGGCACCTGCCTTGCAGGGCGGGAGTGGGAGCTAAGCCCTCACTGAAGGCAAGGTTTGCTATGGCTGTTGGCTGGGATTCGGAATGTGAAGGATGGGAAGGACACGTATGGTTGGATGTTCCCATTTAACACTACTTGGCGTGCTACTCGGTGTTAATTCCTCCTTGTGACAGTCTCTGTATGTATTCACAGCTGGTACATATTTCTTATTCCTCTGCCTCCTGTGTCCTGCATCACTGGAGAGCAGCCATTAGTCAAACTGCTTTTACTAATTATTCAGTAATTTATTGTCATTTTTTAAAGTACAAATAATACATGTGATTTTACACAGTCTGTCTGTCTTACGTCAAGTACTCAATAAATGAACCAGAATCCTACACGCTACTTTGACTCCTGGTTTCTCTGAGCTCGTGCAGTATTGCTTGTTCTTTGTCTGTGGTGGTTATCCAAAACAGCAGACTTGGAGTCCCCTTTCTTTCCCCTTCCTTTCTTTTTCCCCTTATTCCCCCCCCCCCCCTTTGTTTCTTTCCCCTCCCTTTCTTTTTTTCCACTTTCTTTCTCTCCCCTTTCCTTTCCTTTCCTTTCCTTTCCTTTCCTTTCCTTTCCTTTCCTTTCCTTTCCTTTCCTTTCTTTTCTTTTCCCTTCTTTTCTTTTCCCTTCTTTTCTTTTCCATTACTTTTCTTTTACCTTCTTTTCATTTCCTTTCCTTTCTTTTCCCATCTTTCCTCTTCCTTTCTTTTCCCTTTATTTTTCCTTCCCTTTCTTTCCCTTCCTTTCTTTTCCCTTTATTTTTCCTTCCCTTTCTTTCCCTTCCTTTCTTTTTCCTTTCTTTTTCCTTTCCTTTCTTTTTCCCTTCCTTTCTTTCCCTTCCTTTCTTTTTCCCTTCCTTTCTTTTTCCTTTCTTTTTCCTTTCCTTTCTTTTTCCCTTCCTTTCTTTCCCTTCCTTTCTTTTTCCCTTCCTTTCTTTTTCCTTTCTTTTTCCTTTCCTTTCTTTTTCCCTTCCTTTCTTTCCCTTCCTTTCTTTTTCCCTTCCTTTCTTTTTCCCTTCCTTTCTTTTTCCCTTCCTTTCTTTTTCCCTTCCTTTCTTTCCCTTTCCTTCCTTTCTTTCCCCTTTCCCTTCCTTTCTTTTCCCTTATTTTCTCTTCCTTTCTTTTCCCTACCTTTCTTTTCCCTTTTCCTTTCCTTTCTTTCCCCTTTCCCTTTCTTTCTTTTCCCTTTCTTATCGCGTTCTGCCCGGCCCTGCCCGTTGAAGGCAGCCCAGCCCAGCCCAGCCCATCCCGGGGGTCCCGTTAAGCCGGTCCCGGCTGCTGCGGCACCACCCGGTGCCCCGCGTGGGCCCGTCCCGCCGGCCTGGGCCGCTCGCCTCCGGCAGGGGGCGGGCTCGGGGGGGGGGTGGTGGCGGCGCTGTCACGTGTGCGGAAGGCGCGCGTTGCCATGGCGATGGCGGGATGGCGCCGCAGCACTGGGCCCTGCGCTGCTGCCGCTGCCGCCTCTTCCAGGTGCAGCAGGTGGGACCGGGCCGGGCAGCGGGGACCGGGCAGCGGGGAGCGGGCCGGGACTGACCCTCTGCACCCTCCTTAGGCCAAGCGGAGCGGGAAGTGGAGCTGCAGCGTGTGCGGCCAGCGGCAGGCGGTGCAGAAGGTGAGGGGCCGGGCCGGGGGGGAGGCCTGTGCGGGGGCAACATCCAGCCAGGCGGAGGCGACCCCTGCGGGGTGTGTTGGCTTTAATTAGCACCTCAGCTAATTAAATTACCTGGCGTGGAGCCTCACGTCGTGTGTTTCCCTCTGGCTGCCCCCTAAGCCTTGTTCTCATTGTTTGCAGCTTTACGGCCAAGGGTCTGCCCTGGACTGTAGGCGCCACGTCCAGAAGCTAAACCTGCTGCAGGGTGAGGCGGAGGAGGCAATCGGATGGACATCTCGGTACAGTGTTTAACCTTTGTCTGCTCCTTTAGTTAGATGTGCTACAGTTGATGGGCATCTCTTCACACCTTGGGTGCCTGTCACCTAATTTGGGCTCATGGGAAGGTTTTCTGTCCTGTTGTAAAGCCATGACATGTGCCAGTTCTGTCATCACCTCATAGGAACGAGCCATTTGTCAGGTTTAGTGTCCTGGCCACATTTCTTTTGACAAGGGTTTTTTCCAGGTGAGTTTATTTGATCAATAGTGTGTGTTGCTCCGGCCTTTACCTATGACAATACATGCAATGGGGTTTGGTTTTGGAAGGGTTTTTCTAACTGCCTTTCTTATTTACTTGTTTACTTATTTTACTTCTTTACTTATTAATCAAATTTAATGTTTGATGAGCTGACTGTGCAAGTGCCCGTCCAGCAGACTGGCATCAGTGCAGAGGTGCATCCTCAGAGAGAAAACACCCCCCACTCTAAGCTGAGGGTACCTATCTGCTGGCATTCGGGGGTTTCACACTGGGAATCTGTTGAGTAATTGCTGCTGCTATTGATAAAAAAAGACTTGTTTAGTGCAAGCGTTTGGGTGTTAATTCCTGCTGGGCTGGAAAATCTGAGTAGCACTTTCCTGTTTATTTCATTCCTGAATCTGTTTACAAATCGCCTGATCTTGAACCGGTCTTGACCTGCTCCAGCTTCCTTTTGACTCAAGGTTATTTTCAGAAATCAGTCAAAGCTTGTTAGATAACTGAGTTGTGTAAGTGCAGTGCTGCAGGGTTGAGCTTTGGGAAGAAAACTCCTTGTTTGTTCACTTTATCAAAAAGGGTTGTTATTTCTAGTCTCGAAACATTGTGAAATTCAAAACATTGTGAAATAACTTCCCTTTTTCCGTGGTAGCTTGGGATATAATTAGTGGGTTAAAGCTGTTGTCCCAAAGACACGCTGTTACATCCCTAGTTATGATCAATTAGAGTTTATCATTTCATGATTAGCTGCTTTAGATCTAACTTGCTACTCTGTTTGCATAAAAACTACAAAGTTTCTATAGAAAGCAATTCTCTAACTAGTATTTTCATATATTTGGGCAATATATCTTGCAAATCCTTAATTTGACGTCTGCTTTTCTGTAAATCCTTTATTTCTCTGATATGCCTCCTATCCAGTGTTCCTGTCCATGCTTTCTATCCAGTCCCTTGTGCTATGACCAGGTGATTTGAAACTTACAAATCAACAAGAGAAGTGTGTTTGTGTTCTAGAAACTCCACTCCAAACCTCTGTTTTAGGTGCGTAGAAGATTCTGTAAATGACAGCAAAAACACAGCAGCCCAACATGAAGACAGTTTGGTCCAGCAGGTAAGATAACTTCAAAGCTGAGGTAAATACCAACCATACTGACCCAGGTGAATCACAGTGAAATCAGTGATCCCTTTATAAGGGTTCAGGCAGCTGAGATAATGTATGTAATCAGAGAGAAAACAAGATGTATACAGAAACTCTCTGTTCCGCTGGGGTACTGAACCTGGGAACACAACACGGGAACATGTCCCACACTGACTTGTGGTTTGAAGCATTCAGCACATACATAACAATGCTAAAAACGAGAACTCTGTATTTTGCTGTTTTCAGTCATTTTCCAATCTTATAGGAGGGAAGGGCAGAAGTCAGCCGGTGGAGTAAATATTTGGACAAGGACAATGAAGATCAGGAAGATGGGGAGGAGGAGGCAGGTACAGAAAGGCAACAGTTCTGTTCCCGGAGGAAGAACACTGCAAAAGAACAAAGGTACAGAAGGACCTTTCATTTTTGGTAATTCCTGCCCCTGAGTGGTGACGTTTGGTTTGGAGATGTGGGAGGTAGCTCAGCTCTGATAGCTCAGCAAAGAACAGGCTGCAGTGTACAACCTGAGCTGAGCAGGGATTTGGTATTTGGGGATAAAACTTCTCTTACTGCTAAAGCCATGCATTTTATGAACATTTCTGGTGAGTTGTGAAAAAAAAAATCACAGTGGAGCTAATCTGTCTCTTTGTGAATGGTTTTCTTGGCCAGGAAACACCAGAAGAGCTTCCTCTCCAGTGATGCTCAGGAGTATGCTGAAGAAGATGAAGTTTCCCAGATTGCCTACCGAGCCAAAAAGGTTAAAACTGGTTATTTTAGTTGTAGAAGATGCTTCCTACCAGTAAAAGAGTGTTCTCCTGACCTCTCTTATGTCATCATAATTTTGAATTTTTATGAATTTTCCTCTGCTCTTCTACTTGAATGATTGGGGAGGAGAAAAAAACTGTCAGGAGTTTCTCTCTGAGAGTTTTTAGTCAGGTAAAATCGATGCCACCTTGTGTAGGCCGAGTGGTTGAGCCGGATTCCTCCCTCAGCACAGCTGCAATCTGTGCTGCTCTGCCTTACTGAGCAGCGGCACCTGTGTCGTAATGCAGTCATTAAGGTGACTGTGATTACCTGCAGCACCAGTGAAGTTGGCCTGAGTCTCCACAGCCCAGAGTTCACAGGCCCACCCAGCGCACCAGCCTCAGCTCTGCCTCAGAGGGCTGGTGAGGATGTGGCTGCATTTGAAGGACTTGAGTGCTCTTTCTTTGCCTGCTTCTGCGCAGCTTGGCTGTGCCTTCTGGATTTATAACCCAGCTCTCTTTCTTCTTACAGCACAAGAAATGTTTAGTAGCAGTGCCTGATCAAGATGATGGAGATGCTGTTTGTGGACACAGCATGGTTCCTGCTGTCTGTGAGTCCATAGTGCCTGAGGAGAATACACCAACCCCAACTGCTTGTACCAAACCCTCGAAGTGGCAAAAATTTCTCTCCCATTCTGGTAACTGTAGTGAAAATGCTGCCAGGATCACCTTATCACCACAGGAGGGCGGTGGAAGGTTGGGGCTACACAGCACTACTGCTGCAGATGCTGGTATGGCCAGTAGATGCTCAGAACAGGCCCAAAGAACTCTACCTCCAGGAACAGCTTTTGAATTTAAGAAGTGTGTTGCTAGCACTGAGCAGCTTAGCTCAAAACTGCCTGGCACCATGGTGCCCAGCACCGGTTGCTCAGCTGGGGAGGGCGTGTTGTTCAGAGAACCTCAAAGCCAAATGATGAGGGCAGGATCTGGTGTCATAGACACCACTGCGGGAAGGTGCTGTTCAGATAGCACGAGGGCAAACACCTTTGTTAACTGTAACACTGGGCCAAAACCTAGCATAATTTCTTGTGAACGCCTCTTCTGCACAGGTGATGAGTTTGATGATGATCTCTGATAAGCTCAGGCATGTTTGGCATTGCTTTCTTGTTCGTCTCTGCAATGTAGCTGGTATGCCAAGTACTGAGGCAAGGTTTACTGTAAGCCTTACAGAACTGCACTATTAAAGCTGTTTACTTGCTGCATGGCTGTGTCTGGGGGAAGGGCATGAGGGTGGAAGAAATTGTTGCAGGGAGCAAGGACTAAGGTTATGGAGTGTTGTCTAGCAACCTCATCTGCTAGAAATTAGCAGGGGGGAGAAAGTGCCCAGGCTCTAAGGATTCCTGGCCAATATAATTAACTCCCCATTACAAACTACAGCTCTTTTCCCCTGTACCACCTCTTTGTTGAGATCTCCCTTAGCAACCCTTTCTTCCAGAGCAGGCTTCAGAGCCAGCAAAGCATTTGATTTCTTTTCAGAAGTGTAACCCTAAGGGTACCCAGAGGTATGTGCAAAAAGGCAGGCAGTCCACAGCCCTGGGCTGCCTCCCTTGCGTAAGGAGCTGCCTGCTGAAATCACATGCCCTTAGCTTAGTCCCTCCGCTCTTAATGTGGATAGTTAAATACTCACACAGACTCATTACAGGAGTAGTATTTATTTTTCCTCCATTCTACAAGCACTTAGAAACATGAGACAGAAACTCTTAGCAGGAAGATAGATTAACCAGCAAGTGAGTTGCACTGCATTGTCTGCTTTCAGTTAGAAGGAAAGTGCTTTGTGTTACACAGATTACTACAAGTGAGGCGGCTGCTTGGAATATTGGATGGCATCTAGTGCTGCCCCAATGTCGCAGTTCTTTGTCTGCAGGAGTCGAGTGAGCCATCCACCCTCGTCAGAGAAGCCCATGGAGAGCATCTGGGACAGAGACTCAATGAGGCGAGGGTCTGCTTCTGTTAAGAGAGGAATAGTTTAAAGTTGAAGCATTTCATGTAATTGGCAAACCTGCCACGGCTAATACCACACATCAGGTAGGTTGGCACTAATCCTGGTAAAGTCTAGTATAGCTGATTAAAAGCTAGGAGACATGTTCCCCTTTGTGTGCTGGGAGGGAGATGTTTGAGATGAGATATATCAACAGCTAAGAAAATAGCCGAGTCAGACTCAGCTGGCCTTGCTGCAGGGCTCTGCACTGTTCTAGGTTAAGTGGCCTTGTATGCTGTTACTGGCTCCAACCAAAATAATGCTGTCCTAAAGCCACACGATGTGCTAGTCCACATTCTGCAGTACAAGGCTCTCTTGAAGACTACATAGCAAGGATGTCATTTAGGATAACACCACCTTTCATTTTGCTCAAATGGCATACTAGTGTAAGGTCAGAAGTCTTAGTAAGACTCAGGTGCACACATTCAAGAGGAAAACCAGCTGTCTAACAGGGTACAAGAGCTGCCATGCCCGCTAATAAAGTTACAGACAAGTTTAGCTGTACCTTATGTGACCTTGGTTTCTAGCACTTCTAACAGCAGGTCTGCTTACGTCAGGGAAGCTGGCAGTTCCCGAGTGAAAATGACTGTCACCATGAAGCCTGTACACGCTCTCATACCTGGTGGGAGATGTGGGTAGAGTGCAGCTTCTCGCAGTCCTGTAGGTCCTGGCTGCGGAGGATCCTGAGATACATTCAGGGAGCTGGGACCATCCGTCCCTGGCATTTGCAGGGACTGAAGTTCACCTGTGGAAGGATCCACTTCTTTGGAAGATAAATGGGTCCAGTCCTCATCACCCCCTGATGAACTGCTGGACTCACTCTGTTCCTAAAATGGAAAGAAAAAGAGTCCAGATGCTGCAGTGCTTCCCAGGTAGGTTGCATGCTCCTGCTATCTGCCTTTCCACAAGAAGTCCCACCACCTTTGCTGTAAATCTGTAAAGCAAAGGTGCTGTGTATCACTTAATCTGATGGTATCTTAATATTCAATCCCACAACGCATGCTAAATAATGATCTTCCTTTTTAGCAAAGCCTCAGCAAGCAAGTTACTAAATTAGTGTCAGTTCTTGTACCTGGCAGTGGAAGCTGCCATCTTCCGTTTGTGTGGGCACAGGATCTATCACCATGTCTTGTATCTGCTCTGTAACAACATTTACTTCTGTAGCAGGCTGTGTGTTATTCCAGTCTGGGTTGGTCTGAACATTCTGGTTAAAAGTACCACTGCTTGACTCAGCATTGCTCTTCTCTTGATTGGGAGAAGCAGAAGTCACTTTGCTTCTCTGTCCTCCATGTTCCACATCAATATCAACTTCAATACCTAGAAGTGCATTTGAGATGGAGAAACTCTTAGAGAGATTTTTCCAAAGCACAGCCCTAAATGAGCATGGATCAGTCCTGGTCTGAACACTGTAAGGTTTCTGTAATCATGCAGTTTGCCTTGTTACATGTACGAACTAAAAGTGCACAGCATTCTTTAAACAAAGAATAGTTAAGCACCAAATAGTCATCCTTTATCCTTTAGATAAGCCATATATTTAGAGGGTCAGGGCAGAAGTTATCCATGTCTATGTGAGCTGAGGCAAACTCCCAAGTCACCACTGACTTAACACTAGTGTTACAGTGGTGACATGTTAATGAAATCTTTCATTTCCTCCCAAAGGGGAGGGCTCTGAAAAGGTACTGCGTGGCTTTTCTACGCCTAGGCATTATTAGTACCAGGAGTAAACTAAGCCTTTGAGGCTTAGTAGGATGAGGTAGTTCTGGTATCAGTCCCAACAGCTGTCTGCTGCTGCTAAAAGGACCTTTAAGCCAGTCTCAGGGATTGGGATAACAAACTAAGTCACTTACCCAGGGGGCTCAGAAAAGCTGCCACGCTCTCCCCAACATTCTTTAAGAAGGTGACATTGGGGTCCTGAGGCTGGCTGTTAGTAGAAGCTTCTACAAAAACAATTTCTATTAGCACACATAGAAGCTCAGAGGAAAACAGCACCTACAGTTATCCCCGTGAGATCTTGGTGCTCGTTTCCTGTCACTCGTATACACTGACAACAGCAGCATAGAGACAAAAATCCAACTCTGAGCCACCTCTGGGACAGAAAGCCAGTGGCATTAGCATTGTTAAGGCTCATTAGCCATGCTGAAAGGCAGATATGGAGTAGTGACATGCTTGACCTAACAGCTTGGCTTGGTTTTGTTCCAGATACTCTCCTCTATCTGCATCCTCATTGACTGCATGGATCCAAGCATGCCTTAAAATAATCCCATTCTGAAAGGTGCTAATTATTTCACGCAAGATAGATTAGCTCCTATGTCTATTTTTCCATCCAGATTCTACCCTGTGCTGTAGAACCTCAGCTAGTCTGCCTCCACCACCACCCCCCCCCTGCTTACCAGGACATCTCCTCTTACCTTCCGCAGCGGGTGGACCGGCAGCTGCAGCACTGGCTTGGGCTTGTTCAGCGTTTCGGCATGGAGCAACAGGGCCTGGGTATCCCCAGCAGTGCATCCATGGGAAGGGGGGGCCATGCCGCATTTTACGGAGCCAGCGTCCCCGGGGCAGCCACTGTAAAGAGTAGAGTTCATGTGACTCTGTTCACACAGCCACACTCTGAGTAACCGAAACTCAGGACTTGAATCTGAGGTAGTTCAGCAGTTCCCCTCCACAGATTTCACTCACCTCAAATGGATTCAGCAGTGGACTTTGGAACATCACCATGTTGTGCTCCTTGTGGATGCCTTTACCCTCGCAGGTGCTGCACAGGTCATAGTCTGGGCAGACAGTGCACTTGAACCTGGTACCCACCACTGGCCCCTCGCAGCCATCGCAGATCACGTTGGGGTGCACCATGTCACGGGGGTGCTCCTGACTGCACTGCGAGCGATGCTCCCGCCTGCACTCCTTTTTCTCTATTAAGGAAAGGAAACTTTGCATCAAGAACAGGTTACTATTTAAAGGTTGGAAATCAGGCAGAGGAGAAGGAAGCACAAACAGCTCGTGTTGGAGCAGTATTGACTTACTAGGTCAGTTTATTTTTACACTGGCTGCCAAACACAAGCTGGGGGGGCGGCATGTAAGAGAACTTTGACCAAGTGCAAAGGGGTTTCACAAAGATACCTGCTCCTCAAACTGAGCATGCCTTATCTAAAATAAACATGCCAAGAGACTGTTACGGATTAGTACTGCACTACTGAGTTTGGCTTCTCATCCTACCTTCCTAAGCACTACAAGAACAAAATGTTTGAGGAGAGGGACTCAGGAAAACATGCCAGGAGGCAGAACACAGACAACAGCCACTGGCTTGTGTGACTCATTAAAGGGACTGCAGATAAAGCTTTGCAGATATCCGCGATAACAGAAGGGACTAGGGAGTGTCTAAGCACTCAATACACTGGAATTAAGGCTTCCTTATGCAATGTGGTGAATATTAAAGATGCCAGGGCCAGCCTGGTGTTTCCAGGGATCCAGCATGACAACAGTGGCCCACATTGGGCCAGCCAAGATGACAGGGCTAGGAGGAAACTTGTGATCCGCTTGCCCCACCTCAGCAGAGAGGACTCATACTCTGGTGTATTACCCTGCCCTTTATTTAACCTCCCCCCGCAAACACTGCCGGTTACACCAGGCCCTTGAGGACAAGGGGAAGGATTGGGGCTTGTCTCTCCCATTTTCGGCGCCCTGCCAGCAACTGCACAGCACGACATCGGAGTCCTGCCGCCGCCCTTCGGGGCCGAGCAACGTTACCTTTGATGTAAACACGGAAGACGCCATCCTGCATGAAAGGCATCGCCATCTCCAGCTCCTCGTCGGTGGAAAACGCGATCAGGTCTCCATCTTCATCTAGAAAGGGCACAGCGCAGCATTAGGTGCCCGGTCAGGAGCCACGGAGGCAGCCTGTCCTGCGGACCCGGGGGGGGGGTGACAGCCGTCCCACCCCCCGGGGCACCGCTCTCGGCGCCTGCCCCACCGGCGTCCTCGCAGAGAAGCCCCCCCCTCGGTCCCCACTCACCCTTATAGTGCATGCGGAAGGCGAGCGGCGGCCCGGCCCGCAGCAGCCCCTGGAAGAGCTCAGCGATGCGGTCATGGATGGCCTGGTAGCGGACAGGCAGCGGCAGGGCGAAGCGGCGGATCTCGCGGGCCGCCTCCTCCTTGCCCAGCAGGTAAGCTTTCACCGTCACCGCCGCCATGGCTGTGGCGCAGCAGGAATTGCCGTCGAGGGGCCGGGTGCTGGAGAGCTGCGGGGCGGGAGCGAGAGGCGGACCGCGAGCAGCGGCCTTATAGTGCCGCGGGGAGGGGCAGCTCGCCCCGCCCGCCGGCGATAGCACCCGCCTCCTGCGAGCCAGGCTCCGCCCCTCGGCCTGGGTCGCATCCTGCCAGTCCATGGAGGTCTGGGGGCACGGGGCTGTGCTGATCACTAAAGCATCACCGGTGCCTGCGCGCTGGGGGCAGAGCGCGGCGGTGGTGGTACCTTCTGAGTGGCTGCGGTGGCCTCCAAGACCCACTGGTGGGCAAACATGACCGCAGGCATGTGGTGCACGTCAGGGTCCACTGGTCCCCATCGCTAGTGTTAGCCGGGGCATGTGCTAACACAACACTTGGCCACCCCGGTCCTGCTCATCACCTTCATCTCCTGCATCAGGCCAACCCAGTCAGATGATGGAGGTGGGGTCCCTGTGCATGCCCCACTTGTGCTGGGTGACAGCACCTATCGGAGGGGTTTACATGCTCAGCGTGGCAGGAATAAATAACTCTTAGGCTAATGCTCTTCCCTGAACTCGGTGTTTCAGAAAGGGGGGCTAAAAATAAAGATACTGATATAAACACAACTGACATTAAGGAGGATGTTCTGGGGGCTTTCCAAGCTGGTTGGCAGCAGTGTTTTCATGCAGATCAGATGCAGTTGACAGGCCTCTTAATCTGGCCATGGGAGTCCAGCTGTCAGAACACACCATCTGTGCCATCCAAGGGTAATTAAATAAAGATGGATCGATGATTATTAGGTGCCTCATTGATATTAATTCCCTCTCACCCAAGGGCCTGACCACTCTGACTATTAGTGACGTATTTCTTGGTTTAAGATAATAAAAACTCAGGAGAAACTGTCATGATTTACCATCTTCTACAATTAAGAGAAGGATAAGTTTTAATGGCCACAATGGGAAGGCAGTTTATTTCTTGACCTGAAGTATGTATGTTAAAACACTCGGCCTTCCATCCAGCTAAATTTTTGGCATGTGTGTGGCAATTTTGACATGGCATCACTTCTCTGGAAAACACTATTTACAATGAAAGGGTTGCCCTTTTTAACTTAAAACCTTTTCTAGTATTTTCTTGGAATTTCAATTTCCAGGTATGACATGGCAATATTCCACTGCGAAGCCATGAGTAAAAGTTTAAACATAAACAGATTCAGATTTAAGCATGATGATCACAGGGAATGATTCACCAGCTTTTACAGCACGAGATATTGAAAAGTTTGGGCACGTGTATCACACTCACCTTCCCTTCTGCCTCTTTGCTGTGTTTATTCTTATTTCTGGAAGCGTTGGTGAAAGTTACTGGCTTGGCATCATTGGATTATGGTTTTTCTCTATAAAATGAAAAGAAGGGCCAGTGGTAGCAGGACATGCAGCACAGGACACTGCCAGTGCTGGTTCTGTCTTGCCAAGCAGCACCTCCAGTGCGTCTATCTCATGTCCTGTTTCTGAGGACCCTGACGGCCACTTTTGGTCTCAGTTATAGAGCCAGAGACTTGCATTTTGGACACAGCCCCAGCACATTCTTTCCTTAGGAAGGGTTGCTGCCATCCTAGACAGGACTGATTGCTTATTCCCCTCTCCATCATGCCTGGGTGTTTGAGGCACAGTGGGTTGTCCTCAAGTTGCTGGGTCTTTTCAAGCCACTTGTGTCTTCAGATTCATTTATAATTTATAATTGCATGTATAATTATCAGGCTATGCACCAAATCAAAATCAGAAATCTCAGGTTTCCTCCATGTGAACTTTAATCCAGTTGGCAAGCATGGAAGCAGCCAAAAGCCAGAGGGAATTTCCCTCCTCCTGGTGAGAATGCTGAGTCACGCTCAGCTTTTTGGTGGTGGCACCATGCACTTTTACAAAACATAAAGAAAATAAGGCTTTCACCAGGCTGCTGTGAGCTTACCTCACCGGTCACGGGACAGGGCTGACTCAGTGAGTCATCTCCTTCTCTTCCTCCTCGAGGTCGGGAGTTTCCTCCCAGCAAGCTCTTCTCTGGTGCAGACCTCAGACCTCCCTCTCCCTGCATTTCCTATTGCCCCCAGCCCTGAGATGTGCCTCTGGGCACTTTCTCAGCCCCCCGTCGAGGCCATGCGAGCAGCTGGGCTGTATTCCCACAGATGTTGAGATGTTTTTCCCTCTGTTTGCTGGAGGATCCGGGTTTTAGCATTCTCAGCGTGAAGCACTGGCTGTGTGGATGTTTTCTTACGGTTCTTTAGGAATCCCATAGCATCGCAGCAACCCCTGCTCAAAAAGTGGTTTGTCAGCCCTCGCTGCTGAGCAGCCAGCTTCACAGATGGATGTGGCAAAGGAACAGCAAAAGGGGCTGGAGAAAAAAAAGCTGTTTGAGTTTAAAATCTCAAATGTAGAGAGGAAAGGCTCAAAAAAGGAGCAATGAGCACCCCTGCAGTGCTCTGCTTTCTCTCTACACCCACTTTCTGCTGGGAAGTGTTTAAAAATATTTGGTGAGGTTCTTGCTCTGAGGGCGCGATCACCAGAAATACTCCTTATGTCCAAACTTCTCACGTTCACAGTAAAGCTCTGGCAGGATGAAGGCTGGGGCGTCTTTTCCTTGCTTGCAAACCACCACAGAGGCTGATGATGGTTTTCCAGAGGGAATTCTTCCCCACATCATTGCTCCAGCCTGAGGCTCACATCACTGCCCTGGCGCTCCCAGTGAGGAGGGGAAGCTTTGTCCTATGTGTACCCCTGGCTCTGGCAGTGATGTGTGGTGATGGAGGGACAGTGCAGAGCCGCAGCGGGTGGGTGCTCGCCGGACTGGACTGGGTGCTGCAGACCACACGCTCCTTCCAGATGCTTCTGGAGAGGTGCAGGATGCTCTGGACACATCACGTCAGACGCTGGTGACTCAGCTTGGTCCCATGATGGTTTCCCTCCGCCACCAGCCCAGTGAAAACACTACTCAGTGCCTCTGAAGCAGAAACTGTCCTTCCTCAACCGTGCAGGCAGAAGGGAAAGCTGGGAGGGGGTTTTTTTTTGCTGTCTCATTCTTGAGGTTGGGTCTTCCTGAAGGTTAGTTCTGCCACATCAGGTGTTTACACAGGCTCAGCACCACTTCTCATTGGTGTGACATGTAACTTTCAACGGCAGGAAACTCTGGGACAGTGTTTTCACTGAGACAGAGGATCAGATAGGGAAAACGGGTAGAGAGCAGGCACAAAGTACAAGCACGCTATGGGTGTCGTGCAAATACTTAAGGATTTCGTGCTCCCAAAAGTGAACAGGAATGCTTTGCAGCCTACACAAATTGCTTGGGGTGAATGTTGCAGTGAGAACCTGATGTGTAGCTTTTGACCTGAATTGAAGCATCAGCATGTCAACACACCCAAGGTAAACACCCTGTTGTGATCTTCGTCTCTGGTGGCTAAGGAGACTTTGGAAACATTTGTGCTGCAGCGACACAAGCCCTGGTGATGCGTCATGGCAGCCTATAAAACATATAGCAAATAAAGTTACTTTGGTTTATGACACAAACAGTACTCTTTGCTTGGGGACGACTGAGCCCAACCCGCTCAAACTCCAGAGCCAAGCTCTTTAGTGAGCTAGATAAAATCAGCTATAAACCCGGATTACATTTCCTATCTAGGCCTAACAAATGTTTTCTCTTTCTGATTTTTGTAATGGCCTCAGGACCTGTGGATTGCTATTGGAGTGCTCTCCGTGGAAGGCCCCTCATTTCTGCAGCGTGCTCAGTATTGCCAACATCAACTGTTCAAAGATCATGAGATCCGCTTAAAACAACCATCTTCTCTCTGTTTATTTGCTGCTGGGGTTTTGAGTCTCTGCAGTTCATATTTCAGACTTTGACCAAGGCTCAAAGTTTGCTTGTTAAAAACAGAATAAAAGCCAAAACTGGGATAAAAGGAGGGATTTCAAGAATAAAAGGGAACTTTTCAGGTCTGATAGAAAGATCACAAGTGCTGGCAGTTTTGCTCAGTCCCTCATTTTTCACAAGAAAGCCCAAGGTTTCTGTCATGCGAGGGTGCTATAAAGCTCATTCATTTCTTCAGACTTTTATGAAGACAAAGTATAACAGCAGAAATTAGATTAAGCTTTATCCTTGGGAAAGAGTCTAATTAATTGTCTTGGAGAAATTATTAATGCTATTCTGTTCTCTCCCACTGCAGACACACCGTGTACCCCGAGTGGCAGGAGCGTTTTGCACCTCTGAAAATAAACCAGCCAACATCTAATGCACTAAAACATGTCATGTTCTCTCCCTAAACTCTGTCATGGTGGTAGGATTTCACGTGCCTTTCCCACAAGCAGCTCTTACTTGTCTGCAGCCTCTGGGGGGGTTTTGCCATTAATTCCTGTGAACCCTCTATTTGCTCCTGGGTTTAACGCGTAGGTTTAAGGTGAGAAAGCAAGTGGGCTGGCTGGGACGGAGCTTCTGGGGCTTGTTTTCTTTGCTCTGCTGGTGAAAAAGCTATTGCTGGTGTGGTTGGGATGTGCTGCTGGCTCATGTTCTGTGGGTGATGGTCGCTTGGGCAATGCCTCGCAAAATCCAGGGAAGGAAGCACAGATCCCTCATTCTTTTCAGTATTCCCAAGAGTGATGTTCAGTGCATTTCCCCACTCAGGGATGTGCTCGGTGTGAGCCCCACAGCTCCTCGCTGCCTTCTGGCAGTACTGTCCAAAGACTTGGGGCTGTCCAAAGGGCTCCCTCTGCCGATTTCCTTCCTGGATTTTCTAATCACTGGGAGAGACCATTTCAAGAGTTAAAAAATGTGGTTTATTTTATTTTATAAACTAGAGAAGAGTCCAAGGACACAGGTAGACACGGCCATCTCCTGCAGAAATGAGCGATCTGTGCTTTTTCTCCCACATGTATGTAGCTTTCAGCACCTCGAGGCAGCCCCTGGGTGCTGAGCTCCCTTCACCCTTCACCTTTCCAGAAGGAAATGGAGTAGCAGCCTGAGGACCTGTTTGGTGGATTTCCCCATCTCAGAAGGATTCAAGTGTCAGCTGGAGTGCTGCCAGGAGGAGACATGCCCATGGGGCATGGATGGCTCCCAGCACACCCCTGCTGGCTACTTCAGCTCCAGGGCTGCAGCGCAGCATATCTGGGTGCCTGGATCCCCATTCCCACCTCTGCTTCACTTTACATTACTCTCTAATTGATCCAAACATTTCAAACAACAGACTTGGCTCACTGGACACCAAATATTTACACATCTGACAACTATTTACTCTCTAAAAGAGCTCCAGGGAATGGAAGATGGCAACTTTTCCTGGAGGAATGATGTACCCACATATGGAGGACATGAGCTGCCACCTCCCATTTGGCCTCACGGGCAACCACAGGAACAAGTTCAGGTGATGGAGGTGTGTAAACTCAGCATTTTGAACCCAGCCTTCCTGTACGGCTCCTCCTGGTCTGCAGTGAAATAAAGCCAGACCCATTAATAGATGAAAACAAGGGCAAAATAATATTCGAACCTGATTTCTTCTGTCCTTTACCCGAGAAGAAGCTTGAAGCCATAACCCCGAGTGCAAGGTCCTTTGGAAGAGCGATGGTGTCCTTTCAGGCAGCAGCTCCCATTTGCGATATTCATCCGGCATCGATTTCCTCTCAGTAAACATTAAGTGCTGCTTCCTTGACCAAGATGAAATGCTCCTGCGGAAATGGCAGTGAATATGCACTTGCTGCTCGGCCATGGGGGCTGCTGCCCCCACCTCGTCCTGCACACACCCCCCCAGCTCTGCAAGGGTCCCTGTGCACACCCCCATGCGCAGAGTTGTGTGTACCCCCGTGTGTGCAGGGGCACATGCACGCACCCACATGGCCATATGGATGTATGGACGCAGGCATATACACACAGACAGACATATGGACCCAGGCATGTGCACACAGACAGACATATGGACCCAGGCATGTGCACGCACACACACACGTGCACAGACCCATGCAGGCATCCACAGGTATCTGTGTACCTTTGTACAGACACAGGCATGTTCAGAATGTGTGCGTGTGCCAATGAACCAACCAAGTATATAGGTATGTGTACATACACAGGCACATGTACACAAACACACACACACATATACACACACATGTATGCACACACACGTATACAAATGTACACACATACAAGCGTACACACACACGTACACACATGTACACACATGTTTACACACACGTATAGACATGTATGTACAGACACGTGCACACACATGTGCACACACATGTATGTACACACACACACACTCACCCCCACCTCCGCAGTCCCCGCACGGGGGCGCTCTCCGCCCGCTGCCGCCCCGCCCCTTCGTCCCCGCCCCTTTGCCACGCCCCCCGGCCCCGCCCCGCCCCGCCCGCCCCGGCGCGGCCCGGCCCGGCGCGGTCGCTGCCTGGGGCCGGGCGGGCGGTTCGCCCCGCGCCGCTCCGCTCCGCTCCGCCGAGGCCGCGCCGCGCCCGGGACATGCGGCCGCCCCCGCCGGCGAGGAGGCGATGAGGCTCCGCAGCGGCACGGCGCTCACGCTGCTGCTCGGCTGCCTCTGCGCGCTGCTCTCGCTCTCCTGGTACGGCGCCTTCGGCGGGCACAAAGGTAAGGGGGGCTCGGCCGCTCCGCCGGAGGGGAGCTGGGGCCCAGCCGTGGCCCCGCCGCAGGGGTTTGAGGCGGGGGGTGCTCGGGGAGCCGGTCCCCGCTGGACCCCGGGGGTCCGGTGCGATGCGGACCTGGGGTAATCCTGACCGTGGGATCCTGCGGGAGCCTCTGTGATCCGGACCCGCCGGGATCCTGCGCGCCCTGGCCCCGCGGGACCCCCGGTGCGGGCGTGCCAGTGCGCCGCAGGGCTGGAGGTGCCAATGCCGGGGGTCCCGGCGGGCGGGCGGGCGTCTGGGTCCCGGCGCGCTGGGCTTCGCTTCGGTGATGCGCTTCTTGCACCCTCACGTTTATGGTGAACACCTTCGTGGGCGATGGGAACCGGGCGGGTTAAATCCTCGTGGAGAGGTAGTGATGCCAGCGACTGCGGGGAGCTCTCCGGTACTGGGGGGCTCAGGGCGAACTGGAGGTGAGAGATGTGAGCCGCGCTGGCTGCCCCGCACACGGCTCCTGCGGTTCGATGCTGGGTCCAGTAACTGAAGTGCACAAGGGACGGGTGCGAGGGCTGCCGGTCTCGGCGCTTCAGTGTCGGTGTTGGGTTTGCACCGAGTGACTGTGGAGCAGGGGGGCAGGGCCCCGTCCCATTGAGGTATCACAGAGATGCTCGCTCCTGGTTTTTCCTGACAACGGGATAGTTGCTTTTCCCCATCCTGGCACTCACTAAAGCAGTGCATTGGATTTAGCATGGTCTGGAAGACAATTCCGGTAGTTGCCTCTGAATTGTGTATCTGTGTCGTGTATGGGTGCAGAACCTCTCATGCCCATGCTAAGTCACTCAGCTCTTTCAGATCCTGTAATTTTAGAGGTTGTTACAGGCAGGCAGTGCAGCCATCCAGCCCTTGACCCTCTCTTCCCCTCACCATATAAGCATCTTTCCCCGCTACAGGTGAGAAGCAGCTTTTGCTGAGCCTAAGACACAACTTGGTGGCATTGCTGTCCCATGGCACACTGTGCACAATCACAAGGTGCAGCGCATGTGTGGTGCAAGGCTGGTGGCAGGGCTGAGGGAAGGTGGTGTGGCTCCAGTGGGCTGGATGACACGAGCCCACGTAGGTGCCCATCCAGCCCAGCCCCTTCCCCACCAGCAGGGCAGGAGTGCCTGGGACGTGCCACCTTCTCCTGACAGCTGTGGGCATCTCATGGGTGGCTGCTTGGACTCCTCTGCCTTGTTGATCAGCTGAAGGACTTTCCTGTTGTGTTGCTGGTGTGGTTGAAATCCCATCAAAGCTGCCTCGTGCAGACGCTTGACTGACGGGCACTTGTAATTGCAGGAGTACCGCTGGTGGGTTGGTTGGCTTCTGCTGGGGACGTTTTTAACTGGACAGAACAGTTGTTTAACTGGACAGAACGGTTGTGAACCGGGTGTATGTGCTTTCAGCCTGAAATGTTAGACCCTAACTCTGGCACTCATAGGAGCACTCTGAGAGCTGCGTTCTTGTGGTTCCCGCTGAGCAGTTGCTTTACCTGTAGCTTCCTCCCATAAATGAAGTGAAACTGACGTGAGACGCTGCATGGGCTCCCAGCAGTCGCTCCTGGTTTCTGAGGCAAGGTGGCCAGCCCTGTGCTGTCTGTACTGTGTCATCCTTTGACTCACTTCTGTTTTCTAACAAGGAGCTTTTCCCCATTGCTCAGTCAAGTGCCTAAATAACAACCTTGGTCGCCACTGTCCCTGTCCTTCTTGGTAGGACCCTCCCTGGGATACATGTTTTCCTCTGACAGCAACAGATTGTATCTTGCAAACAGCAATGGCTACAACAGGTCACAAACAGCATGGGTCAGGCTGTGTCAGCACAGCAGGTTTCCGGCTATTATGGTCACTTACGTATCAGGCTGTTACTCTATACAGAGCTGCAGAAGACCTTGAGAGGTCATCCAGACCATCTCCTGCCCCTGTGCAGGATCGGTGATAACCAACCCCTTCCTGACAGATGTTTATCGTGTTCATTCTTAAACCCCTCCGACGGCAGATGCCTGAGCTCTCTGGACAATCTGTTTGACATTTAGCAGCTCTGCCGTTAGATTTTTCTTACGGTCTGAACAGAAATGTCTTTTCCTTCAGTTTGGTTTCACGATTGCTCTGCTTTTTTCCATTTATTGGGCACGGGCAGAAAAGTTCCTCCTATGCAGGAGCCTGTGAGATATTTGGAAGTTGCTACCGTGTTTTCCTTTAGTCCCTGCTCATATAGATTAAACCATGCTGGTTCCTTTGATAATTCTTTTTAGCTTATGTATTCTTGGGCTGCAGGTGCTCTTATTCTTCTCTTCTGGACCACCACCCTTCATACTTAACAGAGTAAGGGATTACTTCAGGTCTTTCACATGCAGCGATCCTGTTTGTACATCCCAGTGTGTTTGCTTTTTACTTTTGCTGCAGGTGACTTGTGTTTCATTTTTTGTTTAATCCCATTGACCCTTCAGCCATTCTTCTCCAGAACTCTTCCTGCTTTTCATTCCTCACCTTGTACTTGCTGGTTAATTATTCTTACCAAATCACATTACCTCACGCTTGTCCTTGTTGAACTGTGTCCTTTTGTGTTTTTTCAGACTGCTCCTTCTAAAGTGTCAGGTTTGTTTTGAATTCTGATCTTGCTCTCCTGCATTATTGCCGTCCTTCTCAGCTTGGTGTAGCCTTCAAAGGCAATCAGCATGTTTTCTCTGCCATCGGCCAAGTTGTGGATGAAAACACCAAGTGGTGTCAGATCTGGGATGGGTTCCCCTGGAACCTGCTTCAGTAAAGTCCTCCCAGTCTGTGCTCAAAGAGCATCAACCAGTTCACCGGTGGGCTTCCCAGCAGTGGTGCACCCACCTTCATGTGGCTCAGTACAGCCCCTGGGTGCCCAGGTGTGCTATGGGGACTTCCTATGAGACACTATCAGAGATCTCTCTGAAATCTTTTTCTCTCATCCCGTTCCTACAAGTCCTTGCACCCTCTCACAGAAAGAAGTATGATAGATCTGATGTGATTTGCTCTTGATAAACAGAAGTTAGCTCTTGCTCAAGTTCTCCTTGTCTTCTAAGCACTTCAACCGAACCTAAGCTGATTATTCTATAATTTCCTTCATCCTCTTTATCCTCATCGCCTTATTTTTCAAAGACAGGCTTTGTGTTTGCCAGTCCTCTGTAACATCAGCCATTCCTCATGAATGGCTGGAGACAACTCCCAGTGATCCTGAGCTGCTCGTGTCATTGAGTTCTGGCGAAGGCTGTCAAGGAGTCAGTGTTGCCTCCGATAGGGTAAAAAATGATATTAAAACACATGTAAAGCATCACAGAACCTTCTTGTCTTCCTGCTCCATGTTGGAAGGACAAAACAATTAGTCAAAAGAGAACAAACCAGGTCAAACCAGCTCTAGAGCTGCCTCTCTGTGACTGAGGCAGGGTTTGTTTACCCGCTAATGATGTTTTGCTGTGCTGTGGTTATTAGTAAAGTTTTGACCTCATGGTCTGCAAAAACAGATGCTTCATCTTTCCAATTGTAAATGAGGTTTGAAATAGTCTGCTGGAGTAGGAAGAGAAGGGCAGCCTCAAACAGCACAACCAGCCACCCAGGCAGCCAACGTCCAGCATCACGGGTGGTTTGGAGGTGGACCACGTGCTGCACATCGTGGTGGTGGGTGTCTTGGCCAAAGATTAATATTCCGTCTTTGCTGATTTTAGGTCTAAGCATGATTTAACTTTCAAAACCGAACGGCTGCTTTGGAAGAAGCTCTTCCATCAGCTGCTGTCATGAGGTGGACCTGTAGGGTTTAACTATGTTGGGTGACCTGTGGTCAGAGGATCAAGGCACGGGCAAGCTCAGGCATTAGTGTGCCTGACATGGAGATTACAGGGCATGTTCTACTGAGGGCTCAGTAAAACAGAGAAGCTTTAATGACTTTAGATAAGTCACAGGTGCAGATGGGATGAAGGTGAACAATTAAACCTACCTGTAAATAAATTGCTGTGTTTTTTTTTCTTTTCCATGATGACAACTTTTCAGTTCTCATCCATAATGTTTGTTCTCATCTTGACTGACCAATGAGCTAGGTTCTCCCAACATGCTGCCCCTTGGGAATGCTGCATTCTGAAGGTGGGATTGCACCTCCAGGGTATGGCTGCATAGCTCAGGGTGGGCTCTGTGCCTATGCTGCCTGTGCAGGCTTCCCAGGGCAGGTTTTTCCCCCCTCAATGATTTATAGTTACCCAGGACCAGCCAGCTTCAGGTTTCTGTTGTAAAACCATAACCGCAGGCACCTCCGTACTTGTAGATTTAAGTGTGCAGTGGGGTTGCTCTTTGTCCAGCAGCTTCACACCCCTAAGGTCAGTTTTGATTGCATGATATTTTGGATGCTCACCTCATGGGAACTGTTCTTCCCCTGGGCATTGTGGAAGCGCTTCAGAATAGATGTGCACATCTCCTTGAAGGACTCACCACTCGCATCCTGGGTGGGTATCTTGGTGCAGGTCTGAGCGCAGGGTCTCTTCTGTGACTTGTGAATGTGATGGGGAATGGGGTGATGGGGTGTGGGTGATCGTGGGGCACCAGCTGCAGTGTGGACATTGCTCTGGTGCCTGTTGCAGCTGTGGAGGCTCAGACAGCATCTCTGTAAAGTAAAATTGCTTGTCTGGTGCTGCGTGCAGTGCAGGCTCCGCTCGCTCAGGGTGTCCTTTGTGGGAAACAGACTTTGTCCTGGAGGGACATTCCTCTGAGCATGTTTACAAAGTCTTCTTATATAATGCATAAGAGCCATGAACGCTAATCCGCTCTAGAAGCAGCAGAGTCAAAGCTTGTGATACTGCTAAATATGAGCTGTCCTGTGGCATGTGCAGCTTCCCACTGCTATTTCATTTCTGTTACCTGCAGCAGCTTGACTTCAGGATTCTGTCCTTTCTTTGGGGTCCTGGGCACTGGCTGCAGCCGGATGGATGCGAGTGAAAGCCCTGGTCTGGGGTCATTTCACTACAACCCTTGGAAGCATTTAGCAGAGGGAGAGATGCCAGCAGCAGACCCAGCGTGTGCTCCTGATGGCTGGGGAGGTGCAGGCAGGGACCTGGTTAAGGAACCCCAGAGGTTAGAAGTCTGTCATTAAAATGCATGGTGAATAAAAAGATGTGCAGGAGCATTTCTGAGAGCCTTTACTTGGCCTGTGTGGTGCCCAGCAGATGTTGTGTGGAATTGGTGGCTGGAATGCAGCAGCGTTTGCAAAATTATCCTGCATATGATTTGACCAAATTCATCCCAGGAGTGAGGAGCTCCAGGCAACCTGTTGAGATGCACTTATCACAAGAACTCTTCCATTGTCTGGAGTCACCTGTGTTTCTGGTTTTATTTCTTTGCAGTTTTTATTATGTCTTTAAATAGGGCTCTTGACCTGTACTGCACAAGCACTTGTCCATGTCTCGTTGCTGCTTCAACAATAAGAGCTGTGGTTGTGTGGCAGAGTTGAAGTTACTGGAAAAGGGATTTTTCCTAGCCAGGATAGTGTTCCCCAGTATAGGAGACTTGGATTCAGGTCCTCACTATGCTGTATCCCTCCCAGTCTTGGGAAGGTCAATCAGCTGGTTTCATGCCTCAGTGTCCATCTGCTCTCTGGGGACAGTGACATCTCTTGTCACAGGGGTTTGGAGGACACAGCAGTGTCTGCCACCAAGGTCTGTGTCTGTGCCTAGTAGCAGAGCAGGCAGAGGAGGTTAACACACACCCCATTACATCAAGCATTTCTCTTGGTTTACTTCTGTTACAGAACAAAACCCTGTCTCATTTGTGATTCCCTTTGATTCATCTAAAACAAATCGTTGATTTGTGCTTACATCCTGAATGTTCATTGATTATTCACTTAGTGTTTAATGTAGAATGCATCTATAGTGGGCTAGTTTAAGTGAAGCTGCCTGCCAGTCATCTCTAGAAAGCTCTGAAGCCTGCTAAGTGACGGAGAAATTGCTGTGGTGATTGTTAGGCTGGGCAAGGCTGCTAGCGGGCTGCTGCAGGTAGGCATGGGTTAGCTACCGTTCTCTCTCTTCACAAAACCCAAACCAGGCACCAAAGTACCAGTTTCTCAGTTCATGGATGAGCAAATATTGGTCCTGGGGTGCCTGGCTTGGCACAGGCATCCAGAACCACCCAGTACTGTGCAGAGGTGGGCTTGAACCACCTGCCTAAAAGTGACAAAGATTTATGTTTCGCGTGAAGATTTTCCATCTCATAATTGTGCCAATTCTAATGTGGATGTTTTGTTTCTCACAAGACACAGCCCAAGAGATCTTTGGGCCTCGGTGGGTGAAAAGGGCTATGGCGTAGGCAGAAGTCACTGGTCGAATTAAGGGACTATGGAAACTATTAAAATAAACAAAGGGTTTCAGCGGGGGCTGGCAGGTTAACGTGGGGAGGAGGAGAGGCTTTTTAGGGCGTGCTGATCAAGCATCTGCTTAACAGCTTCCTGATTCAGGGAGAGGATTGTTGTCTTTGATGAGGGAAATGCATTTTTTCCACCTTTTTTATTTGAATTGAATTGTAGGGAGCTTTTTATTCAACAATGCCCTTCTTGGGTTTACTTTTTGAGCTCATGTCAGGCTTCTTTTGGAAAGCAAGATTTCTGTTTTAAATCATCTCTTTCTGTGATAATTGGGCACTGACCACTTCTTCTGTTTTTGTCTCGGTGTCAAGTCACATTTGAGTCTCCAGTATCTGTGCATTAGCGTGGATGTGTGTCTGATGCAGCGAGACAGCTCTGTAACTCCATCTTCCCTCCTGTCTGCCCCTGCCTTGGACTCACTCCCCTGATATTTAAGTATTCCTGCTCTCTTGCACTAGGTACAAGATAAATACTTATCTAAAAGTGAATCTGTATTTTGAAGTGACTAGACACATTTGTGCAAGATGTTTTAATTTCTCCTTATATTAAAGTGGACAGCATTGAAATGTAAACCGTTAGGCTTTGAAGAAGCTTCTGTGCAAAAATTAATCTCCACCCATCTTACTTTCGTTATGAGTTTTGTTGCATTGCAGTGCCCATTTACTTATAATTGTCACACTGATGGTTTAGGGCTTGTTGGTAGTGGGATAGATGCTGATCTGGTGGAAGAGCACAGTGTTGGTTTGTGTCAGTGCCATTACCTGGTCCACACCTATCCCTCAATGAGTTTTTAGACCACCCTGATCACATTTTCAAAGCTGCCTTAGAGCACATAGGTTTTTATTCTTTCTCTCAGGCGAGAGCTTTCTGGAGCAAGGTTTAACCTGGAGACCTTTTTTTGTCGCTCACTACTTGTGTGTATGCTGCAATAAATCCTCTATGTATTGTCACTGCTCTGAGAAATTTCATGGCTGTGATACCAAAAAAGTTGTGTGGCCTTGTAAATAATCAAAGAAACACTTTCAATACTGAGATATGAGCTACTTAAGATATGTGTAATAGCACTCATGCTTGTATAGCCTGTTCTAGTGAAAGCATAGTAGCAAGACTAACCCTGCCAGTACCAAGAATTTCATACAGAAGAAGCTGGAGTAGTTTTCTGAGTGAGGACTAAACGGCTATATTCCTCCCCAAAAGATGGGTGCTCAGGGGAGTAGAGCTGCTGTGCAGTGTCCCCATGCTGGATGTGAAGAGCAAGAACAATATTTGACTGTGTGGGTGGACCTGGATGGTGTTGGATTCTCTCAGACTCAGCCACTGCCACAGACAAGTACCTGTCAAATGAATTGTCCAGTTAACACTGGTAAAAGCAGTGTGGTGGTCTCCCTTCCCTCCTCTCTGTGCCCAGACTGTGATCTTTTCCTTTTATTTGATCTTGCCTTTTGTGTTTTAACTATTCCTTTTTGTTGCCATCTCTCATTGTGTTCTCTCCGGAGCTGGCTTTGATATCTTTTCTCTTCGTCTTCAATTTCCCGCAGTTTCCTCCCTTCCTTCTTCCTTTGATGTTGCAGAAAATGACTGGGATGGACGTCCTCCCACATGTCTCTCCCTCACTTAATCTTGTCCAGTTCAAATTATCCACTATTTGAGGAACTTTATCAGATGCTTTTCTAATAGTGAGGCTTTGTTGACTCCAAGCAATGATTTTGGGTAGAATCACAACCTGGTTTGGCTTGGAAGGGACTTTAAAGCTCATCTAGTTTCAACCCCTGCCACAGGCAGGGACACCTTCCACTAGAGCAGGTTGCTCCAAGCCCCTGTGTCCAACCTGGCCTTGAACACTGCCAGGGATGGGGCAGCCACAGCTTCTCTGGGCACCCTGTGCCAGCGCCTCAGGACCCTCACAGGGAAGAGCTTCTGCCTAATGTCTAATCTAAATCTACCCTCTTTGAAGGGGGTTGAAGCTGGTAAAGGTTGTCTGCCCAGGGAGGAAGTGGTGCTAGTCCTTGCACTGGGTGTCAGGGGTTGCTCCGAGTCCCTCCAGATCCCAGGAGTGATGGTGAGGCAGAGCACAGCCCCTGAGGATAAACCCCCTGGGTTCCAGAGTGGGGATGTGCCATGGCAGCTGGTGCTGCCAGGCAGCGAGAGCTCATCCTGCACCAGGGATGGAGTTTAAACCACACTGAAGGCAAAGCAAGAATCGTATTTAAAAGCAGATTAATTTACTGACTTGGAGGAGCGAGAGGTATTTAGGAAAAAAAAATGGGAAATGCAAATTTTAGCTGAGCACAAACATTGTCATTCAATGGCTGAAACCCTCTGCTCTGTCGTGCCAGTGGATCTGCATGAAACATGTCTTTTCCCTGGGCTAAAGAGCTGACCTGGGTGGGGGAAGCAAGTACCCGGAATGGTGGATGAGCATAATTAGGACATGGATTGTGGGTTGGCTCCGTATAGATCAGTTTGTGTTTCGTTAATGTCTGGTTCCACCCTGTCTGTCTGTTTTATTAGATTAATTTATTACTCTCTGAAAGTGCCTCTCCACTGAGCTAAAATATCTATTTACTGGAAGTATTTGGTTACCATGAAGAAGTGTATTTGGCATGTGTTTGGCAAATATTAACAACATTCTTCTGTTTCTTTTGCAATTTAATTGTCTATTTATCTTGGGTATTGATTGCTGAAGGCCTTGGTAATTATTTGCTGATTTTGGAAATAATGATTTTTAAAGGCTCGGATTACTTTTGTAATATTAATCATTAGCTTGGTGTGCTTGCCTCAAAGGATGGGCTCTCTCTGATGTCTCCAGTTGCAATGTGGACATTTACTGTCTGAAACTATGTCGCTGTCTTAAAATAACAAAATCATTACTGGCATTTTGTGCCTGAAACGAAGCAGAGATTTGCAGAGACGCAAACCTGGCAGTCACAATTCGCTCACAAATTTGCTGTTCCTGTGGCGGGAGGAGTGGCCAGATCCTGGAGTCAAATACAAAGATAATTTTATTTACGTTCTGCTGTTTCACTCTTTTCCACATTCATTTTCTGCTGTATTGGTCTCAGCTCTGGTTCAGGGTCGGTGGGGAAATGGGCTGCCCCTCTCCAGCGGCAGCACAGGAGCAATGCAGCTTTGCTTTGCAGGAGAGAAGCAATACTCCAAAAGGGTGTTACACTTGCAAGTAAACGCGCTGCCATACACCGGCACATCTTGCTTTGGGGGAAGGTGAGAAATTGGAAAGTATCCTCTGGGAGCTGAGTAATTGGCACCTGCTCTTATTGTGTCCCTCTTCCCACTTTTAATAACTTGTTTATGAAGATAACTCTCCCACAGATTTCATTACACAGCCATAAAACATGCTTTTTTAAAACATACATGCATTCCTATTCATGTCAGGTCTGAATCCCTACCTTCTTATGTTTCTGTAAGGAGGAGGCATAGTTTTTGTGTCATCCAGGCATCTTTACTCGCTGCTGGGTAAGCTCATGCTGGCCATGGGGAGACAAGCTGTGTCCTCGGCATACCTGGAAGGAGATGTAATTCTTCCATTAATACAAAACCTGGCAGGCGGTTAGAATGGCTGCGAAGGGAATTTTGTCTTCTTGTTGCTTTAGGCCTTGAAGCAAGGGATTGTGTTGGCTGTTTGAATGATGTTGGCTTTATCACCACTGGAGCTTGCATAGTAACATACATTACTAGAGAGCACAAAACGCGACATTCAGCATATGCCCCTGGGATCTCCAGTGCAGTGAATCCCACTTCTTTCTCTTGCATCAAGTGATTGTTTAATTGGTTTTAACAGTTTCATCTTTGTTCTTTTATTAGTGGATTGTGGTGCAAAAGGAAGCTGGGGGGGAGCATTTTTGGATCCTGTCCTGGGTAATGTGATGACTAAGTCTTGTTGAGCTTCATCTCTGTGCAGGTGCAGTGATACATCTCCTGCAGGGAATGTGGTGGGAAGAGCATCTCCTCCTCCTCCCAAAGGCACAAGTGGAGAAGGAAGAGGAGAGGGCAAAATCATGTCCGTGACAATTGTTTTCTGATTCTTTTCATCACTTTATAGAATGAAAATGGTAAGAGGAGCCTCAGAAAAGAGGGCATTGCAGCAAGCCCTGGCAGGGATGTAATCTCTTTTCTTTGTACCGAGGTATAAAGATAATTCTGATCAGGATTGAAACAGCGGATGGCAAATAATTCTTGAACAATCCGCTTATGGTGTTCCAGGATGCGAATGAAAACCACTAATGGGATAAAGAAGTATCAAGATAATTATCTCGGCTGCAGTAAATCCCATCCTTTCAGGAAAGTACTCTTGCGTGGCCACTAATTTCATGTGTACGAAATGCTAAAGCTGACTGGACATTTTCAGAAGTTAGCTGATTCCAAATGAGCCATCCTCTACCTTTTATCTACCTGGTTGGTCCTAATAAATCTGATTTCTGGTCTCTGCTGCCCTGTTTCATTTCCCCCCTCCCTGCAGCAGGTTAAAGCTGTCATGCACATTCTCTCCAGGGCAGATTTGAAACCTCCTTCGCCCTTTTCTTTTTCATTTGGTCTGCTGTTTTGGGAGACTTCCTGGGGCTTTTTTCCCTTTTACAGCTGGTAACGCTGTTGTTTTAAGTCTGACAGAAGAGCTGCTTGCACTATTAAGGTATGCAAGATATTTCTTAATTTGATCTATTTTTTCCCCCCAGCAAGAGCTCTGCCATGCAGTGCAGGGGACGGCACTGTGCTCCAAAATAAATCCAGTTGCACAGTCAGTTAATGAGGCTCTCGTTATAGGCTCTTTGCTGCCTTTGTGTTTGAACCTAATGGATGCCCCATGGATGAAGTGGAAGGATGGCACGAAGAGAAAGGAGCAGTTTTGTACTGACAGCATCTATGGCATTTGGATGGGGTTGGATCACTTAACAGTGTTCAAAGATCTGCGTTACAGATCTCTGACCAATACGACCAGAGGTCAGAGGAGATCTGCTGTCGGAGGTATGGGTCACAGAATGCACTTCTAAGAAGTGGCTGGTTCTTCATTATCCCCCATTAGCTGCAGGCAGCTGCATTTGCCAGATGTCAGAGGGTCATTTCTCTCCAGCCTCACGCTAAGTGAACTGAGGCACGCCTGAACCAGCTGCAGCATCCTTTGGTGAGCCGGGCTGTGCATCCGACAGTGGGAGCCAGGTCTGGGGACTGAGATGGCTGCTCATGAGCCATCCTCCAGCTGAAAGAGGCCAGCATCATCCCTTTGCACATCGGAGGACAGATGCCGTGCATTGCTGTCTTGTTGGGGAAAGACTCCATCACTGAGCACATGGAGAGAGCCCAAACATAGTTTCTTAGTGGCAGACCCTGTCGAATCACAAGGTTCCCATCTTTTCTTGCTGGCATGGCAGTACAGTTAATGTTCAGATGTCTTTTGGAAGTACAGAAGGGCTTCCTTGCTTTTGATAAGAAGTCAAACAAATGCTGTCCTGTCCACGGTGGGCTTGGGTTTCCAATCTCCTTCACGTGGCACAGAGAGGTTACAAGGGCCAATCTTGTGCTGAAATTCAAGGAGCTGGTATGTCTATTTTTGCTGTGGACTTGAGGTTGCTCTTGATGCCAGATTTGCCTTTCATACTACCGTGAGCTGTCACTTGCCTGTCCGAACCGGAGGATGCCCTTAGAGGCACGTGAAGCTCAGGCTTCCCATACCAGTCTTGGGACAGGTAGCCTGCACAAGGGTCTGATATGCAATTAGGCACAAAACCGACAAGGCACTTGCTTAGCAGGGCTGTGTGTATAGAAGAGGGTCCATGGGATCTGCCTCTGGAAGGCTCTTTAAGAAAGGAGTTGTGTTTAAGAAATGTGGTCACCTTTCATCTCAGTGGCTTGCTTCTTAAACAGCAGCTCTTACACTGAATTCTTGCACACAAGAGTCAGTATCAAGGTTTCTTCACTTGGTCACAGTTGCTAGCCCTGTAGCTCTAGGAGCAGGCCTCAACTTTAACACTGATGCCTGGTGCAGGGTTTTGCCCTAAAAATGTAGACATTGTGCAAGAGGAGTCTGGTGAGGTCTGGCAATTGACCCCTGAAAATCGATCGATTGCTGTGTGAGGCAAGATATCCATCTTTGAGAACACAGCTCCTACGTGCTCTTGACTTGCACAGAGATCTCAGTGGGGATTTTTATCTGGTCCTTGGCATCACTGCACACTCTTTGAATGAGCCACTCATTAATCTCTTTGCTTGCTCCTTGTTAAAGGTGTCTGGTTAGCTCAGTTGCTAGTTGAAGTCTCCTTTCTTCAGCCCCATCCTGTCAGGAAGTGGTACCTGGGGCGGCTGTGCCAAGTGTTACCTCCACAGAGCGTAATAAACTGTCTCCTGCCATCTCCTGCTTGGGTGAGCTGTACCCAGAGAGAAATGGTGTTTTTTTAGTGGCTGTCTGCAGAGCTCTCTGTGTGTACATCATTCAAGTCACTTGAGAAAGGCAGATATTTCATGTCCCCTTGGAAATCTGTCAACACAGTGGCAGATTGGTTGGCTTGAGTAGTGTTGTTTTGTCTGTTCATATCTTCTAAAATGCAGGTCAAGGAGTATTGCTATAATAGTTAAAGGAGAGGCAAAATGACAACCTTTAGCCCTTCATAGCAGCTGTGGTCATCAAAGGAGGTGTTTTACTGCTAAGATTGAAACTTAAAGCACTCCTCTGTTCCTCTGTTGCTCCAGAGCACTGGTTAATTATTCTTAGAGTCTTCAAAGCAAAGGTGGTCATTTCTGCAGCTACCTCTGATGATGACCCCATGGTGCTCAGAAGCCCCAGGTGAGAGCAGGATTCTCTCTAGTGTGCCCTGAATGTGCTGGGTACATGGGAAAGCCTTCCACATAGCTTTACCATGAAAGGCTGGGCTAGAAGTGGGTCGTGTAGGTGAGGCAGTCATCGGTGCAGAATTGGCCATTTAAAATCCACATCTACTCACTGGCATCATTTGGTGACCAAGATTTCTGTAGTGCTGGGGATGAGCATGTGGGTTCTTTACATCAGACTTACAGACTTACTTTTCACTATGAGAGTGGTGAGGCACTGGCACAGGTTGCCCAGAGAAGCTGTGGCTGCCCCATTCCTGGCAGTGTTCAAGGCCCGGTTGGACACAGGGGCTTGGAGCAACCTGCTCTAGTGGAAGGTGTCCCTGCCCGTGGCAGGGGGTTGGAGCTGGATGAGCTTTGAGGTCCTTTCCAACCCAAACCATTCTATGATTTGGCAGAGAGGAGGAAAGGGGAAGATGTTGGCAAGAGAGAGCTCATAGGTGGGTAAATCTGGATTGCCAAGCAGTGCAGAGAAGGTCAAGAACTTCTTTTGCCTGCTGGTGCGTGGTGTAGCACAAAGGTGAGAAGGTGTGGATTCATTTGTATGTGCACTCTTGTTTCGTTTCACTTCCAGAAGTCCTTATTTATTCTCTGCTGCCAGCTTCCTCTGCGTTGCCCTCTTTCCCTCTGCTCTGCCTACATTTCTCACTGTGATTTCAATTATTTATAGCATTTCTTTTCCCCTTAAACTACTCTGCTGTGTGTGCACTATTTAAGCAGCTGTCGCTTCCCAAACCCGTTCTGCTGACAGGTGAAGAGGCAATCCCTGTGCATACAACTCGTTAAGAGCATTTCAGGGCTCTTCAGCATGGGCAACTGTGTGAATGTAGAATTGCAATTGGATCTCATCTTATGGAAGCTTTTGAGTGTGGCTGAAGAAATAATGATCTGCTTATTAATGTAGAGTAACAGGAGGAAGCTGCTGAGGATAACAAGGGAAGTGGAGGAAAGGTTTTGCAGAGGAGCATTCCCCCTTTTTTTGGTGAAACTTAAACATGGTGAAACTGTTTTTTGGTGAAACTGAAACCTAAACTGAAACCTAAACCAAGAGGCATATTCTCCTCTCGGTTACATCAATATGCATTCGGAAGGACCTCATTATACTAACTTTATTTCTTTTCAACACAGGCTTGTGTCACAGAGAGGGGAGTCCTGGGAAGCAGGGAAGCACAGGCTTACCATGCTGGGCTGAGTTCAGAGCCGAGGCTGGGAGAGGCAAGTTTAGCTGTTCAGTTTAGTACTCCCTCATTTTTACCTCCGCAGTATTAAGCTTGGGGAATAAGCAGAAAATGTTTAAATCCCTTTCCTCATTGCTGCTGTGTTCAAACTGAATTAACTCTCATCCAAAGGAAGCCTGCACTGTAGGAAACATCTGCTGTGGTCCAAATCGTGTTTGAGGTCGGAATTAAAATGTATGTAACTGTTCAGTGGTGAGCAATGAATACACAAATCCTGCTCTTTGCCAACACTTGTTTTGTGAGACATGATTTGTACTCTTCCCTTGTACCTGTGTGGTTACATGAGTGTGTTATTGCAATACGAGCCAGCACAACCCATCTCAGGAAATAATGATTATAAGGTGGAGTGGCTTGCTAGAATATCAGATAATTTCTTATTTCAAGCTTACATTTGTTTGTTTATTTGCCTTCCACAAACGGTGTTTCTGGAGTGTACTCGTAATTGATGTGAGGATGTAATTGTATTCATGGTGCATCTGTGTTGGGGCAATATTTATGTGCAGCGTCTGCTCTGTGAAATATTTGTTCTCCTCAAGGCTCCTCCATCCAAGGAGTTGACGTAAGCTCTCAGGGAAAGCACAAACAATTTTTAGAGCTGTTCTAGATACAGTCCTTGTGCTTGTGTATCTCAAAAGAGCTTTTGAAAAGATAGAACAAGTCTCAAGTATAGACTGACCGGGGAAAGGCTGGTGCTTTGCTATATTTGATGAGCTTTCAGTTTGATGAATTAAGAAAATCTAAACCTCCCATTTTATGGAGTATTGTCTGAGGACTGGGCTCTTGGGTGTATTTGAGTGCCTGGGCTTCTTCTGGCTTCTTTTGGGTAAAGACCATTCAAGTTTGAAAAAATCGTTCAAGTTCCTTGAACTGTGTCCTGCCTTTCAGTGGGAATTGCAGAGATAATTGCGAAATAAACTGAGGAGTAACTGACAAAAATGAATCAGGCGGAAGTCTGAGCAGGACTCTCTCAGTGGTGTGTGCTAATGCTGTATTTCTGGTGAACGATGGCAAATGTTGGTACCATGTGTATTTCAGAGATTAGTTACATGATACTGCCAAATTCCTTTTGGATTAATGGATGTTTTGGTTCAGACTGGCAGCTCCTGAGGCCCCAGAGCAGCAGGGTGAGGGTGGTGGCACCAGACTTCTAGACAAGCAAGTGGATTGATGCAAAGCAAAGTCCTTTACAAAGTTGGCTGGGTATCGTTCATCCTATTTCACAGGTGGGAAATCAAGGCACAGGAGGGGTTCCTAACCTGCAAGTTGGTACCTCCTCCTGACCGTCCCTCCTGCAGGTCCTCAAACACAGAAGCCATATCTACAGAAGGATGGGTTTGCATTTATTGGGTTGCTCTGGAAGGTTTATGCTTGTGCTGGGCTAGAAAGTCTGTGGAGCTCAGGGCAGGGACCTCGAGAACAGCCAGAGAAAGCATCCACACTGCAGCATCTCGCCTTGCTCAGCTGTATGTTCCTCAGCAAGACTCCAGTGCTAGACAAAATACATGTGTGAAGAGGCAGACGGTGCCAAAGCAGCTCCAGGAAAGCAGCAGTTGGCCATTAATTTCCTCAGAGGCTGGGCTAGGTGGATTGATTCTGCTGCTGTGGAAACCCAGGCGGATGAAGGGGCAGGAGGCTGGGGGGGTAGGTCACACCAGAGTCTGCTGTTGGCTCAGAAGAAAGAGGGGGATTTTTATGTTTTGTAGTGCTTCTTTTCCTGCTTTGGAAAAAGCTTCTTTTTTATGTGCCTATGTGAATGCTTTATAGCCCGAGTGCTGTGACTTTGAGTAGTTCCTTGAAAATTGATGGTGAATTTTGACCACGTACAGCCAGTGTCTTCAAGTTCCTAAGGATTCTTCTCTCAATTTGTCATGTGTTTTCTTACTGCATGTATATGAGTGATTTTATATAACTTCTGAGTATTGGCAGGCTTACGATCACTTTCTCCCCCCTTTTTGGTTTGCTTGCTTTTTTGTTTAAGCTTGTCTTTTTCTAAGGGACTGAAGCTATGTCCTTCTTCCCAATATGTTTCAAACTTCTAGTCTCACTTTAGTCCAATTGGACCATGGTATGGAAATCCCAGAGGTGATCTAAAATCCTCCAGGTACTTCTGGAGGTGGCCAGGAGAGTGAAGAGAGAAGGTCTGTTGATGGCTCTGGTGGGGGGTAGTGTGAACTCCTCTGTCAGGTGCGGGTGAATCCTTATAGAAGGTGTCATCTTCACAAAGCCCCAGCCACAAGAAATGCTTTAATCAAAGCTTTTGGTTGAGTATGGACACCCAGCTTTTGGATTCTCCCCTGGGGTGGGGTGTGCTGGTGTGGCTGTGGCCAACACCATTCTCTGTGCCTGGTCAACAGCTCAGCTGATTCCTCATGAAGTCCTGCTGAGTGCAGAAAATAAACAAGATTAGGTGTGGTTTTTTTCCTTCTCACACCTCCAGCAAGGGTTGGAAGTAACTAAGAAAGAAAATAATCATCCTTTTTTTTTTTTTTGGGAATTGGACCATTCATTCCATTACTCATACCTGTGGCCAGTGCCTCATTTTCTAATTTTTGTTGCTCCGACTACTTTGTTTTTCCTTCGCTGCAATCAAGATAATGCAGCACAATATTCCACTAAGAATTTCAGCTATTCAATTACCTTTCAGAAGTTGACTTAATTGGCTCTTTAAGTGATAGCTCTCTATTGTGTGCAATCAGCACAACTCAAGGAGGGAGCAGGAAGAGGATAAGGACTTTGTTTCTAATCAATAAATAAAGGTCTTTCTTTGAAATAATGCTGCTTGCAGTTTGTATCAATGGTTAAATTACACCGAAGATGATAGTCTGTGCATTCCTTGTGGAGCACGGCTATGACAGGGTAACAAGGCTTTGCTATCAGCAAGCATGTGGGCTATTTTACTCTGTGTTTCCAGCAAATCCAATATTCTCCCCTTGGATTTTTTCCTCCCAAGTATTAGAGAAAACCAAAACAAAACTGCTGCAGAGCCTGGCACAGATGGTTTGGGAAAGTCTAATATGTAATGACTAATCATTTGTTTTGCACCTCATAAAGTATGCAAATGAATGTGATACCTGATGATAAATAATTAAAAATGGAGATGCAAGGCAAGGGGAGATTGTAGATGGAATAAATATATGGTAAACCAACTTTAAAAAAAATAAGCCATTCCGAAAGCCTAAGCTGCTCTTCCAAGCTACAGTCCATAGAAACAGACACTTCTTGGTGGAGGTTTGCCTCTAGTGCTTGGATCTAAGGGACTTTTGGCCATCAGTCAGGGTTTGGCCAAAGCTACCAATCTCAGGAGCTGCCACTCTTGCACAGCTCCATTGCACCTCAGGTCATCACTGAGCTTATTCCTGCCCTGGTTTAGGCAGCAGAAAAACTTGGCCAAGCACACAGGTTTCTTTTAGGTATATATATGTTTTAGGTTCTTTTTTCCTAGTTAGTGGGGTAAAAGTGATTGGCTGCTTCATACTTTTTTTTTTTTTTTTTTAAAGCTGAAGTTACTAACCATAATTATTGATTTAGTCCTAATTAAAAATATTTTGCATCTAGAAAGGTCGTCTTGAGATTGCAAGAGGCACAAGCCTGGAAATCACCCTCAGTCCCCTGGTGCTGCCGCTGCCTGGGACAATTCCAGCTCCTGTCACCACGGTCCCATCCCTGAATCTATCCCCTTCCCAGGCGTGGAGGCAGATGAGAACTGCAGGTGCTGAGCTGAGTAGAGCAACAGGTTTTAACGTTTAAGCATCCAGCATGCTCCTGGGTATGGTGCATGTGTCTTTGCACTTGATTTCCAACACCTTCTGCACTGTAGGGAGTTTCATTTCATCTGGGGGACTGACCAAGGGATGTTCTTTGCAAGGACCATCTAGCTCAGACCATTAAAGCTGGGATTTAATTGATTAAAGATGCTTCTTCCTTTGCTCCCTGCCCCATCCTGGTATGAGATGGATAATCACCCTTCAATGCAACGTTCTTGCTGCAGGAGAGAAGGTGGTGGTGGTGATCCAGATTTATAAACCTGCACTGAAGAGCAGCTTTAAGACCATTTCACATGTCAGCTTGTAGGAGTTTTTATGAAACCGTAGAGGTGGCTTGAGCTTGCCCTTTTACCAGCTAGAAATAGTGATGCTACAGTGTCCTGGTCCAGCTCAGCGTTAAGCAGGTCCTTAAATTGCCAGCAATCTTCTCCTGGCAGCCAGTGGCTGGTGTCAGGCGCTTTCGTGCCCAGACACCCCAACAAGGCTGTGTTTGTTAGCGGAGGGTTGGTACGGTCTTGCCTCAGTGGAGAAGTACTGAATGGTCATTTTGTGATGACAGTAATTGCAGCATCCACGTAGTTTCACCATCTAAGTGTTTTACTGATGATCCCAAGTGCTGGGTTGATTCCATACTGACTTTGCAGAGCACTGCGGCGCTGGGAAGGTGTATGGCATCTATTTATAAGATGCAGTAACTGCCGGCTTGCCAGTAATTTTGTCTGTGTTGAGTTAAGCAATATAGGGGAAGAAGGGAAAAGAAACAACTTCTTTGCTGTAAATTTACACTGTGGCTTCCTTTGCTCATGGGAGGGGCTGTTATGATAAAGTCTGGTCTGTTTTCACATCTGCCTATGAAGAAGGTAGGATTTATCTTTCAAATGAAATTTGCTTTGCTGTGCTGCCAGCAGGTTTTATTTTTTGAGTAGCTATTTTTGTGAAATACAACCTGAGAATTTGTATTGGCTTAACACTTAAAATTGTAGCCAAGGGAAGATGGAATATTCATCTTTATTGTATTTGTTTCTCCCGTAATGAGACATTACTGTCTGTTGTAAAGGAAGCGGTTCCCAAGCCCAGGGAGCATGCCCGGTTTTTTTCTGCTTGCTCCATTAGCTCGTGTGCAGACCTCCTGATTTTTTTATGTGCATGTGCTTTTCTACTTGTTTAATCCTGCCAACTGTTCTTCTGGTTGGAAATCCATTTCTATAATGCTGGGTATTACACAAATTTGTTGAAGCTCTTAATGCAGATAACGGGGGTTAGGCTGGTTTGCCCAATCAGGCTGTGCCAATTTTCTGCTTCCCATCAGTCACACAGAGAGCTTTACGCTGCCGCTCACCGAGGGCATAAAACGCACGCAGTAAAGAAAAATAAAGTTTAAGGAACAACTGGAGTGCTGTAAACGTCACTTGGATGTTGATTTAGAATCACAGAACTTCTCTGTTTTGATTTACGACGTCCCAGCACAGCACAAATTGTATGGCTCGTCATGCCCTGTAGAAATCTCTCTTTGTATTCTTGTTTTCTGAAACATTTCCATAACTAGTAATCATGGGATCCTAGCGAGAGCCCTTGTGTAAATAGCTTTTTGGTCACCACTGCTGTTTACTATTACCCTATACAGCATGGTAATGGAAGCTCCTTATTCAATACTCATACCGAACTGCAGCACTGATGCAGGTGGTGGAGCTTTGCAGCCCTGGATTTTGGGGGTTTGTTATGTGCATGATGCTTTGGGGACCGGAGCTGGGGCGGTGAGAGGCATTTTCTCTCCCCGAGCGCTGTGTGTGATTCACAGTGTTTGTGTAGCTGTTTCCAGCAGAACTGAGCACATCCCTGCCTGTTGTACTGTTCTGCTTGTTTTAATCTGTTGAATTTATCCATGGCATTTTGCCTGGTGGAGAGCAGTGGGAATGTTGTCAGCAGTGGCAGAGAAGGATGCCAGGCTGCGTTTTTATGATTATTTGTAGTGAAACCATATAAAGTCCATCCAGGGCCTCATGGCAAGGGTTTAAGTAGTTCTCAAGCATGCACGTACCCTTTGTTTAATCAACAACCTGCTTAAAGTTTGGTGTGAGTTTATATACTTGTCTTAACTCCTGACTTAGCTATCCACTTTTATTACAAACAAAAGGAACGAAATCATTCTGGCACACTTTGATAGCTACAGCACTTGGAAACCCTTCGGCTTCTCTCTTTCCTCTTTCCTGATTTCTTCCCAAGAATAGTTGCAACACTTTTCTTTTTTAGGACTTTGCCCTAATAATTACATCTGTGAAGATCCGCTGGGATGGGTTATCCCACAAGCAGGATTATGCCCTTAAATGGAAAATAAGCCGCCGCAACTGCCAAAGTTTGGGAAAAAATAATATTGTGGGAAAACTAAGTTGCTAGATGTATTATTCCATGTCGTGGAGCTGCACAGTCAGGAAATGCTTGTTAATGTGGAGAGGAAATGCTCGTGTCTTCTAAGTGCTTATTGCATTCTTTTTTAATTGTTAAAACAGGAAAACATACCTCTAATAAAATACCATCTAATACACCCTCTGTAAAAGGGAGGGAGGCGTGAGAAAACATCCGAGGGAGCCGGGGAGGCCAGGCTCACTTTATGAACTCTTTCATTTATTTGTTGGCTTCTGCTCCCTCCCTTTGCCCCCCAAAACCGATGGTGGTCCCGGTCCTCTCCAGGCTGCCTAGCCGGTTCCCTCTCGGCAATTTGGGCTAAATAATCTAATTAAGCTTTGCAGCTTATATAACTCCCTTGGCTCGAGGCAGCAGCCGGGCTGACGGGGATAGAAAACACATCTGGAAATAGTGTACTAAACATACTACCGCGGCCGGAGCCAAAGCGATTTGGACAAACTTGCTCATACGCACAAGATGTCCTTTGAACAGCAAGACGTGTGCGTATCGTCTCCTTGCTGAAGAAGTTGAAGCTAGAAAATGCTCCTATCCATAAATTGTTGCCCTGGCTGGGAAACTTAACTGCCTTTTCTCCTCTCCCTTTGCCTTTGGAACATCATCTGGCTCTTCCTCCTCAGCTCCGGAGGATCGGCCAGTCCCTGTGGTTTGCTGGTCATAAATAACGCGTATGTTTATGTATTTCAAAGGTGGGAAGGAACATCCAGCTTCATTTAGACCGAGTTCTTATCTGAATACCCATCATAGGAATTGCTTTCTATTTAAACTGAAATGTAACTTGGAGTAACTGGAACATAGCTCTAAAGAAACAATTGAGTTTTTTCCTGAGAATTCATTACAACCCTGGTAATTTATGTTAACGGTTAATGACATTAATTATTAAAACATGTGCAGTTTACGTCAGCTTGAGGGTTGGGGAGAAAGAAGAACTCTGCGATTCTATATTTCAAGTAGTGTGCCCAGAACAAGCTTAGTGAAAAACAGTGCACATCTTAGCACTCTCAGATGTCTGTTCTCCTGTTGATATCCATTACTCTCAGTAGGGAAGTTATGAGCATTAGCAGCAGAATGAATTTCTCTTCATGTGCAGTGATATGCTCTTATAGCTTCTTTTTATAGTCTACTGTCTGATGTTAAAGTAAAGAATTTATTTGCCTTTGCAGGTGTGCAAGGCTGGTTTAGCACTCACGTCCTCCCTGTTTCTGGGTGCTTGCATGGCTGCCTGCCCAACACATTCCAAATCTGTGCTGGGGAAGTGCTGTAGAAACATCGACCTCCGAAATGTGATATGCCAACACACATACAGAGGGACTTGTCCTCGGGAAAGCATGTACAGGGAATTAGCTACAGGCAACATGCACTGGCTGGGTTGCAAATGTGCGATACCAGAGCTGCAGGAGTGATGGAGGTGGTTTGGTGGATGTCACTGGGATGCAGCGATGCTTGAAGCAGTGTTCTGTGGCATCCTGACGCCAATTTGGCTTTTGAAATGGTCTTGCCACTTCTGAATGATGCCCAAGGATACACACCCGAGCAAAACCCACAGTGCCAGGGAGGTGGTGCAGAGCGTACCAACGCGGGGCTAATAAATGCTTAACCAACATTGGAACTATCTGGGATCCCTTCAGTATCTTTGCACTGGCAGACCTTACTCTGGTTTGTCATGGAAAGCTCAAGATTTTCTTTCACTGTTTTGATTTGTAAGGCTGTCAGAATGCCCCTGCTCTCACCAGGCTTTGGACATGGCCATGGGAGTCTTCTAGGAGTATCTTCATAGTCATAACTGTCTACATTCAGTCATGATCTTATAGTTTATACATCTTGGTTTTTTTCCACGGTCATAAAACTAAATAGTGAATTCCCCAAAAGAGGCTGTATATCTTGAGCCACTCCTCCCAGCCCTTGACAGCATTGGAGCTCACCTATCTACATTGCTCCTTTTCAGACAGGGGTTTGCTGGAGATGATGGCACAGCTCTGCCTCCACTTCTTCCACATTGCTACTTTATCTGGCAGACTGACTGCCCTCTCTTGATGTTTTATCCCTAAAGAAGAAGAAAATTCAGACATACGGCTGCACTGGGCAGCGTAAGATGCAACTGTTTAGTCATGAAAAACTCTCCATGGGCTCTGAGGCTGTTTGCTGGGTGCTGCTCATGGGTTCCCACAAGGAGACAAGGGCTCTTCTCCTTTCAGCAGGCAGCCTGTCCATCTTGTGTTCCCCTTGCAGCACCTAAGCATGTTAAACTGAATCTTTCTGTAAGATAGCTTCCCTTTGAGTTGGAAAGTCTGGAAAACTGAGCCACAGCAGCCCACAGAGCAATTAGCATTACCTTATATATGCCACCAGTAAAGGTAACAGTGTGTGAAATACTGAAAACCCAAATGCATTTAAATAGACATGTTCAAAGGAAATGAGAGGCGTGAACTGTGCATCTTTGCTCACAGGGAGCATGAAGTGTCCTCTGCCAGGTCTAAACAGCACTTCAGGAATAGTCGTGAAATTAAGCATAAATGCCATGGTCTTGTGGTCCCAAGCTACGGGAAGCATACCTATTTTTGGAGGCGGAAAGCAGCATGCTGTAAGGCTCAGTGCATTGCCTTTAAGCCATTAAGTAAACCTGACATTGCAAGAAAGCAAAACTTCTAGGGGTGTGGTTTCACAAGACATTTGAACTGCTCTCCATTTGGGCTGCTGTCCAAAAGGGCATCCTAGTTCCCATGTGCTTCCTTTGTACCACTGGCTCAGTCAGCAGGATGATCTGGCTGAAAATTAAACCCATAATGAGGATGCTTAACTTTCCAGCTGGATCAGCCCATGGGTAGGGTGGACCATGGGGCTGTATGGGTGTTGGTGCCATCCAAAGAGGCATAGCACAGGGAGCACCCTGCCTATTTTGGCAGTCTTGGCGTGAGATCACTGAAGGCCACTCATGACACCTGAGCTTGGCATGGGGGAGTGGGAGATGCCAGTAACATTTAAGAGCAGCAGCTTGTGGAGAAGCTTTCAGGCATCATTTAATAAGCAACCAGAGGTCTTAACAGTAGGACACTTGCATAGACAGCATCCTCCTCCTCCACAGCTGTTTATTTTCTACCCTTGAAATGTCCTGCAACCCCCGCCTTGTGCTGCACGATCACCAGCATCTGTGTTGCCTTGCAGCAGAGCCGATCTTCTGGAATAACGCTGCTGCTGGCATGGGGCTGGCAGGCAGCTCTGCAGCTGAACTGTTGTCGGACGTGGAACCAAGGCCTCCTGGCTCTGGGTTTAGTCCTTGAGCTTTCAAATAGGAAAAAGTTAAATTACTGCAGGTTACAAGTTGGGAACTCCAGCTTGTTTGTACTTCCAGTGACATGTTTTCTGCAAGGGAAAGAAATAAGGTGTTTTTTTTTCACTCTAAAGCAGGCCGGTGTGGTTTTGTAGAAGGGAGTGCTGGTATTACTTGATAACCCTTTCTCATGTTTTCTTGGCTGCCAAATGAGAAAAGGGAGAAGTGGGTCTTCCTACTCTTTTAGCGGTATGTTTTTCTTCCCAGGAATTATCCTAGCATATAAAATGAAACAGGAGCCCTCAGATAGCATCAACACTTAGGGCTGGTCTAAGTGTGCTATTTAATGGCAATGTCTTGTTTTTTCTCCGGAGAGAAGAAAATGTACCCCATTAAGTGCTCATGTTACAAGTCCGCACCCTGGGGGATAAATATTTCAAATATTAATGCTGACTAATTTTTAAAAGGTTCTGTGTGCGTTTTATTTTAAGCATTCTGCAAATTATTCAAGACTGTTAAAACAAAATGCAATTGAGATCAGCTCATCCCGTGATCAGTATGTGGTGATTTAAAAAATCTGCTCCTACCCACCGCTAGCACAGTCGTGCATCCGATCGGGGCATTGGTACAATAAGGAAATTGTAATCTGCTGCCGTGGATCTGTAGTTAGACAAGATGTACAATTTACATAGACACTGGAGCGAAGGGAACACTCTAAATATCCTTTCAGTCTAATACAGTCACATGCATTGCAAATGAGTTGCTCTTTTGGAAAAAGAAGTCAAACCTGACTTGCATGGAAGTTCTCAGCTATTAACATCAGCGGAGCCAGGGACTCCAGCCAGAACTTCTGTGATTTCCTTGATATCCTTCTGACTTAGTACATCACTCTAACTTTCCCATATGTGTTCTCTGATTTATAACACAGCAATACTTTATTTTGTAAAATTCTTTCATACACTCAGCTGTGCCAAAAGATTCATATGTTATTGATTAAACAAATTCCCCCTGTTCCAGGATTTCGGCTGTTCTGAGTCTGGCGGTAATTTTAGTGGAATGATGAGTGCGATGGTCGATCATACAAGGTGGTGGAGAAAGACAATGTCCTGGCCCTTATTGCTGCTAATCAATAAGTTATCCTTCAGTTTGCAAAATGGAACTGCTTTTTCCACCTGCCACTGCCGCATCTTATCCCTAGATGGGCTGAGCTCATCCATCAGCTGTGAAGTGTCTCATGGTCATTTGTGAGGATGATGATGGTGTTGGATTTTAGTGGTGTTGGGAGGAGGATTAACAAGAATTTCATTTAGACTCCTTCACAGGCAATTAGTGACAGCTGCTGCTAGAGAAAGGGTGTGACGATTAACACAGTGACCTTTGCAAAGATCAGCTTCCCTTCTTGGAGGGATTCCTTTTGGCTGGACTCACGAGCCATTAGCACTAGGCACAGAGTGGGATGCATGGGTGCTTTGGGGGTTGGTGGAACAAGGCCTCTGTTTCACTATTAACATAATTAGGTTGTAATAAAAAGGGGTTTCCTAGTAGACTGTGAGGCATTTGCTCTGCTTCAGAGTTTTCTGCTTCTTTAAAGCTACAGAGTTAGGTTTTGCCAGCACCCACAGGAACGTGGTCCTGTGCGCTCCAGACATTAGCTGTTTCTTCAGGGCTGATTTGGTTCATGAGATTTTACTCACTAACTTTGGTATTTGTGGTGAGAACAAGGCGAAAAGGAAAGAAATCCAGTCCGGAGGTTTGCAAGTGGTGAGAGCCAAGCAAGTCCAATTTGGGTTTTTACTGTGTGTGATGGATTTGCAATCCAGCATGAAGCTGATGGCCACAAGTGACAAAAAAAACAACCCACGGCATGGTCAGTGCCAAGACCGATGTGCCTGGACCTGGATGATCCAAGGCCAGGACTGACAACATATGCAAGCTCCAACCTTTCCCATTCCCCTTTCTCCCCCCTTTCTTTCCACCCCTTACCAAGGTCTGCCTCTGTAATGTCTTCACTTAAAAATCCTGTAGAGCTGCAATTATTACGAGGCGTAATGGCCCATGATTTCTGTAATGCTTTATTTCGTTCACTTTCAGCATGTTTTTATTCCCCAATCAAATAAAGAGTATTAAAAAACCTACCAAGAACAAAGCCTTTGCTTTCCATTTGTGAGAAAAATGCTTCGAAAGCTGTATTCGTGCTACCCAGGTAAATAATTAGATTTTTAATGAATTAGCTTTGCTTTGAAGACGAAAGCTGTAGTGTTCCTAATTAAGTTGTGAGGAGAGACATAGAAATTTGGGGGGTTTTCACCCAAGAAAAAGGGGGGGAAAGAGGACTGCCAACCCAGACAAGGCTGGGGACCACCTTGGTCTCAGCCCCATCTCGTGGGGTCTCTGTGCTTGCAGCACCTTCTTTCAATGTTGTTTAAATTAATTCTTTCAGTGTTTTCCCATGACAGTGAGTTGAGAGAGATAATATACTTTCTCTGTGCACCACATTTCCTGTTATCAGTTTCGAATTAATATTTCAACTGAATGGTTACTCCTATATTTTGAGACAAGAAGAATGGAATTCTGTGATATATTTTCATTATATCACTCTGGTTTATATGCTTTTCATCATGAGCCCTATTATTATGCCCATCCTAAAATGAATAATCTCATATATTATTTTCTTTCTTTCTTCGTAGAGCAGGGTTGGTGTTTTTTCAGGCCTTTGATCATTCTCATCACTCTCTTCTAAAGCCTGTTTTAAGTCTGTAATAATACTCCTTTTCAGATGAGGTGAAAACTATTCTGGGATTAGCCAGCATCATTTTAATAATGTTATAATCTTCATACTATTATGCTCTTTCCTGTCCACTAAGCAGACTAACATCTTGTTTGCCTCCTTTTCCATCCTCCTTTTTCCCCTGGATTGCTGCTGCCTAAAGAGCAGCATCAAGATGCTGATGGTCTGGTCTCCTTCCTAGTTAATATTGTTAATTAAAACCCAGGTGAAAAATACCTTGCTCCCCCTGCCCCCAATTAATTTGTATCCATCAGCTTTGGTGTCAATTTGCCATTTTGTTGCCTTTTCTCCTGGTCATTTGCTGCTTTTCTGGCTCTGACGAGCTTACCTCTGTGTCAGCTCTGTATTTGGCTACTTCACAAATTCATCTTCTTCTCCAGATCTTCACTAAATCTATTAGACGGTGAGTTTAATACCAATCCATGTGGCTTCCTCTTGATAGTGAACGTTTTGCTATGATGAAAATTCACTATTTAATTCTGTCTTCTTTATCTTCAGCTCAATGGCAGTATTTGCCCTCTTCCCTTCTCCTCCTTAGCTGTTTTACAGCAAAATGAATTGCCAGCTGTTTTCTCTGTCTTGTTAAATCCCTTGAATGGGTTGATAAAACCCCAGGAAAAATCAGAAGGACTAGTTCCTTTTGCAGAAGCTGATGGTGGTTTGTGCCTGCTGGGGTTTCCTCACCTTCTGATGCTTTTGTTTGCGGCAGGTAAAACCCAGGGGATTCGCAGTGATCTTGGAGCTCTTTGTATCATTCAGTGTGATTCACCCTGGAACCTGGGCTGCAGAAACAGATCCCAAACCTGCTCTGCAGGTACTGGAGAGCAGTGTGACAGCTTCTGCTGCCTCCTCTGTCCCGATCCAAGATATTTGAGGCATAGGTGATGGGCATCACTGTTTGCTTTTCCAATTCCTGAATTTCTACATCCTTGCTTTGGAGCCTGTACCCCTCCTGCAGCTCCCTGGGGAGTTTTTTGGGTCTGGGCACAGGTGCCCCTGTGACCTGCTTTCCTTCTTGGAGGGGGATTTGTAATGTTACCATCCATGTTATGGTTCACCATCCTTATAATGGGAAATCTACTCATCCTCAGCTCAGAAAACTTACTTCTTAGGACTTTAAAGCTTATTTTTGGAAGTATCTGTGTGAATGTTGTCTGAACTTGATCTGAGATGCAAACAGTTGCTCCTACTTTGAAATAATAAGGTGCAGGTGATATGTATTTTCCTCTCTCTTTCTGAGGACACATGGGCTGAGACAACACTAAACTCCAGCAAGGAGACATGCAACAGGAATACGATCCAAACCTACTGCTGGAAAAACAAGAAATGGTGACTTAAGGGAGCCTGTGTTCCCTGGGTAGAGACCATCAATGGAGAGACGCGTTGCATTTCTACCTCATTATGCAGAGCTCTTGAAGGTTGAAATGTTGTTAAATATACCACAGGCTCTTATTAAATGGCTTTATTAGAAAAAAAGCCACACACACACACACACACCAGATTGCAGCCGGTAGAAGCACTTTCTTTATTTGAGGATCATTTTGTCAGACAGGCTGATTTTTAATAAGCCTTGTGTGCCAGCAGATGTGTGTGTTCAGCGTGATGGTGATAGAGTGGGGTACTCAAATCTAGCAGCCAACCCAGGGCAGTGCAAGAGCCTCCATGGTGCTGGGCTGATCACTTCTGCTAACATCACCCAGCCAGGCAGCCAGCACCTTTTACTGGGTAGGGACATTGGGTACCTCTGTTTGTAACACGCTGTAGGCTCTGGTGCTGCAGATGCTCAATGACCGGTCAGGACACTGCTTGAGCACAGGTTCTAGGTTGGAGCGTGGCAGTGGCACTGACGAGTGCGTTTGGCTGGTGTAATTGAAATACATTAATGGACCTTATTCAGGATAGCGCACACCTATCCTATGCTGCCAAAATGTTTACGACTTTAAAAGATGAGTATAAGGCTGGGTACAATGGTCTGCTGGCTCTTGGAAGCAGAGATGATGCATCTCTCATCTTGCTTATCTTACAGGAGCACAGTTACTGTTTCTTCAGGTTTGAAGGAAAAGACCTGCTCAACCTTCATCCTGCCTGGCAAGGCAAGGACTTTTGGGGTATTTTAGATGCTCAACTACCCTCTCTTTTTCTTTCTGCTACTTAGGAGAACATTTTTAGTGTCACAATTTAACCTGTAGCTCTATGTACCCCAGCAGAGTTGCTTCCCAGTGGCTTTTTAAGGGATGTGTTGAGGTTAAGTTCATGGTGAGTCTCTAAAGCTGTTTTCTTCCTTCTACAGCCAAAGAAGCAAAGGACTACATTTTGCTTTTAATGGTATTAAATGTTTATTATAGAGTGACTGCTGAATCCTGTGTACCTGTGTGCAAAGTGTCTTAATACCTGTGTGCTTCACTAACCATCAGATTTCCATGTAAAGCAGGACTATCCTATTTTGCTGAGTTTAATTCACCGACACGGCGCAGAAACTCCTAATATCCATTTTAATGGTCCAGTGAAATTCTGTTAGCAAAATACCTAATGAATGCTGCGATTCAATCAGGGCAATCTAGAGTGTAATGTGTGGAGCGGTGCCAGCATTATATCAATCATTAAACATCAAAACGTAAAGGGAAGAAAATCCCTAATCATCATCTAACTCCAGGAGTTCCTGTGAATGGCTGGGGATGAAGCCAAGCGTGGGCAGCCTGGGATGGGGACAGGGATGGTGGTGAGCTGGGGTGGGATGGATCACCAGCTCTAATCCCTGGGCTTCACTGGTTGCATTTTTGGATTGCATAGATGCTATAGCATGGGGAGGGGGTTCTTTGTATGCTCCAGAATCCCCCCAGGCCCTTGCAAGTCCTAGAGGAGGAGCGGTTACTTATTAAAGGGGTGCTTTAAATAAAACAAAGGAGAATAGTCATTGCAGAGACATTTTCTGTAGGCAGTTTAGTTTTCTGCTCCAACTCCCTTTGCAGTGTGAACTGGGGACTGCACTTTTTTTTTCTGTCTCTTTTTGCCCTGGGAACTCTTGTAACAGACAGGTCAAAAGGTGCAGTCGTGCTCTCAAAGCCCAGATTTTATAAAGATAAATGGTTTAGTGGTTTGGGGGTTGTTTTTAGTTTTTTAAACAAAGTCTCTTGAAAGTCTTCCTAAGGAGAAGCAAATTCAGCTAGCAGAGACTTTGCATTTGCTTTTGAAAAGATTGAATTGGAGGGAAAGCTTTGGCTTTGGCCATGGGTCTGCTCTGCTGGGAGAGGTTATCTGCAGAGAACAAAACCAGAAGTAATTGGTCCTGAAATACGGACACGTTTAAAATGCACTGCAGGTTCCCTGGGAGGTTGGAGTGTGAGTTGAAAGACTAATGCAGAATACAGAATTATAATATTCCTGACTGTATATATATAAAGAGATATATATAGACATATATAGATATGGAAGACTCTGAGATTTCATGGTGGGGTTTTATTGGCACTGGTCTGATTTTGTGCCCATCTGTTGGTTTAGGATCAGATTAGGTATTTTGTTTTCACTCAAAACCTGAAAATGGATAAGCTGAGTGGACACAGATGTCCCAGCCCTGACCTCTGCAAGCCTGGTTTGCACTTAATAGTCACTTAAAAAAGAATGAAGCCACAGAATTCTTCATCACGAAGAAATACTTGTTACTAAACGGATGCCGTCTTGGATGGATGAAAACCTTTGGGAATGCTGCAGATCAGCTCTGGGAGCTCCTATAAGGCTCCTGGGGAGCAGCCCATGAGCCCTACCAGTGTGTGCCCATCACTGTGCACTTCTGCATCCCGGTTGCTGGGGAAGGAGCCCGTTCAAGCATCCCTGCCTGCTGTTTCACCGGCAGTTCATGCTGTCACCCAGCAAACCCAGCACAGGGTTCTCAGCTGGCAGCCGCAGCCAGGCACAGCCGGGGCGAGAGAAGGGAGTAGAAGGGGACTGTGGGTCAAGCAGTGATGCTCAGCCGGATGCTTCCTATGGCTGCTGCTCCCCTTTCCAGGGATACACCCCCAGATCCGCTCCCACAGCACTGGGATGGACAGATGGAGGCCGGAGCTCAGCTATGCCCAGCGCTGCCTTCTCTGGCCTGCAGAGAGACCGCCTGTTTGAAGCTGCTGGATGCACACTTGGAGCCTTACAGCCAGCCTGTTTCTAAAGGCAGCTTTGCAAAAGACTGTTGGGTGCAAATATTAAGCATGACAAGGTGAGAAATGGGTTATTTGCAGGGTACTGGGCATGCACGATGTGTGCTGCAAGTTTGAGAGGATTTTGGTCTCCCAGCTGTGTCCTGCAGACAATTGCCTAACTCTTGACTTTCTTTCTTTATTAAACCAGTGTATTTTAAGCCTGAAGCAATGTGTTATCTCCCAAGGAAAAGTAAGCTGAGTCTTTTTTTTTTTTTTAATATAGTTATAGCTATAGGAGTTTTTATCCTGCAGTGCTTGAGTCTGGAGATATTTTAAGAGCTCTGCTATCTTGTGCTGGGAGGGAATACAATAAATATGTAGATAGGGAGTGCTGCTGCTTTGAAAGGTAAGTAAAGGGTCTGTGCTGAACTGACACGAGCTGAAAAATTTGTTCAGCCTAATTAGCAGCAAATCACTTCTATGTCCAACCTTGCTTGTGGAGATGGGAACCGGTTCCCTCCCCCTTTATCCTCTGATGCCCTTCGTGGCTTTTCAGAGAGCCCTGGCTGAGTGGCTGAGGGTTTTTGTGAGGACGGCAGATCCGCATCCACGCATCTTTGCAGACCGGCGAGTGCAAAATGGCATTACTGGAAATTCATGGGAAACTGTACACCCATCCTGGGCTTTGTCTCGGACTGTTAGAGCTGTCACCGGAACCGGTCATGATCGATCCGCTTTTAAATTTCATGAAATTTTAATTAAAGAATGGAAAGCCTCCGAAGACATCACAGGACAAGAGCACTGGAAACAAATACAATTTCACTTCCAACCATTACCTAGAAAAGCAGTAAATGGTTGACTGCACATCACCATTGCAGTTCTAATGAAAAGTACAGCTCTTGGCTTCAGCGGGCAGGTCATTAGTGACTGAATAATCAGTGACATTTCCCTTCTAAATCTGACACAAACGAAGTGCAGTGCTCTGGAAAAAGCCATTAAGTGCAAAGCCTTGCCTTTACTCTGCTTCCAGGTATTGCAGGATGAGATCTAATGGCAGCCTTTAGCTATGATTTGGCTTTGATAGCATCCATGGGATAGTAACCCCCTGGTATGCTGAGAGCCAAACGCTTCCAGCCTTGCACAGGCACAGTTCCTGCTGCCATCATGTCTTGCAAAGACAGAAAGTGAGACTTGTTCCTTGCTGCTGTTCACAGATGCAGCTGGTAAAAGATACAAGTAGGAAAACCTATAATCTAGAGTACTACTGGGAAGCTGAAAGGTTTATTCTTGTGTCTGAGAGGTGCCAGCAGGTAAAGCTCTAGCTCATCATGGAGTCAATTTAAAGCCTGACATCCCCCTGTGAATTCCCGTGGCAGCTCCCAGAGCTGGGTGTTAACCTGTTTTTGTGCACATTCATCAACGTTTTCTCAATGTGAGTGGAAAACGAGTGGCACCACACAGGAAAAAGGAAGGACTGGTCTTGTTTATGTCTATCCCTCAGCTTTCTCTGAATAATGTGTTGTCAGATGGACGGAGTCATCAAATGGGTGTGACTTCCTCTGCTCACTCCCCACGTGCCAGTGGCTTTGAAAATAACGCTGAAAGGTTAATAGGAGCCAGATGGCCTGGGGGGGGTGAGAGGGTGTCCCTTGTGTTGAAGCAGGTTTGGGGGGGGAAGAGAACCCATAGGGGAAACTTTTCCTAGGCAAAAGCATTACCGGGAGCTGGGAAGCACTGTTGTCTTGGAAACTCTCTGCTATGGAGCTCGGTATGTCTGATCTTCAAAATTCCTTTTTCTTTATGGCCCCCAAAATAGAAGCAGTCAGTGTATCTTTTTTCAATGGCTCTGATTTATATTTAGCCCTGTGTTGGGAAGTTCCAGTGCAGTGGTTTTGGTCATTAGCTCTCCTGGTTGTGGGCTCTCTCATTAGCTCTCCTGTAGACCCTGGGCTAAAGGTCTACTAGTCAGGGGATAAATTTGTTCTGGGTATAGTCCTGTGAGTTATAGCCTTCCTAAAAGCACATGAGTGACCACAGATAAAAGTTGATTTTTTTAATGAGTAGTTTCATTAATAATGGGGTAAAAACAGCCCAGGAAAGTTCATTAGTGGCTAACTGATTCCACTCCCAGCTATTGTATAGTTAGTTCCAGCTGAAAGCTCTTGATAGTTTTATCGCTTAAAAAAGGCATGCTGGTAAGATGTTGTTTCAAAATAAAAAGCTTTGTTACACTATCAGAAGTTTATTTTTTATATATTACATTTATGATACATCCTTAAGGTGTATATCCAAACATATGGATTTATATAAGCATCCAGACAACTATTTCCATGTGATATTCTTTACCCTGCTGTGTTTCAGAGAGGTTAGGTTTCAAAAATCCCTTTTGGCTGTTAGAATTTGGGACTCTGTTCCGAAGCTGGAGGAGGAGCTTCCTCCTCCCTGCCCTCGGCTCCCTGCAGAGCAGCATCCCCCTTGCCAGTATCTTGCTTTCCATCACTCGCAGTCATCCCTGAGATGCCCTGTACCATCGGTAGAAGACCATCAAGATGCTGTCCAAGGATTCTCCCAAATTACCCACTTGAACACCCTTTGACGTGTACTCTTAAAACTCTTTCCTTTGTGTGCCATAAGGAATCCAAAGCAAGGAGCAAGGCCATTAAAAATACTGATGTTCCTTGGGTTTGTCATGGCTTTAACAGGCCATCACCACCAGTGCTTTCAGTTCTTTTTCTCTTGGCTCTGATTCCCTGCTGCTCACTCCAGCAGTCACCATCTCACACCCCCAAACTTCTGGAGGTACAGAGAGATGCAGAATATTGCTTGTAAAATCAATGCCAGCAGCTGATTCCCCTTTCTGAGTTTATAGTGAAGGAGTAACTACCATGCAACTTATTCTTTGCCATGTGCTTCGATCACAGAGAACCAAATTGCATTTCTGTATGGCCTGGAAACCAAACTTTAAAGAGAAAAGCAGGAATAGCTTTTTAATTGTAGTTCTATGACTTAAACTGCCCTCTCTGCAACCCTCTCACCAACCAGCGTGCTGGACCACAGGTCCCTAAATCCACATGGATTGTGGAGGTAGGGGAGGTACGAGTGATGAGCATTGCTTTTATGGCTTGAAAACCTTTGGAGCACAGAGGAGAAAGTTTCTCTCTCTTTTCCATCCGCAGGTGACATTGTGGACATCTACCAGCGGGAGTTTCTTGCTCTCCGGGACCGGCTGCACGCAGCTGAGCAGGAGAGCCTGAAGCGCTCAAAGGAGCTCAACCTGGTCCTGGAGGAGATCAAGAGAGCGATCTCGGAGAAGCAGGCCCTGCGGGATATAAACCGGACCTGGAGCAGCTTATCTGGTGAATAAACAGAGACGTTGAGGATCTCGGGCTGTGTGGAAGCTGTTGCTAATGAGGAGGTAGAGAGGTGTGTGCGCGTGTGCTGGGCTGCGGACAGGACGTGCTCTTCTCTCTCCCAGCACCAGCAAATTGTGGAGTTCAGAGGGACTTGGGAACCTTAAACTCCTGTTTAATTAGAGGTGCACAGGCATCATTAAACACTGAGATTTGCCCGTTTGCTTGCTTACAGGCTTTTTTTTCCTTGCAAGTCATACATGCCTTTTCCTATGGCTGTACTGAATCCATATGGAAAATGGGTATCCAAACAGAGCGGGGAGGAAGGAGTTAGGCTGGCTGAGCACCCCTTACCCATTTATTCGTTCTTTTTTCTTTAAGTTGCACAGTTGAAGAAAATTGGATCTCTACAGAGAGATCCGATTTGACCTTCACTTTATCTTCATTCTCCCCCCTACATCCCAAATATTTTGGGACTTCTTTAAGGCCCTCATGGCTTCTGCTGAACTTTAATTGGGTTTGTGGTGGCATGTTAAAGGTTGGCCCGATTTTTTATAACCCAGCGGTAGTCTCGGGTGGCCAGGCTGCTCTAAAAAGGCTTTTTGCCTTGCAGTCTCTTCCTACCTACCGTGCCTTGCAATTGATTCCCTTTTCCTTTTTAAGACGAAACCAAGTTAAAACTGTGGAATATCACCAACAAGAATGTGCTGCACCTTCCCACCATCTTCCATCATTTGCCACATTTGCTGTCAAAGGAGAACAGTCTGCAGCCAGCCGTGCATGTGGGACAGGGGCGCACTGGAGGTAAATGGGAATTAGTGCTGCTTCTGGTGCTCTTCCTCACCTTGGTGCCTGTCCCTCTCCTTTCCTCCGGGCCTGGCTGTGGTGTATGGACATGAGCAGGGCTGGAGGAACGGCTGCATGCATCATGCAAGCTTCCTTGGTGACATGTGGGGTGGGTAAGCCATGTCACCTCTGCAAGTCTATGGGGAACTGCTGTCTATGCTCTTGACTGGCCCCGAAATGTTCTTGATGCTTCTGCCAGATATTTTTTGCTGCTTTCCATCTCCAGGGTGCTCTAGGCTTTGCCTGGAAGGTGGTCAGATGAAAGCATACTTTGCAGGGCGTTTCATGCAGACTTTCAAGTCGTCATAGGCGACAAATCCCATCTGAAATAGGACTTTGGTTACTAGACGATTCCCCCGTGCTCCCAAATCCCAAAGCCAAAGAACTGACTTGCCCCTTCTAAACTGAAGTGCTTCTGGCCATGGAAGGGATTTGGAGAACAAAAGTGATCTTGAAGCTACCATTCACAGCCTGAAAAGGCCCCTAGGAGAGGGAGGGTTTGGGTTGTTTCCTTAGACACCAGACTTCAGGGAGAAAAGGAGTCTATCTGACTGCCATGGGTGCCCTGCCAGCCTGGCACACTGGGGTGCTGCTGGTTGGTATTGAGCTGGGGGACAGGAGTATGGGAACCCTACGTAGCCCAGGAACCTGCCAGCCTGCTCATCACTGCTGGTGTTTAATGATGGAGCGTGGCACCGAGCAGGTGAACCATGAGGCGGTCATGGGAACAGAGCAAAGAGTCTTGTCCCAGCACACCCCCTCTCTAAAATCTCTCCGTGGCCCTGGGCAGTGTCCGTCGTGATGGGAATCCCTAGTGTGAAGCGGGAGGTGCATTCCTACCTCACCGACACCCTCAACTCCCTCATCTCGGAGCTCACTCAGCAGGAGAAGGAGGACTCCGTCATCGTCGTCCTCATTGCTGAGGTAAGACAGAGCTTTGCCTGTTTATCCCATTTCCCTGGCCCCCGTCCCATTCCACTGTCTGCCAAATTCAGTGCCAAACAGGATGGCTGCCCACCTGCAGGTCAGCTCTGCTGCTTGTTGGGGCAGATAAGCCCAACCTTGGGCTGCTGTCTGACCAGCAGTATTAGGTGCATCCTGCCCAAAATGAAACAGTGGTTGGACCACAAGAGGGTCAGGATGTGAGCAGGCAAACATGTTGCATTAGTAGCTACCAGTGCAGCACATCCATTTATCTTTTCCATCTAAATTGGATGGTTCTTGTAGGGTGCTTAAGTGGTTGTTCCCAAAATGTGCTGGAGCATCCCCATGGCCACGTCTAGGGGAGATCTCAGACCTGCTCCTGAAGCAGTTTTGTTTCTCTGCATACTTGTGAGACAGCACTAACACCCTTTCAGAACCAATCAGCAGACCCAAGAGTCTGCTAATTTGGGGCTGTGATTAATATGCCTCTTTGTACTGGTATCGGAGCCAGAATCAGTTGCTGGATCCAAGGGCTAAAAAGCCTTCATACATTAATCCACAAGAGCTGCTTTTATGTATGGGTTTAGATGGTTATTTTTCTCCATGGCTTTCCCCTCAGGATTATTTTCTTGAGCCTGAAGTGCATTTGTCTGAATTTCCAGAAATCCGGTGAGAAGGATAAACCTCAGTTTATCAGCATGTTACGGGGAGTGGAAAAGAGATAAATGTCTGGGTTTCCTGCCTGTTTACCCATAATGTGACGTTTTGAGTAGCATTTGCCTTCAGGTCTTTGGCTGGTATTTTGTACAAGGAGAAGGTGTGCACAGATGGGTGCAACCCAAAGTGCCCGGGACAAGGTTGAGTCCTGGCCATCATTTCCCTTTGACCCAGGACAGGTTTGATGGCTGTTTTCACAGCAGGTGAGTTAAAGCAAGAGATGTTTTAAGCAACTTGACCAAAACCATGTCCTGTTTTGGACTGCAGCAGTGTTTTTTGTAGTTAACTTGCAAATAAGGTGCACACTGTGATGGCAGCTCTTGACTTTCCCTGTGTACCTGTGATCAGGAAAGCAAACAATGAATACATTAATTCTGATACTGTGAAGTGCAGGAGCACATGTGCCATATCCCAGTGACAGTGATGGTAGATGTTGCAGATCACCACCACCATCGCTGTCCTCTCTTGCCAAGCTTGCTTTTGTAGCTACACAACATCCTCTTTCCAAGTGCCAACTGCCACTGTGCCCACTCTGCCTCTTCCCAAAGTGTTTCTTGACGCACTTGCACTTGACATTGCTTATAGAGTTACTCAGGCACGGGATAAAGAGTAAATAGTGGAAAGGGTGGTATAAACCTGGAGTGGACACTGGGTAATTTGGAGACTCAGGACAATAAGTGGAGCAACTGAATGTCCTTTTTGGGATGGGGACTTCTCATTTCCGACCCACTTCTAACCACTGTGGGTCTCATCCACAGTAGCTGGGCTGCCTAGGAAAGCTGGGGCTCCTTGGCTCATGGAGGGGAGCCCCGGAGTGAGCTGAACAGCTTGGCTGTCACCAATACATGATGACCATTGCAGCGACAGCCGGGTGCTCAGAGCAGAGCTGTGTATTTGTTCCCAAAGCCAGGAGCATCTTTCCTGTCTTTGTTTTTCCCGTTGCTGTTTTCTTGGCAGCACTCGGGTAAGAAATCAGTCCAGCACTGGGAGCCTGTTTGAGAAAGGGACCTTTTTCCTCTTGAGAAAATCCTCCCTTGTCACCATTCCAGTGTGGAAACCCTGTCCTCAGCCTGACACATACATCCCCAGCATCTCACTTCTCACCTCTGCCTGGCGCCAAGCAGCAGCAGCTGATCCCGGCTTCTGCGGTGCTGCGTCTGCAGATCCACCCAAGACACGAGGTCCCATGATCCATATGACCGCCCAAAACAATGCCACCACCAGGAAGCAGGAACAGTTTTTGCTTCTGAGGCTCCTGCCCTTTGTTCTTGGATTTTGTTTTCCTGGTCACTGTGTAGATGGTTTCTGTCCGGTGCCTGTCCCTGTGTTTGCGCTTAATCTCGCCTGCAGATAGGCGTGTGCAGCACTGATGACCTTTGCCTCCCGACTGTTACGGGTTGCCAGGTTGATTGTGGGAACAAACTGTTCTTCTAGGACGAAAAGCATCAAAATGAACCTGAAATGAAAAATGCATGCGTAGAAATAGACCCCTCTTTTTCACAAAAGGGGCGGGGAGTCTTTTCTGCCAAGAGTATTTGCTTGGATGAAAGCCAGTGTCTATAGAGAAATTAAACAGCCCAGAAGTTAACACTTTGTGCAATCGCTTGGTGCTGGCAGGGGCAGAAGTGCCAGGAGAGAGCACATGGGGAAGATGTGCAGGGTCTTGAGACGTTTGGGGTCGATTTTGGTGTGTCATGCCTTTGGTTAACACTGGCCATAAAGGAGGGCTCCTAAAAGTCCATCAGCATGGGGAGAGCGGTTAAATGGGATGAAAGGAGACATGAAGATGAATGAAGATGGTACAGAGGTCCTGGCAGTACCCTGGAGTGTGTCGAAGGGGATTTCTGAGCCACGAGGAGCACAGGCCGAGGCTGAAGGGTCTAACACTGCTTATCTTCTGTTTTCAGACGGATCCGCAGTACACAGCCGGAGTAGCAGAAAACATCAAAAACTTGTAAGCAGTTCCAAATAACTACAGTAGTACGGGTGTGCCTGTAGTGAGGCCAGGGAACTGCTTCATTAAGGAGAAAATACACACTTTGCTGCTTCCCTTTTGGTTGTTTTTTGGTTGTTTTTTTTTTCTTCTGTTCTTAAACTCTGCTCTGTTTTTGCTATTGCTGCTTCCACTTTATGCTTGTTCTAAAATGCCTCCCGTGTGTAGCTTCTAGTAGGCTGCTTTGTGCTTGCAGTATGTAACACACAGTAATGCTGTTTCATTTTGCTCTTTCTGTCCTGTGGTGTTGTGAGAGGATGGATTATTTAGATTTCCAGCAATCCTGGCAATTGTTTCTGTGTCTAGTACAGCCCTCTACCTGCCCTGCAGAGTCAGAGCAACTGGGCAATGTGGTAAGCACGCCCGAATGCTCCTGCCTTCTTTTGCTTTAAAATCCATGATCCATTTTTCTTCCTGCTCCAGCCTGTTTGTTTTTCCCTTGTTCTAGGCGCTAGTTACATTAGTCTCTCACACTAGCTGCTATTTATGTCCTGGAGTCTTAGTGGCTTTTGCAGCTTCGTCTGTGGCTGTTTAAGCAAAAGCCAGTGATGGATTTTTAACCGTGAGCTGGTCCAGGCGTTAACAACGTCAGAGCTCGGAGGCAAAAGAAAAAGGTGGTGAGAGAAGAGGCTGTGACTCCCATCCAGCTCCTGTGACTGCATGTTTCTAAAGGACTGCAGCCACTGTAAGGAGGAGATGCAAAAAGGCAGCACATCCTCCTGGCACCCTGTATCCCAAGCCGATGATGGGAGAGGGGCTGGGGTGTGCATGGGGAGGGTTGTGTTCCCGGGCACTTGCAGAAGAGCTGAAACAGAGCCCTCCATCTTGCTGTGCAGGAGCTGGCAGAGCTCCCCTCCTTCTGCTTACTGGCAGGAGGACGCACTTATCGGGGGATAATGGACTGATTGTCCGATGGATCCTGATGAAATTACTGGGCGCTGCTGCAGGGAGCGCCTCTGTGTAGAAGGCCTGAAACTTTAATTGACTTAATGATTTGATTTCTTGCCATCCCCCTCTCCAGCACCTCCTGCCCCTCCCTCTTTCACTGAAATGATTTCTCTTCGAAATTGAATTGAGGTGGTGTGGGGCCAGGGCAGGCTGGGCTTGGATCACAGAAGGGAGAAAGCAGCGGCTGCTTCAGTACAGGTTTTATCAGCTGAGTGAGAAGCATCTGTTTCACTGCTGCCTGAGGAAGGGGAGATTTGATAATGTCAGCTGAAAATCTTGCCAGTCCCAAAGAGGGAATAAAGAAGGGAAAAATAAGTGAGAAGTTTTTGGCAATCTCACTGCTTTGTCTCCCTCTGCCCCATCTCCCGTCCTCCAGGCTCTGCGCAAACAAAGGAAATCAGCCTTGCACCAAATGTTCTCAAAAACGCAGTGTAAAAATAACTGGTTTTCCTGCTTATCTCTCACAGTCACAGTAATCTCTGGCTGTTGCTTGCCAGGCTCTTGTAGGTACCCATTTTTCAGATGGGTGACAGTTTTTTTCCTGTGTGAGTTTGACTCTTTAAAGGGTTCTCAACCACATTATAGGGAAAAGAGATGCTGGTTCCCTTATCCCTCAGCATAAGGGAACCAGGTAGAATTCCTGCTGGTTGTCCTAACTACAGCACAGCAGTGGTTTAAGTAACTTATCAGAAATGCATAACAGTCTCTGCAAAATGGCTTTTAATGACTGATGCATTTGGAAAAGTCTCTAAATGTCAGGAATGCCGGCAAGTCTTTTCTTTGGTGCACCAGTCTGTGGGTCCGTTTAATCATATAGAGAGTTCATGGTCCTCTTGGCTGGTCTTAAAGCTGACCTCTGTGTGCATGCAGGAGGGAGGAGGGATGCTGGGGGGGACCATGCAAACATGGGGCTACTGGGCACCGTGGGAAGGAGAGAGCAGCTTTACAACTCCATGGCAGTCCCTGCTGATGTCCTTTGATGAGGCCTGCAAGTGCTCTAGCTGCTGGGGAGATTTTTTTCTTAGAAGCTGTGTTTTTTGTTTGGTTCTGCAGCTCGGTGTTTACCCAGTGATTTGGTCTATGAAATGATGTGTCAGACATGGTGTTTGTTTACTGCTGCTTTTCTCCCTCAGATTCCCAAAGGAAATACACTCAGGTCTCCTGGAGGTAATTTCCCCATCTCCGCATTTCTATCCTGATTTCTCCCACCTGCGGGAATCCTTTGGGGACCCCAAGGAAAGAGTCAGGTAAGAATCAGTGAGCTTAAAAACAAGCAAACCCTGAATTAAGTAACTGCAGCATCTCTCCCGCTGACTCCAGCAGGGAAACCTCTTCTGCAGGGCCAGGCAAGACCCTAAACTTGCTCTATCCAAGGATGTGGTGTGGGGGGGTATGAACTGGCACCAGGTTTGCAGGACTTGCCTTGTGCTGTGGTTATTTTAACCCAGATGATGGTCATTTTGGAAGTCCCTTAGTTACTTGGAAGTAACTCTTAGCTGACCAGTTTGAGACCAAAAGGGAGAGGCCGTATGCCATTCCCTGCTCCAAGAGCTGTGTCACCTTCCCAGCTTAAACCCGGCCTCGGCTGACTCCCCCAAGCAGCCCGGTATTCCAGAAGAGATCGGTGCTCCCACCGTGTTTGTCTCTTGCAGGTGGAGGACAAAGCAGAACCTTGACTACTGCTTTTTAATGATGTATGCCCAGTCCAAAGGCATATATTATGTGCAGGTGAGCTTGGTGCTGGGGATGGAGGGGAGGTGGGTGTACCTGTGAGTTCAGTGTGGCTCATACCCAGCTGAGAGAGGGCAGAGAGCATGTCCAGTTGTGTGATGCAGCAGAGTGGGAGCAGGTTGTAACCACATAGACTCAAAAGCTGGATTTCTAAGATCCTTGAAACTTGGAGACTTCCCACTGAGGGAGGGCAGGAATCCTTGATTCATTTATTTGTTAGATTGGGTGACAAAAATCTGCTTGGAGCATCTTCTGAAATAAACTAGGTCTGTGCCAAAGCTTTTCTCTGGTCTACGGCGTGATTGCTCTGCATGGAGAGGCTCTTACTGGAACCTGGATGTATCATTAGCACTGAGTGTCCTTTCCTCTTGCAGCTGGAGGATGATATTGTGGCCAAACCAAACTATCTCAGCACGATGAAGAACTTTGCCTTGCAGCAGCCCTCCGAGGAGTGGATGATCCTGGAGTTTTCTCAGCTGGGGTTTATTGGTAACGTTCTCCCCTGCTCACCCCAGTCCCATCAGGCACGGGCACACATGACTGCTGGTTCTTGGAAGCACTTATGCTCTTGGTCCAAAGAGTTGTCCCACAAGAGAGGTAGTAAAATACTTGGACTTGATCCCTCCCTATTTGTGCGATGACCCTTGTGTTTGCACACAGCAGGTACTGCTGATACTCACTTTTAATAAACATAAACCTGATCATTGGCCCAGCCGACAGTCGAACTGCTTAGATGTGACCAGTAGCTTTTAGGCTGGGATGTGATCTGGAGTTGCCTAAGAGTGTGCAAAAGGAAGTTTACATCAGCACAGAACTATTTTGGGAACAGCAGTACATGGTTGCAGTAGCAGCTTGATCTGTTATTTTGGATACTGGTTTGACTGGCTTAAAACTTGTAGTTTTCGGGGCAGGAAATGGCCTGTCCGGCAGCTGGCTGAACCTTTTTCACCCTCATTTCTCACTACTGAATAGGAGAGTTTTAGGCCTTTTGATACTATTATGACCTGTGAGACTAATGCTTTTTAATTCTGCAATGAGTATTAAATCCAGAACTGTATTAGCAATGCCAGCAGTACTGGTACATAAACCAGAGCTGCATGCTATTTCCTTTACGTAGTGAGATGGGCACATCCAGCCTCCACAACCCAGTCTCCCAAGTTTTTTTTCTTCCCAGCTCTGATTCTTGACCATTTTATACCATAACTGCTCTCTTTTTAATTAATTTGTAGGAAAAATGTTCAAGTCTCTGGATCTGAGCTTGATCGTGGAGTTCATCCTGATGTTCTATAAGGACAAACCCATTGACTGGCTGCTGGATCACATCCTTTGGGTGAAAGTCTGCAACCCTGAGAAAGACGCAGTAAGTAAACAACCTCTGTTGAAGGGAAACCTTCTGTTGCATGTGGGCAAATATACCCTTGGTCTGTGTGTCCAGAGGATCTTTCCTGTGAGCTCTGGTGCTCACTGAGTTTGCACTGAACCATGCCATCCCTGGGGAGCATGCTGGAGGGCGTCCTTGCAGATTGTGTAAGCGAAAACCTGGGAGTTCAGGCTTTTGTAGTCTGCAGCTGCCAGCAAAGGCATTATTTCTGCATCTGAGCACTAACAGGGTATTCCTGCTCCAGTCCTCGAGGAGAGTAGCCATTCCCCATTCTTCTGTGCTGTTTTTCATTCCGGTGTGCTTCTCTCCCTGAAGCTGTTCCCTGCTCGCTGACTACAACCCCAGAATAACCCTCTGGCTCTGGACTCGTGTGCCATACCCACCTCAGCACACATGCAGGCTGTCCAGACAGCTCACCCCAGATGACCCAAGCGCAAGCCCACCGTGCATAGTGTCCCAGAATGAAACCAGAGCATGCAAAGCTCTTGTCAGGGTTTCTAGGAGGGTGCAGAGAGGTGAAATGGGCTCCATTTCCATGCTGCTGTCTCGATTGAGGAGCCGTGTCTGCACAAAGCCTTGCAGGCAGCAGCACAGAAGCCCCCGTGCCCTGCGGAGGTTGTGCTTGAACTCCCATCGGAGCAGCAGTGAGGGACTAAAATGAGTGGGAATTGCAGAGGAGGAACGTGTGTGACAGCAAATGTGAGATGAGCTCATCACCAGATACTCTCCTATCTCCTTTATGAACATATTGTATTTACTCATATGCTTGTTCTCCCTCCTCCCCCGGCAGAGAATGAGCAGTGGAGTCCCCGTGCAGTTGAAGCCAGTTGCTTAGGACAGAGCTCATGGTCACAACTACTTTGTGGTGGCAAATGCCAGAGCAAATGGTCACTCTGGGGATAAATACTGTATTTGTGTGTTTTGGGGGCAGGGCTCAGGGCTCTGCAGAACTGAGGTAAAGATGTGGTTTAATTTGCTCTGGTCCCTGGTTAAGGCCATGTCATCACCTCCAGTCCCTCATGTGCAGCAAGACCAGTCTCAGTTGATGTGTGTTGTGTCCTCCTGGGAGTTCAAACCATGTGTTCAAGTGTGACAGAGCAACCCCCAGACCTGTCTGGCAGCCCCAGGGTCCTCACAGCCATGGGCGAAGGCAGGGTGGTGGGATGCTGGGATGGAGCTGGGAATGATGCCGCTGTCTGTGTCTCCCTGCCTTCAAAATCCTCAGCTTGAGCATAGATTAAATGCAGATCCTGCTGCGCAGGATTGTCTTCTCCTTAGCTCATCTTCGCTCATCTTCTCCTACCTGGCGGAGCCCAGGTTTTCCCAGGGGAAATTGCAAACCTCTTAAATGTGTTGCCTTTTTAAAAATTAACCTACTTTCCGTGTGGATTTCTGGCTTCTTTCCCTCACTGTTTGCATGATTAACTCTGCACAGCGCCCTTTCAAACATGACTTTCCTGTGTAAATCCCACTGTGCAGAATCAAATTGGTAGCGGGGAGGATTTGTCTTTTTTGACTGAAATTCTGTTTGACCTGAGCTTCTGGTAAGTGCTTTGCCTGCTCTGGATATATTCTGCTTTTTCTTTTTTAACTAATTTTAGATTTACCTGGGCTAGAGCTATGTGAAAGGATGACCTTCTTACCACCAACAGAGCCATTCCCCCTCCTGGCTCAACTGATACAACACTGCTTTCAGCAAGTGCTTCTTTAGCACAAGGGGAAAAGGGAGAAAGAAATCAAGCGATGCTGTAGCTCCCTCTGTTCCCCTTCCTCTTCCTCTCCCCATCCAGAGTGAGATCAGACCTGATGGGTTGCATCTAGGATTGCTGGCAATGAGTAGCCATAGTCATTAGCATGGCTAGTTTTAATTTTTTTAATGTAACATGAGCTGGATCAGGGGATTATCTCCTCTGCAGCTCACACGGGTCATGCCTGGAATTTCCCAGCTCCCGGTGCTGCCCATGCAGGCAGCACGTCATGGGGGCTCATTGTGGCTGGCATTCCCTGCTGTGCCCTGCCTGGTGCCAGGGTTTCTCTGTAGGCTGTAGGAGCAGATGGTGGCAGGGGTGTGCATGCATTTCTTCTCATGGAAAAAGCAAAAGCCAGAACCTGCTCCCCTAAACTGAGAGAAGTCAACTATTTTTAAACGTGACTTCTTGTCTCCGTGTTCTCAGGGGGTTTTCCCTTTTGTCCTTTTTTTCCCATTCCATTACTCTCCCTCCACCCCATGGAAAATCACTGTTGGATCAGAGTTGCATCTCCCAAGTTTATTTACATGGTGAGACGAGTGTGAAACAGTCAAACAAGCTTTGACAATGGCACGTGCCAGACATCTGCTTAACAGCACCTGCCAACAAGCTGAAAACTGTCCGTCTGGAAAGAGCCCACGCCTGCTGCCTGTTCGCTTAGGCTCTGAATATCCCTGGACTTAATGTACTTCAGACACTGGTGATCCTGAGCTCCGAGTTGTAGGAATAAGGCTTTCCCAATGAGCCAAGGACAAAAGAAACTAAATTCTCTGGCTGTCCCTAGCTGACAGCACAGAGATTTGCTCAGCTTTGCTAAGCTATGCTTGGCAAGGAGAAATCTGGCACTTAAACCGGGACACTCCAGCTGCCTGGCGAGTGAGTGGCCAAGAGTCACAGTCAGGTTCCTCCAGAGTATGGTTAAAAGCCCTCTTATCAAATGAAAGCCACACCAGCACAGAGGGGTACAGAGATGGGGAGGCAGGGATGTTTATCACTCCTCCTTGTCCATTCTTCTGCACAGTTGACTGCAGACGTTTGAGTTTGGAGCTCTGAGGGATTGTCTTGTTTCAGAAACACTGTGACAGGCAGAAGGCAAACCTGAGGATCCGCTTCAAGCCCTCGCTCTTCCAGCATGTGGGAACCCACTCCTCCTTGGCCGGGAAGATACAGAAGCTGAAGGTGGGTACCAGCAGCCTGTCCAAGCTGCAGGTGGCCTTTGTGCCAGGCCTGGCCTGCAGGCATCCAGGAACTGGCTGCTTTTGGGGTGGGGATATCAGTGACAGCAGCTGGCAGGATGGTGGCAGCTGGATTTCTGTGCAGTGGTTGTATTTTATTCTGAATTACAGTGAGCTCATGTGGCTCCTTCTCAGAATGGCAGTGACGTACTAAGAGTCACTGCAAGCTTTTAAGTCCTGGCTGCCCATCCTGACTGCCAAACTGTGGTCCAAGCAATCAATTTCAAAGCATCTACTGGAAAACCTTGGAAAACTCCTTGGTCGGTCTGACTTCCTTTCCACCCAGCTCCTTGTTCCTGGGGTTTGCTGATAGGTGAACTAGAGCTCAAATTGTTTGTGTATTTAAATATCAACAAAATCAAGCTTCCCACAGCTGTATGTGCAGGACCCATAGACACATCTGTGGGCTGTGCTCAGTTCTCTGTCTGATCCCCAGCTAAATGATTGGTGTAATCCAGTTTGTATCAGTGCCCATCACGCTGTGTAATCCAGTCATTTTATGCTGTTGTCAACCTCCCAGCCACCTTCTCTTCAGGTGTAAGGACTGTTTGCAGTGCTCCTCGAGCAGGGATGCTTGGACAATGAAGGGCTCCTTGGTGCTGGATCAGAGTGCAGAGCAGTGGTACTTCTCTGTGCTGCCTCTCCTGACGTTGTGTCCTGGGATCCAGCCACGCATTGCCTGTCTGGTGCCTTTCCCAGATCGCTTCCATCCCTCATCCTTTTGTGCTGTGCAAATAGAGAGCTTTTAATGTGCAGTGCGTTGTTGCTGGAACCTGCGTTCCTCATGGAGGAGAGCAGCTCATGATCCTTTTCTGCTTTTTGCTTTGTGCCCACCAAGGACAAGGACTTCGGCAAGCAGGCTCTGCGGAAAGAGCACGTGAACCCTCCCGCGGAGGTCAGCACCAGCCTGAAAACCTACCAGCACTTCACCTTGGAGAAGGCTTACCTGCGGGAGGACTTCTTCTGGGCCTTCACTCCCACTGCCGGAGACTTCATCAGATTCAGATTCTTCAAACCCCTCCGCATCGAAAGGCCAGTGCTTTGGGAGGGTCAGTGGGGGGACAGCCTGGAGCATGCAGAGACGCTTTCCTTTTGCTCTTTTAATTCGTGTTAAATGTCTTGTCTGTCTCCTGCTTGTCTGCCCCGGAGGGAGTGGTGCTTTTCCAGGGGGATGATAACTCGACCCTTTTTTGGTGGGGCCGCATCTGCTGGAGCCCTTTCATTTCAAGCCCTTATGAGCAATCCATGATGTATCTAATCTGGTGCGGAAGGTCTCCTTCCAAACCATGTGCTCATGGGCTTTTTGGGAAGGTGCCTGATGGGTTGAGCTGTTTGGTGATTCAGTTGGGGTGAAAGCCATCGTGTCACCCCTCGCTCAGTGTGGGTTTCCATGGCTTTGGTCTCTGTCACAGGTTCTTCTTCCGCAGCGGGAACATCGAGCACCCAGAAGACAAGCTCCTCAATACGACTGTGGAGGTTTTGCCGTTTGACGTAAGTGTTTTATTGAGGATTGAGCTGGGGGTGGAGTGGGAAGCACAAGAGGTTTGAGAGAAGGGAACTGCTCAAAGCCATCAGGAAAATCTTTACAAGACGCGAGAGCCTTTGAGAGGTGCTGCCTGGGGATCATGCCTGGTGTGGTACCACCTTGGGAGCAGGGATGCTGTGCTGCGCAGTCACTATGGGAGCCATCCCTGCCTGCAGAGGGGATGCCGGATGGGTGGGAAGGCTGCAGAGGAGGAGATGGAGCCAGGATGGTGCAGTGGAAGCAGCAGCATGAGGCTCCGTGTGCCAGGCAATGGGACAAGGTGCTGGCAAGGGCAGCTCTGGGATTGCTGCTGTTGCTTGGAGCTTTTGAACGGCTCTTGCTACTGGCCTTGCACAACGCTCCTCTCCTTCCCACAGAGCCTGCAGTCGGATAAAGAAGCCTTGCAGGAGGGAAGAGGTGCAGTGTTCAAATACCGCAGGATGCCGGATGGCTACATCCAGATAGGTACAGCAGGGTGCGGGGTGGTCAACTGCCCACTGGGTTTGGTAACACAGCCCATAGCCTCACCTTCACGGGAATCAAGACCCTTAGTGCTGTTCACTTGGCAAAGAGTGATTTCTGCTCATCAGGAGCCAGGTTGGAACAGGATTTAATTGTCATCTCCTCTCCTCCACTGCCTTCCCTTCCCTCTTGGACTAGGTGTCCTCTTCAGGTAGTTTTCAGGCCTATGTTTCTTCCTGTCTCTGCTCAGACCTGGGACCATATTACTCAGATTATCCATTTGCCTAATCTTGTGTTAAAAACATCCACTGCAGGCAATTTCACACCTTCCTTCCACTGCCTGTCTCAGTACTCACACCACTGGAAGCTTGGACTTTGTCTCCTGCTACCTGAGCTTGTTTTAGTGCTTGCTCTGCCCTTGGACAAGAACAAGTCATTGCAGCCTATGGGGAAATGCTGGTGCATGGTAAAGCTGACTTGTTCTTGCTAAGACTTTTTATTTTTAATAAATTAAAGTCCCTGGCACATGTAGCTTTTTGCCATTTTAGCATTCCTCTGCAGTGCTGTCTGGTTTCTTCCAGTTACATTTAAAACAAAAATAATAAAATCACAACCAAAAATGGGACATTTTTGTCTCCATGGCAGGGATCCTGAACTAACATTTGTCTTTTACAGGCCAGTGCTGTCCCACTCTGCCCCGTTTCTGCACAGCAGTGATATGTAGCCAAGTACTCCCCATTTTGCTTTGTTTAGCTGATATTTTGTTCCCCTAAGCATAGCATTTTGCACTGTATTGACATCCAATCCACACTGATGGTTTTCAGCCCATCTCGTGTTGGGAAGCTGCAGGCAGAGGGCTGCCCTGGCTGTTTGCGGTCCCCTTGGATGGGGGGGCTGGGTGCCAGGAGACTGTCCCTGTGTCACCCCTGTGCTCTCCCCACCAGGCTCCTTCTCCAAGGGTGTTGCAGAGGGTGAGGTGGACCCATCCTTCGGGCCGCTGGAGGCCATCAGGCTGTCCATCCAGACCGACTCCCCGGTGTGGATCATCTTGAGCGAGGTAAGCTGGGCTCCATCACCAGCGGGATGTCCCGAGGCTCCTGCCCTGCTCCCCTCTGATCCCGGCCCTCTCTGTGTGCAGATTTTCATCAAGAAAGCAGAGTGACCCAGCGTGCGGAAGGGTGGATGGACACACGTGGATCCCGTCCTGCTCCCTCCCCTCCCGCTCCCTCCTCCCGCGGCGCCTCGCCTGGGTGCAAGGGCAGCGGCAACCGGCACCGCCATCCTCGGCCCGAGCTGTGGGGCCAGGACATCCTGTGCTCCAGAAGAGGAGCAGAACCAGGCAAACCCCGGTATCCCGAGCAGAGGGCAATGCCCCTTGTGGGTGCAGCTGCTGAGCTCAGGCCACACGGACACAGGGGTTTGGGGTCAGGATGAGCTTTGATAAGCGTGGGAACAAAGAGCACCTTCAGCCCAGGACAGGGCCACCTCTGGCTGTACTTGGGGCACTTGGGCACGTTGAGTCCCACCAGCTGACCCTATGGGTGCGCTGGGATGGAGACAGGCAGGGACCGAGGTCTGCCTTGAACAGTCCTGGCCACAGCTGAGGATTAAGTGGGGGTGAAGACTTGACCCTCCTTCAGCAGAGGAGGAATGAATCCAAAGGGGTTGGAGCTACAAGTATGGCAGGGAAAACAAAAAGAACTATGAAATACGCCACACTGTGCCTGCCAGCATTGAACACAGCCCCTTCACTCACAGTGAAGTCTCCAGTGTCTTCATGCCTTGAGATTGAGTGCAGAAACCATGGTTTTTAAAATAACTGTTTCAGTTACTGATTGGTGTGAAATTGGGGGGGGTGGGGGGTGGGAGAAAAAAGAACAACTAAGCAGAAGTAGCCCAGTTCAAAACTAGTAGGGATTAGTGTAAATCCCGCTGTCTCTTCAGCTATACACTGGAATGCATTATACTACTTTCATGTGCTGTATTTTTTATTATTGGATACATTTGATTTTTCAAGTACATCTCTATATAAATATATAAAATAATGTGCACTGTAATAAAAGCTAAATTTAAAGCTTTGGTGCGGCAGCGACAGTCACTTGTGGCAGGGAAGCACTTGTTCTGCCCTTCTGTACCCTTCTCCAGGACTGGTAAGTATACGTGGGGACCACGGGCCAGCTATAGCCCCTAAACCCAAAATGAAGCCTTCCTTAGTACTCACCAATACCTGAACTCCCAAAGCACTGCGCAGTCCCCAGGCACCTTTGGTTCTCCTGTGATTTCTACGTGATTTCTAGCTGATTTCTACTGAGAAAAGGGATTTATTTTTCTGTATATCCATGGTGTGATCATTCAACATCAATCAGTACAGCAGTAAGGAGGAGTGACGACAGTGTGCAGGTTAATCCATGCTCTGTGAGGCAGAGCCAAAGGTATTAGAGGTTTGAGAGCACAGTGCTACGAAACCTGGCGCTGAAGCTTATCATCAGGAGCAGAAGCTGGGCATCGTTTGCTTTCTAGAAGGGCAGTTCCCTCTGAAGAGTGGAGCTCCACATGCAGAGCAGTGCCAGCATCCACCTCCCTTCAAAGGTAAGCACCGAGGGTGAAGAGGGGGTTTTGGGAGAGCCGTGGCCCCTCTCACCAGGCACCGAGCAGCTGGAGGGGCTGCACCAGCGCTGCCATCCACGGGGAGCAGCAGGGCAGCAGGAAGTGTGCCAGGAGCCCGGCCACTGCCAGCCCCAGCAGCAGCCACAGCACCCAGGCGCTGGCATACAGTGGCCCCAACCTGCATAGGAACAGGGAGAACACCATCAGACACCACCAACAGACCCAGGGCATGAAGCATGTAGCACCCGCCTGAGCCAGGGAAGAGGCCACAAGCACATAGGGACAGGAGCGAAGGAGAAGGATGTAAATCTGCCTTCAGTCCCACCTGTGGTAAGGAAACCTGCCCCAGGGCTGCATCCCACACCAAGCTCCCTTGGTGGGTTTGGGGTACCTGCAGCCCCAGCTGGGTACTCACCGTTCCTGTGCAGCCACAGCGTATCCCTGGAAGTACCTGAAGCGTGTGTAGAGGTACAGCAGCCCGCATGCTGCAGCCACACCTGCGGGGAGACAGGACCCGAGTCCTGATGGGGCTGAGGATCCCCAGAGGGACTTGGCTTTAAAACACTGTGGGAGTTTAAATGGGTTTTCCTCCTTCCTTTGGGTGACGGACGAACTTCTCTGCTTCCCCACAAATTGCACAGTTTTGGGATTGCAACACTACCATCCCATGGTCCTTCCTCTCATCCTCTCTGGTGGCAGCTCAATACCCTACCTGCTTGCTACAGGATGGATGGTGGATGGCTAATTGTTTGGGTGATGGTTTCTCATTCTGATGATGGGTTTCATGTTGCAGCTCTGCTCCAGCTCATTGTACCCTGTTCCTGCCTGATCGTATGTAAGAGAAGCAGCTGCAAATGCCACCAAACCTCTTCTCTGGGCAGGACACTGGCTTGGCTGCTACCAGCAGCTTTGTGCGCACTGGAGTTGGGCACTTCTCTGTCTGGGCAAAGAGGACTTTGCATTCCCAAACTAACAGCATAGGGACTTTCTGTACTCATGGGTACAGAAAGGACATGCCTGAGTCACAATGGGATTTAAACTAGATTTCTTGCTTTGTGCATGTTGTGATTCCCCCGCCATCCCCATTACCTTGATGGAAGAAGATTCCAGCAACCCAGAGGAGTGAGATGAAGATTGGGAAGTACTCCGAGCAATTCACCCTGATGACAACCAGAAATGAGAGTTAAAAGCACATACTCATATACAGCACCCGCACAGGTAGAGCTTCCTTAACAGTATCCAGGGAGCTCATGCTGTAAAAGGGAACCTTCTGCCAGATTAAACTCAGCAGAAGGCAATCTGTAGCCAGGTCCTTCCTTTCCTCTCATCTTTCCTTCCCTTTCCCTTCCTTCCTCCCTGTGTCACTCCTCAAATGTTTCCCACTCACCAGCAAGGACACGCAGCTGCTTTGTTCAGGATTTAGTGCTATGCTTGAACTACCCTTCAAACCAGATCCAGCCAATTCCTTTCAATTGCTTATGAAACAGAATGACTGAGATGAAAGAGAGAATCTGGTGCTTGCTGGAAGCTGAAGTCATCTGTGAATGTTTCCAGTTTAGCTCAAGCATTGCTCTCTCCATAGGATCAGAGCAAAAAGAATCAGCCTCAGCACGGGCCTGCCCTATGTTCACAGGACAAGGGCTTAAAATAAGGTCAAAAACTAAAACATCCTCGTGGCTGATTCTGCGAGCAAGGCCCTTTGCTGCAGTTCAACAGCAACAACTTACAAGCAAATATTAGGTTATTAATTTGGAGGCGACATTAATATTAAACTTAATGATTATAATGCATTAATGCACCTCTTTCATGCAGCCACTAATTTGTAATGTGTCTGTCTCTCGCAATGCCAAAAGGAGGATTATCATGGATGGACAGAAACACTCCAGCCAGAGCAAAGTGTCCAAATCACACTCAGACCTCTGCACACAAAGCATTTAAAAGACATAATTTAAAATACCCGGTATGAGTGGTAGTAAGTGAAAAGGTGATTTGAGGGTGACTTCAGTCCTTCCTGGCATTGGCACTTGACTCAAGTCATATCTAGATTCACCACAGAGAAGCCAAAGTCTTACTGAGCTCTGAAGATCCGCTCAAATTCAGGGTGACCCATTGTCCTGGGAGGGGAGATCTTGTGCTGCCGCCGGGCATAGATCACCTGCAGTGTGAAATAGGCTGTAAAAGGAAAGAACAACACAGAAGGGTAACAGTCCAGCAGCACTGTATTTAGCCAAGCTTTACCTAGCTTGGAATCAAACAAGTGGTTAGAAGAAAAGAGCCAGCACTGCCTAGGTTCATAGTTCAGGCTGTCACACATGACCTGGAATAAATGTGCCATTTATTTCATACAAATGAAATAAAAGCTCATACTTTAAATTCAGATTTGGTTACGCTGGCAGAGCACCACAGAGCCAATGTGTTGGCTGGTGCTTTGCACAGAGCAGCATCCAAACTGTGGAGCACTGGGATACCATTAAGTCAATTAGAGATGCTCATAATCACAGCAATAGAAGGAAATGGGGAAGGGTGTGATTATTTCTTGCACTTCATTCATGCTCCCGATGACAGCTATGAGCCTGTGCCAAGTCTGGCCCCAGGTTCTCACTCTGTGTCTGTTACATCACCCCTTTGTACCTTTGTAAGGGACCTGAAAAGTCACTTCAAACCAATGAAAACTTGTTAACATGAAGATTTGGACTGCTTCACTATTTGATGAAAGTTCATACTCCCACAGGCCATTGCTGATGTTTCAAGTGTTCATATTTAGGTGCACTACTACACTGCTGCTTTTGTTGAAAATGAGACTTTTCCTATAGAAAATACATTATAAAAACAGTCACTTTGGTTGCTGTGGCAGTGTGCTGCTGAAAGAGTCACTTGGATTAGCAAGGTCCTAATGAAGCAACGTTTCCAGAGCACTGAACAGGGAGCCAGGCTGCAAGGAATGCCTTGTGGACTGTCTCATTCTAACAAAGATAAAAGCAGAACAGCAGGATAGAGAAGGGAAAGTAGGGACAGATGCTGCAAGATTAAAGACAAGACAAATACAACTATTTAACGCTCTCAGGGTCTCGTCCCAGTCACTGCTCAAGAAATAGACTGAGCTAAAATTACTGCATCAATGCATAGCTCTGGCTTGTGGCATAAGCCTGACTGCACTGGGCAATGATCATCCTGCTTGGTGCCATCTGCACCCCTCCTAAGGAGCATGGCAAGAGACATATCAGACCAAATCTCTCCATCAACTCTATGCTTAACATCTTGCTTGTATACAGGGGCAAATATCCAGACAAGTCCAGCAACCAATCTCTTATGCCTAGAGCTAAATATATAAATAAAATAATATAAAACAACCCCAAAGAGGAGCAAGAGCCTTTAGGGGATGGTTAGCTGTCCTCCAAACCTGCTGTTCGGGTGAAGCAGTAAGGACGAAGAATCACCCTCAAATCACTGTATCAGAACGAGGAGTTGAAAAACCCACACTGCTAAAGCCTTCTCAGCGTGGACTTCCAGGGAAGAGTTCAACCTCCTCTGCAGAACCTTTCAAACTAGTTTTCTACGATTCATGTCTCCAGGTTAAAGGCCTCTATAGGTTCCCATGCGGCTTACACGGGCTGAGCACTCCCTGCACTTTGCTCCTCAGCCAGACCTTCATTGTCTATTTGATTATGTCCACAAACTTGCCAAATCATATTATAGCTGATACCTGTCACATTTGAATGAACCTGGCAAACAAGCTCTGTGGGGACTGGCAGCCGGTGACACTGTATAAGCTTTATTTCCTTTGAAGCCATAAAAAGGGGGAAAAAAAGCTGCCTAACCTGTGGTTCTGCTCTCTAGCACAGTGTTCAGTACAGGGCAGGGGCATGCACCACAGGGCACTAAGCTCAGAGCTTTGCTAAACTGAGCATAACTAAATTAGAAAAGGAAAAAGTTACTTGAAAGAACGTGGAAAGTGTGAGCTCCCAGAAAATACAAAGGAAAACTAAAAATCAACCACCACTGTACTAAGCTCAGCCATCAAGCCAAGTCTCCTACATCAGGATGTGATGGAAGAGGATCTGTACGTACAGCACACGTCATGTTTCAGTGCTCTGCCTTCTCGGAATGAACCTCAGATGTGTCACTCACCTACAGAACATCATTTCAAACTACACAAGAAAAGCTACCGCACAGCTCTGACTCAAGGTGACACTGGCACACGTAGTTCATACTAATAGAGGGAAAGGAAACACGCAGCATTTTGTAATTGCTCCTTCACTTCCCATGGAAAGACCATTAAACGAGGCTACTTTACCCCATTTAACATAGATAAGAGGGCGCCAATGCTTGCTATTTATCTGCTGGCTTCACACCTATGTCTGGCTTGCATAGGATGAAACTTAAATGCCTAAGGCTGCAACCTGTAAAAAAACACCTGAAGCTCTCATAAAACAAACGTATTTGAGACAAAACTGCAATGTGGGGATTTGCTACTGAGGGTTTCCCAGTGGAAAGGGCTTAGCAGCATTTCCATAACTCAATTTCAAGTTCTTTTCACATCTTCCCTTTGCACTCCCTCCATCTCCACTTAGTAATAAACAGAATTCATATAACAGAAGTATCTTCCGTTTCTAGTTGCAGATATTTCTCTGTAAATTGTTTGAGAGGAAATTACTGATAAATCAGAAATCTTAAGCTGTCTTCTTCAAGGAGCCTGTGTTTTAAATAATGCTTATATTAAGAGATGGATCATCTGATGGCTAAAAATACCTCAGGTTGCTCAGAGATTCACATCCGTTTGTAAGGAGAGGTGTGATAGCTCTACAGCGAATTAATTCAGTAATTAAAAACCCCACAAACCAACTTGACTTGTTGAAATGGGAAGATTTTAGTAAGATGGGAGCTCTGTCCCCACCCCAGGCATGGGGAATGTCCCCTTCCATGGCCCTCCTGAAGCCCAGGGGGGAGAGGCCTTTGCCCAAAGGACCTAGGATTAAACACAAGAGGTGGACAGAGCTTGACAATGCTCCTTTCTAAGTAGTCTAAACCAAACCCATCTCTGGAAATTACAAGAAGTTACAGAGTTTCTCTGAAGATGTCTCTGCGTTTCTGACCAGAAGGGTTTTTGCATTAGTTTCTAAATTACTGCGTGCTGTCAACTCATCCTGTCATCCGCTCTGTGCAGCTGAGCTGTATGAACACCTAACAGCATTGGTCACAGAGAACTACTTTTCTATGGACAACCAATATATGTTTGTACACTGACCTCTTCATCAACATATTTATCAACCTGCCTTTGTTTTGGCCACCTCCAGCTGTTCTTAAGTTACAAATTACCTGCTAAAATTCAATCACAGAAAATACTTTACTTTTAATACGTTCTATTGTTGAAATTGGTTTAAATTTAGAAGTAAAACTTAAATCTCATTTCCTTCTAGGATGCTGCCTTTGAGGTTTGTGGATCATTGCAGTCCCTATTGAGTATCAGGCATCCCTGACAACACTTCTGCCATGAACAGCCAAACATTTGCATCTTTTTACCATGTTGGAAAACAGCAACTTTTACTCCACAGACTCCCAGCAAAACACAGGAACCAAGTTCCACAAAGTTTAATACAATTAGCTTAATACTACCTAGTATTATAGAAAAGACATTTACCTTGCTCCAAGACTCCCAAAACCGTGACGGTGGCCAGCAGGTCTATCTGATGCCTCATGTTGCTGATGGTGGCCCAAACCCCAGGCAGATGTGACGGGTGCAGATGCTCCCCAGCCCTCTCTGCAGGACACCACTGGGGCTCTGGTGTTCCTCTGCAGCAACACGTGTTTCCACCTCCACACCTTAACTCTCCCCACGCCACACGACTTCCCAAAGCAGCCAGGAAATGGTGATTTCAGACCAGTGCCTTCTGCTGAACCACGGCACAGCAGAAGTTCTGCATGCACAGACTGTGAAATCCTTCCTGTTATATTTACAGACTTGGTACAGTGACTGAATTCTATGGTGCTGGCAATGGAAAGATAACGAGATTTTTTCCAGCCCTTTTGCTGCTAGTTTTTGTCAGCTCTAAAGCATCTAAATTATGTGTGAGGTTGTAAAAATTATTAATGAGCATTTACAAATTAATGGCTTGACCTTCTGCTCTTATTCCAAGTAGTGGAGTTGATCACATGGAAGGTTTTCCTAGACTCCAGCTGAAGTAACTTAATTCTGTTACTGGATTCTGAATTTTTAAGAGAGCATTCACATATTTTATCCTCTTAATACTCTAAGTTTACCAAATAAGAGCATGGTTCTTTTCTAGCACTCGGCCACTTATTGTAGTTTTCTGATGTTTTTACAATTCTGTCATACAAACCTTTTCCTGGCTAACACACAAACTAAAACTTCTCAGTTCCAAATGGAAGGCAGCAGAGGATGTAGAAATATGTGGACTCTCAGAAACATTACCCTGACATTAGAATTATAACTGTAAAATGCAAAATTTGAAAACCAGCAATATTTTAGCCATGAGTAACATTTCTCCCCACTCCACAAAAGCAAACAAAAAAGCAACAAAAAGTTATCCTGTCTTCTGGAGCAACTTTATATGGGTAAAGCTATTCTGACTTTGAAGTTTTTAAAATCAAAAAGGAGAAGAAAGGAGAAGTCATTATCAACTAACATTTTCTCTTAGTTTTGGTGAAGAAAGGGCACAGGACATGGTTGAGCCACTGCATTTCTCTGTCTGTAGTCTCCTCCCAAAACCTCAGTACAGAATTCATGTACAACACCGACAAGCAGTTACCAGGCTTTCAGTTTCTCCTGTGGGAGGCAGCAAGTTTGTTCTCCTGGTTTGGCTCTTCATCACCTCAATGATCATGTTGAAAACCTAATTCAAATACACAACTGTACACTTTCTGTAAAAAAAAGCCATGCATGTAAATAGCAAATCTGCTCCCTTTCTCTGCAAAACACTCTTATGATGGGACTTCAGATCCTCCAAGCTGCTAACAGACCCAGACTGAAATAGAAATAATACAATTAACCTTAACAGAATCTATTGGTGACCCAAGATTTCATCTGGGGATGAAAGTCAGAGGGGATATACCACCAGGAATCTACTTCTGCTCACACCGTTTCAGCAAACAATCCAGGCTTTAGAAAGCATTTCCATTACAGGTTTACATTTGCCTCAGGAAAAACACTAACATCAAGCAGGAAATAAATAAATAAATCAATCTGTTTCTGAGCTTTGACTCTTTAAAATCTTCAGAAAAACATCCAGGTCACTTCAACAGGGGACAGTTTGGGAAATGTCCATTTCACTCAACATTAAATACAATGCAGCAGTTTTAAGGGCCCAATAAAACAAAAGCTATAGTGTATATAAACGTCACAGTTGCCCACAGCCTAGAAGCAGCTCATCCTGGTGTTGCTAATTATTATTACATTTAGTCCTTTATAAGCTCCTGAAGTCACAGGTCCCCTCCTGCCCCCAAACACAACTCAGAACCTGTAGAGTAGGAATATACTCAAAATAGAAAGTCAGGGTGCACTTTGTGAGGAAACCTGAAGGCTAGGGCTTTATGCACAACAGCTGTATAAAACACCAGCTCCAATGCTTGGAGAGTGATTCTTCACTGTTTGAAGCTGATTAAAATCCTTCTTTCACAGGGGGATGGTTGAAATCATAGTAACATGTAAAACAAATACAGCCTTTGCAAGAAAAGTATGTGTCACACTTTGCAAATTATTCTTTATCGCTACTGCTAAATCTGTGGTTAGAGAGATTGAAGATATTAGTTTAGAACTTATGAGTAGATATCATCAGTTAAAAGGTGCACTTGACAAACAGGAAACACTGCACATAAGGAACTGAATTCTTGGGTCTGCTGCAGGTGGTATGATTCACTACAAGAACTGCTTTGAAATGCTCCATTTGGTGTAATTTGTCAAGTAATAACTTGTTAACAAGAACGTATTAACATCCAAACACACACCACCAAAGCCAGGCTCCTTTGGGCGCTGATGGGGCCGCAGCTCCTTGCTTTACCTCTCTTCTAACCAACATACAGGCAAGTGTCCATCTGAAGAGAATCAACAATCCAGCAGCATCTCAAAGACCTATTTGCCATTATTTTCCACAGCCTCTTCAACCCACCAGCTCTATGCAGTGGCTCGGGGACCTTACCAGCTTTAAGCCAGTATTCTGTTCCCCGTTCAGAAACATTAACTTGTGCTTGGAGTAAATGTTCCTCGTTTCTCAGTTTGGTGCAGTTTTTTGGTATGCTGTCTGCCTACATCAAACACACATAATCCTTGTCTTTTTACAAGAAATCAAGGAAAACTGGTTGATCCTCTAAGGCCTGTTATTTTGAGGGAATCTGAGCGTATTTTTGGAACTCTACAGTTTTTGCACATGTGAGGTCTCAGTGGTCATCAACATCTTTTTGACCAGCAACAACCCCCTCTGCAGCCCCATCTCCCAGCTTAAGGCATACAGCTGCACTAAAACCCCAACAGTCCAGAACCAGTGTGTGCAGCTTCAGGACTTGTTTTCAAACTAAAGTTTTCCAAGGCCTCATTATCCAGTTCTGGCCCGTTTAAATGAACTTTCTGACATTGTAAGGATTGGTAAGACACAGCAGAAGAATTTGAGCCTTAGTAACAGGCTGACCAAAACTGTGTGTTACGATGAAGGGAACCATCTCGCCAGGAACAACAACGCTGAACTCTGCTCAGCTCACACAAATGTATAAAGTCACACCATGTATGTTTAATACACTAGCAAAATATTTATTTTATAATGATAAAACAGAAGTGAAGGATTTCTTTTTGGTGTGCACCAGTAATTGTAGTAAAAGAATAAGGGGATTAATGGACTCTTTATACATTTCAATGACAAAAATTCATAAAGGTTAGCATCAAATTCAACTGTTCTCCATTTACAAGCATAAAACTTACCATAATACCCCCCAAACACATATATAAAGAATTATAGTTTTAAAATCTATAAAAAGTAAAAAATATACAGTCAGAAGATCTAACTCTTATTCAAATCTTTAATATAAAATTGTAAACATTTATTTACACAAAGGAAATGTGTATAACAAAATTTTGAGCACCCTTTTCAATTGAATCGTGGTTTTTGGAAGGCAGTGGATGTTGCACAGTGACACTCTCACCTTTCCTACCCAACCAAAACCGCAGTTTATAAATAAAGCCATGGGCGGCTGGCCAGGTACAGTTCAGGGGAGATACATTTTATTGCTCTGAAGCTGCAGCAAATGGAAAGCCCAAGTGCATATACAGACAGCTACATGTTCAAGGGCATAAAGGCAAAGCCCAGCCCTACCCATGCACCTATATACATCTAAACCGTATGTTCATTTCCATTGAACTGTTTCCACTTTGTTACAGTGACACCGTCTTTCCAACAGTCTGATCACTTTATGTGGACAGGGACCAAAACCTGGATGGCTGCTTTTCCTAGCAGGTTAAATGCTGTTTGGATCCTGTTCACATATGAAGGCCAATGGGCATTATAAGCCAGTTTGCCAAGAATTACAGTTAATTTTACTTCAACAGTACCATGAAAAGGCCCTGTCATCAAACCTAGATACCTTCCTGAACAAACCCTCTGGTCAAGCAGGGCAATATCCACCTTAGCGTCCAGAAACAGTGGAGGAAAGAGTACATCTGCATTTTCCTGGACATTTAGTTGGATTGCTTTTTTTGGTAGTAATAATGCAAACAGCAGATGCTCTTTTCCTCCAATTAAGAAAATCACAACTGGATGGATTGTATTTTGACTCATTCAGAACAAAGTCTGTGTGCAAAATCTACTGGAAAACGCAGATTTCACCACAACCTAAACAGGGAAAAAAGAGAAGCTGAATGCTACTACCCTGTTATTTGTCTCAAGTGTTTGTAAGGGGGAGAAAAAATAGTGACACTGAAGGATGTCACTTGAAATTCTGAGGTCCCAAGCACCCCCAACAGGAAGGGAAGGCACACTGGTGCAAAGTTAACCCTTAGAAATAAAAATACAGCAAACACTCCTTCCCCTGCCATTGCTAGTTTATATCTATACTCTTCTAATGACACTTACCTTGGACCAGGTTTTGGTTTAACTGAAACAGTAAACCAAACTCACTAGCTCTTTTCTTACATTGCCAGTATAAGAAAAGTTAGCATCAGTTATTTGCATCTCAACTACTTATTCTAGAAAATACCAGAAGTGTCATCGACTAACACCTTCGTCTTCCCATCCAAGGACAATCTTTATGTTATCAAAAGCTCTATGAGGGATTAAGTCTGCTTCAGTGAAGCTTTATCCACTATTCAACGGTGGGACCCACTGATCAATGCACATCTTTCACCCACAGTTCAACATGATACAACATCAGATCTGTTCAACAGAGCGTAATTCATCCACACTAGGTAAGTGTGCTGGACAAACCATGTTCCATGCATATTTGGAAAGGGTTAAAGTATTAGTGTTAAAAAAGCAGTTTTTAAAAGTGCAAATTGTCTCAAAAGGAGCTGCAGATACAGTAAAATATTTTCCTTCTTTGAAATCAATGTTATCTTTCACTTCCCTTCACCCACTCTGGAAAAAACCCTCTCACACGTCTCTGCAGTGCAGAAAACTCCTGAAAAAGCCAGTCTGTGTTGAAGGAAATTGCTTTTAAATCACAATGCTGGGTTTGGTTAGAAAGTTTAAAGGAGTTTTCCAAAACAGTGGATTCTGAAAGGGAAGAGGTATTTGTGCATTTAAAACAAAAGCTTTCAACTTTATTTTAATTTTAAAATAAAGGTTAAGGCAAGCTGGTTTGTTGGTGGATAAGGGATTTTTTTTGGTAGAAAGTAAGGACTTTGGAACACTGACTGTTCCCACTGTGGTTTTTGTCCTTTCTGGGACTGACCCCAACATATGGATGAGAGGTCTCCTCGGGCTGAGCTGAAGAACCAGCTTCAAGGGCTATTAAAGAAGTAAATCCACCAGTCTATAGAAAGATTATCAAACTCGTAACCCAGTAATTAAAAAAACCAAAAAGGTATTTAAAGGGGGAGACTTCCAAATTGGAGCAACCCTGATACAAGTATCCTCCCAGGCTGCCTGTGCTATTATTGCTGATAAGGACTTCCCACCTCTCAGCCAAATTCCTTTTTTCCTCATTTTTGTCCTGAAGTGATGAAGTCTTGTGCTCATTGCTAACCTTGGGGAATGAACTGATCTCAAAAGTTAGTTTTACTTTTTACAACAAAGAAAACTAGATGAGCTGTCATGAAGCAAAGCCTTCATTTAAATACAACTACCTTTGGAAATAAGTTATGAAGAAACAGGTGCAAAGTAAATGGCTTTACAATTCATGTTAAACCTACTATAGTTTAAAAGTTCTCCCGTAAGAAATTCCCCCTTTAAACACAGCAAGGTATAAGCCAAGAACTGTGCCTCTCTACAACAGAGTGCAAACTGCAGCTTAAAAGACTACAACCTATTAAGATGACTACCTAGACTAACTGGCCAGGTTTTAATACTTTCTTTCATCTATTACCAGCATCTAGCAATATTTACTGTGAAATATCACTTGCTTATTGAGAGTACAGGCACATGCTTCAGCAATGGGGAAAAGAAACAATTCAAAACATTTTGCAAGCATACTCAGGTGCATACAGCCTCTTCTCAAACAAAAAAGTCAGAAGTTGGATGGACAGTACTACAATAGCATGTCAAGCTATGAACAAATAATTATTGCAAGTACTAGCTGCAGGAGACTAAGCCCTAAACACAACTTGTGCAACTATCTGCTTTCTTTCTGCACTATTTCTTGTGGAATTTTGTTTTTATTTTTAAATAATTAAAAAAAATTCATTTTAGAACACTGCAAGTGAGATTTCTGAAAGGCTGGCGAGGACACGCACAGGATTTTTTGACCTGTTCAAGTGTGCGACTCCTTAGAGACACCAAGCTAAAGCGCACTACTCCTGCAGACCTGCTTGGTGCGCCACCACCACCTATCAACACTCATTGAGAAGCAGCTCCAGTCCCTTTCCCAACCATTTACCTCTAATGCCTGCAAGTCTCCTCAATGCCACAGGTTTTTTGGTCCAAGTGTTGTTTTATATTTCATGAAATAATTAAAAAAAACCAAAAGTAGAACCCCCACCCCTGCCCCATTTTAATGAGTTCCTAACAACTCATCCAGATCATTCATCCACTCCTCTGAAGTCCTGTTTTTCAGCAATGAGTCTATCAGATCTGTGTCACCAGTTAAGTTCTGAAGTCCATTATTGCCCGACTGACTGCTGTAGGCAAAAGGCAGCTCTTGACTGGTTGTCCTCACAGGGTACCCTTGACTACAGTGCAGATTACCTCTGTTGGGCATTTGCTGATTTGGGTTCTGGTTGAAAGCATTCAGATCTGGAACAGTCTGGCTGATGCCAGGCAAGACTTGCTGGGAGGGTACCTGCTGTTGTGTAGGTGGGTTTGTCCGCTGCTGCGCACCTAAAGATGACGACAACATCTGCCCAGAGACGGCAGCATTCATAGAGGTCATCGGTCTGCTGGTGCTTAGGCTTACCTGAGGCATTCCTTGGGCAAACTGTTGGTTGGCCATCTTTAGATGAGTTTGCTGCATGTGGAAAGAGGAGTTGGCAGTAAATGGTCCTAAGCTACTGTTTGCTTGTGTCTGGTTGTTAATATTAGGGATACCTTGGTGCTGCCAAGATGGATTTTGAGCCCCCATAGCAGCTGGTACTCTTGCCATCTGTGGCTTAGATAAGGTTGGATTCAGAGCACCTTTATTGTGCTGCTGTGAAATACTTGAGTTTGCTAGGGTATTCTGCCCATACCCAGCAGGAACAGCAGCACCCTGGCCCAAGCTGCCTTGTCTCTGCATCGGTGGCTGTCCGTTGGCACTTTGAGTTGCATGCTGGGGAACCATCTGTGTCATACCAGACGCCAAGTTGTATAATCCCCCTCGCTGAATGTTTTGCATATTGGTATATTGAGTCACCCCCCGATCCTGCTGACTGGAGCCCGACTGGAGTGGAGGAACAGAACTGTGTCCAGGTCCCATCTGAATCATGTTCTGGGTCTGAGGAAACATCCGCGGACTACTGGAGCTGGACTGTCCTAAATTACTGACCCCAGGCATGGCTGAAGATGACCCTGAAATACAAAGCAATATTTTGTACATTAGATACCTCTGTTCAAGTAGAGCCAAGCCAGGCTTGTGGACACTATAATCCAGAACACAGGTGCAGCTGCATTTGTATAAGCCAACCAATGCAACCAACACACAGACAGCAGTACTTTAATTAAAGAGTGTCAACTGTTGCTCCAGTTAGCACCTCCACCTTGATCACAAACACAGATATGCCAATGTCCTAAAAAATCTGAATACCACTTCTAAGAGTTCAGCATCACCAATTTAAAAAAAAATTAGACTTTAAAGGAGGACTCTGATATTTCTCTGTGAACAAAGGTATACACACAGACTTTGAACTGCATGCGAGGCTGTTAAAAACTACCTCTTACTGCACACACACATTGTCAGTTATTCCATGCACGCACTGTATACCTCTTATTGTACAACTGTAGGGTTTCCACTCCTGTCTTTTCCCAATTCCAGAAATTTCTTTAATTTCATGTAACTGTCAGAAAGTTTTGGTCAAGTATCTTTTGGATTTCCACAATGAAATATTCGCTATGTTAACAGGCACTGCTGATAACCAACCAAGATGATTTGCAGAAATATGTCTTCTCAGCAAGAACACAGGCAAAAAGAGTCCTTTGTTCTTGTAAACAAATAAAGAAGTTTCTTCCTATAGAAGAAACAGCCCCCTACTTAAAGCAAAAACAAGAATAGAAAAGCACTGTGAAGTGTAATGCACGTAATCCCCCCATACCCTTCTTACAGTCAACCCAGGGAAATTTACTTACACCAGTACTTTCTCTGCTTTCAAACCAAAAAGCAGATTTTTTTTCATATTTTAAGATATCTGAGGAATACTGACTCTCCATTATTATTTTTTATTCAAATATATTAAAATATATTAAAATATAATCCAAATTCTACTGAATTCATTGTCAACAAAGCACACTATAAAAACACCAATGTTACGAGGGGGTTGGATGGGTGGGGGAAGAGAAGAGCCTCACTGGAAAGCTCTTGTGAAGAGGTAGGATTTAAGATGTAAAAAAATAGTTATCATCATCAGAACAAGGGAAAAATAGATTTAATAATGCTGATGTTCACTACAGCAAAACATACTCGATTTCTACTGCATTTCTATAGAAAAATAGCAGGAGAAACAAAACATTTCCATGCAATATTTGAAGGATGCTACTGATGACTGTGCTAACACACAATGCTTTTGTATTGGTATCAAGTTGTTTCAGTTAAGTAACAAAACCCAGTCATAGCTCTGCACAGTCACGAACTCTGTCAGAATGAGGGTATCACGTTTCTATTTGCATCTTTTCCCTTCACTTTTTATTTCTGTGGCAATATAGAGAGTAAGGAAACAAAATGTAGGGAACAACCACTTCTTTGTACTCTAGATTTATGAAAAAGAACAAGTGGCTTCTTGGTGTCCCGTTAAGTAAAGATTTTTCAGGTAAGGAAATGAGTTTTTACTGTTCTCCACATTCATGAAGCTATTCCAGCTTCAGGGTTACAAGATATTTTATTTATCAGCGTTAACACTGAAGACATACCAAGCTGCTTCTCCTACCGAAAAAAAACCATGCAGGACACTAACATGTAATGAAGAGAATTCAAATTGCATTCCCTTCTAAATGTAGAAGGGATAAAAATACTAGAAAATGTTAAACTCATCCTAGAAGATGAGAGAAATAACACATCCCTTATTTTTCTTTAATGAGGGCCTGCGATAGATGCAAACAGCAGCGATGTTAAGCTTCAGGAAAAAAAAAAGAAAGAATCCTAATATATGAAAGTTAAGAAGAATTTACAACCTGTAAAGGCAAATACTGGTATAAAAAGGCCTTCAGAATAATGAAGGTGCTTACGAATTTCTACCCATTTCCAAAGCAATATTAAGAATCAGAAGCTTAAGTTGTCCCAGATATCTGGGACAGGGGAAGCTGTTACCTTGCAACAGAACCCCACAGTGACGTGGGAAGGTGTTGTAATAAATTAATTAAAAGCTATGCAACCCAGGAACTTTGCAGACACCTTGTTTTTTACTCCTGATATTTCTGATGCCATTATTTCCATTGCCATGTTTACTCACCTGTGAACTGTCCAACTGGTTGCTGGTACGGATTCTGCGGCTGATCCTGATACTGGGGAGGGGGTCGAGTCAGATGCCGCTGCAGCTGCTGCTCCTGCTGCTGCCGCTGCTTCTCCTAAGAAAGGTCCAATGCAAGACAATTAGAAAACAAGCCAAGCTTTTTCCAAGGGTGACTCCCTTGGATGAAAACAAGCTATCTGCATACTTTCATGTGGAGCTGGTAACTAAAGGGGCTTCTGAAAGTGACTTGAAGTCACTTCAAACCTTGGTTCTCAAGGCTCAAACAGAGTCAATCTGGCGAGTGACAAGGCTAGGAACTCGAACAGGACAACAGCATATATTACAGGAGTTATTGCAATGCATGTGTGAAGCCTTTAAAACACAGAAAAACCTGAGATTAAAAATCTTTTGATCACTAACAATCAACAGGCATTTTAGCAATACTCTAAAGACACAGGTACGAAAAGAGCAAAAGAGAGTGTGTATAAAAGAAATTTACACATCCTTTTTAGCTCTTTACCCCACATCAATTTATTTTAGACCTCTCTTTAGAAATCAAATGGAAGTACAAGTCATAAATATCATCAGAAAAGTAAAAACTAAACATTTAAATATTTTCTAGCCCTTATTTTCAAAAAATGAAAAAAAAAAACCCACTCACAAGCCTAAATTCTTCTATAGGACAGGTTTTTCTAGAAGATTATGGGAAACTGCAGAACTAAGTTTATAACAGAAGCTCTACAAGTTTTGCAATCATTGCTCAAAACCATTTTCTTAATGCACCCAGCAATTGAAAGAAACCCTACTAATGGATCAAAATAACCCTGCCTCTTGAAAACCACACTCAACCTGTACCTACTTTATGATAAAACCATCTGTAAAATAAAACAAGCTAATTTTCTGTTAGGAAATTTCTGGGGAAAATGAAATTTAAAGCCTTGAGGGGAACATCAAGAGTGTTTGTACATGCACTAATGGTGCACTTGGAGATCTTGACAGTGTAAGCAGCCAACAGACTGCTTTTACAATACAAAATGTATCAGGCAAAGTATTTATGACTCTTCTTCCACAGCTATCTTCAAGCAGACAAATTCTGAGATAACTAAGGAGTGATACAAAGAACAACTACCTATCTGAAAAACCACACAGAGCACAGAAGGGGACAGAAAGTCCCTTCCAAGAGTACTGGGGTAAAGACATAAGCAATAAGCCTTTAAAGAAGAGACTAGTGCAACGTAACAAATAGGCAGATAGACGTTACTACCATCCTTCTGAAACGTCTACAACTAAGCAGCTGTTGAGACACGCAGAGGAATGAAGAGGGCAGGCTGCTTGACAGAAAGGACCTGCTGCTTGCAGGACCAGTCAAACCTGAAAGAGGCTGACCACAGAAGCCAAGAGATGCCATAGCTCTGAGAAAACCGAGAGCTGCAGAACCTGGCTCAGAGAAAAACACAAAGGGAAAAATACTAAAAATGCTAAAAAAATGCAGGATACCAAATGCAAAGACTGTTTCAGAGCGGCAGGGAATGGCACTAAAACTACCTGAAATTGTAGTTCTGCAAAATAGATGTCAAATGATTCAAGGATCTTTTGGAAAACTATATCCAGTATCATGTGTATCTAAAGAAATAAATATCAAATTAGAATGCTATCAAGACCTAACCTGACTGGGCAGCACAAGGCCAAGAAACGTGGCAAATACAGTTTAAGCCTGTTCAGCTCTAAAGCAAAGCTGCTCCTTCTTTGGATCAGAGTCCCACTATCACTATACAAAGATGCAAGTTGTGGAAGTCAGAGCTACCACAACTAGGACAGGAATAAAATATTTCCATAACACTGATATTTACTACAATGGCACGTGCTGGCTAAGCAGAAGCAAAATAGGTTGGAAAATGTAAAAAAATATGTATTTCAACACTGTGCTTGAGATATGCTACTTATCCCCCTGTGAATATACCACCCCACTGTTCAGAGAGGTCTGACAGCTGTTGGGTCCATTACTAGGCTAAGGAAACCTACTGGGACACAGCTTTAAGAGCTCTAACAGAGCTCTAACAGTCACCATCCACCAGTGGAGCAAAAGTACAAGCAGGATGCCAACACCCCACATTTCCTTTCTCCCCACCTTCTTTCAAAGAGTACCTGTTTGTTAACATTCTGGAGGAGTAACAATCAAATGTCAAAAATTACAAGTCATCAAAAACTGAATTATTTACTGAAAAGTATTACATTCATTTATATAAGTTTATAGATCACAGAACTCATACAGAAAATGTTATTTTACTGAGGCTCTGGGCATTATTTGTCCTTCAGTCTTTGATAGTATATTTCCAGTGTGATATTCCCTTAGTCAAATTGTTTTTACCCAAATATCAAAAATATACCTTTACCAACATTCACACCATTTTCTTTAAAATGTCATTATCTACACTGGCTCCAGAACTTAAGGGGGTTTTTTTATCACCTCAATCTAGTCCTCAATTTTAACAGAAGTCTCCAGGTGATCAAAAAAGCCATTTGCTAGGACTTGGCACAGCTCCACTGCTGCAATAAATGTTAAGGTTCTCCCTGGCTCTCAAACCTTCTTTGAAAATTCATTTTCTCCTTCCTCCAGACATTGATAATTTCTCTCTATGTACAGTGCCAGCGCCTGGAACATGCCTGCATGGACTTTTAAAAGTGCAGAAAAGCACTGATGACAGGAACAAGGCCCTGTGGGCTGCCTCCCAGCTGAAAGACTTGCAAAACGTTTAAAGCTTAGAAATGTTCACACAAGGAGCCCGTTGCCCTGAGAGAGGCTAAAGCAGCTTTCTGCAGTCTGATGGGACAGCAGCGTTAAATCCTTTTGGCAGGATAAGATGCAAGTTGGATGCAGATGCCTCATTATTTTCCCCAAATAAACAAGTCAAAGATGTTTTCAAATCTGAAGCATGAACTGCTGTGGATCTCACAGGGAAAACAGGCAGAAGGCACAATGAGCTTGCGAAGTCCCTTGCTCATCGCTTCCACTTTTAAAGCCCTACAGAACACATCAACAGTATCTCAACCTCATCTTTTATTTTTGCTCTGATTCCATTTGCTTTTCCTCTTTCACAAATTACACTATTGCTGGTATGATACATTCTCTCCATGCATTGTCTTGTTCTTCACACTACTCAATTCTACCTGTTTTATTCTTTTCATTCACCACAGTGCCTTGTAACAACAGCAAAAGTCAGTCTTTGCAAGCAAGTGCTACGTATTTGGGTTATAACAGACATAAAACAGCAATTATACTTTAGATACTAAAGTGCTTTGCAGTTTACATCCCCTGTTTTGTAATGTGTTAACTGTCCAACAAAATCTCAAGTGCCGTTTCATCCACCAAAGCAAATCAGTGCAAAGGAAAACAGATTGCTGGCACCCCTCACCTGCTCAGCCAGAAGATGTTGCTGTCTCTGCTCCATTAGGAATTGCTGCTTCTGTTGCTCCATAAGCAAGTGCTTTTGTTGCTGCTCTCTCTGCTTCTGCTGGTCCATCAGTATTTGGTGCTGCTTCATCACCGCTGCTTGCTGCTGATTGCTGAGATAAGGTGGGTTGCTGTGGTTACCTGCCATGGAGACATTGGGAGCCTGGGCACCCACACCAGTGCCCGGGACAGAAACAGGAACACGAGGAACATTAGGAGAAGGGGTTTGATCCTGCAGAACATAGAAAAAGAGACATGAGCTACAGAAAGAGGTGAGTCCTCCAGAACTGAATTTAGAAACTATGTAGTTACACAGGTGAGGAAAGGCACTTTCCTGGTGGTGACCATGACTTGTATTCTTTTTATAATTTTACAGGATAAGGAAGAGAGACCTTGTAAAGAAAGTCTACCCAGGGAGGGGAATCGTAACACACCTCAGAAAACCAGAAATTGCCCGTTATTGCTGATTTGTACTTTTACACTATTTAATACAAAATTAGACCAGTTCCTTGTATTTTGCCATCTTTATGCAATAGCTTCTTCACCTGTGAAGCACCTAATAGAAAAGGCTAAGCGTGATACAATTTCCACTTCAGCTAACTAAAGACAGTTAAAACCTCATCTGTAACATGCTGGACATAGAAATGATGGTTCAGAGTTAAGGTCAGAAGCTCCACAATATTTAGGAATAGAGGCTTTAACTTCAGTCTCAAAGTACTTCCCAAAGTCCAGCTCAAGCAGGTGAGCACAGCTCTGTGTGCTTCTGCTCAGCCAGGAAATGGCACCAGTTACAAGGAGCACTTCAAGAACGTCAGCTCCAGTTTACTTTGGCAGCAGCTTTTCAAACACTACGTTTTAAATTCGCATTATATAAAACATTTCTGTAAATCCTGACTCTTCTGTCAACATTTATGTTTATGCCTCCCCTCCTAAAGCTGATTTTTTTGCATGTAAAGGAGAAGAAGGCTATCACTGATCAGAATGAGCCTTAATGTATTTTAATAGCATCCAACCATCACCATATTCCACAGAGAAAAATACTACTACAGATAAGCCTGTTATTAATTTTTCATAAGTCTGCTTTTCTGCAGATTGGAATTTGGGATAAGCAAAAGTAACATGGACCAATTATAATCCAAGATCTGACACTGTCCTCTTTAGACCATCAAATCCATCTGAAATTTGGCAGTTTTTATCCTTTTTAAGCACAGTTCAGCCTCATCTCCAATTACATAAATACTACTTTCAAGATTAGACTTCAGCTAATGCTTTGGCTGCTGGTTCTCACTCTCTGCAGTTTCGTAAGAAATCATGAGCCAAACAGAGGTAATGCTGTGCTAAGTTGTTCTACATGCAAGTTTTGGAGAAATTCTCCAGAAGTATTTGTGTTAATTCCATGCAAATGTGGCAGTGTAGGTGCAAGGTGACCCTCATGGTTTTCAGCGAGGGGGAGATGTGACATTCACAATCATCCCTGCCCTCCCCCTTCTCCTTCTGACAAAGTGTTATCAGATTATTACTCCTGCAGCTTTTGAAGAGGTTAATCTTCTAGTGCCTTGTGAAGCACACACTGATCTCAGATTGTTATTTGTCCCTCAGTGTGGTCTTTATCACAGGCTAATGAGATCTTTTTCACTGGGTTTTTGTTTTCTTGAGGGAACATATGATTAGAGTTGGATCTCCAACAGCTTTTGCTAGAGGAGCTTTAATCCTTGCAACAAAGACTTTTTTTCTCAACAAGCCCTCTAGCATGTGCATTGTAGGCACATTACAGAATCCCAAGTCTGTACTTCCATTCACTACATGAATTTTCACCTGCAGCACACCTGTAGTAAAAGTTCTACAGAAGGCAAAGAAGCACCATCTGTGATTTTCCTTTAGAGGAAAACCTGAAGCATACTGCTTCAAGCAGACAAATATTTCTATTATTCATTCTTAAAGATATATTCCTATCTTACTCTGTGCTTCCCCAATCCCCAGAGACTTAACCAGTAACAAATTCTTAGATTTGAAAAGCCCCAAGGAACACCCAAGAAATGAGGAATGCAGCCCCCACTTCCATCTCTCTTCAAAAAAGCAGCAACTGAAGGCATGTCTTTTTATAGTAAGCCAACTCTGACACAAGTAGGGACTGAAACCAAGGTAAAGAAATCAAAGCTTCTTTGAGAACACTGCTTAACACTACAGTCTTATGAGAGTTATTTTAGGCAGAAGTTTACAAAGCATCTATTTATCTTTGTAAGTAGAAGCTTCTATGAAGTGTGACATAATTTGTCACCCACAAAGTATATTAAGCTGGAAATCACACATTACCACATGACCTAGAACTGAGTATTAAAAATTGTCCCCAGTGGAAAACAGAGTTCTTGATTCTTGTTTCATCCTATCGCATATTATAATTTCCTTCTTTAAAACCATGTTTTAAAGAAGGCAACTGTTGCGAAACACCACCAAGTAATCTGCACTCTAGCTTTACCTATCCAACATGCTCTTGCAAGACCTGAAATCTGCTCCTAAACAAAGGAAGCAAAACCCAGAGCACTCACCTGGCTGTGTGGCAGTCGGTAAGCAATGTTTCCAGGCTTGGGTTTCAACAGGATCATCCCATTTTGGTCATCACTCACATGAGCCAGCGGTGGCTGCTGGCGCTGTTGTATGTATGCCAACATGGGCGCCTTGTTCTGACCAGGTACTGTCACCCCCTGTTCACATTCTGCTTTGTAATGTGAAAGAGGTTTGGTGTTCCCATAGTCTAGCATAGAGCCTTGACTATTCACAGCGTTCTGGTTCAAGTTGTTTTGCTGATGACCCAAAATGTTCACATGGTAATTGCCTCCAGCTCTCGGTGAGCTTTTATTTCCCATATTAGGCATCATGAGTTTCTGATTGTTGAAGTCAGGCTGGAAAACTGATGGGCTGGTGGGATTTTCCATGGTATATGGGACAGCCAGTGGACTATGGGAAGGTCCAGACTGTTGCCACGTGGACATCTGATTTGTTTGGTGGACTTGTGAAGCTTGTTGCTGGTTCTGCAACATCTGGTCTCTCTTCTGCTTAGCAGCTATCTGCTGAAGTTGATGAGCAGAAGACATTTCTTTGGCACTTCCTGCACCCTTCCCAGGTAACAACACATTAGGGAGAGGCCTCTGGACGTTCTGAGAGTGGTTTGATGCCTGCATCATGGGTTGATTAGGATTTTCAGCCATTGACTGACTGGAAGGCTGAAACATAGCCTGAGAACTACCAACCGCTGGAGAAGCGGCACTTACAGGTACAGAAGCAGCACCAATAAATGCTGGACCTGAAGAAGTGGATCGAACCTGGGGAGATCCCATCTGTTCTTGTTCAAAGGGCGCTGGGGAAAACTCAGTCTTTATGTTAATATCTTGTGGCAATGGAGTCTGTGCAGCTGAATTTGAAGAATCTGCATCTTTTTTTTCTTCAAAGTCTTCATTAAAGAGATCCTTCATGTCTTCATCAGGCACTGATCTATTAAGCTCCTCAATAAGTTCCTTCCATTCTTGCTCGTTAAGATTAAGATCAGGCATCAAGTTATTCTGAGATATAGACCCCCCTGCCCCAGCAATCATACATGGAAGATCATCTACGGGCTCCTGCTTCAGCTCTTTGTTCAGACTCAGAGGAAATGAGTCATCAGCATCACCACCTCCGTTCATCTGTAGGCTGGAATCTGGAAGACACTTCTTGCTGATGCCATCTAACCCCATGGGATGCTTTCCGTTAAGTTGTAAAGTGTCTCCACCACCAGATTTCTTGTCAAGATGATGAAGTGGAGACACGGGGGGCATTCCATTGGCAGAACCACTCACTCCACCAAGGCCATCATCACGACGCAGTTTCTTGGACACAGAAAATACATCACCATAGCCATTCTGCTGGTCTCCATTCTGAGGGGAAGCAGCACTATCGAGCTTTCTTTTCACAGTCTCATGGAGCTGCTGAAAAAGAAAGGAAGGTTTTAGTTATTTAGTTTTACGTTTCACAGATGAGGATTTTTATTTCTTACCAGGACATTGTCTAGCCCTGAATAAAACATTTTAGGAAAAAAAGGTTAGGAAAAAAGTTCCATCTTTGCTTTGATAAGATTTGTTTTACAAGTCATCACATGAGATGACTTCCTTACTGTCAGCTCTTAGGGTAAACTTTCAAAAACACATGTTATATCAAACAGAACCCCCCTCCTTCCAAATGCTGCTGTTGGACAACAACAAAAAGTTGAGAAATGGCTGTGAACTGGAATATATTAAGATTTTTCCTAGTAAAAATTAAGAAAATACTGAAGAATGTTAAAGATTCAAATTTTAGATGAGAATAAATACCTGTATAATTGTTCTGTAAGTCTGCTTCGTAAAACAGTCTCACACTGAAATACTTAGAGAAAAAGAGAATCACTTCTCTCATGATTGCAATTTATAGAGAAGAACTACATATATGATTTTTATACATAATCACATTTCTGGCACTAAAGCAAACCTGGTTTGTTACTAAGTGACCACTGTTCCACACCGATGTGAAATGCACTTCAGAGTTCAGCCAATTCTATCACATCCGAGTAAGTTTGTTCCTTCCCTCCTTTCTCCTAGCGTATTTGCCAGCTGCCCCTCTCTGCACTATGACCACCAAAGCCCCAACCAGCTCAACACTTGGCTTCTCAGAGCTGCTGAATGCACGTATTCTTTTTCTTGCAGTGCCACCTAGAAGCAACCGGAGGGTACAGCAACAGTTTTATAACCAGAGTTCAAGAGTCTTTGTTCAACTTCTCTTTCCTGGCAGCATTCTTTCAAACATGAAGTTCTTTCCACTGACCTCAAAAACATCTGAAAACAGAATTCATGCACACATCAAAGATGATTATAAACTTTTCCTCCCCTCAGGTGCATTCTGTAAGAAAAGCTGAGCTTTGTTTGTGCTGGAACACTACACCAACGCAGACAAACCTGTACGGCAGAGACACTGCTCAAACAGAGCAGGGCATGTGAAGAGGGAGAGCTCCCATCGGCTCCCCTGACCTGTACCCGATGCCTTTGAACGTCTCAGCAGGACACCGGAGGAGAATCCTCACAAAAAGCCACTCGTCTGAAGCGTGCTCCTCTGAACAACAGTTCTCTCAGATGGCAGAAAAGCAGCTCATTACACAAACCTCAAGACAAGTATGCTTATTTTAATATTACCTGCAGGCTCCGCAACGTAGTCCACTAACCCCTGGGGAAAACTGTCCCATGCAAGAAAAAAACAGGGGAAACCTCAAGATCTCAGCACTCAAGCAAGAGGTTGTATGTAGAGCCAGCATAAATTATCAGAAGAATTTCACAGCACTTGCCTGGGCAACAGCATTCTCTGATTTCAGGACAGAGGGACTGGTTCACAGTCAATTGCTGTGATCTTTTCTTTTTAACAGTCTACAGCCAGCTGATCTTCAGAAAAACCACCACTATGTGTTTAATGCTTGCACAGGTAGCAGCAAGATCTTATTTTTATCTGAGGGGTAGACTGCAGCTTCCCAGGAGACCTGATCTTCTAGATGCTTCATGGAAATAGCAGCAGCAGCAGACCTAGTAGGACAAGGTGAGGTGTGCATTTGGAGAGGAGGCTGGAACTTGAAGTCTCTCAATTTGAACATTAGCTCCACAGCTCAAAGGAGCAGATTTAGAGTGAATTTTTCAAATACCAGCTTGAAAAAAACAATGGAAATTCACTTTTTTGTAAGAAGGTGAAACAATAGAAAGCGAGGAAGCCTCAACTCGATCACAACATTTGTCTTTCAGCAAGTTTCTTGTTGTTTACTTAATACTCCAACCGGGAAAACCAAAGCTCAAGGTGGATGAGTAATTTGCCCAAGGTCATATGAGTCAATCACTCAACATTTGGGAATGGATCCTCCTTAATTCTAAATCATTAGGGAGACACACACTCCCTGAAAACTGACATCCAAATAACAACTTCATTTTGTTCACCGAGTATATTCTTCTCATAGTTGAAGCAAATTTCTGCGTTAAAACAGAACATCTGCCCACTGGGGTCACTGCTGTAATTGTAATTCATAAAGACAACTCAAGGCACCCAGGATTTTGGCAGCATTATAGTTGTAAGTGCACACAGCTCTTCACGGGCTGCACAACCCACCTGGGTTGCCAGACAAATGTTCACAGGTTCATCTGTCCTAAGGTCTTTGCTACTGTACTGCACCATTTGTAATACATGCAGCTAACTAGTCCAAGATTAAGTCATACAAACTTATAAACGACACTTATCGTAGTCTGGAAAAAAAAGAGAGCCTTAATATCCATCACAGCCTCTTTCTGTCAACAAAACACACAGGAATTTTGATATCTAAATGGGTTTTAACAGTCCTAATGCTCAGATACCAGATTCCTGGTGACATCTTGACTTCAGTTGCTCTAGAGAAAGTCCTCCTTTCACCTAAAGCTATATTCCTTTGCCAAAAAAAGGGAGATTAAAGAAAAAATAACTTAAATAAAGTCTCTATGAAGTAGAATTCTGGGGTGACTGCCTCCAGCCTTGCCCCACCTCAGGTAAATCTAAGATTATTTGAAAGATACCCTACCTGTACATGACAGCCAACAGACATGTAGGAAGGAAGGAAATCTGATGATCCTCTATCCATACCGGAAAAGACTGAGCCCAGTTCATAACCAGAACACTGAACTTCTCAGTTTTAGAAGCTATTCACCAACTGCACTTGCATCCTAGTTCTCTTTTCACATTAAAAAGAGCCAAAAGCAATAATGCAACTTTCTCTTGTGAAGTTCCTTTCTTACGCACACTCTCAGCTCTCCATTTCCCAACAGAAAAAGAAATATTCAATTCAGTTCTTCCCCAATTTGTCTGTGTCTATCCAAATAACCTGATTTGGGGTGAAAAAAACCAAGGGCTATGTGAGATACGAGTCAGACTGCAGCTATCTACATATCAAGCTGCTCCAACAGAATTCTCAAGGCAAGAAAAACCTGTTCTCTTCTGCCAAAATGCAAGGAGAAAACAAGAAAGGAGAAACACCAACAAAGTAAAGCACAGCTTGCTACTCACTGGAAAATCCCTCTAATTTTATTGTCCACTATGATTCAGTGAGGCACAGTGGCCCACTGGCATACTGTCCATGGTTTCCTTAGCAGAATCAATCCATTGGATTTGTAACACATGAGCCAATCTTTTCCATCGTCACAACTTCACAAAAGAGATGAACCTCCAAGATCTTTGCTATTTAGCTTTGCCTAAAAGTATCACCCCAGAAACATTTATCCAAAGTACTTAAACCAATATAGGAGCAGTGCAATGAAAGGAACAAAAGCAGGTCTCAGTCATTTGGCCCAAAACGGGACAGACAGTTTCTCAAAGAGCCACTGATGGGCCACAGGCTGCACCCTCCTTCAGACCACATCATCAGACTTGCATTTTATTCATGTGAGCAAATAGACAGTCCTCAACATGGTAATGGGCAGGAGCACACGTAAGTCAGGCCATAACTGCGGGCTCCTCACATGAGGAACACAAACTGATACATCCCAGGTGGGATTTACCACGTGTCACCGTCACAACAAAAGAGGTGTCCAACACCGTCAGCCCCTGACCACGTAATTCACAGTACACACACATACACTTTCCTTGGCTAGGACACAGGACCACAGTGCTGGAGGTGGATACATGCCCAGTCAAATGATAAGGCCTCCATCAGGAAATGGACAGCACACAGATAGTTTTGATAAGCTGTATTCAATCTCTATCTTTAACTCACCGGTTTGACCACTGTGATGATCAGCCACATTGAGGTCTTACAGCAGGGGCAAGCTGACAGACTTCTAAAAGCTGTCCACAAACTACCATGGAAGCCCAACATGAAGAAATTGGAAAAGCTTTAAAACTTCATCTTGGTGGGAAAGGGGCATGAACCACCGATCAAATCAGTGGCACCAAGTTGTTCTGTGTTTTGTCGCTGTTGATTTTTCCATGAATCAAAACATCAGTGTGAAACACTCAATACCTGAAACTAGTTTTAGATAATGATCTGAAACCAATGACATTTCAATGGGTTCAACAAGCATGCTCAACAAGCATGAAAGTTTAGTTCCCATTGTTCGCTTGGAAGCAAGAACTCCACAATGCAGGATTTTTTAACTGAGGATAGTCAATGAAGTACTTTTATAAAACCCCAGTGATTTGTTACACTTGGAGTGCTGTAACTGAAGACAGTGAATTGTTCAAGACCAGGTTGGACGGGGCTTGGAGTAACCTGGTCTTGTGGAAGGTGTCCCTGCCTGTGGCAGGGGCTTGGAACTGGATGAGCTTTAAGGTCCCTTCCAACCCAAACCAGGCTGGGATTCTATGATATATATGTATAAAAGTAGAAACCGTATAAAAGTTTAATTTTTTTCTGACAAAATACCTAGTGAACATGGCAGAAACAACCTTTTTAAAATCTGGTTTTTACACTGTGCCTTTCAGGCTCCATATAATCTTCTTCTTTAGTTTTATTTAAAGCATCTATTGCAGAGATTAAAATATTCTTACAAGACTCAATAGAGCTTTAACTTTTTGCATTTCACTTGGAAGAAGCTTACCATTTCAGTCTCAGACCTGAGTTATGTCTACAAGGATTTGTCATGAAATACCAGCAAGAGAAATATAATGCTGGTCATTTTCAAAGAAGAAATTATGTATTACTCTAGAAACAGGATAAAAATCTGTTCTAATGTATCTCCTAGCTGGATAGCAGCATTCTTACCTGGAAGGGAAAACCAAAATATATCTGGTTTCTGCCATGGAAGTGGTAGCACTGCAGCACAGATAAGCTCCCATGGACCAGAACTTATAGTACATCCACTATAGACACAGAGTCTCCTTTCCTGCCTGGCCAAGGACAGAGTCAACAAAGTTGACAACCTCTTGAGCTGGAACAGCAATGCAAGTGTGAGAAATCGTAGTGTATGGAAAGAAAACAACATCTTGACTCCAACATAGTGAGAACTCCCTCTTTACTATGCATCTGCCCACAGCTTCCAAAGCTGCCCTCCCCCTGCAAGGCAAGCGTTTTATTACCCAATGTGTTCCTGCATTCCACTGTGTTGTCAGAACCAAACTGCTGGACTAATTTTAATTTTGACTTTTCCTTTAATTCCAGAAGACTTTTGTATTTGGGCGACTGCCTGCTGGAGTGAAGACGGGCTGTGGATATGCAGGGCTATAAATATCCCGAGCCTGCATTAGTCACAAGGGGCAGCTTCTGCTACAGGAATTGTTCTGCTGAATCAAAAAACCCTGCTGTGCCTTCAGCTGCAGTGCCGGATCCACCACCTCACTTGAACTTCACCACCAGCAGCCCATCAGTTACTCCCACATCCTTACAATTTAGGAAGCATCGCTGCATATCTAACTCATCTAGTAAGGGAAATGTTTCAAACATACAACAATACCTCACATAGAATTAAAAGGAGACAAAGAAAAACCTGTTTGAGTTGTTGGGCAACAAACTATCAGACTTGTCAGCAAAAACAAACAATGGTGGCAAGACTACACTGCACTAGAGTTATGTATAAATAACATGGAAATAATTTGCTATTTTTGTGGTAAAACATAATTTCACAACTTAACACCCCTATACCACAGCTTACACAGAATCAAGGTCTTCTGAATTGTTAGTGTTCCAGCCTAAGCTTCGTCAGGGGAATGCTATTCATGCTTGCCAGTACTATTCAGGCAATCTATTCCCTTTAATTTATCACTTTAGGTCTCTTGCACTGTTGTCCCCAGATTTCTTTTTAAACTTTTTTACTTGGTGCCTTTGCTTAAACTAGAACTTACCTATTACTAATGTAAAAACTACTGTTGCTTCCAAATAGAATTCCAGACTGGTTTGGGCTGGAAGGGACCTTAAAGCTCATCCAGTTCCAACCCCCTGCCAGGGGCAGGGACACCTTCCACTAGAGCAGGTTGCTTCAAGCCCCTGTGTCCAACCTGGCCTTGAACACTGCCAGGGATGGGGCAGCCACAGCTTCTCTGGGCACCCTGTGCCAGCGCCTCAGCACCCTCATACTAAGGAGATTACCAAGGCTGGTCTGCTCTTCAGCTTTAACACAACCATTCCCAAGAGAGGCCACCAACTAGACCTCCTCTGCCCATTCCAGAAATACTGTTTGTGGCAGCCCTAGACCAAGCAAGCCATCTACACAACTGCTCTCAGGTGGGAAAGAACCTGTAAAAAACAGGGAGCAGGTCTCCTTCCAAGAGACCACATCATAAAACAAGGAGTGGAGATGAAAATCCAGATCTTACCATTCTCCTTCTTCACATACCAATGAAACACACTCTCTTCAGCTCATACGCTACATTACAGTCTATCAAAGAAACAGAAGGAAGCCAACTTTTTACTGCTGAGAATTTAAACAGCATTATTAGAATGAACCTTCTCAAATCAGAACCCGGCAAAGAGGAAAAAGTGTTCTAGGGAACAAGTCCTGCCTCTTCCCAACTTCCCTGTTTCTCAAAAATGTAAGATTACCACAACAGACAATACATCATCCAAACATTAAGCATCTTCTACTTTGAACACAGTCTTATGTGTTCATGTGTTCAAATAATGCAGACTTAAACAACAGAAATGAGGTAAATTTCAACATTTGAATTTCTCATTAAACAATGGTTTCAAAATTAAAGAAGTTATAAGTTTTTATCTCTTTCCTCATATGAAGGACAGGCCTACGTGGTGCACAAGTCATCCAAAGTATTTCTGTGTCAATAACATATTATCTTGGTTTCTGTGGCTCGAATTTTAGAGCTGCTTAGTAAGAAAACGAAGGATGAATCTACCCCTTACTTCTGCTTGTAAGCAAGATCCATGCAGCTTCAGGATCTAAAACAGATAAAAGACTAACTGAAGAGAAAATACCTGATTCTGGCCACATGAAAAGTCACAGAAGACATTAAGAAGGAAGTGGCAGTGCTATCCTGCTCCCCAGGGCTATTCTGAATTTGTTATAGATGTTCTGATGTACAGCATCTGGGAGTGCACACACTGTCCACGCTTGTGGCAGTGCAATTTCATGCCCTTCTACTACGAGCCCTCTGATGCTGGATCACAAACCCTTTACCTTTGTATGAGTTGTCTTCTCTTTCGAGGATCAAAACAAACACTTCATTAACTTTCAGTGCAAAGTACCAGTTTCCAAGAGAAGATTCATATGCAGCCTCCTGGAAAACTCTGGATTGTAACAGCACTGATAGCTGATATAACGCATGTTTCACTGACTTAACAGCATTCTTTTTGAAAGGAATGTGGCCAGGATATTTAAGAACAGGTAACTTTGGTGTTCAGCCAAATTTTATTGACTATTGTAAACCAAGCCCCCATCCTCCCCATAGAAAGCACATGCTTGGTCTTGATAACAGCTACATGATTGCTAGAGGTAAATGTAGCTCTCTAGGTTGGTATTTTATGCCGAAGGAATGAAATTAGCAGCAGAAGTTTGCTGTTGTTGATGGGTTTGGGTTTTTAAAACTTCAATTACTAAGCAAACCAACTTTATACCCCATTACCCAGAGGTGATGAATCAGCAGCTGCAATTAAGCTTACAGTCATGTATCCTGGGAAGGAAACAGCAGGCCAGCACGAGGAAGAGTCATTCATACACTAAAACCCTCTTCTGTTGTGTAAATTGGCCACTGGCAGCAGCTTCCTGTACAAGAAGGGCTTCCCCAGATGTGCAGTGGATTTCAGAACCTCGCTGCTGCTGAGAGTCCTCATTATAATGGATGCTAATGAGATTAAATCCACATCCGAGGCAACTTAAAAGAATCACCACCAATGAATTAAAGACATCTTTCTTTTAGCAGATCAATATGAAGACGTGTGGTGGCAGTTTAAGCGAGAGGATTTGATATGCTAAAGAGCTCTGTGTGCAACAAAAATACGCGCTGTTAATGGATAGAGCCCCATATGCGGAAAGCCTTAGAGTCCAGACAAGAAATAAGTAGAAAACCCACCAAGTCTTTAGATAACAAAATACAAGTTTGAGTCACTTTTGTTCCGACACAAGTTTACATTCAAGATCAGTCAACTAAACAACAGCTACCCGGGAAGTTTTACAGAATCACTGTCAGGAATGCACAGGGTTCCCTCTCTTCCTCAAGTACCCATCTTTAACAACCATCTGAAGGGTTCTAACTGTGTCACAAGCATCTTAGTCTTCAGCAAGTCAGCAGGTCCCAGATTCTCCTATGTGTGTTAGCAAGAACAGAAGCACTTCAGTTGAATAACATTTCCAGTTCATCTTGTAGATACTACAAAGTGCACACATGCTGTCTAGTGCTACTTAAAGTTACACCAATGCACCCATGTTTCAGTATTTCACATCATGTCCAGTCAGACCCAAGTAAAGAGTAAGCTCTGTTGTGATTCTGTTTTAAAAACTGTAACTAAATGAGGTCCAAGACAGCAGAGAATCAAATCCCCCTTTCCTCCTAATCTGACCAAACACACAGACCATATTAAAAATATGATTTAAGCTATACATTGACCAGGAAATGCCTCAGGTTAATCCAGTATCCCCTTTTAAAGGCACTCAGAACAGTACTGTATCATTTGCACACAGGCCACCATTTAGAAATAACTGGGTTTAAGAAAGCCAGGTATTAAGGCAGGCAACCTGTAAAGGTTATCCTACTAACCTACATTACTGACATGTTAGTACACAGCAGTATGTTTAAAGGGCTCAGAAGAAGTTAAGCAATCGCTATCTTGATAGACAAACAGGGCTGTATGAATATATCCCGACAACCAGAAATGCTAGAGAAGCCAGAGAAACATTAAGATATTGAGCTAAGCCAGTTTTTGATGGGTGGAGTGGGATTCCCACAGTGTTCACACCCACGAGAGCGAGTGGCAAATAAGCAGCTGCCTTTCCACTGAAGTTCTTTCCAAGATGTACCAGAATTAATATACGTATTATTTATCTTAAAAATCCCCCCTCAGTAGCAAGCACATCCTTATCAAGTGACTCCACCAAACCCTGACAGCCTAAGTTAAAAGACATAAGCAAGAAAACATCCAAAGCCACGGCAGTATTAAGGCTCCTCTGACAGTTTCTGTAAGGACGTTTTAGATCAACTGCCCAGAAACATCCACAGAACAGTCGTTCAGAGGGCCATAACCACCACGGAAGACCATCCTCTATTCCCAGCTTATCAGGCAGCAGTTTTACGTGCTACGATAACGCGCAAAGGTGACAAGAGAAAGAATAAACCAGCCCTTATCAGCCGCGAAGTTGTAACCGAGCAGACAGGAGCACTCCGCAAAGCAACACCAGCCTCAGACCTCCCACCGCAACCATCGCACCAACCCCGAGAGCTCCGTCTCCTTCCTCCAGCCGGTGCCAGCTCCGGAGGTCACGGTGCCAGCCGGGCGCAGCCACCCCGGCCCCCGACCGGGAACGAGAACGGGCACGGGCCGGCCCCTTACCGCGATCAACGTGCTGCTGCGGCCGTGCTGCTCGCCGCTCGCCGCCTCAGCGTCCAGGCCGTTGGCTCCGGTCCTGTCGGCGCTTCCCGCGACGGCGGCGGCCGGCGGAGGTGGCGCGGGCGGCGGTGGCGCCGGGGGCGGCTGCCGGTGCTTGCCGGCTCGCTTGGCCTTGGCCTGCAGGCAGCGCTGGTGCAGGGCGAAGGTTTGCTGGCGCTCCAGCTCCAGGCGCTCCGGGGACACGGCCTGGTAGCGGGACTCGCAGGCGCTGTGGTGCCGCCGGCAGAGCTCGATGCGCCGGCGGAGCCGCTCCATCACCGCGCTGTGCCGCGGTACCACGAACTCCGCCATGGGGCAGGGGGGCAGCACCATGGACCGGAGACCGAGGGGGGCGGCCGCCGCCGTTCACCGGCTCCTCACACCGGACCCCGCCATGGCGGGGGCTCCCCCCCGTCGGGCCTTCCCCGGGCTCCGCCGCTCCTCCCCCTGCCGCGGGCCTTCCACTGGGCTGCCCGCCGGGCTTCGCCCCCGCCCCGGTTCCTCCCCCCGGCCCGGCGCGGCGCCCGCTCCGCTCCCTCCCGCCCCACTTCCTCCTTCTCCCCCGAGGCCGGTGCCTCTTCGCTTCCCGCCCCCCCCCCACCTCTCCCTCAACCCTGACCCGGCGGCCGCTCCCCACCCGCCGCAGGGCCCGGCCGGAGCCCGCCGCGCTACCCCCGCGGCCCGGCGGCCGCCCCTCTCAGGCACGGTCCGGCCCGCAGCCCCGGCTCCCCATTGTTATCCGCGCCGCCGCCATCTTGAAATTGTTTTTCCCCTCAAGAGCCGAGTTGAGAATAAATAGGCGGAGCTTCCTGGGTGGTGGGCGACGTCACGGCGCGTAGCGCGTCACAAGCCCTGATGGACACCCCTCCCAGCCAATGGGGAGGTGCGGAAGCGAGGCTTTAAGTAGCAGGGAGCTGGAGGCGGCCTCCGGTGCGTTTAAATGGCACGGGCACGAGAGGGGCGGGGCATCGGCAGCGTAGCCATTCAGGAGGGGCGGGGGGCGGAGCCAGGAGTGATTGGCAGGGAGGGGCGGGCAGCGGCAGCAGCGCTGCGGGCAGCGGGTCGCTGCTCTCGGAGTCAGCCGGGAGCGAGGGTGAGGACGGGGGTAGGGTCGCTAATGGGACAAAGGAAGCCAAACCGCGGTAAGTTTCGTTATTGGTTAGCGTTTACCTATTTTTTCCTTCCCCCAAGTTGCCCCTTTTTGAAAGGGAGAGGTCATTCCTGGAAGTGAAAGATCAGTCCTTGTTCAGCAACACTAAAACCAACCCCAAAACCAAACGAATCTAACCAAAATCCCCTTTCTGACACCGTGAGGCAAGAGTGGTATTAATTGGGGAACAGTTCAGGATGGAGAGGTAACCACAGCCCAAGCTGAGCACTGTTGTCGAGGAAGGAGTGAGACTACCCACCACAAGCCGCACTCTAGTAGCAATTAACACTTGCACCAACCTCCCCTCGAGCCCAGGAGTCAGTCTTACAAAGAGACATGGACAACGCATCCTCCAGGCCACAGCCTCAAGCCCAGAACGGCTGGATCACAGCCCACAAGCTGCTGGAGCAGGTTAGTTGGTTAGCTGCGTCTTTATCAACTCCCTTCACTGAGTACCAAAACCCTGTTTTCAGCATTTCCACTGCTCCTAGTCCCTGTTTTGATTCACCAGCTCAGTCTAACATCCCCCACCTTCACACACGCACGCTCAGTGAAGCGGAGCATCCTCCTCAGAAGCTGCCACTCTAGCGTGCACAGACACAAAAAGCCCAAATACACCTTCAAGTGTTCACAACAGTTCCAAACCTAGTGCACAGTTACAACCAGTAACGAGAGGTTCAGTACCCTGAAACCACAGCTATGCTTTAAAAGTACTCAGGATAAGCAGATAACTCCTGTTTTTCACTTTCCAAATAAAAGCAATGCTGAGGTTAAACTGAGCCACCCAAGTCAGAAAGCAGGATAAGAAGTAACTTGAGTTGTCTATCCATTTTGGAAAGTCTTCATTTATTATAGTGATTATTTAAGAAGCATACACTATGGTATCAAAAAAAGCTGTAACATGCAGACAAAGAGACCTTTTCAGGAGGTTTAGCAGAAGCAAATGTAGATTTACAATTAGCTTGAATATAACACTATTCAAAAGCTGATAGCAGACCTTAAGTTCACTTTTGATGCTTTGAAAGAACATGTATGCACATGGAATTGCTTGGGAATTTAAGGCAATTTGCATATTAAGATAAAAAAAAAAAGATTAATAGATTTTTATGTTGTGCTCAAAATGTTAGCTGAATTGAAACCATTTACATTATACTTCATCTCAAAGGACTGAGAGTCAATAAATAGCAGCTGCTCCTTGATAAAAATACAGTCCTGAGAACAAGCCAGTAGCAATGCTTAAGCTATGACATCTTCCATGTCAGAGTATAAGCTATTTTTGCAATAAGGAGCAGTATTTACCAGGTGTTGAACAGGCAAAGGCATTCTGAACATGCAACAGCTCCCAAGAGAAGTCTGAAATTACTTCCAGTATCTTGCTTACAATAGTTTATTTGCACACTGCAGAAAGATCAAGAAATCCTGCTATGCATTGGTGAGCACTAATATTTCAAACACAACAACCAAGGGATACAACGTAAGGACAGGCAGCAAAAGGTGGTTTACAAAAAACCCCCAAACCAAGAGCCTTTTAGTAACTGGTTAGATTGTTTGCAAGGTAACTGCAACACTCTTCCCTCCCCAACCCATGGGAATCATTCCCCGCCCCAGACCTATGCTATGACCAAACAACACTGGAGTGTTTAAATTCAGTGCAAGAAGAGTAGTTTTAGGACATTTAATTTCACTCTAAACAAAAGGCAAAAGTTTATCTATATAGACATCCAAACGCCAACATATTTGGTACAGTGTAATGAAGTTACATAGATTTCACCCTCAGAGGTATGCTCCTGTGGTCACCTGCATTCCACAAAAAGAAAGTGTTTGAAACAGTATAATATGGTAGACTCAACGCTTTAAAAAAATTTATTCAGCTGGAATTGGAACTCCCTAACATTCACAATATAATTTAGGATGCATTTGTTACATGAAGAGCAGATAAAAAGACTTCAACAGTTTCACATACCGGTTAAGATATCCCACATGCTCCTTCCCCACCTACAATACTGACATCTTGTTTGTTTGGGTTTTGTTTTTTTCCTTAACAAATACTCAGTTCAACTTGTCTACCCAACTACCTCCCCCATTCCTACAGGAGTAGACAAACAGTGATAACAGTGAGAGGATATGGGACACTGTCCTATCCAGTGTTTGGACCCTGGAAAGGAGTAGGCCTAGCTATAAAAATAAGAGTTTGACGATGAGCTGAACATGAAGCACTTCAGCAACTGAGGCAAAGCTGCACTCAGAAAAAGCTGTATAGTCACAGAGAAAGGAAAGCATCAGTGGCTGAACAGAGGGGAAAGGGGGAAGTAGTCTAACCCCACCCCCCAGAACCCATTAGCTTTACACAGAAAGAGTTCAAGAACTAACAAAATCCATTATCTGCAAGGTCCGCAGGATTAAATGCCACATTAAGATGACCCACTCCAAATCCTAGATCGTTTGTCAACACTTAACAGGGCTTTAGCCATGCACAGTATGCATATTCTAGAGACTAACCCCTTCCTTCCACCCCTTCCTTCCTCTTTCCCCTGCCCCCAAAAGAATGAAGTTGATTGATTAGAGAGTTTCACTACTGGTTTCCCCATACACCCCACCCCAGTCTTCTTTTGAGGGCAGCAGAGGGGTTGTCAAATACATTGACAGCTTTTCTTGAAACAATTATGAAATTTTAAGGGATATAAAGACATTGGTGCATTTAGGAATTTACATACTTGTAAAAAAACCTAGTTATAAAACTGCATTTGTATCACCTAGCACTTTCAAGATTCATTGTTATTTTTTCACTAATTAATATATTAAATTAAGCCAAAAGTTTGCGACCGGAAAAGTTCTACCAATCTACTTAAAAACTGAAAAGAATATTTAAAACCAAAACTGAAAAGGTTAGTTATGTTACATTCCAAAATCCACAGCCCGTTATAGTAAATGCATTCTTTTCTACAGGAATGATGTTCTTTAGAACAGATGATTGCAAAGATTTTACTGCTAGACACTCCGTTACATTGGATAGTGTGACTGGAACCTGTGGATGGTGAAATCTTGAGGTTTGTCCAAGTTTCAATGTAAGGTGTCCAAGGTCCTCTCCCAGAACCATGTTTGGAGAAAAAAAATTAAAGAAAAAAAAAAAAATTACAGATCAAGTTCTTATGACTTTTTTTTTTCAATCTTTTCTTGGCTTTCTGTTTCTGGGTGATCTATTCACAGTTTCCTCCTCCTGCAAGAAAGTAATTGGTGTAAGCATCAAGGAAATAAAATCTGAGAACACCCTCCAACCCATTTTGAGCTAACCTAAAAGAATTACCTACTTTCACTTCCACTTTAGGATTTCGTTTTTGAAAGGACCTACCACTGTTACACCCTTCCTTTCTATACATGGCAAACACAAATCCCCTTGTTTTCACAGTGGACGTGCACTATTTGCTGAGAGCACTCAGCAGCTTCTGCTGCTGTGAAAATCCTTTTAACTCTGAGCAACACTCCACCCATTTTTAAGTCAGCCATTATGTCAGCGTGGAGCACTTAAGAAGTCGCATCCTGGCTGCATACAAAGCTGAATAAGCCTTTTGCCTCAAGAGGATGCATTCCACAGTCACACTCCTCTCACAATGCAGGGTCTAGGGGAGTGCCTTTAGCTCTGCTGAAGTTAGCCACAGAAGTTCCTATTCAGCAGGGTGATTTAAGTTTTCCAGAGTTCTGACACCAGGAGGGAGTATCACATGAGCCAGGTTAACTTTTAACATGTCAGTAAAGCTTGTTGTACATGACTTAAGGAAAAAAAAAAATGCACAAGCTTCCTGCAGACATTAAGCACTCTTACCTCTGATGCGGGTTTCCTGTCCTCTTCCTCCTCCTCTTCTTCCTCCTCCTCTTGACTAGCATTTCCTATATCAGCATCACTTTTCTGCTTCTCTTCTAAAGGAAATAAAAAAAAATACCTCATTCTCATTTCTGGCTTCATTCACCATTGGCTTTGCTCCATGTCTGCCAATCTTGCTGGTTTATTTTATCAGAGAAAACACTCAAAACTGTGTCAAGACTACCTAGTTCACCTACCTAGCTTCTCCTCATTTGCTTCCTCTTCTTCCTCCTCTTCCTTGTCCCCTTTGTCTTTTTCTTCCTCTTTCTCCTCATCCATCACATCAGGCTGAGGAGCATCAGTCTTTTTGTATTCTGCAGCACTTGGCTGTTTCTAAAAACAAAACATTGTCAAAACCAGGCAATTACTTGTGACGCAAAGGCACATTTTGCTGAATCTCTTTTTGAAGATTATACTACTTATTATCAGAGTAAATTCGTACCTTCCCAGAGCAGCAGAAAAGGACAACAAGGAACACTGGTAAAGCCACAGTGAGGATGTAGACCACCCAAAGCCAGGGACGCTCTTCAGCAGCTGCCATCATCTGGCCCACAACACCAGGCTATAAAATAAAAAGAACTGTCACATTTCATCCCATCCAGCAAGTCACAGCAGTTAAGTTTTAAGCTACATAGTTTTCAAACAGGCTTTCTGCAGCTTTAAACACATTTCATACTTCAAAAAATTTAACCTAACTTGCACAAGTACTTTTTCCCCATAGTTTATGAACTGAGAATTAGGCTAAAGCCAACAGTCCAATTGTCAGAGCAAAAACCTCACTAAAGAGCAGCGAGTACTAATTGCTACTCATAGCAACCATTACTATATTATTATTAGGAATGGAGGCTCCAGTCTGGTTTAGCCTAACCCCTACCCTTGGTACATATAGGGATATGTTGATAAAGACCATGGAGGGAACAGCAACAATGCTCCTACTGTCCAAGTCAGAAGCACACAACTAAACCTTTATTTCTCACCTCTGCAGCACCATCGGCTGCCTTTTTCAGTCCCCATCCATCACTTGCCCAATCATCAGCCACAGCTCTTTCAGTACAGATGATAAAGTTGTCAAAAAAGATGTCAGAAGTCATTGACCACAGCTCAAGTCCCACAGCACTGAAGGGAGTCATCTTGAAAGGTTCCAAGTCTTCAAAGAAATCTGGGTTTGGGATCTTCCTAGGTTTCCAAATGCCCTAGGAAAGACAAAAGACATTCAGCCTCACCTACTGTCATGCAATTTTTAGTTTTCAGTCCACTTCGAACAGAGTGGAAGACTAATCCATTGCACTTAATTACAATGTCTACCTGCAACTTGTCAGGGTTTGAGAATCAATTCTCATTTTGTGCTACAAATAAGTGAAGCCAAAAAAGCACTTTAAGTCTCTCCGCTCGAAATAGCACAATCACAACAGATTTGTATTTGAATTACACTTGCTGAATCTAAATCCTTCTGTTTTTTCTAAGAGAAATACATTGGCCAGCAGTTTAAGCAATGAACACACCAACCTGATAGTTCACATTATCAATCATAGGAGGCTTCCATTTGCCTTTGTAGTTTGGATTGTCAATCATTGGTCGCTGCCAGGTACCACAGCCAGGCGCTGCCTCGCATTTAGGATTTGCGATCTGAGGTGCCTCCCATTCACCATCCATGTCCTCATCCCTGAAAAAGGAAATTCAGTTTTGAAATCCACCTTTTCCCTTTATACAGAATAAGATTTAGACACAGCATAGGACTGTAGATGAAGACACCACAGAAGAAAGGAGGATTTCAAGAAACAGCTTGGAAAGCACAGAAGCTCAACAAAAGCTCAGTCCCTGAGCACAGCCTCCCCTGCTGCTCTTTCCAAGTACGGTACACCTGCAAGGTGACCATCCCTGCCCTGTTCAGCTTGTATCACAAAAGAGTTGACAAGTGCACAGGGGAACACAAGATGACAAGAATCCACAGACCAACTCTGCCTCCTACTTTTGAAGCAAGAGAGCATGAATCAGTAACCGTCAGCAAGCAACAGTGAACTAGCTAAAAGCCAGCACCAAAGCCATGAAATACTTGCTGTCACTTGCAACAGGCAGTCAACATACCAATCTTCAGGCTTCTCAGCATCAGGGTCTGCTACATATTCTGGCTCATCATCCAGCCAGCCCTCTGGCTTCACGGCATTTTCATCCGCAATCTTTGCAGGAGCATCCTCATCCCTTGAAAACAGATTATATATTAATACATACGAGACATAAAAGTTCTTAACCCCAAGCATAATTCTACAGCCTTTGAACAAGCCCACTGATCTGGACAACCAGTCAGCTTCACTGCTGGTAGGTTAAGGGTAATGCCATGATTTCAGACCAGAATTGCACTGCAATCTGTTACCTAAACATGTGCCTCGTGGCACAGTCGTAGCATGAACTGTAAGGTAATACTGATTTTTCAAAACCAACCTAGAAAGGATTTACAGCAAATCCTGTATCTTGGTGGTTGCTGCAAACACGCATTGGAGCTTGAAATTGAGTGTATGGTTCGCAAAGCAAGGTCCAAAGACAGAAACCCAGTGTCAGTTTCTGATTTAGGATGTCAGATATTTCAGTCGCTTGGAACTATGTATTGCAGAAACAACCACAAACATCTTACAGTTATACCTTCTGCAGCTCATCTTTTGATCTCACCAAGGATGAAAGCATCAGCTAGTACAGCTCTTTCAGCAAAACCTTTATCTGTGGCCAGCACAGCAACAGGAGCACTAAACAGTAATTTCCAGAGGACATAGACTCTGCCTGCTTTTTCCTACCAAACTGCTGCTCAAATGCCTGAACTGACTGTGGTTGATTACAAGGGTGAGATTCAAAACCTTCTATAAGTCATGTGAGAAAGACTTTTTGATCAGGACTGAATTATCAAGCTAAGGAGTTCTTCAATTCCACCCCTCCAACAGCTTACCAGTCATCTGGTTTAACAGCATCTGGGTCTGGGATTTTTGGCCTCTCATCCCAGTCCTCAGGCTTCTGGTCATTCGGGTCCTCGATCTCTCGGGGTGGATTCACAGGAGGAGACATATCATTTAGCAAATTCCCACTGTTGACAACCGTTTGATCAACCAGGATTTCAAAACTATTATCAGGATTCAAGACTGGAAGGAAAAAAGTTGATGTAGCCATTACATATATGATACAAAGCATGCATCATACAGCATCACTCATCCCCACTGTACAACTAAAGCTTCAGCAAACCAAGCTACCACCTACCCAGCAACTGTTTAATAAGAACCTTTCTCCTTATGCCAAACTATAAGTAGTGATGATGTACCACATCTCAGCCTGTGAGAGAGAGGGCTCATTGCAGGAGTCCTACGTTAAATATGCTAAAAGCACAAAGAAGCTTCGAGTGATTTACCAGCTACCACAGCAAGTTGACTTTGGCACCGTTAAGTATTCCCTTAGTAGCAAGAATGTACATATTCACATTCTACTCAAGAATAAGTCTCCCTACTACTGACTCACAGGATTTTCATCTCGCTCCTCTTTATCCATTGCTGCCTCTGTAGTAGGAGAAGCTAGAGAGATCCTCCTGAGTATTCCCTGAAAGATTTTAGTCGTAACTAATATACCAGACCAGACACTGTACTTCAAAACCCACTGAGTTTGTCTGGTACCATGAAAGCAGCAACAAAAAATAAAAGCACAAATCATCCCTGTAAATCTAAAGCCAAGCATGTCCCAAATTACTAGGAGGCAGCATTCAAGCAGTTTTATAAATGTTGAGAGTAACTCTGGATATATTTAGCAGATCAAGTTACAACTGTTCCTTTAACTACTAAGTTCAAGGTCTCGTGACCATTCTTACATGAATCAAGATTTCTTGCAAAGAAGAAATAAGCCTCTGTAAAACAAGAACAGTTTTTGCATTCAGAGCTTTCAAGCGGTCTTTAGTCATATGGTGTGTCAACACAAATAGTTGTTCATCTGGCTCATTTTTATGAGCTTTTGATTCAGGAAACATAGTAGTAGTTATTCACATGCATAATGAGCAGTCATCATACCTAGAGTGTAAAGATGGGTCTTCTTATCAGTAAAGAAAGTCTTCAGGTCTGCATCCGGACGCTTCGCGTGCTTCTCCTCATATCTGCCAGTCTTTGGGTTTTTGTGCCGGAAGATGAAGTGCAATTTATAGTCCTCTCCACATTTGTCAGGGCCAAACATGATTGTATATGGAGTTTTGTCATGGAACTGATCCTTTAAAAACAATGCAAGACTTCATTCCAGTATTCTGAAATACAGCTTAAGTCACTGCCTGGTATAAGAACTCCCAATTCATCAGGGATTATTCTGCAACTTGGCTATCAAGCACTGAAGTAACCACACTAAAGCTTGTGTGAAGAATACAAGCCTCTAGAAAATACACCAGAATTATCCCTACTCGATTTTGCACCTTTGGTCTCTACTTCTCACATGAAAATCAGCAGCTATTCAAGTGCTATCAAAAAGATAAGTGTAACAACCAATGTTCTAAGCGTATCTCCACATTATCATAAAGGATTTTAAAAGCTATCAATACAGAAATATCATTTACTGGTAATAATGAATGAGTAGTTAGTCCAGTGAGTTTCTTTCACACAGTGATAAGCAGCATCAGAAGTGAGGCCAATCGTTACTCTGTTTACACTTACGAGCTGGTGTACTGTCTCAGTCTGAAAGCTAACTGGATATAATCTCACCACTGAACACTGCAAGCAAGTCTATTTGTTCTGGCTAATGGCATCTTAAAATTCAATGTACATAAGAAACTGGTTACACAAACAGTCTTTTGGGTGTCCTTTTTTTAAAAAATACTTTGGAATCTAAATTAATAATACACCTCCAACGAGGCTGGGAAAGGAAAGGAGAAGGATGGGTAACAAGTCATAAAAAGGTACTTCCTATAAAATCTAGGAAGATGGCTAAAGAAAACCCATAGGCTATAAAAGCTTCTGCAAAGCAGTTAAGCTTTGTCTGAACAGGCTAAACCACTTCTGGTGGGTATATGATTGAGAGGAGATAATGATTCTTAATTCTTAGGAGTTGTAACATGGTCTCTTCTGTTGACCACACTTCTACGACAACGCATTCGAGGGTCATTTATGAAGCAAATGGTTCTATATAGCTCATGAGTATAGCTGAACATGTAATAGTGCATCCAGACCAACCTCTCAAGACCATTTTTAAATATACCCAGTAACTCACAAATGGGTTCATATGTCAAAAGACAATAAATGCAAGGTGTATTTTTAGTTATTTGCATTAGTCTGTTTTAGATTATAAACCATGGGATCTTCCTTTTGTGCCAACAGCTTCCCGAGGAGGTTTCTCCTCATACACTGGCTACTCTCATGAAACACATACTTTCTGGTCCTAGAACCTAGGGAAATCTGAAGGATTGCAGACTTTAGCAGAGGTCTACAACTGCTCACCTACTAGAGAACTCCAGATTTTTCACTCGAGAAGCCAGAAGATTTCAATATTTATCCTCTCCAACTGAAAACAGTGGGGAAAATGCTGAGTGCAAAGTATTTTGGTGATCAGGTCCTAAATATGCCCCACTGCCTTTACTGAAGGGGTTTCTTCAGGAAGCAGCAGTATGAGAAGGTTTGCTTTCACAGCTAATACTCAAAGTAGCAGCATTACTCACCAGGTTCAATTCAGGGGTTTTTGAAAGCAATTTCACATAGGCCCCACCACACTCTATTCCATTTTGGAAGTTTACTTCATACCTAATTTTAGTTTTGGACAGAGAAGCAGAGAATGTGTTATACATAAGGAAAAACTACTTCTGAAATACACACTTACAATTTCCAATTACAAATTAAGACTTTTGTTGTTGCTTGCTTTAAATTGCACACTGAACATTAGAAATACTGCACCCTAAAGACTAAGCAAATATTCATAAGGGCCTGAGAAACAAGGAAAAATGAGGATTCAGAAGACTTAACCGGACAGAAAGATTAAAGGAATTGAGTACTGGTCTAGAAGATCATGATCTATAAGTACAGAGAAGGAAGAAAGAGTTCCAGTACATAAAACACTGCAACAGAGATTAGGGCAAGCCAATTATTTTCTCTACAATTACTATGGCAGACAGACAACTCTGTCTTCAAGATTACCAAAGCGACAACAATTGGATCCTAGGAGAAGCCCCTTTAGGATTATAAGCATGCAACAGTATATTTAGGGATGCAAGGAGTCTGAAAAAAGCAAAACATCCCTGTCAAGAATAGGCTGAGTATGCTTGATCCTCTCCCAGTGCCAGCAGCTGGAGCAGATGACCACTGGGGTTTATTTTTAGTCTTGTATTTTGAGCCAAAACTAAAAAGTCAAGCAAAGCAGAGTGACCAATTCCTTATCTTGTGCATATGTCAAGTAGCTTACTCTTGGTTTAAAGCAGGTAATAATCCACAATTCAACTGTTCTTACTGAACTATTTCCCCCCCAACTCGCTAGTCTAACATACATGCAAACAGATTCTTCTACATCAGCCATGGCCAAACGGAGTTAAGCAAGCTGTTCATCCCCCATGACAGATAAATTAAGACAAAGGAAGGAGGAAACGAGTGTGTCTTTACCACTCTGTCCACTCCACCTTGGAAAGAGGGCAGTTTACTGCATAAGGAAATGCACTGACCTACATACAGACCAGCTTTTGTTCCCAAGGACAAGGACTTCCACAATTAGCAGTACAAAAGTCAGTTGCCTGACCTTGTTACTACAATTAAATCAAGTGAACTCAAGTCCCAAGACAGGTTACCAAGTCTAGTTTTTACGGACTTCTTCCATCTTCAGGCTTCAGAGGGACCATCCTGTTCCTAACTTCCCACTTTGGGAATCTGGGTTGCTATTTTACTCTTACTTAAAGAGTGTAATAATAGGTTGCAGCATCTTGTGTCATCGAGACCCCCAGTCAACAAAAGCTCAGTTATGGAATTAACCTCAGCCTCCTATCATGCCACCCTTGAAGTAACAGAACACAGATCTTTACTTACTGTATAATAAGGGGTTTGGTATCGAATACAAAAGGCTTAGCAAGTTTGGATGAAATTGCATGGTGCTTGGCCCGGGTTACCAATACAAGCCCTTTGTCTCCTGGAAGCTTAGTGTCCTTCATGTCTTGGACTTCCCATTTACCTGAAGAGAAATTAACCAAATGCTATCAAAACTTGTTCAAGACAGTCTTTGTTTAGCCCAATTTTGAGCAAGATAGTCAGCATTCTGCAATAATACCCTCCAGGGTCCCTTACCAAGTTATCAGCATAACATCTGCACTAAAAGTTATTTTTAAATCTCCAAGTGGATATTTTGGCTAATTCAGAGCTACACTTGATATTGTTAGCCAGGTATAAAGCCCACCCCTCCCATGTTCTTCAGTGAATATGATTTTAACTGAGAAACAGAAAACAAAGACTTGTACCTCTTCTTCAGATATAACAAAAGACATCAGAAACCATCTATTATCCAAAACCTGGGTTGGACTCACCATCATATTTGGCAATCTCATCATCTGTATCATCCTTTTTGGCTCTGGAAAGGATCCATCTAGAAGACAGACATCCAGTGGTTGGAAAACCATACTTTTCCCCACACACACTAAAAATCCTGCCCTTAAGATAGGACAACCCTTGCTGTCCTATGATTACACCCCAGTGTCTTGATCCCCTGAGGAGTTCTGTCCCCAAGCCTGCAAAGTTTTCTGCATTTGCCACTCTCTGCCCCCTTTCAAAGTAGGATCATGGCCTCTATGTCTTGCTCTCATAAAAAACAGAAGTAGTACCTCACCATCCTCACATTACCTGAGGAAGGCAAGAAGTCAGATGAGGATTAAAACATTACACGTATGGCTCACCTCCCCCTTGTTAGTAGAACTTAAGGCAACGCTAATTTAACTCAGTACTTTAACAGCCAGCCTCACCTAGTCACTGCTCTTCTCCTCACCAACCACAGCTCTTTGATTCAATTTGGGTAACACAGGCTCTAGAGAAGGTTTCATTTTTAATTCTTTGCTGTACTGAATACTTCAGACAATACTCACCCATCCAGAGTTCCTTTGTCAAAGGACTCTGCAAAATACACCTCCCCGGTTGGCACCGGGGGCCTGTAGGTAACCTGTTGGAGAAGAGGAGCATTTACACACCTTTTCAAAGCACATTCTCTACTCTAAAGAAATACAGACACAGAGCTCACATTCCCCCTCTACACTCAAATAGAGCTTACCTGGAACACCCTTGAAGCATAAATATAGAAGCTGTGTAAATATTGCTGCTTGAGCCAAGCCACTGTGCTCTTGTCTGCAACTAGAACTAAAGTCTGTATCTAGCTGGAAACATTAGCACTAACTCCTGATAGTCACATCACAGATTTCAAGGGTGGATCTAAGCCTTCAGGAAGAATGTGGGGGACATGAGAATAGGAACAAAGCAGCTAAGCTTAAATCCAAGCCCTACTCCCTGATAACATCTTTAATAACATCACAACATACTAAATGGTAGCAAAGACAACTCTGGTCAGACTCACATTAACCACAACACAAGCAGTAATTCAGTCTTTTAAAAGAAGTCCCATGCCAAACCTTTGGAGTTGGAGGAGGAGTGCTCGTTTCAGGCTTTGACTCTTCTGCCTCCTCAATGCCATCATCCAAGTCATCCTCAATATCAACTACATCGTCACCATCGTTGTCATCATCCACATCATGTGCCTGGACAGCAAGAGTCCCAAGAGCTAGCAGGGTCACATACAGCAGCCATTTCAGCTCCATGATCTGAATAAGACAGACAAGGCAAAGAGGTCAAGCCAGCAGTGCAGGCAGAGTGTAGCATTGCTTCTCAAAACCAAGCACCCAAGACAACAGGTAAAGTGCTGAAGGAAAAGGGCAAACTTATCTTTTCAGTTCTGGTATTTACTGCATCTGGCTGGTTGAGACAGCTCTAAAAGCCAGAGAGAAATACAGCATAAAGCTGAGCACTTAATACAGAACAGGCATTAACTGAGTGGAGGGCGACATGTACAGGTTCTGCAGAACATGCTGAAGAAGTGCCAATTTTGTTTGCACTGCAACAAGGGGCAGGACAGCAGACATGTACAGCACCATAACCTGTGTAACTGTAAAAGCTTGAACAGAAAAACCCATTTCTTACTTATGAAGGACTTTAAATGTATCATGCAGCAACTGAAATCTCCATTCGGTTCAGGAATTGAAATACAATTAGCTAGCTCTTTCAAGCAGAGACTAATCAATCCTCTATCTCCTGTTCAGTATTTTTTTTGTCCTTTCAACTGTGGGACACCTTCATTCATCAGCCCCTTCCCCACGTTTTATCCTGGCCTTACTGCCAACAGACACTGATACTACTGGCAGATGTCTATAAGCAGTTGAGGCTACTGAGCTAGGCCCAGGAGAAAACATTGTACTATTTAACAGCAAACTGATTTGATTCCCCTCTTTCAATCTCTAATTTAACAAGATGACCAAAGAAAAAGAGTATCTGTTACCTGAGGCTTTACAGAATTCAACTATCACACTTCAACTGATTTATAAGGTGCCCAGCACATTGTCACACCTGAAATATGGTAGACCTTGGCAAGCTGTAGCTCAAAAGATCTTGTAAGTAAAATAGGTTCCAGTTTGACTTTCTTGCTACAAAAAACAGATCACTGCACCTTTCCGTTGATGCAGAAGGCAACACTCCCAGCATGCTGTTCATAGCTTTATCTGCCGCAAAACCAACCTGTGCCTTGCTCATCTTTTCTCCTTTGAATCACACTCCAAATTTTTCTTCAAAACCCAGAGTTGTGACTGAGACTAATACTTTTTAGAAGCCAGTATGAAACAAGACATCCCTCCTTCCCCACCACTCCTGCCTCAGGCTGTAGCCCTGTGGACTTACAAACATAACTCGAGCAGAGTTAATGGTGCCTGTAGGGGCATAAGATCACGCTAGAAAACAACTTCAACTTTCCAAAGCATGTTTAGGCAACTAAAAGAATTTACAGTCTTCAGTGCTTACCAGCACTATCCAATACTCCAAAATTATGTTGCAGAACAGATCTACCATCCTTAGATTATTCTTTAACTTCTAATAACAGAGGGGATGTTTTATAAGTACCACAAAACTGTATTTTAAAGACCTGTGCTGAGGTCACGTCCAGTTTGTCACTACAGCAACATGCAATTGCAGCCAGTTCTCTAACAACAGTGATGGCCTTGAGGATTATTGTCTAAATGCATGTTCACAGCCCAGGCAACTGCACCCAAGCACCTCTGAGCCCAACGAACACCATTCACAGCTGACAGACTTTCAAGTGTTGTCACATATGAGCAAAGCTCATTTGCTTAATGCACAGCATACAGCCAAAATTCAAGTTACAGACCTCACAGCAGCTCAGAGCTCTTACTGCTGGAACCCCGATACAAAGCCAAGGAATGCAAACTGCCAAGCAGTTGGAAGTTGAAGCTCCTCATGCACAGAAAGCACGTTCTCTGAACAAACTCATGCCCACCACCATAAAACCAGCACAGAATACAAGAGCCTGAGACTTCATTTGAAAAGTGATCTTCAGAGCTCTGTCTGACTGAAGCAATTGCAGGTGAGATGGCACAAGGACACCTTCCCAAGGGAAAGGTTGGATTTTGTCTGACCTTACCAACAGGGCCTCACCAAGTACATTTTTCCACAGAGCTGAATTGAGAATTATTTTACCCCAAGTTTCATAACTGCTTTCACATTACATTATGCAGATAGAGTGACCACTTCATCATTTGCAAAGTGATACAAGGAAATTAATCTTAAAAGTATAGCAAGGTTAAAAATAAGCCAATTCTCTCCTAAGAGGAAGGAGTTTCTGCATACCTCCTCCCTAGCTTGTGCAAAGGCTATTAATGATTTAGCATGCAAGTAATCCCTTAAATAATCTCACCACTAGCAATAAAGTTTTGGTGAAATAATGAAATCATGCCAGTACCCACTCCGTAGGTAATAATTACGTACTTCACAATCCCACTCCAGCTACAAACCTTTGGAAGTGTTTGTCAGCAGCAAACGGGCTTTGCTAAATGCCAGCACCTAAACAGAGCTCCAGCAATTCTTCTGCCAAAGCACCCTTGTGAAACCAGACAATTGTGCCAGTATCCCATAGAGCAGGGCAGAAGCTATGCCACTCTGTGCTCCTGATACAACCATATATATCTACCCTATATAGATTACATTTATCAGTTTATGCTTTGTCTGAATTTGAGGCCTCACTGAACCTCATCTCAAGGTAGAAAGGTGATCTGTTCAAGTCCCCAAGAAAGCCTTTTTTTCCCCCCCTCTTCCAAAGACAGCTACAAGCATGAAAAGAAGCTAATCCAGTTCCACATCTTTGCCTCTTTCCAAGCATTGGCAAGCTGTATTCACAAGTTCATATCCCTACAAAAAGCTGTTTAGGACACCTCCTACATATTACATCAGTCCCAAACTCAACATAAGCTACCACTCATACACCTTGAGCACAGACTGGCAGCATCTCCTGCAAATGCCACTTGTCACAGTAAGCTCCTTATTCTGCTGATCTCTAACAGCGTACAAACGACATTATAAGAAATAGAAGACACGATGTTCTCAGAAGAGCAATTTAAATATCTTAATTGTGTGCTTTGCTGAAAAAGCTGCTTCTACTCATAATGGATGTGCTGCTACAGGAGAAAATTGCAACTTCACACAAACCTTTGAGACACAACGTAAACATGATTATGCCCCAGTAATTTAGGTTTTTCCTAAACAGAAGACAGAAAGGGACGGAAGGGGGAGAGAGAAGAAACTCGGGTTTTGTGTAAAACAAGCATAAACCCATTTTCCAGTGGGGTTTTAAGCTGCTACAACTACAGGTGTTCAATTAGTCACCTGAACTGTAGTCTAACCTTCAGATGCACAGCCACCTACTCCATTATGATCAGATTTCGCCCTTGAAGTGTCCAATTTCCAAGCAATCATCACCATTAGCCATTTCTGACTCTGCCTGCACTTCTCTTTAGGTTGAACTGTGTAATATTTCTGAAGGTTAGTGTATTTCTGACCATGCAACAGCCAAAAGCCTTTAACAAAGGAACCCTTTCATAATAAGCAAGAGCTTCTGACGTCTCCATTCCACCTTAGTGCAACCCTCATTTTCACCATAACAACATTTCAAGTCAGAGATGACTACAACTTCATCTACTTTTCTTTTAGTAAGGTCTTCAGACACTTACAGACATTGGCACCACCTGGGTGGAAGGAAAACTACTGCAGTGTAACACCAAAGCACTAACTAGGAAGAGAGTTTGAGACTGCCAGGGCTAACGAATCACTTGTTCTCTTTCATGTGTCCATCCACAGCCAGCTTCTACACTAGAGAACTCCCAGCTGACATTTAAGCACTGTTCACCTGATTGTCAAAAGGCTGAAGCATTTTCCCTTAGAACTGACAGGAGTTGCACCAGAGCAGTGAAAACAGACACCTGAACAGCTATGCTACAGACTTTACAAAATAACAACTAAAGCAAATTGGGAGTGAGATTCAGATACAGGATCAGCTTCTTGCCATAGAAGTGGCACTCAAATTAGGGCGAAGTGATTGCTACCTCTGTGTTTCAAGGCCTCCAAAGGCAGTCATGCAACTTCAGGGATTTATTTTTATTTAGAATTCCCCTTTCACTGAGCATAAAGGGGAAAGTTCATCTTAACGACTGGCATGACCTTGCGAACACTTGACCCATATAGCAGAGAGCTGTCTCCATTCTCTCCAACGTACATGTCCTGGGAAGGACAGGCAGCAAAAGGGCCCACATGAAGAATGTTTAAGTCCTTTGCTATCATACTTACAGAACATACTATTTAGAAACTTGCCTGTCAGGTCAAACAGAGCCTGCAAAACCAGTTTAATCCTCTCCTCGGTTACTCATCCATTTGAGTGGTTCATCAAGCCAGTCCTTAACATGGCATAATTCAGAATGCGTAACTACATTTCAATTGCTACTGGCTATCTAGTTTACTACTTCATTTTATTTTCTTAAAGAACTAACAGTCAGATGAAATAGGGCTCATTAAAAATAAGCTGCTATAAACTACACCTCAACAATTTAACTGGAAGAACAGCAGTGGTTTCTATTTCAGCAGCATCCGAAATGATAGCTGAATGAGTTAAGTATAGGAAGAGGAAAATTTGCCAGTAAAGTTCTGGGTTCCAAATACTGGATTTCAGTATGGTATTTACAGTGGAAGCACACCAGTAAAAACAAGCACAAGGCATCCTCATGCTAGGCAAGAATTAGGGAAGAAAGAGTTAAAGACACAAAAGTACAGATATTTCATCACAACACAAAAAAAGAAAGCAAGGAGACAAAACCAGAAAGGCCAAGACAAAAACAGATGCCCATTTTCCCTCTCAAATTAGATTTGTATGGTTTCTGAGCAAAGGCTTGGCCACCTGACTTGGTAGTTCACTAGTTTCTCAAAGTCAGAACTAGTCAAGAGCAGAGGAAACCTCTTCTACATCTCACAATCCCTCCACCTTCCACACCCCGGCTCCTCTGCAGTGCCAGGGTAACTGTTTACACAGCCTCATGATGAGCTGCAGCAGGTTTATGATGGCTCCGAGGCCTTCTGCCATGTTATTTTAACCCTGAATCAATACCCCAGTCCACGCCACAACACAAAGGCAGAGTTGTAGCAGGACAAGTGAAAGTGCTGTGAGATAAAGTAAGTAGCCAAGGATAAAGGAAACGAAGCTGTTGGGAGCACAGTCGGGTTAATGCCACAGTTCCAAGTGCAGTTCTGTCATCCACACGTGTCTTTAGGCGGACTCAGGAGATGGACACTCTATAGCAAAGCTGAACAACCGTGTGGCAAATAGTGTAATTTCAGCAATCAGTACATTACCTCCCACCCCTCTAAAGGGGTATAATAAAATTATGTTCATATATATGTGCACCAATTCATAAGATGTAGACAACACTTCCTCCACTCCTTAAATGCTTCATTTTGCAGCTAGACAACTTCCAGCCTTGGGAAGATTCTGTTTTTAACATCATACCTCAATGAACAGCAGGCACGGCTGAATTCAAACCACCTCACTTGCAACAGGCCTGAGGCAGGAGCTCTGTTGGGGGGTGGTTTGCCCCCCTCCCTCCCTGTTTTTTTAAAGGAAGGGGTACACTGCTACATCAGATTTGAGGAAATCCTTCAGGAAAGGATTAGCTAAACCTCTCCTGGAGAGCTCAACAGCCCCACAGAAAAAGCTGCCTTCTATTTGGGTTGTAAGGAACACAAACCAGGCAAGAGATTAGGTGTGAAAGGCGGCAGCAACAAAGCTCGGTTTTTAATAAGCATTTCAAATATGCTGGTTTCTAAAATTAACGTGCAACAGCACAAATACAGTGAGGGAGAAAACACCATGTACCGTTTGTCAGCAGAGAGCGCGTTCCCTCAGAACTGGAAGTCCTTGGAGGGCAAAGACAAGAACGGCAAGGATTTCTGACCATAAAACAGATGGGCTGCTAGGAAAATGACGTTAAGTGGGGGAGATCTGGAGGTGCCCCAAGATCTTTCAGACCATCAGGCCTAGAAATCAATTTAAGTTTGCCCTGCTACTGAATTGATTCCAGCAAGAACAGGCTGCCACTATGATCTCTACTAGAGGCAGAAAAATGAAAGCCCAGAAAAGGAAGTAAAAGGCAGGGCTAAGTACAAGTCATAGTCTATTCTCAGTGAAGGATTTATTCATTTACTTAGGGGGAAGTGCTGCAGCACATTGAATGAGAGGGCAATCTAACAGAGGCTGCAAGCTTTCTTACTGTTTTGCACTAGGCTTCGCTTCCTACGAAAGCAGCTGATACCAGGAAGCAGTTTGTGTCTTATACACAGCTTGTGATGATGTCTGTGATTTGTACATTCCCTTCTTTTAACTAGAAATACTGATACTATGAACACAAAGCCAAACTCAAAGCTTTTCCTAGTTTCAAGTGTTTTGGATAAACCTGTGTAGTGTAACCAAATCAACAGTAAGGAGGTTTTCTGGAGTCATTCAAGTGCATCAGAGTGGACCTGGAGCAGCCTATTTCAACCTGTATTTAACCAACATTTTATCTGTGTTATCTCACACATTATTATAGTTCCCTATCTCCTTGCAATGTTTTAGCAACAACCCAAACCACAGCGCGTAAAGTGTCCCAAAAAACCTGTGTGTCAGCTATGCTTAATTTACAACATGAAGTAAACATACTGCTTTTAGAAATACATTACATTCCCAGAGACTAGCTTTGAGACCTCCAACATGCTCTAAATAAATTTCAGAGAGAGTTTTCCACAATGCTCTGCATAAACACTGCAGCATTATGTTAACACTAAGAATAATGAAGTTCGGACTTTTACCACTAGTACCATTATTACTAATCCACGTCTGCTTCCCTTCACAACCAAATCACCTGCAGCATTTCTCTTTCTATAGCCTAGAAAGTTCTTAACCACAAAACTGCATGTGAAACTGCACTGTAGAGTCAGGAGCAGGTTATGCACGCTTTAATTCAAAGGCGTGGAGTTCTTTTACAAGCACATGATACAATCTTCAGACAAAAATGAGAACACAGATGTCATTTACACACCGTTCTGAAGACAACACAAGGGATATTTAGGTGGTAAAATTCAAAGCATGAATTTAGGTCCCCCAAATTCTGAGACTTTGCTGCTGCAGACTCTCCTCGTCTGTACTTCACCTGTTGGGCCTCCAGTTCTGCACCTTCGACTCCCCATTCCAGAGACTTCTGCTTCCCCTCGCACAGCCCGAACCAGGCCCCACGCTGAGCTCCACACCCGCCTCCTCTCCCAGCTCTGCGGGGCCTCCCACTCACGGTGAGCATTTTTAGGGAGCTCAAGGCTATCTCCACGCGTTAGCGGCCGACACGAGAACAAGCAGCCAGATAAACCCCACAGCACACACCAACCCACATCCACCTCCGACCCCCGCCTCCCTCCCCACAAAAGCCGCTCCCCGTCCCACCCCGTCGAAGGCGGGGGGGCACCGAACCTCCCGCCGGCCCCGCTGCAGCCGCGGCCCCGCCACACGCCGCTCCCCATCCCAGACGTCCCAGAACTTACCAGAAGACCCGCCGCTCCCCGTCAGGCCTCTCAGAGGCCTACGGGCTCCGCAGCAGCCCCAACCGTGGGGGCCTCCCCGGGCACGACCGCCCCTCCCACCCCGGCTCCAGGCGCGCACACACGGGCCCGCCGCCGCCGCCTGCCACACCCAGGACCCAGCAGCCTCCCGCCGCCGCAAGCCCCCCCCCCCTCCGGCTACCCCCACCGCTTCACCCCGCCAATCGCCCGGCATGCCCCGCGGTGGGCCCGCTCCCCGCACCGCGATGGTGGCGGAGCTGCCCCGGCCCGCCGAGGGCGGGCTCTGGGGACTCGGGGACAGGCGGACACTCACCCGCCGCAGCCCCGCGCGCCCCCGGCCGCCCCTCGCCTCCGTCACGTGCCGGCCGCCGCCGCCCGCCTATCTACCGCGCGCCAGCCCCGCCCCCGGCCCACCTCGCTCCTCCTTCCCCATTGGCGGAGAGCTCGCTGCCCCGCCCACCCCGCCGCCAGCCCGGCGTTCTGATTGCCTCACTTCTCTGCCAATCAACGGCCCGCCCGCCTCAAAACACGCCCCAACGGCGCTGCCCTTCGTGGAGCGCTCTTATTGGTTGTTGGGGTTGCAGGAAGTGTTGGGTGATTGGCTGGTGGAGGGGAGGCCGTTGCGTGGTGGGCGGGGACGCAGCGGGTGTCCGTCCGGGGGCGCTGCGGTGGCTGAGGCAGCGCGGGGCGCGGGGTCCGGGGTCGGGCTGAGGGCGGACCTGGTCTCGCTGCTGCCGGCCCTGAGGCGACACCCGAGCGGCCGGGCTTGCTTCAGCCCGCGCGGCGGAGGGAGCCCTGGGTCTGCCTGTGCAGGTGGAGGCGGTGTGAGCCTCACCCCGGAGCTCTGGGGAGGTCACTGCCTGTCCTGTGCCTGAGCACCACAGTGTTAAACAGCAAAGTCACCTTTATGTCTGCCTGCACAATCCGTAGCTCCTTAGAAACAGTTTTTCAAGTTCTTCCTATTCAGAAATTCAGTATCTTTGAACAGGCATTTATCAAAATCTAGTGTATTTTGCGCAGTTACTAGCTAAAGGTTTAAGAAAGCCATCAAAACACTCCGATGCATGAAGAACGTGGCAGTGCTGCTCAGGCAACCACATGTTTAAAAGCCTTGTGTAATAACAGAAGGTTTAAGCCGTGCTCTAAGTCCAAAATCAACATAATGAGGTGCAATACTGCGTAAATGCTCAACATTTATACAGGGAAGAAGTACAGAAGCACAAGGAGAATGTAGAAATAACTGTCCCTGCTGTAGAGGCTGGGAAGGAGAGGTGGTAACTGGTGTGCATGGGGCCACACGAGTAACTGCCAGAGCAAGACTGAGCTTTGTGAGTCCTCGTGTCCTGCTGCGCACATACAGCAGCGTGGGACAGCAGCAAACAAGGCCCCGCGGTGGGGAGGGCAGACTCCTGATACCCCATCAACAACATCAGTTCTAAGCTGTATCTGAGCTGCTCCAGCTGGGAACAGTTCAATGAAAAGCTGTATCTGAACTGCCCAGTTCAAAGGAAGCTCCTGTGTGGTCTGTGGGGTGCAGCCTGTTCCGGCAGATAGGAGGTATTCTGTAGGAATACCAAATTCAGTACTGGTAGGACGGGCGGGAAGGAGGAAGAAAGAAAAAGGTTGGGTTTGGGGTTTTTTTATAAACATAAATCTGTTTTGAGTTCATGCAATGAGTCAGCAACATAAGTCTCCCCACAGAGAAAATTCCACCGTGTTTGGACAATGCAAGCAGGGCCTCAGCGGTCAGAAATAAGGCTCAGCATAAATGAAATCAGCAAATCCCTGTTTACACTGAAGTTTGGAATCAAATGCTCACATTTTTTTTTCCAGAAAGCACCCAAGCTGGGTCCTAAACCTCCCTGTTGACTGAGCTACACCCAGAGGCAGAAGATGCAGACAGACAGGCAGCACAGGAGGTACCAAGTGCTTTAAATGAGAAACTAAAAACACCACAGAGGAATACTTCAAATGGTAGCAAAGCAGTATAATTTAGCAGGCTCCCTCCTCAATCTAGGCAAAATCCATTTTTCCACCAAATAGCTTTCAAGCCCCTCTTTTGAAAGAGGTTGATAACTCCAACATAACTCTCAGGACAGTGTAATACTACCGCTGCAATCACGCAAGCAGCGGGAAGTCAGACACACACATGCCTGTCACACATGCTTCCCCTTTCTCTCCCACCCTTTCCCAAAAAAGAAGACATTCCTTCCTTTTACAACCTGCTGAATCATGGCACAGGCAGGCAGCACTGAAGCCTGCTCCTGCCTGTGCTGCTTTGTCATTGTGGGGAACAGCGTAAGTTAAAACAAAAACAAAACTAGAAGCTGTTAAAAGCATACCCTGCGCTGTGAGTTCTGAGGTGTTTGAACTTAGATAAAAGGAATGCAAAATCAACACAAGAGACAGAGATAATCCAGAAAGGAAAAGAAAAAAAAGAGGGACAAAGGGAACAGAAGAAACATGCACGGATTTAAGTGCTTTGGCAGCTGACAAGGTGATATTTTTAGACTACGGAGTGCCAGGGCAGGCGTGGTGAAAGAAAGAGGGATGGCAAATACCACACAGCAAATGTGATATTGTCAGGGAAGACAATTTATGTGTGTTCAGGCTTTGCGGCAGGAGATTTGCCTTGTTCCACCAATAATCACTTGTGGAGCCTTGTTCTCTGATTTTGGCAGTAAATTTGGAAGGCAGTGTGGTGAGGCTGGCAGAGCCTGAACAGCCTGGGTGAGAGGGGGTGAGAGACAATCCTTAGTTTATAAGTTTATAAATCCTCAGTTTATAACCACAGCTTTGAATAATTGTAATTTTGGGAACTTTTCTTGCCCTAACTGTTACCAGACAGAGAAAACTCTGGCGCTTTTAGCTGCTACTTTCCAGTCTTAATTCCCTCTAACCTCAGTCTCTGAACCTTAATCCCTGCAGGGCACAGCCACATCGCCAGCGCTCTCCTTGCATGTCAAGCATTAGTAGTCCATCTTTTCAGACTCATTCTTCTCTGGAAAACTGGCAAGAAGTGAGTGGAAAATCAAGCAGGTCAGAGTGGCGGGACTTTAGTGACACCACACTGACAGATAGCAGGCAGCCAAGGCAGATGACCAGCAGGAGAATGTTGACTTTTGCTCTTTCAAACTTTGAACTGCAGGAGGGAAGACAAGCTCACATCTCCATATGGGGCAATGTCCATGCTCCCTGCTATGCTTTTCATGGAAAACACATTACAGTGACATCGCTGCAGAGCACTCCTGAGGAAAGGATGGGAAAAGATACACTGACATTGTCAAAATGGGAGGGTTAGGTGTCTGAGGGAAATAATAATGTCCTGCTGTTTTCAAAGCTAATAAATGTGAATTTTGGAAGGGTTATAAATTAATTGTAATAAGAGGAGGCAGATAAGTAGAAAAAGGAAGAAGCAACAGGGAACCAGAAGCAGAGCACTAGCAGATGGATGGAAGGAGTGGGGAGACACAGTACCCAGGTGGAAGAAGATAACCCATCCACCTGATGCCGTTAACAAAAGTGACAAATGCTCCTGGGAACAGAAAACTTCTGGGATCCAGAAGTTCAGAGTTACCCAAGACAATAGGTGCAAGTCTGGTTTGGATATAAGATAGGGAAATCCAGATGGTTTCCCTGGGTTGTACACAGCTTTCATGGCATTACACCAGCTTTGTGGACACCATCTGGTTCCCACTGTGCCCCTCTCCACCACTTCTTTCGCAGGTCGGATGTAGGTTTGCTTGAGTGTGGCCTTCAGCTATCCCCAGAATTGTGTCCTCCCTGAGGGTCTCACACTTGAGGCATTTTTATCTAAGCACGGTTGCAACACACGCAGAGGAGCTACAAGGGGGATGCAGATGACACTTCAGATGCAAACACAGCAACCCCCAACCAGCTACAGACTTGGCAGCAATAGCAGCAGGCCAGCACCACCTTCGTGTCCCGGGCGCATCAGCAGTGCCCAGATATTTCTGCAAAGGACAGAACACTCATTCCATCCAGCTCCCTGAGACCCAGGGCACAGAGAGGGACCGTGAGTGTTATGAGCAATAAGGCCAAAAGAGAGAACGCTGCTGAAACAGAAGGGCTTTCCACTTCAGCTCACGTGGCTCAGATCAGCCGGGGCTGACAGTGAGTGACAGTGGCTGCTCTCCCCCAGCTGCTCATGGCTCTGTGCTATTTCCTCTACAACAGTGTCTGTACAGCAGCACAGAACCTGCCCGTGAGCCAGTACCTCCTTGCATGTGGCCAGCCCGGGGCTGTCTGGCTCAGCACTGCTCCGTTTGCTTGTTTGGAAGCAGTTGTTTTGCCAAGGAAGCTTTTGTTTGTCGTGAAGAACAAAACCCGTTTTAAATTCTCAATGGTCAAGTTTCCAACTGTCTTAAGTTTTGACAGACTGATGGGGGTGTGATGAATAGCAACCAAAATTCCATTAAAATGTAGAATATCACAGGGAGAAAGGAAAGAGGTAAATGGGTTCATTGTTTAGGGGAGAGACAGGAAGGACGAAGTCAGGACTGACTATGAAGGACGGAAGGCAGGAAACTTCTCCCATGCCAACATGTGATTGCTCCAGGGCACAGTGAGGTCCCATGGCCAGGATTGCCCAGGAGCCCCCCATCTGCACCCCACTGACCCCTTGGCTTCGGCATCTAGCCCCCCACCAGAAGCCAGGCATCCCTGGGGTAACGGAGCTGGCTGCAGCACGGTGCTCACCCTTGGCATCAGCCTGCCTTCCCCACCATGCTCTCTTCTTAGACAGGCAAAAAGCATGGTAGAGGAGCTGCATTCCTGACATGCCATGTAAACAGCACAAGGCCACCTCGCACCCCTGGTCCCTCCTAATCCCAATTAGCTGAAGTCAATAAACAGGGAATTAGCAGCACTTAACTTGGTGACCTCTCCGGATGCACCACTCTCAACGCTCACAACCGTCAGCTCCAGGAGCTGAAGAGGCTGGATGACGGAAGATAAATATTTCAGTTATTTTGGTGGGTCTTTGTCTGTGTCTAATCAAAAAACCCTCATCACTCTTCTTCTTTAAGGAAATAGAAGCCCAGATGTGGTTGGTAGTCTGCATGCTGGCTTTGGAGCTTTATTTTTTCACACTTCTGTACTGTTTTCACTTAAATCTTGCATGTGGTTTCACACTGAGCCTGTTTCTCTTTGTATTACCAGCGTGCCACCCTCCATGTGGCTGGTGAAGTTGGTTCGTGCTGAAACACTCCACTACCAGTCAGAAGGGCTGAGATGGTCCTTGCTGTGGAGCATCATTTTCTGGTAGATGGCACAGGCAGAAAACCGAGCTTGGCAACCTCTTAAATTGCCATCAAGGGCTCTGAAAGTCAGTGCTGTGCAGGAGGGACTTGCTTCTGAGAAACAACCCACAGGGAGGGTCATGGCACAGCTGCACTGTGGCCACTGCAACCAGCCAACAAGGATTCCATGTACGCTCTCTGTATCCCTAATAACCACTCGGTCACACACTGGAGCTGCAGGGCAGAGTGGCTCTGCACATTTAGCTCCCTCTCCAAAAACAACAACGGTGCTGCAGAATCCTTGCTCCATGCCTGAGCTCACCCCAGGAAGGTTTCAGCAGATGGCAGGGCAGGATATGTCTATGTGTGCTGTGGATCTATGCCCATTTCTCAGTTAGAATGTAAATTTGTCATTAATTAGGTGAAAATATTCCCCTATAAATGGAAATTACTTGAGAGTTGTTTCCTGGTGCCGGCTTCTAACTAAAGCTCACAAATGCCCCAGAGTCCCTAGAGAAGCTGCAGTCACCAGCAGCTCCGCTCCTTGCACATCGCTTGGCCTGGGCAGTGGTGCTTCCTCCTGCTGCCTTGCCAGGACTGGTTTCACATCCCAGAACCACAACAGTGTGTGTCTTTCCTTCCACTCTTGGGATGCTCCCTGACCTAACCGTGCCTGGCGGGAGGGTGACCTGTGCAGCCACAGAGATGTCCTGCCCAAGGAGCAGCATGTTCATCCCAGTCTGAGATCCCTCCCTTTGCAGGCAGAACACGGCTTCATGCCCGGGGGGGCTGCAAATGCTCCCAGCTACAGCACCACCAATGTGGCTGCTCCCGCATCCCAGCCCTGGGAGACCATCAGCACCCTCCCATTCTGATGGGTTTATTTTCCTGTCTCATACAGCTATTACTCAGGATAAAAGGCTGATGCACATTTATTTTCCAAATAACGATACTCTCTTTGTAAGCTGCAGCCTCCTGTGCTTTCCTCAGGCCAGCTAAATGGGATGAACGAGAGCGCTATAGCCAGGCGCAGAGGAAGGAGAGGCTCCCTCTGCTATTGCTCCCAGGGGAAGGTGCTGCTCAACACCCACTGTTCACATCTGCAGCTCCCCACTGCCTTCTGGTGGCAAAAATGCATTAAAACCTCCCTCCCAGCCCGGGCTTCTCCTCTCAAGCCGGAGCCAAACACTAGCGCTGAACGTGTGGTTTGGGGCCCCGTCTCGCACCCTTCCTGGCGTCGCCTGCAGAGTCACTCTGACATTCCTCCTCTTTTCTGCAGAAAAAGGCTCCATTCTGTGCCAGAAAGGAAGGTGGGGAATAAGCAAACCCTCTGTTTCTAAGGATCTGACTCTGCCTCTGGGGATTAGACATGTCTCCACCATTTCTCTGCCTCACAGGAGCTCACAGCTCCTGGCAGCCCTTTGCCATCATCCCCCGAAAGTGCAGGCACCTCCAAGGCTCAATCTTGCTCTGGCTGCCCAGCGTTAGCTGATTGGGAATGGTAAACGGGTTTCCCTGGTTGCCAGGAGCAAAGCAGCCAGGAGTGAAGGGTTTATAGGATTTGCTGCTGCTTGTATTTGTGATAGTCATCTCCTAGGAAAGGATTAGCTGCTGGGTCTGGAGGTGGTCCTGTGCCTGCCTGGCCTCTGAAGTCCAGCAGGAACGAAGTGCGTGTGAAGGACCTTGTCCCTGCTGGAGCGACCGGGTGCTCTGTAACCAGGGGTGGCAGTGAGGGTGGCACAGACACAGCAGCAGGATGAAGAGCAGGACCATGGCTTCCAGCCCATTGTGTGGAGTTCTGTGCAGCAAAAGCAACCTCAGAGGGTCTGACCTGGTCATCTGCCAGAGTTTTCCATGGGAACACACTGCATTTTCTTGCTTTGCTGTGGCTGACAAAACCAAGATAACATTATGGTGCTGTATCCATTCTTTCATTTGAATGGTTACAGAGCAAAATTTCCTTTCATTTGCTTCTTGTCAGCCTGAACTCTTGCCTGAAAGCATCTGGTAATGGGCAAAAGGGTCCCCAGTTTTCAGTGAAGCTATCTGAAAAGCTGGAAATTGTTTAAAAAACCCTAAACATGGCTGTTTCCAGGGAAAACGGTGAGTCACAGATTGAAAAGCAGCACTGTGGCTGCGTGCAAGCGCAACATGCGGTGCAGTATTCTCTGTAGAGTTAGAAGATGCGGAAGCTTTCCAGTGTAGAAACCCAAGAGAGTGTGGACGTGGGGAACTGGATGGCAATTAACAAATAAAGCAGAAACTGGGAGATGAGAGGGTTTCTTTGGTATATGGGCTGATAGGAAAATGAAGGTAGAGTCAGTCGCAGAAAATATCTGCTTGGCACAAGAGTGAAAGGAATGGTTAAGGTTACACAAGTGAAACATGACAACCTTTGCTCTCATTTTCAAGTCAAGTAGCTTCGAGTTAGATTTTTATCACTCAAGGCTTGAATTAATCATGAGGCGAGTGTTATAACTGAAAGAAATAGATCAAATTATAAAGGCAAGCTGCTACCAAGCGCAGTGGCAACTCGAAAGAATGAGGAGGAATGAAGAGATAGATCTGATTAAGAATAATAAAAATATCGGTTGTGCCTCAGGGAACGTTGCTGTTCTCAAACACAAATTCCAGAGTCAAAAATGTGGTGCTTTAGCTTTCCATCAAGAAACAAGGCCAGGTAAGAGCCTGAACTCTTTGAGAGCGTGCTAACCCCGCCGAGGTGAAGAGGTTTGCGGCTGAGCTGCCCCCGTTTGCCTGCACAGAAACTGGATTACAGCTATCTGGTGCATGTCAGATAAGCTCACATTGCCAGGTTTTTTTTTACATTTCCAGTTCATCCCTTTCATTTATTCTAAATGTCTCCTTCCGTAGACACTCCTTTTTGCAAGTGTGTATGCACAGAACTGGGATCAGTCAGTGACTTTCTAAAAGCACATCATTGGCTTCCTGTGTTTTTTCTGGGATATTTTAATCTAAGATGTTGTCCTGTGAACAGGTACATTTTTAACTTGTCCATCAACTCAGTGACAAGGGTCTTTCCTGTTGTTCCCACTGGACAATCCCCTTCCAAGGTAAAAGTGGACTGAGCTGCACGCTGTCTGTAATCCCAGACAGATGTATCAGGTTGTTTCCTGATACCATTTTACAAGGCAGCAACAAGAATCAAAGGGATCCTCCCCCTTTATGGATATAAAGATGTAGATCTGAGGCAAACTCAGAAAAACCCTGAATTAAACCCTCCAAATTAAATTTAACATGAAAGCTGTTTGTAACTGGTTACTAATTTTCTTAACTCATTACAAAACCAGATCTGTCTTACAGCTCTTTATAGATTCTATATATACACACACATATTAGAAAATCTGTATCTATATGCATAATAAAAACTGTTATGTAATAAAAATAGACATAATAAAAATCTATACCCTATATCTAGGGCTAAGAAGATCACTGGTACAAGAAATGTTACCTACTGAAAGGGTTGATCATTAGAGGGCTTTGGGAGGGATTTGAACTCAGTTTCACTAGAGAAAAAAAAAGAGTGCTCTGCAGATAGCAGCTGAGCGTGTAAATCTATTGTAAATATTGAACCTCTGGAAATTAAGAGTGGAGGTTTTTCTGTTTGCTTTAGTAACAACCTAAACATGCTCCCTGATGAGCCCTGTACCAGCAGCCTGGGTTGTGTATTCCTGAGCAGCCACCTCCTCCTCTGACAGAAGTTAAACATTACAGAAACTAGTGGTGTCCTAATAAAACCTCCCACAAAAACTTGAATTAAGGGTAACTCTGTAAGGACCTTATTGTCTCTTTGACACCCATCCTGCTATTTATCAGACAAAATTAAAAATTCTTTTCTTGCAGCACAGTCTGTTGGCATTTCTTTATAGAAAAGGTGAGACTGATCCTTAAAGTTAGCACACAGTAAATGCCCTTGTAGGTGGGCATCCCTGTTCTCCTCCAGATGTGCTGGTTTTCCAAATGGAGGTTCAAGCTGATGTCCCAGTTCTCTTGCCCATCTTCATGCTGTAGGTAACCACCTCAGAAGGGGTTTTGCTTGCTTGGCTGCCTCTAGCCAGTCCCAGAGCTCTCTGGTTGCTTCGTAAGTGTTACTTCTAGTCTTGCCTGCACTCAAGTCTGGCAGGCAGGCAGTTATAAACAGCAGGCAGTTACTGATTTGGTGATGTCAGTGAATTAAAATCCTATTTGGCCAGCCTGGCCCAGGCAATATCTTTATAGCGTTGGATTGTATCAGCAAATTATAAGCAGTCACACAGGTTATTGCTGTGTGGCACGTGGCTTAGTGAAAGAGCTTTTAAATAGATTGTGAGACAGCAGTGCTCCTCTTGGGCAACTGCAGGAATTTGAGCTTGAGCTCTCTTAAACCCCTTTCTTGTATAATCTGCTTTTATTTGTAATTTCTAATGTTGTTATTCCTGCTGCCAAAAGCTCTGTTGTCACTCAGATACCAGAGCTCTTTTGTCCAAAGGGCAAGGCAAATTATTCTTTGGTATTTGCAGAACTATAGCAACGGCCAAAAATTCAGGAGGAGAAGCCCATGACAGTGAATGAAGTGCACAAGCTGTTACATGTAGACACCGAAACTGTACAGGGCACAGCGTCTGTTTGGGATCTCTGCAGGTGCTAAACCAAAGGATTAAATTGGGATGTAAAACTGCAATGACCAGCACTAATATCAGAGCTTTCAGATACCAAAGACCAAGCTCCTGTGTGCTGTGTTCAACTCTGCTTTGCCAGACCCCATATAAAAGCCTACTCAGATCATGCAGAGGTAGGGAATGAACGCTGTCCTGCAGACTGAAGCCTGCACAGGAGGCGTCGAGCACTGACTTGGGCATGGAGAACTTTCTTAGTGGACATGCAAAGTTACAAGGCAGCATTCCAGTCCTGTGCAGCGTGGAGCAGAGAGAGGGATGCTGGAAAAGCTGTTTCCTTAAGTGTGATGCAACGGGCAGAGGGATCCATGTCCCAGTACTGTCCATCTTGCTTATTGCTGTCACAGGCACAAATCAATAGATGTCCACAAGGTCTGCAGACAAGGTATTGAAAACGTTATGGCTTGTTGGGGGATTTGTATTGCTAAGAAAACAAGTTTTCCTTAAAATAAACTTTGAATGCACCTCACTGTAAGAGGGCAGTGGAATTATGTCAGGAAGCTGGAAGCAGTGGAATATTTCTTGTGTAAGGGCTACAAGAACTCCTTAAATGATGGCAGGTTCTCTCTGCCCTTTTGCCCAGCAGGTACTGGTAGCACAGCTCTAATCAGGAGCTCAGTAACTGCCCCATGTCACCTGATGAATTCTCTTCCTAGCACCTACAGACACCACCCATCCTGCCTCCAGGCTTTGGGAGGCAGATAGCCTGCGAAGTAACATCGCTCCAATTGCCATTTCAGCCTCCCAGTGGCTAAAAGCAGGGGTGTGCAGGCAAGGTTGGTATTCAGCACTGTTTCTGGCCTTTCTATTCTTTTACACAGTTGCATCATGCAACCATTTCACACCCTAAAAATAAACCCAGCTGGTTTTAAAGCAATTCCTTTGTCCCACTGTGGGATTGGCTTTGTGACTGATAAGAGGCAGTTCCTCACATTTTGCAAAAGCTCCCTGTTCTTGATGAACTCATCAGCTGCTTCTCAGAGGCCTCTGGGAAGAGCAAGATTCTCTGACTTTGAGCCCCTGTCTGTCTGTCTGTCCTGGCTTCCCATGATACAGCCTCTAGCTGCCTGCACCCCTTAGCCGGAGAGGCTGAAGTTGCTCCGAAGGTGCTGGAAGAAGATGGATGCCAGGATGGGTGCCTGATCCCAGTGGCACCTCTGGGACTGCTCTTGGCCTGGCTTGGCAAGCCAGCAGCAGGGGTAGAATGGGAAAGGCTCAGAAGGGGCCTCCACTTCTAATATCCTAAATGGTGCTGCCCAACTTGAGATACTGGGGGTAAGAGTTACCTGCCCTTGCTGGTGGACAGCAGAGGTGGGTCAGCCTTCATGTGGCATATGGGCTCACGGGAGGCCAGAGGAGTCACACTCCTGTGGCGCCTCTCCCCAGGACAGCCCCCAGCCCTGCTGTCCCTGTAGCTGCCACCACTGCCAGTACACCCAGCTCAGCTCGACCTCAGCCGCGCTCTGACACACAAAGGCTACAAGAAATACTGGCCAGAAACCAGAAACCTGTCCTCTCGCAGACCCGTGTCTGCCTCCCGTGACCCATAGCTGCTGTCTCCTGGTTCTGTGCCAGGAGATGCAGAGCTCGGCTCTGTTTAACTTCTCCTTTGGAGGCAAGAGAAGGGACAGAGCCCATTTGCATTCCTCTGGGCTCAGCTGTTTACGTGACCCGGGCAGGCTCTTAACACTGCTTGCACTGCACTTATAGCCTCACAACTGCAGCACGCTGTGTGTACTCCTCGCTGGCAGCATCCCACCCGTACCCAGGCTCTATTCCCTGCCCGGCTGTCCCATCCCCTCAGCACATCACACAGAGCATCTTCTGGGGGCACAAGAGCGAAAAAGTTCAAAGAACAACAGTCCCAACGATGACCCGCTCTCGTCCGCAGCATCTCCCCTTGGTTCCTTCCAGAGCTGCATTTCAAAACCCTTTAACACCACTGACATCAGAGGAGCTTTACGGAAACATCTGTCTCCTAACGCATCCGCTATGCTGCCCCAGCGCCTTCTGCCCTCACACAAGCTCCTCTATGGGCCTTATCCCTTGTCCCATGTTGATGGCTGCAGACTCTGTGGTCTCATCCTTGTGTTCACCCGGCTCAGGTGTGGCCCAGGGAGATGGCGGGGGTGATATGGGCAGGACACTCAGCAAGACACAGGTTCCACTGGGCAGAGCCAAGCAAGGAAAGCAGAGAAGCCCTGTGAGGGTGACTGGGACAGACCCAGCTCAGAGATGGCCACGCCAGCCTGTCACAGGGTGACGGCTGAGGGAGCCAAGCTCAGGATCAAGGCATATAACTGGGTGTTGGTGGTCATGGCAAAACACAAGTGGGAGGGCTCGAGGTTAAATGCAGCTCCTGGCTGAACCAGGGAGGTTTTTCGCAGCTCATGTGATGTGCCCCTGTGATGTGCCCCTGCTCACAGAGCTGGCCTCCAGCCTCCAGCCTGTGTCTGTCCACATCACATTTCACCTACCACAGATCCCACAGATCTCCCTCTGAACCACCTCCTTTGTCTCCCTGAAACTTCCTTCCCGCTAACCCCATGTGGGAGAGGGCTTTGGTGTGAAAGTCACTCCGAATGCTGTGCCCAGCTCTATCTCATAACCGGGTAGTGCTGGCCAGCATCCGGCTTTCTGATCTAAACAAGATAGAAAAGCTAAAGAGCTCTATTTCTTTACCCCTATAATTTAGGGAAAGGGAAGCTGCACTCCATGGCCTCTCTTCAGCCTTTGATGTATTTTGATGTGCCCTTTGGCCTTGCAATTTTTTTCCCCACATCGTTATAGGATAATACTAAGTGTGTGTTAACGTAAGATCTGCCAAAGTTGTTTGAAAGGCTTGTTTGTCCCTCTGCAAAGGGAAATCCTTCCCCTCCCTGCCATATGCACTTATTGCTCCAGAGAGAGCACAGAGAAGTACTGTGGCCTTTCTGCCATTGTTCTTTTTTGTTTATTGCTACTTCTGACATTCTGATGAAAGGGGAATAGGAAAATTGGCAAAACACATGGAAAGGAGTTTCCTCATGTGACAATAATGCAAGACAAGGCAGGGCAAGAGAGGGATTTAATTTGCCTGCTTTGATATATTTAACAGATGTGGACCATAAAAGAAGGGGTATTATTCATTTGCATGTATCTGTGCCTTTTGATGATGGGTTAAGGGCAGAATTTTGGCATTGCTTTTATACTGATGTGCCCTCTAGCCACATTTAATAAGCCTACAGATAGAGCACACCAAACTCCTTTAGAGGAAAGCTAAAAGAAAATCTCCATCTTATCCCTAACTAAATGAGTATATGTATTCATTTATGTGGTGTCCCAAAGACTCATCTCTGCATCTTGGTTTATAGAAAATGGCTTTGAATGTTTTCCCCATTTTATCTTTAAAGTGAACCCTTCAACTTTACTGAGATGCAAAGCACTGCCAATTGGAGTACTCGGCCATGGTCCTGCTCCATGCAGTGGAGGGGTTAAAACAAGGAGTTAAAGAGTGTTCAAGCAGAGATTGGTTTGGCCCTCAGGAGTTTTGCTGTTACTAATCATTTGAGAATATTTATGTGACCGCTTTGATATGCCACAGACATAGAAATCTCAGGAATATGTGTCTGAAATCCTCCTAGATGAACAGGCTAACGTGCTTCTCCAATACATACTGAGTTTGTACTCCAAGGGATGCTTCGCATAATGCCGGCCTGGATGTTGCTGATCTAGTTGAAGATGTCCCTGCTCATTGCACAGGGGATGGACTAGATGACCTTTGAAGGTCCCTTCCAACCCAAACTATTCTGTGATTCTATGATTCTAAAACCAACCACCTACTATTTTACTTTCTGAAAGGAGAAGCCTCTGCGCCAATGCACACTTTGGGAAGACGTGCTCATTCCTGACATGCCAAGCTTTCATGGCTATTGCAAAATGCAGATCCCAGGACACATTTCAAAATCCTCAGGGGATCTGAGCCAGCTGGGAGCCGTGGTGGGAATTGCAGAGCAGAAATCCTCTGCAGCTGACCTCACTTCCTAGGAACAGCCACATGTGGCCAACTGCATCTTTGTAAGGGACCAAATCATGAGCTGGCCATGGTTTTAGTCCATCCTTCCTTTTACAGCTGTAAAATCCAAGAATTCCGGGAAAATCTCAACATAAGTTGATCTGAGTTAACAGAAATCTCCACAGGGGTGGGAGGTCCAGGAAGACACGTCACTACCTCCAGCGTCCCAGCCTGGGTGAGCGTTAGTTGAACAGAATGAGGGACTCGCGGCTGAGCTCTCTTTCATTCTTCTCTTGAACCAGAAAAACTCTTTTCTTTCTGTGTGGCTTTTAATTCTTTTGAATGAAAACCCCACTCTTTTTTTCTGTGTGGCTGTTAGACGAACTGTTCTTACAAGCAGTGCCACAGGCATGGGTTTGGATGTGCTAAGGCTGGAAAAGAATTTGAAGTGAAAGGAAGCACAAGCACCAACTAGATCAGAAAATACTTCTGTACTTTCACAATGCAGCTGGAAGGACAAGGCGCTCTCCACACTGCACAGCTGAAGGGTAAGTTGCTCAGCTGCAAAATGTTCCCTTTTCCACTAACTTGGCCTGTTGTACCCTCATGAAATACATTCGTATGGGGATGTTACTGCATGTAACAGTGCTGGACTCAGTGCTGCTGGCTTCTCCTAGTCCTGCTGCTCCAGGGGGGTAATCGGCACTGCAAACTCTCTGGATGCTTAAAACACCTCCAGAGCCCTCCAGATGTCTTCTTCCTTTTGTGTTGCTTATTTTTCTTCCCAAGTGTCCTGGGTTCAGCTATAGCAGTCATTTTTCTCCTTCTTAGTAGCTGGTGCAGTGCTATGTTTTTGACTTTCAGCCTGGGAACAACGCTGATAACACTGATGTTTTTAGTTGTTGCTCAGTAATGTTTACTCCGACCAAGGACTTTCTCAGTCTCATGCTCTGCCAGGGAGGAGGGGAAGCCGGGAGGAAGCAGAGACAGGACACCTGACCCAAACTGGCCAAAGGGGTATTCCATACCATGGCACGTCATGCCCGGTATATAAACCGGGGGGAGTTACCCGGAAGGCCCAGATCACTGCTCGGGTCGGGCTGGGTATCGGTCGGCGGGTGGTGAGCAATTGTATCCTCTCCCCTTGTTATTTCCCTTATCATTATTGTTATTGGTGGTAGCAGTAGTAGTTTTATATCGTACCTTAGTTGCGGGACTGCTCTTATCTCAACCCGTGGCAGTTACATTCTTCCGATTCTCCTCCCCATCCCTCTGGGAGCAGGGGGAGGAAGGAGCGGGAGGAGTGAGCGAGCGGCTGCGTGGTTCCGAGTTACCGGCTGGGCTTAAACCACGACACCAAGATTATTTTTAAGCCCTATCAGTGTGGTAACTCAGCTCACGGCGTGGCCCTACAGTGGTAATCAGGAGGCAGAAAGGATTAATGGCTGCAGGAAGAGGGGTAGAAGCAACCCCGGGCACAGGGAAATGCCTCTAGCGATGAATCAGTGGGAGCTGCGAGGAGTTTGGACCGTACCAGGTCCAGCCTATCTATGATGCACGTTCACACCATGCGACCTGGAGAGCAAAGTACACGCTGAGGAGTGGGAGAGGGGGACAGTGTTTTGTTAGCTCCTGCTCAGTAGATCCGTCCCGAGGGATGTGGCAGCCATGCAAGCCGAGCCTCCTGCAAGCAGGTCTCCCTTTGTGGACCAGAGTTTTCTGTCTGATCAACAGTGTGATCTGAGTCACTGCTCGGTTGTGTAGTTGTTAGGTTGCATGGAAGGTGGTGGAGGCTGAGGGAGAGCGAGGGAGACCACGTCTGCTGGCCAGAGCCTGCCGTGGCATCCCCTACACAGGGATGCTGGTGGACACGGTGGTCTGCAGGATGCTGAGTCCATCCCCTGGTCATAGTCCCATCACCGAAGGGCATTTGGTGCTGGGAGGAGGGTACTTGTGTCTGCTCCTTGCAAACACAGCATGAGAACAGAAAATAAGGCAAGTTGTGATGGTGACAAACAGGGACAAGAAAAATGTTTTGCACTTCAGGAGGTAAAGACAGCTTGAAAAATTGTGCTTATGTGGGAGGATGAAGGAGGGGAGAGACATCTGTGCTTGTGTACTCATTCATGTTTTTACTAGCCTTTATTATATTTAGACTATGCTAGATGATACTAGAAGTACTTTGCATCTAATGATGATGTAGGGAGCGGGAGTGCTCTGTGGCAGCCTTTAAAGCTCCTCCTGGGCAGGTTTCCTTACACATATTTGACACTTTGGATGCAGGTTACGCTGCGCTGTCATCCGATGGAGGTGTAAGCTCAGATCTTTTTTGTTCAGTTGTTTTGCTTTATGTTTTCTTTTGCTAGCAGGCTGTAATCAGACAGGAGCAGAGGGAAATCAAATGCCATTAAACACTGCGAGACCTCTGCCCTTTTTGGGCTGACTCAGCTGAAGGCTGAGTCCTTCATTCTTTAACAGCTGAATGGGAGAAAAAGAAACACAATGTCCCTTATATTTCTAAAGAGTCACTGGAATGAAAAAGAATCCATTCTGAGATGAAAGAATTAATCTTAGAGCTGGTGCTTGAAAAATGGTGGTGTCTGCATTTGATATTTGGAGAAATACTAAGCTGGGACATTGTTATAGCCTCCTCAAGTGCCTTTATCCCTTAGAGAGAGGCAGAAAACCAGAACCAGCTTATTGCTTCTCAGAAAGCCTATCAAGGACATCAGGCATACAATGTAATTTCTGTAAACTGCTTTAATCTGATCTCATTTTCTATAATAGTGATGTTTAATGATCACTTTGTCTTAAACTGCTTTCCTTTCTCCCTTGTCCAAAGGGAAAACTCTTTGAATGAAAGGAGAGGAAGGAAACAAAGCCAGCAGTCCCAGTAGCTCGCAGCCGGGCCCGCTTTGTGCTGTTAGGCAGGAATTAGCCAAATGCATCTCTCCTGACATGTGCGTGTCTCTCCTTTTGCTATATCCTGATGAATTCTGCAGGGTTTTACCCACAGAGAACTCTCTCTTGTATTTACAATAGGAGTTAATTTGTCTGAGGATTGATCAGAAGCCTTAAATGCCCAGCTCTCAGCCTTACCAGTACAAGGGACGACTCTGAAACCCTCTCGGTGTCTGACATTTCTGGACCCATCCCCAAGTAAAGTATCACCAGGCACAACAGATCTATACCTTGTATACTTTATCACATCCTGTCCTACCACTGCAGTGGGCTTTTCACTTGGGCCTTATTCAATGCTGTCTCAGTGTTGTGGCCATAAGTTGTGTTCAGTGTCTAACGGGTGCTTCCCAGCTCTGTGCACGCAGTGGTATGTGCCGTGAGACACTGCCTGTCCTGGTGCTGAAGTGGTGCAGAACAGCCCAAGTGGGGCTGCAGTTTCTCACGCAACATCAGCAGGACAGATGTGCCTTGGCCTTCCTTAGAAGTGGTTTTAAACCAGATGCCCCAGGGGGGTGGATTGCTGGGCTGTTGAGATTTGCCCCCCCATTCAACTTTCAGTTCCCCTCTCTTATGTCTCACGTGTTCACTCTCTGTTGGCTCTTCCACTTCCTCATAACTCATTCCTTGAAAAGGGAGGGTGGGAACGGAAACAGCTCCTTTAGGCTGGTGTCTGCCCATTTACATTTCCTCAATGCATATGGTAACAGACAAGCCAGACTCCTCTGGGTTTAAGCACCATATACAAATCTTCCCTGTTCCATTACAGCAAACCTTTGCTGCCAGCTACCGCTGCTGAGTGCTGCACCAGCAAGGATTAAACCTGCTCAGAGGAGATTCTGATCAAGAAATCAGATTTTCTAGGGTCTGGAAGAGCCAATATGTTGGATCAGATTCATCTGCTGGCTGCCGTGACGGTCCTGGGAGTCCTGGAGCAAGGTAGGGACCATCAGATGCACATGCCCAAGTATTTCTTGAGTCAGTCTGCTGTACCTCCACTGATTTCCTTTCACTCACATCTTTAATTTCTGCTGTTGCACTGGCATTTCCATGGTTTTCAGACATTGGAGCGATACCTTGTGTGGGTTTTGAAAAGTATTCAACCAAACAAGTGCTTGTGAAGCCCTTGCTCTGAACTGACCTGCCTCCTCCGTTCCGAAATTTCTTGGTACATCTTCTCCTCTGCAAACATGTAGAATTTCTTTCTTTGAAAAATGGGTTTACAGCAGTACCTGAGGTCTGTTAACATTCAAAGAACACTGCAGTGTGGAAAGGCAGAAGAACGGGCTGTGGTGGGTCACATCTCCCAGCCGTGGTTCCACATTGCATGACAATTTAGTTCAGTGTCTGGGTGGTTTATCTATGGCATCAGTCTCCTCCCTACTCAGCTATAAGGACTTCGAAGGAGAAAACATTTAAGATTGGAAAAAAAACTTAAAATTGGCAGTAACAAAGCACATCTGAACTGTGTAACTATTTCTATAGGTAAATAGATGATCTGTTAATTACCCAAGAGAGAAAGCAGATATCTGGTGGTGGTATATGACTGCATATTCCTTGCTTCACTGTTGTACTGGGTCGTTCCTTTTCCTTGTCTGAAACATATCTGGGATTTTCATCCAGCTTTCTCTGCTATGCAGGAGTGCAGGGTTAGGAGGAGACCGTGGATCTTTTGCCCCTACCTCTGGCAGTCTCCTGGCCCCACCATGCCCAGCCAGACGACTGACCATTGCTATTTTTCTCTCTTTTGCTGCAGCTTACTTCTTCCTCCAGGTGATCTATGCTAGGAGGGCATTTGGCATTTCTCCTCCAAAGATCTCAGGCCCGCCTGAATTTGACAGGATCTTTCGAGCACAGTAAGAAACCCCTCTTACAAGATGCTTGCCAGATCTCACATCTAATGGCACTGCCCCTCCCCTGCTTCGCCATTCATTTCTCAGGACTGTAATTCAGCAGTTACCTCCCTTGGGGTTAAGTTAATGGGCTTAAGAGTTAGTATCATGAGTGCTAAACACACCAGGCATTGCTGATAGAAATCACACAGGAATCTGCTGCAGAGTGAAGGGCTGCTAAAGACACAGTGGTTGGTGCCTGAGACTTAAGCTGGTTTTAGCCAAGCAGTGTCAAAGCCTCAGGAAGCTTCAGCCCTGCCCTGAACCTCGCTCACTGGCAATGACAAGCTCCCAGAGAGATCTCAGCTGGGGCTGGGACTGGGGTAGATGATCCAGTGTCTCTGCTGTGACTTCTGTGCTAGGGCTGCAGTGGGGAGGGAAGCAGAGAGGGAGGAAGCTTCCACTTCTGCTATACGCTAAGCACTGAAAAAAAAAGCAACCAAGGCAACAGGAGCAGGATGCCCACAGCCATCCCCTTCTGTGCTCCTTTGCCAGCCTCGTCTCAACCTCATCCAGCATCTCTTGTCCATACTACTTTGTCTTTGGGGAGACAGGGCATGGCCTACAGCAAATTGCTCTCTCCTGCATGAAGCCTAAGCTGCTCTGGCCTTATCTGCTTAAGATGCACTTCACCTTCAACATGTCTGCAGCCTGCTGGAGCAGACCTTCCTTGTGGCTTTGGGGCTGCAGCACCCAGGAAGGGGCAGCAGGGGTGGCTCATGGAGCCTTTCTGTGCTGGGCATTTTTGACTTAATTCCTTGTGCCCTGGAGACCCAGTTTCTTCCACTGTTTAATTCCTGTGAATAAAGGCGGGATGGGAGCTGTGTGGAAAGATGGCAACATCAGCTCTAAAAGCAACAGCCTCCAGCATCTGGAATCTGCTGGGGGACAGCAAACCAGAAGATCTTCCTCCTTTCCCTTGTTTATGACCTTCCTCTTTCTTGACAGGGTGAACTCCTCTGAGTATTTTCCCATTTTCCTGGCACTTCTGTGGCAGGCTGGACTCTTCTTCCATCAAGGTGAGATTAGCCCATTACCTGCTTAGTCACTGGATCCGTTCCCCTGAGCACGGCACCCTCAGGTCCTGCTCACCTTCCAAACAATGAATCAGGCAGTAATTCTGTCCCTGATGGGATGGTGGAGCCAGAGGACACAAAGCCTCTACTCCTTCACTTTGGGCTGCCTGCTTGGCTCTAAGCGGCTCCAAAAAGCCTTTGGAGATGGTCACTTGTGAATTCTCCTCAACTGGCAGGTCTGGCTGCAGCCTTGGGTCTGGTCTATCTCTATGCCCGCTACCAGTTACTTTATCGGATACAAGGCCTCATCCTCAGAAAGGGTGAGCACCTCTGCCAGCCCTGGAGCATGCAGGAACCGCTGGGGTTTGCATTTGGGAACCATAATGTGCTTCAGAGAAGCTCCAGACTCCTCCTGGCTGCTTTGGTGTCCCTGCATGACTCAGCCTTGCCAAGCTTTCCCTAGGGCAATAACGTGAGCATGGGTACAGGGCTGGGGCAGAGACACAGACACAGGGCAGGCCTGGAGCTGCCCTGACTCTTGTGTGCTCCTTCGAGGTGGGATCGGCGGCACAGGACCCCATGCAGGAGGGTTGCCTTTTCCACTCCATTCCCTGGGTGGAGTGCAGTGATGTTCGGTCCTCAGCAGATCCCTCTCTCCTACCAGGCTCGCCCCGATGTACTTTGGCACCGGAGTTCTCTGGATTCTTGTTGCAGCATCAGCACTGGGCATCCTGCATTTCTTCCTCTCTCACTACATGGGGCTGAACGTCCTCCAGCTTCTCACAGCGTGACCCACTGCTCTGTAACCCATCAGTGTCCTCATCTTCGAGTCCTGCTCCCTCCTGCCCACAGTAACAGACTGCCTGCAACCAACACAGCTCCCAGTGACAAATCCACCCTCGCTTGAGTTTTTAACACCTCCCTCCTCGCTGCCAAGCACTGACACAGACTGCTGAGCATTTCAGGAGGTATTTTTCCCCTGTGGCACTCTGGGTGCCAAGTGCTCCATATCTGGCAGCTCCATCACTCCTGATGTGGAAACAACAATGCTCCAAAACAGGAGGAACTGTAGGAAAGCTGGACACATACAAGCAAACTCATCTCAGCCTGAGCTTCCCAGTGCGTTGCCCCATGGAACTGCCATGTGTTCCCCTTCCTCCAGAGGCTCTGCCTCCAGCCCAGGCACCAAATGTGGGTTCATTCCAGTCTTCCATGTCCCACACCCAAGAAAGGCATTTCTTTTTGAAACCAGATGCGGGCTGAGGCATAAGAAAAGAGGTGAGAGATAAACAGAAGCAGCCACCAACATGTTGTGCAAAAGTCTATTAGTGCCCTCATAATGGTTATTAGCCACTGCCCATGGGCGATGCTGTAAATCAGAGCGCACAAACTCCTAAACGTTACTGCATGTGTCACTGTGAATACTGCTGAGCAACATGCACAAATAAAAAGGCACTGAGCTTGCTGTGCTGGGTGTCTCCTGGTGGGTCCACAGTTAGCAGAGGACAAAACCACGAATGTTTGAGCGCAAGGTGGCTGCCTCAGTTTCCCTGCTGTGCAGTGCAACACAGCCTGCAACCCTACATCCCGCGGGAAGAGAGCTCTGAGCAGGGAGAAGCTGATTTTCAAAGGATCTGAGCTCTGAAACTGGTGTCTGAGCCACTCAGCACCAAACAGTGGTCCCAACTGCTTGTTTTTCCCAGTGCGCAGGTCCCCCTCTGGGCTTCCTGAGACAGGAAGAGATGGATTTTCGTGGAGCCCTGCATTCACAACACTGATGCTTTTGGCCATCAGTCTACTCATGTCAGCAGCACAGCTCAGAAAACACCAGCAGTGCTCTGTGCCATCGTCACGGGGGGGCTCACACCAAACCCAGAGAGCAAAAATAACTGCATTAACATGCTGCCAGTCTAACCACATATCAAAGCCCGCCGTCCTCCCTTCCCAGCAGTGGGCATATCTAGACTATAAGAACAAGAGGCATGTTTTTCTTGGAAGAAGTGATTAATTTTTCACATTGTTTCATTTCCTTCCCTGCATTTTAAATTGGCTTAGCCAGCAAAGCCCCCAGTCCATTTCCCTTTCAGGCTCTCGTGCCTTGGAGCTGTGCTGCTGCGCTGAAGTTGGCAAACACTGCAGGGAAAGGCTTAAACCCAAACAAAAATAACTGTAAACCAGTTGTCTCTGCAAAGTTTTCAGCGCAGCAGGGCCCCATCCTCACAGGACCCCCTGGGTGCCACCGCAAGATAAACAAGGACAGAATAACTTTCTTCCTAGCGTCTTTGATAATACACTTAGGAAAAGGCTGAGCATTGTTTAACCCTGGCTGTGCCTTAGCGAGGCCAGGGAGGGACAGACATGCCACCTGCTCCCAGTGAGATTTTACTTAGCCTTTACATTAACACATCCCACCACCTCCTGAAGTCAATTCTCAGTCCTCACCTTTTTACCAGCATAACCAGTCACCTCCCAGAGGGTCAATACAGGAGGTCCAGCCGCCGCTGCCGGTGCAGATCCTGACTCCGTTTCAAACCTCTGATGCCTCAAGTCAGTCCAGGCGGGTGCTCAGGGGTTCTGCAGACACAACCTCCATCTTCTACCCTGCAACCAGTTTTCTAACCTGTAGTGTCAGCCTGAAGTCTCTTCCCACCTCGGCCCAGCTTCTGTGTGTGACAGGGCTGCAGAATGACTCAGAGGAGGGAAGTTAATGATTCAGCAGGAGGCTGTAGCAAGCTGACTTCTCCCCTTGGATGCACAGAAGACTATTAAAAATCCTGTCGTGGCACAGCCAAGCTCTGGCCTTGACTGTCACTGGTTCTGCTACAGAAAAACTGCCTGGCACATCATCCCCTTCAGACAATTGTCAGAGGGGTTGTTCCAGGTGCCTCTAGCAGAAGGAAAGCTTCTCCTCTCCGCCCAGGGATGCTGTCATTACTCTGCTACCTCATAACTGTAATCCAAGGAAATCACCTTGCCCTGGACCCTGGCTCAGCAATACAGGCAGGATTTAGCCAGTTCAAAATGCTGCTGCACAGCACATTGCCCCAGCACCGCATGAACCCTCTTTGCCTACTTACACCTCCTGCAGTGATGCTGAGGGGCCAGGTTTGGTCTGGCAGGGGGTGTGCAGGGGGACAATGGGGTCTCCCCCTACCACCACAGCCTTAGGTGGCTCCGGGGTCACCACCGAGCTGGTGTGAAGGCCCAAAGGCTGTCCCCTCAGCTGAGGGTCCTGGCTGCTGGCCCCCTGCTGCCCCCTCGCCACCTTCTGTGCTGTTCCTGCTGTGCTGGGACTGCCCCACGGAGCAGGATTTGTGTCCTGGGTGAATGTTATTTCCCTGACGAGACCCCAGCTGGAGCACTGCGTTCAGATCTGGAGTCCCCAGGACAGGAAAGACATGGACCTGTTGGAGAGGGTCCAGAGGAAGGCCACTAGAATGATAAGAGGGATGGAGCACCTCTGCTATGAGGAACGGCTGAGATAGTTGGGGTTGTTCAGCCTGGAGAAGACTCTGGGGAGACCTTATTGTGGCCTTTCAGTACTTAAAAGAGGCCTATAAGAAAGATGAGGAGAGACTTTTTAGCAGAGTCTGTTGCAACAGGACAAGGGGTGACAGCTTTAAACTAAAAGAGGGAGATTCAGGCTGGATGTGAGGAAAAATTCTTTATAACAAGGGTGGTAAATTACTGTCACAGGTTGCACGAAGAGGTGGTGGATGCGCCATCCCTGGAGACGTTCAACGGCAGGTTGGATGTGGTTACGAGCAACCTGCTCTAGTTGAAGGTGTCCCTGCTCATTGCAGGGGGGTTGGACTGGATGAGCCTTGAATGTGCCCGCCCCGGGCTCCGGCCGCCGCCGCTCGGGAGAGGGCGCTGGTGCGACGCGGCCGCAGGGCGCGGGGTGTCTGAGGAGGCCGAAGCCCCGCTGAGGGCCCGGTGCTGCTGCCGCCGGTCGCTGCACCCCGAGAGGCGCCGCGGGCGTCCCTGGCTGCACCCCAAGCCAGGCCCGGCGCAGCGCTCACACAGGGCACGGCCGTGGTGGCACTCGGGCACAAACCTGCTTCAGGTGTCATCTGTGCTGGGCCGGGCCCTGGAGTCAAGGTTATTGGGGTGGGGGAGCCTCGGAGCCTCCCAGAAGTCTCCTGGAGACGGCTTACAACAGACATTAAGAGCCCCCCTGCAACAGTTTAATGGATTCCCGAGCTCCTTCCTGCTTCCTCCCCTTACAGCTGCCAGATCAGTGTCAGCAAAAGGGAGGAAAAGGTTGGGCGTCTGATATTTGGAAGCAAATCCACTGCGATGGTGCCGCAGCCTCCCAGGCAGAGCAGCCAGCCAGGCGGGAGGCCAGCAGAGCGCAAAGGAAACCTGCAGAACCAGCGAGAAGGTTTTTATCAGAGGAAACGCAGATGTTGAACTTGTAAACAAGCTCCAGCCCCGATGGGGCTTGCTCCCACGCGAGCGAATGAGTGACAATGCAAATGCAGAGTTCTCTTTTCCCTGACAGAGCAGCTGCCATCCACCAGAACACGTGTGTTCCTGTTTCTGGCTCCACAGGAACCTAGCTGGGTTCCCGTAAGGCTTTTGAACCACAGCACAGAAGTTCGTGGCTTATTTTTATCTTGAAAACTTCAAGGGCGCCCACATGTACTTTCCTACCCATCGTGTGGTGGCCTGTGCAGATACATACACAGACAGGGCTGGCGTGCAGACAACGGTGGGGTTACATGTGGCCTCCAGCACCGAAATACTGTGCCTTGGGACTGGGGAAAAATGCACCTGAGCCCAAAAAAGAGCACACTGGTTCCTCCGGAGCATGGCTTGGTGGGATGGATGGAGCACATCCTTGAATTTCCCTGGGAAGCAGCACCACTTTCCTTGGGGATGTGTTTGGGAAGGAAGCTCCTGTGGGGCTGGGAGAGGAGGGTGCAGCTGGTGGCCCTGGCTTTGTGGCACTGGCATGTCACCCACGTTTCCATAGCACCAGCATCCATAACACAGGGCCAAGGGGAGGGAAAGAAGTAGGTCAGACAGGGCTAACAATACCCAGACATGTCTATCTACAGCTCAGCCTGATCCAGGAAAGGGAGTGAAACTGAGAAGAAAGGGAGAGGGAAGGGAGGGGAAAAAAGGAAAACACAAAGTGTCCATAGTTCAGCAATGCATTTCTTTGCCTCAGAAAAATAAGGACCTTTTAAAGCCACCTTTGTGTATCAGTACTGAGAGACTAGCACCCACCTCCTGCCCATCTGACAACAGGCTACAAGGGAATTCAGATGCTAATTTGGAGCCAGACTTCTCAATGGGTCTTTATTTCTGCAGCAGCTCCAGGATCAGAGCTCTGGGGAACCAGCCGGCTGGCGCTGTGAGGATGCTATAGACCAGTACTGTGGGACAGTTTCCTTTCCCCTCGCCATTCCTCATCCTGATTTTGTTACTCTTTGTCTTAATTTTACTTGTTTACATTCAAATGACTTCAAGGGCAAGGAAAAAGAGAGGCAGGCTGGAGTTGTGTAACTGAAATAACCACGCTAGTGACCCATTTTATGTGCTGAGTCTGCAGAGGCCTCGCTGTCAACATCACACCATTTTAGTGCTTGCCTGCTTGCAGTATGGTCATTTTGAGCTATGTATCCATCAATGCCAACGCTGAGAAGGGCATTATGGGCAGGAAGATCCAGAGGCCTCTTGATCTGAGTAAACATACGGACACTCGGATCCGCCGGGTGTGCAAGAGAGCAGGACGAGAGAAAGGAGTGCTTTGTTCAGGGGGAATCAGACGGTGTAGGTGCAAGAACACAGCCCTCACTGAAAAGACTGTGATGGGCTGAGGTGAGGAGTGTGACTGTGGCCGACCTGCGTCATATCTTTGGTTTGAGAGCACTTTTGTTTGGCTTGAATGCTGCAGTGATGCAGCAGAGTTGAAGTCATGGATGGGAGTGCAGGGTGTTTCAGACAAGCCTGTGAGCGCAGGCCCCTTTCCCTTTACATTACCACAGGCCATGACCCTATGCAGTAAAAGCCATTCCTGGGTTAGATAGTGGGGTAAAATTCAAGCAAAACCACTATCTGCCACTTTTTATGTGGGGTCAAGACAGGGAGGCCAGAAAATCCACACTCTAAGGTTACAATTTGCCTTATCTTCATCAGTTTTATACCTCCCAGCAATTATCTCTTGTAAGAGGGCACTAAGAACTCACCTTTTTCCTGGTAAGAGCAGAGCCATAGTGTATAATACAAGGTGGACAGGGCTCAATGTGCTCTTTCATGAATGCACTCCTTCCAATGGAAAACTTAAACATTTTCTGTGGTAGCTTAGGAAAGAGCTTGCCCAGCTCCAGCCCCCACCGATGCTGTGCCTGACTCTGTGCTCAGGGATTTCCAGAGCCTAAGAGCTAAAGGTAAAATAGGTAGGAAGAGCAAAAGTAGGGTCAGCAGTTGTGGACTCACAGAGCACGCAAAGAGGATCTGTGCCTAAGCATATGCATCAGCTTTGACATTGTACTACTTGACAAGAGAAAGCTGGGTGACCTCAAACAGCTACGACAATGTTACCTGCAAGGGGTGGAAGTTGGGGATCAGCATGTCAGCAAGGGCAAAACCAGTGAGCTGCTGTGGTCACTGCTCCTGAGCCTGCCCTTGGTGAGTGGCTAAAATAGGCACCATTTCACAAACACAGATGGCTTAGAATAACAAGAGCTGAGGCGCTGTGTTATCTGCTTCACTACAGATACCGCAGCACGCTCTCCCAAGACTGGACTCGGTGACCCCACTGTGAAGTATTCACAGCTTTAGAGCTCATTCTCCTACTGGGAGGGCATCAGGAAATGCAGACAAGGCTTGTTACAAGGGATGTAAATGGACGCTTGCCCACCTCTCCTCATGGGTACAGGGCTGAACTGCCAAAGAGTTCAGTTGTAAATCTGCCTGAGTGAAGAAACCTCTGAGAGCAGCGTGATGAGCTCAGTGCAGCACTGCACAGCCAGGTGGCTTCTGGATCAGAGCTGACTCATGCCCACCTAGCTCGGAATCAGGCAAAACACACAGACACCTAAAGTGAGCTGGTAGAAGACACTTCTATTGCTGTAACTGCATTCACAGCAAGGTAGCTCGCTCTGTAGGTAAAAAGCAAAGGCATTCTGCCAAACTGCCATAATGATAATATTGCAGAACCAAAACAGTAACAGGCCTGAGTTACGTTAATGAACAGAAAAGCATCAGACAGGTGAAATCCCAACAGAGCCCTATGAGGCTGTGACCACCAAGGGAGCTGAACAGAGGTGATCTTCCATTATTGCAGTGACAAAGGATGCTGAGCATAAGCTGTGGGTAAGCTGGTTGGTATAAGAGAAGGGTGATAGATTCAAACAGTACAACAGTGGTCTCAGAGAGGAGGGACTTGGGCAGCTGCTTTTTCACTAGAGCAGTGTCCATCAACCCCTCCAATTGGTTTGCAGGCTGGCTTGGTTCTTAGTGAAATACAGCTTAGGAAATTTGGGAAACACAAGCTCTGCCCAGTCTCTGCTGCAGACCACCATTTTTAGAGTAACAAATAAAGATACAAAAAAGTGAAAATGAAGAAGCTAAAGGTCAGTTGTAACCAAAAACCCTCTTAAATTACCGAAAGCAAAAGCGAGAGGGAGGGTGCATTATCAAAGCTGTGAACTTGCAGCACAGCAGATGATGAAGGTGGCCTTGTTATCTAACATGCTAGAACACACATCATACATATTTAATAGCAATTTTTAGCTTGTATTTGTCACAGCATCACAGTTTCTAGAGCCATGGGTAGTGACAGAAAGGTTATGATTGAATTCTAGGGCTTTTGACTGGGGGTCACATGTACAGAGAAACTTAGAAAGCATTGGTAGTGTAAGACTTCCCTGCATTCCCTGTTTTCAGACATCAGATGATAAAGCAAGTCAGCTGCTAGCAGTATTTGTTGAGTTAATCAGGTTTGCAGATTACCTGTAAGATCCTGAATTACGCTTACATGCAAATGTGAGGAACATGTAACACACAGCTGAGATGAAGGATGAGGCTTATGACAGAGGCAGAGGAACAAATGGATAACATCTAGTTAGGAAAGAGAAAGGGAAGGTGCAGACAGCGATGGGGTCAGGGTGATGGATAATGAGTTCTGTCATCTTTCAGAGCAGGTATTTAAACTCTGGTCACTGTTCTCCTCTCCCTGAAATGGCAAATGCTGACCCATAAGAGAATTTTTAGTAATTATTTTTTTGTATTGCAAGAATATCTCAAAAACCTACTCAGAAATCAGCATCTGCATAATTTCCAGACACACGCAGTGTCTTCATACAATTAGGTGCCTGTAACACCCTTAAACCAGAGCTGTAGATACTCTCCATGATTTCCCCCCCCCCAAAAAAGGAACTTAAGCAAGCAAACACATAGAGATTTATGCCTGGTACCGAACAGAAATGCCTTGAGCAGGGAGGAGAGCAGGCTTCGAAGAGCTGTGCTTCGGTCCAGCTCAACATTTCACATGTAACATTTCAGCTGTAACAGTTATTTTTCTCCTTCCTAGCAGCTGGTGCAGTGCTGTGTTTCGGCTTTAGTCTGACAACAACGCTGATAACACACCGGCGGTTTAGTTGTTGCTCAGTTGTGCTTACTCTGATCAAGGACTTTTCACTCCCATGCTCTGCCAGTGAGGAGGGGCACAAGAAGCGAGGAGGAAGCAGAGGTAGGACACCTGACCCAAACTTAGTTGTATATTATCTCCCCTCGTTATTTCCCTTACCATTATCATTATCATTAGCAGTAGTAGGTTTGCATTATACCTTACTTACTGGACTGTTCTTATCTCGACCCATGAGGTTTACATTCTTTCCATTCTCCTCCCCATCCTGCCCGGAGGTGAGGGGGGAAGGGACAGTGAGTGAGTGGCTGTGTGGTGCTGAGTTACCAGCTGGGCTTAAACAACGGCACATCAGTACTCAGCTTTACGCACCTCTCTGCAGGTTGGACTGGTGCTCATCCTGTCCTGATGCGAGCCTCTGCTCCCAGCCCCCGTCACCGTGAAGTCTGAGGGAATTGGGGATGTTGTGCAGGGGCTGTGTGACTATGTGGCACATCATTTCTCCAGCAAGATTTCTACCCAGGAAGGCACCTCTGTGCACATTTTTTACCAGATGGACCACACAAAACCCAGCAGGCTGAGCTCGGCTTAGGTTACAGCTGAACAAGGTGAAATTTATCTTCTGGGAATGCAAGTGGGAAAATGAGAGCAGCTCCTGTCCCCAGCAGTCTGGGTGGCAGGTGTGCTTTTCCCCTTCACAGCAACAGGCCAGTCAAATTCCGAAGTAGAACAAAGCCCTTTCAGAGAAAAACAAGTACCTGAAGCTGCAGCGTGAGCTGCCGACAGACATGCTGACAGACACACCACAGCTCAGCTGTGTCTGCTGGAGAGGAAGGTAGAGGTGTCAGGCTGGCACCATAAAACAAAAAAAGCCGGGTAAACTGAACATGCCCAAGTCCTAGAAGAAATCATGGAGGTAAGACCTGGAAGTTTACATGTGTAAAATACATACATAGTAATTTCCTTGTTCAAGAAACCTAATAAAATCCTGCATTAGATATTTCCAGCAACATTTTTATCCACTATCTCATGCTTTGCAAGTGTTCACATACCATGGGACTGCTTTTACTTTCAAAAACACTAACCAGAGATGGCCTCTCAAGAGAAGGGCTGCTGCTCTTAACAGTAACTCCGCTTATATTGCTAATTATTTTCATCTTTCAAGCACTGCCTATACGTTGGCTAATTATAACTCTTCTGGTAACTATTTCTGTCTTCGCTTGCTTCTGTTCATAGGCACATTCTTCCCTGAGATGTGGCTGGACCCAACTTCCTGTTGCTGTGCTGAGTTTCAGAGCAGGCAGGTATTTTGCCTACACTTAGTAGCAATTACGTATTTGCAAAGAAGTCATATGACCTTTCTTGTAACACTGGAAGACTATGCCTGCAGCGGAACTTCATGCTGCTGTGAGCACAGGATGATTTTCATTTCCTAAGAGACCTCTCAAAAGAAAACTTCTGTCAGAATGCTGCTTGACCACAACAAACATACGGTTGAGAAAGTATTGGGCAAACCAGGCTTTATTTAGATAAGAAAAATAAGAACATTAGATAGCAAGAAACCAGCCAGTACAGCCCACTTCAAAGCCACAAATCACGTGGATCTTGGTGCGTAAACAACAGAGAACCCATTTTCTGTCATTATTCAAATGCAGTAATGGAGACTAACCAGACCAATCAGACTAATAAAATGACACAAAGTAAATGTACTTCGGTGTATGATTATTAATATACGTTATAAGACAAAAATGATCATTAACTCACTGTTGGAAATGCAAAGGCTTCAACAGAGATTAGCAAAGGGATTTGCTTTAGGCAAACCACTCAGGAACAAAGCTGTGAACAGACGCCACACCTCCACAGTCCGAAGGTCACCGCTTATCTGTTCCATCGCACTGGCTCCCTTACAGCTGTTTTTATCTACAGTTGTTTTAGCTAATGATTCTTTGTGGCAGGTATCTTGCAGAGGGGATTGGTCTGGTTAGGCTCAGGGTGAGCGGACTGCAGGGTGCAGCAGCAATTCGGATCACCCTGCCCAGTGATTCCCAGACAGATATCCAACAAATAAACCTGCCCGAGCCCGAACAAACCCACAAACAGCCGCTTTGGGTCAGGGTTTAGCAGGTTTGCACCCGCTGCGGTTCCCAGCCCCACTGTCAGCACTCCCCGGCGGTGCGAGGCACCCTGAGGCAGCCCCTCACAAGGGCCTCCCGCAGGCCGCGCTCCTTCCACCGCCGCCTGCGGGGCTGGCAGTGACCCCACACCCCAGCGGAGCGGACCCCGCGCACCCCTCGGGGCAGGCTGGGAACCCCTCGGAAGGGGCCCGCGCTCCACCGTGCCCCGGCGCGTCCGCCCCCTCCTCCCCCGGCGCGGCGGGAGGCGGAGCCCGGCCCACCTGACGGCGGCTGGCGTTGCTGCAGTGCGCGGAGCCGCCGATCCCCGCTGGCCGCCGGAGCGTCGCGGCCGCAGCCCGCCGTGAGCGGGGGGAGCTAGAGGGGGGGGGGTGGTGAGGGCGGCGGGCGATCGGCGCGGCGGGGCGGGCGGGACGGACAAAGCCGCCGCCATGTTTGGGGTTTGAGGAGCAAAACACCCGAGGCGGGCCCTCGAGCGGGGGGGTCGAGCCCGTCCCGCCTCATCGGGGCACGGGCACTGGGGTTGCGGGAGGGTACTGGGGGGTCGCCGGTCCCCGCCGCAGCCGTTGCGGGACACCCCCCCCCGGGGCGGCCGCTCTCTCCCCCCCCCCCCCACGCATCCCCCTCGGCGCGCGCGGGCGCCGGACGTGACTGGCTGGTTTAATTTGTCACGCTGCCATTGGCTGGCACGGGCAGGGGCGGGCGGTGCGTGACGTCAGCGCGCCGCGCAGCGCGTCCGCCGGCTATTTATAGGCGCGGAGGGGGCGCTGCGCAGGAGCGAGCAGGCGGGTCGGGAGTGGGGGAAGGCCGCGGGTTTATCGCGCCGCATCCCCGTTAGACCAAGGAAGAAACCGACCGAAAAGCCTCGATCCCGTTTCGCCGGAGCGCCCCTTCGGCGGCCGCTGAGCTTTTGTTTCCGTTTGCGCAGCGCCCGAGCGCCCCCACCGAGCTTTGTTTTCTCCCGGCCCCTGTGGGGAAGGCGCGGCCAAGATGGACCCCTGTCACACTGAGGAGACCGAGGGCGAGATCCCCGGCTTGGGTAAGGCCCGGCGGGGAGGGGGGGGGGGTGTGGCGGCGGAGGCGAAGGGGAAGCGGGAGGTGGGGCGGGTGGGGGAGGGGCGGCCGGTTCCGCCTGATCCGGGGCCCCGGCGCCGTCGAGCCCCCGCCTTGGCGCCTGCTGGCGGCGGGGGGAGGCCGCGCACCGCGCTACCGGCGCGGCCCCGGCGGCGGCGGGGCGGGGACGGGGGGGTGTTCGGCCTGGTCTGGCCCGGCCGCGTGCGCCGCGCCGCTCCCCTCCCCCCCGCCGCGTGCGTCGTGGCGGTCGCGGTGCTCGGCGGGGCCTCGGGGCGGCGGCCGCACTCGGGCGGGGGAGGGGAGGGCGGTTGCGGGGTCGTTGTCCTGCCGCCGCCTCCGGTGCAAGCGCCGGCGGCTCCTTCCCCGCCTGCTCCCTGCTGTTACGGGGCGGGGGCTGAGAGGAGAATGGAGGAGGGCGGGGGGGGGATTTGTTTACTCGAGGGGGTGGTGGTGGTAAACGAGAGATGTGTAAACTGCAGTTCGTTACAGGTGTAACCCTTGCGACTACAGTAGCGTCCATCTCTAGTGTGGAAAGAGGCATTCAATAAAGCAGAAGTTGAAAGTAAAGGTTTCTGGACGCCATAACAGTCTCGTCTTAAAATGGTGAACTATGCCAATTATTGCAAAACAAGGCTGCCTCAGCGCCTGCCGCCTCTGTGCTGCCGTGTCAGCCGCTGGCAAGTGCTGAACTCCTCTGTTATTGAAGCCAGTCATTAGTCAGTATTAAAGTCTTTATTATAAACAGCAGATAATAGATATAAAATACATTATCAAAGCACCCCACGTTTGTTTAACTATACAGAAAATTTTGTCAAAACCCACACGGGTTAGAATAGCAAAAATCCCAACCAAGCCATGCTTTGCATTTCAGTCTTGCCTTGAAATAAGCTATACAGGCAATGCATTCACTTAAAACCAACATGCTCATTGATAAGTTTAACTCTTGAGCTTCAAGGACTTGGCATTCAAATTAATCTTCATCATCTTAAGAAATCAGGAAAGACTTGACCTGTGAAAACAAAAACCAAATATATTTGCTGCATTAAAAGAAAAGTAATTAGGCTTTTCCCCTTCTTTCTTGGGGAACAAATGGTTTGTTACAGTACAGTCCCCAGTGCTGTTCTGCCTCTCTAATTCATGACCTGGAATGTTCTTCAGTAGAACATATGACTGAACCCAAGATTTGTCGAGGTAGAATTGACTTAATTACTCCAAAATAGCAGGTACTTCTGAAAGGCACATTCTGGAGTGCTTTATGGAATGTTACCTCATTAAAGAAAAATGAGTTCTACTTCAGTAGGTAGCTCTTGCCTAGGAAGAGAGGGATTGCCTGGAAACTATACCAAATACCTGGCAGCACTTCAAGCATGGTACAGTACCCTTGCCCCAAGCTGAACGTAAAGCTGACCTTCCATACGCTGGAGATGCCACCTGTGGCCTTTCAGTGGGGCACATGAAAAGATAGCATGTAATGAGTGTAGTCTGGCTCATAACTCTAAGCTGTTAATTGGTAGTTTCCATGAGGATATAATGTAATACCAAATACCTCCACAACTGAACCTTGTGCTCCCCTTTCCAGTTTACATAGAAATATTTAATTGGAGGAATTAGGCTTGGCTTGAAAGAGTCATTCTTAAGTAATCTTGAATGGATGACCCTCAACAAGATGGAGAAGATGGTTTGTACAGTTTGGGAGGAGGGTACTTCTGTCCATCTTAAAAGAATAGTCTTGTTGGGGCAGTGGAGAAAGGAAGGGTAATGTGTCCCAAGGGGTGAAATAACTAATGTTGCCGCTCTGCTTGGAGGGCTGGAGATGAGCCCCCCACACCTTTAAGTATGAGGAGATTGGGGTTTGATTGGTGGGGTCGAGGTACACAGCACATGCCTCCAACAGGAGAACTCCTTTGGGCACTTAATTCCTAAGTCTTACCTTCCCTTGGAACTAGCAAACACCATTTTGACTCAAGTAACCTATTTATTATCACCTTGTTTCCTCAAATGGCTGTTGACCCTCCCTCCCAACTCTTCTCAGAAATGTCACTTCAGGCATTGAGAAGTAGGTACAAGGTTTGGTTATCTCTGCGGTTCAGATGTATCACGCTCAGTCCAGGAAGAGCGTAGATCCCTACAATATGGGGGGGGCATAAACAGCTCTGAGCTGACTGCAGGATTCTCTGAGGACATCATGGCTGACATGAATTGGACAGGATCATGCTGTGAACTACTTAATAGTGTGGCAGCACAGACTTGGCAGGGAGCAGTCTGACTAAGCCAGCTGCTCTGTGCTTGCATCCCCCGCAATTGCCCCTCTTTAAAAACACTTAATTTTCCTTCGTGTTGTGAGGATAAGGAGGTGGGGTTAAACAATTCTTTTTGAAGAAAAGCAAAAAGCCTTTTCTGCAGCCATGTAGCTTCCTAAGTCTGTGAAGGAGACTGACTCTGCTAGCCCCAAACAAGCACTTCATCACACAATTTAAGAATGTAAATTGATAGTTTGCAGCTACTACTGCAGATGAAAAGCAGATAAGAAGAAACATTATTTAATGCTTACCTTATCGATCAGGTACTCTTGTTTAATCTTGTCATTCTTAAAATCTTCATTAACATCCAAAACTAGAATGGGAATCTCCTTAAGGTTCTCAAAATCAACTCTGTTAAATGAGGAACATAATGCTAGTGAAAATGGTATAAAGCAGTGTGTATAAAGCAATCTAGCTCTTTGGTTGCTTTCCAAGTCATCCTAAGGGTGCAGCATTACTCAGATTACCACATGCACCAGAGCCCAGGACTTAAGTATAAGCCTGTCCTTAATTGCTCTTGCACAACCCAGTCAACATTGTATCACTAACTTTAAGGTAGTTCACAAATCTGGCCTTTTAATATCTCTTATTACTGTACAAATAGGGTAGAAGAGATGGGTTATGCTTCTTACCTTCCTTTGCCCCATTGTTTTTGTTGGGGAATCAATTATCAGCATTATGATTTTGGTTAGAGCATTTTTAAAAGTTAATATTGCGTCTCCCCCACCCCAGTCTAGTTAACTAACTGCTAATCCATTTACTAAGATGCAGTTTTAAAGCTTCCTTTTGTGGGGATGACCTCTTTAACAAGTTCTAAGACTGGTATTTAAAATGGCTGGGAGATAAGCAAGACCATTTTGGTTACAGGCTAGGAGCAGATGGGAGCAGTAGTTGTGCAACTGGATGTATTGTTTCCTTAAAGCAGTTGCTATTGTCTCTTCCTAGGTGTGAAAAGCATTTCCAAAATGCAGTAAGTGCAGAACCACCATTCTGTTCTAACTGGTGTTTGCAGACTTAAGTGTTCCTGAAAAATAGAGGGAATGCCTGCTCGTGAGTTTGAAATGAGCATGCAATGTAAATGTTGTCAGAATTTCACAATATGCAGTGCCTTCTTGTCTCCTAAGCATTTGGGTCATCCTATATTAAGCTTAGGAAAGTACATGTGACTGATAACATACTTTTCCTGGAATTGTTATGCTTCCCATTCAGTAGAGTATCCCAGGCTCCTCAAGGGGAAAATATAAAGCCTGCTTTCCTATTTAGAGAATGCCTTAGGTGGGGAAACTAGTAAAAGTAAGGAAGTTGGGGGCGGGGGGAAAGTATGCAGAGATGACAGTTGCTGACTGCCTTGTGTAATAGTGCCTGCCAAAAACCTTTCTGCTCATTGTTTATTTTGAAGCTAGGATTAATATTTAACCCTTGTTGAAATACACTCACTCTAGTTTAAAGCTAGTTTTGGGACCTTGCCCTCCCTTACACTGAAACTGGAACCTGCTTAATAGGTAACTTAAGTGACTGAAAACTGCTTCAGCTCTGTACTATTCCTGCGTGCTTCCAGTTACCAAAATGCATATCCTTGCTGGAGCTAGAGCTGCATAGCCTTCTAGCTGAAGCTAATGCTTACTTTAAAGTAGATGAAGTTCCATCTTTTGGCAATTTTTACTTCCCTGCCAAGATGACCTTCCCTCTGCATGGAACCTAAAGCCAACATCTCTGTGGCAAGAAACCTGGAGTGGGTCTAAATTAGTTTTATCCCTAATCAGCTTCAGCACAAAGTAGGGAAGAGCCTTGCCTGTAAGTTGAAACTTGCCTATAGAAAATGGGTTCATACCTCATAGTCCTTTCGTGAAGCCAAGTTTCATGTTTATAGTGGACATTTTCCAAATACTCAAGCTCAATTCCTTGCTCCTCCTCTCTTCCCCTCAACTGTAACCTTTCCATGCATTTCTGGGGGGAGGAAAAAAAGTATAAGCCCAAGTACTAATGATGTGTTGAAGGTTAAATCAGCTGAACAGATTAAATGGTCCTTAAATTGGAAGGAGTAATGCTAGATGTTACAATTGATTTGAAATGCTTGGCTGAACATAATGAGTTACATCTAGAATAACTTCTTTTAAAAGGCAACCAAAACCAAACTTGAGCCACTTCAGCTAAACATCTACTTCTTATTTCCTCTTTAGTGAACGTACCTGAGGTGTGGTTCTGAGGTAGATCATGCCATCCAGTTCTATATCTGATTCAAACTGATTCAAAAGCCATGTGTGCCAGTCCTGATAAATAGCCCACTCTGTTTCATTCATGTTTCCTGACTCAAACAGGTTAGAAGCAAATACATATCTGCAAAGAAAGACATTAGTCTCAGGCCAGGAATGACCAAAGGGAACTACTAAACCTCAGTAGAATCAGAATCGTGATACTGAAAAAAAATATAGCTGCCTACTCTGTCATTCATCAAAGTACTCAGAGTCCCATCCACCTCCCACTGTTGAATCAAACCTGCTCCTTGCAGATAATAGCTTAATATAAAGCGTTTTCCCAGCTCCATGTCTTTGTCATAAAACCCTTGTGCATTGTGAGAGTAATTACCTGTCGCTGTACACAGATCTCTCAAAGAACTGCACTGGATGTTCTGCTTCCCGAAGCTTGGCTGAGACAGGTTTTAACTGTGCTCTCACTCTGCTCAGGCAGGCGTAAGTCTGGAATGTGTAAGCCCATCGTGTGGGTTTGTCGTACAGCATTTTGAGTAGATTCCCTCCGCTCTTCTGAGATGTTGAAAGTTCCTGGGGGACAAGAGAAAACTTAATACCAGCATCTTTGCAGGATTTTATTCCTTTGCCTCAAGAATAGGATTTATTTGGAATTGTATTCAGTAGTATCTTCCTGGCCAACTGGTGTATGATAGCAGGGATGGCTCTGGCTGCTCTAGACTAACGATAGCTGAATTTTGGCATGGCTCCCTGGCCATTCACTGCAGCATGTGACCCATCTCTGTGCCCAAGCTTCCCAGCGCAGCACACCTACCTCATGCTCCTCTTCAGCTGTCTGGATGTTGCACCACTTGCCGATGGGTTCGGGGATGATCTCCCACTCATCACTGTGTTTCTCTAGTAGCCTGACAAACGTTGACTTCCCTGCAGCTGCAGAAGATGGGAGAAGCTCACTGGGGGTGCAGGTTAGACTGGTGGTGCTGGTGAAGGGCAGTTGTGAGGTTTGTGAAGGAGGCTGCAGGCAGCGTGCCCGCGGTGTTTCCGGTGCGGAGCTGCACGGGGCCCCGGGCAGGGGCTGGAGAAGGGCTGTTTGGTCCGACTGCACCGTGCTGGGTGCAGGTTCCTAGGAAACGGCTCTAATCGCCATCGCCAGGAGGCCGCGGCGGGGCCGGGCACCCGATAAAGGCCCGCGGCGGGGCTTTGCGCCGCCATCTTAGGAGCCGGGGCGGGGCTCGGTGCGCGCCATCGCCGGGCAGCCGCGGGAGCGAGGGAGAACGGCTCCGCGCATGCGCGGGTGGCGCAGTGGCGGGCTGGGGCGCCGCGCGCGGTCCCCGAGGGGGGGGCGGTCAGGGTGTGTGCCCTGAGGCCCGCAGGTTACCGGCCGCCTCAGAGCACACCCAGCGGCCGTTAGCGCCAGCGCTGCGCCCTCGCGGTAACGGACGCTCCCGTACCCCGGGCCATGGCGCCGGTGCCCCAGTATGGCCGGGAGCCGGCCTCGGATCGACAGGACCCCCCCGCCTTCCTGTAGAGGTGGGTGGAAGAAGTCCCTCGGCTCCCCCCCCCCTCCCACAGCGCCGCCGCCGCCCGTGTCACCTCAGGGCGGCCCGTCCTGGGGTCCCAACGGCCGCGAGCCCCGGTTCTTCCCCCTCCCCGTCTCTGTGCTCACCGATGTTCCCCTCGACGGAAATTTTCTTGAGGCGCTTCTGGAAGCTGGAGTCGAGGGAGCCGGTGGGGCTGTGGCAGTGTCGCTTGGCCGGTGTGGACATGGCTGCATCAGGCGGGAGCACGCAGTGTTCCCGGCTGCTCCAGCCCACTTTAAGTCTGCCGCCAGCTGGTGGGCGGGATGGCTGCCTCCCGCCACCACTCCCCGGGAAGAGGCGGGGGCCCTACCTGCTCCTTCCGCCGCTGTTCCCGCCCGGCCACCTCTGCAGAGATCCTGCTGCCTTCACGGCTTTTAAAACGGGCGTTCAGGGAGTGAAACCAAGCAGAGCTGCTTTGTTCAGGAAGTTACCGTAGAGAGGTCTCGCTTAGTGATCTGATTTGCATTAACGTAAACAAGTTCTCTGTTTGATTTAGAGACATAAACTTGAGAATGTTCCTCCCTCCCCATCTTCCTTTTCCAAAAAGCCTTCAGCTTTGGGGGGGAGCTAGTTGTTACTGATCTGTATTGATATGTTAAACATAGTTACGCAAGAGGTGAGGCCATGTGGCTTAGTTTAGGGCTATTCATCCATGAGTGTTGGTATCCATGGGGAAGGGAACCCAGCCCGCACAGTGCAGGGTTAGATGCCACACTGGGTGGCTTTGCTACTTGCCCCCAAATCCCCGTGTCGGTGTGGGCATGCCTGATTTCTGGAGTCTGCTGAACTCCTGGCATGGATGGATTCTCCATCACCCGTATGGGCAGGCTGAAGTTGCATGTTCCTCCCAGGGTAAAGAAAGGGGATGGAGGATTTTTAGGCAGTAGTTAAATGCTTTATAGCGCAGCTGAGGTGCTGCTGCTGCAGTTACTCCTGTACCTTCTTGTTGCCTGTACGATAATGAGGTTCAGGGTGAAACCTTAGCTAGCTCTGGTGTGTCTGGAGGAGATGGGAGGGAGTTATATTTTCCTTATGATAATTGTGACCCATGTCTCTTCTTTCCCCATCTCCTACAAACACACCAGGCTTCAGTGACCGAAGCGAGCAGATTGTTTCACGTGGGGTAGCGTCAGCATTTGAAGCTGGTAAGTGCTAGTTCCCGCACATCTCTTTGTTCAGCCAGACTCCTCGCTCGCCGTGCCACGCGTGCCGGTGGCGGGTGTCGGTACCAGCCCCCCCTTCCCCATCTCCTTTCCCCCCACCCCTTACCCCCGCGCACCGGCGGCCCCGGCGGGAGGGCGGAGGAGGGCGGCGTTGAGGCGCATGCGCGCAGGCCCGGCCCGCGCTGTGTGCGCGCCATGGCTTTGTTGAGAGCGGGCAGGCAGGCGACGCATGCGCACAGAGCTCCCGGGGCCGGGCGGGGGGTGGTGGAAACAGCACAGACTAGCGAGGATGCATGCGCAACCGTGGGGAAGGGTGGGGGGGGGAGCGGCGCGGTGCTGCGGAGCATGCGCGGGCGGGGCAGGAGCACGCCCCGCGTGTCTCCGCGCATGCGCCCCGCACCTCACCCGTAGCCACGCCGCAGCCCCGCTCGGGTGCCGGTGGTCGCCGCGGGCAGCCCGCGGCCCCGCTCGCCACACGCCGCTCCTCTGCCGGCCACGGTGCGCGTCGGCGGAGACTGCGAGTCGGCGGGCCCACCAGAGCGGTGTCTTTGACCGGGGTTCTTTGTGCGGCGGAAGGCCCAGCCCAGCGGAAGCGGGAGTACCCGCCGCCATTTCCTAGCGCGCTCTCGCCACAGGCTCGCCCGCTCGCTGCCGCCTGACTGGGACTAGGCGCTCTCCGGACAGCGGATCAGGCTCGGAGCCCTAGAACCACCGCGGAGCCCCACCATGTGTGCGTGCGGGGACAGGGGCTGGGCGCGGGCCGGGGGGCGGGAGCGGCTCTGTGTGTGTGAGGCGGGCAGCGGTCCGAGGTAGAGGAGGCTCGGGAGTGGGTGGGCACAGGCCAGGGGGGCCGCCGGGCGCTCTGAGGGGGTGCGGGTGGCGGCCGTGCTGTGCAGTGTCTCAAGGGGCCTGTTTTGCTCTTCTCCAGCAACCACTGAAGCCGAGACAGAGCCAAGCCTCACCCCCAATGTGATGCTGAACACAGAGAGCAGCGAGGGATATGTGGTGAAGGTCAGGGGGCTGCCTTGGTCGTGCTCCACCGAGGAGGTGCAGAGGTTCTTCTCCGGTAAGCAGAACTCGGGGGGGGGGGGAGGGGGGGGGAGGGGTCTGGAGAGGGGCTGGACTCTGTTTGTCAATCCTGGGTTCCTCCTGGGGACGCTGTGGCAGTGGAAATGCTGCAGCGAGCAGTTCCGGGAAGCATTCAAGGAATTTTAGTAGCTAGTGAAGTTGTAATGCAGCAAATGCCTCAGCCAGGACCTGGTGTGGAAAGCCATGCTTTAGCTAGCAGGAACTAGATACAAAGGAGCTCAGTCATCAAGTCACTGGGATATCTGCAGCTGCCTTAGCTTCCTGAGCAGCCTGAAGAGAGAAGCTTCCAGAAAACTTTGAAATTCTTACTTCAGGTTGAACTAATCAATTTAGTCCTTGGTGGTGTCTTAATAGGATCTGTTGTGCAAAGCGCTCAGTGTGTTTTGTCCTTCCCCCTAATTATTAACATTCTACAAGTTACTAACATTTTACAGTAGTAAACAGCTGTGATAAATACATGCTTCCCTCAGTGACTGGGGATCTTAAAATGCTTCAGGAGTTTAGTGTACTGGACTTGGTTCTGATTCAGTTCATTACGCTTCTACTGATTGATATTACTCCTTTCTTCAGTTCATGCTGATGAGAAGTTCTTAAGCCAGCTGCAGTCAAAACCAGCTCATCAACTTGACTTGAGGCAGCAAACCTTTGAAAACAGCTAATTTGCACTTATCCTTCATGTTTTGCTAGTTTTCAGTCTGCAAGAAGAGTGACTTGATTTTAGTTTCTCCTTAGTTCACCGGTCCCTATAAAAGTTAGAACAAGAATACTGCTGGTTTTATCTCTTTGCTATAACATCATAGTTATGAGTCTTTCCCTTTCAGAATGCCTGAAACTTGCGAAGTCACATTACAGTGTGTAAAGAACATGACAGTGTTCCTGTAACAACTAAATGAATTTTGGCCTTCCTATTTCACTTTCAGATTGCAAGATTCTGAATGGGGCTTTGGGAATCCGTTTCATCTACACCAGGGAGGGCAGACCAAGTGGAGAAGCATTTGCTGAACTTGAATCAGAGGAGGATGTGAAATTGGCTCTGAAAAAAGACAGAGAAACAATGGGACACAGATATGTTGAAGGTTTGACTCAGTTGGTCTTGTAACTGACTAAACGTGTTTGTGCTCGATGGGTTTTTGGTTAATTGCCTTTTTTTTTGCCTCTTTAAAATGCATGTGAAAAGGACAAGTGGAGTTGTATGTCATAACTTGACTAGTTTCAAGGCAAATGGCTTTTAAAACTGTTGCATATTCCAGAATGCATTAATTCTAAGTGCCTTTTACAGTTTTCAAGTCAAACAACGTTGAAATGGATTGGGTTCTGAAGCATACTGGTCCCAACAGCCCTGATACAGCTAATGATGGTTTTGTACGTCTTAGAGGACTCCCATTTGGCTGTAGTAAAGAAGAAATTGTACAGTTCTTTTCAGGTATGTGGGATAAAAGTAGTAGCTGTAGCACTATTGGTCTATGCTAAAAAGAAACCAACAATAACCAAGCAGCCACGGATGCCCAGTAGTACTTCCAACAGTAACCAATGGGTATTAAAGTAAATAAGCAGTTCTTGTTACTTACCTGGGCATGAAGGATCAATTCCTAAAGTACTTACTAAATAATTGAGGGAACTCCAGAAATCAGCTCTCATTTATACTTAATGGGACGTCCTGTCCCAAGTAAGGATAGCAGAAAACAAGAAGTGTTTTGCTTTCTAAGTTCAAAGTGGCCGGTTCAGGTGGGAGGATATTTCCACCCCGTCTCAGCTGGCTCCTGCTGTTCAGTGAAGGCTGTACAGCGCCCGTACTGCTGGGCTCAGAGCAGGAGCAGGCTGTGAGGAAGGCAGTGCAGCGTGCCCATGCTTCCTTAGAAACACAGGGTTAGTAGTGAGCAAGATTCCAGAAAAACATCAACGTGCTGAACTCTGCCCAAGAACAGATTTTCCCCCTCCACTTCCTGGGGAAAAAACCCCCCAAAACAATCCTTGTTGCTGTCTTAACTTTATCTCTTCATCCATAAAAACCTTTGTTTTGCATTGACTCATTCTCACTTTTTTGCAGCTGTTGTATGTTTTATGAACTGGAATACTATTATAAATGCCTAAGAAAGAAATCTGTTGATTTATTTAGGGTTTAACTTGTTAGTGTTTTCCAAGTAGTAGATTTCGAAATGTGAGTGTTTAAAATTAGCTGAAATGTTGTGCTATAAGAGGATATGATGGAGCTCACTGTTTTGCTTTAAAATACAGTTATAAATATTTCCAATTCTACAACTTCAGAACTTGTTTTTTGTTTTCTGAATCAGTATATTTTGAACAAGAGCAATTCTTAAGCATGTGCATTTTAAGTTGTTTCTTTCTTACGTGGTTAAGTAATTCAAGCTTTAAAAACTGTTAATGTGCTTAATATACAAAATGTGCCTCTTCTGTTCAGAAACTAATACTTTTGAAATTACTTCATGATTTTTTTCTTTAATTAAGCACTCCTAAAGATAAAAAAAATTAATGCTGAAACTGATGTTTGCATAAGACTAATGATTTTACCTGAGTGACTTCTAGTAAAAAATACTTGTTATATATTGAGCTGTTTAACTTGCTGTGTTTGAATTTAAGTTATCTTTAAAAAGTTCATCTTAAATACTTTCACAGAATTGAAGGTTTGTAATAATGTGTGAACTTCTTAATGCACCCTGCATTAGATGCCTGATCTGAGGAGTCGTCCCTGACACTCAGAATGTTTTCTGTGCTCTGCAGGGTGGGTTAAGAACAGAAACTGAATGGTATGTTGTTGACATGCTTTCTCTTCTGCTGTTCTAGAATCAACATACCATTCGCTTACAAGTGTTAAAATTCTGGTGTATTTAAAGCTATAAGAAAAAACTCATGACTGGGCTTGTGATGTTAATATTGCCCCCCTACTGGGGTTATTTGTCCTTGGGTTGAAGGGTTGGAAATCGTGCCAAATGGGATAACATTGCCGGTGGACTTCCAGGGGAGGAGTACGGGGGAGGCCTTCGTGCAGTTTGCTTCACAGGAAATAGCTGAAAAGGCTCTAAAGAAACACAAGGAAAGAATAGGGCACAGGTGGGGATGGATGGTTGGTTGGCTCTGTCACTTTTCTTATGGTAAACCATTAAATCCATATTCTCTCTTCTGAAAGCGTTAACATCTGACCAGAAACGCTCTTCTGGTCTCTAACTCGGCGATAAGTAAAGTTCTTGCTAACGTGCCTGTGGCACAGGCTGTTTGGATCTACCCAAAACGAAAGATGGAATTGGGCCAAGCTGAAATGTGCTTTGGAAACTGGGTAATAACGGAGGAGTGCAAAACTGATAGCTTGAAAATGACAAAGTTGAGAGACTATGGCTTTAACTTCTCAATATAGCACCAATTATGCCTTTAGCTCTAAAGACATGCACAGTACTCTTAACTACCATAAGAAAATGTGATACTTTCTAAACTTGTTTTATAAGTTGAAATGTAACAAATTTTACTTACTGTATTAATCTTCAATGTAATAAGCATAGCTTTCAAGAAATTGTCACAAAGGGTTTTTATTCTATTTGACTTGTGACTATTTTTCATTGAAGCATGCACTTTTTGCCTACGCTGAGTCGCTGAAGCATAGGCTGGGTTCATTAGCACATGCCGAGCTTCTTGTAGCATCCTGATGGGTTGAAGTCCTGGTGGAGGCCGGGTTTTTAACCCTCTCTTTCCATTGCCACGTGAGCAAAACAGTGCTGAGTTGAGTGGACACAGTCCCTCCTATGGTTTTTCTTTTCTTTTTTTTTTGACTAACACTTTAAATTGGGGGGGAGGAGGGTTGGGAATCAATACTGCTCCCCCACCCTTAAGGTTGGGATACTGCAAAGTATGTGAGGAGCATGTAAACCCTTCCGTAATTGTAATTTCTTGAAAATACACTGATTTGGAAGTAATGTAGTGCTTACAATAGTATGTCATTGCCTACATAATGTAAAGAAACCTGGCTTAAAAATATCTTGCCAGTTTCAAGGCTATGACTAAATGGCTTGTTTTAATGTAAAATTGTGTTTGGGGAAGGAATCAAAGCCTGACTTCTCTCTGTGGAAACGCTTTGTAGGTACATTGAGATCTTCAAGAGTAGCCGAGCAGAGGTGCGCACTCACTACGACCCTCCCCGCAAGCTGCTGGCAATGCAGAGACCTGGTCCTTACGACAGACCCGGTCTCACACGTGGATATAACAGTCTTGGTAGAGGAAGTAGCTTGGAAAGGATGAGGCGTGGAGCCTACGGAGGAGGTAAGTAGGTGGTGTCCAAGAGGGAGCTGCTCATCTGAGAAGCAGCAACACTTGGACCTGGTAGTGTCCTCTTTACTTCGTAATTGCTGGTTTGTATATGTCCTTGGCTTTATTTCTTCTAGAAGAAAAGAAACTTCCTAATGTTAGTTGTCTGCAGTGTGCTCGTGTGCATTCGCCTTTTTCTGTAGTTGAAATGAACATGTTGTCCAATCTATTTATAGGTTATGGAGGTTATGATGACTACAATGGGTATAATGATGGCTATGGTTTTGGTTCTGATAGATTTGGAAGAGGTAAGAGATCTCTAATAGGAATAGTAACTGAACTTACAATACGTCTCAAAAGAACCTAAAATACATCTGAAAGACCTAGAATGGACTCTCTTCTCTGCAGGGATGTCGGACCACAGATACGGGGACGGGGCGTCCACCTTCCAGAGCACGACTGGCCACTGCGTCCACATGAGAGGTCTGCCCTACAGAGCTACGGAGAACGACATCTACAACGTGAGTGCCAGAGCCCCCCTTCTCCCAGAGCACGGCTTCCAGAGCCCGTACCCGTTACCGGAGGTGCTCACGGCACAGCAGTTAACGCGTGCTCTGTTAGAGGAAGCGGTTTGCTGTGAGACTGAGCTCTTGCCTTGGTGCGTTTTAATCCGTGTGACTGTTCCGTGTGTAGTTCTTCTCACCTCTGAACCCCGTAAGAGTACACATTGAAATCGGACCAGACGGCAGAGTAACTGGAGAGGCAGACGTGGAGTTTGCTACTCACGAGGATGCAGTGGCTGCGATGTCCAAAGACAAGGCGAATATGCGTAAGTGCTCCTGTTCTTCAGGGGGGAGCAGCACTGCTGTGCCTCTGCTCTGACTGCAGAGCTGATGGTGTTCCTGCAGCCCTGCTCGTGGTGTCACAGACTCTGGGGGTTCCGTGTGAAATGCTCTCATGGCAATTCTTCTTCTTCTTCCAGAACACAGATACGTAGAACTCTTCTTGAATTCTACAGCAGGAGGAAGCGGTGGTGCCTATGGCAGTCAGATGATGGGCGCAATGGGTATGTGTGCACACTCTTAACTGTGCTGCTCAACCAGCACTTGATATTTAATGAAGCTGGCTAATGGCCAGCTTCTGCTTGTTTTGTGCCTGGCTCAAAACCTGAAATGCAACGTTTTGTCTTAATCACACAGTCAAGGAATCGGAAGGGGTAGTCCAAGATTGGAACACTAGCACATTGCCAGGTATATAAACCTTTTGGGAATACATTCAAACAGTTATTAGGCTGAGTGAACTGTGATGCTGACTGTGGTGTGTGTGGTGGGGTGAGAGGCTCTTGGGAGGGGGGTGGTGGTGTGAAAGTGGCGTGGGTGATGGCTGCGCTCTTACCTTCCTTCCCTCTCCCTTGATTTTGGAAACTGGAATGTCATCTGGTGATGGAGGGTGTATCTGTGGCACCATCTGTGGCACCACCTGTGACCTGCTGTTCAAGTCTGGGCTTGGTGGTAAGGGAAAAACTGATTTGGAATTTGGAGATAACTGCCTGGATTGCTCTAGCAAACTCCAGAAGTGTTTGAAAATCTGAACTGTGTTTGCAATGCAAGTCAAACAAACAATGCCACTCTGTAGAGCAGATACCCTTCTTGATACCTGACTTGTCTGGTTTCTTGGAGATCATGGTGGTAGTTGGGTTTTGGGGGGTTTCTTGGGGTTGGGGTTGTAGTACTTTGATAACAAATCGAAGTTAATGCTGATGCTTTAATGGCAAGTGTTATGGGAGCATAGACAAGTGATGAGGTGAAGAGCAGCAGTTGGTGAGCTGAAGCAGAGGTCCCCTGTGTGGCGAGCCATAGTGCTGCCATGATGCACAATCAGTCTGGAACAGGACTGAGTCCTTGTCAGGATGGAATGTGATGGGGTGACTCCATTTAACGAGTCAGCGTGTTGCTGACAGCTGCAGCCCTGTGTGAGGGCACTAAAGCCAAGTTCAAGTCTCTTGGGGTGTTTGTGATACGCAGTGGCAGATTGATCCTGCTACACAGAGTCCCTAGAACCTGCAGAAGTAAACCCTTAGTGAGCTTGCTGCCATACTTAAGAAGGAAGGTAGTTGGGTGAGAGCACGAGCTCGTGCGAGGGAACAGGGGCTGTTAGTGAGGTGAGGGGTAGATTTGCTCATGATGAGCAGACTTGGACAGACAAACTCTTATCGTTCCTATCCTTAACTCTTAAAGGAAGCCAATCCAGTTACGGCGGCCCAGCCAACCAGCAGCTGAGCGGGGGTTATGGCGGTGGATACGGCGGCCAGAGCAGCATGAGTGGCTATGGTAAGGGAAGCTCTTGTCTGGGTCAGGAGGTGCAGCTGGCTGAGCAGGGCTCATGGTGCTGCTCGCTGGCACGGAGGGGTTGTGCTGCAGGCTGGGCAGCACGGCAAGCTCACGGCTTGGCTGGTGTGAACCTGCACTAACGGGGAGCTGGCGGGGATAGATTCAAAGCAGGAACTCGGTGCTGGGGGGTGGGAATGTGGGAAACCATTCTGAAGGGGGTAGGCAATGCTGGTCTCTGGGCTTGTGTTGCTCTGCTCGCTTTCTTGGTGTGGAAGCTGGAGATCAGCCTGGCTTCAATACAGCATGAAGCGAGGGGGGGGCACGTGGGAGGCCGGGTCCTCTCCGCTTCCATGGGGCAGTTCAGCTGAGCTCGGAAGCGGGGTGAGACAGAGCTGGCTCTTTTCATTAACAACCAACAAACTCCATGACTGGGTACGGAGCTGTAAACTGCCACTTTGCAGCGTTGGGCACAGTAGACGGTATTTACGAGGTGGCCCAGCAAGGACAGGCGTTGGGGGAAGGATGCTACGAATCGGCCTGAACCAGCTGTGAACCTGCTGTCGGTTTCCCCCCCAGACCCCGGGAGCCAGGGCGCCATGAACAGCAGTTACTACAGCAGCGGGAACCGCGCGTCCATGGGAGTGAACGGCATGGGCGGCATGTCCAACATGTCCAACATGAGTGGTGGCTGGGGAATGTAACCGAGCGCTGACTTTTGGTCACATCTTTTTTTAAAAAACAAAAAAACAAAAAACTTAAGTTTAACAGTTTTGCAATACGAGCTTGTGATTTCTGCTTGACTGTCAGTGAACCCAGGATTGTTCTTTTAAAAACCCTTCAGGTTCCGTATTTTTGAACATACCGAAATTGAACATTCATCTAGGATGTAATAACCGAGTTGAGTAAAAGACTATAACTGTTAAACAACTTTGGGCGTTTCTCAAGTTAGTTTTGTTGTAGGAGTGTATTTAAGCAGTAATAAGCGTATTTAGGTTAAAGCTGTTTGAATTACGTTAAATGTTGCTCTTATACCATATTACATCCAACACTGTTTTGAATACATGTGGAGGGAGATGCTTTTTTTTTTTGTAAAGAACTGATGATATAGGAGCTGTGTCTGAAATTCAAAGTGAACATTTTGGCATGTTAGTTCTAGTTTCTTTCTTTTAATACCCTGTAAGGCATGTTAAAGCTTCTTCTTTATTTTGGTTTGTTTTTTTTTTTAAGTTAATGGGGAAACATGTCGAGACGCAATACGGCTACTTTAGGATTTGGGTCTTGGTGTTCGTATACAATTCTGAGGCCTTGATTTAATCTTTCATTGTATTGTGATTTCCTTTTTAGGTGTATTGCGCTAAGTGAAACTTGTTAAATAAATCTTCCTTTTAAAAACTGGAACTCTCCCTCCTTCTTGTAGCTGCGCCTGCAGAGGTGGGCATGGGGACTGTAACACCTGATCTGAGCAGGGCCACTGCTCCTCATGAGCGTTCCCACCCCAATGGGCCAGGGGTGGGTTAGTGGAGGAAACCAGCACCTGCAAGGGTGGGCTGGGGGTCAGGGACAAGGGGGGCATGTGGGACAAGAGGCAATTCTGTATGGCCTCATCAGCTGCAGTGCTGCAGTGAAGGCCAGGGCACCTCAGTGCAGCCGTGCTTCAGCACACTCAGCTTGTTGAAGGTCATGCTTATTAAAGATGGGGGTTTATGAACAGCTTGGGTCCAGCTTCTGAGCAGTGGAACTTCCCCTGACACTGGAGGGGATCTGCTTCCAGGCACTTGCCAGAGTGGCTCTACTTGCCCCTTCTACCCATTCTTCCCTGAGGGTTGGAAATGGAAGGGTCCTTTCTGCACTGAAGAAAACCCCCCATGTTCTGGGGGTTAAATCCAGCTGACTCCATCCCATTGCCTTATTAAAGCCCCCCCTTTGCCCTGTCTCCCTGCTGCTCCCATGCGCGGTGGCTGGAGCAGCTGCGTTTGTGCTGGTCTGAATGAAGCCATTGAGAGAATGAGTCTGTGCATCATCATGTGCTCGGCAGCCGCTGCATCACATGGCTCTGGTGCAGCAGCACAGGCACTGCTGGTCCCACCACCACCGAGCTCAGTGTGACTGCACGGCTCGATGACCTGACACACACCAGCAGCGGAGCTGGTGATCCATTAACAGCGTCTATCTACCACAAAGTGGACTTTGGAACCTGCCTCACTCAGGCATGAGGGCCCAGCTTCACTGGTGTGAGGCTGGCGGCAGCAGGAGCCACTGGTGCTGGTGGAGGGAGGCGGCTGCCCAGCATGAGCTGGGAATGGAAGCAGTTAATCCCATGAGGCGCACTGCAGCAGCTCCAGTTTGAGCCCTTGCTATGCGGGGCCATACACAAACCCTCTGACAGCTGTTAAACATCACAACTTGATCTCACTTTTTGTTCTTGCAAAAGGCTTTATTGTGTAACAGTGACTCAGGACAAGTACAATGCGTAGTTTCTGACTGCAGTGACCAGAAGGCACCTTCATTGACACTCACCATAAAGCTCTTTCTAGAGACAACCCATAAATTGACTTTTCCTCCCTGCACTGGGAGCAGACACGGGCCCCGTGCACCAGCCCGTGGAGGAACAGGAGCACCTACAGCAGCTTAGGGAGGAACTGAAGTTAATGTGCAGAGCGACAGTGACGTCTGTGGGATCAATCGGACGTAGAAAGGCCATATACAAATTTTAATACAAATATCTATAAAAATCAGAAAAGTGAAGTTTTAGTTTCAAATAGAACTTTAAGGGAAGTTACAATTAATAGAGTTTCCTTAATTATTCCAGTTGGAGAAACATGAGTTTGCATCATCCCTCCAAGTTGGTCCACACTGCCGTGGTACAGTGGAGAACACTATAGAGCAGCAGCCTGCTGCACAGGCGATGCCTGCAATTCAGTTACAAAAATAATGGCTACTTTCCGTGGTAAAGGGCAAGGATCCGGCAGCCTTAGGAGGAGTTAGAGGAGCACCGCTGCAGCAGTAACGTGTGACAAGTGTCACAGACACGGACGGGTTTCGGGTACGACGGCAGCGCCAGTTCGTTACTGGAACAAGTGTTGCAGAAGATGTCCCCGCAGTTCCTGCAGTGGTGCTGCAAACACAGGGTTACAATAACCACAACTGCCTGAAAACCCAGCGCCAGGGAGAGTGAAATCACACCTAGAGAAGCTCTTGGAGCAGACTGACATCACCCTCCAACCCCAGTAGGTCCAGTCCTCCCCACAGCTCTGCTCCTGCTCAGAGGATCCCTGCACAGCCCCGCTGCCCGCCGGGGCTGGAGGAGCCGCTCTGCTGCCACTCCACAGCTCTCCTGAGCACCAAGCGGGCAGCCCCCGCTTCCAGCACAGCTCTATGGGAGGAGAGAGGGTGCCTGGGCTGCCGGGTGCCCTCCGCAGGCACCTCGAGCTGCTCCAACCCACCAGCAGGACCCCAGCATTGAGGTATGGAGCACCCAGACCTCCAACAGGGAGGGGAAGAGAACCACAGCACAGGAGAACACAGCCTCTAACAGCTCCCTACCAAGGGAAGCACCAAGCACAACAACAGTATTTTTAGCATAGGAAATGCCAAATTACTTCTCCCTGTAGTTATCACGCCAACCAGATCTAGAACGGAAGCATCTTCCCCAGCACACAACAGCACAGTTTCTGTTTTCCATGACAAGAGGAAGAAACAAGCCACTGAACAGCACTACCTTCCTTCTGGAGATGGAGAACTCCTTGTCACATTGCTTGCAGTGTGTGGCTTCGTCATCCTTCAGCCAGGTATGACCCTAGAAAATGGGAACAAAAAGTCACTGTAGATACAAGTTAATGTCTAAAATACAATTCAAGGGCAGTTTGCCAACGGTGGTGGTACTTTTCTAAAGCCACCTTTGGGAGTGGGATACTAAAGGTACTAAATGAAATGTGTATGTTTAATCAAAACACCCATGAGGTGGCAGAATACCTTTAGTGCTTTATTTACTTCTTTAATATCTTCCATCTTCAGCTTTGATCTGAAAAATAAGTAAATAAATGATTTCTTCTGCATGACTTTACCTTCAGCCACGTTTCCTCTGAGCTGCAGCCCCACTGCCAGCCACTGAATCCACACTGATTCTGCAGCCGGCTCCAGGCTCGGTATCACCAGGAGACCTTTGCCATTGTCACCTCGGGGTTTGCCCCTTGTCAGTATATTCAGAGGAAGGTGGGACCAGTGCAGTTCCCCTGTGAGAACTAAGCCTTTCCTGTACTGGTTCCTGTCTCAGCCATCTTACTCTTGCAAGGATCTTCCCTTGCTTTTATTCCATAGCTGTTTAGTTCCCTGTAGAACACAGTGTATAGGAGCTGCCTCCTGAACTTCTCAGCTTTACTGGGTTTTACAACTGGATGTGTTCTAAAATGATTTGTATCAGTTTGGTTCTCCACCCTCCATGTCACTTCCAGGAGTTCAGTTTCTAGGACTTACTGGCTGAGATGAAGTCCCATTTCTTGCAGAGCCTGCTCCTGCTCCTCACAGACCTTCTCTAACTGCTGCTTCTCATCTTGCAGTTTTCTCAGTTCCTATAAAATCAAATACAAACCCAAATTTGACCTATAACCTCAATCAGTCTGTCCAAGCTACCCAAGCAGTTCACAAGAGTAAGCTCCTATTTCTAAGGCTTGGTTTTAAGAATGACATGGGTGAACCACCCCTGGGTTCTGCACAAATCATTAACCATATTTACTAGAAAGAGGAAGATTTTCAGGCTTTAAACGTCCTTGAACATTGCTGGAGCGCAGCAGTGCTGCGCCTGCACATGAGCCTATCGACAGACACTGATGCACAATTGTGTCTTCAAAATCTAAATTGCCAGACACAGCAGCAAATGCTCTTCAGGATAACAAGAATGTTCATGCTTAAAACATAAACTGCATTCAGTTGTTCTGAATGCTTGAAAACTTGTTCTTAGATCGTTTTAAATACAGTTGTAAAACCTCAGAGAGTCACCGAAAGCCCTGAACTTGCCACTCTCTACATGAACAGGGCTGTCTCGCCAGGGGACAGTGGAGGAGCTTTGTGTCCCCAGCTCTCCCACCTCAGCTCCAGCTCCTGCCCGGTGGCTCACTCACGTGGCTGAGGCAGGGCAGGCAGCTGGAGGTGGCTGAGGAGGCAGCTTGGCAATTCCAGTTAGGCCTGAGCCCTGTATTAGCACCTCATGTGTTAGCATATCTTGTGTGTAGCATAACTTATGTTACATCAGCCAAGCTTGGGAAGCCCCCAGAGGAAACCCTCTACTGCAGATGTCAACACAGCACTGGTGCTGGGTCAGCTTCAGCCCTGAAGTTGCACTGTGCATACCTTTTTCAGTCCTTCCATCTGTTGCAGTTCTGTTTTAAGCAGGGTGGTAGCATCCTTCTCCTGGTGTAGTTCTCTTTGCAAAGTCTGTCTCTGTTCTTTTTCAGATTTTAATTCCTTTTCCAGAGTTGAGCTATTTAAAAAGAACTCATTCTAAGAAACCCGATAGCAGAAAAATACCCCACAGCACTTATTGATAGCAACAGTACGAGAAGCAGAAAGCTCATCCAATAGAGGGCAAAAACTAGAGTGGTAGTTGTGGGAAAGGAAAGAACAGGGATGCTATGTCAGGAGACATCAAAAGCTGTATTAGCATTTTCAGGACACAGAAAACAAGCAGCAGTGAATGGCTAGAAGAAGAAAGGGAAAAACCCAAACCAAGCCCCCAAACCCAATCCCCACAGGTACATACTCGACCATCTGTGTTTAAAAGCCATGTTTAAAAATGACACTTTACCATGAAGTCTGAGCAGTGAAAGAAGCATTTTCTATAGGTATTAGAAATCTGCAGAGGATCAACATTCCCTAAGAACAACCCCCAAACCATTCCAAAACCCCAATCTGTTTGGATGCCAGCCACTTGCTCAGCCTATGACCATGACCATGTCTATCTCCTGATTTAGTGAAAAAGCAATGGAAAGCTCCAAGGCCAAACCCAGTATAATTCAAACCTCCCCCTTTTTAGACCTGAGCAGGAAGCACAGGAGTAGAAAGCACTTCTTAAAGCAATGGCAGAAGGGAAGCTAAAACCCACAATCAGACTAAATACCATTTGCTGTCCAGCTGGGACATCTGCTGCCGGCAGGAATCAAGCCTCCCAGCGAGCTCTTGCTTCATCTTGTTGCATCTTTCTTCTGCAGCCTGCCTTGCCTTTTCTGCATGTTGCAATCTGCAAAGTAAGGAACATGTTGTCAATTCACATACCCTTAACCCACACCCTCTCATTCTGCTCTTTTAGATTTACCACACAGACCTTTCTAAAAGCTTGAACTGAAAATGCCAGTGGAGAAAAAAACCACAAACCACCACTAGAAAACCCTCCAACTGTTCCTGCAGGCTCCCTCCGGCCCCCAGAAGCTGGAGTCTTACCTGTCCCAAACTAAAGTCAACATGTTTTCAAACAGCCTGCCTATGGAAAGAGCTATGGTGTTTGAATGGGTCAGTATGGACATGTTTGCCTGGGAAAAGAGAGCAGGAAAGTGTGGAGGGTGACAAGGAGGAGAAAGGAAAAGGAACGTTGTGCTGGCACACATGCCTGAAGGTCTATGGGAGGTGTACAGAAGGTCATCCTATAAAGCTTTCAGCTGGAAACTTTCCATTGACTCCAGTGTTGACTTTTGAGCCTCTAATTATTACCTCTCTTCCATTTGTTTCATTGAGGACATCATCTCGTTTGTTTTTCCTTCAAAGGAGGATATTGCTTCTGTTTTCTGCTGTAATGAGCACTCTGCATTCTGCAGGAATAAGGAAATAGACATTCCAGGTAATACATTTCAGTTCTCTAAAGCACAAAGTGTTATGTTTAATGAATGTCTCCCACTAGATAAAGAATGTTCAGCTTGTTAAAGGCCATGACTGGGTCTAACTGGAATGTACAAACAAAATGCTGATAATGCCAGAGCAGACATTCCTCAACTTGTTTTTTTAAGAGCTCAGGAAAAAAAAACCCTTAACTGTACTAAGTTCTGACCTGTGAGATCAGCTGCAAGCCAAAAACCTTCCCTTTCGAAACAAGCTTGAAGAAAGAAATTATCAGATTCAATTGACAGGGTCAATTATGATTTGAATGTAGCAACTGCACTCAGTGGGCACGGAACCAGGAAGCCAAAACATTACAAAACAAGTAATGCTTTTAAAGCAAAGGCCTTGCTCAGCACTGGGGTTCCACTGGCCATTGCCTGGCAAGTTTCTGTGCAGCTCTGGAGGAGGCATAAGGAAATGGTCCATAAAATTGAGAGAAATCCCTTCTGCATTTCTGGCCCTATGGCAGGGGAGGTGTAGTTGAACTCTTACTTCATTAACGGAGACAAGCTCTGCATGTTTTGTGTGAACACTCCTCCATCGCTTCCCTGCCTATCAGTTTGTTTTGTCCAATTGAAAACCCAAGACAAAACACCACAACCCGCCCAAACAACAGAAACCCACAAAAACATCCTCAAACCCCTGCAACAGACACAACAAAGGAAAGTCTAAAAACTGCCAGGGCAAGGAAAAGGCTGAGGAAGGAAGACAGGCCCAAAAAGCAGAAAGTTTTTCCTTTTACTTCTCTAACCACCCTACCTCTGGAGAGCCAGGTCTACGCCAAAGGGGATGGAACAAAATACCTAAACCCATCCAACAACTTTCTGGTAGCTCCAGAGGCCAGCCTGAGCACGGAGTTCCTCCCTCCCCAAATCCAGTGTTGCCTTTCCGCTGCCTATAGCACTCAGCTGACCATGTGGGTACAGACACAGGAGATAGATAGACAAAAATACCCAATAGTTTTCTATTGGTTTAGACTTACTGTTGGTTTGACACAGTAAACTGTTAAATATGGCGCAGGTGAAAGGCAAGACAACACAACACAGATGGGGAGCAGCAGCAAGACAGTTCTAGGCTGCAATAAGTCAATTTTTGAAGACTAATCATTCACTGGTTAGCACAATGGGCTCTTGCAAACACCTCCCCTGTGAGAGCTCCCCATTTGCCTCAGCATTTGTTGGATGATCCTGTGCAGCACACCCAAGGAAACCCCCTTTCTTTCCAAACATACCCAATATCATACCAATAATGAAGCATAATGAAAAAAAGGAAACAAATTCCTTCTACGATTTTTAAATAGCTATTCTTAAGAAAATTGTGGCATCTAAGTATTCCTTCAGGCTCATATAAGTGCATTTGCAGCCCCAGTGCAATATTATCATGTAAAGACGACCACTAGAGCTGCTCTTTCTCTTCTCCACTCTGTACATACCTGAGATTTGTGGAACATCTGCAGGTTTATAGCCTTCACTTCTTCTAACTGTTGCCGAAGTGCAACTAAAGTGTCTTGTTTTTCATGAGTATCTTTTTCCAGAAGTTTCATGGCAATCTCCATTTCTGTTTTCATCCCAATTTGTAGCTCCAACTCTTTCTCTAGTTCCTTACAAAGAGATTTCCCAGGTACTGCTATGTAGTCATATGTCAGGGATAAGCATTTCCAAACCCCATATCACCAACCCCAAACACAAACAATGTATTACCCTGAGGTAATGTTGAGCTATGACGTTACAGAAGAACCAGGTCTTAAATGATACATTAAGTTAACAAAACCAAGATCTTATTTCAGCTCTCCAGACCAGGGCAAGGGTGCAGCCCTGCTAAATGGAGTGTATAGCCCAGTGTAACTTAGCAGCCTGCCAAATGAAGCATTTCTCCTGGCAGCTGGACTTGGGCTGACTTAGATCAACAAGCCTGGGCAGCCTCTTCGCCAGCCACTAATTAGCAGCCACTGTGCAAATGGTTGTTGTGCATGTACCATACTTCCCTCCATAAAGACAGCTGCCTCTCTGTGCTTTGATCTTAGTCTCTGCTATAATAATGCTGTAGGGTCTTAAAAAGGGAGAGATCTTTTACTTTCAGCATTCCAAAAGCCCTGATTTCCAGTTCCTTATAGACACTGTTAATGACCAATGTCCAGCACTCTGCTTGCAATTCCTTTATGAATTCTGAATAGCTGCAAAAAGTGCACAGCTCATATCTTGTATTTGTGATGCTCCCTTAAAGCATGCAGAATCTGTATCTTAATTTCACTTTCTATAGTTAAGTTTCCTTAAAGTTTCCTTACCAGCCTGATTTTTTTTTCTTCTTTCAACTGCTTCCAAACATCACTGTACATTTCATCAAGGCCCTGGCGTGACTGTTTGTAAGTATCCAACTCTACTTTTGTATCCTCTTTTGTTACCTGCAAGAAACACCAGCAAAAAAGCCACCTAAGATCACAGAGCTATGTATCTAAAGCATGCCTTAGAAATACCATGTCACACACAGGAACTTTGGAGTTATTTCAAGTAAAATCCCACTACTTTACAATTTTAAGCTGGCAAATGTTAATAAGCTGAAATTTCAAACAATAAAAAGAATCCATTCTAATACTTTTAATGTTTTCTCCCTTCTGTAAGTATATGTTTAAGTGTGTAGTAAAGAACAGCAAAATCTAATGCCTGTGCATACTATACCCAAGAACAGTGATCTGCACAGCAGCATGCCAAACTCTGCTTAACATTGCAGTTCAAAGTGCTTTTGAGAGCACTAACTACAGCTAATCAAAAGAGATCCCTTATTTTAAGGATCCATCATCTTTAACTGGGTGTCCCACCTCTACGCTTTTTTCACTCCGTTCACGAATCAATTCATTCTGTTGTTTTAGCTGCTGCTGCTCTTCCTGAAGGGATCCGATTCGGTCAGTGGCTGCTGCGAGCTGTTTACAAAGAGAACATACCCATATTTAATCACTGGGCAAGTATGCAACATCTGGAGGAGTTCTAAAGTCAGTAGCTCAGCTTGTGCAGCAGGTGCGCTGCTCACTTCCCCTTTTGTCCCTTTCATTCTCCCCAGAAGCTGCCTGGCCCTTCTGCAGCCACCTTCACTGAACAGCCCAAATTAACGGGCCCACCACCATTTGTTCACTTGACTTCTGCTTCACTCCCTCATCAATTGGTTTTAAATATTAACTATGCAAAGAAATGCATCCTAGTGTAAAAGGCTAAAATCCACCACAGATCACACATCTGTGTATTCATTCTGGTATGAACTAGAAGTCACATAGTGAGTCAGGGTTGACATTCACTGCTGCAACCTTATGGTATTTTCAAGTGGAGATACCCCAAAAAGTATCAGAAATTGGACTATACAGATACAAATGTATGTGTATATCTATATACAGATACAAATATATGTATATATATACACACATACACACACCTCCCCCCAAATTAAACCCTATAATGCATGCTGCTGGACTCTGTTTCAGTTCCCAGTTAGGAAAGATTTCCTACTTGAAGTGTGATTCTTCTTCTGTTTTTCTGAGTTCTTTTTAACCCACATAAGCAGAAGAAGGAGGGACAAGTCACGTTTATTACTTTACATCACACAAAAGTGATTGGGGGGAGACACCATTGCAAGACAAAACCTTGATTAAGGAAACCCCATTTACCAAATAGGTGCCCCAAAGCATCTTAACAACTAACATAATGTGGAAGCTTCCCACAGAGCCCTTCCCATGTGCCAACCCACACCAGTCCTACCAATCCCCCACATTCCACCAGTATCAACTCAAAATGTTAGGTCTAAGGAATATTCTTAGGGAGTTTTGCCTGTGATAGTAAAGAGCTATGAGAAATATTTAGGAGACCAGACACAAACCTCTTCCTGGAGTTTTGAATTGGTCTTTTCTAAGCAGTCTATTTTGTTCTGAAGATCTGCAACTGTGCAACTGCAGCCGGGAAAAAAAAGATGAATGAAAACAATAAAAGAAGTGCCAATGTTCAACATTTATTCCTATCCTCAACCATACTTTTACCATCTTGCATTTGTTAACAATTAAATACTTTGATGAGCTGGCAAAAACTCCAGAGGAAGGACAACTGTTCCTTTTAAGCATTGAGAGGAACATGCATTTCCCTACATTTGGCAGCCTATTGTATTAGTTGGCAGCCCTGTTCTGGCTTAACTTTTGCAGTCTTAACACCTCTTGTGTTCAAGAGGGTAAGTGAGGCCTGCTCCTCCCACAGAGCAATGTTCTATGGCAGAAGAATAGAGACTCTTCCGTTAAGGAACGAATTTCCAGATGCACTTGTAATAGTCTCTCTTGCAAAAGTAGCTCCAAAATCTCAAAGAAGTAAACTATTGTTACACAGACTTTTTTGCATTTTGTATGTCATCAGAAGAGTAAGATTACAAAATGAACCTAAGATTCTAGGAAATAATCAGAAAAGACATTTCAGTATAGACAATCTACAAGACTGATAGCAGAGACATTCAAAGCCATACTGGAAAAGCTAAGCAAGACAAGTGTTTGTACATTAGAACAGATGAAAATCCCACCTTAGATGCCGGTTCAGTTCTTCCACATAATGCTTCTGGTCAAGCACAGCTGTAATCCCTCCATCTCTAGTTGTAAAAGTGAGAATTTATTGAGAGAGAAGAAATTCCTTCATTCTGAAAGGCTAGTTTTTATTAGGGTTTTCAGCACACAAGTGCGAACTGAGTGCCAGAAGCACACAAACTACCAAGTCCCCTCCATTCACTACAGGTCTTCCACAGTGCTTCTCACAGCTGCAGTCTCTAATTCACCCAAGATTTCACCTAAAACTATGGGGTTTTTTCCTCTGTAACTGATCTCTCCCACAAAGACAGCTGCTTAATTGAGAGCATTTCTGAAACAGCGCTTAGAAACAAAGCAGTGATTTAGTAGTGGGTGGTTTGGCATCTCCTAAAACCAAATAAAAACCACAATCTAAAAGTTTGGGTGCTTTTAATTTGGTCCCAGCTCAAGACACAAACTCTCCACGCTTGTTATTAAAAGTACCATGGGCTCAACTTTTAGAAGTCAGTACTTTTGTTTAGCTAACAATAGCTATTTTGGATTCTTGTTTTTTGGATGATTAAAAGAGTTTGAGATCTCCAACACTTGTGTGCTCCCACAGACTGACAGGTTTGTTTGACAAAAACCATAACAATTTAGAATCACTAATTCCCCATACATACTGTTTGCCATCGCTGTCCTGTGTTTCCTTAAGGTACAAGGAAAAATCAATCACTCCAACCTGAAAAAAATGTATTTAAGGTATTAACACACCTCCACAGTGCAATTCTGTGTAGCAGCAGGCATTACTTTGTATTTGGAGAAAGGTAAAAACCTGAAGTTTAAGTTTAGACAAGGAAGATAATACCTATATTCTTCAGAGCTGAAGCAAACATGCAAGCATCAAAACAGCCATATCTGGTGTGCTCAGTTTCCTGGCAGGTATTAGTTTGACAGCATTTCCATAAACTGCTACTTAGCAAAGTACTTATGTACTTTTTTGATTCAACACAGGACATTCTGGACAGAATTCTGGACCCATCTCAGTAAAGTATTTATGGATGTGCGTAATTCTACTACAATCTTACACTGACTGATCTCACTTAAGCATTAATCTTTACCTGAGAATCCAGGTCTTCTCCTTTCAAACAAAGGTTTGCATCGATAACATTCAGTCCAACCAGCAGACCCACAATGACTGCTCCTTCCTCCTCCATCATCAATGCATCAGGTTCATAAAATTCACTAGAAGAAATATTATAACGAATCACTACACATCAAGATTATTATGGTACTTCCCTCACTGAAATCATAAAAACAGTAATATAGCCCTTATAAAGCTCAGCTGATCAGCCCCTTCTCACTAACTTATTGTACAAGGCAGAAGATGCAGAACTCTTACAGAAAATACTCTGCTTGTTCCTCTGTAGGTTCACTGCAAAAAACAATTAACAACCTGCTCCTCTGCAGGTTGCAAGAACAAGCTGAAAGTTAAACCGGTCAATTATTGACCTTTTACTACAGCAAACCAAAGTTTCAGTGATTCAAGTAAATACAATCTACCCATGTCTGTACTGTTACCTTAAGAGATGCTTATGGTCCAAGAGTACTTTGAGATAATCTGCCAGCTTCTTTTGCATGAGTGCTAGATAAAGCCAAGCTCTTCCTCTTCCCACAGCAGTCCTAAAATGAAAAGTAGCATGTTTTTGGTAAAAACAAAGCAAACGGAAATGAAGTTTGTTACTTACTGAAAATACAAACATAATAAAAAAACATTCCTGGGGAAATGGAACGTTGTTTCCAGAACACAGAAGCATTTAAGTATATCCCATTGCTTCAGCAAAGGTAAAGTATATCATAAAGTCTTCCTAACTTGGAAAGACATATGTATTTTCAGCTCCATCATAACCCAACTACTGATGCATCCTAGCATTGAAACGAGTTTCTTTCCATCATCCCAAATTACCCACATTAAGTACTACTAAAGCATGCACAAAGTGACATGAAGTCATAAAAGTGAGGGAAAGAAGGAAATACATGTGAAGACTTTACAGTTATTTTTAGCAAAGTGATAGGAGTTTCCAGATGCTGCTTTTAAACTGACAGCATTGTTTGAATCAGAAGCACTGCTTATTTTGAGATATCCCCTTATCTCTTGACGAAGTCAATGCCTCCTGCATATCCTCTTTTTCTCTTTGGGCATAAGATCTCATTAAGGAAGGCGAGAGGCTACATGAAGGATTCCTTTTTTTTCCCAGAAGTATAAATGAAATGCATCATCCCCACTAATCAACTTACTTCAACTCTGGCAGATTTTTAACACTAGTTGCTATATCTGATGCTTCAGGACAAAGTTTTTCCACTAGCTCCAAAGGACCGAAAAACGATTTGTTCTGTCCAATAAAAGTCTTCTTCACTAAAGGGAGTATACAGAGAAGTTTGTGAGGTAAAGTGACAGGTTTCCAACTCCAGAATTATAGATTTTAGTCTACATTTTACTTTGTATTGTCAATGAAAAGGGGGTATTAAAAATACCTCGACAGTTTAGGAGGCACAAAATACAGGCCATATGAGAAGACAAGGGCAGGTAGTGACAGGACAAGGGCGAATGGCTTTACGCTGACAGAGGGCAGATTGAGATGAGCTCTTAGGCAGAAGTTCTTCCCTGTGAGGGTGCTGAGGCGCTGGCACAGGGTGCCCAGAGAAGCTGTGGCTGCCCCATCCCTGGCAGTGTTCAAGGCCAGGTTGGACACAGGGGCTTGGAGCAACCTGCTCTAGTGGAAGGTGTCCCTGCTGGCGGCAGGGGGTTGGAACTGGATGAGCTTTAAGGTCCCTTCCAACCGAAATAATTCTAGGATTCTATCTGTAATACGAAGGAGCATCATACAGTGTATGTGATTAATATCAGCGTCATATTGGAGTAAAACTGGAGACACAGGGAGACACAACACAGACTCAGGTATCCGCCTCTCCTGGCGTGGCAGCCGGAGCTGGTGTGGGGAGCAGGCGCCCACCTTTCAGCCCATGCTTGAGGCAGTGCTCCAGCACCACGAAGAACTGCTGCAAGGGCGGGAAGTCCGAGTCCAGCGTCCGGCCCAGGCTCAGGGCCGACTGGATCAGGGTTTTGATGCTGAGCTTCATCATGTTCATGAGGTTGGCGCGCTCCTCCATGGCGTGACACCGTGCACCTGTGTGGGGGGACACGGCTGGAGAAAGAAAAGCTGCTTTTAGAGACGCACTCCAGAACCCCCCCAGCGCTGACCAGCGCGGTGCCTCCCCGTCTCAGCCTCCGTACTGCGGAGGTGAACAGCTTGGGAAGAGCAGGGTGCAAGGCACGGGTGAACTCCCCGACCCCAACACCTGAGAGCGGTCATCGTGGGGAGCGGAGCCGCTGCCCGGGCCCTGCCGCTCCCCGACCCCGCTCCCGCCGCCGCCCGCCGGGGGGGGACCCGGCCCCAGGCCCGGGCCTAGCGCCGCCTCAGCGCCCGCGCGGGGGGGGGCCTACCTGAGCGGCGGGCGCGGTGCCGCAGGGCAGGCCCCGCCCGCGTTACCACGGCAACGGCTCACGCACCACCACGACCACCGACCCCGGGATATCTCGCGAGACCGAGCGCGGCGAGGGCGGGCTGCGCGCCGCGCCGGGCGCCATTTTAGAAAAGGTTGGTGGTGGCTGCAGCAGGCAGCGCCGCCTGGTCGGGCAGGGGATGCTCCTCTTCAACCCTGAAGGGAGGGCGAGGCGAAAACAGGCTGCCAGCTACCGCTTTGCCTTCAGTCAACAAGTGCTGAGAGACACTGCCTGCTGCTGACCACTGGCCACCTAAAGGATGGTTTTGAGCCAACGCTGTTGTGTTAGGAGAACCCTGCTGTCACCTGCGGATCAAGCACGGCCGTATTCCCTTCAGAAATAGTTGTGGAAGAACAAGGATTAAAAGGGCTGTGATGTTTTGAATTTTGGTGTCAATATTGTGATGTTACACATCAGGAACAGAAAGAAAGCTGACTGCAGAAACACAGAAGTCTGACTTTCTTTGGGTACTGAGGTGTTTCAGTAGCAACACCAACTTACTTTGATGGTTTCCTGAATTTTAATTTTTACGTTATCAGGAATACTTGTAAGCCATGCTCCAGGTACACACATTGTATTCTCCACGAGACAAACCAACCAACCAGCTGTGAAATGTGCTTTCTAAACACAAATTTAAGTAAGGGTTTGTATTTAGGTCTTAATAAAGGTTTGTATTAAGTTAAACAATTCCTTGAACGGTATTTTTAGATCGTTGCAAATTTACACAGTCAACTACATCTTATGTAAAACTCTGTACAAGTTGGTACATGTGAAATAGACAGGTACATCGATAAAACAGACACATTACCAAGCCTCATTACCAAGCCAAGCCTCGAAGATTAGGAATCAGGTTACCCAAGTGAAAAAGATCACAGACATGCTGCAATCCTTACGAATGAAGTCATGGTCTTGAATCTCATTGAATTCAACAGATTTGCTTTACCATCTTTTTGAAGCCCCATGCCTTGATTACTGTAATTATTCTGCACACTTTGAAGTCAGAAAACACTGAAGTAAAGCTACCAGTTCTCCATCTCTTGTTCTTTAAGGCTACAAGTCTTTCTTGATTTGTATTTAGATTTGTAGCTCCCTGCCTTCTCTGCAAGGCAGGACACAGTTTCTTCAGTGGCAGACACTGGTTTTATGATGTGCCTTTCTGTATGTCCAGCTGACATACAGTGTGCAGCACAGCTTACATGGGGTCAGCAGAGCTGAAGTAGCAGGTAGAGGTTATAAAATCTCGGGGAAAAAGATGGCAGCAAAGAATGAGTTGCTAGTTTTCCACATGTGGTCTTGCAGGTCTCGGCTTATTTCTTAAAAATACCTGCTTTAAATTGAATGTATAGTGCTTGGTCAAAGGTGATAGTGAATCGGTAAAATAGTCAATTTAGCGTCTGTTCACATTTCATATCTAAGTTTTGAACATATTTTTCTTACAGAATTTTCCATAAAACTCATTAACATATTATCCAAATACTTTGAACAATTGGGGGAGGTTGTGTTTTATTCCCTTACTTTACAGATAAGAAGCTGGAAAATTATGGTAAAAGTTCTATTAAATGTGAGAGCTCCATTTCAGTCAAGAGAAGATGTTATTCCCCTTTTCAAATGCTGCATGTTGTTCTGAATTACATCTATTCGCAGCATTATTCCAAATGCAGCTGAAGACAATGGATATTCTGCCCTTTGTCAGGTTGGGTCCCAAGTGCTCAAGACAAGCACCCAGGAAACAAATTGTGAGAAGTTTGGTGTGAGACTTAGAAGTGCAGGGAAAGACAAGAATCTTGGGTTTTCAGGACAGAATTAAACTCTGGCTATGCAACACTGAGGTATTTTCACAAAAGTAAAGAAACAGCAGTAACATATTTCACCATGAAGCCACAATCCATCCCCACAGAACTCCAGCTTGAATACTTACTATCATTAAAAACAAAGAGGTCAGCACCAGTTAGCAAAACTGAGCTCCATTGCTCCAAAACCATTACACACTACGCTGAGACCCTGAAGAGCAAGAGTCCAGGCCCAGTCACTGCTACATTTAATGTTTTTGTTCCATGTTATGAATATAATCGAGATTTATAATTTATGTGAATTTATAATTCATGATTTCCATATGAATTCAACTAAAGCCCTTTTAATTCAGTTCTATGAGACCCGTTCCGTAAATCTGTGTGGCTGCCATACCCATAAATACAGATGTTTCATAAAGCAAGCTGTGGTTAAATACAAGGCAGTGTGGTTAAGAAGTAATTTATAACAAATTTGTATCTTAGTTCACTTGCCCCTTTTCTGACATGAAAGCTGTCCAGGAAGTGCAGCATAGCTCCTTCTCTGAGCCAGCACACCCAGAAGGATAAGGGGCTGACAGATCACTTGTGGGGCAGTCAGGCTGCTGCTGAGGTGAACTTTAAGGGAGATGGGGAAGAGGAATCAAACAGAAGCTGACTGCGTAAAACCAACATCCATTTCCCCAAATATATTAAGAATTTAGGATTCTTCTGCTTATAATAAATTGTTAAGTCCTCCATCTGTGTTGTTTTTCTAATTTTGCTTAAATAAACCCCTGCAGAATCAGATTGTTAACAACCAATTCAAAGTAATAACCATGCATCACTGGCACTAATCAACAGCACTTACGGGAGCAAACTTATTTGCGCACCATTAAAGCAAGTTTACTAAATAAGCATAACCATACTTGTTTTTGCTGTGCTGTCATTGCTGACTGGTTTGGACATGAATCCTACCAAAGATGCAGACTTCAGAGCGTGGCCATAGCTCAGCGCTAAGTTTTCCGAGGCTTTCTTGGCCAGCGACAAGATGGGCGCAGACCACCTCGCTTCTTCCGTTCTCCCTTGTTCCTGGTTTTTCAGCTCGGCCGCGTTGGGGACCTGCGTTTTGTCAATAATCTCGAAGTCTTCCTTTCCCTCCGCCGCAGATGCGGTGCAACTCCCCGCTTCAGCCATCTTTAACGTGTCATATGACACCAGCCGTGAGCAATCGAGCCGCGGCCCCGCGCCCGGCCCGCCGCAGGTACCCGGGGGCCCGCTCAGCCGTGTGGCGGCAGCCGCCTGCAAGAGCAGGGGCACAAACCTGCCCAGCACCGAGCAGCTTGCGCGGTGGGCTGAGCTAAAGGCTCGGGGGAGGAAAGAGTGAAGGGGGGAGGAAGAAGGGGGGCGGAAGACAAAGAAAGTTTACTTTGAAACAAGTTACAAACGTAATAAAATTACACTTCGCATCATTTTCTCGCTGTGTTCCCAGACATTTCCAGGTAGAAAATTTATAGTATCTTTTCACGTCACAGATTTAGGCAGTTCAATTGTGACAAATTAAAGAAATCTTTATTACTCTGCCTGCAGTTCAAGTCTTGGTGAGAATGGTGGGTTGGTCTGACAGGTTCACTGTTGTGAAAAGCGCTTGCTCGCATCACTGACATTGCGAAATGGCTGTAGGCAGTACGGCAATGGCATGAATGTGTTTGGGCTGAGTTCGGTGGAGAAGATCTATCATGAAGGGGAACTGAAATTATCCTAGTAGGAAAATCTGATCTTGCTGCATGTCTTGAATATTGATGGAGCCTACTGATGCATGGCTTATTGGCCATTTTTCCATGCAGCAACTCTGTGTGCTTAAGATACGTCACTCATTTAGTCACGAGATAGTACGTGCTGTGTATTAACTTTTTTGCTACATAGAGGAAAGGTTTTTGTTTGTTTGTCTTGTTTTTTGTTTGTTTTGTTAAGAAATGTGAGAAGGAAGAGGGAACAGGAGAGTTAAAGATCAATTTCAATTGTCTTGCAGGAAAATAAATCTTCTGGTCTGTTTCTTATTTGTTCTCCTACTGTAAGCTATTTTAAGAGTGATTCTGTGCTCTTGGCTTCTCAGACACTGAAAATTTAACAACTTTTGTTCCTCAAAGCACAAGGAAGTTCTTATATTTTCCTTGAGAATTTGGAGATCAGCAGCCTCTGATTCACCCATGATTCATATGAGCTAACCATAGGCTTTGAGTTCCTTTTGTTCAAAGGTTATAAAGATAAGTTTTACTCCATCTTGTGGACTCCAGCAGTATTTGACTGTGTTTATAAGGAAGTGGAATCTAATAGCTTTGTTAGATTGCAGCTATCTTGCAGCTGACTATATGAATATACCTCTGTTTGACCTGAGTAAGACTTTACATTGATTTTCTGCCTTTTACTATCCACCATTGAGTTAGGGCTATATTGGTGAGAGAAGCAAAGCAGAATTCTAAGCATTGAAGTAACTTTTCTTTTTCAATGCATCTGAAGAACAGGGCATAAAAGTTTTGTGACTGAGAAAATAAGAGCAAACCAAGTCTCCTATTGACCTCCCACTGTTGCTCCCATATGGTAATGATGTGTCAGATGCCCCTTTGCAGCCTTACAATTAGCTCTTTTGTAAAAGTATTAAGTGAAACCACCACATAGTGGGTGATCATCTTTTCTTATGTTACTATTAAAGAAACATTTGATCATTTTATTTCCGGTACCTGCAGAGATCAAATAGGAAACTTTATACTGTGCATAAGAAATTTGCTGTAATTTTTGCTACACAGCCATATGATTTGATTGTGCTTCCTCATTACTTTGGTCAAAATGACTTAAACGTTATGACGTCAGCCACGGAATGTGTTAATTGCCCTCTTTCCACACGCTTCTTATTTTAAAGCAGGCAAAAAGTTTTGTAACCTTGTTAGTGAGCCCTAAGTTAAAGGTTTGTTTTGTTTACCAAGTGTCTTCTTAAAGGGGGGAGAATTGCATTTAAAATATTTAAATAACACTGAATTTGAAGTATATAAAAAGATTATTCTTGAAGGAGTCTTTTAATCTCTACATTTAAGACAAAAGTCTGGCAAGCCAAAATGGAAGATAGTTCATTTTCGACTAGGAGAAGCTCTAACCTTTGCATTCAGTGGTATTGAAAGGAATATTAATTTTCATGCAATGATACTTAGCAATACAATGTATTTGGTTAATTCTGCTTTACCTTTGATTTATTGTTTTTTTGGGGGTAATGTTTTAAGAAACGTTTTTGCCATTTAGCATTTCAAGTGAATCACACACTTTAAATATTTAAAATCAGAAAAATGCCACTGTGTCCTAAAGGGAGAACTTTCATGATGAGCTGTCAGTTATACCTTGCATTCCTATAGCATTTTCAATCAGCAAAACATAGTTTACATTACAAATGAGCTAGTCAAGTTTTTGACCGTTAAAAGGGTAGTAGTGGTAAATACCAAATGTAGCTGTAGTTGGATTAACATTAAAAAAACTCCCCCAAACTGAGTGTGTTGTGTGTTTAACAGCATATTATAGAACATTCACAGAGCAATACAAGTCACAGTATTTGGTGAGAAGAATTCAGTAGTTGCTGAATAGGGCTGGATCCTCCAAGTTCTGAGCAACCACCTTGTGCTAGCATGAGGGCAATAAGCTATACATTAGTATATCTGATAGCAGTGCGACTATCAAAGGTCATCTTCCAGTGATTGCAGTGGCATCAAATACCAATTAAAGTGTAGTATGCGTATTGCTCTACTCTGAACTATTACCTGCTTTTATAGGATAAAACAAACAAAAAGAAAAAGTTTTAATAGGAGGATAGTGGACTGGAATGTGGAATATCAGAAAACAGGTGAAAGCCACACCGATTTTCCTTTGTGGTGTTGAAACATGTTATTTGTTGGTATTGTAGGAGAGAGGCAAAAAGCAGAACTTGCCACTAGGTGCCACCACGGCACTACTTTATTCACAGGGCAGCCTCTAACATACCGCAAGGCAACACAGAGCAAATGCCACGTTGTGAAGCTACCTGGGAAAAACCAAGTATCTCACAAGGTGTCACCTTCCCAGCTGGGGCTGTAAACACCAGATCTTGTGCCAGCCTTAATACACCACGTGGGTTTAGACATGGTCTTTAAGTGGTCCTCCGTTGGGAACAGAGCTGATGACAGCACAACGCCTCCTTGAAAGCTTTACTTTCTTGGAACAAAGTCTGTAAAATAGGAAACGAAACGTCGTGGTGCTCTGTGATACAAACTGTGCTAACAGAGACCGCTTGAGGAAAAGGAAGTAGTTACACCACCAGCTTTTATAGGAAGCTCAACTTGTGACTGCTGAATATGTGAATATTCTCTAATGTAATCCTAGTTGTTAATGAATTCAGGGTCATTTCCCAGTTGCAGAGTTTCAGGTGGGATTAGGAAATGATTAGTGTTTTACAAAAGATTTTGATCTGTTAAAAGTTGTTACAGAATGTTCCAAGCACTTCACAAGAGTCAGGAAGTTTGGATGAAGGGTATAATTGGGTCTAGTCTACACACTAAATCAGAAATCAGAGCACATCTGCTTGCATAGTGTAATTTAGAGACTTGATGACCTGTGTGATTTTGGGTTACGTTTTTCATGGCTTATCTGTTTTGGGTTTTTTTCTTGGCTCTCACTAGCTTGCCTTTATTCTGCTATTGCATGCAGACAATTTTGGATCAAGTATAAATATGAAGGTTTTATAGAAGTGCTGTAAATTGACTCGACTGAGGGGCATAGGGTCAAAGGAATTATAAATGTGATTACAGGCTGAATCCTAATAAGAGATGAATGCAGCATCTTTGAAACCTGCTGACATTTTTGCTACTTAATGCAGTTTTCAACTAACACACATGAGAATACTTATACAGGACTTAATTAGCTGAAGAAATGGGCTCGTATCACTCAATTAATGTAACAGAAATGTTGCAAATTGCAGAAGAAAATGTTGTTAGATATATATATAATAAGCCATTGAAATACATTACATAGTCCCTAGACATGTCTACAAAATCCTGTTGTTAGTTTAGTCAAATATTAAAAAAAAAATAAAAATTGGAAATTCGTTAAAAATTTAATCTATTATCCATGAAGATTGAAAAAAATTCAGGCTTCAACTTAAAGAACAATTTGTGCCTCCTCCAGTAATGTGACATGATTTGCTATGTCGTGGCTACAAAAAATCCTGAGACAATCACTTTATCTGTGGTGAGTGGTTCCCAGTATTTTCTTCCTGCCAAGTACCCTTTTGGAATCCAGCTGCACTTCCAGGTTTTTCTTCTTCCCTTCCTGCCCAATCAGACACAAACTTGGTTCTAGGCTCCACAGTCACTTTCTGATAAGCTTTGGAAAGCTGCAAGTTCGCTGGATACAATAAAAATGTATTTCTATTTGCATTCGATACAATGCAAAATGATTTTAAAGTTACTAAATAATGGCATTATAAGAATGGCAGAGTTCAAGAGGAGTTTAATTTTTGGCACATACTAGATAACAGAGTGTTTTGCTGCTCTGATAAAAAGGAAAAAAGAGAAATTGGGCAAAAGGATATGAAGTTTCCTACAATATATTGAAGTGGTAAGTTTTCTTCTTCAATAGGGATACTGAAAGAATCTTTTCCATTTAAGATTCTAAAGAATATTTAGGTGCTTGCACACAGTTCTGGTGGCATTGCGCTCGTGCATCTGAGGGCAGAACTTGGCACAAACTGGCAAAGTCTCCTCCACAAGTAGTTGAGGTCTTACAACTGAGTCACATCTGTAAGATGCAGTGAACAGGCAGTTAGAAAAGATTGCAACAGGTAGTGTGAGAAGTGCAGCTCCTGGCTTTCTTGTTGCCTTCTCAGTTTTCTGATGGCTTTGTGAATGACACTGCATACGAATCAGTAAGATATCTGGAGAGCCTAAAGTGAAGTCAGTAAATCTTTATCTAGATTTTCTCATTGTTCTAAATATAGATAGTATCTTCTCTCTCGCCTTTCCTCTGTTTCTTCAGAGCTTTTGTCCTTGCAGAGCTGTAACCAATACACTTTGATTGCCACACTTAAGGATAACTTCCAGACCCTTTGATTCAACAGGAATTTTTATGGGGGAAAAAGGGAAAAATGAAGTAGGTGTTTTACAGATGTGCGAAAGCACCTTAGTTATTGACAGAATAAAAGGGAAACCTAAGTTCTTGAAAAATGCAAGTGTGTAGCTCAGTTACCTTCACTGTTTCTGTGTTACCAGTTCCCCTTCCATTACAAGTTAGGCTAATTTCTCTTAAGGCCTTTCCATGCTTCAAGAGTAAGATGGAAACTTGAGTAGGCAGGTTAGATGTTAACAGTTGGATTGCTTAGCAATCTCTCACCAAGAATCCTTTAGAAACATCTTCACTACTCCATTTGAGGGAGTTAATCATATGTAAGCATCTCACCTTTGGAGACAGAACTGAGAAACGTAGGGCACTAGTGACTCAGGTGGTTTAAACTAATCTAAGCCAGGCCACTGGAGTGTTGCTGTTCTCCTTTTCCTCCAGCTGTGTGCTCTCATTTCTTTACAACAGCGCTGCTCCCCATCTGACCTCTTGATAAGCCAATCAAAGGTAAAAAATATCAGGCAATAAAGGCTGTAGCTCTCTAGAAGCCTAAGACAATCTAACTGCTGGCTGCCTTCTTGCTATCTCTTGCCTCTGGCCAAACCCTTTCCCTGACTGCCTTGGTCACTGGGTTGCTGAGCCATTTCAGTGCAGTGAGTTGGCAGAAAACTAATACAACAAAAGTGAATAGTTTTTGTGCTGATTTAATGCACTGAAATGGCTCATTTTTTCCAAATTGTGTGTTGGAAGAATTGCTCGATATATGAATGTCCTGTTCAACCCCCAGTTTTCTGCCTGCCCTGAGTTCTTCACAGACTCCACGTGGCAGATTAGCAAAACAGATGACAGACTTACTGCTGCAGTGTTTTTTCTTAAACATCCTTCTTTCCATCTTTTGTCAATCATAGGAGCATCATACCAGCAGTAAATCCATAGGGAAAAAAGACCAGAATTAGAAAGTGAAATCATTACCTTGGTAAATCCCCAAAGCTTCTAGTAACCAATGGATTATGGACTTTGTGATTAGGAGTTGCATCTGAAGTAGCTATCTTTCGATAAAGAGAAGAAAGAGAAAACATGATCTGAGTGTAGAGTGAAGGTTTATATACCCAGAACCAAGCCCTCCTCAGAAGCCTTCAGATGATTATTCTTTCAAATCTGTTCTATTTCAATCCTCAATTTATACTCTTCTTGACTTATACTTTTAACCTTGAGCACTGGCATATGTAACTTTTTTCCTTAAATCCTGAGAAATGGAGCAACCAAGGAAGCACTACAGATTTTTCAGCTGGAAAAAAAGAAATAAAAAAGAGAAGGGTCTCATAACGCCAGATACATTTAGTGTGCTACAGGTGTCATTAACTACCAGTGCACATGTGGCCAATTTCTGTTGACATCTCACCTCCCGTATTACAGGTATCTCTAAACTATCTCATATGATCAAGAGAGTTCCTTTTTTATACGGAAAGCCTCCTTCTTCGGGCGTGAACTTTAAAAGCACACAAAGATAAAAGTTACAGAATTTATCAAATGGTGAAAGAGCCATAATTTATAATAACAAGGGTGGCAATAAAGAAGCATAATAATGGCTTGAATGAAATGAAGTGGAGAACATTAATCTTTTTAGGTGAAACTTGTTTGAAATTTCGAGCTGTGTGAAAGGAAGAGACCTGTAATTGAATTGCCACTTTGTGCAGGTGGGGAGACACAGACACCTCCGGTAGATGGCTGTGTGCTGTTAACAAGAGAGCAGTAATTGGCACCCAGCTGTTTCAGATACACTGTGTTGCCATCCTTCCTGTTCCTCTTTGTTCTATTAATTCTAGAAGATGCTGCACATTGCCCTGGCTGCTGCTCGGAAATACGGTGTTACTAACAGTAGCAACATTTTCTAGTTCGTGTATTTAAATAATCTCTTTTAAACCAAAACCCCCAAACCCTCATCTGAAAATGACCTTATTGACTGGAGCAAGGAAAAAAAATGCGAGGGCCCTAAAATAGTAGCAAAGGCTGAAGTTAAGCAGGTTTTTTTTTCAATGAACATAAGCCAAACATGTTTATTTTAAAAAGTATTAATAAGAGCAATAAAAAAATCCTGTCATTCTCTGCCAATTACCATTTCAGGCTGTGATCTTGTCACATGCATAAGGCTTCCAAACTCTGGTACTGCCAGGATATGCTGGTATCGATCTCCTTGAGTCCAATGCTTTCTAAATGGTTTAGGGCATAAGGCCACCCAAGGCTCTAACTTTTGCATAATGCCGAGGCCCTACTTTGGTTTTTTAACTGTTTCAGGGTTGCCATACGCAGCCTGTAAATAATGAAGGAAAAGATCTCTTTTGTTTCACAGTACTATATTGGTGTGTTACCTCTTGCTGCCTTGGACCTCTTAAAAAAGGGTGGCATTTCAGGTGCTTCTCCAATGGCTCTAAATATGATGGCTCTTGCCAATCAGGAATCCGCTTTCAGGATGAGCAAATCTCAGTTTTGCTATTAATGTTTCTTTATTTCTGAAAACACAAGTAAGTTTCAGGTTAAGGAGAAATCTGGACATGCTGCTGAAAAGGTGAGTAAATGGGATATAAATGCAGTTACAGCCTTGGTTGCATTTTAGCTGTAAATTGAAAAGTCATTAAGAGTTGCATGGAATCAGGAAGAATAGTTGGGTTTGCTTTTGGAAAAAATATTATGTTTATATGTAAGAGAAATACTACTTGATTAAAAACTTCACAGTTCAATACTAAGTTGTGCTGCATTTTACTTACTCATTTGGGACAAGCCTTATGGCCAAGACGTTGGATAGGGACTTACAAGATCTTTGTTCTATTCCCAGATCTGTGGTAGTTTATTTATATCCTAATGCTCATATTGTTTATGATTCAGAACTTTGCATTAGCTTTCTTTCTACAGAATAGTCACTATCTTCCTTCATTTTGTCTGCTCAGACTGCAGGCTGTTTGGAATGGGGATTTCTTATTGTATTTCCAAATGCATATATCATGCCTGGCACAATCAGAGCTAATGTGGTTTGGGTAAGTAGATATATATTTAATGCTACTGTTTAAAAAAAAGATTGTAAAGTGCTGCTGCTGAATTGGAGTGCTTCCAGCTAAGGTTACTCTTATGTCTGGTCATAGGGAAAATGTTTCACAGTGAAAGCTATAAATTTTCATTAGCAAAACCAACTAAATTTGCCAGAGGCTTCTAACTTCAGCTAATGACACATCTTTGAAAGTAAAGCATCTTAGTTATTTGATATTTGTGGAGGCTGAGCTGCATAATCCATATGTGCTGAGAAATGATGTAGGTATGATGGATCCCAAAATAAGAAGGAGGAAAGAAAGACAGCAAACATTTTGTCCTGAACACACTGGATGTGAGAGAGTAATTTGAACATATTTCAACTTTTTGATAGTGCAGCTATAGAGGACTAGGGCTGTATGATAACAGAGGAAAGTTTTTCCTTTATATGACTGGTTTATTGTTCTCTCACCATTGTGCACATATTTTATAAAACCCAATTAAAGACAACCCAGTTTGATTCCTAATAAAGGCATTGCCACAATTTTAGTGTAAAACCTTCAGCTTTTTTTTCAGGCTAGTCTCTGGTTAGTGCAGATACAAAAATTAATGGAACTATGGATCTAGGTGGCAAGTTAACTATTAAAAACTTATTTCTGGATACAGATTCTCTTCATTTGACCGATAGTCTGTACAGCTTCCTAGTTGTCAACTTCTTTTTAAATTCAGTTTTAGATCAGAATGAGAGCACTGAGCTGTTCGAGTTCTGATTTTACTCATTACGTAAAGTTTAACTTCTAAAGCAGCTCTGAGATGCACTGAGCAGAGAGTCCAAAGGAAAATACCTGCTTTGTGGCTAAAATGTCTCTGACATTTATTAAATACAGTCTTGTGGTAGACTGGAGGTAGATCTGAACTTTGGGCCTCAGAATACTGTTCTCAATTCTGCTTTTTGTGTTTATCTTCCTCCTCTGTGTTCCCTAAGTGAGCAGTTTGATGGTGTCATGTCACATTGTTTTCTTAGCTAAAATTTATATTGCTTCCTGAAGATGAACTTTGCTGGCTTTAACTAAAGATACAATGTCTGCTATTAGAGATGGAAACAAAAAACCATAATTGGACTGAGGGATTTTAGATCTTGCTAATCACAAATTCAATCTCTGCAGTGAATAATGGATAGGAGATCTCAATCTCTTGAGTAACATTAATTTATACCCATGAACAGGACAGAAGCCACAGAAAGCTGGTAAGAATTTGCTTTGGGAAGGTTCCTCAGGATAGGGACCGTCTTCATGATCATAATTGTGAGGCTTATTGTTACTTTTATTCAACATTCCAGAAAACCTTTATTGTCCAGGCTGGATGTGGAGCACTTAGGTGCTAGTAGTGGAAAAGCGGAATGTGATCAACTACAACATGCACTGCTGTTAGGGACCATAGGAAGCAGAGATGGAATTAGGGCTCTAACCAATTGTAAGGAATGAAAAATCCTCTAATGTTTTCCTGCATAGGTTTCTGTGAGTGCATGTTTTGTACTAAATCTTGCACTAAGCCTGAGCCAGCATGCTCCTCCCTTCATCTTCCCTCTGTTGGCTCAGCTGCTCATCTGACACTACCATGAGCTGATTCATCTGACTAAGTGAGGAGAAAAGTAACCCCCCAAAAAACCCCTCAGGATTTTTCTGCTGGTTTTGAGAGTTGAGTCAAGTCACTGAGGGTCGAATGAGTAGCAGAGACAGTGCAAGGCTGAGAACATGTAATTGGAAGAGGAGCTTTTTCTCTCCAGGGGAAATTACAAAGCACTTCAGTTGCAGGGCAGGATTTTTTATTATGAAATCGAAATCTAAGCGCAATCCTTCTGATTTTTTAGAAAGTCTCTCCCTCTCACAATTTAAAAACCCTTTCTAATTTTTCCATATGCATCTTTTAAAAACATGTCAAATATTAATTAGTTGGGATTTTTACATTTTTCTTCTCTGTTTTAGGACACCATCAATACATAAATCTAATCTCTGTGAATCATGCAAGCTGGCAAGCACATCTTCTGTATTTGCTTCAGTTTGCAGCAAGCAGCATTCCATAGGTGGCACTTAACAATATTCTTAACTGTAGCATATGCTTCATTTTGCTGAGTTGAGTGATCTTGCTTAGGAATGAAATGGACAGAATTTGACCCTTGATAACACAAAAAATGAGGCATCTGCAGAAATGCCATGTTCTCATTTTTGTGGTTAGTTCTCATGCTGCTTAGCTGCTTAGACCTGTTAATGAGGAGTCTGATTTGCATGTTACTGTCTACACAGACATACTTGTCTTTCTCCTTTGAACTGTGGTAGTTTCCTGCTATACTGCAGAGTTTGATGAGAATTCAGCTGCTGTGAGGAACATGTGGCACCAACACTGTGCTGTGACTCAGCAGCTGGCAGGTAGCCTGACATATTTGCTGAGTAAGCAGTTATTCCTGAGTTTGTAATTGAATGGCTTATATTTTGTTGGGAAAATTAATACAGCAATGTGATCGTGGCTTTTTGACACATTTCTCCTACCTATCATTTATCTGCTGTTTTAGTACCAGCCTAATATAAGGATTTAAAAGCAATTGGTCTCCTTTTCATTACCTGAGAATCTCACATAAACCTGTTTCTCTGAGGTATTTCTGACCTATATGCCAGAATTATAAAGGGCAAAAGAGATAACCTGATGTTTATGGGGTTTGTTTTATTATGATAATAGGAAATAAGAACTATGCCTTTATAAGAAGGAGCAGTTTTTGCTGGACTGAATTTTTGCCTCTCACAATTCCCAGACCTTTCTGTATTAAATAGGGCAAAATTTATTTTGTACTACTTGCAGACACACTACGTTGTAAAATAGGAAATAAAATACAGATGTTACAAGGTTCTACATTTTCTGTTTACACTGATACATTCAATTTTAATTTGAATTTTGACATGTTTTAACAAGGCATGGGAATATCTTAAAAAAAGCTCAGTCTGCTGCTACCTCCACATTGGCAAAGAAATTTAGGAAACCCAACCTAGGAAACCTTGTTTTAATATAGTTCTGAGTATACAGTTCATTACTGTCACCAAGACACTCAGTTTTAGCTTGACTTAAATGTCAGGAAATATTATTCAGGTGTGGAAGACACCAAAGATCACAGCTAACGGGTCTATTGAATCTTAATTAACAAGGAGACCATATAAAACTCAGAACTAAGAAAACAATCCTGACATTCTCTGCTCGGCTCGGGGCGTTTGTTGCTGACTTTGATCTCCAGTGATAATCTGCAAAGAGCTCTGATTCTGGCTCGCTTAAAACTTGGCTTTACTTTCAAACATTGCCTGGTCAGTCATTATTACCAAATAACTGGAGGGACTACAACCTCATAAAGGCACTTTATTTCCCATTATGAGGGTTAGAGATTAGGTAACAACATTACATAAACCAAAGCTCGTTTCTTCTCTGCAGCTCAGTTTACTCGGTGTTAAATATATTCTGTGCATTGAAACTGTAGCCTGTATTTTTAACAATCAGCTTGTTTTGTACAGGCCCTGTTATGTTTAGGAAATATCACAGTATTTTTAAAAGATATACCCAACAAATGATTGTGAAATGGACTCATGCAGCATCCTTTGCTTGAGGTAAGACCACAGTCCACACCACAGTTAACGGACTCATCTGGCAGCTTTTTCTTCTAGCTTTTCTTCTTTGATACTTGTTCTTGGCAGGATTATTTCTAATTAGATTGTTCCTGTTCCTAATCTTAGAAGGGACACACACAGGGAGGTGAACAAGCAGACTTTGTTAGCTCATGCATTCTGAACTGCAGCTAATAAAGCGCAGGCTCTTGCTGAAAACGGAGCTACATTTCCATTTTGAAGAAGTCCATTGTCACCATTAATTACACCATTTCCCTTTGTTGTATGAGCACGTTATGGGAGAGATCTGTGAAAGACTCTGCATCAAACTTCAAATTATTTGGACATTCATTGTGGTAAATGAGTTTATGGTATGACCTTGGAAAAATACTTGAGGCACTCAGAACTCTCTGCTGAGTTCAGCTTTTATTTGAGACAGCCACGTTCAATGTTATCACATACTTACGTGAAGTTTTATTAGCACGATATCATCTGTGTAATAAAAAATTACTGGGATACCAGAATCTGTTTCTTTCTTCTGACGCTTCCAGTATTACGAAAACCAAAGCTGAAATCTTCATATCAGACAAGATGGAAAATACACTCATATTGGTATTTAAACACAAACAAATCAACTCCAAGCCCATTTTTTCATTTCTACCTTGAATAAATAAAACCATTTCCTGGTGTTTCTAGCAGGTATCTACCCAAATCAATGAACTAGAATACAGGTTTTGCATTGAAGTGCTGCAGAAAAAGTGCCTGAGGGAACCTTCCTGAATATGTACATGACGACCCTGTTAGTATGCATTCTGTTGAAGTGTTATGTTCTGCTAGGACAAACATGATAAACATCGTGGGATGCTGCAAGTGATGCTTGGGGAGGATGAGGCCAACTTACAAAGTTGGTTTGTTAACATTTTGGTTGGCTGTAGCATACAAAGCTTGTTGGTTTTTGTTACTGAGGTTTACGTAGGAATAGGTGTGGGAGATTTGGGTCAGTGCTGAATTGGCGTTTTTATGCAGAATGGAGCTGATACAAACTTGTAATTTTCAGTCTGTAGGAAGTTCTGAATGCCATGGTTTGTTTTCAGTTCAAGATAGGAAGCAACGCACTTTCAAAAGCAAGTCCTGAATGCAGCTTTGTTTAAACTGACACGTTGCTGACAAAAATTGCCTATGATAGCACAACATAATTTTTCCAATGGCTGCTTTGCTATGTGAGGCTTCATTATGGTGCATTCTGGACACCTTCAGATATGTAACTACATGTGCTCTGTCCTTTGGGAAACAAAGTAATACCATTGTAACAAAATATACAGAACATTATGAATTTTACTTCTAAGGTTGCAAATAGTCCTTTTACCTTGGATAATTCATCACTTTCTACATTTTGGAGTGTAGACTCCATTTAATGGTCAAATTGATTTATTTTCATTACCATTTTTTCAGTGTTTGCAGGAAGACTATGCAGGAGTGTAAAACCTGCATCATGATCCCACTCTGGTAGGTCTGCTCTAAAGGGGAAAGAAAATAGATCTTGTCCCAGAACTCAGCATCTCTTTGGGAGGTTGTGCTGTGGCATCACTGACAGAGAACAGTCAGTCACACTGATCCTGTTATAGCTTTACTGGATTTATAGTTTGTCAGTTTGTTTGGGCCCAGCTTTGTGCCTGCAAAACATGCTGGAAACTGCTGCCCAGTGGTATTTCTCTGATCCATTGTCCTGTGTAGCTTCTTCAGGAAAGCGACATGTCGTGAAGCCGTTATGGTTTGAATATCTTTGGAGGAGCAAGTAGAAATAAGTCCTGATGATTTGCATTTCACTCAGCTCAGAGCAAACACAGACTGGATACTCTAACGGCCTCTAGAGAAGTGTTAACATAGCTGTTAATGACTTACAGAAAGCTTTGTTAATTTTTTTCCAGTGAACTGATTGAAGGAGATTCTGAAAGAAGGTAAGAAATCACACTCTGTGTTTGCAGAGCTCAGCTGTTTTCATTGTCAGGGGAAGGGGGCAAACAGACAAGGCAGCAAGAGAAGATTATTCTTGTTCAGAAAATGAAATTGTGTGATAAATACTTCTTGTGGTTTTGTATCTCAGTGTCAATATCATAGCCGCAGTAGTTTTACCTGGGAGTGTGCAGACTCTTAGTTTTCTGTGGACTATCCTAAGAATTGATGAAAACAACTTCTAGCTATGCTGACTTGTTCTATTGGAGTCTACAGCTCCATTGTGAAATGTTTCTATATATGAAAAAAAGCTGAAAATCATTCTACCAAGTTGGTATTGGACTGTTATTAGTGAGAAAGGAGGGTCAGAAAGAGGGGTGTCAGTTTGAGATAGCAGTGGAGGAAAGGACAAGAACATGGAAAAGAAAGCCAGGAACAAGCTTGACAAGGAGCAGGCAGTCCAAATCTGAGACAAGCCCAGGGCAAGAGTTCGTGATCTCAATAGCATATATAGTAACTCTCTAACCTGTTGGTTTCAGTAAAAAACAACAACAAAAAGCCTTTGATGGATATGGCAGGACCAGATGACATAAGAGGATGAAGGAAGGATGAGCAACAGGAGGATACCATGTGTGTTCTCCAACTCATCAGAGTTTGAATACATTTTCAGCCAAATCAGAGTCTGAAACATATTTAAACTAATCAGTGCGCTGGATTCTTATGATCAGATTCCAGCTAATGCCAGCCCGTATCACTGCATTGAAATCGACAGCATCTGCCTTGGGATAGATCTTCAGATCAACTCAAGCAGCCCAATTCCATGGACATTCCTAGAAGCAGCAGTTGCATCAGCTGCAGAGTGGCCCATTTGTGTGGCTCTATGAACCAGCTGTTGTCTCTGCGCTTCCTTTTCACAATGACAACAAACTGGTTTAGTGCTTTGAAAAGAACCACATCAGTCTGCGAGATTGCATCTTAGAAACCACAAGCAGTGAGTTGGCCAACACATTAGATACAATTATGTATGTAATATTGGGTTGGCTGTGCTATGTATTAGTTAAAGAAATAATAAGCATGGACTTCACTGGGTTTTTTTTTCTTTTGAGGCTTATATGGCTTGAATAATAGTTTTGACAGAAGAAAATTGATTATAAACCAGGGGTAGTTATAGGCCAAAAATAGATGATAAAAGACACTGCCTTGCTTAGATTAAGGGTTCCCCTGGTTAAAAAAAGATTCTTGATCTTGTTGACTTTAACTTCTGTTTATCTGGATCAGACTTCTTGTGCTTACATAGATTAAAATGATTGTATATTTTATTTTGTTTTAAAGGTAATAATTCCTTTCTTGAATGCTTCCTATATAATGGGATAATGTGAATTATTTTAATGGTGGGAAATAGAAACAAGAAGAAAAAAGAAGATAGATGTGCTGACTTGTATGAAATTTTTGTTGCTAAGGCAATGCTTCACATAAATTTATATGACATTTTTATCAGTAAACATTATTTAAAATTCCTTAACAGCTTATTCTGTGGCATTATACAGTAACTACTGTATTTCCTCTGGCAGTCACTGTTAATTCAGCTCTACATTAATCCAACCATACTCAATAGGTTTGGATGAGAGCATAGTACTGTATGCATGCTGATTTTCACCAACATGTTGGTACATTCATCCACTGATTTGTGTCTCAGCCACTCACAGGGTGCTGTAAGAATGAATGTCTATGGAATGTTGTTGGACATTCACCAGATGTCATGATGACCATAGAACTAGACAATTGCCTACCTTGTGAACGTAAGGAAGAATTAATGCTCAGTACTGTTTATCATACATGTTAGGGTGGAAAAGTCAGAGTATCTCTACCATCTGCTTGTGCTAGAAATCAAACTTTGAAAATAAGATCAGTGAGAAGGTTTTCAATGACTATTTTTAATGGTAGGATGGGTTTTCAGTCAATTTTTTTTCGTGACTGTTGATTATCTTCTAGTTCTCATTGATAAATATTAGAAAGAACGGAAATAGTATTTGTTCAACTGGTGTGCAGGAAGTGTGATTTGGCATATCCAAGTGGCTCTTAGGTGGTAGATGATTATAAATAATTACACAAGAGTTACCTTAACTTAATTTTACTTTATGTAAGGAACAGCGTAAAATGTAAATACTTTTTCAACTGGCTTTCAAGGAAGAGGAAATGTAGGGCACATAATAAGACGTTACAGTTTAGAAATCATTAAAAACATGGCTTTTTATTACAGACTTTGTTTTTCCTACTATTGCATATATTAATCTTTTATCTTTTAATTTCTGCTGTGTATTTTTTCTGTATTCATAAAAGAGGTCCGTTCACTTTAGTCTGTGACTGCGAACTCTTCCCTTCAAGAATAGATTATTGAACCATTTTCTAGTGCCTTCAGTATTATAAAACATTTCTTTGAGTTTGCTCTTGTGGAATAAAAAGAATTAAAAAATCATTTTAGTAGGGCTGGTTAAAGTCTGTAAGTCACATATTATTTTAGCTTTTTATCTTATTGAATTCAGGAGGTGAAAGTGACATAGTAATGAAAAGTCAGAAAGGGGGAGAAGTGGATCAATATATTGCTAAATTCTTATTGAAATTCTCATGCTTAGACTGTTCTAGGCGGTTTTATTTCTGCTTAACATTTGCTGAGTAAAAGTCATTGCCCCAGAGATGCAAGATTTATTGACACACAGAGATGAAAATGATTAGCTAAAAGGTTTCTGCACGAAGAGAATCAAAATCAGCTGAAACACTACAGGGTGGCTCATGTACAAGAGGCTGAGCTATTTGAAATAAGTTATTAATGTTCAAAGCTATAAGCTGAGCTTGTTGGTATTATGCCAATTGTTCATTCTTTGCTTCCTTTGCAAGGGACCTACAATTCTGAAAAAAGCTTTCTTTTATATATCTATATATTTATATATTCTATACACATACACTTGGCTTGTTAGAGTTCCTAAAGGCATTATTATGTTTTGAACGATTTCTTTTCTAATTAAGTACATGTTTGTTTATATGCAGATTGCAGCTTTCCAAGGATTACTTGATGGAAAGTTCCTTCAGTCCCGACACAGTTAAAGCTCTGTGGCTGTATATTCTGATTCGTTAGGAATCATACTCACTCATTTTTCATTTGAGTTCATAGGCCACAAACTAGGAGTATTGGTATACCCTGTTCAGCTTTTCAAATATCTGGAAGGTGTTGGCATGATTTGGCTTACAGTGCTCCTGAGCCTGGAGGAAGTACTAGGCAGAACTTTGGCTTTTTGGCCTACTGAAGAGCAGGTTGTGTCTTCGGACTTGACTTTGTCTTGCTTTTGGACAAGGCAGTGTATAGCAATGCCTGAAAAGTTTATTTGACAGGCAGCTCAAATGGAAATACATGTGCTTCAGTGCACTGAGAAGTCAAACATAGAGACAAATTTGTTCTCTAACTGGGTGGCATTCAAAAGAATTTTCTGAGCTCACTAATGCTGCTTATAGTTCATGTCACTACACTTTTAGTGGTAAACTCTAGTAGGCAACATCTTTGCTTCCTTCATCTAGTGGTGAATGGAGAGTCATCCTTACACATGGTCCTGAAGGAAATTTGTTCCCACCCCAGCGTGACACAAAGACTGCAAAGGGACTTCTTGTTACAGAGGCTGGGATAAGGACAGAAGGTGCTCAAAGCTGTGTAAGTGTTCTGGTGGTCCTCAGAATCTGAACTGGGTTTCAGGAAGGAGATGTTTTGCTGTTCAGCTTGTCATTATCAAAGGATGGGGCTTTATATATCTTACTGTTTCTCCTTATTGAATCTGGAATATTCTAAGCAAAGCTTGCTAAATAAAAAAGATTGAAAACAGCTTACAATTCAGAGAAAATGAGATAAGAGATTACTGAACAGCAGACAAACCTGGAAGTATTGAATAATGATGTATATTGTTGCAGGAAATGTTGTATGAAATGTAATTCCAGGTTTCATGCAGGTTTTAAAGCTCTGAGCAGGTTTTATTTTCAAATAGAAATGACTAAATATAATTTTTCAATACTTGTACATGATTAATGTAACAGGCTGATTTTTCTTTGAGTACATCATAAATACCATCCACATTGGTGTGCTAATATATGGAGAGTTTTATTGCTGCAGCACTTTATGAAATTATTCTTTGGGAAATTATAGATAGTCAATGAATAATTCAAGGGAAAGAATAAACCAAAATCTAATAAACTCTGCGTATGATTGAACTTTGACATTATTCCAGTAACGTGTGTATACAAACCTTGCTGTTATTCTGGAAATGTAATTCAAGTAGGGCTTGATTTTTATAAGAGATGTTTTCACACTTAACTTGTCTGAGAAGAAAAGTGACAATTATTAACTAATAGGTAACCTGGACACGCATCACCCTTTCTTCTGTTTCCAAACAAGTAAAGAGCAAAAGACCTAAAAGATAAATTGTTGAGGAAACACTGTGTTTTTGCCAGGATTCAAATCATTACAACCATTTCTGGGGTTTGCAAACGCTCCTGTAAATCGGAAAATGAAAACCCTTGAGGGAAAGCCATGTCTTACAGGGTTGTAACAACATTTCTGTGCTAGGCACAAAGAAATCCTAGAAACAGACATGGCAGCAAGTACAGAATGGCCCAGCTGGAATGGGAAAAAGGGTAGTATGAATCCTAAAAGCAGTTATATGCTTTCTCCCTTTGCTACTGTGGAGAAAGCAAAGGGTGAGCAAGAGATGGTTACCTCTGGCAGTGGGAACAATGTTGTGGTTTAGACCGAGCTGGGAAAAACTGGGGCAAGAAATGAGAGGACTGAGGAGGTGTCGTACTTTTGTTTCTTTGTGTACAGCTGCAACACCTTAGTTTCCTGTCTGTGCTAAATGTACTGGACTATGTAAAATAGTTCATAAACTCTCTAATGCGTGGTGTAGACTGGTGGGAGAATCCCTGTCACTAACACCTTGTACAACTCCTTACAGGAGGGTTGGGTAACTAGAAAGGGCACAGAAGTGTACAGTCAAAATCTTGGGAGTAGCTTTCACACCGTTTTTACAATCTTACAGTCACAAAGGAAAAGGGAGCAGGGCAAGAGAGGGGCATATCCTCCTCCTGAGGGTTAAAGCCTGGTTAGCACCAGACTCCTGCTCTAAGCTGCCCTCAGGATTTTGTGCTTCCTGCTTCCTAACTGCGCAGCTGCCCTCCTAGTTTGGCATGGAGGTGAGATGAGTGCCTGTAGTATCTTCATGTTATGCAAGCTTTGACTTTGAAGACAGATTTAGGGAAAAGCCTCGCCATTTCAATGGTCTTGAGCCTGGGAAAAGGACAGAGTCAAAATCAAGCCCACCTTGTGTTTCAAACAGCTTACAGCAGCTTCAGGCTCTCCATGTTAAAAAATTAAGTCCTATGGCTCCCCTCCCAACAATTTCCTACAAACAGATCCCATTTTTCTGTTTTATTTGATATATAACATGGCACCAGTTCTTTAGTGGCTGTAAATTGAGTAACACCATTGATTTTAGTAGAGTAAATGAATTGACTCTAAGTGGGTGGGCTCTTGATTAACTTCAGTGGTCCCAGAGAGGTTTATGTCAGCTGGAGGTCAGTTCAACTGATTTCAGTGGAGCTGCCCCAAGTTACTCCATGTGGAGAGCTGCCTTAGCTCCCTACTGTGATTTCTTTCCAATTTGTTAGAAAAACTGGATCCCAGGACACAGAATAATTATGAGTTTGACATGTTAATGACTGTCATGGAAATCCCTCAACAGGAATGGATCTTTAGGTTTAGAACTGAGTCTCTTTCTGCTTCCTGTAGATCCCAGCATTTCAGTTTGTCCCTAACTTGAAGTAAATGAACAATTTATGACTGAATGACTGAACAAAATGACTGAACCTGTTAGACATGTGCCATAGTGACTGTGATGCTGTTAGACAGTGGCACAGAACTGTAAAACTAATGTAACTGAGACTTAGATCAAGACTTTTTCTCTTTGTGTTTCCTGTTATTAGAAAAGGAGAAAATAAGGGAATGGTGAAAAATCAGGTAAGTGTTCTAATTTGTCTGGCAAAGTTGTGGGTACTCTTTTTGAATTGCCTCCTGGTTTGTTAGGAAACTGTAACATTTTTATTTGTAGTTTATGCTTGTGACACGGTTTCACAGTATGGAAATTTGTAAGTGTGTGGGAACTCCCAGGCACTGATTTTTGTTCTTTCCCCTGCTCAGTTTGGGGATCTGCATGTTGATGTATTTCTTTTGAATTAATGTTATTCCAATATGGCAGAGGGAATTGTTATGATTATTATAAAAGGCCGGGTATATATGTAAATGAAATGCAGTGGAGTAGAAGAAAGGAACTAATTGCTGTTGAAATTCAAGGATAAGTTATCTTGGCTAAAGCTTCTAGGTAAATATTACTTCATATATCAGACCTGCTTCCTCCTGCCTTAATGAATTCTTGTATTGTAAATTTGTGTAAGGGAAATTGATTTGGAACACCAACATTAGTTTAATCGCAGTCACTTTATATGTTATGGAATATTTCAGTTACAAGGAGTGTAAACATGAGTCTGCCTTATTTTTTAAGGAATCCAGGGAAACAATTGTTCTCGTTGTCAGTGTGTGATGGGGGATGTTTTTAAGACTCCTCTTCACAACAAAATGTGGGTTATTTTGTCCAGTGCCCGTTTCCTTGGCGATGAGTTATAAAGTTAATACTGAGAGAAAAAGACTTCAATATTTATGAAGTGTCTTCTCAAAGTGTTTTAAATGAGCTCTTGAAATGATGTTGGGTTTTGAAAGAAGTGGCTGATTCCTGTTAACTCTGGTGAGCCTTGATGGTCTGATAAAACAGAGTTACTCTGATCTGCTGAAGATCCAGGTTTTAAAGTGTAACTATTTTTTATTTCACTTTAATTTTGCTTGCAGGGATTTTGCTTTGATAAGTTGCTTAGAAATGTGGTGTTTAGGAGATTTGGTTCTTCAGTTATAAGTACAGGGAAAGTCCGTTTTTTCATTTGAAGAAAAAACTTGGTTTTATGTGAATTCCTTTGCTACTTGCAGTATTATACAAACACCCAGTGGGATCAGTTATCAAAAAGGTGACTTTCTAATGCAAGTTAAAGGCTGAAATGATGAATTCCACACCTCTGTTAATAGACTTAATTTCTTGGTGACATTATAAACTGAAAAGGGCAACAAGCTCCCTTTTCCATCACACGCAGATCTCTCCCAAAAAATTTACAATTTAGAATGTGCTTAAGAATTAAGGTAAAACATCCTCAGTCCACTGCTGAATGCCTCTGGAAGAATGCCAAGTTATCCTGTCAGGGGAATCCTTGCTGACTTTTTAGGATACATTTGGCTCTTGAAAGATTTGCTGGCGCTCACTTTTAGCAGTTAGAAGGTGGGCTCTTGGAGGCAGGTAACTGGTGTCAGTAATGTCTGTGGGAACATGAATTATATTACTGCCAAAAGTTAGTTTCAATGTTCTGGATATGTTAATCCACTGCATGGTTGAAGGGTATGACATGAAAACCATCCATTAGTAATAATTTAGTATTGAAGGACATAGTCAAATTCCGAATCTCTGATCTCATGGTGAGCTATGGAATTATTGCTGGTGTAGAATTTGAAGGAGCATTGGCAAGACATTAACTGACTCCATTACTTTTTATGCATCTGTGTCCAAGGTATAAGAAAATAATTGCAGAATCAAGACTGCAATGCAGCATTCTTTTAAGGATGCTGCACTATGGAATACCTGCAGGTCTGATACCTTCTGTAATAAGGACTTTGAAATAGGTCTTTCTAGCGCTGTATGGTTTCTTTCCATGGTAATCTTTACCATCTGCTTCACAGATACTTGTTTTAGTCCATTTCCCCTCGCAGACCCTTTTCTCTCTTCAAGGAAGTGATCCTAGAGTTACTATTTCTACTTTTCTGATGAGTCTGTTATAAGAACACACCTAATCTTTTTCCTTTATTGCTTATATGAGATATAAACATGTATCTCTTATAAGCAATACTATATGAGATATATTCCACTAAATATGGCAGTTAAAATTAATTTGGAAGATAGTTTTTATAGCTGATGATTATTACATGAATTTCTAAACTATAATCCACGTGCTACTAGTTAAATACTTTGTCATGCACAGACTTCCAAGTCTTTGGCTTAGTGATATTTTTGAAGAAGATTATGATTGTTCAAAAGCTTTCTAGCAAAAAACACAGTTATGAATAGGCTAGGCCATTGCTTATCTTGTGGTTTAAATAATCTGCACTAACTCTATTCTACATCTTCAGAAGGTTTTCTCCTTCAAAAAGAAACTGTTTACGTAAGAGCCATCTCTAGACTCTGAACCACTGGGAATGACAAGGTGACATCTTTGAAACAACCACACATCCTCTTCAGTGCATCCATCTCAAGTGTTACTGTTGCTCCGAGTTTGGGGATACGCAGGTCAGGAAAACATGTCATAAAGGCAGCAGACAATTACCTTTCCAGAGCTGCATAGCTGAGAAGCATAACAAGATTTTGCAGAGTTAGATGTGCTTTTTAATACATTTCTACTAAATAAAAATACACTACAAAGTCAGGGCTAGGAAAAGGATAGAAGAAGAGCTCTTCTTTCTATCAGAGGTCTAGTCAGAGGGTAGCTGACTTCTTTTCAGCATGGTTATTTGTAGTTCTCCACCTTCATCTCAGCAATTTTTCTTCTGAGTTATAACATAACTCCACATCCTCAACAATTCCTTTGTAAATATCATCACTGGTTAGCATTCAGTAAAGGGCAATTTGTTCTTTGACATATGTAGGTAAGGGCTCAATCATGGGCATGGCATTGCTCTCATAAGAAAATTGACTTCAAGCTGCTCTGAAGATTGCAGCAAACACATCCCAACAGTTTTGAAAACAAAGAATTCAGCAAAACTCTAATATAACTTAGAGGAAGGTGCTGAGATCTTTGTGCCTTTTGAGAGTGAGGATGTCATCAACGGGGGAATCTGGAGGCCTGTGGTATTACTGTAGTCATAGATTTTCCCTAGGAAATCATTTATTCCTTGTATTTTTTATCTCCTGAGGATATTAGTTTCTGCCTTTCACCTTACACTTTGCACCTCGTAGCTTTTAATTAAAACCCCTTTCCCAGAATGGAAGGGAAATTATAAGTATGAAATTCCGATGAAATGCTTATTTTTATGAAATATTTATCCTACATTTTTCGTTTGTCATTTTGAGACAGCAGGTGCTTGAAGGGCTCCTGTTTGGTTTGTAATTTTCAGTGAAAGTTTGATGTTATTTGATGTAAATAGCTTCTGACAAGCTGAGGGTATGGCTGGGTCATATCAAAGGTAGTCACCCAGAGGACAGTTTCTCTGAGAAGTGCTGTCAGGCTTGTTTCCCATGCAGACCAATCATTTAATAGGCAAGATGGTATCACTCTTGCTTAATAAAATGAATTTTACCTTGGGAGAGCAATAAGGAAATCTTACAGTATTTGACATTTACTTTAGAACAAAGAGAAGAGTAATGCAGTTGCCTAATGTCTGTGTTGTTACCTCCAGGTGTTTAAGAACCAAACATTACAGCAACAGGTTTTTTGCTCAGTTCTAGTAATTCTCTTCCAACAGCACATTGCTGAGCAGAAGCTGATGTCCTTCTGTTCTGGTGTGTTTTTTAGAGTCCTGAAGAGTTTATTTTTTGAGAAAGTCTCTTTTCTGTTTTCTGAGCAGGCTGATAACATTGCAGGCAGTTAGGACTTTATAGCCTGTTTTAAGTATCCGCTTAATCATCTGTCTAGGAGGAGCAAAGAAGGATTTTTATGCACAACACCATAAGGCAGATGATTAGAGAGTCTCTTTCAGGCCAGCTGATGGGAAGACTCTTGTCTTGTAAGCCAGCCCTCATCTTCCACTCTCTCCTCAGGGTTTGTGAGTAGAAAGTACCTTTACACTGTTTGTCCTGGATTTTGCCATTAAAAAACCCCCAAAATCATTAGTGTTAAAATTGACCAAGGCAGAGAATTTGTCTCCGTATTGTACTGGATTACAAGTGGTATGTTTTGGGTTGGTGCAATCAACGGAGGTGCACTAGCAGTCACTCATACATAGGAACTGCAGTGTGGGTTTGTAGCATTTATGTCAGAGCTGCTGACATAAATGGCACAATTTCTGAAAGATGTTGTTTATAAGCAAGCTTACAAGTGAGCTCTGGTGTGTGGTGCTCTCTCTCCTTCACTCAGGTCTAGCTGCTCAGTTTTCAAAGCACTGCATCTGATTCCGTCATATCTGTCTTGCTGCTTCTTAGGCCGTGCCATGCCTTCTGTCATGCAAACAGCCTCAGTCTCTCTTGCGGTTGCTCAAGAATGTCAAACAGTAGTGGAAGGGATGGCTCAGGAAAGAGAGATAATATTAATTTTCTGTGGAATGTTTTTATGTTCAGTGAGACAGAACCCTATGGAACATTTAGCCAAAGTGACTTCAAAATGAGAAATTACAGTACTCATCTTTTAACCAAAAAAAGGCTTGCTGCTCTGATCAGGTGTGAATGAATGGGAGAGATGCCTCTGTGGGACCAAAGCAAAGGTGAGACATGTATTGTCCAAGACGTTTTCTCCTTTGAGAGCATCAACTTTCCTCTGATTCAGGAGAAAGTGTAGAGCTCTGGGTTCTTATTCAGTCCTCACTTTGGAAAATACTCATCCAAGCTTGTGCCAGAACAGAAATCTTCAGCCATGGGATTGCTCTCAAATCTCATACAATGCACTGCTTTTTTTCCTCATCATATCATATCAAGACAGTGCAAACATCAATGCCATTTAATGAACTGGGATGCCAGCTCATTGGTTCCAGGCAATAACTTTTTACTTAGCTCTACTATACAAAGATTAATATTAGCATGATCACTTCATCTGATTATTATTTTTTAAGCTGTCCCAATTTTATGGACGTTGTATGAATAAATTGTATTTGTTCTTCTTCTTCCCCTTGTAAGCACAGTTCCCTAATATTAAATCTTCCAACATCCTGCATCCTTTCTATCAGGGTGTGCTGTTGCTGAGCAACACCAGATTTGCTCTTTAAAATTATCCAGGTTTCTTTAGCCAGCTTTGTGAGTTGGTGCAGCAGGGAAGCAGTAATATATGTCTTAATGCTTTAAAAATATATGTATTTTTTGTTCACACCATTTATTAACATTTCTTGTATTTGGGCCATCATACATGGGCATGTGGCTATACATTTTAAAATAATACAGTTTCACATCAGTTTTTAGTTCTGCTGTGGGGATTTTTTGTCATTATATAACTGTACTTGTATAACATACATTAAGTCCTTATACATAGGTGCAAGAAGAGGGAAAAATTAGAACATACATCTCCTTAGGAAAGTTCTTACTAGAAAGATTTTTAATTGATTTTTTTTCCCCTAAAGCACATAGATTTCTGCTTTCTGAATGTGTGAGTGTGGATTCTTCATAGTTGGAAATTTAAGATGGTTCTTAACCCTGCTGACCTTCCAGTGGCCAATCATAAAGTTGGCAAAATGTTTCTTTTGATCTCATAACTGAGTGCTGGAGGAGTCATTTTCCTATAGATCAAGTGCTATTTCAACATGGGCTGGAATTTTAAACCTTGACCACAGGACCATGCAATTCCCAAATGTTTTATTCTTCACTGTCCATTTTTAATGACAATAGCAAAACCCCTCACTTGCAATACTCAGTTTATTGAACTGATCCCATGAATGATACAGCCATTACCAGCAGATGATAAAAGGTATGTGTGAGATTTGCATATGTTGTCAACAGGACTCCCCTGACCCTTTAATTCAGACAGACCTGAACTTGGAGGCTCTGAGGTCACGGTTGTGGAGGCATCTGCAACTTCATCAGGCTGAACATCTCTATAAAATGAAGCATATGCAAAAAAGGGAACTCTAAACTGGACCAAAGCTTTTCTAGGATTCGGCATTGCAGACCTGATGTTGCAGCACTGTGGCAGAGAGAGTTAGAGGAAGCATTTTCTTTGGTTGGAACTGAAGCAGGATCAGAGTAATTTTAATGGTAAATAGTTGCTAATTTTGATGGAACAAACGATTTCTGACAATTTTAAAATGACTTTTAATATATATAAGGTGACAGATTATCCTTTGTTACTGAATCCTTTGCTCTGATTCTGTTGAAAGCAGGATCCTGTCAATTTTTATGGGAGCAAACAAGGGTTCTTTCTGTCCGTTAGAAGGACTATTCTGGTCTTCACCACTGTTTGCAGTAGATGAGTTTTTGATGATTGGTTAAATCCAGCTGACCACTTGCATTTTCTCACATAGTTGGGAAAGAGGTGTAAGTGTGCTACCCAAAGTCAGTGGTTTCTGTGCTGTTCCTTTCATAGGACATCGAGATGACAAGGTTCTGTATTACAATATCAGTGGAACCAAATAACATCATCAGTATATTTTCTCTGGGATCATCTTTTTGTCACTTCCTTGGGTCATGTGGTTTGCAATGTCTCCATTTTTTTGGGAAAGCAGCTGGGAATCCTCACACTGAAGAAAACGGGAAGTTAATTTAATGCAAACATCTCAACGAGCCATCTGCTGAGGCTGTGCCAAACCTGCCAAGCCTCCTGCACCAGGAGGCACATGGCTTGGCTCTCTCCTTGTGCTGCGTTGCTTCTAGTTTTGTATCTCAACCAACACTGATTCCTCTTCATGGCTCTGTGTGACAGATTAGATCTGCTTGACCTGACTAAGGACTTGCATCTGGCTTGTGGGGTCTGCAAAGCAGGAGAGAGGCTGAATTCTTGCTTACACGGTGGAAGCTCAGGCTCTTTAGAACTCTAGTGAAAATGACAAACCTCAGCTATAGCAGAGGGCTGTGAGTGCCTTCCCCCTCCCATTGCACGCCTGAACATAGGGAACACTTTGACCGAGATGAGTCTTGAGCAGTCTGCAATGTTTGCACATTGCTAGAGAGCTGTTTACCAGGAGCTGAGTCTGTTTGAAGCATGTTCTTCCCTGCATTCAGCAGAAAGTGGTGGTAGCATCAGTTCAAACTGTGAGTACAAGGAGGTGAGAGGACAAACCAATGGCAACAAGCTTGGAAGCGGAGCTGCACTTTCAGGCACAGAAAGGAAGCTTCATACTTGCTTTTAGTTGCTTTTCAGCTCGCTACTACTAAACAGAGCAATATTTGCAGCCCCAGCACTTCACCCTCAGCAGCATGTGTCCCCTGTTCTCCAGTGCTGTGCTTGTAGAGCTGGATCAGGGAGCTAATTTGACCAGAAATGAATTAGGGAGGGTGGGGGGGTGGCTGTTGCTTATGTTAGTTTGCAGTTGCATCGGTTCCCTTATCAGACTCAGTGTGCAACTCAAAAACATGGCTAAAGCCATCATTAGAAAGGCAATGAGAAGGATAGTTTCATAGAGAGGGAATTTAGGAAGTACCCCATTTCACTGGCAGACTGGATTTATGCTGGATTAAAGCAGCTGCGTAACCATGGCCACAGATCTCATAGGATAGCTAAAGGGTTTTACAGGTGCTCTCTTTGCTTTTCTGCAAAGCTTGTAAATACCTGCTTTACGGAGGAATAGTGATGCAGGAACCTCATGTGTGAACTTCTGGAGGTTTATGGGACTTTTTTGTTCTGTGTATGATAAAAGAAGAGCAAGTTCTGGGAAGATATCTTTGTATAACCCAACCGTATAGCCACCAGCTGAATGTGGATGCGGAAGAATCTTGCCTGCTCTCCATCTCAGCTTCCTTCTTATTGACCTCTTGTGTGCTCAAGTCAATGTATCGATTAGAGATCAGTTTTAAATTAAAAGGAGATAATATTCAATCCCTGGAAGATAGAATGAAGGAAGTGCTTGAATGTGCATGCAGAACACAAGGAGCTAGAAGAAATGCTTTGGCAGTCACTGCAGAGGGGACGAGGAAGACAAGCACAGCCAATAATGATCCCAAAATGTTGATTACCACGTTTTTTAAAGCTGTGAGATCTCCTTGAAAATGTTGACCCAAGCGATGATTCCACCTAAGGCTAACAAAAGACAATTACTTAGGAGCTAATAAATCCAAGAAGGAAGACAAAAACAGTATCAGGGGCAAGCGTTAAAATGATGTGCAAAGGATGAAAGGGTATTTTAAGTCCAGATGTTTCTTGATGAATTTATGGGAAATGAACCTACTTTTTGAATAACACTTTGAAAAGCTCTCCAAGGAGAAAAAAATGTATTCTGAAATTCTGTAATTCTAAATAATTGACAGAAGTCTTTTCATTTAACCAGGTCTCAGAAGGATGTCCTCAAATACAACTTTGTATTTCTCTTAAAGAATCTCATTTCCAGCAGTGCTTGGAAAAAGAATTGGCTGCACTTAGGTTGCTGCTGTACTGACACCACAGTTTATGGCACAAACAGTAGCTGTATGTACTTGCTTCACTGTGGTCTGCTTGTGGGTTTATTTACATTCACGCTCCTCTCTCTTTGTGTGGATGAGATTAAGGTCTCTCTGGTCAGAGAGGTTGTTTTGATTCTGTGTTGCTACACACGTCGTGTGGCTGGGTCCTAACCCTTGGCTAAGAATCCTTCCTAGTGTCACAGAAAGGATAATGCCATTCAAATACCACTAAACTTTGCCATGCTTCAGAGCCTTCTCACCTCTAACCTGTGCCCATGACAGTGAATTTCTATTGCCATTTCAGGGCTAAGTTGGGCTGCTTTGGACTCCTGACTTTCGCTGTCCCAATTTGTCAAATGAAGTGGCAGTAATTCCATCGAGTGGAACAGCTAGTTGGAGAAGTAGACTAAAAAGTGAACCATAAAGACTCAAAAAGTGTTAAAGCAAATGAAAATAACACGTTTCTTACTGAAAAAAAAAATCTAAGATGTTTTTGAGTTTCTCTCTTTGTAAGATATAAAACATAAGCAAATGCTTTACTGAACCATAGCAGTGTGAAAGGGAAAAAAATAAAAGCATAAATCCATGTGGTGGACCCAAGAAGTGGCACTGGTCATGTTCATCAGGCTGAAAGACAAAGTTTAGTATAGTCTTTAGGTTCTAAAACAGTGTTTACAAGCCAACTTGTATTTACTTTCCTTCTTACTAGAGCACTGAAGGCACTTGCGTATGGCCAAAATCTCAGTCAGCACCTTTCAAAAGCTGACAGTTTTCTTGGTGTCATTTGTTTGCATTTTCACATTATCAGCACACAGAGTCTGAAGCAAGACCATGGCCAGTTAATAGCAATGTAGTAACTGGAAGGGTTAACTGGCAATGGAGGAAAAGGTGTTTTGCTAGACAAGGCTGCTGTTCTTTACTCATTTGTTAGAGGGATTATGAAACTTATTATTATGATGATGATTATTTGCGCGTACTGATGCACAACCTTCAGCAGGTCAGAAGAGTAGGTCACTAGTTTTGTTTGGTATACTTCAAGTCTTATGAAATCAAATCGCATCCACTCATCTGAGTGAACTTATGCTTAACTTAAATCAGATTACAAAGCATTCAAGAAAAACATCTTTTTCCCAATTACAAGAAAACGAAGCTACCAAAAGTCATGAGCAATGAAGGATTTTTTAGTGATATGCTTGATATTTCAGAATCTTTAATTTCAGTTTCTGAAAGTCACAAGTAGCTCTGAATGCTGCACATCATTATCTAAAACAAACACTTCATGATTTCCCTGAGCACATCCTGGAAATAATGATCAGTTGCTGCCTACACAAGATAACAAACAACAAATATTGCACTGTAGAAAGAATGACATTTTGCACAGAAGCACTTACCCTGTGCCTCTTCTAATTTGCACATTATTCAGGTCATATCTAAAAGAATATTTATTTATACACCAAAAGTTAAACTCATTAAAAAGTGCCACCACACAGACAACTCGGAAGGTATATTTACTTTCCAAAATCTCATTAAGCTCAGGTACTTCTTGTACATTTCCTTTCTTAATAATGAAGCACATACGGACTCTCTGCCACCACTGAACAAGGAAGTTTTTAAAGTAAGGCATACTATTCTTACAGGGAAAACTGTTAGGACAAATGTATCCTGCCTCTCTTTCTGTTTTTGCTTTAGTGATCTGCCAAGGACTCCCTTCAACATCTTGCCTGGTCCCCTTCTTCAGATATGAGTACAACTTGAACATGGCATAAAAGTATACATTGTTAGTAGTTGGAAGGATTCTATGAGAAAAAATAACAAAGCTTTCAAAGTAGAAGGCTGCTCCTTGTATTAGTTTCATCTTAATGTGGAGTGTTTTGGGGGTTTCTATAATTCAACGTGGCACTAGATAACAGAAAGGCAGGTTGGAATTTTTAAGTCCCATTACTTCCTCAGCAACACCACCATTTCATGGCCTTGCCTGGGACGAGTGTGTATTTGTCCACATGTGTCAGTAACTGCTTAGTAGTAAACCTGTACTAATGGCTCCACGCTGTGAGTTCTTACAAGTGAGTCAGCTCATAATGACTTTGCATTGCACCGAATGGTCGAAGGCTCAGGGTTAAATTTCAGGGCCCCAGATGCTAATACTCTGATTTGGGAAAAGAGTCCTCACTGATACAGCAATTCAGCTGAAACAGGCAAAGAAAATGTTGTCCTGAGGAAGGCTTCCAGATTCTGTCCCTTATTTTCTGCTGCTTATCTTTAGAAACAGTGAGACTTTGGTTAGTTTTAGACCTAATTGTAATTTAAAGTGTGCCTGTTAATCACACTCCCCTCATAAAGTAAGAGAGAGTTTAAACTGTATGAAAAGTGTAAAATTGTTTGGTTACTGCAAGTCCTTTTCTCCTGGTGGAGTAAGTGGAAGATAAAGTTCCTAGCACATGGATGTGCACAATTTTAACGTGTAGAGGATCAAAATTACATGGAGGAGATACTTTGCCTGGACCTTACTTTTTACCCACTATCATCAGTGAGTGATATTCCATTAGCAAAATTGGACCTCAGATTTCCTAGTCACTTTTTATTCTTAAATAATTTTAAAAAACATCATACAAATCCAGTAGTGATTGAAAAAAATGTCTGATCTTTACATACTTGACTTATCTAAATGCTCTGGCCTAGCCTCCAAAGGCTCTCATTTTTCAAAGTTGTTTTAAACTGGAATGACATTCTGAATTCCTCCTTGTATGAGTAACCCGGCTAAAGACTGGCAAATATTTGTTACATTGCAAAAGAGATAAATAAAGGGTGCAACTTCCAACAGGTTTTTTTCTTTTTCTCTCTCTCCTGAAAGATTCTGTAACTTAATACAAAGAACAACATCAAAGAACAAACAAGTTAAGCCTATCCTTCCTGTCGTCTTCTTACTTTCAGGGACTTGTTAATGTGAAGGTAATATTGGGGTTTAGCTTCGCGAATTCTCTGCAGAATCACCTTAGTGTCCATTTATGACAGTTTTTTGAGCAGCTGTTTAGAATAGAGATGTTTAATGGAAATGTGTGATTAATACAAGATCCACCCGAAATGTCCTGGAAACAAAAAAATCTGCTGTCTGCGACTGTGATTAAAGTATCTATCTCTGTAAGGTCTGCAGTAAGTTTGCCAACCTCTTTATAGCTCAGTCTCCATGGCAGGGGGAGAGCAGTGGATTAAGTAGTGGGAGTTACACTTCTTTATTTTCATTAGCGTAATAAAATATAAGTATTATCTAATAAGTATGTGAGGAAGAATTCAGCAGTAGGGCTTGAAGACTAATGAAAACATTAACTTTATAATCTTCCTAGCATTGCCATTTCCCTCTTCCAAGAATGCTTAATCAGGACCATTATGGCAGTTCCCAATTCTCTTTTCCGAAGGCAAGTACCACCAGCTGCCATCACTTTCTGGAATGTTATGGAAAAAGTTTGTCATTATGTACCATGAGTGTCCTTGATTGTGACCAGCCCAGCACCTTTGCAGACATGGTCGAAGTGTACCTCAGGTAGTGAAGTGTACAGAGTGTGATGAGGCACTGGAATATTAACAGAGGAGATGTTACATGCATAGGAGATGGCTCTTTCTCCTCTAGATTTTACTCCCTCTAGAATGAGAGTGACTTAGTTTTACCAAGATCATCATCCTGCAATAAGGATGTAGCGTGTAGGGCTTGTGACCTTTGCTTTAAAAGATGTTACTGAGTTTCTTTCTAGTGATAAAGTATTTGCTGCTGAGAAACAATGCTGAGCATGATGACAAAATACTGCAAATGCCTTGCTGGGGATGTACATCTGTAAAGGTGGTATTTTTTACAGCTGAAATATGTTATGTTGAAATACTCCCAGTTGGCCTAATTAAAACTGAGAAGCAAATGAATGCCATATTTGCCATCTTCATGTTCTTATGCTCTTAACTTCTATGACGTGCATTTGTGCTTCAATAAAGTTCATTAAGGACCACATAACTTAAAGATAAATGGCAGAAATGACAATCATTGGATTATAAACTCACAACACTATTTTACAGGAGGTATAATGAATTTTAGAAAACTCCTTTCAGTAACTTTAGGTTTAATCCAGAGTATCGTAAACATTAAATGGCTCTTTATAAAAACAAATTTGAGTTTTCTCCATGTTGTACATGTGAGGTACTGCATACAAACTACAGTGACCAGAGAATCCTTTTCTCAAGGCATTAGAATGAACTAAAGAAAATTAGTGATCACAAATCACACATCTTCATCTATGTGTTTTTCCTAATTCAATTGCTCACTATTCCTAAAAGAAGTCACTTTAGAGATGTAAAAGTTACCACTTCCTCTTGTGTGTTTCCAACTTCTTATGACCTGACAGAGACATGGTTCTGTGACACTGCAGGAGCAGCATGGTGACACAGGTTCACCATGTAAAAGATGTAAAAGGAAGCAGCAGTTGATAGTTATACAAGAATTAAAACTCAGTGTTAAAAAGAGAAGCATTTTAAAGACAATATCTCTTTGGGCAAGTAGTTTTCTTGATCATAATTTTAAGACCATGTACTTACTACCTCATTGGACCTTTAAGAACAGAAAATTGTCATCATCTAATAGACGTTCTTTATTTTTCTTGATTAGTTTTCAATTTTCTACAGGATTTGTATATCAGCAAGGTTTTTTTTTAATGTTGAATTAAAGAATGGCTTGTACCCTTCCTGTTTATTAGGCTCTAGAATGCCCATCCGTTTGTGTGCCACATGTTCCTAAAGTGCAGTGTAGCTGATGGTTATGTCACCAGCAGGACAGTGACCTCTAATGGTAAATAAGCAACTCACATGATGAATTACTAAGACTTTTCTCAATAGAATTGGAATTAAACTGCATTTTCTGTAGCTTTCCTCAGGACGCACAGTAGGCACAACAGAGCAGTAGTCACCTAAGGCAGCAGGACAATTAGGGGCAGCAAAACCCAGCCCGGACCCACTGCCAGAGCACTGACAAACTGACTTTTGCTGATGACTAAGGAGAAGCCAGCGTATATAACACTGTATATGTAAGTAACAGCATCACTTCAGGTGTGAGCACAGGAAACCCTTCTGAAAAACCTGTCATCCCATATTATATTATCTCATCCATTTCAACAGTGCCAAGTTTTGTTCCCTTTCCAGATCTCTGGCCAGTTTTTCCCTCCTTTCTTCCCTGTCCAGGGAAAGGTGTGACCCTGTCACTCTTCCTTCCAATATCAGTGTTTCTTGCTTGTATGGCTGTGCTGAGGAGCCTTGGGTCAGCTTTGCCTCTACTGAAGATGCACTGCAAGCATTTGACAGGAGCAGGTACTACATAGAGTACAGCTGGGAAACAGAGGCAGACATGGATCTTCTTGATGCCAGAGAGCGCCACGTTGGGAAGCAGAGCTCTGGTAGCCTTTCCCTTGTTTCTGGTTAAACATGGAAGAACCTTCACCCTTCTCTACACAAAAATCTTTACTAATACAAATTCAACTCTGAAACTAACGTACAGAAATTATAGCTTGGTTACAATTTTGAACTTCATATATAATGTTTCCCCTTAGTCTCCGTAATACTAGGTAATATTACAAAGTTATCTATTGCTATTTGAATGGGGATAGTGCTGTTGTGGTAGATGACGTACAGATGTACTACATATGGAGCTTTCAGCACCAATTGCAACCTGGTGCAGACAGTACTTAGCAGTGCCAACATTAACATGGTGTCTGTTTTGCACTTGTAGGGTATTATCATCAGGTCAAGATGAGAAACATTTGTGAAAGTGGAATCAGATCAAAGTAAAGGAGCACATTAAGTCCCAGCGTAATCCTCAACTTTCTGGGCAGGAGACTGAATTTTTCACTTTGAGCTGTGTGGGAATCTGGAAACAGTTTGGCCAGGAAATTTCCAAGAATACCCTGCCCAGGCCTGCTCTGCTCTTCAGCTTCTTTGGTGAAACTTACACCGTCTCTCAGGAATCTGTTCTTTTATTTTTTCTGCAATTCACATTTTGATTATTCTTACAGTTGTGACAAGAATATCAGTGGAGACACCTTCTGATCTCATCAGTGAGATTTTCAAATTTGATCCAAAAATCTCAAATCTGTGCCTGAATAATTGTTTCTGTGCTGAAGTCAGAGGGGTTTTATTATTCCAGATTCTTTTGCAATACTTGATATTGAAGATTTCACACATCCTGGGTCAAAATCTTATGAAAAAAATCTGTGATTTGAGCCTTAATTAAAAAAGTGATCTCAAAGAACAGACTGTTTCCTACACATGTAGATAAGCCATTGGGAACAAGTCAAATGCTTGCAGTAATATTTAAGGCTGATATTTAAGTATATATAAGGAATCTAGATGCATTAGGAAATGATAGTCAGTAGACTGGAGAATCTTCACCAAAATAGCTGTATTTCCATAGAGTGTTTTTTTTTCTGCAGTAACAGTAACAATATTATAGGGTGATGGTGACATAACAAAAAAAGAGACTAAATGATGTGAACTAATCTATGGCATTCCAGATTAGGATTATTCTGTTTACCTTGATTAAAAAGGAATGCACAAGTTTGGGATGAGATTCTGAAAGATGGGACTAAAATGTGGTTAAGTTCTCCAACAGTTCCAGTTTGGAGGAGTCTGGATGAACAGCCGCCTCTCCTAAATGTCCTGACCATGGAGTTTAAGTATCTTCTTACTACTGATTTTGGATTAGTATTGTTTGATTTATTTCTAAGTCTCTTTCCTCCTGAAGTTTTCTGTCTGAGATTACAGATACAAAGACCCTGCTACTCTCAAATAATTTATGTTTGACCTGTTAAATATGATTTTTCTCTCTGACTTCCTCACTCATTATGATCCATTATTTATAAAGCCACAGGCTTTACAATTCTTTGAAGAGTTGTATCTTCAGGGTGTTCATACACGTAAAACTCACTGGTGCCATAATATTCTTCAAAGGGCTGGTGATTTAAACTTCCTGCATTTAGAGTCCTTCTTACAGATTAACAGCTCTTACATTTAAAAACAATCTGAAAGCAATTATTGAAGTTATTTTGCATGTTTTAATAAAGTTATTGAAATTTTTCTGTGATAGGAACATAACATAAAATAAAATTAGCTAATAAAATGAATATTATATTACTGGAAAAGGTAAAGGAAATGAACCATATGCAGATAAATTTTTGGTGGATGGTGTTTTTGGAAGCAAGGTTTGTTTAAGAATTAGTTTATATAGTTTTTAACTAACTAACTGATGCATTCCACAGAACTGTAGCTGACTTAGTAACAGCAGCCAAAAGAGAAGGTAGCAGAGTTTATGACTTCCTAAAACGTATTTCTTGGTGAAGCTGGAAGGTAAAATATTTTAAGATTTGTATGGTGGCAGAGAATAGATTCTGTGTGCTGAGTGTTGGACACTGGACCAGAAGGGATGGATAATCCTCCATTTTCAGTAGAGTTCAAAGCAGCTGCTGAATTACCTGTGATAGGGATCATGAAAAATGTATTTTATTATTCTTTCCTGGTAGCTGGAGTATTAAGAGCAAACAGGAAAACATTATCATAGATCTATATACGGATGCAGGAGTACATGTTGAAAGGCTGTACAGGAATAGTTGGCTGCTTCTGCCCTGTCGCTGTGGTGCTACAGCCTTGTTCTGTGGAAGCTCAGAACCTGGGAAACAAACTTCACTCCATTAACAGATGCAATTAATGACAGCCTTACAGGACTACGAATTTTCAGAAGGAATCTATACATTTCAAAAGCCATTTTCAGGAGCTTCTAAGCTCCTGAATTTGAAAGTCTTCTCTATTGCAAGCATGGATATGCACTACTTAATAGACAGAGAGAATTAATCTGCGGAAAACTTTTGTGTGGCTTATACCTTGAACCACAGAGTGAGGACGGCATATACAGAGTTCAACTTTAGGACACTAACCACTTCAAAGCTTAAACAATGAAATTCTGCAATTAACCTTAAAATCTGCCTCTGTAGCACTGCAGATTAATCGGTCTTATATCTCAATCAACCATGAACAAGCAATATAGCGCATTGCATGGGAGAACAGAAGATTTCGGCACAGTAGTGAGTTGGATTCGTGGTGTATCTGTAACAGGAATTTTAATCCTGTAATTCCTCTGTGTCACAAGCTTGAATCTCTAGGTCATAGTAAATGATCCCCAAGAAACTCTTAATCTGTTCAAAATCCATATCAGATAAGATGGACATAAATATCTTGTTTGACAAGTATATATTATTTAGAATTGCTTTTTACTTAACAGTAAACACTGTATGGAACAGAAAGGAAATATTATGATCGATTATTCCAGGGTTGCTGCTGGGTTGGAAGAGCTGTTAAATGTGTCAAAAGCACTCTTGACACATTTTACATTGGTTTATTGGTAAGTGCTTCAGAATTTAAACTGGAACTGGAAAAGGAACTACTTTGCTGGATCATGGAATAGTTACACATGCTGCATTGTCCCCATTCAGTAATTGCTCAGGAAAGTAGCACTGATTCTCAAAGGAGCCAAGGATTGTTTTGTTCCTCATAGTAACAGAAATTCAGGAATGATGACTGAGGACATTTGGAAGGGTCTTTCTCATTGTTCCCATTCTGTGATTTAAAAGTTTATTTGATATAAATGTGCAGAGAATAATGAAACTAACAGGACAAAGTTTACACTTTTTCATTAATGACATCTAGATGCCACCCAGCATGAAGGCACTATAAACCACAAAGGACAATAATGAAATAGAGACACTAATATGATTCTGCCTGAAATAAAGTGGTGATAGAGATGTCCCAAAGAGTCTTTCTGTGCAGTTCTGGAATCAAGCCATGTAGTTCAGATAAGGCAATCTGAACCGTTGCAACTCAAGTACAAATATCACGGCATTCTGTGCATTGCAAAGCTTCTCTGCCAGTTCCCTCAACAGCCTAACTGGTGGAGTTACACCCATGGTTGGCAAATACAGGTGTGCAGCAAACCCTAAATACACTAATCTGCTTCTGATCTGCCCCAACTATTAGTACCTCTGAAAGCCCCCTTGACAAACCAAAGGGAACAAACCACCTGATGATCCAGGTAGATTAAAAACTACAATTGACAAAACAGGGAAAAGAAATTTTTCTTTAAATAATTTCCAGGAAACCATCACAGGAGCTGCACTTTAAAATAGATGCAGTCAATAACTGCGTTTTTGTATACCATAAGTTTAAAGTTTTACTGAATTTAGAGGTGATGCATTTAAGGGTTCACACTGTTTAGCACATAATGTCCACTGTGGCTCTAAAGTCAATCAAATATGAATTTGTATGTCTCATGCTGAAGCAGAAGTGCAATGCGATGTGACTCTTTTTCTGCCTTTCTTCTTGACACAACCAGATTTATTTGAAATGGGTGAGCTGTTGTGTTCAGTCTGTTCACAGTAGCGCTCTCCCTACTTCCATACTGAGCTGCCATTAACATTAACGGGAGGTATGCACAGGGAGAGGAAATTAAATGTCTTAATTTTCTTGCATCTGGTACACAGCTGTACTTTAAAAGCAGTGCTATACAGAAGAATGAGTAAAGAACAGCACTTCCTTTTTTATGCTGATTTCTACTATAATAAATACAGGCTAGGGAATGAAGTATTACAAGATCCAACTACTGCTGAAAATGTTACAGCTAAAGCCCTGGACAGCATGTTTGACAGAAATTAGCTGTAATGTATCCCCAAACCACTCTTTTTTGTTTCTGTATGCAAATTACTGTTCAAAACTCACTGTGGACAAATTTGTTGCAGCTTGGGAACATCCCAACAATACAATCGTGCAGAGTTAGTCTGGGAAAAAATGTTCTTTCTCTAGTCTGTGTATATTTATAGTGAATGCATGGTGTCTGTGTTTGTTTCCGAAAGTGAGCAGCATCGTTTTTCTAAACCAAACCTGTACCCAAGAATCTCAAATGAGTTCAGTGTTATTAAGCATTGCCTGGGACAGTATCAGACTGACAGCACCAGAGACCAAGCTGGCTGGTTCATAGAGAAAACCAGGTTCAACAGCGAGCTGGGGATGTTCTAAACTGTGACTGATTTGCCCACAGCTGGTTCAGAGACTTTGCTGTACATGTATGCACACAAACAGAAGTTGACAGAGTGATCTGGGGCCCACTGAAGTCAGTGGACCCATTTTGGTGACAATGCAGTTTTAGATTGGCTTAAACTGGTTATGAAGCCCCATCCTTACACAGCAGTGATGGTATAATAGGTAGGTAGGAAGCAATTTCTTGCATTGTCATATGAATGAGCAAATTATTTTATCCATTGAAGATACCAGATTTCAGTTTATCCCAGCACATGTTCTTCCATTTCCTGCAGGCTACCATTCACCATAGTACAGTTGCAGCAACATTCCTAACATTCCAGCCACTATGGATGTACAATAAAACTTGTCTTTTACCCAAAAGACCCCAATATCTGATTTGGGGTCTTCAAAAAACTAAGCTTCAACCTCAAGTAATCCTTTTCTTTCAGCTCCTCACTAGGATTAATATGTGTAAATTCCTTCACAGAATCCCTAATTACTTCTAAATTTTTCCATCTGTGGATACAAATTTCTTTCCTTTTTTGCACTGGAAAGATCATTTTGGTGTCTGCATTTTCACTAGACACAAATAATCCTCATTATTGTTTGGTTTCTATATGGTTTTGAAGAATTGACAATTTACAAGTGATTAGTCAGACTTTTACTTCAGACAGGAGTCAGCATGTGCTATTTCATCCTTATTTGCAAATTATACTGTATGAAGATGAATCTAAAATGGAAAGAGGGCACTGACAAGTCCCCAGAGAGGTATGTGGCTGGTTTTGCTTTGTACTCAAAGAGGCTGGTCCTGAGCCACAGTGGCAGAGAGATCATCTGAGTTACACCATACATTTGTCACTCTTAATTCCATTTTAGGGAAGATTTATAGAATTTAGGGCTTTATGGTTTAGGACTCAGTCCATACATTGTGTTCTATTTGTGCAGAGGGAGGAGTAAAAGGTCTTGTTTTATACTTGGCTGGTTCTCCTGCCTGGGATGGTTTTCTCCATTGAGTGTGTTTTCTCTAGCAGAATTAGGGATGATAAAAGTGAAACACAAGTAGCAAACTGCCAAATGGCAACTTGAATTTAAAGACCAGAACTGACCATCAATGAACTGAAAACCCTTCCTACGGGTGTAACCATGGAATTATTCTCTCCCATGGTGTCAATCGCAATAACTCCAGTGAAGCTGTACTGATTCAGATGAAAAGAAAAAGGATGTAGCAACATCAAGTTTTCACTGTTTCCAATATGATGCTGTGTTTGATGGGATGTGGTAAATGATGTCAAAATTAAGACTTTCACTATAACAGCAGTAGGTAATCTCAAGAACTGAATTTAAACAGAAGTGCAGCCCCAAAATGTCTCATTCCATTTGGAAGATGGCATTCTCAGTGCATTTAAGCTTGGCTGTGCAAAATCCGATTACTATTAAATAGATGTTTACCATAACAATTTTGCTGCAGCTAGTCTGAGCCTCTTGGAAGCAGTTCTCAGTTGACTTTTCTCACTTGCCCTTGTTTGCACCAGACATTTTATTGTCCCATCATGTTGTGTGCATAGTCTGAGGATCACAGTCAGCTGACAGAGGTTCCTGCCATAAACATAACTTTGTTTCATTGAGTTTCCAGAAAGTGCAGCACTTCACTGCAGCAAGAGAGACCTTCCTAAAGAACAGGGCACTGCAGAGATCAACAGTATAACAACTTGGCTGCTGAGCACCTGAATGTTTCTACAGGGATTTCGAATGCCTTGACATAAGGTGGAGTAAAACATAGGTCATGTTTACAGGGTGTTATTATTCCTCTGTAATGATGCCAGTCTGCCTCTGCTTTCCTGTGGGAATGCTCTGTTCCAGAATAATCCTTTAAATCCTTTATTCTAAAATAGAGTATCTGCAGAAAGGAGATACATGACAGTACTTAGGGTCTGAAACTTGTTTGTTTGTAGTTATCCTGGTCAGTATGCAGACAAGATTTTAAACAGCGTGCAAAAGCCACAAGGGTTTCTCTGTTTTGAACTTACAGATCTGAATCTTACAAAGATTTTCTCCCCATGTCAGAGTATGTGATGTAGTAGGCAGTGCTCTTTTAACAAATGCTCTTTTGCATTCTCCCACATGCCTAATTTAAAAAAGAAATCTTACAATAAAACCCAAAGCCACAGCATTACATCTTCTCTCTCTTCAACCTCTCAGAATCTTTTCAGCCTTGATGTATCTTCTGGGCACCCAGAGCCCACTGGTGAGCTTTGACTGTTCTATTCACTCTTCGCCTTCTTTCTCTTGTACCTCATACAAGCACCTAATTCTCCATGCCAGCTATTTGTAACACATCCCTATTAAGGAAACAAAACCTAGCAGAACAAGAAGCATACTTCTTACAAATATACTCTAACTTATCATGCTGTTCATGTGCCTGCTTCTCTGTTTGCATCTCGCTTGACACTAAAACCTTTTGAGGCAAGACTGGGTTTTATTCTGCATTTGCATAGCACAGGGGTAATCTTTCCTTGTGCTCGAACTACTGCTATCCTATGTGTTTTCACAATAGTAATGAAGAAAGGTTCTAATACTCCAGAGAATAAAGAAAGAGGAAAAAATGTAGTTAACTGGACTGACTGTAGTGATGCAGGATTCGTACAGACTGAAAGTAGTAAGATGGAATAATATGCTGGACTTCATAAAACTCCACTGTTAAATAACTTCATATAAATTTCAGAGTGTGAATTTATGTCCATGTCATTATCAGATCATTCTCCTTTTGTATTCACTTTTAATTAAAAACAAAAAAACCACCTTCCAGAAGAGTCTGTTTATCCCCGCAGAGATCTTTCAATAAAGTTAAAAGCAAGGTAACAGCTAAATCAGTATTCTCTGTCAGGTCTGTGCTGGTCAGAAAGAGAAAAGGAAAAAAGGGGTAAAGTAAAACTCTAATCTCATTTTACACTCAGACCTGATTAAGGTTTTACATAAGATGATAAAAGTCACAGTCACTCTATACAAACATAATAATGTTGAAGACTTTTTATGGGCATAATAAAGAGACTTTTTAATTTATATTGCAGTCAAACAGCCACTCTCATTAAAAACATCCCCCTGACTGAGATTCTCTAAAACTAAAATCTGAAGGAAAATGAGTAGAAACTAAAATAAAAATAGTGATTATTGCAGTGGGAAGGGACAAAACACAGTTCTTTTAAATGTAGCAAAGCTGCTGTAGGGTTGTGCCTTGCTCTGGCCAGGAACAAGTGAGCATTTCATTGGAGTTCACAAAGCACATTGGGGGAGATCATTTCAATCAGACAAACCCACCTGAAGCCAGGTCTCCTTTTAATCCCTTGTGAAGTTAGGAAAAAACCAAAACTAATGGTGTGGAATTAAACATTCTCAATACATTTGCCAGTGTGATTCATGCCTTCTCTAGCAGAAGAAGTGACACAGAGGTTAGAAAGCCTTTCTGCTGATGTCATCACGCTTCCGAGGCTGGAGGTAAAAGTCACTGGCCATGCTCAGCAAGATTCCCAGAAACTTCACTGACAAATCGATTGGGTTTGGGGAGAAAAAATGAGGACAAGGCTAATTCCATAGGAATTCTGTTACTGCTCACTAAACTGAGCAAATAATAGCAGTCTTTCAGTTGACTATCATTAAATTTTGGATCTGGCCTTATGAAAACATAGTTTTTTATCTGGGTATCACAAAGCACTTAACTAGATCTGTCTTTGGGAGGATGTTTATACTGCTGAAAATACACTACTGACAGAAATACAGACTGAATTATAGCTGCCTTAAAATTTTCTGCATCTTAATTCTTTCCTTATGGCACCATTTTACAACCTTAAGTGAAAAGCTAATCTCTGTAGGATTTTTGAAACATCTTATAAATTTTAGTGAGGAATTCTGTCCCTATCAAATTCCACAGACAAGTTAAAAAGCCCATTATAAATGTAGAATTCTCTGGCAAAATCCATAGTCATACAAATACATTCTACAGAGCCCAGTAAAGTGTCCATGAAACTTTGCTGTTCCATCCTACTGGGAGATCTTTGGCGCCTCTATAAACAGAGAAAAACTGTTGCACAAAACTGTCCTCCAATGCTTATTGTCTTTCCGGTACCTGGAACCTGTGACACAAACTGTTGAGCTCCAAAGCAGGAACAACACCATGGAATTCTAAAGGCTTTCTCTTACGGTGGCTATCAGACTGCAGGCCTCAAGTAGCTTTGAAAGCTACTACTCCAGTCTTTAAAGCTCTTTCTTCTGTAGGAACTAGAGCCAGACCTAATTTCTGTAATGTTTCACTGCCTATTTCAGGTCAGGTCTCCTGAATCACAGGTTCAGATCCAGCTACAGAAATTCTTAAGAGTTTTCTTACAGACAATTTATTTCTTATAGAATAGAGTAGAATCTTTCCATCACGGCTGGAGATGCCAGCATGGCAGTAGAATTTTGCAGCACTTCTCCAGGTTGGATAGATGTTGATTTGCCCAGAACTGAAGCAATGACATGCATCAGCACAAGCAGGTGTCCCAACTGAAAAGAAACGTAATACAATATAAAATAGCGTCCTGGCTGTGTTATACTGCACCTCTGAAAATCAGGCAGTAAAAATCTATTCTAACAGGTGCGTTGAAAAGCTGATTAAAAGTTATCTTATTTATTTAGCGTCCATCCAGGGCCAAAATATAGTTATACCTGAGTGTGACTGTATCTCTGCTGCGATACTTCCTGTAAAAACAGTCATGGATCAACTTGATCTCTGGTATAATCATATGGTATTAAATTCTGTCAAATACTCTTAGCACACACACACACAAAAAGACAAGAGGTCATTTACAGTATCAATGCTTTGTAAGATGCCATCCCATGCAAGGGGTGTTTTTCATGGAAGTGATAGTTGTCACTTCAGTGGCTCTATCGTTTTCTAGACTTTTGGTTGAAGCATCTGAAGCAATTCCTTGTTGGGATCAGCACTGTTATTGACTGGGGGATTGAGTGAACATGCTGTTGCTGGGAAACTGAGAGTGAGAGGCAAAAGTAAAACATGGCAGGTGGAAGGTGCATGTGGAAATGGTGGTGTTCCCTTTCGTCTTTAACACATCTCCCTGGTTTTTAATTCATATCTACCTGTTGTAGCAGTCTATCAATAGAGGAAGGAGGTGCTTGGCTGTCATTGGGAAGTTAAGAGTGTGTTCAAAGCACAATGAAGTGAGATTTCAAATAAAATATTATATTATTGCCAGAATATTAGGGAACAAGATGAACTATTACGAAATATTAGGGAAGAACCCAACATTAAATGGCAAATAACATTTTTGGGTTGGAGCCAGTTGAATTTTCCTCTCATGTCCCCCACTAATGTAGGATCTACAGAAAGTATGTTAAACCTAGAAGACAATCCATTTGTTGCTGCATTTGGAATAAAACCAGCAGAGAACTGTAGGAAGGATGAACTTTAATTTTAGGTATCTATTCCAAAGATAAAAAGCTTTACTATCTTCCAAGGGACAAACTGACCTAGGATGTTACAGAAACTTTCCTCCTGGTTTTCTTGTTTAGTATTTACATAATAGTGAATGAAAAGTTCCTTAGTTCCTTTTTCAGTAGTAGAGATTACGGTAAAAGAGCTGAGAACTCTCACAGGGGAAGGAATATGTTAGAGCAATTTAAATGTACCATGACTTCCTTCATGTGCTGTCAAAGAGGTAGGCTGTTGTTTTTTGTCTTCTGAGAATGAGGTAGTATGGGGTAAGCTGGCTGCTGCAGCTCATTGCTATGGTTAGATGATCTGAGATGGTATTTATGCCGACATATAAAATACAGTTGTATGCAAGAGGTATACACTGAACTATGTAAGTAATACTGGAAATCAAGGATGTAACACTGAAACCCAAATTAATATGTGCATCAGATGACGAAGATGAGCATACTTCTAGACATGGTATTAAGTCATATTGGAGGTACAATTGAATCTGTAATAGGGAAATAATTAAAGCAAGGATCGTAGCAGCAATAGATTTGGAATTAAAACAAAAATGGAAGCGAGGAGAGTGCTGCCAAAAAGTTGAACTTGGAAAAGAAGAAATGTGCCCTAGAAACATGCTGAGTTTTATATTGCAGAGCTTTATTAGAAGGAAATATTTTATTAATGAAGTCTGGGGCAGAGAAATTGTGAAATATGCCAAAGATGACTATAGTAGGCAATAATGCCCAGAGAACAAGGGCAAAACCCTGCCTCGTGGAAACAATGAACTTTTGCTATTGATTGAGTGGGATCAACATCTTCCACCAGAAGTCAGTGGGAAATAACAAGGAAAAATGTCCAGATTGGATGCACTGGGGAGATTTACATTTGGTTTGAGAGGAGACAGATCCTCCTTTAAAAAAAATGATTGTCAAACATGACCCAGTGAATATAAATTAAGAAAGGAATTGCTGTCCATCTGCAGTTGCTAAGTCCCCATTCTGCCAACCTTACTCTGAACTAAAATCAATAGGACTATTCAAAGGGCAAAGTACTGCTCACCATAATGCAGTAGCTTGCTAAAATACATTCGAAACTGTTTCTGAAGGCCTGTTTAACTTGTGCAAGAGCTGATGACAAATAACTTAGTGAATAAAATGTCGTTTTACATACATTTGCTGGAAGTCATTCTGGGTTTCAAGCTTCATTTGTGTAGTTTCTATGATCCCTTTGGCATATTGCAAATATGACTGTAGTTTAGTGTAGGTACTCTTATTCAAACCTTCCATTTCTATTCACTAAGAATAACTGCAGAACAAGTTAATATCCAAAATTCATGAAACCTTATGAGGTCATATATATTTGAAGTGATGCCCAGCATATGTATTTCAAGCTTTCAGTATATTGGAAGTGCTAATACATGTAAAATATATTCCATCAGATTCAGCCAAGACACGCCTATGAGCACAGAATGATGCAAGAAGAACTATGTGCCAATTGAAGCTAGTAGCAAGTTACTTCAGTGTAGGCAGCATGCTGCTTTCTTCCAGGTGAAAACCCAGCTGAATGACATATCCACAAGTCATCTGCTCATCAGAAAGGATGGCAAGAGGAAATCTGGCTTGTGTTGTGATGTATTGGCAAAATGTCTGCAGAAAGTGAATCAAAGTAGCATAGGCAAGCATCAATGGAAACCTTCTGAGTTTCCTTTGCTTTGGCTTCTGAAACAGTGCGGCCTTGAGCTGTGTCAGGGCATGAATATCAGAAATATCATTGTACGCAACGTGGGAGTGGATATAATGCAGTGCTACAACCTTTCGGTGCCATCTAGCAAGACCATTTGAAGAAGTTAAGTTGTTCCAACGAAAGCTGCAGTCCCAGGTTCAGTGCTGTGTCCCCTTCCATGTCCTGTGACCCTGGACACAGACATGCCTGGCAGATAAATGATACATGGGGTCAGAGAGTGGGAGAGAGGCTGCACTTCCATCACTTGGAGCTGCCCTCGCTTGGTGTGACTAAAGTAGCTGACAGATCTTGGAAATGCGATTTTAAATTTAAATGGGCAGATATTTGAATTGCAGATATTTGCATTCTATTTTGGGAATCAAAACAATAGTATATAACTTTACCTGCCTGCTTTAGTGATGGCTGTTGTCCTTTTCAGATGGAGGTAGCAAATACTTGCAAAGAAACTTTAATTATTCAGCTGCAAGGAATCAAAGGAATTGCCCCCAAAACTTCCAAACAAGGGGTTAGAGAAAGTCATCTTCTTTTTATGGAATATTTTGAAGTAGTGGAATTTTTGACCATGGTATGTAGTTTTTCAGACTTATATTATTCTTTTAACAGAGAATTCCACCTGGAAGCTTTTGTTGGTAAAAGATGAGAGGGGAAATAACACTGTCTACATTTTGCAAATGGAAAAACTAAAGAATAGAGCTCAATGGCTGGATTTGCAAAGTTATTTAGTTAAAATCCCCTGGGGTCAGATGTCCAGATGCCCGTAAAAATCTTGCCCTGAGTGACTTGTGTAAGGTCACAGGGGAAGGCTGTGGCAGAACAGGAATTTTAAGCAGGTCTCCCAACTCTCTGAAACATCATCATATTGCCTCTGAATTAAGCCACACTTTTTCAGCTACAGATTGCTGAGCATTTCTGCATTGATGAAGAGCTCGATTCTGCAGTAAAGTGCATGCATCCACCAGCTTCCTGTATGTCAAAACCAAGAGGTCAAGGTCAACCTACTCTTACCATCCAAATTTAGATATTTAATTCAGTTGCTTGCAACAGGTCCTTTGTATAGAATTTCCTGTATATAATCAGGAGATTATACTGTGAGGAGAGTTAAGTAGTGAGGATGCTCTGAATTACCCTCTCCAGGCTTCATTGACTATATACTGGGTGACCATAGTACTGAAGCTGCCTGATGTGAGACAGTTGTGATCTGGGTCTCTAAAGAAGAATGAGGCAGAAAGGAAAAGAGATGGTCCTAAAGCAAAATAGGTTGTTACTCAGCAAGTTTTGGAGGAGCTGCCTCATTCGCCACACTCACTATTGAAAAAATAAAATCATAAATAATTTTTAAAAACTAAAAGAATTTTTTAAATGTCACTTTGTGAAGCCAGGATAAAAATCCATTATAGGTAAGGGCCACGTTTATTAAGTAACTATTCTTTTAGCTTAATACTTATCAGAGAACAATTCATTTCAAGCTAAACATAATTACCTTAGTAAATTATTGAATACAAATGATGGGGAAAAAAAACCCCTCAGGGAAATCCCTTTTAATACTAAGAAGATATTTATTCTAATATATAAATATATATATTTATTACAGATGGCTCATCCTAGATGTTGAGCTCTACTCCTCATCTTTCTGTATGGGTATGCCATGGTGTGTACTGTACTTAAATTGGGGTGGGTGATTCAGATAAGCGATCAGTCAGATAATTTGTTTATAAAAGCTGTTTTCCAAACTGTGAGAAAAAGAAAGACATGAACAATGAGAGGGTTTTTTTAGCTAATCCTTAAATATTGTATTTTTGACTGAGGATGCTGCTGTTAAGGGAGTGGTAAAATTTCCTCCTCTCTTTTGTCAGTAAAGAGGACATTTTACACATAGTCCTCAGTTCTTTAATACTCTCATTCCAAGCTTGTTGTCAACGGATAAACATCTTTGACTAATTTACTCAGGCCAAAACTGCAGCCAGGGTAAAGAATAAGGGCGAGGCTCTGACTAGTTATTGCGGGCTGAGGAAGGGCAGAGTACAGTCTTGTCCCTCCCAGTAACATGGTTCTGAAAGAAGATCCTGACAGGCATTACTCCCAGCAAATTCCTCGCTGAAGTTGGATTTGTATACGGCTAAGGTTGTATTAAGAAAGAGATGGCACCTGAAATTACAATTGATTAGAAAACTGATTCAGTAACTCATATTCCTGTTTGAATTTGTAAGAGAAAAGTGGCATAAAAACCCCAACTGATCGTTTTCTGAATCAAATACATAAAGGTACATTTTTGGAGAGACATTTTTCTCAAGGCAGTATCATGAATTCACTGAAAAGCGACCTCTCTTCCGAGAGAGCTTATGTGCATGTTTTAAACTCTGACTTTCCTCAAAGGCAAGCAAAACCACTGCACTGCAATCCGAACTTAGAGTACCCAGCTAGTCACATGTGTAGGAACTCAGTGCTCCCCAGAGGTAGCTCTCAGTTTTGTCATTTAATCACCCTGGGATCTGCCATGGGGAATAATAAGACATGGGGAGAACAGTTAATTCTATGTAAAATGTCATGGAAAATCTGAACATCAGGCTCTAGATAAAAGTTACAAATTCACAAAGTGAAAGGAATGCCTGTACTCGGTGTGAACAGAATGTCCCCAACTTTTAATCCCTGTGCTTCCATTTCAAAGCTAAATAGCAAGGGAATTCAGAACATCAATACCAAAGTTACAGGCTGTTCCATTTTTCTTTTAAGTCCTAAGTGCCCAAAAACGTTTTAATGTCTTGTGTACTTGAATCATGGCTTCAAGGGACTGTCTTGTAGCTGAGTGCTCCCTCAAGTAGAGGCAGCGGGAGGATGCAGAGGCACACCTGTATTACGGATGTGTACCAAAACCTGGCAGTGTTCTCTGGCTAATGAAGAAGCTTCAGATCCCTCATGCCCAGGTAAAATCATACTCAGACAACTTCAGACAAAATGATGGCAACAGACAGCCTGTATCTCCCTGAAGCAGCACTGTCTGCCCTTCATCTGCATGCAGGTTACTTTAAGCACCAGCTCAGCTATACCTGTTCCCAGTGCTTCCTCTCTGCCATGGATGAAATTCCAAAAGTTGAAGCCCCAGTATTGCATGGAGTTTCCCCAGGGCACTGTGATATTGCCTGCCTTGCTTCCTAATGGTGCAGTCATTCTCTAAACTGATGGGTGTTCCTGTTGTAAGCAAGCAAGGAGAAATAATAAAAAGGGATCTAAAGAGCTCAGAAATACGTGCAGGAAGCAAAATGAGATTCAAGCTGGAGAACTGCAAGTTAATATGTCTGGAGGAAATAATAAATTCAGCTTTGACCAGCTCAATAGCAGAAATGTGAAAAGAATTTAGAGACAACCAACAGAAATGATTAAGAGGCAAGACAGAGCTTCTGCAGAGAGATGAATAGCACTAAGTAGGCAGTCCTGAAGGCCTTGCTCAGCTAATGTTAGGTGATCATGGTATTCTAGAATCTATTCCTGTTCTCAATAAGGCGTATAATTAGTGTTCAGATGGACAGGTAATGAGGACAACCCAAAAGGAAGGGAGGTTGAAAGATAGGAATTGCCCAAACTCAAGTGCAGGAAACCACAGGAGACACAGTATTTCCCATGGAACAAGTCTGCATTGGTTTCAGGACAGTCTAGAAAGAAAACCAGAACATTTTATCTCTAGTTTCTTATTCCATAGGTGTTTGGGCTGCTTGTGTGTTTATTACCTACAAGTGATTGTCTAGTGGCTGGCAAAGATAAAGGATTGTAAGTTAGGTAAAAGAATGTGAGGGAAGTGTGGGGTTGTGAAACAGAAGGTAGAAGGTTCTCTTGCACATATGATGAGAATGGCATGTATTTGTTTGACTGCAAGATATTGCTTGTATGTGAAATGGTCTAAAGAGGCTGCTACATTTATATTTGATCTCAGATTAAAACTGACATAAATTAATTCCGATTTCTCATATTGAAGTTAGACTAGATTTATAAAATGTTTAATAAAACTGAGCACAATAAGAATTTCTGTAATCTTGTCTATTGAGCAATTCCCTGTATTTTAAAATGGCCTAATGACAGTGGAGAAGTTTAGCTGCCATGGTCATTGTGTAATCCAAGACAAAAACTTGGTGAATTGAAAGATAACATTTTCCAGGACACCTGAGCTTTGCAAGGTATTTAATTTGAAAATTCATTTACAGCTGGTACTTTCAGTGTATATTTCAGTATCAAGAGCATATATTTCAGAACTATATTTTTTTTCACTATGATTATACACTTGGTTCTTGACATCATTTTTTGTCCCTTGCCATTAAAACTATCAGCAATTCAGTATACTTTTCAACAATTTCTTTACTAAGCACACAGATGTAAAAGTAACAATTGCCATCTTGTGTGTTGTGAACTATTTGAATCTGTTAATGATTGCACTGTCCATACATGATGTTTAAGATACAGGCAGCTAGATATAGATCATGCATTCCTGGAGGATGGTTTAAGGTGACTGGGAAGCTGAACATCTGTTCTGTAGGTGAGCAGAATGGCAGCTAATCTCATATTGTCAGAAATCAGCGTGTTTATTCCCAAACTTTTTGTTTGGTGCTTGGCTGTGTCTCAGTGTGGGTGATGCCAATGACATCTCCTGAGATGCAAGTGCACGCAAGTGTTTGAAACATGGGCATGTCTGATTTAAAATCTTTTGCCACAAGTTGATCATGCCAGCTTTTGGGAACTGCTCACCAGTAACCATATGTTGCAATCAAGATAAGCAATTACTGTATGTCATATGTGCTTTAAATCGGACAAGAAAAGCTTGTGGTTTTAAGGTAGAACTCCTCAGAAAAGTACTATACCACTATATGGTGTCTGCACACCAGCTACTAGAGGGCATTGTTGCTAATAAGTATCAGCAGCACTACTTTGCAGTAATACTTCTTAGTTTGTGAGAGATCATTGAGTCAATTGTAACCCTTGGGTTACAGCTCCGTGTCTCTGCAGGAATAACTTACCCAGGAAGCACTGAATGGGGCTGCGTTTGTCTTATTGTTGTTTCTGCTTCACAAATGTTGTTTTAATTGTGACTGAGACCTCAGCCATTTGTTAACAATTTGCTTTCTTGTCAGAGGTGTGGCAGTGTTCATGTGAGTTGTTTGGGAAGAAAACAGTTGGAACAAATTACTTTGATTGCTCTATAGAATTAATCAAGATGCCAGTAAAAACAAGAGTCCAGATTCAGACTGTTCCTACAACGGTGGGAGGTAGGACCAGAGTGTCTTGGTGGAATTTTTCTCCTTGTTATTCTATGAAGTTCGTGAGAGCTGTGTGTCTCATGCTGTTGCTCCACCAACTCCAGTAAAATGAAGCACAGGCGTGCTGAACCATTGCTTCCTGCTGTTTGTGAGCCTCCAACATCTTTTACATGAGTTTTATGTTCCCTCTCTCGCTTTCCTGACAATTGTGTACTTCTGATAAATAAAATGAAATGTTTTAGTGCAGAAGGAAGAAACTGTACACAGATGAAATGCAACTAAGAAGGAAATCAGTCTTGAGGGTGTGTGTACCTTTTTAGCTAGCCCTCACCTGGATCTCCCTTTCTTCTAACACAGAAATGTAAATCACCTTCATGAGAATGTTCTGAAAGCCTTGAGCAGCCGCTTGAGGTGAGAAAATATGGGGAAAGTAATTTTCTGCTTGCTTTTAATTAGGAACATAGGATTTGGGATTGTAATCTGGATGTTCTGTATTATAAAGGATATCTAGCAACGTTTCCAGTAGCATAATTTTTATAACAATAGCTTCCAACAAACAATAGCGACTCTATGAACAAATTGTTTCTGTAAATATTACAGTATGGCCAATACAAAGATTTAAGAATCGCTACTTGGTTGAATGCCATTGCTAACAACTGATGGTCAAAGTGGCTGTTCTTATCCTCCAACCCTGCCTGTATCTCCCTTGAGGTAAGGAACTTCCTCTGGTTAATATGCAATACCAGGCACGTGCTGAGTTGCCTTTAATCTATCTATCTCATGCAAGGCCCTGGTCTTGCAGAGGATCAGTGCAGTACATGCTACCTTCAAGAGCTGACATGATCATATCTCATGATCATATGAGATACTTTCAGCTACTAAATTGCATTCAGAAGATGTATAGGTGTTTTTATTTGTGTATGTGTGTGCTGGAAGAGATGTACAAAATGACCTCAAACAGAATAGTAAATACTGATGAGACCTTGTGGTCCATGAAGACGACTGTGAAACTTCATGTTTTGCATTTCTATAAGTGGTGGATATCCCCCCCTGGAATAACTATTCTTTGAATCTGGTGTACAGTAAGTCTGGGACTTGTTTAATAAACAGCTCAGAGAGCTGATGGATTTTGTATTTTGCATTCACAGCATTTCTTCTTAATTTTCAGATAATCACCTTAGATATTCAAATGGATTAGGGAGGAAACAATGGCTTTTCAGACAATCTAATCCTTCGAATGGGTATTTTTACTGGAAGGGATTGTTTGGGGGCTGCAATCAGCCAGCAACGCCTGGATTTTGTTGTATTTTGATGAAAAGGAATTGAATTGCAAAGAAGTTTGCCATTGCCTTGGAGAAGGCTGAGTATGTCAGGGTGCTGGACTCTTCAGATAACATGGCTATTTCAGTGGGACTCTGAAACGAGCTGAGATATGCTGAAAACTTAGCTCACTAGGTAGATGGCTATGAACTCCTAGAAACCAGTGCCAAAACAGACCCCAGAATGGGGACGCATTCTTATCACAACACCCTGAACCCCAGCCATGATCAAATAAAACACTTTCAAGCTGTTACATGCGGTCCTGTGCTAATGCATCTGATTACATTTTATTCCGAGGCTTTAGGTAAACAACTGCACAACAGTTCAAAATGAGAAACGAAAAGTGCTTGTGTTGGGGGTAGCTCAGAAAGTTTTTTTAGATAGTTACAGAAGAAATTCCTGTCTCACCCTCCTGAAATGTGATCATTACAATAACATATATTGCAAAAGAAAGAATCTGTATCAACACCTCCCAACATAAATGGACGGAAATAGTGACTTTGCCTATTATTATTCTAAAGGTTGTTAGTACTGCTAATAAAATGTTTCTTAAGCTCCACAGCTAGATGGGTTTCCTGTGGAATTGTCTAAAGCCTTCCAATCCTAACTGTTTGCAATATTAAGAAAAGCATTTGCAGAACTGCTGTACCAGAATAAGGCCACCTTTCCCAGGAAATACAGCTCCAGTTACAGTCGTATTGACAAAAGGCCAAAAAGGCCAGAGCAGTGCACTTATAGACACATTTCCTTGTCATATGTGGAATGCTGGCTTATTGCTGATGTGCAGCACTTGTGTTTAGAACTGAATTTGCAATGGGAAGCTTGCTGCAGGAGGACCAAAAGGCATAAAGGCAAACTCCTACACACTTTTGCCACTCACAACCTTTCTGCCCCATGTATCCAGAGCACTATATTTGCTCTTGGGTTCTTGTCTCTTTTCCAAAGCCCACAGGCTGCCTCACCCTTCATCTTCCTGAATTCTTTACCATTTTCTGGCAGCCATCTGCTGTGCCTCAGTCGGAAATGTCTGGTCCTTTGTCTTCATTTAAAAAAACCCCAACACTTTCTTCCAGTTCTTCTGGAGGGGAGTGCACATCATCCACCGGTGCTCGCAGTAAGCTGTGCCTTTGCCTCAGTAGCTGTCATAGTGTGCGCAGAGAGAATACAGGCAGATGCAGGATCAGCTTGCAGAATAAAAAGTGGATGAGCTTTCAAATAATCTTGTATCGGAACCCAAATTGATTGCTGAACTTTCCGCTCAATTTTAATTTCCCTTGATGCCATGTTTTAAAATAAATATACAGGGTTTTTTTCATTAGTATTATCCGGCCGTCTATTACTGCTGTTGCCATGATGTTCCAATCAGCCATGTGGTGTGTATGTGAGAGGTCTCAGTATCTGCAGCTTGGTTACAACAACAATCTCTCCAGTCCCTCAGTTTAAACAATTTAAAATGTCATGTCAGGAATGAAAGTGTATTAATCACTGCACACCTAAACAGAGTTCCTAGGAAGAAGACTGAAATTGTGGATTCAGAAGCCCATTGAATGAGGTGGGGAATGTGCTGAGGAGATAACCTTTGCCTTGAAATCTCATGTCATGTTAGTATGATGTGAGACCCTGTGGGTGCAAGTCTGTAGAGCTCAACTTCTTGCTTGTTTTGAAGGGAAACACCATGCAACACACAGGAGCACTGGTACAGAAAGGGTAATATTTGGATATTTTGGGATAACCGGAATAGGAACCTAAGCAAAATAGTTTCTTTTCATTATGACATAGGTGGCAGTTTGTCTAAGAGGCATTTAATGATTATAACAGCAGGGACCAACTTTTCTCTTTCGTAATTAGCCCTATTAGAGTGAAGACATGCACATGGCTGACCTTGAAACCAGAATCGATAGTTCTGTTTGCTTTTCTCAGTGTGTAAGTATTTAGCAGACAATGTATACATTACCCCTTTTTCATTTCTTGCATCATTTGAAATCCTGTTTGATCAACATCTAACATGAAGTAATATCCAAGAAAGAATTGAATGCAGATGTTTAATGTAAGTTGTTCTTTCACTGTTCCGATGTACCAAATTACCAAACCTTGTAACAGTGAACAAATGTTTATCCAAGTGTAATGCAGATTCATTATGGTGATGTTAGATTATGTTCTGAGGTAATGATTATATGGTCCATTGAGACTTGTGTTCTATTCTTGATTTTTCAGCTGACCTGCTATATGAATATGGACATTACTCTCTGCCAGTGATTTTCTTACCATGTTTATCATGTCTTGTTTATGTAAACAGTAAGATATTAACAAAAAAGAGAGTCATTTACTGTATTTAATAGGATTTAGCACAATATGATCTAGTCTTGTTTGAATCTGCTTGGCATTACAGTGATACAAATAATTACTTACAATTACTTACGGCTCTTAATTCACTGCAGTCGCCAATGGCACGTTTTCTTTAGGGAATCTACATTAATCCTCTCTTGTCATTGTTGTAATGATACTACAGTTGTAAGAGGTTGAACTGCAAAATTCAAATCTAGTTAGTTAATGGCCTCAGAGAGCTTTGAGAACTATTTGGTTTAGGCTTCAGTAAAGGTCAGAGGAATGGAAATATCAGTTTATGTGCTATCAGCAGTCACTGGTAGCTCAGGTTGTACTTCAGTCCTCCCTTCAGTATGAGGGCAGAATTTTTAAGAACTCCCCATATATTGCCCACCCTTTGGTTTCCATGAGATTTACATGTTGTTTTGAAGCTTATTTCCCTTTTCCCCTTCTTGAAATGTCCAGTTAAAAATAGGAGAATATCAACCTCATGAGAAGCTTCAAGTTTATACAATGTCATAGCAATGCCTCTGCTAAAACTGCATCAAGGGATGAAGCCAGGTAGAACACCACCAGTAAGCAAGAGAGGTGTAACACTGCAATAGGGAAATGTCTAAACAAACTTGGAAAAGAACGAAATAACTCTTTGTCTTAGTAACCTTGGGAAAGAGCATTTTAGAAATACTTAGTCTGGTCATAAGGAGCATTTGCTTTTCTCTCTTCTCCCATGGAACATGGCAGCTACCAGCTATGCTACAATGCCAGCTGGAGGAAGAAATACTGCAGGTTTCTTGAATACACTAAACTCAACTGTTTTTCCCTTGTCCCTCAAAGCCAAAATTGCTCATATTTTTGATTCATACATATCCAGTAGCAAATAATGTTTCAGTAACAACTTAGAGTGAAGGGATGAAGGAGTCATGGAGATGGTATTTGCAGCTCTCTAGGAACAGATTCATTTTTCATGGGGGCAAAGTCAGATTTGTGTATGGTTTGTGCTATAGCTGCATTTCCACTTTTGTTCTTGATGTGTTTCATAATCAGCATAATTTACAATCAGAGTTATTTCTTCTTGAGACAGTGGGTCAGGAACCTAAGAAACTATTCTCAGTGACATGGTTTAGTGGTGGTCTTGGCAATCCTGGGGTAATGGTTGGACTTGATGATCTTTCAAGGTCTTTTCCAACCTAGTTGATTCTATGATTCTGTGATTCCGATACTACCTGTAGTATGGCGCTGGGGTTAAGAAAAGAATTGCTACTAGTGGTAATTCCTCTATGGTCTATGAGATCCCTGAACTACAATAAACTAAGGAGAAGATTTTTGAAAGCCTGTGCTTTTGATTAACTTCTGTAAAATAGAACAGAGGTTGGGCTTTACCATTATGAGGAAATGGCTATAATCCTGAAAACTATAAAGATCCTACATCTATTTTAACACTCTGTATGTATACAAGAAGCCTCATATATGACTGTCATACTAAATTATTAATTTAACTACTGTCAGTTGACATAAATATGACATTTCTATAGATTATTTCAAGCGTGTTTGTAAGAGAGAACACAATTCAGAAGAATATTTGGCTCTTGTTAAAATATTTAAGCAGAGTCACTTTTAGAACCAAAGGAGTTGATGTCTGTCCCTTAGTTTGTGCATCTGTGTTTGTGTGTACACAACAGCAGTGGAGGAAGGTTTTACAGAAGGGAGGTAGACAGATTAAAACCTGATTAGTTTTAAGGATCCTCCCCAGTATCACGCACATCGGTCCGTGCACACTCTGCAGAACATGTACTTCTTGCAAAACCTGACAGGCACGGAATGAAATCCCTCTCCTGAGGACAGCTGGAGAGTTATGCAACTTCAGGAGGATTATGCAGATGTGTATATGCTGTGAAGTTGCCTGATGGATTATGAGCCTGTGTAGGTTTGATTTAGAAAGAAAAACAGCTTAATTCTCTTCCGTAGTGAATGGAATGTTTCCAAAGAGGGCCAGAAGCCTGGAGCCTACAGAGCTGATAGGGTCTGACTGATGAACGGGCCTATTTTGGTGTCTTCAGTCTGAGCGGCAATGAGAGACTGGCCATGTTTAGGCAGGAGGTGTGTTATTCTGTACTCTATTTAACGGAAGTTGTGTTCTCCGTCTCTACAGAACTTGCCAGAAGCTCAGTGTAGGGATGTTATTTGTAATTTAGTCCTGCTTAAATCCTTTTGTAATATGCCGTCTAATGATGATGAATATTTTACACAGTTTTATTAAACTGTGAAACATTAAGTAGACATGTTCTATCAAGAACTGCATCAGTTGTGATTAAAAGGCAGATGTTATTTTACCTCCTATTTCACTGGCAGAGTTTGATCATCTTTGTATTCAGGCAGTGGCCTGGCAGAGCTGCATGCTACAATCTTCACCATTTGTAAACGGGAATGCTGGGAGGAAACATGCAAAGTGAAAGGCACATCTATTCCTGGTGGCTGATGGCTCTATCCACTCAACCAAAACATGCCTTCCAGCTGGAGAACGCTGCAGGGAGTCCTGCAGGTCTGTCCTGCTGCTTTGGAGACATGGAGAGGCCTTGCACTTGTGAACACAGACAGATGAGAAATTAAAGAGTTGTTCCTGCTTTTAAAGAATTCATCTTTGACATAGACAAGATCCCTGGACCGCTTTTGAAGTTCAGTAATTCGTGTATAGCACTGCCTAAAGCAGACAGAACCCAGAAGTTATTATAGGTGGAAAAGGTTGTCAGGGAATGCAAAGCATATGCACTTTGATCATTGATAGAGTATCCCTTATGTAGTATCACATCATTACTGTGAGCATGAAAACAGATCGATAAAATACTCTACTGCAGGCAGTTAACTGTTTTGAAACTCAAGCAGCCCCCAAAGCCCCAAATTACCACATGATAGCTGAGGAAATAAACTGTAGGTTATCACATTTAGTAGATACCTACTTCTGTATTTAGGGATTCTTTGCTGTCTGACTATGAAAGGCACTTAAAATAATTGTCAAAAACTACATGTTAGAGGCTGGGACGCTGCAAGCACAGCAGGCTGGAATAATTCAAACCCGCGTTGTCAGTAGGTGATTCTGATTGTATTAACATCCATTTCACATGAGGGTCACAGCTCCGAGTTCAGTGAATTTACTCTTGATTTATATGTCTATAAAGGACAGGAACAATCATAAGATACTCCCTGTGATACTCTGAAATCAATACAAAGAACCAAAGAACAAGGAAGGCTGCTAACAAGCTTTCAGGTCATGGACTGAGCGCTGCAGTCTACTTGTCAGCCATTGGTTGAAAGTGGAGCAAAAACCAGCTATAAATTTGCTAAACATTAGATATCTGTTTGAAACCGATTTTCTTACATTTGTGAAATGAAGAAGGTCATTAGAAACATCCAGATTTTCCCCTCAGGGCACTGAAATGCCTAACGCGTGATTTGCATTTGCTGCCCCAAGCCAGCTTTTCACAGCTTTGAATTTTCAGGTGAAAATTGTTTCATATTTTTCTTTCTGAATGTGTTCCCCTAAGTTTCCATTTCTGTGAACTTGCTTTATTATTTATTTCCACTAAACCAGACTTTCTTAAGCTGCAACAACTTTTTGTATAACCCAAGTTTTATTTAATTTATAAGACAAACATGCAGCATGTGTACCCAAGTTAGAGCTATTCATATTATGGACTAGACCCTAACATGGCATAAGAATAAGCTGAAGAACAGCCAGAAACATTTGGTTGTTTTACTATATGTGTTTCAATAATAGCCCTGGGCTTACTAGAGATTTTCCATGCTATTCTCCTTTGATGCCAGGGAGACACAATTTATAGTACACTCTAGGAGTGCCAGCTCACACTCAAGGAAATTCTGTTCTGGGGTTAAAAGGAAGGCAGGGTTGGGATTCAGTTTCTGCACTATAAAGTTGAATAGGAATTATTCTAGTCATAGTCCTTGTCTTGAGATTTTCTTAGTGACAAATGATGCAGGAGGCTTGCTTTCAAATATTCCTAAAGATTTCCTGCCCTCATTCCTTCATCTGAATGATTGAAGGATTAGGTAGAGCTTCCATGTGCAATGTCGCATAATTTAGCAGGCTTGGAGACTGGAGCTAAAGGAAATGCGAAATTCACAACTTCAGTATAAATCTCCTTTTGTAAGGTAGAAAATGCACATTCCCAAAAGTTTTCCATCTCCTGACTGCCTGAGAAATGTTTTCCTTTATCTCTTAGGCACTGTGGCTGTGACCTTCCCCCTGAGTTGGCAGTTCTCACTGAGGCAAATTCCATGAACCTTCTGAGCTTGTTTGACTTGAGGCTGCAGATATTCCGTATTGGACAAGATCCCAGTAATCTGCTGTGCTTTTCCTTCTGTGTTACTTATATACTTAAACGGCAGCTACAGAAATTCTATCATTTTTGTGACTGATGAAACCCCTCTTAAAATACAGGATCCTGGACAGCAGTACATTTCCCTTAATCTAATTTGCAAGGACTTCTCTGATCAAGCGGGGTGCCAGCATATGAACTTGGTATTTCTGCCACTGCTTAAAGCTTAAACTCATCTCTGAAGATGCAATTATTTACGGTTTTCTCCCTTTCAGCTTTATGGTTCCCAGAAAGCATGATTAAGTTAAAAAAAAAAAAAAAGGAAAGCTGAGTTGCAAATGCTCAGCATCTCTCGAGGTGGTGGGTGGGCGGTGAGAAGGGAGAAGGGAAATAGCTTGAGACTTGTGTTGTTAAAGGAAATAATTATTCAGATAAATTGTTTGTAAATGTAAGGAGTTGAAAAGTGTGTCTACAAGTAAGAGATCAGGGTTGCAGGGATGACTTTTTGAAACATTCTGCCACATGCCTGGATTTTGGGATGGAAATCCTTGTTTTTCTACTTGTTTTGCCGAACTGCTGCGTTGAACTTTGGACTTAGGCAGGTCACTTTCTTCACTGTCTCACTAACTCAATAGACCTCAGTCTCCACGGGGCCTTCTAGGCATAACTTCAATACAAATATACAAATAATGATTCTGAGGCTGGAAAATCTCCCGGTCTATTTTAAATGGGTATTTGTTTTTAGTGAAGATATAAATTACTAAGATGTCCTATTATCAGAGTTGCAGCTGTGAAACAGGCAACTGGAAAGTAGAATTTGTTTTATTTGAAGAGAGAATTGAATCTGAAGATCTTGATAAGGCTTAATTTAAAAACTTCTCATGTTTCTTAACTCCCTTATTTTGCGGAAAATGCTGGTTTTTGTCTGTACTCAATTAGATTTATAAATAAATATTTCAGAGACATTTTCCAGTAGTTGTAAAGAATACTTTTGCTTCATTTCTTAATATATACTTTTTTATGTGTATACACTCTTTATGTATACTCTTTATGTGTATATACTCTGTATGTGTCCTTGCTCACTAAAACAATGCCTAGACTGAACAAGCGATGAATGCTGTCAGCAGTGGGTGAATCAGTGAAAATGAGTGGTGTGGTTTTTGTGGAGGGTGAAGAAATCTGCATGGCTGAAATGCTTCGGAGACCATTTCTTTCTAGCAGAACAATTTGCAAGTATGGCTGGTTGAAACTGCTCCATTAAAACTGTTTCTCAACAATAAATTAGATTGTTGACTGGAAACATGTTTTTCCTCCAGAAATGTTTCTTCTGGAAGATGTTGAGTCTTCTCTTTAAAAAGTCAGGGCTCACAAAGCCAAAATATTTCAGCCAAACTTGCTAAATGTTTTTCAGGGGAAATGATGTATGGCTGCATTAGCACTGGGAAAAAACTCCAACCCCCTGACTGAGGCCTGGTTGCCATAAGCTTGTGTTATAGGTAAAGCAGACAGGGAAAGGGATGGTCCAGATCGTGACAGATCTTAGGGCCATGTAACTTTGGTTCTGTCTCCCAGATCTTGCACAAATCTGACCTTGGTGCCTTGCCCAAATTTGTGCCATAATAAGATGTTAAATGAGGTCTGTCTTTCTGTAAGAGCTGAAGCATGTTGATAGGCAGCGTAGAAATGCTTTATTGTCACTGCCTGTGCATGTGATGTTTCTGAGATTTCAGCCCAAGGAGAGTTATTTTGGCACCAGATTGACGTGAACAATATGAAGAAGGGTAGAACAGTTTGCAAAAGTGTTTGGTTTGTTCAGTGACTATTTTGTCCCCTCAAAATAGATCTCTCATAAACTGGGAAGGAACTGGTTAGTAACAAATGAGAATTCTTCAAGAGGGAAATCAAACGTCCCAGTACTAATTAGTTGAAATTAAGATCATTCAAATATTTATATAGGGAAGGCAAGTATTCTGGGAACATGCTGGGATAAATCACATGGCTGGAATATTAATAGCGAGGCAATAAATCTGCACAGAAAGAATCAAGGTGAAAATGTAGGGGAGGGATTGTACTATTTATCAAAAGACAATTATAACCAGCAGTTAAATACAGATGGTTAGTGAAAGAAGTTGTAACAATGACATTTTATGTGTTATGCTGACAGAGAAAATGTAAAGAGGAATTAGGATGGAACATTTACTGTGGGCCACAGAATCAGGACAAAGTGGCTGAACCAAATACAGAAGAAGCTGAAGGAAACTTGCATCCACCCCTCTAGTTCTGTTCCTTCCTTCCCTGCATCTGCGTGCAAACTGGTGTGTTCAGCTGCAAGCCTCTGGTCAGGTAGGAGCTTTGGGCAGAAGGAATTTGAACCTATGCTATCGATAACTGTAGACCTGAGAGGGTGTCCAGAGCTGGTCCTTATGTGGCCACATTAATCTTTGGCCTGTGTGATTTCAGGCAGCCTCCTCACCTTTGTCCTGTCTTAGGCTGCGGGTATCACAAAAGGGTAACTGACACATGGAGCAAGACTGGGAAGAATGTCTGCTGCTCCATTCCATTTTGGAAGACTGTACACTTGAATCTTAGATAGCTAAAGTGAGAGTTAAGTCCCACAGCCCAACAGTGGCAGGCTTCAAAACTATTGTATAGTGGCTTGAGTTTTTGTCAATGAAGTTCCTTAAGCCCCTGAAGTTGTGGGGCATATCCTGTGCTGCTCCTGTCTCAGCAGGGTCACCCAGGTCTGCTGAGGACCTGCCTGCCTGGGCACTCTAAACATAACTAGGAAGGGTTGCGGAAATCTCAGGCTGAGCAGGCAGAGCAGATGCCCTTTTATACAGTCAATCAGTAGCTCTCCTGTTGTATGCAGGATTTTATTAGTTACCAATTAAAGATGTACATATTCTTTGTAATAGGACCTCGCTTCTTACTCCAGGAATCAAAGAGACTAGCCTGGGTATTACTGCTTTAATTTAGTTTCTTGTCACTTTATTTTTCTTAGTCTATTTCTTTGGCACTTTCTTTTGTAAAAAGAAAAGAAAAAAAAAGAGAGAATTTGGCAATTTATTAATTGTTACATTGGTCTGGGTTTTGTGTGACGGATTGTTTCATTACTGTGCTCAGGTAAAGGGGGGAAAGGCAGGACTGTTCCAGTTTTAGTTACTGCTTTTTAGCATACACTACTTCAAAGTCAGCACTAAATACATGCATTTTTTCTAGGCAGTATAGAACACTGCCATGTAATGGCAAAGGGTTCAAACAATACAGAGCTTGGACATGGCAAGTGTGGAGGAAGTGAACTGGCATGCTATTTTAATTTTTCTTCTTTTTTATTAATCTTTATAATGTTGCATAGCCACAAATGCTGCATACCAGGTAAGGGTGAAATGTCTGCATAAGGAACATACTGCAGGCAGCACACAGCCCTTGTGCAGAAAGGATTCATGTACCCCATAGGGAGGTCAGACATGAGAACTCTCCTTTCTGGGAAGCCTCTTGCTGAAGAGCTTGGAGTGCTTTGGCTCATGAGGGCTGTGAGCAGCCTGTTACCTGCCCAGGTGATGGTGTGCCCTTTGGAGAGGGCACAGCGCTGCGGTCCAGCATCTCCCCTCACAGCATCACTGACACAGGGAAAAGATTGATTGACCCTTGAAATCTCAGAGACAAGGTTTCTCCTTGTAATGTGCAGTTCTATGTGTTTTGAACACTTTCCTAGCAGTAGCTGGTGATTTAAGCTTAGGATCTTTTCATTTTAGTATGCAAAATCAAATGTTGAGAGAACATCTCCTCAGGGAAGGTCTGGCTGCAGTTTATACAGATATACCCTTGCTAGAACAGGAACTGATAGCACAAACTTGGTGTGAACTAGAAGATCTGTAAATCCAAGTAAATACTTGGGCAGTTTGTGCTGAGCAATATACTCCAGTTACAGAACCGTTTGTACTTCAGGTACCTTGTGTAAAGCTACTTTGGGTATTTCAGCACATGCTGCTCCAACACCTTTCCTTCAGCATGGTATGCATCCAGGGGATAGAGTATTATTTTCTCCTTTCCATAGGCCTGTCTCCAGCAAAGGCAACCATCTGTGCATGTGATGGCAGCAGCACAGGATACCCTCAGATCAAACTATGGGAGCACAGTTGCAGTATCTAGCCCTTCTCTCTTCATTCCAATAAATGAAACATGATGTGGCTTCATTCACACCAATTAATGTAGAGGTCTGTGGGCTCTGAGTAATGCAGCAGTACATATATTCCACATTGAGTTTTTCTAGTTCATTCTAAAAACATGTGAAGTGTCCTGCTGGAGGCAGCCATGGCAAGGCCCTGGCATGGAAACCAGGCAGCAACCTCAGCTGCCTGTGCCAAGAATCCCAGGAAAATATTCTAGGAAACAGGGAAGAACTAGTCTTGTGGAGGGTGTTCCCCTGAATTTCTCTGCTATGGTGGTGTAAGAGCAAGGAAGAACTGTTCTTCTTGAATTTCACTCATTCAGGCTCTGTGGTGGTTGGCATGCTTTGGATCCCCTCCCCAGCATCAAACATGGATCCAGTTTTGCTCTGGCAGGATAATGGGCCCATTGCTGTGCTGTGGGGCACATTCTCAGTCAGCCTAAATTTGCATCGTGAATCTATGGCAGGAAATCTTGGCTTTGTTGAAGTCAATGTGAAGATCTCACTGACTTCAGAGGGGGATCAGGATTTATTCCAGTGAGTTCAGAGGAAGCACAGTTCTTACCAACTGCAGATCTGGCTCCATCATTTGACACTTTTTCTCTGTTTGGTTTTGTTTAAGGTTTTAAAGAAGGTTGTAAAACAGCTCCAGGAACACCTTAAGCTTGAGGAGCTTTGGGTTCCTGGCCCCATGTAGTAAGATAATAACATAAGGACATGGGACTTGATTTCTCTATGGAAATGAACTACATGGAGGCAGTTACTGATGCTTTTTGTTTATATCATTACTCTGCAGCGCAGCTGTTATCCATATTAAAGCATATTTGCTAATCTCCAATATTTTCAAGAATAAAAATCCATCTTAATTAGTAGAAGCATTGTTTGGGCTGTTTTGTATTTCTATAATATATTCTGTCTCCTTACTGTTTCTGGATGTATCAGATACAAATAAGAAGTCTGATTTCAAATACAGGGCCAACCCCTCTCCCTTTCAAGTTTATGAGCAGAAGTTATTTCAATTTCAGCAGGATGGGATGGATGGAACATAAAAAAGCCACATCATCAGCTTAAAATACAAGTCCAATAAAAACAAAGTTGGAACTTTACCAGCTGTGTACTGATGAAAGTATATGAGATTTTAAGTAAGAGAAGCTGCTCAATATGGACTCACAAACAAAACAAAACAAAAAATGAGCCAACAGAAAAAGCAAAAGGAAGAACTGGGAAAGCCCAGCGCAGAAGCAATCCCAACAGAGGTCATTTGAGAAGATAAGTAAAGGGATGTTTGAATGTAATGTGCAAATTGATCTACTCCATTATTCAGAATAATCTTTCCCTTTTTATCCTTAACCTAAAGAAATGGGAAAACCAAACTTGAACAACAAACCAAGGAAGCAGAAAATTGCGTACTGCCCTAACTGATCGGGCCTGGGGCCCATAAAACCCAGTCACCGCCATGACCTGTACTAGCCAGATGTTATGTTTCTTCTATACCCTTCACTTGTGTCCATAATATTGGAATGGAAGGTTATAACTGGACTCTTTGTCATAAAGGAGCAGGAACAGTCAAGGATATCCAGGAAAATTCCTTGGCAGAGGAGCAGCTTCCCGCAGGAAGCCAGCACATGTTGGTTTCCAGCAGGGTTCAGCCCATGAGGATGCAGCTCCCCTCCGCCTGCGGTGGGTGAGGCCGTGGAGCACGGAGTGCCCAGGAACAGGCCGGAGAGCTCTGCAAGGCTGAAGGGAAGGAGAAACCAGCAAACCTGATAATGGAACAGCTCAGGAAACACACACATTATCTGAAAGGAAGAAGCAGGATGGCATTTATCCTGGCCATATGGAAACAAATATAACTTGGGGTTTTTTTCCATAAAGGCCGCTCTTGGTTATTGAATTATTTCAAAAAATCTTCTTCTACATCATATTTATAGTATTCCTTTTGCTTTCCCGGCCTCTCTCTCCATTTGCAGATATTTAGTCTCAGATGGCTTTGCAGCAAGTAACTGGTGAATAGTCCAGACAGTTTTTCCCGTGAAACGGCTGTGTGGGGTCACTGATTCTGTGGGGTGAAGATCTCTGATCACGGTTTGCCTATGTTGGTGCCACTTTTCCCATTTGGGTCCTTGCTTTCAGCGGGAACCCGAGGCTCCAAGGGAACTCATCTCGAGGAGCCCAGAGTTTGTCCCGTCGGGCTCGTGTTTTCTAGGGAATTCCGTGTGCATTCCCGAGCTGGAGCCGGGACCGCGCACCGCGATCGCAGGGCTCTGCCCTCACCCCGGGGGGGTCCCGACCCCGGCGGGGCGGGGGGGCGGGATATCTTCGCTTTTGTTCTCGCCCCCCCCCCCGCCGCTCCCGCGTCCCGTCCCAAGCGGAGCAGCGCTCCGAGGCACGGGCGGGTCCCGGCGGGGGGTGCGCGGCGGCGGGGCCGGGCGGTCTCCGGTGCTGCCCGGCGGGGCGGGCGGTCCCCGCTCCCCTCGGCCCGGCTGCGCCGTGTGGCAGCGCCTCTGTCAATCAGCCTGACTTCACTCCCGCACGCCCTGTGTATCCAGTATTATACCCCCGCCGCCTCCTGGTGTCTCTGCTTCGCTGCGAGCCGGGAGCGCGGCCGCCACTGCCGCTGCGGCTGCGGCTGGGCGAATGCGCGGGCGGCGGGGCGCGGGGCAGCGCTGAGCGGCGCGGACCGGCGAGGAGAGGCGCGGAGCGGGGCTGCCGCCTGGCCGGCCCCGGCTGCGGGCAGCCCGGGCACCGGCCCCCCGCGTCGGGCCGGGGCCACCGCGATGGACGCTCCCGCGGGCATCGCCCTCGTCCTGCTCTGCTGCGCGCTCGCCCTGCCCGCCGGCGCCCTGCGGCGCCCCGGGGACAGAGGTAGGTCTCCGCCGAGACGCCTTTGGGCTGCTCGCTTTGCCCCGGTGCTTTGCAGCCCGCCCGTCTGAAGTGGCGGCTCGTCCGCCCGCGGCTTTCCGCTCCCCTTGAACTTCTTCTGCGGCTACTTTTGCCGGGTTTCCAGTTGTTTCCTGCAAGCGGCAGGCGGGGACGGGGACGTGGACAGAGACACCCGCGCCGCCGGCGGGGAAGGGACGCGGGAGCCCCGCCGGCAGTGACAGCGCTACACCCGCAGCCCCGCGGCCGCCCGCCGCTTGCCCCGCGGAGGGGGCGAGCCCGGGCGGGCAGGGCTCGGCGCTTGGAGTTCCCCATGCGGGATGAAGCACATGGCAGCTCGTCTGCCGCCTCTTCCTCCTCCTGCCCCGGCCATCGCCGCCGTCCCAAACTCCCGGGGCTCCCGGTGCCGGTCGCTGCCCCTGGCGTGCCTGTCGCTACCCGACTCATCCCCGCCGCACCGGGGGTAGTTTGAGGGACGCGCCTTTCCCTTGCAGGCTTGCCACCCGCAAACCAAGCCCTTATCCCTGCCCCTCCGAGCAGTCCCGAAGTGGATCAGCGTCCTCTCATCATCGCTGGCCACCCGGCTATCCCCAAAGTCCCTGGCGCGACCCGAGCACCCATCGGGTGGGCAGTGGTGCGGAGTTCGGGCGGGGTGGGCAAAGGGTAGTAGGACCCCGTTGCATGGGCAGGAGTGGGGGTCCCGGCGGTGTGGGGAGGCTCATGGTGCCTTCTCGTGTTTTGGGGAGCAAAAGGCAAGTTTGAATGAACTCTGCACACTTCATGCCTCTGCCTGTACAGAGTGCAGTGTCCATCTGCCTTATGTAAGTGTCTGCTGTGCTAATGAATAATGGAATAAAAATCCCGCGGCATCAGGATATGTTTAGTTCTAGTGTCTCTTTCCTCTCCTGCTTTCTCCCTGTAAAGATCCAATTCTGAGGAATATAGAGGAGTACAGCCTTGTCATCCCCACCAGCACCGATTCAGAGGGCAGGTTCCTATCCCACTTGGTGTCTGGACCGCCAAAAGCACGCTTCAGGAGAGCCACGGAGGACTTGCAGCATGAAGCAGCAAATGAGCAAATATTTTACAATGTCACTGTTTTCGGAAGAGAGTTTCACTTCAGGCTGCGGCTAAACTCCAGGCTTGTGGCCCCTGGAGCAACAGTTGAGTGGCAGGAGGACTCTGATGAGACTCACATTGAACCTCTCTATGGGAATTGCCTCTATGTTGGGGATATCACTGATTTGCCAAATGCTTCAGTCGCTATCAGCAATTGCGATGGGCTGGTAAGTTACTTTTGTTATTCTATCAAAGATAATTACATTAATTTCCTCCAGCCTTTAAATATAAAATGTGTGGACTGTCAGAAACTCACACCTCATATGGTAACTGTGAATGCAAATTAACTAATGTTCCCTTGTGTGGGAATAGCTGCGCTGCACCAGGCACTTCTTTACAGACAGTGGCACTAGAAGTTTGAGCACATGCTCTGTGGTAGCTACTCTGGAACAGAAGCCAGGATTTATGTTGATTTGTGGGGAAGTTACTTGAGGTGCCTGACGCTTTGAAACAGGGGATGAAATAGCAGGTTCTCAGCAGCTTCTTCCACTTTCCACTTCCAGTTTGCAAAGGGAAATTTTAGAAGAGTTAATCCCAAATAACGGGCTGGGCTGCCCTGGAAACAGATTTGAGAGGTAAAAATGGGTTTGCCCTGGAAAATTTTAATGTATTCAGAGTCTGTTTTCATGGATCTTTCACTCGGTGAGTTTCATTGCCTGATCAAGTGATTGATGGAAAGCCACAAAAGAGTTTGAGTTTTACAGGCAAATCAGCTCCCTGTGATGCATTTTGCAAGCCTCTGTGTTTAAAACTTGCTGCAGCTTTCTGCTCTGGAGTGCATGTTCAGCAGCCAAGTTACAACTGTTTGTCCCTGGCATCCAAAAATGTCATACCATCATTTGAACAGTGGTTACTGCACAGCAGTTTCTTTAGTGAGAAAAGGGCTGTATGTTTGGTAATGAACAGTTTATCATGCCAGTGTTTTCTTGCTATACCCTTTAGAATTCATGATTCTGAGATTACTTAATTTTAATGCATTCTATTCTCTGCCTAAAAAGCCAGTGTGAGTGAGTTGTATTTCTGTTTATTTAATCACAGAAAGTTGTTCATTTGCTGTGCCAAGAAAATAACATGTATGGAGATAGTATGTTGGCTGCCTGAGAATAGAAGGGAATCAAATACTTTCCCCCTTACTCTTTCCTTTCCTGTGGTTTCTCCTAGCTGCATGCATTCCTGTTTTGAGGAGCAGGTTTTAGTGCTGCAGTTGTTTGATGTGGACAGCTGGCTGAGGCCAAGAGGAACATCAGGACTGAAGAAGAAGAGCAGTTCAGAAAGCAGAGTGTGAGCTTGCAGACCTGCCTCTGGGGAGGAAGCAGAAGTGCTTTGCTCTCCCCACACCTAGCACAGATCATTTTGCCTGATTTACTTGCTCTGGGCATTGCAGAACTGGGGTGGAGCCAAAGCTCTTCTTCCTTGTCCGTCTGTGCTGAAAGGTCTAGGAAGACCCTGTTGATGGCTGCTGCTTGCCTTGTGCTCCCTCATCAGCACAGGTGTTGACTGTAAGGGCAGTGAGGGAGCTTGTTCCTTCTTCTTCCCAGTATTAGCCAGAGTGTGGCTCCTTATATTTGGAGAAGAGCTTTGTGATAAAATATAACAGGAGTTAAAGCCAAAGTATGGGTAAGACTCTAAATGATCAAGGCTTCATGTTGCATGTGTAAATGACAAAGTGTTCATGAAATGCTGCCGGTTTTGCATTTGTAAGGAACTTCTCAAACACAAGGGAATGAAGCCAGGCCTCAATTCAATGGCACTCATAAATGGCTAGGATCCAGAGAGCTACCAAAGGAATTCTAGTTTTCAACCCGTATCCACAGCCTGTGTGCCTGCATCTTTCCAGCATTCTTGTTACCATTAGAAGCAGGAGAGTTGGTCTAGTGTAGAAGCCTCTGTGTTCCAACCTGGATGTCACACTAGTTGTTGCATGGCACTACAACTTCTGTGAGTCTGCTAATACTTTTGGAAATGGCTTACTCTTTCCTCCAGTGTGTATCCACATTGTAAATGCTGCAGGGCAGAGACATGTTTGGTCTTGCCCAGGTCACTGAAGCCTTCCTGCAGGAAGCATTGCCTCAATACTTTTAAGCATTTGGCCATAATGATTTCCCTGAGATTGTGCAGTAAATCTATTGTGGAACAACAAATTGAACTCCAGTCCCTTGGGTACTATGTTCCATCTCTACCCATTCCCTCCATCTCAGTTTCCTTCTTTCTTAGGGCGGGAGAGTTTAGAACAGACATCAATAGAATTACACAGACTCCAAGAAATGATACTAGTGGTTCCGCAAAAGCCACTGGTCCATGGACCGCAATAATAAGCAACTGACCCACTCTGAAGTTAATACCGCACTTAACTGTCTCTTGGTTTACCTTTTTTTTTCTGGTGTTAGCAAAGAGTATTGAAGAGTTTCCAGAGAAATGTACTGGCAGCAAGACATTCTTAGGGACCAGTGAGCTCTGTGTTATTCTCAGGGTTATTTTAGATGTGCATGAAGACATGGACTAGGCTATTCTCAACTAGGTTTCTATGTCCTTTTTTTCTTCACACCTAGTTTACTTCAGAGGAGAAATGCCACAGTATCTTTCAGTTGCCTACAATATGCACACCATGGCCAGTGTTCCTAACATAGCCCAAGTACTTCCACCTCCTTTTCTAGGTTACTCTGGAGATAGGAATGACTGAGCTCTCTGATAACTGAGTTGTAAACTGATAAGTGTTAAGAGTTGTTTGTTATAAACTTGCTTCATGTAATTCCTAGTATTTTCTCAAAGTGCTTGCTTTTGAAGCTGGTTTGACATCTGTCTATGCTTCTGGTGGGCTTCCAGCTTTTACATCCAGTCATTAGGGCTGAAATAATATTTGACTTGAAGTTTCATAGTTTGATCTTTACATTGCAAACTTTTGTTGACTGAATCTGGTTCAATGTGAATGCATCTGCCACGTTGCCAACTTCTGATGTTATTTCCTCTGAACATCCCCTTTGGTTTGCACTTTACTGCCAACTGTGTCTTATTTTCCAATTATTGTCTGAGAAGAGTCTGTCTGGTGGTGTTGGTATTGCCAAAATGAGAAGTTGTCAGAAGCATTTACATGAAAATAGTAGGTCTGCAAACAGAATTTTGAACTGTTATAAATGATGAAGGTTTTTAATATGCAATAATTCTCATTGAAATCTAATTCTAAATGAAAAAAGTAGAGTGAGTGCATATAGAGAGTTACCTGCTACCATGACTGAGGAGTTTGGGCACTCCCAGTTTTCTGTAACAGAAGTCAATGACAAAATCAGTTTTATTGATCTAAAAATCAAATCACAGACAGATGCAGAGAACTTCTGAAGTATGCAATTGAGATGCCTTTTCAGAGCTGAAATGGGTCTTTACAGATCATTGGAAAAGCTAATCAATAGCTTTTTTTAACAGCTCTCTTGAGTCATGGATGTGATTTTTACCATATTAAAAACAAAGTTTTGTAAAGCTCTCCCACTTAAGACAAAACCATTGTGGACAACTCAGTATCACTGTGATTGGCATGATAGCAACAAACTTGCTTTCCACGGACTGGGCAGAACCCATCCGATCAGCTGCCTGTGGCCTGCAGGCTGTTGTGGAAGGTATTGCACTTTGAGTATGTTGTTGGTCCTTGGCCAAATCCTTACTTGTGGACACAGTTGGAGGATGAGGGACCTGGCTGTCCTCTCCAAGGGTTAGCTGTGAAGGAGAAGTGGTTGGAGGCTTTGAAAATGCAATAAACTAATAAAAAGTTAGGATTATGGGAGTCCTTCCAGATTATTGCCTGAACTAAGGGAATTCCCTTTCGTCACCCCAGCAGATGAACCTACTGTTGTAGAAGAATTCTTTATGCGCCTCAGTTTCTTATCTTGATAAATACCTCTGCAGTCCTTGAGGCGGATGTGCCAAAAATGTCTTCTTCAGGTTGACAGAAAGGCAGTATTTGGTTGTGGAACTTTAGAGATAGAAACTCTCTCCCAGTCTCCTCATAATATTCATTGTTTGTGGGCTAGAATGAATGTGTGATTAAACACAAGCAGATACAGGAGAAACACAGTATCAGCACCACATCTGGTATGGATAATGAGCACATGATTAAATTAGGCTGCAGTGCGGAGTCAAGCTTACTGACAGGATCCTAAAAGACAGAGGATCACAGCTTCGTGTAAGAATCTGTATGATCCAGCACCCAGAGAAGCAAATAGAGGAATAGCAGTTTCAGTAACAACATGATGTCTCAGCTCTGCTTCATTAGTATAAGCCTCTTCCTTTTTTAAAAGTTAAAATATCAGCTGTCAAAAAATGTCACTATATTGTCATTAAAATGGAAAATTACTACAAGTAGACATATAGAAATTCTACGATTCTATGATTTTAATAGCTTACTTTCTGTTATTCAGGACATCCGTGGTTGTATGTTTTCTTATGGCACTGTATTACATGTCTGAGGGTACCAAGCCATAGTCACCTCACCAGTACAGTGGACATAAGTGTTTCTTGTTATGTGATGAAACAGGCAGGGTTTGCTGTACAACATCTTAGTCTTTACTGTGTGCTGTAACAACCCTCACAAACCATTGGAGAGAAGCCTGGTGCCTGGCTGCTTGCCCAGATGCTATTTCTTCTAGAAATGCTTGTGCCGCCAGCAATGCTTTGTAGACTCGTGCCCAATACTAACAGGAACTGTAGTACTGGGCTGACCTGGGTGGGTTTGTGGTGATCCATTTGCTTTACCGGCCTGTCATGAATCTTCAGGAGTTGACCAGTGCTTTGGCTGCTGTCAGTGGAAGTGCATGTCTGTCAGTTGTCCCAAGACTTTATCTGTTATTTGTATTATTTGTATTTTCTTTACTGTTTTTAAAATCAGATAATGAAATAATTTTTTTTTGCCATCTTTAATTTACAGGGGTGTATTAATATAACCTGTGAATTGTAAGTGTGGGTTCCATATTAATCAGTAGTGTTTTCTATGAGCAGTTCCAACTACCCATGTGAAATGCCCACCTCTCTCCTTCGTGGGGGAATATTCCCCCCCTCCTTCCCGCCATTCCTGAAGACATTTAAACACCTTATGAAATCTATCCTTGCTTAGTGTAATCTTGCTTCACTTTGAGCATGAGCCTGAGCTCTTTGAAGTCAGTGAGTTTTAAGGTTATATTCTTAAATAACTTCCTAACAGAGATGCTTTCTTGGAGCTGGCCACAGAGCTGAAGTTGAACCTAACTTATGTTAGGTGGGTCATGGAATTTACCTGGATAAGAGAGTGAAGGATCTGCTCACAATGAATATACCAGGAGAAGACAAACATGCTTATATAACTGTATTATTTTTCCTTTTTGACATCCATCTCCTGCTTTCATATGGACTTACAATTTAGTTTTGTTTCGGTTTTATCTGGTTTTTGGATTACACTGGTTTGTGATCTAGCAAAAAAGCAGAACTCAAGGTCGCACAATATTGTCTTCAAAGTCTGGCCAGGTCGAGTGCTTGACAGTTAAAACAGATGCCTGCTACAAATAATTCCAGTAATTCTTTTCGGTTGTTTAAGTTCTTAGCCTTTATATTATGATAAGCTTGCATCATTTTTAGTGCATTAAAATTTGGCATATATAATCTCTTCATTTGGGAGCATTTTCTCTTTAAATTAAAACAAAATCAAACCAAAGTTGGCGTCTGTTTTTTGTGCCATGACAAAAACCACTGTGAGCTTTTTGCTTTTTGGACACGGAGAACTATAATAGAGTGACAGAAGAAATGCAAATAATTCCTGTGACAGAGTATAGAACACAATTTAAAAGCCATTCTCTTTATGAAAACAGCAGCTCTTCCTCTGCAGATGATCAGAGTGGGATCTCCATTAACCCACATGGTCTTTTGAATTCAGCTGGGGTCTCCACATGTTTAACTTAAGCATGTAGGTATATTTTAGCACAATCAGAGCCAGGCTGCACATCCACACACATGATATAAAAGACCTGCATTGCCTGACAAAACGCAATGGAACTGTTTTGATGCCTAACACTCAAGCATATTTATATATCTTTGCAGGACAGACACTTTGCTTCATAACCCGTTCTCTGGGTTTCTGCTGTTGATGTCCCTGGGCAACGCTAGCCTGGTTGGACAACCCCTTCTGCTGTGTAAACTGCAGAGACTTTCCCTTTTACAAGTTGTAGTATGAAACACAGAGAGTGTAAACACTATGATTCAGCCTCTAACTGGAGTAAATTATCCTCATTTTGCTGTCCTTAAAAGAAACTCTGTCATCAGTAAGTACTGTTTTTTTTTCTTCGCATCTTCAGTGCATGGATCATCTCACCTACATTTTATCAGAGAGCAGAGTAAGTAATTTCCTACATCACACAGGTGGACACCATCTGGACAAGAATATCCTCAGGCAATCAGAACTGGTATCTTTATGGTATGTTGTAGGCCTTTGGATAAAAGATAGGCATTTCCTTATGTCCTACTTGACCTTGTGTTGCCTTGTCCTCATTGTAGTAATATCTCAGCTGTACTATTCTCTTCGACCACACAAGAACCAATTTTCCAACCAGAATATTAAACCATGTACACCCAAGAAAACGTGCCTAATGGCTCCTTCTACTTTCCATCTTGAAAGATCCGAAGATAGTAACTAATTTTGATAAGGTCATAATTACTTTCTGGGGTAAGCAGCACATCTATTCTGAGAAGTCTGTCCCTCTTCAGCTTCCAGAGGTGTCCCTCAAAAGATGCTTCTATCTCACTGAGCTACCAGCTCACTGCTTCCTCCTAGTGCAGCAAGGTGTTCCAGCATTCCCTGAGAATTTAACAGCACAGATTCCTGCAAATGGCAAGGCATTCCCACATTGTGAGTTAATGGCATGCTTACCTTTTGCTACAGAAGGTGGGAAAATAGTTCTTTGGATCAGCCCGAATTCCAGCTGTTGCATGGAGCAGGCCCATGCTCCACAGATCACATTAGTATTCTATCTGACCTACTTCTGAGCCCCTTTTATTAATGGTGACTGTTTTGTAAGCAAGTCATACCATTACTTAACTGCACACTAGGACATTTCTCATACTGGGTCTGATTAAAACAGAAGATCAGGGAGTGGGTCTTCTGTCTCCTTTAGGGGCTGCACGACCTTGCATTTGCTTCCTGTGAACAGCTCCAATGTGCACACCTTCTTTTTCAGACCACCTTCTACCTATATCGCTTTCCTTCTTCCAAAGTTCCAGTAAGTTCTTTAACACATCACATCTGGTTTCTTTAGCCCCTTTATCTGTGTGTGTTTTAAATTCATCTTTGTTTGCAAAGACTTGACACAGCGGGTTCCCAGTTTTAATAGTCTGCAGAATGAAAGGCCCACATTTCACATGCTATTTTCAGCACTGTTCTATTAAACTGTAACATTGAAAAGAAGAGTGTCCTCTTCAAGTACTGAAGAGCATGTTGCTTCCTCAAATCTAAATCACAGTCTCCGCTATAGATCTTCTGAGTTATTCCCAGGTCTCAAAATGTTTGGTACTTTCCTCAGATCTGGAGGTCCTGGAGTTGTAAGTGTGAATCTCAGCATTTATTTTTTTTTTAACTTTTTCTTCAAAGTAACTGTTTTCTGTTTCAAGTAAGTGTTTTTAAGTAAGAGTTTCCCTCAAGGAAAAGACAGAAGCAAGTTGTGCTTCTTGAAGTCTCAGAAATCACCAGGTCAGTGAAAATCATCCCAAGTATGTCCATTTGAAGGTGGTTTAGACTACAGATGAGTCTCTCTTAACACCTCATGGCTGCTGAGAAGGGTGATCCTGTTCCCTTGGCTGCTTCCTGTTGTGTGCTCCCATTCCTCCCTGCTCCAGCACCCTGCTTGTCTTATGTTAACCCAGTGGGTGAGTGGCCATACCAGTGCATTTATATAATCATAGAATCACAGCATGGTTTGGGTTGGAAAGGACCTCAAGATCATCTAGTTCCAAACCCCTGCCATGGGCAGGGACACCTTCCACTAGAGCAGGTTGCTCCAAGCCCCTGTGTCCAACCTGGCCTTGAACACTGCCAGGGATGGGGCATTCACAGCTTCCTTCACAAAAGCCTGAATTGCTGCCTGCCAGTTTAGCTGCTTGAACTGGCTCTCTGTGGGGTGAGATGAACATCTTTATAGGCAAAGGGATGAAAGTGGGAATACCCTCAGCTGGGCTGGAGGAGAAAAGTGAGATTACTTCTTCAGTAATGTAGACTCAAGCCGTATTGTAAAACCACATCCTTATTCTCATGGTTTTGAAATGGGTCTATTTAAGGGAGCTTGACTTGTACCTTTGAGCATCAGAAGTTGGAACTGCAGCTTTGGACAACCTTTTTGTTCTGCTCAGTGGATGATGGTTTTCCATTTTGTAGCTCTGCTTGATTCTCTCTTTTTGTACTTTACAATGAAATTCCACCTCCATTGGAAGGGAGTGTGATGGGATCAGAGAAAGTAGTGGGGTTTGCTGCTGTGGGGAGGAGAAGAGTCACTCTGATAGTGGAACGGAGGGTGAGAGAAGCAGAGTGAGGGAAATGCAAGTTGCTGAATGGTAAAAGCAAAGCAAGAGACAGGATCTCTCCTGTCCTGTGTGTGCTTCTGAGAGAGTTTGTCTGCTGGTGTGTTATGTGGGCTCATGTGCTGAACATGGTAACTTCAGTATCATTTTAGCCTCTGTGATCCCACAGAGAACCTGCCCTGACCAATAACTTATATACTTGCTTTTCTTTTTCTTCCTTCATGTCCCTTGTAGGACTGTATCTACTCATCTGTTTGCTTTCCAAAACTTTGCCTTGCTAAAATTGAAGTCCCATTTGTACAACTTGCTGTTGCTCTTTGGTCTTGGCATCCAAAGTGTGTTGTATTTCATCAGTGTTCTTTTCAGATTTATATTCTTTCTTATTCCCTTTATATTGCTTTATGTCAAATTTAATATTTTGCCTCTTTATTGCTGCACTTGTGACCTTTATCTTCAAAAAGAAATAAATAGAATTAATTCTTCACTTGTGCAGCTCTCCATGGGGAATTCAGAGGTTGAAATTGCCCAGGGTCTGTGGTGCTTTTTGACTCTTACACCTGCAAAGTACAATATTATCACTATTTTTTTGATGTGGTGAGCTGTAAATAAAGCTGCTTGAACTACCTTCTTGCTATCATTCCCTTTAATTCTTCCTGTAGTTGCCATCTCTGTGTTTGAATTTCATTATATGATCAGACCGCTTTTTCCCACCATTTAACCTCTACCCCAGTGGACCTCAGGGGACAGATTACAATCTGTTTGCTACTGAAATTAAGCATGAAACCTGCTAATCCTTTGATGAGAAAGAGTTGAACATCATTTGTATGTATCTTTGTGGATAAGAAGAGCTCCTTCTGCATGTAACTAGATAAAGCTAATTTAATGCATTTAAGTTACTGCTCTTCACTAAGTGTATTGACTATAGGTAGCTGCCGTTATTGCCCTTTAATGAAGGTGAATTATTTCTACAGGATCTTTGAAGCAAGAAAACCAGAAGGAAATACCTGGCATATGGTCAACATTTAAACTGGTCTTTAGAAGACATATAAGCAAAATATCTTTCTGAGGTTTTAGGACGGCACAGTGCCACACCTTGATGTAGACCCTGAGTCTTTAAGCCTTTATTAAAGTGTTTTCTCATTTATTACCTCTGTAAGAATAATGAAGATGATGTGTGGAGAAGAATCTGCATGGCTGACTAGCAGGCTTGCCAGCAGCTCTTCCTCTCCTCTTTGCTTTTACCCCATCGCTTCCAGCTCTTGCAGGAAGCAGTCCATGAAACGGCAGTGATTGGATTTTGAATCCAATACAGCATGTTTCTGCAGAAGCCTCTCAGGCTGGTGGTATGGCTGCTTCCCTCTGTCTCTGGGTTGACCTTCTTTCATGCCTTCTCCTCCTGCCGTGGAGCTGCTTGGCTGCAGCTGGTGGAGCTCTGGGCATGTATTAGCCCCCTCAGGCAAACCCACCCAAAGGCCCCTTCATGCTGCGCAGCCAGGACAGGGACTGCAGATTCATTGCTACTATTGCACAGTTTGCCCTACAGGAGAGGTTTGTTTTTCAAGTTGTGCTTCTGAACATGGGCTTTTTGCCATGATATAATGAATATTGTACAGTATAGGATGGAGAAAGTCAAAATAATATGGCAAGTCCAAGAGGAAAGAAAAGGCTCATTTTCTTGGGGCTGAAAATATTTCAAGAGCTAAACATAGTAATAAACCATTTAAATTTTAATACAAATATAGTAAAATGATAGAATTTGGAAGGGAAAAGGGGAAAGCAGAAGTTTTACTCCAAAGACTTGTTCATTTTGCTGATACTTCCCCCTGTGTGTAAAAGACGGAACTAACATCCAATACCTGCCCTACGCAGATGCATCTTGCAAGTTCTCCCATGGTCAAGTGTGCGGCTCCCCAGGCTGGGACAAGGACCAGCGTCCATGGCTGTTACATCAGGTGAAGGGCAGACCTGCTTACAGGACAGAGCCCGTCATTCCGAGGTGGAAAAAGAACATGCAGAAAATGCAGAGATTAGCTAAGGATAGGTGGCAGCACAGGCTGTGGTTACTGTTTTAATAGTGGCTTTATTTGTTTTAAATCATGGGTTTTGGGTAAATCATGTTTGTCCAACTCATACACAGAAGAATATACATTTCTTGATTCTTCAGCGTGTTAAAATTGCTGGGCTTTTTGTCTTTCCTCAAGCAGAGGGGCTGTGGAAGGAATGTGAGAGATGTTGTTTGGAAAGCATTCTGCAAACCAGAATGTATTTAAAAAACAGTCTTTGAGAAATAAATCACTACCTGATCATGAAGACAGCTGAGCTGGCCAAGAGGCTTTCACGTGCCAACACTCTCTCATGTGACAGGAGTTAGATTGGAAGCTGGCAGGCTTTGAAGCTTGCAAGGCTGAAAATGTCTACAAATTTTCATACACTTAAACAAGGTAAGTAATAGATAAAAATATGGCTTTGAAACTTCTCAAAATGCCTCTCTGTGGAACAGTGTGAGCCTACTGAAGGTCACAATCTTTTGTCTACTTGGAAGAATAAACCCCCCAAGCCCCAGAAGCACAAATTTTACGTCACCTCAGTTCAACACCAGTAAAGAGTTTAGGGATGAAGATGTTTTAGGTATGAATTTGGATTGCATTCAGATTTATAACAAGGCTTTAAATCAGAGTTTCCTAATAGTTTTACGTTCCATTATGATAATGGAAGATCCACCATTCATCAGTAAACCAACATATTTAATCCCCAAAGGAATGACCTCTAGGCATCTGTCAATATTGTATTTGTTTGCAAAGTTATGGCACATTAAGGCTGACTTAAGTGTAGGAATGTGATTAATCAAAGGCTGGTTTACCACTCTGCAAGAGGAATATGAAGCTCAGTCTCATAAGTAATAGCCAAGAAGAGAAATATTTTGAATTCATTTAAACTCCTCAGTAGGAAAGGGTAATGAATTTACTATGAAAATAAAGCTGTTAGTTCACTGCAGTCAAAGCCAACGATAGTCATACATAACTTATAAAATAGAATAAAAGTGCTGAACCTATGAAAATATAGTATAATACATTTATCTAAACAGAGAATCAGACAGAACAAATAGATCTATGTCAACGTTTGTGTCATGGTCCAGCATCATTTGCATAAAGGTCAGGAAGGTCCATGGCAAGTAGCTGATCTTTGGGTTTGTTCCAAAGCTGTTGAAGTGGGTGTGTTTAGTTTCACTGGCTTCATTTGGCTTTGCATGGGCAGGTGATTAGCAAAGAATCTGGGACAAAAAGCAGGCCATGGAGTATTCCACATCCTGACCTTGTCTTTCACCTTGTTCTCTGTCCCTGGTGTGTGGTGCTGGGGAGGGAGGTGAGTACAAGAAGCTCAAGTGCAGCTTTTCCCATTGCTGTTTATATCCCGTATGCTGGATGGAATAGGACAGAACTGCATGCTCCTAAAACTGAAATAGCTCTGCTAAACCTTCTTCCCTTCTGCCTCACACCACATCCCCACCACAGAAGAGGTGATGCATTAAGTGACGGGGAGGGATCAGGAGAAACCCTCCTCTTGTCCATGCCAGGAGGATGAGGCAATTCCAGCTGCCTTGAATTTGCAAGCTCATTCTGACAGCTCTTCTCTCTCCTCCTTCCTGTGAAGAAGGGGCCAGGAAGGAGAAGGATTTTCCTGCTTTCTGAGACTGCCCCTCTTTGCTTCTGCTCCACCGAAAGTGTGGTGGTGGGAAGAGCTTTCTCTGCCTAAGATACTTGCTCTGACCTCAATAAAACTAGCATCACTTGCAAAAGCCCCCCCCAAATGCCAAATACAACCCCCCAACAAAAAACCCCACATCATAAGAGAGAATAACATGAGAAAAATTCTAATTGCACATCTGTTCCACAGACTTTTGTGATAACTCAGCAACAGCTAATTGAAACTCCTGGATTGTAAATATGCTTTCAGCCAAACTGGAGTTTACTTTCTCTGATGCAATCGCCTTTCAACTCCCCACTGCCCTCTCAGATTCTGGTGGTCAGGATTCCAACAATCTGTCACTAGATGGGAAAATGAGAAGTTGGGTCTACTCAGTTATTATGAGCCAAACCTCTGCTAATCTGCATCATCGTATCTCCATGGATTTCCAGGAGCTCTGTCACTTTGCATTAGCTGAGGGCCTGGCCTTGTGTAATTAGATGTTTTCACACTCTTCTGGTGACATGCCCTCCTCTGACAGTCTGGAGTACAGGCTACCATGGTTTGCAGGGAGATACACTTGTTTTTGGAGGCAGCAGGACACATAAAATCTGGGAATGTGTATGTGTTGTTCACGTGAGATTTTGTTAAGTAATGTATTCAGGATATGTTCGGAAATAGCAGAATGCATTGGGAGAGGGGACCAGGGATCCTGGCGCCTTTGGAGGTTCTCAGAGTCCTTGGTCATAAATGGGCAGATGGGTTAAAGACACAGCTGTGGGAGCTGCTTGTTCTCATGCAGCGTAGGCTTGCTGAGGGCTTCATGGCATCCTGTCTCTGAATTGCCATTCTGATGTGATTTGTGTGACATTTTCATGTTATCATGCAAGCCTGTAGAAATCATGACACCATGGGCAAAACTATTGAATAAATAGAATGTTAGTAATGTGAAATTGATCCGTGATGAATATACTCAGGTCTTTGAAGGGTTTAGTTGCTTCTAGCAGTTTCGTGTTCCTTTGTGGTGATGGAAAGAGGTGTTTGCTTTGACTAAGAAATGTTTGTGCCTAGGTAACATTTTTATAGAGCACTTCCAGAATGAACTCCATATAATCTTTAACCCAAGGATATAATTTTGGAATATTGAATCACTGCTTGCAAGTCCTACAATACATTCTAGCTATCCTACTGTGGGAAACTGTTGGTTGTTTCTCTTTTCAGTCTATATTTGCTTATATTAAGATCACTTTTCACTGACATCAGAGACCTATCATGTCAAATTTAATCCTCTATATATCTCTTCTGTGCCACTGAGCCCATTGCTTTGACGTAACGCAGTGATGACATCTGCAAGGAGTCTATTAAATCCTTAAGTTTATATTTTATTTAGTTCTTAGGACATCACATTCTTAATTAAAAAAGGCAGAATCACAGGCAGAACCTCATCTAGAGGGGCCGCTTAGTGCTTTTGGGGACAAATCCTGAGGTGCTTTAAAGATCAGCTTTCTCCTTGTGATGATGTCCTCCCTGAAGCCTGGTCTAGGTGATAGTGGGCCTGTAGGTTCTCACTCCTCACCTTCACAGTGCCAGGAGTGCCAGCATCACTCCTTTGCTGAGGAATGTGGAGCAAATGGTCATCTTTGAAATTGCTGCCAAGAGGTGGTTAATGCGTTCCACCACAGTTAATGGGTTTGAATTCCAAAGCCACACAGATGGTTTGGAAGTCTACCTCCCCACAGGCTGCTCATGGGCTGGTGGGCAGTGCTGCCCTCCTTTTCACCAGCTGGAAAGACTTCTTTCACTGGAGAAAAATGCACTGTGGTTCCTGTGGAGTGTAGTGTTCAGAGGAGCGAGATGACTGTCTCTGTGTGCAACTTGGGGGAGAGGAAGGGATGGGTCAGAAAAGATGCCAAAGGAAAGAGCGGTTAAAGACATCTGATCAGTGAGCTCTGGCACTGGAGTGCCGAGGTGATGAGAATAGCTTATGAGTAGCCCATGCAGCAGGAATGAGCAGAAAACACTGTATTTCTTGGCTATTCACAACAAAATCTTTGTTCAGTGAATATTCTTCATTAACAAGTACCTCCAGAAGGGAGAATAAAGCAAGAAGGGATGTCCCCATTTATCCTCAGTGCTAGTCTACAGGGCAGGGCTGGAACGCTGACTTCCATCTGGGAGCACACTGAACTGCTTGGATCTCACCAACCAGTACGTGTGTCGGTATGAGGTGAGTCAGGGCTGCCCAGGGCACAGGGCAGATGGGAGCAGAGAGCTGGAGACACGTGTGCACATCACCAGCGTGTCACCTATGCTGCAGGACAGTCCCCTCCAGAGCTGCTGTGATTGATTCCATGGGAAGGGTTCACAGCTCCAGCCCAGAAGGGACTGAAGCACCTCTCATCCTCATTCTGAATTTTCTTCCTGCTCTATTAATATTCTGCCAAAGCTGTTTTCAAGGAAAATTGTTTCCCAGCCTACGGTGCTGCCAGGGTGGATTAGTGTGAACTAAAAACCCCCAATCCAAACCCCCAGTGCAGGTTTGGTTCTTTTGTTTGGGCTTTTGGGAATTTAAACCAGTATTTTGTGGCTCTGCTGTTGAGTCAGCACTGGTGGAATGTGATTTCTGAATGTGATTTCTGTGGTCAAACTTTGCAGAAAGCTTTAATGGTTAACGCGCCAGTCAAATAAAGCATGCTGCTATGTAAGAAATGATGCAGTGGCTTTGTGTGGCTTGGTTGGTGTTGCCAAAATGGGTCAGAAGTATCAGAGGAAGGTTTAATATCCCTGTTTACGTAGTATCATCTTGCTTGCTTTGTGGTTCATTAATTTCTGCAGCGACTAGGATATAGTCCAAGAGCAGAAACCTCCTCACTACTCTGTACAATATAAATAGCTGGTGCTTTCTCCTGCTAATTTGATTAAAGTAGTTGTAAGTTCAGCTTCATACATTATGATCCTGTGTGCTCCACTGAATGGAGCTTTCTTCAGCTATCTTAATGTCACTTGGGCAGGTTTTGGTGTTGTCTGGCCAACCAATGGGTTAATCATGGTGAAGTTTCTTTCACAGCAGGTACCTGTCTTGGCACAACTAAGGTGGTGCCAGAGAAATAACAAGTGTCTGAGGGCAGGATCTTGTATTGCCACATCTATCCTCTCGCAGGTAAACCCTCATGTACTTGCACAATGTAGGAGCCTCAGGAATAGCTTCAGGAAGATGTAACGGTTTGCTGGCCTAATTATGGGCAGGTTTCTTATGGAGAAGTGCTGCATACCTTTAGATTCCTTCTGACACTTTAATCAGACTGGCAAAAAAGAGCTGTCCACCTGCCTCTGTAAGATGTTCAATTTGCTTTAAAGTGAGTAAAAACCTTAGGAAGGTTTTAAGGTTGTACTTTAAAGTGTAAGCTCGCTGTATCTATTCTTTTCCTAAGGGTGTTTTATTTGATTCTGGTACTAATTCAGGAGTTGGTCCTAAGCCCATTAACATAAATGAAAAGAGTTTTATTGACTTTGATGGGGTTTGGATCATGGTGCAGTAATTAAATAGTAAAGTATCCATTAGCAGTGAAGAAAACAGAAGAGAGGAGAGCCAAATACTGTTGTGATGAACCCTGTGAGGTTGAGTGAACTGTAGCCAAAGTCTCAATATCTTTACGGGTGAGATTCAGTCCTTTTGAAATAGATACAACTGTGGATTTTTAAGGGAACTGAATTTATAAAGATCCTTACATTTGTCCTCCTTATTTACAATATAAACGCATTTATTCAACGAAGGTAATAATAAGAATAAAATGGGGAGTGAGGTGTGAAGAAGGAAAAGACAGGCTTTAAACAATATTGAAGTGCTAATGATTTGCACTTGGCTTGAATATTCTTGTAAGGTTTTTAAGGAACAGAGAGTTTCTACATTCCAAAGAAAAGGGAAACAGTTTTTCAGTGTTAGTGATGCTATAAATAGAAGGTAAAGGGGAAAAGTGCCCATACTACACATCTGGAAGGTCTACATAAAAAGTGGGTAACATTTGAGAATAATAAAAATATTTTTAAAATATATGCTATTATGGAACTAGCCACAGAATCAATCATGTACAGACAGGTTAAACATACAGTAATAACTGAATTTATATGTGCTGCTGGATGGATGCAGAAATGGTCTGGCATTTAAACCTCAGAAGTGCTGTTCCTTCTTCCTTTTGCTGTGACCTGCTTTGCCTGGGTGGCAGCAGTAGCCCTTGAATTCAGTAGCTACAGCACTGGTGAGACATAGGTCAGCACTCACAAAGAGCAGTTAGAGTTTCCTTATGGCAGTGGGATGGTTGGAACCCCACCACATTTTAAACAAGTGGGATGTGTGGAAATCAACTGTAAGCATGTGAGTGCCGAGGACACCAGGTGCCCATCTGTGTTTGGGTGTCAGTTCTCCTTCAGCATCTTTGAAAATACAACCCTAAAAGAGAAATTTGCTAAAAGACCTTTCTGGCATCATTTGCCTGCTGATGCATTGACAGTGAGGGGTAGTGCTCCCATGCCAGTTCACAAGGTTATTTCGATTTCAGATGTTAGCCTTCAAGCTTGCTAGAGTCTACTAAACATCCTCTCTCTTAAATGTAGTTAGCAAAAAAGAGGTTATTCACACCTTTGCTGCTCAGGCATTTATGAAGAAACAGCATCTGCAATTTGTTTTATGCTTTTATTAAAGTTATCAATCAAAAAGGTTGATACTGACACGGTGATACTGTGATTCCATCTTCTGTGTTTATAAGCATATCTTGGCCTTCTGCTTGCAAAAATCACAAAGGTCTCATCAGCTGCAGCTGCAGATTGGAGATAAATGTAAGTTGAATTGTAGATTTGTGGATTTGTCACTTTTGTGGTAGCCAAAAATCCAAACCAAATAAATGCCCAGTAACATGGAATTTTCTAGAATTCTCAGAATAGGAGAGGATGAAAGGATCAGTCTTGGGGCTAATAACCCAAACTTTCTTCTGCGCTTCCAAACAGAAAGTCTCTAAAGTAGAACCCCGCCCCCCCTTTTTTACCTTCGTCCCTTTCAAATCCAGTGGATACTTAATAGAAAGCTTCTAGAAAAAAAATTTCTTCTGGCTACTTGTTTTATCTGTGAAAGATGAATTCGAAAGAGCGGTCTTTTTTCTTTTGAGGAGACGGCTGTGTGGGAATTGTGTCTTAGATCAGGCTTTTGATGGAGCCTGCAGTGTGAAACCGTTGTTTGGGGAATTTAACATTGTTCTTGTGCTTCTTGAGAGGGCAGGGGGTGAAGCAGAAGAGATGGTGATTGAGAGGTACCATAGCACAGCCATAACCCAGAAGAGCAGGTGTCACCTTGCAGCAGTGACAGGTTCTAAAAGGGAGTTTATAGAGCAACTAAAAGCTGCTTGACTGTCCAAGTGCGTTAGTGATCAATTCTGCTCTTATATTAGTTCTATTGGCCGGTGTGGTCACACGGGTAAGTTAGGTTACAGAAGAGATACAGGATTAACTCCTCAAAGAACTTGACCATCCATTAAAGTGATTACATCAATTGTAATAGGAAAATTAGATGGAGACTCCAGCACATGGGAATATAGAGATGGATTTGCTATGTATGGACTGCAAAAGAAAAGTCTTTCCATATACAATTACTTTTTGTTCTGAGGTTCTGAGGCAAGGGAAACAATCCGAAACATTATGTAAATGCTGTCATCACATTTAGCTTCATTGTTTCTATATTAAAATATTTCTGCTGAGAGCAAATGACAAATTAATTTTTTTCCCTACCGAAAACCTTATTTGGCAACTGTTGGTCCAAGTTTTCTTTCCCGTTTCTAATGCAAAACGTTGCCGTATGTTCCAGGCAATACAGCGTGTGTTTCCATAGCAACCTCTTCTCCTGTCTTGAACTTGTCAGCATCAACACATGACATTTTAAACTATAAAGCAGTTAAACTGGTGCCTCTTCGGACCTGAGGGAGGTTTGCCAAAAACTGGGTTCTTGCAGGTAGTTGAAGTTAGGGAAGGGTGATGGAGTCAGGTATTCTTTATACTTCCTGCTTGTTTACAAAGAATATGAGAACTTATATGACTACAAGAACTTTACACTGGCACAAGTTGGCACAGGTTGTAGCTGCCCCATCCCTGTCAGTGTTCAAGGTTAGGTTGGATGGGGCTTGGAGCAACCTGGCCTAGTGGAAGGTGTCCCTGTCCATGCCAGGGGGTTGGAACTTGATGAACTTTCAGGTCCCTTCCAACCCAAACCACTCTGTGATTCCATGATTCTGTGAACTCCTGTTTCATTGAAGCCATGCAATGAGACACAGATTCCTGCTCCCAGCTCAAAGGCTGCTTCACCCAACAACTAACTCGAAGTCTAGTTTTTCCCTAGTGCTGTTTGTCTGTTGGTTTTGTGTCTGATTCTCTGCACTGTGTGGTTTTGGGCTGTCTCCCTGACTTTCCTTGGGTTTGCTTGCTTCTCAATCTGTACCATGTTCAGCAAAGTTCCTCCTGATCATGGATGCACAGGTTTTGGATAGTCATGTACACCAGGTCTCTCTCTGTTCCTGTGTTGCTTCATGTTTTAAACCCAGCGTATGGTGAATGCTTTCCAGTTTAAGTGCAGTCTAATCCAACGGACAATGTATTTGCAAAACATTTATGAAGTAAAAGAAGTGAGGAAGGGGAACAGAAAAGACCTTGTCAGCTAGGAGAGAATAGAAGGGATGGTATTCCAGTGAGCAGTAAAGAGGAATTAGTTTGACTGGCCAGACACAATTGTAAAACATTCTCTTGTAGGTAGGAGAGAACACTATATAATTCTATGAGATGTGCTTTTACTATCTTCCCTTTTTTGTATGTAGCATGGTTTTGGCTGCTGATTTGAGCTTCTCAAATATGTATTTGCAGATATGGGCAAGCTGCCAAAAATGTGACTAGTAAAAAAATGCCTATTGATCTCTTTTTAAAGCTTATCTTCACATCAGTTGTCACTTACTGTAGTATTTATACAGACACCTTCTTGAAGGATAGCTCTATTTGTTCCAAACAGAGATGAATACTTGTACTGGGTTTGCGTGGCAAGGGTTTGGTAGTGGGGGGGGTTACTACTGGGGTGGCTTCTGTGAGAAGTTGCTAGAAGCTTCCCCTATGTCCAACATAGCCAGTGTCAGAGGTGGAGCAGGTATCCACCTACAGCCCATGGAGGACCCCACACCAGAGCAGAGGGATGTCTGAAGGAGGCCGTGACCCCACGGGGGACCCACACTGGGGCAGTTAATGAAGAACTGCAGCCCATGGAAAGGACTCACATTGGAGAAGTCCATGGAGGAGTGTCTCTCATGGGAGGTACCCCACGCTGGAGCAGGGAATGAGTATGAGGAGTGGAGTCCTCCCCTGAGGAGAAAGGAGCGGCAGAGACAACGTGTGATGAACTGACCACATTCCCTATCCCGCTGCACCGCTGGAGGAGAGGAGATAGAGAAAATTGTGAGTGAAGTTGAGCCCAGGAAGAAGGGAGGGGTGGGGGGAAAGTGTTTCTAAGATTTGTTTTTATTTCTTGTTATCCTTCTCTGATTTGACTGGTAATAAATTAAACTAATTTCCCCAAGTCAAGTCTGTTTTGTGTGTGTTGGCAAAACACAGTGTCCTTATCTTGACCCTTGAGCCTTTCGTCATATTTTCTCTCCCCTGTCCAGCTGAGGAGGAGAGGGATGGAATGGCTTTGGTGGGCACTTGGCTTCCAGCTATGGTCAACCCACCACGATACTGCTCTCCTTTTTTGGCTGTCAGTGTGTATTTGGATTTATCTTTCACATAATTACATAGGAGAGAGATGATTTACCCTGAAGTACTTGTCATGGCCTTAAATCTTTACTCTAGTGGTATATCTCCATGTTAAAATAGAAACAGGTTAATGGCTTGTTTTGCTTTGATTTGTGACTTTATGGCTTGGAGGAGAAGATTCCTTTCATGGATGACTGTGTGCATTCAGAAGATGTGGGTGTGGATTCTTTCCTCTGTATTTACTGAAAGTAGATACCACAGTGATGTTTAACATTAGGAGTTGTGCTCAAACACTCCACCCATACGCTGCTCCTTACAGGCTGTCCCTGTGCGATTAGCTGCCCCATGCACCACACAATCCTTGTGTGTGCCGTAGCCCTTCAGTCTGTGTTGGAGGTGATGGTATTTCCAGGTATGGAACGAAACTTTCCCTGGGAGATCTGAGAAGAGAAGTGATGGTGTAATGAACTTTGGTGATTTGTTCTCTAGGACCGCTCCAAAGCAGGGCAGGTGCTGTTTGTGCTGAAGGAGTAACAGTGCAACAAGAACCAGGTATAAAACTATCTCAACAAGTATCTGGCCATGTATTACATATACAGCCTATGTTTACGTTCCAGGGCTGATAACTTTATCAGGAGAGATGAGAAGTAGATGCTTGAATTTCTCCTGGACTTTCTCAATAACTAAACTGGTACAGTATGTTCTTGGGCCAGTGCTTTGATCCTGCTGGGATATAGCCAGGGGGAAAATAATTTCATACTTTTAGTTTGCTAATCAGGAAATGAGATAATTCATATAAGAAGTCTCTTTTTGAAAAAAAGAAAAGCCTCTGGTCACTTTGCAGACTTTAATTTTCAGATAAAGAATTTCTTTTTTGCTCCTGAACCAACCAAACACTTAATACAAATCACAAAAAGCTGTGTTTTCTGTGTTCCTTAAATCCAGTTTTAGACAGGAGAGTGGCTTTTCCTTCCTTTCAGAATACAGCTGCTTCTCTTGAAATCCTAGGTGTGTAAGTGCACATATTGCTCTGTTCTGCTAGTTTTCTGCATCTTTTGCTCACTGAAGTGTAATCCAGTAAATGCCACCTTCCAATCCTCTTTGGAGGTCTGGGAAAGTTCTGTTCTGTTGTTTCTGAGGGAATTACAGAGTTTCAGAATTCCCTTTTTTTGCCCCTGGTTTGTAAGAAACATTGCCTGTTCTCCTGAATTGTCCTTACATGAACTCTTCTAAAATGTTTGTCCTTCTTTGATTCATCTCCTTATTTCATTTATGCCTTTTCTGTGTCTTGCATCCCAAACTAAATATAATGTTACCCGCTGCATTCACTGCTTCCCAGTGAAGGAAATCGGAGTGCCTCTTCCACAAGAGTTCCTTGTCCCAGTGCTTGTGTCTGTTACTGCGTCCCCGTTCCCCTTCTTCTTGGTGGCGCTGTCACCCTTTGAGCTGCTCCTGAGCTCCCTTTCCCATTTCTGGAAGATCAGTTGAAGTGCTGGCTCAGAAGGGGTCAGCTCGGCTCAGTTCAGCAATAAGTGCCTGTACCATTATTTTACTTACATAAACAGCAGCTGCATCAATTCTGAAATTGAGGATTGCTCAATTATTTGGGCCAATTGAAACTAACAGATGAAAGTGAAGGTAACAATAGTTTCTTTTTATCAAGTGTCAGGCTTATGTTTTATTTCTTGTACTTGTGGCTGCCTTGGGCCACTACTACTCATCTGCCTTTTAGAGAATGCTATCAGAGTAATTTCACGTTAAGAGATACCAAGAGGGGCTTAAGAGAGCATAAAAGCTGCAAGTCAGCAATGTATTTGCATGCACGCTTTATTTTATTCCTCTGCATAGTTACCTTACCAAGTATATATTGCTCTTTTCTTTGGAAAAAAGTAATCTTTTTCATTTATGGATGAGGTTTTATGGAAACTACTGGAAAAGAGAGGTTTCCTGGAGTAGTCTGTGGATATCGTTGTATTTCACTGTAATGTTATATTGTATTTTTAAGATAGTCTAAGTACCACCTTCTGCAAAAGACCTTTTTGTGGAACTGACAAGAGCTGAACATGAAATATTGATTAAATGAAATTTGGGCTGAATAGTTTAAATTATTGTACATTCAAAATCCCTAAAATACTTTAAAAAATGGAATCAATTGGCAAATGGTGCTAATGCACCTCCAGAGCATGTGGGAAAAATGGGTAAAATAAGCAAATCTTTCTTACTTTCAGTGCTTACAGGGAACGTAATACCATTAAGAAAAGAAAATGTAAAACATGTGATAGCAGATGCCGGAGTAACCACAGCACTCAGGCTCTCACGAGAAGCCCCCTTTTCAGGCTGCATGCAGCCTTGGCCAAAGCATTCTTTTTGGACTGAGAGATTTTCATTCCTGGTCTTAGGCCAAAGGTAAATTCTCCTCTGTGTAGAAAGTTTCAACAAAACCCATTCAATCAGTGTTTGAATTCTCCCTCTCAGCAGTGCTCCTGCCACTTTATCACCCCTATGCGAATGGTATCACAGCAGAGAGAGGCCCGGGGGAGTTAGCTGCTTCTGTAGGGTTCATGCTGACCAGTTGAAGTTGGCTCAGTAGTTTAAGTTGTCAGCAATGAATGGTTTTGCATATGTGCACCAAAATATTGCTATGGTCTTTTACCTTTTTATTTTAATATCACCAAGAATGTTTATGACACTGATGACTGATCTCTTGAATGACAGAAACTGCACCATCAGGAAACGGTAGTCATGCCTGTAGCCAACATAATAAGGTGTTTGAGACCCAAATCAACTTTCTCATAAAAATAAGATTTTGAAGCTTCCACTGATACCAAAGGCTATGGTGGATTTTCTGACCTACTCAATGTATACCTACCCTCTCCATAATTCAGTCCAAAGTGCAAATTTTAGTAGAATTATGCAGGGAACTAATAAAGATATGTGGCACCTAGTGAAATTTTCACATGCATCTAAGCTGTGGTCATAACTTGCTAGTTAAACTCCAGTGAGTTTAAAGTATCCCACTCACTGTGGCTTGAGGGTTTTGTATATCCTCCTAACTGCCTCTTGGAGATATGAATACCTTTGGATATGTAACCCCAAATAGCTGAACGTTGAGCTGTTGGCTTTTGTTGGATTTACTTTGAAGACTCCTGAGGAAGCGAAGTTGTGCTGGACTTCACTGTCCTCCTGGGAATTTGGTTCCAACCCCTTTCAAAATGCTTTGGAATTGTTTTAGTGCTTTAAAAAAAAAATGATTTATATGTGCCCTGTGCAATAGCAGTGATGAGTAGTGATGAGTGTCACTGTTCTGGCAAAGAAAGAAAAGTGGAGCCAAGGATTTCAGAGTGGCCAGAACTCTTGCATAAGGCAACATGAGCAAGTCAGGCAATTGAAGAGGAGCTAAAGTACATTTCTAGTGCTACTTGAACATAATTTTCAGTTTCATTAGGACTGACTTGGTTGTAACACATTCATTTGTGAACTTCTTGAGGTTAGAGGTTCCAGAGCTGTTTTCAGTTGCAGTTTTATTTGGGTGACTTGATATCTTGGCGTTGTCTTTCTGTTAGATGGATCTTCCCTTGCTTCTCTGAGGTCTTCCACAGATGTTCAAAATGATCTTGTATCATCAAATGAAGTCCCTTTTGCAGTTTACCTTTTGGCTTTTACCTTTCTTTTGGCTTTTCTTGGCAAGATGCTGGCTTTATGTGCTCGGATTTTTCTGATCAGGCAAGAATGGTGGATACAGAATGGGTTAGTTTGGGACCCTTGATAGGCTTAAGTGTGTGCGAAGCCGAATCTAAATAGTCAATTACTTGTTGTGGCTTATTTATTTTCACTCAATTTTTTTCTCTCCTGATAGTTCGTAAGGTATTCATACCACGTTTTGCCTAATTAAGTTAACTCTTCCTTTTCCAAAAGGAAATATGCCAAACTATACAGTTTCAAATGAAGACTGTAGTCACATTGGCATTTTTGCCTCATCTTGATTACAACATTTAGAAGTGGAAAAACTGCTGATGAAACTACACGATAAAACTTTATCAGACTTTTAAGGAAGGCAGAAGCTAAATGGAGCTGGCAGGAGACAAATCTGGCCACTAAAGCAGCTACATCTCATAGCAAGTCCCTGCTGTAATCTAGGTTTCCATTCATTGAATGGGTAATAGCAGATAAAGCATGAACTCTTCTTTAATGTAATAATGTATTTTTTTGAGAATTCAGTCTCAAGTTCTGAAGAAACAAAGGCTTTATTTCAATTTGGCTGCATATTTTTTAAATTTTAATTTAAGAAAGAGAGCCTTTTAGTCTAAAGAAATAAATGCAGTGTTTCTCCTCGAATACAGAGAGAAGAATTTACTCTTGCTTTTTCTTTGTTTGTTTAGGTGGGTTTTTTTGTCTGTTGAACGCTGTAATTGGCTCTGGAGAAGGCCTTTTACTCGTGTTTCCCAGTCATGGATGTCTGCACTTATCTCATTCTTGGCATCCTCCCATTTCAAAGTAAGACGTGGCAGTAAAGTATTCTGTGGCTGTGCCAAAGAGCAGATTGTTGTAGGAAAAAAAGTGTTTCTTATATGTTATGCTGAACTCTTAAGCTTCTGCGGAACTGGGCTAACCCATTTTCCCTATAACATGAGAAGAGAGGGTAGTTACCACCCAAATAACAAGTTGCTTTCCGGTGCCTCTGAGTACAGCAGAGTACAGAGGGTGAAGAGTAACTTTGGTCTGTGCTTCTTAACTTTACTTTCCCATTCCCAGAACGTGGCTTGGTTGTGTTGGAAGGTCTCGCTGCAGGATGCAGGGGAGTGTCTAACATCACCTAGATGTGATTTGGTCTGCTTGGACTCCGAGACTAGTGCAAGAAAGGTGGTCACCCTGTAGGAAACCCTGCGCAAGTCAGATTTCCTTGTTTTAAAAAAATTTGATGTTTTTGGGTTTTGAAAGCTATATTTATGAGGTAGCAGTGAAAATGAATGAGGGGTAAAGAAGGAGGAAAAGCTGCTGATTTCAGACATGTGGTAAGTGTAGATCAACTTGCCTTACCAGCAGGGTTTTGCAGAAGAAGAATCCTTTGCTAGTTTCCTGTTGGATGGATTAAGGCATTAATTAATGAATTTGGAAGTAACTCTAACATAGTTCCTGTAGCTGAAAATCTGGAGTGCAGTTACTGAAAGAGAGGGCAAAGGGAGGAACTTCTCAAGTTAAACCTCCAGTGTGTTGATTCATAAATCCACATGTATCAGTCTGTGGGAATCTACTTTGGAAATGGGAAGGACTAAACCATATTTCATTAAAGTGTTAAATCTGGGTAGGAATATGAGAAAGTGGTGGAAAGAAGCTGGCAAAAGGAGATTGCTTTGCTTTAACGTCATGTGGACGATCAGCAGAGCTGGGTGTAGTGCTGCAAGAGGGCAAAGTGGGACCATCTACTCAGAATTAAAGCAAGAGAAGAAGAGAGAACAGTATTTTTAATCGTGTTTTATCTGAGGCATGTGTTCATTGTCTCAAGACAGATTTTGAGATCTTGTCCATATTTGAACTGGAACAAGAAAACAGTTTTTCTCAAGCTCTGGATCTGACTTGCATCCAAAGCAGATTTGGATGGGCGCCCCACCTGAATTGTTAAGGACTTGGAAGAAGCGTTTTAGTCTTGGCCTATTTCTGGTTAAAATACATTCTTCTGCAATGGAGCAAAAATATTCTTTAAAAAAACCTTGAGACAGAAAGGAGGAGTTTATAATCTCAAGGGAGGAGATTAAGATTTCGAACATCATTTAAACTGACCTGCCGTTGGTAGGGAGATTACTAGTTGTTGACTGTTGGGCAGGTTTATTTAAACTCACAGTAGTATCTGGTATTGAGAAAACTGTACCATCAGTGCAGGGAAGGATGAGTGTGAGCACAGTCTCTGCCTGCTTTCTTTGAAAAACCTGGCAGTGCCCCCACTACACAAAATGGTTCTCCCTGTGATTATGCGTTTCCTGTTCTGTTAATTAGGATGTCTCTGCTCTTCCATATCTCATTTCTTGAAGTAATTTCTTAATGAGTCAGTTGAAGATGTTTCAGGCATGGGAAGGGATGGGAAATTTGGTGAACTGGCTAACGCTTTCCTCCCATATCTGTTTTGATATCAATTATGATTCAGCTTCCAATTAAGCAGGTCAGAGTGTGTTAGCAGGTCTCCAGTTCGCAGCTAAATACTGCATAGAGAGGTGGCATAAGGCTAAATTCAAGATTATCCAAAGTAATTAGGACAGAAAATTTAGTTTGCCTTGCTGGAAATAGCCTGACTTACTGCTGAAATGATGCCCGCCTCAGTTCAGTTCTTTCTGTGGTTCCAGGCAGAAGAAAGCCTTTGACAGAAGACTGTAATTGTTAATAAGGTTGCATGATGCAAGTGTGTAAACTGAGGAAAGACCGGAGCAGAACTCCCTGAAATAGTCTGGATTTAAAATGCAAAAGACATGAGCTTGCAATTAAAAGGCCCAGATGACAAATGGTCTGTTGGACAATAGGCTCTGATGTTAAAGAATGGTGGCTAAGAATATGGGGGTAGAAAACCAGAGATGTTCTGTATTATTGACATTGTTGATGGCCCCCATTTCTACATATTCCTAGTAGCATCATAGGCAACATTCATCCCTGTCATACTGACTTGCCAGGACAAGTGAAAACGGTGTCTGCTAAGCTTTATTAGAGATGTTAATTTGCCCAGGCTGTGTAGGATGTGCTTGGAATGTAGCAATTTGTACACTAAGGAAAAAGATCATTTTTTCAAATTAAGTTATGAAATTTGGCAGCATTTCTTCACACAAAATGTATGCTGAGTTGGATCTAGAACAAAACCATTGCTTTTAATTTGAAAAATGGCTTTGCATTTATCAGAGGTGCTTCATACATCTGGTCATCATCTGAAATGATCAGAACAAAAATAATCTGAAAAGCAAAAGTTATACTGTAAAGTTCCAGAGTCTCCACTGTCTATTTTTTTCCCTTATTTTTGTGATGACTAGAATTCTACAGGATCAACCATATGCATTAGTATTACTCTTAATAATAGTATTGATCTTTGGATGAAGTTCTTCCAGAGTGGTAAGGCTCTTCCACCTCCTCCCATAAGAAAAATGAAATTGAAATCTGTATCTGAAAGATTGCTCCATGCAGAGTTCCTGTTCTTCTCCCTCACTGTACTGGAGCTCTCCAGACCTCGATCACTGATGTCAAGTGAGGCTTTCCACAGTTGTCTCCAGGCAATGGACCAGATTCAAAACCAAGACAGCAAATTTCTTAACTACTTATGTAGATGTTTCGTATGTATGATACCGTTTTTTTCATGCACTTTTTGAAAGCTGCCTTTTAAAACCATGGCCAAACATGTCCAATTGTACCACCTTAAAAGCAGAGGCCCTGTTATGCCCATAGTAAATTACCGGATGCTGTTGTACCAGATGTGCACGCACCAGTGTCTCCTCTTTTGGAGTCTGTCTTCCTGCACATCTGACTAAAATCTCTGGACCACAGCCGTCACTGAGCACTTTGGAATCGAACCATCTTTCATTACAGTTGGTATTTCTGACCTTTAAGGCTGAAATTCTGAATGTGTCCCCTTGTTGGCATTGGGGTTTATGCTATGCTCTAGGCAGTAGTTTGTGAACCACTTCTGTGCCTTCCAAAAGCCATTTTAATTTTGCAATTAAAAAAGCCTTCAAAAGGGAGAGCTGCAAGGAAATTAGGGTATGCAGTAGATGCCTAAAGCTTTTGGGATTTCTCTGAATTAGGGAAAGATTTTGGAAAAACCTTGATTTCTAAGGCTTAAACAACAGCAATAAGAAGTGAGATAAAATTTTATGAAAAATTGATATACTGAACAAGACGTTGTCCTTAATAAAGGAAACAGTTCCTATAGGTAGCACAACTTGATATCTGTGTAAAGTCCTTGTAACATTACATACCTGTCACCATGTTGCTTAATTCTCTTACTCTTAGATGATGATGGGGTAGAGCTTTCTGTGATACCCTGGTGGTCCTACTTAGCAGATACACTCATGCACAGCATACCTGCAACTGGTTTTGGTTGGTGTATGCTTTGCTGCTTGAGATAGGGTGCTGTTATTTTACTCACAGGTAAACTATCTAAGGTTTTCTTGAACTCCTTCTTTAATTGTCTTTGAATCAGAAGTGCTGCTTCAGCTGTGACACCAGGGCTGTACTCTCCTTGGGCTGATGATATAGGTAGCTGCAGTCAGTGTAACGGTTAATCCAGCTCCACAATTTCAATGGAATGAAAGCAAGGTGGGTGTTCAAGTAGCTTTTAAAATTAGGCCATTTTTAAGTGCTCAGATAAGGATTTGAAGAGCCAAACTTACACACACACAGAGCAAAGTGTTCCAGGTTTAGTTTAACTGGGGGTGATGGTGTTTAGTTTGTTTTCCTCACAAGACGTGAGAGGATTTTAAACCATTGCTACTTTTGTGAAGAGGAGAGCAAGGGGTGCTCAGGGCATCAGCATGCCGGCAGAAAAGAGAGGGGAGCAGGGATGTGTACAAGGGATGTAATGTTCAGGGTAAAAGTCATTGTCCTTTCCTCTAAGGATGGGCCCTTCTGGACTTAAAAGGTTCCTTTTTGTTTCTTAAGGCAAACCTTTGCTCAGGTAACAACGTTCTATTTCTTGTGCTAATCTAAATCTATGTCTTCCTCTGTGCGGTCTCTTTGCCATCAAATTTTTATGCCCCCCTAAGTAAAAGGGGAAATTAAAAAGCATCTATTTGTTTACTCTAGTCCTGTCATCTGAAATCAGTGTCCCAATTTATCCCAAGCCCTGCTTACACTAAGAAAGTTCAGTTAGCTGATGGTAATTGAACCTGGGTTCATTACTCTGTTTCTGGACAAAGCTTTCTGCTCTACCTTTTTTTTCCTCTTACTTTGATATTTAAATGCTCTTACTCGGTCAGGATGGGCGTTTTGACTCTGTTCCCTGAGGTCTCTCATGAAAATGAGATGTTGCATTGTAGAATATCCTCTTAAGCAAAACTGCCTGAATAAGATACAGCTCCGTGTTTTATGACAATAGCTGCCTGTGTAGCAGTGGGGAACGTGGGTCCCTCAGGACTTGCACACTCCTTTACCTTCTCCTTTGATCATGATGAAATAGATGAAAACTTCCTTTTATTTTTAATTACCCTTCCCTTGCTCTGCTGTAGTTTGAAAGGGGATTGCAGAAAGGCTTTAAATAAATGATATTAAAAAGACCACATTCGGGCATTGCCAAATCCCTGTGTCCCTCCCATTGCCTGGGGCTGTGTGGAGCATCTGTACTATTAGCAGAGGGAGCAGGAGAGCCCCAGCTCAGCAACCTGTGCAGGAGGCACCGGCAGCAGCATCACTGGAGATCAGTGCTGGAATTTCTTCTCCTCTCTCTTCTTGGTCTGTTTCCCTGTTTGGCTCCCAGAGGCAAGGTCTACCTCTCCTGTGATGATGATGCCTCCCGCTGTCAAAGCCACAAGCAGATGAGAGCCATTTGCTCCTTAAATGTATTTTCATACCCTGCAGATATGTATAAAAACAAATGGGACACCCAGGAGTGTGGGAGGAGCACGGGAACTGAAATCCTGTTATGTTGGGATTAATTTATGGCTAGGGCAGAGAGCTGTGGTAGGCTTAGGCAGTGAGCTTGCTGTCCCAGCTGATGTATTTGTGTCTAGAGCTGTTTTGATATATTCTGTGGCTTCCATTATGATTTCAAATGCACCATCTCTTTCATCATTGCTCCCAGCCTACAATTAAAGAGAAAGTCTGCCTGAAACTTAGGAGAAGATGATGAGAGCGGGAGGGATTCTTCTCTCCAGTTATCCATTAGTTTGTTGGCTTTATGTTCGAGTTTCTTTTTTTTCCTTTCCTGTTGCACCGAGTTTCGCAGGCAGTTTCTCATCCCAGTTCCTCCTCCTTTGATCCTTCTCCAAACCCAAAGCAAAAAAAGAGCTGTGCTTTTTTAAATGCACTTTTGTAATCCAATTGTAAGAATTTAATCTATTCATAAGAATCACAAACTGAGATTTCACAACCTCCAGCATTACCTATTTCATTGTACCCGCTAAGACTTTAATCTCAAGATATTTCCCTTCTCCTCTGAGTTTTGGAATAGGCACTGTTATGGCCAAATGCTGCGTATCAGGACGCTGCCATCCAGGCCATGAGGGTGACTCGCACTGCACAGAATGTTCTCTGGGGTTTGGTGCCTGTCGTCCTCCAGCGTGACGTGCGGAGTTCGCCTTGCTCTGCACACAGGAAGTTTCCTTGTAAACTTCTGAAGCTGGATTAGCCCAAGCTGGCCCTGGCTTTTATAGAGAAGCAGCTTTAGGACACTGTTCACCGCTGTCTCTAAATTCTAACCTCCCTGCATAGCTCAGCTTACTGCGATGGAACGTCACTGAAAACAACTGATGTTAGGAAAGGCTTGGAAGTGGTGCCTGGAGTAATGATAGGCTGCGGATGTATCCATCTTGGGTTTGTTTGGTTTTTGTTTTTAGAACTTAACTTTGTAGTTACAGTTTATTTTGTACGCCTACACTTTTCCACTGTAATAGAATACATATTTTATTGGTCTGCTTTAAACAAGGTATATCTGGATAAAGTTAAAATAGTAAGTACATCAGTCAGATTATATTCTTATTAATAATGTTTCCCAAAATTATTTCCTTTCTCTTTATATCCCATAGACAACTGATACAAAATGCCCTGTAAAAAGAGCTTCAATTAAATAATGCTTTTTTAAGGACCTCAAAGAACTTTACATAAATTACAATTTTTTAAGAGCATGGAATGGAAGGAACCTCCTGAGAGGCTGTGTGTCCTCTGCATGCAGACATGGGCAGTCACAGTACATGAGTCTTCTCCTTGCAGTACTCATGGCAAGGCCAGGACAAAGTTTGGGGTTTGTGTTGCAGTTACACTGCTACCCTCTAAAAGGAATATTCACCCAGTGTAGAAGTCTCCATTGTAGTTCTGCCCATTTCTGCCATCAAAAGTGTGTTTTGACTATGGAGATTACAAATAGCGTGGGATAATGGCAATCATTTTTCTTACTTTAGATTTCTGAAGCACATGGAATAATTCAAATGAGATTCACTTTGTGATACATGTATTTGTCTTAAACAATTTGAAACTGAAAACAGTCTTCAGTACTTCAGGATGAAGACATTAGAAGGTACAATTCCCTGCCATGCGCTAATGAAAATAAGCAGTAACTCTGCTGTGGTCAGTGAAATTGTTACTTCGACATAAAGAGCCTAAGGGCCCATTTTACGATCTCGTGTCTGTTTAGGACGTGGCAAGCTGGAGGATAGAGTTCTGTCTTGTAGATGTGAAGCCACAAGTCATTATGAGTTTCCTGCTCATTCAGAAACTGCAGTAACTGAAACCTGCTGCTTCCAGTGCTGGGTTGGTTTTGCCGACTCTGTGCATTGCAAGAGCTTAACAGAAAGAGAAGATTAAATAGAAGGGGCATCCGTTCTCCTTACAGGTAACTCATTGTCGAGAAATAGCAAAGAATAAATACACAAAGACAATGGAAATGTTGACAAACATCGTGGAAAGCTGCAGAGAATGAAAATGAACATGCAATAATAATTACCGGCTGGTGTCCTTTCAAGCCAAGAGATTTACTTCTTTGTTAGTTGGCTGCCTCTTGGGCTATGGATAATTAGCAAATTTAAGTGCAAAAGAAGGGGGAGACAAGAATCTTTCATAGTTCATTTGTTCATTACTGCAGCTTTTGGAAAACAGCTGGAAATGATAATAAATTTTTGCAAAGCATTTAGAAAGTAATTTTGCTGAAGAACGTCTTCTTCGCAGCTAGTTTGCTAGCAGGTACATGCGCTTTCAACAGCAGTCAAAGCTGTTGGTGGAGCTCCCGAAGGGTTATCACCCTGATTTGTGACTTTAGGTGAATTGCTAACCTCACAGTACATTACTTGAGTAGCATGGAGCAGGCCAGAGGAATTTCCTTACTCTCCAAAGGTATGAATGTTGACATTGGACCTGAGTTGAGGAAATGTGAAGCACTCTGAAATCCCATAGATGTTAATGGAAAAATTATGGAATGAAATTTCGTCTCTTCCTGCAGATGGTCTCTCTATGCTAGAGTTGAGTGGAGATGATTGGAAATGGTCCTGGGAGGCAAAGGGGAGTATGTTAGTTCTTCATCATTCTCACACTAACAGTAACATGCCTTTTCAGGTGGCATTATCACACGGTCCCCTTGCTCGCCTGATATCAAGGTAAAGATGTGATGAAAACCATTGATCTTGAAGTCCACTTGTATAAGATTGAAGTGGTGCTGAGGAATGAGAGTGTTTTGTGTGGTCAGCAGGTAGGAGGTATGAGGAGAATTAAAAACTCTGGAGGGTATTTGCCCTTTGTGGAAAGGCAGTTCATTTTACAGAGTGGTTTGAAACTGTTGTGGTTTCATTCATCAGTACTGGAGATGACATGGCAAGAAAGAGGTAAGGTTGCTGGCCCTTAGGAAAAGATGTCTTCTTTTCTCAGTATAAAGATGTTTATTGAATATAAAAGTGTTTCTCAAGTACATGTGTCAGAATTATGATGTAAGAGTATAATATACCTGTTAATGTGTACATATAGTATAGTAGACGAGTGGCATTGTAAATTCTAGGGCATATACAATGAATTATCCCAGTGACCTGAATAATTTTCTGTCAGAATGCTTCTTGCCTCATACTTTTCCAAGTAGTCTATAGTAAATCTTCCATGTGTTTCACATCCTCACGCTATTTACCCCTTAAGGTTGAAAGCTTGAATTTAAGATAAGCTTCCATAGAAAAATGCATGTTTCAGTTCCAGACAAGCCAGCTGCACTTAACGCTTACCTAACTTCATGGGGAAGGATGTGGGAGAAAGGATGCTTTGGCATTTAGGCTCCATAAACATATAGTTAGTGCAATAAACAGGATGTTTAATATTGTTCTCAGTTTGTTGTGCCTTGGCAGGTGTATCTGATGGAGTTCTTTGTGCTGTAACCTTGTCACAAAGCGAGTGTGAAAAATAACTGATCAAAATTCCAACAGAAATTACTATTGTGAAATAAGCTCATCATGGTGTGCTGGTATTATTGTAATTAAATATTCTTTTAAAGTATGCAGTTTGCATGGGGTAACAAGGGTTATAGACAGGAGCCGACTTCATGTGCTTAAGATATTCCAGTACTCAAGCAAAGCCTAAAGGAAAAAATATGCTTAAACAGTCATCATTTGGTTGCAAAAGAAATGGAAAGATTAAGAGTTCTCTGCTTTCCTGGCACAGTGTGAAATCCACTAATCCCTTTGAAGAACTGAAGAAACCTGCCGTATCATTGCATTATAAACACATTTTATAGGTATCATCACTGTAAACAGTTATTTTGCAGAGAATTTGGGCAGAATCTGGTGTAAGAGAGGTCCCACAGATCAAAGGACAAATGCTTATGTGGCCTCGTGATATCCTCTGTAACTTCTGATCCATTCAGCTCTTGGGATGAACCCCAGGGCTTCTGCTCTCATTTGCTGTGTTAAAATCCTCTTGGTGATGTATTGCATGAAAGCCAATGTAAAGTGTTCTGGCTCAGTCCTGCTCCCCCCTGCCCATTTACAAGATCATGTTAAAATGAATAATTAAAACAAATTTTTTTTTAAGTTATTCACAATCTCTTTGTGTTTCTTCACCCTGAAGATACTTTTTCTGTTGTATTTTCAAGTTGTTGTTTACATACTGTGATTGCTGCTTTAATTAAATTCTTCTTAAAAGCCCACTGTGTGAATATGATCGTATGTGTTTATAGACAGGAACTGAAAGTTGATCCTGTGAGGCTTTTGGCAAAACCAGGAGAGTAAATGCACAGTTGCATACAATTAAAAAGACAATAGATTTCAAATAATGAGAGATTGATTTTAGGTCTGGGAGTCTATTAGATTCCTTCTGTACTATATTCCAGTCCCAGTGGGAACAAGAGGAGCAAGCACTCTGGTTGATACTCAGTTCCTCAAAATACCCCTGTAATGTGAATAATCAGTAGGGGTTGCAGAGAGTTCCTTCACAGGGTATGCTCCCACCACTGGCTGCCGAACACGGCTCAGAGCTGCTCAGTGCTTGACCCTGCACACAAGGTCTTTGCAGCGGGAGTTTCTCCCCGACACAGTGATCTGTCAGACCTCCCAGAGCTGTGCTTTGTAAGGGCCTATTGACGGATAGTGGCACTTCTCAGCCTGTTAGCAAATATTTGGGATGTGGTAGGATTTTTCCCAAGTTCATTCTTGTTTGCTGTGAATGGACAACATGCAGCATGTCCTGCCATAGTATGTTGTTTAAATATTTAATGAGGTAGAGAAAACAATCTGCTCTTGAATGTAAGTGTTTCAGTCCACTTTGTGAGCTCAAGAGGAGAATCCACTCTGCTTTAGGATTTTGATTGCTGTCAAGGTCTGGGGTTTGGGGATCTGCACAACTGATTTGTCCTGTTTTAAGCCCAAGATTTCCTTGTAAATTTTGGAATGCTTAGAAATAGCGGTGTGTTAAGCAGCAAAACCTGATTTAATGGTGGGGGAACGGAATGGCTTCCTACTTGGATCTCTCCCACAAATGAGACATAAGAAGCATGTTGTTTTTTTTTTTTTAAAGCACTAATAAGTGTTGCCAGTATAAAAACCATTTAGAGTGGATGGAATGGAGCTGTAGTCCAGTAAGAGCTGGACTTTGTGTCTAAAATGGTGGGGGTTTGTGAATGCACTGGAAAAGTCTTTTTCTCTCTGCAGTCCATCATTCACTGGGGTCTGTGACCTGTTTTGAAGAGGTTCTCAAAGGTACTAAAACCAGCAAACCTATGAGCAGGAAGGTTATTTCTGTGTCACCTTGCCCCTCTTTCCCTGGAAATTTTTTAGATGCACACATCGGAAAATATATTGATAATAATGTTAAAACTAAAACAGTAATCATCTCAGCCTTCCCCAAACACTGAAATAAGTATTCTGTGCTTTCCACAATCCTTTGCTTGTTGGAATTGATTTTCTGCTGGAGTGTGCTTGCTATGTAGCATTGGAATGAATTCCTGTAGGTTTACAAATTGGCTAGATTAGAAGGTCCGGCTTTACATGTCAGGAGTTGTTGTCAGGTTCTCCAGATAAATGGGATACTGCCTGTCTTGGGGTTTTGGCTGGTGCTTAAGGCATATCCGTGTATGGAGGGGTGGGTTTTTTCTTTCTTCTTTTTTACTTTCAGACTTTCACGTAAATTAATAAAAACTGTCAGGGATCATAAGTCATATCTGGCCGCTCTGGATTTGATTGCTTTGACTGCAGCTGACACTTAGACCAGAGCAGTAACCCACAGGAGTGTCAGTGCTGACATTTGTGGAAGATGGATGGGAGAACTCTTCCTCTAGTACGTTCAGAAAGGCACACTAGCAGGTCTTTAGGAAAAGACGTTCCTTTCCTTATCCTCTTCTATCCTGCAAATCCATGAACATGACATTCTCAGTCAGAAGGACCAAACAAGCTTTAAAGTGGTAACGGTAGACTTCCCTTTCCAAATACCGATTTCCCCTTGACATCCTATAGAAACACTTTCTGGCTCTAGGAGTGGATGCTGAGGGCAGCTGCAAAGTGCTGAATGCTCCCCTTTTCTGCTGGGAAATATCCACATGAAATATGTTTGAATACGTGTTGTACAACAGCCTGGTATACTTCTCAGGAGTCTGTGTTGGTATGAATTCAGGCATGGTATGTCAGGCTGAGGATCTTTTGCTTACATGAAGGGTGGCATTTTTATATTCAGTTCGAGTGGTTTTGTAGTCCTTTTTCCTTGAAGGTGGTCTGCTCAGCTGAGATCCTGTTCTCCTGTACTTTTAGAAGCACCCATGATTCTCCAGCAGTCCATCTACCTGATGGCCTTGCTTTATGAAGAACCAAATGTGAACAACTTGTGGAAATCCCATGTAATGCCATCTCTGACCTGCAGCATCCACTCATCAGCTCACTTACTTTAATGATATTTCATTTGACTTTTTTTCCTGGAGAAGTTACGATCAGCTGCCAACTCACCTTTTATTTCAACATCCTACCTGTATGTATAGCTAAAGACTTTCTTTAGGTTATATTACAAAAAATAAAGCAGTCTTCATCAAATAGTGGAAAGGCTTCATAAAGACTGTATTATTTTTAATGCAGTCTTATCTGTTGAACATTTGGTGGCTTTTCCTGGTGAGCTGCAGGCGGGATGCAAATGTTCTGCACAGCTTAAAGAGCCGGTTAGAGCCTGTGGTTCCATCATGGCTTTCTTGAGTCTAGGCTGCCTGGTCAGTGACAGGGTATTGATGTGTGTTCAAAGACACGATGTCTAAAGTGAGGAAAAACAAAAAGCCTTTGTTTTGATTGGAACATATAAGAATGTAAAAGTCTGGTGTGAGAGTAGGAAAAGGAATTTCTATGTCACGGCTGGAGTAGCTCAGAGAGCTACCTTGAAACATCGTAGGGAATTTCCCAGGAGCGTTTGTGAATGTGTTCAGACGTGGCCGGAAACCACTGAGGCCTGAACACGGTGCTGGGGAAGCGTGTCAGCGCTCGTGAGAGTGAGCAACAGGCCAAGAGTTTGCCAAGTCAGAAGCCAAAAACAAATTAAGGGAGGTGGGAGGGTCAGTTCCCAGAGCTGGGCGCGAAATGCAGCTGGTGAATATGCCACTGATCTTGCCGAGAACGACTGCAGAGCAATTTTATAACGCTAAATGTTTGAAGCTTTATATCTTCAAGCTCTGTGGGTTTTTTATTTGCTGTAAGTCAGTTTTATACACACCAAGATTGTCAGATAAATGCCTGCTTCATTCAGGTAAATGTGTCTTTAGCTGACTTCTGAGCCATTTTGTTTAAATGAGCGCATATTGCCATTTCTATTCTCAAATTGAGAAGATGACTGTGAAATCTGACTTCAGCGTAACTCAGTCCATGAGAAACTTTTCAGGACAGAGAATGTTCTTCATGTTATTTGTAAAATGGTCTGTATGTTTTCAACATTCTATAAAAGCTGTTAGTAGTAATTCAGAGGAGCTTTGGAAAAGAAGTTCTGAATCAAATGTAAACAAGCTGTAAGTGAATACCAATTTCCTAGAGCAGCTCTTACCATTTCTAGGTTCCCAAACTTATGTAAAGCCTTAAAATATGCAACAATTTCATATAAATAGACACGAATACGCAGAAGTTGGATACAAACTACAACATGAATTTCAGAGTACATGTGAGTTTATTTTGTAACGTGGTTTGATGTACAGAATGAAAAAGATGCTTCAGTTGTACTCTCAACTGTGGAAAGCAGTGGAGGGAAGCTCAGAGCTGATGATCCAACCTGGAGTCCTCCTGAACTCAATTTAGGTGTAGCGCCTTCGAATCAAAGGTTTGATTGCAGCCTGTGTAGGCTACATGCTTTAAAATAACTGAATTAAGTAGTGATAATAGTATTGCTGAGGCAGCAAGAGCTTGACGTAGAGGCTGCAACCCCCCCAAACCAACCTGTAACTGCAGCCTCCCTCCTCCCCAAAAAGTTCATAAGCCTGAGCTGAGCTTCATGGTGAAATGAATACCTAAGGAGCCTGTTTTAAACTTGCTCAGTCTTAGCCTGCATGAGCTGTCAGCTCAACATTAGGAAACAGACAGTCCGTAGAGTGTAGAGGGAGGTTCATGCACTAAATCCAATTGCTCAGAAAATGAGATTTGGTTCAAAATCCTCAGATTTGTTGTTTAATTTCTCATCATGTTTGGATTTATATCTGCCGCCTCCTCTGAGCTACTAAGATTGCATTAAGGTTCAAACATTTCTTTGCAACCACAACAGCTAGAGCTGTTTTGTTCTAAATGCAAGGAGAGAATCACAGGGAGTTATGCTCCTGCCAGAGTAGGCTTTAAAAGAAACCCCTGCTGGTATCATAACAACAGTGATAAAATTGTGAAATGAGTTCTTTCCTCTAAGCATGAATTGCTTGAACTTTATAGTGGTAAAAAAAAGACTTCACTGGATAGAAGAGACTGTGGTTGTGTAGGATAAACCACTGATTTTGCTGTCTGTCACTTTTCATCAACTAGAGTGTTTCTGTCACCTTGAATTATAACTTGGAAATCTTGTATTCAGGTTGGAGCTCCATGTTGAATTGAGACTAAACAAGTAGATGGGATCTTTGCAGCGAGTTTGCAGGAGGTATGATGTGTAATAACCAAATGATATGAAACAAAGCTCTGAAATGCAGCGCTATTACAGAATCAGACTGGTTTGGGTTGGAAGGGACCTTAGAGCTCATCCAGTTCCAAGCCCCTGCCACAGACAGGGACACCTTCCACTAGAGCAGGTTGCTCCAAGCCCCTGTGTCCAACCTGGCCTCGAACACTGCCGGGGATGGGGCAGCCACAGCTTTTCTGGGCAACCTGTGCCAGCGCCTCAGCACCCTCACAGGGAAGAGCTTCTTCCTAATGCAGTTCTCAGTAGCTTTCCTGTATTATATTGTCCAAATATCCCATTGCTCTCCATGTATTAACCTTCCTTAGTTTCTTATCATACTACTTCTCCCATCTTCTGTTAGTTGGCATTGAAGCTTTTCAGACACTGGAGAGAATGTTTTCTTTTTCTAAGTCACCATTTGCTTTAGCAGTATGGGGTTTGTGTTCCTTGGGATATTTTTAAGATATTTTCTTGGCATAATGACTGATTTGCAAGAAGTTGAGAAGACACAAAAAAGCCCAAGATGGGAAATTAAATTTGGTTCAATTTCTTGGCAATGTGCAAATTCATTTCCCTGATTCCTCTAGTTAACAGTGCAAAAATTCAACCTATTCCCAAGCTATCAACATCCTTGGGTCTTTTTGTAGCTGAAAATCTGTTTCTCACGATGCATGTCATTGGGACAGGGCAAGAAGTGACTATGTAGGCTGCTCCATCCTATGCTTTCACTGCTACTCTGACTAATGGATGTTCAGAGACCCCTTGCTAATGGGATGTTTTGCTTATTCATAAAATCTCATCAGTGCCAATTTCTGAAGAATTTTCTTGGTCTACATGCAGTGTTGTACCCAGAGGCATGAATTTGGCAGGCCTGATAATAAGTCTGAGTATTGAGGATTGTTATGTCTTCCTCACCAATATGTCTAAATAATGGTTCATAATTAACTCTGGCAATCTCTCTTGTCCAAGCAAAATTCATCATTTTGTAATTCCCTGGGGCTTTTGCCAGCTTTCCCGCGAGGAGTGTTTGGACTGTGTGTGAAGAGGTTGCAAGGCCAGCTAAAACAGACGATTCTTCCAATTAGAGTTTAGCAAGTGTGGTGCCTGTCCTTGCTGGGAGCGTGCCTTTTCCACTCTGGCAGTGGGGCAGTCATCAAAGAGGCCCTGTTCATAGTAAATAGCGCTTCGCCTCAGTGGAAAATGAAGCCACGAGGTTTTTCTGATCTTCCTTGGGCTTTGTGGCATGCATGAGGCTTGAAAATTCAGTGGAGGTGGATGTGAATATTTTCCTTGAGGAATACAAACCCTAGATGCAATTCCCAACATGGTAAGATTTTGCTTACGATCTTTCTTACCATCTTATAATGGCAAACTATTTGCCATCTCTAAAGGAGTCCTTCCACTTTTATTCAGTGCATTGGGAATGGAGTAGATAAGGTCATTTACCGTGCTGCAGGAGAAATACCAAGTGCTGTGGTGCAGGGACATTGGCCTCAGACTGAGAAGACAATGCGTGTTTCTCAGGATGGTCTTAATAGCTGTATATTTCCATCTGGTCCACATTTTTCCCAGGCTTGCTCCCGTAAAACAAGTTACCAGTCCCACATGTCTTTAGAAGGGTGGATTGAAAAATAGATTGCAGTGACTTAGAGCTTCTATCCCCCTTCCTGGAAATCGCTGTTACAGGAAAATGCTGGACCCAAGTTTTGACCTGGGATGGAAAATCCTATGCACTTGGGTCATATGCAAAGGATTTGTGAGTCACATGGAATTTACATGTCACTTGCTGAACTGAAACCTTGGAAAAGACTAATCTTCTATTAATTTATGTAAACAGGAAACTGTGTTGAGCACTCAGATGTTCTCAAGCTGCACACGCTACCCTCTTATAATGTTAGTTTTCCCTAGAGAATAGCAATGTCCTGTCAGCATGCCAGTCCTGCTTTGTATTTCATACCTGTACATTGGCTTTGCCTGCATGCCTAATTCTCCTGCCTAGGTTTGCATTATTTTATCTTTCAATTTGAAAACTATGTACATCTGTAAAAACAAAGTGTAATATATAGTAGTGGTATGCTACTGTATTCATTTGAATTAATGTCCCTTAAAGTGCAAAGGCTGCAGAATTCACATATCATGGGATGGTAGAGCTCTGTGCGTATAAAGAAAACAAATCCTGCTTTTGTAAAGGTCAATTTATAACTGGCTCCAGGTTCATGTAATTTTGGTCATGCAAGGAGAAGAAAAGTGATGGCAAAAGCTTAGGTTATCAGTCTGAATTTACGGACTGTTCAATCTTGGTTTTGTTGCCTCTTTACCGACAGGAATTTTGCGTGTTCACATTCTTGGTCCTTCTCCTTTTCCTTGAGGAAACACAGCTGTGGAGCAGGAGCTGGGATCGTACTGCTTTGGGTTGCACTATATGTAAATGAGATTGGGTCCTTTCTACATGTCAGGAATAAGTGCTTTATCACTTCAGTTAACATCTGTTTCCCTGTTAGTCTGTTTTTTGTCCAAAGCCAAGTGCCCAGTTGCAGGTACATGAAGATTAGCAGCAGACATAAAGCTATCCCACTTTCAAGCTGTGAGTGGTTGCTTTTTGCCCAGAAAGTTGATGATTTATTTACTTGGTGTAGTAGCCTTAAGATTTCTTCAACAATGCTGGAGGATTGTTTATTTGAAGAACCTCCAAAAATGATCAAAACTCTTTAAATTGTGAAGTTGCCGGGGCTTAGCTGGAGTGTATCGAGCCTCTGCCAGAATGGTCTTCTCTGTCAGTAAAGGGAGTGTAGTTGCTGTATGTTCATCTGCTGGGTAGGATTAAGTTATTATGAACAAATGCCTGTTCTAGATGAGCTTAATGAGCTTTTTAATTTATGTGCATCAGCTTTGTGGCGCTAGTTGATGCATTTACCTCTGCTTATTCTGCTCACCCTTCCAGCTTTGGATTGTGATGCCTCCTTATCTGGTAGGAAGCCTGCTGAGCCATGACATTTTTCCAAAGTACTTCAAGCGCCTGAAACATCTTATGTAGATTTTCTCCTTACACATATTTTGAGGTGTCCTTTCATGATCAGTGCCTGCAGCCCTGTTTTTAAATCAGTGCAGCAACATTTGCATGGTGCAGTGGAGTTGTTCTACAGTGGGGAGAATTGACCCGAAGTAGTGAGTTACAGGGTTGATACATACCATGACCTGGAGTATGTGGTACATATATGGGATCCCATATGTGGTTTCAATTTATATGGTGATTTTCTTCTATTTATATTTTTCTTCTCCTCTCCTTTTGCTTTCCATCACTATCTTTTAAAGTTCCTGGAAGAAAGTAGATGAACCATTTTCTTTGGATCCAACAGCAATACCATTGTTGATTTTGCTTTTGGCAGTCTGCTAGTGCTTTGGATTTCCATTTCCTTTACCTACTAGATATATTTATATATGTAGATATTAAAATAACACAAAATGTATTTTGTCTACTTCTGTTCATCTTTAAAACAACGTGCAGCTGTTGAACTGCACATGAGTGTTCACTTGCCGTGGGCCATTCCTGCTGGATGTGTTGTATTGCTGCACCCAGGCAGTGATCTTGAAGAACAGTGCCATGGGCTTGGTTCTCTCTCCCTCTCTTTTAAAGAAATAAGAATAATAAGAAATAATTACAGGCACATATGTGGTGAGGAAGAAACTTTGCATGATGTTCTTGGCTTGGTCATTTTTCATCAGCTTGTATTTCCTGTCATACAAATTTCTTGTTTCTAAAATTTCACTGGTGGCAGCTGGGTAGGAAACCACTTGTGACTGTTCAGTTGAAACCCTGTTCTCCTCCTTGCTGCTCAATCCTTTTCTGTTGGACCTTTTTGCTCCTTACTGGAGGTTCTGCTTTATCTCCCATTTTGCCTTTCCCATCTCTTTCTTTCCTCCCCTTGGTGTTTTGAATCATGGGCTTTCCCATTCCACCTTCCTTTCTGCTCACAGAAAATAGAGGATTTATTTTAGGTGTTTTTGAGCTGCAGGAAAATGTTTTCTGGGCTGTTAGGCTGACATGGAGTGGACAGAGCAGCAGGGACCAGGTCAACAACTTGTGGGGCCTGTTTTCCTTTTGCTCCTCTGCCTGCCTCTGCTGCCTGTCCTTGTTCAAGAGATGCATGAACTGGTGGTAGGTCAAAGTGTGCTGTGTTCAGGCTGCCTCAGAGGTCACTGTCAGAGTTTTGAGTCATCACATTACTCCTTCAGCATGTTAGTCATTCTTCTTGGATGCAAACCAGAGGCTGGGGCTCTGTAGGGTCAGGGTGGTGACGTAGAAGAGGGAACACAGCTGTAGATGCATAAGGGTTAGCTGGAAGGTTTTGGTCCATTTTTCCTCTGAAAAGAACACTCCCGCCCTGCCCAAACCCTAAATTTGCCCAGAAGTGTCTATATAAAATTTAGATTATCCTTAAAAAATGATAAACAGCAACTTTTTTTGAGAGTTGTAGAGAACTTGGACATTGAAAATGGTTTTATTTATTTGAGAACAGAGGTAACTTATTTACACTGACACATTTCTCAGGAAGTGGAGGGGGAGCCCCTTTCCAGCCTCTCAGAGAGTCACCCTTCCTCTTTGCTCTCCCGTCCTCTGTTTCTCCATCACCTGTGCACAGAAGAACTGAGCAGAGGAATGTAACTCATCAATCCTCTGTGAGCACAGGCTTCCCCCTCTGCCATGGGGACCTGGAGGGACAGAAGTCACTCTGAGGTACATCACCATCTGTACTGGATCTTCCTGTTTATCCTCAGGTAGTGCAGAATTGTTTCTTTTCCTGCTTTTATACACTTCCATGGGTTTATTCAAACTGCCAACTGACAATCTGGCTAAGATTCTGGGAATGAATGTAAGTATTAGGTTTGCATTGTGGGTCTCCATCCTTCAGTGCTGCAGACATTTGGGATCCTGGTGTGCCCAGCGCAGCACACGCTCAGCTTCCCAACAGAGCAGAAGCTTCTCTGCTGACGTACGGCCGTGTCCTTTGGTACTGTATTTTGTTCTCAGGGCTGGGACTACAGCAGTGCTCTGTAATGTGCTGATTTGCAATTCCCTGACATATGCTAGTTACAATCAGACATTAGGTTTCGGGAAAACAGCCCTCGTAATATACATGGGAGATAACACACCAGATGACTATTATGAGAGAGATCTGAGACATCTTATTTAACTTAATATCAAACCAAATAGAGAAACTTTGCAGCAATGACTGCCAGATTATCCTCTGAGGACCACAGCCTGGCTATTTGGCTGCCGATAAAACTACATGTTTTCGTATTTACTAATAGGGGAAAAGTGAACTCTCTGTGGTGAGTAATACAGATAGTGGCAGCTCCAGTTCCTCTTCATTCATCACTGTACTGCTTTCCTCAAGCAAAGGTCAGTGGATATATTTGGTTTGTGTGCCTCCGTTGTAGGATTTACGTTCATGAATCACCAGAGGGTCTGTGATTGCATCCTGGCAGTGTGGATCAGGGAGTTGCTATTTCAGAAGCCTGTGCACCTCGTTCCTGCTCTTGTTGGAGGACAGACCCAGGTGGTGTTTTAGCGCAAGGGGAAGGTCAGGACATGGACAGTTTATTCCCTTAGCCTGTGACTCGCCTTACCTTAGGTATGTTCTTTCACATGGCAAGAGAAAAGATCTATGATGACTGCTTCATGCTGATATTTACAACACCCAGATACTGTCAGGAGAGAGGCTATGTCTTTTAAGTATGCCAGTGATTGTCTTGAAATAGGTCAGTAGGACACGCCCAGATACCTTTAGTTTCTTTTGAAGGATAACAGTTGTAATGCAGGTGTTGATATGTCTTTTAAACTGCAGGTAAGATAACACATTCTATGTTTGTGTAGAACAGGCATTTCAAATGCAGAACGGTTGGTTGTAATGACCAATCCCCATACGCTTTCCTTCAGGGTTCACTTACGTTAAGTTTATTTTAATGAATATTATTGAACTTTTCACAGGAGGGTTTAGTGAGCAGATTGGGAATTCTGAAAAAGATATTAGAACTGGGTGAATAATTCATAGAGAGTAATTTATTTTATGAATGTCACCTTTTCCTATTTTGAATTGCCTGGGAATAAAGCGTGACTTGCTGGAATTTAGTTGTTAATTAAAATTACACACCAAATAATTTCTGCTAGCAGTCCTTACTTTGTGGCTTGTTCACAAGTGATTTACTGTGAGCAGTTGATGTTCAGAAGCTCAGCAGTTACACTGGACACAGAAATTCCAGGATTTATTTTTCCATTTTTTGATTACGTTATCATAATTTGCTGATCTTTGCTTTGTTGAAAGAGTTGTCTAAGATTTCAGAGTGTTCTGATTCATGAGCGTATGAGGATATTGTAGTATTTGCCAGAATTTCGAGTTCTGGCCAGCTGTTCTGCCAAAGCATTATTTCATTAGAAGGCAGATGAAACAATTTCATTAACAAAAATAAACTGCCAAATTTATTCCTGTCTTCTACCTAATCTGAAGCTTAACTTCCGATTTTCATAGTAATCAATATACAAAGGCTGTTTCCATCATGGTAATATCACCAAACTCTATTGTTGACTTTTTCAGGCGTAAGTTTGCAGAGTGAATGAGGAGGAACTCTCACTTTTTTGTCTGTTTCTCTATTCCTAATAATAGGTCAGAACAAGTCCATATCAGGCCCAGAGATTACGAAGTTTTACATAAGTAGATTGTGGCTTTGTGTGTTGTTCATGTGGGTTTTGTTTGTTTGTTTTGAACAACATTGACTTGGTCACACAGTAGCATGACTTAGTTACCTTCAAATCTCAAAACTCATCAGCTAATGAGAACCATGTATCTTTGCACTTTTTCAAAGCTGGAAGCTAATGTAATACTTCTACTCCCAAGTGCACTGATCTGTAGAAACTGCTCCAATCTTTCCTTTGCCCACTATAATAGGCTTTATTTATGCACCAGATTGCAATATACAATATTAAAGGCATTAGACACGTATACTGCTGCTTATGTGACAGGGTGCTGTGTGCTGCAGGTTTGCTGGCTGCATTCGCTCTGGCTGCATGCTGTTGGTTACACTGTGCTGAGGTTTGGGACTCCTGCAAGCTGGGAAGTGGTGCTGACCTTAGGAAACACCCTGGTTTGTTGCTTCTCTAGTCTGCCTCAGTGATCAAGTTGTCATTATTAATACAATTAAATCCTATCAGAACTTCAAGAAATGTGTGTTATTTACCCCAGCTATATTTTACGTTGTTGGATGAGCACTGAAAGTGCAACTTCAGGAGAGCACAGACTGTCAGCCCATGCTTCTGTACTCGGCTGCTGCCCTGCCAGGTAGACACTGCTTGAAATAGCATTGCCCAGAGGGATCATTTGTCACATTTGAATTGATACCTGGCAATCTGTTGTAACCCGTGTTGTTTTTCATCATTTCTTGCATGGTTATGCCCTCAGCCTGACATGTGCCTCCCATATGGAGTCAGCCTCCAGGGCTCTGTGCCCTGGATCATACATATTACCATTGGACTCGATGATCTCAAAGGTCTTTTCCAACCTAAATGCCTCTATGATGGATTCTCTATGCAGACTGCAGGAGGCAGGTGCCTGGGCTGTGTAGCCCTGTGTCGCTGAGCAGTGCAGGCTCTGCCACGTGTACCTGGGTAACCATGCTTGACTTATGCAAGCTTAAGTTCTCCAGCTGCTCTGTGTTGGCAGATCATAATTCTTTCTGCTTACCTGATGTTTACCCTAGTCCTGGTTTGGCTTTTGTATCTAGTCCTAGTGTGCAGGGCTGTAGTTTGATCATAAGCAGTTTGTGGGTTGTATATTCATGCAATGCCCAATTCTTTACTCCTGAGCTACTGCAGTAAAAATAAATAATAATACTGCATGTTCAATATTTATTCTCCCTTTTCCAGTATTGCTCTTCACTGTAACTTGCAATGTGTAGTTTTTAGAGAGTAAATATATACTCAAATCTGTACAGAAAACGCTTGGTTAATAATAGATGAGAAGAACATAACCTGTTTTGATTTGACATTATACATCCCTAAATGGGGTGTGTAAGGGAGGCACATTGGGCTGTCTGAAATGCACAAAAAGACAGAAATATGAATAGCTATATATTGTTTTCAGTGCACAGTTCTTTACGCTTGGGTCAAAGGAAAGAGGAAGAACAAATTCCATTATTAATGTGTGTATTATTAATGATCATTAGCTCACTCATGAGGACCTGCTCTTATCGGTATCGCTCAAGTAAAAAGATGCAGAACAGATTAGTGGAGAACAGATGGAAAAAACTCAGCCAGTGATCTCACTCATCTTCTTCTGTGTAGTAGTAGAACGAGAGCGGACACCCATAGGTGTGTACTGCCTGAAGAGACATCCTTTTCTAAGCACAGCATCCACAGTCTTTACTACCGCCTTGTGTCTTGATATTAAGCATGTTGGCTGTTCTGTCTTAGGCATTTCCAGCAAGAATTAAGAGTATGGTTAATCCCTTCCTTGCCAGGAAGAGTTGCAAGTTCAGCATGACGAGTGAGACAGGAGTTACTGGAGGAAAGAAAAGGTGGCAGATGGGGGAGTCTCTTTCTAGGCTTCTCTATCCACATGTTTTCCATATGAATCAAATGCTTTTGAAAAACATTGTAGGCACATTAGATGGTGTGATCTCATGGTCTGTGCTGATCTGTATATGTATTTACACTGCAAAGCTGCTCTGTGGTACTGATATTCTAGTTTAATGATGGGTTTTTTTCCATTAAATTCACAAGGGCCTCCTAATTTCAGCCCCTGGCTGTTGTTTAGATGTACATGCACATGCCAGCAATCTGCATTGAGGAAAGATTAGGTCCAGTTTGAAAAGCAAGTTTACTTACTTCTTTATGCACCCACATATTTAGTTATATTTCTGCTCTTTTTGAATGAGGTGGAGTTAAGAGTCACTGCATGTTAATTTTAGCCCTCTATAAAATTTCTACAAGCACTGAACCGAAACGTATAAATGCCCAAGTTTGCCTTGGCAGAGCACAAAAAGGAATTTGAAAGTAAATGGATCTTTCAGCAATTTTTCCCCTATGAATCACTTGTAAGATGGGAAAACCCTCTGTTTGTGCACATCTTTCACCTATGCCAAGTGTCTTCATCGCTGTAGAGCCACAAGCAAGTCTCGGAGAAGAACAGAGTCGCAAAGACCAACTGCTGCTATCTGGATTTATAGTTCTCAAGGCTTTGCATTTATAGCCCCGTGACTGTTGGGGCACAGGAGCTGAGCACTGGCAGCTCTGGCCATAGAGAGTGACTTTGCATTCTGAAAGGAAACATTAAGGAGAATTTTTAAGGTGTGATTTAATTTCCCCCATGAGGCAGAAGCAATAAATAAGGATGGTGCAGAAGCTGCAGAAATGTTTGTTTCTTAATTGATTCCTTTCCAAGGAAGTTTAAAAGGAAGGAAATTTGAATAGCAGCTGAAAGGAGCGTTCTGTTATCTACGTCTGTAACCCTTATTTTCCAAGGTTTGGCCAGTATTTATACATCTCTCTGCTGAGCTGTATTTTTGGCACCAAAATATTGGTTGTGCTTTGCATAATCATGTGATTCACTTCAGGAGCTGCCTGCAAGAAAGCTGAAGTTATTCTTATTTTTAAAATGCAATTAAGTATCAAGCATTATGCTAATTTTTAAAAATCTCTGCAAGACATGAAAAAAAAGTAGTTTTCAATTCCTGTGAGATTGAACTAAAATGACTTTTTCTTTTCCTGCATAAACTATTAAAATTCAGTGGAAACTCTGTAAGAAAACTCTTGGAAAAAGAATTGATATAAAATATTGACCTTCACTACTCTGCTCTCTTCTCTTCCTCTTCTTCACCCTAGGTAGGAAGTAGCTACCAAAGATTGTTGCTGTCAGAGCTGGGGTTAAGAGTCATTACCTGCAGTGACCAGTTTTACAAAGACAACACGCTTGTGAATGTAGAAGTTAGTGAGTGCATGAACAAGTTGGTTCATGATAAAATCACTTGGTTCCCCTGAACATACTGATGTGTTTATAACTAAGGATGCGTTAGTACTTTTAGAATTGTGTCTGTATTAATGGTGGCTGATAAAGTGAAGACATCCCAATGTAGCGCATGGAGGATCACAAACCCAGTGTAAAACCAGGAGGAGTCTGAGCTCTGGGAGCACACAGGTATTTTTAAAATCTCTTTCTTCATGTGTTGTGTTTTTTCCCAAAGCTAATTTACCTTTCTTGTACTTTCTCTCTTCCTCCACGGGGATTATCCCCATGGGTTGAAAAATTACATTCTTTCTCATGGTAATTTACCATATTTCTAAATGGGTATTAGCCCAAATGGAAAACAAAAATGGGCATCTGAAAATTCCTCAGTGAATCGGAGCGCGCTGAAGTACTTCCCAAAGCATGGGTGACGTGACGTTCTCATAGCCTAGACCTCTTTCAAATGCATGCCTGGTTGCTGATGTGATCATTTGGAAGTATGAATTCATCATCATCTTCTTGCTTATGAGGCACTTGTGCCCAGAAGAAATCTGGAGCACTGAGGGACACCCCTGGAGATGCCGCTGTGGGCCCTGTATGTTTGTGCTTTGTGGGCACAGGAGAGCCCACTTGAAGAATGAGTAGAGTCCTCTATGTAAGCATTTTTAAAGACTCTTTCATCCATCGCCAGTCAAAACCTTCAGGGGTGACTTGCTGTGTGTGTCTGCCACCATAGGAGAGTGCTTGGCAGGCCAGGGGTTAATTCCCACTGCCCTGTGCTTTCTGCAGGAAGCTGGGTCTGATCACACTCTGCTGTCGTGAGACTAAGTGGCCTCTGGCTTTCCAAGACGGAACAGGTTTCTTCCACATACTGTAATTCTGACTGATGGAAGGCTGCTTCAGAAGTTGAAATATGGCTAAAAATGACAGTCTTTGTCCTCAGGGTCTTCTGAGGGAGTCAGTGTATCGCGTTCTTTTGTCCTCATTTTTCCTACCTCCCCTTGTGCTTTAATGCTTTCCAAAGGTTTGTTAGTTCTGTAGACCTGGGGGGAAGGTGGCCGTTTGCATTTGGTTCTTGTGCTGCTGACTGGGAGATGCTGTGTCTGTGCCCACCCATGCTGCCTACTAGCTGGCTGGCTCCAGGAGATCCGGCAAGTGCCTGGTCCTACCCCACTGCCATCTGATGGCCGCAGCATCGCTGTCCTCGGCTGCCTGGCTCACAGAGGCAGACCTCCACTGAGCACAGACGCGAGTGGAGAAGAACAAAGCAATCACATTTGTCCGTTTACTAAAGCAAATCTAAGTGTTGTGCCATCTGTTCTGCAACTACAAGAAACCCTGTGAGCTCTTTGGAAAAGGCAGAAAATATGTTCCGAATCTGGAGAGAAGATGGATGTGAAAATAAGATGCTGAGAATTGGTAGGAGCCTGGATAACACCAGAACAGACTGAAAGTAACAAAACAAAAACTTCAAGTAGAAAATACAGGAAAGAAAAACTGCCTTAAAATGGGAGGAAATCCAACATTCATTAGATTTTTCTCCTGTGTCTTCCCCACTGCCTTTTATGCATGTGTTCATTTTTCACATTGATCCTATTCAGGAGAGCAGATCCAGGTTGGTATTTAGTAGTTCAGAAGTGCTGTGGTACAGCAGGAGCCTGCAGCGCTGCAGGCAAGGGGGACCAGTCCCTCCTCGGTGACAGAAGACGCAGGGCGGCTCAGGATGATGCTGCCTGCCCCAGCCTTGCATCGGGCCTCCTCCGCCTGCTGCCAAAAGTCACAGCCCTGATCCAAAGCACAGCTGTGTGCCGTTTTTCAAAAGCCAGGAAGGAGAACTGCAGACTGTGTGAAAAATGATAAAATCTGGAAAACTTTTTAAAGCGACCTTTATAGCTTTGTGAAATTCCTGCTTCCCCAGAGTTCAGATGAATCCCATGAAAGTCTAATTGTGTTAAGCTCCAAATTGTGCTGCAGCAGCCGGCCCCGGGCTGGTGGCCCTGCTGGTGGTAAGCAGCTAGAAGAGAGGGTTGTTCGTTGACCAACTCTTTCAGCAGAGTAGCAAAGGCACAGAGCCTGTAATGACTTATCTCTTAAGGCTCCTGCTTTGTAAACTGAGAACTGTGGTATGGATGGAAGTGACTCTGATGCTGAGAGCCACTTGGAGTGTGAGATTTTGCTGGTAGGAGAGCAAAGAGTATCTTGTGGTTCATGCTGTAGCCTTGACCTTCAGGACATCTGGTTTCCCATCTCTGCCACAGAGTTCCTGCAGGTCCTTGAGCAAGTCATCCAGTTTTCCTGCATCCCGTTTCCCCAGCAAGGGATGGGGGATTGCTTTCCTCCGTCACGGTGCTGTGAGGCTCCATAGGGTTGGCAGTTACCATAGAGATGAGGTACCTAAATAGAATCTGAAACCTGTTGAAGGAGAGCTATGAAACCTGATGGCATTACCAAAAGAACAGCATGGCTTTGGCTGTTTTGCGTGGGGCAGCTACAACAAGTTGTAAAACTGTCACAGTAGGTGTAAGTACTGTGAAACCAGGGTCAACTGGAACATAGACTTGTAAAAACAAAAAGCTACCAGTACAAACTCAACCTGTAAATATGAACTAATATCACTAGTTAAACAAATAAACTAAAAGAGATTTTCTTCTTTAGGATCCTCTGGGCATTTTAATTTAATAAAGTCATTTGGTCTGGCAGGAGGCCAAAACCAAGAAGTCCAGACCTGCTCCTGTTCTTTCTGGGGCACTCTGGAGCTTCTGTGGCTCCTCACTGTTTGTATTAAAGGTCTTTAATTTGCTGTAAGATGTTAGCTGGAGATTGAAAGCTGTGCAGTTACCCTGTGATTTGTTTTAGACAGAGGGAGGCAGGGGAAATCTTGTTTTAATCTAATTGTTACTTTCTTTGTCTTTACTGTGAAATGATGACTTTCAGGTATTCCTTACTGCACCATTAATTGTTTTCCTCTTTCTCATTCACATTAAACCAAATATTTAATGTCTTCAGTCTCCCTGCTAAAGTGAGGGTGGTTTTGAGGTCCTGGTCATACCTATTCAACTGCTTCGGAAGCATTTCACTTTGGTTGTATTTGTAACCTGAATCCGGTGTTTTCAGTGCAGCTTTGCCACTTGTGTAACCAAATAATAATGCCATCTGTCTTGTCTTTTTTTATCCCATATTTAAACATCCTTTTATTTATTTATTTATTTTGGTGCTGGCTGACTTTGACTGTACAGTCAGAGGAAACCTTCACTGAACTGGTTGCAATAGTCATCCATCCCTCACCTCAGTTGAAAGCAGCTAATTTAGAACTTTGTAAGATGTGGAGGTTGGTTAAACGCTTCTCCCGAAGCATTTTATTTTTTTGTCAGTGTTAGCTTCTATTTGACAGTTTCCTGTGTGTTCATTCCCTGATCTTCCTGAATTGTGCCATCTCTAACCTGAATTGTGTAGTTAGCAGCAAATTTAAAGTGGCCAAGTGAGGACTTTGTTGACTTCTTTTCTAATTTTTCAGAGATGTTGGAAGTTCATCATGAAGCTCAGTGGCTCAGCGGTCACATGGCAATGTCCTACCACCAGTGTGTTCATCTGTCTGGTCTGGGTTGCACATGAGTTGGTTGGAACCTCTATTTTCCAGATGAGAGATGTTTCACTGTCAGGCCTTGCATGCCACTGTGTCACCGGTGGCTATCCTCATCAGCATTCCCTACGTTTTGCCCTTTGCTGGGTATTTGTTCCCCCTCTAGGCAGGATTTAGAGACATCATTGCAATACCTGACTTTGGTTTGGGTGGTGGAGCTCATACAGATTATCTGATAATTTCTTTTGAAAACTAACATTTTTTTCCCATTTGTAAGGGGAGATAACTGGTTTTCTTACTACAGTATTTCCTCTGATCCAGATTCCTGGCTTGTGGTTCTGGTAACTGTATTTGAACAGTTGACTTTAAGAAGTTTGTAAGCATTGTTACTAGCTCAAATGCTACAAATGTTTTTGGTTTTTTTTTTTTTCTCTCTGCCTAGTAGTATAAATTTATAATGTCTGTTTAATTCTAAAGCAATCTCATGAGATTTACAGGCAACTTTAAATAAAAAAGCCTCGTTGGTTTGTAGAAGACATGTAAAGTATGGAAACCGCCTCCTGAAGAACTTCCTTAATATCTTTTGTGGTAATAGTATTGTCCAAATAAACACATGCTACTTGTAAACTTACCAGAATGTGTGGTGGCACTAACCCAGCTCTGCTGGTGTGAATATACTAGCCCACTGACATATGGTATGTAATTTGATTTCTAGTAGTTCTGAAGGATTTACAGGCTGATTTATGTTTCTTTCTTTGCATTTATTTCCCCTGCTCTCTTATTTTCAGGGAGTGCATCCTTTATACAGGCTCCATTTGACACAGTGTATATTGTGTTCAACTTATATCTAGTTGCTGCAAAAAGGCTGGAGCTTCGTTTCTATTTTTGTGAGGAAACAGGGACTTTTATTTTAACTTTTGCCCAAGAGGAGAGGTGCTTTTTGTTTTCCAAAATAAAATGTTATTAACAGTCTACCTCCTACTTCAACACTTGCTAACTTTTTATGTTTTTACAGTTATTATCTAACTGCGGTTGAATTCTTTAGAATGCGTGTGAGTATTTTAAGTTCTTTTGTGCTGCTTGGAGTTTGGTGAAAAGTTTATGTAGTTGAAGGATCAGGCAGAGGGAACATTCTTGTTCTTCAATTCAGACAATATTAAATTGTTTTATTGGTAGTTGCAGCCTTGGAGGGAGTGGAGGTGAAAAATATCACGAAAAGCACAAACAGAAAAAAACTCATAAAAAACTGGAGGTGATCAAGATAAAGGAAAGACAATCACATGAGCCCTACTGTGTTGGACCAGATGTCCATGTAAGTCCTTATCCTGTCTTCAAAGCTGGCCAGTAGTGAGTGATTGTCTGGTGTCATAGCATTAGTAGCCTCCTGTTTTCTTAGTAGACCTTTTCCTATGGCAGGGGGTTCCAAAACTGAAATGTGTCTTGTATGAACCTGTACCCCCATTGTTTGTTGGGCTTATTGGTCTTTGTACCCAAGTGTGCTTTGGGAGCTCTTTTTAGAATCTGGCTCTGCGTTTTCATTTTCACTCGGTCCCTTGTTTCTGAGGCAGTTTTGAGGAAACAACGACGCAGTAGCTAAATGGTTTAATTTCTTAGTTTTGTCAGGACGAAGTCCTGTAACCTCTTCTTCGCAGATTTTATGCTATGACCTCCTCTTCTGATTTTTCAGTTTGAGGCAGATCCTTCAGTTCAAATTTAGATGGGAAGAGCTCTTATATAGGGTCCTCCTCCAGGTTCTCTGAGGTGGCCATGGTTTGAAGAACCTCATTTAATTTTGCTGTTATGGTACTGTCTCTGAGTTCTCCTTTAAACCTGGATAATCTGTTGGCCTTACAGATACCCTGATGAGTTTTCAGCTTCTGATGTATTTCAGAAAGGTTGTATAATTAGTTTTTATGCTTTCTGCAATTTATTCCTCAGACTCTCTTTTGGCATGCCTTATTGTGATTTTATCTTTAATCTGCCAGTTTATGGCCCTTTCAGTTTTCCTTTGGTAGGATGCCTGTATGCTTCCAACAACCCTCCCTTGCCTTGCTGTTCAGCAATGCTGATTTTCATTTGCTCTGTCTGAACTTGTTTGGTGGATGCTAGCTCTGGGACTCCAATCCACTGTCTTTAATGCTACCTGCAATGAGGTTCTGTTTTAGGTGCCCATTTCAATTCTTCTTTAACAAGTTTCTTTATTCTTACGCAGTCATCCTTTCTAGAAGTGAACACTGCAGCAGAAGTATTACAGTGCTTGTTGCTCCTGCCATGACATCAAACACAAGCATGATGTGGTCAGTGTTACTGAGTATTCTTCAATGGCAACAGTTCAACTGCACTGCTCAGGCAGCTGGGGGCTGCATCCCCTTTGCGGGGCTGGGTCTCAAGAGCTTCGTGAAGCAATCACTAATGATACCTAAAAATCCATCCTTAGCACCACTCTCCAGGTAATATTTGCCCAGTCTCCACAGAGGTTGTAGACACCTTCCATTATTATGTGCTTTCTGCCCTTGTAGGTCTTCTGTTCTCCCTCTGTGTGTCTCAGCTGCTGTTGATGTCCTGGTCAAGCAGTTGACAGTATCACCCTATACCGATCTTTTCCTGTATACACCTAGAAATTTCATCTACAGGGATTCTGGAATCTTCTTTGGCATGGTTAAATGGTTAATTTGAGTTAATTCTAGGCTCTCTTTTCCACTGGCAAGCCAGTTTGTTCCTGTGTGCTTTCTATCCTGCTGTTAAATGTCCCCAGACTGTCTTCTTTCACTGAATGTCTGATATGTTCTTATCAGTATACATCAAACTTGGCCTTCTGTACCCTCCTTTTATTTAAAGTACTCTTTACAGCCTTCCCAGTGCTCAATACAGTGATGATGTGGCAGAAACTGGTCTGTACTGTACTGACTTTATCCACTCCATAGTTTTCCCCAGTACCAGACTCTTGTTTCCATATCCACTGAATCCACAGCTCATTTCCTCAGCACTGTCTCTTTGACTTGTCCTTGACTTGTTCAGACTGGGAACACTAAAATCATGTCATAATGAAACTCCTGGTTTCAGCTTGCAACTTGACATCCAGAACCTCTGTCCTCATGCCCACAATGGCCACAAGCACCAGCTCCTCCCCAGTGCTTCCTAACAGATCTAGGTCTAGAGGTCCACCACATTTGCTTTAGCAGTCAGATTGCCATGTGGATGCAGATACATTGCCCTTAACGAATGGTATTCATTTATGTGAGTGCACTTTATTTCACCTGTAGCAGTGAGGAGGTTGCTTCAGGTGTCTCTGGGTGGTCGGTCTGGCTTCTGGTTTTGTGGCTGGCCTGTGAAGTTAGCAACAAAGAGACTCCAGCTTCTTTCCAACTACAGCCAAGTTCCCACTGCCCTGAAACTCCCCTTTGCCTTGCTGGCTGGGTCAGGGTGAAACAGAGCCCTGCGCCAGGCTGGGCTTCCTTTGCTCAAGAAAGGAGCTCACAGAAGAGGCCCAGCTCATGTTTGATTTTGCTTTTCCAAGGACATGGATCACCAGCTACAGCTGAGTTCCCTGGTCTGGATTTGGGCTCAGCCGATGTTCTTTATTTCTTCCTCTGCAGAAGTCTGCTAAAATGTATTTGTTATTGTGCAATGCCTAAACTTTTTTCCTTGAACTGTATGTACTAATGCAATGTAATGAATAAGGGATGTTTATTGAAGGTTTTTTTAAGCTGCACAAGACTGCCTATAACATTGTAGGCTAAAATATCTAGCAGAGTTTCTTTTTTGTTTGTTTCCTGGTATGTCCAAGCTTTTCTCATCAGCAATTCTTATTCTCTCTATGCTTTCAAATCTTGGAGAGTTATCATATGCCTCCCTTCCTCTTTGTCATATAGACAAATAGTGCACATTAATTCTTTGATTTAATCCTTCTTAATAAGCCTATTCCTCCAGGGATTAATTATTTTAGTTTCTGTACTGAATCTTGCACTTTGTTGACATCTTGTACTGGGAGCTTGGATTGGAGTGCAGTATAAAATGGAAAGCTCATCTCTCATTAGTTTTTCATGCTCTCATTTGGATAACTGCTTTTCAGATTCATTCCTCCAACTCAGGGTAAGAGAAGGAAGGTTAAAATAAGCCTGGCTATAGGATGTGAAAAGGAAAACAAGCCTGATCTGTAGCAAGTTTGGTACTTTTGTTTCCCCTCACTCTTACAGGCATCCAGTTGAAGTAAAATTTGCATTTAGCAGAGGAGGACCCTGTCTGGTTTCCCCACCATGCATAAAAGCATCAGTCACTCCTGTACATGTGGCCGGATATGGGTTTGGAGTTGTTGCATGGAACAGTGTGAAGTGGGTGTGAGATGCTCTCTCCCAGGTGGGAATTTTTACCTGCTGGGGGTCTTGATCTCACTGGACATAAGAAACTGCAGACCAGGAGGACCTGGTTCTGCCAAGGTGCACATCTTTCTAGTATGGTGATTTTAGGGTGAGCATCTTGAGCCTGCTCACTATATGGCTGCATGGACACTGGGACTGCTGTGTGAGAAGGGGTGGTAGAGCACAGAGAAGGAGGAGAAGGAGGAGGAAAAGAAAGAGGAGGAAGAGAAAGAGGAGGAAACAGGCCAGGCCAGAGCTGGCTCCTGCTGTCCTGCAGCCTGTGCTCTGCAGCTCATGCACCCCTTTGGAATATGAAATGTTGCTGCAACGACATCTTCCAAAGGGAAGATTCAGGATTTCTATAACATAATTTTAAATTACTTTAAATGCTAAGTTTCAACTCAGATAAATTTAATATATAAAACTTATTCTAATATAGTAAAACTTTTTCTCCAGTTTGTGGTTTGGATCCTTTTATGTTGTTTACCATAGCAAAGACCTAGACTCTGTTTCCTACCATTAATGGGTCTGATCCAGCTCTGCTGAATTCAGGATGAAGACTGTTTTTGGGAATCATTACAGCAATACTTTGGTGAGAGTCTTTGGCCTGTCTTATATAGAAGGTCAGACTAAACTGCTTTAATATTTATGATTCCATTTATGAATCCTGACCTTGAGATTTATGAATGTGACACCCGTTGACTTCAGTGGGTGGCGGTTTGTGCCTTAAGCAAATATATTTTTGAGAAGAAACTTGTGTAGCAACTCTCCTATTTTGTGAGTTTGAGCTGAAGAGCTTTCCAGTCAGACTGGTTTTGTTTTCTTGCAGAATGTCAATTCAGTTTTATTGCTGAGGGTAGGACTCAACTATGCATTTTGTCAAAGGGACCTCAGAAATGCTTTACTTCAAATGGTTCCTTGTGTTAAAATTGGGAAAGTTAATGCTTTTGGATCTTGCTGTTAGCAAATTCAAGGACTTGATATTCATGCTTTTCCTCCCTGAAAGATTAAAATTGAGAAACTCTATTGCAGGGAACAGCAATTACTATTCCCTGCTTGCAACAACAGCAATCAAGTTTACAATCCCCTGAGTCTGCAAGATCTGCCGCATTTATCATTTTCATTCTTAACAGCTATTTAATAACTCACCTCTTTCCCACTTGGAATTACACATACCTGTGGACATCAAGCCTAGAGACTTTCCAAAATGTTCTTGCTTAAGCATTATTTTAGCTAAAAGAATTGTTTGTCCGTGTTTAAAGAGCTACAGAATTGTAATAGCTGCTGCAGCTGAACTCTTTGGAAATGAGGTTCTTGCTGCTGGTGGTGGTGGAGGCATCCGAAAGGTGGAAGCCAACCTGGCAAAGGTGTGGTTTGTATCACACTCTGAGTTTGCCTGCTCCAAAGTCTCCATTATACTTTTTGCAGGCTGTACTCTTATTTGCTGAAGACTCATTTTGCAGAAAGCCATGTTTTTGTGTATTACCTAAGCCTTTTGAAAATGAGATTTACCTCTTGCGATCTACCTGGATTCAGAGGTGAGTGGCTGCTGGGATGGAGGAGGTTGTAGGGGACAGAGGCAGGAGATTGATCATGGTCCTGGTCTCCTGCACGGCTGCTGGCCCCTGGCAGGCACTAAGTGGCAGAGGTGAGACTCTGGGAATTTCCTTTTGAAGGCAGAGAAGTTGGAAGCAATATTTTTAGCATTGTCCACTGGTAAAAGCCCAGGCACTGTGGCCAGGATGCTTGTCGTGAAATCTGCTGGCATTACTTTGTGAAAGCACTTTAATTGTGTCTGTTTTCTCGATGGTTCAGTGAGAACGAGACACAGTCTGTCTGACTATTGTGTCTTTAAAAACCACAGAAAACCCTTTTGAGTTTCTAAAATGAATTATACCCTACAAGATTTGGGTCCAGATTCTCATCTGCTATAAACTAAGGCAGTTCTTTTAGCTTCAGGTTATACTGGCTGCAGATTTGTCCTGCTGCTATTATTAATCACACCTGCAATTGTGTAGTGACTAAGCTGGGCTCCAGGGACAGAACTTTATTTTTGGTAGCAGAGGAAGCGTATAGGTGCATGAATGGATGGATAGATGGATGGATACCCATCCTCCCTTGAGCTACAAGGACTGCACAGAAGCAGCCCATCTTGAAAGCACTCATTGTACAAACAGCTCTCGGATGGTGCTTTTCATTAGTGGATCTCAAAGTGCATTAAAAATGTGACCTTATCCCCATTCTGCAGAGGATAAATAGGAGGAGTAAGTAACGCATGTCTTTCATAGGGTTACCCAGCAGGCTCTGCCCCTCTGTCAGTCTGTCTATATGATTCCTGTCTGTATACATAATTATTTCCCTTCATAACTTTTTGAGGCTATGTGAAAATAAAGCAGCTTAATTGCAAACTGACTTGAAGAAAAGCTGAAAAATACTCCTTTAGACTAACGGTAATAAAAATATATATGATCAGTTAAAAACTTTCTTCTTCTCCCCTTCCCCATCCAACCTGAAACTGAATAAATCAGTGTAGCTCTAGGGCAGCAGCATACAGCACAGTAAGTGGCAGCATGTTCCAAACGTTTGCTACAATTCCTTCAGTACCTCCATTCACTGTAAAGAAAGATGAATTTGCAGCACTGCACAATTCTTCCTCTGCAGTGCTTCAGTAGTTCGAGGCATGTTCTCAAAGAATCAAATGCAAATCTGACATAAGAAGCTTTCTTTTTGCATTGTTATCTATATGAATGAAGATGAGTGGAAATAAAATGCGTCTGTTCCTGAACCAATGTATTGTGTAATTGGGAATGAATTGCAGAACTGGAAATGTTGAGAGATCCCATGTGGGCAGGGATGAATTTGGAAGGTCTGTGTTATGTCCTTAGTTCTGCTACACACTTCCAGCCATCAGAGCTGCTGGTGCATCAGGCCCATTCTAATGTAATTGAACTAATAGTATTTCCGTACTTGACTTTAGCATTGGGAGGACACATCTGTTGTTGTTTGGGAAAAGCATGTTCCTGTGGTTCTAGGACCTAGGGAAGGATCATAAATAAAAATAACATGTGGAATTTGCTTTCAACTTCTCTGCTATACTAATACCAGTTTTGGTCAAACATAATAGCAGTTGTGTATTTAGGGTAGAGGCACGTTGTTATAAAAATAGAATAAGACCTTGTCCAATAAGCTGTCCTGCAAATACAAATATTTTCTCTTTCAAGTAATCTACAGAGTATTTATTGGCATCTATGCAGTGAAATGCAAATATCCTCTCTTTGCTACTCTGTGAACTGATTGTTGAGAGGATCCCATATTGCAAATTCCCCTTTGGAGGCTTCATTGACATTGCAAGGAGTGCAGGCTCCTAACCCAGGCACTGAGGTTAAGTATCAGATAGTTTGAACCTCCCTTTGGTCTCAAGAAAATCACCGGAAATTCAGGACTGTGTTTAGGATTTGTTTATGCACAGGTACGTCATGTGGCTGGTTACCTTTTTCAGAATCAAATACTCAGGAAAATAGAGCTCTCTATACTGTTTCTGAATACAGTATTACAATTCTGAAACACTCTGGTTTTGTAGGTTACTAATTTAATTAAGCAGACACGTGGATTTTTTTTTTTTTTAATATTAATTTCAGGTTTGTTCACATTTAATTTTAGCTTCCTGTCTGTATCATGTGCTTGGAGCTTGGGAAGTAAATCTGCCTTTACATGGCAATGAGAAACTTTGTAAAGCTGTACTAATGAGGAAGAAAATGAACATTAATTAAACTTGTGGTTACAGGATGGGCTGAGGCTCTGGAGTCCTGAAGCAGCAGCTAGATGGGTTACTTCATTACAGCCTAGAACAGGGAGCTGTGATGTGAATGGGAATGAGGAGACAATTAAGTCGCTCACCAACTGCAGAGCCAGTGAGACATTTAATTAGTCACAGGAGCTAATGCTCTAAAACCTGGAGTTTTCTGTAGATCTAAATATGCCAGGCAGGTTTTCTGTCAAATTAGACTTTTAAAGAATGTCTTTAGAAATGCAGGAGGGGTTGAGGATGTTGAGAAGGCTGGAGAAAAGACCTGAACTTCAGCTGAGCTCTGCAGTGTGGTGAATGAGCTGGAGAGGAGGTCTCCATCCTGGTGGATGGGACTAGTGGAATTACCTTGGGCAGAAAGCCCATGTGGCCACTGCCATTGCCAGTAACTATATAACCTGTGATCCTCAAACACCTTGGAAGTAGGTCTTCAGGAGCCCTGTTACCACCAAGACAGATCAGTGGAGTTCTAAACCTCAGCCCTGTATATTGCAATGGACTCATTTGTGGCTTATCAATGTAATTCTTGTCTTAATTAGGACAGTCATTCCCTGCCTTCCTTGTGAATTTTTTCCAGTGTTGCTTTCACTTCTAAATAACGGCCTTGCTAACCTTAGCAGTGGTTTTGATTCTCTGAAATGCAGTTTCCTCTTGATTAAGTGTCTTCTGCTTGAGTCTTTAATGCATATTAATGAGTGCTAAGCAGTGCTTGACTTGAGTAATTTGCAGCTGGGATCTAAAAACCCTTGGAAGCAACGCCTGGGGATGTTCCACTTTGGGAAATAGCGGGATATTACAGGCTCTTTGCTACAGTTCGGTGCATTCCAAAGGCAAACACTTTTTCAATTAATTTATATTTTTATTAGTCACAGGACACAGTTGCTGCTTCCATCATTATTTAGCAATATTCCCATATTCGCTTTAGTTGCAAGTTAAAAGTCCCAGAAGAGGAGGGGAAGAGGTACACAGCTCAGCATTTTTTCCAGGACTGGAAGTCTTTTCCACAGAGATGCTCCATCCCACACCCACTTCTGCATTACAAAGCCCATGCGTGGCTGCACGGTGTAGTGCAGGGGGGGCACCGCTAATCCCCAATTCCTGCAAGTGCAGCAGTCCCAGATGGGTGATGAGCAGTATAGGACAGAAAAATGCTGTTGCTGGATGTTGCTTTTAAGCTCTTAGTTTATGAAAGCGACTACTGTTGTTCTGTTCAGAACTTGGGGAAACTGGTAATGGAAAGGCTTAATTCTGCTTTTGCATCCCCTCAAGTGAATGGCCAGACAATGGCCCAAGAGCTTTCTGAAGTCATAGAATCACAGACTGGTTTGGGTTGGAAGGACCTTAAGGCTCATCCAGTTCCAAGCCCCTGCCACGGGCAAGGGCACCTTCCGCTAGAGCAGGTTGCTCCAAGCGCCATCCGGTCTGGCCCTGAACACTTCCACAATTTCTGTGGGTGACCTGTACCAATTTGTCACCACCCTCATAGTGAGCTGCATGGTGGCTTTTTGAAGCTGTTCTGAGTGGTATCAGGACAAATGCATTAGGCAATTCGTCTTTAGCTTTTCGTGTTCCAAGCTCTTGGCAAAAAGATAACAAATCAGCCCTTGTAATTATCGTGCAAGACTGTTGTTATGCTGGTTCAGAGGTGGAGAAATGGAAGTAAAGAGGTTAAATGTCTTGCTCAAAGCAGCAAGGAAATGTGTGGTGGAGACATTGAGGAGCCCCACATATTTCTTAATGAATCATTTATAACTGTGGGTATATTATTAGGCAGATGGCTTGAACTGTGGATTGCTGGAGGAACTCTGTCTTGCCATCTAAGTAATTCTCTTCTTAAAGTCTTAAACAGCCATTTTTTCTTTTTTTATTTCATAAGAATATTGTTGACTTTATCAAAGACTATGTAGGATATACAATATATGAAAATATATAATTATTTTACAATTCAAACACAAATGAACTCTTTCTTAATTATTTGACCAAAAATAATTAATGCATTTCTCAGGACTAAGGAAAAAGTGAAATTCCGGTGTAATCCAAGATTAGAATGAGAAAAGAAATGCTCAGCCATGTCTGAAATTTAAATCCCTTCCTTTCTACTCTCCAACGGAATTAGGGAGGATAGTGCCATGGGAATGTGCAACATGGTGTCATGTCTATCCCAGAAGCAGAGTGTGAAATAGGAGCACCTGATGGTTGGTCTGCTATTTAGTAGTATTCAGTGCCACACGAATACCCCTGCACGCAAAAGGGCCAGCACCAGGCACAATGTCTGCAGGGAACGTCAGTGTTTGACCACTGGTTTTATGTCTTAGGAGCCAGCATTCAAACATCTCTTTTGTTTAGTCTTACAGCCTGTCCCAGGCTGTTGCCTTCATGTTCTCAGGGGGCAGTCTTCACTCTGACCCAGATGTTTGCTTTTCTAAAAGGCCACCATGCCCTGGAAGCTAAAGTTCACCTATAAAAGTTGCTCTTCTGTCTAATTGGTTTAAGTGCTGATTGTAGAAGTTGCCTATCAATCTTCTCAGGAGATCTAGATTCCCCCAAACTCCCATCAGTGCTCCCTGCTGCATACAGTGCACAGCAGCATTTTCCCCAGTATTTCAGACATCCTGAAGTATGGTCTGCATTTTAAACTAAGGTCTGTCATTAGCTGCTTACTTAATACTAGATTTATAAATCCAGGAATACATCTGAGCATTTGCACAAGCATGCAGCTCACTTGCAACAAAAAAAATCCCTTTTTTTTCCTCGTGACAGTCAAGCTCTCTGTGTATTTCTCCTGGGTCTATGCATGGTGTGTGGATTGCACTCTGTGCAGCTGAGCATGCAAATGCTTGTTCCCTCTTGTGCATTTCTCATTAAAAGGCTTTACAATTTCTGGATGTAATATTTAAGATCCAGAAGAAGTGTGTGTTCATACAATTAAAATATACATTAATAGGAGAATAACATAAATTCTGAATTTTTCATGTATTCCTCTTTACAGTAAAAGATCAGTTGCTGTCTCTCTGGGTTCAGGACCTATTTTCTTGCTTGTCTTCGCTTCTTTGAGCTGCTGAGCCTGTCTCACCTTTTTTGTGTCTGATGTGGAATCTAAATTAGATAAGAAGAAACAGGACAGGATTTCAAATTCAGTTTTCTTTATACAGGCAGAATGGCATCAGTTTAAATTGCTTCGATATAGTTTTGCTTCTTTAATCCTTCCCTTTCAATCTGTTTTTGTGTACATTATATATATGAAATCTGGGACTGGAAATCTTGCCTAATGTAAGTTAAGACATGACAAATGAACCTGACATTTTTCCAAGGAGGGAACCAAAGAACATACTGTATTTATAGCAGTAGGAATATAGTTTGCTGCTTGTAGAAGAAAAAATATGCGTTGTGTGAGAACTTTAGTGCTAGGATATGATAAGAGTGTTTAGATGGTGCTTGTTTCAAGTGAAGTTACTGGGTTCAAAGGAGTGAAACTGGTTGTCCTGGAAGCTTGAGGTAGGGCTTCACCCAACAGAGGATTTAGGCTTCCAGAAGCTCAGGTAGCAAGGTGGCATATGTCAGTGTCAAGATAGTCTCCCGTGCCCAGTTTGGAAGTCCAGTGACTCCAGGATCATCAGTGGGCAGAGTGGGAAAGAACATGATGAAGGGGCTTCTGAAGGTTGGTTCTGTCAATAATAATCTAAGCTATTTCTCTCATGTGAGTAGTCAGACTTTCTGTTTACAAGCGAAGAGTTCATTAGTTTAAATTCTCAAACACAGATGTGCAAACATATGCAGAAAAATTGATTTAAACCAAGCATCTCTGCAAGCCAGCTACTGGCTGTGGTGGCCTTCTGCAGTGGGGCAGGATTGCAAGAGGAGGCCAATACAGAGTGCTCAAGGTGTTTCACCTGCATGAAGATGCTAAAAAGACATTTTCCTTTTAAAGTTTTCAGTCTTTATGAGGGCTTCCCCTGAACACAATGAGAATTGCTGGGGTGCTGTTCCTTCGGGGTGCTTTGTAGAAGTGCAGATTTCCCTTTTTTTTATGTCAGGGTACCTGGTCCAGTCTGAATAAGTCTTTATTTATTAGCAATGCACTACTGATACCTTTTCTGAACCAGTTGCGGCTAATCCTTCAAAGAGTATTTTGTCAAGCTGAACCCTTTGTGTCAAGGGGGAAATAGTCACAAAGCTTAGTTGCCTGCATGTAAGACGTGGTACTTTTCTGTCTTGCTTCTGAACAGAAGGGCTGACTCTACATTATTTGGCTGTTGAACTGCACATCAGGACCAGCTTATGGTGCTGAACTGATCTTTTATTTAGCAGAGGGAGTAAACACTGGATCGGCTTGGGCCTGACGGATAGCTAAGGTCATAGTAACTTTCACTGTAGTTTTTTACTAATAGGGAGTGTATTTCCTAGGCAGATTCTTAGACCTACAGTTCTCTCCTGTGGTTCGAGAAGTCTTTTTGGTTCAGGGTTGTACCTTTTGTCCTTTCTTGTCAAGTTGGGGAAATGATGCTTGGTTTTGCTCTAATAAAGAATTCACCTAGTTTCCTCTTTGCATCCTAATTGCTCTCTAGAGAGCACTAAAGTGTGCTTAAGCATATTGCAACTGTTTACTCACAACGTCTGCTGTATGTGCAGTAATGCAAAATGGTCGATCTCTGCCCTGTCGCTGCAGGCTGGCATGATCCGCACAGACAAGGACGAGTTCTTCATTGAACCTCTGGAGAAGGGGGCCCAGGAGGAGGAGGAGGGAGGAGGCCGGACGCACGTGGTCTATCGCAGAGCAGCTGCCAAGAAGCAGCTTCCAATTGAGAATGGGGATACCCTGTATGAAGGTAAGGCGGAGACGTTAATGCCAGCTGATGTACAAAGTGTAGCTGAAGGCATGTGACCAGTGTGATCTGCTGTCTCTGGCTTTTTTATCCTTGAAAATGGAAATGTGTTCTTCCCACTGTGCATGAAAAGGTAGGGAAGGAGTTGAACACTTTACCTGTGCTAAGCAAGCACTGCAGCAACCAAAACCATCTCCTGGATGGTGGAAGTGTCCTATGTCCCACTGAGTCCCCAGGTCAGAGCAGAACAAGGGGATGGTGGATGAGGTGCCTGTGCTTACTGGGGACCAGTTGCAAAGACTGTGTTGGGAGGCTGCAGCAGGGACACCAAGGCTGATGTGATACACGGGCTTCTCATTGACAGTGTCTTTACTGGGCTGGATTTAATCCCAACAGGGAAATAATGGTATCTTCAGATATGGACGCAAACTTTCTCGCTTTATTTATGTGTTTCTAAGTGTGGAATTTAATGTTCTTGGCCTTTTGGCTAAGATAAGTGTAGTGTAGCGTAGTACTAAGTATGTGATAGACAGTGATGGAGTAACTGGAGCTAAGCATAAACACCTGTTCTATGTAGTATTTTCTATTCCTGTGGTAACTGCTCAGATGTTGCATTTCTTTTCCTGAATAAACAAGGGATGCAAATCTGCTAAGTGGATGTTTCGACAGCCGGTGTTAACACTGAGATTAACTGGGTCATTTGAGTGGAAACAGCAAAATTGCTTCATTTTTGTTCCAACTGTGTCTACCAAACTGCAGAGTTATTTGCCACTCATCCCCTACTATTATCTTCTTTCAGTATAACACGTTTTCAAGTATAATATGGTGTGTTAGATTGTCCTTTGTAGAAATCTTCCCAGTGATCCCCATCCCTCTACTATGCTACCTTAAGCATTTTCAAAAGACAATGAGTATGGTGCCTGTTGTAAAAATTCTACTCTTGTATACAGTAATCCGCAGAAACTGCTTGAAGGAACAGAGTCACAGGGATGAGGCACTCATATGAGGGCCAAGCGAACCACATAAATTTCTCAGTGTGTAAGCTGGAATGGGGAGAGAGAAGGCTAAGACTGCAAGCAGTAGCATTCAACTGTTTTTCCCCACTTTGGCCATCAAAATGACCCATGAATTTTGTGGCTGACGCAGTGCTCTGTTGGTCTCTCCTGGTTGCCTTCTACTCATTGTGGAGCAGAGCAGTGGGATACAGGAGTCTGAGTGCCACAATCGCAGGTTCATAGGATGGAAGCTGCTCTGTTAGTAGATGTTTATAAAATTATTGCAGTGTTGGAAAATATCAGCCAGTCACCATGTTTCCTCTTAAACAAAAGAGACTTGATTTTATTCACACCTTATGGCAGTATTTTTGTTTTGGGATGGTAAATATTCCTCAGGAGTAGGAGTCTGGTACACAGAAAAAGCATAAACCGTGCACCAGCTCCAGTTATTGGCATGTGATACCTGCTGGAGGAAGGCTCTGACAGCAGTAGCTGAAAGCACCTCTCTGAAGTGCAGCACCGTGCTGTGTGGCTTCTCATGGACCTGCTCATGGGCTGACCACCGTGACTGGCAGCAAAGCTACACGCAGTGTGTGATGCCACCAGGCTTCTGCGTCTGTCACCTTGCTGAACTTTGCAGGCTCTGGTACAAAGGCACAAAGTAATAATAGCCAACAGCCAGCACTGTGGGATTAAAGAGCAAAAGCCGGGCTGAACTTGTGCAGGTCAGGCTGAGACGTAGCGCTGTCCATGTCTGCAACAGCAGGTGCTGGTGGTAAGGAGGAATAGTTGTGATTTTTCATATTTCAGATTTAAAAATAAGGAAGAAATGCTGAGAGGAGCAATATTCCCCTCCATCCACACTCTTTTGATTTGTAAAATTGATTAAATATTAGTTTTTATTTTGGAAGAAACCCTACTATACTATACAGGCTTTCTCTGCCCATGAAATTCTCTTTGCCTTTAACCAAAAAAGTGAACATGCACTTCAAAACTGGTCTGTTCTCCTCTACTTTTTATTAAACCTGGCTTCCCACCTCTGCTCTGCTCTAGGCAACAGGCATGGAAAGGACATGCTTTCAAAAACTGTAGCTTTTGTTTCCCAGTTTGTCTTTTTCAGGAATGCATCTAGTTTTGGTTAACAAACATTGAAATATTTAGTGACTGGGTGTTAAGCACGTTGTGCTGCTGTTTCCATAGTGCTCTACATTAATCAATGGGCTTATTTGGGAAATACTTAGTAGGGGCCTTTCAGCATATTGTATCCATTTAAAAAAATGAGGTTAACCAAGAGCACTCCCCCTCTTCCACCATCCCTGGAGACATCTGCATTGTTGCCAAGTCCCATAAATTTACATGTGATGAATTGTAACACTTGCTCTATTTTTAAAGGTCCAGCCTCCAGGAATCTTATGAATATGTGATGATGATTTTTTTTCCTAGGTGAGCTTCTGTCTCTTTTAACTGTTGATAACAACTTTGCAGTTTCTGACTGTGTAAATATTTTAAAGTAGTAAGTAACACAAAGTATATAGTGTTCCATAATTTTTAAGACAGCATCTTTCGAAGTCCCATGATATGTTAATTTAATCCCATGATTTGGGAGGGGATTGTGAGTCATGATTTTTGAATGTTTGGGTTTGGATAGATAGATCCAAATTCCATATAACTATTCCTATCTCTGGCTCTCTTTTCATGAGAAACAGGACAAGCTGTTCTCTCCCCAGTGAAGCGGGAGGTGAAGGAGTTGAAAGCTCCATGAACTTGGAGTTGGATGGGTCAGTCATCATTTCAAGGACTTGTGACTTGTGCTCGGCAGCGGTAACACTGGACCTTGCACAGCACAAGGGCTTTGGAATTTGCTCCCACTATCAGCTGGTCTGTTAGGATTTTGCCGTTAAGGAAATCTCTCCAGGTTCTCCGTTGCAGAAGTGGGGCTGGGTCTGTGGAGCAGAAGATCCCAGCTGGGCGCAGGAGTTAGACTTCCTTGTTCTAACTTTAATTATTCTCATAAGGAATCTATGTGGGGACAGTCTCCTAAATGCAGTTCTTCTGGATGGTGGTTTGCTGGAGATCTCAGTACCCTGAGTCAATGTGCATGCCCCCACGTCTGCTCACGCAGAGAGCTGCAGGACAGCAGGAGAGAGGTCCCGGCAGCTGATGGGCTGCTGGTCTTCCCCAAAGGACAACTAGGACTAATGGAAGATCCATTGACTGGTTGTGAAGGTAGATTCATGCATAAAGGAAAAAAATTTGCATTTTCCCAGCTGTGAAAGTAAATTCTAGGTTGTGCTAACAGGTACAGTGAGGTGCACCTGACAGCAGGGTTTTCCTAGCATTTTCCATATGCTGCGACCTGGTCCAGTGGAAGGTGTCTCTGCCCCTGGCAGGGCTTGGAACTAGATGAGCTTTAGGGTCCTTTCCAACCCAAACCATTCCATGATTCTATGATTCTATTATGTATCATTTATATTATAGTAAGAGAAATAGAGATTTTATGCCATCTGTTTAAAAAATATGAACAAACAAAACCCACAACCTCCTAAGCCCTGGAGAGCTCAAGGTATGCATCTTCTTTTAGGAAGGCTCTGCTGACGTGCTGGGTTTTAAGAAGTGGAATGTGCTGGGAGAGGATGGACGTGAATCAGGTCTGATTTCAGACCCTGCCAGGTTTGCTTCTGCGTTTACGTAAACGCTATCAGATATTGGGAAAAGTAAGCACTTGTTTTGGCAGCCTGAATCATTGTGTTTTGACTGGTGTAGGATTATCTGGTGTTTGTGAGAATCACAGGGTAAAGGGTGTAATATTTCTACTTGTTTTTCCCCTCTCAAACAGTACTATTTGTTAATATACTGGAAAAATGTAAGCATCATATTTTAGACAACTAATAATTTGCAGCAGAGTAGTACTGTGAAAGTCTGTGCGAACTCACTGCAAATTAGGCTTAATTGTGTTGGAAAGAGAAATATTTTCATGTAGTGGTTAAAGTATTGCAGGTATGGTGGGAATAAACCCTATTTTTTCTGGCAACTGCTTTTACTACTTGCACGCATATTATAATTTATCTGCCTCTAGATAAAAATAAGCAGCATGTTGAAAATATTTGAATATTTCCAGTTGAATTCCTTCTTACAAAGATGAGAAATGTTGCTTGACAGCAGTAAAACTTCCTACATGATAGAACTAGAATTAAACAGGCAAGCTAGAGGAGGTTGTTTTTTCTTGAAACTGCTGGGTTTTTGCTTAAATGTTCTTTAGATGTTAAGTGAAGAGATGGCAAGTATTTAATTAATGGATATGATGAGGTCTGGAAAACCAGCTTGAATTTTGCCTCTAAAGACAATCTGATTATCAGGCTTGTAAGCTTTAATATCACATTTCCCCAGCTCAATTACCATGTCTGTTATGTTGATCAACTGAAAGGAAATGATTATGCTAAAACTTCCTTAAGGTTTGCCTTCTCTCTCGAAATCATTGTCTAAATACGCTGCTCGGAGTTTTATTGTATTGCTTGAGTGATGAGAAACAGAAACTCAGCTTTAGTTGACAGTTTTATTTACTGCACAGATGAAAGATGACCTTAGCCCAGAACAGTTTATTACTGAGGAAGACAGCAAGGTAACTCCAAATGGGCTTAAACCAGGCAGTCTGTTGTTTCTTTAACTGCTAATTAAATCCCTTGGAATGGCCAAACCCAATCTGACACAAGTCCCATCATGAATGTGCTCTGGGCTGGTGGGATGGACAGACTCACAGGCTCCCAGTGTCTGCTGAAGACCCTTTCCTGCAGCAATACGTGGATTTGCTTTCGGTCAGATTTTCAGAGGGTGGTGGCTTGATGCTGGAAGATGTGATCGTATTGTGTGACCTTGTGATGTACTTCTTGGGGCAAAACCCATCATCTTTATGTTGTGTTTTGTTTTTGTTTGTTTGTTTTAGTTTTACTACTGTCTCCTTTCTTTATGTGGAGGGTGAGTAATGTCCCCCCAGCCATAAATGCTACCAGTTGGGTAAAGGGACAGAAAGAAGTTGCTGTTTCTCCTCCATAGAGGCAACCAGCTCCCTTCTGACCCAAAACCTCATCAGAGCAGAGCTGCCTCTCAGTCCTGTTACTGACACCTCCTGCCCCTCCATGATGCAGAAGGACAAAAGCCTTTCCTCCTCCTCACAGTGATGGGATGTTTGGGAGTCCTGAGGAGTTGGGGGTCAATTCAGCAGGAGAGAAATCCATGTCAATTGAAGCTGAAACAACCAAACACCAGAAGCTGTTGGAAAAGATGAAAATACAATAAAGTTGTAACAACTCAGTTGCCAGAGCTTTGCAGGTTTTAGAGATGATATTTCAAGGGAAGACTCCTCCATCATAGTCCATCAAGCTGTCAATGCCATTGATTTACTAATGTATTTAAATTACTTTTTAGAAACCAATGTGCATCTGGTGTATTTTTCTGAACTGCCTGAAATGACACTCAGGTTGGCTGAGGGCTGGCTGGTTGCCATTCTAATTTACAGAAACTTTCCTGGTTACCTTTGCTGGGGAACAGTTCCTTCAGGAAACTGAAGTTTCTCCCAAATTCAATCAATATTTCCTCTCAGCATGTACTCCTGCTGATTAATTACTGCTCCCTTATTTTGCAGTCAGTAAGGCACTGATGACAATATTTTTTGTCTCCTTCCTACATCATCTGTGCATGATAAATACATCTGTCTTTCTCTCCTGGCTTGGGTGTTCTCTGAATTTCACATTGCAAATTCATGGGGCTTTTCTGGGAAGAGGAAGATTGAGATTTCAGTTGCGAATCAACTGTGGAATAAGAAGAAAGGTTATGCACTCATGACAAAACAAGTCTCCAGGAGGTGGCATTAGGCCATAGGATGTCACCCTGCCCAACCAGAGGCTCAGCGGATGAAGCAGTTCTTTACTAGCACAGGCAAATAAGACCCTTGAAGCAATTTTAATGTGAAACTTTAAGATAAAGACTTCGATTTTATAACAGTGCAAAAAATCATCTGGGATGATTAGGTGAAGGCTAATGAACAATCCTCTTAGATGTGCTTGTTGTAAAATACAAAGCAATAGTCTCTTTTTTCTGGAGTTGATGGAATTTTCTACCATAGAACTCTCCAGCAGGTGGCCTTAGCTGGGCCATGGGATGGTCTCCGGTAAAAAGTCAACTATTCCAGTGCTTCTGGGACACACAATTTTCTTTTGCCTGTAAATAAAATTATTATGAGATTAAGCGAATTTTATTTTTTTTTAAATACTAATAGTTTTACTGTGTTTATTTCGGAGGGAAAGTGCTCATGTAACTGAAGACACGCGGTGATGCACATGTGTTATCAGGACCACAGTAAAGCTGTGTGGGCTACTTTTACAGTGGGCTTTTTTGCATTTTGGAAAGTATATTCCCTCTTCAAAGGATTTTGGCTTTTAAGTAAACATTTCCTTTTCCAGATGCTAAAAATCACTTTCAGGATGATTGAACATTCATTAAATACTTTCTCATTATCATTTCTTCATTATATCAAATCTGTAGCCACTGCAGCCCTGTTTTGTTTCACCAGTAACATAAATCTTCTTGTAGTAAGTAAAAATTGGTGGGGTGATGTGGAGTCATTCCTGTAATAAACTGTCACTGAACATGCAATATAGGAACATAGTAACAGTGTGTTGAGAAGCTCAGTTTCTGTATTTATCCCCTTGTTTCTCATTAGGTAGTTTGAGACCAATGTAGACTTCAAGGAAACACTTTAGTGCATGCTTAACTTTGAGCAGGTTCTTAAGTCAAATTGATTTCAGTGGGACTCAGCTATGTACCTTAGGCTAAATGCTTTATATTCTGAATGGAGGAACTGGGCTTCTGGTTTGTTTATGAGGCAAGTTACTGGAGCAAGTTACTTTCATTCAGCTATGCGTGAATTAAAGATAAACAACTTAATTATTGGTGCTTATTTAAATATCACTGTTTTGCTTGTATCATTAGCGAATGTAAAAATAGAATTAATTTCATTCTTAATTGTTGAGTTCATTTCAGCTTCTCCACTAAATTCAAACACTGTGATGAAGCTCTCCTAAGTGAGTGTTGTAAACAGTTTCCAGCTGGAGTTGAGTATTATCAAACACTGCTAAATACAACAAAACAATAATAAATCTGGTATTGGTCTATAAAGCAACAGTTTCCAGTTCTCATACAAATAGTCCTGCAGAATAATTGCGAGAAGCTCTGATGAAAGCATGGGGGAAGTGCTCATTTTTTCTTTCACATTCTTCTATCCATTAGTTCAGCACCAGGGGTGTGTGAAACTAAGCTTGATGAATCACTTGTTTGTTTCTGTGTGCATTTAGTTAACACTTGTTTGTTTATAGATACATTTAGAGAGACAACAGGTTTCATTGAGGTTCATTTTAATTCTTCCTTATAATATCCATTGATCTCACAATCCTTAATGAACTTAGTCTCTCAGTCTCCTGGGAGGAAAGAGAGAACAAAATATTTGCCTTTTGGACAAGAGCAACATAAAGCTTGTTTTTACTGAAAGCTGATCCTGTTTCTTGCTGGTAATAGACCAGTATCAGAGCAGAGTTCATCGGAGCACAGGTTGTGAGTCCAGCCTTGCCTTCAGAGCCCGTGCAAGTGTTTGCATGCAGGAGTGTGTGCGGCCACCCACAGGCATGTGAGGAGTTTCTGCTGATGAAAATGTATGTGCACACCCACATGGTTTCTGCAATTCCACATTTACTGGTGAGTTTTTCCACAAAGTGTCATCCGATTGGGGTTTGTTTATTTACAAGCTATGTTCATGTTGTCCAACCTGCTGAGAAAGACAGAGGATGGCGATGAGCCAGGAGGTTCTGATGTCTCTGCCAGGCACAAAGAGGGAGAAACTTGTTCACAGAAAGACCTTAATATTCTGTCCTGACAATCTGAAAGTGTTCTGCAACCGATATCTCCATTTAGGAAATGGATTCTGAAACTGAGAATTCAGAAAAATGGGTAGCATGTAGTGTTTGCTGTTTCCTACCATGGGATTCGGGCTCTGTGTTTAATAACAATACGCAAAATAGCATCTGGTATGCGTCACCGAAAGAAGCTCTAGTAGAAAATGCCGATGAAGGTTTTCTGTTTAAAATGTTTTCTGAGTAAAAGCAGCATAAATTTTGTCTGCTGTCCATGATAATGATGATACAGTGGTTTGATCAGGCTGAAAGCTCCAGGCATCATCAAATGAAAGCAATGGGCAAGCCCAGCATTGCAAGAGAAATGGATATCCTTCAAACATGTAAATTTCTGTCATTTCTTGCAACAGAAGAGCCACATGTGAGGCCTTGTGAAGTGGTCCAGGGCTTAAAAATGTATTCCAACTGGTTCTGACTGTTCTCAGCTGTGTGAAATCTGCTCCTTGGTGGCTGGCCAGTGAAGCAATGCTGCTTGCTGCTGGTATCTCAGTGCTTGCAGAAGGGGCATTGGAAGGGTCACTGCATTTATAGCAGTGAAAGACCCAGCTGGAGAATGGGAAACAAATGGCTTGGGCTTTCTCTTCACTAATTTAATTCATGGTGGCTACTGTATACCAAGCATGTCCCTACAAGCAAAAGCCGTGTTGCTTGTGAGCTCAGTGCTGGTCAAAGGGAGAGTATTTAGTGCCTCTGAGCTGGTGCTACATAGACAGTCAAGCTAACGCTTGAGCTAAAGGACTGGGGTTTTAATCTGACTGTGTATATGTAGGCGATGTATGATATAATGCATCTAATCACTGCTTTATGCACTGTTCCCTTTAAAGGTGGTCCTTCCCACTGCCCTAAGCCCATCTCACAGTATAGCCACAGCTGCTTCTCCTGCCTCCATCCCCATTGCAATCATGGGTCACACATGGCCCTGTGAAGTATGGCAGTGCTGAGGGAGCTCAGCAGGGCAGACAACTCTTGTTCACCACTACTACTTGCTGGGTGAGCTGGCCAGAGGAAGGGGATACAGAACACTTCACTTGATTTTTGTAGGTGAGGTGAGAGGGGGATGCAGCTTTTTGGGCCTGATTTTTCCCCCAGGAGAAGCGGAGAAGCACATGCTTCTTTGATGCTTACGTTTTAGCAAAGCATGTGTTACACTCTGTGGGAGACTGGGAGTACACCTGTAGTAACCCAGTGGTTGGTATGAATTAGGTGCCTGGTCTACAGAGCCTTGGTTTATAGCTATAGCCTGTGTTGGGTAATAACTTTCTGTTGCTGTTTTGTAACTCTTATTTATTTGTGTTCTCTGTGCTTTGAATTCCCTAAGCAATGCTTGGGGGTGCCTGGACTTTTTAGGTAAAAATAACTTTCACTTGAGAAGCAGCAGTGTTAACTTTCATTTCAGCTAGTGCAAGTCTCCTTTCCCCTGTGCTTTCCTGCAATTATAAGGCAAGAGGATCTTAGCCCAGGAAATAAACAATAAGATTTCTGATTTCAGTTGCTTTGAATCTGCACTTTGGTACAGTAGTAAATTAATTTCCTCTTGAAAAATTGTGTTCTTCTATAAAGCAGAAACACTGTTTTGAAACTGTGGGATAAAGCAGTAGCAGAAGCTGTGTTACTGCAAACTAGGAATGCAGGCTCTAGTTTTTCTAAATGATCATGTTAGAAATGACTTATAATTATTTTTCAAAATATTTTGTCCCAATATTTGTGTGACATAAAGTTTCACGTGCATGTTTGCTGGTAATAATTCGAATTTCATAGAATCACAGACTGGTTTGGGTTGGAAGGGACCTTAAAGCTGCCCCTACAGGCCCTTGTCAAAAGCCTCTCTCCAGCTTTCTTAAAGGCCTCTTTAGGCACTGGAAGCCGCTCTAACTTCTCCCCAGAGCATTCTCCACGCTGAACAAGCCCATCTCTCTCAGCCTGTCTTTGTAGGAGAGAACATCCATCCCCATGCAAAGGGTGAGGTCTCTCACAGACCAAGACATTCCTTTTACTATGTCATGTTGCACGACTCTTGGAACCGCAGTGCTTGTTAATGGGTTAAATACTGTGTGCTTTCTTTTCCAGCAGATTCTTTGATGAAAAGCCTGGTATGCATCTTTGCTCTTCCTTTTATCTGGGAGTTTTTGTGCAGTTGCTTACTTGTTCCAGCTCTCTGTGTGTGCTCGGACCATCTGGCACGGCTCGCCTGCCCATCAATGTGTAGTGCTTTCAAGGGGAAAAATTATTAATCACAATCTGGATGGTGAGGGGGTTAGGGATTGGTTTTACTTCAACTCCAGAGCTGACAGCTCTGCAGGTAGGTAGCTTTTCAGCAGAGGTTTCTCAGCAGTCCTTTGCAGTATTGCCTGATGGATGTGCGAGGAAAAGCGGCCACAAATCCCCAAGGACTAAGCGTCAGGGAGGAGCTGGGACCAGCGGTCCTGGGTGGCTCAGCCTCTGCAGTCCCTCGGTGCTGTCATGCTGCAGGAGCCTGGTGGTGCTGAGGAGCGCTTTGTTTAGCATTGCTGAGCTTCAGACAGTTGTCCTTGGAACATTATTCATTTCCCTGGGCTTTAGTCCATTTTGCAGGTTTTGGCCATTACAGACTGGCAGTTTGAAGAGACATGGATTATTTTTGTTTGCTGGTAACACTAATAGTTGAAAACATTGCTTCAACAGTTGTAGCATTTTGAAAATTGAAGTGATTATTTGCAGAACATTTGAGAAGGAATCTTTTATCCAAAGGAGTTGCATGTAAGACACGCTCAGTCCTAGAAGTGACTTGAAAAGTAAAGCCAAACAGTGGCTTCTATGAACTGCCGCCTGTGGGAGTGTTTTTAACATATAATCTTGTCAGGTATCCGTGCACTTCGTGACCACCTCTGTTTGCCTGTCAAGGAGATAATTTTCCTGTTGTACATATGGAGGCATATTACAGTTGTTGGAGGTGCTTGCTGACTGTGAAAAGGGAAAGATACTGAGAAATGTTTTATGCCTGAAGCAGCTGCCTCCAGAATGCCCATTCCTCCAAAACCACCTCTCAGGCTTAGCAGGGGAAGTTCACCTTGGTGGTGCAGGGATGTTTTTTAACTTTTAAAGAAATATGAGCCAGTGTTTTGTTTTCTCTGATCTCCTTTTTATGAAGTATCTTCAGAATAACTTGGCAGTGTGGTCGAAGTGGGTTTTGAATGGGTCTTTGGATGTGGGAAGTAGTGAAGTTTTGGAAACATCATTCTTTCATAGGTCAGGAAACCCAAGTCACTTCATGGGCAAGCATCTGGCATGACTGGTAGCAACAGTAACTAATCAGAAACATGAGAAATTGCCCTTGACTGATTATTACTATTTATGAAATCAACAGGCACTGAGAATTGCATCCTGTGAGCTGTGTTTTGTTGTTGCTGAGTGAGCAGCAATCCTGTTCGTCTAATGGAGCTTCACTATATTGTAGTGTTCAGAGTTCATTCATCCTCCTGGATTTCTTTCTTTCTAGGGTTTTCCTTTTTTAGAGAGACACAGTTATATATAGTAATGAGCACATCAGTCGTGTATGTCTTTTTCCCTGTGGAGCAGGGCATTTATTCATGTTGAAGCCAAGCCCTAGATATTTGGGGCTTGAATATATCTGTTGGGTGGTTTTAAAGCAGATTTTTTGTTTCAATACATCAGAAATTGTGTTCTGTGGGGATTGGGGAATCTGTTCTTTCAGGGATCTGCGTTTAACATGGTGTATACTCTGAAGCCACAGATTAAATCTGGGCTTGATTCCTTGTTCCCAGGCTCACTGGACATCCTTCCTGCCAGTTCTACTTAGCCTTTTCTGAGTCCCTCTTAAGAAAGTGCTGACTAAAGAGCAGGCTGAAAATCATACATTTCAACTTCATATTCTACTTGCAAGCTGAAGTATTTTTTGCTTTGTTTTTCTTTAAGCAGAGCCACTGGAGACTTGTTAAACTATCAAATGGTTAGAAAACGGCAGCCCATAGGCTCTAGCTAAGGGTATTAAATGTCTGAGGCAGCCCTAAAATGCTGCTTAGTCTCCAGTGTAAAATACAGCAAAGGGGGAAAATCTGATTTTGAGTCACTGTAGGATGACTCGAATATAATTTCTAAATTTCCAGGTATTTTTCTTGGATATCCCAATTACGTGTGTGCAGAGAAGCGGATGGTATTGACATTTCCATAGCAACCCATTGTAGCATTTCAGATATTGACCTGCAGGTCATAAATTACTGAAGCAGAATATTTTTGGAAGACTGGCAAAATCTATCAGTCTGCTGCAAAATGCAGAGGCAACAGCACAGCAGCAAAATGCAGATGAGAGAACACAGGCTTGGGAATGAAGTCTGGGCTGAAAGTTAAATGGAAGTTTTGTTTAAGACACCACTGTCGGTGAGTAACATTAAATGGCAGCCCCGAAGGGTTAGTTTCTACCAGTTTTTGGCTATGGATCTGGTTTGTATTTGTGGCTGAATGTGTGATAGAGGTAGGATGATTGTAAAAATGTTGTAGAACTCCTATTGCACTTTTATTGGAGGTGCTAACAGACTTCAAGACAGTCTCAGGTGGCTGCTTTCGTGCTAGTGTTGCACTGGCTGTTGGTGATGATGGTAGGATGTGGGTGGGAAGGGCGCACACCCTGAATTAGTTAAGCCTTAGATCTATGTGGAGGTGTTTACTGGTCCATAAGAACTAATTGGCTGCTGTTCCATTTTGGGACCCCTCTTATTAGGCATCTTGAAGAGAATCAAATTGTATTCTGTGCCGCTGAAACCCTGGTGGAAAGCACAGGCAAAGAGCAGAGCGTTCCCTTCAAGAAAACTGGTATGTCTAAGCTCTGAAGATTTGCAGCAGATCAGATTGATTTCACTAGTAGGATTTACAGTCCTTATGAGTCTCAGGTCAGACAACTGGAAAGCCTGATTGTCTCTGAAGTGATGGCAGGGGCATTTCCAACAATCTCTGGAAAAAAGAATCCTTTAGCTAAAAGGCCACATTTCTTCCTGAAGATGATTTCTTTTAAATTTTTTGCAGTTTTTAAAGGAGAGCTCGGAGTCTTTGCAATGTGAGATGGAGCTGTACTCCCACCAAATAAATTACAGCGTCTCTTTCAAAATCCCCGTAGGCAATGCATGTTATGTGGTAGCTAATTCTCACAGACCTGATATGAATGCATTTTCTGGGAACCGACTTTGTAATAATAAATTATTGGTTGGCAGGTGGATAGGGTTCAGCCAAGCCATGCACTTGATCCCGTTCACACTGATTGTAATGGAAAAGTTCCCAGTGAGTTTAGTGGGGGCAGCCCCAGTGCAAGGCTGTGGAAAACTGGGTGGTTGAATTTGCCTCAATTGCAAAGTGTCTGTTCTGATTAATATTGTACCTTCTGGGTTTCATGATTTACTTTGAGATTTATTTGAACACATTGGAACTAATCTGTAACTTGAAGTTACATTACGAATTGAGCATTAAGAATATGACCCGTGTGTTCCTAATGGTGGAGTGTATCTGTGGATGTGTTGGGATGGATCCAGATATTCCTAATGAAGCCATACCACACAGTTTCTCACTCTGACACCTCTTCCATGTCTGTCGAGAGACAGCAACATGTTCCATTGTCCATGAAAAAAATCAGAGCCCCTTGGGAAATACTCTTATTATTTTACTGTTTTTCCACCATGTTGCTTGCATAGATTGAATGCTTTTATGTGCTCTTTTACAGTTGCAACAGATGCGCTTTCACCTCTTAGCAACTTGTGGCAATATCATCCACATGCACATAATTTGCTCAGAATTCAGGCAAAGTCATTTCCTGCCTTCAGCAGCTTGGCCACCATGACATGATTTTTTTCCTCCCCACTTACGCTTTCTTGATGCCCTTCCTCATGTCAAGAAACACATCGTTAGTTTCAACCAGTTCAACCAATTTGTCGTTAATGAATCTGATAAGGAGCCTCCAGATCACAAGCGACCAAGTTAAATGTCTTGGGATTTCAATGCAAGCTGCTCTTTTTTAATGAGCACAGACCTAGTCAGGTACACCTTCCTCCAGTGTTTGTTCCAGATGCATGCGGAGCTGGGATGTGATTTTTGTGAAGTTCTGTCAGTAATAATAGTGCCTCCATTCCTTCTGGTGCTTTTGGATTAAATAATTTTTTGAGTTTTCTTTGAACAGCCCTCTTTTGGGATATGCACTTCACTGCGCTTAATCGCATTATTCCATTCGTACTTTGGTTTTAATCCAATTTGAAGGGCATACATAGTGCCTTCCTTTCCCATAGTACTTTCTCCAAATCACTGCTTTGTGCTTCTGTAGCAGTACCTTCTTCTCCTCCCTCTGCTCCAATTTTCTGAATACTGCTCAACTGATTTCAGTAATTTGGTTGAATTAGCATAGGACTGTTCTTCGTTGTGCTTCTTCAGGTCACCAAAACTGTTTTAAATTTTATAGTGTAATTGTAAGAAGTCTGACATTTTTACTCCTCAGCTCTGTTGTTACTGGTTTGCTCATGCAGTTCCCCTCTTTTTGTCTCATCCAGATGAGCCACTTGTAACAACAGTTAAAAGGTCTAATTTAGGTCTCCAGGTCATGTCTTGGTGATTTCTGTCTTTCTGGGATATCTGAGTATCCTTCAGGTTTCTCATCCATTTTGCAAGGAACCATTCATACCCCCCCTCAATATTTTGACTACTGTATCCCAAAATGTCACTTTGAATGTGGCCTTTGCTGCTCTCATTGTATTTTATTCCAATTTATAGTGAAATTGTTGGAAGAATTTGATATAATTGCATTAGCAGTTAGGAGAATTTCTCATTAATGGGCAAATTTGGCTCGAAACACAAAACCGAAAGGCAATCCTTGCTCCCCAAATCCTGAAATATCCATTAAATCCAAGCAAAGCACCTCTCAGTTCTGTTATAGCTGAATAGGGTAGAAACACCCTTCCCTGTGCAGTGGCACCAAAAGTGGTGTTGGGGTCTCCCCATTCTTCCAGAAGTTACTATTATGTGCAAATACCTTCCTCACTTCCTCTGTGTAAATGTAAATAGTTCAAAACAGGTTTCAAGTTCTTTAGATACCCAGAGAAATTACTGTCTGCAGCCTCTGTAGAAAAAAGCCGTGGTTTCAGGATCTGAAGGGAGAATCGATAAGGCACCTGCACACTTTGAAGCTCCTGGTCTGACCTTTGTATGCAAGCAGCTCTCTTGTTTCTCCCCCTCACAGTCACCTTAATGACAAAGCCCTTGGACTTCATTTCTTTTCACTTTTTGCTCTTAAAAACCGCAAAGTGATTAACAGGATGTTTCAGAAATGCTGCCAAGAGCTCAGGATGAATTTCCTTCCCTTGGAAGTGCTGAGCTTGGACTGGAGGAAGGGACTGCTGTGCAAATCCAGGCTGGGATCTGCTCTCCCTTTGCTCTGGGGTCTAAAGACACACACCACTGCTGCAGGTGCTCTCATTACTCCCTGCTCTTGCCCTTTGCCAGGAGAACTTCTGTGCTTAATATATAGACATGTAGTGCCTTGGCCCCTGGGCAGGCTGGCTGACGACAGCAGCACAGCTGCCCTCATTCCTGGGGAAGAGCAGCTCTGGTGCATGCTCAGTGCACAATGGTTCCCTGCCAGGATGGTTGGTAGGCAAGGTGGAATGACACGTAGCAGAGTGAGGAAGTGAGGAAGGAGTGCCATTTACTGTCTGGTTGTAGAGAGAACTGTATGCTTGCAATATGTTTTGCCTTCTGCTGGCAGTCCTGGTGTGAAAAGCAGCATAGCTTAATTAAGCGGTGTCAAGATACTCGATTCTTCCAATCTGCCTTCCAATCTGAAGTGTTGTTCTTTGCTGATTTAGCAGTATCTTGCAAGAAGTCTATATCCTTATAGCTAAATGATTGAGTTACATGAAGAACTTCAGTGTCACCTGATTTTTGACGCATTTTAATAGGACTTGGACAAATCTGTTAAGCCTTGTGGATCATCATCCTGTCCAGAATTTTCCAAACAGGGATCTGTGTTTGCTTTGACCAGAGTGAATCTGCAGTGTCCAAGTTATGTGGGACTTAATATGCAAGATATGTGGGACTTGGTGTGCATGTCCTGCACCACTGGTCCACTTACACCCTGTAAACCCAGCACATTCCAGTTGCATCCTGCTTGCTGTGTGTGCTCAGGAGATTTTAGGGTATGCTCTGCACATGTAAGACAGTGTTGAAGGACCTGTCAAATTTACTGGGTATTTGTGTGGCTCACTTGTTCCAATACTTTGCAGCTGCACTGGATTTATTGCACTTATGGAGTTGGTTACCTCATGACCAGTGCTACTCTTCTTTGAACCACTCTTCCAGGAGTGGTTCAAAACATCAGTAGCTAGGTCAGGCATCTGGACATCTAGAGATGTGAGACAAGCAAGCAGTGTTCTCCAATTCCACCTGGGCAAAATTTCTGGGAAGATAAAGAGCAGAAGTGGGAGGAAACCTGGATGAACCAACTAATGTCAAAACCTCAGGTCTCAAGGATGAACTGTTCTCAAGAGCTTTGTTTGTGTTTGATAAGAATCAAGTGTCAGTGGGTTTTGGACTGTGTTGGACAAGATGAAGCTTTTCTTGCTAATTAAAAATGAAGAATACAAAGGGAACTTGTTATTGGGTAAAAAAATTTTTTCCTACTAGAACCATCTTCCCCTGAAATATGAAAGATCCTTTCCAAATGCAAAAGTTATGCAAACATGTCTGAATATAGAAGTGAAACTGGAAAGCAGTGGGTTTCTTTTGCCAGTTTTGCAGGAGGCCACCCACAAAGGTATATCTTCTGTTTTTCTGATTCTGGTTTTGTTATTTTTTTCCCCCTGGAAAAATACAATAAATTTTAGCCAAAACCAGAGCCTATTTTGAGTTTTATAACCATTCTTATCAAAGCAGGAGGTTGAATTTTCCAGGAAATGTATAATTAGCTGAAGGAAAAAACCAAATTAAAAATGAAGTTGAAAATTTGGTGTAAACGATTTATCACCAAGACTTGAAGTTCTTGGTCAGACTTGTACATACCAGCCTTTTGCTAAGTGAGCATGGAGAATCATTCACTCAGACCATTTGGTTGAAGGCATCTTCCTTGCCATTAGTTGGGTTTGGACGTATTTTTCTCCTATCTAAGAGTGTTTGATAACAGTTTGCTGAATTAAAATGAAAGTCCTGTTTTGACTTTTTGATATTTCCAATATGTTTCTTGACTGTCGGTATTCTCAAATTTTACTCTTCCTGAGAGGCTGTTACTTCCCATTCTGCATATTCACTCCCTCTGACCAAATGGGCAGGAAATGTACTTAATTTCTATGGAAGCCAGAGGAAGGCAGTATTCCCTGCGGAGGGACGCTTTGCAATGGTTACAAACGCTTCCTCTCTGCATCTGCCTCTGCCTTGCACTGCTCTGTGTGCCATCTGATGTATGATTTTTCAGTGTAAGCAAAACCTTGGAAATGTGGTTAGAATGTGAGATGTTGATCGTTCTTTAAGATTCAGAAGCCAAAACCTCCAGATCTTTGAGGTTACTTGTATCAGTATCTTCTGTCTACTACAGAAATAATGTCTTTGGTCCTTCGCTACACGCTGAGCCCGTGTTCCACCACTCCCTCCTGTGCATTGTTCAGACTTACATAAAAGAAGTCCAGAGAAAGAAATCCAACATTTTGCACTTGGAGCCGACATTGTAGTCTAAATGATCTCATTGCTTAAAAATGTTTTCATGGGTCTAGGTTTAATAATTTTTCACAATCTCTCCTTTGTAGCTAACCCTCCCCCACTTTCTTCTTAAAAATGTTCCTTCCCTTCCATGTGCCAGTGTTTTCTAGACACATAAGCTGTTATCAGGTTGTCTCAGCCATCTTTCAATCAAGATGTACTTTTTAGTTCCTGTAGATGATTATTTTTTTTCTTCATCTTTATGTAAATACAAAATTCGTACTAATGTAACCTCCTGTAGTTAAAATGATGCAACCTCGCTTGCGGCGTTGTGTAACTTAGTTCTGTGGGAAGACAAATTCTGTTTGGGATAAGGCACCTTTATCCCAGTACCCATGCTGTTGCTTGTACTGATAATCATCACCCAGAAGGTAAGTGATCTAGAACAATAAACCAGAAGGATGCCTTTAAGTGAACAAAGATTTCCACACCCTTAAAAAAGAAAAATAAAGCAAATGGGTAAGCAGCTTGGTAAGAGAGTCATCAGCTGAGTAAACGTGTGTCCTCGAGCAGAGTTCATGTTCTCTTGTGGTTTGATGGTGTTTGGAAGGAGGAATGACGCTTATTCATACAGTTGTATTCCCAAATATGTCTCAGTGATTAAAACATCCTGACTGAGCAGAGCTGGTTATTATAAATTCAGAATTGGGAGAAAGCAATATTGAAATGTGGAGGATGCTGTTTTCCTGCAGTGCTGACATTGGGATGTTGTTATGGATACTTTTCCACAAGTGTTGTGGCTGTGTGGTGTTGGAATGGCATCTGGCATCTCATCCTGACTTTGAACTAAAAAAGGTTTCAGAATTAATCAAATACAATCACAAACAAAAACCTTGGTAATGCAGGTGTTGAATTCCTAGGCCTGTGTCATAGCAAGGCATTTTAAGAGCTACTGAGTCAATAACTTCTCTCAGTTACACTGGCGATGGTCCAAAACTCTCCAAAGCCACTGAATTCATTGAGATCACACTGAATACCTACCAGCACAACTGAGAGTTGACTCTAGTCCCACCCCTTTCTTTTCCATGTGCTAGATTGTCTCAAAAAATGGGGAGGGTGGTGTTCTCTGCAAAGAGGAAAATAGATCATTTAGTGTGTGTGCTGCAGTATATACTAACCAAAACATAGCACTGGTGCCAGAAAATTCCTAGCTAATATATCCAACCTGTTTCTTTAAATGGTTTGCTCAGCAGTTCCTTGCAGTCCTTGCCAGTTAAATCATCAATGTCAGGAACTGGTGGGAATTTAACATTGTAAAAATGGAGCTCCATTGCTCAAGAAAATGAAAACTCTAGAAGCAAGTGGCACTTGCTGACATCCATACTGCTTTCTATCCTCCAGCCCTGCTATGTTGCAGCAGTTTGGCAATAGGGATAAGACTGAATCTATGTGAAGTTGAAAGCATTAATGTTGTTTGCCCAAGTGCTTTGGAAATAACTTTTTTACTTAATAAAATAATTCGGAAGTCAAGCATCTCCAGAGGTCTCTGGGGGTTAAGGGAACAAGGGCAGGGGAATTAAAGATGCTTGATGCCTCACAATACCAAAGTTTATAAGTTTCTTTTGTTTCAGTCTCTTAGTACTCTTTTCCATGGCTCATCTTTAGCGATGCCAGAAGTGTTCTTGAGGTCAGCATGGAATAACCATGCTTAAGAGATCAAGGTCAGCATCTCAGCAATAGTTCTGCTGTCCTCGGCCATTCCCAGAACATAGAATAGGTTAGTGGGGCCTCCAAGGAGAAAGAAAATAGCAATGGGCTTCTAAGGACTGGGAATATCTAAAACACAGTCCAAAGTTATAAATCCTTTCTTGTTTCTAGAAATGACACAGTAAAAACCTGTGTTCAGTACTAACCATTTTTTTAGGTGTTTTTATGCAAGTACCTTCTGGTTATCTTTGACTACCCTGTAAGTGGCTCCATTGCACTCACACTGAGAACCAGATGTCTGTTCATACAGTGTCTGTAGCCTTAACTTTCCAGCATAAATAGTCTTTATTGTTATCAGTAATGAAAATAAATATATGCAATATGCTGTTAGTGCTTTATCTGCATTTTCTCCCCATTAAATGTTTGCACCAGGATGTTTTTACCCAAGGGCAGGCTTGGTGGTGCTGACTTGGGCACCTGCCATCTGTGTAATCCTGGAGAAATCTACCTAAATCCTCCAGATCAGAATTCCATGCTCCCTGCATGAGGCTGGGTGTGAAATTTTAATTTGTTCTTGTCAGTCTGAAGTCAGGGAAAAGGGAAAGCAATGAAAAATAAAAGGCATATGATAAATTTCACACTCTCCCCCGAACAAAGCACCACGGAACTTTCCTCCGGGCGTCTCAATGAATCTCTGTGGGGGCAGTTTGAAGCTGGTGGTTTATCTTGAGAGGTGGCAAAGTTTGTAAGCAGAGTGGGTAGTATCATCTATCGCTGAGTTTACATGATGCTTCCTCTTATTGAACTTGGATTTAATTTAATTTTGCTAAAATTTTGCCAAACTTTACTGGTTTGGGCTGAAGTTTTTTTTGTGTCATGGCCAAGTTACACTGGAGACTTCATCCAGCTTGGCTTTTGGCAAAGCTATTCAGGTCCTACTTGATGAACAGAGTAAACAAGGCTCTCCAGGGGAGCATCTGCTCAGGATTTTGTTTTCTTTTTGGTCTCCAGGGTGTCCCTTCATGCCTTCATTCCTGATCCCTTTTCAGACCCTGCTCTGATGACTGGACTTCCTTCTGATGCTAATCACTGCTCTGCCAGAATGTTTCACAGTCATTAATGCATCTGTTTTCCCAGCCCTCCGTGACAAGAGTGTTTTTCCACGTCTTACAGAGGAGAGAACTGAGTAACCAGTGGTTAGAGCTTAAACTTTCCTTGTGTTCTGGATGTCCATTTGGGGCACCTTTGTTTAAGTGACTTAAACATTCAAAACACACCAAGGAACTGTAATGCCTGGTTGCAGATAGAAGAGCTTGAAGCTTTTGAAAATCAAATGCTGATGTTTCAAGCCAGATGGCTACTAATTGAAGAGCACATACTTGTGGTAGCTGCAAAGGAAAATGTTTGCGGTGCGTGCAATAGAGTGGAGTTCTGTGGTCAGGGGTTCAGTAGAAAAGAGAGTATGTGAGCATCTTGTTAAAATCTGCATCGTAATACCTGAGCTCTGGGGACCAGGGTTAAAGGTGCACAGCATTAATTAAGGCATTTCCAGTAAGCAACCTTTGCAGCTGAAACAACCTTTGACACTGCTGTTGTTTAAACGTGGGGTTCCTATTTTTCTGTATTAGAGAGCTGAAGGACAATCTGTACTTCTTGCTGTTTCCTACTGGACTTGCTATGAGCCAAAGTGTTTTCTGATGGATATTTGGGCAGTGATTGATTCCTGAAATACTCCCAGTGGGACTTAATCCAAAGCTCTGGGAAATCATTGGTACTCTCCAGCACTGGACTGCTGGAGAAGCCTAAATCATGTATAACTATGCTACGGATAAGTAATATTTAATAAATTCCAGTCTAGGCTCCTTTGAATGATTTTCCTTACTGCCAGAAATGTTAGTCCTTAAAAGGAAGTATCAGGAGACTATGTGGTAAAATATTGAGGTTTTTCTTTGCCCTGATAAGTTTCTAGAAAGTTTGATGACAGACACTGCTACAGTCCTGGGGTGGGGCAGATATTTGTCTTCCGAGATTTGAATTGTACCAATTTACATGAAATTTCCATGATTTTAACAGGGACTAGAATTTCCCATAAGACAGAACTTACTTTTCACAGCCTGCATTTTGAGTGGTGTGATGAAAATGTGCTGAAAAAGTAAATCATGGCTGGTATGCTGGGCAGAGTGAGGCATGTCAGCATACGGATGTTAGCTAAATGGCACATTGCTAACTGACCAGCGGTTTGAATGAGTTGAAATGTTCTGGAGTTGGGATTATGGAAACATCATTGAGCAGAAATACGGATACTGGTTAAAAAGAAGTGATAATTGAATCTTACTAAATATTCTTGGTTTTGAAAATATACTTAAAATGTCTCAGCATGTTGAAAAGGGCAAATTTTGCTTTCATAATATAACATGCTATGGTCAAACACACCATTGAAGGCCCCAAGCCACAGTTGTGAATGAAAACAATTGCAAAGGACTAATGTCTGTGTGGTGAAATCAAACATGGGCTGGATATCATCTGTTCAGCTTTATTTCCTTCTGCCTCCTGTTTTTTTGCTTGTAAAAACTGGGCAACCGTTGGGATCTCTAGTGCTTATGCAGAAGTAGGCTTAGTTGTTCATGGAGAAAATAATGCCATTAAGTGAACCTTGGAGGAACTTCTCTTGTGTGGGGGATGCTTTTGAGACTGTAGTAGGGGATGGTGAGAGTCTGTTTTGTCCAAGGGTGCCTCCTGGAAGAAGTGCAAGCACGTGAGCAGAGTTGCTACATACAGACTCTCTGAGTTTTGTTTTATGGGAAAATCTATGCCTGTCACCAAGAGTTTAAGATGGAGGTTCATACCAGGTTTTGAGCTCACTGTAATACGAAAACACACTGTGTAGCACCCATCTCTGACACAGCCACCCACGCCGTGTCCCTTGGCTTCCGTCTTGCACAGTCAGCAGACACAAAGAAATTCCCCTGGAAAAGGACTCAGAGCATCTAGGTTGTTGTCTTTTTCTGACTCATTGTCTGGAGATGCCAACTATTTATAGGATCTAAGGTGAGCAGATTCCTAAACAGCGAGCTGCATCAGAAACTAAAGTTGGGCACGATGACTCACTCCATGGATAGTGGCCTAGTTTGAGTTGTCTGCAGGGGAAGGTGTGTGAGAGATGTAGGGAGTATTGCAAGGACAACAAGAGCTGCGGATCTGGGCGCGTCAGGAAGATTCTACTATGTCTACATAGTATTTTCATAGAACAAACCTTTCGTTGAATAGATTCCAGGATGGAAAGCAGCTCATGAAAGCTAAAGTTTCATAAATTGTACATGACTGACTTGGCCTTCCTACTGGATGTGCTGGGTGCATGGTTCTTAAGGATGCGTTGTGTGACAAATACAAAAACACAAAAACCTACTTTTGTGGTTGTTTTAAAGTTAATTTAGTTTTTCCAGGTAAAAAGTATTTTCTTCAAGTAAAGCAACATGTGTCTAAGAAATGAAGACAGTAAAAATGCCTCTATTTCCTATAGTTTAATTAGTGCAAGCAGCGTGTGCTGTATGCAGAGGAAAGAGAGATGTTGGTTTTCATGAGTACTAGTAGCTGCAAGATTTGACAGCTTGGATGTAGGTCACAGAGTTTCAGTTCATTAGTGAACAGGAAAGCAATTACAGTTTCTGGGAGACAGGTGAAGTCTCCAGTGGCAGATTTTTAGGTTGTTGACATTTGTCAGTCTGGATGGGTGAAAGACTTTCCTGGACGCATAGATATATGTAGAATAAAGGGAACATCTTCAGAGAGAGGTAAATGCACAAATTGACTACCAAGAGAAGAGATAAGTGCCTGCTTTGGCTCCCTTCATTATGGTAACTTGTGACTGCTAATATTTTAGTGTCATAGTTGCCATTCAAGGACTAAATCTGAATTCTTCTAATCATTCCCCACTTTCCCCACTACGAGTATAACAACTATAGCAATTGAGATTTTTTTTTTTTCCTGTTCTACATGAAAATTTCTTTGAAATATATTTGAAATGGGAATGGAAACTGTCTTATGCCTCGATAGAGAGAGGTTTCCTCGTTGATTTTTCAGGCACCGATGAGCCACAGGTCTTTTTTGGCTGCGTACACTGCTCTTCAGCTTGACATCCTACATCTCCTATGCATAAAACATGAGCCAAGCTGCAAACACAGTTTTCCAGTAGGATAACCAGCATGCTGCTATTGGACAGCCCTCGAGGACAGGGCTCGTAAGTCTTTTTCAGACTGCAGACACTGGAGCAGACAACCATGATTTTGACTGTCAGGATTTCATTACAGTATCTCAAAGGTTTATCAGGGTATACACTGATCCTGTGTTTTCTATTTCATCCACCACCACAAAACACCAAGCTACATCGCTTAAACTTCCATTCCACCTTCTTTCTCCCTTCAGCCCCTGAAATAATGCTGAATACCTCTTCAAATCTGAATTCAGGCAAAGGAACTTCACAGTGAGTTTTTTCTCTCTTGTGGAGGACCGTGTCCTGGGATGTACTTGTGGTTGAGTCCCCTTAAGCTGTTCTTAGCACATAGTCTTTCCTCGCAGAAGCAACTTCAAAACCGAGCATCTCTTACACCAGACAGTTGACTTTGGCAGTCTGCGGAAGGAAATCATATTCCACAGCCAGTTTGGCTTGCTTGAAGATTTGAGAACAAGCATCCTGATTATTTTTCCACTGAATGCAGCAGGTGTCCTACATTTCTGAAGGTAGCTGCTAAGATAAAATTTTTAATACTTTTGCAAAGGCCTCATTTTCAAAAACTGCTGAGCCATGCTTGCTCCAAAGTCAGGCTTATTGAAGACATGTCAGGCACCAAAAAGCATTTATTGCCTGAGAAGATCCTAGCTCCTGAGCTTCTGTTTGGATTTTGACAGATAAAACTATTTCTACCAGACATAGTGTAAGACACCAGCAAGGCTTAAATATAATTGGTTTAAGACTAAGTTATAACATAATGATGAATTTGAATGTCCTTTATCATAAGAAAACGGATTTTCATTTTTGTTACTAATCACACTTAAATCCATCTTGGGTCACTGGCAGGTCATTAGGTTTTCCATTTAGATGTTTCCTAAATGAGTTTTAAAGTACTGTAACTTTATATTATTCTTAACTGTCTCAATTAAAAGAAGGCATAAATCAAATCTGAATGGGCCCTAAATACACACTAAAAATAGTCTGGGATGTGTCTGACCTTTCCACAGTGGGTAAAAATCTGCCTGGTGCCAACTATTTATGCCAGCGATACTCATTTTCTAGCAAAAGATACCAGAGATAGGTAGGGAGAGCTGGCACGATTTCATCTGTAAGTGTATTAAGCTGGTATGTAGCAGGACATTAAAAAAATAAATAGCAGCACCTTTGAAAGGTGAAATTTTTGATCCCTGAAGAAAATGACAACATTTTCATTTGCTTTCAGTTGGGGTACACATACCAAATCTGGGCGGTGTTACAGAAGCGGCTGTGTATTCTGCTTGTACTGGAGCTGGGTTATCTTGAACCAAAAGGGGAGGGACCTCCTGTCCCACCCCATCCCACCACCCAGTATTTGCGCGAGAGCTGGCACCTGATGGCTTTAGGCCCTTTAGTAGGATACCTATTCGACATTTGTAGGAAACTTACCTTTTTTGCCTATGTTTGGAGGCCTGACCTCTTTCCTAGTGGAATTGATGGAATTTTCTCTCGGCTTTAGTAGGAGCCAGATTGATTTTTAAAACTTAATAAATAAATAAGCTGTTTTAGTAACTGAGTGCTCCATTTTAAAAATAGCAGTGATATTTTTTCTCCTGTGTAACAAACAAATAACATTAAACGATGTTGATGAAATGATGATGATAAAAACTTATGTGACAATGAGATGAACTGCATTTGACATTTTCCATAGTGCCTTGCAGTTCTGGAATTTTATTTGCTCATGAATAATGACATCTGAGCCTCTGACCGTATAAACCTTTATATATAAAAGCATCACAGCAAGTTCTCTGGAACTCCATATGTACCTACAGATAAGGATGTTAGTGAGCACTGTGTAGTTTTAGACCATAATATGGCAAGAAATCCACTTTAGGATTAACTTTTTCCTGTGGAGCAAGTTCTGTATTCCACAGAGGCTCGTTTTAGCCTGTTTGAGGTCTTTGGTATAGCTCAGTGGAGGTAGTTACCATCATAAATAAGTACTGCATATATTGTATATTACATCTATGTGCATGAGAGAAAACATTGTGAAGTTACACAGGGTATCAGTCCTATTACAACCAGCAGAATACTGTAAAACTATCTTGTGGAAAAACTTTGCAACTTCAAAAAATGTGCTTATTTAGGCATTATTATAGTATCTTTTATCACTGCTGAGATTTACGTGAGCAAATCAAAATTGTTGAAGTGAAGAAGTAAGAAGAAAGCTGAATTCAGTTTGCTGGAAATGGGGCTGATCAGTGGCTGTTTGTGCTAAAGCTGGGTAAACACTTTGTGTCTTAGAATTGACTTCAAACTAAACAAAGTGTTTGTTCCTTCTGGAAAACTTTGTTGGCCTAAGGTATGGTTCACCTTATTTCAACTCAAGCTCAAAATAATCTTGCGGACTGTTGTTCTTGGAAGCTAATAGGGAAGAACATATGCTAAGCATTGGTAATGTCAGTTAAGCCCTTAATTAGTGATGAACGAACCTCAGTTTTTCCCTGTGGTTCAGTTCAGATGCTGCTCAAAAGCTCAGCAGTTATCCACGTTTTAGCCAGGATTTTTGAAGCATCTCAAGATTTGGAAAGCTGGGTTGTTACTCTAGTAAAGATTTTCCTGGGATTTCTAGATTGGGACCAAGCTGTAAAATACCCAACCATTCCCTGGCAGAGTTTTCATAGAATCATAGAATGGTTTGGGTTGGGAGGGACCTTTAAGATCATCTAGTCCCAACCCCAGTGCCATGGGCAGGGACACCTTCCACTAGACCAGGTTTTGGCACTTTGGGATGGGGATGAGGAAGGTAGAAACAGAAGTTCAAATATAGAAGCATGTTTGGATCAGAGATTATATTCTGTGTCAGCTCCACACACTCTTCTGAATTCAGGAAAATCTTAGCTCAAATTTAGAGAGGATCAGCATTTGCCTGTGCTATAGCGAAGCTGTGTTCCTCTGCTTTGAAGACAAGTAGACACGGGTTTGCTGAGCTTCTGTGCACTCCAAGAAAGAGACTCAGGCTGTAGGACCTGCACTGCTGGAGCTCCTGGGCAGGTTTGTGTCCACTCCATAGCAAAGCAATAATGACCAGATTTCAAATGAAAAGATGATTTACTGCTTGCTTCTCTTCTTAGTAAGCAAATAGCAGTGAGTCAAGGCAGTGTCCAGTTTCTCGGTAACAGTGGTTATCTAACATCTGATGTGTCTTCAGAGGTGGAACAGGGTGCTGAGAGGAAGGGCAGGATTTGGTCATTTGTCTGTCTGCTGTGTCACTTAATTAAACATGGTGCCATAAATGGCACTGCTAGGGACAGTGGAACAGGCTTGTTTTCATGTTTGGAAGAGGAGTGAAAATGCATCTTCACAGAGCTGGGATGTCTGGAGAGTTAGAAAACTGTGATTAAAGCCTGGGTTTACAAAAGTATTTCAGCTTTGTTTCAGAGCTTTTCTGCACTCTGTTTTCAGCAGAGCACTTTTTAAAGTAGGACAAAAGCCTTTAGGTTTGGATTGAGAGGAGCAGGGCTTCCAGCGCATGACTAGGCCACTTTCCATGTTACCTTGACTGGCCTTTGCTGCAACAGTTTTTCACATCCTCCTATAGGCACAGAATTAAAGGTTATTTCCATTCCTGCTTCTTATCGCTTTGATCTTTTGCCAGTTCTTAACATCTCCAGCAGATTTGCTCTGGATCTGTCATTCCCATACCTACCCTCTGCCTGCGACATTCTCTGACATTTTGGATTCTGCACCACCCCTTAGTTTCTTTCTCTCCCCATTTATTCTTTAAGATCTTTATTATTTATATCTTTTTTCCTCACTGGGACAGCTATATGAAATTATTGCTATTTGCATACAGTTGCTACCAAATGCACAAGTCTCACCCCATGGATCCCAGAGCCATCAGACTGCTCAGAATATTGTTGCATTTTCTGGCTGCTTAACCAAAAAAAGAAATATAAAAATTGCTGTTTAATTCTTCCTGCAGCACATCTTCCAGGTGGCTTTCCTCTGTGGCTTCATTGTTTATTAGCTTCGGGATCTTTTCTGAAATTAGAGAGAATCAAACCAAGGACTGGCAAAGATTAAGGCTCAGTAATGATGGTGCAACTTCTTTCTGTCTTTTATCTGGGGATAAAAAACCCAGCAACAGGAAGACGATGTGTCTGGAGGGGGAGAGGAAGAACAAGCAAAGAAATGAATGAAAGAGAAATGAAAAAGGAGGAAAAAGGAAAAGCTTCTCTGTTGTTTTTGAGTTACCATATGTCTGTTTCTTTCTGCTAAATCTATTCTTCATGGATTAAACAAAAGAATGGAGTGTGTCTGAACCTATTGTAGAATAAACCAATATCTTCGTCTAATGGTCCACAGCTATGACCAGGAGGTAGGAGTCCCACACTATTCATTATCTGGCCGTTCCCTCCTGCGTGTTCTCAGGCCAGTCATTAATGGCATTTATCACTCTTCCTTGCCTACATAATATTCCTCATGGTGAGCTGGGTCTGACAAATCATCTTTGAAAAAGACAGCACCCAAAGTGATACAATTTACAGCTTTTACCCTCTGGTGTACAAAATACAACAGAATGTTGTAGCTGAGGCTTTGAAGGAGGTTCGCAAAGCCAGTGGAATTAGAAATTAGGAAAAGGAGTTTTATATTCTTTTCCGTGGGGGAAAACAGACACTCCACTTTTGATAGGATGCCCCATCCCTGGCAGTGTTCAGTGCCAGGTTGGACAGGGCTTGGAGCAACCTGGTCTAGCGGAAGGTGTCCCTGCCCGTGGCAGGGGGTTGGAACTGGATGAACTTTAAGGTCCCTTCCAACCCAAACCATTCTATGATGATGTTGAGTTCTCTTATACCTGTGTTCAGAGTATAGAAAAGAAATGAGTAAGAGTTGGTTATTAAAGGTGGAGAATAATTACTGGGCACCTTCAGAAGACATGCAATGGTGAAGGTGGGGATGTTGGGGTGGCACTGGGCTGGGACATCCACTCTCCGTTCAGTCACCTGCCCTCCCAGGGCTGCATTTTCTCTCTCTGTACCATGGTGTGTAACAAAACAAGTCTCTTTTTGAGATCTGTAGATTATACAGTTGGCTGCTGCTTCTGCTTTCACTGCTACTGCAGATGTGCTTGTTAAATCCACCTATAAGCTCAGGCACAACATTACTGACTCCTTAAAAACTCACCGCAGCATGGTACCATTTACACAAAGCATCTCTGCTGGAGTGCATGGGCTATCACCTGCCCTTGGGGCAGAGCCCCAGGCACTCAAAGCTTGTCTCTGCAGCAGTGTTTGGGGACTCCTCCTCACAGAGACTTGTCTCTCACCCGGCATGACGGCATGGCAGGGCCAGCTGAGCTGCAGCTCACTTGATTTAGGAGTGAGATTTAAGACGCGCTGTCTAGACGTTCTCTGCGGTGGATTTTCAGCTTCAGACTTAACGTGTTCCTTTTTTCCAAAGTCATTCAAATTGACTGACCTTCGGGGTCTGTTTGGAAAAGAGTAATCTATCTTTTCTAGAAGTTGTAGTGATATTTCTTTTGTGTATTTGTAATAAATGGCTTTAGCCTTCTCTTCTGTCTTGTTTATTCTTATCTTAATTCTTAAATTTATACTACCTTCTACTTGTTAAGGATCTTGTTGACTTATGATGAATATAAAAATCAGTTGCTTTAGGAATGCTCTTTCTGACTGATACATGAGTATTCAGGTCCTAGAAGAATTTATCCCTGCTTCTATAGCAAAATAAAATAAATAAAAAATAAACCTCCTCTTTAACTTTGGAGGTTTGGATTCAGGTGTCTGGCTCAGGAAATGGTACAGAATATGAATTGCTGTTGGTCTTCGGGTAAATGCAAGTTTTGTTGAAATGGCTGTTAAGCAGACTGAGGTCTTCCCCAGCTTTGCTTGCTGACAGTCGGTCTAGCTGCCTGGTTTTGGCAGGACAAACCTGTGGCTTTATGAAACATGTTTTAATGGAAATGTCTCATAGCAGAGATTAACAAACTTTCACACAGACAGCTTTGCTTTATGGCGATGGCTCTGTGTTTGCACTCCCAGGGCTCGTTACCCTCCATGCAGAAACAATTTCTGTTACTGCACTTAACTGTAGGCCATTGCTACACTAAACAAAACAGAATGCTTATGCTAGTCCTGAGCCAACTTTTAGTTAATGTATAGGGTTGGGATAGCACAGAATATATTCCTCATGATAGTGTCTCATTAGCCATGCAGACAGCATCTTTCTGCATTTTGGATTAGAGAAGTTTCAGCTTGGTTTTTCCTAGCACCAATTTAACTGTGCTCAGTTACTCTCAACTCTGGTAGAAAAGAATCAGAGTAATTTTTGATTGGTAATAATGTATTGCCAGAAATGACTATGTATATTGAAATTAGGATTTGGAATAATCTAAAAAGTTAATATATTTTAGGGGTGATGCAATAATCCCTATATTAGGAGTAACAAAAATGAGCTATATCTGATACTGCGATTACGCTAAGAGAAATCCTAGCAAGAGAAGACAGAGAGGTGTAAAGGAAGCATAAATCATGTATTTTTCCATTGGAACAGTACTTGGAAAAGCAGAGATTTCTGTTGTGAGGTGCCACCTGCCACTTTCTTTAGAACTGCTGCTCCAATTCTCATCCCAAGCAACGAGGTGGGCACAGTTCTGCAAAGCAAACCTGGTGTCTTGCTGAGCATCTGCTTGCCAGGTGTCTGAAGGTGGCCCATTATACTGAGGACTTGGTCCTGAACAGTGGTGAGGTGTTGGGCTGGTGACAGGATGTAATTTGTTGTATTTAATGACCTGATGTACTGCCAGGGATACAGCAGACATTTCCATGCTGTATGGGAATGAAACCTTTGCTGAGGATGTGGATTTGTTTTGGGATTACCTGCAGCAGCATCAGCAGTGAGGATATCCATCGTCCTGCTGATCAGTCTGTGCCGAACTGCTGTATAAAGGAGGTCAGTGTGGTGAAAAGTGTTTGCTTTAGTTCTAACATGAGGAGAATTTCCTCTTTGAAGAGGAACAGAAGAAAATGTCCCATTAAAAAGTGGCGTAAGATGGGAGTTCTGTGTAAGTGGAAAGGCTGAAGAGAACAGCTCAGTTGTTTAGTGAGAAGGAACAAATATGTGGTCCGATATGCGGTGCCAAGGGTCTTAAAGGGCAAATTTTTTGATTACTTTAAAATTGCAAGTTAAAAAATAGATTTGTTTCCACATTCTCAGGGCAGGATGCTATTCTTAGAGATTAAGTTGTGTAACTTGGGGTGTGACATAATGTATCCTTCATATGAAGATGGCTGGAGCTTTGATCCAGCCTAATATGTGGAATTGCAGCTGTGACTTCTGAAATGTCCCCAGTCTGTTCAGGTACACACTGAATGCACGCAGCAAACCCCAAAATGATTAGGTCATTTGCCCTTTGCCAAGCCTGGGAAAGTCTCTTACTTTGTGTTTGTGTTCTTTGTGCTGAGAATAAAGCATCCATACTGCCTGGGTTGCAGAATTTTGCTTAAAATTCCTTGCAACAGTTAAAGAGAGAAGCTTCACTTGTTTAATTTACTGACTTGCGTTCCACGATCCTGAATGTTCCTCCAGCTTCCAGCAATCAAATAGCAGTGCTAGTGTCTGGACAGACCCAAGGGGCCTGGCTGTGCTTTTATAGGCACAAAGTTCTCTCCTACAATGTGCTCTGATAAATAGCCATTGTGTTGCTTGCTCTGTTCCCATTACCAGGAGTTCCACAAGAGCATCACTCTGTGGTGAGCTGGGATCAAGCTTTGAAATAATCTGCTCAGAGATTTGAAATGGTATTTAAAAAATAGTGGGACGTTGATTGTGAGCTCCCTGCTTCTTCCTAGCAAGTTAGAAGCAGATCGTGGCTGGAGTTTTGAGCTGACTTGTCTTTTGAGTTTGATACTAGTGAAATAACATGTTGGTTGAGCTAATGATATCTCCAAACTAACAAAACACTATTCTTGAAAAGCAAAAATATGAGATAAATACCTCACAGTCCTCTCAGCGACAGGATTATCTCTGGCACAGATGATGTCTGCTTAGTAATGCTTATGTTCTTAGTTGCATTGTGGTTATTTTGCGAAGATTAGGATGAAACTGTGGCTCCTAAGTTAGTGGGAAAATCTCTTATTAGTGTCAGGACTTGAAAATGTGCTTGTAAATTTTGGAGCAGAGATTTTGTTTAAGGACTAGCACGAAAGTGGGCACAAGACAGGATCTTGACAATAGGAAGGAAGAGAAATATGAAATACCTTATGGGAACTGGAAAGGCTGAGCAACCCATGAAGATTTCTGAAATGTTGTCCCTATAGACTTTTCTAGTCCAGAAAATGTATTTAATCTATGGCAGCATGTACATAATCAGCTGTTGCATCTTTTTTTCCTCTCTTGTGTAATTTTATCCTGCATGTCAAGCATCTCCAGGACCTCAGTCTGTTTAATGTTCAGAGTACTGGATGATGGTTTAGATCTCTACATGAAGAATACTCAGCTGTGTCTGCCTGCAAGCAATTGAGTTATATCTTTATTAGCTATTAGAAGAAAAGGATGGATAACAGAGTTGTGGATATTTTCCACTGACGCATAGTTTCAGTGTGACTGCAGCTCATGCCGGATGATGTTTGAAATGGCTTTGGTGTGTTTTTCTGTCTCTCTCTTGCTCTGCTGAGCACATACCCACTTCTCAGAACTATTGACAAGGTTACTTCAATTCACCCACATATTTGGATTAGTTTTTCACTGGTCTCCATGGTAAATAACAGAACTAAGCGCCTTGGCCGCATGGAAGCTGGAAGAACAATGCGAGAACATCTGTGCTGCCTGCACACGTTATATGAAAATCCCTTCTGTCTAGGTATCAAAAATGTGTGACAGCTGTGAAGGACCTACAATTCCTTCAGTGCGACTAAAAGATTAAAACCCCCAAAAGGCTGGAATTGCATTTAGAGCAATCACATCCAAGAGACTTTCTGAGGCAGCTGCTGTGGAAAAAATGTAAATGCTTTTTTATGATACCTACTGGAACAGGACTGTAAAGAAGTTAGGCTGGGACTTTGAGAAATTAAATCTCTCTCTTGCATACCATGAGCTGTCATCCCAACACCTGCCTGTCCCTGAGAAGATGCTACTTTGAACACTGCGGTGCTATGGGAAGAGAGCTGAAATCTGCAGTGGGGTATGGAAGTCACTGCGGGATATGGTACTCACCTTGGGCAGTTTGGAGGCTTTCATCTCTACCCTGAAGAATCAGAAATACCATGGAGATCAGCTGCTGAACCGGGTAGTTGTTCCCAACCGGGCAGGTCTCCTCTCCTCTGGTGAGGCAGGTCAGACCCTCATGTTGTGGTTTGGTGCACACAGGGATGCACAAAGCCCCATTCGCTGTATGCCACCTTGCTGTAGCAGGCCCTCAGGGGGTTGCTGGGTTGGTTTTGGGAGGTGTCTGGTCCAGTGGATACCACCTTACTTGAGATGATCACCTGAATTATGCCCTATGCAGTTTCTGTTCTTTGTTTCTAGTATGGAGACCAGGTGAGAAAAACATTTACTGAATATAACTGCTTCAGTATGTCACTGCATCTTACCCATTTGCAGTAGATTGTGTGTGAATATACTGTAGTTAAAAATATACAATAAAACCTGCATGATTTATGTGGTGGGGTTTTTTTGATATGGGTAATAAATTCACTGGCAAATGTGGTTTAAATTACCTGTGATATCCACTAATGCATTGAGCAGGATGAGGAAGGTAACTCCCAGTGATGGCTTGTTGTGGTAGTGGGGCTCTCAGGATGTGCAGGGAGGGTGCTCAGTGTCCTGCTTAATGTATTGCTGCCCTAAAGCTGGGTGAGGGTAAGGCTGGGGACACATCCACAGGCACTGTGGCAGGTCTGGGAAGGCAGGTTTCTCTCTTTTGGGTGCCCGGTGTTGCTCTCTCCAAGTAGAAGGCTCCTTTGACCCTCGCTTGGTGGCACAGAGGCTATAGGTGTGGTTGTCTCCAGGCTGCTGGCAGCCTGTTCTGCTGAAAGGCCAGCTGATTAATGTGAAATTTGCTGTTATTTGATATACAGCATCTTCTAACAAAGTCTAAAGAAAGATGTGATGAAAGGTTTATATGTAAGTAATTATAATGCTGCAGTATTCGGTGCAGGCAGAAATTAATATATGAGGTGAAAATGTCAAAATAAAAGGTCAGGAAAGTGAATTACAAAGAAAGTTGAACATTAGCTAAGAGGCAATGTTTGTTGGCAGAAGCTCCCTCCTGTATAAAAAAGGTTAGGAAGGGGCCTTATAAAGACTGTGTATTTCACACACAATTAAAATTCTGTATCGGTTCTCTTCAAGAGTCGCGTTGCACAGTTAAACAAGGACAATTAATATAATGAAAAATTCATGTTTATAGCTTCTGGCTTTTGCCAGGGGACACTTCATAAGCCAAAAGTGACCCTTTCGCTTAGAGGTGGTTCCAAGAGCTTGACATGACATAGGTGGGGCAAGGGAAATCTGTTCAAAGAAAACAGAATTCTTCAGTAATAGCCACCAATTATAAACACAACTGAGAGATGTTTAATAATGCCGTTCTTCATAATAAACCAAGATATCCCTTTATATAAGGAGGGCAGCCATGCAGCATTAAATAATGATTTAGTAGGGCAGAGAGTGGCGGAATCACCGTTTCTATTTTAGCAATAAGCAATAATTATAAATTGTTTAGGAGGATGCTACAGAAAAAAGTGTTGGAGGAAATGCACAATGATTGATTTTTCAGAATTAAACTGTACAGACATGGTGAATCAATGAGCTCTTTGTGCTTAAAGCTGCACCTACTCTGGCTGCTGGAACTGGAAATTTATGTTGTCAAAAAAATCATAATAGCTATAAATAGCTATGTTTGTCTTAAAGTTAATCCACTTGCTTCCAATATGAAACTGGTTGTTTTCTGGTTTTCCTAAGTTGCCTCGTACATTGAGTTGTTTGAATTGCTGGTTTTCCTTCCAGCAGAGATTTGCTATTAAAGCTGTTGTCCTACTGTACATAGATTTCAAGGATTATTCATTCATTTACTTTATGTATTGTCTCAAATTACATATGCAAAATAATGCAATGTAATGGTGGAGTTATTGATCATTTTTGCTTTTGTAAATGTACTTCAAGAAGGCAGATTAAGTGAATCTTAACAAAATCTCGAGTACTAAAAGGATTTCTGTTTTGGCAAGTTTCTGTAGGAAGTGTGCTCTAGACCTTGCATAACCTGGCACGGATCGATGGCAGCTGGTGAAGCACTGACTTCTGGGGGTGCTGCACTAGCAAAGGAACCGTGTGTGGTATTCTGCTTGGAAGACTGAAAGTGGCTCTTATCCTCAGGTGCACAGAAACCTCCTGCACATAGTATTCACTTTTGACCATCTTTACTGGTAGCTGTACCTAAGCCTTCATTAATTTTTAACACAGCTGCACTGTATGCAATGTAAGAAAATGCTGTCTTCTAGCTAGAGGACCTCAATAGATCTGCTGGCTGCAGTGAGTCTGCATCCTGCCCGTGTAATGGAAGTGCTGCCCACAAACCACAGATGTCAATACCAAGGCTTGTCTGTGGTTTCACACCAGTTGCACGTACAAGGTCCAAATCCAAAATGGATGTACCCATGCATTTACTGTGGTGTAATTCATTATTCTCAGATAGAGTTTCCTGTTCTCCAGACCACCATGAATGACTATAACTATCCTCTTATTAGATCCATTGTGCCATAAAATAATATCCCCTGATTTTTTTAATCTATTTTAAGGAGGCCATGTGTATAACTCCCCTTCTCCCATCTTTCCATCATTTGCCTTCTGTCTCCTTCCCCAACATCCAACCCTCTGGCCCACCTGGGTGTCCTCAGCCAGCCAACCACCAGCAGCAGGTGTAAGAGCAGGTAGTTTCTTGAATTATTAAAACATTAGTTTTAATTAAAGTCATCTTTTTTTCCCCTCTTCTGCTACTCCTGTGTTACATGAATGGGATAGCTCTGGTGTGACCAGCTGGGTTTTTATTTGCCTGACATTCCTGGGCTGGGTTGCAGTGGAGGAATGTTTCGATGGCATGGTTCAGCTCTGGGTGTGCTTCTCTTCTGAAAAATGACTTTGCAGAGTTGACATTGTGGAGTTCCATACGCATTGCTGTGGAAATGCTGCCAGATTTCACTGCGCTATTAGAAATAGAGCATTTCTTTGAGTGCTTTGAGCTATGTAAAGTTGGGCTTGGATCACAAAATCAAGTTGGTTTCTCTCCTGCTCACTTATCAGCAACAACAGAGTCTTGTACTCAGAATTTAGGCAACAATCTTGTTGCATCAATTGAAATACAACCCAAATAATTTTTTCGTTACATATCTTGATCCTGGAGTAAAACAAACCCGCAGTATTAATCATGAATAGAAATAGGTCAGTTACAAAATACAGCTAGAAGCAAAGGCATGACTTAAGGTATCTTTCTAAGTCAGGCATGGGATAAGTGTAAATCCTAAATCTCCTTAAATTGTTTTTTGACAGGATTAATAAACCTGTGCCTTGCATTACCCTGCTCACCTTGTTTGGATGTTATATGCTCTGTGGCAGGCTCCTGAGACCAAGGATGCTGCTGCTGTTGTGTTACACTGATGTGACTGTCAGCTGGAGGGTTGGAGAGTGGTTCAGTCTCTGGCTGTTCCCAGGGTTGCAAAATCATCATTTCTTGAGAAGAGAGACCTCTAAGAGAAGTTGACCTCTAAGAGAAGGTGTTTCCTTCGAGCGCCAAGGCAACCTGTGCTGAGCTCTGCTGGGTGCAGTTGGTGGCTGCAGGATGGGACCGGTTTGGGGAGGGGAGTGGGCTCACTGAGGGTTGGGATTTTTTTCAAGCCTTTTATGGACTCTAGAACATCTGAATCAAGAACTGCAACATAAATAATTATCAAATTATAATGCCTTTGATATGAATCTCATAGTTATGAAAGCTGGAGAATATTCCATGTAAATGCTCCTATTATTTAAATCATAAGCAGGATCAGTATTTCTGGTCCTTCTTCTCTTTTAACAACTTAGAGTATCCTTCTTATGATAAGGCCTGTTCTGAACTCATCTTCTTTGGATTGTACTCCATGTTCACCACCACAATGTTTGAAAATCTTTCACTTCAGTAGCTTAGTGAAGTGCTCATCATCCCAGGATCTCTGTTTGGGGAGAGGCACGGTGGCCACTCTGTTACTTATTCTTTGTGTGCTGTCTTTCTGCAGATACAAAACTATTCCTGCCTTTTTCATTTTGCTTATCATTATTGCTGTTTAATGATAGACGATCCAAGGGAATACACAAAATGAGGAAATCTTGGAAACCTCTCCTCAGGGTGTTGTGGAGGGTGAATATGAGAATGCACAGTTTAATTAAGACTACCTGGCAGACATTCAGGCAAGGGAGGTCATGTTTAAGTAATTTGCGGAGTTGTTTAAGGATAAAACTGCCCCAAGAGATAAGGGGAAGTCAGTGGATGGGGTATATTTAAATTTTGAAGGAGGTTCCTGCATCCAGAATGAGTTTTCATGCTGTGACCTGGCAGGAGAATCTCATGGCAGTGGCCAGGAGGGCAACAGATCCGTTGGGAAGTGGTGTAGGAATAGTAATGATCCTGCTAATCTTACGTACTAAGTCCTATCTGTATCAGTGTTGGGGAAGATGCTGTATTCGAAGTAATGCATCATGTAGTGGGACAGCTGAGGAAGCAGAGAGCATCCATGGACATCAGCGGGAGAAGAGGGCACAGGTGGAAACCACTTTCAAGGAACCCTGGAGACAATGGGACTTGCTAACCATGGCATGCTGCCCGCTCCCCTTCTGCCTGACCTATGCGAGAAGCTGGTGGTTCTGTCTCATCCTGTGTCCTGGGGCTGGCCCTGCTTGGTGGCTGCGAGAGCTTCCTGTGGAAGGGACCCAGGCAATCCCACCCTGCCTGGGATGCACAAAGGTGGCTGGAGGCGGGGAAGAAGGGATGTGGGATGTGCAGTGGGAATTATCTATATGGTAGCTGTAAATCCTGGTAGTGCATTGGTGGTATGCTCTTGACCTACTGTGTGTAGGTGGCTATACAGGAACACCCAGGGTCCCCATGCCAAGACCCAGCAGTTACTCCTGGTTAGAGCAGAGTCATTAACTCACATGTTTGTAATGCAGCCAGCCAGGAAAATCCCCTTTCCTTTGCAAAACAAAGAATGCAGCAAATGGACAGTGTAGACACACCATGGTAAATGTAAACTTCTTATCCAGGTATTTGTGCTACATATATATAGAGTAGGTTTAATCTCACATAGCAGAGAATTGTATAAGACCTATGCAGGCGGATTAACCTTGATTTCATGGGAACATTCTTTTTTTTTTATTGCTTTTAAACAAATTGACAGGTTAGTGCTGGGTCCTTAAACATGGCAGCACTCATGCTAAGTCTGAATGACAGAAGATTTTAGTGGTTTCAGCATTAAAACATCCAGTGATGCTTTTCATAGCCCTGGACCCAGCTGACATGATGCTAAGAAGCCCCCAACTTCCCTGTGAGGTTAAGCATGGTATTCCCCAGCTTTGGGTTTAAACTTTTAATTCCCAACCTGCCAGGCAGTCAGAGTGGGCCTCTTCCGAAGCTGAATTACATCTAACAGCAGCTAGGGACAATGTAGGCCCTCTCCAGAAGCTATCAGGAGAACTGGCTACCATGGATTTGGAGAAGGCTGAGGTTCTTAATGACTTCTTTGCCTCAGTCTTCACCAGCAAATGCTCTGACCACACAACCCAAGTCTTGGAAAGCAAATGCAGGGACTGTGAGAACGAAGACCTTAGGCCCACTGTAGGAGAGGATCAGGTTCGAGACCATCTTAAGAACCTGAACGTGCACAAGTCCATGGGACCTGATGAAATCCATCCACGGGTCCTGAAGGAGCTGGCGAATGAAGTTGCTAAGCCACTGTCCATCATATTCGAAAAATCCTGGCAGTCAGGTGAAGTTCCCGATGACTGGAAGAAGGGTAATATAACCCCCATTTTCAAGAAGGGGAAGGTGGAAGACCCGGGGAACTACAGACCAGTCAGTCTCACCTCTGTGCCTGGCAAAATCTTGGAACAGTTTCTCCTGGAAAACATGCTAAGGCACATGAAAAACAACGAGGTGGTTGGTGACAGCCAACATGGCTTCACTAAGGGGAAATCCTGCCTGACCAATTTGGTGGCCTTCTATGATGGAGCCACGGAACTGATGGACAGCGGCAGAGCAGTTGATGTCATCTACCTGGACTTGTGCAAAGCATTCGACACTGTCCCACATGACATCCTTGTCTCTAAATTGGAGAGACATCAATTTGATAGATGGACCACTCGGTGGATAAAAAACTGGCTCGATGGCCGCACGCAAAGAGTTGTGGTAAATGGCTCGATGTCCAGTTGGAAACCTGTAACGAGTGGTGTCCCTCAGGGATCGGTGTTGGGACCGGTCCTGTTCAACATCTTTGTCGGTGACATGGACAGTGGGATTGAGTGCGCCCTCAGCAAGTTTGCCGATGACACCAAGCTGTGTGGTTCGGTTGATACGCTGGAGGGAAGGGATGCCATCCAGAGGGACCTTGACACGCTTGTGAGGTGGGCCGATGCCAACCTTATGAAGTTTAACCAAGCCAAGTGCAAGGTCCTACACCTGGGTCGGGGCAACCCCAGGCACTGCTACAGGCTGGGCAGAGAAGAGATTCAGAGCAGCCCTGCAGAAAAGGACTTGGGGGTGTTGGTTGACGAGAAGCTTAACATGAGCCGGCAGTGTGCGCTTGCAGCCCAGAAAGCCAACCGTATCCTGGGCTGCATCAAAAGAAGCGTGACCAGCAGGTCGAAGGAGGTGATCCTGCCCCTCTACTCTGCTCTTGTGAGACCTCACTTGGAGTACTGCGTACAGTTCTGGTGTCCTCAACATAAAAAGGACATGGAGCTGTTGGAGCGAGTCCAGAGGAGGGCCACGAGGATGATAAGAGGGCTGGAGCACCTCCCATATGAAGACAGGCTGAGAAAGTTGGGGCTGTTCAGCCTGGAGAAGAGAAGGCTGCGTGGTGACCTCATAGCAGCCTTCCAGTATCTGAAGGGGGTCTACAAGGATGCTGGGGAGGGACTCTTCCTTAGGGACTGTAGTGGTAGGACAAGGGGTAATGGGTTCAAACTTAAACAGAGGAAGTTTAGATTAGATATAAGGAAGAAGTTCTTTACAGTGAGGGTGGTGAAACACTGGAATGGGTTGCCCAGGGAGGTTGTGGATGCTCCATCCCTGGCGGTGTTCAAGGCCAGGTTGGACAGAGCCTTGAGACACATGGTTTAGGGCAAGGTGTCCCTGCCCATGGCAGGGGGGTTGGAACTAGATGATCTTAAGGTCCTTTCCAACCCTTACGATTCTATGATTCTATGATTCTAACATAGGGTTTTATTAGATGAGACTTCTCTCAGCCATGTCAGGCATGAAAGACTGAGTACAAAGAGTGTGTTTAAAAGCTGCATAGAACTGCTGTGTGTAAAACAATGTGTTGCTCTGAAATTGCCAATTAGAGCTCCTGTTTGTTTTGTTGTGTCAGACATGTGCTCTGACATCTTATCCTTTTTTATTTTCAGATTAGGAAATAGAAAATCCTGGTTATTTCTCACATTTCTAATTGACATTCTAAAGAGGCACATTCAGTGCAGAGATGTGCATGAGCTACCGAGTTTTATTGGGTTTTAGTTATGGCTAATAAAATCCATTTTCTGCACAGTTATTTAATTTGCATCTGTAATTGCTGCAGTTGTACATAAATTAGACATGCAATCGGAAGCCTAATTCAGCTTGTCTGCTCCTTATGCTTCAACTTCAACCATAATTACGGAGCTGTGCTAACTTCATGTTAGGAGGCAGAGATTTACAGGAGTTTGAGGAAGCAATTGGCTCCAGGGAAGAAAAGGCTTGTTGCTGTCAGCTGTTTACATGATCACAGAATCATGGAATCACAGAATGGTTTGTGTTGGAAGGGACCTTAAAGCTCATCCAGTTCCAACGCCCTGCCACAGGCAGGGACACCTTCCACTAGAGCAGGTTGCTCCAAGCCCTGTCTAACCTGGGTTTGAACACTGCCAGGAATGGAGCAGCCACAGCTTCTCTGAGCAACCTTTGCCGGTGTATATGATGGTTACACCTAGTGCCCAGCCTGGACAGGGAATCCCTCATGGTAACATGGTGCCAGCACTGAGAAGGGGACATTCCCTGCCCTGCAGAATTTACAGTCCAAGAAGATCTGGCGTGAGCTTTGGCAGCAGCCACGTGTCATAGTGTGGAGAAGAGGCAGGATATTGCTCACAGGCCACTAGGCATGATTTTGGCCTTGATGAGATCGATAGCTGTAGGTAACGTCTGGGTTGAGCTAGATCCAGGCCTAGAAGACCGGGGAAACAAAGAGAGAAGAGCTGCATTTGCAGCTGGATGAGAAAGTACATCTTTTTACCCTCTCTTTGCCTTGACTAATGGCAACCGAGAGTTTCTGCAACAGGCACCAGTCTCCGTGGGTGAATTCAGGACATGTCTGCAAAACCACATGCGGTACTCTATAGGATTTCTTTTCTAATCTTTTCACAAGGAAGTTCAATCAGTTGCCTTAGTTTCTCTGTTGTGAGACTTCAAATGGACCCGAAATTTGTAACGTTAAGAAGTAATCCTGGCAGGTTAATGCTTCAGACATTTTGTTCTTTGCTAACTTTTCTTGTACTTTAGGTGATCCAAATACTGATGTTCTCTTTTGTCTCCCAGAGCCATGACTTGGCTTTCCAGATGAGTTTTTAAAACATAATTCTAGTGGAATTGTATGACAATATTCAGCCTCCTGAACATATTGCAGTGTTTGCAACTTCCCAAGCTAGAGCTGGCTTCTATCAGTGGAATATAAACACCCCCAGGTGCTTGTATGGTTGTATGTCCTCCTCTCCTCCTCCCTGATGTAGCCTGACCTGGTTGGGCACTTTCATATTGTGGAATAGTGTTCACTGAAATGAAACATGAGTCCTTGCTCCACTATTTTATTTTTTTACCCCTCAAAAAGCCTGTGGTTCAATTTGAAAATCATTTCAAAACAATCACAACTTGGGTTTGGTGGACCAGTTATTCAGCAAAATGTAAGAGGTGCTCACTGCACTGCAGTATTTCAGACTAAGGTACCTTGGACTAACACTATAATGTAAGAAACCTTTCTGAATGCTTCAGAAATTTTAGAGATTAGCCAGAAACAGAGTGGAAAGAGTGAAAAAGTATTAAAGTTCTCTGATCCAAAGAGAAGTATAGGAAAGGTCAAATGGAAAACTTTGCACCGAAGACAGCCCGGAGCTCAGATGAAGGTAAGCCAGAGATCCAGGCAATGGGAGCACCTAGATACCATCAACCCTCTGCTTTCTTTGGAAGCTCAGTGGGACAGTAGGAGCTATTGATACCACTTTTCTAATAAAGTTAAAAACAGTGAGAAAGTGATGGGTATTGATTAGTGTCAGCTTCAATAAATACATGTCCAGCTCCCACACGGCAGAAGATTATCAATAGTCCTGCAGGTCCAAAATAATGGTTGGGGTCTTGTGGGGGCTTCCAGGACACTAAAGCCAAGCAGAGTCTTTACTGACTGTGGTACTTCCACATCTTTTTTCTATTCCATAGTTGAATAACACCATTGTCAGACAAGTGAACGCAGTTTTGTCTGATTTCCATAAGCATTACTTTTCAGCACTGATTTACGGATCTGCATGAACAGATAGGATATGTGCACTGAAGGAGACAGTATTTGTGGTTGTCGTGTTGCTGAGGAGACAGGGTACAGTGCTCTTAGGGTACAATATTCTGTTGAAGAGGCCCTGACACCCGGACTATGCCCTCTTCAGCTACCAAAAGATATTACTTTTCCCTCCAGCCTTGCTTCCCTGATGCTATAAGATGTCACTTTATTTCTTTAAAGTAACTTCAGCTTGGCTCTTTGGCTTTATAGACTTCTCTTCTTTTGGAGTAATGGGAAAATGTAAAGAATTTATCTGTTGAACAGTTGATGGAGTAATCTCTTGCTCAGCAAGAACTGAAAAAGGAGAGAGTCTGTGCTGACTTCAGATGAGGGGACCATGTTACTACTTCTGTTGGCACAATATGCGTTGATAATTATTGTTTTCAGTGTTTGTATGATCAGTATTTTTATCTAAACACTTAATTTTTTGGAAGATTAAGAAGATGGATATACTCGTGGACAGCTTTTTACCTTTTGGTTTCCAAAATGAAACAGTACGGTATTACCATTTTTGTATTTGTTCCCTGTCTTCCTATGGTCATTGTTCAACTGATCACAGGCATTTTCTAGAATAACATAAACTAGGAGCAGTTTGGTTAGCCAGTTCTTAACTAGGTAGAAACAGATGATAGAATTCATGTTATCCAAGTCAAGTATTTGGATAAAACATGTAACTTATTGCAGAAACTTAGATCTTGAGTGACTGTTCTTACCAGAAGGTGTTAGTTACTGGTTACCTTTACTACTTATGTCAGCAGAGCTCTTGGTTAACTTCTTGATTTGAAAGGTTTTTTGGTGTTGGCTTTGATGTTTCCCATGTAACAGGTTAGAGGCTAAATGGTGTCTATAAACTGTTCCTGTTCAGGAGGCAGAAACTTACTTGAAGCTTTGTTTGGTTTTACCCTTAACATCTTCTGTTTCTCTGACAGTCATTGACCTGTCTAGCCTTTTTAGCATCATTTAAAGAGAACTGAATTGAATTTTTAAAAGCTGAATATCTCAATCTGCTGTTGTTTCTGATAGTTTTCCAATATGTTTGACTCCATTTCAAAAACATTTCTAGTAAGAATGTTAGCTAACAAGTGAGTTGTTCACCAACCCTCCAACCACTAGTGGACATTGATTCTTTCATTTTAGCAATTATTATATAAAAGGCTTCCCAGCCCTTCTTACTGGACATCATTGTGCATTCGCTTTCCAAAGTCTGATTTCATTCTCTATAGTAAGAGCAGAGTAATCATTAATACTAATGCAATTTGATAATGGTCTGCAAAGCGAATACAATTTCTGACCACTTTAAACGTTATTTACACAAAGATGATACTGTCTTTAATTCAAGAGATAAATTCCTTGCTACGTAATTCTTGAAAGGCTTTTATTTTGATGTGCAGTGATTTGTCCCTATAGGAGAGTTCTCTATCGCCTGCCAAAGAACACTACATCCTACCAGCTACACCTCATCTAGTAGGCAAATGACCTGAGTTTGATTAGGCTGCAAGCCAATCTGAAGGACAAGTCAGACAGGGAAGGGTAGAGCTTGCTTATCAATAACCCAACAGACATAGAGAGGTTCTGGAGTATCCTTCCTTTGGAGGAAAGGACCTTAAATCTCCTCCAGTTCCAAACCCCTGCCATGGGCAGGGACACCTTTCACTAGACCAGGTTGCTCCAAGCCCCGTCCAACCTGGCCTTGAACACTGCCAGGGATGGGGCAGCCACAACTTCTCTGGGCACCCTGTGCCAGCGCCTCAGCACCCTCACAGGGAAGAGCTTCTTCCTAATGTCTAATCTAAATCTACCTTCTTTCAGTTGAAAATTAATTTTTCATTCACAAAATGTTGAAGGATTTCATGTCAGTGGGTTTGAAACAAACCATTTCCCTTCTTTCCCTTGATATGTATTTTTGAATGATTCTCTGAATTGAGACTTGAAGGGCTTGATTTCATATCAAATGAGTAAAATGAGATTTGTTCTTTGCTTTAAAAAAACTTTAGTATTCAAGTCCATTTGACCCAAAAGGAATTAAAAATATCTTGGACCTGGCAGCAAACTAAGCAACTGCATGTTGACCTGTCTCTAATCCCTCTAAAGTTCACAGATATTAATGCTAAATTTATCTTGAAAAAGAAACCTGAAAGCCCAGCTCATGTACACTACGGAGATGGAGCCTTCCAAAGCCAGGCTCTCATCCCTGTGCTCCCTGAAGCTTAGGTGCTGCTCACAGCCTGCAGCTCTTGGGGCTGGGGAGCAGGAGGTGGGAGCCAGCCCTGGCTTCACCTTCCTTGGAGCAGTGGAGATCTGCAGCATGAAGACCAACAATAATTTCTTTTCACTTTCCTCTTTTGCATTTGTGCTGTTCCAATTTCTGCCTCTTCATTTGCCATCTCCCCAGAGGGTTTTGGGATCCTTGCATCCATTCAGCTTCTTTCCCTCCTCCCTTCTTCTCCCTCTCACCATCCCTGGTACACATTCATGAAAAGTGTTGCATTTTGGAAGCATCTCAGCTACCAGTGTCAGGACTCCATCTCCCACCCACCATGATAGGAAGGGCAGCATGTAGCAGTTTGCCTTTTGTAGGGCCTGACAGATCCAGACCCCTTATACAAATAACAGAAGAAACCTTTGCCCTTGGCTTGGACACGCCTTGGGAATAAACTTTGTGAGCTTTCACTGGAGCAGAGACTGGTTCTCTCTTTCAGGGTTTTTTACTGTCATTTTGAAGTTTAAGAAATTCCAAGTTTGCTTTGTCTTTCTTACAGTTTCTAATCAACTGCAGCTGGTTTTGTTATTGCAGAAAGTCCAAGCAGATTTAGCAACAAGGATATTTTCAAAACATAGGTGAAATTATAACTCTTCCTTGCTCTGAATCAAATCCTGCCAGTGCAAGTAGCCAAGGCATCATACATCACGCTGCCTTTGCTCAGACTGTCCGGATTATGGTTTTTTCTTGTGAAGCTCAAATTAACCTTTGTTTTTTTTCCTGACTGGCTGCTGATTTCTGGCATAACAGTCTGAGATGAACAAGAAGTTGGTTGAAGTTCAAATTGCAGGCGTTTTTCATCCTACAGTTGGAAAACTATCTTCCTATGTTATTCTTCACAAGGTGAAACGAGCAGATCATTTACTTTGTCTAATTAAAAGATCATTATGATTATATAGAGGACAGGAGCTCTTTGCATTGTCATTTGTGTGATATGTTATTTACACTGATAAGATTTATATTATGTTTGTTATACTTGGCATTGAAAACATTTAATTGTATAATTTACAGCTTTGTGAGACTTTATACCTGACAAAAGAGCTCCCCTTTTAAATGGATGGAATAATTCCACTTTGAAACACTACCAAAAGGCACGATTTATTGTTCTGTAGTTCTGGCTAAAAAAGCATTGGAAAGATGCATATTTGCTTCAGCCATTATTTTTCAGTAGTACTTCCAATGATGTATAGTGATTTTATGTATTTCTTTGTCTTTTCTCCCTCTTCTCAACCCCCTGCCCTGGCTAGGAATTAGACTCTTTTTTTTGCATGTGTGTTTTTTAATGCTTGTTTGTTAAAGTGTAATTAAACCTAATTTCCCCTTATTGCAGAATAGTTGGCTTATGGAAAGACAACTGCCATCCCCTGTAACCTGTTGTTATTCAGGTCCTGTACCATGGTTTGGCATTTTATTCTGTTAAAAATGCAAGTGGGATTGTTAGACATGTCACCTACAAAGCCAGGGGTCAGCTAGGCAGCTTACTTAATGTGCTAATTTGCTGTAATGTAATCATGCTTAGAATTTGGATTGGACATTGGAGTATCTGGGTGGCAGACTTGGACTCAAATAGGCCATAAACACTTCATTAAAGCCGGAGAAGGTAAGTTGTGGGTCAGATCCTGATCCTTTGCTCAAAGAGAAGTGTTTGGATCTTCAGGTGGGATCTCTGGGGCTCATACAGCTTCATAGAGCTGTGGCTCACATGGAGGCATGGCTGAACTCTATAGGTTAATTAGTTATGCATTAGCTGCAAATGAGATTGAGAGTGTTGAGCTCCATTTGTAGCTCTTCATGAGTCCTGCCTGTATACCAAAGCCAGCTTTGCATGGGTGCACACGTGTGCTTGAGGGCTTGAGAGAGATAGAGCCCTTTTCCTGGGGCATCCGTGGGCTCTTTGAATAGGTGGGATGTAGGAAATCCTAGAATCACAGGCTGGTTTGGGTTGGAAGGGACCTTAAAGTTCATCCAATTCCAGCCCCCTGTCATAGGCAGAGATACCTTCCAGTAGACCAGGTTGCTCAAAGGCAACATGTTCTGCAATAAAGGCCAGTTTACGATGACTTGCTCAAATATTTGCAAGATAAGCATTTCCCAGACACAGTCAGTTAAGTCAGTGAAACTTAGACATTGGCCCATAAATTAAGTAGCTTTTTTTTGCCCCTTGTTGAGCTTACTTTTAAGCACTGAGTTAGAAACATCTTGCTCATTCATTAGTAGATGCTAAATTGTGAAACCTGTGCTTGCATTAATGAAGTTGATAGTTGAAAAGTTTCTGAAGGATAAGTTTTGCTGTTGGAAAAAAATTATATTCTGTTCTCAAAGACCATTTCAACCATGTCTCCCAGATTGATTTGTCTGGCTGGTTTGCCATTCCTTTCATTTCCCCTTTCTGACTATTCTGTTGTAATATGAAAGTTGAAATGGTAACACAACATGTTTCACCATTTGGAAAAAAAGAAATAATGTTTTAGCCCAGGGTATTCTCTTATCTTGCTCTCACTTAATCTTTTAACAGTGCAATTATCTCTCATCTTCATGTTATTCATTGTGTGACTGTGGCCCTGATGAGATCAATTTAGTTTTCAACTTTTCTTTCTAGTATTGTGATACCTTCTTTCTTTGTTGTGACATGCTGGAAGAGATCTCCCTGGCAACATCTACCTGTGGTTATTCCCAGTACCTCTCGCCGGGCTGTTTGCCATGGTGTCCACTGCACCATTGTCACTGTGCTAATTGGTTTAGCCTTCCAAAAACACAGTTCCTTTCCTTTCAGTTTTGAAAGTTCTCCCCTGTTTTGCCACTTCGATAGCTTTCAGCTTTGTTATTTGTTATAGCTCTGATTCAGGCAGGAACTTGAGTATGTCTTGAGATTTAAAGTCACTGTGCTGTTGTATAGGAGACAAAGAAAGAAAGGGAACAGTGATTGTGACTGTGTGTTTGCAAGAATGTGCATTCATTCTGCAAATATGGGACAATTCTTCTGTACCAAGAACTTTACAAGAATTGCTCTCTAAAGGCCCAAATAACACAGTATTTGAAACACTGTTAAATAGTTTGAGCTCCTCCTGATTTCTCGTGCCATGACCAAACCATTCCAAGAGGAGTTCAGCTGTCATATCTGCTGGCCTTCTTGCAGCTGGAATCTGAGACCTATTTTTGAGAGCCTAACCCAGCTTACCCTGACACCTGTGGCAAACTTCCCTGGACAGATGAAAGGTGGAGCAGGTTCCGTCTTAAAATGTGAGTTGACTAGAAATGGCATTGCTCTAAATTAAGAGGCAGGGAGCTTGTAATGAGATCATTGGTGAGCAAGGCATGCAGCCCAAAAGTTTCCAATAAATTCCTTCTTTGCAGATAAAGGCAGGACAAGGATTTGTAACCTGGGTGAGGATGCCTGGTGCATGCCGGGTCTTTACGACTACTAGGTGTGGTCTTGCTTTTGGTTTATGTAAAAAAGTGGAAGAGATGGAATTTGAACACACCCCGAAAGAGAGTTCTGCTGCAATGATTGCTCTTTGTTAAGGGTTTACCAAGTAGCAGCCACTGTGTTAACCTGTGGTTTGAGAAATCACAAGAATCCTATGAAAATTGAGCACCAAGTTAAAGCTGTGTTGGGGCAGCGCCCTCCTGGGGATGCCTTTTAAACAGGGCTAACTTGGTATCATGTACCCAGTGCACCGTGTGTGATTTGCTTCTCTTGTTTAGACCATTTTCAATTTGCTTTCACCTAACAGGAGCTCTCTTCCATTTTAATTCACCTTGCTGGATTTCCCAGTTTCCTTATAAATGATCTATAGCAGAAGGGTCCAAATGCAGACTGTGGTATGGGAAAGAGAATTATAAATTATGAAAGACCAATGTATCTGAGCAAGATGGTGAGGGGAGAGAAGACAAATAGAGGACATCTGGAAAACAAAAAAGAAAACAAAGAAGAAGGTGAGCAGGGCTTTAAAACCAGCAGAAATCAGTTTAAAATTGTTTTAAAATCAGAGAAACTATTGATTAGCCAATGAACAAAACATGTCACAATCGTGTGCAACTGCAATGAAAAACAAAACCCCAAGTAGAACTTAAAAATGGGAGAGAAAATTTCCAGGGGGTAAAAAGCAGGATTTGTTGACTGTTCATTGTTTCCTTCACCCTCCATGAGTTGTGCTTCAATTTACCGTGGAAGACAAATGAGGATTTTAGAATACATGAACAGGCTAATTGGGGGCTAACCGGGGAGCCGGTTGATCTCAGAGGATAGACACAACAGAAGCCTACAGCATACGAGTGGCAGGGAGCGTTACAGAAGGATGACTTGTGATTTAAGGTGCAATTCCCAAAAGAGCAGTTCTTTGTCAAGCTGTCGAGGGCGTCTGGTACTTTTCCAGAGGTGCAGATGTACTTGAGCAGTGGGAAGCTGAGAGCTAAAGCAAGTCCACCCTGCTTCCTTCTGCCACACAGACTGTTCCTCCTGCGTTTGCCTCCTGCCTATGCTGTGATGCTCTAGGCTCAGAGTGGCAGCATCACCAGCTTTGATGCAGCTGAGCAGGGGTGGCTGCCCTGCACTTCTGTGCTGTCGCAGCGCTGTATGCACAGCTATGGTGCCACCACAACACAACAAGCTCCAATTGTGCTTCACTGGTGCTCAGGCTCAGTCACTGGGGTTAAAAAGGCAAAAACAAGCTGGTGTTTTGCAGAAAGCCACATGAATGAATGGGAAGCTGGGAGTCCCTTCAGGAGTGTGTCCCAGGGGTGGAGATCAGTGGCAAAACAGCGTGTCAGAAGTGCTGATCCTTGTGAGGCTGCAGAGATGGTGCTCAGCAGTCGGCTCAGGTGTTTGTCTGCTCCTGCAGTGACAGATGAAATGTCTGCACAAGCAAACAAACTGCATTTGAAACGGTGGCTGGCTGGTCTGAGTGCTGCACATTCCTATTGGAAAAGGAAATCCAGTGCATTGCTGTGCTGACAAGCTGCAGATGATGGCTGTGAACATGACAGCAGTTCAGTCTCCCTGTCCTGGTCTCTCTGCTCTGGGCTTGCCAGAAAGTCCCTTTCCCCTATTAGAAAGAGGAGGTAAAAAGTTTGAGACTGCTTTATTAGGACAATATCACTGCTGGGAGATTGGGGAACCCTTAACTGGTCCTATTGAAGCTTCATAAAGGACTCTTTAAGAACTGTATGTGCAGCCGTATTTCCCTGACCCCATTTGAAAGGGATCATGAAAAAAACAAAACAAGATCACAATCCAGCAACTGTGCATTGGTGGATGTCCTAAAGGGAGTGACAGGAAACACAGGGAGAGGCGGTTTTCGTGGCAGACAGTATGTTCATGCTTCAGTAACTCACAGCATCTGTTTGAGCTTTGCCTGCCACGATGGGTAAGGCAGAATCAGAAGATGTCATGTAATTAGGTTTCTGTAAAGCACATGATAGCAAAGATTAATGAGCAAGGCAAAAATTCCCAGAAAGTAAGGTGTTGTCAGACATCCCAAACTGTCACAGATGGAGAATTCTTCTGAAGACCTGCAAAGCCAAAACTGATGTTTGTGTCAGTGTGAATTTTCCCTGTCGTAGAGATGGGGATCGGAGCCAGGCTGCATGATGCTGATGTGGTAGTGGGTGTTGATACCTCTAGTCCCAGTGAACGTGGAAGCTCAGGTAGAGCCAATACAAGAAGTAAAATACTAGATTGAAAAGTGGAACAGTTTGGGTAAAAGGTTGGGATATTGCACATTGCTCAGGAGAAGGGAGCAGAGCAGAGGGATTGTGTATGACGTGTAATGCTGTAAGCAGTTTGCACCTGCACTGTATAAAGACCTGTCCTCTTTAGGTCTTGAGGTACTCCACATATATTAATGCATCACTGGGGCTGTCACAGATGCGGACCTTTGAGTCAGCAAACAACTAGGACTTTGCTGCCTCGGAGCAGTTAGGATCTGTGTTAACTGCAAGAAAAAATGGAGGGCACCTAAAAACTCCAGGCTGCAGCATCAAGCAGGATTGTGCATGTGCTTTTCCCTTGGTAGTTTTGCTCCCCGGCTCCCAGCTGCCTTCTGTATCTCGCAGCACCATGGGCATAGTCTATGTCAGGGGCAGGAGCACAAGCCAGGCTGCCTGGCTCCTGATTTTGTGCTGAAGCCAGAAGCACGAGTTTCCCGTCTATCGACAACTTGGGCACTTTTTATTCCTCTTCTGGGAGAGAATCTGCAGGGTTAGGAGAAAATCACTGAAATATCAATGAGTTTTTAGCTGGCTTTAGAAAAAAGAGGTAATTTGAGGGATTTTTGGGTGAACTGTTACAGTGCTGCTGTCCTTTTGAATTATTCTGCATGAGCAGCACAAGAGGAAAACACAGCCTTGCCTCTCAGTGGTTAATTTTCACAAATGTGAATTTTTCCTAGCGGGAGCAAGGAGAAGGTTTCAACACAGGCTATTGTTAGCCCCTGCAAATGCCAAGTGTCTGCTCTTGGGAGACGGAGAACAAAGTTGGCACCAATAATTAGTGGCTGATGCACTGATTTGGCAAAAGTTGCTGAAAATGAACATCTGATGGAGAGGTCTTGGGATGATTTAGTTAAACACAGTGCAGTTTGAGATGACTTTTGGGATTTTATTGTGCAAAGTGCAGGGCTGATCAGAAGGAAAATGTGAAGGAGTTTGGTGTCTTAGTTCTTGGAGTTTTTCTCTTCAGCTTTCCTAGTGTATTGTTAGCAGTACAATGATACAACCGAGTTACTGATGTTAGCTAAGGAAAGTTGAGATGCCAAAACATGAAAAATGTCTCATTTACTACAGATGCAACTTTTTTCGCTTCCTCTTTGGTAAGACACAGGTATTAATTTGATATGGATGTAACTGTCACTTAGGAGCAAATCCAACATGGGAAGAGCACAGCATGGGCCAGTCCATCATCCAAGAGACCAAGATGCAGAGCAGCGCTGGAGGAGGAGTCCATGTGGTGTGTGGTCAGGCTGTGTGTGGAGGCATCCCTGCCTGTCCCAGAAGAGCCTCCCGAGAAAGGACACTGGTGGGAAATCAGGATATGAATCAAAAACCTTGCAGCTACAGTTAATGTTTTGAACTGTGCTGCTGGTTTTAGGATGATTCCAGCACCAGCTGGAGCCGATGCAGCTTGCTCTCTGCTGGGAAGAAGCACATTGGGTTGGTGCCTCAGAGGTACTAGAGCCCACAGGGCATGTTGTCTTGAGGGATAGCACTTGAGGGGTGAAGGTAACTGTAGATTTGGGGCATTTTTATGCTCCAAGCAAAGTTTAAAGTAGTTGGTTGGCACCCACTGGCAGCAAGATGACTCCCAGGGAACCTCCTGATAACTTTCCTCAAGGAGTCAGCAGGACTGTAAGGATTAGTGTGACAGTGATGAAGTGAGGAGCAGAGAGGGAGGACAAGCAGTTTCACTGCAGGATGGTAGGATCACATTTCGCCTCTGGCTGATTTACTCACAGCAGGAATAAAGATACTGCACTAGGAGTTAGTTTGACTTTGACACAGAAGAGAGAGAAATGAAAGCACAGAAGCTCTTGATACCTTGACCGCCAACCATCCACCAGAATAACACCCCCCCAGCAGCAGAGCTGCCCGTCTGCAGCCGCAGTGCAGGCTCGGCTCTCCCGCCTGCCCAGCACTGCAGCTCTGCAACAGCAGGGCTGATGGCTTTGGCCTCACTGCTGATTGCTGTAGTTCTTGGTGAGCAGCAGAGAGACGACATGACCTGCAGCCCCTGCCAGCCTAGTCTTACTTTTCTAGAGAACTTGTAAGATTTATGGTCAAATTTTACAGTAACTGTGATTTGCCTCATAGATCGTCAATGTATGATTGCTCCACGATCCCATAGCGAATCCCATGGGACTGCTGTGATAGCTAGGTAATTACTGCTGGGTGCTAGCAAGGCTTAACACTGAGATTTTCCTGGTGGAGTAAACCATTAGGTAGAGCTAGAGCTGGCTGTTCGGCCGGTTTTGAGCGCTGGTAAAGAGCTGTCTCCATTGCTGCAAGGACCCGTTCCTCCTCCACAGTAAACCTTGGAGTGACGGCTGGACTCTGCCTGAATAGAGAATTTTCATGCTGAAGCATGGATTCTGACCAGACTAATTTTAAAAACTTGCAGCCCCAGGAGCTGCTGGAGCCTTGAGGTTTGTAATGAGAACACAGTGGTTGTGCTTATTAGCCACATTAACTGCTGCTCTCTCAGGAGAAGGATGTGGTGGCTCCATGGGGATGTAGGACCAGCGTGTGTGGCTTTCTCTCTGTCCAGTGTGTGAGTTGAGCTCTGCTGGTGCAGTACGGTGGGTTGTAGCTGCGGGTCTCATTACAAGCATGGCCTTGAAGCGTGCTGGAGAAATGGTAAGGACATATTGGACACATTGCTCAGGCAAATGTGTCTTTTGGGGACTGTCCTTTGACTGGAGGTCTCTTCTAGGAGGCATAGAGGCAAGGATCTCACCACACAAGGCACAGCCTGAAGCACCATGGAGGATGGGTGTGCATCCCTCCTGGCAGCCAGGGGCTGTACAGGTTGGTGTGGTGTTGTCACCACAGTGGGAATCTATGGGGGACTCTACTCAGGCTGCACATTGCCCGAGACATGCTGAAGCAGAAGCCTGAGGCAGTGACCTTAAGGCAAGAGTGCAGTCGTTGTAGTAATGAGCCCAGTGATCTGATGACTCACTCATCCCTTCCCAAGCAGCCAGTTTTGATGTGAAAACTTCAATAAATGAAGATGGAGAATCCACTTCTGTAACATTTCCAAGAGTTGTTTCTTGTTTCTGCTTTGAAGATGACGGCTTTAGCTTCCTTCCTTTGCTTCCTATTATGTTTCTGTGAACTAAGCACTGGGAACCTTTAATCAATCCAAAACACTCTCACGCCTTTCTTTGCCTCTCTGAGCAAGTCTTTTCCTGACATTCTCTGAAATCAAGAGGTTCTCTGTGGGGCTTCTCTTGAAATGCAAATGATAATAATGATATTAATGGCAATCATTGTTATTCTGTAGAGTGAAATGTCAAGATTCCATATTTTCATGTTAATTTTTAGTAGGTAAGTGCCTCATTAACTGTATCCCATCCTGTCGGAGAACGTGCCTTTCATATCACAGGGACTGTTACTAATCGTTAGTAATAAAGTTGGCTACTATTGTGCCTGATGGATTGGTCTTTGACATACAATAATTCAAAGTGACATGGCAAATTGGGAATGAAGGATGAAAAGCTGTTAAAAACATTGTGAACCTAGTTATAAATTAATTACTTTAATATCTAAACTGTGTTCCTGAATTGTAACGATAAAGAAGATCCATGTTGCTACTGTTGAATTGCATGTATGCATCTAGGAAAGTAGCTCATGCGTCGAAGCAGGAAGGATTGGTTTGTTACTACCTGCCTGGATAGAAAAAGGATATATGGGCAACTGCACTTGTCTTCTGTGGGCAGTAAGATCAGTATTTGAAGTATGATGTCTGTCTTCAATTGTTCTGAAATGGAGGATATCCTTGGTAGCACAAGACCTCTGAGTGGTATATTTTTGTTACAAGTACTTTTAAGCAGTAAGTAATTTACTACAAACAGCTATATTCTTCTCATGGAGACATCAGTATAACTTGCTCTCCTTTTGACCTTGTATTTATTACGCAGTATTGCTTTTACTTTGCAAAGTAAAAATCTTTTGGGTCAGATTTCTCTCTTGTTTAGGTTATTTTTAATTGACATTAAGTGAAACTAATGCTGTTATATAATACACAGAACATAACAAACTCTGCTACTTCACATTTACACAAGCTTAGCTGAGACCTAAGCCTGAACCTCTCTTGGTTGACAACCTGTTTGTCTGTTTGGTTTCAGCTGCTAACCTCACTAATCTGGACAGTCTCGACAGTGCGTTGAGCTTTATTGAAGACCGGGTGCATAGATCGAGGCAGCGCTATCGAAGGCATGCGACGGAGGATGATTACAACATTGAAGTCCTTCTGGGGGTTGATGACTCAGTTGTTCAATTCCATGGGAAAGAACATGTCCAGAAGTATCTGCTGACCTTGATGAATATTGTGAGTATAACCTCACTAACTGCACCATGGGAAGGAATGTGAATGTAGATTGGTTTAGCCATTTGAATAAGACATAACAGGTTTTTCTTGTGGCAGGAGATAAAATAACCCTAGGATGAAAATCCAGGCCACTTTCAGAAAAGCCAAAAGGGGAGAGGGAAAAGAAGAAAAAGGGGCCAAGAAAGAAGCTGACTGTAGGACTCTTAAAATGTTCAAAGTCCTGCTTATGTGCTTTGGTGGATGGGGGCACAGGGTCAGGGGCTCACGTTCTTGGAAGTCATTATGTTTTAGCTGTATATTTGCTTAACCTAAGCTCCCTACTGAAAAACATGGTTTGGAGAACTCTCTTCAGATGAGGTTCTATTAGAAACTTTGATTGGTTTATACATTTTTAAAACTACTCAGTTAAATCCTTTTGATTCCTCAACAACCACCTTAAGTCCCAGGCCGCCAACCTACTCCTTGCTCACCCTGCAATAAAATGTTATGCAGTTTATCACTGAACTTTCTTAAACTGATTTAGTATTTACTCCATGACTGACATCTTTAGGTTTCTTTAGTTAAATATTTACCCTTCAGAACCATAGTCTGTGCAGCAGAGTTTATAGTGTAGAAGTGATGAAAGGAGACACCAGAGAATATTGTATTTGAAAGAACTACTTTTTCTTTCTAAATATCAGTGCAGCAGGCACAGCAGCCCTCTAGTACCTTGGTCAATAACCTGGGAAAATAATCAAGTTTTGAAAAATCATTTCTATTACAGATGAAAACCAAAACATGTTTTATTCTTCTGGCCAAAAAGTGGAAGTGAGCGGTAGCCCCCTTCACAGACAACTCATTTGGAATGACTTTCTTCCTTCTCATTCCCATCTGCAACAGGAGTCTTTTCTCAATAAAACACACTTCTCTAAAAACTTCAGGTTCACTGAATGTGTGCTCCTAGTGAAATATTGTTGAGTAAAAAATTGTAGGTCTGCTCTGTTTTTGACAAATAGAGTATGCTGTTGAAGTGATGTCAAGAGGATGAGTGTCTGTAGGTGACTACTTGGCATTACAAACCATAGACGCAGATATATGGACAGAAATCCAGGCTGTGAGGTACATTTTGCTTGGGATGTATTTTTTTCCAAGATATATTTTTTTAATTATGAAGCTTGGTTTTTTTCTTTCTTTATTGCATTCTTTTAACAATGTGTAGAATGTCACCGTTTTTCACTCTAAATGGGAGGTGGAATACAATTTAAGAAAAACGCTTGTGTGATATAAATTCAGTTGCACTGATTTTTTATAACAGTATTGTAAATAGTTAAAAACCTGCACTAGCATTAGAGTTATAGGGTAGTTAGTGTCTGCTCTGATGGCTGTAAATACATATATTCTAACAGAAATGACATAGTGAATTTCATTTATTTGTGTGGTTTGTTTCCTCTGAGGCTTAAAACAAAGTCTACAGTGAAACAGATGGTTTTATACATCTCTAAATTAACAAGCCAAACAGGCCAAACCAGGAATGTGACTAAAATGGATTAAACAGGACTCTTTACTTATCATGTCACTTAAATCTATTTTTAAGAATTAAAATATACAGTAATGGTTAAAGAAGCCCTAAATGTTCCAGTTCTGGAATATACTTTTTCCTAATTTTAGCAAACCATCCAACACACAAATTGTAAGGAATAACAACTTTTCAGCATGCTGTCTGTGCAAGTGGTTTAGAAAGTGCAGCCTGTGTAACCATCCCCATAGGGCTGTAGCAGCTCTTGGCATAGGCAGTAGCTGTTCTGTTGGGAGAGACGTGTCTTTTGGGGACTGAGGATGTGTCCCTTGCTCTGTGTGCGAATATGAGGAGCAGTTTAAAATCCACAAGGCCTCTTGAGAAGGCTCTGAATAGTCTTTGGCAGTTGTCAGTGTTGTCTTGTTCTTTTCTTCTTCAAAACTCAGCTGGTTTCTAGAGTCTGTATTTAGCAGAGTGATGGGTGATGGTAACCGGTTCTGTTTCCATCTGTCCAAGTGTTGCTCCAGAATAGAGAGGCAAGAGGAGTTTGTTACTGCAGATCCCAGGCGATGCTGGAGACCTGCATCATGTTAAGGGACATCACAACGTGGAACTTCTCCATCCCCTTGGCAGTGTAACTCCAGCTGGCAGCTCCTGCAGCTCTTGCCTTCATTGCTAGCTGGATGCAAAACATGTTTCTGTTTAGGCCATTCCTGTGGTCTCCTTTGCTGAAACTTACTCAGGGACTCCCCCATTGTCCTCTCTTTTACCTCCTTGAGTAGTTCGTTTTGTTTTTTTAATTTTGTAGAAAATGGGTCCAATATAAAAAGCCTCAGGGTCTCTGGCTGTTAGGGGTCACATGTATGCAGTATGTTTCTAATGAGATGCATAGGTCCAAGGGTAGCTGAAAAAGAAGAGACAGGTAGAAAAAATTCCAGCTGTCTTTTTAAATCTGGTGGAAGATCCTACCATAACCACTAGATTGTGTGGTACCCTGCTGGTTTTATGGATGTAATCAATTAGCTTTGTACAGTAACAAGGTAGTAAGCATGAAATCAAAGAATGCATAATAGTGGAAGTATTTACTGGAGATAAGAGGATGATCAAATAGTTGAATTTCTGTAGTTCCAAAAGTGAAATAAATCCCAGGTGAATCCTCCCTTATGCCCAAGCACCTGGATACATGACGTCACTTTCCCAGAAGCAACTCCCAGCATGGCTTCTTCTCCCCAGTTTGCTCGATTTTATTGTGCATGATGGTGTGAGCAGTTGTCCTTGACTAACTTTTCTCAGGGATCTTGGGTGGAACCCTACCACCAACCCAATCAAAACAGTATTTTTTGTCAAGCCCAGTGCAATGACTTATTCAGTAAATCTGTTTTGTGCTGCTCAAGTGATGTGTTACAGTCCACACCTAAAAGCCATAAAGTGAGACAAAACAGGGGCTGGGTGTCCTGGCTATCTCAGATAGCTGTGCTAATATTTATCCCAAAGTTTGGAAATGAAGTCACTCCCAAACGAATGGTGATTGACTCCAGAGGAGTTTTAACACTTTGGGTTGCAGCCATGTATCGCCTGACTGTTCGCCAGCCGTTTCACCGCAGTGAGCTCGGCCTCTTGCCACCCCCTTTTCATCCTCCAGTCATTTCCTCATACAAAAACTCCGGTTTCTCTTGACATCCTCTCTTTTCTCTGCTCAGCACCACCAGGACATTCAGTCTGTCTTTGGAAAATATGCCATTGTTTTCACATTAGAGACCCTCGGCTGCCTTTTGCTTGCACCATTTTCTTTCGTACGTCATGCTGTGTTTTTTCCTGGAAAGGATATTAGCTTGCACAGTCCTCTGCATTTCCAAGCGTGAGCCCACACATTGCACAAATTAACTTTGTATTTATAGCATGCAGGAGCATTGCAACAGAGGAGAGAGATTTGAGCGGTATCTTGCAGCTCTGTAGTTCGCTCAGGAACACGGAAGGTGATTCAGTTTCAGCAAGAAGAAGGCTAAAAACCCCAGGGATTTTGTTTGGTCATGCAGGTGTTTGGGAAATATTAGAAAAGGCTGGAAGTGGTGTTGGAGGATTATCTTGTTTGTTAGGAAACAAAAGGATTTCACTGCAGGATGCTTTGAGAGGAGGAGCAGGGTGCTAAATGGACATTATTGAGCTAAGTGGCTTGGATGGGAGTACTGTTCTCTGGGTAAAAAAACTGGCTGGATGACTGAGCCCAGAGAGTGGTGGTGAATGGAGTTAAATCCAGTTGGTGGCTGGTCACAAATGTTGTTCCTCAGGACTCAGTACTAGGGCCAGCTCTGTTCAGTATCTTTATTGGTGACTTCCTATGATCAGTGACCTGGATGAGGGGATCGAGCGCACCTTCAGTAACTTTTTAGGTGACACCAAGCTGGGCAGGAATGTTGACCTGCTTCAGGGCCGGAAGGCTCTACAGAGGGATCTGGACAGGCTGGATTGATGGCATACAGTCCAATTGTATAAGTTTCAACAATTTTCAAGGCAAAAGTCTTTAAATTTCCTTTCCATTCCTTTACTGTAAAAGATGTGATACTGCAATACTTAGAGGTTAGTATCTGTTACATCTGTGTAGTAGATATATGGCTGAAATGCTTGGAATGTTAAAACTCATCTCCTCAAAGTAGATAGGTGCCTAACTGCCAGTATTTCAAAGGGGCATAGATCCTAAATAGGATTTATGCCTCGCTCTGGGCTAGATTTATCCGAGTATTTAGTCATTTACCTGCCTTTGAAATCAGTAAGAATCAGTTTTAAAAACTAGCCCGTGGGATTATGTCTCTCCCAGACTTTAAGTGAAACTCCATTTCCAGAACAAATACATTAAACAACTTTTCATTTGAATAACTGAAATCAATGGGAGTTATAAAGCTAGAGACTTTGGAAAGTCCCTGGAGACTTTCACCTGCATCTTTCAGTGCTACACGTCTTTGAAATTGTGGCCCTGAGGCACTGTTGAATATGTTATCTGTCCTCTTTAATAGGATGTACATGATACTACTATTATAGATGAGATTTCTGCTTTCCTGTCTCTGGCTGATGAGGGATGAAGATTTGCAGGTACAGAACAGCAAGTCCCTATTGAGAGGAAAGGGCAGAAATGCCATCAGTTTCTAGCTGGCAGTTGGATGGAAACCTGAAAGCATGTCTAATTCAAGCTGTTAAAAATACTTTGAAATAATGAGGCACCCTATATTCAGAATCATGTTTTTTAAACTAAAAAGCATTTCTTTTTAGATGGGAAGGATATTTCAGTAATAGAGAATTCACTGGATTTTTAGAAAGTAAATAATTCATAAGCACCAATACTCATTAGTTCAAATCAGTTTATTTCAATATGTACATTTCATATCCGAACTAACTCTAAGAAGTTCCAGAGATAACAAATGCAAGTCCAGCTCTATTCATCTGAGGAACTTCAGCTGTCAACAGTTAAATTACAGCTTGTTTGAAAATTTAAATATATGCATGTGAATTAACTCCACATTTAGACTGTTCATTATAAACCAGTGGCTGTGACTAGTGAGAAAGACAGTTTCTGAAGATGCCTCACAAGATGATTTTTGTTCATTATCTTGATCGTCACACTAGAGTGGAATTTGCACTTGCAAAGGGCACTCAGGAGGTCCTGCAGGAAATACCATCTCTGATCTCTTACAACTTTTAATCATTTTCACAAGCATATTATTTCCAGTGCTATTTGGGTGAGCATTGGTCATTATTATTAACTGGAAGGTACCTTGCTGCCCTGTTGGACATGACCCAAAGCATCACACAGGGTTTGGTACCATCCTTGAGGTAGAGGGTAGATACTGTTAAGAGACAGATTTTTCCTTTACTCCAAATGCTGACATGAACCTTAGCCACAGAGATTGCACTGACTGACTTTTGAGTTGTGACAGTGTGGTTTGTGTGATGGAGTGTGGATAATTAGTATCAGCTTTAAAATTTTGGATGCTTTTCTTAAGCAAACCACTTTAGATTTGAAGAGGTCACTATATTTATTGCATTGACCACACCCCAATCTGTTCTAGTAATGTAATAAATGAATCTACTTAATTATTTTATGATGCTATAGTTGATTTTATTATGGTGATCTTGAGACTGTAATTCGGAAAAATACTGAGCCTTTTGGTGCAAAGGTAATTTACAGTGAAAAACTGTAAACTTCTCAGAGCAGTGGCTTGTAGGCAAGAATGAAGAGTTCCAAGAACCTGAGGGAGGAACTAAGAAAACTAAATTAGTCATGAAGTCAGAAAACAGCCTATGACCTTTCTAAAGCCAATGTTGCAGTCAAAGATGAGATAGAGACCTGTAACATGAAGCTACCTAGTGCCTTGCCAACACATCTGCTCTGGGGAATGTTTTTCATTCTGATCAGAAGCAGCTAACTTGGACTTGGTAACTTCTACTGACTCTCACACCGCGGAAGGTAAATCAGGACTCTGACTCGGATTTGCATTCAAAATGCCAGATACTTATCTCTGTTTTGCAGTGTACATTGCCAAGCTCTTCTAAAACTGCCTGTTGCCTGTGGTTTTGAGCAGAATGATAGATGTTTTCCAAATCTGAGATCACAGTTTGACCTTTAAGTTTCATGTGTGTTGTGTGCTTTCATTATTCTTTTCTCCTTGTGATGTTCAACAAAGATTTCAGGGAAAAAAAAGTACCTCTCTGAGGAAATGAAGAAATGCCTTGTAAGGACTAGAGAGGAAGATTGGGAGCCCTGGGTTTTGCATGGTAACTTCCTATGTGACTATAGTGTGTCCACTATAGTGAGGAATCAATGTAATGTTATTCCTGTGGGATTAAGATGAAGCTTTGGGAATGTTAGAAATGTTAGTTTGGAATCCTCAAAAGCATAAAGGAGGTGATGAAAATCGAAGAGGATAGTGGTGTTTGAAGTGGGAACACAGAAACGTAAAGTGAGAGGGGAACGCTCTTGGGAGGGTCAGATTACAAAAGTTTGTGCTCTGTATCCACCGTGACATTTCTGGTTCCTATTCTGTAATTCAAACCAGCCGTTTCTTACAGAAATAGACAATCACTGGATGCCCACCAGGCACCCAGGCTTTGCTGCAGATAATTGTGATCTGATGAATGAGCTGCATCCCGGGCTGGGCTCAAACAATGGCTTGCCAGGAGCTCTGCCATCCCATAGGGAAGGCGCTGATGCTCTCCAGCTTCTCCGCTATCTCTCTGGCAGGGATCTACTCATCGTTCCTGCTCTGCCCGGGAGCACGTAGCCTTCAGTAGTTTCTGCAACAGTAGTTAAGAAAGGAGGTTGGGTGATCAAAGAGCTGTCTAATTGGATTGGATGGATCAGCGATTTGCGGTGGCTGAAGAGCCAGATGCAGAAACTGCATCTTGTATCGTGCCCTCTGTAGATGGTTAGATATGCTCTCTGAGGGCCACTGTAGCTGGGTCAGAAGCGTTTGAGGTAGAGGTTGATGGTAGCCAGAGGTTGAAAGTCTTCAATGTCCATCAGGGGTGTGCTCAGGGTGCCTGAGGAAGTGGTGCCTGCCCGACCGTGCGGTGCAGCGCATCAAGCCGCAGAGGGTGCCGCGGGATGAGCTCAGCCACGATGATTTATGGTTCAGCGGTATGGAGCTGTCTTGCGATGAAGTGGGTTGGATTTTGCATAGCAGATACTTTGCAAGGCTGGGAACTCCTTCAAGCTGCATGAATGAGTTTGTCAATGACTTGCCAAAATATACAGATTATTCTCCAATTGCGCATTGGTTTAATTAGAGATGCAGGGAACCACCTGACTTTCCCCCAAATCCTGCCAGCTCTGTCAGCGGGTAACTTGCTCTGCACCAAGACAGGCAAACCTGCAGGCTCCTTATTACTATTTGTGTTACAGCAGCCTTTTAGGATTGGGCCCTGCTTTGCTCAATAATAACTTTGCACTGCTTCTTTTACAGAGCATGATGCATCTCACAGATGTTTAGCTTGTCTTTAGTTGGAGATTTTTGATGCATGCTACATGCTTATTGTGCTGACTTCAAACTTACACAGGGCAGAAGAATTATAAAATAAGCAGAGGGGGACAGAAGAAAAAGTAGTCTTTGTTTTTCTTATGTAGCACCAATCTATGCCTGATTTCTAAACAGAAACTTTAAATAGAAATGCATGTTTTGCTTTGATTGAAATGTCCCAGAAAAATAAACCAAAGTTATCCCAAAATAGTTTGTGAGCTACAATAGCATGATGAAAGTCTCTAGAGTATTCCACCATGCTTTGAATTCCTTGAGATTTACCCAGCCTTCTTCATCACCCTCTATAAATGCCGAATCACTGTAGGACATCTAACAAGATGTAATGCGTTCACTGCCTTCAGTTCAAGAGCTGGGGTTTTGGGATGGTATCTGTGTACTTCCTTTTCCCATGCAGCAACATAATGTTATACTTACTGATCAGTGACAGCAGGAGATGTTGATATGAACCAGGATGTCCTACTGAAGTACATGGAGGCACCATGCTGTAAAAGTACTATGCGATCATTTTCACACCTTTGTGTAATTATTACACAGAAATCTGATGTATATATCCATTATCTGATTATCTCTGCTTTGAAACAAATGAGCAGTTGAGTTGGATGAGAACCTGGAGCTTTCCAATTCCACAGGTTGGTTGGGCATTTTGTGCCCTATATAGTGAACTACGTTAGCTTAACTCGACCTTCCTGTGGAAATTTGGAGAATCTGAGCTAGGAATTGTGAAGGCCCTTTTGGTGTGTGCACATTTCAGGAACATTTGAGAGTGCAACATTTAGTCACTTGGACCTTGTATCTTTAATAACTTCCTGAAACAAATAGGTGCAATTTAGGCCATGCTGAAAAAAAGAGAAGTATCTCTTTCAGTGTATTATCTATGTGCAGTGAGACACTAGCAGTAAAGCAATAGTTTAGCTTAGAGAAGGGCTCAGAGGGTTCAATTCAGCTGCTATGTGAAGAGGGGTTGGGCTCATCCGTATTAATGAAACCAAGACCCAGATCTTTGAATTGCCCCACTGTCTTGTGGAAAATCCAGTATCCCAAGAGAACCAAGCGGCTCTTTACAGTGCTTGTGCTCTTGTGTTCATTCACAGTTTGTTTGTTAGATGTCATTTGCATGAACAGTCAAACAGTGTTTTAGTTCTGTTCCATCAACGTTTTCGAGCCAAGTTTCAGTTTGGCATGCAGCAGCGATACAGTTGTTCTGTTACTCAACTATTGTTAGAAGAGGCTTAGGTTAAACTCTGGAAGTTAATGAGAAAGCGGTGTGCAGCAATTTGGATTATGCTTTATGAACTAATTAAATACTTATTTACATGCTCTGTTTACTGTCCTCTATACACAGAAGGTTTTGTTTAGTACTCATGTCATGTATAGGTAATTTACAGCTTATTTCAGCTTTATATCCTTGTTGCATGTGCTCTCTTCCCACTACACAAAGAGTGGGGCAAATTATTATCCTCGCCTCCCTTGACAACATGCAAGGGTCTTTTTCCAGGGCGAAAGAATTTTTGTAAGGTAAACCACATGTTTATGTCTTAGGTCTTTATAATCTGTGTTCAGTAATGGTCCTCAAAGTAAAAGTAGAACATTTTTATAAACAGATGAATTAAAGTTAGTCTTCTAAAGTCTCATTTAGACATGTAAATAAATGATCTGATTTCCAGAGGTGGTGTTCACAACAGATCTGAACAGATTAGCTACTTCTACACCACTATGAAAATAGTGGCCCCTGAAGCCACTCATGGCCATGGGCTCTTCACACACCATCTTCCAGCCAAAGAGCTGCTCATCAGCCCGTAAGGAGCCTGGATCCCGGGCATCCCACAGCATGTTCCCCAGGTGCCCAGGCAAATGCCCTGTGGGATGGGAGGCTGCTCCTGGAGCCGTGGTTCAACCAAGCTGTCTCCTCACCATCAACTCAGGACTTCTGAAATCTTGGGACTTTCACCAGGCATAAAATTAAGCTCTTCTATCCAAATGTACTAATAAAATGAATTAAAATTCACTTTAAAATGTCAACAGGGATTGCTTAGCAAAAACCTACGGTAATGTATTTAGTTGTAATGATTTTTACAGAGATAAAAGATGGGCCATTAAAACTAGGGCTGATTGAAGAAACAGGACATTATTTACTGTGTTTCTAATGAAAGGTTTTTTGAAAGTTTCTTAGTAGCTTGTAGCAATGAATCTGTTTTATAGGAATAAATGAAATTGAGATCCAGCCAGCAAAGCAGTCCAGTTTGGTGCAACCCCTACCAAGGGAAGGAGGTTTTAGGAAAGACATTTGCCTTACAGGGAACGTCATCTGCCTTCTAATTCGTAAAGCTAACCCCTGCCATTTGGCTGAGTCTTATGCAGCTTTTCATCACCGAATACCTTAATCAGCCTCTGTAACAGTTAATATTTGCCTAGCTTGCTTGTAACAGTGTTTCCCAAGTAATCTTTATACATCCACATTTCATTCTCTACTCTAAATATTTACAGTTTTCAGTGTTCCTAGGGTGATTTCCCTGTGTGCATGTTCAGTTATGCAGCTGTAGTATAAAAAAAGGAGAGTTTTTAATTTGCTGGCATTTGGTAGCTTTTGTTCTGCTTGCAGAGTCTAACATTGATTAGTTTTGACACACAATAAATCCAGCCCATGTGGCTGACCACGCTTTTTTGAAGGAGGTATATCCTCTTGTTAGAGTGTGATGTGATGGGTCCCAGATGGAAGAGTTATAGGGTGCAGCTGAGCTGAGCCAGCAAGTGGCCCTCAGGAGGCAGGTCCTGTCCCTCTGCTCACTCATCCCATTTGCCATGCATGGTCTTGCCAAGCAGGGAGCCATTCAGGATTTGGCTTGGATTACTGTGCTTTGGGCTCCAGCGGGCACACACAGCTGGGATGAGGTAGGGAGGAGCCAGGAATCTTCCTTCTTACGAATAGTGGCTGTTAGATCAGCTCAGCTGCACCATGTCAGTGCACCATGATATGTATAAGTCCATTTAGGCTGGCACTTAAATACCTGTTAATATGAAATCTCTGATGATGCATTGATTTTAAATGATTTCCAGAATTACGGCCTGTTGGGAGGCTACAACAGAGTTTAGAAAAGAAAACCTTGCTTTTTGCATTGGTAGGATTTTGCACTTTTTATATGTGATCACAAAGTGGTCTTTGGCTTAATGATCATGCATGAAAGGTACTGCTGTGCCACTGCTTGTCATAGTTACTTGTTGCCAGTCCCTTGGTTAAAGTGCTGAACTCTTTTGCAGGTTAATGAAATTTATCATGATGAGTCCCTGGGTGCTCACATTAATGTTGTCTTGGTGAGGATAATCCTGCTGAGCTACGGCAAGGTAAGTAAAGGTTAATTTGAATGGAGGATATCAATATCTCTGAACTTCAGTCTATTATGAACAATGTAGTTACTGGTGATGTGTATTGGGTTTGTACTTTAAGTCATAGATTGTCCTTACCAGTCTATGAATATAAAGAACTTTTTTGTTTATATGTATTTATCATTTGAACTTCACATTTCAAATAATTTCAATTTCTTCTGGGTTTTCCCTGTGTCATTTTAAGTTGCTGCTTAGCCCTCACAGTCTAGCTTTTCAGATTTTTTTTGGAGTAATCCATGAAACACAGTGAACATTTTGGTTCCTAAAAAAACCCATGGGGGTGTAGAGGAAGAACTGTATGTAACAGTAAACACAAGATCAGTTCTGTAGGATACTGAGGGCTACAGCCTCATTCCAAGACATCATTTAAACTTATGCTTAACATTAGGAGCTACACATGTGCTTCAAGTTAAGTGTGAGTTCTGTAGACTAGGGGCCAGAAGGCAAGAGCTCTGCAGCTCTTGATTCAAATCTGTAATTAAAAATAACCAAGTGTTTTCTCTTGGTGTTTCTGTGGAAAGGAATACTCTACAGCCAAAACTCAGGTAAAGAGGAATGAAATGCCAAATGGCTTTCAGAAGTATCAAACTGTTCTGTATCTGTGTCCTACTTTTACCAAATCAAGATCAAATTCCATGGAAACAGGAACAGGGCGTTTCAAGTATGTTGATAAATGCTTTGGTTAAGGACATGTGATTTTAGTGCTCCTTACACAACATAATGCCCAGCTGCTCAAAGCAGAGTGTTAAATAACATATCTTTCTGTGACTGGAGTTGGCATGTTCATGTAATAAACCTGGCTCTCGAAGACACCGTGTATGTTCATGCAAGTTGCTGAAATGCTGTCAGTGAAGAGCCATCGTGGACGGTGCCAGTGGTGAAGCTTCACTGACATTCACCAGTTTACCCTGTTCAACTAAGCTAAGAATTTTCCTCCCTGGTGCAAATGAGGGAGGTCTGATTTTTAGTCTGGACTCTGCTGGAGTCCAGTTACCTGGATTTGGGATAAAGTGTTCTGTAGGAGCTTCCCCATCTGAGAACTAAACACACTGATCTGTCTTTGCTCTTCCTGCAGTGATGTAGATGATGATGTAGTTACGTGGTTTGGATAACCTTAATCACACGTGTGTCCTAAAATAAAGGTAAAAAAGGTCATATTTGCCATTTTGTGGTCGAAAGCTCATGGTGTGTGTGGTTAACATTGAATTACAAAATAATTGAAATGCCCTTGTGATTGCTGTAATGACTGCAATCTGAGGGATTGCACAGTGACTAATGATTCTTCTAAAAATCTGATATTGCAGTAGTGGTAGAAGCCAGCAGAATTAGCACATGGGCTAGTCACTTCTTTGCTGTTCTTGTTTCATAAGTATTTTATCGTTGTTATGTGTGTCCATCTCTATAGATCTGCACCAGTCTGAACACCAATAACTCCTGCCGTTTTTCTAATGGCAGACAAGAGTTATGCTAGACCTCATTTCACTTTAAGAATCTTAATTTTCTTGTGAAGAATCAAGGTTTGTCCATTGATAATATGAAAGTTATTGATTTCGTATTAATCTTTAGAGAGGAGAGGGGGGTGGAACACGGAAACCTTCACTTCTTAGTGGGTTTTTGGCCACATCACAAAAATAGCCACCGCAGGTAGCACTATGTAATCTGCTTTGTGGATAGCCTATTTCAGGATTCTAGATCTGTAATCTGCAGCGGATGGTGGTGTAGTTCCTGAGTTATCCTGCTGGTTTCAGCAGGGCATAAAATGGAATAATTCTGGTATCACAAGCTTGCCCTAAATAACTGTGAAGATAATTTTTCTTGCATTTCTGTGTCTGATTCTTATTTATATGGGAGGCAATTTATGGCTTTCTGAAAACAGTAAAATGAATGTAAAAAGTATCATTTCATTGCTTCTCCACCTGATGGTGTGGGCGCCTATATGCCCTGGCTGCATAAGAATACATTTTTTAATGTTTGTGTTTTTAAGTTTCTGATCAGATGACTAGTACCAGAAAGTAGAAGGTGAGGAGGTTTCACTTTGGAGGGTTGGGATTATTTAGCAGTGGAAAAGCAGAAATAAAAGGTGTATAGTTCTTACTTTCTGAACCGGTTCTGAGAATTACAACAAAGCCTTCAATATTTTACTGTCCTACACAGCTGCACTAATGATTTTTAGGAATGTATATTCAAAGTACATAATAAAAGGAAATGAGTGTCTACAAGTTAAGGCAGTGCATGAATGGAGCAGCCTGATTGGCTTCACAATATGAAAATATTATCCTAGTCTTGTTTGAGTAAGCATTTCTTTTGAAAGCATGTAGCTGGTATCTTCAGATTAATTTGCTTCATTGTAAGTAATTTATATATATTAGCAAGGGTGCCATTTAAATCAACATAATTACATGATGGTTCTGTAATTGATGAATTATATACCATCAGCGTCAGGTTTATGACAGCAGTCTGAGCTATTGCCAATTCACCACTGAAAAGCCTTCTACTCTATTGTGTTGGTTTGGTTTTTTTTTTAGAGAGGATTATGTTATTTTATACAATATGTTATCTGTTGATAAGAATAATATGGACAATACTTGAGTTGCATAGCAACCAGTTTTTCAGTGGTTCTTGCTTGAAGGTACTCCACTTCTTGAAATGTACTTATTTTTTAGTATTTTCAAACACAGGGAAATGTACATTCAGAAGTAATTTCAGTAATTGCATTAATTGCCCTGGTAAGATGAAAAATTGGAAGATGTTCTGTGGTAATCACGTGTTGAAATTACTCCAGGGGCAAATTCAGAAGAGCTGACACAGTTTTACTGAGTTAACACATTGTGTGGGTTATCACGTCTGGACTTAGACTGAGGGTAGAGGTGGAGACCTGCCAAGGAACACCAGGCTTGCGTGCTGGCTGGGTGGTGTGTTTGAGGAGAGAGCAGTGTGTGGCTGTGCTGTGTCTGGGATAGATGTGCCAGCCCTTTCCTGCCTCCCCACTTTTCTTAGTACTTCAAACAAATGAACAATTCTTCATGAAGGCTTTGACCATGCCTCACTGAAGCCCACTCATTTATCAATTCCATCAATAGGATAGAAAAATGTGTTTCTGTAAAGACTGCTCCACATCTATGGTGGTTTTGGAAGATACAATGCATTTCTCTGTGTTTTCTTTACATTGACTCCCAAAGTCACAGGCTGTTTTGATGTGATGGAATACTGCAAATAAGTAAACAAAGTACGTGCAGTGCGTTTTTCTTCAAATGGGAAGAAGATGAGCTGGCTCGCTTCTGCCTGTTTGACTTCAGTAGTAGGAAGATTGGTTCCAAATTTTGGCAACTGTCGATACATTTGAGATTAATATAATTCAATGTTTGGGCAAATTATTCCATTTAGACTTATTTTGGTTGTAACGGCTCTGTAATCCAGCTAGCTCTAGAATACTCAGGGGAATAAGCAAAGCAACCACTATCACCAAGTGCAGAGGAGGTGGCAAGAGATGAACTGAGAATGGGTTTAAAAACCCTGACTGGTTATTATAAAATTTGTTTGGAAACATTTAAGTCCTGAGCACTGCATAAAATCCTCTCATCGCCTCTTTGAGGTGGATGAATAAAGATTATTATTCCCATTTTACAGCTAAAAAAACAAAGATGCTAAGTGTTATTTTCCAAGGCCACACGGAAGGCCATTGGCAGGCTGGGGATAAGACCTCATAAGTTCCTGGCTCCAGCCCCATGCTCTGTCCATCAACAATGGTGACTTTGTGTGCAGATGAGCTGCCGCTGCACAGCGGCAGAGAAGAGCACACATTTAGCTGGGATGGGTGTAATTAAAACCGTTATGAATTAAAAAAGGTCAGAAAGACTTTTGCAGGAACTGCAGGACTTCCAATAAATGCAGCCACCTGAGGATTTACGAGGGTTATTTCTTGGGAAATGTGAATGTGGCAGCACAGGACACCCCTGACCTGTCCGTTGGAGCAACATGCATAGCTTGAGTCACCCGTATTCAGACTGGAACAGGGTGGGATAGGCTGAGGGGTGCTGTGTCTGCTCTATACACATCTGGGATGGCAACCAGTAGGGAGAGAAAACCCGTGTTAGCTATAAACCAACCCAACAAGTGGTCGTACTGTGGCCATGTGTTAACGTGGTGAAACTGAAAGAGGAACCTGACCGCCAAGGCAGAAAGCCTTTCAAAAAGGCTAGGGAAGGGAAAAAAACCCAAATGGCTTTAAGATGGCGGTTCAGGAAGAAGGTAGTATGGGGTGGATGCCTACAGTCTCATAGGACTAGGCTGTTCAATTTGTCAATTGTGTATATCTGAGATATCAGCAGAGCTCCTGCTGCCTTCATCTGGGGCAAGATTTTACCTTCAATCTTTTCATAAAATGGTGCTCTCTTTATCTTTGCCATCTGACCTTTTCATGTCTAAGCATGATGAGCAGGGAAGATGTTCAGTCTGAGGCAGGTTCTTCTCTCTGTTCCCCAGGGGGTGGCACAGGTGGCACAGCCGAGATGGAAGGAAAAGCCAGGTTTATCTCTTAAATCGAACGTTCATCCTTACTATTTTGGTTGGAGGGAAAGGAATGGATGCTCCTCTTGTCCTGGGAAAATGCAAAGACTCTGGCTGAGAGCAGTTGTGCTTAGCAATGCAAGGAGGTTGTTACCTGTGCATTAGGGTCACAGAATAACTGTGCTTGGACACGACCTCTGGGCATCATCTAGTCTAACCCCCTTGCTCAAAGCAAGGTCACCTTGTCCAGCTGGAGTTTGAATATCTCCAAAGACAGAGACTCCACAACCTCTCTTGGCTACCTTTCCCAATGTTTGGTCACTCTTATGGTAAAACTACAATAACACTCTTACAATTTTTTTCTTTCATTTAAATGGAATTTCTTATATTTAAGTTTGTGCCCATTGCCTCTGGATACCACTGAGAAGTCTCTGGCTCAGTCGACTTTACTCCCCTCCCAATAGGTATTTATGTACACTGACAACATGTCCCCAAGCCCCCTCTTCTCCAGCCTTTCCTTGTCAGGTCACTAAGGAGAGTTGAGTATCTTAAGTTTTCACTCCCATTGGTAGGGACCTGATCAGCAGAAATCCAGCTCTGATCTTGCAGTATGGCAGACAAACGTGTCTGAAGATGAATTTCTTGACCCCAGCTTTTGGCCATATCCAGTAACCAGTTCTGCACAGGCTGAGTTACAAGGCTAGAACCTATATATTATATAGCATTTTGGCTGCTGTTCATATTTTTGCACTTTTTTCATATGTTTAAGGTGGAGATAAAGATGACAGGAGATATTGTGCCTTATTTATATAGTAGACTCATAGCTTATAATTTCCCACTGTGTTTTCTTGGGACCTTGAAGAGTGTAGAGGTGGCTGATAGCATGAACAGTACTTTGTATTCCTGATCTGCTTATATTTATACAGAATTAGAGACTGAAAAATGTTTACAAACTGCTGCCATAAGAAAGCTTTACAAATCCTTTGAATGCAAAATGACAGTTTGCTGAATGAGCTATTTCTGTTAGTTCAGTTACCATGGACACTCAATAATTGTGTTTGTTTATTTTTTGCTTGTCTTGTTCAGAACGAGAGAAGAATATAGACGATCTAATCCAATATGCAATGAACAATAGAAGTGCAGTGTAAACAATGTGTTTTGCAGAGACTTTAAATATTCAAGAAGGGAAAGTCATATGTTAAATTCTTTCCTGAATGTGTGCACTGCTATGGTCCAACTTTTGCTACCATAGTTTGAAGCCTACCAAGTTAAGCATATTTCTGCTCCTTCTGGACCTGCTGAAGAGCAGCAAAGCCTTCTCTGTTGGTACTCTTGGAGCACCACCTAATGGATGAGTTAGGAAACTTTTCCGGCAAGTTTCTGACCAGCTTAAATTTCTTATGTTCTTATCATCAAGTACCCGCTCATCAACACCATTGCAAAGTTGTACCCAGTTATGCCAAATGGCAGATAAATAAAGTAGTTGGTTAAGGAAAGCTGACATTCTGTTTGTGATACCAGTGTGTCTTTCACATGGACTGGCAACGTGAACATTCGTGACAAGTTTGGGTAGAATGTAGACTAAATTTGCAGTTTTCTTCTAAAATAACTTTGTATTTCATAGAATCACAGAATGTTTTGGGTTGGAAGGGACCTTAAAGATCATTCAGTTCCAACCCGCTGTCACGCGCAGGGACACCTTCCGCTAGAGCAGGTTGCTCCAAGCCCTGTCCAACCTGGCCTTTTGAAATTTTAACAACTGGGAATTATTAAAGAAACAAAAAAGAAAATATTTCTCGTTTGCCAAACAACCTCCACAAGTATTTGAAGGACCTTCCAGTCAGTTTCATAAATGACTTTTTCTTCAGTGTCTTCATATCAGAGAACTGAACATCCCACTGATAAGTTCCCAAAAGACAAGACAAGAAACAAAGAAGGCTCGAAGACCTCTGGATCTATGTAGGGATGATTTTCAACCATTTCTTACTGCCCTGTTTTGCCTCTGTATATGAGTGGTAGTTGCAACTCAGTTGTCTATTTTTGTCTATTTTTTTCCACTGCTTCCATCTAAGGAAGGAGTAGAGCAAAAATAAAGGCAGAATCAAAAATGAAGGAAAATGAAAGGCATTAGTAGATGTTGAGTTTCCCAGAGCAAGGATTTCAGCTGGTTCTCCAGGGCAGGCTGTCCTCATAACCCTCTGTAGTGTCCTCTTGCAGGGGGGATGTTCTCCCAGCTGAGACCTTTCCACTTCTTGGCCAACAACTCCATCTGTTTCCATCAGCAGTTCTCTGAAATGCCCACAGATTTTTTTGCTTTTCTTGCTGTGAGAAGGAAAGTTTCTCTTTCCAGTGGCAGGTTTCCTGCTGATCAGCTGAGTAATGCTCTCCACCGGCCTTCTGTCCTGTTTGGAAAGAGGTCTTTCCCGGCCAGGTCTGAGCTCCCAGCCAGCGGCAGGACCTGCATGTTCCTGGCAGTGTGGACCCTTTGGTGGCCAATGGTAACACCTACACCTCTTCTCCGCATGCAGCCTGCTAGCCCCCAAACTTTGTCTGTTTTCAGTCTGACAAAAAGGGATTTTACTTGCTGTCCTTACTACTGTACATACCTTTTACTGTGCTATCTCTTTTTCTCCCTTTGCTTTGTCCATTTAATGAGATGCTTGGCTTTTCTGAGTGATGAAAGCTCACCACTGGCTCCCAACAGAAAATATTATCAACTGTTATCTGTTTCTCTACAAGAGTAAATTCCAAAACATATTACATCTGCCCTGTCTACTAACAAGCTGTGCCTGGTCCCATGATTTTCAAAGCTTCTTGCTTGCAAGTCAACAGCATTTATCTATAAAAGTGAGGCAGCTGGAAAAGTGAATAAAAATGCAATATAAAAGCATGTTTGGCTCAGGAAATCTCTGATCCAAAGACTTGCCTGAGCATTGGAGGTTATTTGAAGGGAAATATTATCCTATGTATGCATGCCTCTAATTCCCTTCCCTGAGCATTCATTACCTTTTCTCAGGAGAGGACCATGGCATGGTTCTTTAGTCTGAATGATTGCAATTGCATAGCACGGTGAGGTTGACTTGGACCCCAAATCAGTGGTTCCCTGGCCATGCAGTATTCACTGTTAGAACTACTGGAGCCTTTCTGATTTGGAAGTCCTTGACAAGTTGCAGAAATTGGGAATTTGAATGAAAATTTGGTAGGAATTAAGTGGATTTCTCTGCTTACAGTGAAGAAAGACAAGGGATTAGTGGCCAGATGATTTGAATGCTCTGTGGTCTCTTAGTACTCAGCAGGTAGACTGAGTATTTCCTCTTACTTTTTGGGAAGTCCTCTTCACTGACACAGAACCTCAACTTGCTATTTGTATCTGTAGCACATGGACACTTAAAATAATTCACTTCCTACAGGATACCTCATTTACCAAATTAAAGAGCAGTAAGGCTCAATTTTAGGTGCCACACTCCTGATGTTAAAATTGACAAAGTTAGACTGTCGGCTGATTTATAGATTTGTGTGTTCTCAGTTTCCCTCTAATCCCAAAGGGATTTCTTCATTTTCCCCACTGTGTTGGATGCTAAAGACCCCACAATGCTCCACATTAACCAATTGGTCCTCCTTTCAAACTCAAAGATAATTGTTTTAATAAATAAGCATTGAGATGCTCTTGAACTGAAACGGTGGTTTTGCTCTCAGAGTGGATGTAGGTATATAGTGAAGACGTTTATTGACTCATGCCAGATGCCCGAACCATGGGTACACTGCAGCAGACTGATCTGGTCTCTGGCAGACTTGATGTTCATTAGAAAAGTGCTGCAAGCTGCTGCATTAGTTCATTCAGAGAGTAAACTTCTGCTTTTGTGCTGGAGTCCACTCTCAAGGTTTCAAGTTTAGCAGGCAGGGAAGAGGTGACATATGGCAGAAGAAAGCTATAAAAAAGTAATTATTTGGAAATTATTGACCTTTTGGTATTTCATGCTTGTTTGCTGATCATACAGATATTTTGCACATATTCAGATATCCTTAAACCAAGGCACATGTTGATAGTGTGTGGTTTTTGTCAGTTTTTCAATCGATGCAGCTTCTAAGATGTGATGGTTTTTATTTGGTAGAATGTACAGAAGGAGGTCATCAGGAGACAAAGAACTATTAGCAAATGATACACATGCCTTGAGATTTCTCAACTTCATTTTACAGCATTCTTTGCTTTTTGAGTCTTGCAATAAGATTTCTCACCAAACTCCTTGAAGGCATCGATTTCTTCTGTGAGGCTTTGGAGGAATGAGAACAAGGTGGAGATGATGGAGATAGGGTTTTTGTTTGTTTGTGTGTTTGTTTTTGGTTTACCACTGATGGGTGTTATTAAACACTTCAACAATGGTCAAATCTTGTTTAACTGAATAGGATTTTTGCTCGAAGAGCCAGGATTTTACTCTGTAATAGTGACTCAAAGTTTGTTTAAGTCTGTTCTTATAAATATACAAAGATGCAATAAAGGCACCACAACTGTCCCACCATTTAAATACAGTTATTAGCTCAGTTTCAAGGGAATTATGGCTGGAAGCAGTATGATCCAGCGTGGGATTATATTACAACTTTTTCATTCCACAGTGGTATCAGAATCCAAACTGTGCCTCTATTTGGTTTATTAATTTGTTTTTCTGAACATTTGCAGAATTGTAATACTCTGGGTTTGCCAGAATCAGACCTCAGTTTGGCAGGCTTTCCTTTTATCAATTCCAGTTGTTCTTCCACAACCCTTTGAGGATTTTCTTTTTCATGTAGTCAATACTCTGTGTACTCCATCATGCACTCAATTAGAGGACACGTCAAATACATCTATAATTGAAAATGAACTATATTACTTTTCTCTTATTTTTGGCCTAGGCAAGGTTTTGCCCTACATTAAGTATTTTGGAATGACGAATGCTTACAGTACAGTATAGCATCTAAATTGTAGTGGTTTGTGTTATGATTACAGTGTTGTCATGGCAATATAATTTTTGCAAAAGAAAAGCCAGGGTTCACATATGTAGTTCTTACAAATCGTGGATGGCCTGGGATAGGTCAATTAGTCATACATTTTATAGCATCCTACATACAATAAGCTTTGTTATGTCTTAGCAATGCACAGAACTAAGTAGAATTAGCTGGGAATTCTTAGGCAAGTGTAAATGTAGTAGTTGGATTTTAAAATTCCTTTCTCTTTCTTGTTCAAGAGAATTGCCCTTTGCACCACACCTAACTCTCATCTGAGTCGGCTAAGCCGTGTTGGCACACGACCACGTAATGTGTGATTTATAGGGTGAATGGTGTGACACAGTTACCTTCTGAATGACCTTCAGATATGGAAGGGATAATGTAAATGCGCTTTAAAAGACGGTCATTGGGAAAGTCCATTTCTGAAATTAATGATTCAAGTACAGCTGAAAAAAGTGTTCTCAGGTTTTACACTCACAGAGCATCCCGTAGCATTCAAAGGTCTGACAAAACAGCCCTAACAGCTCAGTTTCACAGCAAAAGTGGCTGATGAACCAGGGCAGGGTGCTGTCTGTTTGTTGTTGCGATTTGCTTCCTTGACCATTACACATTATTGTTCCCCATGCTGGGTTAGTCTCTGCTGGCCAAGAGCCACTGCAGTTCTAATAAGGGCATGGACTCCATCAGAAACTGTATATCCAGCCTGGAAGTGATGGTGCAAGCTGGTGGCATGTAGATAATAACAAACAGTATCAATTTTGTCTTTAAAGTACCCATCTTTTTGGTTTTCTTCTATCTTTTTTTTTCTTTTGTTGTATCTTAGACCTCATTAAATGAGGAAATCATATTTAATCTAACCATGAACTTCAGCTATTTTCTTACTTTCTTGATCCAGTAAAATTTGTTTCTGAAGTGTAATTGCTGCTTTATTAAGAACAAACTTGTAATGGAAATGGGACGTTTAGTCCCAACTGAACAAGATGGGAAAACAATTGCCCAAGCTTTTAATAAATAACTGTTGGTGTCTTTTTCCCCTGTGCATGCGCAGTCTATGAGCCTGATAGAGATTGGGAACCCTTCACAAAGCTTGGAGAATGTGTGTCGCTGGGCCTACTTGCAACAGAAACCTGACACTGGGCATGCAGAATATCACGACCATGCTATCTTTCTCACAAGGCAGGATTTTGGTCCATCTGGCATGCAAGGTAAGATGCGTATCAGGTTTTGTTTGGCATTCGTGTTCATACTTTAGCAAGGCTAGTCATGCAAAGTTTAATTGTGCATCTTTTACTTAGTTTTGGTTAACATTTTCCTTCCCCAAGAGCTTTGCATAGGGCCATTTTCAGTTGTAATTGCGTCACTTACTATTTTATCCTTTCTTACTGGTGGGATTATTTTTGGATCATTTCTTTGCTCTTGCTGAAGCCAAGAAAATGGGCTCTCTATGTAAACAGTCCTGAAAATGCCCAAAGATTAAAGAGTAGATTTTTGTGTTTAAACTCTCCAAAGCTGTTGCCATGTCCCAGCAGGATTGCCAAGAAATATTGTTACGGTGAGGTCTGGAATAGCAAGGCCACATGCTGTTCACTTTTTCATTTCTTCAGGACAGTGTCTCCTGTGAGATCAGGTTTGTTCACTGGAGGGGATAAATCTCAGAGCTTTCCCATTCCTTTTGGGCTGGCCAGGTCTGCTGTAAGCACAGGGCTGGGGCTTTGCTTATGTGTTCCCCGAGGGCTGCACCAAGCTCCTTGTGAGCAGCATGTAGTGTCGTTTTCTCCTTTTGCCTCATGCACTTAGGGAAGGCAGTTGCAGGATGGTCCAGAGGTAACAACAGTTTTCTTGGTGAGCTGGGAATTTAGTCTTCATTTATTCAACAGTCTGATTTAATCTATTTGGTACGTGAGGGAGCACAATATTAAGTTCAGGGACAGATGTCTCTGACACATTATTAAGTTCAGGGACAGAGGTCTCTTGAGAAGACCACATCAACTATATTTGTGTCACAACAAAAGACAGATACTTGTCCTAAAGCCGCTCACCGCATTGTCTTCCCATACTTGTCCATCTTCTGGAACACTTGCTATTTCTCATAGGCTACGCTCCAGTCACTGGAATGTGTCATCCTGTTCGAAGCTGCACTCTCAACCATGAAGATGGTTTTTCATCTGCATTTGTGGTGGCTCATGAAACTGGACATGTGTGAGTAGAACTGTGGGCATCCTGTGTTCTACCTTAAAATGTCTTTGGTGCTAACAAATACCAATGACATTGGAAAGAGTCAATTTATGCTAAGAAACAATATTCAGGCTTAGCTCTGGCTTCAGGTCTCAGCTCTCTCAATGCTTTCTTTACGATCGTAAGTAAGCTTTATATTTGGGTATTTTCAAATGGAAAAGGGAACTAATACCAAAATATCTTACCGGTCTGCTGTGAGAGTTGATTGAATGATGCATTGTAATCTCCTGGTGGAAATGTAAAGTACTCATAATGTATGAATTCATTGAGTCAGTGGAATACATGATTCTTGAAAACAATCCATTTTAAATAAGCACATCATCTGTATATATTACTTCTGGGAAAGGATACAATACTGTATAGAAACGAGGTGCCAAGCACTGAGGTTACAACTGTTCTATATATTTCATGTAAAAAATGCAATCATTTTACTTACTGATGCAATTAGAACCAATGACTGGGCAGCATTTATCACAACTCTGGTTTCTCCCAGAGAATTTTAGTTCCCCTGTTTGCAGAGAACACCCACTGGTTTACCATTTTCTCTTTGATAGAACAACAGTTCCCAGAAGGCTTTTTCTTGGACAGTTTCAATTTATTCTGTTTTCCCTAAGAAAGCCTGCAGGCCCTTTTCTCTTTGTTGTATCAGAATTATTAAGGGCTTTAAACAAAAAAGTTGAAATCACTGTAAATGTATCTTAATTAGGCAGGGACGTAGAATTGATACCCAAATGGTATTTGATTCCAGAATTTTTGAATTAGGATTAAAAAGAAGACAAAGTGAGCTTTAAAAGAGATTCCACTGGAGAACGTTTGTAATCCTTCAAATCACATTCAGCCCCAATCTGTTAATTTGGTTTAAGTTACAGACAGATATTTCACGTTAGTCAAACAGTGCTCACAAAAAGCGCAATGTAAAATCCTAACAAAGGAAAGGGGAAAACATATTTATAATAAAACTGAAAGGAAATCTTTAAATATCTGTAATTTGGGATAATTTCTGGAAAGCACCTAACACTTTCCACTCTGTTTCACATGTAACAATGTGGGAATGCTACTGGGCGATTCCAGCAGCTAGTCTAAACTAGCTTTCAGTGTGGTGTCTTTTTTTTTCCCTATGGAAAGGACTTGCCTACAGTTGCAAATGACTTCAAATTAAGCTAAGGTGTGATTTTTTTTTAAAGTTAGATAAACTCCTGAATAGCTTCAGATTGGAGTACGAATAAATTTGTGTTAATGCTCCTGGAGGGTGGACTAGCTCTGTAATCCAGAAATGGATTCATTGAGCTGTAGTAATTCACAAATGTGGATGTGCACCAAAGTCCAAAGAAGGTATTTTTAGTCTAGAGGATTAAACTAATCACACGAAAGTACTCTCAAGGGTCAACGCGTCTATGTGGGAGCTACTACAGACGAGCTCTTTGGCTTCAGGCTCACCCTGTCTTATTTCTCATGACTTTGCTCATGTGGACAAGGGTCATGGAGCTTAAGAACCTTGTTGCCGTCAACCACTGGTGACATTTGGGATGTGGAAGCGCTTGGGCACTCAGAGTTCACCTGCAATATAACTGTGCTGGCTCTTTCCTGTGCGGGGCAGTTTAGGCATGGAGCACGATGGCCAAGGGAACAGATGTGGTGACGAAGTCCGCCTGGGGAGCATCATGGCCCCTCTTGTGCAAGCCGCGTTCCATCGCTTCCACTGGTCTCGTTGCAGCCAGCAGGAGCTGAATCGATATCTCCAGTGAGTAGCTGTTAAGCAGCCTCTCTCCTTTGATTAGTAAGCATGTAAGAAAAATTCTGCATCTAGCATTTGTGCTTTAGCCTTTTGTTAGTTACAGAAATGGGGTTAAATAAAACAAAGGATCCTCCTATTGGGAACAAGATACTTTCCCATCAATTGCAAATAATAATGCAAGTTCGCTGTCCATTTTAAATTGTTCTCATTTCATTTACATCTATTAATTTTCTGGACATTGATAGCATATATGCTGTCCTCTCAGAGATTATGAGAAGACACTATTACAAATCTCACTGCTAACTTTCCTCCCTCCCTAATGCAGCCTCTTGATGGAGGAGTGCCTATGCTACTCAGCAGTGTGGTATCTGTCTTACAGATACCAAATTCATCTTCAAAAGCCATTTGCTGCTTATGATACCTGTCAATGATAAGATGGTGCTGCCTAAAGGGGAAATTCTGCCCTTCAAGTGCTCAGGGCTTTTCTTGACTTTAATAGATATCCAAAGACAGAGCATGGTTCTAGAAATCATTCTTCAGTTGTTACTTTTCCTTCAAGTACCCTAAATGTAAAAGCTATTTAAACAGCTTCATCTATGTCCCTTGTGTTCCCTTTGAACCTGGCACTTTGGGCACTAGACCTGCTCTGGAGTTCCTTGATAAACTGTGATGTTGATGACCATGGTTTTGCTCCATACAGAAAAAATCTTCCTGCTGTTATGTGCAAATTGTATGGAAAAAATATGGGGAAACTACAAGGATGCCTAGCAAAACCTGAAAATGCATAGGAAAAAATGCAGCAAAATACATGACATAAACACGAGTCAGTCTTTTTGTTAATATTTGTATTATCTTGGATATCTTAGGTATGGCAATGGAATAGAAATATTGTGAGGAATTGTGATTGTTTCAATTAGCAAGATCCTTCAGAGCATTAGATGTTAAATAAAAGTCATTTGGCCTAAAGGGCTGCTTTACAGTCTTTCAAATACAACTATTTTAAAATATTTTATAACAAAGCAGAATGGTGGTTTTCTTTGAAGTAAATCTAACCTCAAAGTTCTGCTTTGAGCTATCGGTATCTTCAAGGCAACCTGAACGATTGCCAGAACAGACTTGTTTATGCTGTCCTCATGTCTGTTAAATAACTCAGAGACATTTCAGAGATAATTGTTGACCATGTTGGTCTTGTGAATTAACCAATGATTATACTGTGTTAGCCAGTCATTGATATTAGCATCAGTCCTCTGTCCTCCACATGACTTAAATGTGAATCTAGTACGTTTCAAGCTGTCTGCACTATTTAGGAGGAGGGGAGATGCTCCCATATTCATCACACAGAAAGGAAACTTTGTACAAACTATGGATGGAGCTGAGAGCTATCAGGAGAAACAGAGAGAGGAAGCAAATGAGTGTTTAACGCAGGCAGGAAAGTGCACATTTGTAAATGAGTTGCTGCTTCTCAGCAAGGACACAGGAAAACTGCAAAGCTTAGTGGTAATCTCAGATGGTTACCCTGGTGTCTGCTTCTGAAACTTCACTTGGAAGACAGTTACAGGCAGCAAGAAATTCCACAAATGGAAAATTAATTAAACTTTCTTTTCTTCTTGGTCTCATGTGGATTCTTCCTTTGATTCCTTTCATGTAAGGAGCCTGGAAACTGATAGGAATTTACCTGCAAGCTAAATGGAAATTACAATGGAAGGGCTTCAGAAAAAGTATATAGAGCATCCATTAAAGGCGGATACAATATGCTAAAGTTAGTGTGAATGTAATTGCAATATTAGCTGCTCTTCATGACCACCATCTGAGAAATCGTAGGCTCTGTTTTGCTTGGAACAAAAAGGCAATGAAACCACAAACACTGTGCAAGTCTCACAGCCCCATCTGTTACTCTAATTTTTGCCTGTTGCAGTTCCTACGATTGTCTGCGTGATGATCCCTTCGAACACGACTGGCCTTCCCTTCCACAGCTGCCAGGAATTCACTACTCCATGAATGAGCAGTGCCGGTTTGACTTTGGTTTGGGCTACATGATGTGCACAGCTGTGAGTACTTAAGTTTGGCTTCTGCTATTTCTCATCCAGGAGTGTTGTGTCTGTGAAATGCCCTTAATAGGGACAGTGTAGTGAAGCCCACAAGGAAAGATGTTGTGCTGCTTAGCTGTAAGCAAGGAATAACAGTTGAATGTTGACAAAGATGTTATTTTAAGTATCTCTGTCTTTTTTGTTTCAAACTGGAGTTACAGAAGTAATTATTCTGTAGTCTCAAACAGCTGTACACTTCATGCAAACAAGTTGACTGCATTATTGAGCCTCCTATTTTGCTACAAAACTCCCACCCAGGTGTGAAGGAGATGGATTTGGTGGTGTATCTTGTAGTGCTAACATGGAGCACTGCTTTTATGATCAAATTTCATTAAAAGTATGATACATTTTGATGCCTAGCATGAGAAAATAAATCTAACAGCCAGTAGAGCAACTTGCAAGCACTCTTGATAACATGGTTGATTCTCTTGCACCGGAAAACAAGAGACAAAGTCTAAATTTAAAACAAGGCAAGATTAGTGCAGCTCTCAATGGATTGGCTTCAGAAAGTAGAGTCTTCTGCAGCAGGGCTGTGCCTCCCACCTCCAGTTCCTCAAGTAGGACAAAATGTTAAATGGGAAGAGATGTTTTCAGCTGGTGTGGCAGCTGCTAACATGTAACATCTCTGCTTTCATTCCCATCTGCAGGAATATGTGTGCTGAGCTATGTCTCTAGAGAATGGATGAGAACCTTTAAAGCATCAGCTGTAGTGCTGTGTCTTGACACAATTCCTACTGATGCTGCCTTAGAAGAATGTCCCAGCCAAAGAGGGTCTTTTCTTACAGCTATTCTCCACAGCCTGGGGGACAGAGGCTTTCTATTCTTCTTTGTTCAGAATAGCCAAAAGCGTGTTCAGACATCATGTTTTAGTATATTGTGTGGTGGGTGGTGCTCATCCTCTCCTATACAACCTATAGGTAAAATGCTGATTTATTCACTGGATCACATTTCCATCCTCTGAAGAAGGTGATTGCAACAGCTGAGCTACAGTCTGAGCGGCTCATTTCTTTCTCCCATGAGTGCACAAGGATTTTTTGGTTTGTTTGCCAAATGAAGCAGCACCATTTGGAGAAGCTGTAAGGAAAGACAGTGTGTGTCTTACTGTGGGGAGAACTGGTTTTCCCTTTGCCCCTTCGGTCACCAGCATAAAAATGTTTCTGCCCAACTTCATTCCATCAAATGCAGGTGGGACCTCACTTCAGAGTCACTGATGATTCTGCATGAAAGCTCAGATAATGCACAGACACTGAAGTGTTCCTCAGGAATCAGTGATGAGAGCTGGCGTTTTCCAGCTAGAAAAGGAAAAGCCCTACTGTGCTGCAGCTTCTATTGCAGTGTCCAGTGGAAGCTCTCTCAAAGCATCGTCCCCTCTGATTTTTCTTGTGTTTCAGTTCCGTACGTTTGATCCCTGCAAGCAGCTGTGGTGTAGCCACCCTGAGAACCCCTACTTCTGCAAAACAAAGAAAGGGCCTCCGCTGGACGGGACCATGTGTGCACCAGGAAAGGTGAGAATGGGTGTTGCTCATGTGTGTTTGTGTGCAGTTGGGGATGTTCCCCTTAAAATCAAGGGGAATGAGAGAAGAACCTATCTTGAGGACCTGAACTCGTGAATGCAAGTAAGATTCTTGAGCAGCGCGAGGGGAGGAGGCAGGGGCCAGTGCTGGTGTGTCCTGCATGGCAGCTCTGTGAACATCAAACCCCATCCTCAGACAAGCTGTGGAAGTATCTGCAGATTGCCCTGTGCTTCTTGGCAAGTCTTTGTGGTAGAGCAAAAAAATGGGGACATTTCCAATCATCTGTGAGTTTTGTGAGGTCAGGGGGGTTGTGTTTGTATCAGTGATGTTACGGTGATGCTGACTGGCCTCCCCAGTGCAGGAGGTGCAGAGAGCAGTGAGGTCCTGGAGATGACAGCCAAGCTGCTGTGGCTGCCATGAGGGAAAGGATGGATGTGGGAGTTGAGTGCTAGCTAGAGAGAACCAACATGATGGCAAGGATGAAAAGAGAAGGGCTGATTTGCAGAGGTGGATTTGCTGCTTTGATGAGAGTCAAGGGAGGCATGAAGAAGTGCGGAGGGAAGGTCGAGGTGGCAAGGGCTCAGACAGCTCAGACCCCGTAGCCACCATGCTGGACTTACTCCAGGTCTTCGTTATCCTTCTATGGAGGTCATGCTGTGCTCATAGTGGATCAGAACTCCAAGTCCTTTGAAGTCTGCTGAAAAAGTCTGGCTTCACTGGGCTTTGGATGCAGAGACTGAGGGGGAGAGGAAGATGTTGCTACTTGGAAAGATTGTTTGGTAAAACCGAAGGGATGACATCATTTATGTGATAAATGAACCGTATTAACAGCTGCTCTTATGGGTTGAAATGTCTTTTTTTGTGAAAACATAATGTAATGCTAAATTAATTCCCTAGCAAGTCATGCTCTATATAAACCACACCCTTCTGCTTTTCTCTTCTTTAGATTATTCCTCTTGTAACAGCTTTATTTCTTGTTTAAATATATATATATATAAAAAAACCTATAATTGAAAATCTTACACAGTTTCTTTGGATTTACTTTTCTACATCTTGATATTTGCCTTAAAAATACTAATGAAACCCCCAGAAAAATACAGTTATATTCCATTTTGTTGCATCACCCTCTTCCCCAAGCCATTCATTCATATTAGTACTTAAACAGACATGAGAAGAAAAAAAGGACTTGTAACCATACAGTTAAGGATCTGTCAGTGCTTCCATTATAAACAGTTTGTCAGGATATTATGCAACTCAGCTGTAAAAATTTTCTCTGGACTGAAATTTGGGATCCAAGGCTCCAGCAAACTGTGCAGACAGCCAGGCTTTTTAGTTGAGTGGAGATGCAAGAGAGCATGTGCACATTCTGAAGCTTCAGGAGATGATGGGACTATCACTGTTTTATTCCCAAAGGAGCTGTGCCAGGATTTTTGATAAATAAACTTACTGCAACCTTCAAGAAGAACCCGAGAGAGTGATAGAAAATGAAAACCATTTTGTTAGATAAGGCTGAGCAGTCTGAGCTAAACACATTTTAAAAAATAGCAGAGTTATGAAGGTTATACAGCTGACTTCGTATACCTGTGCTCAGTGTTTGACCAGTGTATTTATTAGTTGTTTTTAATACAGGCACATCATATCAGTTCTTTTCCATCTGTTCCTTTACTTTTCATCCCTGCCTTTGGTTTGTCCTTCCCCTGTTAACTGTCTTCATCAATTTGGACAATACCAGAGACTCTTGCCTGAAAGGATAGGGACTGTAAAATGCTTATATTGCCCAAAGCTGGGGCTCAGTTGGCATGTTGCAGCCTCCTTTAAGATACGTCTCCCATGATACCTCATCAGCACAAGAGGAAGAGGGAAATAACTTCAAACTTGATCCACTATTTTCTTTGGAATAACACCAGAAGAGAAGAGAAAAGAACAGAAACATAAGCAATTAAAGATGTTGATTCAAAAAGATCCATTTGTTCCCCACTTTAGAGACTTGCAATTTTCGTGATTTCATACCACTAATTCCCAGGGCCTATTTTAAGCTCAAACCAATCACAACACTGCTGATGTGTCAAAGAAACATCCTGGCTTTGCAGCAGCTGAGGGGACCAAATGCCAGAAATGAAAGCGATGTTCCCAAGACTAACGCAGCGTATGGTGCGTAGATGTTTGCACCTAAGCCTGGTGTTCACATAACTGATAACTGGTCTCTTCACTTTCCCAAGCTTAGCAGATGCTGTTGAGGAGAATCCAGTCCAGCTGCCTCCTTCCTAACTGGGGCAAGGACAGTGATGGGAGACATGAGGTCCATAGCACATTATCAACAAACACACTGATAAGCGTCATGTCTACACACCCGGGCTGTGTCTTGGACCTAAGCACTGGCCCTTAGAAATGGAAGGAAGATTAGACTTTCTAATGCTGTCTATATATGTGTATGTATGCATGTATGCACACATATAGATGTATATTTAAGTAAATATATGTAAATGTATGTAAGCTCTTCTTTCCATGTGGTTATTTGAAAGAAGTTGCCAAAAGAGTGAGGTTCTGCTGTTTCAAAAAGTTTTTAATAGGTCTCCTTGTGCAAATAGAGACATTGAACAACCATTATGTTAATTGGCAGCAAACTAATAATTTGCTGGGTCTAGGGAGAGAAAAATAAAATATTCTCTTGGAGCTTCCCAGCCAGAGAACTACTATTTTGATAGAATCCTAAAGGAAATGGAATATTTTATATTGCTCCCAGCCTGATTTTTTTAAACTAGATTGAGTTTTCAATAGCAAGAGGGAAGATTCTGTCAATTTTGTGAAACTTTGATGATGCAGCAACTTGCAATTACTTCTGTGTCTGAATATTCACATTAACTTCCATGAAATTACTCCAGTGTGTAAAGTTAAGCACATGGAGGGTCAGAGTCTTAATGTGAAGTCAAAGACACTCCATAAATTGCTGTAGTAACCCATGCAGATGAGGCATAACTGTGCGGAGATTAACTCTGCATAGCATTCTGTGGATTAAAAGAAAACATATGCTTTCAGCTGATAATTTATTTACCGTATACAGTTCTGTCAGCTCCACCGTTAGCTTCAGGCTTCTGAAGCCAAGCAACCTTCAGAAATGTAGCATCAGTTTTTGTTCTGGGGTTTGTTTTTTTTTTTTTTAAGCTATTACTCTTCTGGGGAGACATTTGTATCAACTGAAGTAGGTAACTGCTCTCCACAGGGCAGAAATAAAACCCAAAGTCATTCGTGCAAGGAGATCGCGTGCTTGGGTCCATCTGCTTGCTGCAGGGACTAGCACAAAGGTTTGCACCACCTGAGCTTCCTTTGTTTCTTCTCTTGGAGAGAGGTAAGAGCCTGGTACCTGCTTCTGCCAACCAAGCTGATGTTGCTTTTGGATTTGGCTTATGTGCCAAGGATCCAGCACAAACCTTGCAGGTCTTCTCTTTCCTTGCACCGTGCTAATGAGAAGGATCTAAGTCAAACTTGGAATAATTTTTTAGTCTGTCAGGAAAGGAAGGGAATGATTAAATATTGAAATAAATAGATATTATTGAGAAGGAAAATGGACCGAGAAAAAAGGTTTCTGAAAACACTAATGTGTTCTCAAAGCAATCCAGATAATTTCCCACTGAGAAAGCTGACCTCAGCTTCTCTCGGAGACAGGAGACAGATGGGTAAGTGTATGCAGTGTTAGTCACCACAGAAACAGTGAGAATACTTGATTCTCCACTGAAGAAACTTTTATTGGCTCAGGGTAGACTTTAGTGTTAGAGCTTTCAGTTTATCCCTTGCAACTAATTATTCCCAAACAGATGGAGCAGAGTGGGCCAGCCTGCGTGTGATGGGAAATGCAAATAAATAAGTAACTTTCTCCTGATATGATCTCAGGACAGTGAAGAGAGCTGAGGGACACCAGCCATGACACAGTATGAGGGGTTACCCATAGGTAACTGGGGTGTCAAGCAAGGAGATAGGAAAGTTGCGAGTTGCTGCCCAATATAAAATAGGTAGAGTTATCCATGGAAGATCTGCAAGTCTTTTCTTGAAATATTAACTTGCAGATGTGTTAAGCCCACAGGAACACACTGGCTCTTTTTTTGGCATCCACAGCAACTGTTTCAAAGAACTGCTGAAAACAGCAGTGGAATGTTTTACTGCAAGAGATTTAAGCTTCCTCTCCTGGAAATTGCACTTGTTTTGGACTGTCCTGTTTGCCAGAAAAATAGGCAAGACTGCAAGAAGTCATCTTCTCTTCCACTAAGAAAACAATTTGCATTCAACCAGGTTTTTTTTCTCATTTAAAAAAAATTGCTTTAATATACTTCACTCGTTAAATGAAACCCCCTGTTTATGAAGGGAATAGTGGTTGAAATTGGCTCTTTTCCGCCTCATTATGTAGTTAATGTAGTAGCAATAGGAAGGGTTGGCTCTAGCTTCCTTTATTACACTGGATATTGCTCCATCTCTGGTTTTACCTTCTCATGCCTTTTCTCGCATGGGTCTGCACAGAGTAAGACTTGGTTGTGAATCATTTTGGTTTATGTAGGCTCCTTTCTTTTAATGCACAAACAAAAAGGCAGAGCTGGGGATGACTCACTTTATACAAATGCTTGTCTCCTAGTAGCTCTGCCTCAGCTTCCTGACAATCGGTGTATGACCAGCTTCTCCAGTAAAAATCAATGCTGCTCTTTCCTTTACGCACCAAAGTCAGTAAGACTTTTCCATGTTTGCCTTCCAGTTCAGAGACCAGTCACAGTGTCAAATAGGTGGTTTATTAGTGGTTGTTGCAAACCCACATCCCCCTGTTCCTGGCTAAAACAGGGATAAGAGATTGGAAAACACAACATCACATGTCTCTCCTCCTCCAAGTGTTGGATCCTGGATCATCACATAACAAACATATGCTACGTGGCTCTTGAAACAGATTTGGTGATTGCTGTGGAACTTAACACCTGAAGGATGCAGAACCCTGGTAAAAGGATGTGTAAGCAAGCACAGGTCAGGATCTGTCACATCTCATCTGCTTCCAAGCCCTACTGAAATTTGTATTGACAAGCTGATGCATTGCCAGCTTCCTCTGCATCTCTGAATGGTCGGTCCCATTGCTACGCAAGGCCCAACAACTCAAACTGTTCCTTCAAACAAACCTCTCTAAAGCCATAAGTAAATAGTCCCTGAAGGGTTCAGTGCTGAGCTTAGAAACAGAGGAAAGCAAAGGACATGTTAGCATTTAGCATTTCTTTTATGCTTTGCTGAATTATCTCTTGTTCTGTCAAACAGCTAAGAAAAATCTGCCCATTACAGCTCTGGAGCAGGATTGGTATAATTGGCTTTGTGGTAACTCATCTATTTCTTAGGTTTTGACTTCGAATATTTGAAGTAATGAGAGAGAACGGATAGTTGAAACCTAATTTCTCCTCTCTTTTCTACTCTTTGTCCAATCAAATCGGCACCAAAATAAATTACATGAATAAAGTCACGGAGCAGGGTTAGCAAATCAATAAGCTGTGTCTTGTCACTGTTTTACTGATGATTCTCTCCTTTATTCAGCATTATTAATGATTATCCATCACTTTTGAATTTGTCTTCCAGATCACTAATCACTCTATGCTTAAGAACACTCTCCTGTTATATATTTTCTGATTTTGTTTTTGCTGGCAGCATGCATTTAGCCATATGCTTGGCTTGTGCTGCCTGCCAAATTCCTGCGTTCCAGGGCTTGTTAAGCTGTGTAAAATGTTGTTGTTGACTTGAATGTTAAGGAAAGTAAGTGACTGATTGCACTTGTTGTTATAGCCATCTGTGTGCCTGAGCCAGAGCTCTCACCCCAACAGTAACTGTTAACGCAGACAAACTGCGACAGTCTAATGCAAAGTCATTTGTTGTGCTGGAAGTATTTTCCAGCACCCTCACTTCATCAGTTAGATTTTATGAAAGCAGAAATAGTGCTAGAAAGGGCTAGAATATTTGATCCTTGAGAAGAATTCACCCTGACTTCAGCTAAGTAAAAATTGTTGATTAGGGACTGAAGGAATTGGTGGGAAGGCATTGGCGGATTTCTTTAATGAGAGGAGATGGTAGAGAGTGTCAGTACTGAAGTTACGAAGGCTCTTAAAGAAACGTGCAAATACCTTATAGGTTTGGGGAATGTAGTAAATTATGTGTTTCAACCTCTGTAGAATGACTGTATTAAAAATCAGGTAAAGGGAAAGCCTAGTAGGGCATGATTAACTGCCCAGAAGTTGGACTGTGCAGGGCTGCTCCCTAATGAATACTTCCTGGTATTTTGGTCAATTTTAATATAAGATCTCCACAGGGACTGCAAGAGTTCTTTATTTAATAGCACTAATATCTGAAATGTGAGCTGGCTTTAATTTCATGCCACTTGGCTGGTCACATTTAGTGCAGGAATCTGGGTGCTGAGTTAGGAGCTGCTGGGAAGGACGGTGCTGCAGCAGGAGCTCATGCTGCTGCTGCCTGAAGTGCCTGCATGTGATGGTGGAGGCAGAATTTTACCTTTAGGCAGAATCCTAAGATTTGGGATTCTGTCATTTCCCTTAAATGAGTCTGTATCAGTTATCTTGAAATCATCGCTGCAGATAGGTGAGGAAGGAATGTAAAGCTGAGAGCAGTTTAACAAACTTGGTAGCCTTGAATCCTGCAAGAATATATGTGCACACTTAACACGTGTAAGTTTGTAAGATCTGAGTGAGTTTGGGATCATGGGCATGATCTGACAGTAAGTCTCACTACTTTCCACCGGAGAGGTGAATAAAAATTCCGGAATTTGTGCCTAAAATGAAATCTCTTGTACTACAGCTTCTCTTATCATTATTTCATCATCTGATCATTTTGACATCTAATTTTGTCTTTCAGCATTGCTTTAAAGGCCACTGCATCTGGCTAACCCCAGACATCCTGAAGCAGGATGGACACTGGGGGTCATGGAGTAAGTTTGGCTCTTGTTCTCGCACGTGTGGCACCGGAGTGAAGTACAGGACACGGCAGTGTGACAATCCACAGTAAGTATGGATGGACCCGTATGTTCTTTTGATGTGGAGTGGATGAATGGTGAGAATCCTTGCTAAATTACTAGTGGTGCTTGTTAAATCTGACCTATAGTATATGTTCTATAGTATATTCTATAATATAAATTGTGCTATTGGCCCTTAACAAGTCATGAATCATCTTTATTTCTCAGTTTATCCATCCATTAAGCTGCTTATAGAGTTACAAAGATCTTGAAAGTGCTGTTATGCTATTGCATAAAATATTACAAAAAGTTTAGGGCCCTATATATGTCTTGTTTTAATATATGAGTAGGAAATAATGGCAATGAATTGCTGGGGTTTTTTTTAAATGCATATATTTTTTAAAAACTTTTGTTTTGAAATGTCATTTTTTCGATAGTTCAACAAGAGGGTCTTAGAATATTTTCAGTGTTTTCATTCCAAAAGTTGGAGCAAAGCTCCAGAGATCAGAACCTTCCCCAAAGTTAGTTTTAGTGATATTGAATTGTTTTGCTTTGATAACTTAACTTAGATATGGCTTACCTAGGTAATGTAGAATGACTTAATTTCAGTAACACTGGAAGTATATTTCATAAAGATTGGTATGTACAAATGATATGAAATGTGTAATCATTGCTATCTTATTGCTGTATGATAAAATGTGAAGATCCTAAGAGCAAGAACTGAAGCAATCGTCAGAATTAAATGCTTTTACCGGACAGAGTATTTTTAACAATGACTTTCTCAGTTTGTGCTGATAAAGTGATTGCACACGACTGGTCTTACGAATCATTGATTAAAGCAAAATAAATCGAGTTTTATGAAGCAGCATTTTCTGATCGAAATTGTTCTTTTAAAAAAATTACCAGTTCTCATTTCAGCCTTTATTACATTGGCAACATGAAAGTGACCTTTATAGTTGTGGGCACAGTTTTAGTTGTAAAATCTATTTTCATGTCGGAAAAGCCTAATGGACTATTGCAAATATTTTCTGTGTTTCCTGGAAGAGGATGCAAACCCAGCTACCACTCCTGAGCTCTGTGGTGCCAGATCCAACAGTGGTGCTCATCTGCCTGCGGGATGCAGCACAAAGCTGGGCTGTTTCTGGATTTGCTGCTGGCTTAGGGGTGAATATGAATGAGTCGCTTCATCTGCTCATGCTTTCCTTTCCTGGGCTGCACCAAGAAAATGGCTTTTCATACCTTTCTCAAGTGGTTTAAGGCTCTACTTGCAGAAAATTGCTTTTTAAGAACTATATAGTGACAATGGGTTTTTAAAGGAAATAAATATATTCCATATCAGAAATACATAGCTGGCTTCATCAAGTGCCTACTGACATGGCTGGAAATTAAATTGCTCCTCAAATGGTTTTATAGATGCTTGATTCATGCATTAATGGTCAAATTAACTATGGGTTTCTCTCCCTCCACAGTCCTGCCAACGGAGGCCGTACATGTGTGGGGCCAAGCTATGAGTTCCAGCTGTGCAACACTCAGGACTGTCCTAAGGACTTGGAAGATTTCAGGGAGGAGCAGTGCCGACAGTGGGATCCCTACTTTGAGTACCAGAACACAAAACACCACTGGCTCCCTTATGAACATGTCGATGGTGAGCAGTCCCTTTTTCCTATGAAAAGTAAAATTGGTTGCAAACACGAATAAAAATCATACAAGGAGAGGTAAAACTTATACAAATTATACAGAGAGAGTTAAGCACCCCTCCTGTGAAGAGACAGGCTGAGAGACTTGGGCTTGTTCAGCCTGGAGAAGAGAAGGCTTGTTTCAAAGAGGGACTTTTTACAAGGGTGTGTAGTGACAGAACAAGGGGGAATGGCCTTAGACTGACAGAGGGGAGATTTTAGTTGCAGAATATTCTTCAGAAACTTGAAGAATATTCTGAGAAAAGTATCAGTTTTGTTCTTACATCTTCCTGCAAACGTTGCTGGCACTGCTGGAGGGGGAGGTGTTGGGTTGGATGGGTGCTGGATCTGAACCAGCATGGTCAGGCTGGTGTTCTGGCATCTCAGCAGAGGTTGCCTCTTAGAACAAAACCATTCCTTTTCATTTTAATGCCTCTGCTTAACATCAAGGAAAGTGCACCTGGTTGATTTGGGCCACAAAGGCAACATGTTGTGTTGAAAACATGCTGAGGAGATGGTTCTCGACTTGTTTGACAGCAGTATGGGCTGGCTGCTCGCTATTTTTAAATCTGGTCAATTCATTTGAATGATGAGTCCTTCGGGGCGGAGTTGGCCTGGCAAGAAGCAGGTACTGGGCACCCAATTTGTCCTCAGCCAGGCACCCATCCTGGGAGGGGAAGGGTCGCTTTGGGTGAATCACTTTGCGTTCCAGTGAGAGGATACTTTGCCAGAAGTTAATAGCAAATTTCTTGTAATTAATTCTCCTGACTTTGTTCCCAAACAGTTCTCAGGGTTCCCTCATTCTTTTCATGCCATCTTGTGCAATCTGGGATTTTCAGAGGCACAGTCACAGCCTCACAGCTTAATTTAATGAAATAGCTTTGCTGGCACAGGGAGAGGGGACGAACACTGTGTGGCCTGCGGGACCTTTGCTTCTGCTTTAGCCTTTGGAGCAGTCTGTTGCAAAGACCACTGGAACGAATCAGATGTTTTTCTGTTAAATTCAATGGCTTCTGGGTCAGAAATCAGCTCACTGATGTCTGAGCACTGATCACTGGGTGCTGCTGGTTTCCCATATAACTTTGGTATAAGTGCAGCCACCTTTAGAGTTACATTTACCTGTGCAGGGTTATTAGAGAGAACAGCTTTTGTGTGAAACCACGGCCAGAGGGTGGCTTATGCTTGAACTCTAATATATTTTAAACTCCCTTTTGTAAAGATAAGGCTTATCAGCAACATACTTTGTGCAGATAATGCAGTCATGGCTTAAAAGTGGCATAAATCCATACACTTCACACACAGCTCAGCTGGATGTGTCTGGCACATTGTGCGTGTGATGGGGACAGAGAGGAGCATCTTATCCCTTGGCCAGAGAAAAGCTGCTGAGCTGGGGACACCCCAGTGTGTGCTTGAGCCAGGCTGTGCCATCACCTATCTCCTGCTCTAAGCCCCCTGTGCACCCCATCTCCCATTCCCCATTGGGCTCACATACCCCTGTGCCATGCATCTGCCAGGGAAGTGTAGAGTGTCATTGGCTGTTAGCTCCCAGCCTCTATTAAATGAGATGGAAACACATGGGGAACAGGGAACAGACAGGCACAGGGTCACGTGCACCTCTGCTATGCCCAACACCATGAATAAAAAAAAGATAATTCTTTGCAATTAACAGCAATTTAACAGCACTTGCACATTTACTGTTTCCATGGAACAATGGGAAGAGAACCCTCTCTGAAATAAAGCTCTTGCAGAGTTGTGGCACCCAGTCAGACCTTCTGATAATTTAATCATGCACAGTGAATGTATGGCATGCCTGGGGTGGGTGTGGGTACATACCCAGGGGTGGGTGTGTGCACATCCATGTCTTGTGCAGAGTTTAATGTTTCTAATCTATTCAAATACATTACTGTGATTATTGTGGTCTTAATACGCCTCTATTAATAATCTACACCAAAAAAAAAAAGTAAAGTACCTGTTTTAACAGTCTAGACCCTACATTTTTAACATGACATCTCTGCGTTGTTAGGGAGCCATAACAAAGGTCTCTGATGTACCAATACTCAGATGCCATGAGGACATCAACAGCAATAACAACGACTTTATTAAAAGAGGGCAGGGGCCATGGAACTGTACAGGGGAAGAACACAATGGGCCTGTGAAGATTTATTTTAATTGAACTGCTATAATGGAAAGGTTGTTATTGTTTTAAATGTTGGGGAAAAGTGTCCCAGCTAGCAGAATCTTTATTTATTTTATCTAACAGAAAGGTTATCTGGTCTTCATTGCCAAGGAAAGCATAGTGAATCCTATTGTGGGGCTCAGGACAGCAAGAGGGATGGGTAAAATGAAATACCCTGGTGGAATACAACTTTATTCAGCCACTGATTAGTCATTTCAGCTTTATTTTTTGTTCTTTGCTCTTTGGAAGAGATTAGGAGAAAGAGGTACACTTGTCTGGCTGTTTGTGCATGTGTTAGCAGTAAAAAAATGTGGGTTTTTTTCTGAATCTCTTTGACATCTCATCTTGTTTAATGATTTAAACTATTACAAATACAAGTCCAACAATGAGGGAGAATTAACTTCGTGTTCAGGAGGAAACAGTACAGCCCAGCTGTCTCTGAAGACATTTTGGATGCCAGATTTGCTCTGTGTCAAACAGCTGCTTTTAATGACAAAATTATTTGTGCTTTCTTCAGACTTCAGTGCAGTGCAAGCAAAACTGATGCAGAAATCTGCATCTCTCACAGATAGTCATGTAGTAGACTGCAGAAATCTCTGCCAGATTGCATCATCCAACAAAGGATTAAATAGAGGCTTCCCCCATCAAAGTAAATGATTTGTTATTTTTGAGATTGTCTCCTAATCATGCAATATGGATGCTTTATGATTCAGCAGCTTCCAAATGAGCACATAGCCTCTGAAAGGGGATAAGCATCGATGATTTATGGTGTACCGTGTTGTGTTCTGTGATATATGTGAGGAAGAAGAGAGTCACTATTGAAAGTGCTGTTCACAAAGTCAGCAACTAAACTGAACACATGCAATTTGGGGCATTTTATTTTTCAGCTAAGGAAAGGTGCCACCTGTATTGTGAGTCAAAGGAAACAGGGGATGTGGTGTATATGAAAAGGATGGTGCATGATGGGACCCGCTGCTCCTACAAGGACGCTTACAGCATCTGCGTGCGGGGAGACTGCTTGGTAAGCTTCTGGTGGCTTCTTTCAGAGCTTAGTACTATGAAAACAATTAAAATGGTAGCTTGGGTGTTTCTCTCCAAGAATGACTATTCACTTAAGTATAAAAACACTTTGGGCAATAAGGACATTTCATTAGGATTATTGTCACAATATTATGCGTGATATTCACAGTTGCCATCACATTGCATGTGACTCAATTCCAACAGCTCCTACCTACACAAGTAATATTTAATGCAGTGTTTGAAGATGAGCTATTACAATTAGCATTCAACGAAAGCTTTTCCTGCTGAGGTTTAGTGGGGGTGGAATGTACAATGAAATGGGAACATGCAGCAGCTTTCAAGGAAAGTGGTGTTAAGATGCGGCTGATGTGCATTCTCTCTGTATTTGATCATGCTATTTTTGAAAAATCAATGACCATTCCTCTAAGCTGGGATCTGCTGCAGGTCATCTTTCAATGGAATTAGAGGCTCTGACTTAGCAATGCACTGGTGGAGGTGCTTATCCTCACATCGATGCCTTGATTCTCCTGGCATCTGCTTTAAGAGAAGCTGAGGCTTAAGAAGTTTTCCTTAACCGTGCTGCTTTCCTTCAGTAAAAGGACCACTGTGAAGCATAATCTAAAAATATAATCACCTGATTGACAGCTATTATAGGAACTGGAAGTATTAAAATCTGTTTAGATGTTGATCTTCCAGGAAAATACTACAATTTATACGTCCTTGCTGAAGCAGAAGCCTGGGGTTGATATCTGAAGGGAAGTCTCATTTGAATCGTAGTGTGGATAGATGAGAATGACTGGTTTTCTCTTTTGTGCACAGAAAGTTGGGTGTGACAGGGTCATAGGTTCCACGAAGCAGGAAGATAAGTGTGGTGTTTGTGGAGGAGATAATTCCCACTGCAAAGTGGTGAAAGGGACATTTTCAAGGATACCAAAGAAACAAGGTCAGTGGATTCAGTGTGTTTTGTCCTGGGGAATTCAGGGTATTAGTGTTTGAACTCTTCTGTTTCATGGAAGGTACCAGAGCAATCACAAATTGTTTACAGCATAACTAATTCCAATCAATCTTTGAGATGTGTCTGGAATTTGAGAACAAGACTTTTGTCCAGTAGTTAGTTAAGCCTGCTGATGTCAGGGCCCATGCATGCATGCATAGAGGAGGCCTTCAGTGCTCTTTGTTGGAGAGCCGTGGACTTATTTGTGCTGCTGCTGTCACTCAGCTGATCTGTCTGAGTCACTGGAGTGCTGCAATAATATGTCATCATCACTCACTGTCAGACAGGAGCTGGCATGGTGTCTGTCTGGGTGCATATGGCACTCGAAGCCCGTTCTAGTCTGAAGCAAAGTCTGTTGATGACACTTAAGACATTTTTCTTCTGACCCAAAGCCCTTCGTCCCTGTTATGTTCCATCACCTGGCACAGAAATAGGGATGAGAATGATGCTGGATTAGGTTCAACTTGCTGTAATACACCCTGCTTTTGAAAAACAAGATTTATTTAAAAACTTAAGACAGGCTTCTACTATTTGAGGCAAACTAACCGATTTCTGTCTTTTCAAATACTACAATAAAGGGCATATTAAGATGTTTGAAATTCCTGTTGGTGCAAGACATTTACTTATACAGGAAACCGACGCCACCAGTCATAATCTCGGTAAGTATGCAACAAATAGGAAAACTTTCAGTCAGAATATCTTTTTCCTGCTGATTATTTTTGTCTCTGGAGCCTGACAATGTGTTTATGCATTTGTTTACCCATTATCTTCCCACACCACATACCTCCTTTAAGTATGTTAAATTAGGAAACTTGTTTGGCAATTTGATTTTCCTGTGCTGGATTCCCCAGTGCCCTAGCCAGAAGATCCCTGCTTTGGCATGTGCATGTGTGAAAGCTACTGGAAGAAGAGCTGAACTACGTTATGGGGTGCAATGCATTATCTTCATGTGTGTTTCATAACGGGCTTCCCATCCTCAGTCATTTCCCAGCTACATCCAAATCCGTTTCAGATCTGCCCCATTGCTAACAGTATTGACGCGAGGCTGCCCGATCGATCCGGCAACTTAGAAAGTAATTGAAATCCATTCCTTGCTGTGCCCTGTAATCAATGGGAAGCAGTGTCTAGTAGGCTGTCATTAATTGGAAGTAGATTCATAGTGAATGGCTTAATTGTGTAGTGGGTCATCCCAGCTTGCTTCCCTTGCTGCTCAGCGCAGCCTGGCCCCGTGGATCAAGAGAACGATTGCGCACTGATTCAGACAAGATTCTTCTTTAGGTGTGGGGCAAGCAATGCACAGGGGTCATGAACAGCTTGTTCTCTGTCAAGGCCAGTGCTGATGTGTGCAAGATGGGTGCAAGATGCTCAGGTAGCCGCTAGAGACAGAAGGGAGTTAAAATGTGGTATTAAATAACAAATGGTCCCTGCAGCTTCTAACGAGGAGAGCAAATTTTCCATCTCAGAATAAACCCAAGAGTCTTAATACAAAGGTGGCTGAAGTCTCCCCAGGTGAAGGATGGGGCATTGATGGCAGCTGAACCAGAGGAATTGGGCACTGTGTGCAATGGCAGATGCCTGCAAAGCAACACGAGCTCAAGCAGGACCATGTTCATGTCAGGGCTGGATCTGAGCTGGAGATCTCTAGTGTCTCTCTCTCGCTGTGGGGACCCGCTGGGGGTTAGCCCAGTAGCCTTTCTCTCGTGGAGCAGTAACAGCCCCCTGAGCTGCCTTACAACATGTGAGAGAGCTGAGTAGCAGTGGGACCCCCACCAGCTCTCAAATTGGCTCAGATGTGGCCAGTGAATTTAGAAGTTGTTAGTTGGGAACAGGCAGAGGGATGCATGCGGTGTGGCTGCGCTGGCCTCATTTCTCTGACAAGGCAGGCTATGAAAAAGATAAAAAAGGGCGATTGATGTTTCTGGAGCTGAGCAGGAAAGCGTTGGCAGTTGAGTGAAACACCTCAAAAAGTCTTTCCAAACCTGTGAGGGAACAGAGGGAAAAGACGCACTGGCTTTGTTGGCTTCTTCCCCGGGACAAGAGCAGAACAAAACTTGAGATCAGAAGCGAACCTCTCATGTTCACTTTTCTTATGTTGTTCCTAGCAATTAAAAATCGTGAAACGGGGAAGTTCGTTCTCAGTGAAGACAACTACGTGCCAGACTCTAAAGTATTTATTGACATGGGTGTGGAGTGGGAATATCGGAATGATGATGATAGAGAAACTGTGCAGACCATGGGGCCGCTGCGTAATGGAATAGTTATTCTGGTAAGTCAAATGAAAACCATGGAACACAATGTCAGGGTTACAGAGCCATAATGTGCTATAATGTATTTTAGATTCCTCTTGTGAGTTACAAGAAGACATCTGCTTCAATTCTAAGACAATAGTAAGATGTATTTTAATTCCTTTCTCTTAATTCATTGCTCTGTACAAGAGTTTTTCTAAGTAAAGGTTATGTCTTGAGCAACCAGCTCTCCTGATTATTTCCTGTAGATGGCTTAGCAAATGGCCACTGTGTGAAGACTCTCCCGATTATTTACCATATCTGACATGTGAGCAGTAGATTAAAAAAGGTCAATGGTTTATATCAGATGGATCTAAAAGCTCCTTCTGTCTGTGTTTTGAAAAGGTATCCTGCAAAGGCAGATGCAGGATTCTTGTGCTCCCAGGCTCACTTTGTTCAGGACACAGCCTGTTCTGCAGTTCCCAAAACCGCCCAACTATATCCTTTTTTCATTGCAAACCAGCAAATGATAGACTACAATGAATAGGGGTAGGTTGGTTCAAAAAGCAGCTATAATGTGTTGATCTACACCAGCTGGCTGTCAAAAGAGGAATAAATATTATGTTTTCAAAGGTCCAATGTTTTGCACTTTATTCACATTGAGTTGTTTTCTTGGATTTGTCTTAGTGCAGTGTGATAGCAAAAACTCTAAGTAGTTTATATTTCTGTCAGGATTAAATAACACGCTTCACAGAATTCCCAGGATTATCATAAGAACATTTGTGTTTTATCAGAAATATAAGCAATTTTCTTCACTGCTTTCAGTTATCTGTGCACTTGAATTTGCCTTGTCTCTCAGTGCAACTACCCATTATCATTTTAGTACAACATTTCCTTCCTTTATGATGGGATATGGAAAATATTTAGTATCATGAAGTCAGTCCAATGCTGGCAAGAGAAATAAGTCTAAATCAACAACAGCCTTTCTTAATATGCAGTTTAGAAACTCTGTGTCATAAGAATAGAGATACTTTATCATAAGGAGAAAAAAAAAGTGTTGAGTGCAGCTAAAAGGTTTAAATCCCTCTGGGGATGTTTTTCTGTCTGAGTCATGATGATTGCTATTTCACGTCATCTCACATAGCTTCTGAGTCTTTCACATCATTTTTCCCTACATCTGTTTTGATTACTAGGTGATTCCTCATGGTAGTGCCAAGATATCTTTGACTTACAAGTACATGATCCATGAAGATTCCTTGAATGTAGATAACAATAACGTTTTGGAAGAGGATTCTGTGTCTTATGAATGGGCTTTGAAGAAATGGTCCCAGTGTTCAAAACCTTGTGGAGGAGGTAAAAACAAAACCCCAGAGTGCTCAAAATTGATTAAGAGAAAAAGAATTGATGACACTTGATGACATTTTTCTTCTGAGCCATTTAAGAGAAAGAATGAACAGTACATTTGGAATTCATTGCCACAGGACATTAGGGAGACCAGGACTATGGGTTTTATTTAAGTTAAGAAATAGAGAAATAAATAATGAGTGGAGTTAAAAATCTGACTGGAATGGGTTTGGGGGCAGATGTGGGGTGGCTCATTCCTGATTTATGTCTGTGAAACTGAAAAATTGTACAAATATGCCAGATTTGGATGAAGGTCTCCAAGATGCCAGGGTGCCAAACCTCAAGGTGCCACAGGGCAGAACAATTCTGGGTGCTAACTCTGCATTAATAAGTGTTCATTCATTGCAATTTACAGTTCCTTTTGTAGCGTGTTCACCTGTAGTTCCAACTGCAACCTTTGACAGTGTATGTGCAGTTTGTTTGAAACCTCAGTCCTGTGTAAGATCTGCCAGTACTGAAAATAAGACGAGTGTCTTTCTTCAGGCTACCAGTTCACCAAATACGGCTGCCGGAGGAAGACAGACCACAAGATGGTTCATCGGAGTTACTGCGAGTTGATCCAGAAGCCGAAGCCCATTCGCAGGGTGTGCAACCTCCAGGAGTGCTCCCAGCCCATGTAAGCATCACTGCCCACCAGCACTACTTGGTGGTAGCTGCAGCAGGCTCTGTACCCAGGTAGCACTTGTCACCTGAAAGAAGGTGACTTTAGCTTCCCCTCCACGCATCATTACAGACAAGCAGAACTGTGAGGGTGCTGTATTCTGCTTGTAGAAATACTATTTCTGGGACTGCTGGTTCTTATTACTTCTGAAATAAGTTGGATTAGAAAAGAAGTGTTGTCTTGATCCAGACTTCTGTGTTCAGGCCATCGTGAGGTAATAAAAAATAGACATAAATTCAATTTATACCAGTTGATTTTACACAGTGTGAATTAACCATGTAAGAACAAATTTACAGAGTGCTACATAAGAAAATCGATGTCATACAGGCTCTCAGATCCAAATCTTCCTAAAGTTCTCAGCATATTTTTGGACATTTAAACACAGGGAAAAATATTTGACCTGATAGATTTCTCCAGCTGCTCTTGTGCAGCATTGTAAGCCCTGGTGCACCTTCATCTTTGCTAGACATAGTCAGGTGTTATGAATATTTTAATTCACATTTTGACTGGCAGCAGGTTACTCCTGCCACATGTAGGACTCATATATTCCTTGTATTGCTACTGCAACAAGAAAGGAGTATGTTGATCCCAGCATTTACCTCTGGGGACCGAGTCTAGATTCCAGGAAGCACAGCAAATAAGTAGAGCATACCACACAATATTTCCTAACTTCCTTTCAAAAAAAGATTTGAAAGAGAGAAAAGTCAAGAAACTGTGCCCCATAAACTCAGCATGGGTTATGGTTTAACATTTATTTATTGGAAAATTGAAGTAATGACCTAACTGTATCTAAGACTCTCTGGAAAGGACTGTATTCTTCTTTCAGCTGCAAATATAATTGGACCCAGGTACCACAAAGACTCAATAGGATCCTAAATTGTACTTGGATTCTTGAATGTTTTAGTCACCTCTGTTTCCATAGAATGGTATTGGAGCATTTCACACTTGCACATAGGAGAGGCAATTATTTAAGAGATTTTATGATGCTCTGTGACACCCGCTACACTAATATGCTGCTGCTTCGCTTCTGGGAAAATGCCATCTTTGTCTCAGAAATCACCTTAGGATTCATGGCATTGTGCTCCGCAGTGCTTGCCTTCCTCCACAGCTGTGTACTTTCAATAGGCTACAAAGAGAAAGTTGGGTGAAATTGCCACTTCTTGTTTCACTCAAGCATTTAGTGCATTGCCTGGTGCCCGTGCTCTTTCTCGACTATTTCTAAACCCAGGGGTTTATGAGTACTTTAGGACAATTGCTTCAAACTTGGGATATTTCTTCAGACTTTATATTTTTTTAGGAAGTTTATCCCATGAATACTCTTTATATTGGACAGTATTTCCTTCTTGGAGATCTCTGCATTCTGTAATTATTTATAGACTGCTATATACCTCCATTACTTGATTATAACCAACCTTTCAGTAGTCTACATAAATTTCCTCTGGCTCTATCTGTTCTTGTTGCTCCTAAGTTGCTCACTGTTGTAGCTGTAATACTTGAGCCAGTTTGGATGATCAGTTTTCAACTATGCCACCTCACAAACCATAGGTTTCATTTTTCAATGGCCAAACTGATTTCCATGTTATGAACTCAGACCTTCTGATTTTCAGTGGAGTGTTGCCTTCCCCTAAACCAAACATTTATGATGCTGAGGATCCTTGTTTACCCCCAGTTCAGCACACAGAGCACTGATGCTGCAGCTGGGTTTGCCAGTGCTTCAGCAGATGGTGTCTGGCATGGCCAGGAATGTGCTCCATGGAGTATCCAGATATTGGCCAGGTTGGAGCTGCATTTCTAACCCAGCTGTTTTGGATTCACTCTTGTGGGAACCAGCTATGGGGAGGACTGGTGCTTGCTACATTATGAGACAAGGCACAGCTCTTGTGCCAAGACCTGGGAAGCTCAGCAGCACACTTCGGTAGCTGCTTTTGACATAAAAACTACCATATTTTTATGTGCAGTCTTGGAAGGGCGAGCTTAAAATCAAAGCAAATTAAGCAAAGTAAGAAAAATGCTTATCTCAGAGATAACAGGAAAGAGTCATGTTAAAGATCTGGGTCTTACTACTGATTTTCAAGGACATGATCAGATAACCCTCACTGTGACTGCTTATGGTTTTTCATATCTCCTTCTTTTTGCATATCAGAACTAGTATTAACATCCTGTTAAACCTGCGTTTAAGAGTTACAGTTCAACAGTTTGAACTCACCTAGTCTAGAAGAGAGAGAATTTTACTCAACTTATTCTCTTTTCACCAACCCAGATGGGTTACAGGAGAATGGGAGCCTTGCAGCAAAAGCTGTGGGAAAACAGGGTATCAAGTTCGATCTGTCCGATGTATCCAACCTCTACATGATAATACAAATCGGTCTGTTCATACCAAGTACTGCAACAACAACCGTCCAGAGGGCAGGAGGCCTTGCAACCGGGAGCTTTGCCCAGCGCAGTGGAGAATTGGACCCTGGTCACAGGTCAGTCGCTTTCTGGAGGTCTCAAGCAACTGATTTCTTATAATGCAGGGGAGAAAATCTTGGCGTTTGTTCTGTGCTTTCTATTCAAATGCATTGACACAAACTACATAGAGGGTGTCTTGCTTCAGCTGCTACTACTGCCGCAGAAAGTGAGTTAGATGGACAGATGGTGGTAGTGAAACAGCCAGTGAAGCCATCCTGCAGTGATGCTGGATGATCCAGACCCTGCGAGCCATCCGTACAAGATGTCAGCATTGGGAAGCCTGACTTCTACCTGCTCTTTGTTCTGCTCACAAACATTTACCTGTTGGCACTAATTTCTAATCCATTGTTTCCCAAGGATGGCTGGGGTCTAACTGGTGCTTCTCCTTCCAGTGCTCTGTCAGCTGTGGCAATGGCACGCAGGATCGCCCGGTCCTATGCCGGACCAGGGACAATGCTATCGGCCTTTGCAAAGAAAATAAACCGGAGACTGTAAGGATTTGCAGACTACCTCCATGTCCAAGTAAGTGCTTGTCTTCTCTGGCATTTATTACTTGCTGGAAAAAGTTATGTTATTTGAAATACCTTCATTGAATTTGTACTTGTGTGCTGCATCTGCCTGGGGTGGCAATTCTCCATGGCTCTGGTTTTGAGCAGACTTCCAAAATGCGGAACATGCTGGGCTTGGCAAGAGGCTGCTGGGTTGTGGCTCATCAAGGTGTCCTGGGTACATGGTCAAAGATGCCTCTTTGCTTTCCGCATCTCCAGCATCAGTTCCAGGCTTCTTTTCCATTCTGTCAAGCACAAGTTGTCTTTAGGGGTTGTCTAACTCAATTTTTTTAAGCTATAATAAATTTATTCTTACTTAATCCAGGACACTAATGCCTTTATCCTTATTAGCTTTTCAGCTGCTTGCAAATGATGCTTGTGAGATCATTTAATATATTCCTATCATTAAGTAATTAATATTTTTCTTTTATTCCTGATATATTTCTCCGGGTAGCTTTTGATTCCTAATTAATTAGAACCAAGCTGTCATTTATGGTCTCCAATACAAAGATTTTAGAGAAGCAGTATAACTAAACTAGACCGGGTGTATCTTAGGACATACTGCTGCTGTGAGAAGTTCTGTTGGAGAACTGGCCTTCAGGCTGTCTTTAATGTTGGTTGTTGCAGTAGCAAACTGGCAAAATAAGACCCTCTGCCCAAAACTACACAGCCCAGTCATAATCCTTCCCGAGGCTCCTTCACTGTTGAAGCCCACTGATGGTCTTACCTTATCCGCTTCTAACAGGTCAATTACTTAATGCTAATATATGTCGTGTTATATCTTTTTTTTCCTCTATTCAAGGAAACGTTTCTGATCCTTCAAAGAAAACCTACATGATACAATGGCTGTCAAGACCTGATCCAGACTACCCCATCCAGAAAATATCTTCAAGTAAAAGACCCATTTATAACTCTGCCTTTGCCCTTAAATGCATGCCACATCGAATGTGGACTTTGCCTTTTGCTCTCTTCTTCTCTCTATGCGGAAAGTTCCCTTGACTTTGCCAAGTTTAAATCTTGGGCTGAATCTTTTTTTCACACCAGGCACTTGGTGCTCGGTGTCTTTCTTCTCTGGAGCTTGCATAGCACTGGTGGTGGAGGTCTTGAAGTGTTGGATGTGTGAAGTTGGATCTCCACAGTATGTTGCGATCCTCTGAAAGGGAGCTGGGATCAGTTTGCTTGTTGCTTGGTGATGGTGAAAAAAGGCTCTTACTGGTTCATGATGTTCAGTTTGATAGCAAAACTGAGAACTTATTGTGAATGTGATCACATCACAATAATGACACCTTGTAGTGCTAAAGTTCTCCTTTATCTAAAAACCCTAAATCTCATAACTCTCTGGTTTCAGTTCGCTGACAGGGTAGACTGATGAGTGAAAGAATTTTTTCATTCCATTTTCCTTTGCGGTGCCATTGCTTTACTCACCCTTGCTGCTCAGTTTTTCTTCCTGACCCTCAACATTTATGTTTGTAACCCGTGGAGGGCTCACTGGGAGGCAGAAGCTCAGTTTCTGTCAGTACTTTCTGTGCTGCTATGACACCATCCGCTCTCACCAAACTCCTGGTGGTGATGTGGGATATTTTTCCTTGAGGAGAGCTGCATTCCTTTTCCCCTTGCACAATTTTTGCCAGTTTTGCATACTTTCACTTTAGAAACAGAACGGAAGCAGAACAGGCATGGTCCATGTGGAAGGTTGCGTGGTGGTGTTTTTCTTAACCTGGCAGAGGCAATATGGTGTTTTCATCGCCTACGATGTCTCCAGCTGCTCAGCACGGAGCTGTTTATACTCATTACATCTTTGGTCTTTTTTCACCATGTGCATGTCTGACTTGACTGGTACGATTGTATGTGTGTGTGTGTGTGTATGCTCTATAGATGTGTCAACTGGCAAACATAACAGTGTGAACTACTACAGAATTACCTCAATTTTTATTGCTTTTTTTGCTTAGAAGAAGAATTTTAGAAAAATGCCTTAATGTTGAAATGTAAATGGCATTAATTTACCAGATCCAGCTTTAAATATAAACAGTACACTGGTACCTTGAGTTAATCTTCATATGGAGTGTTTTTACTTGAATGATAACTATTAGAAGGCAGTAAATTTAATCCGAGGTTAATTTGCACAGTGCATATCCATATCTTCATCAAGACAGGATTGTGACCTGACTTACTGAAATTTAACTGACATTCTTGCTTCACCTTCCGTGTTTGTGTTGAAGATCTGGAATTCACAAGTCATAAATCTGTGACAGTCAGTACCAATAGTAGACGCGCATCCACTCTAAATCCGCAGCCTTGGAGCAGATATTGCTACCTTATTGCTTTGATCATATCTTTTGGAAAAGTGGCATTTTGGAATATTTGGGTCGTCAACAGTGTAGCACTTCAAACTTGTCATTATCATGTGATCACATACTTAAATTTTTGCTGTTAATATGATAATTTCCTGAAACATGTTAGCAATTTACATGACAAGGTGAAAAAGCAAAGACACGTATCTGGCACTGAATACTGTTATGTAAAATAATTGGTGTTTAACTGTATAAATATATTCATGACTGTTACCTTTAAATAGACAATGTTTAGTGATGTTTCAAGAGATGGGTGGCTATAGAGAATGGTGCAATAAGGTATCTGGGCATTGTGCACTCTGTCTATATGCACTTTGGTTTATCAGGGATATTTTATTAGTGTTTTGTATGTATTTAACATAATATTAAAGATGTGCCAATTCAGTTTGCTTTTCAATATTTTTTTATGAGACTAATGTGTACCAAAGTGACTGTGAAACTGATTTATTTTTTTCTTACTGATGTTTTGAAGATATACTTCCAGTCTGTCATGCATACTGCAAGTAAAAATAAATAAAAGTTCAGCAAATCTGGGTATTTTGGTTTGGATAGAGGATAAAAATTTCATTCTGGCATTCATAAGCTACAGAGTTTATTTATATAACTTATCAGATGTCACTAAACATATTACATAATGCAGTTTTATTTTCATGTAATTTTAAGCTTGTCATTATGTATTTTTTGACGGGGGGAAAAAAAAAAAGGCATTTTTCTAAAGGTGCATTTAGTGATTCTTACAAAGCCAAGAACAGATCTGCCTTGTTGAAACTACATTTGAACGTTGTTGGCTTTCATTTTGCAAGCTATTCGGAGAAGCTTGCTTCTTGGAGAGGTCATGCAACACAAGGCAAAATGTACAAAGAGAGCTCTACATCGTTTGTAAATATATATATAGCTGTATAGGGACATCGAGTCCTTTGTATAGAGTTGTGCACACAGGTAGGAACAGTTCCAGCTCTTAAAGACTGGTTTGAGAATGTCTCCAAAGCCAAGGTACTATTCTTAGGTTCCTAAGGAAGAAGTTGTTCTTTATTTCCAGCACCATCTCAGTTTAGCATTTGACAAATATGAAAAAGAATTGACGCATTTGAAAACAGGAGCCAGGGTTTTGCTCTTCTGCAACAAATGCAACAATCGGGGCATAAATACAATGCAGGAAAGGTGTTTTCACCTTCCTCAGCCAGCACTAGCATTTTAAAGCAGCAGCAAGAGTTACTAGTTTATTTTAGACTGATATGTTTGCCAATTAAACACCTATAATGCCCTGTTTTGTTAACTGAGGATGAGTGAAGAAGCAACATCTATGCTTTCCGAGTTCACTTAATATCTCTGGGTCTGCTCTGGTTCTCTACTTTGCTCTAAGGTTGTTGACAGGGTAAGTCAGTATTCACAGTGGGATGGTGAAATACGAGCTCCAGTACCACGCTGACTTGAGCACACTGTCTGCCATCGGGTATGCTCTAAATAAAGACAAGTAATTGGAGTTAGTCATCCTTTACTGTAAGAGTAGGTGGAAACGTAGTAAGAGCAGGGAGAGAGGCAGAAGTGATTTCATCTCTGTCTCGGCGCTCTGGTCACAGAGATGTTTTGTTACTCATTATGCCAAGCGTTGGTCAGTCTGCCTTTCTCCTCAGCACTCTCCTCTCCTACAAGCCCTCTGACTCCTCTTTCTTTCATCATGGGCTGCGTGTTGGGATTTTTCCTTCACTGCAGTTCCCGATAGTTCCTTGCTCCATCACTTCAGCCTGGAGGCACAGGAGCAGTAGAGCATGTGTGTAGGACACATGTAGCTTTCTCTCCAAGGAGCCTGCTAACCTCTCACTGTCCATCCACTGCCAATTCATATGGTCCTTTACCTCCTCTGAGCAGAAATCACAAGGGCTTGAGTAATCTCTGAGTAGGCTTCTATTTATGTTCCTCAGACAGTAGCACAATTTGGCCAGTTCACCTTTAATATCTTAGCCTACATTTTGCCACCTCTTTTTCAGCAAGATCAGGATCTGCCATAACACCTCTATTATAGTGCAGAGTGTCAAAACAGCTATTGACAGATTATCGTTCTTTCTATTTTCTTACAGTTTTAGAGTCAGTGACACAAAAATCAGGACTTGTTACTGAGTCTCCCAGTCGTTAATGGGCCGGGTTGGCTCCTTTGCACTGGAGTCTGTTGTTCTGAAAATATCAGCTCCACTTTTCTCTCGAGGAAGGGACATGCTCAGGCAATGCTGCTGATTTCAGAATAGAGGTACCTGGCAAAAATACCACTCCAGTGGGAGATGGATTCATTCTGAGAGTTACACGGTACACACTGAAATAAGGCTTGACTTTCTTGAGGCAGTCCGGATAAATATAAATTACTCCTGACAGTGGTTACTCACTATTAGAGTGCAGAAGAGCATTAAATAGAGCAAAGCAGGGAGAAAAACATTTCTCAATATAAACCTTGATGACTTTTTGGGAGTTTAATGTAGCTTTACCAACAACACAGTAATATGGGTGTGCTTGGAACTCTAAGCCAACGCAGTAATGGAATTCATCGTGACTGCGTGGTCTTCAGGGTAGCGCTTCCAGAATGTGAAGTCAAAAATCAGAGTGTTACAGTCTATAGCGTGAATGGGGCTGGTACAAACAGTTCAGATCAGCTTTGCATCCCTTGAAGTGAGCTGAGTTTTGGGTTTAATATTAATCCTGCTTCTGCTTACAGAAGGCTCATTTGCCAGTTTCCCATCCCACTTTAAATATCAAACCCTCTGCCCACTGCCAAAGCTTCAGCTGTGTTTCTTTTTTCTGATTAATGTGAAGATGCTCTTTATTTATCTGTTCCCTTTTTCTCTTTCAGAAGATCATTGTCAAGGAGACAAGTCAATGTTTTGTCGCATGGAAGTTCTCTCTCGTTACTGCTCGATTCCTGGTTACAATAAGCTGTGTTGTAAGTCCTGTAACATGTACAGCAACATAACAGAGGTGGACAATGTAACAGATTCTAACATAAATAAGAATAATGTCATTGAGGAGGAGCTCCTGACCACCCTCAGCCCTCGCATGGGCCTGTCCACAACACAGTCTGCAACCAGCCCTCCTCTTGTTCCCAAAACACGTCCACCTCCTTCCAATGCAACTGATGAGCACCCAGAAATCAATGCAGTGGATGTTCCCTATAAAATCGATGGGCTGGATAACGATGTATCGCAGCACAACATCATTACACGGAGAAGGATACCTTATGAAAGGACAAGGAATCAAAGAATTCAGGAGCTGATTGCTGAGAAAAGGAAAAAAGAGACTCTTAGGAAAATAAACTAAGATGGGAATGTGGCACAAACAATGTTTTTCTCTTATAGAGACGTTACCAACATCATGGTATTGCCCGTGTTGTAGAGACTAAAAATGAGGAAAAATCAAAGTGGTGCTATGGCAAAGATGCCAAATTCTGAAGCCTACTATAAATGGAAATGACAGATTGTTTCATAAGTGCTAATCTGAACACTTTGACAGCTAGGTTTACAGGGTATGGTAGAGTATTAGTGCAATATCATTACAGCATTTCACTGAATCCAAACAAACTGTAGTACCTAGGCCAGGTTAGCAGGTTTCTTCTTTATGGGCTCTTTTTAAGTCTTCTATTCCTGTGTGAAACTGCTTGGGAATAGTAATGGAAGTTACACTTAGGATGGAGGAAAACAGTCCCAAGACATGATAAACCCTCTTCATACTGACAAGCAGGTGGCCAGCATCCTGTGGTGCTTCTGTGCATTGCATAATCCAGGCACTTGCTGGCCCCCAGTTCAGGAGGGTACGCAGGGACATGCCAGGCTAAGCTTAGGTGACTTTGGTAGAGCTGCCTTGGTGGTCACAGCCAGGCATGTGCTTACGTAGCTTTCTGAACTGAGCCTGTGTAAGAAAATATATAGAACATGCCGTAGCTATATATTTATGTGTAAATTAAAAACTGGCAAACAGTGCTTTACATATTTCCATAACAATTTCAAAGGATTCTCCTAGACTTTTGCATACATACAAGACATTTAGTAGGGTAGATCGGCCAACTTGGACTGACAACATCCGAGTCTTTCTGTTTACAATTATGCATATATTTGAGTCTTTAAGTTCCTGTAATGCAACAGCCTCAGTGATCTTTGTTGGTTGGTGCTTTTTTTATTGGTATGATTTTTTTTCTACCCACATACTGTTTAACTTAAAGATGACTGGATTGTTGTTGCCTTTTCTTTGGTGCTTTGTTAAGAAAACATTCTTTTTCTCCCATAGGATGAGATTATTTTGGAGGAAATACTTTTGTATTATCTTCCTCTCCTTAGGACAGCTTTACTGGTGCAGAAGTGAACAACTCTTTGCTGTGCCCTTACATATACACAGTCACACACATGTGTACTCACAGTACCAGGTCTGCTAGAAATGTTAAGATGTGTAACCTGACAACCCTTTGAGTACTTCCTTTCCCCTCAGGGTCATCATGGTTTTCATAGGTCATTTTGAATTCCTGGTTGGCAATCAGAAGATGAATTCAGCTTGGCTCTAACCCTGGAGGGATGGGGAGCTGCTGGTTCCTGCTGTGGGTGACATCTGAGCAGTTTTAATCCTGTCTCCTGGCTTTGACTCTTCCATTTGTCTCCTCTTTGCTGGTAAATCTTCTGCAGAGCCCAGGGCTTCCCTGAAATCCTCCTTTACCACTGGTAGGTCTGATGGCTCCTAGCTCAGATTTTCCAGTAAGATCTCATCCTCCAGCCCGAGCTGGTCTCAGTTTGCAGCAGTGCCAGTTATAAGCCTGTATATACAGTCACATAGTTATTGGAAATCTGCTGAGTTTCCAGCTCTTCTGTGGCCTGGCTGCTGGCAATGAGCTTCAGAAGTATCGCAAGGTGAACCACATGTGGCTTCCTGCAACTCTGCCTTCTGCCCTCGACCACCACGGCTGAATGAGCTGCGCAGTCTCCTCTTCAAAGCAAGCCAATCCTGCTGGAAAGGAGGCAGGAGCCTGCCCAAACAGCAGACATTGCAGCAGTGAGATGTTGAACTGTTCTGGCCCGAACTGTGGCCAGAAGTCTTTGAAGGACAAGACCCGGTTTAAGAAAAACACTTTATGGAGATACTGGCCAAAGCAGAGAAGGAATGCTTTCAGCTGGTGTGATGGCATCAAGCATCCCTTCTTAGAAAGGACTGGGGTGATACACTTGGGTGAGTATTCAGGAGCAGCTCAGAGAGTACGAGGATGGGAGTTACGCTGAAGACCATGAAGACTGGGAAGCATAATGGGCCTGGTAGAAGTCCAGAGCGCTGGGAAACATCTCCTGGGCCAAGCAGACGTGGCTGCAGATGTGAAAGCAAGCAACAAAGTCATCTGTTCTTGTTTTGAAAAGTAAAACTAAAGCTCCACAGTTTGGCAGCATTGAGCAGCAGTTGGCCTGGCAGTGGCAGGAGTCTCAACTCACACTTTAACTCATGAGACACTAAACACTTTCCTGCAGTTGAAGGCTGCTTATCTTTAGTTGCCTTCACTCATGCCAGCTTTGCTCCATTCCCTGCCCATCACTACAGAGCCACCATGTACTGGCAAGCCCAGTGCTGGCCCTAGGAGCCTTGTGCCAAGGGGTTTGTGGTTGCCTCCAGCCAAGTTTCAGTATCGGTGTAGGGTCAGGTCACATCTGTGCAAAACAGAGCAGTGTAGTAATGAGTGCTGAAGGGAAAAAAAACCCCCACCATGCTATTTATAAGCAAGGAAGATGTATCTAAATCAACATCACGCCAGCTGGTGCGCCATGGGAGACACAAGCTGTAGCTGGGCTCCCAGCCTGTAGACTTAGTACTTCTTGCCTTCCACGTTTCCTTTACACAGATGTGGTTAGTGTAAAACTCATCTTTTCCCTTTCAAGTTATTATCCTCTTTTTAGCTCTGTGGACAATAAAAATAAACCACAACCCCCAGCTTTTTCAGATTGTAGAAGCACATCCAAGCGTATGATAAACTTAGGAAAAAACTTCACAAACCCAACGGTAGAGAGGGGTTGGGGCTTGAAGTTACACAGGCAGTGAAGTGGAAATTTCCTGCCTTATTCTCTGGGACTTTATGAAGACCCATTTCTCTGACCTCCAGAAGCCTGAGACAACCCATCTAAGAGCTTCTGTTCTTCTTTAGCTTCTGGAACTGGCTTAGTCAACCAGGTAATGTGAAGAAATGCCACAGAAGGAAGTGCTCACAATTCAAACGCTGTCTTACAAATAGCCTCTTCTGTCCAAAGTACTTTTAAGTTATGTCCTAATAGAAAATGGGGCAGGAATTTACCTGGTGCAACTTCAAGTGACCTTTCTGCAAACAGCATGAGGAAAGGCCTGTTCCAGCATGGTGACCCAATATTTGGAAAGGACTGGGCTGTTCTGTGATGAGCATTTCCAGTGTCTCCCAGGGCCAGGATTGCTGTAGGCTGGGCAAGGCCAATTCACACGCATGGCACAGACACCCAGCCTGAACTTGCAAAGTGGGCTCAAAGTTCAGCATCTTGCCCTCTTTGTTCTTTCTCTAGAGTGAGTCAGTTCTCAATCAAACAAACCAAAAGCATCTTTCCAGATGAAGTGGAAACTTGGAGCAGGAGCAGCCTCCCAAACGGCTGGTGTGGTGCTGCGCTAGGTCTGGTGTTCATTAGGGACCCAGCATAATGCCTACTGACATCTGCATTTAGGAGGGGCTTGCTCCCTTCTCAGTGTCATCTTTTGGGAGATTTAATTTGAATTATTTCTCTCTGGTTTTAGTTCTACTGAATATTTCTCTAGCTGTTATTTGAGGAATGCTGAAATGATATTTGAAGGAGCAGCTTCAGTCTAGATTGCTCAAGACAGATGCTGATGGACACAGTCTGGTTCATCTCCTTATGGAGCAGAGCCACCAGCTGCCTTCTCTTTACAGTCTTGCTGTATGAAGGGGGAAAAGAAGTCCTTTCAGACCAGGAAAGATGCCTTCTTGTCAAGCTGGTAACAGTTTTTCAGAAGGTGGTGTTTTCAGCAGTTCCTCATGATGGTCGTTTCTTAAGAACATGTACCTCACTTCTGGAAAACGCAGAGCAGAGCTCTATTGATAAAGAAAAAGCAGCCCAAGGCAATAGGTGGAGGTTTGCTTCCAGCTGATCCTCGTTCCATGTCATGCAGTGAAATTTTGGTCATTTTTTGGTTCGTTGAACTTTGACAACCATTTTCTATAATGCCGTAATTGGGCAAGAGCATCATCATAGTGTACCTTCTGCACCCATTTTGCAGTTACCCAGGTACTGCATTTTGAGCCCTAATGAGCAGAGAGTGGTACTTTAATGTAACCTAATCCCCCAAAACTAAAGCAGATTTGAAGTAATACATTCCTGCAGAGGCCATCTCAGAGATCCAAGAGCTAAAGCAGTGTGCTCCCATTAAACAATGCTATTTGTGATCTAACCATGCAAGTGCACAGCTTTCTAAATTGTCAGGTTTCTGTTGATCTAAACTTAAAATCCAAGTGACAGCCCCTCATGAAAAAGAAAATCCCAAACCATTACCCTGGTTCCTTTGGCTCCAATCTACTGCCATTTTTTTCACCAACATTCCTTTAGAAATTCCTGTAACCATCTGTTACGAATGCATCACTTTTTATATTCATGTATCCATTCAGTATTTAGAGTCTCACAACATCTCCATAGAATGCTTTCAGATATTTTGAGAACTCTAGAAATGGTGCTTTACCAGTACTCAAAGGGGTTTATGTTTTATTTTATTACGTAATGCATTTAATGTCTTATTTACTCACCTACAGAGCACAGTATTAGCTATGTTCATCTGAATATCTATTTACAACTTCCATTCACTTACATATACCTTAACAGAAATTGCAATAAATAGCCATTTCTTGTATATTAAAAATGTATATACAAATTAGAATCTTTAATTTTATAATTTATTAAATTCAAATGTCTGTGTTCTTTTGCAAAGTGTTTGGTTTTTCCCTGTGCTTTTTTCACTGAAGTAGCGTTACGCAGAGGGGGAGGAAGAATCAGCATCTTCAGACTCAAAACCAATTCAGTTTCCAAAACTTCATCTTAATGAAATGGGATTGGGATACACTTTCTGCCGAAGTCCTATATCCTTGTTACAACGTCCATTATCCAAGGCCAAATATTACAAAGACTAAAACCTCATTTGGTAACCACACAGAAATAAATCAAATGCACTTAAACCAGCTTGAGGCTCTCAGCCTTTACACTGGGCTGAAATCCATCCTGGCCCGTGCATCATCTCCTTAAAAGGCTTAGTAATTTAGGCTTCTATTCAGGACTGATGAGCAAATTTCACTTTGCATGTCTTATTGATAAAATAATTGCTCCTTTCCATGAAATTCTTTCGCATACATTTTCCTGCCACATCCTGTGTGCTTGTAGCCACGTTCCCTTTAAAGCATAATTGAATTGCTCCCATCTAATTGAAGTTTGTTGCTTGAGGATTTGAAAGATCCCCACTTACCTTGATTATTCACTTTTAGCACCATGCAGTGCATTCAAGTCCAACATGTTCTTTAATCAGGTAACAAACAACCTCAGCATTTTCAATATGGAAAAACATTTACTTCCTTAAATGCCGTGGTAAACAGTGACCCAGCCAAAACCTGGGTTTCATTTACTGCAGCAATTCATATAGTATCTAATTTACAGCTGTGACAAGGGTTATATTTAGTTGCCTTTTGCTTTCCCAACCCAAAGATTTTGAGATTTTAGAGTGGCCATGGGGAAGGGTTTCACGTCCATGTACCAGACATGAGAAACATGGGTCAAACACATGGGGTCAAACACATGCTGTCAAACACTTCCAACATCCCTCCTTTTCCCCAGTCTTCCTCTCTCTGTCTGAAATGCCTAAAGATGAAATTACAGGAGCCCATCTCTTACTTTCCCATCCTACATCAGCTTTTTAGCCCATTTCCATCCATTCTTCAGACTTGAGCTATAACCAGTGCCCATGTGGGAGCCCGGGCAGATGCACACACATGTACACACATGTACATGTAGCCCCATGGGGACAGCTCTGGCCCCTCTAGGTATTAAAGCTCATGAGCAGCATTTCCCTGGCATGGGGGTGATGCCAAATGCAAAGTGAAGCAGCAGAAGTGCTAGGGGCTCAGCTTTTTGGTACATGGCACAGAACCACATCAAATGCAAGAGCACTTCTAAAAACTCATGACAGTGAGAAGCAGAGCAGGATGACGCATGCAGAGAAACCACATCGTAGTCAAATCTGCTGTGTCTTATGCTTCATCAGGAGATTGCTCCCACCAGCCCTAGGTGTTGAAATTGAACTTTGCATCCATACTATGTCCAGCAGCACCGGGCTCCAGGCAGGGCAGTGATGGAGGATCTGCTCAGGCTGCTTGCATCTCCAGATGCAGAGTTTCTAGTTGAGTTACCACTAGATGGTGGCACGGCACAAGAAGTACAACTGTGAAACAGCCGCTGGACTTTCAGACCAAGGAGAAAAATCCCTGGATCTGGTGAGAAGGGCTTTCTGCGTCCACGGGCTGCAAGAAGGACCAGATGGAGTAAAACCCACTCAGCTCAGTCCCCAACACAGATGGATGTATTTGAAGATACTGTTGTACTGCTGTCCGTGCCTTGCCAGCAGCTGGGGGCTGAAGAACAGGTATGAAGCCTGCAGGAGAGAAACAGAGACAGCGGCAGCAGTGTGAAAGAGTTGTGATCAGCCCCAACACCCAAACCACAGAAAATAGTTCAATAATTAAGCTATATCCTGGGAGCGCTAGTTCTTCGGTCATCTAAACACAGCCCAGCTCTGGCTGATGATAATAAAGTTTAGAGGATAGTAACATTGCAAAGTTTTCCACTGACAGTTATCACTAACTCGTCTTGCAATTGTTTTAATCAGACAAAGCTCCTTTAATAAAAGAAATGCATCAGCTATGGGAAGACCAACCTGTCTCGGGTGAGCTGCCGGCTTGGATTAGCAGCCAAATGCTGAGCAGTTTGTAATAAATCATTTATTCAGCAAAACAGGATCCGTTGTCTGGTTTTAAGTGACTGGATGTTCTTGCTGTTATTTGTGATTAAAGAATCTCTCAGTGCAACAAAAGGCATTTATAGCAGGTTTACTGGAATTGTTTGGGACCTTTCGGAGCTGTGCTGGGGGTTCTGCGGGAGCGACAGGCACAGCTTCCAAAACAAAATTGATCTCTGTATTTAAAGGGTGTAGATGCCAGGGCCTGAAAAAATGAAAGCTGGACTTCGGTGCAGTTGACGTCTTTCTTCAGAGCAAAGGGAAGCAAACAGGGTTTCCTGGGAGCTTAGCAGTCACCCACTCTTCTGCACATGTTTGTACTCCAAATGGAGTCCATTTGGGTTTGTTTTCAGCATGAGGAGAGGTGGATCAGCAGCATGGCACATTTAGACCCCCATGCCTCATTAACAAGGGCATGTAGTGACAGAACAAGGGGAAATGTCTTTAAACTGAAAGCAAGTAGATTTAGATTAGATATTAGGAAGAATTCTTCCCTGTGAGGGTGCTGAGGCGCTGGCACAGGGTGCCCAGAGAAGCTGTGGCTGCCCCATCCCTGGCAGTGTTCAAGGCCAGGTTGGACACAGGGGCCTGGAGCAACCTGCTCTAGTGGAAGGTGCCCCTGCCTGTGGCAGGGGGCTGGAACTGAATGATCTTTAAGGTCCTTTCCAACCCAAACCAGTCTGTGATTCAGTGAAAATGATGTATAGAAAACGCAAGTGTACAAAGACACAGTGTAACATTTGCAGGTCAGTAATAACATAAATAAAAAATATTTCTGTTATTTCAAGTAAATATCCTGGATTCCTGGGGGAACTCCAGCCAGCAGCCACCATGGCTTGCGCTTTATGAGACCTCCAACTGCTTTAAAACCAGCCTGTACCAGCACCGAAACACAGGCAGCCAGCACCGGTGGGAGCCAGGCAGATGAACCCATTGCACCAGCACCACTTAGGAACCAGCAAAGGCTCCCTGGAGTCATTTTCCAAGCTTAATTGAAATCCCAAGGAAAACGAGTGCCTTCTCAAAGCCTCCTGAAGGACTCCACCTGTGTTCCCAGCTGGATGGAGAGCTCAGCAAACAACCCTTGAGCTGAATGGCAGTGGGCTGCAGCAGCTCAGCCCTCACAGCAACCAGTGCCTCATTGCAAGAGACAAGCAATACCTGCTAATTTCCAGAAAATCTGTGTGCAGCAGTGACAGTGTTTGTACAAGGAGCTGCCACCAGTTACTGTGTGAGCTGCAGTCAAGGCAACAGCTGTGGGTGCCACATTTCTAACCCAGCTCTGTCTAGTTAATACAAAACCAGCTCATTAATGTTTCACAGGAATATCTTTGCCATGTACTGTAGCAGCTGCTCGCTGTAACGCACAGGAGGTTAATGGGATGGGGGATATAATTAGGGAACACAAATCATGTGGAATTTGGCACAAATCAGGTCAAACTCTTTTCCTTTCCTGGGCTTTTAACAAAAAACATGCAAGAGAGAAGCAGCTGGCTGCACCGAGGCTTGGCTGTGCTCAGGGTCATGCTAACCCCATCCCCTGGCACTGACTCCGCTCCCTTCCTGACACTCTCACATGTTTTTAGATACCAGCTCCAGCACAGGAGCTGGGTATCAGCATTGCCCAACCATGAACCAGTCACAATATTTGCTGGTTTACCAAAAAACCTGCTTTTTTCAGGCAGGACTGTGGCAGGATGATGTGCTCTGGCTGATGGACGTCCCTTTGCAATGCTGGTCCCTTTGGGTGCTGCGGCTGCTCTGGGAGGAGGAGAGGGCAGAAGTGAGTGAAGGCGGAGAGATGCCCAGCAGGGTAAAAACTGCTTAACAGCAAGAAATAAAAGTTTAAAAAAGTGAATTTACAGTTCTAGTGTTTACTGGGAAAGCTTGAAACTGGCACTCTAAATGTCCCTTGGAGACCTTTTAATCAGAAAGTGATTTCTGATCACTTTCTGATTCACCTTCAGTTTAGTGAAGGTGAATCACTGATTCACCTTCAGTTTAGTGTCTCTTTGACCCGGCACAGCCTCCTAGTGAGGAGCTGGAAAACTGGGATTTCTTTCGAACTGGGATTACTGCAGCCTAGGACAGAGCTGCCAGTGCCAAAGCCCAGGCTCAGCTGTGGCACCACAGGCAGGAGTAGAGCAGCCATGTGGCATCATTAAGCTGTCACATTGGTGCCACCAGGGCTGGCCTGAATCCAGCCATTGAGCTCCACATGCTGCCCAGCTCCTCGCATCCACACGGGTATCCGTGTGCCAACCCAGGCTGGAGGAGCTTTTTCTCTTCTACCTTTTCTGTGCAAATTCATTATTCTGGAAGGCATAAGGTGATATTTTTCCCTGAAAAAAGAAATATTCCTTGCAATATTCCAAAGCAAAAGTTATTTATGGAGCAGCCTTGGCACTGCTGGTGCCCCACTGGGGGGACATTGGCTTCAGCCAGCAGTGCTGGTGCCAGCCCAGTGTCCCTGTTTGGCATTAAGAGCATTTTTCCTGAGAAAACCCAAAATGGGAATTGACTGTGCTACCCATTTAGTGCTCCCAAAGATTGATTGGTTTGTTTATCCGAACATCAACAAGCTTTATAAATGCCCAAAGGAGAGCAGCCTGTTACACTTGTGCAACTCTGTTGGAACACAAGGCTTTCCCTAAAACTGGAAGCATTAAAAAATAGAGCTAACAAACAGATAAACAACCAAAAAAAAGTCACTGTACAGCATGTAGATGTCAGTCTCTCAGCCAAGCCTTGCAGAACTAATACCTCCTGTTTGCCTTGGCGCTGCTGTTGCTGTTTTCTTTCTCATTTGGTTTTTAATCCCATTTGGTTACTGTTTTGATGCACTCAGGAATGCTGATTCACCGTTCTCTCCCAGGGGAGTATAAATACAGGAGACTGAGATGGTTTAACCAGAGCTGGCCTCAGAAGTTCTTGGGAAAAACTTTGCAAAGAGACAAACAAGCATTCAAAGGTGCATCTTTTGTTTTTCCTAATTAACATCTTCTGAGCAACCACTTGATAAAGGAGGAAACCGAACTGCTGGGGTTGAGGTAAAGAAAATAGAGGGGTTGCTGTAAATGATGTTGGGTTAATGATAGCTACTGATTACACTCTATATGGTGTTTGTAAATTTATAGTTTAATTTTCATATCATCAAGAATTTAAAAACAATGATAGAGAACAAATCATTTATATGGGGTTATCTGAGTAATTCCAATAACAGTGATTTGAATAAATGTGATTTTCCTGAAGTAATGCAAAACACCGGGAAGAAACTGATTTCAATAGGTAAAAGGGGTTTGTACTGCAAATCCATACTTTTAGTGTAGTTGCATGAAGAAACACCTTACCTAATCACATAAAGAGAGGCTCTTGCTCACTTTAGAGGCTCTTGGGCAGCTTCTCATTTGCAGGGTGCGAGGTCTCTGTTGCCCCATCCTCCCAGGGGAGGCTGCCACCGAAACCATGCAGAGAGAAATGGCAAAGCATCAGCAGGGGCCCTGCTCCTGTCAAACACCTGATAACTGAACACTGAGCCTAATTTGGCTGCTCTCAAAGCAGCGTAAGGGTTGGCCATGGCCACCCTGGCACCTTGCCTGTCCCCAGTTCTCTTACTCCATCAGACCATGTGGTCCTTGAGAAGGAGACATATCGAGCTGGGAGGACGGATTTTCCAGGGGAGGGAAATGATCTTGAAGAGTGTTATGAAGAGAATGTACCTGTGCACATCTGCAGATGTGGATTTTTTATTCCAGATCACTGATTTTCCTCATGAAATGGCATTCCCAAGCTTTATTTTGCAACTGCTTAGAGTACCTGGGGTCTGAGGTTTTGTTTTTTGATTTGATAGTAATTATGATGCCTGCAAGCAAAGAGAAATATAAGCTCAAAGTTGTTACTACAGCATGATCCCAGCTGGTCATTGCTGTTAGCAAATTCAATGCATGAAGTTTAAGGGTCATTTCAGCTAAAACTTCAGCTGTTTGGCATCAGAAATCCAGACAAAGAGCTTAAGCTTGCACACCTTTTATATTTAAGTGCCAAACAACGACTATTTCCAGAAAGCAAATAATCTCTGCTTTGAACCATATCCTGAAGGGATGCACAAGTCTTTTGAACAGCTTATTTTTTTCCACTGGAGATAGACAGACCCTGGATGATGAGCATGGGCCCGGGCGATGAAATCAACAAAGCCAATTCCAGCCCAAAAGCTGAGAATATTTGCATTAAAACTAAAGCAGTGATCTTTAATGTAGGGTTTTGCTTTACTCTCCATCCCTCCCAGCAGCTCAGGGCAGGTGGTTTGGGGAGCAGCAAGGTTCGTAAGCAATCACACTCTCTGCTTGCTCACACAGGGGTGTTGTGCAGCGTAGCTATTCCCCAGTAGTGAATAGCGTCTATTAAGGCTCCCTCTGAGGACAGTATTGGGAAATAAAAGCAGAAGGAGAATTCTGCGGCAGAATTCACCTCCCCACCCAACGTGATGCTGCAAGAGAGGCTACATGAGGGACACTGGAATTGTACTAGAATTGCAACCAGGTTGCAGCATGTCAATAAGCCATAAAACAAAGACAAATCCCTGCCGCCCAGAGACCTGGATGCTGCCAGTCCTCCCGGCAAAGCAGTTTGCCACAATGCATGTGTGTGGTTGGTGTTTGCCAGCTCAGCAAAACAGAAAAGGGTGATGCTGTGGGCAGTGGGGAGAGGAGCAGGGCCTGGGGAGGGACAAAGCTGACAGTGCAGAGCTGGCTGTGCTGTGCCTCTGCAGTGAGTATACAGCTGAGCACAGACCCGGGAGGGAGGAGAGCAGTGACAACAATGCTGCAGGCACCCCGCCCTGGGTAGACTTGGCAAAGTGGCATGAATTTGCTCATGAAATAAGGCAGAGAAGAAGCAAAAGCAGCCTAAAATCTTGGGAGTCCCTCTTTCAGCAATGAAATATGATGGTATTGTGGCTCCTCTTTTTACATCCCCCCAACTCAGAGCACAGGCAGCCTCTCCTGCAGCACTGCACTCGCATTTCACATGGAGAAATGTGACAAGGCAGTTGATCGGCAGGGATTTGTCATGGACCATCCTGCTGGGTCAGGCTGGCTGTGCCTCCCCGGTGCCCGTTTGTTGTCCCGATGGCACGCGGCGTTTGTGAGATGCGGGCTCTTGTCAGGGCAGGCAGGCAGCCAGCGGGCTATATTTAGCTACAGCGACAAAACAGGCAGCAGAATCAGCTGACTGGAGGCAGGGAGCCTGATGCATGGTTTAGTTGTAGACAGCACATACTCTGTACTGAAAACAGGGAGGGACACAGCAGGGGAGAGACGTGGGAGCCAGGGGAGCCGAAAGCCACCCATCCCTCCGCACCAGCATCAGTGCAGGTAAGGGCTGGGTGCTGCAGGAGCCGGGTTTGGATCCGGGATGTGTTCTGGGTGTTGCTGGGGAGGACCCAGGGTGACTGCAGCTGGTGATGCTGTGGTGTGGATGGAGGTGAAGCTGCAGGGCAAGGTTGTGTTTTAAGGGGGTTACTGGCTGCTGGTGGAAGGGGACCTCAGCTTGGATGCTGGTGCGGTGCCCAGGGCGAAGGGATCGCATCCGGGCTGGAACTGATCCATCCCATCAGAACAGTTTTGCTGTAAATAGGTAATTTAATTTCCTTCCGGAGAAAGGGCATGTTAACAGGACTCTGTTAACGATTAGTGCTATCGTAAGTTAATGTGGCATGCGTGTGCCCATTAGCTGGAGCATCCGGCTGCCCTCCTCAATGCTGGGGTCAGAGCAGGCCCAGACGCTGATGCTGCTGAGCTCAGGCAAAGGGTGGGATGAAAGGCAGAGGAGCAGATTGCTTTCTTAATGCTTAAAGAAATAAGAAGAATGAAGCAGACAGAAAAAAGAAAAGGGAATAAACAGGCCATAAGGTTTGCAGCAAGCATCTCCTGCTCTCAGTCAGTAAATCCCAGCTTGGCTGACTTTACCAGGAGCACCTGAGATGAAAACCAGTAAAAGCTAGCAGCAGCTTGGGGGGGGATGGACACCCCATTAGCTCCACCCTGGGCTCAGCAGGAGCTGCTCACTTGAGCTCCGTATGTGATCCACAGCTTCACAGGGAGGTTCAACAAAGCCAGATTTATTTCCAGCAATGACAAGCAGAGTGTTAAAATAGCTAGCAAAGCACTTTTGTGGTTAATCACAAAACAAAGCTATATTGTGTGGGCAGATTATTCACATATGAATTCGGGGGGGGGGGGGTGGATAGTAAAAAATAAAATACAATAAAAAGGATCCAGGTTATGTGGTCATTTCTGCCAGAAAGGAAGATAAGCAAAGCACAGGGGAGAGTGTTTTCAGAGAGAAAAACTCATCAGTATGGTTAGCAAACACTGCAACATGAAATACTTGTAAAAAAAGGTTTACCTGAATAGTGGGAGCAGCTTGATGGGAATCCATCCTAAAAAGAGTTGACGATAACTATTAGAATATCAAAAAGAAATGAATTAAATCACTATTGAGATCAGGTCTTGCCTGTTTGGACACAATGTGAACTCAGAGCCCTGTTAGAGTGAACAGACCAGTGGAGTATTAAATAAGGGGAATAGTTTGTCCCTCACTGCTACAACACAGACAGTGAGATGAGCTGGTGCACCTACACCATGCTGCTGACGCCTTGCATTGCTTCAGAAGGGAGCACCATTGCTGATCTCTTTAATGAACCTTTTATTTTCTACTGCACGTAATCACTTGGCTTCTTCTGTACACACGGGCTCTATATGAAGCCAGGGATATCAAAATTTGCCAGAAGACTTTTAAAATGCAGTTTCTGTGAACACCACCATTTGCCACAAGAAAGCGTCAGGTGTCTCAGGTAGCACGGACTATACAGAAGCAAGCCCAGAATTCCTTTAGGGCAGCTGCCTTTGATGCTGACCATGTCTGGTCTGTTCTTTGCAGCCATGGCACCCCGGATAAGATTGAGTCTTTCAAAGCCTCTCCCAACCATACGTGAAACCCACGAGGAGGCGATGGAAGATTCAAGCAGCAACCCGAAGCGCACTGGAAGTGCTGCAGCCAGCTCAGACTCATACTCCAGTGACGATTACATCCAGTCCATTTGCCACCTTGCCAGACCCACCTTCCTGGGCCTTCCTGAAAGCAGCCATAAGGATCAGGACAGAAAGACCCTGAAGACCATTGAAGACATGTCATGGTCTCCATCCCTCGGGAGGATGCAGCAGGAAATGTCAAAATGTAAACTGACCAATTTAATCTCAAATGTGGTGCCGCTGGGAAAGGTTGTTCCTGCAGAAACCGAATTCTGGTCCAGAGAGGACCCCCTGGCACAGATCTATACCCATGCAGGAAGGCTCTGCTCCTCCAAGGCTTCTTTGTACACTAAAAACTCCAGCACTGGATACTCACAGTGCAACTCTTCCACCCCAAACAGTGAACTTCATCCCCCAATCATGAAAGAAAAAGCCACAGGGAAACCCACTTTTCCACGAGTGTTCAGTTTTCCAAGGCTTCCCTCCCCAAGACCAGCGCAGAAAGAATCAACCTGCTCTGAGCTGAAGTACCTCAGAAAAGATGAGGGAACAGTTTTAGGGAGTAGCCACAGTCAGAAAGAAAACGGCCCCGTGTTCATCAATGGTGAAGAGCTATCACCATCGTCAGCCAGAGGGAAGCTGGTAGGAAACCCAGCCTTGCACTGGTCTGTCAGAAGCTGTTTGTTCAATACAACAGGCACCAATGAACAAGAAGGGAGAGAAACGTCTCACTGTGACAACAAAAATGTAGTGGGTGATGTACCCACTAAGCAGAGATACTCCGAGTGTTTCCGAGTACCTAAAAAAGCCATGATCCGTAACTGGATTTCAGAGCACAGATGCATCTGGAAAGAAGCAAAGGTGAAAGCGTGTTTGCTCCCAGCCATTGCTGAAGTGTGAAGAAGCAGCTGCTCAGAATAATTCTATTCACAAGATATAACCACCCTGTGCTCTAGAAGCTCTCCCTGGAGTCCTTACACAGAAAACATGGCTTGAATGTGCATGCAAGTCAGGCAGACCTTTGTGACCCCTTGTATCCCTCAGCAGTGGGCAAAGGGATGATTCAGAGTCTCATCCACTAAGGAAACAGCAATTAGTTCTCATTTTGGAAAGGCAACAGTCCATAAAGCATCTCCCCCCACCTATTGCCTAGAACTGCCCTGAGCATGAAGAAAAGCTGGAGAGAGTACAAAGCCCATCTGTTCTGGAGGAAAAGTGATTTTCAGGAACATCAAACTCCTGGTGTTTTCCAGCAAATGCCAAAGAGCCAGATGTAGCTCACACTTGGGTACTGTTATTTTGAAAGGAACATTTTGACCGACACTTGGACAGTACTAAACATGCTCTCTCTGACATAGACATTTACTAGGAGACTCATTATAGATCAATGTGTCAACACCAGAATACCGCTGGGTAGGTCACCTGTTAGTGCAGTAGCATAAAGAAATAGTTTTTAAAAGCCATAAGAAGTCTTTTGTGAGGATTTGCTAGAGGGCAACATGGAGAATATCACAGCTCCTCCAGGTGGGGATTTTCCTGTTGCTTACCCTGGCACAACCCTGTTACCTTTACTCCTTGATGTACCCTTCAGTGAGGAGCACTGGGTGGGCATTGCCGTGCCAGCGCTGTGGCTTGTGCTGGAGCTGTATCAACCTATGATGCCAGCTGTAAAACAGGTATCCCGCTGGTCCCTGCACTGTCACATCTGCACCAAGTGTGGTGTTATGAGCACCAGGTCATCCCTTGCTGCCGGACTTTGCTGTTCAGACAAACTGTCTCTCATTGGTGCTTTCTCCTGCAGTCAGAGCATCCTCATGCACCTGTGTTTGGTACCACACTCTGTAGTCAGCCAAAAGAAGTAGGTGAGAAAACTGCAAAGCAATACTAGATTAATTATTACTACTACTACTAGGAATAACTCTTTTGGCACAGAGGAGAGCACAGGGACCAGGCTGTTTGTTCACCAGCAGCTAAGATGGGAAATACCATTGGAAAGCTGCAATTATGAAAATGCTCACAAGCGATTTCTAAACCACCCTCAAGCAGATTAAATCAGAAGGCAACTTCTGCTCAGTACCAACAGGAGGGCAAATATGCCCGAGGATCTAAAGGTGAGCATATTTGAGCTTCTCATTCTCACATCTCTTACCTCAAATAGCTTTTCTCCTTTTGAAACTCATTAGCATGAACTGCTTCTCATCTTGGTTTTTGAACTAACCACATAGCAAGAACAAAAGTGAAGGTGGCTCCAGCATCTATTAAGAGCCGATGGAGAGAGTTGGATCGAGGAGGTACCAGCCTGCTCTGCCTCCTCCACGTCTTTCCCTTCCTTCTCAGGTTAAGGCTGGGATTCAAGTGATGCTTGTCCTCATTGCCCTGCTGACATTTTAATTTCTCTCCACGTGAATATTTATGACACTAATGCCTTGTCTTGTGCCTTGAGCTGCATGTACCCCTGCTTTTGACAGAGAAAACAAATAAAATCATTACATCCAATTGCTGTTTCTGTTACTGCAGAACACAGGTGATTATTTTCAGTGCGGGACTGGTCCACAGCATGTGGGCTTGTGGCTCGCCCCCCAAACACTTTCTCACCCCATCAGATCACCAACAGAGCCAGCACCCAGGCTCTTCCCCCACACTTTCAGTGTCTTGCAAAGCTACATGGAGCACTAGGTGTTTGGTGTTAGGTGCAGCAAGGCTTCAGGAACGAAGCCTTGGGGTGAATTGGCTTTTTCTGGAGTGCACTGTTCCTTTAGTGAAAACTGAGGTTCTACTCAAGCGATTGGATTTGCAAGACAAGCCAAACAAAGCTGCTGTGATGCAGCAAAGACAGGGATAAACAGAGGTACAGGGAAATGGGGGTCATGGGAGTGACCAAGCAGCAGGAGTAGGATGCCAGTGGGCTGGGAGCCCTGGGATGAGGGGATTCCAGCTGTGCAGTAAAGGCTGTGAGTGAGGTGAGAAAGAGAAACCTGGTTTACATAGTACAGAGATAGCAGATAGGGAGGGTTGTTTCTGTCAGCTTTGGCCACCCTTCAGGTTCAGATAAATCCTGTTTTGGAAAGCACAGCTCTCACCTTCTTCACCATTTCCTCTGCTGGAAATGAGCACATTGCCCCCCGTGAAATCACTGGGCAACTAAGTACTACAACAGGCCCCTGGATAAGGAAGTTTTGCAGTTGTACAACATCATCCACAGGCACATTTTTGGGCTGGTTCCGTGAGGAACTGGGGTGTGTGGCAGCCCCTTCACCCCACTACTGCCAGTATTGGCTGCTGTAATATCCCCTCTGCTCCCCTGCACTGAGGGCTCTCCAGGCGACTGAGAGCGAGCCTGCACTGCTAACAGAGGAAGATGAATAAGATTCAGTCTGATGAGGTGATGTGGCATGTAATTATACAGCACTTTGCTCCCTGTTCCTCCCTTTGGTGACTGTCCTGCCCACGGACATACACCTGGGGCCACTGGGAATGCTCTCCCTCTTGTCGTCTATGTAGAACAATTCCTCAGAAATTGCCAGTCAGGGTAAACCTGCAGAAGTTGCAGCCTGTTCATAAGTGCTCCCAGAGAAGAAAGAAAACCTTATCGAGGAATTTAGGTCACAGAGTGAGATAAAAGCCGTGCTGCTTCCATGGCCAATCTCATGGCGGGCTCTGCATTTGAAGTCGCTGGCAGCAAAATCTCATTTATGGAGATCATCAGAACTGCCAAAGGGATTTGGATTAATTTGAATGGAGAATTGGTATCCAAATCCCACTGGCAGCTTTCAGTCTCAGCCTTCACAACCAGCTCACAAGCAATCTACGGGCTAATGTGCAATTTTGCTTCCATGATCGTGCTGCCTCTTCCTCCTGCAAACATTAAATGCATTTGGAGACAGGAAACCACGACCAGAATTTACAAACCAGAGCTGGTGAGGTAGAAACAAAACTGCCCTGCTCTTTCCTCCAATGCTTGTCTTTTAAGTGACAAAGATACTGATGAGCTCAAACCAAAGGCAAGGAAGCAGCAGCTCCATGAGCGCCATGAGTCTCGCTAATGGGATTTGGTGATTAGACCCGTACAATGCAGAATCAGCTCAGAAACTCCTACAGAGACCCCCATCCACCCGGGAGGAGCTTTTCTATACCAACACAGCCAGCCAGGAACACACAAGTTGATCAGAAACTAGAATATGAGCCAGTGCAATATGATCACAGACAGGGATAAGGCACCAACCGGTCTCCCAGCAAGGGATCATAATGACCTGAGACAAGCTGGAGCAGATTTAAGGGTTGAACACAAACAGGTAGATGCAGGAGGTGTATGAGTGAGGTTAGCAAAAGTGGTTTCTAAAAAGGCCTTTAACTCTGAAGTGAGGATAAAAGCAGCTATTTCTGTTTTAAGAAATCTTAAAGCTGCAAGAGAAAACATGGGGCTTAATTTCAGGGGATCATTCGCGAGCCCGAGGCAGAACACAGCGTCCCTCTGCTTAAACCTGGGGCTTTGTGAGTAGTGCATCAGGCTTTCCCTGTGCCCTGAAGTGTCTGCAATTGGGCCTAATTGCTTGTTGAGGGCATATTTTAATTAACTTTGAGCCTTCCTAAGTGGAGAATAATGATAAATAGTGTACATGAAGTTAAACTGCATTTAGTGACTAAGCAGGAATCCCTTAGCTTTGAATGAAAACCTCGTCTGTGCCATCAGCAGCATGATTAATGGCAAAGTGTTTTGCATTTGCAGCTGTTACCATGGGCAGAAGGGAGATCTGGAATGATGGCTGAAAGCTTTTCTGCTTGTGTTTGAAGAGTCAGATCATTCAAGCACAGCTCTGTGTCTTGCTCACCAGAGCCCACATGTGTTTTTGTGGCTGGCACCACTTATGTGGGCCACAGTTGACAGCAGTGATGACCCCTGATGAGCCACATCTTGTGCTGTGGCCTTTTCCCATGTTCTGGGATTCTCAAATATAATTTAATTTGCCTGGCGTGAGCTCAGGCTGATGCAAAATACATGTTGTGTAAATACAGATACAATGTCCCTGGCAAGTGCAGCCTTCCTGGAATTAATGCTCCTGGAGGCAACACTTCCGAGGACTGTTGTGAGGAGCTGTAGAAAAACTGGTCATTTTTGGAATACCATCTAGTTGCTACATAATGTTTGACCAAATGCCATTTAAAATCAAAGGGAGCCTGTAAGTGCTTCGAAATGGCCTTGTAATGGGAATAATTTTCTGCTGCATTTGAAGCGTAGATCTCTAGTAGGAGCTGATGAGGGAAATCAAATTATTAGTTTATTTATCTGTGTGTGTTTGCATTTTGTCAGCCATTTCTTGCCTTTGCTTTTAAATTAATCTAGCAGAAAGCCCATCAGCCTGCTGTGAGCTTAGCAAACTCTGTGCTAACCACAAGGTTTGATCTGCCTGCACTTCACCCAGCTCACAGGGCCTTTTCCCCTCTGCCATCAGCAAGACTCTGTTCTGCAAAGCAGGGTGGTCACGCAAGGTGAAAGCAGAACCAGTCAGTGGGGACACTGCCACATCTCATCTGATGGTGGAATATGATAAATCATAAACACCCACAAGTCTGCTGAGTTTAGCAGAATGTTATGTTATTTTTCCCTTGGTCACAAGTGTGTAGGAGAGAAAATGGCCACTGGTTTATACCAGAGGTGCTGAGCTGCAAGTTTTAGATCTTTCCAAGTCACTCAGTGGAGCATTGGGTGGAAGAAACCTGGCTCGTGGCTCAGCTTCAGAAAAGGGAGATGCCACATCTCAAGCTTCCAGGCTCCAAAGCAATTACACAAGAAATATCAGCTTTGCTCGAGATGCTCTCCACATTCTCCCTCAGCTCATGCTATCAAGGCATCAAACTAGAAAACATGGTGATGTTTGCTCACAGGCACCCTTCGTGGGTGAGCAGTGCCTGTTTAGTTGGGTGCTGTATGAACACACTGACAATAGCCATTCCCAACTTGCTGAGGCTATGAACCATTCAAACCTCATTAGTGAGATGATGTGGATGTATCAGATTACGGTTAATTTGCATGAAGAGCAAAGGAACCTGTGCATGGTTCCAGCAGAGCCAATGCTGTTAGTGAACAATATTGCTTTAGGGGAAGCAAATGAAAGCACAGGCTTGATGATGTCCAGTTTGGAATCCAGGAACACCCAGGTCCTGAGCAGGATCTGGAATTTAAGGACACATGGCTACCTGAGCAGCTTATGCTGTTTGCCGTCAGCAATGTGGTAGTACAGATATTGTTGCAGATATTTCTGGTCTTGACCAGGAAGAGCAGGTAAGGATGAGCTGGAGACGCTGCAGCTGGGGCTCTGCTGCTGCTGTTCCCAGGCCTGGTTCAGCCCCAGCCCTCCCTGAAACCTCTGCAGCATCACTTCTGCAAGGTGACACGTGTGCTGCCTCTGCTCAGACCTGATTGTTGGAATAAGGGTACAAGGATGGAAAATGAAAAATAGATGGTTCAGAGAGAAGGCATGAGGCCTTCTTGCTGTGCAGGGTCATCTCCTGGAATTAATTGCTGCAGGGTGTCAACAAAGTAAAATTAAGCAGGATTCGAGAGAGGATTAGACAGTCCTGTGATCAGGAACATTTGTGCAATGCTAACTGGGTCAAAGAAATACCAGAGAAATTAAGCGTCGTGTTTCCCTGAAGGGCTGAGCTGGTACCAGCCGGATTTAAGACAGATTCCTCCCAACCTTCCCTTTCCCAATCTTTTTTTAGCAGCAAGCAAATAGCAGGACCTATTGCAAAGTGTCTTCTCTTTCCTTAGAATAATAAAGCATTGCCTGCTCTGGGAAGTCCTCAAGAGCCACAGTGACTACTGATCCATGCTGTGATGTGTGGGGAAACCCTCCCCTAGTAATTTTCAAGACAGGAAATGGAAGTTTTACCTTCCATTTAATAAATGAATTATTTAACTGTGTGATAGCCTCACCAGAAAAAACACACAGGTAACAGCTGAATCCAAAAGCCAACACTATCGGTAAATGTCGGGGGGCTAATGGGAGCGATGGTTTCTACCAGCAAAGAGAGGAGGAGAAATCATGTCTTGCTGCATGTAAGCAAAGCAGCAAAATCCTGCGTGAAACACAGACTTCACTCTCCAGGCAGGCAGATACACGCTGGCTGCTCCATGGAGGTCACTACCATGGGGATAGTAGCTGGTAGCTGGGGCAGCAACTGTATTTTTCCCAAAATGATCTTTTTCATTAGAAAGATGCTGATAAAACCTGACACTGTAAAAATGCTCCTGGCACAACTGGCCAGAAGGCATGATGCACTGTGTGTGACAGCAAGGGAAGTACTACCCCCTCCGAGCTCAGCAGCTCGCTTCATTAGATTTCACTGTCTTTGCTAAGGCTAATGCTGGCAACAGAAAATTACGTGGTAACCTCAGACAGGCAGCAGGAATCTTTGGATTCTGTGCCCAAAGACAAAACCTTCTTCCTACGGTCCATTGTAAATTATAAGCGACAGAAAGGAAATAATGTCAACATTTAAATGTCATCCCACCAGGCTCGGCAGAGGCATGCCCATTGCCTTGGAAATTTTGGTGTTTGAAAACCAGGATGAAAACAACTGCTGTCAAAATTGCCAAAGAAACAAACCCTCCCCAAACCTCCCTACCAAATTCCATTGCATCCGATGCTGTTTGGTCAGTTCTCACAATTCCATTTCAAAATGAAGTTCAAAATGTTCTCCAAAGTTGTATCGTTCTTCCCATTTTCCTGCTCCTCCAGGAATAGCAACGCTTAATCTGATCTGTCACAACTTTGTCAGACTCTGAGACATGACAGGGCCACAAGGACCCAGCTATCAGACAGAATGCTATTGGAATTCTTTCTTTTCAATACCAGTATTAAGGGCTGTGTTTACATGGCAGTTTGTCACATTATGTTTTTTTCCTGAAGAAGTGTTTCTAGCTTGGATCATAATAAAACAGTTGAACTACAAGATTTTACTGCTCCTGGTACAAGCACTCCCATCCTGACACACACCAGCTCCCAAGCTATTTCAGCTCCGTTGTACTTCAACAGACAACACAGGATTATGTATCTTTATGGATCAGGGCCTTTGCAGACATATTTAAGGAGCCACTGCTTTCAGAACCTTGTACAACATGTTCCACAACAGAAGTGGTTTTAATCACTATGAAAACAAAGCACTGCACTGCACGGGTTTCTCTTACTGGAGACAGAGGAGGGAACCAACCCACTTGCCAGAATGAAGACACTCTGCCTTTGAGTTGTTTTTGCCTTCTGTAGAATGAGAATAATTCTTACTTAGGGGAAGAAGGAGGGTTTGTAAGATCAGTCAAACCTACAAGAAAAAGCAATTATATAGGAACAGAGAAATAAGATCAAGAAATCCAGCCTCTGAAAAGCTATCAAGACCATTAGCCACAGCTGAGAAACTACTCTTAATTCCCTATAGCAGCCAAAGAGAGCAGCCTGCGCCTGGCACTAGAAAAAATAGAAAAAAAACTTAGAAAAGCACCCCAAAACTAAGTACGAACAATAGGATGAAGCTTACATCTTTGTGGTCATTAAACCCCAGCAAGAGTGTATGCTCTTATTTTCTGTAATGTATGTTTTTGCACAATAATCTTCTAACCTGTATTAAAAGAAATGGATACTGCCCACTAGCACATTGGGAAGGTTTAACCAGAACATACCTTCCTATCCTTTAAAAACCGATGCTGTGTGACAGCACTAGGCTTATTTTGGAATAAGAAAACACCCAAATATACCAAAGGTCCCTATAGCTTAATTAGCTTTACTGCTTTCCATGCAAACAGACTAAGAGAACATTTGGAGAGTGAACAATTAGTGCCTCTAGGTTAGGAGGGGAAGATGAAAAGCAAGAAAATAACCAGAACACTCACCTTTAATGAAGTACAGCTTCTCCCAAAAGGTCACCCCATGTACCTTGTATAGTCTTGTGCTTTCCACTGACCTTTTTCTCAGTTTCTCCTTTCTCAGCTCAATTCCAGATGTTTTATGGCTCCTCTGCTCTACCCGTGCCAGTAGAAAATAAATGCAGTCACCTATACTGATATGGGAAATTCACACCCAATTCGAACAAACCCAACTTTGTACTATGCCCTAAGAGCCAGACTCCCCTAGGAGTCTGGTCAGAGTGATTTTTATATTCAATTGTATTGAAATAGCTGTAGTTATTTTACTGCAAGTTAAGGAAAGGCTAATTTTCTCCTACCTGGGTTAGGATCACAGGACACAAGCTCAACTCAATCCTTTGCCTTCAAGTGAGAGATGCTTTCAAATACACTCTCTGGACAGGACACCAGGCTCTCCACTAATTTTGGCAGAGTTTCCCTACAGACAGATCTCCCAATACTTTCGTGCCAGGTTAGCAGATACTAGAGCTCAAAAACTCCAACATGGAACCATGTAACAACTGTATTCAAAACATAGCACTAAGCAGATTAAATGCAGCCAGCGAAGGCCCTAGACTGATTTTACCATTGAGGACCAAGTACATCCTTTCTATTCCTATCTGGATTTATAAAGCCAGTATTTAATTGGCATGGATGTTACCAAACCAACTGCTGCCACCAGAAAAGGTTCACTCCTGGGCCAGAATTCCCACAAATACTCCTAATGATAATTCCACAAGCCCCACTTTCTGGATGGCACGCTCAAATACATTCACACTGCGCACATGAAGCCTGTGTTACCCGCACCATCTAGTGGCCAGATTGCAGATGTGATGATGGGAGTTAAACCCTCAGCCATGAGACAAGAACCAAAGAGAACTCATTGCTGCAGTCTGGGATGGACTCATCACTCTGTTGGGGACTTACAGCTGCTTCCAGACAGCAGATTTTAAAACTACAAACAAGCTGAACACTCCGGGGCATGTGGAACTCATGGAAATACCGAGCTAGATCATTCATGTCAAAGCAAAGCAGTGCCAACATGCTGAATGTGAGTTCTGAAGAGCTGCAGGGATGACAGTGAGGTGTCTTGCGTGCTTCAGGGCTTCACACAGCAAGCGTGCTCAGATGTTTTATGTTTTCTGCTGTTAGTGATAGGAACATCATATAAAACATGAGTCTGCACAGTTACACATACCCTTTGACAGAGAAGACACCTGCCCCCAAAAGAACATGATATAAACTAAGGACAAAGAGTTTGCTGAATCTCATTCCTTGGGAAAAAAAAATAAATGCAAGAAATCTCCACTTTGTTCCCCTTCAATGGTAAATTAATGGAATCTTTGAATCCCTTCCCACTGCCAGACCTCTGGGCTTTCTGGGGTGGTGGGGGAAGAGGAAGGAAGGAGTGGGGTCTACAGGACCCAGACAAACCTGTGGACCCTACACTGCACAACTGACCTTACCTGACTGACATAGGAAGGTCAGAGGATGGCCAGGTATGAAGACATGGGGCTGAGATCTGAATAGGTTTAGACATGGGTTTGGAGGCATTACTAGTCAGGTCTTCATGATCCAAACCCAAGATTCAAGCAGCTTTCTGGTCTGCAGATCCACAAAGTAACAAAGTATGGGAAAGCCTTTCTGGGATTAAGTTTCCTACATTTTACCCTCACCACATTCCACTCGCTTTGGCTGTATGCGCAACTCCTCAGGAAAAAAAGCCTTAGTAATTAAAATATGAATTAGACTTCAAGAAGCTTTGAAACAGATATTGGATTTATTGGTCAGCTATGAGTAGGAAAATACATTGGTAAAGAAAAAGAAGACCCTGTATATAAATATAATACTAACTAGTTAAAATTTGACCAAGAAGAAAGTTCCACTGAAGAGAACAGTAAAAGCCCTTGTTTACCATCAGACCATATTCAGTTTCCCATTTATCTTATTGAAGAGCTGCCTATAGACAAATGCAACATTCTTTGAGCTTAGTGCAGATAATGTGCTGGTTTTTGTTACATGAATGGTAAACAAGAGTTAGTCCAGTGCATTACACATTATACAGAAGTACTGTGAATAAAGACTAAGATATTCTATTTTAGACACTACTTAAACATACCAAGACACTTAAAGTGTTACAAATTTATGCAACCAAAGGAAAAGAATAGCAGTTAACATACTAAAAAATACTGTGTCTGGCTGGATGAGAAAGGCTTGCTACTTAAGCGGTTAACTCAATCTTTTAAGTTTTACAGTGTAATTAGTTTGGTTTTTTCTTTCTCCCCAGTGGTGGTGTAATTATTTTGCCTTTCATACAGGTTTCGGGTGGTCGCAAAAGCAAACCATAAACTATTTCTAATTCTGCTCTAAGAAACCAACCTTGAGATTTGCTAAAGTTACATCCAAAACGCAGACATACAATGTTCTTAAAGCCAATTTTGTCAAATGCCAGCCAAATTTGCTTCCTCTTTATTCAAAGCTGCTAAAAGGACAAAATAATTATAACACACACTGACTTATATGCTCTTCCCCCCCGCCCCCCACTTGTGTTATGTTATAAGCGGTAACTCATGGTATTAGTCTTGTACTCTAATCCGTTCTTTTAGTTAAAGGTATATTTCAATTTACACTTTGACACCCAAGAATTCTTGGTAAATGTAAATAAAAGTAGACAAGATATGGCTGACTGTACTTTAAGTGGAAAAAAAGCCTGGTCTAACCTAAATAAATCCTTTCAACCCCAAGGATGTTCTGTGACTTTTGCTCTATGTGCTTTTACAACAAGAACACTGAAGGTACATTATGGCAACACCCAAAACCACCTCAAATAAAAATATTGCAATTAACCATTCTGTGTTAAAAACTATGAAGCAAACATTTTGATTTTGTGAAGACACTGTTTATTGCCTTATTCTACGTTATAGCTGGAAATTGAGATTTCTGAGTTAGATTTGTTTGACACAGGAATCTACTTTCTTTGAAAGATTGTTTGACAAAGTTTCTCTCAGCTCTGTTTTGGTGCCCTCTGGTTTTTCCTTAAACTAAATATTTCTCCTTCCTTCAGCCCCCAAGTCACAGCCGCAGTCCAGTTAAAACCCAGTGAAGTCAAAGGAGTGCCTTCAATGTATTCAGTGGGTTTTTGATTGGGACCTGTTGGACTACTATAAAAGCTGGAGGAAACAGTTACTTAAGTGGACCCTTAAACTGTGAGGTGACTACGCAGGAACAGTTATGTCTCCAAAAGCACAAAGGGGCCATATTTTAACATGCTGTCATAAATTCAAATAGTTTTTTTTTAAGACTAAGCAATAGAGGAGAACACATATTGGATAAAGCTCAAACCTTTAGAATCTAACAAGTGCACTCAAGCTCCAGCATCTATTAAAGTAAATTATCCCCCTCTAAAAAAATACAAAATGAGTAAGTGCTTCCCTTCCCCTTCTGTAAAGCTTTCTGGACTCATTACACAATCCAGAGAATCAGAAAAGAAAAAAATAGTTTGCTTAGTTTGACAAGCTAAACTGGCTCATCATCACTGGAAATTGTCATGATGTACATTACCAAGACATCATTAAGGAAACATGAGTAAAACACCTTTTTATTCACACTTTACAAAAAAACCCCAAAAAACAAACAGAAAAAGAAAATAACACTACGCATTAAGTCTACTACAGCAATACTACCAGCATTTCAATGTACTGATTATAAACTGGACATGTTTGGTGTTTTCACAACTAAAACCAAAACAAAATAACCCCAAGAGATCAGGTCCCAGACAAGGATTCAAGATCAAAATTTCTCCTATTGCAATTTTAAAACGTACATTTTACATACCTGAACTGTTTGTCAGTTTGACTTTCAGCTTAAAACAGAACGGTTGGAGCACACGTACGTGCTGACTACTCAATAAAATTTTGAATCATTATTACCAATCCACTCTCTTATATATAAAAATTCACAATATTTAGAAAGTTTTCTCTTAATGCTCAGTGTCCTTTTGCTTCCCTGCCCGCAGCTGAAACAAAAGCTGTTTAAGACCAAGCTCTCTATCCATTTTTATTTCTTTTTACATTGATTATTCAAGTTGTATTAGTTTAAGGAGATGATAAATTCTTCCCCTTTTAGGATACAAATAGACAAGTTAAATTTGTAAGCTGTTATATACTTGGCTTCATGACACAAATGGCACTGAGGGTACACTATAACTTTAGTCTTGCTTGACACTAAAATAAAGACTTGGTCACTTTAAAAAAATGATCTGAAGAATTGTCTTTGGGACCTGTACTGAAAATGCATTTATTTTACACTGCTTCATCAATAGAAAATGTAAGGTTGGGTTTTTTCTTCAAGGAATTATACTTTCTGAAACTGAGGAACACACTTAAACGAAAAGAGAATTCACATGATAGTAATTCTTAGTGGGAGAAACAGCACTGTGCAATGACACTGAAAGAAGCAGTGCATGGGTATTAGAAGCTAGAAACTGTGTACCCATAACCTGAACATGTTCCAAAAGTGTGATATCCAATGCTTCACAAAGGAAAAGAAGATGCCACAGCTTATACAAAAGTATCTTCATAAAATTTTCACAAGTGTTAACATTATTTAAAAAAATAAAAGAGGATGCACAGGATCTCTCTGCATGCACAGGCAGTGCTAGTTGAGAACAAATTGAAGCAGGCACAGTGGAGATAGGACAAGTATTTAAAAGAGAAATGAAGAAGCTGTACACGAGTATTCCTAAATTTTACTTTAAAAGTTAGAGATGAGAAAAATATCTGAGCCTATACACATCAGCGATAACTTTCAATCCTTACAGGTCTACTTAGATTCACTGCTTAGCTTATCTGTTCTGCGAGAACTCTATGCTTTTCTCTTTAAGTCAGAAATAAACAGAATGTATTTAGTTATCTCTGTAAGATATGATGATTTTATATGTTTGGATTTTAAAAGCAACGTTCTCAATTGAACATAAAAAGTAGTACAAAAGGGCTAACGAAACCCTAACAGTGCAAATCACTAGCAGAGAAAACCTGTGACAACCTCTTTTACAAGCTGGCCTTTATAACACATGAAAACAGATAAAAATTTAGCCTTAGTTTACAATACAATCATTTTCCAAATCTGATTTTTCTTTTTTTTTTTTCTTTTAAAGTACAAAATCTCATAAATCAGGTTTTCTGTTGTTCATATACAATCAATAAAGGCTAAATTCAAATTCTATATTTTACAAACAAGTCTGAAAAAGGAGGGAGTGAAGTATGGAAGAATGTTCTGTGGATGTTCCTACTGGCCTCAAAAAAGTAGTGCTACAGATAACTGTGCAAAGAGAATATACTGTATAACAATTCCCTATTTCAAGGCATGAAAACGTCACGTTGGATAAAAGAAACAGGAAGGTTAATTGTAACGTATTAAAGAAAGGTGCAAATGCACCGATCACTGTCGAACAGTATACAAAGTATATTGGGCTCAGAATTGTGTCTGTTGATAGCACCTGGCTTTTACTATGTCTTTAGCAAATAATTAGATTTAAGATTAAGATTATTAAGAAAAAAAAAAAATCCCTGTTGGCCATACCTCACTCCTCTATATTCAGATTTTACAATTGTACAAGTTAGATTGAGGTTGCCCTCTCAAATGTACTTGACTACCTCCTGCCAGGGAGATGGATTCCATTTACAGGAGGCAGGAAAGGCAGCAAAAGCTCCAGTTGTGCAAAAAGTGAGAAGTGGTCAGAAGGGATGAGTGGATGTGGACAACCACTTATATTGTTCTCTATTAACCAATGATGATCCAAAGGTCCAAGAATGCCAAGTATGTTTAGCTGAGGTTTAGAGTAGAAGATGTAGTCAATAATACCCTAAAACAAGAGAAGAAACGAAATTATTAGTACATATTCTTGACTCAAGTTATTCTTCCAAACACAGGCGAGCTCAGTTTTATGAGTAAGCAAAATGCTACCATTCCTTCTTTAGAGCATCAACTTAGGACAATTCTACTCCCTATATCCCCTGATTTGCTCAATATAGATTATGGAAAACAAAAGTCAAGCCTACCCTGTATCACTTCAGCTATGCTTTTGTTGGTTGCAATTTCCAGCCTCCTACACAGCTTCAAATCACATTTATCTGATTTTGAAGAAGAAAAGAGCAGCCTTGTTTCCCCCAAGCCACAGAGCAATAAGATTTTTCCAGCGGCAACACAGATTACTTCCTTGAAGTTGACAGCTTCGGTGCCCCTGTTGAGCTATCTCATTCAGCTTGGAGTATTAATATACAAAATCTTCATGTTTACAAGGAAGGTTAACAGCACCCCAACTCTTGTGAATCTATTACAAGTTATTAACAAGGAAAATCTGATTTCTGTGAGACTGAAGTGTTTAACACTCGTTTGCTACACTTTAAATATAAACTTGGTGAATTTACTGTTAGCTCCCCAAACAGATTAACTTCTTTGTTTAACAATTTGGTACAGCAAATCGTGTTAGTTAAAATTCAAAAAAGAAAATTTTCCCAAAATATCAGCCACGTTCTTACCTTGAAGTCAAATGTGTAATTTGTATAAGGCATTAGACCATTCTCATAGGCACTCTTCAACTTGAAACCATGTGTAATTCTTCCATTTGTTGTTCCATTTTTTCCATTGCAGCTGAAGTTAGTAAGACTTTCATTGTATCTCAGTTCCTTAAAATCTTTGTGGTTTGTTTCCACTCCACCAGTGCTCAAGTACTCAACAACACCTATTAGGAGGGGCACACACACACAAGACAGTATTAACAAGCATTCAGCAGCTCAGAGCATGGAGGTACTTTGAGTCATACATGCAACTTTATTATAAGCAAAACCTTAACAAATATACAATAGCCAGCAGTAGTTCTTTTAAAATATTGCAAGACAATGTATATACATATCAAGAGGAAATGTCACCTAGAACAGAGACATGCTTTCTTTAATAAAAAGAAGAAAGTTTTTATTAAACTTCCTGGGAAGGGAGATGAAAAAAGTGGAAATAAAGTTCCACAGATGCTAGGTAGTAAACTCTCTCTATGCTCATCTTGGCTTTCAACATTCTTCAGCTACAATGCTCCAAACAGCCAACTTCTGTACCACTACTTCAAATAAAACTAAGTTTAAAGAGGCTGCAAAGCCAAATCGACAAGATTTGTCAATGATTTTGCCCCTTAATTTCAAATAGCTGTGTTAAGGTTCTAGAAGGCAAAAGAAGCAATTAGATGCTTTAAAGACACAATCAGACACATGAAGTGGCTACTGCAATAGCCACTACTGATACTTTGCTTCCTGGCATCAAAAAGAATCAAGTTTCCAGTACTGCTGAGCAGTAACTGCTCCTATCAACCTTAACAGATGTTAAGAGTTGCCAAGCAGTGGCCAGAAGGGAGATCAGGAATGAAGATTATTATACTGAACAACCAGCAACAAGAAGGAAGGATTGCTCTTCAGTTCAGCACTTCAGTTGGGTACCTGAGAAAGCCAAGAAGGCCATCACTGTTATTTTCTTTTACTTTATAAAGTTGCTACCAAGGCGAAAAAAAAAAAGCTGCATTTAGTAAAGTACTCTGAAGAATTCCTTTCTGGTAAGAAATATATTGAATTTTGGAAGTCCTAAAATAATTGAGCTGCAGAAAACGAGTGAATGGTGGCAACTTTAAAGAGAAGACTCTACCTTGTCACACTTGAAATTAAAAAACCCCAATTATCAGCAACATACTCATGCTTCCAGTTATTTTTGGAAGATATAGTCTTCCTTTCCATTCCTGTATTGTAAGATAACAATGAAAATGCTTCTGAAAGACCAGACATAGCTACACTACTGCACAGGCAACAAGGTCACTTACAAAGGAAATAGTTCTATCTTTTCTCTCTTCCTTCTATTTTATTAGTACCTTTAGAGCTTATATCAAACAATGTATTCTCTAAATTAAAAACCCCTTTAAAGAAGCAAGACCTTAAGATTTAAATTATTACACACTTCAAACAGTCTAAAAAAATAAATGAGAGAACTCTTACCAGAGTCTGGTAGGGAATTGAGATCTGCACACAGTACAAGTGGAATGGTTCCAAGCTCTCCCGAAACACCAGGTTTGAGACTACGAGAAGCTTTATCAATAATGTTCTTTACCTCGGACAGGAACATCATAGTCTGAACCAGCTTCACATCAGAATAATCTGGGTCCCAATGCATATGTGCATTAGCTACAAGCACTAGCTGCTTTTCCATCCCAAGGTGTGGCTTTCCAGCTAAAATTTAAAATTAATTATTTACCTTACATAGTCAGCAACACAAAACACTATTATTGAATTTTAAACAAGATGTTTGAGGGGAGGAAAAAATAAAATACCAGTATAGCCTGAACAGGGTAAATACCATTTAAGAGGGTCATACAACTCCTCTTATATCTACTAAGTGTTTTAGTTGATATAAAGTATTAGCAATAATTGTTTCACATTCAAGACCATTAACAGACAGACTACCCTGATAACGGTGATGCTTATGTATCTAAGAATACTGTGAATTAACATAAATAACAGATAATCCTAATTACAGGCAAATAGTGTCATTCTTAAAAATTACAATGGTTTTCCTCAGGTCGTGACAGTAAACAGGCACGCTCACATCTCATCAGGCAACGAGCTCTGAATTTTAAGTTACCCACATTCTAAGTTACCTCTCTTGCTAGAAGTACTTCTTAAAAGGCTTGTTAGAATCTGAATTAATAAAATATCATTTGGATAAATATCACACAGGTTGAGTAGGTACCCACTGCGATACTTCAAAGCCAATTTACATTTCCTAAATTAAGAATGACAGGGCAGAACAAACAGGTTGTATGAGCACGAGTGAAGAAAGTAACAAGCTAAAATGATGCAGATACATGATCCAGAAATACATGACTAACGCCCACTGATTCTTGGATATCTGTACATAACTTCAACCAAAAAAACCCCACTTTTTTTTAAGCAAAAAGGTATAAGTGGGGAAAAAATAAAAATCTTCAGCATTTAAACAATATGACTTATTCCCAAATTCTCTTTGGAAATAAACCTGTTTGAACACACTATGTGCAAAGTTATATTAATCTGTAGAACCCAGTTTCACAGGTTTGCTATAAAATTATTTTCTTTCATTAACAAAATACAATCTATTAAAAAATTAAACTAAATAGGACTTACATGACATTTCTATCAATTCCTTTCGCAGTTCTAACAATACAGCAACTCCAATGTTATCTTTTGTCATAACTCTGTTCAGCATAGCTTCTGAACCTTCTGAGTTTGCCATTGCTAGTTGATTGAACTCAACAGTATGTTTTTGAACCAAAGTAAATCTGAAAGAGAAACATCATATGTATTTTTTCAGCAGCCAGATACAAAAGGAAATGTTGTAGATAAGTCTTTTTAATTAAAGCTCAAACACATTTATGGTGTGAAAATCTCAGCCAACAACATAATTTCATAAAATCCTAAACTGAAATCAAAGGATATAGTTTTCCTAGCAATTTTTATATATTTTATACTGCCTTAGTTTCAAGTAAGGGAGGGTTGGTGACTACAGAAATGTAGTGCTTGCTTCTAATTCTGTGGTAGCTCCCAGTTCAAAGATGCAGGTTTAACACAAGAAGGACTAAATAATTCCCTAAGCCAAAAGGTATCCCATCTGGCACCTGCATGGACTTGTGAACACCAAGGAACGGAAGCAGGAGGGGCAAGGGAAGTTATTACCCTCACATCTAAACATTTGTACAAATACAATATGACACAATCAGTAAGTGCTGCTGCTCTTAAATAATGGCTTTTTTTCAGAAGCCAGGAGTGATATTAAGTGGCTTGTCTTTTATCAGAGGGCTACTGTATCAGTCACTGTCATCTGAGATCTTATTTCAGCAATTTTGGGAATTATCAATTGCCCTAAGAAAAAAAAAAAAAGGCATGAAAATAAGACATTTGCTTCATTTTTCACTATTAACACCTAATAGTTGGGACACACACACTCAGCAACTGAAGTATCATTTAGTGAACTCCTAACCTGCATCTAACAGAATGAAATTTCAACTTAAACAAAACTTCAAGGTAGAATTTTCTATTGCTAATTTTGCACAGATTGATTTCTCTCATACAGACCATTCTTTCTAACAACAGGAATGCCCTGTAAGAGACATCAAATGGCTACAAAAAGGGCAACCAATGTCAAACTGCTTGAGCTACAGTCCAGAGTAACTATGTAAAAGAGAGCAAGACACAAGAGAAGGCTTTGCAAAACACATCAACTTACTTTTCTGTTTTGAAAAATATTGCACAACCATCAACATGTTTTCTTTCCTGTTCGGACATTGTCCTAGCTCTAGATTTTGGACTGAAGAATCCATTGTAGCCACGTTCTTTCAATTCTACCAGGAAAAAACTGTAGTACTGCTCTGTTTCAACCTCCTACAAAGTTAGAAGATGGCACAGTATGAATGTACTATTGGCAAAATACAGGAGGCTGATATTATTTAGAATCTTCAGAAGTGTAAATTGCTTTCAAATTAGATTTAAGGGGAAAAGAATTGTAAGAATTAAGTACATCAGAGCATGCAAATTTCAGAGCAATATCCCTATTTTAAGAAAATATAAATGAATTTCTGTAATCCCCAGAGTTATGATTATCTCAAGCTTTTTATTTGAAAATATGTCAATTATAGCCCCATATACACACACAGGCACAAAGACACCCCCACGTACACTTCTTTGATCACAGCTGCTGGTTCACATTCCAACAGTGTGGGCTGAAAAGCATTCTTTTGATGTCAAGCAACAAATAACGTTCTCAACACCACTTCTTTTTTGCTTTTGTTTTCAGAAGGTTTTGAAAACACACCATTTACTGTAAATACATTTAATGTGGAGAAACCAGCACAGGGGAATAGAAAGGGGAAAGAACTAATGGTACATCTTTTACCTGAAGACTTATGATGTCAGCATTGCAGCTCAGGATTTCCTGCATAATGGCTTTTTTTCTGTATTCCCAGTTCAAGGCCCAAGATGGACAATAGCCATACAGCTGCCGGGTAGCGTATTTATCACAGAGTACGTTGTAACACATGACAGAGAACAAGGCTGCAGAACAAGAATTTTACTTACACACTTACTTACATATATTAAACAAATAGATGTATACGCACACAATTATGTTCTTCACTTTTGTCTTCTGCAAATCTTATCAATTCTTGCTTTATTTGCTTCAACCAAAACACAGCACATGTATCTATACTAAAAAAAACCATGATAGTCTTTCCAGGAAGATAAATTAGAGGTTTGGACATATGGCAGCTGTCTTCTAGCATTTAATTGGAAAACAAAAACCAAACCCATCCTTTAATGCAGTAAATAGCAGACAAATGCACTTTATGCTAAGTGCTGCGCTGCTGTGAAAAGCTCAAAACAAGGTCAGTGTATTTGAGCACTGACATTTGCTAGCTATACAAAGGTTTGCAAACTCTTCAAATAGGTGATTTAAAATCTACTTTAATTATTATCACCATGATCTGCAACAGACCCATAGGCACAATGGATCCCTATGCACAGTGAAAAAGTACAGGCAAAATAAAACCCCAAGTGTTTGCACCTCAAAAAATTTACACTTCAGGTGTAAAGACAAGAAACATCTACTCTCTGTATGAATTTGGAACAGGAGTGATGAGACACTTTGGGACAACCTGACACATAATCCAGCAGCACGGATTTTGGGTTTTGCTGGGGGAATGTACATCAGTCTGGAAGACTGCAATAATTCAGAAATACACTAAAATTTGTGTTGTACAGGTAAATAGAAAAGGCTGTATTTTAGACAATTTATGCAGGAAAAAAATAGTAAATGATTAAACATGACCTGAAACCCAACAGCAAGAGAAGTGTTGAGTCAAAGATGATACATTAGTTATTTAAAAGAATTCTCCATTTTTGGGAAATTATTTCTTTTATTCTTCAGCAAATGTTCAGTTAAGCCTGTTACAATTCAACTATCTAATTAATTGTGGACAGCAGTTTCAATTCCTGTGAGGAGGATGTTAATTCAAAAGAAATTACTTTATAGTAAGAAATGGGTAAATCTGGAACAGGTTTTCCAACTGAGACAGATTTACTTCACCTGGCTGGTCAGTACTGCACAGATGACTGGTCAATTTAAACATTTATTTTTCAGTAGATAGTAAAGATCAACAAAAAAGGAAAAAAAAAAAAAAGAAAAGGAAAAATCCTTAAAGCATTACAGTACCTGTTGGTCTTGTACGGTCTGGTTCTTGCAACATAATCCAAGATCTTGGAGGTGGTTGTTCAGTTGAAACTAGGGGAACATTTTAAAATAGAGATGCAACAAGTGATAATCACATTTATTTTACACAGCAGAAATAAATGTTTTAAGAATGAGCACTTACTTCTTTTTGCAGTACCTGCCAAATTATCAAGCAAATAGTTCAGTAGCCTGCGCGTCCCATCTGGTTCCTGATAAAGGTTCAGAATATCCTGTGTAAGCGGATTTCCTGCAAACAGATTTACAGAAATATTGAATATACAGAGCCAATATGAACTTGCATATCAGTGTTTAAAGCTGGCATTTCTGAGAAAGATACTGCATCTACTATGAACTACTCGGAGGTTTCAGATCTCAGGTCTTCAATCCTACAACACAGTCGATGTGTGAACAGCTCCAGTGAAGTTAGCCTCATTCCCTCCTGCATCTGCCTTCACACTGACCACCCCAAGGGCAGTCACTGGATCTAACAATAGTAAAGAACTGGCATGGTACAACACACAGGCAGAGCCAATGAGGCAAAACAAAGGAGCCACCTCTGCTTGCTTTGTCTGATGTGAGTGAAACATCCACCATCAGTTTATTTGCCAGTCATGTATGAGCAGTCCTACCATCCAAACACACAAGTGGCTTGTAAAAGTTTTCATGGACAATGCACATTCTGCTCACGCTGCAGAAAAAGAAGCAAACTTCTTCATTTATGGAGTGCTTTGCCAAACTCATTCCTTTTCTTTGTTTCAAATAATCCCTAAATAACAATATTTATACATGTGGAGTAAGTAGCTACATCTGGGATTATTATTGTTATTTTATGAATTTGTAGACTACAGCCATTACGTCTTGGAAGCGTTACCATTAAACAAGCATGGATACCAAGAAAAAGTAGGAATACCTTTCAGACCCAAAGTCTGTAACTGGAACAGTTTCCCCAGCTCAAAAGGTAAAACTCGTAACAGGTTGTTATTTAAATGTAGTTCCCTGTAGACAGAGCAAGAATGATACAGGGCTGAAAACAGACCAATATTTGTCTTCAGCAGTAGAGTACAAGAAGTTTAACTAAAAAAGAAACAACATACCAGCGAACCACAACACTGGAAAACTCAAAGAACAGCAATACTTAGGATAATACTGCTGTACTCAAACATACATACAGAGACAAAACACATTAAGCTGAAGTACAGAGAAAAATGTGTTCGTTGAGTTCATCTTAAAAAGTCAGAAATTTTGTAAACATTAGCAATAATTAAACACTTTAATAACTCCAAGTGATGAAGCAGTAACAGCTCTGACAAAGCAGACCATGAAACAGTTCAGCTGTGATTAAAGGCCAAATAAAGGGAAATTACATCTCAGGAAATAAACAAGCAAAAAATCCAGGATCATGGCAGTATGATTAGAACTATGGCATTACCATGTAATAGTCATTTACAATAGTAATTTTCTGTTGGCTTGGGATTTTTTTTCTTCATAATTACAGTGTTAAGACAAAAATACATGCTTTTTATCTTACAAGAACCATATGCAGACAGGAACACAATTCATGTCCTGAATTCTGATACCCCAATGAACTGGGCAGAGAAAATGGACTTGGTAGGAGCTCTTCCCTTTCTTAAACATATTCCCATCTAAGCTGTGTGGACTTTCCTCACCATATTCAATATAAAGTTGCTCCTTCAGATTGTTTACAACTTGATGCATAGAGACATGAAAAGTATTTTCAGGCAACAAACAAAGGGAAAGAAGAGAAAAGAAAGGAAACCTGGATGCCAAGAGTTACATTGGCTCTTTCAGATTTCTACAAGACAGCCTTTTAAGTAGACAGATACAACTCTTCTTCTGGCCTTGCCTTACAAAAGTAAACTCTACCTGGTCCTTCCCTAACAAGAACGTTGAGAAATTCTCTCTGTTTCACTGCACATTTAGGAACCTTGGTAAAAATAAAGTGGCTTGTTTTAGGGACACTCTTTGGTGTGTATTAGTGGAAGAGATACAGGAGGAGACTCTGTGTGATACAGAAATGCCAAGTTACTGCTCAACTCTTTGCAAACTATAGCACACGTAGCCAGCTGTGAGTTTTGTTTTTTTCCAATATAAAATCCCACAGACAAAAGCATGTACTTTGGAGAGAAACTCAGAAGCCCACTGTGTCGTTCTAGGGTTCCTAACTATGAATGAGGCATGTGGCAGGTAGAAAAGAGGATGAGGAGTTAAAAATAAAACCCAACATCTCCACTAGTTCTCAGCACTTCCACAGACATTTGAGATTTAAATCACTATTATTTTTAGGAATGATATTCTACATGACATTATAAAGCTACTATTTTATTCTTTAGGAAGCTACTTTTTCCTCTAAGAGTTTTTCAAAGCACTGCTGAAGTCTAAGAAGTGTGGAGGAAAAACACTGACCTGGAAGAATGGCACAGCAGTTGGTATCATTACGCTTTTCTCTTGGATGAAAGAATTATTTTCTCTAATAATCTTTGCCTCTGTGGAAGCCGCCCCCTCTACATAGCAAAGGGGATCACAGCAAATCCCACCAGTTCATAGAACCATAGCATCATCTGGTTGGAAAACACCTTTAAAATCACAGAGTCCAACCATTAACCCAGTACTGCCAAGTCCACCACTAAACCACGTCCTCAAAGGCCATATCTACATGTCTCTTTAATACCCTCAGGGGTCGTGACTCTACCACTTCCCTGGGCAGCCAGTTCCAATGCTTGATGACCCTTTCAGTGAAGACATTTTTCCTAATATCCAGTCTAAACCTCCCCTTGCACAACTGGAGGCCATCTCCTCTTGTCCCATCACTTGTTACTTGGGTAAAGAGACCAGCCACCTCCTCCCCCCATCCTCCTTTCAGGTGCTGTAGAAAGCAATGCTTTTCACCAGACTGTACAACCCCAGTTCCCTCAGCCATTCCTCACAGGACTTGTGCTCCAGGCTCCTCACCAGCTCTGTTGCTCTTCTCTGGCCCCACTCCAGCACATCAATATCTCTCTTGTAGTGAAGGGCCCAGAACTGAACACAGGATTCAAGGTGCGGCCTCACCAGTGCCCAGCGCAGGGGGACAATCACTGCCCTGGTCCTGTTGGCCACACTATTGCTGATACAGGCCAGGATGCTGTTGGCCTTCTTGCCCACCTGGGCATCGGCTGGCTCACGTTCAGCCTGCTGTCAACCAACACCCCAGGTCCTTTTCTGCTGGGCAGCTTTCCAGCCACTCTTCTCCAAGCCTGTAGCATTACATGGAGTTGTTTTGACCCACATGCGGGACCAGACACTGAGCCCTGCTGAATCTCATACAATTGGCCTCGGTCCATTAATCCAACCTGTCCAGATCCTTCTGCAGAGCCTTCCTGCCCTCAAGCAGGTCAACACTCCCACCCAAACCGGTGTTGTCTGCAAATTTACTGAGGGTGCACTCCAAGTTCTTTCAAGCGTATCAAGAGAATCTGTTTTACAGCTGAGCTTTCCAAGATAACACATTACAGTGTTCATTTCCTGCCCCCCTCCTTCTGCAAAGATCAGAAACCTTACTGCTCTGACACCTCTTTATTCAAGTACCTGCAGTAACAAGGGAGATGCAAGGAGCCTTAGGCAAGACCAAACCCAGAGCTCCAGACGTGGGAGCTGGAAGACCTGTTACCAATTCTCAAGTGTAAGAGCACAAATGATTTCCGTGGCTCAGGATATTAGCAATGCACAGTGTTGAATTACCATTAGTTTGAACAACTTCCCAGAAGCTATGGGAAACGTCTGCAGTAAGAGCCAGCCTGAAACATAAAACTCCAGCACAGCTGAGACCTGCAGAGCACTATCACATAGGATGCACTTATGGATTTTTCTTCACTTTCATCCCAGTGAAAAGAAATAGTGGATCAGCTGCAATTACTGAGGACAGGCAGAGCACAGCGGATTAATGCACTAGCTTTTCACATCCAGAGATCTGGGCTCAAGTGTTATGTTTAGGTCATAAATAGAAAACTAATGTGATCCTAGACCTTAGCTACACATTTCACATTCACAAGATTTAGCCTTCTCTACTCAGAAGAGACTGACGATGTGGAAGAGCTGCAGCTTCACAGAATCAGCCAGAATGAACTGGGAAAAGTGTTGGGAAGAAGGCACGACATCTTTTGACACTACTGGTGATTATGCACTGCTAAGCTAACTCCATGTTGTATTATGTTTAAAATGTTTTAAAATGAAAGAGACTGATGAAAATAAAAGGATGCTAATGAAGTACAAAGATAAATTAGAGAACATTCCAGTAAATTTAGGATTGCTAGCTCACAAGGTGAGTGTATAAAGGAGGGAAGAAACTGCTTTTAATTGAAATAGTAATGCAAAGCTTTCTTTAGAACACACTACTGTACAGCTGAAAATAACTACACAACATACTACAAAACAGAGCTGCCAATAACGCTCTAAAAGGCAAGGTCCCTTTGCTCAGCCTTCAAGGTCGAGACTTGAACTGCTTTGGAATTTGAGCTTTTAGTACCACTTTAATCAGCTAGTTTAATCCCCCCCAACAGAGTGGACTTTTCAAAAGTAGAAGAAAATGCAGTGACAGATATTCCCATGTGCAAACTTGCTTTGCTTCCAGCTTCATCAGAGCTGTGCTGGCAGCCCATTTCTCTATTGTCTTCTTCTTCACTTCTAATAATGTTCTTGTTACTTTCAGGCTGTTTTCTGGATTTGAGAAAGTTGTCCATAAATGTCTTCAAAATTAAAAGCAATGAAGGCAATTACTGGTAACTGTCTAAGAAATGTAAAATAAGGCTCTTCCCTTGGGTCAAGGGCAGAAGAATGCTGCCTGCAAATATTTACTCTTAGACAAATGAGTTATATATTTACATAACTGTTTTTCACAGTGAAATGCTGCAGCTTTAATTGTAATCTAAAAAAGAATCACTATTCGTGTTTTACTTCCAAAAGGAGGTATCACTCCATGCACATCTTGGCACTGTAAAGTTGAGGTAAAAAAGAAAAGGTGCATTTAGAACATGGTTTTTTCCTCCTCCCCAGTTTGCACAGGAATGCAACTGCACAATAGCAAAAGTGGGAAAGAGATATTAGACAAGTTGCAGTTGTTGTAAAATAAACAGAATAAGAACTATTGTTAAGAATAACTACTAAAGATGAATAAGGAGGAAAAAACTGTAGTTAACATGGTTATGAATGCTTAGTCTGACCTTTTTGCTACTTTACTACCAGTTAAAAGCAGTTTTGTTTTGTGCATCAGTATTTCTTAGAGAAAAATGCCACATAAAAGTGTGTATGAGTCTGGAAAAAGATGTTCAAGAGAGGAAACCTGACTTTGAAAAAATATAAAAATGGTGATTGCCATCAAACTGAGCGCTTCAAAAGCTCATTCCGTACTGCCATACATCACAACAAGAGATCACAGACAAGCCAGCACGGCTATAGCTGCACAGACCATACGAAATATTCAGAGAGACAGATAAAAGGATGTGAGGAAGGGGAAATATACTTATGCTTTTCATTTACTAGAATGTAAAAATTATACTGGAATTTAAACCGTTGCTACAAAGCTAATAAGAGAACAATTTTAACTTCTATTACATACCTGAGTGACACCATGTTTCCGAGCTCTGCTGGTAAACTGCGAATTTTATTAGAGGACAGGTCCAGATATACCAGATTGTGAAGCTTGGCAATGTCTGAAGGAATACGGGATAAGGAATTGTCACTGAGATGCAAAGCTGTCAAATGGGTCAGTGTCCACAATGACGAACTTAGGCTTCTCACTTTCCCTGTAGAAGGAAGGTACGAAAGAAAATAGCACATTTTAAATATATAGGTTTAGCAATAATTACGCATTTTGTGGGGGGGAACATCTTGAGGAGGAATTGTTTTGTGGATTTTACTATTATTTTATTCAATGAAAATTCCATTAATCACCAATTATATAGATGAAAAAAAAAATCAGCACCGCGTAAGAAAATATAAGGTATTAACAAGGATGCCTAGATAGATTGGGTTTTTTCCTCCAATCCATACCTAAAGGTTTAAACATCTGTCTTTCTCAGGTTCCATACAACACAAGACATATTTACTAATGTCCATGAATTCAGTAATTAACAGGGGTGTAAGAAACAGGGGTTTTTTTTTTCAATTCTAGTTTATGTTTAAGATCAAAGATGCTGCTTTGGTTTGCCCCTTATTTCTGCGCAACATCTTTCAAACCAAAAATCTTTATTCTATGGCATTAATCCAGCCAAGAACAGATAGAAGCACTATATTTAGGGTGACTAAGATGCTTAGTTGAGAACATGGATATCCATCTGGCATTCAACTAAAAGCTGCATAAAACTATTGCCAGATATTTTAAAAAACGGTATGATTTTTGTATAAACTGAAGGGTGGAAACATGGATTTGTGTGACAGAATCAAGATTTTTATGCTGCTGCATGCAAGGAATGTGAGATATCATCAGAAGGTCTCAAAACATTTTTTCTCTCCAAGATTCACACCCCCCCCCCCAAAGGAGTGGATCCTTTTTTATTTACAGAAGTCATCTCATTGTACCAAAAGCATTAGAAGAACAGTACCAACACCAGCTTGTCCAAGGCAAAGAGCTACTTGTGACAGCCTTTAAGAACCCACCACGACTCACTAATACTAAGAACGGCCTGGTTAATATTATACCAACATACACACTTTATAATTCCTTTCCTTAAATGATTTTCTTCAAAATAAAAGAAGTCATATTCAGTGCCTGAGGAAAAGCTACACTAATACAAGTGTATCTGGGACTCAACCCCTGGTAACAGAAGGTTTAATGCAGGTATCATTTCCAGTGAGCTATAAGAAAGTGAGTGGCGTAAAAGAGCCTGCAGAGAAAAAGCTCAGTGATTTACACAAGAGCAGTTAAAACATTTGTGGCTTTCTGTATTAGACCACCAAGTATTTTGCAAGGAAAAGTCAGTGTGAACATTAATAAAACAAAAACATTGTCACATTTTATTTTGCAAGGCAAATGCATACAGTTCTTAAAGGATTCATGCTACTGTAATGCTCATTAAGAAATCTTTTGAAAGGTTTTAAATACAAATTAATAGCTCTTTGCATTGTAAAAATGAAATAAACACCTCTTCCTCCCTCCCCCAGTGCAAAAAGGTGACTGTGATCAAAGAAACCCTTGTAGCTGAAAGGGCTTCCAATCAACATCACTGATCCATCCCCTGGCCTACCGACATCTCTCTTGGCTGGAATCAGTCTATAGCGAGATTACCAGGCATGAAAGGAAAGAGCCATTGCTTAATGCATTTCCTGTGCAGAGGCAGCAGATGTCCAAGTGGATATCCAAGCTTAATGCTGATATATAATGCTGATTCCTGAAGCAGCATTTAACTAGGTTTCTGCATCTGTAACCTTCAAGTAAAGAAGGCTACTCACGTGTTAAGGCACATGGCACTTGAAGCAAGACGGAGATTCAGTGATATGGATGGAAAGACTCTTCACAATTCAAAGAACTCTATCTGTATTCCTCCTTCCATAAATTTCTCTATTGCACAGTCACTCAGAAATACCACATGGCAATTTTTGCAGACTCTTCAATAACCTCCATATTTAAGCAAAATTTAAGCCTAAATTTACCTCACAAAATAATTTTTAAATTCTTAAAACTGTGTCTCCTTGTAAACACACTTTACACAGCAAAATCAGAATTTACTCTACAAATCAAGAGAGACCAGTGTCCTGCACCAGCTGGAATTCACATTTATGAATTCTGAGCATTTTCTTATTTTCAAGAAAAGATCCAAAAGTCAAACATTATCTCAAAGCTAGCATAGTTCTTGGAGGTTTTGATTTTTTAATTTAAATCTTAAGAATAGAACAAAGACTTACAACTGCATTTAAACTGAAAAGTTCTGCTTGAATAGAAACTACACTGTCATGGACTAATACAACATTGTTGTTACATTACCTGAAGTAACAGGATATGTCTATGTATCAACCCCAAACTCATCCTCTTTGACAAATTAGATCTTAAATCCACGCTCTCACCAACTCCATCTTAAAACACAAAGAGCTCACATCCATATTCTCATCTTCCCAACATCTGACATGTTAGGATTTGCCCCGGCCACAACATACCTCTCCTACAGCTCCCTACATTACCCCAACCCAACCTCTTCCCTCAATACATCCAGAAGCTGGCAGCTGCTACGTTGGTGTGTTGGCTCGCTTCAAGCTAAGTAACTCCACTCCAGACTTCCAGTCCAAGCCTTTAGTATGTAGGCTACTCTTAACTTGCAATGAATTCATAACTCGGGACCATTCCTCAGTTTCTTACCACTTATTTCCAACTCTGCCCAGTGTGATTTCTTTCCGTTGGCTGCTTCCTCTGAGGACATAATTGTGTACATCCTCCGTGGATCAGGTGGATCGTACTTTTCCTTGGGCATTCCTGTTGAGACAAAAGGACAAATAATTAATATATCATTTACTGAGAATTCTTTATAAGGTAATTTTCATTTCTGTTAAGTTTTGTGTTGACCGTTCAGTCTAAATACTTTTCAAAACACCAGATAAAGATAACCCGTGCCCATTCACACACTCCACTGAGTGGGAAAGACTGCTATAAAATAGATGACCACAGATTGCTGATGCTCCTATAATGGCAGACAACAGCGTAACCTCCCACTCAATAATTTAACAAAATCTCTAAATCGACACAAACATTGTGTCCTGCCGCCTTTCATGGGTATGTCACTGTTTGCTTCTACTGCAAACTCTTGGTTCTTCAACAATGAAACTTCAAAATGTGACAATCACCACCACATTCTGCCTCATACAAACCATAAAGAAAACATTTACCAATAACCTTGACCATGTATCAGCTCCAGGTTTACCGCAATTCTCAATTTTTCACACAATTCAGCATCCAAGAAAAGAATTAAGGTTTCAAAAAGATCCTCAAGTCTCTAAGTCTGCAAAATGACAGCTTTTTATTCAACTCTCGTCCTACTCTTTTCAATCTGAAAATACTATACCTGACCTAGACACTTCAGCCAGGTGTTTAACACTGAAATTTTAACTGTTTCTCTCACTCTCACATCATTTCTGATCACTTCACAATAGATACTTTTGAATTCCTTATCTCTTTTTACCATACCCAATCAGGGACTGTGAGGGAGAAGTGGCAAAACATCCTCTCCATGGAGAAATTCCTGGCTCCATAATAAAGCCCTATGCCATAACCCTCCCTCTACCATGAGCTAGCTCTCCTCTGTCCCAGGTGAAATGCATCTGGGGTTTAGTCAGTTTAAGAGGAAAACCAGCTTGCATAAACTTTACATAAGCAAGCACTATATTAATTTATAAATTAGCTCCATGTTTTCAAGTTACATAGGCCTTCCAATATAAATAGCATTTATCACAAATAAGAGTAATGCTTTTGCATTGCCCTACATTTATCTATGAGCTTTTATGGCAAAGATTTCACCATCTTAAGCTGCCACATCCAAATACATACAGAAAGGCACACGCAACAAACTATTAAATTATTTATATGAAATAGAGAAATCAAACAATGCTGGCCCAAATCACATTTACAAACACATTATAAGCAATAGTATGCAATTATTCAGGAAAATGCATTACAGCATTATAATACTACCCAAAAAACACTCAGTAAAGAAGAAGCTGTATTGGTCAAGTGCGCACACCTACCCCCAGGTCTTTTAAGGCTTTCTATTTTTGTCACATCCCCGGACAAAGTGAATACATCAGAAAAGTGTTGTAATTATATAGAGAATAAACAACGAATAACTTAATAAATTAAACTCATCTGTTTATTGAATTTACTGGAAAGTGTTGTGTTAAAAAAAACCCAACAGAACACCCCCTCCCCCCCCAAACTTTCAGCTAATTCCATATCTTAATTAAAATAAAGCTTTTAGATACCACACGCTTACTTTAATACAACAGCTCTTTTACTAACTCACACCCCTCCTTCCCCTTCCTACTCCCACTACTGGTCAAAACCAATTTCTGCAGTGAAAAGAAATTCCCCCTTTAAGAAGTGAATTGTGGGTAAAAGGATGAGATTATAAATAGAGCTGGGCAGAGCTCCTAAAAGAATGAAGACTTGAGTACCCACGGTACTGGAATCACTAAGTGTAACACTTTCTTCTTCAAACTAAGCTAATTAAAGGAGATAAGACTGCATTATAACCACCAGAAAGGTAAAAGAGCAACTTCTCCCTGCAATAACTACGCAACTAGCGCAATAATTTATAGCAAAGTATTGTATAGAGCATCTCTTCTGAAATTTGTATATACAATTATGTATAACTCACAAAAACCAATGCCACATAGGAACGCTCCAGTTTGTCAGGAGACATTTATCTTCCTCAGGCATTTGATGCTTTCTCTTCTTGCACCTCCCTGAATTAATATGTTCCAATTTTTCAGGAAATGAAGCAGGTATAGTAGAGACAGAAATCTCATTCAGTACAGAAACAAGAGCATTCCCCAGAGCACACTCAATCACACGCACTAATTAACAGCCTTGCTGGTACTAGCAGCATGTCACTCCTCACTATCAGAAGAGGATGACATACTTTTCTAGTGGGTTTTGTTAGTGTGTGTGCTAAAACAATTAGAGATCTAAGAATTTGAGGTTTTAATGCTGGATACTGGTACCTCCCCCACTCCCGGTCTATCCATGGCACTGCTCTCCCTCTCGTTGAAGTTCCCGCTCTCGATGGTCTTCCCTTCTCACTGCTGCATTTCACAGCAGATAAATGCTTGAGAGCCTCCTGGGTGAAGGAGGTGCTGATGATCAAGAGCATCACTGACATCAGCCAGGCCACAACACCAAGGATACCATCACACCAGGAGCTCAATATTTCTCAGGATCTGACAGCAAGGCTGAATTTGGGTTGTATTTCACAGGACAACAATAAACACAGGCACAATATCCTGAATTGCATTTTAAAACTTCACAGCATGGAATAGTTCAAGAAAATTAATCTCTTTAACAAATCACTGTCTCTCCTCCTTTCTCCACCTCCCCACACCCAAACTTACAAGCTCACTGAGAGGCTACAGTTCAATGTAAAAGCTGAGGTAAACATGAGATAAAGTGATACTTTTGTAAGGTTAAAGCAATTTTTAGCAAGAAAGACCCATAAAATGGTGTTGAACAACCTTGGAGCCATTGATAACTGCAGCTTTAAACTATCATGATGATCATTTTAAAAAGAGCTTGCAACACCTGTAATTTTCAGTTGCACCAATGCAGATGGTGGAAAGCACCACTGAGCATTAGGCTGTTATCACATACAACAAGTTAGCTTGTAAAGGAGAAAAACTTTATAATAAACAAAGATGTGACATGGATGTCCAGAGCACATCCAAGACTGCATAACTTTAATGAAGAGGCCATTTAAATATGTCTGAATGCAAATGAAGTTGTTGACTATCTTGTACCAGGTTATTAAAGTTGTTATTTAAATAGGTGTAAAAGAAGAGCTTGAGAGTTCAAGCATGGCTGCCCATTCCCACTGGGCTCACTCAGTCCCAACAATGAATTAACACCCCTTATCCCAAAGAAACTGAGCTAAATGAGGCCACTGAGGTCAAAAGTGTAACAGGTCTGACACAGGGAACTAGAACTCGAGTCTTCAATGCAGACATAGTTTTATGCCCTTGTTTGTGCACAGGGTACCAAGAGAAAGGCAGTAGGTCAGGGTAAAGGAGAGCAGGGGCAGAAAAGACCCTTTGGGGAAAGGTGCAGGGCAAGGATGATGAGGATGAGGAGGAGAAGACAACTATTGCTCCACTCCGAAGGAGCGCCAACAGCACAAGTGCCATTAAGGATATGGCGTCAGGAAGAGCCGGTGGCCTAGAGCAGAGAAGTTGCCTGAAGGCCAAGCTGTTGAACTGCACTGCTTAGCTACAGAAGAACAAAAAGATTTCAGACCACTGCCTCACAAGACTTTTGAAATGGTAAGTCTCCCAGGCTATGGGCCTGTGTGAAGTGGAAGCTGGACTATGAGCTAGTTAATGCTGCAGATGATTAAGTAAACTACCAATAAATAATACCTCCAAAGTGGAGAGATTATAGTTTGCTGTGAGTAACAGAGCAGGAAAGATGGCGGCTTCCTGTCCTTCCCTTCTCCTGTTTTTATGAGATTTAGAAGATGATGGGGAGCAGGAATTAACCAAAATAGGCAGGTGAAGAGGGTTTTTTTGAGAAAGCAGTAAGGTGATTGTTTTTAAAGAAACAAAACACCAACAGAAAATACTACAGAAGTTCTTAATTTCCTGAAATGCCTTCTACAATATCACAAGTAAACTAACTGTTTTAACACTAAATGTATTAGACAACTCCTGTAGGCCAAGTACCATCGACCCTTTATAGTATTAGCTTTGCTATATGTGTAGATATCAAGTTTGTCCCCCTAAAAGCTCTCCTAGAAAGATCAGCTTCCTCCATAGCAAAGTTTAAATGTAGCAAAGAAAACCTGAAATCTAAAACTTTGTAGAAAACAATGAACAAGCGAGAGCAGCACGGGTTAACGTTCAGACACAACTTTATCCAATCTAATCAACTATTCTGAAATAACTATTTCAATACTTACAAAGCAGCATCTACAAATCCCATTTACAAATATGCAAAGAACCTTTAGAAATACTTCAAGATCACCATGCCGAAGCATTACAACTCTGCTGATGAAACTCCTTGACATATGCTGATGACTTCTTTTGACTTCCCCTCCCTCCTTACTTGATATTACTTATCACTAATAAACTGATGTAGATCAGGAGATAGCCAGGAGAGGGAAGTAAACAAAGGAGCAGTACACCTAATCAAATGCAGAATTAACTCCAACTTCTTGCTACTTTAATTAAAAACAGTGAATAAACTGTACAAATCTAGATCTAACAAAGTTAGAAGTACCAAGATAACTGACATACGTTTTCCACTTATTGATGCAGCACAGTATTACTTGCCATAAAAATAACTTCTGCACTACTGAAAAGTAGCAGGACAGAGGAAGCAATCTACAGTACTTCCTATTCATTATAAACCACTAAGTTACTCAAAGATTTTGTAAGAAAATGATAGCACATATGAGAGTTTTTTCTCTTTCTTTCTTTCTCCAAACCCAAATACTGGAAGCTCATCCCAGACCATTAGTTTGTAATCTTGAGCCTTTAATTTTTTCCATGCAATCCAAAGTTTCATTTGAAAATGGGTTCCGATGAGTTCCCCCCCAAATTTGTTTCTTAGATTGACCAATATATCCTGAATTCAAAGTTAATTTAGAATCCTCATCACACACCTACCCCCCCCACCCCCCAGCCACATGCACTGGGGTTTTACAATGCATGAAGCAGAACTAAGCTGGTCCTGCTGCACTTCCTCCCTCCCCAGGACTGTGTATTTCCACTTCACTCTTGCATCAGCACTGACTTTTATCTGATAACAGAAAGAGCTGTTGAAGAGAATTAAACTGGCCAAAAGCTATGGGGGAGGAGGTAAAAAAAAAAACCAGTATTTGAGGGTGCCTAGCTTCCTGTATCATTATTCCTCTATAGCTGTAATGTATGTGTGGACTTACAGCACAGCTGTTTATGGGATTAAAATCAGGACAACAACATAATTGTTCCCAGACACACCTACTCCGAAATCTCTTCTCACACAGCAGGAAGCAAAATCTTGTTTCCAACTACCCATGCATCGGTTAAATAGTAACACTGAGCAAAGTCCGAAATCCTAACTGAAGGCAAAGTACACTGCTTTTCAGATAACTTAAAGTTGTAGCAGTTGGGGCAATGTATAGGCTGATCAGAAATGTCAGCCTGTATTGAAAGGGTTAATCTCTACTGTTGAAGAAGTTACCGCTTTAAGAAAACTGAAGAAATTAAGAATTTAAGAAGTTTAAGAAATTACCGCTTTAAACTCCCAACAGTGACCCTCTTCAAAGGGAACATGACATCCAAAATATAATTACTGTGCTTTTGGAAAAAAATCTTTAAGGTAATTTCATAGTATTATATTTCAGTTTTTACTATAAAACTAAAGATTTGCTCATTCCCACTCCAAGACCCACGACCCATTCTTTAAACGAGTGCTTTTCCAAAGTGAATCAAGCTTACTGCTTTTATTCTAGTGTCACTGGTGGCACTTTACTCACCAACATACGTACTTCTATGGGAACTTAATTACATTTCAGCTTCAAGTACAGGCAAGCAAAGCAACAACCCTGTGTAAACGCTGTCCCTGGCCGACATGACAAGGTGCGACATCTGTTTTCTCCTCACAGAAAAGCAACAGAGCCTTGAACAGGCTTATGATAAAGGTCAGTGCTACACAATTTACACACGTCAGTTGAGCCAATGACTGTATTTATCTTCAGTCTATACCACGCATGGGCAAACTAGATTGTGATCTTAATACTGAAAAATGATGGGAAAAAATATTCATGGGCAAACAAGTACCCAGCTAAACCTCAAGTGCCACGTGATATAAATTTAATGTACTTCAGCAAAGCTCTTAAAATTATTTGGGACCATTCCCCTCAGACATAAACTCTTTTTTCTGTGTGCCTGATGCTGTTCCTACAAAGTCTTCTAAATATCATGTCAGTCTTGTTTCTATCAATGTCTTACTCAGAACATACTAAATTATAACTTGAGGGGATTTTAATAAATCTTTACATACACCTACAGTTCTGGATTTCCCAGCTACTAGCACGTATACACCATAATATGGAAGAATACTTGCATCCTGCTATGAAATACAGCTTCTGGTTATATTTTGCTACAATACACAACTGTGCAAGTAGATCAAAGCAAAGTTCAGAACTGCAGGTGTAAGCCTCCACCTAAAAGAAAACAAATGGATAGAATTAAAGCTTCCTCAAAATAGAGGAATCCATACTAAAGCACACTACAACTAAAATGACAAGTATTTTGACACTGAACAAATTTGAGTACTTGTCTATTGAAATACCACCTTACATTTAACTTTGAGTGAGCAAGATGGCTCTATTGAAATATACACAAAGAAAACACCAGTGTTGCAAGGAAACAGAGATTATTTTTTTTCCTACTATTATGCTACTTTTAGGTAAATATCAAGCCTGTTGTGCAAACACTCTTTCATTTTAAAAGAGGCTGTTCCAAGTCATTTTTGTTGTTGTTTTTACAGTAAGGATATAGTATTGAAAAACTAAGACTAGGAAAAATCCAGTTGGGAAATTAGTTATAGATTAACACCTGAATTTTTCAGAACACATGCTGTGAATTAAAAATTTCCTTTTACCTAGTGTGGGAAAGGATGGCACATCACAGCTGTGTGCACAGCAGAACTGGAGCAGCACAAGAATGACTCCTGAAACACTTCTCACCCCCAAGAGACTCAACTATAACGTGTGGGAAAGTGTCAAGATCCCTTTAACCCAATTTATAGCTTAATGTTGGAATAATCTAAAAAATTAAAGAATAAAAATGCTGTAGAGTCAACCCAAAGTCAATTGATTCATTCCAAGTGCTTCTTCACTTGGTAGGATCACATTTTAGTGGCTGTTAGCATATTAAGATTTAATGGCTTCATCAGGGAAGTAATGCTGCTTCATCGTATTTGGAGGACTTCTAAAACTAGAATTTTACATGACTGCCAATACAAAACCACAAGTTACCCTTCCTCTTTTTCAGACTTAGATAATGCAGTGGGATGTGAACATGCATTACAAATAGGCAATGATAAATACAAGAGACTGATTAAGGCAATATGCATTAGTTCATGCGAGTATATCTGGAATATGACTAATCAGAGGAGTTGATTGATTTTGCACATATAAGTTCTACTACAGAAAACTCAGAAGTTGAAAAATGCTTTAATATTCTTTAAAAAATAAAAATCTACGACGAAGTTCTGCAAAACCCTTAATCTAGTCAAAGCTGACTAGAATGAGACATAACCCTCCTGAAACTCAAAAAAAGCAAAGCATTCCAGTTCAGATCAACTGGGCCATAAGTGTCAAAGGATATATTTGCTGTTTCCAAATCAGGAAAACTCTTTTAGACTTCAGAGCTACATAACACTGACTAGATCAGGCTTTACATTTTAAGTCAAAAAAAACAGTCAGTTAATATTTTCAAGATCATATTATTAAGTTTTGACCTGCAGGTATTTCAAATTTAATTGTCCCTCTTAACTACTTGTTTATAGAAATGCAAACTGGATGGTTACAAGGTGTGCGGCAGGAGTAGGGAGGCTGCCATTTTCCAAGCCTCTACTTCTGCCCAACTCTCCACCCCTGCACTCCACTTGCAATCACCATTTCCTATCAGATGAGCAACCTGCAGCCCAATATTTAATGGTGTACATGTAACACCCTAAACTTTGAAAGGTGTGAATCTACCATAGTTTCACTAGGGCAAAGAAGCAATTTTCACTTCCATGTTCAGTTGCTATAAAGATCATTCTGGGGTCAAAAGAGATTCTGAAATGGTCAGAATACAAAAGGAATAACCCAGCAGAGAGGTCCTCGACCGCTCCATCTTCTAGACAGACCTACAAGATAAAATAGATCTGACTCATGATAAAGAACTCAAATTCCCAACCTTTACCCTACACAACATCTAATGATTACACATACTATTTCCAAATGTTCTCAGTGTAGCACAGGCACAGTCCAGACGATTAGAATAGTGCTTAATTATCAGCAATTGTATGTAATTATGCCTATAGTAAAAGGCTGCTGTATGCAAAACAAACATTAACGCAAAACCAAATTGCAAAGCAAAGGCTGACCTTTAACTGGTATCCCTAGAAACGCTTTGGCTAGCTAACGAGTACTACACAACAGTCACATTTTTGCAGTTTCTATTTTAGTGTACTCTGAAATGCCAATACATTAAAAGATCAGCCAGGTTCACTAATTTAAGAATTTACTTGCATCACATAACTATACACTCTACAAATAAGACGGAACCAAACAGATCAACTTTAAAAGGAAGAGTTCTGTCATAAAGAATATAGCTTCAGGTTTTAAAAATGCAGATAGGCAGTAAGACCAAGGTGTAAAGCTTCACCTACAAGAAGCTTTAGGAGAGCTGAGAATGGTCTTCCACTCCACAACATTAATAAAATACCAACTCTCACTCCACTGGTTATGTCCAGAAATCCGTATCTGACGATTCAGTTATGATTCTTCACGATACATGGAACATTCTTGTTTACAGTAACTACTGCACAATTTCTTATCTTGGGCCAGCTCAGCAAGCTACTCTAAATGCCAGCACATACACCACAACGTTCCTTACCACATTTTCCTTTATGCATCTGCAGAATACTTAACCACATTTCTGTTGTTCTCTGGGTGAAAACATGAAGCCACCACACAAAACATTCTCCTCTTTCTTAGCCCTGCAAGACAACCTAGGAGTAAGAGACAACCTAGCTACCTTAAATGAAGTTTGGACATGAGCTCATTTTCAGCGTTCCTGCTACAGACCTGAACAAGAGCTTGATAAGTCAATATCTAAATCCAGACATCTCTGCCTTTAAAAAACCCAATTTCTAGGTATTTAAATGCTTGTTAATATTACAGTTGCTAAACTAACTGAAGTTCAGGATATTAAAGAACTTGTTCACGCAGTTCATGCTCTACCCATCTAGCCACATCCTGATAGAAGCAACCAGACTATTCATAGATTGTTTTTACTTCAAATTAAATGAACAAGCCTGAGAATGTTGTTCCACAACCACATGCTTGTGCAGCAAAGCCAGCTCTACATTTCTTTCCTGTCCCCGTGTACCACTTCATCACCTCCCTCCGCTGTGTTGATGCAGCTGTTTGCGAGACGATGCTGAAAACCAGTGATATATACTGTTGGTGGTTTAAAAAAACAAAACAAAAATAAGTATCACCACTCCAGCCACGTCACTGGTTGGTTTCCAGCATTACTCCAACAACAGTTGTACTTACGTAAATTATGTGGAGTTAATGAGCAACCAATACAGCTGCTTTCCATGTTCTGCCTCTAGAGAAAAGTCCTGACACCCTGTACCAGAAGAAACCAGGGGGTGACCTAGCCCACTGCTCCCTACACGAACGCACCTATGCCATGACTGAAAATTGCTCCATGATCAGCTCTCAAATCTCCAGAGATGGATCTTTCATGATGTTCCTCAGCAAAGCAAGGATTCCTTCCTAGTTTTAATTATTTTTCACACAGATCACTTGTTCCTGAAAGTACTCTATTTACAGACGACTTGTGATTTAGGCAGCTCTGAAACTCCTCCATCTTAGCCCACAGGACCTTTGTTTTGTCAGGCAAAGCACTTCTGTTGAGTGGACAATTGTTAAAACTTCTTTAAAAGAATATTAAATGTGTTAATGGTCAGAGTTTTGCACAAAGCATCTTAATATTTTTTTAGTATTTAGCCATTACAATGCCATCTCCTTGTTCTGATAGGTGATACCCATCAGACAGCACATGCTCAAACCTAGTGGTGTTTTAGTTTAGTTTCAAGCCTTCCTGTCTTTGTAGGTCTTGGTTCAATGTGAGTTTTGTTCCAAAAAGTACATGAAAGGATTTGTCTCTGAAGCACAGCCAGTGCTCAGCTTTTTTTCTGATCCCTGACTCTACCAATTGATCTATGCAGAGATACACTTTTATGGAGCACCATTTATGTCAGAACAACTTGCAGCATCCACGCCTCACTCATCAATATACTGCAAAATAGCTCAAGCAGTAAAGCTGCACAGATTATTTATAATATGCAGTATACTAAATTATGTCATACTTCATGGTCTTCTAACCATGGCAAGATGCTGTACCCTAATGACATGAGCTATCGCTCGGATTGCTTCAGCATGTTCTAGAAACCCCCAGTCTCCAGACTGAAACTGCTGCCTTGATAAGGAAAGGGGGAAGCTCCAAGAGCTGAAGGAGGCCTTGGAGATAGTGGTATTATAAAATAGTATAGAAACTTTAAGAGAGCTTTAAGGTAGAAAGCCGCTTTACTTGTGGAGTAAAGGTTGCGTATCAGGAAAATGAAGACAGACACACAAGAGAGCTATCAAAACATCAAGGCTGTGATCACAACGCTGAGATGGCAGCTTCCATAACATACCCCACAGCTTTCGAAGTCTAAAAAAAAATAACAAACCCAAAACTCAGCCTCTTCCTGCAGACCTCCATCACAGCATAAATTGGAATACTAACAGCAAGTTCTAAAGTAAACAACTACATATGTATTTTCTACTCCTACTCCCCTCCTTGATTCCTTCACTTAAAGAAAAGCCCTCTGAGGCATTAACAAAAGGATTCATGTTGCAGTCTTACAAAAGAAAAAAATTGACTTGTTGCCAATTTTTTTTTTCTTTAAATAAGCACCATCTTGGAAGTGTAATTAGCAGCTCAAAAGCACACGTTAAGCATTTAAACAGCTTTTTTCTATGGGACCTGCCTAAGCATTTGTGAACTCTTCAAGACTTCAGCTGTAGTGTAGGAATTGTGAGGGCAGGCCCCCAAGCTTATGCCAAGCTTCCCTGCTGAGTGGACTTCTACAACCCAATTTCCATGTAGGAACATAAATTATGTCACTTAATACAATGGTAATAATCTTGCAGGATATTGTACAATAATCACACTTCCAAGTGTGAAGCACCAACACTGAAGAAGGAATACAAAACAGATGAAACCCTGCAGTGACTCAGTTCGAGCAATTTATGTATAAAAGCTTTCAAAAGTACACCGTGAAGAAGCCTAAATTTAGAATGGATTCAGTAACATCAGTATTTTGACACCAAAAGCAGCGTAAAAATCTCAATATACAGATTTAAAAAATCCCAGATAGGCTGTATGCAACAGGGCAAGGCTCAACCTCTGTCTCATGTAACTAGGACTAAAATCCCGAGGTAGGGCCTGCTGAGATTATTCTTGTGGGGTTTTAAGGTCAGTGGCAGTTTTTCAAGCTCACCATACACGACTATAACCTTTGAACACTATTCATTCCTCCTAGTAAAAAAACCCTGTGGAAATAAGTGACATTTCTTGTATACTCATTCAATTCTGAAGACTGAAAGGCATCTTAATTCAGAAAGATACCATTTGCATATAATCTTTGCTTAATGTGGCACCATTTGGGCCAGTGAGGTCATGGTACAGACTGCACATATACACGTGTACAGCCAAAATTACATGACAGAAACAGAAAGTAATTTAAACCTCAAGTCTGTTAGCAAACAGAACCAGGGCCTCTGCAGCAGGGACTGCCTGTTGCAGCACAACTAGAAGGAGGAATTCTGGTTCAGCACCTGGCATGGTGGTAATCCAAATAGGACGACACACTGCATTAACAAACAAAAATAGTCAGCTTTTTCGTGATAGACTAACAGGACCATTTTTATTTATACTGTCATGCTTTTAAAAAACAGATGCTTTGGTTCATCTGTAGGGAAAGAATTCTTACTTTTCTCAGACTTGGGAGCACTTGACCCCATTTTAAAGGCAGCACTTTCCATTATGACCACTACACTTGCTTAGAAGTATGTCTTCCTAATATCTACCACAACCTGATCTTGCTGATTTTTACCCTGAAAGGTACTATGCTCATTCAGTTTATGACTCTTCGTAACATGTTCTCAAGTCTTCACATATAAAACATCAAAAGTATTTACCTGCCCGTGCAATATCACAGTCTCATATATCTTTCTATTTCAGTTCTTCCTCTAAAATTCAAGCAAAGTAAAAGGCCTGAACATATCAAGACTGCATTCAGGTTCAACTTCAAAATGCAAACAGAAAAGAGATGCATGGTAGTATCCTTTTTATAAATGGACTGATCCAAGCAATTCAGGTGACAAGGGAACAAAGAGTTAATCCAAATGCAAAGGACTCCAGTAATAGCACGAATAAACCCCCACAGAAGGCTTCATTGCTAGCAGCAAACTCCAGAGTCCAGATGAACCAGCAGGAAGAACAGAGGGTGGATAATCCTGTAAAATTACCCCAGTGGAAATGTGGATAAATTCCCAATTATGAGACCTGCTCTAGAATGAAAAAAAAAATGCAAGATACAATACAATTACCAGTCAACACTTGCACATCTTCGTGTTTAAGCCAGACAAATACCACAGGTATTTCTTAATCCCTTGAATTTTGAATTAGTCGCCCATTGTGGTGAAATCTAGATTAAGAAAATAAGTCCCAGAAATCAAACGAAAAAACCCAGACGAGCTGCAACTCTCGTTACAAAGCAAACACTCACCTGTGAACTGTATTTTCAATAATAAAACTGTGACCTTGTATTTTCAGCAATACAACTGTGAAGTTGTATTTCAGTAATATAATTTTCTATGTGTTTGTGCAAATAAGATATTTGTATTAAAGAAAATAGAAAAAACACAAAACCAAACTAAACAAACACAAACTCTCAAACCCTTTGTTTTACCATTTTTGTTTTCAATATATACCTTATACTACACAAAGCAAAGTAGCTTTCATATGGATTTTTAGTTTGTGGAAAACTCGCTGATAAAATACACGTTCACAATCCATACATATATCAAGACAGAGACAGGCGCACAGTTACCTACTTTTCTAAAGCCTTGTCTGATCCCAGGCTTAAAATTCTCCATAAAACTCTAAAGGAGAGAAGCTTGTCCTGCGAGCACGACGGCAGATGTGGGGGCCGGGAGTGCCCGCAGGGTGCACGCGATGCAGGAATCCCACACCACTTCCACGTTTCCAGCCCCTGCTCACCAAATCCGAACCGAACAAGCTCCCCCCTCCTCCTAATTAGCTTAATTACCGCATACCTGCCGCTCGCGCCCCGCCACCATCCCCCGCCCCAATTCCCCTCTGTTTATCCCTGCATGCGTCCGTCCCGCGGCCTCACGTGCCAGCGCGCGGCCCGCCTCCCGCGCTCTCCCATTGGCCGCCGCCGCTGACAATCACACCCTTACGCCACCGCCGCCGTTTCCCTCCGCCGGAACGAGCCAGGGCCGCTCCGGGTCCCGGCGCCAGCGCGGCCTCGGCTCCCGCCGCCGGCAGCTCCGGGGACAGGCAGCGCGGCCCGCCCGCGGGGGTGCGCGCTACGGGAGCGCCTGAGCGGCCTCCGCGGGGAGGCGGCGGAGGGGGGGGGGAAAGCCGTGCGCTGAGGGCGGACGGGCAATTAACCAGCCTGATGTCATTTCCCTCTGCCTTTGTTTAATTATTTTAAACTCAATTGTACGGTGAGGAATACAAAAAAAAAAAAAAAAAAAAACCGAAAAAAACCAAAAAAACCCCAAAACAACACAAAAAACTCCAGACTTCCAGATGCCATTAGACTCATTTCGCTTAATTGCCTTCCCGATGCAAACACAACCGCGCTCCTTGCGCGGCGCCGCCCGGCCCGGCCCCCTCCCGCACGCCGGGTGGGTGTTTACGGGCCTCCGGCCGGGGGTGCGGGGCCGGGCAAGTTCCCGGTGGCGGAGCCCCCCCTTCCCCGCCGCTCCCCGCTTCCATACCAGGCGTTTCCCACCCGCTTCCCCGGGGCGCAGAGCCTCCCCTCGGGGCGTCCCCGCAGCAACAACTGCCCGGGGCCCAGCGCTTCCTCCAGCGCCCCCCATAACCCCCCCCCGGGAGCCCCCTCACACCTAGAGGGGCCTCACCCCCCCCATGACACCCCCAAACGACGCGGCGCGGGGGTCGCACCCCCCTGCCCAACTCCGATGGAGGCTCCCCCCGTTGTAACGCCGCCGCTCCCTTCCCCCACAGCAGCTCCCCCCGCGGAGCGCTGCCCCCCCCGGGACCAGAGCCCCCCCACTCCAAGCGAGGCTCCGCGGCCGCCCCCCGCGGCGGGGCCGCCCCTACCTGTGGCTGCAGCATCCCCGTCCCCCCGCCGCCCTCGCTCCGCCGCCTGCCTGGCTCTTTGTTTCCTGCCGCGGGCCGGACGGGAGAGCAGCTCCCCCCCGCCTCCTCCTCACACTCATTGAAAGCAAACAAGCATCATGGCGGCGCTGGCGGCGGCAGCGGCTGCGGGCGGGCGGGCCGGCCCTCCTCCTCCCTCTCCCTCCTCCTCCTTCTCTCCCTCCGCCCCGCCTGCCCAGGCCGCCCGCACTCCGCGCACGCTCCGCGGTTGCGGTGGGGAGCTCAGGGTTGCGGGGGGCAGGAGGCCCGGGCGGGTGTGGGGATAGGCGGGCTGTGAGGTGTAGGGGGGCCGTGAGGGGATAAAGGCTTGTGGGAAGCCATGGGAGGGTGTTTTGGGGTACCTCAAGGTCCGGGGGAGGCAGGAAAGTGGGTGCAGGCAACGTGCCAGCTGCATCGTCAAACACGAAACTGGTATAAATGGTGTATCGCAGGGAAACGGTTTCTAGCAGGAGTCCGGGAAGCCTTAAAATAAGTCATTTGTTTGAAAAAGAACTTCAAATTCTCCTGCAAAAGTCTGGATCAAGAAGTCGAACTTGCAGTGGGTGTGCTCAGGGAAAATGAGGGGGGTGTGATATTAACACTTTGTAGGAAAGAGGAACTCATTTATGTGTTTGTGTCTTTAATATGACATTTGTAGAACAGTGTTGACCGTGAAATGGCCACCAGAATTGCCATGAGCACCTCTGTGAAGCTCGGGTTGTGGCTCACTTAATTTTCTCCCTTGAGCTGATTAATGGATGTGTACCAAGATAAATGGAAAAATAAAGGATGTTCTTGGTTTGTTATTACTGCCTCTGTACAGCAATTCTTTACAGAAAGATGAGAGATGCTAGGTGAAGTGCCATCCTTGGTGTGGTACTGGCCAAAATCATTAATAATGACTTCCAAATGAAGGATTTCGTCTGATTTTCAGAGAGTTAAAATGTTCAAGCATTGGTGATGTGGCAGCAAATGTGTGCTTGGTATGCACCACCTCATCAAAAGGAATAGTAAAAAGACATTGTCCCAGATACACAACTCTATTTCTGAACTGGGAAAGCTAAGTAAGAATTGAGGCCTCATCTGCTTAGGTGTAACTGGATATATAGCTGGAAATAAATGACACTCATGCTCTCTTTTAACACGGTAATGTGATGGATGCCCCATCCCTGGAAGTATTCAAAGGCCAGGTTGGACGGGGCTTTGAGCAACCTAGTCTAGTGGAAGGTGTCCCTGCCTATGGCAGGGGGTTGGAACTGAATGAGCTTTAAGGTCCCTTCCAACCCAAACCAGCCTGTAATTTAAAGGAGGATGGTACCTGGCCATACATCTGAGGAACACCACCAACAACCATAAAGAGCAGTGCTCTGAAAAAGATAACCCTAGCATGTACCATGCCAAACCCAACTGCAAAATGTCCTCTGTCGAAAGGTTGAGCCCTTTGACACTTTGTTGGAAATAATCCTGCTATACTTCAGATTTCTGTTCAACCTTATCATATCACATATCTGAAATGCTCTCGGATGATAAACTATCCCCTCGCCGCATGGTGCAGGCCAGCGCTAGGGATATCTGAGCTAGCTCCGTTATGGGATGCGGCATGGCTCTGGCAGAAGCGCCGTATCTGCTTCCCAGGCTTGGCTGGCTCTGCAGAGCTGACAGTCATTCAGAACTAACTCGAGTAGCTCTACATGTCACGCTCCTGCGCTGCGTGTCTTTTCTTTCCGATAACCAGCTGTCCCGCACATTCTTCAGTTAATACTTTCTAGGTCAGATATGGCCTCAATAGACTATATCGTTTTGCCCGGAGCTAATTCTCCAAAAGCAGTAGGAAAGTCTTTGAATACGTTGCAGGATTTTCCAGGAATTGCTGCTCAGCGAAGAAAATTCAGCTGATCGTTTTTCTTGGTGTCTTGAAAAATGCTTGCAGGGAAAATTCATTCCTCAGGGATGGATGTTGGGGTAATATTACAGTAGACTTGGAAGGATGTACTGGTGAGGGCCTGCAAGTGGAGAACAAATGGCAGAAAATACCAAATAACTGAGATAAGCAAGAAAGAGCATTAGAGAAAATGATTTTAAAGCAATTAAAACAAAATTCTGTATTATTGCCCATTATATAGACTAATAGGAGATCACAGCAATTTGGCAGATTGCAAGTTAATTAACTTTATGATAACATCACAGGTTATTTCTAAAAAACCAGCAATATTTGAAGAGTCTAAAGGTACGGCTTTTTATGTCAACAGTTTTTCTTTGAGTTGCCAGCTTGCCTGTGTGGTTTGAGACAACAGAACAAAGTAAAAACAGGTATGTGGGGGTTTTATTTAGCAACTGTTACGCTCCACTGCATTTCCTGTGCAGAAGTGCTGTTGCTCATCTGTACGTATGATTAACTTTTGCTCCCTGAAAGTGTTATCAGACCTGTAACCAAGCAAACAGTGGAGCAGATGGCCAGTGCCAGTATCGGTGTTTCTGGTCTGGGTGCTTAATGAGATCTGAGAGTGTAACATGAGCCTCTTTCATTTTGTCGGTCTCGCATGGCAGATACACTTGGTGCAAGTGCTCTTGTTGCTCAAGGTCACAGATTCATCAATCAAAAAAAGAGCCCTTCCCATTAATTTTTTACCTGCCTATGACAGTTTCCATATGTCTCAGGAGCTGCTGTGTTATGTGGAGTGCCATTATCCGAAGTATGGGACAGTACTGCCGTGACAGACAATCAGAGCAGAAATCAGTCACTTCTTAAAACACAGTGTTACATTTACCATACTCTGAGTGAAAGCTTTCATTCATTAACTCTAAAACCTCTTAGTGCTGTGGAATAAACCTTCAGTTGGGCCAAATGCTGAGTTTGACACACAATCCTATGTCCCACAAAATTACAACCTTCCTGGCCTTACACATGGAGGTAGAGTGTTTGCTGTGATTAGTTAAAACCTCGTAGCGCCCCTGCTGTCTGCCCTCTTCATGCATGCATCCAAGGCAGGAGCTGCAAGTTGCCTCAGAGGGCTTGGGGAGGGCTACTTGGTCCACGTTACAAATGCTTACAGCTGTTTTGAGGTCCTGTTGCCTCTGTGCACTGACAGAGGGATGTGAAACCTGTGGTAGAGAGTTGTCTTTGTGGCTGAGCCATGGTACATTTTGCTTTGTTTAAATTGCCAAATTTGGTGAAGCTACACTCTCGAAATACCTATATACCATTGTGCAGTAGAGGCTTTTTTGACTTCTAAGTTCTTTGCGGTAAAAGATACAGCTTTCATCCTGTGTGGCTCATACATGGTGGGTGAGCTGAAGAGACATCACCCCATCCTGAGAGAGAGCAGGTACAGAGCTTGTGAAAGCTCTCATGTCTGGGGTTACAGGAGAAGGGAGCAAGGCAAGGCCTAGCCCTCTCTGCTCCCCCTGGAAATGTGAAAAGCCCAATGTAACTAGCGGCAAGAAATGAAGCAGGGGAGGAGAGCAGAGTTATAGCAAAGCAGGGGAGATAATGTGAAAGAAAGAAGGGAGTAACTGGTAGGAGTAAAGTCATCCCAGTAGGAGGGCAGAGCTTAACTATGGTCTTCATGTTCAATATATCCAGGTGGAGAAGCAGGATCTGAACTGCAGGGTAACTTCCGCAGCTATTGAGATCAGTGGGATCACTGCTCTGAACATGGGATATTCCTAAAATGACGGGTACGCTGAAAAATGAGGGCTTGGAGCACTCATATTGCACATCTGAAATCATTGCCTGCTTAATGATTTCGGCCTTAAGTTTTATGGCCTGTTCTCCATCTACTGAGTGAATGTAAGAGCATCTTCTGTCACAGTTAGATAGTAACGATAAATCTTTGATGTTTATTGAGCATTAAAACTACAATGAAAGCCCCATCAAAACGCATTGAGGCAATTAATATTCCTGCTTTGCTCTGCACGGAATGGAGTTCAGTGGTTTCCAGAAGACTTGCATGTAAAAAGATGATTGAAAACTCCCCTTATGCATATCCACAACAGAGCTGAATTAAGGAATTTTAATCCTGGGATGGCACAATTTGTAGGTAAGGGCTTTGCAGCCTTAGCATTACTTTAATATGCATTGTTACACAAAAATGGTCTAAGTACTTAAAAAGAACTTGAATATGATCAAAAGCTTTCTTTCTGGAAAATATTTGCATTTAGTATGAAGACTTCCATAGTGAGAGAAGAATTTCTAACACCTTTTTGCCAGTTACGGATAGTACTATTCAACTCTGCCACCACCTGAGGTGCTTGTGTGCCATGTTTAAATGACTGTTAAAATTATTCAGACATTTGATCTGTTATCAGGATGGTAACAGTTTAAAATGTGTACTGAATCTTGTTCTCTACCTTAAACTTGCAGGTCTATAGAGAATTTAGTCATTAATATTTTCTAGTGTGTGCATTTGTGCTATACTGTAGTAGTGAAGTAACAGATCTAAGACGACCATAATTCTTACTTGTCCTAATCAAATATTAAAATCTGAACACTGTTAGGAAGCTGGGCTCATGAACCATGATGTGGTTTTCCTCGTTATTTTTTTAGGTACATGCTGATTCTTACACATTTTGATCTCTAGAATCACCTCTCCAACTCTTGGTGACCTTTCTCCAAGAAGATGACCATCTTTTCATATTAAAACTAAGTTAATGATATGAAAGAAAAAGGTACGACCTGCGTGCATTCATTACATGGGTAGAGCTCTTGGCTGCATTCAGAGCACTGCAAAAGGAGCTTACAAAGCTTTGCCTTTCACGGCACGAGCTTTTATGTATGTGAGTGAATAGTGAAAATTGCTATGAAATACTTGAATGCCCAGTTATGGAGTTGCAGCTGAGAGGTTAAATGCCAAATAATGGCATTATTGATGTAAGATGGAAGGATTTGCATTAGTGGAAAGCCAGCTGCTCAAACTACCCATCCATCTTTTTGGTCCTTTCTAACATATCCTCTTCTCTTTGTACCCATTTTGGCGGTTTTTTTCTCTTCTTCTGTCAGCATCTTATTTCCCCATCTTTATTCAGTCTTGCTTTCTACGCTTTTCTCCAGCAACAGAAACATATTTACTTGCAAGCTGATCCCATCTGTGCTCCTGTGTTGTAAAGCTTCCCCCTGCCGTGGCACTGCATGTCTGATTTAGTTTGGTACAACTGCTCGGAAGCTCCAGTCTTCAGGAGTGCCAGAATTCCACACTGCGGATCAGATGGGCAGGATACTGTCACTTGGGTATGGCTTTAATAAAAACAAGGTGTGTGGTTTTTTTTGTGTAAGAACATGCAGTGACACTATAATCATTTGATGCCTCATAGTTCAGTGACATGGAAGACTGCTGAACTTTTAACTTAATTGGGTCTTCTCATGCTTGCACTGTTTCCTGCTCATGAACCAGGATATATGGGGACTATAACTCAAATATACACTAAGCTGTCCCCGCTGCAGTCTCATACCTTTCAAATTAAGTAGGATCAGGGCTCAAAAGAGATAATGAAGGAGACCTATGTCCTGGAGGAAATTGCCATGAATTACAAAATGATGGTTTCTCTCTTAATAAAAAATGAGCAAATGCTCCAGTGTGACACTAGGGAACTCTTCAGTTTATAAAGGTACTGTCTTTCAGGAAATATATATGTTAATCCAGCTGTCATGCATAAATTCTCATTTGAGGCCTGATCTAATTCCCATTGAAGTAGAGATGGACTCAATCTACTTAAATTTCTCCATGCAGTTTCACGGCTTTCCACTATCTTCATCTGTTGTATCACATTACTGTGTGTGGGTAGAGTTGCCACATTCCACCCATGACACAACTGTTTCAGTGGCAAGTGAAGTGATATGTGCATATGGTATATGCAGTCTTTACACAAACCGTATGCTTTCAGACAGCTATCTATGCAACTGGGAGAAGTTATGGTGGCTTCTTGGATATAAAGTCCATTTGCTGCATTATTAGAAGATATTGCAAACTTTGTTTATCATCCCCATGACCTTACTTTTGATATTTGAGAGATGGAATGAGTGATTTATTGTTTACTTTCTGTAAATGAATAACTCAGTTTAATTACTTTGAATGACAATGAAATGGTTGTGTGAACATTTTAGAATCAATCTCCTTAATTTTCTTATTTCTTGCATCAAACTTTAGGCCCAAATTTACTTTTAGAACAGTGACTTCGTGCAATTTCCAATTACAGTTTGCTACCTGTTATACATTTCCAGTATGTTAAATGTCCTCATTACTGAATGAATATTCATCTGAAGGGTTTTGGCTAAGTACAGTTTCTAGTGGGGAAATAAGACCTCCACTGAATTTATAAAGTACACTTTAATCATGAGGCTATTATAGGCACTAATACTGTATTTTTTTCCATTGGTAGCTACAAAAAAATATAAAATGACTGAATAAATGTATCTAGTAGTTAAGTGTGGATGTTTCTATATTACCTGCATTGACAAAATACTTTCCTTAGGACAGTAGGTTTGCAAAGGGGGCACACAACATATATTGGGTGAAACACCAACACAGCCAAAATGATTAAATACTAAATCTCTGCAGCTTCTCGTGGAGCTACACCTTAGATCACTTCCCTTCTGCAGAGCTGGGTCCATTGCTCTAGGAGTAGGATTCATCTGAATAAGCAGAGGGAAGCATGTGTGTGAGCTGCTCACCTTAAGCTGCCCCTGTAGTCAAGTGGAGGCTACAGTACACATCCTTGGGGTTGTAATTCCTTTTTGAGGCTTTGAAGGCAGGCATTGAAGCTGAGATTATGAAACTGGAAGAGGTTTGTTTCCAAGCACTGGGAGACCTCAGTGAGCTGAACGAACGCAGGGTATTCACTGCTGCAAAGGGGAGAGGGTGGCTCAGTGTCTAGATCTGTGCTGGCTAAAAGGCTGCACCATGGAATGGCATTTGCTCAGAGAAAGGTGGAAATCCTTGCATGCTTCTTAGGTGATCACTGCAGGTGACAGGGAGAAAATTTGTCCACCGCTTACAGCTGGTGATTGGTGTGGTGCATTAAGGGTTTTTCCACTCCTTCCAAAGCATTAAACGCTTAATACATAAATGCCTTCAAGAGGGCAAAATGCCAGGTTGAACGAGCCACCAACCTGACCTGCTGTTGTTTCCTCTGTATCCAGAAATGTTGGGCTGTGAGATTAAAAAAAAAGGAACAAAAAGTTGTAGGACAAAATTCAAAATGTTTGAGCCTAATGCAGCAGCCTCAGGCTAAATCACGTTTCCAAAAGTGTGGCTTTCAATAGCAAGCCTACTCCTGAGGAACTGGCAAATGCTCAACGAGCACAACACAGAGACAACTGGCAGCCTGAGTCATTTTTGCATGTGATTGTTGAATGTGACAGATTGAGAATAGCAAGGAGTACGAGTTCATGCTATGAGAGTGAAGTAACCCAGCATCCGCTCACTGGCTCAAGCCTATGGATAGATGTGGAGTGCTGCAGCAGAGAAATGCCATTGAGGCTTTGAAGAAAATGGGTTTAGCACACATGATATTTCTTCCTTGCTCATTTTTATTTCCCCATAGATTGTTTCTTTCTTCTCTTTATGGCAGATAGAAAGTAAGAGAAGAGCCCTTGAAACATTTGTAAAGCCTGGAATGCCATTAACTTATTCCCCTTTTTGCTTTTTCTCTGAATACCTTTTTCCTTTCTACTTCACACAGATGCTGGATTGGCCTTTCTATTCCCTGGTAGTTACTGCTCCAGCACGTTGGCTGAACAGAAATAGTTTCAGATAAAATTGGGGTAAAAGTGCTTATAGAAATTATTGTTTCCAAAGCAGCAGAGTGGAGCTTTGCTTTCAGAGCAAACTGTGACAGGCTTAGGAAGGCCGAGGAAGTTACTGATGAAATCTCTGCTGCAATCAAACCTTATGTTGCAGTTGATCAAAATATTAATCTCAGTAATTTATTAATTAAATTCAGCCACACTTTATTTTCATGCATGTTCTTGGAAAAGGTAACATCCTTCCCAATTTCCTAGCCATAAATGTTCAATGTGCGATCTGTGCCAGCACAGCTGAGTGTATCGACTGTCCAAGACAAATCTGTAAGATGTTCTGCAATGAGTTCAAGTTTGCTGCTCAGCCATATTACATTGTATGAGAGGGATTAGTTAATTTAACCTTTGTAAAACAGTGTGCTTGATTAATCAGGTATAGAGGTGTTCTGAGGGTGTTGGATGAGAAGCGCTGTGGACCAGTGGTACCAGTGACATGTTGCAAAAGAAGCAGATGTAAAGACTTTGAGATGAGTAACTTTGATGCCCAGGGCCCTTGCAAACACAAAAGCCTCTGCACAGGCTGAAAAGGATTAAGGCGGATTTTTGATGTGTCCATAAGTCTTTTCCATTCTTTTTCTCCTCTAAGATCTTACATGTAATCATGGGTCCAGGACGTACGTGGTTCTGGTTACAACAATCAGAACCAGATCTTTTTTCTCCTTTAATTCCCTACTCGTCAAGTCTTTGGGAGGATGACAATTCCTGGGAGTCTTTTGGCTGCAGTGAATGGTGAACACCTTGACTCCACTCGTCTCCATTTTATTTTACAAATAATTAAGGGTAATACATTAACACAGGAAGAGCCTGGACCTTTGCTGCCTCATGTGCCAGGCACGCTGTGTTTGCTCACCAGCAACAGAAAACCATTAAATACATTCTTCGTATTTGTGAGCTCAGAGCCATTATTCTTGCCAGCCTTAGGTGATTTACTGATTCAGATCTGTGTTGCTAGTTTGGAGTCAATGACCTGGTGGTGATGTGTGGAAATGAAGTGACCTGTACAGAAATTTGTCTGTTTAAACCCATATTTATTCAGTGAATCTTTTGCTGTCGTTTGCCATAGTGGCTGTTTGTAACAGAAGCAGCCTGTCAGCGATGTGCCAGCGGGCGATGGTGGACCCCAGGAGAGTGCCTGTGATGTGGCTGTTGCTGCTTTTCCGTCATGGTACCTCCGTGTTCATCAATGGATCTGACTTTCACATGAAGCTGCTCCAGCCTGGGCACTTTTCTGACCTTCCCTTTAACCTCATCTCCTAATTCTCTCCACAATGCTGCTCTTTATTGAACATAATTCAACAACAACTCAACCCTTCTCTTTCGCGTGGCTGTTTGCTGGCCTCTGCACAGGCTGAAGCTACTCCTGATGTGCTGGCGCAGGAGTGGGACATCAGGCTGCAGTGCTGCCCGAGCTGTGGAGAGACCGCCCAGTGCCAGGCCATGCAGAAGAGGCTGCTCTTGCAAATAACGGACAGCAGGTGGTAGCACATGTTCATTTCATCACTTTTTATTTTTATAAAGAATTAGACTTTGCAAAGCTTCATCTTATGTGATAAAAAGGGGAAGGAATCGGGAAGACTGCTTCCAAGGAGGATGAGCACCTGGCTTGCTTCCAGGTTTTCCTTGTTTTCCGCGAAAGCTAAAGCCCCTCCCTTCCTCTCTGACATTTATAGAGACACTTTTCCACTGTGAGCTCCTTCGCTGTTACCAAAAGAGCTTGTCTTGGCTTGACTCTGTAATGCCGTGTGGGATAATTTTGCTGCGGAAGCATGCAGGTAGTGCTGAGCCAGCAGAGCACCGGGGCTGGGAACAGCAGCGAGCTCAGTGTGCTCCTGCATGGAAAACCGAATTAAACTGGTTGCACCAGCTAGCAGTGCTGCTGGAAGGAAACAGCCCCTTCCAGCCCAAAATTCGCCCTAGAGGCGTGATGATATCCAGGGCAGTGTTTCAAACAGAGTCTGGCCGCTTGGTTGAGTCAGCCTTCCAGCTGGCATATAAAATGGACCGAGCCCTCTTCCCTGCGAGCTATGCATGAACAGGAGCAACGTAGGCTATTTGGGATAAATATTCCTATAAGTCTGTGATAAGATGGTGCTTTAATTGGCTTGGTGAGAACATCTGCATGGGACTGGACAAAGAAGCAGATGTGGTTTTGAAGCATTCAGCCCACTTACTCCATATGTCAATAATACATTCATCCTGCAATTTATTTAGTAGACACTTTGACTACTGCTCACTTTGGAAATATTTCAGCTCCAATAAAGGAGCAAACTTGTTGTTTTATTTTTCTTTATAACTAGACTTCATAATTAACTTACATGTTATGACAGTCTGTTGTGGCCTGAAAAGCAGAGCTTCAATGAAATGTCTTAAATGAAATTAAGGCGATCTAACCTCAGGTTTCTCATTTGACTGGGTTTATAATTGCTTTCAGACTGCCCTTAAAAGCACCCGCATCTGGACAACAACATCTGCAGTTTGGCCACTGGGATAATGATTGAGTTCTTTCCTCCTCAGATCTGGGCCAGAGCACAGCTGACGTGTACCAGGAGGCTTAACGCTCCTACATGGCATGTGTTTTCAGGTGTAGCTGCTTGTAGATAGATTTAAATCTAATCTATTATATACGTATATATCTATTTATAATTGTGAGAGCAGAAATGCCAGCATTTTCCGCTATAGGAAATGGATGCTGTCACAGGAATATGTGATCCAACTTGGCTCTGCTTATTCTAAACTGTTTAGGTTTTTTTTTCAGGACTGAACTACAAGCCTACAGTAACTAAATTGTGTTTGAGGTTATGCGTCTTGATTCTGACAAGCCAGAACTTTGCTTCTGCAGCAGCAGGCTGGGATCCTGTTCCCAACTTCAATGTAGAACAAGTAACAGTTCTCTGAGGAACAGGCCAGACTTCCATATCTTCCAGAAGTTTGTTCCGTGTAGTTTAAATTAATTCTCAATACACTGTAGTCACCATGTCATCTGTTTTTCAGTGCAAACCTGTCTCAGGTGTTTATTACAACATGTGGCAATATTACCTTCTTTCATTAAACTTTTACCAGTAAAACCTCATTAGTTCTCATCTGGATGATCTAGAACATGCATTGTCACTGCAGTCCTCCTGTTTTCCAGAGTTGTAGTTGAGCCAAATCCCAGCTCTTCCAGAAAAGTGGACATATTCGTTTTGTGTCCCAGTCAGCTGGTAAATCACAGGGTAAATGTTAATAGCAGGAACGGTTCCTCAATGAGGTCGCATGATTCTAAGTTACTTTTTGTGAAGTTTGCAGAAAAAATAATGACTAGCTAGTAAACCATCCTATGAAGGACACATTTTAAGTGGAGGAGAAGGGGGATTGCCAGTGATGACTTATTTGTTCTTAAGAAAGTGAATGTAGAAGTAACTGATATGAAGTTACTGGTCAAACTCAGCCAGGTTCTGACGTGTAATTGCAACATGCTGCTTCTGAAGGGTGGTGCTTGCAGAAATATCAGTGTTTGCAAGTAGAATTCCCTTCAGGACCTGATGATAGGAAAGCTCTGGGAACAAGTCCTAACGTAGACTGGGTGTCCTGCCAGTAACCTTCACTGCAGTGACGTGTGAGGAACCACCCGTTGTAGGAGTGCAGATGGCTCACACGATCAGAGATGTCCCCGACAGGCTGGGCAGCTCTTTGTTATTAATCTCAGTACCACAGGGAACATGCTATTAATTGTAGAAGGGATGTGGATGTGCAGGATGGTGCCCAGATCTGTAAACAGGACCTAAAACTTGAATCTTCCCTCCGTCTTCTCATCCTTGAGGCTGATGGCATGGGGGGCTGGACCAGGGTCTACTAAACAAATTCCTTTGCTTTTAAGGTGTCTTTTATGGCTTGTAGCAGAAGAACCTGGGTTATGAATAAACCCTGCCATTAAGGGGGGTCTGGGACAATCTTTCTTAGAGGTGTAAATGATTTGTTTCTAAGCTGTGTCTTTAAGAAAAAACGAGAATTGTGCAGAGACAAGTCACAGAGCTTCATTCAGGAACAGAGGGACTTCAGTCTGAAGGTTCAGCTGAGCTCATGTGTTTTTCTCTGATTTGGGAAGCTCTGCCATTCAACTCCCCTTGGTGGTTGTCCACATGGTACAATACTTAAACGTGTCCCTTGACTGCCCTTTGACATTGTTTTGTAGCCAAAGTGAGAAAGTGTGCATGCCTAGGGAGTGAAGGGATGCTTCACTTAATTTTGGCAAGGAACATGGTGTTTATATCATTATTGATGATATAAAGGTTAAAGGCTGTCTGCTTCACTAGCTTAGCAAAGCTGTACATCAGCTCTGGCTCCTGCTGCTCTGGCTTTTTGCTGTGGATCTCACAGGTTCAGTTCTCTGGCTGTCAGCCAAGGCAGCCGGTATCTCACATTCAGTGTCTGCTATTAGATATAGATGGGGGCTAAGGAGAACATTAGTAATCAGAGCAACTCCACCCTATACAGTGGAGATACAGTACCCTGCTGGGAGATTCCCATGGAAAACTCCAGTAAATCTGATAAGAATCCATCAACTGACCTTTGATGTCGGCAGGTTTCAGCTGAAAAATGTTTTAACTCCAAGGAAACAGTAAATCTGATGTGTTCCCAAGTGGATCTGAACGAGGGAAAGCTGAAAATGTACTTAAAGCTTTTACTGTAGATTTCTGGGGTTAGAATGCTCCAGCCAGAAGGAAAATGTTTTCCTTTCTATGAGAGGATTCTGTTGCCATTTACCCCACAGAGGGCAGATCCTATAAGTCTTGTTTTGTTAGAAAAAAGCCTTTTCAGCTGAAGATTTGCCCAAAGAGATTCAGGCCATGCCTGTGTTTTTCTCATATTAAATAGCTTTTACTTATGTGTTTGTGATGTTTAGGTGATGCTCGTGGAGGTCAGAATGGTTCAGAGGATTGTATTCCATGCATTCTTCTAGTGTACATCCCTGTGGGCTCGTACAGCCCTAAGGAACACACTGGCCCTGCTGCAAACTGTATGTCACCAGTGCTGAAATGAATGAAGGAAATCAGAATACAAGGCAGCAGGTGAAGTAACCTTCTGGCTCAACACCATGAAAGAGTTGGAAGCGATGGAGGAGCAGCAAGGGGGAGCGGAGGCGATTAGGATGCAGGAATGCAGAGGGGAGATGTGCTCCAGACCCCAGCAGTAATAAAGTCAAGCTGCAAAAATACCCCTTTTATTTGATGGGAGATTTCAGGAATTCTGTCAGTTATCACTGAAAACCAGACTGCAGCCTCAATCCTGCTTTCTTCCAAGTGTAAGGATGTGTAGTTTCAGATCAAAGGGTCTGGTTCATACTTACTTTGTAGCTTGCTCATCATGGCCCTACAAAGCATTTTGATGCTTAGACAACGAATGTGAATAATTTCATTGGTCTCATTGAAACTGCTGGTGTATTTAAAATTACATGATGGAGTGCTTTGCATGGTTATAAAGGCCTCTAGGAAAGAAAAATAAGCCATTTCATGGAAACATTGAAGTGCTTCTAAAAAAGAAACTCCTTCATGCTGAACTGGCTGAAATCAAATGAGATTTATCAGACCACCTCTTCAGATAAAAAAAGCAGATAATGCAGGGTAAAAAAGCATATTTAAAAGAAATTACTTCTTCAAGCATCGCCTTCAGTAACTTTGTTAGTGACGCAGTATTGCTTCATGTGTCATAGGGTGTGTTGGGTACATGACACTATTATGTAGTATAAAACTGTTCTTATTTGGCAGGAGAAATGTTTGACAGTATTTTCAAGGGCCCGTAGCTTGTCCATAAAAGACCTTTGTTTTTCAGCTGCTGGACCTCTATGCACAAGAAAACTGATGTTTCATATAACCAAGTTGTGTTTTAAAGGCATTTCTGGTTTTAGCTCTCATTACCAGTATAGGCAGATGTAAAAGATTTGCTTTTATTTGTTTGGGTTATTTTCTGAAAGATTAATGATTAAAAGGATTGCTTCATATTTTTAAAGGATAAAAAGAGTTGTATAAGAAATGACCTAATCCCCAGATTTTTAATACAAGTTCTGCCCGCTCCATAGTGTCTGATCTATGCTGTTGCTCACAGAGGTGACTGAATTGATGCAGATGTTTTCCTTCCTACATCACAAGTAACAGCTGAACACACAAATCCCAGCCTTTCACAGTCTGAACTGATCGGTTGCCTCATATGTAGCTTAGTAATGTACAGAAAGTAGATTTGAAAATGTTAGAGAGATCTAAGCAATTGTCATTTTTGCCTGCTTCGTAACCCAAACCACAGAATTCATCAGGAGGTTTCTGTATCAGCACAGATGCTCTAATCCAGCTACCAGCTGGATGGGTAAAGAGCGTCAGTAGGCACAACTGCACCCAGAAAATAGGAGGAGGGTTGGGTGCACCCAGGAATGGTAGAGGTCTAGTTTGAACGAAGACCCACACTGAATGCCAGCTCAAAGTCATCCCTGGTTTGCTCATTTAAATCTGTTTCTTCCCTCTAATCGATAGCTGCCCTCATAGCATCATTTCAATTGATTGAAATGGTGATAACTCCATTACAGGTGGTCTTCGTGCACTTAATATTAGAAAGGGCACTATAATGTGCTGTCTCTCTTTGGCACCATTCCCTAAGATAGCTATAGTAACTCCAAGGGACAACTCCTCACTTCCAAGCATCTATGAGAAAGTATCGTGGATGCTCATCTCTCGAAGACAGCGGAGAAGCTGAATCAGAGAGCAAGCAATTAAAAAAGAAACGGTATAAAACTATTTGCACTGTTTGCCTTTTAGAAACCAGTTTTCCTGCGCCTTTTGCGAGGTGGCACAGGATAGACGCCTGGTGTGATATTTCATGCAGTGTCCTGATGATCCTCGAGTCTCATTTCCAATAACCATCGCCAGCAGGAACCAGGCTGGCGTGCCCTGTGGTTTGGCTCTACTCGCAGTGAAGCAATGCAGAGCTTCCCCACAGAGGACATTACGCTCCCTACAAAGTTCAGCTCGGCTGTGCCAACCACGAAGCAGAGCACTACACAGATTGCTTGATTCTCTACAGTCATTCAGTTTCTTGTAAGAAATGGAAAGGAAAAGCAACTTGTTATCACAGCTGCCTTTGTAGGGAAACTGGGTGGATTTTATAACCCTGTTGCAAGCATTTTATTACTGAATAGTAATTCCTAAGTCCTTCATTTGTTTCCATCTCATTTAAAAGCAAGATGATTTGGGGATAAATGCCTGCTTTTCAACCAACAGCCTTTCCTGGAGTTCTCAATAAATCTTTTGAGGTGTTTTGATTCATGCACGTGTGAACCCAGCTGCCAGGGCTTTTGTAAACCAGGACCTCCCTCTTCTGTCGCCGTTGTCTTCTACCTCCTCCTACCCTGCACTGTGCCTGCCCTGAAAGCGATACAGCCCTTTGCTGTCGACGTGGCAGCTCCTTCCTCTGCCTCTTTCCTGGCTTTAGTATCTTGATCCCCTGCCCTCCACTCAGAAGACTCCTTACCCTCAGATCCCATTTTGATGTTTATTTTTGCTGCAATGTCACTTAACTGACTAGTGGTCGTCTAGCACAAAGCCAAAGAAGCAGAGTTAGTGTTTATTTGGGGAAAAAAAACCCCATAAATATTATATGTTTTACAAACATTATTATGTTTTGTGCTATCCATCCTCCTGGCTCTCATCATTTATGAATTTACAGCTCTCCAGAAGAACACACTGCTTCGCACAGTGGGATCCTGGTTTGATCATAATTGTGACTGCTGGGCCTGGATATGCTGTTTATAAGCAAACCTTACACGTGCGAGGAACAGCAAGTGTAGGAGAGCCTGAGACGAGTAACTGGATTATCTGGCAGCCATCACCTTCCTGCCGCACATTGTACAAGACCTAGATTTGCCGCAAAGGGAGGGCAGGGGTACGCAGGCACCAAACCGAACTGTATACAAAACTCTGAGAGCTGAGAGAGCCAAGTTTTGCTGGGTTAAACTCAGGACTAAGCCAAGCAAAGCTCTGCAGGGACCCAGCGGTGCCACCGGAGGCTGCCAGGCAGCTCCTGTCACCTGCAAACCCCTTTTTGTATGACGAAAAGTCTCACCCAGCTCCCTGTGAGTGAAGGGTTCTCAAGTGGCCCTGGAGACAGCAGCGTGGCTGTAGCAGTGTGGGGTTCAGCAAGGGACCCTCATCAGCCCTGAGGGCCCATCTTCTCTTTCTGCTGGTTCTTGGGGGTCTTGGAAAGGAAAGCCAAGGCATTAAAATCATCCATGCATTTGTCTTAAAGGCAAATTACTTGATGTTCTCCTGCAGACTGTGCCAGGACATTACAAGAATAAATGCTCAGCCACCTTCTAAATAGCTTGAAACCTTGTGTGTGAAGGTAGTTCTGGGCTAATTAGGGTCTATCTCTACTTTAAGAATCCCATTGAGAATGACATTAATCCTCCCTCATGCACAGATTCCTCATTCTATAATTCTATAATTTGACTGCAGTCATCTTTTCATGGCAGGTTACTTGGCATAGCTGCAGACAAGGGTTAAAATCCATGTGCTCCTTTGTGTTGTGGTGGTAACCTGTAGTTAAGGCACAGAGAGATGGGTTTCAACCCTTTTTAAATTACTGGTCTCTAATTTTCTTCTGCTAGAAACAGCCTCTCATACAAATTTTGCATATGTAGATTGCAAAAGAGAATACAGACATTTACAACTACATCTTCCAGGCTGCTTAGTAGTAGTCTATAGAACCTTAAAAATTTGTGAGCCGCTGATTGAACTCCACTAGAAAATACAACGTTGCATGTTGGAAGTCCTCTAAAACCTCTTGCTGCTCTCCATCCCACAAGAATAGACAAGTTATCTCATAGAGTTATGCAATTCTCCCCCTGCACCACCACTGAGGGCCCTAATGAGCTCAGTTGGCAATGCCCCCAGCCAGGTCTGCCAGAGGAACAGCAAATGCTGTGCAAACCCCACTGAATCTCAGTGCGGTTCCCCCAGTGGAAATTGCAGCATAAGTCAACTTCATTCCATATCAGCTGGAATTTCTGCAATGTGTAGTTTTATACTGATAATATTTGTTAGTCCTTTTAGATTTCCCAATGGTGTGAAGGTGTAAGAGAGTGGAGTTCCCTCTTGCTCACCAACATGTACAAGAAAAGGAGCACAGCACAAGAAGGGCAATGCTTGCTAAGATCCTGCAGGAAAATAATGTAAAAAAGATTTGAAGTTATTCATTAAATTAATTTAGAATGAATAATCATACATGCATATACTCTTCTTCCATTAAACAAGTCACTTGTCTATAGAATAATCCCTTTTGTGTCCCATAGTACTATAGAAGTCAGCAGTGCCAGTGCTTATGGTGATGTGCTAAATGGTGGATGCACAGAAAACTAAACATCACCCCCTCCAGAGCCTTCAGCAACAGCCTCCGTTCTCCATCAAGCTGGCTGCATGTAAACAAGTGATAAAGTGTGTGATTTTTTTCTAGCCTCTGAGCAACCTTCCATTCTTGATGTTTGTATTTGTATCTGCAGGTGGCATCTGATCCATAAGACAAGTTAATTGAAAGCCTGGTTTGATCATAAAATGTGGGAAATAGCTGTAGGGTGAATTATCAGGCTGGGATTATGAGACTAAAGCTATGTTTTATAAAGGAAAACCTTGTGCTTGGCAATTGTCCTTGTAATGTTGCAAGAGCTGGAGGCGTTGAATTAATTCCCGATACAGCTGAGTTCTAATTATCCAAATAGATGAGGGGAGCCAGCAGTGATACACCCCCACTAACACTCACAAAGCCACTTCAAAGCAGTACGTTGGTGTTCCCTTAGAGGGTGGTGTGTGTGCAGCCACCACTAGTGGTACCTCCATCAACATAATCTTGTTCCTCCATGACACACAAAGTGATGCTTGGTTTTGTTGTTTTTAAACAGAGATGGACATCCACTTCCTTAGATAATGCGAAGTGTAGAAGGACAGAACTCGGGCTGCGATAACAGAGAGTGAGGTGCAAAAGGAAACCATAAAAATGAGGTTTCTGCGGAGGAACTTGCAATCTTTAGCCAGTTTTCCATGTATTTTGAAGGAGTTACATTCCCAAAAGGACAAAGCCAATAGTTTATGATCTGAGGGTTTAGCTGTTGCTTGCTGATGGTGTCTCCGTTTTCCTTCTTTCACCTCTCATGCTCCTATGAGTAGGTGGCTGGGGTAGAAGGCAGAGCCCATCTGCCAGTGGGGTTTCCAGCCTGTTGGTGTTGGATGCACACACCGGTGTCAGAGGACTAATATTTCTACCAGCAGAGCAGAGGGAAAATGCTGCTAGGTAGATGAAGAAGGAAAGGGAAACCACAGGACAGCCACACGCAGGCAGGTCTGCGCTGGGGTTGCTCATTGACTGCACTTTGGGGCTAAATCCCAGGGCCTTTGGTATTTAACCTGACATTATTGCTAAAATAGTCAGAAGATTTAATGCAGGGCAGAGCCTAGAGACTGGCTCATATAACCACATGTATTTTGTTCCATTAGCAGCTCTCCGCTTGGAGAGTAATCATAATGTTCTTCTTCCTTAAAACCCATTAATTTTCTCCCAGACAGGTTGTCCGAGAAGAGTCATGGTCTGGTGGGTTGCTCTGGTGTATTCGCTGCAAACAGTCAATATCTGAAATTCAGGCAGAGAAATGCTTTCTGCCAGGATGAGCATCACTTCTGCAGCCAGGCTGCCCATGCAAATCCTTTCATTACTCACAGGAAGGCTGTGGCAGCAAGAGAGGTCTGAAGACAAGCTGTCCTGCAGACATCCTCAGTGCAGGACATGTCCTAATCGAGCTGAAGGTTATCATAGGCATGTTTTTTAGATGGACAGAATAGGGTGTGGTATTCTGGGCCAGGGGTGGAATGTGGATTTTTGGGTGTTTTCCTGGTTTATGATTGGAAATACTTAAAAAGCAATTTCTGTTTTGCAGAAGAATAGCTATGTCATCTTCCTGTGAATAAGACAGGGTGTTCACATCTCCATGGCAATTGGACGTGACAAAATAAACAGATGTTCTGAGGTTCTACACGAAAAGTCCTGTAAAGGTTTGAGGTTTAGAGCTCCTAATGCACGTATATCCCTTTGCCTTCACATTTCTCAAAAACAATAAGATCTTCCATAGGGTGTGCTATGATTAATGGGAGAATCAAAGACAGATCTGAAGAGAATCATGGCGGGAACAATTTTCATTAACTTTGCTTTCAAAATAATGGAGGAGATTTTAGGAATAAGGCACTTGACTCAACCTGCTTACCCTTTATTTTCAGCTGCCCTAATCCTGTCTTCAGCTTTCATTTTGTATCCTAATTCCTTTCCTCTTTCAGAGATGAATAGAGGTAGCTCGGAAATTCCTCAGTCTCAATCCCTTGCTCTCCCAGGCTGCAGTACAGCAGCCCCTTGAGGAAGAATGCTTTCACTAAACACCCTCCTACCCAACACAAGCATCTTGTATGGCTTTTTATCAGCATGTTTTCATAGACACGCACACACACATGCATATAGCAACCCCCTCCACAGTGTCAGGAGCCATAAGAGACTCCAGCAGTCACATGAATTTGAGCCTTTATTTGAACAAATGTCAGAATTTGCTGACCTCCCCACGCAGCTGCAGAGCCCTTCTGCCTGAGCCAACTCCTGAGGGGCTCAGGGGGACTTTTGGGTCTGGGAAGGTGCTGCTGTGGTTTTGGGTTGCATTTGCTACATGTCTGGTGGCAATGAAGAGGAGGAGAGTGTTGCTGTCTAAGCCAATTTATTCTTGTTGATATCTCAGTAGTGCTTAAAAGCCCGATATGAGTGTAGCTGCTTAGTGCTCTGTGCTGGTTATGGCCTTGCACACACGCTGCTTTCCCAAAAGGCTTCATGCTCTTAACAGATGAAGCCAAGAGCGGAAGGGGAGCGTGGGGCAGTGGGAAGTGCTTCCCACCCTGCCTGGCAGGGCTCTGCCCGTGCTGGAGCATCCTGAAGCCTCCTGATCCCCAGCCCAACATCTCATCCACAGCTTTTTTTATGTTTTATTGCTTTGCATTCTTAAATGCATCTGGTGGACTGCAGTTCCTGGAACACCCCACCCAGACCTGGTGAGAGGCGCTCTGATGTGCAGTTGAGGACTGAAGCATAGACAGAATGTTTTTTGGAGAGCTAGCCCAGCTCCAGTGATAATCCTGGGGGAAGAACGGTTCAGAGTCTGTTCTGCACATCCCAGCAAAATGACTGCTGACACGCGGGGTGTCCAGTAGCTTTGGGAGTTGTCAGATTTGTTCTCGCTTCATCTAAATTGCAGAGAAGAGGGAATTTTATCCTCGAAGAACAATAGAAAGAAGTGCTGAATGTACATTCGCCACTTTCCACCTTTTCGGTACCCTTTAATTTCAGATGCATTGTTCCAAGGTGGTTTTGCTGGAATAATTATAAGGTGTTGGAGTTTATCCTCTTCCTGGATGACAGCCGTACCTGGAAAAAGGCAATGAACAAAAGCCACGTCAGCAGTTAGCCCTGGGCTGGTTCCCCCTGTGAGCCAAGGCCTCTGCTCTGGAGCTCAGCTGTTTGCAGTTGGCAGTCCATTTATTTGAAAGCTGTTAAAATACCCAAATACTTTTTCCCAGGAATTCAATGAAATTGAGTGTAATTAATTTCTGCATTTCTAGCAAGCAGTTAAGTGATTTGTGTTCCACATTAGCTAATAAAGCTCTCAAGATGGAAAGCTGTTTTCCTGCCACAGTGCAGCAATAATACTATTTTGCTCTTAACACAGCAGCATTCATCTGAGGGCCACAAAACATTTTGCAAAGGTGGATGAATGTAAGGGTTGGTATGTATACATACAGATATAGATACACACATATATATATATGGGCCATCTGTCATGGGCATTTCTATCACAATCTGTTGTCTCTAGCTGCAGTCACAGCTGGTTCCGGCTGGACTGAAAGCTGACCCTCACCAAGGAAATGTGTTAACTTCCAGACCTCAGAATTCTTTAGAGGTGGTTTAAAAAGCTTGAAAACACCAGTTCAGTCTCCTTTCCCCCCTGCTTCCATAAGGGAAAAAAGACTGGGAATTTTTTGATCAAAAAAACCCCAAATGAGCAAACAAAACCCCTCAGCTCAAGTTCGCTGAGTTTCATTAGGGTGAATTGGGGGAAACGGATTTTCTTGACTGGTTTAATTTCATTTCTAAGCTGAAAGAAAATAAATGTCGAACCCTCCAGGGTTTTTTTACTGTTTTCTAGCCAACCCTAAGTCTACAAAAGATCAAACAAAAACTAATATGGTCCAATCTTGGGTACCAAGGAAAATCCTTCCTGACCTGGGTAAGAGACCAGTGTGCTCCAGACGGGTGCAGGCGCACGGGGAAAGGTCAGGGTAGGATTTCTGGAGAGATTTTTACCCTTTCCACGAACACTTGGTGGAAGGCCCGTCAGCCCTGGATCCCTTCCCTTTATCCAAACAATAATCCAGGCTCTCAGTCCCCAGCCTGTCCCTTCAGCAAGCCCTTTAGCCCCCATCCTCTATGTCAAGGGACTGGTTCCCCCTTGGTTGTTGGAGCATTTGATGGCCAAGCCTCTTCACGCAGTGTTGGGAGATTGATGCCCTCCTGCTTTTACCCTTTCATCTCTCTCTGCTCTCTCCTCTCCCCCTGCAATGGCCAGGCCTGGCTTGGCCTCTCTTTATTTAAACTTCTGAGATGCTCCTTTGGCTCCAGCACATGAGAAATGTGACCACACACATTGAGAAACACCCTGCCTTGACTCCTGCCTGTGGAGGCAGATTCGCTTTAGAAGGGGACAGTGAATAGACTCTTTCAGTCTGAGGCCAGAAAGTATCACTCTCATTTGCTGGGTACCGTTTTGAAGGGAAAGTGGCATCATTCGGCCTGATGTCAAATGACAAAGTGTAGCACTAGAAAATTGTTTCCAGTTGCTTTCCAGCAAGTGAAATGAATCCAACCCAAGCTAGCCCATATCACCCATATTCACCCATCCGTGAGCAGATGAATTTGCATAACGGAGCATTCAACCCTGAGCGATTCTAGAGTGAGAAGATAAGGAGATTTATCGTGTTTGATGACGAAAGCAGCAGAGTCACTTCAAAGATTTATATGAGCAACTGTGAGGGTGGAAATGAAACAGATGTCCCTCAAAATACACTTTAAGATCCTTTGCCAAACATCTATTCTTATTCACCTTTCAACAAACACTACCCTTTCTAATTAAGAAGGGAGCAATTCCAGTATTATGAACTGCTGACTGTCAATAGGAGAAGAAACATCTGTCCTGTGTTAACTAAACTTTCAGAAGGAGTTTATTTCCCCAAAATGCCTCCTTTTTATGGGCTTTAGCTTTATTAATACTATAAATGCAACAAATTGTATCACTTTAAATATCCACCATGTGTTATTCCAAATGAGGAGTACACCTGGCTTTTAACAAGCACGGATGTAAGCCACGGAAGAGAAATCTTTATGAAATGCAGTGAAATCTTTATGAAATGCAGTGTAGTCATTGGAAGTTTTGCCATTAATTTCACTGGAGTCAGCTTTTCCCTGCTGCTCACTTTTAACTCTCATTTCTTACTCCAGACAATGTCTGTCCCCTGCTGCCACCTGGACCTAAACCAGGCTGGCCAGGCCATCCCTTCCTTTCCAATCACAGGTTTATCAGCTTCCACAAACCTGTACTACCACCATCCACTTGCCTCCCTGTTGCTTTGCTGAAGGCAAGTGCAGCCCAAAGCAATCTCCAGGCCACCTGCCTGGGATGCAGCCAGATTAAATGCAGGGAGGTCTCAGGACTGAGGCTACATCTGCACCCTGCAGAGATCAGCATCACCATTTCAGTGTCTAAGTAACATATATTAGGCTGCCTGGAGCTTGGCAGTAACACTGCCACTGATTTACTGTGGTGGGAAGGAGGACCTCAAGCTGTACCACAGCATCAGGTGGTGCAGGATGAGTTCCCCCATCCCTTGGCAGAATCATGGACCCCACCTCTGCATCCCTCTGTCCCTCCCTTCCATCCTTCTGCCCTGCGGCCAACTGTTTCCCGTACGAGAGCTGACTCACCATGAGCTGCCCAGACTATCGATGCTGGATGCTGCAAGATATAAGCTTGACAGATATTAACTACCCTTCTTGGATTTACTCAGAGCTTCCAGCAATGCTGGTTTTATCAAACTGCGGTAGCTAAGAAGAGCTCTTTTTGCTCTTCAGGAACTCAGCAGTCACCACCTTCCAGAGCATGTCCTAAAATGGAGAAAAAGACATGCGCCATTGCTAAGAAAACAGAGGTTACAAATATTGACGAGCTTGTAAAACGAGTGGTTCTTTTGTGTCTGATCCCCATTCTTCAGTGCTGGGTACAGGAATAGAAAATGACCCAAACAACACCCACTATCAGTAAGGGTGCTCATCGTCTAAAGTCTAGCAGAGGCTTCAGACTTTCTGGATAGCAGCACATATTGCTGCATAGGCACAAAATGCCTGGCTTGGATATTTTATTTAGCTTGGTTTGTTTTCCAGTTTCCACTTCAGGCCTTGGAACTGGCCTGTTTTTCACACCTGAGGCTCACAAAACGTCTGTAGAACGGTGCTAGACGCGAGGGAAGGAGGCAGGAGATAGCTGGCAGGGAAAGCGATGCCTCCAGAGCCCAAAAGGTAATTATTTATGTACCCAAAACGTTGCTGGCTGGAGCAGTGATTGGAACAACAGACAAGAACACTGAGAGCTGTTTCATGTTGGGGGAATGGGACTCCTCCAACAAGCGTTGCACTCGTGGGTGGAATTTCTAAAGTAAATGGAGCCACTGCTCTGCCTCTTGTCCCAGGGCCCTGACCCAGAGCCCGCTGCAGCCAATGGGAGTCTTTCCATCAACTTAAAAACATTTAGGATGGGATATGAGGTCCAGAGACACCAGATCTTATGCACAGAGAAATAATTAGAAGAATTCTGTTGGCTGCAGTTTTGACCATCTTGCATGTTTGTGGATTTGTCTGGCCGGACACATGGTTGGAAGAAAGAATTAGGACTACACACATATCCCCCTAGAGAATTAACTTCCCTTATTCCCATCTGACCAAACCACCAACCCCAACAAACATCTTGACACCAGACTCTTTTCTAAAATGTTTGCTAATCTGCAATGGAAATGAGACTGAAAGGGCCAGATTCCATTGCTACCCTGGTGCTGTGGACTGAGCATAAATCAGGGGCAAAAATCTGCTTGAACTCCTCTAGATAAATCCATCTTGCCCGCAAAAATCTTTCTGCTGGAGATACACTCAGCTGGCTGCGGCTTGGGAGGTTGGATCCTCGCTGCAGTTTGGCCATGGGCCCACTGGGTGATGTGGGCAAGTCACCTTTGCTCTGTGTGGCTCATTGGAGGCATTTGAATTACTCTGGAGTTCGATGTTCCTGGCAGTCCAGATGCTTCACAGCTATTGGGTTTTCTTCCTTCACATTCCTGGGCACTCTATAGAGAAGTCTTGCATAACAGAGACTCTGGAGGCTCAGTCAAGTCAGAAGTAAATCCTGATGTCGGAGTGCCTCCAAGCCTTTCCTACAAACCTGATACTTCTGCTGACAGATCTTTCGCTCATGCCCAGTTTTACACCCACTAAACCTGCTCTTGTACATCTACTGGGAGAAATGGTTTCTTGCTGGCAAAAGAAGAGGCTCCTGTATGATGAAACAATGATGGTGCTGATGAAGCACCCCTTAGTCAGAGACCTGAGCCATGCGAGTTCATTACTCATAGTGAGTACAGCCTTACTTTTGTCAGCACACTTCCTTGCTTAAGATCAAGTTGAACAACTACACAGCCAGCACATCTTAATGGAGGTTCACCTGCTTGTGCTAGGCTTGGGTTTGCCCCAGTATTTAGGTATCTGGTAAAGATCCAGGTGCCTTTTCTTTTGACTTGGGCTTTGCCTAATGACAGTCAGGAGAAATATTAATGTGAAATGTGTGTCCTAAACCTCGGATTGCCTTGAGCCAATGAGAAGCTGCGATTAATTTTAATCCTTTAAATGTTCAAATGCAAATCCAGAAATCTGAATTAATATATTTTGCTGGCATCGCTAAAGGATTGTGAAACAGGAAATTAAGAACACAATAACTTAAACAAAAGCTTATGAGGAAATAATGGCAGTGGAATGGGTAATGAGTCAGAGGGAAGGTTGGGCTGTTCAGAGAAGCCTGTGAGAGTGGGGTACCACTTCAGTGGGATTTGGGGAGTACTGTCCTTTAAGTTTCTGGAAAATCCCAGCCTAAAGCAGTTGCTAACATTTTATTACAAGTTTATATGTTGATAGTAAAAATTCTTAATAAAATTAGCTTTCCTCTGACCTTGTGCTGAGCCCCAGCTAGAGCCTTTGCCTGTGGGTATTCCTGGAGTCTATTGTCTGCAGCAAAGGCTCTGATTTGTGTTGCCCGGGTCTCCCTCATCGTGCCAGAGAGATGCTACAGTTTAATTGCTTCTTGTAACTGATACTGGGCAGCAGCCTCATGAAATGCAAGATGTAAAATGGATCTGGGGGTTTTGATCCTGTACATTTCAGTTATGCATTGTCAACTGATCCCTAGTGTCATTCATCATATTAAAAAGTGACATAAGTATTATTTATACATGACGGTTACCCTCCTAAATTACTTACAAAGATTTAATAGGTGATGGATATCTCCATGAGGAACAGGTGTCACGAGTGAGTAGAGTCATACAAGCAATATATAACAAGTCATAAAAGACTAACTCTGTAACAACAGATTAATCATCATTAGCCCGCTCTGGAATATTTATAATTGGAATCAGATCATTAATTTTCCGCCTACAACCAGCAATAGGTTAATCAGCCTCTTTTATCATTGAACTGCACCTCTGGAGGCTGATCCTCATCCTGTTTGCAATCCCATGGGATTAGAAATGATGTGCCAAACTCTGTGAACTGGTGCTCCTGGCGCAATGTGCTGGGCTTCATCGTAGCAACCACAGGCAGGGGACGTCACCCTGCTAATGCACTCCTAAAATACCCCAAGTACTGACTAGCCTGTGCACTAGTCAGGTCCAGGGGGAATGAGTTTGGGACTTTGTAATGTCTCTCTCCCTCATGCTGCCAGCCTCTGCCGTCTGTAGTAGTCTGGGATTATGTCTGAACCTGGGTAGCTGAGGAAGCGTGTGTGAGTGTGTGAGCCACTGCCGGAAACTCAGCATCTGGAATCGATTGTGCCACAGTCATCCTGGGCTGAGCTGGGAGCCAGAAAAGCTTCAGACTGCTCTGGGTGCACTTCGTTTCCCTCCATGCTTGTGGGATTTTTAAAGCAAAGCAAACCCAAAAGATTTCCAAATCCCAACATCTCTAATCCTCGCAAGTTGACTTCACATTCTTTGGTTTTAAGGGTCAAATTGTGAGCCTTGTGCAGAAGCTGGGGAAATCTCCTTCCTCCTGCCCTTTCAAACAGCACCCACCATTCCCAGGCACAGCGTCCACCTTTGTGGCACATGCTGCAAGGGTTTGCAGTGGCATAAATCTGGGAATAAATAATTCACCTCCTGGGTAATGCCCAAATACGTGGCACAGTTGGTTGGGGTTTTTTCGCCTGCTAGGAGCTATTCCAGAATGACACTGCTCAGATGGTGAGAAAGCCCCTGATTCCCAGCCTTAGCTGGTCTCTGGTCAGTTAACTTCATCTGTTCCCCTGTCAGAATTACTCTTAAACAGCTCTTCTCTCTCACAGGCATTATCTTTCCAAGTGCTTGTAGAAAGCAACTGGTGTCTATTCTCACTTGTGTAGATTGACAGACTCAGAATCTGTCTCTGAGGAGCTCCCCATGTGATGTGGGCAGGCAGGAGTTCCTTTTTCTGCTGCTGATTTGGTATTTCCCTTTTCAATGCAAAATCAGTGTTTTCTCTTTAGGTGGGGGAATTACTTGATTGACAATTTCTTATTAATACCCATTTCCTCCGACTTATTTGATTTTCCTGATGATACCTAGGCAAAGGCTTTACTGAAGGCTTGGTAACTGACATCTACCACATTCCTGCTGCTTAGAAAATCACATACCAAGGAAAGATTCTGTTAGTATAATCAGTGTTACCCTTGATAACTTGCCGTATGGGTTTATCCTGTTTTTCTACAGCTGAATATGGAATGAGACTTCAGGCACACTCAGGTGCTATAATGGTTATTTTATGTATGAAATGCAGTGATTAAAGTCAGAGGAGACGTTTTAAGGAGATAGATGTGGTCATCTTCCAGATAAAACATCAGCAAATTGGGTTTGGAGCAAAATGAAAATGCTTCAGGTTGTTCAATTGCAGAAAATTTTCCATTCTGTTGGATTTGGGACAAGCAAAAAACCCAAGAAATCTGTGTTTCTCCTTTTAGGTTTCCTTTTGATGCGCAACACTTCGAAGGTTTTGGGTCTTGACAAGGTAAATGAAACTGTAGACCTAGTAAAGGAGACCCTCCCCTGAAATCCATTATTTCTGCCTTTCTCATACTTTCTGGTCACCTTTTCTTCCTCTCTCTCATGAGCTGCCAGCTGGGGGCTTTGGTGCCAGCTGGTGGGAAGCAAGGAAGGCTTCTGCAATGAAGAACATGAATGAACTTCAAAACACTAAAATAAGCAGCAGGAGACTCTGCCCATGTATGATGAGCCTTTAGGGGTGGGAGGGACTTGATCTGCCCATCCCTGATCAGACCTGTCTTGTGCCAAAGAGATGGGAAAGATCCAGATCCAAGCCCCCAGGAACCACACTGGGTTCAATGCAGGACTTCAGGTGCTCAGCACCTGGATAGCCAAGCTCACAGTAGGTCAAATAGTATAAGTTACATTGGAATGTCTTTTATCTCTATTGCATGCTGCTTTCTGTGCCAGCCACTTAGGACACGCTCTACAGCAAGTCACCTGGAACGCAGTGCGGTGGCCCCATGGAGGGTGACTGGCACAGGAAACCCAAACAGCTCTTTCTCTGTAGATACAAACCAAGGTTTGCTCACGTGTCTCTTGAGTACTGCTCTTACACACAGCCTCGTATGACTAATGAACAGCAGGAACTGCCCAGGTGTCGGGGTTGACTGTCACTGGGGGAAGGCAGTTCTGAAGTGATGGTTGTCCTGTGGCTTTGCCATAGGAGTGTATCCAAACCCCTGTTTTGTGGGTAGAACCGTGCTGCATTTTACCAGCTAAGACTGAACATACAAAGTGTCATAAGAAACTCAACAGCAGCCTGTTACAATTCTTTAATTTATTGCCTTAAAAAAGAACTAAAATGACCCCCCTCAGCCCCCAAAACTGACTTAGTGATTCAAATATTCTGGAGCTATCAGCTCCCTTGATCCTGCCACAGAATTTGTGCCAAACTCCAGCCAGCAATCACTGAGGGATGTTTAAACTGAAAAAAACCCAAATAAATCCTAGTGCATTCTGAAGGGATGCAGATTTTCACTGTGTATGAGTCTTGACAACGTACATTATGTCTACATTCAGCAACAAATCTGTTATCTCCTGGACTCAAAATCATGCCACAGATGCAAGTTACAGAAAAACAGCTGCTACAAAATGGGATGTGTAAGTAGTTACCATGAAAAAAAATCCACAAACCTAAACAAATGTGAACTACTATAATGTCTCACTGCTTACCACAACAGAGAGAGCAAATCTGGCTTAGAAGGGAAATGATGCAAAGCACTGATCTCTAAAATCAGGAACATCCCATCCAGACCTCCCACAGCAACAAAAGCATTAAAAGTAACAGGGGGAAAAGGACAGGGCAGATAATGTTACCTGTGTGGCACAATCACAGCCAGAATCCCTCACTCTTATGGTGAAAACATTTACTGATTCAACCACTTCCACTCTGACACTGTCACTAGTGGCACTGCAGCATGGTACTTCCAGCATCACTACTGTGAGCCTGTGCACGATTACGCTGTACAAAGTGAGGTCTCCTAGATATGGTCTTCAGTGGACTACCTCAATTACTAAAATCCAGATTTCTAATAAACCATACAGTTATGGTATAGGAGAAGGAGCTAGATCTGGGATTTAAAAGCCCATAGCCTTTAATTTGGCCACTGGGAACATCGCCTGCAGCAGATTTGGGCAGGGGTAACGAGGTTATATGAACTGCCATGTGAATATGTGACTAGAAATGAAGCAGGCCCTCGAGCATGCATAAATTGGCCATCTCTCAATTACAGGATCACTCCTTGAGAGGCTTGGGTGGACGTGGTCAGCTGTTGGCCATGAAGTCATGTCAATGAAACCAAATGCCAGTGAATTATCTCTTTGACACTGTACTGGTAAATGATAGCTCTTCAAAGTGAGATAAGAACTGGACTATATAGAAAATTTATTATGAAGCATCATACAAGAGATGATGTATCCTGAGTGTTGGGTCTTAAAGTCTCAAAATGCAGCCAGCTATGTGTACTCTTGCCTTTTATAGTTTCTTTATTTACTTCAAACTTTGCCTCTCAATAGACATCTGCTACAAGCTACGACAGGGACTGCAAGCTCCATTCCTGGTGTGACAGTAGAGGCTCAGACTGCCTGTGTTTGGATGTTGGAGTCTCAGGGTTGGAACTATTGACTACTGATGATTTTGGCCGCTATAGTGGCATATCGGGCTCTAACATCTTCACTCCTTCCACTTTATAAATTGGAGGGCATCTGCCTCCCAGCCATCCAATGGTATGCGATGAGGAGCCTTCTGCCCAAGTCTTTGTGGGCACATGAACTTTACAAATATGTGGAAAAGAAAATGCCATATAGTATTTTTTCCTGCCTAAGTAAGTACCACATTATAACTCTGTAATTGCTGAGAGTTTGCAATATAAAAAGAAGAGCTTATGAAAATCCAGAGGAAAAGCTCCCCAATTCCCCAAAGAACCAAAAATGGGAACAATATATTCTGAAAGTTCATCCTCAGCAGCCAAACTCTGATCCAACACAGATGTAGTTGAATATTGTAAATGGAGAAGATTATCATTTTATATATTGTTTCTCTTGCTTTATCATTGTCTGCATTTTTATGGGTTAGCCACATCTTGCCTCATGTATGAATTTAAATACATATGTAAATGAACACTATTGTGCAAAGTCTTTTTCAGATACCAATAATGAGATGTTTTCATCCCAGGGTTAGATGTACAGCATACTAAACTGCACGCTTTTGGCTTTTGAGTATTATATTATTTCCTGATAATAAAAGTATGCAACCCCAGTTTATTGCTCTCCATTTAACAAAGGAAATCAATGTTTATTCTGTATGTCTGAAAAGTACAAACTCAATTAAAGGAATGACCGATGAAATATTGGCTCAGGAGCTTGTACACAGACTTAATCACACATGTAGGAAAAAACCCCCTAGAAGATTGATTATGTTGCCCATTGAGAATGATGCCAAAATCTATTAACTTCAACAGGAACAAGAACTGGCCAAATCTCCAAGTGCTCAGCCGGCCTCTCCAGGCTAAGGGTTGGCAAGAAACTTTCAGCATCTGCTGCAGGATCCTGTCTTCTGCTGTGTATACAGAATTGCTCCTTCCACAATAGCCCACATCTACGAAGACCCCCTGCTGCAAAGGGCAGCCAGCTGGATCCGGGTACCCAGCAGTGCATAGCTTGGATCCATCAAAGAATTCCTCCATTCTTTTGGTATTAATTTGACTGTACTTGAGCAATAGACCAGAGTGGACGACTTGTTGTGCTGAAAGGTGATGGCAATCTGCAGAGCACTGGACATGGATTTGATTTCCCATTCACAAATACAGTAAGTTTCAAAAATCCCTAATGTCAATTATTTAAAATATCACTGACAAATATTAATAGGCCTCACTTTAGCAGTTCTATGCCTGATTTTTAACACATGCAAAATAGAAGCCTTTTTGCTGGGACAGATTGAATATCAACATTGTCACTGGTAAAACTGAGGTCAATGACACAACTTTTTAGTGCTGTCATTTTCAGTGTGATTTAAGCATGGCCACTTTCAGATGAACAAGACATTAGGTAGGACAAAAACCCACACTGGGCGTTTATAATTTCCAAGTGTGGCCTGTTCCACTCCCCTGCTACTGATGACTTGCGTAATTTGAGGGTCAAACCTATTAAAACTACACAACATACTCTGTTTTTCAGTTTCATAGACAGTGATGTAACTCCAAAACAAGCAATGATTAATGAAATATCACTTGTCCCACCCAATACAAGAAATGTCACACTGCTCCAAGCTTTGCTGGTAGACTGAAAATGTGTCTCTAGAAGAGCTTCTGCAGTGTTGTTTCTGAGCTGGTCTTCTCTGCCCCAGAAGATTTCATATAACATGGTAGGGATGCTCTAGGTACATCTGGAGAATGATTCAAGTGGTTATAATTGGGCAAGTGGTTCCTTGCTCAATATCCTAAGTCATTATATCTATTAGTTTTCGTGTTTTCTTTAAAAACAAACTTGGGTTATCTCATGCAAAGCCACAGCTGAAAAGGAAGTATCAGGAAAGAAAATACATGAATTTGGGAATGTCTCATTTTGCGTAAAGGTGACTTTGCCGTGTCTCACACATCAGACTACCTCATGACTGACTGCTCTGGGAAGGCTGCATGAGCTCCAGCCCAGGAATTCCCAGGGAAACCTCAAAAGTTGGGATAGACTTGTTCACTGCTCAGTTTCATCATCTCGCATCCTCATTAAAGTAAAAATACCGTATAAACCAGGATATAGCTCTGTAAAGCTGCCTCTAATTAAAGTCATACTGAAGGAGTGAGAGATGAAAAAGGAGAAAGCTGAAGAAAGGCACAAGTAAATGCACAAGCAAAGCTGCTGTGGAACGTGTCTGCTCCCAGGGTCACGCAAATCAATGGCCCATGTTTTAGATAACCTCTCGAGGCTGTAACCTGACATGTCAAAGTGCAGTTCTGCCCCACAGCCTTCACTTTTATTCCCCGTAAGAGGGTAACAGGAGATCTTTCTGTCATCTGGTGAAATTTCTCTCCTACTATGATGCTAACGCTAGTAATTCCATATATATCAGCCTCTGAAACTGACATACAACGAGGAGCTGTGGAGGTAGAAATCCCTCCAAGCTTTGATACTATTTTGGGGATTTATTAAGACACTTCCATGGGGCAAAAGTCAGTGCTCACAGCAACCCACAGCCCCTGGGGTCTGCAGCAAGGGGTCTCCTTTGGATTCCCAACACAGGTGGGAACTGGGGTGAATGGGGCTGACATGCACAAGATTGATCTCTCTGTTGGTGTTGCAGTGTTTTTTGCAAGTAATATAACTACAAGAATGGTTTGCTGGGGAGGCAGTTGGGCCCTAATCCCTCATGGCAGAGCAAATGAAGCTGGCAAAAAAGCTTTGTGAAAGCAATTTACTGGGACGAATATTTTTTTCACCAAAAATGGCAATTATTTCTTCACCCATGAGATCTCTGTCTTCTCCTCCAGGCAGGAGAAGCTCTGGTATTCCTCCAGAGTGCATTACAGTGACATGACAGAAACAAGAGAGATGTTTTGGATTTGATTAACCCTCATGTACTGAAGGCATGAAGAAATAAAGCCCAGGAAAAGCTGAAACTGAAGAGGAATTTATTCAACATCTTCGTCTTTCTAGAAGCAGTTTATCATTTTCACTCAGCTGGCCTGGCATGGGGCAGTACCTAGGTGCTGAGCTGGCAAGCACAAACATTCCTTGGTAGGATCACCACCAAAGTAATCAAACCGAATAAATATGCCTGAACTGCAGGCAATAACCTGGGCACACCAAAGATCCACTCTGAGTTGTGAGATCCATTCTCAGTGAATCCTTATTATATCACATTGCTGCACTAGAGATACAGGATAAGGCTCCACTCATGCTCCATCATCACATCTTTAATACAACTACACATAGATGAGTCTAAAAGCACTTTTGTCCCCCGATACGTTTAATCAGTTCTTTTCTTAACAGAGGTTGATTTTCCTCATCGTTCTCCTGCTTGCATAATGAAAAATACTGTAGTAAGGAAGAAAATGCTCCAGCAGCTCCTGCTTATAATGAAAACCACATTGTGGCAGAGCCCTGAGGACCGGCTGGGGGAGGTGGAGGCAAGGGGGCTCCCTGGCTCTGCTCACAAGTATGATTCAGTAAGTCATTCCCAGGGTAAACATATAAATCTGTCCTTCTTGAACAGAATCTAAACAATCAGAAGTATCCTCCTTGCTTTATTCAAAACGTCTCTGCTGCTACTGAGGAAATAAAAGGAGTGGATAGAAACAAACACCCTTTGGTGGAAATTGAAGACGAAAACATTCCGAGTGTATGTTCAGATGGCCATTGAGTGTGCTCAGAGGCTAAAGCACTGGCTGCCGCTGATGTTCCTGATAAGTATCCTACCTCACTCGCAGCGTCATGCGTGCACTAATGTTGTTGCTCAGAGTGTCAGGATTAGATGTTAGGATGAATGCCCTGGAGAAAAGAAAAACAGATGGGAAAGAAGAAGAAGAGAAAAAAAAAAATCGACAATTCTTCCCCTGCAGCAAATATGGTTCAGCTAATGTGCAAGTCTGGATTTGTACAGAAAGCAGAACCTACTATCGCATCCTGTTTTCATCAGTGTGCCCTGCTGGGAAAGTTGAAGACTGGCTCAGTTGAATTGTGAAGGTCGAGAAGAAAATTCTTTTTAGGAGGGTCAAAACTGCAGTGTAACCTGCAGTGTCACATTAAAACAACAATTCTGGTTGATTGATAGATTCTGCATTGCAAATGAAGGCTATTGAGCTGTCATAATGCAAGCTTTCCCACTCCCAAAATCTAGCTCTGTGTAAAACATCACTGAAGAAGTCATTATCTGCTACAGTGTCTGGTATGGCTCACCCTGCTGTAAAGCCGGCATCTGTGTGAGAAGCTTTTCAGACCTAGTGCTATTGTCTGCTATCTCTTATAAAAAGTTGATCCTCATTGTTATCTTAAAGACCTTTTTCTGCAAAGGCAGTGATGATCTTATAGAGCTGGAGTTACAACAAAGTACCAGATGTTACAGTGGTGTTCTCCTCTGGATAGTGATTCAAACTGAACATTTAAAAGTGGTGGTACTTGAAATCACCTCTCAAGCTATGTTCTAGGATGAATTTCTGCTGCAGAATCCTAAACCTTTCCATTTTTCCCTACTGAGATGATACAAACAATTCTAAGTCTTCTACTATTGGTCTTCATTGGGGAACATTAGGAACAAAAACATGCAGCTTCGGCTCTTTCCCAAATTATGCTATTCAATGGTTTTCCTTGCAGGTCCTTCCTTTAAATGCAAAGCTCAACCGAGGCTGCTAGCTTAGCCTAGCTACACTTTTAGTTTGTCTGTTCAGGCAGGTTTGTAAGCCAGTAAAAAGAAAGACTCAGAAGATGAGCCAGGTTCCTCAAAGTATGGTTGTAGACAGCACAAAGCCAACGAAGTCACTACCAGTAGAAGTCAGGAAGATACCACCAGGCAGTTCATCCTTTCTGTGTAATCAGCTGGATTCTGCCTTGAGGATCTACAAGCAATTCAGCAACACATTGACGAGTCATTTTCCAGCAAACGTACATAGGATACCACATATTTCTGCGTTTCTTTTATAAGTCTTTGGTAGCTGCACACTTATCTTTCCATCTGGTTGGTCCTACTCATCAGTTCAAATCTGCCAATTTTAATGTAAATTGGTTAGCTAGAAGATGGTTTGGACTTTCTGTAGGTCATCTTTTCCCTACCTATTGCTTAGCTGACTCCACTCCTGAGCATACATTTACTGCAGAAGATAGAGATGTAATTCCCAACAGTGCAAGGCCTGACGCTACAACTTCAATGGGTCATTTCCACCTTGAATAAAACCTCTTCCTGCATTAGCTCAGTTGTATGTGTCACTGAGACGAACATGATTCCATCACTTGACTGTGTTTCTACGCACAAGGGGAGAGGCACACAGCAGAGTGAGTAGTTAGGAAGGAATTAGATGTTTTCTGTTAATACTTTCACTAGAGAGAACGTTTAGAGATATTATTGGCATAGTCACGTGAAGCGTTTTCCAGACTAGATTTCACCAAAAGACTTCAAAAAGAGTTTAGGGACATAAATCTAATATTCAGATGATTTTGAGAAGAACAGATTAATTCAGTCTTGTTTTAGAGCAGAAGTAACTCCTAGCCAGAGCAGAAAAAGGCCCCATACATTTTGTACAGATGGATCCTTATTATCTGAACTCATGTGGCTCATGCAGAGTGTGTCAGGGAAAGAGTCACTGGTGGGGACCAGGAAGTTAAATCTGTTCTCCCACATCGAGAAGGGGTAACACAGGGCACCCACACAAGGAAGAGCTGGAGGCACACTGGGGGCACTCCAGGAGGGCATGAGCATGAGATGGGTTTGGCAGGTAGAGGATGGGTTATGGCATGTACACCCAGGCGTCTGGAAGAGGGCTCACAGCTATACTGGCAGAGGGAACTGCCTCTTCCTTGTGCCAGATATGCGCATCAGGTCAGACAGATGTATTAGACATCTGCTTTATCTTCTGAACATCTTTCATATCAGATCATTTGTGGGTGCCTTTGATGTTTCAGTGAGGTTTATTTCCCAAATCCCCAAGGATATCCTTCCCTCCTTAACTGATCTCTTCCCATGTGTAATTTGAAAGCATGGCTACCGAGGGCTAAAGTGCTGCTGAACTGCTTTTAGATGCGCAGGACTTAAACTCCCAAGGTGCCTAGGCACAAGACATTATGGTAGCAAGCAAAATGGTACCCAGCTATTTTTAGTGATATGGATTTAAGTGACTTACCTACATTTCAATAAAATAAATCAGTGATAAATCATGAGCTTGAAGTAGGATCTGCTAAAGCCTATATAAACCCCCTGAATCATCTTCCCCTGGTCTAACTGGGGGTTTAGAGCTAAAGAAAAATGCTACAAGCTTAGTTCTTGGGTTCACCTTGGAGACATCTCTAAGTAGAAAGCAGACTTTATAGGGATTTCATGTCCTTTAAGGGGTACATTCTGCTTTCACAGCACTTTCTGAAGGTCAGAAAATCAGCTGCTTGAAGCCTGTTCTAAACAGTTTGCAGACTGGGAGCTTCATATCTTGCCTAGTGGGATTGTGCTTCAAAGGAAAGTTGGGGGGTGGGTTATATTGTAAAATTAGGCTCCTACTTTACATCCATAGATACTTACTGTCTATTATTGCAAATTGCTGTTCTATTTCCTACAAGACTGACGGCTGAAACACTGCATCCAGCTGCTAACAGCTGGGAGACTGGGGAATATACTGCATGTGCTAAGCCATTTTCTTTGAAACTTTTTGCATATCTAAATACAGTCTGAGGAAGAAAATAATTTCCACTGAAGATACCTTCCTTTTGTCAGCTTCCTCTCCCGACGGCATCCTTCTGATATCTCACTTTGTGGAAGGAAGCAGAAAGGCTTGTTGCAAGCAGTGAGGATATCTGCTTTACCGCAAAAGATCTGGCAAAACGTTCTGTGGGTTTAGTTTCATTTCAAGCAGTCCAGGATCAAAAGACAAGCTTCTTTCTTTTCCTGAATCAAAATATGGAAAGCAGAGGAACCTAACTATTTCCCTACACATGAGGCTACAGCTGAATGAGCACAACTAAATCTTATCAAACAGAAAACATTAATTCACTCAGTTGCTATTAGCACAAGAAAAATCATTAATTGGCTGAGTACTGGAATGGCTGAACATTGATTTCTGGAAAAATTTATGTCTGCTCAAAGAGGTACAAACAATATTTCATCAGAAAATTCACATGGGAAAAAGAATATTCACTGTTCTTGTATTCTAACACTTTGAAATTTATTCCATAGAATCCATTTGCCCCAAATATTGTACCACAAATAGTGGAAATAAACATTTTCAGAAACTCGTAGGCTGAACTTTGCCTTATAGTGCTATTACTCTGTTATGTCCATATAAAACACAATCAACCAGCAAACAATACATGACAGAAAAGGGAAAACATAACTAATACTGGTGGATAGTTTATTTTGTATCTTACTGTCCTACTGGCACCCTTAAAGCTTGGTTAGCTTAAGATGGCTGAGTTGTTTTTGAAAGGATCTCCATCTGTGTAACATGTTTTGTTAAATCTAAGCCAAATTTGGTAGAAAGGAATTGTATTTTTGCATGCCAGAAAAGGATGTATTTCCTGTTAATTTTGCAGACATGCCTTTTAATTTTCTGCCCAGTGAACTGAGCTCAGATCCATTACAAGACATTACTGAAATCTCCTCCGAGTTGTCACTAAAAGCTATTTATTGGAGGTGGTCCTTTTATTAAAGGGGAACAAGACCTGGATGTAGCTTACTCAGGGGATATTTCTTAGTTCTTTCTGTGCCAAGAGGTTACCAAAGAAAGAAAAGTTTTCATTGCATTTTGGTACTGTTTCACCAGCAATGCATATCACAGGACAGTAAGAACAGGTAAAGAGGAGAAGGGTACTGGAATTGCTCCTTTATTTTTGTTGGCTGCAACAAAAATATTCAATCTCCTCTTGGCTATGTTTTCTGAAGTGTCAAGTAACACACTGATGAGTAAGAATTGCAAGGTAAAAAGAGTTAGAGTCTTTAGATGCTTAATTTGTAAAGGACAGGTCCTACCTGACTAGATCATCTGGGAGATCTCTTATACAGAAAAGTGAAATATTTCATCAACTTTTCTTTTCAACTGTGACTTGAGAAGTGACAGATGGGCTTGTGGTTGGGACAGAGACACTACAGGGGCTCCATCCTCACCATCACACACTGCCTCTGACTTTCTCTGGGATCTTTGGCAAGTCTTTCTCCCCATGAGCAGGAATAAGAATATTTATTTATCACTTTATTTCTCTCTTTCACGGATGCTTTGCCCTATTAAAACAAAATACAAATGTTGAATTGTAGGTGCTGTGAATAATCTGTCCTATATACATCTCTGCTCATTAAAAGCCATGTGCACAGATCTGAGATGACAGGCTATAAAAGACTGTTCTTGCCGCCAGTGTACATGCTGCCCCCGGCCATTATGCCTCTGTGTTTTGAAACTTCTGGCAATAAAGACTTGCTTTCTTAGGAATTTTCCTACCAGCTGATTGCCTATCTAAGGAAAACAGACATGAGTGTGAGCAGACACACAGGTACTGGACGCAAATTATCAGTGGGAAGGGACTCCCTGAGGGCAGCAGTTAGGCTTGAGTAAAGTCAGCAGCCACCTAGCTTGGAGCTGATAAGAAGCAACAAAACCCATGAAACAACCAATCTGAAAAAGAAAGAAAGAAAGAGACTCCAGCTTCATTCTCCCCTATTTATGATGCACAGGATAACCCTGGGGGCCAGGTCACTCTAGGCAAACTCAGGTAGTTGGTGCAGCAGTGTACAGCATATGCCACTGTTTGCCTTGAATGTTTCCATGAGAGCTGCTCAATTTTGAGCCAGTTTACAGAAGAATGACTTTTGGAAGAGCCTGGTGAATGCAACATGCACAAATGTAACTCATGCTGCAGAAAGCTCAGGTCCCATCCTAACTCCTTAAGCCATCTATATGGAAAATTGAACTAAGGTTCCCAAAGCAGATGTATATTTGGAATTTTTCCTTTAAATCTTATAGCCTCCATCTGTGAATTAATTCAGCTGCTCTCAGCTGGTGTAGATCAGGTAAATTACTATGCTGTGTGTTTCTTACTCATGGGTGACCCTTGGCTGTATTTAAGGGCTGTACTCTTTTTCTGCCTTCTCTTCCCCTCCCACCCCCTGCATTGTGTTTGATTGATTAGGCATAACAGTAAGGAGAAGTGATTTTTTTTTTTTAGGGTTTTTTTTGGTACATTTAAATCCATCAATTCAAAGGGTAAGGAAGAAGCTGAAGCTGGTTCAGTATTAGCAGCCAGATGGGGACCTACCAGGTTCAAGACAATCAATAAGCTTTGCACCATTAACAGAGTAAGGAGAGGAAGACTAGGATTGGGTTTGGACTTTTGCTAATCTGGAAAATAACTGAAATTATATTTATTCCTGTTCATTGAAGTTTATAGGAGCTCTGTCCCTGTGAGGAAAGATAGCTCTGTTCTGAGTCGTGCTTTTTCCCAGCCTATCTGGAACAAATATATTCAGGCAGGCTGCAGCAATTGAAGCATGAGCTATTTATGTGTTGCTGGGTATTTCCGTCTTGAAATATTTGACAGGCTCTATGTTAAATCTGTGGGTTGGGTTTCTAAATGTCTATCTCAAAGCCTCTCCCCTCTGCCTTGTTAAAAGAAATACTGTAAGAGAGGAAGTGAGGAAGCTTGAAAGTTAAATGTATTCAAGGGGTTTGCTCAGAGAACAGAGGAGCACACAGGAAGCCTTCCATAGTATCAGCTCTCTACTCTTTTATTAGTGCATGGAAATTGCTATATTAATTCTACTGATTAATTAGTTTATGTTTCTTTAAACATTGTAAATGCATCTAGGACTTTTTAAGGAAGAACTTGCACTTGGGGATAGAGCTCTCAAAGACACCAGAATCAAACTTGGCTAAAACTTCATTTGCCTTGTAATATTTGCCTGCTCAGTTGATGAAGATGTGCTTACTGGGCTGAAGGTAAGAAGCAGTCACTTCAGCTGTATGTGTCTGAAGAAAGTTTACTTAGAAACTGCCTTCTAGAGGCAAAAGATAAAACCCCTCTGCCCTGTTTAAGAAGAGCATCAGCCTGCCTGGTGTGATTTGCAGTGGGGAGGCATGTATTACTGACAGCAGGCTGGCTCAGGCTGGTGTCTTTGCTGCCAAGTCTCAGTGATAATGCCCTTGCCCAGCTTGTGACCAGGAACCCTCTGCTGCTGGAGCTGGTGTCTGCAGGTAAGGCATAGAAAGATGGTCCTGATCCTCTCAGAGTCACTGAAGATCCTATATTATTTTTCAAAAGAGAAAAGGGTTTAGTGATAATGCTTTAATCTGGTTCTTTGCATAAAGTTGGTGTGATGAGGGTGATGGTTGCTGTTCCTGCAGAGGATGTTCCATGGTGTCAAGCAGCACATTCAGGTAGCAAACCAAAATATTGCCCTTACAATGCACAGTCATTAGCAGACGCGTAGATAGATGTCACTGATAGCCTCAGAGCCGGACAGAATTTGTCCTGTTGTTTGCAATGTTAATGCAATGATTTTGGTTTGAGAGACACCATAAGCTGAATGGACTCTCTTGTTTACACACATATTGTCTCGAGAGATGCTGCGCTGCCCAGGTACAACAGGAGAAATTCTGAGCTGTTTAACATCATTGACGTACAGCATCCCACCTCCTGCCTCCAGATGAAAACCCTGGTTGTGTGCTTTGCCATCCACTGGCTCTTTATTATAAGATTTTGCAGAAACAATGAAGACAGGCCACCTATCTAACCTGTCTGCCCAATGTGATCAGGGTAATATTGCTGGCTTTTGTAAAGGTAGCGATAAAGCCTTGCATTGAGCCTAATGGGGTTCTCTACTGTATTTCAGTAAGCCTGCAAATTGGGGAGTGTAAGAACACAAGTAACTGTACAATATTTTGTTGCCCTTCATACAGCTGTGCTCGGTTGTTGACAACATGACTTGGGAGAAAGCAGATGGTTTTGCAGTCCAGAAGTCTGGAATTCATTAGTGGAAATTTTCAGACATGGGTTGGTTTGTTGGTTTTCGGGTTTTTTTATTTTTTCTTCTTTTTTAATTCCTTGGCTTAGCTACAAGAAGTCAAAGCAAACAGAGCTGAAAATCCATAGCGAGGGGTGTGAAAGAGTTTCTTTGCTCTTTCTTTCACCGAAGAAGTGACTGGACAGAGAAATCAAACTCTTGTGAAATTCTGTTTCCTGGTTTGTTTTCTCTGTGACAGCAAAGCTTTACTGAGAAGAGGAGCTCTTAAGAGCTTCTCTGAATTCAGGTTTATTTGGAGAACCCCAATGCAATACTTTCTACTAAAGACTGCAGTTGTGCTAACCTCATAAAGGAAAGGGGAGGAGACAGCAGAAGTGATGTGAATTTAAGAGTTCAAACTGTGGAGTTTTTCCAACAAGGATCTATTTCTTCTACACAGGAACCCTGCACAGAAATAAAAACTGCAGAGCAAATGTTAACCTGTGACATCCTGACTCGAGACAGGAGCAAAGAGGTGCTGTGCCTTGGAAAGGAGGAGTTTTGTGCTGGCACTTTTTATTGACTGAGCTTGTTTTCTAGGCACATAGTGTAGACTCCAGCACTTCAATAATGTGACTGCCTGGAAGAAGCTGAAGGTGGAATTACTTTAGGGGCAGTGAAAAATTCTTCGCATGAGTACAAATACAGGAATCCTTTAGGCCTCAGGAGCCGGACACCAGCTCCGCTGCCCTGGCACAGAGCTCTTAGCCAGGTTCTGCTTTGAGCTCTCCCTTCTCAGAGCCTCATCTCTGTTCCTTCCACTGTGTAGGTTTTTCATCCATTCCCACCATCTCATTTCCTGCTCCAGGCTCCCCCTATTTGGAGGAGAGAAGGGCAATGACATTGTCCCAGCTCCTTGCAGCTCATTTCTAGAGTGTTTTCCTTGAGGTCCTGTGCCCCAAGCCTGCCCCAGGAGCCACCCTCCCCTGCCATGTTACTTCCCAGTATCCTTTAGAAAACAAGTATTTCCTACCTTGTTACACTCCTCTGATGCTGAGCCCTGGCAGAGGCTGGGCTCTGGTCCAGGGCCAATAGCTTTCTGACAAGCACAAACAACACAGTAACAAATAACAAGGCTTTGGAGACAGCCGCCTTTTTAGTAAGGGGAAGTGCAGAGAGAAGAAATGTGTGTGAAATCCCTTCTGCTAAAATCTTTCAGCACATGCTGTGGATCTGCTACCAAGGGTGTTTCAACACGAGCTTCTGGAAGGTATATTGCTCATGAATGCCAAGGTGGTTTACACACACCTACAGTCTGGGAAGTCCTTTAAGCCTTACGTAAATACAGGCTAACAACACTGCTTTGCCTGTTAGGTAAACTTCTTTGGGATGGGGTTAGTTGGTTGTTTAAAGAAACCACAACTGTTTCTGCTTCTCATTCTTCGGATTTTCAAGCTGAGTTGGGTGTTATCCTCCTATGCAGACATAGGGGGAGTGGATTCAATGTGTCAGAGCAGCCTCGAAGCAGAAGTCATGTCATAAGGAAGCTTTGCCCACATCCAGACAGGACAGTGACTCTTGCCAGGTGGACCCAAGGGCTAGCTAACCTCTCTGCAACCCTCATATCTAATCCATAATAGAAAAGGTGTTGCAGCTTCTTACTCCACTTAACATCTGCGCTCCTCACTGCGTCAGCCAGTAAATGATGTGACTAAGAGAAAACGAAATAGGAATCTTTTCTGTAAACCAGAGTGTGTAACTATGGCAGATGATAATCCTCCATTTCTTGGAAAAAGCAGAGTTCCTTAGCTGGGATTTCCTTAGCATGACCCAGTTCAGAAAGCAAACGATACTTCACAGTTGGTCCCTAGTTCCAAGGGTGCTGGTGCTTGCTTGTGAACTGACACTCTTCCCATGGGTTTCCAGCATGGAAATTCTTGTCTCGACTCCAGTGGCAGATGCAAGACAGACTGTGAAGCTGTTCTTCCTGCCTTCTTTTAGTGCTGCTTGATGTAAATGAACTCAGAAGACATGTGATATAAAATAGAATGGTTCCTTAACTTGAAAATTTCTCACGAACTTGATGTTTTCAGCACATACCAGTTAAAACTGCATTTCTTTAGGCTGCTTAGAAGCAATTTCAGTTTTTCGTGTCAGGTGCATAAATGCACATACTCCTGCTGCCCGTTTCATGCCTTCAATTCAACATTTGTGTTTGCGTTAATTTAAAATGTAATCAAACTGTATTATAACAACATATCTGAGGCCAAGCTCTGAACCTGAACTGACTGTTTTGTATTCAGATGCTCTCTTGGGCTACAGCGATACCATACTACATGATGTGTAGCTGTGCAAGCACCAGTTTGATTAATGCTATGGTTAGAAGACTTCAGCACTACTTCCCTCAAGAACACAAGCAGAACCTTCATAGCTCATAAAGCTAGAAGAGACTTGTGATCATCCCGTCTGCCTGCTGCAGGACCTGGTGGTAACTGCCTTGATGTAGAGTTGATGTCCTGTGGCATGATCCTTTATGGGGAGTGGAGGAAGGTCTAGTGCACACAGCTGTACAATTAAGGGATTTAGCTGGTTTGGTTTCAAATTTGCCAGCCAGTTTTGGGCAACTGAATTGAAAACTGCCTGCCTTTGCTATCAGAATGTACAGCATATAAAAAAGGTTTTGGATCTGACTTAAAATGAAATGTTATGATTGGGAGAGAGTATTTTTTAAGAGTAAAACCACTTTGTTTTAACTAAAATACAAGAAACAGAAATATCTACTCCTCTTTGGTTTTCTGGCAACTCCTCTCCCTACAACCCCAAATTCTTACCTGAATTTTGCCCAGGTTATAGTGACTTAGTATATATTTTTCTCCCCTTTAAATTGCAGAAGCAGTAGGAAGCATTTCAGAAGTGGGTGCTCATTTTCAGCACACAAGTTAAAGAAGCACTGTTAAAAGTGGAAACACTACTTTTACAATCAAGGGAGGTACCTGGGAAAAAAGTCTTCCAGGGGAAAAAACCATCATCTTGCCTCCCACTTGCCTAAATACAATGGTTGGGGTAAATTGAGGATAGTGTTTTGCTTCAAAACTGAGTTTCCTGCTTTCAGTCAACCTACAGCTTACCTCATCTGGTATGTTCACACCAAAAGAATCACAGCCCAATGACGATACCACAGGCAACTTTGGTTGACAAAGGCAGCTTTACAGTGCAACAGCATAAACATCCCCTTGGGGGTGTCATCCTTTCATGCATCTCATGGGATACCCAAAATATGAGGTTCTAAATCCATTTAGTAATTGGAGCTATTAGGAGTAGATAGAGTCCATCTGAGTGAGTGAATGCCAAAGGGAATTGTTTATTTTACTGTAACACAAATCTATGCTTAATAGGAGGGAAAAATATATATATATTTTTTTAATATAAATAAATAAGGGAAAATACAAGGGATTATTACTGGCAGTAAAACAGTGCAATTCATAGCTTGGTCATAACAGCTGTGTAACTGTGTAGTTTGCAGAAGATGTCAGGGGATGGCTTCATGGCTGGACATGCGCCTGGCTGGGGGCTGGTAGCAGCACGGGGTTGGTGTGGGACATGCACTGGAGGTGATGCAATGGGGGAGCTGCCATATCACTGCATAACTTTGCCTCATTTCCAGGTTAACATCCTGCACCCTTCTCATAGGTTGTACAGCACCCTGTTTCAGTTAATTTATCAACATGTAACTTCTACTCAGCAGGCTCTATCACCCTGTCCTATAGCAATACTATGTCTGTAGTAAACAAATTGATGCCCTGCATTACTACTTCTTGGGTGCTTCCTAATCCCTAGTACAGAGGAACTGCATGGGAACTGAACTGGTTTTGCATACGGCTGGTGCTAGAAACGTCATCTTGAAATCCCATTGTGCAATGTCTTTACTTCTAGCAATGCAAGATTACGGCAGATCTAATAACCCCCAAACTCTAGAAATGGAGATATAGAGGGGTCAGTAATTTGCAGTGAAAGAAAGTGAATGCTTCTATTTAAGCACAGTTTATGCCATTTTCTTTTGAATAAGCTGCCAAAAGAACAAGAACATAAGCTGTTACAAAAACAACTTAAGCTGTAGCTGTGATTTGTGTCAAGCACTCAAAAAAGGAAAAATATAGAAACTGTAGGCAAGAGCAAGAAACTATCAGTGCAATAGCTGTGACTTCAGGACTGAAAATAACCTACCTATGAGATGAGTTTCCTTCAATCATTTATCAGTTGCTAGCTGATAGCATCACATATCTATTGTAACTACTAATGTATTTATTAAAGCTGGGGAATCTCTGGTCACCTGTGGGTGTTTAGTGGTGTTCAAGCATGAGGTACTTTACTTTCAGCCTCTTTTTTAAATAAATAGTAACACTGCAGCTGCAATGTTAAATATACCAGGCCTAAAAATTACTGCTGTATCTTCAATCTGGCTCCCACCATTTATTTATTTTAATTACAAATGGGGGGAAAAGGGGAAGAGGGGTTGTGTTTAAGTTCCCAGTGTGTAATCTTTTGATGTTTATCTTGCTTGTAGAAGGAAGTGATCGGGACAGCAGATTTGAACGTGTGAGGTGAAGCCAGATGCATCTTGTTATACGGGCTGCTTTTAGAGTTGGGATTTGTTTTCTTTCAGTCTAGAGCTGCTGATAACTGAAGCTGTATGGAAGCAACTCGTATTCCCAGGACTTTCCCTGCAGCTCCTTCCAGTTGCTGCTGTAGCAGCTTCTTGCTGGGCAGTGGTGGCAGAAGCAATGCTGTGGGGTGAGATGGTGAAGAAAATCATACTGTTACTTAGCATCCCCTTGCCTTGCTTTGTGGAGAGCACAGGTATATGTTCTGCAAAACAGAAGGTTTTGATTTGCAAAATCAGAAGCTTCTTGCCAGAGAACTGTCTAAAGGGCAAACCAGAAGGCAGCCAGCAGCAAAACTATTTTCTAGCTTCAAAGGTGTTCTTTTCAAAGGCGAGTTTAAATCCTTGAAGTATTAAAGCTGTGAAAACAAATCAAGAGAAGAATGGAATGAAATTGTTCCTACCAAAATAGCAAGCCAGGTTCATATGTTTAGAAACAAAATTAACTAGAGCAGTGGAGAAGTTCACAGAGCCCTGCTCTGTGGCGCTGAGTGAGACAGCGCAGCTTGGGAAGTGCAGAATTACTGTGCTTGGAGGGTGGTGGCTGCTGCCAGGAGGGCTCACTGAGGAAGGAGTGTAAGGCTTTCCTGTAGTGGAGAAGAAAGAGGTGATGCCGTGGCCAGTCCTGTGCTGTGGTATAGCTGTATGAGCCATATGGAGTAGCTGCGGTACCTCTTTGATTCTACAGTCAGCTCCTTGTTCAAACACTTTCAGTGAAGTCATCATTTGGTGTATGCTGGAAAGAACTGATTTCTTCTAATGTTTTGGGGGTTTCTTTGTAGTCTTTGGAATTTAAGCTTTTTGGCTTCTTACATGGGCATGTTTCCCCCAGCTATTAAAAGCAGCAAGCTTTGCTCCCTCCAACCTCTTGTAATCTGTGAGAATACTGTATTTATGAAAAACAGTAAATAGAAGGTCCTGATTCCCCAGCAAAGGGGCAGGGGAGGGCAGGTATACAGATTGTTCTGTCAGCATTTCTGACTCTTGACCTGTAGGACCACACAACAGGATGAGAAAATCAATCCAGCACCAAAGGCCAGCTTGCTTGAAAAATCTAATTTTCCAAACATTTCCTTTTCTCCCTGACACTTCCCATTAACTTATTTGCAGCTCCTGTTATGAGGAATTTAGATCAAAAACTCAGGAAACCACTTAATGCTGTTTAAACTCAGAATGGTTTAGATGAATTGTTACTAAATGCACCTTTGTGTTTTTCAAGTATTTCAAATCTCCTTAATTAGCTGGGCTGTTTTTGCATTACACATGCTCATCACGACAATTCTGCCGAAAAGCTGTCATTGAATTAAATCATGGTTACTTAATTCTCAATCATAGCTATGACCTTGATTCACATTTATGCGTAACTCCTCCTAAGACACATTTTTAGCATTTCAAAGACAGATGTCTGACAGTAACGAATGATGATTAACTCTCCCCTGTTCTCAAATGAAAAGCTGTTCATTACTATTATGCATTTTTTTTAAGCTGAAAATGCCAACTCCTTAGTCCTAGACAGATCCTAGGTGAACAGCTAGTTGGCACCTCCATGGAGAGAACCATCACTGTAACAAACATGTTTTCCTCTCCTTTGAACTTCTCAGCAGAAGACATTGCTGTCTTCACTTCAAAGGCACTTGCTGATTATCTGCAAAACTTGCTGTGGAGCTGAGGTGGATGCAGAGGGCAGCCCGCCTTTCCTATGTAGCTGTGTCCTGTCCCAGAGCAAACAGGCACTATGCACAGCCCTTTGTTTTTCGTATTGGTGAAATTCAGCTTCACTGGAGTGACTCCTGGTTAACAGCAGTCACTGTTATCAAAGTGGGAAGAATCACAGAATCAAAGACTGGTTTGGATTGGAAAGGACCTTCAAGCTCATCTAGTTCCAAATCCCTGCCACGGGCAGGGACACCTTCCACTAGAGCAGGTTGCTCCAAGCCCCTGTGTCCAACCTGGCCTTGAACACTGCCAGGGGCAGAGATGGGGCAGCCACAGCTTCTCTGGGCACCCTGTGCCAGCGCCTCAGCATCCTCACAGGGAAAAATTTCTTCCTAATATAGAATCTAAATCTCCCCTCCGTCAGTCTAAAGCCGTTTCCCCTTGTCCTGTCAGAGAGAAATCCAGATCAAGCTGGCAGCCCAAATACTCATGAGAGCCTTGGTAGGGTATAACTCTGTCCCATTTTGTTAAAATTAAAGGGATGGTCATGGGAGTGCTCAGCTTTTCTCACTGTTTTAAATACTTTTATTGGGAGTAATATATAAAAATTGCAGAAGTGCAGGACTCTAGTTAGGAGGATGATGATGCAGCGTATAGTAGCTGCTTTTGGGCTATCAGCTTTCACAGTTTGAAGCAAATGACTTCAAGGGAATTCTTCCTAGTGTTCCTTTTGTTCAGTTTGTTATTTCTTTATTTCTGAGAAGCGATAACAAAGGGCTATTAGTTCTCAGAAAATGTAGTAGCCACTCAACCAGCATCCAAAACTGGGTAATTTAAAAGGAGTTTTACAACGCAGCTATAAAATATGGAGTTGGAAGGGACTTCCATTTGGTCACCCAACATCCTTTGCACCATACACAGATCGCTCACTTCAGTGATGCCTCTCAGGACAGGACCTACTCCAGCAGTGTCACCAGGGTCAAGGCCATACACCAGCATTCCCAGCCTGTTCTATTGAGTAACTGTTCCTACGAATTGCTTCCTGATGTTTATCACAGTTCTTCCTTTTAGCAGTTCACATTCACTACTACTTTTTTTCCTGCCCCTCTTTACTAATGAGAGCATTTTGGTCCTTTTACTCCCTGTGACAACTGTGAATTTGCTGAAACTCCCTAGTAGGAAATTCAGTCCCCTTTGGTGCCTGGGATGGAACAGAACAAGGTATTTAGATATGTACCTGAATCTCTTTATTTATTTAGATATGTACCTGAATATGCAATTGCAGTCTGAAATATCTGTCTTTAAAACACTGCTGGCTGCTTTTCAGGGCAGATCATAGATGCTGTAAGAATCAGTACCTGCATTAGGCTCAGAGAGAGCCTGAGGATAAATCCCTCTTCTTTGTAACCACATCCTGAATGATTTTCCTTGCTCCTCCTGATGGTGCCCTAGGCAACTTCCTTGTTACTTAATGCTAAACCATAGTCTCCATACTGTACCCTACTATTTCCTACTTCTATTTTTTTGATCGCTTGTGTAAAAACAGAAAAGAAGATGTATCTGGGCAAAAATTCCTGATGCTTAGAGAATCAACTGAGATTCATGCTCAGGCTTTTGTGGGAAGTTGCATCAGTTGACTTTGTTCTCAGATGCCTGTCTCGTATAGCATGAAAATGGCAACCTCCAAATTATAAACTCTTTGCCAAAAGTGGTGGGTTTTGGGGTGCTTTTTTCTGTTTGCTTTTTTAATGGTGTCCTGAGAAGATCACTTTTCCAGAGTGCAGAATAGCTATATCCTTACTGTGTTGAATACAAGAGATGATACTTCCATGTATTTTGGCTTCTAGACATCAACAGGTTTTAAGGTGAGATGGGATCAGTTTGATCATCTCATCTGAGCTCTGTAAAACCTGCCCCTTCAAACCAAACCAAACCAACCCACCGGTAAATACAATTAGTGTGTTCTCTGACACGCTTCCAAAAAGTGAAAAAGCCAAATGGCATCAGACAGATGAGTCTGGGGAGTGTTGACTGGTAAGTTATTGAAGTTAACCACTAATTAATGCAGTTCATACTTGCAATTGAGTCTCATTTTTGTTTAGTTTTCTCCCTAGGAATGTCACATGGAAACATGAAATGTCTTGCATGAGTGGAATTTTGGGCTCCGACTCGTGATCTTTGGCAGTTAGTATTGCAGTGATGTTAAAAAAAGAAGAAAAAGGTGTTTCTTTCCTATCGTCTGCACCACTTGTTAGTTAAAATGCATGTTGCACAGAGAGCAAAAAACTGTTTCTTTTTATTGCATATAATTTAATATAGCAATATTACTTGACATGCATAGCTGAGATTAGGAACCTGCCCCTTCATCTGGGCTGCACTGGGGGAAACAAGATCAGAGATTGCTTCAGAGGAGGAGCAAAGTAACCTGAACAGACAAGACAAACTGGAATGGAAGTGTCAGAATGACTTGCCTGATGTCACACAGCAGCTCAGTGACAGACCTGGGACTGCAACCGTGACAAATCATGGGCCTGTTTGGCCTTATTCAGGGGAACAGAGGGAAGGAAAACAAAACTGGTTTTCACAGAGCATGGAGTGAATAGCTGTTTGACACAGGCAGTAAAAAATACACTTAATTTATTTGTTCTTGTAAACTAATTTAAAGCAGAATTTGTAACACTGTTTTAATTTTTTGACTCAAAAATAACTTAAATCTAGGATTTTTGCCTTAAAATTGAGTTTATGCTACTTTAAGTAAGTTTCCCTTCCTTAAAGTAGCATAAAAATTGACAAAAAAACCCCCCACGAACAAACCCCAGAGTGTTTTTGTAGACGAAACGATGTTCCCATCTTTACCCTTCATTTGACCTCTCCATCAAAAGAAAGTGGCAAGTTTGAAGGAACCACTACTTTATGTAAAAAACAGCCTATAAAAAGGAGTGCAAGTGAAAATGAGCCCTTAAGTTCTAGCTTAAATGAGACACCTTGTGCTTGAATTTCAGTAACTACGTATGAGACAACAAGGATCATCTCTGAAAGAGTTTGGTACTTTTTAATAAGGAAGAAGAAACTATAAGCAGGCTGAATCATCACGAAACTTCATGTATTTTTAACAAATCATGTTTGTTCAAAGAGTGGCTTGAGCTTGCAGTCCAAGCACGCTGCAAGGCACTTGTTTTAGAAGTCACCATTCCCTTTGCTTGGAGGAGGTTCTCAAAGATATGAAATCACAAGTTTCTTTAGAAGACAAAGCTCAAGCCTGCTGCATGGACTGTGTCTACAGAACTCAACTTGTGCTGTGCCCTGTGGACAGTGACGGCTGGTCCAGGGCCTGTGGCCTTCCTCTCCATCACAGTGTTTACCCATAGAAGAGAGCCCAGTGTGGGAAGAAGAGGCTGGTGGAGGCTCCTGCAGCTTATCAGCAGTTTCTTTCTTTGCCGAGTAAACAGAAGAGACCACACAGGCTGACCAGTTTAGTCTGCTGCTGCGGGAAAAGGCTCTCCCTTGGGCAGAGGCTGATGGTGCTCGCCTTTAGCCACTGTTCAGCTCATCACGACTGCAGGTTCTCTGGGTCCTGCCTGTGCAGATGAAGTTGGCTGTTGAGTGTATGGTTCTAAAGGCTTGTGGCCGGAAAACCCAAGCCCGGAGAGGGGCTGCCCTACCCGTGCCCCTCCGCCCCAGGCCCGGCCATGTTGCCCAGACAGAACAACCGGCTTCGCCTCCTTCTCCGTGTGGGCAGCCCGGGAGGGTCAAGCCGGGCAGGCGGGCGCGGCCGCCGGGGCAGGGCTGGGCCGAGGGCAGGGCGCGAACCGCCGCGGCCCCCCGCCCCTGGGCCGCCTCCTCGCCGGAGCTCTGCTCCCGCCTTGCACTCGCTGGGGGCCCCGGGCGGAGCGGCCCCAGCGCCCGCTCCCCGGCCAATGAGCAGGGAGGCAGGGGCCGGCCCGGCCGCGCTATAAGAGCCGGGGAGGCGGCAGTCACCGGGCGAGGCCGTCGGGTGGGAGCCGCGTTTCCTGTAAGCGGGGAAGGACCGTGTGGTGCGACCATGTGCGGTGAGTGGCGGGGCCGCGGGCAGCCCGGTCCCGACGCAGCACTTCGCCGTCCGGGCGGGACGGAGCTGGGGACACAGACGGGCTGCGGTAGGAGCGGACAAAGTGGGCTTGGCCCGGGGCTGTCCGCCTCTTGTGCTGGGGTGCGGGACGAGGGCTGCTTTGTCCCTGAACCGAGGGGTGTCCGGCTGCCCCGCGGTGACAGTGGGTCCCGGGGCTGCGGGAACCAGCAGCGGGGTCGTTCGGGACTGGCCCCGCCGCATCCTTTGTGTGGGTTGGGAAGGGAGAATGACCGGCCCTTGGGGCGATGGCAGCTAAAGGTAAAGCTCCTCTTTCCACCCCCTTCTCCCGAGGAAAGGAGATTGCTTTTCTGCTCCTCACAGCCTCTTCTCTCCGTGTCCTCCGTGCCTGGCGGCTTGTCCCGAGGTCCTGTGAGCCATAACCATCCCGTTCCCGGCCGCGCTGGGGTATCAGGGCTCGCTGTTAACCATTGCTTCTCCTGGGCCAGGTGCCTCAGTGCATCACCGCCTCGGCTGATGCACGGGCTGCTGGATGCGCTTGGCGCTGGCATTCCTAATCCAGGGGTTAGTTGTGAGTCACTTCCCAACTGCGGCGATAGAAAGATTTTGTGGTTTTCAAACAAAAGGCTGTGAAGGAGCTTAATTCTTAGCTGATGAGAGTTTATTCAATTTCCTTTATCTGATAAAGATGAGATGGTGGAGATAATATCTGCGACATGTATACAATTGTCTAGATATGCTTTGGGTTGGATTAAAATCAAAGTGCAGGTTCAGAAGCTGCTAATGCAATGTATTTTAGTTATGGAGGAAATTTTAGTGAAACTTTACCTATCCCTTGCCTGAAACCTTTTCTTGGGTCTGGAAGGATACTTTTTTGAAAGTAGAAAAGTTTGTGCTCGTACTTCTCAGCAATCATGAACAAAACCTCTTTTGTGAGATGCAGACTGAAAGTGAGTTGAGTTACTGCTCCTAAAAACGTACTTTCTGAGCTAGATATCTTTTTCCTGCCTCCATATCCTCTTTAATTGTAACCTCAGAAAGAGCAAGGAATCTAGAAAGCCTCTAGAAAGACTTGACTATCACACGAGGTGATACTGTCTGAGCTCCTACGTGACTCTTCGGTGGCTACTGATGTTTAGAAGACAAATGTGTCTTCTAAACAAAACCCTTTCAGGTGAGAGACTTGGCTCAGCGCCTAAGCAAATTGAAGGTATTGGTGGCAAGCACTGGGCAGAGAGACACGTGATTGTAATATCAAAACCTTAGCATATCTGGGATGTATATTGATTGGGAAATGAGGGTGTTAACAGTGTTAAATGACTTTGGTAAAACATCTAGCTTGGGGTGGAGTAACTGACATGGCAGGGAGAGTAGCAGTTCATAAAGTGCAGTGAGAATGATGCTGGTATTCTTCCTAGCAACATTTGGAGACCTTTTACGTTACATTTGTTATCGTGAAAGATGACCCATATCTTCCTTGCTATGCTGGTCTGCTGTAGGAAGTGCGGGGGTTCTTGAGGTTGCAACCAACAGTTTCTAAATTACTTTATTTTGTTGGTTTTATTTTTGCATAACTTTCCAGGTTTAAGTATTGAAAATATGTCCTGTTGTGTTTTCTCTGACTTCAGGTAACACATGAAGATTTAAGCCCATTGTTTTCTTTTTTTGAGAATACAAGGTCATTAAATACTGCCATAAGCATGCTTTTTAGGTAATGAAGTTGAGATGTTATCGCATTCACATGTAAGAAGATAGACTAGCAAAAGTGTGCAGGGTTTTAAACCCAGGTAAGATCTCATAAACTGATGATCTACCTATTTTAAATCAAAATTAGTTTCATCAGGATATGAAGTTGAGACTGGGACTTTCTCAAAGCTTAAGTTTCTGGTATCAAAAATGTGCTTACCCCAATAGAGGCATCCTTTTATTTAAAAAAAAGAAAAAAAAAAAAAAGGATAATTTTGTTCAAACTTCAAGTATAGGCTGCCCCCTTCTTGATTTTGGTGAAGTCTTGCAATTGCAAGAGTTCTTGTGGATTTTTCCCACAAAAAAATACTCAGTGAACTTTTCCTCTTCTTGACATGCTGCTTGCAATCCTGAAAGGGAAAGAGAAAACTCTAAGGTCTTCATAGGCACAGAAAGGGAGAGCCTTGCTTCCAGTGTCTGCACATTAAAGCTGGTTTTAGGAATGGTGTAACAACCTCTGAGTATCTGATTCTAAAGGTAAGCTCTACATGATTGACATACTTCATCCTCTGTGAAAACTCTGTAATTATGGAAAGTTAAAACTAGATATATCATCCAGGGCAAGAGAACAATGCCCTGGCAAAATACTTCTTAAATGCTTTCATTGGATTCTATGCTTGTATGTATGACTTAAGAAAGTATTTCACTGCTTACGTTGTGCTAAAAAATAAACGTTGGCTTACTTCATACATACACTTCACTATTGCATTAGCTTACAGAGTACTTGAGTCTTCACTGGGGAGGAGAGATGCAAGCTCTGGAAATGGCATCTAATACCTTGGGGAGGCCATAATGTAACTTGTGAGCATCACAAAACTCTTATCATGAGTATGATTCAACTAAGATTCAGTCATATTGGTTTCCTTCCAGAGGGAGTTAAGCTAGAAGAAGGCTTTATCAGAAGTTGTTTCTACATGAATTGAGCAATGTGCTTTAAATCTAGCCAAAATGATGACTAAGTAGAGGATAAAATATGCAAGTGGATAAATCATGAAACAGAAAATTACTAAAGAAATGGTGCTGAGATTAAGATTTACTTCCTTTAACTGGAAGAGTTTATAATATATTTCTTGAGAAGTCAGGCTGCAACTATCGCTTTCATTGTAAATGGCCTCTGGTGACTTCTGTGTCTTCTAATTCACATATGTGGAAGCACAGCTACAGTTCCCTGGAAACAAGAATCTTTATAACAATTGCAGCACACTGGTAGCATTGTATGGACTGTCCCGAAGGAAGGGTCTTCCTGGAGCTCAATGTAGTCAGATTTGCCACATGGAACTAACAAGGCTGCTGTGTCTTACATTGTGCAATCTGGCCTAGAAAGTAGAGCTGGATCTGAAATGAGGTGTGTAGCAATGCTTTGGAATGATGTTGAGACATTTGTATTGAAGAAATTGAAGAATGTTGCGCTTGATTGAGGTTTATGGTTAGTGCCAGAGAACGGTAAACATCTGTTGGGGAAAAATGATCAACAAGCTCTCAGTCTAAAGTGACTGTATGTAACCAGAGGCATTATTTTTCAAAGCGTCCATGAAGAACAGTATTTAGTTGTTCAAATTCCCAAATACCTCTTTAAATGCAACTATTGTCTTACTATCTCCATTAATGCTGGATGCTCTAGAAATAATTAGGCTGAGCTCTTCATAAATCTCACTTCTGTAGCAGAAAAGCATTTTCCACCCTGTAATCCTTCCAAGAAAAATCCAGAGACCGACGTAATAGTCTCTTAGTCTCACTGTCAAACCAACAGTATTAATGGCTTAAAACCAGTGGAGTAACTGAATTCATGACCATATTTATAAGGGAGATTTATTGGTGTATCATTATAACAGCTGCTTCACTACAGCCATTTACAGTTCAAAAGCCTTAATTGAAGGGGAAGAGGGTGTTAAATTTCAAAGGCTTTGTCTATTTAAAACACTTGCTTGTCTGAACTGCTTATCTTTTATGCTCCTAAAGTCTGGTTTTTGCTAACTGTAGTCTCCAGTCCTGACTTGTTGCTTGGAGAAACTGTTGAAACGGTGAACTAAACGTTTCTGTTTTATTGGGGTACAGGTTTGCAAGAGTCAATAAGAGTCTAATCTATCCTTACAAATGCAGAAGTCCCAGGAAGAGCAGTAGGCAGAGAAAATGAAGGGTTGTTTTCTCCTTTGCAGGTGACCTTTTTATTACACCTTATCTAAAGATTAAAACAACATCCCCCAAACTCCCCCTAATGAAAAAAATCATTGTGTACTTTTGCTTTAAAAGAAGGAAAATAATGTGCAGGGGCAGGGTGGGGAACCAACCCCAGAACTAAAAAAGCCACTTCTTGGTTGATGACTGGTCTATTCAAGAGATGAGGGATCAGACTTTCAGACTCTTCCAGGGTCTGTTTGCCAAGTAGGCAAGGAGTGAGTTCACATCTTTCTTTATGATGCCTCTGTAAGAGTTGACCTGAGTAACACGGGGCAGGCAAAGGGATCTTATGTCTCTGTTGAGTTTGGTTTGGCAGGCAGCGTTGTGTTGAGGCAGCGCAAAGGGTGAATGCTTGGTTTTTGGGTGACCCTGTTTTTGTATCTTCTCTTTCTTTCCTTTGTTGTCCTATCCTTTTGACTTCTGCCCTTTCTTTCTGTTTTCTTCTCTATTCTCTTCCCGCTAAAGTAACTGTTGTATAAAGGATTAAGCTGGAGCCTTTCAGAAATGGATGTTGTGCCTAGTACCTACCCATGGGTATTTAAGGCCATGACTTTGATTACAAAAGTCTCCTTGTGTTAGTACTGGTGAATATATTCCTTCTTCGAATGTCTGGATATGAAATAGATCACAATGTTCCCATTTTCAGCGGTGGTGGTTTTCATGAAAAGTAGAAATTTTTTAAGCTCTCTCAACTGTTTAACTCTTGGTGGGTAAGATGAGGAGAGCAAACCTGGCCAGGAAAATGTATGTGTTGTGTAGTGAAAATGAGGGTCCTGATTAATTTACTGTACTTGAACTCCTTCCATTTAAAACCTCGGTATGAAGAATTGTACTAAATTGGAGGTTGGTCCCCCTAGGACCTCTCTATGGTACTAGTTTTAAAGGATTTTAAATTGAGTCTGAAGGGATGTAAATCTAAAATAAATCTCTGCTTCTTTCCCCCCTCCCCCTTCCCTTCTTCTCTTTAAACAGGAATTTTTGCTTATCTAAACTACAGAGTGCCTCGGACTCGGAAGGAAATTTTTGAAACCCTGATAAAAGGATTACAGAGGCTGGAATACAGAGGATATGACTCTGCAGGTATGTAAGCTAACTCAACAAATCAATTTTAGCAACCTATAGCTACTTCCGTGACTTTTTTGATACTTTCAACTTCTGTATGTTGGATTTTTCTTTTCTTTTTATCCTGCAGATTAAAAGATAAGAACTAATTACCTTAATTCTTGGGGTTTCTTCTTCAGCTTTCCTCCTGACTTTAAACTGGGTGTTTAGTGCTCTAATCAGATGGAGGTGGAGGTTTAGTACACAAAGCAAGCAGGGTGTGAGGAAGCAGGCCTCCATACTGGCTTATGTAGGTTGTGCCTCAGCCTTTTTTGTGCATGTGAGTCCCAGTGAAAGGATGAGAAAGATTAAACTTCTCTTTAAATTCCAGTTGGCTAGTTTCATCAGGCAAAATATATCAGTCTATCCTCAAGCAAAACTGGAGATGGCTCATGTATATTTTCATCTGTGCAGTGGATGTAGACTTCATCTATTTTGATTTGAACATACACAGGTCTAACAACAGACTTCAAGTATATCCATTTGAAGGGTAGTTTAAAAGTAATTGTTTCACTAATATGTGCTTGTCTGTATTTTCTCAGCCTTTTTTTCATCCACTGTATTTCACGCTTTAAATAACTCTTGTGACTGTGTCCTAAACTGTAGGAGTGGCAATTGATGGAAATAATAATGAGGATAAAGAAAGATTCATCAAACTAGTGAAGAAAAGAGGAAAAGTAAAGGCCCTGGAAGAAGAGTTGTACAGTAAGTATCTTAAAAATTACCCCTTTGCATTGGCCTCCCAGTCAGATATCATCTGCATTTCAGCAGAAAGTCAGACCATGAAATTATAGTTATGGTTTTGTACCAGAAATAACTGCATTGTGTAATCCAATGGCAGTTAAATTGCTTGTGCTCCCCAAATCTACGCTTGAAGAGCAAGCTGATCTTTAGGTATAGTGCTGTGACATTACCAGTCTGCTCTCCCCTTTTTTGGTTGCTGCTTTGTTCAAGACCTGGGCTCCCTTTGTGCTTTACTCAGGCATTTCTGTGAAACACTGAAACATGGACTCTGACAGAATTTACAACCATTTAAGCAGCTGGCTGTCATCACAATCTGCTTTATGCAGTGCTCCCATCTGTGAAAAGCTGAAGTTGTGTTTTAATACGTTTACATTATAATTTGTAGTAATGTGGTCTGTTAGCCTAGCTGTTAGTATTGGCTGAAAATGCTTGAGTCTTGGCAAACAAAGTTTTAATCACAGTAGCTTGAACTATCTGAAGTGTAATGTCAAGAAAGCAAATGGTTTAAAAGCAAGCCAGAAGATAACTTTCAGATATTTGCCCGTAGGAATTCTCTTAGTGTTTGTGTGTGTGTGTGTGTGTGTGTGTGAGAGAGAGAGACTCTATATTCTATATACTGAACATGAATATTCAGCAAACTGATCGTTTTTCTGTGTAGAACAAGATGATCTGGATTCAAAAACAGATTTTGAAACACATTTTGGAATTGCTCACACTCGCTGGGCGACCCATGGAGCACCAAGTGCAATAAACAGTCACCCTCAGAGATCAGATAAAAGGAATGGTATGTAATCTCTGCAGCACCGTGAAACTGTATGAATTTGAAATGGTTCAATCCACATAGTACACATGTTCTCTGTTCTTACTAGTGTCACGGTATCTGTTTTGTGTATTAGGGCTAAGCTGTTGCCATTCAATCTAGGTTAGATGCTTTCGCAATAAAATAGCCTCTTCTGAGGCTAAAGTGAGACTGTAAAAGATTAATGAGATCTGTTCTCTGAAAACTGATGCAAGTTAGTCACACTACAACATTCTTGTTTTAAAAGGTAAGACTGAAAATGTAAACGCATCAATATTGTCTGGGCTGGAAAAGGGAGGTGTTGTATCATTTTTCACTTGAGATGGCTCAGTGCCATTTTACTGGGTGTAGTTTAAAACTGTCTTAATGATTTGGTACAACCTTTGTATGCCTCCAGAATTTGTAAGCTTCCACTTTCTGTTGTCCATGTGATAAACTATAGGTCTGAAAGCTGTAGTAAGGTAGTTTCTAGTGTACTTTTTTTTTCCCTATAATTTTGTCTTCTGAGTTAAATATCTTAATTATTCATTACTGATGAATATGTATATATTTCATTTTAGAGTTCGTTGTTATCCATAATGGAATCATCACAAATTATAAGGACCTGAGAAAATTTCTGGTGAGTTTATGGCAACGTGATTCTAAAACTAGAATCTAAATGCTCCACCAACTATCATCAGATCTTTCATGATTTTGTTGGAATCTGAATTCAAGTTTCTTGATTTCATCTATAAAATAGTAGTGGAGGAGTGTGCCTAACAAAGATACTCAGGTGCTGGTAAAGTTATTGTAATCCTAAATGCAAAGTACTTAAAGTAGCAATTTGCACTCAAATTCTTTGAGAGGGTGTGTGGAGTGGGCTCCCTCCTGTCTCTTGTTGCTTGACAGATGCTAAGCAAGTCTTACTACATGTCTTATTATAGTATTTCTGTAAGAGTAGCTATGACAAGAGAAGTCTTTGTATTTTGTCTATAGTGATATGTATCTACTAGTCCAGTGTAGTGCTCCATGCAGTCTGTGCAGTTTCTGGTAGGAGGCAGCCAAGAGGCTCTTCGGTGTTTCTTGCCTGAGGATGAAACCCCTTTTTCCTATTTTATGTGATATTTCAGGAGAGCAAAGGGTATGAATTTGAGTCTGAAACGGATACAGAAACCATCCCTAAATTGATCAAATACATGTATGACAACAGAGAGAGTGAGGACACCAGTTTTTCAGCCTTGGTAGAAAGAGTTATTCAACAGTTGGTAAGTGGGAAGTTCCTTTCTTGTACTACAGTGTAAGCTATTTGTAGGGTTCCTTAGTATTTCTTAGTATATGTGGCTGCATTTATGCATCTAGATCCTCTGCAGGAGTCCTTAGGAGGTGCTGCAAATAACACTTTTTTGCCTCTAAACAATGCTTAATAGACCAAGAAATGAGATTAAAACTTTGGAAACTTCAAAGGCCGTTCAATGGTAAATCTTTAAATTGCATTAGCAGTGTCCTTTTGTTTGGTGGGTTTTGGTTTCTTTTGTTTGTTTGATTGGTTGTTTGGGGATTTTTTAAAGCAAGAAGTTATCACAGTTTTTCAATGAAACAACTTCATTAAAAAAAAATCATAAGAGCCTCTGGGGGTTGAAATCTCTCATAAAGGGCAGTGTGTTCTTAAAGGCTATTCTGATCATGTTAAAACACTGCTGTGATTCAAGTTTGTCTAATGCCTTGGCTCCCCTATTTGGAAATAGATCTAACAAGTTGTACTGATTCACCGCGTAGCTAGTTTCCAAACTGTGAAGTGGGAATCTACTGTTACTTTGTCTGTGAATGCTTAAAAACTTCGATAGATGCATTACAGACTTGGAGAAAGCTTGCTTTGTTTCCTCCCCCAGTCTCCGGGCAGATGTTTTCCCTCCCCTTCCTGCAGTTTTTTATGCTCTTTTCACCTCCCCTTTCTCCTCTCTAAAGCAGCTCTGTAAGGTTCCCCTAGAGCAGGGCTGGAATACACACCAAGTAAAGACGTGTATGGGGCAAGAGGGAATAGTGGTGCAACCACCTTTTTGAAGGGAAGGGTGACTTCACCTGACCACAGGACAAGAGCAGAGTAGTCTGACTGGAGTTCCCTGCAAGAGGAGTGAATTGTACCATCTCTCTTCTGTTTGCACAGTGTGGGGGTTTGCTCCTGCTTTTGGAATACTCTTCAAGCTTGCAAGCTGTGGTAATACTATAGAGTGGTTGATAGTGTGTTCCTGGTTTTTAATTCTTGCACTGTGTTTGGGTGTTTTTTGGTGATTTTTTTACTTATTTATGTTTAAAATACATTAGTGAGAATTTGCTGCTTAAATTAGAAGTAGTAACTCCAGAATCTTAGCTGAAAACGCATGATGAAATGCAGCTACATGCATGTTAATATTAAAAATTTTTCTGAAAGTAAACATCTAACAGACTTCATGCTGATTAGGAGTAACACCTTGGAGATTTTCGTAACCCTTGCGTTAGGAGGTTTTGCTTTTATTTCTGAAGAGAGACTAAGTGCTCACATCCTGATCTTTCAGCTGTTGCAGTGTTACGTGCGTTTTAGCTTGTTCTGCTCCATGACCAATTCCTTTAAAGGTGCAGTCTGCCCTCCAGGAAGAGATTCCTGATAGTAGTAAAGAGCTTTCCTTCACAGCCCCCTCAGGAAGAGGGGCCCCAGTTTAATGACATGCAACTAATCGAGATAAGTTAAGACTTTTTTGTTTCTCTTCTGTTTGCGTGGTTTCCAGGAAGGTGCTTTTGCATTGGTTTTCAAGAGCATCCATTACCCAGGTGAAGCTGTTGCTACCAGGTTAGTAAAAGTCCATTTTATACATAATTCATGCTTTTTAGGTGGTAAAAAAAACCCCTGTCATTTCTTAAAGTGCTTAATTAACCAAAACTCAGACAATAACTGCATTAATGGAATCCTCCTGCTGAACATCTCTTCAACTGACTATTAAATATAACTTAATTTGAGCTGTACTGACTGCAGGTCACAGAATTTCCAGAGGCTTGTTTTGATTCTCTATAATCATTAATATGATTTTGTTTAATGGGTGAGCTGTGACTATTCACTTTTGGAGGATGCAAAGACAGTAGTAAAAAGTAACCAGATGATTTTTTCTTGCTTCATGCGAATACACATTGGGTTGGAAGTCATCCAAATGAAACACTCAGAACATACCACCGAAAAACTCATTCCCATAGTGTGTTCTTATATCTGTTACAGTGTGTCAATAAAGAAACTCAGTGTATCTTATGATACCAAGGTTGTATTAAGAGTGTGTTAACACTTACTCTATATCAAAAAGAGGGGGAAAGAGTATTGTTCAAGTTTACTTCACATTGAATAAAGACTGAGATAAGTTTGCTCAGGTTGGCTAAAATGCCATCATACTAACAGGTTATACAAATAGTGTTCTATAATGGTCGTAGAATTTATGAGGGTTTTTTTTTATATATGAGTTCTGCTTTTATTTGTGACTTGGAAAACAACTTTCAGGAAGGGTAAAGATATTAAAGTAGCAAATGAATTAGCAGTGGGAATAAAGACTGTTTTATACAACAACCAAAAAGCCCATTGCTTCTGTGCTCTAAAATGGGACTACATTAAAATTGTGGAAAAGCCAAGTGTACCATCACTCTAACTGGAGAACATCTTCTGAAATGATCTATTCTATATGTGGTTCAGGCTTGGGTTTTCGGGAGTGAGGGGATTAAGAGAAGCTAAACTTGTAATCTGAGATGCTGCGTGTGTGTGAATTACTCTTTTATTACTGTGGGGGTTTTTTTTAATGTTATTTTAATCACTTCAGTGTCGCGTGTGAGCCATATAATTTAAAAATGATCTTAATATTCTATAGTTTCAGAGGTGCAGTAGTGATGGTTGACATTTCTGAATTTAAAAGGTTAAAGTTTAGAACAGAATTTCTGTGGTAAAGAGCACTGGAGTTTAGTGCTGGCTCACTAAAGAAGCAGAGTAAGCTCTGTTTAAATAAAGGTATTCAAACTGGGACCTGTGCTAAGCTGTTTTATGATTACTGGAAGGAAAACAACTAGTTCATATACATTTTCCTCTACCTGAGTGTAGTTCATGGGGAAAGAATGACCAAGGCATTATGGTACTTATTCATATTTGGCAAATCTTACAGAAACAAGCCAAGTTTATAAAACCCCTGCCATGTAATGGCTTTAGGATCAGGGTTGAAGAGGCTCTTCCTCTTTAGGAAGCTAGATGGGATATTGTCTGTCAACTTCACACATGTTCTTTGAATGTTTTGTATGCACCTTTCTCTTTTTAAACTTGTGTGTTGTCCCTTTGTAGGAGGGGGAGTCCTTTGCTCATTGGGGTTAGGAGCAAGTACAAGCTCTCCACTGAACAGATTCCTGTTTTATATAGAACATGTAAGTTGATAAATCCAATTATATTATTTTTAAGAACTAAAATTGTTGTTACTTCATGATTAGAAATTAGCTTAATTGGTATTTGAGCTATAAAACTACCAGCTGATGTCCCAGATAGCTTCTTAGCTGAGGATATTATATTTTTATATTGCTAAATGTGTAGTCTCATCCCCCCAAAATACTTGTGTGACTGTGATACCTTAAATCTGTAAAGTCTGTAATCTTTTAGTTTGAACATATCTGGCTTTGCGTTTAAAGTGTCTCATTTCCTTAACAGGCAACATTGAGAATGTGAAGAACATGTGCAATTCACGAATGAAAAGACTGGACAGCTCTACCTGCCTTCATGCTGTTGGGGATAAGGCAGTAGAATTCTTCTTTGCTTCTGATGCAAGGTAGTACAAGTACTTAAGTGTTTCTCAAAATACTGTTTTTGTTTAGAACTGAGATAGTTCTGGAAATCTCATTTCTTGCTGCTGTACAATTGTTTTCTGATAGAATAGCTTCTAACCTAGGCAACTTCATAAAGCCCCCAGGCTAAGAGACTTGTAAAATATGAAGGCTTGACCTCAGTGACAAACAAATGCAATATCTGCCAGTTGTTAGCCTCTGTATAAAATACATCCAGTGCAGGAAGATAAGTTGGGTACAGATAGACACTATCAGCTGAGTATTTGGGCAGACTATAGGTGAGTCTGAGTTTTGGCATTTTAATCTATCAGAGGATGAAATAGTGGTGAGGTTCCAAACTCAGCAGGAATCTGGACATCAGTTATGTGTTTATCTCAGAAACTAGATCATGGCCTTATTAGGGGTCCATCAGGGAGGCAGGATCGGATCAGCAGGAACTTGCTGATACAAGACGCTGTGGTTCCCAAGCCACCTGCTCCAGGTTCCTGTGAGAGTGCAGGAGGAGCAGCAGATGGAGCCATTTCCTTTAAGATGGCTCTGTCCGTAGTGATGTCCAAAAGGAAGATGGAAGGTGAGCTGGAAGTGCTGTGTGGCATATTTAATTGCTTTGAGGAGTCCTCCTGCCAGCTCTTACTGACACGTCAAGTTTGTTTTGCTTCTGTTTTTTCCTGTAGTGCTATCATTGAGCACACCAACAGAGTAATTTTCTTAGAAGATGATGACATTGCAGCAGTAACTGATGGGAAGCTTTCAATTCACCGTCTCGAGCGTTCAGCTAGTGATGATCCTTCCCGGGCCATCCAAACCTTGCAGATGGAATTGCAGCAAATCATGAAGGGTAGGTTGAAACACCTGTAAGCAAGTATCATCAAAGATGGATATTGACTGTTCGTGTTGTAGATAAGGCAGAAAACTGCTCATTTGTTGTGAAAATGACCTGATATTTAGGCTGTTGGTACCAGGAGCTGACAATCCCAAGCTTTAAGACCAAGGGAAGATGGGTAGTGTGGGACCCTATCCATTTTTAGCCTAGGAAAAGTTCTAGTTACTTCTATTCATCTCAATATTTAATGAAAATATAACTAATGTTAACATGTTACAGTTACTTTGACTGTAAACGGAGAACAGAAGTGGAATACAGAGGGTTTACTTAAAAAGGAATTCAGCTACCTTGTCAGTGTTAGGAAATGAAACCAACCAAATAGAGGAACTACCAATCCTTCCTTTCTTGTCGCCTGTTCCTAAGCTTGTGTTTAAGCTAACACAGTCAGCTTAAATCAGTTTGCTACCGCAGGTCATCTTAAAAGTTGTCTCTCTCTGACTGTAATAGACTTCAAATAACAAACAAGTTTAACCATGTAATGTTTTTCTAAACAGGGAACTTCAGTGCATTCATGCAAAAGGAAATTTTTGAGCAACCAGAATCAGTTGTGAACACGATGAGAGGCAGGGTGAATTTCGAGAGCAGCACAGGTAACTGAGTGCAGCAGGTCAGGCTGTGCTAAGCCTGCGCATTTTGAACATATTAACTAGAACATAAAACACACGATTGATATGTGCTTGCTTGTTTGTTTGCAGTTCTGCTGGGAGGGCTGAAGGATCATCTCAAAGAAATCAGAAGATGCCGAAGACTGATCATTATTGGGTGTGGGACCAGTTACCATGCTGCAGTTGCTGTATGTTCAGCATTAGCTAAATGCATTTATTAACTCCTGGTTGCTGGATTTTTAGACAATAGCTCTTCATCTGCTTTTTCTTCTGTATCTCAAACTTTAATTGAGGGATCTCACAACTTTTAGATTTCCTTTGTGCCACAATATTTATTAATGCTCTGATGCCGTTATCTACCATGCTAGAAATTCTCTTTTTCACCTTGTTTTTTAAATCTCCGCTGAGCTGTAGTTACCAGTTTTTGTAGTAAGAATCCATTTAGATTGTCTCTGACTCTTAAGATATCAATGCTTTTATGGGTGGCAGTATTAACAAATATTGCGTGCTGCTTGAATACAGACTCGACAAGTACTGGAAGAATTAACTGAGTTACCAGTGATGGTGGAACTTGCTAGTGACTTTCTGGATAGAAACACACCTGTATTCAGAGATGACGTGTGCTTTTTTATAAGCCAGTCAGGTAAGCTGTGATCACTGTTTGTCTTCAATAGAGTGCAAACTGTAGAAGTATTTTTAAAAGGCAATGATTTATTACTTTCTGCATGTTGCAGAGGAGGGTGATGGCTAATGGGCCAGATTTGTCTTGAATTCAAGTTTCTTTCAGGCTTGATTCAAATACATAAACAATGAGTAAGTGCTGAAGGATTGTTTTCAGTTGCATTTTGCATTGTGGATGCAGTTACTTAGAACACACTGTGTAGAATGTTAATGCTTTTCAGGAATCATGCTTTTCAGGAATCATTACTGTCCTCTGTCAATCTGAAGTCAAGATGTAAATGTTTTCCAGGTGAAACTGCAGATACACTTATGGCCTTGAGGTATTGTAAGGAACGTCGTGCTCTAACAGTTGGCATCACAAACACAGTTGGAAGCTCAATATCCAGAGAGACTGACTGTGGTGTACATATCAATGCAGGACCTGAGATAGGTGTGGCAAGCACAAAGGTAATTGCTGTTCAGGGTTTGACTTTCATACTTCGGCCCTGTGGAATCCAATTAAAGTTTTAATTGTAGCACTTCAAACTGAGCTCATACTAACTCTCTGCAGACTTAGCTGCTAAATGTTTTGTTTTGTTTGCAGGCTTATACCAGCCAGTTCGTGTCCCTTGTAATGTTTGGCCTAATGATGTCTGAAGACAGAATTTCCTTGCAGAAAAGGCGACAGGAAATCATTAGTGGACTAAAATCATTGCCAGGTATATTGATATTTTGGGGTTTAGGAGGGATAGGGGATGTTGTTTAATGGGCAATATAAAATACTACTGGGGATGTTTCCTTCTCATTGAAGTTTCACTCTCCCTCTCCCCGTGAAAAGTAGACAATACAAGAAAAATGGACTGTTAGTTTCTACACTAATGGCCAATTTTACAAGTGCCCTTTCAAGAAACTTGGCAGGAAGATCGGAATTTTGATGGTTTGGGTTTTCTAATTACAGTAAAGTAGTTTTGTATGAGACACATTACTTCTGATGATTTGAAATTTTTAAAGCCTTTCGCTTTTAATCAGGATAGATAAAAGGAAACTAATTCAAGGTGACTTTAAAGTGGATATTCACAACTTCCTTTAGAAATACAAATGGGATGTGTAAGCACTGCTTAAACCGACAGTTGCTTTAAATTTGTTACTCTAAATAAGGCTGGAGAAAATATCCTTAAAATATTTTTATCCAGTTAAAGATGCAAAGTTACTGGTTGAATTATATTAAGTGTATTTTATCCTAACAGATCATTAGAACATCCTACTACAAGCAGACTTATCTTTTCCAGTTAAAGTTTTTAATGTGTGCTTTTTGTGTGTCCCAATAGAGATGATTAAAGAAGTCTTGTCCTTGGATGAGAAGATACATGATTTAGCTCTTGAGCTGTATAAACAAAGGTCACTGCTGGTTATGGGTCGTGGGTATAATTATGCCACTTGTCTGGAAGGAGCTCTGGTAAGAACCTCTCAATATAATGTTAGATGTTGTTTAAAATGAGCTTTTGTGGTTTTCACAACATAGTTTATTTCTGATATTTCAACTTAATTGTTCTGCAGTAAATTGTGCTGCAGTAAAACCTGCTATCTGCAACTAAGAGTATTTAGTCATGTTGGATTGAACACATACATAAGGTGAACCTGGATACAATAATCAGTTTCTTGTTTCTTTCACATAATAAATACAGTGTTAAATGAATCTATTTAAATATATACAAAATCACAGTGTGCTGATGTTCAGGTGAGATCCTCGTGCAGGAAACATGAATTGTTATGAACATTCTGGTGGAATGGACACATATCCACTTCCCACAGAAGTTTGAAATGTTAAAGGTAGACTGCATTAGCCGAGGTTTTGCTGAGTGTTTGTTTCTTAAAGTTCCTGTTGATTACTCTGTTTCTTTATCTGCAAACGCGTGTCAAGGGGCAAGCTCTGCTTCCTCCAGCTGATCTTTGAAAATACCAACTTAATACCATATGTCTGTATTTAAGTGGCAGATGTACAGCCTTCCTGTTTTGCTTGCTTTTATTTCTCATCTGATTTACTGGTAACTTGATGGCATTTGCTTTTTTTTTTTTAGAAAATAAAAGAAATCACTTATATGCACTCTGAAGGTATCCTGGCTGGTGAGCTGAAACATGGGCCGTTGGCCCTCATAGATAAACAAATGCCTGTTATCATGGTGATAATGAAGGATCCGTGTTTCACCAAGTGCCAGAATGCTCTGCAACAGATCACGGCTCGACAGGTAAGCTGTTTAACTAATACAATGTCATAGAGAAGGAGATTGTGCGTGATGTATAGCTGCTGACTGTGCCTCAGAAAAAGGATATATTGGTGATTTTTTTAATTATTGTTATAAATAAAACATTCTATCTGCATTGTAGGTAGTCATTATAGGTTAACACCACTAGTGAAAAGTGATTGCATGTGGGTGGTTTCAGGTTTTTGGTTTGTTTTGAAGCACATGGGGTAATGTTAAAACTCTACAGGGTGAAAATATTCTAGTCTCATAAACCAGTGAATGAAAAACTCCTTAATGCAAGACTGGCATTGTCTTTTAGCTACCCAAGTGCCTTCAAACATACTACAAGCATGCTGTGAACCAATATTTCAAAGCACTTCTAAGCCACCTCTTCACTTAACACTGCAAAATTTAATTTTCAGGGTCGTCCAATCATTCTGTGTTCTAAAGAAGACACAGAAAGCTCAAAATTTGCCTACAAAACCATTGAGCTGCCTCATACAGTTGACTGCCTTCAAGGAGTCTTGAGTGTTATTCCTCTCCAGTTGCTTTCATTCCACCTGGCTGTTCTCAGAGGATATGATGTAAGTGCTTTCTATAGTTAGCACTCCAGTTAGTGCAGTTTTGAACTTCCTCCTGTCAGTGTAAAGTGAGAGACTCAGTTATATGGCATATCTAAGAAGGAGCTATGATAATAGTGGAGCTTCTAGCAACTGAGGTAGTAGAGATGGCATTTCAGTGTCAATTCTTTAGCTTTATATTTTTTCTAATTGATGTTCATTTAGTTAAGAGTGCAGATAGAACTTCTTTAGAGAACTAAATCTTAAAATGTGGTATTGCACTTTAACGTGAAACAGGTCAGTGCTTTGTACAGCTTAGTTTGACACTGGCTAGGTGTGTCAGTTTGATAACGATGACTGCTTTGGAAAGGTACCCTGTGCAAAACAAATATGTATTTGTTAGGAGGGCTTTGGAAGCAAGGCTGAATTCAACAGTGAGTCATTATCTGCAGTCTCTTGTGTGTGTTAATGTGTCTAGAACAAAGCAGAACTCATTAGGAAGTCTAAAAAAGCACACTAAATGAACTGTGAAATGCAAAATGTCAGTATTACTCTGTCAGATACTGAAAGTGTGTCTCTTCGTTCTAGGTGGACTTTCCAAGAAACTTGGCCAAATCTGTTACTGTAGAATAACAGCCATGAACAGCTGATATTTTTCTCACCAGACCTCTGAGTTATACTTGTAGAAATGTGTTGTTCTGAATTGATAGGTACACGTTTTTCTAAAGAGAATGACAGCGCTAACTGGAAAGTGTCACAAGGATTTATCTTGCAGCTTTAAAAGCTTTTGATGTGCCTTGTACCCAAGTGCTTTTGCTATTCCTCTAAGTCCTGAAATTGCCAAAGAAGATAATTGTTTACACATGGTATACTGAATGAACTTTTTTACTGTGCAATATATATATACAGCTCTATTCAGAGTAACTGTGAACGTTTTTTTTTAGCCTACACTACTTAACTAGTTTTAAAGAGATAGTATTTATAACTACAATTGTATAGCTTTTTTTAAGTTATTTTTTTAGTACATTGCTTATCTGTAGCATTGGTAATGCTCAGAATGTAAATACTGAGCATGTTGACACTTGTGTACAGTTGTTAGGGGTTTTTTTTTTCTTCAGCCTCAAACTGGAAACTTGTTGTCCTCCTTCTTCCCCAGCTTCCCCTCCCACCTTTGCATCTGTGTTTCATATTCAACCAGTCATTTGCAAAGCAATTCTGTGGCTGTCAATTCCCGACTATGTTTTAAATTTCTGCTGCTTTCAACTAATTATTTGAAAAGCCAGAGCAACATTTTGTTTTGTTTGCCACCCCAGTTCTTATTTGCATAACATGTACAGTACAACAAAATAAGGGAACTGGATGTCTTTCAAGTGATATTTCTGTTTGAAGAGTGTACAATGAGACTACAATGCAATTAAAAGATTATATAAATTCTTCTTTTTTTGTGTTTCTTTTGTTCTGTTTTTGTTTTTGGTTTTTTTGTTGAACTAGGTGACTCCTCTTTCTAGGGTCTGAACACAAGTACCACACTGCAGTACTCTGATACAAGTAGGAGAGATGGTGTTGTCCCGTAGTGTCTTGCCTAAATCCCGATGTCAGAGTTCTTTGTTTCTTGGGCTAGTTCTTTCTGTGTCACACAGGCCTCCCATGTAGGAACACCTTACTTTTCCTTATCCAGCAGCTGTGTTGCAAAATAATGTGTCAGGTTTGGGTAGCTTACACATGAGTACAGGAGAACTCAGTTTGGTGACTATTCATCGGTGTTTTGCCAGACATGTACTGAAACAATAGTGTAATCTCACATTGCAGCTCCTACTGTAGTTGACAGCAGCTACTGATTAAACCTTTGTATTTTACTTTCTGCTGAGGTAGATGAATGGGGGAAGAAGTTTCCTGCAGGTAAAAATAGAAGCTGTGTCTGTATTATTACATACACTGTTTATGGTCATCAAGTTGCCTCCTTAGCCAAGAAAAAATTGCCATAAACTTACATTTAATATAGTATCTAAACTACAGACACTGGAATATGTATCAGAAAACCCACCACCCTATACCAGCAAATAAGAGAATGCTAAATACATCTTCGTGTTAGGACTAAAGCCTTATTTTATTAACTTACATATTTGCAAAAGCACACTTTGCTAGTTATGAACTAACTAGCAGTAGGAAGCATCTATGAACCTTAATGAAGTAAGGCAGTTATACAGAGATCTCTGCTCGTTTGTTATTTTGGAACAGTCAGAATTCATAATATTTGGCATTTTATGAACTAAATCATTGCCTAGTAAAACTTTCTTTATGATGTTCCTCTGCAGGCTTGCTTCTCATTGGAGATGTTTGAATGCTTATGTACATTAATAGCTTGAAAATAACAGGAGCTTCTTACTGGAAACTGCTCTAGTACTTTTTATAACCACATGAAAGAACCTAAATCATAACGAAAAGCACAGTGATAATCTGACCTAGATGCCAAGAATATGTAACTGGGTACCAAACATGTTTTGGTAAGTGATGCAAAGGCCCCATTTACTGTCTGTCTAGAACTAGTAACTGATGTTATGTAGTCTATATGATACATTAAATAGATTTATTAAAAAATTACAGGTGTATTTTCCTATAATCATCTGTGAAAACTGAAATCACAGAAACTAAAGCTCTTGTTAGGCATGGGAGAGGTGGGAAAATACATGGAGTTTATTTTTAGTCAGCACCTGTTTTAAAAAACAAGGCAGGTGCTCTGGTAATGTATAGAAGGCTTATGATTTTTGAGTGAGGTCAAAAATAGCTGGGCTACCCAGCTATTGGGGGTATAAATCCCTTCCCTTCTGAACCACCTGCTCTGGAAGACCCATGTGATGGATGCCCTAGTGAGCATCACAGAGCCAACAGGTTAGGGCTTGCAGCTGCATCACCCTGTGTTGTGGTGCTAGGCACTGTGCTGTCATCCCAAAACATGGGTGTGAGGTGACCATGGTGTGTCGGTGACCACAGTGCGCTGTGGTGCTGTGACAGGCTGACAATGCCTGATGTCATTGTGCTGTGGTGTTTTGAGGTTCCCTACACATGGGAGGTGTTTACATCCCGGAGCACTTCTCCTGCCTGCTGGAGCAGGGCGGCTGTGAGGGTCTGCCAGTGACGTTTGGCAACTCATGACGAAGCACTACTGGGAAGGTGACATCATAGATATAGTTTGACGTCAGTAATGACATCACGCCAGGGATCTGGGGCTGCGCCCACATTGGCCCAACAACCCCATCTCCACTGCAGTCCTTCAGGGCCCTCCCTTATATAGCGGCTATTAGGTCCCACCTCCGGAGCCTGATTGGTTGAGTTTAGCAGGCAGAGGGCTGCGATTGGTCCGAGGGGCTGTCTGTCAGGGGGCGTAGGCCTGCGCGGCCTGTGTGGAGCACCGGGAGGCCATTGTGGCTGGGGCAGTTTTGCGCGCTGGAGGAGGAGGCGGCCGCGGCCCGCGAGCGCCGCGCCCGGTCCCGCCGGAGCCCGACCGAGGGAGGAGACGGTGAGGGAGGCCGCGGTGAGGGGGACGCTGCGGGCGGCGGGGCCGGGGCTGGAGCAGGGCAAGCTCCTAGCCGCGGGGCCGGCCCCGGGGCGACCGGAGTCCCCCGCTTACTCCCGCGGGCCCCGCCCGCCGGGGCGCGGGCAGAGCCGCGGTTCCGTGCGTGCCGCTGCCCCGGCCGAGTGGGAAGGAAGCGGGAGGGCGAGGCGGCGGGGCTGGGGCCGGGTTCCTTCCTCCTGCGGGGCTGCCCTGGCCGAGCCCCCCGCCTTTCCCCGTGCCGCAGTGCCGCCACTGGCCCCGGCCCGCTCCGCGCCCGCCGGGACCCGCCTGTTCTCCGCCTTCTCCCCTCTTGCTTCGTGTCCAGCCCGGGGCGGGATCGCCCCCTGCCCCGCGCCCGCTGGCGAGGGCAGCGCGTCCCCGAGTGGTCGGGGGCCGTGGTGCCGCCCCGCCGGTGCCCCCCCCGTGCACCGAGGTAGCGAAGGGAGCGCGGCCGAGCCGAGGGAAGGGGCAGGCCCGTGGTGTGCGCGCCCCTCTCGGCGCAGCGGGAGCGACCCGGAGCTTTCGTGAGCCCAGGCAGTTGCTCAGCAGAAGTTTCAGAAGAGATGTAAGCAGCGCTCCTGCCCGGTTGTACGGCTGTTGCATAATTTTACAACACAGTAACTTGGTACAGCACATGCATGTGTAAACTTTTTCCCTTTTCCCCACCAATTTGCCCTCGCAGGGGCGCAGAGGTGCATCCAGTGTTTGCCTGCGGTGTGTGTTTAACAGCTGGATGATGCTGTAGCAGGTAGCTGGTAAAATCTTTGGTAAGGAATAAGTCTGGGTTGCTTCAAGAAAAAAGGGGGACTTTTCAAAGAGCTAAGCATATACAGAGTGCCTCTAAACTCCGCTGTGACAGATTGGCATTACTCAGCTGTTGCTTTCCTACACTTTCCCTCTGTAACAGGCTGTTCAAGGGTTGTGAGTGAAGGGGTGGGAGGTAACTCGCTGTCATTTTGTAGTTGGACTCATACCTGTTGATATATATTGCAGTAAAGATTAAAAAACAACCCCAACGCTATTAGATAATAGTCCTTAAAAGGGCACGTCTGAATTTGAAGTTCATTTGCAAGGGTGAATAAGAGAATTGGGGGGAAGATCTTAATGGAATTTTCATATCTTTTCATAAATATGTATTTATGTTCATGGCCTATTCATTCTGTCAGCAGTAGAATTTTTATCTTGCAGCTTAAAAGTCAAGCTAGGTTTCTTGATGTTCTTATGCTTCATTGTCAGTAATAACATTGCTGTGACTAAAACAACTCTGAGAATGTGTTCCCTACTGCTGCAGCCTGTTTGTTTATAAGCTTTTTGACTTGAAGATATCCAGAGGACAGATTTTATTAATAATAAGTTGCCACTTTAATAAATGCCTTTTAGGGAAGCGACTGTTCAAATACAGGATATGTGTTATAGTGCAGTTGCTTTCAACTTCTTAAAATTTCTTAGTGGAGTTCCATCTAACAACTCATAAGCCTACTGATGATAGGTTTGGTGTGTTAGTTATTTTTCTAGGTATCTTTCATGAATGACAGGCTGAAAACCACTCCTGTAGGTTCCTGCATGTGATGTGCTCAGTCAGCTTTGTTATATTAAAATTGTATTAAAATAACACCTCACGACATTCAATTTCTATGCATCTTGTGCATGCTCTAAAACAGAAAAACATCTTGAAACGTTGGGATGCAGTAATGCGCTATTATCAATGAGTAGGAGTGTGGTTGCTGACCATCCTTCTACATTTGCTGCTGGTCCTGCTTGCTGCAGCTAGGAAGCCATAAATAAAACTTAAATTTCAGAAATTGAAATAATCCATACTTCTAAAACTTCCTCTAGAGGAGAAGTATGGAGTATGTTAGAGTGATGAATCAGATTACTTCAGGTAGGAGAGTAACAGCTCAGGATTAAGAAACTTATTTGCCAGGTATACTTTTCCTTTAAGCAGTGGGAAATCTGTTGTTATTTGAGGGATCTTGCCCCCAAAACAGGTTGTCTGTTTGAAGTCTGTGAGCAGCGACCATCCCATAGCACCGAACTGTACATTCATGTGTATGTAATAACGTATGTCCTGATGCATTCAAGCAGCTTGCAGCCCAAGTGAAAATTAGGACTCAACTTATGGAGAGGATGGGTACATAGCACAGAGAATCGCAGAGGATGTCAGAATACATTCTCTGTGTTGTGGTGCCTCATTCTCTCCTTAGGTCTTGTCTAAAGAGCTTATCCTGATCTCTAAATAATTTTTAAAAGATGGCTTTATGCAGACAAGGTTCCTTAAAGGAAGGGTTTCTCTGGTTCAGGATAACTTCGTTTCCCCCTACTTCTTTATCTCTGTTATAAAAGAAGTGTTTCATTAACCCACGAAGAGGTACAGCATAGTTCTAGTGTAACTAACAGGTCTTTAAGTTGATATCCAGCCTACACAAATTCTATACTTTTTTGGTTTTGTTCTCTAAATCCTTTTCAGAGATAGGATCTTGACCTTCCAGCCATACCGTTCTTCATTTTCGTATGTTTTCCCCTTGCAGATCCTTTCTCTTCTGGTTGGTTGGTTGGTTTGTTTGTTTTCTTAAGCTTCTAAGAGGAAATAGCAAGTAAACTTACTGCCTAAATTGCTGCTGGAGATGACGAAGTTGAATATCTACTTTTTAAAATGCCGATTAGATTTTAAGAAACTAGAAGGTAAAAGCTACTCCAGACATTTCTTGAGAATCCCTTGAGACTAACCATTAGCAGTTCAGTTTAAACCTGGTCTTTATTAGGATTTGTAGGTCTTCCACCTCTTTTATTTGCAGATTTGTTGGAGTTCATCTGCTGGTGTAAGCCATGGAAAAGATGCTGCTCCCTTCTACATGCGCCTAGGAAGGGAGAGGTCCAAATTCTAATTCTTGAAGCAACCAAAAGCTATTCATGTGGCTGTGTGCCCCTAGGATGGGCTTCTGGGTTGCTTTTGAGGCTTTTCTCTTTTGCATTGGCTCGCCAACGTTTTGTAGGCCAGTGAAGAGAGACGCTAGCTGCTCTTTCCTTAGCTAAACCAGGCGCTGTGCAGGCCGGTGGTTGGGACAGCTGCTCTGGGGGAAGGTGATCTGCTTTCATTTCCTGTTTCAAGGAACACTTGGCTGTGCGATTTACTTTGGGCTGTAATGACACTGTCTGTCATAGTGAATGTGAAATTAGAAATGGGAGAATTTGTTAGAGACCTCTTCAGTAATTACCGAGGTACATTTCTTACAAGGTTTGAAGAGGGATGGAGGCCCAGGAAAACTGGAGGTCTGTACTCTCATTACTGTGGCACTTCAGAGCTAAAGAGGTTTAGTCCATTACCTTGCTCTCCAATGTTTTTACCTACCTCTAATTCATTCTTGACAGATGAATATAACTTATTCTCTGTTATGGAGTGGAAGTCTCTCAAACTGTAGTACAAAACTCTAATTCTGGTAGGACTGTAACTATGCCAACTGACCACATAGGATGTTACTGTGTGTTTAAAATGGGAGGGAGGCAATAGGTATGGATCTGACAAGGGTTGCCTGGCAAAGGTAAGGAGGCAGAGCCCTGCTTGAAATTTCCTACTGGACTAAGTTGAAAGGGATGTTGGAGGAACTGCCATGGGAATTTTGGGGGCAGTTGTTTTGTTTCAAGCCTGTTTTGCAGTTGTAATCAAGTCATTTATTAAAACCTTGTTTCCTTCTATGTTTGTGGACTTGGTGGGTTTCTGCTGTTGCTTTTATCTGTGTTATCAGTGTTTGAAACACATTTATTTTTTTTTTCCCCTGTAATACAGACATTACTACAGTCCTAGCACATAGTAGTAATTCTAAGTTAGGGAGTAGCCTTCCGGGAGTAGAGAGTTATTGGATTTGGGTGGTTTTGTTTGCTTTTACAGTTGTTTACTTAGCTGCTTTTTGTTTTAGCACTTGGAATACAAACATGAAGTTACTTAAAGCTGTGAAGGCTGTAATTATTTGCTGTTTGTCTGCAAGTATTTTTCATTAGCAGTGGTAGTACACGAAGTTGAAAGGATGCTTATTTAATGGTGTGCTATTGAAAAATTCATATGTATTAAAATATGTATATTTTCCATCTTGCCTGCCTGAAATTAGTGAGAGATTAAACATTTGTTTTCTTTCTTTTTCTTTAAGATCTTGAAAACTTTACTGGGTCCTTGGGAGAGAAAACTACATGACACTACACCATGAGTGACAGTAAATGTGATAGCCAATTTTACAGTGTTCAAGTTGCAGATTCAACATTCACTGTACTAAAACGTTACCAGCAATTGAAGCCCATAGGATCAGGGGCACAGGGCATTGTTTGGTGAGTAATAAATACTTTATTCAAATATAAAAACTGTAACTATAAAACAAAAATGGAATGTATTCCTGATAGAAATGCCAGAATGTAAAATACTGAGGATAATTTCTGTCTCTTGCTACAGGTTTATGGACTAAATAAATTCTAAAACACCTGCTTGCTGTAGTTCATGTATAAACCTATTTTTGTTTTGTTTTTAGGGGACAATAAATGTTTGCATAACTGCATATATTAAAATGGTCAACAAATTTCCTTCTCATTAACCACTTTATTTCTGTTTCTAGTTCTCACATTCCCCATGTAGTTATGATATTGCAGTGTAAGGTATGACAATGAGAGATGCTGGGTTTTACTCGTTTCTTCATCATGGCCCCCTTTCTTCCCCCCCTTTTATTCCCGATCACTCCTGTCCATTTCTAGGAGCCATCAATGCAGTGCCTTGCCATTAACTGGCAGGATGAGGCAAATCAGTGTCATTGTCACTCCATGGATTAACCAGAAAGGGATGCTGTGTGAGGGGTTGGGCTGGCCGGCTTTTCCTTGGTGTGTCACCTCAGCTATGTGACCAGCCTCCACTGGCCCAGGACGGGAGAGTCAGTAGTCTGATCCTCATCCTTAGTCTCTTGTATGGCACCACACCTCTGGGCCAGCTAAAGGTAAACATTTTCAAATGTTTTTTAGACTGCAGCAATCCATTCTACACGACTTAGTGCCAGCCCATATTTTGTTGGGCAAAACTTACTTGGTAACAGCAGAAATGTTTATTGATGCAATAATTGAGCAAGCAGCCTCCCAGTACCTAAAGGGGCCAACAAGTAAGCTGAAGAGGGACTTTTTACAAGGGCAGGTAGTGATAGGACAAGGGGGAATGGCTTTAAACTGAGAGAGGGTAGATTTAGATTAGATATTAGGAAGAAATTCTTCCCTCTGAGGGTGGTAAGGTGCTGGAACACATTGCGCAGAGAGGCTGTGGCTGCCCCATCCCTGGCAGTGTTCAAGGCCAGGGTGGATGGGGCTTTGAGCAACCTCATCTAGTGAAGGATGTCCCTGCCCATGGCAGGGAGCTAAATGATCTTTACAGTCCTTTACAGCTCAAACCATTCTATATGCTCAGGAATTCTCTAATATTAGACTTGATCACAACACATGGTGGGTTGTTCATGCATTAAATCCAGGCTGTGGTTTCTCTCCATCTATAAATTCTGCAGAATAAGTGTGATGACTCATGTCTTGTGAGCAACTCCTCATACAGCACCTGCCCATGTCTTTTTGTCCTTCACATAACTGTAATAAGCTATATGTGTAGGAATAGAGTGCATTTTTGTGAGAACATGCCTTTATTCTTAAATTATTTAGATACCCCTGTTGTTCTGCTAATAGGTGAAAATAAGCCAAATAAGAACACCATATTTCATTCTTTAGTGGATTGAATGGTGAGGTGATAGGCATACTAGATCTTGGTTATTAGTGTTTGGGTAAGATTTAGTGTAGTGCTAACGTTTTCCAGCTATAAATATTCTTAAAGTTATGCTTGTTTTAGATGGCGTGCAGGAATTTAGGGTGGCTATAAGCATTCCTCCTTTAATTAGAAATAGTGTGTTTCTGAACTATATGACTTAAACCAGGTGTCTGCTTCAAAATGAAGTTCAGGTAGTGTTGAAGTCAGTGTTTTGGGAGGAAGATTTAATTTATTGACTTGTTTTGAGAATACGTGATTTATGAAACAGCAGAGTGAAACACTGTGTAAACTCTCATCTTCATGTGAAATATCTGAACACTATGTCCAAGTTGAAGAAGGTGCAAACTGCTAATTTCCTGAAGTTCCTTATAGTACACAAAGGAAAGACACAAAATACTAGGATGTAAAGTGTGGAAAACTCAGTGAAAGATAAGTGCTATCCTGTCATGTTTGGTTGGAAAAACTGTCAAGTCATTAATGTGATACACAGATATGATGCTATTTTTTTAATCGTCCAATGTTTAACATAAATATGAGGAAAAGTATTTCTGGAGTTTTCTGTGTGGGTTTTGTTTTTTAGTGAGCATTTTTAATCCCATCTGTCAGTTCAGCTAAGAGAGGTCTGAATTTTGCCTTTTTTTTTTTCTCAAAATATTAATGAGAAACTCTATTGGTGTTGCTTCTGCTTAGTTTTTTCATTGATATAAAGACGTAGGAAAATAAGTAGTTTTAGAAATACGTACTTAGGAAAAGCAAGGATTGAAAGCTCTACGAAGATGAAAAAGTAACTCGGTTGTTATGTAGAGGGTATTTCTAGCTCACGCTGCAAACAGGCTAGGAGAGAAATTGGATATACCTTTTGTATTTTATATGCAAAGTACACTTTTACATATGATTTTCTGTACTTCTTTGTTCCTAAGTATTAATACATTTGAAGCCTATTTTGGACTGAATGATCACATGAAATTATTCTTCAAATAATTTGTCTTCAACTTCCTGACATATTTTTTCCTTTCTTGGCCTCGATTTCCTGATTTTTTTTTCTATTGAATCTGATGTTTCTACCCCAGAAAATTTCTTTTGTCCTGCATTGTAGCAAACCTGTGATTTAAGTAGCACAGCTTTGTGTTGATAACTTTACTTACAGTTGCAGTTGAAGAAACATAAGTTTCTTGTTACTATTTGGAAAACTATCACAAGTGCAGTGAAGACCCTATTGCAATTTGCTGTGATGAAATTGGAATTGCTGTTGTATGGTGGGATAGACATTGAGATTCTTCCATGATATCAAATGCTGAAATAATTTGCAGACATTCTGGTAGCAGCCAAGGTGATAATTGGGTAGACTCTGGCAGATCATCTTTATTTAAATCTGTGCCTGAAACAGTTGCCATTATGAAAACTCTTTTGAATTCATATGAGCACGGGTGGGGAAAGACATTTAATGCCAGTTATATCTATGATTTTTTTGTTGTTGTTGTGTGTGTAAAATTACATGTGGTCTTGGCGGCAATAGAGTTAACTTCTGTCTTTTTTCCTTGGTAAATGAAATAAATGCATGCTCATGCAATTTTTTACCAATTTTTTATTTTCCTTCTACTAGTTTGTTTGTAATTCTTCCCCTTGGCTTGTGTAGGTAGCAGATAGCTTCATTTTTCCTTTTTTCTTTGGTTTTTTTTTGAGCTTCAATGTCAATCTCTCCCATGTAGATAAGCAAAATGAGAGGTTCAGGGTGAGTTCTTCATATGTGCTCAGGCTGAGGCTTGACATACCCCTGATTTGACAAATCACAAGGGACACTTCCACTAAAACTGCTCCTTTGTCCACCGCGGACCTGTGATTGACTTGAACAGCTAATTCATGCAGGCCCTGTTGGTTATTGATTTTATACCAGTTCCCAGATGTAGTTAGTCATTAACATATGCAAAACTTGTGATTTACATATGTCTTCTAGGGGAAGTGAATACTGAAACATCAGTGCTTTCATATTTGGGAGGAAAATTTTCTGGCCAGTTGGTCTCACGGGTGAAACCTGGTATTGCTTTTCCCAGTAGGGAAAGCAGTGACTTGATGCTGATAAACTTCATATAATTTGAGTATTGTTGTTATCACAGGGGAGCTGTACTGTTTGTAAGAGTACTATAATTTGATGATCCTTTTAAGCCTGGTATTGTACATGTCTTGATGAGATAGGAAAGGAGCTCATAAAGAGCTTAAATATGCTTGGAAAATATATGTGAATAAGAATTCTTTCCTACCCTATGAAAGTAACATTAAATGGAAATAGAGTAATGTGGGAATTCTTATTTAAAACCTAGAACTATTTAAAGATTGGAACTCTTCAGCACTTTGTGGTATGAATTCACATATATTTTGCCAAAGAGTCTGTGAGTTACTAATGCAGAATATTCCCCCTTCAGTCTTGTTCTACATATACATATAATTTAGCTTTAGATTCTTACAGCTATTAAAGCAAGTTTACACCCTGACCTTAAACTGCAGAGGTAAAATTAATGGTCGTGTTCACTATTTTAAACTCTTGTATTGTTGCCTGCCATCTGAGTTTTCCATATTTCTCAATGCTGTGGACTTTTTTCCCAAAACCAGTTGATGAATGTAATTTTATGCTAGACACTACAATTGTTCATAACTGTACTATCCACATACAGGAGGGTATTGATGCTGCAGAACGGATTAAGGAGATGTGGTTGTGACTCCTCTTTAGCAAAGAGAAACTTCTATTGCAAATACTAAATGGTTGTCAATCAGCAACACTATCAAAAATACTCATAAATACAGATGAGGCAACTGAAGTGCTGCTTGATTTTTAATTAGCTTAAAATATTTTTAGATCTTGCAATTTTGAATGTGAGTTTTGAGTCAGCAGATTTGGTCTTAAGACAGAAAGAAGGGCAGGAAGACATCTGACGAATGTTAGTGCCTTCTGTTTAACCTATGTGTGTCTATTAAAAGATGTGTAGATTTTAAAGGATGCTTGTTTGGTAGATGAAAATTACATGAAGGTAGTGAATAGGCTTTGTCACAAATCTTGATTTCTTTCCTCACTCCTGACTCCCTTTTGCCCCCTCCTCTCCCTCAAACAGACTTCAACTTATGTTGTTTGTCTTTGAAAACTTCTAGTGCTGCGTTTGATACAGTCCTTGGAATAAATGTTGCTGTAAAGAAGCTGAGTCGTCCTTTTCAGAATCAAACCCACGCAAAAAGGGCTTACAGAGAGCTTGTTCTTTTAAAATGCGTCAATCACAAAAATGTAAGTTTGGCTTTGTATTTCTCTCCCTCGTTACTGTAAGTTGTCAAAAAAGCTCAGCATTTGTAACCAAAGTAATGGAAAAATAGTGAGAGAAAGACTGGAAAGATTGGCTGTTGGTACTGAAGTTCTCCACAGTGTGTGGTTTAGTTCCTGGGAGAGCTGTTTGGAGTGTGAAGTGCCAAGAGGAGGAGGTTTTTGCTGTATTGTTGGTATAGGTTTACCATCAGTTTCAACTTTATTGTGCTGGCCTTGTGGTATTACATTTGCCTTTTTAAGCTGTACCGCAGCAAAGTCTGTCCGGCAGTGGGTTTGTTTGTGGTTTTGGCTCTTGTAACTGCACTGTAGTTAAATCTTCTGAGCTTAGATGAGATTGTTATTAAATACAGTGTTTAAGTGGTGGGGTCTGCAGGGGTGCAGTGCTGCCTAACAGTTTATTGGTAAACAGAAGTGGAATACTGTGGACAATACATATTTTAAAGTCTTTGAGCCTTCTAAAATAACAATCCTTATGTCAATACTTTAATGTTCAAGTACAAGAATATAAGGTTTATGTGACGGCTATGTTCTGGTACTAGCATGAACTATAGAAACAGTGCTGATCATTGGAAGTTGTACCCTCAGGTCTCAAACTTCCTGGAGTCAATCAGCCTGTTGGGATCGATTTCAAAGTAAGCTCTTGTTGAAGCCCAGAAGTAGCAGAATAAAAGCAAGTTGGTTATTAAGGATGGCAGTACAGTAATTTTAGCAGTTCTTCTGGAAACGGTACATCATAACTCAAGTTTAATGGGATGGTGTGGGGCATGCGTTGTTTGACAGCCTTGGTTGAAATTCCTTTCATGACGTGATTTAAAATAAGAGATTATTATTTATGGGCAAAAAAGGGGATAAATTCCAGACACTGGGGAACAAGATAGGAGGTGTCATATAACTTTAAAAAGAAAAAAGTGGTTTTGCCCTGTCTTAGTTCCTTTGGCATCCATGCTGCAGTTCTGAACTATTTCTGAGTTGGCAGGTTTTCAGCACATGTCACTTAAGTGAAGCCAAGTAATATTCAAATTGTATATAGTAACAGTGTGCATTTGATTTTGAATAGTAACTTCTGCGATAGTGAATTAAAGTGGAATTTTCTCCTAACGTTTATTTTTATTTTATAGATAATTAGTTTATTAAATGTATTTACACCACAGAAGTCACTAGAAGAATTTCAGGATGTGTAAGTACTAGTTTTTTGGTTTAATTTTCCTGACAAACACTGCCCTAAGCCCTGGAGCTCTATTTCCAGTATCCTGCAGACTTCACACTTGGAAAATAAAGGGTAGCTAAAAACTGAATTTAGCCTTTAATTAGTCGTTATTTCTAGATTTCTTTATGAAAGACCAAGAAAGTTGTTTCACTACATGCATAACATAGAAGTGGGAAATAAACATGTTATTTACCTTTTATTCATTTGTCTGCCATACTTTGCTGATTGCATATGTATCTGTTTTGTGTGCATTGTCCTTTAGCTAAATGGGTCACCGTGGGATAATAGCTCAGTCTGGATAACCTGGTGTCATTTTTTTGCCATGCCGGTCACATCAGCACAACAGTATTTTTGGCCTCAATTAAGAACTGAAGATACTTCTTTTTGATGCAAGCGATGTCAGTTGGTCTAGAAAGGATTCATGGCAGTTTAATTGGTGGGGTATTCATAGATTCCAGTGAATGCGCTGTTGTGTTTTGTGAATGGGCTTCTTGGGTAAACAGGGGAGTGCGTGTGCATCTCAAGTGGATAAGCAGATGATATTTCAACTTGAAAATTAATTATATCGTCATAGTTCTTTCTGTGTTTCTCTCAATTTTCTTGGTTTAAAACAAAGAATAAAACACAGTAAAAGGAAGCATCAGGTTTTGATACATTGCAATATCTGCAATTTCTGCATCAGCTTCAGTCAGTCTTAGTTTTTCATGCTGCGTAAACTCAGAATTATTCTTCTGTATTACTGTGTATAAAACTAGAGGAATTCTAATCTCCTGTGATGGACTACTGAGCACTTGATTTTTAATAGTGAGGCTATTTGAACAGATAATTCAATTTTGAAGCTGGTCATACGTGGTTCTTTTTAATCATAAGCTTTTTAACTCGTATGTTAGCAAGGTAGTTGACTTTTATTAAACATCTTTCATGCTAAGCTTAAACCTGATATGAAGAGTAAGACTCGAGTTTTCTTAATGCTTTCTTTCTTGTGCTATAGATATTTGGTTATGGAGCTGATGGATGCAAATTTGTGCCAGGTTATTCATATGGAATTGGATCATGAAAGAATGTCTTATCTTCTTTACCAAATGCTATGTGGTATCAAACATCTCCACTCAGCTGGTATCATCCACAGAGTAGGTAGTATTAGATCATTAACAATACTTCTTATGAACACAGATGTTCTCATGAAACAGGGGGGGAAGCCAAGGGGTTGCTGTTTGCTAAGTTTGTATTTCTTTCATTCATAAGATTATTATTAAATCTGAAGATCGTTTCTAATCCAAAGATAAAAACTATATTGTAAATAGATCTTAAATCAGGTTAGCTGAACTGATTAAAAAATAAAACATGAGTATTTGTGGACCTTTCAAACTACAAAACAATGAGTCTTAAAATGTAATATTTACCTCTTAAATATCTCTATCCTTGAAGATATTCAAAAACCTGGACATGGTCCTGGGCCACTGTTTTCTAGTATTCTGCTGCTGCTGCTTTTATTTATTTACTTCATGACTAGTCTGTCTGACAGTTCAGCTTCTTTTCTGTTCCTTTCCTTTTCTTCCCCTACTTCCTGGACATACTTGTCTTAAATGTCTGTCTGTGTTTTTACCTGGTGGCTAAAACCTCTATCCAGTTATAGTTTAATGTGCTTTTTTCTTTTATGTGCAATCCATAAACATGATTGAGAAGCTGTATAAATTACAGCAGATCTACTTCCTACAGATCTTTGCTGAAAAAAAATCTACTGTTAAAATCCTGTGGTATGAGCAAAGAAGTTTATATATAGTTGGCTTAAGTCTGTATCCAGGTAGTCTTGGTACTGGGCTTTCCTAAAATTATGGGGTAAGGTGTGTAAGAGGCTGAAGCAGGGAGGACTGGAACTCCAGCTGAATTCCACCTGACATGATGGTGATTTGAAGCTAAAAGGAAGACAAAATTTGCTGAGAAATTTGAGCTCAAAAGAGCTAACAGAGTAACCAACAGAGCTGATACTGGTTGAACAATAAAATGGGCAATGAGAGGAACTGCACAGTGAATAGCTAACCAGAGGCGTGAAGTTATTTGAATAGAGAAGCTGAAGTGGTGAGCATTAGGTTGGGTTAGTTTAGAACCAAAACAAAATGACCTTTCTGCAGTGGAAACTCTTGATTGAGAGATTTGGTTTTGAAAAGAAACCAGGCCAGGAAAGGAACAGAGCTGGGATAGTTCAGAAGGAGTGGAATAGTAGGAATTACATGTAGAAATTACTCAGACTCTGTGAGTGGAGTCAATTCAGTAGTGTTCTGCAGAACATTTGTTGCCTTCCTGAAATGTGCAGACCCTCGTGAACTATTTGCATGTCCCCATCTGCTTCAAGAAAAGGAAGTTCTGTACCCGAGAACGTGGTTTGTTTTCTCTGTGTGTTCCTTCAGGTGCAGTAATGACTGTTCCCATTAAGTGTATCTCCTAAAGTACTATATTTTTTCCTCACTCATGGGTTACTTAGTGTTTGCACTATCTGCTAATTCTGTGAAATTTGCTGATCACTGTAATGCACGTGGCTTATCTTTTACTAACAAATGCGATTTATTAATGCTTTGTGTGTTGGGATACTCCTTTTGCTACACATACTTGCCTAATTGATGATGATGTCTTTAGGATCTGTGCCCTAATAATGACAGTATTTGAAACATAGTCTCCTTTACCATGCAACTATTCATACACAAAATACGTCCACTTAACGTGTTAAAGGAAGCAAATATATGTACACATGGTGCATATATATAGACCACTGTGTAACTGACTATCCTACTAGAGCACAACTAGGTAAAATAGACTCTGCAGACAACTTTGATTCTGGATTTCCCTGATTTTTTTGAGTACTTAGCTGTGCAGCATTCAACTTGTCTCTAGTCTGTGTATAAATGAGCAGATAAAACAGGAATGCACAGTTGTTAATGAAGTGAATTGGTGGCATGTATTGACTGGGGGGAGTGTTAGTGTATTATTTGATAATGTATGTTGATTCTTCCCTAACTGAAGTAATTTCTTGTTAGGATTTGAAACCCAGCAACATAGTAGTAAAATCAGATTGTACGCTCAAAATCCTTGATTTTGGACTGGCAAGAACAGCATGTACTAACTTTATGATGACTCCATATGTAGTAACACGGTATTACAGAGCACCAGAGGTTATCCTTGGAATGGGATATAAAGAGAACGGTAAGTTGCTGCAATAATGCTTTAAATCCTTTGTCTGAAGTGTACCTGTACCTGTCTCAGAACATAACAGCCTTGAAAGGAGGAGGGAAGGCTGGTTTCCTCCTGCCATGTCTGCTGTTAAAGTATGTTAATCACAGTAGTGGAAATAACAAAAATTGGTGAATATAATAGTTTTCTGCTCTGTGTACATTTTACTCCCTCTCCCCTTCTACTGATAAATCTTTTCCTGTGTTGTCCTGTTGTCTTGTTGACTTCTATGCCAGTACATCTTCTTGCTTTATCACATGGGCTTGGGGATATCATGCTTTTTTTATACATGTCACTTTGGCTGTGTAAAACGAGGGACTCTCAGGACCTTGCTGGGCTACTGATAATGAAAATAAAAAACCTATAATGCACAAGGCAGCTTGCACAAGCAAGTGAGATATGGATCAGAACTTTAGTAGAGGCTGTTCTGGATGGTACAAAAAATAATCTGCAGGACTGTAGGAATACAGTGTGAGCTTACAAATAAAGAACTGTGGTATTTAAAACCATCTTTAATCTTTTGTCCTTGTTGCACCTAACATATGATAGTGGATATCTGGTCTGTTGGGTGCATTATGGCAGAAATGGTCCTCCATAAAGTCCTGTTCCCAGGAAGAGATTGTATCCTTCTTCATGGTTGTTTCAGTAAACACTGATTATATTTTCCAAGATGCTAATAGCAAAACTTAGCAACAGTCAGTTGGTGTTGATATGATTGAAAATTCATGTTAGCAGTTTGGTTTTCCACATTGTTGTGTTTTATCGTAGATGCTAGATGTTTTTGTTTGTTTTCCTCACTTTTGTTCATGATACTTCATAATTTGATCATTTCATTTTTACTTTCAGTTGATATCTGGTCAGTTGGGTGCATCATGGGAGAATTGGTGAAAGGTTGTGTGATATTCCAAGGCACTGATCGTATCCTTCCCTAGTCATCCCTGAATCCCCTTCCACTTCCAACAGAAACACAATTATTTTGATCTGTATAAGTATAAAAGCAGAAACAATATTTTCAATAATATGTTTTAATAGATCTACTGTACTATTTGAAATTAGTGTCATTAACCAAATTGTAGAGCTTTCCATTTTATTTTCCTAGTAGACTATATTTAATGTAATTTGTACTGGTTGAATCCGTGGAATTCATATTAAGAGCTTCAGCTTTTGTAGCTTAAGAAAGGATACTGTTAGGTTTAAAAAATAGATAGCAGTACGTATATTTTCTTCTTTGTAGATAAATTTTGTAAGCAAAAGCCTACAAAGTTACTTTTTACTATGCATGGATTTTGCTATTTGTTTGAACAGTAGACTCATTTTTTTATTGTACAAGTCTTTGAGTTTCAGTCAGATTTTTCTCTTGCTTATTAGCACTTGCTGGGCAAGGGTGTCCTAATTGCAATCACACTGCATGGGAAATCTTTTATTACTCTTACTTCATATAAAAAGAAAACCTTTTTCTTTTAAAAGTTTTTTCATTCTCTGAAAATTTTATTTTGGACTTACTTTTTCTATAAGATTGTTATTCCTCCGTTTCTCCCTCCAGTATTTTTGACCCAGATCTGTCTCCATAAAATTCTGCTTTCTTGTACAATAGTAATTGTAGGAAATTTTACTGTATTAAAAACAAACCCCTCATATCTATGTTTTCATGCCTTAGAGATTGGAAATCTCAAACAAGTCTATACACTGTATTAAGTGAACAGAAGTGATCATTTACTAAAGTAAATATTCTTTGAAGGTTTTGGTGTATTTCAAAATCTTTCCCTAGAAACAACATTTCAAATGTTTGACTCATTATCAAATTCCAATTATAAAAATCGGAGGAAAACCAATTTCATCTCTTATAAATAATATGTTGCAAAGTAGTAGTGTTGTAGGACTAGATGTTCAAAATTGATGAGCAAATAGAATCCAGATGATGTAATTAAAGCACAGTTGCCTGTTATGGCTGTAGGTCATGAGAAGCTACAGCTACTTGTGGTCCAAGGTTTTGAAGGAAGTATAATTTTGCTCATCAGCAAGGAAAAGTTGAGTCCACCACTAAAAATATCAAGTACGTGTTCATAGGTACTGATGTATCTTATAGAGGAGGACTTTCAATTTTAATGCTAAATTTCATGACACTAATCTTCAGCAGTTGATCACGCATTATTTAGTAGTACAAATGATTAATTGTTAAATAAGTCTTTTTTGTTTTCCACCTTTCTTCCTTTCTATACTTATTGTTTTACCTTTTGAAGCCTTCAGACCAACCTAACACAATTCTTCATGGATGTTATGTGTCTTTCACCTGCATGTTAGCATGGGCTATTTTGATTTATTCATGAATAAAATGAAGGAAATTTTGTCCATACTTGTTGACTATGCAAGTTAATGTCTGTGGTTCTCTGGAGGTCACTGAAGTTCCACCAGTCTATGTTTCAAGGAGTTTCCTCCCCTGGTATCTTATCGAAGTGCATAGCTGTGCTTTACTTCTTGTAAGACTTTCAGTTCTCTTTAATGTGAAATACTGATAACTGTGTTGTTGAAACTTCTCCTGAGTGATAACTGCTTCAGTCAGATTGTCATTTTCTTTTACCTTCAGCTGCAGGGTTGTTTTGACAGTGTGGTTTATGGGCAATGTTGGTGTGAATAGCCTTGAAGCTTTGCTTTTTTTGTGTGTGTGTATTTGTTTTTTAAACTTAATTTGAAAACTGACTTAGTATTTGGGGATTTACAGCAGGGAACCAAGTTCAGCATGTATTTTCCCATATGGTCAACAGGATTGTCAGGATACTTAGACCAGTGCTCTGGATTGAATGAGATGCTCTGCATAGCTAGGGCAGTGGATGCACTGGAGCTGCTCCTGACTGGTGCTGTGAGGGCCTCAGTTACTGGCAGTTGCTGTTGCACTAGAAATGAGAAATATAGAAAAACAAGGCAACGTAGTTACTGAGGATGAAATAGTGGAAAGCCTAGCAGCACCAGAGTGGTTTTAATGCTCTTTCTGCCCAGGTGGTGTAGGAAACTAGTTGCCTGACTCATGCAAAAAGCATGAGGGGGTATTCATGCTTTCTTGGGGAAAATCATGTTTTATTGTGATTGTAATAAGGACTCTGTTTTCAACTTCTTTTCTTCCAGAGTCCCCAAAAGTAGGCAGATACACTTGGCATGGGCTAAAATTCTTTTCACTTTTGACCCTGAGGTTACTAGAATAGGGAAGGTAGTTTGTCTTCAGGTTGCAAGGTTATTCACATAGCATGTGCTGCGTGCTTTACGTTGAAATTAAGGTTTCCTCCCATTTGAGTTTCTGTTAAAATGCTTAACTTATTTCAAGTCCAGTCCGATACTGATGATTTTTTTTATATCAGCTTTCAGTATCTGAAAAACACTTTAAACAATCCAACGGAGACATTTTTTTTTCCAGTTTTTATTACTGAAGGGGGATAGGTCATTAAGTTTTCCTGCCCTCCCTCCAGTGCCCTGAGACTACAGTCGGCTGGACTCAATTTGACTGACTAACCAGACTGCTGTTACTCAAAGAAAAAGCATCTTCTTGAATCTAGATTGGTGGAGATCTCACAGAAACCATTTTTCCAGCTAGGAGCAAAATTTCCTGTTGTATGTTAAAATTTCCTTTGTGTGTGCTTTGTTTTAGCATGAGAGTTAACAGTATTGACTTCTTAATTTTGATTTGAATACAGTTTTTCCATTGGAATGTATTCAATAAGCAAATTTTCAATCTTCGTATCGGAAGTCTAAAGTCTTAGCATGAAGCACTGAGTATATGTATATTTCTAGTTGAATTCTTGGCACACTAACTGTGAAATAAAAGCGCTTCAGTGTTTTTATAATACATCTTAATTCAAAGTGCAGCAAACTTACTGTTTTGTTACAAAATCTGTCTATGAGAATGGATAGGTTGAAGTGATAGATTAAGAATTTATCCAGGACATTTTTGCAAGGTCCGTGGTTAGACTCTGCTGGAATTGCACATTCTTTTTATCAGGAAAAAAATGTAAATCTGAGTAAACTCAAGTATCAGGAATATTAACTGCAGTGTCTTCCAAGTGTGATAAATGAGCTTTGTTACTTCAACGAGGCTCTTTCAGAGCAGACTCTGGTATCTCTATAATCATGTCACCATGTCTAGGGGAAGTGCCTTCACCTGAAAGAGGGAGAAGGGCAGTCCAGAAGAAACATGAAGCACAATTTCAACTTGCAACTTGTAAATGCCATTTCTATAAAATACTTAAATTCTGAATTTAAGAACAGAGTAGTCTTTTTGAGTATTACCACAGTTGATACACTTAAAAGAACCTGCTAAAAACCTCCAGGAATCTGGATTTACCGTTCAGAACTCCTTTGAACCTTTTCTAAAGTTGAAAATTAACCAAACAACAAAACTCCCAAGCATCCAGCCAAACCCCCAAAACTGCTACTACCCAAAGCCTGATTTCCTTAGAAGACAAGCACAAAATTCCTTCCTTTGAATGGGATGTATTTGTTTGCTTTAGGGTCTTTTTCATGTATTTTTCCATACTTTCAGGAATCTTCACTGATGATATGTTGTACTTCAGAAGATTCAAAGCAGCCTTTCTTTCCTGTCCTTACAGTTTTGCTATGGGTACAGTTGCCAAGTAAAGCTGATTTTGGACTCAAAGAAAGTATTGCTTTCAATACTAGCCAATAGATAATAATTAGGAAAAGCTACTTGGGCATAATGCATTGTGCAGCACTTCTGGCCTGTCCTTAAGATTATGAAATCTGAATCTTACTTTTCTTATGTCAGTCTAGCTTTTTGCATGGCAGCTCGGAATACTGTTGATGCTAGAATGAAGTTCATATCTGTGTCCTTTGTTCAAGTTTCCATTAACTTTTCAGATTTCTGTAAGTGATATTTTTGTATAGTGCAGACTTCAAATTCTTCAGCTGATTTTCCTAAAGATATGGTGCAGATATTGATCAATGGAATAAAGTTATTGAACAATTAGGAACACCATCAGCAGACTTTATGAAGAAACTACAGCCTACAGTGAGGAATTATGTAGAAAACAGGCCAAAATATCCCGGTATTAAATTTGAAGAGCTCTTCCCAGATTGGATATTTCCATCAGAATCTGATCGTGATAAGTTAAAAAGTAAGGCGAGTTTTTTTTGTATCTCTTTCATTTTAATATGTTAATTTAAAATCTCTGCAGTACACTTAATAACCAACCAAAACTGATACAAAATGTTTATTGCAATAGGTGTCAAGATTAGAAGCTGCATACGCTCTGTTCTTTATGACATGTCCTGGAATATTAGTAGTAGTCGTTAAATACAGAACTATTTCCCTGTCCCCAGTATTCTGTTTAATTCTCTTAATTCTAATCTGTTGAAAAATGTCTGTTGCCTAAACGTTCTCTGTTATGGAGATTTGTAATTATTTGTAATTATCTTTTTCTAGTTGATGTGTATATGTAACTCATTTTGGCTATACTTTGACTTTTAGATAATTATTAATACAATGAAAAAACCCACCTTCTTATAGTCTCTAGATGGTCAAATATTTTTTTATGCATAAAACAACTTTTTATAGCTGATTTTATTATTGCAGTTGTCATTCAAACAGCAAAGAAACATCAGTGAAGTGCCACTGCAACAATGGGTAGCCAGTTATCCTGCAGTAACACCTCTAAAAGAAAACCTAATTTGATATAGAAATCTGATTTGGTACAGAAATTAGATCATTTCTGTACCAAGATATTTTTAATAAGCTTTAAAAAAATACATTTAGTGTGTTTTATGTTCAGTAGTTAGGGCTGAATAAACTGTGACACATGTAACAGCAGAACTGTTCAAAACTGAGGTTGGTTGGTGTCAGCTGATGGGTTTATTTTGAATAATAGCAAAAAATACATAGGTGTATAAGAAGGTTTGGATTTGTGGGCCTGTTTTCACAGTGAAATCTGTTACATGTATGTCCTGTGTTCCTAGTATTCATTTCCTGTGTCAGATGTTAAACTCTACCTCTCTTTTACGTGTATGTTCTTTTCATTTTTACTTTCTAGCCAGCCAAGCCAGAGATTTATTATCAAAAATGCTTGTAGTAGATCCAGACAAGAGAATTTCTGTAGATGAAGCCTTACGTCATCCTTATATTACTGTCTGGTATGATCCAGCTGAAGCAGAAGCTGTAAGTTTCCATTTAAAATAACTTTTAAGATATCAGTTTAGTAACTTTAAAGTTTAGTTTTAGTCAGGAGCATGCTTTGAGCTCATTCTTTGGCTAGCAGGAGTCACACATAAAGCCTTCAGATTAACATTAGGGGCAGAATCACCTGAAGAACAGCTGCTGGAATGGAGTTGATATCATTTTGAAAGTGGTTGTTAATAGTTCCTTTTACTTTACAGAAGGAGTTGTCTATATGGTGGCAATCTAGGGCTTTTTGAAAAGAGGATTTTCTCTAAGGTCCCATAAAGCCTTACAATGAGTGTAATTTTAGCTGATGCTTTTAAACAGCCTTTCAGTGGGAAGCAGGGCGTAAAAGCAAATTCTGGACTTTTAAAATGAATGTGAGATATAGAGTCTAGACTGTCAGAGATGAAGGTAACAAAATGCTAAGAAAATTGTCATTTTTAGCTTTTTTAGTTATGATTGGTTGTGTTAACTTCATGTAGTAGATACTCTACAGATTTTTCTTCTCTTTGTAGCCTCCACCTCAAATTTATGATGCGCAATTGGAAGAAAGAGAACATGCAATTGAAGAATGGAAAGGTAAAAAGTGAACATGACAAATTACATTTATTGTAAGAACTTGTATTATTAATGCGTGGCTTGCAGTACATGTGCTCAACCAAATGCTGCGGTTTTCATCTTTATCCTTCCCATTTGTAATCTCAACGCTTCTTTTCCTCGATAGAAAATCCTGTGATTAGAAACATGCGCCTCTTCTCACTGTGCATTATTTAAGCCATATCTCTTGACAATATTTACTAATTCGTTTGTTCTAGAGGTCTTAAATAGAAGAGCTTTTTTGCCTTGTGTGGCTTTGTTTGATTTCTTTTTTTCCTCTCATTGCTTATTTATTGATCAAATAGGTTAAACTGTTGACTTTAACAAAAGAATACATGGCATTGTGGTATTGAAATCAATTCACCTCATAGTGGTAGTCAAATACATTAAGTGGTGAGGCAGTTTAAATTTTAAACAGCTACCATCACAGGCCCAAGGGCAGTAAACATCTTTGACTACTTTGAAAGCTGCTTGCTTTTGTAAAATAGCTTTATAAATCTCAGGTATTGATTCTGGTTTATATTTTCTTTAGAGCGTGTCTGCACAGGTATACTTCAGATTATTTTGGATTAATGCAAGGTGGAAAATTAAAATGTTTATTTAAATCTAATTGAATCCATTTGTAAATTATGTTACTCCAAATTAAGGAAGTCTATATGGATTTTTTAAAATCCAAATATGATTTTTTTTTCCCCTCAGTTAATATCAGTGCATCGTAGATGTACCTGAAGTTTTGGGGTGGGATGGTTGGTATTTTTAAATGGACAGCTATTTAGAAAATATGTTGATTTTGGTACATGCTTAATGTCTTTCTGTGATGCATAAAGAAAATCCATAGAATTATCTAATCATTGCTGTAGGCCTTTAAAAAAAAAGGTGAAAATAAATACCTATATAGTTGTACTTCCAGACCGACCCTTAACCATTTCATTGACCTTTCTACATATGTGAATTGTGTACAAATCCTCTGTGACCTTACAATATTTTTTCTATCTTTTCTCTCATTCCTCCCACCCTTCTCATGTAAGAATTAATATACAAAGAAGTAATGGATTGGGAAGAAAGGAGCAAGAATGGTGTGGTAAAAGATCAGCCCTCAGGTTAGTCATTGTTTCAGTAGTTCGCCTGTAACTATGATGCATAGTGCTGATCTGTTGCACTAGTGAATGAAGATATCCTGCTTAATAATCCAGGTAGGCAAAAGTTTCATTGTTCAAGACTCTTGATTTTGATCTGCCTTTGGAGATCCAAGTGCAATAGTTTTTCATTGTTATGAAGTAAGTTACAGGAAAACTTAGGGAGTCCTGTGTGTCCAAGACCCTGAGCTGCCTTCTCCCCGAAGGGCTTAGTCATCAAATGAAATAATCAATACCATGCTACATCACTTGTTGCATAGATAGCTTTTACACTGAATGCTTATTCTGTGGCTCTGCATCAATAAATCCCTTTCATGCAGGCTTAAACATCATTAGGGCTCCTTTAAAATAATTAATAGTGCAAAGTATTTATGCTCATGATTGAATCCTGGATGTTTGCTGCTGTTCTGTTCACATTATACATTGCTTTCCTGCCTTCCTCTGCAGAGAGGGAGATGAATAAATATCTCTTAGTGCTCACCTCTGGTTTACTAAATGCTTGCTTTTCTACTCTTTATTTATGTCTTTCTTTTTCTAAGGATTTCTGTGGGGAAAGTGATGTTATTTGTGTCTGCAATATTGTCTTGCCTCAGATTTTATTATGTTTGGTTTACTTAGCACAGATGCAGCAGTGAATAGCAACACCAGTCCTTCCCAGTCATCATCTATCAATGACATTTCATCCATGTCAACAGAGCAAACATTGGCCTCCGATACAGACAGCAGCCTCGATGCCTTGACAGGACCCCTCGAAGGATGTCGATGATCAGCCAGGATTGCAGACTTGACTTTGGAAAAGATCTCTTGCTTCCATTGGGCCTGAATTGCTTGTAAGTTAATGGAACCAAGTAGAAAAACTCCATGTTCTGCATGTTCTGCTAAAGTAATGCCTGTTTTTTTTTACTCAGTTGTTATGAAATTGCCTGCTTAATGTTGTAGAATGAAAGCAAATCAATGTTTAAAGAACAAAAGAATTTGAATTTAGACACTATTATAGGCTTTTGTTTGTTTCAGCCTATTTCAGGTGAGCAGTTACAATAGACTTTTAGCCAATAACTCCTCTTAAGTGGGTTCATGAGTCTTCAGTCCCAACTGGCAGGCTTCTGTGACACAATGGTTGTTTACATTTTAGTACAGTATTGCTCATTAGAGGTTTTTTGAATGTACAGTCTCTGTGAAGTTTGTTTTAACGTGTGACTGTGGCAGTTTGCTTTATTTAACGACTGGAGCGTTGTATGTAAGTGTGATCTCACACATTGAATGCTGTCAGTTCTATGTTTAAAGAGCAGTTATTCTTTCACATAGCACTTTTTTTTTATTGAGCCCTTTCTATCTTCACTTTCCAACAATTCTATCTTCTTGTAGAAGAGATAAGCGTGAAGTGTAAAGAATATAGCTGTTACTTTGTATTTCACCTGTGAGCATGTGTGTCTAACTTTTCAGTTTTTTAAATGTAGGTGGAAGATACAGTGGCTTAATTAAATGTTAAGAAAGGATGAGTGACTTATCTGTGGAGCAGTGCCTGTTTAGAAGAGGAGAGAGTGCTAAAATGTTCTGTATTTTCTAGCCTGATACTGGTCCTTTACCAAAAAGAAACAGAAATTTTATCTGTGATGCTCTTCATTCACTGCAAGCTCTGATAAAAGGACAGATGAATTGGAGAGACTTGCAGCTTCAAAAAGAGCTGCATAAATGTGTTCCATTTTTTTAATGGGTCCATTCTATCTAGTGAGTAATTAAAGAAATAAAAATACAGTAGTTTTGAGTCACTTGTAAATTACGTATTTAGTTAACAGAGTTCAGCTCTATTCTGGCCTTAGGAAAGCTCTCTATTTGTACTGGGGGATGAGAACATAATTGATACATATTTTCTAAGTACAGTGTCAGAGAAGAGGAGATTGAGAATATTTGCTGTTTCAATACAGGCTTATGAGTACAGTTTTCAGAACCAGATAATACAAATATTGCCTGTTACACTGCACAATATGTTCAATTAGAAAAAGCATTTGCAGTAGAGTAGGGCTTAAATTGCTTTATACTACACTCTTGTGAATTTGTGCACGTCCACTTTGGAGTGCACAGGTGTGAAACTTTGCTAAAGGATTGTGTGTGTGTGTGTGCATGCATGTGAGACTAAACTATATCGCTATAAGAGTAATAGAGATGTACAAGATGAGGTAAAACACCACTTTCTTAAAGGCACTATATTTAGCTGTTGATCCAGATACTCTTGACTTGAATATATAAATAGAACTTATAAAATATACTGGCCCAGCCAGCCACTGCATTACTGACATATTTCTCTTGTAAAAGAAAACTCTCCGTTGTTTCCGACCTTATAATTTGAAAAGCATCAATTTCTCTTTATGCAAACATTACTTTTATATTAAAATTGTACTGCTTTTTAATAGATAAATTTGCTCTAGCAAAAATATTAAGGTTTTACTGTCCCATAGGTTAAAAAGATACAAAAATTAACAAAGTGCTTAACATTAACTTCAGAACTGTCATCTGGAATCTTGGATTTTAAAAATGCTGTTTAAATGAATTGCAGGATATTAGGGCTTGGGTTTTTTCTTGTTTGGTTTTAAACCTATGGATATCTTTATTTTTGGATATTGACAATATATGTGAAATATTTTTAGTGCACTTTTGTCACTGGAAAAAAAAATAAACATTTAAAAATGGCTGTTTACCATATAGCAGAACAGTACAGGTTGCTGTTCTTCGGCATCTTTTTAATCCTTGTTATGGGTGTAAATTAAAATTACTAAATTCAAAATGAACAGTAGTGATTCACTATGCAAGTAACTTATTTGGATTTCATTCTTATCTTTTTCAACTGAAGTTGCACTCTGCTGTGTTCATTTTAACAGTTACTGCTTTAGAAGGCTTAACACCACAGAGATTTTAGATATTGAGAGCTGAATTTTTCCTATTGGATTTGGGCTGCTCAGAACAATGAGGGTTGGACCAGATGACCTCCAGGTCTCTTCCAACCTGTATTATTCTGCGATTCGAATTATCGTTCAATGTTTAACACAACTGCCCTGTCTCCATGATTTGAACCGGTATCTGACCTTCTCCTAGAACATACTGTTAGCTTGAATATGTATTCCTCAACAAAAAGCCCAGAGATTAACTGAGTTTGTTTGTAAATCTTGTTGTAGGATAAGCTGTCTCATACCTTACTTTTTTAACACCATCATACTATGGCATACATTGACACTTCAGAATTTTACAGAAATGTTCCTGCCTTCAGAGCATGCATGAAATGTCTGTGAATATTGTGGGGTTTGATTCCAGTATAATCCAACACCAAATTGCTAATACCTGAGTGAACACTGATCTCAAGAAGACACATATGCAGGTTATGTTCAGAAAAACGCATGCAGAATAGATGCATGTTAAAGCTCCCATGCTGTTTCAGTGTGCACATATAGACTATAAATGCGCTGCATGCAGATTATATACATCTAGTTGTATTCCTGACTGCAGATTAAGTTCAGTGCCACGTTTGTGAAATGGTCATCCATGCCATGAGAACTTTATCATTGATGGAGAACGAAATGCACGTGTAACTTGGCAAGGGTTTAAGAGTTTAGAGAGTTTGGTGTGCAATACAATCACTTTTATTCCTAATACTAAAATCATGTATGTTAAGTGATGCAATTGACCATTTTTTTTTGCACTTTGGCATTTATAAATATTTATATGTATTTAAAGATTAAGACTATGTGAGTGTGTGTATACATATACATATATATATAAAGAAACCTGCTCAGTTTTGTGAAAATGAATGTTGCTTTTCTTTGAGAGACTTTGTATAGTGTTAACACTACTGCAGTATACATAAACAGTCGATGAAATCAGACTAAAAATAAGTGGTGGTCAAAATAGATACAATCTGTAATCCTAACTGCTCACCTGAAAGAAAGAGGGATCTATGGCTATCAATCAGATTAGTTACAGAAACATTATGTTAAATAAATGAACACTGAGTAGCTGAATGGCATTGCAGAAATGGAGTATGTTTTAAACAGTTCGTTTCATCTGTGCTCATATCATTTTTCCTCAAAAAGCCACAACCTTTAGAAAGAGAAGCTTGGCATTTTGAACTCTGGACAAGCAACCTGTAAGTGTGCTTTGAGGAAATACTGTGATATGGCAAATTTAGTTTTATATTGAAAAAGATGAGAAATGAATGTCAAAATTAAGGCTTTGTCTGCATGAATCACACAAAATCACTAGCCATTCTAGTCTAATGACTGGAAACTACTGTTTGTAAACAGCCTTGGAAGTTTTGTGGTGTTTCCGGTAACGGTTTGCATTTCCTTGTCAAAATAAACTCAACCTTAACTAGAAATTAACTAGTTGGTTGGTAAGTTTCAAAAGCTATAAGGAACCAGAGGGATCTGGAGGTTTTCGTTCTCTTTTTGAAGACCTAACAGAGCATATGTGTTTATTCAAAATTAATTAAGAAAAAAAAGTGATTCCATATGTTTAATTTTCCTTTCCTAAAGGAAAATTGGTTTCCTTTTTAGATCTATTTAGCTTAAAATCATGATTTTATCAATTAAGTAGGATTTAGACATTCAAAATACAGGTAACATCCCGAGACTCCAAGAGCTGAGTGGATGACCCTTCTATTGGCAGAAGTGCAGTCCTCTATTTTCACGTGTGCTGGAAGTTGAGATGTTAAAGTGCAGACAAATCTTTCCTGAACATAATGCTGTTTTGGAGTACGGGTTCAGTCTTGCAGCAATACAGTTTGTGTGGAGTGTTTCATTTGAACTGTGACACTTGAAGTGGAAGTTTAAGCATGGTGGGGGGTAAATGCTGAACAGCCTTTGTCTGTATATTCTACGTATGTCTCATGGATTCTATCAGGGCTTGATGCTAAACTTAGTGATACCATATACTGGGAACCAAATTCTTTCCTGGGAGGTGTATTGTGGAATTCCTGCTCAAAACTGGTTTTGATCTAGGGACACCTGCACCCAGATGCAGAATTTGGACTTGAGTTCTTATAGATGAATCTAGTGATTTCTTTGCTTTTCCAGAGTGTCTTTGATTTTATTTTTTTTAAACATGTTGAAATATGACAGAAAAAGTGTATTCTGGCTCATTATTTTACATATATTTTAGATTGTCTATTACATGAGTGATAGTGATGTTCTAAAAGCTTATTACACAACTTAAACCAGTTTTATTTTTTGCCCGCTCTGCATGCTAAAAATGTCTGGAGCTAAACTAATGTTTTAAGTAAACCATCTTTTCTCATATTAGTGTTGGAGGAAAGTGGAGAGAATAACCATCGTTTCTGTTTGTGTTCTATAAAATGACTATTTTTGTAGCTAAAATTTTAGTTGTGGGATTTCAATCCCACACAATGTTGCTTTGTGGATATAAATTTCCCTGGGTCCGCTATTTCAAACAGTATGTGTATAACAAGTCCAGTATAAAATTAAACTAATAAAATGCACTCTTCTGCAATTTGTTATTGAAAATATGGCAAATTATTTTGGTCCAAGAATTCAAAACAAAATAGAGAAAATACGTTTAACTCTTTAAGGTTTTTACTCCTTGATGCTGCTGTTTGTTTTTCGGAAAGGTGCTTGCAGTTTTGCACAGAAGAAATCAACTTTTATTAATTTCTGGGTTTGAAGCACTTTAGGATTCTGCTAAATACAGCCAGTATATAATGTAAAAAGGAATGACATGAAAGTTTAATGTGTTTAACTTTTGGTTGCCATCTTTGCTATTCTGATAGATTCGATCAGTGTGTTCCTTTAAATATAAACTTGTTTTCAGAGATTTTAAATTAGAAATCTTTTTAATGGGCTGAAATGTAACACATAGTGAGAGATCATTTGAGAAACATCTTGTACTCAAATGCCCGTAGGTGACTTGAATAGCAATGTGACTACCTAGCCATCTATTAGATAAAGAAACAACAAAGATACAACAGTGTGTGTTCCTATAGCAGGGTCAGCTAGCTATGAGCACTGGGATTCTTTTTCTTCAACAAAAAGCTTTTTATTACCTTTGGCTACACATCATAAGTTGTATCTGCTGTGGCGAGGCCAGAACATCTGCTTATTGGGACTCCACTGCAGTAGATGCTGTATGAATACCACAGGAAGACATCGTCCCTGCTCTGAAATACTAGTCTGAAACCCCGATGCTTTCTAGGGTGTACTTAGGCAAATCCCTGTGTATTTGTTTCTGTAGTTCAGCACTCTGTAGTTTCTTAGGGTAGCAAAAGCAGAGAAGAATGTAATCGGGTAAGAACAGCATTTTATGTTCACTACCTGAAACAGTCCTATTTGTTACTGATAACAAAGTGAATTTAATACCCGTGAGCATATGCTAATGTGTTGTCTTCTAATGGGGAAAATCTTTTTTGAGAAACCAGGTGTGTCACATAGTTTTTCTATGAATTCAGATGCTTAAATTGGTGCTAATTTTTTAAAAGAAAACGTAACAGATGGTTAGCAGTGTATTTGTCTGTTTTTGATACCTATATTTTCTTAAGCGGTTGCAAGCCAAACTTTATAAAAATGACTAATGTGCATTTTCCGCTTCATCAGATTCCCAAATTTTCCTAAAGTAATATGTTTAAACTTCCATGGTAGTTACTGCTTCTTTGGAGCTATTGCTTTCAAGTGTTGTGTACACTAATGAAATGAATACAGTTAGAAAAGATAGCAATGCATCAGTATCCCTTTCTTGAAGTTACATGACATGTTGGGTTCCCCAGGTAGTTTTAGTAGTTTAGTGTAATCAAGATATGTAATTAAAAGCAAATCACAGATACCTGCATGCAGTTAACTCAGTGCAGTGAAGCCTTACCTGTTCATTAAGATAATGTATAAAGAATATATAAATTTTCATCTATTTTGAAGAGGGAATAACAAATAGAAATAATTACCTGTTTTCATACAAATCCAAATGTTAATTCCAGAGAATATATTCTATAGTATACTCCAGAACACATGCTATTAAAGAATAGAATAGGCTCCTTGAAATCCAGTTTTATCTAATGACTCAAAATAACCCCCCTCCAAAAATCAGTTCTTTGAGAGTTTCTTTTGAAATGCCTTCAAGTTTTAACTCCCTTTGGAATGCTTTCTATGGCTTGTTTGGGCCCCCCTTTCTCACCTTCCGTTTACCAAATGTCACAAAAAGTAGCATCAAGCCCTATCACTTATTACAGTGTTCTGATTTTATGGCCTTAATATGAGTTACAGTATGGTATATAATTTCAGAAGAAAGATGTGCTTTGAAGTCTAATTATATAGATATATGTGGCCTCTTCTGCCTATGAAATTAGGCTTTGATTGTCATATCTCATTCTTGATGCTTGTGCAATAGGAACATGTTCCTTTCAATGCAGTGGCTATTTTGTCTGATGCTGGATTTTGTTTTCAGGATGACTAGAAAGTTTTTTGGGTTTTTTATCAACAGCAGTCATGCTTCCTTGTTTTTTTGGATTGATTTTTCTTTAAGGAAACTAGAATTTCATAAGGAAAACTGTCAATAACTAGTTCTGAAGTTCTACTTCAAGCCTCATTCTGAAGCTTTTTCTTTTTCCTCCAAAAACCTTATCGTAAAACCGTACTAAAGCCACTGTAAAATGACAAATAAATATGTATACTTAAAAAATGTGAGCGGTCTGTCTTATTTGCTATAGCTATGTTTTCTTTTTCTTGATTCTTCCTGTGTTGAAGTAGAATGTTTTCTGTACCCAAAATGGTGTATGCTTAGTCACCTTAAAACATAGAGTTTCAGTTACCACTTTATCTTCAATTTAACCAAAAAAAAAGTATTGGTATGGCAAGGGAATGAAGAACAGCTCTAGGAGGTGGTTGGAGCTGCTTTCTCCTGGAGCATTTTGAGACATGAACAGTGCTTGGTTTTACTGCCATGTGTGTTTTGAAATTTGGAGGGCTTTTAAGCGACGGAAGCTTGCTTGGTAGTACTGGCAGATCTGTATTCCCATCCATGTGCTTCAACAGTGTCAGCATCAGATTGTCAGACTTCTTGCAAGTTTCAGGTAAGCTACTGGCTATATATGTGTGTATATGTACATATATAAAAGTACTTCAGAAGAATTTTCTCTTCACCTTGTACTCAAATAATGTACTTCATTTTGTTCTCACTGAACAAGGCAGAGGTACAGGTAACTTGGAAAGCACAGTTCCATTGTACTCGTTTTGAGGAAGAGGTAAATATTCTTGCAAAGACAGTGGCGAGGTTTCCAGGCCCTTTGCAAAGCTTTGATCGAATTGCTTTTAAGGGAGGTTTTGTAGTATTAAAGGAAGAGTTAACATAGCTGCCTTTCTAGATACAGGGCAAGGGCTCAGGGCAAGGGCTCTCAGCTAGACTTTGGTGTTGTAAAAGCTTCAGCTGTGACAGTCTGAAATAATTTTTACAGCGATGTTGCTATTTCTTGTGTGGAGAACTTGGAAGTTTTACCTCTTCCATAAAGGGCATTGCAAAAAACTATCTGGATAAAGCAGGGATGCCCAGGTGATTGCAAAGCTCCTCTGCATTTGATGATAGGATGGTTTTCAGTTTGCTGCTTCAGCTCTAGAGGAAGATCTAATTCATTAAATAGCGAACAAAAAAGAATAAAGCAGCAGGATGATGACGTGTGTGCAAGGAAGTGCTTTTTACAAAGCATTATCCAAGTAGATTCCTTGCCTTAAGCCATACCTTTCCTTTGGACTTCCTATATAAATTTTTTATATGTTTATTATGTATAGTTCTTGAAGTTGGCAGGACAGTTTCAGAAAGGTAAGGAGGAAGGGAACTGTTTAAACAAGACCCAAATAATTTTTGGGGAAAGTGGGACTCAAGAAGGTGGGGTTTTTTCTTAGTAATGAGGTCTCAGAAGATGAAGGAAAAAAGAAGGGGGGGGTGGGGGAGAGAAACAATAAGAATATAAGTGCATGAAATTCAGATTAAGAAACCGCTCAATTCCTGATTACTTGGTGTGAAGGTAAGGTGGCAAAGAAACACATTACACTTAAGCAATGCACTCGTGGAGTCCTCGCAATGCATGGAAGTGGTCACCGTATCCTTCTGAATGAAGGAGCTGCAGCATTGCCCTGGGCACGGAATAGGGAAGCGCTACTTCCCTCCAGGAGCCTCCCGGGGTGAGACTGGCTTTTTGATTTGCTTGTATTTGATCTTAAAACAAGCTGCTTGCTCTTCTCTGGGGAAGAAGAAAAACATCTGTGTGGTTTCTGCTTATTCATCATGAGCTGTTTTAGTGAGACACTGAGTTACCAAGTAGATGGTCACTCTTGCATTTAATCGTGCTGAAGAGCAAATAACGAACCACACTTTATTCTCATATAAAGTACAATTTTCAATACAGTACAGGTTAAAGGATACAGATACCATTGTTCATGTTAAACAACTTCTGCAGTGGCATAAAAGAACAGTGGTTATTTTATTGATATTTAACTGTATATGTGTCATTAATGCTGGTATCAAAATAGTTAATACCTTTCTCATGTGGAGAAAGGTACCTCTGGGGAGATCGGAGGGAGGGAGCCTGCCAGTGACAATCTTAAGACTAATGTGTTCCTATGGGAGTCCTGTAGGGAGGCTAATTATAAGCCAGAGGAACAAATGGCTTTGTAAGAGCCCTCCTCATGCATAAATTAACATCCCTTCGGTGAGAGCACAGGAATGGCGCTGTGCTCTGGATCCTGGGCACAGGACCATGTCAGAGTGCTGGTGGGGACTCTGCAAGGGCGAGATGTAGCTGTGTTGTCTCGTTCCTCTGTACTTGTCTCTGAAACAGCTGACTTAAGGATGCAGGTATGAGCTCAGCACTCTTATAGCCCATGGAATACCTATGGGACCTTGGGTTTGGCTGGTAGAACACACTCCAGCAGGCACAACATCCCTTGATTAAAACCACTCAGCCACTTGGGCATTGAGTGCATGAGTACAAGGCTCAAGGCTAGATGAAAAACACCAGAGTCCTTCCCCAGTACACTGCATGGGCTGACTTGGGAGCTAGTAGTACAAAGTGTCTGAAAGGTTTTTCCAGTGGTAAGAGAAAGGATCCCTGGCATTAGCAGGACAGAGCAGAGGGATTCAGGACCCGAATGACTTTGTATCAACTGCTCACTTTATAATTGGCAGCCTAGTTCTTACTGTTGGGTTTCTTATTTCACCTTTGAAACAGGGGAGTCTGCTGAAATCAGGAGGTGGCTTTTCTCCTACATCTCAGCTCCACTTCAGGCTGAGCACACCCCTGTTCATTTCCATCTGTTAATTTCGCCGAAGGTTTCAAAAAACTCTTCCATCTCTTTCTGGAGCATCTCATTTCTTCTCTCTGCATCTTCCTTTGCTCTCTCTGCATTTCGCATTTTCATCTCCACAAGACTGTACCACTTGCGCTGCTGTCCCAGTTTTGAATGCATGCCCTTAATCTCCGACTGCAGCTCCCTGTTCCGCTGCTCCAGGCTGTTGGGAAGATACATATTGGAAATGAAAGGATTTTTCCTCCCTCTTAATAAGGCTAAAAGGCTTTTTTAAAGCTATCCCTTTTTAACATATGTTCCCATAAATACAAGTGTTGGCATCCCCAATTCTTTTGCAATTTATGGTGTTACATATTAAAATAAAAGCTGCCTTGTTTACTCATCCTAATTTATAATATATATAAATACCATATAGCCAAATGAATCAGTTTTGGGGTTGGTTGTTTTTGTAGTGGAATATTAGAGTAGTCAAATGGCAATGCAACATATTATAGGAAACACTTAGGATATTGCTTATATTGCAGTTCCCTTGAACTGCAATGGAAAATATAAGCAGAATATAACAAACAGATAATAATAATTTAAAAAAGGCTAAAAACATGGGAAAAGTTCCTTGAGTCCCATTACTAAGAAGAAATTGAGGAATACTTCAAGAAATTAAAGCTTAAATGGATCTTTTTTCTTTACACAATATTCAAGGCAAAGTGTAATTCAACAGTACCCACTTGCCATCTGTTTTAACGATGCATGTTGAGGTATCTTGTTTTATGTGAATTCACATGACATATTTGTAACTTGTAGCTAATGAACAATATTATACTTAAGTTCATTCCTTTTAATTGCACAACAGAGAAGCAGCGCTATTTGGAAAGTGGAGCTTGGAAATGTTGCTGCCTTTTTTGCTTTGATAACACGCAATGGCTAAATCTCTATTCAATTTCTAAGATTAGAAACTGGGAGAATACTTACGAGCACTTTCCTCCGAGCTGTTAAAATTCATGACTTGCAATTTATAAAGAATAATGACTTAGTGCTAACGCTGCTGAGCAGCCTGCGTGTTCTTCCCTAGAGAAATGCTCAATATTGGATTAAGGCAAAAGGGAAAAATACACAACAGACCAGAGGCTTTTCAAGAGCTTTGTGCAGCCCTGCAAAAAAAAAACTCTTGTAGATGGTCTGGAGTTTCTCAAGCACTTCACATGAAAATGAATTCAAATAACTCTGAATAACTGCTAACCTAACCCGGTAATGCTGGATTCCGGTGACATTCAGTGTTATGTGGAGGCATTGACGGCAGCAGCAGCATCCACACACCCTACTTGCGGCTAAGGACCCTGCGTACAACAGGAAGAAATGCCTTCGCTGAAGCCTCATAGTTTTATAAATCTTTTACCTTGCAATCTTAGATTCATACTCATCCTTCTGCCTGGACATCAGCATCTTCAGCTTTGCCAGGTGCTGCTGCAGGGATGTTGGGTTTGCTGGCACGTCACTGGGGGAAGCCAAGCTGTCGCTGTTGTCCATGGGGACATGTCCTGTGTTTTCCTGATCCCGCAAAACATGACTTACAGCTGTGGTGGTTCCCTGGGAGTCTTCTGGGTGGGCAGGTCTTGTCAAATATCTTGAAGGAGGGCTTTCCTCAAACATGTTCGGCAGCAGGAGCCTGCAGAGCGTGCCCGGCCAGCGCCGCCCGTGCCCTCCAGGCTCTGTCAAAGGCTCAATGCCTTTTCTGTTCTGGAGGAGACCTTGTTTTCGTGTCAGTCTCGCTCAGCCGTGTCCCAGGCTATGAGAGTGTTCTTCCTCCCCACAGCTGCTTGAAGCTTTCCAAATACTTGGAAATCGTCCATTTTGCTGGAGCCTGGATCTTGTTTCAGGCTCCAACGTTGCTTTTTGTACACAGCAGGTTGAGGTCTTGAGCTGCTGCTCCCCTCTGCTGCCTGCTCGCCTCTATCGTCATGGCTGAGTTGTTCTCATCTCTAGGAACTACTACTGCTTTCCTACACCCAGTCTGCTCGGTGTAGTTTGTCTGACCTCTGTAGGTGGTCCATTTGATAGCTTGACTAGTTTCATTCCTGGGCTGGGGCAGTGAATTGTGCAGCACTGTCCCGGGGCTGTGCAAGGGGAGCAGAGCGCCCACTTTGGCTGCAAGGACAGGGCTCCCTGTGTTCTCCTTCACACGCATTAACAAAGAGACGTGTTCCAGCTGGTTTGGCTGCCCTGTATCGAGCTGGTCAGGCGTGAGAAAAATGACATGAATGTAAAATGGCTGGCTGTGTCCCTTGTGCACCCACTGTGTCTGCTCCGGAGAGCAAATCGCAGTGCTGCAGGCGAGGGAGGCTGGCTCCTCCAGTCACGATCCTTCAAGGACAAGAAGCTGGAGGTTAAGGAAAAATAGGCCACATCAGAGATACTTCAGTTCCTCTTGGGAAAAAACTATTTGATGTGAATAAATACAGAGTGTTTATTTTAGCTGCCTGTTCTCACAAGAGAATCAAGCGTGGTACAGAAATAGCTTGATTACAACTAAAGGAAGAGCAAGTGATGCACGCAGTTTAAATGCATATCTTAAAAATTATAGAGATGGTTTAAAATAAGCTGGAAAATTGTTTCCTCTCCCCGCCCCCTACCTGTTCAGTCTCGTGGTGCAAGAAGTGAAAATGAGCTTCTAAAGAAAGTCTGGGGTGAGGATTATGTTTAAACAGTACATAAGGCCTTAGACTTCGGTGGGTGAGATGCTATGCTGGAGGGAGGTGGGGAGAAAGCCACAAACCTGGTTTTGCAGAAGTAAAGTAATAAACTGATTTAAACACCACCAACACCACCCCCCAACACTGCAGTTGCTGCTAACCTAGATTTTTCCTCCAGAAAAAGATATTCCTGGAGTATTAATGCCCATGCTTTACATGGGTTCTGTGTCTATTAATAAGCTCACAGATGGCTGTAGTTTCTGATGAATCAGATTCGGTTTCATTGATTAATCTGTTTTCTCCCCACCCCGAAGGAGGGAGGCGGCAGCTGTGCTGACCTGCAGCTGCTATTGCAGGAAGCCATCCCGGCATTGCTGCCCAGCGGGAGGCTGGAAGGGAGCTGCTGTTGTCTCTAAGTCAGGATAAGGAATGGGAGAGCCGAGGGGTCCCCCTTTGAGGGTGGATGGGTGGGAAGACCTGCCCTTCTTGGTCCCCTTTGCAGTTACATTGCTGTAACAACACGATGAGGGTGAAATTAAGGAGGTCAGTGGGATGCAGGAAATGTGGAGACCTCTGGTCGTGGCCACCAAGCCAATGTATTGAGGAGATGGGAGATTTAGGTCAGATATAAGGAAGGAATTGTTTACTGTGAGTGTGGTGAGGCACTGGAACAGGCTGCCTGAGGTAGTTGTGGATGCTCCATCCCTGGTAGCGTTCAAGGCGGGGTTGGATGGGGCTTTGAGCAACCTGCTCTAGTGGAAGGTGATGCAGAGGATCCTGCCACAGAAAACTGTTTCTTCAAGCAGGAGACTGCTGTGTGTCCTGCAGACCCAGGTACAGACGGGTTTATGCAGCTCGGGTAGCTTTCTGTGGCATGGACCAGTACTGACAACAGCTGATGAATCAGAAATCGCATCCCTGAGGTTCTTAGACGGTCCCATAACACCTCCTTCATAGGGTGGCTGCCAAGCTCCAGGCTGGGAACTTGGAGTGCATCAAAGCAACATGAACAGTGTATGACAGCTGGAATCTCATCTCCTCTGTGCTTCCTCCCCTAATTATAACCCTGATCAGGCACAGCACCATATAATGTGGTTTCCCCCTCCCCTTCTGGATTTACATTTATTCGTACGCCACGTTCTCCTTTCACCTTCCCTATGGCTTCTCAGGGAAGATAGCTTGTATTACTTTCCTGACATTTTAAAGGTCAGCAATGAAAAGAGCTGTGTATTTTCTTGCCCCGAGGCATAAGAAGAGCTCTGTTCCAGGCTCTCAGCTTGCAGGGAGCTGGGATGTTTTGAGAAATTGTTTCTTATTTTGGACCATTTGGGGATGGAGCTTGTGATCCTCTGCGATGACCTCTCCCCCGAGCACAGAGATGCTGCCATGTGTGGTTAAAATTTAACATGCTTGAAATAGTTCCTCCAGGCGAGCTGTGGGATTCAGCCTCCCTCGGTTCTGGTCCTGTGCCAGCTGCCTGTTCCCCTGCATCGCCTCTAGAGGAGACACTGAAGTGCCCTCGCTTCACCGTTTGTAGGCTATCATTGGCACTGTGGACAGAGGAGATGCAAATGTTCCAAAAAAGATGTCAATTTGCCCCAGGGATGTGCATGTTTGAGGTTACTGCTTAGATAAAAGCTCATAACTTCCTGTACACAAAACCTGATGATAATTGGACTCTGGTTTTATAAGCCAGGTTTATCAGTGCTTACACCTCTGCAACATGGTGGTAGAGACAAGCTCAGCTGCGACAAGGGAGAAACCAGAGTGATCTGCACACAGCTTGCAGGGCATCTCCTTAAGCCAGCTTCAACCTCAGTGTGTGAAAAGCTCTGTGTAGTGTGTGCAGGCAGCCAAGTGCTGCCCAAAATGCACTGCCAGGTGTACACCAACATGGTTGGGTGAGGGAACACCTAAAAACCAACACTCACCCTTGCTGAGCCCCTTGTGCAGTTTGGCTTTAGAATGTGTCCTGACCTGGGAAGCACCACTGGAAGGCTGCTGCCCTGCTCAGCAGGATGAAGTTGGAGCCAGGATGGACGGGTCTGAGGTTTAACCATTTTAGATGTTCTTTGGGAAAATATTTTCATTCTCTTTGGTGACAATGACACACTCGCCCTGAAGTGTCTCTGCTAAACTTGATGTATTTTATAGTCACTATGAGCTAGGTTAGGCCCATACATTTGTATGAGTTGTTTGCTTACACACATTTATCCAGACCGAACTTCCATACCACCTCTTTGTTGTAACGAAAGAAACAGTTCTCATGGACTGTCTTTTTACAGAATGATTGAACTTGAGCTATGTTTGGAAGCCAGAACCCAATAAACACACATGAACTGGTTTATGTATTAACGAAACTACTTGTAGTTAATGTTTTGTATCTAAAATTGAATTTATTGCCATCTTGGTTTGCCATTAATGAATTGAAAGTTTTGCTCTTGCTGGTATTTTTCAGCCTGGACTCCATGATGTTAAATAGTCAATCCCATAGTCTCATCTCTTGCTTTCCTCTTGCACTTGAATTAAAAATACAATCACTTTCCTGTACTTTTCTTTTACCAAATCCCATTTGGTCTTTTTAACTCCAAACGAACCATTTACTGTGCAAAATATGGTGAGTAAATGGAAACAAAGACAACGTTCTCTCTGCACCTGCAGAAAGAGGCCCAGGACGCCTCAATCTTGGCTGGGACAGGCTCTGGTTCCAGGTGCTTACTGACTGCGGGAGTCTGAACTCATTTAAAGTGCTGGCAGCAGTCCTGTGTTGGTTGATAGCAATCTCTTTGCACAGCGAAACAGCAACACAATAATAAAAAGCAAACTTCCATAACCTGATTTTGAGAGCTAATTAAATTTCTGATCTTTGTTTGCCTTTTTGTGGTGCTTGTTCTTATACAAAGGTGTTGCCACATCCCAGTAGAGGAGGAATAGGTATGTATGGCTCGATGCCAGAAGAACCTGAGCATTTCAAGCTTTGGTGCTTGTCAGGAATATTGTGTACTGCTCTGTCTGCATAACCTAATGCTTTTGTGCATACATACATGGTCTGCAGCAGGACTGCATCACAGAAGATGAGGAAACTGCTTGAAAAATAGAGCTGGAGCCTCCTTACTGTGACCCAGCAAAGAGCTGCAGCTGACTGCGGGATCACCTTGTTCCCTGCCAAAACCAGGTTGTATCCACTGCAAACAGCCCCCACAACGCTCTGGGGCTGGAGCTGCCCGTGGGCTTTGGAGTTCTTCCCGGTGGGAGATGCTGTCAAATGTAACGGGCTGTTGTTGCCAGAGAGCAGCAATGAGTGGGAAGGGAAAACGACCTCCTTTTCTCTCCAAAGAACGGTAGCATTCAGCTGCTTACCCACTAGATGTCACGGTTGGGTCTGGGTTTGTGCTGCTGTGGCCAGAAGCCACATTGAGCCTAAATGCCTGGCGAGGAGAAATCACTCAATTTGCTCAATTTGGTGTCAGTTTGTGACAAACATCTTATGAAAACAAGCCATAAATTAATTTTCATCGCTTAAACAAGGGCAAAAAGGCCGATGAGGGGGAATAGTTAAACAGCAGAGGCTCTCGGCAGGAGGGGGCACTGTGTGCTTTGCTATATCTAAGGGAATGTGCATTTGGGATGAGTTTATTTTAGGTGGGATGCTGTGCAGCTGCAGACCGACCACCCCATTTCTGCTGTGATGTGGTAGAAGCCCTGTGCCATGGGGAAAGCTCCGGAGGAAAGAGCTTGTGACCCTGGAGCTTCTCCCTGCTCCTCCTCCTCTTCCCATACCACGCTGGTTTTGGATTAAAACCCGCTTTGGACATCAACGCTGGGTTAAAGTGGGTAGAGGGGTGTTGTTGGAAAGGGCTGGGTGAAGGAAGAGGGAGCATGGGGAGGGATAACCAGGGCTGCAGCATGGGCAGCATCTGCATTGCTCTTCCACAAAAAGCATCCTCATTAAATATATGCAGACAGCTTTCATCCAAGCAGATTTTCTTCCCCCTCAGCTCTATTTTGTGTCTTAAACATAGTTTTCATGTTTGCTTTAAGTGTAGGGCATACATCTAGGGGGGAAATGGCATTTCATTTGAAACTCGTGTTCAAATTAACTCGCCCATCCTTCATTTTCTTCTGTACAACAGCTCCTGTCATGTATAATGGGGAAAAACTGCTTGGAAGAAACCCTCTCAGACTGCCTTTCTCATGGACTCTGTTTTCAATTGGAGGCAGTTTTGATGCAATTCCCTACTTCATTTTTATTTTAGGTCTGCGGATCTTCGAGGAAAGGTTTCAAATACTCGGTTTCTTCAGGGCTAGAGGCAAACTTGTGCTTTCAAAATGACCCTCAACTGCTCACAGGGAACGGCCTGTTTAGTTCGGCATTTGTATTTCTGGTTAACATTAGTGGGAGCTGCTGGTTTCCAGGCTGTCACTCAGCTTTAAGGATGGTTCCCATCCCAAGGCATGTTTCCATGTGGGACTTGTGCCTTTGCATAAGGACAAGGCTTTGACTTTAAAATAGCAGAAACATCGAGAGCTCTTTCGGTCCCTCTGGAAATGATCATTTTAACAAATGCCTGCTGCCGCGCTTCAAGCGAGCTGTCGTGTTTAGCTGCATTCTGGATGGTGTCTGTAAACACAGCAGCTGTCTGCATGCAAACGGGACTTTCCAGCAGTGCAGGATATGAAAAGAATCTTATTACCAGTTAAAAGAAACCAGCAAGAGAGGCTCAAAGAGCTCGGATGATGCCAGCTTCCTATCAGCTCCAGCAATAGTCTAGACATTGCAGAGAGTCATCAGATCAACGTGATGTACTCTCCGCATTTACAGCTCTACATCTCTTAAAGAGAGCAGGGAAAAGTGAGCTTTCCTCCAGGGATTGGTAAACTCCTAAGGGCTCCTTCTTTCCTCTGTCCCTTCTTATTTATTTATTTCCCTCTTCTCATATCTGGTCTCCTGGGTCACCTCTTCAGTGAATCACAACTTAAAGCATGCGACAATGACCTTCATTTAATGTCATTAACCTCGCTGACAGCCTTGCTTAGAAACCACATTGCTTTTTGCAAACTCTCCTGGGGCAGGGATATGGTTGCTTCATTCTGGATGAGCATCCAGCCCTGCTGCAGGGGCTGGAGATGGGCTGTGGCTGTCAGAGCTTGGATGGGCTCTATCCGGAGGAGGCATGGCTTCCTTGTCCCCTTCCCTGAGCTTTTCCTGAGGGTGGTGGAGATGGGTTGGAGCTGAGACCTGGCCCTGCCCTGAATATTCCCCTCAGCTACAGCCTGCTCTCCTGTCTGCTCCATTAGCTGCTGTACCCCAAAATGGTACCCCATGATGGGGCAGCTTACTTGCTGGAGTGCAAAGCCAGGGATCAAAGCGGGGTTTTGTGCCATGCCTTGTGGGCAGCCGAGCCATGGGCAATGCTAGAGGGGAGACTCTGCTCGGCCTCCCTGCACTGAGGAGATTCCCAGAAGAGAAACAACAAAACTCCAGAGGAAATAGTGCTCTCATGATATCTTCTGGCCAGGCCAGAAAGAGAAAATGCCAGGAATTCCCCAAGAAAATCTGTATTCTTTCACTTTCCAGCTGAACTGTCCAGAGCTGTGTGGGAAGGAGGAGCAGCAGCGCTTGCGCATGTCCTGCCTCCCACCAGCACCGAGACTGGTTATTTCTTACTGGGCTCTTTTAACCACATTCAAACAAAATTTATTTGGTGCTCCTGGGTTTTTTCTTCTTGTCATTTGTGTTGACATGATTGTTTTGGGAATAATAATAATAATAATGTTCAAGGTCAGGTTGGACGGAGCTTGGAGCAACCTGCTCTAGTGGAAGGTGTCCCTGCCCATGGCAGGGGCTTGGAACTGGATAAGCTTTAAGGCCCCTTCAACCCAAACCACTCTGTGATTCTGTGTGACTCTGTGTTGGGCTGGCGCATGGCTGCATTGTTTGTGTGTTACAGGGAGCGAAAGGCAGCAGGAGGCTTGTGGAAAAGTAGCACTTCTTTGTTAGCATTTATGGAGAATACATATTAGTAATTTAATCACTTACGTTATTTTACCCAGGCAAAGCAAACTGACAGCAGTTAACTCAGTGGAAGGAATAAATCCATGCTCTTATTCAAACATATTAGAAAAATGCATATTAAAAATGAACCAAATGATAACTTTAGAGGGTTTAAAATTATGGCTATAAAAAGCCCCAACAATGGTTTGAAGGTACTTGACTGAAAGTTGTTCCTGTCTAATCACTGCCCTGTGAAAATGATTCTCTTTTCCCTGTATCCACTGCTGGGGGCTGCGTGCTTCATTGCAAGAGTTTAAACTGCCCTTCAGCTCAGGGTCCTGCCTATGGGGTCAGCCCTTTCTGCTTCCCTCATCCCTCCGTCCATGGAAGTTTTGCATAGGTGAGGGACAGACCCCGGGGTGTCCAGTTCATCCCACCCAGTTCAGAATTTGGGGGAGAATAAAACTGAAATGGTGTGTGAGCCCTGTCCTGCTCTGATGCCACAGGCCTGCCCCGGGCGAGCACGGGGGAGTTGAGGAGGAAAACACCGTGTTAGGCCCTCTGATTAAATCACTTCTTAAATGTCACTTGAAGAGAGTGGTCTTAACGTTGAGTCATTACCAGCCATTTGCATGTACAATAACAACAGGGAAAAAGATAAAAAATCAATACAGGAATCAATAGAGAGCTCCCTGCTCCGGGTCTTTTGCCCAGGGCTTGTCATTAGTAGATGCTCAAGGAGCAGAGTACTATTAATTAGAAGAAACATTTGCAATCCAAGGGAAATTACTGGCAGCTGGATAATCGTCGGGTGTTTTTTAACTGAGTTTTTGGAGGTGGGTTTGTTTTCCCTTCTCTTCTGGACTCCTCTGTGTCCTGAGTGAAGCGTCTGCTTCCCACCTGTATTTTTCTCACCTGGGACTTTGGGAAAGGGTGAATTTCCAAAACATGTGAACAAAAGATAGGGACAGCCCTGCTTGAGTTTAACCCCTCTCTTAAATCTTTGGGCAGTAAATCTCTGATCCCTCCTTTCTTGTAACCTTCCCCGCAGCAGAGCTGAGCTGAATGCTGCTGGAAGCCTCAGCCCTGGCCTGAGCAGGACCAGGACCAGGCAGGTGGGTTGAACATCACCATTCACTTTTATCCAAATAGAGTGAATTGCACCAAACCTCCAGGATAAAGCCTTGCTGCCCACCCCAGCTGCACCCAGGGCTGTAGCATCCCACCATCCACAGCTCATGGCACCACTGAAGTGTTGGTGCTGTGGCCTTTGGCTGCTCGGCCCTGGCCACTGGGGAATGGCCCTGTGCTGAAATTCAGTTTTGGAGCTCACAGTGTACCCATCTGCAAACATCATTTATCATAGAATCACAGAATCACAGAATCACAGCCTGGTTTGTGTTGGAAGGGACCTTAAAGCTCATTCAGTTCCAACCCCCTGCCATGGGCAGGGACACCTTCCACTAGACCAGGTTGCTCCAAGCCTCGTCCAATCTGGCCTGTTATTGTCTGTGGTTGTGTATTTACTTTAGTTAATAACCATATGCTGAAACCACATTTAAGATACTCTTTCTCCCCTGCATCATGGTTTAGCCGATGCCAGGCAGCCGCTATTAGGTGGCTTTGTATTTTGGGGTTTTTTTCTTACTCACTATTACTGGCTTGAGACCATTTACAGGCCCCAGGGAGGATGGGGGAATAAAAAAATATCTTTAAAACCAGCAATAATTCTTAGTAAAATATTCTAAATAATTCATTGCTTATTGGCTGCAGAGTGCTATTAAATGTCTTTTAGCTACTACTTGTATAAACTCTTAAAGCCTTGATTCAAAGCCAAGCTGAGGTTAATGATATGGCATTTTCTGTGGGAAGCTCAGTGCTGCTGATAAAGCAGCTCCTGCAAACAGCCCCACGGAGCCGGACATGGTCCTGGGGGGTGTGGGACTGTGGGTGCCCATGCTGGGACCTGGCGGTGATCCCAGCACCCATCCAGCACCCATCCTGCAGACACAGCACCATGGCAAGGCATGCAGAGGAGGGCTGAGGCTCTCCCGTATGCCTTGAGGCAGGTAGATCACGTTCAACCCCACCACGGGACTTAGCCCTGAGGCTTAGGGCAGTAGCTTCACCCCTGCTTGTATCAGCACTGCTCTTCTATTTGTAGGGTTAGATCTTAAATACATGACGATTTGTTGGGCTGAGGGCTTTCCAGTGTATACTGTTGCTCCTCCAGTGATGGAGCAGCGTGTGTGGGCATTTGCCAATGCCACTGTACTTGGCTTTAACCATTTTCTCAGGATAGCTGCACTTAGAAAGTCTTCTCATTCTTGCCCATGTTCTAGAGAAGCTGGGTGGAAAATACACTGTATTCGTGTCATCCTCTCTCAACAGTAACCCTCAGGATTTAAGCATGGCAACAACTGCCTTTAAAGCATGGAAGAAAGGGCAGTAAATGAGAATACAGCAGTGGCTCTATTAACTTGCTTCTCCATTAGCCTGTTTTCTATGCACGTGTGCTGGAGATAAATGAGAGCTCAGCAGGCTGGGCTCAGCGCAGTGCCAAGCATTCCCCATCTTTGTAGTGTGAAGGTGTTTTTTCTTTCTTTATTATATGCCTGCTCACCTCCATCATGTATTTGTTTCTATTTGGGTTAATCCAAATTGTTCCCTTCTGCCACATGTGCTTCAGCCCCTAAATCTGACCTGGATGAGTCATTGCTTGCTGGGTGAGAGGGCTGCACTGGGCACAGCATTAGGCCCAAGGTGTCTGCCTCCAGCTCATCTCTCTGAGCATCATTTTCTGGTGCAGCTATAATGTAAAGGCTGAAAGAGCCTGAGGCACAAACATTTATATTTAAATTTTCTCTATAAAGCTTTTTTTAGTTGCTTCTGCCCATTAGCAAGTATCAGCATCTCTCTGCAGAGAAGATGCTAAACACTTGGGTAGAAAGTAAGAGCTATGATATGGCTCAACAGCCATCATGTCCATCACATCTCAAGGCCGTTTTCATCAGGGATTCAAGCAGAGCTCGTGGGGTCTGTAGCACGAATGGCTGGTGGAACCATAAAAGGTTTTCCAGTTTCAATTGCACTTAAAAGATGAACATTGAGGAGTTTTGGCTATTTGTTTTGTTATTTTGAGTGTAAGATAGGTCAGATCATGACTTAAACCACAGAACCATCTGCAGCGGTGATTCAGCTTAGTTTCCGCGAAAGAGTATTTTGTTCCTAGACCTGAAAAATATCAATCTCAGCCGCTGGCCCTCATCCAGAAGCCGCTCACCCCATGGCACTGGGGTCTTCATGCTCAGCTAAAGACACAGTGTTTGCAGGATCCAGCTCAGGGTGTTGTTTGGAACCCAGTGGACATGATGTAAGGTCTGTTCCCCCTGAAGGTCTCCAAGCATTTCGCAAATGATGACCTTCACTGTATCTCCTGGTGGTGGGTAAACAGTAAAATACTAATTTTACAGATGACTAAACAGTGTAGAGTGTTTAAATGACTTGGCCAAGGTCAGAGCAGACAGCAATGGGGCTGGGAGGAGAGCCCCGTCCTGCTCAATCCCATCACTTCCTCTAACAGCTCCGAGCAGCCCCTGCCTTTAGCAGAGCTCGATGGCACGGTGTGGAATTTTAATGGATCTCAATTTCGTATACAGCAACTGTCAGGATATAAACTGCATTTTTCAGAGTAAATATTTTATCAGGTCATTTTGTGAGGCCTCTTGCATTTCAAATTGCACTTGGCAGAAACCAGGCTCTGGGAAATCAGAAAATAAGCTGCCCCCTGAGTGACAGCTACGAGGGAACAGGAGAGTTAAGGGATTAATTTGTTTGATTAAATCTTTAAAGAGTTTACTCTGAGAGCGCAGACAGGCCTGAAGATTACAGCACGGGTGCAGTGGTGGGCAAAGCAGTTATTTAGATAGAGCCCATGCGCTATCTTTCATTTTTCTCAGTCCATAATTACTAATAAATAAAATAAAAGCAAAACCACAACCAAAGCAGTGGGATTAATTACCAGGTTATTTTTGCTCGTCCAGGATAACCAAGTAGTGCAGATGACTGATGGCAACCCCAATGCTTCCTGCAGCCACCAGCACCCGGCCATCAGAGCTCCAGGGATAAATCCATTGGTATAAATCACTATGCTGAGAGTGATCAGTTCCATGGCTCATGCTCCGAGGAGAAACTACACTTTATCTGGAAGGAACTCCAGTGTTTGGGCAACATAAATTGTGTCTGGACCAGGCTCTTGTCAGGCTATTTAAAGGTGTGCAGCTCATATTTCTAATTACACTGCTGAAATCAGGACCCAAGGCATCCACATATCAGACTTGTTCTCCAGAAGTTAAAAGTCTGACCTTAAGCTGAAAACACAAGTGTTGACTGTGACCATAGTATTTACAAGTACTTTCTAAAGCTGCTATGGATTGTAGGATCATAGAATGGTTTAGGTTGGAAAGCGCCTTTAAAGGCCATCTCATCCAACCCTCCCGGTGGAAGAGGAAGCCACTCATACAAATCTGAACCCATGTTCGAAAGACACCAAGAGTCTTGCTGTGTACAAACCATTGACCATTGCCAGGTTTTATGCTGACAACATCCCAGCCATTGACCCGGACACTGCTGGGCCTGTAAATTCCCTGCTTTGTGTGGCTGCTGGAGGAGACTCCCCAAAATAACAATTTATTTTTTATCTTTGAGTTGAGGATCTGCAGCCCACCTGACCCAGGCACAACTGGTTTGGCTGAGGGTTGCAGTGTGAAGGTGGCACACATCTCAGATTAGAGCATTGACTACACCTGTGGCCACAACATTATGGCCCAATTCATCATGCTGGGTAATTTCTTCAATTCCAGTGGCTCACAAGTGGAGCAAAATGTCTTTCAGTGCCTTGAGCTTGGTCTTTTCCATCATCAATGGAGATCAGCCCATTTGCTTGCTGGTGGTGGGTCTGTCCTGCCCCCCTTCAGGAGACAACAAATTGCCACCCACCACCCCTATGGGAATGCCAGGAGCCTTCCCCTGCTCCTCCCCACTAAAGGGCTTCCTTCATGTCAGGTCTTCAAAACACAACAGCAAACCCCAAATGGGAAAGAACCAAATTAGCTCCAGGCAAATTGGCCACATTTGGCAATGGGGGATTTACATTCAGCTTTGGGGGGTGAGGTGGGGGTGAGGGTGCATTGAACTGCCCTGGTGCAGCATGATTTGTGCACTGCATGTGGCTCGGGGCTGGATGGGAGATCGTGAAGAGGCTCTGGCCAGTGCTGCAGCGCAGGGGGACTTTTGCTGAAGTATATTTTACCTTCCCACACATTAAGGCAATTGCTGAAAGCACGCATTCAAGGTAGAAACAGTTTGGAGGCACTGAAAGTTTTGATCACGTTAATAAGATCTGTTTTCATTAGGGCTAAAAGACTGAGCAGTCCCCATTTCTCATCCCTTCTGCTGAACCTCCAGTGCCACTCATCAGCAGCCACCAACGCAGCTTCTGAGAAGTGTCTTCTGTGTCTCTGGCCATTTGTTGCTGCCATCTGAAAACATAAGCATACTTACTTAAATCAGTAGTAATTAATGTTTGGTTTTTTCCTCCATTTTCCCTGTGATATGCAATGCAGCCGGAGCAGGGCAACACAGGTTTTCACTTTATTTAATTACTTGAATGCAACAGTTCCCTGCCAGCTGCAGGCTGCAGTGCACCGGCTGTCGCAGGGGAGCAGCTGAAGAAGCTGTTTATTAACTGAGTTTGCTCCCCAGGAACATGAAGCTGGCTTTTCATAAAGCCAATGTTAACGATGGGTTAAGGTGCTGCTAATTAGGGACAACTCCCCCTGGACAAATCTTTCCTGGGACAAGTGGAGCTGCTGGGGCTGGATCATGCCAACACCTCTGGCCCAGGTGGTGTCTTCAGCTGCATTAATCACTTCAAGGCCAATAATCCACCCAATTTGCCCTCAGCTGCCCAGAAGGTGGGATGAGCTCATTACAGAGGTTGGTCCTCCACCCAATGGCCCTGGGGTGGGCAGGTATAAATAAGGAGCAGCCCCTAGCACCAGAAGTATGCAGTGTGGCTAAGGCTAGAAGCAGGTTGGATCTGTGCTGTGTGAAAGAATTTTTGCCTTCATTTTGAAGGGCAGAAGTGGCTGTGGAGCTGCAGTTGTACCCTTCGACTGACCAAAGGAGATACCAGGTAAGAAGTATTTCTTGAAAATTAAGTTTTTTTAATGTGTTAAACTGCAGGAGAGCTCAGTGTGTTTAAATACCTCATCAAGCACTTGTAATCTTGTGCCAGGCTTGTAAATGGGTGGTGTGTGGGGTGAGCATCTGCCTTGTGTGAATAGTGACCTGGGTGGGAGAAATAGGCAGGGTGTCTCCCTGGTTTGGTGGCCGCATGGGGAAGCGTTCAGAGTGGGGCTGGATTTTGTTGTAGGTGGTAACTCAGAGCCTCCCCCTTTTGGCCTGAGGTTCATCAGACCCTGTGGCTTGTTCCATTGTGTCTGGTTTATGAAATGTGGTTTGGCTGGTGTTCTTCTGGTAGCCCTGACCATATAGACATGGTGTATGCCAACCTATTGAGATGAGCTCACTTGGTTTGAGGCTTGGCAGAGGCGATGGTTCCCGGTGATGCTGAGGTATTGCTGTGCTGCGGGCAGGGTAGCCAGTGAATGTGAACATCAGTCTTGCTTTTCGTTTGCAATTAATGTTGGTTTTGCTCCTTGAGCTCTTGTTGTCTTCAAGGCATGCAGGCCTGTTCTGTATCATTAACCTGACAGCCAGTGAATAGTAGCCTTTATTTTGTTGTCTCCAAAACAATGAAAGTCCTTCTGTGGAAAATGAATGGAAGATCAGATTATAAAAATCCTACAGGCGTGCTGTGGTGAGGCACTGAAAAGCCGAGGTCCCTCTTGATTGCATCACTTGGATGTTATCCACACAGGTACCAGGGAGAAATAAGACCCCAAATTATTGAAGTCATAGTTTAAGGGCAATTGAACAATGTGCATCCATGATGCATTGGATGAGTGGTTTGTGAACCACAGAGGAATGGGGCTGTGAGTGAAACAGATACATGGCTGTGGCAGTGCTGGTTTTACCCTTGTGCAGCTCTCTCAGGCCAGATCTGTTTCTGGCTTCCTTGTATTTGGATTAACTCAAAGCAGCAGAGCTTTGCTGGTTTGAGTCAAAGTGGGCAGGGTCTGACCTACTGAGTTTGGGTTGCTCTGGAGTAGGATGTAGCTGGGGTTGGTGCTAATGAGCAAGTATACAAAGAAAGGGGGAATGATTGTGTGGAGATATCGCATAGTTTCATTGACAAATGATGTGTTCACTGCAAAATGACAGATTTTCAACACAAGCACTGTCCTATAGTTTTTCCTATGTCTGATGTACAATTCTTCTCATTTGGTCAGTAGCGGAGAATAGGAGCTGGATACCCAATGTGTAAATTTATACAGCTTTACAAATGGAACACAAGTGTGTTTCCCAGTGTCCTTGTCAAAATAGTGGTGCTGGGACAAACCCAGAGGTGCTCTCCTGAAGCTGCAGCAGAGGCTCTGAGTTCATGTTGTGGTGCTGGGAATAGGAGGATCCTGCTGAAATTCTGTGGCAAGTCTTTGCAGAGCAAAGATTTCCCATAAAGCGAATGGCCCTGAGCTGTAACTTAATTGCACTTCTGGTTTTCTTTTCTTGTAGTATTATTCCAGGAGCAGTTTGGATTCCCATAATATTGTGGTGTTATGTATATGTAGGAAACAGTCTGGTGAGAGCCAGCTTATGGTGTAGAAAGAAACATCCTGAGGGACTGAATGCCTCGGGGATGAGGTTTAAACTGTTTCCTCGCACAAGCCCTCCAAGCTGAAGGAAGGGTTGAGGCAGTGGTGTAGCAGGTAACATTCTTGTTCCCACTGGCATCATCACCATTGTCCTGTGATGCTCTCAGCGATGCTCTCAAATTTTCCCTACAGCCTAAAGCAAATTTCCAGCATTTCTGGGTGGCATGACTTAAAAATGTGCAAGATCCAGCACTGGTTTGGAAAACAGCCTTCTAAACCTGCCCTGATAACACAGCATTGCCTGATCTCCCTGGTGCCTCCAGCACCACCCTGAGCTGCCCCCAGGAGGAGTATGGGGAAGGGCTGGGAGCAATATTCCCCCTGCCCATGCTGGAGAGCAGCCTCGATCCAGACAGCTGCCTTGGATGGCTGCAGATCCATTTGGTGTGTTTAGGATACCACCTCTGCTGTCATCCCACCCTCTGTGACTACCCTTGCATTGCCAGGGAACCCATCCTAATGATGGAAAAATTCCTTGCATAATTAACTCTTGCATCTTGCCCATAATAGACCTTAAACAGCCAAAGCATTATCGATCCCCGGCAAAGAAGAGTCATGGAACCATCCCCATTAATGAAAACAGATTTTGGGGAATTCACATATTCTTCTGTCTCAGGCTAGAACGCAGAGTGGTTGTAAGATGAAGCTGAGGAAAAATGAGGCATGTTCAGCTCTGGAGGCCCCTGCGCATATTAAACCCCTGCAGAGAGTTCTGCACTGCTGGTTTGCTATCTGGGTTGAGAGAGGAGGGCATTTGCTTTGTCAGGGATGGAGTAGGGAAACTGAGGCAAAGGGATCAACACCACTACTCTAAATGACCACAGGCATATCTGCTGTATTTAGGGTGTTGCAGATGATGTAAAGGGCTTTTCTGCAGCATAAGAAGAGGTGATGGAGAAAGATGTCAGCTTTAATTTCATGCTGTGGAAGCCTTAAGCAAGAGTGGATGTAATGTTGGGCTGGTCTGGGGGCTTTGCACTGTGCTGGCAGCCTGTGAACTGCGCTGCTGGGGTTTTTCCTGTCCTGATGCCTGGCTGGGCAATGTGGGGCTCAGGCTTCCCAAAGCTCCCCACTGCTCCTGGCTGCTCAGGGCTCCCTGGTTTACCTCTTCTGTACACCTTCTTCTGTTCAGCTTGAAGCTTTCTGAGGGAGGAGTTCAAGTGCCCATGAAATCCGAAAGCAAAGACTTCCCAGCAGCTTGCCATAAAAAACTATCAATCTCCAGTTATGGGAAAACTCTTCATTTACATGTAGAACCTTTACATTGTGCTTTAGAGGAATTTGGTAATGAAGGTTGCCATCACTGCCCCCGTTTTACATCTAGAAAAACAGGCATAGAAAGTAAAGATCTCTTCAAGCTTGCCTGGCAGCAGAGAACCAGTGCATCTCTTAAAAGTCAAGGCACAGCATATCTGCTACAGCACCTCCTCGTTGTTATTAAAACACAAATATCTCCAATCTAAGGACCTTATTCCACAGGCTGCCTTTCCAGGGTGAGGGGGAAGCCAATTTAAAATGAAACACCAGAGCTATAAGACTTCAGTTTTGTTCTAAAAACAGAAGCACTTCATGAGCAAATGGAACTTACAATATTTTGTCCTTGTTTACCATTTTAAGTCTAACCCCCCTGTGCTTTTCTTGTTATTGCAGCATAAGTATTTAGCAAAGCATTCATCTTGCTTGTCAGTAATAACATGCAAATTAAACATCTGCTCTAGGACTCTGTAGTGCTTTGTTCCATTAGATGGTATTGACATGTCAGATATTGGGACTTTAATTCAGAAAAATGGTGCCATTTTCATTTATCTCTCCTAATGAAGAGTGAAGGTGTATGCTGATACAGTGCTGCCCACAGCAATGCAGCCAAAAATGAGAAACAATACTTAATGTAGCCACTAAATTACGTGTGACATCTCATTTAAAGATAAACAGCCTGAAGGCATATGGCCAAATGGCACTGATGAAATTTTTAAATGTTCCTTTGAATTCTCATTTAACCAGCAATTTGGTAGTGAAGGTGATGTTCTGGCCAGGGGATGGCAAGTGCTGCTGCTTAAAATGGGAGCTAAAGCAGGAGGAAGCTACAAGTCCTGAGGGACACAGAAATGGATTGATCCAGATATTCCCCGTCAGTCCCATGGGAAAAGAGGAGCGGCACCCAGTAGGTGGTGGCCATGAGGTGGGTGGATGGGGTTCTTGTGCTGTGGGATGTCAAAGCTCACTTGTCCCCATTTGCAGAGCTGAGCTCCTGACAGTGATGCTGGTACCATGGCATGGGACTGTGCTTCAGTCTTGCACGGCTGTATGTGCGCTGTGGATGATGTCCCTGAAGGATAACGAGTTAACACCTGCCTTTGCTGGCAGTCACCCATTCAATCTGTGCTTCAGGGCCTCCTGGCTGGACACCTCATTTTCTAATCTAATCCAGTGCTTTGGTCTCCTTAGCTGAAGGAAGACCTCCCCCAACAAGCCACTGCATCCTTTTTGCTCTGCTTCAAGCTCATTTCTTCCCAATTGGTCCATCACAAGCATGGAAGTCGGGTCCATCTTAGTAGGGAAGTCCTCTGCATTTGAAGCTCATCATATTCCCCTCTCACTCCTTTTTCCAGCTAATAGTCCCAGTGTTTTTCCACCAGCTTCCCAGGCTGTTTTTGTTTTCGTCTGGACCTGTTGTGCTTGGCTTTGCTGTGTGATGCCCAGCTAGACGCAGTAATTCAGCTGAGGCTCTTCCAGTGAAAAATAGTGAAGGAAGATTCTGGTTTTTAGGGTTCTGTTCCTGTTTGTAAATAGAAAGCACTGATTTTCAGTAGGGCTTCATCCTGTGATTTTGCTTATGTGGCCAATCTGGGCCATCAAGAAGCAACTAATTCCTTGTTTGTGTGTGCAGCTGGGACTTTCTGGTACCTTGCATATCCTGTTCCTAGAGGCAGGCCTTGGGGCAAAGCATCTTGTGATAAAAGAGGAAAAGCACAAAGTACCATATTCCCCTACCAATTCTTCCGCATCTCTTGAAGTGACTGCTTGAACTGGTGTCTCTATGATGTTTTTCCATTGCTGTCCTTGGATGATAGTCTTTGATTTACTTTCAACTAATTTCTTTTGAAAAGTGTTCCAGAGATGAGCTCTGTGCTTTATTTGTGTCCAGCTCTCCTAAATTCATACCAGAGATTTGTTTGCTTGCCTGTTTTCCTGCAGAACATAGCCAGCAGCAGCAGGAACAAGCTCAAGCAGAGGGGGCTTTTGTGGCCAGACGCTGAACACACAAATGACCAGGATGCAGAGCTTCAAAAGCATTCAGCAGCATGGAAAAGCCATGCCAGAGGCGAACAGCAGGCGTTACTAGACCATTCCCCTCCAGATCTTTGATTAGTCACATTTAATGGGATTTCACTAGCATTTGACCAGTCTTCATGGTCTCCCACTACCAGCTCCAGCCACCCCCCCCTTGCTTTCACTACATGTTTCTTTGCTTCTCCTTGATAAATGTCAAGCTCAATCTATAATGTAGCTTTAGGAATTTCGTGGTATGGGGTCACTTGGCATTCAGCACTTGGAAAGATCACATACTTCTACTAGTTCAGTCTTGATTTTGATCAAGAGAAGAGTTGATGTCATTTCAGCATTCCTAAAGCTCCCCCTCCCTTTTGGCTTTTTTTTAAGAGTATAAAGCAATTTGACACAGGCTGTGCTTTGTTGATTCTTATTTTTTGCATCTTGCAATGTGGCAATACCCATAATAAACACAGACTGGGAGTGCTTGTGAAGAATCTACACTTAACTCTAAATAAATCCCTTCCTGTTCCTCCAAAGATGTTTACAATTTGCCCTGTTAAAAATAATAGAAATCAATGCACTTCCCCTCACATAAAATATTAAAAGCAGTTTGATGGGGTTTATTGTTTAATAAATAGTTTGCATGCGCAGGGCACTTGCCAGCAGAGAATATGAGTTCTTTACAATCCTTTCCAGTGCCCGGCCATGCAACTTGCCTCTAGCAAAGAGTTCTTAATTCACATAGTACCTCTCAATGATGCGCAATTGTCAAGCCAAGCCCCACTGCTTTTTAATTGTGGCTGGCATGAGCTTCCCCCTGCTGTCTTTCAAGCTGTAAGGAAGTCAGACTTATTCATACCTGCTAAATCTCATGGTGTTTTGTGATGGAGGCAGCAGCCTGTTAAAAGCTGGACCTACTCCCCCAGCTAAGCAGGAATTGGGTATTTCTAAGACCAGCCATACTTACACCACTGAAGCTTCTGGATGTATTTAGCCTTTAATTTACTTACCTCCCCCCAGCCCATGAGAAATGGAGCTTCTTCATATTGCCTTTTGTCTAGCTGGGAATTGAGGACTGGAATGGGGAGTGGGCTGCCTGCAGAGAGCCTGAGGCAGAGCCACGGAGGTTTGCCAGCATTGTGGCCTCATCCCTGCTCTGGTTTCTTGCTTATGTTTCCCTGAGCTGCGCAGCCCTGTGACAAGCAATGTTCAGCAAATCATGTCAAGCTAAGGATTTGTTGACATGATTCTTTTGACCTGAGTAGGGGTGGGGAAGCCTCTTGATTAACAAGAATGAGCAAGAGAAACTATCCCAGATCTCCTCTTCAGCAGCAAATACTTGTGAAAGCAACAAAGCTGTGCAGGGGATTCAAGGCTCTGTTGAGATTTCTCCACCCCTGTGTTTCTGCAGCCGCATATAAGGTGTTGCTGTGGTTCACAGATGATGACTTGCAATGTTTGGGTGGCATCACCTCCTTTCCCCCAGCACAATGCAGGTTATTTGGAAATGCTGAGGAGCAGGAGCCCACAGAGCATGCAAGGGCACCTTCTACCAGCCCAAACCTGTGCATGGCCCTCTGTGTGGCCCCACCACTCATATCCACACCCTTCAAGAAAACTTAGATTTCATAATAAGATGCTTAAAAGTCACTATGACACAATCACAGTTTATGGGGCCCTTTGTGTGTGTTTTCTGATTTGCATGGCTCCCCTGGGTGGTAGGTCGAGAGCTCTCTTAGCCCACAAATTGAGGCATCCTTTAGTTGGCTGTGTATGGGTGATAGCTACTGGGAAAGGTGGGGATAAGTTGTGATCTCAGCTCATTGTGCTAGGGGAATGGGGTGTTTGAGAGACTCTGCTATAACAAGATGTGAACAAAAATGGCATCAGGGAATAGATCTTAATTTAAATAATGAGCACCCCTTGTTGCCTGACAGATGGTCATTTTCTGAGATATGCAAAGTCTCTTTGGAGGGGTCAGATTGCTTGTATTTACATGGAATAATGAGGGAGATACACTGGTCCCAACACATGCTGTGTTTTTCACGTTTTTCCAGGGGTATTCCCAGCTGTCTCTGAAGAAATCAAATAGTAATGGGAGTATCTCTGATATTCAGGCAGCTATTATAATGCCCTTAAGCATCTTTAGCTGCTAGAAAAGAAGCTTGATACTGATGCCAGAAAACATCTTGGGCCTGAATGTGCCTTTACTTGTGCAGCATTGGCTGCAGTCCAATATCCAGTTAGCTGCATGCCAGTGGTGTCTCCAGGATTTAACACGAGGGAAGGCAGATGGATGACAAAGAATTTGCTAAGGGGCAGGGCACCTGCCTACACACTTCCCCACTTGCTGCATCCACTTTTAATGTAAGAACTAAAGATCAGGCACCTAATGCTTTGGTTTAACCATTATCTATTCCAACAGTGTTGATGAGGGACAGCAGCAGTTGTACACCATAAGTGTGTTGGGTTTATTGGTACACCAGGAACTCCTTGCTGTCTCATGATATTATGACTAGGATGGTGGCAGCCCTGTTGGGCATCGTGTCTGCTCTGACAGAGGTGTCTCAATTGTCCACCCACTTCTCTGAAGCATGCTGGTGCTTGCTGTCCTCATACAGAGCATAAAGCCAAGCAGTCTGTTCTAAGCCAATGACTGGGAGACAAAGACCCAGTTGCGTATGGCTCATGCTCCCACAATGCTCAAGATCTGTGCAGCTGCTTGGCCAAGATCTCTTAAGCACAGCTATGGGGTGTTTTGTCTACACAAAAGCATTCAAAGAACATACAACTTGAAGGAACTGTTGAAAGAGTTGTTCAACCATCCTTGAACACTTATGCATGAACTCTTATTGACACCTGATGGCCTTAGCGTGGTTTCTCTTGCTGTACATAAATCACCATTTAAGCTAATGTTTTAGACCAAGCAAGGCCCTTACAGTCCCATTAAGCTTCTGGAATGGGAAGGAAAACAAGCCCTGGACTTAAACCAAAGAACTCTCTTAATGACTGTACTTGTGTGTTGGTTTTCTGCCTTTTCTTGTATGAGAGTCTTTCATTCTGCCCCATTTCTTCCAATGCCAAGGAAGCATGAAGGCTCTCTGGGGAACATGTCTGGGACTTGATCATCACCACAAGGGAGCATTCAGCTTGCAGATAGCAAAACCAACCCTCTTTTGAGCTCCCTTCAGTGGTGTAGAGTTAGGTTCTCCCATCACATTTTTAAAGGCGGCTGAAAACACAGAACCCCTCTCAACCTCTCAGTTCCAAAAGCCTTAGAAAGGAGCAAACAAGTTGGTAAACAGCAAAGGCAGTGGCTTACTTTCTGTGTTGCTTGGCAGCTGAGAGATGCTCCCATAAAATTCAGCAGTTTCATGCATCCTCGCCATGTGGTCTTTTAATCTCTGGGTAGCAGCATGTTTGGAAGAAGCCAAGTCAATCAACACCCATTTTTCACAGCGAATCAAGTACTAGTGTCAAATTCTGGTCTGCATCTTGTGCCAGAAAAAGGCTTGTTGTCACCTAAATGGGGAGTGTGCCACGAACATGCCCTAAATTACATATTCCCTGTCAAGTCTAGGAGATTGAAACCAAAGTTGTATTGTAATAGGGCTTTTCTCCCTTTTTGGTTAATTCCTCTCCAAAATTGTTTTCCATATGCTCTGTCTTCAGACTGGCAGAGGAACGGGAGATTTAGGCAATACTGTGTCCTGTTAAGGTTTTTGCTCATCCACTTCTGGCAAATGCTACTTGCTAAAAGCTCTGTGCATCTGGGAGGGGGTTCCCGGGGACCTTAAGTTACTGGTCAGTTTACAAAATGTTGGCCTCATCTTCTGCATGGTTTCCTGACGGCATATGGAGGTGTTGGCTTTGCTCTTCAGGTGCACATAAGCTGTTACAACTTATAAAGCATTTTCATTAAGAAATTAGGGTTTAGCTGGTCTATCTGCAGTGAGCCAAACAGGCAATGTTTACTAGTGGCATCCCTGTGGATGGGACTTATTTGCAGGGGTGGGAAGAAAAGGAGAGAGACTGAAGCAGCAGAACAATTGACAGCATGTAGCACTAACAGGCAGTGAGACCTGTAACCAAAACCAAAGAAAAAGTAATGTTTTAAAAAGGTGGTTATTCTAAATTTAGTTGGGGCTTAGAGCAACCTGGTTTAGTGGAAGGTGTCCCTGCCTGTGGCAGGGGGTTGGAACTGGATAAGCTTTAATGTCCCTTCCAACCCAAACAACTCTATGAAATGTGTGCAAAGCCAAAAGAAGTTCATGCTCTTCTGCCCCCATCATCCATGCAGGCTGCATTTGGGCTCAGGAATGATGACATGCATGTGTACAACTAGTGGTTGTATTCAATAATGATAGAGAAGCTGATGGCAACCAGAAATGATTCATCAGTGTGTGATGGGATACTCCCAAAGAACCTGCTCTGTTGTGCACGAACACGGGTAATGAAATGCTGTGTGCTTTCATTACACTTCCAAATATAAAGGAAACCACTTATCTATGTCTCTGGAATCAGAAAATCAGCATCAAAGAGAACCTTCTACTGAAAGCGTATGATGTTATAAAGGATAAAGAGTAAGGAAAATCTGACAGGCATTCAAGTGCTACTAGCAGTCCACCCTTGTTTGAATGCCCTAAGAGTACAATGATAATGCACTGGGACATTCAGAGCATAAATGGATGTTTTGTCTTTAGCTTTTATTTGGTTGCACTGAGAATCTGCCCTGCAGCTCCTGGATTAATTAAATGCTGACAGTCTACTGGAATAGGAATGGAGGATCTCTACCGCCCTTTCTATGTGTTGCACAGACTGAAGTACATAGTGCCCTTAGGAAATGAGCTTGTTCCATTAGGCAAAATCAATAAGACAGAAATCTCTGTGAAATTTTTCTATTACATTACAAACAGACTAAAACCCTATACCTGGTGACAGTGATCTTTGCTTTTGTGTCCTGGATAGATGCTTGTGCGAGCACTTTGGTCAAATAGGAGTGTGTGCTTCTGCAAACTTTGGCTTCACTGCCGCTTCCTACAGTGGCTGATTTTTCATACCTTGGGCTATAAGAACAAAAACATATTTTGCCTATTCTGAGAAATTGGTTGCTTTCTGAAGTATTTAGAGTAAATCTGGTAAGCCCAAACATTTGCCATAGAAGGTCACTTTCCTGCTGATTGCTTTGAGGATGTGGATGAGACAGTCCATCTCAAGAAACTCTCAGGAAGAACAGCCTGGATAAGGTTTGTCAGAAGTGTTTTCCCTGACTGACAGCCTGAGGAAAGGGCTATCTCCTGTCTCCTGGTTGTTCTCAGGGTTATTTGTCATCTGTGCTGAAGGATCTGTGTTATGTCAGGGTACTGTGTACCTAAGTAGTTAGGTTTTATGTTTCTTGGAGGTTTCCAGAACCAAAGTCCTCATAGTCCCTGGACAAAATGTCTTTTAGGGAGCACACCTTGTTTTGAGGGTCAGAGATTAACACCCTTCCCAGCATCCATAGCAACCTGACTTGAAAATCTCTGCTTGAAAATCTTAATCTTCCATGGATGCTTTTTGAATGTTTTCCAGGAATGTTCTGCTCTTTTCCATTCACAACTACTAAATATACCCTCTGTTTGGACTGCAGACCCCAGTCTATTTTTACATTTATTTCCAGTATATTTTTCTACCCATGGTGGAACAATTTGGTCTGTTCTTAAACCCAAGACCTTGCTGCCCCTTCTGCCATTGCCCAATTTCAGCATTGCTTACAAGGAGTTTATTATTCTGGGATACTTCTGTGTGGACAAGGACTGTGCTTGCTGCTGGCTGGACACAAACTTAAAGCTGGAAAAAAGTGGGCAGGAAAGAAAGGAAATCGGTTGTTCCTATACAAAGGAGTAATAAGAGACCTCTGCAGCTTCTCTCCTGTTTGGAAATGGTTAACTGAGTTTTGGGGCAGAAAACACTAATAGAGCAGGGAATTCCCACTTGTGGAGCATTTCTCATTCCTGCATTGAAATGGTCAATGACTTCTATGTGTAAGGTAGGAAACAAGTGGCTGCTTGCTTCCTTGTCCTCTTGTGTGCTAATATTTAGCAGGGCTTTATTTATTTGATTAGGTGCAAGGAATATGGACTCACTGTTACATTGCATGAACAGGAATGGCAAGAAATAGATTTTCAGCATTGCTACTCTTGTCTTTGGTTGCTTCTCTGGCCTCCAGGGTGTTTCTTTCTGGATCTGGAGAAGATTTAAAGGGGGTGGGGGGGGCAGGATTGAGGAAAATATTCTCAGGCATGTAGATAGTGAAGGATTCTTGTATTTGACCTGTGACTGATGATGCTTATACATCTCCACTTGACCTTCATGTGGAAACTCACCCTTATAATGCTTCTGAGTCTCCAGGGTCAAATCCAGGCTCCTGTGATGCAAAACGTTCAGTAATGAAACCAGTGTCCTGAGCTGACAGCATCTTCCTGGTCAGCAAGGCTGAGCCCAGAGCAGCGATGGGGTGTCCCAGCCCTGCTTGGGACCTACCTCCAGCCTTGGGGAAGGATGTTTAAATCCAGAAACTATGAGGCTTGAAGTGTTGGTTGAAGCATTGCAAAGCTAAAGTCCCCCAGGGACAGCTGTTGTCCTGCCCCATCACCCCTCCTAACACCCACCACAGCAGCTTGATTGGCTCTACTTAGTTTATATCCAGCCATGGGCTGTGCCCTTTGATAGTGACAGAGAGAAATTCAGCTCTCCCAACAATACTGGTGCTTTAGAAATGGAGGAAAAGAAACCAAAGACCTGAGTCTATTCTACACAAATAAAATCCTTAATCCCCTAAGGCTGTGTGGTGCTGTAGAAACATTGACTGCAGTTTCCAACATGAAGGCAAGTGAAAGAGTTAAAGATGAAGCTGGTGCTTGTTTCTCCATGACATTATCTGTGTGATTGCTTTTCATATCTTGTTTATTGTGGTTAGCAGAGCAGCTATAATATAGAGTGCTAGATGCAATAAATCTTGTCATTGTGAACAGCATACTTTTCATCAGAGCCCCAGGAATTGCAAGGTAAGCATTCAAAGGCAATCTATAGATTTAATTATATAGAAAGTCTAACCTGTGTAGGTCTTAAAGGAAATTATAACTGTGAAGATTACATTATGCTCAGTTCTACTTGTATTACATATATTCCATTTTAGTTATGAAGACACAGACAATGGCACTGCCAGCACGGTGTCTTCTGTGGTTTGGTATTGGCACTGAACAGTCAAAGATGCTGGTAATTTAAGGGCTGAGTTGTTTTGCCTTTTTGACAGCCATGTCTATAAATCTCCACTCCTGCATTTAAAGTCTTCTCTGATGCTAATTGTAGCCCAAGAAATCCCATCAGGTAAGGGAAATCATATCTGGCTTTATTTATCTATTGAAAGACAGGCCTGTGACCACAAAGTGAAACTCTGTGCATCAAAGTGACAGGTCCAAATTGCTCTAATGTCCATGCTGCCACACAGCACTGGGGTGGCTGTGACGTGGTCCCCACTGGAGGAACACACTGGACATGCCTCTGCCCTGGGCAGGAGTGTGGAGATCTCTTACCCTGTCAGTGAAAATCACCATGTGAGTCCTAGGAGTTTGAGGCTAGAAGAGTTTTAGCAACTTCTTTTCCTGACTTCTAAAATCCCCAGCTTGTGATGTGCTGATCTGTGGGCTTGAGTAGATTGGTTGACCCTGTGGTATAGACTCCCAAGGGGGCAGGATGGGTAGCTTTAGGGCTTCTCCCCACACCAAACTTCATGCCAGGTATTTGCAACAGCTTTTTGCTCTCCCAAATCCCCAAGTGTTGGCTCATCCCACTTGTCCTTTGGTGAAGGATGAGCATCGATGTGCTGGGGGGCTTTCTTCCCCCAGCACAAACCTTGGGGAGGGTACAAGGGGTGGTGTGGGAGGCTTTTGCTGAGGCTGGTGCTTTTGGGAGAAGCCAATTCAATGAATTTGAGGCTCTATGCAAACTGAGGGTTGAGTTGCTCTGAGGGTTTTAGCAGCAAGCTCTGGTTAACTGATGGCTTCCAAGGCTGAGGTCTGGGCAGGGTTGCTTGGTACTCCAGGAGGGACAGAACTAGGACTGTTAGAAATGAAGGAATAGGCTCATCATCACCAATTAGCAATGAGACCAAGCTGGGTTTAAAGTACTCTGCTCTGTATCTGTGGCTGTGTGCAAACACCATGATATGGGCTATGGTTGGGATAACCTGTTCTGGTCTCCCCAGCTCAGGAGAAGGGCTGGGGAGCTCCTTGGTGGCAGATGAGTTTTCCAGATGTGTCACTTAAGTGTTTCACTTGGACACAGTGATTGGTACTGCTGGGGGCACTCCTGCAGACCATGAGTCAGGAGGAGGTTGCCCAATGTGCCCTCAGGGGAAATGTGTTGCTCAAACAGGTTTGTCCAGGAAGAAGCACCAAAGAGTCCCAGCTGGGAAGGGGCAGAGCAGGAGATGGATCTGCCCCAAATTCTCCCCACCTTCCTCTTGTGCAGCTCTGAGAAGGGCTGAGGGGTGTTTGTGACCATTTCACTGACTTGCCAATCACTCTCATCTTGTGCTATGAAAATGGGGTTCATGGCCTTGCAGATAAAACAACACAAAATTGCTGCCAGTTTTTGTCATTGTTGGGGCTGTAAACTGATTCAGGAGCTACTTTGCAAAGGGCTTGCACTGTAGGTGGCAAGGGGAAGCTAATGTATTTTGGTCCTGGTTTTCCCCCATAGCACTGCCCAAAGTCCCCTGGCTCTGCAAACCACTGGGTTTCAGTGCTTTAGTTTGCTGCCTCTCCTTGGAGAGAGGGATTTGCTACTTCATAGTGGGGCTGGAAAGTCACAAGTAATTAGTAACTGTAAGGTACTCTGCTTAAACAAAAAGAGCAGTGTAAATACTAGATCAAAACAGAAAAATGTGCATTTCTTCCATCTCACTGGCATAAAGTAAACCACAGCTGGCTAGAGAATAGAGTCTAAAATCACTAACAGCATCCACAACAAAATAATACATGTATTTAATCAGCACAAACCCACTTATTTTCATCCATAAGCAACAGATGCTGAGGTTTTGCTCCTGCCTCAGTGGCAGCAGCTTTGCTCTCTTTGAGACTCCCTCGCTAAGTCCCCTGCGGTCTGGGGGCAGCAGTCTCTTGGATTTCACACTCCTAAGATGCTGCACGGGGTGAATTAAAAATAAACAATTTTCTGACAACTTTGCCAGTGACAAATCTTTGAATAATTAGTTCAAGTTCTGAGGGCTGGAGTGACAGGATGGGCAGAGTGTGACTCGGTGCCCAGAGCAGCAGGAGCAGTGGGGAGGTCACTGCCTGGGCTACAGCCTGACTAAGGGAATGCCTTGGATTTCTGCAGCCCAGTTGTCTACTTCCCTCACTGTGCTTTAGCTTCAGGGGTTTATCTAGGTTTTTTTATTAACATATAACAATATACATTTGAGTAGTAGCACCGTCGCAGAAAGGAGCTCTCTTGCTCATACACATGGTAGGAGCAGAATTGTACAACTTGTTTGTGTGGACTGGGGAAATCCTGGTCCACATTGCTCTTAATGAGAGGTTCTTAAAAAGCTGTTTTCTGTGCTGATGGCAAACCTGTGATGAAAGCTCACAGACTTGTGTGCACATAAAGACTTGTGTGCTTTTTAATTTAACGCAGGCATGCTGTTACAAAAAGCCCTCTTTCTCAAAACTCCCCCAGGACCCTTCTTTGTCATGCTGTAAACCTCTGCAATTCCCTTTGCACTTCTCCTGCTCTGGTGGGAAAAGCAAAGTGGCTGCGGTGACCTTCTACCTGTTTTCAGGTTTTGGCTGAGAAGGAAACTCTCTTCTGCAGCTCTGATACAGATCTCGGTAGTTTCTCCTGCACAGGATCAATAGCACAGATACATCAGATGTTGAGCAATACCCTGGTGCTTGCACCAACCTACACTCTTCACAAGCCTCCAGAGAAAACTCAGTCCTGGTTCATCCAGACCATATTTGGGGTGGTGCTGAGATCCCCTAATCTCACTGTTCTCCTTCCATGGGCTTCTTCAGGGGCTGAGACTCTTGTCCTGAATCAGGATTAGACCCCTGGGGACTGGCATTATCCCTGCTCCCTCTCTGAGCAAGTGCTGGGTTGGTGGCAAATGGGTGCAGTCATGGCACATGCCTAGATCTTAGCTGCAGAGCTGGCTTGTAAACAGAGTGTTTTGTTAATGCAGAAGGAAATGGATAGATATTAATTGCTCTCTGGCAGCTTGTCATTTTTCATGTAGGTTATTGATGAAATGACAGGAACCTGAGAGAAAACAGCAGAAGAGAAACAGGGGTTGGGAACAACCTTGAAGTCAGAGTAAAATCCCCATATCAGCTGGAAGAAGCGAGAGGCTGTGTTTTAAGATGAAATTTTCCTAGAAGATTTGCCAATATCCAAATATTTCAGGAATTTTTCTTGGTCTCGCTAAGCTATTTGGAGAAAAAATGCTTCTGAAAGTCAAAATGTTATTTTAATGCCTCTAAAATGAGATATTTTCAGTTTTCTTCAAATCTCTAACTTTACATTCCTTTCATTATGAAACCTGCAAATTTGGGAGTGGTGGAACCCAGCCACCAAATCTTATTCAGCCCCAAATGGAGAGCAGAGCAACATGATTTTAGTCTAAACAGGAGCATTGTGTTTGACTCCTGAGAACTTTGTAGCTTCTCTTCCCTACCTCTTTCAGCTTTCCGCTGGGGGATTGCAAAGTATAATAATAATAATAATCATGTAATTATTTTCCCTGCTGGGTACAAACTCCTCTGATTCAGTGGTAATAGGGTTTATTGGTGTTGGACCCAGCACATCCTTGAGCATGGACAGAGGTGGGATGAAAAAATGATCGTACTTCAGCCTGTGCTGAATCCAACTAAAATCATTATGATCATCTTGGTCTAGCTCTGGGGAAAGGAGTCTCAAATACCTGGGTAGGTGTTCATTTATTAACTCCTGCAGTTTAGCAGGGAGGATAACCACTGAAGAGGCAATGCTTGTTTTATAGCAGTGGCACTCTATGCTATTTGCAGTTGAGAGGAGTGATGAGCAGGTACATGTGTTCGCTGAAATGTATTAAATTTCCTATAAACAGCAGAAGGAACCAAATAATTCATGTTGGATTATTTTGCCCTTTACAGATAGAGAGTTAGAGCTTCTTCAAAGATGTGGATATACAACAGCCTTTGGTCTGGGGAAAATCCAGGAGAGAACAGTGGGTGCTTGAATTGCTTTTGCTGTGAATTTATAGAAAGCTTTGACCTTAAAGGGAATAGTATAGCTTTGCTCTGTCTGCACTTTGCATTGCTCAGTGATGTTGCCTAGCTCTCAGCAGGCTATTTCATTTATACATGCATTTCTAATAATCCTCTCTCTGTGCTTCAGTCTCTTTTCCAGTTTTCTCTTCCTCCCCCCAGTCTCCATGTTCCTGGCAGTTGCAGTAGGTTGGGCTGTCCAAGAGTTGACAGACAAAACAACCCCGTGTTCTCACCATCTTTAAACACAGGGAAGATAGAGGCTTTTCCTGGAAAAGAGGTTTTGCCACTCTGCTCAAGTAGCACTGGAGCTCCAAATCCCCAAAATGAGATTCTACCCTTTTCCCTGAGAGCAAGGCTGGGAAAAGCTTTCTGTAGGTAGTCCTGACAGCAAACAGTCATTGAAATACATTGCTCTTCTTTTCATTGCTTCCCTCCCCCTCACCTCTGATATAAATAGTAATTTTGCCAACCATCTACACCACGTGTGGTTGACACTCTTTGCACACACTGGACCTGCATTTCCAGGAGCAATGGATGCTTTGCTGCGCCTGGGTGTATCTACGACCCTGGGCAGGGGGAAACTTGAACTAGCTACCACAGCTAGTGTATATGAGACCTCAAAAGATCCAGTCCAAAGCTTGCTTTATCCTATTTACAAAGCCACTTTTGTACTGCCCAACTTTGAGTCTGCAGGAGTGTGATCTTTCTCCAACCTCCCATCACAGGCCTTGATGAGGCAGATACAGGCTAATCAGGCAGACACAAGTGAGGTTTGAAGCACATTGCTGCTCAATGAAGTGTGATTAAGTGATGTCCATCACAGTGTGGCTGCTGCTTCCTGGCTGGAGCCCTGTCAGCCAGGGCTGCTGGAGGGAGTGCAGCCTGTGGGCAAAGGGCAGCTTGAGTACAGGTAGGACACAAGTGATGTCTTCACCTCCCAAGGTATCCCAAGCCAAAACCAGGTCAGTTTTCGTGCCCCAGAGCAGCTTGGGTTGAGGATATCCCCTAATAGTTATGCAAACACTTTGGAAAAGTAGCTCAGGCTGATCTCTCCCAACACTCGGAGCAAGACCATGAGTCCTGTGGATGTCACTGTCACAGGCAAGAGGCATAGCACAGCCTTGAGAAGGGGCCATGCATGCAGCCTGTGAGCAGCTTCATCTGCTGCTGCCACGTTAGTGACTTCAAAGGCAGGAACTGAGAGATTTCTCAGAGCCTCAGCTTTGTTATTCATCTTCTCTGATGCTCATAAATTATCAACGAACGACCTCGGCCATCAAGCTGGCAAGGAGGACTGGGTAATTACGTTTGTGGTTCAAAATGAGGGTTGTCAATTCTAATTAGAGAAAGCTGAGGGCACAGGGAATCTTTAACGTTACTACCTGAACTCCTGAGTGCTGCATGGAAAATAATGCTTAAATGGAAAACTAATCAGGGTTTGGTAGGGAGTGTGAGGGGTGCTCCTTTTCCTTCTGTGTTATTTGCTCTCTTTGGAGCCACTTTGGGGCTAGTGGTGCAATTGCCAACAGGCTGGTTTTTAACTGAAATAAGAAAAAGGTCTAGGTGTCTACCAGAGGTTCTGGGTGATTTCAAGGGGAATCAGATTTTTAAAGCTCAGGAATCATTAATATTTAAAGAGGTTTCTCAGGTATGAATTTCAGAAGCAAGTCACTCTGTGGATGGTGCTACGCTCTGGGGCTCTGCTAGCAGCAAAGCAATCCTGAGCTGTTGCCTGCAGGTTCTCCCTTGCCCTGGTGCAGGTACGGCAAGCCTGCCTGGATTTGGGCTTTGCATCCTTCCTGGGCAGGGCTCAGCAGCATGCATGGAGGAATCTTAAAGGCAAAGTGAACTGAATTTTGACTCTTCTCTGGCTTGTGATGAGTGATGTGCTTACTGCACCTATTATAGCTACATCCCTCAGCAGTGGGGGTGAGACCAGAGCTTTTTCCCAGGGACTATAGAAGGGGCAGGGGGTGCTGGACCTTCTCTGCATGGCACAGCGCTTCTTTGCTGCACAGAGCTAAACACCAGAGACTGTTGGTCCCATCATACCTGTTCCTCCTAAAATCATGGGAGCTTCATCCTTTAATGTCACTGGCAGCCAGAGGGGCTGTCTGTGATTGCAGTATCTGAAGAGCAGGCAAATGCCAGCTTATTATGGGAAGTGTGGGTTAAATTTTAATCAGCAAGCCAGTACCCTCTCCTAATTTATTTTCCTTCATTTAGACAGGATTTTCTGGGTTGCATGTGGTCTTGTGCATATTTATCATGAGAATCCTTTTCTTCTGTGATTAACCAATTTGGTATTTCCTAAGGATGCACACAGTGACAGCTAAACTGAAAAGGCCCAATCCTTTCCTGGAATTATCTTTCAAGCATCGGTGGAATTGCCAGGTGTGATTTTGGCCTCTGCATGTTCACCAGGAAGGGTTGGTTCTTCAGAAACAACTTTCCTCAGAAAACACTGCTTTGTTACATATGCAGAGCTGGATCCAAAATAATCTCAAAACAGCAGGAAGATGTTTTGTTGGGCTTAGATCAGGCCCAAAGCAAGTCACTGCAGCAAATAAGCTCCCATTTGCTGATGCAGTTTTATAATAGCCAAAATGCAGACAAGTAGTTGGCAATTGTAGTGAAGTCATACAGATGACTGGAAAAAATGCAATTATTCTTTAATAGTATATACTCCCATTATGGTAAGAATATAGCATATTTCTGATTTGGGTCACTTGGCTGATGCTAGCAGGGAAGATGAGATTGTTTACAGCAGATTGTGTCACTGGCTGGATTCACAGCCCTGCTGACAGTCTGGTGATGCAAAATCAAAACCAGACTGGATCATCTGGCAAATGAAAGTCTCCTGGTTACCTCTTAGTGCTGTGGGGTGTTAACCAGTCCTCAGTCAACCAGTAAATGGAAGGACTGACTCTGATCTCAGTTATACTAGTAAAAAGTGAGTGTAATTGTACTGCCATTGGAAGACGCAGGATCTGACCCCTTTTGCAGAGTGCCATGGATTCAGGTGGACCCCAACATGCCTCCAAAGCTCCATGCCATGGAGGGAGCGGGTGTTAGCCCTTCCTGTTCTTGCAGGTGCAAACTGAGGGAAGGTGCTGAAAGTTAAACACACCCCTGCCCTGCCTCCAGCCCTGCATTCACGCATGAAAATCCCTGCCTTAATCCCAGTGAAGGGTTTGTTTCTGTCACGCCCCCTGCAAAATCTCCCTGTGTGAGTTTCCAGGTGCCTGCCACATGGATGGGTAAAGCCAGAAATCAAGGGAGGAAACAAGAGGAGGCTTGTGTTCCCAAGCACTCTTGCTTTCAGGTGCTGCTGGGGCTCTTACGGTGGCAGAGCTCCATTGTCTGCTTCCTCCATGATCCTGAAAAGCTGGAAAGTGCCTGGGCATACAGCTCAGGGTGTTTTTGGGGTTTTTGCCAGGCAGGGTGGCCCAAACCTCCCTGATGTATCCTCTGGAGACAGCTGCCTTACTGCCTTTGAGTTTCAGCTTCTCTCACTGCAGTTACTGACTTGCAACCAGGATTCTGGAATACAGATATTCATATCAAGGAAAGCTGCAGCCAGGCTGAATAGCTGCAGTGCAGCTTGTTCATGTACCACTGTACCTACTGCCAGCTCTTTAATTCTTTGATGCTCCAGAGTTTGGAGGAATAATGTGCACATGTGAATTATACTCCTGGGATCTTCCATGCTTGTGGTTGATTCTGCAAATTGCAGCCGATTGTGGTTCAAGCTTTGCTGTGATTTAGGGACAGGAGGTCAAAGTCTGGTGACAAAACCATTTGGCCCCAGGGCTTTGAGACAGAAGAATCTTGGGGACATGATTAACATGTGGTTACTTGGCTCCTATTTATTATCCTAGCTCAATACAACCAAGCCAGTTCCTTGTATTGGGAGATCTGGCTCGTTCATGGGTTTGTTGTGTTGTAAACAGACAAGCTGTGGGATGTTGTCCTGTAAATTGTTTGGTGACCTCAATTATTCCTTTCCAGGAGCCTTCTTTGTTCAGCCCTCTTCCCAGATGGGTGCCTGGCATCATCTTAAGGGGACAAAGTACTGTTGTTCATCTGGACCGTGGCAGAGAGCTTGTAAACTGTCTGGCTGCAAATAGAATAGAGGGTGGTAATTAAAATGTGCTCTCAGAATATAGAAAGAGGTTGCAGACAAGTATTTATCAGCTCCTAGGTCTTCAACAGGCTGGTAAAACACCAGAGCATATTTCGAACAGCAGCTTAATTAAATGGTGCTACAGTTTGTAACCCTGCCTAGGAAAATTGTTGGCTTATTTCCTGGAAATCATGTATTTCAAAAGCAAAGGACAAGAACATGCCTAGTCCAAAACTTGGGTTGCTGGCCAAAAATACCCCAAAATGCAGTCAGGGGATGGAGCATTCGACTGGGCGTTAGGAGAATAACCCTGGTTCTACTTAGTTGGCTGTTTCTTTGAGTTCCCCTTGTTCTCTGCATTTCCTTTGCTGTCTGTGAGGAGAGAAAATGAGCTGAAAGCTTGTTTGCAAAGAGCAGAGCTGCAGGAGGCAGCTGATATTGCCCTCCTGTTCCTTGGATCCTTGCTTACTTGGGCAGCACTGCTCGCGCCTAGAGGCTATGGGAAAAGCCTGTCTAAAATGGGCATTATAGGGGCACAAATGGCAAATAATGAGGCTGCACATGGTGGCTTCCAGTTGCCAGCCCAGGCTGGTGGTAGCCTGTCCTTTCCCTACAGCTGTACTAGGCACAACCCACACCATGTCAAACCATAGGGCAATCCCCCGCTTTCCTTAGGCTTCAAGACCAAAGTGGCAGAGAGATAACAAGGTATCATGAAGCTGGATTTTAAACATGCTAATGAGCCACAAATTGTGCCTGGCTTGTTTCTGTGTGTCCAGAAATGCCTGTGTTTGTATGTTTGAAATGCCTGTTCAATGGGCTGCTCCGCAGAGCATCACATATGAGCAGGGAGCTCTGTTAAACCAAGCAGAGGGTCTGACCTCGGCTTCTGCAGTCTGATGCAGTTTATTTTTGGAGTTTCAAGCAAATGTGGCAGTGGGCTTCCTGCTATGGAGCAGCCTGTATGTGCAAGATGCCCATCACAAGCAATGTCGGCTGTGAGCACCCTGGAACAGACCAGCTAAGCATGCCTTTGTGCAGTCCTTCAGGGGCTTTTGGTCCTTGTTACAAGGCTGTTCCCAAAGATGAGTGTAAAGAACTGCAAGCGCCTTCCTCCCTGTCTGTTTGCATTTGTGGGATCTGACCTACTTCTTATTTGTAACACAAAAGCTTCCCTTGTTTTCTGACTTGCAGTGAGCTACTGCAGGAGTGCTCAGTGCCTGGGAGCCATCCTCTGTTCCAGGAGACAGCCCTGATGTCTTGCAGGGCAATGGGCATCACCTCAGAGAAGTCACCCCAGGGAGGGAAGGCAGTTTTTGGGGATGCTGATGCCAGCTGCACATGAAGTGACCATGACATGTTGCAGCCTTGCTGCCCTGACCTCCCCATCCTTGCACCTGAGCTCAGAGGTGTTCTTGCTGCAGTTGGGGATGCAGGGCTCCGGAGGTTGCTGCCTTTCTGCTCCCCAAACCCAAACGTGCAAACCCTCAGCAAGAAATCTTGCAAAATCATACTTTCTGTGGCCACAGCCACTGCCTGTTTCAGAAGGGATGGAGATGGTTAAATCACTACAGGCAGGAGACCTCAGTCCTTGAGCTGCATCACTTGATGGCAATATTGCAGTTAAAACAAGGGGTGAAATGGAAGTGCAGAAGCTGCTCCTCCTGTGGGCAGTACCCTGGGCTGGCTGTGCATCAGTACAGGGCAACAACATGCTGCTCCTCTTGGTTTGCAGCACCAACATCCCTTGCCATGCATGTCTATGTGCCAATGGCCACAGCAGTCCCCATGGGCAGATCAGCCTTTGTAGTTTTGAGGACATACAGGAATGAAGCCATTTCCACACTACTAATTGTGATGATGTTTAGTTTTCCCCACTACTCGTCCACCAGCAATCCTGGGCTGCCTTCATCCCAAGTGAGAAAGAGCTCTTATGAGCCAGGGAACAGGCACACAGGAGGACCTAAGGATTTTGGAAGGACCTTGCTTGAACAGTGAGGAAACATTAATATATGCTCTTTCCCCTTGTAAATATTTCTTCAAAAGACACTGCAGCTATCTGGGATGCTCCTACACAACATTAAGTCAGAAATGATGGTTCTTTTCAAGCAGAGTAGACTGGAAGCACAGTTAAATACATCAAATTAACTGTTGAAATAAACTTCCAGGACTTGATGAGCCCAAAGATTAAACAGCATGCTATTTCTTCTCTGGGCTTTTTTTTATCTTAGCAAAAGAGATTTACAGTAACTTCCAAAATCCATATTTTAAATGAATTGCAAATAGTTTCTTGTAGACTTGGCCTATATGAAAAGGGTTATTACCTGAAACAACCCCTCTATTGGGGGGAATGTAGGTTAAAGAGAAATGGGAGTGTAAATAAATGTAAAGGTTTTACAGTGAACTCTGCAGGGGACCTGTTTGCTTTCTCTTTTGATTCTCCAAACCTGCCTCCCTATGCAATTAAAAGGGCTAGTTCTTCATTGCAAACCAGATGATTATTTATTTTTGTCATCAGCAAATATTTGGGCTCAAACTGTTTAAACATGAGCTTTCAACAATCTCTTGTTTTGCTTTGTCCTGTTCTCTGGCTGAGACTTGATTTGAATTTCCATAGACTAAAAATACATGATTTTGTTGGAAGAGCTTAATCTTGTTCATTTTGCTGTTTTAGCTATTACCAGGAAAGTCTAATCCTTCTTTGATTGATGTTCAGTGTCATGTAGTTAAACAGTGATACAGGATACGCGGCAGGGAGTTATTATTTTTAACCACACTCTTCAGGTACCTGAGCCCACTGCTGACATAACGCATCCACCACAGATTAAATTGTATTGCCCTAAAAAACCCTGCTGCCACAGGTCGGGAGCAAAAATGTTAACAAATAGATGCAAGAAGGTGATAAAAGACAGGAATGGCAGAGGATATTAGGAGGCATAGGGCAAAGTGAGATTGGTAGCAGTCAATCCTGATTGTCCAGATAACCACATGACTCTGAGGCACCGTTCCCCGCTGACAGGGGAGGACAGTGTGTGCCCAGCCCCTTACTGCTGGCTTAGCTCTGATATTTATCCGTGCATTTATGTGGGGCTCTGAATTTTAGCTTCCCTTCTATGATGCTTTATGGGGAATGGCTGGTGATTTCTTTAATTTACTTACAGACCTGCAGGGTAAAGAAGCGGGGAGAGGATAAGAAATCCAAAGCTTCCAAAGGACTGCCTCATTTAGTGGGCTTCTGGATGTTCAGGTCAAACTTAAAAACCAACATTAATTACAGGCATCTAGAAAGAGTCATAATCATCTGTCATTCATGGTGACAGGATGACATCTCCTGTTTGGATGGTTCCACATTATCATTTGTGATCGCAAGAGCTCAGGCTATGATGATAACTATTTCTGACAACCTCAGGAGATGAGTTTGACATTTTGGATGTATGTGTGCACAGGGGAGGTCGTATGGCATTGCAGGTATGTGTTAGGGCCTTCCACAAAGAGCAAACTGGCATTTCTATTCTGAGCAACTTGTAGTTTGGATGAAGGGGGAAATGAGAGCAAAAGAAAGCACTAAAGGTGGGTATCCCTGGTGGCCTCCATACATCTTTTATTGCAGACTCACCACCATGTCCAGAGTCTCATAAAGCTGGATGCTCTACATCCCTAATGACATTAAACTTCTCTAAATAGCCAATAGATGAGGTGTAATAAGTCATTAAACTGTGGCAACTCAGTTGTGCATCTTTTTGTTGCTCAATCCCCCCTTTTACCTGGGAGCAAATGAGAAAATGAAGCCTGCCCTTTCCATGGAGTGAGGTTGAGGGCTGCCTGCTGGCCTAGTAACCTGGCCAGAAGGGACCTCCCTGAACCCTGGACTTCATCCTTTGCTTCTGGAAATATCCTTGTGGAATTTCTTGCTTCCAGGATGAGTTCCCATGAGAAACGCTTGGGGAAAATAAGCAAAAGCCATTGAGAGTTGGTCTGGTTTTTCCCTACATCTATGATGCTATGAGTGCATCTGTCATCACAGTCTTGCTTGAGAGTGCCTAAACTGAGTAAATTGAACTAGAGGGCAGGAGGGGCTGTAATGCCACCCCCAAAGAATGGGTTCAGCATTCTGAGACTCACCAGTTCAGGACACCCATGTGTAGACTAACAGATGGCCAGTATCGCATCTCTCTGCAAGGCAGGGCATCATAATGTCAGATCTCTTTCAGCTGGATGGTTTATGGTGGTGTTCCCCCCCCCCCCCGTCATATATCAATCTCTTGGAGAGCTGATATCTCTCATATCCTCTCTAGCTCTGGCTTCTCTATATGTCTGCATAATATAGGCCCACTGGCTTCTGCTCAGCTCAGAGCTATACAGGAATTGGGAGACCCTGCTTTGTGTTGCTGCCTGCCCCACAAAATGTTCCTGTGTGCCCTTGCGTGCTGCTGTGGCTAATCCCTTCCTTAGACTGCAGGTAGTTTGCAAGGTTGCGGTTGGTCATGTAGCTCAAGTGTAGGGGGAACGCAGCATCTTCATTGCTTTTGGTTATTAATGTGTCATGAGAGATGAGAGCCATTTACCTGCAAAATCCACTAATAATGTGTTATATTAATAACAGCAGAAAAGAAGAATAAAGAGAACAAACCAAATCCCTGTCCAACCCCAAATCCAAGCTAAATAATGTGAGTAGTGTCTCCTGTGATCACCTCACTACAGATTAGATCAATAGCAACATCCAAATGAAGCCAGGAGAGTGGCTCTGAGCCCAGGGCTCTGCAGCACTGGCAGTATTCACAGCCCTTATCGTGGTTTCTTGCACAAATATTTTCCCTGCACATCCAAGGTTCCCTGGTTGGCTAATATACAACCATTGTTGAAATAAATATTTTGTTAATTTTTCCTTGCTAGAGGAGAGATCAAGCAGTAACTCTTTACTGCCACTGGGAAAGAATATGCAAAGCCAGTTCTTCAAAAGGTCAGGCTTATATTAGACACTGAATACAGCTAGGAAAGGAAATCTGTGCTTATTTTGCCCCTTGGGTAGATGCTAGACACTGTAAAGTTTGGTGTGTAAGGTATTTTTTTATACTTACAGAATAATATTTGCAATCTGGACTCTTTGAGGAAGTTGGTAAAAGTCTTTGCTGGGTCTTGACACAGGGTTTCTAACTAGCATGATGAATTTCTTTGTTTGCTGTGTTTATTTTTCTCCCTCAACTGAACCGGTCTCGTAGTGCTTATTGTGTAGTTCATTATTTATACCGCAGTATTCAGCTGCCCTCATCGGATCAGCTCCCTCTGTGCAAACACACGGTGGGAAAGTCCCTTCTCTACAGAGCTTTAGCCATCAGTGCTAATTAGAAGACAAAGGTGCCTGCTGCTCTCCATACTTTGTTCTCACTCACAATAACAGGCAGTTTGTTTTCCACATGTCCCAAGAGATGGGATTGTGATTGTACCTCCCATGGGTCTTTTGCCAAGAGCCAGTGCCTCGAGGGTGCAGGTTGAGTTGTGGGTGGAGGATTTGTCCATTCTGTGAGCAGATGAAGATTTGTAATATGCTCCTCTCCTGTAAGATGCTGAAGTCTTAGCATGTCATTGCGTTGCTTTTTTTTAACATACAATAAATAGCTGTAAGAAGTTGTCATCCAGGTGCCTTTGTGCAACCTTTAGGCAATCAAAGTAACTTTGCTTTTCCTGATAGGAATGGTAAGGCCATAGTAACATTCTCCAAAAACACTGCCTTCACTTCAAGGGCTCGAAAGGACTTTAGCTGCAACTTCATCTTCCATCTTTCTTTATCTTAGAGCTTTCCAGTCTCTGGGAAGATATGAAGAAATGGTTTCCCATGTTCCTGATTATTACACAAGGGGAGCATGATATATGATGAAAACAAAAATGATTTATGATGTAGAATGCTCCAAAGGATATACAAAACAGAGAATGAGAGAATCACTGGAGCACAATCTTTTGGCAGTGCATGAAAGCCCAGTAATGATCTTGGAAACATATTGATTCAGGGATTAGCATGAAAGGCATCCAGCTAGGATACTTTGTTATGTTTTGGGTGGCATCACTGGAGACCTCAAGGAAGGTCGATAGATCACAGTGACTCTCAGTCAATCCAGCTGGAAGTTGGGTAAGAAGCAAAGACCTCATACAGGACCAGATGTTGTATCTACGCTTATTGTTCCAGGGTAAATAAAAGAAGAAAATGCTTTTTGTGTGTTTGAGCAGCTGTTGTTCTCTGGTGAATCTTCAGCTCCATCATTTTCAAATGCAAATTGGCTGAGTAACTGTACATATTTCAAATGATAATTAAATATGAAGTATAATTTAAATACATAATTCTATTGCCATTGAAATGGTATGAGCCCCACTTTGATAATGCAGTCAAAAGGATTACAAGTGTAGTGACACAGAAAAACCCAATTGTACTAGGCAGGCACATTTCTATTGACTGCATTACACAAGGTTTTCTGAGAGAGGCCAGAAAAGTAACATCATGAAATAAGACCTGGAGCATGTGAAATGGTTTTAGTTTTAAAGTACAACTGCTCTGTCATTTTCTTCTCTATCTCCATATCAGCTATTTCTGTGATGGGGGCCATTAGATGTGGCTAGAAATAAAGACTTGGCACTACAGATAGGATGCAAAGAATACTGCATACCTTATAGGAAGATAAGACCGCATCGAGCTAGAAGCAGAAAGCTGATACTTTGCACTTAGCTCTCCTCCGTGTCCTGCGTAGTCCCATGGGATGGGAGAGGTTGAGACCAAGCAGGAGAATGAATCCTTCAGGGGCAGGATTCCTAGACACAACACTTCCCTGTGGCAGCACTTGTGCATGCACCCTCATGGCTCAGTGGCTGCTCCAGTGCTCTGAATCCTGCACCCCATGCACAAAGAGCTGCGTATCCACCAGAGGGGTTTACTGCCCAGGACCATATTGTGCTCCAAGGGCCACCCTAATGTGATGACATACAAACAGTGATACCTCTGCAACTAGAAGAATTCAGTAACTGATTTTAGGTGGCTTTCACAATCCACAACTGACTGCAAACTGTGCAGCTCCTTAATTAAGTAACTTGCTGGCTTCATTCCCAATTCATGGCTTCTCCATTTAGTCTATTCCAGTCACATAACACACTCTCAAAACAGCATAAGCTTTTACAAATGCAATCCAACAGATGAATAAATAACAATAAGCTCTCGCTGAAACGCATTCAGGAAACATTTGATAGGAACTAATTTATTTTACTTTATTATTTAGGGAGCCAATATATAAAATTACCTACCACAGCACAAGCTCAGCTGATATACTCACTTTCTATTAGCTTTGGTTGCCGTTAGGTTGCTGTTCTTGAAAGGCTCAAGAATATTTTTGGAGCAGGAGTTATATAAGAAAGAGGGTTGTTTTAAAAGACAAGATATTTTCAGGGTTTCCTAACATAAAAGTATACAGAAATAGCCCCGCATCATCAAGCCTGTGAAAGTATCTAAGCTTTGCCTTCAAAAGCTTACATCCTAGGCTGGTTTTAAGGAAGACATCACTCAAAGCTCTGCCACAAAGATTACAGCTTACGCGCCGCCTGTCCCCAGGCACAGTCAAACTTTCCACCACACGGGTGAGGTGTCCCCAGGGGCTGGTTGTGTGCCTCAGGAATGGAGCATCAGCTTAGATCTCCTTGTTCTCGGCTCTGGAAGCAGAGCCTATTGCGCTAATTAATCTCCTCTAACATGAAAATGGAGCAGCAAATACAGGAAGAGTGAAACCCCAAATGAAATACTATGAAAGCAAAGTGTCGTCTTGCACATACAGTTCTTTGCTTGGGAACATAACACAGCATGCCCAGCTCCCTGCTAGTGTGCTGTCCTTAAAGGACACTGGTGTTTCAGGCAGTTTCTGAGCTTCTCTCTCCTGCCACAGGTTGCAGCATCATGTTCTTGTTTGTCTGACATGAAAACTCATCATAAGCATATGGATAATCCTAGAAAGTGGGAAGACCAAAATGAACCTTAAGTAGTTTGGCTGCCTGTGCACAAACACTGTCTCTGCTTTGACAACACAATGTGGACAGACTCCTCGGAGTCGTAGGAAACCAGAGGGGGTAGCAGAAAGAGCAGCCAAATATATTCTCCTGGCTGTAAATAGCTGCTACTACAGTAAAACCTTTTGTTAGAAACAGTGCATTTGCATTGGATTCACTGGCTTTGGGTCCCTGAGATGTCTAGGAAAGCAAAGCAAACCTTCAGTAATTCCAACTGGTGGAGTTCCTTGCATTTTTAGAGTTTCTCTCTTGTATTCTGATCTGTATATTAGACAGAAGAAACAGCTTGAAATATTTAGTCCTCAATCCTGAACTAGCTAGAGGTCTCACAGTGTCTGAAATAAATGAGAGTCTTTGCAAGAGAAGAAATATGGTAATCTGAAAATCTTGTGCCCTTGTTTTGTAGAAACAACCAAAGATTGAGCACAGGTAACTATGCAAATTTTATAGTGAGTGCAGATAGTAAAGAAATATAAATGGAAATCTGTCTATCACATTCCAGGCAGGGGAAGATGAAAGTCAAGTGTGTCATACGCTTGAGCTGTTTTATTTGTACAGTCATTTATTCAGCAGTCATCCTGGTAGTTTTTCTACCCCTTCAACTTTGTGAAATTGTAGGCAATAACAGTTTCTTCACAAAGCTTTGTGTGGTTATATGGAAATTAAACTCTTCATTACTTAAAAAGGCCACAGCATGTGAGGAACTTGTTGGTATGTTTGAATCTGGAATGGTATGCTATTTAATTGTAAAAATCATTTAGTTCATCAGGAGATGTGTCTTGAAAGCCAGTAACCTAAAACTAGGGGGTTCAGCAAGTAAAGGCAGACAATTCTTGGAGAGAAAATACATTGAGAAGAAACGGAAAGCTTAGTGAAAGAAATCCATACCGGCGCAATTTCTTCTAATGTATTGAAGAAGACAGTTAAATGGGCAAGACTGGCCAAGGTGTAAAAAAAGAGTGCTTAGATATTGATAGGTCACTTTTAAGACAGGGAAGGTTAAGTGACTTTGAGCACTAACAATGTCCCCAGGGTTTGATGGGATAAAATGAAGAGAGAAGCATAATCAAAGAAAATAGAAGATTGAGTGTACTACAAAGAGCTACCAGCAATTAATTTCTGGGTTAATGGTGACACAGAGCAACATGACATATGTCTGGGGGAACCTATGGAAGAGAAGAGCGCCTGACAGTGAAGGGCAGTTGGGAAGAAATCCTCATTTTCCATGGCCACTAAATGCTTGTCCAGTTTTCCACGTCCTACCTAGCTCCCAAAGGCACAAAATGCCAAGCTGTGCCTGGCTGTCAAACTGCCTGAGTAACCAAGCAACTCCAAACATCTATATGCATACATATATATTATGTGTCTTCCTCTCCCTCCCATATATAAATATAGGTAACAGTGTTCTGGTACAGCCAGCTCAGATTCTGAAACTGGTATCCTATTTCTGTGGTTCCCCCCCTGCATTCAAGCTGTCTTTTTTTGTCAGTGATCAAAAAATACTTAGCTACCTTCTGTGAACAACTCTCTTCGCATTTTAGTTCTTAACATCCTGAGCACCCCACAATCCTTTCTTCCTACCACAGTGAGCCCAAGTTGTACTGCAGCGGCTGTCTCTTGCTCTGCAGCACGGTGTGTGCACTTGCAATGATAATTCCCGAGACAATTTAACTGTGTTTTGAGGAATTAGTTAAACCTCCAGCTCTACCTAGAGCTGAGGAGTTTGTGGGGGTGGGGATGCTGCATAAAAAGTAGGCAGCAGGAGACAAATATAGAAGCTGTCAAGGGAAGCTTATTTCGAGCATGTCCCCCCAAACCCACACGTCTATTATTCTAGCCATGAATTTGTCCTTCAGTGTTGGTTTTTCTTGTCTTAAAGTCTGAAAGGCCTATTTCTAACATTGTGAAGCCTCAGCTGTCATATCTGCTTTCCTCTTATTGCAAGCTACGCACTGGAGCACTGTGCCCTTTCATATCAAATACATCATTAAAATAGATCTCTTTTCCCATCAGAAATAAGCTTTGGGTGCAGTTACTCAAGCATTTTCTCTAGCAGCCAAGCCTATCTAAGAAGTTCACACCTTCCTGACTTGTTTCTTCCCGCATCTACAGTTTCCATCCCTCCAGCCCCACACATGTACCTGTGTGTGGGGCTGCCCCATTTGATCCATGTAGATTAAAACCAGCACTCTAAAAACACATGCCTCAGCATAGCAGAGGGGGGCATCAGCGCCCAGCACGGAGGCAGGGAATGTGTCCTTGTAACTGCATCTTCAGACACTGCTAATGGCTATTTCTACTGAATACAGGCACTGCCCAAATCAAAGACAGCAAGCAGAGAAAAACCTGACCTGAAACCTTTATACATTTCTCAAGCAGCCAGCTAGAGACCAGAACCATTTATTTATCTCTAATGGCTCTCTCTTTAGGCATTTCCCCAAACAAAATTAACATCCTTAAATCCCCAAATCAATTCAGCTTCCACATTTTGCTATGATAAAGTAACATGCTGTTATTTATTTAATCCTCTTTGGAAACAGCAGAGCTGCTGTGAACAGAAGAGCCATGTTTATTTTCAGGCGTTTTAAATTCATTACGTTCCTGTACTCACATATACAGATTTATATCCTTGGTACAGAGAAACCCATTTAGTGAAACAAAACACGAGCATCTAAAATACAAATCTGGGGGAGCCTTCAAAGCTGAACTACAGGCTTGTATCCTCCTTGCAAACACAAATCTCCCTGAAGACTACAGCTCCCAGCATACACTGAATCTAATAGCATTTCTGGAACCAAGGTGGCAGCTTGCATGAAGAAGCAATTAACCTGCCTTGGCAAAACAGGAGGGAGTGGGAAGAATCATGACCACAGCTGCTCTGCATTCCTGAAAATTTGGTGCAGCTGCCAGCTTGTGAATTTACCATTCCCTTTAAACTAGTGAACATTTGCAAGCTGTTCGACAGGATGGTTGTTGGGAGGAAGAGGGATGCTAAAAATGACTTGTGGAGGGCTTGGTGAAGACTGGGATATCACAGGAAAAGAATTAAATGCAGAAAAACACCTCTGAACAAATGCTAGTAGGGTGTGTTTGCTTTGGAGAGAATGCTTTAAGTGGAACTTGCAAAGGAGTAGAACAAAACGTAACATGCATCACAACGGGTATTTGCATCCGCAGTGCTCTGATGAGCTGTTCCACCTAATGAATGAACCCATGTTCAGTGTTTTGGGGCTAATGCTAAAAAGCAGTTCTGTGATTCATGTGCAGACCACCCCCCCACATAGGGGTTTTGTGTTTCTGCCTTCAGACAAGGTTGTTGGTAAGCTTGTGGCCAGTCTTGCCAACTAGCTGCCACCACAGGTCACAGTGAGTGTCCCGGGGGAAACAGTCATCTCACCCATCGTTTCCAAATTGTATGTTGTAGTTGGTGGCTATTTAGATGTGTATGAAGCTTTTTGCAAATGTGATTTTGGAGAGATGCAGCTTTGCTGGTACCTATCACCTCAGAAAACAAGAACATGGGTTAATGATATTTGCATTACCAGCTGCATCTGCAAAGTTCAGCTAGGGCTGGAGAGCAGCAGCACCAGACATGCTGTGTTTCCTGAGCTTCTCTGTCTGCAAGCCCAGCATGGACAGGACAGGCTTTTGCTGGAGGTGAGATCAGGCAGGCAGATCAAGGCAAGATATGGACTAAAACCACCTCACCATGGCGGGAGAGGAGAAACCACCATGGAGCCAAAGGGGGCAGGGGAGCATGCTGCATTTTGGTATCTCCATGCCCTTTCAAACTGACTAGCAGACTGCTGGACCGCCAATGTCCCCATAGACTGCAGCAGTGCTTGAAGTCTTCCGGCACCTCCACCTTCTCATGCCAGGCTCTGTCCAAACCCCAGTGTGCACCACCATGGGGAAGCCGGGCTGTCCCCGGGGTGCCTGCATAGGAGACCTCCACGCTGCCCTGCATACAGGGATGTCAAATCCCTTTATTCCTGTTGTTTTCCTTGAACAGGCTGGATGAGAGGTCAGCTAACCAGGGACAATAAATCCTCTTTATTTTGACATCTGATTTTGCAAAATCTTAAAAATAGAAGAACTCATTTGTGTTTTCTCTAGTCTTAGTTCAGAGTTAAGGACTCGGGTCTATATTTGTACAAGATGTAATGTACATCTATAAAAATCTCCACTGCCTCTTCTTCCCCCCACATATATAAATGCATTGTAGCACTTGAAACTCTTCAGTTCTCAGTAAAAAATGCTCCAGAGAATGACCAAAGGTTAATGAAAAGTTCAGCCGAGGAGCAGACCCCAGCAGAAATAGCAGTTCTTTAAGGCTTTCAAACAGCTGACAAGAAGCCATCAACAAGTATTTGTGGTCAGGGATAAAGAGAAACATCTATTTGAACATATCCAAGCATGAAACCCCCATGGTAGTTACCTTATAGTATTATCCCTACATGTCAAACCATGTCATTTTTATGAAGAAGACTGATTCATATTTGACAGCGGCAACTTTTTACATCCCTCAGGGGTTGCGACTTCAAGAGCTAAGATCCAAGTAGTAGAACTGTAGTCTGCAACCCAGCAGGTAATAAATGGCAGTGGGAGAAAGACGGATGTTGCATTCTTGATCCTCTTACCAGACTTTAATATTAAAGTATTGCAGTGTAGTAGTGCAGCCAATTTGCTTTCAGAGCTCAATAAAAAATGTCTTTGTGGAGCAATGTTTTTCTTCTTTTTTTTCCCTGGGTTTCTCATATTTTAAAATAGAACTCTCCTGAAAGTAAGTTTTTGCTTTGATGCCTGGGAAAATCTTGAGGATATTTATTTATGTTTTGCAGAAGTTCATGCTATAATATGAACGCACTTGTGTTGTTTGTGTTACTAGAGTACAGAGAGCTCGACTCATGTGAAAGCATGGTCAACAGTCCCTCAAGAAAGAAGACCAGGGTTGCTGGAATGGTTTATCTGAACCAGAGCCTACTCCTGCCTGAGGGCCAAGAGACCTCAGTAAAGAACAATGGGAGCAGCCAGCAAAGTAGGGCCAGCCAGCAGGTTGGGGTGCCTTGATGGCCTCAACAGCAGGTCATGAGAAAGCATCATTCCCTCATGTTGGGCTCTAGTTTGGGCCGTAACACCAGTGGTCAGAGGTGTGCTCATCATGGGGAAATGATGCTGGAGAACTGGTGCTGGAGGAAGTGACTGATTCACATTCTCTGGGGTTAATTATATGGTGGATATTGATGAATTGGGCAGAGAACTTAAAATGGGTAAGGTGTTTGTCATGGGAATATATCATCATATGTCTTCTATTATAGATTGAAATGGTAGTCACAAGACACCCAGACTCTTCTGATTAATTTAGATATGTTAATGGTGGGTGTATTATACACTGAGTTTGATGCACTGGTGGGTTTTTTCCTCTGGTCTTTATTTTTATTTTGCTGTCGCCATGGTACTGTATATGTAAACAGTTCTCATTTAAAAATATCAAGTCTGAAAGCAGATTTAAAGCATTTTAGAACGTAAGTGCTGGGATCAGAATAACGTGTGGTGTTTTGACATGAGCTGAAAATATATCCAACGGCTCTCTTCCAGCATGCTGACAAAATATATATAAATTAGCCTGACAAAGGTCTGGCTCTCACCAGAGCTCCCAGCTCTGATGAGCTGAGATCTGCAGAGCTCACATCCAGCAGAGCAGCCAAAGCCGCTGCTTCTGATACATGGTGAATCATCATTTCTCTAGCAAAGATTGTACCTGTGGTCATCACAGTGAGGATTGCAGGAAGCCAGCAGCACACTGCCTCTGAATTCAGTGATGAATTAGCATTGCTCTGTGCCTGGCTGCCACAGTGGTGGCTGGGAGATCCCCACAGTGGTCTTAACAGTGGGAAGAGAGAGAGCAGATCCCCCCCTCAGGGCGACAGCACTGGCAGCACTTTCAAAGAGAGAGACATGAGCACCAAATCTTATGTCCCTGTACCAGTAGTTTCCTCTTAAGCAGTCATTCATTGTTCTTGATCCAGTGGGTGAGGGAGACAACCTGGTCCAAGCTAAAGCATCACTTGGTGCTTGGTTTGCCCTTTCCAAAATAGAACAGCCTGCAAGAATCAGGGCTCAGGCTCTCACCTTTTCAGAGAATCACAGAATGGTTTGGGTTAGAAGGGATATTTAAGCTCATCCGGTTCCAACCCCCTGCCACGGGCAGGGACACTTTCCACTAGAGCAGGTTGCTCCAAGCCCTTGTGTCCAACCTGGCCTTGAACACTGCCAGGAATGAGGCAGCCACAGCTTCTCTGGGCACCCTGTGCCAGCGCCTCAGCACCCTCACAGGGAAGATTTTTTTCCCTACTGTCTAATCTTAAATCGTAGATTCAGTTTTCAGTGCACAGCCACCTGCTTAAAATGCATCCTGCTGCTTTGTACACAGACCCAGTCCTAGCTGGGTTTGCTCCAGGTTTCTGCACCAAGCTTTGCTTCCCCGCTTGTGCTTTTAATTTTAGATCTGTCATGGTTAGTGCAAAGGGGCTGGTGGAGGCACAAAATGTCCTTGAGTAGCTCTGAAAACAAAAAAGCAAATTTATTTAGGGATGTTTCTTCTTATGGCTGATGGATAAAGTTCACCCTTAGGCTTGAAAAGGTGCAGACTTTAAATCACCTTGTAAAGAAAAGGGTTTTCTCTTGGAACACAACAGTGCTATGAAAAAATCCTCAAAAAACAAGTCACTTTTATTGCGTTAGATATAGATATAGATTCAGGTGCCTAACTCTGGTTCCTAATTTTAGGCACACATTTTTACCAGCATGGAGAACACTGCCGCTGATACCAAAGGTACAGAAGCATTGCAAGGAAGAAGTTAATGTTAAGAGTGCAATTTCTTTTAAAGCATTACAGATCCTGTGATTTACACTTCCAATTTCTACAGATGCTCTGGAAAATCCCACTTTAAATGTTTGCCAAGTATGCTAACACTGCTGGTGGGAAGTGCAAATTCAAAGCATTAATATTATCGCTTAGCTATTGTATCTAGAATACAAAGGGGCCATGTGGTCTTTAAAAGTCACTTGAAAATAGAAATCTTCCCCTAGAGAGATCAGCTTTCTTCTTCCAGGGATCCTCTGCTCCCAGGCAGATCCACAGCATTGAAGGGAGACTCATTCACATCTCATCTTTTCTTAGACTGAAGGAAAATCTCCCAAAGGAATGTATGCGGCTGCTATAGCGCTTGCGCTTTATCTCTGCACCTCGCCTGTGCTGTCCTGCAGCTCAGGCTGGCGCACTGCTGTTCATAAAATACCAAAGATCAAGCTGGTATTGGAAATCAGGTCAGCTACTGTGCTGCAGTTTTAGCTAGTCTAATTACTCTATAGCACAGCAAGACACACACATAGAGCCCAGAAGGATCACCTGTGGAGCAAAACCCCCTCTCCATGTTGCTGGATCTAAAGAGGGGTTATGTTTTGCTTCTTAAAGCTGTTAACTTGGTAAGTTGCTCCAGGTGTAAACAGCCCCTCACCTGGTTTGCTCCATCTCCTTCCACAGCAGCTGGTGGTAGACAGGGAACATCCTTTTAGTGGATGCAGAGCCCTGAATCACTGCCAGCTGTGCAGTGCCCCCTCCATCCTGCAATACGCCCCCTCCAGATGCTATATGGCTGTGCTCTAGTGAGCTATTAGTTAAGGGGCTGTAGTTTAATGTGTGTTTGAGGGGGATTTCCTACCTTATTACTGCACTATGTGTTTTTTTGATGCTCTTATGCAATGTGAGTGGTTTCTCAGTCACAGGCAAGAAGCAGTCTTGGGGCTAATTTGGTGCTGAATGTTTTCACTTGCAGTGTTTCACCTCTGTGGGTTTTGAAGTGGATGAGATCAAGCGGGGTTCTCTTCTCATGGTTTGTTCCTATGCTCCTGTGAGTGCCCTGGGAAACAAGTCTGTTCTTGGAAAGGTAAATGTGGGCTGAGGCTCTCCTGTTCTTTATGGATTACTAAAAATATCAGACCTGTATGCTTATTTTTTGTTATGTTTGCTTATCATTCTCTGTAAAACTTACCCAGAGTTAGTGTTTGTGGGTTATTTGGGCATATGAAGAAGTTTAGTGATTTATGGTGAGATATATATATATATGTGTATTTAGTGATCAAGATGATTCATTTATTACTGGAAATTTTTTGTTGTGCTTCTACTGGCTTTTTGCCCATAATCATTATTCTTGAACTTTGATACACTGTTTTTGAAATACTGAGTGCTCTGGAAGTGAGTGAACTTATAAAAGCACTTAGCAGCTCTTGGTGGACAGGTATCTAGCGATTTTCAGCCGAGTTCAACACCTATTGTACTGCAAGTGCTGAAAATAACAAATGTTGAATGGAGGATGAAATGTTTGATCCTGAGGTATGAAAAGTGCTTGGCCTTTTGTGCCTGCTGCATCCTCCTGTCACTGTAAGCTGTCTCTCACTGCAGTGAGACGCATTTATGAAGGGACCTGTTTTATATCTGAAATAATAAAGGGGTTTCTTGTGGCATCTTTCCTCATACTCTGCACTTGTAAGATATTGAGGTCTTCCTTTTATTTATGGTAATTTTCTCTTGGTGGAGTTCATAGTAGTTTGTGGTGGTTTATATTGGTGTAAGACTAGGACTTTGGGGAGGGGAAAAAATCTGGGGAGAAGAAGTAAACCTTTCCCCAGATTTGCTGTGACTGCATAAGAGTTTCTTGTAGGGGCCAATTGGCAGTGAAGTGTTTCTTGGTCTATAGTAGCTGGTGTCCTTCAGGTGACCTGTGTATTTGCTGTAAGTACCCTTCCCTAGCTTAGGGCCTCTAGCTGAAAGAAGAGCATCTGCAATGCCCAGGACAAAGGACTCAATGTCTCACTGCATAGAAAATGACTTTATTCCCAGTGTGTCTCATCCGCATACTCCAGGTGTTTGGCAGCCAGGCAGACTGCCTTGGGCTCTGTGCCTTACAGAGGTGTAAACTGAGGATTCATGCAGGGGTGGAGGACTGTCACTTAATTCATTTTGATGGAATGGCATCAGAAAGAAAAAATTGGATGTCTTTGCTTAGAACATTGAAGTTTCTTAGTTTGATGCTTGTAATGGAGCTGGTGTGAGTCAGTTCCTCTACTTAGGACAGCAGAAATCTTTTTCCCAAGAACAAAGCTATGTGATAAGCACCAGAAGTATTGGCTGGGGAAAAAGAAGTAATTAATCAGAATCAGGTACTTTGTGAAAATTCTGGAGCTCAGTTAGACATGGGAACGTTAAAATTCCAGCTGTCTGGCAAGAATTGTGGCAGGATCCAAAAACGTTATCTCTTGACACACTTGCTTTAAGTCAGCTTGAGCCCTTCGTACGGTAAATATCTAGTGTTTTCTTTGCTCTCGCAATCACACTGCGTTACCTTGGTGAAACTGAGAAGACATCCAGCCTTTGTTTCTTGTTGTTGCTTTTCATAAACGACCACCTATCTATATCCGGCAAGCCCAATTATGTTCTTCCATATTACATTTCCAGTTACTTCACAGTTGTCTTGTACCATGTAAATGAACCATATAAGCCTGTAGTAAGTGCCAATCCTGGTAAAATAAGTCCTATTTCAGTATATTATGGTTGGTTTGCAGTGCAGCTTGCTATTAATACACCTTTTTATCATGGAGAATGAGGTATATGCCATATTGTTAACCACTGAGCTATTACACAGGTTCAGCATTACAATTTCCAATGGCAGCAAATGTTGTCATTGGGGATGCAAAATGGCTTCTATTATAAAAATTTGACTCTGTGTTCTCATCATTAGCCTTGGGGTGAAAATTGTCTCTAAACAGAATGAAAGCAATAAGAAAATAAAGAATTTGGCATGCCACAGTCTTCTTAATGTAGAATCTGCCTCAAGTCCTTTGTCAAGTTACTGAAACCTAGGCTTTTCATGAGCATGGACAACTGGAACTCTGCAAGCAGCAGAGAAAAAGACATGATTGAGAAGTATATACATGCAAAACAGATAGAGAAACACACTCTTGCACACTCTTTCTTGGGTGCTGGACTGCTTGGGTTTCCAGTAAAATCAGAGCTCAATGAATGGAACTTGCATTGCATTCCCCAATGTAGTCACAAGAAAGAAAGGAACTGGCTTTGTTGCCCAGGGCTACCGAGTCCCACTGGAACAGTTGCCCTACTGAGATAATTTTGTATAGAGGAACAACTGGTTGGCATGCTTCAGCACTGTTTAGTTTATATGCCAGCTTTCACTCTGTTTCTAGGGAAGCTTCCTTGGTAGCAGGAGCTTGTTTTCACTGCAGCAATCCGGAGATCAATTTTGTCCTCCCCAGAGTAAAGGGCAGGGCAATGGTATATGGAGAAACAAGGAGGAGATAATCAGTTAATAGGAGGTAGAGGGCAATGAGAGGATAAGTCTGTGGTCTGCTGCAGCAGCAGGAACCAGGGACTGGGTCTGTTCCAATTCTCACTGACCTACCCTGACTCTGGGAAACTCACTCACTCTGTCTCAAATCCCCATTTGTAAGGGGAAGGGAAATACTCCTTTTCTTCCACCAGTGCTGCAAATATAATAGCCCTTATCTGAGGGATTTCCTTGAATGCTATGATGTTTCTTATCCTCTTTCCCCTCAGTCAGCTCTAGCTGCACAGGGTATTGTCAGGCTTAAAGGAGGGAGGGGGTCATTCTTTCTCCCCCTTTCCTCCTTAGTGTCCTTACTAAAGAGGGAAACCTTTTCATGAAGGCGAGGAGTATCTTTGGTGCTCTGAATGTGCCTGATGGAGAAGAGGCTTTGTGAGCTGACTCAGCTTCAGCGGCACTGAAATGAAATTAGCGGGTGTTAAGCCTGTTTTGAAACGCAGCATCACTGTGACCCGATTAATAAAGGCCTAATTCTTTTAAGCTGCTTCTTTGGCATCATATAATTAAACTTTTGCCGATACATCATGTCATTCCTCTGGTTTTTCTTATGCCAAAATTCAATTCTCTTTATTGCATTAGCCTCAGTAGCTGGAGGATGCTTGTTATCAAAGGCATTTGGATAGCTGTTGTCCCGTTCCTGCAAAGAGCACAGACTGTTCAGTTCCTTATGGAACTCCACAGGTACCAGTAAGGGCTGGCTCAAACCCAGGCATGTGCAGAGCAGTGCCTTACCCACAGCAGTAGCTGACTACTGGTAGAAGTTAGTTTACCTGGATGGTTTTGTTTGAGTCTTCAGATTCAAAGCCAGAAGTACTTGGCTATTTAAACTGATATCCTGTTTGGAAATCATGCACTTTGCTTGTCTATTGTGCCTTCTGATTGGCAAAATGCTACTGAGGTACAGAGAGACCCATATTTTCTGCTGATGAGTACCGTGGCAAATAGCATTGTGGTTGGTTTGGGGTATTTTTGGCTCTTTTACTACTTGGGTAGGGTGATAGACCTTTTACATGCTTTCCTCATTTGGTCTGTGTGATCTAGATTTCAGTCCATTCTTTGCTGCAGATAGTGCTGGTAAAATAGCTTCTAAGGAAACAAGTGGGTACCATGTTTTGGGACACTAGTCCCTGCACCAGAAGACGTGAGTTCTATCACTCCCCTTGAAACCTTCACCTTTCTGAGCTCCTATTTTCCTCCCTCAACTTGTTTATCTAGCCTATATGTTCTTAGGGCAGGGCATGGCTCTGTTCTTCTATGCTGTGTTCAGCACAGCAGAGCCCTGATCCTTTGGTAATTCAGCAATAAATCTCCTGAAGAGTTTTCTGACTTGACAATTATGTGTGCTGAGTCCCATCTTCAGACATACAGGAACCCAGTAAAGTATCTCGGAGGTGACAAGCATGAAAACCAGGTTGGCTTTTTGGAAACCTATGTTTTGATACTCTGACATTCAGCAATTGCCACTAGAAACTAGATAATCATGTTCTCAATATCTAATATATTGATGGTTTCTGATAATCTACCCGCTGGTTTTGATGGCTGAGGGCTGATTCTCTCAAGGTACTGTTCCTATTTGACTTCTGAGATTGACTCCAACATGACATTGACAGAGATGACGTTCATCCATCCGCAGAAGGCCTGTACATCACCAAAACCAAGGTCTTATATGGTGACTGAGCCTTACCCTGTCCCTTATTACCATCTAACAATGCTCTTTATCCCCACAAGTGAAAGCTGCTATGGATCTGCTGGGTGGTAGAATTGATGAAGGGCCATATTCCCTCTCTCCTTCCAAATCTAGCTGACCAGTGCAGTGTTTACACACACAAACACATGAGGCAGCAGCAGCTCATGCTACATCCAGTGCTAGGGCATGCTCCGCTAGACTAAAAATGGTCTAATTACACTAAAATTCCTTTAAAATCCCCAAGCTGCGCAAGTTCATTCTGCCTAGCTCTTTGCTCTGAGTTCATCTCTGAACATGAGAAAAAAAGCACACTAAGGCAGAATACCCATTACTGCTAGAAAACATAAACTATGAGAAAGCTAAAATCGCTTGTTGTTACTAGATACTTGAATTGTGAACAGTTCTTTTTTTAGTGAAGAGGTTTTGAGTTGCCGGGATTTCCTTGGTTCATGGTATTTTCACGCTGATACAACAGTTTGTTGTAGAACTGGCTTTTGCACATGTCCTGTATTTTGATAGAAATTGTCTAGCGCCACAGCTCTCGTAAATGGTCATCACAGTAAACAAAGCCCAGTCGCTGTACGCTGGGTGAAAGGAGCAGATTTGCAGTAAAACAGCTGACAGAGGAAGAGACAGTGTGAGACTGCAGCCCTGAAACATGTCACTGACTCCAGGCAATGCAGATCAGCAGGAGACAGGACTGCAGCAGATGGTCTGAGTTTGATTAATCAAATGTCCTGAATTAAAGCCTGATTGTTTAAAAAAAAAGTATGTTAAAAAATAAAAGCAAGCTGACAATGTAAATGAGTGCACTGTCTGTGCCTATTATTAACTTCAAATAAGTGAAGGCTGAAGGGATCATTGTTTTCCTGACAGAGCTGAGCACATGGAACGTCAGAGCATTTAAATACGCTTTAAACATTGTGGGGATCAAGCATAGGTACAGCAAATGCTGTATCCTCTGGAAAGGTTGAGCATGATGGGCTAGGGACCTGATGAACAACAGGTAAAGTTGTGCTGAAATACACAGGCGCTCCACTGCTATTGGGAACTGCTCCGGGCCATAAAACAGATCAGTAAGTTGTCTCTTCAACCCCAGACATACGCCACCCTGTGAACTCAATGTAGTTGAGGATTCAAGCCTTCCAATTTGCCTTTATTTCCAGAGAAGCAAACCAGACCTCAGTTCTCCATTGCTGAGACTGCATGATTCTTTTTTCCTTTTTAATTGTGTGCACATTTTATTATAATTAATCATCATAACATAAGAAATGGGAACAAATGACAGAAGTGGTGGAAATCATATTCAGCTCTGATTTTCTGTCTCTAAACAGCAAAAAAACACCTAACATTTTAGGAGCGCAGAATTGAATTAAAACTATAGATTGATCATAAGTTCTCTTGGCTATAAGCCAAGAGTGGAGCTATTAATTTGATGCAAATTAATCTATGCAAATTTGCACACTGATTTAATGAAGAGACAGACATGCAATCATTTCATTACTTCTCAGGTTTTCAATTAGATTGAATTCAGTAGCTTGGCCACCATCATAGTCACTGAGTTTTGCTAAAAGGTTATTGTATGAATATTTATGAATTTGGGACTGCTACAGCTCTGCTTAATAACAAGTATCATACTTTGAGTACATGCAAATGATTCTTCAAATATCCTAATGTAGTGATTGATTTACCTTTTGTCTTGACTGCTCCGTCTTTAATCCCACTTATTACTCTGGTGTTCTGGTCTGAGATAAATGACTTGCTCAGGAGTAAGTGACTTTTATATTATTACAAGCGTGGTCTTGTTTCATGGCCATTTCAGTGTGAGGTGTGATGTTCTAAACAGCTGGAAATGTGACAAATCTCACTCAGAGTGCAAGCAGATAAAAATTGAGACAACTCATAGCCCTGGGCAAAAAGGTGCCACTTCTGTAGATGTCTGAGATTAGAGAGATGGATTCCCTTCTCATGAGCTCCGTAATACTATTCACCTTTCAATTGTGCTTAAGGATATGTGCAGCTGGAAGTCTGATGCTTCTGCTGCATCAGCTCCATGAAGTTAGTACATGCTTAAGCATTGTCCCAGTTTGAACTGGTGTTTCTGAACCTTATCTGGCTTTTGGTGAAATGAATGGAGCTAGACCAAATGGCTATAAATAGGAATTAGGAGCAAGACCAACACGTTCTATTCCTGCCTTTCATTGTTTCAGGTTCTCATTTCTTGTAAGGATCCAGAATAAAAACTGAATCCCCGAATGTACAATACACGCACATACTGCAGGGCTCATTGTGAGTCAGTGGATGTTTGGGGAACAAACTAGACCAGGCCAAATTAAACAGAGTTATCAGAGTCTAGCATCCAGCATGGGAGATTCATTGTCTCCCTGCATCTCTCCTCATCTGTGCTACAAACAAGATTTGCTCTGGATGCTCTGAAGTCAGCCTAAAGAAATACACAGCTGGTACTTTGGTTAGGAGATAGGGAGGTTTGTGATGCTCTTTAGCTCCTGGAGAAAACAATTCTGATGTCTGAGGTCAGCGCTTCACTGTTCATCACAAACTTCAAACTTTGCCTTGGACTTTAGCCTTTTACCAGTGCTATGCATGCAAAAACACAGGTAAATGTGAAAGGAAAATGGCTGTAATTTGTGAGCTTTTCAAAATGAGATCATGAACTGCACAAGGCAACATGGAAATAAGCCCTATATTTTATCCATTTAGAATAGGAAAGAGTTGGCCAGAGTAAAAATATACATATCTCTTAGTAACCTGTGATGATGACAATAGTAATTCAGAATTAAGCCAAAACTGGTGTCACTTGTACCTTCTGCTAGCGTCCTCAGTATGCTAGTTAAACCAGTTTTGTTGCCCTTTGGTTGACACCCACCTACAATGCAATTACTCGCACATAACTGCAGAACTGGCTTACTCTGCCCGAGCCCCAGTATGTTCTGTGAGCCAGAAGAGCAGGACACATCTAGAAAGACAAGCAGCGGTGAAAAGGAAGTCTTGACTGAAGTAGGCTGCACCTCCTTTTAGGTTTCACTCTCCATTGGAGCCAAGGTGTTAAGCTCATTCATCCCTACTGTAATATACACTACTTTGTATCTTCCTACTGACCTCTGTGTGCTATCCAGACTATGAATTAAATCTTGCTTGTGATGGAGGAATTTAGCTGGCAAAATGGGAGAGCAGCAGGCTCTACAAGGTTAGGAGATTGACAGGACAAGAAAGGCACATATCCATGCTGCTGAGTCCTGCTCTTTTTAACTGGCAAGGAGACTGGTCACTACTCAATTAATGGCTCCTGAAATAAAGCATACTTATAAAGTCTTTGTCATCCCTTTGCTCAACAAGGTCAAAAGGGTGCTGTTTCCATTGCAGCCTGTTTCTTGCATTAAACAAATACCTGCAGGTTATGTCAGGCAGGACCCAGCTGCTCTGCGAGGAAATGCTGTGGGATTTCAACACAGGGGCCTGGATTGCCCAGGGAAAGAAACTAATTCAATATAGGCTTTGGGAAAATTTGTAGCAAATGTCATTGACAGGGTTTGTCTATAGCCTTATGTAAATCAGAGTATGTGTGGAGGAGGCTTATCAAACTGGCAAAGTAATATTATTACCAGCAAGTGACCTAAGGCTGAACCATTGCAGGGGAGGCTGGGCTGAGTGTGGGCTGCAAGATTTGACTCACTTTATTAAGGGGCTTCTGATTTCCACACTAATTTATTTGCATGCTGTCTGTGCAACCGAGTGTCTAATCATCCCCTGATTATTCATATTTTTCCCCTGCTCTGGAGGATATCCTCCCCAGGCTTTTTCTTTAACAAAGGGAGCTTTCATCACTACCTAGAGATGTAACCATACAACTTGTCTCGGAGGTGTTGCTGCTTACAGTGCTATTATATGACAGTGCATGATGTTTCCACACTTAACTGGAAAGCTTGTCAAATGCCTCATTGCCCTTCTGAAAATGGCCCTTCTTTTGAGCAGCAGTGACAAATGACCATCACGGGGCCCATGGAGCAGGAGGGGGATCTGCAAAACTCCACAGAAATTAATTTCCTGAAGTAGCAGACTAAAACCCCTGCTTGCACGACCTAATACATTTCAGCCCCTGGCATTGTTTCTGCCTCCCTTATGGGCTGCAAGCAGCTAAAGTGTTTCCCCTGTGCCGATCTCAGAGCTGGTGCCCTTTGCTTTTGTGGCTTGCTGAAAGGCCATGGCACATCCATCTTGGCACAGAGTGAGATGTTCTCTGCAAGCCCTTCCACCAGGATTGAGCAAACAACCCCACAATCCCACAGTCCTTTAGAAAGCAGGGTTGTACAAGAAGCAGGACTACCCCATCTAAGGGACTAGGAGATGGTTTTGCTACCAGTCCTGCTACTGACACACGAGGGAGTTCTGGCATACGTATCCTGTTGGTGGACATCCTTCTGTTGCACAAGCAGGCTGAGCTGCTATGCTTAGAAGGGGGTCCTGAATTGGCAGAAGACATCCTCAGAGCTGAGGAGACTGACTTGGGTGAACCTGGCCATAGAGTAACGCAGTGCCTGTTTTGTTGCTCTTCCCCTGCAGCCACATAACCCTTTCCAAACTGTCCCTCAGCAGTGAGATGGCTTGATTTGTTGTCTTTTAACATTAGGTCTATCAGCCAAACTGCAAATACACCTTGGAAGGAAATCAATATCTCTCACCCTTAGCACATTGATTTACACCACCTTTCTGATAATGGCTCCTGTAACATGCAAAAGGGCTTTTAAAGACTTGTCTGAATGTGAATGTCTTCCATGTGCAAAATACAGCAGAGTGGGGTGGTGGGGAATAGATGGTCCTGAACAAACTTGCAAGAGGCAGTGCAGGCTTGTGTGGTGCTGGCTTTTGTGTGTGCATGTTTTAGAGATGCATAGGCCAGGAACAAGCAGTAAAACAGTGGGATGCTGCCTCAGCATGTGGGCTGACATGGAACTTGGATGGTGGCGATATATAATGACAATAAAAAAAATATATAAATAAAGCTAGCGACAAGGTTTCAACCTTGGAGCATTTAATTTCAAGAGAAGTGCGACACTGAGCACAAAGAAGTAAAACATGCCATGTTGTGCTTGTGAGTTGCCTGTATTATTGGTGCCAAGCAGCTGGGTGCCTTGAATCTGTGTGTGAGCCTCAATGAGCCAGTTGGAATGCCAAAGTATCGGCCTTTTAGCTAAAAGGGCTGCAGTGAAACTCACAGAGAAGCTGCAGAAGTAGCTGGGATCAGATTTAGGGCTGCAGGCACAGGCCCTGTCTTAGCATTACAACAAGATGCTTGGTACTTGCCCACACCCCAAAACACTTCAGTGACCTGAAAACCACCCAGAATTTGTGACTCTGCCTGTCTGTGACTTGGCTATACAGAAAGTATAATTTGCATTGTTAGGAGTTGCATGAAATCTGGTAACTGCTCACTCACAGTAAACCTTTGTGTTAATGGCTGCCTCTTCCTTATGGAAAAATAGCTGATGTCCCCCTTCATCTGTCGAAGCATCCACTGAAACCACAAGCTAAAGTTACCAGCCATAGGAGTTGTAGGGGCTTCACAAGAAGCTGTTCAGTGGCCCTGGCAGAACAGCGTCAGATCATCTCTGTAAGCAGCCAGAGAAAAGCACTGGCAGCACAGTCTTGAGAAAATGCTGAATGCAGCTTTTTATTGGCTAAAAAGGGACTTGGAGTTCTCTCCTGCTGCTTCAGTCCTGGTGTGTGCAGGGAAATGAGGCTTTGTACATAATTTAAAAGCAAACAGGATTGTGTCAAAGGTATCAGACTCCACCATTAATTATTTCTCCAGACTGGAATGACCCATGGGAGTCAGATTTTGAGCCAGCTCCTCGAGGCAGGTAGATAATATCATTAAATGTTCTTATCTGATGGAGATGGGTATCACTCCCCAGACTGGTGTCACTCGCTGATACACACCAGCAAAGAAGGTGACAAAAATAGAACAATGACTTTCTTTGGAGCTAAAGCTGAGCAGTACGTTTATTTAAATTGCTGCTTTAAGTTAGCTACTTGGTATACTGAGTACATCATTTTCCTGCTCCATTATGAATTAAAATCACTAATGAAGATTATGAATTGGAATCTTATGCAGTTTGACTCAAACTGATGCTTTGGCTAAAAGGGTAGATCTGATAGTTCACAGATCTGCAAGGATTGCTGATACATACTATATAGTTATTCTAAAGGCATCAGCATTTCAGAGCTGTTGGGCTGTATATCTGCATTGCTGCATTCTGTCTGAGTTCCCATTAGGGCAGTTTCCAGTGTTTTCCAAGCTGTAGTGACACCTCGGGTTTGACTCTGGAGAATGCTGGGACCCCACAGCAGGCAGAGGAGAACTGGAGAACTTCTGACAGTGTTGGACTATTGATCCCTTGTGAGGCTGCCATGCATTTCAGCCTGAGAGAGCTGATTTGTGCTGCAGTCCTGGCTGCAGGGATATGTAACAGTGCTATGAGTTAACTTTGATGTGACATCAGGCATTTAGTTTAGCATGACAGTCCCTCAATTTTCTAATAAATTTGGGTCAACGCTGGTCTTTTGTGGGATGATTAAGGTTAAGCCATTCTGCAGGGCAAGCAGGAAGAAAATTCATTACTGTGTAGGGAGGTCAAAGAGGGCCAAGATGGAGAAATACTTGTGTCCTGAACACTGCTGTTTAGTGCTGCATCCTAATTGATCAGTGAACTATGTAAATGCTGAACAGGTCAGGCTCTGCATTTTACATAGTGTCAGAACTGATGAGGCGTTCTTTGAAATGTTACCTTGCTGTGCTGCATGCTGCTGGGAGAATAGGAAAATGGGATTTTTAAGTATTGTTCATTTTTAATTCATGGCAAATTCCTTTTAGGATCTTTGTACAGCACTCGGCCTGCTGAGCGTAGTGATTGCCTCTGTAAACAAAATACTTGCAACACAAATAAGACAACAAACAGTCTCTAGCCCTTCCTACCTTCTTCACCCCCCCCCATAGTACTAGGTGCTGTACAAAGCAATCACAGAGCAGTGATGGTTTCTTATGACTGCAAACGACATAGCTGCTTTGTAATAGGTTTTATTAGCTTGGGATTAGGGTCAGGAAAGTTCAACTTCTTGTTGTGGAATTAAAATCAAAGGCCATAGAGGCCACTGTTTCCCACTCCCTTGGGTGTGGACTTCCTTTCCCTGTTTTTTTCAGGAGAGAAACCTGATCCAAAGCATAGTGTCCATCTTCTTCCTTCTACCTGGGCTGCAGGATTCTTGGTAAAGTGTTACTATGAACACTGTTGCCCTGTGCAGGAGTAGAAAATAAGGGCATCTCACAGAATAGAAGAGTTGGGTCCTTGTATGGCACTTGCCAGCTGAAATCCCAACAGCATCAAGAAGAGGAGATTGCTATAAATACGGGGCTTTGTTTGAAGAGTTTTGACTTGCAGGATCGTGCTCAAGTCCCATAGCCTCAGCACTCTGCTAGAACAAATTGCTCTGAGAGGTCTCAGTGTTTTTCATTTTACTATGGCTGGAGGAATGCCAAGTTATTTCCATTCACTTGTAGCAAAAAACTTATCTGACCTCAGGGCTTTACAAAGCATAATGAGTTAGAATCATCCAAGAACAAGACCTTCCTAAGAAGCAAACTATATACTCATTTCTACAAGTGATATGGTGACACGATTTCTACTTGTGGCATTAATCACTTTTGTGATAGGCTCTTCACCACAACTTCCCATCAATGCTATAGCTGGGAAGCGTTGTTTTTCACAAGGAGAGAGGCAAGAAGTGGATCTCTAATTATGAATGCTATTAGGGAGCAGAAGCAAAGCACCCAGGGTTATTTTAAGTATCAAACAATAGAAATCATCACTTGGGCTCAGACAACACGCATCTGTTACTGATATTAGAATTGTTAATGTAAATATGTCATCGTTTTCCTTTGTGATAAGACCGTGCAAATAAAAAGAAAGAAAAAAATCATTTCAGAGGATGCTTGAAAATCTTGTTCCTCCAGGCAGAATTCTTCTGGTGGGCCCTAGGCTGTCTCAGACAATGGTTGAAAGAGCAGAGTGGCAGACTGTCATCCCAGGCTGGGAGAGGGATGCTATGGATGATGGTCCTGCTATAAAGAGCAAGGAATCTCTGATCCTAAGACGGGAGGTTGAGGCTCTCTTAGGAGGAACAGCTTGGCTGGTACTGCTTCGTGAAATGAAAACTAAGGAGAGGATGTGATGCTGGCTGTAAACGCAAGAAGAATAGATAGCAGGAAGGAGAAGAGCTCTGTAGTTGGCCTCAGCATCTGTTAAGTTTGCCCAGTGTTTTCTCACTGTATAGATTGAGTTAATGAAAGATATTACCTCTTCCTGCAGACTTTGCTTTTCTTCTAGTCTTAGACCATAACAGCTATAGTTCTTTTATGCTTGGCACTAGAGTAGAACACTTACAGTCTAGTTAAGAATAAATTTAGTTGGAGTGTGAGGAGATTTCCAGGTATGAGAGCTGCAGGGATCTGGAGAAGGCTCATAGTAAATACTATGTAAGCAAGGCACCTGAAACAGCAGTAAATTGGCATTTTATTAGTATCTGAAGGATTACATGACATGGGAGCATGTCATAGAATAATTCTTGTGATGGCTTGAGAGATCCTCTGCAGTCCTAAGGGAACATGAGCTGAAATAAAGAGACTAACATCAGTGAAGTGGGGAAAAAATCTGCGTGAGGAACATCAACAGATTTACTATCCAATGGTTTCTATTTAATTATTGATAGTAACCCAAGCACTGCTTACTATATCTTGTACTATTTTACAGTGTTTTCCTCTGTGTATTGAATGTCTGATTTACTAAGAAACTATATGCCTTAGAGTTGCCTAAAAACAATGAATGTATTCATCAGCTTTCATATAAAGCAGCTGTAAGATCTCACTGAGGAGAGCTTCTGCTAAGAGTTAAGCTGGAGGATGAAGGAGAATGTAATAGAATTATTCATAAGATTGGCACATCCACCTAATGTGCTACTTACGCTGTGTCATAAGGTTGGTTGGTTTGTTCTCTCTGTGTGCTTACAAAAGGATTTCAGAAATGCAGTGTCCATACCTAGGGTAAGGTTTTGGATCCCGCTTAGGCCCTGTACAAAGGAGCCAGGGTCTACAGCTGAGTGCTGTGCTTAGTCCTTAGTTCTGCCATGGAGAAAAGCTGTTCCTCACAGTCAGCCAAGAGGAATGGAGCATGAGTGAGCGCTGTGGCCTTCCTAGCTCCCCAATGCCTGCAGTGGGAGCATGACTGGCTGCAGGCATTTTGGGTAGTTGCAGTACACAGGCAGTGCAGTGTTTTGAGTTCTGCAGCAGTCTTCAATTGGACTGGATGTGGAATCGCATGAGGCAGGAAAATTTTACATGGGAAAGTCGAGTTGCCAAACTTTTGCCCAGGATAAACAACCAGAGAACATTATGATAGTTCTGTTAGTTAACCTCTGCCAGTAGCATCACTGGAAGTAGCAGGAAAAACCCTCATGCTTCCTCTGTACTGCATTGCGTCCTTGCTTTGTATCTGTAAGAGGGAGATTTCTTGTCTTAATAAAGGATATAGTCCAGAGCCCAAATATATATGGTTCATTGCAATACAAAATACTTAATGCACATATAATAAAGCTGCAGGTCTAAATTCTTCCTTGAAATCCCATCTGAAGGGGCAGGCCATGATAGAGGGGCTGATAAAATAGGATGGAAGATCCCACTACCTGAGCCTCCCAAGAGTGTGTGTGCTCAGAAGAACAAACAAAAAATAACCCCTTTCTAGGTACTGCCTGGGCCTGAACTCTGAACTCGTGCTGCTCTTTTTGATAGCTTGGATCAACCTGTGTGAATGGGAATGTATTCCCAACAATTAAACAGCAGTACTCCTGTGGGCTACTGCTTACAAGTAGTAGTCAGGGAGCTATTGCAAGCAACTGGATGCACACAGGGTAATGTTTTACACTGTCCTCAGTTATCATTCTTCTCCTGTTGTAAACGCATCTGAAGGGTGTGATTTCCATTTAGAGTACATTATAGAACCAGGTCAAACACGAGGAATTCATTTTTTACCTGTCTAGTAACCTGACAGATCATGTAGTTTGATCCTTGTGAAATTATCTGACTAGACACAGTGCTCTTTGAAAGCAGAGGATTAGGAACTATTTAGATAAAGAAGCAGACAGGTATATTAAAACACAACGATAAGAATAGTTGCTTACTCCAGCCTTACAGGGGAAATGAAATTAATGGGGAAAGTGTTACTTACTTGACTGTGAATGTGGGAATTCTTACTAATTGCAAGAGTAATTCCTTGATAATGATGCTGTAATGATTCTTTCTATTACAAGTGGTAATGCTGTCATTACTACATTACTCAAACTCAAATCTGTGGGGAAGCTTTGTAGGGTGAGCAGTGATTGAAAGTTCCACATTATAATAATTACTCTGGATCTTAAATTTAGAGTGTGTGTGATAGATATCTAATGTTCACTAGATTTCTTAAGGCTCCTCTTCCACAAAGATATTTCTCTTATCTGCACTGGGCTCTGGTTATTTAGTTCTTTTTACACTAGTTAGTTGTTCAGGACATATTTAAGGATGATATTCAGAAACGAAAGAGTTTTAGCATTGTTACAATGGTGACAATCGATAAATGAGCAGCTTATTTCTTATCTATAATGTTGTGTGGGGAAAAACTTGTCATTCCTTATCCAGAGCTTTTCTGTTCTTGCTGCCTCTTTGAGATAGGATTTCAGCATCTTGGCTGAAACATACAATGGCAACGTGAGAAATATGACATAGGTAGGTGCAACAAATGTTAATCCAGGTCTGAAAAGCTCTGGTGAAGAGGGCAGGGGGCAGAAAGACAGCTGAAAGGGCCCCTCTGATTAAAGCGGAAGGGAGATTTACGGAGTTGGGCTTCCGCAGCCTCTCTGCTTTTGTGCTTGCCTCACTAACTGAAGGGCACCTCCAGAACTTCCTAAAGAAGGCAGAGCAAGCCCTTCCACTAGGAAATGCTGTTAATTCAATTCTCCCAAAGGTGAGGAGCCTGCTGGATCCAGTATTTTAACTAGCATCTTGCATACTAGGTAAGAGTCAACTCTTTGAATCTAGAATGAGGCACGTGGTTGTCATGTTTCAGGTATGGCTCAGTGTAGCAGAGACAAGAGAACACCACTGAAATGCAGCGAAGAAAATAAGGTGCTTTCTTCTCCTTGCTCACTGTTTTCTGTGGTGTTCCTGGTAGCAACTGGGAACTGAGCCACTGCTATGCCCTGCCCTTGGCTTCTCTTTCAATGGAAGGCTGTGCCGACTTAAGTGCTAAATGTTCATGGTCAAGGACTGCTATTAACTTGCAGGAACAGTTCTCAAGGAGGATTTTATTCTGGCTTTTCTGTACCAAATGAAGGAGAAGGTTAAACTAACTCAATCTAAATTAGGTTATCATAGGAAAACACAACTCTCTTCAACTGGGAGACGAAGGAGCAGTGGGAGCCAGACTCTATCCTGCTTTGGAAGCACTTGCAGAGCTTCTGAACTCTGTCTCCTCGTGAGGCCCTGGATAGTGGCTGCTGGCTGGGACCACTGAGAGGGCTTGGGTCCAACGTGATGGTGATGGCTGGCCCATAAGGACTTCTCCCTGATCTGTCACTGCTCTTAACCTCAGTGAGTCTTATTTCTTCACTGAGCTTGTCCCAGTTAACTGAAGTTGGGGACTTACCAGGATTCTCCTTTGGCAGAGAATTTGAGTCTTTGTTCTTCATACATATTCCCCTTTGTAGAAGTGTTCAGAATCTGTTTTCTTTTTAAGTGTAATTTTGAACATATTAATGATACTGGCAATTACTCAAAGAAAAACATAATCAATGCTTGTTAGTCTGTGAGGTGATAAATCTTAAAAATACAGTCTGTGCTCGCTTGGAATGTATTGCTTCAGGCAAGGTGACAGCTTCAGCAGTGCCATTTCCGAAGGCTGTGCTGTGCATTTATTTTCTCATTAGCATCTACTTTCTATTGTATATTTGGAACAAAGGTAACCTTGCAGTAGGAACACATTCCTTTCTGTCAGGAAGAACTTGTGATGCTGTTTCAAAGGTGCATGCATGATTGAGCAGCAATACATCACAAGAAGCTCTGCAAAGAAGAGAATTCTTCATGAGCTGCAGAAGAAGAAAAGAAAAATCCATTTTTTCTTTTTTAGATTACCGTACTTTGTGCATGGGGGAGGGCTAATTTATGTGTGTTGTGACAAGCGCGCTCAGATGGTGAGTAGACTGTTTGTCAACTCATAACTATCATTCTCCAAAATAGCAAAGATTTGATGATTTGCATTTTAGTGGGTTTTGATAAAAATTATATTCCTTTTTTTAAATGAACGACATTGTCAGTGCAGTCTAAAAAAAAAAAAACAAATAAATCCAGACTGATTTTAATAGTTGGAGAGGAATTTGAAACAGTGACTCAACTTTCTACTGCAGCATCCATTGTACGTGTCAAACCCTTGGTGTATTGATAGCATTTAAAACATGCTTAGGGTGCATATGGTCACCGCAAAGCTGGAAGTTCATAGTAGCCATGTTTTTGAGGATAGAGGAGAAGACATATATGGTGGGGAAGTGAGGGAGGGCAATCTTGTGGCAAAGCACTGAGCTGTGCCCTGGAGGTCTGTGGCAGGGGAGAGAAGGCTATGTGGCCAAGAATGCCAAGAACTATCAGTGGGAGACCTGCAAATGGCCTCAGGTGCTCCTGTTTTGAAAGCATCTGCATTCTGGCAGCATCTAACATTAGAACCAGACCAAGAAGGTAACTAGGAGTGGTCCTTTTTGTAGCTTGGACCAGAGCTGGGATAATAACTACTACCCAGCGCAGGAAAGACCCATTTGCATCCCCACAAACCCCAGGGCATAGTTAGAACAGGTAAGAGGAAAACACTAGTGGCAGAGCCAGGTATCAACCAAGATGCTATCCCAATACTCTTATTTTACAAAGCACAAGTTGAGATCTTTAACAACTCTGCTTAACCTCAGAGCTGTCTGCTCCAGAACTGTGCTCCCACATATGAGGTGAGCACTGATGCAGAGGAGTAGCTCCTGCTAAATCCCATCACTAGCGGTAAAACCTCTTGTGTTTGGAAAGTTCATCAGTGTAGCAGCAGCTGTCACTAATTCTGCAGGTTTTTGACATCATATGCCACTGCTGCAGCTAACAGCGCCTTCTGCACCAGCATTCTGGCTGATACATTAGCTGAGCTGTCCCAGGGGAACAAGCACGGATGATGAACTGCAGAAAGAAAATAGTATTCCTTCAGTTTGCTGTTCTTGATGGGTTTTAATCACAGCTGAGATGGCTCTATCCATGCTGAGGATACTGTGTGCTGAGTGTTGGGCTGAGTACAAACAAGCTGCTCAGGCTCATCCCGCTGCAAAGCAAGAGCAGCGCCTGGGAAATTCCAGAGATATTAAAGAACTGCACCAGCCAAAGCAGCTGGATTGTGGCTTTCAGCTTTCAGTGCGAGCGAGCTGTGATGTTGGCCCTTGTTCTTGTGTTTGTCTGATGATGGAGATAGATCAGGGAGCTGACAGCCTAGAGTTTCTCGCTTTGGGGATTTGTCTGTGATAGCAAGTTTGAACCCTCAGCCTTCCTAGGGCACAAGAGGCACAAGAGCTTGCTTTGATGGAAAATGGGGCTGTTCAGTCCTATGCTAGGTTGTTCCTGAAGGGTAAACCTCCATCAGAGGAGTTACTGGTTTCAGGATAAACTTCTGGTGTGAGGCACTGTATAATCACAACACAGAAAGATGGCTCTTGGCTTGAAGAGCACTACTTCTGTAGTCAGCTACAGCTGTTCTGGCTTGAGAGATCATATTAAACACAATGTCTGTTTCTATTCATAAAACTTGATGGGTTTTTCTGAACAATACAAACTTTACTGTGTTTGAAAATGCCTTGAGTTGGTAACAATGATGAAATGCATAGAATCATCCAAAATTTTTCTGTTTACTTCTATAGTATAAACAGCTTTATTCGGTAGTTTCTGCATGGGGGTATTCAAGACTTTTAACTGACAACAGAAATCCACATATGGCTCAGAAAAATGTTGGCATGATCTTGCGTGAAGTTTGTTAAAATTGTATGATAGACATCTTGTTAGTTTAAAAAAATCCTTTTCATTTCAGACAAATTTATTCTGTGGTTTAGAAGCTGAGTTTTAAAAGCTAATTGGACAAGGCCAGGGATAAAATTAGATTTATACTCATGCAAAATAGTCTCCTCGGACTATTCTGTGTAAAGACCCTGAGCCTGAAATTGGAGTTTGTCAGAATATCACCATTTAAAAAAAGAAAAATGAAGGAAAATAACTGCCATCTGCTCTTAGTTACAATTCCAGTTGTACTGGGAGGTTTCAGTATCTAAGGCAGAGACGATCTGGTGCTATCATTTACCATTCACTTTGTAAAGCTACCTTCCTCCCTCCTTTCCATGGGGTGATGCCAATGGCTAAAATCACTGGACCTGCTGGTGGTGTTTGTAGAATTAAGAAGGTTAAACCAACATTTGGTTACTCACTGAAGGCTGATGATTTGTAGCTGTTCACAAGTGCATTCAGCTGTCATGTTCTTTCTGACCATTAAATCAATCACGTCTTTAAAAGGAGCAGAAAAAAAGCATTTAGGAAACAAGAATCTTTGCAAGCAGCCTAAACGTTTTTTTTTTTAGAGAATTTAAATTGTTTCTTTACCTTACACAGAAGAGTTTCAAAGGAACATCTTCCAGTCTTTTTGCACTTGCTTCCTTGTCAAGTCAAAGGTGAACAAAAGCTTGCTGAAGGCATCCTACAAAAGCAAAACCACTCAAATCAGGCCAAGTTGAAGGGTTTGGTTTTTTTTTTTTGGCTTAGATGCTTAACAACATCATGGTTTCTACATAGTAGCTTATTTTTGCCATTCAATCACATGCAGCATGCACAAACATGACTCCCCTGAACAATCATACTCTGCTTATTTTAACCTTGTTTTAAAAATCCAGTGAGGATGTGTTTTCTTTAAAGAACAATAAATGAAGAGCAGAAAACTGATTTCATTTATTCAGTGATTTTCTTTCTGAAATCTTTGTGCTACAGGCCTATAAGTGGAAAATATGTATGAATGTTACACATTACAGTATGCCAGACTTCAAATATGTGTAACCAGGTAGAAAGGTTCCCTTCATTAAAGCTTAATAAAGGTTATTCAAATGGTACCTTACAAATTTGGTAGCAGGAATTTTCTTGTCTTTTCTAATTCCTGAGTAGGACAAAGATATACGAAATTAAGGAGAGAGAAGATGGGCTACACAAGACTGCTCGAAACCTCTAAAGTTCAGACATGACCTGCAACGTTTCTGGTGGTTCGGCTCAGCCTGTGTGTTTTCTGTCACCATTTCCAAGAAGAAACCACCTCAAAATTCAAGTGGCTTACCAGATCTTTGTCATCAGGGAGAAAGCTTAATCTGATGCAAATATACTAAATTTGTAACAAACTGCTCACATCCAGTTTGCTCCTTTGAACATTAGTGGAACCAGAAACAATCTGATGTCTTGAGGTCTGTGAACTCTGATCAGTGACAAGTTGCATTTGTCTGAATGTCGTCCCACCACCTTGGCATGGAGGAGCTGCTATCCTAAGGGCTGTTCCTCTGTATGCATGAAATGGGTTTTTTTGCCTGTAGTTCAGCCACCTCCTGATCCCCTGCACCAACTGCAGCTGTATCAATTCTCAGGTCATTCATCTTACCTCCATGTTTATTAACTGTTCACAGGCTTCTGGATCTTGTGCTTTTCTGCCTTTGCCTGGATCACTTCATGGCTGAGATGTATGTCTGGGCTCTCCTAGAAAAGCACAAATTACTTATTATTGTATTATTACTTCATCCATCTTACCCTGGACTTGTAACTGCCTTTCCCACCTATGCTATAACTTGTTACGCCTTCCCTTATGCTTCTACCTGCCTCGCTGTTATCACACATCAAAGATACGTGTCAGGTCCTGACTAAATACAAGGCATGCTCCAGCGTATTTCCCTGTGAAGTGCCAGGGGCCAAGTTCTCCCCTCAGCCCCTGTGCATGGCTCTGCTTTGATCTGGCAGGAGCTGTGTATACAGGCACCTGGCGGAGCGGATCAGCTTACCTGTGGTTTCCCTCCTCTCCCTCTTAGTTATTACAGGAAGCAGCAGCTTTTACAGTGTAAATGAGACATTTGGAAGTGGCTGTTGTCAGAAGGTTCCTCCTAATCCCATAATGCAAATATTATATATTACAGAAGTCATCCCTCATTAGGCACATGCTATTGTTTAGCATATGGAGGTACCAACCAATGGCAGGTATCCCCCATTGCTAATATCTATATGTATCTGTATCGGGTAATTAGACTTCATCTCTATTATCAAGAACTTATAGCTGGAGCTTGTGTGCAAGACTCATGGGCAACTTCTTGAATGGGAATTTCCCAGTTGTCAAATCTGAGTGGTTTTGTGGAAGCGACCTGACTTCTCAGACTTCTGACTGAGCATATGCATGTCTGAATGGCCACTATTTCCTACTTCTCTAGAAGCCCTAGCGTTTCCAAAATCCCATACAATTTGGGTTGTGTAGTGTAGGGTTTCAACTCCATGAAAAAGCTGCAGATCTTGGCCAAAAATGATCCTGGAAATTTCAGCTTTTATTCAGAAAACAGTTTGGTTTACTATTAAACTGTATTTATTGTCCAATAGAAAAGATGCTGGAAATACGCCTTTGAGAGCAAATGGCTTAAATGGCTTCCCCAGGGTCCCACATGTACTCCAGAGCAGAAGCTGAATGGAACTTACAGCTCCTGAATATTTGTAGGGCCTTAACCACAGAATGATCTTTGTCTTTTTATGCTAACATAGTCTCAGTTATATGCTGCCTGACTTAAACCTCTGAAAATAAAAGCAAAGCGCTAGCTCAAACATAAAATGCTGAAATCATTTCAGTACTAGTGAATTATTAATATGAACCATTTAAAGAAAAAGTCACCATTTTAGAGGAATAGCTTTTAAAAAAAGTGTTTTCGAAGGACAAATGTTTATATTCATGTGGATTTTTTTTCCCTTAGCCGTTCAATAACCAGACTGCAGGGAATCATCTCTGAGAAAGCTGCTTTGACTCTCACTCTGAATCCTTTACCTATATGTTGCTAATGAATTTCAGCCTAAGTGCAGTTAAAGTGTGAGAGTTTGTAAGTGTAAGAGGGAACGGATTGAAAATAATCATTTTTCCTTCTTCCTGTTTCGTCTCTAGGCACTTGTTAAATGTTTGGGTGCAATGAAGTGTTGAGAGACTGAGAGCTTGTTAAAACTGCAGAGGGGCTGCTGTCTGAGAGGAGGCAAAGAAGAAAGCAAGGAAGGAATCTGAAGAAACTTCCTTTCCAAGGAAGATTAAAAGCATTTCAATTTGAGGAAAAATAAATGTTCTTTCAGATCTTCCTGTTACACACTTTAAAATCAAATGAGCCAGAAAATTTGTTTGGCTGCTTCTATGAGCATTGGTCTTTTATGTATACATCGGGACACTGGACCTGGTGTGCACATGTCCAGGCTAATTGCACTGGTAATGGTCCCACTGCAGCAACTGGATCCAAAATTTGATGGATATTTAGGAGTAAGGGATGAATTCATAGGAACTGGGATTGGCTAAAACCAGGATCAAGTGATCAGATAGCAAGTTTGCAGCTGGTGTTTCATCCAATTTTGATAAGGACATCTTGTGTGAAAAAGGCTTCTCTTTCCTGAATAATTAACTTGTTTATATATTGTTCAATAGCCATTGCTCAGCTGTGGTTTAGCATCTTCAGGAATGGCTTCTCCTAGTGCTTCTGCTTTTTAATACCATGCACCCCCTGCAGTCTTCTCAAATGCTGTAACCTATGGGATCAAATCAACTTTAAATAAGAAGCGCAACATCATCCAACTCTAAAGCAAGAGCAGTATCTTTGTCATGGTGCTTGCTGGCTTGGGTAGAGGGTGAGTACATGCCACATAGAATCATGGAGTCACAGAATGGATAGGGTTGGAAAGGATCTTAAGATCACCCAGTTCCAACCCCTCTGCCATGGACAGGGACACCTCACCCTAGACCATGTTGCCCAAGACTCTTTCCAACGTGGCCTTGGACACTGCCAGGAGTGGAGCATTTACCGCTTCTTTTGGCAACCTGTGCCAGTGCCTCTCCACCCTCACAAAAGGAGGAGCATAGATTTAAGAGTTTAACACTGAAAGGGGCTTAAAAATATTTTTGAACTATAGATTTGGCCATTCGTTCAGCTGTAAGCCTTTGGGATCCCAAGAAGCGCATGTTTCATTTCACAACAGCATAGAGATGGGGAAAAGCTGTTTACAGATGCATCATGTTCTGTGGAAGAGACTTAGTGGGAATATTTGCCTTGGACTTTTAGTATTATTCAGATTTAGCTTGGATTTTAAGGAGGAAATTTGCCCCAATTCTACTCTTCCTTGCATTTCAGGGTTTGCTTCTACAAGTGCAGACTGAGCTAATGCCACTGAAGTCTTGCACAGGATGTGGGGATGCAGCAAGCACAGGTATTGAATGAACTGAGCTCCTGTCCCATCCCAGCTGATGTGAACGTGCCACCTATGGGTGCACCAAACTGTGCTGGGGCAGCCCATTGCTATGACCCTGTCACACCCAGATAGTCAAAAGGGGCATTTGTAATGACTTTGAATCCAGACTCTCAAATGAAGATACCCTGAACTCTTAACTGAACTCTGCAAAACCCTCATCGCTTGGCTGACGTGAACCTCGATAGGCAGATTTCCAGAAATCCAGAGAATTAAACAATAGCCTTGTGTGAATCACTATTGCTGGCTTTGAAGATCATAGTTCTATATTTTAAGGACTGAATTAAACCGCTTAAATCATGCAGCCTGACTTGTATAACATCATAGAGTCTTCCTGCCTTACATTCTAATTGGAATAAAATATCTTTTAGATATAAGGACAAATCTGTCATATCCCCAAACAAGCTGTTTACCTACAAATTATCCTTAGCCTTAAAAGTGCCTGTAGTGATGCTGATGCTTCTAAATCGTCTTGGCAAGTCCATAAAATTGGCTTTGATGTGCAGCCTAACGTGCTAAATTGACCCTGGGCACCGAGAAGCTGGATTGCCCCAGTAGGGCATATAGGTGCCCTGGCTTGAAACTTGGCTTCTTGACACTATAACGTGTATTCTTCACCTTAAAAAAACCACCCCAACACACCATGTTTCCAGCTTGCTTACACACGATCTCGGCTAGTCTGTATGGTTGCTATAGTGTTGCTAACACAAGCACGTGGATTAGAAGTAGTAATTTTCTGCTACTGCTTTTCTGATTGAGCAATACAATAATCCACATTGGTGTGCAAGCAAGTACTTTTTAGCAGGTGATTGAAAATGGCTTTATCAAAATTCTCAATTAACACAAACCCACCCCTAGCTTTAAATTTGAAAGCCTATTCGTTAGCAAAACTCGTTATCTTGTCAGTTTGTTAAAAATTCCCAGGACTAAACTCACATCCCCAGAAAGGACAATGCAAAATGCAGCTTTAACAAAGCCATAGGAAGGGGAGAATTTCTTTCTCTTGCTAATGTATTTCTAGCACTGTTTTGCATCCTTATGACTCTGGGGAACATAGTCTGCAAAGTGCATGATTAAGCATTATCATCATGATTTCAGAAGCCATTCTGTTACACCAAGTGATAATTCATTTTCCACCATTGTGCACACCAGTATTACTGTGTGACCTATAAGTTAGACCCTGGCATTTGCACAACAGGGGAAGAGAAGCCATAAACTAGCAGTAACTATTGTGTATACTTTTCCACTCATGACTTTTATACTTAGTAAAGTCAAATAAGCCTGTGGACTAGAATTACAGTCCTGCCATAGGCTTGGCAGTCTGAGCAAAATCAGGCTGTTCTGTTACTCTCAGGCATTTTGGTTTATGGTTATAGTTTTCTGTGGGTTTGTAAGACAGTCTTTATGTTTTCCTGGAGGCAGCATTTTAATTTTGAGGGCAAATCATGACCAATGTTGGATTCGTTTGTTTAATGAGATTGCTCCAGGTAGAAGTTGTTCTCTGTTAATTAAAACATTCACTTGGATTCGAACTTGAACTACTGTTTGGAAGCAGGAGAGCAGCAGCCCTTGGGCGTGGATGTGAGGGGGAGGCTGAGGTTGGCTGGAAGGTGGAGCTTTGGAACACAAAGTGGTACAGAAACCTTTACTCTTTTAATCCCTACTTGTACAGCCACCTCATGTGCAATGAAATGTTGGCTGTGATGTCAACTGATAGAGTACCACAAAGGGCTCTCACTGCTTATAATCCCCTGACACAAAACTGGAGACCTAGCCCCCATTCCCCAAACAGGGAGGAATGTTTTCATTACTATGTTAATTCAATCTCTCCTATAATAGAGATACTTTAATTGCTCCTCTGTTTTCCTCAGACATAATCCAATTCCCTTTGGCCTCCTAGTTTATCCACGCATTAATTGGGTTATTGCCTTGTAAAACAGAAGGGCAAATATATCACTTAAATTTTATCACAGACAATTAATAAGCATGACTGTGATTTTTAAAGTGCCCTAATGGAACTAGGTGTCAGGCTCCCACGAATTTCAGTGGGATCTGGGTGCCTTCCTGCATCACACCTACTTGGAAATCCCCATCCCAGGCACAAGGAAAACCATATTTCTTTACTGTACACTGAGCACTTCAGAGTTTCTCCTTTTCAACCTGAATTCCTGATTCTACAGTCTTTAATCTTGTAAATCTGCTTTTGATTCAATCTAGTAAAATTCCTTTTGATTTCCTTGATTAAGGATTGCAGGGTCAAAGTCTTTGAAGTATAGCTGAAAGCTTCAAAGTATAAAACAGACAGAGACAGGGCTTGGGGGACTGGTAATGGGACACCCAGCTTGTCATGTTCAGGACTACAGTCCCTCTTGGAAGTGACTCCACACTTCCTCAAGCTTGTGGCTGTGGGACTGGTGTCCATACCTGAAATCTGATGGGGCTGCTGAGTAATAGCCTTGTTCAGCAAACTTGGAAAGTTCTGAAGCTTTCCCATCTCCACCAGCCTGTTGTGGGAAGGAGCTTATGCTGGCATGGCCAGGTCTGTGCTAGTGATCTGACAAGCAGACACCTCTGAGCCCCTCCTGTTTCATTTTGTTCTGTGAACTTTTACTACCTGTGTCAAGGAACAACTGGACCAGGTTAGCAGCAATGAAAATAGTTAGGAAAAAAGTGAATCATCAATAATGTCCCTAATTCATTTTCATTTGAGCAGTGCAGTGAAACACCAGGATTGAGCACACCAGGGAGATCTTACTCTCTTTGTGGTTTTTGCAAGCACCACTCATATGGGCATGGTCAGAAATACCTTTCATCACTAATCAAAACAGTGCACCCTGCAACTGCTTCAGCTGGCATTTCTTCAACAGGCTTCAACAGAAGGGGAGATGGCTACAACATCCTCCCACAAGTTCCCAGTGACATCAGTCCTGGGTAACAATGAACAAATAGCCACCATGGCTGCAAAGCCTTCATAAAGGAAACGTGCTGAACTAAGCCCTCTTTATTGTTACTTATTTGGGGCGTGAATCAACAAGCATAAAAGCCAATAGTGCATGATCAAAGGGTGAATACTAATGATAAGAATATTACATTCAGTCATTGGATAGCTCTTCCATAACAGCAAAGGTATTATAACCATGCCCTGCCCACAACCTTGTCTGTGTAGTGGCAACTAGCAATTTTCTTCAAGCTAGCAAGGAAGAAATAAGAATTGCCAACGCAACACCGGCTTTGTATTCTCTCTTCCTATAAAACTTAGAGTGAATAGAACTGACAGGGATCATTTTGCTTTGAGTGGTTTTCAGATAAAAACACTTTCCAACCTTACATAGCACAGGTATCATAATGGCAGGGAAAAACATGTATCTCGTAGACAATTGCAGGAGTTGTTAAAATTGAAACTAGAAGTAAGTTACAAGTGGTGGGAGAGTGCTGGGGACAGGTACTCCTCCAGTGTAGCCCAAGCAGGGACTGAAGACCCAGGGCTGAGCTTAACTAGAGGCCATCAGCCCTGAATGCAAATTGGAATGCATACAGTTGCACTGCTAGATTGCTGTTGATAGTTTCTCTTGACCTGTAACATATTGTACACAGTAAATCTTCATGTGTTAGGTAAGAAACAAGTCTCTTACGCTAATGGCTAAGGGAAGGTGTACTGTACCTGCCTCATGGAGGGTCTTAACATCTCCCAAAGAGGCTGATGTTAGCTGCCATAGGGCATCGGTTTGGTTAAACCATGAAAACCCAAAGCAAGGAAAGGGAATTGGTTTTGGTCCAGAATTATTCTCTTTATTGGAATCTTTCCCATTTAAACTAATTAATGGATTTAGAATCAGTCTCAAGTAACTTTGACCGATGTGTGAATTTGGGCTTTTCAGGAAGTACCATGTTCTAAACTTCAATGGACAGTGGGATAATGAGTGTTGTGGTTCCCTTGAGTGCTTCCTGGAGATAAGCAAAGTATCTACTTTTGCTTCTGACTCTTCCATAAGGAAAATCAGCCATATTGCTGGCTGGGTTTCCACATGTCTGTTGAGCAAAAATTACTTGTATCTGGGAAGTTTCTCATGTGAGAATGTAGAGTTATGCTATTCCAGATGGGCTGATCAGAGTCTCTGGAGGGTCTGGATTCTCCATCGGTTACAGACAAATCCACACTATCTCAAAGGTACGGTTGTCCAAACAAGCTGAGAGATTTATGTGGAGTGTCTGACTTGTTTCACTAGGTTGGCTATGACTGTCACAAGTATCATCTTGAAATCTACGGGCAAATCTTATGTCTGCAATTCTTCTATTTCCAGGAAACACCTTTAATTTAAAGAGAAAAAGTCTGGGTAATTAAAGCAAGCAAAATTATGAATGTGCCATACAGCTGCGATTGTGCAAGGCACCAATGTTTCCTTTCTCTCCCTGAAGAAATTAAAGGAGTTATAATCTTGTTTCAACTCAGCTAAGGTTCCCAAAGCTCACTTTACCCATTTACTACCATTTCTGCTGGCTGTAGGCATTCAGCTGTATGCATATATAGAGGGAAGCATTCAGCTGCCTGGGTTGTATTCATGGACAACAGCTTGGGAGCACCTGAACTAGCCTGGCCTCAGCACAATACCCGAGTGGAGTTGTGCCAGTGTGCCTGGGAGCATGGGCTGAGCCTTTCACAGGCATTGCTATTCCTGCTGGAGTCTTCACAGTGGTTTTACTGCTACTCAGCTGCCTGCTGAACCAGCCAGCTTGTAGGGACTGAGTGGTGAGTTTTCCCTTGGGGAAACTTCTCTGCCATTTCGTTTGGAAAATAATAAAAACGAAACACGGAGATTTTCTTTGTAGGAGTGGATTTGAAAGAGAGGGAAGTGACTGCAGTAGTATTCTGTTAAATGCTCACTGCCATGGGGGATGCTGCTGCTGCTAAATTTGGGGTGGATTCAAACTCCCTTACAGTATAGGGCAGAGCATTTTCATTTGGAGCTTGGAGTCCATCCAAAACAGAAATGCAGAAATACAGATCAAGCTGTGATTCTGACAACTGCTCAATCCTGTCCTCCTATTCCTCTCCCTGTACAAAAAACATAGCAAGTTTTGGTCTCAAGCCTTTGATCTTGCTTTTCTTTTTGGCTGAGCACTTGTTTCAGGTAAATGCTGTCAGATAAGCTTCTTCAAAACTTAAAAGTCCAGGGATTCATTTGATGAGATTTTCTTAATTCATTGCAGGCTTCAGAGTTTACACGAGGGGCCAGAACATACTTGTTGAGTTTTTTACTTACAAAAATATCTTAAATAAGGTCTTTTATAGCCTCGTCTGTATTTGTCATTGGGCTTTTTTAATACCTTTCAGGATTTATTAGCTGTGTATGCAGAAAAAACCCTAAAATCTGATAATCTGTAACATCTTTATTCAGGCTGTTGAGTTGATGGCACTTTATAAGACTTTGTGACATCTTAAGTACTTGATTGAAGCTACAGCTATAATAAGGCTTTTGTTAGGTTAGTGGCATTGAATATAACAGTACCACAAGGTTTTAAAATCCTTGCATACATTGGAAATGGGATAAAATGTATTATCGATTATGCTGGAATTTATTTACAGATCTATAAGCCAGCATTTTGCCCAGGTGAACCAGGAAAACGTTGATGGGTTTTGCTGATAAGAAGCTGAGCTCCCATCAGTTTTGCACAAACAGCATCAGGCTCAGTCTGGAACAGGGAAATCAAAATATCATTTAATTTGGTAGCTATCTGTGTAAGTGGGAGGTGGGGTCCAAATTCAAGGGAAGTACAGCAACGATTTCCTCAAACTGCTTCCTCAATGAACAAGAAGTCATGGGGGATTGGGTGTTTTCCCCCAGTGATTTTGCTGGTCTGCCCTTTGAGATATGTCAGCTTGGCCCCATTCCCTGTAGAAGAGCTGTACGGATTGAATGGTCTAAAACCTCTATGATCAGCAAGAAATTAGCAAGCACAGATGGGAAATTGAGTCCTGTCACTAACTTTGAACAGGCAGCATAAGTTTTCAAGGATAAATGAGAAGGCTTAAGGGAAATGTAGTGCTTAAAGGACTTCATTACTTACATTCTGTAGCGCTGATTTTGATTAATAGCTCTCTAATGCTAAAAGCACCATATCCAGATCAGAGGGAGCTCCACACACTAGAGCTATACAGGGACCACAGTGCTCAGTCTGAGGGGCACAAACATAAAATAATTCATGTGGTTGTAAAAAATGGGGTGATAAAGAAATAGGGAAGAGGGCAAAGGTGTTAAAAATGCAGGTATCTATGCGATCTGTTTCAGTTAGGATCAGCCGGGGTGCATGCTGTGCGTTAAGGGGTGTTATTCTGGGTTGTCACCCAGGTACATCTGAATGGAGTCAAGTTTGGAGTGATGGAAATTGGGATGTGATGCAGAATCAGCCGCCACTTCTTTGTGTGCTATGACACAATTTCCATAGCCCAGAAAGACCATCTGAGGCTGAGAGGTTATTTGACTCCTAGGGATGTACGGATTGTAACTTTGCCATCTCCACTTGCTCTGTCAGTCTGAAAAATCAGTCGTTTAGCTGGCATGAGATGTGAATTTGCCATTTGTACCAGCTGGCGTGATGCAAGTTTCAGGACTGTTTTAACCAGAGAGATCTGTGAAGGTGGCAATAGCAGTTAAGCTTTATCTATTTCTTTTCAGACTTGCAGGTGAATGAGTTGTAGGCTCTGTTTATGACCTTTAACTGAATATGACAACTCTCTTTACAGCCTCAAGCATAAGTCTTCCTAGGGCCTCATAAGAAAAGTGTTATTTGCTTTCGGAGCAGAGCAAGCCGAGGGCTGTGATCCTGAGATGTCATTGAAGCCAAATCCAGCTCTGCTGTCCCTGGCCACAGCCAGCCCAACTCCTGTGAGATTAATGAGCCAAATTCTCATCTCAGTTAGTTATATTTGTGGAGTTGTCCCATATTCATCCTGAATAAATCAGTCTTACCCTGTTCAGGAAAGCAAAGTTTTGGTCCCAATTAAATCAATGGGAATGCTGCCACTGACTGCAGTGGGTTTGGGTTTCATTTGCAGTTGACAGCTCCCAGTTTAATTTAACTGTTTCCTACTGGAGAAGACAGTACTGTCCCAAACCTGAAACAAAGATTTGGCTTCCTCTAAACAGGCAGCCCTCATCTAAAGGTGCTTTGCCTTTCCCATAATGACTGCTGTGATATTTGGTTGGCCAGGATGCTTCCCTTTCATGCTGAATCCACGGCTCTAATTAAGCATGATGACAAAATAGGAGGACTTCTATGTAATTATGGCAATGGCACCACCTGCCTCTAATTAAACTGCCAAAACATTTGGTCTAAAATGGTGCAATGACTAAGAAAAATAAATGATATCCAATATTTTGGCAACGCAACAAGAGGCTGCCTTTCTTCTCATAATTAACACAAAGTGGTGTTAATCTGATTTCTCATTAATAGACTACTTAATCTCATAGTAATCTGCCTCCGGTTTAAGTTTCTACCAAAAAAGCTAAGATTCCAAACAGCTTTAAGGGATACACTTAAATGAGAAACATTGGATTTGCTTATTATTTTCATTGTTCCTCACGAGAGCCCCAAAGGTTATATCCTCTGAATTCACTGAACTTTTAAGCCTTTCATTAAATTGGAAGCCAGAGGAAAAGCTGATTTTTTTTCCTCTTAATTCGTCATACAGAGAAGTCCCTGGAATGACTAATTGTGGGGAGGAGGGTGCTCAGGAACCTGGCAAGCCCTGCACATTTTAGAGCTGTTGGTCAGCTAAAAGAAAGTATCGGCTTTATGGGCTGCTGTGGTGCCCTGGGGTGTTTGGTTGCCAATGGTCTCCCCCTAGAAGTGCTCCTTGGGTTTGATAGAGTGATAATGAAGAGGGGAATATAACAACAGCAAAGCAGCCCAACCACTTTTTCAGGACTTGTGTGGCCGTTTGGGTTTCAGAGCTGTTAATGTAACCTGCCACGTTAAATCAGACATGATCAACACTGTAAAAGAGCCAAGCATACCAACAGTACAGATGGGTGGCAGATAATGAAAGCAGCCATGGCTGAGCAGTGTAAAGCTGCTGATCAAACCACGGTAATACTTGGGACTTACGTTTCTGAAAATCATCATTCGGATATACCAGGATGAAAACAGGTAGCTGTGTATTCACTGAAGATGCCAAACCTTTAAATACAGGTTTTCAGCAGCTTTCCTATGTCCTGCCCTGGCTGCCTAAAACGTTCTTTGGGCGTGATTTTTCCAGTGCTTTTTGCCCCCTGTAACAATTAGTGACTCCGTAAAGTGGGAGTACAGAGTTTCTGCCAGCCACGGTGTTTTATGTCTGTTCTCTTGGCCTGTTGGGTCTCTTTGCCATAGCAGTGCCTGGGCTGGGTTATCTACTCCCACTCCAACTGCAAAGTCTTTAACAGCTTTAAAAGTTAGAGGAGTTTCAAGAAAGTCCCAGAACTTGGCAGCTTTTGGCTATTTATAAAGATGACTGTTAGTTCAAAAGATATGTTTCAACTTTCTCAGCCTGAAGCAATGATAACGGTAGTGTTCTTGTGCCTGGTATATTGCTGGCACAGGGGTGAGATTTTAGCACTTGAGAAAAGGCTTCCTGGTGCAGTTCCCTGCTCTGACGGCACAGATCTGACGGCAGGAATGATACTCCCTTTGGAGGTTAGACAAGACAGCCTTTATATCTGTGTGCTCACACACCCTTCAGCATCGGGTGCAGAAGTCCATTTGTTATCTCCGGGCTCCCTTTGTGCAAGCAGTAGGTTGGCTATGTAGTAAACCTTAACAGATTTGCTAAGTAAAAACTTAGTTGACAGGTTGTACCATGACCCACTGGGCAAGAGGCAGCAGTGTAAAACCGCCTCCAGATTCCACCTGCTAACAACCCTTCAGATGTGGAGCATCCTCAATAAATGCTTTCTGTACAGCTGCATGATAAGAAGAAAAGAGGAGGGTCAGAGGTCTCGTTTCATGCTGATACAGTGCATGGATCAAAACTCCGATGTGGTGAGTATCCCACACTATCTGCTGAAGCAGCAGGAATACCAGTTACACACCACGCACTGGGACTCCAGCCAGCAATAAAAGCTAGGATCCCTATTAATTTCCCAAATCTTGTCAATACACTGCCCTGCTGCTCCAAAACAACAGCTTCAACCCTTAGGTGACCTCACCTCTCTTCCACATTGCACTGGCACATGAAATGCTTATGACCCTTTTTTTTCCCTTTACTCTCTATCTTATTTATTAAATATGTTTTCAGATGCAGGTTTGGGAATACCCTGTGTTTACTTTTAAGTGGGCTTGGTAAGATTTGTTTTCTTAAGAGCTGATCCAAGAACTGAACAAATGAGCTCCTGAGCCAGCCTATAGAAGGAGATGGCTGGGGTCAGTTTAATGTTTTCCATGATTAAAGTACACTTTACTGAGTAAATAGAGGGAGGAATTATATATTATTTGACTAGCTGCTAATTACGCAGGTCTTCCCGACAGTGCTTCCTTTATGAAAGATGAAAGTCAGATCCCTCAAATCTCTCATATTTAGTTCCTTTGGAGAAAATGGTCTGGTAAATAAACCAAGTATTACTGCTCTACTTTGTATCATGCTTCTTTTGCATGCTAATCCCAAGTTCCCCTGAGATAATTTGACAAGAAGGCCATTAATGCAAATTTAAGCGTGACCTAGAAAGGACTTATTTTTCATGTACCACATTGATTCTCTGCTATTGTTGTTTGTTTTTCTTTGTTTTAAACTGCCTAATGTTTCAAGGTTGCCTTTCCTTCTTTTTCTTTCCTCTCTTTTTTTTAACCCAAGAGCATAGTATAATCACCTCAAAAAAACTATGTTGCTTTCAAAGAAAATGCTTGAGTAAGATATGAAAATGTTACATGTAAAGAATGGAATTGATCTGCAAACACTAGGTATAGTTTGGGAAAACTCTTTGTAGCAATTAGGAAAAGTTGACTTTAATTTCTTCTATTTTACTGGAGAACTTGTGTGCAAATTTACATTGTAGATACCCGAGCTTCCACAATAGATGTGCTCTCAGAACACTTCATTGTCCAGCCATGCCGGCTGGCCAGCAGAATTAAGTAAATACTATCAAACCCCAAACTATTGCAGATAGTAGGATTAAACATTCTTTTTTTGATTGCTCAGTTTTGTTGCTGTAATTCTTGGGGGCCTAGCTCTGACATTCATGTGAGGTACCTAAAGTAGAAACAAGCAAGGAACAAAACTAAACACATGAGCATCTCAATGCTTCTGGGTTTGGTTATATCTCGTACTGAATGAAAAGATCATAGTTACCTGCCTCCCTTTAGCCCTTTGCAGGTCACTTCAGGGCTTTTACTATGTTTATAGTATAATATCATATATCTAGAAATAAAGTATGCAACCTTTCCTAAAGGGGTCTCAAAGCTCTGTGCTGTCTTCTCTCACTACGCCCTTGAAAAACACGCCATAGCTGATAGTCAGGAGAAAAAACACTAGTTGGTTTTCAGTTAAGATGTGGCCTGCTAGTATGTGTTGTTAAAAACCTCTCTCTGAGCCTGTGCCCATTTTCCCCTTTGGACTATTACTGGCAGAAGAAAAGCGGTTGCTTTCCTTTTGGCTCCTGAGTGTGCTGGGAGGTGATTGCTGATGGTGGCACTGCGAGTGCATGCAAGGACGCACACAATTTGTTTCTGGGTTAGTTAATATTTCTTCCTTTCAGGTCGATATGTCTGCTTTATATTTGGCTGAAGAGAATGCAAAACACTTCCTTGTGTGGTGCAATGGGGACACTGAGCAGTCTGGAGGCAGAGGGAAATTAAATGACTTGAGGTTACGAAGTAATTGAAGCATTGGCAGATCGAGGTGTGAGTCCCGCTGGAGCCAGGGCTGTGCCCTGCCCAGGCAGCCGTGCCGGGAGTGATGCTGCAGGGCAGTGAGCTCTCACTGACACCGTGCCAGCTTCTGCTGCTGGAAAACGCATCCAGTGTCCAGCCTGCTTGACCCCCTGTCTGAGCGACTTGTTCTGCCATTTGTCACTGCCAAATGCTTCTTTATTCTGCCTCAGTCACTTGGTTTGCCACTCATTTGACTCCCTGCATAATTAACTTTGCCAGCCAATTGACTTGCTGTGTAATTATCTTTGCCAGTCGCTTTGGTCTCTGCATATTAATCACGGTGTCTAATGGGCTTTGGGGCAGGTCGCAGCTCGGTGGGGCTGGCAGCAGATGCCATCCAGCTCTTGCTCTCACCAGCGCTGCCTTGCATGGGGGGGAAAGCCCGAGGGCCACCGGTGCGGATGGGACCGCATCATGGCCAGGACAGCTGCACAGACACACTGCCACTTGCTGCTTCCCTTCCCTGACCCTAATTCAACTCCGCTTCCCGGTAGTGCCCCCCTCCAGCCCTGCCCCTCCTCGTTTAATTGCTCTCATTTCATATCGCGTCCATCCGCCTTTGTCGGCTTCTCTTTACCATGCTCTGGTTGTGCCGACTTAGCCCTTTGCTCCCTGAACAACCTGCAAGGCATCCACAAACTCTTTGTTCAGCTTCAACTGCGGGGCTGTTTCTGCAGGATGCCTTGGAAAAATTATCTGACTTGGAGTGACAAGTGTGAAGAGCAGTTGTAGACAGTTTATACATCCTCCTCAGGGAAAATAAACCTGTTAGTGTACGCCATATGCTACAAAGAAGTGGCTCTCGGCCACGCAGCTGAAACACTAGAGCCTTTCCTTGACTCTTTGTCTGCTTGTCTATTTGTCTTCAAAGCAGGAGCCCCTTACAGCTGACACTTCTCCCTCTGTCCTGTTTGCCAAATAGCTGTGGACTTTGTAAATAACATAGATAAAAGTTTTGGATGTTGTTGGGAATAAATAACGTCATGCCTAGATTTATCATCTAATCGCTGAATAATGTACTTTGGAAAATGATCTTGCCCTGCCTGTCCACCAGAGAGGGTTGGTTTTATCCGTTGATGCACTTTGCCTTTAAAACCTCTCCAGCCTGTGCTTTGTTCTGCCCCTTCTGTCCAACTTCAGTCTAGCCCCTGTATTGCTTAACCAAATTTTGTACAACTTCATTCCCTGTTGGATATACTTCAGCTCTAAAAACACAATCCATCACCAAAACCGAACAGACTCTCAGTCTAATTTTCCCTGATGGTGTTTTCTACTTTGTCTTGGACAGATAAAAATCTATTACTAGGATTTTGGCCACTCTGTATCCTTTTATATTGACTGGTTATTTCATAGTCCAGTTATTCTCCTCACTTAGAGGACCTATAACAAATTCCTGTAAAGAGCTTTTTAAAATCCTCTCCCATTGCTTGATGTTTTGCATTTGTATATGTCTCACAGAGCTTATTCTTCTGAAGTATCAAGGAAGCTAAATCCCCAAATGCATTTCTGAGATACAAAGGCTCAAGTCTATACTGTGCAATCAAGTGTGATATTGTTAGCTCACATAATTTGGGATGAGGTAGCTCCACAAACAAGAGCTTCCCAGCTTCTGCATTAGTACAGCACTAACACGAGGTGCTTCTGCCCCACTGTCCAACCCTGCTCAGCACAGACTCACTCAGAGCTCGCTCATGGACCTTGACATGGTGTCATACAATTGTGTATGACCGATGTGAATATTTTGCTCATGTGAAGGGGAGGCAAGTATTCCCTCTCCTCCCAACTCCTCTGTCAGTCTCCATCTTTTACATTCCCTGACGTGTTCCTTGGAGAGCCTGAATTATTGTTGGTAGTGGTTTTGTTTTGCAAGAGTACGGGTTCTTTGGCTGACTAATGCAAAGAAATATCATCTGCCCTGGCTTGGTCTTCCCATAACTTCCGCATAACAAAAGGAAAAGGAGTGATCACATCTCAGTTGTCCTGCGCTCTCACGCCTATATTCCAGTCTGGGGCAAGATAAGGGCGCTCTGCTGGGAAGGGATCTAAAGTTCACAATCTGGTGTTTTTCTCTTGCGGTTTAACAGCTTTTTCTTTCTTCTTCAGAAGAAAATGAGTTCATGCGTGAAGTATGAATGCTCTTTATTCTTCTTTTACTGTTTTTTCCTGAAGCGGCTCTGCTCTGCCTCTCCCAGCAGCTTTGAGCTGCAATAAACCCACTCAGAAATGCACCGGGAGCGAGTTCTGACTAGTGCCGACAGTGCAGCTGCTGGAATTCGATTTCGGCACAGGAAGTGACACGACTGGAGCAAATTCCTCAGCTTGACATTTAAGAGCAAACAGAACATCACTGGTGGTTTGGCTGGGGCTGTTGTTGTTTTGGACTTGGCTTGGGTCAGTGGGAAACGGCAACAGGGGGACGTTCTAATGCAGCCTCATGTTGCTTGCTCAGAGAGGGAGAATTTGGGGGACAAGGGAACAACTTTGCACTTTCCCCAGGTCAGTATCTATCTTTGTGGATGTATGAACTCAAGGGAACTCCAGCAGAAAGGAGGAAAGAATCAGTCCTTGTAACAAGTTCTAGCTAAAGATTAACCTTGCTGACTAATTGAATGCTGGGAATGAGAAATGTTAAAACAAATATACTAGAGAGCTGGGCTGTATTTTTCCTCTCTATCTGCTGAGGGAGAGCTGTGTTGCCACCTGTCTGGGCCAGCATCTTTGGATATTAAATAAACCCAGTCTCCTTCTGTGATACAGTGCAGAGAAGTTAATTCAGGTCTATTAGAAAAGTCTACAACATAAAGCAAGCCAATAATGGCTTTAAGAGTGTGTCCTTTGGGTTATATTTCACACCCACCTAGTACATGGAGATAACAATGTTTACTATCACTTTGTAAGTATAACTCTCTGGATGACTACATAAGAAAGTAATGAAATGCAAGTGCCTGCTGTATTTCTGCTCTCTCTTTTATTTCTTCACCCTCCTGTAAAAAAGCCTAGTGCCTGTGATCCCCTCCTATGGGAAAAGCAGGAGTAGGTTCCCCTCTGGCTGCGGCTGGGGAGACATGGGGGCACAGACTACGGCTGCCAGGGGATTTCAGCTTCAGTCATGGGCAGGTTTGATCCAGGATTCCTAGTTTAGCCTCTTCCTGTTGTCTGAAACTCTGAAATGTCATTCTAGGGGAAAAAGTTACCTGGAGTCATCTCATAGTGGGGATGTGAAAGAGTAAAGAGGTTGTTGAGAGCAGCTCAGGCTGCTGTGTTGGGCTCTCGGTTGTGCAGATGCAGCCACTGTCTGCAGAGCCTCCATCAGAGTGCAGCACAGGTACCCAAGGAGAGTGGGGAAATGCAGCAACTGCTCCTGCTGTCCTGGTGTAGTTATGAGGTGCTCTGGGGAGGTGTGTCAGGAACTAACTTTACATTCAAGACCAAACGTTGCCACTAACCCACACTTGCAGATGGTGCTGGTGGGATGCCAGTTCAGAACAGAGCTTGCCAGGAAGGGACACTGTGGCTGCAAGACACGTTGCCACCAGAGGTCAAAATGACACCGAATCCTGACACCCTGCAAACTCAGTGCAAGATCTCTTCACCAGAGCTGACCTGCAGTGATGGTCAGAAGCAAGGCAGAAAGAGACAACAGTGGAGAAAGGGGGACAGGGATGCTGTTAGAAATCATTGGCCTTTTAAGACCTCCTTTAAAATCTCTCTATTATTGCAAAGATGAGCTTGCTACAAACTCGTGAATGGACAGACAGAGCCAGAGATGCAAGAGAATGGGCCTAAGACAGTTTTCTATTACCTGGGAGATTTCTGTCTTAATAGAAGCTTTCAGAGTCAGCATGAGTGTTGAGCTCTAAAATTGTGCCCCCACAGAGTGTGTTCTGATGGAAAAGGGAAATAAATTGTGTTTTGCTACATGGTATTGGACACACAGTGTTATTCTGCTGGTTCTCAAGTCACACAGACTCCATCACAGACAGTCAGCCTAAATGTCTTCTGTGGCAAAATAAGAATCACTTTCTGCTCTCACTAAAAGAATACTTCGCTTCTACAGGGCAATACCTGCTCCATTCATCTTGCAGAGCTCTGCAGAGACATCTCTGTGCTGCTCAGCCCTTACTACTCTTGTGCACACAGTTTTCCTTTAATTTTTCTTTTGACAGTATCCATTATCTCAACCTGTAAGCGTGAAATTAATGTTTGCATAATTTGAATGAGTTAAAACTAATTAAAGGTAAACCATCACCTTCCAGGTAGGGCTGAAATGGAGATCAGTCTGTGCCCCAGTACACACACATACACCTGCCTGTCACACAGCAGGATTAAATGGCAACAAACCATAATGTCAGGTTAGCCCAAGTTTTGCTACCTTGGTGCTCCTATGCCCTGTGATTACAGATATGGGAACAGAACTCTTTCCACATTCGAACTTGTGGTTTATGAAATAGATTTTTGTACTTTCAGTCTTGCCACTACTTCATTTATTTTACGACTTTCTTTACTCACCACTTGTGGGTGGTGCCTCCTTCATGGACACTAGCCACAGCTCCCATTATTGGCTGAACCGTTTATCATAATTCCACTTTATTTCCTTTTCTGCCAATGGTAATCACATAAGAGCAATGGATTATTTACCTCCTTTCAGTTTAAATATGATCTATATATTTCAGCCCAGCTTAATAGCTTACATTAACAGTGCATTTCTGTTTGGAGATTTTAATTAGATGTATGTTCCAATAATTCCTATAACAATATTTATTTTTCTGCCAAAAGATGGAATTCAATAAAGGATCTGCCTTCATGTTTTACAGGTTTTTAAACAGAAAGCATCTAATGGCCAATTTTTGATGTTACGCTATTTTTTGTTCCAATCTGCAATTAAGGGGAGGTAATTACTTTTCACCTTGTCTTCTGTTTGCTTTTCGCATTCCACTTCTGTGCTTGGGGTATGAATCATGTTTTACTCCAGGACTGCAGAGCAGGTATGGGTGCGCTGCTGATTCTGTGTCTGGTCTGTATTTTTGGTAGACACAGTCAGCTGCTACAAATCAACAAAGGAGTCAATGAAGCCAGGTTGGTTTAGATGAGCAAAGGATGTAACCTTTGATCTCTTCAACAGAAAGCCCTTGACCCTACCCCTTTGAAAAATCTAATTCAAAACAAAAAGTACATGACTGTCAATCAAGCACATGCTATTATTCTCTTGGTGGTGGGGGTTTGCTCTTGCAGGCTTTTTTCTGCCTCCTAGGAATGCAGTTGATAAAATTAAGATAAAAACCTGATACCTAAGAAAGACCCTTCAGCAAAATGTTTGTCCAGCAGTGTTAGAACTTGCCTCTGGATAATGACTTAGATCCACCTTTATCATTCCCTTCCAACTCTTATGCAGTTAAGCAGCTGATCCCAGCATTCTCTGGAACTTCCTGATAATTATCAGCCTGTATCGGCTGCTGCTGACAATCAATTTTACACTGGTGGAGCAGAGTGGGCTTGGGCCATCTCTTACATGTTACCTGCCTACGTTCAGTACTTCCTTTCAAACCTCATGCTGTAACACTGATGCAATAACTTTGTAGGCTCAGCTGAGCTTTCCCTTGAACCTGCTCTTTAATTAACCGCTGCTTTAAGTTCTTATCAGCAGATTAACTTACTGCAGAAACATTCCACATTTCCATAGCTTCCAAGCCACATAGGAACACAGCTTATGCCATCTTGCCACAACCTTGGCATTAGTCAGTATGTCAGCTGGAGTCTCAGAATTTTTCCAGACCTTTTAATCTTTACTCCTCACTTAATACTGTTCCCTTCAAATAGATGTAATTCCAACTGCAGACACTTTGCCCCATAGGGATCTAAAGCAAGCTGGATTGACTAAAGACCCATTTCACATATGGAAGAAAACACAGGAAAGGTAAGGACTCTAACTATAAGCCTCCATTTAGGAGGACAATAAAGCCTGGGCTTAAATCCATTCCTGGTGTAATTATTGGTGTTATGAGAGGTATAGAAACTACAACCTTATTTGTACTTTATGTTGTACAAATACATGATGAGGAGGCAGTGTTTTGTCCTGGAAGACTGTCTAGCAATGTAAGAATAAAGTCAACAGGGAGATCCAAGCAACAGACAGGAGTACAGGAAACTTGACAAAACCTTTATCTACAGAGGGATTCACTGGCCAAAACAAATTACTTGTTGAACCGTGCTCTGATTTCTGTGGGTATTGCGGTGTATCCTCAGCCCAAAGCATGTGTTGAAGTCTAATTGAAGACATTAAAGTTTAGCATGTGCTTCAGCACTTTGCTGAATCAGGGCCATAATGCTGTCACCAGCCATTTCAACACTGGATGGAGATGAGCTAAAGAATGTGTCTGGTATCACTGACGTTCTTTAGTGGCTCCCAAATTGGGTACGTTATGTCCAGCCAGAAAAACTGGAGCCCCTTTCTGTACTGTGATTTTCAACTCTGATTAAACCATCTCAATATACATTCCCGAGGCCACTGATGTAATAGATTCCTTCCAGAGAAAACACTGCGTAAAGCAGTGCTGCCAGGAAATGGGAGCCCTCACACTTGGGGCCTGTATTTATTGTGAATACCCTGACTGAAGTCTTTTGTGTGGTAGTTTGAGAAGAATCTTGTTGTTATCACCCTCTTCAACTGCACCATTGTCCAAGTCTGGAAAGAAATTGGGATCGCATCTGTCGTGAAAAAGATTCATCTCAGAAAAAGAGACAAAATACAGTAAGGGCAAAATATGGGTTTGCAGTGAGAAAGACGTTTCCTGGAGGTCTTGTCAAAATAATCTTCCTCAACAAAGGACACTAAAATGCTATGGGATTTTAGCTTTTTTTACTTGTAATAGTAGATTCGATACATCAATACTCATTTCCCAAAAGTGATGCTCTCCTGACCCTATGGTCACAACATGAACCTCAGCCCCCTGCTTCAAACAAATTCAGCAGCTTAGCAGCCTTGTGTGGAAGCAGCCAGCTCAGCTCACCTTTAGGTGTTTCCCAGAAGCAGCAAAATTCAAGGGGAGTTTTGCAGCTGAGAAGGATAAAACTCTTGAGTGTTTGTGCTAGGCACTCTACCATAGCCGTACCACAGACTTGAGAGCTCTTCTGCTAGAATCAACAAGCCCCTTGTCTCGGTACTCAAAATGTGCCAAGCTCCTTTATGAATTAAGCAGCTAAAATGCATGCTCAAGAAGCAGCCAGTTTATTGGCATACTAATAATATTAAATGTCATTATACTGTTAAGCATCGAAGATAGATGGCATCAAGAACTTGGACCAGAGTTCTCCCCCACTGAAACCAGTGACTGCAGGATAAGGCATCTGGGCAGACCAGCACCAGCCAGAGGTGCACATCTGCTCTCTGTGCCTGGCTGTAAGTACACAGCCACAGCCCTGTGTAAGAGCATCCACAGCTACCTTCAAGCTACTACTGCAACTTGTGGGTCTTCCTACAGACCTGACCACTTGCCAGATTCTCATTAAGATGTCAGAGCTAAAGACAGAGATTGTCATGTCAAATGAGGGGCAAGGATGAAGCTTAGTCCTACCCTGAGGACTCCAGCCATTGTCTCTGAGGGCAAGTGGAGATGCTGCTCTTGAGATGGTAACTCCTGTGGTGGCTGTGGACCTGCCCTATGACTGCTGGGAGGCTTCACCTGGTAAAAGTTATCAGAAAGCAAACAGGAGCACAGATATTTACCAAAATTGAGAGGGGAATATCTGAGGGAATGAAATCACACAGCTTACAGGGTGTGCCTTCTGTTTTTTGATAAATCCCTCCGTGACAACACAGGCAATGTGTCACCTTTCTAATTAAACTAAGAACATACCACATCTATTTCTCAATGGCCAGTGCTCTTTCTCCTGGGTGCAATTCACAGTGCTGGATTTGATCTATGAGCTCCTTATGTGCCTTGGAGGGGGCTCCTCCAGCCACTACAGCAGCAGAGACCAACAGGAGGCTATGTCAATGACTTACTGAAGCCAACTGCTGATAGAGATTTGTGCAGTTCTGTATTACTGGAATTAACTGTTGAGCCAGTAAAATGTGTTTGTTGAAGGTAGCACAGTGTATAATACTAAGCAACACGAGTGAGAATCAAGAGCGTGCGTATCTACCTTAATGAAGGAAACCAGCTGGTGGCTGTCAGAGGACACCTTTCCTTTCACAAAAAAGTATGGACTGAGTCAGCTGTTGATGAAGAAAATAAACCCATTTGCCACCTTTTTTCCTATCTATCTGAGAATCACATCTACATGTCAAATGATGATGAACAAGAACCCTACCTTTCCTTCTGCAGCCTGCTGGCAAAATAGGAAATGTGGCTTGGTCACCTAGAAAGACAGAAGTGATGAAGAAGTGGAATGTCTAAGGACTGGGTGCCTCTTCTATCTGGATTCCTTCATGGTGTTTACAGATTCTATCATCGTCTTCCCTTGCCCATGGGAGATGGGTTATGGTGTGGCAGAGATGATGATGTCACCCAGCCAGGTGAAGCTAAGGGGCTGCACCTTTGTGTGCCGATGCCAAAAAGTCCTTTTGTAGGAAGGTGGAAATAGGAACTGGGAGACCAACTCAATAACATCCTTGGATTTTTGTGGTTTTGTGATGCTTCTTCATTCTCCCAGGTGTCTCATTAAAAATGAATTAAAATGAGACAATTAGCTGCTACTGAGAATTTACAATGCTGCTGCATCAAAGTACTTTGGAGTACTTAGTAAATAACAGCTGAGTAATTGGTATCTATTTCTACTGTCTGTCACAAAGACAATGAACGTGGTGAGGGTCCTGGAGAGATATGGTCTTGCTTGAGGAAAGGAAACGAATGTTTAAATAGGCTAATTATAAACAACATATAAATTAATATGATTAGCAATAACTTGACTGGCTTTTTTTCCTTTGTTTCTGCTTCTTCTGGTTGGCTGTAGAAGGGGTTCCCTGGTGATCAAATAAGAAAAGGCAGAAATAATATTCTTCTCTCAAAACCATGTTCAAAAGGCTCTTGTCCTTCTTAAAAACATGGATACACGTCATCTGGAAACGACTGCCAGGAAATGGAAGAAAGAGACAAGAAAAAGCAGTGAGGCAAGAGAGAACTTCTGATTAACTCTTTTTTACAGGCTCCATTTTTATTTGAGACTATACCCATCCCAGTTTTCATAACAATGCATTTTTCCTTTGACAAGTGCTTATTTCACTTCATACAGTTATCACACTGCTAATGTTTCCAGCCAGAAATTACTCCCTGATGTGCCAGATCCAGACCTTCTAGAAATTTGTGTATGTAAATTGAGATTATTATTATGTTCATATGTAATACTACAGGTAACGAAATGAAAGGGCAGATACAAATGATCTGCATAAAAATCTGCATAAAATATTCATATATGGAAACCTAATTTTTCTTGTTTGTATAGATGTCTGAGCATGTAAGATGTATCAATCAATCTCACTTGTACCCATACAGCTCCAAAGTGTGTCATATTTATTGCATGAGTCCTAACATCATCTGCTAGTAGTTCATAAAATATGTTCACTGCTAGGAGCTGATCAGAATTCAGAACCGTGTGATCATTTGGTTGCTACTGTGGGGCTAAAATGTCCTTTTTTCCCTTTTCCTGCTATGAATTTTTCTCATTTAGCAGTCAACTAAACTATAGTGATGTGGGAATTAGCAGCTGATGACTGCTCAGCACTGCAGGATGCGTAATGCAATTAGCAAAGTTAATACAATGTTGGACAGGTGCCTTATACCAGCGGGAAAAAGGCGTTGTTCTTATTTGCTCAGGATCAAACAGTTACCTTGTTTCTTCTAAGAAAGCATTCATTCTTAAAATGGAATGAAGTAAAGAACGGAATCAATGATTGACCTGTTATTGGTGGAATTCTATAGTAAGCTTCCCTGTTTTCTACTTCCAGGAGAACAGCTTCAGGAAACAACAAGTACCTACTTGCAGAGGGGCACAGAAACAAAAGGTACACCGAAATGGGCAAAGCCTGAGGAAGATTACCCTGGAATATCTAAGAAACAAGTTGAAGCCAGCTCTGAACCATCTACCTTTAGTAACGAGTGGAGGATGGGAAATATAACAGAGGTCAGAAAGTAGTAAGTATACTGTTCTCTTTCTGATAAAGCTGATCCTTGGAAATCACACACTTATCAGCTTAACACCTGAGAAGATGGTACAAAAACTGAGTCAATGAGCTGAAAACTACTGATCTGTAGAACTGGGGGGAGAAGACTCCTGCTGAGAGGTCCATGAAATATAAGAAGAACAAGGATGTTGCTAATAAGGTGAGCGTGCAAGTCTACTTGTATCTTCACTCAAGAGCTTACAAACTGCAGGACTCCCCCATTTTAGGGTGAATGTTTTCCTGCATCATGTGCCCTTGAGGGAAAACTAAACTAGGTAATTCTCTGAAGTTATTTCTATGTTGGTTTTAGAGGAAGATCGGGAAGTCTGAGCCTGTAATTATGATAGGTCTTTAAAATAAAAAAGTTGACATTTAGAGGAAAGATCTTAAGTGAGAAATTGCAAAGTCAGGCTGTCAGGCTGTCCTCTGGTTCAAGCCATGTTGTTCCAGGCTGTGCTGGTTTTGTGTTTCCCCCTCTCCTCTTTTATATTTATATCCTTTTAAAATGGCTGAAGTGAAGCTGGAGGAAAGGATAGTCTTAGCTTCTTCATCCCTGTCCTGGCTCCCAAGCCATCACTGCAGCAGCATCTGTGCTCAGGGAATACACACAGCTGCTTCTGACATTTCACCTTTGGGGATCCCAACTGAATCAAGAACAGAAAGCAGGCATATGAAAAATAGTGACTGGAAGACACAGCATCACTTTCATCTCTGTGGTTGTGTAGGCTTCCCTGTCTTCAGAGCAAAACCCCAAAGGGCCCAAATGAAGGCAAGCCAAGGGTGCTCTGTGCCATGCATAGCTTGTGAACGGCACGGTCTGCTTGTGTCCCTCAGAAATCTGCAGAGCACAGTTGCAAAAACAAGGAGAATTTTACTGTTCCTGCTGAGGAAAGGCAGAGATCCCTGTGCTGAGGGCTGGAGTCTGTGTCAGCATGTCTCTAGCTGTCTTTAAGCTGGACCTGCAGAGCCACCCTTTTGGAGCTGAGCTTGCTTGGCTGGAGGGCTAGTTTGTTCCAGAGGAAAAACCTGCATGGGGACTGGCTTGAAGGCCAGAATTGATGCTGATGTAGCTGCAGTCTCTGGGCAGGGCTACCCTTTTACCCTTTGCATAGGTACAGAACAATTCTCAGTCCACAGGTGTCATCTTGGTAAACATAAAAGGGGAATGTGACCTATCATTGTGGGCTTGGACTGAGAAATTGGTCATTGCTTGAAGGGACTGTGGTTACTTGCCTTCACTTAGAACAAAAAGACATCAATAGAAGCTGTTTACTGAGATCATGGACTGTGCAACCCTGGGCTAGGAGAAAACCCTAATCCTGCTTATCTGGAGTATTTACACTCCTCATAGTGCCCAAGTGTCAGCAGGCATGGCAAGGCCATGTTTCAGCTTTGAGTCATCGGGTGAAAGAACTCTGGTCTGGGGCCTGTAGTGACTAGAAATCATTAGTTTGTGTTGGCTGCCTGTTCTCTGCAAGATGAACTCGTGGGCCTGATCCGTTTTCCCCACATATCATGCATAGAACACCCACACATCTGGCTTGTATTAGCGTGCCCTCATCGGCAATTTCTCTAAAGACAAACCAAGCTGGGGAGAACTGGAGTGTTTTAACTAGGCCTGTTGAGAGCACAGATATAGTGAAGGTGCTGTGCTCCTCTTCGGTAGGGTGGCCCTTCCCTAACGTTTGTGATAACCTTTCATCATAGACTGGTTGGGATTGGAAGGGACCTTAAAGCTCATCCAGTTCCAACCCCTTGCCATGGGCAGAGACACCTTCCACTAGAGCAAGTTGCTCCAAGCCCCGTCTAACCTGGCCTCGAGCACTGCAAGTGATGGGGCAGGCACAGCTTCTCTGTGCAACCTGTGACAGTGTTTTACCACCATTGGAGTGAAGAATGTCTTCCTAATATGCAATCTAAATCTCCCCTCTGTCAGTCTAAAGCCATTCATCTTTGTTCTATCACTACTTGCTCTTATAAAAGTCCCTCTCCAAATTTCTTGTTGGCTCCCTTAGGTATTGGAAGGCTGCAATAAGGTCTCCCCGGAGCCTTCTCTTCTCTAGGCTGAATAACTAGCATGTTATGTTCTTTCTTCCTATAAAGGACCCAGTCATTTTGCTTTCTAAGGACATGCATTTTACGAAAGAAGTAAATAAACGTTGCTCCTTATTTTCACCTGCTGTGAGCCAAAAGCTTCCATTGAAATCTCAGGCCTCTAAACTCAGGGTTCATGGGAGCAAGGTTCTGGGTACATGGGGCGGGGGGTCCCTCCTATTTCAGGATGTGGCCCCAGCTCCCTGCAGCCGCGAAGCAAGCAGGAGGGGGGGATTTCGATCAGCCCGACTGCCAAAGCCAATTATGATGACGAGGGCGATATAATTATATTAGGGAACATCTGTACTTCATTAAAAGCCCTCGCGGGGCGGATTCGCGCCCGGCCACGTTATGCACAGGCGCTTCCAGCCTCCACTCGCCCCCCTTTCACCGCTCCGGCAGCTGCACCGCCCCGGGGCCGCCCCGGCCCGGCTCCCCCCGCCCCGGGCGGCTGCACCTGCCCCTCCCGGTCCCCTCCCGGTCCCATCCCGGGCGCGGCGGGCAGGCGGCGCTCTGCGGCCGGGCTGCGCCGGGGCTCCGGGGCGGTGCGGCGCGGTGCGGTCTCTTCTTCCTCCTCCTTCTCCGCGGCGGCGGCGCGGGCAGATGCGGCGGATCGTGGGGCGGCTCTCGCCCGCAGCGGGCTCCCGTCCCCCCGCCGCCCCCATGGACGGCAGCGGGGGCAGCAGCCGCGCGTAGCTCGGTGAGTCCGGTCCCTTCCCCCAGCACCCTGCCCGCACCGCGCTGCCGCAGCCCGGGATGCTGCCTCCGTGCCCGCGCTCCTCCGCTTCCCTCTCTCCGTGTAAAATCCCTCCCTACTCCCCGGCTCCCTACGCGTGTCGCGACAGGGCTGCGCTGCGGGGACCGGCTCCGCCACCTGCTCCCTGCGGCTTCGGTTCATACGGGGCGGTGGGAGCGTCACCTCTGCGGGCCGGTCCCTCCTGCGGGATGGGGCTGTGAAGGGTCGCGGGGAGCGTCCTGCGTAGCTCTATGCTGGGAGTGCTGGGCTGGGGGGCTGCGGCTGGGCTCCCAAACATTTGTTCCGCGGGAGGACTTCCCCGATATCAATCTTGGAGTTATTTTATTTCAGCTAAATTTCATTCAAACTGACTCAGCGGCTGTGTGAAGGCAGAGGAAAATGCTACTTTGAGGGTTGTTTTCCTTACCTTGGGTTTAAAGACCCTTCTCTGTGTATTCGGTAATGATTTCTTTCTGTAAAATAATGTTGTTGTGCTTTATTTACTCCTGGAATTTAACAGCCCTCCAAGACAGACAGGCTTGTTAAAGGCTGAAATAACCAGCTCCAAGGCACAGGCAGTGCCCTTGGTCGTAACAGGTGCAATGTGCATGTTCTTATGAACAATGAAATGGTTTCAGCATTCAGGTTTATTTGTATGCTCTGCATTTCTGTGTCTCTGAAGAAATTGTCATGCTATGTTATGTCAAAGATGCGCTTACAGCGTCAGCGTGTCCGTAGTACCTAATTAAGAGGACATGGGAGCAGCTGCACAGACCCTGTCCATCAGTGTTGGCTTTAATACCCAGGGTGTTCGTGGGTGACACTGGGTGTTCTGGTGGCTTGTGTGAGGACCCATGCTGGGTACTGGTCCCTCAGTGATGCTCATGCACAGCATGAAACTGGGAGATGAGGGGGAAAGTGAAGTGCAGATGAGGAACCATTTGTGTTTGGATTGTATTCTCTAGACTTGATGATCCTTTAATACAGTTCCCTGCTGCTGTGTTTTCCGAGTAGGGTGGTGGTGGCACATCTTGTGTTGTTGCTGAAACCTAAAATACTGACACTTCTGTTCCACAGAAGAAATTTCCTGCGCATGTGTTTCATAGAAATAATTGCCATTGGTTTAGTAGCTTCCTGGGCTCCTTATTTAAGGCAAACATCCAGAGTGACACCACATTAGTAATTGACTTAATGGGAGTCATTCAGGAGTTAGAGCTGTAGATCAGAAGGAAATTAGACTGGAATGTAATCATTGCTGTTAAGCCAATATAGCACAAAAGGTGTATTCCAGCAGTCTTCGCCCAGGTTCAGCACGTGCTGTGGGTTACCTGTGCTCTGTGATGCAGCCAAGGGCATGTCCTGCCTGGAGGTGTCTTTGCCCTCCTTGGCACTGGAAGATGCACCTTGCTGGTGCTCTGCTTTCCAGGACGCTCTGGAATATCACTTAAGTGTTAGGATAGGAGGAGGAGTGGATTGCCTATGCAGGATGGGGAAGGATGAGTGGGTAAAGGGGTGAGGATGGGGAGTACACTCATTTGTTACCTTCTGGGTCTTTATGGTTTGCAGCAAAGAAATGGTAGACCAAAGGCTCTAGCCATAGAAAAGTGCCTGGCAATGGAGGTTGTTAGAGCTGTCCTCCCTCCTAGGTGGTATTAATGGAGCCGCTGAACAAAACAAAGGCACCAGAGATGTCCAAGACGTCTTAGCTCGTCAGAGATGCTGCGAGGCTGCACAGACTTGGAGTTATGCCTTGTAGCTTACCCCATCATGAGACAGTACTGCTTCCTCCAGGAAAATGGTGAGAAAGAAAGTCATGGTGGTATTGTCTCGGGCATTTAGAGGGTTTCCCCTGCTGGGGGGGGTCTGCCAGCTCATGCTGACGAGTTGCAATAGTGGTGAACTTTGCGTTGTTCTGTAATACCTACAAACCTTGGGACTGCAAGGTATCTTGCAAAGGAGGTGGAGAAAGAAACCCAGCGTTTCTATTGCCGTGTTAACTTCCCTTGGATTTCTTACAGCCTCACCCAGCAGTGTAATTCCATCCCTTGTAGTTCTTGGTTTACTGCAGGTGAAGGTAGGAATACGCTTCTGCCTCCTTGCTATTTTGTATAGCTCTAGTTCAGCCAACCAAGGAAAATAATTGCCTTGTAAACCCTTTGTAAGGTGCAGCTGATGCTGCTCCCTCTGGTTTATTTAGTTAAAAGTGGTGTGTACTGTTAAAATACAGCTCAATTCTTAAAAAGCTATTAGTTGAGGAGAAAACATTTCTGTTATACCTTCAAGTCACCTCCACCTAATGATGCTCAGCTGAAAGGATTTGAAGTGTTATTTAATCAAATTTGGGGGCAGTAATCTTAAGGATTCTTTAATAATCTTCAGCAATAGTTAACAGCCTTATTTAGCATCTTGGGTGATTCACGCTGGTGTGAGAGTGATCTGTCCTTTTCACATCACTGGCAAAGCGTGATGTTGCTGTGAGTAAGCTGGGTAACGTTTATGGATCTGCTAAAGCAATGAAGCTCTGGATAGTGGTCCTTCAGTTGCCTGAGGCTTTTCTCGCTATACATGCTTGTTTAACAAGGGTTTGAAAATCATCTCTGGAAGCCAGTTATTTGTTCATGCTGCAGATGCTGATCTGGTCAGGGGTACATCCCCGCCGCAGTCATGGATGTGGCTTGAAGCGCTCTGCAGTGTGGTGTGACCCCATGGAGCTCAGTGCACCCTCATGCAGGTCCCTGTTCTTGCCGTTCTGAGCTCACCTGAGCAAGAGAAGTGTCCTCGCTCCACCAACTTCATGCATGAGTCAAGGTGGGGTTGAGGCAAGAGCAGAGACTTCTGGACACTGGGCCAGATAGCTTAGGACTTGTTGTAGCCCCAAGCCATCAGGTAGGCCAGTTTAGCTGGTTGTAAATAGAGTTAAATGTTTGGGATAGCTAAGATGAGAGAGAGCAGTGTGTGCTTAAAATGAACAAGGCTTAAGGGGGACCTGCTGCCTTTCCTTAGTGGTGTTGCTCTCTGATACAGTTAGAAGATGCTTTCCAGGTGCTGCCGATGGCACGTGGGGTTTGTGAGGACTGGGTGGCAGTGCCTGTCCTCTGAGGAAGACCTTTTCTCTCACAGTAGACACTTAATAAATGAAGGAATTAATGGCAGTGAATTAGTTAATAATAATAACTTCAAATCTGTGTAGTGCGTTCCTTAGCAAACTGCATTTATTCCTTTTTCTCATTTCCTTGCTCAAGGACTGCTCTGCCTGTAGACTAGATGTTCACCAGCTCTGGGGTGCTTCCTTCTAACAGCATCACATTGGTTTTGTTAGAAATGTTTTGTTTAAGCAAACTCACTTTGGACACATTTCCCACCTGCAGGTTTCCTCAGGGATGCAGAAGCTTCGCAGGTGTGTAGTGAAGGCCTTTCCTTTGCTGGTCAAATGTTTGCTCATGTCCTAAATATAAATTCTAGGAACTTGTGTTTGTTTTGGAGCTGGGGAACACTTTTCTCTTTTGCCCTCTTCATAGATTCAGAGGATTTAAGCATATGATTAACATTAAACATGTGAATATTCTCCCTGGACTCATTTTTTGGATCAAAGGCAGAGTGCTCAGTATGTTGAGAGGATGGAGCCCACAACTACTAAATGCAGGGAGCTGATATGCAGCTATGCTTGTCTAAAACGAGTATATGATATGAGTACTTTGGATTTATGTCTGTCTGTGCCCCAAATCCCTCTGCTAACTGCTGTCTTGATGTTCCTTATCTACAAAGTGCTTACAAGCATTAACAAACCCTTGTGATGCTGCTGAGACATGTCGTTATCCTCATTTTCCAGAAGGAGATGCTGAAAGTTTGATGATCTGCTGAGACCACTGTGGGTTGTGGACAAAGCTGGGCATTGAACTTGCAGCTTTTAATTCCCAGCCCCATAAGGCAGGGACAGCAGCACAACTCTCTGGGAGCACTTGGTTAGACATTGCCATCTTTCACGCTATCAGAACGCTCGCAGATTTCCATCCCTACACATCCCGTATCATCTACTGGATCAGACTCTAATCCAAAACATAGTCTGTCTGCAGGAGTGAGCAGTGACCTGTTAAGGGAAGGAATCTCAGAGATAATACCTGTCCTGGCTCTCAGTCTTGCTGGATGCTATGAGGAGAGCTGCTGTGTCAAAACTCCTGTAACCTGAATGGTTGGAGCTTAGAGAAAGGGGGATTTTTCCATCTTCTCTCCTGTAAATGCAGTGATTCTTGATTCCTTGCTGGTTTAAAAATACTCAGAATGCCTCTACAGAGCAGGGAGCCTGAGTCCATGCATATAAATATAGACATGCTAGGTGTGTATGCCTATGAGCTGGCAAATGAATCAGTTTCCAAATCTGAAGTTTGCATCGTGTCACTTTTGGCTCTGAGTTGTTGTGCTTCTTCCTGGTTTTACTGTGCTTCATCTCCCTAAATTAGAAGAATTTCTCAAAAGAGAACAGGCAAATTTCAGACATGGAGGATCATGCTTTGCGCTGATCTTGTGGGGCTGTGCCCGTGCAGGGCAGCACAGAGGTGAGAGGTGCCTGCATCCCTCATGGCTCTGCCCTTTGTTAGCTAGACCCTGCTGGACCACTGCAGGATGCGGAGATCTTGGGAAGCTGTGCTGGCCAGGATCCGATAACCATGACAAAGGCAAGCTTTCGTGTGTTTTGAAGTTTTCCTTTAGGAAATGCAATTCCTCAAAATCCAGTGTTTTGTAATATAAGGCAAGTAACAAATTTGCAGCAATTCTTGGGTTTCCCGTGAGATAGCCGCCTGGTGTACCTGTGCATACAGATGTGTGAGGGACAGACAAGCCCTAATTGGGATTTTACTACCTTTACATGCTTTGTGAATGAACCACAACCATCCTGAGCTTTTGCATATATATAACAGCATCCTTCGTTTTTATTTCTTATCCTCCACAGGGAACCTGTATGGTGCTGAACTATCATTGCCTTCCATAAATGACCCAATCAGCCTTCATCGCCACTCATTAGATCAGAAACTTCATTAGTTAATAGCAGTGCTGCTCTTCCTTTTTGTCCCTACTGCAACTAAGCTTATGGCATTTACAGACAGACCTGTTAGTCATTAATATTCTTTGTATTCTTCATCTTTGGCTTCAGAAAAGAAGGCCTTTCATCTTTTGCCTTGCTTTGTTTTTTAGAAGCAGCCAAGTTTGACTGGAGGAAAAAAAGAAACTGGAAAAAAACATTTCTCTCTGCTTTTTTATAAGCTTCCAAGCAGTCTCCCCTGCTGACTTTGTACTTTCACGGTAGACAAACATTGACTTTGTTTTCATAGAATATAACTGGTTTATTTTTTTCTTGGTTTACCTTTTAGGTTATGCCTCAGCAGATTGACAGGACAGGATTAATTAGCAGCAACTGTCTGGTTTGCCATAATCCTCCTTCTTTCCACAGTTTTTCCATCAGGTTTATTATACCTAAAGTCAGGTTGGTGTAAAGAGAATATAAGCATGCATCTAAACCTAGAAAAACTGTGAAGGGTTTTGCTGGTTTGGAGCCTGGAAGATTATTGTCATGGGTCTGTCGATTCTTGCTCTTTTCTTTAAAAGCAATCAAAATGCTGATACCCAGGAATGTGTTTTAACTCTACCTACTTGGGGTGAAATGTGCATGGGCAAGTACAGTAATAAACCACGCTCCTCAGCTGGGGAAGGCTTTCTTTTCACCGCTAAGTGCTCACTACTTGTAAGTGGCCAAATCCTTTGCTAATCCGCAGGGCTAACTAAAAGGAAGGTATGGAGGCACAGCACTTGAGCTCTGTGATCATATGGAATCTCACAGCTCATTTCTGGACCAAAAGCAAAAAAAGTCTTCTGGCCTGGGCTTTGTGTTTTGTTTTTGAGGTTCATTAAATGCTTTTTGAATGTGCCAATAGTTCATATCCATTCTGCTCAGGTTTCCTCACTCCTAGCTCTGATGCAGTGCATATCGCAGTGCGATCATTAAGTGTGATTACCACATTTTTGACCTATTTAAAAGTCTGGCTGTGAAATTCCAGAGATTCTAATTTAAGCTATAAAACAGATTATTAATGTGCCGTCGCTTACACATTTCATGGCTCATTTCCTGATCACACAGCAATTTTAAACGTGTGCATATAGTCAGTTCCAATGCATGTGTATAAACATCACGTACCACGTACAGCCTGGTCATTGGGTTTGGGCTTACATTCCTTGTATCTTCTACAAATTAAAGCAGATTAGAAGAGGAAGTCACAAGTGCAAGAAGCTGCGGTGTTCCACATTGGTGCTGGCAAAAGACCTGATGCTTTCTCTGGGGCTGGAGCTCAGGAAAGGGTATAGGAATGAGGATCATGCAGGGGCATAGAAGTCAGGCAAGAGAAGAGACTTCAGGAATATCTTCACACAGTCTCTCTCTGTGACTTCTGGGCTGGAGAGGGTACCCTCTGAAAGCGTAAGGGCACAATGGGACTTTAGCTGTGCTGAAGCTGGCACACAGGCAGGATGCTGCATGTACTCAATGGGTCTGCAGAGAATAAAGATGGCTGTTGAGATCTTCCAGTCTTTTCCATCACTTCATTCAAATCTGTCATCTTGTTCATGGAACTGAAACTCTGCAGAACTTCCCTAAAGAGCCCGGGCATTTGCAGATTAAGGCCACAGGCTGTTAGCTATTCAGCTAATTTTCTTACTGCCACATTGAGTACTTGGCTCTTTGGTCCTACATGAGCTGTCAGATGTGGATGTCTGCCTCTCTGTGAGATTAGCAGTGATTTTATACAAGTTTGGGATGCAGAATGAAAGCAATGCCTGGAGTAGAGCAAGGTGAGATGGGACCCTTCTCTTTCAGGACCTGGGGGCAAACTTCAGTGTAGATGAACCGCTCACAAGAGGTAAGAACCACACAATAAGCCATGGTATTTGTCCCTGCTGAGGAGCAGTGTCCTTGGCATTTTCTGTCCTGCAAGATGAGGAGATGGATGGAGAGGTGCAATTAGTGCTCCCCATCTCCGAGCACTGCTGGAGGACAAAGTTAGCATCCTCTCATGGCTGCTGCTGGGCCAAGACCTGGAGGAGAGATTTCTGTTCTTCTCAGGATCTGTGGAGACTGCCAGCGCAAGCCTTGAATACTTGGGACAGGATTTGTGCTTATGTCCCTGGCATGTGCATATGTTAAACAGCATTTCAGATGTTCTGTGTGTATGACTTTAAAACACCAGCAATACAAAGGCAGAGTCGCTGCCGTTTCTTACTCAGTTGCTGGAGATGATTTGTATCCTTTGGTCTCCCAAGTGAGAAGTTGGTTGTGAGGCTGGCTAAGCCCTGCTAGAAGTTATCATTCCATAGTGTACACAGCTGGGAGATCATCAGCTTGTCATCTGCAGTTGTCTTTTTTCTTAATGTGGTGTGGTAAATTATAAATGTACACAAACACCTACGGAGCATTTCATTCATAAGCTGCCAGACTGCAGTGTGTGTTTTGAAATTGCTGGTTTGGGGTTTGTTTTTGTTTTCTAGGATAACTTCATTATTTGATGCGAGGCATTTCTTAAAAATAAATTAGATTAGAACCATGTGTCCATTAGTGATTCTGCTAATAAAAATTTGGTCGTATTTTCATTCCACGAAGACTTTCTATGCAACAACCTTTTTGTTCTTTATGGCACAGTTATTAGCTGTCATTAGGTCATTTCAGGAAGGTCATTATTTATGAATTGGTGTGCTGTGGGGCTTGGAAGCATGTGCCACAGCATCATGTAAGCCAACAGAAGTATTTGAGAGTAAAGATTGTTAGGAAAATGTGCAAGAGGTTTGTATAAATAGGGATGGTTAGGAACAAGTCCCTCTCGTGGCATTACTCGTATGCCTCTCTCTTCTAACAGCAATCCAGCTTGTGTATTAAAGCAAGTATCTTCCAAAGTGGAACCACAAATGACAGCAGAATTATGATTAAAGGGCAGCGAAGACTGGTGGTGAGCGCAACATAAAATACAAGTCTGGCTGTGGTTAGGAGAATGTGCCTATCTAATAAGCAGCTTAACTTGGTGTATTACTGGGAAATAGAAAGAACCATGAAATATGGGATGTTAATAGCAGGCTGGATTTCCCTGTCACTTTGTATTTATGTTCCTGAAGCTGCCCTGGCTTCGTCAGGGTTACTTCTGAATTAGACCCAAGTGAATGAGAGGTGGATTTCCACTTCTCAACACCTTGGTTTGTTTTTATTTGGAAACAGCAGTGTAATTTCTCTGCAGCCCTACATTTGAAGTTTTCATATTGGATAAAATGCAGCCAGTAAGACTAATTGGTCCAAATGTTTTATTTTATCCTGATCGGATGCTAACTGCTACAACTTCATTCAACTCCATTAATGAAAATAGGTGTTGCTCCGTTCCCATTAATGGAAGTAAGATTGGACCATTAAAGACCAATTCCAGCAGAGGTATTAGCAAATACTAATGCTTGAACCGCTGTGTTTTGCAGCCAATAAATCAGCAATTGCTATCTACACAGTAGCAAGTCTAGTAGGGGTTTGAGTGTCTTTGAGATTGAGAGTGCTTGTCTTGAGTATGGCTGCTTTAAGATGACTGGAATCAGTTAAATTGAGATAAATCCAGTGACTTGTTCATGTCTGTTGGAGTTGCTCAAAATTTATGGTCTTCACTGAGAACAGACTGTGGCCTGCTGTGCTGGGATAGGGGAAATTGGGAGCTTTTCCCCTTGGACTATAAATAGCCTGCCAAATGTTTGTATTCTAAAGGAGGTGTTCAACCAAACGCTGTAACAGTATTTCCAAACTGCTTTAGATCATTTCCTAATAGTTTCTGTTATGGATAGACAGGTTTTACTTTCGGTAGGCTTTTATATACATGAAGTTTCCTTTTAAGATTGTTGTGTCTCTCTCGCCTCCCCTCCCCGCAGGATTCTTCTCCTTTACAAGCCATGTCCAAATATCTCAGTGGTATGTTGTGGAAAGAAAAGCCTATTGTATAAGGCTGTGTGTATGAGTGTTTCAGCAAGTAGCACAAGGAATCTGAGGTTCTGTCTTGCACACCTTCAATCTTGGTGTTTTGACAAGCCCCGTTTAAAAACTCTTATGGCAAGTGATTTTTATGAGCACATGTGGAGAGGAATGTGTAAAGTGCTTGAGATGGTAGGGACTAGGAAGAAACATGACAACTGCTTTGTGTAAGATGATCTGTGTTCTGAGGAGCAAATGGTGCGTTGAGATGACAAATGGAGCAGCGGAGGTGCAGCTGGGCTGCAAGGGCTGTTCGATAGCGAGGTACCGCCAAGTGGCTCCATGGAAGGGGTTTGTATGCTGGTCAATATAAACAATTTCCTCTTAGGTTTGAGCTTTCTTATAAATTAATGATAGAATTCCCTTTGATTTAATTAATGAGGTTCCAGCATCTTGATTTGTAGAGTTTTCTGTTAGTGGTTTTCTAACTTGAAGATTTTTAGGCAAATCAATGCCTTTTATTTTCCCACTTGCTGGGTGGGGTGCCTGGTGGTAATTTATCAAGGCGTCCTTCCATGTTAGAGACAGGCCTTTATCCACTTTTGATAGACGGAAACAGAGGGACAGTGAGATTATGGGGCTTGCCCAGAGGCTGCTGTGTGATGTAGCAGAGCACAAGTTAAGTGCTGACACTTCGAAAGCCAGACCCGTCCCTTGAGTTGTGCATCGCTCATCCTTTCAGATGTACTGTGCCTTTGCCCTTCCTCGGGAGGGCAAACAAATACTGCACAAATCTGGCATGGTTCCCTGTCCCAGGCTCCCAAAGACAGGCAGGGATGGAGGGTGCTGACCTGTCCCATCAGTGCCCTGGTGTGCTTCATGATCTGGGGAGCAGATGCTGTTCAGCTGCAAAGGGAGAAAAAGATCTGTTCTCCCCATCTTTCATCATGGTGACAGCAGAAACTCTCCCTTCAGTGCAGACCTTCCTCTGGAGCTTGAAGACAAGTCTTAGTCCTCTGTTGCAAAGGCTTGGGAAAGCCAATGAGCATGAGCGTGCAAATGGTTCTCCAACATCTGAATAAAGGGCACAGTAAGGAACGTGGTGTTTGTTCCCATTGAGGTGCGGTTCACTTGCTGCCTGGGGACCTGAGGAGCTTGTGCTCATGTGTGTTGGCTTTCCTCAGCAAATCAAGAAGGAATTAATGACACATTCTACTTAATTGTTCATTAACTGCTGAAGTAATGACAAAACTACTCCACCCCAATTAGTAAAACAACAATTAAGAACACTTAATGAGACTCAAACATCTGAAATCTTACTGCTTCCTGGGCTCGGGAATGCTGTAGCAGACCAGCGCATACAGCTAGCGAACTTTGCTTAGTGTTAGCCCTGTACTGAAGAGCAGAATCACTCGTTACCTCATTTAGAAGCATTTGATGTTAAAATATGAAAGTATATCAAGGAAGTGACTTTCAATCATGGAAACTTGTGTTTTGAGACTTACTGAGTCAATATCTGGATTTCATTTATGTGTATCTTCCTATTATTTATACTGATTACTCTGTCAAGTAACTAGTTTAGCAAGACCAGCTTATAAAATGATTGACAGTAAAATCTTGGGAGAAAGAGAATGGTTTTTCCTACAACAGGACCAGAGGAATGTGTACCATGGCTTAGATTTGCAAAGCCTCTGACCCTTCCCCCACTGCTATTTTTTTTCCCTAAAAACAAAGATGCTGTCAGCACAAGTTACCATTTCCCCAAAAGGGTCATTTACCTTTCATAAAAAATAATGAAGACCAGTATAAATGTTCTCCACATGCTGCTACTGAATTGTATTAATGAAATCTGTCAGTGTTTGTGGTGTGTGCAGCCCCATGTTTTATGATACCACTTGAAAAATGCAAGACATTCATATGAGTTATTTGGAAAACGGTGACAAGACTATTTGATGTAGCTGTGTCTTAAAGAGGGTGTTTTCAAGCAGTGGAGAAACATGTGAGACCAAGTGCTGCCAGTGCTGGGGTAGCAGACTTCAGCCCATGTGTTACTAGAAGGATGGCCTTGGGGCTTTCCAGTTGCTGGATTTGTTTTTCCAGTGGGACCTGTGGGACTGAGAGCTTAAAGGGAGCAAGCAGATGGCTATAAAGACTCTCTGCATGGCTTTCAGAGAATGGAAAACAGGTTTCTTTGATAGCTTATGTAGTATTTGGTATCTGCCGTACCTAGGTATTTCCTACCCATGGCTTTACTGAGCTTCTCAGATCATCTACGTGTTGCCAAGACTTACTGCAGACCTCAGTAGTAGAAATGTAGACACAGAAGAATCTAAGAAAGGTTGTCTTTGACTTCTTAAGCAACTTAGTTTTTCGCCAATCTCTCCTGGCTAGGAGAGATTGAACCCTCGTGCATCTGGTGCCTCACACACCTGAATGTAGCTTTTTGTGCTGGTGACCAGAGCTGGGTTTTTTCTAAGCCAGAAGATCAAGGTGATGGGGCAAGCTGGGTTTAGAGTTGGGTCATGAGTGTATGCCATGGGCAGGTGAGGAGAAGGCTACCCCAGCCACCCTTTCCTCCAGGGCAGTTGTGCTATGCCTTCCCCATCCACTGCAATGACTGATAGTAAAGAGCAAAGCAGCAGCTTCTGCCTGCATCTTTTTATGATTATATCTAGTCCCTAAGCCTTCACTATATTATCTCCTTAAATCAGTGCACCTGACAATTTTGCTTTAGCACAGTTGGATATACTGCTATCCTGGGTTGAAAAAGAAAAGCAACACACTTGCAAGCCTGCTGCAGGCTCCCTGGGAGGATTTGGAGTAAATCTCCCAATGTTCAACTGTTTGCTTCAATTATCCTTTTTCATGTAGCTCTTTTTTAACAGTGAACTATTACGAGGATAAGTTACTGGATATAAATTTGAGATTGAACCTTTTGTCTTTCCAGCATGTTCTATTTGAATCGCTCCGATAATGGTTGCAGCTTCCCAGCTTTGGACTCAGGCTATAAAATTGCCCTAGCTGAGGGCTGGGAGTGTTGCTGCATCGCACGGTGTTTCTAGGTACAACATTCATGAAACAGCAGGTGACGGGACTGTCAAAACCCCCAGGCAGATGATTTGTTCTGCAGGCAGCAGCACAAAGCGGGGGCTCTTTTGGTTGATGACTATTGAACTTCTGTCTAACAGCAAGTTGTATCCTGCTCTGCAAATGAGCATCCTTGTGAGAGGCTGAGCTGCAGACGGGGCACTGCTTGTGAATTATTAACTCGTGCCTGGGTGATGAGCATGCTCCAAACAGGGCTCTGCTGGTCACCCAACAGTTGGTGTCATGCAACGTGATTATTTCCTTAGTTGTTTGGTTCTAATTATTTTCCTCTTGAAAGCTAAGAGTCTTTATTCAGTGCTGGATGCTTTTCCCCAGCTGTCCACGTAGCATTTTGTACATGACAATATCCTCCTTTGGAAAGAATTGATGTAATAAATTTGCGCATGCAGGAGTCCCTAAATTCAGCTCTATTTGTGGCAGGAGTTCCAAAAGGCACATACATCTCGGAAAGATTGTGACTGTTGCATGAAATGGCAATTTTAATGCATGGAAGATCAGATTCTAATTTATTTTTATTAGTGCACATGAAAATTACTATGATGTTTCAAGTAGGGTGTAAAATAATATCTTTAATCTCATTCCACGAGGAATATTACCTCCAAATTTTGTATTTCTTTTCTTTCCCAAACCATTGTAAAATGCTTAGTATGCCACTTGAGCATCTGTTCTATCGTGTTTATGTAGGAAGATTTCTCTTTCTCTTTATTCATGCTCACAATAGCAAAAGTGTATTTTCATGTAGTTTTATGCAACATGCAAATTCCAGTTCCTTTAAACAGGAAAAAGTCTCAATTTTTAACCAGAGTAGAGAAATGTGCATTTATCCCAATGGACAAAAGTACATTAGGGAATACTTTTCCAAACAGGATACTGCAGGTGACTTCAATTTAAAAACCACCCAGACTGAGAAGTCAAACACTTGCTACCAGCAGATACCCAGGCAGCCATGGCTTGTGGAAGGGACTGCTGCTTGTTTTCCTTTTATCACCTGCAGCTGAGAACCAACGTGGTCCTCAAGACTTCATAGATATACAAGTAGCTTCTAGAAGGTTGACTGTAAATTGAGGTTCTGGGGAACATCCTGGTGCTTGAGTCTCCATGTTGTTTCCTGAGCTATTTTGGCACAGGCTGTGGGAAGGATAAGCGCTTTGTAGACTTCAGCCATATCCCGCCTGTGACAGGTTAATCTGATGCCCATGTCCACGCCTTGGGGTGGTTGACAGCATGAAACCAGGCCTGGAAATGGAAATCTCCTCCCTGCTATCATTCTATGGGTGGGATGTTATAGGAGATGAGGGGCATTATCTCCTATAGGAGATCTATCTGCCGTCCTTCTGCTGTCTTGGTCATTCTGTTAGTGTGCAAAATCTATGTTAACTGTTAGCACTGGCCATGCCAAACAGATCACAGAAGAAAAAGCGATGATTCTCATAGCATGGCTCAGCACTCCTGCCCAAAACTGCCAAAACAGCCACGTGTAAGTGGAGTTGTAAGTAACAAAGTGTTTTCATCCCTAGATAAGTGAGCAAAAACATGGTGATAGACAAGCCAGGACTTTGTACCTGCATCTGGAAGGTGAATGCATAGTTCTGTGGCATGGTCTTCTGTAAGAGCATTAGGCAACACTGATATTTCAATGGGGTTAATTGGTAGCTTAAATAGCATTGTGGGAAAAGAGTAAAAGGCCTTGAAGAGAATGTTACAGGATTCAAGTATTGCTTAAAGTATTAAAACAAGATGCACATGTCGGTTCATGCATGCGTATGTGTAATTGGCAATACAAAGCTTTTGAATTGGAAATCATTGGTACAGAAATACAGTTAAGGTTTAGAATGGATTTAGTTCGAACAGCCATTGGGAAAAGTCAAGATATTAAAGCATTAACAAAGATGTACTGCAAGGCATTCACTTCTATATCAATATATTGATTACACTGAAAGCGGAGTGCGTGCATAGTTTGGTCTTCTGGTAGGAAAGCGAAATTTATATTGGGGAATGGGAAAAATCACTGAAAGTGCTGTAAGAAATTAATGTTAATGCTTCTTTCTGAAGGTTTAGAGAGGGTTCAAGTGAGTTTTGCTCTGTGTTCCATTAAGTTGAGGAGTGTACTCTCTGTGCGAACAGCTATGCACAGTCTAAAGGTGAAGAAACTAGTGTGGGCTAAAACTCTGCAGGTGTGAGAGAAGGAAAGGAGTGATATGAAAATATAATGGCAAGGAATTTTATCCTGCTAAAGTGACACTTCTGCTGTGAATAATTTACCGTAACGAAAGCCAGGAGTCTGGCATCCTGGTGAGTTGACTTTGGCTGTTTGCAGTGAGAGAGCTGAGAGGTGTTCCTGAGGAGGTAACTTTGATGCTTGTTATTCCGGAGAATAACTTGAATAGTGTTTCTGTGTCAGTAGCACATAGTCTGCTAATGATTATCATTTGGTGGCCTAGGGAATGGGCACCTGGAACGTGTGGTTGAGATGGTGCCTATCTCAAATGACTTCCGTGCCTAAAAGCCCACAGTGAATCTCTGGTGAGCAACCCTTCATCTGGGCTGACAGCCCTGCTGGCATAAAGCTTTTTGTAGGCAAGGGAGGAATTTGGAGGAGGTGGCTTTGGGAATGTTACAGGTTGAGCTGGGGAGAGTCCTTATAAATCACACTGGTCCTGTGACTGGTCTGTCTTCTGTCTACTTTATTAGTGACACCCCTGGCATATCTCAGTGGATTTAGGCTGTCTGGAGGACTTTGATGGCAAGCTCCCGTGTCTGTGTCCTCCAGTGTGAAGTGGAGCATATACCCCATTTGTGGTCTTCACCACTATCTTGTGCTCTTGACGATAATGCCTAAGTAAACCATGGATTTCTGCATAGTGCTAAGAATGCTCACCCTGTTAATTGTGGGGTATTGTGTCCATACCCCATAATGGGGCATGGTGCCCAGATGCTCAGCTAACTCCTGACAAACCAGCTCACACTGTAGATCACTGTTTAAATAAAAGCACCCTGTGGTCCTTGGGTACCAAGACAGGCTGAGATATGATGTCTGCGTGGTATAGTGCAGGGCACAGACCCGGTGTGTGACGATGTACTACAGAGTATACAGCTGCCCCAAGAGTCTTATATTCACAGGAGGCAGCTCATCCCTGTCTCCTAAGCTCTTGTATAAACCAGTAGGCCCAGCTACCATGTTTCCTTTTGCTAATAAGTGCTAAATCTTTGTACTAATTTCTTTAGGAGATCTTAGTATATTTAGGGGTTGCTTGGTCTTCACTTGCAAATACATTGCTTGTATTCCTGGATGAAGATATTCTGGGAATACTTATTTTACTGCAAACCCTCCAGTGGGCAATCTTTTATTCCAGAGCAACGGGCCTTTGTCCAATTTAACATAATGTACTTTGGAAGTGGAAGCTTGTAGTTTGTGGCGCAGGAAATGCACTCATTTACCAACTCTCATTAATTAACTGGCACCTATTTAAGAGAAGTTTCTTCTCTCTCGTGGTGTTTAAAACATCATCTGTCATGAAAAGTAGCTCTTTAGTTTTTTGGAATTGATCTTTGGTTTTGCAAGTGTCTCCTCCTGCATATGGTAAGTGATTTTTCTGCTGCAGCTTGTTATGAAGAAAACAACCTCAGCTTTGAGAATTACAGTTTACGCTGCTGAGAATTGTGTGGCAGCTCCGTGCCTGCTGCCAGGAAGCTGTTGCTGTGCTCAGGACAGTGCATCTCTGCCATTTGACGTAATATTCTACGTGATGAAAAACTAAAGCAGCTTTTTTTCCCTTCAGTGTGTAGCTCCCTCCACTTCTGGGCAACACAAGATTAATCTGGCTGCCAATCCACAGACCTTTTGCCTAAACCAGAGACAGCCAGCAATGTCTGCACTGCACCAGCCACATCAGACAAACCGATCGCCTTTCCTCAGTGGGCTTTATTGATGGAACCGTGCAAACGTTTCTCCTCAGCCACCTCATCCTTCCTCCTTGCCTTGCTTCACTTTGTCGTTTCCAGGTCACTTCCCTTGCCTTTGTCAGCATGTTTAGCATAGCTTCGTGTAGGAGCTGCCCTCAGGAACACCGTCATGCATACTAAATTCATGTCTGGGACAACGGCATAAAGTGGCCTATCCACTCAGGAGCAAGATGCAGCCATAGGGAGGAACTGGTGAGCTGCAGACCGTCTGGAGGTCAGTCCTCTGCAGCCACACAAGCACCTTCTACTGTCCTCCCGGACTCAGGGTACTTGGGTGTCCCTCACGTAGGTGGGTGCAGTGCTTCTGCCACCCCTGGCTGCTCTGACTTGTCTTCAGTGGTGCCTGAGCCAGTGTTAGTTAATGCAGTTATTCACATTGAGCGTAATCAGTGAGCCTCAGAGCAATCTACCGGTGGCTTCAATCAGTGCAATTACTCAGTAGGATCAAAATGAGTTTCTTTCTCTGAAAATGATGCTGTTATTCACACAGAAATGAGTTCAAGGAACCCCCATTCTTGATGCAGGGTACGCTGTGACTCTGAGTACCTGTTCACACAAGTCCTTGTCTTCTTGTAATGTGTATGTGTGGGGAGATGTGGGTCCCAAAGGTGTTTGCCTGCAGAAGAGCTAGAGTAATAACCTTACCATGGAGAATATGCATAAATGGCTGCAGAAAATACTGCTGGCAGTGCCAGTGCAATGAGTAAAAGACTGTTCCAGTCGGATTTAGCTGAGTGTCTATTGAGGACAGTGTGGATACAGCTCAGAGTGGGACAGCCACTCGAGGAAGGCAAATGACAGAAATACATGGAGGATTTCAGGGAGGAGGAGGGATTTGGTATGGAAAATGACACTCCTCTGTGCTTGGCAGGGCTTCATCCAGGCTTACAGCTGTACGGAGGGGAGGCCAACTGTGCACCCTCCATTCAAGTGTGCCTCAACACAGCTGTGGGAAAGCATCACACAGATTGCCAGCCGCATGCTGAGATTTTCATGAGTGCATCTCTGCGTGCTCTGCTTGTATTATGCTGCAAACCCGCCTCTGTCTGCTGGCTAGCCTCAAAACACGCAACTTGGTCTCCTCCCCTGCATGTGCTGCATGCCGCTTGCTCACCAAGAGTGTGGCTTGAAGGTTTTACCCTACCCATGAACTTATGCCGAAAGGGGCAGTCTCTTTCCTCTTTTGGAGTTGTGCATCTCCTCCCTGCCCCTTGCTTTAGGTTTTCAGGTTGTGTGGCTGATGGGAGAAGACTCCCTGGGTTCCGTTGAGTGGGCAGTGCTCAGCTTTGGTAAGAGGCAGAGCAGTCCTTGGAGGGGTTTTTGCTTCTTGGTGTGTTAATTTTCCACTAGATCAGAAGATTGAGCAGACTCACCCTACTGCTCTGCCAGTTGCTGTCTCTGTTGCAATGGAAGCAACAGGCAGTGGTGGGAGAGCAGCAGCTCTCCTTCACACTGCGCATGGTTGCACCAGATTATGTTTAACATCCAACTGCTGTCATACCTGTTTACTGCTTACCTTGGACGTGCCTGCAAATGGAAACTGCTGAGCTTTGATTATTGCTGGGTTCAGAGTTTCAAAATGCAGCCACAAATAGCTTTTTGGCTTTAAAAAGCTAAAATACTGTGTGCGTGAAGTCACTAATTTATTGTCAGACTCTTATGCTGATTGGAGTAAGTGAGAATCAAATGATGGGATCCAAACACTTCCATGCTTTCGGAGACCTCAGTTCCCAAGTGAGACATTGGGTCCAAATATTCATGGTGATCCTTCCCCAAGTGCCTCATCCCAACAGGCTTAACAGCCCCCTGCCCATCTTTGGGCACTCAGCTCAAGTTCTTGAGTTTAATTTTTGTCCCTGGTCATCCTGTCCTGTCCTGCAGAGGTAAAGGGAGGCAAAGCTGAAGATGTTTTGAATTGCCAAAGCCCTCTGTATTTTATATATTTGAAATCTAGCTGAGGAGGAGGGTTTGATCTCCTCCACATTAGTATTACTTTTAAGGTATTGTTTCAGTGGTTTTTCTTGCTTTATTTTTAATCCTCACAATAGCTGTTTATGTGATACAGGAAACCTCATCCAGGTCTCTTGGTGATCAGAAAAACTAAAGGCACATTTGAAAAATGTTCAGTTGTGTCCAGTTTTTCAGCTTAGTTCAGATCCCTGACTTGGGAGCCCAGAGTATATCTAAGAACACCGAGGTGCATGAGCAACTGATGTCTCCAACGCACCAGTCTGTCTCAGAGCATGTCTCCGACGTTGCCTTTTGTCTTGATTTACAAGAACAAGCGCGGTAACACGGTGGTATTTGTTGGCAAAATGCTAACTTCCTTATGGCAGCTTCTCTGCAGGTTTTAGGCACCAGTTCAGCAAAGCATGGAACCATGTGAGCAACCCCGTCTCTGCTGCATGGGATGTTTATATGTTTACTTAATTTTGAGCACATGAGTAGCCTTATTGGCTATTGCATTTTGAAGCACATGTTTAAACGATTTACTGACTGGGGGCCTACATGCAGATGCGAATATTAAAAATGAAAATTTAGGTACCTAATCCAGATGGTGAAGCTGAAATACTTCTTTTTCAAGGCAGTCTTGGGGATTTAAACAAACATTTTCCATTAAGATTAATGGAAGATACATGCCTTAACTCCTGTAGACTGCTTTGAAAAACATCAATCGTTACAGTATGAAGTTATAGTATGCTTGCTGTCTTTGCATTACAGTCTGCGTTCTCAGCTCTGCAGGCCTTGTAACATCTCCCGGTCACTGTTTTGCATCGGGACCATAACTGTCCTTATTGCACTGTGTTGCCAGTCCTTGCAATTTTATCTTTAGTTTCATGGTACTTAGTTTTATCTTAAAAATCACAATTCCTAGTGCTGATTCACAACAGTCTCAGTGTCTATTCTTATTTCTACTTAGTGTGTGGTGGCAAGGGGAGATGAATGTCTGCAGCCTTTAAATTCCTGAAAGAAGCACTTGAAACACTTGACAGCATTAACCATAAGCACTCGGAATCCCAGAGGGAATATAAAGTTGATAGACCTGTGTGTGTGTTTTTAAATCTCGAGGTTTTAACATCAGTCTCCTGATAAGTGGGAGGCCTATTTCATTGCTGGGGAGCATTCGATGCTGTGACCTGGCACACACAGCCTTAACAGCCTCCTGTGTGTGCATTGACCAGACATGTGTGTTGGGAGGCTGGATTGGTCTTGCTGTGTTTTAGCATGTACCACAGTTGAATGACTCTCCTCTATGCCATTCTGGAAAGTGCTTACAGTTGTTCCCATCTCCTCACTTGCCTTGATTTTCTACCTTCTCTCTAGTGGTGCTACAGGGATCCGAGAGGTGTAGCAAGTGTAATTTCCACGTGTTATCTGTAGAACTGCTCTGTTTTTATGGAGGTAAAACTGTGTTTTCCTTCAACTCTGCCTTTTGTTCATAGGCATCAGTGCTTGAGGCAGAGCATTTCATTAAAGATTTATGTAAAGCAGGGGCTGGTCTCAGAGGCAGGAGGATAAAGCTGCGCTCCAGAATGCTAATGCAGAGCTGGAACAGTTTGAGATGTGCATAATGCAGTGGTGGTTGGCACAACCTGAGGTTTCATCCAGGAGAGGGAAACTTGCACCATCTTTATCTTTGCCGCCCTGTAACTCTGAGGTTGATCCACATTTGGGTTTAGGTGAGGAAACAGAAACACCCTGCAGACAGGCCCTGCCAGCAACCCTGGGCATGGCATGGGCTGGGAGGAGTGAAAGTGTTTGGCTCCTGGAGCTGGGGTGGCATCAGCAGCCCAGCCTGGAGCCTGCCAGCACTCTGAGCTGAAGCTGTGGGAGAAAACCTTGTTCTCTCTCTGCCCTGTCCTTCCTGTTCCAACTGGCACGAGCAGGATGTGGAGGTGAAGCTCAGCTTAGGTTTCCTTTACTGAGATCTCTGATAAGTTCTGCAGCGGATGAAACATATGAATAATGTGCCTTTTCTCTGTCCCTGGTTCTCCAGTGTTGTCCTCATGGGATGTTTGGGAATTCAGAGTGTGTCAAACACGAAGGCACTTGTGAAAACCTAAATTCACCCAAGATCATTAGTGTGGGTAGCTTCACTGCATACCTGGCAGTTGCTGAAACCTGACTCGTGGAAGAGCACTTGTGTTTGTGCAGAGCTGTGAGCAGGCAGTATCCCAGCCCCATCTGCAGCCGCTTCTGCAGAGCGTAAGCAACCTCTGTCTGACAGTGGTAGGTAGAAATCTAACAGCATATGGAGCTTCCCCTGGGCCTCACAGCTGCACACAGGAACCCATATGTACTTCTTCAGAATAGTGTTGTTTTACTGTTTATGGCAGGTGCAGCTCCTATTCCACACTTTGGCAAAGCTCTTTCCTATAAGGATGCACCCAAAGCTCCCAGGGACTTGCTACCCTTCAGACGTGCATTTATGTATCGCTGAGCTGTTTATATGAATGTAAAGGCACGACAGGAAATGGGGTTTGTAGTCAGGAAACGTAATTATGTCGTGTAAACTAACTAGTAAAAGTAATTTTGGAACTCAAAACAGGACAAGATTTGAATGCTTATTAACCAAAACAATGGTAGTTGCTGTGTACCTTGGAATAAACACCTCTGTCCTATAGGAGAGGCTGTAAGTGTTCCCCATCCTCTCTTATAGATCTGGCAGCTGGAAATGACCATCCTGCAGGTCCAGTATAGGAGGCTTTGACAAATGTGGTCTTGAATTGTCCCTGCTGTATGGAGATCCTGCAAGTTACAGGATAAAAGTCTGGAACAAGCTTGCCCACGCAGGCGGTACACTTCCAGCTAATCTCCTGAAGATAGGATCTGTGCATTCCTTTGAAGTCATTCATGGAGAGCCATGATAATGTGGAAGTCTCTTGGACTGTCTCCCTCTGCCCGGCAGCTCCAGCTAGGATCAGAGGCCGAACTGCCACATTGAATCTGTGAGAGGGAAATGCTGCTGTAGGACTGGGCGTGCAGAGATGGTGGGTGGCAAGCAGTCTTGTCAGGGGATGAGCAGAGTAGGGTTGATTTGCAGGCTGAAATATCAGCCAGAGCAGTGTAACAGTGTGAGTGTGAAGGAATAACTTTCTAAGCCAAGGAACCCATAGATAGGTGTGTGTTGCAAGTGGTTCTTGTGGTGTGAGCTTCTCAGCTGTATGAAGCAATTGCACTGCATGACACTAAGGCATCAGATCCCAGGACTGAATTGGTTTCACTAATTTCACCATGTACCTGAACTAACAGAGCAGAATGTGACTGTCTCATTTGCAGTTTCTTTTAAGGTAAAGCTCTCCACAAATTGGAAAATCCAAGTACCAGTCCTCTTAATATCAGTCACAGAATCACAGAATGGTTTGGGTTCGAAAGGACCTTTAAGATCATCTAGTTCCAACCCCGTGCCATGGACAATAACGCCTCACACTAGACCGTGTTGCCCAAGGCTCTGTCCAGCCTGGCTCTGAACACTACCAGGGATGGGGCACTTATCGCTTCTTTGGGCAATCACCCTGACAGTAAAGAACTTCTTCCATCTGCATTGAGGATGCCAGCCACATGTGTGTGTTTAATGAGCTCACACCTCAGTGGATTTTTGCTCTGTGTTTCCAAGAGGCAGGTAGTGCCAAGCTGGTGGCTTTTAGAAGAGAAAGTTCTGAGAAAATTTGACTTATTCTAGTGCAAGTCAGCTCAGTTGCTGTGGGAGTAGACCTATAGAAAAAGATTGGCCACTGTTATTATCCTAAGCAAGGAGTAATTCTTTAGTTCTCCAAAACTGTGGAATATGAATGGGAAAAAATCCGAATCTTTTTCTGCCTTTTTTTTTTGTGGTCTCCATTTTCAGCACTGCAAGCGATGTAGGACAGCTAAATGTCACTCGGCTTATCTGCTGTGTCTCCAGCAATGAGTGCAGGCAACCATCAGCCTCCAGTCACTTTCAGCAGCTCTGCAAACCAGCACTGGGAATGGTTTTGCTGATGCTACAGACAATGTCGGATCTAGAAATAACAGGTTGGCAGTGATAAGTTGTTGTTTCCCAGCAGCTTTGGAGGACAGGGTATACTTGAAATAAATCTATCAGGTAGGGTTTCAAATTGGCCAGGGCTGTAAGCAATAGTTTATTGAGCTTATTTATGATGTTGCACCTTGGAAATGAAATGGAGAAATGTCAAGTGCTTTCAACACCAGCCAGCACAATTTAATGCCCCCTCCCCCTTGCTTGGAAGCTCTGTCTTGGCTTCATGCCGGAGGCTTATTATTGTAATAAAACACATTCACGTTCTAGGTGGTAAATGGAATTTACCCGATAATTAAAACTACAAATAAAATAAATTCATTCATCAACATCTTCATTCCCAGCATAGCTCACATTCTTAGCACTGTATATGGTATAAAAATGCGCACCTTGGGCTTTTTAGCTGTTCATGGCGTAATGGCCAAATCCATCTGTGAGAGTCTTGGGAATCAAAGCTGAAGCAAAACCACACAAAAGCTGGATCTGAGCAGTTCCCTTAAATGACGTTTCCCCAGTCTCGTCTCCTGTGTTTGGACTTGGGCCCGGTCTGAAGCCCATCTTCTTTCCAGACTGCTGGTTGTTACCATTGCACAAAGACAGAACCACCTCAAGTTCCTCAGCTGAGTAACCATCTGTCTGCCCTCCCACACGGACACCTGAGGATGAGTTAATGTTGAAGAGAAAACACATCATTTAAATAATTTTTAAAGCCCCAAATGCATCTTTCTACAATCTTGAAAGTTTCCAGTGTGGTTTTTCATGCGTTAAGAAGATGGATGCGTTCTTAGGGGTAAAGTTTGCTTGTTACATTAACATGATGGTATTCCGTTCCATAGAGTTACTTCATAATTGTGCCAAGGGTGTTACTGGTGATATTACACTGAACCTGGCACAGTGAACATGAGTTGCTTGGACACGCACAAATGAATATTAGTTGGATTCTGTCCTGAGGGCCAGCAGCCCTTCTGCAAACCTGGCGATGGGGAAGAGTGACACGAGATCTGCAGTCTGCTTTGCAAATCATGTCTCTGCGTGCAGCTTTACCGAGTAAAGCCTCAGTAAGCAGTCACATAATCTGGTACAAGTAGCACAGTTGAGCACAGCAGTTTCTTTTCAGAGAAATGCTTGTTAATATTAGGATAAACTTGCATAAAATCGAAAAATTAAAGGCAACTTTGAAATAAATCCTGAAATGCAGCTGGAAGAATCTTGGATTTAAACCCTCCTGTGTGCTGCTTTATGAACAAACAACTTCATCCGTGATAGATTGTGTGCCCTGAGCGTACATAACAAGGCAATTAAGGGAAAGCACAGTCAATGGAATAATATTGTATTATCTCTTTGTTTCACATAAGTCCTGTATCTCCTTTCCACTGCCAGTTTGCTGTAAATTGCACCTTGTCATTAATAGGATTATTGATAACTCTGCCAAACAGAGCTTCGGCAGAATTTACTGTTTGTTAAAATGCTTCCCTCATTAAAAAGTGTTACTAATATGCTTTAAACATAAATTTTGTACAGTGTTAATGCTCTAGGTTACAGACAGCAGCAAGTAGAGTTCTATAGATTGCTAAAGCTAGAGGACGGGACACGTGCCTGCTTTGGGCTGCAGTGTGTCCAGCTGAATGAATTTATGGCATTTTCCAAGCCTCTAAAGTTTTAAAAGTGAACTTGTCCTTCCCCCCTGGGGCAAATTTAGGGGTGAATTCCACCCTGGATAAATCAGCTTGATTGCTGCCATGAATGAGTGTTCACCAGACAACTTATTTTTATTGCTTGTTTGGAGGCAGCGGCTGTGGTGCAGGAGACACCTTGGGATGCGGCATGGTGAGTGGCTTGCACTGTCCTTGGCTGTAGGGACATGGTGATACGCAGGTTCAAAGTCTGATGGCCTCTGGGCAGTCAGCTGAAGGATGTGGGTTTGCATCCAGCAACACAAAGCTGTTCACTGCCTGCCAGCAAGGCTGTCAGCAACGTGGTGCATGTCACACGCTGTCCCTCAGCCTGGACCCAGTGTGGATGACTGCAGGGCATGGGCTCATTTTGGGCTGAAAGACAGCATTGTGGCTGGAACTTTCTCCAAACCACTTTCCTTTGCTGAGTAGCACTACTGGATTCAGTTTCAGCCAACTGCTTCCTGGCTGTTTATAATAGGAGTGGAGGTGCCATTGCCCATCACTCCAATGTAGGAGGAAGAGCTATGTTGCAGTGTTATCCAGGACTATTTTGCTTCTGCTGGGCAGTGCTTTATTGTTGAGAGGTCTGAAAGCTGCAGAGGGGTTTGGAGGAATGAAAACACATGATTCTCCTGTCTCTGGTGAGACCCAGAGATCATATGTCACTGCTCTTTCAGTCCCATATCCACTTTGAATCTAGATTGTTGTCTAGAACATCAGACTCACTCAGGTGATTGCTGCTGTTCCCTCTGTGTCCAGTCTCTGTGTATTATTCCCTAGTGTTCTGTCCACCTCAGACTTAAATAACACAAAGGGATTTAATCGTATCTGTAAGACATGATTTACTGTTATTTGATGGAGCAGTATGGTGTCAATCTGTTGTAACAAGACATGAGCAGATCTGCCTTGGTACCATCCTGATGTTTCAGCACAGTAGCCAGATCCAGGGTGGTGCAGAGCAATTCCCTGGGATTTTCATTAGCAATGTGGTGATGTTCAGATGTCTTTGAAGTCCAGGGCCTGCAAGGAGTTAGAGCAGTGACCGCTATACATTCTTGCGGCCCCGTCTCTAGGTCATGTAGAGCAGCGATTTGAGACAGTCTGCCCAGTCATTTAGAAGATGATCATTCTCTCAAAGCAGCAGTTTGTCAGACTGTAATTTCAAAATTACATTGTGTTTTGCTAGGACTTGGCAGAACTTCTAGGCCTAGACCTCTAAAATAGTAGCTCCAAAAAAACTCATTCCTGGGTGAAATGAAAAACAAAACAGAAGGAAGAAGGAAGAACGACTTGCAATAAACTGTTTGGGAGTTTTTGAAGAGAATGCTGTCTGAACCTCCTGCTTTTGAAGATGTATTCCCACACTGAGTCACAGCCAAGGTTCATACAGAAAAGCATGGCTAGTGTTTTAGAGGTCAGTATTTGCTGACTTCAGAGATGTTGCCAGCGCACAGCAGCGGTGTCTTGCAGAGGAGGGCTATGGCATGCCCTGAGATAAATGAATTCCAAAGGTAGGCGCTACCTCTTTGCTGCTTTAATTTTCCACCCCCCGGGTTCGCTGTGCTGGTGTGATTACAGCACATCTGTGCTGGGCTGGGGTTGCCATCTTTCACTGGGTGACAAGGACAAATATTTTTGCTCTCAAAGAGGCTGAAGGTTTCTCTATTGTGTGCCACTGCTGTCTGGAGAGCATGTAACTTCATGTCACCTGTGACAAACACAGCATTAGAAATAAGTCTGCTATGGGTTAAGAGCCTCTATCTTGAGGTTATGTGGCTGTTATGCCACTAAATGTCACTTTAACTTACAGAGGCTCACTCGGGCCTTATTTCTCAGTGCTTCAGTTGGTGAGAGCGTGGTTTTGTTACTGCTTCTCACGGAGTGCATAACTCAGCGTGAGCAAAGCCACCCATCAGAAATCATAATCTACAGCTACATTAAGCCCCATTAGTTAAGAGTTGGACTGGTTACAAACGAGTGTAGAATACACACTCCATTACTGCATCCGTCTCTTCTCTGTGTGTGTTTAATTTCCTGAACAAAGGGTGGGGAATTAAGAGACACCTCTTTGATACGTTTGCTGCCACTTTGAGCCAGCCCAGCTCTGGGAGAGCAATTGTATTTTAATCAGCTCCGTGAGTCATCACCAAAAACGCCAGCTCAGGTTTGATTGCCGAGTTCCTATTGTTGCTGATGTGCGAGACATGAAGTAGAAAGAACACAACGCGGTATTTAGCTGCAAGACTGAGCTCAAGATGCTGACACTTTGAAAAAGCTCAGTTTTGACTTTGCACACCAAACAAATTTACCATAGGAAGAACACGTTTGCCACACTATGATGTCATTTTCATAGAGTCACTTTACAAGCAGAAGGCTTGGTCTGAATACAAAGACCTCTTCAGGATCCTTCCAGGTCTCCTGGCTGGAAGAAAGCCAGTACTGATGTGATAGCGAAATGTGTGCAGATAGCAAAACTACTCATCTGGTAAAATTCCTGCCTGAACTCAACTGCAAATCAAAGTGTCATTGAACTGCCAGGAGAAGGTGAAACTTATCAAAGATTTGCAGATGTGAGAGAAAATCACAGGATTCTAGGGAGACACGGTGCTGGACCCAAATCTTTCCTTGCGGAGGTCGCTTGGCAGTTGGAAACTCCTGGATGCTTTTGTAGAAATAGGCACTGAATAGCGACAGACTGAGCTCAGGGTTAACCTCTTAACTTTGCTTCTCATGGTGTGTGGTGTGGCAGTGGAGAGGCATGAAGAGCTAGTTAACATGAAAAGGGAGGCTTTAAAAGTGGAGGATTTGGGAATTTCAGACTTGAGTTCCCACTGAGAAATTACTTGGCTGGTAAAATGGGCTGTTGTCCTGGAAAGTGTTGGTGAATTGTACTATATGTAAACAGAACTTTTTTCTCCCCAGGTAATTATGTGGTAGCCATCTAAATACTTGCTATGATAATACAAATTATAAACAAGAAAGCAATTATATATTTATGAATGACAGGCACACGCTTAAAAATGCCCTGGACAATAAAGAGTAATATTAGTCATTAGTATGGTAAAGGAGACATAATGGGCTAAATAACTTAATCTCCCACACATTTCTGGATTTGGCCAACACCAAAGGTTTCACTGAAATGATCACAAAACAGAACGGAGATAATCTTGGCCAGTATCCTCCTTTTTGACAAAACAATTCTAATAATAAAATCCTGCATTTGATTGCTTAGCCCGATGAAAAGCTTTTAGTAGTCCTTCCTTTTCATAGTGTTCAATAGGCTGTGGTGATATTGCCAACCGGGCCAGAGCAGGGAGGGAAGGAGAGTTTTGTGCTGGCCTTGGCAGGAAGATCAGGGCACAGAACTGGCCAAAGTACGGTGGCACTTGCAGAGAAGCTGAGGGGATTATTAAATGTGCAGAGTGGAAGTGAATGGGAGTATTGTTGTGGAGCGGGGGGGGGAAATCTCCACAGATATCTCTTTAGAAGATAATACTGGAACAACATCCTTATTACAGTATGGGAAGAATTGAGATATGGACAAACCCCTCATATGTCCCCAAAGGGCTCCCATGCAAGTATTGACAGGGACTCTTGTCCCTGCTGACATATGGGGAGGCCTCCAGGTAAGGTGACGTGACTGTAGACACACACTGCTTTTGGTGTTTGAAGAGTAGGTAAATGGCTGTTACAGCTGTGCTTTTGGACACTGCAGCTTCTCTGCAGTTTAATCTGTTAAAACTCTTCGCAGAACTTAAATACCCAAAGCTCTGTCTAAAGCTGAGTTAGATCCTGCCCTGTTCTTGTAGCATAACAAGGTGGTTTTGAGCAATCCGAGTTGTTTCTTATTTCACTGACCATTAAAAGGCACCCAATTCCACCACATTGTTTGTAAAGCCCAAGTATTTCATTTTTGTGGATATTTTAAGGAGGGATCCTTGAAATCCCTAAAAAAGCAGCCTGTTTCTCTGAGTCCCAGGCACATCTGCTGATAATACTGTCATAAGAAGCAGTTTCACCGTACAGGCTGCCTGGAACAGACATATTGATGGTCTTTAGCCTTTACTTGCCAAGTTGAACGTTAGGATTGTGTTTTCACATGCGAAGAAGCTATTGGCTTTACAGATAGCCATGTTTTCATAAGCTGCATTTGGCTGTCACACCTTCTCCTGTAGCCTCTTGATATGCAAACAAGTCTCGGTTATATATGCTCCTGGCCTATGAACTGATATCCCTGCAGAGTTCCTGATTATCCTTCCATTAACTTTTACTCTCCTCTGTGTCCCTCAGGGAGGTAACAAGTAGTCTTTCCTTCATCATGGGTTTCCAGCTGGTTACCTCCCCAGTTCCCTCCTAAATGGATTCTCTCAGTAGCTGTGTGTGTCACTAAGGAAATACTGACTGTGAAATTTCAGCACCGCTTGAAAGTGCAGCAGGGACTGCTGAAATGGGGATTTGCACATGTGAAATACAAGGAAGGCATCCTGGAAGATGCCATCCCGAAGAACAGAATAACCATCCACCATGTCTAAGTGCGTGGTGCAACAGGAGGAAGAGGCATCACTGTTTGTATATGGCATTTTGGCTTCTCAGCTGTAGTGCTGAAGAATTTGATGAAGGCTTCTGTGAGTCTCTGCCATTCTTATATTTCCTGGTCTAATTAGTATTGTTTATAAGCCAACATTCAACCTCGCATCTTCGTTGCACTGAATACTGCACACTTTATTCCATTCCTCACTTCCAATTTTTCCTTTATGGAGTTCAGCTTGTGTCTTCATTAGATTCTCAGACCCTGTGCCCATCATAGCTGCAGCTGGGCACATCCCAGCAAAGCATTTAGCAGGGAAATCTTCCATCTGTCTTGTGTCCAGCCTTCCACAAACCCCTGTGACAATAAGTGTGTGAGTACAACCTGAGTCCTATTTCCAAAGTCTGAGCCCATGCATGCATCCGTTCAAGTTCTGGACACACTGCTGCCTCAACCACTAATCTCTATTATTATTTAAATTCTAAGTAGTACTAAAATACACTTTGAGGCCTCTCTCTCCTATCACATAATCCTATTTCTTTTATATCCAGTTGACAATGTGCTATATGTTTCTTCTAGTTATTGCCTTAAATTGAGTATAAATCAGTGTTTGCTCATTCCCATCAATACTCTTTGTTTGAAACAGGCTGCTGGCTCAGCTGCTTTAGAATTATTTGAACTGGAATTATTATTTGGCTGAATAAACGTTTCAAGACAAGTTGCATGTTTCTGAGTTTTGTATTAGCACTCCTGGAGAATTTGCAAACACCAGAGACTGAATTTAAATGGTGCTGTAAATATTTACATGAGCAGCCAGTTGTATGTGGGGAGCAGAGGTGACTCCCCTGATCCGTGTGGAGCAGAAGCATACTTCTTGAATGGTCACACTGATTTCAAGGGCTCGTCGTGTTTGTGGCCACTGAACAGAAATAAAAGGGTTAGAATATGGTCCCAGCTATGTGGCGATGCCTAATTTGAGCATGCGATTCATTCAATTTCCCATGTGGAGTGGAAAGTCAAAGGTTTTCTTCAATTGCATATATAATTCTATGGGCTTGAGAGATTACAGGTGACATTAGACTCTTCCTTTTGCAAGTCTTACGTATTTGCATATCTGTACATGCATAATTTTACCAGAAATTCCCCTGCAGTGTTTAAAGTCCTGTTGTGTATGTCTCTGTCTGTGCAGGTCTGGAGTCTCAGAAGATTAAGGAAGGGTGAGACATTTAGCCACAGGGTAACAACTCTGGTGCGCATTCAAATTTCATATCGGGTAGTTTGTTATATTATTAAAATAGTACAATTTTGTAACAATGGTAGTTGCTGCTTTAAAAACCTCACAGTTGCTCAGGCAGTATGCAAAATGAATGAAGGAATATAGCTTTTTAGGTTGGTCCCCATCCATCGCCAAAAGTTGGGATTTTCACAGTATCCCTGTATAGTGTGTCCTTTTTCAAGCACCTCAGAAGAGTGTGTGTATGTCCCCATCTGGGCTCCCTACACACTAAACGAGCTGCTACTCTGCAGCCTTCAAGGTCGATGGGAGAAGAGAAACCAAGTGTGTTTATGGCTTCTCAAAGCTCCAGAATAATGAGTTAAAAAAGCTCTTTGCCTTCTGACGGGTCACATATCTTTCTGATCTATAGGATTTGCACCCTTGACACCATCTTTTGAGGAGCACTTCCAAAAAGTATGGAATGAATGTAGATTATGTGGGAAATATCTCAGTAGTGTGCTCACACAGCTCGAGTCAGCACAGTCTCCCACTGTTAACTGAACGTGTCCTTTATGGAAATTGGCTTCGTAACCCACATTTCAACTGCTGAAGAGTTATGAGGTCAGCAAGTGCAGCTCAGAATTTAGCTCATTTTGTGTATATCTTGGACCATATTCACCCCTGCGTTTTATACCGCAAAAATCAGTGGAATGACGCCAAGAAAAAATTCATCCCCTAATATTTAAAGTCAGCTCCTCCGACACGCCTGTATTTCACTGAGCTCCCTACCATAATTCTAGGAAGGCTTCCGCTTGCTGCTTCTTGAGGGTTATAATTTTTATATGGGCGCTGAGAATAACTAACAATAGCAGGTTTTGGATGGATATTAAATCTTGTGCTTCAAAGTATGAACTATTACTCAAAAGCAGAAAGAGGCTGCTGTAGTGAGCAAACGGTTATATTTCTGCCCTCTTCAGTGCTCTTGCCCCTTTCTATGCTGCATCCAATGGTGGCCAGCGTGAGACGCAGGCGAGTTAGCTGGATGGATGACGGGTAGCTCTGAATGGGCAATTCCCATGTTTCTCCAAGAGCAGATTGTTGAGCATCACATTGCTCATTCTTTGATAGGAAGCAAAGAACTAATGTCTGCAGTCCCTTTTAATGACAGACTTTTAGCAGTGATCACAGAACTGCCTTGCAGAGTTAATTCTGGCTAATGAGCAATTAGTCAGCTTGGCAGTGACTCCCCCCTGCTTCTTGCCTGTGGGGAGGAGGTGGTTGGGCTGAGCGTGGTGTGGGAGCTCTAGCAGGACCTGTGCGAGCCCGGCACCCTCACCTGCGATGGTGCTTGGGCTGCAGCTGAAATTCCCTCATTTTGAAGTTGAGGGATTGATTTTCCTGCTACAGACTTGCTGTGTTACCCTGAATGTCAGCAGAGTCTCTTCTTCTTTATTATTTAAATACTTAATGCAGCCAGAGAAAATCTGTCAGCAGAACACTCTTTGCCTGCCTGAGTGAAGGTTGAACTTGCGTGGGCTGAGCATATTCTAGCGTGAATGCGTTTAAATCTGGGGACAGCTACAGATGATGATGCTGCTTTCTCACCTCGTGCAAGAAGTGCCCGCATGTGCCCGGCTGCCTTGGGGCACGCCGCGGTGGTGGGTGCTGGGACTTGGAGCTGGCACAGATGGTGCTCCAGAAGGGGAAATCCAGAAGCTCATGAGCTCATTTCTGTTAGGGAGATGTGTCTATATGCTATCCATAGAGCACAGGAGTCTGCTCATCAGTTTGGAGCACTCCAGGGATGCTAGGATGAAATAACCCAAGTCTACAGCTAGGACTGGAGCCCGATGCTGGCTGTGCTGGTGTAGCCCTTGTGATGTGTCCATCTTCCCTTGTAGGAAGGAAGTCCTGTGTTCCAGCATCATCACCAATGCCTCTCCAGCCCAGGGCTGAGGGGATCCAGCCTGCGTGGCTGGATCCATCACCGACAGGCTCAGCTCTGACCTCTCAGTTTTCCCATCCACAATCTTGTGGGCAGCTATGGAAGGCAAGCTGAGAGTAGGGGATGTGAGCACCATAAATCGGGTGCTTGGTTGTCTGTCCCCTCAGCTGGGCACTGCAAACTGAAACACAGAGGTGTTTGCTGCAAAGGATGCCTTGCAGTGGGACATAAATCTCAGGGATGCCTGCAGACTGTGGTAATTAGGAGCAAAAATGTAAGAGACATTTGTGCTTATCTGGGAACTGAGCGTTGCTCGACTACAGTGTAATTAACAGTGGTGATGAATTGATATTGGTGACAGTCAGAGCTTATGTTGCTCTTCAGAAGCATTGATGTTTTCTAAGGTAAAGATTAGACCCTCTTCCATTTAATGAGTTAGTAAATTTAGGAAGAAAAAAAGGTCAAATGAAATGTTTCCCACCCCAAACTGGAGCAGTGATAAGCAAGTTACTTGAATTCCTGTATTTACGTATTGGGAGGGAGGGTGCACTTACATAAAAACATGTGTGCCTCTATGTAACTGCATGTACATACGTAACATCCAGAATACATCATTATGCATTCATATTTGTGTGTGGAGTCTGTCTGAGGATGTGTGTGTATATATAAAACTATGATTTATAGGTTTTTAAACCTCCTTGACAGGCTCCATGAGAGCAATTCCAAAACGTACGCCAAGATTTTTGACTAAGAGACAGGTAACAGTAGGTGCTAATAAATGAAAGAACTCTGAGTAAAATGTTGTGACATCCACCTCTCTGAACAACCTGCGGAGCCCTGGCAGAACCATCAAACCGAGCTGAGAGTAATCAGCAGGGACTGATAAAGCTGCTCTTGTAATTATTTGTTTGATATACAGCTTTCCTTCTTCCTTCTGCATAAATAGCAGCATTGCTTTGCTTAGTGTGGGAGGTGTTTTTTTATTCCTGTCAGGGCTTGTTCTCACCAAGATGTCATGAGAGGAGGACTGAGATCTGCATTTTTGTTTTATTTACGGGCTTTCCATTGTAATTCTGACAGCATACGGTGGAGACAGCATTCATTTAGATGGGGAGAGGCGTCCTTGCTTCATGCAAAGCTGTCGGCGTTGCAGACTCTGTCATGCTGCTTTTAAGCCGCTCTGATTCCTCTAGGTTTGGCCTGGAAGAAGCTGATCCTGAGAGGAGGCAACTGCTGAGGTCTGAAGACTGTCGCGATGTCATGCCCTTGTATTTAGATATTAAATAAATTCCCATAGCAGCTTTATCATTTATAAGTGTGAGTTTGATGATGCCACAGCCCAGACTGCCCAAAAACCGCACAGCCTTTCAGATCGACAGCTGTTAGTTATCCTTAAATAACTTCCTCTCCTCACCACTTCTACTGCCGAAGCAAGAGAATCCAAGCATTGACTGATTTCCAGGCAGTCACAGTAGTGGCCCGTCAGCGACGACTGCACTGAGCCAAAAGGCTCCTGTTGATGTCAGTGATTTCTGGGAATGCTGCCTGCATGGTTTTGTTCTGGGATTTCCCTCTCCATCCATGCCTGGTTCAGTCGGGGCAAATTTTGCAATTCTGTGTTTAACAAAAGGTTCAGTAATTCACTCCCACTTAAAGCACTTTCATTTTCCTTGTTCCATTTATGGGTTGTTTTGTTCTTTCCTTAAGAAAGGAAAAGGATAATTTTTTCTTATAAAAAAGGGGGGAAAAAAATCCTATACACCAGAATAGTTTTGATATTGTCTAAGGGTTTTACCAGGAACTCAGGAAGAAGGGGGAGGCGTAAGGGGAGAGAGGCACATTAGAGCAGAAAATAGATTTCCTAGCCTAAAGTGAGAGAAATCCAGACTGCTGCCTTTAGCATACATTTGAATACTGTCAAGGGCATCTGGAACATGGTGATAGGCATTCTCCTTCTGATAATGCTAAAAATTCATTAGCGATGAGGCACAGATATGCCACCGGCCCTGTGCTTCACATGCAATATTGGGAAAGGGTCTGAGCCATCAGAGGCTGCATTCAGGCTCATGCCAGGGTCATTGCCAACTTGCTCTGACTCGGGAGAAATACCTCAGACTTGAACCAGATTAATGAAAAGAGAAATTGTTCTGAGCCTAAGAAAAAAAGCTTTATACCCATTGCAGCTTTATGCGGGTTGTTCCTGAGTGATTATGGTGCATCCTTTCAGTGCTTTCTGATTCCAGGCAATGATGGCATTTTAAGATAAATAACATGATCATGGCTCTGCTTGTTATTGAAGGGCTTTTATTCTTGCTGATGTTACATGAAAAAGAAAGTTATTAAAAAAAATGTGGCACTAACAAATTGAAGCCCCCAGGGAACTGTTGCCTGAATGGGATTTTGATTGGAGTTCAATTTAATTGGCCATAAATCTTCTCGTTTGTGATTTACGTTCTACTTCAGACCAGTCTCCCAAATTCATGATAATCAGGTTTTCATTTTTTCTCTATCAAACAGAATACTGTGACATGAGCATAAACAGGAGATATTCCTTCAGCAAGGTGACCTTGTTCTTGCTTGCACCATGCTGGTAATTGATTTAATGCCTCCTTACCTGTAAATTGGGCCTCTTTCTGAGGCATGTCCATCAGATTTTGAGGTAATTGGCTAGTGTAGTTGGTTTTTCACTGTAGTATTTTGAGTGCAAGATATCGCTCATAAAGCTCTAGTACAAGAGTAGCTGTGGTCATTCTTACTGACACGATGGAAAAAATTCAGCTGGTGCCTCTCCTCGTTGGCTGGCTTTGAATGCAGCTATGTGCATATCTCAGAGAATAGAAGCTCTTGTTCTAGGCTGGAGTAAATATGTGAGATGCAGAGCCCAGTAATTTCTGTGGGGTTTGAATTAAATCTTTTTCCTGTCACGTTGCAATGTCTGTAGGGGAATGAAGTTAACGCTGAAGGTGCTGCTTGTACCCGGCCCTTCTGCTTTGGAGGGTTGCTGCAAAGGAGGGAAATGGGTTTGGTTTTGTGCCTGCTATGAACATTGTTAACCTTTGCTCCATGACTTGTCCCAGTGCTGGCAGGGAAAGGATGGAGACCTGAGGGCTTCTCTGCGTGTTCTAGGGCAATGTAAGTGCTGGTTTGAAGGTCCTGGGCCCAATTTCTGGTCTGAATCTTCGGAATTGCTTTTCAGGATTAGAATGCTTTTTCATGGGGGAATTGGAAGTCCATCAAGAGTTCCTTAGTGTGTGAATTTGTAGTTGCACCACAACACATTGTAGAGTGCCCTCTCACTCCCCACCGCTCTGCTCTCCTTTCCCTTTACTTTCTCCAAGGCTGCTTCTTGCAATTGCTGGTTTAGATTCATCAGGAGTTTTCCTTCCCCTCCTGATCTGCAATACCCAAAGGAGGCTTCACACGAGAGGACTGTGGGGGTGAATTCTCTAGGGAAGTGATTTGGAGGGGAGATGAGTAAGAGGTGAGAACCAGGGACGAAAGAAAATAGAATTGGCCTCTAATTCTGATTAGATACCCAAACCCCTTAAATTCATTTGCTGCTCTTGCAACCTCCTTCATGGGAATCTCAATAAAAGTGCCTTAGCTGCTGCAAGGAATGGGTAGGAAAGCAGAAGGAGCCAGTCCACATTGAGTTGTAATCGTTGTTATTGGGTTTGGAGAATATTGCAGTTAAGTGTTTTTCCCATCTTTCCTGTCCTGTGGTTCTTTTCCCTTGTGATTCTTTTGTGTTTCTAAGTTGTGAAGCTTCATTATATTGCTCATTTAACCATTTCCAACAGTACTGGGATTGGCAGGTTGAGTTTTCTGCAGTCATCCAACTTCGTGGACTGTAAATTGAATGTTTTATGGCCTGTGAAGAAAAGGTGAAAAGAAAGTTACATCTGCTGCCAGTTTCCTAATTACATCAGCATCAAATACATTGAGTTTGTTAATGCCAGGTACTCTTACTGAAAAAAACATTTATAACCATGGCCTTGGCAACGGGAAGCAATTACTTTGCAGTGGTTTTCCTTTTGTTTTCCGAAACATTAGAATTCTTTCTCTGCTTTTTCTCTCTGCTTCCCTCGCTACAGAAGAAATAGAGAAAAATCTGAATTTTTACTCAATGTGATTATCTTCTGATTTTTATTTTTTTTTTTTTTTGGTCTGTAAAGATGAATAGCTGGAAGATTGCTGAAAGTAATGTGACGATAAATGAGCATCTGTTACTGAAGTTTCTGCTGACCCACAAGTATTTAGGGCTTGTATGACAGTGGTGGGCAGGTACCAAGGCAAATAAGACCCTACTGTGTCTTGTGTTGTCCTGGCTGAGCATGGAGCAGGGTTTGTTCCCCAGGGAATGGACAGAAAGCAAGTGCTTCATGGGAAACAGCTGAAGGACTTGTGCTGTGTCCTAACCTGTAGGGAGTATGTGACAAAGATGGGAAGCATCATTGATAAAAGTGTCTTCATGCCCAGTAATGCATCTATGAACACCTAAGTCCTTCTGGCAATGGTGAAGTTGTGAAGTTGTCAATGGCAAGGGTTTGAAAAGTGCCTTCACTGTGCAGCCTGCTCCACAGCACAATTGTTTCTGCTTCTTCAGTCATTACCTACTTGAGTCTCAGTTTAAGAGCCAAAGTCTTTTCCAAGCTACCCAGATGGTAATTCTAGTTATAGCTTGGACCCCAAAGCCCAGTGAATAGGACTGGCAGTTGGTTCTTCTCCCACCTGTGGTGTTAAGCACATCACCTTTGGCTCCAGTTTCCTATCCTACTGTTTCTCCATCACAGCAGTGACCTTTCTTGACCTGTATGTGAATTAGGATAAACAGGGCCTTGGTTTTGGTGGTATTGCATCTAAACATTGAAGGAGAGATGTGCATGTCTGCTCTGAGCCACAGCTCTCTGTGGTCCATTAGGTTGTTTGGGCCAATGTCCATCTAAAGAAGATGCCAGTAGCTTGTGATTCTTTGTATTTTCCTGCTGTTCCATCCCTTAGTTCTTTATGCTTTTGGAGCAGAGCAAATCCTTCAGCAAAGCTTTTCCAGTATCACATAGAGAGACTAGAGACGCTTGGATAATATGTTTGGTTACTAAGTCCGGTCAAGAAGTGTCCAAGATGTTTTTCTAAAATATTTTAGTGTGATCCATCTTCACTTCTTGAACTCTGGTTTTGGTGCAAGTTCGATCAATAAAGACTCTTCCTGGATTGAGATGGCATCTCCCATCTCTGTTCCCAGATGGGAATAAGAACTAGTCTAAGTCACCCTAGATTAGGTGTATTTGTTAAAGTCTGTGCTTTGCCAAATTATGCTTGACTATAAGTCCTTTGTACTCTCGATTTGTCCCCTACTCATGCTCATTGAGCAATGACTTGCACGTCCTGAGTTCTTATAAGGAGGATCCCACTGCCATGGTCAGGACAGTGAGTGGCACTGACGGCACATATGGACACCCACCCTCTACACCTTTCCTTACCATCTTCTCTAGCTCCTGTAATTCTGGTGGGAGGTTGTCAGAAGCTCTTGCCTTTCATCCCTGGAGTGGGAAGGGCTTTATTTATTTTGTTAATCTGAAAGTTAAGTGGGTGGGAAGATAAGTCTGCAGCCCCACTCCATTCCTCACATGGTACGAGCTCGTTTCCCCTTGAGAAAGGCAGAGCAGATGGAAGGCAGAGATGAAATGAACATCAAAAGTAAATAGCGTGATTAAGTTTTTGATAAAGGATAAAACACTTATCACATCAAAGCTGCTGAAAACCACATTAAATGTTTCCTGAACGTTTTGTGTCCACGTAAGCATTAACTGTACTTGCCATGGGGATGTTTATAACAGCAGCAGTGGAGCTGGGGAATGCTGGTGGTGTACGTACCCTTGTGGCTCTGCTGCAGGTCACCAGGCTGGCACCAGGAAGGCAGAGCTGGCAGCCTGTTAGTCATGCTCTAAGCTGTTGCACCTCTCCTCCTGCAGATTGGTAGGCGCATGTTATGTGCATGGTTAGGCAATCCTTTAAGCCGTGCCCTGCTCAGTTTTCCAGGTTTGGGCACTGGTTTTCCAGAGGTTTTGAGCCATTGTTACCACATGCGAGTGAGATTTTATGTCCAACATGGACTTCTTTACAAATATCTAAGGATCTGGACTCGATTTTAACTTGCCAGAGTTTATATTAAAAAGCCCAGAAATGGGGCAATACTGCAACAGTTTGAGAAAACTCTGTATTACAATCACAGAAAAGTTAATCGGAAGGGATGTCTCATGGTCACTAGTCCAAGCTCCCACTTGAAGCAGGGCTAACTTCAAAGTTTGCTCAGGTTGCGCAGGATAGAAGCTGAACATCCTTTCCAGGTCCCTCTTCCAATTTCGCACGGTGCTCAGGGGAGGATTTTCTCTTAGGTTCAACTGGAATTTCCCTTCTTGCCTCTCATCCTATCATTGTGCTCTTCTGAGAAGGGTTTGTCTCTGCCTACACCGCCTGCCTTTCCATCATCCAAACCACCATCAGTACAATAAGACAAATCTCCTTGAGGTTGTTTGCTTGTTTGTTTTCCTCTCTCAGTGCTTCCCTTGTTGTTTCTGTATTGTGCGAGTGATTGACAGCATAACCTTGTCTTCTGCCTACTGCAGGCATCACATATTTGGGCTCTTTCAAAGCAAGATCTTGTTTCTATTTAGTATTTTTGAAAAGGGTACTTCAGAAACTGCATGAACAGAAATTAGATGTTACGAGCACAGACGTCCCTGTCCTAAATTCCTGTCTGCCAAATACTCATGTTAGTTATTATCAAGCTTAGTAGTGCAAGAATTTATTATTCTCTGAACCACTGGCCTTCATCCTGCTGTGAACATAACAGTGTTATTTAACAGGAAGCAAAAAGGCATGAAATTAAAGCTTTCAGGTCATCTTCAGTGGCAAGAGAGGTAGCAACCAGGCACCAGCTCAGGTGTGACCCAGGCCTTGCCCAAAAACGAGATTAGATGATAAACTCCATAACAAACAATCAAATTTGATTTCTTAACAATACCCAAGACAGATATCTCTCAGTGTCACATGTACAGCTGGGTTTATTCAGTTTAAAAGAAAAAGGTAACTTTTTTTAAGAAGCATTACTGTGTATTTCAGCAAGATCTCTCATGTAATAAGATGCAAAAGTTCAGGGAATATTCTGTTTAGATCCATTTCTATTTGATAATAAAAATGGCATTGGCAGTGAGGGATTGCACTGAATAAGTTACTACTTTGAGTTCTGTTTTAAGCTGAAGCCAGATGTGTCGTGTAAGTTCACAGCTCTTGTAACTTTTCCTTTTCCTCATCTGGACAGCTACATGTCCATGAGATTTATTTCTTGATCTATATGGACATGCAGTCCTTCTTGGGATTATTGCCATAGAAACAAGACGTAACATGGAGTGTGCTAGAAGTAACAAATGGGATTTGGCAGTCTTTCCCATTTACTACACAGAGTTTGAGCTGTGTACAAAAAGCAGCAATTACTTGCTCCCAGAGCCTTATTAACAGGCACATCTGCACATTCATTAAAACTGGATACTTCAACTTCCATTCTGGCTGGGATGACATTCAGATATGCTAGTCTTGAATCTAAAATCCATGACATCTATTTTGGTTTTCAGTCAAGGCAGAGATTTGTTGGTTTTGACATTTGGGTTCCTCTTTGTTTGATTGCAAAGCCGGCAGGCAGCGCGTGCTCCCAGCCCAGCTGAGCCTGCAGGGAGATAAGATGCAGTAACTGAACCAGGGAATGGTCTCTCCTTTGAAGGGTGAAGTCACCCAAGTTTTGCTTGTAAAGCCTGATCTCCCAGAGTGCTGGGACACAGCTCCCAGCCTCTCCCAAGCACCCTGCCTGGCTTACAGGCACATGTGGCTGTGTGGAGACCTTGCACAGTGGTGAGGTGCTGGCACAGGGTGCCCAGAGAAGCTGTGGCTGCCCATCCCTGGCAGTGTTCAAGGCCAGGTTGGATGGCGTTTGGAGCAACCTGCTCTAGTGGAAGGTGTCCCTGCCCGTGGCAGGGGGTTGGAACTGGATAAGCTTTAAGGTCCCTTCAACCCAAACCAGTCTGTGATTCTCGTTTCAAACATTTATTTAGTACCTAAGTATAGATCTAGGACATAGAATCTAGGACTGACTAACTTCAGGCTCCAAAAATAGTGCAGGTGTCTGCCTTCTTCCTCTTCCTCATTCCTTTTTCCCTTGCTCTCCAATCTCTTCTTCAGCTCCCATGTTCTCCATTCCCACCAACTCCCTTCACTTTTCCATCCTCCTCCAGTTGACTTCTGCTCCTGCTTCTACCTCCTCACTCACTCTGACGGCTCTCCTGTCCCATGGGAGCCACAGAGCACTTCTCAAAGTCCATCCGGAGCAAGCCTTAGGTAGCACCCTAAAATCTCCTTGCCTCATTCTCAAGGGGACAGAGGTTCAAATGACCAGCTCTGTTCTGCTCAGGAACCTGCTGAATTCAGGTCCCAGGTATCCTGCCTCTCCTATGTGGGACTGACAGGGAATCATCAGAGGCACTCTTGATTGGGGTGGGAGCCCAAAGTAGCTGCCATCACTTTCTCACCCAAAAGCGTAAATCAAAATGTTCTGTTTTGCTGTGTATTTCCCATCGCAGGCATGATCTGCCAATGATAACAATAAAAGAGGTTATAATGAAGGGTCCACATTAATTTGGTGATCAGGAAGCTCCCATTAGTGGCTTGTGTTTTTCAAATCATCCAGGAGACGGATGTGGCTGTGAATCTGATGGATCTTGTCCCTGACACAAGCTTTTCTCTTTTGCAGGGAGGCATGCCCCAAACGCTGAGTTCTACCAGTATGTTTACCCCATGTGGCTTCAGCCCTCATCTACATACTTCAAAAGAAGATGAACAAGGAGGATTGATCTTCCAGGATGGAAACCTTACCTCAGCATCTCTGGATGCTCTAATCCAGCATCTGATACCTACCACTGATTACTACCCTGAAGTAAGCAATTCACAGTGTAATAAACAGTTTAATTTTGATGAATTGGGGCAGCACTTTATGCAAAAGTGCAAATGTGTTAAATTTTGAATTAAGAGGGCTAATTTAAAAGCTGCATACAATTAAAGCTTGGTAAATGGATGCATTGCTTTAAATGCTGTTGCACTGCTCTATAATTGTTCCCATGAAAAAGCAGATCCCAAAGTTGATACTGCCTTTACATAGGAGAACGGGGCAAGGGGGAGCTGTGATGGTGATGAATTTGTGATATAGCAGTCGGAGCACTTTAAAAATAGCAATGCATCCCAGAGAGGTTTAGATGAAGGCTGAAGCAAAAAACTTCAAGTCTGAACTGGCATTAATTGAACTGAATTTCAGTGGCTGCTGAAGTCATCCAGGTTTGTCTGTGTGTGCAAAGCATTCTCTGAATGACAACAGAGATGCTCCTCCTGATGGGTTCATATATTCACACCATCTTTGCAGCCACTGGTCAGTGCAATCCAGATCCTAATCCTTGCTTCATCAGTGAATATTCAGGGTTTCTTCACCAACAGTGTGAGGATCTAAACTGGAAGCAGGTTTATGGTCCTGTACGCCATCGACTTCACTGGATTTTTTGCACATCCTCTGTGGAATTCAGGATGCAATTTGACTGGAAGACTTTTAAGTGCTAATTTATCTCTATGGAAAAGCTTGTATTTCAAAGCATAGAGTAGCACTGACTTCTGGGCAGTTTAGAAGACTAGGAAAGCTATCAATGCAGAGCAGACAGCATGTTTTAAATTACCCGCAGCTAAAAATAAGTAGTGAAAAAAGCATATCAATTAAAAGAAGAAGAATGGAAAGGCCATAAAAATAGGTAATGGACAGATCAGGCTGTGAGATTTTCATTAAGCAATGTGTGATGTGTAATATTATACCTGCTGCTCAGGAGCGTGGCTGGGTCTGGGGGAAAGAAGATAATTCAGGTGCCAGAAGGGGAGAGGATGCAAACAGCTGAGGATTCATGCATATATTTTAAATTCACTGCTGGAATACTTTAAATAATCTGAGGATTTATCCAACAGTCGTGTTTCCCACAGCTTCCCAGGTGTGGGACTGCATACGATATGTTTTGGCTGATAGAAATTAATTTAGGGGAGTTAGAAGAATAAATGAAATATTCCTTAAAACAGGCTGGGTGAGAGCTGCAAGATTTGAGTTCTTGGGGCATTTGCAGCTCACAACCTGGTGCAGCACAGAGATGCCCAAGTGTCTGCATGTTTATCTTTCACTGGCCTCCATGTATCCTTGGTTGTGCTGTCTCCTATACCTGTACTCAATCCCATAGAGTGACCTACACGCTGTCTTTGCTGGATGTTTACATAGGGTTTACACAGCCAAAGGCTGGAAGTGGAAGTGGATGCTGCGGAGGAAGGAGATGCTGCTGCCTCCTGCAGTTCCATTTTCAGGGTCAGGAATCCTTATGTCTTTTAGACATAAAGGTCTGTCCCAGTGGAAATGCAAAAACCTTGGAATTCGGAGCTTTTATGGCTAATATTACCCACTGTACAGCTGCTTACAGCAGGTCTGCTTGTCTTTCTCCTGCAGAAAGCCTATATCTTTACATTCCTGCTGAGTTCCAGACTCTTCATTGAACCCCATGAGCTTTTGTCCCGCGTTTGTCACAAGTGCATTGAGCAGCAGCGGCTGGACGACCCCGTGCTGGACAAGGTTAGTTTATAGCAGAAATATATGAGGTATTTTCAATGAGCAGAGAATTCTGGGTATCTGGTGTGTGTCCTTTGCCTCCCTTTGGATTGAATTAAACTTGCTCGTAAAGGATGACAGTTGCTGCTGAGATCCTGACATTGAGGCATCCTAGTATCCATGTCCAAGAGCAGTGCTCCAGGCAATAGTCACTTCACATCTTCTTCTAATTTTCCCTTTCCCCCTGTCTCAGTCTTCCCAGGTGACTTTCCTTCTTAACTTCTTTAAGGCTCTGATGAAGCCTGCGGGATGCAAGGAGGTAGGATGTAAACTTTACACACTGTCAACTGCAGATGTCAACACACCACTCTCCTATTTTTACTTAGTCCGTCTGCCCTTTTGCTTTCTTACTTCTGGTACAGTAATATTTCCTCTTGGCCTTACCTGTCACATTGAACACTATGTAACAGCATGCAGCTACCCACTAACCTCCCGTTGCCAACACTGACAGGTCCTACCTGCACAGCCCTGCTGCAGAGCAGCGCTGTCTGGCACACCAGGAATGAGTTGAAGCAGTAGTGAGGCTGTGTCAGGGTAACACAGTGAGAAAATCCAAGCTGTTGCCACGTCGGCACTACTCCTGTTTTGCCCCAGGGACTGTGCAGGCGGATACAGTGTGTAACAACACATGTGCATCCTCTGGCAGTCTCACAGGCAGTGCAGCAGAGATGGATCCCACTGGATCCTATTCAGTGCTGGATTCCACCCAAGCTCTCCTTGGTGCCTTGATGGAGACCTATCACTGCATTACCTAGAGCAGGAGATGCACCTTCAGTGCAATGGAGGGGAGATGAACATGCATTAGTTGCAACTTTCCAAAGCCCTCCAAATTCTGAAATGATTCTCAACATCAGCCTTTCCAGCTTTGAAACAGGGTTTTTGGCATCAAATACTGAATCATCAACATCTCAACACATGTGCTTGTTTTTATCCAGGCAACTGGTTGCATGAGTCACAGGAGCTGTGTGTTCACTATGGAGAGCAATTAGCCAGACTGCTCGCAAATCTGACACTTGGGTTGCTCATACAGTTGGTGTTAATAGAAATACCTGTATGAGCTGCACCCAACAAAACAGTTTCTCTGAGGTGTGATGGGTTCTGTTCTCCAATGCTCTTGCTAACAGGTGCAAGTTTAGAAGGGTTAAAATGTGAGCATTGAGAAGTTTTGCTGCTCATTAAACTTTGCAAGACGAGACAAATGCTGTATGATTATGAAGATCTATCTGCTTGAAGTGAATCTGCAATTTGGCCTGGCCTGTAGTCACGCAGAGTTGGTGGGACACAGCTGACTTTGTGTTCCTGGGAGCGGGGCTGACTTTGAAACCTTGCACACATGCGACTTCCCATCCCCTGTGTGCTGTGACTTGCACAAAGTCCTCTCCTTCCATTCGTAATAGCGGTTTACACAGCTGGAGCAAATGTCTCCCCAGACCTTTGTAGTCTCCAATAAAGCCTTCCCTTTAGCAGCCACCTGCTGGTCTTTGAGCATGAGCTTAATGCTAGCTGACAGCAGTTATTTTTAGAGATGTGGTTCATTGAAACCTGTTGTTGGTGGAAAGCTGAAATACGCATTTTAACCACCTTGGTTGAGAAGCAGAGAGCGGTGGAGCTCAAGAGTATAAATTTTCCTGATTACAGGGTACACTTTAGCTACAGTACATAGGATGAGGATGAATGCTGTTTGTTTGGGTCTGTTTTCTGTAAATAAAAATGCAGTTTGTTGTTTAACGCAAATTCCTTTTCATACGTTCTTGGATAATGGAGGATGAAAGCTTTGGAAGCAGCTGCACTGGCCGTCTTTAGAGATAGCACTAATGCACCTATTGTGCCATTCCCTGCATTTCCCTCCTTGCTCCATAATCTTCCTGACTATTCCCACTGCTGCATCCTCAGATAAATCTACACCAAAAGTAAAGTGGGCATCAGCTGTGTGTCCTTGTGCTGTCATGACCTTGAGTGGGAAGAGAGCAACGTTATCAGTAGCCCACTTACTAAAGTGCTTTTTTGTCCATCTTGTGGTGTTTTGTCCATCTTTTCTTCCTCATGTTACATCTGCCACTGGGCAATAAGCAGTTTTTTCATACAGCAAAGAAGCAAAAAACACCTCTTTGTTGGTCAAGAAATACATTCCAATCAATTTTTCAGGGAGGGATGAATGTGTAGGAGGGTTGTTAAGTACAAAAGGGAAGAATTTTGATTCAAATAAGCAAACAACCAGATGTTTTTAAAAAAGGTATAAAGGTTGCACCAACAAAATGTCCAACCATAAACTGGTCAACTGCATGTGCAGAATACTTAAATCTGCATGTAAAACAGTTGTGCATGCATCTGATTTCTGGTATATTTTGCATGCCAAAATGTATCATTTGTGCACCACATTATTTGTTTGCATGTGTGCAGGTTTTGCAGGTGCAACCGTAAGTACCTTGTTTGAAAACCTGGCCCCACGTTCAATGACATATTTTCTGGGAGACACGTTTCAATCCCTGTCCATCATTCTGGTTTCCGTTTCAGGCTCGGATCAGAAAATTTGGACCCAAAATCTTACAGTTGCTGACAGAGTGGACAGAGACATTCCCGTATGACTTTCAGGAAGAGCGGATGATTGGCCATCTGAAAGACATGATTCACAGGATAGCCCCATGTGATGAGGTGAGGTTGTCATGGGATGTTACGTGGAGATGTTAAATTCATTTTCCCACTTGGTTCCTCCTTTTCTTTCTTTTGCCAAATCTGTTTCATGCCTCTTCCTGGATGCTCTCAGTTTTGTTCTTTAACCTTTAAAACCTGCAGTAGCTTCTCTGAACACCACATCTCTCAGTTTAGGTACTCTTGTGGCAGTGGCACAGTTTGACTAATGCCGCTGGAATCCCCATCAGATCCCCTATGGGATCCTGTTGAATCCAGCCTGTTTGGCTTATATGGTGACATAGAAAGGGACAGTCCTTACATTCAAAGATGATAACAAATATTTATGGACATGTAGCTTCTGTGGGTGCATGAAAATGGCAGGAGACAGCAGTGTGTGGCCTGCTGGGCAGAAACTCAGTCTAGATTGCTGTATGGTCTTGGTGTTCAAATGTGGGAGCCATGTGTGTGGCAGAGGAGGACACAGTGAATGGAGTCTCTGAGAGACCTGCTTGCAAGTTCAGGTGGGTGAATCCCATAAATGAATAGAGAAACATTAAAAATACCACACAAAGCCCATCAAAATAATAAGGACAAATAGTACATAGGGAGTCTCTAATTACTTTTAGGTTAACCATGGGATGTGGAAGAATTAAGTTCCATTGGCTACATCAAGGCCTGGCTTCAGGCCACAGATGGGTGCAATGCAGTAGACCAAAAAGCACATACCCACGGGGCTGAGAAAGAGCAGGGTGGGGAGAAGAGGGAAGGAATTAGAGTTGCAGATGAACGGAAATGAAATTGGACCTTTCTACCCACATGAAACAGGAGAGAAGTGGAAGCAGCTGCTCTTAGGCTGGGCTGGCATCAGGGCTGGCACTTTGGGGTGGCTGTAGGCTGGCGTGGATCGGCTGGTTGGGCTGGCCAGTCCATGGGAGAAAAGGGGAAGCTGTGTGATGCTTGGATGTGGGTGAAGGAAACACAAAAGACTTTCAGAAAGAGACGAGGTGGCCTCAATTCCACTGACCAGAGCAGTAAAACTTCTCCCTCAAGGGGAAGAGGCAATGAACTAGCTCCTGCCAACCACCAAAAAGGTGCCTTGCAGCCCTTCAGCATCTAAAGTGAGAGAAAGCCATACAGCCCCACCAAAATCATGTCCACTGGAAAGAAGGAACCAGCCCAAAAGGGCAGAGAACAGGGGCTTTGCAGGTGCCCTTTCAAAGCAGTAGCTGTCCTGGTGAAGAGCCATAAATGCTAAAAATCAACTGTTTGCATATAAAGTGATAGTTTATTTGCCTAACCTGAGCAAGCACTGCACACCTTTGCTCTGGAGCGTGCGTAGCTGTGTACCAGTGCTTATGGGTGCCCTGAGGGGCCTCAAACTACATTAGGTTCAAATCATTGTTTTTCAAATATTACTAGGCCCTGTAATTGCAAGTGATTATGCCTGAGCAAAATCAATAATTAATTCAAGAAACAGCTCATATCCTACAAATGCAAATCTCCCTCTTTTTTAAGGGACAGCACAAAAGAGCGGTGGTGCCTGTTAGTTGTTGGGAAGGAAGTTGTTCCCGTTGTGAATCACAGAAATTAAATACTGAAAGATTTGTGAGGTCATCCAGTCCATGTAGGTCAATGCAGGATTTTTTCCCCTGCAGTGTATTCTCCTGTCCTTTGTAGAGTCCACTTTCTGAGGGCTCTGTGATGTGCATATAAAGGGGTCCATGCTGAGAAGCGTTTCTTAGTAAGTGCTGTGATTTGCATTTAGAGTTAGAAATTTTAATTAAAATTTGAGCTCCTGAGCCACCTGCTGAGGCCTGCTGTCTTCAGAGCAACTTCCCCACTTCAGAATGAAGCATTTTCTTTAAATATGAAACAGTAGTATGCTGCTTTTGACTGTTAATGTGGCAGTGAAATGAAATCGGTTGATAGAGTTCAGCATGCAGCCCCTGTACAATGGGGGGTCACTTTGTGTCAAGATAATTACCAGCGTGTTGAAGGTAATGAACAATGTTGTTTTCACTTAGTGATAATAGCTTAAAAAAGGCAGGAAATGCTTTTAAAAGGGCAAAAGCAGGATTGGGTTGTTTTAATTTCTCCCCCAACAGGCACAGAAAAGCTTTCTAGGCAAGGGTGCACCCGACTGACTTTTAGTGAGTCTCTTCAAGAGCTGTAATTTCTTTCTGTGTCTATTAAGTGTCTCTTATTTCATTCTTTATTAGGTGTTCAGCTCACCTGAGTCTTTGTTTATGTTGCCTATAGCTGTATTTTTGTGCCAAATCTTCCACGAAACTAGGTGAAACTAGATCTCTTGATAAGAATTTATTGAAAGACTGGCTAAGATGCATGTCTTTCAGGCAATTTTATGCTGCTTTTTGGCTTTTCATCGAGTGAGGAATTTGATATTGCACAGACGTGGCTGGTCCAAGATTTCTCATCCAAACCCCTTTTTGAAAGAGAACTGGGTCTTCAGCTAAAAGGGGTTTAGCCAAATGTTTTATGTTCAGTAGAAAACTTGGATTTCAGTTCTATGCCTGCTCCCCCCACCCCCAGGTTTACAAAATATGTTCACAAAATACCAAACATGTCAGTATTTGAGTTTCCACTAAAAAATAACATTCTGTTCATAGAGCTTCATAAGCTGTGCTGAGGTTTGCAAACACACCTGGATGTAAAACAGAGAAATATTTAGATGGTGGTCAGTAGTTTGGGTCCAGGAGAGTCTTTGTAAATCAGAAGTGTGACCATCTGTTTGAATGAGGATTTACATGAAGAAGGCAAGGGGACTCTCTTCCTTGGAGCTAGTACACATCAGGAACAGACAAGAACTGAAAGAATGTCTTTTTATTTTCAAAAGATTATTTGAGTTATTTATTTTTACCTATTCCTCACTCAGTTTTCACTCCTCCTGTGTGATTTGCTTCCAAATAGAATGTGTTGTCATTCTCCAAGACAGGTCCCTCCTACTTTCTACGTACTTGCTTCACTTCAGACTTAGAAGGTCTGTTTTGCAAAAAGGCCTGACTACATCCTGCTTATCTGGTCCATGTTCCAGCCCAGCTCAAGAGAGCATCTTTCTTGGGTGAAATGAGAAGTTCCTCAGCAATGTGAAACCTTCTGCTAGAAAAGCTGCATGAAAGTTAGCGTTGCAGCAGAAGTTGAAGCACTTGGGATGTTCTAAAGGTTTCCAGCCTCAGACTGTTACGGAAACAGGGTAGACATAAATATGTTGTTCTTCACTGTGAAGTAGCAGGAGATGCTACTTCCAGTGTGCAGATGTGATCCTGTGTAGTGCCAGGGTGTAGCACTGACTCTGGCTTCTGGTACCTTGAACTCCTAAACCTGCGTGTTGGCAGTGCCTGACACTAAAGATTGTTCACAGCCTACAAAACTCCAAAGACAATGAAGGCTGGATCTAATCCATGGGATTCAGGAGCACTTCCCAAGGCTTCACTTGGGCTGCATCCAACTTGGGATGTGACACAGGTGTGTGTTGGTCTTTGTGGGAAGGCACAGTCTGGCCAAGTCCCTGTTGTGATGATGAGGACTGTGTGGAGGGTGCCAGGGGGTACATCTGCTGCACAGTACAGATGTAACAGAAGAGGGCTCCTTGCCAGCTCCGGTTTCACACTGATGGATTACAAACTAATGTTACTGGCAACTTGATGTTACTAAATTCTGTTTGGATGGGGAGTGAGGAGTTATTCCACTTGTGAGCAGCCAGAGGATGTCTCCACTGTATGTCTTTGTGCTGAAAGAGGAGCTGGTCATCAGCTGGACCAGCCTGCAAACTCTTTTCCCAAGTGACCGTGCTGTCTGAAATTAAGCAAGCGCCCATTGCACCCATGCCTGATGCTCCTTTCTCTGGCTGGGAAAGCCCACGAGGCCGTGTTCCTTAGCAGGTTACACCCTCATGCTCCGTGTGAGGCTTTTGCCCAAGGACATTTCCAATTAATCCCTGTCTTCAGAGCCAATCCACCAGTTCTCTCAGTTATCTCAGTTTTATGATGTCTACATCTGTCAGTCATGAAGAGTTGAAGCCATTTCTTCATTTCTTTCTGCCCATCCTCCAAGGCCAGCGGCTGCACTCATTGTTTGTAAAGAGCTGCTCCAGCTCTGAGAACAACCTGAGCAACTTAGTAATGATCATCCTGCTGAGCACATGGCTGTGCTTGGAATACGATATGAGCTTCTTTCAAGAGCAATTAACATTTTGGATATTAAATACTCAAAGCTGCATGATGCTCGGAGCACTCCAACTGGGTAGCAAGTAGCAGCATGCTTCTGCTGCTTTCAGCTCAAAAGGATGGAGAGAATAGTGTTAGAAACAATTCTTATTCCTAATAAATAAGAGTTGACCAGGCATCATTAGCAGGTAGAATTCTTGGCCACAAATAGCTGACATAAAGGGTAGGTACCAAATGCTGCTGTGCTCCAGAAAGCTGCAGTAACTCATGTTGTAGTATTACCTCTCCTCTGATCCTGATGTTGGCAGGAATACATGAGTATCAGTGCCAGCCAAACCCATCAGTCCTGCCTGCCTCTTCTCTTGACTGCAGTCTGTTTCTGTGGTCCAGAGCACAGAACTGTAATTAAGCCAACTGGTTATTCTGAAATAGGCTTGTTGAAAAGAAAACAGTAACCTGTTGCTGGCTGAGGGGTATTTTGCAGAAGGGAAAATTCAGCATAAAAACACTCCTTTGTCAAGTTTTTTTGGGTGGTTTATGTTTCTTTCTCTCCCTTTCTCTACAGGCCTACTGGAAGAAGATGAATCAGCTTTTGCAAACCCTGAACCAGAAGCTTGCAACCCTCAGCCACGGGCAAGAAGGGATTGTCAAGATCAGTGCTGCTGTCTCTGATAAGCTGGTTGCCTTTAAAAATAAACCTCCATCAATTCAGAGAGAAATCCTGAGCGTCTGCAGTGACCCCTACACTCTGGCTCAGCAGCTGACACATGTGGAACTGGTGAGTGGGAAGGGTTCCCAACTTCTGCAGTCAGAGATATTACTTTAAGCCATCAGCTGCTAAGTATTCCAGACATAACCAAAAGATGACTGCACATCCTGTGCTGGATCAGCACTGCAGAAGGAGACAGGGTTTGACAGGTTAAGAGATGCTTGGGAAGCAAGCTATAGATCAGAGCATTCCTGTGCATCCTGGGACAGTCACTTTACTTTTTCAGCTTGCTTGTTTGAGAAATACGAATCATAGTCCCAGGAAGCTCAAAGGGTTCTCACTTCTGGAAGTGCTCTGAGCCCCACAACCTGAGGGTGCTATTGAAATGGCTGGTCATGAGCCCTTCTACTAATTTGGAAGAATTTTTTAATGGTTCAAATCCATTCCTACAGATACACAAGGCATCTGAGTTGTCTGATGTGTTTTTCATTCTTCCCTTTGGGACTTTGTTCATGGACATACAAGAATGTCCAAATACACCCACACGAAGCCCTGCTGTTTTCCTCATTGACTGCAATCCACTCTCAAGCAGGCTTTTGATGGTAATCACTCCAATTGCAGTACCAAGATGCGGGGCAGACTGTTGTCTTACACACCCTTCTGCCAGGTTCAGGTCCTCCGTGTAGACCTCCTGGATGTTCGCAGAAGAACATAAAACATTGGTGCCATCTGCAGAGCTCTTGATGCTGTAATGATTCCCTGCTGCCTGTCCTCCTGTAGACACTGTTCATCCTTGAGAGGAAGGCTGGAAAAACAAACCATGAACTGGACTGTGGATTGGAGTGAATATCATGGAGTTAGCCTTGGGAATTCTGAAGGTAGCTGATACTCTATTTGTCAAGAAGTGGAATAGTTCAGAAACCCCAAATTTGGGATTGTTTTCTCACCTTGATTAGTTTTCAGAATGTGCAACTTTGGCTCCCTTTGCTTTAATACAACTTAAGCCAAAGAGCAGAAGTCCTTTTGCCTGGAGTTTTTTTCTTGCTTTTTTCCCCTCCACAGTACAACTGTCTCCCAAAGGGATGTTCCATGTAAGTGGAGCACTGCTGCACTTTTAAAACTAATGCAGCTAGAGGTTTTCATCCCACTGTACTGTAATCAATGCTCTCTACCTTCTCTTTCACTTTCTGCATCTGGTACACCAACTGCTCTGCACTGAAACTGTCTGATGCTTATCTGTCAGTAAGAATTATTTGCTATTAGTAACAGTTATTTGTTGGTAAGAGTCCTATACAATTATCAGTGGCAAGGTGAGAAGTCAAGAGAAATAGCACAGGGGTAGCCATAAAATCTTCACTTAAGCAAAGTTATCATTTATTTTATTGCTGCTTGAGTGTCCCAAGTTTGGGTTGCAGGAACACCAGAACACCTCTGAAATGCCTTTGTGGCCTACAACCTACTGATTTTTCCTAATAAACATGTTTAAGGGAGCTGAAAAGCCTCATAAGAAGGCCACTGTGTGGCTGGAACTGTCAGGTTTCTTCAGGAGCTGATGGACATGGCCTGTCTCTTACTAAGAGATCTGGATGCTTTATTTACTCTTGTTTTGGTTAATGCCTGGGACACTGCATTGTAAGCAAGGCCTTTAATGTGAGCATATGTGTCTTCAATTCCTGCTTTCTGCTATGGTACAGAGCCACCACCCCAGGGCATCACCTGAGCATCAGTGGGTTGTGAGGCAGGGTCAGAGCACTGTGTGTGCAGATGAGCAACAGATTGCTGTGGTTACCAGATAACAGCATTACTGCTATTTTAACAGCTGAGAAACAAGGCTATTGGGTAACACGGGACCACAGCCGGTCTGTGTGGCAGTGCTATGCACAGAACTGAGGTCTTCTGGCTTGCAGATGGAGCCCTGTGCATCCAGCACCTTCCTCTCTGTGCAGTGGAGGGGGCTCTTAGTGTGGCTTGTCAGTAATGATACGTATTTCTTCTCATTTTCTTCTTTCTGCTGAAATAACTCTAATTGTCCTTATGAATTTTAATGTCTGGTGCTAGTTGGCTGTTTACCAGTGCAATAACACCATTCAGAGCTGACAGACAATGGGGAAGTCTTACCAAGAGAAACAGAAGAGATTCTGGGGTGCTTTCTTATTTCTTCCTCCCTTTCTTTTCCCCCTCTCTAACAGGAAAGGCTAAGTCACATTGGACCTGAGGAGTTTGTGCAGGCATTTGTTCATAAAGACCCTCTGGATGGCACCAAGGTATGATTTCTCTGCATGCAAAGCGTCTCCTGTGATCACTGTTTGTTCCAGATGAACTAATGTGATGAGATCCACAAGAGCAGGGCCAGGCCAACTGACAACCTGTGTTTTCGTGGTAAGGATGGGATCTGTAGAGCTCACACCAGCAGGTCATTGCCATTCCTTCCTGGTGAGAGTATGTCCCGGCCCGAGACTGGCCAGCACCCTGATGTTCTGCTTTTGGCTTGTTCCTCCTAACCTGCTTTGTTCAGGGCAGATGGCTTGTGGCTGTACACAACCAAAGAACGTCTGTTCCCAGTGTTGAAGGCGTAAAGGCTCTGGACATGATGTAATGCCCATAGTGTGTGCCCAGACACCACAGTCATGACTCAGTGCATCATGAATCAACATACTCTTCTGTGTCTACACAATAGCTTTTAACCCAAAGCACCGCAGGGAATGCAGTGCCTGCTCAGGGCTGCATCCAAAGTCCGTGGAAGCCAGTTGGAGTCTTTCCACTGATTCCAGTGGAGTTTGAACCAGCATTTCAGCGAGTGCCTCAATAAGGAAAGAGACTTCCTGGCTGGAGAGGGAGAGTCTGTGATTTCACATACTACCAGAAAAGAAAGAGGGTGGAAAATTCTTCCCCTGAACTGCATATGGGCTCCCACTGAGATCAAAGATATGCAGCAGAATTTCGTCATCGGATGCTCAGCGTAATGGGAAGACCTCTGTTTATAGTGCTGCTCAAAGAACACCAGAATAGCTTGTAATGGTGATGGATGGATGGATGGATAAGAAGTGCACCATAAGGCTCTTTCTCTTGTGGAGTTATGGAGATTCTGCAGTTGGTTTCAGGGAGAGGGAAGTGGGAAGAAATGGTGTTTCAAATATTCTGAGTATTGATCACATCCTTTAGGAAGGAATCCCAAGGGAGAAAACGTGTGTCAGAAACATCAAATACCAAACCAGCCACAGTGAGATTTGAACAACCTGCTGTAAAGATGAGGGACAAGACTGAAAATGAACAATTGTCGTATCTGTTGTGAAGTAAAATGAAAGAGATCAAATCGAGGCATGAAATTTGAGTGAATTTTGGAGGAGTGGGAAAGAGGCAGCAGTGAGTGAAATTAAATTGCATAAAGCCATGGAGGGGAAGGGATGCTAAGAGGAAGAAGGAAATGTTCAGTAATAAACTAATGCATGCACAGTGCCTGTAGCTGTATCTGGAATTTCAAATGCAAAGCCGGCACAGAATACCACCAAGGTATGAAGAGAAATTGAGGTTACAGGGTAAACATAAAGAAACATCAGCTGAGGTGGACAGGAAGGATTAGAATGAGAAGCAGAGAGCCTGAAAATAATGGTGTGATGGGAAATCCAAGCAAATCATCTTGACAGCCTATGACAAGCTATTTGACAGTTATGCATGTTCTTCAGATGCAAATCTGAACACTGAAGTGCTGCCCAGTAGCATTTCTGTGACTTCAGTGAAGTGCATAATAACAGAGAAAATAACAGGCACAAAGCAGGGATGCACCACAGCATTGCCTTTGAGTTCAAGGCAATGTCTTCCCCCAGAAAGATTTACTTAGTAAAGCAAAACTGCTGTTACTTTTTCACACAAGGCATGGCACTAACAAATTGCTGGGCTTTAAGTCAGCAGGGCTGAGGAAAGCAGGGGTAGTCTGGAGTTTCTCTCTGCCCTTTGCCTGGACTGACCAGAGGTCCAAGTGATGATTTAGAAGAGCCTCCACACCAGCGTAAGGTATAGCCAAGGGATCATGTGGGACATGGCAGAGCATTGTCCGTAGAGGCATAAACCTTATATGAAGTGGCATATCATTCCCCGACCCATGAAGAGGGAATTGGTTCTGGTTTGAATTCCCTTCAGCTGGAGATCATATTAAACATCTTTCTTGCACGAGGGCTTCAAAAGGCTTTGCTTCTGAATGTTTATCAAGCAGTGTGAGTTGCAGATGGAAGAGGCTAGGGAGGTGCTAAATATCATTGCCATTTATAAAGCTTAACCTTTAAAAAGCAGTCTGCTTCAACTTTAACTGTTGCACATTTTTCACAGGTTTTGTGGTATTAGCTGTGGTTCTTATGCCCTGGCACGGGACAGCAGTGTAGAGATTAAATACCATATTTAGAACAAAGCCTATGTTTCATGTACTTCTTGTTATAGCAGGGAACAAGAAATATCACAGAGCACACGAAAAGCAACTGCTATGGGGCTGCTTTGTGTTTCCTCTGTTTTGTTTGATATTTATATGCTGCTTGCTGATATTTACTTTGGAGATGCTTTTAAAATATGTATTTTTATTGTATATGTAGTCTACTCATAAGGTGGCTGGAATTTCAGGCTTGTTGAGATTTGCTCCATAGCACGGTACTGTCATTTCTGTTTCTAAACATGCCTGTATACAGAATCACAGGTGAATATTGTCTTACTTTGAATTACATTGGGAATCATACTAAGCCCCATTTCTTAAGGTCACTTACATAATATAGGTAATCCCATTGACATTCATGGGTCTGTGTTTATGCACTGTGATTTTCTTTGTAGTGGCATCTATTTATGGTAGCTCTGGGAAATTACCATCTTAATAAACCAAAAAATCGGTATTCTCTGATACCCTCTAGTGGATGTTAATGAATGTTCAAATAAATCATGTGAACTCCAGAGAGCAGTGACTCCTAGATGGACAGTGTGTAAGGATTTAGGGCTGGGAAAAGGACTTAAATTCTTATAATCCCAAGCAACATCTTCAGGCTCTGTGAATTGCCCTATCACTCTGCTGAAGTCAAATTACCTGTTGATGTTAAAGGAATTGGAAGAGTTCATCTAAGTATCTGCTCCCACTGCCTGTATTGGTTACGGGAACTTATGTTAAGTTTTCATGTAAAAAAAAAGAGTGAAAAATGTGCTTCTCGTAATGGCTTTTATCAGTGAAGTATCTCTGGCATGTAAGTGACCTGTTCAAGAGCAGCCATCAAGACAGAGCTGGTTGCTAGAGAGCCTATTAGCCTGAAAACTCAGTAAGGGAAATAGTTTTTTTCCATAAAGAAGCAACTAGAACTGTGTTTTCTCTTGCTTATCTCTTGTTCACTTCACTAAATTACAGCCTCTGCCCTCCAGAAAGGGGCTGTAGGTGATGGTATTTACTGAAGCAAAGGAACTCCTGCACTTAAAGCCACAAGTGGAAGACTGTGCTTGTCTTACTTTTTCTGCACATTCTTGTTGCTGTCTGAATCCTGCAATGCCCTGGCTGTTAATATCCCAGGGACCAAGAGGCAGTGCAGACTGTGTCGGTGAACACTTGCTGCAGGTGAAATGGGGCTATTTCTATACCCTGGTGTGAATTGTGTGACACACTCAGCTAGACCCTGTGCATCTACCAGCCACCCACCTACCCACTGAAAGGGGCCCTTAATGCACAGTCTTCCATGTGCATGTGAGAGATGTGGCCATTAATTACCTTTGTGCAGTATTTATCTTGGCGATCAGCTAACTGGAACACAGTTATATGTCTTTCTGTGTGTTTTTTCCTCCCAGACTTGTTTCAGTGAACAGAAAAAGACGAGTAACCTGGAGGCCTATGTGAAATGGTTCAATAGACTCTGCTATCTTGTAGCCACAGAAATCTGCATGGTAAGTCAAAAGCATGTGGCATGTTTTACCACATGCCTGATGTACCAGTTTGAGATTCTACATTAATAAGAAAACCTGGGGATTTATTTCTTCTGACCTAGCTCAGCAGCTGATGGCAAGCTTTAGAAATATTGCAGTCGCAGAAGCAACCTGATAAATGACAAACATATTGCAAAACAGAGCTGGTGACACACAGGGGATACACTGCTCATTGACATAGTAGGAGCACAGTGTGGAATAATGAACCCTGCAGGGAAAAAGAGAGTAAAAAATGCCTTAAATTATCCTGTGAGATTTTTGCTGGAAAAGATTCTAGTGGAGTAGTATTTGTTATCTGTCATCCCAAAGCTCTGCTGCGCATGTGAATTCCCATTGCATGGCTCTTTGTACTGCTGCCCATTACGGTCGCTGGTCATTTTTTAACTTGGTAGTGGTTTTAGTTTGTTTAACTTGGCCCCATCAAAATGAAATGAATGTTTTCTCCTTTGAAAAGGGTGTAGAAGGGAGGAATAGCTGTAGTATAAACAGCCTAGACTCAAACGCATTACCATTTGAAGATCATCTTTGGAAAAGGTGGGGTGATTCCAGTCCAATAAAAATGTGTATTTAAGATGCAAGCTACCGTTTGGCCTGGCCATTTTGCCGAAAGGGCCAGAAGAGGGGATAGGGATTAATGCAGTGAAACAAAGTCTTTCTGGGACAAAGATGCTGCTGTTACATGGGTGTGAAATCCTGCCTTTAGGAAAGTCTGTGCTGATGCGCTCACTGAGGCCAGCAGGGAGCTGAGCCACTGCTTCAGGGCTGTTTTGGCTGCTGTTCCAGTTCTAAGACATAAACTGAGGCAGGCCAGGGAATTGCTGTGAATTTCTTCTGTGTCACTGCAATGAAAGCTTTGATTTTAGAGACTGCCAGTCACCAGCATCCACTGGATTGCTGGAACAGAAACGGGGCCGGTGACTGATAGCAGATGGCCCAAGCTGTGCATGGATGGACCCATGCTATGTATGGAACAAACGCCTAAGACGCCCTCCAATTCTGCATATACTTATTACAGATACTTGTTTATTTTAACTTGCAGCCTGCAAAAAAGAAACAGCGAGCACAAGTCATTGAATTCTTCATTGATGTTGCCCGAGAGTGCTTTAACATTGGGAATTTTAATTCACTGATGGCAATCATTTGTAAGTACAGCTTCTAACCATCAGCTGTCAGAGATGGAAAAGGAAACCCGACTCTTATCCATGGCTCTCTTTTCTTCTTTCTCTCTCATAGCTGGAATGAACATGAGTCCAGTTTCCCGGCTAAAGAAGACTTGGTCAAAAGTGAAAACAGCCAAATTTTTCATTCTTGAGGTAAAAGACCAAACCCAAGCAAGTTGATACACTGCTTGAATTGTATCCTGGACTTTTTCATTTGTGAATTTTCACATTGTATGAGATGTTTGCAGATATGTTTCACAGGCAGAGGGCCAGATTGCGGCTGAAGTTTCCCAGATGTAGTGAGGAAGGTGTGAAGCTGCTGATATCTAGAGGGGAATCAGAGCGCTCAAATAGAAGGAAAACCAAAACTAAAATATGAGACTACATGCAAGCCATAGTGCTTCCACTAATGGCAGTTTTGTTTGGCCATGGGCACAATGCTGCGTGTAAAGCTTCCCAGCTATACCATGGATGTTGAGTGAACAAGGCTTAAGGTTGTTTTTGTATTGAGGATTCTGGGATTTGGCATATATAAGATGAGCAGTCCTTATTCTTCATGTAAAAACTCAGTAAGCTGTTAGTAGAAAAATCAAAGGTACAAACAGCCATGATGTGTAGATGTCTCCTTGTATCTTTGGTTCATGGGTGTGTATATCGGGTTTTGAAGATGTAGGCTAGGCTCTGCTCAGGGTTCGCTACAACTGAGGATAAAGTTGTCTTCAGAGGACCCATGTCACTTTCTAACCAACATGTCTTCTTTCCTGTATCCAGCACCAGATGGACCCTACTGGTAACTTCTATAACTACAGAACAGCACTGCGGGGGGCTGCTCACAGATCCCTCACTGCACACAGCAACAGGGAGAAGGTAGGTGAGACCACATCCCATTTATCTCCAAATCGATGGTGTGCATTGCAGCTGAGAGTCAGTGGCTCAGAGACTCAATGCAGATGCTCTCCTCCCTTCCATGGGTCACCAATGCAAGGCTCGTGCACTGCTAAATGAAATTGGAAATGGAAATGTGTGGCTGAAAGGAGTCTGAAATGGATCACAGGGCTTTTGTGGACTTGCTTTTGGACATTGGGGAGCAAGAGAGGGCAGGATGCACTATGGACGACTGTTGCCAGCATAGAATCAGAGAATGGTCTGGCTTGGAAGGGACCATCTAGTTCCATCCCCTTGCCACAGGCAGGAACACCATCCACTAGACCAGGTTGCTCAAAGCCCCATCCAACCTGGCCTTGAATCTCTGTGTCCCTGGAAAATACACATTGTTTAGATTAATAAACCTGATGGAACAGGTATTCCAAACTAAAATGACTTTTATTTTGGTATGGAGCATCAGCTTGGCAGCCCAGGTGGATCTTTTGTTACAGCTCTGCCAGCCAGGCCCCTGTGCAGACAAGCCCCTATTGTGCAGCCTGTGATTTGAGATAGAGAGCAAAGGGCACAGCTCTCCGAGATGAGGTGGTTCTCCATTTACATTAGGGAAAGATGACTGACTTACCACAATTCCTGAGGTCTAGTCTGAATCCATTGCAGCAAATTTGGGGTGAAGTGCTATCCTTGTGAATTTTCATTTCATTTGGTTCTTGCTGCCATCTCGGTGAGCAAGAATTGAAGTGTTTGATCAGTGTTCGTGGAAGATTTGTAGCTTTCTGAGATGTCACTGATGTTGCAAAAATCAGGTTGACGAGATGTTAGTGCAGGATGCCCCTGATTTGTGACCCAATGTGTTTCTTCTTAATTTTCTTATTTCTCCATTCAGTTTTCTGTTGTTATTTTATGAAAGAGGGTTTGTTTTTAACATCGCAATTGCACATAGTCATAAACGGGTGATCTCTGCGCAGAGCATGGCTAAGGTAAAGTAGATACCACATGAAGCAGCATAATATGTAATTTAGTATTCGTTCACCAGAGGAGCCAGGCCAGATGCTAATCTCACATCCCTGTAAATTTGATGTAAATCTGCTGAAGCTAATGGAATCTCACGGCATTTACAGTGAAATGAGATCAGCATCTGGTCGCAGGCTGACTCAGCTGCAATGGGAGTGTGCTGAGTTGGTCTGAAAAGCATTTCTCTGTGCAAAGAAGAGATGGATGTTTGTGGCTGGCAGAGAAATTCTTTTAACTCTCTCACACTGCAGTGAGAATCTGTCAGTCTGAGATGCTTCTGCAGTTTAGTTCTTCTACGACCATCATATATATTCAAACCAGTCGTTTTATTGTTTGACTTAATTTCCTGTGGAAGTTATCAATCTCCATCGTATCTGTACCCCTAGCTGGTTAAGACTGAGAACAGAGAGGTTATTACATTGAAAGGGATCTATTTTACATAAGAAAAAGCCCATATTCTATTTCTCCTTGCATAGATAACATCAGTTCAAGAAAATGCTCAAGCATATGATTTGGTAGCTGCTTACAGTGGGTATTTTAAAATGTCAGATACAGCAGATCATGTAATTCTTGCTGTAGGAATTGAGGAGTTTTGTTTCTTTTTGTAAGCCAGATGATCAGTTATTTGTTTCAGTGAGTTTGAATAAGACTGGAAGAACACGATCGCTTTTTTGATAGAAAATGTTGTTTCTTGGCAAACATGTAGCAAAGCTCACTCTGAAGAAAGATTTATCTTCAAACTGAATTGTGCTTACAAGGGTTGGAGATCCCAGTCTCCTCCACCCCTTTTCTTAACAAGCGGCCACCCCAGAAGCACAGATAGAGGCATCAGGGCTCAGTCCGTCTGCTTGAGAAGGGGAGGGAGTGCTCTTGGCACAGACCAACAGACTAAGCAGTGGGTTATGTCTCACAGGAAGAAAAACTGCCTGTGGGCTCAGAGGAGCTGATGTTTAACTGGCAGACTCACCAGAAACATTACTTTGTGCTCCCCTTGGGGCTGGTGTCTTGGCTGCTGAGTTCTGCACAGCACTCGAACAGAAACACAGCTCAGGGGCTAAATTACATCCTCAGCGAGAGACGGGGTGAGCCAGTGAGCTGGGACAGTGACCTCCTCCTCCTCTGTGCACACATCTCACCCGAATCCCCATGTGACATCAGCCTTCGGGCACAAAGAGCGCTGCCTGATTTCATCCCTCGCTCCATCCTCATCCTCAGGGTGCTTGTGTGAGACTGCAGCTCAGGTTGTAGGACAAGGATCTCAGGATAACCATAGAGGATTCCCTGACCTCGGTCCGCACTGTTCAGATCCAGCCCTTCTCTCAGTGTGTAAACAGCATAGTTACAACTGCTCACTGCTTCTCCAGGAGCAGGCTTGTCAAAAGGCATGGCAAGGCAGCTCTCAAAGCTGAGAGATGCAGTACAGTGGCAGAAATAAACCGGCCAAAGTGCAGGGCGAGAGAACTGGTAATGAAGAAGGGGTGATGTTTCATGCAGAATTCAGAGGGGTGTACTTGTTAGGAGCTAAGCCTGGTTTTATCTGTGCAGTCAGCTGACCTATGCCACCTCCAAAATTAAGTCATTCCACTGAGAAACCCTGCATTGTGCTAATGACATGTCTTTGGCTTTGAAATGTTGGGAATATGTACAGTGCGGTACTGTGTGTTGTTGCCGTCTGGTGCCTTGGAGGAAGAACATGTCTGATCTCATTAGCTTTCTTCTTTCTGCAGGAGGCAATTGTCCTTCAGCATGTGGGTGGGTTGGATGGCACAGGGAGGGGGGAATCAAAAGGGAGTGAAATCTGAGTTTCTGGCACTAACCCAGATTTTATGCTAGCAAAGTGCCTGGATTGAAGCCAACATTAGTGTCTAACTATATCCACTTTTGCTGCTTTTCCTACAGAAATTTGGAAAACAAAACATACAGGGTAATATATTTTTTTATTGAGAAAATAAATGGTGACTCAAAGACAGAAATCTCGTGCCAATGTGGAGAGAACTGGTATCCTGGGGTACACCTTTGACGCCTTTTGGATGCAGATGAGAACAAGCTCTGCCCGCGCTCTGAGCTGACTGGTGGCTTTGTAGCATGGCAGTGAGCCCACATCCATGTACCTTCCCTCTCAGCAAGGGTTCTTGGTTATGTTTAGTACCACTAATGATGGTGACTTAGCTCCCAGGCAGTGCAGAGCAGGGCTGAACAAGCTTGCATCTGCCTGCAAAAAATAATGTAGACAGAACCTGGCAATAATTTCTTGCTGGGGATCAGTGTCTGGCTCCAGCTCTCTGTATCTTTCCACCTTATAAGACCACACTGGCTACAGAGTTAGCATCAGTTTTGGTAGAAATAAACCATGCAGACTGATTTGTATTCTTTACCTTAGGTTGACTGATCTAGTTTGGATGATATAAAAAATGAATCCTGAAATACACTTAGCTCAGTTTGACTAGAAGTTGCTCTACCTCACCCTGATAGGAGGGCTCAGCATTTTTGGGGTTCAGGCTGTGCTTTGTTTCTACTTCTATATTGTATCAATGGGATGTGTCAGGATAATGCCAGTGGCTCTCGGAGTGTCAGCCCAGGCTTTTTTATGGCTATTGCACTGACATTGCAGAGTGTATCAGTGGCTGGCCTACAGAAAGCCAGCAGAGATGCAGATCTTGAGCAGTTTACTGCATGTCCTATTTTAGCTGAAACAGAAATTGGCTTCTGTTTTCACAGCAAGATGTGGTAGTAGCTTGCAGACTCTTTGCCTCAGTAAGTGTTTTCACATCTATGATGTGCTCACGCTCGCTGTTGCATCGTGAAGGCTGTAGACTGGAAAATAACAGCTGTCAATCCTGTTCTAGGTCCATTTCATATCCCATTCCAGCTGATGTGCAGCATTATATGGAATAACAATACAACTACTGTGAGAACGGTGAGGTGCTGGCACAGGGTGCCCAGAGAAGCTGTGGCTGCCCCATCCCTGGCAGTGTTCAAGGCCAGGCTGAACGGGACTTGGAGCAACCTGCTCTAGTGGAAGGTGTCCCTTCCCATTCCACGGCCATGGAACTGAATGATCTTTAAGGTCCCTTCCAACCCAAACCACTCTATGATTCTATGAAATTAAATACTTAACTAAAGGATTGCACCAATGGCTGGTCTTCCATGCCATGAAGGCACTTCAGTGTATGCTTAACTAGCTACAGTTCAGTCAGTTCACAAATAGGCCAGTGGAAGCATTTGGGCTCTTTAGCATGTGATGTGCTTTTAAGTTCATGGTGATGAAGTTTATACTTAGTGGGTAGGTGTTGCTGTCATAGGAATACGGTCACAGAGGTGGCTGCTGATCTTATAGCTCAAACCCTCTAAGTGGCCTTTTTCTATCACAGTGCTACTGCTGGAGAGGTGGGTATACTCAGATTTGAATATCAAATCCAAGAGCTCTGGGGGTCAGCTTTGTCATGGACTGGTCCTTTGTGTTATCTCTTTTCCCCATAGAGTTGTGATATGTGAGGACCCAGAGGGAGTCCTGCACTCTGGGTCTCTGCTGAAGTGCTGGGGATGCACTTCAGGAGCGCTGTTACTGCCTTTTGCTGTAGAACATCTGGCACCAAATTTATCCTTGCTGTAATTCCAATAATTTCAAGAGTTCTACCTAGAAGTAGACATTTCCCTTAGCAAATTATGACGTGACTGATGGGTTAGAGAGAAGGCTTGGATCACTGCTGTATGCCACTTTGCCCTGGATGATGCCCAGGGCTTATTTGGAGCACTACAATGATCTCTCTGGCTACTGTTGGCAGTTTCCTGTCAACTAACTTAATATTTTCAATCCTACTGTCTGCAGGTTAATTTGGAGAGGCAGGTTGTACTAATCCGGCACCAGGAAGGAAATTATATGCCTCAAGAGGTGGCTGTGTGTGGAGCTGTTGAAAATGAAACAGCTCCTGATTAACTGTTTGTAGACAAGTCCTCAATCACCAAGTATTATTGTCGTTCCTTGGTTAGGGACAACACTGGCTCTTTGCTTCCCACATGTCTTTAAATTGCTCCATTTGTGTATTCAACATCTTTGCTTATAAAGGCCCAACAGAGAAGGGAAGAGCTCTGCAATTTTATTTTGCTCTTTGCTGTCTAGACTTGTCATCAAGCAGTGATGCTGTTGGTGATAAACTCTGTTATTAGTATTTTGTTAGTCATGTTATTCTGCTCAGTGAACATTGTGTTCGGTTCATATTCGTTTCAGCGTATGTTATCCCGGTGGCTGAAGGTATCCCACTGTATCCCACTGCCCTTTTGCTTGCGATCATTGTACTCCTTTTAAGTGCATAGCACACTGAAAAGTTAGTATTTCTTTTTTCTCCTGACTGAGTTCTTTTTTCATGCAGAGAAAATACTAAACGGGAAAGATAATAGTTATGTCATTTCTCTTCACAGATCGTGATCCCCTTCTTCAGCCTATTGATCAAAGACATTTATTTTTTGAATGAAGGATGTGCTAATCGCCTTCCAAATGGACATGTCAACTTTGAGGTAAGCTCTGAAAAATGCTTTTATCTATCCCATTCTGATAGCATTATCTGAGACTGTTTACCTCCAATTTCAGTGCAGACCAACAAAGACTGCTATGCCAAAAGAGACGATCTCAATTGACTGTGAAAGTTAAACCAATCCTAGAATGTTTTTAAGAGAATTAATATGTATCTTTTATATAAACATCACAAGCAGATAATTCTGACTTGCTCCTTCAGTGTTGGCATTGTGAGAGAATGAGTAATGCGTAAAACACCTTAAATTAGAACTGTTAGAAGGCCTAAAGAGTTGCGAGGCGTTAGAGTCGCTCTACTTTATGTAATTTATATCTATTTCTGCTCCTTCCTGTTCCATCAAAGTTTAAGTCCTCTATTCTTAAGTACACATGTATAACCCAGAGCTTTGTTCATGGGTACATTTTCATTTAAGTACAAACTGAAATGGCTTGTAAGAAGAAATGTAGCACACCCTTTCCTCTCTCTTTCCCCTTTAAATGAACTGTGAAAATGTACCCATCTAAAACAGAAAAGGCTCTTTTCTTCTAATGTCCTTCTGGTTAGCATGAGAGATCCTGGATCCCAGTCTTCTGCTTGGATGTACTTGTTTTAGTGAGATAATCTTACTGGATCTGAGTGGAATGGTTTTATGTTTACAGAAATTTCTGGAACTGGCTAAGCAAGTAGGAGAATTTATAACATGGAAGCAAGTGGAATGTCCCTTTGAACAAGACCCGAACATCATCCACTACTTGCATACTGCTCCCATTTTCACTGAGGATGGTAAGACTCTCTACAGTCTCTAATCACTTAAAATATGTCTCTTCATCAGTCCTCATTCATATGCTGATCCATGCTTTGATCTCTCTCACTGACCAGTCCTGGTTCTTTCCTAGTTTTCCTACCATGCAACTTGTTTTTATTCCCAGTCTATCAATGTGGTTTTGCAAATACAACCTTCTAGCTCATGAAGCTTCTTCCCGATTGTTTTTCTTTTGTCCATATCTTCTCTATAAGGCAATACTTATTATGTCCATAATTTCTCTATAAGGAAGTTGCCATTGTAGCCCTACTTTTGTAATCATGAAAAGAGGCCACACAGCCGCATTGTGGACTGCTGTGAATGTCAGCTGTCCCTTAGCTGCTTGTTCTGTGATTGATGGAGCCAGAACTAATCTCTTCCACAAGCCAACACTGTCATCTCTTCAGTGAGCACAGCCCAGGGTGATGGCAGTCCAGCTGACCTCTTTCTCTACAGCAAAGAAATGTTATCTACAGAAAAGAATTTTTAAGAAAATCTTTTCTAGGAATTAATTTTCAGCTGCAGCCTCGAAAACCCTGTTCTGAAGTTATTTCTCTGATTGTCTTTTTCTATTTATCTGTCCTCTTCAATTTCATATCCAGCGTGTCAGACTGTGTCATTTCATATTGGTTTGTCTCAGTTGCCTCTTGGTACATTGTCACGCACTGAATTGTCTGTAGCTGTATTCCCATCAGCTATACTGGCGTTGGGTTTATTTTTTTCTTGATTTCATAGGCAGTTTTCTGTACTAATCCAAGTTAATCAGACCAAGACAGCTTTTATTTCACAGACTGCTTCAGAACACAAATTACTGCATCAAAAATCCTGCCTAAATCCTAAGAAGGACTGCCAAAATAGGCTAATTAATGTGATTAAAGCAGTGGGTATCGGAAGGAGATAGGATGGAGGCATTTGTTTTAGGCTCTAAAGGGACAGAAAGTGAAAGTCAGGAATAAAAGTACAGTTTTCAGGCTGCTGGACCAAAAAAGGGTGACCTCAACCCACTAATTGCTTGCAGATTTTCCTTCCCCCATATTCATAGTGCTTTCATGAGATGCCTTTTGCAGAAGCCACAGGAGGCCTCATCTACTACCCGGGGGAAGTGCAGAGCAGAAAGACCTGTCCTGAGCAAAAAGTGGGAGAGTGTATTAGAACTGCAACAGTGCTAAGTGAAATGCAGCTGTAGTACGCTTGTCACAGCGTGGTGGAATGGCAGGACAACACTTGGATATTAAAATGCAATTAATTGGAGCACAGAGTTGAATTCTGAGATGGTTCCAGCATTAAAGCATCAACAGTCAAACGATGAAATGTATGTGGATGCAAATCACAGCCTACATAAAACAAAATCTGTGAAGACAGTGAGATACTAATGCATCAACAGCTTTTGCATAAGAGATTCTACAGCCTAGACACACTGTGGTGTCAAAAAATGCATCCTACAGTGCAAAGTTTTGCACTGTAAAAGACCTGTTTATTTTCTTCTACTGTGTTTCTTCCCTGGTTTCTGTAACTCATTCTTGCCTTGAGGGTGTTTTGTATCCATTTAAGATAGCGTGTCCCTATAAGCTTTAAAAAGATTGAGGAAGATAAAGTTGTGTTAAGTGATGGGAATATCTTTAATTTTAAAAAGTGTATTCATTTAGCTCTCAGCTCTCACTGTCTCTCTTTTTTAATGTTCATATACCACTCTGGTAGCAGTCCTGTGGTGGAGTAGATAGGCCCGTATCTACTCCATAGTAGTATGGAGTAGATATCCTATATGCAAAACCAGAGATCATTTAACTGCTTAATATTGTTATAAGAAGGTCATGCTAACATATTTTAACTCCAGGCTCCTTTACTGTTCCATCAAAATTAACCAAACAGCTTTCCAAAGGTAGACATTTGAGCTCACCATTGGTGTCCTACTGATTACCAGCTACCTGGTGGACCATGAAGTTTTAAAGTTTCTCTTGCTGTGTGGTACAATATAGGACATACAATGATGCAGAGAGGTAGGGGGGTACTGCTGCTGTTGGAATAACACATATCTATCTTCTCCAGGTTTGTATCTGGCTTCCTATGAAAGTGAAAGCCCGGAAAACCAGACGGAAAAAGACAGGTGGAAATCCTTAAGGTAACCACTGACTTTATCATCTCATTTCTGAAGTACCTCCAAAATGGTGCACTGATAAGCAAAGCTTGTAAAGTGCTGGCATTTAAAACGTGACCTCTGATGGAGGTCTCTTCCATTTAAGACTATTCTACAGAGCTGAGGCTGTACTGATAAAAACTAATCGTAATCTCAAACTATCCACATCTTAAAGAATACCCTCCACTCGTGCATTCCCTGCCCATGACAGGGAGGTTGGAACTAGATGATCTTAAGGTCCTTTCCAACCCGAACCATTCTATGATTCTATGATTTATACAGTGTGTACCCAGGCAGAAGAAGCCTGATGTAGATGAAAAGTGCTCTGGGTTAACTGGATCTTTCTACAGTTTACACCTCTTATAAGAGACATAGAATGGTTTGGTGTAAGCGAGAATCTGAAGAGAGTGATGTAAAAAACCAAACCAACCACCACCTTTATATTTGCCTTTTTTCATTGTTCTTATGTTTTAAATTTACAGATCGACTATTTTAGGGAAGACTTGAAGATTAAGAGATTATTGCAGTAGGTCAAGGAAAAGAAATCCGCAAACATTTTGCACTACTGATTCCAAAGATGCCTGTTTGGGATTTAGACAATTTTTTTTTGTTTGAGTTTTTTTGTTGGGTTTTTTGACTGCCTGACATGATGGATGAACTGGATTCATCCACCGAAATCAACAGAACTGTGTGCACAATGATGCTTTTCTAACTATGAGACAGAGAGAAGAAGGACAAACAGACTATTTGTGGCTGTGCCCAAACTGCATCAGGATCGCTGTAACTTTTGCCTCTGAAGGAAAACATAAGAAAATCAGGAGTGTGGAGAACCGTGGTACTGCAAAAGAGAATGGGAAAGTATGTAAAAAGGAAAGCAGAAACCACACATGAATATTTCAGAAGCAGGTGCTTCAGACAGCAGCTCTTTAAACCCTCTGAGGATTGTAAAATTAAATCAAACACAGACACAGCAGCAATCTGGTTAATTGCTGAATGAAGAAGGAACTTAATCTTACATTAGCAGTCCCCCGGCCTTGTTGAACAAAGCACTGACTGCTACAGGTATAAGCTTCCAGCGGATGAAAACTGACATCGCTCACTCATATGTACACGTGTATGTCACACATAGACCACAGCAGCATGGGCCAGTCGTACAGACCCTGTGAGTTTTAACAGAGGACAATCTGAAGTATGACTATTGCTTACTTATTCTTCCCACCACTGTTGTTGCTTTTCTTACTGTGAATCTTGGCAGATCTGAGGAGGGTGCAGAATGTAGATGGTTTTGCTTAAAGACCCCCACTACCACCGAATCTAAAGCTGAACTGAAGAAGCAAATTAGTCTGGACTCAACGTACCCCTATTTAATGTATGTAGTGTATTCTCTAACTTTGTTGATGCTGAGTTACATCTTTTAGAGGGTTTTATCACACTTAAACAAAAAAGATGTGACATTACCATTTGAAAAAACTCTGTCAGGTTCCAATTAATTCAGTACTGTTTATTCCGCAATGTGATACTAAAAGGATAGGGAGAGGGGGATAATTGCTCTGAATATTGGAACTACATGGTATGCTTTAAGAAGACAAAGGGTTTCAGACTAGAATGCACTAAAGAATTTGCCATTCATGAGCAGGTAACTATTTTTCTCTCTTTTATTTTTAGGATCTAAACCATGTTCACCATTTCCTTACAGATAATACAAAGTAGGGACTACGTCTTGTGTTTAAAGTTGTACAATAATCAAGGTGCTACTGTAATATATATTAAATGATAATGAACTATATGGATATTGGATTCAAAACTAAGGCCTAACAGTAGACTATTTGTATGTGGAAGGACTGTTCCCACCTGCCCCAGAAAAGACTTCAGAAAGCTTAAATGAAACCTAAATGCTACATGATATTGAACTTTGCATTTTATTACTGACTTGACGCTGGCCTTTTCAGATGCTCCAGTCTTTCTCTGTCCACAACAGGAGGATGTAATCCTTTCTTTGCGATCGGTAATAGTTTGTTTCAATACAAAGTGATTCCATATGGCTGTAGTGCTTTGAAAAATTAGGCTAATTACAAAACCTGGCGGTGTTTTTAAGCCAGAACACTGGAACAGTTCCTGCCCTCTGCCAGGTCTCAAGAGTTATCCATGCCTGAGTTGTTGACATGTGAGGCATTGCTGAGCTAGTGTTTGAGGGCAGCTCTGACAATTGAGCTGATCGGGAGTGCAGCAGCCTGAGACATGCTCTAGGTGATATACTAAAGGTTTGTAGCGGCTGTAGTGCAGTTCTTAGATTGGGTTATGATCTGTGAAAACCTGTGCAGTCTGGGCCATGGCCACTTGGAATCCTCTGCTCTTGCAATTACTGAGACGAGCAGGATAGCTTCTAGGTTTGCAAATGTAGGACTTCAGTTCTTCGTCTTGTATAGGTCTATCAGCACATGAATTCAAGTAGGGGGAACATAAAAAATGCCCTGTGTTTATTGGAGCTATGGATGGAAGAACTAAGCGTAAGGATGGTGCAACATCATTCTAGCCAGGGAATTATCACTATTCCAATGATAGTGTTAATATGCTGTTCGTTAATTTTTGCCATTCCGTCAAACAGAACCATTTCCAAAATGATGCCATTAAAAGCCTGTTAAATTCCAACCAAATCCAGAGCAATAACCATAAATATATCTACAACATTAAATGTGTTTGCTAAATGGTCATTTTTTTTCTTAATGTCTGCATCTGTTTAGCAGGCACAGTGTGACTTCATAGTGGAAATGTTGGTTTATTTATGTAAAACCCCATGTAGGTGGATGGGCTTTTTCTCCAAACCTGCTTTTTAAAACGCAAATCCTCACTCCTTTTCTAATGCGCCAGTAGAGACTGGTACAGCTGAGATTGTAACACCTGAGCATGAATCAAAATGTGATTTCTCCTGATAATACTTTATATTCTTGGGCACCTTCCATGAATTCAGGCAATTTCTTAAGTATTAGTTAAATTAGATCTCACAAAGTTTATCACTGTTGCAAACTAAACAACTTTCATAGTCCAAAACTTTCAAGCCTCAGTGCTTAAAATGGAAGCATAAATGTCAGATTTAGGTAGGTATTAAGGGCTTAGTGGGACTGTCAGAAGCACTAAATTATATTTAAGCCTTTATGTAGTCACACATTTAAAGGGTCTTTTTGTCAGAGGTGCTAAACATTCTCATCAGTTGGGGAATACCAAATCAGTTATTGCTTTAACGAGGTGTGTGATATTGATCCATGGTATCTGGTGTCCAGAGACACTGGCTGCTGGTTGTAAAATGACTTGGACATGAGAGTACATAGAAACTTAAGAAGACAGCACTTCTAAAAAACAGACCTTAGGAATCACAGCTTGTCTTCATAAAATTTCCTATTAATATAAATACTAACAATGTAAGCCTTAAGTTACAGCTGTCGGTTTCATTTGTAATTCATAGTTGGCCTAACTAGAGTGTACACCCAGGAGGGTGGTTAGAGCCTTGTTTCAGCAACAGGTTTTACAGTGTGACCGGAACTGAAAACAACGGAGGACACTTTGGGGAATAAATTTCTTCCAAAAATGTATTAACATTACAGAACAATGAGGAAAAGCATCCCAATAATTAGTGTTTTCTTGCTATAAATGTGTAAAGAACTCCTACCATGCTGAAAAGAAAGCAGTATCACTTAAAACCAAGCACTAGGCATGTAGTCATTAGACTAACATCTATACAAGTTACTGTTAGTAATGTCATGGCTTCCTAATTCCACTTTTTTCAGTGGATTCACCTCATTGACAGCTGCTTGAACTAATGCTGCACAGAGAGCTGAGCAGAACTGAACCTATAGGTCTTGTAGTGTTAGTACCAAAACCCTAAGCTAGTAAAATGGGAATATATGACACAGAGTCTTTCAGAAGCATTAACTTTGCTTCTGTGTGCACAGCAATATTTTAAAAGACCCAAATACATGAAATCACTTCTGCACCTCCTCTAGTGTAGAGGAGTAGCAAAAGTCCTATTTTTTCATTTCTAGAGTGTGCCATTCTGCAACACGGGGCTAGATAAAAAGCCTGGTGAAGAACAATGAGGGAATTGTGTGCCTTCAGCTTGTGTTGAAGTCAGTAGATGAACTTGCTCAATGCCTTTCAAAAGATACTTCATCATACAATCTTGCTCTCAATTTCATATCAGCATCCATCACATTACCTAATTAAAGGTGGTGGATGAAGGCCTGCTGGACATGATGGAATTTTGAGGGCAAAAACCTCTCGGAATGAATCTAGCACACGAGAACCCTGTGCACCAAAGTACACCAAGTTTAGCCTGTCATTATTCCTTCTGTTAGGCTGTGAACACAATCCTGTCATGCAGCTGGCTGGAAGCTCTCTGTGTGGATAGAGAACATGGAGATCTGGAAGCAAACTGTGATCCCAGCCACTGCTGAGATGGCACTTATCAAAGTGTGAACACAGCTGCTCAAGCACTTCAAGTAAGAAGCAATTTAAGCATAGAGATATTTTTCTCAGCTTGAAAATGTTTTATGATGTGGTCAGTGGTGATAAGATAATCACTCACTTAAAATCAAGCTAGTCCCTTACTGATACCTTCGTTACTTTGTCATGGTTTATTGCAATAATTTACGCACCTTTTCTTAAAGCACATGAGCACTGGTTTGCACATGACTGTAAATCCAGTTTAGAAAGAGCTCAGATTACTGAATATGTAACTGGAGTTATCAATAAAAAGACATGTTAGTAGAAAGAATAGTTATGCATATCAGTGTAAAGACATTAGTTAACCATATCTGGCCTAAAAATGGCTGTGTTCCATAGAACAAGACTGATCCCAAGCACAGCGATGTGCCAGAGGAAGAACACCAGTTGATTTTTATGGGCTTTGGAGCAGTCCTGCAGTTATTAACTACAGTTTTAAGTTATTCATAGGGATTAATTTTCATTGACAACTGGTATAGTCCCTGGCCTTTCTTTTGAGGCAGGTGCAACTCTCAGATGGGCAGGTGCACTGAGCAGGGTGAAAATCCAGCCTTAGCAAAAGCTTTCTTTGACGTTGTTGGAGTTTCAGCAGCAAATTCAAAGACTAAATCTGATCCAATGAATTAATTCACGTCTGTAAGCAAAATATGACTGTCTGGCTCTAAGAACCTTTCTGTCTTTTTAGACTGGTAGAAATCAGCCTTTCTGTCTCAGGTGTCTCTTTCTTTGGAAATTAAAACCCCGCTGATTGTGAACTGATTAATTCTATTGTTGTAATTGCAGAATGGGGTTAGAATGAAGTGACAAGGAAACAGGGAAAAGCCCCTTTGTTACTGCTTGAAGGCTCATTGTAAGCTAAAGACTTTCTTTTCTTTTGTCCTTTTTAACATGATCTGTGGAGTGAAATTACCTCAGTAGTTGGTGCAGGGCATTACTGAACTGTGGCGCACATATATCTGTTGTCTGTACGGCAGCACATACACGAACAGTGGGATGCAGAGATCCTGTACAGAGCTGACATGCAAATTCATATCTGAGCCTGCAACTCTTAGTTTTCTGATGCTGGGACACATCCCTTTTGAAAGGTAGGAAGTTCACCTGGGGCAAAGCCTGCTTCCCTGTCTATCCAACAGAATTATTACAAGAAGATTCTTTAAATCCTCTAGAGGATTTGAAACACTGAAGAATTTGTTACATAGTTGACAGAGATTTTAAGATCTAAGCAACATGGAAAAATAAGTACTTAAAATTACGAGAAATACCTTGTTAACTTTCATATTTCACAGCATGGCAGCAGAGTGGAACAAGATACCTGTGCATATCTTCCTATTAATATCAATGGCTGCTGGGCAGGCTAAGGCAGGACAGAATACAGTGAAATACTGATACAGAAAGGTGTACCAAGACTTGTGTTTTAGTGTTGAGTATGTTGGAAAGAAAGCCCACTGCCTTAGAGTGTCTCCCTTTCCCTGCAACCACAGTGAGCAGTTCTGTGGAGCAGCTTTGCTCCGAGCTCAGCAGAGGAGGCAGAACAAGTTCCATTTTTTGATGGAACAGATCTGTTCTGTATTCATTTCTTTTACAATTCTTTTTGCATATTTTCAGATATGCAGAAAATACTAAATACGTTAAGCTAAGGCTCATACAAGGCATCACATCCTGCATTTTTTCCTTATGCAAGATGTAGATAAGTAGCTGACAGCTCATATAGGTGGTATTTCATATACTCTGTGTAGGTGCAAGACACTGAAACTCGGGCTATAAGCTCAGCTACAGAAAAAAGCTAAGTATGAGTAACCCCCGTGTAGATCCCCTGCCCTGCACTATGGCCAGAGGCAGGCTGCAATGCTGTAAATTCAGAGTGGCTTTAGACTGCTCGCTCTTCCCTTGATGACTTCCCCCCCACAGAAGAGGTATTTTGCTCCATAAACAGCTCTTGCAAAATGCCATAAGAACATTTTTCTAGTTCTTTCCCATACAAGGGCCCTATATTCATACTCCAGAGCTGTCATAATAGAATAGGAGTCCTTCTCCTTTCATCCTTGTGGCTCTAAAACTTCCAACCTGGACTAATACGGCACTAAAGCAATGTTCCCAGGCTGCCTTGAATGCAGAAGACTTATAGTTTATAGCTCATGAGTCCTATAAGTAATATCTGCACAGGAAACTTCCTTCTAAAATGTGCAAGCCCACTTAATGGACTTCTGACCAGAAAATTCCATAGTCCAACTACTTTTCAGAGAAATGTGACTTCCTCAGTGAACTGTTAATGGTCAGTACTACATCACTGCTTTCGTTACTTAATTCTGCTTCTAAAATGCCAGTCTTTTTGAGACAACAAAACATATGGTGCTTTCTTGATGTTTGGCCCATGGATAAAGAGTTAAGGAAACGGGGGCTGTAGTCTGGACAGTTGACATCATGTATTTATTTCCATAACGGCCCAAGTTGGGTTATCACTTACAGTCTGTCCTTGCCTTGAACTAGGAGTTGTTCCAACAGAATCCTCCTAATTATTAAAACGTAGTGAAAGATGCACACACAAAGCTTTAAATTTGAGTTTTAAAATACGATTCAAGTACTTCCCTTAGGAGTCTGTCTGTAAAAAGACCATTGCTAGTACACAACACAGATGGGAAATAAATGATCCTCTGGGTTTCGAACTTTTAGCGAGTGTTCATCAGCTCATAAAGGTGAGAAATCAGATTGTTGAATATTTTCACTTTTAGTGACAGTACCAGCTGTCTTAAACCTGAACTCCAAGAATATACTATTCTATAACATTTAGTCACAGACCTGAAAGCATAGAGTAAAAAGGGGTAAGCAGAACTGCCCTTGTTTGCAGATTGAGAAATTCAAAGGTTGAATGACATGCCCAGGCTTGCCTGGGAAGCATGTCCTTTCAAAACATTATCCCATAAAGATATCCAGATCTTAGTTTTACATTCCTTCTGGTGTAACTCCTTTTTACAACTGTGCTTAGGAAAAGGGGAACTAAATTATCATTGTAGTTTCTTTAAAAGAATCAAGCTAGGAAATAAATATGGATTGAAAGACTGGTATATACTGATGATGTGAGTGAAAGTAATGAGGAGCTGTGCTTTTCCTGTGTCTTTCTTTAACTCAAGCAATTTCCTGTTATGATTAGCATTTTCAGGTTAAATTGAAAACCCTCTACCATCCATAATACTCAAACCATGTAGCTTTGTTAGAAGTCCTCAGAACAAATACGGACACTTTATTAATTGCACAGGCAGGAAACAGTAAAGTTACTTGAAAGTGGCTGTTATGATTTTGTGACTGTACATAGATCTTGCAAGATGTTAATGGTAATATGCATACTGTACCCCACATAAACACTGCGAGAATAGCATGGTCATTGTTACGCTTTATAGCTGTTGTGGAAAATGTCTTAACCTGCATTCATGATTATAGTGCCCATCCTATTCCCATGCCTTTTTATACAGTTGTGGTAAGGTTGTTATGAAATCCTTTTGTCAGTCATGTTCAAGCTAACTTACCTATGTATAGAATTTATATATTAAACCCCCCCTAATTTATACTGTGTTTTAACAGTTTGCCTGAACTGTCTATGGTTTCTAAATTTTGTAATGTGAGTGTCAAATAAGAAGAATAATTAAAAAGAGAAAAAGGCTCATCTGTGTGGATTTTGTTCTTCAGTTTTATTTGGAGTAGAGATTTCAACAACCACATATCTACAGAATAGGCTCTAAAGAAATTCAGGTTCCTTTGAAACTCCAAAGATACAAAGATGTCCTGGACTTCGTGGCAATTCATGACCTGTGGTTTCTGCTCTTCCTCTTTTTTCCACTTCACTGCTTCTCCCCTCATCCTTACACATTCAGAATGTTGCACTGCATGTACACTGCAAGGAAGAGACAAATTCCCTTAGTTCCCATAATATTTTCACAAATAGGAGTCATAGACTCGAAATTTCATAATGAGAGGAAAAAGCTGAGACTGGGCCTGAGTATTTTTAGTCTGTTCCTATAAAACTCCATGGTAGAACTGATGTTTAAATGTGTTCTTTTATTATTTGTATTGCAGTAAACTGAGAGCTTCTACAGAGATGAGGGACTCATTTCAGACATAATGTACAGTAAGAGACGTGCTTGCTTCAAGTAGCTTAATTTTGTTTTAATAAACAAGAAAGAGGCTCAGAGGTGAAACTCGCGTGTGGGTGTAAGTGGTGGAGTTTTCTTGATGTAACATTAGGTGTCTGCACCACATTGCTTCTGTGAGTATGTTACTCCTGTTCAGCACAGCCTGGCTCTGCCTGCTGTTACCCAGTGAGGACTTCTGCTCTACGCAAGTAGTGTCACTGACTCCAAAGCTTGCAGAAGTGTGATGTGCAACTTCCTTTCTCAGCACAGTGTTCCTACTCACAGCATCAGAGCTCTTGCCAAAAGGGACTGTCAAGCCATCTGGCTGAATTTCCTGTAAACTGTGGCTTTTTCAGGCTTCCTTGTGTCAAGCCCCTAAGTTTTTATTAGGCCGAAACATTTCAATCCTCACAAGGCTCAGTTGTGCCACAAACAGGGAGTGAGAAAAATCCAAGTTTGAACAGTCCCTTGTTCAATGGAATGGATCAGGTCAGCTCAGCCCAAGGTGATCCCAGCTGGACAATCACACTGTGTATAAAAACACTGGAGAGAAAACTTTACCTTGCCTGAGTGGCAATCTGCCAGCCCTTTAAGGCACGGTGTTCCAATTGCCCTTCATTTCTTAATACAGTGTATGAACACGCTGAGGGCAGCGGGGGCCATTCTAGCCTGGCACTGGCCACAGCTCACAGAGAACATTGTATTTGGCCACGACTTCTCACCAATGCACGTGTGGATGAACACAGGTGCCCCTGCTCACACAAGGTTTCTGGGTCACTGCTTTTCTAAGAAATATAATAACTCCTCTTGATTAACAAGGAAAATGTGTCCCTGAGCCATAACCCTATCTTATTCTTTTTGCCCTGGCTGAATATTTGCATGTTTCTATTCTAGTGCATAGGCCGCAAAAAAACCCCCAACCTATTTTAACATTATCCTTTTCAAAACCGAACTCTGATGGAGTGGAAATGCTGTCGGTGGGTTCTCACTTTGCCTTTCTGCTGATCCACTCATCCGAGCTCCTGTTATTGTGCTGAATTTACATATGCCACAACAATGTAGGACACTGGCTCCCTTGATCAGTAGTTATAGTGATTTGTGAAATGAATAATATATTTTCCCTGATACATCTCAGAAATGCTCCTGGTGACTTTTCCATCCCCATTCAATTCAGTCCCTGATGAACAGAGAGTATTGTCATTACTCTGTCCCTGAGCTCCCAAGCAAAGCTATAGCTGGTACTGCCCAATCGAGGGGACTATGAAATTGTCTCCCATCAGTACAAAACCCAAACCATGGAACTGCAGAAATCCATAAACAGCTAAAGGCAAAGCACAACTGCTCATCAACTGCTCTCTAACACTAACCAGACGAAGGAAAAACAAAACCAATACAGCTTTAATTAAGAGAAAGCAAGCACAGCACTAGAAGAACTGAAAGCCAGGAATTGTTGGCTCTGCCTTTGAGTCTTTCTGAGGCTTTGGGCAAGGCAGACAACCCCTGCTTTAAATTTTGTATCTGAACAATGAGGAAACTAAATGAGATTTACATCTCCTGAATAGCTGCTCTGAGCACGGATCACCTACTGTTGTAAAACATTTGAAAGACGGACCATCCAAAAATTGCATTTTGAAGCAAATGTTTTGAATGTAGCTTTTCATACATGCACAAATGTGTCCCACCAGGGTAATTGCACTGAATTGTAACATATTCTGCTGTACAAAGCAATCTAAAACATAGCTGCATTGTGTGTTACTCTCTCAAGTTGTGCATACGTTTGGTGTTGTAAAGTCTAATTAAACAAGGAAATGCCTCATATAAACAAAAGTAAATACCATACGGGTTGACAGCAGAAGTAGCTGTAACTACACTCAAATGAGTTTCCTTCCCAGTTTTGTAAATTTCTCTAATTTGATTCTTCACCATTATAATATCTCTATCTTAAGAATTACCATTTCTAGAGGAGCTGGTGCTTTGTTTGCACTACATAACCCAGTCCTGGCCAGTGGATTTCTCCTGATTTTATCCTTCTCCGAGGCACCATTTAGACTCCAGCTGACATTCCTCTACTGCTGGGTCTCCACTGCCACCTCCTGAACGGGAAGGAAAATTAACTTCTTTCAATACTGCTTTTCTTTTCAATATAGAGGTATTTTTGAAAGCACTTTTTGTTCAGCACAAAACGCAGCAGCAGAAACTGCTTTGCAATCTCTCTATAGAGGTTACTTTCTATAAAATCTGTTGTAAGGCTTTTGCTTCAGAGTGAAATTTCTTTATGTATGTTTGATGTGAAGGTGGTACAACCTTTATACACCACTTCTTCAGATTCAAAATGAAAAGCTAATTGTTCTTAACTTGTGATAGATTTGTTCCTCTTTCAACTGTCCTCTGACTGAAAACAATAGTTTTTTACTAGCTCCCATTCATTGTATTTTCATAATGGACAATAGTTATTTCCATCCCTTCTATTCCAGGCTGAAGATCCTTCTTCCTGACAGGAGAGAACCGAAACACCCTAGAACCAGAATTTTCCCGCTTCAGGGTAGTCAGTTCTGACAGTCTCTTCAGCATTAGCTTATTTTTTCCCATTAAATGGGACTTCCCCAAATGGGCAGGTCAACAGGAATCTTCTGTATGTTCACAACACTTCTGCAGGCATGTTCACATGTACATGCACACTGTCTGTGGATATAGTTTTATTCCTCTACCTTTTTTCTGCTGCTTGCAGAGAATTCCTCAGGCAGGGGCTGTATCAGTGGATGCTGGGAAACCTCTTGATGCTTTGCAGATGTTATTGCTAATATATGAATAATAACCAATCATTTACATGCTAAATGAGAAACAGTAAAAACACTGGCACCAAAGCCGCGTCGGGCATTGACAGATTTTGTATATGACAAAGACTATGAGGAAAGAGGTTTTTTGAAAACCACGTGGCTACAAACAGCTGTTAATGCTCCTTATCTTAGTTTCTCTTCTAAAAAAAAATCCAAACAAATGAACCCAAAAAGAGAAACAGGATTTCCACTCTAGTGCAAACGATGTTTAACTTCTTGTCTTCAGCTCACTGGCAAACAAATTTTAATTACAATTTTAACACCATAAACCGAAATATGTCTTCGTCTTAGTACTATTGGCTAAAACTTTGTGGGACTGACATCAAAAAGACACCAGCACTTGTTCAATACAAAGTACACTACACCTTAAATGTTCTGGGGTTTTCTGCAAAATCTTACTATATTAGAGGTAAAACTTGCTAACATTATTCTAGGAGTCACTGAGTTTGGGGATTCTTCAATTTACCCACCAATCTTCAGATATTTGCAATCTCCCCTGGGTAAAACATTGTGAGTTGATAAATTTGAAGCTTGTGTTTCAGTTCCACTTTCCCCTTGTTTTGTGTTCTCTTTACTCTAAAACAATCTCTTTGGGCTTATTAAATTCTGTCTGAATGCTAGAGGAGTTGGTACTACTGTTTTTCCACTGTAGAGCACTGCATTACTTAAGACCTGCAACACCAGTTTGGTTTTCTTGGAGCAAGGAAGTTATTTGTCTGTGCTGGAAGCACATGGCTAAGCTTGATTCACCACAGGACATTTCTAAGGGTATGAATCAGGAATGGCACCAGCAGCATAAGCCTCAGGCAGCCAGGCTGGCCGCTGCTGTGGTGGCCCTGGGCCTGCCCCAGGACCAGAAAACATGGCTTTGTTTGCACTCTGCAATGCACATCCTCTCTTTTTAGTGCTCAGAGCAATTACTCACGGCAGTGGGGGCAGGTTCAAGCTGCTGCCTTGGACAGGTAATCGATTTTATCAGGTTTTTACCGTGCAGCCTGTTAGCATCACTTAAGAATGCCTCCTCAGGGGCTTAACCTGCGAGCTACTCTTAAACACTGCAAGCACAAAGCCAGGACTAACAGTGGAACCAACCCGGGCACCAAACTGCTTAAATGGAACGTTCGTTGAGTTTATTAGGAGGTATTAATTAGCGGTGTGACTTCTGGGCCGCTCCACACAGTTGACAAGGTGCCGTTCAGCACCACAGCAGGGCTGCCCTGCAGGTCGGTGGTAGCCTCTGAACCGCTGCTTGATCCCCTGCATGGATTTGGGTCGTCGCCCCACACGGCCTCAGCTCCTTTGGGGCTGCCTCTGAAAGGGGCGCGGGGAAAACCCAAGCCCAGCTCCAGGAATTTGGGACCGTCCCCTCAGAGCGCCCGCCATGACAGTCCCCTCCACAGCACCTCAGGGGCGGAGCCTCCTCTCCCCCCCCCCCCAACCCCCGCTAGGGGGCGGCCTTTGTGCTACGTCCGTCTTGACGTTCTCTGCGTCTGACGTCACGCCGCACCGAAGCCGCGAGAGAGAGGGAGGCGAGGAGGAAGCAGTTTGTCGGCGCTCGGCTGAGGCCGCCATTTTGTTTGTGCGCGCAGGGCGGACACGGGGCTCGGTCGCTCGCGTTTGTGTCAGCTGTAAGTGGTGGAGGTGAATCTGCTTTCTCTGGCTCTTTGCATCTAACCTTTTTCCTCTCTTTTTTTTCCCGTTTCCAGGGGGGTGAAGCAGCGGGGAAGCGGGAGGGAGCGCAGAGGGGTAGCGAGGGGAGGCCGCTCGCGTTGTCTCCGCGGTCTGAGGGCCATAAGCGTAGAGCCCTGAGTGAGGGGTCGATGGAGGAGGTGTTAAGGTGGGCTAAGGATTCTCGGTAGCAGACCCTACGGTGAGGTCTCCTGTGGCGGAGAGGGCCTCTGGGGAGGTGTGGAGGAGGCTGGGGCGGGCAGAGCTGGGACCCCATGTGCGTTGGGCACGGCCGGGGTGGGGGCCGTGCGGCTCGGTTGTGCAGCGCGGCCTACACGGAGGCGTCTGGCGCCTGCCCAGATGGCGGCGGAGACGAGGCCTCTTCCCCCCCCCCCGCCTACAGCTCCAGAGGCCTCCCGAGGCCGGTAGAAGACACCCACAACCCATGGCCACGAAGTCCGCTTCCACGCCGGCGGCCGTGGGTTGGGGTGGTGGGTGTCTTCTGTAGGGCCTGCTCCTGCGCGTCTGTACGCCAGACGCTTAGATCGGCCTGGCACGATGAACTTTGGCCATCTCGGAGGAATAAACCTTTGAGCTCCTCCGATGCGTAGAGCCTGCCAAGTTTTCTACGAGAGGCATCTAGAAATTGCTGTGGCGGCAGCTTATGGTAGGGCTTTTGTGGCCTTCCTGAGGTGCTTCACGTATGGGTCTTTTACAAAAGGTCCGCGGCTCTTAATTGAGAAGCCTCATGGCAAAATGTGGGAGTGAAAACGGCCTGTGGTATTGATTAGGACCACATGCTATAGGAATGCATATGTTCATGTCAGCTGCCAGTATTACATAAGTCTTCGGTGCATAAATTTACAGGGAGTGCATAATAGTAAAAAAATCTTCAGGTGGCTCCTACTGTAAAGTGGATTGTGACGACTTTGGGCTTGCACAGACCAATTTAACAGTTTCCTCCTCATTTGCATGTACTTGGCTCCTTTAGGGACAGAATTTGCAACTTCCATCTTTATTCCAGTAATTCTTTGTGCACTTGAGTGTAGTTAAGCAGTAGTTAGTCTTCAACTAAACCTTTTTTCCAATTTTCTGTGTCATATGTCCATCTTTCCACCCCCAAGCTCCCTTCTGCAGGACGCTTTGATGATGATTTAGTTTAGGTATTTGTCCACTCTAGAGCCTTAGTGCAAAAAGCTCTACAGTGCCTTCGGCCAAATGGTGAAGGAAAAAAGGCAATCATAAGTAAAATCCTCAATTTACCTATAGCTGAGTGCGTGTGGGGAGCTCTTCCCCTAAAAAGTAGAATAATTGAAACCTGAGTATGCTGCTTTGTAATTTGAGTTATGTAGGTTGAAAATAGAGGAAAATGGCTTTGGATCTGTGTAAGAAGAGAAGAAACTTAGACATATAAATGAAACACTAATGGGTTTTAATTTTGTCTTCCTTCAGGCATTTTTGTCTGCAACTTGATTTTTATTTCTATTTTATTTTATACAATTTAATATTTTTGTTTCTTATTAATGTATTATAAGGGAATAAGATTTTTGCAAGCTTGTGATTTAGCTTGTGACTCACCTGAGGGGTGTACCATTCACCTATTTTTACACAGTTTGCCACTCTGTTCGCATTGTATTTCTAGTTTAAAAACAGATTTCTGTAAAAAACATTGGTGCAGGTGTCTCATGGTCTTTTTTTAACTACCAGCCTGTCACAAATAGTACAAAAGTATCAGAAAACCTCTTTTTTGGAACAGGCTTGCCATTACCATGTTCTGAAAGTTTCCTTCTTAATGCCTCCAGTTGGTATAGAGGAAACCAATGTTGTTCTGTGTAAATTTACACAATAAGAAAAGTAATTTAGAAACAAAGGTAGCAATAAAAAAACCCCAGTTACAGTGTCCAATTACTGTGGAAACCTTTTCTTGTCCTGTGTTAGTTCATTCTTCAGGATATATTGAAGCAGATATATAAGCTTATTCTTATTTTTAAAAACTCCTGCCAAAGAAGAGTAACAGATAATGGTTGGGTTTGTTATCCTCTTAATTTTACACCTTTGTATTTACTTTCCTTTTCTTTTTTTTTCCTTTTCAGTTGTGCATGTACCTGTTTGAACACAGAATTCCTGCATATAACATCCAGCAACAGAAGCTGGTGGGTTTTTGTCTTTGGTGAATCAGCTGAATTGTAAAACACCCACATACTTGTGTGTTAGTAGGGTTCACAAATCGTGGCTTGGCTCACAGTGCTCCAGGTTCTGTGTTAATGTATCAGAGTTCACTGTGATTGTTGCTTAAAAAAGTGTCTGTTTAACAGTAATCTGTAAAGAGATTTCTGAGAGAAGTTTTTAGACTGATTGTACATACTTTCAGGTTGTAACTTGGGTACAATATAGTATGAGTCCAGGTGTTGGAGTGGATGTTTGAAGATTAAGGTCTCTCTCCAGCAGAAGACAAAGGAAATGGTTGTGTTTAGACACTTGAGAATTTATTTAAAACAGGCTTTAATGACATGTTTGAAGCTATTAAGTGAAGATGAGTTGGCCTATTTAATCTTGATTTGAGTTTCGTAACAGTGTTACAGTGTTAGGAATACTACGTCTACTTGCCAAACCAAAATCGTACATGGGGGAAGCTGAGGAAAAAGACTTATTTGAGGAAATGGTTCCTTATAGTTCTGTCATATTTGATCAAACTACTGTAGTTGACTTGCATTTAGAAATACCAGTTTAATGGTTTTGTTTTTCGTGTGGTTGATGTGTTTTCTTTCCAGTGGCAGATGCGGCATTCAAAACAATCCCATTGTCCAGAATGGGAGGACAGAAAGAGCTGGGATCAAAGGAAGCACAGCAGCAGCCGGAAACGCAGGAAAAGGTCCCAGAGCAGTGGACGAGAAAGCAAGCACTATAAACCAAATCACATTTCAGAAAGGTATAAGACTCTGGATTGAGTAGCACTAATGTTTCTTATCGTGCCTAAAATAAATACATTTTCAAGATAAGAGTTTTTGCGTGCCCAGAGTTGGCAGTTCCTTAAGGTTTGGCTCGCTTAAGACAAGAGGTTTTGTTACCACAGTACCCGAACCATTGAATAGATATTCTTTAATAAAACAAGTAAATGTTCCTAGTTTATTTCACTATTGTCAGTTAGGTGTTGATACTGAATACAATATTAAACTTCAAGTAAAAACCATGCCTATTCATTTATTTAATGTGAACAAAGGGAGAGAAGGTTTGTTTAATCAATTCATACAATGGTAAGTACAAGTTTCTCTTACTAATTTGGAGGTGGTTTGCTTTTTCTCCCACACTGCTTTCACTGGAAAGATGTGTTTTCCTGCTGTGTTTTTTTCTCATGCCATGGAATTCTTTTAAGAGCTCTCTGCCTCAGTGGCTTGCTTAAAGGTTATTTGTGCAGAAGATCCTTGTTCCAGATACTCAGGTTTTTAATGTTTACTGCAGAGCACTAAGAACAATGCTACTTCTTTCAGTCTCCAGGTTTTATTTTTAACACTTTGAACATTGAAAGCGTAGAAGGGGATTATTGCTGTACAAAGAGTGTTTTATCCTATGACTTTGGAGATTGTAACTGAGTTGCTTAGTATATTTTAGGAAGTGTTTCTTCTTTTTGAGTCCAAGTTCCTTGCTTACTGTGCGAACAGATTATATACTGTGGACAGATTATATATTGTTAATGTGAATGGCTGCTGTGTATTCGAGACTGACAATGTTGTTAGACTCCTAATAAAGTAACATCAAAAGCTCCATGATTTTTGGGGAGGGAGTCGATTAGAAAACATTTTTGGTGTAAAGACAGATACTATGTAAGTCTGTAACTCGGCTCAAGTCGCTTATCTTGTTGGAACCTCAAGTTTTGGAAGTGGAGAACATTCACTTAAAATATATTTTCAGTCATTATTTGGACGATAGAGCCATAAATGAAAGAGACCATCATGACCGGAGATATGTTGAGGAATACAGAAATGACTTCTGTGAAGTATATGACCACAGGCATTATCACAGAGACTATGAAAAGAGTCACCATCACCACTATAGCAAATCCTCTGGTCGGAGCAGGAAAAGTAGTCATAAAAGGAAGCATAAGAGACATCATTGCTCCAGTCACCAATCACATTCGGTATGAGTAATTTTTAACTTTATTATTAATGAATTAGTGGTAATAGACTTCTTAAAAGAGTGCTAGAACTTCAGTTCCTGATCACAGGATCAGGATTTTAAGATACTATTAAAAAGGGATGTGTAGTTGAGTCCATTTGCGAGCATATGAGTATATTCTTAGTTGAGACTTTTGAATCAGTGTTGGGTTGGGAGGTGGGATTATCATCAGTTCTAGTAATACACTGGGATTAATCTGAAAAATGCTTTTTCAAAGTTGAAGACAGATAACTATCCTATTTCAAAGTACAGTCATCACTTTTGAGTTTTACAGCATAGTGAATTATGTTATTTCAGGTAGACTGAGGTGCCATCCATCCTATTACTAAAAGTAATTGAAGTGACATGCCTTTTTAATGTAAGCTGAATTGGAAGTATGAAAGGTGCATGTCTGGTAAATTGATAAGAACAATTCTACACCTGATTCCAGCTAACTTTGATAAGCCACGTTCCTGGCTAATGGAAGCTAATATCTTACTGAAGATGGGATAAGTTTGCTGCTTGCCTTCTTTGAAGGCATGCTCTCTGAATTTCTCATTATTGGCATGATGCCCACTAATACATCTTCAGCTCCAGGTGGTTTCTATTCCATTTCTGCAATAGAAACAGCAAATTGTGTTGGATTATACAATGCAAATTGAGAACTTCAGAGTAATTTTTCTTCTCTCTCTAAACATGAGGGAAGTAAAATTACTTGGTGGTTTTTGATATTTAGATTTCATGAAGTGTATGTTTTAATAATAGAAACATTTCGCCTGACTGTAAGCTTAGATATGTAAATAAATGCTGGTTTTTGCTATTTGCTAGCAGAGTATTAGAAGTAGCCATGTTGCAGTCTTAATCTGTCTTCAATTAAGCCACTGTTTGAAAAACAAAATTGTGTTGTTTTTTCTGTTGCTTTTATCACTTTAAGTATTTATCTGAAAATCTGTTCCTTGCCATGTTTTTCTTCTGTAACATAAACTGTGCCCTGTGAATTTCTGGGGACTGAATTTGAAATTGCTCCTGCCAACTGTTCGTGGCCTGGTGTGTAACTGAATGCCTGAATATCTCCCCGCTGAATGAATTGCGTATTCTGCCCTGAATTCACTCTGATATATTGATTGGCTGGACGATCTTGGTGCCGTTTCCAGAAGAGTCACCGAAGGAAAAGATCCAGGAGTGTAGAGGATGATGAGGAGGGTCACCTGATCTGTGAAAGTGGAGACGTTCTAAGAGCAAGATGTATAGAACATTTTTCAACACTTTTAAAAAACTTTTCAGCAAAAAATCTGTTTAGTATAGTATGTCAGAGGAGGGGGGCTAAAGAAATCTTCATTGCTCTTTTGTTCTGTTTTTTTTGTGCTTTTTTGTTTTTTTGCATATCTTCTTTTCTATAGAATTTAAATACTGTGTTCAAAAAGTTCCGATTAGTAAATGAATCTTGAGATTAGAACAAGAGATAGGGGTTTTTTTTTGGCTAACTTGTTTTCATGACACCTGTTCCACTAAGATAATGCATTCAGATGCTGAGATTTAAAGTAATTATGCTTTTGTAATGGCACATTTTTAAATCTACATTAATAATGTTCATTGTTGTTGAAGTAGTTTTATAATTCTAACTTGTGTTTGTTCTTTTTAGATGAAATTGTTGCGACTTTAGGAGAAGGAGCTTTTGGAAAAGTAGTGGAGTGTATAGATCATGATATGTAAGTGTTGGTTATACTTATAAGGGGATCTCTTGACAAAAGATGCTTCTTAGCTCTGAAATTAAGGCTCAGAGATGTTACCTTTGAAAGAAAGTTGCAGTTCAAATGAAGTGGTGCAGTATATTTAAGAAGGAAATTACTCTGTTTGAGAGCTACCTTGTAAGCTTTTTTAAGGCTCTTCAGTCATCTCTTCCAATACTATAAATGTTTTTTGTTTCTTCTGTTGCTCTTTGTAAGGCTTATAACTATGCTTCCCCCCCACCCCCTATAAACTGTGTAACCACATGGTGCAAAGTACTAATTACTAAGATGTCATGTGCTCTTTTTAAAGAGGGAGAGCTATGTTTTGCTTCATCATGTTTTTCTGTTGGTTCTACAAGTGCCATTGCCGTAACTAGAGAATGTGAGGGTAGATAAAGGGTACGGAATCGATTTGGGAGATTGACCTTTAGAAGATGATGCAGTGAGATGCTGCAGAAGTATATTTGGTTCTTAGTGAAAGCAATTGCTTAAAAGTAGTTGCTTGGAATTTGCTGAGCTGTAAATTTCTTTCCTCAGTCCCCATAATAAGAAATATCCTTTGAAGTTTTTCTGAATGCACAGTAGTGCAGTATCCAACCATTTCTTGATGGAGTGGTTACTTCCATCTGATGGCATGTTTGGTGGAGGAGAAGAAAATTACTGTATTTCCACTTCTGTATGTGCTGGAAGTTTTAAACAGTTAGTAAAGCTCAGATTATTTTAGCCATGTGTTACATATCTGCAGTTCTGTGACATGGTTCTAGTATTTTTCCCTCTGTTTTTGGTTGGTTGGTTCTGTCATTTCACAAGTTAAGTGTTCAGGAGCTTGAGATCCTGTTGCGAGGACAGACAGTACTCTCAAGTCATTAGAATCTAAGTAGCTCTACAGAGACAATTAAAGATTGAGAGTGAATTGAATAGAGTGAACTATGCGTATCTGTGTTCCATTTAAGTAATAACCTTACAGTTTGAACATTACACCGAGTGCAGGTTAGTTTTCACTGGTACAGAATACTCAGAATCTAAACTTCAGAATTGATGCAGGGGGGTTGGAACTAGATGATCTTAAGGTCCTTTCCAACCCTAACGATTCTATGTTTCAGTTCCCCCAGTTCCATTGGAAAAGAGCCAGACCAAGCTGTGCAAGTTGCAGGAAAAAAATGTCACATATTTTCAGTACTTACCTCAAATGAGAACTTTGATAAATTTTTTAGTAATCTTGTAGCTGGATTCCTCATGCTTATTCTACCTTAGATAAGAAGACTAAGAACTAGTTAATGTAGCACGTACTATCAGTACTTGACAAAGGAAAGATTGGTATTGCGTTTCTGTGTAAAAACAGTTCTGGTTGGGTGCAATGTGCTTAAGTTAAATTCCCCTAATCCAACTCGTAATTCTCTCTGACCTTTGGTATTTTTGGGTTGTAGGTATTTAACAGTAATTGACTTTGTGATACTTTCTTTTAAAGGAGAGGAATGCACGTAGCAGTTAAAATTGTGAAAAATGTTGGTAGATACCGGGAGGCAGCCCGTTCAGAAATACAGGTGTTGGAACACTTGAACACCATGGATCCAAGCAGCACTTTGTAAGTATAAAATTAGAATACTTGGCATACTAAGGGTTTGCAGAAGATAATTAGTTCATAAATTGAGTTTGCTTTTTATTTCTTTTCTTTTTAAGCCGCTGTGTCCAAATGCTGGAATGGTTTGATCACCATGGCCACGTTTGTATTGTATTTGAGCTACTGGGACTTAGTACTTATGACTTTATTAAGGAAAACAGCTTTCTGCCATTTCATATTAATGACATCAGAAATATGGCTTTTCAGATTTGCCAGTCTATTAACTGTAAGTAAATCTCAAAACACTTTATCAAATATATTTGGGGTTTTTTTTTTTTGTTGTTGTTGTGGGTTTTTGTTTGTTTTCCTTTAGGAAATTAGGTATTAATAATGGAATACTGTTCTTTTTTCCTTGTAGTTTTACACCATAATAAACTAACTCATACGGATTTAAAACCTGAAAATATCTTGTTTGTGGAGTCTGATTACATAGTCAAGTACAATGCCAAAATGGTAAGTTTGTTCTTTGTTTCTCCCAACTTGAATTGGGCTACTTCTGTCTTCATCTGAACGTTCCTAAAAAGTATGTGTAGAAATGTCGAGTGATAGAGTTTGTTTCCTATAGTTCGGGGTTTTTTGTGCTCTTTGAGGTGTACTGACTGTCTGCTAAGCGAGTAGCTTTGCTCTGATTCCAGTTGAACTGTTTAATCTGGTCACTATAGTAAAGTTCATTGCTGTTTAATGAAATTCTGGCATTCATAGGGAGCATTGCGTTAATGGCTTTGAATTTAGCCAGGTTTTTTCCTTCATAATTCTTAAGCTATTTGAATCCCTTTTTTTAAAGCATCCCTGTGTTTTTGAGAGGAGTGTCAGAATTTGCTTTCTCTGTGATTACCCTGGAGGCTGAAGTGCCTGTCAGTTTTGCAGTCCTTGGCTTAATAGCTAAGACGAATTTTCTGTTTGTCAGCAACATGTGATGTTGATCATTGGGTAGTGTTACAATTGGCATGGGCCCCAAATTGGGCTGATCTGACCAGAGTCTTACTTCTAAATCTAAGAAAACACTAAGACGCAATGTTAGGGTGAGAACTTGTCTGCACAAATCACTTTCAGCACTGGCAGGAATTAAAGATCATGTTGCTCTTTTTTTGAAGTATAAAAACTTCTCGGAGACAGAAAAGCAGCACAGGCTTCACTGCCTTTAGTCTGTACATCAGGCTTGATTTTTTTTTTTCTTATTTTAGAGCTAAAATGATATAAATGAAGGTATGCACCAATGGACAGAAAAAGGCAAGACAGAGAGAACAACTAACTGAAGTTAACTTGAAGGTTAACAATAAAGGAAAGGAGCTCTGTTACTGTGGGAAAGGTCTTTACTCAGCTGTTTGAAGTATTCAGATTAAGTCAGTTTGTTACCAGCTCCTCTTCCTCCTTCAGCTGAGTAGGAACTGATGTATTTTGAAGAAGTGTTTTACTACATAGGTTTAATTTTTAGCATTTGATGTTAATTGAAGATAATGTGATGAATAGCTTTTGGCTAAGTATGCTTTTAAACTCTAACAAACAGCATTTTGATTTTCTTGCAGAAGCGAGATGAACGCACTTTAAAAAACACAGACATCAAAGTCGTCGATTTTGGAAGTGCAACTTTTGATGATGAGCATCACAGCACATTAGTGTCTACAAGACATTATAGAGCTCCTGAGGTTATTTTAGGTCAGTAGAGACTTTTAAATCTTCTCACAATTACAGTTCATTCAGATGTGTTTACTCCGTAAACTGGAGTAGTTGCTTAAGGTTTTCATAATTCAGTCATCTCTCTCAGATGGTGGTGGTAGAATTCTTGAGAGTAAACAGTAAAATAAATACTCTGAAAAAAGGAGTCCAAACATGTTCCTTTACCCGCTTTCTCCCACCAAGGTTTGGGGAGAGGTATGGAGGGGGGGAAATGGGCATCAGTAAATGCATGGAAATGGGGCATATGCTTTGTGGATTACAGATTTTGAGAATATATTAAGCAATAAAACATAAACTTTGTCTGTTTTGCAGCGCTGGGATGGTCACAGCCTTGTGATGTTTGGAGCATTGGTTGCATTCTAATTGAGTATTACCTGGGATTCACAGTGTTCCAGGTATGGGCATAGAGTTAAACTGAATGTTTTCGTTAGACTGCTGATTTTGATCGTTTAATGACATGTACTTAACTGTTACTGTAAAAGGCAAAACCTTACAGGCTTTTTAAGGATTATATAGGTAAGATTGTAAAGACAGCAGGCATATATGAAGATGTGATGTCTTGGATTTCTGTTCTGTTCTGGCTTTCTGGATGATAAAGCCTATCTAGAGTCTGAAGATAATGCTGGAATTAAGAGTAAAGAAAACGTACTCATACAAAACTTGGTTTGAGAGCTCTGTTGTTCAGGGGGCTTCTTAACTATAGAGTGTGCTATATAACAAGCTGCATTGCATAATCTATTTGTAATAATTTAAGGCATTAATGTATAAAGATACTGTGACAGTACTCTGGCATACAACTTGTTTGTAGATGACTTGTTACTTGAGAGTAGAAGCATGTGATAAATGCATTTATTGCTTTTTCCACACAGACACATGATAGTAAAGAACACTTGGCGATGATGGAAAGAATACTAGGGCCTCTGCCAGCTCACATGATCAAGAAATCCAGGTAAGTTCATTATGGAAGAAGTATGTTTCCTAATATTTTCTTACTCTTTAAAGAAATCCTAAAGTTTTCATTATTAGCTATGAGATTCTGAAGATCAACAAAGAGACTTCCTGGCTTCTTTTTACCTATTAATCTATTGCAAGAAATTGTCAGATCTGCGTGAATTAAGTAGTTGACAGTAGTCCTCTCTTCTGTTTTCAGTCTTAAGTGCCACTCTTTAAAGACATTTGGGAATATCCATTGGAACACCTGAAAGCATCCATCTCTTTACATGTCAATAATGGAAAATATGTTTTCAGTGGCTTTTTTGTTGTTTGGGCTAAGAAGGACCTGTTTCCTAAATAATCTGACAATGGTAACATAAAAGCAACAGGCCTCTGAATGAATAAAAAGACGTTAGGTCCCAAATGCAGAGGGGTGTGCAGGAACGCTTTTGTGGTGTTTCAGAACTTAGGAAAGCATCTGCCTTCACTTTGTGCACTGACATTATGTGACCGTTACTTCCCTTGTTCTGCAGGAAGCATTATTTCCACCATGACCAGTTGGACTGGGATGAACACAGCTCTGCAGGACGCTACGTTCGGAGACGCTGTAAGCCTTTAAAGGTAAGAGACAACACTTTTATTATTTCATTAGATTCGTGGTTGTGAAAGATCTCCTTAAAATACTTCCTTTTATTTTCTTTCAGGAATTCATGCATTGCCAAGACACAGATCATCAAAGACTCTTTGACCTTGTTCGCAGGATGCTGGAATACGATCCAGCCAGAAGAATTACTCTTGATGAAGCCTTGCAGCATCCTTTTTTCGAACCATTAAATAAGTAAATTCAAAGATCTTTTATGCTTCTTCAAGGAGATTTCCTAGACTGTGTCAGTCAACAGAGGTTGCATGAAACTTTTGTAAGCGTTAAATTATTTTGTACAGTTAAGTCTGTAAATAATGCCATATGTTTTGTATAACTGTTACGTTTACCTTGTTGAGCAGTTGTAGTCTTATGGGTAAGTGAAAAATAAAAGTGATTTTCATTTTTGAAAGCTTTTCTCTCTGAAGCTGTAAGCCCTCTCCCTTTGTGGATGGGGTTTGTTAAACATCCGACTTCAGGTGAGGAGTTAGTTTTGAAACATTAACTATTTTTCACTAGCTTCCTTTTAATCATAGAGAAAAGATCTGAAGGGCTGAGGCTACCTAATCATGCTGTATCGTACGTTGCGATAGCATTCTGAAATGTGGTTGTGTGTATTCTCAGTGGGGATCTCTTCTGTGGATCACCTTTTTCACAAATTCTCTGTCAAAGAGCGTATGTTGCTCTGGCTAGTTAGTCTCTGGAAGCTTGTCTGATGCTTTCAGTGTTAACTATTTATAGGTAATTTTTTTGTTAAGGTCTGAAAAGTAACATTTCGTATTTTCAATATTGTTCTAATTCTTTAAAGATCAGCCTTTTAATGAAGAGTTTTAAAAAGGTTGTACTGCCCCTGGAGAAAAATGCAGAGAAATAACTGTGTGCCAGTTCTCACACAGATTGTCACATATCTGGGCCCTCCTCTTGCAGTAGTAACAAGATCATTCCAAAGTCTTCAAATACATATTTCTCTGGAGCTTGATCTCTCATTCCTTGTAAATTGAGTAACCTTGGCAACTGAGAAAGACTGTCATTGGACTGGAATAGAGGAAGGAAGGGGGTTGATTGAGCTGTGACTCCTGAACTCAGGTGTTGAGAGGAGAAGGGTACTGCTTCCCAAGCCCAGTTATTGCACTTCGGTAGTTTTTGCTCTTCCATGTTCAAGTTGATGCTTTCCTGGTGGTGGTCAACACACTTGTAATCCATTTGACGTGTAGGGTTGGTGTGCTGAGCAGGAGGAGGGAGGCTTCCAGGGTAGGGTTCATTCAGGCTGGCTGTAGGTACAGTAAGTTTTGGCCATTTATTTTCAGTCCTGACTTTACCATGTAAGTCTGTCTTAAGGAAGGAAACAACAAATTGTTTCACCTCCACAGGAGTCTTGGCTTCAGGTTTTGTTCTTGCTAAGTCTTGATGTGGGGTAAGATTTTAAGCTGATGTCCTTGTTCCACTGATGTGGAGGCGGCTTAATTTGCAAGAGGCTCCAGACATGCATATCTGACTTGGGGGTTGAGTAGAGCTGGGGCAGGCTTTGAAAGCTTATCTTGTGTAGGCGGTGCCTCCTCCTGTGCTTGTTTATCTCATGATAGACACCCCCCTTCCTAGAATGTTGATGTTCACATCATTGTTTCTTCTCTGCATGACAGAAAACATAATGGTTGGTACTATCCAGCTCAGCGAGGAAGATGAGGACAGGAGTGAATTCCTTCCCTTGCTTCTGCCTGTATGACTTCCCATCCCACACCTTCAGAGACAAAGCAAGGGCTTGGCTGAGCCTATCAGTTAAGCAACACAAATCAAAGAGATGGGGGGGGGCAGTTTACATGCTGCTATAACTATAAAACTGTACCTATAAAACAGTCCTGTCACAATTAGGAAGGGGAGGATTATGTGCTCATGCTTCAGGAGTACTTACAGCCTTTGGTAGTGTAGGTATTAAAATGCGTTGCTAAAGGAGATACGTGCTACAAAAAATATGTATTACAAAAACCTGTTTAAATTCTTTCCTTCTCCCAGAAGGAATCTTTACCCACGCACCTCCCTTTGTCTTAACACATGAATATAATGGGGATAGTTTGTAAGCTAATACTAACTGCTTATAGCTGCCAGTAAATAATTACAGCATCCTTTTGCATCTTTCTCTGCACTTCAGGTTTTTAGCTATTGTACATTGAAAACGTAGTCTGTAAATCCATGAACGGTTCAACCTGGCCAACAGCAGCCACTTCCCTAATGGGTCAGTTACACATTTCACTAATCATGGGTGATGGGACTAAATAAAGCTGTTGAGGCTTTAAAGGTGCTCCCCGTCCCCGTCCCCCCCCCCCCCCCGGTGGTGCTACTGTCTGTGCAATCACACTCACAGGGCTTGTAGGAGAGGGGGGGAAAGGTAAGCAAGAGGCTGCTCATGAAAACCTGGAGTTTTCTTTGATCCTCGGGAACATGGAGAGCAGGAAATGGTTGTTAGCAAAGGGTACAGATCTGCCTGGCTAACTGGTTTGGTACTAGTGGCTGCAGAAAAGCAGGCTGCAATGCCCACGCCGGCGGTCCAGCTGTGTGCGTGGGTACGTTTCATTAATGCACTTACTAGATCGTGCACTACTAGTAGCATTTTCTATCTTAGGCTTCACTCATCTGTTCTAGAAGAATAACTCCTAGAAGAGCAGGGCCTGGGGCTAGGAGGCAAAGGCTGTGTTCGGATTTGTATACCATGTGTTTAGAGTCTAGACAGGCATTAAGTTATCCGGGGATGGTTCATAGGCAAGTTCAGAGTTGATGTGATGAAATCTGTAACAGGAAAAAGCAGGGATGGTTGGCAAAGTCTGGGGTGCTTAGTGCTCGTATATGAGTATCGTTTCCCTTGTTCCGAGGCTCCCTAAGGCAGATGGGGCACTTGGCTGTGCTAACACCGTTGGGTTACAGCGGAAAACCCGCTGGCATTGCTCGTCAGATCCCTTCCCCGGGCCGCGTCAGGGCTGTGGCTCAGGCACCACAAAACTCTCCATCGCTTGACGCCTCTTGCGGGTCGCACTCATTGGGACCGAGGGGCCCGTTCCGCGGTTCTGCCCGGGGGTGTCCGCTGTCCCCGCGGTGGGGGGGGGTCCGCTCCGCCCGCCGCGGCCCCGCTGGAGGGCGCCCGCTCCGCGCCCGCGGCTGCCTCCGCGGCTGCCGCCCGGCTCGGCGGCTGGAGCGGAGCCCCCCGGTGCGGGGCCGCCCGCAGGGCACCGCCGGGACCCCCGGGGAGGGGAGGGCGGGGAAGGAGCGCTCCCCGCCGGGGGGCCGGGCAGAGGGGTGGGATCTGCTCCGCGTAATCCCCCATGGAGGGCGGCGGGCCGCGCTCGGAGCATCCCCCCTTCCCCAGCGCGGGGGGGAGGCGGCGGGGGAGCCGCCACCCCCCGCTTCCTCCGTTTAAGACCCGGGGCTGGCGGGGCGAGCGGAGGAGAGCGGCCGCTCCGCAGCTGCCGGCCCCACTTCCGCGGCGCGCAGCGCGCAGGGCGGGCGCTGGATGCGCCGGCGGGGGCAGGCGGGCGGCAGCCGAGCGGGACCCCGCGCAGCGGCGCGATGAGCGCGGGCAGCGGAGCCGCGGCGGGTACCGCCACCTCCGCCCTCTGCCTGCTCCTCTCGCTCACCGCTGTGGCCGTGTGCCTGCTGCTGGGCGCCAAGACGGCGGAGCTGCAGGGCAGGCTGGCCGCCCTGGAGGAGCGCGGCCCCGGGCCGCTGCTGGACGCGCTGCAGCCCCGTGTGGAGCAGCTCTTCCGAGAGGTGAGTCCCGCCGCGGCCCCGCAGCACACAGGACCGGCCGCAGCGGGGCCGGACACTTGGGAAAGTCGCTGCGGGCAGCCCCCGGGGGTCTCGACGTCTCTTTCCCTTCGGGAAAACTTGCTCCTTTTAGCCAAACTTCGTCCGTCTTCGCTACGGTGCCCGTTACGGGCGAGGCGTGGCAGAGCCCTTAGGATTTAGGAGAGAAAATGGGCCAGGTGGGGAAGGCGAGCGATTTAATGTTTGAGGACATGCGACTTTGCCCCTCATTCTATTAATTAACAAAGGTAACCCGTGTATTTAAATACTATTAACTTCTGATGTAATGGACTATAATTTCCTAGATAGAAATCTACAAACACGATCCCTGTTACCTGGACGGTCTCTCACACAGTATCGTGTGGTCCAGCAGTGCTGAACTGATTTATGGCGGGTAGAGAAGACAAGCAACTAGTTACTTTACTTTGAATCCCAGGGTTTTCTGTAATCATCCAATAAAGATTTCTGTGCTCAAAGATTTCTCCCACTTGGAGAATGATTATCCACACCGATGCCCTTCTCCATAACCAAACCATACCTCCGGGAGTAGTTACACTTGATCCCAGGGTTATATTTTTCCCCAGACTCTGGTGTTTAGGTTTGGGGCTTCCCACGGGCAGGGATTGTGGGGAGGGCTCCCATCACTCATGGGAAATGCTTGAAGATCCCGCAGTTGGTTTGCTGGACTTGTGTAAACAGTAGTTCATAAAGCATGGCTCGGCACGGCTATGGGGCTGCCGCAGGAGGCTTCCCTGCGATCGATCCTGACATCTGGGGATGGTTTTACACTGGGATTTTGTTAACGGCCTGACTGGGGTGCAGAACACGGAGCTGCATTACAGTCATGGAGCCTCAAATGTGCAAAAATGTGTTTGTCAGCAGCGCCTTGGAGCTGTGAGCACCTCTGGGGCTGCGAGGGGGGATGGATGGAGTTCAGCACTGGTGGGACAAGCCCTTATCCTGCCTGTTGCTGTTGGAGGGACGGTGGGAGCATTCACTCGCCTGGAAGCCTGGTTCCATTGCTGTGCCTGGATAAAAGGGGAATGTTAAGAAGTGTTTTTGTGAAACCCCTGAATACCAGACCAGAGGGGAGCCCATGAGGCGTGATCACAGAGCCTAGTTAACATCTTCTCTCCGGGCAGTCGTGGCAGTGGTTCTGTTCCAATTACTCCAATAAATGTGCTTAGCAATGGGAATGGTTTCTGTGGCACTGCCTAAGATCATGTGCAACCTCTTGCTGAGATTTAGTTAAGTGTGGAAAGCTTGTTTTGTACTGGGAATGCTCAGATGGAGATTGTACAGGGGAAAACAGAGCAAAACCGCATAATTGGGTTTCTAATGCAAGAGGGAGCTTGTTGAAACGCTTTGTATGACCAATGTTTTGTCAATACTGAAAGCAAACCTTGAAACGAGTAACAGATTCAAGGAATGAGTGGTAGTGGTTGTACTGTCTATTAATAGTCGTTTTAAATGAACCTCTTCATGTATGGTAAAGTTTCAGAAAGCTCCTGTCTCTTGACCAAATACTTCTCTGTTTCATAAGACCACTCACTCATCGGGTGACGTCTGTCCTTTCTGTGCTTGAGAGTTTCTGGAGAGCAAAGGAGTGTTTCCATCATCATGAACATCAACTGGTGCCTGGGGTCAGCTTTTCTGTTAAGTTCTATGTTGGTCTTCTTTTGAAGTTCACCACAACATTTCAGAAGGGAAACCAAAGCCCCATACGCTCTCTGTGCATGACCCAGCAAACTTTGTTCTCTGTCACTGCCCCAAAAGCGTTACTACATCTACCAGTCTAGGGGTTTGCTGGCGTAATTTATGGCAGGGCTGCATACAAAGAGCAGCAAATACAACACCAACATGCTGGCTCTGTTCCTTTTGGTGTTGTTAAAATGTTTGGCAAGTAAAGGAGGATAGGAAATAATAAAGGGTGAGTGTGTAGTTAAGGCAATGAAAGGCAATTTGGACACTAGGATTTAATTTCTGGCCCTGTGACAGATGCATCAGAGAAATTGATGATTATAATGTGGTGGGACCTTGCCCTTCCTTTGGCTGTTCCTTTCATGGGACATGCTGCAGGGTCCTGCTTTGATGCCCTCTGAAGCATTTCCAATAGCGTGGTCCGAACGTGGCAGCATCTCCACTTGCTCTACATCAAAGCCCCAGTTTGGAGTGTATAGTTTTCATACTGGAGGGAGAATGTTAACGGGAGGATTATAGAAGCATCCAGTTGTTGTAAACAAAGCTGGACTGTTTTGTTCCCAATGGATTTCTTGTCCGCAGTAGGCAGACAGTGTCCAGATTAATCAGTTTCATGACAAGAACAATTCAATGGGAGAACAGAGGACTCGCTCCGGGATTCAGATCTCCTATTCCCAGTGATGCCTGCTGTGCGCAAAGGATGGAAGAGCTCATTTTCATTTCCTCGAGCACCCTCATCATCCAAATTACTTTAAACAGACCAAAATCAAGCATCTCTCTAACGTTCAGACTGCAGGTGCTCAGAAAAGTCTCTGCAGATACTTCCTTGACACTTTTCCTCAAGGAAAGCCTATGTTTCACAGGAGGCAGCTGGACCATTTCGGTATTTATACTCCCCTTAGGGCAACTCGTTTGTCAGGTGCTATGAAGCTGTGTTGATACTTTCAGGACCTCTTAGCATCACATCCGAGCAGCTAGAGAGGAATGTCTAGGATTTCAACAACAGATAAAACCACTGAGTACCCAGAATAAAAGGAAAAGAACCTAATTCACAGGTAGCCTAATTCCAGAATAGTCCACAGTGTTCAAATATCAGAACACAGAGTGGGTTGTCAGCTGGATAAAATTCAAGTCTGAACACCCTGTATTCAATAAGTACTTTGAGTTTTCTCTCTTGGAAACGTGGGGGCTCCAGTTATCAGATTATTGGTTTCTCTCTTGGTAAATAGGTGAGACAGGGCATTCCTGGAGGATTGAGAGAGATTGTGGGTGAAGATGAGATGTTCCCACCCTTGCTGGGCTGCCCCAGCTACCAAGCACCATGCCTGAGCTAATACAACTTACCTGTCATCAGGGCTCATTACCTCAGGCTTGGCAGTGTCCTCAATGCAGGCACGAACATTTTGGTTGGCTTGGAGAGCAGGCAAAGCACACTCACATCTGTCTGCAATATGCCACGTAGACATTGCTTTAGGTTAGTGAATTTATATGTTTTCTGGTTGTCCCATTGATGGGTTTTTCACCTTGGAGATGGAAACACTGGGCTTTGGGTGGACTTTGGGGTGTGCAAGCACCCTGGTCTCACTGGCACTGTCCTTCACCTCCTCATCCCTCTCCTAAAAAAACCTGTAACACTCCACATGGCATGAATTTTAAGTACAAAATCAGCCAAATCAGGCCACATCTGCTGTGCAAATATCAGCCTGGTATGTAAACTCCTGGGTGTTTGGAAGCAGCTTCATTGTTGGTTGCAGTGGGGCTTTCCCTGGGGCCTTTGCCTGACCCTGCCACCAAACATGCTGAGGCGATGCTGACATCTGAACATGGGACTTAGCTGTGCAGGAGGAATCCAGCCCACGGTGCTTGGCTCAAAGGACTTTTGGGCTGTGCAGAGTTTCTGCCTGCCACACATGAGGGCTGTAGACTGACCACTTCCTAAGAAACATTTAGTCTTTCATATGCTGCCATAGCATGGGGCGTTATCCAAAGAGGCTGAATGCAACAGGATGAAACCATTACCTCTCACTGGAAGTGTGCTGGATGTTGGCATGCACGCACAATCCACATTTAGATGTAATATATTCTCTAAATGGCTATTTTCATTCCTTCTCCAAACAGAAACTGGGTGAAGGACTGGCAAAGCTGCGGACGGCAAGAGAGGCTCCGTCAGACTGCATGTGCCCCCCAGGTAGGTGCAAACACACCAGCACAGCCAACACCAGACTGGACCAATGCCACTGAGCTCCTCCTCTCCCATTTTATATAGTACTCCCTATCAAGGAAAATGCATTAAGAAGTGTTTCTTTCCAATCTGAAGCACTCTCTTGAGCTTGAGACTGTTAACATCTTCCATTGCCTTCCTTTGGCCTGTTTACAGATAAAGGAGTTTGAGGTTTGGACAAAAGCGACATTTGGCTATAAGAATAAAAGAGCAAATAGCTTCACTCAGTTGTGAGCCCTGGGTGTTGGGCCAAAACAATTTAGAAGTAGTAACAAAATCACTGGGGCTTAATGCAAGTGTGATAATTAAAAGCTGCAGCCTCTCTGCCTTGCTCCGACTGCTCCGGCGCTGCCTTGCTGCAGGAAAGCTGTCACTGATTGTTTAAATTTCCTCCCAGAGTTTAATGAACTTCTTAAACTGTCAAAACTTCCTGTTCTGCTGTGGAAGTGCATGCTCCTTGGAAACAATAAACAGCTTAGATTAGTTTGTAAAGGAATCTCATTTATAGAAATGCTGTGTTAAGTGCTGTGCTGTCATACCAAACTGCATGAATGGCTTTGGGCTGAGGCACTTCAAGCCCTTTCTTTTCACTGAAGTAGTGAAAGATGGGTGAAAGATGTGCAGTGCTTTGATGGGGGAGAGTGCACAGGCGTGTTACAGAGCCTTGCAAGCAGCAGATAGTTCAGTTCTGGTTTTAAAGGAAAATACTAATCATAAATGCTAAATGTAGATGCATAATAGGCAAATGGGCAGTCTCAGTTTTTCCTGCCATCCTGGATATGGATCCTACCAGAACACACAGCGTTAGTCCATACACACAGGACAAAAAAGATGGACTTTTTCCCCCATAATAACCTTGGAAACATTTCAGTATTGATGCTCTTAAATGTTGCTGCGCTTTTCTAGTGGAAGGCTCCTGTGGGTGTCCTGTATGCCTGTATCCAAACCCCTCAGCTGAGACACAAACCATGCTTGTTTTCAGCACTTCCAACACCAGCGGTCAAATCAGTTTTCTCCCTTCAGATGCACAGACCCGACCAAGTCCTTTGTCGGCCTCATGGGACTCTGCGGCTGCATCTTGCTCTGGTCAGTGCAGCCGGGGCACTACTGGTGTGCTTAAGTGGTCAAGAGGCTTTTCCTTTGCTCTACAGAACGCAATTGGGTTTGAAGAGGCTCCTTTGTGGCCAGGAAAGTCCCAATTCTGTTCCGGGTCACTGGGTTTGGTGGTTGCTGTGTTTGAGAGATGGGGAGAAGAGAGGAGGGGGAAGGTTTTCCCACGTGCTGCTGAAATACTCGTTACAATCATTAGTAACGAATGTCAAAGTAATTGGAAGGAGAAGTGATTTCCCATGGGTAGGAAACGTCGCATCGATGGCTGCTCCTGGCTACGACCACTGGGGAGCTGAGCGCTGTGCTAAGATGAGGGTCTACTCCTGAGCTGTCTTGAAGCTTTTCAGCTATTTTTGAGCAAATCGAAGGAATCTCTACATGTGTTTCTTTTCTTTCCTCTTTCTCTTCAAGAAGGCTGAATTGCCTTCTGGTCTGCAGTTGAAGAGCTTGGTCCAGAAACATCCCAAGAGCTTGTGGTCCTCACTGGCATTTGCTGCAGAAGTATGCCAGGATGCAAACTAAGAACTAAGCTTCAATTTGCCTCCATGCAACAAAAAGCAGAAAGGAAATTTCTCCCGTGGAGGGGATTGGGAGATGGGGAGATCCTGCCACCTCTGCCCATGGGCAGGGGGAGGCAGGAAGCATGCATGGGCAGCTGGAAGCTGGTGGGTATCCTAAACACTTGGGTTGGGGGGCTTTTCTCCTCCAGAAGCTCTGCTAAGCTTAAGAAGAGTTCTTTTCTATCACTGGATTTAAAGCAAGCCCACCAAAGAGCTGTTGATGGTGGTGCTGTCTGCAGCATCACGCCTGTGGTCCCTCCCCCGGTGCCTCTTTGGGAAGAGGGGAACTCACTGCCCTGCACACCCATGGCAGTGGCAGGAGCAAACTGTGTGCTCAGAGCTGGCCCAGTTTTGAACAAGCCCCGTATTTGTCCTTGAAGTGAGTCAATTTGGAGTTTTGTTGGGGTTTGATGGGCTGAGGGTTGTTTTTAGGAGACTTGCCTTGATAAAATTGACCTATGTGTTAAAAGCAGTTTCGGACCAGATGACTAAGGTCCACTTAAATAAGGTTCAAGTTATTTCGATTACAGCAAAGCCTTAAATCAGTGTTTGTACAACACACAAACAAAATAAACTCTTTCCCCAGAAAAACGAAAGCAAAACTGACCCGTTTTGTGCTTTGTGCCCTGCAGTCAGTCACCTGTTTGGCTGTAGGGCTCAACTGCGTTATAAAGTAGCTTGACTTCTAAAATGGGACCCTCAGGGCTTTTTGGGGCAGGCAGGGATGCGGGGGGCCAGGCTGGGGGGTCTAGGGCTGGTGGCACCACAGGGGCTAGTGGCCAGCAGAGGGGGCCTGGCCATTGTGCCAAGGCCGTGGAGACATCCTGATCTCATGAAAAATAATCATCATTGGTAAAAAACCTTAACAAAATTACTCTTCTGGCTCTGACACTGGACATGCTGCAAGAAGGTGTCTCCGCAGTTGTTCTCAGCATCCGTGTGCTGCTTTGAGTTGACTTGTTTTGCTTTATTTATCCAACCAAAGCGATGGGGAGATGATGACAACAAGTTGGTGTCACTTTGATTCCTTTGTGGTTTGGGCATTTCTGTGGCTGAAGAAAGGAGAAGCATCCTTGGCGAGGGGGTTTGGGGCAACTGGACCAGTGTGATTTGGGCTCCGAAATGCCATGATGGGCGTGTTGTTGATGCTGCAATGGGCTGGTTGGTGACCCTGCTCCAGTGATGAATGTGGCCTTTTGGTCCCTCCAGCTGTTTGGGATGGGACCGCAGTGGTTGTGTGCCGCTGGCGCTGGGCAGGCCCCGGACAGGCTGTCCCCATATGTTGGCTCACTGTGAAACAGCAGCTCAATAGTTTTATTATTGTCATTCCCTGCGCCAGGCTTGTAATGTTCTGCAGGGAGGCCCCTTGCCCCCATTGCTTCAGCCTCTTTTCTTTGGTGGGATCCTCACATGGACTTTGCTGCAAGATAAAATGCAGCAGGTGCAGGAACACTTGTTTATGTGGCATTTAGGGCAGCACTTGGAGGTGGCTTGAATGCAGGACTAAACCTCCATGCTTGCAAACACTTTGCTTTTCAGTCGTGTGACCTCTGGCTGCCTTTTTATATCCATAAGTTTTAAGGAGTCTTTTATTTCCCCGCCTTGTATTTTGAAGCTCAGTCTTTCAAAACCTGAGGTGCGAAAGGTTCCTGTTAAATACAGTATTTGCCATGGCAAAAGTCTTTAGGGTCTGTGAGAAGATCCATCAAGAGCTCAAAGTGCTGGATGCCTGAGAGCAAATGTTCTTAAATCCAGTTAAAGAAGGCTTAAAACAAGCCCAGTCCATAGCAAACACCCTGCCCAGCAGCTGCTCCTTGCTGTATCGCAGACCAAAGGTGTGAAAACCTCCAGTTCTTACACTGTATTTCAGTGTGTGCATTGTGTTCCCCTGTGCCTTTTTATTGTGCGGTACCTGCACAGGCTTTGCGCTCCGGAGCCTTAACTCCGAATTTCCTGGCTGCTGGATGACACATATTCCTGTCTTCATCTTGAACTCATGCTGAGACGGCGTCATATGCTTTGAACGTATGTATATATTACAAAACAGTGTGAAAATGTTCAGTGTAATCTGATGTTCCAGTTAAAATGTGACAAATATTTCCCAATAATGGCTTGGCAGCAGGAAGAACGGCGTGGTACTGCAGGACAGCCGATTGCTCCATGGCTCGGCAATTCAAACCATGTGTACTGGGGGAAGGCGAGCATTTCAAACCCTCCCCACCTCTGCAGACTCAGCAACAACAGAGGCTCTCTTGCTGTGCTTATTTTTATTTCTATTTTAAAACAATATTATTATTTTAAGTGTTTATTTATAATTTTTAGCCAAACTTTATGCACAGGGATCAGCTTTCTGCAGTTTGGCTCCGTACTCTTTGTGCTTCCCAGCGACTTGAAGTATCTGCCTAAGTTTTGCTGGTGTAAATGTTGTCTCCAAGTGTCACTCGCTATCTGCCTTCTCCCTGGGTTGTCTCCCCAGGTAATTAGCACAACAGAATTCCCCTAATTGCTGGAGATCAAGGAGGAGAGGGCTCTGCTTGCTTTGTAGTCCTGACAAATGGCAGATGTTTTCCAGCATGCCAAATGGGATGCGCTGAGCTCTGGTAGCACTGGCTCTTTGTTTCGCACCCTTGCGTGATAGCAGCTCTCTATTATTGCTATCTTCTTACGTCTTCAGTACCGGGTCTGTAGTGCTGTCTTTGAGAGCCACGAGTCCTTCAGGATAGTTAAATAGATGTGGAAAAATATCAAATGAAAGCAAGTGTTTCTTGTTGAAATTAGTGATGATCTCTGCTTTTCTGGGTTGCTTTGCATTTATAGACATTAAATGTCTGAAGTATTCCTTACTGTCACCTCAAGAGATGCTTTTCTGCCTACTAAACCCATTAAACCCCAGTATTTTTCTGTAATCTCTAAGATTTAGAATGAGACTATAGCTTCACAACATCTTCAAGTTTTCAAATGTTTCCTAAACCCCCTTACCTCGGTTTCCCACACCCCGCCAGTCACTTTGCTTCAGCAGGGTTTACTTTCTCAGTCTGACTTTGCCCACAGGAGACTCAGATATTAGAATTACAGTATTAGTATAAACAGGGATTTTTTTTGCACTGAAGTTACAAACGCAATCGGAATTCTCTCCTGCACGGAAAAACCTGTGCCAGGATTGTAAGAAATGAGCCAGAAGCCAAGCTCTAAAGCATCTAAATAACAAAGAACAACTGGCTCGGATGGACTTTAGACAAATGGTGCCATTTAAATGCAGGCGCTTACTTTGTGTTCAACGTGGTTTTGAGTCTTACCCCTTCAGAAATCCAATCTGATGGCAGATCCTCGCAGCTATTGGGAAAGTGCTCTTTGAGCGTAGAAATCACTGCTGGCTACCGTCCATCGGCTCCTTCCTGGCGACCAGTCCCTTTTGGATATTTGTGGAAGGCCCTGAGGACATCTGGAGCCGTGTCTGCACGCCACATGTGCAGGAGCTGCCAGCCGTCTTCTCCCGGGAGCTACCTGGGATGGGCATGGATATCCTCCATCTTCTCACACGGAAGGCCCTGGAAAGCTGCCGCCGCAGAGTGGTGGGCCCCCATCTCATCCTTGGGAACCTTGAAGCTCTGCTTAGGGAGTTGTTTCCTGACTTCAGGACTCTCCATTGATGGAAAACTATGGGTTAGGGGGTTGTTTTCTTGAGTGGTGGCAATAGATGGAAATAAATGGAGGAGAGGGAGTCTTGCTTGTTGTGGCATCTCCTCCCAGCCGTATGGCTCATGCATGTGCTGTGCCCTGCAGGGTGCTGTGCACTGCAGGGTGCCACCCAGCAAGGGGGAAGGAGCCCAAAGTCCTTCTTGAAAGCAGAGGAATGATTTTCTCATGGGTTACTGTGCTTCCAGAGAGGGTTAGTGGCAGCAGCCAGGTATGTCATGGCAGTTTCAGGAGGGCTTCTGTTCACGCTGGTTTGCTTTTCTCTATTGCAAAGACACTGTTGGCACTGCTCCTCACCCTGTCAAGGAGCTCATGGTGATGGAGGGAGACAACCAGGTATACAGCAAAGGGGAGGTCTGAGGCTGGAATTTGGGGGGTGCCCTCAAACTGAGCTCCCCAACATGTTGGTGTCCAAAAGAAGGCACGTCCTTTGCTCAGCACCCATCCAGACAGTACCCTACCAGATCAGCTGCTGTGTCAGCTACCAGTGACATTTAACGTCCTACCGACATGACATTAAATGCTGGATGTGGCCAGGACTTTCTGAGGCAGGAAATAGCATGGAACCAGTGTTATTCCCAGAGCTGGCAGCATCTCTGACACGGAGTCAGAGATGTGAGCTAAAAGGCAGTCTGGCCTCAAAACCACTGGCGCAGGAAGATGGGCTGGAGCCATCTCCCAGTGAGCCTGTGGCGGGATTTATCCTGGTGGCATTTGGTGCAGCTCCTGTGTTTGAACATGGAGGCCCAGAGCAGTACACCAGGAAGCAGCCCTTTCCCAGCAGCATTCATCTTTATACCACTTCAGCAAAAATTAATTAAAACTGGTGACATCAATGGGAGAAGGCTTTGAAAATTTATTTTTTCTGAGTCTGTCAAAGCTATTTTGAGGGTAATGAAAACTACAAAAATAAACCTGATGACCATATCCTCTACGAGAGGCTCTGTGTAACTTTATCTTTGCCTCAACATATGAAGTTATTTATCTAGGCACAGATATTCTTTGCTGCCAGCCCCTTCAGTGCTGCCTTTCCAGAGAGAAGGCTCTGGAGCAGGTTGGTTCAATGCTCATGGATGACTCACCTGGGAGTTTCCCATCAGCTTCCAGTTGATTTCCTCCCCTTTCTTGCTCAAATGATGGATTAATGTCACGCACGTGAGCAGTGTCTTGGCTTTGCAGAACTGGTTATTGAAAATAGGCTGCGCTTGGCGTGGTACCTTCTGTGTCTGCATCCCATTGAGCTGGTAGTGCTGTCATCTCCTGTCCATCCTGGGTGTAACAGGATGGGAATGTGCTTCAAACCCGGCATGCTTTAGGTTGATCTTATCATTCATGCAGTGTTGATAGAAGCAGGTTTTAGCACAGAAATGATTTTTGGGCAGTCAGCTACTGCAGATGTGTTCCTGAAGCAAGAGCTGCCTTATCTCTCTGCCATCAAGAAGCTCAGGGCTGTTGTTTCATGACTTGCATTGCATGAATACATGCGCATGGCATGGTCATAGTACATTACTTTACATTACATGCTGCAGAGAAAGCACAATCACCTGCTCATGTGGTTGGGAGCATGTAGATAACAGCAGGCAAAATCCAAACAGAGCAGAGGGGCTGTATCACTGTTAAGCCCCTGCTCTTCCTGCACTGGTTGGGTGTTGCTTCATTCCTCAACAGGTACTATTAAATAACCATCCCGTTGGCCTCTTTCAGGGAGTGCCAGCCTAGGGAAAGGCTAGAAACCAGCCCTATCTCCCCCACCAACCTCTGCCCTTGACTTCCCACTTGAGATGTCCTGGACTATCCACAAACCTGGTGTTATCAACTGTTTTGCCATTCAAAGACCAGAAACATTGCTCTTGCTCCAGTAAAAAGGTGTAAGGGTGCTGAGGCGCTGGCACAGGGTGCCCAGAGAAGCTGTGGCTGCCCCATCCCTGGCAGTGTTCAAGGCCAGGTTGGACACAGGGGCTTGGAGCAACCTGCTCTAGTGGAAGGTGTCCCTGCCCGTGGCAGGGGGTTGGAACTGGATTTTAAGGTCCCTTCCAATCCAAACCAGTTTGTGATTTTATGTGTTAAAGGGGTGGCAGTTCTTCTTCAGCTGTGTGACTGAGTATTTCTGCACCTTCATTTTTCATGATGCTAGTCTGGCTGTAGGAAATCACTGAAAACCTGTTTTAAGAGCAACCAGGATGGAGGACTTGGCCACAGGTTCGTCCATCTGTGGTTGTGAGGAGCCTGGAGGCAGCATTGTTGCAGTGGTGTCCTTGGGGTGGCAGAGGCACAGTGGCTGTACCTGGCTGGCGTTGGTGCTGGATGTGCAGGAGCCAACGACTGAACTGACCATGCTGTGTGCATGGATAAGGTACACCAATGTCTGAGTGACAGGTCCTCGTGGCGACACGCTGCAAGGAGAAGCAGCATGGGGAGACAGATCAGTTGCTGATCTTTATTTAATTGCACCTGTCCTGCCATAATCAACCAGACAGTGAAAAGGCTGGAATTCTCTCTGCTTGTTTAAATCAGACCTAAGAGGCAGCAATTGTCATCATTTCCCAGCTATGAGCCCATGCAAATCCCACCAGGCAGCATCCATTCCTGGGGGGAGGCGATCATCTCTGCAGCACCCCAAGCACGAGCGTGGTGGGCGCAAGCCTTTGCGCTATGCAGCCTTGCAGGTTGTGCTCACATGGATTAGTGACCTAATTAAACCTCCACCTGCTCTTCGTTTGTCACCATCAGACTTTGTTTTATCATGTGGCAGAAGATATGCCGGTGCCAAGATACTCCTGAATGCTTGGACTTGGCAGCCTCTGCAAATCCAACGTGCTTCTTGGGTTTCATCCCTGCGGCAGATGGGTCGAGCTCATGGCCTTTTGTACGAGGCAAAGAGCTGCTGGAAATGCAGGGGATGGCAGGTCCTGAATGTCCCCCTGCTCATCCAAGCATCTGCTCGTTTGCTTTGTTTAATGTGACCTAGAGAGAAAACTGCGTATGAGGATAAATTGAGTGTAGCCAGGGGACTTATGGAGAGGGCTCCATGGTTTAAGCGCTAATTGGAGCCAGAAGTCCACCTTTTTCTACAAATTGGAGTTGGGGACGTATTAGTGAAAGACCTCACATTCATGTTGTATGGTTGGGGCAGGGGTGTGATGCTGCTTTGGTTGCATTTGAAGCTGCTGTTCATGTTTCTGGCACTCTTTTAAATTTGGTCTATTTATGTAATTATTTACTGAAGACATTAAGAGAACTTGGCTCCCACTGAACAGCATCTGCCTCTATGGTTTATTTTTGCAAAGTGACTGCAATCATGATGAGACGTGAGGCCAAGAAAAGCCAGTCTTTACCTGGGGATGGCTGTGTGACACAAACTACCTTTTAATCCCCCTGAGTGACCCCATGGCAAGAGCCACTGATGACACAGGACTTCATTCATCAGAAAGTCCCCTATGGTGCAAGTTGACTGGGACCATTTATGTCAAGACAACTCTAGTGGTGGACTTGGCTCCAGCCCACAGTTGATGTTTCCTATGCACTTGCAAGAAATCCTGTGTTTTTCCCTTGTCTTCTGGCTCTTTGTAGCATGACCGTGGTCATTGGCTGTACAGGCAGCACATGGGTGAACCTCTTCGACTCAAGCTCTGTGCACCGCATAGAAATTTTACCCCTCGTACTCTCTCTTGGGCACCTTCCCAGCAAGTATGACATGGGGAGGGATGTATTTACAAAGAACATTAAATAGGTTTGATGGAGTTCCCAACCATCTGTGTACTTGTGGTCAGGCTTCTAAAAAACCCCACTACTAGAGATGAGGTCTATCAGTGCAGGTAGATCAGTGCAGGACATCTGGAAGTGTTTCCTTCTGGCTTGAGTTTGTCTGGGTTTTCTCCCCATTTTGTGCTGTCTCTGAGTCATCCCTGTTCGTGCTTCTCCAGCATGCGGTGCGCTTGGTGCAGGAGGATCGAGCAGGTTTGTGCTGCTTCACTGCTGAGGAAGGCTGAGGAGCTTGGATAAAATGTTGAACAGATTTTTCTTTTCCCCAGCAGATCTGTCTGGAAGATGGGAACAGTTGGTATTGATCTGATCTGCTGCATATTTTGGGAAGCTTTGGCAGTAACTGCTACAAATAATGATGTTTTTGAGTCCCTATTGTGCAAACATTCAAATACATTCAACTGCGTTGCGCAGAGGCTCTGTCAGGAGACTCATGCGCTATCCCAGGGACATTCCTAATTGCAAAAATGGGTCCTGATAGGGAGCTATAAGGAACGTATGTCCCATTTCTGCAGAGAAAGCCTGGCTTTTGGGCTACCGGCAGCTACTTTTGGCTTGTCTGGTTATTTATTGGAGCGGGATTAGATGGCAAGCATGCTGTTGGTAGCAGATCGTGTGCTGTTGGTGTGGATGATGATGCTCATCTGTGCCATGGATGCAAGGACTTCTTTTGCGCATTTGCTTCCTTAAAGTTTTGTCCTAAAGCTTGCATCCTAAACCACAGCTTTTCCAGCTCAGCTCTGGAGGGCTTGAGTCAGGGATCATCCTCCTTACTGGGTGACTGCTGTGTATGGGTCTGCCCCTGCCCTCATCCTTGGCATATATCAGTCCCATGCTGGAGTGCGGTGCGAAGGCAGACATGCCCTGACCCAGAAGTTGCATGTGCTTTGCTTTTCTGCTCTATTTTCTTCTGTTTTAATAATTTTATTTGCATCTATCCATTTTGTAGATCAGGACTGTATAAAAGTCTTATTTTAATTCTAAATATACGATTAAACTCCCCAGGAAGGGGTGTTCAACTCTGACTTAGGAGTTTATACAGATCATTTTGACTTGAAGGATAAAAACACTGTATTTTAGCTCCTTGAGGGTTGCTTTACTGTGAATTAAGCCAGACTTTAAGGAACTCCATTTCATTTTCAGAGTGAAAAGATTCACAGTCTTTAAACTGTTTCTTCTCACAGACGTAAGGTCAGAGTGCATCAGTGCCTTGCAGCATCCTTGGGCACTTGGTGCTGGGGACAGACAGCCGTGCTGGAGATGATCAGACAGACAGAGGAGGTCTGGAGTATCTGGAGGAGCGGCAGCACTACCACCCCCCCTTGCTTTGGTTCCTCTTGGTTGTAGCGACACAAAGACACATTCAGGCCTTTGGTAAAAGCCAGGCTTCTCTGCTTTTACGCACACACAAACAAAAAAACCCAAAAGCAGAGAAGGGGAGGCTGTGTTGTGTTAAAGCAGGGATTTAGGATTTAGCAAGGAAAAACCCCAAACCTCTCTTTTTTGAATTAACAAGGGGATATGAAGTTGGAAGCACCCCTTCTCCATCCCTTGCACCCCATCATGTCAGTGGACATTTCCAACCCCCTACCTCCCCAAGAACAGCCCCCCTCCTCTTTAGCCCCATGGTGTTTATAAGGAAGAAGTTTTATATACGTATATATATCTCCCATTCCACATATAATCCCATATATATGTGTATGTACTCTTCAGTGCTTATGAAGTGGCAAAGCAAAATGCAATGAAAACAGAGGAACAGGGAGTAACAAACACATTCCTTCTCCTTGGTGACTAAATGACCATCCTCTTTCACTGGGTTTTATTCCTGGCTTTGCTTATTGCTGGTTTTAGCTCTTCTTTGCTCCAGATCTGTCCTGTCTGATGGCTCTGTGCCGAGAGCTCATCCCTGGGGGATTGACCCCAAAACTGGATGCTGCATTCTTTCCTGAGGAGCCAGGATGGACATCAGGAGCATCTCTCCCTCTGAGTATCTTGGGGAGGGGAACAGAAAAGGCAATGAGGCTGCTCCCCCTCTTCTTGCAAAGAGAACCATTGCTCAGTGCATGCAGCTCGTTTAGAAGAAGTGCTGTCACCTGGATTTGCTGGTAACTGCACAGCTGCTGCTCCTGATGTGCTACCCTCATCCCAGCTGTGTTTGCAGGGCTTTTCTTGCCCTGCAGCAGAGCATGAGGTTGCTGGGTTCCTGTGAGGATCTGCAGAGCTTGTGTGGGGTGTTTGAGCACCATGGATGGGGCTCCAGGATGGTGGGACATGGTTCCAAGCTCTCCATAGCTGAGGTGAGTCTGGTGGCATTTGCCATTTCTTAGTTCTTGGGAAGGTGCAGCAAAGGGACAATTTGTACTACTTGTGCTGACGTTGGTTGGGGTTGCTTTCCAGTCTGGGAATACATCGAGGTATCTTTAAAATACTTCTCTTGCTTTTTAAAGTACAGGGAAGCGATTGAGATGTTCTGGAGTGAAGCTCATTGCGAGCAGGCAGGAAAGCATAAGTGGGTGTATATTTATGTGTATGCATATGTGTGGAAGAGCTAATGTAAGGTCTGGTCTGTGGGTAGCTGTTGAAGCAGCCTGGGGGCTGTCTTGAGGAGTCCTTTGTATTTTTGGTGTTGGAGGTGTAAGGCTGTAGTAAGGCTCTCTGTGTCCTCTCTGTGGCAGGAGGTGGTACCCTGCCCCAGGGGGAGCTTTTGGTCTGGCTGGGGGCACAAGTGTGTTATTTTGAAGTTTGTTTTAACTCATTGCCTCTGGAGTTGGATGTCTGTCTGTGGCAGACCATGCTGTAACTGGTGAACATGATAAACATCTTTCGAATGTGCATCTTAAGGAGAAATCCTTAGTAGAAACATCAAGTGGCCCAACTTCAAGATATTAAATCACAGGGTGCTTCTGAAAGGTTTTCACCTTCCTGGCTGGTTTGGTTTGTTTTTTAGTGCTTTGCTTGTGTAAAGTATTCATTTTCCTGTGGAATAGCTGCAGAGCCTGTGTGTATTCCCCACAATCCTGAGAAAGTGGTTTCACTGGAGACCCCTGTGAGCCACGCTTGTAACCCAGCTGGTTTGTCTGTGAAAGGAGTCTGAATACTCGAGAAACCTTGTTAAGATAGTTGCTCCTTGAATCCTTCATCCTAGGTTCCCATTGTGTTCAGTGGAGAGCAGGGGCTGAGCCTGGCCACTGGGCTTGGTGAAGCAGCAACATGGGGTTTGTGTGAGAATGGCAGATGAATTACTGGGTTGTAATCCCAAAAAGGTGGTTCTTAGAAATGGTGAGGTTTTCCAGGCAGTGGGGGAAAGTTAATAATAACACTCACTGGCTTCTGTCTGTGACAGCCTTTCCTTGGTTATGTGACTGCTCTATTTCTTTTGGGATTTTTCTCTATTTATTTATCGTGGAATGTCTATATTGGCGCAGGGTGGAGTTTGAAAAACATTTATGGATGGAGGAGACATTGTCTGGGGTGGGTGTTACAGAATGCAAAGGGAACCCCCCAAAATCCCCAAGCCAAGCCCCAATCTCAGAAGGCATCTTGCCCTGTGATGGACAGCCACTGCTAATTGCTGTGCTGCTGCTCATCTGTGCTGATGAAGCACAAGCTTGTGGCTGTTGATGGGGCTGGTGGACATGGAGGTCACTGTCAATGGGTACCAGCTTTTGTGCAGTCAGTGCCAAACTCTCTGCTATCCTCTACCAAAGTTTAAGAGCAATAGCCCAGCTTAATGTAAAATGGGGCCCTGGGATTAAGCCATTAATCTCTTCTGTCTGGGGCTGTGCCTTTGCCAAGGAATAACGAGCAGCCTAATGAACGGGACCAGCTGAAATGCAGCTCTCGGCTGGGAGACTGATGGGGACCCCTCTGATCAAGGCCACTTACTGAAGCTGTTTCCACTCAAATTAGGACACCCTGACAGGGCGTGTGGATGATACAGCTGTTAGCACCTGAGAAGTTGAGTAATAATGCCTGTTAAAGGCAATTTGTACTTATCTGATAGCTTGAAGTGCAAAAGCTGGAAGAAGGAAAGATGAAGGGACGGAGGCTCTGCCCAGCACCTCTCCCGGCTGCCAGCGTTTTGAGGAGGAGCCAGGAATGCTGTGGGCTGTGAAATGTTTTTGTTTCGCTTCATCGGGTTTGTGCAGCCAAGTCCTAATCGGGGCTGTCATTTCCAGAGAGGGAAAATGGGAGGTCTGTGTTCTGAACACCTCTGTGGGACTGTTGCAGGGAAAGGGTCCTTCCTGGTAGTTTCAAGAGAGCTAAACGCTGATGGTTGTTCTTCCTCCTCTTAAAAAGCTCTCTTGTTTGTTTTGTTGAGCAGCAGAAACCAATTTGCTGCTTAGACCCATAAGTGATACAAAATGGGGCTGAGCTGAAGCTTTGCAGTGCCAAGCATCACACACAGCTCTCATCAGCTGGAGGGCTGCAGCCAAAAGTCTGCTTCTCCCAGCTCATCTAGGTAAAAATACATCGGAGATGAGCACGTTCCACGTCTGCATCTTTTTTTAGGGATCAGCCTAGATGTATGAGCATCGCTAGTGTGTTATCATTTAAGTCTCTAATTTCTGTTCACATGCAACTCTTCAGCCTTCATCTATAAATAATCCATCTAAGTTGTGAATAGCAAACTGGAGTTAGTTGTTTGCAGATACTTTTGGTTGGAGGAACCCTCTTTGGTTCCCTTGTCTTCCTTACCCGTTTATATGTCTTGACATGTCATTTCCTTCGTGGTCTTCCCACCCTCCCAAAATGGGTTTGTGTATGAATAAATAAAAACAAGAGGAGACAAATCTTCATCATAAATGTCTTTCACATTGGGTAAGATGCGATTTGGGGCAGGAGGAAGGCGAATGATGTAGCCTCTAATTCAAGCATAACGGACAAACTACATGGGCATGAAAGGGAACCTACTCCACAGCTCCAGCCTTTCTCCCACCTCCTCTCTTGCTGAATGCTCTTCTATACCTGCTGAATTCACCCTTAAAAGAAGTGATTAAACTAGACATGAACATGTATTTTTGCAGCAAGTTGCTTAACGACACTGACTTAGTCAGCAAGCCTGTCCTCCTCCAGCACAGCCCATACTCGCTGAGCCCTTACCTTACAGTGAGTTAATCCCAGGTCTTGTTGCTATACGCAACAAGTCAGCTATGATTCTAAGGTTACTCCTAATGGGAATGTAATTTTAAATCCTTGAGATGCAGTCAGTCCCTGTTCTAGCTTTTGTTGGTCAATGTCAGTTCTGATTATTGTTAACAGATTTATTTATTCTTTATTAGTATTGAAAGGTTTTTACTAGGATATAGAGATCATTACTAGGCTTGTGTATGCATTGGTTTGTCCAATTGTTGCAGTGTCCCTTGTTGAGCAGATCATCCAGAAGACAGGTGAAGTATTGGGAAAAATGAGAGGATTGATTAGTCCCAATTTTCCCCCTCTCCCCAGATTCATTATAGAAACAGAATGGTTTGGCTTGGAAGGGAACCTGCTGTATGGAACAGCTTTAACTTGTTTCTTTTGCATGGCACTAACTCAAGCCTAAAATTGTTGCTGAGATTTGAAGAAACACAGCCTCAGTGATTGAAGTGTGTCTGAATCACACAGATGTGTTTTGCCATCCGATGCAGATACTCACCTACTGAATCCCAATCCCTACCCCAGCAGAGCAAAGGGTGTGCTTGAGGCAGATTTGGTACATCCCTGGTGCACGTGGTGCTGAAGGATGCTTGAGGCGCTGCTGGTGGGGCAGGAGGAAGAAATCTAAGATGAGAAGGGGCAAAGTGGCAAAAAGCTTAAAAACTGGCAAGATCTATGTAATAATTGTAATAGTATCTGAAATATTGGCTCACACTGAATGAGGAAATAGTCTTGGCATAATTCAGCAAAGAATCTGACTCTTAAAAATGTGTGGCTTTTCTTTAGATTTCCTCTTAATACACTAAATAATCTCTGGCTTTGACATTTTAATTGTACAGCGCAGATGTGAAAACTTTCCACCAGATCCTGGCAGAAGTCCCAGCAAACTGTTTCAAATAGAGAAGTTTAAAAGGAGGAGGGGGGGGAAAAAGTGTTTCTTGCACTTGTAAACCCTATTGTTTGAGAATTTATCAGCTAATATTGAACTCTTATCCTGCTTTTTATAAAGCCTCGAAAGTGTTGCAAGCAATAGTGTGGAGGAGATGGGATGGAAGCACTTTTTCTTGAACGTAAACTAGTGTATTTGGTGCTGAAGAAATAGGAAGCTTTTGACATTTGTTTGGTTTTGAAAGGTCAGAGAGAGACAGAGATCCAGTCATTGGTGCTCAAAACTGGCCTGAATGCTACAATTTTAGCACTGCTGCTTTGCATTTTAGACAGTGGTACTTTCTTGCAGGGGACAAACTTCTTTCTCCCATCTGTTTAGCAAGTAATACTGGACTTGATTCCTTTTGTATCCACTCTGCTGCCAGGAAGGATAGAAAATATGCACAAAATCTTCAGAATATGCATAAAATCAATTTTGTAGGGTTTGGGCATTCTTTGGAGCCTGTCTGCTCTAATGGCCAAGCTGCTTGAGAGGAGCCAGCCCAGCCCTGGAGCTATCTGCCCTGTGTCTGGAGCCTGTTTGGAGAGGTGGAGGCAGCTCGTGTGGCTGTTTCTTCCACAAAAGCAGCATCCTGGCTCTGTGTGTGCGTGATGGGGCTCTCCCTTGGTAGAGATCTCTGGTTTGGGGGATGGAAATGGAGTTTTAATGCAGTTCATGGGTTGGTTTTACCAGTTTCTGTGCTGGATGCATTGAAGACTAGAGAAAAGAAAGCATGGGAGAGAGGTTATTGCCATGTTCCAGTATTTAAAGGGCACTTGGGCCAGCACTGATTGCTGTTTAGGGAGGCAGAAGCACTAGCACCGCTGCTGGGCTTGTCTCTGCTCTATAGCATGGCGCTTTCCTTTGATGCTAGTTAAATTTGGGGATTTTTTGTGGATTGCTGGGCTCTTCACAGAGCTCCAACAGCTGAAACTACAGTGAGGCATCCCTGGCGCTGTGCTGATGGCTCAGATTTCCATTAGTTTGGAATTGCCGTTAGGACACTAATTGTATTCCCCCCACCCTTATTTTTGCCTGCAGGAAAACGTATGGTTTTTTACAAATGCTGTTTGTTATTTAGCTTTGGCTTCGCAGAATGCCTGTGAAGATTGGGCTCCATAAGAATCAATTGCAGATAATTTTCATTGCAAACAGAATCCTGTAGTACATACATGTGCAGCTGGGTTGGCTTCTCCGTGGAGCATATGTAATGGTTTCTAGATGGAAAGGAAAGTCTGAGATGAAATAGATCATGACATGACATTTTGAAAGTTTATGAAACAATAAAACGTAATAATCATGGTTAAAATTTGATAAATATGTGGTGGTGTTTTTCTAGCACAGAATACAGCTCTATAATAAACCCTAATTAATACAGTCTGTGCTAAACAGATTAATTCCTTTTAAAGTCAGAAACTTTCCATGCCCTGAACTGAGACAAACATGCATTTTAGCAGCTAGTGCCTAACCCAGGGAGTAAGAATCTTTCTGCTCTCTTTCTTTAATTGTTATTATATTTTGGTGTATGCCTTGAGCAAGGGCAGAAAGAAGCAGCTCAGAAACTGCCCTGGGTGGCGTCGGGCTCCGGCTGTGCACACACAAACTCCTTTCTCTCTTTCTCTGAAGCACATCTATCTTAACGTCTGCCTACGTGGGATTGTGGGGGTTTATTCCTTCATGGAGGGAGTGATTTCTTTGCCAGCTCTGGTGCATTTTCCACTGCGGGCACAATTTCACACCTTCCCCTTTCCCCCAGCTGAAGCGTGTGGCTGTGGGAATGGGTGCAAATGTCCTTGGGAAGCAACGCCTCGAGTGGGGAGAGTTGTTGAAAGTTGTTTGAACTGAACTTAGTGTTGGCTTCAGCTGGAAAGATACATGTGGGTTTTTCCTTGTGTGGAAATGTGGTTAGAATTAATGAGCTTGGCTGGTCATCCTCTGCAAATCAGGAGTTTGGAATCAAAGATGTGCAGGACATCAATGCGCCGTGGTGACTGTACTGGTGGGCCCATGTTTGGGAGCAGGAGAACATCTGCCTCCTCAGGTCTGAATTTCCAAGGCCACTTCTGCATCAGTGTGATATTTCCTGGGTGATCACATCTAAAATTGCTGTTGTATCAAGCCTTTAATTTCTTCAAAGCTGGAAGTTTGCCTGAGTTTGCTGTGTTGATGAAATGAACTTTGTCCTTACTACATGTACCAAATAGGATCTGCTCTGAAAATGCACCTTTTCACCTCTGTCCAGCTGTGCTTTTCCTAATAGGTGTTTCTGAACCAGACCTGGCTGCCAAGGAAAACATCAACTCTTCCACTTGCTGGGAAGAGAGGATTAAATTCTGCTTCCTGATGGGACGGTGGTTGGTTGGATTTCACACAGGTAGTTTAGAACTAATAAAATTCTGGTTGGGGGGTTGCAAAACGAGAGATTTTTATATTGGCACTGACTTGTGGCTTGGAGAGTGTGTACTTTGCTTCAGTCACTCAGTCTTTGTTTCGCTGGAGCAGGGATGCCCACTCTCCTATGCCACCAGCATAAGAAGTCTCTCATGCAGCCCTTGCTCTGGCCTCTGGTGAAGATACTCTGCTGTAAGATGCATCAGCAATGTTATATAAATTAATAATAATAATAAAGCTCACTGAGGTGAATGAGTTGGCGGAATTAGGAGGAGAATATGTTTATCAAAGCTTTGTGCTAGTGGAGATTGTGGTTTTTGAAAGAAGCAATAGTGATTGTGATGCATCCTCTATTTGGTGGCAGTGCCTGCGGTGTGACTCGCAGAAAAAGCCAGACAAAGTGGTACAGTTGAGCACAATGGGGTCTTTTCCCAAATGCAGCAAGTTTGGTGCAGTTTAATATGTCCTGGCTAAGTGGGAGCTATGGTAACAGCAGCAGTGATTGCCTAAAGCCAGAAGCCCTAGCAGCCTGACAAGCAGCTGATGCTTGCTATGGGAAGCCAAAGGCAAGATCCCTACTGGGAGCAGGGATTGGAAATAACAATTTTAGCAAAGGTTCCTGGGAAGTCCAGCTTACTGGTGCATGAGCCTGTGGTCAGAGCTGGCTTTGGGCACTCTGCTCCATAGGCATAATGAAGAGATATTCCCAAGAGCATGGGATTTTCTGCGGAGGAATTCCAGGTAGCTGTGGATTTAAAGAAGAGAGTATGAATCTTTACATGCAAAAACATCTTTCTGTTTGTTAATGTAGGATGTATGACTCCAAACCTGATAACATGCCACTGAAATGTTTAAGTACATATATCAGTGCCTTGTTTGTTTACTGAGCTAATTGAGTTTATCATGTCCACAGTGCTTATGGCTGTCCCTGGAATCCTTCAGGCAGATGTATTAATGTGTTTTCACATACCTAAAAATCTTTAAACCCAATTGTTTATTGTGCACTTAACCATAAAGAGTTGTGCCAGGCTGCATTTTCACACTGCTGCTTAGAGACACCATAAGCATTTTTGCTGCAAGTAGTTTGTTACAGCACTCCTTAGCCTAGACTGATTTTGGTGCCTTTAAAACGCAGTGACTTTTCTCACAACCCCTTACATGGGGTTGCCTTTGAGTGGTGTGCGTATAATGCACACATATATGTGCATAGCCATGTTAAAACATGAAGAATAAGTACTTTTCCCTCTAGAGAGAGTGATGCTTGAGGCAGGCTGTTTTCAATAATGAGAGAGGATTGGCTGTTGGGTAAGTGCATAAAAAGTCTGTTTCAGTAGTGGCATAAACTCAGCAAGAAAGTCTTGCTTCCTTACTGCCCTCTTTTCAAAGCATGCACAGTATCAGAAATGTAATAACCTGTAAATGTGATGGGCAGGCATCATATCTACTATGTGTTATGAAGTAGTCCTCAATATTTCAGACCAGGCTGTGATTTATGACCTTGGGTGTATTTGTAATTGGGGGGATAAGATCAAATGTTCTTAAATAGCCATGTAATAAAGTCCTGGGCCATGAGTGGGCTGTCCCCATGCTGGGCTTTGGAAGGGCACAGCAAGGTCTACAATGAGGAGTTTGCTGAGTTAGGATCTCTGTGCATATGATAATCTTCTGAACCACCAGAGCTGAAGGAAAAAGCAGTCGTCTGGCGTGTTATAAGGGCTGCAGTAATACACTGGGATGTGTAAGTCTCAAGACAGTTTATAAGCAGTTACGCCCAGGAAGCAACAGGTAGCAAGAAATCCAGTGAGTGAACAATTTTCTCTGCTTAGAATGGTTTCCAGTTTTCTTTTTCCTCTGAGCATCAAAAGGCCTTCAACTAATTCTGATCTGAGTTAAATGAATGCTTTAATTAATGTGTGTGTCTGTTGCTTAACCATGAGGAAAATCACTTGGAAAAAGGTTTGGGATTCTTTGGAAAACCCTAAATGGCCTGAATAGTTTCAGCCTGAAAACATCCCTGTTTACATTAGCACAGCTCTTATTTCCCCAGCTCTCTGTTGCTTTTCTTTAGTAAGTGCAGTACTAGAGAGGGAATTTGGTAACTTGGAAGTGAAATGGGTGACAATGCAAGTCCTTTACCCATTGGGACAAAACATAGCCATGTATTTCTTGATGGGAGGGATGATGATGATGGGGCTGGACCGAAAGGTGAGATGTGCAGCTGTCTGTCCTGGTACACTCGCATGGCCAGTGCACAGTGCTGCCTGGGACTTGTGAGTCAGATTGAGAACTAACACAGCAGAGCTGCTGTCAAGAAGTTAACACCTTGCTCCTATAATCACTGAGGAGGTTTCACATGTCCAGCTGCAAAGCAGGTGGAGCTGTTTGCAGGGAAGTGCCTTTGATCTCCGGGAGGGTTTCACCGTAGAAAATGTTCTTCCTTCCCTCAATGGTCAGTTGCCAATTTGAAAAGCGAGTGACTTATCTATCCTTAAAATCCTTCCTCTTCCTCCTTGGAGCTGCTCCCTGGGGCTCCCTCTCAACACTGGTGTCTGCTGTGCTTTAATTGTCCTATGAAGAGTGAGTTGAAAAAGGAGGTGGGGTAATACACACCATTGCATTCTTGTATGCCTTGCAAACTTCCAGTTCAGGTAGGAAAGTTCAAGTGCTAAGTGATAGTTCTACCTGAGGGACATTGTCATGATTGTACTGAGGGGACCAGTATAATTCTCCAACCAGAGTCCTTCTCCCTATTTCTGTAATCAAGAGATGAATAACAAAGTTATTTTATGCGTGAGAAGGGACTACTCCTTTTGAGTAACTTCTTAGCAAAGAGAAGATTGTTTATGTAACTGTTTATAGTGATTAGTTATGAGTTTTCAGATTGAATCAATAGCAGATGTTACTTTTGAATGACCTTCATGAAATGTGCATGTGTTTTCATGCTAGGCTGACTCTTCAGGGTACCTTGAAGTAAATCAGATGTCTTTAAAAACTCTAACCTGTGAGATGACAGAATGTTGTACACTGATGAAATAAATGACAGGCAGCTCTGCTGGCCAGAGCAACTTGGGATCTACAGAAGTGATTTTATACTCTTGCAGCCAGCAAACATCAGGATGTGGTTTTCCTACAGGTTTTCATGCTAATTGAGTTATACATGGAAAAAACCAACATGATACAAAATCAGCTTCGTTTTTGTAGAGCAACTGCAGGGAAAAAACCCTGACCAAAAGGTCTCTGTGGTTCATTTTAGAAAATGGGAAGGCTTTATTTCTAACGTACTACTTCATGTAGTTGGCTATCTGCTCTTTTACAGATTTATAGCGGCCTTGGCAGTGCAATTAGCAGGCATCCATGTGAATGGAAAGATCAGATGTTTATGCAGATTAAAACCTAAAAATCAGAAGTATTTGATTTATGTGGTTATTCTTCAGGGTTTTTGTGATGCCCCTGACAAGTGATGCCAATTTGGCTGCTCCGGAATCCAGTATCATCATCATGTACAGCAGAAATAGAGTCATGATGCTTGAGTTGGGTTAACCTGCCTTGCAAAAACATGCTTGAATGTAGACAATCAGTGAATAGGCATCTCAAAATCCTCCCACTTGGTGCATGAATACCTTGTGTTTTGGGGGCTGGGTAAGACAGAGCACTTTGGGAGTCTTTGTTTTGCTTGCAATCAGTAGATATCACACTGGGCTCTTCATGTATGAGTGAGATCTCTTGATATATTGCACTCAAACAGCAGGTAACCGAGCTGCTGGCAGGCTGCATTGACTTTTCTTTCTGTCCCCCATGGAGTTCTGTCTCAAACCAGAAAAGAAATAGACGTTTCAAATTTCATCATGATTTTTCTGAATCAGTTGCTAGACTTTGTATTGAATTGCTTGTGAAATTTACTCAGTTTCAGGTAATTCCTAATACGTTCTTTTGAATAATATAAAGATTTGAATTAAATCTTTGTGACTTAGCTTTTTTTCTCCCACCTCTATAATACTGTTGAACAAAAAGCATTCAGAATCCTTAGCAGGGGGAGATGTTTCCTGATAAGTATTTTTTTTCCTGTTAGGAAAATATCCAGATCAACTGTAAAACATGGATGAAATCACAGGTCCATTTCCTCTGGAATGACCCACTTTTATGATGAGCACTGAGCGCATTTACAGTATGATACCAACTGGATCCCATTTGCAGAGAGCATCCATTGCCTGTGCATGATTCACTTTCAGTGAGAAACTTTCCAGATGCTTTCTTTTTTTCCCTTGGCTGTTTGATATGTTAACATGGGAGTGCTCAGTAGCACCTGGCCATGGTCTTTGTGAAGTTAGAAAGCACAGGGGATATCCCAACATCACACATGAGACACTGTAATCCCACCTGGGGTGGAGGGAAGGAGGAAAGGGAAAAGCCATAAAAGTCCTGTGGGATGGCTTCTCTGCCAACTTACTGGTCTTGGCTTGATGGACTGGGCTGCTGTATACGAACATAGAAATGCAGATGCACCCGAAGGGTATTTCTGAACTTGAAGCGAAAGACAATAGAATCATTTTAATTGTCATTAAAGCCTGTGGTGTAATTAAAGTGAATCACCTTCAAGCTCTGGAATCTGTTTGCAGAATGTGGGGGTGTTTTGGGAGAGGCAAGGTATGCATTGTTATTTTTTCTTTCTTTTACAGCAGTCTTGCACATGTGGGCTTTATACGCAGCACCCAGGAACCTCTATTAAGGACCATTGTTATATGGACCATTGTTATATGCACCCTGGAAGCAAAGTGACCTGGGGGTTGACAATTCACCTGACTGCTGCTGAGGCAGGTTTAAAAACAAGTGCTTCTGGCTTTTTTTGGTATTTGGTTGTGTGATATTGCAATATAGAAACTGCTGACAAATCAGTTTTCAACATAAGCTGCAGGAAAGGATAATGAAATGTCAGATGCACGTGTGGATGTCTCAGTTCTGTTTGTACATTTTAGTTCACAGTGTATTTATATTTAAGAGCAATATGCTTTAGTGTACTTGTGCTTTGACACACTGGCACCTCCTCTTGGGCTGGGTGAATAGTACAAGGAGGAAATTCATCTGGGTCTCATTTGGAAGGTGAGTGCTGCAGTACTTGGCTGCCTCTTCCCAGCATGGACTGTGTGGCATCTCCAGCTGCCCTGTCCTGCCTCTTTGCTTTTGCTTTGTCCCTTGCTGTCCACATCAGGTTTGTAATATCAAAATCCACTTTTAAAAGCTCACGTTTAGCCCAGTGTCCAGACAAAAATAATGGTGCCAGAAGTGGCACTAAATGGAAAATGGATTTTTAAAGCACGGTGAATTCTGGTGTTATTTCAGTCTTGGTCCTCCTCTGTCCTACCTGTGAGAAGTTGTGAACCACAGAGAAAGCTGTGCTGTTGTGAATGCCACATTTAGAAGTCAATGGGAGATGCACAAAATACTTGCTTTTAGCTCTGTTGCTTATAAATTTTTATATTCTATTATATAGCTTTTTTTGTTTATTAAAAAAAAAAAGTCATCTGTTTTCAACACATGATTCTAAGATACCGAGTCAGGACCCCCAGGTAAGCTTTCATGTAGCTGCTTTTCATGCACTTTAGTAATAGTAAATGATAATAGATAATAATGGGATATAGAGAAGCTCTTAAAGCCTCTCTGATGTGAAGAACTCATTTAGTCCAGCTCTAAGCAAGAGATACAGGCATAGAAATCATCACATTCTGGCTTGGTAAGGTCAACATAGAGAATAAGGTCTCCAAAACGAGCAACACGAGACAATCCTGAATGGGGTTACAGCAGTATGAGCTGATATGTCATAGTGACAGCCGTGCCATCCAGTTTCTCTCACTTGGGCAGAGCGATGAGCATCCCAAAAGTACTGTTAGACGTTTTATTGGTTTGGTTGAAGCTCTTGTAGCTGTAATAGAGTGGCAAAAACACTTCAAAAATGAACAGTTGCTTTATGGCAATAAAATCTCTAAGCATGACTGTCTCTTTGCAAGGACACAGGCTGCACGCTTGCAAAAGGACAGGCGCCTTTGAGGCACATTAAATCAGTTTGTTAAGAGAAGACTGCAAAACAGTTTGTTACCCCAGGAAAAGTCTTTGTTTAAACTTTTGGAGTTGCTATTGTTTCTTCCTAAGAGAACCTTGAATCACAAATGTCGGTGGGACAGGCTTGCTGGAGGGCTTTTGTCCAGCTGCCTGTGCAGAGGGGTTCGGTCGACATCCCCCTTGATTTGGGAGGCCCAAACCTGGGTCTAGCCCCTATCTGCAGCCATGCCAGCCCCGTCAGAGGGGAGTAGTGCTGCACTCTATCCACTGCCCACATAGTGCTATTGAGTAATGCAAACCAATAAATCCACAGTGTATATGGTGTCCTCCTCTAGCCCACTCCACCCCATGCCACCCTGGGTCATGATATTAGTTTGTAAAGCTCAGCCTCACTTTCGAAGGATGTGACATTTAACAGTCTGCATTGTAAAATCCATCATCTGCGTTTGGACGTCCTCAAATGCCAGTGGGAGAATACAAGGTCACCCATTAGGCTCACACTTGCGCCTGCACATGTCTGGCTGTGCAGCCTTCCATGCTGGAGGAGCTTTGGTTTTCTTTTCCCCCTCTTTTGCACATCACAAACTATTGCAGCTCTGTAGACCCCCATAGAGCTACTGGTTTTTTATATTGTGATAAGCCACAGCAGTTGAATTCTCTTTCGAAAAGCATTGTTTAAGTGTGTTTAGGCTGAAGGAGCATTTATAACTGATGTGGTCTGATTACGAATATCATGTGTTGAAAACATAGATGACTACTTGTCTTTTTAAACACACAACACATGGTGTGGAAGGTGGGAAGCTTTTTTTTTTTCCTTGGTCCCACCCAAGGAAAAACTTAGTCTGATGGTTGCTATGACTCTGGAAGTTCACTTTAGGTAGCTGTTGGGAGGTTTCCTTCTCACTGGCTTATATTTAAAAGAGCCTTCAGGGAAGCACTGGATGCTGCTTCATGAAAGCACACACACGAACCATCAAAGCAAAAGGGAAATGGAGTACCAGTCTTTCTACTAAATCTGTTTTTTGAAGTGGATATTTGCTGTATGCAAGTCTCTACTTTTGTCAAACCAAATGTTCTGTGTTTCTGCCTATTTTCCTCATATCATCCATCTTGGTTTGCTGGTCCACTTGCACAGACCAAGTAGCGCCTGTGTAACTTGTGTGGGGCAGTGTATAGTGGTAACCGCTTTCTACATATTATGAAATGTATTATCCAAAAGTATGCATTTTTGTAAGAGATTGGGACGAGGGAATTTGGAGAAGACTGTTGCTCTGATTTACAGGAGAGTAAATCCAACATGACTCCTTCAAGACCTGTGAGTTTGTGTGGGTATGGTTGCTAGCAGAGTTGGATCTGTTTTGCTGCATCAGTAATGCCTGCCTGAAGGGTAGGAGAACAGTCCTGCGAAGCTTTGGTACTGCTAAGCTAGTTCCATGTTTTGGTATGCACTTAGGATATTTTATCACTTAAAAATTAACCTGATTTTTCTCTAAGAAAGTAAGATTTCTGCGAAACCCAACGCATCAGTAAACTCCATGGAAAAGCTGGTGGGTAATTCAAAACACTGGCAATGCTCTTGGTTCTGAAGCTGTTTTAATTGTATAAAAACATTTTGATTAACACAGCCTCTGATCTTTAGGTAGTTTTGAGAAGGAGAGGGCTTCTGTGGGAGGGGAGCTCTCCTGGGCAGACCAAAGAACAGGAGAAATGGCGATTCTCTGGAAAGAGACGCCTGTGAGTCACTCAGACTCTGTAAACTGATGTGTGCAGGGTTTATTCTCACTAAGATCTGGAGTGGTAACACCTGGTTTCAGTTTTTAAAGGAGCTTGTTGCCTACACTACTCTATCAGCAGAGCATGACATTTTCCATTACTTTAGGCAAGAGTTTAAGATGTTTGTTTAACAGATGTACTACTATGGATTTTTTCCAGTATCTAAAAATACAAATATTCCATTTTCTGGTAGGAGAGGTTGTGTTTCCAGGCGCAAAATCATTACACTCTACGTTTTGCCTTATAGTTCAATAGCGTGTATATATTCTTTTTCCAAGGGAAACCCATAGTTTAAAAGTGGTAGGGAAAGAGTCACAAGCACAAATTGCTGCTGTCTGAATATTCCCACCCTGCACACGTGGGTGGGTTTATGCCCGTGGTTAATTATGATCTGGTTCCTAAAATCTGGCTTAACCTCTGTGTTAGTTAATTGTACCTTTTTTTGCCTATAAACATCTGAAACAACTCACCATTAGACTTTGCATATGATTTGAGAGAACTCACCAAACACTGAGACTCGATGCTGACAGCAGGAATCAATTATGAAACCTAATATGAGATTAAAAGGTTCCTGAGTATATTTATAATTGAATTGTACAAAATGCCTGATTTGTGCGCTGGACAGTGCGCAAGAGACCACAAGCCTAAATGAAGCAAATTATAATTCAATTATATAAATGCTTCCAGAGCAGTTCAAATCCCATCTTTAAGACCACTTAACGCGGAGAAAATGCTTTTGCTTTCTTCTTTTAAGATATAAAAATAAGCCCTTATCTGAAGGTTTTTCTTCTGTACCACTTCTGGCAGCAAAACTAAGTGGAGAATGTAACGGTGCCAGCCATGGTTGTTAGTCTCTAAAAGCAAAAGAAAATAAATGGTTTGTAGAGAAATGAGAGAAAATTATGCTTGTCTGTAGTGGTAAAAATGCTCCATTGTGGAGCTATCTTGCAAGCTCGGCTCAAATGTTACCATTTTCATGAGGCATTTATGAATTCAGTCCCCTCGCAGAGGTTGTCACCAACTAAGTCCAGGTTGACTTTAATTCAATCCAACTTGTGCTTAGCTTGGGGTTTCTGTTTGTTTCCTCCCTTCTAATATCTCGTCTGTTTTAACTTGTAAAATAATAAGTCAATGCATGCTTGGGAGTTTATGATGGGTGTTCTAATGTTTAACCCTCTCAGCTACCTTGTTTAGTTGCATGAGAAATTTAGTCCTCACTAGATGCATTTCTGTGCCTTACAATAGCAAAACCAATATTGCTAATTTTGAACATAAACAAGAACCCAGAATGTCACAAGATTTGTGAAACATGATCTTTAAGGTCCCTTCCAACCCAAACCATTCTATGAAGTTTTCAAGTCACTGCTGGCTTCTTTCTTTTTTTTCCCCCAGAAGCTGATGTTGGAGTCAAATATTACCATCCCCAGAAAGCAAACAACAGTGTAGCTGTATTCAAAAGAGTTGTGAAGAAGTGATGGATAAGGTGTGAAATAAAACAGGCTGGTGACTTGCAGGAGTCCTGAAAGCTTAGTTGGGATTGGGATGCTTGGGAAATGACAGGAGAAACAAGAGTTTGGTTTCTTGCTTGACATAAATCTGACACTAATTTTCTTTTTTTAAGCAGGCTACTTTTAAGAGTAAAATAAGAAATCCCTATTCATTCCTTTCTCCTGTTGGGGCAAACGAGTGTAACGTGTCATTAGACTCCTGCAGAGCCAGCAGCACAAATAACTTTGGCGACAGATTTGGGTTGTGCTTTCTTGGCTCGATTTCTCAGCTCTTTGGGCATCACTGTTAGTCCCTAAAAAAAACCCATTAAACTAAAAAAAAAAAAGACACCTTGAAAAGCTTTGGGGCTGGGAGGGCTGTGCTGGCAGGCTGTAGCCACTCTGTAAATACCACAGGAAATTGCTTAATGAGAGCAGATATAAGAATATCTCTGCCTCTAAAACATTTTTGGCTTGGCTGCTCCTGGATAATGTGAATTAGGCTGTGTGCTTCATGAGGCCCAGAGGGCAAAATTGGCATGACTTTGCTGCCTGTATTAGGAAATAATTGCTGCCTAGATAAGGAAGGGCAAGGTTGCCTATTAATTTTAACTATAAGCAGTGAACAGGCCTGCTGGTTACTTCAGCATATTCTATGGCAAAGCCCCTGTTCCTCTGTCAGTGGTAGGGTAAAAACAAATCTGTGCAATGGTTTGCCACATCTCTTCCTGGCTGGAGGTTTTCTGGCTTGGGATAGATGCTCCTGATGCCCTCCTGGTCCAGGGAACGCCTTGTCCAGCATGAACCCAGCTGAAGACACTGATAGGAAAAGCTCTATGCATCAGATTGCTGTGTTAACAAATCCAGGTTCAGAAATCAGTCATATATTTATATATTTAGCACAAATTTTCAGTGTTATCCAACAGAGTAGTGACAAACATAAGTGTTCACATTAACTCTGAAGTCTTGCATAGCTATGATGTACCCAACAAGTTTAAATGGTTGTCACCTGCAGTCTATAAATATTTTAATTTAAAAAGCCTCTTCCGTATAATTATGTTGAAATATCGCATGTGATGATATAAATAGTATTTCATGGATGTGTTCAGAACAGCGTGCCAGACTTGCTTGTCTCAAAGACAGAAGAGTTTCACCAGAGATGACTTGAACTTGGTGCATTTAAGGCAAATATCCTTATGTCTGATAGTTCTGGTGTTTGTGGTAGGCATTTCTCAACATTAAACATCTTGCTCATTTTAGTTTCTTGTTTGAAAATTCTGAAGTCTGGAAGACTCTGTGATGAATTGCCAAAGTTCACATTTTAAATTACACTCCTTCTGGGCCATATAAGAAATAAATGAGCATCATGCTGCTTGTGTATTTCTTGTTCACTTTATTATGCTCTGGTTTCAAAAGAAGTGGGGTTTTTTTTAACTTGTGAAATGAAATATGCTCTTTTGCCAAAATAATGCATGTTCAGTTTTAGGGGAGAGTGTATGGTCATGGACGAGGTTTGGGTATTGTCAATTCTGGATTTCCAGTAGAACCATTTGGATGTGCTAATGAAGGTGTTAAAACCCAGCGACTCCTCATTCCCTGACTTGTGCTCAAGATACCATCCATGGAAGCTATTTTAAAGAGTGAATTAAGACCTACCCATATGCTCCTAAAATTATCTCTTCTCTTAAATTCTTTCTGGCTTGGTTCTATTCCTTCTGCACAAGGAGTTTCTTCTTCAGCCTGTGCCTCCAGCTCCACACTCATCTACTAATGGGTGTGTGACTTGATGGCATCTTGCCTAACTTCCCTGCAACCTTTCTCCTGATGTGGCACATTAAGCGTGATTTTAATGTGCTTACCAGTCATTTGCACGAAGGTGGATGGTTGAGCGGGAAGTGTTGCTGTGCCAGAAGTCATGAGGATTTGTTCTAGTGCAGTGAACGGGACAAATCCCACTGGTTACAGAGGGCAGAGTGAAAACCCTGCCCCATGGGATGCCAACAGCAAGAACCTGTAAGCTGCTGGTCCCTAGCCTTGTTTTTCTTTCTATGGTGGGAGGACCAGTGGGATTTCAGTTTATTATTGCATCCCACACCAGTACTGATGTCACCAGAGTGTTTAAAGTGACATAAGCTAGTACATTTACTAGCTGTATTGATTTTTGTGGTCAGGGTGAAGGAGTTGCTCTGATGTTTCTGACTGTATTTAACACCAAATCGCCTCAATTTGCTGCATCCACCAGCAGCACATCGGCAGACCACAGGAGCAGCTCTGTGCAGTGGGGTTTCCATAATGCTGGTGGGCAGTTTGCTGCGGAACTTCCCTTTTGGAGCATATTAAGATCTGCCACAAGCTGAGAGCTCAACCCTGTGTTCTATGTAAATGTTTCATGGTACAGCAGGGAAAAGTATAAGCTCCTGGTCTCCAGCACTTGCTTCTAAACTTCTTTTCTATTACCCTTGGCCCAGTCCTCCACACAAATACCCACATAATAAAACCAAAATCTCTGTTTCTTAGAACTCAGTTTCTTTCTGCTTTCCCAAAGTCCTCGTATTCTGCTGTGATATGCTCCAACCAAGCAACAGACTGAATAAATCCACTAGGAATCTAGACATTTTCTTGTTTCCTATCCCTTTAAAAAAATCTCCCTTCCCTTTCTGTGCTTATTCTTACCTCTGTTAAACTATTTATGAGGATAAGTGCAAATTCATAGGCTTTATTTGCTCAGCTTGAATCTGTTCTCTTTTATGAACAATGTTATATGTTTCCTCAGCTTTGCTGAGCTGAACATCTTTAACCATCAATAAAGCTCCAAGCACAGTACACCATGAATGCTTCTCTTTAACTTCTTGCTAGAGGAACTTCATTTATCGTTTACCTCTTTTTAGCCTAAAATTAAGGTTTTTGCTAGCTCTTTCTTGAATGGTTAATTAAAAAACAGGTGGAAAAAAAATCAACAAAAACCCCCAAACAAACCCAAAAGAAGAAACTATGAAGGAGTTAATTTAGGAAATGGCCCTAAAATACCTTTTGGCAAACTTCTCCAGGAGTGGGCAGCTTGCCATGCTTGTCTTTGGAGATGTAGGAAGTTTAATCCTCTAGCACTGATCAAATTTGCAAAGCTTTAAGCTTTTAGTGCTTGGTTTTGTGCTAAACAACTGGGTTGAAACAACCTGTGTGTCAGCTTGGCTGTTTTAGGTGTAAAAGGAAGAAAATTTATCCAACGTGGAACTACTGTTCTTGGCTCCCCAGCTCTATGTTGTAAAGTTGTTTTCTTGGGGTTTTGGGGTTTTTTTTTTTTTTAACACCTAGTTCTTGAAATTTAACTGTAACATGAGGATGTCTGGTTTAGTTTAACATAGCAGGTAGTGGAAGTTAAACTGGGTGCGATGGAGAGATGGAGGCACGGGGCATAGATGTACACGGCATCAGGGTCAGCCCTTGTGCAGGGGACTTGAGGGCTGGTGGAGATGGTGGGTGTGTTTGCTTGTCTTTTTCCCTCCAAACCTGCACTGTGCAGGCTGAGCTCAGAGAGATGGGTGTTTTGGGGTGGTGAGGGCTCAGATAAGGACTCAAGGTTGAGCCCAGCACAGTGGGGTTTGCTCCAGATTTGTTTCTGCATGCAGGACTGGTGGCTTTCGCTTAAAAATAAAATTTGTGATTGCTTGAACATACATATTTTTATTTATGTGTGTGTATATATCCATAGAGATATAGCAGATCATCTATTCCCAGTGCTGGCTCTCCAAAATATTTCCCATTGCATCTTCTGTTGCTGGACTTGATGATCTTAAAGGTCTTTTCCAACCTAGTTGATTCCATGATTCTGCCATTTCACGGCAGGAAAGACAGCAAGTACGCTGTTGTGCCTCTTCTTCAGAGCAAGTGAGGAAGGCAGAAGGTGGTAGAAAAATCATTACTTTGTATGATGCGAACTTGTTCGTGGAAAAGCCTCCTTTTTTCTTTCTATTCCCAGCAAAATATCAGCTACAAAAGATGGTGCTGTTGAATGCTATTTCAGCTGTGATTCCCAACCCCCCCCAAAAAAAAATTAATTACTCCTTTCTTCCAAAAGGTAGTTTTGTGTAAGTGAGCAATAGTTCCTCCCAGAGCCCTGTCTGTAGCTGGGTAATAGGATGTGTAAGAAAATGAAGTAAACCAGACCCTGACCTGCTGCTTTTTATCTGGTTGCCGTCAACTCAACTGATCTTGATGGTCGACTCCTGCGTTCCTGCAGTTTACTTGTTTATCTGAGCACAGGCCAAATCAAACAGCCACAGAATGTGCCTTTAATCTCCAGCGATAAAGAATACCTTGGAGAGGAAATTACATTGTAATGCTGGGAGAAGAGGAATAACTGGGGAGAAATGCATGTGAAAGCATTGCTTTGCTTTCCTTAGGAACTTTTTCTTTTCCCCATCACGTTTTTCTCACAGTTCTCCTCAAAGGGGCTGGGGAGCTGTGGGGAAGAGCAGGTTCCTGCTTGTCATTGTGGAAGGAAATTGCAAAATATGAATTAGGAAGATAAAATTTGGGGGGGGAATTAAGAGTTGTTATCTTGAAACTTTAGTTTCTTAAATGCTTTGACTCTGCTGTGATACTGCCTTTCTTTTTTAACAAGAATTTCTAACTTTGGCCTTACTTGATGCAGTGTGCATTAGTTATCTTAGATTTTTATTTTCTCTCCATATTTCAATATATGGGCTGGAAAAAACCACAAAATATTGGTTTTTCTAGCCCGTTGGAATTTCTGGACTTAACTCTCAGATTGTCAGGCCTGTGAGTTAAGGACCATATTTCATTATGTGTGGACCATCTAGCCCAGAAGTTCCCCTCTCCCAGTTGGAAATGCTGATACCTATATGGTCAGAAATATCCTGCTTTTGAAGTACAAATAATTGTGAATAACTTTTCCCATCAGTTTGGGGTGGTTTTTTTTAATTCCTTTAACCAATGGGTTGTCTAAAACCTGGGTTGTGTTTTTTCTAGCACTTAGAACTCTGACTTAACGTTGCTTCAAGTTTTACAAGGAAGACTGCCTTCAGGCTCAGACGACGCATGGAAAACTTTAGTCCTCTGCAAAATTTGTTTAATAAAGAGATTTGCAATTGAAAAAGGGGATTAAATTAGAAATGCCACTCAGTCCTGTTGCTCTCTGCTGTAACCTATGCCCGCACACATGCAATAGCTCATATCTTTACTATAACTTCTTGCCTTACTGAGTGGCTTATCTCTGTGTGAAATTCCTGCTTAAATATTTTCAGTGAACAAGTTTAAATAAACTGATGGATAATTGTTTTCCCTTGCTCCTTACAGCATTGGGCACTTCTAGACTTTGCAGAGGTTTTTATGAGGCTTTTTAGTCACATGTTTTAAATTGGTAACCTGAGGAGAAAGCTGGTATATGCTTTATTTAAGTGAAATAGGAGCGTTTTAATTAAGCCAAATCTTTGGCTGTCATGGAGACTGACAGATGCAGAACGTGGTGGCAGATGGATGCTTCATCGAGTGATGTGGATCTGCCTCTCGAGGCTTCTCTGAGACCTTGCTGAGCCTATGGCTGCTGTCTTGGCCTTAGGGTTTGCATTTCTGCAGAGGATTGAGACACAGGAGGTGTTTTGCTTGGCATCAAGAGCCATTGATGTCCACTAGGAAAGGGCTTCTCAGGGTTGGGTAATGCCAGTTATTCAATTCTCTTATTTTCCGGTCTTCCTGCTGTACATCAGTCTGGTGCTGGTGTTGGCAGTGTGTGTTCCATTTCTTTTTGCTGGTTTTAGATTATGTAATTTTTCCAGTGTTTTCAGTTTCAATCTTGTACAAGCCAATTGATGAATTAACCCAGTCTTTCAGGTTCGTAAACAGCCTGGAAATCTGAGGAAAGTAGCTGTTCCCTAAAGAAAACCTTCATATTCCCTAAAGAAAACTCTCGTATTAGGTTACCAAGTGTGCTGTGAACCAAAGTTGGTCTTGGAAACATACTATCAAACATAGCTCTGGAGACTCTAATCCCTGGTTTAGGATGGGATGGAAACTGGTTTCCTGTGCTGTACTGGGCAGTGCTTTCACTGGAAGCTTATTTGATGGCTAGGTAGATAATTTGGTATTTTGAACCTGTTCAGCTGATTCTGGTTGTGACATTTTGCTCTCCATGGGATTTTGGAGCATGGAGCCCAAGCTGTGTATCACAGCCCCAAACTTGTGCCAGAGTCTGAGAGGAAAACTTTATCCTTCCCTTGTTGCTTTTGAGTAATGAATTCCCATAGGGACTTATGCATTTCATCTCCCCTGACTCCCAAAACAGAATGAGTTATGTGTTTTGTGGTGTTTTGTAGCCAAGAAAGGAAAGGGAATACACAGGTTCCCTAATTTGATGCCGTTGGTATACTTCTGTTGAATTTTTGGAGGGTTGGAAAAGAATATGCAATTGTCTGCTTCAATCTGGATCTTGTGACACACTGCAGACTAAATACCATGACTCAAAGCTTAATATTGCCTGAACATGACAGTTTCAGCCATAAGAAATCAATCATCATGCAATATAGCCTTGCAGCACATAAAATGCCCCAGCAATTACATTCACATGCATTGCTTGGACTCATATACTTTAAAATGTTGCTATTTCTGTGCTCCTTTGGAAATGGAGGCATCAGAAAGGAGGAACTCGTTGGGCTGGATATCTTGCTGATGACTCAGAAAAAGTACTAATACTTGATGAAGTACAAAGTCCTTTGTTTCTGGCTTCAAAATGTGTGTTTGGCTATTGAGTATATGATGCTTTTTGAGCCTGAAGCCAGGGGTGGCACAAGTAACCAAAGCTAGAAAGATATACAACTGAACTATAGAAATAGTACAACTTTCATAGAAATAGTGAAAAATCTTGCAAAATTACTCTGATCAGTAAAGGCATGAAATTATGGCATTTAAGGTACTTGCACCACTGAATGGACTGCCCATATTGGACTTCTGTAGATGATTTGGTTTTAATCCATGGTCGAGAGAGCTGACCATAAACACGCAGGCGAATAAAAATAGGAAGAGTTTTCTTCTTAAACAAAAGAAGTTGCAGATTATGAGGACAGAGCCATGTGCAAAGCTTGTTCTGTCTTTTAGCTCTTTATTTTGGCAGTAAAAGGACAACTAAGCTATTGATAGCTCAGAGTGAACATGGAAGAAGCAGATGTCGAGCAGGTAACTCCAGTCACCTTTCATCTCTGAACTAGCACCATCCGTGAAGTTTCCATGATGCCTTTTGAGGCATGTGGAGGATTGCAATAAAAACCTGGAGCTGGGCTGTCGTTTAAAGAGACAAAGAGGAATCACATTCATAACTTGAAAACCACCAAATACAGAAAGGCTGCTTGTGTTCTAGTTCATGAATTAATATCTAATTGAGTTTACTTCCTTAAGGTCTGTTTGGATTCGTGTCTCTTGCCCTGTTGGTTTAAAAGCCAATTTAAAAGTATATAGGTTCAGATGGTGTTATTCCTGCATTGCTGCTGTGTTTTCACAAAGAAATTTCTCTAGTTGAGGAACTTTAAATATTAGTAGTTTAAGGAAGCAAAATATTTTCAACTAGACATTTGTGGTTTTGTCCAAATCTGAAATGATGGTTTACAACTCGATAAACACAAGTGCTGCTGAGCTGAAATCACTGTGTCCCTCAACAGCTTTTTCTTCTGCCAATGTCACTCTGACCCAACTTTTTCTTCTATTTTTGAGATTAGCCATTGCTTCCTTCTGTTTTCCATCAACCTAATTTATAAGAAAGAAAATTAAAGAAAAGCTTGTACCATTCGATTTGTTGATCACAACTGTGGTGCATGGTTTGACGTAGACACTAGCTGCTGTTGCTTTGATGTTAAAATATGCCTGAATTTTCTTATTTGATGGCAAGCATTTTCCAGATCAACCAAAAAATGGCATTGCACCCCAACTCCTCTGCCTGGTGGCTATTGGGGCTGAATCAGACTTCCATGACAGGCTGAAACCCTGTGATTTGGCACAACTTAAAAGGGGGGTGAACGTCCAGCTCATTGCTGGAGGGGGAGACTTGTGCTGTAATGAGGACCATAAAAGTTTTCTTACTCACTTAGCTGGATACTTGCCATTAAAAATATTTTGGTGTAGTAAGTGCTGAATGCTGGCAATGACATTGGTGCCATCAGTCACGGAGGCTCTGGCTTGCTTGGGAGCCACTTCTACATCTCTTTACTCAGGTTCAGAACTGTAAAATCACTTTGGGTGGCCAGAAAAGCTCAAGTTCCTAAGAGGGTCCCTGAGGGAGCTCTTCCTGGCCAGCTTGGTCAGCTTAAATACATTGTACTTTGTGCTTGATATCAGCAAGACCGTCTAATTCATAAAATCCCAGACTGGTTTGTGTTGGAAGGGACCTTAAAGATCACCCAGTTCCAACCCCTGCCACACGCAGGGACACCTTCCATTAGACCAGGTTGCTCCAAGCCCTGTCCAACCTGCAGTTGCTCATTTGTGACACCGAAAGTCTGCTGAAGAAAACAGCAGATGTCCAACCCATTTAGAGCCTCTGGGCTGAGGCTGGCTCACTTGCCCTCACCAAAGTGATATTACCAGAACAGATAGAACCATATGGCTAAAGCCCTGTAGGTGTGTTGTTAGAGATCATGATGTTGAGAGTCCAGCCTGTGCCTTGACAGCAGGGATTAGGGCTTTTTAATAACAAATTAGTTCCACAGAGTTAATTAGAGCTGTGCTTGCACAGGCTTCGTTGAGTGGAGAATTTCTCCCTGGGATAACGTGGGCTCTGTATGATTCACGATACGGGCTTGTTCATCGTATACCAGTAATGTGTTATACAGGTTTATGTTTTGCAGGGGAAAGGCAATATCTTTTCATTACTCTAGCAGATATTCTTATGAAAGACAGACATGCTTTTTAACATGAATGCTTCAGTCCTGCAGAAACCTCACCTCACTGATGTACTCAGCCACCATCGTGGCCGTGCTGCTGCTTGCACAACCAGCTCGAGTGGCTGAATATCCTGAGTCCTAAGTGATTTTTCTTTGCAACCTTAATGTTTTTGGTGTTGAACAGTCAGCGTAATGTTGAATGATCAGTGCTTTGGGTGGCTGTAAAGTGCTGGATCTGTTCTGTCAGAGCAGTGCAATAACATGAACTGTAAAGCACGGGGTGGAAGGTGTGAGGCTTATTGGAAATGCAGCTCTGCCAGCTGTAATGCTGCAGGAAAGAGCTGGAGTGGTTTTGGATTCAAGTTAACAAGTAACTGTAAAGTCAGAAGAGCCACTGCATTTTTACTGCTGGAAATTCCTCTAGTTTGTCATGAAATTGCTGAAAAAGGTGTTGGGACAAGCGCATTTCCCAGGTGATGTGGACCTATAGTGAGGGAATTCTTGGAGAAGGAAGATATTGGGGAGGGGTGATTTATGCAATATTTTTTGTGTCTTTTGTTTTAAAGAAGATAAAGCAACAACAGTGTGTGTTCAAAGACATTACTCAATATCTCTGTGCAGTGTTTTGAGCAAAGATAAAACTCTGCTGCAGCAGTAGGTGTAGTTTCAAGCAAAGGGATTCCCTTACCGCAAAAAACCAAAACCAAGCGTCAGTCCATGTTGACCAGGAGGGTGGCTGAACTCTGCAGAGCAGTGTGAGATGGACAGAGGAGAACAAATGGCTACAGGGGAAGAATAAATTGCAGTTGTTTACAGCTTGCATCTGAGTCAGCTTCAAGCCGAAAGATCAGCTTTCCCCAGAGGAAGGTGATGCTTGTGGCTGGCATCCCATTTCAGGCCTGAGGACAAAGAGATGTTTAGATGGTTTTTACCATTATTTTTAACTGAGCGTAGGTGGGTAACAGGAGGCAGTTGGTGGCCCGAGTATCACTGCCCTCATATGGCACTTGGCTTCCCCAGAGACAGGCTGCACAGTTCAGGACAGCTGCAAGCAGACTTTGTGATTTAGAGTAAGCCATCTAAGAAATGAAAGGATAAGTTCAATGGCACACAGTGTTCCCACAGGGCATAAGTTAAGATGTTGCTGAAAAGAGTAGCTCTCGCTCTAAACCTTGTACTACGAGAGCTCTCTCTGTGCACAGAGGGTTCATAAACGTCAGGAAAACGACTGTATTTCCAGGACTTTGGAAACACATTCCTGATAAAAAAACTTGGCTTTTTTCAGTCTGGTTTCTGTGGAAGCTCCTCTTATATTTGATAGATTCCTGACGATAGCGTCATGCACAGTGGCTTTGCTGCTGTTTTTGAAATATGATAATTAGAACCATTGAAGATAGTGACTTTGGGAATGAGACACTGCACTCTATCAGCAGGCTCGGACAAGCATGGGGCTACCAGTCTTTCAGGGGAAGCTGTCCCAGTGTCTCGCTTCAATTTTCTAGGGAGGAAATGAGAAGTGTTATTTGAATAATGGAAGAACTTCTAAGTATTTTAATAAAAAGAGTAAATATCACCATTTGTAACAGAGCTTGCCTTTTAAACTCCCTCTGGCGTTCTGTGAGCACCTACCCCCCATGCTGGGGATGTGGTTTCTTGTTTATGCAGGCTGATGCAATGGCAGAGTGCAGCTCAAAGAGGAGGACATGGACTTACCTTTATCCTTACGCTTGAGCATGATGAATAGTTGGATCAATCCAAGACACTGTCAACCCCTTTTGCAGGCTTTGATAAAGGTTGGTACTATGAGGAGCAGGAAGATGGGGGAGAAGTTTGCTGTTCCCATACTATGTGAGAGCAAAATGTGATTGGGAAAGGTTTCCCTTGTGCCCTCAATGACTGGAAAAATGCCTCCAAGTGACAGGAGTCCTAAAATGATCCATTCTTGCCCTTGAATATCTTTCCTAAAAGGAAAGGAGTGCAGAAAAGATGAGCAGATGCTAAGCAGCCGAGCAAGGAGGATGAAGGTGTGCGTGTGGGAGTTTACTATTTATTGTCTTTCCTTGGCAGCTGCTGGTTCTTCAGGCTTGTTTATAGCTGTGCGTGAGACTTGGTTTGCTAGTGCTTTTAATTATAAGATACTTCTAAGCTGAGTTGCCTCATTTAGTTTACAGGGGGATTTCAGAAGTCCATCCAGTCGTTTGTCAGCTTTATTTATGTAAACTGAAAATGTCCCCGCTCTGAAATATCACATGAAACACTCAGGCTTTCCTGGAAGTTTGCAGCTCTCATTGATAAGTGTTGCAGACCTTTTCACCATAGGAATCTGAGGCGGGAAGAGCATGTACTGTTAGTCTTGATGCTTGTTCAAGCTGGAGGTGTATCAGATGCCACAGAGCCAAATGTTGGCTACCCAGATTCGGGCAGGCGCAGGGCTAGGCTGCCTGCTTCTAGGCATGCAGCGTCGGTGGTGGTTGTATCATGGGGTATCTGTCCTCATCTTTGCTGCTGTTCAGAAATGTATTTTAAAGCACGTCTGGAGGCTTCTCCTAGACCTCTGCATGTTCCAAGTGTTTATGGGGAGGAAAGACAAGGTGGAGCATCCTGCTCAGATGTTGGTGTGAAAGAAGCTTTCCAAGGAGACCAACTCTGAGGCATCTGCCAGATTCGAGCTTTGTCTGTTTATTTTTCTGTAGATGTGTTTACACATGCAGATGTGTGTGTACAGATGTTACGGTGTCGTGCACAAAGGCGCATTGGCCATGAGTGCAAGAGAACGCCTCCAGTCTGATTCACACTGCAACAAATCAATGAACTCCACCAAAAATAAAGCTGCCACCAAAAGGCACAGTTTCCATCTGTCCCTGGCAGTTCGTTTGGTGTCTGTTGGAGAAATCCTGCTCTTAGATCCATTGAGACACAGCATGAGACTTCTCCATAACACACATATTCCCAGGCAACATGAACCAGATCTACTCATGTTGCCACCAAAAGAGCTGCTTGCACCCTGTACTGGCTTTTATCCCTCTACAATCTCCTCACCTTTGTTGGCATAAACTTTTATGGATTCAACTCCACTCTGTTCTGTTTGTCCCCAGTAACCTCTATTCTGTCTCTGTTCTGGTTCACTGGGCAGTTACGCCCGCAATAGGCCAGCACAGGGTTGGATGGAGCTGGAGCTGGGAGCGAGCAGCAGAGCCTCTTCCAAGGACACTGTGGGATTAAACCCCTCCCGTGACAGCAGCCTAGGTTAAACAATGTGTTGAAACATCGATGGGGGAAATAGCTGAAACTACTGCAAGTCCAAGCTCTTGCGCCTGGCACTTAGTCCTGTTGCTGATGAGCTGTACTCAGCTTTCCTATTCACATTTTGTTACTGCAGACATTGTAAATATTTATAACCTACGACTTGGGAAAACATGTTTGCAGGCACAATGTACAGCTGAAAACCGGATTAATCTGATTGGGATGGGTTTAATCCAAAGTGCTGTTACTGGGGGCTTTTCTCCTCGAGTTTGTATACTTTAGCCTAAAATTCTGGGAAACCAGCCTCTGTGCGCGACGAGGGTGACAGGATGCTAGAAAAATACTGGCAAGTCACATCTGCTTGTGACCCGGTGCCCTGTCTGTCAAATTGGTGGAAAATCTCCCAATTACTTATAAAGCTTATCTCCTTAAGTTGCTTTTCCTCTGCTCTTTATGTTTTTGGGTCTCTGCCAAAGCCAGCTAGGGCAAGCACAGGATACATCCCACTTCCCACATCTCTGTGACCGCTAAGGATGTCCTGTGGGTTGAGGCTACAGGAGCTGCTACACAGTCAACAAGCTCAGCCCTTTCTGGGGGACCCCTCTGCAGGGCACCCACTTTGCCCCCCTCTCTGATCTGTTAAGAAAGGGACTTCTCTTGTCCTTACCAATTTTTCCTGCAAAACAAGAGGGTTGTTTCCTTCTTCAATGCTGGGAGAGGTCAGGGTGTAGCGAGGAGCTACAGAGTAGTGCCATGGGTTGGTGAACCTCAAGCCTTCTCACAGCTGCTTGCATAGGGGAGGGTGGATCTGCTACTGTCAATGGGGAGCAGCGGTGTTGCAGGATGCTGATTTCCCACCACGTGTATTGGTGTTTCCCCATCCAGCCCTTCATCTGCAACAGTTGTTCCAATGTGAAATGTGGAGACACGGCCATGCTGGTGGGACTTTGGGATGGGTATGGTCAGAGTAGAACACAAATTGGTTTGTATCTCATGGTGCTGCTGCACTATCACCCTGTGTTTCTGGCTGTAGGGGGGCTGGTGCTTCCTTGCAGATCTGTTCTGGGTCATCAGAGCCTTAGAACTTTTCTCTGTAGTTCTTTTTTTTTCTTCCACAGTTGAATGAGGATCAGTCTGTCTTTTTCATATTCCGATGAAAACAAACCAGAGGATTCCCATGTGCTAAATACACTTTCAGCCATCTCTGGGCTATCTAAGGAAGCCAGTGCTTGGGCAGTATTTTGCAGAGGCAAGCAACTGCTTTGTTTTATGAAATCTGCATTTAAAGACTACATGTGCCATTTGGTCACCAGCTGACTTAGCTTGAAAACCAAAGGCCCTTTTTGACTTCATAAGCTTTCAACTCATGTGTGGCACCTACGGAGACTGACTTAGCAAAGAGAAGTTTTCCAGTAATAATAATTTCATTATAAGAATAAAAATAAATATGAGTCACGTAGTAGGATTAAACACATGGGGAGAATGTCAGCTTTTAGACTGCATGGATTATTTGGAAGCTGATGGATGGTTTTTCATAACACATTCATATTCTTTTGTAGGGTAAAGATGTGGAAAGCTATTGTCCTGTTGATTAAAATAGCAGACATCTACTGTATTGAACTTGAAATTAATAAATTTTGATGTAATTGCTTTAAAATGCCAGTGAACAACTTATGCAAAATGTATATTCAGAAAAGAACTCGCCAGAAATCCAAAGTCAGAGTTTGAGGTATGATGTAGGGACAGGACAAGGGGAATGGCTTTAACCTGCCAGAGGGGAGATTGAGATGAGCTCTTAGGCAGAAGTTCTTCCCTGTGAGGGTGCTGAGGCGCTGGCACAGGGTGCCCAGAGGAGCTGTGGCTGCCCCATCCCTGGCAGTGTTCAAGGCCAGGTTGGACACAGGGGCTTGGAGCAACCTGCTCTAGTGGAAGGTATCTCTGACCATGACAGGGGTTGCTCAAATCAAACTTGTAATTGTCACCAAGTTTTGCAAAGCAAATTATGATAATGCTGTCCCAGGGATAACAGGGAATCCTCTTCTCCCAGTTCCAGGCTGGAAGAGGCTGTGCCCTTCGAGTGAGTTACAGTTGCTCATAACATGATAGTTATGAAGAAGTGAGGCAACATCTGCCTGCCCCATACAGTAGTTGTGTCCAGGGGAGGCGTGAGTGCTCCGGGGTCTAGTTTCTCACTGCTGAACACTGATACCTGTTGTTCATGTGAATGAATTCCTACTTTCCACTTGCTATTTTTTAATGCTTATTTCTTATGTATTTTTGTGAACTGGGAGACATCAAAGCTGCTCTACCCAGGAAAAACAAGAGATAGGGAATAGCAATTGTTTCGAATTAGATCCTAATGGGGTGCAGATGTTGAGCTGTGCTTGCTAGAATTTCTTTGAAACTGCAGATGGTCTGGTAGTTCAGGGGTAAGAGAGGGGCTGGGAGGCTTTTTGGTTTTGTTTTCCCTCCTGTGCCATTTGCATGACATGTTAGATTAGGGCTGAATGTAAATGAAGAGGTAATACCCTGCCTGGGTCTCTGGTCTTGCCAAAGCAGAGCATGTGTAATTGTGTTACTGAGCAGGTTTTGTTGAGCAGCTTGGATTTATGTATGATACATCTCTAGGCTTTCCCTTTGCATTTAACATTGCTTTGGGTTGGAGGTGAATAGAGGAGAGCAGAAGGGATGTGAGTATGCAGATATCCCAACTGGCTAGAAATGCTTTGGGCTTTTTCTGATCAAAAATATATGACTATATTTTAACATAGCTGGTGCAAATTGTCGTATTTAAAATGCACATGGCTTTCTCTGCTCTGTTAAGCCTGGTAGAGTGTAAAATCTGCCTTCTCCCACTAGTTCATACGTTTTACTGCTCTCTGGGGTGAATCTCAATAAATAACTGGGAACAAGATCAAAGGCCCATCTTTAAAAGACTGACTGTTCATAAATGCTCATGTTCTCTAGAAGAGATGATTGTGCAAACTGGAGGACAGGGTTTGGTCTGAACGCAATGTGTGTGATATATGTAAGGCCTGCTTTAAAAAGCATAATGCTCTGGTGGCTTTTCTTCTTGTCCCAAAGGTACTGAACCTTAGAGCTTGGCTGAACTCTACAGGGGTTACAGGCCTTTAGCACATTTGCAAGCCACACTATCCGCACTTATCGGGGTAAGTGGAAATCCCTGAGGAGTGTTTCTGAGCTACTTCAGCTCCTTGGTGAATAGAGGATGGGGTTGCTGATATCCTGCCCTGCTGGGTGCTCCCAGCAGATTTGGCTCCTCTGGTCACACTCTGAGCCCCAGAGCTCCCATTGCCTGCTGTGAAAGAGGGATTTCCCCTAGAAAGAGAGGAAAGGCAGCAGTGTTTGTGCCGCAACACCTTGTGCAGCCCCTTATCTCCAGGGTGAGTTTCTTTGGTGCTGTTTGCATGCTTGGTGTTAGCCTGCCCAGTTATGTAAAATGAAGCCTTTAACAGTCCCTTTGATGTGGTCTTCTGCCTTTCTTTCACCTCTATGTAGTGTTAACACTTTTAAATCTAGATAGATAAATACCCTACCTCAGGCTGTAAAAGCACTAACGTAATTAAACCTTCAGTAATAAGGTTGCACTTCATTAGGTCAAAATCAGAGTTATGCTGAAATAACAGGGCAAGTGAGTTTCAGCATCCCAAAGCCTTTATCCTGTTCACTAGGGGATGAGGAAGGCGTGATGCAGTTCATCTGCTGCCCGGTGCCTCCCTGCAATGTGAGGAGGAATGTGTGGTGGACGTTTTCTGGTAATGGGTCAAGTTTGCTGGATTGGCTGTGATTGTGGGAATGATATGGTTGGGGAAAACAAATGGCATTTTGTACTGGTGTAGAGGTGGAGACACCAAAAGTGTCCCATGTCATGCCCCTTTAGGAAACAGTTATCAGAATATAGATGGTATTTGTGAGTTTTATATGACAGGTTAAGATGTTTATGTTAAGACCTACAAAAGATGGTAAATTGAGGGGGGAATTGGGTGGGGTGTAATTTGGAAATGCACATAATGAAAAGCATTGACTCTTCTAATTAAGACCGAGCACTTCAAGCTATCTTAATGAAACATTAACTCAAAGGGAAGCTTGAATTTTGTGATGACATCCAGTTTACAACACTGTTATGACAGCAGTTTGCATCAAAGTGTCAATCTCAGTTAAATGTTTCATTTCAGATGAGTATTGGGATGAGCAAATTTAGCCCACAAATTGGAAGAAGATCTTTAACCAGTTAAGAGGAGATGTTCTGCAACATAATGCAGGCTTTGCCAAGTTTGATTTGTTCTGAGAGGAACTTTATGATCGAGTTGTACTGTTTGTGTTGGTGCAGTGGTGACTTGCGGGAAATAATAGCCCAAGCTGTAATGTGTATATTTGATTTTTAATGTCTCTTATCTGGCACTAGTCATTCTTCACTAAATACAGCTAGCATGAGCTGTAATCTTTCACAGCTCCTCTTTTGAGGAGTGATAGTAGAGAATAATATCTCATCTCTGAAAACATGATGTCATCATCAAATAAAGGTCAAAGTGTCCTTGGGATGTTAGGTAGGGGAATGTGTTGCCTCAAGTTGTGCAGAGGTGGATGTAAGGATTCCCAAGCCTCCATGGGTGCTCCAGGCTGGTGCTATTGGTCCCTTTGAAGTCACCCGAGGCACTTGGGTGCCTGATGCAGATGTGTGAAGGATGCTTAGGCAAGGTCTGTCTGGATTTTGGAAGAGATTTTGCACTGTAGTTTACCATGGCTATCTGTTGATCTGCCAGTCAGTAGTTACTAAACATTTCGTATTTATCCTAACTTTTTCCTTAAAGTCCTGTGAGATTTTATGTAGGTTTATGTGCTTGCATAGGAGCAACAGTGTTGTAGTCTCGGCTCTGGATAACAGATGCCTGACACCCTCAGATTACAGATTAGACTTTAAGGCCAGAAAGAATTATGAGGGTTGTTAAGTCTGTGTTTGATACCCCCCACTGCAGGATTTCTTCCAGAAACCAGATTAAACCCTCTCATTTTAGAGAGGTATCTAATCTCCTCTGTAAGACTCCAAGCAGTGGCAAGTCATCCATCACAGACTGTGCAAGTCAAGCAGAGATGGGCCAGCAGCAGAGATTTCAGATTTGGGTTTGGAGCAGCACCCAGCCTTCACATTCTTGCTCAGAGCTTATCTGGCAAACTCAGACCGCTGGAGCCTGGTGGATTGAGGGTGAGAGCTAACGGAACAGGCTCCCTCCTTGCACGGCTGCACAGAAGCTGCCTTGCAGTTTTTTATGTGTATTTTGGGTGTGGAGTAGAACAATATACCTGGGCTTCAGGGAAAGATCGAATGCAGGTGCTGGTGTTTTACACCAGGTGTCAAAGTTCTGCCTGATCCATCTGATTTCCCATGCATATGTCCTGTAAAGACCCAAATCACTGCAAAAGTTTGGCTAGGAACAAAGCAGTGTGGAAGCATGTCTTTCCATTCCAATCTCTGCCAGAGGCACGTGGGTTTAACCTTTCTCACTTTCTTCATTAATCTGTTTGGTCCTCTAGCCTAAACAACATTCTCTTGGGGGGATGTGTTGGACAAGCAGCTCATACTGAACCAAGTGTCCCTGCTTGTGTCAGCTGCTGCTTTTGAACTTCATGAGTGAAAAGTGAGAAGCTGCAGTGACATAACAACCTGTCACCACTGGTGAATGTCACAGCGCCTGCGGGAGAGGAGCGTGGCAAGGAAGATTTAAACGAGAAGAGAAAGCACAAAATCAACAAACTTCATGTTCTTCAGTGGAAGTTGAATCTATCCTTGGGGAAAGCAGAGCGGTTCAAAGGGGAAAGGCTGTATTAGTTGTTTATTGACAGATAAACTGCATCTGTTATCTGCTATTTTTAAAATATGTTTTATAGGGATTTAAAACACATCTGATCATAAATTGTAAACTTCAGCCTTAAGTGGGACATGAGTGGCTGTTAATTGAGGGCGGGGGGTGGGGGCTCGGGGGTGGGTTTAAATGGTCCTGAGCTGTATTTGAAAGGCGGGAATATTGACAGACAGGTTATATAGTCAGTGCTGTGGTCTAAGTTGCAATGTCTACTGACAAGACTGGGTAAGCTTAAAAAAAATCAGGTGGTGGTAAAATACAGCCATTATGTAGACATTAACTGTTAATGAGGTGTTTTCTGACTGGTGAAAAGCTGCAGAAAGAGGTTTAGTGACACAGGAATCTTTCTTCTCTGCTCTTTGCACAAAGAACTTTTCTTTATAGGAATTTCTGTCATTAGGAGCCGGCTTCGGGTTGAGTTTGTCTTTTGTGTAAAGTTCTCTGAACCTTTTGTAAGTGACTACTAATGATTTTTCTTCTTCTGTTTTGCTTTGCTTTGTTGCAAATAAATCTTTGCTGCAGTGGGCTTTAGAGGCTTTTCTTGGCTGACAGCAGCCCTCTGTCTCAGTCACTTGTTTAAGTTTCTGCTTATTTTGTTTCAGGCATTGGCATGGAAAGTGGTTGAATTGTCAAAAATACTAAAATCTTGACTATCTAGTATTGTGGTGAGAGAAAGAGATTAAAGACATGAGCAGCTGCTTCATGCCCTTACCATGGAATCGTAGAATCAGAACAGTTAGGGTTGGAAAGGAAAGAGAAATCACGGGAAAGAGAGCGTTGCTCCACAAAGGATGACCCGAAGTGCAAGTCACCATTTGGGATTTGATGGGATCATCTCTTGGATGGGCATGTTGGTTCTGTGAGCCTGGGCAGCTCATTGCGACACAGCCTTGTGCTGGTCGTGTCCCATGGCTGGTGGGGCCGAGTCTGAGTGAGGAGCCTCCTGGCACAGATTGCATGGCCAGGCTGGGGACTGCCTCGTTGTGTTTGCTTTTAACTGCAATGAAATTTGGAAGGATCGTGTTTGCTGCCCACAGACATTCCCGGAGCAGGAGTGCCAGCCGGCCTCATGGCAGTGTTTCTTCTCCAGTTAGCTCAGCTCTAGTCTGAGAAGAAACAGAGTTTTGTACTTTGGAAGAAACAAGTTGTGTTTGATCCACTACTGATCATCTGACCCTGTGCATAGCCTGTGCTTGAAGTTACGCAAAGGTAAACTGTTCCCTAAACACAGTGAGTAATGATTCTCTGTAACTACTGTGTTTACAGTAGGGTTTCTACTGTAGTCACTGTGCAGCAGTGGGATGGCATGAATTTCTCTAGGTGTATCAGTGGCAGCAAACTCAGTAAAACTCAGACAAGCATCGCACAAGGTAAAGATCTCACTCGGTGTTATCAGCTCTGGTGGATTTTCAAACTCTTCCTTGTTGACCCTTGCTGTCTTACCTAATCACAAAGTCAATTACAGGGTACAAACAAGCAGTTAATTTGGGAAGGATTAGACAAGATGAAGTCCCACAGAGTGTCAGAACTGGAAGTGTCTCTTCTCATGTCATCAACATCAGCGAGGCAATGTGTCTTGGGCTGGTTGCTGGTTATTAAGCTGACTACAACCTACATAGTAGCTGGTTAGCAGCCTGGGGCTTGTGTGATGCCCCAGAACTGTTTCTAGCAATTCAAATAATTAACACTTTTTATTACAAAACAAACAAACAAAACCCTAAACCGTAATGCCAGGAGTTGTAAGGACTTTTATTCTTTTAACACTTGCACGCTAGAAACTTAAGCAGGTTGGAGCTTTGCCTTTGTTTTGCCCACTGAACGTAACTGGCTTTTTCTTCCTAAACTCCCCAATTCCAAGCTGTGCTGAGGGGAAGTTAGAAGCTTTAAATGAAAGAAATGTCCTGTCTAGGGTAAAATAGTGGCAAAGCAGCTTATGGGGCTTAATACACCCATGTGTCTGCTGATGTGTCTCTGGAGTGGGTTGGGAGGCTGCAGTTGTGTCAAAGGTCTGTCTCTGCAGCTGGAAGAGGTTGTGTCCCCAAGGGTGGCACTGTCCATGTGTGTAGCACCATGCAGCTGTCCCGTAAGGCTCTTCGCCCTTCTTCGCTGTGGTCCCTTCCCATATTGCAGCTCTCCTTCCTCCCCATTGTACAGGAGGAAGCCATCCCTCTGCTCCTCAGCCCTTTCTGTGGTGAAGGGCAGAGCCCGGCAGTCACCAGCTCTTCCTCCCTTGGCTCTATCCTCCTCTAAAGGCTTTGTCAGGCATCAGACAAGCCAGCCCTCTGCACAGGGTGGGTTTGGGGCAGGGTGAGTGCCATGGGGCAAAGGAACAGCACAAGTTGTTCTTGTCCTGGTTTTAATCTCTATGCCAGGGATGGCAAAATTGTTTTTCCTTTTGCCTTTGAGTCAAGATTCCCGTCTCTTCCGAAACTAGGGTGAGTTTGGAGCTTGTATGGCATGCCTGTCCTTCCCTGTGTTTTGGGTTAAAAGATGGAAAGTTGTATGTTACAATTTTGATGTGGCCTACATAAAAATGGGTTGATCTGTGCGATGTATGTGAGTGCTCCACTACAAAGGAAGGTCTTTATAGCTCTCAGTGATGACTGTTTGTCTTGATCTGGAGGAGGCTGGTGGTTTAGAGCACGTATATGAAGTTGGATGCTCAGGCTCCAGCTCCCAAAGGGAATCGTTAATTTTAATCTCATTGTCTGGTGGTTTCACTCCATTGTTTGGCAGCAGCGCTGGACAAAGTGATGCACTGATGGCATCCTGCGTTTTGCGATGCTGCAGCACTAAGGAAACATGCTCTGCATGCCTCTTCCTGAAGAAGAGGCTTAAAGGAAGAGTAAAAATGACGTATTTTCAGCTGAATAGAAGGCAGGGAAATAATGAAATGGGTTGTATGTTCCTAGTGCCTCCTACTTAACTGCACCCAATGGAAGGGACCCACACTGGAGCAGTTCACGAAGAACTGCAGCCTGTGGGAAGGGCTTACGTTGGAGAAGTCCATGGAGGACTGTCTCCCATGGGAGGGACCCCACACTGGAGCAGGAAATGAGTATAATGGGTCCTCCCCTAAGGAGGAAGGAGGGCAGAGACAATGTGTGATGAACTGACTACAACCTCCATTCCCCCTCCTGTGCTGCTGGAGTGGGGAGGTAGAAAAATCAGGATTAAAACTAAGCCCAGGAATAAGGGAGGGATGGGGTTTTTTAAAATGGGGTTTATTTCTCATTATCCTACTCTGGTTTGATTGGTAATAACTAATTTCCGCAAGTCAAGTCTGTTGACAGCAACTGGTGAATGATCTCTCCCTGTCCTTATCTCAATCCGTAAGCCTTTCGTATGTCTTTTGTCCCTGTCTGGTTGGGGGTAGTGATAGAGCAGCTTTGGTGGGTATCCAGACAGAGTCAACCCACTACACTGGAAACAATGCACAAGGGTTGCAGAGCAGAATTAGTATTTGTTATGTATTAAATGAGTATTTGTATACTTGTAATTGAATTTTAGCATGTCAAAGAAGGGCTTTGATTTTTAACAATGGAATTTATAAGCACAAAACCTTAAAATTGTGGCCTTTGATCACAGTTCAAATGTATCTTTGAAATGCTTTCTCAAGTTGTTCAGTCCTCTGTTGTGTTCAGGTTCTTCTTTTCCCAGCTTTGTTTGGCTGTGGGGATGAGAATCTTCAATCTTCGCTGGTGGAAAATGGGATTTTTATGCAATGCCCAGCTTCCAGGAACTGCTCTTTGGGGAGAAAATTCCCATTCTAGCATAAGATTTTGAAAAACAATAGTGATTACTAGTGTTGATAAAACTAAAACACTTGGTGTTTGACTGGGACTGCACAGCTTCTTGCTAGTGGTGAACGCCTTGAGTTGGTCCCCTGCTGCTGCTAATGCTGAGCCGACAGGACATCAGTGGTGGCGTGGCATCAGTGGGACAAGCACGTGGGGTGACTTTCCCCATGCTTTGTGCTCATGGGAAAAACATGAAAACCCCTTTCTAGCACACTTCTGCAGTGTTTTAAGGAACTGGAGCCAAACTAGCTGGGATACCTTGTAGCAAATACTGGAGATAATAGGGATGTGTGTTTCTATTTCTCAACCGCAGTGTGTTCGTCCCTTACCCTGTCCACAGGAATCCTGCTCTGTAAAACTGGCTCTTGTGTTTATGGGATTTTCACTTGCTGTGGTGCGTTAGCTGGAGCAGAAGGTATTTGAGTGGTCTCTAATGAATGAGGGGGGAAAAAAATTGCACAGCCATTCCATACCCTTTTTAGATGGGGACTTTTCATAGCGCTACACTTCCTTCATTAGCACATGGCCTTGCTTTGAGGGAAGTGAGCTGCTTGCTCTCTGCCAGCCCCTTGCTCATGCTGCCTCTCGGGGTTTTGTTGTTTCCCTGTTCAGTTTTGTGCAAGAACTAACAGACACCAGCTCAAAGACCCTCAGCACTTCTTTGTTAATCTGCTTCCCAGGGAGCCAGAGCCACATGCTGGGGTTCCCAGGGAGCACAGCTTTGGGAATCTTATTTTACCCCCCCTTCCCCATCCTGCTGCTTTCTCAAGCCAGCTATCTCTGAAGTCAGGGCAGGAAATGAAGGGGCTGAGAGGTCAGGGGTGCCTGGGGAGTGCTAAGGACCAGCCTGCTGAAAGCCTGCGGTGACTCTCCAGGCTTCTGCACAAAAGCAGAAGACTTTGCCTACACTTCGAAGGGTTTCTAGGTGGTTTTGTTCATAGCCAAGCCAAAAAATAAACCTGCGACCCTTCCAAGAGGGGAATATGACTGCTTTGAACTGGATGGAGTGCAGTGCTGTATTTTGGGTAGGAGCAGTACGGATGCTACAGGAAATACAATGCATTGCTCGTTAAAACTCCACAGGGATTACCTTTAGAGCTGTGTCCTTGTTGCTGTCTTAATTAGTTTGCCCATCAGCTGTCATCAAAAGCTGCAAGATGCTGTCCAGAATTTGAGCCTCAAACTACAAGTATCCTCTTGTAGTTTCCTAGTGGTATTCAGTGTATGAGAGGCTATTTATAAGTACTTTCCCAAAACTTTCTGTACAAGTTTTCCGGAGTTGAGCAACACAGCTCACAGCATCACTAGAGATGGCTTCTGAGCAGCTTCTCAAAGGATTCCCAGTTCATCAGGGCATGACTGAAGGGAAATGGAAGTGGCTTTTCTCAATCTGAGCCATAGTTTAAGCTAAGCCTTATTTACACACTGTGCTGTGCCAGTGTGCGATGTCCTGTCCAAGTTTAAACCAGTTAAATGCGGTTGTGGGCAAGGGAAACAGGAAGGATGTGCAGTGCATGGTTGGGAATAGGGAATTGAAGAACAGGAATGGCTGGTTTTTAACAGCTCCCTGCTCCTGGTTGGTCCCATCCAATGTTCCATCTGCTGTACGTAGTATTTGCAGCCATGTCTACCAGATGTTTGTCTTCTCCATGCATGTCCAACCCCTTTTGGGTTGACAAAAGTGCCTTTCCAGATTAAATGCCTCTGCCTTGTTAGATGACTGGCTGTTATTTGGCTATTTGGCATCTCTGCATGTTCAGTTTAAGGGTGGACTGAGGAAAAGGGATGAGCTGCTGCTATGGCCAGAGGTGACCTTGCTGATGTGCTGCGGCTGTGTTGCTCCCAGGAGGTAGCTGGGGCTGCTCAGCCATCCTTACCTTGGAGGGATGCAAGTGAAAAGATGCTCTGAGGAATGGCGTTCAGGGCTTTTGCTTTCGTGCAAGTAACAGCAAATTGTAACTGTTTGTTTACTTTGCACCCCTACTCCCAAGCCACGGTGCGTGGTGGGTGCTGACAGATTGAAGCCTGGAGTGTTTTACCTTAGGAGGATGTTTTTCCCCGGGTGATAACGAAGCTCTGTTACCATATGCTTGATGACGTTGGGAGAACTCCAGTGAACTACCAGAGAAAAAACACATTTGGAAATGAAGTTTTCTTTCCTTTATTGCATTGTCTCCCCCTGAATTTTAATAATAAGGAAGTAAATTCTTGGGCTTTTCAGTTAGAATTCTGTTTACTACTCCTTTATGAGTAATAGATTAGGTATCCATTGTGCAGGTCTTTCTCCTCGCTTGAATTACTTAACTTAGTTCCACATATTTTCTGCCTGAAACATCTCAGGGTTCCTTATTTTGTAAGAAGTTTGTTCTTCCTTTATCCTTCTGTTAGATTTTTGTGTTGTGCAGCTTTTTGGTTTTTAAAGCCACACATGTGCAGCGTGCCTTTTTGGACATTGCTAATAAGCAGACATTTGTAAACCATTAGCTTAAGAATTAATAAGAACAGTTTTGGCGTATTTGGTCGAATTAGATCTTCCTTTATCTTAGAGGAAGACTTTCCAAGTCGTAAGCAGACCAACTCCCATTGGCGTTTTGGAAGGGTAAGATGCATTTCTGCCTTATACAGCATTCTCTTAATGGGATGCAACTTCTTGACCTCTGAAGTTTCTGTAGGATACAACTATAATTGTATGGGATTTTTATTATTTAATTAGGAAGTTCCAAAGGGGTGGTTAAAAATTGCTGATGTTCCTCCAATATTCCTGAAGATAAGCTCTCCTGTGGCCTTGTACTGAACGCTTTATTTAAAGTAGATTATGTATTTAAACTGCTTCATGGCTTTAAAAGGAGTAGGAAAGGTGTCCTCTTCCATCTGCGTGGAACATATCTATAGTTGATGGGGAGGGAAAAATCCAGATGAGATGCTTATGATGGCTTCGTTTCTTCCTGTATTTTCTCAGCTCACTTCACACTTCTCTGCCTTTTGCCCTGTTGTTGTTTTGGTTTGGACCCTCTGTGAGGGGTCTCTTGGCTCTTCCTTTCTTCCTTGAATGCTGCTATTGCTTTTTTTGGTCCTATAGGTCTCCTGAACACAGATTCACACACTAGGTTATCATTGATTGTCAGCATTTACAAAGGTTTATTTCTGTTTGTATTTAGAAATATATGCTTGGTTTTCAGATGTCGAGTTCTAAAATCATCTCACAGAGCAAACACATTCTGCATTACCTCAGTTAGTGTTGCAACTTTGTAGAAAAACAACTGATCTTCATCAAAAATAACACAGAGCTGGTGCCAGTTCTTCTGTTGCTCAATTCTCACATTTTCTCAAACAAGCACCTTCATGCTTTGGAGGGAGCTGCACGTAGACATCTGCAAATCCATCTCATCATTCCCATCCACATTCCCACTCATAAATCTCTCTGTAGCTATCAAGATTCTTAAAAAATAAGAGGCTTGGCTGCTAGGACCATTGATAGTACATTGATTGTCAGGAGGTTTTGTCCTTCTGTCTTGGTTTAGTTGGGTTGTTGCCTTATAAATTGAAGGCTTTTGGGGTAAGGGATTTTACCTTTACACTGTGTTTGTGCAGTACTTACCATGGCTCTTGTGCATGACTGGGGTGGGATAACATAGTAATGCCAAAAAATACAAGTGCTGCTAATAAGGGTAAAATGTGCCTGGCCAGGACTATAAGCTCCTTAGTTTCCAAAGAGAGGAATGCATTTCCCTTGTGGATGGCACTTGTGTGCTCGCTTCCCAAAGCTGTTGAATAGCTTTTCTTCTCTGAAAACATTGTTTACTACTGGGAAAACCACCAAAGGAGATCTGTACTTCTCTCTTCCCTCTGTTGCTGGGTTTTGAGCATGGCTGACATGGAGTGACTCCATGTGTTTAGCAGGAGAGAAAGCCATAGCCACAACTGCATGATGGCTGCCATTGCTGCTCCATGGTGCCAAGGCAGACCTTGTAGACCTCCCTGTTACTGAAGCTCCTGCCTCCTGAGGACATTCATAGCTGAGGAGTGAGCAGTCATTCCTGAAGGATGAGAGAGGAAACACTTTGTCCTCTCTGAGTCCAGTGATACTTCCTTGTGACTAATTGATCTCCCAGTGCTGGACATCAGAATGACTTTAAGAATGAAACAAGCAGTCAGGACTGTTCTTTACTTTAGAAGATATTTTAAGTGTTCGTAATATAATCTGTGTGGTTCATGGTCTTAGCTGTAGTTTTCCAGAGTAGCTAAGAGCCAGTGGAGGGGTCAATTGCACATGGAGGGAGTTGGGAGAATAAACTCAGGAGAAGAATATTGTATGTTGCAATAAACATAAAGTCCTTCTCATGGGCTCTTGGACTCTAGGCTGTGTTTGACGGGCAGCATGAGGTTTGCAGCTGTCATTCTCCAGCCTCTTGATGTGACAGTCGCATAACCTGGGAGGTCTGTAAATACAAGCAGCACATCAAAAGCAAGAGGAGTAACTCAATCTTAGGGCATGACACTTGCCTATTAGGTTATGTTACGTGTTTTAATCTCTCTTCTTTTTTTTCTGTGCTGCTGGCACTGCAACTTTCTTGTGGTTTGCAGAGGTAAATGCAACACTCGGTGCTAACACCACTAACTAAAAGGTTCTCGCTTTGATTTATGGCTGGTACACATGACAATGAAACAGTATTCCCAATGTGAGCGCACTGCTATGAGTGCCATGTGGGATACGTCTGCCCAAGAAACAGGTGGTCACATATTATTTGGGAGCTCCAAATCTCCTGCGTTGTATGTTTTGTATAGGGTGAAACTTCATGTTCAGCTGTTGGCTGCCTTTGATGACCATGCTTGTTTGCACAGGAAAAGTGGCTGGTACTGCAAAAGCAGGATAATTCTGCTCCTGCAGCTGTATTGGCAAATTTCCTTTCATAGTCCAAACAGATCTTATTTTGGTGCAGGTTGTCAGTAGTAGCTATTTTCCTCTGTGGACAAGATATGGATGATTCTGTTCTAATAGTTATCCTTAGGTTTATGTACAGTCCTCTTTAGTAAAAGGGTTAATGATTTTTGTTACCAGTGTGCAGCAGAAATCCTATTTGACTAGTGCCATCAAACACCAAAACATTTCTCTTCTGCCATGAACTTCAAAGGGGGAGAAGCAGAAGAACAAGGCTAGAAAGAAGATAAAAACCAAACATGCTGACTAGCCAGGATGCTGTAAAGCCTTTATTGCTTTTACTTGGGAAGACCTTCATAATTCTACAAGACCCGAACTCAAAGCAATAAAATCTTTAAAGGAATCTGTGCCATTATATGTTCTCTCTATACTTGAATTTCATAAGCAGTGTAAACATGGAATTTTACCAGGCTCTAGTCCCAGAGGGAGGCTTTTACATACACAAAAAAGAGCAAGGATATTAGTGCTTTTCCCAGGTTTTATTTTTTCCCTTGCATGTTGTTTACCATTTAGATTTCATGGACTCTTATATTTTCCTGATTATTATCCAAAAGGAAACCACAGTAATTAGGGAGGTTTTCGTATATACTAACATCCTAGCATGTCTCCATAAAAGAAAAAATGATGATGATATGACTTGGGGACTTGGGGTCAAATCATGTTGTAAACCTCCTTCTGACAGTCCCTCCCTTGCAGCTACACTCTTCATGGCAGTATCCAAGTAGCACATTGGGATGTTGTTGTGGTGAAGCTCTCAGACTTGTGTCTCCATGATGAATATCAGCAGGACATCAGGGTACTGTTAGTTATCCGAAGGTTAGGGAGTCTATGGAAATCCTTTTTTAAAGGAAAAAAAAAAAAACCAGAAACACTTTGAGATGTGTGTTTATTTTCTTAGGAGTCTGTTTCCAATTGAGAACATGATTCAACTATATGGTTTAAAGTCTTTGCAAATCTTCATGTGTTGAGTTTTGTAGCAGGAATATAGTCGCTCTGAAGTGCACTTTCATGTCTACATTGAGAGATGAGGTCTGTGGGCTCGCATAGAAAGCAAGCTGCTTTCTGTTCTTGTGACGATAAACTGAAAAGTGGAGGTTAGAGATCCCTGTTTAGTGTAAACCTCTGTAATCTTGTAGTGTGAAGTGGAGAAACTGTGTGGTGTGGGTGAAAGATGAGTGTGCTTTTCTTGGAAATAAGATGGGAAAAGAGAGTCAAACTTCTTGGAGAGTGTATTGGTTGGGCATAATCCAGCTGTGGACTTTGAAGAAAGTTAGATGTGTGAATAATTTGGTTTATCATATTGCAAGATCACTGCTCACAAATTGCGTTCTTTGGTTGGAATTTTCTCAGGTTTTTTTAACATATATAAATGCACATTTTTTGATAGATGCAGATGTGATCTGGCCAAAACCATATACAAATTGTTATGTTATGGATGTCTATGCATCCAGGAGGTAACTTTTGTAGAGACAACTTTTAACAGCACTCCCAAATGATCATCTCATTTGTGCATATTTAAAGTATCTCTTTGAAATGCATGGTTCTGATCAATCTTTGTCCATCCTTTGTCTCTTCTTAACCAGCCTCCCTCAAACTTTTTAAGATATAGCTGTCATAGTAGCTTGAAGGGTGCTGTGGGGTGTTTGACAAAGTAGTTCCTGTAGAAGCAGGACAAGCCTGTGGGACACATCTGTTATGAGCTCTCCAGGGAGCTTTGCTTGAGGTCAAAGCTGAACATGTGTTGTGAAGAACTTGGGTGTGGTTGGGTTGGGGTTTTGCTCCACTACGTGGGGTTTTGGGGGTTGTTTTCTAATGACAAGATACATGTGGTGTGTCCATGTTGTAATTTCCCAACAGCTGCTTGAATGCCAGGCGATAAAATGACAGACAAAATGTGCTGCGGATAACTAGTCATGCATGTGGGAGAGGAGCGAGTAATTACTGGGGAAGACGGGAGAAATTTAGGCCTCACCTACATCTTGAAACAGTATGTGTGTCTTCTGCCTTCTTCGAAAGGAGATAGAGGGCCTCTAGAGTGTGCAGAGGAGGGTGAAAAGGATGATGTAAGTTATGGGACAGGAAGAAACAGTTAAACAGTTCTCTCATATTTTCAAGTACCTGCCCAAAAGCAAGGAGAACCCGCCAGCTGGTTTGGTTGGCACGGTTTGGGTTTTTAGCCAGGAAAGAATGCAAATACATTTCCCCCACCACCACCCCCGGCACAAATCCTGCAGTTGTGATTTCCCTGGGAACAAGAAACAGGAGTTTGTGCAAGTGCACAATGCGAGAGATGATTCTCAGCTAGGGAAAACCATCCTCCTGATCCCCACCACTGGCCATGGGTTAATAATAAGAGTCATTGCACATGTGTTTGTGTTTTAACTTCTCACTAATGTTGTCGTGTTCATCAGCAAAACTGACAATAGCAGAACCAGGTAATGCTTGCTTTCCCTGCCATGGCTGTATAATCTCAGCAGTACAGTTGGATCTCTCATTCCCAGTGCTCCTTTTTTTGGTCTAAATCCTGTTCATACTCATGGCATGCAATCTTAACCCATTGTAGAGAAAGCTGGATTTGTGGGTTTGGCAGACCAGCTGTTATGATGACATGTGAGCCCCAAACCTCAGGCAAATCATTGCACAGTTGTGGAAGAGCTTAGAGCAAGCACCTTTCTCCTGCTACACAGGTAGGCAGCACTGAAATAGTAGCTGTCCTTTAGGAACACCCTTTTGTCAGCAAACTTCCGAGATGGTTGTTTCAAGGATTCACTGGGCCTTCTCTTTTCATTAAAAATAATCCAATAATGGTTTTCTAATTAGAATTAAGCTTTCTTTTTTTTTTTTTTTTTTTTTCCCCCTGAAACGTGTCCATAGGCTGTGTTCTGTAGAAGCTGTTTTTTGGGAGGTTGTGCAGACCAAAACAGCCAAATATTCAGGCTGTTCTGTTGATTTCACTAGAGCTCTGATTGGGCCTGAAGTTTCATGGGAGCTTTTCTTGATAGGTTGATTATTTTTATTCCTTTTCCTTTGTAGACTAAAAAGGAACCATTTCTCAAATTCAGGCAGCTGCAGGTGAGATTTCCTGCTCTTAATAAAGCATTGCGTAGCTGGACAAATGGTTGTGTCTTATGTTGACCCAATAGGAATTGGTCCTGCTCGCCTGTTTGTGAAGGGGAGTCTTGCCATATCAAAATAAAGGAAGAACTTCCAAATGTTAGAATCACTGGTGTAGGTACCTGTAGACAATGTAGAGTCTTGGGATCTCTACAAACTCACATGAAGATCAGAAGGTAAAAAAATCCCTGTTTATAAGTAGCTGTATGTCAATAATAGGCCAGAATAATTTGCCCTGTGCGGTTTTACTGGGGATGTTCATTAACATGAAAATGCCTTCAGTCCTCTTATATGATACATTAATCTTTCTAGTTAATGTCACCCAATTAAACACGCCAGAGGCGGGTAGACACTAAGCTGAATTTATCTGCCTAAATTTATGCACTGTTGAATGCCAAAATGTACCCATTGTCTGGATCTGAGTCCGCCAGACAGACCCAGTTGAAAGTCCATGGTGAGAAGCCAGCTCTTCTGGCGACAGCAGACCTCTCTTGAGGCTGACATCAAGAGAAAACGAGTTGTGACCAATCCTTTCTCTCTGACTGTAAAGGGGTTGGGATGACCAGCTCTACTGGGAAAACTCTACCTCAAAGGCAAGTCAAGGCAGGTAAGAGAAATCCCACACTCAAATCCCTATCAGGCATGCTGGAGTAATTTTGCTGTGGTTTGAGGCTTTCTCTCATAACGTAGTGCCAAGAATAGTGAGCTATCTTCAATTTACTCAAGAATTTAGTTTTTATAACTTCTTTCAAATAGAAACATGTGAACACGTTTCATAATTTCCTTTACAATTGTGTGCATCCATCTATGCAAATATACAGGCTGTTTGAATTATTTAATGTTGGAGGGCTTTGAAAATGTAATGTGCTGTGTAAATGCAAAGTATCAACGATATAGTCCTACGATTAATAAGGCCTTTTATTAAATAACTGCTGGTCCTTGCCAAAATTCCAGAGAGACTTGTGGTAGAGCATGTGTACTTAACAGGTCAGAATGTGAAAGTAATAACACACATTCTCAAATAGAAAACACATGTATTTGTTTTTAAACTTGGATATATTATTTTAAATTCTTAATACCCTCACCCTTCTTTGATTAAAGGGCCATAGACTAAGTGGAGTTTTGTAAGAGATTTTCTAACAGATGTTCACCACTGAGAACATTTCAAACTTGAAGATGGAACAGATGAAATTCTGAGGAAAAAAAATATTGATCTTTAAACTTGGAAGACTGTGGGAAATAAGGAGCATAGATTTCCTTCTCATAGCAGTTGGTGCTTCTGACTGATCGTGGAGTTGCAGAACTCCACGTATGGCAATAGCAAGGGGAAGAAAAGAAATGGGAAAACTGGTTTGAGTATTAAAGAATACTCTGATCATACATAGAAATTAGGCTGGCTGTGTTAATCCCAGTGAACACCACCTAAGTGAGCAAGTTCGTAAAGTTATACTAAGGCTTAGGTCTCTGACCTATCTGAACTGCATCGTCTTAAGTGAAAACATTGCTCAGATTGATGGAGGTCTTGTTATCAAGTCCTCCTTTATTAGTATTAGGCTCAGTTCTTGTTTCTGTTCAATTTATCAGCTGTTACTACAAACAGAAGTGATAGAACACTTAGCAAAAAATTAGCTGAAAGCCTGGTCATGAATAATACTGTTGTGTTACAAAGACCACTGGAAAAAATGAATTAATGAAATAAATTCCATAGACACTTAGAATCTTGGGCTTTTGTAAAGAGATTACCTTTGCTATTGAATAGCATGTGTTGCAGTAAATCACTCTGTAGTGATTTGGGGGTAGAGATATGGGGAGTGCTTCAAATCCAGGACTTCAGTGTCCTAAAGTGTTTGTTACGTTTCCAAGCATGACGCAAAGGTGCCAAAGAGCCTCCCTAGCTGTGCTTACATCAAAGTGATGTTTTGACAATTGCAAAGGAATCTGAGATCAAAATCTGATGTAGCACAACTATAGCTAACATCAGTAAACAAACAGAATAACCACATGTGAGGGGAAAAAAAAGAAACCCCACGAAATTAGAAAACATGTGAGCATCAATGCTGTGTGCTCCCTTCGTTCTCTTTTTTTCTTCCAGAAAAGAAGGGGGGAACATACAACCTCGTGGAGCGAGAACTTGCCGTATCTTACTGGTTCAGGACTGCAGGATTCCAGCTTCAATCCGCACTTTGTACCTTGTCAGGGATACACAGTAATCAAATGGGATGATGATAGGATTGTCTCACTGGGAGCTGTGTGTGCCTGGCTGTGTGCTGGCAGCACCGTTATCAAAATGTAGTCTGGAGCAGCATTTTGATTTAGAAATCCACTGCAGATGAGCATTCAGGTGTCAATGGGCACCACCACTGATGTGATATGTCCTGTCTGTTTCGATGGATGCAAGATAATGTTTTCCCTATCTTGAACTCTTGTTTGCATTGCTGTGTGAGAGCGTGCCCGGAGCAGCTGGCAGTGTGCATGGATTAGAGCACAAGGACGTTGATATCTATTTGTGGCAGCTTCTCTCACAAGCAAGTTCACTTTGCATATTGAACTGCTGAGTTGCTGCTAAGAATGGTTAGCACTGAGTATGGTCATTCTTACTGTTACACTGTTAATTTCTAACACTGTTTAAGCTGGTTTTATTCTTCATTTGTCTATGGGTTTAAATCGTGAACCAAGCAGGTTAGAACAGTTTGATCTCTATCAACCTCCTATAATTTTCCAGCTGTCTTCAGACTTCAATTTTGCTTCATAGCATACTGCAAATACAAAACTGGTTTCTGGTTCTGCAGAACTTTGGCATTTCATCTTTAAAAACATTTTGCTCTGTTTATTATCTTGATGCTGTGATGTGGCTATATCCAATTTCTCTTTGTTCTGTTTGTTCTTCCCTTTTTTGGCTACTAAATATTAATAGACAATATGTTTGGGGAAAGCTTTTTTTTTTTGTCCATTGAAGTCAATTTTGCATTAGCAGTGCTGGAGCTCTGTGGTGTGCGTGTCAGGAACCAGTGCTTCTGCCCAGTTTGATACGGGGTGAGTCTGGTTTTGGTTTCTAAACAAGAATTTGTTAAAAGCAGGAGTATCATCTTTTGTTTCATTTACTAAGGGAAGCATGCTTCACTACAAACCAAGTCTGGAAATAGGAGAATGGAGTTTGGAAACAGGGGAAAATATCAGGGTTGGGATAGCGAAGGCTTTCTGCTTGGGAGGCAGTGGCCCTGCTGCTGAAAAATGGTGACATCTATCAATCCATCAAAGGGCAGAGCAGTAAGGTAAACAATGGCTGTAAACAGGGACATCTGGCTCCCATAAATTAATTGGCCATTTACACAGTGAGGGCTGTTGCATGTAAAAGAAGGCTTTCCTGCTAACAGTGTCATACGCTTTTGATTCTCCTGGTTCATCCATGAATTAGGTCGGCTTGTTTTAGTCAGCTGGATTTCATTTATTTTACTTTGTCACTCTTGAAATGAAGAGGAACTGGGCGGTCATGAATCATCTGACACTGACACTTTGTCTTTTGATCCTCTGGGGTCTTGCTTACATTTTCTCTTATTATAAGAAACCCAAGAAAAGTGGATGATGAGCCTGTCTGCACGAACGTGAGTTCAGACTCCTCTTCCCCTGAGAAATCCTTTTCCCCCCCCGCTGCCACTAGTGCTGTTGAGTGTAATTGATGGTGCTGTGGGCTGAAGAGGTTTCCTTGCTAAAGATGTTCTGAGAAGTCCCCATATGTGAGAGCAGTCCAGGTTCCTTGAACCAATGGTGGCAATGCCTCATGAGTTACTAACTGGGCATGACGAATTCTGAGGCCTCAGCTTTATTCCTGGGTAATCAAGAAGCTGTAGCTGACCAGACTTGTGAATAATGTGAGGGTGGACAGAGGAGTGTGGAGACACTGCCATAGGGATGGACAGGGCTTTGGACTGCATCCAATGGAAAGACTGAAGCAAACTCAATCCGGCATAGGGAATAGATTTATGTTCCTGGGCCCGAGGCCAGGACATGCTGAATGCATCCCAGAAGTGTTGTACTACTTAGTTCACATGCCTTTTGCAGGGTTAAGAGAAGTTTGCCCTTCAGGGTTGCTCTCCTTGATTCATCCATTAAGTAGTGTTGCGGAGTGGAGGGGGAGGCAGAGCTACTAACATGTTGTTTTAGCTTGAATGAAGTGACCCCTGCTGCCATATGTGGCACTGAGGATTGTCATCCACATTTTTGAGTCTCTTAAATAGTTGAGGCTTCCTCTTTTCTCCACCCTGAGGTGAACAACACATGGTCTTGCTTTTCCAGGAGTGTAGTTGAACTGAGATGTGAGGGGGTTTTTTGGTTTGAGGTTTTTTATTCCTGGCATTTATCAGCAGTGCTATGAGGTGTTGATTGGCAAGAGACAGCCCTGTGATGCTTCTCTGCCTTCCAATGACACTCATTCCTGAGCACCAACCAACCCACTGGGGAACAGGAGCAGAGCTTTGCTGGGAAACAGGGTGTTGTGTGTTTCTACAGGCTTTTCTAAAGCCTGTGAAAGTCTCTCAGATATCTTTCCATTGATGGGAGTTGCTGAAGATCAGCCCCACAGGCACTAGTTAGGAGTTGATGGGGCTATGTTGGACTATCTTGTCCTACTGGCAATGAAGCATAGCACAAATTCTGTTACTGTGATGGACAAACAGGTGATGGTTTTGTGAAGGGTTCTAAAATATATCAGAAGTTCTCAAGGAGAAGATTATTGATTTTAATCAGTAAGTGATTATTGATTTTAATCACTCCAGGCATAATTCCTGGAGTGTGTTACCTAGGAAGAAAAAAATACACAGTATTTTAAGGGGGGGGGGGAAGGCAACTTAAACCTGTTTGTTTTCATGTTTATGTTCCTGTTTGTGTGTTAATAGTAATTATCCATAGTTCCTGACAGCATCCCCTTACAGGCATCTCTCACCCCACCACTGTGCTGCACTGTTAGATGTCTTCCACCACCCATTTCCCTTGCCCTGCTCCTCTGTGGCAGGGCAGCCTTGCAGGGGCTGGGACCTCATGGGGGGTTTCCCTGCAGCAACAGGCTCTGTGTCAGCCCAGGGAGCTCAAAACACCCTCACAGATTGCAGCCATGTAGTTATTTATATGTGTTATTTCTCACACATAAGGTACTAGCTTAGTTATGGCTTTAGTTATAACCTTCATGCAGGTTAAAATGATGTCCCTATAAGCCAGGTGTCTGTCAGACTTCTCGATATACTCAGGTTTGAGCTGCTGCTTCAATTTGCTGCTCAGCAGATGTCTTTGAGGGGGTAAAAGAATAAGTCATGCTATGTGAAGCTATCAACGATTTCATCCTGGAGGAGAAGCAGCACTGCTGGCGTGCAAGACAAGATACTTGCTCTAGAACTGATGGGTCTGAGAACATGTGTTTTGCTGCTGCTTTTTTCTTTTGACACTAAGCAAAGTTAGGGGTTTTTTTTCTCCTGTTTGGCAGTCTCTGCCCTAAGGTATCAGGGTTTTCCTCTGCCAAACAGCCCCTCAACTGCGTTGTGGTTTGGCTTGGTGGATGGACCCTCCACAAACCTGAGAGCCTGTCTGGTAGATGTGGGTTTCAGGATCAGGACCATCTGGAGTGCAATGAAAAGAAATCTGCCATTGCATCCAACTGGGGAATCCAGCTTTTCTTGAAAAAGCAGTGTGGGATTCTTGTTTCTTCTTCTGAGCCAGTGTGTAAGCCACTTGAGAGAATACTGAGTAAATATGTACAGTTGGATCAGGCAGGCTTTGTACTAAAGAGGGAATTTATTAGAAAGTATTCAGAGAATAATAAACATGCCTGAAAATTCCTGGCTTCCTGCCCACAGATTATGAGTTCCTGATTTAGCTGGATAAATCTCTCTGCCTTAGTTTCCCCTTTGGGATGGAGTGTCATCTCCAGCCCTCTTTCCCTGCTCTTATCTTGAAACATGAAAATGCTATAACCAAAAAACTCTGTTAATCATTCCTGTAAGCCTTCCATCATATGTCACTCCATGGGCTTGTCTGGCTCTTGCTGAAAGCTTTGTTGATTGCTAAGTGGCTGTTACTGTCAGGGTGGAGATTTCAGGAGATCCCTGTGGGGTCAGGGTCTCAGTGAGGGGTTGTTCCCCACATGGTAGCTTCTTGCCTTCTGCTTGGATGTGTTTCTCTGAGCTGCAAGTCCCTGTGGTTGCTTCTGAGCACCTCCAGCTCTGAGAACAGAGGCAGCACATTTTCAACGTGAGCGCATAAAAATGAATGAGTCTGAAAGCAGGTACCTCATTTGAATGCCACCAGAGAGATATTGAAGTCTGTCCTGTAGCTTTGAGTTACCATAGTTTTAAATGCTGGTAGTACTGGCACCTTGGTTATAAAATCTGCTGATTTTTATTATGACTAATTGATGTCTGCCCTGGGGAGGGGAGCACTGACCCTGGCTCCCTCCCAGGAGCATCCCCTCTCCACCAAGGGTTCCCTGCAGGAATGAAAACCATCAGCCTTTTGTACCAAACACAAGCCTCTCTTGGGGACTGTTTTCTAAGGAGGAGAGTTCTTTCTTGTGCTGTCTGAGACCAGATGTAGCTGAAGATGGGGTTGGTTGTACTTTACTGAGCAGTGACAGCTTGAGTTATGGTGACTTGCCAATCTTGGCAAGTAAAATCTGTCTTGGAGTGCTTTGCTAGGTGAGACTTGCAGTGAGATTTAAAGTAAAAATACATGATGTGAGCACTGGATTTGTGTTTTTTGGAGTGAAGATAAAGTTAAAAAGAGATAGAAGCTGTTCTCCCTACTCCCATTTGAGCAGAGAAGTTTTATCAGTGTCTGAGCCCACCAGACTTGCCTACGATCTGCCCAGCCAGTGCAGGGGGGTGATGGCTTTTGCTATTTCCATAAGAGAAATCAATGGTGAGTTCTCTGCTCTCTTCACCTGGTTCAAGTAAAATCTTCCCTGGTGCAAAGCCTCCGGGGGTCCAACCCAGAAACACGCAATGGGACTCCAGGCACCTTTTGGCAGGGCCTGTCTGCATCTCCCCTTCCGGCCTCTCCAGCCCCAGGAGAAAACTGCCTTAAGAAGTGCTTCCGAGGTTATTTGTTTTGCCGAAACCTTTTGTCACCAGGCCACTGAGATGGTAAATGGAGCAGAGTGTGATTCGGGGAGTGGTGTTGAAAGAAACCTTCCTCTTCTTTCCTTCTCCAGGGAGTCTAGGTTGAACCCCCTTATCTCCTTTCCTGTGGATTATTGGGAACTTGTTTGCACGCTCCCAAGCTCTGTTTCTTGGGCTTCATCTGCTTTTGGAAGCTGTGAGGCATCAATGGTGAAGTGCAGGAGCTGTATTTGGGTTTTGATGGTGAAGATACAAGCATCGGGATTTTTCTTGCGTTTAGGTTACTCCTGAAGCTCGGAGCAGTGAAGAGTTTTTTCACTCATGCTTCCAAAAGTTCCTATCTCCAGTAGGAACTATGTAGGTCTTTGTATGGCTACGTATACAATTCCCTTAGTGCATTTCTACTCTTATTTCATCCATAAAACAAACATATTCTAATAAATGTTTTCTCGGGTGACGTTCAGTAATGCATTCTCTTATGAACACGTTGAAATATATCCATAAATTTTAAGTAGACTGTTAGGGTTGGTTGAATGTTCAAATCTCTGTCCAGAGCTGTAAAACGTAACAAGCGCTTTGGGTAAGTAGTCTGGGGCTATTTTCTTCTCCAGTGTGGATGTTTTTTCTAGTACCCCTAATTTAAATAGATTGAAACTGCTTGCATTTCCTAAGTAGAGAAATAGTTTTGATGGATGGCATGCTGTGAGCTGTGATAGGAAGAGATTAAAGTAGCAAATGCTTACTTTAATGATGTAGTGAGATACAGTTTGCAGATATTCCCTATAATTTAGGATTCGATAAAAGTCTTTCTAGGTTTATAGTGCATTCTTGTAGTCTCATTTCCCATTATCTTGTTGTGGTATAGGGACTATAACTTATTAAATGAGGAACTGGAGTTTAATTTATTATGGGTAACTCTCTTAAAATCTACTTTCATGTACAGATGGGCTGTAGCACTTTTAAGCGACTGGTGGACAGAATGATCTATTTATTTTTGTTACTGCTTGATAGAGAAGAATTTTTCCCCAGGGACATAGTACTGCTCAACTGACCTATTGCATTAAATAAATTCTCTGCTCTCCTTTGGAGTAAGCAAACCAGTCTATTCCCAGAGCAATTAGGGATGCGTGCCCCTTCCCCTTGCTGATTCATAGCATATTGGTACAAAGTCTGTAAATAAACAGAGCCGAATTCTTACCTATTTTACATGGGAGTGATGGGCGTTAGGCTGGCTGAGGGAGATGTGATCCATTTGAACTGTTGCAACTGTGCTTGAGAATTGCCTTGACTTCGTGGAAAAGGCTTGGATACGAGTGTGGAGGCACCAGGGGCTGGAGAAGTGGTTGCAACCTTAAGAGGCTATAAAGAAATAGAATCATAGAATAGTTAGGGCTGGAAAGGACCTTAAGATCATCTAGTTCCAACCCTGTGCCATGAGCAGGGACATCACACATTAGACCATGTCACCCAAGACTCTGTCTAACCTGGCTTTGAACACTGCCAGGGATGGACCATTCACAGCATCCTTGGGCAACCTGTTCCAGTGCCTCACCGCCCTCACAGTAAAGAACTTCTTCCTTATATCTAACCTAAACTTCCCCTGTTCAAGTTTAAACCCATTCCCCCTTGTCCTGTCACTACAGTCCCTAATGAAGAGACCCTCTCCATCATCCTTGTAGTCCCTCTTCACATACTGGAAGGCTGCTATGAGGTCTCCACTCAGTAACCATGGCATGATGGCTTTGAGCTTCAAGGAAGAGACCAGTAAGATACAGCGCATGGTTTTGAGCTACTGCAGTGAGTAGCTTAGAACACAAATACAATGCAGCTCCATCTCAATGCTGGTGCTGACAGCCCAGGGTGCGGTGATGAGCTTCCTGTTGTACCATGGTGGCATGGAAATGGGCAAACATAGAGCTCTGTAGCCGAGATGATTGAAGCAGCTCTAATGCTAATTCTCAGCCCTGTTCCAGGTTTCCTTTCTAGATTTTACAAACTGCTGTTTGCAGGAGAGCCCAGTTTATCTTGATATCATCTGAGCACTTGACATGAGCACAGATGTTGTTGACAGAAACTCCCAAAGAATTGGCACCAGATCTGCTGCTTTGCCTCTCTTTATTGCACTTCTATTCCCCTAGACATGCTTGGGGGCTGAGAGGAGCAGTCTGGCCTTCTGTCTTCAGCACACCTGACACATTTTCTGGCTTATTTCTTTATGGATGGTTTCCCCCAAACACAACATTGTTCTGATCACCAGAGCTTTGCTTTAATTCCCTTGACTTCCCACCTTCTGATAAGCATTTAAAGCAAAGAATTATGCCATAGGGACATGAACAACCTAAGTCCTGTTCCCAACATGTTTTAATGAACAACAGAAAATGAGAAGGAAGTAACGCTACTGCCAAACCCTAATGTATGACATAAGTTGCAGAAAACATCACAAACCCATACATGTAGTCTGAGTCGTAGCACTCAGGCTTAGGGTTTTATGGGAAATTCTAGCTCTGCAACAGCATTCTTAACAAATGATGTTAGGCAGCGGTCTAAAATACTCAAGAAATTGTCCTCAGTTTGCTTCAGATGGTGACAAACTTACGCTTAAAGTGAGAACTTGTTAAACTTGGATCTGAAGTCGGGTGTAGTTACCTTTAATGCATGCATTTAGCCTATTAAGCCTTGCCTCCAGTCACGGGGACTATATAGGAAAAACTCTGGAAAGTAAATTATTTGTTCCTTGGTCTTGATTGCAAAACCTTGCCCTGATTTCTTTTGTTATAGCTTCAGGCCTTGCTTATATTGCATGGTAGTTACACTTCATGACAACTTTATAATATACACAATTGACTTGGCATAAGTACTTATAAAAGGAATACTTTAGCCTGCGAGTGCTGAGACTCAGGGACATTAGTTATTCCAAAACATGCAGTGATTTCTGTCAATTAGTTTTAAACTTATAAACAGAAAGGAAAACTTTCCTAAATGTATTCTTCTGTCTGTTCTGCGAAATGGGAGTGCTGCTTCTAGTTACCAAAAGGGATTCTCTGAAAATGCATGTGTCTCATCGTTGATTTTTGAATGCAAGTGTCGGGGCAATCTTCCACAAAGCATTATGGCTATGAAGTTGAAGGTAACAAAAAAATCTGATGGATCACTGCTGCAGATACCTCTAAAACCTTCAATGAAATGCAACAGCAGATTCCCCACCAGACTTAGCATTGTAGGAGGTCTTATTAGCTGCTATTAATGTGGGGGTTTTGTTGTTGAAAAGCAGGTTTTGATTTTGAAATAGGTATCCCACCATCCTGTCCCATGTAGGCCAGTAGAAATCCTATCAGATTCACTCTAAACTGCATCTAAGACTTCTTGGCTCTTCCCAGTGCTGAATCGAGCAGTAGTGTCTGGTTTCATGGGCAGGAAAGCAGAATATCATGTGGGCTTTAAATGATAAACAGCTGTCAATCCAGGCTGTGTGCTTTTACTCTTTTTATCTATTTTGTGTATTGAAACCTGGTATTGCATTTGAGTTCTTCAGTTTTCTTTCTGTGAGAACTTAAGACCCACAGCTTTGGAGTATTAGAAGGGCATGGAGTCATTTGTTGTGATTATTTTCAAAACTAATTATTTACTGTTTTTATAGTAAAACATGACAGCTTGAAAGAAACTTGTGCCCTGTCCAGGGATAACTGGGTCTTCCTCAGTTACATGTACAGCCTCAAGCTTTTGTTTGATTACTGAAAGCAGCTAATAGGACATCTGAGGAGTAAATTAACTCCATCCCTTATGTCGGTATCCTTTCATTATTAGCAGCAGCATTTCATTAAGAGCCACAGAGACTGAAATACTAACCCAAACTGTAGGAAGGTACGCCTTGTCCTGAACAAATGAGTATTTAAACAAATCAAAGCCACTTCTAACAGGCATAGGCACAGAAAGAAATGACTTACTGAAGGTTAGAGCATCGTGACCATAATCAAGTTGCTACTGAAGGGCAGCAGTGGGTAAACCCAGATCTTGTGTCTCATGGATCAGACTCCTCTGAACTAACTTCTTTATCCTAAGTCACTTTGCCACTCCTGCTGGGAGTCCCTTTAGAGGTTTTCCATTTACTGCCCCTTTCTGATGGCTTGCTGGTATGTGCTGCTAAAGTGGTCTCATCTCTGCCTCCATGGTTGCTGGCTTCTTCTCTCCTGAGCATGCCCTGCACAGCAGCTCTGGTGGCAGCCACAGCTCTTGCCAACACTACTGTCTCTTACCTGAAGGAGCTGAGTGATTTGGACCCCTTTTGATAGCTTTCTTTTCTTCCTTCTCTTTGGAGTTCTGATTTTACTGACTTTCTCTTCATGTAAGTTGTTTTAAGCTGTTTAACTGTGCCCTGCTGAGACATTTTTTAAACTGTACAGGAATTGATTAATCTGAGCACTGGAGTGGTGCCATCGGCAAAATGTGTGCATGTTTCTGTGTTTTGATCAGTATAGAAAGACTAGTAGTCATTAATTGCTGTTCTTTTCCAATAAAGATTTTATTTTAAGAGCTGTCAGATGCCTCTTGGAGCCAAGGAGAGGTTTGTTGTGAGTTTGTTGTGAAAAGTAAGATCCTAAATACCAGTAGGAGACTCTTCTAATCAGATTTGTTGATCAGATGTGAATGTAGCATGCTAAAATGAAGCTCTTTGAAACACATACCATTTCTTGGGTTATGGTAATTATAGAGCAGAGAAAAACTTAAGCTAGTGGAAAAATAAATTTGTACTTGACAATTTACATACTGACATCCAGAAACAATAAGACGTACTTGATGTGCAAATAAACAGATTCTCCTCTGTGATGAATTTGAGTGGCATAGCTCCAAGCACAATAGTTTTCCAAGGAGGACGTTTTCAGGAATAAAGCACGGGTTTACTACTTGTTTTCCTTTTCATCCATGGAGAATTTACAATATGGGGAATTACAAGGATCTTGCTAGAAACTGTGTCATTAAATGTACCTTGATGGTGTTGTCTTTGGCAGCCAACCAGGGAATAATTCTGAGTTAGTTTTGAAGGTCCTGTTTCTAAGAAGTCCTAGCAGACCAAGGTCAGGGTTGAAATGACCCAGTAAAGCAGAATACAAAGGCCATTTTGTATCTTAAACACATGCCTGTTTTAGCATGCTAATCTCGCTCTGTGTGTTGAGCTCTGCTAATAGTGTCCAGGCACCTGCATGAGCAAGATAGTGCTTGTGCGGGCTGGTGAAAAAGAATGTAGCAGAAGTCTTTGACACAACTACCTTTAAGGAGGAAAGCGATAATGCATATGAATGACTTAGGTTGGAAGGGACCTTAAAGCTTATCCAGTTCCAACCCCCTGCCATGAACAGGGACACCTTCCACTAGAGCAGGTTGCTCCAAGCCCTGTCCAACCTGGCTTTAAACACTGCCAGGGATGGGGCAGCCACAGCTTCTCCGGGCACCCTGTGCCAGCATCTCAGCACCCTCACAGGAAAGAGGCCCTCTTCTTCCCTGTGAAGAAGAAGTTCTTCCTTACTGTGAGGAATTCATGGGCGAAGAATTGCATTGCAATCTTTGTCAGACAAAAGTCAATTGGAAAGACTTTCGATTCATTACCACTCTCCATCCTGAGTAGATCTGCACTACCCAGTATGTTGCAAAGGTGATGTGATATCACTTCAAGTATTTCTCTTGGGTATATGTGACTTTATATATATAAATAGACATATATAAAAATATATATATATAAAAATAAAGCAATTTGTGCATGTGTGTGCAAATGAGTTGCTTCCATATATATATTTAAAAAAAAATACATGGATATTGTAATGAACATCTTTCCAGAAACTAAAGCCATGAATTTCCTGCCTTATTTAGTGGCAAAACATCTTAGTTTAGTGCAAAACATTTGAGAGATGTAGAGTGCAGGTGCACATAGGGGAGTGCTGGCCACAGCTCCAGCTCTACATGCTCCATCATGTAAGGAAACCCCGCTGTCCTCATGAACCTCTCTGCATCTGGTGATGCTCTGTGCACATACTGGGGCTGCAGATCCATTTGCGTGCTTGTAGCCCATGTTTCATGTTTGAGATGACTGTAAATTCTGTAATATGACAAATGTTTAGAAAAAAATACTCCTCTTCCACAGAATATTGTGCTGCTTAAATGCTGAAGTCATTTTGATTTACTACATAATGAAGTTATACGTGGCTTTGAAATATTATGTGCGTAGTTTACCAAGGGGCCCTTCCAAACTTTTTAATCTTGCCACAGAGTATCATGACTGCGGAATGGCTTGTATTTGGTCTGTGGTTTTGCAAATAGACTCCAAGACTGGAGCTTAAAAGACAACAACAATGAAAACCTCAGAACTTCGAAACATATCCCTAGCTCTATTTTAGGATCCAGTGCTACAAAGAAGCTGGAAGAAGCAGGAGCCAAGGTCTGCTCTTGGTTACCCTACTGAAGTAGGGAGTTATTTCAAGCTGTCATCCAATCAATGCTTCTTTCAGCAGCAATGCTGGCATAAGTAGTGTCTGCTGCTTTGCATTGTGGAATGGGCTAGGAACTGATTTGGTTATCAGAAATAATGTGGAAATGGCTGCTCTTAGTCTGGTCCAGGTCCTGATTGGGTACCATCAGCACTGCCACCTAAGAAAAAGCTTCTCCTGCTGCATACTCAGGTGGTTGCTGCATGGAGTAACCATGGCTGTATGTGGCCAACTGCTTGTATATTAAATAAAAACCATCTGAAAACATCAAACCTGCTGCTGTGGAGGAAAACAAAAAGGGTAAGGGGAATGCACTTGAGAGGTAGGGAGCCACAGGTGAAAGAAAGCTTGTTGAGGTGGTCTCTGTCCAGTCCTGTTCATGGATGTAAGTGCTCAGCTGTGCTGATGTGGCTGAGGTTCCTGTACAGCTGAGAAGTAGCATCTGGTTTTCAGCTTGCTTTTACCTAGATTTTCATCTGGGTTGATGAAGGCCCAGGGAAGCCCACAGCAATCTGCCTTGGGCCATGTGGTGAATCAGTGGCTTATTTTAGTTATGAAATGATCACAAGCCCTTCTGGGATGTGGTCATGGTAGTCATTGCTAAAGCTGTATTGACTTTATTAAAATACACAGATGTCCGTCACATTAATAAGCCAATAATTCCCATATTGTTTAGAAATGCAGAGAGATGAATCCAGCTGAATCTCAGTGTTGCTGGAATACTGCATTTATAATTACTAAATTTGATCTCCTTAAAGCACAATGTGTTTGTGTTTCGTGTGGGATGTGAAACACTGCCTGGACTGTGAAACCTGAAGCGCCAAGGGATGAACTGTTCTTTACCTGCTGTACCTAAAGCCAGTTTATCTCAGAAATACCAGCCCAATGCAGAGCTGACTCTTGCATGGGCAATTTGGGAGCTGCTTGCTTTTAATTGGTAAAAGATTACTGTTAGCACTGGGGTATCCTGTGGTAAGAGGCACTCTTTTTGTGGTTTTCCTATTGGAAATACTCCCACACTGCCTGGAAGCGCAGACGTGCTGCTGTCTCATTGAGCTTCTCCAACTCATGGAGCAGGAGGCTGTGCCACCACACTGCCAGCTTTCTTGTTGCAGCTCTGGAAAATGATCCAAAGACCCCAGACATGCAAATACCTTTGCTTTAGTGTGACACAGCAAGCGGGAGTGTCTGGTCTCTGTCAGTTTCTACAGGGAAAAGGAGTTTTGCCAAGGAAAGCTGCATATCTGCTCCTCAGCTGGACTTGGGGCCCTTGGCTAAAGGGTGCTGTCAGGGATGGGAAGCACATTTCAAGTCCAGAAAGGGATGAGCGGTAGCAGGGGAAAATACCCCAAGCATTGGTGTGGTTTGCTTTTCTGTACTACATGGCAATGCGACATCTTGTGGGTGCAGCTACGTGCCCCTTTCTGGTGTGGGCTGTGGTTGCTGCTGTGTGGCAAAGCCAGAGCTGAGCTGTGCTGTGGATCACCCCCAACCTTAGATAATTCAGATCAGCTACACATGGGTGTTTAGGTTGCTCTGCAGTTGGCTTATTGCATTCACATGCTGCTTTCATTAACCTTTCAGCCTTATTCTTTTTTTTTTTTTTTTTTTTCCTCTTCTTTTTAGGGGAGGGAATAGAAAGAGGAACAAATCCAAAACTAAAATTAGTCATTTGAGAATCCAAGTTTGGTTTTCATTTGTTTGCTGTTAGGATGGGTTTGGGTTGGGGTTGGGGAGGTTTACTGAGGGGAGGACACCACAAAGATGAGTTGTGGGGCTGAGGCGTTGCTGTCTCTTCTTCTCCTTCAATGCCCACATAGTCCTTTCACAGTCGCACCTACACTAAATGTAACATCAAGGTCTTGATGTTTTATTAGGGTTTTCCTCCCCTGGCTCTTCTCACTTGCAACATTTATGTGGTGGAGACAAGTTATGGCCAAGCCACCCTCATCACCACTCACAAGAACCTTGATGCTCGCTGCTGGGGTGGCTGATCTTCTCCTCATACGGCTCCTGCTGCCCCATCATTGCTTCATGCTGGAGTGACTGGTGGGGCAGGCTCCAAGTGAAAGAATTAGCTCAGGTCAGATTTATTCCAGGTGTCATCCCCCATTGCCTTCCTCCTCTGGTGTGTTTTGGTGGGTATCTCTGATCTTTAGCCAAAGACCAGTCTAGGTCATTGCTGTGTCCTGTTAGTGATCAGAAATTGTATGATCCCCAGTCTCACGGGGCTGGCTTGGAAATGGTGCTGGTCTCAGGTCAGCATGATAGTTTGGTGTGTGATAGGGTAACTGGTGTGTGCTCCAGCCTTGATTTTGACAAGAGAGCCTATTCCCAGGCACCCTTCCCTGCCACTATGCCATCAACCCTCATCCTGACTCAAGACCAGCACGTCTTACACATCTGTGCTCATTTGCCAATGAAAGTCTGCAGAAAGGGACTTTATTAGCTATTTTTCTTTGTCTCATCAAATTGCAGCTTTTAGCATGCTCAGCCTTCCCCCCCCCCATCCCAGTTTTCTCTGCAATGATAAACTGGCTTTTCCCCAGTGTCTGGCTTTTCCTATGGCTCTCCTGCTGCTGGGACAGTTGGCCGTACTGATCGACAGCTTCTCCCTGGCAGTGGGCTCGGGGCCAGGCACTCATTAACATGTGCTTAGATCCTCGTTGAATAGTAAGAAAAAAACAATTGGTTGTTTCCAACATGTCCTGGCCTCCTACCAATCACCTGCAGGTACAACACATAGTGCCTATTGCTGTTCTCCTAATTCTGTGTCTTCCCTGCTGCTCCTCTTGCAGTCCCCGTATAAGGACAGGATCCATCCATCATCCTTGCACGGTGCTGGGCTGCCTGTGTTTCCTGCTGGGGGATATGTCAGCTTGAGAGATTTCAGAAAGTTGGGTCTTGGTCCTGCCACAGCATTAGCAAACCTGCTGGTGGGGTATAGTAAAGCAGAAACAAGATAAATCTCTTTGATCACCCTAATTCTGCCTCACTTCTGGCTTCTCTTGTGTAGGATTGTGACCTCCCACAAAACCCTTCAGGTGATTTTAAAAGTAGCGAGAAACTGCTTTTCTACTTCTCCCCGTGAGCCATGAGCTCATTCATCTTTCTGATGGGAGGTTTCTTCTGGCTGCCAGCCTAAACTTTATCTTTTCCATTTTCCTGGGGGTCAGGTAGCAGCATGTAGAGTCATGGTTGTCCTCTTTGTGTTTATGCTACCTCTGCTTGGCCAATTCACTACCAGGTCCTTTTCAGGTTTCCTTTAGCCACCTCCTCACCTTTTTTAATCTGTAAGAAGGTAATATCGTGGTTGCAGAACTGAAGAGTGACCTGTTGCCACCCTGGTTTCTGGTGGGAGCACCGCAAAAATGAGAGCTTTCTGCCTTGTTTGCAGCCTTGTTACACTGCAACCTTTTGTCTAATATATAAATCTTTTTATTGACATTTTCTATTTCCTGCTTCTCTGATTTCTTCCTCCCTTTGAAGAAGTTGCTAGGAATGATGGCATTGGCCTTACCTTGGCAATAACTGTGGCATAGGCCTACAATGCATTAACTCACATCCTGTTAGTGATAAAAACACATCCTGGTGCACTTTTATGGTGTATCAGTTCAAGCATCAGCTATGTTCATAGTTTCTTTCAAACGCTGATAAATCTTCTTGTATAAAATCTAATTCGAGATTTATAAGGAGGGATCTGAAACAGGAAAAACATCTGAGTAGAAACTGAACAAAAATCCTATTAATGATGTGTTATTGAATTTGACGTTGGTCAAATGGTTGTAAAACATGTTACAGTCAAAGTATGCTGAGAAGAAAATTGCTCACTACTTTTTGGCTCTGGTGATTTAGTTCTTCAATGTGAACATAACTATAATACTGGGTTTGTAATTTTGTATATTTTTATAGATTTCTTATTTTAGATGTGCACTGTGGAGCATCATAAGATCCCTACCAATCACTTTTAACCCCTTCAATAATGTTCCTAATAGAGATTTCAGGAGAACAGGCTGTTGCATTTGCTTTAAGTTGTTTCTGATGATGTTTTGTTGAGACATAGAACATATGTCTAAGAGCTGCAGGAGTGCCCTTTGGGTGGAAACAGGCTCCTCTGAGTTTACAGAAATTGATCGTGCCTGGGCAGAGAGAGGAGGGAGAAAATGCACCACATCTCCTTCCTCCCACCCCCTTTTCCTCTTTGGCATCAAATAAAACAATGTCTCATATGGTAGAGTACACTGTGCCTGATGAGCTTACTGTCTCCATACCACCCAGGATGGGTCTGGTTCTTATTGTGCATATTTGCACACACAGTGTGGAAAACCAGACCCCTTTGTCAAAACCCAAAGATTTCAAAGCCTAGTTAATTAGCAATTATACACCTATTACCGTAGGGGAGAAGCCTGCAGGATGGATGTAATTTTCAAGTGGAATTCATGCAGCTTGGGATGGGAAAGGAGATTATGAACTCTTTCCTTCTTCAATTAACACTCCAGCTTTGATCGCGGTTTTTGTGGCCTCTCCACATCTCTCCTGCTCTTACTGTTTCATGCACGAGTAACCTGTGGGTTTATTGTACTGGTTGTGTCCTACTGTTGGTCAGGAGTAAATATAAGCACAAATGCTGGCAGAGCTGTGCTACCTGACAGAGGTTTCTACCTCAAGCACAGCATGAATAAAGCTTGACAAATTGTCACTTTGTCTTCTATCTATAAAGTACAGAAATTATTTCATAGCCTCAGAAGAATTACTGAAATGCATGGAGGTTGTTCGTGGTTCTGGTCTGACACCAATACACAGTCTCCCCAAAAGCAGAGAAAGGACCTTCAGGTGAACTGTCTTTATATAGAGAGAAATTGGTTCATCCTCAGCCTTTCTGGTTCTAGATAAGTGACAAAGCCAAGATAGAGAAGTCAGGCATTTTATCTCTAGAAACTTGGAAATGGTGTTATTTATTAGCATTTCCTCCAGGCTCAGAAGCCCAACAGTAACAGCTCTAGATAACTTGGCCAGTGCTTTCAGCCTGAACCCAAGCCAAAGACAGCACATCGCCTCCCCAAAGGCAAGGAGGATAGGTGTGTGTTGAGCTGCGGGCTCGCTTGGCATAATTCACCTGAAATCATCTAAAGTAAATTCTGTATTAAAAAGTGATTTTTCTTCTCTCCCACCCACTTCTGGTTGACAGTTTTATGACTCCAGAAATGCAGAACAGGTCTGTGATGGACTGGACAGCTTGTTTAGTGCTTTTATCTACCTTTGAATCCAAAATATTGTAATGTCAAAGTGTGCTGTAAATAATTGGGATGAGGGAACCAGCAGAATTTGGTCTTTTTTTCCCTTCTGAAGAAACTTCGGATTTTGCCTAGAGCAATTGGTGTAGGAATATAATCACGTCCATGCTAAATATTACAACAGTATAATATGCTTCCAGTGGATTTGTCATCCAGAAACTCTACTCCAGGGAATGTAATAATTGTTTTGGAGGTGCAAGTAGAAGTTCTCTGGTGTAAGTTTTCCCAGAGAAGCTGTGGCTGCCCCATCCATGGCAGTGTTCAAGGCCAGATTGGACGGGGCTTGGAGCAACCTGCTCTAGTGGAAGGTGTCCCTGCCCGTGGCAGGGGGTTGGAACTGGATGAGCTTTAAGGTCCCTTCCAACCCAAACCATTCTATAAGTAAACTGTATGTGTCTGAGGTTCACCATTGGACTTGGTGTGAGAATGTGAATCTTGGCAGGTATTTGTGGGTTTCATAGAGATCTTATACAGTGCTCTTTAGTGAGGGGTTTATTGCTGCTTCTAGATTTGGGTTTGACACCGCTCTAGCACCAAAGCGCTGGGAGAGTCTCACTGTGAGACTTGCAACATTCATATAAACCACTAAGCCCATGTCGAGTGGTTTTTCCAGATAAATTAAATATTGTTGTGGCATACTTGCAAAAGACAGGGGAGCACCTCTCCATCCTGTTTTCACACTGGGAGGCCCCCGCACAATATGCCATGAGCTCCAAGGCTCAACATGAGCCCTTGCAAAGCGCATAATAACTGCTCTGTCTGCCCACACCGCCATGGAGAGCCAGTGCTGGCAGCGCTCATGTGCGAGGGGAAGCAGAACTATGCAGAACAAAACAGCTTAACAGCCCACAAAAATCTTGTAGACGCCAATATACTTCATCAGCCAATGTTTTCATGAGGATTAGGTTAGGTCATTTGATAAAACGCACTGGTGCATACAAGAACCATTGTGTGTTATTGTCTGGTACGCCGCGGCAGATTCATGTTAGCCCTGATGTGCTAACGTGCAATGAAAGGCAGCCGCAAGGAGTCTTCAGATGTCCGAGGAGGTTGATGACAAGTGTGCTCACTCAGACCCCTGCAATAAAGTCATTCGTGGGTTGCAGTATTCCCTCTGTGGGCAGTGCGGTCGGGTAGGGCCACGGCTGGCAGACGGACTGGCCGCAGCTGATGGGAATCCCTACGAGAGCTCCAGTTTGGAGCTAAGAAGAAATTAGAGACATGGGCAGAAACAGTTAGATAAACAGAGATTATGCCTAAGATATTTTTCTTTCATTTTGATTTATGACAGCTGCGCAGCTAAATCTAAATAAGTTAATCTTGCCCAAGACAAACACAGAATCATTTATCTGGCAAGAGGAGGCAGTGCTGGGGGAGAGAGGAGATGCGACAGCATGGCAACTCCAGGCTGGGAATTTTCCTTGGTTTTCACGAACTTGCTCTTTTCATTGGAGTGTTTGCCCCACTGTTAAGGATGGCCTTGTAAAAACTTTGCTGTTCGAATCTAAGAAGCCATGTTCTAGATATGTAGTGCTGTATCAGAAAGGAGGAGGGAGGAAAGAGCTTCATGTAAGCTGCGTACTCCCTGCTGCAGCTTGTTGCATTGGGTGCACCCCAAGGGGGTTAGTGGCTATTCATATTGGCCTGGTAGAACTTTTTCTGTGGGTCTTAACACCAGTTCCTGGCCACATAAAAGGATGTGTAGGCACGTTGCAATGGGGAATATAAAATTTATTTTCCCCTCTTGCAGATTAAACCAAAAAAGTTTTGGTTTGGGTTTTGGTCATAGCAAAACTAGAGCTTGAGCAGCACGTTTCTCATTCTAATGTGAAATGCTGAACTCCTTCCTCTCGGGCTGAGCAGAGCAAATCCAGACTGACATCTACAAGCAGGTCTCCCAGGGTTGTCCTTTCTCAGCCAGGTGTTTTTGGTGTAGCGGAAATGAGGAGCTGGAGTGTTGGGAAGCAGCTGTAGGAATTAGCTCTCCAAAGCAGTAAATCCACAGTCCTGCAGCTCATGAGTACTGTGGGGGGCATTTCCACTCTGCTTTGAGCCACTGTAGTTTTGCTAGTGAGGAAAATAAAGCTTAGCAGCTCCCCTCAGCTGTGATTTGAACTCTAAAAAGAAACAAATACCTTGTTTTAATACTGCTCTTAATATACCCTTTCCAAGAACAAAAATCTGCCTTCTTTGAAAATGACACTGGGGTATTGCATCTGCTACACAAACACATTAATAAAGACCATATTTAGGTCTCCACCATAAAAGCCTGGGCTGTTGTGTTGTCGTCTTTCCCGTGTTTCAGATACCTGTGCACTCCACCATGGTGTGTCTAGTCCTGCTTAAAAGCTTTGATGAAGCTCTGGAGAAATGTGGAACGGCTTTTGCTTTGTAATGAGGTTTAAACCTATAAGCCCAAGTTATTTAGAAGAGGAAGATAATACTGTTTCACAAGGAACAACCAAAACTTGTGTTAGAGGCAAAAGGTGTTACTTTTTTAAAAAAAGGTTGATCTTTGTGAACAGTCCCTGATGGCACGAATCATCTCTACTACGAAAATACACACACGCATTCCCTAACCTCACATTAAGAGTGTGATGGCCACTATGTGTGGGCAGCTGAGCAGCATCATGTGAAATAAGACACGAGTTTTGAGAAGCATCCAGAGACTTGGAAAATCAGATGGGTGAAACTGGACCTCCAGCAGTGATGCTCTGAGGCCAGGGGTTCTGGGCAGCACGGCTTGTGCAGCGTCTTGTCTCAGTGCTAGACACCAAAGATCAACCTCTGAAAGAGAAATACCCAAGGGATGCTTATGCTGATTTTTCAAGTATTGGTCTCTATGAGGAGAGACTTCCCATCTGCATGGCAGTAGTTTATCGCAATGTGGAGGTGCTGTGCTGACAGCAAATAGAATTATCTCTGAAGATTACTTTCTAGCTGACCTTTCTGATCACTTTGGTGCTCTTTTTAAAGTGAGCAGAGATGGTACCAACTCCAAATTGTTGTTTTTATAGAATTCTTCAATGTGCCGTTTCCTTGGGCTTAGGAAGTTATTTTTCTCTTCAAACTCAGTAGTCGAAAGCAATAGGAGTTTGAGAAGAAAGAGCTGTGCTGGATCCCCTGATAATAAGGGTTTGCTGCCAGTAACTTGCTGCTTCTCAAGTCTCTTGGCTTGGGACAGAAGTAATTTATGGTCTAGCTGGGAAGCCAGGCAGGTCATTCCTACACGTGTGCATTCAGACATGCTTTTGGGCATGATGTCTCTCATTGACATGACCAATGGGGAATTTCCTATGTTTCCTTTTCACAGCAATTAGCCAACCTCCCATTCCTCCAGAAATGGATTTGGGGAATGCGTGGCATTGCGGTGGGCTGGGGTCAATGGCAGGCTCTGTGGCTGGGGCACAGAGCTGGGAATTTGAAGACCTGGGTTCGGGTGTCGTTGTGTGATCATGCGCTTCAGTGTGGATTATAATGTCTCTCTGTGAATCCGTTGCTGTCTGAGGGTAAAAACTCATGTAAATGCTCCATTGTGAGGCTTCGAGTTCCACGAAGGTGTGTGAAGATACTAACTTGTGTTACAAGTGGTAATTAGCACTTAAATTCACCATTTGCTGTAGCTGCAATCACCTACTAATGTGGTAAGTGAGTTCCCCTGCTTTTCAGCAACCTGTGCCATAAAGTCTAAAACAGAATACACTAAAGTAGAGATAATTCACAATCTGTTCTTAATCCTAACCTAGGGCAAGACAACCTCTGCTCGAAATGAGTCTTCAAGTAGTTGTGACAGTTTGGCAAAGGAGGGAGAGCGTGTTCAATCTTGCATTACATGACCTACCATTCTACTTATTGAATCATCTACTACTTTAGTCATTTCTTGGAAGGGAAACACTTATTTTTCTTCTCCTAGGTGCTTAGCAGAGGTTCAAATGCCACTAATATTGCAGAAAATTTTTTTTTCCTCTTGTGTCCTGGTATTTTTCAAGCAGCACCTGTTCGCTCATGAGCCTACTCTTACTGGGGTTGTTACTTTGGATAACAATGGATGCTTTGGGTTACTTGGGTGGTAACTGGATGTTAGCATAGTTACAAGACCAAATTCCTCATTTGCTTTTACATAGAAACAAATTAAACTGAAGTTTTGCTGGTCCCAAAGTAACAAAACAATTAAGGGTTAGTAACTAGGTTTAGTGTGTGGTGTCCCTGCTCATGGCAGGGGGTTTGGAACTAGATGATCTTAAGGTCCTTTCCAACTCAAACTATTCTATGATTCTAGGTTAAGCACAATGTCTAGTAAAGGCAGTTTGTCTTTATGGTGTCATTTGAACTTCACCAAAGTACTTTCTTTTTGGACCAAAAGACTTTTCAAAACCAACAGTTGGAAGCCCAAAGGAAAACATAATTCTACAGCGATTTTATTCCCATTGGGGCACTTGGGTATTTAATGTTTGACCTACACAGTCTATTTTCATTTTCAAGACAACTGGATATCAACCACAGTCAGCGTGTAACACTGGAAGAGGGGCAGAAGGCTGATGAGTTAGCACTTCCCCTCTCCTTTTCAAGCTTTAGAAATTGGAATATTGCTGTGAATGCACAGAAAATTCTCTTGTAAAAGAGGGTTGTGAGTTGGAAAGCATTTTCTTGGGATGAAAGGTCAAAAGCTGGTGTTCAGAGGCAGGATGTCAGAGTAAGTGTCATACAGACATTTTTAAGAAGCCTCCCCAACTTCAAAGCCCAGACAACTGGGTGTTTGTGCCAGAGGGTCACTTCCTCTATGAATTGCTAAGATGCACTAAGAAATCCTTTAGAGAAATCCATGGCTTAGAAATTCATGGTACAGTGCCAGAAATTCAATACTCATAGGGTTATCTTTGTTGTTTGTTTGTTTTGGGGTTTTTTTTTTTTTTTCCCCTCCTCTTTTCTCCTTATAAAAATATTTTAGGAAGAGAAATACTGCTTTTCAGGATCTTAATTTTACTTGAGTTTTTGCAACCCTTGGTAATACCTTGCAAGTCTTTATTCTTTCATGCAGAGATAATGTTTGTTTGTTTTATTGTCACGTCTCATTGGAGCCAATATATTCCCTGTTTGTAACTAAATCCTTTGCATTTGTTTCTTAGCTCATTGCTTACCCTGGTGTCCGTGCATAGGCGTGTGTGGATGGGAACAGCAGGCTGGGAGAAGAGAAGGGAGGGCAGAGAGCGGGTAGATGTTTCTCTACCAGCTTTTGTGATGGTCCTGGAGGACTGTTTCTGCAGAAGACATTCCCTGTTTCATTATCATTCAAACAGCAGCAGCTATTTGAATTCCCAGCCTAGCAGTGAAGAAAACAGAACCACTTTTTACTGAGAAAAATGTGGGTGTTAGAAGCAATAAAGCCAGGCCTGTTGTTTATGGGCTGGACTTACCACAACTGTTACTGATGACTGCACGGACAACAGGGTCGCTTGTTGAGGATGCTTATTTTAGACTAACATTTTTGCGGGTATAAATTGTCTTTGTCCTTTCTGCCCCCACTTACATGCTTGCTGGTCCTGGGATTTCAATAGTTGGGATGCCGTGGCATGGCTTGGGAGCATGAGCAGCAGCAGCATGAGCTTGTTTTGCCCTGGTTTGGGCAGCTATATGAAAGCCCCATACCTGCCTTTCCCATGTACCTGTACTTAGGAAGTGTGAAAGAATGAGATGGGAGGAATTGGCCTAACCTTGAAAGTTGCCTGTGTTTGCCAGCTGCTGGGCTTGTTTTATGAGCAGTACGTAAATCTGATGGAATTCCTTTTAGCAATTTCACTTGGACTGCGCTTGTGCTGGTTTCCAAGAACTGGAAAGACTGGCAGACTCGCTGAGAGTCATTCAGATTCAAGCTAGACCATGCTCATGGGAGGAGGGGTTTGCCTTCAAGACTTGTGCAAGCAGGTTTGGAGTTAGTTTTTAAAAGAAAAAATAATCCAGCCTATTTCTGGAAATGGGAGGAATACAAACCTCTGCCAGTAGCCTCTTTATTGGTGTGTTGTGCTTCCCTGCAGCCCAATTTGGACCAGCAAATAGTTTCTTTAAGTGGCAAACAGATCCTGATGTGATTTTGGTGAAGTGTCTTGCAGCTCACCATGGTACAGCTGCTGAAACACATCATTAGAGCTGCACTGAGCTCATGTGAGAGGGAAAACTGGCTGCTTTTCCTTTCCCCATTGCAGTGGGTCCATGTGACAGGCTTCATGGGGTCCATCAGCAGTGGTCACTTCTCCAGCCTTTTTCTTCAAAGGGTGGTGGGATTGCTATAACTCTGATTACCTAAACCTTTGCTCTCTGTCCTCTTCCTGAGTCTATCCAGATGCTATTTGCAGCACCGCTCAGGTCTGTGTAAGATCAGAAAAACAGTTTGCTGCATGGCCTGAAGTTGGTTGTTTGCTCTGCAGTCTGTGAGGGGATCTACTGCACGTTGCTTTCTTAACTGGAACTGAGTTGTACTCTGTGGTTTTTGAGCTTCTCTCTAAGAGTAACTCCAGAGCATTCAGTGTTTCAGTAGCTGCGCGAGAGAGAAATGAAGTTTTTGGCAAATAAGGCAAAACCTTTCGTGTGTGGCGTGGGTTCTGTGCTATCCTAAATGGGCCATTCTAAGTCATGTTGGTGTGATAGAAATCATTTCAGGATTGATGGCAAATCTTGCTGTGTGGTGAGTATCAGAAGCAGTTAGTATTTTACGTATAGTGTAAACAAAAGGATGGTCATTAGCCGTAATTAGGTTTTTATGGGTTTGTAAGCTGACTCATGCCCCCTGGAACTTTTGCACAGCCAGCTAAAGACATGCCAAGGTTTAGAGAAAAACGATTGCTCTTTGGCTTGTAAAAATATCAAGTTTGGATGTACAGCTGTTGTGTGTTCCCTAATAATAATAAGACAAAAATGTTGTAACCTTTACTCATTCTTTCTTCCAGCAAACTTTCCATGGGATTGAGTAAGAGCTTCAGGATGTAGTTTGTGGACACTGGCTGTTAACGTTAGATTGGAAAGCCAGCAGCAAAAATAGCCAAACTCTGATGTTTCTTCAATCTTAGGGGATGCCAAAGATAGCAGGCTTCTGAGTGGGCAGCAAATCTCAGTCCAAGCTTTGAAGTGCCTGGAGATCTTGAAACAGCTGTAGAGAAGTTCTCTCTGAAACTCCTCAACAGGTGACTAACTCCTGAGGGTGTTGTGCAGGTCTGTGTTTTGTACCCATAAGGCTTTTACAGCTTCTCACAACTGTCTGTTGACACAGAGCACACTGGATCGGGTAATTCTTTTCACCTATGGTTGTCTTGACATTAATTTCTACTTTCAAACATGTTCACAACAAATATTGTCTTGAAATGCAGCTTGCCACACAGTGGTCCATAAGGCAATCTGCTATCATCATAGTTCTTATGGCTCATCTGAGATCAGAAGTTCAGTCTGGTACCCAAAGGGTTGAATGTGCTGGGCAGGGTTCAGGGGCAGTAATGGTGTCCCTTGTCCTTGTGCAGCTTGTGGTTTTCTGCCATTACAGCTGTGCCTGGATAAGGCACGTGCTTGACCCTGGACTCTGACTGTCCAGGTAAGTGCTCCGTGGGGCTGGTTGGTTTGGACACTGTTTTCCTTTGCCAGTGTCTGTACCTCACACCTTGTTCAGCTTCTCACGTCTCTGTCCTAGAAATTAAATTGTATATGTAAGAGGCAGGAAAGTTCTGATCCTGGTTGGTAATAAAATGGCTTAATTTCTCTGAAGAAAACGAGAAAACAGAAATATGGAACTATCGTCCCTCGGTATTACTGTTCTCTCTGTTTGTTTTAGCATATGGAGGTGGTTTCCTGCATGGTTATGGGATACTGAGACGGTTTAAATGAAAGTACATGTGTCCTCAAAGGACTGAGCACGTGGATACATATAAATATGGAAATAAGCAGAGTAGTTTTGCAGTGCTGATCTTCCTGTTTACTAGGAGCAGGGGCTGCTAAGCAGAGTCAGTTCTACAGTGCAGGCAAAATGCATGAACTGGCCTAAGATGGTGATGACCAGATTGAAATCATATAGTTGTGTTGGGATAAATGCTGCTTGCTTAAGAGGGTTGCTTTACAACTGTGTTAAAACATAATGATAACACAGTAGCATAAAGCATATAGCCTTTTCAATTATTTAACCCTGTTGGTCCTGCTGCTTATAACTTTAAACTGGACAAAGCATCAGATGAGAGAGTGTGAGCAGAAAATGGTCCTGTATTTTGGGGGGACAGGGGAGAAGTGGACAAGAGAATTGCCTAGCATTTGTGCACTTCTAAAAAGTGTCAGTCTGGAACTATCCTAATCAGAAACAGGAGCTTTGAGCTGTACAGAGTATGAATTCTCAGTCATTTACTCGTCCTTTCTTGTTCCCTTTGCCCAGTTGCTGCTGGCCAATGTTGGACGTTAGCGGCCAGATGACTGAGAGGGGCTTGTGGCTGTTTGCAAGTTCTCTTTTCACTTCAGGACTGGCTGCTATGCTACCTCTATGGAGATTTTATTATTTGTTTCAGCATCTGTTGTACATTTGTCTATGGCAAGAATTACAATCCCCGAAGGAATTGTTGCCTGATGTATAGATGATGCCAGATGAGGAAAAGCACCGTTTGGCACATTCCAAATTAAGCAGCTCTCCGTGTATGACACTGTCATTTGGGGATGATTTACACAGGCTGCTTTTGCCGTCAGGATGTCATCTGCCCTCTCTGCACTGTTGAGCTTTAAGGCTTGGATGCAGCCTGACTACTTAAACACACTGCCATGATTGGAAACACACCGAGGAAAACAAATGCATGCGCTTGCCTTTTGTTGCAAACTGGTTTATTTCAATGGAAAGCAGAAGTAGTGGAGTCATTTTTCCACCCTCTGATGTTGATGTCAGTCTTTCAAACCTGAATGACGAGAGCTGTGGTATTTCCACAGGACAGAGTCGCTGTCGGGTTTCAGTGTGTTCCCATTAATATGGAGGGAGAAAACTTGTCCATGCATTAGCATCAATATTGTGCATGTTCATCCAGCTGCATTTTGTCCTTAAGAGATGATTCAGTTTTCCATCCTTTCCTCTCTGCTTCGCACAATGTAAAAATAACCGTGGGCTAGTTGTGATGGTTAGCACTTCTCTCCAGACATGGTCCAGATCCTATGCTGGTGTATATCAGCATAGCTCTGTTGGCTTCTACAAGATGACTGAGTCTCATCCTCTCACTGGTTTTTGCACGTGTGGTGTTGTAGAGGGATGTTGTCTTCATCCCCCATTGTGGGTGGTTGTGGTGATGGTTGGGTCAGCAGCTCCTCTTCTTCCTGGCTCCTCACAGAGCCGTTGCCCAGTTTCAGTGGAAATGGGCTTTATCTGGTTTAGTAGTAGCAGAATACCTAATGTTAAAACAACACAAGATCCAAAAGCTCTTATCCCCCTTTTGTCCCTACCTCAACATGGGACAAAAGAAAATGCATATATTGAAATAACCATCCCAGCTGTAGGACTTGACTTGTACCTCTGAAATCTATCTGTGGACAGTTCTTTACTTTCAGCTATGTATTTAGTGCATTAAAACTTGTACGTGTCCAAAAGATAAACATTCCATTCTGTACTTAACTCTAATGGTCTTTCTGAGACCAAGAAGTTACTTAGTAATCCTTGCCCACAAATGCTGTCTTTCCCCACTAAAAGCTTCCAACTAGGGAGATAGATCCCATTCTGCACGCTTTTCCAGGAAGTCCCGACTTTCCTAGTATATATCTGCCTTTGCTGGCTTCATAAAGTACTTGCTGCAGTAAAGCCTGTGGCTCTGGGAGGGTGATGGGGGTGACTTCTCCCCTGTGTATGACAAGGAAATGCAAGCAAATCTAAGTCAAGCTTAAAACCCAAGCTTTCTTCCTCTCTTAGCTAGCATACTGGTTTTAAACTGAATTTAGAACAAAGCAGACAATTATTTTACTTACTGGATTTGCTCTGTGGAAGCTAAATGTGATCTCTTCAAACGAATAAAGCAAAAATGACTTTCCATTCTGCTCTTGGCACTGTATCAACATTTATGTGGCAACATGAAGGTTTTAAACTGTGAAAGAAATAATCGCCTGCTCTAATCAACGTTTTAGGAGGAAAGCTTATTAAAACTCTGATACATTATCTTACACTTCAGAGTACTGTTCCTTCCATTTACAAGAACTTGAATTTTCCATAGCTGCTTTGATAAACTTTTCAACAGGGTTCAAAAACCTAACAAATGATCCCATTACGCCATACGTTAAAAATCTATTCATCTTATACTAATGAGTTTTAGTGGACATGCATGAAATGAAAGCGTCTGTTTCTCTTACATTGTTTAAATCGCTACTGTCAGGTACTTCAGCTCCAGATGATAATGCGTGTTTAAAAAAACAAATACATTAATGTTTCATGTTATTTTAAAATGTCTGTGACTTTTTTTCAACTGATTTATATTGTGTTTGTGATCCAAGCCTGAAAGTACGTGAAGAGGCCTGGGGAGAAGAAAACTTGCTTTAAAAGCAGAGTATTTCCCATACTATTACCCCAAACCAGTGAAGTAATGAAATACGATAAAGAAATTGGAACAGATTGCTGGTTTTATCTTTAGCAAGTTTATTTGAAATACAATATTTTATGAAATGACAAATCAATTTAGTGAGGAGACCTAGGGTATGGAATGCTTGAGTAATCCTTCTGTATTACACTTCATTTGCTTCCCCTTGTGGCTTCTTTTCGTGACATGCAACTGTAATATCTTGGAAAGAAATCAGTTGTGTTATTGTAAGTACCTCGTTCAAATGGTGGCTAGTCTTCTGGTTTGATATGCATCTCTCATGTTAAATTATAAGGCAGAAAGAGGAGCACTGACCTTTAAGAAACTCTTCATGCATGCACGCACTAAATGGAAAAGACTGTTGGTACAAAAAGCCCTCTTTAGCTTTATGTGTAGGAGAGAGAACAAGATCCTCCTATAGAGAGGTATCTCTATAGTGAAAGAATATCCATTGGGTAGTATTTCTCCCATAGAACTTCTGCTTTACGTGCCTTGTGCTATAAAGATGCCGCCAGCATCCTCCTCCTGGTGCAATAGCAATGTGTTGATGCACTCTGCCTGCCTTCAGCAGTCTGATTGCAAGTAGGTTTGGAGAGCACTCGAATGGCTGACATCGCCTAACGTTTAAATAAGATATCCAGCAAAAGCTGTCATTGATCAGACAGGCAGTTCCTGTGCTGAAATAGTAACACATGCAAAGTGTAATTACCAAGAGGAGTCGGGGGGTTTATAGCTGCTGATGCAGCTCAGCTCTGGTGACTGTGGGCTATCAAGTTTGCCCCAACAGCCTCCCTGCAGGGAACGTTTTGATTCAACTCCCTCTGTATCATTCAGAGATGCTCCAGGAAGGTGGAAACAGCACAGGGATTATCAATCTCCTGAGTGCACTTCCCAGGATAATCATACTTGTTGAATCCTAGTTATAAATCAGTGAAGCTCTATCTTAAAACCACGTTTTTGGTTTTTGGTTTGGTTTTTTTTTTGTCTGTACTCATCTGTCCAAAACCTATTTCAGATCTTCTGTGGTCACAAAACTTCTAATTGTTAACATCAGTTTATTCACGGTCAGTTTATTATTCTGCCAACACTGTCCTGTGCTTTAAACAGCTTTTTGAGAACAAAACTGGGTGTATCTCCCTCTCGTTGTGTTTATAGACAGCAATCTGTCCCATCTGTCTTCGTTTTTCTAGGCTAAGCGTGGCAGGCTCCTTTGGTCCTGTGGCCAAGGCTGGACCTCCAGTGTCTGGCTCCTCTCTGGCTCCCACTGGTTAAGGAATAAAAGTAAGAATATATTCTGGCTAAAAGCCACCTTCATAATGCAACACCGAGCCAGGCTTCTTTCTGGACCTTAATTGCTTTGGTTTTATTGTATTTCCTGATGGCAGCTTAAGGAAGGTGTGTGAGAGGTTAGAGAACACTGTTGTGGATCAGAAGAGCTCTCCTTTAAAACAAAGCTGGTGTGTGTTCACTGAGCCCAGGCGCGGGTGAAAAAGCTGCAGTGTTACTGTACTTCCATGTCCCTAAGGCAGTGATTGTGCTAACATTAATTTTCAGGGAACAAAAGTAAACTCAGATGCAAGTTTATTACTTTAGTTCTGCATTTTCAGTGCAATCTTGCATTTGAATAACTCACTTTTAAATTCTTTTAGTTCCTTCTAAATGAGCCACTTAGCAAATGAACACTTAGAAAATCCAACTAATCTTTTGAAGAGGAATAATTCACTTGAAATTTAGTTGGTTTCATGGGGAGGATGTGCAAAAATAATTTGGAGCAACCTGTAAACATGTTATTTCCAGAAAGCATCTACAAACATTAGCTTGATGATGATAATGTCATGTCCTTCTGAAGGCACACCTGAGTTTGAAATGGAACTAGTAAAGGAAAGTCACATATGGCCCATGCAGATTTACTGAGCAGATTTCTGTCACAGCGGTGGAAATGCTGCTTATGGATTAAGACTGTTTTTTGAACTGTGTGGCTGAAAAACAGCCGATCTTGAAAGCTCTGTCCTGCAAAACCAGCTGTGTAAATATCTCAGTACATTTTTCCCTCCTGATTTGTTATTCTTCCCCTACCCCCAGCCCCCTTTGCGATAGCAGATTATTCACTTTCCCTGCGAAAAGGGATCTTTGCAGTTTGAAGTTTCCTGGCATCAAACTCCAGGGGGGAACTTTGCTCTCCTTTGCAGCAGCATGTCAAGCCCTCACTGTCCTGTTGGTCAGAATTAAAACTAAATGGTCCCTGGTATTTCCTTGCTGGATGACCAGATGTCACACACAGCAACAAGGATGTTATGGGCAAGTCCAGCATCTGACTGCCCAACTCTCCAGCAATATCAACCCCATTTTCAGTAACAAACATGGGAATTTTACTGTAGATGTTGCAGATTGCGTGAATCTGGGCTTTTGTTTTAGTCTAAACTATTTTATTATCTGAATCTATTTTGTTATTAGCTGTTTTGTTATCTGTTTTTTGATCTGCTGGAATAATTTGCAGGAAATCAGCGACTTGCTTTAAACCAAGATAAGTAGAAAGAATTTGCTTTTCTGTTTTCACAAGGACTTTAGTTCTGCAGGCTGAAAAATCCACCAGGTTTTTTTTTAAGCTTGTAATTAACTTTCGTCAGTAAATATTTATTCCACTTCGGTTACCATCTTAATGGGCGCAGAGAGAAGTGTCCATGTCAAAGCATGCTCCAGAAATGGAGCTGCTCTTCCAGAACAGACCAAATTATTCAGGCACAGTTTGTTTACTAACGTAACCGCAGCCTGTGGCTGATGATGCTCCTGAGGAGTTGCTCTGCAGACAAGTCTGGTCCCTCGTAAGTGATTTACTTACATCCTTCAGAAGGATGAAGGGTGGTTGGGTTTTTTGTTGGTTTGGTTTTGTTTCTTAGCATGGACCAGTGTGGACTGGCTGATTCACGTGTAATCTTCAGAGCTGGAAGAGGTGCTGCTCACCAGCGTGCTGAGCATTTGATTCCCACTTTGCGTGGGACGCCTGCAGCCCAGCACAGGATCTTGTGGTGCACGGAGCAAGGCTTTAGGTGCTTGGTGAGCCTCAAGTAGTACTACTACATGTAGTACCTGTGGTTTCTGCCACCCTGCACCTCCACCCCACTTGCAGCTGGAGCAGTGCTTGCTCACATCTGCTTGCAGAATACTGGGAGAGACGGGATGGGTGATGGGGTGAGGGTGCCATCAGCTAGCAAGCAGCCCTTCTCCCTTGCTAGCTGAGATCTCTATTCTCCTTGTTGTTACAAACTCCAGCTCATATTTTTCTTTAATTGACACCTGATATATGCCAGTGAGGTTTTTTAGGTTTTTTTTGTGGCTTGTAGTTTTCTATTGCAGTATTACGTTCTGGTTTCTAGGATGTCATCAGAGCTGTGTTAATGATGAACCCTGCAGACTGTCATTTGCTCTCAACTTCTATTGAAGAGGGAATTGCAAAGCCTGCCAGAATTGGACACTGATAGCCTTATAACAGAATGGTTTCATGTAACTATATCCCAAATGGAGAAATCCATACCCAAACAGCCTCTTCATATGCAGTACCCTAAAGAATGTGTAGTCTCTCTACTATATGGCTTGGTGTTCTGAAATTAAACACAGAAATTTTTGCAGAAGATGGGCAAAAGCATTATATTTATGTCTCCCTGCAAGCACCATCCATTCAGTTTACATGTCAAATCTCAAAAGCAGTGTCTTTGGTGGGAAACCCTAGTGCCAGGCTGGGCAAACGCTAGCTGTGTGCATCTGGATCAGGGTATTTATGGGCAGCTACTGCTCAGGAACCATGTTGGCACAAGGGTAAAGAGTGAGTCTTATGTGAGTTGTAGATGTTCTTGTTCAACCTGTGCTTTTTCTAAACCTCAGTCCATGCATAAAGTTGAGAAAGGGGATCTGTGGAGTGAGGAAAGCCTGGAAACATTAGAGCCAGTAGCGTGCTGCCTGCAGCACTGCTCTCTATCCTAACGCACTTCACAGCCTGTGAACGAGAGTATGAAAGTCATTGGTTTGCTACTGAAATGCAACTTGGGACTTCTTTAAGTCTGTGTTAACTTAGAATAGAAAATAAAAGCATAAATGGTGTCCAGCTGAGGTTGCAGGGGACTCTTTAACAGGACTGAAGGAAATTCCTCTGGCCAGAGTTTAGTGCAGCTATTCCCGGTCCCACCTGCAGGTTTTCCCATCTGTTGCTCCCATGTATTGCTTGCACATTCATTATTCTACACAAGATAGCCACCAAAAATACCTTTTTTAAAAGAAAATAATCAAGTTACCATTGGGGGAAATGGGTTGAAGCCCCATGGCATGGCACTGGCTTGCTGAAGGCTGGAGATGAGCAGAGCTGGAGTGGAGCAAACTGTATCCAGCAGGATCATCGGAGGTGTGCTAGTGGAGGGCTTGGACTCCCCATATTTTAAATTCAGCTTTTTCCTTCCCTTCCACTAGCTTTTCATATCCATCATGAAGACAGGAAATAAGCCTTCAGGCTTGTGTCCAGAGGCAGGATTTGTATGCCATGCACACTGCTTGGGGGAGATTCGGGATGTGTTTATTCTCCTTATTGCGAAGGAGCAGAGTAACCTGTGCCAATCTCCTCGTGCCTGTGGGTTTGCAGGATCTGAGCTTCCATGCATAAGTCTACCTGCATGGCACAATTGCTGTGGGTGGTACATCTGGGGTATTATTTGGGACAAGGCTGATATTCTTTCATCAATAGTGGTCTGGGACATTGCTTCTGCACAGCTATACTTGTATCCTTATTTTAGTGATCTTTGGGTACCTTAAGAGCTTTTCCTTAGGTGGTTAAGACTATGGAGATGGTGCCAAAAATATTCATATATTGCTCAATTTCTGCCTACAAATAAGGACTGGCCACGTTCACACTTGACAAAACCCAAAAGCTCCTCTGGTTTACAGAGATGTGAAGCCTATATTTAAATTGGCACTTTATGTGCTGTGTCCCCCATTGAGGGACAGTATTCCCTCAGATTTACTTTTTTAGTAGTAATTTAATAGAGTAGAATTTAAGTAAGTGGAAACTTTGTCAGAAAGACATTGACTTGTATAATCACAAATGAAAAATAGGCTGTAACCACCGTCATTTCCCTAAGCATAATTTGCAAAAAATACTTACATCGACTAAGTAAATGTGATCTGAATCAGAAAATGATTCCGAAAGACTGTTTTAGCTTAGCTTCAACCAAATTAATGTCAGTCTGGTTAGTGGCTTGATAATAAACATGCTTCTGCTTTGTGAAGCCACTACTGTATAATCTGATTACAGCTGATGTGGCTGGCGGGGAGCCAGCCCCAGCTCTCACAGCAGCCTCCTTCTCCACTGGAATGTCCCAATAAAAAACACAGAATTCCCTCTGAAAGTGATCAGCCGAGGTGGCAGCATGGGATTGCATCCCAACCAGTGGCCCTGCTCCTCACCTTTGCTCCCTCAAAGTGACTTCTTGGCTTTAATGTCTATATCTAGTAAAAAGACCAGGTTGGATAGAGCTTTGAGAAGCCTTGTCTAGTGGAGAGTGCCGGTGGCAGGAGGGTTGGAACTAGATGAGCTTTAAGGTCCCTTCCAACCCAAACCATTCTATCACATCACTGGATTGACAGTGATGTGGGGACCTGGCTAAAGGCTAGCTCTAGCTAGAGGGTAGGCTTTCGGAGCCGGTGTCTCTTGGGGCTAGTGTAACCTAAAACCGGTGAACAGAGATTCCTTGCAAGGTTTTATCAGATTATCACAGTCCTGCTTCTGCCACTTCCATTCACCTCCCATTCAGCCACCCTGGTGTGAACGTCTGATGCTTCTCAATCAGAAGCTTTGTCCTCAAACCCTGCTGTTAATAGGACATCTTTTGCTATATCAAGTTGTATTGGTTGATACACCCTATTTGCAGTTTTGCTGATGGCCTTTTCAACAACACGCTTTTTCTACTTGTGCAGTGAGGGCTGTTGTCTCACCACTCACAGTGGAGAGTGGTACAGGGAACACAGCACAGTCTATGGGGTGATGACGGGCTGTGACTTCATGCAGCATTACTGGAACATGAATTTGTCTTGTGATGAGCTCTTACTCGAGTGCTTTATTTCCGTTTTGAAACCAGAAAGTTTTCCAAGTGTGTTCTTGTTTTACTTTTTCTCGGCACTACAGGGCAGTTCTGTGGAGTAGGTTGAATACCATGAAAGTGGTTTCTTGGGCAAGTCAAATGCAAAGGATCATCTCTTCCAGATAAGAATTATTTTATTTCTTGGCAGCTTTATTTCTTGGATTGCTGTTAGTGCCTAAACATCTTCAAAGGCTATAAAAATGGAGGCTTGTTAATGTTATTGCTCCCTGGATGCTATATATGTACACGGGGTCTGTTTCTTATATTTTCAAAGCTGCTGGCATAAAGGCTAATGCAGGAAATCAGAAACAATGTCTTCTGAAGTGGAAAAAACTAGAAATACCTTCACCTGAACATAGCCAGTGATGAGTAAAGGGTTTGAAAGGGGGAAGGAGGGAAGTTATTCCATGCTGCTAATAAAATCAGCAAGCTATTTTGGTGCTTTTGTGACTGTAAGCTTTTCTTCCACTGACGACTTCTCCAACCCTCTTGGAAAAGCTTGTGAGGTGCAGGATTGGCCAAGCTCATGGGCAGTGCAATGCTCCTGGGACATGTCCCAGGACCCAGTTTGAGACTTCAGAAACAGCAGCTTGTGTGTTTTGGTGTTCTTTGGGGTTGTTTTTTTAAGTATGGTTTGGATAATGTGGCCACAGATGCTGTTGCTGGTCCAGGCTCTAAACTCTTTGAAGCTGGTTATCAAAGTCTTAACCACAAAGCAAGCAAGCCTTTGAAAGATAGTGGTGATGGTCAAAGCTGGCTTTGCAGAAGTGCTCGTTGGATTAGAGGTGGGATGTATTTGTCTGTTTCCCTTGAAGTCTGCTTAGATACCAGTGATGAATAAATGCTGGTTCCTGCTATGAGGAGGCAATACAGAACACGTACACTGCAGTGAGCAGCACAGGGTAGGGTGAGTTGGTGGCATGGAGAAAGTATGTGGTGGAACAACGTGGCCATCAAAACATACTGCTAAGTTGGGGGTGGTTGTGTCTGCACCCACAACTGCAGCCCCAAAGCAGGAGAAGGTGAGTTGCTTGGGGTGGAAATGGGTGTCCCACAGGTTTCTAAAGCTTTTAGGAGATAGGCAGAGGCACCTTTGGATGCCGAAAGAGCCTGTTGCTCTGCATCATTCGTTTGTCCTGCACATTGTACCTCCTTCAACCCATACAGTTGTTCAGATGTGTCTGTGGGGGGGGGTGAACTCTCTATCTCCCTATTATAAATTATAATGTCAGCTAATAGAAAACAGAGCTGTGCTCTGTTTGCTTACAGTCATTATGCTAGAATAGATTACATTTTTATATCCCAGCTGAAAAGAATTAGACATAGATGATTGACATGCAAAATGGGAGAAGATTGGGATGAACAAGAAAATTACATTGACTTTTTAGAGAACTAACTCTAAAATTGCATTTAATGTTGTTTAATGGATTGCTGAGAAAAGCACCTGAAACAATTTCACATGAACTGTGGATCATTAGTGGGTTTTTAATAATGAGACGGAGCAGGAACCTTTCTGCAAAGGTTTTACAGATTTATTTTTTTTTTTTAAGTGGAACCTTCACTTGGACCATAAATCACTGCATTTCATTGGGTTTCTTCTGTTCTTGTGTGTGTTTTTATAAATACATATCACTGTCAAAGCAGACAGACAGCTTCAAGGTTAATAAAGGCAGAGGAGCTGCAGGTTCTTCCAGAGCCATGAATGTTTTTAGTTTATTTGTAGCTATTGAACTTGAACTTTTCAATAAAACTGGAAAGGAAATGCTATTATTTTCCCACAAAATAGTGCCAGGAAATGAATTTGCTGTGATTTGGTTTCATCTTGGAAGCGGTGGCTGGAGATCTTATTGAAAGTTCTCTGTATTCTCAATATCATGGTGCATGTGGCTCCAGATAGGGAATCTGGGTCCCTGGGAGTTTCTTGGAGCTTGGAGGTAGGACTCCGAGTCCAAAAATGTGCTGTGGTACTCATCATCTCTGCCTTCAGGTCTCACATCAGCCTGCACTCCTTTAGGCAGAGCAGGAAAGATGATGGGGCTCACCTATTGCTCATGGGGTTCTATGGCATGGATGATTAATAGGAAAAGGCAGAGACTGGCACATCTACTTAGGCTATAACTGTGTTTTCTAGGTATGATGTGTAAAGCTGTGCGTATGCAGGTGAGTGGGTACCACTTCTGCATGCATGTGTCTGTGCAACGGACCTGCACTACCCAAACCCATGAGAATTTTAGTATATGGTGAGATTCTGCTCATCATCTAGGCGGTGTTGTGCCTCCATAGTAATTACTGTGTGCCTAATGGGTTGAAAACCCTATTTAAAACAGTGAGATGAAAGTCTTAGTCCTGTGGACTAAACTGTTGTAGCTACAAACTTTGACTGGATCAAGCGTTTCACTTCTTGCAACAAAATACGTGTGTGGTGTGGGTTTGTATATGGAACTTTTTCTTTTTTTAAATAAAAACACAATCTGTTTTTTCTGGTTTTCTTTCATTTCCTTCCCAGCACGCCAGGTCTCTGCAGTACTGCCTGCACCTCAGCTGTGCTGGATCAGTACAAGACATGGTGAGGAGGTATCAGACATATCTCTGTGAAACCAGCACTGAAGGACTCACAGTGCAACTGGAGACAGACTCCTATTGCTTTGCTAAAATACACGTGGCAACTGCAAAGCCAAAGGATTTCCAGATCAAAGGAGGCAGTGTCGGCGTCCTTGTTCAGGAGGTACCAGCAATTCCATGTGCTCCCACACCACCTCCTCCTCCATTGGGACATCTCCATGTACTTGCAAAAAGCAGAATTCCTGATTCTAAGCTGGAAGTGATGAAAATAACTTCATTAACTCCTGGTGCTGGCCTCTTGCCTGCTTCTTCCCCGGTCTGCTCGGTTTCTCCTTGCTCCCTAACATAATGAAGGTTACAGGCAGAATTTCCTTGCTCTCTGTGTATACGGGAAGGGATTTCTCTGCATATGTACAGTGCAAAAACTCTGTGCTTGGCCCTGGCCACCCTCCTGCTTCACCCCAGGGTGATTCAGCTCTTATTTTGCAATTGACTGTAATGATTTGAGAAATCACAGCAATTGAGTTAAAGTTATCTTCGCGCTTTCACCCTTCTCTGACGCCAGGGTAGGGGAAACCTCCCTGCTGCGGTTAATCCCTAGGGTTGAGACCACCCTTTCTCTTTTGTTTCAAAGCTGCTAGTTGGTAGATGGATGCAGTGGCATCTGCAGCTCCTCGCCTCCTGGGCAGGCTCCCTGGGGGAGGCACAGCAGATGTCAGGACCTGCCACAGTAACCGCATCCAAAATCACAGCCAAGCGAAGCTGCTGGAAAAGCTCTTCCCTGCAGCAGGAGTCCCAAGGCACTGGCAGTTTCCTGCATAAATAATCCATTCTCACTTGGTCCTAATGAGAATTTCATTTTGTGTTTCTTTAAAATAGAAGAGGAAGGGCTGCTCCCCCTGTCGTTGTGCAGGTCTCATGAAACAAGGAGCTCTAGGGCTTTGGGGCAAAGACTGTCTTTGTTCTGGGTTCCTGCAGCACCGGGTTTCCCGATGCTCAGAGCTAGGGCTGTTGCTCTTAGGATGCACCTACAGAAAACCAAAAAAGCACTTGGAATTGAGAGGTTTTGTGCCTCTTACACTGAAAGTGGCCATGGACATCCCTGTTTGCCTGTTGCACATCAGTGCAAAGGAGTGTTCAGCTGTCCTGGTGGTATTGACTGGAGTTTTTCCACCAGTATGATTTTCCTCTTTCCAAGCCAGCTGCTGCTGGGGGGGCTCTGCGTGCGTGTCTGCATGTTTTGGAATTGCAGAGGATTTGGGGTTCTGTTTTTTAGCAGACTCATAAAATTCTACCAGGGTTTTTAACGTGGTGTGTACTTGTAGCAGTGCTGCTCTGCAGCTGCATGGTTATTGAAATGTTTTATTCTTTCAATAACAATTTGAAAGGGATGTTTCCCTCCCAGCTCGAGGGAAGAAAATTGAATCCCCTTTCTGTCGTCTTGCAGCCATGGAACTAAAAATGATGTGCTCAGACCTCATCCGAAAAGGGTTCATTGCCTGTGCCCATGCCTAGTGCTCTGGGACAGGACAGGATGTCTCTCAGCAGATATCCTTTGCAAAAAGCAGTTTGATGAGTATGTTTTGTTCAATGAGAGAGATTACTTATGAATATAAAGGCTTTCTTCCAGTAAATCTTAAGAGATTTCTGCTGCCTGATTCTGTGCTGATGTACCCTCTAGCAAGGAGCAGCAGGTAATGTGTTTATACTACAAAAGATCTGTTTAAGAACAGCTTTTCCCAGAGATCCCTTGGCTTATGAAATTATAAATTAGAGATGAATTCATACCAGCTGATGGAAAAAGCACTGAGCTTTGCTGCTCCATGGTGATGATGGAGGTATGCACAAATTCTCTTGTATTGTCATGGCCAGCCTTGGTGCCTCTCCTAACGATGCATGCCTGGCACCATGTCCTGGGCAGGGCTTTCTAGCCTCCCAGCCTGGGCAGCCTCGGAGCACTTAGATGGTGTCACTTGGGATTTTGAGTCATCACGATGTTGGTTGGACTCTGCCTGTGTTGTGCAAGGAGGGTTTTATTTTGAAGTTGCTCCTGGCATCTGTTCTGTTGAGCAAACGTGTAGCAGGACCTTGTTTTGTTGCTGTCCTTCTGTGTTGGATTAGTTCATTCCTGGCTTGGTGTGTTAGAGAGAGGGGGTTGACAGTTGTCATTAAGACCAGGTTTTCCTCTGTGTAGCATTCCCTGTTCAGATGGGAATGGGCACTGATCTGAAAGCAAGATCAGTTTTCAATGTTTTATCCATTATTTTTATCCTTTCTTCTGAAAGGAGGAATTCCCACATATATAAGGAGAGTCTGGAGGTTAGGTTGAAAAGTTACTTAGATCCCATTCTAAAGTTAAATATTCTGCTTAAATGTGTTTCCAAAGGCATCCTACTGGTTTAATACTTACTTGGTGGTAAGGAGTAATGGGGTAGAGCCAGCAGCCACAGCAAAACAGCTTCAGAGTCACCAAGCCTGCAGCCCAGACCTGCTCTGTTCAGGTCTGTCCTCTGGGCTGGCTAAACGGCTGCAGGGGTTCTCAAAGGACACCGAAAGAAACCAGAAGTTAAACACATTTATTGGATTTTGTACTCTTTGTGGCTGGAAATGAATTAATTAGCTCTAAACAATAATAGAGGTGACTCCAGCGAGGCGAGCAGGGTGGGCTGGGCTGGTGAGTTTTGCTGGGGGGCATAACTGTGCTGCTGGCCAGGACGGGAAGGGAAGAACAGGGTGTGCTTCCAACGGATGGAGGGATCCGGAGTACTTGCTTTTCCAGTTTTAAGTGTAAGTTAACTTAAGTTTAGAGCCTCAGGAAAAGCAGAGGGGCACTGTTTACAAAATCCTGCTGAGTGGAAATCTCTGGATGAGGATGCTGGAGGTGGTGTGAGCCGCTGAGCCGCCTCAGTGCCCAAGTTGGGTGCCGGGAGGGGAGTGCTCCCTTCTGCAATGCTTGGTTGTATGGTGAGCACACGTACGCATTAATATCTGCACTGAGCCTTTCCCAAACTACACCAAAATAGACCCATAGCATAGGTAGGGACATACAATAGCATCAAAATGTGCAGTTGTACAATCATAGAGAGCTGCTCATGGAGTAAATTGTCTGAGATGGCTCCAGAAAATTTTTCTTAGCACTTAGCAGCAGATTGCAGCTTCATTTTCTGAAATAATTATAAGATGGATGATTGGAGAAAAGGGGTAGGTGAGGCTGAAGATCTCTTTAGGCTGGCTTTTAGACCTTCCTTTGCTTGACTTTTTCTCTTGCCCCACCATCCCTAGCAACACAGGTGGAAAATAAGATGCCCAAGGTGTGGACTTGATGACAGAATGTGGATCCTGTTGTTTGGTGCTAAGCAAAGCGTTCTGTAAGTGAGCCAAAAGATTAATGAAATAAGTTCCTATAGACACAATGAAAAATGACTTGATTGCCAAGAAGCTGTCATCCTAATGAACTCAGATAGTCTTTTTGTTGGAGACACCAGAAAATGGAAATGGGCTTTCATGGCTTTATTATATTCAAACATAGACTTTAACCAGAACATTCTGTATTCTTTCCCGTTTGAATAAAAACAGGGGCTGATAGAAGTTGAAAGCAGCAGATAAGCTGATGTGGAGACACATATGGCTTGAAGCTAGTGTTTAAAAAGCAAAGGAACCATAATCAGTTGAAGGTAAAAAGAAGAATGTTTGTAGTAAAGAGCCCTGTTCCCAAGGCATCGCTTCATGTTGGTATGAAGACAAGTTTCAATTAACTCCAGATATATTCCCCTTTTAATGTGCACCTCATGCAGAATGGATTTTTGTCACCATCCATCTTTGTTACGAGGGAGGAAAAAATGTGGAAGTATGTTGCTGCTCAAGCATTTGGGGCCTTAATACTAGAAATCAATTCAATGTAGTCATCTTACGAAAATGCTCTAAAGATCCCATGTGCTGCTCTGATTTTTAGTTGAAAGGATAGATTTTCTTCCTAACCAGTACTGTAAGATGGGATACAGCAAATTGAGGTTTCTCTCTGAAGACTGCCTTTTTAGGGGTGTTCAGTGGACCTGGGAAGTTGTTCGGTAAAGTAACTTAGATTTGCTGGAGGAAGGAAGACCCATGATGATAGGAACAGGGACCTGTCCTGTCTGACATAACACATGGCCAAGTGCAAGGACCTGGCTGGGTCTCTGCTGGTAGGACATTGAACTGTGGCTTCTCATGCCTCTTATCTCTCTAGGAGACCTAGAATATTGTTGATATTTGCTGGGATCTTTCACATCCACGTAGTGAAGCCACTAGGGCAGGATGTCTGTGTAAAAATGTTCTCGGCCTTGCCACTTTGTATTTTGAAAGAAAAGAGGGAAAACCTTTTTTTAAATTCAGAACATTTTCAACTGTTTTCATCATAATAATACTGATTTAATACTGTTTTCAATCATAAAGTAAATGGCTGTGTTGAATTCTTGGCTATTTACTAAACTCAAAATATTCACTGGAAACCCATTTCGCTTTCTCCTCCAATATCTGGGTCTTGGTATTTTGGACAAGGCAATGGTTGTCTGGTCTCAGTTTCTTGTGTCAGAAGTGCAACCTAAAACAACATTAGCCTTTTACAAATGCTCTGAATTTCAGAAGTGGCATCATGACACAGGCAAATCATCAGCAAAATGATACGGAGTTATTTCACATAGATGGGAATAAAATATAAAAAGACTACACTTTTTCCCTGTAAACTATTGCTCTTAGCTTTCAACAATCAGAGTATAAAAAGCAAAGATAGTTGCAGAAAATTGAACCCAGAGAAGTAATTAACTTGCTTTAAATATATTTTATATCTTGAATTTAATTGGTAGGGAATGTTTAAGTGATTCTTAAGGTTAGTCAACACTAGAGCACCCAATACATGGGTGAATGCAGCAGTACAAGCACTCCAGCTCTACCCAGGGTGAGTGTTGTCTTTTGACCTGGAAACCAGAAAACTTGACATTGTTTCTGGCTATAGCTGCTATTATTGGGTTGGCATCTTAAATGCTGAGGAGTTGTGTTCTCCACCTGTAAAATAGGAATAACAATATTGCATAAATATTCTTTGATCTCTTTCCATGAAAAACCTCTATGGAAATTCCACGAATTCAACATTAAATGCTGGATTTAGTCTTTGTTGAAAATTTAGACCGTTATTTATAAATATTTATTTTTAAAGTAAAACATTCATTTGGCACAAGTAATGCTTTTCACTGCAATCAAATTGCAGGTGGTTGACAACAGAGTAAATTCTATAGTAGCAGTGATTAAACAACAGTTGAATGTCTGTATCTATGGTACGTTCAGAGGCAGATTAAAAATGCCACAGAGCAATGAGTAATGCAGTGATATGGGCTTTGTGAATTACCTGAGATAACTGAGGCAAGATTTGTGGCTGTGGCTACATAGCACTTGGAGACAGCTGTCATGACATGTGAAAGGAGTTGAAATGGTACTTTTCCAATTCAAATGGGGAATTGACTGGTTATTGATGGTTTAACAGGCATAAAATAAGTCAAGGAGGATACTGCAATTCAGGCTTTGACCCCTAAATTGTCTCACTTCAACTTATGTGTAATGGCATCTTGATTCCTCACCATCAGTCTTCGTCTTAGGAACTGCAAGCTGAAGTTAATGGCTTCCATCATGATGGCAATGAAAATACCATTTACCTATTTAAAATGCTCAGCGGGGAAATGCTCAAGAATGATGCCTTGTGCTCCAGGCTATTCATCCAGTTTGATGAAATCTCAGTTTCACCTCGCGCCTGAGAGTATGCAGACACACCACGAAGCTCTGAGCTCTCTATCCATTTCTGTGCGTTATTAATTTGTTTCCACACCAGACAGCTTATCGTGCATTAAGCCCTGCCAACCAACAGATAATTTTTCTATCATTTAAAGCAATTTACGATCTAGCTGACGTGCTCATTGTTTCGCTGGACCTGGCCAGTCAGCACTGTCTGTGCCACAGAGCAGGAAATGAATCTTTGCAGATATTTGACTCCATCAGCTTTCCTATCTGCCGCATGCAATTGTGGAGGAATTTGGCAAACTTGCTGTTAAGAGCTACATCCTCAAATGGTGTTCACCATAGCTCCCAGTAATCCTCCTCTCCCTTTCCTGAACCATGGCCTGCAGGGCATCATCTCTTCTCTCACCCAGCTGGATGGAACCAGAACACCCAAAGCCCGGGGGGAAGAGTTTGGTTGTGTCATTTGTACAACCCAGGAGGGAGTATCTGAGGTTGCTGAGGCTCATCTCATGAGTAGACTGTAAATACATCTCTGGTGTGATCTGAAGACTTACCTTAAATCTTGTAATGTTGGCTTTAGTAGCTTAGGGCTATTAGAAATATAAAAGACTTGGAGGGTACCAGCTTAGCTGCTTGGTTATGTCTCTACTATATGATATAAATGCAATTAGGCTGATACTTCAGCAGAGTCAAGAGAGAAATCACAAAGGAGGTATTACCCAAAACGTGTACTTTGACCTGCACGTTCATACAGATGCTTTACAAAAAGACAAGTCCAAAGCTCATGTGTTGATTGTGCTGTGCTATTGCAATTGGCGCTCCTGGGAGATCAAAAAGCAAATAGGAGCTGGAAAGGAAATTCAGTTCAAATTTCTTTTATTAAAGAGTTCACTAATACAAAGCCAGGTGTGTGCCCAAGCTCTGTTTAGGTAAAAACCCCCCATTTTTACCATGAAGGTAAACCGAAGCCTTGTGTTCAGCCTAGTGGGGTCAGAGGTGCTGCCCTGCCAAAACCTCTCATTTCAGTGCTCCAATATCTACCTGTTTTCTTGCACTGGAAGGAGTTCACCTTGAATCTCTGATATCTAATTTGAGCTAGTGTTAATTTTATGATGACTCTTTGCTTAAAACGAAAGCTTGTAAATTCAAGTTGTTTGTCTTAGAATTTGCATGACTAGGGAAAAAGCAGTTTGTTTTTTGTATTTTCAAGGACTGTGGAGACAGCTATCATGTGGAGAGATTGACAGCAGATAATGGGATGCATCAAGAAGATGCAAGGAGATAAATTTCAAGCAATTAAAATCAATTCAGAGGTCCCATTTAGTGACCAGTATTTTGCTGAGATGTCAGCATCTTCTTTCTTTCCAGTTTTGTTTTCTCTGAGCCATATCTATTGCCTTTGAAGTAGCTACAGCCGAGGCCAGGATTTGTGAATGCTGGGAAACCAGCAGTTCTGAGCAAGGAAAAACCTTTGTAGTCTGTTCACAGACAGAGCAACAGAGTAGGCAAAAAACATTTTCTTAATTAATATTTTATTTCCAAGCCTCCAGCATTTGGCCCTCAGCTTCAGCCTGGTTGCATTAAAATGCATGGTGCAATCTTAAAGGTCAGTCAGCCACTGAGCTTCCTAGTCAAGGAGACCTGATGGGGAGAGTGTTTCTCTCCATGCTTCTGTATTGGCAAATGGTTTAGGTTAAGGACAGCAAGTCATGGGCTGAAACTTGACTGGCTTCAAAATGCAACATCTTGCCTCCTCTGGGCAGTTCCATTGGTTAATTAGGAGTGTGGTTAATACCAGGAAATCTAGCCTTGGTTAAAACATATGCATCACTTCCAGTGACTAACTTGGAGTTTAAAAATTAGTAATTATAGGCATTAACGCTAAGCAATAAAATGTGTACTCTGTGGTTGCCATTTGTGGTGTTGTAGCTTGTTAGTATTTGAGTTCTCAACCTCAGCTGCTGAACAGGAAATACCTTTGGATGTGATGGATGTAATTCCTGTTCCCATATGATTTCTAGTCTGTGGCATTGTAAGAATGAGGGATTATTATGAGACATGTTGAAAAATAAAGATAAAGCCAATACTAAACCTTATAATTAAGACGCTTATGAAGCTGAGCAACAGTTGGTATTGTGTAGCACAGATCCTGCCATGAAATGCTGCTGTTGCAAGTGGAAGGTGAAGCTAATGCCACTTCTTCCAGCGGTTTAAAGATCTTTATGCTTTCCCATGATACTGTGTTCCTTCAAATTAATTTCAAAAGAAAAGACTGCAAAAATTTAAATACAAAACAGTCTGGATGTCATCTGGAATTTATTTGACCTCTTACATTGGCTCTAAAAGAAATCATAAACAAATAAACAAATAAAACTTCGAAGATAAAAAAAGACACTTCATTTAATAACTAGATTAAAAACCAATTTGGAACTTAGTGGGGGAGATTGCGTGTGGCACAAGAAAGGAAGGAGCACATTTCATTTTAATGGTGAGTGGAGATGCTGACAGTTCATTTGGGATGAACCCCTTCTTGGGGCCATGAAGAAATTCCTGTTGTGCTAAGCCCCCCACGGCTGCAGCGACCTGTGCTCCCTCAGGTTAGTGAAGTTGGGATCCTTATGTGGAGGACTTGGATGTTTGAGGGGAAAAAATAGGTATTTTCTTTTGGAGGGAGTGAAATTTTAAGGAGTTTGGAAATTTGGAAAAGACATCATTCTTTACTAGGCAGCCCCAGTATTCCTTACTTACTTTAAATCTATATGATGATCACCAGCCTTCTTTTGGAAGAGTAATAACTAGCTTTTTCCACCTTTAAAAAGCTAACTTTTATTTAGACCCAAACACACAATTTGGGGCACAGAGGGGTCCCTGCCTTTTTTAGTAGCACATGGTCCCAGCCCTCTTCCAATCTTCCGCACTACTACTCCTCCCTTCCATGGGGCGCCACTGTAGATGTCTTGGTTCAAATGTGTTGCTAGACATAAAACAAGCAAAATATTTGTTTATTCTGGTGCAGACAGCTGTTTAGGATGCTGTGGAAGTCTAAATCTTATAGTAGTTTTGCAGATGTTGTTTGTACGTGACTTTTCTTGGAAACCATCCTTGTTTGGAGCCACGGAGGGTTAATCTCCGATTCAGGCTCTTTTCGTTCAGCATCTATGTCTAAAGAGTTTGAAGGAGAAGGCACAGAGGAGTGTTGCCAATGTTTGGCCAAAATGGGGACTCATTTGGCCTTGAGCCGCCAAAAATTCTTTCCTGGGCATGAACTGGGATGCTGGATGTGTCCAAATTCCAACTGGGCTGAAAAAAGCTTCCCTCTCTTCTAGAAAAACCTAGAGCAAACTTGGAGTGATCTGTATGGAAGTGGTGGACTATTTACAAAACAGGTCTTTGGTTTTATGCAGGAAAACTTGTTTTGGATGGCCTGTGCTTCTAGTTGGGTTAAGAAGAGCTGGTTTGGTGGGATTAATGTGCAAATCTGATGCATGGTGAGAAAAGGGGCTTGCTGGGGTGATGGCTGTAGGGCAAAGCAGGTTTCTCTCTGGAGGTGGGGATGAACATGCAGTTGTATTTGAGCACTTACATGTTTCTGTGAAGATAATTCAGCCAACAAAGCATATAGCCAAGGGTGATAGAAACTCAGGAATGTGGACACTTTCTTGGCAGCTCCAATCTGGCTTGGAAGCATTTCAGGAGAGGATTAAACCTTGCTGCTTGGCAGGTCAGGGTTGGGGTAGTCGGCAAAGGCAGAGGATGGGGATGGCTGAAGCAGGGATTAGCGTGGCACAACAGAGAGTCTGGGGCTGTTGTAAACGAGGGTGCAAGTGGAAATATGTCAAGTATCTTTCATCCTAGGCATTTCCAAATGGGCTGTGGTATTTCCAGGAGCTTGGAGCCTGTGGAGTTGGGGAGAGATGAATGGCAAAGCTACTGTCTGTGCTTAGCATGGGGTTCTGACTGGGGTTAGGTGGGAAGGCAAGAGTGCTCCAGGCTTGTCTGATCCTGTTTTGTTTGCTTGGGGGAGCACTCAAATACCTGAAGTCCCACGATGAAAAACTTGACTTTTGTGCCCTGATATTTTCTTTATGAAATTATTCCCTATGTCATAAGTTCACCTGGTTTTGTGCAATATGTGCATTGTATGCAAATGAATATGGTTAAACCAATGTCAAACAGGCTTACATTTGAGCAAAGTTAATGTTTCTCTTGGCAGTTCTGATATCCTTTGTTCCTTATGTGCTGAATTAATTTCTTCTGCCAGCTCTTGCTCCTTGCACATGACACCAGAGTCTGAGAGACTTGCTGAGAAGGCTCTGCTTTTTCCCTGAGCAAGGTGGAAATTCCTCTGTTTTGCAGAGCACATATCTGAGATGTCACCACTTCTGCAAAGCTTCCAGAACAAGACAGCAAACCAAAACCAAAAAGTGAAATGGAATAGTTTGTGGTATGAAGCTACCACAAGCGAAACAAAGCTGGTCTTGGCCTCGTGTTTGGGGTTTCTCTGGTTTGTTGGATGGACTGTGCCAGGAGGCTCAGTGCTGGGATGTGGGATGGATCCAGTGGTGGCTCAGTGCTTGTGTCCTCCTTGCCGTGCTGCTCTATGTGCCAATAACAGGGTTTAAACCTAAATGCAGGGTGCAGTCACACAGGCTCTAAATGCAAACTGTAAGTTCTGGATGCATAGCTACGAATTTGGATCTCATCCACTGTCAACAAGAGCTAAAACCGGACATGATGCTGGTCTGTGCTACACTCAGTGTGGGTGTTAATTGCCCTTTAACTGCTGAGCAAGAGCTGCTGCTGATGGTGCTTCTTCATGAATGAAGTGTCTCTCAGCCATTTCTGAGGTTGTCACAGTGGTTCTGCCTACACATCCATTAAAACAGGGTCAGGTTTGTGTGTTGGGTGTAAGATGAATCCTTTGGGTTTTGTGCAGGTCAGTTCAGTGGTGGTATGTGCTGCGGGTCATCATGGCCCTGCAAAAGATGCAACTTCCCCAGCGCCATTGGTGCAGCTGCATGGAACTGACAAAGCAGCACTGGTTTTGAAGTTGCTCAAAATAGAGAATTTTCATAAAATCAGCTAGGTTGGAAAAGACTTTTAAGATCATCAAGTCCAATCATTAAGGTTTTGTGGAGTTAGAAATGTTTATAACTTCCATAATGTTGTCCAGGGTAGCAAACCTCCTGCAGTGTCCCCATGAGCAGCTTCTCTCTGCTGGGCTCCATCACTGCTTCCTCTAACCAGCGGAAGAACAAGCAAATGCTTTAAGACATTGAGGTTTTCAGTGGCTTAAACGAAGGCACTGACATATATCCTGGTCCACATTTGCTGTGGAGCCCATCAGGCAGGACCGGGGAGTGGTGCTGGAGGAGAAGGGAGTGCTTGATGTATATGCACAAAGGTTCTGGGCTGAACCCATCCATTATTCTTGTGTTTATTTCTTATTCCATCAACTTAAGTTGTGTTTCTGGCAACTGTTTGTTTGCTTTGGGCAGTTATATTAGTGTAAATATTTTCTAGTGATTGTCAAGTGTCCAGTTTACTTTAGTTTCTTGTAATTTCCTGCTGTAGTTTAAAAAAATAATAATAGCTAAAAAAGGCAGAAAATCACCATTCCTGTAAGCATCAAAATGTGCTTTTTCAGGCAAAACTCCTAACTCTGAAGTGTCAAAGGTGCTTTTTGTGATTTGAAAGCTGAAGAGGTGGCATCTACACAACTGTAATGAATTCTCTTCCATTGTTGTAAAACGGTACAATTAAAGCAGAGTGAGTCACTGCTGCTGGAGTTAAGTGAAATTTATGGTCATACCCTAGTTCGTGTTTATCCTCTTCTTTATCCCATCCGTTTCCGATTCAAACTTATTTTTGTTGTGTGTATATGGAATAGCACTGCCTTTGGCACTGGAGCCTTGTATGCGTGCGCTTCGCAAAGCGTATAAGTCTCCTGGTTGCTATAACAGTAATAGCACAATAAATGCTCAAAGTCAAACCATGCTGAACATCCGTGACCGAGAACTTCATTTTCCTTTTTTTCCCCAATATAAAGGTACTCTTCCTAAATGTTTCCCATCAGATCCTGGGCAAGTGGGCACAGGCTCATTGGGAGCTGGCTTGCGCTTGGCCTGGGATGCCCTACTTTTGCAAACGGCTTTTTCTTGCAGCAATACAAGCAAGGGTTGGATCTTATTTCTTTTACCGAAGTTGATTTTTCAATATGAGAACAATTAATAAATGAGTATGGAAAAGAAATTCAGCATTCGTTCCCCAGCCCCTATGAATAAGGTAATTGGCTTCTCCAGAGGGAACAGGGCTGGCAGAAGTTTCATAAGAAACTGTTGAACTGTGGTATTTGTTTGACATGTTTTAAATGGTTTTCCAAGCACAATCAGACACAAAAGGAAAAGGGGCTTGTCAGTCAGCTGGCTTGTACTGGGCTGTTAATGTATCCCTGTCAGTCAGAGCAATAACAGCTTTCCAAGGTGCCTGAGGAGTTGCTATGGGGGGGAACAGCTGTGATAATTTGGGAAGGTTTTTTTCCTTTCTGATTTTATACAAGTGACACACAGTTTCTTGGAGGATCTGATTTATTATTATATGGATTCAGGCAGAGTATTTGCAAAATTTACTCTATGGAATTGCAGCAAATGTAAACATGCATAATTCAACAGTGCCAGAAGAAAATGAAGGTGGGAAATGGCCTTTGTCAGGAGCAGGAGGGGTTTAGAGAGCTGTGGGAAGGAGAGAAGAGACAGAGTTGTGACTGATAATGAGATTTTTTTCATCTCCAAGAGGAAGACTATGGGTCACTTTCGAGGAAAACGGAGGTGAAGCGATGCCAAGTGTTAGAGGAGGCTCATCTCACACGGAATGGGTACTGGCACCAGACTGACCATGGGGAAGGTGCTTGGTGGGTTCCCCTCCCTGCCTGGGACATGGGAATGAGGGGGGCCCATCGGGGCTGGCCCCCACAGCAGCCGGCTCCTTCACTCAGCTGGAACTTGTTTTAGCTCTGAACACAGGCAAAAAGATAAGAAACAGAAACATCAGTGAGAGAGAGGTTTGACAGCCAAGTTGTGCAGAAACCAGATGTCATTCTTCATAGCTTTATTTCACCCGGGTAACGTGGGTTATTGCACCTCTCTGCCTCAGGGTAAGGGAACATCTCCCTCCTGGCCAAAAGTCTGGTTTAGGACAAATTTTAGCCATGGTTGTAGTGAGCTTCCTGGTTATGGGTCTGTACAACTACTTGTGAGCGTGCAACCATCATGTACAAACATGGCTGGAGGCTCCCATGAGCTTCTTCTATGGGCAGCAGTATCCCTGGATCATGGAGACAATGTGGTTGCAAAGCAAAATATAGTTTGGGATTTACATTGGCTTTGTGGTCTTTCTAATTCTCTGGAAAATCCAAACCCAGAACTGATCTTACTGAATTCTGAGGCTGCTGCTGAAAAATTGGGGGGGGGGGGGGGAAATACCCTTTTATTATTTTGTGTAAGTTCTTAGTTTAGTTCTACAGGCTCGTATTTAGTTTCTATAAAACCCTGTTTGATCTATAAGTATTTCTGCTCTAAGTGTGGGAAGTCTTTAAATGTGTTGTAAAATGTACAATGAGTAGAAATGTTGGGAGCTGGCTTTGCTTTCAGACAGGACTTTGTTGCTCAGTGCTCCCCAAATCCCTCAAAGTCTCAATTTTGTAACACAAACTGGCTGTGCATTATTTAGGTGTGGATGCACTAAATGCTGGGAGGCTGAGTATGAATATTGATTAATAACCCAAATCTTGGAGGAATGGGTCAGATGCGCCAGGAGATTTTCATCTGTGGGGAGGAAAATACCAACTGCAGCAGTGGTTTGAAAATGTTATAATCCTGTAGACTCCTACCAGCATTTTTTCCCCACCCTGCTTTCAGTGTTAATTTCTATCCATTACGCTTTGATATGTGGCTAACTGCCCTTCCAAAGGCTTCATTTATCTCAATTTCAGAAATCAGTGGCAATATATCTATAACCACACATGACTCTCAAGGTTTCCACTTGAAATACTCTTAGATCCTCAGGTGAAATTACATCCAGTATATCAATAATTTAAAAGTGCATCCTGGAATCCAGAAAGCAAAATTGAAAGCAGAATTCATCTTATTGTGTTGCATCTTAAATCCAGGTCTGATTTTAGTTAGAAACTTGGAAAGATACAGCAATAGGCATCGTATATTAATCAAGGAAAGATGAAGGCCAACCCTGCTGCCCTGCTCTGGGGAGAGACCTGCCTTTTTTTACTGTCTTTGAAGAACAAGGTAGACTTGGAGAGTTAGCAGAAGTCTTCATGCAGTACCTGGAGCATATAATTGGAAAAACAGTGGTCTATGGACAAAATAGCTCATAAAATGGTTCAATCAAGTCTCAAATTGACATATTTGTGAAGAGAAATCTTATGTGTTGATTCTGTTCTTGAAATCTCTTGTCCCTCACTGTGACGAAAGGATGTGCCGTCTCTCCCATGCCCGCACATCTGCAGCTTCAGTCCATGCAATCCCAGCATTGCGCTTGTCCTTAACGCCAAACAAAAAGAAAGTTGGATGCTCTTTGTGTTACCCTTCCATATTTCTCTGGCCTGTTTCCTCCTTCCACCATCTTTCGCACTGTTTTTCTCAAACTTGGACACTTTAAAATACAAGTGGAAACTGATGGTAGTGTCCAGACTTAGTAACATATTGGATAGCTTTGCTCAGAATAATTGCCTCTTTCTTTTCATCTCATCTCAATGTTTAAAGAACAACAATATCTCATCTCCGCTAAACCTTTGAACCTTTCCTGGATATTGTTTGGTAAGTTAACCTGGCAATGCAGCAGTTGTTTAGCTGATCTCTGCAATGCACAGATGATGGGAATTCACAAACCTGGAGGTAAAAAGTTGCACCTTCAGGATTGTCAGAAATAATTACAATTTCCTGTTTGATCTTTTGGATGCTTTTCACTATCAAAAAAAGATAAACCACTGTACACCTCCCTTTGCTGCTGCCTCTATCCTGTCGATCCTGCTTCTACTTTAAAATGGGAAAGAATGTGTTTAGCTGTCATGTCAGAAGATTTAGAGACCTACTGCTTTATACACAACTGAAACTTTGGAGCTGAAAAGGCTCTAAGTACCTCTGAAAGATGCATTTGGCTGTTTGGTAACGAATTAAGCATCTGGAAGAAGCAGCTGGGCAAAGTCAGTCACATTATTACAGCTTTTTGAGCTGTTTGCAAGACTGGTGATCCTGACGCAGCCAAATAAAACAAACTATTCATCAAATAAGATGCATCGAGTAAGCAAATGAACATCGTTAAACAAATTTTGGTGTCATTTTGGTAATTGGTAAGTTGAATGTGCACTTGCAGAGCTCTGCAGTATACCTCACTTCTTGGAAAGCTGTGCGCTTGTAAGCAGCTTGGTGCAACGCGTTGGCCCAGGAGGAGACTTTGGTATAAAATGAAGTTGTTACCAAAACATTCCCCAGATGTGTGAGCAATATATCATCCCCTCTTCTCACTTGTGTTAAAAGCAACCGTTGCCACTCAATTCTGGGCCGGGGCAGGCCCAAAACATGGTAGAAAGGGGCTATAGCAGTTTTCTTTTGCAACTTTTCTGAGTATTGGCTTGTGCTGTTTCATTAATTGTGCCTGTTCCCCACCTTGTGCCAACCACCCCTGAGGCATGGCATGCCAAAGAAATGTCAGCATGCTTTCTGGTATCTCGGCTATGCTTCTGCACATGCCAATATACCTTTTCGGGTTTTTTTTTACCCTGGTTTTCCTACAGCTGTTTTAAAGTGAGTCTCATTGCTAACCATATACTTGGTATCCATGTACCCAGCCTGGAGTGAGCTCTCCTGCACCCTGACACTGATCTCTGCAGATTGGTTACCTAGGGCTGGGCATGACCAAAGGGAGGTTTTGACCAGGTATCTTAGATTTGAGTTGTCTTCCCGTCTGATAGCAGTTGTAATTAATCTCTGGGATGGCCTTTTATATTTCATGGGGTTGCCCAGAGGCTTGTGCAGTTTTTGTCTGCGTACAGCCTAAAGTGCTTTGGTTTTATTCTATTTTTGATTTCTTATCAATGCCTTTGCATTATCTGTTGTGTTTCTGCTTCTTAATTGGATTCAGACCTGACATGGATTAACATTATGGTTGGAAGCCTAATTCTTTAACTAGAGGCACAATTGCTGCTCTTAAGTTAGTCATTAATTGCTTTTATTTATCAGACCCCTTAAGTGTGGCCATTGAAACCTCAGCTAGCAATTATAACTGCAACTGTCTCTGTGTATTCCTGCTGGAAGCTCTGTGATGTGGGTCAGATGCACGGCAGTAAAAAAGGATTGTTTTGATCATTCACACTTGCTACAGGAAACACCGTATTCTTTCTGTGGAGTGAATATGAGTGTAGCACATGCTGGTTCTGCCTATAAAATGGAAACTGTATTTTTCATAAAGGTTCATGTATTCCTTTGTTGGAAGGATCATGATGGGTGGGAAAACAAACTGGTTACACACAGCAAATCTGGTGTTTGCCCTGGATCGTCAGGAAAAGATGATGATTGAACCTATAATTATATGCTCAGTTAAGATGAGGTGAAGCTTGGTGATTAAATCTTCAGCGTGGTGAAAACTCAAGGTCTAAATATTACATGTCAACAAATGACAAAGCCCCAGTCCTCAAAAAAGGAATATTTTTTATTTTCCTCTGCATCTCTCCTGTAAAAAATTTTTCATCACTGATTTCATTGCATTATCAGGACTCAAATGAGAAACACTGCCTACGAGCAAATATAGCATTTGAATATGGGCCAGGAATTCCTTTTACTGTATAAGCTTTTGTGTGAAATAAAAGCCAAACAGCTGCTCACAACTTAAGTCTGAGTAAGTGATCTAATGCTATTGCTCTGGTCTCAAATTTGAGGCTAAATTGTTTCTTTGCCAAAGACCTTGTGCCAACCTACCTGGTCCCAATTTGTGAGAACAAAGTACATTGTTTCTGCTGCTCTGGGAGTGAAATCATTTTATTTGACTTTTTTTTTTTCCCATTATAATTTCAATCCTGATAAGGGAAGCCTCCACGAGGTTGCGACTCTGTTTCTCACCTCCAGTCCTCGAGGTTATATCTCAAGTAGGAAAATACCTCCTTGTGAGGATAGTCCAGCATGTATAGGTATATTATAATTGAAGACTCTTTTTTGCCATTAGTGTAATTGGCTTTTGATTTATTTTGCTCTTTTTCCTTAAATCTTCTATTCTCATTCTTTTTCTCCTACTTTTACTGTGCTCCTGGCTTTCCTGTGCTACTGGCTTTCCCCTGGATACCCTTCTGCCATGTGAAACCTCCTTCCCAAGGGCTGACTATAAGACCACCATAGCCTGAACAGGAGACCCTCCTCCAGAGCTGAGCGTAGGTGGAGTATTAGTTGTGATTAAGCCTTTTGGCATCAAAACTTCCTCAGTCCTAGGGAAGAGCTTAATTTGGGTCAAGGCAAATACCCCTAAATGACTTAGGTAAAGGTTTCTAAGGACTTTGGATGCTCCTTAATATAGGAGATCACCATAAGGTAGTATGTGGGGCAGATGATATTTCAGTCGTCCAGTTTCTCCTCCATACAACCACACTTGTCCATTATTGGGAGGATGGAGAGAATGTTTCGGATAACTGTAAAACATTGTGGCCCAGCGATGTCTCAATGTAGACTACTGATTTTCATGCTTTAGGAAGAAAAAAGGTCAAGGTATCAAGAAGGGAACTTTCCTATCTATGGAAAAGGCAGAATATGTTCTACAACCCTGTTAGGCATGGGCTTTATCTCTCAAATATACGGTTCTGCACTTGCTTTTTCACAAAAGGTTACAATTTCCAGAGGATTTGAATTGTGCTGTAAGTGTACAGTTAGAGCTGAAGTTCCCATAAGACTTATTGCGAAAGTATTAGCAGAAGGGAGGAGAAAAACCCACTGGCCAAGAAATGTCATGTCCTCTCTTGTGATGGTGACTGTCTTAGCTGGTACCCAGAGAAATCTTGGAGTGACCCCAGCCTTACTTAGCACAGGGCAAAACAGAGGATTTACATGCTTGTTCCAAAAATGTTTATTTTAATAGAAACCAAAAATGAAGATATTTAAAGCATGAATGCGTTGTATTTGGAAGCTTACATTGTTACTGAGCTTTTTTCTACCTAAAAAAAATGAGTAACTAACTACAGGTTTAAAGAGTTCAGGTGCATTGATGTGATAAGCACAGTATGAAAACTTGTGTGCAAAGAAAACAGGAAAATCCCTACAGTTACCTGGTCTGTCTCCTGAATATATGAAATCATCCACTCAATTTCACATAGTGCTTTTACCAGTGTTTCTGCTTGTTGCTTTACCATCCCACCAATGGCCAGTTAGAAGATGTTTTCCTGGCAGTGAAAAGCATCATCCTGCAGCTGTCGCCACTGTCCTGGGACAAATCCCAATCTCTACAAGGTCACAGTAACGTTAATAATAGCCCTTTCCTGCGTGCTGAGCGGCATTTTAACAGCACTGCTTGGAGCATCTCTCCTGGTGTTGTTCCATTGACATATTTACTGGGAGAGCGGATGGAGTTCCTGATGGCTGAATCATGTCTCCTTTAAAATATGTTGTCAAAAAGATCATGTATCTTGTGTGTGTTGCGACTGGCACAAACATTAGATTGAGTAACACGCAGTCAGTAATCACCTCATGTACTAGTCTGTGCTGCAGCGTAACTCATCTTGAGTCCCCTCCCGAAACCACCAGCCAGGGTTGCCTGGCTTCAGAGATAACTGCACATGTTCGTGCTTCTAGGTCCCACATGGTGCTGAGTGGTGGGTGAAATGCAGTGTCCTGATGCCATATGCCCCATCCCTGCTCAAGGAGTTCATTAAACAGCTATGCCAAGTGAAGGGACACTCCATCTGGAAGAGAGGGCTTTATTTTTCCCTTTTTCTTGTGTCAGCAACTAGCAGCTTGCAGATGGTCTTTCCACTAGAGCAGGTTGCTCCAAGCCCCTGTGTCCAACCTGGCCTTGAACACTGTCGGGGATGGGGCAGCCACAGCTTCTCTGGGCACCCTGTGCCAGCGCCTCAGCACCCTCACAGGGAAGAATTCCTTCCTTATATTTAATATAAATTTACCCTCTTTCAATTTACTTGTATGACACTGCTGTCATTGTGATAAAATAGAATTTATTCTTTTTTGTTTTGTACAGACTTTACTTACATTTTACAAGGCTTCATCAATGCTAGTTTGTCACTCACCAACTGGATTACTGGAGGCTGCAGCTTTTTGGAAACTAAACCAACATAATACCACTAGGTTTTCAAAATCAGTCATTGTTTGTTTATGTGGAACTTGGCCAGGAGCACACAGACACCAAATGGCTGCTGTAGTTGGTTTGGAGCAGAACTTAAATCCCTGATGCTGTATTATCCAGTTTCCCTTGATCACCAGCATCTTCTGGGATGTGGGTGTGCTGGTGGTAGTTTGCTGGTACTGTCTTGTAGATATCCCTGGATATGGCATTTTGTCCCTATGTATAATCCACATGGAAGGGATTTTGCATTGTGGGTTTGGCTTGAATTTTGTGTCATTATGATGTGCTTTTGCTCTGTCTTTTGAAGCCTATGGCATCATGGAGCCCTGCTCAAGGGTTAATGCAGGTAATGGAAATAGAAACAGCTCTCTAAGTTCATATTTGATTGACAGGCTATTCCTGGTTTTCTCTCTTTATAAAGATGACATTGCTTCTGGAGCAATGTATAGAAAACAAGGTAGTTCTAAAAGAGACGGAGGAAATGCCTGTCGTACGCAGAAAGCTTGGGGAGGAGAGAGGATGAAAGAAGAGACAAACGTTTCTTTTGAAGACCACAGGAGGAAGAATTCAACAGCTTTTTTAAAGCTGCTGAAATTGTGACATGTAATAGTGCATTGTTGGATGAGTTTTGAAACAGGAAAACTTTGATTTCTGTGTTCAAACTGCATTTGTAACATGGAAACGAAATCTGTTGGTGATATTAGCATGATGGCTGTGGGCTTGCTTCTAGGATGGGCTTGGCCCCATCCCTCGTATGCTTTATGGTTTGCACATGCTTGCGTGCTCCTTTTTAGGAAGCTGAGAAACAATGAGGGTGGAAAATCCTGCCAAAATGGGCATTAACTGTAGACTATGTCCACAAATGTCTTTGTGTAAGAATAACATATAAATACAAAGTATGTGATTCTTTGCTTAAAGTCTCTAATGTATACACTTCTCTACAGTTACCGGGATCTTCTCTGGTTATACAAGAAACCACATTATTTAGCTGCTCTCAGTGTCTTGACTTGCTGGTTTCTCTTCTCTTTTTATGCGTATTAAATATTGAAAATGACAACAATTTATGGTTTTGCTGTGGGATCCTGGCTCGGGAATGGCTAATTCAGATTGTAGATAATACCCATTAGCTTTGAGTACTTCCGTGCTCTAAAAATGCAATTCATCAAAACCCAAGTACTTTGTGTCAGATCTGAATGTTTCACGAGAGATTTTGTAATCCAGCATGTCAAACTTGTTTAAATGTGAGATTGTAACTGAAAGCCAAAGGAAGCAGTAAGTGCTTCATTATCTTGCTTACCTTATGGAAGTGTCCTGCAGTTCTTGGGGAAAAAGAACATTGTCTTATTTCTGCAAGGAATGCAGAACTATCTTGTGCTGTAGAAGCACTCCCAACATGTGCAAGTGCTCCTTTTTCGTAAACAGGCTGGTGTTTCATAGGGGCAAATTTAGTGACTCAAGTAGAGCAATGCTCCTCTCCCTCTGCTGAATAACTGTGCAACTTGGTCGCTGGTGGCTTCTTGCTTCTTCCCAGATGTTTGTGTTAGCAATTATTTGAGTAGGAAGAAGGCTCATTTGCAAATGCTTTCTGAGAGAAGAGACCTTTAGGGTATCCATTTGCTCATCTGTTCCAGTCAGTGATGCTTTAAGTTACCTAATGCTGAAGGTACTGGAAGGGTGATGAATTGCAGTCAAATGCTATCAGAGGTCTCCAGTGTGAGTTTGGCATCACTTCTATTCTTCAGCTCTATCACTACCTGGTTTTCTACCTTGTATCCATAGCAGAAAAAGGAGCGTATGTTCATTTTCCAGATTCACACTGATAAAACTATGCCTGACTTGCCTAACCAGTAAGTCTGAAAAGAAGAGACTGCGACTTGCTTTTTTTACCTTCCTGGGTGTTTTAAGTGTGTAGGAACATATGGGTAAAATGCAGAGCGATGGTCACTGTTCTTCTAAAGAAACACAAAGCTGAATATGTGCACGTGTCTGTGCACAGACACTTTACTATCTCTATCCAGGGCTCAAACTGAAGCAGCTGCCTCAGTGCAGATGTGGGAAACTGAAATCTGCCATGAAAACCTTTCTACCTTGCACAGAGCAACCCCCACAGCTGCCAAAATATGCATCCTCTTGTTTTAAACATAAAGGGGGGTATACTGCATCCATCTGCTCCTGCCCTGCACTGTGCTGCAGCTGTGCCAGTGTATTATCTGGAAATGGCCTGAGTAGGACCAGCCATAACAAGAGGGGAGGGGAAAAAAAGTCCCATGTTTGATGTAAGTGCAATTGTGGCTTTATTCCAGTCACTTCTTAATTTATATCTCAAATTCAGTTTATCTTCATGCCCTCGTGACTAAACAAAAGAGCTGTATGCACTTGACTGTTTGAACAAACTGTCTCTGGGTGTGGGAAAAAAGAGGAAAAATGATATAGGGATGTGGGAGGGAAATCCAGAGCATTGAGTGAGCGGCACCATCTCAGTTGTTTTAAATGGGAGGTAATCTGCAGTTTGGATTCAGCACATTGTGTATGTATCATTTCACACTCTGAATGAGCTTGAGTATTTATTTTTTCCTTTGCAACAAGCATCCACCCAGGGGAAGAAGGGTCTTGGTTTGCTACCATTAAGAAAAACACTTAAAACAGCCAAAATTTCTCTGGTCTTGAAACGTGACATCTTGAGCCAATATACTTCGTGTGCAGGTTTCGTTGGTGCTGGTGGATGTTAAAATTTGGAACCTGATTTGCTCTGCTGCATCTTCTTAGGACAGTTTAAGACTCTGCATCCCAACCCATCCTCTCACTGGATCCCATCACTTTAGCTCAGATGTAGGTAAAGGAGAGTTTGAGGCTGCAAACCTTGAGTGCTGAGGTCCTGAGGTGCTTTAGCCAAAGCCATAACTGAAATACCATCCTTCATTATTCCAATAATAATATTCCAGTTTGGTTCCCGCAGCAGGAATTTTCTTCCCCAAGTTTGAGAACATCTCCCCAACACATTGCAAGCAGGATGCTTGTGTCCATCCCTGCTCGGAAAGGCTGTGTGGTATAAGGAAAACAGTTTATTGCTTGTTCTGTAACTTGAAAGCAACTGGATCACGTATTTGAACTGCAAGGAGCTTTCCTCAGCTAACAACCAGAGGGTTGCATTCTGGGTGGCTTCTGTACTAACATAAAACATAGCCCAGGATTCCAGAGAGGTTTTGGGGCACTTGGGCCAAATTTGAAATGAATCTAGATGATATTTTTTTGTTTTATTTGGAAAACTTCTGTAGGCTGTAGGTGCTGCATGTTTCCAATCTGCCTCTGGTATTTGCTTTGAATCTTTGGGTCCGTTGGAATCCAAAGCCAAAAAGGTTCATGCAAAGTGTTGTGACCCAAAACTGTTTAATCTTAGATCTGTGGTCTCGGAGCCTGCAGCCCAACTTAAATACCTGATGAGTATCAGCTGAGCAAGCATCGCAGAAACTGACTTCTGCCTATGAACCATAAACTTTTTCCCTAGGGAACAAGAAAGTAATTTGGCCTTTGTGCAGGAACAGCCGGCTAGACCAGGGCCGTGGTTTCCTCGTGCTCAATACCAGGCCCTGTGGTACACTGCTGCAAAGTTCTCCTGCCTTCTAAGTGAAGCCATATGAAACAAAAAATTCCCTTTTTCTGAGGCTGGCTGAACTAACCAATTTGTTCAAGCTATTCTTCTGGTTGATTCGCTTTTAACTGAAAGAACACCAATGTATTGAAGGCAACTTGAAAAACGCCAAAAGGGAAGAAGGAGAAACAGTATCTAAACCATTTTAAGCTTACAAAAAAGAGAGTGCAAGCATGTGAGCAGAGAGACCCTCCATAATGGTGTGAAACTTAATCCCACGATGAGTTAGATATGAGTTCATCTAGAAAACAAGGCCCTAAAAGTAAGCTCAACAATTACGATTGAGGTCGCAACATGATCAGCTCAATGTGCCATGCTTCCAAGGGAAAAAAGTCCTTAGATTTAAAGATACCTGGTAAGATAGGTCTTCATCTCACTTGGCAGGGAGTTTTACTTGAATGTTGTTCCTGACTACTTCTTTGTATCAATGTACCAAAAAAAAAGTCCTTGAGAGCCTCAGCAGCACATGGCTTGAAGAAAGAGGTTTGTGGTTAATATGTCTGTGTATGTGTTCTCAGTGGAAAAGGGTGACGTGTAGGAGAAGTGTAAGTGGAAAGATAACACAAGCCTGGTGCCATAAGTTCTTGGGTAAAAATGTGCTTCACCGGCTTAACATTTAAAAAGCATCGGCTATCTTCAGTAAAGTTTTGCTGGGCTGCGGTATCAGGCACTCTTTCTTGCTGGCATTTTAAACTCACTTTATCATTGATGAACACTGATTCTTATGCCCAACAGTAAGGCAGGCAGCCATCTGCCCATCAAGCTGAAGGGACAGGAGGCAGTGATATAGCCTCCCAGGCCTGGGAACACGGGTTGAGGACCATGTTTGATTTAATTACGAGGAGTAAGATGATGTTAAGCACATGACGCGTAGTGCTATAGACCTGTTTTCCTGATACTGATGGATTACGGTGTTCACCAAGCAGCCTGATTTGCAGTTAGTCAATTTGCAATGGGTAAATTAATTGAAACAAGGGTAACTTACTGCACTGTGGACAAGTACATAGGGGGTTTTTTTGACAATATTTAATGTGAACTATAAAGTGATGTTGATTTTCAATGTTTTATTTATTAGCCCACAGTAGGCGGCATAGCTGTTCTGGGTAGCAGCCGCTGAAGTCAAAAGAGTCTATTTACTATGAACTTTTTACCTTGTTTCTAAGTAGCTATTCTGTAGGTTCACCCATCAGCTCTTCCTCATAATGTTTCCAAATAGCAATATATTTCATTCTCCTCCTTTGTCTTTGGGTTACTAAATCTATCATCTTACTGGAAAGCTTACGGTGTTGTCACAAATTGCACATTATGCCCTGGATTAAGACTGTTTAGCTTGAACGTGACAAGTCGTTTAAAAATAGACTGGTTTATGCTTTGTATTCATTCTCCCCTCCAAAACTGTCTTCCATAACAATGTAAATAAAGAACTCCCAGAACTGATACAGCAGAGCTGGCACAGTTAGAAGAAAAGGCTCAGCTATTACTCAATTGACATTAATGCAACATAAATCTTAATATTATTGAAAAAAACATCAAACTGCAAGGTCTTAGGAGATGGAGTCATTAGATAACAGTTTATAGTTGAACATTTATCTCCAAACAAATTCCCAGGCCTCCTTAGTTTCCTTTGTAGTTGGAAAGGGGTTGGAAACAAGAGGTGTAATATGGATTCACTTTACGCCTGGCTCTTCTAGCAGTATCCAAAGTTAACATGGGCTAGAAATTGCTAAAATAATAATTTCCAATTGTGCAGACCGTGGGCTTAACCACATCTGCACAGGACAAGGTTGCAGATTGTGTTAACAGCTCCTGGGTTACTCCTGCGTGCTGCCCTTTTGCTGTGAGGAGCCAGGAGGTCTCTGTCCTGCTCACCCACATCTGCATCACAGGACTGTGATGTGCAAGCCTTGCCCAAAGTGGATACTGGGTGTGATGTTCTTCCTTTGAATCCACACCCACTAGAATTTTCTCTTCTCAGAGACATTTCCATTTTCAGCTGTTGAATGGCAACAGGATTCGAGATGTTGTTTCCAAAATATTATTTTTTTTCTTTTCACCAAATTGCTTTCAGATAAAAACAGCAAATAAAACAGATGAGAAGGGATTTTAATGTTTTGGGTTTTTTTTTTTCTCTCTGAATTTTGGTTTATCTCATAGTTGCCACAAGAGTGCTGTACTTGTAATTCCATGTGCTGCACCATTGAAGACTGTAGGCAAACAGTTAAAATAGAATCATAGAATGGTTTGGGTTGGAGCTCTAAAGCTCTAAAGCTCATCTAGTCCAGACCCCCTTCCATGAGCAAGGGCATATTCAACTAGATCACGTTCCCCAAAGCCCCATCCAACCTGACCTTGAATGTGTCCAGGGATGGGACATACACAACTGCTCTGGGCAACCTCTTCCATTGTAGGCAATAATCAATTTTTCCTTTTTGGTGCGAAATACTAAGAAATATCTTAAATTTTAAAAAATAAAATATCAATATTAAATTCCTTTTTATACAGAATCTTTAGTTTCTCACATTCTTTCTTGAAAGGCCCCAACCTGAGCTTTATGTGGGAGCTCTGTGCATTCGCCCTTCAACATCAGCCCTCCTCTAGACTGCCTAACAGCATCGCTACCAACTCGTTAGTCACTTGGTTAAAAACTTGGCCTCCCTCTCCTACACCTTCATTAGGACATTTCCTCCTTCCTAAGAAACCCTCTGCTTTCTCACCGCTGCTAGCAGAAGAGGTAAAGCAAAATCATCACTCTACATTAAACACATCCAGAAGGAGTCCATCAAAAGACACCAGAGGATTAGGCAAGGATGGCGTTTAAAGCAGCCCCCTGCACCCCAGGGCTGAAGCCTGCTGAGTCTCAGGCTCTGCCTGGGCGTCAGACCGCTACATTAGCCAAGAGGGGTGGTGCAGGTAGATTAGCTTTAATTGCTCAGTCTGGTTTCTGAGGTGCTTCATCAGTGGTGTGGTTTCTCTCCAGAGTAGCTTGAATTGAGGTTAGAGGGAGCAAATGTTGCCAACCCCATAGAGAGAGCAGCAAGTGAGGCTTGGAGCTCAAGATCTGTAAATGGGCTGGTGAGAGGCAGTGCTGTACAGTAACTGGAAAGAGGAGATCTCCAGGCCATGGCTGGAGATGCAATTACACGTTTGGGAACAGAAATGTTTATACAGCAGGGGAAATCTTGATAAGAGTGCAGAAATATGGAATGCACTTGTTTTATCATCCTTTTCCCTTAAAGCCTTTAAAATAGAAAAGGCAGTAGAAAGGAGAGGGAGCAGTTGTAGTTTCACAGATGAAAAGTGAGCTCTTGCTTTTTGTTGTTAACATTGCTGTCACCCATTAAACGCTCCTCTGGAGCTGGCTGACCTGCTGCAGAAGGCTATAAAGTGGCAGGAGGTCTACAACACTTCAGCTAACAGAATGAAGGACACGGCGTTACGGCTTTGTTGGGGACCAGGATGCTCTATGTGTGCTGGAGCAGTGTTCTGCATCCGTGTTTACTGTTTGAGTGCCCTTTTCTTCTTAATTGAGGGTATTTTGTCATTGATGGTCTTCTGTCGATCACTTAGCCATTGCTACCCAGAAAGGTAGGGATACAAGCAGGTTTTATATCTGAAACTATAAATGTATGGTCAGATCTCGGCTGTGTTAGCAGTCTGCACAGAAACGTTTCCCGACTCAAGGACTGGTAGCAAAATGTTTCTGTTCCTCATTTTAATACTTTAAATATTGTGATTTGCAAGACTGTGACAGCTGTTTGCAGCATTCATGGACTGCCAGCCACTCTGCAAAGGTTTTTCTGGAATTTTGGAGGATTTAGGACCTGGTTTCCGTTACTATGTGGGCAACACCAATAACTTCAAAACCTGTTTAGGAGCCTGGCCTCAGCTTTTTCACCAAAATGATGTATTTTGTGGAAAACAAGTGGTATTTAAATGTGCAGACTACGATTTTGGGGGAGTTGGGAAAGAGTGGAAGACAGGAGGTGGTCTGAATCCTAAGGGAAGGACACATGGTGGGTCCCCTTCTGTGGAGCATCACTAACCCTCTGCTCTCTGCTTTCCACAGGCCCTCCAGGGAGGCGAGGGAAGCCCGGTCGGCGCGGAGAACCAGGTAAGCATCGCCTTGCCCCAATAATGATGCTGGGTACCCCAGGGGTGTCAGTGAGCTGTGTGGGAGCCTTTTGGTACTGATGCTGGTCACCTTCGTCTAATGGGCTGTGGAATGGGGGCTTCCCACAGCCCTGCATGATGGATACAGAGGTTTTTATAGCAAAAAAACCAAAACAAAACAGAAAAAGAATCCAACTCAAAACATTTGCTGATGCTTCATATTTTATCCATCCTTCCATTGCTCCCTTGTAGCATTCAGACCCATGTTATCCCATCCAACAGTGAAGTGGGACGGTGAATTAGTACACAAACATAGAAACCCCACAGCCATGCTTGATCTGTCTTGTTCCCTGCATGTGGATGTGCCCACGTATTGCCTGATAGTCCCACATGTGTAATGGATGGTGTCTGCATTTCAGAGTTGGGGGTAACCAAACCTCAGCCACCAGGCTTTGGTACATCCCGTGAGCGCTCAGTGTGCCCTCAAACTGGGTGAAACCACAGACTGATCTCAATGGAAATCTTTATTTGAGCTGTTTAATTTTATGCCTCTCTCATTTTGGTATATGGTGGTTTTGTTGTTTTTCCTGTCTTGTGAAATGGGAAAGCACAGATCCCATTTCAGCTGGGCAGAAGTGCTGTTTACATTCTGCTGTTAGGGCTGAAGTGCTGTTGGAGAGGGGAGAGATGTGGTCAGCATTGCTCTTTCTAAGGAAAACAGGCAGGAATGTACCTAGAAATCCACACAGATTTTGCAACTGCCTCTGCATGTTGGAAAGCAGCAGATGAAATTTTACACTCCTTGGATCTTCAGTTCTTGAATGTTGAGAGAACGAATGGGGACCGGGTAGATCTTTGTTTAGCGAGGAGGCTGTTCTCTGCTGCCTGTCACTATAGCAAATACCCAGCTGGGTTTTCAGAAAGGGCACCATAACTTTCTGATCACCAGTATTTTAAACAATTCTTCTAACTCTGGGGAAATCAGGGGGTGTGTGCTGTGGACCACAGGCTGATCCCTGTGGAAGGCAGCCCTTTCCCTTCGCTCTTCCACTGATGGTATTTCACAGTGCATTATGTGTTTTCTGATATACTTTTGCTCCTGAGGCATCAGGAATTACTTATGGCCAAGGGATGGATACTGAACTTGGGGCGCTAACAGATTCCCAGCCAGCTTCATTAAGCCCCTTTCACTAGCAGCTGGGCTGTAGGAATAGCCATCAGGTAGCTTTGATTCTCTTGTTTGTTGTCTTTTAAGCATTTCTGAGGGCTTTAAGGAGCACAGTGGAGTTCAGTATTCATCTGAGGGCAGCTGGTGAGGTCAGCCAAGGAATTTGGGATTTATATGCAGGCATTTATGTAAACATTGTCCAAGATGTGTCTGTAGTCCATACAAAAGTTTGAGAGGTAGCACTGAGCTTCAGCATGCCCTTGCCCTTCACTCCCTTCTCCCTATTTCACGCAAGAGCTTTTGTAAAGCAGTGTTTGGCCTCGTGCTGTGGCTCATCAAGTGCCACTTGAGCATCCCTCTGATAAAGAGGAAGGCTGCCAGGGAATCAATGCAGACCCAGCAGAAAGGCAAGCATTATAAAAGAAGAAGAAAAAAGTCAGTCATTCATAACAACTGATGATCTTTTTGAACTTTTCTGCAACTATGGAGGAAAATCAAGGACACTGCAGCAGACACAAAGTGCACACACAGACACTCTCAATGGGGCACATCAGTTAAATCCATCTAGTGCAATGCAGCCCCACGGATTGCTCTGCTGCACTGCAGATAGGAACGTGGAGAGCAGACGTCCCTCTGTATATTGGTTTTGGCCAAGTTGCCAGATGTTTGTTTTCTCAGATAGCTTGAATATATATTCCTATATTTGTTCGAGGACCTGACCACACATAAACCAGGTCCTTGTTCCTTCGCTACAGCTGATAAACGTGAATAAAACTTTGTTTGCGTAGCACGATAGTGTCCATCCCCAGGGACTCTGTGTGGTTATTGCTTTACAGCCTCCAGACAAATGCTGTTATAGAGCCAGAAGGCTCAGTGCTGGTCTCAGCCCTGCCAAGGGGAGCGTTTTTTCTGGCAGTTGTTGAAATGGTCATGTTGAAAAACTTCTTTCTGATTCATATTGAAACTTTCAAAACTCTTAAAAACAAGCAGAGAAGCTTTTAAGAGATCATTCCGTGCCTTTTAAATCACACCCTCCTCTTGATTTAAACCAAGCCTGAATTTTACTGTTTTTTCTTTTGCTGTGATGGATTCAGATAAAGAAAAGATTAATCCAGCAGCTCTGTTTCTCTAAACTAAGAATTCATCATCCTGAAAGCCTGCAGGGACAACAGCTCTCTACCATAGAAAGACACCGTACCGTAAGATTAATTTTAAACCATTTCTAGGGGAAAAAAACAACTATTCAGACCATTTGGAAATGGGGCAAGCCTGGCTGTATGTGCTTCAAAAAGCACTTGCCAAAATGTGAGGGTCAGCCACCGTTGCTGCCTCCTGATCCTCCCCAGGCAGCTGCTGAGGGCATGTGGCGGGTCCCATTGGGACTTGGCTTGGTTTATTTTGTTGTAAAGAAGGATAAATACAGCAAGTTTTCCCCTGCCACGGGGAGCCTGTGGGCAGGGGGAGCTGCCCCAAACCCAGGCCTTTCCTTGAGCTTCACATCTCTGGCAGCAGCTTGAGCTTCCCATGGTGGCATGGATGTCACAGGCATCTCTTTCCTGAGCTCAGGCCAGGTACCTGGGGGAGCATTTCTGCTGCTATCGGCCCAGCTAAACAAACCAGGGAGTAATTGAGCCAAATGGCTCTGTCCAACCCGTTTTATTTACTCTTGTCATCATCTGGCCCCATGGGCATCGCCTCCTGAGACAGAGAAACAACAGGCCACGTGTGCTAGAGGTGATCACAGGGATTGAGTCAGTGCAGTGACAGTCACTTGAGTGCCATTGGTATGGAAGAAACTACTTTTAAGAACCAATTTATTCTGCTGTTTCTATCATGAGGTGAGGAAATTCACACCAGCAGCATCCTTGAAGAGTTGTCACTCACTGGACTCTCTTCAGTCCAGTCCAAGCTCCATCCCTTCCTGCCACGACCAACGCACAAGTCCTGTCATCCTTATTCCTGCTCATGAGCATCAGTGGTTTCTTGCACAACTTGAAAGCAAGCACAGCCTTGAAGACCTACTGTGAGCAGTTGGTGTATAAAACGAAAACTACATTTTAATACAACCTTGTGTGGGATTTGCAGCCTTCTCTGAGCATGAAGTGGAAGGTTTTGGAGCACTAGCAGTTGTGGTTGGTCCTGACAGCCAGCCTGCACATCTCAGATACAGTTCTCTCCCCATGCCAAAGGCAAAATCATGTGTGATGTCATCTCAGCTTATTTATTCAACATGATGTGTCCCAGTGAGGACACAGTTCAACTGCTGGAGTGAGCGTCTGTGAAATAACACTGATTTTAGCAGGGAACCTGGGAGGTTTTGCTTCCCCTCTTGCTGCCAGCTGGTGCCTCGTGAGCAGGATGGGGCACAGCCATGCAGCCCGCCCAGGGCTTTATGTTTGTTTGTTTTCCAAGATCCATCTGTACCAGGGTGTTCCTGAAGGGTGGATGAATGGGATCCAGGATTTGGGCGTTTAGTTAAAGTATTGGTTCAAAGTGTCTGCACAACTAGATGGTGGGAGATGATTCTCATGTCTCTCATAATGGCTTGCTGCTTTCTTCCCCTGGCTTGAAGATTGATCCAAAACCTGATCTGAACCTCAAAATCCCTCAAGGGAAAAAGCAGGAGAAAACACACCTGAAATGTTAAGTCTGGGAAGTCTCTGGGTATGTCTCTGCTCTCCTCATGAGAGGAAGAGCTGGTTCTGGGCACAGACACCCAAAGCTGATTGCTGCAGTGTTGGGTAGCACATGTTTGCATCAGCAGAAGGGAATAAACATTGGATGTTTTAGGCACAAAATCACCCATACAGGTACTCCCAGAAGGGCATTTTTTGATGATTTCACTGGAAAATATTGACCTGTCAAAATTGCTCTTTCTGGCAGAAAAAAATTTGTTTACAAAACTTTTCCATTTCAAGAACACTTGTAGGGGAAAGGTTTTGAGATGGTTGAAATGGGATTAAAGTCGTCTGTCCCACCCCGCTGATATTGGTTTCTAAACTTGCATTACGTTACAACTGTTTCTTTAGTTTGAATTTCTAACAAAGTTTTGATTCAAAGAGGGCTTTTTGTGGGGTGTGTTTGGAGTTTGGTTGGGTTTGGATTTGCTTTGTTTGTTTGTGGGGTTTTGGTTTTTCTCTCATAGCTATTCTGTTTACAGAAATACCCCAATTTGGAACAGGGAAGAATCTAAAGCTCTTTTTAAGGAACAAAAGCAAAGCAATTTCTACGCAGAGAAATGTTATTTCTCTTCCAGCCCTGCACGTACTTAAACCCTGTATTTTACACATTAAGACCCTTTCAAACCCCTTAGCCATGAGACTGTGTAAATATACAGTTGTAGTTCTTCAGTAAGTGTGTGTATGTGAGTAAATCAGGCAGAACTTTGTATTTATTTGGGGATTTTCATTGCTCCCTGTATTTCCCATGATGAGCTGCACATATACACCTTCATACCCAAGACTGCTTTGGCTTCTACTGAACTTCAGGGGCAAAAGAGCTAATCTGTCCCATATTTGCCCTCAATAACGAGCCTCTCTGCTAGGAGATAGTGTTCCCTGTGCACACCAGTGCTGAGGCACAGACTGGGATTATTAAGGTCAGCCCTCAGTGACAAATACCCTTTTTCAGACCAATGTAGAACTAATATCTGCGACTTCCTATGACTATAGCAGTTGTCCTCCTTCCTTATTGCCTATGTTATTCCCCTTATAGCATCCTGGATTAATAACTGTATGTATATACATATTGTGTATGTGTATATATACATATGGCTTTTAAATCATCATTTTTCTAAGTCTTCAGCTGGCCACAGATGTCTGTAGCTACCTTAGGCATGGATTCTTTGCCCGTTAAGGGCAGCAGCCAAGTCCCCTCTGCCTATTCCTGAGCTGTTAGAAGGGCCTGGCTGGTTTTGTTTCTCCTGCCTGGCCGCGCTCTCTCCTGTCGTGGGAAGCTTGCATGATAAATGATTTGCAGACTAAAGAGAAATGGTAGCTTATTCCAAAATTCCCAAGCTGCAAAAATACTTGGAAATAGATGACTCTGACAGGTCATTTCCCATATGTTTGTGTGCTGCTGGGGATGATGCCACTGTGACCCACTAGGTCTTTTTATGTATGAAATAACATTAGTTAGTCTATGAGGAAATCTGGGTCATTTATTTTTAATGAGTTTTGATTTTCACCTCCTGCTAGCACAACTGTTCATGTTCTTAAGGAATCTCTTGGTGTTTCCAAATATCTCCATGCCTTGGAAGACTCAGGTACGAGGTTCATTCATAGCAGTAGAGCAGTGGGTTAGGCTGCAGGTCATGGAAAAGCATGGCACGTTTCCCTTGCTTAGAGCAAATCAATCATAGACCAAAACCTCTGCATTAGCAGGTTATTTTGCCTTTCTCCTCTTCCTTCTGAAATAAGCCCCCAAGTTAATTTGTTAAGGAGTTTTAAATGCACACAGGCTGTTTCCAACTTTTACTCATTGTCGTAAGAATTTCTAAGCGGTTTCATTCTTCCTTTGAAGCTCCCAAACTGATTCTCACTAAAATTATTAGCAGTAAATTCTGGCAAATTTCTCTGAGAAGTGTATGTCTCTTGTGCAATGCGTCTGCATCAAGGAGATGGCTGGGGGGGGGCAGCCCCCCGGGTATGTGCTTAACTTTGGGATTTGTCATTGGCTTGCAAAATCTTTGACTTTCTTCCATAAGAAACAAGTGTCTCGTGGCTTGGCTTGTGAAAAAAACATGTTCAGTGATCCAGAAAGTCGTGTTGTGCTCAGGAGGAGGAAAGATTAATTCAATAGGTTTAACTTTATGCCTTGATGAAGATATCTTTAGCCCAGTTTGGCCAACAGCACAGCTAAAGATGAGCATGACTCCACTGATGTGGATGGAGAGCATCCTATTTTGCATACACAGACACCCCTTCCCCATCCAACTTTGATTTCTGCATTTGAGAGGAAAGCATTTTAAAAGAGCACTTGCCTGCACGTGTTGAGAGAAGAACAGTAGCTGAGAATAGGAAAAGGCAACGAATTCCAAGGAGATTATAATTGGTATATGATCGAAATCCCGTATTAAAATAATTTCCTGCCTGCTTCTTATTTGAGACTTAGTTTTGACTTTTCTACAAAAGGGGATTTGTGGGTGGCTTGGCATAAGTGAGTTAATAAATCAGGTTTATGATTCTCAGTTAATAAATTGGCATAGAGCCACCGACTTCTGTATTCATAAGAAATTAAACCAAGAAAAGCAAGCTAAGAGCCCGTGTGAATTTTAGTGCTAAAGAAAACAGGCTTCTGGGCATGGAGGGAGATTTGGAGGTTGTCTCCTCCCCTGCACGCTGGCTGGGTGCTTGGCCATGGTTTTGTGCAGAGCTGACCATGTTAAGCTGACAAAGGCAGGTTAATGGGCTAATTCTTGGCAGCAGGCGCTGCCTGTTGTTACTTGCTTCTTGCTTTCAGTCCTTATTCTTAGGTTTTTCTTGGGTTTTGTTATTCAACTTTTCAATGTCTTAATTTTTAAACAAATCTCGAAAACCTCAAAAAGGCATTAGCCTGAAATACACTTCTTGGTTTATATTCTTGAGTAATACAACATGAACCAAGCTGATATTTATTCCTCCCTCCCCGTTTTAATTTTTCCCACATTTTTTCTTTTTTAATTGTGATTAGTTTCTGGTTTTGATCAGGCAGGAAATGGAGCATGAAGAAGCCCTAAACAGCGAGCTATAGGTTGCCTTGCAAACGGGAGTGAAATGTGGATTGCATTAGATTAGGGGCTCAGCGTTCACCTCTGTGCAGCACCAGCCTGGGTGAGCGGTGGGAACGCTGCAGAAATCAGTGTGGCAGCAGTGAAGGTCCCTGCACCACAGGGGAATACAGGGAGATTTACTATTTTTATTACTGCTATTAATCACAGTTTCAGACTGTGGCACCGCTACCCAAAGCCTATTGTAGATGTGATGAGTCTTTCCCTGGGCAATGTGCTTCAGCCCACCAGCTGCCTCTGAGCATAGCAGTGCACTTGAGCAGGGGCCACGTGGAGCTGATGCAGGACTGTGGGGTTGTGTGGCCTGTTTTGAGGTCAGGGAGGGATCGAGACCAAATGACGGTGACATTTGGGATCTGTGGCAGCTGTAGCAACATCCTTGCTGGGTGCCCCGGCACTGCACTGGTCCGCTCCTTTGGCTTTTGCAAGTGTATTTCCAGCTTCCCTTGCATAAACTGAAGAGTAAGCTCCATGGGGAAAATGCACTTTTTGCTCATAAAATTCCAGCTGTGTCTGCTTCTTGCTGGCACTGCTCTGTGGTTGCACGTGAAGCCTCAGTCTCTGAACATGGGTGATGCCTTGTGACATGCCCAGGGTTTCGTGCGGGGAAAGGGAACAAAGTCGCACTAAGAAAAAGTGGTTTTATATCCCTTGTAAGTACTGCTGTGCCAGTACCATGGATGAGACGGTTCCATAATGGGAGGATGCAGATGGTGTTAAGTGTGTGTGGGAAGTCATCCCATTGGAATTGAACTGAAAAGTACTGAATCGTTCTGATTTTGGTTCCTGCTTTGTGCTGTGTTACCAGGTTATACATTTTCTTTGTAATGAAGTGACTTTTGTTTTCTTTGTTTCTTCTTTTGTTTTCCAGGACCTGCAGTAAGTATCGTGGATTTTACTGTTGGATCAACAAAGTTAAGGCTTCCCCTTCCGCTCTTTCCCAGCCTTTCAGTGTTGCAAAAGCACAGCATAATTTGGTAGAGGTGTGTCGGGAAGTAAAATTGGTACCAGATGCTGGTGGGCTTTTTGTTGCTGTTTTTTTCACGTTTGTAGACAAATAAGGTGGGGGGGGAAGGTTTAAAATGTTTCACTTGCTGCCCCGGGGGACTTCCAGTAATCTTAAACCCAGAAAATAGTTAAAAGAGTTTTCCCTTTAAAGAGTTCTTTAACTTGCTTCCATTTAGCAGAAAGTGCTGTACTAATATTTTAATGTTAGTGGGTTTATGGATTCTAGAGCTCTGTCTTGCTTTTCTCATCTGTTGTGTTTCCATCATTTAATTTGGGTTCAGTAGGCTCGCAAGGGGGGCTAGAGGGAAAAGCCATAGCTTGCTTGCTTCTCTTTGAAGTCTTGGGGAGAATAACGAGCATTCCCACCAATGCAACCAGAGAATTTATGAGGAATTTGCTGTTTGAAAAGGTAATAGTTGAAAATGTGTCAACTCCTCCTTCCAAATGTTCAGCCGTGCCTTTGGCTGTGCCACCACTGTGTCCAAATCTGATGTTCTCCTGCTGGTTTTGGAGTGAGAATGCAGAGTTTCATTTGTGCCCTCTGAGTTGCTGAGAGATTGTTAAAAATGAAATTATGGGCATTAGGTGCTTCTGGTGTTCTACCTTCCCCCAGAGGACCAGGAGAGGTGCAGGCTGTTTGCAGTCACATGTTTCCTTCTCCATCATGGCACTAAGATGTTTCTTCATGTCATTTTCTTCATATAGAGCCTTGCTGGGTTGAAAAGGGATCATTTCAGGAAACATAAATTTGCTAACTATGCCTGGGCTAATTAATTTCCGGTTCTGAAATCACGCTAAAATCCAAGAGGTGTCAAGGAAAGGCACATGAAGCACGGGGGCTTTCACAGTGCCATGGCTTTGGTTCTTTTGGGTTGGCAGCTCTGCATTTGGGTTTAGTCAATGGCTTTCAGCCCTTTGCATTTTTGCTTCTATTCCAAGCTCATCTTTTAATGTAAAGACTTAAGAGGAATTTAAGCAAAATAATTATTTGGCCAGGTTTTGAAGGAGCAAATGGGGAAAATTTAAGATTTAACAGCTTTGGCTCAATCATCCTCCAAGGAGATCTGAACGAATTTGCTCTAAAAGTTGTGCCCAACATTAGCAATAAACCCAGGACTCTGGCTCGAGAAATGCAGATAAATGGATTTTTCTTCTTAGTTACTGTTCAGAAATGTAGCCTGTCAATAAATTCATTTTCCTGTAAATATTCTGTAGTTAAAAACTGCAGCACAGCCTCTCCAACCCAAATAAAAAGTGGTTCCGTGATTGACTTGGGAATTTCTGCGGGAGCACCATCGGGAGGTGACTTGCCATTGCCCCTGGCAGGTTACAAGTGAAGAGGACACTGCCTATTTAAAACCCCAAATGTACATCATTTAAGGGATGTTTTCCTCTTGATTAAAGTGCTTTGGCTTATTTAAAAGGCTTTATTTAACCATTTCGGTTCTGCTCCTGCTCAGATGCTGTTTCCAGCCCACACGCAGCCGGCTGGGTTATGCTTCCTCACGTGTGCTCTCTGCTCACTTTTATTGGATGTGATTTGACATCGGCAACATATGGTGCACTATTAATTTTTCTTTGTCTCTAGTTGGTTTCATTTCCTGGTTCCCACGGCACTATTGAATTGCAAAAGGAGCACAGGGGAGATTTAACACAAACAAGACCTTTATTTTCCTCCTCTCCCCTTTGCCCATCTTAAATTAGGCTAAACCAGGAGTCGTCTTTTAAAGTCCTGCATTTTTAGCATAAGCAGCGTTTGCCAGAGACTTCTTTAAACGTAATATATAATAATAAAAGTCCTAGAACCCACAGAACCACAATATTATTTTATTTCAACAGTACTGTGTTTAACTCTATTAGTTTCTTCTGTGTCTTGATTTTGGCCATAAGGAATCGATTACATCTTACATGTATAGCATTGCACTCTGCTAAAACTCTATCCTCAATTCTCTTGTTCCCTAGTAGCAGTTGTTCTGGTATTTTATTTTTTGGCTGTCATAAGCTAGTTGTGTGTATGAAATTATTGGAATTTGTGGGACAGGATTTGTGGCTGTTGGGTGATTGATTGTCCTGTCTGTGAGTAAGGGGTATTCTGCTCAGATGTGCTATAAACCCTCTGTTTTGGAGGGTATTAAAATCACATGCTGGGTAGGAAATTTCTACAATTGAAGGGTAGACTTACCACAGATTGTAATTAAACATTTACAGTCACAGATATTAACAACACTTTATGTATTAGCATGCTGGCTGGGGAACTCACCAGTGAGCGAGGGCTGGGAGTTACAAGTGTTTCCTATTTATCTATGTGTGCTCCAGTGCCATACGTCTCCATAAAAATCTCACTGTACACTTTATCCCAAGACTGTAATTTGTTAAATAGGTGGTTGTTGAAGTCAGTGTTGTTTCTGGCTCAATCAGTAGTGCTGCAGGAGGCATTAAAAGCTGCAGGGGCACTTAGCAAGAGGGGGAACCCCTGTGCGTGGTAGTAAGGGGGCTGCCAGAGCCATTTCATGTCATAAGAGATACATGAATCTGACTGTATATCCACAGCATGCTGACATAACCAATGTTTATGGTAGCAGATGACATTGCTGTACCAGATACACGCTTTACTGCCTACTTGTGTACCAGCTAATACTTAACAGCTCTTTCCCGGGAATCTGGCTTGCAGCAGGCTCCTCTGCCGTAGCTCACAGCGTGTTTAATGGCAGCTCGAGCTGTAAACACCTTTGGGAACCACCCCCCGAGGAGAGCAGAAAAGGTGAAATATCCTGAATGGGTTGTGTTTTGTTCTGCTGATCTTGCAGGTGTTAGTAGCAACTTAAGGTCTTTCCCCGTAGCATCAGCTTTTCACTGCAAACTAAAGCAAAGCTTAGAAGTGAGCTGGGAGAACTGTATCCGTGAGGAAATTAATGGATCTATGAGGGGGAAGCCTTCCCTGAGTGAAGTGCTGGGATAGGAATTTGAAGCTCAGTGTTTGCTCCTGGGCAGAAGGGCTGTCCTGGCTGCTGGCTTGCCAGCACCATCACCTCCCCAGCCTGTCCCCAGCTCCTGGGTGTTCCCATACCTCTTGGTACCACATCCCAGGGCAGGTTTATGGCCAGGATCTAGTGCACCGCGTGCACATCCATGGCTTCAGGGCCAGCAGGGACTGAGCACAGGCAGAAGGGATGGGGTGAGCTGGCAAAAGCCTCGGTAAGTAGCTGATGGAAATCTCGGGGAAATATGCCATAGGCATGACCTTTCTGATAGGAAAATTACCCTGAGAGGTCTCTCTGGAGAGATGGCCGATGGCCCCATCTCTTGCCTGCTGCTATGTGTTGTCATGCTGCTATGGGTGCATTGACTGACTTATTATCTCACTTGTTCCCCCACCACAGGGGCAGTCAGGACGTGATGGTTACCCGGTAACTCTGCTATTCCTTTTATGTTAATTCTCCTCTGCTCTGCAGTCCTCTCCATCTTTTCCATGACACTTCATTTTCTTTGCCTATCTTGGTTCCTTTTTCCCCCCCTTTTTTCCCCTCCCTCTTGATTAGTGATAGCCTTTGAGGGATTTAGCCCTAAAACACAGGAGCCTGAGTATATTCTCCGTTAATGTTTATGGGTGTGAAATACTTGAGCTTATGGTGTTATTCACACTCTTGCCTAAGAGTTCACTGTACTGCAAGGTTAGCGAAGGCTTTGGGGTTTGTCCCACTCATAGCTGTAAATGGCCAAATTTGGGGACACTGGTGAAAGAGCTCCTCATTTGCCCATCTCCAAAGATGTTTCCTTGGGAGCAGAGGTGTCCTGCTGAGCCTGTTGGCAAGGAGAGGTTTTGCAGAGGCAAGGAGGAGGAGGAAAAGTAATTCAGCAGTCACTGCCCTTCGCATGCCCATGGGCATGTTACTGTGCTAGAGGGGAGGTGTCTTCTGGGGGAGAAATAAAGCTGTTGGGGCTGTTAAAGGCTCTGAGCTGCTTTCTGCAGGAGGAGGGAGACCTTGTTCTAGCCAGATCCCAAACGGCAACTCCCATAGTCCCCATTAATGCCCTTGATGGCTGTGGTACTCTAGCTCTGAGGGGCTTGACGGCTCATCAAGGAGCAACTCCTGTGCATGTACTTGGTGTAATGAGTTGGTAAAAATCATTGTGTAGATCCTCCGTGTTCATAGCATGTTTCCAACTCTGCTCCTGCTATTTGAATGGATGCAGTGAGTCCTGTGTCGCCTGATGCTCTGGAAGGAGCTGCTTGGCTATTTGCCCTGCTGTTCCATTTATAAAGTGAAGTAGTTAGCCAACTCCTTCTTGTGGAGTTGGAGTTAATGCCTTCCCCCCCCTCCTTTTTTCTTCTTTTTCCCCGAAGGAGCATATTAGGAAAACCCACTCCTTGTCTCTGCCACCTCACGCCCTGGTCCGGCTCCCTCTGAATACCCATAAACCAGAGAATCATCAATTGAGTTTTTCTGTGTAATGGAGCTCAAGGGAGGAGTATTGGAAGAGAAATAGAGCTGTTTTCAGTTTTCCTTTGGATCCCTATGAGCCTGCCTGGGGAGGACAGCAGCATTTCCCCAGTGGCAGCAGTCGCAGAAAGGGGTTAACTTTGCAGAACAAGCTGGTGCTGCTGTTGCATCTGTAAGACAAAAGTACTTGGATCTCCATCAATTGATATGAATAAATTCAGCTGAGTGAGAGGGAGCGCTGGGGAAGCCTGTGAGAGAACAGGGCTGCTGGTTTCCAGGGGGTTTGTCTCCCTCAGGCGGTACCTGCATGAGTGGACTGGCGGAGATTAAAAGCTTAATTTATTAGGAATTGAGATGGGAGACTGTGCTCCAGTTGGGCTCTTTAACAACAATCTTCGGGCAGCTTTCCGCTCCTGCGGGATGTGGCTAACCACTGCTGGCTTAGTGGCGCCCATGGCAGGTTTGTCCCCTTCTTCTCTGTGTTAGTCTTACTCTGGCAAAGCTTGTGCCTGTGGTTTGGTTGCAGAGCTCTGAAAGCCAGTAATGCTGGGAAGAAACAGTGACTTTTCCTTAGGACAGACCATGATGCACCGGCATTGTGCCCAGCTCCTGGTGAGGGGTTTTGGTGCTGCTCCAGCTCTCCCGGATGGTGTCAGGGGCTCGCAGTGATGCTGCCGCGTCCGCCCTGGGAAGATGACTTTAATGTCACCAAAGGGTTTTCCCTCCTCTCTCCTTCCCCCCAGGACCTGCAGTCTTACTCCTGACTTTGCAAAACTGGCTGAGCCAAACCCAGCAAACACTGAATTACTGCATCCACGAGGCTGTGACTACACTGATTAGCTTTATCTAATCAGGAGGTGGTGATAATTGCATTCCAAAGTAATATGTATACCTGAAGGAGGAAGGAAACGAAACATAAAGCGGGCTTGAGAGTCCTATAAACTAAACATAAAGCAGGCTTGAGCAGGAGTATATGGACAGGCTTTATTTTACGTATATATATGTGTGTGTATATACATATTTATGTATGGACAGGCTTTATTACATCCAGTTGTGTAGTCAAATTGATTCAATTTAGTTCCCTTCAGGGTGATCAAATAAACTGAGGTGTTTCAGGAGGTGGATGTGGTACAAATGCAGAAGCAGCAAGGGGATATTAGATGGTGTTTGGTGCCAGGGAAAGATGGACATCTCTTGGTTAACAGTGCTTTGAGTTTATTTGTGAGCTGCTGGTGTATAACCGAGCTGCAAGCAGTAGAAGCTTTGAAGGGATGAAGTGAACCAGAGCTCTGGAGATGGGGCCCGAAGAGAAAAGGGCTTTTATAAGATGCTTTCAATACTTTGATACTTAACTTCTTAAGAGGAGGGGTTTGTGCCTTACAATAAAACTTTACAGCAGAAACAGTTTCTTCTTTATGAAGTTCTGTAGGTTTATTATTATTTTTTAAACCTCAGAGAGGATTTAGTTTCTATTTTTAGGCCTATGGCATATTCTACTAACATTATCGTAACAGCTGTAAAGAATACTGGGTTTTGTTGCTTTTCCAGCCTTGTTTGACTTGGTTTTGATATCCCATTGAGCACAGATCACAGCATATACCTCAGCTGGAGTTTCAGTGTAGGTTCCTATGAGCTAAGGGCTTCATGGGTCCATCTTCTCTCCTCATTTCCCAGTAACCATTGAACTTGGCCCATTTCAGCCACATTTGACAGAAGGACAAAGCCTGTGCAGATAAACAGTTTAGTGTGAACTCTTTGATATCAGGGGCAGCTTAAGGGAAAAAGCTTTTTGATATCCATGGTGAGTTATAAGCTCATGCTGCCATACATGCACCTTTGCCATATCAGATGTTCCTCTGGCTTTTTGTGCTGGTGGTGATGGGCTGGAGTACCACGTAGGTGTGTAGTAGATGATGTTCTGGGATGAACCGGCAGCATCAGTGACTGAAAACTACAGGATAAATGATTCTTTTATGCAGACATCCCAGATTAATTGGTAATTACAGATTGATTACAGGGTTCTACTGATTCATTAGAGATGCAGTGGTCTCTAAGGAAAAATTGGTGGTAAAAATGCTGCAAAATGAGCAGTTCAGGAGAGAAAATGACAGTTTTCTGGGCGAGGTCCTGAGCAACTGTTCTACCTTTGGTTCACCCTGCCTGGTGGCGTTGCTGTGTCTGCAGCCCCCTGCTCAGTGACTTGCTGGTGGCTTCCCATCACCAGCTTTCCTGAAGACATGACAGCAGCCTTTAGGTGGGATCGATGAGGAAAATCTGGATGACACCTTTAACCTGTGCCAAAAGACCACCCGACCCATCCCCAAACCAAAGCCCTGAAGCTTGAGCTTGGCTTTGCACGAGCTGGAGCAGAGCAGAAGCAGATGTGCGGCCACTGCAACGATGGAAATGTGTTTCTTATTGGGCAGATCCAGGCGCTGGGTCCAGGATCCCCTGGGATTTGTCCCGAGCCATGCTTTCTGAGGCAAGCAGCACATCAGCTTGATGTGCTGTCAGTGCGTCAGTGTGTCGGGGGGCATTTGTCCTCGTAAAGCCAGGAGGGGAGCAGAGGGATTGGCCATGCACAGGGCTGATGTCAGCGGGGCTTTCAGCTGCTTACGTTAGCAAGGCTGGAGGGGAAAAGACCAAATGAGGAGCAGATGGAAGAGCCAAGCTTTGCAGCTGACCTTTCAGTGCAGGAGGATCTTCATGTTATGTGGCTGTTTAATGGAGTCAGTGTATGGAGGGGAGAAGCAAAGGTTGGGTGGTGCTTTTAGCAGCCTTGCCCCTGTTCCTTCTGCTGCCCCATGTGGGGATGGTTTTATACTTGCCTTCAAACTCCTCAGCTGTCCTACATCGTATTTCTTCTCTTTCCCATTGAGATGCTGCATTTGCGGTTCACCAGAACCCATTCCCTTCCCTCTTCCCATCTACTGGAGAGGCCTTTCGAAGCCAAAGTCTCTGTTTCTTGAGAGTTTCATCTGCCTCTGCTACTCATCCCTCCCTAAAATCAGTCTCTGCTACGCTGCTACGTGACATCCCGAATGCAGGGCTGTCACTTCAAGTGGGAAGAAACCTAAGGAATGAAGTTGATTAATGAGAGGAATTACTTCATGTGCATGTCTTCATTAATAAAAAGCAGAGCAGGGAAGAGGCTTTGCAGGCAAAAAAGTATGATATGAAACAGAGTCGTTTCCTATTTTATACATTTTCCTTTGAATATTAGCATCTATTTTTAGTTGAGCAGAGTGGTGTTCATTTTGTTCCTCTGGTGTATAGCGTTTGCCTTCTGAATTTTGTAAATCACTCGTGTGTTGCTTGAAAGAGCCCAGGCATGGTCCTGGCAGTCTCTTGCAATGATGGGAACCTTTAGGGAAGGTGGGGAGAACAGGCTTCAAGTTCTGCCTGCTAAGAAGTAATGCAGCTTGTTACTCAAAACAATTCAATATTGAGTAATAGCGTCCTTTTCTAATGATAAGTAGCTACACCAATTTAATCAGTTAATAGACTTATGGTAAAGGAGAAACACATAACAGGCTTTGCTCAGTCCTGGCATGCCTCTGGGGAAATAATTGCTCAGTCAAAATTGAAATACTCTTGTGCAGCCTGTTCTTATGTTGAGTCCATCTCATGCTAAGGAGCTGTTGGAGGAAAGCACCTCAGCATCTTCAGAAGCTTTATTCTGGGAGCCCTGCACAGTGAGCTGGTATCTTCCTTTGGCTGCAGTGTTGTAAATCCAGAGTTATCCACTGTAATACATATAGCTGGAAATCGACTTGTAAGGGATATAAACTCTGCTTTTAATTAATTTTCAAGACATAAAGTGAAGCCAAATGTCTTTTTTTTTTTGAGCTGATGTCTGGGAGATAGAATCATAGAATCATAGAATCGTAAGGGTTGGAAAGGACCTTAAGATCATCTAGTTCCAACCCCCCTGCCATGGGCAGGGACACCTTGCCCTAAACCATGTGGCTCAAGGCTCTGTCCAACCTGGCCTTGAACACCGCCAGGGATGGAGCATCCACAACCTCCCTGGGCAACCCATTCCAGTGCTTCACCACCCTCACTGTAAAGAACTTCTTCCTTATATCTAATCTAAACTTCCTCTGTTTAAGTTTGAACCCATTACCCCTTGTCCTACCACTACAGTCCCTAAGGAAGAGTCCCTCCCCAGCATCCTTGTAGACCCCCTTCAGATACTGAAGGCTGCTATGAGGTCACCACGCAGCCTTCTCTTCTCCAGGCTGAACAGCCCCAACTTTCTCAGCCTGTCTTCATATGGGAGGTGCTCCAGCCCTCTTATCATCCTCGTGGCCCTCCTCTGGACTCGCTCCAACAGTTCCATGTCCTTTTTATGTTGAGGACACCAGAACTGTACGCAGTACTCCAAGTGGGGTCTCACAAGGGCAGAGTAGAGGGGCAGGATCACCTCCTTCGACCTGCTGGCCACGCTTCTTTTGATGCAGCCCAGGATACAGTTGGCTTTCTGGGCTGCAAGCGCACACTGCCGGCTCATGTTAAGCTTCTCGTCAACCAACACCCCCAAGTCCTTTTCTGCAGGGCTGCTCTGAATCTCTTCTCTGCCCAGCCTGTAGCAGTGCCTGGGGTTGCCCCGACCCAGGTGTAGGACCTTGCACTTGGCTTGGTTAAACTTCATAAGGTTGGCATCGGCCCACCTCACAAGCGTGTCAAGGTCCCTCTGGATGGCATCCCTTCCCTCCAGCGTATCAACCGAACCACACAGCTTGGTGTCATCGGCAAACTTGCTGAGGGCGCACTCAATCCCACTGTCCATGTCACCGACAAAGATGTTGAACAGGACCGGTCCCAACACCGATCCCTGAGGGACACCACTCGTTACAGGTTTCCAACTGGACATCGAGCCATTTACCACAACTCTTTGCGTACGGCCATCGAGCCAGTTTTTTATCCACCGAGTGGTCCATCTATCAAATTGATGTCTCTCCAATTTAGAGACAAGGATGTCATGTGGGATGGAGAACCACATGCAGAAGGCAAGTTGGTTCCTTAACTCACAGGACCCCAGCACAGTGGAGCACTGTAGCAGTGCCTTTGGTCGCAGCTCCAGAGCTTGGCCATAACTAACAGAGTTAGGAGTTTTCTCCCCTCAGCAGTTCAGAATCTCAGTTAGTCTAGATAACTTAGCAAGGGAAAGCCTGTGCAACCTTTTTGTGTGTGACCCATAAATGCATTATGAATGCAGACGGGCTGATGTGTGGGAAATAAGGAACACGTGCCCAAGGCTGTTGTTCCTGGTGGTAGTTCCTTCATCCCATTGTGGTCCTTCAGAGTTTACCAAAAAGCTTCAAGACGTGCACTTGGGCGTTTTAGAAACAGCAACACCAGAAAAACAGACATGACATTAATAATAAACAGCTTTTACAGGAGAACTGTAGAAGTAGCTTGGAATTGGCCTTGATGATGCTTCCATCTATGCAATAATCTCCAACTCCTGCTTGGGCACACTGAGAGCAGCCTGGGGGAGGTTGCAGAAGGGAGTCGTGAGTAGCTCAAGATTGTTCCATGCCCAAATCAGAACAGCAGACAGTGGTTTAACTCTTCAGGAGGGCTGCCAGAAATCCCATGTGAGATATGGGAGACCATGCTATGTGGTGAGATCGCATGGGCTGTAGGGAAGAGCATGTGGATCTCAAACTTCTCCTGTTTTTTCACAGCAGGCAGATGCTTTCCAGGCCCTGGGTGGTAGCTCATGCATGGACACGGAGTGCCTGTATGCTGCATGGGTGTTTTGGCTGGCTGTGCATGCACAGAATTAGAAAATCTCTTATTTAACATCTGGCATCACTAGACTTGGATATTTTCACATACTGTGTCATGTGATTGGTATCCGTCCTCAAAATGAAGGCTTCTGTTGGTAAGTAGCTATTGGGCTTTCTTAGGTATGTTCATGAAGGTCATAACTGTAATTTAGGGTTCAGTCCTTTGTTCTTGTGAATATGTTTACTCATAAACATTCAGACTTCAAGGAGCGTCTCCTGTGAATGAAGTCATTTGCACGCATACTTCTTCCAGTGAGAGCCCAAAAGACAGAAGTAACAAACATTCATTTTACAAGGCCAACTTCATAGTTCTAGTCTTTTTTCCTTTTATTTTAATATCAGTTTTGTGGCCAATCCACGTAATTATTTGCCTGGAGGGGAAAACCTCTTTAATCAGGGAAAGCAGACCCAGCGTATTTTCCTGCTACATCCGTTTTACTGGCTCTCTGATGTGGAGACAACAATGATTTTGTAAAGACCAGCTCTCCGTGGCAGCAGTTGACTTCTCTCTTGATTTAGAGGTAATTCTTCCACAGGGAAAATAAAAAGTTGTCTTTTATCCCACCCAGCAGAGGAATTGCAGATGCATTTGTTTATCTGCTGTAGTTCCAGTGTCTCTGGCCAGGGAGGGCAGAGGGTCTGGTGAAGGTGCTGATGACAACGACAAGGAGAACTTCTCTGCCTATACTGCACAGGCAAATTTCTGCCATGGGCTGTGTATGGCTTTTCAGGTGATGACTTGGACCCAGCTAGACATCTTATCCCAAGCCTAGGTCGTGCAGAGGGAGGCTTGGTGATAAGGAAAGCTGTGAGGATGGAATCTGGAAAAGCTCCTTCACCACCCAATGCCTGGTTGAGGCAGGGATTTGGTTTCTGGCTTCTTGGCTGCTTTTCCTCTGGTTCCCTACTTTAAGTGCAAGTGCTGGTGGATCTGCATCTCTGTTTCCAGTGTGTTTGGGCACAGCCACGTGGTGCTGAGGCTTGGCTTGTAGGCAGAGGAAAACTGAGAAAAACCAAGGAGTTTGCTCACTGACCACAAAAGAGAGGTAATCAAAACAGCAGCTGTCAGCCATGGATGGCACTGATGTGGAATGAGTATAAAGGCAGTAAGAGGCTTAAGTATTTGCTTGAAATGTCAATATTCTTCCAAAACAATTGCTTACCAACTTCAAACTTGCAACCCCACCCCAGAGGCCATCTTCTCTTGCATAGTTGGACATCTGAAAAATAAGAATCCAAAACCCAATTGGGCACCAAATGCTTGAAACAAGCAGTTGCTCAGAACACATGGAACTCATTTAAGCCTCAAATTTGGGACAAGTCAGGGGACTCTTTCTTCCATGAAAGCACTTTGTTGTTTTGGAAGAAAACTGGTGCAATGCACAGATGAGTGAGCTTTTGCTACTGAAATGATGCTCAGCAGCAGATAAGCTGGTCGGGCATGCCTGCCCAGGAATCTCAGCAGTTTCCATTGGGAGGAGGGAACAAACCATCTTTGTTGTGGCATATCCAAGTTAACTTGCTCGCAAACCCAAGCAGCATCTGTGCAGCTCCAGCCCAGCGTTTGCTTTGGACCAGTCAGTGTTAGATTTGCTTCCAGGTGTTTTCTTGAGCATCTTTGGGAAGTCATTCAGGAAATCAAGGAGAGAGCTCTGCGAACACATGGAAGAAGGTGCATCTTGGGGTTAAGGAAGAGGCAGCTCCTGCAGGGGAAAAGATCCCTTTTCTCCACAACAAAATCCTGATGAACATGGTTGGCATGTTGGGGAAGACAGCTGAGAACTGAAGAGCTCTGGTAAGCCCATGCTGGTGATGCAAAGGAGGACTGATCTATAGGCAGGGCCCAGCACTGCCCCATTAACAGTCTGAGGATAGGATTTGGGGTTCTTTTCCTGGTTTTGTTTCTATTTCCCAAGGATTTCAGATATCCTTGCAAGTGTTCGTGGCCTGTGGAAGGGAGATGGGCTCTGCTGGGCCACTGGATCCCTGGCATGGACCAGCCCAGCCTCTGAGGTGGCTGCTCCCTTGCGGAGCCCCGCAGTCTGGTTTGCATTATGGGTGAAGCTTTTAGCAAACTACTGCTCCTTTCTGCTCTGTTTCCATCAGAGAATGAGCAAGGGCTGCCCAGCAGAATGAGTACAGTTCTTTGTTCTGAATAGAACACAGAGTTGTGGGTTTGGGTTGGTTTATGAACACCTGGCTTGTATCAGGCTGCTGCTGTTTGCCTGACACCTCTGTTGGGGGATTTATTGCTGCCAGCTTGGGCTGGGGGACATAATTCCCCCCAAAGAGATGTTTCAGAGGAGCCTTTAGGGGTTTGGTGATGCTGAGCCCCACCAGATGCTGTGGGCAATGCCTTGGGGGTGCTTAGATGGCCTTTTTGGAAAGAAATATGGGAAACTGATTAGAGCTATCACAGCCATGGGCAAGGGAAGCTCAGTTCACCCCACTGCTTGGAGCATCCCCATTAGGGTGCCCCCCAAGACTGGGGTTGGATGTTACACATGGGGCTGTGGTTTTGCAGGGAGATGGATTTTGGGGGACCCCCTAATTGCCCTCCTCTGTAAAATGAAGTAGGGTTTTCTAGCCCAGCAGGAGAGCCTGGCTCTGAGGCCATGCAGCTTGGTGGCAGCAAATGGAACAGAGGGGAGAGAGAACCAAACCAGATGATGGTTTCCCATTAAACTCCCAAAACTTGGTGGTAGTGAATTGTGCTCCAAAGTGGTGTACGCCCAGCACATGGGGTAATACATATGTACAGGCTGAAGTGGCTGTGCCTGGTTTCCGAGCCCTCTTGCATCTTGTGCTATACCACATGTAGGGTTTGGTGTATCGAGGGAAATTGAATGAAAACAATGTGCAGCATCTTTTGTCACACAAGTGCCTTCTGCTGTGCTGTGAATCCAGAGCTGTCCCATATAGGAGCTGCCATCCGTAATACTCCTTCTCTTACCTCATGCTAAATGTGCTAGTGATGACTGACATTTAAAGTAGCTTTTGATCCAGGAATACAACTTAGTGGCTAAATAAATACTTACGTCTGGCTTATCTTTTACTTCTGTGGCATCTTGCTGCCATCTCAGGGAAGACTATAAACCTGTAGGTGCTTGTGTGCAGAATGCTGTGGTCTCAGTGCCTTGCTGTTAGCCTCGGTTAGGGTGCAGGGGCCACAAGGCTGATTTGGGGGGGATGGCAGCATCCCTGGGTTGGTCAGAGCAGCCCCTGAGCTACCTTCTGCTATGGCTGGGGGGGATCTGACCTGCCAGAGGTGCTTGTGATTGTGAAAAGGTATGAGCTAAATCACAAAGGTTGGATGTATTTAAAGCTTAATTCATGGAAAACTGGGTGAATGTCATGTGTAAATGGCTTCCTTGTTAAATCTGGCAGCGGGGTATTTGTCAGGGCTTTCTTTGGAGCTCTGCTTTCTTCAGTGGTTTTGAAAAGAAGAAAAATAATAAGAGGGGAAAAAAGGCATTTTACTGATTTACCCAGAAAATAGGTTTAAAAGACACTATCCCTTGTGCAACAACCGAGCTAGCCAAGCTTCCCTCTTCAAATATTCTTTAATTCCATATTGAAGGAAAACACACTGATGTATGACATAAGTAATTTTATTTTTGAAATTAAAACAAATAGTCTTACAAACATGAAAAAATAATCGACATGGCTGGTTTGTGCTTATAATAGAACTTTAGAACTGTTTGATTTTTTTCTATGAAGAAAAGCCCATCACCCAGTAATGAGAAAGTGGTTTCAGGTTTGGATGCAGTCATGGACCAAAGGGGGATTTGTGTTGGACAATACTGAAATAGCTTTTTTCAAACAAAGAAATAGAAAATTATGAACAAAAGATTGTTCTTAATCATGTTCATGCTGGAAAAAGTATATATCCTTTTAAGTGCAGGGCTGTTCTCTTGTGCAGCAATCCCAGTCCAGTGAAACCATCTGTGCTGTATATAAAGTTAAGCATAAAGCTATCATGATTATAATGATCTTAATGCTTAAACAAGACAGCTTTTGGTAGGAATGTTTCCAATGCTGTGTCGTGCCACAGGCTGACATGATTTTGGGGTCTCATATTGGGGACCCCAGAGGTCAGGGCAGATGCTGGTGGAACCTCCCACCAAGGACTCGTCTGGGCTCAGAGCCAATTGCAGCCAGTGTGTGTGCAGGATAATTTCTCATATGACTGATTTCATACGTGGAGTCTATCTCTTCACATATATTTAAATATATTTAAATGCTGTTATTTGGAAGGGCAAATGATGACTGTAGCAGAAGTGGTATTGGATGGAGTGGAAACTTTTTGTTATAAGGGCTTCTGGTCCTTGTCCATTGAAGACTTGAGGAAGGGAGAAGGAGATAGCGATAACTGGGGATGAGGCGACATCCAGAGCATCTCTTGTACTCCATTCACAATTTGCACCAGTGGTTCTCGGCTGTTCAGAGGACTCACATTTCATTTCTCAATCCCTCTTCTCTCCTTTGCCTTCATCTGGGAAGCTTCGAGGAGCCACAGCAACCTGGCTGCCTCTCCACTTTCCTTGTGACGGCTCTGGCAGGACGTGCTTGGCCACAGCTTTCACTAGAGCTGTTCTCTCATACAACAATGTGCTGAGGAGCCTCATGGCCAGCAGACGCTGCCCCACTGGCAGAGATTTACAGCATAGCCTATAGGAAAGGATGGACCCTGTTCCCTGCCTCCAAACCACGCTGCTCAATGACCCCTCACAGGGATAATAGAATATCGCCGTGCTTTTTTGTTCTGACACTTTCCTCTTGCTCCAGTGTAAGATTTTACCATCTCTTGAAACCACAGAGGCAGAGATTGAAGGCAGTCCTTTGAATCTGTTAAAGTTTGACTGCAGGGTTCCTTCCGAAGCCTGCGCTAATTTTTAACAGAGCAGGAAACATTAAAAATAACCATGAGGGAAGATTTCCCAACTCAGGATTGTCCTCTTAATAATCTGTTTCCCTCCCCTTAAAACTCCTGTAACGCTGCTAAAGCAAGAACCTCCCTGCCAGCAGCAGTCATGGCACTGGAGGAGGAAGGCAGAGGGCCAGTTAGCTGGGCTGGCTCCTGCCTTGCTGTGAGCCAGGGATGAGAGATGTATGGGGAAAATGCTTATTACTTAGAAGAGCTTTTGCATGTGAACTGGAGCTTGCAAGCTTTACGCCTTCCCTTTTTGGTGAACTCAGACCTGTTCCCAAGCCTTCAGCTGGTCTCAGTGTTGGGCGAATCTCATTTTTGCAGTGAGAGGTGGCATTTTGGTGCTAGACCCAAGATTTCTGAGCTTCTACTGTGGAACAAAATCAGAATCTGTTTTAAAACATACCTAAAACATGCCCCTTCCTCTGAAACCGAAATATTGCATGGCCAAACCAAGGTGTGCAGTAAGAGCACATGACATAGTAACAAGCTTTGCTCAAGCCCCAGTGTCTTTTCTGACCTGTGTTTATAATCTCAGCAACATTATATAAATATGTATTGTTAAATAATACACCATTAATGTATATCAAAATATATATCATTATATAAATAATGTCCTCACCCAGGCGATGGTGGTGGGGATGCACCATGGTTTAAGTCATTATGCCAGCAGGAGCACCATGTGCCTGCATTACAGTTTGTGAGGGGTAAAGCCAAGGTGAGTAATTGCAGTTATCACTCAGCTGAGTTCTGCTCTGGCATGGTCAGAAAATGAGATCTGAGTGGATTACCAGTTAGGAATGGGTTCTAATGGTGACCACTGAATGATGTCATCTGGGACCACATCAATGTCATCTTCCGCAGAGTACCCAGGATCAATGGATTTCTGTCCCACTTGGCCGGTGCACTGATGGTTTTAGTCAGAACCATGTTTTGAGGAAAGTTGGTTGAATTTTCTCTCTGCCTTGTCTTAAAGCATCAAGTTTGTCCTAAGTAGAAAGTTCATCCCCTTTCAATGCAGTGAGCATTTAATTATGTCAAGTGTAATCACTGTGTGTGATTTGGAGCGAAAGGTTGTAATCGAGACTGGGGAAAGGCATGAGTGAAGTTTATCCCTGGGCAAAAAGCACAGCGTGAAGCCGCTCTGATGCTGTAATGGGGTGGCCAGAAAACTCACCTTTTTCTTAGACTTTGTGCTGATCATTTAAGCGATTTTGTCCCCCCAAAACGCAAACTTCTCTAGAGGAGGCTTTTGACTTGGGGAATAGGGAGTTACTTGTTTTCCTGTTTCTTACTTATCAAATAAACTAAAGATTGCTTCATCTTTAATTAAAATGACATGGAGCAGAAGTCAAATAAAAGACAATAACAGTCTCAACACATGGGTGCTCCTGAAAGTTGCAGGCAATCAGAAGCCCAGATTTCAGATGCTCTCTCCTATGTTACACATGCAACCCTCTGGCTGGAAACCCTCCCTTTGCTCATGTAGACATTTGGCTGGGCAGGTAGACCTCAGTCAATTAAATCTCCAGCCCAGAATAAGAAGACATTTAAAAGTCTGAGTTAGTCTTGTCCATTCAGCAGCACAGCTAGCCAAGGGCCTCTTTGAAAGCCCAATGGGTATTGTTTCTCTCAAGCGTTAAATGCTTTCCCTCAAACAAACATCCTTTGAATAGGCCATTGTTTTTCCTTCTGGATGTGCCTTTGTGGACTGATACAAGAATAGCTAAAAGCTGATGAATTGGCATTGTAGATTTAAAAAAGTAAAAAAAAAAAATCTGGATTCTACTCCTTTGAGAAGTTGAATGTGGTGCAAGTTCTGTGCTCAGGGCCCACATTTTGTCCTCTGGAGCTCAGAGACTTGCATCAGGTGAATTGCCTCAAATAATCATAATTTCAGGAAGAAGCTCCATGGACCCGATGTGTTTCCCAGCTGTTATAATGTAAGGGATTGAGGTGACCTAAAGTATGGAGGGATGTTAGAGGGAGAAGTAGCAGTTCGGTTGTGACCTGCAAGACTTTGCATTAACAGATGTGCCTGCATTCATTTATATCTTTCATTACCACTCCCTAGCAGTTGTGTATTGCTAGACCCTTATGAGAAACAATGCACATCGTGTGAACAATATAACTGATGTTTGTCACTTCAGAAACCTGGGCTCTGTAAAGAAATCCCCATTTATTTTCAGGTGGACATCTCTTGTGCAGGTCCCCCAGTCCTTGTAACACAGGTACCGATGCCCTGCCCAGGATTCAGCTACCTGGATTTACCTCATTTTCCTAACAAAGCTGTGTGTGTCCAGGGTTTCATATCCTAAACCCCATCACCACATCCCCTGCAGACTGATTTATTCCTTATCGATGGCCAGAGCTGTGAGCTGGAAGGATGCTGTTTTTAATGCTGCCATTGGGCTTCTCTTAGCCATCTTTCTCTTTTTGCTCAATTTCACCATCACAGATTTAAGCTGAACTATGAAGGGTTCACCCTAATCAGTTCCCTAAGGAATACAGAACACTTTGATGCTTTATCGTTGTGTTATGCCATAGTTTGAACTACATTTGCTTTGGTGGGTCCTCCTGGTTTACAGGGCTGTAACATGGGAAGATGTTTCAGCCCAGCACATCTGCACGTGAGCATATGTTGGAAACCTGGGTGTGGAAGCAGTTGTCTGAGGGCTTTGCTGAATAACAACCATTGCGCCATGTCACTTCGGGAACAGTTTGCAGGGCTGAGCCTTCTTTAGGTTTAAACAAGGAAAGGTTTTAAGCTCTTGGATGGCAGTTTGTGGATCAGTGGGAATGCAGTTCTGGGATTTACCTTAACTGTTGTGTGCTCCTCTTCATCCCCAAGTGCCTGTGTGCCAGCTCCAGCTGACAGCAGCTTTGGGTTCATCCATGGACCTTCGAGGACTTGTGCTTCCTCTCCCCACATGCATCCTTTCTCAAAAGCAAGGTTTCCTATGTTCAGTGACTTCATGTCAATTAAGGGTTTACATACTAGAAACAGTAGGGAAACAACCATTTTTCGTGTTGATTTGCCATGCACCCCTTCAGCAGCCCTAGAAAGGGAGACCTGGGGAAGAACTTAGGTAACTTAAGTGCTTGGTCCTGCAGATACAAGTGTGCTTTCAGCTTTGTACCACTGCAGGTGAGCCAAGCATGTAGGTATCATCCCACGGGGCAGATGCGCCCTTCCTTCTTCTGCAGCAAGACACCCATCAATGAGATTCACCATTACGGACTGAGGGTGATGGCTGATCCCCACATCTTGGGTAAAATGGTAGCGTTTCAGCAGGTCCTTTTGCAAAACAAATAGTTCAGGTGCGAGGTTGGTGTGAATCAGGCCCAGGATCTGCTCAGTTTAACCAAGTCAGGCATGTTTCGCTGCCAGAGCAGTGCCACCTTGTCCCTGTCACTAATCCTGTCACTTCCTTTCATGCTCCTTCATCCTCTGCAAATTGTTTAATGCCTCTTACTGCACTTCTGTGAAACCTTCCTGCTGGATTGCATGGATGAGGGATTAGGTGTACAAGTAACATAGCCAAAGATAGTACTATAAGCAAGTAGAGCCTCTTTCAGAGCATGAATGATCGCTATGTCTGTAAATTGGTGGGGTTCTTTTTTACTTTTTCTGTTTTTCAATAACATTGTCTTTTGCTTCCTTTTCCAGGGGCCTCTTGGTTTGGATGGCAAACCAGTAAGTAGCACCAAGTGCCAAATGTAACATGTCTTTATTCACACTGCTGTGCATTGTGAATAGAATGCACAACATTTCTAAAAGAAAAAGGCAGAATCTCAACTCTCACTTGTTCATTACTACATGTGTAACTGTTTAGGAGGTGAGATTGTATTTAGGAAAATTCTTCTATGGTCTGTAACATATGCAAGTTTATATTGTGAGCCAGGGCTGGCCGGCACAGACTCAAGGTGAGCTTTGCTTTACCTGTCAGCTCATCTTGGCTAGTGAAGGCTTTGCAGCAGGCCAAGTTGGGAAATAAACCCCAGTAGCACCTTGGGAGAAGCAAAGCCAGTGATCGTGGTTGCATGCTTTGGCACTAAAAAGGGCTACCATGAGGATAATTGTTCCCAAATTGGGTCCATTTTCCCCCAGAGAAGCCCAGATGGGAACTGCTTGAGAGTGCTCGGTGTCCATCCAATGCTTTGTGGAACAGCCTGGGCTTTACTTTATGAGCTGTTTTCTTGACTTCATTTTTGCTTGGAAGCCCTTCAGTTACTCAGGTTCTCTGCTCTTTTTTCTTACTTATTTTACAGAAACACAGACTTTTTTAGTTTTATGCTGGCTTTACCCCAGCCAGCTCCGATCCCTTCAGCTGGATGGTTGCTACACGAGGTCGCATCTCTAGTTTGTGCCAAAATCCCACTCTATTCCACCACGTTCACTAGAGGGCACCATTTGAAATCTTTTCAAGCTCTGGTCCTAAACGAACTGTGATTTTCAAAGTGGGCAGAATTGTTCAGGCTTTGCAATCAAAAGTTATTCCGGATGCTTATTTCTAGCCAGTTCGGGAGTGTTTTGCTATAGCTGTACATTGCTGTGGTTCTTCATCCTATCTCTTAAGGTAACAAATGTGATGAGAAGAAACCTAGAAATAAAGCATTAAAAAAGTAAAAAGGCCAGCTCAGACCACTGGGCTCAGGGTTTGGCTTTGAATTAGCAAAGCCCCGTGATGGAAGAGCAGCACAAACCCCAGCAGCAGCACCAGCAGGCTCCTGCGCCCACTGCCCTTGGCAGGCGCATGGATGTGGACTGCTGCGAGTTGTGTGTGTGCACTGGAACTCTGAGTGAGAGGCAGGGAACATCTCATCGAGAAAGCAAACTTATCAAATGGCCAGACTCAAACCAGACTGTTTATCATCTCTTCCATGAGGGTAAGGGGCCAGCAGCCTTGCTTCTGAGCTAAATGAGCAGCGGGATGGATGCTGCATGGAGATGCAGATGCTGCCACCGCCAGCCTCTTTGCTGACTTTACCCCACTGCATCCCACCAGCTCCAGCCTCAGCAAACACCATGAATTGGGCTGACCCCCAAGATTCAGTATTTTTCTGTGCTGGAAGGAGGATGCAGAGCAGGCACATCAAAGCATTGCTCTGTGACTTCTCTTAGGGGCTGCAGAGTGTCTCTGCCTGCCTGCCTTACAGAAAGCTGCTTAGAGGGAAGATGACTTATGTCTTCAACAAATAGGCCAAAGAAAGCAGCCCATCCTCCTTGTTTATTTCAAACAGATGTATAATTGTTGTAATGATATGCTGAGCATGTGTTTTTCTAGAAGTGATTTAATACTTCAAGAAATCTCTTGCATCTATTTTAGAGTCATGTGTTTGTGAGCGGCTGTCACGCTGCCTGCCCTGCCCCGGTCCTTCTCTGGTCCTCTGTCCTGGCAAGAGCAGGCAGGACCTTGTTGGTGCTTTTGGGGAGAGTGCTGTTCATGTAAAGCAGTGTACAGCTTAAAATCATAGCATGTTTAACTTGATGATTGTGAACGTGGCTTGGGTTTGTGAATTGATAAATGCAGTGATGTTATGTGCATTGATGATTCTGCCATTTCTTAACTTGGATCCTTCTTATGTGTTTCCAGGGACCTCCAGGACCAAAAGGGGAAAAGGTAAAGACTGCATTAATATGTGGCTTTAGGGGAAGCAGTTGTATATTCTCCTCCTGCTGTAATTCCTTCAGGTTACCCCAAATACACCAGCATGACATTACCAATGGGTTTTGTTGGGATGTGGAGCTGTGACAGCGGGTTCTCAGGTTGCTCTTAGGAAAACCCCGGGAAGGGGAGGACAGAAATAATTGCAAATATTAGGAATAAGTATGTCCTTAAAGTTCATCCATGCTGTAGGGTTCCTGGTAACCCCTTAAGGGTTAGGAGAGTGGCATACAGCTCTCTTCTTGCCTTCCTCCAAGAGCAAGGCTGCGGCCTCCATCGCTCTCTGTTTGCATGTCATCCTCCCATGAAACTAGATCAGCCGAAGAAGGTCGTTACTGTACTGAAAGTGAAGTTAATCCTCACATGTGTAGGACATAAGCAGTTGCTAGGGGAGCCTTAGAGTTGGAAACAATCTGCTATTTCTGATTTATTATCTGTTTCATTGCCTGCCAGGGCAGAATCATCCCTATTGTGTTGTCTCAAGCCCTTCTCCTCCCTAGTTTTGAATACGTTAAGCAATAGGACTCTTGCCACTTCCCTTCTGTGCTGTTCCCACATCCAGCTGACCCTGTGCTTGGTCCTTTGTGGTTGCAATTTGAACTCTAATAGCTGACCCTTGCTGTTTTGCCTGATGCACAGGGTGAAGCAGGGGACATCGGCCCAAGGGTAAGTAGTGACACAGCACATTGATTTGTACTAAGATCTGGTTGGGTTTGGTCATTGCACAAAACAAGGCTTTGTGCAACTTTGTCACTGCAAACTGAGGTAGGGCAACAGTTCTGGAAACGTTTAATTTTGCTATTGGAGCTCTTTGTGGTGGTTTTCCTGTCTTTGACCATGGGGGAAACAAGAGTTGAAGACCTTTGGGTACTTCATGAAGGTTTTCGCTTTTACTGGATTTGCCTATCCCAAATTGCCTCTTCCAGTGTCAGAGGCAAGCTCCGTGTTTCTCTTGAATCTGTGCTACTCATTTGTTTGCATTAGAGCACCAGTATGTGCTGGTAAGACCTAGTGTCCCAAGGAAAGGCCTGGCACGGTGTTGTATAGGATGGAAAGTTCCTTCTCTCTTGCTGAGTTACCCACCTGGAAGTGTGGTCGCACTCCAAAGGCTGCCTTTGAAAAGAAAGGGTTTAAATTAACTGTATAATGAGGGGAAACTGTTTTGGCTGTAATGTGTGGAAATTAGTGGAGTTTTGTGGAAATGGCTCTCATGGGGCTGCATGGAATTGAGATCTACTGCAGTGCATCAGGATAGGTCCCCATGGGGCGCAACAGGAATGTGGCTGTCCCATGGTCCTCCCTGTGGTGCTGGTGATGGCAGCAGTAGCACAAAGTCTCCCATGTTGGGGATGAAACAGGAAGGCTTACTATGAGGTGTGTGGTATTTCCAAGGTGGGCTCTGTCACAGTAACAGAGGTGAGTTATGGGCTCCTGCTGGGAACCCCATGGTGGAGATGTGCTGAGATGCTGATGTATGGTGCCCATGCAGAGGCCAGATTTGGAGCTGGCATCTAAGGGCCAGTTGGTAGGTTTTGATGTGGTTGCTGGAAGCGCAGCCAGGACCTCAGTGGTTAATGTGGGCAGAGATGCCTTGGAGTCATTTTTCTCTTTTCCCCTGGAGGCTCCTAAGTCGGTATTTGAAGTTGGTATCACTTCCTGAAGCAGCTCCCAACCACCTTGGGTACATTTGGAAACGTCACTCTTGGGCTCCGAGGGCCCCTAAAACTTCTCCCGTAGATTTATGCCCTGCATGGCTAAGGAGGGGCTTGGCGTAAGGACCCAACGTTGCCCAGGTGCCCACCCCATACTCAGAAAAGGCTTTAGGAGGTGATTCAGCAGCACATGAGTGTGAGCTTTCACTCCCTGACTGGGGCTGTGGATGACTTTGAGGCTGGTGACTTGGGCAATTCCAGAGGAGATGCTGCTCAAGGCTGCTGTGCTCTGTGCTGCTGGATGATGTGGGAACCCACTTCCTGCTGCGGGAGATGCTCAGGGGACAGGCTCCATCTGGACTCACAGGGGCAAGTGCCAGCTCCCGAGGTAACTCTTGTCCCATGCTTTAACCTACCAATGAAAATATGAGCTTTTTTTGTTTAATCCTGATCTGCGTTACTTTTAGATTAATTTATGTCCTTTTGCACAAGAGCAATGTAAAAGCTTACAAACAATTTGGGAAGAAAGGGAGAGAAACAAGCCTGGGCAGAGCCATGCACAAGTAGGTGTGGAAACTGGTGCCTGGCTTTGAAAATAGCATCCTTTATGTCTGCAGACAGGGTTATGGATTGGATATAAAACTTCTTAATACCATCTGGCACAGATTGGGTTTTATTTCTTAATGTAATCTATCTTCTTCCTCAAGTTTCAGTGCTGGCTTTGTTCAGCTGATTTTGAAAGATGTGTTGCAGCAAGTCATCGCATCAAGGGGAGGATAAATAACTAGGGATATATCCAGTGCCCTCTCTCTTGTAAATGTTTGTCTACGGGCAGTGGAGTGGGGATAATGTGTGTCAGTGAGCACTAAAATATTATCATTAGGAATGATAGATTAAAAGAGAATGATGCCCAAGGCAGATTCGTCTCAGTGGAAGTGAGATGAAGGCAATTAGAGACTAGCTACTGAACGTGTTCCTGTCTGCACTGCTTCTCTTTCTGTCTTTATTAAACACCTGCAACCAGCACAGACAAAAAAGAGACTATTGCACGTGTGAATGGGCCTGATGGCAGTTGTTGGAGAGTGATTTTGGAGAGCTGAATGAAGAGTTCGCATTGGGTTGTCTTAGGCACTGGGCACTAGTTCTTGCAAATGGCATCAGGAGGGTTTTTGCGCAGCCTCACCTTGTCAGGATGTGGAATAAACGTAATCAGACACACTGACAAAAAGCATGTGAGCGTGTTTAAAAGAAGGCACCGAGAACAGATTCCCTCTGCTCTAGGTTGGAAAGAGGGAGTTGAAGCAGGATGCTGCCAAGGCTGGGACCGCTGTGCCCTGATACTTGTGCTTGTACTCCTCTCTTGAAATCAAATGTATTGCTACACTAATGAAAAGGACTGTTTTAGAAACCAGACCCGCTCCCTGAGCTTGGAAGCTCTTTACTTGGGTGGTGCTCAGCAGTCTGAGGGGTAAGAAAAAGGTTTCAGTTCCTGACTTACTCCTTGGGTTTTTCTGCAAATCCCAGTTAATGCTCTTGCGTATCTTCATGCACATAAGAAGCCATAAAACTCAGTCCTTTGGGTCTACCACAAAACCCTTTTCTCCCAGTAGAGCCTTTTTGGTTTCTGTAGTATCTGGAAGATCTGGCCAAGCGCTAGGGCTCTCTGTCTCCATTCATTTCAGTGTGGCATCAACTTGGGGTTTTAAAATCTGAGGGTTTCAGCATTGTTCCTCCGCAGAATGGCTTGAAAGAAATCCTTGGGAGGAGTTTGTTTGCCAGGGTTGATCAGTTTTTCCCATGTGGCTGCCTTTCTCTTCGCTTTCTAAGACGATTGTGTTAGAACATCCATGCTCGATGTACCTATGCATGCCTGCTACTAAGCCTGTCCTGGGAGCTGGGCAAGAGGTGGGTTTGCCTGTGCAATATTGACCCCAAAACTCAGGTTTGGGGCTATCTGTTGTTTGTGTGAAAGGTTTAAAAGGTCCCTGGATGAATGGATAAGAGGTTTGACCCTTAGAAACCTTCCAAAATCTTCGTGGAGGATGTGCTTTGTGTTCTCACAGAGCTTCTTGTGGCTTCGCACCATTGGCTTTGGTCCTCCTGTGGACATGTGCAGGGATGGATGGGGGGAAAGGGAGACACAAGCAATGTCCTGAGAAAGGAAATGTCTCTTCTCCCTAGATAGATAAGTGGAAAGGCTAAAAGACAATAGCAATGACTACTGACATGGTCTGAATACATTGTTTTTGCATCATATGAATCTGAGAGATTTGTCTGCATTTTATGGGCTGGGGAATACATTAGCATTCATTTTAGCCTCTGAAAAAAAGATAGTATTTGGTCTCGGGAGAAATGCTGGGATATATCCCTGTGGGATCTGCTGGAATAATGCTCTTTATTCTGCAGAAAGCCCTGCAGTAGGGAAATCCTCTGTACCCCAGCTGCTTTGAATGTCCTATTGTGCAGTAAACTAACGAAAAGATACTTGTTTCCCTCTGTTTACTAACTACCAAGCTCCAAAGTATCCAGAACGTTAAAACAACCACTGTTGGCTACCTACATTAGTTTTCCTCCTTCAGCAATTAATTATCAAAGAAAAAATGTTATATTATTGTTACAGCCTTTAAAACTCACTCTTCTGCTGTGCTTTCATCTTAAACTCTTGCTCTTTCCTCCTCTGCCTTCCACTGTACCTGGCTAGATGGTTTTTCCTCACCTCAGTCATGGATTTCTGGCTAATGATCAGCTTGTCTTTAGCCGGCGAGTGCTCAAGGTAGACTTATCAAACATGCTGGTTTGCTGTGGTTCTTTGAGTTGCTTTTGTTGCTGCTTTCTGGCTGATAGTGCATTATTGTCACTACTACGTTCAGAGGCGCTTGTTGGGAGTGTGCCTAAGTGAAACCGCATTGGAATTCAAGGGGAGTTTTGTCAAAGCAGAGGAACATAAAAGTGATGGGCTTTAGTATTTGGTCCTTTGAGAACTGGGAATCAAGCAGCAAAGTCCTAGAGATGTTGATATGAACAGTGCTGGTAAAATAAAATTCTTTAAAACTAGAGTTCTCTGAATCCTCTTACCCTGTGACGTTATAATTAGGCAAAACTCAGTGACTCTTGACATAATTGGATGCAGTGTTCAGCATTTGCAATGGGCTTTTTTTTTCCCACTATGCAAGTGATTTAGGAGCACAGATCTTGTTGAAAGGCCGTGGGATCTGTGCTGCTAAGTCACTTAAGGACTTGTGAAAAATCCCACACTTGTCCTCGATTTAAGGGCAGACCACATATTAAGCACAGTCCTCTTACTGCCTCAGTGGTGACTCTTCCAGATGTTGCTAGAAGATTTATGAGGTCGCCTTTCCGTGAGGTTTTCCATTGTGCATCTGCATGGATGTGCCCAGCCAGAGCCTTGGGCGGGTTGGGAACTGATAACTGGGTGGTGGAGCCCCATGGGAGCACCCCCAAGAGTGGGCACCCACCAAACCTTCACAATCACACATAGATACAGCTGCTGCTGTTTCCTTTGCATCCAAGCAATGCACAGTGTGACTTATGCTGGATGTTCGTATATGACCTTGGCTGTATTAAAAGCATACAATTAAGTGCTGCTTATTTTTGTGGGTGTTTTGGTGTGGTGCACTGAGCTGTGGGAGTGTGTGCATGCCCCATGCCAGCATGTTGTTGGGTCTGGTTATTTCTAGTAGTTTCCATGCAGACAGTCACTGGGCAAGCACTTAATGAGCTAAAACCTCATTGGAAGGCATTGAGCAAAATCCTGGTTAAGAAACCAGACCCAAAGGGTGTGAATTGGCCATGAGCTCACTTCCAGCCTTCCCAATTGGAAGCTGTAACTACATTCCTCTGGGACAGCAGAGGCCGGGGTGCTGATGGCCCAGGGATGCAGTGCATGTCTTGGGGCCACCTCTTGCCGGTGCTGCTTCACCTCATCGTGTCTGTGTGAACTTCTTCCAGGGTGATCAAGGTCGAGATGGAGCCACTGGTCCCCCCGGTCCTCCAGGACCCCCAGGTGCCCGGGGGCCTCCTGGTGACACGGGAAAGGATGGACCAAGAGGACCTTCAGGCCCCCCTGTAAGGATGGGAGAAGCGCAGAGAGCACATGCTGGGCAGTGCCCACCCCAGTGAGGAAGAGGAGAGCGAAGGGTGTCCCCTATCCTAGCGCTGCCACCCTAACCACTGGGTCCCCAGCCTGAGCCATGCTGATGCTGCTCATACAGCAAAGCCTTGGGGCATGGGGCCAAGGGAGCAGGAGGTGGCGTTCCATCATTCCATCTTTGGTTTTGGAGCAAAGAGCTGGTTTGGAGCGTGTATTTGCAGGTGCTGGTTGTAACTGGAAGAGCACGGAGATCTCTTTCCCAGTCTGTGGCTATTGGATGAGCTGTTGCAAATCTCCAGATCGCTGGCAATCTATTTAATAAACGAAAATAGGCTAAACCATAAGGTTGCTGAACATTCTGATTGTGGATGAGCATTCTGGAGAATCAGGGCAATAGCTTCAATGTTGACCTTTTTACTTTGCAGGGTCTCAAAGGCGAGCCGGGAGAGGAAGGCCTCGTGGTTAGTATTGCCCAGGAGCATCCGTATGTGTGTGCCCCTCGCCCCTCTCACTTTACATCCCCCTTCAGCTCGCTGCAGCAAGCGGGTTTGTGTCATTGCTTATGGACAGCAAAGAAACCCCATGGGAAATTATAGGTGCATTAAAATGGATGTTTGCCCAGGGATACCTGTGCCCTGGGGAGAAGAGAGGCCGGTCTTTGTCCCCTTGGCTCCTCTGGAGGGATGTGCTGCTCCTGTATCCCCACTTCTGCCCCTCTGAAGCATCTTGGCATTGAAACTCCAGTTCACTACGGTCTAGGTTAGATAAAAAGGTGTTTATTATCCATGAAATACACAAGACCTAAAAGAATATGTGTTATTTATTGGGAGGACAGAGAAGTTACAGCTGGAATTGTAAGGGAAGGTGAGAAGTTGGCATCTGTTGGGAATGTTTTTATCCTGTTATACTTTATTAATAGTCAAACAACCGCTCTTATTTTCAACAGGGTGCCAGGGGACCTCCAGGACCAAAGGTGGGTAATAAGTAATTTCTCATCTGCCTAATTTTAACAGGAAATACTGAACATACCTTTTCTGCACTGGACTTGCACTCATATGTTCATATGTTCATTAGCCATTGACTCGGAGCTGGTCTGAAAGTGTCACCTACTCAGTATCAAACCACTGCCTGTGCTAAAACCTTGAAATAGGGGTGGAAGGATCCATGGGGGGCTGGAAGCTGGTGTGCTGTGGGAATGTGCTTTCTTGCATTTGCAGGGGGGGGGTGTCAAGATGATCAACACAAGCCAAGTGTTTGAATGTTACAATTAATTTTGACTATCCACACAATTTGGCTTATTTTCTGTTATGTCCCTAAACTTTTCTCCTCTGTGTGTGTTGCTGTTGAAGGGTGAGCCTGGTATCCAAGGGAAAAAGGTAAAATAGTGATTTTTTTATATATGTATGTATATATTTTATTATTATTATTTCCTTTTGCTCTGCTCTGTGCTCAACTAAAGAAACCACTGCCAGAGACCAATGGAGAATCCATGCATACTGAGCCCTTCCGTGCGTTCCCTGGGGTTTCTCTCCCAAGCAACCCCAAAGCATGGGCACGGCTGTGCCTGCAGCCTGGTTTTCATTACCACGAGCAAGCCAGAAGCTGCAATCACATCTGCCCAATAGACAAAGAATGAAATAGCAAATGCCAAGCAAAGCAGTAGGTCTTGAGCCCTTTCTCTCCAATAATTCAAGCTGAACCAAGAAGCGCCTGGGGACTGTTATCTGCCCCCGGGATGGGTTTTTGAGGTTCCTGGGGCAGGCACCATCACACAGCACCTCGGTCTCATGGGGATTGCCACTCTCTTGAGGACAAGCACACTGCTTGGGTCGGGTGTTGAAGACTGCAGGAGATTTGCATGCCCCAGTTCTCCATGTTTTCTTCTGGTGGTGCCACCAAGCAGTGGATAAATCACTGCCTTTAAGTGAAGCAAAGCACTGACAGGTCCCAGCCTTTCACTCTTACTGCTTTGCTCCCAAAACAGACGTGGCCAATTCATAACTGGCCTGTAAAATTAATCTCTTCAGCACCTGTGGAGTGGTTTTACTCCAAGAGAACAATGAAACATGATGAGTGGAACAAGGAAACCTGGCAGATGGGCGTCCTGATGAAGTCCATGAGGATGGGTGGCAGCTCGCAGGTCTTTGGGACCAAAAAAGATCTTGAATGGATTAAATATTTAATTTCTATTAAAAAGGAGATGGCACCTTCCCCAGGGCCAGCTGTAAGGAAATTCTGGGAGATCCCATCCACCTCCCTGGGAGCAGAGGAAGCAGAGCTGGGTGGGAGCAGGAGACCACACCAGAGGTTCCTCCTGCAAACCCGAGTGGGTCTCAGGTCTATGCAACACTGAGTGGGGTCAAATGATGTGTTGGATCCTATGGTGAGTGTGTACAAGCTCTTTGTGTTTCACTTTTTGTTTCACCAGGGTGATGATGGGATCCCTGGGGAACCAGGACTTATGGGCCCTAAGGTATGTTCTGCCCTGTGCCCATCTAATGTAAATGTTTGGCAGCACCTTGGCTATCTGTTTTCTTGGCACAGTATCACAGTTGGGGCAGGTTGAGAAGCACATTTCTATCTGACATGCCCCATCCCTGGCAGTATTCAAGGCCAGGTTGGACACAGGGGCTTGGAGCAACCTGCTCTAGGGGAAAGTGTCCCTGCCCATGGCAGGGGATTGGAACTGGATGAGCTTTAAGGTCCCTTCAACCCAAAACATCCTGTGATACTGTCAGATGGAAAAAGAACAAAAGTAAGTGAGAAAGAGAAGCATAATCCATCCCTCTGCCACAGTAACTCTTCCTAGAAGTTTGCAAACACAACTTGACTATGGCAAAGAACTGCCATTTAGAGGCTCCTCTTGCAGAAATAAATTGGGGAGTGTTGCTGGGGCTGGCCTGAAGCTGGGGTTTGGGATGTGGATGCAGGGGGGGGGTCTCCATGGGAGCCTTTCCCAGATGCTGTGGTTTAGGGGCTAACTTTATGGCTGAACATCCCACCTGCAGCCATTAAGCCAGAAAGCTTCATGTTTATCTCAAAACCTCCTGTTTTGCACCTAGGCAATGTGATGTATTTCAGGCTAAAAGGAGAGCTTTGCTCACTCATCCATGTAAAAGAAAACATAAAGCAAGACAATTGTAACCCGAATAAATCTGTTCCATCCTACCCGTTATAGCATTTGTCCAAATTGTCTTGTTTTCAGGGAGAAAAAGGAAGCGTGGGTCCCAAGGGAGAGAATGGCACAGATGGCTTGCCAGGACCCAAGGTAAATAAAAGCCCATTAGCTGGGAAGCTGGGCACAGGGCTGCTGAGGCACAGAGTATTGTAGGCCTTTGCCTTCTAAAGGCTCATAAAATGCCCAAACTGAAACAAAACAGGGGGATGTCAAGAAGTATTTTATTTTCTGGTAATTCAATGAAAGCTGCATTTCAGCAGAGATCAGCGTAAGAGTTTTTAAGATGTTTTTCATTGAATTGCCTGGTTTTCCCCAAGAGAGCTGAACCTCTGCTCCCATGTTGATCGGATGCATTGATGGCAGCGGCATCACTTCAAAGCCCAGCACGCTTACGTGCCATCCTGTTGTCCTGACCTTCATCACTGCCAAGCAATGCAACAAGAGATCTTGATATGTTAAGTGGTGATGATGAGACCCGGACAGCATTCGTGGGCTGTTAATTCCTTCCTCATCTGCTTCTTATTTAGCAGGATGTGTTTCTATATCAGTCATGGCTCCTTCTTGGGCAAGAAACTGTATATGATGAGGAAACATGGGCTCAGGTGACCCTTAGCCACTGATGTTTTTCCTAAAACCACATTAGCAGTGTTTGTTCCCTTGGTATCTGCTGTATTGAGTTTTCCTATGGAGACTATTTCTGTTTATACCATTTTCTACTTTTCAGAGGGCTTTAATTTGACCAGCAAATGGAGAGGAAGGAATTTGGCACAGCCCTTTTCCTTAAACTCATGCCCAAAAATGGTTTAAACGCATCAGCTGAAACTTTCCAAATGTGCAGAATTCAGCCTAAAGCAAAGGTGGAGCCGTCTGAAGCTTCAGCACGAAGAGCTGGAGCTTGGCACGCTCGGAGCAAGCAGTGGAGCTGGGGAGCAGCACCATGCATCACCCTTACAGGGATACGGGATGCTCAGCCCTGAGCAGGCCGCTCTGCTCCATCTCTTCTGCAATGAGATGTTTTCTTGCTGTCAACTAGTTCACGCCAACGTTATTTTGTGTAAAATATATTTGCTCTGAAGTCAAATCTGGTTTTTTTGCTAGAAGCAGTTCCCTGTTGGTGCCGCACAGTTTCTTAATCTAAAACGTATCTTGGCACCTCATGTAGTTGCAGTGTTTTTAAGATAAATACCCTATATTTTCCTTGGTCTCCGTGAACCAAAAATGTGATTTTGCTTTTCAGGGTGAACCTGGTGAGAAGGGAGGAGTTGGCTCCATCGGACCCCGGGTATGGATGTTCAGGGTTTTGCTTTTTCTGTTTGGAGTTGTGTATTTGCCTTGACCTGAGCTGTTCCCCACCACCTCTTTCTGCTTAGTCTGTGGCTGAATCACCTCAGGATCAGTTCAGTGCTAGAAAATAGAGATGATGCTTATTTAAACAAACCCATATGTAGGAACTGAACACTGCCATGGGAGATATTAGGAAGAAGCTCTTCCCTGTGAGGGTGCTGAGGCGCTGGCACAGGGTGCCCAGAGAAGCTGTGGCTGCCCCATCCCTGGCAGTGTTCAAGCACAAGTGTTCCTTACACAGATTTATGCCCTTTTGAGGTTTGGTTGGATGGCAGTTAGAGCTGTCAGACTAGGAATGGATCAAATCAATGGTGTTTTAAGGTGATCCCCAAACACTGGGGGTCAGGTCTCTGCTTTCGTACCACCTGCTTCTCAGATGCTGTAAAACTAAATAGGATTTGTCCTGGTTGCAGGGTCCCCCTGGTCTGAAAGGGGAACAGGGTGACACTGTAGTGATCGACTATGATGGCCGAATCCTGGATGCTCTCAAGGTAAGCTCTGCTCCAACACCATGCTGATTCCTGTGGGTTAGTGCGAAAGAGTTGATTTCATCTTGGGGCTGAGGATATTTAGGATATTTAGGTGGCAAAACTCAAGGCTGTGAGCTCAGGCTGGGTACCAGGATGGTGGGGTCCAGCTGTGGGATGTGAGCTAATATTCTGCAGGTAAAAGCAACCCCCAACACAGCCTGTGGCATAGTAACTGATGCAGTGAGTGTGAGCTGCCAAATTACAGCTCAAACGCTGCGGGTTGCAGGGTGTTATTCCCATGGCACACTGTGGAACTGTGGTTTTCCCTCTGCATCCCCTGGAGTGGTTTTGTTTGCAAGTAGCAGTTGGGATGCAGGAGGAAGGGAAACGATGCCTGAGCCCTAACCTGCCCGACCCAGCATCACCCTGCTATTTTCATTATGGTGAAAGAAGCTGAATAGAGTCAATACAGACATATTTGAGACCCATCCTCATTGTTTTACAACAGGCTGCAGGGATACACAAAGTGATGGTAACTACTGTTTGCCAGGTGTCTGCATGCAGCTTTGTGAGTGGGGTTTGTGGATTGCGGTGGTTGGAGAGGCTCCATCAAACATCTGGAGACTTCATGTGCTGGACCCAGCACCTCTCCCGTGTTCTGCATGCGGAGATTGCCAAAGGGCACATCACTGAACCTCACTAACATTCCTGTTTTCTTGCTTATGAGCTGTTTGCAGTGTTTGTGCGCTGACCTGTCTCATGGGCAGAGCTTTGCAAAGGATTCTGCTGTGATTAAATGTCACAGTATTTGAGTGTGCAGTCATGGAAAAAGGTGCTTGAGGAGGTGGTGCTGGTTTGGTTTTCAGCTGAGCGAGAACATGAGGTTTTGCTGCTTGAGATAATTCACAAGTTCCAAGTTATTTGTTTGTCTCAAGGTGGTTCGTGGTCTCCACACCCAGCAATGCACAGCAAAACCAGCCTATTTATGTGTGCAAGGTTTTCCTGCTCACCCCGACTCCTTCATTTCCCCTCTTCAATTGCACTTCCCTGGCTGGTTATCCCTGTTTTCAGCAGGATGCTTTTCCCAGGCCAGCTGGGAGAGGGGAGAATGCAAAAAGAGACCATCAGATTTGGGGCCACACGTCCAGCTAAAGGCATGTTGCCTCTTGCCACATGTGCTGCTGCACTGGTACACCCAGCTAGCTCCAATTGTGTTTCCTTTTGCATGAACATCCCTATGCCAGAGAGGCCCTTGGTTACTTCATGTCAGCTGAGCTCATCACGACGTTCAGGCAACCCCAATCATCCGAGTGTCTGTTTAGATCGCGGTTGGGAGCTGCTCCCAGCTCATCCAAGGATTATGTGCCATATTCATCATGCTCATCCCTATTTTGTTTGCTGTGTTTCAGGGTTCACCAGGTCCCCCAGGGCCACCGGGCCCCCAAGGTGCTCCAGGTCCAAAGGTGAGCCCAATCTCTGCAGTGTTTCCTACAGAGTGATATGGTCAGTAGTGGTTCTCCATGTAGAAATTGTCCTCCAAGCAAAACCATTCTATGATTCTATGAAGCATTCTTACTGCTGCTGTCAAACCTGGCAATGGCAAACCCACAACCACAACAGCTGATACACGTGAATAACTCGTTTCCTTGCAAAATGCTCCCCTGAGATGATTTTCTGATTCCATTTACCATGGGCTCCCCTTTCTTTGTGTCACTGCAGGGAGAGCTGGGCTTGCCGGGTCCGCCTGGGCTGGATGGTGAAAAGGTGCGTGGGGCATGGCTGGATCAAGTGAGACCTTGCAGGAACTGAGTTGAAAAGGAGCTTATTGTGTGTCTGTGAGAGCTGTCGCTGTGAAAAGCAAATCTCAGCCTGCCAAGAGCAAGCTCTGCCCCATAATGTTCAGCTGCATCTCCTTGCATTAACCACCCTTTGCCTATGGCACCATGCTCAGCTATGAGCACGCAGATGCTGCTCGTGGCCACATCTGCCTAGCTAGAGGGGCTCCTTTTATAAGTGGTTCATCAGACGCATCAAACCTTGTTGTAAACCCTCCCAACCCTAAGCGGCTGCAGTCCCTGCTCTGGCCCAGCCAAATTCTGCTGCGCCCGCAAAAGTGGCACATGTAAGTTTTAATGTTAAAATCTGTTTTCGTGAGCTCGTGCTGCAATATGGAGACAAACAGCAGAAAGGCTGTTTCTAAATGGTTTTCTTGTAAGTAAGTTGTTTTCTGTAAACTTCCAGGGTCCCAAAGGAGCGAAGGGTGACCAGGGCAGCACGGGGATCACAGGACAGAAAGGAGAGACAGGAGAAATGGGCTTAGCGGGTCCACCGGTACGTCCCTCTCTGTTCCTGTACGTTTGCTGCTTGGTTCTTCTATGTATTGATGTCTGCAAGTGCTCAGGGTAAGGCTGGGTTTGCTGATTTAAGCAGTGGCCTGTCCCCATCACGTTACTGCAGCACTGGAGGATGTGGGAGCTTTGAATTTCCTTTGCTAATGATGATAACGGCTTAGTCAGAAGGAGATCTAAGCCAGCAGCAAGAAGAAAACGCTTCCTCAAAGTCCCCTGGGGATGAACACGAGCTTTGCTGGAGTTAGGAGGAAGACAGATGTAATTTTCTCTTGTTTTTGCTTTCCTGGGAGATGCACCACGTCAGCGGTCCTTTTCTATCTTTTAGGGAGCAGAAGGACCAAAAGGAGACAAAGGAGATAAAGGGGACACCGGGTCACCGTGTTTGCAGAACAATCATGTAAGATCCTGGCAACTTAAAGCCTCTTCCATGATGTGGCGTCAGGCGAGGTTGGGGGGTGCAGGCTGAGTTGCTGGTCCCACATCCATCAGCATAGTGAAGGGGAGCAAAACCCAACTACAAGAACTTGTACTTTGCTACAAGAACTTCCAGATGTGTCTAAATGGGGTTTATCCGTGTGGGAAGAATGCTTTGCACACTCAGCACTGCAAAGTTACTTTAGGTTTTGAATTGATGGTTGAGATACTGGATGCTGCTGTTGGAATTACGTTTTGTTCTGAAAACATACTGGGCTCCTTGCAGTTTTATAGCGTTTCAGCATCCTTTTTTCCTTATCAATGCCTTTTTCTTTTAAGCAAAAGTGGTGAGGTTTGATAGTTTTTAATTAATGATATGAGAGCTCCAATTTTGTTCTGCATTTTTTGGGGTTTTTAACCAAAAGGGCTGGTTCCCTCTGGTCTGTGCAAAAAATGGCATCATTTTCCATTACATCCATTCTGTGATTGGCAGATACATGGCTCACACTTCTCATTCTAGAGGCCAGCTTGATTCATGTGCTTGTTAAGATTCATTTATTTATAAACACTACAAGCAACTCTGATTAGCAGGTATTTTGATTAAAGCTATTAAATCAGAGGGCACTAAATCATGATTCTGGGCCATGTGAGGTTTCCATTCCCAAACTGTCTTGTCCCTGTGTTCCATTCACATGCTGTTTAATTCCCTTCTGCAGATCATACCCGAGCCTGGACCCCCCGGATTACCCGGCCCTATGGTAAGACTCTGGGAAGCAGCTTGTGCACTTGAGCATTGCTGCAGATTTGTATCACAAGTGATTAGTTAAGATGAGGGTGGTTTGCTCTGTTTAATCGCTGTGGGCTGCTGTGGATCTGGGATCAAAACCAGGGAAGAGCTGCAGCATTGTGTGCTATCTTTGGAAGCGCCTGATTTAGGAGAGTACATCAGTGCTTATGGCACATTTTGCAAATAACCAAGTTGTTCCTTGGAATGGGGAAAAGAGAAAACCTTATGGGATGGGAAAGCCTGTTCCCCACCTCAACAGTGTCTGTATTCCCATAAACTTGCCCAAGTCATTAAGATTTGTGCCATCAACTGCAGTGGGAGAGGATGCGGGTGGCGATGAATACACAGAGCAGTTTTGGTGCAGGTATCTAAAGTGTTTGGTACCTACGATGCTACAAAAGACGATGCTCCAAAAGGCTGAGGAGCTGTCAAGGGCATCAGGAAGGCCAGGATGTGTCCAGGCTTGGAGGGCCATGGTGGCAGGATGCCACCCTCCAGAGCTTGCTGTCACTTCAGTCAGCAAAGCTCATGTCGCAGAGCTTTATTGTTGCAAAGTTGCTCTTTTCCACTTCCCCTTCCCCCTGATTTGACGTCAGAGAACCAAATAAACTGCCACCTGTCTTGAAAAGAAATATTTGGCCATTGTCAGCCCATAATTTGAGCAAGAAATGGTTTGGGAAGCAAACTTTGAGCTTTGGTTTTGAAACTGTGTTTTGCTCAAATGCACCATTGTCTTTCCTGCAGGGTCCTCCAGGAATCCAGGGGCCTAAAGTAAGTCAATAAATGAAATGTCACCCACTGTTTCCCGGCTGCCAGTGCATTATTTACAGGCTCACAAAGGCCTGTCAGCTCTGGGGACTGATGTTTTTGTGACAACACATCCCTTGGTTATGCCGTTGAGCAGTTTGGCATTGCAGCAAACAAGCCATTTTTCCTTCCAAACACATTTATGATCCTAAACCTCCTTCCAGCACAGAGTCCTGAGAGCCACTGGCACGTGCAAGTCAGGGTTTCCAAACCCACAGCATAAACCTGTGTTTTCAACTACTTTCTTATATGATGTAGTCAAGAGGAAGGCATTAACAGCAGCATGGGTATAAGCACCCCAGAGATGTGGCAGGAGGTGGTGGATGCACGGGGTGGCAGAGCTGCCAGGTCTATCTTGGCTGATGCCATTTCGTTTCTGCAGGGCTTGGATGGTGCGAAGGGAGAAAAAGGTGACAGTGGTGAGAAGGGCGACCACGGCCACACTGGACCCGCTGTGAGTTGTTTTGCCATGCCTCATTTCTGGCCATCAACAGCAACCTGTAAAGCAGCTATCCCAATGCTGTGTTTCCCTTTTCTCCAAGGGTCTCCCAGGTGCTCCAGGGCTCATCGGCCTACCCGGTACCAAAGGAGAGAAGGTAGTTATTGGTGTGGGGAAGCAGTGGTGGTGGTGTGGTGTAATCCTAAAACAGGGGCTGTAAACTCTTTCCATAGTGGGTCCCACCAGAGCTGGGCTTACCAGCATGACCCCAGTGTGTGGTGAGGGGCTCCCCTTTGAACCTCAGGGGTTGGTAGGTGAGCCCCATATTTTACCAAGTGGGTATAAGTTTGTCTGCAACACCAAACTCGATACAGCATGTCTGAACTTTTATTTTACTATTTTATTACTGCAGGGAAAACCAGGGGAGCCAGGATTGGATGTGAGTATGGAAAACATTACTTGTGATATGTAGAAACATGCGTGTAAAGGCCATCAAATTGCTTGAGATTGTTAGAGAAGTATGTAGCTAACCCTGTATAGACTGCTGTCCCTTAAACACGGTGCCCATGGAATGATGTCTGTGGGAAAGGGCTTAATTCAGGCCAGTTGCTGGATTATTCCACTGCACAGCGGTAACTGCTCAGCTAAAGATGCTGTGGGGGTTTCCCTTTCCACCTGAGAGTACTTGTATTGGATTCAGTGAAATGAGACACTCTGATAGCTGCAATGTTAGCGGGGTATGGTAAAGCACCAGCTTTCCCAAGAAACTGCTGACATACCAAGTCATCAGGAAGAAAATACCATGTTCTTCACCGTGGGAGGATGGGTTGATTGCTGGAGATTGCTTATGTTGAGCTCATGCTGGGATGTTCACACACTAAACTCACCAACCTCTCTTTTTTTACCCTTCTTCATCTAAAAATGGTTGTGACAGGGTTTCCCAGGTCTCAGAGGAGAGAAAGGAGAGCGAAGTGAAAGAGGCGAGAAGGTGAGTGGGTTCTGGCTGCAGAGATGCTCGTGGGAGCAGGATGATGCTCTTGCCATGGGTGCTGGTTCCCTCTCCAGCCTGGGTGTGTTTCTCAGCTCACCCCTATAAGGCCTTTTCTGCACACAAGTATTTGCCTGGTCCCAGCACGAGACGGGACATCCAGTTAATTCCTACCCACTGAGAAGTGCTTTCTGTAATCCTGCCCCCTCCAGCACAACCATTGTGGGGAAATGGAGCAGCCTGACAGCTCCAGGTTGCAAAGAATTGCTAGTTAGGGTTTATAGACCTTGAAAATGGATGAGAGTCAAAGGTTTTGTTCCAGGGATCCTCAAACAAAGGGATGCCCAGCCGGAGGTAGGAGCCCAGCTGAGCACAGGGCAGTGCTGGAAGCTGGTGCTTCCATTTACTGTCAGATACCAACCTGGTTTCTAGCAGAAACCAGTCATTTAGTCATTCTGTTATCAAATTATCTATTAAAATATCTCCACCCAGCTTTCACTGAAGATTTCCACAGTGATTTAATTTCTCAGTGCAAACATCCTGGCTGAGGTGGGGGATTCTGCAAGTGCTGTGTGACTTAGAGCCAAAGGTGTTTCCCTTCCTGTTCCTGATATCTTCCTGCTGTGCCAACAGGGTGAGCGAGGAATACCGGGCAGAAAAGGAGCCAAAGGGCAGAAGGGGGAACCAGGCCCCCCCGGACTGGATCAGCCTTGCCCCGTGGTATGTCCTTTATTTCAGCCACCCTAAGCACGCGCTGCCGGGATGGATAAGGAGACGTGGGTTTGCAGCCAGGGAAAGGGAGGGAGGGTTCGGTTAGTTCTTTATTTTGCAGTAAATCAGAGCAGATGGTTATTGTTTTCTCACTTTTCCTAATGGTTTATCGGCACTGCTGGAAGCTCATTGCTTGCTCTAAGGGCTCCTCACTGGCCAGATGGGAGCAAGCCACAGCAGTAAAAAGAAAGAATCTTTGTATAAAGACCTTCTTATTGTAGTCAGGAACAATGGGTTTCAGTAATGCTCTTCGGGAGATAGCGTGCCCTGGTGAAGCTGCGGCCTGGCTTTTGAGTACATTGGAAATCAGGGAGTAACTCCATGCAGTGGATGGGAGGCAATCAGAAAGCAAGATCAGGCAATTAGAAAGCAAGATTCCACCCTTTCGTCTCCACAAACCAAGCGAGGGGTGGGCCTGGCTCTAGCTGTCCTGTGTGGGGATGTGGTTCAGAGTTGGTGGCATCTTAGTGCTGCCAAAGGTAAGTGACGGATGAGCTGGAGGTCCCCAGGCTGCCAGAAAGTGCCGCTGGGAGAAGAGACATCCCCATGTTTCTCTACCTGAGATAGCAGCTCATGGCTCAGATCTGTCCCTTCTTGAACACATCCCAGTCCACCACTGAGCAGTGTGTGCAGAGAGGCTTTCCAGGGAACCTCCTGTGTGTTTGAGCCTGAGGAAGGGGGATCTCCCACGTTCACTTCCAGAACCTCTCCTTCGACAGGGCCCAGAAAAAAACATGTACTGGTTTATAACAAGTTACTTGGCCTGGTAAAATCTACCTCCTTTTCATTACTGCTTTTCATATGATGACTAAAACCAGAGAGATCCTTTCTCTAAAATACTTTGAGGCTGCAGGATGAAAAGAGTGATTTTTATCGAACGGAAACTACTTAAATCATAGAATTATATGGTTTGGATTGGAAGGGACATTAAAGCTCATCCAGCTCCAACCCCCTGCCACGGGCAGGGACACCTTCCACTAGAGTGGGTTGCTCCAAGCCCCTGTGTCCAACCTGGCCTTAAATGTAGCTGTTAGACCTTAGTTCAGAGGCATGTAATTAGTACTGGCAGGTACAACAGGCTCCAAAAACCCATTTCTTGTCTAAAAGTAACTTTTTCTCACCCCGCCAGCACAGTTATGCCAATCAAAGCTGTTGTACAGCTCCACTATACCAGCAAAAAGCTCCCTCAGTCACTATGCTTTATTTTGCCTGGAGATTGAATGTGAACTACAATTAAATTTTTTGTTCCTGATGGATCCCCCTTCCTCCCTCAACATGTTGGATGATTTAACCCTCATCTTTTTCACTGCGCTGTTACAAATGTGAATCTCTGGTTTGTGTATAGAAGATCTTTCCCAGATGACAGGCTCTGTATGTCTGTGAATTCCCTACCATAAAACCACTCTGCTGACTTGCTGTGTCATCAGAAATAGAGGTGTAAAGTTCTGGACCATTCCTCCTCTGTCCGTTTGAGTAACTCCCGTGTCCTTTCTCACTCTCAACAAGCAGTTATGTTTTCACACAGGCAGATTGCAGCATTGCAGGCTGCAAAAGGGACCCAGGTTTACCAGGCCTGGACGGGGCGAGCGTGCCCTGCCCTTTGGTACAGTATCTGCTCTCTTTCCTCTTCTTGCATGGCTTGTGTGTGTTTCTGCTGTGGTCAAGCCCTGTCCCAAGGAGCGAATCCCTCTAGGGAGAGGAAGGACACAAGGCAGCAGGGCTGGAACAAGATGTTTCACTTGGGCATTTAGGGAAGGATGCTGATGTGTTTTCTCCTTCTTCCTCCCAGTTAAAACTACTTTAGGTAAGGAGTGTAAGCAACGAGAGATCACACTAGGGGACGTTTCCCCTTTATGATAACAGTTAGTTCTGGTTTCCCTCAGCACCTGTGGCCCAGTTTGATTCCCCTCGTGCCTTCCAGCTGGGTTTTGAAAAGCTTTCCTCAAATGAATGGCCAATTCTGCAGAGCAGGGGTCACTGCTCTGGCATTAAAGGGCATTTGTGGTGTCAGCATGTAGCTCAGGTTGAAGGGCAGTGGTTATGCAGGCAAGTTTGTGCTCTGCTCCCCAGAAGGGCTCTGCACGACTAGCTAGAAAAGGTTATTGTTTTAGTTTCATTTTTTTAACCATGGAAAATGCTGCATGTTTAGATGATTTGCAGTTTGTCTTCAGAGAAACAAAAGGGCAGTAAGCTGTCTCCCTTTCAAAAAGTTAAATTACTTTCATATGTGTCAAAGAAACCAATTACTAGCAGCAGGCCCGCTTCAACTCTTCATATTTACTCCCCAGAGATGTTATATTTACCAAGTATCTCCCATCTTAACTATACAGAAAACACTATATAGAAAACTGTCTGTACTGAAGGCATTGTGCACTGCAGTAGGTGATTTCTCCAATATGTAGTAAAGTGCTTGCACGTCTTTCTGCTTTTAGGTACATGAGGGTTAGTTGCATGTTGGTTCTGGGAGTGCCATCTTTGTTCTGTACCCCGCTGTACGATGGAGGCTTGCTGGGTTCTCAGTGATGGCTTTCAGTCCAGGAGCATGAGCATGAGCCTCACACACAGGTTGCAAAGCTCTTTTGAAGGTGACAAGTCATTCTGGAATCACTCAAGTGAAGCAGGGTACACAGGTGTGGAGTTTTACAATGGCCACAATAAGTATTTTGAGTGCAAGGCAAGGAGAAAAAGCCGAGGGCAGAAATTAACCCTGTGCCTATTGGTGTCAGGATGCACTTTAACAGGTCAGGACCTTTCTAGGTGAAACTACTCCTCTGCACCTTGTCCCCTTCAACCCCAGACAACTCTGACAAGCTGCATTTCTTCTTATGAATAGCTATGACCCAAAATACTGACTGGTGACAGCAGAAAAATGTGTGTTTTCTAACTGATGTTACAGGAAAGCACGTGCAAATAACTCGACCTGTTACACTCTGAGTATCTGGAGAGGGTAACCTTACTCACTGCATCTGTTTTATTGGGCATAGGCTATTTTACATATAAAATCAATACAGAATACAAAAAATGTGATGACTGACATTTACAGTAAAAAATGTAAAAATGCATTTTGACCTGTATTTGCACTGGCAGTTCTCTCCGCTGCGCACGCATCCTCGTGGCTTCCACCCCTGGGTAACTTGGAGGTGGCTCTGAGGGCAGGGTCAGTGCATGTGTGCTCTCTGTAGCTCTACATGCAGAAATTCATGCAACCAGAGATCCAAGAGCCTTAAAAAAATCCAGCATCAGAAAAGGCAGCTCAAGTCAGCTAAAAGTATCTTGAAAGAGCTGGTCACACATAGTCCGTTCCTCTTCTAAGGGGCTCCTTCCTTTTCAGTGTTTCCCTCCTGGTAAGTAAGCTCTTCTGGCTTTGATTTCTGTATGTTTCTTGTTATCTCCATCAGAACAAGACAAATATTTTCACTCCCTTTGCACAGTCCACAACTCATCCTATTTCAGTCAGTTCAGCAAGATTTCTTAAAGGAACTAAGTACTGCAGGATGGGATTTAACACAATAAGATCATCCAGAAAAGAAAATTACATCACTGCCCCAAACTAAAAAGCTCATATTAACAAAAAAATACATTTCCACATCATGCTTTCCATATGTGTCTGATTGCAAACCCCACTACTTTATAAAGCAGATTATGAAGTTAATTTACTGTGCTTCCAAAGTTTTGTATTTGTTCACATTTTCCTTTTTGTTTGAAGGAGAAAGAAGTGTAGGTTATTTTATTCTTACCCTGGGGTGTATTCAGTTTTGTGTGGTGAGTGACACATGGGTTACATTGCCTGCATATTTATTTCTGTGCACATACAGTAAATAGGTTTTGCATGGCAATTAATGGTGTTGCTAAACCTTTCATGGTGAAGACTGAGCTTCAGGTTTTGGGGTCTTGACACTTGAGTCAGTGTCAATGGAAATTCAGTCTGTACTCTCAATTTTGCAGGGACCAGACGGACTGCCAGTAGCAGGATGTTGGCATAAGGTACAGTACTAATAATTGTAAAGCCCTGAGCAGGTCCTGAGTGATTTTGTTTGCTGCATGGTGATTGTTTGCACTGCTGCGCATCCTTTAAGCACCAGCGTATACGCTTGGCAAGACGTATGTCATGCCTTGGGAGAGCAAAATTCCATCTAGCTTCACGTCTTGTTCCCCACAGCTGTAGGCTGGTGTTAGGAAGTAAAAATGAAATCTCACTCTTGTTAGTACTGTGGGTAGCAATGCCTTTTGTCAGGCTTGCTCAGGCTAGGCTTTTGTTATGGGCCAGGCAGTTTAGGAACCTCTTATGCAAAGGCTGCACCACTGCACAGTGTGCTGGTGTGACTTAGCCCATACCCTCTAGCTGAGACTTTTATAATGGATTAACTCTTTACTGCAGTTACAAAAACATTTATATCCAAACAAAGACTTTTCTGCCGTTGTAATTATAATCCTCCACCACTCCGCTGCTTCAGTGCTCAGCGAATCCGGGTGCGGGTCGTCAGGAAGTTCATAGCATTTCACACAGCCACAACAGCCAGGGGTTGTAAGTACTAAAGGCAGCCTGGGAGAATGAGGAGACGTGTCCCCACCGTAAGATGAGGGTTTGATCCAGACTTGTAGGCTGCTGTAACCTCCTTCTCCAACAAGGGTAGGACAGTGAAGCTGAATGGAATCACTAACCCAGTTTCAAACATGTGGTATATGGACACAGTTCAAGTTAATAGCAAGTGCGTTACTAACTGATGCAAACCTCTGGTTAGAATGTGAGCACACCCTTAGCATATAGAAGGTTTTAATTCTGGATGTACTGTTAATATTGAAAGGAATCTGAATGCCAATCCTCATAAAATACTAACAATAAGATTCGTAAGTGTAATGAATGGAGCGTTTCTCTGATTAGAATGTCTGTGTGTTCTTTTTCAGTGATCTCTAAGCATGAAGCACAGTATGTAAATAATGTGATATATTTGGATCTTTTTAATTTTTGTATAAAAAAAGGAAAAAAAAACTCTCAACAGTAATATATTGACCTTTTTTTATACTGGATTCTGTCATTTCTGGACTTTGAAAATATTGTAAAGCTCCCAAACCCATAAGATACGCATGATTACACGAGGATTTGATACAGGTACCACTGACAGTAGCTGGGAATGAACAGTGTTCACTGCTGGTGTTGCTGTGTGAACTAACAGTACTGGACAGTGTGTTGCCTCATGTGCCTTATCGCATGAAGGAGGGAGAGATCCCTGTCCTCATTTGCCTCTCACCTCTGTACTTGCATTGCACATGCACATTAAAAGGGTGAAAAAACCTGGCTGAAAACAAAGAAGAAAAAAAGGATGCAGCCCTAGAAATGGCAGAAGCTGCTGTGTACCACCTGGTCAACCGAGAGGACTTGCAACTTGCAGAGGAAACAAAGCCAAGCTCCACTCATTGCTACCTGCCGTTGGTAGGATGGAAATAGCAATTCTTTGGCTAAACAGAACCACCTCGACTACTTGTGGTTTCTTCTACTACTATCAAGAAAAGCTTGTTTTTATTAAGAGGAAGCACCTCTGGGTGCTGTCCTGGGTTTGTGGCTGAAGATGTGCAAGCACTTTGTTACTGCAGAAACCTAATTCCCAAAGAAGCATTCACTGCAGAATTCCAAACCACAAAACCCCAGTCATACTTTCAGTGTAGGGAGCTGCAGGACAGGGAGGGCTCTGTTAAAGCCTGTTCTTAAACAACAGAGCACGTAATATTGCTTTTGGGGCTCCCAAAACTTGGGAGTTTGGAGTATTTAACTGGTTTGGTTTGTAGGGTTCATTTGCATTTAATTTTTCTTGGTTCACATGGTTTTAACTGTAAACTCAGTAACTCTGCACATCCCCCTTGTCCTCTTCCTTCTCCCCTTTTTCAGCCTTTTTCTTTAGATAACCTTGTCTCAGGCACATCCCATGCGGAGCAGGGTAATGAATGAAAGGAGAATTATGATTTTGATATCTGCATATGGCATAAGTGAGATCAATTAAAAATGTGCCAACTATTCCACTGTTCATTTTTAAAGATGTTGGCAAAAATAGAGATTGTGCAGTGAAGAGCCATAAAAAGTTATTTCAGGGAGGAAAATAGCTTACAGCAGAGTCTGTTCAGCTTACAATGAAGATCAAGAAGCAATCAGATTCCTTTAAAGGGAGGAGACACTTTATATTAACAAGTTTTTAAACTGAATAGGGAAAGATGTACAAATATCCATCCAACGGGTAGAAGCTGAAGCTACATGAAAATCAAAGACAGACATGGCTTTTTAATGGTGAGACTGGTTAATCCTCACCAGACCAGTGATGTAATTCCCATCACTTTAATGCCTTTTTGAGTTAATAGCTCATTTCTGGAGGAAATACTTTAGCCCAATGTAAGTTGCTAGGCTCTGTGTGGGAGTCGTGGGTGAAATTAAGGGCCCGACCACGGTATCAGGGCTCTTTGTGGCCTGGAGTTTAGAGAATACAGAAGGGAGTCATTTCTGGTGCATTAAGTAGATCCGAACCCTCTGTTAGATCCTTGTTCTGCTGCATCTCTTACGGCAGCTGCTGACAGAGAGGACTTGAGAAGGATGCGACCATCCAGGGACAATGAGTCTGCACAAGCTGACCTAGCGCTAAGGGAGTTCTTGCTCTGTGTTCTGAAGAGCAGCAGCAACATGCTCAGTGCTCCATGCAGGTAGGGTGACATGTGCCTGATGGCTGTGAGTTCTTATCTGTGCCTGGGTCCTGTGTGTCCTTGAATGCCTTTAGTCATCTGGGAACATCGGTCATCTGCTGGTAAATGCTGAAAAGGCCATCTAGCTCAGTAGATGTGGACACAAAAGTCTTATGGCTGTAGGCAGTGAACTTCTGTTACCTTTGTTACCCTCTTAGGGTCTACACCTACACATTGCTTGCTTTGTGGCTATACTTTGCACCTTTACCAGTTACTGGCCATTTTCTTGGCCACCATATAGATAAAATCCATGTAAATTCAGATCAACTAACAAATCAAGAAACAAGAATTATGTAACTCAAAACAGCAATGAAAATGCATTTTTATTTACTTCCATTTCATGTTGTCAGCTATCACTTTTGGTGTAGGGGTTTTTAAAGGCATCAGGAGCCGTTGAATGAGCTCCCACTGTCTTTTAGTGCTTTTGAAAAACCCCTTTACTGTCCCAAATTAAAGCTAAAAGACTTCTTCTGTGGAAGGTTGAAGGCAAATCTCTCATTGATGTCACGGGGAAGAAGATCTGTAATTGTTCCCTTAATGTACAGTTGATCTTCCCATCTTCCCCCAGTCATCTCCAAACTAAAAGCAATTCACTATTCCAAACCACGCTGTGGGCTTCTACACTCAAATTCCTGCACGTGTCCTGTTGATGGAACCTCTATGGGTATCAATGAGAGTTCAGTCCCCAGAATGACTGCAGAAAGCACAAGAATCTGGAAGTGTCCACAAACAATCTACAATGCAGATAGAAAAGTCTTGTTTTACATACGCTGGCAAAAACTAAACAGCTTTCTATCTAGCTCCTACTTGAAGAAGGTTGATATCACTGAAGCTACAAGACAAGCTAACCTCCAAAGCTTATGAAATTATATTAAAATTTATATTTTCTCTGAGGAAATACCCCGAAGTCCTATTATCTTCAGGTAAACAAGTCAATATTCCGTCTTCAACTTGTGGAATATCCAGTGCTTGTAGGCATCAACTGTGACCACTGCCAGGCCTGCAAAACATTGATACAGAATACCAGAATAGTGCTTTACCTATTGCTGTCACCGCTCTGCGTGGCAGCCGTCCCCCTCCCAGCACAGAGCCTCCTCTGCTGCCACAGAACCCGAGACATGTGTTTGTAATGGAGGAAGAGAGCTCATTTTGCATCGACTGAACCTCTTAATTAGGCTTGTTCTTCCATGTCCCCAAGGCACAGCCTGACCACTCACAGCGTTTCCATGCCAGTCAAGGAGGAAGGCTGGAATTATACTCCTAGCACAGGACTGCTGCTCGTGCCCATACCCATCAGTGCTACTGCCTCAGCTGCCAAACGTTGTAGGGATCATCTTTGAAAATTCCCAAGAAAACACCCTCTCTGCATTGGTTTGTTCTGCATCCCAAACCTGGGGAGCCCAGCACACACAGAGGAGATCCATCCATGCACCTGCAGCAGCTCTGGTGTTCAGGATGCCTGACTGCACACACACACATTGCAGGCTGTGTGCAGCAGCTTCTCTGGACTTCTCGGACTTCTGCCGCTGTCATTTCCATCAGGAATGCTGGCAGGTGTGGATCCTGCTGTACACAGCACCCGCTGTCACTCCAGCCACGAGGAACTAACCAGAAGATCTCTGAGGATCTGCTGGTGGTATGTCTATGCTCTGGCAACCCTGTCTTATCAGCAATGCAGCTGAGACCTGTGGGAAGCAGAGCTCCTGGGAACAGAACAAGGTACAAGGGGTTTTGCTGTGATCTGCACTCAAAGTCCTTCCCATCCCTCACCTGAGATCCCTGCGTTTGGCCTTTATCTTCTGACCTTATGCTTTTACTATTCTGAGTGTTCCTTACTGATTGTATTGTGCACATCAACAGACTGTATTAGAGGAGCTGTTGATTTCTGTATCGATGACACAGTCTAAGAGGAAATCTATTGCATGTGCCTTCCACACATGCGAATTTAGAAGAGTGGGTTGTTCAGTTGTTTCAGAGCAGTCATGATCTTATTGGGAAGAGTTAAAAAAAATGTGCTTTGCTCAGCAAATTCATGCCAGATCAGTTGATTATTTTTTTCCTTCCATATGAAAATGTTTATGTGGGTCTTTTGAATACTTTTGAGTTTGCAAATAGCTCATGAAGATAAATTTTACTTGTAGGTAGTACTGGCAGCCTCACTCACACTCAGTGATTATCTCAGCCTCTCACAAGCATTTTTCCCCCAGGAAACCTTTATTCCCCCTGCTCTGGTTTGAAAGAATGTAAGATTGTTTTACAGGAATTCAGAAATACAGCTGAATGTTGCCACTAGATGTCAGCAGCAGTGAAGATGATTGACAGGGAGGCTGCTAATAATGCTTGTGAAATGTAGGTCAGTCTGAGACACAGCAATTGATTTATCTTGGTCACTGAAGTATATGTTACCTTCAGAACCATAGATATTTTGGATAACACGCTTAAGTTACTGATCTTGGGAGAATCTGAGGCCCAGCCAAATTTGTGTTTTATCTTTTGTTCTCTAGTTTACAAGCCAAAATTCCTTAGTCTAATTTAACTGACCATGAAAGCATGGTGCTTGCCATTATGCTAAGGATAACCATGTCTGGCTGGTGCCCAGGGGCAGAGGACAAGCAGCTTTCTCTAAGGCTTGTTCTGTTTAAAATTGTAGCTAACAACCATCTTTCCAATTACTACCAACATCCTGCAGCCTAATCAATTTCGGAAGCCGAGTTCGCAAACTGAATCCTGAGGGCACAAGAACTCACTCGAAACCTCCAAAAAGTTTTTGATCTACAGAGCTCTGCATACATGGTAAATGCATTACGTGACTAACGCCAGAGCTGCTGCTGCCTTGTCCCAGTGCTGCGGGAGAGGTGATGCTGCTCCCAAGTGTCAGCATGGGGAACGCTCCCTAAAGCTTTTGGGGGGAAGGGAACATAGGCAAATAATCCCCATGTCTGTAACTCCAGTTCAGTGCTGAAAGTGTGCTGGCAGCTTGAGAAAGCTCCTCGGCAGAGCATGAACCCAATGATTTGGCCTGGGCTGATGGGGCAGGTGAGATTTAACTGGAGTTTTGCAGCTGAATGGTGGGCTTGGCCAGGGAGTTCAGGAATATTTCTCTGTGTTATGAAATAGGTGGTAGAGAAAACACGGTCTGACTGCAAACTGAGACTGTTTCCAAGCCTTAATGCACTGGGATTTTAGTTGAAAAACAAATCAAGATATTGCCATATGCTATGTTTTATTCTCCGGGGGGTGCTGCCTGTCTTGTACACACTGCTTCTACACTTGCTGTATATATAATGGTGCTGAATTTATTTCCATATGGATTTTTCTCCTATGTATTTAAAAATAAGATTGTTTCTTCTAATGATAAGAGACTTCCTGATGTGTTTTCTTTTCAGAAAACCAATAGGTGAAATACTTTGGTGAGCTTCCGTTTTCTGTAATTTCATAATTACAGACTTTCAATTTTCATGTAATTCAGCATATGAAATCCTTAAGCAAAGCAGCAAAACACATTTGAGGTTTCAGCAGTTGAAGACACGCTAGGCAACGACAAAAAGCAATCCATGGAGAATGACACAGGTCATTAACCGTGGTTTGGAGGTTGTCAGAGTAACCCACGACCCAGGAAGCATGTTTGTGATGAGCAAGGCTTTCACACCAGAAAGCCCGTGTTCTAGTTTGCCTCCTTTCTTCTCTTCCCCCCATGTGCAAAGCTCAGTGTCCCATTTCAGCTGCTGTAACCAAGCACAACTGTGTTGGCTGCAGCAGTGAACCAGATTACACCAGCAAAGATTGCAGCCTGCAGTGTTTACTATCTCACCAGCCTACAGCTCATCAGAGTGAATCCATGAATTTTTATATGTAGCATATGGTTTTGCAGTCAGCAAAATAGAGCAGACTCTTGGGCCACAATGAAAGAACTCACCCATCTGTAATGCATAGCTTAATTAAAATAGTAAGATGCCAGAAATTTCCAGCTTTATCATAATGGTAAATAACCATCCTTGGTCAATGTAAATGTGCCTTATTAGCCTGTACATTTAATATGTGTTATGAACGAGTATTAGAACTTAGGTTTCCTGGCCACTGAATACTGATTTAATGCTGCCCTCTGCAGGAGATCTTTTTTTAAGAGACAAACATTATGCTATAGGACAAATTTAATGCAGATTTAATGTTGTGACACTGTCCCTTAATGGACAGCGCACACAGAGATGGGCACACCTTTTGCACAGCTACATGGTTTGAAAAGGTGTCTGTAAAACAAGAGCCCATAAAGAGAAACTTCAATCTTTTTTCTAAATCTGGTATTCCTTTCTTGGGAAATACCATCATATTCTCATGTCTTTGGGGGTTTTTTAGTCCCACTGTTGCCCAGACGATTTAAAGCATTATACTAATAAAATCTATCTGTAGTAGGTTACCTGTCAAGTTTCTACTTTTAAATTTCAGAGTACAGAAGCTCTGAATTATGTTCTTTAAAGACAACAGATTTATATTTAAGATATGCAAATCTTAATGCACAAATGATGAGAATGTGAAAATTGGAATGTCCCCAAACCACTTATCCTGGACAAACACTGTCGGTATCTGGCTGAATTCAGATCAATGAGTTTGGTTCCAACCCACACTAGCATAGCAAAGAGTGTCCTCAATAGGTGCCCAAGGGTGGAATAAAACCTCGGTACTGCCTCATTTCATTTGAAGCTCCTAAGTTTCACTGGTTAAGTATCTGCTGACATATTTAGTAGCACAGCCAACCTTCCAACTGTTTAACCAGGAAGATTTTCAAGTGAGGGGTGAAGTATCTGAATATATGTCAAGAGGCCTAAGACACTTCAGGCAATCTCTATACTGATTGACCCTGGCAACCTTACAGGACAGTCCAGTCTCACTGTCATTTACCTGCCTTTTAATTGTGTCCCTGACCATAATTAATTACGAATTAACACAGTTAGAAATATTTCACAGCTCCACTTTGGGGAATCTATTGCAGACTAAAGCAAACCAATGAGTAAAAAATCCATTTCCTAAACTTCATTTTCCTTTATTATCATTTTACATTTGTAAGCTAAATGTTACTTCCTAGTATTGGCATGTCCCCAGGCGAACCACTGCAACTTTTCCATATGGTTGTGTATCATTAGAAGGCACAACAAGAGAGATGTCTGTTGTGTAATCTGAAGCTAAAGTAAGTGCTGAAAACCTGTCACTTAGAAAAGAATGGAAGAAGGACTTAATGGATTGTATGAGTCTATAGTGCTGGAGAGAGCCTGGGGGAAAAACCACAGGAAAGCTGGGAAATATGAGTTTTCAATGCATAAGAAGCAGCATTACTGACAACAGAGTGGAATAAGAAATACATTATTAACATTTGTGGTTTTCCTACATTTCGGGACAACAATCTGTCCCTGTTCACTAAATTCTGTGGAAGTTGCCTCATAGTTGTGTGGTTCTGTGGAACAGGCAGTTCACTTCTGTGTCAGTGTGTGATTTCTTATGGAATGCAGATAGTAATGAACAGAAAGTTACAATGGAGATGTCCCAACTATCTGTAAATGACACTAATACCACTTGCTGCTTTTTTTATATGCTGTTAAGCACTTTGTTATATGCTTAGCTTTAAAAAGTGCATTTTACATGGATTTATTAAGTACAGGTGAGGAGGGCACATCAAACTTGCATTTCTTGCAACTACATTAAAAAATTAGGACGTGGTTTTGCACAGCACCCACGTTACCCACTGAACTGCCAAATTAAGCAGGAGAGGTAGTAAATTGCCATCAGCTAGAATGAGAGTTGTGTTTGCTGGTTAGTTCCATAGAGGGAGTGCAGCTTTATAGACCATTTCATAACCTGGCAACTTTGTGTGTTACTTTTTGGGGTTCTTTTTTCTGGTATCTTAAAAAAAATACTCAGTATGATGAATGTTCAGCACAAAATACTGCAGTGAAAACCGAAAACCACTTGCTCTGTTGCATTAAATTACTTCGGGCGTTTTAAAACCAGCATTTCTGTAACAACATAATGAAACTGTACCTGTTGGTGTTTAAAATCTAAATGAAAATCTCACTTGTTTGTATACAGCTTAGAGAAATACACGCAATGTGTGCTTTTATCTGTGTTTGTTTTGAAACGATGCTGATAGGGCTTAATCCTCTACCTTGTTATGCAAGTGTCCCTTATTTATGGGAGTGGTTGCATCACTCCAGTAAGGCTGTTCAGAGGAGAAAGGGCTATTTGTGTGCGTGCAGTTTGGACACCTTGCAAAAAGTGGTTTTGTTTTGAATGTATTCACATGGTATTTTATACAAAGCTGACTAAATCTCTGTAAAATGTATCACCTTTAAAAAAGGAAATATATATAGATATTAAGAATACAGAAAATGTACTTAACATCTCTATTTGCAAACTCTTTTGTGATTTTTTTTTAATCGTGTTATGTGCCGTGAGAAGTATTCTATTTACTCATTTCTTTGGGGAACAACTACTTTAAAAATGAAGGCATTAATAACAGTATTTCTTAGCCATTGTTTTAACATGTTAAAATGGTATTAATTAGTACTGCATTGTGTATTTCTAGTTTAAAGCTGTAATGGACAGTACATGAATTAGCTTGAGACCTCCAAAAATATTGTTTTCTCTTGTGCTTTCTGTAACAAAAGCAAAGACCAGGTTTTAAAGAACGGTCTCTCTGTACAGATTGCTCTTCCAGTTGTGTGAATATGTATAATGAACTCTGCATTTGTAACCAAGAGTAAACTTTCCAAATTGTAAATGTTCAGGTTGTTATTATAAATAGCTACTAAATACCTTAACCAGACAAGAGTTCAAATAAAGATTAACAGCCATTATTAACTTTTGCTCCACTGTCTTTTGTTACTTAACACCTGACTTTTAAGCAATAACCGTTTGACTTCCTAAGTTCAATCTAACTTTAAATGCACAGCAATTTGGGTTCGGGTTCTCCATATTACACTAGGTTTAAATTGCTCCATGTTTATCAAATAACTGCAACTAGAGATAATTATTGGTGGCTAGGCCTAGTCAGCAACAAAGTCTGCCAAGTGTGTAGTTTTAAAGGGTTTGCTCCATATTCTAGAGTCTTGTTAACAGATGTTGTCAGTTTAAAACAAAAGAATGAGAACATGTACTTGGAAGGATAAAAAAAAAATCTGGCATCTTTTAGAATGAAGCTTATTAAGTTTATAAACTCAGTTATGGGATACAAGACCCTCAGTGGCAGAGGACTCAACCCATCGCAGAATATCCTTTCTGGTTCTTTATTCCTATTTCCCAAACAAACAGGAACAGAGGAACAACCATTCTAATCTGATGACAGAATTTCCTCTTTTCATTCTAACAACTGCCTCTCCCAGGGATGGCTCTAAACTAGTCAGTCAGGTCTTACCTATCTGCCACCGAGTACAATACTGGCTATGGTTTGGTTTTACTTTTGCTTAGTAAAGTCTATGTATTGAACAATTAATACAGTTGTAACACCTCGGCTACCACCTCAAATTATTTTCAACTGTAAAAGAAACTTCCTGGATGTGTAAGTATTACAAAAGAGCGTTAAGATATAACTGTAATAATGATTCCTAAGAGACCTCAGAAACATGTTACCATGTCTGAGGTGCTTGGTAACCGACTGAGAGCTGCGGCTGTACAACCACCACTGCTGAGGTCGAGTTTCCACACAAGCAGCCTTGCAGGACCCCAGTGGTTGCAGCTTCTCCCCTGTCTGTGCTATGGGACCTTGGAGGCGAAGTCACTGCTCCTGATGCTCTAAGTGAAGAGTGCACCTCGCAGCCTGAACGCCTGGTGAGTTCCTGAGCCCCTGCTCTCCTCCCTGCGCACTCAGCCTGCCCCAAGCTGTGGTCGGGATGTCAGCGGGGCGCGGCTGGGCGGTCAGGGCTGGCCGCTGTGATAAGGGCGCTGCCGGTCCCAGCGCTGACACCCTGCCACGGCAGCGCTCGGCGCGGCCCGCAGGGGGCGCCGCGGGGCGGGGAGGGCCGAGCCCCGCCCCAGCCCGGGCCCCGCCGCGGGACTCGGCTCCTCCCCGGGCCGGGCCCCGATCGCGGCCATGAGGCCGGAGCCGCGCTCCCGGGACGAGACCCTGGCCCTGCGGCGGCGGCTGGTCGGGTAAGTGCTGCCGGGGGCAGCGCGGGGTGCGCGTCCCGCCGCTGACGTGGCTGCAGGGCGCAGCCCCGGCGCTGCTCGCCCGCCGCTCCCGGTGCCCCCTTGCACGTCGGTGGCGAGTCCGGCTGCTCGGAGCCCACCGGGACTGCGCCCCGGGGGAAGCGAGCGAGCTCCGGTTAGGGTTAAAGCAGCAGCACGGCGGGGGCAGCCGGCGCGCAAAGGGTGATGGTACTGGTGTAATTAACAGCGATTAGCACTTCTTAAGGAGGGAGGGGTTGTGGAACTGAGGTAGAACACGGGGGTGGCATGTTAGTGCCTGTTTAAACGTTAACCTGCTGAGAAAGCAGCTCCTGGGAGCAGACATGGGGCTGAACCCACCGAGCGTTAAAGCCTGTACTCCAGAAAAACTTCTTATTACACCAAAACCGTGACAGATTAACAACGTGTCTGCCCAGTGTGATGGAATGAAGCACAAGGCTCAGTTCCAAACTTCTAGTTACTTACATGGCTTCAACGGACCTAAAGAATTTAGTTCTGTGCATTGCTACCAGTAGCGGCAGCAGAACTGTTGTATTTAACTGGGAACGCTTTCATACTGTGCCTTACGTATTCAAAACCACGGCTATTTTAATCTCTCTACATGTTATGAATCTGGAAGTGGGGCTGCAAGTAAATGCTGCAATTCGAATTGTGCCAATTGCACGAACCTGAAGAACATTACTCTGGGCATTTAATCTTTTTCTCACCGATGTGCCCTGCCACCAGGAACAAAGACCCGGCCTCTCACTGCGCTTCCTTAGCGTCTGCCCAACAGTCAGGACGAGCTCACAAAACCCCGACTGTTTCACCATTCCACTGCCAGCTCACATAGAAAGCACAGGAATTCCTGCACTGGAGGGACAGTGAAGCAGTTTCTCATTTTATCCTTGTCTTTTGGTGTTCATTTAACCATGATTTTGTATTTATGGTCAAATTATTGTATTTTAGTACAAGCAAACTTTTACTAAACAAAGCATGAACGTTTGCCATTGCCTTCCAGAGTCAAATCCATGCAACTCAGACTTAGGCAGACACGTGTTTCAATTTTGTTTGGCAACTTATTTAAAAAGTGAAACAGAACAAACACACCAAATAAACCCAACCTTGCAAAATCACTCAAGGTTTCAGCTAAGGTTAGTGAAGCTTTATACAGATGTAACAATCTCCACACCAAACTATCCAGGAAATCAGGACCAGAGCAAGAATATAATAAACCATTGCAAAGTAAGAGACACCAAAGAAGGTTTGAACAATCACAAGGTAAGAGACACCAAAGAGGGTTTCAAGACACGAAGGGCAAACAGCGTAGACTGTAAGGAACCACAGTTCAGACTGGATAAACCTACACAGGCAGGTCCTGAGTGCTGTGGCTAAATTCCTAAGTGAAGGATTTTCAGTTCTGGAACATGTTTTTTCCCTCCAAGTCTAACAACATGTAACTTTAGGGGCTAGAATGAAGATGGCAAACTGGGGCAACGTCTTTCCCTTCCTTAACTGACTGAACTGCAAATAATTACCAGTGGATAAACTACGCAACTTCTGGAATTCAGTTTTCTATTCCCTTCTGATGCCACAGCTCTTCCTGCAAGCTGTTCTTCTCTAACGATCCTATGAAGATCATCAAGGCAAAAGGGCAGTACATGTATGATGAGAATGGAAGACAATACCTTGACTGCATCAACAACGTTGCTCACGGTAAGTTCAAAGTCATGTTATTTGATACCATGTTTTCCTAAGCAGAACAAGGAACAATCAGTACTTATTTACCAATCCTGCATTGTGCTGGGGGAGGGTTTGTTTAATAGGAAAAGTGGGAGAAACCTTCCCAGAGCCTATAGTTTGGGAAATTACAGCTCACGTTTGACTTTCTGGGTGTGTGAATGCGCTGTCCAGACTTGCTTCCTGTTCTTCCTAGAGATGTGCTTGTCCAAAACTTACAGAGTTTTTCCATGAAAGCTCGAGCAAAGCACCCAACTGTAAAGCTAACAAACAGCCTGTTGGGTTGGTAAAAGTTCCTGCTAAGCAAACAGTCAGGGGACCACTGCTCAGTGTGGTACCTTAATTGTGCATCAGGAAGTAGCTGCTACTTCGTAACTGCATTTGAAGTATCTCTAAGGGGTCAGTGCTGTCACTGACACCATAGCAGGGGTAATAATTCTTGGATTACCTGCACGTTCCCAAACTCCTACATTATGTAAACGCCTAAATCCAAATATCAAATTAGACACTATTTGTTTTAGCACATCAATTTCCAGTATTAACTACAAACTTTAAAGTACAGTATTGGGCAACTTCAAACTTGTTGAGGGGGGAAAAAGGTTTGTAGTCTAATAGCCTGTACTATTAGAGAAATACAAGCATTAATACGTGAATGAACATCATGGGTGACACAGAAGAAGTCTCAAACCATTCTCCACACTCTCTTGCAGTTGGACATTGTCACCCTGCTATAGTAAAAGCAGCCCATGAACAAAATCAACTGTTAAATACGAATTCCCGTTACCTTCATGACAACTTGGTTGATTATGCAGAGAGACTTTCAAAAACTCTGCCTGGGAAGTTATGCACCTTCTATTTTCTGAATTCTGGGTAAGTTGGCTATGTTAGAATTGATCCCTTGTTCTCACCGGGTGCACACAGACAAGTACAATACTTGCTTCTCAACAGCCAATTACACTAGCTGGTGTGGATGCCTAGATGCTGACAAAAGCCATGATTTGGAGGGTTCATGTTTGCTGTGGTCCTTTTTAGAACTTCAGTGACTTCAGTCATTTAATAAGCCTCTATCAGGAAACTGAACTAGTGCTTCCTTTAAGAAGGGTTTTATTCTATGTTTTATAATCCAAGGCCTTATAATGTAATTGTTTACTGTATTGTCTTCTGAACTGGGAATCACTTCTAGTAGCAGTGCATAGTTCTGCTGGGGGGCAGATATTCCCAAGCAACCTACAGCTAAAACAACTCCTTTCCCAAAGTAGCTCCTCTACTCCAGCTTTTTAAGATGGATTGTGTTCTGGTGAACAATCCTACCTAATGAGTGCTGATTACGAGGGGCTCTGTGAGTAACATGCATCGAGTTCTGTCTGTTCTTTGCAGACACAAACAGCATTGCAAGAGGGGTTAGAATTTCAAATTCAGATATCCACAATGAAACACTTATTTTTCCATTGTAGATCTGAAGCCAACGATCTTGCCCTACGACTGGCACGACAGTACACAAACCATGAGGATGTTATAGTTTTAGACCAGTAAGTATATTGGCAATTTTATCTACTGTGGGGTACAAAGCTCGGTTTTGGTCTGTGGTCACAGCATTTCTGAAAACTTGTTGTAGAGGAAGACTGTCACCAGGAAGTTAAGAGATGTAGTTTTCCTCTCTGTTCAGTATTTGCAATACCAGCCCAGAGAACTGTGTCCAGGTTGGGTTCTCCACTCCATGACGGACACTCACATACTGGAAGGTGGCCAGCAGTGGCCTGCCACAACAGGTAGGGAGCCACAGGCTTGAGAGGTTAAGAAAATAGGATTTGTTCAGCTGCAAGACATGTTTAGAGGGAGATCTTACTGCTGCTACAACTCCTAATGGGAAGGAGCAGAAAAATGGAGCCAGACCTGAAGATGTATGGTGACAGGAAATAAAAACAAACAGATGTAAGTTGAAACCTGAGGGAATTCTGATGAGACACTGGAAGAAAATCTTTCACCATGAAGGTAGTCAAACATTAGAACAGGGACAGACATGTCCCTTCCAGTTCTGCAGTCCTGTAATAGTGCTTATGATTTAAAACACTGCTGTGATTCTAGTCACTGGTCCAGGCAAACCAGCGCCAAGGGGTACTCTGCCCCTGCATCCCTTATATTCAATACACAAAGAGATCCAACTAATGCTCAGCTGTTCTCATCTGAAGTGACTGTACTCCCACCAGGTGAGAGCGTAGCTACTCTTGAGCTATCAGGAATGCTAATCCTAAAGAACTCTTTGATACTGAGGAAATTACTCTTTAGTTCTGCTAATTGTTTTTTAAGTGCTTACCATGGACATCTGACATCCTTGATTGACATAAGCCCATATAAATTCAGAAATCTAGAAGGACAGAAGGAATGGGTCCATGTGGTATGTACTTCACACTATAATTATCAACTACTTGTCAATTTAATGAAGTCTTATTTACAATATACTGAATATAGGATACTGTTCTTTTGCACAGGCTCCTGTTCCAGACACATACAGAGGACTTTACAGAGAAGACCATGAAGATTCAGTAACAGCCTATGCTAATGAAGTGAAAAATATTATTGAGCAAGCACATAAGAGAGGCAGAAAGGTAAGAAGTGATTTCCTTAACCATCTGTCTTGCCTTAGCATTGAGCACGGCTGCCTGTCAATGCCATTCAGCATTATAGAGCCAGGTGGCACAGACCTGTCAAAGAGGAAAGATCACATAATAACGCAAGAACCATCTCGTGCCAAAGAGCTTGCTAACTCAACCCAGTTTCCACAACTTCCAGTACTGTAGTCAAACATGCTACTTCTTATTTCAGATTGCTGCATTTTTTGCTGAGTCTCTGCCAAGTGTGGGTGGTCAGATCATTCCACCAGCAGGGTATTTTCAGAAGGCTGCAGAGTAAGTGGTCATTCATTATCTTTGGAAATTTAACATACTTGTGAGCTATAGGTAAGAGAATTTCTCTGCCTGCTATAGGATACAGCTTGATAGGCAGGAAATGGCCTATGCCTTCATGTTAGAATGTCAACTTTGGAAGGCAAAGACATGCTTTAAAGTAATGCTTTCTGCATGTTCTTAAACAGTAAATACTATGTTCTGTTTGCTCTAAGAGACAATAAAATCTCTTACATTACAGGCATGTGCACAAGGCAGGAGGTGTATTTATTGCTGATGAAATCCAAGTTGGCTTTGGCAGGGTTGGCAAGCACTTTTGGGCATTCCAGCTGCAGGGAGACGACTTTGTACCTGATATTGTCACTATGGGGAAACCAATAGGAAATGGGCACCCTATTGCCTGTGTAGCAACAACAAAAGAAATTGCAGAAGCATTTGCAGCCACAGGAGTGGAGTATTTTAATACAGTAAGTAAAGTTGCCCAAACTCTCCTTCTCTACAGGAATGTAAGTATTAAAATTAAATAACCATGCCATGTTTTTATTAATCTTTATCACTCTCACAGTTACTATTTATGTAATTTGTATCTTTCTAGCACATAGCCTTCTATTTACTGGCTCCATCTGATAAAAACGGCAGTATGCTCGTATCATCACTAAGGCCATGCTCTCAGTGACACGCTTGCATCTTTCTTCCCTTTCCATGACTATGTGTGCTCCTTTCCTGAGCTCAGTTTGGAGGAAACCCTGTTTCATGTGCGATTGGATTAGCTGTGTTAGATGTGATTGAGAAGGAGCACCTTCAGGCTCATGCCACAGAAGTAGGCAATTTCTTGATGGAGCTACTCAAGGAGCAGAAAATGAAGCATCCCATCATTGGTGATGTCAGGTATCAGCACCTTATTTACAGTTTTTAGCTGCTTTTTTGTTTGGTTCACACTCAATCCAACTGATGTGGTTTTAAGATATTCACTAAATCAGTGTTTGCAGAAAAAAAATCCAACAACTTGCTGTGCATCAGATTAAAACCAACTTGAAGCTTATCAAAAGCCTGATATACTTTGCCACTTTGGGCCAGTACTGCTTTATTGATGTATTAGTTGCTAAAGGAATTCACTTTCCTGTTTGAACTCTTACTTCAAGTGCACAAAGAACAGACTTAATGAGCTCAATGGAAAATATGCTCAACACCATGTCCTGCACTGCCATTCTGAGCAGATAAAAGTCTGTGCTGTATTACTACGTTTCTTCAAAACAGCAATATCCTTTCTATCACTAGCCAAACATCAGGTAATTCTCATGCAGTAACAGTCTGGTCTCACAAAAACCTTTAGTTCACTTACACTTCCCTTCCTTTGACACAGATTTGACCATTTTTATTTCTTTTAAAGGGGTTCTGGCTTATTTATTGGGGTGGACTTAATCAAGGATCAAGCAGAAAGGACCCCAGCCACAGCAGAAGCAGAGTATCTAATAACAAGGTACAAAGGACAGTGGTGTTCTTCCATGTGCAAGGCAAGCACACAATAACAAAGTAGTTGTTAAAATATAGCCAACTGACAGAAAAAGAAACCAGCCAGTGCAGAAGGGCACTGCCTGGACAGCCTGCATGCTCATGCTAACTTTTCCTGAACTATGTGCAAAGACAAACGTAATTCCTTGGTATCTTCTTTCCAGACTTAAGGAAGAATATATTCTATTGAGTACAGATGGGCCAGGAAAAAACGTGCTTAAATTCAAGCCCCCAATGTGCTTCACTAAGGAGGATGCAAGATTTGTTGTGGACACAATTGACAAGCTACTAACAGGTAGTACAGAGCAAACCTGCTTTAGAGAGGGTTGCTTTTGGACTGCCTCAAAGTCAATGCTGAGCCTGCTTTTTAAAGGTGCTGAAACAGCCAAGATGGTAGATACTGAGCACATAGGAATATTACCAATCCAAATGTAGCCTTCACTTCTGAATTATTTTGGTTTAAAGTTCTCTATCAAAACTATTTACTCCACAGATGCACATGCCTTAAAATAGCTTTGCCTGTGTGCATTTGACACTTGGCTTTTTAGACAATTTCTGCACACTCAGTATTAACCAAATCAGAAACGAGTTTTTGCACTGTCATGAGTTTGCTAAATTGTTGCTTCTTCTCTCTCCAGATATGGAAAAAGAACATCTGAACCAACAGAAAACATCCACTTGTGCTACCTGAGCAGGTATTTATCTACATTCATCTTTTACTATTTAAAAGCCAAGGTTCCTAGACGTAACTTCACAAGCATTGTCACTGGCAGTAGAGCAGGACAATGCTTGGAGATGCTTTAAGTTAAGTTTGCAGGAATTTTGGACAGTCCAGAAGCACAGACCAGACTTGTGTACATCTAGAACTCAGTCTGACACTTGCACCCACACTGTTCACACTCAACTGTTTGTAAGCTAGGTCCACCATGGCCCAGAAAAGCCTACAACTAGAGCATGCTGTGCTTGTCTGGGGAGCTTTAAGAGTGACTGGGTTTAACCCCTGGCATGCAAATGACATGCACATCAAGATGAAAACAGCTTTTATGCTGCTCGGTGCCTCAAGTCACTAGACAGAAGTTGTTCCAGCTGCATAATTACTTCTCAGCAAGCCTCCCCTTAACTGCCCTTGACATCAGGAGCACTGTGCATTCTGCATGCCACAATTTGGGAACCTCCACTTATGCTAACAGCTTTATGAAGAGCAATATAAACAGTACTTTTAATACTACAGCTCCTGTTTTACTTAACATGTGACTTGAAATAGTACTGTTCTCTTGAGCATTTTTGACTACTTCGTAGGATCATTTCAGCTTCATGGCTGTTATCTCCTGCTTAAGCACCAATTTACCCCTTTACTCAGAAGTTCATGGGCATCAGTAAGACACAAGTCCTGTTAAATCTTCCAAGCCTCATAGATCTTATTCTCTGTTGAGGTCCCTCTACAGCTTGCTTACAGAGAACATCTACCTGCAGTTAATTTTGCCACGTACTCATAGGCAGAGTGTACACTTACACACTAACACCTCAATAACAACATGCTTGAAAAGAAGTCCTTCAACCTACTCTGACTAAAAAGGCAACCAAGTGTGTTTTAACCAAGCACCCAGCAAAACTCTAGGTTCCTAGATGGGAATGTACCTCATATAATGCTTGTACTCAATGTTATCTTTGGTGGCCTCAACCACCACATTGGATTCACAGTGCTATGGCCCTGAGCTAAGGAGAAACATGGTTTTAGTTCATTATAATATTAGTATAGCAGGCACAAGAAAAATGTGTTAATATTTTATTTAGCAAGTTAATGGAAAGACATACAGCTGATGGTACTACTTATTCTTGAGAACAGAAAGATTACTCAACAGCGCCAGTTTAACTTAAAAAGACCTAATGACTTCATGTACTTGTCTGCAATCTAAACTAAGCACAAGAAATGCCTTTATTTTCTACAGGAAACCAAGAATGCAAAAAGCCTCTTACTAAGTACTGTACTAGTAGGACACTTACATATAATGTAAGCGAGATGAGGCAAGGACCAAGTTATTTAATGATGCTTTTACCAAAACAAAACCCCATAACATTATTTTCTTTCCATAGGTTTCAAACAATGTTCAAGATCATCTACTAAGAAACACTATTCTACTATTATTATGCACATTTAACCTTCATCCTAGCATGTCTTAGACCAGATAAGTTACCTCTGATTTTGTTATTTTCAGTTATCTTGTTATTAGTAAAAGCTTTAGGGGAAATAAATTTTGCAAGAGCTTGTTTCAACTCTGGCAGAAGTGCGGAATTGGCTTTTATTTAAAACAGCATTATCTCAAAGTGATTATAAAGGAATGTATTTCTAGTAGCTGCTATAAACTACATGTTTTAAATTCATGCTCTTTCAGGTTACGACTTTTGCAAATGAAGATGAGCCAGTGGGTTCTCTCTTTAAATCTGCAGCTACCTATGCAAACACCATTCTAGCTGCCCGTACACCCAGTCCTGCCCAGGCTCCTCTAACCAGTTTCAGAACAAGGTCCCCAACAACACTATATTCAACAGTCTCAGTGACCAGATCAAGTCACAAACTTCAGTCCCAAATCTGTAACATCAAATGCACGAGGAACAGACAGGGGAGGGCCACGGCTCCCAAACCGGTTCTTACAAGATACTCTGTCCTCAAGAAATCTCCAAGTAGGATTAGTAAATTAAGAGTTCATTACAGCCATAAGCAACAACCTTGTGTACAAGCCCTTGCCTTCACCAGGCAATTACATGTTGTGTCACAAACTCTTCAGGGAAAGAATACAGGGAAAGCCAGCTCTGCATTTAAGTACCAGTATCCTCAATTTCTGCTTAAGGCCACATCACCTGCCAAGGGAAGCATCACCTGAGACCACACTTCCTTCCAACACCACTAGAGTAACAGCCAGCTGACAGACAAACATTCCCCATTGGAGGGCAAAATGTTTGCTACAAAAATACTCTGCTACCCCTTATTTCATACAAAACCAAGTTAAAGTATGCAATAGAGTAAAGCATTTCAATGTTACATCCTGAAACAGTAATACTTTCAAATACTGTACTCATTTCTTTCAGTGGTAGGCAATTTTGCTCGTTGGGCATTGGGTTGCATACTCCAGCTGTAAAGGTGTCATATCCACTGTCAGATTTAAGATCTGATTCATCGTTTTTATATTCCAGATTTCCACTTAACACCGGAAAGTCTTATAGGCTTGTGAGAGTCTTAAAGACTTTTAACTATACAGCAAGTTTTTCTTTCCAAAGACAGCCAGCAGGGAGCAGCATGTTATAGTCCCTGCATGTTACTATGCAGGAATAGCTGCATCCTTGTTTAAAAAAAACCCTGAAAAGGTCACTAGTAACATCTGTTTGTGCCTTGTCTTAGTGTCTTGGTTTGATTCCACTTCTGGTTCCCATTTATTCAAATAGAATTCATGGTAAGAAAAAAACCTGACAGTTTTAGCTTTAAAAGGAAAGATCAAATTGATTAAAGGTCAGAAGTTTACTTTGTGCAGCAGCAGCACTTGCTACTTACTTATAAATCTGAGACTGGGAGTATTCTGCAGCCAGAGAGGCAAATGACATGATAGTTAATTGCCTTCAAATAGTGGTAAACTAGTCAAAAAAAGGAGAGCATATTTAGAGCTGGTCATTCATCTCTTTCTGAAAGAGATGTTGTTTTGTTTTTTCTCTACCCACAATGTCAGTGAAAGTTCTTTTAGCCTTTTTTGATGCAGAAAAAGGCTGCAGATACTCAGACTTTGCATTGGTAATTTCATGTCTGTCTAACCTGTCTTTCAAGGCAGGTTATTGTACAACATACAATTAAGAACTTGTAGAAAAGTCTCAGACTCAAGGCAGTGAACATGAAGGAAGTGCAGCCGGCTGCTTGCACAGCTCAACTTCCTCCCGCAATGCTGTCTAGACTCTCAAGCCCTACCTGAAACCTACACCTCTGGCTCCTCCTAGCAGAGCCCTACAATGCAGACACTAAACACAGTTATGCTGAGCCCTCTGTGCTTGTCTAGAGCATGAGCTGCCAGCACAGCCTCCACAACAGCTGGGGCTTTCCACTTCAGTTCTCTTCTACAACCTCCAGGCAGAAGTGACTGCAGTTTTCAGCTGCCACTTAACTGCAAGTGAGCACAACTACCAATACAGCCTTCTAGTTTTAAGATTAAAAAAAAAACTGAAGCACAACTCTTCATCTATCAAGGTACTGCCATGAACTAAGTTCTGGGAACAGGATGCTGGCGTTTTACTAACACATAAGCTGAAGAATGGCACAAGACACTAGATTACGCCTTTTTTATTTCAAAAGCTAGGATAGCTTCAATATCCATGTCATGGTGAATCAGAACACATGTAAAATACCTTACAATACATTAGATTCCAAAAAGGTACCAAAAAGTACAGTAAAATTAACACTTCCGTTACAGGAAATGTATGACACAAAAACAATACAAAATAAAAAGGTGGAAAGTGACACTGGTTCCCTAAGATGCATCTCATTCTGTACAACTGGAGTAATGCAGAGTCCATAGTTAACTCCAAGAGGCAGTCCCTAGATGCAGAGCTGCAGCTTTAAGCAGACCCTCAAAATCAGTTTCAGTTTAACCTATTAATAAAATCATTAATTAATAACTTCAGCAAGGCTGAAATTTACACACCACACTGTCTAGACAACTAGTTATCTTTAAGTATTAAACATGTAAAACATTTCCAGGGAGCTCTTCCAAGTAAGATGCACATTTAACAGGCCATAGAAATTTATTGTAAAGTTAAATTTGGTACAGAACTGAAGTATCCATCTACAGCATTGTATACAAAACCTATGCAGTCATTTTCCAAAAGAGACCATGCCACTGCATACCTGAATAAGTTTGATCAATATGGCTTGTAGTTATTCTGATGACCACCACGTCTTGGTGTCTTCCCATAATTTGCACTGCCTTGACCTATGAACAAGAGAACAAATGCATTAAACTGCTAATTAGTTACGCTTGCTTATACCCAATACAGTTCTCTTTACTTACTGTAATCATAGCCTGGTCCATATCCATAATACCCATATCCTGAATAATCATAGCCTCCATAGCCACCATAACCTTGCTGATAGCCGTATCCTTGATTCCCATAACCCTGGTTCCAGTAATTGCCATAACCTTGATTCCAATTTTGACTTTGAGCTATAGAAGGGAAAACCATCCACAAAATCCCATTTTAGTACACACAACTTATTTAGAATGTGTCCATACTAAAGTAGTGCGTGTGGTACTTACCGCCGCCTCTTCCACCTCTGCCTCTTCCTCCATAGCTACCTCTTCCTCCACCACTACTGAACTGTTGCTGCTGGTAAACTTCTTTTGGCTGCGCTACCTTAATCTCGCACTGAAAAGAAGAAACAAGGATGAGTGTGTATGCTGTTCTTATAGCAGCAGCACCCAACCTAACCAGCTAGGAAAGCCAGAGGTTACCCTGGAGGCAAAGGAGGTATACATGCTGTGCTCCCCATCACATGAGCAGGACTAGCACATACCCAGCAGCATCTGATCTATTGTGCCACGTGGGCAAAGGTAAGTCACTGGCAGCCAGTCAAAGCAGGCCACTGCTTTCACAGTTATTTTATACCACTTATTTCCTACCATCAACTTCCCCATGGAAGAGAAAGGTGAGTCATTACTGGCCATTCACAGCAGGCCATTGCTTTAATAGCATCTTAATAACGCCTATTCTCTACTGTTAACTCCTCCATGGAAGAGGTGCTTCGGTCACCTCAGCATAGCCACTGCTCCTGTAGAAGCCGCAAGGCTGCCCACTATCCTGGCACAACCTCCAAGATGAGGTTGTTGCCCAAGATGAGGTTGTTGCTGTTAGACCACTTCACCCGGGCTGCACTGAATCAACCAGGCTCTGAGAAATGCACAAGAACAGTTTTTCTGGCAGCCTTTGTGTATGCTGAGCATCTGTGCTGGACTACAGTGCATCTACCAACACTTGCAATCATCACTTATCAAATACTAAGAACAGAATCAACACAGAATGGTTGCCCAGAGAAGCTGTGGCTGCCCCATCCCTGGCAGTGTTCAAGGCCAGGTTGGACACAAGGGCTTGGAGCAACCTGCTCTAGTGGAAGGTGTCCCTGCCTGTGGCAGGGGGTTGGAACTGGAGGAGATTTAAGGTGCCTTCCAACACAAATCATTCTGTGATTCTGTGATGACATTTCCAAGACAGGTCCCCAAGCTGCAGTTCAAACTGTCAGCCAGCTTCCTAGTTCCTGAATCTGTGCACAGGCTGAGATGAAAGCTACTGCTGCTGTGAAACAAACAACTCCCTGTGATAGCAGCACCCAAGCAAGCCTGGCTTGGAATTCTTCACCACAGCTTTAAAGGTAACCTGCTCTTTTTATTATCACTATAACACAAACAAGCCACAGTTACGAGATAGAGATGTGTTTTCCACTCTCTTGGCACATGAACATTCATCTGTCCTGAAAACAAGCTGCTTTTTTTGTGTCTTGACAGCTACCAGTGCACTAGGTTTGCCAAAGTTTAGTCTGTGCTGTGTCAAGACCATTAAATTAAATGCAATCTAAGCCACTGTCTCAGTATGACCAGATCTAGTAAGGCTTTGAAGTTAGTGTATGGTCACTGGCCATGGAGCAAGGGAAGAGGGACACCTCCAGCCAGCACACATCATTTGCCTCCAGTCCTCCCTCTTATTAGCTTGACACATGAGTCTCTATTAGCTAGTCCCACAGAGGAGCAGTCAGCTGTTCAGAGCATCCCACACCACATTCACTGTAGTTCACACAACCAGCTGATCGGGTTCAAGGTGCCATAAACAAGTTTACTCTCTGCATCCTTGTATTTGGTTTACATGACATGGTTTTGGTAGCAGTGGGGGGCTTCTGAGGGAAGACACCAGAATGTGCCATGTCAGACTGAGCCAGTTTCAGCCAGCTGCTTACAAAGTTAGGGCCTGTAAGGCTTGAATTTATGCAAGTGCTCTATGCACAGGTATGTATCTGTTCAAATGGCTTATGTTGCTAGACTGATGCATAAATAAGCCACTTTTTCCACATGTATTTAATGAATGCAATCAGATACTTTACATACAAAAGCCCCTACAACATAGCAAGTATTAAAGCCACAAGTACTGGCAAAGAACCTTGAGAGCCTCTGTGACTGAACTTCAGGCAAAACACCCCTTTTTGTCCTTATTGTAATTTTGGTGCCTTGAGATCAGGTGTCTACAAAATCCTTTTCAGATTACAGATGCAGTGGTATTACACTTCATAACTTGGACAAAAATTTACAAGTCGAAGTTTCTACCTTGCTTCCACTGACGTTATGGAATTTCTTCTCCAAAACCTTCTTCACCGGATCTTCTTCCTTGAAAGTGATGAAGACAAACCCCCTCCTCTTGTTGGTCTTTGGATCCATTGGAAGTTCAATTGCTTCAATCTGAAGACATGAAATATTGTTTTCAGACTTGCATTTTAGCGCAACAGTTAAGTACATGGCATTTGGGACAGTAAAACTCTTAAGTTTCACATCTATGCATATTATGCAACACCAGAGTTGCAGTGCTCTTCCTATGCTAACATTGGTTTTCAAACCAGAGGTTTCAATTTTGCAGCTCTTAAAAGCAGTTTTAACTTCTGATTAAATGTTTTAAGACAAGGGTGTCTATCAGCGGAAGCATCCAGTGCAGTATGTGCCTCCCTTGCTCTCAAGATGGGAAACCTCTGGATCAGTTACAGAAGCCTTAATACATTTAAAGTTACTCTGCAACTTGCAGATTATTAGTAAACTAAAGAGGAGACTTCAGTGTTTACCAAGATAACATTACACACCTCTCCAAACTCTCCGAAGTATTCCCTGATTTTCTCTTCTGTGGCTTCTGGGTTGAGTCCACCAACAAATATTTTCTTCACTGGATCCTTTTTCATTGCCATGGCCTTCTTGGGGTCAATTAGTCGTCCATCTAGCCTGTGTTCTTTCTGTTCCAGAACCTGAAAGATAGTTTGATATGATTAACTCAAGCTGAAAAGCTTCCCCTAAAAGTTAGGAATCTGAAATACGAAGCTTAAATTCACCTTTTCAACACTCCCAGGTTCTTTGAAGAGAATAAATCCAAAGCCTCTGGATCTTCCTGTGTTAGGGTCCATCTTTATCGTACAGTCAGTCACCTCACCAAATTTGGTGAAGTAATCTTTCAAGTCTTTTTTGCTTGTATCCCAGCTGAGGCCACCAACAAACATCTTCCTGAAATTCCAAAGAGATGAAAGCTGTTTAGATTCAGGCAGTACTCCAGAAAAGCACATGCAGCAAGATGCTCACAGTGGTACACACCTCAGCAGCGTTGTCAGAAACAGGGCCAACTGTTGAAAGCTGAACACTTTTGCATCTTGCCAAAAGCTAGTGATACTACAAGAGTGCACAAAGGTGCGTGTGCATTCCCCTTCCTTATAAGAAAATGACAGAACACACCCTGAAGTTTATTACAGGCTACAAGAAACAGTAAAAATTGCCCAGAATATCCCTTGCCAATCACTTACATTCTTTCAGCAGTATTCTGTTACTTGCATCAAAGCAGTATTGATTATCAAGTACTGCCAACTCAGTTTCTGAAAAAACCTAGGATCATTTGTACTATTTTGAAAGCATTCGGGATAGAATAAGGCATCAAAAGCAAAATACTCGAGCTCTTTTAGGATTCGGACAAATGGTGGTAAAAGCTTTAGTCCTAAGAACCACCTGCCAGATTTAAACCAGGTATCCATGGCCTCCAAGAACAGTCACATACAACAGATGGGACTTTGGACCTGCCTTAACTACTATGTTGTGCACTTCTTCCTGCCTAGTTACTGAATCTAGTTCTATCTTCATCAGTACTACAGAGTATCTTAACTATTAGTCTCTACTCTCCTGAGGGGCCAATACAGTACTTCCCTGCCCACTTTCCCCCTTAAAATATCCTTGAAAGCATCTCAAAGAAGTAACCACTAGTGAAGTGCAACACAGAAGTGAAGTTAACAAAACTTTGATCAGTCAGCAAAGCACTTTTCAAACGCTTCACTTCAAATTAAAACATTAATAACATGGCTGTATTTTCTATTTGCAGAGTTTCCAAGGTAACAAACTAAGCTTTTAAAAGCATTCCAGCCTTTTTACCTAACTATAGACTTATAGATTAAAGCAGTTTGTCATTACTCTGTTTATAGGCAACCTAAATTTGGCATTAGGAGCCAGCAGCATTTTAGAAACTAGTCTATGTATAAAAAAAAAAAAAAAGGGGGTTTCGTGTTTATGTGTAACTGATTTCCTAGAACCAGCATCCATTCATGTTCAAAAGGCAACATCAGAAAAGCACCTCTGTGGTTGCTTGGGGTTTCTTTGCCTTTTTCCCCTCAAACTGAATGAAACCATATAACCATATACTTTGTAGGCTAAACCCTTATTATTTTTTTTCCCCAAAAGATCAAGCTGGGCACTCTTTAACCATCAAGCACAGCATGAGACATAAGGCGCAAGGTAAGTCTGTGTGCTTCTTGCAGCCATTAGAGAAAGGCCTTATGAAGTTTACTAAGCCTTTCCATTATACGTGAAAGAAAGAGAACTTGACAGGTTCCTTCCCATCACACCAGCTTGCTTACTGACCAAGCACTGCTGCTATGACCTGTACAGACCAACAGTGGCTTCCCATCCCCTGTCATTATTGACTTACACTTACAGAATGATCAAAAGAAATACAAAGGTTGTGGGGTGACAGGAATTTGTCTGGAAGCAGCCTTATGCCACCAGGTTGGGCTTGTGGTACACATACGGATACTGCCACATGCAAAATTCACCTCTTGCCACAGCAATCAATATTACACCTCATAATTTACAGTCCTTTGTTTTGTAATTGGAATGACTGATACCTACATATATTTAAATAACACAATACAGACTCTTTGAAATTAAGGCCAAATTCCTAGCATTTGGCTTGGCCTTCAGGGGCCACACAGACCGGACACCTGCATTCTTAACACATAGCTTCTCTTTTCCTCCGGAGTGTATTAGTGCAGCTAAATCAAAGCATGTTTCAGCTCTTAAAAAAATACTCAGAGTTCAAGATGCTAACATTAGCCTTGGACAGCTCTTGTTTTAGCACATGGATTTGGGGTTGTAATTGTCACCTCCTATGCAAGAAAGGGTATCACCCACTTTTCAGGGCAGAACACAAAAAAAGTAAACCGAAAATTGGCACAGAGCTTAAAGGTTTGGTTCTCAATCCTCCTAGTGCCTGCAAAAGGTACATCCGGCCCTAGCTTATAAGAAACTTGTACAAGTCTTACTCCTTCCCTTACAGCCAAAATTTATTACGCTACTGTGGCTTCAGCTCTCTGTTGAACCTGAGGGATCTGACCCGCGGGTTCACAGCCCTCGGATAACAAAGGCAGTTCCAATTAAATACATGGGGCAGCCTGAATAACAAAGACCCCTTGACAAACAGGCAGGTGATTTTCAAGCCAAGTACATATACTCACAAACAGACCAAACAGGATGGGAACGAAACAGCTTTTGTACACAAGGATGCCTCTACCAAAACACAGCAAAGCTACACTGACTCCTCCAGGAACCGCTTGCAAGAGATAAGCCGTTTTCTGACAACGCCGCAAAGAAGTACACCAAAATAGCTCTTGCTGGTTTAAACACACCGCGCATCGTCTCAATCATGTCGTTTTTCCCTTTACTCCCTCCAGAAATACTTAGCTTATCCCCGACCGGCTTCCAAAGCCAGGATTGTTTTTTTTATATGCACTACACAAAACATTTACACCGACGCCGGTGGCGATCGACCATAAAGTTCGAACCAGCCCACCCCCCGCACAGAAAGCAACTCCTTCCATCCGCTCCTTTCGTTAAAAAGGGAAAAGAAGAGGAAAACGCGGGAGGCGACGCGAGCGGAGGTAAATCCCCTTCCATTTTACAGCGTGAGACGGCAACAAACCCGCTCCCCGCCCCTCCCCCAGCCACCACATGGCGCCAACAAAAGGCAGCTCCAGAACAAAGGAAGCGCTGGTGCTGCAGGGCCGCCGGCTCACCGCCCGCCGATCCCTCCGCAGCGGGGCCGCCCGCCGCCCTCCCCCGCCGGGCGGAGCGGAGCCCAGGGCTGCGGGGCCGTGCCAGCCGCCCGCCTCGCTTCCGCTCCCAACCAAGGGCCCCGCCGGGGCCTAGCGGCCGCGCTCCGCCGCCGCACATGGCGCCCCGGGGGGGGGGGGAAGAGGGGAGGCGCGGCCTGCTCCCGCCTCAGCGCGCCGAGGGCGGCGCGGCGCTTACCCCGCGTCCTCCTCGTTCTTGCTGGCGTTGATCTGGTCGCCTTCGGCTCCGTTCTGGCTGGCGGCCGTCCCCGCTGTTCCCGCTGCCGGTCCGGCTCCCGCTGCCGCCGTTCCCGCCGTCGCTGCTGCTGCCGCTGCCACCGCCGCGCCCGCCGCCGGAGCCCCGCCGGTTTCGGCCTGCTGCTCTCCGGCGTTCTCGGCCGCTTCGTGCCCGTTCTGGGTGGCACCGGCCGCCAACTGCTGCTCCGCTTCGGACATGCTGCCCCGTCCGCAGAGGCGAGAGGGACGAGAGGCGCCTAGAAGAGAGGAGCGCGGCCCGCGGCTCAGCCGGGAGCTCCCCCCACCGCGCCGGTCTGATCCGGTCCGGTCCCGCCCCTCCCCCTCCCCTTTCCGTCGCCATCCCGTCCGTACTCACTTTAAAACCCGCTCCCAATAAAATCCGGGCCGGCCGGGATCGGTTTAAAACCCGCTCTCGCACCGGGGCTAACACCCGTCCCCGCGGCGCTCGGCTGCTCCGCGCCGCCGCCGCCTCCCCCTCAGACACGTACTCTCCGGCCCGGAGCCTTAACGCGTGGCCGCCTTTATACCGCCGGAGCCTCAGCCACACAGCAATAAGCTGTTTCCTCGTTGGCAACCGCCTCCTATCAGTCACGTCGTTCGGCGTTTCCTATTGGCTCTGCCGCGGGAGGCGGGCGGGGTGAGGGGAATGGCGGCCCGCGGGACTGGGCTGAGGGAAGGCGAGGCGCGCTGAGGCGGCTCTACCGGCTGTTGTGGGGAGGAGGAGCGCGGCCCCGGAGGCCGTTACCGCCGGGCAGCCCCGCCCCGGGGCTCCCGTGCCTTGTCCCCGTGCGGCGGGCACCTCCTCGCCCCGCTGAACGTTACCGTCATGGTGAGGCGCTTCGCGAACACCACACCCGTGACAGGGGAAGCCCAGCCGGTGCGGCGCAGCGCCCGGGCCGTAGCCGGAGTCAGCGCTGTCCGGCTGCACCACAGCCCGGCCCTCGGGTCCCGCGGGGTGAAGTTATGGAAACACGCCTGTGACTTGAGCGCGGTGTTTACTTAGAGTGGTTCAGCTCAAGGTGTGGTATGTACACTGAGTCAGTTACTCCAGTGCGAGAGGTTTACTTAATGTTTCCAGCTCTGCTGGTTTTGCAACCGAGAGGGCCAGAATTTTGTGATTTTTTTAATGGGAACTTAAGTTTGGATATAACATCACTCCGGAGCTTGTGCCCCGAGCGTGTGCCGAGGCCTTAATTCCTTTTGCCCAAGGATGTATCAGCCTTGTTGATAAAGTTGTGCATGAAAAGTGCAGAAGGCGACTGCTTCTTGTAATCATACTTTGGATTCTCGTACAGTACGTGTTCCTAATACCCCATTTGTCCATGCCAAAGGCACAGTTTGGCTTTTGGATAGCCAGCCAGCCAAACCTCACTGACATGTCCTTAAAAAAAAGCTAAGCCCTTTGCTTGTGGGCAAAAAGTAACAATTATTACCTAACTTTGTGCGATAATAAATACATGCATCATTACTTGCTTGCTCCACCCTCTGTCAAACATCTCCTCTGGCTCAACTTCTATATTTCACCTGCTATTACAATTCAGAAAGGGTGCACACAGCTACTTGTGAATAAAAACACAGTGGCAATGTGTTTTGTTGTTAAGCCTAGGCCTAGGATCCCGGCTGTCCTGCAGTGAACTGCTCTTAGAGCACTCAATCCTCCCCAGAATTCACTTGCTGAAATAGGAGCTTGGTCAAACAGAGGACATTAGGTTTGGCTTTGTAAGTTTTGTAGCACTACAACAAGCAGAGCATTAAAGATGAGCACTAAAAGCAACAGGATAAGGGCCTGAAACCCCCCTCTTTCTTTAATAAAACATTCCATTGCTTCAGGCCCTAAGCCAGAGCTCTGAAGGGGAAGTGGGGAGAAAAACAGAAATTGTGCTTAGTATTGGGAGCTGGTGTGAAAAAAACCACTCTCACTTAGTGCTTGCCACAAGCATCACTTTATGTGGTCCAAGCTGAGCTTTTTGCTTCAATACCCACGCACAGGAGCAGCAAGACTTGCATTGTATTTGTTACTGGAATTGCAATGGATTCTCTTACAATATATGGATTTTAAATCCTCATCCGTCGGGGCTATTGGCTTCTTCCCCCCATAGCACCTTTTTACTGCTCACAAATGAAAAAGTAGTATAGCAATATAAGTGCCCAACAATACATGCGCCTGGTGAGACACGTGTGATGGATCAACCAGGTGGTCTGTCCATGATGGATATTAATTTGTAAACATCCTGCACACTTTCAGCCCAAGCTACAATAGTGCAGAACTTTATCTTTAGAGACACTTAACCTCAGCCTGCTCTGCTGACAGGGTAGGGTGTGTATGGACAAGCTCTATAACCAGCTCTTCAGGCTAATGTTGTATGACGTCAGGTCTCGTGAAGACAGTGCAAAGAGTGCCTAACCAGTACACCCGATAATTGTAATGTCTGCAGGATGAGGTGTATGTGTTATCTGATAAAGATACCCATCTTTATGAGGATGTATTTTTAAACTGTTTTTCTCGTATTGAACTTTAAATAAAACGTTAAAGGCAAAGAAATTTTTCTAAGTTAGTCTTTAGCCTAATTTATCCCATCTCAGAGGAACTTACCCCACATCCAGTGAGAGAACTTCTGATTTTTTAGGCAGCTTTGGCTTAAACTGTAAACCTCTCAGGTCTGTACCAAAAAGGTAAAGTTTGTGATGAAAACCAACTAAGCCACTGCCTGTCAGCTGGCTGTATTCATTTATACAGTGCTGTTAGCTGCTTCAGTTGGAAAATGCCACACTTTTGCTTAAGTCGCTACAGGGAAGCTAACATCAAACTGGTGTTTGGAGGTGGCTCTAACTGGGCTAGCTGAAGGGGTAAATGCTACTGCTCGTGCCCTGTCCACCTTCTTTCTGCAGGTTTTTATGGATGCAGCAGTGTCAGCTGACTGAAAAACCACATCTGCACTGAACTTACAAGTTTATAGACCAGCACCTGAGAGTAAACTTGGCAGCAGCTGGTATGAGTCTGTCATGGAAGTCTAGGCTCACCTGATGGGTGTAACCTGAGTGCTTTTGATGATCTCTTTATTACTTAATTTCCCTGCAAGATTCACAGCCCCAAACAGCTCCTTTGTATTTCATCAAGCCTAGCTAAGGACTCAAATGATTGTCCTTTCATTTGGACTTCTCCATAAGTTTCCTTTTTCTTTCTTTTCTCTTTCCAGCCTGCCCCCCCGCCCCCAGTTCTCTCTCTTGCTTTGTTGAACCTGTCTCATCTTCCCTTTCACAGCCCTTGCACTGGTACTTTGGCACATGTTACATCCTTTTCCTGCTTTCTTTAAAGGTGTACTCCTTTCCAGGTGCCCATTTCTCCTGGTCAGGTCCATCTCAATCTCTCATCTTGGGAATTCCAAACAGCAGTTCCCAAGGCTCTCTCTGATTCCCAGCTGCCCCATTGCAATAGCTGTTTGATGATTTCTATGTCCCATAGCCAACAGCAGGATAACAAAGTAGTTGTAGACTGGCTAAACAGCCTGGTTTGAAAGCTGTGAGTGGCTTGAGTAACAAGGTAGACATGGAAGACTGAGAAACTTGAGAATATGGCTTGTTAGGATGAGTATTTGTCTCACCAGGCCCCATCCTGCCATTGGTAATATTAAAGAATTCCTCAGACTTGGGTTCTGGCCTTGCATTTCACTCCCCACTCAAAGCCTGTGGTTAATCAAAGAAAAATACACAAATACCTGCTTGGGTGGTAATTCTCCTTACATGACACATTTACTGCTGAGAAAAAAGCTATCATTCTGTTTGCCATTTTTTTAATCCTGTAATTACTATGATTATTCATGGTGTTGACTGAAATTCAGCTGAATTTTACTTGTGTGTGGTCCGGTCACAGACTGCTTACCATATACAAAATGCCATGCTATAGGAAGCTTCTGCCTGAGACAGTCTTTATGCACAGTATAAATAAATGGTAAATAAATGTTATTAATAACTATGCAAGTAATCCCATTGATTTTAACGGTACAGCTGAAAGTAAGAAAATAAGAATGGCAAAAAGGATGCCTTTTGCTATGTGGAATTACGATGACAATAAGATGCGTTTAAGGAAGCATTAATATAACTTCCAAAACAAACAGCCTTATTTAACTGATTGCCTCTTGTAATTTGCCAAATAAAAGGGTTTTATTGGTTTATTCACACGTTCATTTATTCATTGTGGATAGTATCACACTGAATACTTATCTCTGAGCTTAGTGGCCTCAGGGATAATCCAAGCCAGAATTATGTTAAACATTATGTGGAACAATGAAAGAGCCAAGGCGTGCAATTGTTGCTGTTCCAAAAGGTTAGGTAAAACCCTAATATCTATATGCAGCATCTATACAGAATGTCTATATCCAGATGAGGAGGAGCTTTATAGAAGATCAGTTGGCAATGCTAACCTCTGCAGGTGTTCAGCAAGAGCTGAGCCTGTGCAATGAGGTGGGATAAAGCAGGAGAGCTATTCGAAAGTGCAGTAGTGGGATTCAGTTGTATGGTGGCAGGAAATAGCCTTTCAGCATGAAACAAAAGGTACCTAGGACCAGGTCAGGGTGTGAATGGGCTTGCAATTGATGCGCAAGTTTTGTGTGTGATAGAGAAGACTGGCTCTGGAAAAGTGTGGAGAACTAACATAGTTAGACTGGAAAAATAAGAAAATGGTGTTGCAGAGCTTCCTGAACAGAAGCAAATGCTTTATCTCTTGAGGCCAGAGAAAAGGATGTCAACAATAACTGAGATGAGGAGAGCTTGAGCGAGATTCCCAGTCATGTCAATAAATAACAAAGATCGTGCCCTGGTTGAGATCCTCACAGCAGTTCAGAGCAATCTGAGCCCAAACAACACGTTGCTGGCTGTCAGGTTCCACCTGCTCCTTTGCACAGTGGGCTGTAAAATAGCTCAGTAGAACCGCGGTTGGTTTACAGACAGAGGGTTTGTTTTACACACACTCATTGCCAAGACTTTAAATTGCAACGGAGACACTTGAAGTTCGAACGGAGGCACTAACACCTGTATTTGTGCATCAGGATGTTGAGCTATGAGCTAGAAGGGAAGGGAGGAGAGTCAGGATCAGTGCTCACCACTGCTCTTGCAAAAAACGGAAGAAAACATAAGGGAAGGTACTGACAAGCCAAGCTGAAACCGTGACTGGAGAAGCAATAGGTGAGAATAACTGTAAAAGCTAAGATCAGACATGAGCTGGCTGTGCTAAACGTGACTGAAGGCCAAAGAAGAGACTGGTTTAAGATGGGTTGAGAAGCTTTCAGATGACAGGAGGAAGCAACACCAAGTTTAAGGGGATTTAGGGTAGAACCAGACAAGAGATGCGATTGGAAGACTTGTAAAAGTGAGCTGACAGGAGGCACTTCTACCAAAGGCTTGCATTTGGTTTCTGTTTGCTTTTTCTTTTTAATATGTAAAAGAGACCAGCATGTCTGTGTGGGTGCTGGGGGGTCAGAGCAGACCGAATGACTAAAGCTGTGAACAAATGGAAGAGTGGGAGTGAGGAAAATCAGGAAATGAAACAGGGTGAGGTTAATAAGGCAAGTGATGGAGTTACAGAAGGTGTATAGATAATATTATTGTTATTGCCACTTAGAGACTTGTAGAAAGGGGAAGCATCAAGAGAGTAGTTTGTTAATCTTAACTTTAAAGAAAATGGTGCAATAGCAAGTAGAGGGGAGCAGAAAGGGAGGCTTGCCAAGGGCTAGTCAGCAGCAATGCAAAGCTAGCTAGGATTACAGGAGGGCAGATCAGCTGCAGTAGAATTGTTCAGCTGTAAGAAGGCAGAAATGGAAGAGTGAGCTGGCTTGCAGGAGAGGAAGTTTGCTTGATGACAGGATTTCCGCCAGAGACACTTTGCACTGCAAAAGCAACCATGGATGAAGCAAGTGCTGAAGGTAAGCTGGTGCTATGGCTGTGACAGTTTATCACGAGAGACAGAAGTAAAAGTCAGTGGTGGATTAAAGTTGTGCGTGGTACATATATAGCTAATAAATTGCGACTAAAGCACATACATTCTTCTGTGCTTAATGTCAAAATGCAAGTGAAGCTAAAGGATGAGCAAGCCGCATTTTTTATGCAATTAGTTGGTATTAGTTGTTTAGCTTTTCCTCACTGTTATTTTCATCATTCTGTTTTTCTTTCCTTCTGTTTTAAACAGTCTACAAGGCATTAGTTTCTCCTCCTTGTTGCAGTGTTGGAGTACAAAGCTCTGGAATAATATTTTTCCTTCAAAAGTTACTTATCTGTTGTTACTTGACTGCAAATGCACCCGCAGCCACAATCTTTCAGTGTTGTTATATTCCACGCCAGCTAAAAATAAGCGAGGCAACCAAGGCTGGTTAAACGGCTTAACAGATAAGATACAGCAGCAAAGCTATGCCCTGAGAAGTATTCAGAACTGTAATGGTTCGTTGCAGTGTCATTATAATTTTACCCTTTTTTTTTATTGTTTCTTTACTTAAAAGCACATCCCTGGCCTACACAAGTTAGGGAAGATGCCTCAGGCCAGCCTTTTAGTTACACGAACATTTTGTCAAGCACTATAAAGATAATAAAAACAAGATAATGATACTAATGCAGTGTTGTAAGGTCAGGTTTATGGAATCCAAGGCTTTAGAAGGAACCTTTGAGATCCAACTACTGTAAAAAGATGTGTCGTTGCTAGGGAACACGTAAGGTTATTTTCTCTTAACATGTGGGGCCACTTTAAATTTGCAAGTCTGCATTATTAAACCATCGTGGGAAGCGAAGCAGGAGGAAACCCGGAGTAATTGGCTGCAGCTCCAGATGCAGCCGCCCGCTCATTGGAGAGCAGAGGATTCTCCGAGGTACTAAAATTAGACAATCTCCGCCCTCCAGAAATGCTTCTGGAAACAGCGAGGAGGAGAAATTCTGACACAGAGTGAGGGCCCGTGGTGGGGGCAGAGCGCACAGGACCCTGCTCCCGGCCAAGGACACACACAGATTGATTTCTTAGCCTGGTTAGCTGAATAAAACATGCCCACGATAAAGAAACTGCAAGAGATTAACGTTAGCAGTGTGTTACACGGATATTAGATTGAACATTTCTTATGTAATAATAATTCTGAAGCATTCATCCAGGCTGAGGAAGCCTTTGAATTAAAATCCAAGCTAGGGCTGTCACACTGGTGCTCATTGACTTTGAAATGAAACAGTCTTGTTAAATTAACTCTGAACTGAACTAAAACAAAATGGTGAACTCTTTGCATCAGCCTTTTTGTTTAATATTTTAAAATATTATCCATTATCTCTGTGTCCTTGCAGTGTTTACAATGGCTTCAAATTACATAGTGGACAAGGTATCGCTGTTGAAGAAACATCAAGTGCCTGTTTCAGTGAAGGAAAGTCTGTAGCTGCATTTACTCAGTCTTGTGCACTTAGGACCTTTATTTTGTTTCTTTAAGGTATGTGAATAAAAGCTTCAGCCTTTGAATTTCAAACATATTGCAAACTGGCTGCAAGGAAATAGTTTTGTTTCTCGTTTCTATTTTTACATTATTTACATTACTCATGAAAAAGATAAAGGCAAAGTGGATTCTTTTAACACTATAAACAACGTTTGCAGTGCATTTGCTATTTCCTCTGCTAACCAGGGTACAGCGTCAGCATCTATGGCTCTTAAAGTGTGGGGTTTTTTGGGTTTTCTCCTTTACTTTCAGTCTGATTTCAGTAAAAACTGAAGCCTCTATACTTGTGTTTTCTCTCTCCCTTTGCCAGCGTCACCCCAAGGACTCCAATGCAATGGCCACTTTGAGCTGAGTTCACCACCAGGTCTCGGGAGCACCTCAGATCCTTCAGCTTCTGATAGATGGGTACTAAGAGGGGATGAGGGCACAGGAGGAGCGTGGCGCAGGGCGAGCTCAGCAGTTATCAGTGCCGGTGCACACCCGATAGCGCGGGGCCAGCTGGCCGGTGTTCAGCCCCGGGGCCGGCCGGCAAACAGGGCGGACAGCACCGGGGCTGGTGATACTGGAGCACCCAGCGCTTGGGATTCCAGGCCACGGGCTGGGCTCGGCATGGATGAGCACATCGGGTGTGCGATGGCTGCACTGGAATTGCTCCAAGTGGGAGCAGCCCTGGAGAGCCAGGGAAATAGGGAGTGTTCAGGGAGCAAACACTGGCACAATGGTGGTGAAGGCTGGTAAAAGTCCCCAGGAACACGACTTCCACAGCTCTCTGGCTCACCTCATTACGGTTCAACTTGGAAAACAGTGACTGTTTCTTACTTATTCCGTGGTTTGTTTTTGTGATAAGTAGGTCCGGATAGACACACACACATAAATCGATAAAAAAATACTGAAAACCAATATTGGAGAGCTGTAGATTCAGGTTAGTGTGTCTGGTATGCCAGAAGGCTGTGTGCTGTACGCTCCTGAGCCCGCTGGTGTCAATCAGGCATGTAAACAGGAAACCTCAGGCATGCTCCCGCAATAAATATTGATATTTAAATACCCCGAAGAAGGGCTTGTGTGCATCTTCTTTTCTCCAATACACAGCACTACCTCAGTTTACTGAGAGACCATGCCTCCCTTAGCAGCCCTGAGCATGAAGTAAAACCGACAAAAAGCTTTTATTGTCACGGAGAGATGATTTTTATAGCTCCCCCGCTGCTCCCTTCCTTATTCCCGCGTCCCACGAGGAGCCCATGAACACATAGATGTGACCCCTCGGTTATCTGCGCGCGGACTGCGGCTGCCCGGGTCAGCCCGAGGCCGGCGGCCTCCCGCTGCCACCTTCGCAGCCGCCATCTTGGGTCCTCCCCCTGCCCGGCGCACAGCCGAGGGGCGCGGAGGCCATCTTGTGGCCGCTCCGGAGCCGGCCCCGCCGTCGCCTAGCAACGGCGGCGGAGCGGAAAGGTGCGTGGCATGGCGCTGCCGACCGGGCCGGCGCTAGGCCGGGCACGGGGACCGGCCGCTGCGACAGGCCGCTGCCGGGGCACAGCAGGTGGAACTCCCTCGGGCCAGGCGGGGAAGGGTCTGCGGAGAAGAGGGAGCCGCTCCCTCGGGTCTCTGCCGCGTCCTGGGCAGCCGGTGTCCGGGCGCTGGCTCCAGGCTGGCGGCTCGCAGCGCTCCGGGTGTGGGTGCTTTCAGCCCGGTTCTCAGGCAGAGGCGGTCCTGTGCTCCTCTCTCTTATCTTTCCTCTCTGACGGAGGCTGCAGCCTGTTCAACCAGATTTGAAAGCGAACGGGGAGTCTCAAGGTGCAGGAAGGATCGTCCGGACCGAGAGGTTTAACTGAGCAATTACATCGGTTTCTGCGGCAGTGAGCCAGCGGCTGGCTGTGTTCCGTGTCTTGTGGGGTGCGGAGAGATGTGGGGCTGGGAGCGTGGAGGCAGGGGGAAGAGGAGATCACAAGTGGGCACAGGTCTGTAGGGAGCCCATCTGCACTAGTTCTGCTAGTCACAAAACAATTCTGTATTCTAATAGCTTGCTAATGGCCTCGGTTAGAAAACTGGAATTTAGAGACTATAAATACAGGAATTAAATAACAATTTAATAGGGCTTACGGATGGACTAGCTCCAGGCAGTACATCCCACACCACAACCTCCATGCAAGAGAATACAGATTTGGGGTTGGAACACATGGTGGATGGGGATGTGGGAGCACGGTGAGCCTGGCTCGCTCCCTGCACAGCAAGGTGTGCGGTAACACTTCTCTATCTCATGTGTTGTCCTAGGGAAATAGAACTAGTTTACAGCTTACAATTGGCTAACAACACGGAATTTTTGGCTTCTTTTCCACAAAATGCTGCTGCACTGAGAAATGGGAGTGGGAACTACAGGGACCTAACTAATCCAGAATAAACCTCATGTGGGTTTTGTGGCATGGGGGTGACCCTCTCTGCTCCTAGAGTACACGATGAAACTCCAAATCTCCTGAACTGGTGTCGTTGCAGTGTGAAAGGGGCACACGAAGTCTAATTTAGAAGCCGAGATGCAGATGTTAATGCCCGAACCTCAGATTTTTGTGGAAAGAACACTGGCTGTTATCAAACCAGATGTCGTTCATAAAGAAGAAGAAATAGAGGATATCATTCTCAGGTCGGGATTCATGATCCTTCAGGTAACAGGCTGTGCTCCCGAGAACATAACTGCACTTTGTTAGTCACAACAATACTTAACTTTAGCAGTTAAGTAATTAAAAGCGAGTGTGTCCAAAAATGAACTTACATTTTTCACACGTCGTCAACCGCTGCTGCCAGATTCCTTAAGGAATTCCATTTTACTGGCGCATGGCATGGGACAGACCAGACCGACGTTTTTGCTGACCACAGAAAAACACGGGCTTTGTTAATAAACTCGGGTTCAGCAAGCACACGCAGCAGAGATGTGGACTCTCCGAAGTAGCTCTTTGGAGAGCGTATGGTGGGTTTGCAAGTGGGTTCTTGCAGCACTGGTGGATGCAGCCCTGGCCGGGTGCGGTGTGACCGCTCGGTGTCACTGTTCCATGTCCATGACCTGTACGGCCCAGGCGCGGGCCGACCGCCCGGTGCCCGGCGCGGCGCTGCCCCGCTGCGGGTTACCCGCCCGGGCGGGCCGCTGGGCGGCGCTGTGCCCCCGCGCCTGCCGCCGGCCTCGCCCGGCGCTGCCCACAGCGGCACCGGCTTTTCCCTTCCTTCCTTCCCCTTCTTCAACCCCCTTTTCCCCACTTTTCCTTTTCTTTCCTTTTTTTCCCCATTTTTTTGTCCCTTTTTTCACCTCTTCCCTTCCTTCCCCCCTTCTTTATCCTCCTCTTTCCCCTCCTCCTTTCTCTTTCCCCCCCTCCTTTCCCCTGGAAATGCAGTAATTTTTCTTATTCTTGCAAATTCCCCTTTTCCACATTTGTTCTTTTTTAATTTCTTACCTTTTTATTTATACAAAACGTAAGACAAGAGAAAAGAGATGTTCTTGGATTTCTTTTTTTTTAATGGCAAGGTGTTTATAGCATCCTCTGACGTCTCCAGTGACTTTTGGCACCAAAGTTAACAGGAATCAGAATTTGTCCTGCTCTTGTGCTGCACAAGTTCAGGCTCAAAGAATGAACTTCACAATAATTCTCTTAATTCTCTCTTCTTGACTGCCCTGTGCCTTCTTGATAACCTCCCAAACCTAATCCTGGTCCTAATCCTGGCCACTTGCAGGTAGACAGCTATTGTGAGAATCAGAAAGCCTGAAAAATAGAACAATTGCATAATTAGCAGTGTGGGCTGAAGAGAAAATGGTTTAAAAGTAGAACATTACGCTGGAGCAGGCGGATAGTTAAATCCTGCCCTTGTAATGCTCTTCACTTGCTCTGTACGGTGCCCTCACTGTGCTTTAAGTCCTCCAACAGTTATAAAATACTGTACTTGGCGTAGGCTAAAATCACATCTTACTCAAATGGCCTGTTTGTTTGCTTAATTAACTTGGAAAACTCTTGCTCATTGTTACTCCTGGTCTTGAAGAGGATCAGATCTGGGAGAATCAGATTAGGCTGGAAAATGACTGTGTGTCTGTTCACTTGAAGATGTGGCACAGCAGAGGACTGTATCCCTGTATCTGAGGTAGCAAGCTCTCTTCATTTAGCAAGCCTTTGTTAATTGTTTGTCTCCCTTTTACACTTTCTAGAAACGGAAGCTGCAGTTAAGCCCAGAGCAATGTAGCAACTTCTATGCAGACCAATATGGAAAAATGTTTTTTCCTAATTTAACAGCCTATATGAGTTCTGGACCAATAGTTGCTATGGTTCTTGCCAGATATCGTGCAGTCTCATACTGGAAGGAACTGCTTGGACCATCAAACAGCATAAGAGCTAAGAGAACTCACCCTCACAGGTAACTCATGGATTGGCCTTGGGAAGTCAGCAGGATCTTGTAATTCTCTCCATTGAGACTAGAATTCCTCTCCTTTTTGTTTTTACATTAGAGATACAGATTTGGAGTGACTTCAAACTCAAAGCTTTGCACCTTTGTCTTTTGGCATGCAAAGTTCACCCAATTTATGGGGAATGCTGAGTGCATAAACATATATTTTAGGTAGCTACTTATTTTGTTTAAAGCCAAGATCAAGCCAATGCCTTGTTAATTAGTCCATATACATTGATTTTATATGTTCTTGGCAGGGATTTGCAGTTGCCTACCAAGCAGTTATTCCTCTTGTTCTTAGCTTAAGAGCCATCTATGGGACTGATGACCTGAGGAATGGGCTTCATGGCAGTCACAGCATTTCCACGGCAGAAAGAGAAATCCGGTTCATGTTTCCAGAAGGTAAGATGGCACAAATAACACACTGCCAGCCTTTGGAGGATAGTGTCCTTCCCTGTTACAACTTGTCTTTGCCCAGACTCTAAATACAATTGGATTTAGAAGAGGTTGGGCTTGCTTGCTTTATGAGAATGTGAGTCTTCATGCAAAAGCTGATATTTTCTGCTGAGGAAAGGCATACCAAAATGTATCTGAGGAGCCATTGTAGTTACAGGGATTGCTTCTACTTTTCAAACTCTGTGGTCTGGGAACTTGAGCAAAGCTGGTAAATGAGAGGAAATGGGAAGCTTTTACATTCTAGCACATGTTTCTGGCACTCTCAGCCCCCAGGGATGTCTGTTGGCTTGAGAAGACTGACTGACTTCTTGGGCTCAGGCTGAGTAATTCCTGTTCAACAGCAGCTGGATGTCCTCGTAGTGCAATTCCAAAGTTAAGTGCCAGAGGAATGTGTCATAAAACCTAAAAAGGTTGGGAGAGGATCTCTTGTTTGTAGCGTAAGATCTCAATGATGGCTTTTCTCTTTGGCAGAAACATACAAGGGAAACTGCTAGAAAAACTTGGGTTTTTTCAAGTGTATCAGTTAGTTTAATAAAAGATATTGCACTTCCCTACAAACCTTATCCATTTTAAACCATGTCTTCTCTCCTCACCCTAACCACAAAGCAGGACTTCAGGTGAGATTTTTAGGAGTCTTCAGAAACCAGCTTCACACTGCAAGAAGGAAATGCTAAACATGGGATATACTGTTTCTCTCCTGCTCCCCCTGCATCTTCAAGGATATAGGTTTTCCCCAGATGATCTGATTTCCTCCCCTTTCATAATTGGCTATAATTAGTAAGATTACCTCAGGGACATTGTAAAGGGGTTTAGGTAGTTTCTTTGCAGTTTGTTGTGGGAGAACCTATAAAAACCATTATGTATTATTAACTTATTAAGGAAAACAGCAGCCTGCATATAAACAGCCTTTGAAAGAATGCCTTTTTTAATCACTCTACAAGCTGCTTTCCAACACCTGTGGTTACTCTTTACAGTGATCATGGAGCCAATTCCCACTGGACAAAGAGCCAGGGATTACTTGAACCTTTCTGTGAAGCCCACGTTACTAGCTGGGCTCACTGCACTGTGTAAAGAGAAGCCAGCAGACCCAATGGTATGTACAGGATATCAGTAGTGTGCTGTATGCTTTTTGATACACCTACTTTGTGTTAGGAAAGTCTCTGTATACAGGAAAACTGCTCTTTTGTGCTGGTTTAGCTACCTGCTAATGAGCTAATCAAACAACATTTGCTTTTCAAGACACTGATGGGTTTGTTAACAGATGAAATGAGGGCCAGGACTAAATGAAATCAGCTTTATGAAGTGATGGAGAGGGGGCTTAGGTGACTTCTGTAAAACTCTTTCTAGGATGTAGTTGTTACAGATGGCTGGAAAGGTAAAACAGGTTCTATCATATGATGCCACATAGAAGTTTTTACTTCATTTACTGATTCTGAGGTGAGTTTGAGATGAAATAACTCTCATATAATAGATACTAAGTGGGATTAGATGCTAGTCACGCTGGTAATAGTTACACAGTTGAGTAAAATACTATAGAGTTCTTGGCAAGGCTGTCTGTATTTTATCATTGTGCTTATGTAATATTAATCCTTCTTTAGAATAACCTATTATTTTGACTATCTATATATAACTTATATACAGCATTGATTAGCATTTACTTGAGTTGCTCCACAGTTCCACAGGAAAATGAATTCTGATTCTCTGAAAGGAAACCCATCTCGAGTGTTCAAACTGACCTGCAGACAACTCTTCTGTCTTCTTGTGACCCCTTTCCAGTTATCAAGCTGATGCATCTTGCCCTCCTCTCACATATTATTCCTTTTAAGCATGGATGTCATTCAAATTGCAGTTCTTACTGGAAAGACTAGAGTTAATTTCCTGTTGGTTTGGTGGTGATGGTGTTTGAGGTTGGTTTTCATTCCCTAAACAAAATTAACTTTGTTTCATGTGGAAAAATATAGTAAATGGGTTTTTGTGTTCTGAAAGTTCAAGTCGTTCACACTAGTGCTTCTTTAAGAATGTAGATAATTCATCAGTGTGACAATTCACTGGCAGTTATGGTGGATTCTAGTTCATTATCAGGGTTTTAATCAACATTGCCTTTTTTTACAAGATACAGTTCAGAAGAAAAGCCTGAAAAATAATTCAGGGGTGTTTCTATGTGATATACACGAGGTCAGATTAAATCTACTTTGATTGTTCCAGCCTTATAACCTGTTCACTTTATCTGGATGTCTGGCACTGTTACCATAGAAATCTAGAAAGCAGAGATGAAGAAAAGTCTTTTCATCCATCCCTTTGCCCAAAGGCCAGACCAATTGCAGCTGAAGCTGGGGTGATTTTTTTCCCCACCAAAGAGTCTTTCTAAGGGCTTTTGGGGCTTCTCTGTTTGTACCTGGTAATAAAAGGAGAGCATTGCTTACCGTAGTGGTCTACTATTCTATCAGTTCTTCCACTTCACAGTAAGCTATGAAGTAGCATTCCAGAAACTAATCATCATCAGCCTTGTGAAGTAAGTAAGGATGTGTTAAAAACGTCTCTTCACAAGTGGAGGAATCGAGGCAAAGGGTTATTTTGCCTAAGGCCAGGCCAGGACTGGCAGATGAAGTTAGGCCATTCCTATCATCTCCTGCATTCTTATTTAACTACAATGTGCTGCAAAACTTACAAGGTGAGTGTCAAAAAGTAACCATATCTGGGGTTTATGTTTTAGGTGCTATAAGGTGATTTCAGTGCAGAAGACTGTCACTTTTATGAATTAATTCCTAGCTAAAGTACCTGTAAGTGTTGTCAGGACTAGTATTTCATTAAGCAGTTTCATGCCTATTGTACAGCCTCAGTCCAAACCAGAGCTGACCAGGTTATTTGAAGAACAGATCACACATTCTTATACATACACGAAGATTGACATTGCCAGGAAGAGTTTTCTACAGGTCAGTGTGAATTGTTCAAAGCAATACAAGCTGTGAAGATTTAAAAGAACACTTTGAAAAACCAGGTTATTTTGTGTGTCCATTTTTCCTGAAAAACCTTAATTTTACAGCGTGGCAGGAGAGTCTCTGGGTCAGGTTTTAAATCATGCTTTTAATATTCTCCCATATACTTAATAGAAGACGACAGAACACTGAAAGTGTTTGGGGTTTTGTTCCACAGATCTGGCTTGCTGACTGGCTGATTGAACACAATCCTAACAAACCCAGGCTGCAGCATCACATCACTGAGAAGAAGCATCAGGGGTGAGAGCTCAGTGGAAACCACCTCAAGCATTCCAAGTTACTGATCTATGTTACCATTTTCAGTGTATCCCTTGGCTATGTAATCAATATTATCTGAAGTTGATGTTATTGTCATAACTACCTGTGTCTTCATGGAATAAATAACCTTACACTTAACCAGGGTTTAACAGTTGTAGTAGCTTTTCTATCAACAAAGGGAATGTAGAATCACAGGATAAATTGGCGGTGTCGGGTGATTAGGAAAAGACAAGTTTCTCAAAAGGTGTGACTTAGCTCTTGTTTTCCCCATTTATCTTGGTTTGGCTGTTTGGGGAGAACAAAATCACTTGCACCGGTGCAGATTCCCAAATGACATACAGTTGCTTTGGGAAACTGGGAATTGTGTTTGGGCATCGTTTTAGGAGACACAGATTCCATGATGAAGGGAGGTGCTTGAATGTGACTTGGAAAACAATTACTGGAGGTGTATTAGCAGCTTTAGCATTTTAGTTGCTGATTGCATCACCGAGCTAAGGTCACTCTTGAAGGGGATTCACTTGAGCCTCATGTATTTTGCCAGAATGTAATTTGAAGGACCTATTTGAAAGTCCACTGGTGTATCTTTCCCATCTCAGCATCAAAAGGCACAGTGATTATAAGTCAGCCTTTATTTCCATTCGAAGCCACAAGAAGGTGTATTTTAGTCAAGGACTAATGCTGTCTTCCCACATTTGTTTGAAGGAAAGGTGTTTAATCAGAACATCTCACCTTAAGGGTGCTTTCTGCTCTTGAAAGCTATGCTGATTCCTGTTGTGTTCCTTGTGTTGTTGTTTGCCCTCAAACTTCTATGTGTTTTGTTTTGAGAATTTTAAGGGAATATTGAACAGCAATGGGTTAATCCCACACTATTACCTTTCCTAAAGTAACTGGACTGGGTTTTGGGGGGAAGTTTGTGGGGCTTTAATTTTCGCTGTTAACTTCAAGCTTTGTGTCTTATGGTTTGGCTGGGAAATGTCACTTTCACAGCTCTGAACCATGAACCATCAGTGTGCTTGTCTAACACCAAACAAACAAGCACATTCATAATTCGTTTCATGAAAAAACTCGCTCCCTCGACTTGAGGAATTACCAGAAACATGAGTCACTTGTGACATTAAATCTTTGTTTAATTGTTTATCTTCTCAGTGGAATAAACCACTATTGCCAGCCCAGAGAATAAACCTCAGAAAACTGGTGCCTACAGTACCGAGACCTAAAAACGAGAAAGCAAGCCCAAGCCCTCAAATACAAAGGAAAAAATACGAGGTGGTTAGAAATACAGTGAACAGATCTGTTTAGAAGTAATTTGCCTGTAATTATTGCCCCCATATGTGTCTGATCGTCCCGATTCCAGGGCAGTTGCACTTTGTGGTTTCCTTCAGCCAAACCAAGACATTTCTTTTCTGAAGATGCCAGAAACTAAAATCTGTTGAATTCACAAGACACTCTCCTGTACTTTGTTAGTTACTATGGCATTTGCTTTCTTATTCTGATGTGATGCTGCTTGACAATAAATACCTCCTTTATGCTACTGCTGGAGATTTCAGTTTTGCTTTTGTGACAGCCCTGTGTTATATTGTTTTGGTAGAAGATCATTTCTTCCACAGAGAGTCTGCGGGTCCTTACCAGGAGGGGTAGGAGAAAGAAAAAAGCAGCTGATGTTGCAAATGTGACTTTTATAACCCACACAATATAAAGTTTCAGTCATTCAAGTGTATGTCTGTCATGGATTTGATCAATATTAGAGGTGAGGCCTTCAGCTGCTGACTGGTGTTCACCAGTGAAAAGTAGAAAGAGAGAAGATCCCTTCATCCCTCGGGTGCCATCCAGACTCGCTGTCTCTGTACACTGGGCAAGTATTGATCCAGCAAATCTCAGCTGAGATCTGAGGAACCTGCATTAACAAGTAGGATGTGGCAGAAGGTCAGTCCTGGGAATGTAGAGTGGGCAATCAGCCTGGTCCCCTGGGGGAGCTGTGGCACCACGGGAGAGGCTGCTGGAGGATGCGCTGCTTACACTGCTTTTGGTCTTTAGGTTTTTATTTGGCCCAGAGAGGTGAAGGCTTGGCCAGTGTTATAAATCCATATCCCAGAGAACACAGCTTTCAGTTCATCTGTTTTTCCAAAGCTGCCTTACAGTTCGGAGTCAGAAAGGTAAGCTGCTCCCTGTGGGAACGAGTGACCTGTCTTCTCCCTCTGTCAAGCCAAAATAATGACCTTGCTGTTGAGTTTTATTGGGTATTTTTAACGTTGAGGCAGTTCATTTTGGTTTTACTGCCTGAGTGCTGGAATAGAGCTATGTCCATAAAACCAGCAGCTCGCTCTGTTTCCCATAATACTGTGTTTCTCCTGGAACTTTGCTTATCATATGCTTGCTATCACCTGCACTGGGAGTTACTCTTGGAACTACACAGGCTGAGCTAGTCTGAAGTACGATTGTTCAGCCTTCCTGTCTCATAAGGGATTTATTATCTTTAAGAGCAGTTAAATGAACAGGAACCTTGAACATACTTTAAAGATGGCAGAAACCTCAATCAAAGCCAGTTCCCCATTGCTGACATAAGTCAGAGCATTCCAGCACGCCAAGCTTCAGGAATGAGTCTCTGTTCAGAGCTTAGGACTTTCATTCAGCAACTTTAAGTAGAAAAAGTGTTACATAAAGATTTGCAAACCCTCATCTTTCTCATGTAGGAGAAGAAAGGATTTGTCTGTCTTCCTTCAAGCTATTAATCCTGATGATCCTTTAAACAAGTTATCTAACCAAATTGGTCCATTGGTGATAAACTGATGGATGTTTGTCTCATGGCAATATACGAAGGGAAGGAGCGACCCAAACTCTCTTTTTCAGTGCTGTATTAGAATGACAGATTCTATGAAGACATCATTAATTTTAATTCATCAAGTCAGAGCAGTCAGATTAAGATCACTTGTGTATTCTGGACAGTAAATGGTGGTTGGTGTTGGTGTTACCCAACAGCCATGGATGCTGTGAAACTGCTGTGGTTTTCCAATTTTCTTTCTAAAAAGAATCTGAAGAGAAATTATTTTTAGTGTGTTGGAAAGAGACTCTTTACACATTATAAAAAGGTAACTTGCAATTGCTTTTGCATTACCATTTCCTTTTAGATGCCAGTAACTATATTTCTTCTCGGATTAGAAATAGGACTTCAGTCCTCTCTGCTGCTTACCTGCTGCTTTGCTTTACTCCAGCAGACTGAGTTCAGACCAGCACGTCAATGTCGCAACGACCATCACAGGAAATAGACGCTTTCTTGTTCTGCTGGTAGTGAGATGGCAAAACTTGGTATCTTTTGGCTGGTAAATCAAGAGCAGCTGCCTGTACCTAGAAACCATCCGCAGTCTGGATGAGCTCCTCCGGGTGTGGAGCGTGTCAGCAGCATGACTGATGTGTTGAGCCCCCTTGGGAGAGTGCCTGTCAAATTATTGTTATGCTGCCTCCTGCCAGGGCATCATAGAGGAGATGCCATAAGCTCAGGGGAGAGCCTATTGTTGGTCCTCTGAGCCAGAAATGATGCATTGTTGTGAGGCAAAGCAGTTGGTGGGAGAAGAAGGCAGCTCCCAGACAAGTGGGTGAATGATACTGTAATAATGATAACACTGAAGGATTAAGAATTCTCTTCAGTTTACTGCTTGTGTTTTACAGCCGAGGGAGGTGATGCTTTCGCACAAAGTACTTCATGTAGTGTCTTGCTGGGTGCTTGCATTTGTCTTGTGTGGCATCGTATGTCCCCTGAGGCACCTGATTCACTCTTCTGAAGCATCATTATTTAAAAAGTAAGACACTGGTACCATATCTGTAACTTTTTGTGGTCATATTTACTTTATTTAAAAGTCATCTCACTTGGGATCTCTGAGCCAGCCTGAGTGGATCTTCTGTATTACTAGAGAGAATGGCAAGAGGCAGTTGGGTGCGGTCTGTCAGAGAAATCACACATGAACTCACCCAAAATCCCAGGGAATTTTTATGTGCAAGAACCTAATTTGGCTCTAAACACTCTTGGCATTAGTAAACTACTCTGAAACCACCCATGCTTCTTTATTGTCTATTTATAGTCAACACCTAAGCTCTCATTTCCTTGCGAGGGGACAGTTGGTTTTTTGTTGCGTTCCCAGAATCCGCACTGATTGTCAGGTTAGGGAATGCCGCACTTCCAAAAGCAGCATCTTATTGCCATGCTGGCTGGCTGTTCTCATCTCTTTTAGGTGTTGTAAAGTCTTTCCTTACTGGGTGGCATTCCTGCTGCAGTGTGAATGACGGCAATGTCTTGTACTAGTTAGTTTTGTGTCAGGCCCCGTTCCTCCATGTGAGAAAATTCCCAGGAGTATTTAACGTACGCGTGCGGATAAACCCCCTGCATGCCCCATAAAGTACTTTACTGTGGGCAGTATAAAGCAGTCATTACAGGGCGATGTTTAAACTTCTGAGATTAACACAGTCTCTCAATTGCACTTACTTGTTTTTATAATGTGTAATTTAGCAGCTGAACCATGGAGAGTTCTGGCATAGCAGCATCTTCTTAAAAACAGCGGTTCCATCTGGGTCTTACTTTGCTTCGTTGTAAATTCAGAGCAATTTCATTCTCTTAGTCAAAAGAAAGAAGGGAAATCAGGTCATTTCTGGGAGCTGCTCATGTGGTATGTTACGGATATGTCTGAAATATGTTGGATTTTGGCATGGCGCATTCTCCACTCCTATTGAAAGCAAAGAGTTTGTGTCAGATTTCTCTGGAGCCAACTTGGCCAATGCTATGCTCTGCATGCAGAGCACTTTGTCACTTGTCATTTTCTAAGGGAGTTGCAATGGTATTTTTGCCTGGATGAGGAAAGTTTTATCAAGCCCCTACTTGAAAACCAGATGCTTTTTGCTGTGGCCACCACACATCCACGTGAGATCATTCCCTCCTGCTTACCACTTCCAACTAAACTATCCCAGGAGGCTATTTCAGAATACTGCTATTTCTTCAGAGGTCTTCCATGTAAATATACTGAATTGGCCAGCAAAGTTTTGACCGTGACTGTCTTTGTTTTGCAAAGTTCTCTTGCAAACAGGCACCACGCTGGCTCCCCTGAATGGCACCATCGGTGCAACTGAATGGGAGCAACAAAGGCATAGGAAATGAAATGTCCATTCAATTTCCTATTCATGTAAATGATAGTTTATCACATTGATTATTAGCTTCATGTAGTCAGGATCTATGATGGTTCTGAAGCCTTTTATTGCCTTTTTTTTTTTAATGAACTGCTATAAAACATTGCCTCACCTGAGCGCTGTCTCAGTTTCGAGGCATCCTCCAAACTTAGTGTTATAATTGCTATTAATTCATCATTACCTATGGCAAGGAATGTCACCACACTACAAAGCAGCCATGATGTATCTCTACTATTTGCTCATTCTCTCTGCAAAGTGTTTCTTTTTAAGACTACATGGGATTCCTGGAATGAACAACGTTAAGTAATCCATAAACGTAGTTTTAATAAAGGTACTAAGTTGCTTCAGAACATCTCTCCTCAGTAGATCAGGCAATGCTGTACAAAGGAACTGGCAGTGCACAAATGGGACAAGTGTGAAGGTCAGGGATAGAGCAATGAAATGGCTCTCCTCAGGGTCATCCTTTGAAGCAGCAGCAGGACCAAGAATAAAACCCAGCATTCTTTAGTTTCAGCTTTGTATCATGTCAGCTGAGCAGGATATCAGTATATCTCTTCAATTAAAAAATGCCTGCTTGTAGTTAAGGACATTTGGCACCTAATCTAATGTCCTCTGAGTCAATGTGGAGGAAGTCTCTTTGCTCTTTTCTGGAACAGGACACAAGGCTCCTGGACTCTTAATTCAGGCTTGTCCACCAGTGTTCTGTGTGCCTAACACCTCGAGTTCCCCATCTGAACGTGAGCAAGCATTCGTGTCATCATCCAACACCTCATGGACTGCTAAAGTTGAACAGTCCCCTTCTTGGAGTGTTAGCGCTTGTGCACCTATTCCCTGCACCAGACGTGGGTAATTGCACAACAGATGGTTACTGCATGTGCACTGCTGGGACCTGCTGACTGAAGTACCTGCTTGTAGGTAGGAACGGGGAGTTTAACACCCGCGTTCTCCAGGTTTGCCAGTCCTTTGGTGCTTGGATCATTTGCTATATCATGTTTTGAAATGTTTCTTTGGAGGTAGCAACTGCTAACCTGAGTATGTGTAGAGAATGTCTGTGTGTGGTATGATGTTTTAATGAAGAAAGCTGCTGTCACTGTAGTAGTGTCTGTTACAGGTCTGGGAATGAGTTCTGTAGTTCCTAAATCAGTGATCAGAAATTAGTTTTCTTTCAGTCCAGACAAGGCTTATTTTTAAAAATAACATATATTGCAGAATAACATGGATGAATCAGTTGATTTAACATCTTATATCAATGTCTTATAGTAAAGGAAAAGGTGGTATTTTAGCATCTCTCTTGCAAAGGCATCACAGTAACCATTACACGTAAGTTCAGTTTAGTGGCAATAAAATGAACCCAAAACAACATTTCAACTGAAAATAGTAATAAGGAAACTTTTATATAATACAGCTGTGAGGGGGGAAAGCTGAGGAGCTATAGTGGAGAGTGAGAAGTTGTGCTTCATCTGTGGGAGTGCAAACAAGCCCAGCCAGCACAGTGGGTCTCTATGCATTGAACTGGCAGGTTTGGAGCGCGGCTCCAAGCCTGGAGTAATTCAGCTCCAGCCACACAGATGGGCCTGTGACTGGGAGGATCCATGTTCCTCTGACTAGCAGCATCTCCCACTGTTCCATTTTCTGTTCCGTGTTGCTGTCTACAGCCACAGAAGGCAACGATCCAAGAGGAAACCGCACAGTGTGTTCACTTACACCATCTTTTGGAGCTGTGAAACAAAGAGAACAGGTAGGGAAAAGGCCGAATGAGGACAGGCATCTTCTCTGCATGCTTGGCTTTGGCTGCCTGTGTCTTCCTCTGCTCCTACAACGCTGAAATAACACAATTCCCTATTGCATATATTCTTACTGTCCTCTGCTTGGCTCAGCAATGACTGCAGGAGTGTGAGGGATGGATTGACCTGGACAGAGAGAGCAAAGGCTGATGGACAATCCAATTTTCTAGCTATTTTTTCCACTCTAGCTGCTTTTTTTTTTGGGGGGGGGGTATAAACTGTTGATGTGGCCTCCATCAGCTGCTGTGAGGGGAAAGGTAAAGTATATTTTTTAATTGAAATGAACAGTTTTATGTGTGCTTTTACAGATTTACTGCAGAAGATGATGTTGGACGACGTCCTTGGATACTATGATCTGGTGTAATTCTACCAAGGTGAATGGTATTATGTCAGTTTGGGTATGCCCTGAGTACATAATGTCCTGACAGTATAAACTGGCAGCTTTGATTTTCACTCCCTTGTCCTGACAAGAAATTGGATCTTTATTTATCTACCCAGTTCCAATGAAAATCAATTGTTTCATTATCACTAACGTTAAACTGCAGTTCTGCTACAGGTTTTCTTCCTTATGGGTCAGAAAGTATCACACAGAAGAACTTTCACAAGTCACTGTTTGTATATGTGTGTGCAATGGCAGTACCTTGGTTTTCCAGAAGTAGAATGTGTCTTTTATGTGCACACGCGTGTAACATTAAATCAGTTCTGCTCATGGAGATTGTAGGATTTGCACACTGGTCCAGAGATGACAGGTTGCTGATGGGAATTTGTTTAATATTTAGAAGGAAAAGTTGTCTTCTTAAGGTTTCTTCTTACCCTGGTATATCCTGCAAGGGGAATATGTTGGGGCATGTCCTTTTGTGTTTGCTTTCGACAAAAATGGCAATTTTTTAGTTAAATACAAAAAGATGGAAATTTCCTTTTCTCCCCTCCTCTCAAGTATGTTTGGGTAACTGAAGCACATTCACACTTGGAGAGACGAGCCTGTTTTGCAAGGGAAAACCAAAACATTCCAGTGCAGCTAATATTGCAGCTCCTCTGGTGTCTTAAGTTCAGGCCACAGCAGGGGGTGCAGATACCTAAGGGGGATGCAGTAACTTTCTGGACCTTTTCTTTGGAAGAAATACTAAATGAGTCACAATTAACCCATTCAGCTAAATCAGTAAGGCTCGGGGGGGTGAGAGAAGAGATGGGGAGTCTGTCAAGCAAGGTTGCACTGGATAGAGGCTGCCTTGGGGTAGCCGAAGTCTCTACATACACAGGGCAGTCCTGTCCTTGCTGTTTTACCTGCCTTGCCTTTGTGGAAATCAAGACCTCTTTGGCATCACTCTCTGGTTTCAAAGAGCTGTTGCTTTCTTGAATGACTGCAGGTACAGAGACAACGTCCTGAGCAGGTATCTAGACCCTCATGCTGTTGGACATTTGGTGTCCCATGATGGGGGCTGTGGGAATAGCTGGTGGCACGCTTCATTCTAGGCTTGACTTTTCCTTCTGTTCCAGCTATCTGACTTGCCAGCCACACCATAAGTCTACTTGACTCCACTGCAGTGCATAGGGCATTTTTCCTTGGCTGAAACCCTTCGAAAACCGATTCCAAGCCTGGGTTGCTTTTATTTGATGGACGGTTTTTTGGTGGTGTTGGTGTCTTGGTTTTTTTTCCCTGCTCAAGTAGTTAAACTTGGTTTATGAACTACACTGAGCCATCACTTACTCGTAGGCTCTGCTACTGGTCCTACAGAAAAGAAGTATTTTGTTTCCTCACATCTCTTCAGGCTCCATCAATACATTTGTCTTCGTCATTGCAGGAAGCACCGTTTTGCTCCCTTTCTTACAACCTTCTCTGATCCATCCTTGCCTGCCCCATCCCTGGCCAAGCCAAACCATTCCATGATTCCTTGAGATGTCCAAGCCTGCTCTAATGATCTTGCTCTGATTATCTTGCTCTGGCACACCAAGGGGCTTGGTCCAGGCATCCTGTGTCATGGAATGCTCCACTCTAGGAAAAAAAGTTGCTCTCCGGGGCACCTATCAATATGTTGGCACAAAGTACTTTGTTCCTCTTACATGATTGATGTGGAAGGAGCGGGTTCAAGTATACAGGGTATACTTGAACAAGCACCTATAGGGGGTGGGCAGTGGATGAGAAGCCAGTTGGGTAGCTCCAGGCCTTCAGCCCGCTGTGATCTCTTCTTGCATCACAGCGAGTGTGTTCTGAAATGCCCAAGCGAGCATAGAGGCTGCTGAGATTCTTTGCCAAGCAACTGCATTACTCACCTCTTCCCAGCTGTTTGCAGTGGTGTTATTTGCATGTCATGCCCTGCAGGCCTGTGGGGAAGTGAGTCAGAAATGGCTTTTTGCTGGAGACAGTTACCTCTTTTGCAATAAGAAAACGTTAAAGAAAATATGAACAGGTGTCAGGAGCTGCTGGCTATTTAGGAAAAAATACATTAAAATAAATGAAATGTAAAAGCTGCACATCACCAGCTGCCTGATCTGTGCTACCTGGAGCATAAACCATATAGCTACTGCTGAGGGCATTGCAGTGACTTGCAATGGAAATTCGTCACAGTGATTTGCACTGGAAAGCCCATAGCAGCAGCAGCAGCAGTTGGGACAGTAAGTGCTGTCTCATCGGCTGGGCTGTCCTTAGGAAGCGAGGACTATTTCCAACCCAGGTGAAATCACAGAATCATAGAATGGTTTGGGTTGGAAAAGACATGAAGATCATCTAGTTCCAACCCCCCTGCCTGCAGGGACGCCTCACCAGTGTTTCTTCCTCAAGGGCTGGTGTGTGGATTAGCACTCAAACCTCTGCAGAACAGGCTGAAAGCCGATGTATCAATGCTGATAGGGACACAGTTGGAATTAAGAAGGAAGATCAGCACATCCGAACACTTTTTAGAGTATTTTTGTTGGTTTTTACCATTAGACCTTTTCTGGTTTCATTTATTTGGTGGTCTTGAGAGTCCATGTCTTTCAGCCAGCAGAGAAGTGTGTTTGTCTTCCCTGGTACCTCAGAAAATAAGGGTATATCTTTGGTCCATCACAGAAACAGCAGCACACTGGTGAGATGGGCGAGCTGGAGATTTCATGTCCCATTGCTCACTGCCTGCCTGTATCAGCTGAGTGCTTGTGGAGAAGCCCCTCAGTGATCAGACAGCTGCCAAATGATGATGGATGGACCTGCAGTCAGCACAGCAGAGGATAATGCAGACCTGCCACCATGGCTCTTCCCCCTTCACCCCTAGTGACAGACTGCTGCTGAATGCCACTCCTGTGGGGCACATCTCTCCTGATACCCCATAAGCACCGGCCTGCTTGTCTCAACAGCGCTTCATCACTTTCTGTTTTCATTTTTCCAGCCTTAATTTCTTTTTCTCCATCACCACGTGGCTGTGGAAACGAAGGGTCTTGGGGTGAAGAGGTCTGTGTGAAAAGCTGCCCGTCATTCAAAACACAGGCCGTGGTGGCATTTGTTCCAGTGAGGAGCACCTGAAGGACAGGTCTTTTAATCCATAACTCCCACAAGCCACTAATCTCCAAGGAAAAAATGGCCTGTCTGGGAAAATAAAGCAAGACATGTAAATTGCTTTAATAGGATGCTCTAATGCATTTATATCTCCTTAAAAGGAAGCTAAACTGCAGGCACAAGAAGGTAGATGAGTTTATTTTCACATGTGGATTTAATAGCCTACCGAGATGTAACCATGGGTTTAGTGCTAGAAAAAGCCTCCAGAAAAATAGTTCCCTGGGGTGAGGCCAGTGCCTGCTTACAGCCGAGTTGAAGGGAATGTGATGAAGGGATTTAGTCAGTGGTTACAGGCAGGGTGGTTCATATGATACTGAAAAAATCACAGTGGTGTGGAAATTAATTACACCTTCTTCACACGACAGAGAGAGTGGAAGTACCCCAAGACCAATTGTGGTTTAAAGCCCAAAGGGGTTGGAAGGAGCTGAGTGCCACTCTCATAGCGCTATTTGTTACTCTTCCCAAGCATTTATTTGATCACAGTTGTAACTGAAGTTGTGCTGAAAACATACAAAGCCCCTGTGCTTGGTTTCACATGAAACCTGAGGTCTTCTTCACTGAAGCAGAACGGTGGCAAATCCATGGCCAGGAAAGCTCCCTTTGGAAAGTGAGATAGTCTAAAATGGTCTAAATAAGACTCCCGCAGCGATATGGCACTTTGCTACGTTAAAGCACAGGAAACTGTGAATTTTGGGCTCCATCCTGTTTGACCATTTACACTATCTCCTTATCAATGTACCTGGCCTGGCCCGGAGAGGTTGGATGGTATCTGGATACAAGGGGTACAATTTAGTGCTCCCAACTGCTTGAAAGGGACCGGGCAGTGATTTGTGACCTCTCTGGTGATCAGTGAGATAAAGCTCTGCAGAAGGGATGTCCTCTGCCCTGCCACTAATGCTGGTCAGAGCCGGCCCAGGCTCCCTGTGCACATCTTGGAGCTGCATGGATGCTGTGACCCAATCGTTCCCAAATCCTGGAATGTCTTAAACCCAGATTCAAGTCTTGCAGCCTCTGGTAGATTGTAGTGAGGGGAAATGAATTTGCTGCTGTCAAAAGCTTATGGATGTTTCGCAGGGAATTTAAATAGCAGTAAAACAGAGGCTGAGACTGGTACCTGAGATGATAGCCCTGGCAGCCCACAGTGGGAAAGCCCATGGCACAAGAAAGAGCCAGGAGAATAAAGCAGTCCAAGCCGGGAGGTACAACTGAGTTTGCCCTGGGATAAATCTTATTAACTTAAGCACATCAAAGCATAAATGAGGCTGGTTTAGTCCTGGATCCAGGCTGGCTCGAGCAAAGCCATCCTGAGAGTCTCTTCCCAGTGCTCCCATCCACGACGTGGTGCTGCTGCTGGTGCTCCCTTACCAGCAGAGGTATCCCCGGGAGCCACGTTTGCAGCCTGCCATGGACCAGTATTACCTGCTCTCAAACACCTGCGGTGCTGCGGCGGTGCTGGGATGCTGAGCACCTTGGGACGTGTTCAGGGCTCAGTTAATGTCATTATTCTCCTGCTTATTGCCTTCAAAATTCACTCAGTGATAGGGAGGAGGTGCCTGCTCCCTGTCATCGGTGACGGCAGCTGAAGTAGAAGTTCTGCCTGGCAGGAGTGGGAGCAGAGAGCTGGGTCAGAACACGTTTAGCTTCCAGGGACTGAGTAAAAGGGAGAGAAATAGGAATTGCTGTGTTTAAAGCTGCCAGCTGTAGTCTTGATGGGTGATCCCCTGGAAGCATCAGGCCAGGATCCGTAGTCTTGTGAAACAGAAAAGACTGGAATTGGGAAGAAACATGAGAACTGTGTCTCGCCTTTGCCCATGTCCAATTGAACTGTCAGGCTTGATCTAAATCCATGACAAGAGTCCCACCAACTTCACAACCCAACATTTCAGACCACACCACTCGTCACAGTGGGTTTGAGCCCTGGCAGCCAGGCTGTGCGGTGGGATGTGGAACGCAGCCCCACAAACAGCTCGCAACCAGCAAACTCGGTCCATGCATGGCCCGAGTTGGAGCCCAACGAGGTAACGCTTGTGCCTCTCCCCACTGTTTTACAGTCTTCCCACTGGCCTCGTCATTATCATCTTTTATGGCATCCCATGAGCTATTGAAAGCATCAGAGGAGGAAATGAAGGGCCGTATACTGTCCAGGCTCTGTGGTGGTATGTCCCCTGACGAGCTATTCTCTCCTGGCCATGCCCACAAGTGGCTTCGATTAATGCTGCATGGGATACTGAAGAAAGAGTAGAGAGATAAAGAGAAGAAAAGCTAAAATACTACTCAAGATCTCCCTCTCTATTTCCCATCACATCCCTCTCCTTGTAAACCTCTACCCTGCCTTTCTACAACACATTTAGACTTATTCTCTCTTGTTTTCTGGCCCTGTGCCACTCTGTCCCACATGATTGCTACTCTTCTTTGCATCCTAACTGCATTTGGTGAATGTTCCCCATCTGTGGTCATCGGTCTCTGCTCCTTACCACCAACTCCCTCTCATTTCCTTCTCTGCATTTCAGGGACGAGTTTGGGCCCAAGACCTGATACAGGCTTTAAACAGGGTCTTTTCTAAACTCCAGAAGTGTTTGGACAGAGTCCACTTTGGCTGGGAGTGCTCTTGTGCTGTCATTCCAGCAGTCACCTCTGTGCCTAAGTAACAGTTTAGTTAAGGAACACATCATCTTCCTTGTCCATAAATTATGGGCCCCTGTGTGTGTTTGGAGGAAGGGGGAGCAGGATGGGAGAGGAGAAGAGGAGGAAGGCATTAATTTGGAAAGTACGTTGCAAGTTACGTTTATTTGATTTTCTCTAATCCATCAATCTTGTGTTATATTGCTCATCTCCATGGGGCTGCTTTGAAAAGGGAGGATTTACTGCACTGTAAGGCAGGGCAGTGATGTGCAAAGTGGGGGGCATGGAAGGTATCCTAGGAGAGAGCAGGGAACCAGAAAAATAGGTGGGGGAGCTTGTGAATCCCTCCACAGAGGTTTAAATCTGCTGTATGCTACCCACTACCCCCCAGCCACCCATGGGGGCATCTTTGGAGGGGAACAACCTACCTTATCATGGAATGGTTTGGGTTGGAAGGGGCCTTAAAGCTCATTCGGTTCCAACCCCCTGCCACGGGCAGGGACACCTTCCACTGGAGCAGGTTGCTCCAAGCCCCTGTGTCCAACCTGGCCTTGAACACTGCCAGGGATGGGGCAGCCACAGCTTCTCTGGGCACCCTGTGCCAGCGCCTCAGCACCCTCACAGGGAAGAAGTTTCTTCCTTGATATCTAATATTTTTAGTGAAGATTTCCCCTGTTCGCCACACTTCCCATGCACCGTCACATGTGGCTGCACCAGAAGTGAACAAGGACCAGTGGATGGGCAATAAATTGGCTCCCTGTACACCTCTTTCTCCTTGGAGTAACTCTTGGATAAGACACTTTCCCAGTAGACCTGTGCTTGTGGATCAGGGGTGGAAGCACTGTATGAATTCATATGGCTTATGCATATTCAGTGTTCTGTGGTGAGTACGAACATGTCCTCTCCAGACAGGGAGAGCAGATGCAACACATCCCCATAGACAGTTATTGTAGGTGTTGTCCCCGACTGAGAGATGTTTGGGAAACACTTGTAACTCTCTTTCTCAGGTGTTGCAAAGAGGATTTGTTTTGTAAATAGTGTTAATTGCCTTGACTTTATTAAGAGGGAGCTGAAAAGGTGTTCACAAGTTTCTGTTGCTCAGTGCTGGCAAAGAGCCACCAAGGAGCTCCATAGGGGGAAGGTGGCAAAGCTGCTATGGAAGTCCCTTTGCTCTATACAGAAGGAAAAAGGAATTAGGCACCAATTTAGCCAAAGACTTGGGGTAATGTGTGAATTTTGCAGGAAGGGTTTAACCTGAACCACCATGGAATTCAGTTCCATGGGATTCACTTTCTGTCTGGAGTATCCCCATGGCAGCGCAGTGCGAAAGTCTGATCTGGAAGGGCTTTAGAGGGTTGCTTTGTCCCTCTGCTCCTCTCAAGGCATAGGTAGAGGGGAGCTCCTGTTTGCTTTTAGCAGCTTTGGCATCAGGCTGGTGGGGTTCAGGGTCTAACTTTAAGCACCTCACTCAAATGTTGTTTAAGATTAAGCTGAGGTTTCAAAGTCGCTGCCTGGTCACACAAATATTTCCTATAGACCCCAGCAAACCAGACACCCCAATTCCCATCTTTCCCTGGAAACCCCCATCAATAAATCCTGCAGAAGGCATCGCACAGATGTTTTCTCATCCTCCTCTATGGCACTGGCACTAGCAGGGGCTAAACCGGGGCTGATTAAGGCCCTTTAACTTTGTCATGCTAAGGGTTGGTTTTGCAAGTCGAAAAGGACCTGTGAGTTGTTTTTTAAGGCTTTAGGGAATTGCTGGCACTCACTGGTTTCACTGCACCAGATGCAGCGTGACCGGGAATCTACACTGCATATGAAAAGGTCACTTACCCTGTTGAAGAGAGGAGATTCTAACACTTGTCAGCTTGAGTGATGGCGACTCTGCATTGAGAGCCATAATATTCATGTCAGAGAATTGCCAAGCCCATGCGGAAGTGTTGAAGATGGATGGCCCGGGGATGTACTCCTGACACTTTAATACGGGGGGAGGATACAGCACAAACATCTCATGCAGAATTATAATCCATGAAAGGGCACTGGAGGCATAAATTAAAGGTAACCCACCAGGCAAGGAGTTAAGTGCTGAAGTGAAGCAGGCTGGGGTGAAGGGGGGCTGATGGGGTGCAGCAGGGGTGGGAAGGAGATGTGCTCAGCCAAAATCCAGTCACCTCCAATCTGCAGAACCTGCACTTTGTGAACTAAATAAACTTGATTCTCAGCTTGCTGATGGTGACCCTGCAGCGATGTGACCAGTGTGGGGAGGGGGACTGGGGCAGGTATTGCTCACTGTGGTACCGCACCTCCAGCACAGATGCCCCTGCCAGCTTACGGGAGAGGATGGCCATGATGGTCTGAACTCTCCATTGAAGCCACCCTGGCACTCTCTTCTGGGAGAGGGGCACCAGCACAGATCCATCCCTGGCATCCTCATCCTGTGCTGGTGTACTGCGGGTCTGTGCTGCTGATGCACAGACTGAGGCCAGCACCAGCCTGGTTCCATGTGCTGGGGCTGCCCCGAGGACCCACAATCAATCCATGTCAGCAGCAGGCTGGTGTGGGGCACACATGAACGTGTCCTCCACGCAGTGATGGAGGTGCCCTTGGCCAACACCATGTGTAGAGCCATACCCATGTTCCTGTCTGAACGGGAATTAGGCTGCAGGGGCATTTCCATCTACTGGGCAGAAGGAACAAGAAGGGAAGCTGGTGGCTGCTGCTCCCGGTGAGGGTGCTGGGATGGGTGCCTGAATGGGAGAGCCAAGAGGGGAGAAATGGTGACAGCAATGATCCTGGGTTAGATGGGAAGCACTGTGAAAGCTTCTTGGGCTATTACCATGGTACAAATATCCCAGCTCTGATTTCCTGAAACCCTATTAGTTGAGCACGGATGTCTGACGTAAACCTGCCCTGGTCTGTGGTAACGCTCTAGCTGGATAATACTGTTTCTTCATTCACACAATGTTTCCCTTTCTCATTAAAAGTGGAACATAAACCAGTCCTTTCCCACAATAAAGCCACAAATATGCTGCTGGCACAGTGATTTCAGGCTATTTCAACTGCTGTCCTTTACGTTTCTTATCATACAGGTTACTCTGGCCATGGCAATAGCTCTGCCCTGCAAACAGCAGCTCTGCAAAGCCTGTTCTGATGTGAAGGTGCTGCTCCAGGACTGTCCAAGCAGCTCCATAGGTGCCCTTTTTGGGTGCCTGGTGAAGTGTCCCTGCTCCAGGGCATTCCCAGCACCCCTTCCGGTGCCCCAGTGCAGTGAGCAGCCTCTGGCCTCAAAGGGGAGAACCAGTGCTGACAGCTTTTTGGAGGTGAGCAGCAGGATTTTGGGTTGAGCTCATACAGCATTTGGCTCAGTAATCAGGGTCAGGTTCCTCCTCAAGGCTTTCTGGGGCCAATCCATCCCTTCCTCCAAGCATGAGGCGAGCTACAGGTGGTTGGGATCAGCATCCCGAAGTGGAGCTGACTTTGGGTAATCATGAGTAAATACAATCAGGTTTGAAGACATCATCAGTCTCCTCAGATGCTCCTTGGCTGTGGTTAGAGAATGAGCCTTTATAAACCTGCAGGTGACAGGAATTTGCTCTGCTGTGTGTGGTGGTGGTTAGTTTGAACACTGCTCTGCAGGAGTTTGCTGCCCAGGTAAAATCATTGCAGAAATGAGGAAGCCAAGCCTCGTGCATCAGCCTTGGATTCATTACCCTGTGCACATGGCATTTCTGTGTGTGTTATTGCAGACACCGAGTACCAGCGGGCAGGGGTGCTCCCTGACAGTGCTGTGATGGATTAAGATGATCCTGAATCTGTATTGTTTTGTAGTGAATGTAGTGAGAATTGATGACTGTTGTATCCAAGCAACAAGGGGGAGGATGAGAGAGCTTCAGCTTCTCCAGGACTCTGATATTTCTGGCAAGGTGCAGCTCTAACCCATAGAGTTCTTCTTTGTATTTGTTCAGACTTGGTATTATCTCTGTGAGCTACATAGAGGGAATGGAGATTTGTATCATGGGATGGTACATAATATTCTCTTGAGTTTGCTTCCATTTGCATTTGGTCTCTGGCTTTTGCATAAGATACGCTCATTGCCTTAGATAGTCTGGGGGCCAGAAATGTAAATGAATTTAAAAAAGCAATTAGAAGGAAGAAGAGTTAATATTTGGCATTTAAATCAATGCAGTGGGGATGAGTGCTGACTCAGCAAGTCCCTGGGTGCAGGTTGGTGGGAATGGGATGGTTCAGTGGGAGAAGGATCAGTCTCAGATGTGGTGTCTCTCCTCCTGTCTGCAGCTCTGCTGCCCTGGGATGGAGCCTGTGTGAGCCGGGTCTGGTTTGATGCTATGGGTCGCTTCTTGTTTTCTGTGGCAATGTTAGTTTAAGAAGATGCTGTGGAGGGTCGTGGGAGATGACACACAGCATGTCCTGAACATGCCTGTCCTGGGAACCCTCATCTCCCGGGATTTACCTGTGCTGTTTATTAACCCTGCTACTGGTGTACAGCAAGATGGGGTTTATGTGTGTTTGGGAGTTATCCTGGCGAAATACAGTTTCCCTCCTCTGAATGCCCATCAGCAGCGACTGTCCTGTGCTCTGTGTATCCTCATTTTGTGGCCCTATAGGACTTCAGCAGCTCTGGGGCTGGTGCTCCTGAGCATGGGACGGGGCGGCAGCCACAGCAGATACTGCAAAAGAAGAGCCTGGTTTATTTTTGTGCAGACAAACCATCCAGGACACAAGAAGCAGGAAAGGGCTTTTGCTTGTCTGTTGTTTGCAAATGTTGTGGCAACACTGTGTAAAAATCTTGGGGCTTCTGCTTTGGCGATGTGGAATATTAGTGATTTAAACTTTAGGAACATCTATTCTGAAGGCAGCAAAAAAGCCCCCTGATCTGATGCCCACTGGCGTAGCTCTTATAGCTTTCATGAAACCTCTCTTTGCAAAAGTAAACGCATGGAAAGCAGTTGTGCTTCCTGACTTGCGTGTTTTACACCTTGAGCTTCCTGATGTGGCATGAGTGCGTGTCAAGGCTGTGTTTGCACTAGGAGCCATAGGGATACCTGGATAAAATAGCATCAAAGCGTTTGTAGTGGGAGGACAACCTGCTGGTAAAGCTGTGGTGTGTTGTGGTTTTTCACTTGTCTCATGCCCTCCTCCTCCCCTGGCCGGACAGCAAACGCTGTAGAGCATCCTTTGCCCCTGCATCCTGCGTGCGGGTGGTGGCACAGCTCTAGGTCGCTCCGGGGCAGTGCTGTGACTCGCAGGAGCAATCCACACTGATGTACAGCCCCGGGGAGACCAGGAGAAGAGCAGGACCCAACTGGGACAGCAGCAGCTGGGTTGTGTCCTGCCCTCCCCGCCGTGGTGCTGTTGGCACCCGGAGCAGCAGGGATCCTGCAGATACATTCACAACTGTCCCCAAGTTTTCTCTCCTGCCCCAGTTCAAAGGCTCCTCCGAGGATCTGCAGTGAGTGCCGATGGTTTCCACATCAAAGCCGGGCATTGTCTGGGGGATGTCGGGCCCAGGCAAATTAAAGAGGAATTGGGAGCTTCAAACTGGGATTCAGCCAGGCAGGGCCTGCGTGCTCAGCACTTGAGAACAGTTAGATGTCAGGGTGATAGCTGTTAAAGCAAACCCTCTAGGGGCTGGAGCCAACTTTTATTATCTAAGAGATCAACCTCAGAGGCTTTTGGGTTAATGATGAGAAATGCTGGAAGTGCTGGGTTTTACACAGAAAGGGACAATTTTGCACCTAAAGTCATACTGCTAGGGAGCCAGAAAGGAACAAGCCAATCCTTTTCATTGTGGTGTTTATTGCAAAATACAGTCCAAAATCTAACTCTTGAGAGATACCTTCAAAATATATAGAGAAAAGAGATTGTGCTAAGCAATAATACAACTTATTAATAACAACATTAGGCATAAAGAATTCTGAATTCTTATCTGATAATTAAAACCAAACCCAAAGCAACAGTATAGGAATTGTAAACTGCTTAATTTCATCCGGTACAAATACATGAAGCTACTGTTTGTTGGGGGCAGGGTTCTGGTACCAAAGTACAAAAGGGGCAGGAGGGGGAATAAATCTGTAAACACTGACTGTAAACTTATCGGAGCCCTCCACGGGCTGCAGTCACTGTGACACACCATGACAATGCAAAGCCTCGTCTCGCATCAGAAAGTGCATGAGTTTCCCACTAGAAATGCTGCCAAGCAGCTGTTGTGCATCAAGGGCTGGGGCTGCTCCAGTTGTGGTACCTGGGGCTGCTGGGACCCACAGCTGGAGCTAGACCCCACCACTGGCCTTGGTGGACCCACTGGCAGTGGCACAAGGGGTGGATCCCACCTAAAAAGTGAATTCTTCCCTCTGTCCAATACACAGATAAAGTGACTCCCAACAAGAAAGAAACACTACTAGTAAATATTTACTACTAGTAAACACTGAAGACCCACCATGGAAGCAAGAAGGACCATGATCCCTCAGCGCCCGCGCCTTGTGCTTCCAAATCTCACAGCATCCATCCGCAGGAGGTCCCTCTGGACCCCGGGGATGCTCCTTCCCACCCCAGCTCCACCGGTGGCTGCCAAGCATGGGGACACCATCGTGTCCTCCTCGGGTACTGTGGCTGCCCCTCTATCTCTTATGGCCCTTGTTCCTCTGCTTGACGTGGTTGGGCGCAGCGGTGTCGCGGCGGGTGCAGAAGTGCTTGGCCACCAGCTGCCGGCACTGCTCGCACCGCACCGTGCAGCACCAGTGGAACTTGCAGTTGCAACTGGCCACCACCTCGGTCCTCCTCTCCTCGACCCTCAGGCCGCACTCAGTGCACAGCCGCCGGCAGCTCCTCCGCTCCCATTGCGAGAGGTTCTTGCCTGTCTGCAGGCACTCGCGGCCCTCGGTGCCGTGGTGGCCCAGGCTGGCGTTCCTGGTGCAGTAGTCGGGAGAGTCCTCCAGGAAGACCAGCTCCGTGGCATGGACGTGGTGGAAGGTCTCTGCCGTGGCCCCGCGGCTGTCAGCGCTGTTGCCGGCTCTCATCCGCCTCTTGTCCATCTCCAGCTTGTGGGCTTGGTCGTATTTTATCTTCAGGTAGTTCCCGATCTCGCGGAACTCGGCGAGCTGGAGCCAGCAGGTCTGGATGCTGCAGCTGCCCGACACGCCGTGGCACTTGCAGGTTCGCTTCATCGTGGCTTTCACGGCCTTAATGGAAAAGGTGGAGGAATTAGGAGCAGCAAAGCATCATCGTTTCAATCCCAAAATCACAGCACTTCTAATTCAGAGGGCAATGGGTCAAAAGTGGCTTGTGCTCGGCATCACTTCAGGTCCTTCCAACACATGAGCTGATGCTCCTGGAAAACATCTGTCCCTCTTCGCTAATTTAAAGAACAGAGATAAATGGGCGCAAACTATTGTCTCCATCTCTTGCAGGAGCAGTTTCTCCTGGCCAGGGAAGAAGTGCCCTTGTCGGGTCATGGCCTTCTCACGCCGCTCACCTCACTCATTGCAGCATCAGCCCTTGCAGCGGTTTCATTCAAAACGTGTGAAACTGCTTTGGAATAATCATACCCAACCGCTCTGCATCTCCTCCAGGCCAAGCACTTCACAGATATTATCTACCTATCTCCCTCTGGTATTTATAAGGTCCCAATCGCTGGTATCTATGTGAGATTAAGCCTCGACACACCCTATCAGATAGGTATGTTAAGTGTTGCCGTCCTTGTTTTTACAGACAAGGAGGTTTGGCAAGATGCTGAGAGCCTGGCCCAGGGAGTGGGGGTGAATCTGGCAGTGAGCAGGGCCAGCTCCCACCTGGCTTTCCCCGGCCAAATAGCTTGGAAATGCATATTGCAAGAAGGTAAGGTGGTTCTTGCTTTGTTTTACAGACCAGACAAGTATAAACCCCACACATTTCTGAATAAGTGGTATGTGCTGGTAGTTAACCGCATTACACACAGCTGCAGAAGCTGGAAGTGGGAACAACTCTTAACTGCAGTTCCTTCTGTTCAGGTTTAGGGCCAGATTCTGGCTGTGTTTTTTAATCCATGCAAATGCTACAGGGCCTAGATTGTCACAGAGGGTTGGAGAAAGAGACCTGGACAGCCACAGACTCTCAGGTTTTGTTTTCAATATAGACATTATTATTAGCATTATAATACATTTGACTTACAAGTCTTCCAACTTCATTGTTGTGCAGGTTAATCAGCGCCCGGGTATCGTGTCCTGTTTCCAAAGCATCCACGAAGAGCTTGGAAATCCTCTCCCCAAACTCCACGTTGTCGCTGCATCCTCCCCAGACCCAGCCTCGGCCACCTGCAGGACAGACACACGCTGAGCACAGAACCATCCCATCGGACCAAATCCTGCCCTGGCATCTGGATGGAGAGGAGATGTCAGCCCATCCTCAGACCACAACTCACCGACGCGGCCGTTCCTGGAGTCGTCGCAGCCGCAGCTCTCGAAGTCCCCCATGCTGCAGTTCCTGGTGAGGGTGTACATCACACCCGCCGAGCTGATGGCGTGTACGAAGGATGTTTCCCGGGTAGCTGGAGGAAAGAGGAACAAAAAGCTGTCACATGCAAACATAGACATTGGTCCTGGTGACTTGGGAATGAGGATCTGCGCTGCAGTGGTGCAAGAAGGAAGAAACCCCACAAGTTTGTGCAAAAGGGAATGAATGTGCTACAGAAATTAAATGCTTGTGGAGACTCCAGGCTTCAGCATCGAGGGTTTCAGCAGTTTGGCATGATGATATGCAGGTGTCCACACATGGGATGGAGCTTCTTGGCAGGAGTAGGACCTTAAGGCAGTGTCCCCGTCCTGCTGTGGCCAAGGTTAGTTATCACTCCCTTCATCTCAGTTGTTCTCTGCCCTTTCCTGCTCAGAGGGAGCATGTTTGTGCTTTGATCTTGCCTGCTGTGGAAAATCATCATTGATCTTGTTTCAGTGGGTCGTTGAACCTGTGCTAACAGCTCTCTGCACCGACACTTCTAACCTGGTTTCTTTTTTGGCTTTCCTGACTGATTCAGAGATGCTGCTCTGGGAAAAAAAGAGATTTCTGCTTGTTGAGGTAGATAGCATTGAAATACATCCACAGCTTCCTTACGAAGACAGTTTCTTAGTGCATGTCCCTGGTTTCTCCCCTGGTCTCTCATGTGCTTCTCCCCATTGCGAGCTCAGGTGCCTCTAGCATTGCACTCCTGGGATGCTGCACATGGAATGGCAGGAGCAAGCCCATGGAGCAGCACTGCAGGAAGGACCAAGCTCAAGCCTAGCATGGATAGTGATCCAGAGAGAGCCTGGGAGTCATAGAAAATGTTAGTGCTACTTATTACACCAATTAATACAGACAGAGGAAAAACCACCACGATGTTTGGAACACCAAAGCCCTTCTCCATCAGTTTAAGTAGCAGCACTGGCTCTCTCCAGAGCACATCCCGGCCCATACCCAAGGGCATCCCGGGATGCAGGTAAAGGCGCACTCACCGCTGCGGAGCCGGTTGTGTGTGGAGAGCTGCAGGGCGCTCTCGGGGCAGTTCCAGCGCTCCCATCCAAACTGGAACTTGCACTCCTCCATCCCGCTGTGCGCGCCGGCTGCCACGCTGCTGGAGTACGTCAGGTAAGCCTGGCGTGGGAAACAGCAGGGTTAGAATCCACCACACGTTACCATCATCATCAGTGATAACAGACACAAACAGGTTGTGGTCCTTTCCCTCATCCTCGGCAGGACTTGGAGCTGATACGCTCTGGGAATTCTGGTTCCTTGGAAAAGCACTGTTTCCCATTTACAAACCAAAATCACTCTACTTTAAATCCCTGTTAATCTGTGTATTAGTTACCTTAGGTCCTGTCATCAGAAAGTTATTCACAGACCTGAAAGAAAAGAGAAGAAAATGAATCACTGAGTTTACCACAGCCTGAAGAGCATCCCTAAAAAATGCCCTTTGCACTGAACTGGACCCTACCATGCTGCTGCGTGGAGAATGGCACCAAAGACCCCTGTGATGGAGAGGATGAGGAAGGTGCTTCTCTTCATGGCTGTCACAAGGAGAAGGTTGGATCCCTTGTGCTGGTCCGTAGCTCTCTGTACCACAGGTCCCGAGTAAGCAGGGCCGCCTCCCTCTGCTCCTTCCCAAGGTGAGCTTCGGGGTGGAGGGAAGCTGCAGGAGCCACCAAAGCTGATATTTATAAGGTGAAGTTGTGAATAGTCAAAACCCCCCATTCATTTGCTACCCAATGACTTAATGTGGTAAAAAAGCTCCCTCTCCAATGGGTGACAAGGATCCGCCTAAGGTTGCACTTCAAAAGGCGGCACGGTGTCCCTGGGAGCGGGATGGTCTGAAGGAGAGCAAACTTCCCTAACAATGGGACACTTTTAACTCTCTTTCCCCACCACCAGCCATCCCTTTCTGCTGGCCCTGAGTCCCCTCGCCTTCTCCTTTTCATCCCCTGCTTGCCAGGGAAGGCTCAGTCCCTGCGTCCCTCCAAAATAACAAGCTGATGCATTTCTATAGTTCCCGAGAACTCCCCGAGGAGTTTTAACAACCCTTCTGTAAAGAGCTATAGGGAATAGACCTCCCAGGTCTTCTCGATGTGAAGAGATGCGTTTAACGGCAGGGCTTTTTTTTTGTCCCCTTCTCGCCTCTTTATGATGAAAGTTGCTGCATTTCCACCCCGATAACAGTGTGCAGGGCTCGGGAGTGTTTGGAAATCTCTCTCATTTACGCGGCTGCAGCTTGGGAACGCTGTGTGAATCATTTATGTGGTTTGCTCCATGCTCCAACGCTGTAATTAGGGGAGCAGTTTTCTGGGGTTAGCAATTTCCCTACGGTGAAGGCTGTGTGCTGGCTCTGCAGGCAGGAGGGCTGCCCGCAGCCCTGAGCGGGGAGAGGGGCCTCCACCACTGCTGAGCCATCGGGAAAGGAAAATCCTTATCAGAGGAAACCCAAAAAAAGCCTTTTAATCATTATGGCCAATATCATCGAGGGCTTGAGGAGCAGTAATGCAGAGAGATGGTGCTCATGGAAACCGCTTGGTGTATTTTCCTGTGGCTGAATGGTCCCAACTGGGGCTGGCTCACCCTGGGCAGGGATCCTGCCTGTGGGGTGCTATCCCAAAGCAGTGCCATGCTGCTCTGCCAGGCACTGCCCTATGGCACCCAGCATCTGCTGCTGCTGGCTTTGTGGCAGGGCAAAGGTGCTGCTCTCCTCTTCCTCTCAGCTCTCCAAATGAGCTCTGGGACACCCATCTCCTATCTCCTAATCACTGCTGCTGCAATCCTGAAGGGGCCGCACATGTGAGGTTGAAGAGAATGGGACTGCACCATGAGCAAAAGGACCCACATGGGGATAAAACCCCTCTTTGCACCCAGGTGAGCAGCCAGCAGCACTATGGCCAGGCAGGAGGCTGCACCTTAAATGACTTTGTGAAGTACTTTGCTGCCTTGCCATGAAATGCATGAGAGCATTGCAAAGCCAGCACCTGCTCTGAGGTTTTATACATCCCAGGACTGGATGTCTACGGGCTCAGGTCCCAGCCTGGGGGAGCTGTCACTGCCCAGGAGCTTCTCGCCATTCCTGGCTGCAGGAAGCACTGGGACTCTCCCTGTCCTGCATCACTGAGAGGAGAAGCCTCTCCCTCCAGACCCGGCAGAAGGGAAACCTGGAGTCAGTTGTGCAAAGCCACAAACTGTTTGCAGCCAGAGGATTGAAATTGCAGGTTGGTTGGAAGCAGGGATGCAAAATACCTTCCCAGTGAGCACAAAGCCAGCACGGCAAAACCTCTGTGAGTCAGCATTTTAATCATTACCATCCCGAACAGATCCTACTTGTTAGAGCTGTTAAAGGACAATTACTGGGAATAAAGTGTTTCCCATGCATCAGTGAAGTTCATTGATTAAAGCCCATGCAGAGGGTTTGGAAATCTTCCTATAGGCACGCAGGTCATTTTGGGGTTTGTGTCTGGCTGTCCCCAAGGGCATATTGATGTTTTGGGGCTTTTTTCTTGTCTCTGAGAGCTTGTGCAGCTAAAAATCCATTGGCGTGTCTGCTCTGTCAGTTCACACATGATATCCCTATCACACACCAGGGGAATAACAGCGTTTCCAGGCGTGAAGCTCTGCCGGGAACAGTGGCTGCAGTTGGCAGCATCACGCAGCTCTTTGCTGGGCTGTTAAAAGTGCCCTTTCCAATTAAAGTCACGGGGATCTTAAAAGTCACTCCTAACGTTGTCACTTAGGCTGGTTGTCAGCAAACAGAGCGGTGCGCTGGGACAAGCCTTCCCTGCACTGCTGCAGGGGTTTTTCCACTCTTACAGCTCGGTCCTGGGGAGTGGATTCCAGCACTTCTGTGGTGTCATCCAGCCCAGCATTCCCATGGGAATGCAATGATCCCAGTCGTTTCGCTGCTGGGCTTTCCCACCTCAGGCAAAAGCAGACTTTGGTCTTGCTGTGTTAATAGATCTTGCACTTACAGAGCCCTTCATGCAATGTCCTTGCAGTAAAAGGGGTTAAATTGAGCTGTCTCTGCAGCTGGGTAAACTGAGGCACAGAGATGGGTGGTCTTCAGATCTCGGGGTAAATCAATAGTGGAGCTGGATTGGGTGTAGCTGTTTGGAACCTGATTTCAGTGCTTTGCTCTGCCCATCGCTGTGTGTGTGTGTGTGTGTGTGTGTGAAGCTTGGCTGGGCTCTGGAGGTCTGTGGGATGGGGGCTCCCCCATCACCCATGAGCAAAGCCCATGGGCGCAGCCTGGGTTGCCTGAGCCATAGGTCCCATCTGTGAAGTGATGCTGAATGAGTTTCAATTTGGTTTTTCCACCACCTAGAAACTTGCTTTTGGTTTGATTTTGGATGGAGGGGGAAAGGGGGAATATCCAAAAGGGAAATGCTGTTGAATTGACCTGGTTATACAGAAAATGAAGTGTCAGTTGTTCTGGACAGTCTTGGACCTCGAAGTGACCATCAGCCTCTCAGTGTGATGGCACCACAGGGCAGGATGTGTGGAAAGGGATGTCTTGAATGTCAGCTGGAGCCTCTTGCCTTTACTGATAAAACACTGATGCTTTGTTTATTATTTTCTTGTATGTGACCAAGCAACTTGTGCTTTCCATGGGACAGTCAAAATCCTAAGTAAAGGATTTACTTTATGCCCCAAGTAAAGAGATAATAACAGTATAAACAGCCCTGTGCACCCACAAACCCCTCTTCACATCAGAATATGGGCTTTAAAGGAAGGCAGACATGAGATAAATCAGTTTATAAGTGCCCCACACTCTGCTGGGCGGCGGGTCCTGCAGGGATGTGCTCTTGGCTTGTCCATGGCTGCAGGCAACAGGAAGATGAAGCACAGGCCGCCTGCTAAATAGCCCTCTGCAGGTGACACATTCAGAGCCCGAGCGTCAAATCCTGCTCTGTTATAATAAAACCCACCTGGGTCATTAGAAGCCACCTCTCGATGATGAGGTGGAGGAGGTTTATGGTGCTCTCCCACCCCAGGAAGCCACCCAAGCCCCTGCGGGTGATGCCATGTCCTTAGTCTGTGCACAGCAGCTGCTCAGCAAAGGGGATGTGACCCCTTCCTTCAGAATACTCCATCACGGAGAGCTGCAGCCATGGGGAAATCCTGCTGCATGCTCAGCTCTGCACAGGGATTGGGTTTGGGGTGATTTTAGTTTCCCACCTTTCCTGTATTGAGAAAATATGTCCTCATTGCTCTGCCTGACGCACAGCCCCTTTTGGGATGCTGCAGTTCCCAATGGGAGCAAACCCCAGTAGAACTTGATCCCTGGACCCAGCAATGCTGGTGGGAGCTTTGCCTGGATAGCGAATATATTTTAATTAATGAATGGTAATCGAGGATGGAAGTGAATCTAAAATCAAGTTTTATGCCACACCTATCCCACGGGCTTAGTCCGATTCATTCCTGTTTTGGCACATAGAAGTAGCCCAATGTTCACTGAAAGCAAGGTTAAAACATCCAACAGGGCCAGCTTAGAGTGTGCTTTCCTAGTGATGAAATTATCCTAAGGAGTTCCTGCCTCCCCACAGCACTTTGTCCCCACTCCATGGTACCAATGCAACCAGTTTTCCTGTCTTATTTTTAACCCTGATTCTCAACACAGCCTCATGTGTGATGTGATGGAGCAGGCAGTGAACTTCATCAGAGAGGCCAAGAGCGAGCAAGTCCAAGGTAAGAGGCTCTGCTACTGAAGGAAACACATCTGGAATAGGATACAGAACCATCAGGATGCCAGAAATCCAGGAGCAGAGGAGGGTCCAGTTTGGGTTTTACATGTTTTGGTTTCAGGAAGCAAAAAATTAGGGTTTGGAACCAAATTCTGCCAGCCCTGTGCACAGCAGCTATTCCCTGGCACTGGGGCATGGAGCTGAGCAGCTATGTCACTTGGAAGCAGATAAAGGACATTTCTTCCCCTTCCTTTCCCCTGTTTTTGCATTGTGTATTTTAAAGCTGTATTTTTCCCACGATCTTCTCAGTCCAGTGACTTCCCCACTCCCCTCCTAAGCCTCTGTCTCCCATCCTCACCCCTTTCCAGACTCCCAGAGGCAGCTCCCTTGCTCTCCCAGCATGGGGCAATGAGCAGAGGAGCCTGAAGAGTCAAATGCCTCGATAAAACCTCTGTCACATCCCTCTGCAGAGGCACAAGCAGCAGCATCTCCTCTGCGCTGCAGAGCGAGGTCACATCTCCCACCCCAAGCTCTCCCAGCCCTAACAGTGGAGCAAAGCTTCCTTATCCCTGTAAAAGGGCTGTTGTGAGGCTGTTGGTCCATCGTGGCTGAGTTTCCTAAACCCCAGTGGCTACTCCATGCCTCTGTCTCCACAAACAATGCAAAGCTTTTGGGCAATGACATGTCTGAACTTGGTCCTGCTGCATCTTGAACCACCCTGAAGAGCGGGGCAGGGTAAAACACCCATGTTTAGATCAACCTTCAGATCTCAGTGATTCTTAAGAGGACTCAGCTGTGTGGTCAGTCCCCAAAAGGCATGACCTGATCAGCATCACCTCACCCGAGGTGTGTCCTTCAAAGCCTACAGGGCTGTTGACACAGCAGCGTTAGAAAGTAGGGACAAGTGTTTTGTTTTTCTCTCCTTCTTTAAAGTAAGTGTCATGCAAAAAGCTGTTAGTGCAGCAGATAGGTTACTGCCTGGGCATCTGCATGAGGGGAGCAGATCTCTGTCCTAGCAATGTGTCACCTCAGCAGGTAAAAGCCTGCCCAGGAAGAGATGGGGCACTTGATACAGAGGAGAATTATCACCTCCTTCTTAATCATTCCCTGCCAAACTCAAGTTGAATTAACTGATTACAACCCGGCTCATGTGGTGCTCCCCAGCCTTTCCCAGCGTGGTTCCTCATGTTATCCCTTTGTGGCTGTGGCTCTGTCTCCCCTCCTGTCCCCATTCCACTTTGTGTCACAGGGAACAGATTAAGCTCAAAGATCCTGATTTCTGAGCTGGAGGATACATGTGTTGGTGCTGGTTGTGTCTGGCACGAGTGTGGGAGGATTTGAGACTTGCAGAAGAAAACAGTGATTTGAGATATGGATATTTTCCTAAAACTCATCTTTATGTCTTTGGACAGAGGCGATTCCGGGCGCAGGAAGCTGAGGGTTCCTCTGGAACATCCTGAGCTGAAGAGTAACTTTAAAAGCTCTTTGAGTCTTGCTGGGAAAAGCAAAGTGGGACAAATTTTCCCCAGTGGCACCCTTAGAAAACATGATTTCTTTGCTCATATTCCCTCCTTAAATCCTGCACCAGCTCTGAAAACCTGAACCATGGTAGTTTTGGAGGGAGCTTTGCTCAGCCCCGTCGAGGATGAAAACAGTACATTTTATATCTCTTATTTGGAGAAGGAAATGGATTCCTGCCGATGCTGGGATCAAGCACAGTGGTGCAGCACCGTGTGAGCAGAGGGCGCAGCGGCTGGTGGGGATGCCCAGGATGATGTCCGAGGGGGTGATGTCCCAGGGCAGAGTCCCCCTCAGGCTGGTGACAAGGCTCCCCCCTGTGGGACGTTCCTGCACCGCACACCCATCCCTGCCCATCCAGCACCCACCAGTGTCCCTGTCTGGTGGCAGCGGCAGGCTGGGACATGTATGGCTTGGTGTCTGGTGGAGATGTATGGATGGGACAGGCCTGAGCATCTCCAGCAGCAACTGGGATAAAGCCACACAGTGATCCTGCCTTCCGGAACAACCTCCAGTGATGTTTCAATGCTCGCTGCTCAGGTTGCCCATCCCATCCCTGGGTTTTCAAGCTGTATTGAGGTAAAGAAATGGCTGTATTGGGGCTCTGTGGTTCACCTGGCCATGCTCAGAGCAACAAGGAGCAGTGTTATAGCAAAGTGTTCTTTCAGGGACAGAAAAGCTTGTGTGCATGTAACTGTTGGGAAATAACGGAGACTGTACGAACAGGAGGGAGGCTGCCCTGGAGTCCCTTGTGCATGGAGGAGGTTGGTACCACTACTCCTGACTCGTGGTAAAACCAAAGTCAAAGAGATGATGCGATTTGCTTGAGGGAAGATGCCCCGAGCACAGGTTTCCTAAATCCTGCCTGGATCACCACCCTGGCATCCCACCTCGCTTAAATCCTCCCTGGTGCAATTGGCATCATTCGTATTTATTAACCATGGGGTAAGCTGGGTGCTGCTGGTCCTAAACACTGGCTGGAGGCAGCTGGTGCCTGTAGGGAAACCCGGCCCTGCTTTCATCAGTGTTTTGGTTCCTACTTGGCTTATGCAGGAGTTAGTAGTGCTGGAGAGGTAATCTCAGGGTCCAATAAATTGCCTTTCCAAGGGACCCAAAGCAGGATCCGTCCCCAGGGACTTGGTACACACTGATGCAGAGACCAATGTCACCCATGGCTGTTGGTGGTTGGCACATTTACTTCGGCGTCACAGACAGACATTTGAGCATGACTCTGGGATTTATGTTTTTCAGCCCATTCTGAATACTGAGTGCTATTTTAGGTGAAGCTCTTTTATTTCCACCTTGGCCGTGTACCACTGAGTGCTTCAGACAGCAAGTTTATGAAAGCAGGAAAGGTAAAGCTTTGTTAGTGCTTTGTACAGCCAGAAAATAAATGAAGCTGGAGTCAGCACCACGAGGAGCAGCACTCACATTGAGGCAGCTCTCGTTTGAAATGGTCTTCTATTACTTGTTGTGAACAGGGAGGCAGATTCCTGCAGCCAATACAGCCACACCAGTGTCCTGACATTTCCAATTCCCTGGGTATTCCTGAAACACATTAAGAGAGAAGTAAAATTAAATTGAAGCCCTGGCCGTGCACGTTATGCTTGGGATGGTAAAGCAGCCTGGTAATAAAATGGTGCCAGAGGTAGGTTAAAGTAGAGATGTGGTGATTTTGGGTGTGCTAAAGGAGGTGATGCCAGTGTGGACCCAGGCACGGTGGCACCAGGTGAGGTCCATGCTGGAGCGGGCATGAAGCATCGCCGTAGGCTTGGGCTACCCAGCTCCCACCGAAACAGGAGCCTGGACAGGACAGGAATCAAGTCAGGAGGAGTGATGGGGAGGCTGGAGCTGTTCTAAAGCCATTATGGAGCTGTTACAGCACTGTCAGCTATTGCTGCTCTTGGTCCCTGCAGGGAAGGTCTCAGGAGCAATGCTGGTGCCCCAGGGCATCCCTGCTGCCTCCATCCCCTGCGCTTGGGCTTCAGCCAAGGCATCTCACTGCTGACTTCTTCATTGCTAAATGAATGCTATAGAATCCAAATGTGTTTCTTTAACACTGTGAGGTGGTGACCTCGTGTTGATAGGGATGGGGGCACCAGCCATGGTCAGGCATGACCTGGGGTATCTTCCATGATGAGACAGAAAAAGAAAACCCCAATTCTTCTCTCTAAGGAGGAGAATTATTTCCAGCATCACAAGAAAACAAAGCAGACCAAGAGGGATTATTTTCCCCAAACAAGATGCTGTTTGAAAACACCCACTCCGAGTCACACATCATTTTTTTCCTCCCTGCTTTGTTGCAACTTTGCCAAATCCAAAAAATTCAATCCTGAGTTGGCCTCTAAATTCATGAAACCAGCTTAAAATTCCTGAGATGGTTGGTTTATTCTGGAAAATCTCATTCTTTTCATTCAGTGCCTGGTTTTGGAGCCCTAAAAGACCCCATTTTCACATGTCTCTAGAAGCTAGAAACCCCCTTTTGCTTCCCCCTCAACCTCTTTTTTTTCCTGATTGATTCTCCATCAATCAAATGAATTCTGGAGCGGGGCCTTGAAGCAAGCAGAAGCATTGGGAGATTCACAATTGATAGTGGGAGTTGTCAAGAGCTGTTGTCAGCACAGCGTACGAGATGTGTGTGAGCCATCCCCAGCAACTGTTCCTTCCCAAGCCAGCTCTTCTGACAAGACAGAAAGCACACGGAGCCACCTTTCCCGGCACAGATTCCCGCTGCAGAAGATGGAAGTGGAGCTTACCCTGCTGTCAGTGGGTTTGAGCTGCAGGAGCACCCACACACCGGCTCCTACACGCACTGGCTCAGCCCCAACCATCCCTATGCGGTTTCACACTCAAGGCTGAGCAGGTTTTGGGGCCGGGACATGTCTGGGTGTCCAGGGTCGGGTTGGGATGGCTGGAGCTCAGCGGGCACCCATGGACCCGCAGGGTGGGAGCAGGAACAGGGGCAGGGCATCCATGTCCCGGGGGGACACAGCGGCTTTGTCCGCTGTGTGCAGTGTGGGAGGCTGCCCCCGCTTGGCACCAGGTTACTGCTTTTAAAAGGACCATTGTTTCCACCCTGTGTTTTGGGGAAAACAAGGGGTGAGCTGGGCAGAGGCACGAGAGACACCCTGGCTGCTTCTGCCTCCAGTTTCTGCTGCTGTGGTCACCTCCCTGGCCGTGCTCCTGTGACATCCTCCTTCCCATGCGGCTGCAGCTCAGACACCAATCCTGCTGAGCTTGGGTCAGAGTCCTCATTCCCCACATCTCCCCCTTGTTCCCTTCCCTGTTCTTATCCTAGCAGGAAATGTCTCTGCTGTGTCCGGAGCGCCACTGACAGCAGAGTGAACGCACACAGGTGATTTTCCTAAAAGGCAAAAATGAAATCTTCATAGAATGGTTTGGGTTGGAAGAGACCTTAAAGCTCCTCCAGTTCCAACCCCCTGCCACGGGCAGGGACACCTTCCACTAGAGCAGGTTGCTCCAAGCCCCTGTGTCCAACCTGGCCTTGAACACTGCCAGGGATGGGGCAGCCACAGCTTCTCTGGGCACCCTGTGCCAGCGCCTCAGCACCCTCACAGGGAAGAGCTTCTGCCTAATGTCTAATCTAAACCTGCCCTCTCAGTTTAAAGCTCATTGCCCTCATCACTGCAGAGCAGGACCTAAAGATTTGCTGTGAGATGCCTCAGCAGGCGCAGAACTAATGACCCAAATAAGAGAGAACACCCAAATGTATTTGGGAAATAACCTCACAGATGCTTTGGACTCAGTCTGTGGTATTTGAGCTGGGGTTGGCAGGATCTCCAGGGGTTTTTAGCTGAGCTCCAAGACATACAAACATGTGCCCTTTTCTTAGGAGAGCTAGGTTTCATCCTCCCTGGCTCTCACTGTTATCAAACGCCTGCCTAAGGAGATTTATTAAATCAACCAACTCCTGTGTAATGATGACAGGAATGTGGATTTCCTCTGCTCACTGAGACAGTGCAGAGCAATTAGAGGTGACTCACAGGGCAGATGGACTCAGCCGCGATCCTAAGAGGGCAGGCCCTGTCCCTGGGATGCAGGGGTAACGTTAGCTCCGTGGTGGTGCCAAGGAAGCAGGTATTCATCTGCGTATAATGATTTTTTTTGCTGTAACTGAATTAGCACAGAAGGTTGTTCTTTGAAGGAGCTGCAAGGTGATGTCTCCTTATGTAAAGGACCCAAACAGCAAAGAGCTCTTGCTAATTGGCAAAAGTATTTAAGGTTCACACCTGGAGCAGGTTGAGTTTGCTGATGAAGCTGTCTGCAGCTCGGCTGCCCCCAGCATGGTGTATGAGAAGGGACCACAGCTCCTGGAGCGTGTTGGGGAGCCTCAGTGCTGGAGGATGCTCTTCCAGGGAATGAAGGTCAGGAGCAGGTTAACACCAGAAAGTGTTTCCTAGGTGTGGGTAAGGGGTTTGGTTTGGTTTGTAGCTCCCTGCCAGTGGTGGGAACAAATATTTCCTTAGTATAATGACTGGAACAATGAAAATTCACTGTCTCGGCCTTAAACGATGAGCAGTTTCCTGGTCTGTGTCCCCAGCCTGCCCTGCAGATAAGGGCTGTACTGCTCTTTGGTTAAGATAACAGGGAGACAGGCCTGTCCCTGCTCTTGGCAAATCTTAATCTCATGATCCTGTTCCTGGGCTGAAGTGGTTTCACAAAGCAGCAGAGAGGGACACTTCGCAAATCATGGTACTTTAACTATGATTTCAAGTCTTTAATTTTAAGCCTCTCCTAACTGCTAAAGGTGAAAGAAAGCCTCCAAATCCTGTCATAAAGCTGTGTTCCACCTGGGGCAGGAGGGTGAAAGGTGGGAAGATCTAGCCTTTATCCTGGAGGAGTTTTTCCTGGTGTGTTCTCTGCTGTAGCCCTACAGCTTCTGTGGTCAGATCCAGGGGTGGTGATCCTGGCTAGAGTCTTTCTCATCTACATCACCTTCCCACTGGGGTGAGACATGAATACAGGCGTTGAGACTATGGATTTATGGTGTCAGGCTTTAAATGCAAACAGCTAAATCAGGAGGAGGTTTTGTGGGGGCAGAATGAGCCCTGAGTGGCACCATGAGCAGCTCTGAGCTGAGTGCTTGGGTAAATCAGAGCCGCAGATAGTGCTCTGATCTCTTGTGTCCCCCCTTAGAGCCAAGCTGCTAATCCTTTGTATTTGCAAACATGAGAGGACAATGTCTGTTGTTTTCTTGCCTTGGCTAGACCTTCCTTCCCTTCTGCCTGCAAAGTGCAGGCTTGAGGACACAGCCCAGACCTTGAGTCTGTGGGAGAACCGGGAGGCACAGACACTGGCCACTGGTTCAGTCCTGCCAAAGAGGCTTTTGGTGACTTAGTGCTTTGTGCCGAGCGAGTTGGCAGGTGCCTGAACTGGCAGAGAAGGAGGGAGGTTGTCATGCGGAACAAAGCTCTGTCTCCTGGCAAAACCAAGGAGAGAGTCTCGTCTGTGGGTTTGGGTGCCCGCTGTGCCCAATGTGGTGCTTAAAAATCACCCTGTGGAACAGTAGTGAGTAATCTGGATGAATGGTGTTAACTGCATGAGTTTCCAGCAGGTGCTGTTGCTCCAAGTGCTGTCTCTGAACTCTTTCTCCGTGAATGAACCATCATAAAGGCACATATCTAAATAATGTCAAAGGCTCTTTGACCCATCAGCGTGAGGAGAGGGTGTGAGTCACAAAGAAAATTGCACTGTGTTCCTTGTTGCTCAACCTTTCACATTCTTCACCTTTTAAATAAAAAGGAGTATTAATAAACCCAGCAGACCCTAAAAATACCCCAACCTTTAGAGTCGGGCACTGAGGGGAGTGAGGTCCCCAAAGGAGAGTGTGCAAAACCCCTTGGTCATGAAAAGAAAACAGCAGCAGCATTGAAGTGATGGGTGGTGATCGAAGCAGCAGCCTTTTTGCCCCTTTGAATCCCACTGCCATTAACAAAGCCCTAACTCCAGTCCCTAGCCCTGCGTGCTCTGTGTTCTCCTGCGGTCTCTTGGCCACCTCTGTTTACTTTTTGTTGGCACCAGAAGCCACCCATTCTGTGGCTACGCTGCCATTGTTTAATTGCAGTTCTGACTATTCACGTTAAATGTCAAGTGCCAAACCACCCTGAAGTAAACAAGACCTTTCCAAAGATCACCATGACCATTCGCTTCTGTTTTCTGAAGGCTGTGGGCTGGTTTCTGCCTCGCTTTATGCAGGTATAAACCCAGAGTAACCCTGTGGAAGTACACAGAGTCATTCCTGTTCCACAGCACAAGTAGTACCACACCGAAGCTCCAGGGACAGCAGTTTATCTTCCCAGGGTAAGCACTTGTTTTTCTAATATGACTGCAAATTAATTCCAGATATAACGTGATACCATGTAATTGAGAGTCCCCTGAGCTGGTACCAGGGTCTGTTTTTGCCAAGCCTTCTGCAGACTGGTGAGGATGTTATTGCACCACCAGTAACGGAGATTTAGGGAGTTCTTGCTTGCTTTGAAGGTGTGTGTCCTATACCCCTGGGCTGCTGAAGGTCTCCCTCTCATCCCAGAAATCAGTGCAGTAATAAACTTTCTTTCCTTCTCCCACCTTCCTGCATTGCTTGATATTAGACAGCCCAAAGGCTACGTGTGCTGCAGTTGTCCCAAGGTTGGCTGGATCTTTACAGGCTAAAGAGAGAAAAGATGCTATGGAGAGAGTGCTGCAGCCCTGCTCCCCTCTGGGATGCTAATTTGAGTATTTCCTCAGCCCAACCATCAATTTTTCATGGCATTTATAAGCAGATTCTTGTCTCTGAGACCTCTAACCTGCTGTTGGATGGGACTGAAGCAGGCCAGCAATCTTCATGCCTGCTGCCAAGCTGGGTTGACCTGGCTGTGCTCTTTAGATGCTGTGGCAATGCAAATAAAGCAAGAAGGATGCTAGTAGGAGTTGCAGTGTAAACCCTGTTTCTGCAAGGCTCAAAGACAGCTCAAGATCAGAAGAAACCTGTTTATTGTGAGGTTTAGGAAAACAATTTTTATGCAAATTGCTTTTTTTTTTGGCAAGTAATGGGGTTGATACAGAACTTGGGATTACAGTTTTAAGAATACAAATACATAGTATCTTGTTCAACAAACACAAAGCAAACTTATTCCCCGGGGAACATTAAATGAGCAAATGTTTGCTAAAATAAATGGGCAACAAACCCATTTTGGGGGGTGGGAGGGACGAGACAAACAACCCATCTTGGAAGCCAAAACCCCACTGAAGAAGCAGCAGTCACATCTTCAATTTTACGCTCAGGCTGTACTTTCACTTTGCTTTTCCTGTTCGATAGCTGCCAGAAAAACAGAGGAAACAAAACCATCACCAATAAACATTGTAATGATTCTGCAGGATACACATTTCTATGGTCATTTTTAAAGCCAGAGGACGGTAAATCCCTACTGGCTCTCTTTGGCCACCCTGAAAATGCCAACTAGTTCCCATGTAGGGTGCAGTTTATGATGTGTAAACCTTCTCTTGTATTTACAGCTTGAGCATTGGTAGGGATAACAAACCAGGGCAAAACAGGTATCTTATGCTGAGGGACAGTGTGTCTCCATGGCTATCAATATTAACACATCCTAAGTGGTTAGTGATAGTGTTCTGAAGCAAACTGCTCACAAAGTCTAGTCCAAATGCAGAGAAATGCCATGTTGAATGGGAGTTACAACCACCATCTGACTGCTGGTATACCAGCACATGCGTGGGAGAAGACCCTGTATGAGAAAATCTTCCTTCTTAAGGAAGATTGCCTGTTAGATGAGGATAATGATGGGTTTCTATTGCAGCCTGACTCCCAGAGAAGGTGCCTGGAGCGCTCCTGGTCAGGGCTGACAGCAGGTACCAGTGGGGGGCAGCAGCTCATCTGCCTGATAACACATCAAATCCAGAGCCCAGGCACCTCCCAGGGATGCTGCCAGGATGCGCAAGGGTTCGCCAGTGTGTCTGTTGCTCCAAAGAGGCTGGCAACATGGCAATTACAAACAGTTTGATCCTGTTGCATGCAACCAGGAGAAAAATTGGTCTTGCTTTTAGTAGAAACAAGAGCAATCCCATCAGAAAGGCTTTTTCAGGCAAAATACACCATTGGTTACAACTACTCATATGCTTGGAAGCCCAACATAGAGTTCAAGTCTTAGTATTATCCCCAGTTAAAGTCAGGGATGAGTTTGAGCCTGTAATCCTGTGATTAGTATTCATTTTGCATATGAACTGCATTACAGACTGTGTCCTTGCCACTCATAGTTCAAATAGCCTCGTAAGCACTTACTTTCTTTAGTGGGCAATGGATTTTTCTCTCTGGTTTCTGTCTTCTTCAGCTTGGTCTTGTCAAATGTTTCAATTTCTGCAAAATCTGGTTTGTCGGACATGGTGGATGCTGACAAAGGAAGGAAAAACACACCCGTGGCTTCATTAGCCAGTGCTGTGCTATCAGCCACCTGCAAAGCATTTGCTGCTCGGAAGCAGAACTATGATAATATCATCAAAATGTTTATTCAAATAACCCCCCCCAAATGTAACACCTCAAGCTGGGACCTCTCCCTGAGGCTTGGCTCTTACGGAGTGAAAGAGGAAAGGCATAAATAGGATTTTATCTGGATTTCCCAGCTGAAATTTCTAAGAAAAATCATATTTTGCACATGGAAACAAGCATATCTCAGTAAAGACAAGACAATGCATTAACTGCCAATAACCCACAGTGCCTCCTGACGTAAACCTCTATTTTAAGCTAACCAGAAAGTCTCCAATAACCCCCAAATCCAATATGAACAAAGAGCTTCAATTATGATTTTGTTTGAATTCATAGGATTCGTCTTTGATTCCGAGCACCCTGTCCTGAGTGCCATACATACCCTGTATCTGGATGAGCTGCTGTGGATACTTGTGCTTAACAATAGAGGACCGGTTCACCCAGCCCTTTGTTTGCTCTCGCACTCAATATCCCAGTCGCAGGCTCAATGGGTTTGATTATAGTCTATTAGAAGAGAAATCCACAAAGCACAATGGCATTCAACACTTCACCTGTCAAAACTTCCCTAATCCAATCCCTGGTTTTAATAGAAATTCAAGTTAAAATCCAGCCTGGCCATTATTGCCCTTATTTCCATGGAGTTTCCCATCAAGGCGAGGATCGGCCCGGAGACGGCTGATCTAATTGTATTTTTAGCTTCCTGAAGACAATCAGATTTCATTGCTATCTGCACTGAGACAACAGAAGCAAATATTCACAGGGAGGAAAAAAAAAGCAATTACAAGCTACTAGAACCACATGGCATTACCGTCTGCTGCTCTCTCCTCAGCTGCTTGGTGGCCGTCTGAGGCAGTGTGAGTTGAAAAAGGTCAGGGTAATCCCTCCTCTCCTCTCCTCTCCTCCCCCCGCCCGAGCCCATCGCTATTAATATTGATTAGTTTAGTGCTGGGATTGCTCAGCGTTCAGGGAAAGGACAGATTGCTGCTGCAGAAAGTGCACGAGGGAGGGAAATGGGAAAACTGACATGGAAAAATGCCAAAATACAGCTTGGGTTTTTAACTTTTTGCTTTTCTCCTCGTTTACCAAGATAATAATGTTGAAGTTTCCCTTCCTGCCCTTCTTTTACAGTGCTGAGGTTTGGAGTTAAGATGAGGTATGGAGTTCAGTTAAGGGCTGCTGCTGCCAGATTAGTTTGTGGGGAGATTTTGGGTGCATTCAGCATTGTGTCTGGGGATCACTCCTCACATGCTTGCTCTCTGTTCTCCACCCATCCTGGTGGCATTGACCACGCTGGAATTGCTTGTAGGAATGTCTTCAGTTGCAGCAAAGGGAGAATGCGCAGTGGTGCCAATGTGGTATAACCCAGAAATGGCTGTTAGCCCTTGCCTGTATTTGCAAGACACATTTTGTATTAGATGTGGACACTACTTGTAGCTACCTCCTAGAGCTCTACAAGCTCTACTCCTAGAGCTGCTGCTGTCAAGGGCTGAGGACATCCCTGTGCCGGTGACATGGCTCCAGCTATCCAGCACAAAACTTGAGGAATCACTTCTGGGGTTTGAAAGGGCCTCCTAGATGCTGGCATGGGTTTCCTCTTGAGTAACTTTGGATGTCTCTGTATTACTTGACTAGACTTCATGATAATCAATAGGGAGGCAACTAACTTGGGATAAAGTTAATTGTGCCCTAGGAGTATCCAGGTTTCTCTACTGACTATAAAGGGAGCCTGGACAATGAGCTCAGGGAGACAGAGATGTCTCACAGCTGACTGAGCGTGCCAGGAAGGTGCTGTGGATCTCTCTGTTGGCATAATAGGCTTAGGTGGAGTGGGTTTGAGTCTGATTTGTGTGCATGGAGAAAATGGTCTTAATGTGTTTAAACATGTTTTTAAGGACCTCTTCTTCCAATGTTTGTTTACATTAAAAAAATGGACAGGTTTGTGGTCGGACTAGATGATCTTACAGGTCTTCTTAAAAGTTCTCTTAAAAGAGTAATGGCTTTAAGCTGAAAGAGGGGAGATTTAGGTTAGACATTAGGAAGAAGTTCTTCCCCGTGAGGGTGGTGAGGCACTGGCACAGGTTGCCACTGAGCTCAGCCCTCTGCAAACCTGGCTGTGCTGCTTCTGGACCTCAGATTGTCCTGGCAGCAATGCAGCTACATTTCTGTTATCCTAAAAGCTCAGTTGACTTGTGCAGGCTGGCTCAGTTACACCTGCACTGACTGTCCACACAAAATCAATGTGTGAGTACTGGTCATACTTAGGGTCAGGACCCTGTTCCTTTGCTTCCATCCCATTAGTCCAACCAATCGTCAAAAATAGAAAGCTGTGTCCTTGACCAAAACCCCCTGGGAATAAGCAGGAAGGCAGCCACTGGGTGAATATTCAGTGTAAGCCGTGGCTCAGATTTGGCACTGAACAGTCTCAGTGTCTGTTAAAAAGAGAGCATTAACCTCTTCTTGTTAGTGTAGACACCAGATTTAGGAGATCAGAAAAGTCTATACAACACAATCTGAATGATTCATGAATTCAAGCAGTTCATGAGTTTCAGTTTTTTAAACATTTGTCCGTTTTTACAAGTAATAATTAGAATACTTATTATGAAGAGAGATTACAAGGGCAAAACCTCTTAAGCTTTTAGACTGGCACAAATTCTCTCAGACACAGAGAGCGAATGAAGTGTTCAGGACAGCAAAACAGAAGACTCTCGCTTCTGGCTTTCTGTGTACAGTCACAGGCTTGGCCCTTCACATCCACAGCAGAGCTCAGGCTTCTCTAAACACCCTAAGACAGGGTGGCCGCGCTTGTTTTTCCCCCACCACCATTTTAATTGCACAATTTATCAGCAGACCTATGTATTAAAAACAGTTTGAGATACATTGTTTGGGTTTTTAGGCTGCGGATGAGCAAGTATTTAATTGATGTTGGGTTGGGTTTCTGAGGAAGGCGCAAGAGTGTTAGTCCATGTAACGCAATGATGAGAAATTACATGTTCTCACTCTCAGTGGAAATTAGTAGATACTCATCTCCATAACAAACATCTTGACCATTGCACTAAGTACCTGTCAGGTTTCTGTAGCTTGCAAGTTTGGTACTGTGGTCAAACACAGCTCATGCTGGGTTCAGACCTCATGTTTACATACTCTGTGCCGGACAGACAGCCTTATGTGGTTTTCATATGGAAAGCTTGGAGTTTGGCCCGAGGGCATTGTGTACTGCATTGAGGCTGGTCACAGGAGGAAAGATGGGTAGATAAGATTTTACTCAGCTGCCTTTTCCTTTCACTGGGGAATGAAATATTCTTGCTATATGAGCAGCAAAGCAGTTATCTGGCAGGTTTTTAATGGCAGGATTTCAGAGTCTCCACCTTCAGTAAGGGGAACATGGCATTTACCTGGCCTTGGGACAACTGTGGCAGCAATGAACCTCAACAGTCTTTGAGGTGCACAGAGGCAGCTGAATGATCCAGCACATGGAAATGTGAAAAACCAGCAAGCCAGCAGAGCAAGCAAGCTATGGGATCTTTACAGATCCTACACACGTAAAGCATGGAAAGCCATACTGGTATGGCCGTGTCTGAAAAGCTGCCTCGGATACAATGCATTTTATTTCAATCTGCTGCCAAAGGATGAAGAGCTGAGTCAAACCTTCCAGGACTGGCACCTCTGATCCCAGTGAGTCACCTGCCACCGACAGCATTAAACCATGCCTGGCAGCGCAAGCCACCGAATGTCTGTCAGACACCCACAGAGAAACAGGGGAAAACAAATACTTGCTACCAGGATGCAGTAATAGGTGAGAGGAAATGTTTAAAGGCAGCTCAAGTGCAAAGGAACATTCAGAGGAGAGTCTGAAGAGTGTGGCTGGGAGGTTTGGAGCCTGCTGCCACTTGGCTGCCGCCACTTGGAAAGAGGGAACACAGCATGTGCGGGGCTAGGGCTGCGGGGACATATATATAAGGGCTATGGCCTTTCAATGGGCTGGGAGGATGCTGTGCTCGTGTTTGTGCTCTGGAAATGCCAAGTTTCATGGAGATGAGGTGGGCAAGTGCAACAGGAAGGGAATTCTTTCTCTTTGGTGCACCAGTGGGAATCAGATCCACATCTATTTCTATGTGGAGCTGAGGAGGGACAAAGCACCCCACTGCGAGCAGCCGGTTCGAGGAACAGACGCTCGAGCAGATCAGTGTCTGCAGCTGAGCCAATAAGCTGACACAACTGATTTTATAATCACATTAGTGCTGTCTCGAAATAACACACCCACTCAAATATAACAGTGATTTCATTTTCAAAACCTTGTGGTATTTTTGGTGCTAAAGGTAAGGGATTAATTTTTCAAGGTCAAAGGCTGGGCTGGAATCTACAAGCACCCTCATTCCTTTAGGGGTCCCTATGAGCACTGAGCACCTTCCAGAAAGGTAGCAGGATTGCGTGTGTTCTAAGCTATCCTTAGGTTTCCCGTCCTTAGGGGAACAGGAGGAAAAAAGAGACTACAGCTTCACTGAAAGGGTTTTCTTAGTTCTCTTTGTGCCTTTTGTTCCGTCTTGCTGCCAAAAAAAATATCCATGTTTGGGAACAGAGACAGGTTCCCAGGCTAAGAGACAATGAATCCTGGGGGTGTAAGGAAGGCAATGATCTCTCTTTGGCAGAGTGTCTGCTGTAATGCTGCGCCGCTGCTGGGTAAATGCTCGACTCTTGTCTCCACTGTATGTTTTATCATTAACTAAGGTGCTCCATTTTCCTTATTGAGACTGTTGAACCTTAAGGGTAGGTGCATACAAAGGATGAGGGGAGAGGATAGTTGTAGATAGTCCTGCTTGGGCTATTTTTTCCCAACCCCATGTTTTCCAAATAGCTCTGGAGTTTAGACAGTCTATACTAGGAGTCCCCTTGCAGCGAAGAGCAGAAAGAGAAAACATAAGCTAGTGGGAGGGGAAATTTCCTCTCCCCCTCTTTTTTGGTCTTATAAAACTCAGTGTGGGGGTGAATGTTTAAAAGTTTAACCAGATGGAGATTCTTGCAACAGAACTTTCTTGAGAACTGACCCAAAAGTGTGTCTTTGAGCAGAAAGTACTTGGCTTCAGCCTGGCCTTTTCTAGCAAAATGTGGTGATCCATGTGTGCGTTATTAAAGGAAAATAAAAATGAATACAAAATGTGAATGCACATGCTTCTCTTCCAAAGACAGGGTGGGGAAAGAAGCATGTGATGTGTTAGTCACATTTAGTTACTATGCTATGGGGCACATGACAGTTTGTGATGAATACGGTCTAGAAAGGCTAGTTCAGCATGAATTCCAGTCTTTCCTAACAGTCTTTTTTGTCTCTGTCTCTGGACAGAAGCCTCTCTTGCAAACAGCAGCTCTTAGGGAAAGAGTAAGACAGAGAAGCCTCGGGTGAGCGTGGGGAGTGTGCTCAAACATGGCTCTTACTGCAGCTGCTCTCAAACTAAAGAATCCACTGTTGCATTTTGCACTCTTTGCTTTAAACAAAAGGAAAATCACCATTCCTTAAGAAGATTAAGACACCCAGTATGCAGCAAATAGGTAACCAACTTAATCCAAGATAAAATACTAAAATCCAGAGATCTACTAACTTTATATTAACTTCAGATTATCTTTTTTTGTCTGGGGGAAAAAGGACAGCAGGTGGGTCTGTTGTTACAACCCACGTTGTGCTGGGGAAGAAACGGACGCATGGTATCCTCAGCCTCTGGGCCACAGGGATGTGGATGTAGTTTTGATGGGTGCCTAACCAGCACTTCAATTTTATTGCCAAATCATTCCACTTTCAATAGCCTGGGACCTCCTGGCAGCTTAAGTAGGTTTTATGTTTTGGGGAAAAGAAGATAAACCCTGAAATTTTTCAGCTCTTCAAGAAACGGGGCTGCTAAAGCAGAGGAACAAGACTAAGCAGCCAAGTGTCTTTTCTAGCTGATCTCTGGGAGCAATTTCCAGAATCAAAACTTGTATTTCTTCTTGAAGGGATTCATACTTTATCTTTTCCCAAAATCATTGTCCAATTTTATAATCTTATGATGCAGATTAAGCCAAACACACAGGTATTACATACTGTGTATAAGGTCAACAGTTCTGTAAGGAAGTGGTAATCAGTAAGTTCCACATGTGTTACCTTCTGCCTGTTCAAATGAAAGCTGTAAGTATGTTATGTTAAACGCTGGTTTTCTTCTCTAAAATGTAAAAAGAAACCACACACACACACACACACACACACACACACAAAAACAAAACAGGGAAGATGAGACTATTTTCCTCTCAGGGCATCCAAGCGAACAGTTCTCTCTTGACAACCTGACCAAACTAGAATGTTTTCAGTGAGTACTTTTATAGCTTTTTTCTTACAACTGTATATAATGTGCAGAAATGGGCTGCAGTCTTGTTAAGGTTGTGTCTTCATAGGAGGGTTAACTTGAGCTCTGTACACTCAAACTGACTCCTCTGGGGTTAGTATACTCTGCGTGTGAGTGACCACACCATGAAATAACATGGGAGCAGCAGAGAGCGATTGTGTTGGCAGCAGGCAAATTGTGCTAACTTGAACTTGAGCTTTCCTCAGCTCAAGGTTAAAGCACTACAGCAGCTCAAGTATAGATCCTTGCGAGTGCAAGGAAAGGGAATTCAGAAGGGATGGGGAAATTCAAGCTTTATTTCAAGTTAACTTTTAAGCAGAGACTAGCTTTAGGGCACAAGTTCACGTCCACAGCCCAAACTGGTGAATGCAGAGAAAAGCAAAGAGGAAGTGAAAACCAAAAGTGTGCCATGTTGTCATTTTTGTCTGTCTGATGCATACATTGAATGATTTTTCCCTTTGGATGAATACTAGCTTGCATAAAATTCAAATAACTCAGCTGTCTACAGACGGGGGGAGGGAGTGTGGGAAGAGGAACAGAAGGAAGGAAATGGAACTGAGAAGATTGAATTAACCTTTCAATGTCTTGAATTTCAAGAAGGGAAGAATTATCTCCTCTTAAGTCTGTAAGCATGCAATTAAAATGTGAACAAGCCTTAAAAGCCACATTTGCCCCATATTCCTAGATCTCTACTTTGAAGGCAGATCTTTCAAAACAAAGGTTCAGATACAAGAGGCAGGAAAAAAAATCTTGTGCTATAAACGTCTATTTTAATCACAGAACTCTGGTACAAAAATGAGTAAAAATGTCTGACATTTACATGGAACATGTGCCTTTGGTATTGAACTCAGTTTAAAAACATCCTTACATATGTGTCTAGTAATGGCAGACAGTCTTTGAGAAGGTGAATGGTTTTCTCCGTGCTGGCTTCTGTTTCCATAAAATGGATTCTTCCACGTGTTTGCTTAAGCATTGTGAAGCTTCATTTGTTAATACTGGGCAAAGCTTTAAGAAACAGCTTTGATTCTTAAGTGTTCTGTTGGACTCTGTGAGTCAGAAGAACTTGATACCTGCTGATTCAGGAGCCTCCATCAAGAGTTGTGGATGTCCAACATGGCCAAGTGTCTTGTGCTGGGCAGCCTGAAACAAAATGTTTCTTAGCAAATTTTATAATGCCGGAAAAGACTCAGTTTGGGGGCACGTCTCTGTTTCTGGATGAAATATGCAGGAAGGGAAAGCGTTTTACAGAGCAACTAGCTGGAAATTGTTACTGTTTGTTAGTTCTTTGGTATTGAAAGGAGTCACATTTGTCAATATTTTTGCAAGATATCGATAGGATCCATTTAAGACACAAATGGAGCACTTCCAAGTCCAGGATAGTATATCAAATAATTTGCTTGTAAATGGAAAATTAAACCCAAAAGCAAATACTTTGCTGACACAGGGATAATTTTCCCACCAAGTAAAAGCTGATGGCACATGATATACAGGTATTACAGCAGACAGCATCTTGCTTTGATTTCCATTTCCTTCTAGTAAGATAATGACCCAGCATGAAGGCAAAGCATTGCATGGCAGGATATCAACCTTCAAAGGACCAGGAGGCATTGCAGAATTGATTTAAATTCTGGAGTATTCTAGCTTAGTTTGTACCAAGCCTTATACAACAGCGAGCACAGTTGGGATAGGGATATTTTACTTTCATTTGCTTCATTTTCTGATGAGGAGTAGCACAGGGTTGCTGCTAGAAGTAGACTTAAATGGAGATGAAAGTGTTCAGAGAATATTTATTCTAAAGTTGTACTAGGTCAGGACTGATATCAGGGACCCACGGTGGAAATATGGCTTCAGTTCTGCAACAAATATTTGTAATAATAACTTGTGGTCATGAATAGCTCTTCCTGAAAACAAGGGAATTTTTTCCTAGTAATCATTTTGGATCTACTGAGTTACTTTGTGAGCATCTAGCAGCAGAACCCCTGCAAAACCTTTAGGCTGAGCAACTTGGCTGGCCTTGTAAGATTACACACTGAGCTACAGAAATGGCTCGCCCTTTGTGGTGTGGCTCTGGATATGGATTTACTGCTGTGACAGGGGTGCCACGGCACTCTGGCTCCTTGGTCCTAGGAGCCAGGGGCATCTGCCAAGCTCCTGGAGCTGTGCAGCAGCTGGGGAATGGGTACTTCTCCTTGTGAGCAGCCTCACACTGGGGCCTCGTCACTGTGCAGGGCAGTGCGTTGTCATATGTCCTGACATGTGGGTGACAGTCCTATGTCATGTGGTGGGACTGCAGCCATGCACCTGCACATACTGGGGATGCTCTGCATGTGCCTGGGTGTTCAGAGGGGGAAATGAGCCTGTGTGAGCTCCACACTGTCTTGTCTAGCCTGCTGAAAGTGGGCTGGGTGTCTGCCTGCATGTCGTGTAAGCAGGAAGTTACAAAATGCTACTATAAAATTTGACCTGTGCCCTGATAAATGCATGAGGACAGATCCCACATTGCTCCATTGCAATTTTAAGCAGTGATCCGAGAGGCAGACACCTTCGATTAGCTGTATTTTGGGGGTGTAACCATGAGACACTCATGAAGTTGTTGCCTCCCTTCTCTCTACATTTACTGTTTTAGAAAAGGTGTCTAAAGCACCAGGACTCCCAGATTCTCCTCAACCCTTCAGAAATAGGCAGTGAGAACACAAAGTGAGCAGAAAAGACTAAAATGGCAGCCTGGGACTTCATATGTCTGCCCCCTGCAAGGAACACTGGAAGCATTTGAAAGGGAGGTAGGGTAAGCTGGCACAAAACGGGGCTCTCGGAGCCAGTTCAGAGGAGGGAAGACGCTGCCTTGGACTCCAAACCATGAGCAGGTGCTGTGCAGCGCCTGCCTACCTGCCTGCCTCTGCTGTCTGTCTCCTCATGCTGCGTGTGTTTTCTGTGTCAGGTTTCTTGCCGTTTTATTCCTGTCAACTGGCCAATGTATCTGCTGAAGAGCCAGCTGGAGTCCGTGCTCTCCCATGTTTCACCAACAGAATTGCCAGCTTGTTCTGATTCAGTATCTTTATTGTTGTTGATGAGGCTAAATGAATCAGAAAGAACACAGCTATGTATACAAAATACAAATTTGGAAACCTCAGCCTGATGCGAGGAAATGTTATTAGCTGTTCAAGTGGAGAAATCTGCCCTGGAAGCAGACTGGCAGCAAGCACAGACCTCCCGAGAGCTCTGTATCCCCTGACCCTACCCATTTCATTGTCTTTGTATTGCACCTCTTGATGATACCAAACCTTCGAGCAGGAAAATATAGGTTTAGATGTGATTAAAATCAGGTTAATCTACTGTGGGATTGTGATTCTCCCTTCTTTGGATTCTAACTGTAAAGCCTCTTAATGAGTGTTATAAGTATGTCTAGATAAAATTTAGAATCCATGCTGGAAAACCTGAAACAAACCCCTCGCAGCTATTGGCAGTACTTAAGTTTCCATTAATCCCATCCTACGTCTTATCAGGTTTTTTTTTTTCCTTTCATATATTGTCAGTTTTTCACTGGGGAAAAGAAAAAAAAGCTTTTCCTCAGAGGATTTTTTTACTAAATCCGAATTTCCTTAAATGCTTTATTAAACCCACCACCTATGGCTGCTGGCACCGCATGACAGAAAAAGCTGTTGTAGTTTGAACGTGGCATGTGGGAACCGCAGACTGCGAGGTACGGCTTTTAACACTTCTACTGCAAGCTCGCATCTCCTCACTAACTTATGCTGACTTAGTTTAAGGGTGCTAAATCGTGTATTTTGAGATGCATTAGCTCTTTGTCAAAGGGCACTTCATTACTTCTGGTGTGCTTACACTTCGGAAATGTTTGGGAGCGATGGCTCTTGATGCTTTGATTCTGGAAATACTTAAGTATGGTTATGAGAAATGAAGAATCATAGAATCACTTAGGTTGGAAAAGACTTTTAAGATCATTAAGTCCAACCGTTCCCCAGTACTGCCAAGGCCACCACTAACCCATGGCACCGAGGGCCTCATCTACGTGGTTTGTCAACATTTCCAGGGATGGTGACTCCACCACATCCCTGTGCAGCCATCCTGATGCCTGAGTGCTTCTCAGTGAAGAAATTGTTCCTAATAGAAAGAAGTTTAGGTTAGATATAAGGAGGAAGTTCTTTGCTCCTTATGTGAGGGTGCTGAGGCACTGGAATGGGTTGCCCAAGGAAGATGTGAATGCTCCATCCCTGGCAGCGCTCAAGGCCAGGTTGGATGCAGTTGAGTGACATGGTTTAGTGTGAGGCATCCTTGCCCACGGCAGCGGGTTGGAACCCGATGATCTCAAGGTCCTTTCCAACCCAAACCACTCTAAGTAGTGGTGACACTAACCGCGGTCACTCTGGCCACCTCACAGCCCGCGGCAGGCGGGCGGCTGACTCACTGTAACGCTGAACAACGACAGAATAAAGCCAATCCCCGGGGTGCGGTTCCCGGGTGCGGTGGGGCAGTGCCTGAGGCGCCGGGCAGCTCGCGGCCATAACGGACAGCGGCCACCTCGCCCGGGGCCGTCGATTCCCCCTTGTTGAGGTGGCGTTTCTCGCCCGGGGCCGTCGATTCCCCCTTATTGAGGCGCCGTTTCCCGCCCCGGTCCCCGCCGCCGCCTGAGGCGGAGCGACCGGCAACAGCGGGACCGCGCTCACCCCCTACCTCAGCGCGGCCCCGCCCCTCCCCTCGGCACGTGACCCTGAGGGGAGGGGAGGGGACGAGGAGAGGGGAAGGGAAAAGGCGGGGGGGGGACCCGCGCGCGCGCTGCACCTGTCAGTCAGCGCGTCACTTCCGCCAGTTGCCGCCGCTACCGTTGGGGACCCCCCGCTCGCGGAGGCGCGAACGAGCGGCTGAGGTGGGGGGGGGGTGCCGCGGCGGCGGCGGCGGCAGCACCGGACGGCGGCCGGGGAGGCACAGCAACAGCGGCGGCGGTGGGGCGAGGCCTGCGAGGGGAACGGAGAGGAGAGGCCCGTCGCCGGCCCCCCGGGGTAGGAAGAGGCGGAGGAACCTGCTGCTTGGTGCTGAGGACGGCGGGGAGGGCGAGTCACCCGGCAACGGTGAGGGGCCGCGGGGCGCATGCGCGGCGCTGCGCGGGCCGGGGGCTGTGGTGGTGGTTGTGGTAGTGGGGGGGGGGGGGGGGGGGTGTCGCTCCTCAGACCGCGGGGAGGGCGGCCCAGGCCGGGTCCCCGGTTGGGAGGTGGGTTGAGGGGTAGGGAGAGTGTCGCGTCAGGCTTCAGGAACCTTCTGGCACCGGTACGGGCGCGGGAACTTCCTCGTGCGGGCAGCGGCGGGCGCGCCGCAGGGGCTGTGCGGTGCAGAAGTTGCTAGAGCCTCTCGGAGGGAGCTGTCAAGCGGTGCGTTCGCTTCCCACGTTGCACTTGTGTCGCTGGGACCTGGGAGGCAGCCCTGGTAGCCTGCAGGGATTTCTTGGCTCTTGCAGCAGACTTGTCTGCCGAGCCTGTTCCCTCCTCCCACGGTGGGTCGGCTTTATTCCTCCCTGCGATGGGGCTTGGCGCGCTGACAGTGTTAGCCTGGCAGCTTCACGCCAGCAAAGTTGTTCCCAGAAGTTAAAGGAAGGTGGTCACTAAATCTTGCGTGAATATAAGGCAAAGCTAGCACTGAGAACACTAGCTTATGGGTGCAACGCTCCATCCTGTGACCAAATGTATCTTCTGAGGAATCTGTCAGTGTGTCTGCTTCCATTGTTCTTGGATGCTCCTTAGGGGTTTAAACATTTGAGTGTAAATGCTTCTTGCTACCAGAAAGTTGCTTCAACACGGGATGCTCCAGTGTTACGGTATTTCTTCCAGGTTTGAAAAAAACCAACCCAACCACAAAATAACTGCAATCAAACAGTGCAACTTGAACTTTTAATACTTAATTCTTACTCTGGAGTTTCTTGGTCTGGCAGCACTTCTAAATTTGAACAAGGGAGGGGGGAAAAAGGTAACAAATGAATAAAGTGACTACCACCAAATCACTCTTTCCTGTTCAAGAAAAAAGAAACTCAATATATAAAACCCAACACAGGTGTTTCGTTTTTTCAGGCACGTATTCCCAAGTGTCCTCAGGGGTGGAATAGTTAGTGTGTGACTTAGGAATAAATTGGTGAACTGGATTAGCGTTTAGGGTTGAAGTTTTTCTGTCTGCTGTACAGTTTCATCTGCCAGCATAAAAAAAGAAAAGAAAAAGCTACTTTATGGGCCTATATTATAACAAATTCAGGTGTCGTCTTAGTCTGTGTGTTTTCTCTTTTTGTACTGCTTATTACCAGTAAATTGCTTTGTGTGTTCTTTGCTGCATAGATTTGAAGGTATTTACAGTATTTTCTCACCTGCTTTGTCTGTGTTTTGCATGTTGTCTAGCACCATAGGGATCCTTTCCTTGTCTTGACGATGTTACAACAAGGAATCAAATATCTCGATGTTTTGAAAGCATCAAACTGAAAATTCACAGTGTTATTTAAGAAAAATCAATCAAGTTGTGTGTTTCATGGTTACATTTAAAGAGGTTGACCGAGAGAAGCTCCTGATCATTTCTAATGCTTGCACATTCTGACATGGACAACGTGTCAAAACACTTGAGCTTGGGAAATGATAGTTTGTATCTGCTGAGTCAGTTTGGGCTCTTGCCGTATGCACTGTAACATTGGAGAACCTTCTAATAGCTCATGAAAAAGACTTCATTTAACATCTGTGGCTCATAACAGGAGACCTGTGCAAGCAGTGAAGCTTTTCTTTCTCAGGTACATAACAGCATGCTTGCAAAAGCAGGCGAGGCTGAAGAAATATTCCCTGCATTTGGAATAGACAGTAACTGTCGTGAAAGCCCCGGCTTTGTGTGTGTGAAGGCTTTTTGCGGTGGTTTTCTCCTTTTCAAACACTCAACCTTTTGATCTCTGGGCAGATGTTTATAGCTCAGCAGTGATGCCCTTTTCTAGGGCACACTAGAAAGTGAGTAAAACCTGCCAAGCCTCTTCTAGTTTCGATTTTTGTTACTATTTTTCTTCGCTTGTTGTTTTGGTTTCCCCTCCCTGACCCTTCCCCAAGAAGCTGCAGCTCTAAGGAAGAGGAACTGCTATCAGTAAGAGAATGCCTTCAAGTTGTCCTTAAATCCTGTGCGTAACACCAGGTTATTTTTTGCTGCCATGTTAGCACACAAAACAAAAATCTAGCAGCCATTAGGATGAGAGTGAACTGACTGCTTGCAGGGCAAGGCAGTATTTGCATCTGTGAGGGTGGAAGATGGTAGCCCATTTTAACTTCTTTTTCCCTTGTATTGCGGTTCTATATTTCCCTTGTATTGCAGTTCTATATTTATTAATAATTTCTGATTTGGGAACTGTTACTTAAGAACTAAACAAAAATAACACTTTATCCAAAACATTTGAGAAGGAGATCTAGAACTGAAGGAATATTAAATCTTCTGTGAAGGGCCATTAATGAGGGAGATTTGTTACCTGTCATGCAGTTTTTAAAGTAATGAATGTATCGGTTATTCAGCAGAGAGGCTGTATGGCTCATGTCTAAATTGTAGCCAGGCAGGGAATACAGGAATTCTGCATAGTTCCTTGGAAAGTTAGTGAAATTGGGCAAGTCATTTCGAGTCTCTTACTGGCCGTTACCTTCTCCAAGTTCTAAATTTTACCTGCAAAAACTTTGTTTGGGAGTGATGACCTGTCTGAAGGCTTTAGCAAATTCAGATTTGGCTTTGTAGTTTTGTACTGGCCTCGTAGCCAACTGTTGGGATTTGTGAGAGTTCAGTCAGTTCAGATGAATCCTGTGTATTCTTACAGCCTAAAAGAGAATGTATTTGTTACTGCATCTATTTTTTGTAGAGCTGATTTGTTTTTTGAGTCTTAAACCCCATAGTTTAGATGATGATGGTGCTGAAAGCCTGTTCTGCTTGCAACATATGGGTGGAGTCATTCAGTGCAAGAAATGGGCAATATTTTGACCTGGAACTAGGACTGTATTCTGATTATAGTGTAATTAATAGTTCTGTTATGATAGTAACAAACCAGGCTGCTCTTAAGGCCTCTCACCTGTGAATGTGTGAAATTTTATCCTGTACCTTCGTCTTAGAAAAAAGAAAACTTGAGCTGAAAATAAAGATCCTGCATTATGTTCATGTTCACACAGCTTGTAACAAAGACTGTGGCTGCAGAGGATTTTTAGATTGAGGGTTTTATTTGCTTTGCTATCTGGAGCTTTGTAAGGACGTTTGGGTGGGGCAGCTGCTCGGGCAGAACAGAGGATCTGGTGGGAGCCCTGGATGGATTGTCCAGGTTCCAGTCTCACTCCCTGCCCTCTTCATAGGTCTCTTCTGTTCAGTGTTCCCTGCAGTGTGTTCAGGATTAAAATTTGTGCTCAGCTGTGGAGGATAATAATACTTGGACAAAATTGAAAAGATGAAAGCTGGAATCTTATGAATGCCGTTCTTTCTTCCTTTATTTGCCGCCTGGTTTTTTTTAAGCATGTATATTTGAAAGGTTTTTTTTCCCTTTTTGCTGAACTTCACATTTAATAAAATCTTTTGTTGTCTTGTCACTCTTTTATTGTCATTAGGTTATTTCATTTGAGGCTGCAATGTAATTTCTAACCTTGTGATTCTGGTGGCATCTTCAGATTTGGTCATGATCAAGTTGTGGCAAGAATGGGTTGTGGAGGAGACCTCATTAGCAGTCCCCTCTCTTCTACCCTTCTCCCCCCCCTTTTTTCTCTCTCCCCTTCCCTTGCAATTCAAAGACCCATTGCTACAGAATTGAACTCTTCATTGAGATGTCTTATTCCTTCAGTGGGGATGCTAAGACTGTCCTTTATTTTGGTGGCACGTGGTCATCGTTGTGACAGAGGCAGTGTTTCCATAGCGAACCGGCCATGTATTACATTCTGTAACGTGTTGAGTTCCAATGTGAATTCCTGCTTACCTGCTCGGGACAGAGAGAAACAGGCTGATGATAAATGTATGTAATAGGAGAACTTATGTATAATAAATTAAGTGCATTATCTATTTATAGTTTGCTTTTTTTGGTGTGTCTGTGGTAGCTTGACTTCTGTTCCAAAGTCTCTTAACAGTGGTGACAATTGTTAAACTGCTTTGGGTTTATAATGTGAACCTCTCAAGTTGCATAGTTTTACTGATAATTTCTTCCTGTCTGTTACCTCAGTGTACTTTTATAACGCCGTTGCACCTAAGTTATTATCTGATGTAGTGGCAATTATACGTTTGTGGTTGGTGGAGTACAGCTTTACTTTGGGGGGAGGCAAGTAGCACGAATATAATTAGCTGTTACACAAGATACAAAAGCCTTTTTATTTATTAACTACTGTCGTTAAGAATGTGATGGGATCTGTGCGAGCAGGAAGTTTCTTTATAATTCTGCACATGTGCATTGGCAGCAGCAGCTGAGAGCAAATCTGGCAGTGTTCAGTGGTGGGTGTGAAGCAGTGAGCAAACATCGACTTCTTTCTGGTATCGCTGATGGTTTTACTGAATTCCTCCTGCTACGATACAGTTGTAGAAGGATTCCGAGTTGCTGTAATGCTGTTTAAAAGCCTTTGGATTTCGTCTAGTAAGTGAATATAAAGTATTCTTTTTGCATATCAAACCACTTGAAAATCAGCTCACATTTTGGTGATCTCTCAGCTTGCTCTTTTAAAATGTAAAATCGTTTTGGAATGTTGCTTAAATCAGTCGCTGTGTTTGAGGGTTTACTAATGCTATTGCAATGCAGCTGCAAAATGCTTAATTTGCTGCTTAAAATTTGAATCTTTGTAGGTTTTGGGTTTGTTTTTTTTTTCCTAATTTTGCATTTCATCTAACTAAAGCCTGCCCACTTTCCTGCCTCTCGTGAAGATCTGTATTGGATGATGGGCTTTTTCACAGCAAGTCTAATCAGGTTCCGGCAGCTGAAATTGTAGACTAAACTTAAATGGCTGGAAAACAAATACTAATCAATACTGTGGTTTCTTGGCTTGTAAGTTTTAAAAATAAAATCCCAAATTCCATCAATTTTAGGAATATCTTTTTCAGAGGAGCTTTCTAGAGTTGTTTTCTTGCTTTCTGCCATGGTAAGGACATCGAGGCTTATTTTGAATTGGTCTAATTTGTAAATTAGGTGGCTTGCTACGGCATTTCTAGGGAACAAAAACTGCATTACAGTTGCATTCTGCTAAATCTGATGTTGTATTTTTTGTGCTTTTATTTGTCAGTACAACCATCTCGAGTGCTAGTGGCAGATGATGCAGAATTTTAGCTAATTGAGGTCGCGTGTGTGTGTGTGAGCACACATGTGAAGGCATGTACATGCAAGTAGTGAGTTTGTTAAATAGCTGGTGTTCCTGCTTCTGCTGGCTCCTTTTGTGATTGTGTGCAAAACTGCCACAAGGTTGTTGCTTTTTGATTCCTGTTTAAGCAGAAAGCAGACACGTCAGTGAAGAGTTAATAACCATGCTAAGAAATGAAGGGAGCAGGGAAGTCGAACATGCTTGAAAAGACATTTATTCTGACATGGTTTCCTTCAACACTGCGAGTTAAATGCTGTAGTTACACTTATTTTAAAACATTCTGCCTTCATGGGGATGAGGAATGAATTCTTAAGAAGTCCAGGTTGTGAAATTTGAAATAACAGCTGAGCCCAATTGTCTGATTTGCCAATCTAGACTTTTTACTAAAATGCCTTCCAATAGCTGATTTCCCTGACAGTCAGAAAGAACAAATCTTGCTGTAAGATCTATTTTAAGCTAATCTTCTGGTTTTAAAATATATATCCTTAAACAATTTTTGTTTTGACTACTCATATATTAATGAGTACTTAAATGTTGCTTTGAAATTGATGATTCTTTTTACATGAAGGATATTCGGTGTGTCTATATATTCAAGCACTTGCCCAGCTCTGCATGTTTTCAGCTAGTCTCTTGAGACAAGTAGCGTTTGTCCTTTTCTATGTCCTGAGTTTGTGGTAGTGTTCTGTGTGTTTGCTAAAAGCTTGGGATGGGAGTTTTTAAGGGTTTTTAACTTGTATTTTTTTATTTGCCTCTAAGCTGTGTCTCCTGCCCCAACCTGCCATCTTATCAATTTTGACTGGATTAATTCAAATGAGCAAAATACTTTATTTTTACTTATTAGCCAAACAAAAGCTGAAAATCACAGGAGTGAAGGCTCCATTTATCTTGCTAAAACTTTAGAGCAAAGGGAAGACTGCTGGTTGCCATTTTTCAAAGCCATAAATGAAATAGTGTGTAGCAGTTGCCAAGTGGGGCTGTGTGTTCTACAGGGAGCTGGTACACCACAGTGTCCGAGGCAGATCCTCCTGCTCACACCTGGCTCTGGATGATATCCCTACATGAGGAAAGTTTCTGTGACTCCAAGTTGGAATCTCTGTCATAAGTTTAGGCCATCAAATTGAAATTCTTAAAATCTGTTACAACTTTGAACATTTCAAACTTAGCTGAAAAAACCCTCTTTATTTGGATTTAAAGTATGTTTACTGTATGCATCCAGAGGGGCATCACAGATTTTGGCTAGTTATGAGAAAGTCATTTAAGTAACATAATAGATGATTTTTATTAAATATAGAGGAAGATGTGAAGAACGTAGAGACACCTTAATGTTTTTGTGGAGTTTATTTGTAACTAAACCCCCTTGCCTTGCAGAAATGATCCTCCTTATAGTGGAGGATGTGTATGGGTTCTGTTTGGAGCCGATGTGAGGCCATGTGGGTGGGTGACAGGATACAGCGCTGCGGACTGAAAAAGCCAGTCTCAACTTGAGGTGCATTTCCTGAGAAGCAGGGGCAAGCGAGTGCCCTTTAACACTTTTATCCCTATCTCAAAGTCTTATGTTTAGTTTTTACTTTTCATGTTACAAGAAAAAAATAAATCGCTGATGTCTCCTAATCCCACAAAATAATATATTAAAAATAGAACGGAATGGCAGACATTGTTAGCTTTGGTTTTGGCTTCACAGATGATATGAATTTCTTGCTAGATAAAACAAGCAAATAAAAGAATTGCTTAAATAGTTGAGACTTGTGGCAGAAATTCTACAGGCAGATGAATGTTTTCATTCCTATGGCATGGTTTCAGTTAGGAGCCTTTTTTATCTTCTTCTTGTTTCATTCCTTTGCTTTACGGGAAGGTGGTGGAGCCCTGAGGCCTTTAATTTAAAAAGACACCCATATATTTGTAATTTAGCCAGTAATGTAAAAGCTGAGCTAATTTTAAGTCTAAACTTTCATATGTATTCCTCAGATACTAACAGTTAGCCATGTATTCTGTGTTTTCTTTAGTGGCATTTCATATGTGGGTGTGAATACTTCTTCGGTTGCCAAGATAAGTGAATGCTATTATGATGGCAAAATGAGACTTGTGGTGCTGTTTTCCCAGCAGACTCTTGCCTGGTACTTGCCTTATTATTAACAACAACAACAAAAAGCCCTCAAAACCCCAAACCCTAACCCCCCAAAACCCCTCTTTTAATAACAGATGAGAGCACTGAAATACACAGAATGAAACTTGATGTTTTACCCTCATTTAAGGTGCTTGGAGATGTTGCATAGGACATGGTATGTTGGGTTTTTTTCAGCCTCTTGTAAAATGATGGTCTAATATATGGTCACAATAAGGTTTAATGTTAGTTTTCTGTAGTTACATTTTGTAGAACATCACTGTAGCTTAGGGGATCTTTGCAAGTGTTTGTAGTAACAAGGCGGGAGGTAGATGAGAAAGATGCAACCGGAATATGTCTAATAAGCACAAGCTGGTGTGGTGTGGTGTTTTATTTCCTGTGTCTCTCTTGATAGGACTTGTGAAGCATGTAGGCTGTGAAATTGGGAGGGAGAGGCACATGTTCAAAAGGGTCAGGATAAGAGGGGCAAACCTGCAAATAGTTGAATGGATCACCTCGTGTTTTTTGGAATGTTTGATCATGGCAAAGAAAGAACATCCCCCACAGACTTGCTTAGTGTTTGTAAAAGACTCTAGAAGTAATATTGACATTTCTATATCTTATCCTAGTTTTCATACGTGTCTGCGTTGAAGTGGTGGACATCTTGAGTCAAGGAAGGGCAAGTGGGAAAGCTGTTGGTCAATATCAGAAGAAGAGATATGTAATTATTTATGAGCCTTTCCTTCAGTGATAGGTGATAGCATATAAATGATGATAAGCCCTATAAAACTATGTTTAAAGTATGAGCTTGGGTTGTAAATCCAGTTTGACTGTAACAAGGAGGCAACCAGGCTGTTTTGACTTCATTGTTACATTGCCAAGCTAGTAAAAAATGACAACAGAAAGACTTCTATTTTACTGTCTCCTGAATGAAGTTAATTTTCAGGTAGCCTATTTGTCTGCAGCACCTGGTGAAAATGGCAGTGCTTTTATGTCAGCTACCTAAGTTGTCTTTGCTAGAGAAGCTGGACCACGAGATTGTTCATTTGGTGCTAAATTATAAAGAAGTGGTTGCTTCTAATTTGCTCTTTTTATTAGGTGGTGCTTGTTTTGATGTTTAGTTGAAGGTTGGTAGGTTTGAGCAAGGCAGCCTGGAGCATTGTGGCAGATCCATCAAAGGTTTTTCCTCAGCTGCCATTACCTCCCCTAACATGAGGCTGTCTGGTTCCTTGTGGATACGTGGTTGACTTTGGTAGAACTTCAGAAAGTGTGCATCTTCAGATTTTAAAAGCTGCATGATACATTGGGGTTGATTGAAATCTACTTGCATGGAAAGATTGTGTTGACTGTGGCTTAATAGACCAAAATGATAAGAAAAATGGCAGGACAGTCATGAAATGTGACTGCTTCAGGGCTGAAAGCTGGCAGGATCTTCTTGTAACCAGGAATACTCAATGAGAGATTGGAACATGATTGGTTAAAAAAGGAAAGTAAAGCTTGTTGACCGGAATGTATCCCTTCATTTTCTGCTCTCAGCTCACCTGGAGTCCTGATCTCAGACCAGGATCCACTTGTGTGAGACACATAACACATTTACAACCTCTCTGTAATACAGAGACAGATGACAAAGAACAGGAAAGAATATTGGTCAGCATTGCTTACATCATTAGGCAAAGACTGAAACGCTTTTAGGCATGAAATATTCTTTTCTTCTAGGCCTCAATGCAAGAAAATTTTGAGGAGGATGAAGCAGAGCTTATGGTCAGCTCAGTGTTAACACATGGGTGCATGTGTGGGGAGGATTTGGAGCAGGCAAATGTTATTTTTTCAAACTATTGGAAGGGCTCTGGATTCCTGGTGTAAAGGCTAGGCAATGGACTGGCATTTTGGTCCTGAAATGAGAGTAGTGGGTGTTAGGACTTTGAAAGTGAAGATGAAGTTGATTTTTTTCTGATGTGGAATAGAAGCAAGAGCCAATGTGGGGGAACAAAGAGAGGGAAGGTGCTTTTCTCAAGGCTGTCAGCTGAATTCTCATATCGATCTCAAATTATGAAGTGGAAGGTTTTAAAGCCAGGGAAAGCCTTTTCATTGTCTAGCTTTGATGGTGCATATTCTGTTTGTGTGTGTACGTCTATGTTTCAAGCTAGTTTTGCCCGTTTACAGTTGCTTGAGTTTAATTAGAACAGGTAATAGGTGAGATTAAGGGGCTGAGGTGACCCTTTGACTGTATCTGGGCATTAAATCAGCTCCACTATGTCATGAAGCTGCAATTTAAGTGTTTAGTACCACACAAAACCAAAAGGCAATTGCTGTGGTTTGTAGCTATTTTGAGAGCTGAGAACATGAAAAATGTCCAAATAGTTGGGATTCTAAAAGGTGGCAAAACTGTGGGTGGTTCAAGGGAGTCTTAATTTGAGGGAAGTTGTTTCCTGTATCCAGATCTGATGATGACTTGGGCTTTGAACTGGAAGTTAGGACAAATAAGCAACTTCCTAGATCTGTACCACTGAAAACTAGTTGACTCTCTATGTTCCTTAGTTAGGACTTTGGTTTTGGTTGTGCCATTTAAAGATGGAGTGTTAAGCCAGTGCCTGAGATCCTTATAAAAACTTTATAGCCATGAAATGCTTTGGTATGGCAGGTACTCTAAAACACTGTCTAACCTACTTAGCCCTTCATGGTTCTTTGGAAGAAGAATGAATGAGTCTGAAAATCATTTGATAATTGCTAAGGCTTAGCTGCCCCATGTGTTCGCTTTAAGTTTGGTTAACTCCTAAGTGAAAAAAGAGATTTGCTTTTTTTGTGTGGTGAGGTCTTTCTGCTTTCTAGAGCAGAACAAGAAACTGATGATTTAACGAGGAGAATTCGTCAAACGCGATGTTTAGACTTGAGACTGAGTTTAAAACTATTGAAAACTTTATGGTCTAATAATATTTTCCTGCTTTTCAGATTAACTGCTGAAGTACTGATCGAGTTCTGCTATTCTTCAATGAGGAACTACAGGCTGATCTTTTGCCATAATCTTAAACAACCATAAATGACAAAAGAATGCTTGGTCAGTGAGGGCAGCTGGCGCAGAAAACGTGTTTCAAACTCGGCTGTTTAAGTACTCTGAGGTGGGTTTCTTCAACTGCTTTACTCAAGCTATTAAGAAAAGGAAGTGTGGATTTCAGTATGTCTCATCTGTTAGAATTTATCAATTCATTAGTAAACAGATTAAGTTTGATTGCAGTGCTTTGACTGGCAGTCTGTACTTCATGGTCTCTGTGCCATCCTCTATGAAAGTGACTGCTTGCATTTAAGCAAGTATGTTTTCTTTTTGATTATTTCTTTTGCAAAGACAGGTTTTTCTTTGCTAGAAGAAATATTTTGGTTTTGCCAGGATAACAGTTTAACTGAAAGACTTTCACTGTCTTCGGTAATACCTTTGTTATCTACCTAGATCCTTTATCAAGCAAAGACTTGCAAGGAAAGCTTGAGCTTCTGCATGGTGGGAAGAATGCTATCACTGAGCATCTAGAAACTAGTTTTGGGGGTTTATGTTTATTAAAATTTTTAATTTGGTGCAGGTGTTGAAAGCTCTATTGTATAGCCCAGAAAATGCTGAATATATTAGAACTTGATTGCAGTGCAGTTGTGTACCACAAAATACTTTATCATTTCATATAACTAAAACCTGAGGGTTTGGTATGATCCACTGGTTTCATTTCCTCTTGAGAGGTTTTTGTGTTGGGTTTTCAAAACCTGACTGATAAATACTGTCAGGAAACAGGCTGAAGATCCATCTCCCCTGAAGCACCTTAGGACTTAAATAGCTATGTTGTAACTAGAATTTCCTGAGTCTTCTTTGCTGCTATATATGTTCTTCTCAGTCCTCTGTTGAAGCTTGGACATAACATCTATCGTGGTTGTAGATGTTTCTTTACTTAGCTGTACTTGGAGTCATTATAGAACTTGTCATTAAATCAGTCAACAGACTGAGAGAGACCAAGCAGTATTTGCATTAGGTGATTAAACCAGCCTGCACTGAAGTATGATTTTTGGTTTTAATTCCTCTTATTTGACAGAAAAGACAGCTTTGATTTTTGGCTGCAAAAAGATATGAGGAAGAGCTCCTCCCCTTCCTTGAGTAACTGCAACTCTGTTCTTGCTAACAAAATATTTGGAATTCCACTTGATGAGCTGCAGCAAGAAGGGCAACCAGACAATGAGGTTCCATTCATAGTCCGCCATGTCGTGGACTATATTGAGGAACATGGTATGTACTATCTTGCTGTACTTGAATGTATTGAGCTGTTATTCTTACAGAATAAAGTGTGGTTTATGTAGACTATTTTTTGAAGAGTGCTTTTTTTCTGAAGTTACTTGTATTTAATTGGATGTGATTTGGTTGGAATTCTTTTTGGTGATACACACTTTCTTTCTTTACTCGTTCTGTAGCATTTGATTAGCACTGTTTTCTAAGACTAATGCACTCAGCAGGATAGTTCATAGGAAATGGTGTAGTTTAGGTACTGTAACATTTAGCTTACTGTATTGTAGCTGGGCATAAGAATGTATTTGCTGGGAAAAGGACTGCTGGAAGTCTTGCAAAACTGTTGTCCAGTAAGTGTTTCAGTCAGTATGTGAGTTGTGCACATCTGATTATCAGTATTTTCTGATCTATTTGTCCATGCTAGCTCTAGAAGTTTATTTCTGCAACTTCTTTCTAACTCAGGGGGTCTGGAACAAGAAGGACTTTTTCAAGTCAATGGGAACGCTGAGACAGTGGAGTGGCTTCGGCAACGATATGATAATGGAGAAGATGTGGACCTGGTTAAAGAAGCAGATGTACCCTCAGCTATCAGCCTTCTTAGGTTTTTTCTTCAAGAACTTCCAGAGCCAGTCATCCCTGGCAGTTTGCACATACATTTGATGCAACTTTCTCAAGGTAATAATGATTTTTGATTCAATATTTGTGTTATTTTCAGAGTGAAAACCGGTATTAAATGGAGATTTGTAGTGGCACTGGGGTGTCTTTGGTGTTCTGTGTAACCATGTGTGTATCAGGAGGCATTCAAATAACCTTTTCTTAGCACAAACCCCAGATAAATAGGTCTTTTTAGGAAACTCAGGCTGCATTCAAAGACACAGTTTATCCATCATGCAGGAAAACAGTGAAGCTGCCACATACCATGCTGATTAGTTCTGAGTATTCCACGTTCTTGTGCATGAATACTGGGACACTGGTCAAAGCTACTGGAATCAAAGCTGTGTGTCATCTTCCACTGATGCTTCAAAGTACTAGGAGTGCTTTTTTCTGCTTTTCTCTTATTTCCTCGTAATTTCTCTTACTCTGCCTATGTTTTTGTAGCACTTAGAGCTTTTGTATACTAGAGAAGAGATCTCGAGCCCTGTGCTCATGTCGTATTTGCTCTCCCAGTGTGGATTTTTTTCAGTTTAAAATTCATTTGTAGGAGGAAAAAACCCCATCCTGTCATCAGCATATTGTTGTTACTAAATATGTTTCTTCATATCCTGCAAAACCTTGCCCTTTCACACTGACACCCATATGCTGGCACAGTATTTTCCTTACCAGTTCCCAGCTTGTCTATCTGTATCCAGTCTCCTGAGTCTTTTGGCCTCTGCTGTGTTGAGTGGTGTTGGAGTTGATTCATAACTTGACTAGTAAAAAAGCTCGTCTTGCAGCACTACATTAGTAATGTCCTCAAAGGGTACATTGCTGTTGGAGCTCTGCTCCCTGTGACATAACTGAGGGGTTTGCTGGTTGTCACTCTGCAGGAGTGTTGCTCATTTTCCAGTGTCAGTTCATACTTTGCTTCAAGTGCTGGGCTTGTTCTGCTTTGGAAAATGCATGTTTTGGTTGTTGAGTTTATTCCTCATGAGAACTTCATAGCATTCATGCTTGTCCTGTTTGTTCAGAGAGGGAATTGGTTTGTGGGATGAGTGAGTATAGCATGGCTTTCATACACTGTTACTCTATTTACCAACTGCTAAACCGGAGGGTCATCTGCAGAGTGTGAAACTGCTTCATTTTCCTCCTTTGGTAGCCCCCACCTGAAAAAGATGATAAATAACAGAAGGATGGTTAAGAAAGTAATGCAGAATGCTGCTGGTTGCTCAGCTGATACTGCTGTGCACCTTGATGTGCAATATCAGGACTGGAAATGGGATTGAGGTGTACTTTCTTGGTGTGACAGTGTAATTTCCTTCTATGACTTGTAAAATACAGTGTGAAAATTGTTTTTTTCCATCTTAGAGTAGGTGATTGTGGAAGGATTTACATATGGATTGTTTTGGGAAAAGAGTTGTTCTTCAGCAAATACACAGGAAAGCTTCACTTAAACTTGAAGCTTATTTTCTTAACTGTCTTTCTTTAAAGTTTAATATAAAGTGATTTCAGAAAGATTTAAAGGTATCCACAGCAAGGAAATCAAAACACATAAACCTTTAAATGCTGTTTCCTGATACTAAAATTAGAGTTTCAGTTTCCTCTACTCAGGTTTTGGCTTTTTCACTGTCTGATAGACATAGCTCAGTTTCCAGGAAGAAGTATTTTTCTGTGCCTGGCTACCTGTATTCAAATACACAAATACACAGGTGTTGCCTGTGTCTGAGTAAATCAAATCCTACAAGGTTACTATTTGGTATTACTGTATGTGAACAACAGGGAATTTGCTACTTGGACTTGATACTAAGGACTCAGCAACTGCTCATCATCTTCAAATGTCTTCTTTCCTTTCTAACTGATCTAAAAAGAGTTTTCAGATCCCTGAGAAAGGAGAGAAAGTCTGCTAGTATCAATTTTTCTCCCATTTTGGCTTTCCCAACATTTCTTTTACATTGAATTTCTCTGTCGGGTACAAACTATTGTAAACTCTTTGAACCCTGTTGCTTGTAGGGCTTATAATGTAACAAATGAGATTGATGGGGAGATATTTTGCTGAAGGGTATAGTTAAATGTGGGGTGAGAATGAGGAAGTTTTATGGTGAACCTTTCTCAGGTCTGAAATGGAATCAGCAAGCTTCAAGCTAAGTATGTGTTAGATGATTGCACCGAGATTGCTTGTGTTCATCAGTTGAGTGTCATAAAAGGAAGTAGAGTGCTGAGAATGGGATGCTTGGAGAGGAAGAAGTGCCAGAGGAGCTTGTCTGAAGCAGAATTTAGGTTTTAGGTTAGCTTGCTGTCCTTGGAGCTGTTGCTGTCTCTATAGCTCTTCTGCCAAGCAATTGTGCAACAGTGGTAAAATGAAAGGATCTGGAGGAGCTGGCCTGTGTAATCAGCATTAACTGGGGAAAACATGCCCAGCTACCTACTGGGCTTGCAGAGGAGAATATGGTGGAACTCATTGGTTTAGCTTCTCAATTTGTTTCACAGAAGAAATTAAACTTAGAGTTTATCATCGGGGGAAGTAATCTGATGGTCCTGTGCTATGGCAACAAGACTGGGAAGGGTTTGGGTTTTTTGTTCTGTTCCCCTGTCTCTTCACCACCCATCCAAACCTCTGACATCACTGGAGAAGAGTGACAGAATAGGAAAGGAGTTCTCAGCCTCTCTTGCAGAGATCAGAGAGGAAGGGACTAACCCAGAGACCGAAATGAGAGGGTGAGATGCAGGGACATATTGTTATGAAGTACCACCAGTGTAAATACCCTTCGCATATGTGGGTTGGGTGGTTTTTTGTTTGTCTGGTTGCTTGTTTGTTGGTTTTGGGTTTTTTTTTCCCTTTTTCCGTGGAGAAATTTAGTAATGAAATCTCAGCCCAAACCATCACAAGTCAAATGCTAACAGTTTCGTCTGTGGTCTGACCCAATCAGTTGTACTTCAGAAGCAAGTAATTATTGTCAGAGTCAAAAAGTTGATCAATATTAAATATGAAAAAGCAGATATTTATTCCTGTGATTAAAATACTTTTATTACATTTTCCAGATTATAATAATGAAGATGAATTTGGAAGAAAGTTGAGGTTCCTCTTGCAGCAGCTTCCACCTGTTAATTACAGTTTGTTAAAGTTTCTGTGTAAATTTTTAGCTAATGTAGCATCTCATCATGAAGAAATCTGGTCAGCGAGTTCTTTAGCTGCAGTCTTTGGCCCGGATGTTTTTCAGTAAGTTGGTTTTAAAAGTTCATGTGGTGTTTTTGTGTGTATTTGACAGTGTACATCTGTAGTGTGAACTCATTGCTAGTCCGTGAGTAGCAGTAGCAAGTACACAAGATGAAGTTCCCAGAGAAGCTGTGGCTGCCCCATCCCTGGCAGTGTTCAAGGCCAGGTTGGACACAGGGGCTTGGAGCAACCTGCTCTAGTAGAAGGTGTCCCTGCCCATGGCAGGGGGTGGGAACTGGATGAGCTTTAAGGTCCCTCCAACCCAAACCAGTCTATGTTCCTATGAATATGTTTTGGGCAACATCTTTCTTTCTGTTCCCCCCACTCCCTCACCCCAGTTTTATCTTACAGTTTTTGCTCAGATTTAACAGCTTGTCTATGAGCTGTGGCATTAGAAACCACTGATGTGGTTGTTGCGTTGCTGTAATTATACTGAGGTTCACATTTTTTAGAGATAGTCCCTAAGATTACTATTTGTAGCAGGAAAGCAGTTGTGGAATAAAGCTGTTCTGGTATAAATGTATCCTGGGGATTCCCCTCTATAGGAAATACTTACACTTTAAAAATTCCTCGTGAAAAGTTAATTGACAAAATAGTTGGTACTTTATCACTTTTAAATATCAGCTGGAATAAAGCTTTATAATGCACTGGTGTGAAGGACACAAAGTTCTCTGTGTTCTGTGAACGGATTAGGGATGATGGTGTGAAGTGCAGCCCTCAGTCATAGAAGTCATTCACGGGAGTCTTTGGGGAAACAGCTGAATTTAGATCTCTAAAGTAACCCAGTGTTGACATCTTTAGCATTTACACAGATGTGGAGGATCTGAAAGAACAAGAACTAGTTAGCAGAATAATGGCGGGGCTTCTGGAGAACTACTATGAGTTCTTTGAAAATGAAGAGGAAGATTTTTCATCCACCAATGATTTAAGCTCAATAACTGAGCAGGTAAGAATGTTTTAAATGGCAATATGTTATCACTTAAGTATGTTATACACATTTATGCTTATGAAAGATAGGTTGAAATATAACTTTATTATGCCTTTCTGTTGTTTCTTGCAAACTGACAAAACGTGCCATTTCCTTTAATGGGTTTTCCAAACATAGTTGTGCTTGTGGAATTGTGTAGCTATGCTGTGGAGAAACATACGCTGGCACTGAACCAGCAATGATATCCTGCCCAACACAAATGTGCTACACAAACAGTACAGCTTTTGAATTACCTTTTTAGGACTGGAAAGCTGTGTTTCAAGGGAAATGCAGAACCAGGCTGGTGTCTGTCTTGGTCAATAACACATCCAGGTGTGTCTTGGAGCAACATGCAGGCTCTCACAGTCTGCTTGATGCTATCAGTGCTGTTTCCCTATGCCAGAATTTCTAGAATGGTGTTTCTGATTCTAAGACTTCAAAACATCTTCTTGATATTAGTGGGGAAAAGTGTTGAAATTAGAGAAACAACATTGAGTAGAACAGAAATCCTCTGGGTCCCAGTATTCAGCTGCCAGGTTTGTCAGAGTCACCTCTCCGTGTGACTGATGGTATCCAGTGTCACTCTTCTGCCTTTCCTCACAACGAGTTTAACTTTGTGCAGTAAAATACCGTGTCATGCTGGGATAAATAGAGAGATGGAGGGTTGTTAAGGGAAATGAAAATGTGGTGGTGTGATACAACCTTCTGATGTTGGCAGATGTTTTAAATTCTAACAAGTCGTGGTATATAAGTGATAATGATGGAAGAAATTCTTTTTTGTATCACCAAAGCCAGGTTCTTGGATTTATTAATAAAATCTTGGCTCAAACCCTTCTTCAGAAAGACAGAAAGCTATAAACTATGAATTTTCTCATATTCAGTTGGCTTAAGAAGTGACGTATTTTCTTTAGAGAGGAAAAAGGGTAAATAACAGCAGTTGCTAAGGAAGGTAACGAGAAACAGTGAGTTTTTAAAGCCTCACTGTGCCACGAACCCCTCCTCTAGCAAGACAGGTAAGGCAGGTCCTGGGGCAGCTTCCTCTTGACTGCAGGAGACACCTCTCTCACCCACTGGGCTGCTCTGCCAAGCGTGGGCAGCAGGTTCTGGGTTGAGCAGCTTGTGCTCTGCTCGCTCCTGTAGCAGAGTGCTGCAGCTTTGCAGTGTTTGCTGTCTCCAGCTCTTTGCAGGAGTGTGTCTAGCACCCAGAACTGACACAGCTCTGCTGTGAGCAGGAAGCTGTTGGATAAAGCTGGGCTGTAACTCCTGCAGCCAGGCTGAGGGCTATCACCTGGGGCTGGCATGACTGCCCTTTAAAGAATAGTCAGTCTGCTCTCACGCTTTGAAGTTACTGACCTGTCAGTGGGTCGTTCTGTGTTTCAGCACAAGGGTTTCCCAAGCATAACAGCCTGTTTGGTGTGTGGTTTTGGCTTTGTTTTTTCCGCGGTGGGGTGTCCCTTTAATTCCGTGGTGTCTCCACCAGATGTCAACAGTGCACTGCTGCTGGGTCCTGCTCCCTCCCGCCGGTGTGTGGGGTACAGCAGGGCCTTGTCCCCTCTGGATGCAGCCCCTGGGCAGCCATCTGTATGCAGGTGGGCTTGCCCGTGGGTCACTGGCACATCCTCTTGCACTGACAGAGGAAATTCAGGGATAAATACGTTTCTTGCCCTGAATGTGGGGCCGTATAACACATTACACGCCTTTGAAAAATGAACACCTCCTTTCTGCCTTCTGTGTAATCTTAAACGTCTAAAGTTTCAGTTTTTCTTAATTCAGTGGGTTTGTTTTATACTCATGCAGAAGATGATGTAAAGCGTATGTCCTTGAGGCTGCTGCTGCTTTATTGTTTGGGTTTGCAAGTTTGGGAGGTCAGTAATCAATCACAGAGGGGCTTTGCAGTCAAACAGAGTAACTTTGTTGTGTGTATCTTTTTATGGTTTAAACATAGTTGCTTTGTAAAAACTGAAGGGTCTGTGTTGAGGTGCCAGTTGCTACATTCTTTTACTTTTAAATTGCCTGTACCTTACTGCTTAGGTAAACACATCTGTATTTGGAAACAAAGAAACAAAAATAGATGAGAGGCTTCTCAATACTCTTATATTTGCCTTCAGAAGTACTCATTCAATACCTTAAAGTTTGGATTCTTAGACTTACAGATTGCTTTCCATAAAAGGGTTTGATCCATGTATGAATAAGGCTTGCTATGGAATAGAGGAGAATTGGCTGTCTCTGTTTTATATGTAGAGGAAGAAAGGTTCTGTGCCTCATGACTTCAGTGTGGCTGGGATTTTTTTTGTCTTGATTCTGCTTGTGGTCATTTACTGCATCAGAGGTGCTTCTCTTCAGCTTTTGTCCAGTGTTTCAAAAGGGTTCTGTAGCTTTTTAATGATGCGGAATATATGGTTTCACATAAAAGCAAGTCGAGTGTGCCTGCTTCTTTCTGAAACTGGAAAATGTTCTCCTCTTACTTGTACATTGTTTTTTAGACCTCTCATGCTCTTTCAATTCCTTGGACCTCTTAAAAGAACTTTTCAAGCCATTAACTGTGATTAAATCTATTTTAGATCAATGATCTCTTGGAAGAGGAGGAAGATGTAAAGCTTGAGCAGTCTGAAGAACTTCCAGAAGATGGCACAGAGAAACCTGTTGAAAGGCCAGCTGTGGTGCATCTAGATGTGACAGGGAGTCTCTCGGATTCCAGGAGTGTTACAGCATCAACAAGGTAAGCTGTTCCTGCCTTGGAGTTTGGATTTAGAGGTTGGAGTATCGTTTGTTCTGACTGAGAGAAGCTGTCAGGCTTTTGAGATAAGTAGTGGTGTCTACAAACTGAAGCTTTATAAGTTATTGTAGTAGTAAAATACGGGATAAAATAACTGTTCCCAAATCCAGCAGAGGAATGCCTGTAGAACACAGATTGGATTAACTATGGTGATTTATGCAGGGAAAGGGAAAAAGGGCATATTGTACTGAAACTCTATTTGAACAGCGAATTTTGTAACAGAAGTATAAAAAGAATGTGAATATTGCTAGACGTGAACCCATTCTGAACCATCATTCCACCACTCCCTTTCAGAGGGAAATCCTGGGGCTGTTTCTTGTCATGTGCTGGTGAGCAGAGCTGTCCTTGCACGGCCCTCCTTATTGTCTAAACCTGTGCGAATATGTTTATCCAGATTTCTTTTATTATGCCTAGTTTGGGCAGGTGTTAAATGAGGAGAGTACTTTCTGATTTCACTGGCATACAGTAGAATATATTGCATTCAACAATTGTAATGAAGACTCTATAGGTGTGGTTACTTCCTGAAAACATGCTAGAGAGAGAAAATACTGGGGATGAAAAGAGAATTATATATGGCCAAAAGGAGAGTGGAGAGCAAGTGGGATAATATTGACCACTAATGATTTTTAGGTTGGTGTTTAGAGGTTCTAGAAAGGCCTTTAGTAGGAGCAATGTGGAGGGAATTTGGAGCGCTTCAGAGATGGCATTTTGTAAGGTTATATATGAGACTTTGTAGCATGGGTTGTTGAATTGAGGGTCCAGAAAGTGTCTTTTAATTTGAGCTGAACTGAAGACTCTGGATACCCTGTTTTGTGAAGTTGACTTGTTGATGTATTTGTAAAACACCTGAAGATAGATCTGAATTTAAACTCTGCCAGCTAAGTTTATCTGATCTTGGAGGCTGATGTTTCTTTGTTACATCAATATAGGAGTGACATAACTGACATTTATGCACAAGTTGAGGTTTAATTTGTGAGCTGTTTTCTAGAAAAGGTGATTAGAAAAATGCACAGAAAGCCAAGGTCTTGTGTTGTCCAAACAGGTATCGTCGCCACTGAAGCTGGAGGGCCCTGTGGTACCTGCCTGAGAGCCAGGCTGTAGAGAGATCTGTTCAGATAGGCTCTGCTGGGAGGGAGCTGGGACCAGGTTTGGGAGCTGCAAAGTGGGATACAGCACTGGAGTGGGAGTCAGCTTTTAATTAAGACCAATCCTCATAAAGGAGATGCATAAACTTAAAACTGTACTTCCCTTTGAAGCTTACTTGTGTTTGTTTGTAATACACTGGTTTATATCGTGCTTGCTTGTAGCACGCAAGTTTTTATTTTTAAGGCTGCTTTACTTGTACTTAGAGTTTACGTTTTATGGATAGTGAGTTTTACCTTTTCTTCTCTACAGCATGTAGAGAATGGTATGGGCACTGCATGTAGAAACTTGCAGGGAGGGCTGAGGAGGAATCACTATTAAAAGCGTGACTGTAAGCAGAGGAAATGCAGGGAAAATCACAAAGAAGTTTGCTGCCTTACACTCAGTAGCCGCAAGAAGGTGGATTTTGGGTTGGAATCTCGTCAGGTGCTTGCCTGCACACTTCCTTCTACTTCATTGCAGGAACTTGTAAAAATAGAAAATAATGGGAGAAACATACTTTTGTTTTGTCATTGAAATGATATTTGAATAATTATCCTTGTCAGTAATGCAGGTGCTTAATCTTGCTTTGAGTTAAACGCAAAAGAAGTTGCTGCAATTGGAACTTCTACAATTAGAGTTGTAAAGCAATTTAGTTACTCACAGGTATTTAGTTGCTTGTGGAATGTGGAAGCACAGCAGTAGTGACAAACTCAACATGTTTGAGAGTTTAAATTTGATAGCCTGAAGAGAAAAACATCTTTCCTCAATGTTTAGGGTTAATTAAACATTAATAGGCTTTAATTATGGTTGGCATTTTCCATAATTTGTGGGGAAGGATAAGGAGGAATCCTGCAGAAGAAGAAAGAGAATTGTGACTGTAAAACCAGAGCAACTGCAGGAAACGTGAAACAAAAAAAATACAATTACAGAGTGAGGCAATGTGCTTTATTAAACTTCTCACCACCATAAATACTGTATGTTTCCAAACTTAAAGGCTTTCATAGTATGTATTTAATGGCCTGTCTTTGTTGTATTTTATATAAAAAAGCAAATGTTAATGCAGGTTTGTGGGACTGTTTGTCTTGACATAGGGCCTGCAGCAGCTTATAAAGGAAAGAGGAAGAGGAGCAGATCTCAAACATAATTCTTTTAGTTCCTTAACCTGGAGTTTGGTTGCCTCTTTGCTGCTGTCAGATTTTGGGAATGGACTAGCTGTATATTTTGGTCTCTGTGGGAAGGAGGAAAAGAGTACTGAGGTTGCATGTTCTGCATGTTAAAGATTGGTTATGTTGATCCATACAGTGAGGTATAGACCTTCGTTCTCATTATTTGGACTACAGCTTCCTTATAATGTTGTTCACTACCTTTTTTCTTTACTTTTGCTGTTTGTTCTTGCTGAAATACCTGACCTTCATGTACTGCATGGTGTTAATTTGACTTTGAGTTCAAGAGAAACCGATTGCAAATGTGGGTAATCATTAATGCAGTTTGATTTAGTGACTGCTTGAAAAAGGTGTTTAAAATAAACCTGTTGAGTGCTCTTTCAGCCCATTACCCTAGAGGGGAGTGTTTGTGAGTTGACCTTGTGCGTGTAAAGGAAACACCATATTCTCTGTTATCAGAAGCCTTTTCCCCAGGCTCTCCTGGTTTTGCTGTCCCGACTTTCGGAGGAAGGAATCTCTGACTCAGCACTGCAGCTGACTTTCAAGACGGGCTCTTGAAATAATCACTTTAGAATCCTTCTCTATCATTATTCCAAATATTTCATCACTGCACTTTGCCAGGCAGCATTTGCTTTACTCTTTGCAGTTCATCTTCAATATTGCCAGTCAGGAGCCTAATGGAAAAACTCTTGAGACATTCTTTGGGCTTTTCAAAATTATATGTGTAAAAATGAGATATGACAAGTCGTAAGTTCTGTAAACAAGTTTATCTCTATTAAATGCAATAAGGGCCACATCCTCACTGCTTGTGTGATATTTGTTCATGCTTTTTGGTTCTAATTAGCTCAGATCAGCAGGAGAGAGGCAATAATAGTAAACAGCAACAAAGCGAGACAAAATGCGTCTGTAGTAAAGCTGACCGAACGTTACAACTGCCTGAATGGCTAGAAAATAGGTTATTCTTTTAATCTAATGTTCTCTTTACCATCCAAGTACTCGTCCCTACCTAGAAAATCTGTCACCAACATGTTAGGGAAGCTTTCAAGTGTTGATTGGGCAGCTTATTGTCAGGAGTGACCTCATGTTGCAGTCTATTTCTATTTAGACTGCAGGGTTTAGTGCAGCACTCCAGAAGTGCTGCCTGACAAGCAGCCATCGAAGCCGGGCGAGCAGCATGCACAGCCAGCAGCCAGCACCACGCTTTGCTGGTTTCCAAATGAAGCAGTTTTACATGAAGTGCTCGTTTGGGATAGCAAAAATCATCAGAATGGCCTGTAAAGTTCTGCTGCACAGGTAAATATACGGAAAAGAAAACGGTGCTTTGATAAGATTGCAAATAAGACTTTATTTAACTTGAAAATTATGCGAGATTAAATGGATTAAATGGATTTTTATGAAATGAAATAGTCACAACTGATTTTTTTAATGACAAATAAGAAACTGTGGGAATTAGCAAGAAAAAGTTTGGACTGGTTTCTCTCTGGTTAATGTATTTTTTCTCTCTCAGGTGTGTTTTTACCGGGACTTTGTATGGGTAGGGAGACAGTGCAAAAGGGCTCTCGGGACCGGGTTAGCATTATGAAACCAAGCTGTTTACCTTTGTGTGTCTTGCTGTGTCATGCTGCGTGTAGCAGCTCTGTGTAGCAGTATAATTTACAGCTTTTATAAAGTATCCTTGAACTGTAGTAGCACAGTGGGGAACTTGGGTTGTATTTTCACCGAAGAGCCATTGACACATTTCTTTCAAAAAGCACTTAATTGCTGAAGGGCTTAGTTGAAGATATCCTGTACGTAGTAAGAGGATTGTAAAGGCTTTGCAATACTGCTGGGTTATGCACATCTTTTGCTGAGTACCTCTAATGCATCTAAAGGTGTTTAATGGGAGCACTGGGGAATGATCCTGTGCTGGGGGCTGAAGGTTGCGCAGTAAGATGGAATATTGTGTTGTGAATCATGTCTGAAATCTTCGGGATTCTGTGGAGATGAGCTTGATTCTCCTCATTCTTGACACAGTTCCTCATTGTCTGAAGTGGGGGAATAAAAGGATTTCAGGTCATCGGCTTCCTATAAATAGTGTTTGTACTTGTGCCCTTGACTGAATTACTTCTTTTGCTCTCTTTTACAACTGGAGTGCAGTGTTCTGTGCTCTGATTGCCTTCTTTTCCCTCCCCCTCCCACCCTAATCTGTCCTAGGAGTGACTGTGTGTTAATAGTAAATTGATTCCAGTGTATACTTTTGTGTATTAGCACTTTTAGAATGTGAGCATATCTTTTATAATGTAGAACTTCCTGAAAATACTGAGATAGGGTACATGGTTTGAAATCTGTTTTATTCACTGATGTTCTTGCTCATCCTCCTCTCTTCTCTTGTTTGTGAAGCTGAACTTATTCACAGCTTCCTGTCTTCATTTTTGTGATTTCAAGCATGGTCAACCCAAAACATGTTTATCAAAGATCTTCCTTTGTGCCAGTAGTAGGGCTGTGCTGAACTTGTGTGCACGGACGTGTCAATGAAATGTAGATATATTAAGTTGTAAACTTTTTCTTACTGTTTCTTAGTAAGAAAAGAATCAAAGTGCCATTGTGGTCACCCTCAGATGTTTGATCTAGCAGCTTTGAAATCAGTGGCTGCAAGATCTGCCTTCTACATCAGGTGTTTCAATTTTCCAAAGCTATGCAGCAGTGTCTGTTCTAAAACGGTAGTTTAGAGCTGCCTGTTCTGTCAAAGCATTTGGATATGGATCTGCTTTGGTTTTCCCCCTAGGCAAACACACACATCAAAATGAGCTTGATTCAAAAATCATGTTTCCATTAAGAAAAGAAATAACAAATTTGTGTGGGCACCTGCTTGTGCAGTTGTTCCACGGTGGTGGTTGCATTCGGTGCTGTGCTGTGTCCCAGTACAAGTTATCTAAGGCAAAAGGGCATCATTGTTTTTAAAGAAATGCTTTAACCACTTTCCTATCAGCAAGTGTTTCACTGGAAATTCCTTATTGTTTGTGTTTCCTCTGCTTAGAGGAAGAGCAAAACAGTCTGCTTGAGGTAGTGTAATTATCTTGCCTATCTGGTGGTAGAGCTACTACTAGTTGAAGTCTAACAAACATATTCCTTGCTGCATTAAAACTATTCGTGGATAGGGAGAGAGACCATCTACGTGTTTTAGTGCAAGCGAGGCTGGGGTCAGTCAGAACTGTCTCGCAGAGGCAGAATACCTATTGAGCTCTCCAGTGCAGTGGGAAGCTCCTTTGTATTGCAGAGTTTACCTTATGTATTCATGGAAATAACATTTAAAATCAGCTGTGGGTTCCAGCAGTGGTGTTACATGGTAAAAGGTGGGCTAAAATGTTGGGTTTCAGCTTTTAGAGCTTGGTTATATATAATAGGAAGCAAAAGCATTTGTTTACCTCCCTCCCTACCTGCTGCTTGAAACGAAGTTAGTATTTCTTTCTCTTGTTCTAAATAGGATGTGAAAGTTGCACCTCACAGCTGTTCACAGTAGGGTTTTCTCCTTTTATTTTGTTCTTAGCATATTTATCATCACTTTGTCTAAAAATGAAGTATTTTGTTTATAATAAGAGAATTTTGATCATGTTAATTCAAAACTGTAGAGGGACCACATACCCATGAGTTAACTTACTTGTGTTAGTTACACTGATCTCCACCCCCCAGGAGTTTAATATTCTAGGCTGAAGTGGCTTGTGCTAGGAGACTTCAGATGTTTTACAAACAGCTAGTTCCTGCCTCCAGACCTCTGCAAGGTGCCTGCTTTGGACTTAAAATGTTGTAGCTGTCCTTGGAGAGTGCTGCACATCTGTTGAATGTTGCAGAACAAAATTAAGCAGCAGTCTGACAGGCAGGGAGGAAGCTCTTATGAATTGTAACTGTGGAGGAAAGCAGAGTGATGTGGAATGTGCTTTAGGCAGCAAGGTTAAAATCTGCATTCTTAAGCAAGGTGTCAGGAAATCTTTGGGGACTAAGTGATTAGTATTTCCCATGGGAAAGACTGTACCTCTGAGAGCTTATAGCTTCATAATATACCGAGAGAGACAAATCTGCTTTGCTACTTCTACAACTTTCTGTCTTATGATGGTGTTCTTTAAGATTCCTTGATCTAAAGTAAAGGGACTGCAAATCAGTGTTTTCTTTACGTATTTATTTTATTAGCCACATTACCTGCAGTCTTTAAATATTTTCTAAGTTGCTTTCTGTTGACTTCAAGACTTTTATTTAGTGTGATAAGTTTTTGCATTACATTAACTTCCTTTTTCTTTATTGCAGTGCTCACATCTCTCCCATAAGTATCTTGCCAGCTTCTGCAGAGTAAGTATAATGAAAACATGAAATGTTTGAGCTGTGCTGTTACTAGAACATGCATAGAAGATATGTCTGCTTTCAAGAGAAAGAAGTGCAGTAGATTTGATGGTTACAGTTATGAATGAACACATACTAGCATGAAGTATTTCACTTATGGCATTTAGCACTAATGCAGTAAAAATGTTTGTCAGTGTTGTTGACTGCAGAAGCATGAAAGCACAGTAGGGTAGAATCTAGATTCTAAAACACTTTGGTTTTATGCTTGGATACATCATAGTTTGACTTTTAAAGACCTGATAGCATTCACATTGTATTTTAACACCACTTCTAGTTGTTAATATTGAGTATAGTTCAGTGGAATTGCGTGTAGTAATGTTGAGGGGAAAATAAATGCACAATTCCAGAGTTAAAAATGGGATAAAATAGTGTAAGATCTTACAGGAGGGTTTTTTTATAGGCCTAATTGTGTATTTTGGATGATCTGGCTGAGAAGCACTTAAAAGAGTCGACTGTTTTTAAACAGTGCAGTACTTTTCTTGATGTATCTTTGGCTATATCCTGTGTCCTTCATCAGGTACTTGCTCATTGTCTCTGCTGTTTGTGGCTCTTGCCTTTTAAGATTGCAGCTCTGTTCAGGAGGGCTTGCAGCCAGCTGTGCTGAACTGGTACCTGTGCCAGGGTTCACTCTGACCTCGTACAGACACAGGCTTTTACTGGCACATTAATGTATTAGGCTTTTGTTAGGAAAATAAGTTCCTGTAATGTGTTGATTACTCTTAAATAGGCTTCATAGTACTGTATGTAAATCTTATGAAAGAAAAGGTAAGTGCAGTAATCTCTCCTGCCTTTCTGCAAAAGTGAGGGTCTTTTTGCCTCGAAGTACTTGTCATCAAAGATTCTTGTCGTGTGTAAAGTTTATCTCCGCCTTTCTGCATAGTTGACCGATGCGAAAGGAGAGTTCTTAATGTGAACTTTCTGTCTTTTTTCCTTGCAGCATTTTAGAGAGAACAATTAGAGCAGCTGTGGAACAGCACCTTTTCGACCTGCAGAGCAGCTTAGATAATGATCTGAAACATATACAGCAGCACAGACTGGGCTGTAACAATGAAGCAAACGATCCCAGTGGGGATGAGGAAGGATCTAACAACCAGTAAGATTTTGTTGTGTCTATAGGGAATTCTATAGGATTGTATATCTTAACTCTTCCAAAACAAACTACCTCAACCCAAAGCAGAAGTTGACTTTTGCAGTTCAACAGTTTTGCTATGAATCAATTTATCTCCACATTTTAAACCAAATCAACTTCTATGAGTTGTCAGTAACCAACAGCTCTTGAAGCAAATACTTTAATTTAATCTTATAGCTAAAAATGTTGTGAACTGCTGAATTCTATGTAGGTACTTAAATTGACCCAAGTGCTTTCATTCTTAGGTCACTGCTGTTACTTATAACACAATTTTACCATATGAAAGCTCTTGTAGATGCTATTTCAGTTTCTTTACCCTGTCTTTCCACATCAGCATAGCTTTTCTGCTGCTCTGGCTGCCAGTGTCAATGAAGCAGCTAAAAATCAATAGAATGAGCACTCTGGGTCTATCTGCATTGAGTTTTAGCTTCATTTGATCAGCTTTTCTTTTTATTGTAAATCTTGCTATGTTACCAGTGTAGTGATTGCCATGGCAGCACTGAGAAGCTGGAACATTTTGGTGCTTTATTAGAAATAAATAGTCATGATTAATATCCCAACTCCAAAAATGTGTAGTTAAGTAGGACTTCAACACCTGAATTCCTTTGTTCAGAGCCTGAAATACACGAAGTGTTCAGAGGCTCAAGTGCTGTTTTCTGAATTGTTCGATCTTTGCTGTTTTTAGAAATCTCATCTGTGACAAAACAGCACACTAAAGTTAGCAGTTGATCCGAAAAGTAATAATCATTGCTGGTGATGATAAATTAAAACTGAGTTTTAGTGTCAGTGATTTCATGTCTTTGAAGTAATCTCTAAGTAAGCGGGTACTTGCCCGAAAGACCTGTTGTAGCTGAGTTCCTTCAGTTGCAGCGTAAGTGCTTTAAAGGCTGGCTGACTTCACAGCAGTGGAGGCTAAAAGTGCCATCACTGCTGGTTGAAACCAATATACTCTCCTGGCACAGCGACTACTTCAAATGCTTCTGATCATCATTCCACTGTGGATTAACCATAACAGGGGATACATGATAGTGTTCTTGAAAGAGGTCATCTGGGTCCTCTCAAGCAGTGCTGCCAGCAGACTCTGTACACATCAAATACACGGTTAAATGAAGAACTGAAAAATGTGGTGGTCCACTGCGGATTTCTTAGAACTAACTTTAAATAATTGCTGAAATTAAGAAAAAGGAGTTAAAGTCAGACTTATTTGAGTGAAGAGAAGGAAGTCAAAGGGATGTGATGAATTACAGGATCATGTGATAACAGGGACAGTGGCATGTAAAAGAATATACAGACACAAATAAGGTGTGAGTTAGTTTTAATCTGGTTGTACTGTTACAAGCCTTAAGTTGAACTCTGGGAAGATTAAATGTTAGAAGTAATGGGATTTCTCACTGGAGGGCTATAAACTAACTGGCTTCAGTATTGAGAGGAGCATAGGCACAGCAACGTCGGTGTTGATAGTTTCAATATACCATTGCTTCTGGCTGTTGGTGCTTTTATTCTGTAGGTCAGCATAGTAAGTGGGGGCTGTATGCCTGGCCCTTGATGCAAGAATCAAATAAATACATTTTAATGTCTTGTAACATGCTGTTGGAGAGAACCTCGGAAGTATGTGTAAACTACATGAATAATTAAATTTGCCTGCAGGTGATGGAGATTGTAGATATTACCAGTATCTTTAGTCTGAATAGTTTTGTTGAGGAAGAAAAAAAAACCCCCAACCCTGATGTTTGATACTGTTTAAGGAAAAAACCCCAAACCCTCCAGTGTTTGCCTTTTTCTTTTAAAGGTGGAACAGCAAGTTGCTAAAATCTTTCTATTCTTATCTTTAGGAATGATGTTATTGAAGATAATGACACTGGTAGCAGTGAGAACACAGGAGACTGCTCTGAAGTATTGGTTTGCACTGATTTAGACAGTGAAGCTATGAAACATGATACTGTAACTGAGGAAGAAGAAAGCGTTCAGGTGAGAGGAGGAGCCTCCTGTATGTGAAAATCACAAAGTGCTGTGGCTTCAGCAAAGTGCTTTAGAGATCCAAGTTTTCCTCATAGCTCTGATGTAGCCTTACTTGGGGCTGTTGCCCTGTGCAGTTGTCTTCTCTGCTGTGTGTGTTTCATGGACATGCACAGAGAATTTTTGTGTGCTTTGAGGCAGGTTGTGGGACTCTGACTAATGTTTTTTCTATTGGTCTTTCACAGGTACCAGCCCTTCCTTCTGCTCAGGTAAGTCAATGTATCTGCACTACATCATCTTACTACTACTACTACTGGCATAGCACCAGATAAAATAACATCTTGTGTTAGGAGAGGCTTCCTGAGTAGCAGAAGATGTAGAGCTGCGATTGTGGCATAGCCCACACACAGTTAGTCACTCCTTTTACTCTTAAGCAGTCACCTTAAGACTCCGCAGCCTCTTGACTAAACTTGTGCTAGGAAGGCGTGGGTTTGTAATTAGCTAATCACAGCCCTTTCTCACTGTTTCCACTTTCTTCTGTGGGTAGGCATCAATATCCTGTTCTTTTCAACCACATCTCCTTTCTAGTTGGAAGAGGTTCTGTAACTTCTTGGACCTCTTTGTTTAGATATTTGACTTCTGCTGTGCTAATAGCTTGTGTCTCTCCGTACTGATTTGTACACTTCCAATTCTTACACTTGAGGTGTCCAGCAAAACAAATCAAAGAAGGTTGGACTTGTGGCCTCCTGAGAAGGTTCAACACTTACTATGGTCGTCTTGAAAAGCATCAGGATTGACATTTGTATTCCAAAGCAGAAAAATTTGTCTAGATTCGGCACATATTAGGATGTGATGCGAACATGCTTGTAAATATAAAATGCTTAGCTGTATTTTTTAGGAACTATTTGGCTTGGAAAATACAGTGTTAATGATACTTGAAGTTGCTGTTAAAGTTCAGAAAACAACTGCAAAATGTAAACAACAGACCAAAGGATAATCAATTTTGGCTTTCCTTTTATATATTATGCTTGAATTGAGCAGCTTCATATCACTGAAAGAAGCAAGTATGGAATACAGCTTGAATGGAAGCCCAGTGTTGTAGCACCTGGAAGTGCTGAAATAATCGTTTACCCTGTACAACAAACATGCCTCAGCTTTGCTTTGAGCTGCAGATGATTAGATCCTCACATGCAATCCAGAGTGAAGGTTTGTAGTATGTCTGGCCTGAATTTGTAATGATGGCCTGAACTGTAGCAGCATTTGGTATTAGCAAGCAGACAGCAGTCCCTCATTGAGGGTGTCTTCATGCGATCCGGCAGTGCTATCAAATATTTGCTGACAAAAATGAAATCAAGCACAACAGCAATATGCAAGAGAATATGATTTCTGCCACTGTACGAACAGCACATACACGGCTGGCAAATAAGCACTTCTAATGAAAAATTCAAGTCTATACTTCCTTATTTACTTAGTAAAACTTTGGTTGTCATAAATCTAAATGATGAATTCCGCAGGAGATTTGCTGTCCATGAGTAGAGAGAACTTTCTGCAGTGATTTTTAGCTTCTTGCCCATGAGCCAATAAATCTTTCTGAGGGTTTCCTGAAAGATAACCAGACAAGCAAACCTACTGTTAGGAGACTAACTAGAAGAATTTAATGGGTCCGTGAACTTGAAAGGCTAGAAATGGATGCCCCAGCATAGTGAAAGTGTGAGTTTTGTCTGGAATCTAGCTTTTCAGTACAACAAAATGTTGCTGTAGCACTTCTTGCTATTGTCGTGTATTCTTCTCCCAGCCTTCTGTTTGCTTTCATGGATCCCAAATGACTCTAGAATCACCTAACAAGCCAAACTTGTCAATTGTTCTCACTAAACTAACATACTGGTTTAGAATCCCATTCTGTAAATGAGAATTTCACAGGACGTATCGATCGTCTGGGCTCTTTCCTGATGCATTAGTGCTAAATCTTGTTATAAAACATCCTACATTATTATCCGAGAGCACAAAATGTACAAAACATGGTGTTGCAATTAGATGATGGTTTATCCAGCTGAGGTGAATACTGTGTTTGCAGGAACTCTGTTGTCAGTGCAGGATAGAGTTCCATATTTCTGCCACAAGTCTTGTGTTTGTAGTAGGTTTTGAGTCTGTTGCCAACAAAAGCCTTCAAAAGCAATAGAGAGTGAGTTTCTCATATTAACTCCTTACACTTTGCTTCTTCCAGTCAAAATATATGTTGAGCTTTAGGATCCAAAACTCAGAAAATACAAATGTAGGTGGAGAAACAAAAATTGGAGCAAATTGGTGGCTTTTCAGTGCATTTTATGTGGTTTCTGTGGTTTCACAGAACAGATGAGAAATGTAAATTATACTTCTTAGGAACTATGTGAGCTTCAGAGTTCCACGTTTGTTACCATGCTTAAGAATATAAAGGGGAACATGATGCTTGGGGGCACGTGGTCATGTATAGATGCACTTTTGTTGTACTTGATGTAATTTTGGGGTCTTTAATGTTAGTTTTTACCTTCTTGCTAATGCAGAATTTCACATGCTATGGGAGTTGGAGCTTTCAGGGAGATGTTAAAGGGAAATACACTGATTCCTCTGTGTGAAAGGAGATAGGAGCATGTAGGGTTGTAGGAAACAAAGGAGCACGTGAGCTCTCCTTTGAGCCTGAAATAGAAACAGAAGCAGGTGTTTCCACAAGTACAATAAGTGTGACTATGCGAGGCGTGCACAGCTCGTCTCCAGGGTGCACATTACCTGATGGAGTATGACAAATGCACTGTGATTAAAAATTGTTTCCCCTAATTGGAATATGACTTGAGGACTGAAACAATGTAAACAGATAATGGAGTTTTGTCTGATGAGGGTGAATGTTACTGTCAGCGGTGCAGAACTGGCAACTGTTCTATTTGAGCTCTTGAGGTGTTCAGACATTTTAAAGATCGTTTGTGAGAGCTTCTTAAAGTCCGAAACCAAATGTAATGTTACTTTGAAATCTCATATTTAAAATGACATATAAGATAGTGAAGCCATCTAGTACAGGGCTTTGATAGAAATAAGTAGTCAATCTTCCTGTGCCAACTTTACTGAACAAAATGGTGACATGTATTCATCTGAGCTTGTTTTGTGAGATGGTGTCACAGAAATGCCGATGTTTCTTCATCCCCTTCCAGTTCTGTTGCTGCTTTATTTAGTAACAGGGATTAGTAGCTCCTTTCTGAGAGACAGAAAGTCTGTCAGACTTGTTTCGTTTCGTATATACTGAGCACAAGTCTACACCCAACTGTTATTTTGGAGACTAGGATATACTTACTGCCATGGTTTTAGTCATCGCAAACTTCATGCTGTGATTGACAATTTGCAGTAGAGTTGTTTGTGTTAAGATTTAAATGATAAAACTGGTTTGTCTGAAGGCAGAAAGTCATTGCCTCTCTGCTAGTGACTAAACCACCTGGCTACTGACCTTACTTGGTTATATTTATATATTGCTTGGTTACAAAGTATGATTTTCACCATCACATAAGCAGTTGTGCTTTTAGTTCTTGAGGGGGTTTTTTTGTGGCCAGAGATGATTACAGATATGCTTTCAGCTGAGAATGCCATTCCCAAATCTTTCTAAACATACTTTTTGCCAACAGGCTGCAGATGTATTATTGAAAACGTGTGATGAAGATGCAGATGTTGATGGAGAAAATAATAGTGAAGGGTATGTATGTTTCTTTAGTCACTGACTTGGCAGAATGTATAATGTCAGTTTTGAAACCTAACTGTACCAAGCTGTGATTTGTGACAACACAGAGTAAGATGGGGGAGTTGAAACTAAACGTACAACTTTTCATGTGTGAAAACAGAGGGGATAAGATGGGAGTTACCTTCCGATGATGATGATGATAATAAAAAGCATGGAACTTTATGCACTTAAAAGAGATAGCAAGGACAAGCCTATGTGATATATATCGTGGCTTTTCTGAGGCAAGAGAAACAAAAGAATAAGTTATTTTCTTTAAAATATTTTGTCACATTTTATTGCTCTTAATGATTAAAGAATTCATGCTGGTGATAGTGACTAGCCTGAAAGCTTTAAATCCATTTGCAATTTGAGTTCAGCACGGATGGAAATCTCAGTTTGAGTTGAATTGAGTTCAAGAATAAGGGTCTGAGCTGGTTTTGTTTCCAGTCCAGTTGTTGCTTACATGCTTCAGCTTAAAATTCTGTGTGAAGAACAAAGGTTGGGGGAGCAATGTTGCTTTTGCTCCCCAGAGTTTTAGTTATCACTTTAAGGAAATACATTGCATATCTGCTAAAACTCGTCTAGGGTATGTAAGAATAAACTGTAAGGGGAGTGTATAGTATTTACTGTCCATTGGGAACTTGTATTTAAAATTATAACTAGGTCTGTTTCTTCTTTTTAGGCAAAATAGTATATTGCTTGGTGGCGATGATAGAATATCTTCAGAGATGTTTCTGGTAAGATGATTTTATTTATATACAGGTACACAACATCTCATAAATTTACATGAAATACAGATAGGAAAAAAACCCATAAATTTAGGTTTTAACATTTTATGTTGCTTGAGCTGCTGCAAGGCTTGCAAAAGCTCTGTTCCAGATCTCATCATCTTGCATCACAGGATATTTTGGCAGCAGAGCAAGCTTGTACTTATGCATCTTGTGTGAGGAATGTTCTGTAATGCAAATAATTGACTAGTGTTGGGGAAGGGAAGATTGTTTATAATTCCTTGAGTTAGGAAAGAAGAAATGTTTCTCCAGTAAATTCCCAGCAGTGCTGGGTCTGGCACTGTTTGGGTACCTCATTTCCAGTTGCTAAACAATGATCATAATGTTCTGTTGTTTAAACACAGGATTCAAGTAACAAGACTTGTGATCTTAATGCAAATACTGATTCAGAGGTGTTGGGGGATGGCAACGTTAATGTTTCTGAGGAAGCTCTGAGTGTCCAAGTACCACGTCTAGATCTGAAGAATGTGTCTGATGGTGACAAATGGGAAGGTAATTCTCACCTCTTAGCTCACAATATAGTTAGCTGGTAACGATAAATAGATCATTTTATGGAGCAGAAAGCAGCAGACAATGCTTTTTTTCTTCAGTTCAATCTGAACTATATGTTCTGTACTCATGGTAAGATGATCCAAGTCATGGCATAGATCCCATCTTGTTTCAGAACTATCTGCAACTTAATTTGAAGGACTTTAGCAAAATGTAAAGCAAAAGTAGTCAAAGGAGCAAGTAAAGAAAGCGAAAAAGCCCAAGTTTTATAGCAGAGGCTTTGGTTTGTCTGTTCTTCTTCCTTTTTAGTACTTTTTTTCATGTTTTTTAAGGTGACTTGTGGTTCCCAGGACCTTGAGTCTCTCATCCAGTGCTTAAAAACACCTTCTCTAGTTACGTCACACAGTTCATATTCACACTGGCTTGTCTATTTGTATTTTTCTTTCAATGTAAGCTACCGAAGTTCTAATCCAAGCTGAATTGGACTTAAAATCACTAAACTGCTAAACACAGCAATTCATGTTTCATCTATTCTGCTCTAAACTCTGATTTCTCTAAAACTGTGAAGCTAAAGTTGCAGATGGATGTTATTCCTGTGCCCCTTCTCCCTCCATTGTTTGGATTTTAGGAAAGCAAAATGTTTGGAACACAGTTTTCTCTCAGGCAGGAATTCCTTCTCTTTGTTACCTTATTCTTCATGGCCTTCCAGGTTTAACAAGCCCTGAAGCTTGTAACTTTCCTGAACTTTGTTGCTCAAATGCCTCTTGTTTTACTTGTGTAAAAACATAACCCTTTTCTAACCAGAGCAAAACACTCTTGTCAGTATGTTCTTTTCAAGGTACTTACCTTTACGTGTCCTTATATCCTGCTCCCTCTGCCTGGTGTTGATAGTCTCAATCATTACACCTTAAAAAATGCAAGTGATACAGTTTGCTAAAATACTGTGAACTGTCACCATGGCCATAATCCACTTGTTTCCAATCTTTGGAAATACAACTTGGTAGCTACAGTGCAGATTTACTATGCAGGGATGAGGTTTTAACTTCCAACAGGCTGTTCCAGCAACAGCTCTTCTTCGAGATGCCTGTAAGCATCATGGTCAAACATTAGTAAGACCCTAGTAACAAAAGAATGGCTGCATTTGATTTTTGATTGCTCTCTTATGAATGTTGAAATCAGTGAGGTACACCTGAAATGAGTGTAGTTTAACAGTGCAGCACATAGCTGTAGCATGTCAGCACATAAAGCTTGGTCCTGAAGCTCAGATGGTGATAACTTACTGTTGTTTTGTCACTAGTGTTGACTGTTTTCCAAATGAATTGCCTCCATGAATCCATATTTCCCTTTTACAAATGATGCAGCTTGCAGATTGTGATTGGTTTACTTAGATTTGTAAAATACTTGCTGGTTGGCCTTCTTGAGCCTTAGCAAGCTGTACATGCAGAGTGTGTCACACAGAGACTGATCTGCAGGCATCTGAGACACTGAGTCCAGGGTTTCATTCTCATTGCCCGAGTTAATAACTTGGTCTAAAGTCTAAAAGCAAAAAAATAACCCTGCTTATGTTCTCAGTGTTTTATTTACATGAATTGCTTACTCGCACATCACATTTTGTTGCATCCTCTATTTGTGTTAATCTGATTTAATACATAGTCTCAGAAGGTTTGTGGCTTCCATTTTCATTATTTCCTTAAATCTGCTCATAAAAGTTGCTTTGGTTTTACTTACCCAAATAGCTTCATGAGTCTTACTTTGAAAAGAAAGTAGCATATCTGTATACAAATCTATATTATAAGCTTCTTGGTATTAAAATCATAATATCTTGCAAGAGGTGTTATTTCATTGCAAAGTATTTTAACTTTGGCTGTTCTGCAGTCCTGTTTAAAATGGTTATCAGGATCTCAGCCTTCCAAGGCACTGCGAGTCCTCGGGGCATTCCATTGGAGTAGACTGTAAAGAAATCTATACTAGTCCAAATCTTGTTTGGGTTGTTAAAGCCTATATAATGTAAAAGGCCTATAACCAACAGAGTTCTTGAAAATGGACATCAAATGCTTGCTGGCTTAATGCAGAAATACGCATCGGTTAATCTATATTTTGAGTATTTTCTCTGCATTTGTTCTGCTTTTTGGAAAATCACCATCTCTATTATTTACAAGCCATGAGCAAAAGCAGATTGAGAACTTTGTCATCTGTTAAGGTGAGGATGCATGAGCCTCTTATTAAACTACAATAAGTCTTTACTATTCCTGTGTCAGTTCTTGGGAAACCTGTTCAGTAAGAAGTTCAGATTCACTCAGGACTGAGCATCCTCACCTGCCATGGAAAGTGCTTGGAAGCTGAGAGTGCTCAGGGCCTGGCCCAAAGGATGGGCTGGTTTTCCCTGTTACTGTATCTTCCTGCTTTACATGTTATGTATAGTTTGTTCTGACTGTGCTGTGTGTTCACTTTAGTATTTTTGCCATTCTTTTTCATTTTATTAGCGCCATGCCCTATCACTTTCCCCCTCATTGATTTCAAAACAATGCATCTGCAGAGAGAAGGGGAGGGTAAGTATGGTTCGCCATACGTTCAGTTATCTGCCTTTTGATAGTTTCTGGTTTGCTTTCTAACTAACCCTTCACCTGCTGTCCCTTATATCTTGGGAATATTCTGAGCTGCAGTTGTTTTGCTTGCTTCTAAACAGTCCCCTTCTCGTATCTTGTTCTGTGTAAACAGGCAAGAGCAGAGCTTGGAAACAAACCAAAGAAACCCCAATAATACTTAGTAAACGTACAGTGGAAAGCAGGTACAAGGGTTATCTCTTTTAAAGGTTACTTTGTGGGTTTTATTGTTGTTCTGCACACTTTGAACCTGGTTTTCAAATTGCTGGTTTGGACTGGGAAATCCAGGCAACTCTTTGAAAAGAAAAGGGGGGGTGGGATTGTGACTTCAAGTGCTTGGAAGGCCACGTCAGCTTCTTGTTAGACAGCAAGAAAACTGTATCTAAGAATTGTAAGGGTTGTTAGCAGCTATATATAGGAATTTAAAAGATTTGATTGTTTTGGAATCCCCTGCTTAAGAAATCACCTTCCACAAATTAAGAAATCTCTTTTTCTCAGTGGCATCAAGATGCATTTAAACTTAAAACCAACACTCCTTTAAGAAGACTTAAGCAAATGGGTATCATACCTAAAGAGTTATTGTCAGGCTTATCTTCTTCAAATCCAAGAGGACAATCTTTCAAAGTACACGTGTAAGGTATAAAAATTAATTTCCCCAGCAAAATATCACAATGGACAATAAATACATCCTTGTAACTTTGGATTGCTGAAACATAAATAAGGCTCTCCCACTGCTGAACTCTTCAGAAATGCATACTTCCAAGATACACTTTGAAAAAGGGATCCTAGTGTGCGTGCTCCATTTTTTCTTTCAGTTGGTACGTGACAGAATTTGTAGCTTTCTGATGTATTTCAGTGTTTATATCCACTTTGTGTAGGACACCACATCCTTTATAGCATACAAGACTAAGCAGTGGGTACGCAGGTTTGTTTCCTTTTGACTCTAGTTTATAAGTCTGTGAACAGAAAAGTACCATTTCGTGTCCCTTTTTTATCTTCTAGATCCGTTTCCTGCTTTCAAGTCTTGGCAGGAGGACAGTGAATCTGGAGAGGCTCAGCTTTCCCCGCAGGCTGGAAGGATGACTAATCATCCCTTGGAAGAGGACTGTCATCCCATACTGTCGCATCGCAGTCTGGATTTTGGGCAAAGCCAACGTTTCTTACATGATCCAGAAACCTTAGATTCATCATCCAAAGCACTTTCTTTCGTTAGGTTTGTATTTTAATGCAATTTGGTGGGTGTTGGGGCGGGAGGTGTTACTACAAGCATGAAAATATAGCTGTTTAAGATCATCATGGGTTTTCATGAGATGAATTAATTGAAGACCAAGGTCAAATGCAGCAGCATGTGGGCCATTTGGCTGTTCTGCCTGCCCAGGAACTGCCACAGTGAGTCACACCAGAGGTTCATCTGGGCTGGCAGCGTGTCTCTCAAAGTGGCCACTGGCAGATGCTGAGGGAAAGAGTGTAAAAATAGGCCGAGCTTGCACAGATTTCCCTGGCATTTGCTCTGGGCTGTAATGGCACTTCCTGCACTGAAGATGGTATTTATATCCTTTGTTTACCAGTCTTTACTGAACTGCTGGCCTGTGATTTTATGTAAGTTTTAGCTTTTTTTTTTTTTCCCCAGTAGCATGAATATCTATTTTCATGTTGCATCATTTTGGATTTGTTTTGCCTAACATGTTGTACACTCCCAGTAAAGACAGGCGGGTTACACAAACCACTGCAACTGAAGTGTGCAGTAGTGCTCAGTGCAGAGGTACGGTTCTTGATGCAGGTCCTCTCCTGATTTAGAGGATCAAGCCTGTTCAACCCCAGTAGAGTGGTAACTAATCGAGCTGCAAGTTATTTGTGTGACACTGCTGGGAGTGCGACCCTCCCCAACTGTATGTAACCTGTGACCTGTTACTGTGAAAGGGAATTTAAGAGGAGTTTCTGTGCTTGTTAGGGAAGAAATAATCTCATAAAAATGAGAAAATCAGGAACAGGAAAGACCAAGTTTAGAGTTTCCAATTCTGTCTGACATAGATTTATTGATGCAAAAAGATACTTACCCAGGTTTTCTCCAGTTAGCTGTGAAAGATAGTTGACGAGTACTGTTAAAACAACGCGCAAGACTGACCTGCAGAAAAGTGCTGATTGTACTCTGCATTCTGAAACTAATCAGGATCTGCACTAGTGGATTATTAGATTAGTATTTCTAATATCTTGAACTATGTAAATGTCACTACCTGGGTTGAGGGATCTTTTCAGGCACCTTGTGTAATAAGTGCACTAGAAAGTCCTCATGGTCATGTTGAAATAAAAAGGCTTTCCACAAGCAGCATCAAGGAGCTGAACAAGTGCAAAAGATGATTTAAAACCAGAATCATATACTCTAGAAATATATTAGTAAGGCCAGCAAATGATGTAGATGTGTTTTAGATGAATATATAATAACATGCCTAAGACAGTGGAGCTGTCATATTACCAAGGACTGTTCAGTGGTAGCTTCTAGCCTCAGCTTTAACTGTGCCCAAGTACTGAGTATCTAGTAACTTACTTAGATAAGTGGCCTAACCACCAGGAAGATCTGAACTGTTTTAATGACAACGTCACTAATGATACATTAGTTTGTTACACTTGAATTTCAAACGCTGTTTTTCTGTTGGGGTATTACAGAAATTAGAGAGGAAAACAATAACACATCACATTTTGAAGGCAGCAGATCAAAGCATTTTGATTCACTAGATAAATAGCTCTTCTGAAAATGTGCAAAGAATGAATTCTGAACTGCAGCAAAAAAAGAAATTAGTCATCTGTCACCGAAATACACAAGTTATTTGCACTTGTTTAATTATTTAAATGACATTTAAAAACTGTTTTTAATACAGAACACGAAGAGCATCCTTTAGCTCAAAAGATGACAAAAGGGAAGACAAGACACCTTATCAGCTTGTCAAGAAACTGCAGAAAAAAATAAAGCAATTTGAGGAACAATTTGAAAAAGAGAAGAACAGTAAGGTAAGTTAGCACTTCTCCTTTGGTCAGGATAAAGGGCTGCATGGTGCAGCCAAGTTATTTCTTGTGGTTCCTCACTGAATGACTGTGGGCTCACAAATGAGAACGATTGTGTTACACACTGCTGTCTGTGAAAGTGAACTGAGCAACACCAGTGCTAGGAAATGTGCCATGATGCCTGAGCCCAAAGAAGGGCAGACAGTGACATTGTGCAGTGAGACTGAGGCGATATCAGATGAGATAAGTGGAGAGACAGAAGCATCTTTCCACTCTCTGGTTCAACTTCTGATCTCTTGTCTCAAGTTTATTTTCACAAGTGTTGGCTGTTATGTTGGCACTGAGATCTGACCTGATGCAAAGAGTGGCATCCCTGTTACTATCCCATTCCCTGGAATAAATATTACCAAATCTTGAAAGAAGTATTTATAAGCAAGACTTAATGTGTTTGTTTTAATAAAATGTTGTTTGTGTTACTTTTCAGCCCTCCTATAGTGATATTGCAGCCAACCCAAAAGTTTTAAAGTGGATGACTGAACTTACCAAATTGAGAAAGCAAATAAAAGGTAAGGGATGCTACAGCTTCTGGGTTTTCACAATCACAGATAAACTACGTGTCTAAAATGGCAAAGTCATTCAGTAAAATTCCACAGGACAGTAAAAATACTTCATTTCTAGGTTCTGAACTATTCAAAACTCAAATTGTTTTACTTCATTAGAAGACAAACTTTGCCTATGCAAACTATGTTTCTTTATTTGCAGTTAAACAAACTGAGAGTATTTCTTTTAAACCTTTGGATTGAGCAATCTTTCTCATTTCAGATGCAAAGCAGAGGAGCTCAGATGGAGAATTCATACCTCAAACACGTCCGCGAAGTAACACTCTTCCAAAAAGCTTTGGTTCCTCTCTCGACCAAGAGGATGAAGGAGATGGAGATGAGATGCAGGTTGTGCAGAAAGAGAAGAAGCCCACCAAGGAAGCCACGCTTGAACTCATTTTGAAAAGATTAAAGGAAAAACGAGTTGAGAGATGTTTGCCAGAAGATATTAAAGTAAGCATAAGGTTATGGATAGGCTGTTTCTAAGAGAGCAGAGGGAAATAGAGCACTGTCAGACACTTCAGATATCATTATTGACAAAACGATGCCTGTGTCTAGCAGCCTTTTACAAGGCCTTTGTATTCCACACTCTGAGGAAATGATGATGAACCACATTTTCCCTGCTCACTCTTTATTAAAATATTTATAAGCATGCACTGACAGTATTGAAGAGCTTTAAATGCATGCAGGTGGGATGAATGGTATCAGCTAACTGAATTTTGGCTAAAGCATTCATATAGCTGATGAAGTAGATATTAAAGTGACTTGAGTTGGATTAAATGTGAATTATTCTTCTGACAGAAAATGACAAAGGACCATTTGGTAGAAGAGAAAACATCTCTCCAGAAAAGCCTCCTGTATTATGAAAGTCAACATGGGCGGCCGGTAATTCTTGCTTTACTTCATCAAGCTCTATTAATAGAGAGCAGTAACTCTTGTGCAGTAGTAATACTAGAAGTTAATGCTGGGGGGATTGGGGTTTTTGTCTTCTCCAGAACACAGTTATCTGTTGGTTTCCATATTGCTGTCAGAGGAATTTATTGTGTTGACTTCAAACCAAAAAGAAGTATGTTTTATTAGGCCCTTGGTCCACAGATCAGGAGGTTATTGGAGTTTGACAAGCGACTGGTGTCGTTTGGTGCCTTATATGTCTGTGAGGCAGAGAGAAATTGTACAAATAAATGACTCTCTTGAATTTCCTCGGGAAAGGCTTGAAATGTTATTCTGGATTTCACAAAACCAGAAATGAAAAGACACTTCTCTTCCTCCCAAGTCTGTGGCATGTATCCTCTATAATTGGACGTGTGGAGGTTGGAGTGAGCAGCAATTAGTGCCTGAAGTTCAGGGGTTTTATTTTGGACAGTGATCAGTATCACTAGTCCAATCACAAGATCTTTCCAGTTACTATTCCATCAGCCTTCAGGACTTGGCACACTAGCTTTATAATCAGCACTGCTGTATAAATGTGACCAAGCCTTTCAGTCTTAAAAACAAGGAAGAATAATGGTCCTGGGGATATTGGCACTGTTTCTACAGTCCCCTTAGGGAGAAAATGCCAGTAACTGTTGAGGATAGCCTTTGATATTTGTTATGTTAGAGTACACAGTGGCCAAGAATTGAGAGTAAAGCAGATATCAGAGAAAATCTCTCTATGGTTTCATCTCTTTCTTTTCTGCCCCCTCTCATTTCTCTAGAATCATCATCATTGCTAGGCACACAGCCTTCTCCCCCCCCCAGTTCTTGGTCCCTTTTTTGCCTCTTTTCCACAGGTCCTTAAAGATAGTTTGCTTCTACTGAAGCCCCTCTAACTTTTAGGAAGTCTTTAAAACTTCTTCCTGAAAAATACAGGGAGTTAAAGTGAGAAAAGAGAGGAGGAGAAAGCACCAACTTCTTCCCCTTTATCTGCACAAACCCCATTTCATACACACAGTTTAAACTAGGTTTATATTCCTAATTGGCAGATACGTGGCCTGGCATGAGAAGCAAGACCGCTTTGTGTTTGCTTGTATATTACTGAGTGACTGGTATAATTAATTCTGTGGTTTCTCTGCCTTTAGGTTACTAGAGAAGAAAGACATATTGTGAAGCCACTTTATGACAGATACAGACTTGTAAAACAAATGTTAACTAGAGCAAGCATTACTCCTATTCTTGTGAGTAAAACAAATGCTATTTCTATTTTTTCCCCACTTTTGAACGGCTGGGCTGCCTTTAGAAGAGCTAGTAACACTGTTCCAGAAGTACATCTTTCTTATGGAAGATATAAGATGATGTCGTTGTACTTGAGGCATTTGATCTGCTGTGGAGAGCAGAGCAGTTCAGAGCTGTCTGTGACCTTGATGGCTCTTAGGAAGTACACGGTTCTTGGTGGAAGTAAATAAGTTGTTCTAACTTGTGTGGCTGAGATGCTCCCAAGTCCCTGTGCTGGGTATGGATCCACAGTACATACTGTACTTTCAGTCCTCCCAAGAATAGTAACACCAGTTGCAGTGAAGCTTGCCTGTACTGCAGGGTACTGTCACCAGAGGCATGAGTAATAGGATGGCCCTAACAACCACTTCATTCCTTCCTGCTTCCTCAGTGTGAGACATGTTATCAACACCTGCAGCATCTGTACATCATCTGTGCTTTTTCATTGTGTTTGCACTTCGTTTCCTTCTAGCTTGCTTTCTGTTCTTTTCTTTCCTCTCTCTGTGCTCTTTTAAGAGCTGAGGAAGAAAAGTTTTCATACCGTTCAAGGAGATTGATGTAACCTTGTTTATAGTACCTGTAAAGCAGTCGGGGAATGACAACCAGCTGGCTGGCTTTGCTCTTCATGAGCTGTAATCCGAATCTTGCATGCTGGCCCAGACTTGCAACGGAACAGATTTGATATTAGCTGTTTGACCCTTGTAGAAGGAAGGGACTGCATAGATGGATGTGAGATAATCTGTTTACATAGAGGCAGCTCTGTACCAGATTTACATAGCTGGGCAGTGACTTACTCAGCAGGAACTTAAGCGGCTGTTTACGTGGACTCTGGCTGTTCTCAGCTATCCCCTTTAAGCCCAAGCACATTGAGATAAAGGGACCAGTTTAAGATGATTCCTTTCCTGCACGTAGATTTTTGTGTAGTGACTTTTACAGAAAAATGTGATTTACACTGCAGCCATAATTCAATTTAAAGGTGTTTATGTCAGTGTTCCTGTTTGAACATCAACGCAGGTTGATGGTGCTTTTAAACACCTAAGCATTTCTCCATGGCTGGTGAGTCACAGGTTATTGGTGGTGCCCTTGACCAGCTGAGTTTTACCCCATCTCTCACCTCAAAAATGGGACTCTTCAGCTGAGATGCATTTTGTATTATCAGTAAACTTATGACTATCTTGTAGTCATTCCTTTTGTTGTTGGTTGGTTGTCTGTGAAATAAAGGCATGGCTGATAACCAACCGATAGGATTTGAAATCCAGGAAAGATGTTGGTAACATAATTCCTAATCTATACTGTAGGCAACATCTGTAAAATGCTTTTCGCAGGCCTCTGCTTTGAAACCTGTAAGAGATGTGGAGCTCTCTAGTTACCCAGGATTGTTCAGTGGGAGCTTCTCTATAGGCTACATTCAGTGCCAGGTATTTCAAGAATTGCATGATACTTGCTCCCATGAGATCTCTTAGGTATCACAATACTAATCACATATGCTGAAGCCTGTATGGAAACGTCCAAAGAAGCAGGGAGGTATTTACCTCCGCAAACTGAAGTGTTTTGATAGCTCACTGTCTGTCTGGCTTTCATGTTCCACTGTCCTCCTGTTCAAAGAGTCCATCTGTTGAAATTGCTGTCTGGGCATACTGGATGAGCAGGGTGTAACGTGTGTGTGCTCCAGGCAGCTAACAGCAATCCCTGTGCAGCACAGTGGCACCTGCTTCAGGCTCAAATTCAAAGGATTTTGCCTTGAAGGTGGCAATAGATAACTCCTACATAGCACTTCCAATTGTGGGGCTTCAGAGTGGTCTAGAAAAAGAAATTGGCAGTATTATTCCCAATGTATGCCTGGCAGAAGATAAAAGCTGGCTCTGGCCTTGGGTGACTTTATAGTCTCCCTGTGGTTTAGTTTGGGAGCATCAACAAGAAATATGAAAGTCAGAGATATCATTGCACTTTATGAATTTTCTACAAAACATGGAGTGATTTTTATAACCAAAGAAGAGTATTTTTACATAGTTTATGAGCTACAATGTTTGATTCTATGTCAAGAATACTTTGGGCATCTGAGCTTTTGGGGTTACATGGTTATTTCGTTTGTACTCTGTAAGTATGTTTGCAGTTTTTTATTCTTCTGAAGTACCTTTAGGTATTAGGTGACCTGACCAACCTTCTGACCACACACAGCATTTAATGTCTAATTGCACATAACGGAACAAGCTTCACTTTTTGCAGGGCTCACCATCAACCAAGAGGCGGGGGCAGATGTTACAGCCCATTATTGAAGGTGAAACTGCCCATTTTTTTGAAGAGATTAAGGTGTGTACAATGCATATTGTAAAAATACTTCCCAGCACCTTGATAGGGAACTGAAATATTTCATACTTGGTTTGAATTTCTGCTTTGACTTTCAGGAAGAAGAGGAGGAAAGTGATGGTTTGTCTGCAGACCTGACCGATATCTTAAAAACTGCTGTCCAGACACAGTCTGTTTTAAGCCCGGTTGAAAACTCTGAGTCTGATGTTGAAGATGGTCAAGAGAAACTGACCCGGGACCTTCGGCTGTCAAGCACCCGCGCTGCTTCCATGTATGTGGAAAGAAGCAGTTCCTAATTCTACTATAGAAGTTGCAATTACTGCACTTAGAGTCACGATACGAAATATATGATGTTGGGTGGAAGCAAATGATGTGTTCAGCACTTGTCAGGAAGTGTTTGGCTCGAATGAGTGTTCAGATATGTCTGACTAAGATCTTTTTGTACTCAGTGTATTGTTTAGTATCTTCTAAACCTTCCTCAGCCTTACTTGAGCTGTGCAGACAGCAGAAAACTTACACCCTTTTATTAACTACTGGTTTGTTCTCAGTATTTCACCCTCAGACAGGTAACATATTCCTCGTGAGGCAGACAAATTCACTCCTAGTGCAGCTAGCTCAGTTGTTTTAGAGCATGCTTTGAAGAATTTGAATCTTATCCTATGGCCAACAGTATTTTTTCTTTCACTTGAAATTTTCAGGCCTGAATTATTGGAGCAACTGTGGAAAGCCCGAGCTGAGAAAAAGAAGCTACGCAAGACACTACGAGAATTTGAAGAGGAGTTTTATCAGCAGAATGGAAGGTGTGTTGAGCAGCAAAGTGGTTGTTTAGCACAAAAGCAGATGCTGGGCAGCAGCCTTGTTTTGTAGCCAAGTATGTTTTTCAATCTTCTATATTGATGTTACCAGGGGAATCTGACCTGGTTTAATCTCTGCTATGAATAATCTCCTGAGGAAGATGACATTGGTGTGCATTTTTAATAGCAGAGGAAGCTTGCTCCTGAGTTTTGTCTCTATTACAGTCTGTAAAGCATGATAATGAAAACAAAGAAGTGGAGGTTTTCCATTTAAAAAAAAAATAACATTTAAAAATATTTAATAAGTATTTTTTAATATAACCCCCCCACCCCCAGATTACCCCTCTATTTCTAACCCAGGACAGGGCAATTTGCCTGGTAGTCCTTTGTTCCAGTAGGATATTTGCTTCACCATTAAAGGGGTGTATAATTTTTATTCTCAACTGGCAGATGTTCTCATTTAACTGCACTTTCTACTGTATTTCTCCATAACTATAAACTCCTGAACCACTGGTCACACAGATTCCACTGGGACATAACTCCTTTTGACTTTAATGGCAAATAATGAGGTTAATAAGGAAGAGTTGGTTTAAAGTAAGTCAGATTAATAGATTTTATTATAATTGAGTCTTAAATAAGAATAATCCTCTGCGTTCAATTTGTGAGTCAGTCTCCATACAGTGAAAATGTAGATCAACTGAAATTTATTTGTATTTTTGTGCCATGTACACACAGGATCTGAAATGAAAGTTTTCATATCCTGTTAATCAAATCTTCAGAAGACCTTAAACCAATGATTCCTAAACAGTGCTGCAGCAGTTGTGCTGAATAAATGCTGCTGGGTTTCCTAGTCAGTTTTGTAGGTGATGGCAAGTTTAACTAGAGTATAATGTGTCTATTATTGGTGAACAAGCTGTCAAAAATGTCTATCTTCCCAAAGATAACTGCATGTAACTGCTTTTGTGTTTGCTTGCTGCAGTGTGGAGGGTTTTCTTGCAACTCAGATGTGCTTCTTTTTGCAGGAACGTACAGAAAGAAGATCGGGTTCCGATGCTTGATGAGTACAGGGAGTACAAGAAACTTAAAGCCAAGCTTAGGCTGTTAGAAGTCCTTATCAGCAAGCAAGATTCTTCAAAATCAATTTAAATTCTATTCCTCCAACCCATTGAATAACATGATGTTTCCATATACTACCACTGTACTTATTGGGTGCTTGTGTTCATTTGTCATGCACTGTTGAAAGAATCCAGTTTGTGCACTTTATTGTGGTGCCACTCTAAGGTGTTTGAAGGGTAAGTAGGTCCTGTATAGAGAGCAAGTAAGATTTCTAAGTTGGAGACTGCTCTGTCCAACTTTAGCAAACACAGTTTCCATCAGAGTTTTGTCTAACAGATGCATCCATCTTATTCCAAAACAACCATAGCTTGTGTTTTTTCGTTAGCATTCAAGACCTGTGAGACTTTTGTTATTACCAACTTTTTGCATTCTCGAAGAAATTCTTAATACCATAATGCTACACTGAACGATTCCTCTTGGCTATTTTTTATTATGGGGGGGAAAAAAGTCAGCAAATTAAACGTACTGCTCTTTTTCCTTGGAACATTAAAAAACCAGACTGAAATTCCTTTTCCAAAGGACTGCTGTTGGGACAACTTTAAGTTTTGATATTCTAAATTGCACCTATAACAGTAATAATTAACATCTAATGGATTTTGCTCAGTAGTGGTCACCTTTCCTCCTTGCTAAAGATGACAGTGGACAAACCAGAAAGTGACCTTCCTTTAGTGTCTTTTAAAACTTGGAAAACTGAAAAGTTATATCACGCGCTGCCTACAGGACTTTACGTTACTGTTGTTCATGTTCTCATTTTATGGGTTATTGTTTCTCAACTAGTGGTGACATAGTGTTTTGTCTGAATTGGATACTGCATCTCCACTTTCGGAAGATTGGAGGAGCATAAGGAACATTGCAGTGCATGGGAAATCTGATGGCGCTCAGAACTTGCGTAGCTCCAGCAGAAAAGAGCTGGCTTAGGACAGTTAAAATTCCACTGTTACCTGAACTAAGCGTGGTATCAAGGGCTAAAATCAGTGTAGTGAATGTGCACCACAGGGTGAACTGTCGGGTTTGAGTGAAAAAATGACTGCTGTTTCTCACAGTTTTGTTTTACAGTTGGAGAATAAAACTAAGTTATCTAACCCTTACGATGTAAGCAAAACAGTTTATGGGCCTTGCATGATTTAGCTTCAGAGTTGAAACTAAATGTTTTTAAGTATCACATCTGCTGTGCTGAATGATGATTTAGCTACTAGCTTTATGCTCTGCAACAGCCATCAGCAGCTGGTTTTGATCTGGCAAAATCTAAATGTTCATTTTTAACTGCTGCTTTCTCGGTTCATTTTCTTTTTCCTTCAGTGTATGGGTTTGATTGTGGCCACGTTTTGCATGCACCTACTCTCACTGCATGTTTTTATGACTGGCTAATGTCAACACAGCTGTTATTCACACTGCTTTCCGAAAGACCAAAAATGAACTTTCTCACCACAGAAGAAATGGCTAGCATGTAACCTCATAGACTTTGCTGTTCTGTCATGGAGCATATGAAATAGGTTGGAAGTAGGATTTTTAGTGCTCAGATTTCATCTGTGTACTGTAGGATACTTCTTGTTTTGTTTTACTCTGCTCGTAGGCATGGAATTTTGGAATTCAGAAGAAGAAAAGCACTAAAACTATTGAGCACTGGTGATATGCCTTTGGTTTGGGTTTTTTTTTAACTGCAAAATGATCTGGGACCTTAAAGAATGATGAGGTTAAACTAGTCTGGAGACCATTTCTCAATTTTATTCAGTTCCATTGTGCAATGTACACTTCAGTTACTTTTCTATCAGTCTGCAGACACGGGTGTATCCAAACATTGAAACTAATGTGTACTGTATAGTGTTGTACATGAATGTTTGTGTTTTATATACCACATGCAAAATGTCAATATGCACTATTTAAATGTTTTAAATAATATATTCCTCCTTTATAATGCTTAAATCTATATGATTCCAATATTTTTATAAGTGAGTGAGTGATCAGACTGGTTCCAATTCAGAATTAACAGCTGCTTTGTGTTTGTTATGCAGTGTTTGGCTGTTTATTCAGTATAGTAGATAAGCATGGCAACAGTTATGCTGAGTGTGTTTTGTGCCATCCTTGTTGAGCAATAAATAAATGGTAGAACTAGGCATTTTGTGATATAACAGGTTTACTTTGGTAAAAGCAAAACCCTATATATCTATATGGATATATAGATATGGAATATATATAACTAAACCAGATATAATTGCATTGCTATGTCTGGTGCTCATTGTATAGACTTTTATAATAAAAGTACCTTAACCTTTATTGTCATATATCTTTGTTTCTCATTATGCTTTCTCCTCCACTGCCATCTCTTCAAAACAAGTGTGAGTCCTTCACCTTTCCTGTACCTATTTGTAGTTTCAGGGTGTTGCTGAGGCAGGTCCTGGCAGCAGCACCACGAGTGCTGGTGGTGGCTCAGTGCTGAGACAGCTCTTGGTGAAGCTACAGCAGTTTAAGCCTTACTTTGCCTGTTCAGACTGTGCCTCTCAGCAGAGACAGCAGTGAAGTGACCAGATCAGCTCCCAGCCCGACACCACAGCTCATGTGCATGTGGGCTTCAGTTCCTGCTAGGTGCCAGCCTGCTGTGTGGTGATGTGACAGCAAACTGTGAGTCTTGCTCATTCCTGCTCCAATAGTAGCAATTTGGGAGTAGATGCGGCAGGGAGCCAGTTCAGCCATTACTGGGCTAATGAATTCACTGTCAATGAACACACGTCCACTGCGGAGCAGTATTTGGTTTGGTCTCTGGATCCATAACGATCCCTTTGCCTTAAAATCGGTATCACAGCAGTTGTGTTTGTGGCCAGGAAGCACTGTTACTGCACACACTTCTGTAAGCCAAGAGGATGCTTTTCCTCTGGACCAAATAGGTTTTTATTTTCATGGTTTGTTGATGTAAGTTTATATGAAAAGCAATTGAGGGCTTTTGAACTGGCTCTTCTGTTGTATTTTGTGTAAATGCACCTTTCTTCAGCCTAAGGCCTGACAGGGGAAAGAGGAACTCCTGAAGGTGAGGACCCTGTGGTTGTGTGGCAGTGCAGGTAAATGGGAACAAGAGAAACAACTAGGAGGCTGAGGGAGCAAGTGAGGGAGAGCACACAGAAGGCAGCTGCAATATGTTCTTCAGGACATCAATGGCTTTCCTCCAAAGAGGGGTGGAAAGAGCACAAATTATTTGGATACTGGCTCAAACAAACAAGGTTGCTGCAGATCTGTTCTCCAGTCCTTCATTTTTCCTTAGCATTATTTATCCAATGAAGCTTGCTCTGATCAGGGTGCTAATGAGAAGACAAAAATCCTTCAAGTAGTTTAGTGGGAACTGCTTGAAATCCACGTGCAAGGAACTAAGATTCTAGTGAAGGAGAACAGCCCTGTGTTGAACACTGTGAGAGGAGAAATGGCTACTTTGGAGGGTGCAAAAAGCTTGGTGATACTGGGACAGATCTTCCTTGCTGAATAACCAGTTCTGGGACAACACAAATCACAATAGTATTCCGAGCTTTACCTCTTTAAACAGGTTTGCTTGAGCCATTGTGTTACTGCAGGGCAAGGAGCTTGCTGGGAAAAGTGAGGCATGCTATAAAGAGGGTGTCCTGTGCCTCAGAGGAGCAGAGCAAAGCTGAGGAGTGCTGGAAGGCTCTTCCAGGAAGCTCTGGGTAAGTAGCTGTGTCTAAAGGGCTTGAGACTTCTCTGTACAAGGGCTTGCCAAGTGGAGGAAAGGTTGGAGCTGTCAAAGGTGCGATGTGTCTGCTTTGCTGCCCGTAAGGCTATTGAGTGACCAGGTTACACAGGTCACTGATGATCTGTTTTCTTGGGACACGTGTCTTGCATGGCAACAAGAACCTTTCAGAAGTGAAGGGAAAGGGGTGTTTTGCTTTAAACTGGTCCCTTTTAGAAGAGAGAGGATGTGTTGGCTTGGCAGGAGAGTGAAGTGCAAACTCAGTGAACCCTGATGGGCAAATTAGTGCATGGCTACGCTGTGCCACTGGGCTGGAGTGATCTCTGGGTGCCTCAAATGCCTGTCTGCTCCCTTTAGGGGACAGCTTTTTCGCGCTGTGATTAGATGCAGAGAGACCTGAGACCGTGTAGTAGCCCGATAGTGCTCTGCAGGACATAAGGTTTTACAATATTATAAATCCACATAGGATTTATACAAGATATAAATCCTTTGGAGGCTGGGGGTTGCGTATGGAGATGTGTGGCAGAACATTCCGGGGCAGGGAGCGTGTGGTGCAGGTGAGTTGTTGCAGCCTGGTGCTGGCCCCGTGTTTTCTTGTGGCGTGTTCAGACGGCATTTGTACATGTGCTTTATTTCCTCCTGTGGCAGAGTCCCAGCAATGAATAAATATTAATGACTACATGGGAGTAGAGAGCTTCTGGCCTGAACATAAAACCTTGTCTCTAAGGCAACGGGTATATATGGATTTGGGAATAAAAAGGATGTTTGGAACATCGAGGGTGGTGCAAGAGCGAAGCAAAGGGCCCTCTAGTGGTTCACAATAAAACATTTGTTTCCTGAAGGAAGAATTCTTCTGTTCTCTGAAGGCAACAGAAACCTGTTCTGGAAGCAGCAGGTGCCTGGAACAAGAATTGCTGAGAAGTGTTAACCTTGGCAGCAGATGCACCAGCAAACTGGTCTGGGAGGTGAGAGCTAACAACCCCTGTGCTGGGCTGCACTTGGTGACTGAGGGTTGCACTGGGCTACACAGGGCCAGAGGGCGAGAGGAGGCTGTGGAGCAGGCCTGGGCTGTCACCATGGCTTCTGATCTGCTCTTCGGGTTACACATCTGTGCCTCACAGCAGCCCCCAAACAAGGCACAGGAATCGGTGTTGTACAGGCGTCTGTAGGGATGCCCACCCAGAACTCCAGCAAGGCTGCGCAGTTCTCAAGTTAAAGCACCACCTGAAGCTCTCAGAGAAGAGACCCAGAAGCAACAATGGTTATTTTTTAATAATACCTTTATTAACATTCCTGCTTCTTTTAGCCAGAAATAGAAAAAAATAAAGGGGATGGGGCCTTTGGATTTATTTAAACCAGGACGAGTTGGGGCCATCTCTGTCACCAGCTGAGCTCAAGTGTTTCAGCGTGCCGGCTTGCCTGCAGCATCCTTCTGGTGCTGCATGTTTCTTATAATTCTCCTGAGTCTTGCATTGGTGTTATTGAGTTCCTTCCCCAGTTCAGCTGTATAACTCAAGAGCCTAGAACACACAAATACAGCCACATATCCTTGAGATGGTGCTGCTCTTAAACTTGCAGTTGCAGCCTTCCTCTTTGCTCGCTTGAGTCAGCTGCCAGGGATCTAAGTCCTGAAATGCCACTTCACAAGCTCAAGGTCCTACGGTCTCTGTCCCCCTCCCTGGGCAGCCACAAGGAGATGTTCTGGAAGAGTATTCTTGGTCCACCTCATTCTTAACTAATGTCCTTTCAAGCTGCTCTACTAAATCCTTTTGTTTCCTTCTTCCCTCCCTGAGGGCAGCTGTCATCAACCAGCATAAAAGCACTTAAAATAGCTTAAAAATCACTGACTTTGTGTTGGTCTCGCAGGTTGTCCCCAGGTGAGGGTTTCAGCTAGGGCTGCAGCTGCTGGGGGATGGCAATAAGAGTGCAAGAAGAGATCACACATACTTACTGCTGAAAATCTGCAGCGGTGACATAGCCCTGAGCCGGGCCCGAGGCCATGTTCTGGGCAGACAGATACATCATCTGATGTTTTTCTTTCATTGTCTGTAGCTCTGATACCTTCGAAGGGCTCTGTTCAACACAAGGAAGATTAAAACGAAACAGTAATCATAGACAAAGCCAGCATGGCTCACCTGTAACACACTCGCTTGTGCAAGGAAAAGAACTGTGCAGCTTTGTTCTCTATCTGAAGGTAGATTTTCCTCCTGGCCCTTCCAAAAAGACAGGCTATAGGAATACACATTTCTTCCTGGAGCGGAGAGAGATGGCAAGCATTGTGTGCAGTAGTGTTTTCAGCGAGCCAAGGGGCTTTCCCCTCTCTTGTGGTACAAGTGACTGCTTAAAAAGTGTTTTAGAAGTACTTGCACAGGCTTACCCCAGATATGGAACTACCAAAGACTGTTGGAAACCCTTTTGTAAAGCAAAAGGAAGCTACAGTGACCTTTCTTCTTACTGTAGATGCAGCCTATGACCCAACCAACTGATGTGAAACTTGTTTGTTTTCCATACATCTGTTTCTGTTTAACATTTGGGCAAATGCCCAGCTCACAACTTTATACCATTGCTAAGCCACACTGATCCCACCCTATGGCCAGCTCTGCTGTTGCAGTGTATGACCTTGCCTCAACAGGCTCCCATTTGAAGCGTTGCACATAATTAGGGATTTTTCTTTATTTATAGGTCTAGCTTTTATCATTCCTATGTTGTTGAAAATAGCATCCTGTGGAGAAATAGCTTTTGTAAGTAACAGTGGGGACAACTGTGACTCTTTTGTATTATTCAACTTCTGAAATATAATCAGTTTCGAAGAAGACAGGAAAGAATAAAACCTACCTTTTCTTTCTTAGGAACGTGCTTCTTTCTAGTGGCTGGTAATTCCTTGCTTGTCATTCACACAAATGAGAAGAGACAGAAGTGCTGTGAGAACAGGCCTGTGCTCGGTGCAGGGGGTAAGAGCCAATGCTGAGGTCCTACCTTTCTGACTTCTCTGCTGCTGGTTGTGTGTCTTCCTCAGGTTTCTTCATCTTGAGCTTTGTAAGGACAGTATCACAACTCTGGACATCGACAGGGAGAGTGAGGCATGTTAAATGGCTTGTGTTTAACCAGAGGCATTTTGCACAAGGACTTGAATGCCAGGAGCAAACTCTCAGCACGCTGCCTTGGCAGTTAAACAGAAATCCCACCAGTCTATCACTTTCTTTGTTCCCTTAGCTCAGCTCAGAGAACTTACCCTGCTATAGCTCAAATTGGTCATGAAAGCTCTGAAGGTAATAGCCAACCAAACCCAGTAAGAGCTTCTGTTTTCAGGCATATTCAGTTTAATCTTACTGTAGTCCTGGTAAGTAGGAGAATGAGCTTGGGTGGGAGAATGTGCACTGGGCTGTTGATGTTGGGCTGAGGTCATGATTTCAAGTTGCACTGAAAAGATTTGTTCCCATTTTGTACTCATTTCTGGCACATAAAAACGGTCTGAACTTTGTGGAGTTTTAAAGGTACATATTTCTACTTGTCTTGTCTTCCCGTGCACAGAAGAGCTTTAGTTTCTCCATTTGGAAAAGCAACAGTAAGCTCTGAAGAATATGATGGGACACATCACGAACCAGACTGGTCTTAAATATGGCTTTTAAAAGGGTGAAGTAAAGGTAGGCTCCTCGCTAACTCGTACACTGCTCTTACCATCAGGAGCTCCTGGGGGTTTGATAGAAGGATGTTTCTGCATCTGTCAAACGTTTACTTAAAGTGAAAAATCAATATTTGAGTGTTCTTACATGGTTATGGCCCAGCTGTTTCAGGCTCTTTGCTAGTGATGTAGCTTAGAATTCCTCCTTCTGTCTGGAATTAAATGAGGTAGTTACAGAAGTGTTTACTTACATGTCTAAAGAGGTCTCTGATCGGGAGTTTGTGACTGGGCATCACTTCATAGTCTGCTTTGACTTCCGAATAGGTGTCATTTATAATGGCCAAAAACATGTTCTGCACAGGAAGAATGCAGTTAGACATTTGTTTCTGGAAACTGCATTTGTATTATGCTGGGGCTGTTGTTTGGGGGCTGCTCCATGCTGGGGCACATATGGACTTGAAGAGCTTTTCTGGGTGTAGATGCACCACTGCAGATACATTATCTGGTAACATTAGGGTCTTAGGGAATATTTTGGGATACAAATTGTTTATTTCTCATCATGCAACGTGCTCGTTTTGTGGTGCAAAAGCCCCTTTTTGGGGCTGTTTGGAGAGCTGGGAAGTGTCAAGGCCTGCTGTCTGTGCCCAGGTGTACCGAGGGGCAGCCAGGACAAACCCAGTGTCATCCTGGGGGTGAAAACCACTGTCTTAGAGCACTACATGACAGTTCTCTGCTGCTTATGCAAAAGGATAAGCATTTTTAAGCTCATACTTACCAGCAATACAAAGAACACGAAGAATACGAATGTGATGAAGTAAATAGGTCCAAGGATTCTGTTTGCTGCTTCTGTGTGTTCAAAATCAAAATCTCCCAGCACAATACGAAACTGTGTGAAGCTGGGAGGAGAAAGTACCAGAGTGAGGTTGACTGGCTTCTCCTAAAGAGAAGTATCATAAGCATTACAAGCAAACAAACAAGCCCCAAACAATAGATACAACTGAGACTGATTAACCGTTACCTTGGTCACTGCCATCAAAAGGTGAGCCAGAATAATACAGCAGTGATCAACTGGGCATTTAGCATGTATTTGGGAATTTGAAAGTACAAAGGAATTTGTCCTTGTGTGCTTGTATGAGAGAATTCTTTCCTTTTGGATAAATCATGTGGCTTCTCTTAATTATTTCCCTTCTGTTCTAGCTTCATCATCCGTTACCTTCTCTTAGCACAGAAGGTATCAGTATAGGTCCCTATGCCCCCTATAGGGGATTTTATTCCTAGTGAAGACAAATACTCATTTCTCTGTATTGCAGCATCTTAGAACCAGCAAACACCCAGGTGGGTCTAAAATGAGCTTATTTTCTGATTTAGAAGTGCCTTAATTTTACATGAAAAGCTGCTTTCAAACAACCTGCTACACTAAAGATCTCTGAATTGTAAGAAACGTAGCCATGGGCTAAAACACAAGGCTTGCTGAGAGTGACAGGTTAGGGACCCTACAAGGTGTGAGCACCATCAAAGCCAGCTCCATCTGGTGCTTGGAATTGATCTGATGATGTTGCTACAGCGAGTAGCTGGAAAAAAAGTGGGGAAGAAAGGAGCAGAGCCAGCAAGTGGGATGTGGGGACTCTCAGCTATGCAGCTGGATGTTTTCTTACAGAGCAGTGATTCCTGTTTGCAGATCTGTTCAGCCTGTGCTCTGAGCACGTCTGCTCAGTGGTTTTATGCCCTTTACTTCTGAAAGGGGTGAAAGAGGCAGCCTGCTGCCAGGCCTGCCCCAGCGCCCAGGGGCTGGTTACATGTGGCAAAGCTGAGAGCTGGGGGGACTAATGGCTCTATTGGGTTACTTACTCCTGAGCTTCTCTTTTTGGGGCTCCCCTGACCTATTTAATGTGCATATGGCCTCTTCTGAACATGGGAAGGCTTTGGGAATCAAAAAGGGGTTTACTCTCTGAGATAAGCTGAAGTGCTGGAGACTTGTACTCTTAAGTTCTGCTTAGCAGAAACTGGTTTGCACCTGCACCAACTGGGGGGTTTGTACACAAAAGTTTACAAAGTACATACATGCATTTCTGGAAAGTGGAAAACTCTTCAACTTGTGACCCAAAGACCAGATAGCCAAACTGGGCATAGGCAAAGAAGACGATGAAGAACATGATGGCAAATCCAATGATGTCTTTGGCACAGCGAGATAAAGTGGAGGACAACTGCTCCATTGTTTTGTTAAATCTTACATATTTAAGTACCTGCAAGAGAACAGAACATATTGTTACTGGGGGATCTAAAGGTATTGCAATTTCTTAACAGGACTTCTGGAATGTTATCCATGATCATCATCTACAGGTTAAGTCGTACCTGGGAATGGGGTGTATCTGGAAACACACTAGGATTGGGTGTGTTTCTGGAGAAGATGACTATTCTGCAGGGCAAATACATGTTTGTACTAAAGCTAACAGCATCTGTAGACAGGTCTTTGCTGGGTACTGGTATGTGTGATCAGCTCTAGCAGATATGGACCCCGGCTGAAGGAGACCACAAGCCATTCCACCCTCCTGTGTCTGCAGAGTTGCTAAGGAGCTCTCTTTTACTTTGGGTCTGAAACAAGGCCTGAACAAGCCTTGTTCAATGACAGTCATTAATGTAAAGCACAGTTGTATTACTAAATGAACAGCCTGAAGGGTGGGTGATGCAGGGGGAACGTGGGGCTGGGGTACGGAAGGGGTGTAGTGAGGAAGATTATGCACAGAACTGGTTAACAGCCAGTGCTCCTAAATAGATTCTGTTCCGGCTGGGAGGTGGAGGAAGGCCAAAAGCCTGTTGATTTTAAAAGGATGTGACCTTTCACAATAGCCTGTGTTGAGGTACCTGGGACATGCCTATAAAGCATGATCTCCTCTGGCAGATGTGAGCACCTCCCCTGCCTGTTTCACAGCTGCTTTGTGCTGGAAGTTTTACAAATGCATTAGGGGAGAGAGGGCCTGTAAATAGCCTGGGATCAGGCAAAGCCTTGGGAAGTTTCATCACTGGGAACACTGAGGCGTCCCAAACCGAAGTCACTGATGTCTGTTGGGTACAGGGGAATGGGAGCAGGCCCCAGTCAGGGCCAGCAGGGTTTAGCAGATTAGGGGCAGTGGCAGGCAAAGAGGCAGGGCTGGTTTGGCCCCAGAGCATCTGGTTAGGAACAAAAGTAGCTCCTAATCTTGGAGCAGTTTGCTACTCTGTCCAGAGATCAGCAAATCTATTTGCAAGTAAGAATGAAATTAAAGGTGTCCTGGCACAAAGCCACTTCTGAATCAAGTTCAGACACATTTTGTCTTCCTTTTGGCTATAAAAGCTATGAATAGCTTCACCTATTACAACCATGCCATCTGTATAGGTCAGGCTGTGACCTGGATCATATTGGGTCTAGGAAAATAGTGAGTTTGAGGAGGCTGTTTGGCCATGGTCATTTCCCAGCTGCTCCAATGGAGACAGCTGCCCATGTGCAAAATTCCTTTTTAGATGGGCTTGGAATCTGTGTGACCATGTTTATGAGAAGGAGGTAATTTTAAACTCTTCTGGAATCTCATAAACAAAATTCTCCCTTTTAGCCCCACCTTTGCAATTCACCCATGGAAAGGTAGAAGTGAACACTTATGCCATGCTTAGAAATGCTGATTCTCAAGTACAAAAAAAGGGTATAAGAGCCCATACCTTTATCCAAGCAAAGAAAATGTTGACAGCAATCATATTGTTGTAAAGGACTTGCCAGAATGTAAGGAAATAGAAGTCTGGATATACATTGGCATCAGACAGCAGCTCTTCCATTAGCAGGGACACTTCTACGGTGCTGTAGATATTGAAGGTGATGGCAAGGATGGATACCTGAAGGAAAGCAGAAGCCAGTGAAACTCAAGTCCAGTTACCTGCCTTCTCCTTCAGACTGTCGTTTTGCACAGGAAAGACTGCTTGATTTCAACAGGCCCTTGGGTAGATTTGGAGAACATGAGCTTTTTTGGTCATAATCCGTATATACGAGACTTTATTGGCCAAACCATTTGTAATGGTACTGTGATAATTCTGGGCTTGTGGTATGTAACACGCTGCATGCACTCTAATTTACTGTGTTAGCTCTGTTACATGCTGCTGCTTCCCTGCTCTGCAAAGGTTAAGGCTAAAACAAACAAGGTGGATAACAAGTATAGAAGACGTGGAGCTGCAGCAAGCTGCCAGCAAAGCTAGAAGAGAACAATGAGCCATGTGGCCTCTTCAGTGCAGAACAGTGGGTGACCGACTCAAACCCCACACAGATTTGGGCTGTTCGGCTTGTTGGCTGTCTATCCAGTGCAAGCCTACGCTGGCAAGCACAGAGGTGAAAGTCAAGGGGTAGCTCACCATCAGCAGCATCAAATCCAGCCAGCTCCAACCACTTCTGAAATACTCCCTTTTCAGTTTCACTATCTTTATAGCTTCCTGGATTATGAATGTGATGATAAAGAGGCAAAAGATGATTTCACAAGAAGCCAGGAAGTAATCATATCGTGTGATGTATCTGAGGAGCTTCACAGAGTAGATATGTATAGAGGTGAAAGCACCGCCGGTGGCAGGGAACTCTACCACCAACCTGAAAAAAATTGGGGACTGGTGTTAGTTACCATCCCTTTGAATCATCTCAGCCCTTCATTTTCTAATACTAATTATTACTACATTCATAATACCTTGCTGGAACTCCTACATCTGTAAGGTCTTCCTGTAAGAAACTGTGTCTTGGTAGAGCAAATGTTCACTGTATCCTGAGTTTTTTCCCTCCCCTAGCTGAAAACAGGACTAATAATCCAGTCTCTGACCTTGCAAAAGGCTATGAAATTCCTTCCAGCTGACAGCAGCAACCAGCTGTACAGGCCAAATACCCTCTACTACAAAAAACATGGGAAGGAAGGATCTGGGTCTGCTCCCTGCAAGAAGTGAACTTCTGCATTCTTCATGGATTACTGTCTTGCCAGCTACTACCTGAGAAACCTGGCTGCATATGCCTGAGGTGACCAGCCTTCCTGTGTGTCCTTATGGAAGCATCACGCCTCAGTAAACTGGACTTCACATGCAGTAAAGGTAAGAACTCACTTGACTATACAGAAGAGGTTTAGGTTAGCATTGTATGTTGAGAAGTCGATAAATACAACTCTGGTTCCTCTAGTGAGCCAGTTGTTCTGCTTGAGAGATGCCAACTTCTCCATGCTCTCCTGCTTCGATTTAGGTAAGGTGAACAAATATCCTCCGCTGCCGTACAAGCCCATAGTTCCCAAGTACCACGGGGATAACGAAGTGGCTGGGGTGTATTTCCATCTGTCAGAAATGGGAAAACAAAGCACTCAGCTTACGGAACCTGGACTGAAGTAAGCTTTGCCTTTTATTTTATACAGTCCTTGTTAGTTTTTGTGTTCTTCTGCATCCATGACTGACCAGTTAAGCCAGACCTTTAAATAACACATTTCTTTACATAAAGAATATGGCCTTAAGATACTCACATTTTATTTAGCTGCTCAGTACAGTAACAAAACAGCAGTTGGTTATGAATCTGGACTTCACCCAATGTGGGCCAGACAGTTTATTACCTTAAAGTAGGCAGATGGAGTATCTCTGGTTTCCATAATTCATTGTTCCTGTGGCATGGTCACAGGTTCTTTCATTGTGTTAAATTCATGCTAAATGAAGTGTGTGAAAAGGCCTTTTGGCTCTTGTTTCCAGAGCATTTTAGCATGATTCCAATTTATAAACATGGGATTTAAATTCAAGCCTCATATAATTGAGCATTTCTCCACAGATGATAGTGGAGATAGGCCCACTAACACATGCTTCTGCTGAACTGGGCTTGCTATTTCCAGTTCTTCCTGTCTCTCTGCTATAGATTTCCCATGCCAAATTCCCATCCATAACGTTGGCACAAAAGCAAATCCTTGGTTTATCACAATGTAAACAAGAGGAAAAACTCAGCTAATTGCATGCACTGTTGTGACCAAGTGAATAATAGTGGCATTAAAGCTTTGGTTAGGTTTCCACAAGCATTTCTGTGCTGAAGTAGGATGACTTACTCAGATTCGTTCCTTAGAGCATCGTCAGACCTGTCTTCAGCTTGGTAATGGTACTCACTGTAACAGTCGTCTAAAAAGCTATGGAAATACGGGTAGATGGAGCACGTGTTGTTGCGCACTTTCACCTGTCGAACCTGGGCTACTCCTAGCAGTAAATTCTCATAGTAAATATGGCTGTAGTTCTGCAAGGTTAACGTCGTGTTGTTGTACCATTTGTCCCAGTAGAGTCCATCCAACAGCGGTCCCTCTACAAACTGCACGTACAAGTGAGGTTAAAGTTTCAGAAGAAGATTTAAACACCACTATTGCCCCTCCCTTTAGCATACAAATCTCTACAGGGTTCCCAGGTTACTTCTAGCTACAGAGTCTGAGCTAGAATACAAACAACTCCCACCAATGTACTGTCTTACACATATGATATATTTACATCTTTTTGCTATGAATCAATTTGTTCCCTATGCAATCCTATCAGCCATGTGTAATGGGTGAGACTGTATTCAGGGTGAGACTATAACATCTCTTTAGAATTCTCCTGAATTCTAAACAAATATGTTTAGACACAAACACTATATGTTGTTTTAACAAAATCTGTTGGTTATCTTAATCTCTGACTATCTGGTTTGGGATATGTTTCTGATTAGGGTTTTAGTCATCTGAATCTAAATGAAGTATTTATTTTTGAAGGTGGGGAAAAAACAATCCTTTTTCTGAGTGTTTCTTAGCTGCAGATAAAGAGCATTAAATTTGGGGGGAGCATTATTCCGAGTGCACAACAACATGCCCCCATGGTTTGGGACCATCTGAGCATGCATTACAGCCATTCCTAGTACATCAGCTCACACACTGTAATAGCAAGGGCTCATTATTTGATGGACTGGCAATTACAGACACCATGATAACGGGGAGGGCAATTCTTCCCAATGAATTGTTATAGCCAGGCATTTCCATTTTTAAGGAAGAGTAGGATGAGAAACTTTGCCTCCTGCTGTGAGCTGGGCAATGCTGGTAATTTTGGGAGGTCCTCCACCTAGTAGCGATAACAGAGAGAGGTGTTTTGCAACTGTCACTGGAATACAAGGTCACGCAACAGCAAACCAGGTGAACCAAGATGGTATGTTTTCCAGTGGAAATCGTAAATCTTGGATTGTTTTTAACACCTGAAAGTCAAAAGTAAAGCCCAAATCTTCCTGATTTTATTGAAGCTCTTTTCAAGCTTAATATTGAGAATATGATGCAGCAATTAACTGGCCTATTGTTTTCCTCGACTGATTATTCAGAAGTATCAGTATCAGTGTTTGTTTGTACCCAGAATTTCTCCACATGCATTTTAATAAGTTATTTGCCTTTCTTCAGCTGAAAGCACAACCTCTAGCCCACGGTTTTTAGGAGAACCATAGAATGATTAGGGTTGGAAAGGACCTTAAGATCATCTAGTTCCATGAGACTGTATTGCTCCAAATTAACACTAGTAGATTCTTCTCTTGTTTGTAAGGAAAGCCTTACCTTCCAGAAGTCAGCTTTGGTCCGAATGCTCCCAAAACCATCCTCGCCCTCAGTGGGCTCCATGAAGAGATGGGACATGACTGTGTTCAGGTGGTACATGTCTATGCTCACCATGCCAAACGCCACTGGAAAGAAGGGGCAAAGAGAGGATGCTCACAGCCTAAAATCGGAGCATGACAACAGCTTCTAACCTTGCTTCCGTTGTCCCTAGGTCACCCTGCTAGAGAGAGGCAGATGGAGCGTCTCGATTGAAGCGATGCTTTGGGGTGGATGACGGGAGGAGAAAGGGGATACGGGCAGAGGTAGAGCTCTCACATTGGGTACGTGTCAGCAGGTCCCAAGCCGTTTGATGACTTACGTATGCAGAGGTCTATCAGGAAGATGACGTAGATGACCAGCTCCCGCAGCATGTCCTTCAGCTCCTGTTCGCTGGTGCTGGTCTCCCGGGGCTTCGGGGCACCTGCTCGGGTAAAGGGCGGTGGGGACAGAGCCCGGTCAGGGCACGGAGCCCTCCGGCCCTGGCTTGGGCCGCACCGGGCCGGGGCCCGGCTCTGCTGTGCGGCTCCGCGCCGGCCCCGAGGGGAAGGGAGCGGGGCCGGGCCGGGGAGGGGAGCGGGGCCGCCTGACGCACCGCGGCCGGTCACCCTGTGGTCCACCACGGGCAGCTGCGCCGCTGCCGTGGGCTCCATGGCGGCCGGGCCGGGCTGGGCCGGCTCCCGGCGCTCCCCGGTGTGAGTCTCAACGTGCGGCGGTGAGAGCATACCCCCGCCTCGGGCCGGCGCTTCCCGGCCCTCCCGCCCTCGGAGGTCGCTGTCGGCGTTGCTGTGTGTTGGTTCGGGTCCGTCCTGCCCCGGCGGAGCCCCGCGGGGCAGCGGTGGCAGGTACAGCCCGCGCCGCCAGCCCCGCGCCCGCAGCGGCCCGACGGAGGGCGGGTTAAACGGTGAATTGCGGCTGGTTGCGCCCAGGTTAAACTCGGGTTGTGAGGAGCGCTGGGAACAAGGAGATCTACATCTAAATGTGTGGTGATGCAGCGCTGGTGGGGCTCCCAAACCCGACAAGGACTTGGGATGCTGCTGTGCCAGCCCTGGTGCTGCTGCTCAGCGCTGATGCCGTGCTCTGGTCCAAGCAGTGCAGCATCTTTATGTTCACAAGTAGCATATAAGTGATGGGGTATCAATCTGTTTGATCAGCTCAAACCCACTAGAGGACTTATTTCAGTGTGTTTCATTGCTTGGGCAGCCCAGAGGAGAAGGATGGTGATAGAGCTGTTTTGTTTTGTTTTGTTAGGTGTTTAATAGCCAGCGTTATGCTGTTCAGATCTGAGAGTTTATTTAATGGTACTGCAGCACTGGGTGAAGCTGAGGCCTCATTTTTTCCATGCTGGAAGATGCTCTTGGGGTTTGCTGACGAGCAGCAGCATTACTGTGCAACCCCCAAGAGCTCATTCCACGCACAAATTTCCTTTTAGAAAGTACAGTGGAAAAATCTTAAGACATTAGGTTTGTTGGAGTTGGGCAAAATCACATTTCATGGTATTTATTATTATTATTCTGAGCAAGGTGGCTGTGAATAGCAGCACACAAACCATTTGGATGATTCAAAGCACAGCTTGTTGAGAGTCAGCAGTCAGGTAAGCCACAGCTAGCCCTTGATTAAAGGAGCAAGGAGGGAAAACAAAGCTTTAATGCTTCAAACGATGCAGGGCAGCTTTTGGGTCAAGTGTGCAAGGAGAAAAAAAGATTAATGTTGCTTCATTGACATGGTTTAGTGTTAAGGGAGCGCCAGCATCTAGTTTATAGATATCGGGAAAGAAACGATGTGGGGAGCAGACAGGGGAGGGAAGCAGTGGCAGACTTAGGAGGGTAAGTCAGAATCCACCTTTGCCAGGCTGCAGCTGATGTTAGACATCCATAAGCTGGTTTTAACAGATCAAGGAAGAATCAGAGGAAGAATGTTGGTTATTCAAAGTTTTATTTGCCTCTAATTTATTCTCATAAAAACACCCTAGTCTATTTGGTTTTAGTATCCAGACAGTACAGACTTCCGATACTATCAAGAGTGATATTAGAGCAGCAGTACAAACCAACCTACTTCAGCATGTAACCAAGCACAGGTGGAACTAAACCCACCCACACTTGTACAAACTAATTAGCCTGCTTTCTTAGGCTTTATAGTTAAAATACAATACTCAGTAAATGGTTATAGTCACCAAACCGTATAAATAAAATCTAACATGGTAAAATGGGAACAGCTGAATGTGCGAGAGTCAAAGTAAAAATCTGTAGATAGGTATTTTGCTAATTAGAGCAATCACCAGTTAACTGCATCTATGTTGTAACTGTCTCTTACAGGTGTGAGATTTCCTCTTCGTTTCCAGTTAAAGTTCATCACTTTCATACAGTCCAGACTGCTCAGCCAAGCGCTGAAACTCTCCTTCTGGTGAGAAAGCTTGTTTCACATCCAGTCCTCTTCCATTAAGTGCCAAATACTTGCTAAAAGTTGGTCGAACCCGTAACTGCTTTGGGGCTGGAAGTGGTTTGTGTGTATGTGCTGGAAGAGAGAAAATAATCCTCTTTCAGTGTCTGTGGAAAGAGTCACGGCAGAGCAACCCAGTTGCTTTTTATCTGCAGCATTAACTGGCAAACCCTTAGGAAGAATTTAACAGACCAAGCCTGTATCTCAGACACCAGGGATTTATATTCACCCTCCTTGGCATCAATCAAATTGTAGTCTTTAAACAGTGCAGGCAGTAGACAATGTGCAAAGGACACATCACAGTGGCCTGACGCTTAACAAAAGAGTTTTTCCTGGGATAATTACATTTTGTCTGGGTCCCTGTGTTTGGAAAGCAATCCCCCCAGCACTCAAAGCTTCATTAGGTTCATCTTGAGGGTCTGCTCTGAGTGCCAGTGCCAGTGGCAGTTTCAGTTGTGGTTGTGGCACTATGATGTGGTACTTACTTGCAACCTCTAGCCTGGCGTGGCACGTGGCCACTCCTGCTCCGTTGACAGCAGACACGGTGTACCAACCAGCATCTTTCTTGTTTGCATTATGAATCAGGAGGCAAATCCTTCCAGTATTGTCATGTAACAAGCTGGAAAATGAAAGTGTTTGTGTAAGTGCCACTTTAGGAGAGAAGACTTTGAAATCAGAGAGTCAGTTTACATGCTGAGAGCTGAGAAAGCCCTAGAACAATTCTTGCAGGGCACTGCAAGCTATTTAGACATAAACACTGCATTTGTATTGTAAGCCACTAGTGATGCCAGGCCAGGTTGGACAGGGCTTTGAGCAACCTGCTCTAGTGGAAGGTGTCCATGGCAGGGGATTGGAACTAGATGAGCTTTAAGGTCCCTTCCAAATCAAACCATTCTAGGATTCACATCATGTGAATCATGTCATCACATCATTCCGGTGGCATCAAGGCCCTTCTGTAGTCCCATTACATCAGCACATAATGAATGCATTGCATGTTTCAGTCCTAAATCCAGGCTTCTCCGTGGGCCTTGTAACTGCTGCTAGAATTCAGGGTAGCATCTGGTCACAGTTTTCAATCTGTGCCCTCAAAAGCAAGACTTATGGTCCATGTTCACTATGTGTCATAAACAAGGGGCAGATCTAGCTTTCCAGCTTGCTACTTTTAGAAACCAGCCGATTTGGCTTAACAAATACTGGTTATTGTTTTCTAACACACCAACTCATTAGTAGGATACCTTATTCGGTCTGTATTATATTGTACCATTTCGTTGTTTCTTTTCCAATAAATCCGGGGTGTTGGGATAGCAGAGATCTGGCATTCGAGTCTGGCTGTATCTCCTTCAAAAACCTTTTTGCTTTGTGGCTTGAAGATGAAAGTTGGAGGTGTGTGATGTTCTTTGGCTAAATGAAAGAAGATAAAGAGGAGTTACTGTAAGTACAGAATGCTAATATCAGGCTTGGCTTTTAAGATTTCAGAATGTTAAATTCAGGGGGGCACATGTTCCTTACTGCACCTCCTTAGCATGCAGACAGTTCCCATGAGTTTAAGGGTGTAGTAGATACAATACAATTTAGGAGGAGAGCCAGTCAACATAGGTTATCAATCCTGGGAGATTAACAACTCCCAAATTCTGGACATCCCACTACATCTAAATGTCCCACTTAAAAGTGCTTTGAAGAAGTATGACATCCTGGATGTATGTATTAAAACAGTCTTGGAAAAGGTAAGGTGTTTGTTATCATGTGAGTCTGGATATCTGGAGATCTAGCTCTGCTTAATTGTTTTGTGTCCCAAACACATGGAGGAAGGCACTAGATTACTGAGATTTTCCATGTGTGGTCAGGTAGTTATTAGAGCTCTCAGTCTTACCAATTACTTCCACTTTTACTGCAAAAGATGATTCTCCTGCACGGTTGACAGCCACACATTCATATGTCCCTGCATCAGATGATTTGACTGCTTCAAAAATAAATGAGTGGAATCCCTTTTCTGACACTATCATTTTGTGGAACTGATCTTGATGAACCATCCTTCCGTTCTGATACCACATCACATCTGGAGTTGGCAGCCCACTAACCTGTGAAGGAGAGGAAAGCAGTGAAGAGTTAAAACAGTTTTTGGATCATAAAAGCTCTTCAATGCTATGGGGATTTTGATGCCCATAGATGATCAAATCATGATCCTACTGCAAAATTTTACAGTCTTGCCTAGTTTTGAATATTAATGCAGAGCTACAGAGAGGAAGGCTTGTGGAAAGATGAGCTTTAGCTACAAGGTGATAGATGCTGTACCTACAACCCCCTGTTTCCATCTTGTAAGGTAGTCTTGATTAGGCCAAAGATACTCCTTGTGGCTTCGTAGAAGGGGAAACTCACTCTTTTGATCCCACAGCTCACCCTGTCAGCAGTGCTGATATGCACACTGTTTGGATATAATGTACGTAAATAAACTGTCCTGCAGACATGTTCCAGGTTGTCCACAACGTTCAGCAGCAAAATGGCTAAAGGTCGTGCCAAGTCTGGCAAGAGTTTACTTAAGAGGTCAGAAGTGATTAGGGAAAACGAAGCCAAACCACAATCAGCAAACAGCTTTTGCAGTGAAGTTGCATGTGCAGATCTAGGTTCTCTCTTACCCTTGGGTTGGGACAATGGCCATGCAGTTTCAGGCCATTTTGTCTATTTGTAATTAGGGCATTTTCTTGCCAGATTATCTGCTCCAGTTGCCTCAGAGAAGACTCATTAAAGGCAGGCTAGTCCTAAACAGGTCTTGCTGGACATGTCTTTGGGATGTGTCCACTGAAAAGCACAAGGTTCCCTCCCAAAATGCCTTCTTTCAGCAGAGTCTTAATATTCATTCTTCCCAATGAGCTCTAGAAGGTGTTCTGTGGTGGTCCATATTTACCACTATTAACTTGAACCATATTCTTATTCAGCTAATTCCATTTACATTTTCCAAGGGGAAAACATTTAGCCATCTCCTGTTTCGAGGTTTACATTGCCTGGAGAGACCCTGCACCATCTGCCATTAGTGCTCTGGCTTATTAAAGTGCAAAGGCACTGCAGTGCAGAGACCTCTCTCCATGCTACACACCCCACAGAGCTAAGGGAGCTGCTAGTGAAAGGCTGGCATTACTTTGAAGTCGAGCCTGCAGAACCGTCCCTCCTCAATGATTACGTCTTCAGGCACTTGTGTAAAACGTGGCTGAAAAAACTTCTCCTGGATTGAGTCATGTCCACGTTCATCTCCTCTTGAGGACGGTCTGCTCCTAAAAAGTGGGCAGGAAAAGTTAATTGTGTAGATGTTACCACAGCATAAGTGACATTGAAACACTGATTGCAGCTGAAGTCCCTCAACATGTTCAGGAGTCCAGAACTACAGTTCTGGTTTGTTTTTCAGCTGGAAGGCATGGGTTTGATCACTTGTCGTGCTTACGTTGTTCAATTCAACACAGAAACACGACATATGAAGCCTTCATCTTTGGCCTCATATCCAAGAGAATTTACAAGGCTGTGTTTCATCATGCTGTGTTTCAGCATTTACATTGTCAGACCTTGCTGTGACTAGAGAGTAATCTTCTAGAATACGAAGCGTATTTGCCCTAGGTACGCTGAGCCTTTAAACCTCCAGTGTTAGAGTTGACTGGATTAAGATCAAAGGCATCATCAGCCATCCACAAATGGCAGCATTTTAGTTGAAAGGAAAAGAATGGATTTAGTAATTACTGCTTTAGAAAAAGTGATAAGTAGTGAAGTAAAACTAACATTGCCTAGAAACTTTTGAAGTAAGGTCTTGAAGAGTAGCAGAGCACAAGTTCATGCCTTACCTTACGTGTGTTGTAGGAACCTGCAGCCTGATGTTTTCCGCATTCTGGTGCTTGGAAAGACAAAAAGGAAAAGGTGAATTAACATAGAGAGGCAGTTTTATCTATAAACTGAACAAGAAGCCATTTTAATTTCGTGTACTGATTTCTGCTTAAAAGGAAGATGAATACTCCAGGAGTCATTGAGACAAGAGGTAAAGGAACTCGCATCAGGAGCTAATACACTGCTTTCACCCTCAGCTTTGCCATAACAGTAACAAGTACTATTAATAGGATGGCACGACTTCTCATCACTCTGCACAGGTGATAGGTGCAGCAGTTTTTGTCTGGCACACAATGCCTTTGGCCAGCCAATAACCTTTGTTAGAGGGGAATAGTACTACTGGCAGTATCTAAAATGAGAGCAAAGTACAGAGTGTCCTTCCCTATAGCAGGAATAGAAGTGGAATCGCTGGCAAGAGCACTGTATTGTGCCCACTTAAATATGGGACCAAGAGCAATGGACACATGCTGAGCTGGAAAATTTTTCTCTTTCTAGATCACAGCACCAACTAAGCTCGCTGACAACTCCACCATCACATGAGTGAATCTGCTGCAGTACCCAGGATTGATCCCTGCTAGGAGCTTGCGTGTGTGGAAAATGCAGTTTATTACCAGTGACTCGTTTTAGCAATGGAGTCAGAGGAGACGCTGCGTGGAAGCTTCTGGGGTGTTTGCACTGAGCCATTATGATGCTTGGTTCTGCGCTCTGTAGTCTAGTCCTGTGGAACATTTAAGCCTGGGTTTAAGCTTCAAGCACAGAAGCAGCCTTAAGTTCAGGGGAAGCATTATGTGAATGAGGGTTTTGCTGGACTGAACTCAATGCTTAGTGCAAAGGCAATTGTTTGTATTTGCTCATTTATACCAGCTCTGTACAATTACTACTTGTCTTGTGAAATGATGCTGTAATGATGGAGCTGCTGATAATTCTAATGCTCCATTATATGGACTGACTGTGTAGTTAAGTTCCTGAGGAATCAGGAAGCTGAATGATGTATCAGTGACTACAATATTTAAAAATAAGACTGAACAATGGGAATAAGATCTCCCCATCTCTCCTCCCAATACACCTTTTTATGCAGCATTTCACACACCCTCAAAAGCTGTCAGTTGTCAGTCATCCTGTTTCGACTGTTCCCTTGCTCTCTGCAAAAGATGAGGCTTCCCTTGCTCTGACATCCCTAATATTCCCTTCCTGCCTGCTCCTGCCAGGTGATTGTTGGGGAGAAATAGCTCAAATGGCAGATTTCTCCCTTGCTGTGATCATAAGTGTTTCTTCTATGGAAGAGTTTTGCTAATTAGACTGTGGAAGGTGCATGCCAGCCTGCTGGCTTTCTGTGCATGCAGCAGGAGGGATGTTTTCTTTGGCTGCACAGGTACCCAGTGCTATACCACAGACATTTCCACTAACTTTGATCACAGGAGTGCCAAAGAGAGCTTTTAACTGGCCTGAATAACCAAAGAGTGATACAAGCCTCCAACTAAGATGCTTCTGAAAATGCCAGGAGTGATAGATTCTCTTCTGTCAGCGTGTGGGCTGCTAAAATAACTGCTTTGCTTTCTCTTAACGAATGCAGGCCCCTGGAGGGGCTAAAACTCAACTGATCCCACCCCAAGGCCCTGACCTCTTGTAGTGAATGTCACTTGCTCTGAGCAGTGACAGGTGTAAATCTTGCTGTCCTGGCCCAGTCTGAACTCGGGCTGTTAGTGTGGGTACCTGTATCACTCGCCGTGCTGCTCCCTGCCTGTCACACAACAGGGCTGTGCAGCAGCTGTTGTAATTCCTCCTTGGTGAGGTTATTCCTACAGATCAGGCCCAGCAAAGGGATGGTGTCTGAATTCCCTCCTCCTGCCACCACTCCCCAAAAAAACCCCAAATCCCTACTAAAGTGAGAGCAGACCCCTTCCATCCCCTGCACTGTTACCAGATAAACCCCATCTCTCTGCCCTGTTCAGGTACAAGCAAGTCACAGCACAAGCACCAATAAATCATTGTTCTAGAGACAGGTCCCATTTTACCTGTGCGTTCTGCATGTTGTCTTCACTTTGTGTTTCCAACACGGATGCAGCATTTACTGGTCCGAGCAGCCTGCGAGCCATTCTTTCTTCATAAGTTAATCGCTTAAAGCAGAGCAGAGAGGAATTCTAGTCAGAAGTCCATTTACTATTTCAGGTCAGCTTGTAAGAGCATAGTAATATGCCACAAATTCAGGGTATTGTCAATAGGAGCAGTGGCTGAATAGAAACCCCACGTCTGTTCCAGAGGGTTTGCAGTCTGTGATGCCTACTGAAGTCAGCCTCAATATATACAGCGCTGAAATGCATCAAAGATTAAACTGCCTGTTCATCAAAGCCTCTCTAATGCCATCTGTGGCCTTCCACCCCTCCTCTTTCTCCACTGGGATTATTTATGGGTAACTGATGGCATTATCTCAGAAGCCAGAGTAAGTCCCAGGGTACCTTTCTGTTAGCGCTGGGAAAACTTCCCAAATCATTCAGCTGTGGATTTACTTCAGGAGCTAGAGGCGTGATGGATGCTACCTCCCCTACTCCCAAAAAAGCAAGAGCCACACCAGCAGCAGACACAGCCAGAGAGGAGCACCACTACCCTGAAAGCACAAGGGAAGCTTATGCCAGCGCAACAGCCGCCTTATGGAATGCTGAGAGGAGGCAAGAACACATTTCAGTAGGAACAATAAGTTCCCATAATACATATGCAACACACAGGGATAAATATGAGCAGATTTACATTGAAGTTCTGTCAGCTGGGTTACTTTAGAAGGGTACCTCAGCCCCCTGAGCACCAGAACACCTGATTCTTCACTTCCCACAAAGTTTACCTTGGGGTTAGATTTTGTGATGGGAGGACAAGCTCTGACTGGATTTCTGCTGTGTATGGGATGTGTGTGTAGCTACTCCTGGGTCAATAAAGGTTGAAGGAGGCTTCTGGGACTTTTCTTTGGAAGAGAATGAGAGACCTTTTGGAAAACCTATGAAAGCTTAATATCCCCGAGGTCATTACGGCTGTATCAAGTGTGGCTGAGATTGGCCAGTTGGTTCAGGCGTTGCTGGAGGACAAGGGGAGGAGGACACAGCACAGCGATTGCATAAGCCTTATTTTTAGCCTGGCTTCCTATGGGAAGAAAAGCTGGCTTGCAATGGCAGGCTTTCTTACAGCAGATAGGACATTCCTGGTAGGGACACATGAAGTCAGATTTGACCTAATGTATTTTTTTCCTTCAATATTTAAAATCATATATATGACACAGACCTGTTCCTACTGATAGTAATGGAAAAACTCTTTTCTACTTCAGGGAAAAGAAGATGGAAACTTTAAACATTGGGCTTTTACCAGTCTGCCTCCAGTCAGCAGGAAGGTTCCCATGTTAGAGACCTGCTCGCTTTAGCTTGCTGTAATGTGCTTTCCTGCTGGTAAGCAATTTTTCCTCCTAGATTTGGATTTCTTGGTCAAGGGGATTGCATTTTGTTCCTTTGCAGAATATGTACGTAGGTACTGAGACTAAGAGTCCTTCTTAGAGGAGACAGACTTAATGATAAGAGCTCGTGTAATTTCTTTGATTTGTTGTTCATATAAAAAGAAAGCAAAGAGATATACCACATGTGGTGATGGTGTCTAGAATGAGCTTTCAAATATTGGTACTTCTCCAAGTGTCTAATGATTCGGCGTGGTTTATTAACCCCAGCATAGAAAGCCAGCGTGAAATGGTGTCTGGAGAACTGAGAGATTCTCCCTGGGTTTCTAGTTGTCTGTGGATGTGATGTTCAGCAGAATCCCTGGCAGAGTTCAAGTTCATACCACGTTCTAAACAGGTACCTTTCTCCCAATCCTGGCCTTATTAAATTGATTGCACACATTCAAAGACAGCTTGAATGGTGTGTGCTGGCCAAGAAGGTAAGATAAGAGGGAGAGGCATTAGCAGATTAAACCTATCTTGCTGCATCAGATGGCTTTCAGAAGCTAACGCATCCCTTTCTGAAGTCATGGGAGGTGCAGACATTCAGTTGCCACAGTACGTGTCTATGAACAGATTTACAGCAACACATTCTGCCAGGGAGAATCTCTCAGTTCTCCAGACACCATTTCACGCTGGCTTTCTATGCTGGGGTTAATAAACCACGCCGAATCATTAGACACTTGGAGAAGTACCAATATTTGAAAGCTCATTCTTGCCACACATTCAGTGTTTGGGCAGTGTTGCTCCAGCATTTCCTTCTTTCAGCTCAGTTTGGGGGCTCCAGCCTCTGGGGCACTAGAACTATTTTCCCCATCCCTGCTTGCACTACTGAGAGTCAGAGCAAACTGATTCTTTCCTCAGGGGGTTTCCCTTACCTGGTTGCCATTCTGGAGAAGGTTGTCTTTGCATCGGAGTTTCTTTTCCAAGTCCTGAATGAGGGCTTCTTTTGTTCCTCGAATTTCATGGTCTGATGTCTTCTGCATAGAGTTGATGCTAGCTTGTTTGTTATACATTGGTTGTGAGTAACTACTCATGCAGGAAGAGAAAACAAAGTTATTCCTGTAGGCCTGCTTGACTGTTTGCTACAGCTTCACAGAATGCACACAAAATGAACCTGCTACCTAGAAACCGTGCTTCAAATGAACCCATATGGCATTTGCGAGATAGGTGGGCTGGGTGGCATAACTGAGTATCAAAAACTGAAGGGGAAGAAGCATCACGGTCTAACCAAGCCACCGATTTCCTCCCACAACACTTGCAGCAGTTTGCTGTGGGTGGCTGTTCAGCATCCCTACACCCTGCAGTGTCCCTGCCAGGACTCAGATGTGTGCTAGCAGTGTTTTGAGGGAGCCACTAACTCCACTGAGCAATGTGAGCCCATTTGGGAGCAAGTTCCCCCTCAGAAACTGCATTCCTTTGCAATTACAACTGTTTGTAAGGCCCTGGTGCTGCAAATACTCAGCAAGGACACAAACTACTTGACTAGGTATGAGCAAATAGCTTATTAGTTGTCCTCTTCTTCTTGGCCCCAAAAAGTTATCTCACATAGCATTTCTGTCCAGATGGTCAATAGCCGACCTCACCCCAAACCAGGCTGGGTCTTTAGGAGCCCCCCACATAGCCTGGTCCTGTAGTCCATAGTCAAGAGACACAATCAAGTTTTGGAGTTAGATCATAGACCTTCTGAAAGGTGCTAGGGAAGCAGAAGCATCCCTCAAAACATGTTGCAAAGGTCTGCTCGAGGTCAGAGCACTCTGTGCTGACAGGGTCTAACCCAGTTTGTTACACACAGCATGGCCCCGATGCTGCACTTGTGTTCAGCAATTATTTCTACTCAAAATCCTCTTTCTCCTGTCACTTGGGAATTTGTTCTGCTGGTTACAATAGGCTAAAAGGGTTATAATTCTGGAATGTATTCCCAGCACTGCTCGGACTTAATAACTTGCCCAAGTTATAACTTAAAAACGTTAATAATTTGCCCAACAGATTAATACATCTCCTGTCCCCGTCTGCCCATTGTAGCATGGTTAGGAAAAGAATTCCTCAACTCACAGGATGTTGCATCTAAAAGCAGCTTATATGAAACGCATAGTGAGGCACTAAAGCCCTTTGCTATGAAGACAGCCCCACACTACACACATATAGAACTCAGCAGTTACTCCACATGCTCCTGCAGTACTTTTAAGCAATAGCCCACTCCGTCTTACCTTTCCACTGCCCACAGTGCTGTGATTCAAAGAAATCCCAGAAACATTCAGGTTTCCTGACTTCAAACTGGTGCTTAAACCTGAATTTATACCCAAGCCAGCAGGACCCCAGCCCCCGTCACCTTTCTAACATCCTCAGTTGAGTGTGGTGTGTTCTACACTGACTTTCCCCCAGACTTCCAGCTAATATTGGCAGGAATACAAGTTTGTGAGAAGGCAAGACCTAGCTCCCTCTGACATCTCACTGACCTTGGAAGATATTTGGATTGGAGCCCAAAGGCAAAACGATATAATACATATTCAGGAAAGAATTTAGGCTTTGGTCTGAAGGGGTAAAGTTTTCAAGTGGCCGTCTTTCTGTGATGATTGTAGGTGACTCTAGAGTCACTGTATCGTAGGTGAGTGTAGAGTCCCATTGTGATGTAGAACATGAAAATACTGCTGAGACTTACTAGGAACCTTGTTTAGATGTGGGAATACTACTGCCTTCCCCCTGCCTTCCCATTCATAAGCCATGTTTGCTGAGAGAAATTCATTTGAGATGGGTGTCCATCCTCTGTTCTGAATACCCTTAAATAAGAGATTTCCATCAAATCGAACTGAACAATTCAAACTGACTCCAGAAAAGCTGCCCAGCAGCCTGTGACATGACTGCTGTGCAGTTTAATTCCTGGTTGGATACCCATCTGTCCCACACAGACACCAAGGGCAAGCACTCAGCCTCCTAACCCGAATCATGCAGAGTCCTGCCTCAAACATCAGAAGTCAATGGGGGTTGTCCCATCGGCTTCGGCCAAGCCCGTGCTTCATCGGATGTTTGGATTTGGGATGGTCAGTGCATGGGAGAGGCCAGGCCAGAGGAAAGCAAGGGGAGGTTAGAAGCCTGTATATACTTACTGAGGTTCCATAGGAGAAGGAGTTTGGCTGTTATAGTCGGGCTGCGAGGGTAGCACTGAGCACAGGAATGCTGCGGGGGGTTGGTTAGGCATGGATATAAGCCGCTGCCCGGATGAGGAGCTAGCAGGAGACTGCGCAGATGCAGGAGTGACGGGATATGTGGATTCCTTAGGGGCACTACAGGAAGGCGAGGAGAGCGTGATTGAAGAGCTCAGCGATGATGAGGAGGAGAATTTCTGCCCGCTGGGGTTACGAGGCTGTATTAGGATGGAGGATTGTTTGAGTTGTCTGCTTGACTCTGTAGAGGCTGCGGGTCCCGGAGGCTGCTGTTGCCCTTGGCACACATTTTTAGACTGGATAAAGTGTTTTGGACGCTCGTAGTTAAACATGGTTGGTTGACACATAGAGGAAACGGATGGGAAATTAGGGACACTCATAGGAGAGGTTTCGCGGCTGTCCTGGGTTTTTGTTGGTGATAACTGGCTTTGGATGGGTGCCTGGTAAAAACTAGGTGGTAGGCCACGAAAGCTGTCTTGGCTGGGCTCCTGGATAGAATGGAACCCTTGCCTTGCAGAATAGAGGCTTTCTTGGTGTGGATTTTCCCTTCAGGAAGACAATACAGATAAAATAAATTGCACATCACCATTTGAACCACAAAAATACTGTGTTGTGAGCAGTCATTAGCTATCCAAAGTGTAGGAAGTTCAGGCAACTGGCAACTAAAGCTTGAGCTTAAAATGAAGAGATTTAAGATTGATTAGAACTATTCCAGGACTGTATGAGCATTTTGGATTCCAATAACAAGTTATGCACTCTGGCTCGGGTGCAGGGCTATCTTATCTGCAAGAGCCCAGTAAATTCTAAAAGAAACAGCAAGAGGTTTATTGAGATGACACCTTCAAAAGCCTACAAATAATCATAGGAACTACTATGCAGGGTAATTTGCCACGCATCATCTTAACTAAAGATCTCTGGCTCGTGCAGTGTTGTGCCCTGTCAAAATACTACATGTACTATTACTCAGAGAATTGCCCATTTGTTCTGATATATTCCTTATGCCATAGGGAAGCATGAAACAGGTTCCACTTTATGCCTAAAACTAAACCTTTGAAACCAAGTATCCTGATTTCTTCTTTAATAGGTTTTGGATTCACAGCTTTTTATACCCAATTCACATTTCACGTTGGAATGCCAAGGATTGTGCTTCTCCAGATTTGCTGGTGGGGCTAATAATTGCCAGGATGACACAGCTGCAGGATAAAGCAGGGCAAGCCAAGCTGCTCGAAGGTCCTGCAGTTGTTTTGCATGTCCTTAATATCTAACTCCAGGTTTTTCATCAACTCAAAACCCAGGAAAGTTTTACTAGAGCGAACTGAGCAAGTTTAATCAGAACTGACATCCGGGATAACTAAACAACCCCCAGAATAAACTATAAAGCTGCTAATAAAAAGTGAGAATATAAATCCACACAGTTACATGTGCTGGAAAAAATGGTAATCTTGCCCCAGTGAGCTCAGCTGTTTCACTGCTATATATACCCCGTATATTGTATCTCTCTCCTCGGAGAGCCCGGGAAGGGCTCTGCGGGGTCATAAATTCCCGTGGGGGGAGATGACTGAAGACATCAGTCTCCTTTTAAAGCTTCAGAGCTTTCACTTCCTAAAGGTAATTGTGAATATTAGTTGTAAATTGACTGTACAGAAACAGAGATTTTCTAGTAAAAATTCCCCAGCTTTCCCCTTGTTGTGCTGTTGGAATCTGAAGCTGGCTTAAATTTTAAGAGTGTGTCCAAAATATGGTCTTTTTTGCTGGTGCAGAAAACTCGTTGGATCTTGGTTTTATACCATTTTACATCATTATCTGTGCACAGATCCATTCATTTAACCTCCGGGCTGTGCACAGAAACCAACACTTACTTTGTTCTCTAGAATCGCTGTGATTTCTAGAATCACTTTGTTTTCTGGAATACTGCACTTAGGATACAATGCACAGATTCACTCGTCACAGCAAGGGGTAAGTTCTGTTTTCCTCAAACCATTCCACCTTGATCTGGGGTGGAAAAACGCAATAAATCCAAAGCGACTTTTGACCTTGCAAGACGAAAACAAGAAGTAATAACAGCAAATCGCTGATTTCCCCATCGCTGCCTCCCAGGTTCCCTTTTCCACCGCACTGACGGTGTTCCCGCTCCTCGCTATCTCACTCCAGCTCCCTAAAGGGCTTCGAAGCGCAAAGTGACGCTGCAAACCCCCAGCCGCAGCCCCTTACCTACCGCCTGGGCGCTGTCACCGGGCTGCGACCGGAGGGAGGGTCGGGACGGGGCCTCGCCCGCGGAGCGGGGCCGCGGCTTTAATGCGCTGCCCGCGGGTGGCACCGCGCTGCCCGTCACCGCTGTCAGAATAAGAGTCTCCCGGCCCCGAGGGGCGGGAGCGGGTTTTGGCAGGTGCCCCCGCTCAGCGGATCACCCGGGAGCAGCGGGACCCGCTCCCGCAGCCCCCGGACCCGGGTCTGCCCGCCCCGAGGTGGGAAGAGCCGGTGCCCGGCGGTGCCGCTCGCACCCGGGACGGTCCCGGGGGGAACGGGAGCAGCCGGTAGCGATAGAACAGAGAAGCCGCGGCTGCCCCGAGCAGCCGCCGGGGAGCAGCGAGGAAGGACTGCTGCAACACGCTTCAGCATCCCTAAATCCCGCTTCGTTATCTCACTGGAATTCCTTTTTTAATCCATTTACTAATTAGCTGCCTCTGCAGTGATACCGCTCTGTTACTGCTTTTAAAGCTGTGTGGTTAAAGGCAACACTTGAAAGGCAGAGGTAAATCTCTAAACGGCTACCCAGCAGCAGAGCCGGCCAAGCCTGGTGCTACTCACACCTCTGCTTCATCAGAGCAATGGCATGACTTATGGATGTGTCTGAAGGGACACAAATAAAATATACTTGGTGGTAAAATGTTATTTGATTTTTTTTTATTGCTGTTTGTGGGTATTATTACAGGTATTTATTTGAATTACTTGGACCTGTTGGAGCAAGTGCGGAGGAGGCCATGAAGATGCTCAGAGGGCACCTCTGCTCTGGAGCCAGGCTGAGAGAGCTGGGCTGGTTCAGCCTGGGGAAGAGAAGGCTCCTTAAGGGGAGACCTTAGAGCAGCTCCAGTGCCTAAAGGGGCTACAAGAAACCTGGAGAGGGGCTTTGGGTAAGGGCCTGTAGGGACAGGACAAGGGGAATGGCTTTAACCTGCCAGAGGGGAGATTGAGATGAGCTCTTAGGCAAGAATTCTTCCCTGTGAGGGTGCTGAGGTGCTGGCACAGGGTGCCCAGAGAAGCTGTGGCTGCCCCATCCCTGGCAGTGTTCAAGGCCAGGTTGGACACAGGGGCTTGGAGCAACCTGCTCTAGTGGAAGGTGTCCCTGCCCATGGCAGGGGTTGGAACTGGATGAGCTTTAATGTCCCTTCAACCCAAACCAGTCTGGGATTAAATGATGCAGCTGTGGTATTTTTGCCAGAACAGCAACAGATCCTGCTGGCTGGCAGATTAGGTGATTTATATCCCTTTAATAACAGGCTTCAATGCTTAATTACATCTTACTTAAAACACTATAATGTTAATTTATCTGAATTATACTTTAGCAACTCTTGCCTTACATACCCACTATTATTTAAACCCCTCAACCCATAGCTGGGCTGCGTGGGGTCCCTCAGTTTCCTCCCTTTACTGCACTGGTGAGTCTTAAAGCAGAGCTGATCTTCAGGAGTTAATCCACACTTCGTGTTTGTATTCAAACATCAGCTCATCATTTGTGAACTAAATCTACATGGCAGGTGTTAATTGAGTGCTAATTTACTTGAATACCTCATCGTGAAAGTGATTAAGGGAGGAAGCGAGGAAGTGGGGCCCTGGCTGTTGGAGAGGTTATTGGCTTTTTAAGTAATAAGGATTTAACTTGCACAGAGAGAGTTGAGTATTAAAAGAAGGTAAATGTAGGGAGCTGTGAGCATGTTAAAGGTCAGGCTCTGCGCTCACACAGGCTCCCTGGCTCCTCATCTTCTTCAATGAGGGTACAGTATGCTTGTTTCAGAACTAAAGCTGGCTGTAAGGCAACGCTTTATACACTTAAAGACTGGACATGGCTAGGACGGCTTGTGTACAAGAGAAGCAACAGGAAAACATGAGGTCCAGAAGGTAGGAATAACACTGAAAGAACTAGAAGCTGGACTGATAGAGGCAGAGGAATAAACCTCCCAGGCTGTGCTAGGGTAACTTAACAGCACTGCCCAGCACTGCGAGGTGTTAGAAACAGCTTTTCTGCACTGCTTCAGTTTACTTTCTATGAACGGTGACGTGCTGGGTCTGATCAGATTTTCCTGCTTGACTCATACAGCAAAAACTGCCTAGAAAAAAGTTAAGAATCTTCTGCTTATTTATTAGGGACTCTTCAAAGCTATCTGGGAGTGTACTCAGTGCTTGAAGCGTCTTCTTTTGCTTGGATTAAGTTAATAATCATTATAGATTTTATTCTTCTTTAAGGCTGTTGAGAAGGACACTGTAAGCTGCAGCTATAAAGGCTCAGAAAGGAGTAGCTGGTAGTGACATGTCTTGTAGAGCTGCACTTTGTAGCTTTTGTAGAGTGGCTGTTGCTAAGCAATGATTTGGAGACTATGAGTACGAGGACTTCATTCATTTTATAGTTATTCTCCGTAACAGCTTTGTTCTGTCATCAGTGTCTTTGTTGGTATTTCTTTTTGTCTCTGGTAATACCGTTGCAACCACGTACCCTACGTGAGAGTTATACTCTCATGTAGCTAAATCTGGCTAACAAGGCAGTTATTGTACAGCTCATCATTAGAGATGATTGCTTGGTTTGAGGTTACAGCAACATTTACAACGCTGAGTCTTTTCAGCATGATGTTTTAAAGCACATGAGCTTTAAAGACATTTAAATGCTCATAGATGGGTATATCTACAAACTTTAATAGTTTTCTTGTTGTATCTTGAGACGTGTAAATGCTTTCCAATACGTGGTTAGCATTGTTGTCAATCAAAAGCACTCTGCAGCTCTAGACTAGTTAACGTTTCATATAATCTAATTCTTATAAAGCTATTACATAGCCGATCTTGGTGGTATCTTATTTCTCTTCACGCAGGGTATCAGGTGCTGCAGTTCACTGATACTGCTGCAAGTGATAAACTTTACAAGCAGTTATCCTGAGCAGCATCATCCAAAAGAGCTACCCCACAGCTTGCTTGTTAGAAATGCCAAAACACAGGCTTTTTGCTGCCTTGAAGAGGGATTGGAAAACTACTCCTGTTCTAAAAGGACGGGTAGCAAATATCTCCTACTGCCTTATCTCTTCCAAGAGGTAATTATGCTAATAATTATTTTATAAAGGCTTTACTATTTGCTCTACAGACAATTAGCAATGTGCTCTTGTTTCAACCAATCATCAGGTAATGATCACAAGCAAAGCAGTGTTGTTCTGCATTAGATACTCCCAAGCAAACAGCCTTATCTTGAGGTGTTTGGACCTGGGGTAGTTGAGGGTGAGTTGGCTTGAATAGGGTGCTGCCTTCACATGTGTGGCTTGTGATGCTGGAAGGCAACAACAGCACGTGCAGGCTGCATGTAGTGAGTTTGGAGAGGGGTGTTCAGAACTGTTAAATAACTAGTTTAATTCAAGTGGCTGAGTACATCCCAAAGTTATCTATAACACAGAACACTTTCTGTCCCACACAGCCATTTACACGCTGGTGTAACAGGATCGCTGCAGTGCAATGCTGGCATTCAGCTGGGAGGAGGCACACGTCTGCCCCGTAGCTCTTGCCTTCACAAACACAACTGAGGAAACTCCTCTGCAGTGCTGGGCTTGGACCTCGTAACTGCCACCATTTGAGGTCTCTGTTACGCCTATAAATACCGGAGAGATGCTACAGAAATCTGGGATGGAATTGCCAAGATGTGCATTCTGACCTGGTTTGTTTCTGTGGAGCAATTAAACAGGATAACTAATAATGCAGTAAGTGCATTAGGTACTTGAGAGCTGCATTTGGGACAGAAATTGGATCGAGTCTTGTTATGAGATGGAACACTGTTTTTGGGGGAAAACCTCCATCTCCTGAGTGGGGAATGTCCCTGCTGTGGCATGGGACAGTTCTCATTCTATCCAGTGGGTCACACTTTTCCTCCACAAAGTGCTTTGCAGGTACTTCTGCACCACACTTCCAGGATCTCGGGTTTTATTGCTCTCATTCAGAATGGGAAATGGAAACACAAGGTGATGCCATTTGGCTGAGGCTACAGAGGAAAGTGGTGGCAACAGAACTGTACCTCGAAACTTCCCAGGTACTGTCATATCTGCCTCATGCTCTGCTATGGAGCCAAAAGTCTTTTAAAGGCTAATTATTTGGGGTGATGCTGTAAGGTTACTTACAGATGGGCATTGCTGAAAATGCTATTTACTACCTGTGCTTGTTTCCCTGTTTGGGTATGGGGCACTGGGGAGCTTTATGGTTGAATTGTGGGGTCAGTAGGCAGTCTATTCCCTAAGGACTGTGTAAAGCTAACCCAGGATGTGATTTTGTCTTACCGCAGAGGTGAAGCCTGAGGTGAATTCTCATAAGCTCCATGAAAATCTTCAGCTTCACTCTTGGAGTTCATCTGCCCGAAGTTTGCAGCTTCTGCTCGGCCGCCCATGCCCGGGGGTTCTGTGCTGTAGGACAGCCCAGCTGGGTCTCTGTCCTTGGCTCCTGTCTGGCTGTTCCTAGGAAAGGTGGGTTTCTTCATGGTGACTTGCACAGCAGGCCTGTGGGCAGCTCCCGCAAAGCTTTCCAGCTCTTTTGCTCCTGGAAGAAGAGTTGTCCACAGGTGAGTGGTGGTTCACCAGTACAGCAGGCTGCAGTAACAGGGGAAGGGAAACTGGTCTGTCTGTGTAGGTGGATGGGAGTTCAACCTGCCTGGGCTCTGCATAGACCAAAACCTGCACAGCTGCATTAGCCAAACCTGACTTCTCAGCAGGGCTAGTGGGCTTTGGTTTACATGTGAGGTGCTGTTCTGTTTGGAGATGCTTTCAGCACAAGCCAGACAAGTCATGTGTTATGATAAACAAGGTTAGACACAGACAATATATTGGGCTAAGCTGGAATCCCTGAAGGGATGAAGCTCAGGGATGAGCCATCATTTACACCTTGTCATCCTTGACCCAGGAGGAAGAGGGGCCAAAAGCAGAGACGCAGAACAAATTTCATCCAGCTTTGATAGGTACCAAAGCAGTCTGCATTTCTGGGACATTTCTCTTGAGCCTATGAAAGTGTTTTCCATCTGGCTTCTGCTTGACAAATATCTGTGACTGTCTGATGTTGAGCAGCAGCAAATTCTCCTGTGCTTAGTTGCTCAGCTCAGAAACCCATGTGCTTACCTGGGGACACAGAGAGACGTGCACTGGATGCTGCAGATCCAAATTCATTTTCAGCCACACATTTAAATATTCCAGAGTCTTCAGGAAAAGCTTCTGTAATAACCAGGGTGCAGACTTCCTCTGAAATAACAAATTCGGGCATGCTGTTGTACTGTAAAAGCCAAATGTTAACTCATGGGAAATGGTCCTTGCAGAAGGGTTGTTACTTAAATGATGGGGCTTGGCAGCAATAAAGTGCAAAAAAAGTGATGTAAAGTGCATAGGAAGTTAAGAGATTCAGAAGGAGCAAAGTTGAGGGAAGAATCTTTCCTCCTGTGACTTTCATGAAACAAAGCACATTTTCTTTTGCTCAATTTTGTATTCTCTTGCTCAAGTTTAAACCTCAGGAAAGATGATAGGTCAGAATGGTTGATATGTTTTCCCTTAACATACAGGGTACTGTGTTGAGAAAAACATCAGGGTCTTTCAGGTGCTTGTGTCAAAACTAAGAACTTGAGATCAATAAATCTGACACCGGATGTGATCTCTGGCTACTCTTTGAGCATTCTGGTTTTATATTGGGTGAGGTGAGAAAAACTAAGTGTGGATAAGGAACTAATGAGATGTCTGACAAAAAATGCACTGTGTACTTACCAGGAAGCGCTGATGAACAAGCCTCTGCTCAAAATAAGAGAGAGAAAAATCCAATGGTTATAATGCCAGAATAAAGACCTTCAGCCCTCACTCCCTTTCCCCCCTCAGCTGCCACCCCTTTCTGGCCATCAAGAGAAATACCACCCGGATAGGGGAAGCTCAGGTGTGGCTGGGAACCTGATGGTACAAACACCTCTCCACTGAGGTGATATAGAAAGAGCTCCACTGACTTTGGAGTTAGTAGCTGTGAATTTGGTCCACTGGAGCTATGACTATCATAAATTGTTTAAAATGTACTTATACTTCCTAAGTTCCTCAGTAGTTATAATATACAATGCCTCCACGGCTGAGTAGTGCTTCCATTAATAACTAGCAGCAGAGCAGCCTCCTCTCATCATGCCTGACCTGCTCACGCATTGCCAGGGGAAGCTTTGGCACTCCAGTCTGTGACCGGCTCATCTGTTACTTGTAAGCTGAGCTCTGCCTCTATGAACATCTATGATCTCCTAATTTTTACGGCAGTTCTTGTTCCTGCCCTATCACTGCCCCAGTGAAATGACATCAGACAGGCACAGGAATACCTACTTTTTCGTAGGATTCGGAAATCAGCAGAGTCTATGATCTGGTCATATTCTCTGTACCAGTGAACCTGTAAGGTGGGTGTAGCGCGAATGCGACATTCAAACACCACTAACTGACCCTTCGTAGCTCTTATGTTTTGTAGACCCTGGAGGAGGAAAAAAATGGTGTTAAATGGCTGATATAAGCATTTCCCCATTGAAGTAATTATTATGCAATGATACGTCCTTCAGTGAAGATGATCGTGTCATGCCCATGTTTTTATGTTACTTACAGTAGTTGATTGGATTCTAAATACATTTGCAGTGGGTTGTGAGTGGAGGTTTTTCTCACCTGTAGACCTGTGCTCATTAAAAGGCTTTAGCTTACTTATGCATTTGAATAATGATACAAATGCAGGAAAAACATCTATTCCAGTGGATACAACACAGTAAGGGAGGTTACTATGAGAGGTTCCCACTCCAGCCCCCTTTGTAGGAAGTAAATGAGATGAATTCATGTGAGTGGTTCTGTCTGTCTGGATCATTTACTAATTAAGATGTTCGTTTGATAGCATCACTAATGAAGCATCCTGGCTCTTTTGAATTGTAAATGAACCAATGTTCCAGCCTCAAAATACCTTTGGATGGAGCAAACTCAAAATCTAATGCTAGTAGTTGCAGAACAAGCTGCGTTTCAGACAACCCGTGCTCTTTACCTTTGTGAACACAGGAGTGCTTCCATAGGCAGACCCGGTCAGGCTCGCTGAGGGACTCTGCATCTATATAGCAAAGAAAAGTGATTTTTGTAGCTTGAATTTCTCATATGCACAAACCCAGCTGTGTTGCTGGCATTTTACTTTGAAACAGAAGAAGATGTCAGTGTGTTTTATCTATTGTTCATGTGCCAGCCTAATAAATACCATGTGGAGAGGCTCCATTCAAGTGCTCCAAGAGGAAATGCCTCCCTGGATGGTGAACACCAAGGTAGCGGAAAGAAGAGCTGATAACCAGTAAATGCTGACGGTCCAGCCAGTTAGTGGCCCATATCTTGTAGTCTCTATTTAAAAAGTAGTGCTGCTTGCCAGTAGCTATCCCGCTGTACCGACATTCCTAACCAGTTTAGCTCATCCTAGCTCTAGCTCTTCTTGGCTTGTGTGGTGTATGTGGGAACTACGGTGAGGCTGAATGCAGAGAAACGAGCAAGAACTTTGGTACTCTGCCTGACATTCTCCTTTAAAGTTCAGGTACAGGTTACAATAAGGTTTCTATTTAAGTAAGAAAGGCAGTTTTAAGGTGATAAAATACTTGCAGTCAAAGATACATGCTTGTTCCATGGTGGAGTGTTGATGTGTGCTCATGTTAGGGCAGGATGGAGACAGACACTTTGGGAGTCTGATTATACTTGACCCAACAATGTTTGTACTTACTGTGACATTCCTCTGGCTCTGCCAGGATGCTGGGACTTGCAAGGAGGCTTAGTCTTTGGATTTACGCTATGAACCTGGAGAGACAAACATAAATCAGTGTGTGTTCAGAACTGTCTCCTTTTCCTTACAAAGCAGTGATAGCTCTGTTTTCTGAACTGAGCATATGCTGGTGGGAAGCAGGAGGTATGTGCAGAGAAAATGGGAGTATCCTTAGTATTTGAGAGCAGGCTCAGGTCACCTCCAGAGCACGCAGACATTTAACCAAGGTTGTTGATACGGATCCAAGCCACCCGTGAAACCTGGCTCCATGGTGGACTTGAGGTTTTTCTGCATTTAGATAGAAGAATCTAAAGAAAACCCTTGTTACTTTAGCTGAAGTGCAAACCACCTACCAGATCCTTCTCCCATGAGGACTGTAGCATACTGGCTTGACACACAAAAAAGTGGTTACTGGTAGCTTGTTAGCTCACAGTGGCAATAAAAGCTTTACAGATTTCATCTTTGTTTCCCTTTTACTATAGTAAGAGAGATTTTTCTTGATGGATGCTGCGGGCTAATGCTCCTGCTTCTCCTGGGCTCAGCTGCATCAGTAAAACTGCCTGTCTTGATAAATAACTTGGAGCAGAGCAGCAGTGCTGTTGTCATATGCTCTGCTTTGGGAGTGAACATTAAAAAGGTGGCTTTGGACTGAGAGACAGCAGCATGTGTGAGACATGGAGATGGTGCTTCTGTGTCTGCCCTGAGCTACAGCTGCGGGAAGGAGTTGAATGTGGTTTGTCAGCAAGGAGAAGGCGTGGAAGTAACTGAACTGACTTTCTGCTGCCTGTAGGAGCAATATATGTCCCCTGGTGATCTGTTTGGTGTGATGCAATACTCCCGACTTGCTGACTTGCTAAAGGATGCCCTGGGATATGTGTTCCCCATTTGTTAATCCAGCCTTTCACCATCTCTCCCATCTTAGCACCTGCAGCGTCAGGTTCGGAGCCTTATTCTACATTGGCTGGTAGCTGATGTTGTCATGTTACTACCAAGTCCTATGTTTGTGTCTGTGGTCATACAAACAGTACCTTAAGGTATTGGCAGATGGTGGCAAAGCTGTTGTTTGTTTAGGGATCAGTTGCTAAGGCCACTGTAACTGTCCCCTTATGAGCTCCTGCCTGTTCAACCACTGCGGCAGCTTTGCTTTGTGCTTGCAGCCTGCTAAGTATCCGATGTGACTGGTCATGGCTTGGCAGGTCAGAAGTCTCTCCTTAAGGTTGCAGTTGTTTCTCTGCATGTGACAGTGCTCTAGGTCAGACTAACCTATGTGTTTCTTCAGGGTCTGGATCTTACACTTGATGCTCCCAGTTCTGTATGGTATTCTTTGGTACTTACAACATTTGTAACACAATAGGTATAATAACTGCAAATTTGGGGTCATCCAGCTGACTGTCACCCTGTCTTGCAGTCATATTTGTAGCTATACAGATAGGTGCTTGGTGTAGAGACATGGAGGCACCTCAGCAGACTAGGATTTAGTTACCTCAAACAGGTCTGTGTGCTACAAAAGCACCCATCTCATCAGATAAAATCAGTGCATGCATCCGAACCCTTCAGAGGCTTTGCATAGCTGTTTGGTCCAAATAATGTATTTGAGATCTGCTCTCTCTCCTCCTTTCTGTCACCCTCCAACCCAGCCAAACTGATTACAGTGAAGATGTTTTGCAGCCTGGTTGGATTTGACTGGGATAGCCACGTGAAACAATCACTGCTTTGAGGCAGTCAGACATTCGTGATGAGAACACTGAGTGTCTCATTCAGACCTGCAGCTCCCCATGTTACACATGCACTTGGACCACCCGTGGCTTTCATATTCGTGTCTGTGGTTCTGGAGTTATAAGAGTCTCTCAAGCAGTTCAAGGATGGCTCCTGTCCAGGGTTATGTCATGTGGCCATCAACAGGGCTGTGCCGTGACGCAAGGACAGCTTGGATGTGGGAGAGGGCCTGGGAAGCCAATGTTATTGAGTTGCCCTGGGTACCCGCCGCAAACCAATCCTGGCTGTAGGCCACCATGGATCCCTGTGACACTGATTCCATTGCTTTCTTGCAATTATCAGGTAGTGCTCAGCACAGTAAGTTTTCAGGACCTGTAGAATTACCTGATTTGCTCTGGTTTTTCCCCAAAGAAGAAGGGTTGTGAAAAATCAGATGTGCAGATTGTGAAAGTGGTTCCTGGGCTGACATATCTGCTTTAGAGATCATTCAACACAGCAGAAACAGCATTAACAAAACTGCACCGGAGGATCTATACCCCTTTTGTTTCTGTGCAACAAAAGACTTAATTCTCCTATAGACACGCCACCATTCTTGGTTGTTCCACTCTGTTTCCAAGTCTATGATCAGGCTGGAATCAGGTAAGACACACACAGAAACAGAAGGCACAGACGTGTCCCTTAGCAAGAGCAAGTGGGGTGGTCAGAGGCAGGCTGTGGTTTAAGATCAAAGCACAGTGAGGTACTCCAGGAAGTTTGCTCTGAAAAGTTGGACACACTTTATCTGCAGTGAGAAGAGAGAACCTGGAGAGAGCTTGGTCTAGTGAACTGAATAAGAACAGCTTCTGACAAGTTTCCAGCCATGATAAAACAGGAACTGAACTTTAGCAGGAATAACGCTAGCGTACAAATTTGTGCTCAACACAGTTACTCAGTTGTGTGGCATTAGTTCCTCAATGCAATGATTGCTACTAAGACCTGACATGGCAGAGTCCATGGCCCAAAGATGATGGCTGTCAAAGTTGCATGTGAACCTGGACTGATGCCAGGTAACACACCAAGCAGTGTTCATGCAGTGTTCAGGCAGCTATGTAGGTGATGCTGCAATGCAGATCCTACAAGTTCAACTGAGATGAGACCCCATCATTGGGAAGTCTGTGCTTGGCTGCTGAAGCCATCCTTGAAACCCACATTCCTTGCAGCACCCTGGTTTGTAGACAAACTCGTCCTTCACATGTATGATTTATATTCAATGCTCTGTTCTCATCTCCTGTTCTGTGGTCCTTCCACTTCACAGTTTGCTTCTTGTGTGTTGGATGCTTTCACTGTTAATATTGGATTTTGATAAAGGAGAGTTCATGGGAATAGATAAAAAGGTTATAAGCTTCATCAGCAGAGCAGTCACTGGCTTAGCCTGAATTTTCTGGTTTTGATTGAGACTTAATGGCATTGGGGCTCAGGAAATGTAATAAACCAGGAGACTTTCAGGTGTGCTGAACGTGGTGACTGGTGCTGCTTTCAAGGGCAGGGTGAATTTGGGAGAGCAAATGTACGGAGGGCATTTGGACACGGGCTGCAATGCTGGCCAGCCCTGCTACTACTAACTGGTTTCACGTGATTGATTGAAGTAGTGGGCTTCTGTGCCAGTGCAAAGCTGTCCTGTGTGTGAGGCTGTGCCTGTGGCTGTCCAACTTAGCAGTAAAAATGAGAGAAGGCCATTCAGCTTCCAGGAAAACACTGAAAGGTCACTCTGAGGTAGCTGGTTTCTCTCTGACATGTCTCCTTTTCTTTAGTTATGAGTGATGCTCCAGGCTTCTTTAACTATCTGTTTTCAGACCCCTGAGATCCTGTTCCCGAGTCCTGCCGAGCTCCACGCATGACGTGCCCCTCTCTCTGGGTTTGTCTTGCTAAGCACAGAGCTTTCTACTGCAGGTCAGCAGATCCTCTTCATAGGAGAGTAGTGACTCACTCCAACAGGGTGCCCAGAGAAGCTGTGGCTGCCCCATCCCTGGCAGTGTTCAAGGCCAGGTTGGACACAGGGGCTTGGAGCAACCTGCTCTAGTGGAAGGTGTCCCTGCCCGTAGCAGGGGGTTGGAGCTGGATGAGCTTTAGGGTCCCCTCAACCCAAACCGTGATCTGGGATTCTATGAAATGTTGGCACTACACAGCTTGCGCCCTTGAAAGAACATATAGCCAAGGTTTTACCTTGGTGAGTCATTCTAGCAGTCCTAGTGTCTCATGTAAATGTCAGCCTTTACTTAGTGTAACTCTAGATCTTTGTGAAGGGGACAGAATTAGACTCAGCCAAATGAAGAGTCCAAGGACCTTTGCAACCCAACACCAGAATGATTACAAGGTACATGCAGATCACGCTGTTGACACAAACCATAATGATGACATTCTAGCATTACCTGAATAGTTGACATGGCTGCAGAATTATGCTATATGCAACACTAGGCCAAATTTAACACAGGGTTAGGAAAGTATTAAAGCTGCATGAAGGCCTTTTGCCAGGTGTTTAGATCATGGAAAAGCCATTAAATCTGTTTTAGGAACAAAATGAGCATCTGCTGGATCTGAAATACACTGCATTGTAAAGAGCGTGTGTAGGGTGGAGGAGTGCATGTTAAAATTTACACTTGGAAGTGGGGCAGACCTAGACTGCATCATCGTATTAATGTACCAGCATTAGAAAACGGGCTCAAATAGAAATATAACAATTTTCAGTCAGTTTGAAAGCCATGCATTTTGCAAGCCATCTGCATGTACCTGATGGTGTTACTCACTTTCACAGAGGTGTCCAAGCTTTGGGAGTGGATGCTAGACACATCTCTTGTGGCACTACCGTGTACAGCTTAACAGTGATATGAACATAGGACTGCAAAGAATGAGGCTCTCCCAAAGGCAGCGGGCTGGAGAAATCTCTGTCTGGAGCTGTATTTCTTCTGTGCCATATGGCTAAATGGGGAAATTATCACTCCTTCAGCAGTGAGCTTTCTAGTTGTGAGTTACTTGGTGATGTGAATGTGTAATTTGAAAGTGGCTTCTCTGTTGCTCCTGGGGTGTGAATAACAGGGCTTCTGTAGGAAGTGAGAAGAGCGTGATTTGATTTGTTTCTCTTCCCACGCACCAAGGGTCCCGAGGTGATTGCTTGGATTGCAGGGAAATGTGTGATGGTTTCAAATTGTGCAGTGATTTCCTAAAATGAGTGTTCTTTGGGAGGGGAAAGGGGCAGGTTTGCAGCAGCTAAGATATAATAAAATATAGCAAAAAAGCAAATAGCTGGGAGAGGTTGTTGTAGCCATAGATGAGGTATTTACAGAAATGCAGAACCCTGATTGGATTCGAGGCTTGCCGAGAGTCTTTTGTATCGTATTTTCGCAACATGGAGCACTGAAATAAACTATTTCAAAGACTCCTTTTCTGTGGATTAGGTTTTTAATGTCACCCATTGAGCAGCAAGGATTTGCATCTCAAAAATTGTGTATGGCACTCTTGGGGCGTTTCCATACGTGCTGTTCAGGAAGGACAGAAAGGTGCACTGGCTTTCCAAGGACAGGCTCCCTCTGGGATGAGCAAAGACTTCGAAGCGTGCAGAACAGCACGCTGCTGAAATGTGTGTCCTGTGCTTCATGCTTGAAAGTCTTCGTAAGCTTAAGATGAGTTCATGCATTGTACAGAGCAGAATGTCGCAAGGAAAAGAACATCAGTGCTCAGCGGGCTGGAGCAGCTCTGTTCTGGAGACAGGCTGAGAGAGCTGGGCTGGTTCAGCCTGAAGAGAAGGCTCTGGATAGACTTTAGAGCAGCTCCCAGTGCTTAAAGGGGCTGCAAGAAAGCTGGAGAAGAGCTTTTGACAAGGACCTATACGGACAGGGCAAGGGGGAATGGCTTTAAGCTGAAAGAGAATAGATTTAGATTGGACATTAGGAAGAAGTTCTTCCCTGTGAGGGTGCTGAGGTGCTGGCACAGGGTGCCCAGAGAAGCTGTGGCTGCCCCATCCCTGGCAGTGTTCAAGGCCAGGTTGGACACAGGGGCTTGGAGCAACCTGCTCTAGTGGAAGGTGTCCCTGCCCGTGGCAGGGGGTTGGAACTGGAGGAGATTTAAGGTCTCTTCCAACCCAAACCATGATCTGAATATAATGGCATTTGGGCAATGGAAAAATAGGAAACAGCACAATAGAAACTTAATCTTGGAATTACTTAAGGCACGTCCCTGATAAGATGGTGAGCATTTGCAAACACACCCTGTGTATGCCTCTCATGGCCGTGAGGTCTGTGGGATGTTGGTGTCCATGGGCAGCGTGCAGGGGTACGTGTACTCAGGGTAGTTCTGCTCATGGTACATCCCACTCCAAGTGGAGTGTAATGAGATGGGGCCTCACAGTCTCTCCCTTCAAATCACCTTTTGCTTGCCTTGAAGGTCCCTGATCCAGCCCCTGGATGAGAGCAGAGTCCTGGCATGGCTCTGGGGCCGCCTAGTGGGGTTCACTCCATGTGGTAGAGCCGGGCTGTGCATCCAATGGCTGGGAATGGCTCACAAGCAAGGGCTGAGAGGGAATTAATTTTATCCCTCATATTACATGCCTCTTCTGAGCACAGCTGTTTCTCAGGGCTGGAAAATTCTGGCTTTCCCTCCCCTTTTTTGGATAACAGCTGAACTGCCGACAGATACTGGACACTTGAGTCAAACTGGAGTTCCTAGAACCAACTGACTAAACCCCTTTTTAAGCACCGACACTAGAAGATGCCTAGAGCTTATTTTAAGAGATGCTAAGCTTCCACTTGCAATCATGAGCCTCCATACTTGTTAAAGCAAGTAGATTCATGTCAAACAGAGATCCTGCTCCTTTGCTTCCTTCCCTATAAAACCCCCCCAATCCTACCCCACTTTTTTGCATGCCAGAGCATTACAGGAAGGATTTTGAGCCCAGACTGCCTGACACGTAAAGACTGCAGACCCTGGGGAGTGCAGTGTGTGATGGCTCTGGTGCCATGGCTCTACCCCGCAGAGTACATGCAGATGTGAGTAAAGGCAGTAGTATATCCAGGGTCCCTGGGCATCCTGAGGCACCCGCCTGCTCTTTGCTGCCCGTGCTCTGTGTGCCTTTGGTGTTCACATTGCACACCCCAGGAGCTGTGTTTAGTGGACGTTGGGTGTCCTTTAGGTGGACCCTGAGGACAAGTGTTCAGTGCTATGGAAAGAATATTGTTGGAAGAACCTGGGAATGGCTAGTTCAGTGCTCTGGAAAGAACACAGGAATGGCCATTTCTGCAGTTAGGATGCTGTGTAATACCGAAGCTAGACAGTTATTTCCTGTAAGTTCTGGGGAAACATCTACAGGCTTTTACTGGCTCTGGATTACTACTCCCTAAGGACTCTGTGTTGTCAGTGCTTGGATGGAGAGCTGATGCACTGGGACAGTGCTGAGCTGCTCTGGTTTGGTACAATCTGTGAGCCGTGTGCCTGAGCAGTTCCCCTCCTGCCTGCATGAGCCCAGCTGAGGATGAGGAGGGGAGGAATCAAGCTCCTGCTCTCCCTTTCACTGCGGACTGCTGGAGGATGCTATCCCCGTTCCTCCATGGATACCTGCAGTGAATAATGAAACAGAGCCTCATCCTTAATACATAAATACAACCCGTGGTCTTTCCTTTAAAGTAGAAAGTATCACAGTACGCTCTATAGCCAGCAAGCATGTTAACCTCTCCATCCTCAAATACGACGATAACTCTCCTGTGAGTCATAAAGAGGATTAGGTTAATGGAGCCAGTCTGGCCAGCTCCATCCTTCATGTGGGGCACACCTTCGGAGGAGGTGGGTATGTCATTCCCCCAGGCTTGGGAGAAGGTTGGAATCGTGTGGTCAGTGTGTAACTGTGTGTGACTCACGGCTTTGCTATCCAGGCTCCAGTGATAACTTGCTGCTTCTGCTGTCCGTGGCTGTACTGTTACATTGGCACTTCCTGCAGTGTGTTCTGAGCTCTGCTGTCCCCAGACCAGACCTGTCGTGTCTGTCCCCCTTCCTCTGTGAATTGTAACACGGGATGTCTTTACTGAACTAGTTATCACCAAAATGGACAAAGAGCCTTTTGTGTCTCGGAGCCTCTTGCTTTGATTTAGCTGATTTAAATAGTTTTGAATAGGAATAAAATATATCCTCAGGTGGGAACACGTTCTGATGGGATGTCTGCAGTCTGATAGCAGTACTGAGGAATCTGGGATAGCTTTTGAAGAGTCTGCATAATATTTTTCTCTGAAGTGCCACACAAAGCAGCATGTGCTATAACTTCTGTCACCTCCTGCCTCACAGGTGTGTTTTGGGTGGTTATCCCACAGCATATCCTGACAGGTGGTCTGATGCTTCTGCCACATAAACCTGTTGTCACCAAAGCTGGTGGATCCAGAGATGAATCAAAGCTCCTGAGCCTGCTTGTCCTCTCTTCCCACTGTTTGTGAGGTCCCTGTGCTGCCCGTGCTTTTGTTGTGCAACGGAGAAGGCTGCAGTGACAATGGAGGTGAGTGACTGAGCTTCATGCTCTGTGTCTGATCTCTAGTGCCATAAGTGTGCTTCCAGCCTGTGCCCCAGGGAGGGAGCCTGTGCACAGAAAGAGCAGCACATAATCCTCCAGGCTACCCATCGCTGCACTACATCACCTTGCATCTGTGCCCGCAGTGAATTCTGCCCTAAAAACCTCCCCTGGGTTCAGCTCCACCTGCACCACTCATGCTGGGCACACGTTCATATGGAACCATGGCTCGGGGCTCTCCCGCTGCTCCAGCGTGCCAGGCCACCACCAGCGCCAGTGCTTCCAGAGTGGGGCCGGCAGCAGTGAGATCTGAGCTTGTACAATTGAACAAGAACTCCAGGATCACCCCGGAGACTTTTGCTTGAGGCGAGTATTATTTAAAGCTCTCTGGTCTCTGGTTTCTCTGACATGCCAGGGGTTGTTTTTAGCTCACTCGTCTGCTGACAGAGGAGCATCTGTCTGAGCCGCTGGGCAGAGCCATCCCCATGCCAGCGGTGTGAGGATCTGACCAGAGGCACCTTCCTGGAGGCATCACAGGGGTTTGTGGTGGGCACATGAACCATGGGGGCAGCCGCTGCTCATCAGCTGCATCACTGCAGTGCCGTGGGGTGGGCAGGCCTGGGGGTCATCACGTTGCATGTGCTGCAGTATCCTCACAACCCAAACCAGGGACCTACCTGTTGCACTGTAAAACATGGTATAAAAACTGCTCCAGCCTCAGAGCTTTTACACAGAGATAAATCATGCATGCAAAGTGCAAAGAATCAGAATATCACTAAACACTGCAGTTTAGAGGCATGTTTGTAGAACTAAGGTGTGAAATATGAAGCAGTTAAAAGTGCTAATTGCCAAACCCGTCATTATTCAAGTTGCCTAAATTAAGCCATTGCTGTACAGTCAAAGGAAGCTTTTTCTAGGGAAATAAGCTTACAAACCCCAAGCCATTCAATAGAAACTTGAGCTGGCAAAAAGTGTTACATACTATTAAATAACTTGCATGGATGTTTCTGGAATTAAACACAAATGTACACCTGGTCTAATGGTTATTTTTGTCTGTAGGAAGCATCAAGACTGGAGTGTTTAAGCTCTCACAAACACCTCCTATGACAGTGAACTGCCATACCCCGTGCCCATGGAGGACAAAAGGTGAGTTTAAATGAATGGTAGTGACATTTGGGTTTCCATAAGGTACTGTGTGCCTGTGTTGTGCTGAGCAGTGAACTCCTCATCACTGGGAAGCCCACACAGGCTGGTGGGGGCTGTACAGCCAGACCCCTCCAGGAGATGTGACCAGGCTAATTTTAGCTATATGGGCAGCATTTGATATGGAAGCAGCTGGTGTCATACAAACCTGCAGGCCTGTCAGGCAGCACAGCGCATCGCTAAAGCAAGTATGTTCATTTCCACCCAAAGGCAACCTAGAAAGCCAGGCTTGATTTCAGTTTGTGCTTGACCCAATATCAATCAGAGCTGTAGCTTTGTAACCATAGATGTGCAGTGCCCAAACTCTTAGATTCTAATGCTATTTCATTAGAAAGGTGAGGCATGACTTGTTTTTCTCGCTCCATATTGCATTTCATGCTAGTACATACCTGTTCCTGTTTACACCTTGTGGAGAGGATTTCTGGTCCTACTTTCTCTGTTCCTCTCTTGTGAAAAGGTTTTCTACAGGTAAAAGCTTATCTAATGAAAGCCAGCACCATACCTCCACTCTGTACAGTTCCCAGTGCTATGAAAAGACTCACACTGAGAAGATGCATTATATTTTCTGGCCACTTTCTTCCCTGTAGGATCTCTATCCCTCATCTTTTGTTTTTAACCTGCCTGTGAGCCATGTACAGGGGGTGGCTGTGGAGCCCAGCCGATGCTCTGCTGCACAACTGAGCCACATCTCAGCTGAGTGTCTTGTGGACCATTTGCCTCTTCTCTCAGGCCAAGATACTAAATGAAGTATTTGGTGGACTGGCTGCTTGCAAAATGCCTTCTTAATGTAGTGAGATGTTAAAGGCAGCAAAGCTCATGGCTTCACCCCTTCTCCACGTGCTGTGGAGCTGGGATGCACTCTGGTTGGCAGTGGAGTCCTCTCTTGCTTTGGAAACCACAGTTCCTGGGTTTCCTTGGTGCAAGGGCAGGAGATGCTCAGACAGGCAGAAGGACTGAGCCAAGCTTGCTGTGGGGTTGGAGCTCCTGGTTTGCCAAGATGCTCAAATGACCACCCTTGAGAGCCCACAGGTAAGAGCCAGAAAGGGCAATGCCGCTATCAGAAATCAGAAATCACATCCCTCCCTCTCCTCCCCACCCCTGAAAAGCCCTCAAGTAGCATGAGAACACGATTATTGTGCTAGAAATTAAAGTGTTACTCACCTCTCTGAGCCATCAGTTTGGGTTTGGGGCTCTTGCTGCCAGTGCTGAGCCTTGAAGTGGGAAGTCTCCTCTGCACCAACTCCCCTCTGAGGACTGAGGCTGTCTGGGGTGGTGGGTTACATTTCTAATGTTCAGATCCCTGCTTGTGAGTGATGGCATGGCGGGAATGTCAGCTGGATGGGAATAAACTGCAGTAATTTATTCTCCCCAGCCTGTTTGGAAGTCAGCAGAGCGGCACCATTAGCTGCAACAAAACAGCTCCACTGTGATGAGATACAACAGTGGCCAGATCTGGAGTTACTCTTAAGTTATCATGCTGGTAGTCCTGAATGATGGAAAGATGCCAGCTCAGGTTCATTGTGATTCTTTACATTGAAAGAGAGCCAAGAAAGAGAAGTGTAGCGAAACTTCATTAGAAGCAGGACTCTCATAGAGATCTGGAATGTAAAGAATTTCCTATTCATTTGGAATATAAAGAAAACCTGAGCCTCGAGCCTCTCCCCAGATGCTGAGGAATGCAGGGGGATAGCTTGGGTTTGGTGGAGCCAGTGCATGTCTTACTGACCTGAACAGTTTCACATTAGCATCCTCCCGACCTGGTTAGAAGAGCTGTGTAAAGCTTGTGGGAGCTGAAGTAATGTCCTGATGATGGCAGAAGCACAGTGCCATTGTGTGCTGAGATTTCCAGCAAGGTGCTTTATCCAGCGAGGTACCATGTGGGGGAAGGAGCTGAGGGCATTGCTGAAGTGCAGGTTGTGTCTGTGCCCAGTGTCAGTGCAGCGAGTTTATTGGGAATTCCTGTGCTCCAAATCACAGTTAACACCTCATTTGGAGGAATTGCTTTGTGTAGATGCATGAAGGGCAGGAGAGATCCCCAAGCAAAGCCGCCCATTGCTCACAAAGTGTCTATAAATCAATTGGATCTTGGCTTCTACCATAGCAGTGCAATCCCAAGGCTGAAGGGGTGTTAGACCATTCAGTCTCAGCATTGTCAGCCTTCACCAGTTTTGTGAGCATGAAAATAAACCCAGCTGCTTTGCAAAGCCCTGCCCAGCATTCTATGGTACGCTGAATTAGTCACCCTCTGTGAGGTTCTGGAGGTCTTCCCCAGATTCCCAGTTGGAAAATACAACTTGCCATTGGGTTTCGTGCAAGCAGAAGCTCCTGAGTTTTTCCAGTTACCTGCCTGCTTCACTCACGCCGAGTGCCAAAAGCTGTGTGAAAAGGTATAAATCACTTCTGACAAAAGCATCTCTCCTGGCACTGTTACTAATGGTTGTATCATCTTTTTGTGTCACTTCAAATTGCACCAAGGCCACCTGGGCCCGAGGATGTGTGGATCCTGCCCTCCAGCATGGACTATGGTGTAGGGATGCTCTGAGAGCTGCCCCTGCTTCCTTTGGCTGTCTTTTGCCTCCCTGGTTCTCATCTGTGCTTGAAGACCTCTGAAGGGGTCTTGAACTCCAGCAGTGCTGCTCTCCCGCTCCTGTGCAGGAACTCTGCCACAAGCCAGTGGGATTTACTTGGATCCTCTGGCTGGACAATCCATCCCGAGCAATTCCAACTATTGCTCATCTCTTGATGGCGTAATGCTCAGATGAACTTTTGACGCTGGCTCGAATGCAGGGTGGTGGGAAGAGACCGGCTTATTCCGGCCATCTTAAACCCTTCCCAAAATGGGAAAGCAGCTGGCGCAAAGGCCACAAGTGCTGGGGCCCTTCTTCCTGAAGTGTTTTGTCAGGGGCCTCTGAAGTGACATTTCAATTTATATCACATCAAACTCGGAGACAGATGAGTGGTTTGGTTTTCTTTTCCCCAAATTCTTTTTTTTTCCGAAGGGATTTCTGAATGGAGGAATGTAGGTAACAAATGATCTCGGTGTGAAAATGAATGGGCCTGCCCTGAAACTAGGTGTCTTCGTTGGCAAGTTGATGTCTCGGGTAGTTTTGACAGTAAGAATTGAGTTAATTCTTATGGTGGATTCAGAGTTCAGGAAGAAACTTCTCACTTCTGCAAGGAAATCCAGCAGACATTCCCACTCCTGTGTGAAGAAGCTGAGTGTAACTGCTGTTCATGTCACAGAGAGCTTGGGATCCATAGCTTGGCAGTGCTATGGATTTTGGGAGAGAGAGGAGCTTCAGGTAGCCTGGCAGCCCCAGTGGTCTTTCCCAAAGAGTGGTTTAGCTCTGGTTGTCAGAGATATGAACTGAAAGAGAGGGCACTGAGCAGACAGGCAGGCAAGGATTGTCTTCTGCATCTGCATGTTTGAAGGTGGTGGTGCCCATTGCTGGTAATAGTTGGGGCTGTTCCTCTAGGAGATCCTCAGTGTTGTGCAATGGACCTGATTGCAAGTAAATAGCAATCATCTGCCAACAGAAGAGAGGCCTGGAGAGGTTTAAATCACGCGGAGGTGCCATTGCCAGAAGGTGTCAGAGCCTGCCTGTGGTCCACAGGCGGGGAAATGTGTGCTGGGAGGCTCCCCAAGCCCTTCCTATCTTCTCCCCACTGAGGTCTCCAAGTGGGTGGTAAACACCGATAGCCTCAGCCAAGTCTGGCTGATTACACTCAGTCAAACCTGTCTGAAACTGGCCTCACTGGTAGGCTCAGCCAAGTCTGATTGAACTTAACCAAGACTGTCTGAGAGCAGCGATTCTTGGGCTGCGTCCGCCTTTGATAGTACACTGCTCCAACCCCAAACTGGGCTTGGTGCAGTTCCTCTGGCTTCAGAGGAGCAATGCAGGTTTATGAGAGGGCTGTGTTTGGACAAAAGGACGCATTTAACTTGCTGTTACTGGTTGTTCCGCTAAAGACCTGATGTTCTCACTGGGCCAGACGTCTGCAGTTTTAGCCTAGATGGTTATCGTGGGTATCTTGGTGTAAATTCAGATTATCTCTGATGATGTTAGGCAAATACTCTTCTAAATTACACTGGCACATTTGTGTAGACTTCAAGGGGATTGAGCAAGTGTGGTGGAAAAGATTTGCAGATGGGCTTGAGTAATGTGGAACCGTATTATTGAGTAACAAAAGTGACATTGCTGGCACAAGTCCTCAATCAGCTGCAGTATTAACCTCTGAAAGCAATTTAGCAGAGGTGCCTGCTTGCTCTCCACACACCAAACCCCAGGAGCAGCGTTTTCATGAGGAGACTGACTGCCCTCAAATTAAATATCACTGACAGTGTTGCAATAGAGACGTTCCTATGTGATGCCTCGAGGCATCCGCTTATTGGATGATCTTACAGCTATGCTTTCTGGCAGCATTCCCTTGGGTTTGACTTCAGACATTTTGACATATCTAATATATTTTCCACTGTAACTTAAACCTCTGCCAGTCTGGGCTATACAGGCTTATCTATAGGCAATCTGAGGAGTGGTGAGCATGGTTGGATGTTTGCCAGTCCTGGGTGGGATGCTTACCCTGATATCTATAGAGACAGTGCACTGATGTGCCCCCAAGTTGGGTCCTAACAAGCCTCTGCAGGCTGCATCATGATACAGCTCCACAAAGCGTGTCAGAATTGTATGTGAGTTTGTGCCCCATGTATGTGCCCCATGCGTGGGGGTCTGGGTTTTATCCAGCTTAGAGCTGAGATATTTCTAGAGAGGGATGTTTTATCCTGGCCTTTCCCTAAGCACCCTAAAGCAGAAAAGATTGTGTTCATCATGATCTCTCCTTCCATTTCCCATCACGACAGTGGTTCTTACAATTTGCTTTGCTGTTTGATGCTCAGGAGACAGAGTCAATTTACTGGGGTAGAGAAGAGGCTAAAAGCAGAGACTCTGACCCGGCCAGAGCTGCTCAGAACAAATGCAGTGTGTGGATCGCCTGCACCCTGCTCGCGCCGCCCAGACGTGCTGTTTATAGCTCCCTCTGCATACCCCAAATGACACCCCAACAGCTGCAGCTCCCCATGGCCACACAAGCACCTCTGGCCCTCGAGTGTGCAGGTTTCAATGCCCATAAGCAAGGACACTTACAAACTATTTTGTGTGTGCTCTGCCATGAATACTCTACCTGCCTTCTCTGTGTGGTGCAGCACCTTTTATCAGTGGTTAGTGACTGCTATGGATAGGGAGAGGCACAGTATCTGGTGTGGAACCTGTGGACAGCAGGCTTAAGTGCTGAAGGCAGGGCACAGTTGTCAGTATAAATAACCCTCTGCAAGGACAGTGGAAATGATTCTCATACAAAGCAGCTGAATTGGGTCCCAGCAAAGTAACACCCTCCTTTGACAAACAAACTGGTATCCTGGGAGCTGTGTCGGGTCTGGATGCAAACTGAGCATCTTGAGAAGGCAGTTGGGCAGTGGTTGTGTTTGCAGTCCTGCAGGTCGTGGGCTGCAGTGGTGTCACCCTTAGCAGGCAGGGGGCAGATCCCCTGTCCCCATGCTGGGCAGAGATATCCCAGCACTTCCCTAGGGATTTGTCACCCCCTGCCCCACTGAGGGTGTCCTGAAAGCAGAGAGAGTGGCTCTGCTTTAGGACATGAGGAGAAGGCTGGCTCCCACCAGCATGAAGGGTGGGGAGTTGTGAGCCTCTGGCAGTGCCTTCAGTGGAGCAGACTGGGTTCCTGTCTGGGTTTTATGGATGGAGCTCATTCTGTGTGTCCTAAATAGCCGGAAAAGAGCCTGGTGTGTTCTCCTGGGGACTGCTGGGTTTATGAGCTCCAGGAGTTGTGCTGAGGAGCTAAAACTAACTAAGCTAAACTAAAAGTAATTTCACCCTAAAAGTAAGCACTTATCTCTGTTCTTATCCTGCTCTTTGTTTCTGGAAGGGTATTGTGTCTGATTTCATGCGGCATTAAGGTCTGTGTCAGCAAGGATTTACTTGTGATATTCCCCATGTAAATAAATCTCGGCTAAAGCCTCATTTATCCCTAAACTGCCACGGGAGACCCTCGGGCATCTCAAGGATTTTCTTTTATGCCGGATATTAATTTCTCCAGTCATTTTCTTTTGCTAGGCTGCTACTTGGCTTGCCTGTGCTTGCCTGCCGATGCCCAGCAAACGGCAGATGGCACCAGCGCCCTGCGTCTGCTCACGCGAACCACAGCTCACTTCAGAGCATCTTACTCCTTGCAGCTGAGCAGGTGAAGTATCACTGAGCGTTCAAGCTGTACAATTACAGCTGGTAGCTCTAATTCCTCCTGTAATTCTCCTTCTCATCTTGGGTGCCTTCCCGCAGTGGTTTGTAGCCAAACAACCAAGCAACTAAAAGATCTGATGTGTGCTCTGTGGCGGAGGGATGGGACAGAGCTCCTTGTCACCCAGGTGAGCACCAACCATCCATCCTCAGGGGCTGGGACAGGCGGCAGCTCGGTGGGGTCATGGGAAGGGATGAGCTGCTTGGTCAGGTCCCCTGGGCAGGACCGTGTGTCCGTGTGTGACAGCAATGGATGGAATTTTAGCCTCTATTTTAACCTGGCCTCCTGTATGAGCTGGTTTTGTGGCTGCGTTCCCACCCTTTACATCATCACAACCCTGTGTTCCACAAACACCTTATTCTCCAACGCCTTATTATGAGGTTGCTTCTTAATTACTTGTATGGCTTAGAGGTGGTAGGAGCATAGGAAAAGCTTGTCAGGCTTTGGATGTTAAAATGTGAGCTGTGATTACATGAACAAGCAGAAGAAACTGTAGTTAAAGACTTCATGAAGTTACAATTGTCATGGCTTGCCTTGAGTTTTCTGTCAACTCAAACCATACAGATGGTCCCTTGTGTCCATCCTATGTTTTAAGAGGATTCCCACCCCTGTTTATTTCACCTGTGTAAATGAGCATCAAACTCTGCTGCACAGAGTCTGTTAGTTTGCTTGAACATCACTGATTTGTTTTATGTTGTCCATGTGCTATAGAAAATAATTACCATGTACAAAAAAAGCATCACTTCTCTTTAAAATCTGTTGCCATTCATTTTAATAAGTTTCATATGTAAAATTGAAATGGGCAAAATCAATATGAACAAAACCAAAATGAGCAGAACAAGCTCTTTTAGAGGTTTCTCATTTGGCAAAGACATGAGCTGTGGCTCAAAGACACCCTTTGTGTGAGTGCCACCAGCAAACACTGTGGTTATTTTTGGAGGACATATTTCCTGTCAATCATTCATTTGATAAAGCTCTATCCCAACAGGATTTAATATAATGATAGGTTTTGCTGCACATATTAATACACAACCTACTATCACAATACAGCAGGATCTTGTATTGAGTCTGTTGAAGAAGAGGGACACATCTCTCATTGATTTAACCATGGATCACGTGCATCCTGAGCTATGTAAGCACCTGAGATGTGGCTGCTGCCTGGTGATGAGCCATGGCTTGTCCTTCATGGGCCCTGGGCACTGTCCTAGCTCCGAGGGGCAGCTCTGCCCTGGGCATGCCAGGGAAGGAGAGTGTTTGCAGCAAAGAAGATTGATCTTCCGAGGGGTTTGAATACCCAAGTCCATTAGAGCTTCCTGGGAAATATCAGCTCAGATTCATGCTGGCATACTTTGGAAATGTTTTAAAACTAAGCACGAAAAATCAATGCATTGCAAGGCTCCCAGCATGTCATTCTGAAGCCATTAGGAGATTTGTACTAATTTTGAAACTAATCTTTCTATTTTAAATATTACTTTTGAATGTATTTTGAACTTGTCTATCTGGCAGAAGGGGAACAATTAAAGGAAAGGGAAGATTACATTGTGTTACTTTAATTGTGATGGATTGAATCATTTGCTGAAGGAAAATATCTGCAAAGCAGATCTAAGTGCAGGAGCAAAGACGAAAATGGGTTTCAGCTATTCCACTCCCTGTGATAAATGTATATTTATGTAATGCATTCCTTCTGGTATCTCGATAACACTCTGCGCCCACAGTGCATGAATTAATGCCACTGAGAACTGCAGTGAGAGTATCTATCTCTGAGCCTGTGTAAGCATCAGAAAACAACCTTTAGTTTCAGGTCCTGTATTTATTCATTTATACTTTTAAAGCTGCATAAGGGAGAGGAGAAACATCCCTGACTGGATGCATTACACCAATGTCTAGTGTAATTCAGGGTCCACAAAACTATCCCCTGGCTATTGCCAGTGCTTGCTTCCATTGTCATGGGACAGAAAGTGGAGGTTGGGGTGTACAGGATTTTGTGACAGCTCTAAATTAGGCAGTGGATTTGTCTTCAAGAGAGCAATTCTTAGGAAGCAACTGCAGGTGGTTTTCCAGCTGCTCTGCACTGGGGCAAAACGTCTCTTGGGAGTGAAATTTTGGCCTAAGAGCTGCCTGTGCAGGCAGTCTGGGGAGAAAAACCAAACCTGGCATTGAGGCTGGACATAATTCACTGATCACTGTGAGACCAGCTCATCCTGGAGGTCTGGGAAGGTGATCTAGAGCAAGCCTTGAGCAGGGACAAACCCATATAGTCCTGTTCTGTCCTGGTTCCCCGCTCTAATCACTGCACAGGACTGGATGTAAAGCAGTGCAATGAATAGGTTGGGTTTGCGGATAGAGCATGGGATGTCTTGCTGAAGAATAGTTCATATGGATCTGCGGGATGTATAGACAGTGCTTTAATCCGTGCCTCTCCTGTCCCCAACTGTTAATTATAATTGTTAACCGCAGGTTTGGTAACAGTGTCCTGCACAACTGCACTAATTGTAAATGGTGGCATTTCTCTAGAGGAAAAACCACTGTGTTTGCAGGAGCTCTGTGAGGCTGCAGTCATCAGTGTAAGTGAATGTCCCGTGGTGCTCTGTAATGAGAGCGCAGTGGGTGAAAGTGGGAGGGTTATAACAACTTGTGTCCTTTGCCTTCCCGGGGCATTAATGCTGCATCTTGGAATGTGTAAGAGATTGAAGGAGTAGAATCTAAACTTGCCATAGACTGAGCTAAGCAGGCTTGTTTTGGTGAGGGTGAAATAAAAGCATCAGCTCCCGTTCTCCTCTCCCTCCAGCTGCTGGGACCTGAGGTATTCACAGTCTAACTGTATTTCCATCCCCCTTGAATGTGAGTTAGGCACATTTTAATTCCCCTGGGACCCTGTGAATGTCTTTGCTGCAGTGCGAGCAGGGTCCTGCTGGCCCAGTGTCCAGCTGGGACTCCCCCATCAGTCTCTGGAGCCCGAAGTCACATCTAACAGCGCGTCAGGACCAGCGTTTCAGTGCAGAGGTGCCAGTGAGGCTTTGCAGGGCAGGAGGGTGAGCGGGGCTGTGCTGTGTGAAGGAGGAGCTGTGGAGGATGCAGGATGCCTCCTCCCTTGCTGAGTGCCCAACCAGTCCCTCCTTGTCTGCACTTTCCACCCAGTGACACGACACATGGTGTGAGACTCTCACTCCCCATCGTGGCTGCTTTGTGACTGCTGTGTTCAGCTGCACGTGTGCATTTCTCACCTTCTCTGACATGGTAACTTGATGCTATCCAAGGAGTTCTGGTGTTTGGGAATGTCATGGAAACTCATGTTTGGGGGAAGGAAAAACCCCATTGTTTTCTGGTCAAGTTGTAGGCAGCAAAGCTCATCCAGTCTGTTCTTTTGGATATGGCTGGTAAAGAGGAGCACATAGGGAGAAAAGATATCTTCTGTCACCAACATATGTGGGGCCAGGGCAGTGAGGATGTGCTAATTGTGGGAGCAAAGACATTTTCCCCATCCATTCTATAGCTCAGAAAGGTGTTGAGTCACTGGTGAAACTTGTGTGACTTTTGCCTTCAGAAAATCAGACGAGGAGTGTCAGACAAGTGATGACTTTATTAAAGCTGCCCTTTTTGGAGGTTTAAACGAATATCTAGTTGGTGATCTATTCACCGGAGTCTCTGACTGTAATTTCTGTGGCTTGGCTTTACCTGGAGGTGTTTTAGGTGAGTGCAGCAGTGAGATCCCAGCAGTGCCATCATCTGCAAGTGCTTGGTACCTCAAGGGACTAGCAGGTACGGAAAGAAGCACAGGAAACATATAGGCTGTCTGGTGCTCCCGTGCTTATTGTTAGCTCCCTTCAGGACATATCATCTGTCTCCAAGCTATTTCTATTCCTATTTCAGCCCATACATTGCTGGCAGCTGCTTTGCTCTGTCACTAGAGCTTCTATCTCAAGCATGGGAGTGACAGTGCTAAATGCTGCTGAAGATGGTGAATGGCTTGTGTGAAGCTGAATGGCATTTTGTCCAGAAAGTGATGTTTTACTGTGAAAGCATCATATGTACAGAGGTACAGCAACAACTTTTGCTTCTAATTAAAGCTGCATATGGAACCTACGGAGCTCTTGGGACTATGGAAACGAAGCTGCAACATAAGTTTATAAAGCTGAGTGCTGTGGTAATAAAGCCATTAATATTTGAGGTGAGCATTGGCTGTGAACTGTCTCGCTCTGCTCCTTGCTTGGTTAATGAAAGTAGCTGTTGGATAAAAATGCCAAGGGTTTGAGTTGTGCAAATGCGTGTTTGCACCACTAATTATCTGAAAATCAACCTGCAGAACTGTGTTAGGAGCAGCTGATCAGCGGCTCTCTGTGCTTTTCCCTTTCAATAAAACCCCGAGTTGAACAGCAGAAGCACTATAATTAAGGGGAACTTTTCCCCTTTCCCTCATGTTAGCCAGAGGGTAGCCTGGCATCAAGAGGACAGAAATGCCTCTGCACTGCCACAAGGGAGATGGGGGTTCTCTTCCTTTGCCAGTTAGTAAATGGTGCCTTGAAGGTAGAGCAGGAGCCACAGCAGACCCAGACTCTAGGTTTCCCTGTGCATCTTCCTCAATGGCCCCAAGTTAGATGATGCTGAAGATGATGCAAAGATCTTCTGACCTACCAAAAGATGACTCGAAGATTAATACTCTCTGCTCCTGCACTTTACCCTGGAGAGTAATGGCTTGAATGTGAAAGAGTAATTCTGAAGAGATGCATTAAACTCCCAAAGATTCATGCTCCCCTTAAATGACTTCCCTGTTCAAAGGTATATAATGCAATTTGACCAGCAAGGCCATAGGTAAAAAAGGGGCCTCAATGAACAAAGCTGAGGGCTTTGGGTGTTTTCTCAGTGATGCTTTGGATGAGGAAGCGTCGTCAGTACCTGGTTTTCCACCAGACTTTGACTGGAAGCTGTGCCCAGAGGGGTGGCACAGGACTGGCCAGTCCTCGGGAGGTCTGTTCGTGCTACAGAAGTGGCACCTTGTGCCGATAGTGAATGTCTGGTAAATGGTAGAATGAGGCTTTCAAGAAGCGAAAGACTCATTTAATTGCCTAGAGTGTAAGTGTCCTTTCTTTCCAGCTGGATAAAGAATGTCAGAGTCAAAGCATGTTCAAATCCAGGCACATAGGTTTGCAGGAAGAAATCAATGTGGGGAATTGGGTAAGGAAGAGCAAAGTGTGTGAACCTCTGTTACGAAGGGGCTAAGATGGGTCATCTGAAAGGTGTATGGCCAACGCTGGTTTAACTACTAGCAAGAGAAGTCTATGGTGTGGTCAGCAGACGTCTTGGCAGGATCAGAGCCTTATTTTTAAATCTGTCCATTCCTGTTCCAGTGTTTGGAGCCAGAAATAGCACAGGCATAGCAGGAGCACCAGATGGTGAGCAGAGTCTTCTCCAAGGCAGGGTTGGGAATGGGGGCCAGGCTGCGTGCTCTGTACAGGAGATCTCATTTCAATGCTGAGCATCAGTTCACCACCTTCAGCTTTTAGAGTAAACGCACTGCTAATCCGATTGTGTTAAAGGTGGCATGTGAGCACTGCCTGCCTCAGGGACCAGTGTGATTGCTCTAAAGGTAAGACAGAAAAGTCAATATAAAGGTTGACACATATTCCCGAAGATGAGATTTGACAAGTACTCTCCAGACAGATTTAATATAAAATGTAGATGGCAATAATTTCCGGGATCTGTGGATTCTGGTCATCTGAGGCAGTTCTGTTGGTCTCTTTTTCTATATCTGTACATGTACTGAAACATTAACTTCCAAACCCATCAGGACCCAACAGATAAAGTGGGCAGGAAGCTCATTTCTATGGATTTCAGTCCTGGTTGGGTCTGTGGGGTGAAAAAAGAAAAATAATGAATTACTTCTTGCCTTGCACATCTGCCCAGATGCGTGAGGCTCCTGCTTTGTCACAGCTCCACATCCCATCTGCTCACCGCTGCCTCCCCAACATCTGCCTTCCTGCTGGTGTCCAAAGTGGCTTCCAATGGGGGAGTTTGATTTTGGCTCCTGGTTTGCCAGCAACATGAACAGCAGAAAAACAAAGAGAAAAAACAACCTCCAGTGTGGGGAGATACTGAGCCGGAGCCAGCACCAAGCTTCCCATCAAGATCAGCAGTGGTAAGCGCCGTGCGATGGCAGGAACATGGGCATTGCTGGCTGTGCGCACCCCCACAGCTCCTCCAGGGCCACATCTCCCAGGAGCAGTTTCTGGTGCAGGTTTAATTGGGTAAATTTGTGATTATACTTCAGGAAAAGCAGTTTATCTCATTGAGCACAGGATGATCTCAAGAGGTCCCTTCCCATCCTCAGCGATTCAGTCATTCTCTGTGCTTTTAAAGCCTGCGTAATTATTAAACTACCAGTTGAGTTTTGAGCTGTTCCAAGGAAACAAGCAGCAGCTCTTATTTCTTAGCAGCAGATGCACTGTAACTCTTGATTATATTAATTCAACTGTTCAGAATTTGTCTTTGTTCATAATTTGGTTCTGTTCATCACTCCGTTGCTATTCCCAAATGCTTTTCATGCAGCTGCTGCAGATCCCTCCACGCAAACACATACTGGAAGTGTTTAACTCCACACAGCCTTTTAACTCAACAGGAGTACTCCTAGAATCTTAGTACACTGTGTGTTTTCCTTTTGGAAAGAGGTGAGGGCTCAAAGCTGCGTAAGCAAAAGCTGATGAACTCTATAAACTGATTAGCTAGTGAAGGAAATGATGCTAACAAGAAAAAGAGTTACTTTTCCTTTGAAATGTTTGATTTTTCCTGTATTTCAGTGGTTAAAGAAGTGAGGTTTAATGGGATACTTGGGCTCATGTGATTGTTGGGGTTTTCTTCCATAACGCTCTCAGTATCTGTCTGCCTGGTCTGTTTGCATGATGGGGATGGGAAGAAAGAAACTTTCTGCTATCATTCATCAAAGGCTTCCAGAATGCCTTTTTATTATTGTTTCCTTTAAATATAGAGCCAGAGCTTGGGTTTCCTGAACCATCAAAAACAGTCTCGCTGTGGTTGACCTTTCAGTCAACTCACATTTTGCTTTTGGATTCAATACTAATTCTGTGGCCAACTTTCAAAGGAGCCTCAACTTCATCTTTAATTAGAAGCCAGCAGCTTGTGTTCCCCATCAGTCACAGGATTCCAACTGGCGATTCAGTGTAGTATGTCGATGGTTTTATGTGCATGCCATAAACTTTATGTACAGCTAACTTTACAGGCAAAGCTTTAGCTGGTTTTAGTTAATAAAGAGCACATCAAAATACGGTTTTAGCCTCATATGCCTCAGGTTTATGGTTTTCTGCTCATCAAGTGTGGGGTCTGACACTGGTTGGCAGGAGGTTCTGCAGCGCTCAAAGGTTGTGGATGCCCTTGGAGAACGCGCTCTCTCCGGATCACGTTTACGGTCACTAACCCGGAGGGCAGCATTCAGAACTGCTGGAGTGTGACATTTCCCACAGTTCCTGCTCAACAAAGAGCTGGACACAGACGGTGCCTGCAGGAATAACTCTATTGAGAGCTCATTGCAAGAGGAAGCCCGGGCTGTTTCAGGCAGATATTTGGTGTTGGTTGAGGTGAGTGATACAAGTCCCAAGGAGGAGATCTTCAAGCCTGATTCCTAATCAGTGCAGGAGTGTGTTTGGTGTAAGTGAGAACTTGTCCTGCTCACACTGTCATAAAGGTCTGTGTGAAGCTAGAAGCAATAAGACACTAAGAGCTATCTGAAGTGCACAGGGTACCACACCATGCTGACAGCCGTGGTAGGTGGACTGATAAAGATATGCTTTACAAATAGTGGGATATTAGGCCTGGCTACATTAAAAGAGATTATTTGCTGGCTTCTTATCCTCACAAAGGTTTATCCGGTGGGTGTGGTGAGGTCCCTCTGGCCTTTGCTTTGGAGTTTCTCAAAAGAGAATAAATCCCAACCACCCAGTGAGGATGTGAAGTGCCCATCTTGCAGCAGAGCCACAGGTCAGCTCTATTCTCAGAGCAGTCCACTGTCTTGGGCTCTTCTGTGCTCTTTGCTGTCCTAAGACAGTCCTAAGACCTAAGTCTTACACGAGGAGGTTTTGGGGTCCCTTGATATCATCTTAGGCACCTGATGGCTCCTGCAGGGAGAGCCCACATTTTTTACCTCTCCAGGCTTGGCTGCAGTGTGTATGTGCAAGTTAAGTATGAAATTGTGCCTTTTTATCTTTGCAAAAATGTCCTATGAAGAGATGATTTATATATGTCTTTATATTTAAATATATCTTTTTCTCTGCAAGCCCAGGTAGTTGCCACAGTGTATTGAGTTAAACACGTGTATATTTTCACGCTGTTGCAATCTACTCTGAGGCTTGTAAATGGTTTCTCCATTGTCTTGCAGGATCTTCCTGAGTGTCTTCCACTCCTGTGGAAGCTTCTGTGAGTGTCCGAGTGTCATCTCGGCTCTGTTTACACTCCAGTAAGCTCTGCTCCTTCCCAACAAATCCAGGCTGTTTGGTATTCATTCCTGCAGCTGAATCCATCCAAGAGGCAGTGGGAATGGGTAAGGACCATGAGGCAATGGGAATGGGTAAGGACAGTGAGGCAATAGTTGCACTGCAGAAGTCTCCAACCTAGAAATGGAGCTGGCGAGGGGGTATAAACAATTCTCTTTAGAGGGACCCCAAACTTTGGGAGCTGCTTCTGAGCCTAGTAGCCGTTCTTGGTAGGAAGAACTAATGCATGTCACTGTTATAGCCCTGTCATCTGCATGGATTAACAAGTTTTCCTCACTAGGTATGAGGGTGAAATGAATTCTGCACAGAGAACAGCTCCACACAGGTGCCAATTCCATCACATTATGTAAATAGCCTGTGACTAATAGAGAAGCCTATGAAATGAAATAAAAGACATCAGTCTGCATTTGCATGGAAACCAAGCAATATGCCAAAGGAACCTTGTTTCAAATTGAGTGATAGCAGACAAGATAATTCTAAGGTTGCCATTGTGGAACATATTCAGGTGTTTTATTAGCATAGATTTGAAAGGACAGTGTTGTTTCGCGTGTGTGTAGTCTATGAGGTTCCACTAAGTACATCTGCAGTCCATCTGGCCCTTTGCTGCGAGGTTACTCAAAGCTTTGCTATAGATTTGCTCTCTTCTCAGAGTACTATTCAAAACCGTGAAGAAGAAAATGAAATATTTATATGGTGAAGCAAACTTCATGCATACCAATAGCTTGGTTTGTCACTCACCTACTGTGATGGGCCTGGAGAAAGTGGGGAGTTGAGATAAAAAACCAGAAAAAGGTGAATCAGTGAATGTGAAGATTTTTTTCTCCTGAAAGCCAAATCCTATTTTATTTCTACTAAATAACATCCAGAACTCAATTAAGAAGATGGGTTTATGGTGTTGGCCACTCTGTGCATCTCATAAAACAGCCCTGTGCATGGGGAACAGGAGGAGGAAGTTGGAGGTGCAGGGCTTAGGGGACTTGCCAGAGTTAGACCATGATAGCTCATGAGTGCCAAGCTAATGTTTTGGTGAAAAGACCTCTCTGTCAGCAGTGATGTCTTGTCGTTGCCTTTTTACTTTGTTTTTGCTCTGCCCCATAGGCCATTTTGACCTGGAACACGTGCTGCTGCTAGGCTGGAGCTGTGCATCTCCTGATGGGGTGGTGGAGAGCTGAGCACGCACTGCTGTGGGTGCAGCCTTTCAGCAAGGGTGGCACCCTGCAGTTCTTTCTGTCTTCTAGCCAGCCACTGTTCTCCCAAAGACAGCAGTGTAATAACCCACGAGACATCTATTCTTTCCAAGCTGGTTAAGATTTGCCAATGACTCGAATGTTATCGGGGTCAACAGGACAGAAACAAAATGGTATAAACTTTGTTTCTGTAGGACAACAGGCTAAAAACAAGATGTGCTTCAGGAGGCACAGAGCAGAGCTTGCTAAATAAGAACCATGGTGTAAAATAACTTATTGTGATAGCCTTTTATGGCCACATCTCTGTATGTAGTTACTGATTTCTCTAAGTATGTACTTACTTGCCATAATTTCTATTTCCTTCTAGAATCTGGGTAAGATTCAGACACTTCTTAGATGCAAAATCCATGAAATTCAGCTCCAGTGTTTTTCAGGATTTTACCTGTTGTGGTGCAGATCGGTGCAATGTTAATTTAGAGTCATGTCAGGGTGAAATACTCTTGCCTTGGTGCAGCTGTGATGTAACTTTACAAAATATGATGCAAGAAATAGAACCTGGGTGTCATTTGCCACTTGTAGTGGATCAGGGTTGGGTAAAATAAAGCATCTCATCTTCAAGGCTGGAATCTGTCCCAGTGATGTGTTACTGTTAAATCCCAGGAGTTTTCATCACGTGTGATGAAATATTGATAGTGCAGCCAAATGTGGTATGAACATTTTGGCCTAAGCAAGAAAAATCACTAGTATCTTTCTCCTACTTAGATACTGACGAATTAAAACACAACAGTAGATGCTACTTTGGAAATGATTATGCAGCACTGGGCTGCAGTGCAGCACTCAGAAGAGCTCTCTCAGTATTTGTGCTACAGATTCAATTGCTGAGCTGCTGAAGGGAAACTTCCACTCTGACAAATTGCACAGATTAGTCAATGTATCTGCAAAATGTCTAAGAAAACAGCATTGCAAACACGTCGACTGTGTTTGAGTGCAAATCAGAAAGTACCATAGTAAAAAGTCACTCTGCCCTTGAGGCATAAATTCACTTGAAACCTCCTTTGTTAATGATTCTGTCCTTCTCCACCAAAAAGTACGTGAGCACCATGAGCCCCGAGAAGGTTTCTACCTGTTTTTATGTCCTTCTCTCTTCTGAAACAGCTAATGTCTAATTTTTCACTGATCTCTGTTTATCTAATAGGCGAACATGTGAAATGTTAAACCATTTTCCAGAACTGCTTGTATGAGAACTGCCCTATCAGTGTTATAGACAGCAAACTTTAGCAGCTGGGCACCGGAGCAGGTTTATACAGGGTAATATTTATTTGTCAATAGACAGGAGGAATCCAAGTATTTAACTAACAGCAACGGCACTGCTTTTGTCCACGTACATGATTACAGTCAATAATCAATTAGGCTCTCTGTTCAACGGAATCATTTTCACAAAGAATGCCACTTTCCAAGTAGCTGACTCTAGTTATATGTGCTTACAGTTAACCCAATCAACCATAAAATACAAATACATGTAAGGATGTATCCATTTACAGGTTGTTTATAAGTACATTGGTCTGGTCCATGCGGCCAAATCCCTTGAACAAAGCTCGGATGCAGTGTTTTTAAAACCCCATCACTGCTAAGACTTGGTTGGTACATTTGGATGGGATTCTGGAGCTCAGGTTCCCCCTTCAGCTTTCCATAGTTAATTCCATGTTTCTGCTCCCCCAAGGAAGCTCACAGTCCTCCACCTGGTCGCATCAAGTAACAACAGTGTGGTGAGCAAGGCTGTTATAATTTTGTCTAGTTGCTATACCAATAAAATAGGGAAAAGAAAGTTATTGGTATAACCTAACAGAGGGTAACAGTTGTCAATTTAATATAAGACTTGAGCAATCTTGAGTATGGGATATTGCGGTTTCATACATCACCATCACACCATCTTGGAGTCCCTAATACTTATGTATTAAAATAAGTAACTTCTCTTCGGCTGTTCCTATTCCTATCAAAGTCAATTCACTCCTATGGACTTGTCTGGAAATTAGAGATCAGTCTGAATGCAAAGCCAGTGTGTGTAATGAGAGAACGGGCAGTGTGAAGGTGACATCCTCAAGACAGTGACAATATTCCCTTTGGTTAGGAATGATTTTTTAAAGTGCAGCATTAAGGAAAGAGATACTTGATAACTGAATGCTCAGAGCAGAAATGGAGCATCAGCGCTTGAGTCAAATGAAAGCGTAAGGAAGAAATTACAAGAACTCAAGGCACAAGTATGATGATTCACTTTGGATTCTGAAGCAGTCTCACTGCTCAGAGAGCTTCCACCTGCTAATGAAGAACCCTCTTATGCCAAGATTCAGTCTGGAAAGATTGATTGCTTCACTCTGATCAGGGTGTCAGGGGTTAGACAACTGGTGCTACAAAAAGCAATGGCAGCCTTTTTTCCTTTGCTGTTTAATGCCACAGAAATGCACTGCCCAAGCACTTGTAGGGAGAGACAGTAAAGGGAGATCATCCATCAGCAGCCCTGTCCTTCCCATAAGGTCACAAGAGCTTCTGCTGACCCACTGACCGTATAATTTAGCCTAGTGCTCATTTTGTGGCTGTATTTAAACCACTTGAGGCCGGATACTAAAACCACCTCTGCTGTAAAGCTAAGCAAGATGGTGGAGGCTTAGGATAACTCAAAGGGCCTTCCTTACTCTGTGAACTGCTACAAACTGTTGTGCAGATTAACCAGAGGTGGGAACAACGGAGGGTTGGAAAATTAAAAGGCCAGAAAGCAGTGAAAAGGCTGATGCAGTTAGGAATGCCACAGTATTCCTGGTTTACTGGGGTGAAGCCAGGTGTTTAGGAAGGACGACTGCATCAGTGAAATAGAAATATTTCTAGTGTTGCTAAGGTAGCATGCCAATGACATGGAAATTGTGGATTAAAAAAGGTGTGAATACTGTTTATAATTCATTATTATTGACCTTTAGCACTCTTGGAAGTGGTTTATTAGCATTAATACCATCATAAGAGTGTGCTTATGGGAGCATAATCCTCTTTTTGCTGAACTAAATGGCAACAACATCCTCTAAACTCAGTGGTAACATGATCTAGACCTACAGAAAGAGGTCATCTGCACCAAAGTGCAAGACTTTGGAAACTCTGTTGGGTTATTTTAGATCTCCACAGGGGGATTATTTAATTTTAGAGATCCCTTTGATGCATCAGTCTGGAGATTTGAAAGGGCAATATTTTCATATTCCTCCTGTGACGCTGTGCATCTGCAGTGGTGAACTAACACTACCAAATCCTTCTGAAAATTCTTGTTGAGGAATCCATAGAAGATGGGATTGACACATGTTGAGATCATGGCCACAAGGTGGCATATTGTAAATGCTAGATTGTGATTACAGCTCATTAGTGCCTCGTAGTTCCAGTCAAAAACAACATTGAATACATTGAGAGGCAACCAGCAAGCTGCAAAAGTCACAACAATTGATATCAACATCACGTTAATCCTTTTGTTTTCACTCAGTCTGCTCTCATTCTCTCTCATCCTGTCTATTTTCCCATGTCTCCTTCGAAGACATACAAATATCCTGAGATAGCAGATAAAGATAAACCCCAGTGGGAAGCAGTACTGGAAAACCAGCAGGCTGGTGGTAAAAATGAGTCTTTCTGTAACTGACGGCCATTCTTCAATGCAAGCAACCTTGTTCTTGTAGAAATCACTATGGAAAGACAAATGTTTGAAGGGTTCATCAGTTAATTGGTGAAATATTAAAAAAGGAATGGATATTACGAGGGAAAACCCCCAGATGAAAAGAATTCCCCAGTAAGCATGTGAAATATTAGGCTTCCAGCCACGGGGGTTCACAATTAACTGGTATCTCTCGATAGCAATCAGTACAAGTGAGAAGATGGAGACTGTGACAGATATACTTTGTATGAAGGAACTTATTTTACACATAGCTTCCCCAAATATCCAGTAGTCCATTAAGGTATATGCAACTGTAACAGGAATACACATGATACAGATCAAGACATCCGACAAAGAGAGGTTGGCAATCAAAATGTTGGTGACGTTTTGAGCTTCTTTCCTTCTTTTTATTATAACAATCAGGCAAAGATTTCCAAAAAGCCCCACGATTGTAACTAATGTGTAGGCTGTAATAAGCAAGGATTCTGCAAGGAAGGAAGGCTGGCACGTATCAAAGTTCAGGAACTGAGAATAGCTGATGTTAGGGATAGTCTGATTAGACAGAATCTCGCTGGGATACTGAATGGCTTTATCCATCATGAAGCATTTCCCACCCTGTAGAGAAAACCCAGTATTATTTAGAATATACTTTGTATGAAGCTTTCCAGGGCAATGATTAACATGAGTCTCTCGTTGTAGTTGATGCCCTTGGAGTTTGGAGCAAATCTAATGTAATTAATTACAGCACTGGAAAAGCCAGTGGCTGGGTGTTAGTGGTTTTGTGTCTATATATATGGATGGAGGTTGATGCCTCTCTGAGGTTCTGGACTGAGAGAGTTACAGACCTGTAACGATTGTGATGTATAAGGACCAGCAGTGATAGCTCTGATTAAACTTGTATGAATATTTTCATACAAATCCTCTTTTACAACTGTCAACAAACTTTGCTTTTCAAAATAAACTGCTTGAAGATCCGTGTCAGCCAAAGATTTAGCAAGGTTTAAGGAATTCCAATGAGGATAATCTGTTGCTTTTCCGTTCTCAAGAAAGAAGAATCAGGTCCTGCCATCATGTTGCCAGCTTAGACATCACACTTACATTGTCTCTAGAACTAGAAAGTGATGTCAGCTAAAATCCCAACTCCCTCTGGCTTAACCAAAATGATGTCTGCTTTAGCTTATGGGATATTCAACTCCCCAGTGAATGACATATTTAAGGGAGTCTCCTGTTCTGTTTGTGTATTAAAGTTAGCATGTCCTTTTTCCTCAATGTAATCTGAGAAAAATGTAAAGCAAACAGAGATCACATCAGAGTTACACACACGATTATTGCCACATCAGTAGCTGCTAAAGGCTGTCTCATTTCCCTGCACACCATTCACTGTTGTACAAGTTTGACAAATGAGACCCCCAACATTTCCTGCAAGGTGTACTCAGGAGACACACAGTTGATTCTTCTTTCAGTTCACATGTGAACACGTCAAGCAACAGTTCTGATATTAGTACAATTCTGTTGTTATAAAACTACTATTAATGGGAAGAATTAGGTTCAGCAGAGTATCTCGGGGGGTTTAAATTTATCACTGAGTGAAAAAGTTAATCTTAAATCAAAGGCTCACCAGCTTTCTGGCCAGAAAGAGGTTGTTTCTAACCTGGGAAAGGAAAAAAGAAGGATGTAAAATGTTACTTTTAGAATTGAAAAGAGGGATAAGTATGTTCTATACATACACCTTTCGAAACTCAACTCTAACTCACCTTAATTCCTTTTGAAGCAGGAATTATTGGAAAACTAGCTGGAAGGAGGTCATTCTTCACACTTAGTAATAAATACCATAGTGTTGAGAGCCTGTGGAGAAAGGAGGATGAAGAAGCAGTAAGAAGTTAAAGAGGATACATGAAAAGAAGGGATAGGTGGATGTTTTATTATTACTAGAAATAATCTGTTTATGCGAAGGAGAGTTATCAACCTTTTAATAGAAATTGTTGCCATCATTAATCACTAAGGAGCAAGAAATATTCGGTTGCTTGCATGAGATTAAACACCAAATCCAGTGTTAAACTGGGAACTATGATCCTCTAACCATTTACCCTCAGCCACTGAAAGAATATTCCAGCTAGAGTTATATCCTGGACTGCTTTACCCTGATACTTCTGCTTGACATAAGTTTGGGTGCTTCAAATTAAGATTCTAAGAAAACCCCCCAAACCAACACAACCACCTTTGGAACATTTATTACCACTCTCATTCTGATTAAAATATACTTTTTAAGTAGTGTAGTCGTGTTGGAGTGAGAAGTGGCTGTAGATTTACATGACTAGATGTGGCCCTGGTGTTCCAAACATGACTGACTGTGGTCAGGGGCTAACATTGAGCCCTGTGGTCTCCCTAAATAACCCACTCAGCGTGGTCACAGCTATCCTGAGGGAATGGCACAAAACCTGTACAATCATGCTACAGTGTGTGCAGCAGCTTGCAGAAACTCCTAATGAATCCAGACGAAATGAAAGGGATTCTGAAGCCAGCACAGTCACACACCCTGGAGAAAACGATGCTGTGGCTGGGCAACAGCACCTTCAGGTGATATGTATCCTGTAATCCACTTTTCCCTGGAGGAGCACTAATTGCCTGGCTGGATTTATTGGCACACAGAAGGATGCAGGTGCTGGAAAGATAAGAAGCCAACCAGTGGTAAATGTTGCCCTGATGAGCTTTACTGCCACTTCAGATGTGTGAGGGTCTGAAGTCTGGCTGCTTTATCCCAGGGGTGATCTGTCTCTTTGGTATTCACCTGACTCACACAGATCTGAGCCATGCCCTTTGAGGAAAGATCAGGTGTTAGCAGGGGACCTGGCTTGGAAGCAAGACAGCTTCAAAGACAAGCTCTGCTCTTCCCTGCTTTTTATGTGAGCAGGAGAAGCTGTGGGGACTCAAAGGACATGCGGCTGAGCCAGGTTTGTAATCTTTTATGCACTATTTGCTGTGCCTGCTTATTTATCTGTGGTTGCATAAGATGGGTTGATGGAAGTGCAGAATGTCCTCTCCCAGTAACTCGGTGTAGGTGTGGGGCTTCTTTGGCACTTTCTACCACCAGGGAAATGCTGGAAAGAACTCTCTTCTGATCATTTCACTCACTACATCAGCTTTAGGCACACTCATCATCCACATTGTCCTTTTTTTCAGGAAAAAGCTTAATTTAATCTCACTGTTTGGTTTGCACCGTGAGTTTAAAAGTGTAGCTTTAGTACATGTCGTTCTGCAAGGCAATTTAAACATTTCCTTGGCAATAAAACCATTACACTTGTCTTGTTTAAACATCTGGAGTATTCATAGCATTAGAAAAATAAGTTACACAAGTACTTGCTCCAGCATGATGAGCTATATGAGTAATACATACTGCCATTGTTTTATGCTAATAAATACTAGTGGAATCAGCATCCTTGAACCACAACTACAGCTGATATCAGAATTGGATTGTTTCATAAGACAACTAATTACCTCAATCCCTAATCCATGCATTTGGAAAAAGATTCTCTACCATAGTGAGAGTTTAACACTATAGGAAGTGATAATTCACTTAGCCTACTTGTTTCATTCCTCTGGATGCAGAAACATTACTGAAACGTGCACAAGCAAAAGAAAGTTAAAAGCAGAGTCTAAAATCAAATGAGTTTTTAAAGGCTTTCTTTGCTAAGTATTTGCTTACCTATGTTAAAGATGCATAGTCCATCCCTTCAGAGTGACCAGTGAATGTTTCATTTGCAAACATCGTCTGTTTATTAAGTTCCAAAGTGTTGCACAGATAAAATGTGGAGGAAACTTTCCATTCAATTGTAAATAGAGGATGTCCAGACTACAACAATCCTTTAAAAGATATATTTCAGTAACTTTTGCCACAGTTGTATGAATTCTCTGACTTCTTACCTGATGAAAAATTCAAGTCAAATCCACACTGCCTTTCACAATAGTTCTTTTCCCGTTTTGAGTTCATTACCAAGCCAGCACACACATCTCCTTTGTGTATGAAAGAATCCGAAGCAAAGCCATCTGCTGCTGAAGCGATACTTAAACTCTCCTTTCCTCTCTTCCTGAAACAATCCACACTTCCACAGTTTCCAGCTGCGACTGAATCCACCGGTCTGTTGAAAGGCTGCTGGGGAATAAACCAGGCTCTGGAATCCAGGAAGAGGCGAACAGCAATGAGCAGGGAGGAGAAAGGACCAGGAGTCACGGGGATGGATTTTCCTCCACTGTGTGGCTTCCCTCCACCCCGTCAAACACCTTATCTTGCAATTTCATTTGCAATTATCTTATCTGCTCCGCAGTGCAAATGTTTTCCCCGTGCTGGATTTCATACGTGAACATCTGCAGATGGCTTATTGCTTTCTTAACCGAGGGAGATAGGAAAACACAGTCAGCTGCCTGGAAAGGGCATGCACATCCTATTAAATGTATCGTTTGCTCTATTGCAATTAAGATAATCGCATTTTCATTATAAATTGCTATTTTAGCTTATATTCCAGAGATATAAAAATCTTCCTGAAAAGCAAAGCATGGAATATTACACTAGCACACACTGAAAAGGGGCTTTGTTATTATCAGTTTTTCCAGTAAAAGCCCAGTATAGCCTTTATAGACACTTGTTTGTAAAAATCAGCATTTAACATTTCCTTATTAAATATTTAGAATGGATGTTTATGGGACAGGAAATGGTTTATTCTTAGGATGTGCTTTTTGGTACATTTCTGTTTAAACTTTTGAATTTCTACCTGGGTCCTCTTAACCCCCAGTATATCAGTCTCTTATGCTGAACCACCCTGTGGCTCTCCAGTACCAGGAAAAGCAGAGGCAATACAAAATAAACCAGAGTGAGAATGTGTTTGTGTAGGAACAGACTCAGGAAAACTAGACGAGAATTCCCTATTAAATTAGAGAAGTAGAAACCTGCAGACAAAGCACTCGAGAGTACTGAAGTCTGACTTACTGTGTCTGGGGTGTTTTTTGAACGAATGATTTTGAAAAGCAGTAGGATTTTGGGGATGAATGACACTGATGCTGTATCTAAAGTGCAGGTAAGAACTAATTATCCCAAAATATTGGTAGTTGTCATGCTATTGTATTTGTAGAATATAGGGGTGGAGGGAGCCTCTGAGATCAGCCAGACCTCCTGCTTCTAGTATATTTGTATCTATTCATGATGTGTTTGTCTAACCTGTTTTGAAACATCTGTGGTAATAATAAATTAGGTATTCAAGTGCCTAATTTACTGTTAGGAAGACACTTCCCCCTAAAATTTTCTTCCCTTTAGCCCGTTGCTTTATATTCTAGGTATGGTCTGTGAATTCAGAAAATTCAACCAAAATGCTACAACCCAGCAATGTGAATGGACTTTTCTAATACATTTCTAGCACTTGCTGGTTTTAATTATGTCAAAAATACTGCAACAACAAAGCTTTTCCAAAGTACTTTAGAATTTCTGCTTCTGGTTGTAGCGTAACCCAGGAAGTTAATCAGGACCTAAACATAGTGCTCTAGATACACATCAGAACCAGCCATAAAAATGCATTATCTCTTTAGAAAGGAAATAAGCCAATAAAATTAGAAGATGTTCTGATTCTATTTCTAGATTTCAAATGAAGGGTAGGCTGCTTATTTACATAGACCTCTGTTTCTAATATAACACTGCACATATAACTCTGTGGGAAGACTGAAGCGTTTAACGTGTGAATCCCTCGGTTTTACAGACGTGTCAATCTGCTGCGTTCTGTGGATTTAATTCTGGTGTGACCTGGTGTGAATTAAATCACATCTGACATCAGAGGCTTGTGATTGTAGCTGCTCTCGGTCTGTTTATGCCTGACGTCAAAGGTGTGTATGCAAAGTGGAATCTATAGCTGGGTAGGAAGGGATCAGGGTATATCGTTTTCAGGCAAATGCTGTAGCGTCTGTTTGTAAAATAGGCTGATGGAGAGCAGAATTGTATTTGCTTTATATAAATGATCAGGTTATTTCTAAATTGCTCAATATTAAATGATGGGAAAATAGCCTTTATCAGTAGATCGATAACTAACTGGGAGGCAGGACTGCAGCTGTAACGGAAGCAAACTTTATACGTCACTTGATAACGAAAAGTTAAAATATATTGTAGATAAGACTGCAATTAGCTTGGCAATGTCCAGTGTAAACTTAGTAACTCTGCCTTTGTGGGATTTCAGTAGTTCAGAGATGGCTCTACCATAGGAAGTGGTAGGAGTTGTGTATGATTTTTGAAGAGTTTTATTAGGGATTTCTGTCTCATTTTGCAAAGCAAACAAATGAACAAGGCACTTCAAAACAGTCAGTGTACTGACCTGACTGTCACTATACCAACTGCCAATCATTAAACTGATTATCACCTCAGCACAATCATTCCAATAAAAGCCTGATCCTAAAAGCTTTCCAGGCGCGATATCCATATAGAAATCAATTGGAACATCTTCGCCAAGCATCTGGTTGTACAGCAGCTGGAGGCATGAGCTCAGCTTGTGTAAATATTCCCAAGCTAGTTTTAAACCAGGTAAGCAATTAACCATTATGAGCACAGAGCTCAGGGCACTATCATCTGAACCAGCCAGCTGACGGCTAAACAGGGTCAATGTCTCATCTTGATTAAAGTGAAGGTGTGCTATTACTCTGGCCCCCAGGCTATGGTATACAGACTGTGGGCAGTGTGGAAAGTCAGAGTAAGTGATTAGGTGCCATAATAAACAGTTTTTCAAACTTTAAGTTTGTAACGTGCTGTGTTGGCAACAGTTTGTTGGTAAAAACTTCTCTAGCATACAAGTCCTTTGAGCTCACCTTTTGCTTTGACATTTATATGATTCCTTGCTGAGCAGGAATCTCTGCTGGTGGCTGACCATTCTTGGTGCAGCCCCCTTCTTCAGAAAGCAAGATTTAGTAGAGATGTATACATATGATTTGTCAGCTGTCTAGGCGAAAGAGTTCTTTAATAGCAGTTTGGTTAAGAGCTGGCTCAGTGACCCATAACATCTGTGAAGGATCTGGAATAGTTCTTCCTCATAATTATTATTCTTTATAGCACTTCAAAGAGGCACAGAGAAATAAGCAAGAATAATTGGAAATCTCTTATGTTAGTGTTGGATGTGCTGGTTGATGTCAATAAAGTAAGATAATATGCTATGATGGAGGAAAACCACAGCCCCTTCTCATTTTCCTGTTTGATGGAGAGATCAACTGCCTAATAAGTATCTTCAGCAAATAGGTTATAATTTGACCAAACTAGCAATATCTGAACACCAGCTAAGTATGCACAGCAAATTTTTCTTCAAAGATCACAGAGATGAAGAAGGATTGATGTCTGTGTGTAGGTGGAAGCACTGCTCCATGATTTGGAAGTTTTTTCCTAATTCGAAAAGATTGCCACAAAAATCACTTGGGTTCACTACATGGGGTTTAGGTTTTACTCCATGGTATTGCATAGCTCTACAGAACAGCTTTGCAATTAGAGAATAGCTTTGCAATATCCTTGAGGCTTCATTCTGGTCCATACCTCTCAATTAGGCCATGCCTAGAATGAAAAGTCAACTGTTTTAAGATGTGCTTTAACTTTAAATGAGTTACTTATAATAGCATACTCATTTAAAACATTATATTATGCCATAAGCTTTCAGCTGGCACACAGTTGAGATGGAGATTGATACACTCTCTGGCTGGAAGGTTAGCATCTTTATTTTTGGGGTCAGCCAAGTTACTTACTGAAAAAGAGATAAGATTTGTGAGTAATTGTGATAGGAGCGTGACAGCATTAATTCATGTTGTATAATAGTTTCCACTGTCCAAACCCTGATTCAATCCTTTGTAGCTCTCTAGAACTTCTCCAGCTGATGTTTTCCAAAAGTGATCTCTGCCAAAGAATGAATTATTTCAATAGCTCATAGATTTTGGGGGAATATGATAATATGTATCTCTTATTTTTTATTCTACAGTCTTTTTCTAACAAGACTGTGAGCACCAAACCCTGCTGTTCTCATGCCACAGCATCTTTCACTCTCCTAATGGTTAATGATGAAATATTTAACTAATCAAAAGAGTTTTCCTGTTAATCTCAGTCTGTTTCCATTTCCCTGCATGTTTCAAACTGTAATGACAGTTTTGATTTTCTGAATGAAAAATATGAATTCTAAATTGCTGTTTTGTGTCTAGAAAGCCTGGCTTTTACACACAGAGTTCTAAAACTTCTTGAATAGCAGGGGTATCTTACAGCTAATTTAAGGTACTTCATAGCATAACTCCTCCTGTTGATTCCAAACAAAGCTAAATATCAGTCATGCAGAAGCAGCACAAAAAAAACCACCCTACAGAGGTTCTGTGGAACAAGAAATAGATGGGACCTAGGAATAGGCAAGGGGAAAAAAAACAACAAAGCAAGTAGATTTTAATTTAAGTGGAAAATACATAAAGAAAGACTTGCAGATGAAAAAAGATCAGAGCATGGCTGAGATCACTGCTGGCTCCAGATCTTCCTTTGGCACAATGTATGATCCTGGTCTGCCTTCGACTAAGATACAGTGAAAGATGTACCCTCTCGCATCTGTCCCAGCATTACTAGGTTCTTTGATCCTTGACAAGAAGCTTGGCTTTTCAGACCCTATTTTGCTGTCTTACTTTCATCCTATCACTCCAAATTACGACCAGATCTTATATAAACTTTTAGGAAAGAGAAGAAAGGAAATCACCAATTATGACAGAGAAGTGAAAAGATGAAAAAGAGAAATTGAGCTTCAGAGGGAAGAGGAGAGAGGGCAGGATTTAAGGAAAAATGGTAACGTAAATCTAAAGAAAAGGCTGTGAATTCAGTCCTCTAATGATTTTCTTCTTCACCCTTCACAAAGGTGTGTTCCTCTCTTTAAGCACACTCCCCTTACAAAGGGCTCAGGGAAGCTTTTGTTCAGTAAGATGAACTTTTGAAACTACTTACTGAGAAATAGTTCCTGTAGGTTATTCTGTAGTTACTCTTTTACCTGTAGAATATCTTATTTTTCATTAGGCAAATAAGAGAGGGGTAACGGTTTATTTCCCCATCTGAATTTTCACAGGATAGAATTTTTTTATCCTGAAGACTGTCATGTTCAAATTTTAGGTAGCAAAAGACTATCTAGTTTCCTCTCAGTGTATGTTAATCAATCTTTTTCAGTGAGAAGCCTCTCTCAACCAGATCTAATTCATGATAGCCTCAAAAGTGAGATCACAGGTTGGTGTTTATGTGAATTAAAGTGCAAACGGCAGAACAGAGAGAAACATAAATCTAGTGCCAAAAAAGCAAGAGCGCTCTCAAGGATTGTTGTATCTCTTTTAAGAAGTTCTTCAGACTTGTAGCTAAAGCCAGGGGCCAGGATGGGGAAGTCTGTGGTGCTGCTACATGTTTTATTAAATATATCTTCCTGTGAACTGCAAAATTACTCTCTGCCTGAGGTGATGATTTAGGTAGGAGTGAGGCTTCTACAAGTCAAGTAATATCTGTTGGAAATTATGAGATTAAAAATCCTTGCCTGAAAGTGTGTGGATGTCAGAGTGATCTGGATAATTATGGTTGAATCCGCTCTATTTCCAACCATTTCCACCTATGTATATTTAGAAAAATCAGGATGAAATCTATATTTATGATGATGCTATTACAGTCTGCTGAAAGTTAAAACCAGACCTAAATCTAGAAGGTTGCACTATACTAACAAAACATACTTAAGCTCATAAAAAGTCCAGTTGATAAACTTTAATTGTTTTGAAAGAGTGTATCAATACTTGTTGACTATGGAAGCCAACCACACTGATATAGACTAGATTAAAGAGGGTGAAACAAATTAAAAGCATATGTCTGTGTTTATACAAGGGTTTAGATAATAAAAATATTACTTCCTTAATAATTTATTTTGTATCAGCTTTTACTAAGAGTATACGATATCACAGGAAGCCTAGCCCTGGCAAGGGACTGTTCAGATGCCTCTGTTTTATGATCTCTTGAGCAGTAATGCCCTCCTGTGGACTCTAGGAAGTATGATTTCTGCTGGAATAACTGGAATATTTTATGCATTAAAATGATGTGTTTTTCCTTCTGATACTCTAACACCAACTAAAATATCCCAGGAAGACATTTAACACAGTGCATTATCCGGCCAGTGCCTCTCATCTGAGAAACACATTTTCTTTAGGTGATGATACAGGGGCAGCTTTTCCCTCTGTTAGAAACTTAAACTGCTTATACAATGAATTTTTATTCTATAGGTTGCTATCACAATGGAAACAATATAATGCTGCAACTGCCCTGTCAGGAGGGAAACGTACGTATTTCCTTTTTAATGGTGTGTGCCTAAGAACTTTTAAATACATATCACACATTTACTCGTATGTAGTTGAAAGCAGATTGAATATGTGGTGGAGAAACTGCTGTAGGTGTTGGAGTGTCGTCTGTTTTAGCAGACTTGTCACATCCCACATGCCCAGTGTGAGACTCATTCTTTGGTTCTGCACTCACGCTGCGGTACTCGTGTATCTCACGCTTGCGGTGGCTCACGCTGCTGTAGAGGGAAAAGGCACATTTCAGGGCTACATTAGGGCACATAGTTCATAGGAATGTGTATAACAATGACCTGGCAAGCTGATCGCGTGGCTGGGTGCCTCACCAGGCGTGAATCCAACAGGAATTGGAGAGGTCTGGTTGGATTCTCTGTGCAGCTCAGGTGAGCTGGTTTGGGGGTCTGTGGGATATGCAGGAGAAACTGCTGTTTAGCTGTCTGGGAAGCCCTGCATCACCGGAGCCTGCTGGTGTGTGCCAGGGCACATGTACATGTGCAGTGCGCTTGGCCCTTTCGGTGTGGGGGCTGAACTCTGAGAACATCATTTTGAGTGAGTACATGGACTACATGAGGTCACTTACATGGCAGCTGGAAAGGGACATGGACAGGAGGACACCAGGTCAAGTGGAGCTTGGCTGTTCTGTGGTATCAGAGGAGACGTTTCTACCTGCAAGAACTTGGTATATATATTTGGGAGGTGTTTTCCTTTCATTAAACCAACCAGTCAGAAGTGCAAACAGAAAAGGAAGCGGTTGGGCTATACTTTATACTTTAGTTGTGTCAGCGATTTGCTCACATCTTAAAGACCCTCATCTTCTCCTGCTGAAAGTAGTGACTTTCTTTGATCTCTTCCTTGGCCTACTTGTCTGTCTTGCTTTCAGGGAGAGAAAGTGAGTCATAAACAAGTGTTCTGTTCTCTTTTCTATCCATTGAGGCCAGAATTAGCTCCTCTTAATGTTTCTTCCTTTTCATTGTAAATTATTAAGTGTCTGTAAAGCTCTCGTGGGTTATTTTCTGTATGAAACAGATATTAATTTATCTTGGGAAGGGCCACACATTTTTTTACAATAAGTGGCAGGCAAAATGTATTTTTGTATTTCCTGTAATTGTGTGGAGCCTGCAGATGGCCTCTGGGAAGGAGGTCTTTGAGTTCTTTTTAATAGAGTAGGATTTGTTTGTTTTAAAACCACAAATCTTTCAGTGACATTATGGACATATTCTCTTCTCTAAAACTAGATCAAATTATCATGTCCATGCATTGAGATAAATGGATCTAAACACATGACATCTTTCCCTGTAAGTGGTTGTCAAACATGGACATTTAATATTCCTGTCATACTAATAAGTTATTCTTCAGATCTGGCTATAAAAGAGAAAAATCCAATTTAAGAAAAATCAGATTACTATATTGCAAATATTAGTCCTACTGGTTAAAGGTAATTGCAGCCTCTAAGACTAAAGCATGAAAACTTGGCCAGCTGATAGAAATGACTACAGTTTTACCACCAGCGTTAATCTCTGGAGTTGACACCATCTGAAGAGGAATAAGGAAGAATTTTTCTGCTGAAATGTTCAGCCTCTCTGGATTTCACCCGGGACTGTACTTAACTAACTTTCCAGTGCAGCCAATGTCACGCTTGTGTCTGTGAGTCTTCAAGGGTGCATTTCCACAGCAGCTGATCTGAACCAGGGGGTGTTGCAGTTCTGCTTCCTTCCCCTCCTGCCAGCACCAGCACTCATGGGATCATGCAAAAAAGTGCTTCAGAAAGCTGAGGCAGCTAAAACTGAGCCCTTCTTCATGACAAATTATTTTTGGCAGTCTCAGTTCTCTGAAGTGGATCGCTGTGTGTTTGCACAAGCGTCAGGGCTGGCACACGGGAGAAGGCAGTGTCACTGCTGGAGTGCGGCAATCCCAGCACAGTCAGTTCAGACAACTGTGGAACTACATCCTGACACAAAACCATTCCCACCAGGTCAGGAGAACCGGAGTACTCAGTCCAGGGGGTCTGATGATCATCTTTTATTAACCCATTCCCCAAACCCTCTGAACCTTGAACACTGCCAGGGATGGGGCAGCCACAGCTTCTCTGGGCACCCTGTGCCAGCGCCTCAGCACCCTCATAAGGACGAACTTCTGCCTAAGAGCTCATCTCAATCTCCCCTCTGGCAGGTTAAAGCCATTCCCCTTGTCCTGTCCTTACAGGCCCTTGTCCAAAGCCCCTCTCTGATATATTTGATTATGCGGTTATTTTCTCAAACATTGTCTCAATGTCTAAATGGAAACTTATCTCATTGTGGACATAATGAAGAAAGGAAGAAGCTACCTGAGGAGGTTGTGAAATTGCCTTCACTGTGGGTTTTAGTAACAGGTTAGACAATTATCTGTGAGGAGGATTGACATGAGTTTCAGAAACTATGTGGTGCAGGAGCCCCTTCGAGCAATGAAAATTTCACCACAAAAAAATGTTCTTTACACTTAGATAATTTCCAACATAAACCTCAGTGGGTGTAAGACTAAAATAAATCCTGTTTCTGATGGGGGAGAAAAAAAATCACTGTGATGAAAATAGTGCTGCAGTCTTCAAGCTGACTATCTTTAAGGTACTATTAAAGTATATATATAAAAGGAAATGCATCTCACTATTAGTCATTTCACAGGGCTTGCACGCCCTTGAACAGCTTTAATTATTCTACTGAGAAAATACCTCCTTTTTGGAGCTATAGAGAGATTTAAGGGTGAGAGGAGGAGGCAGTGGTGGGGTGGGAGAGAGGGCTGGAAATGGGGGAGCGAACAGTAGCAGGAAAAGCAAGGAGCTGCCTGAGAGAATAGATTGGGTGCTTGGGTAACTGAGCCAGCGTGTGCCCAAGGGGGCAAGAAGCCAAGAACATCCTGGCCTGTATCAGCACCAGTGTGGCAGCAGGGCCAGGGCAGGGATTGTCCCCCTGTGCTGGGCACTGGGGAGGCTGCACCTCGAATCCTGTGTCAGTTCTGAGCCCCTCACTACAAGAGACACATTGAGGGGCTGGAGCAGGGCCAGAGAAGGGCACCGGAGCTGGTGCAGGGCCTGGAGCACAAGTGTGATGAGGAACGGCTGAGGGACCCGGGGGGGTTTAGTCTGGAGAAGAGAAGGCTCAGGGGGGACCTTATCGCTCTCTACAACTGCCTGACAGGAGGATGGAGCCAGGAGGGGGCTGGTCTCTGCACCCAAGGAACGAGGGATAGGACAAGCTGCACCAGGGGAGGTTTAGATGGAGATGAGGAACAATTCCTTCAATGAAACAATGATCAGGCATCGGAGCAGGCTGCCCAGGGAAGAGTTAATGACTTTATAGATTGTGGTGTTTAGTGACATGGTTTAGCTGTGCCAGCACTGGGGAATGGTTGGACTTGATGTCTTGAAGGTCTTTTCCAACCTCATTGATTCTATTTGGGAAGCGGGACATGGGCACAAATGTGTGAAGAGCAGCCAACTAACGCTACGAGGGAGCAGAGAGGAGCTGGACAAACGGAGTGGTTAAAACCCCGGACGAGAGGAGTCGCCGCCCGTCAGGAACGTCCTGCCCGGGATGCCATAGAGCCAGGGAAGGTGCGAGGCTGCGGCCGGCAGGGGCGGCGAAGGGAACACAGCCATGAGGTGAGCACAGCCCCGGGGTCGGGACGGCGGCAGCTCTGTCAGCGGCTCACCCCGCTCCCCTCAGGCCGGGCGGGGGAACGCCGCTCCGTGAGGCGGCGGGGGGCGTTACAACGGTCACCGTTTCAAACGGTCACCGTTTCAAACGCTCCCGCGCGAGCCCCCCCCCTCCCGCCTCCACACACACCGGCGGGGCGGGGCCGCCGGGGAGAAAAGCGCGCGGCGGGGCCGGAGGGCGCCCATTGGCTGACGTCCGCGGGCATGACGCACCGGCGCAGCCCGCCCCGGCCCCTGCCCCGCCCCTTCTGTCGGCGCGCCTCGCATCCCCGGCCGCCATATCGCGACCCTATTGGCTGCGCGCCTCGTCCGTCACGGGCCAACCCCCGCGCCTTCTGCCGACGCGCGGCGGAGGTCGCGCTCTCTGATTAGCAGCCGCGCCCGTCGATCGCTGCCGGAGGCCCCGCCCCTTAAACGTGAGTCGCGGACTGCTCCGGCGGCGCGCTCTGATTGGTCTCGCCGGCGCGGGGGGCGTGCGCGGCGGCAACCGGGTGGGCGGGGCTCCCAGCGGCCCCTTTGTGTGGGCACCAGTCGCCGGCCGAGCTGTGGAGGAGCAGCCGCCGCCATTTTGTGTGTGCCTGTGTTTTGCCCCCTCCCCACCCCCCGTTCCGGCGGAGCGGCGGCAGCCGGGGCGCCCCCGTCTCTTCTGCTGGTCAGGTGAGGCGAAGCGAAGGCGTTGGGCCAAGCTGAGGGAGCCCGTCGCCGGCGGCTGCCGCAGCCGTAGCCGTGAGGTCGCGCCGTTTGCAGGAAGCGAGGGGGAAGAAGCGGCAAGACGGAGAAGGGGGGGAAAAAACCGTCAGAGCTGCCCCCCAACAGGAGGAGGAGTCTCGGCGCCAGGCCCAGGCGCAGCCCCGGCACCGGCGGCAGCATGGAGAACTCGCAGCTATGCAAGCTGTTCATCGGCGGCCTCAACGTGCAGACCACGGAGGCCGGGCTGCGGGAGCACTTCGCGGCCTACGGCACCCTCACTGACTGCGTGGTCGTGCTCAACCCGCAGACCAAGCGCTCCCGCTGCTTCGGCTTCGTCACCTACTCGGCGGTGGAGGAGGCCGATGCCGCCATGGCCGCGTCGCCTCACGCGGTGGACGGGAACGCGGTGGAGCTGAAGCGGGCCGTGTCCCGGGAGGACTCGGCCAAACCGGGAGCTCACGCTAAGGTGAAGAAGCTCTTTGTGGGCGGCCTCAAAGGGGACGTAGGCGAAGGGGACCTGGTGCAGCATTTCAGCCAGTTCGGCCCGGTGGAGAAGGCCGAGATCATCGCCGACAAACAGAGCGGGAAAAAGCGCGGCTTCGGCTTCGTCTACTTCCAGAACCACGACGCCGCCGACAAGGCGGCCGTGGTCAAGTTCCACCCGATCCAGGGCCACCGCGTGGAGGTCAAGAAGGCCGTGCCCAAGGAGGACATCCAGTCGGGCGGGGGAGGCGGCGGCTCTTCCAGGCCCTCCCGGGGCGGCAGAGGCGGAGGAAGGGGTCGGGGCGGCGGCGGATCCGGCAACCGGGATCACAACGGTCTTTCCAAAGGAGGCGGCGGTTACAATAGCTACGGCTGTTACGGTGGAGGAGGAGGTGGCGGCGGCGGCGGTTACGGCTCCTATGGCAGCGGCTCCTACGGAGGCGGCGGCGGCGGGGGAGGCGGCGACTACGGCAACGGGTACGGCGGGTTCGGCAGCTACAGCCAGCACCAGTCCTCCTACGGCCCCATGAAGAGCGGCGGAGGAGGTGGAGGAGGGGGCGGCAACTGGGGGGGCCGCAGTAACAGTGGACCGTACAGAGGAGGCTATGGTGGGGGAGGCTACGGGGGCGGCTCTTTCTGAGCTGGAGCACCCATACCCATTGGGGATGGCGTGGAAAGCCCTCCCTTTGATACGGGGCAGCTTCTAAATGGTTTCTCCCCTCATTCGCCGAAGGGCAGCTCCTTTTAAATGCCTCCCTGCTGTGGGAGCAGCTCCTAAATGCCCCCTGAGGGTCGCCTCTGCTGCCTGTGCCACTTCTTTCTCTCTGAAGATGGACTGGGCCCCACATACACATACTTTGTGTTACAGTCATTGATGGACTCTATTTTTTTATTATTACTTGGACCTTGGTCGTTTTTATACTAGCAACGAAAAATGTCTTGTTTTAATTTGTTTTTTTTTGGGGGGGGGTACGGGGTGGGAAATGTCTTGCTGATCTGGAGTAAAAACTGGGGAGGCTTATGGGGGAATTTCCTTTGTTGTAAGGACTCGATACCTGGCTCCTACATTTTTTTCTACAAAACCTACTCGGATCCCATGACTGAAAATTAACATTTCTGTAAAGGAGGAAAAAAAAAAAATCGTTTTTACGTTTTTTATTTTTTAAATAAATCACTGTGTTCATTGACCTTTACATGTCGAATTATTTTTCCTAGGATGCATTCTGTACGGTTCGAAGGCTTTTCTAGGTTCGAAGCAAGTGTTCCTCTGCTTTAAAAGCTCTATGTACCTAGAGTAAATATTTTCTTGCCAGTAAAGGTCCTAACTGACTTTTTTGCTACCCCCCCCACTAGTGGATTCGTTGGCTTTCAGACGCTCGACAGAGAAATTTCGGAAGTACTAACCCGTGGATGTGGTCTGTTTTTAAACCCCTTGTTCTCGCCCCGTTTGTGTGCATCCACCATCTTGTACTGGGCGCTTTGACGTGCTGACATGGTTGGTCAATTTTTTCTATAGGACTTTTTCCATCAACGTATGTACTGTGTAGTTTTGAAGAAATAGTTTGTGTTAAGCATGTGCTTCATTCATATGAAATGTTCCGAATTTCCGATTGCTTAGTTTCAAGTCCTCTTCTCGGTTTGTCTGTGTATGATTCCTTCCAGGAAAGGGTCGACATTTATCCCGTCTTAAAACGCGTACTTGTTTTCATAGTAGCGGGTTAACAGACTTTTCACTCTGAACTATTGTCCTTCGTTAAAGTTCCCCGAGAATCTCTCGCAGCACCATCTACCGACAGGATGGCAGCCCCCTTGCTGCAGGCTTCGTTACAGCAGGAGGAAAATTGGTTTGCTAACGATTGTACTAGACTTTGGGAAGGTATTTTATGCCACTAGATGACTGGTGTAGAATGCGATGACATCCGCATGTGAATAAAGATGGGCTCCATGAGTACAGACTGGAAAAGGAATGGATTTGCAATACCTGCCTCAGCACCTATTCTTTTCTTTCCTTTGAGTTTTAATAATTACAGTTGCCCATATTGCAAAATGCTAATCTAAACTACGTGGGCAAAGTGCTGTGATAAATGAGCCAGCAAAGTGTACCAGCAACGTAGGTGCCCGTTGTAAAGCAAAAGTCTCTGTGTAGTCTGCTTGATTAACAAATGTATATTTGTAGCCCTTTCACGCAATAGAATTCAAAGTTTGTTGTTTATTAAAAAGCATAATGTTTTAGGGGAAAACTGCCTTCCTGCATAGAAATAGAGAATAGCAAACGTTTATGGGTTTATGGATATCAAATAAAGATTTGAATTCCTTATATACTTGAGTGAGAGTATGTATGATACGGGACATGGATTTAACAAGTACCAAGTTATTTTGACTTCAGGTTTCTAAGCACTTAGTCTTTCATGCTGATGTTCTTTGGGACTGCATCTTAAAAGCTGCTTTTTGGCTTTGCTCCAGATATGCAAGGTACTAGGCATGTAATTCCCACTGATTCCAGTGGAAAGTTCAAATTGTAGGGATTTGTGCGTCTGGGCTGAAGGGTTTCGCATGAAATGTCAAGGCACTGTCAGTCTTTGATGTCAATCTAACTTGATGTTGACTTTGGTTGAAGTTAGTCTTTCTGTTGCTATTAGGAGTAAAACTGGCATCATCTTGATTATCTGTGTGAGCTTAAATAAGCAGGGCAACCTTTTGGTATCACAGGGTTGAAACCAAGAGCTGTTTCCTCTTGATTATGATCATTTGTGGCTCTTACAGTGAAACTGGTTTGCTTTGGCTTCGCTTTTGTAAATGCGTTCCAAGAAACTTGCTATTTGCAATTATGTTGTTATATTTTTATCTCAAACTTGTTTTGCCTCTGTTGTGAACCAGTGTCACTGATAGGTTGTTGAAAATGCAAGTGATTTCAGAGTTGTGTTTGTAAAACACTGCAGGTACCAGCTCTTGTCGCTGGGCAGCTTCAGGTGCTTGGTTTTATTTCAGTTCACTGGGCTTGAAGCTTTTTACTTTACCTGTGCACTTTCAAACCATGTTGACAGTCATCCTTGGACTTGAAGCATGGCTTTCCTTTTGTAGCTGAAGTGAACTGTGGAGTTCTAGGTCTTGTGTTGGTTTGGGCACACGATTTAGCCCCTTGCAGTGGTGAATTGCCTTCACCTTATCAAGCGAGAGCCTGGTTTTGAGTGAAATAGTTAAATGCACTTCTCTGATGTGGCTTGTCATTTGACTTGGGAAGGTGAAGATTTGTGCACCAACTTTACAGTATTCTCACATGTTACATGCCATGAAAGAGTATGTTGGTACTAGAAACAAGTAGGTTTTGGAAAAAAGTGGCTTTGTGTGAAATCTGATGGTTTGGCCAAGCTGAGTTTGATAACTGTTGTACTGAAGCATGCGTCTGATGTTCTATCTGTATGCAATAGTCCTCTTGTAGGACTAATGTGTTCCTGAATACAAGTAGATCCCAGAAGCTGCACCTGTGGGAGGCAGTTTGCTGCCTAATTTCTCCCTCAAAAGATTGTTGTCTGTTTAACAGTGTTCCGTGGTGCGTGTCTTGAGTAGCTGGGACTTGCTCTGCTCTGACCTCTTGTGTCTTGGGAGCAAGAAATTCCGTGTGACAATGCCCGTAACATTTGAAAGGCTCATGTGAGTGCCTGTTAAATAAGGGCTAGGATGTACCATGGAATATGGGAAGAGATGCATATTTGTCTTGGATAGCATTAAAGACACAGTGACTTTAAGACTCTCTTTGGATATAAACCTATTTCTAGGAGAGTTCTGAGTAAACAGAAGAGATTTGCTGATAAAGCTTTGCTTACGTATCTAATGATATTAAGTAACTTTCTGACCCCTGGGTGGATTTGTCTGCATAGAGGTGCATAGGAAGAACTAAGACGAAATGAAGTATATAGCTGGCATGTAAGTAAGTGTGGGACCGTGCTCTAGGATGGTTGTGGAGGTAGAAATAAAGTAACTTCAGTTTGCTATTTGGTAGTTTAGTTTTGAAGTACATGTGTGTGAAATGAGCTCAGTAATTTAATTACCTTCAGTTCAGGAATGAACACTGGATTGTGGTGGTTTCACTTGGGAGAAATAGGAAGTGAGAGCAACTCAGTTACTTTCAGGTTGAATCATGAAAGTAGAAGTGCAGCAGTTTTCTTAAAGCACAGCTATTCTTTTCATAATCTGTGTGAGCAAGAAATTCCCCAAACCAAAGCTTTTCAGAGGCTGCAGTATCACAGTGTAGCTCAGTGTGTTGTGATGTGTGCAGATTTAATAGTAACGGGTGTTCCTGTCTACTCTAATTTGGTCTTGATTCTGATGCTTGTGTGACTTGTAAACTTTATTTGGCTGATAAAATTAGCCTAACATCCTCTTTTTATCATCCTGATGACTACTGCATTAAAAAGAAACATTCTGAACAGCTGTACATGTAATGAATTGATACCTGCACAAATCGGTGGCAGCATCTCTCCCTTGTTCTAACGTTAGGGGCTGAGAAGGTAGTTCAGAACAGCAGTAACAGCTCAGACAGCTTCGACCACAGTCAATCTCAGTGGGTCACTGTATTACAGCTGTGGCAGACTTGCAAAATAAGCTGCGCCTTACCCTGCAGGCCTGTGTGGACAGCCTTTACCCTCCAGAATTGAGCAAGCTTTAGGTTTGTGTTGGGTGTTGAAATAGTTGCCAGTGGTGCAGCTGCAGTGCCGGCTCTCGCAGGAGCTCAGACCTGCGGGAGGCCAGTGGCGTGTGAAGCAGCGGCGCTGACCGGAGACGCGCTTGAGCTGTCAGACACTTTGTGCTTACAGACTTCACCATCGGTGAAGCTGAAATACTGGAGGTGGTTAAAAATGTAATTCAATCCTCAGATTCTTTATGGTGTTCTTCCTCCTCCCCCGTGGGTCCCCTTCTGTAAAGCAAAGTTTGCTTTCATTTAGCAGTGCAAGACCTGAGTGGATAGTACAGGGCAGAACAGTGGTTTATTATCCTGCCCTGTCAGCTGATACTGTTGTCACACTCTAGTGGCATTCCTATTGCTGAAAAGGGTCTGAGCCCGAGTGGTCCTGAGGACCCCAACCTCCCTTGAAGTCTGAAATGGAGCAGCTTCTTTGTAATACATACCTCAGAATGTTCTTTCTGAAATGCAAAAGTTTGGTTTAAATTACTAATCTCTAAACATTAGAACTGAAGGGCACCCTTCTTATAGGCACACAGGACACACGAATGTGGTGTGCTTTGTGAGAATGGGATTTGGCTCCTACAGTCTGTGAGATGTTGGTTTTCTAACAGAAGGCAGCTTATCCAAACCTTTTAAAAGGGATCGTTTGTCCAGTTGTAGCTATTATGGATCAGTGTTTATCACATAACCAACAGTTTGTACCATGTTTACATGGTATGCCTTCTTTTGGACCTCTAGTTTCTATGCTATTTAATAGGAAGATGACATTTCCAATAAGTTTTTCAAACTGTCTATATATAACACCTTGGATTAATATTGGGTCATTGAAAGTGTAACACCCAAAAATTCACTCTTTCACCTTAGCCAGAGGTGTGATTTACAAAACAACGGGTCATTTGATATTTGTTGCATCACTGATGCTGCGATCTGGTGTATGCAGCCCTTAAAGATGAGCTTTCTCCTTGTTTCTTGTTTCTTAAATGAATAAAACGGTTCCATCCCTGCTTCTCTTTAAAACGTGTTTCACAATGCAAGCACACGGCAAGGAGTTCAGAGCCAGCCTCAACAAGCACTGTTTGCTTTGGTTGATGGGCTTTTTCTAGGTCTCCTGTGGAAGTATTACTACTCTCTTTTTTCTGGTGTGTGCATGTATATGCACACACTTTACCTCCACTTCCATTTAACTTCAATGAACCTTTGTTTGTACTGTAACATAAGTACTACTATTGATGGGTGTCAGATGTGAATTTCTTATACCAAGATGAAAGTCTTTCTGCTATATATCTTTAGGTAGGAATTTCCTATCATTTACCTCTATACTAGGACTTGGAAAGGGCTGATGGAGTTGGGTGTGTTCCTCCTTGAAGTTCCTTTGACAAATCCTAGTCTTTCTGCTGCCTTTTCTTCCAGAACTCTTCCATTTCTGTTCTATATAAAGGGGCGGGAATATATTGTCACTTTTGAACAGATACCTCTTGCTCATATGGTTCCAAAAGTGTTTTAATCATATCTATATTCCGCTTAAAAACATCTAACCCATCTCATGGGGAAAATGGGTAGGGGAACACTGAAAGAGCAAGGGCTGCAAAGCTGTAGTTTGGTACAGAAGAGACATTCTTCAGATTCTTGTGTTTCCTGTAGTTTTCTTATCTACTGAATAGTCTGAACAGTTAAAAAGATGGAACTCCTCAGGTCTGGGCTGTAGCAAAAAAAAAGGAAGGGGGAAAATAAAATTCAAGCACTGTTCTCTGTCCTTGGTTCAGCCTTTGCAGTAGGAGCCCTGAACTAAAAGTTGCAACAGAATTTTCCCAAGTACTTTCTCAGCATAACTTGGTTTTGGGCTAAAAGTCTGTTAGGCAGAGCTGTGGTACTGCCTAGTGCTGCCACAGAGAGCATCAAGCTTAGAGCACTGGCTATTCTCAGATTGTCAGCCATCCAAGTCACCAAAGCTCCTTAACTTCGACAACTAGATGTCAGGCCCAGTCAGACTAATAATGCCATCTGTGTGAGGCAGCTGGATATTAACCCTCTTACCCTGATGCGCAGAGTTCTGTTCCTGAATGCTTTCACAAATGGAAAATACACAGATTTGGAACGAACAGCTCTTCCTCAAAAAAACCCATCAAAAATCCCAAACTCCACTATGTAGTGCTATGTATAATTTTGATACATATTCCATTCATTAAACTGCTATAAATATCTCCATGTGTAATGCAGTAAGGAATCGATGCCAATTTAGAAAGGGATTAAGTTTCTGTCTGGAAATGTGTCAAGATGCACATTTGCTGACTACCATCAAAGTACAAGTCACTGATGAACATTGCAGAACAATTCCTTCGAAGCAGAATGAGTCTGAAAATACTTCTGTTATTGAACTGCTACTTTATACCATGGAATTGCCAGCTAGTTTGTCTCTCAGAAGCTCTGTTCTCACTGGGAATACAGTTTTGGATTGAAAGGCATCTGAAAATATGCTGTTAGTCTGTAATCTAGTCAGTGGAAAGGATAAATCTCAGTCTCTTCTTCATTTCTGTAACTCTTGCTTTCTGTGGATTTACAATGGGCTTTTGCTCTCCATAAAATCCTGAAGGAAGTCCAGGCACTGACTGGGAAGAAGAAAGATCAGGAGTTCAGTCTCTATTTCCAGCATAGAATTGGATTAAAGGACTGCTGGATAAAATGGACGAGTAGTGTTTGGGACTGGAGGTTCAAACTCTTGTTCTCTTTCTCTGTGCATCAATCCCTTGTTTTCTTTACTTCACACTGACAGAGTTTCAGTGGAAAGCCTCCCTCTCCCAACCACACACCCTGATGAACAAATTACAACAACATGGGCAGGGCATGGCCCTGGGGGAGGCTGTGCTTACCTGGCTGTTGGATAAAACCACAGCCCTGTCAGCTGTGTTTTGAAACAGTTTATTCCTATTTCATCCTCCAGATCCTCTACCTCTTCAAAAGGGTCGTCCTCTGGATTGGGGCTCGCTTACTCCTATTTCATCCTCCAGATCCTCTCCCTCTTCTAAAGGGATGCCCTCTGGATTGGGGCTCACTTACTCCTATTTCATCCTCCAGATCCTCTCCCTCTTCAAAAGGGATGCCCTCTGGATTGGGGCTCACTTACTCCTATTTCATCCTCCAGATCCTCTCCCTCTTCAAAAGGGATGCCCTCTGGATTGGGGCTCACTAACTGCTCCCTATCTGGGTTGCAGCGTGGTGAATCTTAACCTCACTAGGTAACAAATTCAGCCAAAGTCCATCACTATGTGGTTTACATTTGGCCTTCCTTAATTGTATTCTTTCCACCACTGTTGGAATAATGATGCTCCATTTACTGGAGGGAGCTCCTTTGGGTCCTGTCTGATTGCAAGTTCAGGACTTCTCCCCTGAGGTCACTGCAGGACTGCGGGGTGGTTGTCGTTGCAACTGCTGATGCCTCTTGCATAGGATATTTAGCAAAGTGTGTTCTGCCAGAGAAGTCATGCTGGGTTTCTCCTGTTGTTTTCATGGAGATATGTGTATCCTCCTGGAAAAGAGATCCCCAGGGGGTTTCAAGCCTTTGCAGTAAGTAACCTGGAGCGAATCGCGGCGTCTTTTCCCCTTTAGGCCCATTGGTCCATTATTTTCTGCAATTTTAAATGTAGGCAAATGATTTTTTCTGTAATTACATCATTTAGAAGTTGTGATTGGAGTTTTCTTTTACGCGCCAGCTAGAATCTGGCCTCCTGCTCTGTGGTACCAATGTTACTTTCAAAGCCTCTTCAAGGCATGAGCTTGGTGGTGGAGCCGCATCACGTGTGTTTTGGAAATGTTACGTTGGGTTTGTGTGTAGCTGGTGGCAACGGGAGCTCTTGTTTTTGGTGTGCTGCGGAGTCAGGTGAGAGGGAGTTGGGAAACGTCTCCTTTGGAAGGAAGATTGGGAAATGAAGAGCTGGGCTTGTTTTGTTGCTGGTGCTGCTCTAGGCCAAAAGTGTTGCAACGTGCTGGTGCCCCATGCTCTCTGATGCCTTCTCAAAGCATGTTTTCTTTCCCCCCGCTACAGGGTGCCCTTCTGCATGGAGAGAAAGGGAAAGCTGAGCCCTGAAAAGCACACCACAAAAGTCCAGTAAGTGAAGAGAAACCCGAGCTGAGCCCCTGACATACAGCTCCCACTCTGAATATGCTATGGAGATTGAGGAGAAAAAGGTGTTTGCCCAGAAAATACCAAGCAGGATAATGAAGGACAACCTGTTATCTGCAAGGAAGACTTTCTGCGTGAGCCAGCTTTTCTGTTCAGGTAAAATATGAGTGCAGAAACTATCTTGCCTGAATTTTTGTGTGGCAGCTGTGTGATTTACTCATTTGTCTTAATGTTGCAGCATGTAGTGCTGCGATACCAGGATGATGGACTGTGCTGCTTGGCTTTTGCAGAGAACAAAACATGGAATGTTTTAAAAGTTTTCAAGAAGAGAGTGAGGCAATGAGAGTACAAGGAGTAACAGTAAAGAGACTTGGACTGGGGTGGCGAGATCCTATATGGGAACAGGTTGGTTTATGCTCGTCTCTCAGAGTAACACTATACAGATATTAAGCCATACAACATCTCTATGAAGCATATGCTTCATAAAGCATTGCCCCTTATTGCAGAAGGTAGCAGTGGAAGCATTAAGAGATATAAAGACCAAGAATCACATTAAAATGATATCTTAACACGTAAGCAATGGAAAGTTTCCCACTTCTTGGACCATAACCTAAGCTTTTTCTCGAGTCCATGTGTTGAGCCTATAGCAAGAACTGTACGTTTCAGGAAGTGCAGAAATGGGAGTCAAAACTAAGGACTCACAAGGCAGAGAGACTTGGGAGTATTTAAGGCATCTGAGCACCGGCCATTGCCTTTGTTCCAGTGCCCACAGCAGTTGGTTTCACAGCTTTCTTCCTGAATTGAGAAATTCCAAACCATAAAATCTATCTGAAAATCTCCCAGCAATTTTCCGATGAGTAGTATGACTGCAGGGCAGGAAGTCTGTGCTGCTGGCATGGCTGGCTGCGGGTGATATCAATTGCTTGGGCTACAGGAAAGAGTAAGAGGAGGAGCAGGAAGAACATCTTCAGCTTTTCTGTCACTGATGTGTAGGTGAGCAGGAGGATGGCTGGAGTAAAGATGGCCAGGGGTTGCCATTCTAAAGGTGGTAACGTTATGAAACTTGGGGTAAACCCACTATTTTTACAGGAAAGGTGCTTTATGTTAGAGATCAAAGGAAAATGTATTTCGTAAACCCCAGCAGACGTGTGGAAGCGGGACATGTACCAGCAGAGGGCAACAGCTCCAGAGGCTGGAGGTGCTGGTAGCTTCTGCAGCATCTCAGCCTGCAGAATTGGGCCCTGGTGGGGCAGAGTGCTGGGTGGGGGCTCCAGCCCACTCTCCTCTACAAACCACACACTGCACAAAACAGAGCTTCAGTGGGAGTCTCTTACCTCTTAAGCTGCAGCTGCCAAAACATCACTGATTCCAGCTCTGGGAAGGTCCCTACCTACAAGGCCTCCTAGAGCTTCCTTCTGAGCCTGTGGTAACTTGGATCCCTGTGAGTTGCTCCAGTAGCTAAACTTTCGCTGCTGTTTTGATTTTGTGACGTGAAAGTAATATGGCATGCTCTAAATCCTGGCAGTGCTTGGACAGCAGATACCTTCAAGACTTCTCTGTCAAGGCACCTCGTGCTCTGGGTCTGCTGAGAGAGCAGTGCCTGAGTACCACCTCCGAGTGACTCCAGTTAGCCACCGAGATACCAAGACATCTATTTCAGTTGATATCTTTCACTGTTTTTCTTACATTAATTTCTTTCGTGGAGCTTTTCCCAGAAAACACATGGTCTAAATAAAGATCTATCTAAATGAATATTTACTTAACTCGAATCACAGAATAAGTTTAGTTGGAAGAGACTTCTGGAGGTGATCTGGTTCAAACACCCCTCAAAACAGGACCAGCTTCAAGATTAGATCAGGTTGGTCATTCAAAGATATATTTTTCTGGTTACTGCTGAAGCTGTGGAGGTTGATAGGGTGTTGTTTGAGTGTATTGATGCTCTTCACAGAGTTAAATCCTCAGAAGCACTTGACGTGCTTTATTTACAACCTCAGGGTTAAACCAGCAGCCAGACTTGAGGCTAGGAGAGAGTTTTGGATCAGATTGGCAGGGATTGTTTGAATTCCCTCCCTTCCTGGCATTTTTATTGAAGAAATTCCTTGCAGTCATAGGGACACTGGCAATGCTTTGATCTCTCCTCTCCCTGTGACTCATTAGAGTTGGGGTTTGGTCTTTCACTGTAGATCTGAAGGTTGTCACAGGAGTCTGGAAGGGTTTTGGTGGGCCAAGGGCTGATGGTACTGGCTGGAAGGGGTGTTCTGTGGAGACCTTTCTACTCTGAGCATTGGTTCTATGGCTGTCAGTGATTGAAGGCAGAGCAGATGCAGGAGGAATTTGGGACTGCTTGGGACTAGGCATTTTTGAAAGAGGCTGGAAGAATTCCACCGATCAGGTGTTACTAATTCCTTTTAGCTGGATGCTTTTCCAAGGTACCAATCTTTGCGTTTAAAAACAAGCAAGGAATTTTTGTATTGGGGTTGTTACACAGTCGTGACTAGTTTGCAAGGTTGCTATAATCTCCGATGGCTGGAAGATGCTTTTGTCCTATTCCAGCAAGGACTATTCACTGGTTTGCTCTTGTCTGTCCCTGGGATTTACCTTTCCGTGGTTGCTATTGGCATTTATAGAGTCCAGTGGTACATGTGCTGGTGGGGTGAAGCACGTAAGAAGGTGTTGCTGGTTCAGTTCAACCTTGGGTGCCCCAGTGCTTGTGTTGGCTGAAGTGAGATGCAGATTTTTATGGTGAAAGCCTAATGTTACTTAAAAACTGTGTGGTAATAAACATACACAGGTACTTTGCAGGAATGTCAGGACCTGCTCTTCTATCTGGAATTCTTATGCTTACTGAGAGGCTTACTCAGTGGAAACAAGCTCTAGCCTTATTTTCTAGGTGAATTCTACTATTTTTAATAGTTTTTTCTTTGCTTTGAACTCTTGTGTCGTGCAGTTTTGCAATAGACACTGGGGAACTACTTGAGGATCTGAATGTCTGAAACTGATGGTTTAACAGGATTCCCAAAAGGAAAATGCAGGAATTTTGGCTGAATTCTGTCTGAGGTTTGACTTCACAGCTTTATCTGTATTTCTTCTGCTTATGGTGTTTAAACATTAGCAGGACTCTCAGCTTTCCATCCCCATGGGACTTGGATAAAGTCCTTTAAGTTCCAGGTGTGTTAAGCTTCCTTATCTGAGGAATGGGAGTGATGACTTTTGAGATTCTCAATGAGCTTTTGAAACCCTCATGTGGAAGGCACAGCAGCATCTGTTCGATTGTCACTGCTGATACCTAGGACAAAAATGAGGGGGAAAAAAATAGATTTATGTAGCAGTGCCTGTATTTGTAACAATTAGAATAAAAATGGCAAATGTGGTTTAGTCCAGTGCTTCAGGCTAAAGAGCACTTGCAGTTTAGAAGAACCCAGCATGTGTTTGGCCTGATGGATTGCACAGAAGGACAGCAAGATTTTTATCAATTTGGGGGTCTGGATCCTGCTTTCTGCAGTGGGACCCTCAGCAGGTCTGAGCATCATGGGCCCTCTCCTGCCACTGCTGTCTGCATGGGCTTGAACTGGGGATTTTCAGTGTGCCAGAACTTTTCTTTAGTCTGTGGATACACAGATTGAAACTGTTACGGACCACTCTGCTCTTCTACCATCTCCACAGAGGCCAGCTCTTGAGCTGGGGAGGTGATGGCACTCATGCAAGGTCTAAGATCAACAGCTGATGGATGGATGGATAGATGGGTTGGAGCACAAGTCTGATGTTGAACCTCTGAGGGAACTGAGGGTGTTTAGTGTGGAAGAAGAGAAGGCTCAGGGGGGACCTTTTTGCTCTCTACAACTACTTGAAGGGAGGATGGAGCAAGGTGGGAGTTGATCTCTTCTCCCAAGTAACAAGTGATAGGATGAGAGGAAATGGCCTTAAGCTGCAGCAGGGGAGGGTTAGATTGGATAGTAGGAAAAATGTCTTCCCCAAAGGGTGCTCAGGCATCGGAACAGGCTGCCCAGGGCAGTGCTGGAGTCACCGTCCCTGCGAGTGTTCACACACCGTGTAGCCGAGGCCCTCAGTGACACGGGTTAGTGGTGGCCCTGGCAGTGCTGGGGGGCGGTTGGACTTGATGACCTTAAAGGTCTTTTCCAACCTGGTTGATTCTATGATTCTATGGATGGGTGTTGGAGGGACGAGAGCTGCTCTCCCCGGTGCCAGCTCTGTCCCGTGGTGGTGCCCGGTGGGTTCCTGCTGTAGGAGCGCTCGGGGCAGTGCTTTGACCTGTTTTGTCCCCCGCTGCCGCAGCCGGGGTCGTGCCCGCGGCGTTAACCGGAGCCGGGGCCGGGAGGGCGCTCTCGGGGCCGGGCTTCGCGGCGCGTCCTCCTTTCCCTCCCTCCCTCCGCCGCTGCCGTTGCCCGGAGACGATCGCAACTCGCCGGGGGAGGCGGCTGCGCGGCGGCGGGGGGCGGTGCGGCTGCGGCGGCGCTGGTGGCGGTGGCTGCGGCGGGGCGCGCCGGGATCGCAGCGCTCCGCTCCCGCAGGAAGCGGCCCGGGGCGGGGCGGCCGCTCGCAGCCATGCGGGGCCCGGCGCGCTGAGCCTGCCCCGCCGCCCGCCCCGGCCCCGGCCCCGGCCCTGGCCCCGCCGCGCCGCACGATGGAGGAGGAGAGGTGGGTACCGCGGCGGGGCTTTGTGTCCGCGGCTCGGCGGGGTGCCGTTCCCCGGGGATGGGGATGGAGCTCCCCGGGGCGGTGCGCAGGCATGCGGGACGCGGCTTGCGGGGATCCCCCCCCCCCCGCCCCATCTCCTACCCACTCCTGCCCGCTTGCAGAAGCACCTTCAGCGATGCGCGCTGCCCTTCCATGGCTGGATGTTGCACTGTCATGGTGACAGGCTGCTTCGCCCCGTATCCGCACAGCGGAGGAACGGAGTGGTTTTCCCGTTGGATGTGTTAGATGTGAATAACGAGGTGGGAGAGAGGCTGCTCCGGGGGGTGTTTGTGGTCTGGGGTGCTGCAGGGTCGACAGGACGTGCCTCGCAAAGCACTGGGTTTGTGTCTGCCTCGCTTGTACCTTCAACCTCCGGCCACTGACTTGGGCATTCAGGTGGAGATATTCCCGTTGATATTTGCTATCATGAATGAACCCCTGTAAGGTCTGTGGAGGTTTCAGGGGTCGATTTACCTGTCTGTGTGCATGGAGGCTGTGCCCGGGTGCTACGGCAGGCAGGAGGGGATCCCGTGTCTCCCTCACATGGGAGCTGGACCATGCATGGAATAGACTTTATTCCCTGCAAGGCAGCTATGTTGCTCCAAAACCTGTGTGCAGAAGGGCTCGCGAAGTCTATCTGATGTCCACTGAATGTGTAAAATAGGTGATTGTTATGCAGGGACTTCATAGATGCCAGAGGGACATTGAGTGTTTCGGTTCTGCCTCCGTTCTTCCTCCCCTGAGTCGGGCAGGCTTTTGCTCACCAAAAGCTCGCTTGCACAGCTTCAAACTAAAAATGAAGCTAGCTTGGGTTTAGGTTTTTGGTGTTTCTTTACAAAACAGGATATGCCGAGTGCTTCCTTTTGTGCTGGTGACCTTGCAGGGGCTGGGGGAACAGAGAGGGGGCTTGACCTGCTGGTAGTGCTAATGGCCAGGGCTTGGCAGAAGTTTCGTTTAAATATGATACATTGGAAAATCAGGCAGGGGTCAACCCGCAAATTCTGGGAATTTTCCCTCTGCTGAGAGAAAACACTGGCAGCAGCCTGTGGGAGCTGCTTTCCAAGCTCCGAAGGGCAGCTTTGTACCCTTATGTGACTCAAAGGTTGGAAATTGTGTGTGTATTTCATGTGCAAAACACAGCTTTCAGCCTGCCACATCTCCCTTTAAATTACACTGTAGGGCTTCTGCTTCCTGTGAGGTGTGAATGGCACCTCTGGATATTAATCCAGGTAGTAATTAATTTCAAGTAAAAGCTTGTCAGGCTTGATGCTAGCCCATGGAATGGGTTTTTCTTCCCTTTTTTCTTTATATATATGTATATATAAAAAAATGAGCCTAGTGTTTGAGGAAGTGGAGCAGGGCTGTTTTGATGCCCCAGGCTGGGATCATCCTTGGCACTATTACCTATTATCTTTATTTTCTGGTTACCAGCAATGGTCTCATTCTGACCGGAGGCCTTTAGCTGGGGATACAGCAGGGAAAAAGTCATCGGGAAAGCACCTGGACTGTTTTGCTTCGTCCTTTTTCCCCAGACCATCTGTTTTTAGGACATGAAGGACCATCCCCATCAGCACATTCTCTGCCTCTGGAAGTGAGGAATGATTACCCAAACTGCTGCTTGTATTTCCAGTTTTCGGGAAGGGAAAGGCAGTCCCGAACTGGTTGTGGGCAGTAGCGATGCAGGGTTTGACTCCTGGCAAGGCAAGCTGGAAATACTCACCTGCTTTCTGGTGCGAAAGGGCACGTTGTGTGGGTCTGTGTTGGGGCTGCTTTGTCTGCTCTGAGCAAGTCTGGGAGGAGGAGGTGTTAAAATGACCTTGGTGGGTGAGCACCGTGGGCTGGTTTTGTTCTTGTTTTGTGCTTTTGCTTCACATTTCAACTCAGATGTGTGTCATGCAGATTAGACCTCAAATTTTACACTCTGTGGCTTTCATGACAGCAGAATTCCCCCTGGTTTTTAACATTACTGCTTTGTCCATTTTTGCAGTGGGTGAGGAACACATTATTGGTGCTCACATCACCTCTGACTCTGGTCCCGAGCCTGCCCGGACTCAAATATCCTGATAACTTGCACATCCGAGTGGTTCAGTGGTATCATGTGCCCATGTCGTTGCACATGGGCAGAAGCAGCTGGGGGCAAGGGGATTTTAACCTAAAACATCCACATTTGGCAGGAAATAATGTCAGAATCCTGTTTTCCTTTTACTGTGCTGATAGGGGCTTTCATTTTATGGAGAAATTACGTAAGGCATGGGGCTCTGGTTCTGAATATGCAAGATGTGTTTGAGTTTGAATAGAAAAACAGCCCTGGAATGTTATTTTTGGGGGTTAAAGAATTAAAATGCCTGTAATTTTAACTTTGAGTTTGAGAAATACAATATTTGCCTTTGAAAGCAAATGGTATTCTTGTGTTTGAGTTATTTTGTGTTGTTTCCATTACTGTCAGCAAAGACTTTTCTTCTCAGTAGTTCCTGAAGTCTGCTTTTCCCCTGAGGTCTCCTTTGATACGAATATCCTTTTTGGAGTCTGTTGTATACCAATTGTGTGTTTTTCTAAGCTGATCTCTCCATGTTGATGGAGGCACTGAAAAAACCCAAGCAAATAGGAGAATAATATTGCTATTAAAAAGCCCATAATCCTTTCCATTCTGCTTCCTCCCATACGTTTAATGAGAATATGTTTCTCTGAAATCCTCCCCAAATCCATCTCAGTATTTGGATTCCTTCAGTCATGGTTTTTTTTCTATCTATCTCAAATGCAGAAATTGAGATTTTAATAAAGAAGCTATGACACTGACACCTCTTTCTTACTGTGTCTGCCTGACCTGAGGAATAAAACTATTGGGCATAATGTATTTGCACCATGATGTTGGCCATTGATTCTAAACAGGGAATTGTGCCAGTTAGCAAAATGAAAAATCATTTCACCTTAAGATTAAATTAATATTTTGGTCTCCACTTATCTTAGTAGAGAGATTTAAGTTTGGAACACTAGTAACTGCTATTTGGTATCTATCAATTTTTTAGATCAGATTAAATATCTATCTAAATTTTTGGATCAGAGCTATGTCAAACCTCGCAGAAACTGAACATTAGCATTTGATGGTCATGATTGTAACATATACTGCAGAGAAACTCCATTTGCTTTGAAAATGTACAGTCAGCACATCACTTTTAAGTCAACACATGGAGATGAAGTGCCCATGGAGGTGTTGGAGGGCAGGTCTCTGAGCACTGCTGACTCTGACCAGTGTGATGGGACCAGTGATCCAGCAGATCCCAGCCTGTGGTGTGCAGGCAGGAGATAAGAGCAGCAACCAGAGACCCCCCCAGTGCTGCTTATTGGGTTGAGGCTGGGCTGGACATGTCCCATCATCTCTCCAGTGTAAGAAGGTCTGAAGGAGAGCACGTTTGAGACCTACCTCTCCTTTAGGGTGAACTCCTGGCTTGTGTAAAGCCGGTGGTAGGATTGGTTTTGTCAGAGCTGGGATTTTTGTTCCTGGGGTTTACCAGCTCTCTGCACAGCAATAATCTTGCCAGGGGACAGTTTAGCTCTAAGGAAAGCTTTTATTCTTTCATGTAATCTACAAAGACATCTGTAATTACTGCTGGTAACTAAGGCAACGCAACTTTATAGCTGGTACATGCGTGCAGCAGAGCCACGGGTTATGGGGTTTAAAATACCTTTCTGGTGGTTGGTATGTGGCCGTGCTCAGGCAGGAGCTGTGAGCTGAGCCCTGCTAGTGGGTGTTGGAGAGGAGGAACATGGTGTGAACAGTGATTAGCTTCATCTGCTTAACTGGGGACTCTCAAATCAGGGTTCATTATGAGGGGCAGCATTGAAAGGCTCTGCAGGAGGTGGCAGTGGGCTTGGTGCTCTTTGGAAGGAAGAGCCTCTGCTTATTTTAGGAGAATCCTGCTGTGTCCCTAATGAGGATGTTCATCTAGCCCAGGGAAATGAAACCATTTGTCCATTTGCTCGGTGCATGGCCTCGGATAGCCCAGGAATAGAACAAATTGCTGGTGGCAGCCAGCTTGAGAGTCCTGCTGGTGCGGTAGGACGTCAGGCAGGCAAATGGGAAGGTGCTGGGGGAAAGTCTCTGGTCATGGGGTGCAGGAGCTCTGGTCCAGCACATCTGGGTGCTGTCAGGCAGTACCTTTGATCAGAGGACCCTATTCCTCCTTTGCTTTGCTCCATTATTCTAACAACAGCATAATAAGTGCAATAATTCTTAGTATTGTGGGGGAAAAACCCTGTGCAACGCACTGTTTTGGTCTTCTCAGAGGTAGTTTTTACTCTGTGGCAGGTTACATTTGCTTGGAGCGTTTAGGTTCTTGCATTTCTACATTGGAAATGTGTCAGTGATCTCTGAGAGTGCGTGCTTGGGGGTGTGAAATCTTTCTCCCAGATAAAATCGTCCTCTGCCCGTTACTGGAACGCAGCTCTGTGGAAGCTGAGTCAACTCAAAGATGAGTTAAAGGCTCTTGGCCATTAGTTTTTCAAATGTGTTTTTTATGAGTCATATGGAAAAAACTTTAAATAGCATATCTTGGGGTTTTATGAAACAAGTTCTTAACCAGACAATCCGCAGTGTTTTCTTATGGTGAGCCTGTGGCAAAGTGGGGAATCCACCCTGTTAATAATGCTGAGGATATCTGTAGGAGGCTTTTTAAGAAGTTACTTTTCATGCTTTTTAGGAAGAACTGTTTGAGCTTTCACAGGAATTCTGAAGCAAGGTTTTTGCTTTTAACATACACAAACATTGGTGTAGAATAGACAAACATTGGTGGACTGGAGGTTTTTGAAGGCTTGTTGATCTGACATTTACTTTGGTGTTCAATGAAACTTGTCGTGTCCATTGAATTGCGTCTTTAGCCAGCGGTAAAGTTTGAACCTAATCATTGGTCTCCAGCACTGGAGTGCTAATAAATACATAAATCTCAGTGGTGTGCTTTTCCTTATTAAGGAATCCCTGTGATTTTTGTGTGCATCGCTTGATTATGGATCCCACGGGTCTGTCTTTGACCACGACCACAGAAGCGTTTGATGGCGGTGGGGCTGTCCTGCCCGCAGCGATGGGTAGAGCTGCCTCTGCCTTTTGCTTTCACTTTCCTATTTTGCTTTTTCTTTCTGTTTTGGTTGTTTTGTTTGCTTCCTGTACGTGTTTTGGCTTTGGAGACTGGAAGCTCAATGAAGTCATTTGCGCTTCCACAGCCTCATTTTTCACCCTTGGATCTGGTGTGCTGCAAGGGTATACGCTGAGGTGTTTAGAGCCATGGTCGAACTTCACTTGGTCTGAGATTTCAACCAGGGCTTTTGATAGATGCAACACTGAGGTGTAGCTGAATTTGGGGTGTCCCTGGAGCAAGGACACAACCTCACTGAGGTGTGCAGACCTGGAGAAGAGGCGAGTGCTGCTGCCGCTCCGTGCCTGCGAATGCCGCTGGCCATATGTGCAGCACAGAATGAGTTCAGCTTTCTTCAGGGATAGAAAAGATGGTTGTGTTGTTGCCTGTTACAGTCCCTTGAATGCTGAACCTTTAACACGAGGTACTCTTCTTCCTGAGGTTTTTTCCCTTTCAATCCAGCCATGCTACGCTAATTGGATGATGATTATAACAGAGCCTGGGAAGTTGTCTCCCTCGCCGGGCCGTGTGCTGAGTGGTGCTGTGCTCAGCCTTGCGGCTTCACTTACCACCAAAAATACTTCACTTGCTCAGCAAAGTGAAAGAATTGGACTTGGCTGGTGGTTGGCATTAACCTTTGTGTCGGGCACAAAGCTGGGGGCCGCTCAGTCTGCAGGCGGGTATTCAAGCTGTGTGCAGCTTTGCTGCTATTCAGTGGCTTCTTCTAAAGGAGAAGGACAGTGCAACCCACTGAGGGCAGCTGGGGGGCAAAGAGCTTTGTGTGGTCTCAAGGAACACTGTGCTGGCAACGGGGAGGGTGTAGTGTTCAGCAAGGGCTTCACACCCTGCCAAGGTGTAAATTGTGAGTAATTGTGTTTTTTCAAAGGATAAATAGATAGATATACATGTGCATGCATAGAGGCTGGAAGACTGTTCTGGAGAAAGATTCTTCCACACCTCTCTGGCTTTGAACCTTTCTTCAGACACCAGCTTCTGGTCACTGGTAGAGCCACAATGCTGGGCTGCCCAGGCTGTTGGTTTAACCTGATTCGGCCTTTTCTATCATGATACAAGCCCAACCAAAAAGGTGGCAGGGAGGAGGGGACAGATGTGAAGTTGAGTGAGACTGTGTATTGGAAGGAAAACTCCAATAAGGTCTCCAGTCGGGTGCATGGTGGTAATGGGGTTACCTCCTGAGGTCTGCCATTTGGTTGGGGTCTGCTTTTGAGATGAACAACCTTGCTTGACTTGCCTTGTTTGCCTTTACCTGCGGGCAGGTTTGAGCTGTGGGTGCAAGCAAAGCAGGGACCTGGCTCTAAATGCTGCTGTTTTCATAGGCAGAGACCTTTAGAGAGTGATTTCTCACACTTAGATCAGGGAGGTAGAGATATTGACCCGATGTCAATTCTGTACAAAGAGCCAGCGCTCCCAACAAAGCAATGAGGACACGTATGTGCCTTAGGCACCTGTTGGCCTGGTTAAACACAGCACATAACTGGGTGCATCTGGTTTGACATTACCTATATAACTGGTGGTTCTTGGTAGGCAGGTCTGGTTTAATGATTCCTTCTATACATTTTAGTGGCACTAAACAGACCTATTTCTAAAATGGAAATGGGATGTGGCCTCTGTAATGCTTGGGAAGCTGTGCAGGGAGTTTTAATAGTCCTTTTCTACTTGCCTCTATAGAAGATGATACAAGTCATGTATTGTGTGCTCATGTTTTTCAGATGGAACATTGAAGACTAAACTTCTCTTTCTCTGTATGGATGTTAAAGTATCTGTGGTACTCTGGTAGTTCCCAGTGCTGAAGTCTCTTTCTATTCAGTGAGGCAATTATGTTCTGGCTTGAATTTCAACTTATACTGCTTTCCTGGCCTGAAGCCTGCAAGGCTGGGCTTTGTCCTGAAGTGTTTGGGACTTTTTCCTTTTCTTCCCTACTGACTGAAATGCGGGCTGGGTTGGCTTTCGACATCCATACAGAAGTAGCTGTGTTTTGTGATGCTGTTCATATGGTGAACCTGAGCTGACTAACAAACATCCAAGCACATGCATAATACCCTGTGCTGCAGTTTTATGATACTTCTTTTTTTTTAAGCGTCACTGAATCAAACTTTCTGCTCCTTTTTTTGTCCCTGTTTTTAGCATTAAGCAGAGTTCCCGATCCTCTGACACAGCTGAAGATGAAAAGGACCAGTGCACAGTGACAGTCAACCCCTCTCACATGAGAAAAGCATTCAAGGTCATGAATGAATTGCGGAGGTACGCTTTTGGCTTAATGGGCACCCTCTTGTGTTAGCAGAAACGTGCTGATTGGAACAGAAGGGCTCCTGGGAGACTTAAAAGCAAATATTCTGTGCCATCTTTGTCACTACTAATTGCACGTAGAGAATTAATCAACAAGTAGGAAGAGACAGCTTAAATATAGTGGTGGGTTGCTCTTCCCCATCTCAGACCTCTCTATCTTCCCAGCAGAAGATGGCTCAAGAACATTAGCTGAGCCATAGCCTTCATTTACAGATGACAATTCATTTAGTCTTTTCCATTACTTACAGCAAATTCAGCTGTAAAGGATGTTCTTAGCTAATGGTCTGAAAACCAATAATAGAACATTACAAACATTAAGACACCTACGCGTAATTACAGACCAAAGATTATGAATGTTCTTACTCTCTTTAACTGGCAGTGTCGCTCAGTCTGGGCTCAGCACTCCAAAGGAGGGGGTGTAAAAAAGGCAACAACTCAGGAAGAATGTCAGCTCTCACTTGCAAGTTTAAAACCTCTGATACTGGTTAAAAGAGAGCACCTTGGTCTCTACACAGCTGCATGGGCACAGGGAGATGGAGCTGAAAAAGTATCAGCAAGCAGAGTCTTCAAGAGCTGTCATCACATCAGCAGTGTGGTTGGTGGCAGTGATTAAAGCTGAGCTGTTTCTCGGTTGTTGTTATCCCATGAACCAGCTTAGAAGTTCAGTGAGCATTCCTCAGACTAGTTCATTTGAGTCCTTTACCATTCAAATAGAGACTCAGAAACACAAGTTTTAAAGAATTCCTGTGAGAAGTACGTGTGTCATACACGTGAATGTATGTGCTCCCTCACGATCCAGATGGTATGCTGGAAGCAGATAACACCCTTTACTCTTCCTGCACGCTCAAAGTACTCAAAAGAGCTGTAAGAGCCACCTCTCTTCTGTGGATTAAGTAGTTTCCCAATATGTATGTTCTCTGGTGTGGAGAAGGATTAGGAATGTCTCCTTCCACAGATGTCTGACAGTGATTCTTAGTTGCATAGGAACAGAAAATGGAAATATCCTTCCCTTGTAACAATTACATGGAGTGGAGTATGGCATTTCTTTTTAAATTGGCATCCCTCTAGTCCTTTCTTTGTCCTGAAAGCAAAGGATCTGAAAATAGAGGTTTGTACAGCTATATTCAGAAATCTATTGTGCTGCTTTTATTCCTTTGTTAATGGAAGATTAGTGGGAATTGCTGGAGATGGACAATATTTCCTAGTGCCCGTAGTTAACTAGATCTTGTGCAATGCTGAAGTGATAAAACATGTCTATTGTATGTGTGTGGAGGTTGTGATTCGTTAAGCTGCCAACAGTGTTAACTACCTTGAATAATAGTGCTTCCATTCACATGCATTCAGAAATCATGCATCTAGACCCTCATACAGAGGGTCTAGAAAAATCTTGCTAAGCCTTTAATCTCTTTGCTATATAGTATCATAGAACTGTTTAGGTTGGAAAAGACCTTTAAAATCGTTGAGTCCAACCATTAACCCAGCACTGCCAAATCCACCACTAAACCGTGTCCCCATGTGCTACTTATGTTGCTCACTTGAAATTTTTAGCTTTCAAATGTAGATGAAATTAATTTCATGAGTGGTACTTTAGATAACTATAGTCCGAAGAGGAATTGGCCAGAGCACTGTTTACAGAAGCTGACGGAAATGAGGAAGCCTCCATTAAGAGGCTGTTAAAGGGCTCCCCTCATTGTCATGACCCCTTCCAAACTGGGGTGAATGTAGAGCACAGACTACCAGTTCCTACTTTCTTCCTGTTTTTCAACTATAACCCTCCATTTCAGAGATGTTTTATTCATGTATGCCAGTATATGGAGAAGAGGAAACATACTTAGTTCGTTAGAAGCTCTGTGTGTGTTTATTTGCTATGCAGTTTCCTAAAGACAAAGCGCAGCGTGGTGATAAGCATTTCCGAAGAGAAGGCAACATGTGGATTCACAGACCCTGATCCTTTTTCAGGCTTGACATTTGAAAAGAACAGCCTCGTTTTGCATTTGTATGCTCAAACATCTTAAACCAACTTATTGGGAGGCTGAGCACTTCTAGCTGTCGGCATCTCCGAAGCCCTGTGCAAACATTAACTAATGAATCCTCAAAGGACATACGTGGGGTAGTAGAAAAGGTCAGTAGTTAATGAAGTGACTTTTCCAAAGCTGCACAATGAGTCACTGGGGGAGCTCAGAACTTTTTTGGTTTCTGTTTGGAAACCAGTTCTTTATCCCAGTGACTCTTTAATCCCAGACTAATTCATGTGGTAAACCAAGTCCTCAGGCCCATGGATAAACTCTAGTGATTGACATCTCCTCACTGAGGCAGCCTCTACACTTCTCAGTGCCAGATGTTTTGGTGGTCATGTTCTTTAGGGACAAACATGGAAGGAAGTATGGAAATAACTCAATTTTCCCACTTTACCTTTCCCCTGTGGAAAGATGAAAGTGCTGCTGGTGTTCCCTTGCACAGCTATTTCTTGTCTTATAGATTTAGTAGAGCTTGGTTCCAGGTAGTGCCCAAACTCTTAGGCTCTTCTGTGCCGCCTTCAAGCCCTACTTGTTTGAGAGGTGAAAGGAGCCCCTTACCCATCCATTCTTTGGGCAGCATATGTAGCTTGGCTTCCAGATTTATGTATTTTTTTCTGGGAAAGGCAGAACTACAAGCAGGGCTGCAGCAGTGGGAGGATTCAGGCTTTGCTGTGTGTGCAAACACTGGCAGGAGCTGGTAGCTGAAGGATTAGAGGACCTTCCACTGGGATTTGGCAGAAGCTCAGGTGCCTTGTCTGTAACAGCGGGTCTTCTGCTTGCTTTTTCAGGCTGTACTGATGTAGCTTTCTGCCTGAGCAGCAGTTCTGAAATGATCTTTGTCTTTCCTGGTGTTCTTCCAGCAAACGGCTGCTGTGTGACGTGGTGATTGTGGCTGAAACCGTGGAGATGGAAGCGCACCGCGTGGTGCTTGCAGCCTGCAGCCCTTACTTCTGTGCGATGTTTACAGGTACTCTTCTTGGCACCACACACTGTACTCGGGTTTAACAGGCCCTTGCAAACCCAGAGGCTTCTGGCTGTGTCTCTGACAGGAGCTGCAGCACAGGCAGTAGGCATGGCCTGCGGGGAAAGGGCTTCCTTAAGGGAGAAGTAGTATATGGTTAGGTCTGCAGCTTGCTGCACTCAATGGGTGATGCTGGTCATCCTTGACTAATTCCTTGAGGCATGGTGTATGGGTGTGGGGTGAGTAGGTAGCCTGTGAGTGACAGGAAGATTACTATGAGGTTTGGCTCACTGCTTTTTGGGTTGGTTTTTCCCTCCTTAACAAGATCTTGGGTCGTCAAAACACATCATTAACATCAAGCACGTGTGCAGTGCCCTAAATGTTCATGGTGCACATCAAAGGAGTAGCTGGCACAGGAGTTGTAGTTTCAAGGCTCAGCCCTGCCGATGCTGATTTGCAGTCACAGATGTTTAATCTCCCATGGCAGTGTTTGCTGCTGCCCGAAATAACACCATTGTTCTCTGGATCCCAGTGTGTTTTAGCAGTCTGATATATTTTGGTAACGCAACTTCGGTGTGAAGGGAAGAAGAGGACAAAATTCTCGCTCTGATTGCCTGATCCCTATAGTAGGTTACTTTGGAGGCAGTGCACAGGTGAGGCAGCAAAAAAATCCATGTCAATCCTAAAGCAGGGCAGTGACCAGCTTATTTAAGTCATTCTAGTAAAATCAGTCTGGTCAGGAGCTCTTTAGCTTCCTTCCTTTTTGTCGCCCTCCTTTCTAGGATAGGAACTGACTTATCCAAATACAAAGAAAATGCTTGTACACTCCATGGGATGGCTGTTACCGTGAAGTTTGAGATTTGCCCCTGTTTCATGTTCCTTTGCCTATGGTCTGGGAGTTGCTTCTTCCTTGTTAAAAGCCTTGTGATTAGACCTTGGTTTATTTGCTTTGCTGGAAGCAGAACACGGTGTTTCAGGTGCTGAGGCGCTGGCACAGGGTGCCCAGAGAAGCTGTGGCTGCCCCATCCCTGGCAGTGTTCAAGGCCAGGTTGGACACAGGGGCTTGGAGCAATCTGCTCTAGTGGAAGGTGTCCCTGCCCGTGGCAGGGGGTTGGAACTGGGTGAGCTTTGAGGTCCCTTAAAGCAAATGCTTCTCAGAGGTGGCTGTTGATGCAGGGCACCTCGAGGAGGACCTGCGAGTACTTGTGACACTCCTTCCTGATGAGAAGTTCAGGAAAGAAAGATTATTGGCAAACTCCTCTGCTCCTTAGAGGTCACCCGGGCGGGAAGGTGGTGGTGCGGGGCTGCTCATGTTTCCGTGCAGGAATTCTCCAGGCCGTGTAATCCCTCATGCTGTGAGTTAAACAGTAATCAGCTAACCGCTGTCATGTGGCCGGCTCTGCAGCAACCCTGGGCTGGGTGACAGCCGGTCCCTGCGGGCAGTGGGTCGCACAAAGACCAGTTCTCCCTTTGCTTTTGGTCTAGTCCCATGTTTCTAAGGTGTGGATCTTCCTCTTGCAAAGACAGGGCGCATGATGTCCTTCCAGCCGGGTGGTGCTTCGCTCTCTGGAGGGGGACAGTTTAAAATCACAGCTTGAGCAGTAGCCGGTTGTTGTGGCTTGGTTGTTGTGGTTGTTTTTCTGCACATCAGCCAAGCAACCAATGGCTCCGGGCAGCCACACCACATGGGTGTTTGCAGGATGGGCAGGAGCTGCTTGTGCACGCTCAGTCCCCACTGGAGGAGCTGGTTTCTGGGGGCACAGGGAGCTGGAGGGTCCCCTGGCAGTGCCAACAGCCATGTGGTAGTGAATGATCAGTGTAAAGCTGCAAGAACCAAAGCAATGGGAACCAAACTGAGACCTCCAGCTCATTCACCATCGCCTGATGCTTGCTCTGCATGCCCTGTCCCTGTAAGTTGGGCCTGACTTGGGACTCATGACCTTGGGGGTCTTTCCTATCCTGAACTATCTAGCGTCCTTTGGTTAACTGTTCCACTTTGAAATAGCTTTGGAAAGTCTGATAAGCAGGCACATCTTCCATTTGTATCTGACACTGCTGAAGGAGAGGCAGGACCCAGCACTTCCTCCTTGAGTGTCCCGTCCCATACAAGCTTTTTGGATGGTGGCAGCTCCTCGTTGGCACCGTTCTCTGGGGATGATTTGGGGCAGTAATTTCTATCCATTTAGAAGAAAACCCAGTCATTTCCGAAAGGATAACAGATACTTCAGTGATGCTGCCAGCACTGCTCCTGTGAGATACTGGGGGGAACTCCAGCAGTTCTGAAGGAGGAAGCAGAAACCTCCCTTGCAGGTCTCGTGTGCCGCTTCAAAGTACTCGCTCCATGCATGAGAGGCTGTGGTTTTGTTATCCAATGCGCTCGTGTGCTCCTTCAGCATATCTCTGGCTTCGGGAACAACAAAAGCTGTAGGAAACTGGGAAGCCTCTCTGGAGCACACTGTGTAGGAGGCAGGGCAGGCTGCTGTGCAGGGTAAGCAAGCCACGGCGGGCTGCTGTGGTTTTGACTGTGGTTTATCTTGTGACAAAGCAGGAGAGCTCTGTGCTCTCCCTGCCCTTGTGAGCAGAGGGGAATGAGAAAGCACTGCAGGGTGTTAAGAGTGATGCATGAAGGGCTTGTCTGCACAAGGGGCTGGTGTATGTAGTGTCTGTCCCCTAAAGAGGGTCTGTTTGGAGCCACTCTGCCTGTTTAACTGCCTTTTTCTCCCAGCTACCCTGTCCCTGACTGCAGTGATGTGGGGATGGGTCTGTGCAGTGCCTGGTGCAGGGCAGCCCGTAGGTGTGGGAGATGGTGCTAGTGCTTTGAATTACTCCGTAATTAAGCTATCAGGTAAGGCTTGAGTCTTGAGGTGAGACATCCTAGAGGGTGGATTTTGTGGGCTTTAAGGTGTGGGTGCTTTTTTCTGAAGGAACGAGGGATGAAATACCCGAATTGACCCACCATTCAGCTGACCTGTGCTTTAGAGGCTGCATTTGCCCTGGGTCTGTGCTTGGAGGAGGGGGCAACTTGTTGCCTGCTCCTGGTTTTCACCAACTCCTTCCTTGGTTCACTTGTGTCTTCAGGTTCTTCCTCGCTCCACAGCATTACAGACATGCCCAGAGCAGCTCCCTCGGGCAAGTGGCAGGCACTTGATCACACCGGCGTGGCTGGAGGGGTTGGATCCCATCCAACCATGAAGCCGAGCACACGAGACTCTCTTTCCTCATGGTGTGCAGGGCTGTTACCAGAGCAGAGGCAGAGGAGGCTGTTAGCATGCAGGGCCAGCAGCTTGCTGGTGGGTGTGGGAGCCCACACAGCCTTTATTTTCGTTGCCTGTATCACATGAACACTGCAAAGACAGATGATGTTATCGGATCGGTCCCTCCAAGCTGTTCCTGTGTCATTCTCCATGTGCTCCGAGTGTGCCCTTGGTTCGGGGCTCCTGGTGACAGGGCTCTGGTTGCTCCATGTGTCCCAAGGTGGGTGCTCCACAGGCACCTCCAGCTCCACGTTGGCTGATGGGGACTGGCCTGTTCTCGGAAGCCCCCTCTCATCTCTGGAGGTGTGTGGAGGTTTTTTGGGAGGAAGGACGTGTGTGAAGGTGATGACATTTATTTTATCAATTAAAGAGTCCTGCCTGCTTTGAAGGCCTCTTAAATGTCGGTCGCTTATCCCTTTGTACTTGTACATTGGCATTCGTGAACTGTTCGGGATAACTTTTTACTATTTAATTTTAAAAATTGAATTTGGGGCAAATATTATTTCAGTCTATATTTCCCTTGGGGTGTTGTTGGCTTTTCTCGTACTTATGCTCTGACCCCACTCCTGTTATTTACCTCCTTGTTGGCATAAGTGAAGCCTGCAAAGTTAGATTTCCAGGATCCAGATCTTGCTCAAGCTTGGACCCCCTTTAGCATCTGACTGCTGTGCACTTAATGTGCTCTGGCCATGTTTTGTCACACACTGTACTGAGATGCAGGCTGTAATTACCTCTCCCATCAGCTGCAGGAACTACTTTTCCTCTTAATCCCACAGCAGTAGTGAGTCACCAGATTTCTGAGAGTAGTGATTATTCATGCCCAGGGTTAAGAATTGACATTTTTTCGTGCTCTCCTTTGTTTAGCTTTGTTCTTTCGCTTATCCATTTCTTTCTGCTTGGAAGTCGGTTCCTTCTTTTCTGTGGTTCCTCAAGATCTTGGTGATTAAAACCTGAGTGAGGTCACCGTGTGCGTGAATGCTGGAGGGGTGAGCTCTTTCTCCTCCTCCTCACAGCTTGCGTTTGTTCCTGCGACGTGTTCCTGTTACGCGTGGGGTACGTGTGTATGGTGCCTGCACAGCGCTGGCCATCACAGCAACAGGGAAGGTGTGCATAAAGCACTAGTTCATGCAAAGGCTCTTATGCAGATACGGGTTTTACTTGTATATTCATAGGGGAAATTATTTCTCTAGTTCTGTGCTAGTTACATATTTTAAGTTATATATTTGGAGGAAGGGTACAGTTTGGATCCAAAGGCTGCCTTGCCTCTGAGGTGCGAGGTTGGGAAGGCAAGAGGTGAGAAATACAGCTTCCTTCAGAGATGCTGTGCGTGGGGTGTGACTGTGTGGACAGGTTATAGCAGGGTAGATTAGGAGAGGAGCTTGCAGTGCACTGGGTGTAACTGCTAGCATGTGTACTTGGTGCCCTTTCTAAAGAAAGGGGGTAATGCTGCCTTGCTTTTATTGTAGGGTATGCTTCAAAGCACCCTAACCTAGCTGTTGCAACTTACTCATCTACCCATATATATATATTTATAAATATATTCAATATATATATATTTTAGAAGCCCTCCTAAGACTTTCCACAGTCTCTTTGACTTTGTCTCTGTGCTGAGACATGGTTGAGGGTCACGATCATACTGGGGTTTTTTTTAGCCTCTATGTGTGTTTGAATGCAGGTGAGCCATGGCAGGTTCTTTTCTGGCAAGAAATTGAGTTTGTTGCATTTATTGACTTATTTTACACTAGTGTCTTCAAATGTTGAGATGGTTTTTAGGTGGCACTAGGAGGCTTCTGGGAATCTCACTGGCTGTCCTTTGATGGTCAGGGGTAGTGCCAGCACAGTCTTTTAGTCAGATACCAGGACAACGTGTTGGATGTATGAGGAGCAAAGTTCGGCACAGAGGCCCTGCAAAGCAAACTATAACTGTCCTTTTGCAATGAATTTCAGGAGACATGTCTGAAAGTAAAGCCAAGAAGATTGAGATAAAAGACGTTGATGGGCAGACCCTGCGGAAGCTCATTGATTACATCTACACTGCCGAGATCGAGGTCACGGAGGAGAACGTGCAGGTAGGTCTCCTTCAGCGTAAAGACCCAAGTGAAAAGCTTGAAACTCCAAGGCACAGACCCTTCGGGGGTGAGTGATCTCTTCAGGCTGCAGAAAGTAGAAGGTTGAGCTTGAAAAGAGCTACTTCAAACCTCTGTTTAGTCTTGAGGCACTTTGCTGCTTTCCCTGCACTTAAGTCATGTTGCATTTAGCTTTTGTATTGAGCTCTTATAACGAGAGCAGGCATTTGCCTTCCAAGAAGCTGTGCTGACTTGTGGGTCAGTCTGTCGAAGGTCAGAACAGACTCAAACAAGCAGAGTCAAATGCTGTGTTCAGGTCATGGCAGAGGAATCTGGCTGTTAGTTTTGAAATTCTTCTGGGTAGTTTGAGTTGTTTGGCAGAGCTTTGAGTCAAATACACTGTTCAAATGAGGCATTCTTCCTTTTTTCTTTGGGGGGGGTGTGTGTGTGTACTCAGTCTTGAATTTCTTTGAGGTAAATATTTGTCCAGAAGTGGAAAGAGTAATTGAAAGGCAGCCTGCAGATAAAGTGGGATGCTCAGGAAGAGAACGTTTTGCTGCATCACGTGGCTGTGGCTGCTGGTAAAGCTTTTTCTTTGACTCTGCTTTTATTTGTAGTAAGAAAACGGCTGTGCACTTAGGCACTGATTTCTGGAAGGGACACTGGGAGCTCGTGTGTGGACGTGCTTTTTGGTTGGTCTCCTTTTTTGTTTGCAAGTGGCAGTTTGAGTCTGTTGTCTTCTTCTCTGTGACTTGGATGTTGGTCAGTGTCTGTGATGCTGGAGAGAGGGGCACTAGTGTTGTGTGTGTTCTGTTGACCTAATTAACATGGTAAAATTAGACCAGCTCTGCTTGAAACGGGGTTCTTGCTGTGGATGGGACATGCTCTTCTTTAGTCCCTCAGGGAGGGTGCAGGTTCTTGCTGACCTCTTGCTCTTCCTTCAGGAACTTGGGCAAAACCCTGAGCTGTGTCCACTCTGCAGTCTAAGCGCTGTTCCATCCTCCGTGACCTAAGTCTGTTGGTGCTTTTCTGGCCCCTTCCACCCTCTGGTTTTACAAGCTTGACTTTGACATGCTCTTAACCTGGTAGTTGTCACATTGGAAGAACTGTAGACTCTGGTTGCCCTATGATGAGGCTGAGGACGAGCAGCAAGGAGACCTTCAAGATGCCATTATAGCAAAGAAGCTTTGGTTCAAACCCAACTGTGTGGGTCTTTTGGACTAGCTTTCTGCTGTGTAGCCCACGCTTAATTACAGCGTATAGCCAGGGTCATCAGGAGCTGAGATACGTTACTTTGATGGGGAACTGGGATGGAGTTCCTTGGACCTCTGGGATCTTCCATTGCTGGAGGAAAAATGTCATTTACACCCTCTGAAGCTGGTCCCTTTTTCTGTGGGAAACGTGCAGGCTATTTCCACGTGCTTTCTGAAACGTATGCTTCCTTCCATGCTGCTGGTTGTTAGGTGGCCCAGAAGCACCCACGCTGCACGTGGGATGTGCCATCTGCTGAGCTGGCCCCAGTTGATTTGCCTTGAATGAAGCTCACTTGAAGTGACTACACGTGCTCTGGCTGCTTTCCCATGGGAGCATTTCAGTGCAGCTGTACCTGGTATAAGCAGTGCTGTGGGAGCTGGAGCAGGCTGCAGAGCCAGCTCAGTTCTGCTCTGTGCTCATAGCACTGGTCTACCCTGAAGGTCTATGAAGCAATCCAGATGTTACCTTTGCTGAGCAACTGGAAAGCTATCTATTTTAGTAAAACCTAACCCAAGCCTGCCTTCTGTGGCTTAGCGATTACAAAGAGTTAAAGTAAGAGCCCTGGCTATATTCTGGCTTTCGTCTCTCAGACAGTAAGATAAAGCAACGTGAGTTTGGTGGATACTAAGGTTTGGGCACAGCAGTTTTTGCCCAATATAGTAAAGTAGGTCCTTTTACTGCAGGATTTGTTTAAATGACTACTCTGTGACTAACTCTTTAGGCTGGAGGTAAATGAATCCATGGGAGGTAAGAAATGAAGCTGATCTTATGCAAGATTAACTGACTAGTTTAAATTGTATGATGTGTTAAAAATGCCCATGCCGCAAATGTCTTATGGAATTTAATATCATTTTGGTGAGGAAACCAACAGTTTAAAGAGAAATTTCCATCCTGTCTCTGGGTGTTTTATCCCTGAAGAGAATACCATGCTGGAAAGATGCCTCTATAGTGCCTGTCTGCATTGTTTCAGCAATGTTCCTTGCTTGAGCATGGCGAGACTTTGTTTTCTGAGCAGGTATCTCCTGAGGTCTGCTATTGCCATGTCAGGCACGCTGATTTTCTAGCAGGGCAAGGGCGCATTTCTAAAGGGATTTTTCAGGCTTCCTCAGCAGCTGGAAGAATTCAATTTCTGGATATAGGTGCCAGGTAATTTCATTGTAGAAACTACAAGAAAAAAGCTTGCTCAATGGCATTAACTGAACAGATGCAGCCAAGCTACCAAAACATGTGAATACATAAAAGACTGTATCTTGCCAGTGAGCAAAACAGAACGAGAGTAGAATTGAAATGAGTGAAAGATGAGCAGCGAAGGAACGTGGAGTACAGGAATGAGTGTTCCCAAGTGTGCTCCAATGCTGAGCAGTGCCCAGCACTTCACAAGAAGCCTTTTTACAGTATTTTTGTTGTTTCTTTTCTAATAGAAACCTGTGGGGTTTTCTGCTTTTATAAGCCTGGTACGGTGCTCAGGAAGTGAGCCTCTCTTTTTCTACGCACGTATTTTTGTAGCTGATTGTCTTTTCATTGCACAAAGTGTGTTTTTGTTTTTAAGTAAGGAAGGATGTGTGTATAAGGGGTCAAGGTGTCCAGTCAGTTCCAGTCATCGTCTAGGTAGTGAATTACAGGAGGGGTTCATGCAATTCCTCCTCAACAGTATGTCCCAAGTGTACAGGTAAAGGGGATTTTCAGTCCGTCTTAGCTCTATGAAGGAGAGCACTGAGCCCACGTGGGAGCAGATACTCTCTTCTAACCCCACTGGAGTATGTGGGTGAGAATCCTGCTTTTTATGCATTGGCACCTCATTTTTAGAGTGAGATTTCAAGGCAGTATAGATTGCAGTAGTAGGAGGGCTCAGGGATGATGGATGCTAGAGAGGCTTCTGTGCCGAGCAGCGTTTTGCCTCTGAACGCACATTTGGGATTTAACCTCTCACTTGTTTGGAAGGTGTGGAGCACAGGGAAGGGCTCCTGTCTTCCACAGCAGTCATGTTGTAGTATCAGAAAAATTCACCCTGGGATTTCTTTCCCTACTGCCTTCTGTTGCTCTTCTTCCATTGCACCTCTCATCAAGGCTTGTTGTAAAGATTCATATGCATGACAAAAAAGATCTCATTCATTTAAAGGTGGAGCTTGATAAATTTATTTGGAAGATAGTTGTGCAGTTGCTGTAGAAGTGAGGAAAACCAAAGGGAGCGACTTGGGGAAGTTCACAGATGCTCACGTGCAGCCCTGGTTGGCTTCAATGGAAACTGTATGCACATCATACATGCTGCTGCTCCCTACCTGTATGGAGTAACTGGCTCTTGTCACATACTTGTACCTTGAATTTTTGCAGCTGAACTGGCTGTATTGCTGCTTGCTTTACAGTGCTGCTCAGTGAGTAGCTGAGTGAAGGGGGGGTTTGTGAGGAGCCCTCTTGTCCTGTGAAGACGCTTGTATCTCTGAGTGTAGACAGTGAATACCATCCCTCCTCAGTGTGTCCCACCCATCCTTACTGATGGCCCTTAATTACTTGCAGGCAGCCTGAGAATTACCCTCCCAGTTAAGAAAGCCGTTGCCATTGGGGTTGTAGTGGTTCACTGGGAAAAGGCCTGATTAACCTGATTCCACAGTGAAATTCTTAGGAATGAGGTGCCGCATACCACATGTGTGATGTGTCCTTGTGCACTAGCACAGCTGGAGATACAGCTCATATAGAAGGAACAAAATCTGAAATCAGCTGTCAGGAGGAAATACTGAAACTGTCAGCTTTGCAGACATAGTAACTGTGATAAAAAATGGCTTGAGAGAGGAGGAAAAAAGCTTTGCTAGAAGCTGTAGCATTTCCTTTTCAGAAGTGTGCTTCTGCACCTCAGCTTTCCCTAGGGACTTAGGACTTCACAACAAGGAAGGAGAGTGTCTGTGGCAGATGGTGTTTTGATGATAAAGTGGATAAGTGGGTCAGTTCACTCCAAAAGCTGCAACTACAGGAGGTGCAAGCCCAGGACAAGGCAGAGTGCCTTCTAGCTCTGCTATAGGAGGTGCAATAAATTGTCCTCACTGAAGCAAAAGCTCTTTGCCATGCATCATCCTCCTGGATTGCTGGAGAGCCCTGGGCAGTAGCAGCGCTGACTTCTCTGGGGTGTTATAGCAGTTGGGTTGGGCTTTCCTAGACCTATGGAAAGTCTTTTAAATTGGATTGGCTTAAGAGAAAGATGAGGAGAAACTTGTGGATGTGGCACCAGAGGATTACGCTGTGTCTGTTAACAGTTTTATCCCACTGTTTAACCAAGGGATTGTCATCTGCTCTGTGCGGTGAAGATGGAGAAGGTAGATCAGGAGGGAAGTTGCCAGTAGCTCCCCTGCTGTTTTCTCTCTCACCTCTGTATCCCTTGTCCCTCTCATGCCTGCTCCTGGGGAGGTTTTGTCCCTGATCCTGTCACACATCTCTGCCTGGGTATTTCACCCCAGGTGGAGCAATTAAGCAGCAGCACCGTTGTTTACCCTCTGCACTGCCTGGTGGCAGCTGGGGAGTGATAAAGCCCAATTGCCTGCCTTGCAATAAAGAGCCACATCGCAGTAATGTAGAGTGTTATCTCTACTGCTTGTGCAGTTTAGAGCTGTTCTTTTAAAACCGAGTATTTAACCTGCCTTGCAAACACAAAATGTGCTTGTTTCTTTGGTCACGGATTCCCTTGAGAGTGTGCTTGGGAGCTGTCTCCCTGTTTGGGCAGATGTGCAGTTCCAGCTGTGGCCCCGGGTGTGCTGCTGAGATTACAGCCACTACTTTTGATTTGCCTTCCAAATTTGACTGAATTTTCAAAGCTGCTTTTAAGCTTTAATATGTCCCCTGCCCTGGGGATGCTCCCAAGGCAAGGATGCTCCTTTCCCAGTTTTGCAGAGGAGGAATGGTGCAGGTTAACTTTTGGCCAAGGTTACCTGGAACTAACCCCAGTCTGAAGTCCAGCATTAATGCCCTGCCTATTGAATGAACTTTATAGCAACTCAGAGCACTTTGGGTTGAAAGATGTTTCTAGTTCAAGACATCAAAGGTTGATGAAAGTATTTGTTTGCACAGCCAACATTGTGTCAAACTTGAGGTTGGTACAGAGTCTGCAGAGCGAGAGAGCACGGCTGGTGAACTAGATGGTTATGGCTATATATATATATAGCCATATATATATATACACAAATCCCATAGTGAGGTTCCGGACATAACTTACTTAGTAAAGAAGCCAATCTCAGTAGTAATACCAGATAATTTTGACATAGTTTCAAAGCTGATTGGGTTTTGGTGTGAAGGCCGATCTGGTAGAGAAGCCAGCTCCCTGTAAATCATTAACAGCGGTTGGAGTTCAAATATTAAGAGCCAAATCCAGACCCAAGTGAGTAACTTGCCTGGATATTAATGGGGTTGCAGTTTGGTCCTGCTACATGTTTAGGCAGGGCATTTCCTCTTGTTATTTCTAAAGGAAACAGACTTTGTGCTAGCGGATATCCTTTGCTTGCTTTTCGCCTTCCCTGGTAAAAACAAGATGAGTGGTGAGGCGTTCAGCTGGGAAATAAGAAAGAGAAGATGCACTCATCTCTCAAGGAGCTATTTATATAGCCTACTTCTGAAAAGTGTTATATGATAATGCCCTTTCCTAATAACTGCAGTGGTGTAAGGCTCCTTCTAAGCTGCCTTCTCAAGCCAGCACGAGGCTGTAATAGCAGTACTAGGATGTCCAGGGGGCTGTGGCATGTGGGTATTGGTGGTGGTGAGTATCATCACAACTCCCTGTTTTAGAGGCAATATCCCAAAGCACTTGGGGTAAGCAGCCACTTGGATTGGCAGGCATGCATGCTGGATGGATGGGGATGGTTTGCAGGAAGCTCTGCCTGATGTGTGGCCATAGGTGGTTTGCAGGGAGTCTGACTTCTTCACCCACAGCCCTTATGCAGCTCAAGTGCTCACCTTTCTGCTGATACAAGGAAATGGTTCAGGGAGATAGAAAGTGGTTCACAGCTAGGTTTCAAAAATACTAGAGCACTGCTATCTTGATTTGATCAAACCCACAAACTAATCTCCTCCTGGCATCAAGCGGCTTTGGCCAAAACAGGTTAATTGATTTCTCTTCTGGTTTTATTGCTGCCTCTTGGGGTGGCTGCTTGGCAGCAGTCAGACACTGCGCGGCTGCTCTGGAGCTGGAGTGTGTCAGTGGCTGAGGAAGGACCTGGGGCAGGTTGTGAGCGTCCTGCCCTGATGCGGAACGGCAGTGTGGGGCAGGGGCAAGGAGGGGACCTCTTTTTCCCTTCCCTGCCATGGGGATCCAGGAGGTGGATGCTCGTAACCTACTTGTTTTGTTTAACAGACTCTTGGGTTTTTGAGTCAGGAATAATTTTCCAGAAATCTGTGCTCAGATGGTGAGCGCAGATGCCCAGTTGGAAGGACATGTGTGAAGCAGCCAGAGCCATGGAAGAGCTGGGATGAGACACGTCTGCAGTTGCTGTACGACTTAAGAAAGGAAATAGCTGATGTCAGGGGCTGTAACATCCCGACTGACTCTATTTTCTACTTCCTGCCCTACTCAGTGGCCTCAAAGGTGTTTTTTCCAGCAGATGTCTCATTCCTGACCCACTTGTGGCTCTCTTTTTGGCACTTAGTTTTGTAGATACAAAGCAATATGTCATTTTCAGATGCAGTCATGAACCACAAGTGTCCGCAGCATTGTGTGTGTGTGAAAAAGACGACTGTTGATTTGAATAGTTGGTCCCTGAAAGCTTTGCTGTCACCAAAATCTGCTCGAGCTTCTGTGAGCTCCCTGTCTTACATAGCAGTTTGGGCACCCTGCTCACAAGCCAATATGTTTTCATTGGAAATAAAGTTGAAGGTTTTGTGGAGTGCTGGGCTGCTCTGGGCTTTGGATATGATGGTAATCCAGATAAATAATATAAAGCTCATCAGGGAGAAAAGAATATTATCTATGTGCAGGACCTACCTGCAGCAAAGCCAGAAATTCAGGTGTATCCATGGTTGCTTGTGTCTTGTCCTCCCTGCCTTGAGGTCTTGGGGGGAGATATGAGAAGAGCTCTGCTTTTAGCCCAGCTGGGTTAGCTGTTTCCATCTCTCAGAGCATGGATGGGGATCTTCTGCATACAGATAGTGCTAAGACTTTAACCTTCCTTCTCGTACCCCACAGGGACGTGTCCCCATCTGAAGGGAAATTGCATCTAATGTGTGCAAGCTGTGAATCAAGCTTTATTTGTTGCTAACTGTCATTCCCCTTTCTTGCCTCTGCAGGTTTTGTTGCCAGCTGCTAGTTTACTGCAATTGATGGATGTTAGGAAAAACTGCTGTGACTTTCTTCAGTCCCAGCTGCATCCCACAAACTGCCTTGGAATCCGAGCTTTTGCCGACGTGCACGCGTGCACCGAACTGCTGCAGCAGGCGAATGCCTACGCAGGTGAGAGGAGGGTCGTCTGGTGAGTTAAACCTGCTGCTTCTAGGTACAGCAACTTGTAGGTTGAGCAGGATCAGCACATCCTGGTTGGTCTCTTCATGCTTCTGGTATTAGAACAGGGAAGGGAATTCTTTATTGGGTTGTAGACTTGTAACTTTCTATGATGCTGCGAACTGAAATGTGGTTTGGTCACAGGGGAACACCTAAGGAGGTAAAAACTCCTGATCCTCTGGATCCCAGCCCACAGAATAGTTCCCTAGTATGTTCCTAGGAAGCTCTTTGGCTGCGTGTTCAACAACAGTGTTGGCGTGCTGGTGTCCTCCCCATGAGAAGAGTAGGCAGTGCTGGTGATTTGTGCACGCTAGGAGTAGATGGCATTGGGCACAATGAAATCCCACCTGGAAGCGGGAACACTCAGCTACAATTTCCATTTTGAAATCCACAGATCAGAGGCAGTTTGAGCTTCTGATCTGTAGAGCCACTTACCCCAGGGGGTGGATAGGCTTTTGTTTCCTTGAGAGTGGATGCCTGCAGTAAGTACTTGCAGGCAGTGGCTTTCAGCATTTCTCCTCTGTTGTAACACAAAGCTGTTCCAAGCAGCCCCATACTCTTAATTCCCAGCACTTCCCAGTCTCCTCTGGCAGAGTTGCCCTTGGCCTCTGCTTGGGAGAAGCTGGTGGGTTTCTGCTTTTCTGTCTATTTGAATAGGGAAAAGTACACCTGCAATCCCCAAGCACCTGCAGCATGTTTCTTGGTCCAGTTTTGTCCTTAATTGGACCATAAGTAGGCTCAGCAGAATAAAAACGTGCCCACCAAGTCCTCCCCTATTCTGCTGCAAATAAAACTAAAACCTTTTCAGCTGCTCTGGCTGTATTATCCCCTGGAGGAAAAGGTACCCTGGAAGGAATGGTTAATTGTATAAAGGCTTGCTTGTAATATCTCATTATCCTTGCTTCCAGGGCCTGTTTAATCTTTAACCCAACAAGCAGCGCATTCACTGTATATTTATTTGGTTGTTTGGCAATTAGAAAGTCTGCTTTGTTGTTTTATTGGCCTTCGTAAGTCCCAGTTAGTACAACAGCCCATGTAATGTTAATGGAACTCCATTAATAAAAATGCCATTAAAATTCTTTTCACTGTTGTTTATGTAACAGAGTTGAACCAAGACAGAAATCCCCATGCTCAAGAGTCCATGTGTGCATGAGCTCAGTGTCTTGAGAAATGCTTAGTTCTGGCCTCTGGATAACTTGAGGGGGTAAAGGAGCCTGCTTCATGCAGGCACAAGTTACTGTATTAAAATCAGTAAATATTTTTACTTGCTGCCAACTAATAAGAAGAGATCAAATGTCTTTCTACTGCCAGATGCTAGTCCAGAATGAATGGGAGATTGTGTCCAGAAGTCAGAGTGCATCCAGCTTACTGTGTAGGGAGCATTTCCTGCTTCTCAAATACTTAAGGCCAGAAGAGTTCATTAGATCTTATATATGATTTCCAGCATAAAAGAGTGTTAAGCTTTATCCAGATACTGCTATTTTTAGCCTTTGGCTTAGCTGTGGTGTTTTGGCCCCCATCTGACCAAGTGGGGTTCATGGCTGGGCAAGCCCAAGTGCCCTCTGCAGCACCAGCATTGGTGAGGAGTTGTTCAGATGTGATCTCCAAGGAGCTCTTCTCATGCCAGCTTGTGTCCCTGTGCTGCTGCTCTTTGGCAGGCTTAAACACTTTGCAGATGTGAAAACTAGAGGCAGATCTTGCTGCTGAGGGAGCTCTTTGGATAAATGAGTCTGAGCTTCTCAAAGCTGAAGGATTAGAGCTTGAAAACAAGCTGCCTCATATAACGTGTCTGAGAGGCGTGTTTCCATATTTCAACCAAAGATAAATGGGACTCAGCTAATGGCAGGTGAGATTAAATTGACATGTATATGTAACACATTCTTGCAGAACTAAAATGGTCTGCAACTGGCTAACACTGATTTTGACCTGGGAATTGTTTTTTAGAAAGCAATTCTTTCCTAGTGCCCTTTGGGTAGATGGGAAGCTTGGCATATTTGATGGTCTTTTTTGGACCTGTATTGCAGACAGTCGTCATTCTTCCAGTTTGGGATTATAAGAAGTGATGTGTATTTGGAGGAATTTGGAGGCAAAAAGCAAGAAAAAGAAATTTGGACAGTTGCAGACTTAAGTGGAAAGGAGCAAAGCTGCTGGAGAAGATGGGTGCTGAAGATTTGGAGCAGGAGAAAGGTTGAATTTACGCATTTGGGTGAAAGAAGTAAAAAGTGGAAGGAGAGAAAGAGAGTTGATCCCATACAGATTCAGTGGGATGTCCTGGGATCCTTCACTGTTTGCTGCTGAGTGTTTGCACCAAACTCTAGCTACTTCATGTTAAAGATGTGCTTTCCTTTGAATACCTATAAATATCGAGGACCTGGAGTCTCTCATCGAGGTGATGAGCAGATCTGATTCTGTGTAGCTTGAACTGAATTTCAAGGTGGCCAGGTTGTGTACTACTTCAGAAAGGCATTGCCTCTTCTCTCAACTACCACTTCTAAATCATATTTGCCACTGGAGGGTACTTGGTGGCTTTGCAGAAAGCTCAGTTCCCATCTGGTGTCATATGTGAAAGTGTCTCATGGGGCTTGTGTTACTTGCAATAACATCACATTTCTTTAACCTGCTCTGAGACTGTTTTGTGTTTCTGTTCCACCACGGAGCCGCGGCGTGTTGCTTGTCTCTGGTGCTCAGAGCTGTGATGGTAGCAGCTCTCTGACTGCTGTAGTCCTTCTGCTGACTTAAAACATGGATTTCATTATAATTTTCTGTTCCCCCTTTTCATTTGTTGAACAGAGCAGCACTTCCCTGAGGTGATGCTAGGAGAAGAATTTCTTAGCCTTAGTCTGGACCAGGTTTGCAGTTTAATATCAAGTGACAAGCTCACCGTCTCGTCTGAAGAAAAGGTACAGTAAATTGTATAGCAACAGTGAATGTAAGAATGCTGGAATGTTTCTAGATGTTACACCGGGAACTGTTCTCATGTGATGCTCTTTAGGGGCCATTTTCCAACAGATTGCATGGAAAGGAAAACTAAAAATAATGTGAATCCTAAACGCACATAAAAATGACCTTCACTTGGTTGTTCTTTGTAGGAAGTAATGATTTTCAGATCCATATCACTTCCAAAAGCCCTGGGGGCCAGAATAGAATACCTTCCCTTTCTGGAAAACTAGGAACCTCCCATCTGCTGTTGTGTAAAGCTCTTGTTACCTGCTGTAAAACCTCAAAAAAAGGTGAATTTCATTAGGCCAGGGAGCAGTATTGGCTTCTGTTGCACGTTGGACAGAACAACTAAAGGAGGCCAACCAAGAAGGAAGGAAGGAAGGAAACATTTTTCTAGCATCATCAGTATTTTTAATGGAAGATGGGGAAAAACGGGCACTGTTTGATGTTTTGTGGTTGAAACATTCAGCATATCTTGTGTAGCCTGTAGACCTGGGAAGGAGGGTGACCAGTGGTTACAGCACTTGGTGAACACCAGGTCAGCCCCTATCTCTGCTGTGGGCTTCTAGCATGAGCTACGCCAGGTTTCTGGGAGAGGTGTGTGCCTCAAGTCCTTCAGCTCACCTCCAAATTGTCACTGTGGGGAGATGGACACTTGTGGGAGGCTACAGGAGAGCTTGAGGGTTATGGGGCTTGTAACTTCAGGACCGGCTTGCTGGATGCCTGTGGTTCGGTGGGATGAGGCTGGACCTGGGTGTGCTTGATGGGGTGTGCACCCATCCTGCCCAGCCCCTCCGGGCTGCAGACAAGGAGATGCTTGGGTCCATAGGGACCACAAAGCTTGCCAGAAAACCCACAGCACGTGAGGGGCGAGTGCAGTGATGCTTCATTCACATCCTGAGCCAGCAAACTCTGAGCCTTCAGGAGCGTGTTTCCGCTTATGTGTGTCTTGGTGGGATGCTGTGAGGTGCCACACGGGCAGAACCAAAAAGGGAAAAAGCAAATGGCATGAACTCAAAGCAGATTTGCTTTGCATGGGCCAAGCAGCCTGCAAAGGGAAGTGCAAGTTTAGTAACCAGTCGTCCCGGTGCTGTGCAGCATTGTTAAAAAGCTTTTATTGGCCTTGTGCCTAGAGAAATCAAAGTGCTCCCTCCCTCATCTGAGCTTGATACGATCAAACCCAGTATTTCTTTAGCTGATTGTAAAAGCTGAGAATGCAAGGCACTGGAAGGAAATGTAAGCATAAAGCTGCACGTTCAAAACAACAGATATGAATAACAGGAGAGAAGCAGAGAATGGGATTGGAACATAAACGTGAAACGTGGACTTGCTGGAGTCCAAAGAACTGCTGAAAATTGAGGGCAGAATCATAGGCTGCTGTTTTATTTTAGCTTCAAAAGAGACAAGCACTTCCCTGACCTTTATTCTTCCTATCTGTTAGTGTATGATATATATCATAAAAAAATAAATATGTATATATATAAAAGTATATATGTGTGTGTATATCCATACATATCTATGTGTATGCATGTGCAGACGTGATGGATAGACACCTATTTTTAAGCAACAAGATGTTGTATGTAGACAAATACTTCACACCTCCAAGAGCTAAATTGTCACAGCCACATTCCACAAGAGGCTTTCTTGTTCCTGTTCTTATCACGTCTCTCACATGTGCTGCAGCCTGTGAGCCAGAGCGTTGCCATCTCTGGGTCATTGGGGTGTGCTATAGCTGAGTCCTGCCAGGGCCAGAAGGTAACAAGGCCAGGGAGGGAAGTATTGACCTTAAAATGCTTTAAGCCATATGTGCTCAAGAGCTTGTGTGCTGTCACCTTCCTCTGCCACCCCCCAACTAATACCAATTGGCCTGATAACAATATCCTTTCGTTCCACAAGTTTTGGCACACTTGTATCCCTGGGCCATCAGGACTACAAGAGCTGTCTCCTACCACAGCAATCAATGGTACTTGTAAAATGGTGACAACGTTTCCCTGTAACTCAGATGATCCTCCTTTCTCTCCCTCTCCCCTTGCTGCTGCCAGCCCCTGCAGTTGCACAGGCCCTTTCAGCCCAGGGCAAAGGTTTATTTTGATCCCTGCCTGCTCTTTTTGCTCTAGCTGAGCACTTGGAAGACAGTTTTATCAATGCTTTCTGTACCTGACCTGATTGGCTCTGTCGTTATAGCAGTGTACACAAGCGAGGAATAACTATAAAAAATGATGTTTATTCACATTTGTTAATGATGTGTGAAAAGGAAGGACTTCAGCCCTTGGGAAAGGGCTCCTGCCAAGTGGGTACAGTGACAAAAGACATTTTTAAAAGGGTTGGGATATTTGGATTGGGGATTTAACACAGAGTCCAGCAATTGACTCATCGTCTCATGCTGTAGAAGCTGATGCACAATTTAGTCCTCTTGGGAGTATCTAACAGCTGGATTTTTGGCTGAAGAGACTGGGACAACATCTGGGCTTGCTGTTTGCTTAGGTAGTGTGCAGAAAGGGCGTATTCCAGGCTTTGAAGTTTCCATAGAGTGGGAAATCTGCTTCTCCCAAGCCCAGGGCTGCTCCTGCATCCAGGCAGGTGCCAGGCACTAACGCAGCCCATGCCTCTGCTCTCAATAAAGCTGGGTGGGAAGCTGCTTCCTCCCATCCCACGGCTGGAAAAACCCATCTCCTGCGGGAGCAGCAGCTGCTTGGGGTCTGCAGTGGGCATGGCAGTAGTGGAAACAGATGTGGCCTTAAATAGAGAGATTGCTGTCTTGGATTAAGATTTTTTTCCACCCCCTTCTCATAAAATTAGGAATTGGAGCCAATGGAAGGTGCCAGAACCTGATTTTTTACAGATCTATGTTATTTTTAGAGTAGGCTCAGCCAGGGTAGCACCAGTGTGTGCCTAACTCAGGAGCAGTCTCCAGCACTGAGAAAGCAGTTTATTCCTTGTGCACATTTGCTTAACCTTCCTTTAAGACTTGTTCCATGTCATTTTGGTCTGTAACTGGGTGCTCCCAGTCCTGTGACCTGTTCTGTAGCTCAGCATTTGTGCAGAAGAGGTTAATGAAAAGCCTATTTGTTGGCTAAACACTGGCTTTTATGCTCCTTCCACACTCATCTGCAATTAAAAATCTCCCAACAACCTGGTTTCTACTTTAAATGCCTTGTAGCCAAGGTGAAATTGTTTGTTTGTTTTCATTTTCAAATAGTTAAAGGTTCTGCAGTAGTTATTTCCCTCTGCGCTTGCTGGGGTTTGATTACACGGATCCCTGTTGCTCATTGCAGTGTCCTGAATTCCAAACAGTTCTGCAGAAGCATTTGTTGGCATAGGAAATGAGGCTGGTGCTTTACTGCTTCTTAAAAGTATATAGTTTAGCCTAAAAGGAAGAAACCCCTTTCTGCTCAGCCTCTCCTTTGTGGGAGGATGCTGCTTCCTGCAAATTACAGTTGCCAGCAGCAATGGGGGAGCAGGAGATGGTGCCCTCAGTTCTTGTTGATTTTGTCACATTAGTGACCTTGGACCAAACAAAATGGTTTCTTGAGGAGTGATGGGAGGGTTAGAAAGAAAGGGGAAAAATATCTGTGCAAATTGGCCTGATGTGTCAACCAGAGGGAAGCTGAACCAAGGGCACCTGCTGAGTGTGCTGGGGTGAAGAGTCAGCGATGCTTTTTGGGGGACCCATAGGATAAGTCTGCGCTCAGCCCCCCACCAGTAACCAGGTAACGAGAGCACATGGGGAATTTTGCCTGTTGATGTGAGTTGAGGGTTAGATCTTAATTCTTCCTCTGTGGGGAGACTCCACTGCAATGATCCAGATCCTGCTGTGCAGCATCTGAGACTGCACCAGCCCCTCTCCTTGCCTCGCTGGGTGTTTCAGGAAGCCTTTCCTGCTCCCAGTGACGTTTTTAGGCCTTTCTTCTGGAAGGAGTGAGGCTCACAGTTACATAAACACATGCATATTCATGCAGGAGCCCATGTAGGACACTTCTATCTGTTCATTGCACAGGGCTCTGTGTGGCTGCTGCTGCATGGGGTTTTTGTGGTCACAGAGTCCAAGTCTGGGTGCTTATCTGAACCGGTTGGATCTGGGACTACAACTACATTTTGGTTCAGACCAGAACTCCAGTGTGCCCTTGTTTCCTGAGTATTTTTAGCAGTGCAATGTATCCAGCCCAGAGACAGAGGCTTTCCTGTGCGTGGTGAACTTATCCTGAAGACTTCTTGGGTTTTGGGTGGGGGGACAACTGGTGCAGTGATTAAATACGATGGTGAGCTTAGAGTTTTACTGTGTGGCCAGACTCCTTTGGGAGGGGAGATCTCTGTTATCAGGAGTAATTGTTGTGGCTGATTTAATGAATAATGTCCAGTGCAAATGTCAACAGGCTCATTAAGTTTCCTGGCTGCCTTCCAGCACTAATGTCCAAGAGGTGTATGATTGTCCTGGACACACGCTTAGCTTTGAGAGTGATACAGCACATCAAGATATGAAGTTGCTTATTAATACACATGGTCAGCTCACCCCTTCGCTGCTGTGGTGCTTGTGCTCTGTGCATAGTCATGACTTTTTCATCTGTTTGATAGAGATTTTGCACCTCTTTCCTTTGATAACATAAAATCTTAATGCTTCTGGGTTTGGGTAAGTGACTGTGCAGCCAGTTCTCTCTTCTCTGTTTAATTGTACTTTATCTATGTAGGTCTTTGAAGCGGTTATTTCTTGGATAAATTATGAGAAGGAATCTCGCTTAGAGCACATGGCTAAACTGATGGAGCATGTTCGCCTGCCCCTTTTGCCCAGAGATTATCTTGTACAGGTTAGTCTAATAAGTCTAATACTTGCACTTAAGCTGCTGGTAGCTCCTTAATCAATGGCTTGGCTGTTTGTGTCTCAGATGGGTAATTTGGCATGTCGCTGAGTCAGTAAACACAGGAATAAAAGGAAAACTGGGTGAACTCTGAAATCAATGTGTGTGAGCAGAAACCTTGTAGTAAATGTGACCTGTGCTCTGCCAGGCAATGCTGAGAGTGGAGCTCCTGCCTTTCTTGGTGGAAGCATTTAGAAGTAAGTATCTTGGGATTTTGCACCAAGCTGGTGGTGTTACAAGCTTGTGCAGTCTTCTCCTCTAATGCACAGGTAAATTTAGCTTGATGATAACACTTTGGGTGATAATTTTGGCTTAAGAAGTGTTCCGTGCATAGAGATGGGTTGTGTGAGTGGCAGGTGAGATGTTCTCTGACGTAGTCTAACTTAGAGATTGTTCTTGGCAAGTTAATTCCTGAGATCTCAGCATTCACAATGAGCTGAGAATCCCCAAAGAAGGGGTTGGCATACAGGCTCTTTGGCTATATTATGCCTTTATCATGTGTCTAAACACTAATACAATTGAAATAAAATGAACCCATTGTGGGTTTTTCTTTCTCTCTACCTCTGTCTTCTGATTGAGTAAAAGGTATTGCCTCTCCTTAAAAATTCTGGCTCAAATAAAAGAAATTTCCTATTTTGTACCCAGATTCCTGGTGAATTCTTCTCTGCTGACTTAAATGTTTGGCAGAGGGTGGTAAAATTGAGGGTGGTAAAATTGAGGGAGCATTGCTACTTGTGAGTGATCCTGGGAAAAAGTGAGCACCTTGGATGTTACTGCTTGTGTTTCTTTGGGAAGAGGTGGAAGTCTCCTTGTGACCTGTGCCACCAAGTATTTCAGTTTAAATGATCTCTCACGTGTGTGCATGTTCTCAGACAGTTGAAGAAGAAGCTTTAATCAAGAATAACAACACCTGTAAAGACTTCCTTATCGAGGCCATGAAATATCATTTGCTTCCTCTGGATCAAAGGCAACTGATCAAGAATCCCAGAACAAAGCCGAGGACTCCCGTTAGCCTGCCAAAGGTAAGGTGGGTTTGTTGCTTTGTGTCACCTCACACTGTTACTGGTGGCATTTTCTGTCTTTGAAAGGAGCTGGAATTCTTGCCACATTACTTCTCACTAATTCCATGATCATCCTTTGAAGTGTTTTACTCCCTCTTCTGGTATTGCCTGTGCCCACCAAGGATACATAATTAAGTTGGATGAACTTAGTTAAAGCCTCAGGAGAAGCAGTATCTCTGCTCCCAGGGGCAAAGGTCTGCTTCTCAAACATGTTGTCAGCCACAAGTGGTTTTGTGAGTGGCTGGAGAATCACTGACCCACGGCGTGGCAGCGGGCAGCTGCCTGTAGTGCTCAAAGGGTTGCTTGAGCTTTCTGCTGGCTTGTAGCACTGTTGTGGAGCCCTGCTGAGGAGGGTCACAGTAGGTGTCTTTCCTTTTCCCCTATCCATAATCAGAAGCCAGGAAAGCAGGAAACAACAGCACCCAGACCTGTGGGCAGGAAGTCTGAGGCAGATTTCAATAGACTCAAAGCAGCTACTGAATAAATAATCCTTCTTACTCCCTGCAATTACTCTGCACGTGTGTGATGCTCTGTCCGCTGCTTTATTAGTGAATTAATAAATGATAACAGAAGCTATTTATCCTGTGCCCCAGACATAAACACAGTTTGGCACAATGTCCCTCAACAGACTGTTGCTGAAGTTCCTAATAAGCAATTCAGAGGTTGAAAGACATCAAAACCAAGCGTGTTATTTTTCTAAGCACAAGTAGGAGGCTTGGTTTGTGGGATGGTGTGTGAGATCTGTGCTATGAGGGGCCATTCAGATGTTTAGATGTTGGACTGTCCATCGGGAAATTGTGCTTCTGCAGAGTGTGTTGGCATGTTGTGTCCTTTCTGCCTGCTGGTGCTGAGATGAAGTTGGTAGAACATAGCTTTGGGGGTATCGTGAAGTGCTGTTGTGACCCTTGTTCAAGGACTGAAGTAGTTAAGAATAAAATGAACAGTGAACCAGCGAGTTCAGAGGTTCTCAACATCTTCTACAGCATGACCTATGAGTATAAACCCAAATCTTCTGCAGGTCTCTTCTCCCTTTTTAGCTGTAAAGAAAGAGAAGGTGATGATCTTCCGGCAATCCTGTTACTGGGAAACTTTCATCTGGTCTATTGGTCCCACTGGTGAGGGATTACCATTAATTTTGTAATCGTGTGAAGCTCTGCAGCTTTCTGTGGAAGGCTGTTACACAACTCACAGTCAGGCTGCTAATTTAAACTCACTTTGCTTCCTAATGTCACGTTCTCATCGTTGTAGATCAAACAGCCGCTATTTTCAGACTCTTCACATGCTTTAAATTGCTGTGTAGCTCTGTGCTTTACAACAGCCCTGACTGGAGCTGAGTTCCTTACCCGGGTGACCTCGAGTGACAATCTTATCCCCTCAGCTACTCACAGTTGCATTGCAGGGGCTAAAGCCAGTTTCCTGTCCACTCTTTGATTGTATTTGAAACCTTGTTATCTTGCTTGCAGCTCCTTGGCCTTGTAGAAATCAGATTGTCTTGAGTAGCATTTGCTCCTGCTGATGTGCTGAGATAAGGGGAACAAATGCTCGCTCTTGATAGCCGTGGAGGGATGAAGGAAACGTGTTCAGAACAAAGTGCAGGTCGAGCTGTTTGTAGGTGTAGGTGATTTGGATGTGTGGTTGGTTGTTTTGCAGTGTCCGGCTGGGGCTCAACAATGATGCTGAGCTGCAGGCTCCTGGGGCCACTGCAAGGGAGTCCATGGGGAGTTTGTCTTTTGGTGGCAGACAGGGCAGATTTGGGAAGAATCACACTGCATACTGTCCAGATCTTCTCACTTGTCCACCAGTGCCACCATTTGCCATTGCTGGGAATGGAGTCTGGGGCTGGACAGACCTTTAGCCTGACCCACGAGAGTGGTTCTTGCATTCCAGAGATTGTCCTTGATCACCTTTACGTAGATCTTTCCTATCTATAATGAATTTAGGGCTTAATTACTGGGTTTGCATCAATACATATTGCAGCCAGAAGCCTTAATGAAGCTGACGAATCACTTCCTTCAGCAGCCCAGCACCCTGGGTCTTAATAGTCCTGGTGATTCCCTCAAGTGTCATGTCCCTGCAGGTGGCAATACAGCTGTCAGGCTTTATTTGCTAAGTGGCGTGGATTGCTTTTAGCACCACCATGGAGATAATGACTAAACGCTGGGCTGGCTGTGGGAATTACGCTGAGATCTTCTTCACTTAAAAATACTTATGCAGAGAGCCTTGCATGTACCATGGTGCCACAGTGATTTTCTGTTTCATGGGGAAATGTGTTTCATTGCCCACCTTGGAAATGGTAAAGAAGCTTTAATGGGGCTGCCGTATTTCGTGTGCATTAAATTGAAGATAACTTGTTCCCTCTTGGAATAGAATTGACTGAAATAAGTGTCACTGCAGAAGCTTCTAGTGATGCATGTTTTTGGCTTCTGGTCTTCCCTCTCCAGGTGATGATCGTGGTGGGCGGGCAAGCACCCAAAGCCATTCGCAGTGTGGAGTGCTATGATTTCGAGGAGGAGCGGTGGGATCAGGTTGCTGAGCTTCCCTCCCGGAGATGCAGAGCAGGTAACGGGGACTTCTGCTGCAACCTTCTTTGTTTTCCTAGTGCAGCTCTTCAGCACTGGATGCAGGTCCTCAGTCATCCCTTTCAACCAGCTTTCCTTGCTGGTTTCGGAGTGAAAATCAAAGGAGCTGAGTCAGTCCCTCTCAGTGCTGAGGAGCTGGTGATGAAGAGCAGATCTGTACATTGGGAGTGTTCCCCTGAAGACATCTGACAGGGTTGTGAATGTGGATCACCATTTGGTGTTCTCTATGCCTCAGAAAATTACTCATTCAGGTGTGAAATGCATCTGTGCCTTATGATGCCATGTGCATTTCACCTTCCATAGAACACATGTTTTATCACACTTGGCTCCAATGCTCTTAACCTGCAGAAAATGCCGAAGATATGCCAAAGTTCTGCTCCTCCTTCTATCTTACACACGCTGAAAGACGTCTGATGATACTCGCTTCCCAAACTGTTTGTAAAACCTCTGTAAAATCTCTTGCCTCTTTTCTCAGGTGTGGTATTTATGGCTGGCAATGTTTATGCTGTCGGGGGCTTCAACGGCTCTTTAAGGGTACGGACGGTTGACGTGTACGATGGCGTGAAGGACCAGTGGACATCCATAGCCAGCATGCAGGAAAGACGAAGCACTTTAGGCGCAGCCGTGCTCAATGATCTCCTGTATGCAGTGGGCGGCTTTGATGGCAGCACTGGTAGGTGATGGGGCAAAAACCAGGCAGTGCCTGACCTGAAAATATGTATTCAGAGACCCCTGCAAGGCCTGCAGAGCTTTAGTGAGGTTCCTGCCCCTTTCCTCTATGAGTTGTAGAGAAAGAGCCAGAGACTGGGTTTACCGCATGTAAACACTAGGGAATCTCACCGTAGTTTTTTTCTTTAGTGATACAGCTCATTCAGTCTCATTCTCTGTGTGAATATGCCTTTTCTGGACTGAAAAGGGATTTTTCCTTGTTTTAGTTATATTTTTTCATAGCAACATGAACAAAATGCCAGCGTGGCACCTTGTGGGGTATGTGTGTCTGGGATTTTTCTTGGCGTAACTGCATGTTTAGATTCACACCTCTGCCTCTGCTCTAGAGCTTTGCCACTTGGTTAAGCCCTAAATTATCTCGGCTGGTGATGAGTACAGTGCAGCAGGGTTTGGGGGGAAGTTTTAAACTTCTACGTGGACGTTTTGTAATGCTTGAAAGGACGTGGGACTTCTGGGCTTGGAATCTGGACTCTGCTCCACCTTGGCGTCCCCAGCACATTGGAGGGGCAGGGACCATGATGGGGTAACAGTATTTCCAGCTGCTGAAGTGGCATTGACACGCTGGTCCCAGCCTGAAAGACAAGGGACCAGAGAATGGGGTTGCAGGAGTGTGGGGGGAATTATGGGCTTGGGAGGAGGTGGAAGGCAAATAAAAGTGCAACACCAATCTTTTTTTCTTCTCTTTTTTTTTAATTAGAAAACCTGTGTATCCCCTTTTTAACTAGGTCTGGCATCAGTTGAGGCCTATAGCTATAAAACCAATGAGTGGTTTTTTGTGGCTCCCATGAACACAAGAAGAAGCAGTGTTGGAGTTGGAGTTGTGGAGGGTAAGAAAATCAGCAGCCATTTCCATCAAGCAAATGTTACTGTGTCAAACAGAAGCCTGAATGGTTGAGTGCAGTAGGAGGGAACTGCAGGAACTGCTCTCTAGACTAGTTGGTAAAGATTTATTTTATATGACGTAATTGCTGCAGCTTTTTCCATTCTCCTCTTTATCTTAGTGAAAAATCATGTGTAGCTTTCCAAGAGCCTCAGAGCCGTATCAGACCAGCCCATGCCTCCTGTGAATGCCATTAGGTGTGTGCAGGCTTCTTTTCAATCCTTATTCTTCCAGGGCAGCTTCTAGCTGGTGAAAGCGAATGGTGGTGTCCAGTGTATGCTGTTGCCATCAGGAAAGAACAGGTTTAAGTAGGAACCTTTTCTTCCTTTAGCACAATTGATTCTGAAGCAAGTGAAAGGGTTTTTGACCTTGTCTTTAACATGACATATACCAGCTTGCAATTAGTACAGTGCAGAGCAGCTGCTGGCATGAGCCTCATTATAAACTGTGCTTTGAAGTGGTTTGGTTTGACCTGTTTGTATGGGAAATACCTGAAATGTGTTTATGTCTATGAAATGTGTATATGTGAGAAGAAGGAGGGAGATAAAGTCAGAGTAAATAGGGGTGGTTGTGCTAAATTTGCATGTTTATTTCAGAAGCATCTCCTTCAAAATTGGCCCATGCATGTGAAGTGCTGGGCTGCTGGGAGTCAGTGGGATTTGCTGAAGTGATTTGAATGCAGGACAAATGCTAAGTATGTTCAGGAGAGATGCTTTTCTATGGACAGGTTTTCTACTGGAAACATGAAATCCTTTCCCTTCGCTTTGTTTGAAAGTGCAATTAAGAGTTGCACGTGTTGGAGTCCATGAGAAAAAAAAAAATGAGGGCATGTGATGGGAAGAAGAGTTGATCATATCGTAGGGAACAAGCTGCAGCCTGCAGTTAATCCACAGTGTTCATCTGAACATGATAAAGATTGATCTGATATCTATGGGTACTGAAAACATCTAATAATTGATGCCAGCCAGGGAGCTTTATCTTGTCTTGCTTGGTCTGGCACTCTTGCCTTGATTCATCGACTAACACCAGGTGGCTTGAACCAACAGCACAAGTAAGAGTTTGAAATGTTTAAAGAGACAGGAAGATGCAGAAGGAGCACAGTCATAAACCTGATCCTTGCAGACCTCTCCTAATGATCACAGCATGAGGAGGCCATGAGTGGAGCTGTGGGAGAAAGAAAAGAGCTGAAAAGAGCTGGCCTGTTCTTGGAAGGAAAAAGGAGGATGCAAAAGCGTAGGACTATAGATGATAACTGCTGGTGGGAGTCTCATGTGCATGCAAAGAATTGCACAGCTCATTTGTGGCCAAGCTCTGCTGTTATGGGTCGGAAATTGGTCTTATTCATGGGTTTTGCACAAGAAATTTGGGTTAGAAGTTTCCTTTGTATTAGTTGAACTTTGTTAATGGCTGGTTGTTGTAATGTCTAGGAGGCCTGGTCTTGAACCAGAACGCCTTTGTGCTAGTAAAGAAGCTTCTAGTAAAGAAGCACAAAGAAACTCCTCTGCCCAAAGAGTTTACTGCCTAAATGCAAAACAAGCTGATAGATGATACAGGGAGACAATGAGAGAGTATCAGTCTGGCCTGTGAGAAGAGGACATGGTGGAGCATCAGCCTTGTTTCATGTGTGATGTAGTCCCATGACATCTGGTTGAAACCAGAGAAGCACATTAGGTGTATGTTATTCAGCTTTCATTGAGTTGAGGGTAGGGAGGGACAAATATCCCATGCTGTGAGGGTTATCTTCTGTGTCGTGATCACTTGTCACAAGCGCACAGGCTGGCCTCAGCTGTGCTGGCAGCATTGGTTGCTTTGGATTTGGCCCAGGTTCTTCAAGATCACGTCTAGGTTTCCATGCAAGTATTAGATTAACATATGAGGCTATTGCATATTTATTGCTCATGTGATACAGTAATTAATGTACAGTATCGACCTTTGACAGCACGCCTTGCCTGAGCAGGAGGAAATGCTCGATCAGCTTTGATGTTACCTCTTCTCCTGGGCCAACAAGTCATTTGGAAAAGCCTCTGGGCTTTTGGCTTCTAATTAAGCTGTTGTGTCGTGTTGTTTCTTTGTCTTAGTTGACAGCTTTAACAGCTTTAAATACAGTCCTGCCTGTCTGCAAGTCTACTTCAGATCCTTCTGCCAGGATGTTCCCCAGGCATCCCTGCAGGTTTAGGCGCATCTCCCAGGGCTTCTGTCAACCAGGATCTGTCCTCACCTGGAGCTGTGAGGTGTGATGGTAACATAAATCAGTGGTAGCTGTTAAGCTGATGCCAATGTGTGTCTCTTCCAGGGAAGCTCTATGCCGTGGGGGGTTACGATGGAGCATCCCGTCAGTGCCTTAGTACCGTCGAGCAGTATAACCCGGCCACCAACGAGTGGACCTATGTAGCTGACATGAGCACTCGGCGCAGCGGGGCAGGTACTGGCTCCAAGATGTGTTCTTAAGAGCAGATGATCACTGAGTTCTCCTCTGCTCATAGAAGGGAGGGAGAAGTGTGTTTTGGCATTGCTGGGCTGGCAAGTGCAACCTGTCATTTCCATCCCTTTCCCATGAGAGGAAAAGCCATAATTGCCTGGAAGATGTATGCAGCTCTCCTGACTTGGTTAAAATCTTGCCAAATTGAAATTAATTTCTGGATTAATGAAATAATATTCAATGTTTCTAAGGAGCCTTGCTAACAGATGCAGCTCACTTGTAAGCAGAGAGCCATCCTTCCAAATTGCCAGCTGCATGCTCAGCTGGGGACTGGAAAGCCAAGCTGCACCTCCTTCTCTCCTATCATTTGGGGGATATCAGATGGGTTTTCCTTTTGGATCTTCTCTGCAAGCATCCGGTGGGTGCTTTGCAGCACAAAGCACATCTGCACTGGCTGATGTGCAGATCTAGCCAAGGTAACAGAAATCATCTCAGATTGCCCTTGCTAAGCGAGTTTTTAGCGTACCTTTTGCTGGCAAGAATTGGTTATTAGAGGAAAGGACAGCTTAAAAAAGGATTATATTCTAGTCTTGATGGTTTCTAATTTACTATGTGATGTTAGACTAGGTAAGCACTTGTCCGCTCTGTGGCTGTTCCTCTCTGAAAGGGATGAAATCCATTGCCTCTAAAATCATCTTCATATATGAAAGGGAATGTGTCAATATTGGTCCTGTAGCTCAGTGTGTGCAGAGGGTCCTTTCTGATGTCAAATTGTGCAGTTCTTGTTGTACAATAGCCAAAGTGGCAGTTACATGGAGGTGGCCAAGCCTGGGGGCTGAGATGACCCTGCAGGTTAAGCTGTGGTGGGAATTCCCTTCTGAGCTGGGCAATTGAGAGGCTGCTCTCCACACATGGTCTTTCTTTCCTCACTCTAATACCTGTTCCACAACTCCACGTGAGGCAAATGTGATCACACATTGCTGGTTTGAATTCAGTTGAAGAGGTTTTTGGTATCTGCTTGATGCTTAAACCTAGCCCAGTGCAAGCTTATGGGAGAACAGAATGAGTATCTCGTGTTGTTGACAGCATGTTGAAACATAGCAAAACAGTTTGTGCCTATGGTGAGATGGATTTTAGTGAACTGTCATTGTTTGAAACACTGAGTGCTGCTTTGCAAGTACATCCCCATGTGGCAAGTCCAATATTAGGGAATTTTTACTCGTCTGCCAAATAGCCTTTCAATTCTCTGTTCCCAGCCTGAAAGCTGAGCTCCTCAGGTTGTGGTTCTCACCCAGATGCCCCTCCAGATGTCCAGAGGAGACAGCCTGGTGCCACTCATCCCCGGTATGATAGACACGATGCGTCTATCATACCACTCCATCACTGAACCCGTGCTCAGTGCTGGCATTGCCATCCCTATGCTGACATCTAGTGGAAGTGAGGACGGGTGTCCCCAGCTCTCTGGGGTGATCCCAAACCTGGAATTGGGAATCAGGCCAAAAGCAAAGGGCCCCCTGGCAGAAAAGAGCAGGCAGATGGAAACAAGGTGGGTGGGATGCAGTGGTCAGGGAGGCAAAGGGAAGAAAGAACAAGTCAGTCGGAAGAGATTGAATAAAGGCATATAAATGTCGTGGGACTAGACTATTGGTCTCAGATAACATCTACCTGAGCAGGGGCACAGCCCTGGAAGCCAGGACGTCTGCCAGGGGTTACTGTGCAGGTCTGCTCTGGTGCTACGTGGTGGTTGGGTGGAGAGTTGACCATGTGGGTGATCTTGAGGCATGTGTGGCCCGTGTTCTGGAAAGGCCTTGGAAAGGCCAAGGCAATACCCATTAGAAGAACCAGGGCCATGAAACCCTGTACACTTGGCTAACAGTGAGCTCTGTTTGGCAGGTGTTGGTGTTCTCAGTGGGCTGCTGTATGCTACAGGAGGGCACGACGGTCCCTTAGTAAGGAAGAGTGTGGAAGTCTATGATCCAGGAACAAACACGTGGAAGCAAGTAGCAGACATGAATATGTGTAGAAGAAATGCAGGTAACCACAATAAGCTTTTCAGTGGTGTTTGGTTATCTGTGTGGTTTTTAGTGTGACTAATGTGCTAGTGATGTAAGTGCTCAGTGTTGTAAGTGATAAAAGTGGAAGATGAGGGATCTGCTGGGGGATGAATCAGAACATGGCAGGTGATGTGTTGTGGAAGATGAGTTAGCCTGTGTCTAACCATCTGCGCTCTGCTTTGAGGTGTGTGTGCGGTGAATGGTCTCCTCTACGTGGTGGGAGGAGATGATGGTTCCTGCAATTTGGCCTCGGTGGAATACTACAACCCCATCACGGACAAGTGGACGTTGTTACCAACCAGCATGAGCACGGGGAGGAGTTATGCAGGTAAATAGTTGGTGGGAGAGCTGGCGACAGCTGAGGTCATTCATAAACTCGAGGGCTGTGCCTCATGAAGCTTTAATCTTACATTTTTGTATGGTTTATGTTGCTTTCAGTAGAGAAAACTTTCATAGAAATAACAGACACCTCTCTGCTGGCCTGTTGCTGGTTTTTGGCTTTGCAGGATGATTTTAGCCACATCGCAACCCAGGGAACTTCTCCTATGATAACTATGTCTGTCTGTCCATCCTTACAACAGGCGTGGCTGTGATTCACAAACCCTTGTGACACATGATCAAGCCAGTGTGAGGAGCAGAAGTGAAGTGGATCCAGCTAGGTGGTGTTGGGAAGTTGACTGACCTCTGACTTGACCCATCTCATTGCTATTGATGTCTTAGCATGACAAGTGATACGTTCCAAACATCATCTGCTCGGCGGTGGATCACGTAGCAAAGCGAAAATCCCTCTGGGGACATGTTCCATGCTAGACACGAGGTGTTGCTTGTTATCTGTGGTGCAATCAACTGTTCTTCTCAATGGCTAGTGTCCTGAGATAAATACTGTGCCTGAACTGCAGGCACTGAACTTCTTGTGTGAAAGAAAACTGCTACGATCGGGCACGTGAGTAAAAATGAACATTTTGGATTTCTTCACTACTGATGCTCCGTGCACAATATCGGTTGAACTACTTACTGTGCCTGGAGGGTGGACTTTACTACTGGGAGTGGAAGCTTCTGAGTACCAACTGAGAAAAGCAGTCAGCAGAAATGAACTGGAACAGGGTGCTCTGGCTTGAGTGTGACGCTGTCTCAGTCATACGTTTGTATATGCCACTGGACTACTGTATGTATCCCTGAAATGCTTGTCATGTGGTGGAAATAAATACCATGTGATTTTTCTACTTGCCATGAATGCTGTTTGCTGTACATGATGGGACCTGCTGGGCAGTGCCTTCCCTGGGGCTGAACCACACATAACTTGGCAACCCCACAAAACATGTGCTGCTCCGATGGGGTTTATTGCTCTTGTGAAACAAATGTTGCTTGAATAGAAAGTATTCCCAATCCATGTATTTCAGCTGTGCTGAAAGCCCCAGTTCTAGCTCTGTCCAGCATCTCAATGCCATTTCATAATAGAGCATTTAGATGTTAAAAGAAATACCTTATGGTGCCATTAATGTAAAGACATTACATAGTGAGAGCCCTCTGTCACCCAAGCAGGGATTAATGAGCCAAGCAAAGTACCTGCAGTGTTCTAATGCTTCCAGAGATGGAGATTAACTAATCACTGTCACTGTAATTGCTATTTTTATCTTGCCCGTACTGAAGGTGTCCTCCTAGTATGAAAAATTCATAAGATTATTGAAACCAGACAAATCTAAATCCAGCTATAAGGTAGCTGTCTTACCTCCCAGATTCTTAGAGCTTTCTGTTTAAGGTATTTGACTTTAATATACCTTTCTGTGTCTCCTTGTGAGCTCTGGCATGCTTCAGCATACAGGGGTGGGCTCCCAAAAGACTCCCAAGCTAAAGGGACCTAATGAGTATTTTCTCTTCTCTTTTGTTGTTGCTTTTTTGTTTTCCCCCCTGTAAATCAGCTGAGGCTTTTTGTAGTGGGCAGCTGGCCTGCAGGACCAAATCTGCCCCTGTTAGTGCTGAGCCCCAGCACCTACCAGTGGTGTTCTGCTGGTTTCTTTCTCCGTAGATCTGCTATCAACAAGATTCCATGCGGCCTTCTACAGGAGGAAAGAAAAATACTTACTAATTTATTTCAGAGGGGTCTAAGGCTACATCACCTTGTGCAGCTTTTGCAGAGGAGTGGGTTACTTCTGTAAATAAGTAGATTTTTAGTTGACATGGTCCTTGTAAGATGGGTGCCTGTGGGGAAAACAGCACCTACCTTTGCTGTGTCACCTCCTGAATGGGCTGACCTTCATGGGGAACATTAGGTAGCACCCATCCACTCCTCTTTGGATGCTCTTGTTGTTACAAACAAAAGCTAACTGTCTGAAGAAATGGCAGTATTATTCTTGATGTCCCCCTTCCATTGTATGTCAGCTCAGAGGTCTTGAAAATAATAATTAAAGAAAATCAGTCTCTTCTGTAACACCCTTTAAACTTTGCTTTGGGTTCTACAATCTGCAGTGAAATGTGCCAAAGCAGTAATATGACATGCTGCTCTTCTACGAGGCACAGCTTGCTCTAAAAGCTGTTGAGGCTGGTAGGAATGTGTCCCTGACTGCAGCTGCCTTCAGGTCAGAGTCCTGAGATGCATCTTGACAGTGACATATGCAAGGTGATGCCTTGGTTTTGGGCTGACAAATTCACTGCCCCAAAAGCAAACACCAGAAGGTGTTTCCCTTTCGTCAAGTCCATTGGAATAGAGGCTAAAATGGGACAGGCAAAATGTTTTGGTCAGAGTTAGCATCTCTTGTTAGGCTGAGATGACAAGGATTAAGGGTGGTGGGGTATTTGGGCACACATGGCCCTCAGATGTAGGGAACGTAAAGCTAAATAGCTACTATATAGCCCAACTACAGCTCAATAGTTGGGAAGTTACCAGGTAACCTTCTCGCACTCATGGCATCATCATGGAGCAAAGGCAAGTACCCAGAGACTAAGAGTTTATGTGGGCTAGAGATAAAAGCTTCTAGATAGTACTAGAGAGATGCAAGTTGTCCTATTTGTCACATGTGAAAGGTGGATATACCTGAAGGCTGGATAATTTTCCCCCTGCTATATATCTCTTTATAAACCTTCCTTGCCTATAAGGAAAAAAAGGGTTTTGGTGTTTTTCTGCTATTGTAAAATGGCATTTCTGCTCACTGCTGGCCTAGACCTGTTGCTTGCTGGACAGGGCTGGGCTCAGAGCCCTTGCTAAGGATGAATGAGGGTGTTCCTGGCTGCAGCCAGTTCTCGATGGCAAATGACACGTTTCTTCCTCTCCTTCTCAAACGTTGCAGTGTTATGCAAGTCAAGTGACCTCGTTTTCCAGCTATGCAATATGAACAACCATAACTTGTGATGAACCAGCTCTATCCCCTCCTCCTGGAAATGCTTTTTGAATTTGTCTGTCTTTGGCGTGTGGTTTCATGTTTGTATCGTTACTTCTGAGCACCTGAGCCAGCTCCTTTACAGATTGCCTTTTTCTAGGACTGAAAACGCAGCGTTAGTGATAACAAATTTCACTGTAAATATTTTTATAAGACAATTTGAAATAACTTTTTGATTGCTTTTTATGGTCATCAATGACGCTTCTCTTCAATTCTGGATCCAGTTCTTACACCCAGTGCAGTTTTTGCTGGATGTGATGTAGGTGCGAATCTGTTTTCTGCACAAGAAATCACATGTTGTAACTAAGATCTGGGTTAGCTCTGATGTTGGTATTAGAAGGACAGCATTGGGCTCAACATTGTAGGATAAAATGAACTCCATTACCTCAGTCACCAGTACGCTCTTAGATTATTAGTTATTTTACCACCATTTCAGTGCTCTGATTTAGTTTTCTCGTGCCATGTGTTTGTTTCCTGGTCAGCTTGGTGCGCAAGCTGTCTCTTGGTGGTTTGATTTCTCAGCTCCAGCACGGTGCTGCTGGAGGATGGAGGATGCCATATACAGAACAGCGAGTGTGCAACCCCCCCAGGCTGCCAAAACCACTGAAATTATTACAGGAGGTGTTGTAAAAGCTTTACAAACCAAGCTCAGGCTCCTTCCCCTCAGTGGTCCTTTGTGAATATGAAGGCTTTCCTCAGCTCTCGCCTGTTGTTGGCTTTTTAGGGCTCACTGTGTGCTGATCCCTTGCGGGATCCTGGCCTTGGTTTTCCCAAAGGTGACTTCGCTCTTGAGGAGAAAGCATCCCCAGGGATGTGCACGCACAAACTCAACAGCATCCATGGGGGGGGACGCACGCTGCTGGGTTTGCGAAAGAGCCCAGTGTATGTAAAGCGGGGCCAGATTCGCCTCAAGCAATCTGTTGTTTCAACAAGTTTGAATCCAGCCCATCTTTTCCATTTGTGCCTAATAGATAAATTGGGAGTGATTAAAACCAATTTTCGGTTCTTTCAGTTTAGCCAAATACTTTTTTTGTACAGATGTGTACAGCACTGTAATTACCATAAATACACTTGGCAGCATTTGCATGACACCACCATGAAAGCTTAATGCTGTTCTCCTCGTTCGTAGTGTTTGGAGACCAAAACCCTTAATATCCAGCAAGGTGTGATATTCATCAAGCTAACATGATGGTTCAACAGATAAATGCAGCTTCTTTTAACCTTTGGGATTTGTTACTAATAAACTGTAGTGTCAAAGCAGTTGCCCCCATAGCTTAACATCACGCCCCCAAGTCACATTCACATGAGCATAAGTTGTTGCTCAAAGCTACAGTGTTTGGGAGTGTCCTAGACAGGATAGTCTGGAAATAAGTTAATTTGCTTTTTTTCTCTGCCTTTATCTTTGTTTATGGGTCTATAAATTATTTTCCTCTACAATGACAATAAATGAATACTGAGAGTTTTTATTTGTATATTTTCTGTATGAAACCCTCTGAAGGGTAATGTATGATTGTGAAATAATTTACCTGGGTGTGAAATCCTTTGATTCTGTAAAGCAGACTCGGTGGGTTCAGTACCTGACACTATAACAGAATGAATTGGTTGAATGTTTAAGCTCATTTTCTTAATTAAAGACTTTTTTGCATGAGTGTGAAGGACCAAGGACTGCAAAGTCATTCTCTTGGCAACTCTCTTGTCCAGTGTGACGAACGACTCGAGAACCAGTCTTCACTGACATATTTATATTATAAAAGAAAATCATGTTGTAGTTCCCCATTCTTTAATTTGAATAAAAACTGGGCTAATGAAACCTTTCTGTGTTTGTCATGATTTTGTCAGCTTCATCCCTCCACTTGCCTTTTTCCCCCCTCTTTAATGATGGCAAATACAAACACTGGATTTACTTCGTGTCCTTTGGAGTGGGGCAGCGGGACTCACATGTGCTGATGCTGGAGGAGATGCTGCCCTGATGCTCTCCTGGTGTCTGTAATGCTCCTTCTCCAAGGGAAATTAAAGGCCATTTGGCTGCTGGGATTCAGGAGTACAGCCATTCTCTTTGGGGTGGAAAAGCCCTAGAGTTGGGGCAGCAACGGCAGAAGAGAAAAAACATGAAAAGGAGTCCCATGGGCTCAGTATTTCTTAATAACACCATAAAGTAACACATTTCCTACACCACTGCAAAGATCAACATGTTTAACAAGTAGCACATCTTTTTGTCTTACACTTACATCTCACAGTGATTAATGGCATTGCTTCATATAATGTTATTCTGTACCATAAACAAGCACAAAAATCACTTGACTGCTTAGTGACATGGAATATTCTAAGGAATTTGCCAAAGTGATTAATGTTAAAGTTCTTGTTCAGCAAATTGAATGAGATTTAATTGGCACAGCTGCTGAAGCTCAGTGCATCTGATTTGTCCTTGATTTACAAACTATGTGATCGTGAGCCTTCTCCTCTTCCTTTCATTGCGAACCACCGCAGCCTCTGCTAAGCATATTGCTCAGTAAATTACAGGTCTTAAAACGTCAAAGTCTCTCTTCTTAATCAGTAAAACTTCTGAAGGGGCCCTTTAAATGCTGTACAATGCCTGTCGTAAAGGATCTGATTTTGTCCTTTAAAGCATAAGAGGTTTAAATGTTGTTTTTTAATGTCCTTCTCAGACTTCTTTACATTATACTCTTTCTAGAATGTTCTCTCACCCAATGGTGAGTTTGTCTCATTGGACAAATGCTGAAATACAATTTAAATCATGTTCTTGAAGTCAGAGAAGTGTTGGGGCAGAAATTACTTCATTTGAGACCTTATCAATATTTAAGAATTCATTGCTATTTATTTACTTAATACTGTATTTGGTATTTATTAAGGATTTTTAAGCACAAGCAATTTCTTCTGCTGAGTTCCTGCTGCCAGACCTCTGCAGGCAACACCAGAAAGACTGTACTTGTTCATAAGACATCATTATTTGCATTACAACCCAGTATATGTGCTGCCTGCTTCTTTCCTTTTGGATTTCCCCTGGGAAGGGTCATCTCTTCCTGCCCTGCATTTTGTTCCACGCAGCTCAGCTTTCCTGAATCTATGTAAAGAAATTACTGGGCTCTGTTTTTCTGCCAGAGGAGCAGGGAAAGACACACACAGGCAGTAAGTTTTGCTTTACTTTATCCTTTACTCCCAACCAAACCTTTTCCTGGTGCCCCATTCTGCCTCCCTGCAGTTTTTCCTTCTGGAACACTTTGCCTACTGTGTGTATCGTAAAACACCACAGAGCTCTGGTGTGAATCATAGAATGGTTTGGGTTGGAAATGACCTTAAGATCATCCAGTTCCAACCCCCAAATGAATGACATGAAGCTTCCAGCTTTGCAGGGCACCCGTGCTTTCAAAGTCACCTTGCTGATGTGTGTGGGAGCTCAGCCAGTGCCCTTCCAGCTGGAGCTATGGGCACCTCAGCCAAATTAGAGTTCAGGTCTTGATGACTGGGAAGCAGTGGATGCAGTCACCCTCCAACCTGGCTGGAGCCCTTGCCAAGTTACATTGAGTTTGGGGCTTTATATTCATGACAGGTTTGTTGTTTTCTGATAGAAACTACAGTATTTATAGAGCTGCAGCCTTCCAGAGAGCTCTATTTTAATCCAGAATTGATAATCTCTCTTACCTGTGTAAAGAAAGGTAATGAACTATCAATTTACATGTTATGGATTAGTTTTAAATGCAATAACATACATAAAGCATGCAATCACGTGTGCTTTAATGCATTGCTGTAGCTGTTGCATCCCAGGACACACATCATGTGCCAGTGTTAGAGCTTTGACCCAGTGCCCAGAAATCCCCGAGGCAGCTGCGCAGGCCTGAAGTGGTAACAGACCTTGGTTAGTGGAAAAAATGCTGTTGATAAGTTGCAGCTAATTTGTGGATTAATGGAAAACAGCCTGGGACATGGAATTTATGGTTACCTGGAAAGGTGAACATGATAAAATCATTCCAGGAGCGGCAGATTTTGTCTAAATTGACTTTCCAAGTTCGGGCTAGGTTTGAGGGTTTAAATGGCTGGGGGCTTTTACACTAAATGAATTTCCAAGGTTTTAGGACATATCTCTACCAGCAACCTGATGTTATACATATTTTCTCTGTCCTAACCCACTTGTATCTAATTAGACATAAACCCACAGCAACCAGGGTTTGTCAGCCTAGAGAAGAGAAGGCTCCAGGGAGGCCTTAGAGCAGCTCCAGTGCCTAAAAGGGTTACAAGAAACCTGGAGAGGGGCTTTGGACAAGGGCCTGTAGGGACAAGCCAAGGGGGAATGGCTTTAACCTGCCAGAGGGGAGACTGAGATGAGCTCTGAGGCAGAAGCTCTTCCCTGTGAGGGTGCTGAGGCGCTGGCACAGGGTGCCCAGAGAAGCTGTGGCTGCCCCATCCCTGGCAGTGTTCAAGGCCAGGTTGGACACAGGGGCTTGGAGCAACCTGCTCTAGTGGAAGGTGTCCCTGCCCGTGGCAGGGGGTTGGAGCTGGATGAGCTTTAAGGTCCCTTCCAACCCAAACCAGTCTGGGATTCTATGATGATTCTATTTTTACATTCGTAGTTAAACCCAATGTTTATCAATACACAGATTGACACAAATTTGAAGAGCAAAAGATCACATGGTCACTGTGAAATGAGTCATTCAGAGTGATGTGAAAGACAGAGGCTTGGGGCATTGGTGCTGTCATTGTTAGAACCGCTGTAACTATAACTGCCCCTGGTGGTTATTGGGACCAAGCAGGGACTGCAGTTGCTTTGCTTAAGGGTGGGGGGGAAACCAGGTGGAGGTAATTTACTGAAACCAGAAACACCTGATTGATGCCTTAAACCTTGATTGTGATCAACTGTTCAAGCTGCAGGTGCTACTTCACTTGCCAACACCCCACCATTATTTCCCCTCACTCCTCTGTGCAGGGGAAGTTTAGTTGCTTCTCTGGGTTAACTCCTGCTTTTTCTTTGCAAAGTGTGTATTTTATTCCTTGTTGGTCCTAACTCTCCTACAGGAGAGTAGTTTTTGTGTAAGTTGCTGTGTGTGGACCGTGAAGGGGACTGTACCAGAGTGGATTCCAGGGGACTTTGTGCTGTCTGTGGCCAGAGGAGTGGACTTGTAACGTGAGGATGAAGCTGCAGGAAAAATGGTATGTACAAAAGGGCTGGGAGCTCTTAGCACTGGGTTATGTACATTGCATGTGTGGATTGTTGCTTGGATAAAGATGGATGCAAGCCCCTCTTGGTGCAAATGAGCCTGGTGTCAGGCACTGTGCAGATGGTGTGATATTTGTGCAAAATCACAGTGAAGTCTTAGGTTTTATCCATTGTGCTTTCTGTCTACATCCCTATTAACTTACGCTGGAAGATTTGCTGGGATCCCTCACTTAAGTGTGGATGATGTTTTCCTACAAGGAGATGATGCATGGAGGATACAGCATTACAGGCTTTCTATTCGCTTAATGGGGCTGTGGAGCTGTATGTTTTCCTGAATAGCTATTTTACATTTAATTGCTTCCAGTGTTTAGTGCACTTGTTTATGGCAAAACATTGCACCTCTGGTGCTGAATGGAGTAACATAGGGCTCCATGCTGTAATCTTGCTGGAGCTGGGATGTGCTGAAGCACTGGCTGCAGCCCCAATGCTGCTGCTGAGTGGCTCCAGCTTGTTTGCAGGTGGGAGATCTGGTTCTGGCTCCTACAGGGCTGTCTCAGCAGGGGTGATGTATTGGTGTTATAGCAGTCTGTTTGCTGACACAGGGTTTCTGAGTACATAGTCCTGAATGATACATCAAACGATACTTCTCTTGCGGTTTGTTTCCAAGGTGCTATTTATTATTACCTTTGTTCTTTCCCCCTGCTTCAGCACTTTCCCTTTGTCCCCTGTGTGCACATGGTGTCAATGACATCCAGCCCTGCAGCTGGGGGAGCACGTTGTGGCTCCAAGCGGGTGTCACCAAACTGGTGATAGAGGGAATTCAGGGTTGATGTCCTTGTTCACAGACCCCTGGGCTACAGGAGACAAGTGTCAGCCTAAGAGGTGGTGCAGCAAAAGGCAGAGGTTGGTAAGCACAGCTAAGAGCAGAGATCCTATCTTCACAGGAGGATATATAGCGATTATGAGAGATTTATCAGGCTGCCATTTGTGCAGGGAGGAGAGGGAAGCTAATTCCCATCTGGGTTGTGAAAAATGATTCTTAAGACAAAATTCAGTTTGGTTTTTTTCCTAGGCTGAAGGTGGCATTGAACTTTAGAAGCTACAAAGTGTGTAGGTATTGAACTTGCACAGAAAACAAACCTTAAGCCCTTATCCATGAGCAGACCTGAATTTGAGAAAGGGGATTTGTATGGTCTTGTAAGTATTATGCGCAAGAAAGACAAAGATGCTTCAGTTGATTCCTAGATCAAAGGAGAAGGCACAAGGCAAGAATCTGATGCTAACAAATGACAAAAATACTTTTCCTGCTCCTAAGCCCACAGTCAAACCAGTACTTTAAAGTTTCCAGTCTGCAGATGTTCCTGTTGTGATTTATCTGTGTGAATCCACAGTTTTCAGTGGAAGTGCTGTGAAACAAACCCACACCATGAATAAGTATTGACAGAAAATATGTATTGCAGTGAAGATACCTGCTCCTGGGATGATGTACTCTTCCAGGTTGACATCCGGGGAATGCACCGCAAATGGTGTCTGCAAGGCATGCATCTGGTTAGCGTCCATGGGGAGCACTGGATGGTGCTCTCTTTCTCCCCTCCCTGCTCCCCAGAGTATGAACATTACTGGGTAATGGCTCATTTGTGTTTTAGTAAATAGGTGCTTTATGAAACATCAGTTTTTACTCTGTTCCCAAAGGCTGAGATGTAATTGCCCATTCCCAGCTCAGCTGCGCTCTGGAATGCCATCTACTGTTCATTGCCAATTTATTATGATTGCACCTTAAATTCATGGTGAAGTTTATGGGTAGAAGGTCTTGTGATGCATTAGTCTGTGTGTGAATTAGATGTATCTGCAATTATAAAGCAGCCCAAGCATCGAGTAACAGAAGGGAGAAACACAGAAATGTTAATTGTGGTAGTAACTGCAGGGGAGTCAAGCAGGTGGATTTGCTCATCCTTGATAGTCTCAAGGAGTAGGCAGTGCCATGGATGGATGGAGTCCCAGGTGTCAGGGGTGTTCAAGTCCTCTGGATGAAAGTAGCCTAAAATGAATGCTGGTAGAGGAAAAGTGGGGATTCTTATAGCGAGATCTTGACTGCTCCCATTGCTCTTCTGAAGTTTCAGGCTTGTAATGGTGACTGGTTTTGGGGAATTTGGAGGTTTAACATATATGCTCTATTGTCTTGAGTTCTAAAATGGAGAAATTAGGTTTTTCTCAATAAAAACAGGAGTTGCTTGGTTTCCAGTGCCCCCCAGTGCTTGGAGTAGTTTTGGTCTCCATCGCAGTGACTTTAACATTGCAACTGTGTTCTAAACCATAATTTCTCTTATGCAGCAACCACCTAAGAATAATTAACCAAAATTCTCTGTTTTCTGTGTGTTTAATGACTGTGGATTGGTATGTTTGATGGTTGCTAATAGGGCAAACAAATAGAAAGTCCTGAAAATGTACAATAGAAAATAGCATCAGCTTCTTCCTAATTCAAGCAGTAGAAATAAACGATTCCCTCTGCCACAGCTGGTGCTTATCCAGTGATAATTCAGGTTTTCCCAGGTGTGTGGCTGGAGATATTGGATATAATCAGACACCTTCCCCAGGAGCTTCTCTACATGCTTTTATGGTAATCCCTACATATATTTTCCCCTTATCTAGTTAATTCTGCAGTTTCTGGCGCATGCAGCAATTTGAGTCATCACAGGGTAAATGTGTGTGTTCTCTCACACTCTCAGGGTGCAATCATCCCCAGCAAGAGGGACAATCACTTCAGCACAAAACCTCTTCGAATTAGTGGCAGTGGGTGGAAAGTGTCTTGGTGACCTGATGGGTTTTGGCATTCGGATGTGCCATGCAGAGCAGCAGACTCTGGGGGTCAGCACAGCCAAATAAATGAGCTCAAGCCTGGCTTGCAAGAGCCATTTGCAGTGCAGGGTGTCTCCCTGGAAATAGTATTGGGAAAGAATTAAGTATAAAAATACTTCCCAAGCTATGCAAGTTCATAATACAGGCACCTGTGCTGTATTTGCATATAGATTGGGATAAAAAGTACTGTAATACAAATCTTTCCTGCTCTGTTTTCCGACTTCAGTTGCAGCTGGTCCTCTCATTTGATGACACATGTTAAAAATAACTTGTGGACAAGAAGCTGAAGTTTTTAAGGCGCATTCTTTAAGCCATGTAGTTCGTAATCTCTCTTCTGGTATGAGGTACCTGAAGGGGCAGTGAGCTGAGACACAGCTGATGGAAGGAAGGAGTCTTTAAACTAATTGTAGTAGCAAAACCTGTATGCTGGGGAGGGTTTGTAGCCTTGATTAAGATAATGCTGACTACCTGCAAACTCTTAGGGGTGTCATTTACCCCATCACAGTTTGATTCTCTGCTAAGTGTTATCCCCCTAAAAAACCTCAAAGCAGAAGTTGTCCTTCACTGATGGCAGGGGGGAAAATGGGGAGGATGAGGCTGTCTCTCCAGCTGGGGCATGCTCAGAATGCCTGGAAGAAATTGCCAAATACAAGCAATACAAGTCCTGCTTCTTGTATGCAGGACTGGATCCTTCCAAAGCTTGTGGTGTCCCTTAGGTGCAGGTGACAAGGACCTGGACACCCGGTGACAGTGATTGATCCATGACACAATGTGCTGGAGCAGCAAAATGGGAATGAGCCCAAAAAGGTGCAGGCACAGAGAAGCTTTGGTCATAGGGACCTGCAGGGAACCTGTTGGTCGAAACAGATTTTGGGGGCCACCTCTTCCTCTTGTGTATTTTATCTGTGCAAAGTTTTACCATGAATATATCTAGTGTGTGTGTGTATATATATAATATATAGAAATTTTTGACAAAATGCACTGGGAAAGCTGAGGAAAGGGATTAGGAAGTACATTAGTTGGTAAAACTGGGATTTGCACCAGGGTGTGATGATTACCTACCTGCTGGGCCCCAGTGACTTTCCAAACTCTTTATTCCAGCTGTTTGCTGCCCTACAAAGCAGTATCAGTTCAGTGGATTAGGTCTTCATTAACATGCGGTTTTTTGGTTGTAATGGTTACCACAGTCCTACAGACCTTCTTGAAGTTCCCCTTTATTCCAGTTGAAATGGATGTTTGCCCCACCAGCACTACCCAAAAGTCTTGTTAGCAATAAGACAGGCTGGGCTGGAAGTGCTTCATTCTGAACTTAAACTGAAGGAAACTGCCTTTGGAAAAAGTGATCAATTTGAAGATCCCATCAGAGGAAGGGGGAGATGGACATTTCCAGCTGCTGAGTTCTGGGATTCAGATCTAATGGAAACACAGTGTAAAACTCAAGTCTCGGTGATGTTACCTAAGAGCTGCTCAGCTCTGTAACTAACATTTAGAAATGTCTGGAGGTCAGAGTATGGATTTGTTGAGCATGTGCAGGTGGTTGCAGGGCAAATAATTACTCCTGGTTGAAATCAGAGCCCCTTATTTGTTTCAGGCTGCCTCCTGCCTTGAGGGCTTTGAGAAACCAACCCAAACCCAACAAAACTCAAAGCCCAAGGGGTTATTAGCATCTTGCTTTTCTTTCATTGCCCAGGAAGGGGCTGATTGCCTGCACTGCCGCTGCCTTGTTGATGAACCAGAAAAGCTTCTATTAGCTTATGGAGATGAGATTTAGACTTACACAAAAGCTTGACACCATGCCACTTTTAAAATTAGTTGTTTTGAAGAGAGATGTGAGGTGAGAGATGCACACCCTGCTGGTCCTTACGGTGCCTCGAAGGAGAAGGGTTTGGCTTCTGAAATCCATGCTTTTTTTGCTGTTAACTCATTTTATAATTGCCATTTAAACAAACTGGGGACAGATTCCTCTGATTTTGCTCTCCCTAGAAAATATACCTTTCTTCTTCAGTTGGCCTCTTGCTTTTAATGAGAGATTGCCTGGATTTGATGCCAAGTAAATGTAAAAGCAACAGGCAAACCCAAGATCAGATACTTGATAAATGTTACCGTTACATAGATTTAGAACTAATTGAGCCTTTTCGGTTATATATTTTTTCCTTGACATTTTTAATCTTATGAAGCTACAACTGACTCCCCAGATCTCATGATTTATGGACGGGATTATTAGTGGAACCTGGTCTCACTGTGGCTTCCTGAGGGAATTACTAACTTTTTGAAGCTTGTTTTGCCTTTTGTGGAAGGCAAGCAGCTTTACATAGGCAAGTCAATGGGGAATGAAATGTAACTTGCTCTGTTTTGATCACCTTAAAATACCCTCTAAGCTGTTCGGGGCATTTCAGTTTCAGATTTGGACAGACTAACAGATGACAATTTGTCTCATAACCTTTGGTAAATCCAGCTTTAATTAACTGACATTTTAATGGTCCCTAAGTGGTCACTGGCTTCAATTTAATTTAATTTGCTGGGCATGATTCTGCTCACATCAAGTCCATAGCCAAGCTCATGTTCTCATCCCTGCTGTAGCAGTGCCAGTTTGCCATCAGTCACTCATAGGTGTCGATAGGAGCTGGTCCAGAGCCCAGATATAAGCAGCGTAAGGATAGCAGGAGACTTCACAAGCTCTCCATATGAATGTGAATTTGTAAATAACTGAGAAGTTAGGATTTATTTCTTAAAGAAAAGGCAAATTCCCTGATGGAGTCATGTCTGGTATAGGATGGTGCCTGGAGGGGTGCCTTGCTGTGGAGCTGAGGACTCAGATGCGCATCAGCACAGCTCACACCTCCCTAACTCAGTTTAATATTGTCCCCAACCAGCAGTGAAAACCTCCAAAATACACCAAGAATGTTCTGGTTTGTAACTGGGTTCCTAAAGGGACACAGAGGAAAACCACCGTATTCCCAGTGCTGAGACATGTTTGAACTGCTGAATCCTTGCTGTGTTGAGGGGATCTGTCTTCTGCAGAAATAAATGTTCTTTGAATATTCTGTCTTCTCTAAACCAGGTATAATAAAATAATAAATCTTTCTTATATATATATTTTGGTTCCACTTTCCATCCTGTATCTGGGCTCCAACCCTGGAAGACAGGCCAGAGAAATACTTCCACCTACTCTTCTAATGCAAATCATATCTCTCCTGTTGAATGAAGCTGTCTGTAGCTTAAAAGTACACAAGAGATGTGCAGAGCATAAGCTGTACAAATGTTAGCACTTGAGTTTGAGGGCCTCTATTAAATCAGCCTACATGTATTTGCATGTGTATTTACTTAATTCCTTCCTTTTACCAAATATATTCAGTATGTCAGGGGAAGGCTTCTCTGGTTTACTTGCTGGCAGGTCAGCTGCATCACTTCTCACCTACAAGTGGTGTTGCATCAATCTCTATGTGTTGCCAAAGATGTTGATTTACTAAGAAGCTAAAATACTGTGTTTATAACATAAAATTAGCAATCGAGGAAAAACAAATCCCTGTGCTTGATACTTTAGCTGTGCTGGTCAGTGTGCCTCTAGCTGGAACATGTATAGCTGTTTTTATAACATGTATACTTGTTCTTCGTGGCCAAAGAGTACAGAAATGTTCTATAATGCTGTGAACTGGTTGAATAATATGTTCATATAGTGCCTTTTCATTCTGATGGTGCTGTGTGGAAGTTTTTTATACTGAAGTAGGTTTAGACTATCCATTTTTACACTAGAATTCCTGAAGGGCACATTTAGCATCTGGAAGAGGTTTATCCCTGTCACGGGAGGGTGGGGAATCCTGTCACAACCATGCTCTGCAGGCAGGTGCTGTTCAGTGTTTTAAAGACAAATGGTGTCACACCCCATTTTAATCTTGATGTGATGACTTTGCTGTGTCTGGATTCATCACCTGAGTCGCTTAGAGACAGTTTCTTTTGAGCTTGTGACCTTGACAGCTGGTTTCCATCCTTCTCTTCCCAGCTGTGTGGCTGGCTCAGCCTCCTTCCAAAGGGGTTTAGGGTTTATCTAAACCAGCAATAATGGAACTGGGATATAGAGGAATTGCATGCAACCTGGCAGCATAAGGCACTGACAAGAACAACTATGGAATAAAGAAGACAAGTCTGATTACAACCCCCTAATGCTTATAGGGCTAACCCTTGCTAATAGGAGGATTAGCAAGCTCACTTACTGACAGGTAGTGATTCAGCAAGTGAAACTCTTATCCCAGGGGCAAGACCATCTCCAGCAGCAGATCCAGATGTATGGGAAGGAGGAGGATGATCATCCAGGCATGCCCTGGCAAAGCCCCTTTGGGGTCCACCTCAATGCCATTCCCTATGCTCAGCATGCACTGAAATGACAATTAAACAATTAAGTGCTAATTTTCTTTTTTAAAATGAAACTATTACCTCTATGCATCAAGGATTTAAAGGAAAAAATAATTTCTTGATCCTTTTGGTGCAATGTTGCTGCCACAAACTCTTCAGCAGAGAATGGGCAATACTCTGCCAATGTTCTGAATTCTGCCAACATCCTGAATGCTGTTAAATGTTGCCTGTAACCATGCAATGTTTTAGCACACAGAGGATGAAATTAATGAGTCTGATGATAATGAAGGTATAACTGAACAAGATGAGCATTACGCTCAGAGGCTAATCATCAAGTAATTCAAGTGAGGCTGCAATTATAAGATTAAGGTTTGTGTGATAACATTGTTTACCTTTCTATAAACCAAAATCCAATACTTAATGAAGCAACAACAAATTAAGTTAGAGGAGAATGAAATATAAAGAGTTCTCCCTCCCCACTCCTTATCTCTCACGAAGCAGGTAGATGTAGGTAGCTGTATTTGTTGTTCAGAGAAGCCTGGCATTTCTGCAACCTGAAACACAGAAGAAAGGTGCTGGAGACCCTTGGGGGATGTGGAGATATCACCAAGGGAGATGAACGCATGGTCTTTAGTGGTTGTATCACCCCTTGAGCAGGGTACAGCAGGCAGTTGTGGTGGAGAACCCAAGCAGGAGCTTCATGGATTTTAGTAAAGCCATGAGAATCTCCACTGATGGCAACCTAACTCCAGTGCACTGGAGTAAAGCACTGCAAATGCTGTCCTGCTCTCTGTATTCTCTGCCTGTATCCAGGAGTTTCATTAAGCAGCAGGTCTTGGAAATGAAGATATTTTCTCTTGGTCATTGTCATTCATCCGCCAGGCTCGCTCATGCATGAGGAGGTTTTTATTCCTAGCGTTACTCAGCTATTGCTGGTTGGTAGGCAAATGGCTCATCTGACCTATACTGGGACAGTAAAATACATCTCATAGCAGGTGACAGGTAAACCCAGAGGCTTTTTGAAGACTGGAGGATATCCTTGACGTTGGCATATCCCACATTCTCCAGCTCTTTGGTCACTTCCCTGTGAAAAAGGCAAAGTTAAAGCAGCAAATTCCCAGCAGGAGCCCTAGCCCTGGCTCCTGCTCCCTCCCCTCCAAGCCAGTGCTATCCAGGCTGTGCTCTACACCATTCCCCTCTCCAGCCTCACCAGCTGAGGTGCCAGGAGTGCCCTCACTGCCCAGAGAGGGCCAGGGCTGCCCTGGAACCCCTGGCCATGCAGCTCTGGGTGAGGATGGGTGCCTCCTGCTTGCAGATGTGTTGTAAGCATCAAAGCCTGGCTTGCTGCAGTGATGCTCAGGGCCATGGTCCTAGCTTGGGTACCTGCTGCTACATGGGCTGGAGCTGTAGGTAAGGAGGGTATGGACAGGAGGGATGCAAGTCACATTCTGTGGGGTTGAGAAGTAGGTCTTGAGTTAAGATGATCCATGGATGCTTTAGCGTGGATACTGCGCGTGGCCACCTCGCTAGGTAGAGATCTAACATATGTAAAGAACCTTAAGAACAAGTGTTCTGCAGGTTGGGGCATGTAACTAATGACTGGTGGAGCAATAGGCAATTACACATGATAGAGGAAAGAGTTTTTAGCAAGGCAGCTGGATCTGTGCATGCCCCTCCTGGTCATTCTGTCTGCCAGCCAGCACACTTTCACAGCAGATCATCCCAAGTATGCCAGATGCTGTTATGCTTCACAGCACTGGTCACCCTGGTGAGGAGGATGGAGTGAGGGAGACAGAGGGACCAGATCATTTAGCCTGAAGGGTGAGTATATTCATACGTTGAAAGGAAGGAAGGAAAACCAGACTTCTATTAAATAGGTGAGGTCAATACACGGAAAACAGTTGGGAAAAGATGTGAGTAGAACATCTAGGTGTATGTGAAACATCCCCAAGTGATAGAAAAAAGGGAATTGAGAGATAGGGTGGTGCAAGCAATGTACTGTCTGTTCTTGAAAGAAACTGAAAGTAGGGCAAGAGTGAAGATGTCTGAAAGTGGTGAGTTTGTGAGAGAGAGACTCAGCAAAAGAGGAGAAATTGAGTCGTGTAACATAAAAGGTGGTGGTTCTGGAAGCAGCTGCCTCGGTGTGGGCTGTTCTTGGAAGCTCTGGGGATGTAGGTTTGGTACCTGAGCTGTGAACCAGGAAGAAATCTCCATGCAGTTTCAATTTCTAAAAGCTCATGCTTCAGCTAATTTCACAGTGGTGGAATAACCGTTTAGAATTTAATAGAAATACAGTTCCGAAGGCTGGCGGTCCGGAGGTTTGGAATATAGTCACTGTTCCCGTAACACAGCGTTAGTCAAGGGTTATTTTGCCGCTTAAAGGAGACTGAAACCAACAGGAGACTGAGCGTTTCCCCACCACAAGATGGCATCAATTATGCAGCGAAGGAGGGAAAGCTTGAAGAAAGGAGCTCGGACTGGAGACAGAGTGGGTTTGAAATAAAACCAACATCTTAAAATTAATAGCAGACTGGTACAAAATAAGCATTTGCCACACAAGTGTCTCTTAGAAAATTGTATTATCGAAGAGCTTAGTTTGGATGCATAAAATGAAATTACCACTCACCAGATCAGCCCGTGCAGCTGCTGAGTACGACACTACTGGCACGAACAACATCTTGCTTGCAAATGCTTCTCTGCTGTCTGTGCATACCAGATCGAAGTGGGTTTATGTTTCCCTCATAGGCCTCCTAAAGCCCATCAGTTGTTTGCTGTAAGCTAACAACAATATTTACCCTTCTCTAATACTCATCTAATGTGTTCCAAAGGTCTTTATTGCAGTTTGTTTTGTAGAAGTCCTCATTTAGATGCTCGATGCTTCGCATATATACAGGTTTTTTTTCCCGTCCTTTTTCAGAGCTCCCTTTTGACTCTGTGTGGCCTTGTAAAGTTTGTGTAAAGTAAAAATCCACCTAAATACTCACGTTGCCTCATAAATCCCTGTGAACAGTCACCAGCTGGCCTGAGATTTATATTAATTCAGGTTGTTTGGTAGTTACTATTGCAAATCTTGTAGTAATCTACTAGTAACTCCAGAATACTTCATGGTCTTTTTTTTTTTTTCATAGATGTCACAGTTGTGTTTCTTGTGTTGGTTGGTTTGATTTTGGTGAAGAAAGATTTCTAAAATCCAGTTTTGTACCCTACGTCTGTGTTATTTTCTAAGAGGAAGAGGCTCTTTACAGCATCCCAGTATGGCCACACTCCTATACAAAGAACTAAAAAAGTCTCATTCCTTCTGCTCTTAATGATTTATGTCTCCCTTTTTTTTGCTGATTTGGTTTTAAAAGCAACAGTTATCAAAATGTCATGCTAGAGACTAACTCACTGTGCCTCAAGATTACAACCAGGCATTTGGAGATTTATCAAGTGCTAACCATAGGTTCTCCTTCGTTGTGTTTTACAACTTAGAGCTGCCGAAGGCTTATTTCTTTCAATTGTTGTGTGTGTTGCTTTGGCTTTCATAGGACTGACAGAATTAATGTCTTGTTTTCTTGTTTCAAGAAAAAGTCATGGGCTTTAATGTCTTTACTGTCTGCGCACGGTAGAATGGGAGCATAAGACAGTGAATCATAGTAGCCCTTCCAGTCTAATTGGCCAACATCTATGGCCCAAGCAAAGTATAAAGCAATGCTGAGCTTCCATTCAGTTGCATGCTCTTTTGTTCCTCTTGCACTATCCATTTATTTCTGAAGCATAAGTGCTTTTGTAAGTGGTATTGTAACAATGATGGTTGTGGTTGATCTTGCGTGTACTTCACACATGGAAACTCCAGTGAAGTCGATGGGTATTTGAGCTAGTGGGCTTCCAAGCCTGGCCTGTGATTGCTATTTACAGCAACATTCAGTCCTTGAAAAAACAAACCCAAAAGATATGGCTTGATCTGATCTATCTCTTCAGCGTGGCTGATACCAGAGAGTTAAAGAAGATTAGACTGAGAGATGAAGAAGGGCGTTCTCCAAACAGCCCCTCTCTGTAATAGTTGCGCCTTGGCTCCTCAGCTAGTTTTATCTAGATGGTCTCTGCCAAATCCGCCGTATTAGCACTTCAAAATAACCAGGAGGTGGTTGCTTTCACAGAGCAGCCCTGATGCTGATGGAGGAGGTAGTTACGTTTGTACTCTGAGAGCAGCCAGTGCAGAGGCACCGGGCAGGGGATGTTTCTGCTACCCCTACAATATTTTAACTCTTCACTTTTGCAAGTGAAGGGAGCATCAAAGCAGTGACCATGCCTGTGCCTTGAAAACTGCCTGCAGCAACCCTCGCCCTTTTCCCACTGGGATTTGCTTAGCTGTCCTACAACAGACATCATGGGGCAAAGGTATCATCTGCATTTCGCTGCAGTGAGGTGTGTACATCATTTATTCCGGGTCACGTCATTCCCAAATAGTGATGGCTTTGGCTTTTCGCTGGCAGGGCAGGACTGTGGTATGCTAGGGAAAACCAGGTTTTTCTCACCTCCATCAGCACGATGTGGTTGGGGAGTTATTGTCCAATTTTCCTTCTTTCTGCAGAACCTGGAGGGGGGTTAGAGCTGTGGTGGCCTCTGTTAACCTGCAGTTGTGAATCCCTCATGGTGTCCTCTTGGTTTAAGAATGCTGACCAGTAGCATTTACTTGAGAGAAGAAAATGTTCATTTCTGATATCTGTTCTCCTCCTTCCTGCAAGCAGAAACACTTCTTTTAATTTTTTAATGCCCCAGGAGGCAGGTTTTTGTCTTTTGTTCTCAGAAATATTTGACAACTCATGTTACCAGCTTTTTGTTTGAAATGTGCTGGCAATAGTCCTATTATTTTTGCCTTCAATATTACCTTCCTTTCATAGTCCATTTTAACAACTTAATCATGAAGATGTAGCATACCATTATAGACTTTCTCCCTCCATGTGTCCACTCAATGGATTTTTACCCTTCTTAGTTCAAGGCACTTTTTAATTAATCCTTCATCAATTTGTTTTAAACATTTATTTCCTCTGCTTTTTTAGAAAAGGAGATAAGAAAATAAAAAGGCAAATGATGAAATTGCAAACTTGGTTCTTTTGGCATCAAAGTTCTGGCATCTCTGACAGGATACCCTCAGGACTCCAGAGCCTTGCATATGACAGCAACTCCTCCAGCAGCTTTGCACATGTTTTACACATAGTTTCGGAGACATTTTGCTTTATTTCTGCAGGATTACAGCCCTGCCCTTGGACAGGTAGCACACAACCTTGTGCTTCATGGCATGGCAGCTCATTTGGGTTTTAGTGGAATGCTTTACTAGTGGTTGTAGTGAAGACAGAGTGCAAAGGCTCGTGCCCCTGACCCTGCGTGTGGCTGTATGTGTCCCTCCTGGTTAAGAAGCATCTGATGGAGAATGTCTCTCAAAATCTACCACTGGTTTTCTGACAGTGTAGAGCCTTCAGCTGCCAATCCCCTATTCTATGAAATGCATCTTCGTGTTAACTTCATGAAATTCCCATATTGGGACTGAGCATGGTATAAAGCAGGGCAGGGAATTTGGCTCTTCCCTCTTTCAACATTCAGCCTGTTTTAACTCCGCTTGTATAGCAGCACCCTCATACATACTGTATCCCTGAAAATGTATTCAGGTTTGAGCTGGCTGAACATGGTCCCCTGAGTTAGAATCAATGCTACCTGCAATCTAATAATCTAATGAGTTTGTCCCCCTGCATGGAAGATGCTGGGGGCATGGGAACGAATCTCCTCCAGTCTTGGGGAAGTGAATCAGCACTCTCAGAGTAGTGGGAGGATTTCTGGAGGTGTTTCTGGGCTTCAAAGAGGAAGAGAAGAGCATCCTTAAGCTTGGATGATGCACTCCCAGCACTGTCATATGCAGGGAAACAAAGAGGCATCTGGATGCTGAGGGAGAGGATCCAGGTGCAGAGTCCAAGCAGGGTAGAAGCTCAAGTTTGAAACCACAGGAACTGCTTGGAGCTGCTTATCTGCAAAGGAAAATAATACTGAATGAGCTGGAATTCTAAGGATTTGAACCCAAATGTAATTAGAAGTTCAGCTGGATCCAGATAGAGGTTTCTAGGCTGCCACATTTCTACGAGGGAGTGTTGTTAGCATTGCAATCCTGTATTCAGTGACCATCATCTGCAGTCATTATAATACGTGCAGTTCTTAGATGTTTTTAATAATCACAAAAATACCATTAAAACCTTCACAGCCTGGGTTTTGTGTTATGCAGTGCTGTACCCTGATGCTGCTCTTGGGGTGTGATGAGGGTAACATGGATGGTGTTGGTACCACGTTCGTCAAGCAGCACACCTAGAGGCGCCTCCAGAAACTGGAGGAGGACTAACAGATCCCTCTCTTCTAACCCCTCACTAGCACCCTGTTTTGCTGAAGAAAGTGTTGCTCTGGTAGAATTGCTGTGATGTTTTCCTCTGTTGCTGGATGGGGAAGGAAAGCTTTTTCATCTAATGAGAGGATGTTTCCTCGCTAATCAGCAAGGGGCTGGGTCAGCCTCTAAATTCTTGGAACTGACTTTAAAGCAAGAGATAGGCATATGCTTGTGGTGGTTCTATGCCAGCATTATTTAGTAATGGGATTGTTGGCAGTAGCTGTTATTGGGAATTTTCCCTGTATTAATTTAAACTGAGACTCATCAAATTAAATTCAAGTGAAGGATGAGGCACTCTGAGTTCAATACCTTTCTTCTCCTTCCTTTGCCCCTGCTCCCAGGCTTACATATAACCTGTCTCTGAGGCCTGAGGTCAGCTGCCCTGCTCCAGCACAGCAAAGTCTTCTCTATTTGTGAGAACAAAAGCTGTAGTGAGCCCCGAGCAGTCCCTTCAGACTGGCAGCATGCACACAACAGGAAACAGATGCTGGTATTTTTTGTAAACCCAAAACCTAATTATGCTTGGAGCAGTCTCACAGGTCTGGGAAAGAAAAAAAACCCAACCTGATTTATGGATTCCAGTCATCACTGCTGGGTTTTAAAGCAGCAGGATATGTTTTTCAGTGATGCTCCCTCTCCTTGGCCTTGGGAAAACAGGCAGGAGCATTACCTGAGTGGGAATGATGGTGTGTTTGGTGCCCTCCCACCTCAGGGTTGTGTGTTGGGGCTCTCCACATCACCAGCGGGAAGCCGAATTCTCACTGATGCACAAAACAGGGAACCTGGCATTTAGCAGACATGCAGGTGTGGATCATCAGCTTCAATTAGTAAATGTTTAGGGCTGAAAAAGCTGCTTCTGAAGTGCTTTTAAGGATATCTGTCATATTGCAATCTCAGACTTCAATGTGAATTTGCACAGCTTATTATTTTTGCTGTTTGTTAGCAGGTATGCCTTGTTTTCATTTATATCAGACAGACACTTTATTCTTATCGCATTATCTGTCCTGCAAGCCTGCATAGCTGGACAGCCTTGACCCTTTTCTGGTTCAGGCTTCCAGATCTGGATCTGATGCAAGTAGAGAATGCAACTGTGCTCTATGGTGTTGGATGATGGAGAGATATGACGGCCTGTAGAAAAGTTCATTTGAGTTGTACTTGCAAAATACATTATCAACAAGTAGGAAGTAAAATAGAATCACAGTATGGTCCCTTCTGGGTGGAGATGAGGTAAAAGAGTGTGGAAATAGGGCTCCCTGGGGTAGCTGGGAGGTGCCCCTGTGCACTGGGGAGGTCTGTAAGCTATGAGGATGGTGCGGGCAACTCCTCCAGCACAAGGGGGGTGGACCCAGAGGCCTGACAACAGCTTTTGACATCAGGTCTGTTGGCAGAAGCATCTACTCTTCCTTTGGAGGGATTCAGGCCCTTGAGAGCTGAAGTTGCACTGGTTACTAGAAGACATAACTGAGGCAGGGACTTGGATTTCAGAGGGATGACATGAGTTTGTAGTGGGGTGAGCTCTGACTGGTGTTAATGGACACTCCATGCTGATTACAAATCTGCTTGCTAGGGGCTTGTTTGCCCAGGCAAGCTGTGTGCAAGTGGTTATATCTGTAGTAGTACTGTGGTTTAGATGAGAAAGTGCTTTTGAAGTCAGTCCTCTGTCTCCACTTCTTGTGCCTTGGTTTGCATTGCAGAGGCACCTCTGAGTGCACAGAGTAGATTCCCTTCAAATGAACCCCACTGGAGTGTGTAGAGAGAATACGGTCCAATACTAACATGCATTTGGACAAGATGCTACTGTAGCATCTGTAGTTTGGCCATTAGCCCCCAGCACCAGCAGTCCAATGGTACACATCCCATTGTGGAGCACTGTGTTAGGTATAGCCTTGGCATGGCTGCAGGAAGGCTAATGCTGAGACAACAGTTGGACAGAACAGGATCAGTCTTTTGAGTACCCTGGCATGATTTGTTACAGCTAAGTCCTTCCAGCAAATCCTTAAGGTTTTCAGCAGCAATAAGCTTTTTATAGCAAATCAGATTTTTTGCACCCATCTGCTTGACTGGGTATAACACATCTCTCAGGCTGGCTTGTTATGTCTTGTATTGAAAAGAAAACTCACAATGTGCAGTGGAGTGTTCATCTGTATCTGCTTTTGATGACTTATGCCTCTTGCAAATGAACACAAATAGCCAGGAAAATCAGTTTGCATGTGAAATCCCAAAGACAAAAGGCCTGAGCACAACAAAGTAACAGGTTAGCATGTTGAAAACATCAAAGCAGGCTGACCACGATTGCTGCTCCTAGTAAAGCATTCTGGTACAATAAAGAACATATGGAAATTGATAGCGAGCTGCCTGGTTTTTAGGGGTGCCAGGCATCCACCAGTCTTGTCAGGGTGATGTGCCTGACTTTCAGCATCTGTATGCAGCAGTATTGACCTGGGCCTTCAGTCTGAGCCTCCACTGAGGGATAAGGAACACTAATTAATTTTCCTCGTTTCCTCTGAAGCCAGCTAATTTAAGAAATGTCTTATTGATGGTGATTTTGGGAAGTTAAATCTGTGTTTTGTGTGCTGTGAACATGAGGAGAACAGTTTGCTGTTAAGGCTTGCAGGCAGTGGCAAGCGCACTGCTACTTGCTCAGTATGGGAAGGGAGCAGTGCTCTACTTAACTGCTCCTTCCTCCTTGATTGCTGACATTTGTGTTGCTTTCGTGTCTTGTGGTAGGTATTTTGGATGGATTCAGTGATCACAACTACAAAGGGTCTGAAGCATTTTTCCCATCAGAATCTAGCAGAATACCTGCAGTATAGTCACAGCAGATTTAGGAGATCTCAACACTGGTGCAAGATATAGCCCAGACATAGACATATGACACAGAGCCCCAAACAGATTTGCAGCTAAGGCCCACTGTGTTCCGTAAACCTACAGATTTCTCCAGTTTAAGGTACAGAAAGATTACACCTGCTTTTCTGATCAGTGCAGTGCAAATGGGGAAGAGCCTGGGTTTGGTTTACTGTGGCTTGGTTAGTATACATGCCTTATCTACAGATGATAGTTGATACTAACATCTCTTCCGTCATGTGTATGATTTTGGAGCACTTGAAGTGAAAAACCTCTGATGCTCCACTACAATTGATTGAAAGGCATTATTTCCACGTGGCAATGAAATCAGCTGAATGAAGGATTCATGTTTAAATCTCTTTCTTCCCCATCCCCACTCCACCCATCAGTGTAAAAGGGAAATCTGAAGGAGTTTAAACAAAACATGGTCTAGAAGTGTATGGCTTCTGGCTAGCTGCCAGCAGCCGTGCTTTAAAGCTCATCACCTGTAGGTTGTATAAACACTAAAGAGAGAGACTGCCACGTAAAATATGAAATCTTTGAAGGGGGAATACACTTTGAGGTGTAGACTGCTTCTTCCACAAGGCCTTTCAGGCTGCTTGGCTGTTATGAGCTTTTTATAGCAAGTCAAATTTCTTCACCCATCTGCTTGTCTGCTTATGAAAATGTATCCCTCTGGTGCACTTGTTACATTTCATTACTGTTAAATAAAATAGAAAGTCAACATACCTTGCCCATTGGTTTAGTCATCTGTATCCGCTCCTGATGAACTGCATCTCCTATAACGGGAACACAGATGCTCTGAACCTAAATATCACCCCCTGTTACAGCTTCCAGGCCTCTAATAACAAAATCAACTTCATTAATGATGAGTATAAAGGTAACGCACACCAAACAGAACAGCCACGCTGGGAAGCTTTCCAAGTGGAAATATGATGGATACGTGATGCAGATGTTGTCTTTCATGAACAATTAAATTTCCCTTGATTGCACCCTCTTGAGAAGGAAAAATAGAAAAAGAAGCAATGTTACTAAAAGACAGCTTTATTTCTGATTGCTTAAGTGCCTTTACTAAGATACGATTCAGTAAAAGAAGCCAGTAAAGGCATTTGAATGGAAACGTTAGAAGTTTGCTTAGGCCTCAGGTATTCTGTATATCAGTTAAATCTCATGCTGTAACAATCACTTGCACTCCCTCTGTAATGCCATTGGGTTGGTCTTCTCCTCATGGGGGATAAAGGGGCACAACAGCCCTGATCTCTAGGGACAGCCTCAATAGCTTGGCCTAATTTTGTCACTGTTGTTAAGGTCTTAAAAATTAAGAGGGCGTTTTATTGCTCTGCACATAAACAGTCAGCCCCCAGTGGAGAAGTTAATTAAAATGTCCAATGCATCATATTACCAGTCACCTGAGTAGGGCTCGGTGCTCTCTGATCTACAGCCTCCTGAATGTAATTCAGGTTGTACACATGCAGGCACATAGAGACAGAGGGACTTGTAAGATGCTCTTAGTTGCAGGTTCATCATGTATTAAAAACCAACTATTATTTGTTGTAAAGACGACAATGTCTAGAGTCTAGTACAATATAGCTAATGAAACTGTGCCTTAGATTAAATACCAATCCCATCCCCTTTCCTTTTTCTTTTCTCTATTCCTGTATCTCATTGTTTTGGAGTTTCCAGGCCCACTTGCTCAAGGTTAAAAGGGCTCCATTTCATTCTGGTTTTCTTTCTGTACTTTTCCATCATCTTTAAGGTTTTTATTTTTCTTTGCTTTGCTTTGCTGGAATTTCCTTAGCTGGTTGGTGGCTAAAGTGGATTAAGAACAGGTTTTACAGTTTATGTGAAGGCATTAATATCCACTCACACTGGTTTCAGAGCCCACTTTAGGTGATTGTGTTCTACCTCCCTACGCTTTCTTGTCATCTTATTTGGAAACACTATTGTCTCCATCCAAAGCTGGTTTGCCTCTAATCAGCTGCCACGTTTCTGTGGCTGGTAAAGCGATTGCTATGGGTATTTAATTTGAAAAGCATAGTGGTTTTCCCTCAGCAAAGGGGATACTGTGTGAATGCAAGATGATACTGCATATTCCTTATCTTGTAAGGAAAAGTCTCTGTGCATGATCTAGTCATTTAGGTGCTGCTCATGGGACACTGAGTTTTATTTAGCTGGATTTATTATAAAGTTTTTAAGTCTGTGGGCAGCACCTCACACCTTAAAACCAAACAGTACTAAAAGTCAGTACTACAATACATAAACTTACCCACTCTCCACTAAAACCCCCCAATTTTTCCTTTAAATAACTCTCCCATTATAATGCAATAAAGCCATGGCCTCTTCATAAGCAGTTGATGCTGCAGTCCTGCTCTGAGATGTATTCTGGTACAGTAGCTCTCTTTCTGCAGGGGATATCTTAGAAAGCTATGACTGCTCTGTCTGTTTATTTATAGGATCAAGATTAATGTAGTGTGGATGAAAAACATGTTTATTTATAGGATTGTAACTAATGTAGTGTGTGCATTCTACATCAGTAAACATTAATGAATATCCCTCTGCGTGAGGCTGAATAAGCGCCTTGACTGTCGCACTTTTCCTGCATGAGAAAGCTGGGTGCTGCAGCGGTGACACGAGGCAATTCTGGCTCCATCACAGGACCTCATGTACCCTACCCATTAGGGAGGCCAGAAGTCAATGTTCCCATAGTGAGTAATGACTTGGGGTACTGAAATGTTTATTGAGATTAGCCAGGGGTGACATTAAACCTGGGAGATGGCGCTGATAATACAGAATCCCTTTTTTTCATGTAGAACCCTTCAGATTTAAGATATTTTCAAGTGCCTGATAAATAATTGAAATCCTGAGTGTTTGGGGACTAGGTTAGCAATTATAGCAGTCTTTATGAAATGAGGTGGAAAGCAGTGAAAAATCTGAAAGAAACACCATAAACAATGATAACATAGCACAACCACCCAGTCGCTCCAGCTCAACCCAGTCCTTGCTGTATTTGCCTGTGTGCGGCAGATGACCAGGATCTTCTGTGCTGCGTGTGTGGAGCCCAAGGGGGAAGCTGAGACCAAGAATTCGCCATGGTCTTTATGCGCAGAAATCCTACTTGTGACTCCTCTCCTCTGAGAATCTCAAAGCACTTGCCCAACAGTCAGTGTAACTTCTTTGACAGAGTAAGGAGTCAAAATATTAATTGCAAGATCCAAGTCAGCATCATGGTGTTCTTGTTTTTAACTGTTTGCTGGTTTTCTTGTAATCTACCTGATTCACACTATATGTGCTTACTTTCCCTCTGCTAGTGGCTGCAGTGTATTTAAAACCTGACGTGCTAAGCTGTGTTTCTATAGGATGTCCAGCATATGCAGAGGCTGCAGGCCAAGAGTAACTTCCCTCTATCTTGGGAAACACTTGGGAGATGTGAAGACACTGGTTGCCTCCTTTTTCAGAGATTTGAATGTGTTTTCTCCAATCCTTTGTGCAATTCCTCTCTAGGTACATGTTCAGGATAACCTACCTATGAAAGACTTAAAACCCAACACAAAAATCTGTTCACAACATCAAAACAAGTGCTCAATGATGTCTGAAAAATAACCACAACATACTAAACAAAGAAAAAACACCATGATCTATCTCCAGGCAACAGGCTTTTCCTCCAGGTGCTTTTTAGCCTGTTTGAAGCGCAAGCCCAAGTGAGTTGCCTCTTTGGATCTGAATCTGAGAGGTTATGTTTTTTGGTGCAGGAACTCAAAATGAGGCAAAGTGGCCATGTTTGTCCTTTATGGTCTTTACGATACAGTAAACCCTTCCTTCCTGAGAAAGGTGGCCAGAAGCACCAGCTTTTGGGGGAGTTTTATTTCACTGCAGATGAGCAGGGCATGACTTGCCACAGCTCTCTGTAACACCACTGCCAGCAGAGGTAGATCGTGCATGCAGAGCTGGTTGTGACAAGCTTTACATTTTTTACAATCTTCATTTTACACACAAGTCTTGGCAGTGCAGGAAAAAGAAATTACAAAAGATCCAGAGTCCTGAATGGGAATTTGAATAAAACACCACAGAGCACAGTTGCATTCTTTACTTGCATCAGATCCAGACAGCCACGACAAGGTGCAAAGGTCTCATATGAAACAACATCCCCTTCAGCTCAGCATCCCCCTGTTATCACAGTGCAGCGTACATGCCTGTGCAGGATTGGCACCTGAGGGCTGCCAGCCCCCAGGCAAGAACTGCTGTCGGGAGTTCTTCTTCAGCTTGCTTTCACCCTGACAACTCCCCTTACAGCTTCCCAGCCATCCTACATGTTTAAATTCCTTAAGCAGGTTTGCGTGCAGGCCCTGCAAATTCATCTCGATGCAGGAGCAGCTCTGCATGCTTTCTCTGTCTGCTTGGGCTGTCATGCACAGGCTCCGTGCTGGTGTGATGTGCAGTAATAGCATGAAACCTGCTGACAGCAAAACCTTGCTCCAGCCTCCGAACCACATCATGCAGGTGATGAACAAGCTTTCCCAGTAGTGCTTTACTGTGCTTGCTGGGCTGTCTGCACAGACAGGTGGGGAAAGAGAGGGCAGTAGGGACTGATCTTGGAAGACAGGGGCATGTCTGTATTTGATGTACTGAACTGGCAGATTCATGCATCAGATATTGGCTGAGGGAACCCCATCAGGTCCTCTCTGGCTGAAAGGGAGAAGCATCTTTGGCTGTAGCTTGTATGTGACTGCATCTGCAAAGGTGTCTGCATGGCAGATGCAGTCTTGGGATGATGGATGCATCCTTTTGTGGAGGCTTTAAGCCATACCTTGCTCTGGCCTGTTCTTGCCTCTTCCTTGCTACCTCCCAACCTGTTGTATTATTGCTAAACCCTCCCAGGTGTGAAATGCTGAAGGAGCCTGCTCTGCAGCTGCTTCTCCTCGCGCTTCCTTTCTCCGGAGCCCTGGAGTTTAAAGGGGACAGATTGTGCCGGGAAAGTAGTTCTTGTGTCTGGCCACAGTTTGGGAAATAAGATGGAGAGCTTCCTGCAGGAAACTTTATTAGAAACCTGGTAAGAACAAAAGCTACCATCCAGGGAGTGGGCTGGCTTGGGAGCTCCTTCCTGGGGTTCTGTGAAACGTCACCATGATTCTTTATTCCCCATTAATATTTTATCAAGCAGAAGAAGAAAGTTTCCCTTTGAAGTTATACATTAGGAAATCAGCTTCTTATTATGGCATTAAAATAGCGACAGTTTTGCTTGGAGGGGGGAAAGGGAGGCAGGCAGCCTGGCTATAAATACTGCATTGGAGCAGTTAATCACTTTAGGAATAAGCAAGTGCTACAAACTAGAAATTTACTTTCTGTGGCCCCTAAAGCTGAACCTACCAGAGCTGTGATCTTGTTAGTTCATTCTTTTATCCTTTCAGATCCTAATGCAAACCCTTCAGGGAGCACCTCAGGCCTAGATGGTACCACAAGTACTATGGTACCGCAAAAAACCATTTTCAGGATGGTGTTAACTGGGAACAGAGGCAGATATAATCCTACTGGGCTTAGACCTAACTTTCCCATCAGTTACTGTAATATGGGAAAATGTGTATGTAACTTTATTGTGCAGTTACAGCTGGTCAGGCTAAAAGCTTGTCTGGGAGAAAAATCTCTTTCCTAGTGGACATTAAGGAAAGCACTTTGTCTGGTAGTTATAATAAAAACTGACCAGCACAGAGTGTTGTAAAGATGAAAAGTGCTGTAAATGTGCCACTACCTGTTATGTGGTTCATATGCGAGATTTGTAGCCATTGAGACAAGCTGCCCATAGGAAGTACCTTGGGAATTTGGGAAAGGGATTGTACTTACAAGAGGATACAGATCCCGGTGTAATCCTCCCCATGAAGCACTTTGTTGAAATCTCTGTTATCAGTGGCAAGACAGTACAACCTAAATACAGACCCATTTGATCTACAAGGTTGTCTCTATTTCCGGGATCAAAATAGGTCTCATCAGGGCAGTTCAGCTGTAATCACAGAAAGGGAATCAGGAAATCCCTTTTCATTCTCTGGATCAGTGCAAACATCATTACCAAGACTGAGCAAAAGTTTTACTTATTTGCTTGAAGAAAAATACTTAGAAGCCTTTAATAAAAACTGCTTGTCCAAGAAGTGTTTTGCAATGAAATCTCTTTTGATGGGTTTTGCTGAAAGGAAAACTTCATGTTGATCAGCTGATGGCAAGTTTAATTTCATCTCATTTTCCCTCAGGAAAATGTCTGTCCCATTTCATTATCTCTCTACAATTTGTTCATTTGGGAAGGACTTTTTTTTTGTCATTGTTTTTCTAACTACATGTTTGTGGAGCTACTGGCGCAACCTCAAGTGGATCTGTCAATAATGACTATCTCATAAACTGCTAATGAAGACATGTTCTGTGCAGGCATGGGGAAAGCGCTTGGGTGCCTCAGACCCAGTGCTGTTCTCCTGCTCCTTTCCTCAGCCCAAGTGAAACCCCTGCTCTTTCCTGGCTGTCTTCAGCATCATTCTGGGGAGAGAAAACAATGTCATTATGCAGATTACATGTATCTTCAAAGGCCTCTGATGTTTAGAGTTAAAAGCTTGGCCTGTCTTACCCCTTATTATACCTAGCTAATGTGTTATTGGTAGTAAAAATGAAGTGAAGAAGGTAGTCCTTTAAGTTAATAACGTAAGGAATCCATAATAATTCTAGATGCCACAATTTGCTTTCTGCTTTCAAATTTGGCTTAGCAAACTGCGTACCTTCAGCTCCTCTGCTAGAAAGTGGCCAGAAGAACCCCTTTGAAGTGACGAGCTCTTTTATGGCTTTTTATCTCTTAATAGTATTTATAATCTAACAGAGAACAACTTTCTACATCTGTTTGAAATTTTTCCAAGCTGCTTATCATGATGGAGCATTATAATCCAGCACTAATTCGCATTAGCCAAGGTTGGATTTCAATTAATAATCGCGATACTTAAGTTTATTTAGCTAAACTATTCACGTTGGTGTGGCGTTCATGAAGTCAGCAAGCAGTTGTATAGCTGCTTTCTTGTAACTTTGAACCAATTTTGTAAATTATGTACAAAAATAAGTTTTTTTTTGAATTTTTTTAAAGCTTTTAAATCCAGGAGGCTCTGAAGAGAAACAAGGCAAATATTTCCTCGGTACCAAATCTTTCTCTATTGCCTTTTCAAACCCTGACAGAAAGAAATAGCATGAAATCCCAGTACTGCCTTCTGTGTTCATGGTCAGATTTGCCCTGGTGGTAACAAACCCAAGCTAGGGAAAAGTGACAACGTGCAGATCAGAAAGTACATTTCACAATTGCCATCGGGCTGAGTTCAAAGCTGTTCCTTTTACCATTTCATCCTCTAAATTACTTGAACAGGATTCACTCACTCTCCTGGCGTTTCTGTGCATATTGCACAAGTGCCCCGCAGTACAAAACACAAATAAACATCAAAGCAGGGAAAAAGAATTTGACTTCCTCATCTTTTTGGATGTATCTCTTTTATATATATACACATATAATTCCTGAAGTAGCCTGTGGCTTATATTAAAGTGCAAGCATTTGAAATAAAGTGACAGGGGTTTATATTCCTGGAAAAATAGGAAACTTCTAAAGTGATGTGCTCAGATCCTGAAGTCTGAAAAAAACATGATAAAAGAGAGGAGACCTCCTTCAATGGAACAAGCCTGAGCTAAAAATGAAGACTTTCTCAGTTTTACTATTTTTCTTCACCTCTCTGCTATGGGGCAGGACCTTCACAGTTTCCCTGGGGAGGAAATGGATGAGAGGGAGCCAGAAGCGCCTGTAGCTCTTCTACAGTTGTTGGCCTTTTCATATGTCTGCCTTTTCCTTGTCTCTCATTCTAATTTTGGGTGGTATCTTTATGTCCCTCTGTCCCTGATGCAGGGCCTGGTCAGTGTTCATTCTTTCAGTATGTTCGTGGTTTAGAAACAGGCAGCGGTGGAATAAGAGAGAATGTTTCAGTCGAAGTGGGTATTAGCAAGCGGTTTTTATACAGAAACAGTGCTTTAAAAGGAAAACATACAGGAAAACTGGGAAAAAATGCGCCCTATGCTGAGAGGCTGTGAGGGTTTGGAGCAGGGGTGAGCACAGCAGGGGTTGTTCCAGCCTTCCCTCTAGCTAGGCTCAGTCCCCATTAACTTGCTCACTCTTGCTCCTGGCATCATTATAAAGAGGTTTTGAGATGTGCAGGGGTGGTTATTGTGCATTTATGCACAGCAGGAGAAATGGAGGGCATTAGGTACCATGCTGCTTTCCAGGGTGCCCAAAATCGTTATTGAGGAAAAAAGGACCTTTTGGAAACCTTTTTCTGGGTGGAAGAGCCATGGGGCTGCATTTCGTACCCCATGTGAAGCCAGTAATCAGTTGCTGAGGTTGTTTTTTGCCTTCGGGCACATTTGGTCTGTGTTTGCATTTCTCTGTCACCATTTAACTCCATGTATTTCATAGAATCTTAGAATGATTTGGGTTGGAAGGGACCTTAAAGCTCATCCCATTAAAACCTCCTGCCACGGGCAGACACCTTCCACTAGAGCAGGTTGCTCCAAGCCTCTGTGTCCAACCTGGCCTTGAACACTGCCAGGGATGGGGCAGCCACAGATTTGTCTTCTAGCCCAAGTGTCCGGGAACCATCCGCGTTCATTTACCTGGTGCCTGTCAAGCTGCATGTACTCTTGTTCACTGCCAGCATGTGCATCTCACCTCTTGCTACTTCTTGTGTGTCCTTACAGCCCATTTTGAAACCTTTTAATGTAGGGTGATGAGCCTGGGACTGACCCTCAGGTACGTTATCACTTGGGTGGAGATGGGATGTGGCACCCTGGCACTCCATCTCCTACCCTGGATAATCCAGGCTGGCTGCAGCAGGGTGTAAAGCCTCTGGCTCGCCCGCAGACAGGAGATGATGGTGTCAGCATGAACGCTGCTGCTTCAGCATCCACTCAGATCCCGTCGCTTAACAGCTATCACATTTGTCTAATGCTGCTCAAGGGATGTGTGTTTGCTTGCCCATCACTTTTGATCATCAGCAAAATGACACCTCAAAAGCATGCAGCTCTCCCACAAGGGCACCTTGAGAAGATGGCACTCAGTGAACCACCATGCTCCTCACAATCCCATTTTCACTTGCTTATCTGCTGCAGTGGTTTGGGCTATGTCCTTCTGCGGCAGGGTGCAGACCTGGCCCCAGGCTTTGTATCTTTGCTGGCTCACATGTATCGCCTCCTTCATTCCATGCACAGTTCCCAAGTAGCAACAGCTTTGATGTTTTCTGGCTAGGGTAGCACAGAGTCATCTAGCTCTAGGTGTTTCATTACTTGAATTGCACTGGGGAAATACAATGCTTAATGGCTTTGTGTCACTTGATCTAACGGTCTCCTCTTGGGCCATGTAACATGACGTATAGCAATGGTGTTGAATTTGCAGCCTGCTACAATTTCTCCTTGTCCTGCTGGGACTTGCTCTCTCCCATTGCTCACCGGTTTGCAGGAGGCACCACGTTGCTGCTCTGGTGAGGAGGATGGAACCATTCTAACAATATGAGTTACTGTCTCTGTCCTCCTCCTTCTCTCCCACGTTCCTACAAGACAGAGTACATGGCTGCTTCCCACAAGCAACTACAAGTCATTGCAATGTAACAACTCTGGTAAAGAGCAGCTTGTGATACTCTGCTTTTCAGCTTAGCTTATTTGCTTGTTTACTCACTAACATTTTTAGCTTCAGCAACTTGCAATGACATCTCGGTTATTGGCAGGAATTAGCAGGATTTGACTGGTTGGCTTTCCAGAATAACCTTATTTGCTTTTGTATATGTCATCTGTAAATATATATGAAATCTGAATTTAAAGAACCAACAGTTCATAACAAATTCAAGCAGCATAATGTATGCTGTGTGGTCAGTCTCAAGTCAGCACATATCTTCATGCAAACTCAACCAGAGGACTCCAGAGGTCCTTTGCTCTCTATAGTTAGTAGGTGCCTTAGGCCCCTGATGTCTGCAGGAGAAATTGTCAGAAGCATCATCTGTGGCATGTGCTGATTGACGTGTCCCAAATGCCCAGTTTATTCTGCCTTCCCTCAGAGTCTATTCAACCAGTAAAAGGCAATTATGACTCCAGTCCAACTCCTGTTGGCACGAACAGAGCTGAGAAGGGAGGTTCATCTGGAGTGGGTAAGGATGGAGCAGCTCATACTCATCCTTCCCTGGGTGCTGCCAAAGGCTGATGGCTCCTCTGTGACAGTGGATAGTGCTTACCCAGTAAAGCTGTTCATCACAGAGCGGTACTGGGGGCTGTTCCTCCTTTCCCTTGGCCCTGTAGCATCCTCTTATTCTCTCCGTAAATGTGTCCTCTCATGTACCCTTTGTGGGTACCCTTTGGCGCTTTCCGGTACAGGACTATTTATTCTGCCACTACAGCAGTCACCTTTCCATGCAGTTTAGTGTTCATTTTATACTACTGGGAACATGCTTTATATGTGAACTTCTTTTCCAAATACATTCTAGAAACAATGATTTCTGGGAATCCAGAAAACACCATGGGTTTGTCAATCCTCATGCAACGCACAATGCTGGTGGGATTCAGTTAGGAAAATTATAAAACTGCAAAGAATGGTACAGATAAAATAAAGGAGTTCTCTTTGTAGCATTATGTGTTCCTCGCAGCTTTGTATGCTATTTATAGCAATACATTTGGCAACACAGATTAATTACATTCTCCTTGCAAGACTCAGATTTGGAGCTGGAAAAAACAGGGTATCTGCATGTCTGTGTGCAGCTGCACATTGAATGATGAGATTGCCTTTGTGTGGAGGTTTCTTGAATTATTTTAGGGGACAAAACCAATGTTTTATGTTCAGGTTGGCTTTGTGTATTTCAATGATGCCATTTTTGACTTTACAGTTTGAAAACAGAAGCTTTCAACTGTTATTTGATTGCTTCTGCAGTGGCTTTGAGACCATCTCTTGTTTTCTGCTTAGCTCCATTTACCACCTGGGTATGGCAGCCCCGCTCCCCGAGGTGTTTTTAGCTGAGCCATGGGCAAGCAAAGCAGTTTACATCTGACTGAAGCTAATGTGGCTCTGGGAGCAAGGGAGTCCCTTTGCATCCGGCGTTGCTACAACTACTACAGCCACACTCCTTCTGCCACCTCTAATTCTGGCAGACAGGGAGGCGGATGGAGATATGGGTGGAGGTGTGAGTTGTAAATCAGTGGGACATCCTACAGACTATCACCTTCAGCTCACAGCATGTGTGAAGAGCGGTAGGGACGTTTCTTTCCCAGCCACACTATTTCTTTTTACTTCTGGTTTGATTTAGCCTGAAAATGTGCAAAGGGATTCACTGGCTTAAAGGGTAAGAGGGCAATGTTGGTCCATGCTGCTGTTTTATGCTGAGCTGGATGGTTTTAACAGCCAGAATCCAAATGCCAATCTCCAGGGATTTGGGATTTGGGGAGTTCACAAAGAGTAAAGATTAGAGATTTCTTACCTGCTTAGGAGAAACTTTGCCATCAAAAGCCAAAAGGACTCATGGTCCTCAGTGTAGAAGAATTTCACCCTGAATCAGATCTAGATTCTTGGCTGTGACCATGCCATAAACAAATAAAAATTAAAACCTACAGGAGTTTTTTTCCTATTTTGCATCTCTTACATAAAATTCCTATACAATTTCTTCTTTCATAACAAACCTTTTTACTCAAGAGATTTCTCGAGGTTCTGGTCTACTTACCAGCTTCAGACTTTAGTGAGGTTCAAATCTTGTGCTGAGCTCCTCATCCTAAACAAGTCTATTGTCAGCCGTCACTCAGACCCTTGATTTCTCCCTTGACTTAAAAATTACACATATGCACACACCCCCCTCACCTTCCCCGCCCCAGCCCCCATTTCTTTTAGCACGCTCTGCACTTTTCATCTCATTTTCTGGCTCTCTTGAGCTTTAAGAGTGTGCTGGGAAATAGCAAGAGAAAAGAAAAAGAGTTGATTTAGTGCTTAGCAAACATTGGAGGGAGATTTGTGCATGTGATTAGAATTTATTCTCTCTTTATGTAGCAGAGGAGGGTTTGATGTAATAGATAAGAACATACATGGCAGAAGTTGCTGAAGAAGCCCTTTCAATGTTGACAGATAATGAATTTCAAATTAGCAACTGCAAGTCATAGTTAAAGCATTTTTAATGGGGTGGAGAGGGATTTCTTACCAGTGTAGATATGACTACAGTCAATAGGTACCAATCCATAGCGTGTGATTGCAAGGAATTTGAGGTGTGCCAGAAACATTCCAAGAAACGCAATGGGGAGAAGTGTTTGGAAAAAGAAGTAGAGATTATCCAGCAAATTAAAGTTTCCCTTGTCTTGTTTGGCATCAAGCCTTTATTCAAGCCCCATTCTGCTTGAGCTGGGAGCAGTGAGTGGCTACAGCCCCATAAAGCTGTTCTGGTTTGGGTCAATGACCCTTGAAGCGTCTTCTGGACTCCTGTGTATGAGATAGGGAGGTTGGAAAAGCTGAGTTGCTTTGATGTCAAGATTGTGGTGTGTGTGTTGTTATTACACTGTGAAGGAAAGACCTCATTAGTCCACCATGAACCAAATCAAAGACACAGAAGAAAGGAAGTCAAGGGTGATGGGAATTAGTGAATAAAAACCCTGGGTATTTGGAAGAGGAAGGCATCTCTGTTTGAACAGACAGTCTTGTAAGAAAGTGATATAAAAATAAACTTAATATGCTTCCTAACATGACATTGCAGCAACATAAGGTTGGAATAAATCTTGAAATGCCTTATTGGAGAGAATATAGAGTAAAGCTTGATCCAATTGTTTGTGTATAAAGAATGAAAGAACATGTAGGAAAATGGAGTTGTATTGTAGAAAAAGTATGTTACAGAAGGAAAACAGACATGTGGTTCCAGTTCAGCAAAGCCTGTAAGTGATGCTTTCATCTCTCTTGCTGCTGAATACAGGGGGACTTTGTAGTGAGGTAGCCGGAAAGAAGGTGCAGAGTCAGACCTTAGACCAGCTGAAAATTGGGGAATTGGATGGATCAAAGGGACTGAGGATGCCCAAGGGGCACAGTCACTGCTGACTGGCTTCAGTGGGGACAAAGCAGCTGTGGCTCATGTGCCAGCTCCAGCATCTTCTAGGATTTGCACCTGGGTAAGCACTTAGTAATTCCCAAAGGAAGATGAGGGCAAGTAACAAGTCATTGCCCTGCAAGTTATAATACTGAAACATACCTGAATCGGCTAACAAATGAGGACCTCAAAAACATTTTAAAATGTTTTGTTGATTCTTGGTTTTGATGGCAATGAGAACAACAGAATCTGAGCAGTTAATCAAACACATTGAAGTGAGATACTGTTAGCAAAGTACAGTGGGGTTTTGTCAAGATTTATGTATGGTAGGGGAAAAAAACCAGAAAGAGAGTATAGCAAGGCAGATGAACTGTCAGATCTAAAAAGTGTCGTCATTGTGGAAGCAACTGAAAAAAGTCAATAGAAGACAATTGACTTTAGATAAATTGTCAAAAACATGTCAGCACTTGAGGTTAAGAGAAAGGTCTCTCGACAATGGAAACGTATCGTTTTCCTCGATAAAAGTCTGTTAAGATTATTAGTAATGCATTGATAGGAAGCTTATAGAGCAGCTTTGAAAATAAATGATGAAAGGAAAATGACAAAGAGCAGCTCTGCCAAAGGTAGGAGAACTACCGTTCTGTAGCAAAATGACCTCTGATAGGGAGAGAAAAATGGAAAGCAAGTAAAGGAAATAAATTTTTCTTGATTTCTGCCTTTTTATGATCACAAAATGCTCTGATACAGAACGCAAAAGAAATGTCTTATAAATCTGTAATTCCTAAAACAGTAACCGCTATGAAAGTTGAGGTATACAAATGACTACTCTGGTAAATATAGCGCTTGTAGGTCCAAAGACTCATTTTGCAGTCTTTGCTCTTAGTGGTGGCTGTTTATTCATGTGAATTGGCCATTTGCTCATTTCCATGTGCTATTCTCATTCAATCAGCCTGGGGTGCTGCAGTGCACTACAGAGATCCAGGAGCAGCAGACAGAAATCCTGGGTGGCTGAGGTTTGTGAGGTTGTGAGTTGGGGTACGCATCAAATCAGAGCCCTTTTTAACTCTTCAGAAACCAGTTTTGGGAAAATGCCCTTAATGGCATTCATTGCTCCTGCCAAGCAATGCTGAAAGCAGGATTTAATGTTAAAATGGTTCAAACGGTTCTACGGATGTTGTTTATACATTGGGCTGGTGGAGGAAGGGTTGAAACAATTGTTCTGCTTTGAGAAGAATTATGGAAGTACTCTTATCCCTGTGTCTGAGCTTCAACAGCAGAAGGAAAGCTCCTTATAGACAAGTTCTTACACCTTCCTCTGTAATACTCACAGAGATGGGATGCTAACCTGAGTGGACCGACTGTGCCCATCAACTTGCTGATTCCTGGGATCCACACTTCCTTGGGTTCAAATTCCTTGAAGCTAATAAATTGGAATGTGGGGTTTACTCTGCATCCATTTGAAGGAGATCTGCATGCAGAGTGAAATACGATGCCCAAAGGACTTTATCTTGTTATGATTTATTTAACTCATGAAAAATGTAAGGAGATTGAATTATATTGGCACTATATATCATACTGCTGGGTGAAAAATTAAGATAGATTAGTGAAATTTAAGTGACTAGTTTCTCACTGAACTTGCATTATGATTAGCCCAGTTGCCTATGCAGTGTGCTCTGCCATGAGCATGAACAAGCAGCAAGCAGGTTGTCCAAGTGCTTTAGGAAGTCCAGACTAAATGGAGTTCCTAAAGCTCCAGACTAAATAGAATAGTCAGAGGTGCTTGGCTGTTACGGAGTCAGGGCTTGTCTGTATTTGATGATATCAGACTCGATAGAGTGGTAGGAAAAATTAGGAGGGAGGATTTGCAGTAGGGAGAAGAGCACGTGGGAAACCTCAAGGGTTTTGTTCAAGCCTGAGGAACAAAGGTGAGACAAATTGTGGGACAAAAGGAAATGTAAAGAGTGTTCTCTGAAATACTGTAATTTGTCAGTAACAGCAGAAGAGCAGAGACAATTCCAGTAATCAGCAAGAGAGGAAAAGAATTCTTAAACATCAAGAGCCCTGTTCCTGCAAAGGTTTCCACTTATTAATAAAAATCAGGGAAGAAAGGCAAAGTAATTAATAGACATTGTATTTAAGGTTATTTTCCAATCTTTTCAGTTCTATATTTTTATTCATTTTCTAAATACTTTCATGTCCATCTCCTAAGGGGCAATAATCTTGAATAAAGATAATTTGAATTGCTATTAATTGCATTCTAGAATTTTTCAACCAGTATTTTCCTATTCAAATTTTCATGAAACATATTTTAGTTACCAGTTTAAGTCTTCAAAACCAAATTTGTAATTTAGTAGTGTAGTCTATTAGCTTTACAATACATAATTTTGACCCCTTGTGCCATGTTTGGCTCAGTGCTTGCAATTTCAGGTTTCCATGCATGGTAAAGAGGTGCAGGAATGGTGTAGCTCCCATTAAAGCACGGCTGGATGGCGCTGTGCTTTGTCTCTCTGAGCTTTCCAGCTGGTGCTTGCCACGCGCTCACACTGCAGAGCATCAAGTCCAGGTTTTAAAGGAGTGCTTGAAAATATCATATAAGATGCAACTACACGAATTACCAATTCAAAGGTTATGGATAGAAAAGAGCTGTCCAAGGGAAAACTACATCATGTTTGAAATCTAGACTAAGTGGCTTAAGAGGGCAGAATTTAATTAAATGCCTGGAGCCAGCCTGAACTGTCGGGAATAAATCTAAATTAAATATGATTACAAAGTGATCTAATAGAATGAGATAAGTTATAAATAAATTAGACCTAGCTTGCGCGACAGAAACAAATCAGCAGAAAGTCCTTGGGTGTAGATCAGTCCTGGTACATTTCTATGTCACAGATCAAAATAGGATGAGAATTCCTGGCTGTATGGAGAAAGGAACCTATAAACATGATTGACAAATCTGCCAACAAAAGTTGAGTCTGTGCGGGACGGAGATGGATCATGCAGCAGTTTCTGTATAAAGTGCTCTCAGTTTCTGAGTGGTTATAAATTATTACAAAAAGGCTGGGTTGCTGCTCTGGTTCTTGTAATAGTAGAAACGGTGGTAGATTTAAATGGAGATGATACAGATATTAGATGTCATCCCATAGCACACTTAACGGTTTTACCTTATTTTCTGCCAGGGAAACATGGCTCGTGGCTGCACAGATAAGCTGGAGAAATAGTCTACTAAATTGGAACACCCTTTGTGATTAAGCCAGGTCACAATTAACAGATTAATCCAAGGATTTGATCACTGATAAAACCATTTTACAGCATGTTTGTGTGTTACGAAAAGCAAACTGTAATTAACTTGTAGCTGTTGCTTGAGTAGAGCCAATAAATAAATTAAGATGAGGTTGGCTGCTTAGCAAATTGTATCAGCAGAAAGACAAACCAAATCAAAAGGCACCTCTTCGATGACAAACATCAGTGTTATTACAGCTGGCAAGAACCAGTTGTTCCTCAATTAAAACAGCCTCACAGAGAATTCCAAGTCTTCTGTTATAAGAGAAATAAGCTTAGAAAAAGGGAATGTGTACAAATACAGCAATTGTTTTTTGGCATATTAGCTTTGAATATTTGTGTGTTAATTATTATTTCTTTTAGCACAGTGACACATGGTATGTTTAGGGGAGAGAAACATGTAGAGAGCAGACCCAAGGGAAAAAGTGCCAGTGAAATCAAATGTTTGAAATCTGGCTATATCAATGGGTTTTTTGGAAGGAAATCATGAACATAGGAAACGTCAGGAGGCAGGTGAGGCTACCCGTGGAATTGCAGTCTCATGGGATAACAGCATGTGACTGTGATTCTGTATGGCAGAATTTGATGGTAACAGACCACTTACTCCTGAACAGATGTCAGCATCAAAATCCAGCATTTTTGCTAAAGTCTTCTTGGTAGGCTTTGAAGGAAGCCCAGAGGCAGGGTAGCCTGGAGTGCTGAGCACTTCAAAATCATCCTTCGGTGTCAGGAGCTGGGGCTGTTGCAGGGCTGCAGACTTTCTCTTTGGTGGTACCACGTGTTGTGCAATGGAAGAGAGGATCTTGTTCTCTATTCACAAAGGGAAACTAAAAGTATTTCTGAGATAAAGATGGAATCTGTTTCAAAGGTAGAAGAAAAAAGGAAAATCCCCTTTTTCTGGTCTGGAAGTGTCACATTCCTCATGGGAATCCATACCATGGCCCTTAGGACACTGCAGAGGTGCCTGTCACCTTCTCACCACCCCCAATATCCTCATCTGGGTGGTTTTCTCAGCCCGAGCAGTACAGCACAGATATTCAGCAACTCACTGTGATGAACCGGAGTGTTGGTGGGGAGAACCAGGCTCCACCTTTATGTCTAAACTTCATCGTAAGCGAGGTCAGTTATCACGTGAAATTATGGTTCTCATTAATTGATCACAGATCCTATTGCAGCCACTGATTATCAGCAAAAGAAGTCTGCCGTGAGCTGTCTCCTTCTTTTGGGTAAAAGCATGATGTTGCCTTTTATTTTCTAGTCCTTATCTTGCTTTTTTAGTACAGTGTGAACCTACACTGGCATGGAAAAACATGACAGTTCCCTGAATCAGCAGTCATAGGTTTAAGAATGAACAGGACTTCTGTGGGAAATTTATTAGGCTTAGAAATAGAATTACAATGTTGGTGGATAAAATATAGAGGAATATAACCTTGCCCAGAGAAAATGAAGCAGTCTTCTTCCTGGTCTTCTGCCTACTTTTCAAAGATGACTTTGTAAAATCTCAAACTACTATTTCCTGGCCATCCTCTCTATTATTATTTCTCTTATTATGTTTTTGTTTTGCTCTGCCTCTCCCATGCCACAACTGGATGTGCTTGTGGCAATGTTGCAGGAATAACATCTGTAGCTGTCTTCAGTGGTAGAGGCGAGTGAGAGATGAGCATTTTTAGATGAGGGTTGTAACTTGGTGTCCTCTGCAGGAGGACAGGAGGGGAGCCAGGAGAGCTGGAGTCAGCACCTGCTGTACTGTTTCTCCTCCCTAGGACTAGCTGATGCTTTGATCTGAGCAGGAAGAAATATCTTTGGAGAAAAGGCTTCACAAATCACACCCCTATAACATTAAGTAGGTTGTAGCCTCAGGACCTGAATTTGTCCAGCGTGACTTGATTTGTGCTTTCCTTACACAGCTCCTCTTATTCTTATTTTAAACACCAGCTTCAATCCTGAGTAGGTCAGTGCCGCTTTGCTGGGGGATTACGCGCAAGCCATGTGGCTGAGCACGATGGTGGGATGTCCTGCAGGAGATATGGATGGAGGCATCTCTCTGCACCAGTGGGACATGCAGGGCTGCTCCAGGAAGTGCTCACCAATATCTGTGCTTCATAGGTGCCGCTGCTTCTTCAGATATAATCCTGTTTTCTCTCACCTGCGAACGCCAGAGCTGAGCTGAGAAAATAGCTCATTTATCTGACAAATGCAGCCTTTTTCTCTGTGTGAGTGTCTGTATATCGGCTGCAATTTGAGTTTATGCTGTGGTTGGCCATTAGATGGGTAACATTTGGAATTGGAGCTGTGGTTTGGTGATTGCTGGCAGGAGCACAGCCTCTGCTGCTCAGCTGCTCCAGTTCATTTGCTACCATGGGGCTGCAGATGTAGAGCTTGCTTTAGGAGCTGGGTGAGTGCATTTTCAGGAATATTTGATTAAATCTCAGTTACATGAACACCTGAGGAGAGAAAGTACAGAGCTGCCACAAATGGAGTCGATAGGAGCTCATTCAAACAAACATTTTCTGCGCCACCTGGGGACCTTTTTTATTGCTTTTGTATTGGAATCCCTCTCCTGACACAACCTTATTTGTTAAAGATATCCATACATGAAAAGTGCAGTACAAATACTCTGGGTCAGATTTACAGCTGACTTTGCTGGCCTGCTTCATCTGGGGATTTGACCTTCTGTTTGAAGTTAGAGGGCAGTTGTTCCTGGTCAGAATGCAACAAAACACATTCATATATTAGTTGTAAAATGAATTTACTTACAGGGCATTAGTCATTCCCACCATCTCTAGTAACTAATGGCACTGGTGAAGTTAAATATCTTTAATTCAAACCCAGAGAAAGGCTAGGATAAGTAATTGTTTCTTGTTGGCATCTTAATTTTGGAGCTCAGCTCAATCTACTTAGTTGCTTGTCTCATAGATCTAATAATTACTTTATTTGATATCCTTGCCCTGGTCTGTGATCATTCTGTAGTCTCATTAAAGAGAACAGGATATCAAGATAAATTAATCATCCTTTTCTCCTCATCATGGGGCAAGCTCTTTCTCCTGCAGAGAAAGCAGCTCTTTGTCACTTACTACACTTTGGTTTCACTTAACTGCTGGCTTCATTACATCTTGGGTTGCCACTGTACTGTCAACCCATGAACTCCCTTGTCTTGGGTGAAGAAGTTGGTGTATTGGGCAGCTGTAGCGGCTGCCTCCCATAAAAATAGCAATATTATGCTGTGGTAGAGCCCTGACCTTTTATAAACCAAAGGGCACAGGCAGAGCCTCGCGTGCCCTGCTCTTACTGGTGCTGGAGGGGAGGATGCTCAGTTATTGCCATTGCCCACCTCCAACAGGCAGGCACTGGGCTTAGGCAGCAGTGGGCACGCTGCCCACATGGGCTGTGGCTGCTGGTGTTGCTCAGTGCCAGCCAAGACTTGGCAGCAACTCTAGTTTTGGACTTGATTTCCATTTTTATTACTATTGCACTTAAAAAAAAAAAATGAAGAAGTTGGTTATATCAGTGTTCACATCCGCGTCTCCATTGTTAGCCATGACCTAACATGCCATGTTTTGCTGTTACAGCACCTAAGTGAAATTGCATTTCTTAATAAGGAAACTCAGCTACATAGAGTTTGGAAGGTGCTCTACAGAAATGTAATAACTGCTTGTTCACCTGTCAAAGTGGAAAGCAAGTTCGGTTGTTGCTTCGAGCACATTTTTTTGCTGCTTCGGCACCATATTAGACTTGGATTTTATATTAAATAAAAAAGAATTCATGAAAAAGGCAACTCCTTTTTACAGCATTAAATGGGTTTTGAATACTGCACTGAACTGACAGAAATGGCACTGAAGGCAATGATTGCACAGGCTGTAGACCTTTAGACTGCATTTGAAAAGGATTTAAATACACTCAAAAGTTGGTTTTCAAATAGGTGCGTATTTTCCTACCCCTTCCTGCCCCACACTCCCCGCCCTCCAAATCATGAATCTAAACTCAAATATCTTGGGAAAGTTTTGGCACAAATGTATGTAAATTTAAAACCTCTTTAAAGAGATATTGTCAAGTGTGTTCCTTTAAACAGCTTTCAACATCTTGGCTTCTCTTGTTTGCACAATTCGCAGAAGTGCAAAAATGTAATCCTCCTTGACCCTTAAAGGCTTTTCCCATTTATCAAACATTGATTTTTGTGTGTTTCTACTAGAGCTTGAAATTAACAGAACCATGCTGATAATTAAAACATAAACGATCATAGCAACAGGCTTTTCATATGTAGATCGCTTGATATAAACATCTCAATAGCCATCTGTAGCCATTATGTATCATTTGTATTTACACATCAAAATGGAAGGAAACTTGCTTAATTCATTTTTTTTACTGGTTAAGGAAAAAAATGCTATAAAGAATGTATTAATAAATGGGATGAAATACTTGAGTCCTTTTTTCCACTGGAGTTGTTGCCTTGCCGCTGCTGACTCTCTTGGCAGGGGTTTGGGGAGGAGGGGATAGGCAGCACCTCTTTCCTGTAGCCAGTATTAGGTTGGGATGGCAAAGCAGAAGAATGGGGAGTGGTTGCTTCCAAAGGCACCGGCTGCTCTCGCCTCTGGCACTCCGTGGAAAGGCTTCACATCAGCTCTCTTGGTGCTGTCAGTTCACAGCGTTCCTGCTGTGTGCTGAGCAGAAAAACCTTTTACTTTTCCAGCATGAACATTTGTACCTGACTTGCTGCCTCCTTGCTCTTGCCAGCATGAGAGACTCTGCCCTGGCCAGGCAGGATAACTTCTGCTGGTTTCTAAGGCAACCATCACCAACGCATCCATTCGGACGCATTTCAGGAAACAGAAAGAAATAGAACCCACACCGAAACTTCTCCTGCTTTTCCAGATCTGTGTAGCAGAACAGCATGCAATAGCATGTGTGCACATACATCTCTGTGCATGAGCATCTTCAAGAGACCGCTCCACACATGTGCAGCAGTCTCCTGAAGATGCTCAGGGGTAGAGGGGAAAGTAAATATACTGAAAATAGGCATTATCAGTTAAAAAGCAAACGAAAAATGAAGTTTTTAGGCATGTGGACAGACAGATTGTCACCATCCACTGAATAACTCAGCGTGTCAGTATGAACTGAGAGCATCACCTTCAGACAGATTGTCACCATCGGCTGAATAACTCAGCACATCACTATGAACTGAGAACATCACCCTCTCTATAACTAGGAAAAATCCATGATGGAAGGGGGGGTCCAGAGCTGAATTTTGTTGTTTGACCCTGCTTTTTACAGGAAACTGCAAATCTGGGTGCTCATGAGTAGCATTGGCTCAGCCTGTGTTCGGAGATGTGCGCTTGCACACAGGCTGTGGGGGGTGGGCATGTTGTGTCCAAGTTACACCACTGAGGGTTGTGTGAGATTGTGAACTTTGGGAGATTATGAACTTCGAGATTAGTAGGTTGAAGCTTTTAAGAGTAATGCTTAAACAACAACATCTCTCATGCTTGGACAGGAGTCAGTTTTGGCTGAATTTAGGCTAAGGAGGTGTGCTTCCTAGATTAGTTACTTGAAACCTTGATGCTAAAAGAGTGAATGGTTTCTTGGTACACATGCTTATATTCAGAGATGCAGCAGAGGCACAAGCCACAGAGACGCAGATGGCATTGCTTTGCAGGATTCCTGCTGGAGATTTTAGGTGTGAGTCAGGTTGGGAATGATGTTCACTCTGCTTTGGCAGTTCACTGCAGTGAGAAGCATTTAAGTTTTTACGTAAAAACTTACGTGACTCAATTGACCCCATTAAAAATAAGAGAAAAAGAATTTGATTTAACAAAGCAATCACCTATTCAAAATAGGTGAGCTAAGGTGACCTTCTGTCATGTTGTTTTGCTTCATTTCTTTAGGAAGAAAGTGCTTGACTGCTTTTTACAGTGGGAGGTGATAATGCATAAAACTTCCCAACGACTCTTTCAGAACCACAAGTGGGGGGGGGGAAGGAAGGAAAAAAATCTATTGGGTTGCGAATGTCCTGCTGCTTTCTTAGGCAAGCAGTGCGTTTCTTGGCTGTAAGCACTAAGCTTTTATCCTCTTTCAAAGTCATCCTGTTGTTTGGTGTGTTGTACCCCGATGACAAGCAGAGTGCTGCAGGACGGGCAAGCGGGAGCCTGGCTGCTCTCCCATGGCCACATTCCAAAGTCACCAGGTGGCTTCAGTGGAGCATATGGGCAAGGGGAGAGCCTGTGACAGTCCCTTGTCTGGAGGGAGAGGCAGCGATGGCAGGGTCGGCTTCAATGAGGGGCTGGATGAACTTGCTGCAGGCCACAACGGCTGTGTATGCCGCTGGGGAAGGTCACTGAGGATGAAGCCCTGGATTGATTTTACCCTTGTACCTTGAATAAAGGTTAAAGGAAACATTTTGTACCATATGAAGTGAATATTGATTTCCTGAAGGCAGCTGGGAATTGCACTACGGCTACACTTTCTTTTACTGAGATAGTGTCACTTTTTGTCCTTTGAAAATCTGTTTTTAAGGGCCATGGTGTCTCTTTAAGCAAGCTCTCTGCAGTCTTTAGTTGTTAAGTGGTTACCTTTCCATTTTTGTGAGTGATTGAAATAAGAGTATAATTTTAATGTTCCCTGTTGCACCACCCACCAGTTCTGTGTGTATAAGATTTCATTAACTTTAATGATACAATAAAAAAACCCCAAACCCTAAGTGTAATAATGCAGTGATGGTAGAAAGAGAGTAACTCAAACCAACTCAGAGCACTCCTGTTGTTAATGCACTCCATATGAGATCTTGTCTTTAAGTAATTCAGAAAGTGAATTTGCAAGATTCATTTGATTTATTTTGATACCTCAAAGACCAGTATTACAGGACTCTGCATGCAAACCTCGATGGGGATAATTTTGGCTTTCGCTCCCTACACTTGCATACACTGATATAGTAGGTATATATGTCAATAAGCAGATACCTGGCTGAGAAGATCAAATGACTGTGAGTGAGCTCTTGCAGAAAATGCTAGGGTAAATAGCATAGATTTATGTCTTCAAAAAGATAGGGAGGAACCACAAGTGTATGCTCATGGCTTACCCCATCCACCCCCAAACTGTTAACCAGAAGTGATGCTTCTGATTCATAACTTACTAGGGTACAAACGCTGACCTATTCTTTCTCAATACATGGTTTATTCAGCAGTCCAAGGTGACTACAAAGTTTTTGCATAATCTCATGCATCTCCTAGCAGATAAGGTTTTGTCATTACTGATATTCAACACTTGATACAGCTTTGCCTTGAAATTGTCTGGTCCTGCCACAGAACCCTCACAGATCTCCCTGTGCTGTGGCCGTTCTGTAAAGAAGATGATGATTTGCAATTTATTTTTGCAACAGAATGGCTGTGAGTAGGGAGCACAATTTTGCAAGGCTGATTTGATTTGTTTTCTTGTTTCAAGGACAGATATAATCCTATCTTTACAAAGTAACTACACGGTCCTTCATGTATAATACTTAGTCTGTTTGTGCAAGCTATTCATCATAACATTAAATGAGTGGTTACCCTCACAACTTCTTGTAACAGGTAAAGAGTCCTCCAAATTTGTGCGCTCTTCTAAATACAGCTTTATCCATATGGCAGAAGTGACCAAAAGTTTTGCTGTATTATAACTATTCTTTCCATTGTTTTTCTTTGAAAACAATTCAGGTTCATGAGGTGCATGCTAGACTTTGGGCTTTTTTTCATTAACTGATGTGCTGAGGAGGGTTATGTCGGAAAATAAGGATTAGAAAACAATAACTTTGCAACCTCCTAAAGTACCTCCATCATTCGTGTCTGTCCTGAAAAGCCTGAACAGGCCAACTGTTTAGAACATTCAAAATAATGATAATATTTTTTCATTTATTTAGTAAAAAGAGAGAAAATGGAAGAGGGAAACTGAAGTGACCTTTTGTGGTAAGCAGGAATGTGCCAATATTGAAACACAATTATCTGAAGTGCCTGTGGGTACCAGCTTCCTGTTGATAACCCGTGGTGCTAATTACCTGCAAGAATTCAGGGCAGATATTTGTGACTTGAATTAATTGGCTCTTGGGAAAGACAGCGCTTGCAGAGACTATCGACAAGGAGCGACACAGAATAGCAAGATGGAAAAGATGCTTGTGTTGAAGGTGGGACCTTTTGGTTCTGGTTTCCATCATTCTCTTCTACGTGTGCAGTTGTGCTGCAGCCCCAGTGGCTCAGCCAGTCTGTGAGATACCGTGTTTTGTTGCACTCCTTTAACCTTTCCAGGGATTAGAAATGTGATTTGGTAGCTTTTTCACCTTTGTGTCCCTCTGTAGCCTTGCAGACCTGTGGGGCAGCAGCAAGGTGGCCAGTTAATCAAAATACAATGTACTGAAAAGGTCAAAATAGTAGAAAAGACTCTGTATTTTCTAGAATGGGAGGCATTAATATTCTGTGTCTTCATAGACCACAGTGTAATGTCAAGGACTGCAACAGCTGAGCAGAAAATAGAAAAAAGGCAATAGATTCCCTTGACAAAGGTTTTAATTAGAATGAATAATGGTACAAAATTAACTAGTGGGTGTTTTGCATGTCTCAGTTTGGAAGATACATGGAATTCTGTGAAGTGGCTCAGAGGACACTTTGTTTTGCAAAAACCCAAATAATTTGCACAGTCCATAGAATCAGCAACTTTGCTTTTGGAGAAAGAAGTGCCCGAATGCCCACTGAATTTAGTGGGACGAGGTGCTCATGGCAATTCCATGCCTAAACCTTCCTTGCTCATCTTCTATAGCTGAGCTAATTTGCACATACCCTGGTGAAGAAGTAAATTGGTGTTACAGTTTAAAAGGGATTAGGTGGGATCAGGTTTTTCATAGAGCCTGGTGCCTACCGGGGTGTTAAAAAGCCATCAAACTTTTGTGAGGGCTTCAATCCTGCTGCCTCTGAGCCCTGGAAGATGATGCATAATCCAGGGAAATTTTTGCAAAGCTAATCTTTACTGCCATGCCCAAAAAGCAGCTTGGTTACTTCCACGTAGCCACTGAGCCACTGAAGATGTGCTTTAAGCTTTAGAAATGCTCCACCACCCACAGCTCGGCCCCTGTGAGAATAGCTAATATCCACACAGTGATGGCAAAACGAGGGAACTTAGTAAAGTACTTCCATCTGTTTAGTTAATGCAACCTGACCATGTCCTAAGGGATATTCCCAAGGTCACACAGGCCAGGACCAGGCTGAGGGTGTACTGATGCACACTTTCTGACCTGTGGCTCCTCCAAAAAGGTGTGTTTTAGTTCCCATTCTCCCAGTGAGGCCCTTTTCCCCTCTCAGGGACTCCACTGGGTGAGCAGCACTCAGGCAGGCAGCCTGACCTTTTCTCCTGCCCTGGTGACAGATGATCTTCGCAGACATGTCAAAATATGTTCTTTCTACTCCCTCTCTCCTTTTCAGGGTGTCTTTTTATTGATTAGTCCAGGCAGGTAAATCTGAGCCTAAAGTAATTACTTTCTCTTTGTTTTATAAGGTCTCTGGGCCCAATATATTTTAAATGGCTTTCCTCCCCTTTAATGGTTATCAAATGATGTCCATCACTTCTCCTCTGTGACATTGTTGGCTGGTTACAGCTGGTTCAGACAATTCTGGGCAAACAGGCCTCTTAAAGATAATTAACATTCAAAAAGGTCAGTTATCCTTGCAGGTCTGCATGCTGATGATCAGCTGTGAGTAAGAGAGTTTAGCTACTGTTTATTATAAACACAGCTAAATCCATTTGTAAGAATCCCACACAGGTATGGTTTTCACTGCACAGCGTATGAATATTGAGCTTTTAATTTTATTCCATTTCTTCTACCAGCAAACTGCTCAGCTATTTCAGTGTCTGTAAACTGTTTACAAATCTCAGCTTCTCCTTCTGCCTCCTGTCTGCCCATCCCAGCACTCACCTCCTCAGTGTAATATTTGCATTTCTTTGTCCCATGACAGCATCAAAGAACATTTAATTAGGGCTTTTTGAGCTCTAACATATGAATCTACTCCCTTACTCATCTTGGCCTACCTCCCTGCTTCTTGATGAAATGCACTTGCTCCTGTCCTGCACATTTATCAGCTCCAGCTTGGCTCCTTCCAGCTGTGATTTATAAGGAACATGTACCCAAAGGAAATGTCTTTGAAGGTCAGGTGGGAAGAGCTGTTGCAGCTTGTCAGGATAAGTAATAGTTAATGCAGTACTTTCACATGCTTTCTTGTGTGCGTGTATATATATATAAAATATACGCACATATAAATTATTTTTTCTATATACACACATGTGCAAATGAATATATAGGCATGAGAAACAGCATTAGTCCATTAAGATGAGTAAGATGCATGGATGCTTTCCTGATCTGGAGCTACTGTGAGGGGAGTTGTGTGTGTTCTTGTGATACAGCTTCTTTACCAGAATATATTTAACAAATTGCAAGGCCTGAGGATGGTGATCAGATGGTAGGGGAGTTTTGCAGATACTGTCTTTCTATTTTGGCTGAAGAAAATGGCTTCGTCTATTTTATTGCACTTTTAAATGAGATTGAGACAGATAAAGATTTAACCCAAATTGCTGAGGTGAAAGAGTCCCAAGACTGACTGTATGGACAAAGCAGCTTTCCCAGAAAATGAGTGCTTATACAATTACGCATCTGACCCAAACAAGAGTGCCCATTAGAAACTGCAAATGAAAGCACTTTCTGAATGCATGTCCTCCTACAGACTGAACCTGAACTGAGGGTTTTCTTTCTTGAGAAAGCTGTGTCTGAAAACAAATGTTTTTTTGTTCTAGCTGCAAGGGTAGTTCATTAACACTGAGCTTCTGAGCTGCATTATCCCAGTGTTACATGTTTATCTGCCAGGTATTTGTCAAAGCAGGTTTCCCTGTGGACAAGGAAAGCAAAGGGAAAATGCGATTGTTAGCACGGATCACAAGTTCTGGCCAGCAGTTAGGTATCACCATGTCTGCCATATCTTTGATTTTCTCTTCAGTGCTTCTCTTTTGTGCAAAACTTGTTAAGTCTCATGATTCTGCATCCATAAATGACATGGCATGCAGGCAACTGCAGTGGCTTCAACAGAGGCATCTTAGGAACAAGCAAACCTTGTGAAGGTAATGGGTATATAAGGAATGAGCAACTTAGTGATAGTCAAATGGCTGTAATCATGATTGTTAATATCTAAGTTTCTGGGTTTGGGTGGTATATAAATGATAAAATGAGGGACAAAAAGGGTTTTGATCAAAACAGGCCCTTTATCTCTTCTACTTCTGTCACTTCTGAGAAGACAGGTCTGGAAGACAGTTTCTGAGAAGACACTTCTGAGAAGCCCAGGTCCTGCCCCACCATGGGTGCTAACACCCACAGCCCAGCATGGGGCTTTGGCAACTTTTTCTATTGGGATTGTAAAGAAATGCTTTTTCTGCTGAAGCTACATGCCTTGCCAGATCATAGCAGAGGGCTCAAGGGGGTTAGATTTTGGGGAGTCCAGATGGTCCCAGCAATTGTGAGTGTCACAGTGAGGGATGGTCGTTTGAGAAACAGATGTAGAATTTGTTTTATTTCACAAGACTGAACAAATCCATGAAAACATGCAGTCTCAGCCCATTTATACCCGCTGTCTTTATTTAAACTACTGCTAGAGGTAATCATTCAAAGCTGCTCAATTGCACTGATGACTTTGGGAAAGTCACTGCCGGCACCAGCCTGGACACTGTTGGACAATATGTTGCTGCAGGAGTAGGTGTCAGTTCTCCAGTTTCATTACTGCTGATGGTTATTACTGTCTCCTGGAAATCTCCCTCCCCCTGATGGCTAATCAATGAGCTTGGCATTGCTCTGAAAGAAGTCGTAGGTCAGTAGTAAAACTGCAACAATTAGCAAGTTTGCCTTTTGCGCCAAATATTGCAGCATATTTCCCCACCTCCTCCCCAAATAGTCTGCTTATTGAATTGTTACTTTTTTGACACTAACAGATGGTTCCTAGTGGCTGGCATCTGCAATATTTGGGAACAGATTGATGAAATTGATAATGACCAGTTTCTGCAACAGATGGCTTATAGACAGATTTCGGTGTAAACTGACAATGTTGCTTTTAAGGAGAAGTTTCCAATGAACCCACACATCACAGCTATGATTACAACATTATTTAGACCCTGAAAAATGGATCTAAGCTTAGCATAAGTGCTACGTAGTATCTACGACAAAGGTTAACGAAGATTGATTAGATAATTAGCATGGCTTTATTAGCCTTTCACCACAGCTGCACAATGTTCTTACATAAACATTCCCTGCCTAAAATTGCAGTGATGGTGTTTCAATATTTATTATGTGGATAGGCGAGAACTCAATTTATGTTAGAATATATAGTGGCCTCAGATTTGCAAACCTCATCTAACAAAAAACTATATACAACAAAATCATGCCATAGCATGAGTGAGCCCCATGCCATGGTGGGATGCAAACGTGCTGCCTGAAGCCATGGCTTTTCAAACCTACTCTCACTCATGTGAGTGGAGCACTATCGCACTTTCCAGTGTAGACAGGCCTGGAGTGTTGCTGTGGCTGCAGAATTGCTCTTGTGTGGTGGTCCTCTGCTCACCAACAAGGTTCTCCACAGCCTTTCAGAACAGCTGTGATGTGCCCCTCTTGGTTTTTTGGATAGCAAATGTAAAAACATCCTTGTGATGTGGTAGTGCTGTCATTTTGACAAGGGATTTTGTGGCTTCCACAGCATGAGAGGAGTCCAGGTTTGCAGCACCTTGGCAGCTGCAGGCATCTGAGATGTGGCTTGTGGTGCTTGCTGAGCCCTCTGACATCCCTATGTAGTGCAGTGCCAGGCTGGGGTTGCTCCTGGGTTTGATGGCATCATTGCATGTCCTGTGTCAGAGCAAATGCTCTTTTGCTTTGATCACCTATGCTTTGGGTAAAGATGGAATATTTACTTCAGTTGTGCTCGTGTAACTGTCTTAGTTGGTTTATCACCCATGCTTTAGCTGGCCACAGAAAATGGCTTCGGGCAGTCTGTTGGCTAAGCTAAGTGCCAAAGCCCTGAAGCATGGGCAGAGAGTGCTGCTGTGCTGCTGAGCTCCACAGCTGTGGCGCTCAGGCTCTCATCTTGCCACTTAACATCAGCTAGTTCATAAAGGCAGCATTCAAACGAGACATCCAGGAGAACAGTAATGCCCAGCACGCTTTTGCTTGTGTTGGAGATCTTTCCCACTTTTGTCACATTGCTTCATCCACTCCAAAACTGCTGAGGTCTTTGCTATCTGTGCTATTCTATGATTCTATTGTCTCTGTGTTTGTTGCCAATCACTGCAACAACTCAAGGTCTTTTGACACTGTGAAACGAACGATTCAAAGCTTGCCTGGACACCTCAATCTGTGCTTAAGCTCTCAGAAGTCAAATGTGGTGGAGCTGTAAGGCTGGTCAATGAAGATGTGTGCAGTGCGCACTCCTCATAAATTCACCTGCCTAAAGAAGACCCATCAGGGTGGCCTTGGGTAGACAGGGGTAGGGATGACTCTTCAGAAGGACCGTATTTGCATCTTTACTGGTAAAGCTGTTGATTGCTACCCTGGCACTGTTTTTCTAGCAATGAGAGAAGCCAGATACCATAGAGGGTACAACCACAGGAGGAATTCAGCTTTTTGTTGGTACAATTGGCACCATGGGATGGTTTTATTTGTTTCCCGCAACTGTATTTTTAAATTCAAGCACTTTTCCTGTAGGCAAAATTGAAATAGTTTAACTAAAATGAGTGGAAAACTAAACAAAACTGAGCAAAATCCCTTAGGGAATAGTAGTTTAACTGAAATCAGTTCCTTCGGTTGAATTGGACAAAGAGACTTTAAAACTAAGCTGCATTAATTTAACCAAGTAGTTCTGGAAATACGTGTTTTGTTTGGTGTTTTACAATGCAGAAGCGCAGTTAGTTAAAACTCTCTCAGCTCTCTGCCCTGCAGAGCTGCATTTCTCTGTTATTTTTCCCAAGAGAAATCACTTTTAATTTGTTTCTTCCTATTTTTCTGCATTTTTAAAATAGAAAAATGTGTTTTTCAAGCAGCTGCAGATGTCTGGGTGGCTGGGGATGGTGTTAGGGTCTCGCAGGAGCAAAGCCTCAGAACTACCTTTTTTCTGAGTGGCAGTTTCTCAGAGCTTTCCCTAAAATCTTCTCAGATGTGGTTCTGATACAGGCATTGTGATTGATGTACAATTTTCATTGGGTTTGAGTAGATCTGAGGATTTGATATCAACCTGAAATTGCATTGGTAAACACAGAATTGAATTTGGCTGCAACTATTTGCATCTACGATCAGATTGTGGGAAATAGTCGTCCAGCAAATGAAAATGAAATATTAAAAATCTTGAAGCCCTTTAATCCTTTTTGTTCTTATTTTCTTTCTCTTATATGAGTTTCCTTCGGTGTAGGAAAACAAAACCCTTGTGCAATACAAATGTATCAAACTGCTAAGGTCAGTTTATTTTACATAAATGCTGCTTTCACCGTCTTCTCTAGATTATTTTCAGCGCAAATCACTGCTGCTTGAATGTGCAGTGCTTATAATGATTCAAAAGCTATTATGGCTTCTGCTCCAAGGGATGATCTACTTCTGTAGCAGTGCCCAGAGAAATGTTCTGCTTCCTAATTGTTGCTCAAAGGCAGCTAATTTGCTCTTTTTCTGGTGTCAGGAAAAATGAGGCATGTTTGCTTTGGTTTTTTATTTATCTGGATTATGTGGGCTAAGCAGAGTGAGGGACATGGGGGTGGTTGGTATGAATGAAGGGATCTGCAGGTCTTAGCTGCAGGGTTCTCCCTTGGCATCTCAGTGCTGTCACTGAGGACATTTGAGTCTCTCGTCTAGTGAAAGGAAGGCTGTGGCATTTCTGCCCTTGCTGTTTGCACACAGCAGCCTGGGTTTGGTCTCGGAGGCTTGGGTTCAGGTCTGGGTCTATCCTCCTGAGCATGAGAAGGTCCCATCCTGGGACCATTTGAGTTTATTCCTGTTGTTATTCTTTCCCATGGGTTCTGGCTTCCCACGCACTCAGGAAGTCGTTTTTAGCACTCACCTACCCTCGGTGGTGTTGGCTGGGCAGTGTTCCTGGTGCTCAAGATAAGTCTCTTCCCAGTCTAGTACCTTTTTGATCAGGCTTTAAGGAAGTCTTGTTTTATCACAGCTACCATGTGTCTCAGCATCTCCCTGTTACTGATCAAACACAGCAGTTGTGGTGAGGGACCTATCTGCACATCATCACCATGTAATGAGGACACTTTTTGTGCCAGTGAGCTATAAGGCAGCTTGTTCTCCAGTTTGGTGAAGGTAAAATAATTCCATACCAAGGATAAACTGGAAACCAACCAGGATACTGAGTGTATTTTTTTTTCACTTGTAAAAATGGGAGAAGATATGTGGGATTTCACAAGGTTTATGAGCCAGTGATCTAATATCATCTCTGAGGTACAAGATTAAATGCTGACTGAAGTGTTTCTTCTTCTTTCCTTGTTTTAAGTGCCCAGTTCTTCTTTCTGCCCTTGCCAGATGACAGCCTCCCAGGAAACTCCTGCCAAGAGGCAATGGGAAACTTGGGTTGATTTTTAGGAAGAATGAGGGGGCTTCTGTCAGTAACCATCTCCTGGTGTAGAAATAAAGAAAATCAAAGGCTTGCCTGGAGCATCAGTGAGGATTTCGCACATTTAGCTTTTTAAAGGAAAATATACAGAGGAAAAAAGAGACACAGGGAGAACATTTTAGGAAATTTTCAGAAATAAAATATGGGCTGAAAACTGCGGCTTATACACAGTGTTACCGGGTACTTCTTGGGTTGCCTTATGACCATATAACTACAGGTAGTGCCATGCAGTTATCACACACTGATACATCCCAATGAAGTTTTTTGGGTGGGTGCTCCCACCCCCAGTCACTAGTGCCACAGGAGGTTTGAATCACAGCAAAATATCAACAAGAAAGTACATAAACTCTACCACATCAGAAATTGGAGCTTCAATCAAAACTTGAGGCTTGCTGCTGTAATGAATATTGAACTGTATTCTGGACTCCTAATAGACTCCGTAAAAAGGGGCATATTAAAAGGGCACACAGTTCCTACTACTTTCAGCAGATTCAGAGACTGATTCCTGGCTATTGCAATGAATAACAAAAATAAAATATTCATTCTGTTTTACTATTTGCTTTTTCTAACCTCCTGAGTCCCTAGAGCACTGTGGAATTGACGTGTATCTCTGAGCGATAGCAGCAAGAAAGCAACTGAAAGTAATTTTTAAATTGCTCTAAGTATAAGATTTATAATTTGAAAAATCCATGTGAGGAGCATTGCTTCTTGTTAGCGAAGGAATTTATGGGTTTAATATGTAAATGGTAAGTAGCAGCTCAGAGCTGGTCTCGACAGGAGGCTCGCCTATATTTTGGCTGCGGGCTGAGGCCCCAGGCAGATCTCATTTGGGCTTGGTAATGCCACAGTGGTGGAACTCACATGACCAAAGGTTTTAGGGACAAATCTCTTTCTGGGAAAAGCTGGCGTTGTAGAGTACATTACACTGGAACAGCCGTTCCAGCAAAAGTTCAAGAGACATTGAACAGGAGCCAGCTTTTCAGTGTTTATTAGTATCGCACTGATTTCTTTCCACCGCTGTAATGGTCTGGGTAGGAACCAGCCATCTCCTGGGATGTTTATTCCAGTAGAAAATGTGTTCACATCCAGAGTCAAAGGATTTAGGTAATAACAAGTTATTCTGCTAATTCTGATTCCTGTTTTTCAGATACTGCTGGCACACAGCTGCTGAAAGGGCAGGAAAAAAGGCACCTTTTCCTCTCTAGTGCCTGTGACATGCATAATCAATAGATGCTATTGGGTGCATTTCCAGTGTCTCAAAAAGGGATTTGCTTTAGAACTATTAGTACTTAATAAGCAGTTGATTGTTAAGGGAGTTTACTGAGGAGTAACAGCTATTTTGTATATACGTATAACTTGATCTGTGTATGAAATGTAATTCACAAGCATTGAAATCTTTTTTTAGAGCCCTCACTGGAATATGACATGTTTTGCTTCAAGCCTCGGTTGCACCTTTCAGGGTTGTACTAAGGCACCCAGCCGTCCATACAGCACTCCCTGGTTAGTGTTTGCCACCAGCTGATGGACAGTGTCCCACAAAAGTTAGACCTTTCAGGGACAAGTCCTGGCTACGAGGGATGTAGCAAGGCTCTGCCCCTTTTCCAGTGACTAATTCGCATGTGCTGTCACGCATCCGCACACTGTGGCACTTGCACATGCAGCTCTGGGAGAACTGCCTTTCAGATTTGGATAAATGCAGATGTTGAGTTTGGGACATATAAATGAGGTTTCTCTGGCTGATTCTGACCAATGGCTTCAGCGTGTTGGTGCTCCACAAAGCTTAGTCCCCCCATATTCTACCCCTGTTGACTGAAAGCACAGGCGAGCACCCCAGAAACACCCGGGTGTTCACTGCCCACCCCTTGTGAAGGTTACATGGGCTCAGCATCGTGTTGGCTCATTGACCTGCTTTAGCTTTTGTGCCTTTCACCCTCTTCTGCTCCCCACTTCCTATTGCTTCCTCCATCAGAACTACTCCCTCTGCCCCCCCTTGTCTCGCTCCACTTGCATCATGGCTTTGTTTGGTTTATGGATATATATTTTACTATTTTGGCTCCATCATTTTGTCTTTTGGGTCTGCATTTAGTACTGTTTTGCTTCTTTCCTTTTATTATCCCTATGTCCTGAATTGCTCAGTATATCACCAACTATCACTCTGTCGCTCTTTGCTATGCCCATTTACTGCTGCTGCTGCTTCAGGCTGTGGCTCAATCTAAACAAGCGGGTGGATAAATTACCTGGAGGGCTCATGTCGCACATCTTATGATCCATAGTCAGTACAGGAAGTCATGTTTTCCCTGGACATGAAATGATCTTTTCCCACTATGGGCTGTCGGATAATAAAGGAGGTGCTTACAGCAGAGTGGGCTTAAGGTGACAGGAAACTGGGAGTGATTTACCCACTCTGCTTTTATTTATAACTTGTCACTTCTCTTCTGGGGAAAAAAAAAAAAAGGGTGGTTTGACTTTCCATTTCTGGCTTGTGGAGTGGAGGGTCAAACCCAAGTTTTGACTTTATGATCCCATGACCCGAAATAATGTGACAAGAAGAGCAAAATGACAAATTACCGTTTAAAATGTGTGCAGCTGTCACTGAGTGTAAGTTGGGCACAGAAATTGATTTCATGGTATTTGCCTCCTACGTCGAGATAACAGCTTGAGCAACTCATTCAGTAGATTGTCAGTAATTTGAGGCACCTAGTCTCTCCCCAGATTCACAAAGTACCAAGTGTATTTTGTACACAGCAGCCCTACATCCTCAGTTTTGGGAACTAATGTGCTGTTGCTGCCCACAGCCAGTACCGTTATTAAAACAGGACAAAAATAGGTATTTACCATTGACACAGTTTGCATCACTGTGTCCATTTTCAAAGAAATTAATGAAAATTCATGAAAAAGTTTACTTTTTAAAGGTTTTCAGGTGGAAATAGTGATTTTTATGCTATAGTGCTCTGGGGTTCAGACCTGGCATCTAGGAGATGGATTGCATTTATGCGAGGCAGCTTTTGGAACCCACATGTGCTTGGGAGAGCAACCAGCAAGGGGCTGGGTGCTCAGGGAAGGGCTGATCCCCTTGTTTCTGTTTGCCACTGGGCTGAAGGCACTACTTAATTCTTGCTGTCACTCCTCACTCTGAATTTAATGGAACTACTTGGAAAATGAACATGCTTAATCAACATCTTGAACTTTTGTACTAATGGGAGGGAAATGGGGTTTTACAGCTCTGGAATATTGTCTCCCAATTTCTTTGCAGTGTGTACTGGCTTTAACAAGTTTTTTCCTTAATGGATACTGTTTTCCATATTACCATGTTAAATAATGCACAGAAGGCAGCTCAAATAATTAATAGCAAAAAAGAGGCATATAGTATCAGCAAGCTCTCTGTTCTGTGAGATGGAGTGGGGTGACGGAGTTGCACCTTCCTGGGTGACATCTTTCATGGTTCAGGGCACTGGGACCATCTGCTGCTCAGTAAAACCTCTTGTATTGATTTTGCTCATGGGTGTGGGCTGCTGGTTGTTGTTCCTTGATTTACTGGAGGGGGATTCTGCATTTCCATGTCCTGCACGGACAGAGCCTACTGGCTTTCCCAGTGATGCTGGCATTCCCACGTTGAAAAGTTAACTGTGCTTCCACATCCAAAATAACTACACATGGAGGGTGAGAAACAGCCTGGAGCTGTGTCCCAGCATGGATATGTGTGGTGGGGAGCAGGTTGAGGAGGGTATGAAGGCAGGAAAACAGCCACGTTACCACAGGGGCTGCTAATCTCCATGAGTCTTAAATAAGAAACTTCTAATACCTGAATTTCCCAAATTACATATTTTTCCTCTCTTGATTTCAAAACCTGAAATAATTTAATTGGCTCTGAGATTCTAGAAAACAGAAAGCATCACCCTCAGTCATACACCTCCTCTGCTTGTGTGCCTACTCAGTAGGTGATATTGAACTAAAAAAGACGTTAGCACTTTGCTGTGTAGTTACCTTCAAGCGCAGATGATGTTTGTGCTGTGGTGTTACAGCAATCACAGCAGAGCAGCAACTCTAATTGCCAGGCTATCTGTGAAATGTGGCATAACTCCCTTTGCAGAATCTCATACCGTGGCAAACATATCCAGTGAATAGATTGTCTTAAGCAGATAAAATAGGTCATATATTTTTAAATGGTAAAGGGGGTTTTCATTTGTTAGTGTTCCCGTTTCCAGTCACATAAGAGGATTTTCATCATACAAACTAGATCCTAAAAAAACAACCTCTGACATTATGAATTTATCTCTGCAACCATAATAAAATCTTCATTTTTGCTCCGTTTAACACAGCAGGTTTAAACAGCTATTTAGAATGACAAGGATAAATCTCTGTTCGCTATTCACAAAATAGGTCAAATGTATTAAAAACCCCCTGCTTTAATGTGACTTAATCACCAGATACTAACTTTGTGGTATGAAATACCCAGACTTCTTTGGGAGAGCAGCTTAGGAGTGAAAACTTACAGAAGTGCGGCCTGACCTGAGGCACCCAGTGTGATAAGTACAGCTGACTGCAGACACTCACATAGTTGTCCTTTCTGTGTGACCTACAAAAGCTCTCTTATGTTCCTGAAATAAATTATCTGGGGCAGAAACAGATGTGATGTGGTTTGGGGTCACAACTTGTGGCTCTCGCTGTACCTGGAGGTTGTTCCATTGCACCGATGCAGCAAAGAGCTGTCAGTGTCAGGGACCTGCAGCGCTTTTCTCTGGTCACATCTAGGGATGTGCTTAGGCAGGTGCTTAACTCAGAGCACACAAACCATCTCATTGACACTATGTGGAGCTGAAAAACACTTGTGCAATAAAGTACATCACACTGTTTGCTCAAACAAGAGCTCACGCCTGGCTCACAGAGGAATCAAAATCACAATCGGATGGAGTTAGCTGTATCACAGCAGATTCAGCTGAACATGTATGATATAGTTATTTAACAAGTAATTTTAGCTATTCATTTTTGGAAATACAGCAAGTGCACTAGGAGCAGCCGTTTGACCTTCACCTGAAATGCAGTAAAGTACTGCAACTGTTTGCTGGATGGTTGTTCTTATTTTCTTTTGTTTTAAAGAACTTCAACCTAGATTTCTGGGGATGCAGTGATCCCCTTCATCAGAACCACAGCCTCCCCATCCCATAGCTACAGCTGTAGGATCCTTATAGCTGTACGTACTTGTTTCCCAGTGTCCAAGGGTTGTGCTCGGGATGAGGTGTTCAGACGTCACAGGACGTGCTGAGATAAATGAGTGTGAACTTGGCAATTAAATTTCCAGCCACCTTCACAGTTGTGGACATGCACAAATGGAACTGATGGAGTTTCCTTTGCCTGCTAAAGGAAGCATGAAACACATTATTTTATACCCAAAGTTTTTAGCAGACCCATGAGGGACTTCTAATTAGAGAGCTAATGTGCACTTTGCCAGTGATTAGGTAAACACATTTTTTTGTTATTTATAATAGCTTCCATCACACGGATTCAACTAATTACAAAAACTTCCCTTGTAGAAGCCATTTACAATTGTAATTCCAATTATTTTTTGATAACTCAGAAACATTTTTCCTCCTATTCATCAGAAAGCAGAAAGTTAATACATTCATTACCATGCTGAATGGCTGATTTGAAACCAACCATGGATTACAAAGTCAGACTGAAGGTGAAAAAAACAAGGCTTTGCTGTGAAGGAAGTTGGGAGTGGAAAAAAGCTGTGAAAAACCCCAATAACACATTACTGTAAAAACATGAATCATTGTAGAAACGCAATGGTACATTTGCAGCTTGAATACTCTGGTGTTGAACAAGCCATTTTGTAATAGCAGTAGCAGAAAGTCAGGGACATGTGTTTGCCCAAAATATCCTCTCTGAAATTTCTGCAGCTTAAAGAAACCTGTTCAATGGACATAAATCAGGTAATGTCAGACCCCCATTAACTCACATGGGGGCTAAAATGAATCTGGATACAAAGAAAAGCTGTGGCTTGTATTTGAAATCACTGCGTGCAGTGAAATAGGAACAGCCCACTGGTCCATTTTGCTCTCTCCATACTCAGCCATGTGCTGAGGCTGCTGTTTCCCAGCCCACAGCTGGCTGGGAGCCTGAGCTCCACCTGTGTGCCAGCCTGGGATGTACAACGTATCTGCAGGCTGACCTTGGCTGTTTCCTTCCCAGAACAGAACTGCTTTTGATTGGGTTAGTTTTCCACCAATTTTAAGGAGAGCAGGGAGAGCGCTCTAAGGATGCTGGAGGATGGGGCTCATTGCCACTGCATCCCAGAGACATACCCCAAATCCCACACCAGTCTGTTGGAAATTGTAGGTGTCTGTCATGTGATAGCTTTGCCTTTAAAAACATCAGCTTTAAGGCAAAACATAAAAGGAGCAAAGGTCCAAGGTGCCTTCGTAAGCACTGCAGGATGACAGTGAGTCTTCTGATCCAAAAAATTACAGGTCAGTCCTCCCTGCTGTGCATCTCCTTAAGTTATGTGCTTTCAGAGGAGCTGCACTGATTTACAGCCTAGCCAAGGAACAAATGCATTTCTTTTAACCTAAATGGCCTTTTATTTTTAATGTACCCAATCTAGGAATTAAACATCCCATCTGATCTCCCATTTGTAATTTTATTACACAGAGCTGTAAAACATATACAGCCTTTTTCTCTGAAAAGTGATTATGCTCTTTGTTACACAGTCATCTAAAATCCTACAAAATTCGCTTCCAACTCCCAGTTCTTGTATGCCAAACTCCAAATTTAGAGCCCTATAAAACTAGTTTCTTGAATTCAGTGTGAAAGGCTTTGATTTTGGTACATAAATACTTTAAGAAATGTATTCTTATTATCTTTTACCTTCTCCAAATAGTTATTTAAACACATTTTTTTGGAAGACAGTTTTAGCTCTCATAAATGAATTGCTGCCTAAAATGGGTTCCACAAGCCACGAATGCAGCATTTAGGTCAGAAAACACAAAATGTTTTACTTTTGAAATACATCTTGCAAGGCAGCTGCGTGTCTTTTGAAGGTGCGAACTCAGAAGGTCCATCTCAGCCTGGTTTTCTTAACTGGGTAAAGCTGACAAGTGACATTTGGGAACCATCTGTCCTGACACTGGGGGACTGAGACATCTTGGAAAAGGCTTTGCAGGCAGAGGCAGGGAGAAAGAGGAGGGATGTGAAGGATGTTACCTTTGAACACAATGGGGGCAGATTTGACCTCCTTGGTCCTTAAAAGACATACCCTTTAATCTGGCTGTGCTTTTATCACAGCCACTGTTACCAACACTACTGATGTGCTCCAAATACATGTGCAGAAAGTATAACAAGGCGTGAGGGCTCAGCCACTTCTCTGAGGGCACCAAACTCATCCAGCAGCCTTCACCTTTCCTGGACATAAGAAATGTTTCAGTGATCATCTATTGCCTCACCCTCCTGAACCCTTTTGGGTACCCCTGCTCTCCTAGCTGGCTTTTTTTAACTCAGTCTGGAGATAAATGCCACATTTCCCTGTTACCGGTACTGTGCTGTCACATTAACTGCAGCTTTTGCTAAGACAGACCCTGATTTGCTTTCAACAATTTAACAGTCAGACACAGTTGCTTTAGACCTGGTTAACACAAATCTTCCCTTGCAGCCTTGTTGGACTGAATAAATCTGATCACGGGAGCAAAACACTCTGAGGCTGTGAGGGTTCAATGGCAAAAAACATGGAGAAAAATGGGTCTAGGGGCTAGCATTCTCTAGAAGAGAAACCATAGCTGATTTTCTGCTGAATATTGGGCCTCAGAACCCAAGGATGAAAAGATTTCCTCTAGGCCTGAGTCACTGCTGAGCTGGCATTGCTGTATATACTGTGCCGCGTCCCAGCCGACTACTTGCTCCCTTCCCGCCATGTCTCTGAAAACAAGCCTCTGAGCCAAAGCAAAGGCTCATTCTTCTTCCTTTCTTCTTCTTTACCCTGCTCTGGTGGTGGGATGAGACTAAAACCGGGAGGGAGATAAGCTCTGTCACAGGTTGGAGGTGCAGACCAGTAACTTCAGGTTGGATACTGCTGGGTATTTCCTGGGGATTCTAGGATCATAAGAGATTTTATGCTAGAGAACCAGAGCTTAGACTGACTCATCCCTGACAGCTAATGAGCATGGAGAGGAGACAAACTGGTAGATCAACACAGCTGAAGTGTTTTCCAGCATTCAGCTGTCTTTGGAGCTCTATAAAGCAATGGATGCATTAAAGTGTTGTGATGGCTCACAAAGGCATGGGTAGCAGCCTGTCTGTCCTTGCCAAGCTCTGGACCTGGGATGGAGACCACTAAGAGAGCAAATACCAGCAAATGTGTTTGTCATCTCTTCAGCTTTTTGGAGAGCCACATCCGTAGTAAAGGCCAGATTGCCTCAGTAAATGAATAAACACAGGTAATGAGTCCTAGAGCAAAGCACCTTGGGTGACTTCTGTGGAGGAGTCTGGGAGGGTTTGTGCTTTTCTGCACTCGTCTCTGAAGAGCTGATCCTCCTGCCTCACCAGCCTGAGCACGGCAGCCTGTACAGCCCCAAAGCTTAATCTAGGCAGTAGGAAAAAGATGCTCACTGCTGTTAATAAGCAAAGGGACCAACGAGGCTGGAGCAGAGGGAATGCACTTAACAGCCCCACCTGAACAGGCAGCCTCCTTGTGACAGCACTTTGCTGGAAAGGATCCATTTGCTTCACAACCCAAACCAGCAATTTGCAGGCAGGGCTCTTTCATCCTCATCGTAAAGATGATTACTCTGAAGGGAACACCATGTCTGAGGTGTGCCAGAGCCACAAAGGCTCAACGATCCTTTCAACCCACTGGGGTTGCTTTGTTGGCCTCCAAAGTGACCAAGAAATGCTGGTAGGGAAATAGCACTGAAGGAGCAGATACAACTTCTAAGGTTCTAACACTCCCATGGGAGGAGGGAAACTGCAAGGAGAGCTGAACCAGTGTGGACTTGTTGAGCAGGTCAGCAAATGGTGACGATGCAATGAGCATATTGCCTATGTGAGAGTATAAGTCTCCATAGGAAAAAGCTTTGCAACGGTTTCTTCTCTGCCCTAGACTCACTGTCATCTTAAAATTCTCTGCAAATATGAAAACAAATCACGCCGTCAAGAAATCATGCATTAGAAACAAATTATGGTCTCTAAATGCGTCTTGGCAATATAATTGATACACTGTGAGGATGCGAAATAATTGAAAAAGTAGGGGGGGACATGCAGGATAAATGACTAAAATAGAAAGTAATGAACACGTGTAAATAAGAGCCACAATCAATAAATACAAATTACTGTGTGACAAACTGTAAGTAATCAGAGCATTTGGGGCCTGAAATGTGATCCTTCTTGAGGGAAAGCTTGGGTTAGTGAATCTGCAAAAGCCTTACAGAAGGAAACAAGAAGAGATGAGGTTGTCAGGGCTCTTTGAACTGGCAGACACAATGATCAGCCCCTGGATTCATTACTCACAGACTTCACCAGTAATATGGAAGTAAGACGCGTTACCAGCCCACTTCCCACCTCCACCCCGAAGTACAATTGATCCTGGCAGGAGTGATGTCACCAGCCTTTCTCACACCACTATAGATAGATTAAAAAAATAGGGATGGCATTTGTCTTCCCTAATTTAGCCATGTAGATGATGCTTTTGTTGGCAAACTTGTCTCTTGATTCACTCCACTTTTCCCCTCCATCCCGAACGTCTCAGAAAGCCTTGTGATGTTCAGAAATAAATGGTCACTGTCCCTAGCTTCTTCTGCAGATGCATGTTTCAAGGCAGTTTTTGTCCAGCATGTAAAATTTTAACCCTTCTCTTTGTTTCCAGGTCCTAAATCCTTTCCAGATTCCCAGGATTAAATTCTTGTCAAGACCAGCCTGTGCCAAGACTTCAGTGCGAGCAGGACTGCAGCCTGGATTAGAGATGAGGCTCAGCTGCTGCTGCAGAGGTTATCAAGCAGCCAGAGATCAGTACTAAGGATGGGCCCAGCAGTGTGGGAAGAGATTTGGAATGGATGATGGTAGCAGACTTACACCCTGGCCTGGGTGACTCTTGGCTTCTGAAAACCAAGGTGAGGGATGACACTTGGACCTTCATTTGCTGTCCCTGAATATGGTTGCTTTGTCTTAGGATGTCTTTATCTTCTTGCACAGAGCACAGCAGGAAGGTCCTTGTCCACCTGCCTGCCATGGGTGGACTAAATCCCAGAGAGTCTGGCGAATCACAGACTAGTTTGGGTTGGAAAAAACCTTAAAGCTCATCCAGTTCCAACCCCCTGCCACGGGCAGGGACACCTTCCACTAGAGCAGGTTGCTCCAAGCCCCATCCAACCTGGCCTTGAACACTGCCAGGGATGGGGCAGCCACAGCTTCTCTGGGCACCTTGTGCCAGCGCCTCAGCACCCTCACAGGGAACAACTTGTGCCTAAGATCTCATCTCAATCTCTCCTCTGGCAGGTTAAAGCCATTCCCCTTGTCCTGTCCCTACAGGCCCTTGCCCAAAGCCCCTCTCCAGGTTTGTTGTTGGCCCCTTTAGGCACTGGGAGGTGCTCAAAGATCTCCGTGGAGCCTTCTCTTCTCCAGGCTGAACAATTCCCAGTTGCTGTGAGTTTATATCTAATTAGATACAAGTGGGTTTGTGTTAAATGCAGTGATTGCCCCCCTCCACCTTGCTGCTGGCTTGCAGATGGTATCATGTGCTCCATGTCTAGGAGTAATAAGAAGAAAAGCAATGACATTAAAATGCAAACTGTTGTTGGTGGTTATTCCCATTGATAATCCTTTACCCTTTAATAGCATGGAATCCATCATGTTATGCCTTATTTCAGCTGTGACTGCTCCTGAGAAGAGACGTAGGTCACATCGTGTTGAATGCAGTGCCTTTGAGAAGTGCTCACAGTGCAGTTTTCAGGTACCGGGGGGAAGGGTGGCTTTGCCACTCCATTTTATTGCCATGCTGGCACTCGCACTTGGCCAAAAGTGGTGGAAAATGTCACTAACTAAAGCTGGCTGTGAGGCTGTAACCACGCTGTGTGATGTAAGTGATGGCTGGGGGTGTGAAGCAAGAGAGAGGCAGCCCTGGAGTTCACAAATGCAAGGAGCTGCTGCTGGGGAAAGGGAAAAAGGGGGAGAAGTTTAGAAGTTTTAGAATACAGCTGAAAACAAGGTTCACCCAGCACATTGTGTGTCTCTACAGCAGCCCCATTAAGTTAATGTTGTGCCGTGACTTGCACCACAGATCCTGGGGAGATGGAGCAGCCAAAGAGTCCTGACTTCATTGTAACCCTACAAGCAATAGGTTGGGACATAGTCGTGTTCTCTGGTTTAACAGAGGATTTCATGAGACTCAATTAGCAAGGTTATTAATCAATTATGTTAAGCAGATGAGCAATCAGATCCCCTGTTCTACAGTGATTCAGCTCATTGTTCAAACTTAATTAACACACAGGCTTGGGGACAAAATAAGGATAAAATAAAGGCAGAAAACCTCCAAACCCTACAGAAGAATCTGTTAGGAGAGAATGATTTCAGCTGAGGATGGAAACTGGGCTTGAGACCAGGTGGGACGACAGTCCTGCTCCAAGAGGATATTAGAGTTATTCTGGGTAGTTTAACAACCAGCCTGATGCTTGTCTCTACCACTGCATCCAGCTGAGCCAAACTGTGCTCTCCTGCTTGCCAACATAAATCTATGGCAATTCCATCTGTGTAACAGAATAGTGCCCACCTTCCAAAGCTGGCCAATGTCATATGTGACAAGGGAGGAGTGCAGCATATGTATTTATTTGCACACTATCTCCTCCGGCTGTTGCAGTAGGAATGGAGGTGAGCTGCAGCATTAGTGTCACTTACAACCACAGAAGTTCATTGTAGGTGTCGGATTCTTACGTGGCTTGTACCAAAAGCAAGGGGAATATCGATCTTCTGTAACAGCCCCTTGTAACCCCAAGTGTTTCAGTAGCCTACATTAATCTGTGAAAACCTACATCTTGTTACCGTCTCAGTTTTATTTAGTTTTACTTTAGGCTAGTAGTTATTTAGGGCAATTCTTTGCCAGTTGTGATAAATTGATACATCATCTGTGATGGAGCAAAACTGTGTCTGCATGCTCCTAACTGTAAGACTCTTACGTAAATGTATTTGCATTAACAGGATTTGTGATATTCAACATAGAAAAAACAGTGTCAAAAACCTGCAAGTCTCTCAGAATCTGAAAATAACGTCAGAGTTAATACGTTAACAAAGCATACACCAACATGCTTCTGGATCTCTCAAAAAATACGCTCTGGGGTTGATTTCCCATGTTTAAGGGCCAGATTGCAAATGCATTGCCTGGGAATGGAAATAGAGTCATGCTTCAGCAATGATTTTTATTGAGTTAACTATAGATGAGAAAAGGCAGTTACTACCTGGCAAAGACTCTGCGTTTTTAGTTTTCTTTACAAACTCTCCCTGCCCAACCTTTTAGTGTGGAATTGCAGAAATTTATAGTGATACACGAAAGATGCTGATACTCAAGAACAGTAGCTGCCAGATACAGTATTTCTTCCTTAAATCTGTTGTCAGCAGAGCGGTTTCTTGAACAGCTACAGCTGGGAGGGTGGCTTCATACCCATTGAATGCACACATTAGAGCTTTTTACATACTTCTGCCTCATTACTGGGCTGATACACTGCTGGCAAAACCTGACTTTGCTCCTGGCCTTGCTCTTCCCTTGCTCCAGAGTGCCACAAAGTGCTCTGTGGGTTTTTTAATCCTAGTTTTCAGGGATTCATTTCAAGCAGTTACTAGATACGGCACACCGGGGATAGGGCCAACCCAGCTTGTAGCAGGAACCAGCCTCTGCAGTTTATGGCTTGAACTGCTCAAGTCAGTGGGAATTTTCCACTGAGGAAAAGCAGGCTCCGGCCTGAAAGCAGCGGGTGGGGGTGCTATGCCCATGCACGGTGGGTCTGTCCCTCTCTTTTGCAGCTCACCTAAATATATATGTTTCACCATTTTCTTTCTCTTTTTTTCTAAGACTGCCTAAAGCCTGCTCTTCACTCTGCCTCCCCCTCTGAAATAGATGGTCTAGTTTCAAAGATGGGAGTGCTCAGAAAGTCAAAAGCTTATTAATAGCTCTCGGCCTCCTTTTTAATCTATTCAAAAAGCCATACAGTGTGCAAAGCTGTTGTGACATGACTTTTCTTTTTAATATATCTCACCCTTTGACTGTCAGTATTTAAGGAAAAATGAAACTAATCATCAGCGAAGGCTGTAATGATGCTGTTTTACAGCTGGTGTGGAGCTCAGTGGAAAGTTTTATGAGAGAAAATAGACGACTCGGAGAGAGTGTGTGTGTGTGTGTGTGCATCTCACAGTAGAAGCTTCTCAGAACAAACCCAGACAGTATAGTCATTAGCAAAATAATATCAGTAAGGTAAGGAAAGGAAAATATTTATATATGGAAAAACAGGGCAAAAAAAAAAAGGCTATTTCTTTGTAAATGGTTAATCTTGTAATTTTGTCATGTATACCCCTTTCCATGCAGAGGTATCAGCCTCCCCAGTGTGGTATTGCCTGGTCTCGCAGATGTTAGTGAGGATGCAAAGTAGACTGTTCAGGTGCAGCTGGACTCGCTGTCGTCCTGGTAAGAGCCATCCCTGCTGATCATGTTACTTTAAGCCCAAACTGACTTGTCACTGTTGCTGGAGCAACATTTCAACCACAGACACTCTTCAGTAACACTAGGGAAGCAAAGGCCTGTATCCCTTGGCAGGGAATTAATGACAATTAGTCCAAGATCCTTGTCCAAAATGGAGGACAGAATCATAGAAATCACTGCAGCTTACCAGGACATGACAGGTGGGATGTAATAATCTACCCAGAGTATTTTAATGTATGAAAACAATGTACCAATTCGCAGCATTTAGCCCCATATAAGTTGTTACAGAAGAGATCAGTGATGTATGGGTGATGCCTCGACCTTGTATGAGGCATGGAAGAAATTCTGAGTGGTTATGCCATAACCAGGAGAGTCTAAAGACAGCAGTGACCAATGCAGGGAGCTTGCAATGTGAGGGACCTGCCAGTTTTGTGCCCAGCAGCTCCTCAGAGATGGCAGCGATGCAGCTGGCTGGGCTATCGAGGGGTCCGGTCCCTATATACACCAGGAGATCACCTTTGCTCCCCCAACTATTCCGTCACTTTTTGGCCTTGACAAACACTTGTCAGGGCAGGTGATCATAACTCTGTGTGTATGTGTGTGTGTGTGTGTGTGTGCACACACACGTATATATATACACACACACATATGTATATAAATACTGTGTGTGTACATATACACATTATGGGCTTTTTTATATATATATATATACACAAACACATTTGTATATACAAAAGAGGGGGGGATTATATGCACATCTATGCATGTGTAATACAAAACAAAGCTTGCAAGATGCCTGCAATTTTGAATGTAGAGGGGTTATTAAAAAAGAGCACTCCAATCACGAACCCTTCCTGACAACTGAAATCTCATCTGAAACTCACGCCCTCTTAAGCTTCAGATTTGCTTTGCTTCCCTTCCAGCCCTCAGTGCTACAGTAGCTGACATCTGGTGCAGCTGCAGCACTTAAACACGGAAGCTCAAACAAACACTTCAAAGAGTCTCCGAGTGGTTTTGGAAAGGGGAAACCCATTTGTTCTCAGAGTCAGGTAAGGCAGCATACTGCAACAAACATGTGGTACCTACAGTAAAAATAACTAATGAGTGCAGTCAATGTAACACAAACTTGAGGCAGGTTCTGAACCTACATGACACAACTCAGCCAATGGTGTACAGATGGACAAGTTAGTTATAAATCATCTGATGATAATTGCACAAAAGTTTGAAAATAGGTTTCATGCTTTAATGTGGTACTTCAATATTGCCCATACAGAGGAAATGACACTTTTAACTCTGTAATTAGCACTGTACTAATGTTGGCTGTTTAAATTAGCTAATAATATTAAAGAGGAGCTCTAATTTAAAAACAGAGACACAAACCCAGGTATTTCTAAGAGAGGATGGCTTCTCACCTATTGTATTCAATATAATTTTGTCTTCATTTATACTGTAGATAATGGCCACTGTAGAATGGGGCTGTGTTTATAGCATTGCCCTGGTCACCTTCCGAAGAGCCAGAAAAACATCACAATTTGCAAACTGAGGAGGAAATAAAAATTAAGGCCCCCCCTCCTGCCTCTGGTAGTTCCTTAAGAATCAATTTTGATGTAATTTGAAAAGTTCTGATTTTGGTACAGTTATTACTTTCCATTTGGAAAATTAAGATACATCTTCTTAGAGACTTCACATTAACTTCACAGATTATAGCTGATGTTGAGCAGAGATATAAGGTATAAACCAAATACAAAAGACCATCCATTTTCATGTATGCTGATTCAAGCTTCTGCAGTGTTTTTGATCCCCAAAGTTTAATAAAATACAGCACAGGCAATAAGGAGTCGCAGACAAATTAAAATTTATTGAGACAGACAAAAATGCAACTATTTCAGACTACAGTTAAGCATTTACAGTTAACCAAAGATAGCCAAATGCTCACACTCCACTGAACTCCTTATGGAAAAAGCATTCAGAATTTACTATGCAATTCTACTTACTATGGTAGTCTACATCCATCTACAGTAGGGACATCAAACTGAAACACGTAATATTTGGATCTCTCCTTACAGATCTACACATTTAACAGTAACGGACATCAACAGCATTGAGAAAAGTATAAAAAGACCAAAACCCACCTACTGTAGAAAGGGCTTTTTTGATGTATAGTAACTGTACAAAGCGGTCTATGTATTAAAGGAACTTGAATGGCATACAGAAGGGACTGCAGTAAAAGCCAACCAATGTAGGAAGCTAAGCTGGATCTGGTGGTCTGTATCAAGAGGTGACCTCAGATCTACGTCATTTGCTGCTTGAGGGGAAAAATGCTACAAAACTTCTAATATCAAAATATTCCCATGCCAAAAATGTACACTGAAACAGACTAGGCTGGAGAGGCAAAGAGAAGCATTCACTAACAAACAGTGTTGCTTTAAATATAAACTTTACATTTTTAATATAAACGGTAGAATAAATATTAAATAAACACTTCAAATGGTTTAAAATAATAGTACAGAATAGGTTAAAAAACAAAGGCAAAGAAAAGGATTCTTTGTGTTCACAGCAAAGACCAGTAATGACCCAAAAAAACCAACTGTGCCGAAATCTGAACTCAAGGTTTTGATTTAACCACAATAGTTAAAAGGAACATAAAGCAATACCTAACAGTATTTCATGGTCTCTAATATGAAAAGAAAATGAGATTAAAAATTGGTTTGTGTCTCTAAAAGAATGGGACAACTCTGATTTCATTTTTCACAATGAGCAAATGTTTGTAAGGTTAATGACTTGATGCAGATGGGAAGTCTTGCTTTGCAGAAAGCAGAAGCAAGAGAGAGGAATTAAATTAAGCTGGAAGCAAATTAAATCCTTTACAAAGCATGAAGAATGAAAGGGGCCTCATCTGGAAGAGCACTGGTTCTTGGTAGAATTGCTGGTTTCTTTTGAAGAAATTAAATGTTTTCTCAATGCAGCTTCCCAAATTGGACATACACACACACATATGCACACACGTATATGTGTATAAATGTATATATACACACACAGATGTATCCATAGGCTGCAGATCCCCCAACCTGTGCAGGATGCTAGTGGATCACGAATGGGTTTTGCTAAATAGCCTTGTAATATTTGGGAACTTGGTCTTAAAGCAATCTATAGTCGGAGCTGCCCTCCCAAGCACGACAGCTCATCCGTCCTGCTCCAGCCTAGGCTGTGACACCCTGTGATTTGCTGCTACTCTTTTTAAACTCTTTGTAGTCGTACCCAACTGAACTAGTCAATAAAATGGTATTTTTCCAATGCTGGCCCTGATGCAGAAGAACATTTGCACAATGGAAGCAGGTAACTGAATGATCACCTGGCTGGGGGCCTCTTCCTGAATCCAGGCCAGTGGGCTTAAAACATACTCGTGTGTGTTTGTCTCTGTATGAAGGGAAATGTGCTACCAGAGATCAGCTGAACCACCCAAGGCATCTCTTGCCTGCATGGTGCTGTTTGACTGGGATCCACAGCATTGAGTTGGTGAATTTGAGAGACAGTAATTGTGTTATAGTTTGAGATAAAGGTGTAAAACCTTCCAGCTCTGATTTGGAATAGATGCATGCGAGAGATTACAACTAGGAAAGGCCCAGTGGTGTTAAGAAATGGATGGTGGTGGCATGTCTGCTCATGTAAACTGAAGAATGGCCACATTCACTTTTAAAGGCTTATTAACAGCTTCTCTTTAATCATCTTGCACATTTGCATGTGACACTGAAGGGCTGCAGTCTTGGACCCTAGAGCTGCCTGCAAGGGCTTGGTTAGACAGGCTTTACCCTGCTGAGATGCTGGCTGAACGGATTTATTATGTGGCCTTTGAAGTAAGGCATAGCTCCAAGATAAGCTGTTGCAAAGGGACACAGGACTGCAGGAAATAGTTGTGTGGAGAATGGGTCCAGTCAGGAGGATAAGCATAACTCCACTGATTGCGGACCTCAGTTTTATGTCAGGGTGAAATGGTAACTCTGTGCCTTAGGCAGGTCCTGCAGAGGACAGCAGAGCTATACCCAAAGTATGGGTTTAAGTAATAAAATACCAGAAGGAAATCAGCCAAGATGTTTGAGAAGCTACTGATGGATTTCAACTGCTTCTCACAAAACGACACTATTTAGGTAAGCAGAAATGCTGGTTGTTTCTGATTTTGAAATAAATTATCAAAAGTGATAGGAAACCCAAAGGGATTTGCGCAGGGCAGATTGCAGGCCACTCGCAAATGACTGTGATGGCAGATTTCTGGGAGGATGCAGGGGCGTGAAACAACAGACAACAAATTCCTCACGATTTTACACATCCTTCTGCATTAACAACAATTATGCAGGCTTGCTCTTTGCTGCAGGGCCATTGATCTAGATAAATAGAAAATTGAAAGAGGAGAAACCAACTGAGCCCCTAGAACACATGGTGTCTGAAAGGAGTTCCTCTTTGTATTGCTCTTCTGACCATGTCTGAAAGCAGACATCCTACACAGAGGGCTGAGGACCACAGCTCTAGGGCCAGTGTCCCTAAAACGTTGTCTTCTGCCAAACACGTTTTCCTGCTTTTCAGTGAATATGAAACCAGCCAAGTGTTGACTCCATAATGTCCCCACCTCTATAACCAACACTAACTCAGAGGGAAAAAATAAATCAATCTGATTAGTTCTCTGTGTAATAAGCACATTTTTAATTCTGCAAAATAACTCACAGACAAACCACAAGCACTACTAAAATACTTACTTACATCTGCGACCTAATGCAAGAGTGGGGTTAAGGTACCTCCTTCTGTTTCTGAAAACAGCAAAAAGAATACAAGGTCACCACAGTACATTACTGCATCAGAGAACTGCAATGGGAAAGGACACAGAAAAGAATTTAATGTCAATATGCTGTGATACAATTGAAGAGCTATGAATATATGGGGGACACTGAGGGAATCACAAGACTGTATTTTTAATACTATTCTCTTTCACGTGTGTTTATTACAAGTGTGCAGCTTGTCACACTGAGCACAGGGTTATGCTTTTGAAACATGATCACCGAAAGTTGCCTTTTTAAACAGGCCAAATAAATATTAACTATTGAAATTAAAGAAATGACAGCTTATTACATTTGATGGTTAGTGTCTTTGACAGCTTTATAATGTTGGAATGAGGGATTGCTAACGGAAAATGAAGAACAGGCAGATCTACAGCATGTGAGCAGGAAGCAGAGGCTGCCTGCGCAATGTTAGTGCAACTCTTAGTGCAAATGAGTTCAGACAGAAGCTGAGGAACAGATATGGAGGTGGTTACGATGCTATACATTCACATAACACTCTAAGGAAAGGCAGATGGACTCTGTTCCTGCCTGTAGGGCTTGGCCCATGATAGCTGCAGGTTCTCAGCATCTCTTATGATGAAGGCTATGTTTCCTTAACCAAACAAAGTGTCAGTGAGCTGGTCTATGGTCTGGTGGGTGCTTTGCCTTCAGTGTGGGCTGGACTAAGCCTGCTGGACTCATTCTAAGAGAATGTGAAGAAGAGAAAATCCCACCAGTGGGTTTTTTTCTGGATTAAATCCCTGGTGCTGGACAGCCAGAAGTCACTATCCGAAGAGACTTAGTTACTCTTTACTGGAATGTAACAAACATGGACTAGAAAATGAGGCACCTACATTTCCTTCTTCGTGAAAGAAAAATAACTGTTTCTGATGATATGATCCAGCTAACAATTTATGACACAAATTCCTTAACATGAGAAGGGTTTCTAAGCTTTGTACTGGTTCATTGAGCCCCTTCTGCAATTCTTCTTTCGCAAGATTTATCTCATAAACTGTGAAAGTGAGGATGAAGACATGAAATGTTTTTGAAACAAAACTCATTGCCCCTGCGGATAGAACAAAAATGCTCCAAACCAAGTGAACAAAAGCTGTATTCCAAACAGTCCTTGCTGTAAAAAAAAAAAAGCTGTCTCCTAAATTAAATAGACTATACAAAATTAAACTCAGTAGAGAGGGAATATTTGTGCCAGGTACTCTCAGATACAATTGCAGAGATATGATATGACTTGCAATATTGTGCAAAACGTAAGTCCTCATTATGATGGGCACTACCATATATAACCAATTTCATCATCCTTATCATCATCTTCATCTTCATCGTCTTCATTAGCTGCTCTTACATGAACCTTCAGTTTCCCTTCTTTGTCTTTCTTTGCTGCTTCAGGTTCCTCTTCCAAATCATCCAACAATACAACAGATCCACCACTGCCAAAATCCCCTGAGGTTTCTTGCTCTTCTTCTGAAACAGGTGAGGAGGAAAGGTCATTCCCTCACATGATACCACATCCCTTGTCCATTACTACCCTTGTCATTCAAGCCACTATCACTTGCAATGTTACTTTTAAAATTCATTGGTTTAGCTATTCATGAAACAACCTCTAAATTTAAATGTTCTTCCAGAACTGGGATAAATATATATCAATTTACTGTGAAACATACTTGCATAAAGAAATATGTATTGCCCTCCTCCTAGAGACTCGACTGGAGAGTCTCAGTTCCCATACATGCAGGCCAGAAAATCATTATGCATTTATAAATACTCTCATCCCATCACAACTCTATAAACCAGGCTAAAAATATGCCACAAAATTGTTTTATTTGACTGCATAAACTATGCTCTGCAAATGTAGCTATTCGGCCTAACATCTGTGGTGTGATTCTGGGCATCTCAGACCTCCTAGGTTCCCTTTTCTGTTCCTTCTTGAAGAAGAAAGCTGCAGCCACAACCATGGCTGAAGCACGCTGAAGGAATGCAGCTGAGCTCTTGCTTGCCTAGGTGTAACAGCTAATTGGTGATTTCACATGTGTAAGTAATAGTGTCCTGTCAGCAATTTTATTGGGCTTAGTTATTAATTTATAAAACTGTACACATTTAGGCTTTCCTTTGTCTGGAAAGACATTATTCAAGTCCCAGTAAATGCGCATTCCAGAGTATACAGAACAACATATTTAATAACCATGCATAGCAATCCCATAGCCTTAATTTTAGTATCAATTACTACATTTTCCAGGCTGGTAGGACACATATCACTGGTTGTTTCCTGTTAACTTCTGCTCGACCACCCCTCCCCCCAGCCCAAAGGACCAGTATGTATATACGGGCCCCATTGGTAGTGTAAATAGGAAAACACAGGAGCACTTTGAACACTGGTAGTCGTGTTTCCCTGTTGTCACTTTTGTTATCGTACTCCATCATACAGCAATGTCAGGGCTTACAAGAGTGTTAATTCCTTTGTTGTCTGAGGCAAGCACCTCATTACTCACCACAACTCACTGTCCCTTGCTTTCTTGAGCCAGCTATCTCATTCCCGTACTTATCAACACACCAGCACTGCCCTGTGCTGCCATGGCACTGAGTGGCTTTGTAATAACCTTCTTCATTGCACCGTGGGATGAAAGCACCTGAATAAAATATAAGGCATAATCAGTCATGCAAGCCTCTGTAGGAGCAAGCAGGTATATAGAATATTATGAACTTGTCACTTATTTACAAGAAGATCTTTACCATGTTGATAAGAAAAATACATGTGATTATCTGGTGCCTAAAAGAGAGCAGAAATTATATATGATTAACTGTTTTCAGCTGCCCTGGTCATTGCACAGTGCATAAATGTTTGTGCATATATAGCACATGCAGGGTGGTGGCACATGGTACTAGAGAGAGGTTCAGTCTGCCCCTGAATTATTAATACTCCCACAGAGCCCCTTTCAGATTTAACTCCTGGTTTTAAACTTTTCTTCCCTAATGGATTATTACCCTGACTTCATTAATTCTGCATTTCTCTTCCATTTGTGCTCCTTCAGTGTTTATCATATAAGTCTTTCCACAACACTGTAATTATCCCTGGAAGGTATCTGCCATCTGCTTGCTATTCATACTAATCTCAAGCACAACTTCTGACTTACTGAGAGTTCCGACGTATAAAAGGAGAAGGAATGCATATGCTTTACAGAGAGGGACAACAGGATATGAAATCAGTAAGTCTTTGGATTTGAAGCCCAAGATTTGTCTCACAATAAAACAAATATAGTTCAGTCTTGTAGAGCGTGGTTCATTCTGGCTTCTGCAGAAAGGGAAGCTCTCAGGAGAAACCTGTTTTATTGTTCCCACCATTTTTAGCAGATACAGCAAATGTACTTCAATATGAAAAGCCCTCTTGTCTGTCAAGATGAGTTAGCTTTATTCCCAGGGGAGGTCAGTACAGCCATTTTCCTTTCTTTGCCAATTGCTTCAATCTGAAACATGGCAGAACCCCACCCTTGCCCCCAAATTTCTTGTCTCAAATGATTCTTGAGAAAGTATTTTTCTCCTTTGTCAAATATAACAGTGATTCCCTGGTATAACAGTAAGTTTTTTAACTAGTTCCATGTGTATAGCATCTCTTCAGACACTTTATGTGTCAAAGAGGCTATTTCTGATACATTTCTCACAGGAAAAAAGTGAATGAGGAGGTGCTGCCCAAATGTCATGAAATATCCTATAAAAAACCTATAAAAGTAGAAGTCAGTCAATCTCATACACACACACACACACATCTATATAAAATGAATCCATGAAATTTCCAACCTCATCGCACTACAGATCTCATCTAATGCTTGAGTGCCACTAATATAGGCCTGGAAGATGAGAACAGAAACCTTTGAACATCTGCAGGAATCTTTGAGTGCTGCAGGATCAGTTTTGGAGAGCACTTTATATCCATTATTGAGAGTATTTCAAGTAACTTCAAAGAATGAGCTTATAGCAGATTTGCTTATATGTACCACAGTTATGTTCATGTACAAACGGAAGCATTCTGATGATTACCGAAGACTCATTATCACTATTGACAAAAAAAATGGATCTAATAACATGTGTATGTATTTGCCTTTGCAGGTTTTTGTAAGTTAATGCTCACTGTTCAATCTTTTATTTCAATATTGATTGAGAAAGGTTTCTTCTCATATTTATGCTCATGTCCTCTCTCTGTTAAGCACTCGAGGTGTTTATCACTATACACAACCTTTGGAGAAGTGCTCAGGTGCTGATATTGAGCTGGCGCTCATCAGCATGGCTATACCTGTGTCACTATAGCTACCCTGTTGTATCAGATGAACATCTTGCTCCAGGGAAGAATCAAAGGGGGAGCCTCAGTGGCATTACAGGGCAAGCAGAGAACGGCCTCTGCATTTTAAACTGCCTCATGCTCTCTCTTTTCCTTGGGCAATGCAACCTTTACCCCTTCTTTGAAACAGGCCTTTTTTGCATAATTTCACTGTGTTTCTTGTAAGGTATTAAAATGTTCCACACTGCCTGTAAAAACCATAGATTTAAAAATAAATTATGGCCCAGGCTCGCTGCCAACATAACTGTGTGTGGAAAGGATTCACACTTTGGGTCACGGTGAAGAGTAGAAGGCACTTTTCCTTCTGCATCAGAAATTTGTGCCAATTTGTATGTAACACTGGAGCTTTCAGTATTTAGCTACGCATACTAATGTCACAGTATTTGCCAGCCATTAGAGAGAAGACTACAGCATGTCCTCTCCAATGTGTCAGGTGCAGGTGATAATCTGGTGAGGAGAGGGTCACTGGGAGCAAGTGTTGTATAGTGGAAAGATTTGTCCCGTAAATCTTACACAAATCAGCCCCTGTGTTCATTAGAAATAAGCTCCGGGTACAAGCTCTGCTATTCTGGAGCACAGCATCCAGACAACCCATTTAGTGGGAATATTTCATCCCATAATTTGGTTTGGCATCAGAGAACGTATGCAGGCTTTGGAAGGAGAAAGGAGTTTTCTCCTCCAGAGGTTCTTGCACAGCCAGTGCTTCCCCACAAGCAAGGAAAGGACCGCTGGGCCGGTGGACCAGTTTCACTATTAAGTACTGTAAAACGTTAGTCACTCCCCACTGAACTGCCTCAGGGTAGTGAATCCTGCTTTCCCCATCTCTCTGTCCCATGGAGTATTTAATTCCATGCAAACTTGAACAGCACTGCTGTGTCTACATATTCTTTCTGGTCCAGACCTACAGCTCTTATTTTTTTTTGCATCGTTTCTTTATCTGTATAATACTCCCCTTCCTCACAGAACATGGGGAGAATAATTATATGCTAAAGATAGTGAGGCACACAGGTAAAAGCCTGACAGAATTAAGTGCTAGCCAGCACACAGCCCCTTGTATTAGCTATTCTATTAGCTGAATTCACAGGGCTGATACAGAAGAAAATAGTGACGAGAGCAGAAATTCATTATCTTAGCGATATGGGAGAAGCATTATCAGGCTGCACAGTTGTATGCTCTAAAAGTACACTCTGCAGTTAATTGTACTCTAGATAAATCTGGTAGGAAAAGATGAATAGGGCTGTTTACTTTCTAATTCAGTCCCCTGGGATGCTAGACTCTATTTGAAAGCCTCCAGATTAAACATATCTAATGGCAATGGTTTTGAAGTACTTTGGGTGCAACTGTCCTGTGTTTTGAAAAATATAGAGAGAACAAAATATCAAAAGTTGTCATTTTTTATCAAGGGATACAAGTCAACAGAAATCTTCCGGTGCACTGCCCAGACTGTTAATACTGCGCTCTGTATGTCAGGAAATAGAATAATTAGAGGCTAGTTTTTCTGGATATATAAATCTCTCTTTTCAATCTTTCTTGTTGCTACAAGCATGTTTTGAGTCACGTGTATGTTTTGTTTTCCATTTGTATGATTTTTCAGTCACTGAAAAGACAATGTTTTCCGCTGCATAAAAAGCTATGAGATCAGATTAAAATCTCACAGACAGTGCCATTATGCAGGCAGACTTTCAAGTTAGGTAAAGCAAAGAGTTCCTCTCTATAATTTTCTAGCTTGTGGAACAACCTTATGCCTGACACTTCTTGATTTGTTGAGCTTAACCACCTTCATCCTTCATCTCTTTTAATACAGTTAACAAGAAGTTACTTGTGGTAAGGGGGCATTCTTACTCCTTTTACTTTGTCATTTTACTTCTGCTATTGTGATCAGATACCAGCGACGTGCTACAACCGCCTGAATTTCTACTACCTGCAATATAGCCATCATTCTTCCTTGCACACCAGAACAAACCACTTATGTTTCAGCCTAGATGACATTTATTGCATATAGCAAATAACAGCAAAGCATTAAATAAATATGGGCTTGCCAAAGCTATCTGCTAAGAACTGGGCTTCTTATTCTTTTAGGTGGCTTTGAAAATCATGACACCCATGAGACAGAGAACACAGTGACTTCCTCTGCACAACATGCACTCAAACATGAATGCAAAATACTTACTGAATGGAACACACATACAACTGAGCAATCAATCCTCCCTTCTCTCCCACAGCTATGAACAGCAGGAGCTGTAACTCTGAAACATCTTAATCTTTATGTGAACTTGCTATGAAAGGATGATGGAACTAAAACACAGTCCCTGTAGCCTTTGGGAGTGTTTATTATTACTTTAAACCAATGACTCCAGGTCAGGATTGTTCATAAGGTACCGGAGGGTTTGGTAAAGATGAGCTTTGCAGAAGCTCTCTTTGCAGGGTCAGTATCTAGGAACATCAGATTAAAATCAGAGTAACCAAAGAAGCAGACTGCAATCTGAGCAGCACTGCAGCAGAGCCGGTATGCATGCTCCATGCTGCAGCGAGTGATGTAAGATCCTGACATGGGTCCTCAATGATAGGCTTGACAGCCTGGGTCTGAAGTAAGCCAGGCTCTCCAAGGGTGAAACGCAGCGCTTTCTGGAAGCAGAAATATGGATCTGTAATGGTAGCCTCCTGTGATTTGAGTACACAAATGCACAGGGACAGAAGTTTCAGTAAGATACCACCACATAAATGCTAGGCTACATAACACTGTGATTTCAAGGTATGGAGTCAGCTACCTTAAACTCACTCACTTCAACAACCTGAGGTTTTAAGCAATTAAATGGGAAAATGCCATGCGGGGATTTAACCTAATTTTAGATATCCAAAGGGCAGTGTAAGTTATCAATCAATTCAGGCTCCCAACAGTCAATAGAGAGAGGGGAGGCCATTATCACATCCTGCAGCATGGAGCATCCTGCAGGGCTGCCTAAAATGAGATGATATGAATTCCTGTTTTCATATACATGGGATATGCTGAAATATTTTTAAGGGTGATTAGGCAAAACTGAACCCCAAGGAATGTATGCATTGCCTCAGAGCTGGAAGAAAATGTGAACCCATTGGCTGTGCACTGGGGCATCTTCAGTTACCTTTCCAACAGGGGAGGCTTGAGTACCAAGCAGTCCCTGTACTTAGACCTCTGAGGTGATGAAGGCAGTATTAAGCTCTATGCAGACCAGGTTTGCATTTCTGGAAAGCTGTAAATTAGTTCTGAACCCATTGCCATGCTGACACCTGTTCTGTATGTTGCTATCTCATTATTTGTTTAATATCATAGTGTCAGACCTATACTCCATGGTGCATATTCCCGACTCAAAACATTAGTCTCTAATTGAAAAACCATTACTGCATATAAAGTTACAATAATCACAGACGCTTTAATTAGTTGAGTAAATGAATAGGAAGTAATAGAACTTACCCAACAGACTCTTCCCTCTACTTAGCTTTTGAATTCTATTCATTTCATTCTGGCAAGGAAGACCTAAAATATAATGTACAAGAATCAATTTCCAGATGGTACAGGGCAGGCTCTGCAATGACTGGCTTCACTACTGACAGGGAATGTAGACTGCTGTACACCTGGGAACGAAAGCAGCCCATCTGCTGGCACTGCACTGCAAAACGAATTTATATCATTAGCTCCACTAATTAAAAAAGAAAAAGGCAGCAACACACTGTAGTTGACAATAGTGTTTGGGGCCATTTTCATTGTGAAACCCATTTTTCCTCCAAACTAATATAATGTCAGCTCTCTAATTTATGATTCGCTAATGATTTCTGCATTAATAAAAAAGTTCTTGAGCTTTTTATCAGCAATAGGCCTTATTACTAGACGGTGGGCACTGGTGCTTACTACTTCTTTGTTTGAATGATCAAGGGATATTAATATCGTTCATCTGTGATATTAAACATTGTTACACACTGCCCTTTCACACCAGTGCTGAAGAAAACAGCTTTTTAATGCAGCTGACAGCTAATTACCAGACTATCTCTATCAGCAGGTCAATCCAACCTGAAACACAGGGAGACCCAAACAATTTCTCTTTGTCCTGTCAGTTGCACAACTCACCGCCTGGCTTCTGGAAACAGTAGCACCACTCGTTGTTGGAAAGCTTTCCATCTTTGAAGGAGTCACAGGAGTTGAAGAGAGGCTTGACACATGGCTCGTACTTATCGAGATAAATGGCACTGATCTCCGAGGGATCCAGCAGCAGGTCATAGTTCATGTCAAGTTTGTTGAACATCCAGCCTAAGGAATCCTTGCAGATTGGAAGTATGCTGGTGTCAAATCCTGTAAGAAGACAGGCACACATCCCCAGCTGAACCCTGGCATGCTCACTGCACAGGAATCATTGCTAAGCTGAAGACTTGATAATATATTTTTGGCTGGACTCTGAACATTGACCTGACTTGCCCAAAGCAGAACAAAAGTCTAAGAGTGAACCGATTGTGTAGAATTTAAAACCCAAGCACAGCTACAGCCCAGAGCACCACTCACACACTTTTCAGGAGCTGTGGGGTAGGAGGGCTGAGATCCCCAACTGATCACGGTAATTCAAAGTTATTTCTACTCAAAAAATCACACATTTTTTTCCAGTCCTCATTCCAAGTGGGTTGGCCTAGCTCCAAGAAGCTGAAATATGATGAGAAAAGGCTTTGTCTCCTATATCTTCAAACTAGACTTCAGTCTGAATGTGGTTTAAATCCTGTTTCCCAGACCTATTTCTAGTTCCCTGACCAAATTCCTTCCTACTGTGCTCTCACTTTCCACCTCTCATCCCAGCTTTTCACTCTTCCAAGCCCTGCCTCCTGTGATGGATAACAGAATGCTTCGATCTGGGTTGTGAGCTGTCTGGGGAAGGGCAGGGGGAGAGAAGGGGCAAAGCATCTCTTTTGCTTGCACCACTCTGGAGAATGGCACCACTTCAGCTGCCCATGCTCTTGTATGCCATGCCAGCACTATCCCTTCTTACAGCCTCCAGGACTGTGCAGCAATATAGGATTCTGCTCTTCCAGCACTTTGGAAACCATCATCATCATTCATTTTAATAGCCCAGATCCTTAAAAGACTGCACCAGCAGCAGTTATCACAGAAAGACCAAGCTATGCATATAGATACCCACAATGTATATGAGATACATGTGCCAGTATTCTGCAGTCTCCACAAAACCAGTGGCATTGCCTTCTTTCATAAACATTATAAATCCATACTGCCACTGTATTTTTCAATGCTTGCTACAAACATGGACTAATTTGCAAGTTATCTATGATGCAATAAAGTATATTTGTAATGCAGAGCTAATAAATAAGGATAATGGTTTCACCAAGGACTTGGAAACATGCATACACTGGCTGGGGATTTAGACGGACAGAGGTACCTGAACAATGCACCCTTGGCCCCCTGTGCTCATGTTGTTCCAGCTGCCTGTGCGCTATTCATTCTGCTATGGGCCACGAGAAGAGGCCTGATGGGCTTTTTCTTTTTGCTGCATCTTTCATTGAAAGAGGTCAAGCTTAGCCTTATTTGCTGTACGTGTCAAGTCCCATTTCAGGATGCTTCTTTGTTTAAGTGAAATTTAAGGTGTTGCTGGAATTGTGCTGACAGTTTGCCCAAGCTCTGCAGCCTACCTGCTATTTTAAGTATTAATCCAAAGGAGGGCAGTGCTTTATGCTGGAAGCAGTGCTTTTTGTATGCAGCTGAAGGTTGTCAGTGGCATGGAGGAACAATCAGAAGGGTTAACTAATGGGAAGGTTTATGTCATTCATAATACATGTGGCTCTAAAAAAGGAAGAAGGGAACAGCATTTCCTTGAGACTAGAGGCAGCTCTGGCAGGAAAGAGAGAAATCATGCTGAACATTTCATCACATTTTTGTGCTGTTATCTCCTCTAACATTATCTAATCGAGTTTGAGCACAGTGAAAAAGAAAAAGGCCATGTGAATAGATGTAGAGAGGAAGCCTGCTTGCCTTGCTGAAGCAATTAGGACTATTGACTTCAATTATTTCATTCATCTGAAGCAAGCAGGATTTGGTCACTGTGCAATCTTTTGTTGAGTGAAAGATTTAATCCTTGACTTTGCCTTTACAAAGCACCGAGGAGCAGGGCACGCAGTCCTGCCTTGTGCGGGTGTATGCTCTGCCTGATTCTCCACCATGGCGCAGGTTATAAGTAGTAATCAAACAGGCAGGCGTGGACCATTCAATTGCATGGTGGAGCTGGGATCAGTACATGCTTCAGCTATCCCAGTTTAACAGCTTCCAGGGGAAAACCAGCTGCGTTCCACTGGCTGCTCTTCTCCTGCACAGATCCCCTATCCAGTGACGGTCTTTCTGTCCTGTCATGGCATTTACTGTTTCTAAGGTGAATAACTACAGGGTCTGTTGTACAACCAGTTGTGTTGCTCAGCCCTGTCTCTAAAGGTCACATCCTAACAAGGATCAACGCAAGGAGGAGGAGATCCTGGCATGAACTTCCCCCTGAGAGTGTCTGTGGATTGTTTCTGAGTCTTGTTTTCTTCCCTGCTGGGAAGTCTTTATCTGTGTGTACAACATGCATTCAGGATATACCACCAGAATGCCCTCTGCACTGATCTGCCTGAGCAGATCACAAGATAGTGACTGATGTGACTATGAAGCTGTTCTGTGACATACTATCAGGGCTTGGATGCAAGATACAGTCATGAAAGGTTACTTACAAAGACAGTTAATTCCACTAGTTGAAGAGTTTTTGATTGTAATTTCTTATAAACAAGGGAGCTTTCACTGGTGTGATCAGAGTTCCAGATTAGGTTTATTAAGAGGCTGAATTATTAAGCAGTGCTGGATTATTAGACAGTGTGGTCTGGAAGTCTTTAAATATTACAGTGGTAGGTGTTATGGAAAGCTCTTAGCTAGACAGTTGTAACAGTGAAAAGGTTAATTCTTTAATTGTCCCTTAATGTGTGGTTAAAGGCGAATAGTAGTATCTATCTTGACTTCATATTATCTGCTGGTAAAAGCTACTGCCTGTAAATCACCTTTCGCAACATTGCATCTACAGCACAAGACCAGCAATCCTGGATGCTCTTGGCACCCAGCAACAGGAATGAAAGCAAAGTGTGCCCTGGTGTGCAACACAGGCTCTGACTTACTGAGTAACCAGGGCAGCTGATGGAAAATGGTTCTTGGAGCTCACTTACCTCCACCAGGAGGTCACTGTGCTCTCATCAACTCAGCGAGGCCAAGTGATTTTTAATGAATTAACTCCTGTCTAGAGTCCTTTGATATACTTGCCTATAAAAATGATGCAAGATGCTGGATGAAATAAACCACATACTGTACTGTAATGAATTAAGTCTGGACTTCTAGCACAACAGACCTGGAATAACAGTAACCTCAGAGAGAACTTTTCTGCATCTTTCTGTGCATCAGCTCAGTGCTGCAGTGCCTATGGGGAGAAGCAGGAGAGTGGTGCAGACTCCACATCCCTCCTGCCCTTGGCTCCTTGGCAGAGGCTGCCAAGAGAGATGCCAATTAATGTCAGTTGTGGTGGTGGTTGCTCTTGTTTGGACACCTGCTCACAAGGACCTGGATTGACACCATCATGTTCCTCATCCTGACTGACAGCTGTTCAACATCCTAATGACTTTCATCCACTGCAGATCTGGAAGGAAATCAAGCCGGTGACCTACATGTAAGCCTCATATGCCGTTAACACATAAAATGCTCCACCTCCTCTAAATTAAAATGGAATTAAATTAAAAAGAGTCTTTAAGTGGAAATCCTAATTAAAAATAAACACATCTTCCAGCACATAAAATTATTTCCCCCCTTCAAGAGCTGACTTACATGAGCCAGCTTTATTTTATTGAAGTGTATTACAATTAAATTAACAGGGGAATAATTAACCTAATTTCCCCCATCGCTTAAAATAAAAGAAGGAGGAGAAGAAATGTTCCCCAGAAAAAAATCCTTTATATTGCATAGATCTCTAGTAAAAGAAAAACAACTCCCACTCCAACCGAAGAGACTATCTAGATACAATACGGGAATGTTAGGAATTATCGACAGGCTCAGGAGCAATTTGAATCTGATCTTACTCTCTAATTAGTTTTATTATTTCCTGATGTCAAAGCACGTCCCTAAGTTGCTTCTACTATTTACTGAGGAGATTACAATTGTACCAAGCCTGCAGAAGACAAAGTTCCTGGCTATGGTGCTTTGCTGGGATCTGGGAGATAGCTCATTGAATGAAGGTCTGAGATTTCAAACACAATGACTTGCCCACATCCTTTTCCTTTCAGGAGAGTGAAAAAGAAGAAAAGAGTGCACTTTTTAATTCACCTGGGGGTGAACTTAATACACTCAAAAAGCTTATTTACACTCACAGTAACATCTCGAAAATTTAATGTAGCATAAAGAAATCTCTGCTGGAACACCTTCTCTAGACAGCTGATGTGTCCAAGGCATCATAGTCATCGCATCCCACCATCTGTTCCTTTTACTGCCACAGGGGCATATCCAAAATGGATTATTTTGAAGATGTGCATGCCTTTTAAGGCTTTACAGGCATAACCAAACCAGTTCAGTTTAATGAAGTGATCAGCCTGGTGAGGAGAGCAACACATGCAGAGCAATAAAAAAGGGCAATGTGTACATCAGAGCTTATTTCCAGAGCTGTGTGTGTCCTTTTTGCCAGGATTCACATAAATTCTTTTCTTCAGCTTGGCTTTGTGAACTTTACTTTGAATTCTGAGCCCTGTTTAAGATGTCTTTCATTGTTACAAATGTTTGAAGTTAGAGGAAGCCAAATACTGCTGTCCTTACTCTATGAGTATTTTCAGTGCTACCAGTGAGAATTGGAGCTGCAGAATTTGGCACATGCAGAGTAATTCATGCATACTGTTGCAAACTCTTAAAAAGAAAACCATGCCCAAGTTTTGTGGCATATAAAAATGATTTAACCATCTTAACTCAGAAAGTTTCATTCTTTTTTTTTTTTTTTAACTGACAGATAAGAAAATGTGCCAAACCAAGTCAACAGTCTAAAAATGAACATTGTTGAGATCAAGTGTTTAAGAGCATCAAGGCAGCCTTTCATATAAAAGCTGCCAGGAATCAAACTAAACTAAAAAAGAGATAACAGTTCCTCTGTGAACCAGAGCAAACACTGCAGAATTACCAGGAATGTTTTTCTCACTGAAATTGCTTCAGCAAAAAAACCCAGACCCAACACCTTTAGGAACTGAATTTGGTCTTTGGCCTTTGGTAAGGTCCTCAGGAGCACCTCACAGGTCATCTGCGTGAAAAACATGTTTTTTTGACAACCTGATAAAATGAGATTTCATGTGGTTCTGTGCCTGAAGGACAAAGTCTTAAGTTTCTGCTGTGTTCTGTCATGAGGTCTGAATTCACATCTTGAAGCTGTACATCCAGTTGAATTTTTGCACTATGGTTTGGCTTCCTCTGCATGATAATATCCCTTTTTGAAGTACTGTTTAAGAAATAAATAGGACATATGGTTTTATACATACTGACTTTGTTGTAAATACTATGGAAAAAAAGGGACATATGAAAAAGATCCATTTACACAGAACATGACTTGTTTCACTACATAGTTTTAAGATACCGTTACTTGACATTAATGAGGTTTGACTACAGTTTTGAGCAATGCAGCCTGTCTCTTTAGGAAGAGGCAATCTTAGAAGTAGCACAAAAGAAGAGTGGCTGTCTAGACATGGATCAAGAGTAAATGCCTGTCCTGATGTGCTGAGCTTGACCTACTGCACCTTTAGCCTCTCCAGTCTCATGCTACAGGGAAACCAGGCACTGGGGTCAAAAAAGCTGTAAAAGGGAGCAGTTGGTTCAACCCCTTAAATTCAGTGTTTGTGGACCCTGGCTTTAGTCAGCTTGTACCAGAGAATCAGGGCAGAGAGATGAAGGGGAGTCACACACCTAGATAAAACTTGTGCATCCTACTTTGCTAGGCAAGGGCCCACGTGTTTTGGGACATACTATTTAAAAGGATTAATGAATCCTTACAGAAAATAAAGTCACATCTGCTCTCTGATGAACATGACCTCTTTTGATGCTGTTAGCTGAATCTTTCTGAATCCTTCCCTCCCTGGTGGGTAAATGACATCAAAATCAGTCATGTTGGCTTAACCCACAGAGAGTAAATGTCCTTTAAAATGTTCATTTTCTTCCTTCTTAAAAAAACCCAAAACAACGAAACCCAAAACATCAAAGGAAGCAAAGATGGTGTTATTAAATACCTGGAACACAATAGATTCTACCTTTCCACACTGGTTAACTATTCCATCTCCATGGCTCTGATGTGGATGTTTTTATTATTCTTTCTCTTATATAAATGGCTAGCAGGAAACCGAAAAATAAACTCAAAGTGAGTCTTTTCCAACATTGGCATCATTTTCCCTATGCTTGTATGACACATTTTTGGCTCATGCCACTGACACTGGGTCAGAAAATGCTTGGCCATAAACTGGGGAGGTAAGCATATGCAACTGCCTGTCCCCAAGAAGTTATTTGGATGCAGCCACGCTGACATGGAGGGTCATGGAGTTTAACTGTACAGACGCGAACTAGTTAACCTCGGGGCTTAAGAAAAGTCCCTGAGCAGGTTTATTTACTAGCACAGCTGTGACCTCCATGGCCTCCAGACACAGTTATCTGCCTGATTAACTTGTAAAGGTCTCTTTGTCTCAAACTGCCAGTTTTTAGAGCAGTTTGGGCCAGAAAGAGTAGACTGACTGCACCTCAGTTAGAAAAGGATGCAGCTATTTATCAGCAGGATCAGGTCTCCTGCGTACCTGCTCACTTGCTGGCACCTGCTTGACATGACATTGTGGCACTAACAGCTGTGCTCAGCTCAGTGCTCTCTCAGGCTGGGAAGCTGCCTACAACACTCAATGTTCAAAGGGAAAGGTGTTTTCTTACTGCCTTGTGCTGTCTCCGAGCTTGTTGGTTTGATGACACGATTTGCATCCTCATGGAGAGCACCAAACCAGTCTTTTAGTCGGGAAGCGAGATTCCTCAGTTCTTTGTCTGTGCAAGCTAGAAAAAGAACAAAGCACCAGGCTGAGTCAAGACCAGCAGCAAAAACCCCTTTCTTCAGATAAGCTATTAGAAAAATATTGTTTATGGTTGTAAAGTTCTTCTCATTAAGAGCTCTGAAGTAAAAGAGAAGGTTAGGGAAAAGAGGAAAGTTAAAAAGAAAAAGTAAGTCATTCTGCATTGTAAGTTGTACTCAAGTACTTCCTCGGTAGCTGACGTGATTTGTGATGGAAGAAGTGACACAGAGAGCTACCCGCAGGTTCTCAATTAGAGCTATGTGACTATTTAACTTAAATGTTTTCACCTTTTAGGATTTCGGAGAAAAATATCAGTCAAACAGATGGGGAGGAGGGACAAACTTGCCTAGGCACACTACTTGAACAAGATGCTAGGGATAATTTATAACCACATTTGGCTTAGTAGAAGGCTATTATCACAGTCGTAGGAAACACATATACTTATTTATATACGTGAAGAAGAAAACTGTTGTGTTGCTCTAGTTCTACTGCAAATGAGACTTTGCCACCTCTGAAGGTTGTCAATTCCATTTTGTTAGCTAGGTGAAACATTTTTCTTATACATTTTTACTGAGAAGTATCTAATTTTCCCAGAAATTTCTGCCAAGACAATAATGTCCAAAGCAAATGGTTTTAAGGAAGAAAACTGAATTAGTCACCAGTTTCTGTCAGAAAAAATATCCTTTTTTCTGTATCATATTTAATGTTTAAAATTCACATGCTCAATTTTTTCGTTCCTGCTCTGCACTCATTCTACATTTTAAATGACATTTCTTGGAATACAGAGCAAGATTTTATGCTGTAGAGGCAGACATCCTTCACAGGGCAAGCCACAATATGTCTTCTCCAATTCACTGCACATTGTAATATTCCTCCTTCCACCTTATTGAAGAACAATTGAGTCTCACAGCTTGTCTTCCCCAGTCAAACTCACTGCTCCAATGACTGCAATGGACCTATTGATATCTTATGGCTGTGGTGAGTATTTGTTCTCACAGAGGTTTTTCTGGGGGCTCAGAAATAATTCTGAAGTTTAGGACATTAAATTAGGACATCCTATTAGGACTCTAATAGGACATTAGAGCTTTTTCTAAGTGGACAGTTTTTTAGCATTTGGTGGGGGGAAAGATTTCCACATTTTTCTATAATGCTGACTTTGACAGATTTTCCTAACTAAAGACAAAAATATGAACATCCCATTGAGTCCATGTAGGGAAAGATCAGGTCTTCAAGAAAAAAACCCTAACAATTAAAGTAAAATAAATGGTAGACAATACAATATTAACTGTAAAGTGGTTTACATTACTGAAAAAGCTTATCAACTAATTAACTCTTTGCAAGTTAAGACAATAGAGTGATAGGATATTTGAGCCCACCATAACATCTTTACATTAAGGAACATCTTACACCACTGTTGTTCCTTGGCTGTTACTCACAAAGCCTTTTATCAGAGAAAAATCACAACAGAAGCAATAGCAGAACAAATTCCATCCTCTTGCCTGTAACAATATCCCATCAGGAGAGGACGTCTTAAGGAGGGGGTAGGAAAACTAATTTTAAAGGTAATAAATATTCAGGAATGACCTAACTCTAGACAGGCACAAATGATTTCTTATTTTGTGGATTTAGATCCATAAAGATATTTCTATCATGCACTAATTTCAACAGGAGTTGGGCACCCAAATACGTGTTAGCAGTGACGGAAATACTTCTTTTACATGGGATGGGAGATACTGGTCCTGCATCCCCTGTTGAACTGTCATTAACTGATTTTCACCAGACATATTTTTTGCCAAAATATGATTATTAGGCAATTAGAGCAACACGAGACCATGACAGTCTTCTTTTCAATAACCTATTTTCACAAATGTTTCCTGGTAAGTATCAATAATCATCTTTCACAATTAAAAGCAGGCAGAATCTTTCCTTCTGCCAAGTAGCTGTCTTGTCCTTTGAAAGCCAGTTTTGCAAAGGAAGAGAAACATAGCACAGAACAAGTAGGTGTTGTTCAGCCAATACCTCATCCATGACAAGTTATCCCTATGTTCAGAGTATTTCACAAATTTATTTCCAGTCACAGTCACGCAGAAACACAGCTTTGGCTACTGATTATACATGAAGTGGGTGAAAAAGAGGATTCAGTTGTCCAAGAAATGAGTAACATAGTTTTATTGTGCAAACCTGATACTTATTAAATATTTATTGTAATACATGACATCTTTAGGAAGCCAAGGCTGGACTACAAACACCCATTCCTGTGCCTTCTGACACCCTCATCATGCCTTCTCCACAGGTATATTGAGCTTCACAGCCAACAAATCACAGAGAAAATAAATAGTATTAAAGAAAATACCCTATAGAGCTGTTTCCCTTATTCAGATTTGTGTACTGCCAAATAGGCAACCCTAGACACCACAGAAGCCTAAGGTGAGTCAAATGCTCTGAGCAATGCCATCCTGCCAGTGCAGATGCCAGGCAGGAGCTCGGAGCACCCTCGCCTTCTCTCCTGGCCTCAGCACCACGCAGCATGGCATTCCCAGTGAAAAAACTAATGTCTCTAAAAGAAATTTCACTAAGCAGTCATTTGGTTTCAACTGCTTTGCCTCAGGAAATTTGAATCCATGCTTTTGAACTGCAGTAGAAAACCGGATTGAGTGCACAGCGTAGGTGGAACAGAAGTAGATGAATTAATGGTAAATCAGACTTGAACTGATTTCTCTGTATAGTCCAGCCAATCAAACATGTCAGGATCTGTAAAATGCCATTCATAATGAAGCCATTATATTTTTTTGCTTGTCTGTAATGCTAACTGTGTGGAGAACCAGTTTTTACCGCACACATGTACATTCCTACTTTTGCATCAATCCTCTGCTGTTACACAAGCGCTGCAATCCATGACCTACACCAGCTCAGTTATACCCTATGGCTGATCAGACATAAGACCCCTGTATCCTCCTGTCATTCCCTAACAATATTTCTCTTGGTTTTGATGGAGCAAGAACAGGCTTTCAGCCTCTTCTATGCTGTAGCTTCCTCAAAGACTGCCTCATCCACTCACTCGGAGGGCAGCCTTTAAAAGTGCACCTTGACAACTTGACAGTAAGCCCAGAAATGGAGTTTTCTGCACACTGGAAAGTATTTTTGTGAATAATTGAGATATTCTTTAAGTATGTTGCTTACGGATGATTCAATAGTGGATATTATGTTGAGCTTGTCTCTCAGGACTGCAGTTCTTCACAAGAATAACTGCTTTTTCATGAGTAAAACGGGAACCAAGTGTGCTGTTAATCTGTAGTGAATAATACATGTCTTCATGAGACTTCCAAAATTTAATGCAAAATTCAGTTAAATTTCTATTCAAGTATTTCATGCCCTCAATCTTACTTTCTCCTGCACTTTAAAATAGAGGAAGTATTATTTTACATTTTCTGTATTCAATTTGATTTTAATGCTACCATACTTGGTTAAAAAGATTCTGCCTCTTGGCTCTCTACCTAATGGGACTGCATTCTGCATATTGATTTTATTTGAACATTTTCAAAAGTCTCTGATAGTTGTGAATTTGTTTGGTTTGGGACACCTTATTTTAGACACTTTAAAGTGGACTGACATTCAGAGGGCATGAGTTTAATACACACAGAGTGAGGCCCAGCCTTCAGCTGGGTATCCAGCAACCAGAGCACTTAATGATTTATTTCTGGTGGTAGAGCCCATTAGTTACATATCAAACAATTAGGAAGCATAGCTCTGAGGAGCCCCACATCTAAGATCCTCATATATAAATTTGCATTAGTGTAATGTATAAAGCATTTTTAAGAACCAGCTTCATGAAAAATGCAGTGCAAATGTACCTTTTTATATTAATAGAAGTTTCAAGTAAGGTTTCTCGGATGAGAAGAAAAGGGATGTAGAAGGAATAGATGGGATAATGGGTTTCTTGCTATCTGAACATCCATAGAGGATACCTAGATTGCAAACAACATGGATATTGATATTACCTGAAACACTCATTAAAAAATCTGGAATGAAGAGAAGCACCAAGGGAGGAACCTCTCCACAGCCTCTCTGTAGCACTTGAGATCTGTCCAGCCAATTGCCAATAACCATTTAAAACTCTAGTGCTGTGAAAAAGACACAAATGCAAACATATGCAAGTATGCATTTTCACTGCTGTGTGTATTTTCTTCGAGATAAGAGCATCTGTCTTAATTTTCTATATCTTTTAAAAAGGGAAAAAACACAGGAGTTTATCTTTGTTACTTTATGTATGTCACCAGCCATGTTCTGCCTTAGCAAACTTCTGATACCAGGTCCCTACTTAACATTAATTCCTGGATCCTTGACTTTTGATGTGCTTCAATGAAACTCGTTCACAGCTCACAGCTTCCCTGGAGGTCAGTATTGCTGCTGTTAGGAACTGGGATGGTGAGGCAGGTTGGTTGGTTAGCATCCAGCTCACCAACCTGATCAGAGTGTTCAGTGCGCTGCATCTGACGTGGCAGTGGGACCACGAGCAGTGGCAGAATCTGTTGCTTCTCTGAGTCATGGCAATGCAAACACAGGAGGAAGATCTATTTGTGGCTGGATCCAGCCGACAACCTCAGATCTGAACCCGCAGATGTTACGAATCATCTTGCAGAAGTGATTTAATAGTGAGCACTGAAAGTACAGATTTATTCCCAAGTGTGAAGCAATTGGTCCAACAGTTATTTATTCCTAACAAACTGAACGCACTGTTGCTAAATACCTATTTCCACCAAGCAGAAAACATTAATCTGACCTAATGGAAAGCCATTAGCATGCTGTAAAGGCTCAGGTTTTTATAGGCGTGATTCCATTATGGGCTTTTTAAGCCCTACAGATACTAATCTATACACATTGGTGATGAAAATTAACTGTAATATTTAATTTCACTCTTTCAGGGAGGGACTTTCAAAAGTGCTCAGTGCCAGAAATCAACATAAAACTGAACTTACCTGTAAACACATAAGATTAAACCAATATTGAATGTTTTCTCACAGGGCCAGGATGGATGGGGCTTTAAGCAACTTTGTCTCGTGGAAGGTTTCCCTGCCTCTGGTAGGGGGTTGGAACTAGATGATCTTTAAGATCCCTTCCGACCCCAACTATTCTATGATTTTATGATCCCATCTTTACTTCAGTCTAACAAAAGAACACTGTAAAATCTCAGCTACTAACAAAACAAGCCTACTCAGTTAACTCCAAACAAACTTAGTGCTAAGCAAGTACATTACTGCATTACTGTCTTACTTACTGTCATAATGTTCTGGTACTGTGAGACAAGCAATGAGTCCATATTGTCAAGAAAAAAGTTACAGTGATACATTACACTGTATTTCACAATAAGCAAGCTATGCAACCAGGTTCACAGAACGTAACACGTTTGATGTCAGTTGACTTCTCTGCCATCTATCTAGAACGTACCTCTTGACTTATCATTACCACTGTTATTATAATAATAATAATTCTCACAAACAGTACTACATTACTGCCAATTACATGTGGAGAGACTGGTTCTATGGGTTCATATTATTGTTATTCAATACTAAATAGTCTCTGGGGTAGATATTGAGGATCAAATTCCCTATACCCTGAATGCCAAAGTGGAGTACGTGAACATTCCCTGGGCTACCTTCAGATGTTTCTGTACAGACCTGGAGCAGCAAGAGGGAGTGGATGCATTAATGGAAACTAGCCCTGCTTGCTGCTGGGCTCGCAAGCAGAAAACCAGCTGTATTTGTAAGACATATTAGTTGTAACAATCAGTTCAGTCATTTGTCCTGTGAGCCTGGAGGACAAATCCACTTAGTTTTGATTAAAATGTGATATAGCACAAACCTACATGACATTGCCCAACAGTGATATTATATTCCTCCAGTTAGAAAAAGGACAGGCATAGTTTCAACAATTCAGAAGGGAAAAAAGTCTCATTTTTGTATTTCTGAAGAGTAACATGACAGTTATAGGGTAAAACACATATTTAAAAATACTGTAATAACACTATTATATAAAGTTTGATGTAAATGTATCATAGCATTGAAGCTAACAGGAGATAATGCTTATCTTTTGTACTAAGTTTTACATTATTCTTTGTATGAAAAGAAAATGTAGCAATTTTAACAATGCTTTCTCTGACAAGCATCACTACATTTTCTCTCTTGTAGGTAAGTCAACAACTTATTTCACCCTGCTATAATTGTGTCCATGCGTGTGGGTTATCACAATAGGCTTTAAAACTAAAGTACAAAAATGTAGCAGCCTTCAGGCTTCAGGGAATGGTCTGCTCCCAGTCATGCAAAATAGAAAGTGTGTTCTAGAAACTGCTGCTGCAGGAGCTGATTTGGAAGTAAATGTCAAGATAAATTCAGCGCTGCGTTAACCCCCCACTTCAAATGCAACTACACACACATGGATATAAACATACACACATATATGTGACTTGTAGAGGACTCCAAGTGTTTTCTATGTGATATTTTGGTGATGCAATTGTGGTGATAATCACCTCCACAAATATTTCACCATTCTTGGTTGGAAGGGACAATGCTCTAATTTGCAATTTTCAGTGGGGCCTTGGGCAACTTGTAACAATAAAAGCACGAAGTATTACACCAATAATCTTTTGAAGTTAGAAAGGAATGGATTGTTTACTGTAAGGAAAGGAATTGTATTCCAAACATGCCTCGCTGGTTCGATAAATGAACATCTTTCATTTAAAATCCCTTCTATAGTCACCAACATTTCACAACAAAGTTCTATGTTCTATTTGACATACTGCATTTTCAACATTCACTGGCTATTCTTCCACAGGGCTGACACCTATGCTGATAACCACCTCTGATCCTTCTGCCACTTGTTTTGCCTTGGCTTATAAATACAGCAGCAGACGCCAAGATCCTGCAATTCAGACTTTGAGATGATTACAGGAGCAGCTGAGGTATTGGGAAGATGAAACAGGCTTTGATCTGAAGCTTCCTTAAAATGGTACATTTAAAACACAAAGCTCAGCTAGAACGGCATAAACAAAGATTGAGAGCTACACAGCTCACTCGCTAAAGCTGTAGGCAAAGCGTACATCTGCTTTCATAGTACTTAACACTAGTCCCTTTTCTGCCCACATTAATCACGAAAACCCTGGAAAGTACATCTTAGCCAGGTGTTTAAGAAACCTGGAGGTTTATTTTAAAGACATCTAAACTGTATTGAAGCTGGGGGTCTGTTGAAACAGGGCAGGAAGGATTGTGGGAGTAACATGCCTTGTGATATTTTGTCCACGTCAAGCACAAATTCAAATGTTATCTCCTGCATGGTTCTTAGCCTCCCAAAGTTCATTTGCCAGCTAACCCTAATGTTCTCATTCAAATTCTGTCATATCACCTGAAAGGAAGAAGAGATAGGGTTATATCAATTGAAAACTAAACCAGAGGAAATATAAAGGTCTGAATGGACTTTTCCAGAAGTTCATGCTGTGCTCTGGATCAGAAAGTCTTAGTAGAGTCATCCCCTCTTGCCTCCCTTCCTGTCCCCTCTACCCTGTACAGATGTCCTTGACTTGGCAGACTTACATACGCACTCAGCATCTTCTATCTTTAGCTGTGGCTTGTCAAGCACTGGGCAGTCATGCAAGAGGGCCGACTTCTTAGAAAAACTGAACACTGTTTGATTTTACAGCAGTGTTTAAAGCAGACCCAGAGCTCACAGTCCATGGGAGGTTTTCAGAGATACCTGTCTTTGCTGCTAACAGTTTAGCAGATATTATCCTCTCAGTCATTTGAAATAATAAATAAACAAAGCTGGAAGAATTCAAAATTCATCGGGGTTAAAATGAGGGAACTGACAGTTATTTTTAGGCAAACCATAGTGTGTACATTTGAGTTTTGTTGAAATTGTTTCCTACAGACCTTCCAAAACCACAGCTGAAAGCGTTAAGACAACCTGCTGAACTTTCCCACATGCAGGAGGTTGTTTTGCTCCACTTTCTAGAGCTGAACAGAGAGATATTTTAGATTCTGATCTTCAGTAAAACTGATCTGAATTACAGTAGTTAGAAATAACTTGAGCTGTTGATGTTAAGGCCAGCTACTCATTTCTATGAAGAAAATGGCCCTGAGCTTGGAAGAGCAAAACTCAGGTAGTAAAATTAGTAATTTGACAGTATTTGAGAAGATACGGGCAGAGCTATTTATGTTCAGTCAGAGCGGGAAAGCAACAGCCAAGAATATAAAATAAAAGATTCTATATAAAGAAAAAAGTAAGAACATGAGATGATTTCACAGAATGCCTATGGTAAAGCATAAGCACATGCAACGCTTCTCAAGAAATAAGTTGAAAATATGGCTATATATGAAAAGAAATATAAGAGACTTGTAATTTTTACAGATCCTTGTGCAATCACAGATGGATTTAAACTGAATGAGGAAAAAACCCCAATGGCAGTAGACCATTTTTGTAAAGTGTCGTAGTAAACACGGATATTCATTATTATTTGACACCATACTTTTAAAATGCATGAGTTCTTGAGTGGTTCATAGGCTAAAAACATGCTTTTTTACATAGTTCTGTTCTTCCAACACTGCTCCATCTCTGTAAGTTGCTTCAAATCTAAAATTGACGAGCTCCTAGTTACTGGGTTTTTTGTTTGTTTTAATAAGAAAAGATAATATTCTTATGGCTAGCAAGATCTAAAAGCCAGTGTGTGCTGAACTGGTAGATACTTATTCTAGAGGTAAAGTTTGGGCTATCCACCCTTATGGTAATGATCGCTGCTGCCACCTGAAGAAACTAAATGCAGAACCTGGTACAGAAATGCAAAATCAGCACTCTTACTATGCAGCCTATATGTGTCTATTATAGGGCATTTCCAGAGGGCCACTGAGCACAATGACTGATCTGCTTTCTCATAGGAAAAAAAGACCCCACATCTTTCTCCGAGTCCCTGCTGTGATTTAGGATACTGCCTAAGAGCTGCAAGAGGGACCCAGGAATTTATTAGAAAGACGCCTTTCTGCCAGGAACTGGTACTCCATCATACAAAGAGAAAGGGGGAAGCAATTGAGTAGATTCACTTCATTTTTTCCAGAGTCCACCATCTTTCTTCACTTCCTCAGGGACCCTTGAAAAGTGATAGATAAATCCAGTTTGCCCATGCTTGAGCAGGATGGAGAAAGAGATACTCGTGAGTCAGCATATGCCAGTAGAAACTACTTTTTCCCCTCATTAACTTTTTTGCACATCAGCTGGTTTTTATTTTATGCTATGTATATCCCTGTGCTTATTTTCTATGTTCCCTACTGAATGTTATCACATCTGATATCACCAGGGCTTCATTAATGTAAACTGTTGTCATGTGGTGAATTATTCTTAAATGAAAAAACATAGAGAACTCTAGAAGAGAAAATGAGGAGCTGCTGGACCACATGGGGCTAAAAGTATTTGAAGATGTCCCATGGGAATTCCTCCAGCAAATTGTTGGGGAAACTGATTGAAATGCAGTAAGAAAGTGCAAATGAGACAACACAGCTCCCCAATGGATTACAAAGATGCCCTGGAATGAAATCAGAACTCTCTCTGCGCTACTGAACCTTGCAAAAACAAGTTATGCACAAATACTACCAGGAAATACAGTGTAGTAACAGAGCATTCAGGGCAATACGAGACAAGAGTAATTTTAGTAAGGAAATACAATATATTTTGAGAATCAAATTTGAATGGATTTAAGATCTGACTAGGATTTTATTGGAACCAGTTTTACACCAGTGCAGTGCTATTAACTTCACAAGACTGAATAGCTATCAGTACCTTAGCAAGCACACTTGTCTGGGTTGGTTCATCGATGCTCAAATGCATCACCTTAACAATGGCATTTGGAAATATACTTCTCACTGTAGATGACACTGAAGGTAAAGGAGGTGCATCACAGGCAGAGGTTTGGCTTCTCGTTAGACAACTGTCTCCTGTGGTGTGACCAAAAGGGGCTGTGGAAACTCCCCAAATGATGGGACCTTAGCTGGGTATGAAATGAGGAAGAACCTCCTCCCTTACAGAACCAGTGCTCAGGAACTTGCTTTGGATTTACACTAGCAAAGTCATGGAGCAGCTCAATTTTTAACAAGCTTTGGTGCATTTGGCTGAGGTAGTCACTGATGTTTCAGTCATTATGGCCTCTGCTTCTGGACTGAAGAACTGGGGAGATGCTAAAGCACAAAGCAAACTTCTATGGGATTAAGAGGACAGCTAAGCTGAGCTGAGTGCCAGTGGAGGCTGTAGATATCTAAGTCTCAAAACCCCACTGTCTGCTGTTTACCTACTGTGACATGTACCTCCTGTAGCTACAAAACTTCATTTAACAGCGTAAAGAAAACTATGAGATGAACATACTAACGACCAGCTGCCCACTTAGATGCTGTGGGAATCAATAACTTCAAAAAGTATGGAACGGAGCTGCACAAATCTCCTACTAATGTGTATTTTGTAGAAATGTCAATTCTTTTCTTAGCCCTTCATGCACATCTGTGTATTTTTGAAGTCTTTTAGAGGGAGGATTGACTTTTGTGTATTCAAGGATATGATTAATTGAAAAGGCCCTGATTTGTTTTTTAAATATTTGCACTATTAAAATATTTAACATTAAAAAAAAGGCAGCGAGATCAAAACCATCCTGTGGCAAGATGAAAACTGTAAGCTGAGCAATTCTGAACAAGATAAAAATGGATTGTGTGAAAGGAATTTCTTGGGTTTTATTGTTAAATGACAGATTTGGAACTGTGGTTGAGAGAGGTTTGAAAGTGGCCAGCCTGACAGGGTGTACTGCAGTTGTAAGCCTTTGTAGAAGCAATTATTATCATCTCCCCAAAGCACAGACAAGTCTGCGAGCAAAAAATCAAAGCCAAGGAGAGAAGGCTGGCTGGGAAGTAGACTCCCTTTCCCAGGCTTACATGCTTACTTGCTGATGGCTTAAGCCAAAATGAAAACAATCTGAATCTAATTTCATTCTGCAGAAAATTAAGGAGCTGGAACTGTACCTGCTGAAAGAATGGGGGAAGAAAGAGCAATGTCCTGGGCAAGGGCCAATAGCACTCATTTGGATGAAGATCTAGTGCGGTTCTTCCAGACCCATCACCTGTCAGCCCTCATAAGCGTTCTTCAGAAGAATTATTTAATCAGAGCAGCCACGGATCAATGCTCTCAAAGTGTTTGCAATTAACTAATTCTGTAAAAGGTCCAGCAAGGCATCCTGTAAAACTGAGGATCTGGAGCTCCAAAGAAAATTCTACTTTGTGCAAACGTCAGCAGTTTTCCAGTGGCAGCTTTTTAATTGGGAACATTGAAGCCATGCTTCTGGCAGGCTTCTCTTACAGAGGCATCAATAGGAATTCATCCTTTAGTTACACCAGTATCCTGCCTAGATTTTTTCATTTATCAGGCTGTCCAGTTCATACCTCCCATTTCAATATGATTAGACCACACTATTAAAATTAGACTATGGGCCTGATTCTGCTTTTCCAAGGTTCTGAATTTACTTGGGTACAACTGAAAGTTGAGTCTGATTTCTCCAGGTGCTGTACACTGAAAAGACTTTTGGAATATATTATTCAGTCTCCCTCCAAAAGAATCTTTGTGCATTTTAGAATTCATTGTTCCTTCGATGCTCCTTAAAGACACAAGGATATCTTTTCACACTCTGGCCCTTCTAATTTTATTTATCTATTTTTAATTCACTATAGAAAAGGAATGTACTTTTCCTACTTTGTCACAAGTTCTTGGGCATTAAAAGCAGGACATTAAAATATCTGCAGGGTTACAGGGCTTTAGTACAATATTTGTTATCCCTGTCATTTTCAGAAAAAGAAGTCATTACATTAAATGAACAAAGTCCCATTATTTTAATGTAAGCTAATAACCAACAGGCTGTTTTGTGTGTGTCTCATTACAAAGGATTAAAAACAATTTCCTATGATCTGTCACGTGTGCTATGACAGATCATAGCTGGTATCCACAAATCTACATGCTGAGTCAGTGTAATTCCACTTTTCTAATGGAAAGAGTCAGACGCTATACCCATAATTATCCTTCAGGACAATAGTATCCCAAAATTCAATCCTCTGCTACCCAATGCAGTTGCAGGGGATTGGCAGAATTGGGTGTTTTGACTTTTGTGTGACTAATAGAGGACAATCACAGTTTGGTTGATAAATTTGGTCCCAAAAGGATTCAGTAAATTTGATAACTCATTTAAAAAGTAATCTGTGCAATGGGTTCAAGTATCGATGTTAAATGTGGATGAGTAAATCCCAATGAGTAAAAACTACGTATGAGTAATACTAAATAACAGTAAAACCTATACCTGAAGCTGGATAAAGTTACCTATTAGTTCAATTGGACTATTCTGAGTTATTTGATTTAAGGAAACCTTAACGTTTCCCTTGTTTTTAGAGATAATGGTTCATCTAGAAAAGCAACACTTCAGCAGGTACAGAGCACTTGTAATGGGCATTAACTGAACAGTGATTTGCAGAGTAATCTGTGGAGGCTGAGGCTCCCTAACTGGAATAAACATTTTAAGAGTGATGCCAAACTATCCATTTTGTTTCTAAACACTGCCTAAGTAAAACACAACAATTATGTTCTCTACCAAATAACAAAAATTGCTTTCATCTTTCCTTGTTTATAATTTCCTTCTGGCTAGCAGAGACAGTGCTGCACTGCTGATGCTTTCAAGTCGTCGTTTTCAGGGCTTGGGCACTAAGGGATGCTTTTGTTCTACAGAGGCAAAAGTAATTTTGTTCTTGGTTTCTTATCAAAAGATGATGAGCAATAATGAGCATTCAAAAGATTTATACAAGTATGTTTAGGAGTGTTGATATAAACATCTATAATAACAACAGAGTTTCAGGGGGTACTTCTGGGTGTTTATCTAGAAAAAGAGTCCTATTGAGAGCTTAAGATACCCAATCTAATTTTTTCCCCAATAAATAGGTGTGAGAGTAAAATGCTTTCAAGGAGTTTGGGGAGAAGATGTTCGCTCACTGGTGATGGAGGTTTGCTCACTTCTGTGGAGAGGGAGGGAAGGAATGAAATCCAGGGCAGTATCTTCTCCTGTCCAAGGGCTGTAAGCTACAGTCCAATCCATTAGAGCAATAATCACTTACAGTCATACAGACTTGTCTTAGGTATTATTCCCTTTTAGCAGAAATGCTGATGTGTATTTCAACAACCAAATACAAAAACCAACTGAGAATCTGAGCAAAAATCTGCTGACAGACTTCAATGGTACAAACGCAACTATTTAAGTATCAACATTATTTGTAATTGAAAAGTATCTGCTTTAAACTTGGCTGAACTCTGGCAGACAGCAGACATGAATGATCTGCTGGTACTTCACACAGTTTGATAGTTTGATTACTGTTTTATCAGGACTGCTAAACAGTATTTCTTTTGTTCCATGGTGAAGGTGAACTGCATTAAAAGAATCACATTCTATATAGATCAAGTAGCCTAGTTGAGATTTACTCTCACACAAATTGGAACACCGTTGATTTCAGTTCACTGCATAGTATTTTCTTGGCTAATTGGTTGTAAAACGGGTTTGGAAGTCAACCCAACATTTTCAAAGCTACTGCAGTCAAGACAGTGGGTTTGTGCTCTTCTAACAAGCATTTCTCAAAGATAAGAACACTACAAAGCCTTCCAGTGTGAGAAATGAAAATGTACACTTTTTTAAAGTGTAAAGTTCTCAACTATTTTTACAAGCATAAGTTTTTTAAAATGTTATGTTTGTTTGCTATAGCTATAAGTAACTAAACACAAAAGAAATGCACTTACAACGTGAAGAAAATCTTACAGGAGCCACTGGGAAATTTTTTCTTTTCATGTCCCTGAAACCTTCACTGACAGCAACAGGAGATTGGATTTAAGTATCTAAACAACAGGTGAAGGACACACACATTCACTCTTCTGCGTAGCAGGCAGAACCACAGAGTTACCCCCATACAAGTAATAACACGAGAGAAGCCTCCTTCAGTTGTCCTAAAGGCAGGCAGTAAAAAGTCATACTTGGATTCATATCTACCTGTCTGTAAAGCACTGCTGAAAGCCCAATTAATTTGACAGATACCGAGGAGAGACAAAAAAATCAGGACGTATGTAAATTACAGTGAAAGAACTCAACATATTTCTAAAAGCATCTCACGAATTTACAGTAAATAATGCTTTCAAAGGAAATGGTAATCATTCTGCAGTGAAAGCTTCTGATCTTACTATCTTTACTTCAGATCGTATTAGTACTGTGCATCATTACAAGAATGTGTTCTTTGAAGCATGTGTACTCTATCTTCCTTCTATTCATCATAAATACCCTCTCTCTGGAAGTACACTTTGCCACCGTGCACACATTTTTCTATCTAAGATATAATTCATTTCCTAAAGAAATGTCACATAGAAATCAATCTTGCCAGTACAAGTTCACAAGGCCTGATTCATTTAACAAATGATTTATTGACAACCGTGAGATAGAAAATAATGGAACGTTGTTATTAAGAGCAACATTACACACTTCCAACAGTGTCTATATTGAGGGTATAGATGGGGGATGTTAATATTCTTTCATGAACAAGTGATACACTGAGAGAAAAAAGAAGAGACTTCCCATGGTTAATGGTTGGCTTCTGGCTTCTTTTCCAGCTCCCTCTTTGTACTCACAGCTAACGTTATTGCATAAATCTTGACCTTTGCTGTTGTTGGTTTCATTGAAAAACAACAGCTTATAGAAAAAGAGATAACAAAACAAGTGTCCTGTTACAGAAAATGTAATTTTTGATTGGTATCCAAACATAAGTGGTTCTTCAGAGAAAACATGAAAGTTCAAGCACAACCGAGTGTGTAGTTAATGGTTTGACAGCGAATCTAGGAAATATCTAAGCAATATTACACACAGGGATTAAATACTTCTCCTCCCCCTTTTCTCTTTCTTTCCTGTCCCTTTTTCAGTCAGTGCCAAAGAAAGATGTGTTTGCAGCTCTCCAGGCTGAACAAACCTTGGATTTCTTCAAAGGGTGTAGATATAGATCCTTTTTATTGCCTGATAAACAAGACATGGAGAAAAGAACCAATTGCCTGCACTATACATTTATCTATATATACCACAAGCATGGTGGGATCCTAGGGTGTCTCATAAAAATAAAGAAGATTTCTCCCAAGCTGCCTTCTGCTCTCATATTCATCATGACTAGAGTGATCGAATGTGACCTTCAGCATAAGAAGTACTTTGGTGTCCCCAAGTCAGGTGTTAAATCACCCAAATTTTATTTCAATGGCTCCTGGAAAAGAATCCAAGCTCTAATGTCAGATGCTCGGCACACCAGGACTCCTGCAAAAGACTGTTTTAACCCCTAGAAAGCAGCAATGAAACATTACTGTGCTGAATTAGAAAGCAAACAGTTCTGAGTGAGGTCTGTCTGACCAGACGGGTCCCCTAGAGACTTTGACCCTTTGCCATATTTCTAACTCCCAGCACTGCATAGTTGAAAAGTTGGTACCTCTGACTAACCCATCAAGCTAAATGCTATGCGAACATAGGGAAAAAGAGCTCATGCCTGAAGAAGTTCATGCTCAGATTTTTGTTTGGAAAAGTAAAACAAATCCTCAGTCCTTCTTTGTATTCCTGAAGAAATCATGTGACAAAGAGCAGGAAAAGAAATAATTTCTAGAGATCTGTAAAATGCAAAAAGTGCAAAATATTTGACATGCTTCATTAAATGCAGATAATACAGAAAACTTTTTGAAAACATATAGTCGAATAGCATATAATATTTGCATAGGACTCCATACAAAAAAAGAAAGCAAGACTAAAATCTGCTCCCAGAAAGATAACTTAAACCCAGTGCAATACATTCATTTCTTCCTAGTAATCAGTCTGCAAATAGGATGATTTAACCGAGACCCTCAAAATCTCTGTAACATAAAGGCAGGAAAACCTGTTGGATTCAATTGTACTATATTGCACTGTCAAAACTGTAAAATGAAAATGCTAACTCAAGCTACAAGGCCTTTTTACTGTATAACAGGATTTCAGAAGGAATTAAAAAAATCTCAAGCACTCATATTTAATGAAATCAAGTCTATGTATTTTCCTATGTCAGAGCTATGTTGAAAGGGAAACGCAGGAGGATATAAACGCAGGCATCGATGCATTGACAGCGAATAGTCACAAGGGAGCAGCACACGGCATTAGTCTAAGGAATATCTTATAGCAAAGAGGTGGAGGTGATGTGTGATCCTTCATGAGGACACAGCTGGAAGTGTGGAGGCAACATAACTTACCACAATGAAGTACTTAGTGGGGAGTAAGTTCAGCGCCGAGGCAGCCTGTGCTAACCTCTGTGAGCCAGCGAGCAAAAGTGCAATAAAAAGAAAGGACCTTTTTGGGGATTTACTGCAGACATGAGAGATGTGTTATATGAGCCAACATCGGGGCACGATAAGAGCAGGTGAATGTCTGGTAGGGTCATGAAGGGGAACCTTATGTCTGGCAGTGTCTCACAGCTTACAAATTGGTTGCTCAGTTCCTGAGCTGACCTGCTTTTGAACAAGAAATGATTGTTTTCCCCTTTCAGTACCCTCTACATGCACTTTTTAAAAGAAGCAAGAGGAGAAAGAATATATCTAGATTCTCTACACTTCATGTATACAGTAGAATGCAATATGGACGCATGTACAGTAACCTGGAATTCTTGAAATTAAGTAAATCCATATTCTAGGAAATAAATGTAAGGATTAATAGGTCAAGAAAGATGAATAAAGAAAGATGAAACAGCACTCACAGAGATGAACTGAAATCTGCAGGACAGCTGTGGCTGACCATTCACAGATTTTTCAAGAGCTGGATTTTTCGGCTATTGATCTGCCACTTTTTCTGTAAGAGGAAATTCAGTTATCCAGGTCTCAGAGAGCCTTTTTCACCTAGTCGCTGCTGTGGGAGTTGTGTTTGTTGTACATCCACATCTTTTGTTGTATCTCAGAATAAAAAATTCAATAGCTGCTGTTTTGAATTCTAAAGAGCATTGTTCTATTTGTTTAGAAAAGGAAAATGATACCCACTTTTCCCTTGCTCTCACCATCAGATCTCTTTCCAACAGTCTGGTATACTTTACTCAATTAAACAAATGGATCTTTTGTTAACTGGTGTTGCCTGGGCAAATGCTGCAGATGTGCCAATGATGGCACTATCCCTGTTAGCAGAATGGATCTGTAAAACTCTGTTGAACAAAAGCTCTGTAGTATAGGAATCACTATGACTTCTCTCTTTTAAACGGTAAAATAATTTTTCATCATTTAATACAGTCCTACAATGCCAGTGGTCTCCCCACTGTCTGGAAACTCACTGAACTCCCCATCTGGTGCCTTGGGTACCATCCCAAAGCACCATCAGGATGTCCTCTCCAGTTCAGCATCCACTTTCTGCACATCAGTAAAGCCAGGTTCATTCATTTCAAATGGCCTGCGTCCAGCTACCATTGATGCCAACTGCTCTTTCTCTATTTCTTCATGTCTCAGCTACCTTCAACGCAGTTTTCTCAAGAATCTTGTTCTCCCATGGCTCCCATGTTTTTGTGCCTGTCTTCTACCGCAGCAATCTGAGTGAGGTCCTCTGTCCCCAGCTCTCTCCTGTCCTCCACAAACACACAGTGCAGTTTCCGACTCATGAATGTGGAAAACTGAGGAATTGGCTTTTTCCTCATCAAACTGAAATTTCTGTCCTTGTTTCACACAACTCCTCACAAATGCCAACTTGTCAGCTAAAGATCCCCACAGGCACAGCTGATCTCCTCGTCATTCCTCTCTAGTTCAAACTCCTTTGTTGGTTATCTTCTCCCACCCTTTTTTGTTACCTTTAAGTGGGGCTGTAGCCTTTCCCAGGACCATGTCCAACTTCGGGTTTGCTCAAATTTTTTGCAAAGTCAGCAGTCGATGGTTTAAAACGTGACTTTTCCAATCTCTCATGTAAGCAGCTTTTATCAGCTTTCCTCCTGGCTATTCTCACACCCTTTGCTCTGGCCCTTCTGAGTCCCACCATCTCTTCTTCACATCCTTTCAAAAAGCTTCTGTGAAGATAATTCTGTTCTGTTTCAGGGCCTTTCCAGTTTCTATTTTACTTCTAATCATACCTCTACTGAAGCCATCAATGACTTCTCTCTGTTAATGATGACAGCCTTTGTTACCCCGTTGCTAAATTTTGAAACAAGTATCTTCAGCTTTTCTTGTCATACCTGTCAGAAACTCTGTAAACACCTGCAAAGTCATGTTCAGAACACTTCATAAAACTCAACTTTAACATGATGCCTACACAAGCCCAGACAAATGCATGGTGACGAAGCTCTGAGGCACCGACTATAGGACAGCCCTTACTGGTGACCTGTACTGTCATGTTTTTAATCAGCATTGCCAGTATTGTTTCTCCTCTTTGCTTTATGCCAGTTGTAAACTTTTTGCTTAGAAACCATCTTTTTATTCTGCTTATATGAAATGGGCATAGCAAATATCCAACACCCTTACGTAAGCAAGTGAAGTGTTAAAAGTAAGTTATCTTCAAATACAGAACTATATAACCCCTTCCAGATGTTTACAGTATTTTGAAAAGGACAGAATAAGAATAGAATCATGGAATCATAAAATATGGCACAGTGTCAGAAAGAAACTCACTAATTGGGATGGATGATGAGGAGATAAAGAGAAAAGCCAACATTCACGGCATGATTTATTTCACTGTAAATCTGGGAAAAAACCCTAGTGGTATCAGTGAAGTTATTCCATATTTGTTTAACTGAGAGGCTGCACAGGATGGAATTCAGCCATCTGTGCTTGGCCCATCTGTACTTAGAAAAGTACTTTACTGTACTTTTGCTGTCAAACTTTGGAGGCATTACAAGACATGCCAAGGAATACAGAATGGTAGATGACAGCACATCAATTAAGATCTGTCTCAGATTGTCTACAGACGCACTTCAAATCAAAATCACTAAAACTTCTAAAGAACTCCTTGAAATTATCTCCTCATTCCTACATTGTACCTGTATTTCTACTCTTCCAATGCAAAGACAAGCTACCATCAGGCAACAGTTATACATAAAAATAACAAAATAAATAGTGCTCTAATTAACAGAACTAACAGAGCCTGCTTTGCTTCAGATTTGTTTCCTGTGTCTCATCAGCTTAAGCCTATAACTCTCCTATGCCAGATGTGCCAAAGCCATCCCCAAATTCCCCATGAAATACTTTCCTTCCCACAATACTATATGGAGCAGTTGCAGGGACTTCCCTGCAGTCTGTGTGACCAGTACAGGCCAGGCAGCCCAGGGAACTGCTGAGCCTTTCCCTTGGGTTTCTCTTTTCAGCTGATCTCTCAAGTTTGTCCCAAACCAGATAGGAATCACAACATCTACTACTCTGAGTTGACTTATAAGGGAGAGCAGCAAACAGCCCTTGTTAGCAATGCCTCCAATATATCTCAATGCAATAAAGGAAACTAGTTCTCAATACAGAAAATTCCTCTCTGTGGGCTTGTTTATTTTGAAATTGGGAAAAATTGTGTTGAAGCCATCAAAGCGTAGGTGTTGAAGCTTCTTCCCCCCTCTGTGATTGCTGTGAAGAAACAGCACTTCTGTATTTAACAAGACACAGGGACAGCATGTGCAGAAGTACTTGCAGGTTTTTGCCACTGGACATGACCTTCTTTCACAGAATCTTAGAATCTTTTAGGTTGGAAAAGACTTCTACATTCATCAAGTTCAACAGTTAACCCAGCACTGCAAAATCCACCACTAAACCACGTCCCCAACTGCCCCATCTTCATGCCTTTTAAATACCTCCAGGGATGGTGACTCCACCACTTCCCCAGGCAGCCTGTTCCAATGCTTGAAAACCTTTTTGGTGAAGACATTTTTCATAATACCCAATTTAAACCTTCTCTGGCACAACTTGAGGCTCCTTCCTGTTGTCCTACTGCTTGTTACTTGGGAGAAGAGACTGACCCCCACCTCGATGCAACCTCCTTTCATTAGTTTTCTTGCCTCTTAGATACCTCAATAAAGGCAGTTGCAATGAATTCCTATCTATATATTCAGAAAACACTGCAGTTAAGTATGAGTGGTCTGATACAAAGCCGTAGTACCACAGAAGTATATCTGCACTGCAAAGAAAGTAGTAAAACGCACTTAGCCATGAATTAATACATAATGAACAACTGACAATAATTATTTCAATACAGTGCTCCTGACCTGCTTCAGCACTTCCTTCCTTTTTCTCTAATCATATTTTTTAGAAGGTTTTGCACTTGATTTCTTAACCATAGAGGCACTTCGTAGTTTGCATTTTCCATTAATTCTCTATATAATAGTAAGTATCGCTTCCCTCTGAGACAGAATTGTAAATGATTGGTGCTTTATTTTCTAATGATGAGAAAGCAAACCTTGTGACTGGGGGCTCGGCGGAGCTCAACACATCTCATGGACCTTTACTCTGATAAGATTTTGCTACAGAATGAGAGAATTCAGTGAGGTGTGGTGGGTGTAATTAAAATTGTGTTATGCTGCTGATCCACAGGGAGATAAACTCTATGAGCATTAAATTGCACGGGTTCAGTAGTGAAAAAATTGGCTGTTCGCTTCCTTGTAAAAAATGACATCAATTTAAATATGGTGCAACTATAAAATCTGAAATGAATTGCAGTAGTTCACAAGTTTCTCAGGATAAACAGAGGTCTATGGACCCCCCTACCAAGAGACTTAACACTTTATGCAGAGCGCAGTGAAGCATTTTAATAACAATTGCGTGCCGAAGGGATCTACATGACTGGTGGCATATTAATCCACTTTCTTCTATCCAGAGTATAAACTTCTTAATGGAAAACACAGAGATTTTCTGGGAACAAATGTCACAGGTTTAAATCAAAACGTTATGTTTGTGATTTTTTTATTTGCCATTCCTTGAAACAAATGCGGTTAGGTGAAAATAAGCCTGGCATCAAATGTCATGTATGTGTGCAGATCTTCTGTTTGCTCTGATTGGAAATAAAATTTCTGGCTATTTTCCTTGTGTCTTAATGGCAATATTTCATCATTCTTAGGACTCTGATCACAATATGTTCCACATGGAATATTATAAATCAAGAGCCCTGTTTACTTGTCACATGAGCTAGCAAGTTCAAAGAGACTAACCTTTTTGGAAAAGTTACCCTTTATCACGTTTATCAGTCTGTGAAAATCAGAGTAAAAAGTCATCTGTTACGATCTTGTCTTTGTCTAACAAGATATTAACACATACTCTTTCACAGACAACAGCAATTACTCACAGGGCTGTAGAGATAATGGGAAGAAACTAATCGAAGACTTTACACATGCAAGCAAATTCTTGAATTAAAATCAGATGAAAATCAGATAAACTTGCACCAGGTTTTAAGCTGAAGCCACACAGTAAGTTTTTACTTAATGGGCATGCCTTCATTCTGAACAGAGCATTAGCTCATCCTGTGGAGTATTCTTCACAGATTTACCTGTGAATACTGTTAATAAAGTGAATTATATTTAATATATGATCTTTTCCTCAAGTTATTTATGTAGTTAAGATGCAGAATAATATATAATGAAGATTTTATAAATAGGATAAAATATCATGGCTGAAGAGCTGGAGTACCTCATATCTAGAAGAGAAGCAGATGGACATTTCCTAGAGAGAATCCATTTCTGAATTCTTGTGCTCATGAGCAGAGAGTCAGGATCAAACAAATGGATGTGGGGAGAGGAAAGAACCAATCTGTATGTGCTCAGGCAGTTTGCTGGTTATGAATTTAACTTTTTGGGAGCACATGACAGATTCCAAGTATGGGAAGAGTGTAATTTTTTGCCAGGAGACTAGGTGGCTCTGCAGCTGGGATAGCAGCATGTGAGCTGGGGAGAGAGGACAGAGCAGCATATCGATACAAAGAGCTGAGGGGTGATAGAGAGGGAAGGGGACTGAGCTGCACTGGAGGGCAGAAGCACAGCTTAGGAAGGGGGATATAATAAGAGGGATGAGAAGACGCAGGCTTTCCTTCTGTTTCCGTTTCACTGCCATGCCACACATTGCCTCAAATCTCATTTTCTCATTGATTTTCCAACTCAAATAACCAGCTACATCTTTACATATAATGTCAGCAGTTCTTGAAAGAGTGTACAGAAATCCTCCATTTCCTCTTTAATTTAGACTCCCAAAGTTCCAGCAGCTAACAGTATGGAAAGATGGGACTTCATTTTGGTAATATCAAGCAATTACATTTTTCCCTTCCAAAGTTATAATTCTGGCAACTTTTTCGTTCTTTCTTGAAAATGAGAACATAAATGGGTACTTAATGCTGAAATGTGAATGTCTACCTTATCCTTTTTCATACTGTGTTTTTCATCTAAGCAGCAAATCTTGGAGGAAAGCTTCCATTCACTGCTATCTGTTGTTCTCATTTATTTGTCTTCTGGCAGATACCTGCCAGTTCCCTAAGTATGTCATTCATTACTAGGCTTTTAAAAATCTTTTCTCCAAATCTATGTTTTTATTTTACTCTGTCTTCCCAGAATTCTTGTAGAATATCAGTAAGAGCTTATTTACACGTGAATTTCTTTATGGACAGGAAAGAACACATCTGCTTCCTTCAAGAATGATTCCCTGTGCAGAAAAACCCAAGGCTATATTATACTCTCAAGGAATTTGCACAAAGTTAGCAGAATAAGTGGTTAAAAAGTGCTTTGGGGAAAAGTATCTTCATATCTTGTTTAGACTTAGGCTGCAGTGATATCAATCTTTTCCTTTTTATCTATATACCTATGAGACATCCAAAACACTAGTGAGCCATTTCTGGAAAATATGTTTCAATATCCTTCTGAGAAGAATATAAAAGGGCAAAATTCATATCATTAGCTATTTTATGAGAGCAGTGAGATGCTTTGAACTCCATTTTCCTTTACCAATCTGTTTTTCACAACTGTTGACCAGTTGGTATTACACAAATATTGTAAGGCTACTTGTGAAGGTGTTTTTGTAGTTATTCTGCTGAAGTTAATACCTTCTAGAGGCAGAAGAAAACACAACACTATCACTGCAATAGTTTCCTCTCTTGTTCAGTTGAAAGTCATCCACATTACTGTATACATTCTATTCTCATCCCCAGAATAACAGAAGGAGGGTGCCAGCCTTCTGTCCATGCACCTCCCAGAAGTGAACAGGGTCTGGAATAAGCAAAGCAAGTAACAAGAGTGTGTAAGTGATGCAGGTCTGCACACAGACTGCATACATTTACATTCTGTTTTAAAGCATGGTCTAAGCTAGACTCAAAGTTTTTGTGGTTTTTCCAAGTGTAGGACTGTATGGATATCAACACACAGAGCCCATCAACAGCGGAAATGGAAATGAGCATTAAAGCTGCCCAGGGAGCCCATCATGGAAAGAAACTTGGTTTTGCTTTGCTTGTTTTTCACCTCCACATCCAACTATGAGTTGTGCTGGTGGTACTCATCAGCTTTAGAGTGATGAAGTTATTGGTTTGGCTTCCTTAAATTTACACATTGAAGCTCTTTGTTCCTTCCTGTAATTTCTAGCGTGCCAAGCACAAGGTGAGATGAGTTCCAGTTCCTACCTGGGGAGTGCTCAGTCCTCAACCTGAATGTAAGCATGTCATGAATGCTGAAAACATGAAGCAGCACAACCCTGCAGTGTTGCAGTGGTAGGTTTAGTGTAAAAAGTAATGCTTGAATCATTTCCCATTCTTGCTACAATTATTAACATAAAATCAATTTATGTTGTGACATTTTCAGTTCTCATTATTATCTCTGTCACAAGAGAGAGGTTTTTAATCCTCCATAAAGTCTTTAAGAGACAGCAGAATAATATGCAGCAAATGCATTATACAGTTTCTAATATGACCTTTTCATGGGTTTTCAGTTTGACTGCCTGGTCACTCCTGTTCTTTGGCTGCCTCAGTAATCTGGGAGGAACAGGTGGAACGGTAAATAGTCAAACTACTGAATCTTTAAAAGGTTAGCTTCATACTGCAAGTGACTCTTTTATAGGTTATATATACTGTGTGTTCATATTCTGCAACCCAGTAAAAAGCCAGGAAGCAAAGTAAATGGCAGACTATGGCTGCTCTCATAGCAGTGATAAATAATATTCAGGAAAGGAGTAAGATGGCTGTGTGATAGGTACTAATTTTATTCTGCCAGTAGTTCACCTATATTTATGAAGTGTGCAACAATCTACTCTTTTTGGAGATGTGGGAAGCTCTAGACGCCCTTCACCTGTAAAAGGTCTGAGAGCCTCAAATAGAAAATGATTCTGAAATGGAAAGTATATTATGGCCCAACGTTAATCATCTTCTTGCTGTTGTATTTTTGCATTTAGGGGGTTTTCTTGTATGAAACTTAAAAAGTAATCAAAAGTGAACCTAGTACTGAGTAAAGTAAGTGGCAGGTAATCCTTTTTTCTCATTTTTTTAAACTGTGGCATGTCCCATGCAACGGGATCCAAGGTCATGAAAGAAAAGGGGATTGAAAGTGCTAAGAGAAAATAGGGAGAAGCCAATATATCCACTGAAGGAGAGCATGGAGCAAACCCATCATCTGAGTTTATTGCATTAAAACTAGAGAATCTCCTTTTGACTCTCTGATGCTGCCCTGCCGTTACATCCTCATAGCTAAGCACAAGATTTCTCCCAGGAAAAATGATCGGGAGGCCAGCTGAGAAAGGAGGTCAGTTCTTGGAATGATTTTTGTACCAGTAGCAAAAAGTATTTTCTAAGAAGGGCTAGACAAAGAGTGTAAAATATCACGTGTAGTGATAATGTAAGCCCACAGTGCAAGAGGGGAGGAGAAAACTCTGCTTTAATGGGATTTTAGAGAGAATCCTATTATCAAGACAGCAGCAGAGCTCTGGCTAGAAGGGGCCTTTGGGTAAGCAGGGAAAAGGTCATCTAATGAGGCAGTACTGAGTTTGTCAGAGCCTGGCTTGCAAGTTTGCATGAAGTTCTAATGTTGCATCCTAGTTATTCTTCCTAAGAAAGGGGGAATAGGGGTTTTCAAGTAGTTGAAACTCACAAGCAAGTTAACTTGCTGCTCATGTGTCTAGGAAGACTAGGAAGGGAAAAACTCCACAGCCAACACACAGAGAAGCTCCTCTCTATTCACTACTAAAATGGCAATAATCTCTATTGCTTTGTAGCCTGCAAAGCAATAAAGAGCTGCTAAGATTAATTAAACTCTGAAGCGAGGCTGAAGGGTTTAATCAATCACCAGTTCTGTTTGTTGCCACTATACCATTCATTGAGATTATTATATGGCAATTTGAATTACAAAGCAAGGCATTTGTAATATAAGAAGGGCACTGCTAGTCAATTTTTGGATATCTAGTTGCAGATACTGAGGGCCTGCTTCTTCACAGTATCTGAAAGCTGTTAACAAGTTCACTTCACACTGACCATCCACTGCAGTTGTGGGTGCTCAGCACTTCTGCAAATGAAGCCTCAGAGTTTCAAATCAGGAACCTGGAAAATTAGAAGCAGCAGCTAGCGACCCTTCATGAACAATCTGGCTTAGCAAGATGGGCAGCATTACAAAGGGAATCAGTGCCAGGAACTGCACAAGAACTAATTTCTCCAGGGCAGCACACATCAACTGCTCTGCCTACGTGACTCTTCTTTTCCCCTTAATGCTCTTCGCCCTTTGTAATTTGCTGCCTCTTGTGCTCTGCAGCTTTGGAGAACTACAACATATTCTTTGGAGAAATAACTGTTGTCTCCTCTACTATGCAACCTGACATATGGTCAAAACAGGAATGTTCTGTACCGAATGAGAAAACAATGCTATGGACTAAATGGTAGACAAATATGTAATTAAAAACTGTATCATATTGCATACAGAAAAAGGGTTGAATTAATCCTATCTGAAAGGTGGGCTCAGCAACCTCTCTCACTTTCAGATGTACTTTGAAAAACAAACAGTTATCTGGGAATGATTTCAATTATCAAAGGTTTTAAAACCACATTCAGGAAGCTTCAAAAGACATTTTTCTTCAAAAAAGTGAAAACATGATCTCGCATAATTCCCAGGCTGGTGACATTCAGGTGTGAGATGAGAAGAGAAACATGATTATAACACTTTGATTTCATGCACAAACCCTGCATTTGTTAACAGCATATTTGCTCTTGAATTCTAATAGTAGTTCAAATATATCTTTAGGGCAGCGTGGGGAACACATCCCCAAATTATACATAATTCTAATTTTCTAAGCAGGCTATTTACAGAATCTTAAGTATATATAATAGCAATGTGATGGTCACACTTCCTATGAATTGGTGTGAACTGAACTGCTTTAAGCTCCTGCACTTTCAGATTTCGCTTTCTGCTGAAAGGAGGAGGCCATCAAAGTATGAATATGCCAGGACAGGTCATGGACACGGATATAAATCAGTCCTGACTTTAAAGGAGCAATGTGGATTTACAGATTGTCCAGAGAGTGTTAGAGCAACTGACAACTCCACCACCTGGAGAACACCACTGAAAATAGGTATTCTGTACAACTTCTGATTTTTGACATCTGACAGACCTATGTGTATAGTAGAAGTCATTAATACTGAGAGAATTAATCCCTATTTGCAGTGAAACAATCATGAAAAGACAGAAAGGAGAGTTTTCTATAATGATAACACCACTTTCTTTATACCACGTATGTTTAGCAATCAAAGCACTTCAGTAAAAAAAAACATTCATTTCCTTTCATAATACGGTCAAGCATAACTTCTAGCACACAGAAGCGAGAATTGTCACTACAGCTTTTTGAAACTGTTTACCAGGTACTTCAACAGAGAGCAGCAAACACTATTTCAGGAGTAATCTGAATCACTGATGTGGTCGATGCAGGAGCTGGTTGTGTCTCCTTGATATGGAAGGATAACCTGTCACAACACTGTCAGTGCACAGAGCAACTATGAATTATCCTTAGATTATTCCAGCGCTGAAGAAGAGAAATGGACATACTACTTTCATGTCCTCTTGCTGGAGCTGGCTCCATTTTGGCCAAGTGACAAGGGCATGTTCTGAGACCTTGGGAGACAAACAATTGCCTGGGGGACAGGATGCTAAGGAATAAAAGAATATGGGATGGTCATACCTGGTGCATTTAGCCTAATGCTCTGTGATGACTGCCAATGCCCAGTGCCATTCAGGAGAATGTACAAGCTGTACCTCACCAGAATGTTCTTCCAACTTCCCATGATTTTATTGCCATTTAGAGCAGAGATTGATTAAAAATGTGAGCAGGAGGCTAAAATACAGATGCAAAGCCTCTGATGTACGCCAGGAACTGAAAAACCTTCATAAGCACACAGAGTTACATAAAAGCAAAATCACTGCTAAAAGAAAATAACTAATACCATGGGAAGTCACTGCACTCCTGGGGAAAAAAGGATGACTACTATTATTATTGTTATTATTATTATTTGGCATTGAGTTTCTGTGCTGGAAAATGGAGTTTGGAGATGATCAAAATAATTTACAAATTGGGATTGACAAGCTGAAGCACTGAAATGTTAAATTAAGCTCATTCATTTCAAAGTGATGTCTCGACTTCAGAAACTGTCAGATTTCATTTTTAAAGAGGTTTTTTAAAGGTCTTTTACTTTACTATGAAGCATTACACTCTTGAATCCTGCCTCTCCAGTCCAGTCAGTAAACTGAGAAATCAATTATTTGCACAGTACTGGTTTTGGGGAAACAGGCCAGAAGAGAAGACAAACACATACAAAAATCAGTGAGGAATCAAATACAGAGGGAGATCAAATAAACACGTAATTTATCCATAGGGCTGACAGAGCCTTACAAAAAGCTGAGTTCTATTCCTAATTTAAATTCAGAAATGTATAGGGAAAGACAGGAGAAGAAACTTTGCTGAAAGTGGAAAAATCTGGCAAGCGTTACAGCCACATCCAGAACCCAAGTACTCCAACTTGGCAAGAGGGCAGATGGTCTCCGCAAGCAATATTAACACGTCTCAGCAGAAGACAGTCATTTAAAAAAGTGAGGGAGAACTTGGTCTCCAAAGTCTGAAAAGAAATGAAAAGCATGTGCATGGCACAACAGTCCCTGAAGGAAGTGTCTACACAAAAGAGACCTCAGCAGAAATTGGAAGAGAGCCTTCTGGCAGTCCAACTGAAACGTCTTTCCATGGAGGAGAGTAATTGTATTGTAAGGAAGCTGATTCCTGCAATTAAAGCAGGAGCTTTAAACCTCTGCTAGAGGTTTCCTGAAGTATGTTATATGAATAATAGAAACTGTATGGGCATTTGTTTACCTGTGCATAAAAACCATTCCCTAAGGCAATGCAAGGTTGAATCCATTAACACCAGCAAAGTGCCTAAAGAACTTAAAGGGTTTTGATGGGCAAAGTGTTAAAATGCCCACAAAAGACATGCTGGCATGTAATGGAAGCCAGAGAAAGCGGATTAAGAACGTATTCAGATGCATAGACTGTGCTTACTTATTTTAAGATTATACAGGTTATCTGAGGAGAGTAATGAGGGAGCAAGCACTGCACACTAGATGTAATTTGTCAAGGACACGTAGCTAGGCCACATGGCATCCTTCCAACCCAACTTCTTTATGCAAAACAAATAATTTTGCATAGATTTGCATGTTACTAACATGAGAAGAGACTTATTAACAACACAAATTACATCGCACTTAGATTTCATTTATTATCCTAAATTAGCTGGTGAGTGACTATCCTTGTGCCTTATCTCTCTCTGTGTAGGCACTTACAGAGCACTTATCATTGTGGCATCAATGCCACTCTTCATACTTGCTATAAAGCCTGGAATATGCATTCAAAAGAGTCATCTGTGAAATAAATCAAGTTAAGTTTAGCTTCGTGTCTGGGTATTCCGAAGGAGGAAGCAAAGTCACTTGCAGAAGCCCAGGGCTTTCTGTTCTGTTAAAATAAATTTCCTGAAAGTATCTACAACTGTTACAGTATTTTAATGCCCTACAGCATTAAGACCAGTATGTGCAATAGAATGTGTACACCCAGCTCCTTTAAGCGCCAGTCTAAATTTGAAACCAGTCTTTTACAGCCAGTCTAACAACCTTCCCACAAAACCAGCCCACTGCCTGGATGTCTTCTGGCTTTCTTCTCCTCTTATTCGTTATGACCTACAGCTAAGGACATTTTTCACACTGCAGACCCATAGAAAAGACTCTCATAATCTTGTTAAAGGCCGGCAAACTTGACTTGCAATACAGAATCCTGCATTTGTCTCCTCAGGGAAATAAACAGTTTTAAAAGAGCTTTTGGATTTTTAAAATGACTTGAACAAATACAATGGCCACACTAGTAACCAGTGAAACGGTTTTCTGCTTCTCACGAAAATGTCTACAGTGAGGATTTTGGGTTTTATGTGCCCTTATACTAACCCATCTACTGCTTTATTTTTTCATTGCTCACAAGTTCTCAAGGGAAGCCAATTTCTCTTTCAAGCAGCAGTGACTTTAGTAAGTCAAAGCATCCAATTGCTAGAGGAGGGTTTACTTTACCTCTCATCACTGAAACCCTGCTGTGGAACACAATCTGTTTCAGAAGAGCAAAGAGGTGAAGGACAAAAACAAATGGCAATTACTCAAAGACTGTGAAGAGCTTGGAGGCTGGTATTCTCTCGCATCTGAATTAGGGTAAGAAAATACACTGGTAAAAATGTTGCCAAGGATAACGCTCTATCACAGAGCATGCAGAAATTTGTCTTCCCGTCATCTAGAAAATGAAGCTGTAATATAATAGTATATAATATTTGTATTTATGGCTGCTATTTAAGAAAGATTACACCAGTTTGTTAACTCTCTTTTAGGATAAACGCTGGGGCAAGGACATGATAATGTATTCACAGTTTGCACTGATAACTAATTCCATTATTTCATGACTAAAAACTTTCCTGCTGCTCTCAATCTCTTGCCATACCAGTGAAATAAGCTTCTGAACTTCCCCCTTGACCATCTACCTGAAAAAAATGATTTTCAATTTAAATTCACACCACACCTTTCTTAGTGATTCCACCAGTCCAAAATATAACACATTTAATCCATATCCATGTATTTGAAGCACCAGGAGAAATACAACACAGCATTTTCCACTATCAGTGTTGCCAGAGAAGCACTGTCTTTAGCATTAGAAAGAGTTGGCCATACAATACTTTTACACACACAGCAACTCTACGACAAGCAACCGGTCATTTACCCAGATACATTTCAGGTTTTCCAATGGGTGTGCTGTAACACTTTCTGAGGTTACTAATCAGAGCAGGCTTGAAGATAAACCTTTAGATCATGTGTAGCAAAATCTTGTGCAAACTCCAGAGGGAAGAAAAATCACACCAAGCCTCAGTCACTTCCAATCACCTTGTAAACATACATTATACCGAGCAACCTCAAACTCTTCATGGGTTTTTTCTTGCAAAATTCTTAATTACAGAAGTTGGAATTCCAATAATAATTGAAATATTATTGGGGATTATTTACAAACTTAAGGTGAATATATTTATAAATATAATCACTTCTTGTAACATATGCTGATAAAAATTATTCCCAATCAGGCAAGGTGTTTGGAACCTTATAGCTTTTTACAATAAAATAAGAAAACAATTTCTTTGCAATAAAATAAGAAAAAATGGAGGAGCTGCTCTGTGTCCTTCACTAGTCCTTAGAGCATGACACACAAGTCCAGGCTTGCTTAAAACATAAAATGCTTTAATGTAATTCTGTTTCCCAGGGTCAGGAGGAGGAGTTTATATCTGAACCCTTGTTCTTAACAGCAGTGTTATGCTACATGAAATAGCACCACCACATATCAGCAGGTCCTGAATTTCTTTTGGAATGCAAAGACCTGCCAATGAATCTGCTTCTCGGAAGCTTAATATATTGTTTTCACTTGCATCTTCTTTATTGTCACTCTTTTATACTTGTACTTCAATTGCACCCAGCATCTTTCCTTTATTGAGGGCTGCAGTTAATCAGGTGATTCCATAAAGCACCACATAAATTCTGTTTTATGAATTCTTTGTCACAAGAATGTAGCAAAATGCCTTGTGCCCCAAGACTCAGCAGTAACACATCACCTTTGTGCAGGCTTGTGAAACTGTGATGGAAATTACAGCAGCCCAAGAACAGAAACTCAATCACCTTTACTATGGTAGCATCAGCAATGAAAGAATAGAATCTAGTGATGTTCAACAGTCAGTTCTTAAAAAAGACAGTGAAAAAAAGAGAGAAAGAAAATCAGGCTGGGTACATGAGTGGATAGACGTTTGCAAGGTTGTCTTTGCAACAGAAGAACCTTGACAGCATGAAATGGTGCCATGAGCTCTCATTTTCCAAATCTCTTACAAGCAGCAGACGTCTTCCCCCCTTCCTCAAATTCTTCATTCATTTTACACCCCAAACTTTATGACTAAAAGAAAATCAAAAATTATGTGCAAAAATACACTCTTTTTGAATTAATGCATACTGAACAAATTGACACAAAGCTATACTTATGCTATCATTTAAATATCTATACCTGGCTAATGTCTTGTCTGAAGTGGTTGTAACACATCTTTTCAGTAGTACTGTAGCTTTAACAGTTTGGAGATGGGACTTTGTTTTTGTACCAAGCACAAACAAGTCAGTGACAGGAGCAGTTTAGCCCTAGACTAAGGCAGAAAAAAGCTCTCCCTCTCCTATTTTATCCTGAAATCATCGCCGATGAACATCTGTGACCCAAATTTACGAAAGACTCCAGATGAGGTCTTACCAATGCCCTGCAAAGCATTATAAATATTTCTGGAACTACTCCTCCTTATGTAACTGAGGATTGTTTAAGCCTTTTCACAGCTCATAGTTGCTCATAGTTATTCTGTGACCAGCTAGCACACTAAGGTCATTTTCTCCTTTAGACATTTCTAACCAAAGAGCTCTTGGATTAAAGCAGATGCTCATATTATTAGACCCCAAGTGTATAATTACACACTTTGTGCTAATGAACTTCTTTCCATCTGTATTGCCCCAGTTCTCAAGGACATCCAATTGAAAATACAAAAAGGAACTTTTTTAAAGAAATGTGAAATGCTGCCCAGTATTTCTGTAACCAACTTGACTTCATAAAAACATAAACTGAACAGATAACACTTCCTCCCACTTGTTTTTTTATTGAAAATCTACTTTAATTATTCACTGCCTTCTGGGTAACTGCATACTCAAATGTACTTACTGTATACGCTATATAGCAGTCACCATATGTCTTTCCGCCTCATACATTCAAAAAATCAAAACACTTCAAAGATTTATTTGCTAATAAAAACAAACTTTGCTTTAAAAATTCTGATCTGAGGGGTATTTTTTTTGGTTGAGTTTCTTGTTTGCTTATGGGATTTTACTAAATTGAGGAAAGTGATTCCTAGACAAGCTTCATTTAACAATCTCAAATGTACAAGGTGAAGATTAGTACGATTTTAAGATGTCCAGAATGATAGTGTTAATATGTAAAATGAAAGGGAAGCATGATGCATATTCCACAACACTGCTGAGTTTTGTGCTTTTGGCAATTTCCGTCAAATTAATCCTTTGCTGCCCACCAACAACATAATTTAGAGGTAGAGTGCTTCGTCTATGGGACATTTCTTTCAATCCTTCTCCAATTCAACAGGCTCTGAAGAAAGGACTGCAAAAGAGGGACTTTGCAATGTTACACAGGCCAATCTCATAGCACTTTGGAATTGTAGGATCCCACTTTTTCTGGGTGGGATCAGCTAGAAATAAACATTGGGTGCGATGCAAGGAAAGCTCAAGGTCTGCAGTTTCCCTACCACTTCAGTACTTTTCAGGCCCTTTAGCTCTTATCAGGAAAAGTGTCAGACTAGTACCTTGGCACAGACTTCTAGAGACAAAGCTGTTTCTGTTGCTTCCCTGGGTTTCATTTCATCTGCACATACCTCAAGCAGAAGCTAATTAATCCCTTTGTGAAAACCATAAAACAGAATGAGGCACCTTCCATATGTAACTATTTTCTTAACCACACCTTAATACTATCTCATAATGTTAACAAAAGATGTATTATGCTTGAGAAATACTTTGGACTTCCTTTTTCACAGCAAGTTATTACAGAGATCAACAACAATGCACAATAATTTTTTGGAAGATCATGTTGTAGACAAACAGTTATATATGCTTTCTGTTCACTTTACAGTCCCAAATGAAACCTAATTTTGGTTGTTTCAACTGAAATGCTCAAGGAACTGTGTTTTTCAGATCAGACTCCTCCTACTTTTTTTCATTTTAGATTCTCCAAGAATATTTGCAACCTTTTCAAGAACTGAAAGCCTAAATTTGAATTTTAACTGTGAAGGATCAATGAGGCATTTGTAACATGCAACTCGCTGCCTCAAATCACTGCGACATGATTTTATTTTACCTAGTTTTCATTTCTCCCATTGACAGGGATTGCCTGATAAGTGAGTACTTGCTGTTATAGACCACACTTACAATTTAGACAATAAGAGAATCTGCCTCTTGTCTGTGCCTGATAACTCCTAGGCCCTGATATCATTGTAAACAAATTGAGAAACAGGACATGATGATACGTAAAAATACCTTCAAACAAACAAGATAGAGCCAAGGTCATAATTTATCAAACCCAAGATTATAGTGATATCATTGACTAAAGTATATTCTCATAAAGGACACCGTTTTTCCATAAATATACCCTTTTAAGCAGTTAGTCATTAAATTGTCTCACTTTGTGGAACAGATATTAGAAAACTGTAATTAAAACTAAGTTGGAAAATCATCATACAGTGAACAAATTGCTTGGACATAAGCTTTGCCACTTTCTATGTTACTATTATTAGAAACATTAAAAAAGCATGTCTGAACGCTTGTAGGGAACTAGGGCTTTGTAATTCAGCTCCAAATACAAATCTGACTGTCCAAGCTAGTCCCAAGGAGATCTCCAGAGAGGCTGGACACCTGCAAGGAAGGTTAAACTGCAATTTTGAGTGACCCATCCCAGTCTTCAGTTTGAGCCTGCATCGGAAAAAACAACTGAATAAAATATATGTATGTTTTAACATCTGGAACATAATGATCCCCTGCTGGTTGCCTAGAAGCTTCTCTAATATTGCCAATTATTTTTTTGTTGCAGGATATTTTAGTAAGTGTTTTCTCTGTGGATGATGGACTCTGGTCTGACAGACTTGAGCCAAATTGTTCATATTTTAGTAACTCACAAATGCAGATCCTCATACTCATTCTAGCCCATCTCTAAGGAGAGACATCTGCTTTGCAGGAAGCAGATAACATTAATTTTGGTTTTATTTACACACAGTCTATTAAATAGAATTATAAAAAACCTGCAATTGTTCCAAGGAAAATGAATGTAGAAATGTCCCTGTTGGGACGGTGAAAGCTGTAATATATGTAAGCATATATATTTGGGCTAAGGTGGTTCCATCTCCATTCTTCTGCACTAATAAACAGGGAATTTGAAACAGAAAAAATTCCAAACCAATTTGACACAACATTATAAAAAGTAATGAACTCTCTCGAACAATCATTTTGTCTTTAGTCCATACCCATTTATACCATTATAAACTCAGAATATCAAAGGCAACTAGCTCAACATTGTTGATGGAACAATTCCAGATTTAGATGAGTAACCAAAGATGGAATTTAGTCCCTAAGATACCAAAGGAAAACAAACAACCAAACAACCAGAAAAAGATGTATTTGAAATTTCAGAAGTCTTATTTTCTCATGTATTTTCTTGAAAGGTTTGGGTTTTTCCCTTACATTAAAGATGTTTTAGTTTAACACTGCAGTGATAAGCACTATAATTTATTTCACTGTCAGGTTTCTGGAGGTTTTACAAACTTGTATTCTCTGTCAGGGAAATATTCCCCCAAATGCAGAAATCAATATCCATGAGAAAAAAAACCTATATGCAACCACTCTTATTTGTTTTGGTTTATGATGAGAGAGATTTTAGTGCTCTAATTATCATTATCAGCACACAAAGACCTGCTGTTACTAGACAGTGTTTCTATTAACACAGTGTGCCACTTCAGTAGCTTTCTGTTGGCAATCCAAAATCAAATTACTTCTTTTCTGAAAATTGTTACTTGCTGGCACTAAGTGTTTACTGTGACTCTCATCTTCTAACCTTTTCTTTATGGTTAAAAAAAAAAATTACAAAAAATCAATAGCCATTTTAAGTTTTTGTTTAATAAGTGTTTATGAAACTCTGAGTACCTCTGATCTAAGTACTCCCTTGCATTTTGTGGGTTTATACACCTAGTGGTATCTGTACCGTCTGCATATCAAAGTGGGAAGTTATCTGCAGGGTCAGTGACATAGGTCATGCCCATACTGTCCTTGGAACCCGTGCCCAGCTCAGATTTGGGTTTGCTGAGTCAGGTGACTCAAATGCTTACCCCACCTCAAAATGCTCATCCCACCTCAAAATGCTCAAATGAAGTGACTAAAGCTTACCCCACCTTGCTGAGCATGTCCCTGCAAGGCAACCACCGCCAGCACTGGTCTAACTCATTCCTCCACAGCTTTGTGCATGCTGGACCAAACCTTGCCTGCTGCAACTCTAGAACCTCTGTATTGAATGTAACGTGGAAGTGAGCAATCCACAGCTGCTGGTTTATATAGATGGGACCCACCAAATCGATATGCTTATAATATTTCCAGTTTTTTAGGTACCAGACAAGGGCTGAAACCAATATCCACTGCTCACCCTGGAGTAACAGTGCAGCTATAAATATTTATGAAAACACAAGGACTTGCCTCAGCCACAGAGAGCTGCCAGAGAAGTAGCACAGCCTGAAATCTTCTTTCATAAGATTTCAAAAGGATTTAAAAAAATTCCTACTGTTTTTAATATAATTACACCTCAACACAGCTATTTTTTATGCAGTTCCTGTCTCCTGCTGCCATCTGGGATTAGTCTTTATTTAGTGGTGATGAAGAGTTATGTCTCATGTCCTGGTTCAACCTCCAAAAAATTATGACAGGAATTCTGGCTCAATGTTATCCTATCGACATGTTATCTTGTTAAAGAGATGCATTTACTGAAAGTGCACATCCTCCTGACAGCGATGTTGCTACTACAGTCAACATCATTTCAGCAAGTAGGTGAAAGAAGCAAAGCGAACAGTATGCTGCTTCTACCGCTGCCTTTTCCTCCTTGCTGTCACTTTTGCCTCTAAAACAGAAGTTGGCTGTTATATTTCGAAGCCTGCTGTAATTTGATCAAATCTAAGGAAGATCATGCAGAAGAAGTGACAGCTAGTCAATGGATGGTATCGTCCCTAACTTGTTACCTGTCTGAGGTCTGCTACGATCAATGCTTCTGTGCTAGCCTTAGAGCCAGACCAAAACGCAAAATAACTTCTACAGGGGACAATTCTTTCTCCTTTCCCAGTTCATGTCAAAGCAGATACTCCCAGGTGCTTTGTGTGTATAATTGTTGGAAGTACAAAAAATAATTTATACTCTTAGTAAAAAAAGCATTCAGGTATCAGATTCTGAATTTACTCTTCAAGCCAAACAAGGCTTTTTGGGCAGGCAATTCTCCTGTATAACACAGCAGCTTTTGAGCTGATCTGCATGATTCAAGATGCCTCCTTGCCGCCTTCAGGGAAGTGCCATACTTTAAAAGAGCGACAACTACTTATCATAAGGCCTAACAACATCTGTCCTAATTTGCCAAAAAACCCCTAGAAGATTCTGCAAGTGATTTATCTGCAAGGGTTTTGCAGTCCCTGAAACTGTTCTGCATGATGACTTGTTAGTTGTACACCATGGAAATTCCTTCCACCTCGCTTCTGCAATAACAGCAAAGTCATTAAAAAATGTTGGATGTTTTTGAGGGTAAATTACATTGATTAAAGATGTTTCACTGAATTTGAACGAGAGCAGTAACTACTATTGATCACCTCATTATACGTAGCTAGTCTAGAAATCAATGCAAAGAAGATGTATGATTTGATGGGAATGTAAGTGATATAATTTCAGAGAGCTATAAATAGAAGCAATTTTAATGTTTCCAATTCAGCAACATCTATTGCTCAGTTATAAATGCTTCGGGATGATCAGCTTTTGCAAAATGGACCAGAAAGAGCCTTTTACGTACTTAGCTCATGGAGAACTTCCTACCCAGGCAGGGAGTAACAAACACCAAACTTCGCTAAGCAAACCTCTGTAGTTTATGGACATGGTTAACTATTAAGCACACAATCACACCAACATTTCCTTCAGCAAAGAAGGAAAAGGCCTCTCAATCAAACCTCTTGAAAGGGCATCACCATCTTTCTGAGCTACAGTAAAAGGACTTGCATTTAATGGGTGTTTCCTGAGCTCTTCCAAGGCTAGCTCTGCATATGAGTCTGGATAAAACACACCTTGAAAACATAGCAGAAGATGTCAGGGTGATGTGGTGTAGGAACACAAAAACCAATCAGAAAAAACTGGTGCACCAACGGAAGACGCACGTGAGGTCAAGCAGCAAAACAAAACATCTCCAGCCACCATTACTTTGCTCTTTCTTCAGACCCTGGAAAGAACTTCATTTTACTGCCTCAATCTTGAAGCTTTTTGCTTTTGCTTCTGATAAGAGTAAGTGATGGTGATAGCATCAACGAAGAGCAAAAGTATTTGTTCTTGCTTGCTTCTCACTTTCTTTTAATCAAATATTAATTGGGTGCAGCCACTTCATTACTCACAGACAGTATCTAGCAGAAACGAAGAAAGTTAATCTTACATGCTTTCAGGAAAGGAATCATAAAGTGATTTGCTTGTGTGAAAACTTGCAGGCAAAATAATAGTAATAATAGTAATAATAATTATTAATTACAGATACAGTTATTTACATAACAGATTTACTTGGGTGAGAACATTTCATCATGTAATAAGTTAAAAGACTAAATTGCAGTTATCACACAGGAAAATTTTGGATCAAAAATATCAGATCCTGTATAGTTTAGAACAATCCTACTCTTTACTGATGAAGTCCAGAGAAGCGTCATGTCAGTGTCCAGAACACACATCATTGCATTCCATGTCCTTACATCTGCCCTGCAATGGAAGTTACTCTTTGGTTTGAACCAACATAGTTTCTCCTCTGTAAAACAGTAAAAACCCCCTCCTAGTTTTAATGAGGTATAACTAAAGCTTTGAAACTCTCAGCTATCTTAATTTTAGAACGATTTTATTTTACCATGCCCAGAGTTCGAGACTCAAATACATAATTTAAAAATCTACCTGGAAATTCAGTGTCAGAAGGACTCTTTTTTTCAAAGCTAAAGCCACAACATGAAAAATTCCCTGGCAAATCAAACCCAGGAACCAATTTTGACTTAACTGTGTTCATGACTCACACTTCATCTTCACAAACTTTAAAATGATGTGTTCTGTAGTCACGAAAACCTGTGAATAGCAATTTGAAACTGAAATATTTGCTGAAAGTAGGTTTCAAAGAAAGACTTAGTTCCAAGAGTTTAAATTCTTATAGTTGTCAGTCATTCGAGGCACAAGAAGCAATACAATTCATTTGGGAAACATTTCTTCAAATGAACTTCATGCACTGAGTACTGCTGTTATAAAGGAATGGAACATTACATCTTCTCATCCATCACACTGAATAGGACTGGTAGATAAATGCTAGAATTCATACCTGAAACTATACCCTAAACAATGTAGATTCTTGATAGAGCTTGCCAAGACCTGTTCCTGTAACTTAAAATGTTCTCTTGGTTCCCTTTAGAAATTAAAACACCACTCAGGGTAATTGAATATATTTGCTTCTGACTACTGACCTTACATTCCCTTATCAAGATAACATCATTTTCTTAGAAGTTGCCTTGGGTGTTTCTGCAAGGTCAAAAAGACACAATGCACATATAGGGATAAACCTACTTTGAATTACTGCATCTATTCATGCTCCAGTGGCTCTGCAACCCTGATGGCAACAAATGAAGACTAATATGTTGAGAGCACAGCACTCAACTTCTTAGAAAACAAGAAGAGGGTATGTCCAGAAAGGGCACATGACCACTGTTAAACATTTACCATCCTGCTTGAGCTACCACGCTGCTAACGCAGGTACAAACAAGAGTCACACAGGCATAGGGGAAGCCAAAAGAACCACATTATTGCAACAATGAATTCACATTTGCCAGGAGATGACCCCATCATTGCACAATGTTCTCTTTTTAACAGAATCAACTGCACATTCCAGGGAAAAATCTCCTTGACAGTAGGTTCTGAAGAACTAAAAGTGGCTGTTCTTCATCTGAAGTCCTTTCTTTATGAAGGGATTTTAGAAGCTTCGCCTAGTGACAAAATAAAGTCCTGCTTGATGAGAACTCTAGTTAATATTGCAGAGCTTTTGTAAAGAGGTACCTGAAAACCACCACCAGACAGAACTTTATGTCTTAAGTAACTTCTATCACTTAGGTGCTACTAAGAGTCACTTAAAAGTCCTTTTGTTTTGTTGTACTTATAGCCTTATTCATTTTATAATATTAGACAAAAGGGCACATATGTTCTGAAAGGGCAGCTAACCTCAGGGCAGATTACAGCTCAACCTTTTTCTCTGAGTAGCCGAGTTGAAAATCAGCAGCTATCATGGAAGCATACTGTAATTGGGATATTGCTGTGAATAATGAAGAATGCCAAGTGTTTTGATAAACCCAAGGAGTCTAAATGGGCCTCAAAAAGCAAAGAGAAAAAGCATTAGGACTTGTCTTCTTTTCCAAAATCTTCCCTTAGTACCCTCATGGAGTTTTGTTTTCTACCTCTTAGACCCTGACTCAAAATTCCATTTAAGAAAATGAAGAACATGATCCTGACATCTCTTCAAAGATTTAACTTTATGGTAGAAAGATTTTATTGCTGTTAGTTATCATTACAGGTAATAATTCTGGTGCAGTTTTCTTTTGCTGGCATTTGTGTTCTTTTATTAATGTCTCCCTCATATCAGTTAGCACTCTAAAAGGAATTCCAGTTTTTAACATGATTATTAGTCTTGATTTTCATCCTCAAAGCAGAGATGTTTTTGGAGGAGCCTAGGCAGGAGGAAGGAATACAACTCGGACACTGCAGTCAACTGTCACCTCTGAGCACACAGGCTTAGATTGTTTTTCTTTGATGCTGCCGCCAATTTTATTCACAAGCATATGAAAAAAAGGTCATGACATTTAGAATTACAGTACTTTGGAAATTAAATGTTCCTTTACATTTTTAATTTCTCAAAGTAATTTATCATGGAATAATATTTGAATATGACTGAGCGAATGTGTAAAGATTAATGCAAACTATCCTCAAATTGCAAGTTCAAAACCACATACATTTAACCCTGTTGTATAATAGGCATAAAACCAAGTTTATGTGGTAGCTCTAAGAGCTGCATTTCCATTTTGCTGGAAGCATTTGCACAGTAATTCTCCTTAGCGTTTTTCTACTGACATGTCTGTGTAAGGCATGAGGTTTAGCTCTCTACCATTTTCTACTTCAGATTATGCTGTATTTGAAGGGATTTCACAAACCTGGCAATTAAATAAGGAGCAGAAACCAAGTCCCAACAGTCTACACAATTCTTTCGTACCAAGTTTTATATGAGAAATCAACTACTGATTTTTAATCCAATGTGGCAATATTAATGATACTATCATACTGTAAGAGGAAAACAGAACTACTTTATGTGAAGACTAGAGAAAACACTAAGGCACCAAGCAACCACAGTGCTAGTCAAAAGCTCCAGATGGAGACGTCTGGAGATTTGATGAAGGGGACATGACTTTTGTGCTGCCATGACCAGGCTTCAGGGACTGCCATGCTCTGCCACCTGATTGTCTTGTACATCTCACACATGTCCCCTCAGATACTAGCCAGGGCTTATTTCTTCAAAGCCTAGTGACACTACTTGTTGAGCAAATAAAGGAATCTGACTAAAAGCTGTGCTATGGAATGTGTGGTCAGTGATTAGAATTCATAATTCTCTCATAAACATCAGGAAAGCTGGCTGGTTTCCAGGCTGTAAAGGGCAGACACGCACAACACCAAATCCCTTCTGATGCTGCTAAAATTGCACTTGGGTGAAATTTGTACTGGCATATAGAATGTACTCATGTTTTCTCATGGAAACTCCTGGGAGCTCTTCGTTAAAAGCCTGACAAACTCTGAAATATTCAGTTTGAGACTCCATTACACTCAGAGGGTCAAGTGAAGAGACAATGTCTGAAGAAAGCAGACTGAAGATGTAAGTTAAAGGAAGTCTTTAACTTGCATATTCAAAGATCCAGAAGACTATTTAAGATAAAGCAACTTAGAAAGCCCGTTTGCTATTGATTTATTCTCAATACCAAATTCTTTTGTGAGCATTTTAGCACCAGAAAGAAATACAGTGATAAAGCAAACTATTATACTGCTATTTTTTTTTTTTTACACATACATATAAATGCACACACACAATCACTCCCATGCCTGCACAAGTATTTTGTTTATAACACTATAATCAGGCTCATGAGCAGTTTCTCTCATACACTCTATGCAGGAGATGACTGGTCTCTCCAGCATTTTGAACATTTCCATATAGATGTGGCAATGTTTTCCCCATTTCCCAGGTGACCATGCTCCTCCAAGGGGGAGGCACTTTCATGCCACACTGAAGATGGCAGAATTGAGGCATTTAATATCCTGGTACCAGGGCAATGTCAGAAGTAGCGTTAGCTCAAGTTTGGCCGCTCGAAAAAGCCTGCAGGAAAGCTGCTCCCCAGATCAACCAATCCATTAAATTAATGCTTTGTTGGCTGAAGTTAAAGTTTTGAATCAAGCAAAACAAAAGCCTGGGCTTCAGCATTCGTATTCCCTGTCAAATTGCATTTATCAAGATAAGGGTTATTAGAAGCTTTTTTTCTCTTGTGTGAATGAAATTGTAAGCTTAAAATGTCACTGAAGATTTATTAATCTGATACTCCTTCTGATAAGGGCAAAGAAATAGAAAGGGCAGAGGGAAAGAAATATTTCTTGTGGCTTGATAAGGGCTACAAGAAATAGAAAATACAAATAAGGCAATTTATCAGTGGGTATACTGTAACCAAAAGATTCAAGCCACATAAAGCAATATTAGAGTTATATATTGATTTCCGAACTTTGCCATCTAAAATACTTCATCGAAGTTTGATAATTATGCAGAAAAATGTCTGTGGCTTGCAAAAAAACAGAGTAAACCTGAATTTTCAAAGTCTAGGCTGGAGAATCACTTCTTGTGTTAGAAAGTAGAAGGAGATCTAATGTGCAAACTGCTGCTATGCTACAGGATACGGTGTGTGGATCGCCACCAGCACCATCATCAGTGCTTTCAACTGAAGTGACAGGGCCTGAACTAACCAGAGGAAGTGTTTTTTGAACTCTGGCGTTTCGTTTCTGTGCCTGTTACTATCAGAACATGTCCATAGTCGGGAGGAGTGCAAGCTAAGAGGTTCTCAAATATTTTGGGTCAAACAGACCACTGTTAAAGCTTCATCTTTTTTATACTCCATGTGGTGCACAAGGCAAATAAACACATTTCACTGCTTAACACAACAGAGCAAACTCTCTGTAAGTCACTGCTTTGGCTTTGCAAACTACTAAGACAGGAGCCCAGCACCTGAGTTAACTCTCCTAGCACTCCTCCTAAGAGAGGGGAGACAATCCTGCACTTAAAAACAAGCTAGTGTTCACTTTGCCCCACATGCTCTCACCAGCACATCCGCACTCATATCAAGAAACCACAGCCACAAGTAACAACTCTTTTCCCTTCCAAAGGGCTTTGCCCATACCAGGGTAGAAACACTTAAACAGAACCTGGCTGGGGCACTTGCCCTGCTGCTGGACTTGTAGTCTGTCTCTTTTGCAAGGACTAATTCCCTTTGGATGAGGTCACTCTGGGACAGCTTGGGACTTCCTTGGAAAAGACCTGAGGGAGTGAATTAGCTCACCAGGCTTTCAGACATAAATAGAGAGCTCACCAGAGATCTGGCAGGGAAAATGGCCATTTGTGTTGAGACTCTAGCCTTCATTTTTATATAACATTGTTTGCAATGAGTTTGTTGCTGAAACAATTTCATACACAAATACAGATATCTATTTGATATATATTTGACTTCTAAGGATAACGTTAATAAATATTAAAATGATAATTCATATTCCATGTAATATATGTGTGTGACTTCAAATGACTTCTTGGTTAACATACAGACTACTGATGATTTTTTTTAACTTAAGAAGTGATGAGCCACCAAGTAGCATTTTTTCTTTTCTATCTTCTTTTATGATGATTCAATATTTTCATTCAAAATATTTTCACTCAAAAATGAGATTAGCCAGAAGTCAGGTTTCCTACGAGACTATCAAGTGGGTGTTAGTTTTGCAGCAGTTAAGATGTTTGAAAGCACTATGTATTTAGGAAAGGATTAGTTGTACCTTCGTTTTTTCCTCAGAAACGTTACATATGAAATCTACTAGTTAAGAAATGTCTTTCTTCTGTTTTTCTAAGAACATAGCAGGAACCAATTAATCTGCTATAATTCCATTAGCAGCTTAACTTACCAGTCTTCTCTGTCTTGTGTTTTGAACTTTCAGGTGCTGGAAGGCACGGGCAGGGCCCTTCGCATCGAGCTGTGATGGTTTTGCCAGTAGTACATGCGTGAAACTCCAACTTGCACTAGTATCATTAAAAAAAGCAAGAATACATTTTGAATTAGGACAAGACATAAAAGCAGCAGCTGTGGATTAAATGAGAAATTGCATTTTGCAGTAATGACATTGGACAGATTGCAAAACTTCAGTCTCTAATGAAATGCCATTGTTTTCATTATTACAGATAACAGCAATAATAGCTACTTCCAATGCAGAGTTTTGCATGGCACTTCTAAATGTGCCTTGTAAAGTGTTGTTATTTCCCGCTTAAATATATGGAAGCTACAGCATAAAAAATTAAAGCAATTTCTTCCAGGTCACCTATGAGACCAGTGGCAAAGCTGGGAAGAAAGTACAACTCTCCAGAATCCCATGTGTTTCCTATGCTGCTTTCCCATGTTTCAGGTGTGAAATCATGCCATCTATTACCTGCTACCACTACTGATTTATCAGTTTGGTCTTTTGAGGAGCTGGGAGCAATGAGCTGTATCCAAATACCATCAATGAAAAGACACCAATCCTCACAATAGTGAGAAACAAAATAAATCAGCTCATCAGCCGATGAGACTGGTCCTTCAACATGTCAGCTTCTCTGAACAAGGGGGAAACCTTAAATAACTCCCACCAATAACTATAAATCACTTTAACAGTTAACAGCACCACTCCTAAAAACAGCCATTCATATTGCAATTAACTCCAGAAATACAACAAAATTGTTAAACTAAAGAGTAGGGATTAAACCACAAGCAGTACAGTATAGTTCCCTATATCTGCATGTTGTTACTTAGAATCATAGAATTATTCAAGTTGGAAAACACTTTCAAGATCATCGAGTCCAACTGTTAACCCATCACAGCCAAGCTCACCACTAAACCATGCCCCCAAGTGCCATATCTACACTTCTCTAAATACCTCCAAGGGATCGTGACTCCACCACTTCCCTGAGCAGCCTGTTCCAATGCTTACCAACCCTTTTGGTGAATAAATTTTTCCTAATATCCAATCTAAACCTTCCATGGTGCAACTTGAGGGCATTTCCTTCAAGTGCCCTTCCTTGCCAACTGCCCTCCCCGCGCCCTGTTTCCCACCCTGTTGGTGGTGATACCGGTCACTGGTGCTCCCAAGGGCTTCTTTCATATATGTGGGAGGCTGTCTTGGATTGCTCCTGGCCCTACCCAGGCCCCATCAGCCACTGTGGCTTGAGCTGGGGGGTCCTGGCACCACCCCCTGCTCCTCTAAGGTTCTCCTGGTTTGAGAACACCCCCCTGTACACCATGCTGGCACCGGAGCTGTTCGGCTCAGCGACTTGTTATTTTCCCTTCCTTAAAACATCAGTAGATGGGATTTACAGCATCTCTTGACAGTCACCACATTCAAACCATTTAGGACAGCAGGACATGTGCAGTACTGGACAGATGAGACAACTCAGGAGAAATAACATTACAAAAGCGTGCCGGTTAAAAGCCCTGATTTATAACATACTGACTGCCCACAGCCTTTGCTGTTTGCATTACATGTATTTTAGTGCTGACTTTCCTCTAAGACCTTTGTGCCTGTGTAGTTGTCCTCACTGCAATTACGGCCCCAAGGACATTTTCCCCAGACCCAACCCAGCAGCAGGGTTGCTGGAGACCAGGCTAATGTGCTAATAAAATGAAGTAAAAGAAAACAGCATACAGAAGCAGGAACAAAAGTGCGTCTGTGAGGCGTTCTTCTTGGCTTGATACCTAATGAACTGAATTCCGTAAGGATTTTTGTCATCTTCAAGCGCTGATTTTAGCAGGTCAGAATTCAAAGGCTCTTGGTGCAAGGGGGAGTTTTGCCTGCAGCACTGGGGCTGGCACTCCTCCCTGCAGACTGCCTCCTGCCAGGGGAAATTGGATATGTTGGGCTGTAGAATCCCTTTGATAAGGCCGACTTTTACTATACATTAATTCTTTTTCAATTAAAAGTAGGCCAGCACACTTACACGGTGTGACACAACGTGTTTTGAAGACTGAAGGACGCACAGTGTCAGACCATGATGTTAGCCAATGAGGATACAGTGGGCAACTGGAGCTCGTCTAGCAACAGCAACTGATGAAAATCACAGCATCATCTTATTTTGATACAGTGGAAGCCAAGAGAACAGAACAGGATGTTGTGACAAGATAAATGCCTCCTGCTTTGAAAGTACTGCAAATATCTTGGCTTTGCCTCTGTTTGTTTTTGTTAAAAGAGCTCATCTTTGCCCAGGCTTTAATCTAGCAGCAGGATACCATTATCCTGTGCCTACATCTGTTGACATTATCTCCTGCCCATTCTGAACTTCAATGCACCGGGGTGGCTGCATGCTCTGTGTGATGTTCTGCCCTTCTGATTTAGGAAATGCACAGCCACACACAAACACATACGAGCTTAGTTTACACTTTGCACTAATTTCTTGCAAGACTGAAGGGAATATAAGTACTTATTATTCATCAGTTTGCTCCATAAAGACACTCTGCACAGAACACAAAACACAAGGAAAAGCATATCAGAAGGAAAGGAAAACAGAGAAAGGACAACACTATCTGAGAACACAGTCCTGAAAGCAATGCCTCTTTCTGCAGCATATTCTGATCATCAGTATGTTATTGAGAACACAGGCATAAATCTTCCTGCAGCTGGAGCTGATAATTTAATCCGTTAAAGAACATCAATTAGTACATATTTTATTATGTATAATAAATGTAAATTATGTATCTAAGCATTAGCAATTATACTTCATATACTTCAAATACCACCTTTAAGATAGTAAGGCCTATTTCAAGCCTGTTTTTATTTGCAGTTAAGAAAGAGCTTTATAATTGGAAACAGCAAGGCAACTTTTGCCTCAGCTTTCTTTATGAGTAATAAAAATGACAACCAAAAAGCTCAAAGTAAACAAAAAAAAGGGCTACTTCTATCATCTGAACGTGCAGGGCAAGGAGAGCTAAACTTGAAGATCACAACAGTACAGTCACTCGTGAGTAAATTTACACCTGTGATCAATCACATTATATTCCCACCATACTTGTTTAGGGTGTTGGATGTTAGTTTGTATGTATGTAGAACTGGAGTGGCAGACGGGTGTTGGGGGAGGAAGATGAAAGAATTCCATTGTTTTAAATATTAAATTCGGAAACTAGTCATTACTTTTCAACACCTAATCACTGTATGTAACATTTTCCCTTCCCTAAAAAAAACCAGGGAGATATATTTTCCATGTGATGGTATTCTTACTTGCTGTAATAACCTGTATGAGTAGTTCAACTTTGGGTTCAATGACATTGCCTAAGCCAAACTAAGTGATAGTCAGAGGCAGAGTGGCCACAGATGATGTCTTGTGGAGGAATAATGAAGTTTTTGGACTGCTCAGGCACTGCATCTGCAGTCTAGAAGGAGCCTGCTGCCTTTTTCCAGACCATGAACACTGCATTTCCATTTTTGTGGAGAAAAACCATGTGCCCTCTTTCCTTTTGCCATCCTCATCTCTTCTCGCATGGAATTAAAAAGATACACAATACAAGACAAAACTTTAAATGAAGCAATGGTCCAGTCTACCAGTCTTTCCCATCAAAGGGACACTGCACGTTTTGCAGATAGGAACCATGAAGCTCCTTGCAGTGATTCTACAGAAGACTCATGGGGAGCAGTCCCACAGTTTGGGGCTGGTCTCTCTGATTTCAGAGGACTCATCTCGCTGGTGGTACAACTGCATGTGCCTTGACTCTCTGTTGAGCTTTTCTCCTAGTAGAACTCCCTGGGTCCTGCCAAGCTTCGTATTTCTCTGCTACCTCCCCTGGTGCCTGAACTGCATTTGTTGACTATGAACCCCAAGGCCCACATAAACATCTCTAAACTGTTTTACTGCAAATGGAAAAGCAGCTCTGTTATTTGTTGCTAAATGTATATGGAGATCAATAAAATATATGAGGGGAGAAATGGTTGAACATATTCATAGAGAATTCATAAATTAATTTATTCAACTAAGATGTGGGAAATTATTGCAGAGTGTGTTTTGGCTCAAGTGTTCCCCTGAGAATCCGCTACTGGTATAATGATTTCCTCTTTATTGTCACTGAATCTACAGCAATGTGTTTTGCATAAGCATTCACATCTGAGGGAGAAAGAAAATAGCTACATAAAATTTATTCCCAGCTATTTTATTCTTGTCTGTCAGTCTCCAGCCTGTAGTCCCTGCTACAGAATAATCTAGATTTTTTTTTAATGATGCAATAAAACAGCATATCTCTGTCTTTCTACTGGTTTTCAACTTTTGGCAGCCAGGTTTTGATCTAACCTGCACATAAGTAATATTGTTGAGTAAGTTCCTGTGAACTTTTACACAAGGGTATATATTTGACTAATGAATATCTACATGGACAGCTTAGTACAGTCTCCAGACCACACTAATACCCCGCAGAGCTTTGCATCCTGATGCAAAGAACTCACATATTTGGTTAAAATGCATCCAAGTAAGGCAACAGTGGGGTGAAAAAGGGTTTGTTGGTGGGAGCATGTAGGAATTGGCACACAATATACATGATGAAGATAAAATACCATGACGTCTCTTTCTCATAAGACTGAAAACTGCAATAGGAGGTTAGGTTTTAATTAGTTTGCCATAAAATTTATGTTAAAACCCTGAAATGTTACATCTTACTAATAGCAGTGGCTCTAAAACTCTGTTGATGAACAGTGTTCTTGCCTGGAAGACACTGCATCTTCTTTAGCACCCTGCAGCTTTCTACATTCCCACCGAGAATTATTTCAGTGCAGTGTTTGTTTTATGGTGCATCTTTCGTTCACTCACAATATGTCTCTTCTAAACTTCAGATACAAATAACAAAAGCTCATTTTCTACCTTATCTTTCACTCAGCACCTGCCACTGGCAGAAGCTAAAACTGTCTGAAATTACAGCATATGTATTTTTAGGACAGAGTTTCTTCATGTCAAGTTTTTCATACCTATCTGTCTTAGCAGATAATTAGAACCCATTGGAATTCAGACACCCGTTTGAGAGGGGGTGGTTGTTTACAAGCTTTAGAGCAGTCCTTGCCATTGCTTCCTTAGCTAGGACTCTTGCCAGTATTTTCTTTACAAGCCTCTGTTCAGGTTTCGTCAGAAGGAAAAAAAAATCACCATATCTGGGACACCACTCAGATGAAGAGAAAGGTTCAGTATCTTTTCTTCGAATCCCTAAGAAAATGTTATATGGCCCGCCCCAGTTGCATTCATACTTTAAAGTTTTAATGGCAATTCTCCAAACTTTTTAGGCTCTGTAAAACCTGAAAGCAACTACCCAGGTAAGCTCCCTATAGCAGGGCTTCCTGCCCTGTATGTGCTCTGCTCCAGGATGGGAACGGCTCGTGTTATTGCAATAAAAATAAAGCAGAGGATGGGGAATAAAATGGTCATTTTTTATTAGAATAGCTACTAGATGAACATACAGCACTTTATCTTTGCAATAAAAGCTGTACAAAGATATTTTAAAAACCCGGAGTTCTAATCAGGAACTGTGTTCTCCTTATGAGAATACAAAGCTGGTGCTGGTATTAATGGGAGTTACGCATGCATACCAGTGGCGGAATAAAGTCTAATTAACACAAACAATCTACTATGTAAATACATATTGAGCCAGTTTTAAAATGCGTGCTAGCTGCACCTTTGAAGCAGATGTTATAGCTGATTGGCTTTGAAATTCCCCTTTCTGCAAGAAGTGACACAAAGGACCTTATTATATCTCAGGTAAACAACAAATATTTGAGCAAGTCTCTCCTTGCACACTTTGCTGACAGGCTAGAGGGTTCGTAATCTGTCAGAGAACAGCTTCCAGGTGTAGGGCCAAGAAAAGACACAGGTTCCAAGGCATCGCTATTAAACAGGTTGAACAGATTTATGCAGCTGAATGCAGTAACACCAAAAGGTCTCACACAGCAAACCTCGGAGGGCCACAAACTGCTCTGCACTCCACCGCTCTGCCCTCTGCAATCCTGCAGCTCTAATGAGGGAGAGCTGCAGGACTTTGCCCTCAGGGCAAAATTAACCACAGAGCAGAAGGAAAGCCTGAAACCCAGGAGATCTTTAAATATCTCTCTTTAAGTCAGGAGGTCACATCCTTTACACTGTCAACTGCAGATGCTCCAAGCACATAGATCAGGTCCCTAAAATTCAGCTTGTGGATGTTAAGATTTTGAAATCTAACACCACTATTTTTAATTTACAATTTTCGGCTGCCTTTTTTTTGTTAGTTCTCAGCCATACGCAATCAATAAGTTATGTGGTTTTGACTCTTACACCCTAAGTTTAAACAACGGACTGTTAACTCCAGAGCAACTGGAAAGACAGAAGGTTCATGTTTCCAGGAAGAGGCAATCGGTTCCTGGCCTGCACTTCAGAAAAGAGCGAACTGAGCTGCAAGAGGCAGCTATCCTGAAATTCAGGATGGCATTAAATGCATATTTTGTGGCTCCACACTATAATTAGAACTGTGCACACTTCTCTAAAAATAAGTTTCAGGTTCTTAATTGGAGAAGAGCAGTAGGAGCTCCTTGTTTTTATCAGTTAAAATCAAAGAGTTGGTTTAGAAAAACAAAGAGCCTGTATGCTCAGGAGAGGGTCAGCTCTGCTCATAAGAAGAGTTCATGCCTCTTTCTTGCCTTGAGATTAGCGCATGAGATATCCTTACAAGAGACGATGTGACTGTGGGGTACAAGTCCTACATGTCACAGCCAAAAGAAGCAGCAATAAAGCTGCCCAAAGAAGAAAGAACTATAGACTTAGAGGGGGGAAAAAAACCAAGTATGTAAAGCACCATTTCTCAAACTGTCTGATAGCTGAAGAGTTAGTACAGCAACTGCTTGTAGGCATGTTGAACCATTCCAGTGTCTGAATGGCAGGGCTGCAAACCAAGGAAATTACCATATACTCATGCTACTGCAAACTGCCCTTATGGACACAGGGAAAATAAGCTAATTCGGGGACTTCTGGACAAACCACTGAAGGACAAAATTCCATTTTAATACAAAACAAATTGCCCTGAGAAATAGCTGGCAATCAGATGCCATTAATTGCATCGTCTAAATCATATGACATGTAAGGTCACAGCATGGGATACAGCAGGAAGAGGACATTCGAGGGACCATTTATTAATGCGATATTACAATGAAAACACATGGTGAATAAACAAGAAAATAGTTCTAGGCACCTAAATCTAGCATGTCACAGAGAAATTAAATTTGTTTTTACAAGTCATTTAGATGCCAGTTCTGGAAACACTTAGGCCAAGGTGGGGGGGCATCTCTCAGTTGGTCTATCATCTTGTAAGAAATTCAGGTGCTTGTTGGGGCCAGAAAGGGCTGGAACTTGGCACAGAAGAGTCAATTTGTAAGTGGAAACGATTGTGCAATGCTGATTTCAACTTTTCCTTTGATGGCTGAAGAGACCAAGTGAAGTTAGAAGGTAAATGAAGACAAAGCACTTCTATCACTATGAATGGACAGGTCAAAATAAAGACACTCATCCCTCCTCCTCCTCCTCCCTGAGATTTAACATGAAGTACCAGCCTGTGTTAAATCTGCCAACCACCCTGCACTCCTCAGATTCTACCCGCTGTTGGTTATCATGCGATGGCTATGAGGCAGGCACACACTTGTCCTGTCCCTAAGAGAGTCTCTGAAATCTGGGCTTCAAATCAGCCTGTGGCTTGATTTTGGTGATTCTACAGATCATTTCTGTGTACCAAGGTCTGCCCACCCCCTCTGGGCTGTGCCAGCTGGTTCCTTGTGCACCAATGCAGGAACTGGGGTGCCGAAGAGATGATGCAAAGTCACCCATCGCCAAGGGGCAGCTCTGGGGCCCAGGCAGCCCAGCCAGAGGCAGCTCTGCCCTGCAGCCTCCTTCTGCATGCAGGGACTCACTGCCACAGGTTGGCACTAACTTGGTGATCTCAGCAGGGCACTTTATTGCGGGGCATAATCATGCACTATGCCTGGTAATTACTGCTAGGAACTGTCTTTGGAGATGCTAATTCTCTACTCACAGAATCAGAATCCAAATGCAAATGTAGGCATGTAGCAATGCTGGCTTATTTAAGAAAATAAGTATTAAAAAATGTATCTTATAGCCCATATTCTACACTCATATCCAACAGCATTTCCTGTTGCTAAATGTATACTCCTTTTTCTTCCTGCAGGATTTGCATGATAGCTCACTAATGATGACTGTTTTCTAGCTGCATATGGGAGTTTTTGCTTTCCAGTACACTAGCCTGCCACATCCCAAGATGTGGACTTTAAAAATCACTTTTCCATTGCATGTTTTCTTTCATTTCTATATACATATTATATTGCTTTTGTCTTGATGAAATCATTCTCTATTCTAACTTTTCTTAATTATGAGCTGGGTTTTCATAGCTAACAGTGTTATTAAAAGTGGAAAGAAGCTACTTGATTTTTTTTAATAGACCGAAGCCATCTTAGTTTAAAAGTAAAGCAAATCACAGGAAAACAATTGAAGCTTTGGAACGATCGATGTTGCTTGAAATGTACTTGCCATGTAATTGAGATGCGTTCCCATTCTGCAGCCATTTACTGATCACATGAGAACAATGATTTGTCATTTTTACTTGCTTCAAATTACTAAAGGCAATTTAATTTCTCTCATGGAGATGACACATTAGATAATGTGAACATAATCAAGAGGTAACGATCTGTGGCTCTATGCACATACAGATACTCCAGCTACCAACAAAACAACTGCCTACATATGGCAAAGGGAAGGCACTGTAAGACATTCAGATCCCCAAGCACGGCGTTTCCACCCAGACAATGACATTTTTAACAGAGCAATTTAACTACACCATACAGCTGTATTCATCTAGATTTCAGATGAGGCAATGCTCCATCTACTCAGTCATTCTCATATCCATCTGTCCATACCTGGGCAAAAAGCAGCATCTGGTGACCACTATAAAGGGTAGGCATGACCCCTTTAGGCTTTTATGCAATTGGTATGATGGCAATATCTTAGCATCAAAAAAACCTCTCAACCAACTCCACCCAGTCAATCAGTAACTGCAGTCAAATGCCTTCTGTCTGGAGATCATCCAGCCCAAACTCCCTGCTAAAGCAGGTTCACCTAGAGCAGGTTGCACAGGATCACATCCAGGTGGGTTTACAGCATCTCCAGAGGAGACTCCACGACCTCTCTGGGCAGCCTGTTCCAGTGCTGTGTCACCCTCAAAGTAAAGAAGTTCCATATTCAGATGGAACTACATAGGGAATATTCATCATATTCTTGTGTTTCAGTCTGTGCCTGTTGCCGGGCACCACTGAAAAGAGTCTGGCCCCTTCCCAGATTTAATTCTAAGTGGACCTTACCCTTCTCCATCACATCCCTGCATACTCTGACAATGCTCTGCTATTCCTCCCAAGGAATACTTGTCCCTTTTTCCACATTCTGTAAACTTCCTTCCTCTGTTTGAGTTTGATATATGAAATGTACAGTATCAAGTAAACTTTCAGATCTCAGAGGTTTTGTCTGTTGTTTATTTTATATTACTACTTACACTCCAGACTTGCTCTGTCTATAAACAGCATTCTGCAGTACCACTGCTCTGGTTGCTCTCAGAATAGCAACAAGATTTAAGTGCTAAGAATGCCAATCTATTTTTTAATTGACTTCTCAGAATTTTTGTGAAGAATAAAGCAAAACAAAAGCCAAACTGAAAGCCCCAATGCTAAGAAGCACTGAAACAAAACATTTGGCAGTTACTAGCAAAGAAGCTTTAGGATGTGTTTTGGAGCATAGCAACCAATGAAGAGTAAGCTGGCTTAACCTTTGAAGTTAAAGCTTTCAGCAATGCTTCTGATTTCTAAAGATGACAATAAAAACAATAAAAAAATATTTTAAATGGAAAAAAACAACCCCCAGGCCTAGTTCAATGCTCAGTGAATGGACTCGCTGTGAAATACACCCATACAAAGAAAAGAGAATTAGCCTGTTGGCTCAGAAATCAAGTAACCACAGCTAATCCTTTTGCAGTATTATCCTGGTTTGGCCTTTAATAAATCTGCTTTAAATTAAAGATGTACCCCAGCTAAGAAACACCTCCTTTGATGTTTTAAATGGCTCGAATAAGCTGTTTTCTGGTAAAAGCTCAAAATATGAATTCTGAAACTGAAAAAAAAAAAAAAAAGAGCTAAGAGGCTGGCACCCCTCAGAAGGTCAGAGCATTTGGGATCACAACCTTCAAGCACCTCAGACATTGGTGCATCTTCTGCCCATGCGTAAAGGGAAGAGACCCTGGAGTACAAGTCTCTTACAAGCCAGATTCCCAAAAGCAGCTAATTCCCTTGTTTTACAACCCTTATATCGCATTGCTTGGATACAGGAACAAGGATTTTTACATTTTAACTGAATGCAGATATGGAGCTTGGAACAAGGTAACTAAATTAGTGCAAATGACATTTTTATTTAAGCTTGTGTAATTACCCACGAGTTGACACAATAAACTCTAAGATTTTCTTGTTTCCTCTTCCTGTCAAGAGCACAACTTTCAGTGCTCGAACTTTGGCAGTTGATTCATCATGTAAGTAACAGTTTTCTCCTATTTTGACTTCAGCTGCAGAAACAAAGGCTTTTAAAAATAATATTGGCTTTACACATAAAACAACAGACGAGCTGAACTAAAGACAAAAGTAATCAGGTTGCCCTCAGTGCAAAGGTAACTGCAGACAGACAAGTGTATGTAATTAACGGAGGTTTAAGTTCCGTCCATCACATGCCAATCCATTTGATTTGGCAGTCACAAGTGCGACTCTAATCAAGTTGGAAAAGGAGCCCTGTGATTACCATCATCAAGATTGGTAGCTTTCCCCAAAAAAACAAATACTGTATTTGCAATCCTCACTTATTGCTGACTTCCCTTGAAAGGTTGTTCGCTTGCTCAGTGAAAAGCATTCATTGCACAGGGCAAATCATCAACCAGCCACAGGCAGCTCAGACTTAGATGCTTCATGCTTTGATCATCCTGTTCAATGGAAGTTGTTGCAGCTTTAGCGGAAGGCCTGGGAAATTATTAGACTCTTCTATAAGCTATATAAATATGCAGATGTCTGCAGGCATCATAGCTAAATGCAAGGAAGCCACATGCTTCACTGTCCTGTGGCCTCTTCACCATCCTCTGAGTAGTTGGATTGGTCAACAAAGGTAATAACGGGATAAAGCCATGTAGCCATAAACCACATCACCCACCATTGTCAGGATGTAATAATGACATTTGCCTTCAGTTCCACTTTTCCCTCTGCCTTTCTCAGCATGTGACCTGAATCTTACAGAGTCTGAACCAGGCAGACGCACAAGTCCTCTTCCCTTCGAGTACACAGGGTGTAACACCCCGACCCAAACCACATTCAGCCTAGATGCACCTGCCTTCTAGGTCCTGCTGCAGTATGAATTGACAGACACTACCAAATGGGGAAATTGCTTAAAGCATTTTTAATTACATTCACTGTAGAACAAATAAATACCTCAGTTTAAGACAAGCTGAATTACAACTTACTCTGGTTTCATGTAGTTTTTACCTGGAGCAGTACGTATTATTTCCCCTCCTTGCTGCCTTCTTAATTCTCATTAACCTTTCTGTCAAGACTGCATTAAACATGTCCTGTTAGTTCATCATGTTCTTTGAGAAATCTGACATGGAGATGACAAATGCTTATCTAAAAAAAACCCCTCTGGTTTAATGAAATGCATAACAAGAAACACAAAATTCTAGTTTGCAACAAGTTTTATTTTAGTTTTTCTGCTTCAGTAAGTTCATCTATCTGAATAACTTCAGTATCTGTCCTTATGGGAGCAGAGGAAAAAGTCATAGACCCTGAAGAAATGCAAAGGCTTCAAGATCCTCTTCTAAAGCGGAAGCATTTTTACTACAGCATGCATGCACCTCCTAAATAATAAAACTAATATAAATAATATAAACTGCTCTTACTCTCACACTTACCATAGGTCAAGGCACTAAGTTTCTCAAGAAAGCTTATAAACCTGTGGTCACTTCTAGTGAGAAGTTGTTGCAATCTTGGTGCAACACAAGGTAAAGCATAAACATTTATATTCAGGTAAGTTTTATAAGACAGAATATTGTACATTCTGTAAAACAGGCAGCTAACAGAGCACTTGTTAATGCTCAAATAAGATCCCAAAGTACTTGAATTGACTGGTATTGATGTAGTGCATCTGCTCTGCTTAGTATTTTTTGAAAAACATTCAGCAAGACAATTATGCAATGAAATTCCCTTTTATATGTATCTTCTCATCTATAAAGGGGTCAAAGTCCCCCCTTTATAAGGGTATAAAGACATATACTTACTGCTCAAGTCTGGCCAATTCTACAGCAGGAAATACCAAATGCTCTGCACCGGCACACAACATAATGGGTTGTACAAAGGGAGTGATGATATTTAAATCCAGAGACATGATAACACCCAATTAACCAGATCAGAGAACTAAACATACACTCTAATACAGGGGGCTTTCAGACTCACGTTTAGATACCAGATTCTAAACATTCACTTCACTATAGCATGACTTTAAGCCTCCTGAAAATAGCTTTGCTTCTCTTCCATACCTTTTGTAACCAAGAAAAGTAGTTCATGGACCCTAAACACACCAACTGCTCAAAAGTCCTCAGTTTTTCTCCATTTAATAGGCCAACTTCAAATCCAACAAGTTTACATTAAAAAAAAAAACCCACATGAGTAGAACTGCAGGAAATGTCATATAGTCTGAACACTAACAAAACTAATTCATGGGAATAATGTATTCCCAGAGTCCAGCTAGCCACTGTGCAGATGAGGTTTGACACATATATCTTCTTATTCTCCAATATAAATTCATCAAGAATGAATGAAACGTATTATTAAAACTTAGATTTTATCTGCCAAAGAACTCTAAGACTCCAGAAGATTAAAAGTGTTCTCCTGCAATAAGATGTACAACGACCTCATAAATATTAGTAGACCTTTTGAACTGGAAAATGCCATCTACTCCAGCCTCTGTGAAATATTACAGGACTGAGCAAGATAGAATACAAGTATGTTCCTGCTGAAGTTTACCCCCATAGAAACCTAAATAAAACTGTAGCTTGAAGTCAAATTTGCACGCTTCACAAGTCCATGAAAGATACTTGGAGAATGCTTTTACAATTTTAAAGAGGATTCAGCCCATTCGGCTAAGATTTTTTCCTAAAATATAAATAGTTCAAGATTTAAAAGATTTACCTAGCTAAGAAATCAGTATTTCTCACCTGGTATCAAATAACCAGTTATATACCTGAGCCCTCACTTCCATTGGAAGGCATTTAATAAGGCAGTGATTACTGGCCTCCATCCCTCAGGAAAGGCATTAGTCCCTTCTCATTCTGACCACAGCCTGACCAGCCCGATGGTTAAAGCCTCACTGCCCTGAAGCATTTTCCTGGTCTCTCTGTTGCCTCATCTCAGCAGGGAGGGTTCCCCTCATCAAGCTTCTGGGGAGGGGACGTGATCTGGATCATTTGGTTTAAAAATGAAATGAGAGTGGGTAAACCGTGCTGTCAGAGTGATGCTGAAGGATGACAGCAGTGTGCACAAGTCAACCGCAGCCCTGTACATTGGATCACCAAGGAAATCTATCCCCCAAGCAGTGGACCGATGGTTGGACACTGAGGGAACATGACTGATTTACACAACACCCTGGGTAGAAAAACATTTAATTTAAGAAAGATTAGATTGTCACAACTGCCCCTGATGAGAGTGCCTGTCTAGTAAGGCTTTGAGCCTGTATTTTGGGCTAGCACTGTGCTCTAGCCAAGACCTTAAGAATATTCACAATACAGCCTGTCACCTGCAATATTCACCATACAGCCTGCATTTCCTTGTCACTCTCTAAGAGTGACTGATTTGCCAAGATCAAGACTAAATTCATGATCAGCAGCAGCAAGGGCACCTAACATGAATTATACAACTGGCTTTCCTTCCGAGCCTCCCAGATACACTAAAGAAAATGCTTTCCCTGCATACATTGTTGCTTTTTATATCCACGCCATATCCTCTGGGTAACGATGCATGACTGCTCAGCTCATCCCACTGTCTCCTCCCCGCTCCCAAAACAAAGATGATGCTCAGGAACAAGGAGGGTATTTGGCTATTATTATATCAAAGCCTGTATTAGAAAATGTATTGATATCATGCCAGTGTCTTGTGCACCAGGATAAAGTGGGAAAAAAAAAAGGCAGGGTAGAAGTGGTGATGATTTTCTTAAGTGAATTTAGCACAGAGGAAAGTGACTGTTTGCTTAGAGCAGCTCTGGAGAGGCAGGGGCAGTGCCTGTGCAGAGAGCTCCATCTATGGAGACAGAGCAGCTCTCCACTGAAGGTAAGGCGAACAACACAAACCCCCAGGGATCAGATGATTAAAGAAAGGATAGGAAAAGACCATTCCCTTCCATTCACTTTTCAAAAAATCATGGATCCAGAGATGAAACTAAAGTCACTGAACAGAAAAGCTGAGTGCAACCAGAAGAGCCTGTGAAACCAAAAGACTGGCTTTTTGCATTTCCAACAGTAGTATCCCGGGGCTGAGCAGAAGCAGGGAAAAGACTGTTGATACAGAGGAAACACAAGGCTTAGAGAATATCATATTCTCGGAGGTGGCAAATGATTCTCCTCCCAAATTCAGGATACAGCCCACAGCCAAAGTTGTAAAAGGAGGGAGCCAGAGATGAACAAGGAACATAAAAATCCAGACAGTGCTCTCAGCTCGCACAGTAGTGAAAGACGATGTCTTGAGCATATTAACAAAGCAATAAATCCCACAGAGTAATCTGCCACCCTTAAAGCACAGCATATGCTTAGTTGTGAGAGCTTCTGCCGAAGGGAAGAAGATAGTGGAGTTTCAGTGTCAGCTCACATCTCAGCTTCTAAAGGTATCTTTAAGGGGGTCACTCAATTTACTGGTAAACTGCTAGATTTGATACTGAAGTTGCACAGCATCTTCTTTGAGGAAGAATTAGATGATAAAATTTTAGACACGGATGGACTGGGTTTCACTCACTGTGTCAATATAGAGATAACCAGTGATAATGAAGAAAGCTTTCTTCAAGACATTTCAACTGAAATTCCTAAGCTCCACTGCATTTGGAAATCACCAGGCTTATTCAAAGCTTTCCCATTCTATGCTGTGCAGGGTCACAACTTTCCTTTGTATGAATGAATGAGAGGTAAGATTTAAGGTTGAAATATCAGGAAACTATTGCTGACTACCATTTAAATACTCTCTTGCAACCACCTGCAGGGTTGTTTCCGAAGGAGATAAGTGATTAATTCTTCTCATTTGATTTTTCCAATCAATATAATCACTGTTTAGTCATAGATTAGCCTGGCTGTTGCTCAAAATGATCTCCTACTACTTTGCAGTTATGATTCAGGTCTGGAAACTACTCTAATAAAAATATATGGAACCAACAAACAGAAGAAAAGCAGCTGAAATTTAGATAACAATAATGCCAAATTTATCACTACAGCAGAAACATTATTCACTTTCACCTGTAAATCTACAAGAGTTTTTCACCTGTCATTCCTGAATTACAGCTATCACATCATCTAAATCCATGTATTATTCATACTTCTCTATTATTGCAGTAATCTGAGAAAGCTGACTGAAAAAAAAAACCTAGCAAACTTCTTATCAGGCACTAGGCTGTATTTCAACATCAGAGAGCAAATCTGTGGCAAACACGCCTGGGATCACAACATTACACTTGCAGTGGTGGATTAGGCAGTTCTGGAGCCTCAGGTTTTGGCCCCAATAATTCTGACCACCTTTCCTGCTAATTGCAAAGAGTTAATTAAGCAACAGCAAGGAACATCTCTTATTGTAGTTTTTTGATGCTATGAACCTTTAGCACAGATGAAAGCCGTTTGCTGCAGATTCAATTCAGATATGTCTTCCGCTTAATCCTAACCTGCAGTCACAGCCATCAATTTATGTATTATTCATTTTATTAATCTAATATCTCACTCTATTTGACAGCAAAGGCTGTCTCTGTATGACCATACGAGCTCATAACATTCCCGCTTCATAAATGCATTTTGAATTAATCTTTACATGCCCTATTTCCTATTTCCATTTCCCAAGGAACAGCTTCTTTTTCTTTTTATAGATGCTATATGGTCCTAAGAAATAGATAAGTGAACACAATAACAGTTAACTGCCCTCAACCTGCAGCCCGTATCTTTTGGCATCAGTAGGAAGGAACACTTAGAGCTGCAAGACTGGATTCAGTATCTCCAAGAAAAATCGCTGCTGAAAAGAAAGTAGACGAATAACTTTGAAAACTGAAGTGTCCCCACCTAACCCCTGTGTTAAAGCATCAGCATCTACAGGATAACTTTATCAAAAGCACTGATATCCTAGCAAAGCTGAACAAGATTTCCATATGAGAACCCCAAAGGTTGATTGTGCCTTCCCTTGTGGAAGGTATAGTCTCACCCCACCTCTGGTGTAGAGATGAAATGGCAATCCCACCACCTGGTGAAAGTAACTGGTTAAAGTCTATCGAATGTGTTATTCTGGCAGTTTACAGCAGGTAAAACTAACTTCCCATTGAAAGTATGCTGCCTATGGATCTTAATGTTGACATATCCCTTGCCACCAAATATAGTGGTACATTCTATGGGAGCACAAGTCTTCACCCTGTTTAGGCCCGTATTTGTACTTTGATTGACCACATTCTTTGCCTCCCAGTGCCTTCTCCTGGGCAAGTTGCCTTGTGGTAGGGAAACAGTACATCAGAGAGCCTGCAGGTGATGTAACTCAGTCTGGAAATAAAGCATCAGGCTTATCAGATAAATGTTCAAGCTAAATACAACAAGATTTAGAACATGCTTTTAGATTTAAGGAAAAGTGTAGTCTTTAAATTACTGCTCTGGAATTTACTGGCTTAAAATGAAAGACCTTATGGCATCCCATCAAAGAGTTGTATAACTCAAAAGGGTTTTCTTTACTCAGTGTTGCCTGTGCAAGATATATTTAAGTAATAAAACACACTTCTGCTACTAACCCTCCTATAGAGGCTCTATGATGACAGATTTTAGTTCTGAAGATACAGAGAGGTCTCTGTACAGGCTAGCATTCCTCTTCCATTTTCCTTACAAAGGCTTTTGCTGGTTATTTTCTACTGTTTGTTTGTTTGAACTGAAAGGCTTTTGATACCAACTTCACAGCAGAATGCGGTCGTGATGCACGTCCTACGGTCCCAGGTTTGGCATCCAGCACAAAACAGACCATACTCCAGCCTAGTGCAACACATCAGCAGAAACAGCCTTTCATTTCAGTCTCCCTGCAATTTAAATTGGCTACATACGATCTGTAAATGTCTTCAGGCTTCATGCTGTATCTTACAGCATCTAGCCCCCCCTGGGTGGCAGGTGCCTCTTTGACTTATCTCTATGTTAAACACAGAGACTTTAAAACTGGAATTTCTAGCAAGTAAATTTCATTCATGTGAAAGGCAAGATATTCCTAAAACAACTTGCAAATCTAAAGTTAAGAGGGGAAAAGTTCATTAGCAAGTTGAAGCCTTGATCTACAGGAGGCTTTTAGCACTTTCTCTAATCTAATTTGTATTTAATAAGACAGTTCTTTTCAAACGGTGCATCCGCAATCCCCAGTAAGAACCCCCATGAATGAAATTAATTATTTTGTACTTTCTGCAGAGTTCACTTCTATATCTTTTGATATTCTGATTCAGATTTATAGATAGTCCAGGTATTGCTTTTGCCTTGTAATGATGTCATTTCCACACATAATTAATCCCATTGATTAATTCTATTTGCTATGCAGCTAAAAAGCAATAGCAATTTATGCCTTTTTTTTTTTTTTTGTGATCTTTCATTTACAATTTTATTCTAGTTAGGTCAAAAGTAGAAAAAAAGTTGCCCATAAAGCCAAGAACAGGCTGTTAATTATGACCTGGGTCATGCAAGTTGTTATTTATGCACTGAATCTTAACCAAAGGGTGGAAGTAAAGCATACTTTAAGGCATATCCAAACATGACTAAAGATTTAAGGATGCCATTTGTTTGGCAGGCAAAATGAGTGATTATAATCTCATTTTAGGTTAAACAAATAGTTTTCACATTTCCTTTTAACATTTATTTCACTGGAGGTTCTTCTCATTCCTATGTGCTATTGCTGCCTATAAATATGCAAAGATCACCTCCATCCTCAAATTTATCCTCACCTTTTATCACACTCTGAATGACACCAAAAGACAAAATGTCACAGAGTTGTGACACCAGATGCGATGAGTCCATTCTGAGTCATTGGAGGAGTGTGTAGAAACCACACTGATGGGTCGTGGTGATCCTGTTTGCCTTGTAAGTACTGGTGAAAGTAATGGAGCAAAAATAATGGAAATAGTAATTATGGGAGCCAGGCTTTCACATCCACAACAGAATTAATTATATATGACCTACTGTATTGTCTTTTAAAAGTTATTTTTAATTTTGATAAGCAGTACTGTGCATTTCTGGATATATACCCTTGCCAATGCCTCCATTCAAGAACAGTTTTCCTTTCCATTGTCTCTCTGAAAACATCATCAGTTCTACTTTTACCTTAGGTCAATATTAAAACTGAAGTGTTACAGTGAGTCTGTTTAGCAGGGTCAATAGCACTGGTCTGTGCAGATATAAATCCTACAGGTTGAGGACTGTCTTTCTGTTAACAACTTGGATTTTAAATTTAGAGGTAGGACTAATTCCAGCTTCAAGACATGTTAGAAAGACAAAGGGGGAAGACGAAAAGCTGATCTTCGTTTGAACCACTACTGTAGTACTTCACCCAAGTCTTGAGTTCACCCAGCAGCCTGCTTCACAGAAAAGCACTTGGTATCTGTATCTGCTCAAGTTTAAGGCGCTAAGCATTGCCCCCAACCTCTAAATGCTCTCCCATTGTACTGCAATGACTACAATTTAGCCTTGGTAATAGTCTCACCCTGTAAAACAATATTGGAAGAGTTCTCTACCTTTTGTCTTTTGTTCACCTGTGCCCAACATTTATATGAAATTGTCTTTCTTGCAAGCTGAGATTTTAAAGTAGAACCTTTTCTTCCTTATTTATTTTTAGTCTTGTGAGCAATAGTGAAACCAGGAAAAGTTATAAACAAAATTCCTGATGCTAAAATAATAATGCTTTGAACTAACCAAGTTCAGTGAGATCACGTATTTGAAAGATAACCACACAGGAATGTAAAACCAGCTAAGTTTCCACTGTACCTCGATGAAGTGGGCACTCTTAGAGGTGTAGTGGACTCCAACTGTAAGACAGAGCACCCACAGATAACTTTGTCATGGGCACTCTCTGTGTGCCAACAGTCCGAGTGAGAGCAAGTTCGGATGCAAAGGCTTCCCACTCACACCAGTACGCCCACATTGCTACGAGCACAGCCCTGTGATAGTACAACTGTTACACAAACCTGATCTTCGTTTGAACCACTACTGTAGTACTTCACACAAGTCTTGAGTTCACCCAGCAGCCTGCTTCACAGAAAAGCACTTGGTATCTGTATCTGCTCAAGTTTAAGGCGCTAAGCATTGCCCCCAACCTCTAAATGCTCTCCCATTGTACTGCAAAGGGAAAGCATTCTGCACTTCAACAGGGTGCTTCAAAGAGGGAGCTGCTATTGGAAATTCAGCTATGGACTTCAAGTCTTCAAATCTGTTCTTTACTTTAAGCGTGATGGAGGCAGAGAGCTTTTATAGCCATAACAGAAATAGGAGCTTACAGACATTATGCTGTGTCATCCTAAGCTAGGGAGGCGTGAGAAAGCTGTGGAAAAGGCAGACTTCGTCACATGTGAGAGGAGGACTCAGCTGCTGACTAGCTAAATAAGAGCCAGATTTCATCTCTCCAGTTAGCTGGACCAATCTAACACTTAGCCCAAATATAATACAGAAAATAAAAAACAAAGATTCACCTAAAGCAAAATAGTACATGGTGGCAGAGAAGAGGCATTACATGGTGTGATTATATGTCTGTAAGAAAAGAAAGTCTATGAATTAACAAAAAATATTAGACCACAGGCCAATTTTCAAGAACCACAGTGGTGCCCAACTGCAGACAGATAAACAAGAATAGGACAAAAAGAAATATTCCTTGGCTGAGTGAGCCCCATCAGCAGTTCCAGCTCACCACCCCACAGCTCACACGGGGTGGATGTAATCTGCAGAAGACATGCCATCAAATGGGGAGGATTTGCATGCTGCTGCTGTGTATTGCCTTAGGAGACAAGACCTATTTGCAGAGGTCCTGCAGGGTGAACTTTGCAAGAAGGCTGGGCAGAACCCCAGATTAGATCTGTGTCCTGCAAGGTTTTCCTGTCTTTTCTATCCTACACAGGAATTGGCACTGTTATACAAGCTGTCTTTTCCACCTCTCCTTGCAAAACCTTCGCTTTTCTATTTGCATTTTTGAACTCACTCATCTCATGAAATGCAAATGAACATAGTGCTGTGTCTTCGTCACTGACTGAAGAAAGCCATCACCATCTCCATTCAGCTGCTGAAGTTTTTAAAGGCTCTTTACCCTGTCCATGTTACACAAGGAAACTTTTCTTTAAATGACATTTTGGCATTCTCTCTCCATCATATCACTCATTTTAAAAAAGACTTTTTTTGATGTGACAATGGAGGTTGCTAAAAGACTTTTGAGATGTCTGCTCAATCAACCAGCACTACTGAAATCTAAACTAGGAAACGTCCCTTTCTCCTTTATTTCCCTACCTTTTCATCAAGATCTCCTACAAGAAAAAGTGAGTACAGCTGGCTAGATCTAAAATGACCCACTTGCATGCTTTTCTCAGTTTGAACACGTAACTACAATGGGAAGACAAAACTTGCATTAACAAGAAAATATCCCCCACTGTCCTACATGTGGAACAAAATACATACCATTTTCTTTTACTAGGATTACGCTACAGCAAAGTAGAAGAATGTATTTTTGGCTGCAATCCTTTCTTCCTATGTATTTCTAAATGTAACACATAATAATGGATAAAAGTATATACCATCAGAGACCAGTCCAAAACATATGGGAAGAGAAATCAATGCATATAACTACCCGTATTTTAAACTCTCTTCTCTGCTTTCTTCTATGTACGATGAAAATATCACAGATGAGGGAAATGTAACTAGTTGAGCTCCCTCTTTCTGTTTTGTATAGTATTACCTCTGGGAAGAAAACCCTCAGTGAATAAAATGAATTTCACTTGTATCATCTAATTGCCAGTGACTGGGCATAGGCCCAATATGTGTAAATTGTTCTGCAAACAGTGAAAATAAGCCCAATTTCTCTATGAACTCATGTTCCCTATATCTTCCCAGCCCCACTATAATATTCTCAGCATTCCTATTTTTCCTTCCCACAGACTCTATCCTAAGACCATCAGTTCCAAACCATGTACTATACACCCTCTGCAGTTGGTCACTGCAATGTTTCCACGTCCTCTCTACAACCCAAACTCCCACCTGCAAAAAAACACCCCAAACCAACAGAAAAAACCAACCTCAACCCCCTCCCCCCCAAAACACTCCCTATCTCCTCAGGAAGAACGGTCAACCTGCAAGTTATCATTGAGCAGGTTCTCAGCTGATTGACAACCCTGGGTATGGATATTTTGAGGGCCCAGGCAGGTTCCACTCCAAATTTTGCTTTAGTCTGATTGCAAGTTCAGAACAGTGATTTTGCTGAAAACACTGTGAGCTCAGACTGACATTTTCCAATGAAATGCTTTCACTCAGAAATATACATATCATTCTACCTGTAATATCATAATATCTCCTCAAAATGGCACGTATAATATCAACGTGATTTCTTCCCAACACCAACTAAGCACACTTAATAGGATGCAATTCCTTTGTGCATGACTATTCAAAAGTCAGTTTAGTTGTGCATCTATATTGCACACAGTTTTTAGAACACAAGTGCATTCACTTGTGCACTTCGTGCCACACTGACAACTCGTGTAATGTCAACCCCAAGATACATTTTCTAGTCTAGTTATACTATAGGGGCACATTTGAGCATGATGCATAATATAAAGAAGATACACACATAAATCCCATTATTGTTTGTGGAAACTATGCACATTGCACCTCCCACACACTGTTTAAAAACTGTGCCCCACAGAATAATTTTAAATAACTCATATTCTACACAGTATGAACTTGTTATCTCAAAAGTATTCCTTTGCCTGCTCTATTATACAGGGACAAGAGACAATTTACAAAGAACAAGCCTTACGGCTTCAGTCTCTTTGAGTTTCTAGCCTTTTCTTTTGAATGCTAAAAATGTAAAGCAGTCTGTATCATTCAAATAATCTAACTTTTCAATCCACCTTCATTAACATTGCTGGCTGAAGCCAATTACAAATGCCTTAAGGCTTACAGCCTAATAAGCATAATGTGACAGGTCAAATTCTATTGTTTGCTCCATCCGTCATTACTGACACAGTAATTCAAAGTACACAACTCACAGTCTACTCACTGCTTCTCCTTTCTCCCTGTGCACCTGCTATAATTTTAATGTAGAAGCTTTATTAATAAAGTACATCATCTTCTGTCATTCAGTGCTGGCTTCTTCCACACACGTGAAAAGAAAAAGCCACAAGTTATACTTTTCTTCTAGCAATATCTAATGTTCTCTCCTCTGGGGTGATGTGCCCAAGCAAGTCATTGCTGGTGATGCATTTCATAGAATCATAGAATAGGTAGGGTTGGAAAGGACCTTAAGATCATCTAGTTCCAAGACCCCTGCCATGGGCTGGGACACCACACACTAAACCATGTCACCCAAGACTCCGTCCAACCTGGCCTTGAACACTGCCAGGGATGGAGCATTCACAACTTCCTTGGGCAACCTGTTCCAGTGCCTCCAGCTACAGAATAACCAACACCAGGAAAAAAAAAAAACCCCAAACCAAACACAAACTCCAAAAACTTTTCGAGTTATCTAGACAACTACCCAAGATGTTTGCTTACTGTGTAAAACACGGCTGATAGGCCTATGCCTTCCAGCCTGAAGATGAGCACATAACTTCAGTTTTCAAGACACTGCTGAGTGTGGTCTCATTTAATTCAGTAAGACTTCAGCCCATAAATTTAAGAACACTCCCTAGGTTGTTTTTCTGAGTTTTTGGAATACTGAGCAGCCAACAGTGAGAGTGTTACATATTCAGGCTTCTCATCACTGGCAGTAGTTACCTGCATGCCCAAATAAAACCATTGCCTTCAACACTGTAGAAACTCATAAATGGGAAGGAGAAAAATCAGTGACATTCTAAACATTTCATCCTTCCAAAAGAGGTATATGTAGGCAAATCAGAAAGGCACAGGGAGCAAACATTTCCTGCAATGAGCTGCTCTTCTTCAGCACTGGTCTTTGCTATGTAAAGAAAGTCAGTTCCCACCCCCAAACCAGAACTCCCACAAAACACCAAAACCAGAATGAAACATGAAACTATATTAAAACTATTTTAGCATGTCTAGAATATGGCTACAAATTGCCATTAAAAGATCCCAAAGTATTTATTGTTGTTTGTCAATATCTTGGCAAAGAATGTTTTACACATGTATAACTCACCCCCACTTCAAAGCTGGCTATTTGGGGGGGGGAGGTAATCTGGCAACAACTGACGTGTAAATGTGAGGAGCTTCATTATCATACATCAGGTCTAATTACTAGAGACTTTTAGTGGGTAAACATGAAATGAATATACCCAATTTAAGGAAGATACATTTAACTGAATCTTAGAAATTGAATTCTACTCCATTCAAATGAATGCAATAAAAACCAAACATAAACCCCACAAGAGTGTATTACTTTTGTTTGACTTAGACTTTATTATCCTGTGGGAGTACTGCTGAAACTCAGCACAACTATCAAAAAATTCTGCACTGCACCAAGAAGATGAGCTCTTTCACTTGCTTTATAGAGCTCGATGAATGTTATTTGAGCCATGTGGGACAACTGGCTTGTAATGAACTTCAGTGAGTAGGATGTGAGAGGAGCAACTTTATGTTGCCTGAAGCTTCACCTCTTCCTGTCACTCCGTGATGGTGCACGTTTATTGGAGACCTGGAGGTTAATTCTGCACAGGTTCTTACACTGCATTTCCCAGCATGGTATTTATACCTCACCACTGCAGCTACATAGTGAGAAGGTTTTATTAGGGAGTTTAAACTGTGTTTTCTCTATACTCAAGTTACCAAACCAATACAAAGAATGAATTACCACTTGCAGCAACACACCTAATAGAGACATTTTATCTCGATTTCCCCCACATTCTGGGGGCTTAATTATTAAAACATTCAACTCTGACAAGCCTTAACTATGGTAAAATAATAGACAAAGGAATTAGAGAAAAATACGGATTCCAAAGCTGACAAAATACAAAGTAATCTCAAAGAGCCCAGACAGTGCAAAGCCAAATTGGTTTGGACTGAGCAATGCTAGAACATGGAGAAACAACCTAAAAATATCCTTTCTCTGCTAGGTAAGGTTAGAGAAAAGAGACAAACATTGCTATACCCCAATTGCTTGTCCCATAGTGGTTAAAACTTGGAGGTACAACTTTGCATAAGTTTTGCTTTCTGTCAGGGCCTTTTGCTCACTGGCCCCAGTGGAAATCAAAGGGATAGGAATTTTAACTGATTTCTCTTTCAATAAATTATACCAAGGAAGAACAAAACCAGGTTGTGATCCACCTGACTCTGTCCCCAGAATGCCTTCAATATTTCTCTGTCCTGCCTTTATGTAGGATACAAGAGATCACACAAGCCTCTAGCAGAACCAAAGCAACCCCCTTCCCTTTCCAACACTGACCTATGGCTTTAACAGAGATTTAAATCATAGAATCATAGAACAGTTAGGGTTGGAAAAGACCTTAAGATCATCTAGTTCCAACCCCCAAATAGCCAGTTTCCTACAAAAACAATCAGTATCCTCTGTATGAGAGAATTCTTCATGGGATTAAAAAGATTTCTTGGTGGCTTTGTTTGTCAGTTTGTTGGTTTTTTCCTCCAATCCATGTTTGCATGACTCTATTAATGAAGACTCCTTCTTCAGAGGCTAAAGGGACAGCAACAACCAGTCTCTGAACAAAGAGTATCGTATTGTGGGCCCCAGCAATTTCTCACTAATTCATGCAATCTCAAACTTGGCAATAAGACAAAGCAGCCCTTACCCCGTAAAAATTGCCCAGAGCTCTTGTTTTTTCCTCTATCTGTTGATTCACTGCAGAAGCCCCTATTTTAGCTGTTCTCACTATTCATATTATGCCAGGTGAAAAAATCTCACAAACATGTACAAATTCACGGGGTTTAGCTGGGAAGCTGCCACAGAAGTAGCCACAATGCACAGATCAGTGGTTACACAAGCCAGGTTTTTCCCAGTTAGGATATAAAACTGGTAGAGCATTGTTTGGGATTTTGAATTTACTTTCTCACACCACTGAAAAGTAAAAGCTTCTGCAATTCAAGATAAAAACTAAATGGAATTTGTAACGAAGCTCAGAAATTTGCTGAATTATGTGGTTATTTGAAGAGAATTCTAAAGTTGTATTTCCCAGCTCCCTCAGAGTTTAACAAAGGCTACCCTAACCAGGGGAAAGCACAGATCTTTTTGCTCTGGATTGTTTATTTGTGGCCAAAACACCCCTAGAAGGCAGCACTGGAATTAACACAGGAGACAAAAAAGCAATTTTTTGAGTCTATTGATTGAATAAAAGATAAATGTTGTTCTTTGAGCATATGCAAATAAACTTCTTTAGACATACATATCTTAAGAAGTTGGCATGGGTTACCAGGTACATAAAAATCAAGATCTACCTTATTCCTGATTCTCTGCTCATTCCTTGAGAGAAAAATATATCAACAACAGGATGTCTTTAGGATAAACAGCACTTCATCAAATAACATTGCTCACCTCATGCTTCAATTCAAATAAAATGTGCAGCTGTGGTAGGCAGAGTTCAGAGCTCTGTGTTTTGCCTTCTGAGACACAAATCGTATTATTTCTGGCTTCATTAGGCAAAACCAGCTTCACATAGCTTTTGAGCGATACGACTCGAGTCCCACTGGCCCAGAGTACAGGCTGAGGAAACATCTATCTTTTTGGGAATACAACAGCCAGATGTGCCCAAACCAAATGAGCAATCTACAAGGGTACTTGGAATTGGGCACATTCTAGTTTTCCCACAGTCCTGTGGGGTTCCCCTGTTGTTATTTCTGAGAATGAAGCCAGTAATGCTGAAGGCCTCATGCCAGATGTATTGCTACAGTTAAGAACCCTCCTGCAAAAAAACAAATTGCATAATGAAATAGGAGTGAATGTTGAAAACCTGCTGCTGGAATAAGGAAGTAGTAACAATGATGTAAAATATTTTTTCCACAGAAAAATTCATCAGAAGAGTCACATCCCCAGATACTTGAATACTCCATTAAAAAACCTGTCCAGCTTGATCAGAAAACTCCAGGGAACTTAGCAATGGTGCTGTCACGGCTTACACAAACCCATTTGATTTAACACAGACAAATGACATCACCACCCCTCACCCCCCACAACCCCTAAATCATGCAAGCCTTTTTCATCGTGACTTCAAAGTAGCTCTCCCAGTATTTTATTAAAGAAAAGAGTTATTTCCTTAATTTTGCCTTGCAAAACCAAACCAAAGCTTAAAGTTAAGACACAATTTAATCCAACTTTTCATCTAACTGAGGGCAGGACAGGCAGGTCTTAACGCTTTCTAAGCCTCTGCTTTGTATCTTGTTTTCCATCAGGAAAGACTGAGTCATCCCTTCGACAAACCACAGTCAGGGAAAGCTGTGCAAAACCAGAGCTGGATGGTAGCACCTCACACCTAGAGGACAGGTAATCCAGCCAATGGTTGGATTATGGAAAACTAAATACTCAACACTTGGACACTGTAACAAATACTTGTTAATTGTGCTGCTTAATAGAGATTCCTCCTAATTACATGCAGCAGCCCTCAGCCCTCACGTTGCACACATTTAACTACTAGTGTCATTATTTCAGTCATTATTTTTCCTCTCATTTCAGGATTGTCAGAAAATTATTTCTCTTGCACATCCCTTAATATCAAATTTGTTACCTAATGTTATGACAACACGAAGCAATTTTTCCCTTTTCAGACAAAAAGAGACACGATCATGGACTTAATAAGTTTGCAATGATTTAATTAAACTTTGCAGAACAACAATGTACCTAATTAGAAGCATAATAATTATACCAATGTACCTTTCCATCTTTGAAAGGACTATTAGTCATTGAGGTGGTATGTTTCATAATTTAAGATCATCCTTATTTTCGTTTTCTGATTATTTAAGTACAGTCATCGCCATGTTCAGGTAATTGCTTTATTAAATAGCTTAATTAAACTTCCTGTAAAACTGACAGCTACAGAGTTGTTCTTAATGTGATGCCGACAAAAACATTAACTAATTACATAGTGCTCTTCACAGGGCTTACTTACCTCATAAGCTTAATTCATTAGTACTTTAAAGAGCTTTGAAAACTCGGATTGCTATAGACTATGGAGGTGCTTTGTACTGTCAGAGTATTAAACAGAGCTGTTATACTCGGGAAACAGCAATTTCTTTTTTATAAAGTCTTATAATACAGCAAAGAGCGTGGGCATTTGAAAACTTTTGCATTGCAAGCAGTAGCTAGAGACTCCGTGAAGTTTTTGACAAACCTAAAGCCCATAGAGTACAAAGATAACAGGAAAGGGTGATAGAGACTTTTTAGTTTCCAGAAATATAACTTATTAAAGTAAACCAAAAAATGCTAGGAACAATTGCTGGAAACAGCACAAGGAGTGAGTAGGTACAGGCCACATCTGTGTTCAGATTTTGTCAAGCACAAGCACTGAATTATTGGTGTGACTAAAGAATCCCATAGGCTCAGGAGAATTAGTTTATCATCTGGAAAACAAAAGAAGAACAAAAAAACCCATGGCAGACCACAGCCAACCATCTTCATCTCCTTCAACATCAGCACTTCTGTGAAACAAATGAAATAGCCCAGATCAACAATGGAGACAAGTTTTGAAGACACTTCAGAGAAAGAACCAGAAATGTTTAATGCTTAAGGATTGGTGAGATTTTTAAGTGGTACAACTCCTACATGTGAAGCTGACTCAACTTAAGATCCATCAAAGTACTCAGTATGTTGTGTCTCCTATTGTGATAGTTTAGGTGACACTTTCAAATCCCTTGTTGTACAAGATCTGGGCATGGACTTCTCATCATTTTCAACATTTTTCCCATTTACCTTTGTGTTGGAAACCAACCCCTGTAAATATTTTTCCACAGAAGATGAAAGAGTCAAGCTATTCCTTTGACTAGCCTTCAATAAATTAGTTGAGAGGCTGAAGGCTTCTATGTATTTGGTGCAACTGAGAGACCAAGTTAAAAATCCTGAGCCTCCACTTCAACAAGTAAGCTTAAATGTGGTGGTTTACAGTTTACATTTCACATTTCATATTTTTTCCTATAACCCTTGTATTTTTGAGTGCTTTGGGTCTTGGATCACTCTGTCTAGTTTCATCAAGAAATTCTTGCCTCTAGGTCTACTGTTTCTTCCAAGAAATAGCCAGAATTATTCTGAGATCAAGCAGCTAAATGAGAGCCTGAGACATGTATATTTGGTTATTTTCTCTTAATGTGAATTTCTGTGCATTTATTGATGCCCAAGTTTCATCTGCATTTTATCACAGTCAGTCATACTTCTACTATACCCTTTCCACTCACTTTTACCTTTAACATTTTAAAGCATGTTAAGAGCAATCCCTGGTACAAACATTACTGATAGTGTTGAATGGTAGCCCCCAGTCATTAGTGAAATGCTTTGATGCTGCTCTGCCAGGCCATGAACTGTAAAAGCCCAAACCCCCTGCTGTGCTGGCAGGAAAAGCCAAAAATCAAACTGAGTCAGGTTGGATCAAAACGCTGGTGCGTATGTGCACGCTGCCTGTCTGCCTATGTGAGTAGATAGCCAATGTACCATTCCAGAAGACTTTTTCCATTGAAATGCAGTGGCTACTCTCCATCTTTGTTTACAAGCTTTGAACACTGTTGTTTGCCCAGAATATCATTACGCATTCACCTAACTGCTGAGGCAGAGCCAGGTATGAATAGATACATACAGATGCAAAGCAGTGTCCACACTCAGATGTCCACCTTCTTGCATTTTCACAGTCAATACTAGAACATGCTGCTGGTGAAGTGCCAGAAATAATACATGTCAACAGCATTGCACGTGGAAGAAAACTGCCAAAGAAAAGCTTTGATTTTAGTGACTTAAAGGCAAGAAAGAGGGTGAAAACTACCAGTGAATTTGAGTGAAGCAGTTTATTCTGTTCATAAAAGATACCACAAACCCAAGATCATTACTGACCATAAAAATGTTATTTGTTAGGACATTAAAATATACCATTTAGTTTTAACGCTCTGCCTAAAGTATTTTCAGCTCATTTACCAAAATCTGTCTTCTGGGAGAGGGATCAATGAAGCAGAGCTTTTAGAAGAAGTTGTAGAGACAATGATGTTCTCCAGGTTACATATTCAGAGATTTATAATGTACTGTGTACAGCAAACAAGAATACCACTGCTATAAGCACCTCCTTGAGATTCCATAAAGGTTAACCAGACACGTATTCACTTGCTAGGACTGGATGCTACAGAAAGATTGCCAATCAGCATGACACTGGAGGAACCTTCAGTCAAAAGAAGGTTTTAGATAAAGCAACTACAAATACACAATATGAAAAGCAATTGTTCCTGCAGAACAGTACTCAGAAAGCAATGAAACCCTCTCATCCCCAGGCAGTGACGGAGAACGTGGACAAAGTTTATGGAAAAGAAGTTGCTGCACTTGAGAGACCAACAAGATGCTGCAATTTTCAATTGCTAGGAAAAAAGCAATTGACAATTAAATACAATAAATGAAGATGAGACAAAGTTACTTCTGAATGAATCTTTTAAAAAGACTCCTTTAAGCAGAGACAACTTCTGGGTGGTGTGTCTTTGATAGTCAAGCATGTCAGGAACAGGAATTGTTTGATGTCTTAATTATAGTTGTCAAGTTTATACTGGTAGTCACAATAGTTTGGCAAATTTATGACACTGGCAGAATTTCTTATTAAAAGCATCTGGATCTTAGGATAAGAAATACAGAAGGTCAAAAAAAGAAGACTCAGAGCTAACAGAGATGCAGGGAAGATGCATAGAAATGAGTTCAATACGATGACAGAATATGCAATGAAAGCTATTTACTACAGGATCTCATATACTCTCAAGAGTTCAGACAAAAAAGTTGTTTTCAAAATGAGCCCAATTTTAATCCTAAATACCAATGCTAAATGGCTGCATTACATGCTCCTAGAGAGTATTAAAGAGTAGCTTGTTTAACAGGCAACTTGGAGCCCTTTTTCTGCAGTCTGTGTGTGCAAGGATGAGAGAGTTTCTGCTGATTTGCTCCTTTGGCCATGGAAATCCTTCAGCCACAATAGAAGAGAGGCTTAAATGAATTAGCCATGGCAGCATTTTAATACTGTGTCCATTAATGGATGAGAAATTCGAGCTGCCCAGCTGAGAAGATAATGTAGCTGCAATATCATCATCACTGTTAACATTACAGCAGAGATTTTCTTTTCCCCTTGACCATTTTGTTTTCCTGGATTTTCATTTCTTTGGGCATAGGGTGTATTTTTTGATTTTAAGGGGTAGTTTTACTGGCTGTCAAAACCTACCTTGCATCAGGAAAAGAAAGAAGAGAAGAAAACCTTAGGGGTATTCCCTAAACACAACTTCCAGTGCCTGAAGTGCTGCTTTTGCACATGTATCTGAGACATGAAAGGCCTTATTTGTTAATGGGAGATCTGGACTGCTGAATGGCTGTGAAGCCAGTTTCTTTTATTGAGTCAAGCCCTAAGGTGATCATATTTTCAATATAACAACAAGCCAATTTATCCCCACTGGGTTATGGGAATTTTTTTTATGGTACCATACATGCTGCATCTGGCTCACAAGCCTATTAAAACTGTGGTTTAAATGAATTGTAATATGTTACCCATGCAGCCTGGGAAAAAAATTAATTAACACACCCCCCAAACTATCACAGAACAATAATACTGCCAAGTTATTACAGCATTTGGAGACCAAATCTTAAAAACAGGAACTATCCCAAAATCCTCTTGTCTGAACAAGCCCATCTGATCGAATGAATTTTCTGTTGTATCATCAATATTGAAAGTGTTCCACTTCATTAGCAAGAACGAGCTATTTAGAGAAACATGAATCATGAAAGTTGTAAGATTCTGATGTGTCATTCTGATTTGCTGTTTCTCAAATATGTAAACCCCAACATTTATCAGAGCTTTTTACACAAAAATATTCCCAAACTAGACTGTAATTTAATATCACTTATTAATGAAAGCTATTTCATCTTCTTACTACAGCCTGGATGACCACTACTGACAGGATTTTGAGTTAACAGCAAAACTCACCCTGGTAGTGTATGTATGTCCATCAGATCCACAGACAGCATTGCCATGCGTCATGGGGCAAGGCTTGCACTTGGCTATGTTAGCTGGTCCAGTCCAGTGCTTCTGAGCCAAGTTGCCCTTCTTTTGTCGAAGGCTGTAAAATAAGAGACACCAAGTTTATTCGAACATGCTTGTATAAAACAGGAGAAAAAAAGCTTCTCTGAATAAGGCAAGATCTTCAACACAGCATTAATTAAAAGAATGCTTAACAATGCTTCTATAACATGGAACGTTAGAGCAGGCTATCTAAAAAGGCATAAATTGGTAGGTAGTCCTAGATTTACAATACTTGGCAGCTTCATTTTGATTTATAACTACAAATTACTTCACTTAAGAATACAGCATTCCTGGTGCAGCAGGCAAGTAATGTTACATCAGGTTGTATTTAGAGACATTTCCACCAGGCCTCCTCCGAGTTGACAAGTTACTGTTTAGATAGTGACAATTTTAAAACAAAACCCTTTGAAAAACACTGCAATTTATATTATGCCTATAAAAACATATAAAACAACTTTGTCATTGTATGTGCCGCAGCCCTCTCCACGCCAGCTACAGAACAGCTGTTATTCTCAGATCAATCACAGTCCCCCCAGGAATGCTATAAAGCAACAGGAAGCATCTCCAAATCCACAAATGCCTTTGTACCACGGGAGTGACTGCAGTTGTCCTCAAGTCATGGACCACTCAATTATTCCATTAAAAAGTCTATGAAAAGACATCTGCTCTGAAAACTTATTGCAAAACATGTGCAGTTGATTCTGATTAATAGCTCATTTTCCCGTCATAATGAACTACTTGACTGATACACATTAAGTAATTATCACCAGCCTACTGTTGTAAGCTGATTAAAAGTTTGCTTTAGAAACCACAAGTCAATGTTACAATGCAGATTTATTTTGGCCACGTGTAATTGTTTTTCACTTGAAAGCCTTTATAAGGGAAGGCATTGCATCAGGTTTGCTGGAGACTGTTAGGGAAAATAACTGCCATCTGTTCTTTTGCCACAGTAGAAAAAGATCGGATATAACAGTTCAGCTAGAAACACATTTCAATGTGCTGCTGAATGACTTCATCAGAGTTGAGAAAAATATATACAGATATTTTTTAGAGCAATTTCACTACAGCTTGCAATTTGCCACACAATACTGACTCTGATGTAATGACACATTCAGCTGCTAACATAATAAAAAGTCTATTCTTTCATCTCACTTCTAGTTTTCTTCAAGTCTAACCTTTGTCAGTGATGAATAGTACTATTAAGAAACTTGTGTCCACAGAAGGAACCCAATCATGATATCATAAACTATGAAAATAGAAGCCCAGTATCTAAGATTAAACTTCCTTGTTATTTTGAAGTTTTCTTAATGCACAGAGAAGCTTCTCCTCTTTCAGATGCATTCTGCCTTGCAGAGTTACCGTTACACCAGATGCTAAATGCTGCAGATGGGTGGTTGCTTGTCTCTGATCCCCAAATACCACTCTGCAGATGTGCTCTCTTATGCTGGGGCTGCACAAACCACTTAAATTTCCCAGAGTGGCTTTCCTGCAGCCTCCTTACCTCCAACAGTGCTTTGTTACTAAAATATGAGTATCTTATGCTTCATTTCGATAGAGGCAGTTCTTTTGTCTTTTCATCTTGACAAGAAATTTCCTCATTCACTGCTTATGGGCCTATGCTTCTAGAAATGCACAAACTGAGTGTCAAAAATATGTTTGATGTAGTACTGTAGATACTGATGAGCAGAGGCTGAGAGATCTATGAAAGGTGCTGTGCTTCTCTTTTGGAGACTGCAGAAGGATGCACCATAGCACAAAGACTTTTTTACCTTTTCAGACTTTGATTTCCATAATCTCAAAAGACATACTCTTGTCTCTGTGTAAAATTGCTAAGAAGAAAGTTTTAGTCCTAGTTATAGCAAAAAAAAAAAAAAAAACCAGCTAAGAAACGCTAAACTTGAAGTGTATGATTTAGTGCTATTGTCATCAAAGCCACTAGCCACAAAGCATGCAGGATGGAGATGAGTGACTGAACTAATGAGCACCTCATCAAAATTAAATGTAGACTGAAGTTCTTAGCTCGACTGATGCCTGACAAATCACAGGAACTTGAGGCTCCAAGTGGCAAATATAAAATACATTGTACAGCACTTCTGGACCAAACTGTATTCAGGCCTTTTACACTATAATCTTGAAAGTCTACTCAGGACACAGCTGCTTGTCCTTGTCTGCACAGCCTTACATACACCCCACTCTTAATTTCTTTAATCCTGCCTTGGTCCCTTCAAGATTCATATTGCAAAGCCAGCTTCTACTGGAAGGTTCTTCTGCAGCTATTAATGTTTTCCACATTCCCATCATCACTTTAAAAAGATAAAGAGAAGGTAATTTAATTTGTCCATTTCAAGTCATAAAGCCTGGTGGCCCTTTCCATCGCTTTACTGAGACGAAAAGAACATGCCCAGCCTTAGGCCTGAGCTCTGTTCTCACTGTAGCTGCCTTGAAGCCATCAGCCAGTCAGGTGCGTAAAAGCAGAGCCTCCCCCTTAACTAGGAACGATAACGATTCCACCTGAGCTTGATTTGCAGTCTCTCACAGATGCTGAAGGAAACATTATTCCCATCCCCCTTTTAAGATCTTCTTTTGATAATGAAAGGGAATTTATTCTCCAAAGAGAGTCATATTTAATAACAAGAACAATTCACAGTGGAGCACATCTCAAAGCATTTTATTCTTTTAAAAAGTCTGCAATTTAGTAGCATTTCATATAATGTGTGTATCAAGGCAGGGGATTGCTGCAAGAAGCACTGACTTCTGCATGTGCGGTGTGATTAGCAGCACAGCACAGGAGCCATTTTGGTTCCAAGAACCAATCTGGGTTTCTAAAATGAACATATTCTTTTGCAGCTTCAGTTTTGTCAGAAGCAATAGTACAAAATGTCTTTGAAGTGAGTCAAAACCATTTTCTGTCAGCTTGGCCAAGTGAGCAATAGCTGAAAGTTTTAACTGGATACCCAGATTCCACACCCCTGCCAAAAATATAGGTAAGCACTTATTTCCTAAAGAGAACATCTATTTTGCAAAAGTAAACATGTATTTTTCTGGAGTGATATTTTGAGAGGCTGGATAAGACTTTTGGAAGCTTTTCAATCCTATAACCCCTAACAACACATCAAACATCCAAACAAACAAATTAAAACCTAGGCAAGAATATTGGCTGCCATGAGCAGCCAGCAAATCCCTTCTCAATGGAAGTGCACATTCGCATAGTCTGGGAACATGTTTTGCTATGCTAATCATCTTGTTTTAGAATAAATATATCAGGAGCAAGTCAGGCCAAAGCAAATTAGGCCTTTTTTGTCTTTCTCCTGACAATTTATCCTACTTTAATCCTGCTTTAAGGCTCAGATTTGAAAGGATCTACTACAAATCATTAGAAAATAACAACTGTGCAGAAAGAACCAGAAACTCCCCACTGGGGTAAAAGTCTGCTACATTGATCAGGACAAGAGGGCCAAGTATTTTCAATATTCCAGAAGCAAATAGACATGAATCTCTTACTCAAGTATTTAGAGCAACCCCGGTCTGCTTTTGCTTTTCAGACTGGTGAACCAATGCATGGAAAGATATAAGATTTAAGGAGCAGTTAAGTCTTACAGAATTCAGCCTGTTTAATGTTTTAATGCATAAAGAAATCGTAGAGGTTTGAAACATTCACACTTCCACACAGAGAGAACGCACACTGCCTCAACTTCATTACTCATTACACAGACATACTACTTACCACATGCTGTGAAAACACAAGGAGACCACATCTGCTGCACAGGAACAAGGAGAATGCAGCAGGGTTTCCAGATGCCACCAGCCAGATGCTAGGATCATACACGTGAGCTCAGCCCAGCCACACTGCACAGCCTGCGCCAAAGGCACAAGCACCTGCACTTCCACACAGGCCTTCTAAGCAAAAAGCTTTGGCAATGGAAAGGGAACTCAGAAGCTGTAGGAAAACTGGCTCCACCCAAGACTTAAAGGCTCCCAGGTGGACCCTGAGCAGCCAGAAGCTGAGCCCTAATGAGAGCTGCAATGTGCAGCTGGCAGCCCTGGGGATGCTAATCACTGAGCCTGGTCCCACCTGGCTGATGGAGCAGGGCTGCTCCTGGCTGCAAGCACCAGTTCCTGGCACTGAGACTGCCTGCTGGGGGGGGTCTGAGCTCTGCCTTTGGTTCAGCAAGAGTTTGTCAAACACAGTGCCTCAAACAAAACATAGAATCATAGAATCGTTTGGGTTGGAAGGGACCTTAAAGCTCTTCCAGTTCCAACCCCCTGCCTCGGGCAGGGACACCTTCCACTACACCATGTTGCTCCAAGCAACTAAACTAAACGCCATATGTCACATACAACTACTTATCAATCAAGACCTATTGAAACAAAATTAAAGAGGTCAGTGCACCAAAGCAGGTACTAAGTATTTGTGCTTCCTGAAAGGAGCTCTGACAAACAGCCAACTTAACTGATTTCCTGATGCTGGAACCATTCACTGTGGAAAGAGTTTTAAATGTACAGTCTGTACCTTCTCTGTGCCTTGTGCACAGTTTGTTCTTGTCTCCCTGAAGGAAGCTTATCACACTAAAGATAAACCCACAGCAGTGCCTGGCTGTTGCTATCTTTCCTTTGCATAAGCCGTTTCTCTTGTTCTTGAGGAAAAGAATGACAAAGCTGAAATTTGCCAGCATAAATGGTAATGCTCTCTTCTCTGTTTGTATCATTTCTGTATTCTGTTTATTAGAGCTAAGTTTGGCTTCATTTCTACAACCTTTCATATTTTTGATAAGAGCTGTATATACCTTGAGCCACTACCAGTCTAGATATGCGAAGAAGAGTCTGCAGATATTACCTTGAAAAATAAAAGGATGCTAAGCCTTGAAATTATTTAATATGACTCCTTATTTAATACAAACACTGTAAAATGAGAACAGAGAGATGATTAGAGTAGTTTTTCTACCTGGAATTTATGCCCTCACATACAGAAAATAATAACATGCAGAGCTGCCTTGTATTTCAGCATCATCCCATTGGACTTACATACTACCACTTGCTTTGATTTCATTATTCAAAGAAATAATTTCAACTATCTGATTGTACTAAGGCTGTTGATTACTTTCTCTTGCTGCCTTTATATCTGCTCCCTAACAGATCTGGCTTAAAAGAGCCATATGAAATAAAAGGCCTCTGCTCACTGTATTTTTGTAGATGTGCAAAGATTCTTAATGGGGCATGGTGGCAACTGGGGACCCTTCTGGCAGAATGAGGCTTCTTCAAGGCTCTCCCACAGTAAATGGGTATTCTACTTGCATGCATGTCATTTCAAACAATGACACCGATGAGATTATATTGGGAATTCAATCTGTTCATTGCTGGAGAACATCAGTAGCCACAGGACTATTTGCAGCAAGCAGGCTGTACTCAAGAGATAGAGTTGGAGATGGAAAATTTAGGGATGTGAAAAGGAAAATCTTGACTGTTGAGGTGAAAGTGTATCAGGTGTCATTGCAATTAAATGAAAAATAGGTATTTCCAAGGAAAGAGGAAGAAGCAAACTTCTATTTCTTACCAACAGTAAGAAGGCAGTGTAAAAGTAAGCATGGGGGAAACAATATACCAGGAGGAACTTGTCAGGTATAAGGAAGGCTGAAAGTTTTGGTTCTGCAATATGTTTTGTAAGAAAAAACCCTGACACATCTTGCAGGGAAAATGCCATAAAGATTCTTACATGGATCCTACTAGGTCCTGCTAGCAACCAGCTCTTGAAAGAGAATAAAGGGTCTTGGGACCCAGGGTGCTCAAGGTTATCTGTTCTGCAAGATGAAGGATTCTTTTTATTTTTATTTTCTTCTGTATTTGAAAGGAACAGAGGGTTTGGAAAAGCTGACATAGATTCCAAGGACCTAGAGGGCCAGAAAAACTGTGGTCTGTTAGACTGACTGATTCAATACAACTGCTGCAGGTTAATTTCTGAGATCCAGCAACACTAAGGCAAAGAACCCCCTCAATGAATCCCCTTGAGCAAAGCTGCTCAAACACCAGCAAGGTCTGTCTAAACAGCTGTAATATGGCATTTAAATATGGATACTCTTAAATTGCCAAGACAAGTCATTCTGCACAATATCAGGATCTCTCAGCATACTAAATATCCTTCTGAGATGTTGGTACCTGGCCTTACTTATTCCCGAAGTAGTATGATAAGATTGTTTATTAAGGTCATTAGAGAAGCACATGGATTTCTGCATGTGGACACTTTAATATGTAAAAATGGGGTTTGAAAGGTCCACTCACATTCTCAGCTAACAGATTATTGTGCTTACAGGCAATTTATTTTTGAATCTAAATTCTTGATGATTTGCAACTTTTAGACCTAATGCATATGCTCCACAGCTGCATAGATAGGAACATTGCGAAGATACACAAAGGAAAAGAACCAAAACAAAAAATCCACACAAACAGAAGATGCTGGTGTTTTCAGGAGTCATTATGCTCTCCTGAATAAATAACACAGCTTCTAAACTCTGCATGTTCTCATGAATTTTCATAAGAGAATTATTTTCCTTTTCATCGTTATTTTTCTACTAACATAAAAAGGAATCTCAGACACCAAACTCTGTAAAAATAAAATGAAGTGCCTTGAGTTTCAAAGGAGGAGGGGAGATAGCAGGAAGTTCGTAATTGAAGCCGAAATCTTCTCTACCACTCCTCAGTTTGGAGTAATCTTCAGCAGCTGCTTTGGAACCCTGGGTTTTGCAGGCTGTGTGAGATGCTGTAACTTGGCACAGAGTGCTTAAAGGTGAAGAGTGCAGCAAATTTAATACTTTTGTTGGCATTGGCTTTCTTTCCTTCCTTCTATGACAGCCTACGCAATATTTTCCCTGCTACCAGAAAAGAATACTTTTTAAGGAGATGAATGTATCTCCTCTCTGGCCAGGATCTGATTATTTTGATATTAATATATTATATTGATCACGTCTGCCTCCTCCCACTGGCAGAACTTGCCAAGTTCTCCAATGAAGCTGAATTGCTGATGGCATGTGAGATTAGTCTGAGCTGTCACATTTGTTTGGGAAAGAAAACTGATCCTCACTCACTCTGCCCTGTTTCATGCAATTAGACAGCTTCAAAATAGTTTTCACTAAATCAGGCAGAGCAGTAATTTTCCACCATTTCCCTGCTACAGCTCATATTTCTAGTTACAATGCTGAACACTATGTGGCTGAGTAGCTGCACAAACAGAAAGGTGCAAGTTACTTAGTAGGGCTAAAAATCGTGGCAGGTTCCTTGGCAGCATGATGATCTTAAGGTGCTTTCCAACCCTAACTATGATTCTATGTGCAACATATATTCCTTACTTCTACACTCCAAAAAGCCCTACTGCCTAAAAAGTGTGAGTTTGTGAGTTTTCTAAAGCAAAAAGGTTCAGAAATCTTTTTGTCACTTTGCAACTGCAGGGAGAAATCAACGACTCCCCCCAAACCAAGCATCCTTAAGACAGCTCAGCTGCGTTCTGCTTGATTATGTTCATTTTGCTTCTCCTAAGGCGAGTAACATGCAATCCTCACAAAAACTGACATATTGCTGGTAGGGATGAGAAAGTAATGCATTTTTAAAAAAATAGTAATAATTCTTGCCCTTAAGGCACTAAACCAAATGTTTCTTTTTAAAAATGACTGCACAGGACTTCTGTTGTGTGAATACTTGCTACCATGGTTCAAACAATCAGTTACAAGCTGTGCTAGCAAAATATTTGCCCCTTCTGACACATTTTATTATGAGAGGCTTATTAAATTCTCAAGAAGGCTACAGCAGATTAAGCTGTTGAGGATTTCTACAATTAGCATCGATTACCTAAGTATTCATATATGATTTCTGAATAGAATTGGCTTGTCAAACAAGACAATTAAAAGAAAGTAATCAATTCCAAAGCCACCTCCAGAGTGTAGTCAAAATCCACTGTTCAAGGTTGGTTTGGGGAAATAATCAGAATGCAGTTTCCTAGGTCAGAAAAAAATGAATGTGAGTGAAATGCATGCTAACCAAACCAGTTATAAATATTATAAGGAACTGGGTAATTTTAAAATCCCATCCTTTTTAGCATCTAAATAGGCTAATGCTCCTGTTGCTTATTCAGCACTGTTGATTTACAGAGCTCAGTACTATGAATGTCTAAGCATTCTGCTGAATTTCTCAACATATTCAGTGCTGTCTGTCTGGTTATTTGATGCCAGAGATGGAGCTCATAATATCCATACCATTCCCAGCTTCTCAAATGAAGCCATCAAGAGCATTACTCATCTTATATCAGGCTATGTCTTAATGAAAGGTGACTAGAGCTTCAGGAAGGTCCCAAACTGACAGACAGAATTTACATAATCACATTAATTTATGATACTAACTGAATGCACATGATCCAGTCTCGAGACAGCACATGGGGAAACACACCTTTAGGTAAAATTTGAAGATGAATGCAATCGACATACTTGCAGAAACTGCAAGATATACATTTCATGAGTTACTTCCACTGAGTTATTAAAATTTCACTTTGCTGTGACCTTGAATCATGAAGCCTAGCAACCATGCATTACAGACCATCCATTCTTCCCATACCCTTCAAATATGAAGTTCCATAGGTGCCCCTACCCATGAAGGCTCAAGGTGCCATTAAAATGCAATGTAGTTATGCATTTACACTTTAGAAAGTTTCAGCATTCAGTAACAGCTTCCTCAAAAGCATATTTTACCATGTGAAAAAGTGAGACACAACCAGTGACATATTTAGATATACAGCATAACTTCACCTGGGACTTCTACAGATTTTGTAAAACAATAGATGTAAATACTTGGCTGCTAAAGTATTAAACAGGAAACGGTTTAGTGCAGACGATGTTGTTGGCTTAGTATGTGCAATCCTACATTCAGTCACTCATTCCCACCTGAATTTCACTTCAGCATACATTTCCCTTTGCTTATCTTGCTGTGATTAACTACATATCTACACCCTCACCACTCTGTTTTTGTCACCTTTTGTCCTTTGTGACTTAGCTATGAGAACCTAATGGACTGAACAAGGGTGAGCATTTCTTCATCTCTAGCAACTCATTTGGACTAATCTTGAATTAACCATCTCACCCATCAAATGTGGCCACTGTTTTGACCACGTTCTTATGTACTGAGCTCTACTCCTGTGAGCTCCCAAATGCCTTCCTCAAGATTCTCTTTCAATCTCCTTCTCTCCACTGTCCTCCTACTCGCTATTGATTCCTTGTGCCCTATTCTTACTCTTGTCCTTTCATTCCACCATTTCTTTGCTGCTCTGGTGGAAATCCAGGGACTGCACTGTTGGTTTTTTTCCCTGCAAATTAATCCTATTCTTTTTTCCCCTACATTGTTGCATTTCTTCATAAAGCACTTTTCCTCTCCCAAAAGCTACTGCCTGTAATCTATCTCCAGCCTGACATCTCTGACTCTCTCTGCCAGCCCTATTTTCTCAAGATCCGGTCAGCTTTTCAAAGGAGAATTTTATGAAATTGTGAAGGAATTGCAGTGCTCTTTCCTACTCACTGTTGTATTTAACCATTTGGAATCCAATCTTTCAGCCTGACCACTATGCTCTGACCTCCTCCCAGCTAATCTCCTCTCGCTTTCTCCCTCCTACCTCTGAAACTTTCTTCTGCTTCATTCAACCTCAAAAACGCAGTCCCTTGGAGAAGCAGTTATTTCTTCACCTACCCTTAACTATTCTTTCCACTTCTGCTAGAAAGTATCATATTAAGTATTATATTCTCTCTAGATGGTCTCTCAATGTCATTTTGGTGCTTCATCTGTAATAATCTGGTCGTCTCACTTTTTTACACTTGAATCCTTGGTAGTCTGATAAACTTTGGAAGTGTCCTTTCTGGTTTACCCTTCTATCTCTTTGTACTATTATTGTGATTTCTTCTTGGGAACATCTTGTCCACATTAGAAGCTCACTATGTCAAAAGCAAGCATACAGTATTTCTTCTCACATCAGCTTCTCTGTTTTTAGGTCACTGTTTCCCTATCATGACATTTATCATCTGGATTTATTCTTTAACTATACCTTTCCTTTCCCAGATGCAAACCATAGCAAATTATCCTTTTGTTTTCCACTATGTCCAAGAGGAAAATATAATGAATTTAGCTATGTCCTACATCATCTTCCTAAAATCCTTCTAGATTACCTGAACAATCATTCTCACATTTTGCTTGTTACAATCTATCCTCTAATTTTCAGCCTGTGTACTGTTTAGGATACAAAATAATGTACTTTTGCCCTTAGACCTATCGGAGTTCTGGGTCATTATTTAATTGTTTAATAAAAATAATGCTTTGAGTGAGGGAAGGAGGTATTTGCAAAGATAAAATACAGAATATGAGCTTGTTTTTTCCCAGAGCTGGAAAGTAATTTCCCACCTTTTGCATGGGTCCATTTCCTTACATATAAAGGAAGCCAAAGGCTGGTTAAATCTTACTCTCAGGGTTGCAGTATAGCAGCTGTAATGCTCTAATGATCCTTATTTTTTCCCTACGTTTTAGAATTTAGCACAGAGGTGAACAGGTAAACTGGAGAAACACACCACTGAATATCAGGAACACTGAAACCTCCCCTTGTGTTTTCTGACCAACAGTCTACAGAGTATTTATCTCGATCATGATCCTAAGGTATCAGTGACAGAGCTCTTCTCTACTCAGCTGTGAAGAGGGCAAGGTTTCCATTTCAGCACTCAACATATTGCTGGTGTGCTGTCAAGGGCTGGGTGAAACTCATTGTAGAATGAATAGCTCTTATTGTATTTCATCAAAAACTAGAATATAAGTTTCTGAAAGGCCTATGAACCTCAGTTACACAGCACAGCTCAAAATGAAGCAAAAAATTTTGAACTTACAAAAGAACTAATTAAAAAGCTCCTCAGATTTGAGCTCTACCTTTGCTAAGCTAAAATATTGTTGCAAATGAAAAATTTATGCACAGATAAAACATAGGAGCTCAAGAAATTAACTATGGATGAGGTGCTAAGCAGGAATGACCGTGGTGTAATTCAATTTGGCAGTCCTGGGCTTCAGGTAAACTGGATTAGCTAAGACTAGAAAAATGTGCCAAAGGACTTGAAAGAGATTTAAAGCCAGATGACTGACCAGAATATTGGCACACAGCATTACAATGTACAGCAATGAAGAATGGACAGACTAATTTATACAACAAAACTACAAAATGTCCTTTCTGTTCAACACAGACGATCAATTTAAATGCCAGTAAGGGACAAAGAGTTTCTAAAGGAGAGGAAAGAAAAAGTAAAGGACATCTAAGTTTCCTGTGTTTCTATCTGTTGAGTCATCTTCTGAGCAAGCCAAGAGACTGGATGCTAGACTAGAGGAGTGAGTTTGATTCTTTATTCAGGTTTTCAACTCTTTTTAACTAACCCTGTTCTCTTGACTTCTTAACTCATTGAAAAAAAAATGAACAAAACCCCCTTACATTATGCTTCACTACTAAAGGTTAATTAGTCTTCCGCAGTTGATGATCACTGATTGTAACAACCAGCTAATTAGAATGGTTTGTTTGCTTTCATAAAAGAAGATGTGGTGATCAAAGCTAGAGGCTAACTCAGCAAAGCAACATTCCCAACTGTCACTCCCCATACATATTAAATAGCATTTTCCTAGATATTAGCATCATAAAGCTGTCACAGTTACAATAACAAAACTAGCATAAGCAAACCATATTAGCTCTTACTATACTTTATATAGTTTGAATGTGGATGATACAATGACAATTCTTTTTAGCAGCTGCACAAATATAGATAAATACCAGAAATACAGCACAGCCATAAGCCATAACAAAGTGCACCTGAACAGGAAGAAGCAAATGCTGACTAGTTGAAATCATCCATGGGAAAATGGGTTTCCATATCTGGAAAAATGCTGAAGGAGAAGAGCTAATCTTGGCAAAATGTTTTCCTTAACTCAAATTCAGAGTTATTGGTTAGTTTATATTTAAAGGCTTTTTGTGTTAAAATGAAACTTAGACCAGAAGTTGTTAAAAAAGAAACATCAAAATCAAACTGAAATATTTCAAGATAACACAAACAAAGCCCTGGAGCAATTTGGCTGAGCCTTCTTTTGTCTCTAAACATGATTTTTTTCAAGATTTTGTCTGTTTTTCAAGATGGAAAAATGCCAAAACTCCAGATTTGTGAAGAGACAAGAAAACAGTTTCTCACCCATTTCAATAAAGAATACTAATACACTGATTTAGTGAGAGCGATTAGATCACATTTATCCTCTCTATTTTATGAAGCTTCTTGAGATTAATACAGTTGGATAACTCAAAATTATTACCAGTGAAAGGAAAAAAGAAAAGGGTGGAACAGAAGAAAAAGTGATGAAATTGCAACATTATCTGATGTCTTAATGTTGCGTTCTTCAACAGTAACTTCAGAACATTCAGTTTTGTATCTTTGAGGTAAATTGTAAACATCTTAAATCTGAGTGTGAACAATGTTGTTAATCAAACGTTGGCAAAGATTTCTTTGCACAAGTGAAATAACTTTGTTCAAGTACCTTCTCCAGAACTTTTACAGAACTATTCCTTTCTAGTAGAGTGTGCTACATGAAAAATTTACAGATGATTGATTTAGTCTGGGTCAAAACTAGGACTGCAGCAGAAAGCTCCTCTAATCCAAATCATAACTCTTGGGACAGTCCTTCCTTGACTCCCTTTGAGAAGTGTAAAGTATTACAGATTCAGTACAGAAAAAAAGATGAGAAAAATCTAAAGATGAGAATATGGATTAGGCCAGAAGACAAATAAAAATACATAAAAATAAACAGGAAATAAAATATATCAGTGAAAATAATTGGGATTCCAATGAACTGCAGAGCATGATTTAGCCCTTGGGTATATTTTCCTTTTTCTGAAAGGTAACACGATTTTGAAGTTTTACAGGCTTGTAAAAGAGCCTCAAGGTACAAAAATTGTTCTTTATTTTAAAGTTGCGTTATGCTGGATAGGAGCATGGTTGTTCAGATGTATGAGATAACATAAGCCCTCATTAAAGGACAAAATAATTTCTTTTCAAATCTAGGCACAGAAAAGTACAGAGACTGTCAGAGAACATTTATTTCAAGACAAATAAAGGAGTTAAAGTGTATTATAAGCAAAACAGTGCAGTAGTTAGAGTGATTGCATCGTTAAGTGTTCATAAAATGGGTGAGATTATTTCTGCTGAATCCTGCAGGTCTAGTAACAGGTCCTCTAAACACTCTGAAGCATCTGCTTTTCCTGGAAAAGTATGAAGAGAAGTAATGATAGAAATTGCCTATTCAGTATGCACAGAGACTTCTAAGTAAAAAGGCTAGTTAAGGGCTATTGGGAAAGTCTGCTTTGCAATAGCCTCTTATTAAAGATACTGTCCCAGAAAATGGGAAAGGAAAGGAGACTGGGAATTTTTTTGGCATTTATGAGAAGACCCAGGCAAAGGATTTTATCTTTTAGAAATCATAATCCACTATGCTTCATCTCTACCATTGTAGAAATAAAATATGAAATCAGCAATTCTAGATCACTTCCAAATAATGAAAAGAGAAGAGAAAATGTCTCTGGACACATTTCCAGGAGCAAAGCCATATACAGTCTTTTGAGATAATAATGAAAGAAAATAATGTCTTATTTTCTCTAGGCACAAGCGGTAATTGAATACTCAAGTCATTTGGGGGTAACTATATACTATAGACTCTCTTCACACCCTTAACATGAAATAAACTTGTCATACCATCAAGACAGGAGGCGGTGATTATATCAGTCTGATTTTACTGACTTCTCAAAGCTGGAGTGAATTTTTACATTTCTGTTAACAACAGCAGTACAGACTCAGTAGAGCTCGAGTCCCAGCTGAGTGCCATCAGGCTACTGAGGGAATTTTTCATAATCAATGAAATATTTATTGGGTCAGACATGGACAGATACTGCTTTGACAGCCCACTGACTAAAGCACTCACCTAGCTGATGAGACCAAATCCCTTCTCCAGTTAACACCACACAGGAGGACTCAAAACTACAGACTTTCAGGGAAAACAATAAAGAAAAGCCAATAACCACTTATCAGAAGGTCCAGAAGACACTTCTACCTGAGCGACAAGGCTCAAATCTCTTTTTCACATTCTACATTCAAGGTCTCTTCACTATCCTGCTCACATGTCTGAGGTGAGAGACTTTCTTGTCAAGAGCTATTCTTTACGTTCCTAGGAAATGTTTTGTAGAATCGACAGGAAAACCACTTTGTCAGAAGGCTCCAGAACATGTCTACTCAGTATGTAAAGCTGAAAACTTGTTTTCATTTTAAGCTCATTTCTGTTTCTACTTCCTCATAATGTTCCAGTGTTAAAAAACATCTCAGCAGGGAACTGAGTGCAAACTGAGACTGCAAAGGCTATACAGATAATTCCACAAAGTTAAGAGCTAATCCAAGAACATTAAACCCCTCAGTTTTAAGTACTGTATCTAATTGCAATATCTGATTTCATAGAGATGGCAGTTTTACACTGGCTGCAATACAAGTTTTCTTTTTCCTTTTTTTTAATATACTAATTAGAGTAGGAAATAACTCTGGAATCTGCTAAAAATTTTGACTTTTGAAATTGCTTTCACTGAACATTCTGTATTTACTTGCAATAAATCTTATAGGATTTCACTGTTAAAGTAGAGAACATAAATCCAATAATTGATAGCAAAATGAAGGCTTGATAATTCTCTCTCAAGTAATTTGAAAACTTGTTAATCTTCATGCCCTTGCTACTCCATGAAGATTTAATAGCAGAGATCTGTAGAAATGTTTCCTGGTAATTATGCTTCATTAATGTAACAGAATCTATCATGATATATTTGCTATTTATTTATTTATTTTAGACAGTTCTACACTGTAGCCAGTTAAGTGGCTTAGATTGAATATACAGTCTTTGATAAAAGATAGACCACTGAATATATAGATGAGAAAGGAGAATATGGAGCCTTCAAACATAAAAATGAGCCCGTAGGCTTCCAAATCTACAGGTGTGTGATTATGAGATGGGCTTTCATCAATCAATATATTCCTATTGAAGAAAGTGAACATTGGAGTTCAGCATCATCTCATGGGCTGCCTGCTCACAGCCTCCAGACCATCAGATCCACTGGGCCAAATCCTGAGAGCTGTGTGGCTCTGAAATTATAACTCTTTAGTACTAAGGAGCTGTAAAGGGACTTGGTATGAGGTAAAATTTGATCTTTTGACTACTGGCACTGAGAATTTAGCACCGACTTTCAAAGCACATGCAAAGGAGAGAGAATGAGGGAAGAGCTCAAACCACAGGAGAGAATTTCCTTCTTTTTCTCACTGGATTTTGAAGTCCAAACATCTGATCACCTCTTCCAACTATTAGAGAGATCACACAAAGAGTTTTGCATTGGTGATATGGACTGTAATTACAACACACATTGGCATGGTGTTTCCTTCCTTGACTCCCTTAAAAAAGCCTGGCTGCACAACAAGAAGTGTGAAGTGTAACACAGAGATATTAAACTTTTTCCACCGCTCTTTTTAAAATACATAAGATGCTCACGGGAATGAAATTATCATCTATTATGAGACTGGTTTAAATCTAGAGACACAAGCAGCATGCATTTCAAATGTGTGCAAAGGTATTACACTTTTTACCTAGTCAGTTAATGGCACACCATTGCCTTTCTATAGTTAATTTTAAGTGTAACTGTGATACCTGAACTGATATATTTAGAGAGACATATTTTGGGTTTATTTCTATTCGTCATTAGTACTCCCTATGTACAGAGCTTTAAACAGACTGTACTTTGGTGGCTCCTCTCCATAAATAATGTCATTTGTGGTTCATTGGTTGAATTAATCTGATATAAAATGACTAAATTGAAAATCTGTAGGTTGAGCTCTTGATGAGTTCTGGCAGAGTGCTAAGCAGGCAATCATAAGCTTATTAATGAAAAGAGAATGACAGAAATTGAATTACTAAAGAAGCAGGAAGTAAGAGATTAAAAGTTAATTTTGATAACATAACTTGCACCAAATAAGAAAATGATTGATGCAAGAAGCTCCTTTTTATTGTTTTCATATGCTGTTTCTTTCAAGAATGCCATGAGGTGGAACTGCATGGCTCTGAAAGGGACAAAATACCTAAGAATACCTTTTTCAACTTCTTGTATTAGCTGACATTCATGCCTTTGTTGCTAATCTAGTTTGGAACTGGCAAACTTATGTGGAAATGTCTTCATAGTATAAGTTTTTTGCAATCTTTAAATCAAAAATGAAAGATACTTGCTGTTGCTCAGCATGGTCTTGGATATGGCTTCATCATTTTTCCTAGTGAAGTTTTGGGACTGAAATGATGTTGAATGAGATAGATAGGAAATTCAGCAAAACTCTGCAGAAAACAACTTCCACCATCAGAGGAGCCAGTTTCCCACACAAGAGAGCCACAGACACAGGGTAGGAAAGCTGTGAACTACCCAAGGAAAGAGATATAAACCAAGAGTATGGCCCAGCTCATTAGACTTTTAGCCTGTTGTTATCAATGACTTTCACTAGTGCTTTAGAAGCAATAACAGAAAAATCTCAGAACTGTAATGGTAAAATATAGAACTGTTTTATGAATAATAAAGATCAGTCTTTGGTAGGTTTAAAAGTTATATATGTTAAGTCTGTATCATATTCAAGAGACATGATTGTAAAAAGCAGCAAACTGACCAGCATCAAATAAAATATATAAAATAAAGCAGTATTTTTGAGGCCTAATTTGTAAATTCTATACAAAATACATTGTTTGTAATATTCACTGCAATTGGAATATATAATGCCATTTATCAAAAGGCAGATTTTTAAATGCTGCACATTTAATACTTTTTCCAATATAATGGGATGTTGGAAATTGAAGAAAAGCTTTAATAAAATTCCTTTGCTGTAAACATCAGTGCCGATCTTACAAAAGCAGGCCGTTTAAAAAGACTTTTCCACTGAACACATTGATGTCCTGGGGCTTCTACAGCAAAAACCAGCAACAAATTTAGAATCTGCAGCAAACAGATTACTGTATAAATACAGAATAATTTTCAGAGCATTGGAGGTCATTTGTAAACATTAAACAATAATTTCTGACTGACTGGATTGCTCAACAGATTTAAGATAGGGATAAACAGCAAAAATACAGACACGTATTAAATACTATTACCAATTTGCTTCCAGCAATTCTATGGTTAAGAATTTTAGCATACAGAAAATACAAAGAGTGTGAATCAGGAAATACATCCTTATTACATCCTTACCCAGCCTTAATGGGCTGTGGTAAACCCAGAAATATTGTAGATTCCAAGTCATGTGAGGATTAACGTAGTCATAGAGAAAGTCAACCAACAGCTCAAGGTGAAAAACCATGCATGGGACCTACAAGGCCAATGGTCAAATGTAGTCCTGCTGACAGGTATACGGACAGCCTGTAGAACTGTGTTCTTGTCCCACATCTAAATATACCTACCTATTTGTCTTTTAATAACAGTGATAATGATGACGTGTTAAGGTTGTTTGACAAAGCATTGAAAAGCCAAGAATTACCAATCTACTCTGTGTGCAGAGCCTGATGTCTTCTTACAAGACGTGTATACAAAGGCAGTGAGTCTATTCATTTGTTCATTACTCATTTGCTGGCAAATCTCTTGACATTTGCCAAGCAGATGACATTTATACCAACTACTGTTTTCATTTCTTGCTCACTTCAAAGTGAGCAAGAGGAGCTTTCCAAACAACAAAAAAGCCAATATCCCTTATGTTATAAACAGCTCACAATAGCCAGGAATAGACAAATACCATAGAAGAGGTGATTGAACTTTTAACTCAGCCTTATTCCAGATACCTCCAGGGAAAAAGTGTTTGGATGCTAACTTAGGTTTGCATGATAGCTCTTGGTAAGTTGGTAAGAGCTGTATCAAGAGATTTATATATGACCAATTCTGCAGTCAACAAAAGAACCCACTGAGATAGTAAAACCATTGAAGAACAAACATCGTGTTGCCCTTATTTTATGTTTCATATATTTAAGTTTTCCCGATGGCTTGTGTTCCCTGTGAATCTGCTGCACAGTTAAATTCACACACTAACCTTCAGACAAGCATTTTCCACCATCATACATTTGAGTTCCATAGTGGTCAGATCTCAGAGCTCTAAACACTGAATTTTATATATAGTTTCTATCTAATGCTCAACTAGGTATGGCTTGCATTTATTTCAAACTCCTTCCTGCCCATCCTTTTGTTATCACGTTCACAAAAAATGTTTTCTTCAGAGAAAAGTAGTTTTGGCTATTGTATGGTTCTACTGAGGACAAAAGAAATGTAGAAGGCTATGTAGAAATCCTTAAACTGCAAATTGCACATTTATCTGCCATATATATCAACCCAGAGATACACACAACATCAAAGCCAGAACTGTTCTCTAGAAAGCTCAGCTGAAAGTCTACCTGGAATATGAACTCCCAAATTACAGCTATTCTACCAAGGCTCATGGAGGGACGATAGGTTTAAAGCAGGCATGGATAGAATAGGCATTTAAAAAGGGGATTAATTTAAGAAATAAAGATTAAAATCTTAATAAGCAATGACTCAGAGGGAATATAATACCTAAAGATGTGTAAAGAGTTTAAATAGCAAGAAGACAAAGTGATAATTTTGGGCTTCATTCCTTTACTGATCTCAGCATCAAGCCCAAGAACCTCTGCTACAAAGGAAAACTGAGACATTAAAGAGAAATGTTTTCTTTAAGAGAGCCTTCTTGTAAAAAAGAAGTCTAGCAAAACCATAGGTCATTATTTACAAATAAATACTGAGGAACCAATTAGGAAAACTCCAGAAGTTTTAGCTGGATTTGAATAAATTTAGGCTGTATATTAGCAGGTTTCTAACCAGAAAGGTTGAGATGCTAAGGATTCTTCTAAACGGAGTAAAGGGGGCAATAAACCTTATTATCTTTAAGACAGAACTTGGTTGGCTAATGAAAAAGTTTATATGATACTGTTGCAGAGGAACTGGACTTAATGATCCAAGAAGTCACTTCTGGTCCATTTTTAGATACTGCTAAAAGCGTACAACTAGAAATACTAAGAGCAGGAATATTACAAAGCGGTATTCAACCCATCCTATAATATTATCTTTGTATGCACAAACTATTTATGTTAATTAAAGTGCAGAAGATAACAGGTTATTTTCTTATTCTATTCAATATAATAACTTTCTGATGATAACAAAGGTATCCAGAGGTACCAAGGTGGTTTTCAGTGAGTGCTCTGATACTGGTCTAAAAGGAGTTACGCAGCAGGAGAATGTCTCAATAACCATTGTATTTCCTTTTGTGCTCACAGCATCCTTACAGTAAAGTAGAGCACAGTAAGATAGGAGCTGCAGCATAAAAGGCAATGACCTCAGCAGTAAGACATTCACCCCAGCAGCCAGCTTCTTGGTGACTGTGAATAAAATAGAGCAAATCCCCTGTTGATAGGAAGAACAAGTTCATCTATTGCTGTTGCCAAAGCAGACACAGATGAGGACTACACACTCTAAAATCCATTATAAAAGAGCTATGCGCTATCATGTATTTCAAAAATTACTCATATCCAATAGGAGACAGTCACCTTGCACTACTCTAATGAGCTCTAAAGCTGATGAAGCATGACTAGCAATAAGTTACTAGCTCTGGGGAGGGAAGTGCAGAGTGGCTAACTGGCCTGGGGATGCAGAAAGTTTCGCATCTAGGCTGTTGGTGACAATCTTTTACCATGGGAGGTATCTGTGCTCTGCCTGACCACACTTTAGCAAGTCTACACTCTTCTGTGGAAGTCTGAAAATGCATGGAAATGCCAAAATGCACTAAAACTTGGGCACTTTTTCCTTTGAGTCAGGAACCATATTTGAATTCAGCTGTAAAGATGACTGCAGTATTTAAAGTCAAGGAACATGGATCATTCCTTCTATATGTTTGCTAATGTTCAGGGGTCTTTTACCTCTGAGTTTTGAAATACACCAAAGTCAGCAGCATACCTACTGCTTGGGAAAGCCAGAAAACAGCCTAAAAGGTACAGGAAGTCTTGTCTATTGAGGGGAGATAACCATAGCCAGCTTCCTCCTAAAAAACTGGAGGGTTTTTTGTGCTGAAACTCCTGGCAGCAAGTAGGTCACTCTCATGACTCAGAACAGAACTAGCTCATCATCTTGACTGATGAAAGCTAGTCCCTCCACAGACTTTCCCTATGGTCTCTTTAGTTAAAAGCAATTTACCTTAGGCAGAGTTGAAACTGAGAAATGGACCACTTGGAGAATGAGTCCTACGGTTTACAGATTATCCTGTTCAGTAGAGTAATATCTGCTTTTAAAACCAGCGAGTGCTGTTCCAATATTATAGCATCCTTGGACCGAATCCTAGGCTGTTAATGATGGAGACTGACTTGGAGGAAAAGCTACTGACCTTTGGGAGTTCATGCTTAGATCCTAATTTTCATAATCAAAATCTTAAAAATAACTGGAACAGGGAATAAAGGATAGTGCCAGACTCTTATGTTGTTCTCTTTTAATATTCAGTGGTCCCCTTGAGCACTTGTAGATTGATGGAACATCATACCACGTGCTCTCTGTCTTATTAAAAGGCAACTTAGCCCATGCAGGAAAAACAAACATTCCTGATTTCCACGTGCCTGCTGCAAAATCCAAAGCTTTTGCACTATAGCAGAGGCACGCCTTTGGTGTCAGGCAGTCCAGAGATGAAATACTTTTAAAAGCTTTCATGTTTTCTCTAAGGGCCTGCACACATCACTTGCACACCACTTGAACATCACATTATGTGCTGTACTCGGCTGTGACCTCAAAGCCCCCTTTCTCTTTGATTTTCCTGGATTCTCATTTATTTTTCTGGACAAACAGCATGAGCTACAGTTAAACCGTGCAATGTACCATGAGTGATTAGATATCAGAAAGAATAATACTCTTTACAGAGTAACGCACTATAGTTTACAAATTACAAAAAGAAAAGCCATTTCCTCAATCCTGTTCATGTCTAAAGCTTTCATTCATAGAGGATTAAAACAATTCTCCAAGATTCTGTCAGAGGTACCCTTGGGAATAACAAGCCTAAACTTTGGCAATTTCCCCAGTACAATATATTTGTTTGGAAAAAAATCTAATGCAACCTGTTGTTTCTTGTGTGTGTTTAACCAAATATTTCAATGCTCCTTCTTCAGAAGCAAAAATCTATGCCAGTAGATTAGAGAAATCAATGCTTAGCATTCAAGGCGGATAAAATGTTTTGCATTAAACCATTCTTTTTACTAGGGAAACCCCAGATTTAGTGACTCCAAAACAGTTTGCAGAGGAATGTAAATACCGTTGTGCTATTATTTGGAAAAAAAATCCAACAAATTAGAAATGGCTTTATTTTTTTCTCTAACTCTCTGAACTAGGTAGTTTTCTTCCCTTAATTCCGCAAATGTTCTCTGCATCCAGTGCACACATTAACAATTTAATCTTCATAACAATTTTATTATAGAGCTGTATTATCCTAAATTACTGAGCTGAGTCCCACATCTCACCATTAAAGTTATGGGGGCCTGTTACTCCATGAAGGGCTCAGTGTCCCAGAACATACTTTTGACATGCTGCCTACCCAAGATGGATGAACAAACTGTGTTCCATTGCAGCACCGTTGAAAATAACTGCATTTTTCCTCAGTAATAATTGAAAGAACAGTATTTTTACAATAGATTTTCCAATTTTTCTGCATAGTTTTGCCTGTTTTGCATCTGCCAGCTTACAGGAAAGCAACAAGACTTCAAAGAAACAGGGGAGAAATCACCCTGTTAGGAAGGTGCATCCCTTCCCTCTTCATTTTAGCCCAAACTGAAAGAAAAAGAGGGATTTGCAGAGAAGACAGAAGTAATAAAAGCTTCCTAGAAAAACTAGTTGGATAGTCTCCATGGAGAAAGTAAAAAAAATTAATAAACTACACAGTAGTCTTGTCCTATTACTGTCTGGCTTCTCCTGTCTTCTGCTTGTAGTAGTCCTTTCAAGAAAACATGTACAAGTGAAACGAGTACAATTAACACTGATAAATACACCACCAGGAAGCTGAACGATGTTATTTTGTAAAGATCCCTCTGGGATATGCTTTTTTTCCTGAGTTGTACTTAAGGCACAAATGAACAACCATTATTTTTTTGAATCAGCATGAAAATGAACAAAAGACTAGAAAAAAGCTATGAACACAGAAAGGCTAATTGGGGAGCAAACAGATGTTATTAGTAGATCCAAAGAGAATTAATCATCTCCCAGGTTTGGTTCTATACAACACCTCATACAGATTGTTCACGTATTCAGGTTTTGACAAACATTACCACATAAATCATGCAGAATTAAGCAACCCCAGCTTAAAATCAAGCCCTCCCTCACATCTTTCAGGCCACTGAGAACGTGGGAGTCATGTTTTCAGCACAAGAAGATATTCCCCCAAAGGAGCCCTTGGTGTTGTGCCAACCTTCATTAGCATTTAGCAAAGCAAGGAAGAGAAAACACAGATATGCATGAGTCAGAGAGAAGAGCAAAACAACAGGGTTAGGGTTTATAGGCCCTATGTTCAGTGCATTTTAAAAGGTAGCTTTTGAGCCAGTGCACAGACACTGAGGAATAACAGTGTTTAAAATCCTTGCTTATGTACACAACTTTTCAGTAAATCCCTGAAAGTGCGTTTGCTGCGGTCAAAGACTTCACTGTAAAGCTCCTAAGCAGTTCTTGAAAGCAGATGGGTCACTGGCATTCTTGCAATTATTAATTTTCCTCATAAGAGAATTCCCTTTTGGATACAATAAAAAGCACACAAATAGCACACAGAATAGCAGCGGTGTGAAAATGCCCGGTTTCACATATGGGGATGTTTTACTGAACTTGTTTTAAACAGGGTCCTTCCTAACTAGAAATGGTGTGTCAACAGCAGGATTTGTAAAGAAACAGAGGGAGATTTGTTTGCTCACTGTGGCTAAGTTTAGGTGCCATCACTGCCACATTGGTCAGACCAAGCTTTTGATAGGTAATTTAGAAGAACAGATGTTTTATCTGGGAACATGTCCAGATCTTAAAAAAATTCATGAGGAACTCAGTAATGGCCTCTTGTGTCAGCAGCAATAGCCTCAAAAGTAATGAAGAAATACTGAGTAAATAGCTGGATTTCTAAGCCACAGCAGAGAAGCAGAGACGTTGCATGATTACCTTTATGAGTGACATACACTGCAGTGATGAACTAATTGGTGATTGCCAGTTAAATGGACTGAACAAAGCTGTAAACCCTGGACATGTTAATATGCCCATTATATTTCCATCAATCTTCTTTTCTCACTCTGTTCTTTTCAAAAAAGCCCAGGAGTGACATCTTCCCTTCCCATCAGCTGCACTCGCAACACCAGCAGAGACAAATGGCATCGAGCTTTACAGGACTGCAAATGTATAAGAAATCTGTGAGAGATCAGCTACTGCATTTCATGCAAAACTGAACTAATAACGACTCTTCCTCATAGATCATATCCAAACTCAAAGGGGTTTTGATCTACACAAAAGATTTTGTAAGGCTTTATCATTAGTCCACAGACTATTAAACATGTAAGAAGGTACTTTCAAATTTATCTTTTACACACTCTTCAATCACTGCTCAGTCTTGCCTTTTCTCTTAATGCCCTGTCCAATTTGTACTGGAAACACCTTAGAGGATGTCCTGACAAAACACTATTATAGAATCATAGAATGGTTGGAGTCGGAAGGGACCTTAGAGATCATGTAGTTCCAACCCTGTGCCGCAGGCCATGAGTTTCTGTCTGAAACACCTCTTGGACATCCTCTCTGTTATCTTCAAGACCCAGCACTGCTCACCAAGTGACTGGGGAAGAAAGGAAGAAGACGGAAGGAGGGGACTGACGAGGAGGGGCCAGGCTGCCCCTGGGGTATGGGACTTCCAGAAGGCTCCTTCAGCACCCCTGAGGTAATACAGGACCAAACCTACTGGCACCATGAGCTGCTCTCCCATGAACACACCCCAGTGCCCTGTCAGAGTTCAGGGGATCCCCACACCCAGCAGGTCCATCGTGGGCAGGATCAAAGCCACCGCACTCTGAAATATGTGACAGCCATGCTGCCAGATGTGAAAGTCTTACTCTAAAGGCATGAGACTGAAAGCCTTAGAAGATGAGTTAGCTATCATGGAGCCAGGGTTTGAGTAAACGTAGAACAAGCTTCCATTTAACTCAATTTCATACACTGTTATTGTATTCCTGCAGTGGTTTAAAAAGTACGTATCCCAGCACAAAGGAAACTAAACAAGAATGGCATTGCATTGTCACTGGTGATTTCAAAGTTAGCTACACTACGCCTGGAAAAATCCAGCTTCCTTGTGCTGCAGCAACTCAGTGGGCCAGTTAATCAGGTGCTGCAAATCAGCGTAACTCTGTCTGGAAGCCTCAGCAATAACACAAGATGTTGCTCTCCAGATTACTTTTTGCTGAGCCTACATGCTTTATAAAGCCACTACAGCAAGTTGATAATGATGCATGAAATGAAAAATCCTTTTGAGCACACCCAAAAGCACTGTGGATGTGCAAAGCAATCGCAATGGTGCTGTGTTCTTTGATGGTTCTTACTACACATATGCCCACACTAATATATCCAGGCTTTCACTGGTCTTAAATAGCTGCAGCTCTTGTAATGAGTTTTATTCCTGATTAACACAGCTTTAAATATGAGTGGAGCCAGACATAGAGCAGTATTCAGGTCAGGCCCAGAAAAAAGAACAGAATGTTGTGGTACTAAAGATGAAAACCATTAGTGGTGTCACTCAACTGATTAAAAGCAGCAGAGAATTTGGCCTAGTTACTTTCTTCTTTGCTGTGTCCACCCTCTGAGGCAAGGGTAGCTGGGTATTTTGAGAATAAAACCAGTTTGGGGACATATGTGCCACTATCCCACATAAGCAGTGGTTCTTTCAGCATTACAAAACTTGCTGGAAATTGTTTGGAGAATTTTCAAAGTAAGTTTTCAATACTTTTCATCTCCATAGTCACTGTGCTACTCAAAGGTTAGCTGAAATAGCTGCAGGCAGTGGAGGCATCGTAGAGAGATCACATGAAACACAGCCTGGTTTCTGGAAAAAAAAGAATATTCAGCTCCTCCTCTATACCATTACTCTGTACCACTTTGACCATTTTTAGGACATTAAATATCAGAAATAGCTCAGAAAGCATTTGGCTCAACATCTTTGGTTATATATCATAAGGACTACTATATAATGCAAGTGCTTTAAATCCATCTTAACCAGAAAATGTAAGCTATATAATGCCAAAAATGTCATTAGAATGTAAGCACTGCACATAGCCATACTCCTAACATTCTTCCAGGGTTCATTCCATATTGAAAACCAAAGATTAAACATACTGCCTCATGCACATTACACCATTAACTTTGTACCATAAATCAAAGACAGTATTTTCTTTACTGCATTGGCTTCCTCAGCCAGGTACCAGTGAGATGAGATATAGTACTAGTATGTGGGAATCCGATCATCCTGAATTCAGTTTGACTTAAACAGTTGTGGAACTGGATCTTTCTGTAATTATGTGACTCCTCGGGGAGATGCTACACAATGTTCCACCAACATTTTTTACTTCTTCACCAAATTTAAGCAGATGTTTGATATATAAACCCCCCCCATCTTTAATAATCTCTTTTTAATTGCTTCTAATTAAGTTATTGCAACTGTAGATGTCTCATATTCCACAATGTTTCATATTCCAGGTTTTCAGACTTTAAAATCTGTGCAGTTACTGCTCTCTGGGAGGAGAAAACCACTCCCAGAACTGAAGGAGCATTCTGCTCTCCATTCTACATGGTGCACCATGTTCTAGTTCATCTTTTTGGAATAACCTGAGTTATAAATAACAATGACTTTAAAGGAATGTTTTTAAATTATGGTTTTTAATGTTCATTTTAGAGTTTTCTCATTTAATTTCTTCTCATCATACTGGATGCCTAAGAAGACACAAAAACCTCGACAACATGAAGTTTCCTTACCTGTGTACCAGCTGCTTGCGGCTTACACAAATAGCAGTTTCATAGTCATGAGTGACACACACTTTATGTGGGCTGCACTTCACCTTCAAACATGGATCTTTAGATGGATCAAGGGCTATTAAAAAAAAAAAAGATACATTAAAAAAGAAAGTAAGAAATGTATATACAGTTATCTCTTGCTTGGCAGATGACAACTGGTTAGAATGAACACTCCCATAGCTGAGTGAATAAATACTTCGCCATTTTATAATGTGTGCTGTTGTTTTCAGACTGCACGTTAAACAGAGATGGAGAGATTAAAGACTGATTATTGAACAGTGATTTGAGTATAACTTGGCATTCGCATTAGTATTAGACATGATACTTTGGGATAAAGTTCTAGTACAATAATCATGAGGTTCATTTCATAGAAAAGCTATGGTGGAATAAAACACATTCACAAGTAACAAAATTACTAGTATTTTAGAAGCTATCTAATAACTGACACGCGAAGTGACATGCAATCCCACATTGGAAAGCGCAGGGTACTAGGGCTTAACCTTCAGTACCCTCTTTACAGTTTTGACTAGGAAAGATGCCATGAACCTTCCTCCTGAACATATCCCTTTAGCAATCCTCTCGTTAAGATCTGCATCACAGCCATACAGAGAAATTTCATCTTTGTTTAAGAACTGATTTTTAGATAGCTTTTTTCTTGACATTATTTTGTATGGATTTGACTGTTTCTCTACAATGTGTCCTCAAATCCCATTTTACCTCTTCCCTCCCTCCCCAGATAATGGGCCACTCTTGGAAATGGGCAACTCTTAGTTTGGTGTTTGGGACTGTATAAAGCTCTTATTGCACATTACGATAACTGAGTTTCCCCACTTATACTGAACGATCAGGGAAACTTTTAAAGGATGCTCTTTGAAGTACAAGAAGTTTCACTCTGCTATGTACCACATTTCTTTATATGACAGCAAATGCCCTTCCAACAAGCAGAGGATTTTTGTGTTTTCCTTCCGTGCTGAAGTGCTGCAGCTGTTCGGTATTGGTTTAAACAGCCATAGCTACAAGTTCTCACCACATTAACACCCATTACACATTTGTGATGGGCAATTGAGCTTCAGTAGTGCATATGTATTTAGTGAAATGCCTTTGGTGCAGGACACGGGGAAATCGTAAAAACAAAACAAAAGTGTTAAAAGCTTTTCCTTTTAAAGCCATTAAAACTGATACAAAAAGTGAAGTGAGCAAAGAAGGAGAAAAGACCATCTGTTTCCTGCACCATAAACAACAAGGCATCAGCATCCCATGAGTTGCCATTAGGAAAATATATAGGCACTGTTTAAGGGGCCAGGGTCTGCCCCACTAGAAAGAGCACAGGCTGAAAAGGCTCTTCAGAGGTGCTTTGCTGTTGCCTTTTGGTGTCTTTTCCAAGTCAAGACTAACAGGCAAGAGACACGGCCCAACCCCAGAACACAGCGGGTGAGATTTACGCTCTTAATCCTTTTTACTTTACTCTCACTGGAGCCTGAGAAATATCTGAGGCAGATATTGCAAACCACAATTTCCTTACCTATTCTTAAAATGCAAACCAGAGAGAGATACTCTCCTTCTGCAAAGCCTTTAACGAGTGAGCACCACCTGGAGCGTGAAGGGTCACCAGAGCATTGGTTCAGTGGGCTGAGATTCAAAGGTCATATCCACACAAAAATATTCCATGACCAGAAGTTTTGCTTGCCTGCAGCTGGCTTTGCTCTTTTACTGGAGAACATGCACGTTGTTTGCTTTTGCTGGTGACACATCCTTGATGCGAAATGCTGCATCAACAGAAACCATTGTGCAAATTGGCTAGGAGCCCAGGGCTAATAGCTGCCAACACTGCTGGGCTGCAGGAGAGTGCGCTCTGGCCTTGTGCTCATAGTTTTCTGTCAGCCAGAGTTAGTGGGAATACGGATTTAGCCTTGAAGGTCAATACTATTTTGGCATGAATAAGAGAAGCAAGATTTGGGCCCACATGGTCTAGGGGACATCTTGCACAGTTTTGATACTTAGCATCAAAGAACTACATCCACTTCAGGAATTCCTTAAGTCTTCTAAGGCAATAAAAAGGCATGCACTTCTGAAGTATGTGTGTTCTGAAATAGCATCGCACAATACGTTATTGTTAAAAGGGACACAACTTTCAAATATTTTGCAATTAAAAAATTGTCTATTGAGAAAAGAAACTATTGTAGAATGGTCATCAGTTGGAAGCAAAAGAATGGGAAAAGATGTGGTTGGAAATCCCAGTCACTATTTCCTTTTAAATCAGGCCTCAACTTCTCTCTACTTCTGTGTCTTGCTTCTAAAATCTGAAAAGAATTATCTGGCAATAATAACAAATCAAGCTTTTCCCTTCTTGCATGTTGGATGAATTATTTCATTCATGGTGGAAAAGCTCATGAAGAGCCTTAAAAGGAAGACACTATAGAAGCATCATTTATTATTCATTTGTATTATTCATACATATCATTCATTCACAAACAGCCCTTACGCACAGTTCAAAAACAGTAGAAGGAAGTTTATTAAATAGAAACAAAACTGTGGGCTATGTCAGAAGACACCAAAACCCCCACAATGTAGATTACTATTTCTTAAGATTTTTTTTCCACTTATGCAAAATGCATGATCCATATGAACATAAAAGGTCAAAATAGGGATTTCTGTGTCTGCAAAGTTCCTCAAGATGTTAAATAAGTTTGGAAGGTTGCCCTCCTGCTAAGCAACACAAGCCCTAAGGAGAGCTTATAATAAGAAACAATTTCTGGAATATGCTAATCAAAGATCCTGCTTTGTTAATCAGATTTCTACATGACTAGGAGCAGATGCTCATCATCTGCAGAAGAAAAGACCCTTGGGAATAAGATGAAATGCAACAACCGTATTTGTCATCATAGTTCTTTTTGTCCTCAAGTGATGAGTTTGAAATCTTTGAAAATGAAGAGCCAAAAGTACAAATAAATAAATGAAAGTGGGAAGAGGAGGAGTGAGGAAAAAAAAAATTTTTATTGTGAAGATGTTATTTTATCAGTTTGAAAACTGCAGCCATCCCTTTTCTACGTCAAAGAGTCTGCATATAGTTACTCAGGTCTGTCTGCTCAGTAGTAACAGAAATACCTTACGCCTGACTTCAATATGTGAGCATTCTTCCACTTTTTCTTTAGACTGTGAAGGTGAAATTGATACGGTTGATTAATCTGATCTGATAGTGGCTGAGGACTGGTCCAAAATTTTTGGAGGTGATACATGTCCAGCCAGTGTTAGAATTAAAGGTTTCACATGAAAATAAATTCCTTCATGAAATCCCACTTCAGTCACTCTATCTTTTTGTGAGTCCAGCCTTCATATTTTCTTGTCCTGAGCTTTTCCCGTGTTGCTCAAATCTCTGCACAGTTGGTCTCCAAGGGAAATACCCATCCCAGGAGACAGCTGGCTGAAACACAGGGAAATGCAGTACTGCACATCTCTCAGTATCATCATTTTCAGAAGTTTTTTAGCCTGGGAAAACTTAGAATCTCTGGGTTTTTATCTTGGCTCAAAAGCCTCAGTCTTCCTCACCGCACACCTTGATGTTTCTGCCACTGACATTTGTTTTCTGGCCAACTGTCCTGGCACTCTGAGCTGTGAAGTCTCTTCCTGTCTGGCAGAGCACAAGTGAAGAAGCGTTTAGATGGGCTCAAGTTTCTGCTTCATTGGCCACAACATTTCTGTAGGAAAACTGTACTCATAGGTTAGCTGATAGCACTGTGAAGTGAAAGGCTTTCATATGTAGGCAGTGACCCAAAACCTGTTGCTGGGCCCGTTTATAAAAAGAGAGGTGTGGAATCAGAATTTTTGCCATTGAGAGACTAAAGACTTGCACTCCTTTTTTTGCCAAGCTTTTATTATGCATAGCAACCTAAATTCCCTCTTAAAAACTTTGAATCTTCTGAGGTTAATTTACAGAGATACCAGAGTAATTGGAAACAAACACCAGGGATTGCATCAGACCATTAACAGGCATCTCTTTCTAATCCCCAAAGGATCAGAAACACCAGTTGCATCCCAAATCCCTTTCTCTCCCAGCCCCATAAAGCAGAGAACGTTTGCTCATGAACTGAACCTACTTTCCTCTTCCCTCCCTGTACCATTCACCAGAGGCTGTGAGTTCGCAATATAAATCAGTGTTGGACAAAGACCTAACACCAGTGTTTGAGATACTTTTCTATTACATTTCATGTTTTTATATATTACCACAATAAAAGAAGACTTATGACTTGCAGGAAACCCCTTAGTTCAGACAATGGCAGTACAGGGAGAACTTGCTCTGTAAGACTGTAGCTCTATACGCTGCAGTTGTGGTCTTTGTGCTAATCATAATGGAGTAAATTTATTTTTCACACATTTGACTTTAAAAGGGTGATAACAAATAAGTACTTTCAATGTCTTGCAGCAATGGATGTGTAATCCTCCAGAAACTGTACAACTAGTTCACAGCAAGATTTATGAGCTTGATTCTGGTTTTATGACCATTTGTTTGGGGGAAAGGAGTAATTTCCAACTCCCAGCTGCTTAGTGGAGCTGAAACAAACTACACAATCCAAAAAAATGGCATTATGTAAATATTGGGGGGTTTGTCTGCAAAATTGCCTGACAATAAGTACTATGATCACTCGATGACAAAATACTTGTGCATAATGAAATGTCAGGAGCAGTTGCTTTCATGCAATCCCCTTGGAACTGTTCTGACTATATGTGGAAAGAAAAACATCTGTTGACAAAGGTATGATGAAGTGGAAAACAGGACCTGCTGCCTTTGATGCAGAGATCCTAGCATGTATTTTAAGACGAAAGAGACTGATAATAAAACAAAGGCTCTCGATTAAACGATGCGTTACATTATAGGTGTGCAGTTTAATATTATTACGTATTACTTGATTCCAGCAATATGCCACAGGCAAGCATAAGAAGGAAAGCACAGCTCGTGACTGTACAAGGCATCAGCTAGGGCACAGGAATGAGAAAGCTGTGGACTGAGGTGGCCTGGGCAGGCAGGGGGCTAAAGGCTGACTCCTCACCAGGCTTCCTTCCCATTCAGCACAAAGCAAAAGGCAGCTCATCTAAGAGCCAATGTTTCAAATCAGTATCTTGTCTCCACTTGCAGCGTGGTGACAGCCAAAGAGAAAGTGTGATCAAAGCAGAGAGGTTGACTTGGAGGAATTTTACTATATGCTTCTTTGAAAACTGTTGCGTAGTAAACGTGCAAGAAGCTATACAGCCAGCTTAAGATGTATTAATAAAACCCTCTACACTAACACAGCCCTTGATTTTTGCTAGGAAAGGGCATGTTTTCAACACATGATGGCTAAAAACAGTTTTGATTTTAACATTTCACTTGTTCAAAGTAAACCGCAGACTTCCTCCCAGAAATAGAGCTTCTACTCAGCTTTAAAGCAGATAATTTATGGGTTTTTTTTCTTAAGGTGAACATGGCCATACATATTAACTTAAAGAGCACTCGGGTGAGTGTTGCTCTGCTTCTCTGTGAAAACATGATAGTTTTCAATGCTCCAGTGATAAAACTCCAACCAATCCATGTGTTGAGTTTAGACTGCTAGAGGAGCTTAAACTGAGTGCAATGGGACTACCCCATTGCCCTTGCATGAACAAGACACCTAAGTGAGCCTTTGATTTACTTCAGAAGGTTTCTGCTTACAATTTTTCCCTAGATTTTCTTACTTCACATCATGCTGAGTGGCTAAGACCATGTTGTTTATTGGAGCCGAGTGTCACATTTCTTCTCAGAGCTGATACTGTTTTGGGTATTGGTTTTAGAAAATGTTATTCAATAACAGATGACACCCCCCTGCCCCGTATCAATTGCAAACAATTACCAATGGTTTTTATTCTGCTTCTGCAGATCTCGGCAGAAATCATTTTGCTTCACTAGGGAGAAAGTTGGTGTTAGCCCTCCTCTAAGTCTAGGGGAGAACATGTCTTCGATTAACAGGCTCAGAGCTCAGATATCCAAGTTTCTCTTTCTCTCTCGCATGCTTCCTCTCTGCATAATTATTCCGAGCAATTTGCATACAGAAATCAATTCAGCTGAAAATTAATTACCCTAAGCCTGAATGTTTCAAACATGGATGTGATTTATTTTCAGCAAATGGAATTTCTCAAGGCAGTCGAACAGCAGCTTCTCAAACCGTCAGCATTTATTCCATCACTGCGCAGTATCTCTGTATAGTTTTGCTTTGGAGGACTCTAACATTTGAGTGGCTGAAGCCGCTGGTATAGTGCATAGAAACATCTATTTTAATTTTTACAGGCACTTTTGAAAATCATTTCTTACAACTGACATATAATTGCTTTTGACATTGCTAAGGGCCATCCAAGGCAAGAGATGCTTCAAAGGACTCTACAGATTTCCTTTCTGAAGCAAAGGATAAGAACCTGAGTATTTAAATGAGTTTTCTTGACAAATATACAGAAATCTGATGCAGTGAAAATAAGTGAAGGAAAAAAAGATAGGAAATGTAAGTTAGGAAATGTGTTTCTATTGGTGAATGTGATAATCAGTCACAACCAGCAGGGTAGGTATTTGGCCAGCAACTAGCAAAGAGACACACAAAAGACCAAAGTTGAATTGCTGAAGAGTTATGAGAGAGAATCTCCTGTTTTGATTTCTGACAATGAATCATTATGGCTTATATCTTAATATACTGCAAATATATCTCAAATACTTCCCTACACTGGGACAGGTTTTAAATATGTCATATACTTAGATTTGTTTAGCTGAGACGTTTATCTTTTTAACACTTTCTTTTGAATCTGGAAAAACAAACAGGAAAGAAGAAGCTGTGAAACACAGCTGGGTACTTGCTTTGCTATTCAGCTAACACCAGGTTCACTTCTCCCAAACAACTCTCCTGCCTGCAAGGCAAAGGTTCAACCAACAGAGCACTCACATGGTTCAATAAAGTGCAATCTGGCACCAGTGCCATGATGTTTCTCCCAATTCCAAGCACTTCCATTATGTGATAATTTGTGTTCGTATATGCCATACCCAAGGGGATGTTTCTGCGTATCCCCTTAAGCTGAAGGCAAAACAGACCTAAAAGACCCACAGACAGGACATTGGTCAGATGTTCCATTCAATTATTAATTCCAGGAAGTAGTGAGAGTACAAAAATAACCCAATTTTCCAGGACTCACAGGGCTTTGGCATATATTTTACGACAGCAGTTCTACTGTTTCTGTTTTAGAGTCCCCAATGCCCCTGGGGTGATCCAGCCTCAAGCTTTCTGGGATGGAAGTGTAGAGCTTCAAAAGATTGCTCTAATCTTTAGTTGGTGGAACATGAGAAAATGAAGAAATCTCCGTTTCTGCCCTGCAGGGAGGACACAGTTCTGCAGTATCTATCTTAACAGATACTCGCACAGGAGCAGAGCTAAAAACACAACTGTTTCCTTTGGTCAGCCTCAGCTCTCTGCTTGCTTTTCAAAGGAAACCCAGCCAAGCATCTCTAACCACAGGCATCCTGATACTCACTCCAGGTGATTTCCACCCTACCAGCTTGTCACTGCTTGGCCAAAGCACTGTGGCTCTTTCTGCAGGAAAGTCACTGACCCCTGCCCTTGGGTGTCTCCAAGCCCATCCCTGCCTCTTCTGGAATGAAAACTGCTCCCTCAGACTTTCAAGCACAATTTTCTAGCAAATGAGTGTGAGGAAAAGAGAGGGAACGCACCTGGATCTCCAGACTGGTACAACTGGCTAGCTGTTAACTGCTTCTGAAATGACTGTCAGTCAGATCTGTTTTGTTAGAAGCCTTGCCTGCATTTTCCATTTCTGTGATTGAACTTGGGTCCTGTGATACTGGCTGATTCCCTTAAATCTCCAGATCCTAGTACCAGAACAGGACTTTGTTTTTCTCTCCAAAAGCCAGTAAGATTTTATTCTTACTACTACTGGGGAAATACTGAAAATATAAACTAGAAAGACTCAAAAAAAATCAAAGCCATACAAAAGACTCGATACCTATATCTATAAAATAAAAAAAGGATATTTCAGATAGCTTTGAGGTTTCTGAATGCTTGCACTTGACAATCCTATGGTAATTTTGAAATGCCAGATATAATTTTGCCTGTGAACTGACCAAGACTAGATCTGCTTCCTGTTACATTGCAGTGAATCGTCGTTTATTTAGTGGGATTTCATTTGATACAAATTATTTGACCCCAAGGCCAATGAAAGCAGGTTATACCTTCTTCAGAATATAATATTTTAAATTATTCACGTATAATTAAAGATACATCTTTCCCATTTCAGATTAATACAAACATCTACTTTGATTTGCCTGGGGAGAAGTCACATTGTATGTCATGAAACACTTTTGTATTAATTCAGAAGCCATTGTGATTTATACTTTAACTGAAGCAATAATATAATGGGGAAAAAAAAATACAGCTCTTTAATTCTGATATCAGTTTGTGAGATAGTGATCCCTTTTCCAACTTTGATTAAAAACTATAATCAAGTGTAATCCTGTGAACTGAGTAGAAAATTGAAACACTGTAGAACTCTTCTGTATTTTTCATTGAGAAAACTCTCTTACCAATCAAATTTTATTATTCCTCAACAGATATTTTATGTCATTAAATCTCTATTGAAAACATGAATAACAAACATATCTTTTCATGCTTATTTGTTAGAGGTAATGAAGAAGCAAAAGTGCATCACTGTTATTACTGCTTCCATCAGCAAAAGGGAAAAATAAGGACCAAATGACTGTTTTTATGAATCAGTATTTCAGTATGGAAACCTAAAATTCTTTTCTAACACAGCACTACAGAGAGCTAGGCAAGTGATAAACATTCTGGATATGCATTCTCTGAAGGGCTGGCGTGTTTGCTCTATTTGTCGACAGACTGAATGTCAACGTTGTTACAGCTACAGCGGTTCCCAGCCAGGCACCCTGTGTAGCTCCACATACTTGTATTTAAATGTTAAACTAGGTAAGACATTGCAGCCCTGGATATGAGAAAACCTTAACTTTTTCCATTAAGTTCTTTTGCTTATTTGCTAGGATAAATGAAACAGAATTTAGCTCCAGACATTATCAACTATTAAGTAGAAAATGTAGGATGTGATTTTATGTTTAATTAATAAGGTACAATATGGATGGCATTCTTTGAATTGGTATGCCATGGAAGAATTCCCAACTTTCCACTTGCTCTTGACATTCTCAGCATCTTAGTGCATAGGCAGCGACTGTCAATAGGCAGGAAGGAAAGGATGCCCTTGGATTGTCTTCTTGTTCTATCATTGCTTTTTTTGTGACTTGGAATAAATGAATTAAGTCACTCTGTGCCTCTCTCTCTTGTTCAGCATTTAAAATGGAGATAGTAATAATCACTGTCTAGAAATCATGCTGGGGCTCTCGGAAGGCATCACAGAACCCAAGCAAAGGGTGAATGACTTGTAATGTAGTTATATCAAACCAGCTAAATTCTGCAGAACTACGAGTTGTTTCATGTTCATTTGTGGCAGTTTGATTGTCTCCATGGAAACATGGGCAAAACACTTCATTTCCTACATCAACAGAGGAAGATTTGTTTCCATATTAGTTTTAGTGTGCAATGGGCAAAACAAACACAAAGATAGAAGGCTTTTTCAAAAACTGATTTCATCCTGAAAAGACAGTTTCAGTCCTATTACATGGAAGCAGTTCCTGCCAACCTAATAGCACAGCGGAAAATCTTGTGAGATGGGCAGCATTCTGCAAACACCTCTGGAATAAGGATGAAATAGAAAAATCACAGACCTGTAGGTTTACAGGTAAATAATTTATTGTCAGAAGAAATCACTAGAATTAAAAAGTTATAGGGATTTTAGCCATGAGACATGACCAAAAAAAAACCCTACAGAACGACCACTGCTGTACTACACAGGCTTGTATATCATCTAGAAATCTGTGCGACACAAAACACATCACAAGTGTAAATTGCCTGGGGGCTAGCTGGGTTAATAGATTGTTGCCTAGTGTAATTTTCATTGCTTTTGAGAGCAATTACCTAAGCAGGAAATGATGAAGTTCCTCTCTGGATAATCAATTAGTCATATAATTGGTATCTGGAAGAGGTTTAAATGGGAAATAAATGAAAGGACAAACACCTGTCCTGCCTGGTGCTAAAGAGTAGTAAATATAAATACAACAAAGGGAATTCCATCTTCTAGCATGAGTTTAAAGGAAAGAAGTGCTGTGAAAATCAGTAAATATCTAATATCATTCCTCACTCCACAGTGCAAGAGAGAATCTCTAATGAGAAACACATCAAAATGAAAATTCACAAACTACAAATTCACTTTGTAAAAATTAATTCCACTCTGCTGGAATTGACCAGCCAGCACTGGAATTGTGCCAAAGGCAGGAATTTGAGCCTGGGAGATTCTAAACAATAGGAAATTGGTGATCTTTCTGCATAGACTGAAAGGAAAGGGTAAAATAAGCAGTTAGTCTCATCAGTGAGAAAAGCAGGTAGTCAAATGGGCTGGAAGATAGAAAGTGGTCACAAGGAAGAACATTAGCATTGCAATTTAAGAAGTGTCTAGTGGTATGATAGCAATGAAAGTATGAAGTTATAGGACTTGTACGCTCCTGCAGAACAATGAATACAGAAGGAAAAAACCCAACATAAGGGTCTTTATGCAGGCTTTTTTCTTGCTACACATCAGAAGTACAGAAACTGATGATCAACTTTTAATTCATACAGTTCCTCACTTGGTTTTGAGGCTTCAAAATTGATTTTTAACAGCACAAGATCACCTCTACAGAGCTGCTGCTAAAAAAACACCCTTTGCAGTTGGTGTTTTGTAGTTGTCTGGCAAATGCTAGAATTGTAGTCTCATTAATGCATTCCAGGGCATCTTGATATATCTTTTGATAAGTAATTGATAGTAATTTTTAAACGCATAGGAACAACATTTAGAAGGCATTAAATGGATTCACAGTTTAATTAAAATGCTTTATGTTTCTCAAAAAACGATACATTGATGAAGATATCATCTGACAGAGGAAAAATGCTATTTCTCTTGCCAATACTTAGTTAAAATAACTCTGAAAGAAGATGCTTTATGAAGAATTAAAGTTTGAACAGTTCCTTGCGGATACTTGAGTAACTGTCTGGAATAACTAAAATGTTGTTTTGTCCTTTTCCTATAGAGAAAGAGCTGAGGCTGCCTCAGGCGATACAGCAGCAAATTCTGTAACCTTGCACTCAGCATGGTAGCTAAAATCCACTTCTACAACAGAGCAGCAACTGTTCATAGGAGAATTGCTTGATTTCTGGAACTCCTAGGCAAGAAATGCCTTGAAAAAGAGTAAGCTTCCTGAGTTACGAAGTAAGACTGAATTATTCAAGGTTCCTGATGTACATGTTACTTTTTATTAGAACAAAGATAAAACAGAGAGTTCTAATAAAAAGGAACCAAGTGTATCAGTATTGCTGAATAATTCAAACACGAAGTAACAATGGAATTGGAAACTGGGTTTTACTGTCTTTCAGGGAATACACATTACATTTCCAGAGACAACTCATCTGACCCATCTCTAGACATATCTGCAGGCATTGCCCCAAGTTCAAGACAAGAATAATATGAAGAGCAAGAAAGTGTTACAGTGGTTGAGACACAGGAGATGGGAAAGAGGAAGGACACTGGGGAACTACTGCTATAGTTCTAAATGAATTAACTTCATTCTGTTTTCATCTGAAAAGATGTAAATGCAAATGCAACCTGTAACTGCTATCCCCTTCCAGACTTCACGGTTCCTAGCGGATATAGAAAGCCCAGGAGGATAAGCAGTAGATCTCAGACTGGAAGGAATACCAAATAATGCCAGATTCTTTTCCACTGTAAGCAAGATCCGTGTTGAAAAATGATAGTCAGAGGATAGAAACAATATAACTGTGACCTAGTATGAAGGAGAAAAAAACATTTCCATTTGTATAAATGTGCTGTGATCTTAAGGGAAGAGAAATTGTATTTTCATCCCACGATTTATCCATCCCACTGCTTCTTCTATAGAATATGTTTCTATTTGATTTTAATGAGTAAATTGACATTTTAATAAGGGTGCACAACTACAGAGAGGTCTTCTCTGCTGCAAGAAGAGGGCAGAACAAGCCGTACAGTAAGACAGACTGACAATAAGGGAGAATCTCTGCTCCTTTTTCATTCCTCCTCCCTCCCCTGTAGTGTTTGCAATACCCCCCTATGTTACTTGGGCTGACACTGAACTGGAAAATAAGTTTAGCTTGATTTAACCATATTCAAACATTAAAATCTGTTCAGAGAAAATGTGTTTGTCTGACATGATGACTGAATTTGCATTTATAATTTGGGCAAGATCACTTTTCCGGCTGATTTCCTAGCACTTTCTAGGATACAGTCACTGCCAGAAAACCTAACTCAAAATTTTCCTCCACTCTAAGTCATGTCAGAACAAAGACTGTAGACAACCTGAACATGCTGCGTGTGCAGGAGAGAAAAAACTAACCAAGAGCTTCATGTCCTGTGTTCTGACCCTTTTCCAACATTTTGGATATTAAAGCAATTTTCTTTACAGAGATACAGAGGTGGGGAACAGCTGTACAAACCAGTAAGCCTAAGCAGCAGCTAAGTTACAGCCCAATTGACTAAATCACAAGCCTTGAAAAGAAACACTGTCACATCAACTTCTACTGTTGCCACAGAAGTAGTCATAGTGTTCAGTACTGTTAAGTTCAGCAACAACAGAGTAAAAGTGTACTTTTGCCCATAATGCTTGAGAGCTATTAGGTTGTATATCACCGCTTGGAAGCAGGGAATCAGCGTTCCAGTTCAGGGTATTTAATTCAGCTACTTTCATAACCATCCTCTGCTCTTTCATACACAAGACATATGCACACCAAAAAAGTGAAGACATTAAAAAAAAAAAAAACAAAACCAAAAAAACCACAATTAAAAGCAGTATCAGTATTTTAATGTATTATTCCATGTACATGTCTAGTAGAAATGCACTACGGGGATATATCACAAGAACTCAGATTAAACAACAGCAACAGCCTTTGTTCTCATGTGCAAGACCTAATGAGGGAATTCCTTTCCCTCTTTCTCACACAGTATCAATTTCATGCCCTATAGGTTTGTAAATGACCCATAAATCTTTGTGATTTGTTTTTTTCTCTAAAGGAAGACTACCATATCAGGTCTTTTAATGCAAGCTGTACAGTCAGTAAGTCAAGATACCTATTAGGCATAATAGGCTCCTTAAACATGGAAGATTCTATATATGACATGGCCATTAGTATATGTGTAGCCTTTACTACCGGCTCTCAGTATTTGTGGAAGGTGGATGGTGGTACCACTAACATTAATATCTAGACAGGGTTTTTTTAAGGGCTTGGCAAACACTTCAGAACAGCAGATGAAGGTGTCAAAGTGCCAATGTCATTGGAAACGCCCTTCTTTGCTCCTTTCAGTGGATTGTCTCAGGAGCTCCTCCTTGAAGTTTCCTATGAAGCTAATTAATTCAGCAGTCTCTCAGGCTGCAGAATGATTGGAAACTCAGCATGTTCTCCTGGTAATTTGTTAGCGTGTCTAAATTTCCCATCACTTAGCTACATTTTCAGGTGGATTTCTGGATCATCTGGTTTTATAATGTAACAGGACAAAGCCAAAAGGCTGTGGCTGAAAGGGCTTTACTGACCCTTGTTATTTACTTGCAGCCTGAGAAAGCAAACCAATGCAGAGGAAGTTTGGCAGGCTTATGACCACAAATATGGAAGAGCGATGTGTCTTCTTACTGGCAGTGGACTAGCAAGTTTTTTAGTGAAATAAAATGATCATGTAGTCTCTCTTTTCAGTGAGTAACCTCAAGTAAGCTTTTCATTGTGCTTAAAATCCCAGAGTGTTTAGTGCTGATCCTGTAAAATGCTGTTTACCCACACCTTCCTCTGGTGGCATGAACTGGCAGCCTTAAAAATTGCCATAGAAAAGTCTACATCCATGAAGAGCCATTACCTGCATGGGAAGCACTAAGAGCCTCTACCAGAGAAGATGGAAGCCAAACATTAGGAACAGTTTGGCTCAATGACCCTACCTCTGCATGCTGTTATGGTTGCAGTATCTTTTAACTCATGCTTGATAAAGCTCTCAGAAAGAGGAGACTGGAATAGCTAGAATCTTTCATTTTCACCCATTATGGCAGTTCCCATGTAATGAATAATTCACATCTATGTTATTTGCTTGAACTGCTGAACGCTGGGACTCACAACCAGATAATTAGCTAATAAAGAATAGTGGATTTGTTGCATGCTTCATTTACCAGTTTCTCCAAATTAATGTAAAGATGACAACGTGCATCCATACAGAACACGTACACAAGCAATGTAGGAAAAAGAAATCCTAAAAGTATCACATAACTACTGCTAACATCTAAGTAACACATGTACCTTCAAAATGATGTTAAAATTTGTCCAGCACTACAGTTGTACATATGGATCTGCCATACAGCACATACCATTATACTGCTGAAAGGATCCTACATCTTTCTACAGCTGAAATCAGAGATGAAGAAATGCACAACTGATCACATTGTCTTTCAGAATGGAAGCTTTTGGCCTTCCCCAAGAAGATCATGTGGAAGCCACTTTCTTAGATTACAGATTTAATTAGAATTACATTACCCATCAACATTTCAAAGCTTTTAGATATCTTTTACTATTTCTTTGAGATTAAGTGTGCCTATTATCAACTTTCCTAGGTCACACCTTAACAATATGCAAATGCACAGCACAGGCTCGGATTTAGTGGAAACAGATGGAAAGCCCTTAGGGGACTATTGCTGCCCATTAATGACATCTCAAGCTGTGCCCACACTCCCACGTCTAGTGGCTTCCTCTTCAGCACCATGAATTTTCCAAATCTGGTACAAAAAGGAATTGTAATATTTTTATTAAAAAGGAGAGAGTGCAGTCAGTATTTTGGTAATATTTGAGAGAATTATTCAAGACATAATTTGTACATCACAGACGGGGATGGAATAGGGCATGAGGCCATCTGTCTTCTGCCTGAAACTGATACTGGCTTTAATAGAGTTACACTGGGGATCTGGCTTAAGTGGGCTGGCAAGAGAAGGAAATAAATGTGGAACAGTTAATGAAGCAGAATGTGAGTGAGCATCAACTGGTGTGATAGCCTGCAATGACTCTGAAATAAAGACATGTGCTCTTCTTGTAGGAATTACAGACTCCTGAGGCAAATCTTTAGCAGAGAACAACTAATTGAATAGCCCCCAGGGAACACTTCATGTCATATGAAGAACAGAAGGCTCCATGTATTGGTAAGTGAAAAAACAAATCTAAAAAACATCAACTAATGCCCTTGGAAATGCCATGAGAGAGAGAGAAGTACTCAGAGACAAAAGTACCAGAGATTATTCTCGAGTGTTGCATCTTCTATGGGCACCCTGACCCCATTGCTATCTCTAGCACACACATCACTTGAGAGCTTGCAAATGCAACTGAAGTGCTACAGAAATGCTGTATTTCAGCATGCCAGAATGCTTGAGGACTTTACTCACAGGTCATCTACTTGCTGACATAAAGTAATCCTAAACCTTCCCAGTAAGGTTGTGCCCAACTCTCCTTTGCTAATTCAGCTTGCAGCCAGAGTTTAATTTACCTCTAGGCTACCTCCTCATTTTTGAGGAAAGACTTACTCATCTCACTTCAAATGACCCAGAGGATTCAATATCCAATTAACTTGCTGAAAATCTACTTGTTCCATAATTTTGCCAGTTGAAGTGAGTACATGTTAAATTTACTTACCAACAGCATCTTCTTTTATTGTAACTTGACATCTTATCTAATCAGCACTGCCTTGAAATACTGACCTGGGAAACTACACTGATGTTTGGGGGGATGATATGTGTGTGTGTGGTGGAATTTCATTCATTAGCCACCTACCAAATTACTCTGCCAAGAGAGAAGAAGTATAACTGTTACTACATTTCCTAGATGAGTCTGCAAATAGCACAAAGGCAAGAACCAGCATCTATAGCCCAATATGATCTTAACTCGTAGACTGTCAGATAACAATCAAATTCTGGTATAACTAAATACTTCAATGCAGTGAAATCTATAATTTGCAGTACTGCTTACGAGTCACTTCGAAATTAAAACCTCATCTATCCACTACCCAGATGAAGTGTAAGTTGTCCTTGTTGCTCCCTGATAACTAAATGAATCCTTCTGCACTGTAGAAGACTTACAAGCAGCACACTATCCTTTATGCTGTTTCAGTTGAGGGCTTGTAAGTTTTAGCTACAAACAGTAACTTCGAGTGGATTAACCAGGTATCTGAAGATCATGTGAACATATCCAGAGATTTCTATTCAGCTCAAGTGGTAGGATCTTGAATCTACAGAAGAATTAGAACTTTATTTTGGTACCATGCTTATAAACCAGCACCAACAATGCCTTTCCTAGCCTTCAATTTATTATTCTGAAAATTTATCAAATGTATCAAACCCACTGAAAATCCATGTGATCTAGGATTAACAGGTTGCCTAGAAAAATCGAAGGAAACAAAAGGAATAAGCTGCATTTACTGATGGGATAGCCATGAAGCTACTGATAAAGCAGAGGGAGTGATGGTGATGAGAACCAGAAGGCAGAACTCCAGGTACAAGATGTGGTCACACGAACTCTTGGGAAAGGAGCATGGGCTTGGTGAGGCATTTCTAAACTGGATTTACAAAGCAGGCATTGAACACGGGTGGCAGGGTATCATGGCATAGATTTTAGCTGTGGCAGGTAAAGCCAGATTGCTATTTTGAGAGCCCCTGAATTCATTATGCCCCTACCTGTAGTCTAGTCACTGAATACACATTTTATCATCTTGATGAACAGCAAAAAGAATGATTTCCCTCATTAATACAAATTGAACTTTCAGCTCCAAGCAACTTGGATTATAAGAGGCTGTAAGAATGTGTGGTTAGCACTGTCCTCTTACTCAGCATATGTCCCTAATTAACGTCCTTGTGGTCAGTTTTCTAATTTTATGATACAGAATTTTGTGTTTCAAATGCAACATGGTGTTTAGAATATTCAGTAGCTGGAAAATGGGAAAAATATATTGATCGGATGTTCTTATTTTAAGAATAAGCTTGTAAGCAATACGCTATTGGTGTAACATCCTGGTGAGACACAAATTACACCAACTACTATATATTCCCGTGTATAATTGAAGCTTATATTTTAAAAAACAAAAGACCAAGCTTGGATTCTATGGCATTGCACTTGGACGTGATAGTGATACAAGGGCAAGTTTCATCTCAGCAGCTTCCCTTGCCTATCATCTCCTGGTTTTAGCCCTCCATGACCCATCAGTTCTGTTCATGAAGAGATGGTACTGGGCAGCAATTGCAAGATGCCAGAATTAGTCATTCAAGGTTCTATACTATTCCAGTGAGGATACAGTTCATTAAAAAGTAATAAATACCAAGGACAGTATTTTAAGTGATGATGAACACATGCTGAATTTACCACAAAATGGGACCAGTTAACTACACATCCAGTTCAAACTCTTACTCAAGGTGGTTGTCTAAACCCCTGCTTCGAGAAATCTGCAGTATGGAAAGGTATCACACACAGCTTTGGTGTGCAGGGGCTGCTAATGGTGATGAGAGCTGCCATTTCCATAACACACTTTCAGACTAAAGCATTTTTTCTATTAGCTGAGGCAATCTGAAGTGCTTGGTATTTATTTAATCTAAGGGAGTACAAGCCTGTGTATACATTGTGTTTCACATTTCCTTACAGCCTAAATAATTCAAAGGGACAAATACAAATGTATGGGATTCTCCATTTGAGAGGCTAAAACAAGCAATGAAAACATTTGTATCACTTCAATCTGACTCACTCACACTTCCATTTAAGTTTAAAAATAACTAAAATTCTCTAGTGTTTGACAACTACCAGTTGGGAAATTATGTTGCTGTAGAAATGTCAAGACATAAACATACCAGGTGGGAAACCATCTCATTTAACATAGATTCCCACACTGTAGGCATCTAAAACCTAACTACTCCTCTGACTTGTTTTTTGACAGCTATCTGAATATGAGATGGATTGCACTCTGGAGTATCTATTTGCCTGTACCAATGAAAAACAGAATCCAGACAATCAGATCCAGAGTAACAGACACCTAAATGTAGATAGATGAATCTCTACTGCTGTGATGATGCACCCTATAGATATCATAAGAATCCATAGAGGAAAAAATGAGACAACTTTGGCTGGGTTCTATATTACTGAGGTAATGCTATCAAAAATAGTTAATTACTAACAAAGCTACCATGAAAAAAGATTCAACTAGAGGGAGTCTCACACAATTTACTTGTGAAGAACCCGCTAATTTTGTCCTTCTGCCATTCCATGTTTAAAGTGTTTTCCTTAGATGGGGGTATGTTATCTTCAGTTACTCTTTGAAAAGGTCCCAAAAGCACTTATGCTTTGAATTTAGTCAGCAAATGCACCAAAGGGTACCATATTTACTTATCAAAGAAGCAGTATGCTCAGTCCTGTACCTGGAATCTGAGGACCTGTCCCTGCATATCTTTTGAGTATGGTAAGCAGGATTACAGATTCCCTGTTTAGACTCTATAAATTACAGTGACTTTCTTAACCTGAGCTTTTATATTTCAGTTATCTATCAGAGCTGGTAGCTTGTTCTGATAGATACAGCCTAACATTATCAGCACCTTAGGAAGGTTTTTAATTTCTTTAGTAATCCTTCAAGAACCTTATGAAATTGCTGTACCTGCACTTTAGCCCATGGGAAAATGAAAGGAAGAGGTTTATCAGTCTTACACAAGGAAACATGGAGAATAAAAGGCAAAGCTAGGCAGAGAATTTGAGTATCTCTGGCTGTCAGTTCTGTGGCAGTTCACTGAAATATGCTTTTCTGCCATCATTAATTATCCAAATTGTATGCTGCACTTTATATTTGCAAAACTTGGAAGCTTCTGGATGCAACTGCACCTGAGAAAGACCTCAGTCATTAGGAGAGTGGCTTCTACTGGCTATTTGAAGGATTGGTATTGACAGGATTAAAGAGGATTATTTTATTTGCGCTGTAGACAAGAAAAATCCCTGTATATTCATCGAAATGTGAATAGAGGCCTGAATATGACATAGTAAATCTTAGAGGAGATGCAGGTACACTCCTCATCTCAGACCTCCCTCCTGATCTATTGCAGAGATGTACCGTGAAGCAATTTCAGAGCACACTACGTCTTGCACTGCCAGCCAAGCGATGAATAGGATGGTGCCTGCCTGACTGTCGTGGGGCTTGGGAATTTAAAAAGCAGGACATGAAAATTTCCTGGAACTGCAAAGTTTGGTGAATCTGGGGAGAATTTCCCATCCATTTTCCCAAAACATCCATGGATGGTTTGATGCAGTACTCAAAACATCCCCATCACACTCCCTACAAGAAACAACTGAAAAAACAAGTATCAACAGGTGAAAAAATTAGAATTAATAGGCAAAGTAGCATTCATATGGCATTAATAAATCATAGAGAGGTTTGAATACAATTAGCTTAATGGACATCAGCTGCAGGAAGCAATCAAAGTGAAATGTGTTGCTTAAGCCATAAAAAGACAGTTTATGCTCTTAGAAATACTGTGACTGAGCATGTATTTTATATTTGTGCGTTTCTCAAATAGAAGTTGCAAACTTGGGAATAAAAAATCTTTTCCAGATCTCAAGCTAAAGTCAAATTCCAAACTTCCTTTTTCCTCTGTCAGGCAATGCTGGGGGTTTAGGTGATGATCAAAGTGTGCTAGACAGAGAAATATGCCTTCTGACAACTATTCTTCCAGTCAGAATTGGATCAGACAATTCTAAGACTGGCAAAGCACCCTCATATCCCCATGCCTAGTGACAGGCTTTATCCCTAAGAACACCTCCTTAATATGAAAGCTCATTATTTGTTGTGTATTCCAATTTTAGACAGAAAATTCCATAATGGTCTGAATGCTGACATAATTCTTTCTCCTGTTGTCTTGTTATTTATGCACTTGTTTCACATACAAAGGGTTTTTAATGGCATGAACAGTCCTCTCTGGCAAAACAAATGGTCTAAGCAAAATGCAGAATGATTTTTAGTTTGTTATACTAATAGCAAAAAAAAACGTGATTACTGCTGAGGGAGATTTGTGTCCCTCCAAATCCTTCTGATATTTATGTAAATACTCCAAAAGGCTGTGTTTTTCCCTCTGTGCAGGAAGTCTTTCATACCACAGTGTAAAAGCAGAGTCTATATCCCTTCCCACTGAGTAGGTTAAAGAGTTTGTCAAGCACAGTCTTAAAACACGGGCATCTCAAGGAACAGAGCATACACAAGAGACAGATGGAAGCAATTCAAAAGCCACTCGAAAATTCCCAAAGCAGTAAGGAGCACATATGTATTTATTCCCTAGGCATAGGCTAGAAGAGAACTCTACCAGGTTCCCTGATGTGCCCATGGAAAATATAATGATAAACACCAGGATTTTGGAATTGAGGGATCTGTGGCCACCCCAAGTGACACGAATTTGGGAGCTGTCTGGTATTTCCGGATCTTGTACTGCCTCAACTCCTTTGCCAAACCTTCCTACAGGTTTATGGAGAAATAAGCAATCTGGTTTGCCATAAAGCAGTTTCAAGCTCTCTATGTAAAGTTCCCTGCTGCTTTATTTGGCTTATGAGGCTCCGTTCTCCTGCCTCTTTCCCTGCATTGCTGTATAGTTCCATTACATCTCCACAGTAATCTATAACAATTGAGTCTGAAGTGAGGCGATTAAGAAAAGACAAAAGCATCTTGCTTCAGAACTCTTTATAAATGAGAAACATATTCCTAATTTCATATTGGTATTTCATTTATTTCAGGCCTACGAAGGACTCTTATTCTCTAATCATAAAAATGGATAATGTATTTCCGTTTCCATTAAGCTTCTGATGTCAAATTTTTCTTCAGTATTGGGATAATGGAATTTCTTATTATTTTCTCATATGTTCCACTGCAGATATTTGGTCTTTATTTGTAAATAAATAGAACAATAAGTGAGGGAATAATAATGATTTATTATTATGGTAGAGAAAAAGTCTACGCCTGACTATGTTTTGTCCCTCTAAGTATTCTGGATTCTACCAAAGTAAACCTTGAAAGGCTGTAATTGAAAGCCACTACACCCATGTCAGTCTTTACACTGATAAAAAAGGCATGATCATTAATCTCTTGCCTTATTAGAAAGATATGATTCTTCACAATGAATAAAAATGACTACAAGAGCTGAAACCTGTTAACTCCACAAGAAGGCACCTTTGTGAATGTAAGAAACAATAACTGCAAGTTATGTCAGCAACAGAATACAGATGAACTGCACAAGAAATGGTAAGGGCAGCATTAGCATCAGAGAAGAGATTTTTCAAATACATTGTACTCTAAAACCACCTTCTGCTGAATTAAAGGAACACACTAATAGCATATGTGATTAAGTGGAAAGAAAATCTCAATAGAAAACTAAGGCTGAACCCTTTCCTAATTTTGTCTTTCCAATGTCATCACATTTCTACTCCACAAATGGACCCACAGGGCTCACTTCTGGACTATTATTTGCTTAACTGATGGTATCTTTGGTTTCAAGATATACTGCAGTTTCCTCCCTCATCACCTTGTACCTTATCTCTATGAACCAGGTTATGCGCAGGACCCAAGCAAAACAGAAGGCATCTGAAAAGGACCAGCTGCCTTGAAACACTATATAAAGCACAAACATCTTCAGCAACATAGAATCATAGAATGGTTTGGGTTAGAAGGGACCTTTCAAAGCTCATCTAGTCCAACTACCCTGCAATGACAGAGATACCCTCCACTAGATCAGGCTGCCCAGAAACACATCCAGCCCAGCCTTGAATGCACTGCCCAAGCACAGCGTAGGGTTGGGCACCCCAGGGCACCCCTCTGCTAGAGGGATGGTTCTGGGGGTGCAAACCCCACACATTGAACTGTGTGTCCTCATGGCGGGGTGGCCAGGAGGATCCTGGGCTGTGGCATGGGGCTGTATGGTGGGGTGTCACTGCACTATATGGGAGATCTGTGCATGGAAGGGGGGCCTATACACAATGTGTGTGGTGTGGAGGGAAATTTGCTGTGACCTGGTGATACCTGCTCTGGTGGGTCATGATTGGTATAGAAATCCTGGATTGTTAAACACTGAATAATTACTTTTAAGTGATTCTTCCCTTCTCTTGATGAAAGAACAGCTAAGAGAAAAGAGGATGAAGAGACAAGGGTGCAGAGTTTGTCTGGGGGACACAGAAGCCACACATACATTTAGAAGTGTGATGAAGCCCAATACCAGCCCCAGCACACTCATGAAATCTGCCAGAAGGCTGGAAACAGCACTCAAATGAGTACTGCAATGAACCTCAGCATCTTAACTTGGATTATACTATTCTTAAACAACAACAAAAACCTCCTCTTTTAAATCTTTTAAACCATGGCTTATTTTGAATCCATCTGATTTTTATGAGCTGAGATTTTCAGAAATCAAGGCACTGTGACTCAGCAAAGATACTGCTGACAGACCACACAGCAAGACTAGAATCAACGTCTGGCTCGGAGAATGTGTCTTCTCAGTGTCTTCCTCTCATACCTGGGGAAGAAATGCCTCAGGAATATTCTTGGGATATTAATGACAGCAAACTACTTCAGCTCACACTTTCTGCTGACTGTGACTCATTAGCCTTGCTTGCCCACCCATGCTTTATCTCCTCGTAATTTCTTACTAATTATCTTCTACATCAAAGCTTTTGGGTGGCTGTAATATTGTAAAATCATCTAATGAAGTACCGTACTTCAAATTACATTTTATGTAACAGCAGGTTCTCGGACAAAATACGGCAGGAAAAATGCCCAAGTGCTAAACCACTGGAGCTCTCTGTGATGCTCAGGACCCTGGCAATAATGACTGAAATATTTAAGCACCCAACTGCAGGCATTTCCTATGAGGGAGTGCAAGTATGAAGGGTGGTGGCCAGCACCTACCCCAGGTTAGAGTGTTAAGCCTTGACTCAGGAGAGTATGTGAACAGGGAGCAGAACTGAAAAGCGGTCTCTTGGATCCTCTTTTTTGATTCTGTAACCAAAAGCTTTGTCAAGACAGTGCCATAACAAATGTGAAGAAATCATGAAAGTGATGGTTCATCAAAGCTGCTCATTCTCTGTAGCCTTTAATATCAGGCTTAGTAACCTCAAACAGACTAGGAATAGGTGGGCATGTTGCCACACTGCTGCTACTGAAGCTATTCCAGTGTCAGCAGTGCACCACCTGCCCAAACACAGGATCCCTGCTATGTGACAGCACGGCCGGCTCTGAAGAGCCAGGCAGGCACAGGAAAACACAGAGATGACATTAAAGCAGCATCTCTGTTTCAACTGAAAAAAAAACCCAGGCCCCATTTGCTGTCTCCTCTGCTGAGGAAGGTGGTAAACAAACACTGCAGAGAGCTTTCCCAGCATGATGGCACTGTCAACGCAACAGATTTATGCACTACCCTGTATACCAGCTTTCATAAGAAAGGTTTAGGATTAAGGCTGGCATCAACATTACTTGCTCTCAAGGCAAAAGCACAGACAAGTCCTATTGGTACAGCAAGGGGTATTTTCTCCTGGGATGTTTGAACAAGCTTACCAGGAGTGAAGAAATATCAGTTTCACGTGTGCGAGACTCTCTTCTTCAAACATGACATTTTGTGCATATAAATACAAGCTCCAATATCAGGAAAACAGTAATTCTTTGCTTGTTTTCTCAGAAGTCAAAACTTTGGCTGCTGTATGGAAATCAATACTCAGAAGTGCAAAACAAGTTGGTTTTTTTTTTTCATACTGACCCGATCCTAAACAGAATCACTGTCATGGGAAAGTGATGAAGCTCATAACGAGGTCCCCAAAGGATTGGACATTTATGCAGACAGCAAAAATATCTACAGCCATCATAATTAATCACACAAAGGATTTTAAAGGCTAAATATTTCAAGGCTTAATCCTGTATCTGCAAAAGATCGGGGGAAGACCTAATGGGAAGATCTGTGCAGCTATGATGGATGACTGATGCTAGCTGTGCAGGGCTTCCTTTCTGGTTCACTTGCTCTCTCTACATATGGTGCCTACTGGCATCCCAACCCGCTTACTGGCATATTTAGAATCCAGGTGTGCTTTGGCTACAGAAGGTCCTGTTTTCTCTGTAGCATTCCTGCTGGCCCTGCTGTCTGCAGCTGTAGGGAATTTATCTGGTTCTGAAGGTGGCTTTGGCATGGCCTTCAAAAACAATGTCGTGTATGGAGCAAATTCCTGCCTAGTTGTTGACTGCATAATTTTAATACTTTTTTTTTTCTGATGCATCTGCTTCAAGCCACTGTGAGAAAGAGGACATTGGACTAGTTTGTGTCATTTAGAAGAGAAATTCCTGTTTTCCTGTGTTGTTTTTTTCAGCTAGATACACGACAGACCTCTGCAGACTTAAAACCCAAAAAAACTGTGGCCTGGGCCTATAATGATTTATAAGAACAACTGGAGACCCCAGTAAGAGGTCAACAGCCCACTCAGGCACCAAACATACATGAAACAGGAAAAGAACCCCTGTCTCTTGCAATGTTCAGCAAAGGCCAGCACCTACTGCTTCCCATCTGGACCTAAACCGGAGTCATTACTACAGATGTGCCAGTACACCAGGATCTCTTAATGTTTCTATGTCACAGCCGTGAGTCATCCCATTCCCATAATCCAGCCATCCAACAAGTGAAACCCCAGGACACACACTGCCTATTCGCAGCCATATGTGTGCTGCCATTCCATCTGCAGCCTGTTCTGCATGCCAGTTATTTTTGAGAGACTGGACTGGAAGTAGGGCCCATTAGATATCCACAGTTAATTAATAACATTCTCTTTGCCTTTTATCTCCTCTGCCTTTCATCTCTGGCTGTTATGCTACAACAGATGCTGATGTACCTTTAGATACAAGTAGTGTTACAGTGGCTTAAATATAATCCCCAAATAGTTTTAAAACATACTGATGTGCGTGGGGTTTTCACCTATTCAGTGAAGTTAATATTGGTAGACAGAGTATTTAAACAAAACAGCTTCTTTTGATGTGCAGATTGGCAGATCAAGTAATCACTGAGCTCTCTGAAAAGCACTGCAGCGTGCATATGCTCATTAGAATACAATATTGCTACTTATCTAACCACTGAGTAATATTTATACAAGGAATAAACACAGTTAATGTGAACAGTTCAATGATTTGAATGCCTGGACGATGTGTTTGATGTATTTTGCACATGAATAAGATATGCCTTAACTTTAATTTATCTAAACGTAACTGAAACTTGACAACCTGAGCAAGTGCTACAGACTATGGTTGAAACAGTTTATTGTATTACTTGTTTGCCCTCAGTGGTTTACAAGATACATACAATATTTCTCCAAGTAAAAAAAGTAATTTAATCTCAGCGTAAAGACCTAGTCATGCTAAAAATCAGATACATAGTTATAAGATGCTTTAGTTAGCGTAGCATTGAGATAAACCAGAGCTCAATAACATGAATTAGCATAGAATTTTCTAATCCATAAATCATGCCAACAAACAAACCTCAAAAGAAATAACCCCCTCCCTGTAGGCTTCCAGGATCTTTAACACAGGATATGACTGCTTTACACTGCTGCTTCTGAGTTATCTTGGTGACATGAGAAAAAACCATTTCCTTCCCAGTAATTCATCCATCTTAATCCCAAACCACCAAAGAATATTAATATATACATATGTGTATAAATATATATATATCAGGATAGTTAAAAATGGCAAAGAAAAAATTATTGTAATGTCTGTAGAAAGGGAGTGGACTAATCCAGGCAGCACTGCTATAACCCTTCTTTACAAAAGCATTTGCTAAACAAATCCCCTATCTACTCAATAGAAAATGAAAAAAGAATCAAAACCCAACAACTTTGGAGCTTTAAACAGAACCCCCCAGTATTCAGCAAAGCTCACATGCAAATACAGAGCCTGTGCATGCTCCTGGCAGTTGAATGAGTTCTCGCATCTACAAATACTGTATGTTAATATATACCTAGTATGGTTGGGTAGCTGCCTGAACTCTTTGGAGTCTTATCAGGTTGTAGACCACAAGCCCTCCCAACTCCCACTCTGCTTTAGAGAGATGAAGAAGAGAGCTCAAGAGGTTTTGCAAGTGATGTGTGTAGCTGTTTCTCCAATCTTACTGTAACAGCAGAGCAAACAGGATGCGTTTCACACATTTCTGAGACACTGGAAGAATGAGAAATGGGTCAAGAAGAATTAGAAATGAGTGGATGCTTCATCCTCCATTTTATATACACAGAACACAAGACTGCTGTCTAACCAGAATCTTAAAATGCTGGTTGCTGTCTCCCACAAGCTGCTTACATGCTTGTGCACAGATTATACCAGAGGCTCGGGATGAGGGTTTTGTTTTTGTAAATCCACAGTACAGCTGAAAGGCTGGAACCTGATGTATATTTCTGTACAAAGCAGGAAAATAACCTGCAATTAAAATCTTGAAATTACGTAATGGTCTCATGGCCCTAAATTATTTCATGTCTGCCATCACCACTTGACCTCTTGCTTCCTTATATCGTAGGTGCACAGTGATGACTCTTCATCTACCACACATGGCAAGTAGCATCAATTTATTGGACGCATGATTAACTCTCTTCCCAAATTGGCTTCTTGGTAAGAGAAGCAATGACAGTAATTCTGCAATTTTAAAGCATTATAAGGGCCCAAAGCTGCCCACAACCCTGCAGATTTGAAGCAGGGTTAAATTTCCTGACACACAGCTAGCACAGCTTCACCAAATACTAGTGAGAAATTCAGAGATAACTGGTGCCCAAGATGACATCTTTGTTTGCTTATGAAACTTAAGAAGTGTAAAGATTAAAAGCACTGAGAAATATAAAGCAAAAATGACTGTAAATACATATTTCTATATATTAACACATGCATATGTACTGCACATGATAACCTCTTCTTTTGGTGACTTACACTATGTTTTGCTCAGCACGCATTTCTGAGGTAGAACAAATTACATACATATTGGTTTTGGAGTGGAGTTTATTCCACTCCAAAACCACTTTGAGTGTTCTTGTTCCACACTGCTGAGAACAGTCTCTCTATTGTGTGAAGTGACAAAGCAGCTCTAGAAGGATGTAACGCTTGGCAGTACCATACTACTCAAGTATCTACAGCAAAGGACACGGGCTTTGCCCTATTGAAAGGTGATGAAATGATGGTCTCAATTACTTGAGCTGATCGAGTCTCTCTTTTTAATTCACGAAATCGGAGTAGGTGGATTAATGCCATTTCAGGAATAAGAGGAAAAGATATCTACAACAAAGGAATGCTGTAGTAATTGGCACTTGCAAAAACAGAGGCAGTGCTTGAAACCTGCTCTGTTACACCAGCAAACACCTGGGTTTGATCATGTTATGGAATATAAAAAGCCTCAATGATATGCTTTGTCTGAGAGTAGTAACAAAAGAGTTCTTATGAAGGGCGCACAGAGGAGGGATAAACAAGCCTCAACTCTTACCAGAGTCAGTGGGAGTTAAGGACACTTTGCATCACCAAGGAGACGTGCAGTACTTTGCAGAATCAAAGCCTATGCACTAATTATTATAATTTATAATATTGGCCTAGCTGCTACTACTGCAGCCCTAACCCTTTAACCTTTGCACCCTCCTGCAAATGACAATACCTAAAAGCCTGGAAATGCCACATATATCCCTGACTGCTTACAGAGGGGGGCTCAAGGACCAGTCCCAGTGTATCATTGCCAAGATATTCTATCTCCATATCTACTGTAGCACTGTGTTGTATTATTAGCATGACTGTCATAGCCAAGTCACTTAGCTACAATGTACTTCACAAATGACCAAGGGTTGTGGCTTGTGGTGGTTGTAATTTTTAAAATAGCTCACTGAATTTCATTAAATGTCTTCGTAGAAGCTATTTCTGAGTGTAGTTGTGAAAACAGATGTCTGGAGAGTGGCATATTACAAACCTTGAGTGAAATGACACATCAATCTCTTTTAGAGAGATTTCTGGGGATAGGGAAAAGCCTGACTCTGTGCCAGCAAGGCAACGGGAGCTGTCCAATCATGGCAGGAAAAGATACAGCAAATCACTCCTGTTATACCGAGAGCCACCCCTGCCCTCATCCTCTGCTCATGCAGAGAACCCTGCGGCAGGCGAGCAGGTGTAGTTCTTCTGCAAGGGCAGGAGAATAGTGGAAAAGTCTGCCTGGACCTGTGCTGCCTGCGGGGGATTCAGACCATCTTCATAAAAGGGTGCCTTTCCCTGCACATACAAAATCTGGCTCAAAGCACAGTGGGAGCGTTAATAAAACATGTGAAGAGAAAGATTCTAAAACTGTTTTTCAGACCCTATTGCTGCCAACGCTGAAACACAGAGATAATGTACCATTACCTAGGAAATTATGGTGTCTAATGCCATACAAGTACTCTTCAGATGAAAAGAAGAAAGGGAGAGAAGATGGGAGGCAAAGAGAAAGAAAAATGAATCAGGAGAGGTAGAATAAAACAAAAGATTTAAGGAAAGGTTTTGCTAAAAGAAGTTATCATAACAATGCAGTAAAGGATATAGTTGTTTTATGGCTTATGGAATCCCATCCCCTCACAAATGTTTACACAATGCCATGGGGGCTGGAGTAATTTGCCTCCAGGGATTACCCACATATATAACAGCTATTTGTGGTATATTCCTAATTAACATAATGTTTTTTAAAGCAGCCTGATCTTTTTCCAACTCAAACACAGACTTCAGGCCTGCCAAGAGGTTCTGTACACACTTAATAGAGGTAAACTGTCCCAGCTGGAACAATGACCAATTAAACTGGTATTTAAATCAGAGGGTTGGGGTTTTTTTCAACATATAGTCTAAAAATATGCCCAGACCTGCATTTTTTATTCATGCACAGCTTCAACCAAACTCAAAACGTCCTGTTAAGGTCCACTGCAAACTATACACTTACACCAGGGATGTGTGTGGTCTGGAGAGTATGCTCATGAAGTACTGCAAAATTGGCCCCAGAAGGATCTTGCCAATGCAGCTCTTTAAACAGAAATGTAAATTCTGCTCATATTCAGCAGAGAATCAAAGAAGAAACAAGTGGTAACTAGGAAACAAAGACACTTGAATAGGAGGAGGTACAGTAAGTAAAATCACAATGTCCTTCACCAAGCTCCCAAACTTGAGCGTATTTTCTTGGTTTACTGACAATGCACATAGTATAGAGTAGTAATATAACTCAAGTGGCACTAAAGGATAAAACTGCAAGGGAGAGTAGCTTAAAAATCCTTTACAAACTGAAAGAATATTTAATAAAAAAATAACACTTCTTCAATTTCTTTTCTACAGGTGGTATTTTGGTTTTGTTGGTTTTTTCCGTTCTTCAATATAGTAATAATCTGTTGTGCAAAAGCTGATAAGGGAAGAAAGTGGGATCTTGTATTTAGGCATTGGACTGTGCCCCCTGAAACCTAGGTTCTATCCTGAGGACACTTTATACCCATAGATATGGTAACTGAACCTCACTTCTGCACAGGTAATATTACCATTCTTGCCTACTTCTAAAATATACTTCATGAAAAAGTGCAATAGACTGTGAAGGATTCTTATATTACAGTGACAGACACTGTAAAATCATCATATTGTAATAAACTGAAAGAGTCACTAGCCAAAAATTTGAGTTATTGAAGGTTTCTCTCTTAGGAGGACAGTCAGATATGCCTTTGGTGAAACCCTTATTTAAAAAAGAAAAGGCAAATCGTTTTATTTTCTAGAAAAAACATAAAGGACCAAACAACAGATGATAATTTCCTTTCCTAAAATCGTTAAACTCCTTTCTCAGCCAGCACTCTGTTTGAAAAGCTCTCTGCTGCTTCTACAGGCCATGGTATCCGTGTTTCCATGCTACTGATCACCTCCTCCTGTGCTTCTTGTTGTATGTACAAATCAGGTAGTTTTGGCCATACACAAGCTTTCTTCCATCAAAAGCAATAACAAGCCTCTGCATTTTAGGCAATGGTTTCCAATCTGAATCCCAAAGGATTACATTTCTCATACTAGGCACAATGAAAGGCAGATGCTAAATCTATCAATTTCCACTACATTTGACCCTCATGTTTTCATTGTAATTGATTATTTGGTGATAGCATCTTGCTGTTGCAGTGATGGATTGGAACACAATTTCTCTGAGAGCTACAAAAATCTACACTAAGAAGGCTTTGCAATTAAAACTAATTAAAAAGTATAAATTCTCTGAAATAGGAATGTTCTGCAGAAATAAGATTTCAACAATACTCCACACAAATGTGTTTCAATATATAATAATTTACAAATAAATTGATTACAAAAATTCTTTTATATCATAACATATATACAACTCCACAGTATTCTCTAATATACTGTTTGCCTCATAATGAAAACAAATGAAGGGCTATCAAAACCATTTTTTCTTAGTACATATATTCTATGGGAGTTTTAACTTCTTTTTCTATTGATTCATATTGGCTCTTTGTAGAAACATCACTGATTTCTACCATAACTGAGTTCTGCGTGCTTCAAAATTCAACATACACTTCCAGTTATGATTGCACAGGAGAATCAGAAAACAGCCTGTAAAAGACAGGCACTGCTTTGTGTTTGATAGGACAAATTAATTCCATTCTACAGGAATAAGGAAACCGTTACATATGTCTTGAGAAGGCTGCTGCCTTACAAATGATCACACATTTTCCTCTCCATCAGCATCCTAATTTCCTGAAGATAACCTCATTTTATCACTAACGCACTGGAAGTCCACAGTTGAAATCTGCCTCTGAGATGTATGCTGTAAACCAGCTTTCAGCTGGGTTTATTGTCATTGCTTTCATGCTAATTGTGAGATGAATCGTGATCTGGATGAACTGACATCTCTGAAATCACCAGCACCAACGTGCTGTCAACACTGGGCCATAGGAAGTGCTAAAATCCTGTATGAATTCATCACCATTCATCCTCTAGTGATGGTATTCTGCTGTGCAAATGCCAGTGAAGCAAATGAATTCCCTTGCAGAAATGAAGGATATGTTCTGTACCCAACAGAATAGCATGGAATACATTTAAAACAGAAAACCGATTTGTATGAGCTGCTCGAGAAGTAATATTGTTATCCAGTCAAGCCTGGACAACACTGAATAGGTGGATAAATATGTAAACTGAAACCATACAGGGTCATCACCTAATGCACATATTTTTAAAGCACATGTTCACTTGCCTGAGCGCCTCAACATCATTTGAATACACCTCTGGAACAAGCACAAACATTTCTCTTTTCTCTTCATGACCACAGAACAATATCACAAGATCCAAATGCACAGGGCACAAGCCCTTAGGGATGCTGCTGCATCACATCGATCTCATGGGGCTCTCCTTTATTCCTGACAGTTCCCCAGCTCCTGCAACACCTGATCTCCTCCCTCCGGGCTCTGCTCAACGGGCCAAACTTGTTTAATTCTCCATCTCTGGAGAGAGAGAGCGAACTGCAATACCTCTTGCACTTGGCACTGCAACTCTTATTCGTCTCTAAATCTAATCTCCTCTTTTCATTAGATGCTAAGATAACTTTAAATACTGTACGAGGATAAACAGGAGGCAGCAGAATGCCAGTCCTGAGGAAGGAATTCTCCAAACTGGAAGACTTCAGGAAGGTCTCTGGCTTTTTCTGTTCTGAGCCTCCTTGCTTTGACTAGATCTTTTTGACTAAATGTGCTCAAAGATAAACATCTGAGCTGCATGTTTTTATGAATTCTGTAGCTGAAACAAATGCTGCAAGTCACAGTTACCTGACAGCAATGGGGGAAAAAGGCGCAATTCATTTCATGTGACTTTTGGAATAAACATTTTTTGTCTAATCATTATTCTTTAATACTGAATTTGATCCTGTTAAGATAAGTGAAGTTGACACTTGATTTTTGTTCCCCTCGCTGTACCAACATTTGCTATGCGCTTTCTTTCTCAAAGCAAGCAAAAATGCTACAGTTCAATTCTTTCCTCAGGAATACTTTCGACATCATTAATTTTAATAGTGATTCAGGACTTTTAGACTCTAACTACCTAGTCAAGAGGTTAGAGAAGAAAAACTGTGATTCCAAGTTAGTCTGACACAATTACACCAAACCAACAAAACATTTCCACTGAACGTATTTAATCTTTGCCTTTGCCTGTATGCTTTCATTATGCAGGGCACTGCCACAGCAGATTCAAATTCTGCTTATCAAAGATTCCTTTTAACTCCTTTTTGGTGTTCTAAATGCCCTGTTGCATGCTCCTCTGACCCTCATGCACCAAAGTTAAACTCCCCAGTGAATTTTAGCGATGACTCTTCCCCTGCGGCTACTCTTCACTATTTACTTCTTTCTGCAGTGCAGTTGACATTCCCTCTAGCAGGGACAAAGATGTTTTCCCAGGTTCTGTTTTTCTTGCTATATATTTCAGAAGAACATTTTAGGAAAACATACAAGGAACTAAGTGGTTGTGAGATCTTCTATTGCAGTCACTGCCTATTATACAATTAAACAAGTAATCTATAGAAATCCTCTTTCTCTTTTATATATTACAGGAACTTGGGTGTTTTTCAACCTAAAAATAAAAACCAATTCAGAAAAGAGTTGAATCTATTATGAAGTAAAGCAAATAACAGGGGAGCTGTTATGCTGTCTTCATCAACTCAGGGATGGGTCCCCTGATTTTCTCATAAGGTTGCAGAAGACCTTCAGTGCTTTAGGGGTTTGTGGACAGAGAGTCTACCACACCTCATCAAACTGTCCTCAAAGCATGAGAAAAAATTGTGAAGAACAATGAAAAATACCATCTTTACTCATCAAACACTAAAGGGAATAAAGATATGTGACAAGCTGGAAACTTGAAACTATTTTTCACAAAGAATACCAAGATGTACAGGACTATGTGGTGGTAATATTGTCACGAATCTTACTGAAAAGGACTTATTCACCCTTAACTAATTCAGCAAACCAAGAGGTTTTAAATCGAAGCTGTTACTGTAACAAGTCATGCAGACCATAAGGTAGTTCTTTTTGAACGGCAGCTGATTAATCCACTAAGCCTGTGAGTAGCTATCACTAGCTTACTTGTTTCAGAACAAATTCAAACACACGACAGAACCAGAGCTTTTTTCTCCCCAGATGACACCATGCTCCCAGGTGTCAGTTTTCATTGGATGTTTTTGTTTATTATATACCTATTGCTTTTACATATATACACACACACATAACCCTTACTACTATTATTATTGTTACATACTAAGGTTGTTACATAGTGGGAAAATATGTTTCAAAGAAGCAAATGGAACACTTAGGTTTAAAAATGTCAAAAGAAAGCATACTGACTTTGTTAAGTTTCTCTTATCAGACAGCAAAACCCAACAACTTCAAAACACGACTGTCAATTTATTTCTGTCACTTTTTCAATGAGAAAATCTCTTCCCTCCCCAACAAATCTCGCTGTCAAATGAGACTCTTGTCAAATTGGCTTCTTTGGCAAATCCTGAAATCTTTGGAATCTCGCTGGACTTGTATCTATTACAATTGCTAACATGGGATTGCTGTTTCCTCCCTTCTCTGGGGTTTCTTGCACTGCAGTCAGGACTTAAATCATCATGTAACTCTTTTGTCAGCTTGTGAGTTAGGTGGACAAAGGGCAGTTCCGCTTGACAAGTGTGTTATAGGCGTTCAAATTTCCATGAACAAGACAACAAAACAGGAACTGATAGAACACTAATAATTTCATGGAAGCTAATGATGATAATGTATATTTGCCACTAAAAATTGAAACATCATTAATGTTCTCACAAATGCACCCAAAAGCAAAGACATTTGCTGTGAAGTCAGACATACTTATCTGCCTTATATAACATTAATGAGGTTTCCTGCTGCTTCTGAATTAACTTCAAGCACTCTCACTGTAATATTTGTTTATAAAACCCATAATGTTATAGTATTTCAATTTTCTTTTATGGGGATTTTAATATTTCCCTTGCTAATACACTTAGTTTTATTAAATAAAAAAAAAAAAAAAAAAAAAGCCCCAGACAGCTCTACCAGGATCTTATCCAAAACCTGCTGCCAATTTCAGATATTATCATTTGAAATTAATGTGTTAAAATTTGACATTGATAGCTACGTAATGTAATATATAGGTTATCCCCCCAAACCTCAATGATTGATCGTGGCAGTATAAAGCTCCAGCTAGATTAGATGACTGAAAAGGGGACGGGAAGGTTTAATTCATTGAGATACAGTTAGCATCTGCATGATGGAAGCAGAAGTAAGAACTTACCATGACACAGTAACAGAGTTTACACTTAGGGAGTAGTTTATGGTTTCCAAGTGCAGTAGAACACATTAAAACCCTCCTAAGTCTGCTATATGGAAGATAAAATTAACCCTCATTTTATCAATGAAGAAAGCGCACCACACCGAAGTGCCTTGGCAAGTACCAGAGAGCTCCTTCATTCAACACGAGACAAACAATCCTCAAGGTCAACTCTTTCAAAAGGCTGGCAAAATTACACTTCATCAAGTTTAGGCTGGATTTCACAGGCCACAGAGGTGCAGCCCATTTCCCTGCCACCTGCTCCATAGACATGAGGGCTGAATGTGGTTAGACACAAGTGTCTGAATGCTCTAGGTGTTTGTAGCCAAAAGATACAAGAGATGAGGAGATAAATCTTTCCTTAATCTACCCTTTCAGGAAGAGTTCCAACACTCCCAAGCTGTTGATAAACTACACAAATCATGTAGAAGGCATAAATTATGACAGAATTTTCTGCATTCCACATATCCAGAACTCATTTGATTTTAAAGAAAAACACAAGTACCTATTAAAACACCATCTTGGATAAGATTGAAGACCTTTTCCTAATTCTGAGTTCCTGTTTAGGTACAGCTCTACTAAAAAAGACATTGTAAAAAAACTCACAGGTTAAAATTATTGTATTGGGATGTATGAGAGACAAGAAAAAATAAATCACATGCTATTTGTTTTCACAGATGGATTGCCTCGTCATCAACAGCCACCTCCTGCTTAAAGGCCAAAGAACTGGCATTTCCTTTGTAAATACATGATAAATTAACCTTCATTAACTATAAAACATTCAAACTTGCTGGACAAGTGATTCCATGAAAAAGTTCACCTGCTTATCTGAGGAGTTTGATTCAGGAATCTCATACATATTCAGTACTTAGATGTTTCTTCATCAACTCATCAAAACACCTGACTAATTGAATGTTGATTGCTTTCTGCAGTAGGGTGAAAGCTCTCCCAGACCTGGTTGGTGTTATTCCAAGGACTGATTAAAGCTAGTTTTTAGAGCTGACTTATTCTTAACAACTGCATTATCTCTAATGAAAATTCATTCATTCTCCATATTACTTCAGTATGAAGAGAAGCTCACTGTTGCTATCAGTTTTCCTTCCAGTTGTCTTAGCAACGTTTGATAAACTGCACACTTATCTATGTACATTTAAAAGTAACCAGGAAAATTACTATTTGGGGTCTAGCTAGGACTTTTTCCACCAGAAGGTTTATACTTGCCCACGTAAAAGACCATAATCTTCTGTCATGTATACCAAAATCTAAGGAGAAGACTGTTCCCCTATGGGGAATCTACACAATCATTTTAGCATAAATCTACCTTTCAAAGTTTCAGTATTAAAACAAAACATATATATAATACAAAAGCAATTCATGTGCCTATTACCTTTTTCTCTCAGAATGAGTGTATCATGCAATCACTTTGGTACAGCAATAAATGGACTAATAAAGAAATTTTGAGTTCACAAGAAATCAGCCTGAAGGAAAAGGAGAAAATATTAATTCCGTCAATAACGTGTTCACAATCTGGAGGGAACTTTCTTCTAAGCAAGACATTTACACTTTAAGGATCTAGTCACATACTCCTATTTGTGGCTAAACCTGCAGAGCTGGCAGCCTAATTTGCTGCTACCCTGGGACTGCAGTTTTACTGTTGTACACAATTTCAAGGACAGCTTTTTTATTTTTCCTTTACTTTTACTGTAAGAGCCAGAACTCCTTCTCGTTCTCAGTTATTCCAGTGTAAATTGAAAGCAAAGCCTTGAAACTCTGTAGCATTACTGCGGATTTACAGTTTTATAACTGAGAGTGGAAAAGTGCCCCTAAATATTCTAGGTTATTGTGGAATGGTTTTATAGGAGAGAAAGATATTACTTGAAGGATAAAATAGGGAAATTAATCAGAAAGGATTAAAGTCAGAAAAATTTGACACTTTCAATCACTTAGCACAAGAATGAAATCAACTTGTCTTACCATAGCTGTATTACACTAATCCATTTATTTATCTTTTTCCAGAGGAAGAGGTGTAAAGTAGTTGCAGAATTAGCTAGATCCCAAGAGTATATTGCTGTATAAGAAAAATAATCCATTGAGAATTTTCGCAAAGCTTTGTACAACAAACTTTACTGCTAGACAAAAATTGCTCTTTTGCAACACATTGGTATCTCCCTTCTATGAGAAACATGCGTTTGGCGAAGTGTAAGGATATTCTGGTGAGCATGTGCTTGTTCCTCAGTCTTTCCGCAAACATGATCAATGGTGACATCAACAGCTTTGTGTGGTGATGGGAAGAAGCAGGCAGAAATATGAAGGATATTGTTGGACCTCATAGAGTATACCACAAAGACCAGAGGAGGAGCATAGCCTGAGTTGGCTACCATGGGTTAAGTTGCTACCATCATTGTTGCTAGTGGGAGAAGGTGGAGAAAAGTCATAGACTCCCAACTTTTCTACTCCCATCAAGCCTACAGTGGCTAGCCAAACACTGAGCAGAGCACTGCCACAAGAGAACCAAAGGCCAAACACTGAGATTAAAGACTTTCCCAAAATTTTTCAAACACATTTTTGCCAGCAAAACTCAAGAATGCACTCTGTCAGAAAGCAGTCATGCAGTTCACAATGATTTATCTAACACTCACACGAACCAACAGTTGAACCACTGACCTCAGAATTTATGGGGTTTAGGTCTGGAAGAAAAAAATTAAAAGGCCAAAATAACCTAGTTTTTAAAAAGAGAGCAAGAACACAAATGTTCAGTATTTCAAGATCTCTGTATGTGTTGTCAGGTCCATGGACTTTATCACTGATGAACACGGCCTCAAAAGCTGTTCTATTCATAGAGTCATAGAATCATAAAAAAGTTAGGGTTGAAAAGGACCTTAAGATCATCCAGTTCCAAGCCCCCTGCCATGGGCAAGGATGCCTCACACTAGACCAGCTTGCCTAAGGCTCTGTCCAACCTGGCCTTGAACACTGCCAGAGATGGAGCATTTACCACTTCTTTGGACAACCTGTTCCAGGGCCTCACCACCCTCACAGTAAAGAACTTCTTCCTTATATCTAACTTGAACTTCCCCTGTTTAACTTTAAACCTAATACCCCTTGTCCTATTGCTGTAGCCCCAACTTTCTTAGCCCATCTTCATACAGGAGGTGCTCCAGCCCCCTGATCATCCTTGTGGTGTCCTCTAGACTTGTTCCAACAGCTCCATGTCCTTCTTATGTTGAGGACACCAGAACTGCACACAGTGCTCCAAGTGGGGTCTCAAAATCTGACATATTAACCTAGGATATTGAAAAATATTGACACTTTAACCCTAGGAAAGTATGACAGAAAAGTCATTCTTATCAGAGGATATCAAAAAAGGAAACAAGCTTCAGCGACACTTTTCCATCTAGATTTGTTTCATTTTTTTAAGCTGATGCTACCAAAAATCTCAAAGGTTTGGTGAAAAAGAAGTCTAAGCAGTGTAAGCCGAGATAGCGTATTTTGAAATGTAAGAAAATATCTTCTCTTTTGGATTTACTCAGACTGATAGAGCATTCTAAATTTACTTAATAGAAGTAGCAAATGGAGAATGTTAGCACAGGCAGGAGATATAGAACTATTTTCACAACAATTTGTTCAGCCAAGTATCAGGAGACTCTTAATTCCCACCTGGTGAAAAAGATTACAAAATGCTGCATTTGACTGAACCTGACTAAACAGACTTTGTATGAAAGGCCTTTAAAGAACTTAATGTTGAAACCAGTTAAAGGAGAAACAAAAATAAGTGTTTTGAGAGATCAGCAGAATCATGGAAGTGAGAAAATATAAAGAGAACTTGAATTTCCATTGATCGTGTATTTATCAGTTTGCCTTTGCTACTAAAGAGCAAAACCATAGGCTGCAAAACCAAGGCTGCAAAACCGTAACAGGACTGATTTTCAACTCTCTGATTTTTGGACCAATAAGAGAGCTCAGTTGAGGAGGAAAGGAAATTTAACTCTTTTAGCAGGAGGTTTAATATCTGTGGTTCCCTTTTTGAGGCTCCTTTTAAGTAGCTGATAAAGTCCTGAGAGAGTTTGTGGACTTCCTAGTTGAAAGGCAGAGTATTACAGAAATACATCCTATGGGTAGATGAGGACAGAAAAAAACCTTCTAAAAGGACTAAAAATACAAACCCCTAATTGCAGAATGCAAACCTAAATGTTATACCCTTGATTTAGTGCTTACATATTATGATTTTTGATTTCTCATTACTGAAATGTTTGATTTTCATCTGTTCCTCCCTGTAATTTGCTGGCAAAATTTCCATGGGAAAATTGATTTGATACATATTTTTCATTTTAGATCTTGTAGCTGCAGTATCATCAGACTAAATGTATTACTACCTATAGTGACACAATTCTCATGTTTCACTTCCCTCCACTTCATGATGTATTTAGGGAAAAACTAGTTTATACTGATAGGCAGGGACAAAGGTTTCATTTTCTTTTTTCCCTGCAGCAGGACAAGATACAAACTGGTTAACCACATGTGTTTGACACATTAATTTTTACTAGTAGCTTTTCTAATGGCAATAGCAAATAAGTCCAAGGACCTGTCAGAGCTATTAGAATTCTCTGAAGCCAGGTATTTTGAGGTGCTCCCATATGAAAAGATAGGCAGTTCTGTCTTCTTTCTATTTTATGCCCAACAAACACTTTCCTGCAGTTAGCATTCTCCATATTCCTATGCATTACCTGCTGCATAAGGATATTAACGTATTATACAACATGTTAATGGGAAGCTCCATATCTCAAAACACCTTCTGTCATTTTATCTAAAAAAGCAATATTAAGCATGAATATCATAACTGGCCTATTTACTCAGCATTTTATTATACTCCCTTAAAAATTTTACTGCCATAAACCAGGTGAAAGTGTACCGATTATAATAAAGGTCATTATGTGATCAAGTTTGTCACTATAATTTCAGACTGAATTCTTTTTCTACTGTTTTTTGGGGTCCTACTTTCATGCCTTCACTTACACAAAGCCTTCTGTACAACCTACAAGCTATTTAATGCAATAAACTGGGAAAGTCTGCCTTCTGATCATGAGAATGTGTTATAGTTGACACTTTGGTGGTGGTGTTTGGAGAGTCTGGTATCTTTGCCATGGATTCCTTTTGTGTCCTACTAACTAAACCTCACTAGAGCGCCTGCTTCAGTAGATAATTTTGGTTTCTGTTTGTAGTCACTGAATGTTTGAATGGTTTTATGAAAAACGGACCCACTGATTAATAGGTTATATGAAAAGAGATTTATTTGCTTCTGTAGCTTGTAGCTTGCTTCCAAGTAACTGATTTGTCTAGTGGAAATATTTTGATCTTAACAAGATTTCTAAGTTGTAGTTTGTGGGAGACTCTGACCTTGCTGGCTGCATTGGCTCTCGTGTGCTGCTTCTCTTCTCTGCCTGTTGCCTCGCTGACCAGTGCTGCTTGCTGTGATGCTCAAGGCAGAGGTATCCCCCTAGATGCACACCTTGACAAGAAGTGCTCTCACTGGATAGCAATGGAGGCCAGCCATGGAATTCTTATGCATTCAGTAATTGCATGCCAAGAGATTTCTTTGTTCCTTATAGCTTTTTCTAATTGGGTCTTAACAATTCAGTTCTCATTTGGCCTCCTCATGTGCTTGGCCACTATTATGCTTAATCTCTCTGTAAGAAAATTTGGAATCCAGTCTTTCCACATCCATAACAACATCATCGTTTCTACACAGGTCCTTGCATCCTATTAGTACTTTTTGCTTGCAGCATTGACAGTTGTCCACCTGCTAGACTAATCCCAAATGACGTTCTCCTGCATCTGTATCTCTTGGCTGATGTCCAGTATGTGGTAAACTAAATTGCTAACATGCATTTTCCCTCCAATTTTCCCATCTGTACATTTGATTTCTTTTGGTGCCATTACAGCAAGAGTCCCTACGCTGGTTATTTTCCATTATCATGTTATTCTCTGCACTACCCACAGGTACCCCATTGTCTTTTAGCTACTAATTGTACATTTCTATTTTTACATTAGTTTTGTTTCAATTCTTTTATCTGTTTTCATGAATTCCCTAACTTAATGAATTATCTCTGCTCCTTTTATTCTCTGGTTCAGTATGAGCCTGCTCACCAGCGTTTTTTAAATGCCCAGAGATCTTGATTGACTTAGGATAGATTCTTTGAATGCTCATTTGATCTCCTTCTTTGTTCTCATTACTAATCTATCAGGAATTAACTCACCTTTTAAGATTTGATAATTGCATGAGCCTCATTCGGTACAGCTTAGCTAAATACTCCTTTAGCGTGTAGGCAGGTCCTTGATTACACAGGTTGAGTATCTTGTGACATTTCTGTGGTTTGCAAATATTCCTGGAGTGCTCCTACAGCTTCTTGTGGATCCCTTTGTTTGCTGCTAACTAATTGCTGGTGGTCTGTGCAGTAGCACTTCTGCTCATGTTTTGTTTGCCTTTTCCTACAGCACCCACTGTGATCTGAAAAATATCCAACAGTAAACACATCCTGTTTCATGTCCCTCTGGCTCAAAGACTGGAGTTTGGTATTTTTCCATTAATACTGTTTGATCTTTGTTTTATTTGCTTATATGTATCTGTAAGAGTAGCCTCACTTTTAACATTATGTTCTCTCCTCAGCATAAGAAAGAAAGATCACAACCATACAACGTTTAGGCTGTGTCTTTTCTCCCCAAAGAGAATTATTCCTCTCAACTATTCTCCCTATTGATTACTACCTAATATAATTCTCCCTGATGAAAGAAGTAAATTGCTGCTAGACAAAACCTCTTTCCAACCTCCAACAAGTTTCCTGTGGCCCAGAGAGCTGTGTTTTCAACCACCATCTGCTGGTTCTTTATCTTTAATTAACTATTTACTCCTTGCAGCTCTCCTGTAATGCTTTGAATGAACATTTCTCTAAATGTGGGGTTTGCACATACTGACAGAACATACACGATAGCCAGAAAAGTCCACGCACTTCATCTGTCACTGTCGTGAAAGCAGCCAATTACAAATGATCTGGCAAAGCAACTTTAATCTAACCTGCTTGTCACAAATTTGTTAGACCAAAACCATACAGTTATAGAAAAGAGTCAGTTCACTTCCAAAGTAAAATTAGGAAAGAACAAAATATTCCCAAAATCTGTAGAGGCTAATAATGCAGATTTATACCTTCATGTCTAAAGATGTTGCAGCCTCAGATGAGACTGGCTGTCAGATTTCACTGGGTTTGCTGATTGCTCATGTCTCTGTATATAACAAAGGAAAATCTTGACTTCGGGACATAAAGGCTGCCAGGCAAGTTGATTGCATTAACTGCAGATCAATGCTAGAAATATGGAAATTACTACAACGGCATATGGAACCTTCCAGAGAGAATCAGAACAACCCATTCCCAGTCCAAAATTCAGAGATATTCAGATGGGCTAAGATACCATTTGCATTGGATTTGGATTGGATTTGGTACCATTTGAAACGAGCACTACCAGGTGTTATTGATTCAGCGCGCATATTTGAGCTGAGCAGATCATTAGAAGTGCATACAGCGTTTCAGACTTTACCAAAATAGATGTTCCACATTATACCAGTGGTGGAACAATTAAGTTAAAAGAGGAAATTGCAGCTAACCCTGAAGTTAAATATTTGGTAGGTCTACATTAACAACCTTAGGAAGGTTTTCTTCTTCCCCTTTGCTCCTCAGGCTCCTGGCTGTCCACCCACATGGTGGAAGTATGATTACTCACTTCCAAAATGCATTTTGAGGACCCTGGAAGTCAGGAGGCAGAATTTTAAAGGTGTATATATGTTAATATCCATATGCAGCATGTACGAGTATCATTATCATAATCTATTTAAAGTCGTACTTAAAATAGAATTGCTTCCCAGAACAATTCTAGAGATGATACCTTCTAAATGTGATACTTCCTAAAGGTGACATCACTAAATCTGTCTTTAGCAAGTTTCAAACCTATCAAGTGGCAGATCACATTTTAAAATTGGATACAGTATCCAAAGCCACTCCTTTAACAAAGTTTTATAGGCAAATCTTTCAGCTTGGGTCATGCATTAACTGGAATGTAATTCCCACAACCTGCTCTCTATTCCTGGAGCAGTCATTTGACATAAACTCAAAGAGTTGAGTCTGTTTGATGCAAAGCTTTTTACTGCTTTAGATTACCAAATTCTTAAAAATTTAAGATAAGCAACAAACATGCCTACAGGAAAAGCTTTCATCATCTAAACAATTTGTCCAACAAGCTGCTTACATAAAATATGGGAGTTTTATTAATAGGAACAAGGCTAGTAATGTTCAAGCTGGAAGATCATTCATTCCAAATGATGTGCACAGTGGTAGGTATTAAGGTTTTTTGCAGTACAAATCCACAAAGTGCGTTTCATGAATATTAACAAGAACCTGTAAGAGCAGATGCAGAGATCTATGATGCTGAAATGGAAGATGTCTTCAAAATCTCATTGGTAGCTGCAAGGAGGGATTGGGGCTGATACCACTGGTCTAGATGGTTACACAGGTGTACAACCAGTTTCCTTCACAATGGCCAGCTCTTGATAGGAAAGATAGCATTACTTGAATATAGTAACTACAGGATTTTAATCATTTGATCTCTCAACAAATGCTGCCTTTTAGCCAACAAACAACAATAAACAAATTCTGTGGTATGAGCCAGTAAGGAGTCTTACTGTAATAACATCCAGTTATTTGCAAGTGCAAATGGAGAGTCAGAGTAAAGTAGGTATAAACCACTGTTCCTAACAAAGCCAAATCTCCTACATCCATTCTGCACAGGGAGAGAATAGCCATTTCACAGGAAGAGGATAATAAGGCCAATTGTTTATTGGTTTATCTCCACCACAATTATAGAAAGAGCTATCCAGAAACAGTAAAATCTCCATCATCCTAAATCAAGCTTGATTTAGGAGAGCAAAAAGCAGCTCCCATAGAATACTGCATCCCTTCCTATTGACATTCCTGTTGATTTCAGCAAGAATGGTTATCATTCAAGACTACAGATCACAGCATCTGTCAAAATCAAGCACTTGAGTAACAATTTCCCCCCCATGAAGATGTTTATGTTCTCAGGGCTCTACTGATGAATCATAAAGAGTGAAAGCCCCATCCTTTTTAGCTTAGCTAATATGATTGCATATGCATTTGTTGAATCCTTTTATTACCTATCAAAGATATTGAATACTTCGTATAAAACTTAAAAGAATAGTTTGAGGATTTGCCAGCAATAGCTTTTAAAGAAAGATTTACAAGAAAAACAGAAGAAATTACAGGTATTCAGAACTATTCAGCATATAAGCCTAAAAAAACTTGAAGGAATGTACTTCTGCACTACCTGAGAACAACCGCTGTGCTGAAGTACCAACTTCCACGAAAATTTTATTGAAGTAACAGGAGAAAAATATTGTTGCTGTCCATACAATCTAAACTTAATATAATGTATCCTCAATCTGAGTGGACTTTGGGGAAAACATTCTGACCTCTGCAGAAAATGAGTACAGCCATAAATGCAGCTAAACTTTGCTAATGAGCAAGTAAAGGAAAATCTGAACAGTGTTTTTGGCAGCTTACCTTTCATCTGCTCAAACAGCTGACCTTGGGATTCTCTAACTACTGCTGGGCAAACTTCCCCTCTTAGGGAAAGAGCACACACTTGCTTCTAGGTGCTGGAAGCACAGCTGTAACTTCCATCTTGAGGAGCTCACGCTTTGCAGCAGTGTGAGCTCTATGACAGCTCCCGTATTTGGTCATTCTCAGATGCTTCACTGATTTAACAGAGTTAAAATGCACATGTATGCAGAGGGACATCAAAATAAAGCCCCTACATCAAGTAATGACAATTTATAGTGTGGTCCTAAACCATGCTGTGATGTCTGTTTATACTGTAGACCATTGGCTGATAGTGAAGGTCACATCAGTTCAAATCACTTCTACTCATCCAAGTGTCCCCAAGCCATTGTAAGTTCACTAATTGCAACTGAAGAAAATGGAATAAATTGATTTTCAGGTTTGCAAAATACTGCTTCTTTTCCTGTAATGGCATTTTGTACCTCTGTCCATTCACGATTTTACAACAACTATTTTAATGCTGCTCAAACTTCCACAACTTTTTCCCAGTGCCAAGAAAACAACCACTAGAATACAGTTTTGCTTCATGAAACAGTTTTGGACTGATAGCAGCCAAAATGCATATGCCAGAAATCTCATATAGCCCTTTTTTGCAAAGGTATTGTCGTGGCCTCACAGTTTTACTGCCTCCCTGCTGAAATACTTGGTGCGCACTTTTTAATCCTGCAGGCATCTGAGCAAACAGTTCCAGCAACACAGAAGATTAATAAAATGCTGAACAGAGTCAAATGGCTTAGATCTTACTCCTGTTCTGATAACTTGCTTATGCAGTCATCTTAGGTCATTCCTTATCTATTTACAAACAACTGGAATTTATCCATAAGACTTCCTTTCCCTCTAAACATTGATTGTATTTATGTTTTCCCTATTTTTCATTAATTTAATGAAATCTGGAGAGACCCAAATGATCGGAAGTTTGATTAACTTTGTCACTTAAGCAATGATTTTATGGTAGATTTGGAGCCAATCTTCCATCATATAAAACGTATTATGAGTATTACAGCTCTCATTCAATAGAAGGCCGCTGCCAGAGCTGAAATACAAGTTTAACTTTTTAAAATCAAGAGCCTCATTATATCACTCATTTCACTGGCTGCTCTCCAGGCCAACAGCAATCATTTATTCTTCTCACTATATCATACAGTTTTAATGAAAAGAAGGGTTAATATCTATGCAACAAGCAACAAAGAAAGCAAAACTCTTTCATTTCAGTGCAAAGGTCTGGCCTTTTGAAGAACTGTAAAATAATGATGTGCCTCTTGCAGCAAATTTCGGTAGAACATCAGCAGTTTTTTTCCGTGAGAAACCCAAGAAAACATTCCAGACCAAATCAGTGGCAACAGATCATTTTCCTGCTCTGTGGATGTAATTCATCTATTATTGCCACAGTAAATTGGGAACTGTTTTCTTTCCAGCCCTCAATACTGTGCTTATCAGATCTTCAAATGACAAATCAGGGAAACATTTCTGACAAATTCAGGAGGTAACTTCAAATAAAGAGTGAACTTCTACATTCAAAGCTGCTACAGAGCCATAGTTAACCCTATTGCTGATACTATTCAATCATTTAAATGGACTGTAATTGAATTTGAAGAGATCACTACAATACCTACCAACCACCAATTCTTACCCTGGCTCATCCCCTATCTGAAGACTCCTGAAACGAAGCAGCAAGGAATTATCTTCTAGCACAGTGGAAAGCTGCAAATGAACCTCACAGGGACTACACAAGAATCACTGTTGGGACACAACAGCCTATAGAAATGCTACCAAAAAAAGTTGCTATGAGCTCCACTGGCCCTGCCATGGGACAGGTTACACACTGCAGGGAACCGATGAAATGGGAAGAGAAGAAACTCAAGACAATTCTACTGAATTCCTTAATAAGTAAGTTTTAAGACCCTCATTTTCAACAGTACCAAGTACCTGATGTTCACATCTATTCAGCTGAAGTCCTGAATGTATATAATTTATAGAATTTCCAACAAACCGAGGAACCAATTCACACTGAAAAAGCTTCAAAAAAACCAGCATCTTATCGCACCTCTGTTGTGGGTTTTTCCTGAAGGCTTATCCATGAAATTTTTCTTCCATTTTGTCCTGAGCTATAACACACAGTAAATACACAGTAAAATACACAGTAAGTATTTGAACTTGATAATTGGGCCCCAAGTTAGAAGAAATGCAAATGCTGTTTCCCTGAGTGCCTTTTATTTTGATGTTTTACCTGAAAGTTTAAGGGCAATGGAAAAATCGCAAGCTTTGAATTGTCTCACATCCTACTGCTCTTGTTGTAAGGCAGGAAAATGATCTGACACTAAAGAATTAAAAGCTTATCTTCCTACAGCCCATTTCTGAAGCTTTAGGACACCAGGAAACACCCTTGGAGATGTGAATTTTTCTTGCACAAACCTATTTAAAGTTATGTATTTATATATTTATCACTTGATAATCTGTATCTTGACAACGTACCTAACAACGTATCTAAATATGCAGAACTGGTCTGCCTGCCAATAACCATATCACTAGAAAATATTCCTAATTCCCTAATTCCTATAATTTAAATAAAAAAATAAATCACAGCAATCAGCAACGTAACAAGTAAGCCATACTTTCTTTTAGCAAAACAATACTACTTGGTCTATGTATGAATTACATGGTATCTCAGGTGACAGAAACCTCTAAAAGTTATATTTGGGGTGATTAAAAGGAATTCAAGTTCACAAAGAATGTTTTCTGTAATTCAAATCCATAGCTTAATCCAGGAGTGATTTGTTTCAAGAAAAAAATCACAGTATTTCCAATAACTTTTAACTAAAGAAATGACAGAAAGAACACAACGTACATAGAAGAATGAGCGGAATCTGCCTGGAAAATTAGAGCTAAATGACTAAGAACTACTTCTTCTAATGCCAGATCTATAATAAATGACTTAAATACCTCATACAAGTATCTTGCAATACCTTTGTACATCAATCACTACATAGCCCCACATCTTACAATGCATATGAAGCTCCTCAGTTTGAGCTGGAAGGAGTACTAAGCAGTTGTTCCTACAAAATCCTGCATAAAAATATTTCTAGCTCAATACTGCACCTGTTTAATCAATGTTGCCATAGTATTGCTAATTCTAATGAAATCTTCCTATCTTCCTCTGCAGCTTCTTTGCCATTCCTTGCTGTCTGTTGAATCCAATTTTGGGCTCATGCTCAAGATTATTTCAGCAGAGACCACAGTTTTCTACTTTTTCTTATCATACTCAGTAGTAGCTTGTGTGAGTAACCTCTGTTGGGCTTTTGAGTGGAAAAACAAACAGACAGAAGTTGTAGATTCACTCAAAAGTTATGAAAAAAAATAATCAAGATATGCTGGATAAAGTCCAAGTGAGCTGAAGGAATGCAAAGCTCAGGTTGGGGAAGACAGCAGGGTTACATGAATTAGGAATTAGAAAGGCTTAACTGCTGCAGATCCAAATTCTAAGCTGCATGCTGAGTTTTGGCAACCTGACTTAGAATGAACTAAGTGAAAACACAAGTGAGCTGTAACAAACCAGAAGATGGCTTTTTGCTTATGATACCCAGAACAAAACAATGATGGATTAAGAAAGCAATAATAAGGATTTGGAAAGAAAACATTGAGACACAAAAACATCAGTAATGAAGGTAAAAGCATTTAGCAGGCTTATAAATAATGGTGCACTGAGACCAAGCAAAATAAACCCAGGCTTTACCGTCTCTAATAAAAATGTACAACGTGATTCTGCATCTTAAATAAAATGAGAAATGAGAAGGATGTCTCTCTAATAATCCAGGGAATTCTCCTCTGAGGAATAGCAAGGTGGTTATTTGTGCATATCATCAAACTGAAGCATTTCACAACAGCAATTAGCAAGCTCTTTACTATGTTCTCTGCTGGGGAAACTCACAGGACTGAGGTGGGCACAGCACTGCTTCATCCAGGGTCCTGAACCCAATAACGAAGAATTCTACTAAGTGCCAGATGAAGCTGATGGAGTGAAGTGATGCAACAGATAACTGAGTATTATTAATGTCATATGTGCCTGGCCTCTGGGGTACCTCAGCCGAACAGCTGCAAGCAAAAAATATCCTGGATTTAATCATCAGCAATTTCAATTGCTGGATCCCTAATGATCTGACTGCAAGGAATTAATGCACCTTTGTCCATTTTTTCCCTTTCATAGCTCAGCTGCTTATAAAGAAATCAATTGCAATTTACTATAGTGTAGTACAAGGATATGGAAAACCTGTTGAATTTAAGTATCATTAAGACACTTCTCAACCAAAGTGTTTTTTGCACAGGATGCAGTTGCAGCAAATCATGCCTAGGTGGTAGGCAACAATATCTAAAAATTAATGCAGCTCCTTCATTTTGTACTCAAAGATGCTTTCTCAGGTTTTTTCAGAGGAAGGGAAAAGTCTTTTAGAGACCAAGGATGGTTATTTTTTGGAGACCATACAAAGAACTAAACACACTTTTAAAGTAAACAAAGAATGTTAATCTCACTAAAACCTGTCACAAAAATCATTGATCTAGTCAAGCAGCTAAAAACCTCATTCTGATTTCAATGTTGTGGATTTCAGCTAAAGAGTTATAGGCCTGCAGAACTTGAGAGGTTGGGATGAGGTAAAAACTGATGATTACACCAGAGTTACTCAACATTTGGTGATGTCAACAATTTGGCTACAGATATGTAATTGGTACAAACATTTTGACTCAAAAAAGGAGAATCTATAGGAAACCTTGGAAAATAACATCTTAGAACCTACAGAAAATAATTAATTCAGTCTTGTTTTATGTTGGTTGTAATTAATGACTGAAAAGTCACCAAGCTTGTGTAATACACTCTCAGTAAAGAAAGCTGAGCAGATAATTTCTTGCTCAGCCACCTTTTTAAGGCTGACCCTACTGTCTCTCCATGCATGAAACTCCTATTGCAGTCAACAAGAGCTCTACATAGAAAAGAAGAGTAATACTGAATCTAACTATTGGAAAACATACAGCTTTAACTCTTAAGCAACTGAGGGTAGATACGTTATTTTTTTTAGAACTTGAATGTGTCACAATATGACTTTTATGATCACACACACACAGGATCTGAACCCCAGACCACTGAAATCAATGGGAATCTCTTTTATTTCCATGCTTTGTTGATTAGACTCACAGCAGTTCATTTAATACAAGATATGAAACCATCTACAAGGTTAATTTATGCCCATTTTTTCCCTCGTGTACATGCTGTGCAATATATAATGCTATAAAATAGAGTGTGTTCATAATAGTCAGGCCAATTTACAACAGACTCTCAGAATCTTTTTGCAGAGGTAATATCAATTCTGGTGATACTCTTCATACCTAAAATGTTGGATATTTCAGCTACTAGTAATGCTTCTAAAATTGGAATGAACTTTTAAAGTGCATCTAGTGTAACATTTATCTTTTGCTATCAATATAGGACACTGTCAACTATTTTGCTAGATAGGGCTAATAACAGCCAGCTGAACTAGAAGTGACTTTGCAGCATATGGGTGATAGGATGTACCTTCTTGCATGCACTTTATCTGATTTCAGGTCAGTCAGTTGCTTTTGGTGGGTATGAAACACAGGTTACTCTGCAAAGCTGCTCAAAATAAAATAGTATTGTCCATGGGCTGAGGAGTGATGACAAAAAGATGCAAGCTAGAATTAAAACTGTGCTTAAAGAGAATAAAAACTAGGAATGCTGAGGATTTCTCAAGACAACCCTATCAGTTGCTGCGCACATTTCTGTTCAGTTATACCTCTTTTACTTCAGAGTTAATAAAATTCTACTACATAATGCTTCTTTATGGAGATTGATGGACATGCTTCATGCTAACTCCTTCTTGAGTTAGTAAGCCTCTATTTGCCATGTCACGGCAAAAATGATGGCAGGCAGCCTAGCAGAAATGCCAGTGCATACTTTATAAAGTCATTAAGCTGCAAACCAAATTAAACTATTGACCAAATTAAACTGTTTACCACACATACCATCTACGCCTTGCTATCATTAAGGGCTGAAGTGACACCATATGGGTAGCAAACTGCATTTTACGTAACTGACACTCAGACTTCACAGCAGAGACCTTACAATAATGTGCCTGTGTGAGGAGCATTGATGTCTTTTCCCCATGCACTGAAGCAGCAAGAAGAAAATTGGGAAACATACCAAAAATTATTGTAAATACGCTTCACTTAAGGATATTTGCATTTTATTTTATTTACCATAATATCCTGATTTCGAAGCCTGTTGACATGGAGAAGGTCTAAAGCTCAAAGGATTGGCCACAAAGAATACTCTGGTCCCTGCTGGCACAGGAACTGCAGGATCCAGTGGTGCAACTGGCCACCACAGCCTAGTACTGACTCCAACAGTCACGTACTATTTGCCCATAGCTCCAGCCATAGCAGTTCTCCCACAGGCAGCACAGGCACAGTGCACAAAGGACACACTCTCAGATTTCTTTTATGTACTGAGATATGTGACTTGCATTTCTTGTTCTGTGCCTCTTATTTCCTCACATAAAATCTCTCTCTTCTTGTTAAGTTTTCAACAGCTTAGTTTATGATCAGGAAAAAAAAAAACAAAACCCTGACAAAACCACCTTGACTTCTTGTTGTCACTTTGCCAGTATTAAGGAACTAGTACTTTGCTTCTAATGGCCTTGATTTAGGTTCAGGCACTATCAGCAGGAAAGATGCTGAGTTCCCAACAGGGAGAAACAGGCTCCTGGGTTTTGACCATTTTGATGATCATTTTGGCGAACAGAACAAACATTAGCCTGGATCAGCATCCTGTTCCCAAGGATCCGTGAAGCTGGTACATCTGTTCCTTTTCTATGGACTGCTGGGCAGGCTCAGAGCCTCCGGAGGCTCAGTCCTCAGAGAAAGCAGATAGTACCAGGACAACTCAGAGTAACGGCTAAGCAGACTACATCCTTCCTCAGCCCCCAAGTACTCACAAGCAAAAACACCCAGCCAGCACAAAATACACTAAAATGAACACAGGGATCCGAGTTTTAGTCCCTTTTTGTTACATTAGTTTGTCTTCTCATGAGAGACTTGTTAATTGGCATGATTCAGTTAAATGAGGAGGTATTTGAGATTAAAAAACATAGATCAGCTGTTTGGATAATGGAATGGGGAGCAGACTTATAAAGCACAGAATTGCAGAAAGGAGCTGTCATGCTCTAGAGGTTACAATGAAAAATTATTTTGGGAAATGGGAGGAATGAATAAGGCAACAGTCAGTACACACAGATACAAAGCAGCACCATTACAAAGCAGAAATCAAATGAATAAACACAAAATGGGGATTGACTAGGTAGAAATAATACAAAACAGGATCCTGAAGTATCAACAGACTGGGCTGAGCAGGAATCGGAACTGTCAAGCTGTTGCAAAAAAGTAAACTCTTTTTGCTGGAGTGTATTAGCAGGAAAGTCTTAACTAAAAGATGGGAGATAATTATTCTGCTCTATTAAGCACTGCTGATGGCCTCAGTTGGAATACGGTTCTGTCTGGGTAAAAGTATGAATAAGATATACAGGATAAGAGTTCAGGGGGGAACAGTAAAATTGGTAAAATTTTGAATATGACTTGTAAGGAAATGAAAAAAGGAAATAGATTGAACTAGTCAAGAAAGTAAAAACTCGACAAGGGACCTATGATATGTCTTGAAATGAGCAAATGCTTGTCATAAAGCAAGCAGTTATCCTTGAAGATTGTTCTCCGTTATCTATGAAGACAGAACAAGGAACAACAGACAAATTACAGCACAGGGGTTTTGATGAAGTGTGGGGGAGTCTTTATAAGGAATCAGACTATCTTCTTCAGAAATTTATGTTTCTGAGAAACAATTGGTAGGCCTCTATGACCTCTTTGAGACCTGTGTTGGGGCTAGGTCCAGCAGAAGGATGGAAAAAGAAGATGAAAGCATTCCCTGCTGCCTTTCTGGCCCTGGAGGATCAGACGTTCTGCTACTGAATTCCTCTCTTTGGGGAAGCAGTGGGAAAGAGCATTGCCCACCTCACTAGGAAAGAGTATGAAAAGCATGGAGCCATGGTAAAGGTCTTGTTTCTGGTGAGCTGGTTTCACGTGGTAGAAGTTATTGTAAGTGGAAAGAAATAATGATTTTGTGGGAGCCTGAATTCTTAAGAGACAACTGGGTTGTCTTGAAGAATAAGATTCTTTCCAGATGAATTTGACACATCCTCATTTTCCTGGTCATCTCTGGGTATCTTAACTCTAAATGTGAGACACAGAGGCTCTGGGGAATATTTATGTGTATTTACATGCAGTCTATGACAGTCATATTAGAAATAATTTTTCTGTGACTAACCCTAACTGCAAAAACTACTCAAACCTTTCTAGCAATATCTTCTCTAATTATCTGCTTTTATTGAAGTTGGTTATAATTCCATTGCAGGAGTATATAAAAGTAAAAACATAACACATCCTCATATGACAAATTAATGAGAATATGGCCAATGTCACTATATCTATAGAAAATGGCACCCTGTCAAATCTAATGACAGCCTAATAAAGATACGCATTCTTCATGTTAGATGATGTTTGGAGTGACAATTATGGTGTAGAAGAAATAAAGCTTTCTGAGAAAATGTAAATGCTGTTTTGCAGCCGAAGGAAAATATTAACATATTCTTTTGGCCACTTCTACCTTTCACTATGAGCAAATAAGGCAGCTGGAAGAATGATCGTTCCCATCAGGAGGTTTTGAAAAGACATAAAATAGATTAAACTGCTCTTGTCTTTGTGTTTGAATACAGAAGCAACAAAAAGTAATTTCAGTTCAGAGAAGCTGAAGGTAAACAACAGTAATCTTCAGTTTCATTTTCATTCTGGCAGGTCTCTCCTTGCTGATGGTTTGCCCTTAATTGCTTTTCTAGTAACCTAGTTGAGCATAACTGTCTGAGGTCGTATTTAAACAAACTCACTTTGTTTTCTTAACACCTGCAGGACCAGCTTTATTTTTTGGCCGTGGAAATGTGCAGTTCTGATTTCTGTAAGTAAAAGGTCAACCTTTTAGCTCTCTTTTTAAAAACTCAGTATTCTTAGTATTACTATCTTCTGTCTCCATATAGACATGCAATACTTGACAGCAAACCTTTCAGACATGATTGTCAGCTGCCCTACATTCATGGAAGCATTTAAAAATATCCTATAGTGTCTGCAGGTCTAGTGAAAACACTATATGTATTTAGAGCATGGTCCCTCTAGGATGCTTTATTGCATCCTGTGTTTTACCCAAACAACAACATCTCCCCTTTTCTCCCATAAATACTCTACAAAATCAGTCTAAAACACTCCATAATCAGTCTAGTTGATTTTGAAGAGACTCAAAAAGAAAGCAAGCATCTGGGTTGAAATTCTGCCTCCACGAAGATAAATGACAGAATTCCCAATGACTACAAGGGGGCTGATGTTTCATCCTTAGAACATATTGGGCCTGTGAAATTTCAATACTACCAGATTACCTAGAACAGACAGTATCAAAAAGATTTTTCTTATTAAGTCATAGAAATTAGTAGTTGAAGGGAATACAGAAATGTAATAGTTTTTCATCTGAATGAAACACTGGATAGAATTTGCATGATCAGTCTCAAAAGCTTTATAAAAATTCACTTGGCCAGAAGGGATAGTCCAATGTCATGAAGCTGAAAGAGTTGAAGAACCATCAGCAGTGCTCAATAATGAAGCCACTAAATGGATGTGGGGCAAACAGGAGGTTTTCATCCTCAGTGATAGCTTGTGGGTGCTGATCAGGAAAGGGCAGGATGGTATGTGGCTAAGGAAAAGAGTAAGGTTGTTAAATGGTAACTGGCTTATCAGTGACTGTTTCACAACCACCTGGGGAGGTTCCTGCCCCCTTTTTTTAGCCCACTGGTCAGTCTGCTCCCTCCTTTCTGTTAGTGCATAATTATCTCAATAATGAACACTGATTATTAAACAGTGAATCTTGAACCCTGATTTGATACTTTGGACAGTCAAGGTGGCAGAACCTTGGAAGGATAATGGACTACATGGGAAAAGGAGGGATGGCACCAATTTCTGGAACTGTTTAGTTTTTTCCCTATGAGTGATGCTGCTAAAACTAAGAGGGCAGCTCTAGTAAAGAATTACAGAGCACCCGATTCACGGAGGTCACACACACATGTATTTAAACTAAAAAAGGGGATAGGGGAAAAATAACATTTTATTATTCCAATTACATGCAGAAGGAGCTAAAACTCAGCTTATATGGTCTCATCCCCAGCTGACATTAGAGCTGGAAAACAAAACCTTATCTCATGATTCTCAATCTAACTTATCATGGAGTTAGAGAACAGATTCATGCACAGATGTGAAGGCTAGAATTAACTATTAGAACATTCAGTGTTACAGTCTACATATTGTTATGAGAAACTGCAGGAATAAGGATTTAAATAATAATCTATAATTTTTCATGGCCATTTTCTGTTACAGAGGAGGTGTACAATTTGGTTGTACTCTCTAAAAAAGTAAGTGTAATTTCCAATTTAAATTAATCTGGGCTTACTTCTGGCAGTTGTTTTTCTAATTTTCCTCTGTGAGATTAAAGACGCTTTAGCAGTCAGAGTTTTCTTTAGCATCAAGGAATTTATACTGCACAATTCATCACCTTCCAATTTGCTTTTTTATAAACTAAACCTATCAAACAGTTTAAGTAGAAGGTGGCTGCGATGGCACTTTCCCTAGCAGCTGTGCTATAAATCTGGCAGAAAAATGATGATCACAAGGGACAGATTCCTACTGAAGAGGAACACACAAACAAACCAACTAGAAACAAAATTCAGACACTTTATATCATGGTCCCAGCTTGTTCCTAACTTGTTTAAAGTGATTTGCATATATGGGAAACACCATTTGCTACACAAGCAAATAGACCACAATCCACAAACGACAGCTATTAATGTTAAAGAAGTAGTAATAAAAAATAAACAGCAGTTTGCAATGCATGAGGGATATGTGCTATGTATCAGTGACCGTGTTCCACAAAAGCAGCAGTTTGGGGGTACCTGAAGGCAGAGACTGACTGGATCCAGTGTCCAGTGTTCTGCTACTCTTTTACCAGTACACTTTCCATTCAACTTACCCTCACAGGTTGCTGTTTCTGGATTAAGGACATGCTCAGGCAGCCTCCACCCATATCCAGAGTAGAACTACGTATAGAAGCGTATCCACCCATTTGCTTGCCCCTGGCATGTGGAAAGCGTCCCTGAAGATGGCCATTGACCAAACTTGACTGGTTTTCCCATTAAGTGTTCTGCATTTATGCCTTTATGCCAGGAAAATGGGAACTGTGCTCACTTTATGACATCTAGTTTATAGACAGCTTCTGGTGCCAAGAATGTCTAATTGTTGTGCAATTGTACCTTTGTTCAAAACATTAAGAGGAAATTCTGTGGAAGAGAGGGGATGGACAGAACAGTGTGGCATTACCTGCACAGCCTGTCTTCTGCTGGAATGTACTAGCTCTGCCAGTCAGGAGCTGACCCAGACTCTTCAGACAACAGCAGCTGGGCACAGAAATTTCAATCACAGTATTGCTGCTCAGAGTCAGGTTTAAGCATCAGAGTTATTCTTTGTCATATCAATGATTCACTCGTAGCACCAAAAAAGTCAGCCCTCCACGTAGCGAAGATTTTTTGCCTTTCTTTCTTTTATTTAATTTGATCCAGGAGACCATACTATCTCCAACTGCACAAATCAAAGCACATAAGCTAAATCATCACTAGCACTGAGTGATTCAGGGAGAGAGGATGCACACAGAACACACATAAATCACACAGGAGCGATATCCTGCAGGCAAAAGGAATGATTTTGGGCACGCACAATACTTCTGAAGTTCAAAATGTAATTTACAGATGCTAAACACTACCTGGTAATCCTCATGCTTTGTTTTATTTTTCCTATCTATACCTACTGTTCCATTGTAAGGGAATTCTTCTCTAGTAAAATGCCATAATTTAATGCGCTGATGGTAATGCTGATTCAATTTTCTGCTTCCATAAGTATTTTCTAAATCCATATTATCTATAAAAAAAATCATTGTCCCTAGGTGTAAAAATCTGTGTTTCTAATCATCTATGTAGCCAGAATTAATGGTCCAGTACTAGCTGTCATGTGATAAACTGATCAATCATACCCTATCTGCACTATCTAGCATAATACAGCTATCCACTAGTGAAAACATTAGCATTAACAAAAAAAGATCTCTTGGTTCGGAGCATGGATTAAAGGATTGTTTAACAAGATGAAAGCAATGAAGATGAAATGATATCAAAAATCGTGGAAACACCATTTGTTTCAAACTGAAAACTGGAGATTCTGGTGAAGAGCACAAGGAATGCAAACACTGGGTTGGGTTATTTATGGAAGATACAATCCTTGGAAAATCCAAAGGTCAGGAAAGAAATGCCCATGCTCTCTTTCATTTTACATACAAAAAGTTTATACTGAAGAAATATCAAACGTATTTTTGTTCAAATGCATGTGCTGGGACAAGCACATTCAATTATTTTCTTTACATGTCTGAGTAATTATTAGTCCAGTTTAGGAAAACTTTCCCACATTTCATGCCTGAAGCTTTATAGCAGGTGCACACATGAAATTGTATCTCAGTTCTCTGCACATTCAAAGCACATAAAGCAAGGTGGAATTACTGAAGAGGAATGACAAATCAACAGTACATGCCCATGCTTGCAGTCAGAAGAGTTGGATTTGGCATCATAGGCCTTTGGAGAGATGTTTAAAGAACCTCAGGTGCAATCTTGATTCTGACCATTCTGCCAACTCCATAATGCCAGCAGTCAACAAGTCCAAGGGGACTTCTTGTTCCATGAACGGATTACAACCCTCTTCAGACCCGTAACACATCGAGTAATAGATGGGGTGAAAAGGTGGGGAAGAGGAATGTTATAGGTGCAGTTTATCTGCCCTGATCATACCCTACATTTGTTACAGTCCCAGTCACATGTGCAAGTTTTATCACTGAACCGCAAATTAAGATCTTAACACACAAACACTCCAACATTCAGATGCACCAGCAGCAAGGAACTGGAAGCCATAAAGCATCTGGCGTGGTCCCTGGAAAACATATCAGCAACTTTTCATGATAGAAACTGTGGTACCACTTTTATATCTTGGGAGGATGTGACAAGAATCTCTCATCTCTCATACTATCTAGTTTAACTGGAAAGAGCAGAATATAAAAGTGCCGTTTCAAATCCTACTGTGTATCATTTCTGCTCCTCTGATCCTGCCTATTTGCAAAAGCAGCACCATGCCCATGTATGCATAGACTGTTCCACTCAGAAACACACAGGCATGTTACGGTTTAACCCAGCGGGCAGCTGAACACCATACAGCTGCTTGCTCACTTCCCCTGCAGTGGGATGGGCGACAGAATTGGGAAAAAAAGTACGATTCATGGCTGGAGATAATGATAGCTTCATAGGACAGAAAAGGAAGGGAAAATAATGATGATGATGATAATAGAAGAATTAGAATATGCAAACCAAGTGATACACAATACAATTGCTCACTACCCAGCCAGATCCCGAGCAGCAGCCCCCAGCCAGCTTTCCCCCTAGTTTATATACTGATCACGCCATTGTATAGTATGGAATATCCTTTGTGTCAGTTGGGGTCAGCTGTCTGGCTGTGTTCCCTCCCAGCTTCTTTGGCCCCCCCCAGCCTCCTCGCTGGTGGCGAGGAACAGAAAAGGCCTTGACTCTGTGTAAGCACTGCTCAGCAGTAACAAAAACATCAGTGAGGTATCAATGTTATTCCTATCCTAAATCCAAACCACAGCACTGTACCAGTAACCAGGAAGAAAATTAACCCTATCCCAGCTGAAACCAGTACACATGTACATAAGTATACCACCGTACACAGAAGATGAGCTTCTAGTTCCTAACAACCTGGTTTCTTGGCATCTGCTGTGATGAGTTTGAAATGCCCTGTTTTGAAAAGTTTGAGAGAGGCTAATAAGGCTCGTACATGATCTATCTGTGAGGAAGAACTAACAGATCTGTGGTTAAGATGACAGTGCTGAAGGGAAACATAACAACAAGCCTTCATATAAAGAAAAGGCCACCAAATTTAAGGTTGCACCCAATTGTTTGTCACATGAATGGCACACAACACAAAAGTTTTCAATTCAAAGGTCTGAACTGCAAAAAGGGAAGTTCAGGTTACAAATTTCTAATGGTTAAGAATTTCCAGAGTAGGGTACCAGAATAAATTGCTGGGAAGACTGTCTTGCGCTGCAGGTCTTTAAGAACACAGTGAAGAAGTGTCAGGAATGATGCAGATACCATTGATGCTGCCTTAGGGGAAGGGGTGGATTAGCCAATTCCGTGAGAGACTCTTGAGATAACATCACCACATGTCACTTCCAAAGCTTTGCAAGTTCTGCATACTGAGGAAGTGATGAACTAATTATTTATGTGAAAAGAGCCTGATAGGATGATATATCTACTAAACTAAGATTTTGCTGGATTTATAGTTTGTTCCCTGCCACTTTCATCTCTAGCAGATGAAGTGTGAAATTGCTTCAGTAGAAGGACGCAGCACATAACAGCATCAGACAGCATTTAGAGGAACAGAACTAAGACTGTCAAACTCGGGGATCATGCTGAGCTCATTGCTACCTCTGGATCTGGAGATTCTTTCTTTATGGAGTATTTGCTAGCAAACTGGAAGCCAAGAGATCTGGTCACTTGCTCATTTTTTAGTGGATGGACTACTGATGTTTTTTCAGTCTCTGCTCTGAAGTCATCACTGAACGGCAAATCTACAAAATGGGACATGCATAATCCTTCTGCTTCATGTGCTTTATTCACTTTGAAACTTCCTTGAAATCCATGGCCTTATAATTCATAAGCATTTGGAGAATAAGGCCAGATACCTCAGAGACCTCTTCTTATTCCCAGCTTAGTCCAATTCTGCTAAAGTAAATATGCCCACACACATACAAGTGACAATAAGGTCACTGGGATACTGGTGACCACTTAGAAGGACTCCAGCAGAACTGATGGAGCAATTTGAGACATTGTTGTGACTATTGTATTAAGGGAGGGCAAGGGATGAGAAGGTGGCTTCCTAATCCCTCAAAGGTTTTAGATATTTCTACCAACATTATCAACACTGCTTTTGCATCTTTGTACTTTTATCTGGAGGAGGAGTGGGCTAAATCCACAAGCCAAGATAAGCAATTCACCAAAGTTTTAAAAGCAGAAACTAATTTGGCCCAAATCTGCTCAAGTGTTCTCATAATACATGATGTCTATATGGATAAGAAAATGCAGCGATACAAATGCCCAATGGCCAGGTTTACATCAGAATGATTAAAAAAGAGAAATACCCAATGAGCACGCATTTTCCATCCAAGTAATGCAAGTCTAAGCTAAATTTAAACCACTGTAACTTCACCAAGGAGCCTGCACATAACTGAGGACTGAATTTGACACTGATGTAATTCTGCCTTTGTGTTCTACCTCTCAGTAACCCATTCTAAATCTATTTGTCATACACGTCTTCCAGCCTTACAAGCTTAAAGGAATTTTTAGTAGTTCTTCTGCTCTCCCCAAACTAAAAAAAAGATGCAAAGGAATTAATGCATTAAGTTTTAATGGCCAACTTTAATTGCCTAGACAGGGCAATTATATTATAATTCATTAAAATAAAATCCATTTGCCACACACATCCTCACCCTAGGCTCTTTATGTTAAAGACATGTCACGTAAATTCACACCAATCAATGGAAAATAAATGCTACTACTAATTTTTATTTAAATATTGGTTAATTCACATCTACCATAATTGAAATACAAGAGAAAACATTGTTATTAGCTCCCTGCTACAGACCGCACAAAGATTTTAATGAACTTTTTCATTTAAACAGCATGCCAAAAATTAATTTCTCAAACTAAGAGTTCTTATCACTGAGGAAATTGCCTACATATAAAAAGGCCTCATAATTATTCAGTGTCTTAAAAAAGCATGCTTGTGAATATGTCAGACTTTAATTTTTAATAATTTCCTTTTGAAACATCTTCTTGTGCCAGTGTACTGGACAAACACGCGGAGAGCGATACCAAAAGAGAATTTAATGTAGACATCCCCAAAATTAATAAAATTTAATAAGAAAAAACTTTACTCCAGACATACCTCTAAATCTTCTCTTCTTGGCCTCTCCACTGCACAGAAAGCAATATTTCCATCTTATGCTACCTTGCTCCAGCAACCTGCTGAAACCTCATCCCTTCTCTCACTGAATACTAACTAGGAATGAGATAAAAACTTCATATCTTAAGGTCTAGAGAGTCTGGACTCAATATGTTAATTCAAAACAATAATTTTTAATTTAAAAGCTGCATAAAGATCACAGAACTCCAGTTCTTTCAGAAAAGCAAGCAAAAGACTTGTTCCTCTTTGCTAGATTGAGAGAAAAGACAGCATACTAATGGACAGGTAAAAATCAGCTATGTCAAAGGACTGTCATACAGAAAATCCATTATTAAACTATGGGATTTTCCCCCCCCCAAAATGTTAAACATCATCTGCTGCATACTGTATTTCCACTTCTCTCAGCTCTCTCTTTCTTTCTCATCTCTTCCCAACTCAAAGGAAAACAATAAAAGTGACATTATAAAAAACTTTCAGCTCCTGCAGCCTTCATCCAAACACGCTTTCCCTCCCCCCTGCCCCCTATTTGGTGCTTTGCCACATTTTTAGCTGAGTGTTCTTTAAATACTCTGGCCTTCACAAAGATGATACAAAAGCTTAAAGGCATGTGATCCAGGAGAATCCTGCTGGTGAAGGGCATTTGTCATGGTTAGGTAATGTCACACATTTCCTCCGAGTTCTCTTCTTCATTTGAAAGCCTGGCAGAATTTTTTGTTCTTTAACATTACAGAAAACATGGATAAAGCAATTTCCAAATATCTCGTGTCACTGTAAAACTGAGTTCTGTCTCACCAGCATCTTGCTCTCCCAGACAGAATCTGTGCAATGTCTGTTGGCGCAAACTTGTGAACTTCAGCTGACTTGTTTTAGTAGACCATGTATGACTCATTTCTTTTCCCAAACAACAGAATGAACCTTGAAAAGCTTTCTGTGCACCAGGAAACTATGCAGACAATCTGCTGATCATCAAGAAGTGTAAACATGTTCAGAAGTGTCCTGAACAAGCACACTGTGGGCGCCAGCAATGGCAACAGCAAGTCAGTAAATGGACCAGTTGCTAAGGAGGTACTGTCTGTCCCATCCTATAACTAAGGAAGCCAAAGAATGTGGGGGAAGACTTAGAGGGAAGAGACTCTAGAGGGAAGCCAGAAGAAAAGGGAATGAAGGAAACTGAAAAGAATCAAGGACCCTGCACCAAGACGACCACTGTGAGTCCACCCAACTCTTCTGGACCACAGCATATCCCTCCTGCAAAAGGGGGAGGTCATGTCATGAACTACAACAATAACCTGCCCAACTTCTCTCCTGGACTGCACCATCTCTTCCACAAGTCACAGAAGTAGTTTCAAGCATAAAATTCACTTACTTTGAGAGCTTCAAAACCTGGACAGGATCCTCATAAATTTAACAATTATTGTGCTTCTGACCTATTCTCTCAGGAAGTTGAGATCTCAGGGTCTAGAAGAGGTCCCCATATGCATTTTGCTTTCCTGTGATCTGTGCAATGTCTGGTTCCATCTACCTTTAGCCTTCTGAAAGTTAATTAGTCTTAACTAGACCTCAATGTGGCTTCCTAATCTGAACCATTTATTTCAGTGTCTGCTACAAAGACAAATTGACAACTAGCTCAGGCTAGGCATCTGGCTTTAGAATAACTGCAGATGAGATGAAGTCAGGCAACCACGTTCTCTTTAAAATTGCAGCCTGTGAAAAGGAATTTATTTGTTGGATCATTACAAAACCAATATATATCATTTGAGTGCATTCCTCCTTTCGGTCTCAAGCTCTCCGTTCCCACTAGATGGGTGGCCTCTCTCTCTTCTTTCATCTGAAACCTTTATATTTTTCCAATTTGAAAAATGAAGTGACTGACTGATACAAACAGACCTATTTCCAAAATCATATCAACAGCTCCATCTGTCAAAAAATTCATCTTCAATGCAATTTCAAGAGTGGAGCTATCCGCACTAGGTGTTTGCAATAGTTCCATACATCAAACACACTACATACAAATGCACCACATGGCACTAACAGGGAACACAACTGCCTATACAAAGTCAAGAGAGAGCAAAGATGAAGAAGAAAGCAAAAATCAAGATGATAAGAGATAAGGAGCTAAGAGCAAAGTGAAGGAAGATAAAATGTTTTGTGGGTGGTAGAGCACCAGCTGATAGCAATCTTTCTTTCAAGCCACAGTATACTTATTTTATTTATAAGCACTGAAAAAATGTTATTTACAGAGTTTTGTGTAGGAAAATACACTGGAAGTGCCACTTATTGAAAAAGCAGCTCAGAAGGAGAAACAAAGAATGTGACAAATGTCCACCTAAATATCAAGTCACATTTCTTGCAGCAGAATGATCATGAAACTGGGACCAAAGTTAGGCAATTAGGAGCGAGAACAACTAAGTACAGCCTATACTCAGCACATAGCAATAGCATATATAGGAGTTCCACTAAGGAAGTATCTAAAGATGAAAAATAATAGCTCACGATCTTTATGCTCTAAACTATCAAGACCGATGTATTTATGTTTCTGATGCTGGGACACATCATCCACATTAAGGTCCTGCTGGTATTCTTCAAATAGGCTTGTGTTTTTATGGCCTTAGTAGAACATGGCTTTGCATGGTTTGATTTGGATACTTCAGATGGTGTGACCTATGTAAAAGTTGTCAGCTCAACTGGACATTCAGATAGATTGGACGTTTTCATACCATGCTAGTGGGGGAGATGGAGGGTTGGTGAAAGAAAAAAGAAAGGGAAAAACTCAAACCAAAACCAAACCAAAAGGAAAGAAAGGGGAAGTTGCTGAGAAACTTTCAAGCTCTACCATGGATGTCAGGTTTTAGGTGATACTCATGCAAATGTGCAATTTAAAGGGTTAGAAGAAGCAGTCTGACTCTTGATGTACATACATGCAGAAGAACCAGACAGTCTCAGTATTGCTGGAGATGGGCACTTTTTCTAACTTTGCATTTTCATGTCAGCAACCTGAGACTCTCTTAAGATCTAATAAAACCCCTCACATAATTAAGCACAGTTTTTTCAACCACTCAAAGCTATTGAGCTTACTAAAGTAAGCAGTGTGGAAGACAGTTAAGACAGACAACCTGGAGGATGAATAAAAGCCTTTGGCTTTTGGTTGTATAAATGGCTATCAGCTGGATATTCACTGTGGTTATTCACTACCATGAAGGGGTGCTGAGAAGCTTAAATTTAAAAAGAGCACTGCTACTTGAAAAACTAGATGAAAATACAATGCCTTTCTAAGGGCATAGTGCAGACAATCACTTGTGCCACTTGTATGTCAGGAAAATTGTAGAAAAACCCATAGGGAGGGAGGGAAACAACAGCATTGGCACCTACAGAAGAATGGACATTTTTCAGTTCTGCCATTAATGTCAAGGATGCAAGGTGGTGATGACTGATGAAATCAAAGGTGGAAATGTTGCTTACAGAAGTAGTACACAACTATTGCGCTATGGTCTCCTTTGAGATAGATAAATATAATCTGGATTTTGAAGATAAATAAGTCCCACAGGTTAGAACGAATTCACTGCGACTGTAAAAACTATTAGTGCTAGAGTTCAGAACAGAATTAACAATTCATGGCTACTTTTTTCTAGCTAACGCCAATTCCTTAGGTAGCTTTATAGTCTGTTAAGAGAGCAGCAGACACATTCTTTCTTCGATTTCTGTATTAAACACTATGAAAAGCAGGGGTTCTTCACTTCCTCAGCTTTGCAGACTTCTGCAGCCTGTGTCAGCTACTTTTCATTCCTTGGTTTTAAATATGAAAGGTCATTACAAAGGTCCCCACTGAACAGAGCGACAGGTTTAGACGCTGGAGCCTTCACAGCAAAGACACATTTTACTCTTAGAGACTACTACATACATTTTCTTTCTTTTTTTTATTTTCTAATGCCCAGCAATTAAAGGCAAGGAGAAACTCCATGAACACACTGATGTAGCACATTAAAATAATTACAGTAATCCTTACTTACATTGCATTAAAGATCGCTGTAATGTGCAATGATCCCTAGAATTGCTTATCTGCTCATCCATCTATCACAGAGTTCTGTTTATCTGTTAAGGATAAAATTGCAAGTGAGAGATTAAATGATTCAAGTGCTCAGCTTATAAATTAAAGCTATCCTGGGAACAGAACCTTCTCATAGTACAGATGTGATTCTACTGTCTTGCCTTGTGGTTTAGTAAACATGACAGTTCCAGATTTTGGGGCAGCACTTCATCTGTATGCATCCCCCTTGTACAGCTAAAGAGGCAGCACAAGGATGCACATATGTAGAGCAACAACGCTATTTACTAATCTCCCCTAGATAAAACAGATCAAAATCAAATCCTCAAGCAGAGGTTTCAAGGAGAACAGTAGAAGTCAAATTCTGGCCTTCAGATACAGCTTTCCTGCCCCTACACTTTAAAGACAATGTGTGTAAAGTTGACAAGAACTTTAAGGAAAGCTGTTGGGCAATAAGTGCCAGCATGGACACATCAATGGCAAGGTGCACTGATATGCTGCAACCAGAGGACAGAGAGAAAAGACAGAACATGATGAAATGACGAAATGATGCTCACCAAATTGATCCTAATTTTAAACATACTAAGCTCAGAGAACTTTGTAGTGCAGGACACTTCCAAAATACATATGAAAACTTTCTTTATTCAGCTTCCTGTGTATTGTTTAGCACCATTGTGGCTTAACTTTCCAAATGACCAAAAACTGCACAGCTAGAATGCAAGCAATCAGATTAGAGCAGACAAAGTATTTTATGCAAATATGTTTAATCTGAAGCAATAAGAACAGGAAGAAAAATAGCTGTGATTCAATTAGTGTTTTGATGACTTGGGCAATTAGGCTTATAGCAGAAGGAGACTTAATTCCTAAATACACATGCATTGTCATGTTTTATCTACTGAACCGAAAGAGAATAGTTAACTGACTTCATGCAAATCTTTAACTTTAGGATTAGATCATGACCTTTATTCCTGCCTGGACAAAAAAGCCCCACAAATATCCAAGTTCAAAATCATCCATAGGAAGTCCTCCTGACTCTCTATTAGAAAGCAAGAGAGGGCAGAGCAGTCAGAGGAAATGGGTTGCCTTTTGCCAGTCCCTGTTTATATTCATGGACGTTTGCAAGCTTGTGACAACCATGGTTAGTATCTATCTTGCAGTTTACACACATTACTCCAATCAAGTAAGAACCTGGATTTTTTCAGGTAGTGCCAAAACGTCTGTCAAGGATACTGATTCATTTATTTTCTTGTCTTTGCTTTGACTGGAAATCTATTTTAAGAAATACCTTCTTCAGCATTTCTTCTGTGCTTTCAATGAAATTAGCTGCTTTCCATTAATCAAAACACAATCACAGAATCACAGCGCTAGAATGGCAATGCTGGGAAGGATGTTGATTCCATTCTCCTGCTCCATCTGTGATCAATGTGTCATTATCTGCAAGACATTTATCTAGTATGTTTCAGAACACCTTCAAAGACGAAGTGTCTACATCCTTTTTAAAATATCTCTCCCAATGCTGTCATTATAGAGGCTAAAATTAATCATCTTTGCTGCCATGTAAACAAATTGCTCCTTCTTGTCTCCACAATGGACAGAGAACAATTCCTCCATTTTGCAGTTAATATGATGTATTTGAAAATAAAATTTGTTTTGGTGCTTTTGGGTTTTTCTGTTGTTTTGTTTATTTGCTTGTTTTCTCTCCACAGCAGAGAGGTGCTTTTCTCCTTCAGTCTTTCTTCACAGAGTATATTTTTTGCAACTCTGATCATATCTGTCGCTTTTCTCTGGGTACTTTCCAGTTGATTCATACTATTCTAGAAGCCTGGGTCTCAAATCTGGACAATGTATTCCAGCCAAGGTCTTACTGGCGCTGATTGGAGCCGAAGGATTACTCACAGTTACACATGCCAGAGCAACATTTGCCTTTTTTGCAGCAGAATGACATTATTGACTCATGTTCTGTTTGTAATCCATTGTAATCCCCTACCCTTTTACTCTAAATTTATTATTATCAATTGTTTTCCATCCTGTTTTGTGCAGATGATTATTCTTACCTAAGAATTTTGCATCTGCCCAGACTGAACTTCATCCTTTGTATTTAGACCATTTCTTGAATTTCTTAAAGTGACTGTGAATTTTATTGCTGTGCTACATTTAATCAGTCTACTAAGTTCAACAGCTACAATTTAATGAAATGGTGAATAATACTGTACTCAAAATAGATCCAGAAGAACCTATGCAATTTCTCCTACCAGCCTGACATTGAACCATTGACAGCTACTAGCAGGATGCACTTCACCAACTGATCTTGTACCCACTGCATAATTATTTCTTTTAGACAATATTTCTTTAACTTGCTTATAAGAGTAATGTAAGCCAATGTCAAAAGCCTTATTAAAGTCAAGATACATGATACTGCAAGCTTATCCCCAAGTCTCAAGGCCTGTAAATGTCACAGAATAAAATTAGTTTAGTTTGACATCCACACCAGCTTTATTCATCCCCTTATCTTCTCAATGCTAACAAATGTTTGCTTCAGTATTTTATTCTAGTACAATTTTCTTTTTCCCTTTTTTTCAGGGTTTCAGGTTCAACTCATGGGATACTATTTCCTATTTTCTTCCTTTCTCTAACTTTAAAAATACAGATGATGCTTGTCCTGTCTTCTACAATAACTTTCAGTATCTTTACAATTCTTTCAGCCAATTCACTTAAACCTTAGAGCAATTCCAGCTGATTTGCAAACTCTTTATTTACTCAAGCCTGTTCTTTCCCTAATGCAGAATCTTATACTTCAGCTGGAGATGTTAACTATGATAGCCACGTGGTCACAGCTGACCTTTCAAGTGAAAGCCAAAGCAAAGGCAGGTAACAATGTTCTGGTCTTCTCAGCAAGGCCTTTATGTAAGTGTCTCTCTCCACCAAGCAGTGAGCCGTCATTTTTCCTGATTCTTCTCTTCCTCTTAATGCACTTAGAAAGAATTGTTATTATTAAATCCCTGGCCAAACATCTTATTGCACACTTGGCTTTCTGAGTTTGGGGCTACCATGTACGCTCCCTGAAGAGTTCAACCTAGTTGTATACTTTACGTAACTTCTTGCCACTGCAGTCATGAAGAGCCTTGTCACTAACCAAGTTCTTGGCTTTCAGATAATTCATGTTTGTGCCCTGTACATTGAGGAAATGCCAATTATTTTAGTTTTAATTCCTCTCATTTCTGCCTTACCTGATTTTGAATTAACTTGTCTTTATACTGATGTTCTTCTCTTCCTAAAAATTCTGCCATATACCTTTTTATGGCCATTGTCACTCTGCCTTCTACTTTTATTCTCCATAGAAGTTCCTGTTTTTCCTTTAGAATCACATGAGAGTCTGTAATCGCCTATTAACTCACAAGCATATAAACATGTTTAAATATTGTGCAAATTATTCTCTGACTGGCTAGTGATTTAAAACTCACTCTGACATGCACTATAAATCTACTGCTATACCATCCAATATTTAAGCCAAATGATATTTCAAAGCTGGAGACTTTGTCCCCAGTTGGTCTGACCTTGTTAAATCAGAACACAAACTGAAGCAGCTAGTTTGAATAACAGCCTGGGGGCTCTCTTGCAGCAAATAGGAAAGAAGCTTTGCAGGCATGGGGTGTTTTTTTTCCAAACACCTTATTTTTAAAGGTATAAGTAGTTTCCAAAAATAACTCCTATATACCAAACCAAAGCAAAGGGAAGGAGGCCCCTGCTCACTATGTGGTGTCAATAAGTGCAGGTAGGGCCCTGTGATATTGCCAAAACCGTATTTACTTCAATGGGAGCTAGATGAGCACTTGGAAGCATGGATTTCCCTTTGAAAATCATGTCTGCTTCAGAATCAATGAAATTAGAGATATTAAAGCAAAGCCAGCACCATTACTGACAAAACTAACAAGTGCTCCCCAAGTGCTAATAGAATTCCAGACATGCAACCTATCGATCACTGTCTCAGTTCAAAGCACATCTGCCATATACAATCACAGACAAGGCCCCCATCTCTGTCACTTCTGATGCCATGTTTAATGACAAAATTGGCTGCTTACAAGCTTATAAGGAATTTAATATTATGCCTCTAGCACAGAGAGAACCACGTGCATCTTCTTAGAGGATATAAGCAGCCATATGTGCTTGAAATGCATTGATGGAAGATAGCGTATTTCACGTGCTGCGTCTCAGCTAGTGTTTTCTGTTGATTCAGTTAGGATGCTTTTAAATTGTACTGATTTACTGAAGATTTACAAACATAATTCATGTGCAGTTGTCCTATGAATAAGCCTCTAAAACTAATTCAACCACAGTTGAAAAATAAATTGCAAAATAAGTTACTCAATTGAAATCTGCCATCCGAGGCACTGTAATAGAAAACATTTATTATAAAACTAACATGTATTTGTGGCTAGAGATGTGTACAGTACTAAACAACTCTCTGAAATGAATTTATTCAGGCTTTTCTGAAAGAACATCTTAACTGGGCTAACAGAAAATTACATGTTCAAAAATAATGGCAGGTTCTATGATTTTCATCCTACATCACAGGCTTCCCATTATCATCCTTTTTGTTTTGGAAGGCTTACGAATTTCAGGCAAACTTTACTCAGCACAGCTGCAGGAGGCCTGAATTTGCCTGTTAGATACTGGAAAGATATAGGTACAATTCAGTGCAGAAGGAGAGGAAGCATGAATACTAATACATCCATCCCTAGATATAAAGCTTCAAATTTGACAAATTCACTTCCATGGGGCTGCTGGACTGTAAAAGTCAAGGCTATGCTATGCTGGAGGCCACAATCCACTCAAAAGCAGTGTTTCCTCTTCAAAAGCGAGGGTATTTTGCCAGTTCAGACTTTCATTAGTGCTCAAGGGAAATTCTTTGAAATGATAGAGAGTTCGTGCCTGTAATTAATAATGATAGTCGAGTCTACAGCAGCATGTCTGACATTGAAGTCAGTCATTGATAGGTCCAATTCAGGTAGATGAAGGTTTTCACAGAGTACAGTGGAAGAAAGATTTGGGAATTTTTTTTATTCCCCTCTAGGGCAGACAATGAAAGCCCTGAGCAGTAATATCCCTGTCCAGATTTCTCACTGGGGAAGAGGGCTGGGAGTAAACACAGTGAAAATAAAGACAAAGGCTGCAAGAGGAGGGGGAAAGTTCAGACTATTTATAATCTTTTCCAGCAGCTTGGAACACACGAGATTGCTGTCACCAGCGATGGGTAGAACTGCTCCATGTTTTGAACAGGTCCCTTTGCCTCAGTGCAGGAGGCAGGGTCAAGGTGGGAGACTAAAGGCAGCTCAGTCCACTGCAATCATCTGAGTGTCACAATCAAAAGGGAAAGGGTGAGACTTGCACAGACAATTCCACAGTTAAGTGGATGGTTTAGGCAGAGATTTGGGGAAAAGCTCGGCACTACAAGAGAATCAAGGGTTTGGTTTTTTTCCCCTCTTACTGTGTCTTTCTACAGTCTTCTTGTTAATATAAAAGGCAGCTCAATGGTCTAAACATTTTTGGATTTGGAGCTTATGTATCTGCAATACAAGTGCATCCCATTAACTTCCACAGCTCCTATGTTCTGGGCAATGGTGCTTTACAAAAAGCCATAAGCCAAGCACATTTGACACCACTCCAGACTGCTTCCGGCAGCTTTAAACCTAACAACATCTACTCTTACTTGTGCACCTTATCAGAAAAATTAATAACATCTATTTGTCCGTGGAACAATTCACTACAGCTATTGAGAGGTGGCTTTTAGCAGAAATTTTCAATAACTTAAACTCATTTTTTTTAGTGAACAGTTTTCACTTATAATAATACATAAGTCTTAGTGAGCCAATTTTCAGGCAAGTCTGAATAGGTGCAAGATCTCGGATACATTTCATTACCATACCAAAATCTCTGACTCGAGAATGTTATGCTAAACTTTTTCCCTGATCCCCTCTTTTTCTTTCTCCAATGCAGATGGAGAAGACTAGGAAAGTATGTCAAGTTCGCTGTCAAGCTCCTTAAGAACTCTCAAATGACCTTGTCAGAAAAAAAAAATAAACCCTAAACCTTTGATCCATATTTTAAATTCCTGACTAACCTGGCCCTTCCACTCTGCTGCTTTGTGGCTTCTGCAGCTCTGACAGAATTGAGTTCAATATTAATGACTAGCAATCATTTTCAGGCTATACGCTCTCCTGCCTTCTGCAGACCAAATGCCTCGTTAGCTTGGCTCCGTGGGTGAGATGTTCACCTTTGTACTGGTTTCTCCTGGGTTCAAGATGAACAAAAAGCTGGGCTGGTAACTAGGCTAAAAATGAATTCTCATTGCTCAAGTACCCTTCAAGATGCAGCTGAACCATTCAAGCTGACTTCCCTTGAACAGGCATGTTCTGCAAAGGCACCTTGTGTGACTCTACGGGTGGTTTCACTGCAAGTCATGTATGCTTCTTTACAAAACAAGGTACTTCTTTTCTTGAGACATACATGCAGATATTTCTCTTTGCATTGCAAGCAGAAAGCAGACACAGCTTGATTATGCTGCTGTTGTTTTCCAGTGCCTAATTAAATAATTCAATCTGCTGAATAAAGCTAGCTTTGTTCTAGAAAAGAATATACAGTTGGTTGGACCCAGCAGACTCTTCTATAAAAGATGCAAAGAAAGTACAAGCTTACAGGCAGAACTCTGCTGATTTTCAAAACCTTTAAGTACTGCTGGGTTTTAAACCTGTTAAACATACCGAATCCTCCAGCTGCCTTTGCGAGATCACTTCTAGCAGGAACTAGCCACCTTCAGCGGCTTCTAAACCCAGCCGCCAGCTCCTTCATCAGGATTCTACAGTCTGGCTCCTGTATAATGACTTCACAATTAGAATATCTAAACATCATTTTAGATTTAGAATTGAGAAATAGGTTTTAAACATTAAGAACTGGTAAATCTGTCTCAATGAATGGATTTTCACACAAGTTAGCCTTGGCTTAATGATGCTAGACTCAGATTTCCCAGCCAACCCAGGGAGAGAGGCAGCTGTCTGCTTTCATTCACCCACTGGAGAAGCTTTTTCTCTTCAGTCACTGTACGAAGAACCTTGGTGTTGTGAGGTTAAAATTTGCCTTTGGGATATCTCTCAGAATAACAACTGTGTGGTGAGAACACAGAGCTCCTATGCATCTCAGGAGCAAATAAGGGATCTGCACAAGCTCTCTGGATACAAGAACCCCAAAGAACACAAAATAAAAGCATTTCTATCTCCAAAATCACATAAGAGTACAGGGGGCATTAAAACACCCCAAAGCCAAAAGGAACAACATGTAAAAAAATGTCAGGGCAGATAAAATGGAGAAGACTAAAGGCAGATTAAATTTTCTTGCAGCTTGCACTGCATAAGGGATCTAGGACACATTCTTCTGACAATCATTTTTCCCTGCATGGAAAACGACAAAAATTAAATGTGTGGTGGAAAATGCCTGGAAAAGATAAAATATTCCTTCCTTCATCTCAGCACTTCCTATTTAAGTAGTTCTCTCTATATATACACATCTATATAGCACATACAGATTTACAAGTGTATATATATCTGTACGTATATATAAACTAAGGATATATATAAAGAATGACCTATTGGTCAAATAAAATCCATTTGTTAGATTTAAATGAGGCGAAAGCAGTGCACAGATCTCTATGCAAGGCAAAGTATCACACCCAGACTGCATCACCCAGTCTGCATTCTGTTTTCTTACGACAGACTATCCATAGTCTTGGAGAAATTTTCCACAGAAAGAGAAATGATCCTTTATTTTGTAAAGAGACAGGAACCTTTAACAGATGTACGACTGTTTGTATCGCTTCAAGGTATCCACATCTGATTTCAGAATCTCTAAAACGATTTGTGGTTTTGCCCAGACTCAGACGTCTCAGTAACACAATGAACAAGACACTTTCAAAGCATGTCAGCTCTTAACTCTTTTTGCAATATTTGGGGTTTTTTTTTGGCCAGGATTTACCTTTTTGTTTTTCCTCTTGGGAAGACAGAGGGTCACAAGGCCTCTGAAAACAGTAGGAGCATAAGTTCCATTTGAAGTCAATAGGATTTGTAATTCTAAATCCCTCAAATGCCTTTGAAAATCTCTGTTGAGATATGCCTTGACAAAACCATCACCTTTCCCTTTCCTTTGACACCGAAGTTCCATTTCCATAAAGACAGAGAATCTACACTTTCACCTTTAACATATATAAGCCTCCAATGATACTCCTGTGAGCTACCTACACACAATACAAAGAACATGTTTGGCAATGAAATACAGAAATAGATTCAGTAAAGTGAATTTTCAAAAGCACCTTCAGAGACTTCCAATGGGTATTTTCTTCCTAAACGCCTTAGTAATTTTGAAGATTCAAACCTCTGATCAGCAAAGCTGCTTCCTTTTATGACTCCTGTTTGTAAAATAAATGACTGGCAGAGCTCAAATTGAAACTGGATAAAGGAAGCATTGTGGTTTCATCTCCTCCACTGGTCTGTCATTTATCTAGTTTCCCCTTCATTCATTTGTTCATGCTTTTCCTTCTCCTTAACTGATTGACTCTTTCTTCTCATTTGTGGTATGATTCATGAGTATAATTTCATACTATTTGATTTCCAGATGCATAAAAATGTTTTGATGTAACATGACTTGCCTTTTTTTTTGGGCAATTAAAAATTAGCTCAATAATAATATTATTTGCTCGACAATTTGCCTAAGCAATTTGCTTGCAGAAATACCTTTCCTGAACATAAAATCCCAACAATTCTATATCCAGAGACACACTTCACATTCTGAAGGGCAAAGGAACTCTCACACTCTACTTGAATGCCACTTAATTTTGAACATGTGATTCAACAGAGAGGAGGACTGTGCAATGGATCTACATAACTGAAATTCATTTCTATTGTAGTTACCATGTAATGATCATTCCTTTCTATATAACTTTTGGATAACATCTTTTAAAATCCTTACAACTTTCAGAGTAGATGTAGATTGAAATTTATAGAATACTGTTTTGAACAACATTCTAGGACACTGGTGTTCTGCAATTTAAGAGGCATGGTGTTGAATAATGAACCAAAGCTAGTCAAAGAAATCCAGGATCCTAAAAATGCAATGGAAAAATGCTATGGAAAAAGTCCACAATCTACCTGTGATTTTACAGCTGTAATATTCTCACCTCGTATGTGTTCTCAAGCAGAAGATATATGAGCTTCACTGAACATTACAAACAGGAAAAATGAGCAACTGCCGAAAGCAAACAGAGAAGCTAACTGACCTGCACTTTTCTATTGTGTGGTGTTATCCTCCACAAATCAAACAGCTGAGAACTGCTTCCACCCAATGAAAATATGTGCAAAATGCAACTTTTATCATTTGTCCTGAAAAAAAATACATTCTAGAAAGCTTGAAGAAACAATGAAATATAAGACCCAAGTGGTGTCAGAGTGACAGATGCAACAACGAGCAAAGTTAAAGTACGATATTCTGATTTTAAGGACAGAATTATGGAATGCTACCAGTTTGCACTGCTTTTGTATGTGTCTTTCAGAGGATGGACCGCTGAGATTTCTTTGCAGACAGTGTTTTTTTACTGACAAAACATTAAGTATCAAATACAACCTACCACACCTAGTAACATCAGTGTTTCCAGCAATGTTCATCTATTGTATCTAGAAGGAATGTCTCTTACCACCCCATCTGAAAAGCTTTTTGCAAGCTGTGAACACCAAGCAGAGAAAAAGCTTGATAAAGTTGCTATCTGAGGTCTCTTTTAAGTTGTCAATTTGAAGTTCTTCCCTGGCATGGCTTTTGTTCCCAGTGCTATCCTGGTCACAACAATTAGAGTATTTTTTTATTGGTATTTTTCTATCTTTTGATGGCTGGTCTCGAAATTGTCAAATTACTGCCATAACTTAACAACTCACCACAATAAAGTGCAAAATGTCATTTACAAAATGTATAACAAACAGCAGCACATACACAACACCCTTTCCTTTCAAAAAAACAACCCTGAAATTCATACATCACAACTGGTTTCAGAGAATTAGCCCCTTGAATGTTAGGAAATGCATTAATTACATTTATGACATTCCTTTAGGAAAGTTTTCCACATGAAAGAAAATATATGTGAAGATACCTGTTTTAAATTGCATGTTAGACCAAGATTCATGGTTACAGAGAATCTTTCTAAGCATATATATCATCACTGAATATAAACTGAAATGGATGGGGATTAAAAAACGTGGCTGAAAAATAGAGAGATGAGTCACACCCTTATACATAAACCACCTCAAGCTGTGACTAAATTGGGAATGAGATGTAAGTATGGGACAGACGAAGGAATAAAGGCATAAATTACACAGGGATATCACAAAAAAGCAGAGGAGAACCACAAAATCTGTACTGAGTTTACCTTGATCGAAAGGCTTGTTTGGATTCCAGTTTCTGAAATAATCATCCTAAATGGGGAGAAAAGAAAAGGAAACTCAGGAAAAATATAATAGTTTTTTTCAGTACTATTTTAAATACTTAAAGTACGAATCAACTCATCTTTTGATCCTAATATATTTAGCCCAAAACAACAGCTTGTGTCCTAAGAAGTAGTAAATGCAGGTCAGAAATTTAAGAATAAAAGAATTCCTTGGATTCAGTGTAAGAGGCCTAAATTATTCCTTCCATAGGGCTTTGTTTACCATTTATCTCCAGTACATTGTATTTCACATGCTTTCATGCTATCCAGCCACCCTAACCTGGAATACTTTGGACACTTGGAAGCCAGCATGTCATACTTTCTGGGGTCAGAACAGCCCGCAGGACTGTTACAGGAGAAGGGGGGACTCTCCATGCCCATGCTGAACAGCAGGAGATGCACCTCATGGCAGGTCATTCTCTCCTGAATGCTATGGGCATCATGAGAAGCAGAAAGTGCAACACCTCCAGCATGGAGAAGTGTGCAATGTGCCATCCTGCTCCTCTCTGCTGCTCTGGGGGCAGGCGAGGATGGGCAAATGCTCCCTGTAATGAAGGGGGCTGGATGTAAATGACTATCAGGAAGAAAAGTATTTTCCTTCTCCAAGCAGATTCATGCTCAGTGTCTATATTGACTTCATGGACAGTGACCATGTTCCACAATAAAAATCAAAGATTATTATTCATCATTTATTTCAGATACATCAGAAGTATCTATACTTTTTCTTCAGAAGTATGGGGTTTTGGCACCAGAAATACAATCACAGACTTGCCTTTGAGTACTACAGCTTTGTTAATACAAAAACCCCTCATGGTTATACAGTGCTTTGTAATTGATTATGATGTAGTGCTAAATTCACCAAGCATTAATCACTGTTCACAGGGTGTTGGGTTTTAAGCTTTTTGAGCAGAATAATTTTTTTTCCAGCACCAGAATATTCCTTTTTTTTTTTTTCTTTGCCTGCTTACATTTTTTCCCTGGGTGTTGCTTTGCTGTTGGGTTTGCAGCATCAGAAACTGTTAAATAATTCAACTGCCAAGAAAGATTTCTTACGCTGGTGGCATATGGAACCAGTTTTGAAATAAGGATTGGAAAGAGGGGTTATCTCAATTTCAGTATCAATGGAATGTTTTACAGAAAATGCACCTTCCTTACAAAATAACCTACAAACCACCCATCTCTTCTGTAAACCTATTCTTCTCCTTTATGCAGACGTGTTTAGTATTCCTTTTGAAAATGGAAACCCTGTTTATTTTAGAATACGCCTGAAACTACAGTATAACAACATAGGAAAATACACAAGTAAGAAAAAACCCCCTAAAAAGTAGAATAGAGGAGACGTTTCAGGTTTTCAATATATAAACCTCCTTATTATTTATAGGAGTAAATAATGACTATACATACATTAGAGCAATACAGTCAATAGCAGTTCAAAATGACTTATGCCAGTTGGACAACTGAAAATTGAGAGCCAGAGTGTCACTTCAGCACCGATACCAGCAAGATCTGCAACTGAATGGTTATGGCACTGTAAAGGTGAAATTCGTGCTGCAGATATGGCTGAGCAGGACATCTATGTCTTATTTAAATACACACCTACAGCTCCGGCTTGAAGAATGGTCAGGGCTTTGTGCCAGTACTCTGCAAGGTGCTGAAATCCATACATTAACCTGAAATGGCTTTTGTTAGGAGGAGGAACTCTTAACAACTCCAAATGGATACCATCATTTCACTGCAAGTTTCTTCAACAGAAAAACAGCATGCTGATGTAGTAATAACAGTGCCTAAACATAACATGAATTTCCAGGTGTGTGTGTATATATATAAATACAATCAGCTTTATTAAAGAGATTTAACATTCCCATTCAATAAAACACCTTCCTGACAAACAACTGCACAGAAATCTATGCACTACTGAGCCTTCTACTAGGACAGATACTAATGTGCTTAAAACACCTTCTGCCTACGTAACATATGAAGCTATTACATCATCTTAATATTAACATGTTAATAAATCAATATTAACACATTAATAATAAACATGTATTAATACATTTCATTTATAACAATATTAACAGTTGCTCATATGAGTTCAAATTAATGAATTATCATATTATGATTATCATATTATGATATTTTGATATTCTGATATTTTGTAAATATTTTTATTCACTCTATGGATATTTACAAGTTAAAAGTGAAAAACCTACCTCAACTTCCTGAATACGTAAGCATTACAAATGAGAAAAGAAAAAAAGAATGAAATAAAACAATACAAAAATATGTTAACATTCATCAGTTTTCTCTCTGGCGGCCTTTTAAATGTGAAATCACTTATTTCAGATGATCTTCACCTCCAAACGAAATAATCTCTCTCTCTTTTCTGACCTTTCCACCTTTGCTGTCACAGCTCAGTGTTCATCTGCTGTGCTATTAGCACATTTCTCTCTTGTAGAGCACCAAGAAAAGGCATTTTGATTTCCTTTGGGCTGACAGACGCACCAGAAAGTGTTTTTCCACATATTCATCTTTTACATACCTGATATAGGAGAATTATTTTATTTCCCTAGCTGACTTTAAAGACTTGGATAGACTTTGAAGGGAAGGCAAAACCAGGCACAGATCCACTTCAATACAACAGGTGACAGCAACTGAGAGGTAGTTTTGATGAACAAATATTTAAAAGTATCTTTCTCCTTGCGCAGAATTCACACTTTGAAGGTTTTGCCTATGGTTCAGTGGCTGCATATGACTGAGTCAATCTTTTAATTAACTGAAGGGACTCTGCACACCTAAAAAGCATGCACAAAAAGAGAGGACTTCATACCGCAAACCAAGGCTAGACCTGACTCCCTTAGCTCTACCCTGCATTAGATGGATATGATGTACTGGCTTGGTCTCTGCACACAGCCAGGAATGAACGTGAACCCCAGATTCTAGGAGCTGCCAGTCTCTCCCATACAGCACACACACCAAAGGCAATGGTACAGAGCTTCACTACAAGTCCTGTGACTCCAGGTCCCAGATGGACCCAGAGCCTCACAACACAGGTAAATACTCAGCTTCCTTGAGTTCTGTTCTATTTCCACCAGGTGCAGGGCGATGCCTTTGGCAAGATTCCTTTCTGCCCCCAATTAAAGTCTACTGCCCGACTAGAATAGACATCCACCTGGGATGGCAAGGCAGATAACCTCAGATAGTTCCTCACACAGGGAAGAGCTCCCTTTTGACATTCCATGATCTAATTCAATTGCAAGGCTTGGGACAGGAGCTGTCTTTTCACTTCTGTATTTGTTCATCATGTAGCATCATAGAATCCTCCTTCAAGATTTTAGCCTCAGGAAGTTTAACTAAGAAATAATTTACAAGTATAACAAATGAAAAGCAAATATAAACTGCTGGACTTGGGCCTCAGTTCTGCATTTTTATGAATTTGATTTAAGCAATCAAGAGATGAAACACGTTTTGAAGTGATTTAAATCCATTTTGTTATATCATGCATAATAAATTATTGTTTCTTAACAAGAACAAAATATTCTTTTATCCTTCAATACATAGGTGTCAACTTAGATCAATATACCATTAACAAAGTTGATCAAGAGAATAATCATATGTTAAACTAAGTATGCAAAGGGCATATTAAAAAGTGCGAGTTTAAAAGCTCACAAAAGCTTTCTTATAGGCAAAACCATTAAAAATGTCATTCATCACACCCCAGATACATCGGAATTCACAGACTGGGTTCTGATATGCAAAAATCAAACCTCAAAGTAGAGCTGGGTCTGACACAATTTCCTGTTAGTCATATCAGAGATGTTAGTAAATAGAAATTGACCCTAAGAGCAGGACATTAACATGTGACTGCTCTTAATGTCCTGTATCACTACAATAACAATACAGTTAAAAAGCTGAAATTAACAGTAAACCCAAACAGATTTATCCTCTTTTCCCCCCCACTGACTAAGAAAGTAAACAACAGCTTCTTGTTCTCCTGAAGTTTAAGTATTTGAGTTACTCCCATCAAACCTACTCTGTTGTCACTTATTGGTTCAGTTATTACCTAAGACTTGGTATTTTGCAAGAGTTAATGAAGCATGGTTAAGTTAACACACAGGCACTCTCCATACTTACTTTATTTACTTGTCAAAGAGAAGCTCTTGCAAGATGCTCTTGTTTATAAATAGAGCCAAACATTAGCTAAATGGGTGCATAAATATTTATATTTTGATGCATTAATTAAGCTTATAAGTTATTTGTATGAATAAAACAGAAAGGAGATGCTGACTGAAAAACCCTCCACAGAAAATCCTCCCCATCACAAATCATAGAATCATAGAATAGTTTGGGTTGGAAAGGACCTTAAGATCATCTAGTTCCAACCCCCTGCAGTGGGCAGAGGCACCACACACTAGCCCATGTCACCAAAGACTTCATCCAACCTGGCCTTGAACACTGCCAGCGATGGAGCATTTATCACTTCTTTGGGCACCCTGTTCCAGTGCCTCACCACCCTCACAGTAAAGAATTTCTTCCTTATATCTAACCTGAACTTCCCCTGTTTAAGTTTGAACCCGCTACCCCTTGTCCTATCACTACAGTCCCCGATGAAGAGTCCCTCTCCAGCATCCCTGTAGGCCCCAATCATCCCTCATCCCAGGTCCTTCCTGAGGAAACTCTCATACAGAGGCGTAATCCCAAGGACCGTCAGATAATCTTTTGGATGTAATCTTCATTCCCAGCTCCTCTCAGCCAACAAGAGCTCAAATTTCAAAGTACCTCCAGGAGGGATATTTATTAACACTGGTTTGCAGCTTGCTCACTATTTTCCTCTTCCACACTCGCTCTATGGTTAAACGTTTGACTCTCACAGAGACCAGCTGGGCACACTGGTAACAACCAGCTCACTGCTGTGTCAAATGAGCTCCAAAAAGATGCAGCTGCATTTTCTGCCTCTCTACCTTGCAGTACAGAAGAGCATTCCAACACCAAGCAGTGTTACAGCACCAGCTGCTACTTGCTAAAGTCAATCTAGCCTGGATCATAAATATCTCCCCAAGGCCTATTGCCTCTTTTAAGCAAATAGGTTGTGTCAGCAAATCATATGTTATTTATTTATTTAGGGGAAGAGAATATATTTTGCCCACCAAGTACTTTCGGGAGTAAAGACTTCCCAATGGTAGCTAGTGCTCAGGGTCTGCAGTCAGGAGCTGAGTCTAAACTCCTAAGCACATCAAGACATCCCTAACTGCCTCTGAACTCACATGCTCTCCCTTTTCAGGGCATTCAGAGAACCAGAGAAACAGGATGATTTTGTCTAGTGAATTAGTAGTGCTTGTGCTGGGGATGTTTCACTTTACATTTGGGAACAGAAACCTTTGACAAGTTTAGTGCTATATTTCCCAGAAAGTCCAGGAATGCAGGGGTTGACTTGGAGAGCTAGCAACATTAACTGCTGAAATGAAAAGCAACTACTCCAGACTGAAGTAGTACCACGTGTCATGAAAGGTCTGAGGATGTCAGGACCTGCCTGGAATACTGTAGCTATGTCATTAATAAAAATGTAATTAAATGCTTTAGCCTAGAATGAAATGGTATAAAGGACTCACATTGGACTTGTATATAACACTAAATCCATCAATACCTGTTCATTAACAACAGTATAAAATACATAAATGCATATCCTAGTAAGTCCTCAGATATGCTCGGCATAGAAAAGCTCCTTGACCATGTATTATAATGTCAGGTGTCCTACAGGACTCAAATTATCATCCCATCAACTTTTTGTTCAGCTACCACTAATGTGCAAAAAACCATCTTCTGCTTAATATGGCCCAGAATGACACTTTTTTCTTATTTTCATAAAATAAAAGAGGTTTTTTTTTTAATTGGTTGGGTTGGTTTTTTTTGCTATATCAAACAAAACTCACCACTCCTACTTTACTGCAGGACTTCTCCAGAAGTTTCCACAGGCAATACTCAGAAAGTGGTAGGCAAAGCTTTCAGCACAGGCTTTCTTTACCCCCAGTCCCAGTGAGTCACTGGGGTAGCAAAAGTTGCAAAAATTACATTTAAAAATTTGGGGAGAAAAAAAATTTGAAAAATAAATTACCATTGAGCACGTGTCAGACAGAATAAGAATTGTCATTCCTCAGAACTCAATCATAGGAGCCTTTTAGACAGAAATCTTCCAGCTGCTCTAGTGGGGTTTTGCGGATTCTTTTTACTTCCTGGGGGGGGGGGGGGAAGTGGGGTAAAAATACAACTATAGTAAGCATTAAAAATAGTTCTTAAAAGCCCCCAAACTGGTCTTTGTTTATCCACAAGAATGACGCCAGAGGGTACGTCTACAATGTCGAGGGTAAACAGATGCTCATTTACTCTGCTTGTGCTTCAAGCAGGATGAATGGGCGCCAGCTGGGAGGCAGAAGCTACAGAGCTGCTATAGCACAGCACTGTGCCAACATACACAGCTGATATATCTGGGTGGCTGGAACAACCACGTAACTGTCTACACTAGCTTGTGCTGAGCCTAAAACTGAAAAAAAACCCCCTTGGTTTGATTATTCTTTGCTGGCATTTTTAGCTGACTAACTTCAGAAATACATTATCACTTCTGCCTGGACTCTTCCTCTCATTAGTATGTGTTAAAAAGTCTCTTAACCCTCTCTAGAGTTAACTAATTCTCTCTAATTTTACTTTCATAAGGTTTTTCACACTTTGGTATGTCCCAGCAGCCACACCACGTGATGCTACAAGCTACAATGCTCATGCAAGTCCAGAAAGGTAAAACTCAGGAGTGTCCCAAGGTACGGGCTCACTCATCCTTGTGTTGGATATGCCGTACTGACACAGATGCTGCAACACCAAGACCAGATTGAAAAACAGAACGTTACTTGGTTGCTTCTATTCTAAATTAACACCGCGTTCTCACTAGCTACAGTGCCTCAGCCACACAGAACTCTCTCAGAGGCACTGCAGAGTTACACTCAATGAGTTTTTCCCTCCAGCTATGAGTTCCCCTGCCATGACCTTTACAAAGAGCCTTCACTGTGGCTACTAGGGAGGCAGCAGAGGGAGGAATTGGGATAGAGGTAAGACAGGCAGTGGAACACTTCTGACAAGCCTGAGGATGACAGGTGGTGTAGTGATGATTTACCATCTCAGCTGAAATGATTTCCTCAGGCAATCAGATCCTGGGGCAATCTGCAGGGAAGTTCAATAGCTACCGACCCCTAAATCTGTGAGGTCCTGCTTGCTCCAGCATTTGGTCCCAGACACTTCTGATTTCTTTGGTTACTCTCTGATAATACCCTCACGACTTCATCATGTTTATGCAGATCTCTAATTAGCCAGAACTCCCCATCCATCTCCCTCAACAAACTCTCTTGATTCAGCTTCTGAATTTCAGTCCCAGTGATAGACAGTAGATTAAATTTATAATCATTTATTCCATTTGGGAGAGATGATGTAGGTAGCAAATGGGAGACAAGTAAAAGGAAAAGAGCAGCACTAGAATTCTGGGACAAAGAGGACTAAAGCTCCACAGGGTGCGAGAGGTCCAGATTGCAGCAGCTCTTTGTGGGCTCATTACCAAGGAGTTGCCACCTAAGAAGCCAAACCCAAGCAGGGTGGCACGGGGTAGCAAAGCCAAATGCCCTCTTGGAAGGCCAGAGAGCAAACATATTTCAGTAAGATAAGCTGATAAAACAATACTTGGCACTTGTACTATCTGCCATGCAATGCATATATATGTAAGAAAACAAAAGTCTGCCATGGAACATAGTCAATGTAATTACATTGTTTTCAGAGGACCAGGAAAATACAGGTAAGACCAACGAGGTTTTTATTTCTTAGCTAGAAAATACACATGACCTCTTCCCTATGAGCTTTGCACTGCTCCTCAGTTTGACCTGTGAAGAAATGCTTATATTGTGCAGCAGGTTCAGCACAGAGCACAGACAGAAGCATCCCTGGGAATCATTAACTCCCACAAAATGAGTAGCACCCAGTCAAACAGGAAGCAAGAAGCAGAGCCAGAGATTACAGAAATATCTTCCCCCTCCTTCCAGGTGGAATTCCTTAAAGCAGCATTATTTTTGATCTCTGAACTAACATTACGCATGAATTAGCAACTCATTCAATCTAGTGATCCTTTATAAGATTCCAACTAATGCATAAAAATAACATGAATGCCTGTTCTGGAATTGAAGGTTCACACATTGGGAACCTGGCCTAGTGTTGTTTTCTCACATGATCATTTGCTCATTTTCCACTTACCACCACCACCACTGTGCCTTTATCTAGGACTTGTATTGGGAATATGGGTGAAGAATGGCCTCCTGTAGGTTCTCGCTCTGTAGAGAATAGTGTTAATAAATCATATTCTCGATAGGTGTAATATTTAAAACCTACCTTGAAAGGAGAGCTGCTAAACTCTTTACACATCTTAATTTTCACTCAAAGTCTCAAATTACATACTTAGAAAGCAGTTCTTTTTAGGCAGCTTGAAAGCCAAACACATTAAGCTTGAAGGTTATAAAGCTACTGGCAATGTTACCTCGCTTTCAGTATCCTTGTTGCTCTGAGAGCACGTTTGCAGTAGCTGTTCGTGACAGATTTACTGGCCCTTTTTAGCTGAACATTTGGGGTTTGTATCTGGAGAACAACATCCACATAAAAGAATCCCAACCCTACCACTGCTTTCATATATGAGAACTGCTTTACGGTGAATAACAATTTGCATAATGATTAAATACAAGGAGTTATTTCTTGTTTTATCTTACAAGAAGTCTTCAGAAATCTGTTTTGAATCATGTGTTGGTTTTAGGTTTTTTTAATTTACCATTATGGGACTAATCTCATTATGAGACAAAGTGAGAACTCCCCTAATATCAAAGTTATAAAAGTTATGAATAATATCATACTGATATTCCGCTTAGATATACAAATTCCAGTGGGTAAAATGTACAAGGATACAAATAGCAGTGGAATAAAATCAACTTATCTAACTTTGATATTTAGAGACACAATTTTCCGAGACCGATAGAGACAGTTAAACTAGTTATTATGTCTTAATTCTTTAAAATTGCTTCTTACATGCATAAGTAATGGACTAGAAAGAGATCGCATGAATTACATTGAATTACGATCAATGAACTGTCCCTGGGAGCACACATGCATTTGTTTGTATTTCATTTGTAGCTTCAAGGAGAATCTAGCTCTAAATACTGGTGAGAAAAACCTTTGCAAAAGGTGAAATCAAACTAGCCATGCTGCTGAAAATAACAACTTTGCAGCCCTTTAGCCAACTTTAGCCAGGATTTGAAATGTCTTAGAACTGCAGCAGGAACAAAACAGTCGTGGTGAAGAAGCCTATGAAATAACCAGCTGCTGACTGAGACAGCTGTACATTTTCAGATCAGAAACCCTGTGAGCCATTACAAATGTGTGGTCTCCATTCCAGATTATAATATCATTTTGTTAATTGGCATTTTATCCATTCTAAAAGAAAGAGGAAAGAATACACTGAAAACTGTTCTGCAAAACTGATAGCAAGCTTAACGGAAACAAGAGCGAAATACTTGCAGCAGGTGCTGCAAACAGAAATCCTGTCCTCCCTCAAGGAAGGGCTCCTCACTTTGTTTAATCACCAGTAGCAGTTATTTTCAATACCATCATCAGTTAATAGATGATGGTATTTAAAACCTATGATGAGGTTTTCCATAATAATTGGGGCTGGTTGATTCAAGTGAAGTCCCTCCTGACTGTGTTTTGATACTGACAGGCTTGCATTATGTCTATACAGTTCCTGAAAAAATCATAGGAGGTGCATGACCATAACATTTTACTGGTGGTACCTCATTAATCTATTAAACTGATGAAATAAGACAGATTATTCTTAGTATTAAACTAATTTCTTGTGTCAGCTGTAAAGTAACAGTAACAAAAAGGTACCTTTCATAAACAATTGCTATTTGCCTTCTGCTTGAAGCAATTGTATGTTGGAGAGAAACAGGTTTTGTTGGAATGGTATTTCAAAAGATTTATCTCAAATAATCAAATGAAAAAAAAAGACAAAAAGGCCAAAGAAGCAAAATACTCAGGTTCAGGCAAAGGACTGCTAACCTGCAGGAATAGCTCCAGTGGGATTTAAATGCCAAGGCTGTTAGTGTCCAGAGCACAAAGGTCTCTGAATGCACTGATCCTATTTTATTTTAGCAGAAGACAGCACCTGACTGCCCAATTTGTGCATAATTTGTTCTCAAGAAGCCCACAGAATACAGTCTAAAGGCAGCTTCAGATCCATGCTGAATATTTGAAGCCACAAAAGTCACGCTAGAGTTCCACTTGCATTTGCAATGAAGAAGATGATCTAACAGCTTAACTTGCACACCTCTATTTGCTTGCAAGAGTCCTCTCCAGCAAGTCAACATCATTATCACTGGATAAAGATTTTACTTCATTTGACCACTGCAACCATCTTAGTATCTTACCCTCAAGGAGGGAGACAGTGACCCCTCATACCTTATGCACTGGGCCCAGAACTACTAACCCCAAAAGTAGTCACAGATACTACATCATTATATCAGTTATAAGTTGATACACTAACAAACATCATGATGTCAGCTATACTCAGACTGTATTTCCATTTTACTTCAGAATCATGATGAATGAGCAGAGATTCAAGCATGATACACTGGTGTTAGATGACTTCAGAAACTCTGAATGTTTTATTTATGCTTTCATTGGCTCTTGATTCATCAGTTTAAATTCTTAATTGTGTACACAGAGAATTTCACCCAGCACACACTCCAGAAACAATATTCAGTGTGAACACTGACAATTATTGACACATGCTCAGAGCTTCTCAGAAAAGGAGGAATTAAAAGTGTGACATATGTATTGTATTAAGCTTCCATAGCTGTGATTATGATGATAAAGCAACATTCCAGTTAAGTTCTTCTGAGCAAATTGAGAAACTAAGTGACCTTTCATTTTTTACAGTAGCATGCTTCTTGGATTGAGGACAGACATCCGAAAGAGCCTCCTGTGGGGAGATATAACGCACTCTTGAACTTGCCAGAACATGTGCCTCTGTGAGCAATGATAAAAGGTCAGTATGTAGCGTGGCACGGCACGGAATGAGCAATGACATGAGAAAGTAAGATGTAGCAAAACTTTATTTTACAGTCTCGGGAATCTTCTAACCGAGCAGCTGTAGCTCAAGAGAATATATACCTTCCAGATCTGCAAAAGGCATTTTTGAGCTGTTCTTTTGTAAACAGAAGTATGTTCCTGATTGCTAGATGTTACAGTTGCTCACTGTTAACGGGATTAAATCATGAAATGGGCCTAAGCAAATCAAAATGGCATTTTAACAAAGAATAGCACCTGAAAAAACCAGCATTAAGATACATAGAAGAGCACTGAAGGTCGTAACGACTTCTTTAGGCACGAGAGAACATCTGAATTTTGATCAGCTGTAATTTTACACCTGAGATCTAGTACAACTAACTATTTAATTCTAACAACTGAGAAAATAGTTCAAACATGCAGTGTAACTAATCTCCAAACCTTAAAGATGTAAAATCAGAAGAAATAGATATCTTAGCAGCTGCAGAGCATATAGAAATATTAAGTAAATGTGCTGTGGATCTCCAGAAACACGCTGTAATTGAAGCCACCCTACAACACACACAGATACACACATTAACTATGAATTTCACACATCTATAAAGATTACAGTGAGTAAACTTCAATATCGATCTCTTACTCTCCAAATACTCTCCTGTTTTCTGTTCAACACCAAACATTTTACACCAACCCTTTCCTTGGTTCCATGGTCTGTAGCACTAAAAGGTTTGAGGCCGGTGCTTTACAACTAACCTACCCACTTGTGGGGACTTTGCTTCCTTCTGTCTTTAGTGACCCAATTAATGAACATACGCCTTAAGGGCTCTTCAAAACCAATTTTTCATGCTGCTAAGCCAAAGCATTGACTTTATTCATGAGTGTCACAAGCAGTGGAAAGCTCTGAGGATTCTCCAGCAAGATGAGATGTTTTACTTGCAAATTAATAATGCAAATTTCCTTAATAAACACCAGTATTCACCCAAGCTAAGAGCTGAGATTTACAGTCACACTTCTGTTTGTTTCAATACATACAAGAATGGGCTTAGAGAGTTCATCCTAACAGACTTAGCAAAAGGAATGAGGCGAAAATCTACCCTCTAAGAAATATGTCCTGAAATGGTCCCATCTCACTTTATTAAATATTTGTTGTTGCAGACAGGCCCAGATTTAGCATTATCTTCACAGCACCCAAACACAATATTTTTCCTGATTTTTAGCTCCTTTCTGCTTCCCTGCTGTTCTGGAAGGTGATCTCCTCAAGTGCAGAAGTGATTTGCCTTCATTCAAAACTGCCTTCACTTACTGGTTTACAGCTTATTGTATCTAGTTCTGCACGTTAAATCTAAAATTCCTGCCTCAAAAAATCATTAAAACCTCAAACTAAGGTGGGGAGGCAAAGATTCATTAATCGTAAATCTTCATAATTCAGGATTTTAAGACCTTCAACATCTTCTGAGTGCCTCTTCAATTTTACAGCTTTTCTCCTGAAGGCTTGTACTAAAGAAAACTGCACAATTACCTGTATATCTTTTATTTCTTTCTGCAAGGTTCAGTGGTTCTACATTTTACAAACACTGTAAAGATGTCTCTGCAATTGCTGGCAACTGCAGCAGCAGAATGAGTGTTTAGTGAAGATTGTTAGCAGTTGTTTTTCTTCTGTGACTATTGCTTCAACTTTAGTATGCAACTCCCTGAAAGATTTCTCATTACTTATGTTTCTTCACCTTGGCTCAGATTTTCTTCTTGGTTTTGCATTCACTCAGACTACAAACCCCTTTGCTCTCACTAAGTTGTTAAATTTCTCTCAACTTCATACTGGGTTTCAGCCACCTGCATAAAATATTTTCATAAAAGAGCTTTCAGTTACTGTCTCCTCTTTCCCTTTTTCATCCAAATAACTATAACTTGATTTTCAGGATATGCATCCAGGTTTTTTTATTTCCTCTTATCATGGCTTTCGCCTGGATTTTTGTCTTTCTGCAATTAACATCTCCAATGTATTCTCACTTACTATCTTTCACAGTGGCATTCTTTAACATGGTTTAGGAAAACAATTCCTATTCTGCTTTCTATCTATCTCACTCTGGCTGTCATCTAGATACCATGATTTTTCACTGTCTGTCCTGTCGCATTTGATGGATTCTCAGCACAGTTTCTGTCTCCTATATGTCCTTGATATCTTTAATTACCTACTTCTCTGTTTAATTTGCACTCACTGGGATAGATTATATTCTTGGCTACATCTGTATAAATCACAAGTAGGTGAACTGAAAATTAGCACATTTGTGCAGATGTAAAAGTGATAGAAATGAGAGCAGAATACGGACTAAAGAATTAACACCTAATTTATTTCTATACAAATGTAACTGATTAAGAGAAAATTACTAGAATTAAATGGGTAGTGGCTGGGTCAAAGAGACTGTTTTCTCCACACTTCAATTCATGATCTCTCTCTCCTGCTGTCTTGGGTATGTTGTGGCAGCATTTTCTATCAGAAGTTGCTTTGATGGCCTGGATTTTGAAGCAGAACTAGCTTTTCACTTCTAAGTTAAATGTATTTCACTTCAGGACATACCTGGGACATACTCTGTGCTGTAAGAATTGGAAGTGTTCTTGCTCCTCTGCAGCAGTCCTTGTACAGCAAACAGAGACTTCAGTTTCTGTTGTGTTTTGGGTTGTTTTTTTTTCTTCTACAAACTGACTGTCTATAGGGGAAGCTGATGTACTGTAAGGTTGCATAGGAATGAACAACAGCTTATTCTGGGGATGTGTTCTCGGTGCTCACAAAACCTACAAAATTATTCTTATAAGAATAACTGGATGGGCTTTCCTGAGGAACTAGTTGCATTATATGCAGACAGGACTTCAATTCGCTTGACAGCCAGCCACAACTGAAATGTGTTTTGGGAAATATTAGCAGAAACAAGAACAGCTCTTCTCTCAAAACACCCAAGTTTTGTTTCTCAAGCCAAGACATATTAGGCTATCTGGGCAGTCATTAGCTGTGGAATGGTTTAAAGTTTATTTCAGTTGCTGCCTCTTAAGTGCCATTTTCTCTCTACAGTAAAGATCCCATTCCCCATACCCAACTTGAATTAGGGATGAGCAAAAATCTGAAAGTAAGATAAAGCTGTGTGTGAAGCATAACAGAACTCAAGCACAGGACAACTGAAGTAGACTCAACTTGGAAACCATTGCAAAGAGAATGGAGAACCCATTTGGAAAAGCTATTTGCAAGCAGCTCGGTTTCCCACACACTCAGGCCCGCTCAGCAGCCAGGCTACAGCAAAGCAGTGTATCTCCAGTGCTTCTGTGCTGTGTATTCACATCTGTGCTCAAGAGAGGCTGCCAACATCAATATTGGTTGTGCTGTCCAGTCCAAAATACACTATATATGTCACAGATTTGTGACAGTTGAATCACCCGATACTGAATACGGGGCAAGTGCCAGAGCTCAGTGGCAAGAGTGTGAGGGAGGATTGTTAGTTTCTCTCAAATCTTTTCTAGAAAAGAAAGACATTTTCTTTGACCAACACATGTTAGGGGGTGATGGGCAGGAATTTGGTTTTCAGGGATAGTTACTATTCTGGATGAAAATCCACAGAATTTTTCATTGTATCAGAAGACGCTAATTTCATCTTTTTAAAAACCAAACAGAAAAAGGCACACAAAACCACACACTCCCCAAACCCAGGCTTTTTAATATGCTCTATTTGACATATCTGGTTTCATTCAAACAATTAAACTTAACATTTCAAATAACAGAGGTAAAACAAATGCAAAATATATCAAAGGTAGATCTTTGGGAGAATATGTAATTTCCATCTTGACTGTCTCTGTGTGTGTATGCAAGAGAGGGAAGCAATGCTGCAATCTGTTCACTGGCATTTCTGACAGTCATAGTAAAAGGGAAACAGATACTGAGAAAGGTTCTTCAGTTGCACTGATGCTGCCTAGTTATCACTACAGGATAGTAATGGCATCACCAAAAGTGGAATCTGATCCATTTTTCTTATATAATAGTTGGTTTTAGATCAAATATAAATTGCAGAGGTTTAGGCTTTCCATTATGTAATTTAATTGCCATCCTCTCCCTCCTTTACACAGAATAAAGATAAATGCCTTTTTGGCTTCTTATTTTGTATCCTTCAGACAGATAAAGCATGGATGAACATATAAAACACTAGAGCTGTTGTGTCCTGGTGAGAGTGAGGGGATCATTTTCTTTGCCTCTTCTGACCTGCTATAGAAAACTATAGCACATTAATCATTTCTGAGCCCAGTCCCAGTGTGAGGTGGGAGCAAAGTAATTTACTGTGTCCTCATTAGGATTTTCTTTCATCAGGCTTTTATATAGCTTAGTGGAAGAAACTAATACCTATAAACTTAACACAAATGTACTTCTGTTGAGGCTATGTTGCTCTTACTCAAAAGAAGAAATTAATAAATAAGTCTCTCAAATAAGCATCCATCATGTAATAAATCCTAAACTCATTCATGCTGTACATTGAACTAATTATAGTAGAAATGTTTCTTCCCTAATACACAACACATCTGTAAGCACTGAGCACAGTGATGTTCATAATTCAAATGCCCACCCAGATTAGCCAAAACAGACAGATTCATGGATATCATTAGTGGTGAAACAGATTAACCACATGCTGTTACTTTTAGAATAAACCCTCCATCTTTATTCATGATGCACTGTCCTTCTCAAAGCTGTATGAACAGCCATGACTGTATTGCAGTGAGAGCATTTACTTCCTCGGGAGTCAGTGGTACCGTCTAGAACACAAGAACCAGGTTTGAAGACACTGCAGGGCAGCATTGCACTGGGAAGGGAATGGCAATACCTGCCTCCTTACTGGCAAGAGTGGGCCGTGTTTTCACAGCTGTCTGAACCTGGAAAAGGCTGAAAAAATATCAGCCGCACCCTCTGCCATTATTTTTTCCTGCATCATCTCTTCCCTGTCTCAGCACAAGCACTTACACAGCTCACTACGTGGTAACGTGGATCAGGAGGTGCGCTGATTCAAGTTTTGGGTGGCATATCTTTCTCTCCGCCTCCTATTCCTATTCATCGTTCCCAACCCACTGGATCTCCTTTGGGAATGCTAAGAACAGCTCAAGCCCTGATGGTACTGAGCAGAGCAGTACCTAGCTGCTATAGGTACTTTCCAGGGCGCAGAAGTGTTTGTCATTTGGTAGAGGGGCAGAACTAATAGATGACCTCAGAGCCTTCTGCAAAACCACTAAGGAGAGAACGACGAGCCAAGAGAGGAATTCAGCTCCCTCTCCACCCAATAGGATTCAAAACACACCACCTGCTTCTCAGGAAAATGTTGCGTCCACTTGACTTGTGTCTGAAAGCAAGAGAAGCAGGAGGTGGCCTCCAGTGCTCTTGAGTTTTCTAACAGAAGATGCATGAGCTCAAAACAAGCAATTGCATTCTCTGTCACCCTAGGTAGAAAGTTTTTCTTTGCTGAGAACTATGTCTTGACTGACAATGAATAATAGTTCACTATCACATAGAAAAATACATAATGCAGCACCCAGCATAGTATTTAATGCACCTAAAGGGCTAAACTCATCCATTCAATCTGCCTGTTCAAGTCTCACAAAGCATCTGTAAACAACAGTCACTGGCCTATTAACACAATCGAACAGCACGGGTTTTTTTATTGGGAACTGGCCAAAACAAGCAGAAGACACCAAGGAAACTGATCCTCCATATTCCTCTGTAATTCCCTTTAACACATCATGAATTCACACACTAAGACATCCATATGTATTATTACTCTTCTCTACACATTTGATTCTACTCATGCCTTGGTGATGCAGAGAACATACTGAAGTGAACATCCAGACCCTGGAAGGTGTTACTGAACCTTTGGCTCTCATGTTGCTCATTTTGTGGGTAGGAAACTCTGACAGTGCTTGCACATCCCAACTGTGGGATACGGAGGTAAGTAATAAAACCGATAACTTTTCTAAGCATTACTTTTAAGTGCTTCAGTCTGGTTTCAGGTCATTTCTGGCTCCAATATCTTCTTTTTCACAGAAATTTCAAGGCTGTTTGCTTCAAATTATGCAGAAGCAAAACACTCACAAACCCAACAAAGCAGTTAAAGCACCATGCTCAAGAATTTCAAGTGGAAGGGAGGTCAATGGCAGTCAACTTTGTCACCACACGTCAAAAGATCTGCAACACACTGTGCTGACGTATACATTAGCTTGTACCTCTCTAAAAACAGTGGAAATGGTGTGCTTGAAACCCATAGCATTGCAATACCTATGCAACAGGTCTGGCTAAAAATGTAGCTGGGTCTCAAGACTCATCAGGATAACAGCAGTAGATAGAACAACAAATCATAGAGGAAAGACCTTGAAAGGAAGGTGGTGTGTGTCTCAGCCTGCTAAACAGAACTAACCACAACAGTAAGTACTTAGTGGGTTCAGACTGAGTTGAATCCTTGAATCCTTGCCACTTTCCATACTCACAGGTTTTTATTGTGCCTGGTGTTTACACATGCTTTGTTCAGTGCTTGCTGAGAGAGAGCATGTAATGATGCTGTAAAGGGTCAAGGCCTCATTAGACTTGTATAAAATTAGTGAAAATTCCAACCAGGTATGCTGGAAAGGGATCTTCCAAACCATACAGACAATTTTTATGCCAAGTTTCAAACCTAGCAATGCTCCTGTTCAAGAAAATGCTTAGAGTATTTCCACAGAAGGAACTCCGAATATTCTACCTTCTCCTACAAATGAAAACCAAATATCTTGGGAGGAAGGGGGGAAGAAAAGAAGTTGGCAAGAGACCAAGTGTAGTATTATTTAACTGCATTAGGAAGCTCTGAAGGTAGCTGAACTGGAAACAGATCACAGCTTCTACTCCAGGCACTTTCTTTGAAATTCATAATCCATTTATTTCTCATAATTCAGGCTTTTCATAAACAGACAGGACAACTATTTCTGTACTTCTACGAATGTTGCCTCACTCACACCTTTTACAAACCAGGAGGCACCAGCGAATGCCACCATTAGGGCATCAATATTCCATCACTGACACCGGTGCAAATTCAGAAAAGGAACAGCATTCAACTTTCCAAAACCACGGAAATAACTGGGCTTTCTTGTGGTACCCCTACTTACTGTACCTTCCTTGGAGTATAACAGGAAGTATCACATGACTTAATCGCCAGCTCTAAACATGTTTTCTTTAATGCTAATTCCCTACTTGCTTTAGCATTTCCTGTTATTTAAAATGCTGAATGCAAGTGAAACAAATGCACGCATAAGCAAAAATAAACAACGCCACTTCCAGACATCAATACACACTGGCAAATACACAACTGTAATAATGGGCACATTATATATTCCTAATGTTTCTCATTAATCAAATCTTGTTTGTATTAGAAGAAGGAAATAACTGTATCCAAATTAACTTGCCAATATGATAGCCATTAATAATAATGGAGAGTGAAGACTCATGGAACGTAATCATATTACCAAAGTAATAGTGGTACAAAAATAAAACGTGATAAAGTTGATACAAGGAGTGAAACAATGCATTCTCAGCGGCATATATAAAGGGTAGTTTGCGAGTTCTTATTTCTGTAATTATAACTCCTTAGAACTGAAGATATCTGTAGTCCACTCAACAGCTCAGAGGGGCAGATACTCCACAGCGTCACAGTCGTCTTCCCCACTGGCTCATCTTTCAGCACATGGGGACAGCCTGCTCCTGCACCTTTAAGATTTCCTTCTGGAACAATGTGCAGCCTTCCTAGACTCCTTTGCCCTTCAGGACATCCTCTCAAGGGACTCTGCCAACCAGACTCCTGAGCATGGCAAACTCTGCCCTCCAAAATCTAGGGTAGCGGTTCTGCTGATCTCCTACTTACTTCTCCGAGAATCAAAAACTCTATCATTCCATGGTCACTATGCCCAAGATGGCATCCAACTACCAACTACCACATCACCCACAAGTCCTTCTCTTCACAAACAGACCCAGCAGAGCACTTTCCTTAGTTGGCTCAGGAAGTTTTCTTCCACACACTCTAGGAACCTCTTAGACTGTTTCTTCTCCACTGTATTACTTTTCCAGTGGATATCTGGTAAGTTGAAGTCCCCCATGAGAACAAGGGCTGAGACTTTTTCCAGCTGTTTATAGAATATTTAGTCTGCCTCTCCAGCCAGGTTGGGTGGTCTATAATAGACTCCCACCATGCTATCTGCCTTGCTGGCCCCCGATTCTTGCCCATAAACACTCAACTCCATTGTCACCATCATTAAGCTCTAGACAACCAAACACTCCCTAACACACCCTACCACCTCTCCTTCCTTGCCTATCCTTGCTGAGGAGTTTATAGCCATCCATTGCTGCACTCCAGTTGTAAGAGTCATCCCACCATGTTTCTGTTGATGGCAACTACCTCATAGCTTTCCTGCTATGCAACAGCTTCCAGCTCCTCCTCTTTGTGGCCCATGCTGTGTGCATTGGTGTAGACGAGCTTCAGTTGGGTTATGGATCCCACCAACTTCTTTGGGGTACAAGCTCTAATTTCTACATGACCAGCCTCAGATGCTCCTGTGGTTTCTAACACATCAATAATCCTTGTGCAGAACATATGGAGACAACTTTCATCCATATCTTTCCTAAGGTAACAATATGATACACAGCAGCAGAGAAACCAGCCATTTACTTTATGTAATTGGATTGAGTAGAAATAGACCCCATCAGGTATAAAAAAAATAATCATTTTTCATAGCTACACTAAATTTCTAGTCTAGTTTCCTAAGGATACACTGTTTATACATTCCTTCTGTGTTACTGTTTGTGTACAAGTCTTTGCCACCAAGTTCTGAATACATTGATTTTTAAATCAGTGTGATAGAAGGGTAGGGCTTCTCAAAGATAACTACATCCCAACATGAGAGAGAGATGAGAAAAGAGCTTTTCTAACTGCCCCTAATAGAATACTAAGTGAGAGGCTGTGGTATGAACACATATATTATTCATGTGCCCGAGGCACTATGAAAGCTGGAAATGCTTTCACATGGCACAAATCTGTAGGAAACAGAGCCTTGTTATTTTGCTGCTCAGAGAATATTTGTTCATTCCAACCTAATTATCAGTGGAAACACTGCAGATTTATCTATATTTTCCAGTTCCACATGTGTGATTGTAAGATTTTGGCATTTGGCCTACAGCTGACAGTGGATGCAAGCAACATGAAAAGCCTGATGCAATTGTAGGACTATTCTCCACTCTGTGACCAATTAGTCCACTTGCTATGATTTCAAAACTGAACACGCACAAAGACTAAAAAGTGGCAAGGTTCTAGCAAGCTTAGTTATCTTAAAAAATACAATTTACAAAGCATTTTGGGACCTAAGTCCACCTACTCACATGGCTCTCATTGGAGGTAATGCAGCATGTTCATAACACTTTCAAAACAGAAGATAATTTACTCTGTAGATCTCTGAAGAAAACATGATTATCCCAGCTGGGAAAAAGACAACCTAAGTCTCCTGCACTACTCTGACACATGGTAATCAAATGTTTCTCACCTATATGAAGGAGTATACCAGAGGCCAATACCCAAAACAGCCAGTTGGTGAAGGATCTTGACCAGCCGAAGCTAAGATTTCACACAAGGCATAGGTACCACTTGACAAGCCTGTTACTATTTGTCTGGTTTTCATTCAGACTGCCACAGTAGTAAGCGAGGAATGAGTGAGGAAAGTGATGGCACGGAAATACTGGAGCAGTTCTAGACACTACGTACGGAGCTGCTGCAGGCAGCTGACAGCATCAAAGACAAGCAGTGTCAAAACAGGTCAGAAAAATCATTTCTTTATAGGAATCGAAGATGTGATTGAAAAATTGTTTTACTTAGGGTATATGAGCTGAATTCTTGTTATCGACCTGTCAAGAAGCCATGTTGCTTAGGAATTCCTGAAGGTAGAAGAAACTATAAGCATGTTTTGGTTTCTTGGGGCTTTTTTAACGCTATAAAATTTAAAAAGGAGACATTTCAAAGCAGCCACTAATAGATGGATTTTGCCACCTTTTCACATCCCAGAACCACTCAAAAAGCAAAATGTGATTTACACTGAGTAATGGCAAAAGTAAGGCAAAGAAACAAACTAGCAAAATTCCAGTACAAAAACCCAACAAAAACCTCAAAGAAACAAAAGAAAACTACATTACGATGTTTATGCCAATAAATAAGACTGCAGAAGTCTGCAACTTTTCTGGTTGCTTGGCTCAGCAGCTCGAGCAAAGGTGTGAGAATACTCGGTTAGGGTCAGCACACAACTGCAGGTTTATTCCCACTCGTGATTAAAGGCATTCTCTGACAGGCTGCAGCCCCCTGCTCTGCCTTGGAATTCAGCGTTTATTTGCCTGCTGAAAATTTTCCAATTTGCATAAGATACTTAAATATTGATTTATCCAAAAGGCCAGACAGATAATTTTTCTTTTGCCAGCTGGATAGAAAAGTTGGAAGACAGCCCAAACAGACCCTAACACAGGCTTTCATTAATATGAAATGTAACACTATTAACCAAGGAGTCAGAGAACACATAGCATAAAATACATTGCTAAATATCTCACAGTCTAGGGATATGAAGGTTAAACCTCTAAGCAGGAGAAAGATTTTAGCAGGGCATGCCACATCTTTGATTAGGTGCATTCTGTTTTGAAAGAGCAGCCCTCCTGAAACAGTGCACTTTTACTGGAAGGAATGAAAACACATACTTGCCAAACACCACATTTGCCCAAAACACAGTGCAGGAACATGCAGCTCTGTGATTACCAGAGCAGAGAAATGCCACAGTTGGCTGTTCATCTGCATAGCTTACGGAGAATGCAAGTAAAAATGTGATGTAACATGGGAGTCCAGGTTATGCCTGGAGACATGCAAACGCCTCCATTAAATCTCCAGTCCACAGTCCACGTTAAGTCGTGGCAACAATGCCTCACAATACAACGTTCCTTGTGCTTTTAGTCAAATAAATAAATAAAACCTGCTTAAAAATATCAATTTTGACGTTATAGTTGAAACCTCATCTTGTCTCTAGTGACAGCAGGACAGCTGAGGTCATTTCAAGTTGCAGATCTCATTATTTTAGCATGGAGGATCTTGTGGTCAAAAATACCTCAGTGCATATTCTTGAATCCTGATATAACATGAACAAGTTAATAACTATGTTGTCTGAAATACCCAAAACAAAGGCTTACTGTAAATTTCACTTGCTGCTGTGCATTTATACAAAAACAAATAATAACTGCTCTGGTCAAGTAAGGGTGTTTACTACTAGGCTAAAGCATCCTATTGCACTTGTTTGGTCAGGAACACAGGTCCCTTCCGTAGTGGCCTGAAGATCTTGAGAATTATATTTCCTTCAGGATGTATAAATTTACGTATTACACTCCTAAATCATAATCTTTTCCCAAAGCATGGAGACAGGGGCTCCACACATTAGGTCATGTAACAACCTGACACAAATGGTTTATTTCCCATCCTGTGCTGGGCTATGTAGGTAGAAGTACTCCTGCATGAATAGTGGCTCATCAGGGCACCCACTCTACATTTTCTTGGTCTTTCTTAAAAATACGATCATGTTCTTTTACAGAGGGTTGAGATTTATGGCCTTTCCTGTCCACTATTTTTGCTTCGATCAATTTTGAATTATACAGCAAGAAAGCTCCAAGAGAACAACTTATAACAAAAGAGTCAGACAGTAACTGCAGTAACAGGTTTGAGCCCCTTCTTTATCAAAGCACACAAAGAAATGCTGCACTCTCTGCCTGGATGTCTCTAGAATTCAAACACTGATATAGAGCACCTTACCCAGCTCTGCTGCTAGAGTTCCTTTTGAAGAGCTTTAAAATAAAATGTAAATTGAAATTATTTAAACTAATGACCTTTAATCCTGTGAAATGGGATTAAACAGCAGAACAGACTTTCCCCATCAAGAATACACCTGGGGACCTCAGGCCCTGTCTGCTGCTCTGACTGCAGCAGGATTTGCCTCATCCTTCCTGAGTGCTTGTCCCTGGTAGCTGCAAACTGAGGCTTTCTGCATAATACGGTTCTTGCCTACTTTGGATCTCCTCTTGGACTAAATTTGAAGGTCAGCTCCAACACAGCACCATTTCCAGGGCCCAGCCTTTTACAGTCCTATGTTAAAGGGTCTGGCCCTTTATCTGGAATGCCGCAGGACCAAATCCTTGGGCGTTTTATTTAAATGATTTAATTAGGGGGGAAAAAAAAAAAAAAAGATTATTATGTTTCTATTAGGAAAAATGCAAAATGAAAAGTCTCACCACCTTGAATGGCTTTCCAAAAATACCTTCTACTATGTGTTTGGTGTTCTCCCTGGGGATATATCTGTCCTGCAGAGAATACAATTATTGGAGAGAGGGAAGTAACACGCCTCTCCAGAGCCCCCACAGAATTTCGCCCTGTAGTTTTCCTTCTCTAATGCTTAACCATGACAAATTATTTTGCAGCCTAAAGACCAATCTTGTCAGCTTTCAGTCCACTTTTATTGATAAACCCCTTTTCTCTCAGAAAATAAAACTCAATCTTGTACATAACTTTGCTTAAGTGGACTGAGATTTCACCTGAACAATTTATCATCCTTCGATAGAAGGCAACACCAATCTTATCAGCATGGTTTGGGTGCCAAGAGTTCACTTAGAATAGTTTGTAGCAGGCTGTCTTATTGAAGCTGGGTGACCTGAGGTCAGCGCTGATTGTGTATTTATTGATGTGGGTCTTTCCTGGGCAGTTGTTTTGAGAAACACAAAAATAAACAGAAAAAACTACACATAGGAAACAGCTTTGGAGAGAAACCCATAATAGCGCTGCAACATGAGCCATTATTTACAATACCTTGTCCCCTCTAATGAACAACGTTGCTGTTGGGGGTTAGAATATCTCCCACAAATAGTGTCTGAGGACCAAATTTTACATGTATCCTAGATTAGGTTTAGGGAATGTACTTCCTTTGTTATCTTAATGCTTCAAAACTATTAAAAGTTACAAATGTGAGCAGATTCCAATACTGGAAGGATTACTTTAATACTGCATTGCTTTAATATTAATAGCACTGAAAAATTAATTTTAAGAAAGTTCATTCAGTAGTTTCCTTAATTCCGTCCAGTGTGGGTTTTTTACTTGTAAGGGATAAGAATACACTCACAGCTCTTGTGAATTCCAAAATAGTGATCTATTGAGAAATCTCAGTGTGACAATGCAACACAGATTACAAATGCCTTGTACTTCTAAAGCAATTCTAAATTTAAGGAAAATCTCAAAATTTCATTCACAAAAAACCAAAACCCAATTCACCCCCAAAAACCCTCCTATCAAACGGAAAGAATTTTTATTTTATGGTCATATTTTAATAGAAAATATTTTTACACAGACATCCCGTGAAATACAGAGAACAAAAATATGGAGCAAAGCTATAGATTTATTTTACAATATCCATTCTGAAACTTTGGGTTTACCATTGAATTAAAGGAGGTCAAGATTTCAATGTGAGTAACTATGCAAGAAACCTTTCAATACACTATGACTTTTTAATTGATAACCCATGGAAAACAGAATGGCCTCAAAGTACTTTTCCTTTAGCTCCGAAACAGTTCTCTGAAACCGGATGCTCTTCTCAGTGTGTTTCCTGATCACTCTTTCTTCTCCGCACTTTTTCTCTAAGTTGACTACTTCTAATGAAAAAAATCAAAGCTCAAAATCCTGCCTGAATCAGCATCACTTGCAGAGAACACATATAAATGAATATTGGATAAACTGCAGTTAATACATAACAGGTTATCAATGTACTCCAGATATATATAAGCATTCCAGCTCCAAAAAAATCTATCTGCCAATTAAAACAACAATAACGAATGGAAGCTTATTCCACCATAAGCACAGCAGTAGAGAGATATGTAATAACCAGTTCTGCATATAACAAGGTAGTTTATTTATTTATAAGCAAGAAGCTATTCCAGTAATTGTCAGATACATCCTACTACAGTTTGTCTACATCTAGCCAAAGAATTACACATTCTGAAGTGATTACACTTGAGTGAAACCACATTCATAACCCTTAACCCCAGTGTCCGAGTTCTTCTGGTGGATTTTTTTACATAATGGATACTTGGAAGCTATAACATCTTTAGCTTTAAATTACTCGAGTGGACAATTAATTATCTGCTGCTCCCACAATGTGGGGATGCATCACCATAAACTATCGATGTTTTGTGAAGGACAATAGAGCAGATAATGTTTAAATCTTTCTTAAAAGCAAATAACTCTGACTTGGCTAATTGTTAAGAGCAGTGATTTCAATTTAATTGAATGGAAATAAAGCAGTTAAGCATTTAAGACTTCAATAACCTTCCTAAAAATCAATGTTTCTTTTAAACTAGCTTCCTAGCCAGGCCTAAGATCTCACAGCTTCAAAGAAAACAAAAATGAATTAGACTACAATGCTGCATATTTTTGCTTTTCACACAGGTTCCCTAAAAATCCATGCCTGAAAAATTGTTTAAAAGATCTTTTTTGGAAAACTTTTTAAACTAAGTAAAAAAAACCCCAAAAAAACAAAAACCCAAATGAAAAAAGAAGAATCAATATTTTGCTGGGGACCAGACTGCACGGAATGATTACTGCTTGCATGCATATGTGTGGCTGTCAAAGAATGACCGACTGCCCAGATGTCCGATGGTCAAGATCAATAGTTTCTTTAAAAGGAGACAGATTCGTGGAAGGTATTGGATCCAAATAGTTTATTGGTTTGTGCTCATCCTTTTGTTTAATGGCAGCTCCCAGAGTCACCTTGACCATTATTCTGCAAGTTGACTTTCAAGTAACTTGTTCATCACATGGTCTTTTAAAAATACTCTTCAAAAGCACTATCTCCCTTGCCCAAAATGTTTAAAATATGGGTGATGTTACATACTTCAGCATCAGAAGATGGCACTTAATCAGAGTTATGCTATAAGGAAACTTCACAATTTACTTTCAGCCTCTGGAGCAATCCTTTATCTCTGGACTTTGCTATTTGTTGGAAATGTGTTAGATTTGTGGTGTTAACTTTTGTCAAAAGGGCTGGTCACTTATTGTCGTCCAGTTAAACATCCAAATGTCTGTGGGCCCATCTCAAAGTTGGGCCAAATCTCAGAGTTTACTACAGTGGTCTGGAAGATCATATTCTTCTATTATTATTTGATCATAATCCAAACAGTCATCAAGTGTAGTAGGTAGCCTTCACTGCTCCATGGTTCATGTAGCACTGAAACACAGATTGGCTTGATTCATAACAGCCTTTCTAGCTTCTGGCCAATTCAGTTATTCTCTTTACAACATCCTCAGTGTCTACCTGTGTCTTTACCCCCCTCCACTTTGTAGCGAAAAAATTCTTTTTGAATAAACCATTAAATCATGAGAAACTTTCAGGAAAAAAAAAAAAATCAAAACAACCTTTCAGCCAAAAATCTAACAAAGAAATCAGCAAGTCAGGTTTCTGAAAGGCACCTTGCTTGCTTCCTGCAGTGTCTGGTGTTATAACAGGGTGTCAGGCCATACCCAGGTCAGCTGGTTTTGCTATAGTAGACTGGACTGAATTCTGGTCTCAGTTGCTCTGGTGGCACAGCAGAGTGCACAGGGCAGCCTCCTGCACCCATCATATCAACACACACACAAGGGAAGCTGACAACACCAGTATGGGACTCAGTCAATGATGCCAGAGCCCGCCTCAGGCTTAGGTGCATCACACCACGCTCCTCACTGCAATGTGATCTTTTCTGTGTGCATCAGTTGCCAAAACCTGTAAAATCTCTAAATGACTTCTTGACAATCTTACTTCACATTTATAATCATGTCTCAGAAATGTAGAATACACAACCATCATTAAAACAAAGCTAGGATTAAATATAGTGTCAGAGGCTTGTCAAAGATTTTTAGCTGTGAGGATTCAGCTTCATGACTTGAAACCATGGCGACTGCATGATAGACAAGCTTGTATTCTCTTGGTAGGAGAGAAATGGGGAGATTCAAGACACACAGTACCTTACTTCAGTTTACGTTTATTCATTGGTTCTGGAAACAGTAGCAAGAAAAGCAGAGAACATCTTGCAACTCAAAAAAGCTTGAGAAAAAGCAGCAGCAATTCTTACACAGAATTTCTTTCACCTTATCTGCTTAGGCACCATGCATACCTCCTGTTGGCACCATGCTATACTCTCTGCATCAATCACTGCTCTGAAACTGTTGCTTTCTCCACCTAGTTATTTGTTTCGCACACCACTAAGAACTACCTACAAGGTAACGCCATGCCACTAGGTCAGGAAAGTGAAATGGCCACTTTTCTGACCACTGTTTTACAAGACAAGCAGCAAAATGCCATTACAAAAGCTGCAGCGAGCAGACATGCAAAATGCACTGCTCTGAGGAAGGCAGGCACATAATAGATCAAATTTGATATCAGCTATTCAAACACTGCTTGCAAGTTTCCCACACTGTCTGTGGAGAAATATAGAGTATACACACCATGCAGTAGTTGAGAAGCTACTATCAAAGCCTCAAATTCCAGAAAAAGTCCCATTACCCTATGTATCCTTATGGGCTCCTTCCCCAACATGTCCTATTTTCACTGATCTATTCTCTTCCACATTCAACCTCCCATCATCTAGTTATTCCTTCTCAACTGTACTGCACTGTGGGTCGATAAGTTCTGCAGAACAAGTTTAGCTCTTCGGATGCCAGACAAAACATCATGTCTTTTTGCACTTCAGAAGATTTAGAATCTGATTCTATACTAAATCCCAAGTAAAGCCATCAAATTTAACAGTATGTGTTATTACATGGGTATTACATTGTATTTATTACAGAGATCAGAATGCTGTCTTTGTCCTGCTTATGTCATCAGGATATAAGCTATTTTCCTTATGCCAAGCGAATACCACAGATCAGGCTAAATTTCTCACTTGAGCTACGGTTACTTGGTCACTTTCATCTGCCATGAATCTTTGTTGCCACAGAACAGTAAACAGGGACATTCATATCTGTATCAGACTGAAAACTCATCTCTTCTTCAGTCAGCCTGGTTCTCAGTTCTCGGATCTGACTTCCTACACTGCCACAGAGCACTTGGAGCAGCACAGGGAAGGAATGAATCCTCTCAGTGCCAAGGAGAGATGTTTTAAATTATTTTTTAGAATAAAACAACCAGGTAACCATGGCTGCGGCTCCACTGGTGTGAATTACCAATCTGCTAACACCCAAGTGGAAACACTACTTCCACAGTGGGCACAGTCTAACAATCAGAAGCAAATGAGTTAGCACTTCTTAAGGTAGGTATCACCTGGAGATGAATAATGGATAACTAGACTACTTGTGGATTCCTACTGTATACCCAAAAGCAATGTGGGATTCATTTGCCTGCCTTCTATTGCAGAGCTGGCCACAGGTGGGGTTAGGGCACACTATCTGCATAGAAAAATAAACAGACATATCTTATTTTGCCATAGTTTGTATTTCTATAACCCCAGCACATTATCAGCACTAGTAGCAAAAGTCAAATAAATTACTACTCATGCAAACACTCAGCACAGCAATAGCATTTTCCCTGCGTGAATTTTAAAAGGTTTTATTGATATAAAATCGTATGGGTTTATGTAAATTAATTAGGGCTCATAGTAAGCGTAATACACAAAATAAAGGCTGTGCCATTTCCAGAGGTTAGATTTAAAGATGAAAACTTGATTTCAGTGTTATTCACCTTCCTTTACTAACATTCCACTTGGCAAGAAAGCGATGCCAATTTTCAGAGCTTTTTCTTTTGTCATCATTTTTATCACAATCCCATGAGAAATTTAACAACAATGTTACTATACTAATTTCTTCACTTTTTTTGCAGATGTATTTTGTTTATACTTCATCAATATGAATTAGCAGCCAGTCCTTGGAGAAATAAGTGCTTTGAGTGCTTTAGTTTCTTCAAAGTGAGTCAGACTAGCTTGGTAGTCCATCACTGTGTTACTCTAAGTGGCATATTGGCACCACTGTCAGGTGCCCTTCCTGTGTCTGGAACAAATGTCTCTCCCATCAGATAAAAGCAGTTCACTTCAACATAGGGGAAATATGCAGTGTTTATTAAAATAGTGTCAAGTATGCTCCATCAACTGCCAGAGAACAGCTTTATCATCTGAGTGACAAATACTGCTAACAGCTGCAAGGGAAAGCTACTCCGATGTTCCCTAAGGAATGCAGCTTCTAGCAGTCTGTCCACTCTTGTTATAAAAACTGTTCCAGATATTTATACAGAGGACCTGGCTGTTTCCAAAGAAAAAGGCAAAGAAAAGGATGGGTAAATAATGGGAAGAAAGACAACAGGTTCTGGAAACTATCTACTATCTACTTCTTTGACATTTTCACAGTAAAATATTTCAGAAGAAATATGCTAAACATATATTTTTATATAATTTCTTCTTGTTCCTTTTTAATGGCCTCAGAGTGCTTTGTTGTCTGTTCTGTTCTCTCAGTTTCTTGCCACTCATTTCCTTCCCACTTTGCCTCCTGCACCCCCAAAGGGCAAGTGTGGGTGGCGAAAGCGAAAGCTGTCATTTCTCCTAGTCTTATTTATTGTAGAGTAGGATTTTGTTATAATTACACTCTGCGAATTTCTACCACGAGAAGAACCAAGAACAGTGCACCAGATCAAACACAGTTGCTGCAGATATATCAAAGGAACAAATGTTTCCTGAACATATAACTTAGTCCCTCTCAGCACGGCACAAGGTCTAGAGACTTTCATTACTAGAACAAGAATCAGCCCCTACCATGAGGAAGACAAAATTTGGTTCTACTAAAGAAACTGCATATCAGAAGAAAACAGTCCTATTAAAAAACTGTTAATTCCTATCCCACACCCTTTAACATTTAAGGAACAAATCATGAGAACAACAGTAGTTTCTACACAGGAGCAAAAGCTGTGGCAAGAGGGAGAAGGAATCTCTCTGAGGGCACAGAAATAACTGGGGAGTTGTTTCATGAGTACCTAAGGGAACTGAAATTCTCTGCTGCATCTTTGCACCTGATCTTTGCTCTTTATCCAGACACCCAGGTAAGGTCTGGGATAGCTCTGCAATCTTCTGTTTGGTCTTAAGTCCAAAAAAACACTAACAGTCTCTTATAACTGCAGGAGGAGACTTAATCCAACAGGGCCTTTTTCAGAAAGACTGAAGAATGGCTTTCAATAAGAATGAGACTTAAAAATCTTCCCCCAGTAATTAAGATTGAGGAATTCTAAGATAGGTAAAGAGCTAAGTAATCCAGTGTCATAATAATCAGTTCTAGCTCCTTTCATCTTCATCTTATTTCAGTCAGGTAACAGTTGAAATCAGTGCAGGCAATCAATAATCTCTTCATGTCTGTATAAGATCCTGTAACAGCAAAAAGTCTCCCTCTTTCACATTTAATTGAACAGATATGCTGACTATTTTGTTTGTCAAATGTTTGTTTTCAAACTCCTAAATGAGTTGGATATACAGAACGATTGCAGCAGAAATCTGTTTTCATCGGGCCAGATTTGTAAAATGAATTTTAGGTGCTGAGATACATTTAATTTAGTACAATTCCAAAAGAGAGCATCACTGCCAAATCTGCATCAATTTCTTAAATAAAACTGAATTCATGAACTTGAGTTAATAAACGGGAAGGGAAGTGGTGACAGACGGAGGAAGCCTCGTGTTAACAGAAGACAGTATGTCAAGATCCCAGCAAACCTCAGCTGACTGTAGCTGCAGCAGTGCTGTGTATTCCAACCCTATATAGGAACTGGAGGGCAAATGAAGTGGTTATATCTAGACAGATAAGGAAACTGCAGTGCAAAGTTGGGAATGTATTTCACGAGGTCACCCAGCAGGCCAACACAGTTGAGAAAACAACCCACATATCCTGGGCCTGTCCCCCCATTAGGCTGTCTACCCAGAATATGCATCTCGCACAACAGCATCCTCTTACACTCTCTTCCTCCTATAATTTTGTTTAATGACCTGCAAAAGTTACAGCTCATGTAGTTCTCTCTAATATTTACAGCCTCTGATTAAAACAATTGCAACCTATTAAAGTGTGTTATACCCTCACAAAAAATAAGCTCGTACAAAAATCCTCCTCAGCTCAGTATCCCTAAATCTTAACAAGGAAAGGTAATTGTTCGCGGTAGATTTCCATCTCTTCAAAGCATAAAAGATCCAAACATCAGACAACTATATCTCAGAATGTAGGCACACCAAGATGGAGCAAGGCTCCTGCACCATGAATAAAATTAGGGTCAGGGACCCAGGCACAATGCTGGAGCTGAAACACAGTGAACAGAAGCCAGCCGCAGAACACACAGCACATATGAGATGCAGCAGCCTTGCAAGCATCCAAATAACCTCAGTAATAGCATTACTACACAGCACAAACTCAGTATGAAACACTCAACATCGTGAATCCACTTTCTGTTCAAAACCCCGAGAATAAAGCTAAAATGTGAAGACCTTAAAAATTAACAAATCCAGCATCTTGGAAACTAAGATTTGTAAGAACTGCAGAAATAGGGCAAAAAGTGTGAGTTACCCCCACTTTTTTTGTTTCCATTTTTATGGGAATCAACAAGGCTGTTTACACCAGCCCTCTCTCACAGGAGCAAAGACAAAACAAAACAGTTATTTAAAGAGCTGCGTTCCAAGAAAGCCAAGTCTTTACATGTTAAAGCCAGCCTACTCCTGAACACAATAAAGAGCCGGTGCAGAGATGCTGAGAACTGTCCTGACACGCTGACTGGAAGACCCACCACTGAAGAAGTGGGCAGATATGTTCGAAGTCTGCAGCATTTCAAAGGACAGCACTGGGTCATGTGCACTATGAGAGTTTAGGAATGGCCAGAACACCCAAGCTTGAGGAAAAACCAACACCTGCAGTTTGCTGGAAATACAGTATATGCACAAGAAAGGGTAAGATCCATTTGCTGGGAGAAAAGAGACTTTCTCTTGACTTCACAAAGTCGTGTGGTTAACAGCCCAGCAGTATCTGGTTTTTCACTCCTTCAGAAACTTGTCATCATTAGTTTCTAGCCATACGGATTTGAATCTGATTACTCTGAAAATCCTGAAGGACAATGCACTGCATGGTTCAGTGAACACAATTCAATGAAGGACCATTTAATATGCCCCTAGATGTGAAAATGTTTTAGAAGCAGGCCTTAATTCACTACAGAATATGGGTAAACCAGAAACCATGTTAGTCAGAGCATCCCCATTTACACTGCAATTATGGAGATATATCTAACCTTGAAATTCTAAGTGCGTTATTCCGCATTCCTTTTACTTCACTTGCTTCCCACTGCCACCACCGTGTCTTACCTATTAATCTGACTGCATTTTTGGGCTTGTTTTTTCCACATGTATTGGTTAAATGTATCACAGATGGCTCTCCATTTGTTATTTTCTATATGGTTTCATCTTCTCAGTCCCTGCCCATTATGTTCCCAGCTTTAGCTTCTTCTGCTCAGTGCTGTCTGTACGCTTCATTGATATGCTCTTTACCTATTTGTTGGTCTTTTACTAAAGTGATCTCGGTTCCCTCTCATTCTCTGAAGCTCTCCAAGTCACCTTCTGCATTCCACCAACTTGTGTCTTGCCCAACCTAATTTAATCAATTTTTCTAGTGAGAAATGGCAAAATCCTGAATAAAATACTTCAATTAAATTTATCTGTCTGCCAAATGATGAATTCCTAATGTACTTCTCATGTCATATCTAGGCTCCTATTACAAGGATGAGAAAAAACAACTTTGCTGCCAGTTTAGGGCTCTGTTCTCTGTCCCGGTTACAAGTTGCATGTACATAAACCTAGTCTCAGAGATTTGATTACACCAGGAAAGACACTTTGCTTGGTTATTTTATAACCTCCATTCTTGCAGGAAGGTCACTGTATGAAGATGAGCCTCCTGCTGTGCTCTTAGCTTAATTACAGAGAGTGAAGAATAAGTTGATGGATGACCTTCTCATGAGATCACTCATCGCTTGGCCTCCATGAGCTTCATAAAGGATGTGCAAAAACTGTAGCAAGCCATAAAATAAGAGACTTCAGACTTCTGTGAAAGGCAAATCCAGTTATAAACTGCAAAACCTTGTGACAGCAGTTGAGAACTTTCAAATCTGCTTTTATTCTTAAAGGTGCAAAACTGACCCTGGTTTTTTCATCACTCTGTGATTTTCTTCCTTTTACATTTCTAATTAGTAACTAAATTGTTTTCATTTCCCCTAAAGGCCTGTTCTTTCCCCCAAACCAAACGCAACTGTCTGTGTGGCAAACACAACCGTCTTGAATGGAGCATCATGACTCAGCGGGCTGCAGAGAGGCAGATTTATGTGGATCTGCCTTAAGAGTAGTACTTCCACTGAAAGGATACTTGTGGAACTGCACAAACCCTTCACCCTAACAAGTCAGAGCAGGGACTCCAAGGCAGACATGCTTTATGTAGCCTGATACCTTAATGACTAGCCAGTTCTCATCTGTCTGTCTCAATACAGTTTGGATGTGAAATCCCATCCTTTTAACTGATAAGAGCTCTGTGGAAACTGATACTTTCCTGCAAAAAAAAAAGATTTTGTTTCGAATAAACTTGTGCTTTTCAAGAAGAAAATGTTAAAAACCTCAAATTACTTAGATAAAGTTTGGAAAGGCAGCTACTTGTAACAGGAGGTAACTCTTTATTTCCCTCCCCCCCAATTTTCTGAAGCCCTCAGCTTATTCCATCATTAAAAAAAGGGAACACAATTTGTAATTTAATCATTTTTCCATGTAAGCCTTTTCTATTTATATATGCAGCAAATTTTGATGGCAAAAATCTTACAGTAGATTTGAGCTGTTAGCAAAATCAGAAATACTGTATATGCTGACCCAAATGAAAAAGAAGCCCAAGTTAAAATCCATAATAAAATATGTTCCATTTAATACACTTGTTCCTGCCAAACAGATAAAAGAAATATGGAACCTAATGGGTGAAACTTTCCCAAAACTCTCTTTCCCTTGTACAAACTGTGTTCTTCAGATGAGAATGACTTTTTCCCCTGATGGTTTTTCAACTTCAACATACATTTGTTTTTTCTTCCCTACGGTATATTTTTATGTTGCAGCTAAATTTACCTGCAAGTGATGAAAAAGGTTTCCTTCCATTTGCTTTCTATATACAGCCACCAATCGGAATGGGATATGCTTTTGCAGATCTTTTTCAAGAAACTTCGCTAGGGTAGGTTAGGCATTTAAAACAGATTTTTTCCCTGCATCTCCTGCCTCATATCTAGCTACCTTGAAGTCCAATTTAATAGGCACTCAGTGATACCACAGAAAGAACTAAATGACCGTAAATCCCACAGTACAGGAAAATATAGGATGGCTTTTTCAGGCATCGTTTCTGGAACTGAAGCCTGAAAAAATTCTCTCACCAGCCAGTTGGTCTCAAAGGAAGGGTACTGAAACCAAACTCACTAGGGAGTTTTTCATGTGAGTTATATATGAGAAATATTTGTTGGGGAAATTCTGTTTAAAACGAACATCATTATTATCAGGGCAGCATATAACTCTATAGGACAACAGCACAATAGGTCCATTTCAGAAAGATGCACTTTCCACACTGCTCCGCCACATCAGGACTTGAGATGCAAAGGAGAATATACGAGGCCACATACCCTGAAACTCTCCAAGAATGTTGGGGGAGTAGGAAAAAAGCGACGAGAATTAAACAGACCAAATTAAGTACATGTAGGTGGATTACATTAACACTTTCTGACATATCAATAGCTTCTATTTTTTGATGGTGGTGGTATTTTTTATTCTATAAAAACTCTGAATAGCATGACTGGCTTGTAGGTGTAAGAGTTTAAAACAGCTGGAACAGGAGCTGAGAAGCAAGTCACGTTTTCATGGGGCTGAGGGGAACTCTTCTGTTGAAAATGCTGGGCCTCTCATTCCCTCCTCATAGTTTTCAATCTGAGGACACATTTCCACAAGAACAGGTTTTCCCAAGAGCAACATCACACCCAAACTTGCATTGAAATGTTAAGGGGGAACCCCCCGCCCCCCAAAATCGACAACAAACACCTGCCTACTCTTTAGTAAATTATACGTAACCGCAAGCAATAACCTAGCACATTGGATAGCTTAAGATGCACCTGATCTTCACAATCCCGTGTTAGCTGTCTACAATGCTTTATAATGTTTATTACTTTAAAAATGCAGCTTTCCCAGACTATTCCCTCAAGAAAAAAAAAAATCAAGAAAATAGCATCTGCCATTTTGTCATTGATTCTCTTTAAGAAACTCTGCACTTTATTAATCTCTGTCAAGCATTTGGAAGCTGACATTCATACATCCCAACAATTGAATCCAACTCCACAGGCAGTGCCAATTCTTCTCCAACACCAGGGTGACATGCTGCACTGCTCATAGGTCATCTAATCAGCAGTGAAATAAAGAACTGCCAGACCTATTAAAATTTAAGCTATCCACCCGAATGAAATGTGCTGCACACACCACGGGGAATTGGGGTACTAAACATGCACTGTGACATTTATAAGCCTGACTTGAAACTCATTCCAACTTAAAGGTTTTCATTTTAATGAACTTGTTTCTGTTTACACAGCAGCATTTTGCTCTGCCATCACAGCACAGCATGGGAAAATACAGCAGGATAAGCAAACAGAGATTTGTAGTCATGCAATTTAATGTAAGAATAGAGAAAATATAGAGAGCTATATATTGCCCTTACATAAACGCATACAGCTCCGGTGGGTTTTTCTGTTGTGGTGGGGGTTTATGTCAATGGATATTTTGAACTTAAAGGGCAGAAAGTGGGTCAGAGTCATAACTGGATAAATCTTCACCACCAGAAATTAACTCAGAGCATGCAGGGAAGATACAGTTTTGCTAACAGAGGGCAGAAGAGCCTGTAGCAAGAAAACCCAGCACCTGAAGCACTGCTGAAACCACCTGAACCATATGGTGATTGTGAAGAGTCCAAGAGGCATCTGAAAGGCTCCAAGAAACCCATTGGCAAACTATGGTCTGCAGTGAGGAATGAAACAGGCCTAAAAATGAAGGCAAATGAATTTACAGTCTGCATTTTTCTTTGTAGCTTTCCTGCCTCCGCACAGCCAAAGGTCAATCTCTTCAGCAGACAACGATTAAAAGCAGAAGCTTTTGTCTTTTCAATAGCCTTAGTGAATGATTGTGCTTGAGAGCAATATCTGATACATGGAGAGGATTTAAATGCAGCTGTGCTGGCAGCTACATATTCTCTCTTTAACCTGATTCTTTTTTTTTTCTTTATTAGTTGTTCTTTACCTGTTTATTGGCCCAGGGAGTACAAGGTTGGAATTGAATAAGAAACCCAAGGGAGTTTCAGTCTCAGCCAATGCAATTTTCCTCTCTTTAGAGGCTAAGCACAAATCCAATTGCTCTCCAGAGTTCCTTGAGATCTCATCCACCTATGAAACCATATTCATCATCTTCATCCCTACATTCTTCTCACCTAACACACTGGTCCTTCAAGTCCTACAGCCTATGCTTTTTTTTCTCCAAAACTTAATGAGACTCAGGAAACCTCAGTACTGTCTTTTTTAAAGTGCAGCAAAACATATAGAAAGAGCTTTGATGTACATAAATTTCACATTTAACACGCATATCAAAAGAACGTGAGGAATACAATTAACAGGCAATTAAGCATTGAAAGGAAATTTAAGTGAACCAGAAGCCATGTTAACTTGTTCATGGACACTGAATTCTTCGATGGACTTTTGGAATTGTTCTAGGAGTGGAAGCTGGGGAATTAACAGGATCATGGAAACAGCCAGTAAATGAACAGCAGTGAAGGAAACTCAGGCTGACTTTGGTAATGGAGAAAAACAGATACTGTGCCCTCTCAAGAAACCCACAACATGTGCAGTCTACAGGTAAGATAAGAAAGTCTTCAAAAGATTAAGGCAGAGAAATATCTTTATATTCGTGTAAGACAAGAAAGAGCTGAATCCCTGAAACACAGGATTCCCCAGATGTGCTCTTGCCTTCACTGACACTGCACGAAGCAGAGAGTAAGGGACAAACACATTGCCTATCATCATCCTGCTGCTAGAGAGACCTCTTCATAATATGCTTTATCTAAGCACCACCTACACTTCAGTTGCACAAAACCCATCCATCCAGCTCAAACGACAATTTCCATGGAAGACTTTGCTGATTAAGCTCAAACAAACTCCAGGGCAATTAATACTCTAGACATATTAAAAGCTTTAGACCTTTGCTAGGGCAATCAAGCATACTGATGTTTTAGCTACTCTGAACAAGCATGAACCCCCTAACATCACTTTGACATTTGAGACAGACTATAGGTAGTATCATTGCCTGCTCTTGTAAATGATGCTTTTAGTTGGCCAGAGGCTTTTTTCTCTCCTCCACACAGTTTGACTTCACACGGAATTCTGGATGTGTTTTCCATCATTGGCAGATTTGTCATGAGGTCTCCAAGCCTGGTCCTGCACTGATGTGCTGCGACTGCCCGGAACATATGTGCTAATGCAAATATCACAGAATCTGGTTCTATGACATCTGTATCTGCCCTTTCTTTAGCAACTGGGTATTCCCTCCTCTCTCTCTTCAAATGCTTGCTTAATCAGACCACTTAGTCAAAAATCTATGAGATTTTAAGTTTATTAATGTAAAAATCTCTCTTGAGCTCAATTTATATCACATCATAATTTACTGCATTTTAAGCATGATCAACTATTATTCATGCAATCAGAAATGTTTTCCTGATTGCATTTATACAGTTTTCAAACATGTATTATAACTGACCTTATTAAATATGCTGAAGCACCACTTACACAAAAATCACACAAAAGCACAGTTCCTCGACTGAACCTTCAAGTAGCACTCAGAAGCATGAATCAGTGCTAATTACTTCACATTCATCATCTCTGAAATTACACTATGGGCAAGAGTTCTCAAACAAACAGCTGTGTAGGTCACAGCTTGGAAGCAAATAACTGGGCAACTTATTTGCTCCCCACCCACCCCTAGCCTTTTTTTTGTTGTCATCACCTGTACGTCTAGTCAGAATTTAAATCTACTCCATCAAAATACAGTAAGATAAAGTCATGACTTCACCATCTAGAACCTGAAGTTCAGGTGCTAAACAGTGCCATGGACTTTCTACACAGAAATCATAGAATCACAGACTGGTTTGGGCTGGAAAGGACCTTAAAGTCATCCAGGTCCGACTCCCTCCCATAGGCAGGGATGCCTCACACTAGACCATGCCACCCAAGGCTCTGTCCAGCCTGGCCTCGAACGCTGCCAGGGATGAAGCATTTACCACTTCTTTGAGCAACCTGTTCCAGTGCCTCACCACCCTCAAAGTAAAGAACTTCTGGAGACTGCAAGTATTCTTGGTAATTTATTGTACGCTAAATAGCCCAATGTCGTGGTTTTATGTGTGTTTATTCTGAGATAAAGTGATTCATTTAAAGTTCATATGTTCAATAAAAATCAAAAGGAGTAAAAGTCAACAAATTCTTTAGAAACGTATGCCCTTTTTCTTCAGTAGGCAGAAATAAATTATAGAAGTTGATTGCCCACAACTTTCATCCTTGCACGGTCAATGACCCTTTCAAAACACTTGCCACAAACATCCTTCAAATTCAATTGGAGAGTGTTTTAAAACTGCTTTTACTAAAGTGTGAAGTGGTTCCATGTAATTGTGTTTCCCAACTGCTAGCTATTAAGGTCACCCCATGCTGACTCCCCGCAGAAACATTCTGAATTATATGTTTTCCACGTGACATCAGTTTACATCAGGAAAGAATCTGGTCCACAGTTGGGGGGGTGTTTGTTTTTCAAATATATCAGTATTCATAAATATTATTTATGAAGTGAATGCTTGGGAACTACATCTAGGGGCATTTACTCGAGCACCTAATCAACAATTGGCCTTTGGAAATCAAGATGTGCAGAAAGATCACAGTCTTGGTGGCTGAAAACAAATAAATATAACCATCCTAGAAATAATCTTTCAGACAGTCAAAACATGCTATCATTACCTGAAGGCTGTGCCCAAATCTGAAGAATCAAACGTGTGGATGTTGGGGTGACGTACAAAGACCTTGATTCGAGACAGATGGAGCACCAGCCACTCATTTTCTCATTAAATGGCACACAGGAGTCTAAGAACTTCTACTAATCATATTCCCACAGAGCAACTATCCTTTCCCCTTTCCTTATGAAGCAAGGCAATCAGGAAGACAACCTATTAAGTTTGATCAAAGGTGAAAGACTTCTGTGAGAACAGTGCTTGGAGAATAACGAGATGGTTTGTATAAGGCACCACCCTTCCTTTTGACAAAGGGCTAGGAAAAAAGTTAAAAAGCTACACCCCAAAATGACCATCATGATGGGCTGACGACACACATGTGTCTCCATGGAAATCTTGCCGGATTTTACAGTGCACAAAGAATAGAGGTAGAGAAAAATTGAGCGTGTTCATGCAATGTATTTCAACTGAACCAATGTATTTCAACTGGTCCCCTGTACCAATCCCCTACACTTGGGCTGGACTGAGCATCAAAATCCCTACAGATGCATGAAGACAGTATTAGCGGCAGGGTGAAGCAGTTTCCTATTTCTGAGTAGCTTAGTTTCTCTTTATGCTGCACTGCTGTCTGAAAGTTCCATCTGTTTTGGGGCTGAAACTGTAGGGTGGTGATACTAAGCCTGGAATACTTAGCTGAGCTATTAATTCCCTATGAGAATCCACCCCAGCCTCAGCTATTCCTAAAAGAGGTACCGTTTACTTTCGCCCATAAAAAACCTCTCCCTTCTTTTGTTTGCTGCCAAACCAAGTAGAGCTGGCACGTACCACAGCTGCCACCAGCATCACTGCAGACTGCTGTTAAGATGTTAGTGTCTTCCTTGCTTCCACAGAGGTTTACTCATCTCCTTAAAGACACCAGCTTTCTTTGCAGAAACTTGCACAATTCAGGAACAAGTGTATTTACTGACTCATTTGTGAGAGTGAAGAAAAAAAAACAAAACAACTTAACACTTTTCTCTGTTGTCAAAAAGGACAGAATGAGAAAAAATGAGTCCGTGGTGTGAGTCCAAGAGAAGATGACTATCTTAAAAATACTTGTAAATAGAGAGCTATAATCACAAGTGAAGTACAATGGCAGTGAGGGGGAAGCTGAATGGGGCTCAGAAAGCTAATTTTACTTTTGCTTCTCCCCTTTTACTTCAGTTCTTCCTGATTTATAAAACGGGAGTGTGGAAAGGCACTTTGGAATGGACTGGTGAGGAGCAAGATTTTAGAACTGGGGATTACTATTCTGCTTTAAGATTAGAAGTAAAACTTGGCTTAAAATGAAGAAACATTAAGTTGATTGACAGAGTTATTAATATTCTCACACTACTGTGACTTACATAATGTGATATGTAGCCCTTCTTGCAAAGTAGGAGAATGATGTACATCTGATTTATCTTCATAAATCATTTTATCTTTAGCTCTATCTACCAGCAATGCAAACTACCCAAGAGTAATAAAACCAGGCCTGAATGGTACTGAATTCTCACTTCTAAGACAATTTGATAATCAGATGCAAATCTTAAATTTTTCCCAGTGTTGTTTAAATGGCAATGAACATCACTTAACTAATGCTACCAGGGCTATAAAAGGAACAGAAAAGCAAAAGGTGAGGAATAAGAACAACAAATTCAAAGCAAGAGGGAGTTGAAGAGGAATAAACCAAATGGCAAGAGATGTTAAAAAACTTGAGAGAGAATTCTGCTCTGAAATGTTGGCTCTGCTCAATGGCACTTTCTCAATAAAGAATATGCCAGGATAATATGCTGCAGTAAAATAAAGACACCAGGGTTCATAACATGCATCTTTTTTTGGCATTTTGCTGAAATGGTGAAGTCACCGGTGCATTAAGAGAGGCTTCAAATGAGTGATACCATCTTCCTCCATCGCATAGAAACCCATTATGTTCTTTTCAGCAATAATGAAATTCCTCTTATAATGATTCTTTCTCACTCCTGAGAACATAGTTTCTGTCTATGAAATGTGTCCCTGAAGAAACAAAGCCAAAGCAGTTTTGCCTTCGTCACCTTTGCCAGTGATGAAGCATTTACCTTGGTAATGTTCTCCTAGCCAAGCTCATTTTCGATTAAGCAAATAACCAGAAAGTTATGTATTCAGTCCTCAGGAAATATGGAGAGAATGTAAGAAGCTGCTTCAAAGTTGGGGATGCTTTTTTTTCCCCTCAAATTCAAACTGCAAGTAATATGCTTGAAGTGATGCACAGTTAAGACTGGTTGGAAATTCTCCATAAAAAAAAAACCCATAACAAACAAAAACTCCCTTTGATTGAAAGGAACATTTTTGACAATACACTGCTTCTTAAAGACAACATCTGCTGTCCTTAAAAAATGGGAATGTTTTGGTTTGCCAGAACATTTGGAAGAAATCTTTCTATTCACTGTTAGAGAAGACTTCATTAGGAAAAAAGTTTTAGTTTTTACAGAAAGAATATATTTCACTTGGTTCTAAAAATGAATGAAAAGAAGGTTTAATAGTTGGAAAGATGAGAAAGAGGAAAATTTACTGAGACTTTAGTGAAAGCAGAGGTCCTTATTGTATAAGGAAAACATTGCCAGGTATATCACTTACCACAGTTCAAAAAAAGAGATTCCATAGCTATGGTGTAACAAGGAATTTTTTCAGCAATCTCTAAGCAATATATTAAGAACTCTTCCTCTGACATATTTTGTTTCAATTCTTAAGGGTAAGGGCAGAAGAACGATTCACTAACAAGTACTTTTAAGGGCAATGATACCAGAAAGACTTGGCGTACTTAGACCAAGTTCTTTTGAGCAAAACCACTCCATTACTCTGTAGTTATGAAGTTTCTTACACAGTACAGACTTATTCCCATTATCCCTAAACCCTTCCTGTAACAGACACAGACAATGCACAGGAAGTAAAAGAATTCCAGGTGGTTTAAAAGAGTGTTTTTGTATAAATTCTAAGTGTTCACTGCCTAAGAGGCATTTATAGAACATTTCTTTTCAGCAGCTCTATAAGCTGTCTTCTGCATTGTGTTGGGTCCTACCGTGGATTCGGCAGAGCAAAAATCTCTGCTCATCCTTTTGCCTGAGTTACTTGAGGGTTTTGTATAAAATTAGTCACAAAAAGTGTCAGAATGCCTTAAATACTAAAAATGCATTTAAAATTAGGGGAAAGGGCTGATTTAGATATATGGCATTGTCTCAGAACCATGCGGCAGGGCACTGAAAATGGACACAAAACAGCTGCCCATTTATTTTGATTTTATCACAATAGAAGTTGGCTTGCTGAAGCTGACAGGCTAAAATTTAGTTCAGGACTAGGCATATACACAAATGCTTTTGATGGAAGGGATGAACTAAAATGAATGAAGCCAACTATAATAATCACAGCCCAATTTGAAACGCAGCCTGATGAGCCTGGCACAACAAGGTTGTGTTGCTTTCCCCAAAGTATCAGAGTTCAGAATTTTAATAAGAGAAAAGTCCTGTTTCTTCCTTCTGCATTGATGCCTTTAAGTTCTGTAAGTGCCAGTAAGGAAATGTTTCACACATACAGCAATGAAATATGTTGTTTTCTATAATTACCAGAAATTTAATAGATCTGATTTTCTGCTCTATTAAATAGTGTCATGATTATTCAAAATCAAAGTATTTCATGAGTCTGCATTTTCCAGATTTAAATAAAAATCTTACTATTAGAGCTCTTGAGATAGAAGGGATGCTCTGGACAGTAAGTCTTAGTTGTGGGAAGTCTATAGGCCCTCTCCGAGTCCTGCTGCACTTTCACAGATTCTCAGTAACTTAGCAAGCTGCTTAAGTTATTTTTTGTGAAACTGAGAAAATGTAAATAGGTTTAGCATTAAAGACCTTTATATTCATGCTGCCACCTCTAGTGGTCTTTCAATCACTCCCTAACATTAAGCTATGAACCCTGACACAGGAATGAAACTCGCAAGCACACCATGAAGCTTTCCCTTACTAGAAGTTGTTCTCACAAAAAGAAGGTTCATCTAGAAAAAGACTTATGAACATCTAAGAAAATATCTACCAGTTCTTAGAGACACAGACACTGCACAGAAACATCAAGAATTTTTTAAAGTAACATATAAAAGGCAATTCCTCCCTGTTCCACTTTCTCTAACCTGAAGGCAGGTGTCTGAAGCGAGACTTAGAACTGCAACATGTCTGTGATTTAAGTTATATTCCGAGATCTAAACACAAAACTCTTTAGGAAACTGTACAGGAGAGAGAGAAAGAAAAACAAGAACTCCAGCAGCTCTGCCAGTGCTTTAATACATCTTGAAACTAAGTAAATAAATAAGAGGAAGGCACAGGACCTCGACCTCACAGCTTAATAATTCCTATCACAGAATTCTATTTTGAGTCCCTGTGTTGCAAAAGAAAATAAACAGGAGTTATGTTTAAGTAAAAAGCCCAAACAAACCCAAACCAAACATCCCTCCTCCCCAACAAAACAAACCAAAAAATAACAAAACCCGCTGCAATCCAACATGGCAAGGAAGAAACTTAACACACAATGTTAGTCCGGAAGCATGTCTCTGAGCTCTGTTAAATTCAAGAGCTCTGATTTTGCAGACCTCAGCAGGAAACTAGTATCAGCCTTTCATCACACCAAAGACGCACTGTGCATTTGAAATGGTCTTCATTATCCCGAATATATGTTAATCTCCTTAAACATAAAATATATCAAACAAACAGATTCATCCTTACCTCAAAGACAGAGAACACCCAGACTATACCAGAAAGTGTTTATGAGGCTTTAATGTACAAGAAGAGAGACTTAAATGTTCAAAAGGTGCTGCTAAAATGGCAATGCCTTTTTATGCTTACTTTTTATGAAGCTGTTTGCAGGGCAAAAAGCTTTCTTTGCAATGGTTCCTAACAGCTGTAGGTTGTCTCAGAATTTTTCAACCCTGTAATAACACAAGGGAAGGAAATTATTTTCTGCTTTCTTTTTTCAGCTCCTCATTTTCCTCATTCTATTAATCACCTCTTATGCACGACATGACTACAAAAACCCCATTTAGAAAGCCAAACGAAGCCAAATAATTTTGGCAGACAGACCTATCAGTCATTTGTGCTTGACACATTTCAAATGGGATAGTTCCTTTCAAGTTTTGCTCCCTCAGAGGATTCAGCAAATGAGCATTTTTTTTAAACACTATTTGGATCTTATTAACTGCACTTTCATAAGCAGAAATAATAATGTGACTAAAAAGGACAATTCCTTTTGGCAAAATGAGCCAAACCGAATACCACCACCTTACCACTTAGTGTCGTGCACCATTTTAGTTAATCCTTTCATGAATTGTACACATCTTTGATATTCATAACAGGTTTCAAGTCATATTAAATTATTTTTAACAACCATTATTTGTTCCTGCTTAAAAGGCACATTATCCATCATATGGTAGAGCCACTCGTGCCTCTAAAACTCCCATACAAATCTAGGAAGACTTTGCAATGATGAAGGCCTAGCACCTATGCATATACTGAATTTACTTTTGTTTAAGCCAATACGAAGTAAGAAGGTTTAGGCAGTGCCCAGGTTCTCAGGGGAAAGCCTGCACGAGGTTATGGTTCAAAGAAACAAGGTCCCTTTTCCAAGCAGAAAAAGCTAAATGCCCTGCTTTCTTCATTAGGAAAAACTTTCTACTGCTGATTCAGGAAGAACCTTTCCTTCTTGAAACTCAGTGAAACCACAGATTAAAGGTACGCCTGTACACAATGCAGGCAGCAAATTTAGGTAGGAAAGCTTCTTAACTTCATCCACTACACTTTGGTGTAGTAACCTTAACACCAAAGTATCTTGAAATGGCATATGGAAGACACGGAGCCTGCTTTCCCTTTGTTGATCAATTTGGATACGTGCACCCAAAGGAGAAATCCATTTTATTGGTCATATGGCAGTTTTCTGAGTGAACTGGCATATAGCAAAGAAAATCTTTAACTATTATAGGAGAGAGGGAAATTCCAAAGGCCCTTAGGAGTACTAGAGTAGAAACAATAACACTAGATATAGTAACTTCTAACGATCAGAGGCTGTAGCCTGCTCTGTGTTTCTGCAGCATCCTCAAATTTACTCTTCTGCCCCGTTATGGGAATACTCTACACCCTGTGGAGCTTGCAGCAATATGCTTATACTCGACTAGCAGTTTCCTAAATTGCCCATTGAACACCACACCACAAGGTTGTTTTATACTTTGCATGTAGCAATTACATCAACATTTCAAGTTTAATTACAAGGAAGATAAATGCACTTTCAGACATACTGCACAGAAGTTTCCGTGCCATTCTACTGGAAAAACATGCAAATTACTTCAGCTTTCTTGCTGGGCTCTAACAAGATCCTACTTTTAAAAACCTACTTTACATATATACACACCCCTCTTAGGTATTTTTACAAGGACTTCTTAATCATTCAGCTGCACCTTCTACTCTCAATTCCATCAGAGGAAGATTTAAGAGGGACTGTAATGATGATCCATAGGAATGAGACTGGGCTGGTAAGTCACTTTCCAAGAGCTGCCACTGTTCTGGAAATTAATAGCGAACAGATCTCCGAATTGCCTCTAGCCCCATAGAAATACACACCATGAGACTGAACAGCTTGTCTGTTTTACTACATCAGCTAAATTTTGTGCTCAACATATTCATTGCAGAAAAAAACCAAACCAGATTTCACTTATAAATGCCTACAGACCACTTAGAAACACAGCAAAACCACAGTTAATTATATTACTCTATAATTCTAGGTTAATATTCTTCATCTGTTATCAATGATGTTTGTTTGGACATAAATGATTTAACATTGTTTTTCCAGGAACCATTCTAACAAACTGTTGGAACTGTCAGTACAGCTCCATTCATCTTCAGTCAGCAGTCAGCTTATCAAGAATGTTATGCACTGAATTTGCTATATACCTCGTGTTATCCTGTTATTTTTGTAAGTTACTTTAAAATCACTTTGCCTCCCACACCTTTAATATCAACAAACCAACCCTATTTCATTCCATTTTAACTAAACCACAAATGCACAGAAATATTCATCCAAGCTTTATGCTCTTAGTAAGAAATACTCCAGTTGTTTCAGGCAGAATTTGTGTTCAGATAAGATTATTTTTTAAAAAAGCATACATCAAAAAATTCTCCTGCACTTATTGTGATATAATATGATCAGCACACAATAAAGGACATTAAAATAAAGTTGTTGGCTTCTCTTGTATCCTACCAGCCAAATGCAGGCCAGAAGCAGTGAATGTAGAAAAAATACTAACTAGAACAGACTGAGGTTTGTATTTCTCAATTTCCGAGGCAGCAAGTCTTCTAAGCATATCACTGGGAAGTGGTAAAGTCACCATTCCTTTAAATTTATTTAAAGGTATTTAAAAGACATGTAGATGTGGTGCTTAAGGACAAGGTTTAGTGGTGGGCTTGGCAGCGCTGGGTTAACGGTTGTACTCAATGAGCTTAAAGGTCTTTTCAACCTAAAGCCTGGTTGTAAATGTCTCAATTGCCACAGCAACTAGTTACTCCTCTACTAAAATTCAGCCCCTAGAACACATGAAGGCTTCATTCTAAGGGTCACTGGCTGCTAATCTGAAACTGCACAAGATCAGAATCCTCACAGTCAGCACCTTTATGCAATACAGTGGAAAATTTGCTTCCCTGGCATTTAATTGTCTCTCTCCTTCTGACATGCTGTAAAATTTAGCAGAACATAACCCACAACAGACATAAGCACTATTTCACCAACTGGATTACGATGCATTCTGGATACACGGTAAGCAATCCTTGTGTTCTTGGAACAACACTACAATCTCCACAAAATTCTCATCACAGGAAGAAATGGGCAAGTTTACTTAAAATGCCAAAGTAGGACACACATACAGAAGATACAAAACATCTTTCCACAGAACAAATGAAGCAGTGTTCTATCAGTATGGGGTTTTTTTTAATCTATGGTATGCACAGACTTCTTAAAAATAAAGCAATGCCTCCTACCCCAGTTATGGTTTCACTGAAACTGATTTAATTTTAGAAAGAATGAAAAAAAAAAAAAAAAAAAAATCACTGAAACCAGTTTCTTTTTTTCCCCTTTTCAAATTTTTCTACTCAGAAACTGTACTAGAAGATTCACCTCTGCCACTTAAGCTGACCCTGAGAAGTACTGAGCATCCTTAATCACAAAATATAACAAGATTTACAATGATTCTGCTTTCCTAGATTAAGTTTATTGAAATTCAGTGCAACAGCAGCAAATGATCCATGGAGAAGTCATTATGGAAAATGTAAGGACAATAAACTGCTCATGAAGAAAGTGGACCCAGTTACTGGTTCAGCCTGCTCTTCTGAACAATACCTGAATAAATCTACAGACTATCTATTGTCTACACCCCCAGTTGCAAACTAGGATCAATGATTCTGTAACTCAAAAAAATCTTACAACAATGAAATCCATTACTTACAGTCGTTCAGATGATACAATGAAAAAGAACACAAGAAAGAAATCTTATACCTTCAAACCAGTGCCCTCAACTGCCAGAGAACAGATCATTCCCTTCGCATTGTCATTGCATCTAAGTCTGATGACTAACCTATTCATTCTGCTCAGCTCTCCAGTAAATTTGGGATTTCTACCTTGGAAGAATTAGTTGGAAGCTGTAATATCCTCAGAACTATAAGGTATTAAAAGTTTGTTCTAAAAACTGCCCTTTTGAAGATGACATTCTTGTCATGCTGTACCTATATCAATTGTACCATAGCTAGAGTAGTGCTGCTAAGAGCTGCAAGAGCACAGAGCACGGTACTCTCAACATCTGACCTCTTAGAAAGCCTCTCTTTGATCTCCACATTGCTTTTAAGTAAACTATTTAAACTATTGATTCTCTTTCCCACAATCCAATTTTATTTAAACTGAAAATTTAAGAAAGCCAAATAGTTCTTTCTATTGACCATGCAAAAGTTTGCATCTGTTATGCTGGAAAAAAAAAGGCTGGGTTGTGGTGGGCAACCCTCATTCACTTTAATAATTCACTTGTCATTATACATAGCACTTTTAAAAAGATTTAGATTTATATAATCGCAGTAGGCAAGAAAATAGGAAAGTGCACACAGCTTTTAGAGACATTCAAAGGCTATTCAAGATGTTGAAGAGTTGCATTTTGAATGATTTTTACAAGTGCTTTCTGTCTTTTTCATCCATTACATTCAGCAGTAAGTAGCTGTCAGCTTTTCCAAGACTGTTCACAGGGGTAGGGATGCTACTTCTATGACTTAAAGAGTCTACTGAGGCACATCTCTTGAAAGGGGAAGAGAAAATAACCCAAGGGAAGACTTCAGCGTGTTGTGACACAAGGAAAAAATAATCCAAAACGCAGAATAAATATTTTTATTAATGTTTTCTAATATGCTTTTAATGTGCTTTAAAAATATTTCTATTAAAAAAAAAAATAATCAAAATTCTGAGACCAAGTTTCACACATGTATCTTCTGTTTGGTATACAGTAACTATCCCAGGTACTAGGATCCAAGTGTTGGGACACGTACAGAACAGTCACTGCAACTAAAGACAACTTAGAGCGAAGATAGAGCAGGAAGCTTCAAACTGTGAACCAGATGGCTCCCTGAGAAGACAAGCCTCCTCCTCAAATTTTCCTCCAAGTTATTCTGTCCATTTAGAATGAGGTTTCCCTGTCAAAATAGCAGAGTTTGGAAATATGTATTGTAAGATCAACGCAAAACTCTTAGAGATACAACAAAGTCTCTTTTGTCTTCAGAGAATTCCCTTCCCACCTGGTATAGCGGTCTCAGTCTGTTAAGGGTCATACTGAAATATTTATTTCAGATTATGCAACTCACAATTCTTCCTCAAAGGTTGTGGGTTTGGTGTTGGGTGATTTTAACTGTTATACAACATTGCTTCACACCTAGATGTGACGTGGTCTAGTATGAGGCATGTTCCTCCAACCATGGACCACGGCAGGGGGTTGGAACTGGTTGATCTTAAGGTCCTTTCCAATCCAAACCATTCTGTGATTCTATGGTACATTTGATACTAGAGAAGGAGAAAATATAACAAACTTTTTCAAAGTAGTCTTGCCCCAACTTCTTCTGATTATTATCACAAGGACCATTTCCTAAGACTTTTGCAAAACACTTGCAAATTGTTTGCTTCCAGATATAGCAACCTCACCATCACACGAAAAATATTGTATGTATCAGCAGACGGTACTTTCAGCATTACTAACGCCAAACATTCAAAGAGTAAGAGAGAAGCTACTAAAAAATAGAAGGAATTCAAAACAAAAAAGATTATAGCATTAATAAAGATAAATGCGTGAGCCTTGCAGCTTCCGACTGGTGGGTTCTTAACTTCTTCTATGCAGTCTTGAAAAACATAAAAGATAAGCTTCGGATATAGCCAAATGACTCTAGGAATAGGTCATTAAAAAGAAATTACCTTCTGTGTCTAGTGCTCTTACCTACTATATTGTGTCTTCGGGCATCAAACTGGCTCTATGCAACTAATTCATCTCTAGAAGCACAGAGAATAGTTTTAGATACACTACCTCTGAGGCAGAGCATAAACCTCAAAGGCAAACCAGCTGACCTGTACACCCACTGGTTTGGTTTGATTTAACTTTGGAATTTCTGAAATGTCCTTGGTTGTGTGATGGATCGTGTTCAAATGTGCATTTTCATTTCAGCACACTGCTCCATGCTAATTCTTTTCCAGCCTTCTCTAGAAGAACTTTGGAATGGATGTTTCTGACTGTTCAATTTAATTTACATTAGAACACTATCACATCATTTTTGCATTTAATATTTACTTTATGAATACAAACATATCACCTGACATTCAGAGAAACTGATTTTGAAATAAACTAGAACAAGGATTCTCAATAAAAGTATTCTAAGCTGTTACTGCTAAAATCTACTTTTAAAACTAGTTTTCTTTTCAGGGGGAATTTGACAGATTAAAATAATTTGTTAAAGAGCATGGAATGTCCTAATAAGCAGTAAATTACTTTGTAAATGTCATTCTGCACATTAGAAAACCAAAACTTTGGAATCCTCAGCAGCAACTGCATATACTGGATTGTGGAACTCTACTTATTAGGCAAATGGGGGACTCAATCTGTCAAAACTTACTTTCAAGTTCATTATGTCAGAAAATTGTTCTTCATGAAGCATTTAGAGCAAAACTTCCGTCACATTGATGAAAATAAGGAAAAAAAGATTTGCTTTGAAATTCTTCCTCTCCAGATGGTGTAGGAAGATGGAACATAACCATAAAGCTGCATATTTACAAAGCACATGAACCAAAAGATTATAACATGACTGAAATCTACTTTCCACCATCCTTTTCTTCTTTTAATAACGTATTTTTCCAACCCAGCTTCTCATTTCCGATCCATTCTTTTAATTCTTCAGAAATCCATAAAATGCCAAAGATTTTTATTTTTTTTTCCCCCAAATGGCATTACCATATAAATGAGGAAAAGCCAGCAGGTATAATCTTTTATTTTAGAATGAAATGAAGTATTATCTGAACAAAGTTGTTACCTAATGTGTCCAGTAAGTAGCTTGATCACTGACAACGCCTTCAAATTAACAACGGCTCAAATAACAATACTGGAAAGGATGAGAAGTGACAGTGAAAAATGGTGTAGACCACATGTTTCATTTTCGGATCCCAAGTGAATAATATTCACCCTCTACAGTAAGGCTGTGCCTTGCCCTCCCGATCTGTGTTCTCAGAGTAGCGCTGTCCCTTTGACCTGCCTTCTCAAGTCTGTGCTTTGATATGCAGAAAGTCTTACTAAGAACTTACTATCGCCTCTGACTTCTCCACATACGCAGTGTTCTCAGCTCAGTATTTCTGGGTATGCTCAGGTACTTGCTCCTTCCTCCAGTCTACACATGGAAATTGTGAATCCGGCATCTCTGACCTAAAGATGAGGTTGTCAGATGGCAATATGCACTTTAGCTCTTAATATCTGAACCCCATACCTCATATAAAGCCATTTCCATGTAAAGTGGAAAATTAGGTACATTTTTACATGCCAAGTTCCTGTGTAGATTTCCAATCAGGAACCCCAAGGGTCACTAGGGCATGACAAAGAAGAGAATGCTCTACTCCTACACTCTTCTCAATGTTTCCTTCTGTGACCTGCGTGTTAAAGATGTCTTTATGACTGGAGAGGGAAGGGCACATTCTCTCGTATTTCCCACTGGGGATCTACATTTCTCGTTTGCAAAACAACTAGATTATTTATCTTTCAAACAGAAGATCACTACTGCATATTAAATATCAAGATTTACTAGAATTCTAACTTGGCACCAGTCTCTTCCATGCTGCTGATTGCCTCCGGAGTACACCAGCTGCATTCATTTATATTCTGTAAAATCTACAAATCCTTTTAGCCACTAGTTAGTGACAATTATGTCGGATGATCCCATGAAGCTTCTTGTCTATCTATCCACAAGTATTTCTCAAATAAAAAGTAAATCCCAAAACAAGGCAGATTAACACGACCATTATCCTTTGAGGTCACATAAAACAGAACTCCCACCTGATGCAGGATGTTGAATGCTCATTCAATGTTCCTGCTTATTCATAAAGAATTTAGATGTTATGGAAACTTCAAGAACACATGTGTGTGCTGTAATCCCAATGCCCAAGAAGGTAAGAGAGGGGCAAAAGACCAATCAGTTATAGCAAAAGAATCTATGAAACGATTCAGAAGGTCTGCGAAGAATGCTTAGCAGAAAAAGAAAGAATAAAAGGGCACATAACTTGAATGAACCCAAGTGATATCTTCTGCAGCCACAGTAAATGGGGGCACAATTTAATACCTTTGGAATATCCACAAGTTTTGGCCTTCTCATGCGTACCGTACCAGAGTCTTACACTTAGATTGGATCTTCTATGATTCTACGATTCCCCAAACCAAAAGTGAATAGCTCCTGATCTGAGACTTTACCCAGCATCTGGACATTTTGGTGTCTTTCATGTCTTGAACCACCCTTAATTACCAATGCTGAAAATTTTTGGCCATCTATAGACTAGAATCTAAAATATTTAATACTGCAGTATCTGAAGAATTGCACATGTAGTTGGTCATAGAAAAGTTACAACTCTGCAACCCAAAGACATTGACTTAGTAAGATATGGTGCCATTTTAATAAGAAAACTCTTGTTCCATTCAGAACAATATGTTACTTTAGCTTACAGCATCAAAAGATCATGTATCAGAAGATATCTGAATATTGCTATGAAAGGTAGGATTCATCCATGTTAGTTGTCTAGGTTTCCTTTAGTCAATAGGCAGGAGCAGGCACCATTCATCTCATTTTAACACAGATACCCAAATTAGGTTAGATGAACCACATCCCAGGATTAATTGTCTGCTTCACTCCAGTGGCTGCAAAATGAGTCTAACCAGTTGGTTGAAATACAACTATAGTGTAGCTAGCTCAAGTTAGATGAGATGTATCACATTTAAAGAGTATCTATTGCTCTGTTAAAGCATGAAAGATCACCAGCCTGGCAGAATTCTGTAACGAAAAAATCAAGACTGAAATACCACTGCACTGATTACTTAGCAGTATGGACACTGATGCCAGTTCCCCTGGAGCAGGATTTTCACTACCCCTTCATATGAGTTGCTCCCTCAAAGTAAGATCTGTCTTCCCTTTCTGAAAAAATGAAAATAGTTTATAGGTGACTTTGCCTTGCTGAGCCAACATATGGTACTTCAGTTTAATCATGCAGGTGTTCCTGCTGGAACCCTGATTATTTCAGCTCACTGTGGAATGATGAACGGGGAACAGAAGAATAATGAGAAGCAAGTATGGAAAGGAAAGGTCAGGGAAAAGTCCAAGCACTTTCAGCACCCGAGATTTTAGCTTACAGAAAAAGATGAATTCTCCAGAGTTAGTCATTCACACCACGAGGAAACAATTTCCTACAGTCCATCTAAAGAACTTATGGGGTGACAGCACAGTGATCTTTGCAAGCCTCACAAACACTGGTATGTTATTTGTACAGTCCCTACAGGAACAGCAAGTAACACAGTTCCCACTCCAAAGGGGTTTGGACAGTAAGCTGGGGTATACAGTAACCGAGTGACTTTGGCCGTGCAGGAAACCTGAAGGGACGTGAAATGAAAGCTAGTTTTCTACATCCCAGGCTTGCACCTTCTTGATGGATCCACACTTCCTCTGTGATACGGTCACAGCCAGAATGTCACAACTGAAATGCTTGCATATTCATCTTCTTTGTGAAAAGATGCACCCTAAAGGCTCCAAGACAGTGGGATAGACTTATCTATGCAGATGTGATGAATGGCTTTAACACAGTACAAGTGACACCTGTAGCTGTTACTCCAGCCCTTAGATTAAAACTGTCCTACTCCAACCTGCTCTAATATTCTTCAGTCTAGTTATGGGTAAGGTAGGCAGATTTTACGTACAGCCTGGTTTCAGTTTGGTGTACAGGCTGTTTAATCAGGCTGTATGTGGGAGAAACCGATTTCACTTAGATAGAAAACTCAGTAACACAGTAGCAGCTGTGTTGTACATAAAACAGCATGACTAGGCATGCATCTGTGGGTACATTAAGAGCCAAAATAACACCCTTTAGCTTGCACTATAGAAATCGAATCCAGTCACCAGATGATATGACTAATATTATAATGAGGTATTTATATTTATTTGTTATTTAAAATGTTATAATAAGGTATTGTGAACTAAAAGCAGTGCACTGCAATATGAGAAACAGCAAACCCAGAATTCAAATGAATTCAAATTTTTCCTCATGCAAATTAAAACATTCATTGTTTATTTTTAAGCCATTTTCCATCATCAGATGTATTGAAAGTGATTCAGAAATAGTATAGAGCATACCTGATGAGTTAGTGTGCAGATTCAAGTCCTGCACTGACTCAGATATGAAAGCAGATGCATCTGCATGTCTCTGTACACATCAGACAAGCAGTATCACAGTAATGTGGCAACTTATTCATCTGCTCTTTTCTGATCCCTTTTTATAGACATTTATTTTTCCTGGTTTGCAATAACATTTAGCAATTCTCACACTCCTAATACTGGGATTCGAGAAAGACATCCTCAGCTGGGCAATTTATTTAGCTGCAACTACACACAACAGAACACGTGCTCGTTTAGGAGCCTGTGACCAGGGTTTAAAGCAACTGGTATCTTCTAAAACAGTTGTATTTACCACTAAATAGAACAAAACATTATAGAACATTATTTCAGAGTATAACAACTCAGTTCATCTAAACTTATGCTTCTCTGCTGCCCAGCAAAGCTATAGGAACAGGTTTAATTTATAGTCTTTTAGGACATTCAGTGCTCCTGTGGCTACGACTTCTCTCAGAAAGCGAATCTCTCACTAAGCCTGTCAGGGTTCACACCATTACCTTTGCCCAACGAACCGTGCTGGAAAGCACTCGTTTTGCCTTACTCACCTTCAATCCCATCAGTCACCCAAAGAGCCACGTGTGAGCTCTCTTCCACGAAAACGCCATCGTTTGGCAGCTAAACTCTGTAAAAGCACACAGGCCTTTCACTCAGGGTGCTAGAGCACAGCCACCCACCTGCCTGCATCCCAACACATCTGCATGTGTCTGCCCTGCATCTGCCATCTGAGTGCTACCAGAGCTGACCACTGACAATACCATTTCATCAACACTTGAGAAGTTTCAAATTTGTTCCTTTATTTCCCAGTGGAATAAAATTCCTAAATATTTGAAAACTTTTGTAAAAGTAGAAGTTTACCATGATGCCTGTTTTCCAGCTGGAAAAATTAACAAAACTGAAACATTTTCAGTGCTCCTCTCTTACAAGTTGTGCCAAGAGAGCTCTGGAGCTTGGAAAACATCCACACTTGAAAATGGGGCATTTAAAAGGTGCCCATGAAACATTTTGTGGTTCAAAACAAATGTTGATTTTGACAAAAGTACTCTGAACAGTTCTATTCATCACAGAGGAACCTATGCAAACGACTGTGTGGGGAGAAGCCTATTGTGTGTTTGCCACCTACTAATGTTTCTCTATTCAGGGAAGTTTTCAATTGCTAAAGAAATAATTTACATTAAGCTGATTTAAAAATAACAAAGAGACTTGAAATCTCTAGGGAAGAGCATGTTATGGGTGTTGAAGCGAGAAGGGAGCTGCTGCCTGCTTGAAAGTGGCTGGGTAGCTGAATGTGGAGAACATACCCAGAAATACGATGGATCTTGACAAAATAAAGCCACTATGTAGGGCCTTTTAAATCTGCATTGAGAATTCATCAGTTATTCTATATTGTGCCAGGTTTCCCTTCCCTTCACTGTGGTGCAATTCTCATTTACGCTACCAGCACTTTAATGCAACTCTGCATTGCCAGAGCAGCCAAAAGAGGCCTCAGAGTAAGTGACAGTTGGGCACCACAGCTATGTAATTTTATTTCCTTGCTTTACTTCAGTTCTACATTCTGCAAACCTGATTGTCTATGTGGGTCTTCAACTTTTTATCCCCTTATTACCATGCTCCAAGTATCTTGTTTTCCCAGACAGTCAGAATGACTTTGTGTGTTAGAATAAACCAACTATCAGCTGTTATGCGCTTCTCAGATCATACAGAGTGCAACCACCGTTCCCCCTGATATTTTCAGCACTCTTCTACATGTATCCTTTGCTTAACTTCCTTTCTGATGACATGCCATTTAAAAAGGTTAAACTCTGGGATGTCAAAGCAAGTTTTCAAAGGATTTCGAATGCCAGCTGTCCTTGAAATCAAATCTTTTTCTAGCAGTTCTGAGCAACAAGTGGAAAAGAAGGGCAATGGGAAAATACAGTCAATTCCAGACTCATTTACATGTAGACTTTTCCCCCCCCTATAATGTTTGCTTTGTTCAACATGCCCACTATGAAAACAGAACCATGGACAAAGTGATCCAGATTTGAAACGCTACTGCTGAATCTCCCCTCTAGAACAGGATTGCAAGAATTGTCCCAACATCCAGCTAGAAATATTAGCATCCATTAAAATATAGAGAATTATACAAGAATTGAAAGAATAAGACCAATAAGCAGGATACATTTATTTTGCCCCTCTCTAGCTATTATTATCAGAAGAATTAAGAAATAAAAACAACTGACTGAAAGGCATTTGCTGAGAACTCCTCCAAAACAACTCTATTTGTATTTTTGCACACTATTTTTGGGGATCAGCTCTCAGTATATGGAGTAGGGGTATTATTTTTAAAGCCTACTTACAATCCATGTGGGTATTCCCCCTCAAGGGGTAACTAGAAGCAAAACCTCAAAGCTTAGGGGTTAAACAGAATCTTTTCTTCCTTGCTTTATTTGCCAAACCAGCTTGAAATGGTTACATAAAGATGAAGCAAATCTTTATCTTTCAGATAAATCTGAAAGAACTGCACTACTACTGCATAAAGAGTAAAAAACCCACAACACCCTAATACTTAAAAGCCATATTTTACATAAGCATCAAGCTTAGAAAATGACAGCCACATCCACCGAGCAAGAACTCCGCATCTCAACTCCCACAGAGCACAGCTCAGCAGGAGTCACATGCATCACAACCACTCATGCAACCACTCAGCAAGGACAACAGATTTCAGCTATAAGGGACCACCAATAGTTTATGAAGCCTTTGCCTCTTTTCTTTCCCCAGAAAAAGGAAGAAACACTGCTCATGTGTCCTCTAAATCTCTGTGTTTTCCAAAGCCACTTTCTGCAAGAGAAAACGTAAGTTCGCATTGGTCACAACTATCCATACTTACAACACTGAAGTAGTCAATGCCATCTGATTTTGATTTGGCAGTTATAAAACAGTATGAGGAGAAAAACCAAACCACCCCAAATCCTTTTGGTTGAACATATCTGTATCAGGACACAAATCATAGAATCCCCATATCCCCAGGTGAGAAGGGCCACAAGAGGTCTCTAGTCCAACCTCCTACTTAAAGCATGAATACACATCTGTTTTCATCTGGGTGTTACTGAATGCCTAATATACATACAGAAACAGATAATTTTTTAGACGAATCTGTGATATGCAACAACATATCTGGGACTGCCCTAATTTTCCATTACTTTCAAGTATATGCCTTGCAGTCATTTGTTCTAAAACTGGTTCTGGCCACCTGGGCTCAATCATCTTGGTACCTGCTCCTAACAGGAGCCAGGAAGTGCCACTTACTTCTGCAAGAGAAGTTTGCCCCAGTTCCAATGAACAGGATGTCTTTGGTCTTTCTAGCTGAAAAGGTATTGTTAATGAACTACATGTGAAGTAGGTATGTTCCGAAACACGTCTTAAAATGGCACAAGCTGGTCAGAAGACAGGGCTATGTTTATACAGTGCTCCAGGACATTTTCATATCACAGGCTCTTTTCTGCACAAGCCAGTCCACAGAATTGACTTTTACCTATTTCACTAAAGGCAATAACAGAATTTTCTCATATTGAGGATATGTGGGACAACTCCTCTTCCAATTGGCCCATCATGCTTTACCATGAACAGTATTGTCAACCTATGCTTTGTTCAGGTGCAACACAATGTATTACTTTGCCCAAGAGAATAACATTTATTTCTAATGCTTTTATTGATCTTCATTTTTGTTGTTTGCCTGAATGCTGTTAAAACCATGGTATAAGAAACCAGCCAAATGCTCAGAACATGCCAAAAGTCTTAATATACTACATTAAATCAACCATGCTGATCAATATTTTCCTTTTAGCCATTGGTGGAAAAACATGCAGTTACCTTTCAGCAACTTCTGTAATAACTCATTAGGATTAAGAGATACAGAGTTGACTATAATGGATGCTCTTTTCAGGCCAGTGAACATCAGCTTTTTCTATGCTTTCAAAGGCTTTCGTATTATCACTTAAGTGACGCTACTTGCCAGGTGACATACATATAAATTTTGATGATGCTCTTTTTCTATGCTAACAGAGAATCCATATTAATCAGGAAAAAAAATCTATGTGATTCCAGAAAAGTCACAAATATGCAATGATAAAGCACATTACAATTTCAGTCTTTGGGTCTTCTGAGCCCCTGAAAAATATCTGGTTTACTTAATTCTGCACTTGCAGAATTATTGGAGTTGTATCAGCAGACTTTTGGCTAATAGCCAAACCTGATTCATCATAACAGTATTCCAGATTCTACTAATTGTATTATTTCAGTGAAGTTACAATGGCTTAGAAACAGTGAGAGTAAATTAGGCTGAGAGTACGTGAACTCATTCTGTAGACTGGCTTGTCTAGAACTTTAAGGGATACAAAAAAAGAAGGCTACAATTTGAGTTACTCATATGAAAAATAAAATACTAAAAAAAATAATCTGTAAATCATTAAGTAAACGCAACAAGAGGAAAGAAAGAGAATTACACTTAAGAACTACCCCAAAATTTAATAGTTGATTTCCAGGCAACTCAGGGTTGAATGCAAACTGAATACTCATCCTCTCACTCCCGAATGCCTGTATAAACGCTACCACCTACCCAAACTCCTTTCAAAATGAAAGTAACTTTGTTGGTCCTTTGAAATGTAGTTTCATTTACTGAACCCTTGTGCTCAGAGCTGTGTCTTGCCAATCTGTGTCTGATTAAAAAAAAACTCGAGTTACTAATCAACGGGTATGCAAACTCACTCACTGTACCATGATCCAGTCTTTGCCAGCTCCATAAATCACAATAGATCACATGCAACATATTTAAAGTATATGAAGAATTAAATGACCCCCTGAAAGTCAAATAATCACAAGTTTAGAAATGTTTTGGAAACTGATAACATATATATGGAAACTTATGAATCATACCTAATCCCCAGTGGTAATAATAGATTAATGCTTAATTCATTAATCACTGGAAAAGACAACAGTGTTACCGAAGAAATGTGTTGGGACTGCTGCACTAATGTTCACCATGGCGTGAGATTAATGTGTGGCCTACATGATAAGCACCTGGCCAGTGATACTGTCATTTATAAAACGGAACCTTCTGTCTGTCTTAACCTTTTCATTCAACAGCCTGGCCTAGAAATCAAAGCTATAGAGCACATTGTTTTTTCTGATCCCACAGCATCTTTGGTTTGCTCACAAATCACAAAACTAGAGTCACAATGCTAACTTTCTATGTTTTAAGCAGGATCTTGCCAAGGTACCAGTGTAATATTAGCTTTGATCAGTCAGACGCAGTCTCCCCCAACAGACACTGGAACAGTGTTCTGAGTGTTTTAGTGGCAATTCTCAAGAGCTAGTCAGTAACTGTTTCCGTATCTGCAGCATTTCTTAACTTGTTCCAATTCCTTCTTTAATACCTATTCGGCATGCTCCCTGTGCTGCTTAAGTTTCCATTACAGCTGGGGATTTGTAATAAACACTTGATAAATACATTTCCCACAGGCATTACTGAAAATCTTCCATCATTTGACAGAATTACCACATGAACAGTAACATGCAAGGGCAGTGGCTTTCAATAACTGAAAAAATCATTAATTGCAGTTGCATCAAGACAATCTACAATTAAAGTAAAATTTGGCTGTCCCAAATTTGCTTGCAGCTGGGTCAGCAGAGCCTCAAGTAGCAGCAGTGTGAAAGAACTAAGCAGGGCAGCTAGAGCAGGAGCACACTGCAGAGACCCAAATTCTATTCTTGGCTCTGCCCTTCACCCAGCAAAATGTCAAAACCCAAAGTTACATCATCCCTCTGCTTCAGATTCCTGAAGGGGAAAACGCACTTTGTGACTGCAGAGAAAGCATGAGGTGTATGAGTAATGGTTTGCATTACTCCAACGTCATTAAGGGTGTTGAGTACATTTTTACTGCTGTGGACACATTAAGACACCTTTACATCACAGGAACACTGAGGAAGCCTTGTGGTTCTACCCAAGAATGGCATCGAAGAGCCTGATTATCCACTGACTCATGTAGTTAAGGGGAAGGGGGCATCACCTTAAGTTAGTAAAAGAAAATCTGGTCCCAGTTTTTAAATTTCATGGAGCAGCTTCATTGAAAAGATCAGTCTTGAATTAGAATAATCCTTAGTCTCAAACATCAGTGCTTGACCAATTAAATTCCATCACCAACTGACATCTTCCACAGACTTCTGTGCTTTAATCTTGTTATTTTTAATGATATGAACTTAAACATCATAAGCCAGGAAGTCATAGAAATCCGGAGATCAAATTATCAGCCAAGGGGGTTCAAAAAGATAAGTAGATTTTATGTGCAAGGGGTTTGTCTGCCTTTTAGAACATTTATAGTACATCTTACTTACATTTTCAACTATTTCCCAAAACTTTGAAGATAGAAACAAAACTGAAATCTAGATGAGCTGCCCCCAAGAGTTGTTTATATCCAAGATCAAATACCTTCAGATATTTGTTACAACATACAAGAATGACGTTAAGCTAAATTTTTCTCTCACATTCAGATGCCAAAGGCCAGTTAAGGTGTGCTTCATTCAGTATCCAAATTCTTATTCAACAGGCTGTGTAGCAGGACTTGCCATGTAACAAAACGACCACAAGAGTCCTGCAAGGTACCAAGTTTGTAGGATGCTCCCATCTTCCTCTCTCCCTGAGTAACAGTAACGATTAACCTTATCACACGGAACTTGGAAAGTATCATAAACAGCCTACAAATCAAGAGTGCTAAGCTGGACTCTGAAGCTCCCTTGCTCTGTGATGTAGACCTGCTGGTTCCCAGAGGCAGGGATACCAGCACACTTGGCCTTGGTTGGATACAGCGTGCCCCAGGCAGACAGGAGGTGATGGAGCCAGCAGCTGACAGAAGTCAGGCAACTCTATTCAACCTCTTGGAGCAAGGTTATCCTGCACCTTGTGGCTTTGCTTTGATCTCAAACACAGCCAGAGGGACTCTGTATCTGCCCAGAACACACCGTGTAAACTTACCATCTGCAAGGCACTAGGGCTCAGATGTCTTAGGCGGCAACTGCCACATAGTGAAACCCCCAGATCATATTTGAATCTCTACTTAAAAGACTTCATAGATAACTACTGGAAAACCTTGAAAACTATAGAAACAACCCTTGAACCAGAGACTGGAATGCAGGTATCGCCCTTCCAGGTATTACTTATATTGCTTTTGGTTTTCCTTTATTTTTTAATTGCTTTTAATGAAACAGAGATTGTCATCTAGTGACCTGCATTTAGAAACTCGAGTCTTGGCACAAGCCTGTAATGCTTTGGGATGAATCCAACTCAGCTTACATATGGGTCATAATAGCTCTGTTTCTCCATTTCTTTCTCTCCCAGACCACAGTTATTTCAGCTGCTTTGATAAAGGAGTAATAAGAGGTTTTAGGGAAAACATATAAAATTTAACTGATGAGAAAAAGAGACTATGATACATCAGAAAAAGACATAAAAAAATGCGGATCTCTGGCAAAAAGTAATTCAGACTGTACCCAACTATATAGAATTATTTTCCAAGTTCTAATAGCTATAAATGAGGAAACAACTCATGACAAATTCCAATTACAAAAAGGAATTATCTGCTCTGCAGCAACTAGTTTGGTGACATTTATAATACACAAGAAATCATGATGCTTCATTATTTGAATTTACCAGTGCTACAGATGCTGCGCTGAAATCTAATTGAATAGATCCAGTAAGACTTACAGATGGTAGGCTACAAATAGGGAATTTGCTGATCCATGCATTGTTTTAGAAGGAATTCATAATGACCTCTAAATAAAATTAGAATCAATCTTTATTTTAACATGTTACACCGTGGAAATACATTGCAAATAAAGAACATACTTTCGCCTTGATTTAATGTCCTTAAATCTATCATGATGAAGAGGGGAATATATTCCTTGGTCTCAGAATATTTCTGCAGGAACACTATCAATTCTGTGTTGCATTTTTTACACACTATGAAGGCGTATCTCTTGCATTGAGATTTTGCCCAGCAATAAAAAACGGAAGGTTCTCTTTACAACAGACTTCCTTCCTCCCCTTCCTTTCCTTTCCCTGCCCTCCCCTCCATGCTCTTAAGTTTCTCAAATGGTCCAGTACAAAGGGTAGGGAGGGAGAATGGGGGGGCCACAGGTTTTAGTGAAGTCCAGAGATTCCTCTGTAACTTCCTCTGAATTTTGAGCTTTCCAAATGAATCATTTTTTCAACTATCTACAACTGTAATGAATTAACAGAAATTCACAGCAACTTTGCAAAATCATCACACTGTGATGAAACAGATTTTTCCATAGAAGAGACAAGGTATAGTGGCTGCATTCTTGGTAGGTTTCCAATTGTCATGGTTACTCTGAAAAGCATGGCAGAGGAAAAAAACCACCCCACTAAATCTTCCAGAATCACTTGGCAAAGAATTCACAATCCATCAGAATTTTCTGTAGGGTTCTTACATGTGTGGATGGACTGAGATACAAAAAGCACCCTGTATTAACTCTTCAAACTAGAGCTCCTATCATCTTCCAAATACTATGCTTTCTAGTGGGTGCCAATGAACTTTCCATCTTCCATTAGGCACATCCAGTGTTAGTAAATGTCACTTACTAAGAATAACATATACTTCTAGTTCCATGTTCTGTCACTCCCTCAGCCCAATCACGATTCAAAACTGAGGCCTCAAAAACACATACACCGCCAAAACAAAACAACCCCCCAGTACAACCAAATAAAACAACCTCCCAAACAAACCAACAGGAGAAAATGACAAAAAAAAAAAAACCACCCCAAAAAAAACCAGAGCAATAACAAAACCAAAAACAAGAAAGGAGAAGCAGTTGGTAGCGATGGTTTGCAAATTTTAGCCCTTGAATAACATGGGTCGTTGCCTGAACAATTCCAAACACCAGCAGAGCACTCGGGGTTGAATGCAAACTGAATACTCATCCTCTCACTCCCGAATGCCTGTATAAATGCTACCACTTACCCAAACTCCTTTCAAAATGAAAGTAACTTTGTTGGTCCTTTGAAATGTAGTTTCATTTACTGAACCCTTGTGCTCAGAGCTGTGTCTTGCCAATCTGTGTCTGATTAAAAAAAAAATTACAGGTTTAGTGCTCTCCATAAGCTTGCAAAACTCTTCTGTAGTAGTTATATTTCTCTTCAGCTACAGGTTGTTGCAAATTACTTGGAACATTGCTTCTTATTATGCTATGAATTTGTACTGCTGATGCATTTGCTTTTCTGTCGTAATATGCAGTGCCACCAACGGTCTTTTGGTAGCAGTTTGCATCTCTCCAGTGATTTTTAGACAGTTTTTATTTAGATTAACTAACTACATTTATGCTATATTTATATTAACTGATTTCTTAATTTCTTCATTTGGTGTCTTTAATATGAACACACTATATGCCTTGAGTATGGCAGAATTTTATCTAGATGGAGGTTTGCGGCTCAGGACCAAATGTCTTGGATAAATTCTTTTGCCACCCTAGATGCTTCAGCGAGAGACATACTCAAAAGAAGGGATACAACCAGACTCTCCTTACATACCACACATCTTCAGACTGATGCAATACTCTGCTGGACTAGAACAAGGCGTTATAGGGCACAGAAACCATGTCCTTCCTGACCTGGCACAGAATAGCCTCAGCCACAAGGGCATACCGGGGACATTTTGAATCTTTACCCTGTAACTTGCACTAAGCAATACTTGGATCTTGCTTCTACTCTGTTTATTGCTGTTCATTATCTTCATTAGAAGCTGGCTCTAGTTAAGTGGCTGGTATATCTTCCTAGCTGCATGGAAATAAAGGCAAAATAGATAAATTATTTGTGACATGCTACTCCCTACTGCAGAACTGGAAAATATGTAGAATGTTAATCAGCATGATGTTAAGATTCCTGAGCACTAGAAAACAGTTAGGTAGATGAGTCTGAATGCTTTGACTCCAAATATCTCTATTTACTGTTGAATCATAGTGAAAACTCATTAGGCTGTAGACAGTAAGACCCGAGTTTTACTGTGCATGCCCCATTTCCTGTTGCAGGATAGTCAGTGACTAGCACAAGGACAGACGTGAAAGGTGTCTCTTCTAAGCGCTACAAAGCCTTGAGAATGACACGATCAACGACCACATCGATGCATCATGTAACAGTCAGACCAGGCCTCAAAGACGCAAAATGAAGATGAAAAATCCCTCCCAAAGAAAAGTATTTCACGAAGAATCTCTGTCACAAAGAATGCTATTTCCTCTCCAGGTCAACAAGTACTCCGTATGTCACACTAACACCGACAAACTTTCCAATGAACTCTCACTGAAAACAGCCTGTGAGATATCCCATCTCCTGTTTTACTGAGAAGCCTTTTTGTGCCAAGTCCAGCAGCATTTAGTCTCTCAGGTAACTGGTCCTGCAGTAAGTCAGTAAGTATGTGTCAGACACTGACTTCCACCCTGGCTTCCCAGTCACATACAACAAAATCCTACCTCCAGCAGCAGTGATAACTACAATAGGGGAACTGGTTCCTGGACCCTGGAAATCATCAGCAAACACTGATGACTTTTGACAAGCATGTCCTATGGGAAAGCAAACCAGTTCCTTCTGTCTTAGGCTACAGGTGATTTCTCCTTGCAAACCTTTGTGGCTGTAAAATATGAGCCGAATCTCAGCTTTAGAGAAGAAATTCACATTGCAAGAATTCAATTTTACTTCACAATCATGAGGCATTTCTCTTCCATTACCTGTTTCTAGAGCAGCACTCTGTCTAGACTCCTGCCAGGGTTCACTTCACACCATCATCTTTAGCAATCACAAACGTGTCAGCTGCCCTGAAGACAGGCTCTATCATTCACTGATATGGAGAGCCATGCTAATGACAGAACAACTCTTGAATGGCTTTACACTACTTAGCTGGATTGATACTACCAGAAACAGAATTCTGCTTTTATAGGGCTATGCTAAATTCAGGGAGAGATTTGCCAGGATGATAATCATCTCTGAAGAAAGTAACAAAAGACCTTTCAGTAACTTAGGAAAGAAGCAGAAGGAACTGTGTGAAACTCAAGCTCTGCGAGGTGTGAATTAACAACTCCTACATCTAAACTCATCTACCCTCCCCAGTGCCATTGGGAAAACATGCATCACCACATCAGGTGATGTTACTTCCTCTTAGTGCTTTCACCTGGAGAAGGCAATGTTCATTAATAACCAAGGATGTTTACAATTACTCAATTATATGTAATTGTATTTAATTTCTCAATTAGAGAGCAAGAGACAGCACGCATTCATGCATATACAGGAAGAGGCCAACAAAAGACATACTAAAGACTTAATCACTACTCAGTTTTTATGAGGTCTGCTGTTTAATTTCATCAAGGCTTGCTGATTTTAGCATTCACTCAGCAGGAGACAGTGGTTCAGCTCCAATTCTTCTGGACTCTCAACAGATGGACAATATTTCCTGCCTGCCTGTAATTGTTCTTCAAAAGGCTGGAAGAAATATGGGATCTCTCTGAAAAACACAGGATTTTTCCACAGACCTCTGGAATAAAGCAGTCCAGATCAGAGATCAACCTCTGCATTGTACTATTCTAGAACGTCCTGCTTTACCTGCCAATTCATATCAAAAGTGTTTTCATCTGAAGTGAATTTCCCTTTTGGATGTGAATTGTGCAACACCCAAGACATTCGCATGTTTCTAGATAGAGTGAGAGAACACACTCACAACCCACTCCTACTGCTGGATTTAGCTGCAGAATTCTGGACTAACGTAGTTATTGGCTTAGGAGATTCTTTAATCATGAAGTACCTAAACTGGCTGTCACAGCAACCCTGCATCACACCCTGGAAAGAAACACCGCAAGTCAGCACAAGCAACATGTGCTAGAGTAAAATAACTGCAGATGACAATAGCTGTTATTTTCTTGCTACCTTCTCCAAAGGCATAGAAGTCCTTCAGCATCACTTAAAGGTACCACAGGTAAACAGAAAGCTAGTTAAAAAAACCTTTGTAATTAACTACCTGGTTTTCACCTACTCTAAACAGGTACAGTTAAGTAGCTGTGTTTGACAGAAAAGTGATTGTTGCCATATAATTAATCACGTATGATAAAAAGTTATTTCCATTATCATCCAGAATAATACATAATAGATAGCACAAAAGAATCTCCATGGCAAGAGAAAATCCATAGGAAATCCTTTCACACACAGGAAATATTTCCTGGTAACCAACAGGGCACTGTATAATGGGAATGTCACTTACACCCTCTAATCTGATGTTTAATGGTTATCTATTTACACCAAAAACCCACAAAGCACAATGACCAAGGACATGTGTATAACAAATCAATAGCAACCTTAAATCAAAGAGTAATTGCATGGAAGGTAAGGAAAAAAGAAGAAACCAAAACAGTGAGGTGTTTCCAAATACTGCAGCATCATTCATTGATGTCAATGCTAAGACTTAATAAATTACTAAGTAGCAAGACTACCTTGGAACAAGAATCCAAACTAGAGCAAGGATAATGTAACTCATGGAGATGGATCCAGTTAAGAACAATAAATGAGGAACAGCCACTTCTGTTCATTGTCTTAACATGATCCTTCTCCTTCCCTAGTGCTGCCAGTCTCTCAATAAAATCCATGTGCTGCTGCTTTGGAGGCATCTACCAGACTGTGTTACACAGCCTAATACTTGGAGTCCACTGAATCAACAGCGGGTAGTGATGCATTTTATTCTGCCCCAAAACAGTGTATTTATTTCTTCTTTTATCATCCTCCCTTGCTGCTGATGTCCAGTAACATACAAGTGAATGAATGCTTTCTGATCATAAACTTCTCAGTGTTACATTATTTTGCTCAAAAGCTGAAAACAAATGCAGCACCATTGTCCAAACGTAGACATTTCAGACACACTGGCAAGCTCCTGTCGCTGCCAACACCTTGTTACTGTGGATAAGAGCACACGCAGAGCATAAAAAGAAAACCTGAGCAAGGGATTTTGTTTTAAGCCCTCACACACAGTTTTCCAGGAGACACAAGAATGAAAATGTGGGAGTTTTACTCAGCTTTTTATTTTATAGGTCTTTTTAATGTTATTTTTCAGTCATACCTTCAACGAAATAAACACAGAGTAGTATATTTGCACATTTCTTACAACAAAAGTTCATGAGAATTACTATTTATATGAATCGCTGCCACCACACTATTATTTTTGAGGAATACACCCTATACACCTGAACCCATATAGTTTTATTTGTAAGAAGAGTAGTAGGATATGCTTTTACTGTATATACCCGAGTAAAAAACACTTAAGGAAGCCTGGATGCAAAGCTTCAAAATTTGCCATAAAACCTCTTCCAAGGAAAACTTGGGAGCTCACTATGAAGAATACCAATAGATAACTCAAACTCTGGTTTTAATATTCTCATCCAGTTGGTACGCAAACTGAAGCAGTACAAAATGCTATATTTGGGGCATTTTGGATGGGTTGTCAGATGAAATGCTAGCAGTAAAAATTGTCATATCAAATGCAATATTACAGGGAATAAAATCAATAGAGAAGACTGCCTGTATCTGAAATTACTCTCAACTACAGTATCAGAAAAGACACAGAGTAGAAATATCAGAACTCCCTTAGATTACAGCTGCACATTTAAACAGATTAAAACTGCTAAATCACAATTCTCCCCCATCCCCTTATACAGTCAGCAACATTCTAAACAAAGCAAGACCTCAAGGGGGTAGTTCAGGGTTTGAGTTTTCTCAAAGGAGAAGGAGAAAACAAGCTTCATGCTAATCATTTCAATCACACCTTGCAGTAAGCCAACCAACAGCTCTTCTACTGAGGCACTGTGACAAGCACAGCAGTAACAAAGTGAGTAGTCTGGAAACACATATACTCTTATTCCATCTTTTGTGCATCATCTGCATTCTAACAGAGAGATTTCATATGCAGAGTATAAAATACAGAGGAATAAAGATGCTGCTCAACAGTCCAAATTGAAAAATAACAATGAAGTTTGGGTTTAAAAATTAAAGAATTAAAGACTGGCTTTTGAATTGGTATAACTCAGCTTCAATGACTTCTTGGAGGCTGACTACCAGGAAAATAATTTATATTCCAATTGGTGTTTCATTCTGACCTGCTGTAACTCCTTAGTAAAACTAAGTGTTCTGGACTGCTGTATGTTGAAAGTGTTCCAGAAAGGCACTTTCAATTGAATCATGTGAAAATTAACCATAATACATAGCAATGTCTTCAATAATTCCAGCTGGCACAGGAGCTAATGGAGGAGATGAAAGAATAGAGAAGAATGAAACAGGAAATTAAGAGAGAATAAAGGTATTGGAAGCAGAACACATGGCAAAGTAATACAGAAAGACACACTAATAGTTAAAAGAAAGGATAAAGGAAGGTACTAAATTGCTCGACTTCTCTGAAAGGTATTGGTATCTGTGTGTGTCCCCCTCTATTTACGTTACATTGAAGCACAGAAATCTGTGCTCCTACAGTACTGCCTATGAAGGTCCCCTCTCAGTTCTGGCTGGTACGTAACTTCTGAGGAATGGTTGAGCCCTACAGGGATGGCTGCCATTAATGGACAAGAAACAGCAACTCTGGATGAAAAAGTAATGAGTTTATCATCTGATGTTGTAATTGGAGGGAAGGGGACTATAGGACTTCATATCTATTTAGAGCCATGACATTAAACCCAACAAAAATACAAAAAGAAAGCAGCTTATTCTATCCTCTGACAGCTTTAAATTGACCTTTAGCTAAAATCCGATTTTAAAACTTTCATTCTAAAAGGAAGAAAAAGAAAAAAGACCACAATCACAACATTTGCAACTGAGAAACATCTGTCTCCTGATAGTGATTTGACCATGGCAGGCAACTAAGAACTACCAGTAACAGCTCAACGGGAAGGCAGCAGTCACAGCAGCAAGGCATGTGCTAAATATGAGTTCTGCTACTGAACAATCTTTAAAGGCCACTTGGAATAGTCTGCCTGTGTTCTGCCTTGAAAGGTATTTTTGTGCCTACCTCTCTAATTTTTTTACTTAAAGTTACTGACTTTCATAGTTAAATACAGAAACATCTAAGAAAAATTAGGCTTTTTTGATAGGATTATTTTCTCCTCTCTGGAAGGGAAGAAGCTTTAAATTAATCTATGCGGTTTAACATTTTCAAGGGGAAAACATGACCCCACTAAAGGTAAAAGTGACTGACTTCAGTGGGACCACAATTTGAACCTTGAACACCAGGCACTTCAAAACTACAAATAAGTAACATTTTTAAGTGGCTAAAAATTGGAAAACATTGTGAGAGGTTCAAGTTCAGAAATAAGCATTTATTTTGATTTTGATCAGCAACAGAGGGAAGAGAGCTGCACATCACATATAGAAGCGTTCAACCACAAAACAAGAGCTAAGACGACCATTAAGGTCAGTTTAGCTTTGTTTAAAGTGAAAGCTTCAGAGCACCAATATGCCACTGGACTTCTCGAAAATAATGGCAAATCTCTCCCAGTGACTAATATTCCAGCCCTGCCAGCACTCAGAATTGAACAACACTGAAATGGGGAAAGAAAATACCATCACCTTGGCATTCTGAAATGGACCTATAATCAAAACCATTGAAGTGGGTTCATAGAGAAGTATCAACCCCACTAAACCAGAAGGCAAGCTCAACTTTAAAAAAAAGTGAGGCTTCAAAATACACCTGATCTAATAAAATAAATTTTATACATTTTGTGATCCCACTAAGTAAAAGACAAAACGGCACATTCTGTATCTCCTACAAGACCTGGTCATTTATTTGGAATTGTCAGTAGTTTATATTGCTTATCTGCAGGTCTGCCTGCAGCCTTCCAACCTCACATGGTGATTTTGCCAGATAGCAACCCCTGCAGGGTCAGGTTGGGTTAACTCATGTGTGTAAGACCAGCTGCTACATTTTACCCTGCAGACAGCTGCATTTGAAAGGCAGGTAAAGCCTTTGAGTTTTATGAAATCTTAGGAATAAGTCAGTCACTAGGAGATGTTCCTAAATACCATTTATAGGATCCAAATACATCTATTCTTTTGGTAATGTATTTATGACTTTATGGCATCAACATATGGTCACCACAATAAATACAATAGTTCTGGTTGCTTATAACCAAAGTCTTGCAACCATGCAACTACATAGTGGGTTTCAAACCACTAGCTAATCAAATGCATCCCTAAATATAAATCCTGAAAAGAGCTGTGGAAGACTATTTGGATGTTCCTAATTTGGAGCATGCACATTAGCCCACTGAGTTCTTAGTCATTACTCTTCCAAAGTTGAACACAAATATTTGCAGATTTGGAAACTCTTATGCATCCTGTCTACGTATTTAACAAAATTAATTGTTGACAAATATGTTAGTTTCCAAAATTCATAAAAATTCATAAAGCCAAAGCTGGTTTTGTTTTCCCCAATTCCCCCCCCCCCATTTACTCACATCAGAAGCATCACTGTAGAGAAGCAAGAATGGAATAGAAAAGATGGATTTGAAGAGACTACTGCAAGTAAGCTGGTTATAAAACTTCAGTTGATGCTACCTATTGCTATACCTTATTGTATCATACACAAGGCAAGAATCATAAGAAAAATTATCAGAAGGCAACTGAATAGAAAGATAACTTCTACTAGTTTTATCAGTCAACTGAGTACAAAAGAAAGGGACGTTATATATTTCTTTTACTTTGAAATGTGAGGAGCCCAATTGCTTCAACAGCTATTGGGGTCCACAAAAAGTCTCCTGGTTGTGTTGGGTCTAAACACAAATGTAAAAATCAGCACATGTTAAAATTGTTGGACAATCAGAACTCCCTTGGAGAGAATGGAAACATGACAGACATTTATCCCTGTGGTTACATGATGTGCATACAGCTGAAGTGGAAGGATACCAACAACTTCTACAGATTTTCTTTCAGAAAAATGGAGTGGGACTTAAAAAAGCAGTGATATGCCTCACACTTCATTTTCTCAAGCTCTCAGGGAAACTGTTTTGACAGGTAAGTGACCAGATAAGTAGAAACTATGGTTTTCCAGGCAGAAGATAAGAGAACCTTGGGGGCTTATTATGAATTTCTGAAATATGCTGAAATGGTATCTTCAATCTGAACATGATAAAGCTTTATCAGGATGCGCACTTCGTAACTTCATTATAAACAGAAATTTGTTTGAAGCTTCAGGCATAGTATTGAAAACATAACATACCCGTGCTGTCTGCTTAGAACTTCTGGTTACTGAAATTAGTTAACATAATATTGACTTAATGAAAAGAATGCATTTTAATTCTATGGCATTTCACACAATATTGGTATGGCTACCATTTTCCTGAAATAGAGTATGACACATATTAATTTCTGTAGCACCTATAAAATGCTGAACACTCAGTATGAAGTGTTAACCCTGGGTTTCAAACAGGTCTCATATAATGCAATCTGCTTTATACAATACCTTTATTCCCCACATTACATGAGCATAGCTGCTTTATGTTAGTGTCTGTCCTTTGCGCAGTCTTCCAAGAGGCTCTGTGCAATTTATTTTCATGGCAGACAAAATTACACTTGTTAATGATCTCCTGTCTAAGAGAAAAATTCATGTCCTTAACTAAAGCTTTAAACTTACTAGAAAAATTGCACTGATCTGGGAGCTATACACCACTTTCTCAGGAATGCAAACTCTTCCTAATCTGGTATTTATACACACTTACTCAGGAATCCAAGTTCTTGTGGACAAGTGTTACGCTAAAACATTTATTTAGGGATGAACAACAGGGATGCCTGCACAGGGCCTCACCAAGCTTGTGCACAAGTGCAAAAAAAGATTTTGGGATGATGGATGGTCTGAAGTGGAAGATTTCTGTAAAGCTTTTTCAGTAGTAGAGTTTACAGCCATTACCACAGCAGATGGCTTCATTGTAATTTTCCATGTGAAAGGAGGCAAAAAGAAAACAAACCAACAAACCACTCTCCCCTTCACTGGACAAGTGAGTCAAGTATAAAAATACTCCCAAGCAAATGACAGCTTTTTAGTTCATCTTTACATCTAACAATGACAAATGTTTGCATGACTCAGACGCATGATTCAGCTGGTGTTGTCCTCTCAGCTCACTCTAGAAAGGAGGGAAGGAGAGAAGCAGTTTATTTTTAAGTATGCCCTGCTAACAACATTTTGATGAGAAATCCTTTAAAATGCTTTTTCTCCTTGAGAGTGGAGGTCTGTCTTAAAGTCAGCTTCAGAGATAAATAAGTGTAGATAGATGGCTTCCAGGGAATCTGGAGACAAGGCAGGAAGCTTTAAAGAACAGAAAGAACATACTTTGAAAATAGGGTGATGACACTGTAGGTGCTCAGTCAAATCGTAAGCAAAAGCCAAGAGTCAAGTACCTATTTGAAAAGGGCTGCAAAGACCCACAGTTTTGATAGTTCTGAAACAGCATATTCAAGTGCCTTATTAATTATGGGAGAATCCAGACTCTCATCAGACTGTTCTTCCTCCCCCATAGCCATTACAGCTTTAAAGGCTGTTCAAATTAGTCAAGAGACAAGCTGGACAAGTGAACAATTCCAAGCAGACACTTTCTGACATCAAGAGCTTTCAGATATTTTGTCTATTCTTTTGTCATTCAAAAGGGATCCAGAGTTAGATGCTGTAATCCAAGAAGCCTTAATTTTATCAAGATCTCCTTATCTAGGGCATGAACCAAAACAGTTTAAGAACTATAGCTCTTTCAGGAAGCACATCACCTATCCCTATATTGTTGACAAATACTTCAAATACAGGATTTCAAATATCAGTACAGAGCTTCCAAAGGAAGAGATCACTGCCTGAAGGATAATCTATACTAGTAACAGCTTGTTCAGAAATACCAACTTAACCTTGAATGGAGACACTTGAGTATAAAATGATCACGAAATGGGCAAAAGTGAGAGAACTGATCACCAGAAGGAAAAATAAAAGGGCAGTTAATTGTTTTTACTTTCTCTAGATCACACTTCAAAATAGAGGTAGGAAACATCCATTTTCCATTTTCAAAGACTCTTTTCAGCTCTTCTATTACATTAGAATTCATATCTCCAGAAATTATGAAAGTTTGGCCCGTTATCACAGTCTATTATTTCCATAGGAGAGTTAAACACGTTATAAAGGATTCCTTCGCAGCCCAGCTCACTGCTAAGTACAGCAAAGGAACAGGCAGAATACCAGTGATTTCTGAGAGGACACTAAAATACTACCAGAATCATACAATATGTCTACTCTAGTTGATAGCAAGGACAACAGTAACAAAAGCAGCTTGTTTTGCTCCTGAATATATCTTTGATGACAAAGAAACTCTTAGAGAACAAAGTGAATTAACTCTACAGATGACATCTTTATAAAATGTGCATGAAGATCCCTGAAATATTTTTGATGAAAAATACTACAGATTTTTCAATGAGAATAAACAGTAAAACTTATCCAAGCAGCCTCATATTTAGGCTTAAAACTCTGCATCTTAGACAATGGTTTGAATTAATCACCTCCAAGTGTGAATAATTTTCACCCAAGCTATCTGCCAGAGAGAGTTTTTATCTGGCTTTGTTTCATCTGTTTGTTTTAACCTCAGGGGGGTTTTACTCTCAGAATCTCAGTTAATAGAGACACAAGTGCTTCATACTGTCACAGCTTCTGAAATACTTGAAAATGCCAGTGGATCCTTTCCACTCAGGTCCCATGCACATTAGGACTCCTCTCCCAGAGCAGCCATCCTACTCAACGGAGACAAGCAGAAAAATCCCAGTGCTCTCCTGGAATAGAATTGTCAGGAGTGACAAATGATTTAGTGCGCAGTCCACTTATGTGCTGTCATACCCAGGCCAGGCACCAACCCTCTCTTGGGCACCAGTCTAGGAGTCATGCCAGTTGTACAGGGATGAAAGCAGCATCAGTTGGATATTCTTTTTAACGCTGGCTGGGAGTTTGCCATTTCATTTGTTGAATGAGGCCAGCCATAACTTAGTCTGGCATTTTCTTATTGTTTTTATTATCCAAATTACAGTGATAGCTCCCACTGCTTCCCTTTGGGAATTTACCATGAATCTTTGAAGCATGATCTAAGGTCTATCTCTGGAAAACAGCCTTCCATTTCTTATATTCGGTAGGGTATAAACCAGACACATTGATTTTTAATCTCTAAAATTTTGCTTTGCTTTTCAGAAAATGAAAGCTGAAAATAAAAATAAAACCATTTATGTAACACAAATGAGGCGGCTATGAAGGCAAATGAAGGAGGAGCTATTCCTGTAGAGCTCTAGCTTTTGCCATTTGCGTATTGTGTGCACGTGAAAGCAAAAGATAATAGAAGCGCCCTTGACTAAGCACAGAATTGAAATCAGTGTCAGATTTACATGAAGTGATGAACTAGAAGACATGGATGAAAGGCTAGGTGGTTGCTGTGTTCTATTCAGGAATATAAAGAAAGTCACTATCTATCACCTGCCTACGTGGTCTCTGTGTACAGGCCCAGTAAAAAGGGATTTGTAGCGCTCAGAAATGGTAAGCAGGCAAAGGCCTAGCACTGCTGCTGACATATGGAAAGGAGGTGGGATGAGAAAGAGTTGTATGATCACAGCAGGGTGCAAATGTGGCATGGTTTGACTTAACACTGCATTTGCCTTGCTAGAAAGCTCAGGAATTCACTGTATAAACAGTGTTTTGGAACAAAAGGGAGCAACAAACTTGTATTCTCTCTTCCCCCAGAAAGAAACACTCCCTAGGCAGCAAATGAAAATCTGCTTTACAAAATTCCTTTTTATGTTCCTTCCTGTCATTCCTCTAAATTGTTAACAATAAGCTGTTTACTTCCTGTCGTTGGATTTCATGTGGTTTTCTATAGTACCATACCAGGCATATTTTTCATGGTGTACTGCTGAGCAGAGTAACTTAATGATTCTTCTACAAAGGACAAGCCAGGTCTCCAACTCTCACTACCTTCCTGTGGTATGCCCCCTATTCTTTCTCAATGTATCTGCAGCAACCCAATGAACAGCCGTAACTACTACTCTGCAAGTAGTTCTGGGAGACTGGCTTAGGTGGTCTTCATTGCTTCCCCATCCCATTAGCGCAAGTTATAAGTCTACCTGAAAGGAACAATTCTGCAACTCAGCAGGGAGCAGTAAGCCCTGTTGTTAGAGGTAATGATACAGAGTTCTTCAGCCTTTTAAGGCAGTTAAATTCCAAGCAGCAGAGCTGCAGAAACTTCAGATCCTGGGTGATAAGTCATTTTGTCTTGCTATTCCATACTTTCAGCAATTAAGAAACATCTTCTGAAGCCACAAACATGCAACTAAGAGCCATTGATGTGGTGCTCAGGAATCACTATGAGAAAAGGAGTCTTAAAAACTCACCGACTTAGCTACAAAGACAAGGGAGGGAGCAGAACTCTTCTGGGCAAAGTTTCTATGACTCATGTACCTGTTGGCTCAAGTGGTTGTAATAAGCTAAATAATTTCTGAAAACTCTTGGTCAAAGAAGTGTTTCTGACTACAGTTTGAAACAGCTCAGGCTTAGTTCTTTTATAGGGCAAATGAAGTTATATTGTGTTTGTAGCTCTTGTAGCTGAATGCTAAGATGACTAAAATGCTGTTACCCAAGAACATGATGGCCGTGACCATTTTGATAATCTCTAAATTGAAAATACTTCAGTTAACATAGTAAAGGCTATTCCTGAACCTGAACTGGTTTTATGAGGTCTATAAGAGGAAAGGGAAAGTGCACACGGCCCAGGAGAAGTCAAACTCTGTGCAAGTGCTGTTCTTTCAATAAACGTAGCTGACGTTTGTTTCTAGTACAAGCAAAACACTCTTATCAAGACCAGCACACTGAGAAGGCACAGAGATGGTCAACTAAAAAGGAACCCGTACTGACACAGATGTTTTAATTTAGTTCTACTGCTGACCACATCAAGTGGTGATAAAGATTAATTATTTGTATTATAAAGTTTGTATTGGTCAGCAGCCCTTGCAAAGATGACAGTCCCCAGTGAGCTGGCTTCTGCATGAATACACACATAGAAGTGTTTCCGCTCCAAGAAGTTTACAGTCTAAAGACATTCAAGAACTCAAAATAATAAGCACAAACAATTCATTCAATCTTGTAGATGAAGAAACTGGTGCAGTAGGAAACTTTGATTTTCATACTGGAAAAATTGAGAGTCAGTTTTACATGAAAATTGGCTATTAGAATGATGTCTAGGCAAACACAAACCTACATGTTTATCCTGTGAATTACTTATTGTGAGGACATACAGGAAGGTTTTGATGGGAAAAGAAAACACATTTCACAACATATTTAAATTTATAGTTTAGCATACGGAGAAAAATAGGAGCTATCAAAGATTGTTTCATTGGCTATTAAAGATGCTGCATAAAACATTCCATACATAAAGACAACAGCACCAGTTTTCACAGAAATATTTTATGTCTATATCCATAGAGTCTGCAGAGAGAAAGAGTAATATAAAATAGTTTCACAGACTAGGAGAGTACTCAATTCACTGGGACTTGAAGGTAAATACAGGCCATCTCACAGAGATAAACATCTCAACATGGGTTCATTTATCTTTTAACAGAAAAAGGAAAAAGAAAAAAGAAAATGTGGTCTTGACTAGATTGGATGCTCACAATAATCCATCCAGCTCCTTTGGGATCCAGAATACCGTATTTTTATTTATTTGATGAAAACCATATTTAGAGTATTTATCTCTTTAGCAACCTTCTGTTCTCCTCCTTGCTCCTGCCTTTCCTTATAAACAAATATTTTAAAGATTTGAATTTGGAGAACAGAATCATGTAATTAATCAATCAGCCTTTACATTCAAGATCTCATCATTCTGAACAGAACCTCATACAAATCGCAGTGATTGTGCCTGCAGGGCTATCGCTGCTTTCTAAAAAGATTACCTGGACCAAAAGAAACCACTTTGTTTTGCCCTCTGGCTTTCTATGTGAAACAAGTGTCACAGTGAAATGCTGACAAAATCCTCTCATGTTTTCTAGCTTTGAAAAATAGCAGCACAAGGCTAATGTTGGAAGCACACAGCAAAATATAGGTAGGGGGGTTTGTTTTGTTGTTGGGGTCTATTTTTTTAATAAGCTACAGTACATTACTTCCAAAATTTAAGCAGAGAACAGAATTGTTCCCTCTGTGCAGAAATAAGCACAGGGGAAAGGAGCAACCTAATGGGCATTTTGTTATATTTACCTTATATATGAATGCATAAATAACAGGTTTCAGCTATGCAGGACAATAAAGGTCAAATTCATCCTTATGCAGCATGAGACACCAGCATCCAGGAAATGGTTTGAAATTCCCCATGTTTTCCATGCTTTATATGTGTCCTACACACTGAATTACACTAACTGTTACAAATTCTTTCCCTACTTTACTCATTCACCACTGTACTGAAGCACCATCCAAGGGAACAGAGCAAACTGCTTTCCAGAGCAAACTGCTTTCCAAATAAGCTTGCAGCAGCACATGAACACTCAGTGGATGCGCTGTTTTAAACCAGGCTTTTGCCATCTGTTCCCCTGCTAATTATGAATGCTACAGATATCCACAACTACACTGCAAGGAAAAAAGTGATTAAAGCACACGTATTCTTTCCACAACGCATCTTTGTTGCTTATCTCAAATTAAAAGCAATACCACCCGCCACACAACACACAAGTCACACGGTAAAAAGACCACATAAGGGCAGATGTTTATAGTTTCTCATCTGGCCAGAAGCCAGCAGTGATTGCTTGGAGTCCAAAATGTATTGTGTATACTCAGCAAGAGAATCTTTACAACTCTGCCCAAAATCACACACATTTCTTAGGTGGAGCTTACCAGTAGCTTTGCTTAGAAGAACACTTGCTGCCCATGCCAGGGTCATGCAGGATACTGATCAGCAGCTAACTAACCTTCAGCTCTATACCCTTTAAATCCGTTCCTGCTCTCATCTCCCTCTGACCATCATCAACCCACCATTCTCAAATCCTCTCTAATGAAGCAGAACATGTTTTTTTCCTCTAATGGAAGGTGTCCCTGGCAATGGCAGGGTGTTGGAACTAGATAATCTTTAACGTCTCTTGCAACCCAAGCCATGCTATGATTCTACGATTCCTTATCTACCTCCCTCACATTCTGTCTTTATAAACTGATTACCTAGATACACACACAAACACATGCCATTGTTATTCATCTTCTTTCTGCCAAGCGTTTTGCATGAGGAGAGATCTCTGGGCTGTAGAAAAGATTGTTCCAGCCATGATTTCTCACCTGACAGAGCATGTCTCCATCTCAGCCAGGATTCCTCTGGCTGGATCCACTAAATTATCCAGCTCTCATTTGCCTCTGACACAGACTGTATGCTTGGGGGGTTTTGTTGTTTGGGGGTTTTTGTTGTTATCAGTTTTTAGTTTGTTTCTCTGTGTTTTGTTTTTTGGCTTTGTTTTGGGTTATTGGTTTGTGGTTTTTTTCCCCCTCATTTGCTTGCACCTGTAGTTTCTCTTTTTAAGGAATGACTGAGGAAAACACATTTATTCCATCATTGCAGTTTCGATAACTCCTCTTTTCAGGAAGCTTCAGCTTTAAAATCAGCCATGCCCTGAGGCTGCAGCTTAGTATCTTATTTTATATCTATGTATCTCCTAATTGAGTTCAAATGTTATAGACAATCTTGCATCATTCTGGATGGAACACATCAACTGCACCATCCCCAATATATCAGTAATGGTTTTGCAATGATGGAGGTTGGTTTCAAAATTGCTTCCTGTTTGCAGCTTCCTCCATTGCTAATGAAAGCTGCAGCCATACTGAGCACATGCCACATCTATGTCTGTACACTGCCCTGCTGTAACAGAATATTGCTGCTTCTTGGTTACACAGGGCCATATTCTGCCATTAAACCACAGATGGTGCATCTCAACAGAAACTAATGAGGAAGTTCTGCAGTTACTTAAAAAAATCCTGATAGCAGACTATGGCCCATAAGAAGTTGTTTGGATATTTTCCTTCATGTACAGAGATGGGATTATTCATGATGGCAGATGCTGCTTTAGAAGTGGAAGTTTCAATATATTTTAAAATGGTTCTGAAATTGTTTATATTATCTTTCTATGAATGCTCACAAATTAAGGAATCTATTTATACCCATAAAAGTTTCTTGTGCTGGTGTTCAGTCTTCTTTTCTCTTTTACAAGGCATTGCACCTCAACAGGAAATGACTACTCACAATCTCTAAGAGCACTGTCTCTGGGGAAGAAAGATTACCTTTCATCTCAGGTTATAAGAAGTTCATTACAAGCCACAAAATCTTTGCTCTGCCAATCATTTTAGCATTTATTAAGATAAGACACAAAGCATCTCTTCATGCTTCAGGCTTTATAGAAAGAAAACAAGACCAGATAGAAAAATAGACATTTGTGTCACATAAGAATCCACATTTCAGTTCATTTTGCCTCATATTCCAATGAAAATAAACCATTAAGTGTCTTGTTATATCCAACTTTGTTACATAAGCATGAAGAGACTAATAAATCTGTGGCCACTGATCTGAATTACTATATACTTCCCTATGAGCAAATATAGCTGGTTTACCAGTTTCCTTCATGTTGCAGAACAGCAGTTATATGCATGACTGACAGTTGTGCAGTATTTTTCCAGTTTATTTTTACTCTAATTAAATGCAACACAATTTCTTTTTGGATGCTGTCATCCTGAGTGAACAATAATGTGGAGATTCATGGTTGTGTTTAAGGAACATGGCAAACAATTCTGTATTTAAATCACTAATTATCCTATGCCTATAGATATCCTTACTGAATGCAGCACTCTGGCGTTCTGTTGTGTGAAACAATTTCTTTTTTAGCTACATGAAACAAGTTTTAAAAAGCTCAGTTGATCTAAAAATCCAAAGAGTCACCAGTCTCACCAGCTGTAGTTTAACATAAAAACAAGATACAGGGAATCTGCTTTGCCTAATATCCCTGCTTTAACGGGAAACAACTAGTCCTGCTTCAATATGATGTTGAACTAGAGGTATACCTACCTTGCATTAAATAAGTAAGTAGATAGATAAATAATGCCTGGCTAGCATCAAAAAGATTGGTTAGCTTGGCTTCACTTAGAAATAAACAAAATTTATCTCTTATATACCTTGAGTGAAGCTTATGTTGGCAAACAAGAAATGAATTTGACTCTAAAAACAGTGCTGTCAGATACTGGCACATATATCCAAATGAAGATTAGAGATTTGTTCAGCTTTGTCTTTCTGTATTCCAACCCAGCGCATAGCTCAGTAGAGGAGCACTGCCCTGGGACTTACACGACATAAAATTTGTTGTTAGATCTGGCATTAGCTTGATGGATAACTCCGAGCTAGCTTTATCCTCTGCTTCCACATCTGTCTAATCTAGATATACATCTCTTTATGTCTAACCTCATCGGAGAAGCGCTCTGAGCGCGGCAAGGAATGCCCCAGTAGCAGGCTGTTCCCAGACCAGCCGGAGTGTGCGGGTTCAGCACTGGACAGCTCCGAGCCCCCCCCCGGCGGCCCCGGCCTGGCAAGGCCCCGCCGCCGGCAGCACGGTCCGTACCGGTGCGTACACAGACACTGGAGCATGAACAGAGTCGTCCTGGAAATCAGTGTTCGGACTCTTCTTATCAAACAAGAGATGACAGACACTTCTGATTCTCTAAACATGATTTTTATTAACATTTATCGATTGCAATCAAATTCTACCAAGACCCTCAACATCCCTAGCACACACAGAAACACTACCCTAAACCCAATGTTTTCCACTCACTCCCTTGAACAAGCAACTCAGCCTCATTTCTTCTTAATCCTGCAATCACAATTCTCAGCCTCCCTCTCATTCCATTCCCTAAAAGTCTAAGCTTTTCCCTGTCCAGTTCCAGTGACTGCAACTGCCTCTACTTCATCTCCTGTTTGGGTTCAAGCCCTCTGACTGCTACAACTTGAAGAGAAAGGCAGAGAAGATGATACACAAATTCTAGAAGACAGTGCTGAAATAAACTTCCAAACAGCCAAGGGAACTCATGGAAGGAAGGACAAAGATAGGTCTCTGAGCTAAAAAGCACATACGAACTATTCACATGGTTTCACATGGAATTGTATACACAGCTGAATTTCCTGACTAGGCAGTTTAAGAACACCCTACATAGACAGACATGGACCACTACCTCTATCAATCCCAGCATCAGTCAGAATTCAACCGTAAGCCATGATGTCTTGAGACCTTTTTCAAAAACCAATCTGAAGACAGTTACTCTAACTGTAATTTTGAATAAAGTATTTTTCTATCTGCCCAGGAGAAAGCAGTCAGTGAAGTAGATTTATGACATCAAGTTCATTAAGAGGACAGCTACGATCACAGAATTAATTGATGCCCCTTATATGCATTTAATGAGAATGATTTTCTGTTAGCCTGGATTACAAACCAAACTATAGAAGTGACAGATAAAGACCAATCAACTCCCTGCCAAAACCTCCATTCAGTAGCTTAGTAATTTATCTGTAAAGTGAATTTTGAATCCTATCTTGGCTTTGAAATGCATTAGAAGTTAGATGTTCAGTCCAAACGCGTTTAGCTGCCAACTCACAACAGGAAACCCACCAATGATAACTGCTGGAGTTACTTGCCTGATGACAGACTAACACAGAGTTAAGACTTGGTAACCTGGCAGCAATAAGGCCCTGTGCAAAGCTGGCACAGAGTTAAGTGTCTGAAGTACAAAAATCCACACTGGAGGCAGCAGCATTACCTTAACTTTGTTCTGTTTCAACTCCACTTTGTTGTTTTGTTTGAAATCTGTAATGTGTACTTTGTAGACTGTAGATGTTTGATTTTCAGATAGTTTGATTCTTCCAGGGACTTTGATGGAGCTGGCCAGACACTTGACCTTTCAGCCTTTTCCAATTACACAGTGTCCTCCAAAAGCCAAAGAGAACTGTTTAATCTAGCTGCTCTTTCATGTACAGATGTTCTTTGTCTGAGAGAACAGGAAGATGAGGAATATGAGAATCAAACTCAGGCCTCACTAAAGTCTTCAAGAATTTGGCCATGAGCTTCAACATTACCAAGACTTCACTACAGCTCTTTTAGATTAATTTCATTTTCAGTTACACAAGGAAAGACATAATCAAACATCTGTTTATTCAAGGGCTGCCATCTCAAAGAAAAGAGTTTTCATATCCTAGATGTAGTATTTGACCTCCATTTCCCTTATGAAGTCCTAGCTGCCGAAAAAGCAGCTCAGTTGCCTGACCCCAATTTCAGACAGACTCGTATTTTATCCTCAAAAAATGCACACATTGTTGAAGACTGAAACTGACTGAAACTACAGATTTCTAGCCTCCTGCTCAAAACCATCCATACAGAGAAAACAGTTAAATATCTCAAACAAAAAAAAGGGGGGGGGGGGGGGCAATAATCTCCCTGATGTTCAAAACACAGTATCATAACTAAGCTTTCGCTTTTGGCACTTGAGAATAACTAGCCTGATTTTCTCAATCCTAAGCCTAGACAATTTAGCTGAAATAAACCTGGTATTATTTACCCATGGATACTTGAGCCCGATAACAGTTGTTACAAACACATCAGAACTCAGCCTCCTGAGACTATTTTTAATCCACCCATTTTATATCATACCAACATGGTTTGACATGACACATGGCTCATTTGTGGGGGGCTTTTCCCCCTTTTTTCTTTTTACAAGACTGAGTTTTGATAAATATATAACCAAAATCTATCCCACTACTATGTACCAGGTTTTGATTTGCTGGGTTTTTTCTGCTCCCCCTCTCCCCCCAGGTGCTGACACTGCAATACATCAAAACTGGCTCTTCCACTATTTTTATTCATTTTTAACTACTGATGGAGAAACAAAATATTTCTGTTTTGTCCTTGCAAAGGCGCAGCATGCTCATCACATCACTGTATTTCCTATAGCTCCCATTGCAACTCTTAAAACATACATTCCGCATCCAGAAAAGTAACAGAAGGCTCACTTCCCAGGAATCTGACAAAATTACAGATTAAATTTGTAGTAAAGTGAACCCATACGGACAAGAAATTCTATAAAACGGTGGGGTAGGGAAACAGTAAAATACAAGAATAGTTACTTTAAAACCCTATAAAATATCTTACTGAAAACTTTAGCAGGGATATTATTTGTGACTGCAGTCTACAGAAAGCGAGGAAACTATTCAAGTTGTAATTTGAAACATGTAATACAGAAACTACACACTGGTTTTCTGGTGACCTATTTAGCTTTGGAGTCTTGGGTAATTCCTAGGGAACCTGGATAAGTGTCAGTTAATTACAAAAAGCTGGCTCTCTGTACCTTCCAAGTTAATTATTCTGACATAAATGCCATTATTTTTCCCCTTGTCCACTGCAGAAGGAAAGTGTGAAGTTTGAGAAGGGCATTTTTAATAGGCATATCTGTTTGGAAGAAGCTGATGAGTTACATTTGCACAATGTCATGTTTTGCTATTCTCTTAAACTTCGTTCAAGTACATCTCAGCTCTACTTTTCAATCACATTTATATGTCAGCCTTGTCCCTCTGCTGAGTGAGAACTGGCCTAAGAGACAACCTATGCTAAGAGCGTCTGGGTAGTTATAAATCATATTTCAACTCTCGTGTACTTCAGTCCACTGGAATCCATACACACTATCTTCACCTTCAATTAAACCTCAAGGTGGGCTTGGAATGCTAAATCTTGTGAGAAGTAAGCCTGAGGTGTCCATGTCCCATCACATTACCCCTCCTCTTTACTGACTGAGTGCATCCATTATCCGCAAGTAGGTGTTCAAGTGCACTGTAACCTTCTGTATGACTACCTTCACTACTACATAATTAGCCGGGCCTGAATTGATTCTCAAGGAATATATGTATTGAATGTGCTGAAAAACCTGTGCGTTATGTTTGAGGTGAAGAAAGTAGAAAACGTGATGTTCTGGTAATAAATTGTTAGCAGAAAAATACTTCATTCTGCCTGTAGGCCTAAATACAACACAGAAAAAGAAAATGTAATCCCAAACTAAGCAGCTTCTCCTTAGCATCTAGTATATCAGGTGGTACCTGGAAAACGGCTGAGTCCTTAGCAGCAACATCACATTGAAGGCAGGTATCTAACAGGAAAGAGACAGCAGAAGGAACATAGTCTACATAAATGAACTCTTAGCTCAAAAATCCCAAAGGATCAGAGGATCCTTGGGTAACACAGGTCAGGTTCCACCACTCTAGAAGCTGTACGGGTAGGCAGCAAGACAACCATCTGCAAGGGGCTTTAAACTTAATGAACAGACACAAGTGATGCAAACATGCAAGGCCTCTAGAATCAACAAATTCAGGTTTTTTTATTACAGTTTACTACATCATAACCTTTTTTGTTAATATACAAGCTACATATTGAAACTGAAGTGCTCATTAAGTTTTTAAAACATAACTATGGGTGGACTAATAATTTTGTCACAAATCATCTACTTATTTCTTTATCTCCGCTTCACACTAAGCAGATTTTGCTGTCCCTCTCTTCTGAAGCAAATCTACTCTTACGCAATTAGCTTTGTTTGAGTAACCTAATATAGCATGTTATTTTAAAACAGGCCCTTTTCCCCTATGATGCTGGAAGACCTTTGTTTCACCAACTCCAGAAAATTTGTGTCTTGAATTTCAGTGATCCAAAGTGCTCATAACATTTGTAATTAAGTATTCTCTCCTATAAATTGTACAATTTTATTTCTTCAACAGAACCAGAAATCTTTCATTTTATACACTCCTACAATATATTTGCTCTCCCCAGAGTAGCATTACTTTCATTACTTAGAATAATTCCGCAAATCAATGAAAGCACACAGGTTTTCCTTCTCATCTATTTCAAGCTGAGCTACCAGGACCCAGAATAAATTCATGTTAGCTCTCAATTTCATGACCTTCTACGTTGTACTTCTAAATTTCATTTCATTTCTATTACTTGAGGTCCCAAGGTCTTCCAATTCTGCCTGCTTGGTATTCCAACCCTTCTCAGTATTGGTCGTGTTTTCCAACATTCTGTTTTCAAGTTTCACTACCACATTTCCAATTTAGGGCTAAACAAATCAGACAAACGGAACTACAACAGGGAAAGCGGTGAAGAAGTATGAAGAGCCAGCCCAAAATCTAACAACCATCAGTGACAGGGCTAAGAGCTGGGGGACCTGTATTGTTCCAGGCTTGCATTTGCTTTACTACCTAACTGTGCTTCTGAGCAGCGTGAGGAGGAACTCATAGGCTCGGAAAGGTGATGTACATGAATAACTGACAAAATTGTCTCTTCAGTGGATGGAATCAGGGGATGGTAATCTACGACCTCCCTGAGAAACCTGATATCTAATGTAATCCACTTTATATATAACTATCCACAATGCTGATAGTTATATATATATATATCTATCTATCTCTCTATCTCTCTCCACAATAATTCAGAGAAACGTAGACACACAGATGATGACATTTCATGCCTTGCTTCTTAGGCATGCACAGTCTCAAAGCGTCTCCAGGCACATAATGCATGGTGGTTTTAACATGATAGCCTGGGCTGAAATTCTTTAAGCAATAAAATTTAGAGAAACAGCTTAGTTAATGCTCAGAACGTGGTCTGGCAGCCTGCCATGCATGAGCATGCACTGAAACCAGAGTTCATGCCAAGATTCTTAGCTTTCAACTTCACAGAAATTCCTTGTACAGTTTATACTAGATATCGTCCCAAGTTCATTTAACTTTTTTCTTCCTTTCTGCAGTTTAATTCAAAGCTAGTTGAACTTATTACCTTTTTATAGATAAGCATTAATACTATAATAGTTATAAGTCCAAGTAGAAGTAATAGAATTAGTCTGTTCACATAATTTTGCTTAAAGACAGGCCTAGCACTAAGAGGACACTTATTCCATGTCTCCCGTGCCAAACCTCTGTGAACACAATGATAAGCTGCTCTGTGACCTATTACAATTACCTGTATGGCTACTTATGTAATAAATGTTTTCTGAGACTCTTAAGAATTCACTTCATATTCAGGTGTCGAATTTGCACTGAAGATCCTCTTAAGCCAAAGGATCTCTCTCAACAGATTTGATCAAAAGATCAAGGCCTTAATATTTCTGTTCATGATATCAAAAGGTCTAATTTGATTCTCATATCCCCGATGTCTACTTTCCCAAGCCCGAAATCTGTACAAAGGAAATAGCTGAAATACCTTCCAACCTTGCTTATTTTAGTTTTTCTAGCAATAATTATACTGATTTAGATACTTACTAAACTAAGACCTAGTCAGTTACTCAAGTAAATAGAAGCCACATTCAATATCGGATTAGGTGAATAATACGGTTGGGAGGAAGAGAAATACTATTATCCCCAGCTATAAAACAGGACTTAAGACAGAGCTAGGGTTTTGTCAATGGTCACATAGAAAGCCCATGGCAGACAAGGAAAACAGCATGGAAGACAGACAGGAATATCAAGTTCAGATCATACTGAAAGCTTATTAATACATTAGACATTACACCATTACTGATACTGGACAACACACAAGATTTTCAATAGCATGTGCTTCACAACATATCAGTCACATGGGTCTTACCATACATTTACAGGCTCTGCTCTTTTTAAAAATGGAGCACTTGAATGTTCTACAAATTGTATTCAAATCATGTGAAGAGATTGTATTGTAAAACATTTTAAACAGATCTTGAGGCCTTTTGAAAGCATTGACAGGTCATCATTTCACACTTACTTAAAACTTTAGCCTGATTATGTGGATGTAATGCAGACATCAAATGAGGTGTACTTCTGTGCTCTCTTTTTGCAGAAGAGTAATGACTGCTGGGCCATTAAGTGCAACTGCCACACTGTCTTCACCCAAAAGAAATATGGGTCATAGTAAAAAAAAAGATCAATAGCTGTCTTCTCAAATCAGGCCATGTTGGACCACAGCTCAATAAGGCTGGCCAACCAATTGATTTTGAAAAGAACTGAAAAAGTTGAGAGAAGACCAATTTAAAATTTTATATTTAATTATATATCATCGGTAAAAAACCTATCAAGTACTGCAACATTATGACAGATTTATAGGCACATGTGTGCGTAGATGTTTATGCTGCATGAATGTACAGAGTTTAAAGTGGCCACATCCAAACCAGTCAAATCTCAGCTTCATGTGCACAAGTGTTTCTTCTACTGTACATAAAGACACAGTTATGTAAATATTTGTGCAATTTTATTTATATAACACAACAAAAATCCAGAAAGCTACTGAAGGTAATTATGATAATGACTGCAACCTTGCTTCTGCTGATTTACAGAGTATGAACTAAGCTTTCCGCTCTGTAGTAGCTGTAGTGTCAGACCCAAGAAGGATTTAACTGAAACACCACTTCTATACTCCAGCCTCCTGCACAAAGCCTATATGAAGAACCTCATCTAGTAATGATATATGGTATGTCTAGCTACAGTTTGGGAACTAAGAGAAGATGGGAAAATAGCTTCCCTGCAATTCAACAATTACAAATGAAATGCTAGTCTACCCCATACACAGCAGTTAATGTTGATATGCTGCATCTCACCAGGCAGTCTTTTAACAAATGTTTTAACAATCTATCTCCAACATAGCCATGAAGCAAGGACCAAATTTCTTCTAATGACATGCAAGAAGCGTGCTGTCTCTGTTATACCTATTACCTTGGCAGCAACTCTACCCATGCATGCCTTCATCTGTGGACACAGAACCTCTCAGAAGATTATGATACAATAAAATACTTTGGTTGAAAGCAAGCTATTATGAGCTTAATCACATGTGCAAGCTTTTTATATTTTCATTTTGGAAAAAGCTTAGCAGGAGGTTATTGGTAGTCTCTGTTAATTTGCCCTATAAAATGTTTAATGGATAATCATATGCATTGGTAACATGTTAGCTCTGAAGTAATTATATATAACCATTAAGATGGCTAGGTGGAAAGATACCTAAACTTTACATTAACTTTATACCATTTGCTTTTGGTTGGCAGAGGACTGGTTAAGAGGTTTGGTTTTTTTTCCCTACAGGAAGAATTATTTTATGGGGAAAGAGTTTTGAAGCTTTACAGTTTTTGTTCGCATTTTCACAAAGTCTAAAAAAGCATTTTCAGTTCTGAAACCTTAAAACATGAAAGAGGTAATCTTCACAAACATCTTCCACAGGAAGAGGAATCATTTCTCTGACAATTGCACTTGGGAGATTGGGGGAAGGGGATGAGAAGTTGCAAGGGCTCCAGGCTTCAAAAAGAACTTTAAGCTCAAGAAGTGCAATTAATACAAGCCCTCCGTTTGGAAGAAGACTATTGAACGATGTCCGTTGCTATAAATCTGTCCCTAGTTAAAAGTGTTTCCAGATTAATTTGTCAGGCCTTCGTTCAATGTACCATTTTCGAGTGCTGCTGAATTCCAGTTGTATGTAGAAATTAATGAGCGAAATCCTTAACCTGCACTCCTCAGGAGTCTAAACCAGATATTGACAAAGATTTCCTTGCAGCCTCATAAAAATCTATGAAACCATACTAACTGAAAAATTCCCTTAATAAAATAGTAGTTACTGTACAAGCAGAGGCTTTTCCTATTATACAAGAACTTAAACCATCCCAGTAGGTGGATGTCATCTCAGCAACTACACACAAATAACATTCTGATACATCTGGTGATACCATTCTTAAGGCCCTACTTTGCTACACTGAGATTCAGAGCAGCACGATTTCTTAGACACAGAGATGACTACAACTACAGAAAAACACAGAAAGAATAAGCTAGGCAGAGGTAAGTCACATTTAGCTGTAATACTCTGACTTCTTTGCAAAGTCAGATACGTTGTTTAGACCACAGAGACAAACGCATAACACCAGAGCTTCCTAAACAAATTCTTACAGAGTAGCACTAGCAGGACTGCTGGCGAGCTCTACTCTTCCCTTTCCCACAGTCACACTGCAGCCACAGCACATGAATCCCACGCAATAAAAAACACTTAACCTCAGTGTGCTCATGATTAACGTTAACAGTAACGTTTCCCTTACCAGCCGTCGGCAGACTGAAGCAGGGTTTTCTGTCTCTGTGCTCTAAGACAGCTTTTCAGCGTAGAGACAGCACATGCCTCACCAGGAACTCCGTGTTATATTTACCATAAGCATTGCATTTCCCTCCCTCCAGTCACTGACTTAATGCTCACAACCGTATTCAAACTAGGGGAATTCAAGAATTAATTTTAAGCTTAAGAAAGTGATCTGGTTTGCACAGATACAAGTCATAACAAATCTTGAAGTTGCCTCAGTTTTCCAGACTGAAAAAAACCCGAGTCAAAGCATTGCTTTCTGCAACCTCAAACCAGCGTCAAAGATCTCCATGCGCAGAATTGACAATAAAATGTTTTCCACCAGATCTGCGGGCAAAAACAGCTTCACTGTTTATCACCTTGTGGCTTGAAGCGGTAACTATTCCCTTCTTAAACACACACTGTTTCATCATTTTACATTTAAGTACCTTCTTTAGCAGCAAGCACAGAAACTTCGCTCAAAGTTCCTCCTCAGAGGAAAATTGGAGGCCAGATGCTCTCAGTGAGACTGACAAAAGCCCAAACTGCCCCAATCCATGGGATAATCGAGAACGCTTGGCTTCCAAACAGCTCCGAACACTCTCCATACAAGCAGCAAACGGTTGCCCAAGCCGCAATCCTCTACCCACCGCTCCTAAAAGCCAGCAGCCACCCATCGAAACGATGCTGCGCTCAAACGGAACACACAAGAAGCATGCAGTAAACGAAGAAGTACTTACATCCCTGAATTTGTTCCAGTACTTGTCTCGATCGTACTGCGAAACGGTGCTCAGCCATTTGTCGTTGTCCAGGAAATTGCCATGATTGCTGCTACTCGTGATGATTTCAGGATGCCGGCTCTCCACTTGCAGGAAGCACCAGGCAGCGATCACCAGCACCCCCGACATCTGCAAGGAGAGGAGCGGAGCGGGCAGGGAAGTTCTGAGCGGACCCAAGCTCAGGCTCGTCTCCCCTCACGCCCCTCGCCAACTTCTGCCTGCGGAGCTGCCCAGACCCGCCCAGCCCGGAGGGGCGGGGAGCAGCAACACCGGTGCAACAAAAAACGTAAAACCGCTCACCTGCGGCCAGGCAGAGAGGAGCCAGAGGGAAATACCGCGCTACGAAACCCCAGCGCAGCCTCCCGGCCAGCGCTGCCTGCGCGAAGTTTGGCTGCGAGGGCGGAGAAGCAGCCCTTACCTCCGGGCAGTGCCGCCGGCCGGGGCTGCGAGCACCGTGCGCTCCTCTTCCTCCTCCTTCCCGTCCTTCGAGCGGCGCCGAGCCCCGCAAAGGCTCCTTCAGCGGCTCCGGCTGTGGCGTGTGTGTGAGCGGCGAGGCGGGCGGGCGGCAGCGGCCGAGGTCTGGTGCCATCTACCTGCCGCGCGGAGGCAGTGCAGGGGCGGAGCGCGCTCGAGCGCCCGCCTGAGGGTGAGGCGACTCTAACGGTCGCTCTAACGGTCGCTCTAACGGTCACTGTAACGGTCACTCTAACGGTCACTGTGTGAGCTGAAGGAGCTGAGGGGTCGGGGCGCGGTGTGTGTCTGTGGGGAATGGTGGGATCGCCGCTTCGGAGGGACCGACAATGAAGGCTTCGTTACTGCTGCAGCCTGAGGAGTTACAGAGCTGTAAAACTGGCTGTAAAAACATAAAAACACCAACAAATGTCAATTTTTATAAGCCCTGGGAGGATGTAGAATCATAGAATGGTAGAATCACAGAATAAGAAGGGACCTGAAAGCTAATCCAGTTCCAACCCCCTGCCACGGGCAGGGACACCTTCCACTATAGCAGGCTGCTCCAAGCCCCATCTAACATTGAACATTGCTAGGGATGGGGCAGCCACAGCTTCTCTGGGCACTCTGTGCCAGTGCCTCAGCACCCTCATAATACAGATTTTTTTTCCTAATAGCTAATATAAATTTCCCTTGTGTCAGTTAAAAACCATTTGGCATTGTCCTATCCTTACATGCTCTTGTAAAAAGCCCCTCTAGACTTCTTATTGGCCCCTTTAGCTATTGAAAACTACCTACTAATATGACTGTCTTGAGTCAATGGCTTTGTAGTTTACAAAAGTAACGACATTTCACGGGTGCAGAAGTCATCCCTGGTTTCCTCATGTCTTTTGACAAGGAGCTCCCTTCCCTTGGCCAACCCATCCCATGCCTGAAGGGGTTTCTGCACCATGAAGTAGGGCACTGCCCAGGCCAATCGAGGGGTGTAGGGGAAACACATCTTCCATTTTAAAAATGGGAAGGAGACAGATGAGGGGAGCTACATACTGATCTAGGAACGAGGGGGAAAAGAGGAGACCTTCTTCAGAGAGAAAGGAGGAAGACCTCCATTGTCAACTGAGGAGGCGGGAAAGAGGGCTGGGCAATTTCCTACATCAGGGTTTGGGTGGGTGTTGCTGTATCCATCCCCAAAGACCATGAGGAAGGCACTCTTCGTCTTACTTCTGAGCACTTAAAGGAATAGGGAAGAGTGAAATTTCACATCCACATTCAATTTTTCAAATATGGCTGAGAGGCTGTCATTGAGGGCCTTGTTCTCCGTACTCGGCTGTAAGAGAGAGCTCATCCCTGCTAATTAATATGATGCCTCAAAATGAGGACATATACTTTTGCTGATCATTTTAAATACGTCTCTGAGTACTGTTTCATATGACATTTTTCAAATACGGTTCATTAAACTATCTTGTAAATACTGCCTTTTCTCTTCAAGAAAACTATCAGCTGGGTTAATTCCACGTTTTCCAGACAGGCACATTAGATATTCCTTTAGTAACACAGAAAATGGTCACGTTTACTCATTTTTTACTGCTGTATCTGAGCACTGAACTCAATATACAGTTCTGCTCCTAGATCTGATTTTAAATACAGTTCCTAAATACCACATAACCACATAAAAGCCTCTGAGACTGGAGAAAAAAATGAGGTTCTATTAATTTTAACAGCAGAGAACAAGCACATTTGCACATAAGCACCCCACATTGTTTTCTCTACTTGGTGTGCATAGAATCTGATGAAAGCTACATGCCCACAGGAGGGCAAAATATAACCCAATAAAAGCAACAAATAGAAGAAATCCAAGCCAAAGCCCTGAAGATTTGGGTGTAAATCCAGATCCAAATGCCTTGTTCCATCTTCCCTTCTATACTGGGCTAAACCATTCTTATGGTGGTGGTCCAGGGTAGGTATTCCTCTCAAATACCTCTCTGTCGTGCACAGATGTTCCTGTGAAACTGTTAGCTTCAGTGACAAGTAAGGTTTCTATAACTTCTACCTGTCAGCGTGAGTGAACACAAGCTTCCTCCTTTCTTACTTAGATTAACAGAGTACTGTGCAGTTTATTCTGTACAGGCCTTTTCTGTAAGGCTTTTAACAATGGAGAATTTGTCTTCTCTGCACAGGCATTAAAGATCTTGCACCATCTTCAATCTCATGGTTAAGAGATTTCCCTCGTGAGCTTACAGAAATCTATTGCCATTCAGCTATATGCAGCTCCATTTGACTCATGTGTTTCACTCCCAGACATTGCTGCATTTCAGCACTGCCATGCACAAACCACATTACCTGCTAAATATGTGAGCATTTTTATGCACAAGGAACTACATCAGTGCTGCCAGTTTTGCATAGAGGCATTGATACTTTCTTGATCCCACCAAAGGTCAGACCAATTTAATCCTCCCTTGACCATTCAACTCATGAATTGCCAGGCCAGGCTGGCAAAAAGCAGCAGAACATTGTTCCTCCCAAAACCCATAGGAGTTCTATCCATTATATATGTAGAACAGCAGTCAGTTCATCCCTGTGAAACACACTTGTTAGCACAGTAAACCAGGCTCAGTCCTTCAGTGACTTCAGTAGACTTCATTCAGTGTGAAGGAGGCTGATATGCTTGCCAGTCAAAGACCTGAATGATAAATTACAGAAACATTGTATGTAAAGTGAGTAATTACATTCTTACTTGTAGCACATTTGTGTCAGAAATGTGTCTTCATTTATTTAATTACTTCATAATCCCATATTCAACACATGGCTAATCTTTCTTGATCCAGTAAAACACAGGCTTCCTGTTTAATCCTGATAGCAATCTCCATCACTCAGCAGCTGCAACGTTTCACCTCCACACTGTTTATCATCCATGACTGGAATTGAAACACCCTTGTCGGCTGGTTTTTTTATCTCTGGACAGTTCTAAATTGCCTCTAATTCTGACCCAAGAATATAATATTAGAAATCTCTCTGTAGTGGATGACTCAACTATTTGATATTTTGGATATAAAAAGCTCCTTTGTTCCAAGTTAGAAGAATGACTGAAAAGCTAGAAATCATTTTTTGTGTGTGTGCTTGCAGCTGTAAAAAGTGCCACAGTATTGATTTTGGATATTATTTGATAATTCACTTCAACTGTATAAATCATTTGGTCAGAAGTTGTAATTACAACCCAGTCAGCTTCTCCATGCGGTAGCCTGCCTGCATTCATTCTGGAAGCAGAACCTTCTGGTGCAGAAAGCATTTCACACACACAAGAATCAAGGGCCAGATCTCCAGCTAAATTTCCCATGCAAAGGAATGTTACAGTTGTCATAATAGGTCACTCTGGGACTTTCAGTTAACAGAGAAAGCCTTCAGCATGAGTCTTGCAGGCAATGTTATCTTCCCCTCTGACCAAAACAAAGATGTCTGGAGCACCAAGTCATCCACTCCTGTTCTCCCTAAAGCTACCTTGAGCTTGTCCCCATCATAGCCAGTAGCCAGCAGCTGTGTACCCAGCAGTATAAGGTCAGTAGTAATAGCACATAAGCATTGTTATGTGAAGGATTTTACTTCCCCTAGTTATACTTGGCAGTGAGAATCACTTCATGATTGCTTCCATAGTTCTCGAGGCAGTGGCTGCAGCCTTTGTAGTAGAGCCTTGAAAATCTTCTGTGGACTTTTATTGATGGTTTTTCCCCTCCTCTTGTGAGGCACAGTTCCACTGACTTCATTTTTTAATACATTCACTCAGGAAAGAAAATCTTTACAGTAACAAATGTTTAAAGTACATTTCTGTACTTTACTGTGTACCAGAGTCTTTCACTACTAGATTAGAAAATTCAATCTTGTAATTTAACTGGATTTAAAAATATATCACTAAAAGGGTACATGCAGTGGGACAGACCTTTATTTAAGATCCCTTTTTAGGTCCCATATACTGTTGTATCCTTTTAATAGACAAGGGGTTTATTTCCTTCTGTGATTCTCAGAACTGCAGATTCAGCTTTGTTAGCTCTGCTGGGCAATTGTGCAGAAAAAGCTAGTTTAACCTGTGTGATAAATGATTGTTGGCTCATACAAAGTTCCCAAGACATTTGTCCATTTTACAGCAGACTGTAATTCCTCTTCTTTAAAAGTACTACAAATACAGGTTCTGATTTGACCCCTTTATTCACCTCTGCTCCTGGCCTCTTTTCTACACAATATCCATATTTTATGGCAACAGTGCCTGGAATTTTGCGAGAATTTGCTAAATGCTTGCGACCAGAAGCACTGTAAGTATGTCACATGGCAGGAAAATTATGGATTTCTAGCAGGCAAAGTGGTGCTTGCTGCTGTGGAGACGTTGCAGTTGGTGCAATTCCCTGTGTTCTCATCCTTCTGAAGCACTTAACACCAATGTCAGTAGTTTTGGTGTAAGAGAAAAGATCCACTGACCTGGAAAGATCCTACAACATGTTCTGCTAGTGTGTATTAGTTGTAATATCCCAGATTAAAGTGAATTCAAATACTGGCAAGTCCTGGGCGAAGTAAAAGTTGAGGATAGAGAGGCATAACAAACAAAATTAAAGCAGAAGAACAGTAAAAACAATAAATAAATAATGTGACTTAGCACCTGCAGAAGTCAGAGGTGGATTTCAGGACTGAGCTTTTCCCACCTTGCAAAGCTATCTTGCCCACAGGTGTCTAGAAGAGAAAAATACATCAAAAAGACTTGTGTTCACATAAAACATATAATCAAATACAAAGTTACACTTAAACTGAGAGATAAGATTGAAGCAGGTATTCATGATGTTTAACTTTTTCCTTCTGAGGCTAATCCTCAATTTCCTCTGTCATTAGGAAAAAGGAACAAGCCCTTCTGAATGATGCCTCAGAGCAGAAGCCTATCCTAGCTACTGTGGATTTTTTTCTGAAGGGTGCTGTTGACTCCAGAAAGAGCCTACAAAACCAGAGGCACACCAGGGAAAAGCTAGGCCTTGTGAATACTGTCCCCAGGACCTGCAGACTAACATAAAAAAATAACTTTACCCACATGAATCAGTCTATTCAGAGTTGAACATACATCAATTTAAAGACTAAATATTTAATGGGAAGATAATCCCTGTATATTTGACAAATGGTTTCACTTTTTTATCTTTCTAGCAGGTATGGTGATCATGACAAAAGTAATTTTATGGTATTTCACAAAGTATCTTGTAAAATGGCAACCTTATTTTACACTGGCTTTTATTACTACTGGAACTTTTACTAGGAATTGTATCACAAAAATCAGTTAACATAAATATTGCAGTAAAGAGCTCTCACTATTTTATGCCAGAGTTAACTCTGCCAATGCAGCCTTCATTCTCAGATGGAAAAGGTCATTAGAATTAAATTTGTCCTCAGACTTCATACTTAGCTGGGATGAAACACTGACAGGAAGTTTTGTAGCTGTATCCAGCCTGGAAAATACCATCCCAATATTTGCCACTGTCAAGCAGCCTTAGAGAGTCACCTTAAACCCTCTCTGTAATATAGGAACAGAAACAGAGATTTGGAGATTAACATGTGGAATATTAAATGGGTTTGCTCAATATTTACCATAGTAAGATCCTGTTTTGAACAACTGAGGTAACATGGCACTAACCAATAATAAATAACACCATTTACACCAATAGTCAGAGTTCAGAAATTAAATTTGCATGGAAGAGGGAGCATCATCAATGGCTGAACTACAAAAATGAAATTTGCATTCGTAGAAATGTTAAAGAAGCCTCAAGTGTGCTTGTTCTTTCCCCATGTTTCCCTTTTCTTCTTTTTAAACTTCCTCAATTTTCCCTATTTTGCTGGGGTTTTTTTCACTTCTCTCTATCACAATCTTATGCAGTTGTCGCATTTAGAGGTTTTTATGGTTCTTCATGATCATTTCTCCATTCTTCCCATTCTCCTTTCATTTGCTTCACTCTTCCCATCTGCCTTTTCTCTTGCTCATATGAACACACACTCAGATCGTTACAAAAGCAGCAGCTTTCCTGGAGTTAATGGAACCAGTCTGGAAGCAATGCTGCCTGATGGACAAAGAGTTGCAGCTCCAGAGGCCAGGCTTGGCACCAGCCCAGTTTCATATGGTTAATATCAGATGTGAATTTGCTGAGTAGCAGGAAAACAAGAAGATCTGGGGATTTATTGGCTTTCACTAAACCCTCTTTTCATTAAAGAAAATAAAACAAAAGTATTGATGTCTCTAGATGAGGACAATAAAGATGAGCCACAGAGGAGCCATAATGGTTTGCATACTCATAAACCTTTCTCAGTCTTTGTGGCTTCAATGTTTTCCTGTGGGGGATGATGTTGGGAATGTGCTGGAATGCAATACTTTCAGATAATGTAGAGAAACAATTTTCTTTCTCCCTGCTGCTGCATTTTAGGCATGAAGCTTAAGCTGTCTAGGGAAGCTGATGATTCTCTTTGCCAATAACTTGAACCCTTATGGAAAACCAAATGCTATCTCACACAATCACTGAATCCCTTGAAGTCAGTGTGCTTAAGATGAAGTGTTTGGGTAAGGAGGGAGGAGAGGCATTAGGTGTCGCAATAGCTGAAAAAGAGGTAAAAAGTGTGAGATTGGGTCACCTGATTCTCAGAGTCAGCTTCAGGCCTTGGGTTATCAAAGGTGACAGACAAAAATGTGGCCATGGGCTCAGATCTGCTACAAGCCTTTATCACTGTATCTATCCAGCACCATCACTACTCAAGCATGGCAGGGGCAAACCTGGTATAAACAGTCAGCTCAGTAGCATATACTTCAAGCAGGTCCTCCCACCAGCGGCAGCAATCTGTGAAGGATCATGTGGTGGTCAGAAAATGGACAGAAAATGCAAAAGAATTCCAAACATCTTCCTCTGTTTTAAGCAATTGATGAATGGTTTATGATAACAGGATCACAAAACCAAAGAAAAATAACTCCCAAAGCCTCAGAATACTCATCGGGGCAGGAATTACAAAGGAGGAAAATGTTTTACCCACAGTGACAGTCTCCAGAAACGTGGAGGGTGCAAAACTTGCCCTTGTGTCAGCTTGCATGGACACTGGCAGAAAGGAAAGCAGACAGACAGTAGCTTTATTTCTCACAGTAAGTGATTCTGAAGTGCTCAATGTGTTTTCAGTTAACTCTGCCCAAATTTGAAACTGTATTAAAGGAATCTAAGTAGTACTTCACTTTGCATAGAAATCATAGAATCATAGAATCATAGAATCGTAAGGGTTGGAAAGGACCTTAAGATCATCTAGTTCCAACCCCCCTGCCATGGGCAGGGACACCTTGCCCTGAACCATGTGGCTCAAGGCTCTGTCCAACCTGGCCTTGAACACCGCCAGGGATGGAGCATCCACAACCTCCCTGGGCAACCCATTCCAGTGCTTCACCACCCTCACTGTAAAGAACTTCTTCCTTATATCTAATCTAAACTTCCTCTGTTTAAGTTTGAACCCATTACCCCTTGTCCTACCACTACAGTCCCTAAGGAAGAGTCCCTCCCCAGCATCCTTGTAGACCCCCTTCAGATACTGGAAGGCTGCTATGAGGTCACCACGCAGCCTTCTCTTCTCCAGGCTGAACAGCCCCAACTTTCTCAGCCTGTCTTCATATGGGAGGTGCTCCAGCCCTCTTATCATCCTCGTGGCCCTCCTCTGGACTCGCTCCAACAGCTCCATGTCCTTTTTATGTTGAGGACACCAGAACTGTACGCAGTACTCCAAGTGGGGTCTCACAAGAGCAGAGTAGAGGGGCAGGATCACCTCCTTCGACCTGCTGGCCACGCTTCTTTTGATGCAGCCCAGGATGCGGTTGGCTTTCTGGGCTGCAAGCGCACACTGCCGGCTCATGTTAAGCTTCTCGTCAACCAACACCCCCAAGTCCTTTTCTGCAGGGCTGCTCTGAATCTCTTCTCTGCCCAGCCTGTAGCAGTGCCTGGGGTTGCCCCGACCCAGGTGTAGGACCTTGCACTTGGCTTGGTTAAACTTCATAAGGTTGGCATTGGCCCACCTCACAAGTGTGTCAAGGTCCCTCTGGATGGCATCCCTTCCCTCCAGCGTATCAACCGAACCACACAGCTTGGTGTCATCGGCAAACTTGCTGAGGGCGCACTCAATCCCACAAATCAAAGACGAGTGTTGAGTTTTAAATGCAGTGTACAAAAAGAATAGAAGACTTTGTCCATGTTCTAATGCAGCTCAAGGTCTTGCAATTCCAAGGTGTGTGGGAGGAAATGAATCCATCAAGGGAGGACGAAACCAGCTCAGAAGTGGGAACAAAGCTCTGGAAGAGAAATGGCAGAAGACCCAGAATTCACCCCAGACAAAGCAATCAGAACCTACCAAATAAAATTCATGCTACAGTGAAGTTTATGGAGCTTTGATTCCATAAGGAGTAGAGATAATTTCAAGAAAGTATGCCTGGGGCCAGGGATATATACAGAACTTAATGTCAAAGTCCACACGGAAAATAGTACATGGGGTAGCATGCTGCTCCATATGTTTGGGCCAAAATTTTGCCAATGCCTGGAAAAAAATGCAGTAATGGCAAAGGTTTTCATAGTTCCACATGCCCTAAAAGAGCATGTGCTGCATCAAAAACCATGGCAGCGTCATTAGCAGCTCAGAAAGATTTTTCGTAGGAGCAGTGCATAACGCTGCAGCAGCAGATGGACTATCTGCCTTAAAGGAACTGAGATGTAATAATTTAGGTTGGATTTGGGTACACAAGCCAATGGAATGCCCAAAATAGTATTCTTAGGATAAAAAAAAATAGAAAGAAAATAAACCAAACAGAATAAACTGACTGTGGCTCGGGGCGTTTTAGTGAAGAGCTCACACATTCTCTTAAGAGGGTTAATCAAATCTGCAGGGACATGAATTTCAGAAAAGCTACAGATTACGTTTGCCTCAAGGGAAAATAAGCCAATTGTTTGATTGCTGCTCTTGATGATGTCAAGTCACCGGAAAAGCAAAGAAACCAAACTAAGGAGGAGATGCAAGTGACTTCCAGGGGGACAGAGAAGGTATTGCAGAGCACAGAAAAAACTATCGAAGTTCCTCTTCCTCGAAGACAGAGATTTAAAAAAAGGACAAGCTAAAAAACGACAGATGAAGTGCTCATTGCTTTATCCCAAGGGAAGTATTCCTTTGAGATGGAAAAACATAGAACTTTTTCCTTATGATTAGGCTCACACTAACTGCATAAACTTTTCACCAAGGGACAGAAGGCCTTGAACTAATACACGTTTCTTCCTTGTGCATCATCAGGCTCTGCAGGTCTGTAGGGAAGGAAACAAAATATAAGCAGACAAGATGACTTCTGAGACTTTGCAGATTGTTAGATGGCTTCTTGAAGTCTTCCCAACCCTATGCTTTTGACTCCTCATTCTTATATGTTCAACATCCCTTCCAGGAAAGAGAAGTCTTTTTCCATCCTTCCTGAGGTGGTTTTTTTGGTGGAAAAAAACCCCTTTTTTTTGATGAAACAAAAGATATGAAGGGCAAACCCACAGTACTGATATAAAATCTCCAGGCAGCTTTGGACATAATGAGAGCTACCAAACTAAAAGACCCTACTGCTACCAAAATCTGGGAAAACAAACTCTTGTTTAATTATTATCACTACAAATAAAATTACGTAGATTCCATGCAGTATAAACAATAAATGAGGCAATGAGAGAAGCTAATAGAGCCAGTAAGATCATCCACTGACACCATGAATATATTCCTCCAACACACAGAGAGATGGAATGAGGATTTCTTGAATTAATCAACTTCAAAAAGGTATTTGTGTTTAATATCACATCTGAAAGGTTACAATGGAGATGGAATTTAACTCTGAATCATAGTTTGATCCTGACAGTTCTGGTTTCAGATAAGAGAGCTATATTGCACATGTAAGTACAAGTTAGCCCAGCTGAAAACCAGATGGTCTGTCTTACAGAATACAGGCTCCTCACAGCAACATCTCTGAGAACAGTTCTACTCTGTCTGGACCCAGTTTTGATCTTGCAAATCTATCCTGACTTGTCAATCACGTCAAACTGAAAGTGATTTTGAGTCTGGGACTCAAAATAACATGGAGTAAACCAAGTATGTTATAGATATTTTTTCGAAGAGGCTAGTCAGTTCTCTTACTCTGGAGACCATTGTCTGCAGAAACCTAATATGCTCAGATAGAGTAGGATTTTTTCGCCTCAGTCAAAGGGTTAACATTTTTCTTAAGTACTTTAGGATCCTAAAGTCAGCTCAAACCGAGTATAGACAACTTATTACCATTGCCAGAGGATCTGGCAAATAACCTGCTGAGAAGATTATTTTCCCTCATCTACAAGCATAGGATTCTTGGTTGCATGCACAGATGCTGGAGTATTTGACAGAAGCTCAACTGAGCAAAGTGCTGAGCTTGATTATATATGAGTTTTTCTAAATCCACATCACAAAACCAGCCCGTCTGACCTCAGATGAAGTACAAACTGCAAGTTCCAAAGCTACAGCTGAGATCCCCCTGAAGAAAGAAATTAATGCTATTAGCATAAGTCAGGTCTGCATGTTCCTGGCCCAGGCACTTTTAAAAATGAGATTATTAAATTGTTAAAGGGGCAAAGATAGTGATCCCCCAAGGCTTCATAGAAAGTGTGTGAAGATATACACAAAGGTGACTTTAGACATTGAGAAATCTAAGAAAAGGTCTGAAGCCTGACTTCAAATGAAGCATGAGCTATTAAATATTGTCGCCTAGGCCAGCAATAGAGACCACACTGAGTGAAAGAGCACATTAAGAGACAATCACCATTGCACTGATGTCACATAAAAAGAATTGCCTGTCCTCTGCTATCCTCTCCAATAAAAGGATTTAACAACAATGACTAGAAACAACTATATCATAGTTACGTTCCTCTCTGTCTCTCTCCGCTGCTTTCCTGAAGGACGTACAATTAAATAGACAATCCTGTGTTTCAATTTATTCTTCTAGATATGTAAATACTGACAAGCTCAATAGGCTGCTTAGTACGTGTGATTTTAAGCTATTAATTTGAAATGCAAGTTTGGACTCCTGACCAGTATTTCCCATCATTTATAGTCCAAAGGGTTGTGAGGAGAAAGTGTTAAAAGAACAAGGAACCTGCTCAGACGGACTGGAGTTGTTTCCGGACTTCACATTAAAATTAACAAATAGTTTTAGCAAAACATAGGCCATCACTTGCTGCTGGTTTTTTCCAACAGAAAACTGAAAACATGTTGCTTGGATGTTCAAAAACTAAAGCTGCCCTCATCAGAGACACAGAGCTAAAAAGTCACAAGAAGGTATAAAACCAACAGTGTGTCTTGGGTTCCACGTTTTTTGCACAGCTCATGCTCAAGACTTCACTGTCTCCAAGTCTCTGAAAGGATATAAGGGCACCAAAACCTGACTCTTTCTGGCTTACTGTGATAATTCTGTTTTCCTTATTAGGGATGAATGCAAATTGTTGTGTTCCCTGTGAAATACAAGGAGTGTATAATTAAGACCAGATGTTTACATCCTGGTTTATGCCTAATAAATACACAGTGACAGGGAAGCATGTGAAGTATAATTCAGCAAGAGAAAAATGCTATTTAAGGTCAGATGGGAAAGCACTGAGTAATGAATTTTCCTCAACTGGATAATAAAAATACAACTCTCTCCCTCTTTAAAGAAAAATACAAGCCACCCTTTCAAACAGCGCGACATCTGTAACAGAGATACACTGCCATCACAGCATTAGACCATGTGTTATCACATACAAACCATAACTTTCAGCCTTTATAGATAAAGAGAAAGAATAAAATGGGATAAAATGTAAGGAATAAGCAAAATTTCTGCTGAGATAAAGATATCGAGACTCAGATATTTGCATGATCATTCAAAAACACTGAGAACTTTATTTTAACACAGCATGTCTAGAAGGGCAACTAGACCAAGGCCAAAGATTGGCCTTGGAAAAGTTGTGCCATCTGTAAAGGCTATTCTTCATGAATCCCAGGGAGGTAAAAATACAAAGTACTTGTCAAAGCGGGGGTGAATCCCATAGCAATGCCAGGTGGGAAGGAAACACTTTTGCAGAGCAGCACCTGAGGGTGCAGTGTAGCCTGTAACTGGAGGTTCTTCCTGCTCTGTTGGTGGTGGAACATACATTAAAAGGTTACGTCTATAGTAGAATTAAAAGATTTGCCAGATAGAAATGAATAGCTGAAGAAAGACCGGTAAATATGTTAATCAAGCATTTGAGACAGTGACTGATGAGAAGACAAGTAGAAAGTAAGAAAATCTGAATGTTAGAAGTGTCTTATTTAACACTTTCTTCAATTGCCTGGCAAAAAGAATGCACAGCCTAGTACTGAAATCTGCAGAAGATACTAAACATGGAGGGATCAGGACAATGAAATACAGAGAAGTCACAGTATGAAGTTTTACACTGACGAAGGCAAATAGAAAAAAACAACCCTGAAAACCTCAAGAATATGAAGTGGGGTTTTTTTAATTTTACAAAAAAATGTCCCTTGAGAAAATGATACATGATTTATATTCTCTACTCATTTAAACAACTCGTGAACTTCTTAAACACAAAATACAGATTCTTGGAAGAGCCTTGGATTAAAGTTCCTCACATCAGTTGTGTGTTACAACATGGATACTAGATTCTTTGATGGAGACTGGCAGAGCATACGCAAAAATAATTCATAGGAGATGTCAACTAATTAACACCTTCTCTGGATCCTGTTAGAAATTTTGAATTAAAGTCATATTACAGATTTAGTTTAGAAAACCATCTTGCAGAAGTGTGAGATAATGAAAATGAATCAATTCATATTCTCTAGTGCCCAGTTTTCAGAGTTTTAAGACATGTCATTATTCCATGGAAGTGAAGAAGGGTCTGGTGGCGGTACCAGACACAATTATCCCAACACCTAGGCCTGCAGTAATCACAGGAAAATCACTTCCTGCATTCTCTCTTGCACTGGTGTAGCGGGGCCTGGGGAAGGATAGAGACAGGAAAGACTCTGGCTTAATAAATATAGGATGAATATAAATAAGTATTGTCGAGCACTAAGATCTAATAGACTGTGCAGTGAACTCCCAAAAGAGACATTGCTTGAGACTCTTAAGAACAGGATGATTAAGGCATTGGGTAATATGCTTAGGGGAGCTATCCTGCAGTGGCAGAGGAATAGGCTAGAAGATGAAACAGGTAATTTCTAACAACTTCAAGGCATGGAATTCCATTCCCAGCAGCCATTCAGAAAACTCCAGAGAGGAAAGGTTATTTCCTATGTACATAAAATTCATGCATGGGAATCAGAATTCCTGTATTCAGCATATAAATGCACACCATTGTGTGATCTTAATACAGACTATAAATAAACAGTGACAAAGATGCTTAAGTTATACACACAGTAGCTGACAAGGTATTGCCTTCAACGGTTCTGAATGCAAAATGGGAGATGGCTGCTCTGTATTATATTCCTTTTGATTTTTAATTTTTTTCCATATTCTTTTAGTGTTGAGCTACTTTTGCAATTTATTTCCTCCTAGCATTAAACAGTACCAAGAGTGAATTTACATCTGAACTTTAATCTAAATGGACTTTCTCAGCAATTAAAATGTGTGTTTAAAATAAAAAGTTTTAATATTTTGACATTCAAAAGACAAGTAAAGGTTTTCACTGATCATAAGTAGAAAGAGGAAATAATGTATTATTCAAGCTCCAGAGCCTGCTTAATGCAAGATCAATTTTGTTAAGTGTTGCTTAGCAATGGATTATGAGTGCAGATGCTGAATATTAATGCAGGATGGGTATGGCAGCAATTCCTGTGAAAGTACACTTTAAGAAGGAAAGGATTTTCCTGGTGAACCGCAGACGAATACATACCTGAAGAGTTCCATAAACAAAGAAAACTCACGTCTTCTCCTCTTGCATCATCTATTGGTTACCAAGCCATATAGCAGGAACTCTTAGATCATCTTTGTTGTTTTCCAGGTATGTGCCCAAAATGTTAAGTGTCTGCTCAGCCAAAAACCCTGAGGCAGGAAGCAAAACTTTATAATAGCATAGTATTAAGTCAAAGCAATAGGATCAAGTTTGGGTAATAGCTTTCCGGAGGATGTGAAACTTTCTTGTGATATTGTGGACTTGCATTCTGCAACGTTGAGTTATTTATATTCAATGTATATCTAAGACTTTCATCTCACAGACAGTCGTGGCATAGTTCACCCTTATAATCAGAGCAAAGACCTTACTGCTTGGCATTTAGCTGTTTTTGTTCTTGCTATAAAAGAAAGTACCCATCACCTTATGCAGAAAAATCCTGTATCCTATTTTATCCTGTATTTTATTTTCATATGGTCTGTAGAAGAGATGACAACTGGGACAGGCTATGCTGTGAGAATGATGGACTACTGGAGAGAAACAGAGGGGCAAGAGTGATGAAGCCAAGGAGGATTTGCACCTGAAATGGAATTTCTGAGGTGGGTTTGTTTTGATTGAGATTCCTTGCACAAACTGGGTCCACCTAATGCATCTAAAGACAGTCTGCTCTGACAACACTTTAACAAAGCACTAACAATGCTGCTTTGTTCTAAATATAGACCCCTCTATACTTACGGATGCAGAACAGTTTTTAATGTAGATTGCAACTTTTAACAACAGCTTCGGCAAACCCTAAAGATGGCAGAATGTCATTTTGACCTTTTACACGAGATACATTCTGTTGCTTTACTTCAATTTCTTGATTTATTTTTTTTTTAATGGAATTGAAACAAAATAAACATTTTAATGTTATACCATCGTTAAAAACTCCTGCATGTTCATTCTAAACCCTGAATTTATTGAATAACATTTTTCTGTCACTTCACAGACTCAATTATATAGGATGAAGCACACTAAGACCCTTGTTCTAGAAGTTATCAAATTTCCTAACATGTGTCTACATGACTTTTGGGGGACTTTGATGTTATTTTTTCTAAGGCTATCTCTGCTAAAGATGTAAATTTATGAGAAAGTACGTATTTGACTCTACTTTCCATGCAGCTTGGGAAATCCTACTTGTGTATTTTTCTCCCCTCAGACTCAGCTTTATTTACTACATCTCATTTTCTTTAAATGTGGCTTTAAATGAAGTACAGATTGGTTTTGTGTATCTCTTTGGGGAACCGAGGAGAAAAATACATGTGTATGTAGATGTGTGATTGTTGATCCTCAGACTGCTTTCAACTAATAATTAGACTGTAAACTTTTCAGGGCAAGGGCAGCTTTATAGTCTACATCTGTTACAGCAATGGGATCCAGTAGCTGACTGCTATCTTCAGCCATAACATTAAAAATAATTACTGGTGTTTATATTATAACATCAACCAGGGACTTCAGAGTTCATACATAAAATATGAGATAGTCCTTGCCAAAGCCCTAATAGCAGAAGCTAGTACAGCAATAAGCATGACCTTGTAAATAAACTTAGAGGCAACTTCTGTTTTCTTTCTTTCGGATATTTCTTTTTTCCTTTAAAGCTCTTGCCATCTTTGCAGTAACTTTGTTCCTTAGCAGGAGGGAGAATTACTTGCCTTTTTATTTCAGAAACATTTTACTAAGGTTGAATATCAGAGAAGCATGATACAGTATCTTAACCCAACCATTAGTGACTTCTTTCTTCCAAGTTCAGCTGCACAGCTGTAATGTTAAGTAATTTGCACTCAGAAATACAATAAAAGCCTTCAGAGACAGCTTCAGAGAAAACTTATTCCTCAAGATCAGGATGCTCTGACTACTCACGTCTCAGATAAGCAGCAGAAAACCTGCCAACCTGTTTATTCATGCAGTTTTCTTGATTGGTAAACCCTAGATAGCATATATTTTCTCTTCCACTCTCATGAGCTTACATATGGGGCTTTGTTTTCCGAAAGCTGCTTTCGTTCACTGTTACTTTAGGCATTTATCTTCAGTTGAAGTCCTGGCTTAGGTTATGTTTTCCTTATGTCTGATACCATAGGAAGAAAGTGGAATGCTGTGTCAGTCTATAATACGAGGGTGAAAATTTTGCTAAGGAACTGGCTACAGTGGGTATGTTAGGGGCCCTCTAGTGCATGAGTTAGATACGTTCAGCTGTGTCCAAGGCTTGCAAGGGTTGGTACTTGAATAATTCTTTCATGAAGGGTTCTTCTGGTGCAAGAAACATGGTCCGCATAACAAGTGTTGTCTGCAATAACCAACAGGAGCCCAGGTTTCGTGATTTTGAGTCCACTCTGCCACGTGTAAAGAACTCAAAGCATCCTGTGACTTTCTTCACCATAGCATCACTGCACTCACTACGCACAGCACACAACTGTGTATTCATCCAGCACTTATCAGACACCTCCCATACCCACATATACACGAACTCGCTGAATGACAAAGCTTTTCTGTGAAATGAACATCTCCCTGAACCACTCTTCCTATCTTCAAAATTCAGCTGTGCTGCACAGTTTAGCATTCACCATCTCCTGTCTTCAGCCCCAACAATAATTGCTGTGATGTAGCTATGGATGATAAATTTAATAAACCTGGGTCAAAGAGAATTCTGAATATCATTATGGGCAGGACTGCGCATTTACAAAGAAAACCAGTCAGGCCTAATTCTTGAATTCATATTTACAGTGTACAATCTTATTCATGAAAACAGTCTCCCTGAAGTCACTAAATCTTCATGGTGAATATTGCTCACTAAGCAAGAATATGAAAAGCAGTTTCAAAATGATGTGATTATTCTCCTAGATAAAATTTTCCTTGAAATGTAGCTAGGTAGCTGAGATAGGGTAAAAAAAAATCAATCTCTGAAACTAGGAAATGCTGCAATGACCTTTAATTATGTGTCAAATTAAGACTGTGCCACGTTGAATTTGCACGTAATCAGACTGGATTGCAAAATCTAGCCCATTATTCAGTCTGTAGTCTATAACAATTACATTTAGGATTTGATCCCAGTATATGGGATACATATGTTTCATGGCACACATTGACCACAGAGGACAAGAACATGGTTTTCACTTCATTATAGAGAGATGCCAGGACTCGCTCATCCCACTGTGTGCTTTGATTGCTTTTCAGTCATCACTGTGACTGTGTGTATAAACAACTTGAGGAACTGGCTTAAGGCATTAACAATTCAACTCTGCTTTATTTGCACTGGAGGCAAACAAAATGCTCTTTCCTTTCATGCATTCTTTCTATGAACTGTGCTTGAAGAAAAGAGTTGTATTTACATTTGTGTATATTTACCTTTTTTTTCTTTATCAGGACTGTAAGTTTTTTGTAATTGCCATTTCTAACCCCCAAACCAATGTTCTATTTTAGGTGATGAATTCTGATGTCACCTATGTTGCTATATCAAACATCCTTCCACTAAAATATAAGAGCCATACTTAATAGTTTTTCCCTTTTTGTCTTCTCAGATGGAGAATCAAACATGTATTTTGTTAGTCAATTGCCTATAAATTTCCTGTAGTTTGTATGTTTTGGGTGTCAGTTTCTATGTATATACATCAGATTGAGCAACTAAAACAGGTGTATTTTGCACAGAAATTGAGGAAGCTTTTGACTTCTCTGGAGGAGGCAGATCCAGTGTCAGATTGGCTAATGAGAAAAGGTGTCTAATTAGCCCATAAATCATATAAAATATCTTGGCACGCCTGCCTTATGTCAGAGCAGGGATACAGAACCAATCTTTTCTTCAATCATGTTCAAATCCACAATGTTTCTTTAACAGTAAGGAAGAAGAATTAAGTAATTCTTCATCAAGTCATTGTGTCTTCATTAAGAGTTCAAGAGACGGGACCAAGCTAAATCCCAGCAACACTGTTTAGTGGAAAGGCTTTTACTAAATCAGATCCATCACTGTGTGAATACAGGTCTGGTAACTTACAACTGTACCTTGAACTAACGAGGGCTAATTCAGGAAAAAACTCTCCTGTACTACAAGAACGTTTCTTCTGTTAAAGAATAAGGTTTAGGAGAGCCTCATTACCCCTGTGCAATGTTGCTGCTGAAGGAAAAGGTAGAAATAACTAGGCTGAATGCTTCCAGTGAGAAAGAAAAACGTACCTCCTTTCTTGAAATGCACAAGCCATCTATTATTCTATTATTCCAGGCTGGATCATCAGCTAGTGTAAGAAGACACCATACATAATTAAAATCAATAGTGGTATGTTGATTTACATCTGCTAAGAATCTAGTTCTCTACTTCAAGCATCCAAATCCTAGGTGGAACTAGGAGGTAATTTAGATAAGAAACACTAACTATACTAAGAGCTGACATAACTGATTTCTGAAGAAAGATATGCAGAGCTTTCCTAAAGGATTCCTCTCAGCATATCAAGGTACAGAGTGATAGGAAGGCTCTATTGCTTATAAGAATTTGTTTCCTTAGAAAGTAAGTGAATCAAAAGGGGAAAAACTACGAAACTTAATGATAGGCAAAATTCAGACAGGTAAAATTAAAAAGAATAAGAGTAAATATATTCAGTCGCTACAATAATTGAATATGGAATAGCTTTGCTAAGGATAATGGTAAAGATATGTAGCTAAGATACCATAAAACTAGATGCAGAAGAGTCTCTGAAAATATTCCATCTACACTCAAGTTTAATGGGATTTTTTTGCCTTCCTTTATCCTATGGGAGTTTTATGTGTGCATTTTACTTACATTGTAGTATCCTAACCGGTAAGTGTAGATGATAATCTGTTGAAAGGGCATTGATCTGTTTTTTCTTGGATTCTTTTACAGACCAACTGTGTGGTTAAGCTATGTGGCCCCAGAGAGGACACAGAGACAAATATTGCCTAATGCCCATTAATCTCTCTTTGTGTAGCTGCTTCATTGCCATTGTTAAACAAAGATGAATTATTAGAAGGTAAGAAGGGCACATTGTATTGTAATAAATGGAGTGTAAGCCCACTAACAGGATTCTTTCAGCAGACATCCAAAATGCTGGATTGTATTTGTTAGAAAGCTTGAGCAGAAAATACAGTCTGATTTTTGCTGGATGGTGCAAGTGCTGAGGAAAGAGAAGGAAAAGTCCAAACATTTGTTTATGTGCCTCCAACAGTGCCCTTCCTTTCTGAGCCAGAAAAGAGAGAGACAAAGTGTGCAATCGCACCTCAAGCCCATGGTTCCCTGCTGCTACTTCTCCTCAGAATGAAACCTGGATTAGAGTGATAAAGAATAGGATATAAAGCCACAGAAGCATTGTAATTAAACAATTGAAGAGGCACAATCTGAACAGCTGTGGCAACTGCATTTTCATGCTGGGAAGCATGGAGTTAAACAGAGAAGACCAATTATAATGATGGGCAAAAGTCAGAAGGAAAAAACTTAAAAACATAATTTGAGATTGTGCTAGAAGTAGTGAGTTAAAAGCAAGATGAGCACTGGGCTGTATAAATGCAGCAGTTACTTGAAACAGAATGCCTGAGAGTGATTTATTAAAATTGGGCTTTTATTATAAAAAGCAAGGGCTTATTTAATAAGTATTCCTCCTAAAGACTCAAAGTGTCCTCTGTCCATGCAGCCTGCATTCCAAGGTTATCAGAAGAACGCTTGCTATGGGCTGAACTCAATTTAGCACACGCTTTTTGGGTGGTGAGTAGATGTGAAAAGGATTCAGCAATACAAATCTGTCTGTGTTCTGAATGGGAAATGAACTTTTGTGAAAGATCTTGCAAACCTCGACTACAGCTGCACAATACTGATACAGCCAGGCAAGAGAGGATGACCTATTTGCATCTAGCTGAACTTTGTATACATCTTTTGGTCACAAGCAATGAAACCTGCAACAATACACCGGATAAGAAGATTTAAGGGAGTGAGACCCTCCCTTAAATGAAAAGATATTTCATTATCTTTATATGCTGTTTAACCTAAGCTTTTAACTTAAAGGGTTTTCTCTTATCACAATATTTAACAGCAGAAAATACTGTATGCTCAGGAAATTTTTAATCACTATTATGATCAAGAAAAGTTTGAACACTGCAGGCAGAAGGTTAGAAAGGCCATGGATTGTAATGCAAATTTCATTGTTGAGACATACAGAAAGTGACATCATTTCTCTAAAGAGGTAAAAAAACCCAAAACAAACCCCATCATTATCTGGAGAAGTGGCACAGCACAGGATCATGAATAAGACAGGTTGCAAAAAGGCCAATCATTTATCTGCTTCAAGAATTTGTGCCAACCAGTATTTTTCGCATGTTCCTTTGATAGGAGATAAAACAGTTCCATTGGCTTGTGTGCAGATTGCAGATTATTAGTATTATTGCAGATTTTCCAACCCTAACCATTCTATGATTCTATGATTAAGAACCAGAGGTTTAAAGAGCATGTTTACTGAAATGCCTCATGGCGAACATAATCTAACAGCATCTAATGAGGTTCTAGCTCCAGTTCAAATCTCTCCCCTATAGAGAAGTTCTGAGGCCCATCATAAATGGCACCATTTCAACCAAAACATCACTACAGGAAAGACAGGGCAGGATCTTTTATATGGGTCCAATGCACAAGATACACCGTAGCAGGCACTCTGGGTTTTAGAAGATGCTCTTTATGCAGTCTGTCATTAGCAAAGCAAACGCCAGCTTTGATATTGTCTAGAAACCCCTGTTAAAAGAATTAGAGTAAAAATTGAGTTGTTTAAATATTTTTGTCAATCATTCAGATTTAATATTTAGACTTCCAGGTATTTTCGTCACTGTTTGCTCCTCTCTCCTCATACAGGAACTCTCAGGACATATATCATGTCTTTCCTTTGTCAGAAAGTGCACCTAGTTCACCTCATAAGGCAACAAAAGACTGTTTGAGGTTTTTATCTCACCATTCTGGTTATTATTTACTTAGTCAGTAGGGTCTGGTGTTTATTGACATTACAGTCTCTTGTTGACCTCAGGCGCACATTCTAATCAACTCTTGTTATGGTCAAATAAGTGGCTGGAGGCAGTTCCTCCCAAAATTCATTGGTTTTAGATCAGTTTCTATATAAGCAGAGCTCCTGCATCAGCACTCACAGGAAGATTGTTTTGGCAGCTAAGTTGTTACGGAGCTGGGGTACTACTTTCTGATCAAGTGTCACAAATTCAGAATTACTGCATTGGGCAAAAGAGTCCAGGTAGGAAACCAAGAGTACAGCAGAGCTTGCTTAGCTTGCTTCAGCCCCAGCGCCACTGTTGAACCTGACTCTCGCGCTGGGGCTATTAGGTAATTTTCTCCAGCCTTTACCTTGAACAAATGAAATGCTCCTGTCCAATTACACACAGTATTTATGAGATGTCCCATATGGAATGAGCCCTGAAGAGTACAACATAACACACGATCTGGAGTCAAAAGGATCAACATTACAGCAGTATACAAGCTAAGACCTGTATATCCTGCATGAACTACGGCAAGAGCCAGCTCTTTTCCCTTCTCCTCAGAGCAGTGGAGAGATTTTTTCCCCTGTGGGCTTTCTAGCTTTATCTTTTAATATCTTTTCTGTGCCAAGTCCTATAAAACACAGTCCAGATTCACTGCAGAGTCTAAATTAAATTGTTTTCATAAGTCACCCATCAGCTCATAAGTGTTTTTGTTAGCTCTTCAAGGTAGTCACATTCATGATCATTAAAACAGTATTCTGTGTAATAGCCATATTATGTTGTCATAATCTCTTACACTTTTGAGCATACACCCATCTCAGAGTTAACATACCTGGAGATATTTTCTGTAAGGCAGGTACATCTCAGTGTTCAGACCAGTGAAAAGACTCTTAAATTTGGTACTTGTGTCTTTTTATGCATGAAATTGTACTGAGTTTCTCTCATATACATATAACAAGGAGAACAAACACATTCACTGGAATTTTAAGTGTTGCATTCACTAATGTTAACTTATGGAAATCAAACCCACACAGCACTGGGAAAAGAAAATTCAAATTCTGAGAATTTCAAATCAAAAGAAGATCCCTGTATTAGGATTCTGCTGGAAGAATTCAGTTGTGAGAACAGAACAAAGAAGTTCCTGCCTAAGAAAACAAGTGGCACAAAAGAATAGGAGCATTTTGTAAAATAATTCAGTCACCCAGAAGCAGACTGTTACCTGAATCAGAATGGTTCACTGTGCATATATTAAAGCACAGCCTAGATGCCAACTCAGAAATGCCCATGTTAAGAAACAGAAGGGCATGAGATAATGAAGTGAAGGTCGGCAAGTTGAATCTCTAAGAAGCAGGCAGAAGACAGCAATCAATTGTAGCAGAAGTAAGTGCAACAGCAGAGTGAGGGGAGTAGGAAAGCCTGGCTTGGACCCTCCCAACAAGAGGGACAACATAAAAGAAAGGAAATAAGCCTTGTAAGTGTCATGCAGGGAAATCACTGGCTGAAACCATCATTTGCTTTACACATAATTCTGTGCACGAGTATACAAGGTGGTTTAAAGGGAAAGGTTTTGTGGTTAGTAGGTATGAGCATCAGCGAAGAAGTTTGGTACTACCTGTACCTGTGACCTGAGCCTCTGATCTGGCTTTCATGGCTCTCCTGGCACAGTTTTCCTGAGCCCAACAATTCAGAGACAGCTAGGCATGACAACTCTAGACTTGGGACTTCTCTCCCAACTCAGATTGGTGTCACACTGTAGAACTGTTACTCCTCTTCCCTTTGAGCTCAAAGTCAAGAGAGTAATCTTAAAATACACATAACTTAAGCAGCCCTTTCTGACTTATGGTTACTGGGAGCCACCTGAACAGTCTTGAGTGAGATGTAGTGGAATGAGACAGCTTGCAGGACTCATTAATGCTACAGACACTCCAAGCCTACAAATTACCCAAAGGCTCTGGCCCACTCTGACTCTAGAAGCCACAAACTGAAATGATAGGATATGATATGATAACCAAAGGGTGGAAGGGGATAAAGGTGAAGGATAAAAGAGCACACAAGTCTGAACTAAAATGTACAAGGAAGGTTTATCCTTTAATCTCTCAGCTTTGTTTTGCCTCTGTGTAGCATGGAAATAACCATGTCAATGACAGGAAAAGCTGCTGGGAGGATGCACATTCTGTTCCATGGCAGTTTTCAAGATTAGACAGTTTTATTTCACAGTAAGCAGGAACAGGACCAAAGCCCTGTAAAAGCTATGATGAAAAAAGCAGTGTCAAAGCATTCAGTTCCTGATCAAAAACTTGAACATTTCATCTGTGGACAGTATATAAATGCAATTTTCCAGTAGGGCTTGTCTTTTTGTAAGAGACTGAGTATTAAATTCCTGTCCTCTTTATTCACAATATAGGTTGGGTTTTTTCTTTTCTCCTATAGTACACAATAATCTGTCAGAAGAGGAACCCATATCTTTTCCTTGTCATCCCAGGTTGACCAAGAATTTCTTAGGGCTGTTTTCCCTTCCCATAGCACAACTCTCCCTCCATTCTGTACTATGCGGGATTTCTGTCATGTTTAAATATTGTTTTCTGCGTGGATTCTTTTAACAGAACATGGACTGCCATGCTGGGATAGGTTACTCAGCACCCATGAGCACAGCCATGAAAACCAGTGAATTTACTTATCCGTTCTATATGTGCCTCTGCAGTGTGGCACAGCAGGCAGTATATTCCTATCCATGGGGTAGCAAAGGTACTTTGAAATAGGAGCCACACCTACAGGGTCATGGTGTGAACTGACCTGTTACCTGCTGGAAAGCTTGAGGTATTTTTTGCCTCCACTTTGAAGCAAAGGAAGGAATTGCAGAGTCTCAATAGTGCAAACAACCCAGCTGTTTCCTCAGGAATGTGCAAATCTTGATCAGGAAAAGAAAAAGCTCGAACAATGCACCCACAGTTAACAGGCTCCAGCTATTTGGCAAGTTATAAATATTCTTGGAGAGTCGGCAGCATCTTTCAAAAGCACACGAAGTTTGCTTTGTTAGAATTGCTGTTGTGCACATATTGCAAAGGCATCAAAAAGAAAGTGGCCTGGCATGGTTTCATAGAGCTGAATTATTTACATGAAAGGCTTGTGAAATTAGATCCTTACTCCATAATCAAAAGACTCTTTACAATGTTATGAAACAAAATGCTTTCACAGAGTGTATAAGTCATTCCTGCATTTTATCTTTATACCCCATCTCCTTTAATCTCATAGCATGATGTGGACATCAGTTGAATCTACAAGCCTTTTAGTTCTGAAGAAATGCTGTCTAGAAAAAAATATCTATCTGTGATGATGTGCATATTAGAAGCAGAAAGAGATATACTGATGTAGAACTCTTTGACCATTTTCTTTGTTTTGCAACTATTTTGTCTCCATTTCTAAAGAGTGGTGTAACACAGTATAGAAATATAGCTTGAACTAGCAAAGTTAATTACCTTGTATACCTTAACATACTTCCCAAAAGAGTAGCAGACACTAGATGTACAGCTGAAGGCTGCTGGTCATCATTAGAACAACATCATTTTGATCATCATTTGACATCAGTCCAAATCTCTCCTAAAAATGTAGCAAACGTTAAAAAATAGCAACCTAAAGCATTCAGTTTTCAACTAACTTATATGATCAGAAATCAGAGGAAGGTTCTGAGAAGCAAACTGGCAGTTCTTAGTTTGTTCCTAAGATGTGACCCAAATCTATAGGACTTTGGATCACCTTGGTTTGTATTTTACAATATTTTCCTCCTCATCACACACCTTTGTAAGGCCTCTTATTCTGCAATATTCACAGTACTGCATAGCTCACAGGCAGACTGAATGTGAGCAGATTCAAACTATGAACGAGAAGAAGGAATTCGACCATCAAAACACGACCTTCTGAAATGAAATCTCTTTGGCTGAAGTACTGGAAGCCCAGAACATACCCATTATCAAGGTACAGCTTACGTTGGCTTTACATAGAGCCTGCACGTAGATGTAGAGATTTAGTCCTCATGAAGGAACATTTCTGAGTTCTCAGGTGACACAGTTTGTATTCTAGAGAATCTCCCACTGTTGTGCAGTGTCTGAAAGTTTACTGTATGGCTACTCAGAACTAGAGCTGAATTATTTTCTTGTTTAATGTAGATTAATAATACATCGAGGTTTTTCTGGATCTCGGAAGCTGTCAAAAAAACCTTTCACACTTGGTCAAACAAAACATTTTAGGCAGAATAGCTAAGATGCATAGTGTGATCACTCGGAAGTTTTGCTTTTATTTTAGTCATAAGACCTGATGATTTACTATAGAACATTTACTTGAGAATTAAACAGATACATTTGTTGTGGCAACCGGTATATGAAAGCTTTTGTTAAACTAGAACATCCCTATGATGGAGTTTTGTGGTTTGGGAGTTTTTAAAGCATTTCCTGAACTTTCTGAATTGAATGAAAATCTGCTTTGTTCCTCGCCTGCAGATTCATACAGCTGTAGATCTAGTTTGCACGTTTGTCATCTTACATGCGACAACTGCAAACAGTTTTTTAACATCTAATGAAGCATATAGTGAGTAATGGCTCTGATGAATTACCAGGAAATCATGCCTCTGAATATAGAAAGGAACAGGATAGAACGTCTTCTATCTTATATGTTTCCAGGGGCGATTGCTCAGCTGTTTTCAGGTTTTGTCTGCAGGTATTTGCATTTTAAGAAAGTGAGTGGCCTTTTCAATGGGCCACCATCAGTCAACCTGTCAGCTGCAGCAAGAAATATTTGCATGCATTGTTTCATGGTGATAAGTAAAGGGAATATTTGGGATTGCATTCATTTAAAATTGTCTTATTTTGGAGAGAATGATGACAACTGCCTTGGATGCAGCCTGGCTACCTTTATGGTGCTAAGACTGTTATACATTTCATTCACAGTGCAATCATGACAAGTGCTTAGTAGAACAGGAGGGTGTTATATTCTCTGTCAGCAAAGGTGAACGCACTAAGAAAATGATTTCCCTGGTCCAAAAGACAATTGAAAACCTTTCCTCCATAGTAGCACTTCTGATGCTGAGATATTTCTGCTCACTCCTTTCACAGTGAATGAAATGGCCCCTTTCTAGGTAGCTGAACTGCTGACTGGTTACTAACAAGGGAAAGCAATTTTCACATCCTAGCCCTTTCACAGGCATAGGAAGTAGTTCCTTAACATTTCTGTTCATCTTGCATTTAATTTTCTTCTGTCAGAAACAGAAGCTCAACACAGTTTGGAATTTTAACATTTAATTCAGCCTGTTCTGAAAAACTGTTATCACCAGTTTAATGGGTTTTGCTATAGAAGGTCTCAAACAGGCAAAGAGACTATTAAGACTGAGCATAAAGACTGTTTTTCATTCCTCCAACTGTAAGATTCACTTCGATCTCATGTTCGTGACTCCCTGAAACAGCATTTCGTAAGTTGGTTTATCTCTGAGGAATAAAAGCTACTTGTTACTAAGCTGCCCTTCAACAAGAAGAAAAGAATTAAATGGACTGTGCTAACATATAAAGACATTTGAATTTAAAGAGTCCCTTTTAGTCTTAAAATTCTTAAGACACTAATAGCAACTAATAAATCCCCAGTTAGAGGCAACTGTTAACAGTGAGTTTTGTCCTGCATTCTCCATACCAATGAAAACTTTCCCTTCATTACTTAGACATGGATAATCAGCACTTACTTTGCTCCAAAATAATAATGGAATTTTGCTGGCCATTCTCAGAAAAATCCAAAGTTACTACAGAAGGTATCTGTTTCAGCAAATAACCTCTATTATCAGTGGGACAACCATAGTTAACTTCAGTGTGAGAAGGATCCCATCTTCTTCAGTAACCCAACTTGCTGAAAGAGAAGAGTGAAACAACTGAGGGCTTATTCTTGCTAAATTTCAGCCTCTTTCAATGGTTTCAGTAGAATTACCTGTTCCTTGGTATAAGTACAATCTCTGCCACGCCTTATCTGAGTCTCAGACAGTGTCTCTGCCTTTACAATGTAAGATGGGCTTAGGGTAACCTTTGTTGACTGATGGTAGGCTTCTTGTCGCAGACTGTCAGCTGGATCAGGCAGCTGGAACTTGAGGAGTCCCTTGAACTCATTCGAATTAAGCTTTTGCATTCCTCCCTGCATATATTAGAATAAAAATGGAAACAGGGGGATATAGATGTAATTTTCCAAAAATTCCTTTTCATGCACTTTATAAATCTGAACTCTGTAAGCAGAGTAATTCTGAATGCTACAGCATGGATAGCACATCTTAAACACCTCAAAAGCTTGCAACTGTGATGCCTGTGGCCGAGCCAAGTATATTCTTGACAGAAATGTCAGCTTTACTTTCTCTTTCTTATTACAATAGAAATACAATAGCTCACCAATGGTTACGTATCCAGAGGTTAAACTAAAATTCTCATGTTTACTTGAGACATCTCACTGAAGCACACCCAATTTGTTAGTTAACTCTGCTTAGTACCACTAAACTATATAGTTTCTGTTCATCCATGGAATCAAGGCTATTTTTTACTTATTTGACTACAAAGAATCATGGAAGGACTCTCCAGAAATGTTTTATGGGAGGGAATGATCTAGTTGAAGATGTCCCTGCTCATTGCAGGGGGGTTAGACTAGATGAACTTTGAAGATCCTTTACAAGCCATACTATTCTATCATTCTATGACTGTCAAAGAACTTAATCATAGCCAAGTGGTTTATATTGGACTATTTACCAATTTCGGGGTCAATAAAACAATGCAAGGAAACATGAATTTGGACTCTGAAAAGACATTAGGAAAGCAAAGAGCTAAATCTGCTTTTGGACTTACAGCATTGTTCTCTTTATGTAGGCAAAAAAGTTTGAGCCTAGCTTAGTGAGACTCAGACATTGGTGAACTCTTCTCAGCAGCATATACAAACAATAAGTTGTGAAATATTGCTCTTCCTTCCCTATTCGGCTCCTTCTTACCAGCAAAAAGAGCATAATTAATCAAGTATCTGTCTTTGTATACAGAACCCATTATCATCTTTAGGAATAATTACTCCCCTAGAAGTGATTTTGTAAATAGTAATATGTGTTACTTGGCAAATAGATGCGCTGTCTCAGCAAATTTATTCCAAGCAACAGCAACCCAAGAAAGCACTGTAGGTATCAGTCAGTCAGCCAAGGACAAGCGAAAAATACATAAATGACAAATGTTGCCTATAGCATGTTTCAATATACCATTGCTGCTTAATCTGAAAGCCTGCTAAGTTTCATGTAGCATAGTTGAATTTCAAAATACAGTCTGTGTTAGGTACTAGAAGTCTATCAAGTAGGAATCAAACAAGTATGGTCGCTATGATCAACTCAGACAAAGTAAATGCAAATGCTCAAGTCCACACACTTTGAACCAGCTTTCCAGAGAGCATCTTCGGGTACAAGCTCAGGAAGATGCTTAGCTTTACATCTTCAGTAGGTCTGAGACTGGAATACCAGGAAAAGTCAGGTTTCATAATGCAAATGTCTGCAAGTTGTTATGGTAATTCAGTCCATCCAAAATGGGAAAACAGTCCCTGCTGTTTATTGTAAGACTCTCACTACTCTCAAATGCAGCACTGATCAGAACATCAATAGCCCTTCTGATATTTTGCCTATCAATCAAACACTAGGTGAAAGACTGGACATCAGCTGCTGCTCAGACCAAATCAGAAAGCAAGCTCCAGTTTGCTTGGGTCTGACTTTACCAATCCTGAAAGAGCAGAATCCTGACTGGGTCTGGAATTTGATGGCCTCTTCCTCTTTGAGAGGATATCATGGGATTTAGATCCAAATGTTTTGGTTTGCACCTTTCTGTCTTTTCAAGGTAGGCCTTATTACTCCTGGGTTTGTGTTTCTTTGTTGAAGATTTAGGTTTTTAGATTTTATTCCTTTTCACATGGCTGGAAACACTCTAGCTAATTATTTTTGAAAGAAGCTTTTCTGCTTCACCTCTTTTAAATGGACTTTCTAGCAAAAAAAAAAAAAAGAATGTAAAAATAAAAAGAGCAAATAGCAGGGATCCAATGTGGCTCCTATTTGTCAGCAATCTGTCTCGTTTGTATAAAAGGCCAGAGGAGACAGTAATAATCAAATCTATCCCCCTTCCTCCCCTGCAAAAGTGGCTGAAAACCACTGCAGAAGGAGGAAAAAAAGAAAATAAAAGAAGGAATGATTGGTGGGAAATCCATTAATCTATTTTAAGAGAGGAAAAGATTGGGTAACATTGAATAGCCAACAAAACAAAAGTCGAATTGAAACAATTCCCTGGAGGTTCTATTGAAAAGTTTCCTCCAGATAATCCTTCTCAAAGATCCATTTTACTCTGTACATACAAGAACGTTTCATCTCTTCCTGTATCACTGGGATGCATCTATAGCTGTCAAGGCCGTGACTGCAATAGAACTTACCCAGGCCTGCACTGGGTTAATGCCAACTAGCTCAGGTACTGGTAGCAATCCAGCTGGGAGAATAGGGCTAGATACTTAATTCTTACTGATATTACAGATGATACAGAATCCCACGATACTGCAGCAAGCCCACTTCTGGTATTACAGCTAGAGTTAACACTAGTTTGACCATACTGCAGCACAGACTTGCAGGTTTGGTAGACCTATGTGGAAGTCCTGCTCAGGGCATCTGCTCTGGTATGTGGGGACACCACGTCTGTGTGGCTTGCAGAGTTGTGGTTATCTGTTAGTCTCCCTTGTACCAGTTATTTCAGCTCTGATCTGGTTCTTCCTGAGAAATAGGAAGGCTTATTACTGATTGTAATGAGCAAAAAGTGAAGATAAGTTTTACAGGGTTAAATATTTTTAAGGAATGTTTTCCTTGATAACCTCTGTGCCCTGTTCACAGTGCAGAGGAATTAGTGGAGTTGTCTGGGTTGCCTTCAGGTGGGATCATTTACGAAGCTGAACTTGATGGGACACCAAAGCCATCTGGACAGCTTTTCACAGGTGAGAGGTAGCACCCCTCTCCCAAGAAGAAAAGACCTAGGAAAGTCCAGGCTCAATGATATTAATTAACCTCCTAACAATGGCAACATGCTAAAAAAAGAGCCAGGGAAAGTGAACAGATGATGTCTGAATTCTTTTATGTCATCCAAAACAGGAGATATGAAAGCTTTATGTTCAAAAAACTTTACACATCAAATAGTCTTTGCTAAGGCAACGACAACAAGATCATTTCAATAAACCAGAAGAGTCATTAATATCTTAGCACCATGATATTTACCTAGCACGTCAGAAGGCAAGCTTAAAGGAGGGATTATTTGGAACTAGCTGAGCTGAAATACTGTCTTTTTTATTACCTCCACGACAGGACTTCCTGTTCTGCACATACGGCTTTGTCAGTTCCACTCTAACAGAGCTTTTCTTCCAGCTCTGCAGCAACCCATCTGCCAGGGTTATTATACTTTTGTCACAAAGGAAATAATGTTTCTTTCCCAGGCACAGCAACAGATAACTATTTTTTAAGGCTAGCTACTCGTTTTTAATTATAATGTATTTCCTAACCTAACACCCTGGAAAAGCTGCAGGAGTAATGAAAGATAATGCAGCTTTATATGCAGTGAGTGTAAATACACATTATTCAGTCTTAAGAAGCAAACAAAAGTCCAAACTATTACATTAAAAAGCAAACAATGGCTCTTCTTAATAAATCTATGTCTTCTTCAGCAAGGAATATTATGTTTATTAGAAAATCACAGTTCTCAAGCAAAAAAGAACATCTCACACAATTCTTTTTGTTCCACATTTTGCCTATGTTATAGCATCATAAGAAAATACTTGAATAATCTAATGGGTTTTTTTTTCACGTTATGTACTTACTTCTCAAAAAGAGCATAAAACAGTACAATGGTAAAGTCAAAATAACATCACACACACCATCCAGAACATCAAATCACAGCATTTGGAAGCTTAAACTAAAACTATTTGCTACCTGCTGCAATCTGTGGAAAATACCACCAAAAAATGATCCAGTTACAGAAAGGTTATCAGGCAGACCTCATTCCAGAGATTCCAGCACCACATAGTCTGCAGTGGAAAACACATCAGGTCCTTTCCCACTTTGGTTGTGTGCCCATGCAAACCTGCCCTCCAAGGATACCGCAGAGGCTCAAAGGCACCCTCTGCTGAGGGATGGTGTTGTACTGCCTGTAACAATGCCTTTGTGACAAAGCCAACTTTTAGTCATTTCCAAATACTTATTTTGTACATTTAAAGCTTTTTCCACATTGGTAGTCCCAAAACTGGCCCCCTGTAGTCCTTGCTCCCTCTACCTCCAGGGCCCTAGTTTCCCTTTCTACTAGCAATAGGAAATAGTGACTATTTCAAATGGGATCCAGCCTGGGGATGCAAAGCCTCCCTTTTACAGCTTTCCAGCACCTACACCTTTAAATTCTCTTAACAAATAACTGCATGGCCTTACTACCAGCTCTCCCACTTCTTCCTAGGAAGCTATTTTAGATGCTGTTTCTACACAGCCTCCTTCAACATAAGTGAAAGGTGTAATTAGGTGTTTGTCCCTAAGCTGTAGCCATGCAGGCTGTGTGTTTTCTAGCATATATCCTGGCAGGAATGGTCTCCCCTGGACATTAGTCAAAGTATTATTATTAGTTACTAGTCAAAGTATAACTCCTCACTATCTCCTGATGACTAGAGAGATTATGTAGTGTGTAGAGAATCTGATGCAAACATCTACGTTGATTAACTCCCTAAAGCAATTGTGCATATAAGAAAAAATCTCATAGTACACTGGGAAGAAAGAAAAGCCCAGTTATATAAAATACATTTCCTCAAGCTTACCACACAAACATGCAACTACCACATACCAACTGCATTTCTAGTGGTTTGAATTTGCCATATAGTCATAGAAACAAATTACTGAACTTTCTAACTTCACGAATCTCAGCTGAGACATGTCCTTTGGTAGGATGAGACCCCAGTCACCATGACCTAGTATTTTCTGCAGAAATAACTCTGCCTGTTGTTATATGCTGCTCAGGCACTATTTTCATTAGACAACTGGAAAACCAGGTTCAGATCCCAGCTATGCAGAAACCACCTGAGAGGGCACATTTTTCAGGTTGATGAAAAAATGACAAGTGACCAGAAAAGTTTCCTTCCAGTGATTCTCCTCTGTAACAATAGCCTCAAAGCAGAGAGCCATAGGTATTCCAGTGCTGGCAAAGGGAGGTATAACATATGTTTCATTTGCAAATAAAAACCTTTAGTACACCAGTCATCTTTAGCAGGTAATTTGTAAACTAATTTGATATAACAGTTAAAATACTGCTCTCAATTTTTTGCAATGTCTTCAGCATTTCTGATCAACCAGGGTTAATCTCAATGGCAGAAAAATAGAGACCATCCTTGCTGAGATCTGTACTTCTATGTCATCCCTCATACTGTGTTGGTCAAGAATGGCACAGATGATTCACCTTCAGTTGGCTCAGTTATTTTGAGCTGTCTTCCTAGAAACAGCTCTATGCACTTAAATCTCACTGTGCAAGCAAGAACCAAGTACTATGTACTGTAGGTTTTTTTCTAGGGTGACAATAAAGGTATTGGAGCCTTGTGCAACATTGTGATATTTACTGTGAGAACTATGTTTTCACATACTGCTCTTGCAGTATTCCAATTCAAAACCCTATTTGAAATAGACCTTCATAGGCTATGACGAAGGTCTCCCTTATGTATGTTCTCCCTTATGAACTGGTTTATTACATTGGCTGAGCTCCTTATTTATTAATATGCTTGAGAAGGACAGGCCTTCCTTACTTTAAAGGCAAACTAAGACTGAGAAAGAGAGAGCAAGACACTGGGTATGAGATTATTAACGTGTTTACACTTACAAAGAGAGGAGCATAATAGGGATTTTCATGAGTACTTAAGAAACTTTTTGAATTCCTAGTGGACTTAAATCCAGTTCTCTGGGGACATCTCAGCAGGGACTGATCTGAGCTGTTTCTTCCCTCAGGCCAGCAAGATGTGAGGCTGCTGCAGGTCAGAAGCCAGGCTGCTACTCTAAGCACAGCACTCTGTCCCTGCTGAGAGCCAGGATATATCTGCTCAGTCTCAGCCTCAAGGCTAGCATGTATTTGGGTCTGTCTGAACACTGTGGGTAGATGCTCCCTAAATCGTTGTCACTGAGCCACCCACTCATACCAAGCTCAACAAGTGAGCCTGCCACTGCTGAAAACCCAGAGAGACATTTCTGCAGACTGCAACACTTTGCTACTTCCCAGGAGGTTTTTTCTCTACAATTCATCACCAAAGAAAGGGTCAGATAGAGAATAACTTGACCCTTTGGTCTTCTACCTCTAACTAATTGTAAGACCTCAACATATCACAGTGCTTTAATGTGAGGTTTTAGTGATCTATTCAAAAAACAGAGAAGCCTTTTGTAAAATTCAAATTTGCATTTGGATGCTGTACTTGGGTACAGTGAACCCTGATTTAGGTGAAGACCTCTCCTGCTAACCAAGTCATGGAGACAGCACAGCCAGCTGCAGGAAATCACTGCATCCTTTAGTTAACTCCAAGTAATTTAGAGCAAGACCTATTTTATTTTAATTTGCACAGTTTAGGCTGTTGAAGCTTTCCTGTGGACAATGTGATCTGTTCTCTGACATTATGACACAACCTGTTGAACTTGCCTGCTCAGCCCTTTCTTCTTTTGTCACATTGGGAATAACTACTGCTAAACAAAACATGAAGCCCCTCCCTTAAGATCAGGGCTGCACTTCAGTTGGCTGGTGGCACTGAAAGCTCCAAATGCAGAGACCTGTTGTTCTTGGGGAGTTTATGTGAAAGCAAGCTTATGCATGGTAAATTCAACCAACAGAGAAAGAGGCTTACACATGCACAAAAAAGAGTGTCTTTGACAGTGTATAGCTCCATTTAAAAATAAATTAAATAAGGCTTTTAGAAATATTGAGCTCTCTGTGTGGGGAGAAAAAGGTATTAACTTTCTGCACCATTTTTTTGGCAAAGGAGGAGTTCTGCTTTGTCTTTGCAAGAGACACTCTATCCCTCAGAGACTCTCATTCGAAAGCCAAGCATGACAAGCAGTGGAACTTTTTGTGTGTGTGTGCTGATGAAGTCTGCAGGAATTCGAAATGCAGAATTAAATGGAAAGTGCTGAGAGCTTCCTGTGTGATGGCCAAACCGCAAACAGTGAGGCTTCTCAGCACTCTGCTGCTTCCCTGGAGATTTTCTCTCTACAGTTCACCACACTACTCTGCTAGAAGCCCATCCCATTAAGTTACGGGATTATACACACACATGTCCACAGACCCCCTCTGCACTGAGTGGGGAGGCTGAGGAATCTCCTGGAATTCGCAAGAGCTGCACAGACCCAAATCAATGTCTGCAACTGGTGCTCTGCCAGTCATGGTTTCTTTACATTCTGAAGAATAATGCGGTCTTTCAGCTTTTGAATTTCCCCAGCTCCCAGAAAAGGAAACAACTTTAAATCCATCATTAACCAGCCTTGGCACAGCTGGAACTTTGATGCCTCATCAAAACCTTTGATGACATCTGCCACTGATGGATGTGAAACTGCATAAACTTTTCTGTAAACCTACAGACTGACCCAAGATGCAAAGCTGTATTTTAGCATTTAGCTTCTGCTGGTCCAGTCTTCTGCTTGATACTCCTCTCTCCTCCCTCTTTCCCTGCACATACGAATAGTGACAACACTTATTTGTTGTTACTTGCAGATGAAATCCAACTCACATTTCAAACAGAACAGTATGTGAACTTATCTTGTCTCAGCATGCAACAGCTTCTGCAGCCATCTATTCAGCACTGATTTTTTTTCAATTCCTTACTGTTATTGAAAAGAAGAGACCATATCCAAACAATCACAGGTTGGTCCCTTTTCAAGGAACTTCATATTTTCATGTCTTGAAAATAGATTGCTGCTGATGCTGGGCATCCACTATCGCATATGTGCCTATGAAAGGGATGTCACAGAGAGAGATGAGTCAATAAGACCCACTGCTGACCTGCAGCTGATTTCTATGAGATCAAGGCTCTTCAAAAACTTTTGGCTAACGGCTTCAGAGTTCTATAAAGGCCACCTGGAAAACAAAGCAGAATAAAAGCCCACCAGACTTCTCAGTGGGAAGAGAGCTTGGGGAGTATGAGAAACCTTTACTGGAAATTATCAGTGTAAGCAGGCACCAGTTGCTAAGGCTGCATTTAGCCTTAGGCTGATTTAATGTCCATCTGTGCTGCACAGGGTGGCCTCAAGCTAAATGACTCACCTGCAGCCTCACAAGAGGAGGTAGTGTATCAGAAACATGATGGAGGTGAAAGAGGACTTCCCATTTGTAACTCAGTATTTAGGAGGACTCAGGTGTCAATGTAAGGCACGCTTTTGGTCTCTGAGAGTAAGAGCACAAGGAGGACACAGAAATTACTTTAGGAAAGGAAAGCTTGCAGAGTTCTCTCAGAAAAGCACAGTGTAGTTTCTGAATTGCCTGTGCTTGCAACATTTCTTTGGCTTCAAAATATTTCATATTTCCCTTTAAAGTCAGGGTTCATGAACCCCCTGATGATGATGACCAGCCTCAGCTGGCATTATTTTTAAATGCAGATACCTATCTTCTACACTGCTTAGTTGCCCCACACCAGTAACTCCTAATAGCTCAGAAAACTGAAAGATAACCCAATTGAATCTAATTTAAAATGTTTTTAAATCCCAGAATGTCTTGCAGTTCTGGGGAGCTTGATTCTCAAATTATTTTAGAAGTTATCCTTTGTATGACTTCAACCATAAAAAGGACAAGAAGAGAGAGGTTCAGAATAAGAGAAGCAGATGCTGAACCAAAAGAAGGTAAGGAGCACCCCTGTATCGGACAGAATGGATGAAGAAGTAGGGGCAGTGAACTGAGACTACCTTTCTATTACACAAGAGTCCAATGTGAACCTCATTAACACAGTTCCTAATTCTGGTGCCCTTTCTAATCATTCATGCTGCTTCCTCCGGAGTACACAGTACAGAAAACTATTCCAATAGCACTCAAGGCCTTACAGGATAAAAATCTCTTCTCCTGAACCCTGTTACTCAGTATTAATCTTCAGTGGAAAAGAAGTGATTAAAAGAGCTTCATGATGATTCTATCTTTACAAATGAAAGGGCAGTGCTAGAGAGAGAACCCACATATTTATTTTCTTCTTGCATCAGTTCCCAATGCAAGTATATTAGCACTAATGGAGCTACTCCTGGTATGTCCCGGTGCAGCTGAGCAAGAACTAGCTCTTCACCTTTCTTAGACCTCTAGTACCATCCTTTGGGATCTTGGCTGTAGTTTTTGGTCATTAAAACATCGTGAGATTAAACCTGAGACAGCGCAGTGATGCCTCCAGCTGACCACTCTGCAGAAGTTGTTTTACTGAAGGCAGCTGAGGAGTCTGCATTGCCTAAATCAACAATAAAATCAAATGTTAAAAGACAAGTAGTAAGAGAGTTAATGGACGTATTTCCATTTTAAGTGTTCCTGTGACTTTCTACGAGATCTGGATTTTATTTGTGACAGATGAATTTGAAATTGCTCATCTTTCAGGGAAGACCTGGCTGCAGGACAGGTTTCCACGTAGGTGAACTATATGAAGATAACTTGTTTTGAAAAAGGATTTAGTGATCTAGGGCTAGGAATCCCCAGGCTTACTTATACACTTGAAATAAATAATCACTTTTATTACTAGCATGCTGTATCAGAAGAATACTGCATGTCTGATCTATATAAGAAGGCACACTGGCTTTACTATAGATGTAAATAGAAATTGGTCATTATCAGCAGTCAGAAACACATATCGTAAGTGAAATATTCTTTCCCTGCTTCACAAAATTATAAGAGGTGGTGTTTCAATGGTTAGAATTAGATTCTTTAGAAAAAGCCATGATGTAAACCCTACCAGAAGGAGGACTGGTGTTGGCAGAGTGTCCTACAGTTTTTGAAGTCCCTTTTCAATTTGGACTAAAATATCGTTCATCATTCATAAAGAGCTTTGAGATGTTTGCTTACAGAAAAAGCCACACACAACTGCAGAGGACCAACATAAACAAGTTGACCAATTTCTGACATCTGTGACTTCAGCTAAAGAAATAATTAGTTTTCAGGCTAGGACAGTGTAATTTGGTAAGACATTATAAGTCTGTACAATAACAGCAGCAACCTTTAAATCACTAAATATTTGCAGAACTTCTAGCAAATATGCTCTTCTGGCTACAGTAATTACCTACCTACTGAAATGTTTGCATACTTGCCTGTTTTTAGTATCACCCTTTGTCTGCTCAGTGTAATACAATGTTAAATTATTTTCAGTGTAATCTTGTAAAGGACAATTGCTATTTGAGCTACAGCAGCTAAACCCGAGCTTAATTACAGAGAGGAAAAAAATGGAAAGGCAGCCCAGGGCTGAACAAGAAATAACTCCATGGGAATGTTTGCCATTAGAGTGACTGTCACATTGGTAACTGATGGGCTCCAAGGTTGGCTTCAAGGGGCGATCCTCAGCACTTCCCAAAGTGGAATCATGTGAGGTGAGTCCTGCCTGCAGCCGGGCTTTGCTTGGTTCATCATCGAGCTGTCAGCACCATCACACAAGTGAAATGACAGACATAGGTGGAAGGCTAGAATATCTGTACGTGTGGCTTCTCTTGAAGGCTCCTTTCCAGAGCTGTATAAGTGTTGATTTGTACATCTATCTGTTCTTGTTTTCCCAAATCTGACTTCACCTTAATGCTTGTTCTCCTCTGTATGGGTAACAGCAGGTAGCAATACAACTCTCGGCCTTCAGCAGCTTACAGAGCTGTTGCAAACAGGAAGAGAAGCTCTGTGGAGCTTGCTTCAATGTATTTTCTGTTATAACAACTCTATGGACACACTTTGAAGGGTGGATTAAATGACAGAGTCCCACTTATCAAAACCTATTTACTTGACAGGCATGGACGCAAAAAGTTTAGATTTTTGTATCTTGGATACAGCTCTGATTGTGCCTTTTGGGTTTGAGATTGGCGGACAGTAACATCTTGGTACAAAATGATCGGTTTTGTCATTCTTTGAGCATAGTTTACTGTGGAAGTACTGCACTATAAAACATGCCAGATGAAATATCTAGACAATACTTCCTTTTTTTTTTTTAATGTAGTACAGTTATTAACGTTTGCACAAAGTGGCTATTAAATGCCATTTTTGGGGCATCCAAATAATTTCATAACATTGAAATGCGGAGTTTTTTGCCTTCACTGTTGGTGCATTGGGAGTTTTCATGAACATTTATTCTGCTAAAGCATTTTTCCATGCTGCTTACATGTGCAAGATCCTTTCATTCTTCAGTCTACCTCTCATTACCACTGCTGATATGCATTTTTCTTTAGCTTGTCAAATGCTGTATCTGAACACAGGGTTCTTTATCTGTTATACCATGAAGAGGAAGAATTAGAGATTAATAATGATACAACAGTTAGAATTTTTTGATTCATAATTCAACATAGTGTTTGGTTCATGACCACATGCATGTCCTAAAACATTATGCACTTACAAAATGCTTGGGGGATAATGCTAATGTAAAGGGCTGGAGCCATGGAATAAATATAGACTGAATTCCCATCAAGTGACCTCATTGCATTTTAGAAGTAACACAGCTTTACCTTTTAAAAATATGCCTTCATCTAACACCTGCACATAAAAGGTTTCAACATTATCAGTGTTAGAGAAACTGTCCCTGATGCTGCTTTTCTGCCCATGATTTATAGCAGTCTATGTAACAGATGTCTTATTCAGGAGACAGATATGCCAGAACGATAGTATCAAACAAATCCTGAAGCACTGATGAGATATACTGATGATGATGCATAACCTACATCAAAATAAATGACTTAGTAAAAGCAACAGAATACCCCCAAACTCTGAATATTTAAAAGAAATTATATATATGACTTGGTGGAAAGGCAGCAAAGGGACATGCTTACCAGTGAGAGCAGATACAGGGTACAGAAACCAGAAATTACATAGTTAATATTTATTTTGTAATTTTACCGTATGTTACTTTCAAGTCACGTTTTCCAAACAAGAAACTTAGCTAAAGTGCCATAGCAAGACTCAAACAACAGAGATATAAACTGCTTTCTTTCTTATCCCTTTTGTTTCCCTTGTATCACAGTGCCGTGTCCTTCTAGACAGTGAAACATCTTGTCACACAAGGGAGTCTTGTAGGAACAACACAACCTTTCCACTTTGCCTCCAAATGCGCCTGCTGAGCGGTATGTGGATTGGTCTGATTTTGGCAATGGTGCTGGTAACACACTCACTCCTCTTGTTCTGAGGGTACTTCAAACCCAAGTTTGTTCTGAGCATTAAATTGGCCTGGAGATGAAAGAGCATCTGAGTTTCCTTGGAGGGAGGCCAACCGACTATTAAGGACGGCATCGGATATCCACAGAAATGTTGCTGATCTTGTCCTTTCATCTAGTGTCCCATAATACAAAAAGATCTCTTTCTAGAAGCTATCTTGCAGTTTGTGAATGTATTAGAGATGCTGGTTAAACAGCTCCTCCTTACCCCACCTCAATTGTCTTCATCTCTATTTTTAAAGCAGTTTAAAAAGCCACTCAATAACATCAACCTCAAGTAAAAGACTTAGCCTAAGGCTGTGCATATAGCACATTCTCAGAGCACCCAAATGACCTAAACACTACCATAATACCATAAATAGGCAAAAAGCTGAAGGTCCTTGAGGTATTGCAGCAGCTCTGTGCTGTCAGCATCAGCTGGTGAAGGGATGTGTGTGTCCCCACGTCATGCAATGCCAATGGCGGCACCATCTCCCACCTGTCTCACTCATAACTTACCACAACTGGGTCATTCAGTCTGGATTTCCTTCCATAAGAAAATCCACAAGTACAAAACAAAGTCACAAAGGAAAACACCTCCTTTTTGTTGGAGCTAAGTGTAAAAATACATGAGTATTCCTTCAGAAATTTTGACCTTTTCTTTGCTTCAAATTCAGAGTAAAATCCCATTTCAGATGATTGCAGTCTCTAATGAGACAGAACTCCTGTCCTCTTCACAGCTCCTTGCAGCTGCTTCAACAAGTCATTATGCCGGATGGCAACACTTTTAAAAAAGGCAGGTTGAGAAACCATGATACTTCTCTCTCTCTGTTGGAAGCATTTATGATTAAAAAACAGTCTTTCAACAAGCTCAGTAGTTTAGTATTTATTAAAATCTAGAGATCAATGGTTTTTCTTAATATGTAATGTCTCTGGGCAACATATAGCAGCAGAAAATAGAAGAATTCCTATAAAGCTCTGTGCTTGATACTCAAATGAAAATCTTAACCTTTCAGGAGAAAAAACGACCCTGGTTTCCCCTATCCCAGCTGCTCAACTTCCCTCCAGAATCCACTTAATCATATTTTGAAATCTAATAGCTTTTAGGAGCGATAACACTATTCTAGGTTTCAGCACTGGAAAGGAATGAATTATTCTAACCTTTAAAAAGAGTGAATGTGAAGGGTGATTAATTTGTGAGGCTTTCTGAGGTTGGAGATGAAATCCTAGCTCCCTTGAAGTCTACAATTTCAGCTTCTACTGAGATTGCGCAGCCAGGATTGCATTCCAGCTATCATTACACTTCCTACAATAAGCAGCCTAGAGTTACAGTATCACCAAATAACCTGTCCCCACACACAGAAAAGAAATTAATAGTTGTATGATACATATTGAATAGGAGTTAAGAGCTGAACACAAAACTGGGGAAAGGTTCCAGTCCCAAATTTTATAACAGATCAGAGTAGATTATCCCCATGGTTCTGGTTTTAGACGTAATCCATGAACAGAAGGATCTACGCATACAAGAGTCCCTGGAGGGTTAGAGTACAAGCCCTATTGAACTCCCATAGCAGCAGAAGAAATAATATGCAAATAGGCACCTTTGAAACGTTGCTCTGATACGTGTTTTCATTCCCACCAAAGGGCACTTCTCAGTAGAGGCTTTGATCCAGCAGACTTTGGTGATAACTTTGATTATTCCTTTTCTTAGTAAATTGTTCTGATCTTGGCAGTAACCTGAAATTACCTTCACTTGACTGTGAAGTTTCCATCACTTCAGTGTACGCATTACAGAACACCTATAAAGAGGAGGTAGAGAGCTGGGGAGAATCCGGTGTGGAGCAGAGGGATGGTTTGGTGCTGTGTTTCTTCTTCTTTCAGGGCCTGGGTCTCAGAAGAAGGTGCCGAGTTACAGAAAACTCAAATCAGTCTTAAACCACAAATTCTCAGTAATAGAATCATGAGTGCCATTTTTAGCACTATGAGCTATTTTCTGGCATGTTGCTGACTGTAGTCAACATTTTGCTTTGTATATTGTTGTTTGTTTCTTCTTTTTTACATAGCACAATTATGCAATAAGGTTCTGGTATTTTTCGTATTCAAGTCATCAGAAATTTATGACTGACTTAAAAAACAAGAGGGAGCCCGTGATTATAGATATACAAACCTGTCACCTATTTTACCTACTGAGATAGCTCCTGGAATAAATGTATTTGTCTCTGTTCCAGGTATATCTTTAACCTTTGCATCTCATTTTGATCCTCTCTGTTATCTGGGTTGCAGCATTGCTCCATCTGCTTTGAATGAGATTCTTTACAACCTGGAATTGTCAATATTTTTGAGAGTTGGGAAGACAGGAAGAAGATAAAGCAAAGTGATTTTAAAAGCTTTAAAAATAAAATTCTAACTCAAAGGGAAGCTAGTACAGAAGGAAACACTTCGATGCATATAGGGGAAATGCAAGGGATGGACAGTGTTATATCAGCATAGATATATTTTCTCCTTGAAACTTGCGCATGACACTGTAATCAGTTTGTACACATTATACTAGTAACCAAGGCATCATAGCAACCTGCGTATCAGTTGTACCCATGTAAGCAAGCCTAAAGTCAGTGGTACTGGAGAAGCATTTTTAGATTTGTCCTGGGTTCAGCTGTACCAGTCATTTTTTCTCCTTCTTAGTAGCTAGTGCAGTGCTATGTTTTTGACTTTCAGCCTGGGAACAACACTGATAACACCGATGTTTTTAGTTGTTGCTAAGTAATGCTTACTCCAACCAAGGTCTTTCTCAGTCTCGTGCTCTGCCAGGGAGGAGGGGCACAGGAAGCCAGGAGGAAGTAGAGACAAGACACCTGACCCAAACTAGCCAAAGGGGTATTCCATACCATGGCACGTCATGCCCAGTGTATAAACTGGGGGGAGTCACCCAAAAGGCCCAGATCGCTGCTTCGGTCGGCGGGTGGTGAGCAATTGTTATTTCCCTTATCATTATTATTATTGGTGGTAGCAGTAGTAGTTTTATATTATACCTTAGTTACTGGACTGTTCTTATCTCAGCCCTTGGGAGTTACATTCCTTTGATCCTCCTCCCCATCCCTCTGGGAGAGGGGGAAGGAAGAAGCGGGGGGGGGAGTGAGTGAGCGGCTGCGTGGTTCTGAGTTACCAGCTGGGCTTAAACCATGACAAGGTTGTTTTGGACTTCTTTTCTCTTTAAGATGACTGCATTTAAGAGTTTAGGATTATCATATTAAAAAAATAATATTTATTTTAAAATGTGTTTAGCTTTTTGGTGCTATAAAAAAAGTTCAGATCTGAACCACCCCAGGTGAGGATACAGCTGCAACTCTTTCAGTCCAGCAGCTCTGTAGTTTCTAGACCTAATCCCCTATAGAATATAAAATGTCACAGCAGATTGAAATGGCTTCAAGCCTTTCTTTTTCCTCTGCAAAAAGTAATAGCAATCAAAGCGCTACAGGATAAGAGGATTCAAATATGCCAAATACCCAGCTCGCTTGATACTGCCCATTTCTCTAGATTTTTGCTTGGGTTGACTCAACTCAAGGTCTCATCTGGGAAGCATCAAACTTCAGGACTATGAAATTCGGCTCCTGTAGCTTCACTGTAGGAATGACCTAATGCATTAACCATGAAGTGTTCTCTTTCATGGTTTTAATACAGATTTGCAAAATGATTCAGCATCAGTGGGAGATGAGGTGTGGTGAGCAGGCGAGCACAAGAGGCAATCCACGCAGGCATTATGCATTATTGCTGCAGCCTGAGGAGAGCACTGTTGGCTCATTAATTCTTAGCTGTGTTGTTAATCTTAGATGCTCACTTGTTCTGCGATCCCACTAGGTTTCCATTTAACACTGCCCTCTTTAATATTCCTTTTCCCGGCTTGTTTTTGCTGGAATGCTGCTGCTCTCTAGCTTTCAAAAGCCTCTTGCATCCACTTTTCTCTCACAAGTGCTTTCTTCATACACTGCACTGATTTCCTTGTTAAGTTAAACTGGAAACACACTATCCGGGAGTTAGGGGGTTTAGCCTGCTTAGTAAGATGCTGCCATATAGAAGAGATGTAACTGCTCTGATACACATGGATGTCCTTGTGAAGGAGTCTGAAACTGCATGGGGTAGGAAGGAGGTGCTGCAGGGGAGAGCACTGCAGTGAGACCCCCCAAGAGCCCAGGGACACAGGGCAGTCTGCACACAGATGTTACCTGCTCAGTTGAGGATGCCTGTGCCAGTCACACTGAGGGCTGACAGGGCAAAAGAAATACCCTAGTGAAATCAGTGATTTCAGAGCAAGTGAAGTTTGTACGAGAAATCTGATATGGCTAATCACTTTTCATAATCTCCAGCACAGGGGTTGGATTTTTTTATAGCAAAATAAAGGTACAGCCTCTGGTAAATCACCCTTTTAATGTAGCATTTGTGTAAGAAAGGTCTGAGGCTTGGCCAGCTCATAAAAGGAATAGTTTGAAATTGAATGTAGGGGTCTGGTTATGACACTTACTGCCCTACCAGGATGGATGCACTTCTCTCCCCCCTACAAACCTAAGGAAATGCTCCCCTTTGCAACTTTGTGTGTTCAAAGTTATGGTGATGACTTGGAAATCGCTGGGATCTAAAGGCATTTGATCAATGAACTGACTTTCATTTCACAGATCTAAAGACAACTTCAGAAGCCTGAACTTTGGAGAGGGGGGTTGTCCTTTATGCAACCAGATTTGTCAGCAAGGAAGAGCTCTTTGATCTGGATCACTTTGCAAAGGCTTCTCCTGACCTTTCCTCCCACACACAGGCATCTCTTGGGACATGGATCCAGCAGAGAGTTTGAATTCAGTTCGTATTCTTGGGCCTTACTTGTGAGTTCAACCTCCTTTTGAATGAACAAAATTCAGCTTTGCTTACCACCTTCCTGTGAGAAGATGAGTTCAGTTTTGTATTTGGTATCTGACTGCTTATTCCTTTAGATGCAGAGAAACTTGTAATTAGAAGTGTGGAAACTGCATTATGCAGCTTTTACCAGTGTTTGACAGTGTCCACTGGCCCGAGCTGGGGCAGGTGGGGGTAGGACTCCTCGATAAAGGGGGAAAGGGGTCCTGGGTGAGCGTTCTCTTCTGTAAACAGGAGACCATTGACATCCATGCCTGGCTGAGCTGTGTAGTGCAAAATGTGCTATGAAAAGGCAAGTGGAAATGGGACTGAGTGCTTACAGATGGGGAACCCCTGCCTTATTAATTTGAAACAGAGCATGAGCTAGAGCCCTACTTGCTCAGCACTGTGAACAGGTTGATTCAGAGTTTAGGACACAGATTTATTTGTCACTGGCTAGAACTGACATAACCAAGAACACTGAACGTTTGTATTAATCATTACAGTAACGTGTAAATGCTACTGGGCAATGGCTCCCAGTACTTCCATTAGTTACTTGGCCAAATTAAACGAGGGTCTTGTAAGTGACAGACTTGGGCAAGAGCATGACTAGAAAACGCTATTGGCAACTTGAGGTCTTAAGGCGGTCAACAGTGCCCTCTTCTGGGGTTTTGCTGAATTTCTTCCAGTAAAACGCATTCAAAACCTGCTGGCTGTAAACTCTTTTTGCCTTTACTGTGTCACTCTTTTTATGCTTAGAAAGGATGATGTGTGCAACACTAAGCAACAGCTGGGAAACGAAATTATTCTAAAATAGCTTTCAGATTGTTACTTTCAATATTAAGTACTGGATGTCAGACAGACTACCCAGATCTCTAGACCACAGTCCAGCACATTTATGCTTATTTGTAGCACATATTAAGACAGAGAAAAATTCCTATTGGAAATGAGTTCTGCCTTGTGTAGAGAGAAAAGAACCAACACAAAAGAACTGCAGCATCAAGATTACTGACTGATCTGTAATAAAGCATTCTACTGACGGATGCTCACCTGTTCTGAAACACAGGGAAACACTGTGAAACACAGCTGGAGTATTTAATCGATGAAGAATCAGAACAAAGACATTGTTATTTTGAAGGCTGTGATGCTGTATAGCTCAAACAGGATGGATACAACAGCACTAGTACAAGTTGGCTGTAGCAGCTCCAGTGCTCACAGACATGAGGTCACTCTCTAAGTGCTGGGGGGTGCCACAGAAGGTATTATAAATACCTCCTGGACACTTGCCCTGCAGCAATATCTCTGTTTACGTTCTGACTTGTCTTTCCTTTGGCATTATGCAGCTCTCCCTGAATGACCTCCTTCAGACAGGAGACTTAATTGCCTCTATTTTTCCCCTAAGGCTGCCTGTGCAGACATACGGTGCCTGGGAGCCGGGAGGGAGCGGCTGAGGCTCCTGAGGAGGCTGACAAGCAATTAGCTGGAGGTCTGTGTGCTGCAGAGGCAGTGATCTGTGCTGGTGATCTGTTCAGATTCTTGTTTCCTCAGCTTCTGTGGAAGAGCACAAATTGCTGTTCTCACAGGACAGTTGTTCATTGTCAGGAGCAAATAAAGCGTATCTTTAGCAAAACCCTATGATGTGTTTTCACGGTCATGATAAAAGTGGTATGGCTGGACTAAATCACAGATTATAGAGATTTCTTGCAGTTGACTTTGCTTTAGAAGGACAAATCCAATCCCTGCTCTGCAAAGGAGAGATTGGCAGTCCCAGGGTGTGCTTTCTACTCCTCTGAAGTCCAGCCTTTGCCTCAAACCACACTTAAGACTGCTTAAGGAAGAAAACTGAGTTCAGTAATAAGGAAGTTTTATAACCACACATGCCTCTGGAATTTTCAGTATTGTGTGAGCCCTTTTCAATTTCATCTCTTAGTTAGAAATCTATCTAACTGCAAATGCATCCAAGGTACTCCCAGCACTGACTAGGCAGAAGGAAAAAAACAGTTCAGCTTAGGCCTGACCAGAAGAATTTCCTCCACTGTCACTAGCACTTCTTTCCATAGCACATCTTTTTTCCTACTGTTTTTAATACAAATGTTACCCCCAAAAGAATTACACTACACATAAACACTGTTTTCCCCTATATAAGCTCCCACCCTATAAACAGAAGGTAACAAGGTAATTTTTAAAGTATTTATATATGTGTTTTCTTATGTTTTGAACTCTTATAAAGAACTAAAAGGCTAAAACACCCATCAAAGTCAGCAGCGTGTATAGTGGCCAATGTATTCAGTCTCCTGATCATCACTGAGGAGCAGCCTGTGGGATGAAATGCTGGGGCCAGACATGACATATAACATCATACCTAATGACTGTGAAAGTTAAAACATGGTGATGCTTCGCCTCCAAGCAGCTTTCATATTGCAAGTAGGAGGAGGGGGGTTATTTTTAGCTCCAAGTATTATACAGAGACATTACATGCTGATGTTCAAGGGGACAGAACATGATCAGCTAAAAGCCAGACACGGGTGTTCTTGTAATGTCAGTTATCGTACTATGTGCCACTTACAAATGGAAGCGGGGCTAAAAATATGCAGCAGTGAGATAAAAATATACTGTGCAAAAATTACAGGGGTAATGAAATAGAAAAAAAAAAAAAATGCTAAGACACTGTCATGTTTCTACAGCAGCACGGAATTACCTTAATCTGACAACAAAGAATCATTCCCTTCAATAGAGTTCTCTGATGACTCTAAAGATGACTTTCATGCTCTGCAGAGGGAGCTCTCTAATGTGGGTGGCAGGTCTGCAGGGTGGCATTAGAGGTCCAGGACATTCTTTAGGAACCAGCTGGTTTTAACTTCTCTACATCATATAGGTTTCTCTGTGACCTGTGACAATGACCATAACGCGGACAGAGCTTGACACAGGCACATCAAGACTCACACAAATCTGTCTGCACTCACACACTGATCCTGTGAGCAAGCATAGCTACCTGACAGGTAGTAACATCCGTACACCTACATATATCAGCCAGTAAGACAGTGGTATTTATTAGGGATTCTTTTTCGCCAAAGAATTAAAAAAATCCATCGTTGGAGAAACTCAGCGGTGCGAAGTTTTGCTATTTTTTTCTCAACCACTAAGGACATTCTTTGCCAGGATAGTGTGTATCTGTCCCATGGGATTTATCAAGGGAAAGCTGCTTCCATCAAATCTCTCTATATTCGGGCTCGGCAGTAGAGGGCACCAGCATCCCGCACAGACAGAAAACAGCAGCAGCAGGAATCCCTCGTTTTTCAGTAGGCAGAGGGAAAAAATATCACAAAAGAAATAGTAATATAAAAAAATTCAAACTCCACTATATCTGACATGAAAACTCGCGATACACACATGCCTAACCCACAGCCAGTGGCCAGGTGCTGGGGATGCACATTGTACCAGAATGAGGGAAAACAGAAGATTCCTAAATCCTTAAAACATTAGTTGGGTATTTAAGTGATGCTGCCTGCTTATCCTTTTTATGAGTTTCATTGTCCAGAGCAGGACAATTTCCCCTGTTCTGAAAGGCCTTCATAACAAACACATTATAGAAAAGAACAGCTACAAGCAGGAGCTGGTACAGCAATGTATATTTAATCAAACCAGGTTTTTAGCACCTCAAGCATGAAACTGCAATGAATTTGTTCCTGTTTGTTTCTATTTGTTACTTGACATAACAAGCGCTGGGAAATGCTGTGCTTCTGAGCACCTCTTCCAAGGTGACATTTCATTCATCATTCAAATCCCCAGTTTTGTGATATCCTAAGCTGCCTGTACTTAAAAAAAAATCGTTCTTCGCCAGCTCTGACCATTTCCTGCAGCAGAGATGAATTAAAAAGCACAACTATACTGCCATTAGGTGCTCTGAGCTTCCTTGTTCTTTGCTTGGACCCATTTGCTCTCTGCCTTTAGCCATCCAACTGTTGGTGAAATGACTGTCCCCTAGGCGTGCTAGACATGGAGCAGCTGAGGAGGTTTTCAAGGTGCTCTGGCAAATGCCAGAGAGAGCAAAACAGCTTTCTTACACTGAATCAAGTGATAGGCAGGAGAAAACTGGGCAAGTCCTGGGAGACCAAAGTCATGCAGCCAGCTGGTAACACTGTCACGGTGGCAGTGATCTTATTAACCAGTGACTTTTTTGGAGCAGAGCTTTGCCACTCCAACCCTAGAGATGCAAAGCAGTTGGTCTGTGCCCTTAATTTTTCTCACAAGGCCCTGCTGTGTCCAGATGAACAATGCACAAGCTGGTCAGCAGTGGCAATCTGTAGGTGGTCCTTCCCAGGACTCACATCCACCTCTTCAAAGCCCTTGATCCAGGGCCCAAAGACAGCCCCAACCATTAATCTAGAGATTTCAGAGAAGGATACTGGGATGGTATTTGCTGCATTCCAAATATCCAATGTGCTCAATAAACAATTATAGCCTAAAGTACAGTTATTGCCTCAGGTTAAGATGCTAAATCATGCACCTTTTGTATCCTCTCTCTATAGGCAAGACCTTCCTACACCCTTTTTTTGTGCCATGAGACCAGGAATACGTCCCTCAAAGAGAGGACAATGAAGAGGTGGTGGTCACATTACAGTTAGAATGAGTATGTTAGCTTCTGGGAAAAAAATAGAGGTGTATTAGTGATACAGCTCTGAAAATTCACACAGGCAAATAGGTCACACATTAATTTCAGTTCTTTGATTAGGAATCAAATGAATTGATGCATTCCCATTAATCTAAAGAAATATTTTAAATGTGTTTCAATCAATAACTTGTGAGCAGTTTACACAGAACCTGATGAAACGAGATGATGTTGCCACCTGGAAGGGCAGAGTCAGTGACCTTTACCCAATTATTTAAATTACTTTGAACAATTTGAAAGTAAATGATAAGAAATTCCATTATAATCAGAAGTGTTCTGCTTCCCTCTATTCACTCAATATTCAACTTCAGCACTAAACACAATTAATATTCTCCTTCTGAATTAGAGGATTTTTAATAATGCATCAAATTATTCCTTGGGGTTCGCTGAAAACTCATGGCATGTACAATGGTTTTCTTCAATGCTCATTTAACATAAAGCAGCACACTGATTACCCAGGCACTGCCTGACTGTCATGGTTTAACCCCAGCCAGCAAGAAAGTACCACACAGCCACTCGCTCATCCCCTCCTGCCCTGGTGGGATGGGAAGAGAACTGGAAAAAGGTAAAACTCCTGGGCAGAGATAAGAACAGTTTAATAACTGAATTAAAATATAATAATAATAAAATAAAATAATAATAGGGATTTAAAAAGAATTGAGAGGAATAAACCCCATGAAAGACCACTGATACACAATACAATTGCTCACCACCGGCTGACTGATACCCAGCCCATCCCCAAGCAACAATATGTTGCTCCCAGCCAACTCCCCCCAGATTATATACTGGGCATGATGTGCTGTGGTATGGGATATCCCTTTGATAACCCTGAAATATCAGGGATATTTCAGAATCCCTGAATATTCCAATTTGGGTCAGGTTCCTGGCTCTGCTCCCTCCTGGCTTCTTCTGCCCCTCTTCACTGGTAGAACATGGGAAACTGGAAAGTCCTTGATCAGGATAAGTGCTACTGAGTAACTACTAAAACATCAGTGTGTTACCAGCATTGTTCTCAGACTAAAGCCAAAACAGAGCCCTGCACCAGCTACTAGGAGTAAAATTAACTATCCCAGCCAAAACCAGGACACTGAACTCTACAGCTTTACAAATGAAAGTCTTGCACTTAATTGCCTACAATCACACCATGATCTTAATTGCAGTGGTCAATGCATATCAGCCTGGAGGCTCTTCAATGAATGAAATCAAGATGGTTCTTAAAAATGATGGATGTGTGTTTGGAAAATTAGTTCCTTGCTGCAAATAATATATCCACCTAAAATGCTCTCTCTTTCCTTTTATACAGGAATTAGATGGGATAGGCGACTAGGTGGTGTATAACGTGCACTAAGTGCCCCTGGGTTGCACTGTTACCCTCTTGTGTGACCTCAACTTCATACATAGAAACCTCTTTTTCAGCAATACAAAAATTGTTAAATAACAAAGTACCTCTTCAAGTGCTTATGATAGCACTGCAGTTAAGAAAAATCCTGTGATGTATATAAAGCATTAATAATGATTTTATTTTCCACAAAAAGCATTAACTGGTTATGAACCCCGGATAAGTGGGTTCCTGGCAGAATATCCCTGAATCAGTTCTGCTGTAACTCAGCATTTTTGACACACACTAATACTGCTAACAAGTCAATCCGTCATTTCTTGGACATGATTGTCATTCCTGTCTCAGGCCTGGAAGGGGCAGTGACAAAATAGAGTGAGATACTTTAGCTGATTGTTTCCTCTTGCCAGTGAATACGGAAATGGTGGTCCCACAATTGTTATTAAAGGAGACAATTGAGCTAAGACAACACGTCTGCTTGGGGGTTTTTTCCATCCCTTGCCCTGTTTTCAGGAGGAGACCTGACTATAGTGTTTGGGGTTTTTCTTGCCTTTTCTAGATTACACAGTAATGAAATGCCCTCTGTTCATTCCCATGTGGGACCTCCTATTCAGGAAGGAAAACCTCTATGTGCTTGTATCCAGAGCAAATAAATAGCACTCACAGTCTGGCTGTATGAAGCCAGGAGTGATTTGGGACCTTTTTATTCAGCTCAGAGACTGTACTGTTAGAGCAGCACAACATGATCACAGCAGGGAGCCCAGGGCTAGACGGCTTCTGGGTAAAACTGCAACAGTTTGGGGACAATGATTCGTGCAGCACAGATGAATTGTGGAGCTCCTTTGGCTGCAGGTTGCTGAGACAAGGATCAGCTATAAAGGATTATCATGTGCCAGTGGTCTCCAAAGCTTCCTGGTGCAGAGCTGCTTGGGATAGGGGGAGCTGTGGGAAAAGAGAACTCCCTTATCTACTGAAAGAGCAATAGCGCCTTGAGAGATGTGGGAATGGCATCCTGCAAGGCTCAGTAGTACCCTTACATGCATATACAGGTCTCGGGATCTAGCATGTGTGCACCAGCCTGCAAGTCTACAGTTCTACTTTATTTCTGCAATATTTTAACTGGAAATGTTACATAGAAATATTGCCATCTTTGCAAATGCACTAGAGTTGGCAATAAGGGAAAGTTATAGCTGCACCTTTCCTTGGATTTCTCGAAAGGCAGACAGCAAAGTTATTTATACCCCAGCTCTAAGCCTGCCTATGCACATTTCCAGAAACTTTAGAATTTTGTTCCAGCTTAGAGCTACCCTTTAATTTATTTCCATTCTTCCATCCTCATGGCATTTCTTAGATTTACTGGACTGTCATGGATATTTGCTTTTGCTCAGTTGTAATTATTGCCTTTCCTATATTTTTAGTGGCTCTCTGCTGTATGTCAGCCACACTAAACAGACACAAGTAAATTGTTTATAAGCCACACTGTGGGGATGTGACATTAAGGTGCGTTTTAGGTTTAATAGCAGTACCAGAACAAAGCATTAACCTTATAAGCTGATATTACCTGTACCACCTTGCACTGCAGAACAGAGAGATGAGCAATTCTTCCAAAGAGATACTCTCTATTATCGTGACAACATAAGGAACCTTGCATAGGTTTAAGGTTTTAAATATGTAATCTTCAGCCAGCCTTTTCTTGAGTTTCAGAAAGTTACACAAAGTTACACACAAGCTCCTGGACAGACATTACCAGACCTGTTATAATACCAATACTTTACAGTGTGAATATTAAATCAGAAATCTTTCTATTTTTACATTTGTTGTTTACTTCTTGATAAGCTTTTGCTTCTTCTCCAGGATTCCAGAGGCTTGGGCAAGCTTTGAATGCCAAAACCTTCTCAGAAACATCATGTGGTGTTTCACGTTTCTTGGTAAGTTTTGAAGACAAGGCTGGCTGCATGTTGTGAAATAGGAAGGTTAAAGCTGCCCAGGTTTGGAGGAACAAGATATTTAAGAGAGAGGAGGACCACAAAAAGATGAAAAATTGAGTCAATTATTTTTCCTTATTCTCCTTTAAGAAGAGCAATACCTAAAGTCTACAACTAATCTTTAAGTCTATCTTGATTTATCTGCCCATTCTTTATTGAAAAGAGAATCCTGTCTTCCATTAATAAAAGTGAAAGTCTATATTCTTAGAAAACTGATCTATAATTTCTGTCATTGTGATGCTTTGATGAATTGTTGCTGCTGGCATGAATTAGCCAGGAGTATGTATGAGCATTTGTTTAAAAAGACCCCTAAGAAACAAAAATCAAACACCTCTCTTACCACACAATGAAATCATGCCACAGTTCACTTTTTTATGCCTTGTAGCCTTTATGCTTTGCTTTCTTCTCCCTCAAATGAATCATGTGTGACAAAGATGTTGCTATCCCCAGAGATAACAAGTCTCTGCAAGTTCTGTGAGAATGGACACAGCCAAGAAGAGAAGAGACTTGTTAACGCCTCCGCTAGGGAAAGAGCGCAGCAGAAACCATCCTTCTTGGGGATCAGAAAGCCAAATGAGAGACTTTCAAACATCCAAATGCCAAGACAAACAGGAATCACTGATGGAGTTTCTATTAGAGAACTCACTCCTCACGCATGGGTGGTTTTCTTTTTTTGCTGGATAGAGTCTCTGATGTCTAAAAAGCAGATGAAATCATGCCGAGGCTTTGATTAAATTCTGCTAAGAAGTAGAGACTTGCTCTGCCTGGGTCAGCCTAGCAGAGTGCTGGAGACTTCCCTGCACAGCAATCAATAGTGCCTTGATGGAAAGCTCCTTAACGCTGGCTTTCCTCACAGTTCTGTTGCCCAGAGCTGTCTTACTGGCACAACTGTAACGTCCATCATTACAGAAAGGGAGCTTCCACTTCTGAACTTTGGAGAAGAAATTCAAGTGTTCAAAATGGAGCAACACTCTGCTCATCTGCACAACCAAGAGCCCAGCTGACATTTTCTGGCTGTACCCGGACAGATACTATTGAGCTGCAATTAAAAATGTCCCCCTTCATGAGATGTTTCACTGCTAGCAGTCATAGCAAGTTATTCCACAGAGCTCAGCTTTGAATTCTATAGGCAGTGTAAGGGATCTGCATCTGCAGAGATGAAGGACTGGTTCTGGAGGAGCTCAGCCCAACTGATTTGCAAAGGGATGAGAATACCTATGAGCTCTATTCTCATCTGCGGTGGTGAGAAGAGTGCTGCAGAGCTGAGCATTTCTGTATTTCACTAGCCGGAAGGAGCAGCCCTTGTAAACAACTTCCTTGATGAAAGCAGTGATCAGCAAATTTCTGCATCTCCAGACACCCTGAGTTACTCCTCCAACTCATATCTGGTAGGGAAGACTGTCCAGGGTAAGATGTCAGAGGACCAGAGGCCAAAAAGTGAAAGAATTTGATATACTTGCTCTAGGGAGCAAGTGCATCTGGCTAGTTTATTTCTACCTTACATAAAACTTAGTGCACAAAGAGCTTGGTTTTGATTAGGTTTCGCAGCATTAAGCAATCAAGTTTCACGGGTGAATTCAGGTTCCAAGGGGTGTTTTAAATCCTGAGAAACAAAAGCACATCGTCTCTCATGAGGAGCAGGGGACATCTCAAATAGCTCAGTTTTCCTCAGTACCGGAAATAATGATATCCAGGACTTTTCCTCTGTGGCAGGCTCAGAGGTGCCTCAGACATGCTTACTGCTCTTTGTTCATTAGATACTCTGACACTCTGAAGCTTTGAATAGCATCTGCTTTTTCTGACAGGATACCATGTACTCATCACCTAAAACAGAGGCACAGTTTTACAATGCTCATGTGAGGGTAAGCAAGCAGAGAACGAGGAAGCAAAGAGGAGAAACCCTTCCAATGTTCATAACACACCCCTGCTCTTTCACCAAATTTCTAGTTTGGAGAACTGCCAGAGTATTGAACGGAAAATGGAAGACATGCGAAGAGTGAGGGGGAAAAGGGAATTAGCACAAAGCTAATACTATTGAATTTCCACAAGAAGAGCCACTGTCTGCCTTAGCAGAGACACTGGCAGAATATGTACCAAGAAAAACAGCCAGTTTGACCCCATGTCTGCTGAAGCAGCATGCTGGGTTTGGGTTCAAATTAATTCCTACATCTTCATTCTTCACTCTCTACTTACCAACCCCCGCTTCTTCAAAAGACTATGACAGCAATGACCTCTCAGCACACACTGGGGTGTATGACATTTTGATGGAATATAAAGCCTACTGGTCAAGTAGTACAAATTACATTAATTTCATTCATGGATTTTAATTTACTTCCTACCGAGTGATTTTTTGCATCCCAGCAAGTTAATGCCCAAGCCAATAATGACTGTCATCATCATTTCAACCTTTTAGTTCAGTTCCCTGAACCATCTGTAAATCAAATCAGTTATTGTCATAAAATGCATGTCCTGATTATTTGATTAGCTCCCTATAAAGGCATTGTCATTCCCTGCAACTATAACTTATAACAAAGCTTGGCTTTATGTGCAGCTTTCAGCTGCCTTCCTACCCATTTGCTGGGGCTCAGCTCCAGCCTGGCACTGTGCCTCACTGCTTCAGGCCAGCAGGTCATTACAATGCTCTTGACCAGGCACTTATGGGTATTTGAGGGTATCATTCCCCATGGTCATTGCTACTTAGGGTTAGTCCTAGCTGGTTTACAAGCTACTGTAACTGATAAGCTCTGCACGTTCCTACTAGAAAGCAGATCATCAGGCACCAGGTTGCAGGTGATGAACGGACCCTTTGGAGAAAGCCCATACCAGAGAGGGAGCTAAGGTGCTTTAGCAACATCTTTATCCTCTCAGCCTGGCTTTCTTTGTTGTCTCCATGTCGAGTGCAGCCCAGAAAGGCCCTGAACACGAAGCTGCACCCATGTGTTGTTCACCCCAATCCTGTTTGAACTCAGCCAAGGGGGAATCTTGTTAGCGTAAGTGATGATCTAGAAAAAAATGAAGGGTTTTCAGGGGAATTGTGGTTTTGACATGGTAAGTAAAGCTAACAAAGCTTTACTTTGCTGGTGATTTTCCTACACATGTTGCATACAGCTGTCAGTCAGTGAAATAAAACCCAATTTTATTCAGTTTTGAAGTGTTCAATGTATCTTTTCCCCGTTGAGACATTCTGGCTAAAGAAGCACAGTAGGAACCCTCCAATTTGAATAGCCCTGACTAACATCAGTCTGCTGACATCTCCAGGTCTCGTGGCAAATATAAATTACATCCAAGGTCTGTACACTTTGTTCTCTGGTACAGTTGAAGACACATTTGCTGGCATGGAAACCTCTTCTCTCTTTCCCTGCATTCTTTACCAGGCAGCACACCACTGCTGTGTATCAATTCACAAAGTGTTTCAGCACTTAAAATTGATTTCTATTCAAGCTTCCTTAAAACCCAAGAAAGTACTTTGCCAAGTTGTAATGGACACTCTGCAGGTTCCCAGCTCTGGCTGCCAGTTGGATTGCCAGCCTTTGGAGTAGTTTAAATAGGATGGCAGTGAAGGAAATTGTCCTTTGCATCAAACCAGGATGATTTGCATGAAAAAATGTGTATTAAAGGTTAATCAGGGCATCACTATAGGGATTTAATTTGTGGTAGTAGTAATGGCTGTTGCTCTGTAAAATGTAACCTGAGTTTTAAGGTAGATCTTTATATCTATACATTAAATAAGAAAAATAAGAGTTCATTTTTTCTTATGTCATAGAAAGTAAAAAAACCAGCCAGGAGATACCAGAGCATGTTTATGTTACAGGGTAAAGCCCTAGACCCCCTGCCTTTTGACACCAGACTGGCTAATATTACATTCTTGAATTACGAATAGCTGATAACTTCACTAGTTTAGGGGTGTTGCATCTTTTCTGCTTTTCTGTATAATACAAAATGCACTTAAAAGCTCTACAACTGTGATTAAAACCATGACAAATATCCTTTCCATGACTTTTTTTTAATCTTATAAGGAATGCCTACCAATTGCGACCCTTACAATGCTGCTTCTTTTAGCATGTGTTCACCTTGGTGAACCTTACAGCTACAGCTACATCTACAAAGATGACAAAGAACATCATAGGTTTTCACTTTTCTTTTTGGCAGGTACAGTGTTCTGCTTCGGGGAGAAGCTGAAATATCTTCATTGCATTGCTCATTCCCAGAGCTCGATGCATAAAAGCACAAATCACAAAACTCAGCTGCATTTAGTTTAAACATTTCTAAGGCTCTTGAACTTTTCAAGTAATTCAGGCCTGATTTACAGTTTTCTGAAAAAGTCAAGCAGCATTTCAAGGTTTCATGTGCATGTGCCACCGGTGAAACGAGTCTATTTTGGCTGCAGTTTACATCCTCTTTGTCACATTTGAACCCTGATTATAAAAATATCCATCTGTGTTAACTAGTCCAACATGATGAGAATCAAAGGAAACATTCACCCAAATCTCTTGTCAGCTTTGCATCTTTCATTTGCAGATACCTTTTAAAGTACCTTTACTTATGGCACATGTATCCATCCCTGGAGACATTCAAGGCCAGGCTGGATGTGGCTCTGGACAACTGATCTAATTCAAGATGTCCCCGATCACTGAAGGAGGGTTGGACTAGATGACTTTTGAGGGTCCCTTCCAAGCCAAACCATGATTTTATGATCACTATGCCTTTCTTCCATGACCTCTTGACTCAAGACAGACACAAGACTCTCACTATATTAGTAAGAACCTGAGCTCTTCTCATCCTTTCCCCAGGGGGCAGATTTCCTCAACATTTATGCAAGCTAGGTTAACAGTGCTGACTCCACTGGAACTACTTCCAGATTGCACTGATGCTGTTTCTGATTCTGATCTTTGCAACATTTGTAGATTTATGGGCTAACATTTAAAAGAACAAAACCCCCGACATTCTGCCAAACTACTGATGACAATACATACATGCAAAATAGCGAGATTAATAATTCATTGGCATCTCCCCATTTGTTTCTCTCAAGTGTATCCTAGACTTACGTCCCTTTCACAATGTACTTAGCACCCTTCAATAAAACAAAAGGCTCTTGCTTCCTTTCACTTTGGTCCCAGTAGATGGCATAATAGACGTCTAACTACCAAAATACCAACGTATGGTAGTATAATGTAAATCTGGATCAAGCTCAAGTTTTTGCAAAGAATTGAAATCTTCCCTAAATATTTCTCCCTGAGAACTTCCCCTGGCATTAGTATAGTTTTGTAATTTTTTTAATCAAAACTATCTTTTACAGTGAAACATCTCTAACAAACTCCAATTGTGAGCTGTTCTGCATTATAAACTGTGTTCCCGCCATCTGAACTCTGATATAAAATAGCTCCAGGTACCATATTAAATTGAAATAGTAAATCATTCTAATAAAGCTCTTTAGATCTAATGTGTTGGGTTTTTTTCTCCAGCTTTGATACCTCCTAATAAAGCATTTATAAGAAAGCTATGTTCTCAAAGAAACTAAAATATGTAATAGACAGAAATCTCTGTTCTTAATGTAGAAGAAAATTATGGCAGTGTGACCTATGCAGGAGGCCAAAGAACATAAACGAAGAAAAGTGGCGCTTAGGGTACGAAGCAAATAGTGTAGGCTTCAGGCTACTTTATTTCTACACTCATTTGAGCATCCCAATAGCTTTAAGTGATAATTAATTCCTTGTATTAGAAAATGGCTTTTTTTAAATTGATAACTGGATGCTGAATAAATGGAGCACATATTAAGCATGCAATTATTTAGCTAATTCCCTAAAGTGAAAATAATTGTGTACATGTGTCTTTTTAGAGTAATATCTTCAGAGGTCACTTGCTAAAATAATTGGTTTAAACAATTTATTCTTAAACACTCCCAGCACCCTATTCAAAGCAGTATCTTAGGATCCCTGTGTAAGAATTCGGAGTAATTCTTTCGGTGCCACTCCAGCACCAAAGAGCTGGGTGGAAGAGGAGATGTACTGTCTGCCTGCTCTGCTCACCAATGCCTAACCTCAGCTCAGGATTCTGACCAATTCATATTATTAAAGGCTATCGAATGTCCTCATTTAAGCACACTTCTATCACAGAACAGTATATTTACCAACTGGTGTTTGGCCAAGGAACTTGAGCATTCACTAAAGCACAGATTTTGGAGATACTTCTAATCTTCATGACAAGACTGATTTAAAAGAGAGAATGAAGTATCACTATCCTCAACATGTTGTTCCAGCAGTTAATCATGCACACTGATAAAAATATCCATCGCATTTCTAAATTGGGTTTGTTTGGTTTCAGGTTCCAGTCACTGACTCTTCTCATCCCTTTCTCCTAGATTAAAGAGGACCAGTGGAGAAATAACTTTGGTAATCATATCCTCTCTCATCTTGCTGTATTAAATGGAAAAAGCCTTTGTAGAGGTTTTTGTCCAATATCAAACTGATTTTGCTGCTCTTGCCTATAACTACTTCAGGTCTTGAAGATCCTGTTTGAAACACAGACAACAGTAATGTGATATGCAGCAGTCAAAATCTGCATTTATTAATAGAGTTTCACACTGTAAATCTGATTTTTCACTTGTATCTAAATGTTTTGTCCTAATCAAATGCATCGATGATTTTCCACAGGGCCTTAAAAATCAATATTTGTGAAATCTCGAAAGTGAATACAACTGTTAATACTTGCCTTAATTTTTTCTTCTTCATTATAAATTTACATTTCTATGTTATCATCATTACCACCAATTTCCTTTCCTTGGGCAGTTCATCTTTGCCTATCATAACAGGAAGTCTATAATTTCCCTTCTGCTGTTTCTTTACCACATTAGAAATTGCGCAACTTTTGCATTTAGAATAGTGATGCCATTGATCATATTTTACTGTGAATGCAGATGATTCCCACTATTTCACATAGGAACTGAAAGTCCTCACCATCAGTGTGTTTCCACACTGGAAATACAGAACCTAGAATACTTTCCCTTGGCTGTTATGCAGGGACTGCCTGCAGCATGGCTGGAAATACAGAGCAACAGTTAACATCCAATTGTTTTATAAGGTATAAATTGAGAAGAAGCAATATAGACCCTTTAGAGAATATGCAATGAAAATTAACATTTAGAAGCTTCTTACAGAGACTATCAGCAGTGTGTATCGGTTAATTAGTGAAGAGTTGGGCTGAGAGACATGGTAGTTTTATTTCTCAATGAGGTTGAGTTACCTGCTACACTAAACTCACGCTAGCTGTAAGCTTTCAGTTGGCAATCTCCATAACCACTGTGTACAAAGCCAACAGCCTTTCAGTATCAAAAGCAGGGAAAGAAGAGGAGCAAACACAGGCGAGTGATTGCTGGAGTCAGCCTGGCTCTGCACTGGATTTTCCTAACAGCTCCAGGAATACACACACACAGCAAGCAGCAACCCTCTGTTATCTGCAGATGCAATAGGCCAAATTCTTCAGAAGATCAGAGGGACCTTGAAATTATTCTCCAGAGAGCAATTAAAATTATTCTCTGTCTTTTACCCCAATATATCCAAGGGTCAGAGCCCAAACTTCAAAACAAACTATCCAAATCATGAAGATATATTATTAATAAGTACATTCCTAGGTGCACATAATAGCTAGAGGGTAAATTTCCATGCAAGAGAGTAAGAAATTGTAAATGCTGTTTTGGTAAGATCTTTTACATCTTTCCTGCTTTTCAAAGAGTCCTTCCAGAGAGGCGGAAAATTTATTCTTGCCACTAACTGGAAGCTGTCCTGGCACGTTACAGGAACTATACAAATAGCTGCTGTGTGAATATTCAACATATGCTTAGAACAACAGGCAACACTGCCAAAAGTATTAACAAATCTGGAGCCCAATAGTACACTGTGTGGTGAGATCAAGACCTGGGACATAATAATATTTCACTGAGGAAGTAAAGAAGCACTGGAATATGAATGAAAAAGAATGGTAGCATTTGCATAAACCCTGCTTAGGCTCTAACTCCCTCTGGATCAAGGTTTCTGTAATTTGGAAGCACCTACAGATGCAGATCTTCTATTTATTCCTCCTCCTTTCCTTTCAGCAAGGTCAGACCCCAGTGAGCCCTTCGTTCAATGTTTGCTGAACCATTCTCAACATGATTGCAAAACCTACAAACAAGCTCAACAGAAAATGACCTATCCTGAAGAAATTGTTGTAACTACTTGTTTAAAACTCAAAAAGCTCAAGCCCTTGTCACATCACACTTTATGGCAAAGCAGCTGGCTTTAGCACCAAACCTCAAAAACAGAATGATGTAGCCAAAACCAAACCAAGAGATAGGATCCTGGGCATTTTCTGTCCCGGCAGTGAAGCATGCCATTCAAAATTCAAATTTTGCATAGGAACCACATGCATCCCTAATTATTCAGGGCATGCAGTGATTTGGTATTACTTATAACACATGAATTGTCAATTCCTCTATAATATCACTTACAGTGGTCACAGTTTGATGCTCCCAAGCGATTACAAGAAACATCAGGGAGATCCCACTGTAGATACAGCAGGTTCATATCAGCTGCCTAGGTGGAATACTGCTGCCAGTAGAACACCAATTCTCTAAAAATATCTTTTTCCCAGCTTAAAAACATCACAAAGTTACAAAATTAAGAAAAATAGTGGTGCATATAACAAGATACAGCATATTTCTATGCCTTTGCTGATGAGATTATAAATCTCTTCTTTTAAATTACCAGGAGGTCAGGATGAGTTGAGAGAGGTTTCTTATGTGCTTTATCCTGGAGCTATTTCTGTTCACTATCCTCAGCTGAAGTGACTCTGTATCTCTTAACTTCTTAGCCTTTCAACTTTTTGTTGAGAGGCTTGGGCCAGTAAATAGGTACAGCCAAGTTAATATTGTGCTTTAGGCCATGGCAGAAGGATCCCTTTGAAGGGCTGGACCGGAATACTGCCATGTTCTGAAAAGCATCTCAATTAGTCTGTGCTCCTTGTTGCCAGGTTGGATGGGGCTTGGAGCAACCTGCTCTAGTGGAAGGTGTCCCTGCCCATGGCAGAGGGTTGGAACAGAATGAGCTTTAAGGTCCCTTCCAGTCCAAACCATTCTAGGATTCTATGCAGTCACACAGCTAGGGGCAGGTGAAATTAGAGCACTGATTCCTTCCCAGCCAACTCAGTTTAGAGAAAAACTGATTTTATCTCTCTGTAGACCCCACTGAACAGCGAGCCTGTCAGTTGAAGACACATCCTTTTATGAGATAACTGGTGTAACAGGGAGGGGGAACCTGGTACTTTTATTGCCACAGGTTTAAGTAGGCAGCAGATAACCTCTTGTGCACCAAGCCCTGGCTGTGCTGGCACAGCTGCTACCCAGAGCAGGCTGCTAGGCTTCTCCAGCTGTCCATCCTAGTTATCTGCAATGACTATAGTAGAAAGAAAGATAGTAGCCAGAAGAAATCAGGGTCCAACTCTAATTATGCAGTACCCCTCCTGTAGGGACTACAAGGCAAAAAATTATCCTTTAATTTCTGGCATATTCTTGTGCTGTTCCCATCAGCCTGGTCCTTTGTATTGAAATCTCTGGTTTTATTCCATCACTGCCAGTGAAAATGGATGCGGAAGAAAACCACTAATCCAAATATTTCCCCAAACATCAAGAAAGTTAAAGTCTGGATTGAGCCTTGCTACCTCAGGCCCTTTATTAAATGCAAATTATTCTCATTAAAAGTAGTATACTCAAGACTGATCCCCAGACATACTAGTGACTTGATCAAGCCTCCTGCTGAACAAAGCTATAAATGTTACTATAAATATTAATGAAGTTCATGTAAATAACATCTCCCACAGTGCTGGTGTTGCTGCTACACAGGTAGAGTCTGTAAGAGATTTATTTATTTTCCTAGGGAGGTGGTCCGCTTCTCTGTTGCAGGGAAAAGAAAGAGCCATGAAGAAATACAGTTTGTACCTAGGAGTGAGGGATAGGCTGAGTCACCAGCAAGGCCAAAACTCTGGTGCTGTAGAGCACATATGGTTTAGTTTCCAGAAGCAAAATATTGCCACCCTGCCCGTAGCAGAAGCCTGGTGTGGACGCTGCTTCACATGACTAATTTAACACCAGAAAGCCCCTTGCAAGCGATGAATGATTTATTCTGCAGTGGTACCTGTGCAGCCATACAAATCAGAGGGATCTCTACTCATGAAGGATGGTGCTGTCTCAGCAGAGGAAGGATGTAGCCAAGCCAGCAGGGGCTGGCAGACTGCAGCACAAAGTGAGCTGGTGTTCAACCTATGCAGTGCTCCTCTGCCATAGGAGAGGACAAGGTGGCTCTTAGAGCTGAGGCTGTAGCTGCCTGGAAATAGGCGAGACATCCCTGTCAGTGCTTCTTTAACAAAACACCCCCCTAACACACACCATCCCCTGAAAATAGCTTTTGGCACAAACAGATACAAAGTTGGGTAGATGGTCAAGAGTGCCTTGCCCTTTCCAATCCAGCCAGTCCCTTGTGATGCCCCACTATGATGCCAAGGTCAGAGAGGGTGACAAGTTTCTGCCCCAAGGTATGTTCCCTCAGCTGCTCCATGGCAGGACGGCATTAGTGGGCAGCTGGCAGAGTCCCAGGGTTATCTTATGAAATTGTAATGGGGCTGCAGATCAAGAAAGTCATATAACTCAGTGACAAGAAACTTAATGCAGAGTGAAGGGTGCCTAGAGGTTTTCCAGAACACTGAATTCAGCACAATTAAGACCTCTAAAAGGGAAGGTACAGGCCAGGCAGCTCTTACTCCATTTCGTATTCTTTGAGCAGACAACTGCTGCTGGGAAGATTTTTCACATCTTCTTTCTGATCTGCTCCATATAAAGGAGCAACCTCCCACATACCTCCAACCCCAATACTGCTCAAGAGGTCACCAAAGTCACACTGCACCTGCCAGCAGGAGTCTTCCCACATGATTGAAGCAGTTCCTGGGTTATTGGTGCTGTGATTTTTATCTTTTACTTATAATTGTACTTTGTCCCATTTATAAGGCTCAGGATGAGAGGACTGGGTCTCTCCAGGAAAGGAGAAAGAGGGAAGTTGAAGAGAAAGCCTCATCAATAGCTCACACTGATAAGACTGCTCTGAACTACACCCCCCAAGGGAGAGAAATGGCTACAAAAACTTCACTCTTGTTTTATTTTTCTATCTGGAAAGTCTGAAGGTAGAACTCAGCAGTAGGGGGAAGAATATTCAGAATATCAGGAGCACAATTTAGAATAGGACTCAACTACATGCCTTCTGTGCACGTCACTGAGGTGTCTTATTTTGGGACTTAGGAAATGTGTATATATACAGGAAAGATATGAATAATTAGCATGATGATTGCCAAGAAATCAGGAGCTAGGCTCATAAACGATAGCCAAGGTGCACAGCAAGCTGATGTGTCAGCACAAGGCACGACAAGAACAACACTCACAGTTCATCTGTTGGTCAGTGTTGATTCAGTTTTCCATAGCCTCATGGCCAGCATACCCCTGCAGGAAGATGGATTGACACAAGAGAGTATTCCTGACTACAGATATCTTTGGGACTTGTTTTTCTTCACATAAGAAGAGGGAAAAATTGCTTGACCCTGAATTAGTACTCCTTGCACAGTGCAGATGCAGCTTGCAATTAGAGTGCTCTGGCACTGTCACGTTTGGCATCAGCTCTTCATCCCTCTGGGAATGTCACCTACAGGCAACTATGCAGCTTCCTCTGTGTTCATTCCCTTGCCCTTTGATTGTGGGGATCCTCAGCAGAGGATAAACCTCTCTACCCACAGCTCTTGTGCAGTGGACTGGCACAGGATGAGAGGAGCTTGCGTTTGATATGACCTTTCTTCCACATTTGTTAATTTGTGGAGATGCTGCTTTTAGTCTTCCTCCTGCTGTGTATGGAAGGGGGATGATTTCTGCTACCCCCTGCACCATGGTATGGTGCCATAACACAGTCTCTGCTGTTGCTATCTATTAGCAGAGTTTGAATTACTGTATTTCCTGGAATTTGGAGAGAGCAAATATAGGTGGCAGACAGGACTGATTTTTGAAACATCCTTTTCTTGCTCTTAATCAGAGCTGTGAATGTGGCTGTGCTTGATTAGCTACAGCTCAGGCACCTTCATGTCTGAGCAGCTGGAGCAGCAGCCAGTGAATGCGAACTCCCCCCACTGCTGCCCACAACCCTGTCAGATGAACCTGTCTTCACACTCTGCAACAGCACAGGGGTACTTAGCTGGATGCTCCTGAGACCTCTTGCCAAAACCTGCCAAATCCATTTTCTATCTCCCTAGATGGATTCTTTGACTGAAGAGCAGGCATTTCTTTCAGGAGGAGACGCTATGCACTCTGTGAAAGATTGCTGCTGTACCCATCTAGAAATAAGTGCTTCAAAGGAGAAGTAAAAAGATTTGCAAAAGCTAGAGTGAATCTTACTGCTAAATCACCACCAGCTGAAGTAGAAGTATTTAAGATGGCTTAAATTCAGAAGGCAAATAAGGAAAAAAAATCTAGAAAGAGCACTAAAAAACTACTGTAGGATAATTACCTGAAAGTACTGATCACATTCATCAGTTATAACAACTACAGATAGGAATAAAAAGAAATCAGACTCTTCAAGATATGTTGATCTGGTATAACACTGGAAGAGAAGAGTCAGGACAGAAATACAGCAGTGACAGAAAACTGCAGTAGTGTTAGTGCTGCACTTGCCCCTTCTGCAGAGCTCTACAGTTGGCAGTTTTTTCTAGGATTACATATATAAAATGGTCAATGTAAAAGCTAAAAATATTGGGCATAATGTGCTTATAACTAATGACAACCAAAGTCAGAGTATGAGTAATAGCACATTTATATGGGAATACCTGACTCTCCTAAACACATATGTTCATTCAATGGCACAACATAACACACTGCAGGCACCCTGCCCATGCCTATGTCCTCAGCTGCTTGGTCCATAACTATTGACCCCACAACCGCAATCCTAACCCATGACCTTTGGCCTTCAATAATGCCTTTTAATTAATGAGCTTTCCCAGGTTATATCCTCCTTGTGCCAAGATGTGCATTCCTGTACCCTGACTGTGGTCGGTGGGAATCATCGTGTTAATCAATGCTCAGAGGCTCACGTTCCACTTCTGTACATAACCCATCCTTTGCCCATCCCACCAAACAGGAACAAGAGGCTCTTCCCTTCTCACTCCTTTGAAGACCTTGGTACCTCTTAAACCTGGTTCACACAGATGCCATTGCAATGATGACTGTACTGCCTGTCTGCACCCCAAATGTACGTTTAAATCCTTGTGAGGCATAATCACCCTTCCCACCAAGCTGACAACACACCTGGGCAGGTTTTGGGTGACAAACACATAAGCAGTTCATGCAACCATACAACATCTATGGAAATAGCACCAGGGAAATCCAAGGGGTGCACAGCTGCTAATGGCAGTTTTAACAGCACAGACACTGACCAGGAAACCACAACACTAGAATGAAGCCTCCTCACATATCGAACCTTATCCTTCTGGTAGACAAGAAGTTACAAAATGCACTTTTCATGCATATATAGATATAATTAATGCATGCAGCTTACTGCAGACCTTTGAATAAGATCAAGCAAAACAGCAACCAATTAATTTGGATCAGAATGAGCAATCTAGCATTCCAATCTTGTTTTGAAGGGATACCTTGGCACCAGATTAATGGGACATTAATGCATTTCTTGTAGTCTTCACAGAGCAAAACTCCCAGTGGTGTCTATGGGAGCTAAGCTGATTGCTAGAGCAACTTCTTTCTCCTTAATGAACTGCAAAGTCCATTACCAGACAGGAGAAAATACACAGCACAAACCCAGAAGTCCAGTTGATTAACTTTTCAATTTATGCTAAATAAATTTCTTATCCATCATGTGTAAGATATTCTGCAAGGTGCTGAGAGGGCACCACTAAATTTCAAACTTGAATTCACCCATTTGAGATAGGAAATCATCTTGTTTGACACCGATTAGCATGTAAAAGACTCCACAGTGCTGAGAATCAGACTACTGGCGAGTTTTACAGACATCTCAGCTTAGTGTACATTTGCGTACCTTTGTCTTCAAATCCAGGACTAAGTGATTCTCTGCAGGTGACTTGCCCTGCTCTGGGGGGAATCTGAAATGTCAGAGTGGTTGGCTGGGGTGTAGCAGTGATGCAAAGTCAAAACATGCAGCCTGTTTTCAGCAAAAGCTCACAATAGTGTCAAAGCAATGGGTGACCATAATAGGTTCACAAGACAGTAGCAATAACGTAACAAGAAACGCTGTTATCTTTCTAATGCTGTTATCATTACCTTCTATACAAAACACAAAAATAGAACTTTGTCTTTTACGTTATACTTGGGTAACACACAATGCCACAGTAAAAGAAATCACTGTCTCAGTTTAAAATATGGAAAGAGGAAGACAGATACAAGGTCTCCAAAAAACAAGGATGTTTGGAACATAGGTAACAGACAAAGGTAGTTTGTGTACTGCTATAGATTTTATGTATACTTATATACATACACAAAGCTTAAGCACAAGAATTAAATTACAATGCCTTTACATTTTGCTATTAAAATGAAATGTGGAACTGAAGTCACTTTCAAGATGGCCTGGGTTGCTTTTCCTGTGGCCAGACACAATACAGCAGAAACAAATACAGAAGTTCCTGACAGAAGAGGAAGAAGAAGGTGGGCACATGAAAATAAGTTCTTATAGTAGGCTATAAGCCTTCTGGCCAGACAATTTCCCAAGCCAGATGACTATCTGTATTAAAACCCTATTCTGAGCTCCCAGGGTTCAGGGATGTTTAACCCCATCTTTGAGTTTGGGTCAGAGTTTTATTTTAGTTTATCATTTCCAGGTGGAAGATATCAGTAACTCAGTCAAATAAAAGCCCTTGGTGTTCTCTCCTGTGGGAATTACAATAATAAACATTACATTAGTTGTTGAGTATTTCTCTAATAGGTTTTGGCAGGTGGACTTGTTTCTTCAGAAGAGAGCACCTCTTGCCCAGGTTATCACAAGACACAAGTTCTGCTCTCCTGTTCTAATATGCCCAGGCAGTCTGAATAGCTGAGAATGTACTTTTTACCACTGAAAATCTTTAGCAACTGTCAAAGCTTGCTCCAGTAAGATGTACTCACAAGGAGCTCAGAAACATTCAGCCTGTGAAACAAGCCTGAACTAATACAATGTGTGTTGTGTTTGTAAGGGTAAGAGGAATGCAAACTGTGACAGCTTACTTCACAGTTTAGAAAATTAGATTCTGTTTTATTCCATGGAGCAGCTGGTGCAGAAGTGAGTGGATGCATTTTAACTAGTGAAATAACCCAGTCTGATGACAAAGCTCAGTTCCATGTTTGGAGCAGAGTTATGACCCCAAATTCGACAGTCGCCAGGCACTCAGGACACTGAATGCCTCCCCTTGTACACCCTGAATGGGAACAGCAACATCTTTAAGGCTTCAATTCTGCCCTATGCAGGCCCAGAGGATAACTGATGTTTTCTTTTCCCCCCCATACTTTCAAGTGAAGGAACCAACTAGCCATGAGAATGAGAAGAAAAATCAAGTTGCATGCTGTCAGAGGGAAGCAAGCAGTGACTTACTGGCACTGCTTGTTATTAGGAAATGAAGTCATCATGAACAGTTAAAACTCCATGAGTTATAATTATTTGAGTATATTTTAAATAGTCTTCTTCCACTCCAACATCTTAACCTGTCCTTTGTTTAACTAGCTAGAACACCACTGCAAGTGCTTTGTTCTGCTACAATGGTTTGTGTTGTGTAATTTGTTATCGCTGTAAACGATAGCTCTATTAGCATGTTACAAGGGATGGCACAAAGCTAAGGGAAGATTCTGAAGTCCTGCTGGGCTACTGCTCTAGTAAGAAACATTTACAAGACTGGTACTCATACATATAATCGGTGTCGTCATCTCTTTACCAGGTAAATGCAAAATTTAATAATATCTTTATAATAGTTCTAGCAGATGTTGCTTTTTACCACAGAAAATTAAACATGGATATTCTATTATATTAAGGGAATAGTGCCAGCAAGATATTCTGACAGTTTGCCTCTGATGAAAACTATTGTGTCCTTCGGTTATTTTTATTATTCAGTTAATTCTATTTTCTCCTTTTTAAAAGAAAAGCTTGCCTTTTTACTGGTTTTCATTGGTTCCCTGATAAATCAACATTGCTATGAATGATTTTGTACAGGAAGAATAGAACTAATCCACTGGAAATACTCAGAAGCATTATCCTAGAAGTGAATGCCTCACTTTGCATTATGGACTGCAGCCCCCCCTTCCTCCAGTTTTAGCTAAGATGTCAAAGGCACCAGCTAGAAAAGAACTTGGTAGCCCTGAACACTGGCAGGTGGGAGCTGGAGGTAACAGCCTCTACTGCAGTACAGCTGGGGAGGACCAGCATGGCCAGGACATTTATATGTCCTGAGGACATATGGATAGCTGTCACATGTGTCTCCAGGCAGCTAACACAGACGCTGTTCAAGACAGCTGAATGCTCTCCAGGATGGGGGAAAAGCAGAAATAATTCTTGAAGTCATCTTAGCTAACACTTCCTGAGCTCATCCAAGCACCAAGTGCTTTTTCTTCAGGAAGATGCATTACAGAGTTAAAAACCACAAGGAAAGAGCTCCCGTTTCTCATTCTCCTAGAATTGAGAATATTAACTCTGAAATTACTCTTACTATGGTGATGTGATGGGAGAGGAGGGACTCTATTATAAGAATATAAAACAGACTATGTCTATTACAGACAATTAATAATGTATACAGTGCTTGCAACATTCATATAACTATAGGTTTATAATTCTTCAAAATGACAAACAATGGTAATGTTAATTTTTATTACTGAGTGAAGAGGAAGAAATTACTTGGACGGCTTTATCCAATATTCTTTTGGCTTGCTGAAATTTTAAATGCACTAAAAGGGCAAATTTGAAATCAAAACGCTGCTTGGGAATTAGGTATTTTGAAGTCCTGAGTTGTTTTTGTCAGAGAGCAAAGATTATACACCCTGAATTTTCCTCAGAGATGTGTTGCCTGTTATTTGTAATGACTGGAAACTGCTGTGAACAGCCCTTGGGGCAGCAGCAGCAGTACATACTTCCCAGGAACAGGCAGTAGCTGAAAAAGGCTCATTATTTCCACAAAGATGTATACATGCACTTTTCATGAGTGGGAACAGGAGCTGAGCTGTTGTAGGACACTTTCCCCCCCACCTCAAGAGTTTGTCCTGTTGTTTCTGAATTCCTTTTTGGCTACCCAATCTGTTTCTATTAATGAAGAATATAAAGGAAAGGTTAAAGACTTAGAAATCACCCAGCTTTCCTCTGGCTAACTAGAGCCATTTGGGAAGGTGGTTACACATGCGTTGCAGTCCATTGGAAATTTGCTTTAGAGAAGACAGGACTAAGCTGGGACAGAGTAAAATCAAGGAACCACAACTTAAGCTCTGCCAGTCCTTCCTCCTCAGCCTTTGCCATACATCTTACCTCCTGCACCACTTCCTGCTTCATTAATCAGTGTTTTGCAAAGAAGATTCTCCTGCTCAGCATGTCCAGAGTGGGCAGGATGAGACATCTGTGGCAGGCAGCAGTAGCAGGTCACCTCCTCAGCTTTAAGCCCATCTGCCTCTGAGAGCCATAGCTACACTGAGGCATCACTGATGCCAGTATAAGGTGAAAACACAACACCAGGAGGGACGATTTCAGGCCACTGAGCTGTGTTTTAATCATGTATCTCCCACTAATGTCAGAAGAAATTACATGGCTAAATCCCTGCAAGCTGTTTTGAATATCTGAAAGTTAATTTTACAGTTATTGCTAGGGCAAAGAAAGAGGACTGCCCACTGGCACATGCAATGACTAACAGCGACTGGCAGGATAGAAAGAGATTAGTGGATGAAAAACACATCCCAGGACATTATTTCCCCCTCTGAAGGATAACGATGCTTTTGGCATGTGATGTGTTACTGTCACCCCCAGTATGTCAGAGCCTGCACCATACGTGTACTCCAGCCCTGCTCCCCTCCAGGGAAGGATGCGAACATAGGATTGTTGCAAGGATTTTTGTACACAAGTTGCCTCTGCAACACTAGACAGCTCACTGCCAGGCCAAGTAACTGCCTTGAACAACAGCCTCTGACTTACTGAGCTAATCGTCAGTGACAGAAGCACTGCCATCTCAGTATTCTCAGGCAAGACTCAACACAGCACCCTTGCTCTCTCCATCACCCAAACCAGCTCCACCAGCTGGCTGAACTTCTAACACACCTTCTGTCTGAAGCATCCCTCCCTTTCTGGAAAGAACAGGGAATAGGAATGCTCCCACAACCTCTGGCAGGTACAGCACAGGCACTCGTAAAGGTGAAATAAGGATGTAATAATACCCACTTTTATCTCAATAATAAGCATTACCTGCATACAACAGTTTCTTTTAGCAATTGTGAGGGCAGCTGAGACTATGCCAGACTGGCAAAATTGGACACTGAGTATTTGGGAAAACTTGAGAATTATTGTGGAATGAATTCGTAGTGGCAGTCAGCTGGTTTTGGATTTGCTCAGGTTAGACTGGGAAAAAGGAAGGTATAGAATTGGCAGGTTTTAAAGGAGAGAGAAATCTAGATTTATGATACGTAATAACTGAAACATCTTTGGTCAGTATGCTTTCAAAAATTCTGAACTATTTATTACTAAATTGGAAGTCTCTGAGATGAAAGTGAAATGAACCATCTCTTCCATTTATCATTGAATTTATTGCATTTCTGAGAATCCCTTCAATTCCATCACTCAACACTTTAACACCAAGCATGATGATATTGGAATTACTTCTTGAAATTCAGGTCTCGACGTGTTTTTATCTCTGACCACTATAAATCTGTGCTAGATATTTCTGATTATAACACTGAGCTTTTATATCAGATACTACAATTTTCTCTACCTAGAAAGAAATTATGACTGTCCCTGGAAATATTACTACCATAGCAAGGCATATATTGGCAGAGAACTAGATAATAACGACATACTATCAATTTTAAGGAACTGTGGAACATAAATCCAACCTGTAATGGACTTTATCAATATAAAAGTTATACTCAGCTGCTGCCCCTGTATCTCAGAAGTAGCTTGCAAACAGAGACCTCTTTACTCTTGCCTCTTACCTAAAACTACAGCAGACTCTCCTGGAAAGGTGTCAAATTCCTTTCCACTTTAAAAAACCCAAAAGGGAAAAAAAAAAACCCAACTAAAACCAACCAACCAACCAACCAAAAAAACCCCCATAACTCAAAAAGCATTTGAATAATAAAATTCAATGCCTTAAGGAAATTCAGACACCAAGATGGTGGCGTTCAAAGGAGGGGGGCAAATAAAGGTTTGAAAAACCAAGTAACTAGTATAACAGGCAGGAAAATGAAATATAATCTTGAAAGTGCCTTCAATGAATTAGCTTTCATTTGCAAGTGATTTCATTAGCAAAACACTAGTAAGCTGCAGAAACAGTGACATTACTACATGGCTACCGTTAGGAAACAACTACTTCTGGTCTCTGAGAAATGAGAAGTCTCCCCAGCATGTAGCATCACTTCTTTCTTTTCTAAGGAAGATATTAGAGACTTAAAATTGTTAATTATCCTCTATGAGCAGGCAAGGAAACCTAAAACTTCTAGGCTTCACCTTCCAAACATTCCTCATGTTTATGGAAAGCATTGCCTGACTTTGCAAGGTGTTTATAGCAGAAGAAAGTGGTTTAATAGTGATGTGTTAAAGTCCCAGTTCTGCAATGACTTAAGAATGAGCATAATTTTATGCTGTGTAAGCAGGCAACACATGCACTTTTATATATTATTAGCATGAAAGCATTTGCAGGATCAAATCATAAGATAATAATTTGACAAGCTAAGTGTTTGCTTTCCTGGCCATAAAACCAATGGACAAATCCACTAAAAGCAGGAACTCTTCTCGCTTATTCCTTCACATCGATGTTAGCGGTGACATAAGCGGTTTTGCACATATGACAGAAGTGAATTTGGCTGTAGATATGAATCTTAATATCTTCCAAGAAAAATCAGCTATGGAGAAGACCCAAGCAGAGCTTTTCACACGTTTTTCAACTGAGACAAAGTGGTGAAGTTCACAATATTTACTTGGCTGCTTTTGTGCCAATTAGACAAAACACAAGGATGAACCCATTGTAGATTATGTTTTTCAACATTCACTGCTGAAAGCATATGATCAATCATTCTCTTGGGGTCAATAAGCATCTGAATTTGTCCAGAACTGATGGCCAAATCTGTTGGTTTGATCTGACATTTTTATCTTGTACATGTGGCTCTTGCTGTAGACTAAGACTACCTCAGTAGTATAATTTATTGTATAATTGTACCCACAGCAGTGGAAAACTGCCATTGTTCTTGTTTTAAACAGTGGTGGAGTTCCCTTCACAGGAAAAAGGGTCTGGTGAAGAAAAGAGCATCTGAGAAGTATTAACAGTATTTTTTCCAGCTGAAGTAAAGATAATCCACAAGAGTGCTTTCCTCTTTGCAAAGGGATGCTTTGAATGGAGATTTCTTCCCCCCCCCCTCCTTTTAGAGGTATGAAAATCTTCAAGAGAAGGAAAACACATTGCCAAAACTGAAGCCTTTTTATGAATTATCATGAGAAAATAGAAGTGGTTGATTATCTGTCATCAGGCCTATAAGAAAAAAAAAAAAGAAAAAAACCAGAATGAATTAAAACATAAGATTTTGGCATTTGAGACATCACATTGAGGAATGAGCCCTCATTTCTTCTGGTGCCAGTTTTTTTCCCTCAGATAGCAGCCAGGATCGCATATGATAAACACACCTCGTATCACACAGATGATGTTTTCTGGTAAGACAGTGTGCAGTCAGGATTGGCTTAGAGCTAATGTAAATTGGCCACATGAAGTGTTGTTTCAATGTGGAACTAATCCAATGAACTGGAAGTTATAAGAAATCCTTTCATAAGAGGGATTATTTCCTATTCTTATTCATAGAGATTGGGCCACATGGTGGGAACTGGATAGTCTTGGTATTACTCCAGTTAGCCCCCATTTGTTACGACTTTGGTTTTCTGGTGTTCCTTAACAAATTAGCAATGCAGCAGCGTAAAGCATGAAGGTTTGGCAGGCACTAGTGTAGCTTTCAGTGCTGGAAGTAGAAAGAAGAGAATGGCAATCAGCTGTTTGAAATACTTCACATACCAAACCTGTCCTCTGGTGTCCTCAGAGGATTTATCCTTTGTATCCACAATGGTGGAGCTGGGAGCACAACTCTAGACCTCAGGAACTAGGAAGAGATGAGTACACATGAAAGCATCCAGGGAAGCAGAAGGTTACAGGTATGTGCAGTAAGAAAGCAACCAGAAGTTGCCTACTCTGATTTTTACTTAAAAATCATAACTGTAACCAAGAATGAATATTATGTGGGGTAGGTAGACTTCTCACATGACAGCTCTTCCCTACTATTTATGTATAGAATACCACTTCTTCAAGTTAAGGATAACAAGATCACTTTACTAAATGGGCTGAGTCCTCCCAGGAAAGGGACATGGCTTATATTACCCAACCATTCCCACCAAGGTGGGTGTCACCAGCCTGGGACATATAGCACAACCTACAGGATCCCAGAAAGAGATGAGCTTTCCAGATATGCTGGTATTTTCAGCATGAGCAAAAAGATTTTTAATGAGAGATGTCAGGTGCCAAAATCAGGCAATTACTGGTTATAAAACTATGAGTCTGGAGAAGTGTCCTGTCTTTGTGTAGTTTGTTGTTAAATGACCCACTTCAAGTACATCATTTGTCCTCATACAGAAACAGTCTTTGTTACTTGAATCAAAGCTTAGACTTTGAGTATTCACCAAGGATGAAAACATCCTACAAAAGTAAGAGCATTTTAATTTGAGGCACTTGATTATGTGGCTTTTGCTTTTCAAGCATGTCATACAATGCACTGGAAAACCCTGTATCTGGGAGCATTTTTCTATTAATATACAATAACCTCTTAAATAAGGGGGAAGATCGATCTCTCTCCTCCAATACATTAACATCTCACTCTATCAGACTGAAAAGACTTATAGAACAGAGACTTTCTGACAATACCAGGAATTATTTAGCTGCTGGGGTGCAACACATTTATTAGATTGTAATTGGTTTGCTTTTGCCAAAAGGAAGCTGTTTGTCATTGCCACCTCTGGGTTAGCACAAAGGTTTTTGCACCAGAGTGCTTTAAAGAGACCCATATCTGTTTTGAACTGCTTCACTTCTGCTTTGTTCTAATGGTTCTTGAAACAGTAAGAACGGGATAGTCCCATCAGCTGCTAGTAGCCAAAAAAACCCCATACTACTTATTTGAATTCTATTAAAGAATATTAAATAAAATAAAAATAGAAAATTATGTGCAGCACTCAGATGGATTTACAGCTCCAATAAGCAAGCCAAAGTTAACAGCCAGGTAATTTTCTGTTGAGAATTCACTGCTGATCCAAAGTAAATGGATTCAGCTACAAATCAGGTTACTAATGAGTTCTGAACACTTACTCAGAATCACAGGAGCAGGAAGTTCATACTACATAAGACTGAAAATAACTGATGTTCAGGAAATGCACTGGAGAAAGGAGTCTTTTTCCTTAGGTGTCATCTGGTTTACAAAGCAGAAAAGTTACCATTTTGTCCTCATTTTTACGGTGGGGTATACACAGACATGTATTGAATACATGCAGGACCTCCGAGCATTAGAAACTAGATACAAATCTGCAAAGAACCCTCAATTTTATTTTTCTACAGTGCTATTTTAAATCATAAAATGACTGTTCAGACAGTTACAGCATGTGGCTGGTTTACATTCCAGAATGTTCTCTCTCTTTTCACATTTAATATACTGAAACATATGCACAATCATGCTGAGCAGAGTAATTGGAAATTAAACAGGCAGAATTACTCACAACAGCAATATTTTAAATTCAAATGAGTTCCATAACATATGGAATTTATGACCTAGTCTAATAAAACATTTCGTAGTTGCTCAGATGAAGCAGGTGCTTGCTTTCTATAGCGCTGCATCTGCACACATACTGTCTAAGGCACGACTCAAGCCTGCTGCTACATCATGGACAGGCCTGGTGAAACAGATTTCGTATCAAAATGCTTCATCAGTAGCTTTTCCCCCCCCAGTAGACCCTCTAATGTGTCTTACATGTTGAAAAGTTTTAGACTGCCCTTTTTACAGGGAAGCTGACATCTTCAAAGCAAATTGTTGTCTGCATTTATAGAGCAGCAGCAGCAAAGTTCTTTATACATGCATCAAGAAGTGGTGTGAGTGATTCTACCAGACCAAGTTCCCTTTTTTCTTGCAGGGTACAACACCTCTTGGGCATTTCTGAATGCAAGAACTACTGTTATCAGACAGCTGAAGTGTCATCTCCAATTAATGAGCAGACAAAGTACTACCACAGTCTAATGTCAAATGTCTAATATGCATGTTGAAATTTGGATTAATGAGTTGTTCTATACTGAAGAGAGTTTCTGGAGGTGGTTCAGAAGATCAACCCTTTCCAGCTGCCAATGCAGGGACCCGGCCCAGCTAATGCAGACATCTAACTCACAGACACTATGCAGGGAATGGTGCTGGCACATCCCAGTCATCTTCAGTGACTACAAAACTGATTTCTTCACATTTGAGATGGAAGTTTCCCCCATACAGTGACCCAGAACATGGAATTGTCCTTATTACGGGCTATAAATTCCCCAAATAAACAAAGAAACAAATCTTAGACAACTCCCTATTTTGTGCCTTTTCCCGCAATATCGTAAGCAGAAGTATCTATGTAAGCCGCAGGAGTTGACACCAACTAATGTGTTCTTTAAGTAATGGTTTATTTTTCCATGTTTGTGTCCTTCAATATATATCTCCTATAAATTTGCTCAGTCTAGAGATTATTCAAACAGGCTTCTTGTAATTAAGAACGTGTATATACACATCTTGTATATTTTAAGGAAGATACTAGTAAAAGAAATATCTACTTTTACGTGTATAGCCAAAGATCACTTAAAAATGTATTGGAGGAGACAGAGCTGTCTCTTATATTGTGAAAGGCTTTGGGGTATTAGGGATTGTATCAGATTGTCAGATTATTGATTGCATTCCCCAGTGTTTGGGTACACTGCCGTCTGATCATGATTTCAGCCAGGATAGCTGGAGGAAGTGCCATGATTTTAGATTCCCAGATTCCATGGGCATGTGAGAACCAAACTAAAGTGTTAATTACTTTTCCCTTTAATGACAGGTAGCATTCCTCTATCATTTATTGCTTTCTTTTTCCAATGCTGTTTGACCTATTTGTGAGAAACCCTTGAACAGTAATTCTCCTTGGCTGGGAAACAAAGAGATGTAGAGTAGAAAACTGATGTTCTTCATTACAGCAATTTTCAACCTGTCTGACAGCAATAGGAATTCAATTACAGTCCTCCAGTGGCAATAAGCTCCGTGCACTAGATCTTAATTGTTCAACCATTAGTTTGCAATTTGCATTTGTATTGTAGTGACAGCTGACTGTTTCTATCAGTAGCAGACATTTAGATTCATGAAAAAAAAAAATACATCACTACATCTAGCTCAGCAAGGAAACTTTCTGTAATGATAACCCCAGCTTATTTACTTAAAATATTGCAATAATTTACAGCTCTGGAGTCTGAGCTTTTCTGTGCTGTCACAAACTAGAGGTACAACTGTACATTCTGAGAGGTAGTTACGTTTAGTATCCATGTTCTTCATGTTTTGATTCTCTCCTCCCTTAAAGAAATCAGATGAAACCTAATAATATTTCCAGTATAAATGGGTATTATTTGAACACTACACTTTTGAAACATGCATGTTGTAAATTTACACATGCATAAACACAGACAAGTGTACATTTGTGAGGGTGCAAACGAACCCTTTATCTTTTGTATGGGGATAGTCCGGATATGCAAGTCAAATAGGTATAGGTATGAGTAAAACTTCTCCTAGCACAAACCCTTTCTTTCTTAGGCAACTGAAGTCAGTCTCTTTTTTTGTATACACTTGAAGATCACAAGTCTTGTTCTGGAAGTGTGATATTCCTCCACAGCAGTAAGAAATCCATGCATTCCTTCAGAAAAAAAGGCAACACAAAGCACAGTTGAAGGCAGATAGGGAGCAGCACTGGTGCAGCCTCATCAGAAGGGACAAGCATGAGCATGTCTGCAGTACAGACCAGGGTCTCCTTCTGCTGGTGCATCTACTTACAGGCCCTTTCTGGCAGATTGTCATGGTTAAGATAAAGACAGTTTAATAACTGAAATATTACATTTGTAATAAAAAGGCAGGCAACAAAGAGAGAAATAAAATCCAAGACAGACAAGTGATGTGCAATACAATTGCTCACCACCTGCTGATCCACCACACAGCCTGGCCAACTTTGCACAGTTTATATATCAAGCATTACATTCTGTGGCATGGAATATCCTTTTGATCTCTTTGGCTAGCTCAGGTTGGGTGTCCTATCTCGGCTCCCTCCCGGCTTCTTGTGCCCCTCCTCAGTGGCAGAACATGAGCGACCAAGAAGTCCTTGATCAGGGTAAGTGCTACTGAACAATTAAATCAGTGCGTTACCAGCATTACTCTTGTACTAAATCCAGAAATGCAGTACTACACCAGCTGCTAGGAATAAAATCAACTATCCCAGCCAAAGCTAGGTCACAAATGAAGCACATCCTCCCACTGGTGTGGTCATACCAGCTCTTACAGTAACCTCAGCTATGTTATTAAAAGTAATAATAGCTTGTGGCTTTCATCCAGCCCCATCACCCCCCCCCAGATATTTGTAAACACCACTTTAAAATCGTTGCCAAAAAGAGAGGTGAAAAAGTACAATTGTGTTACTAGGGCACACAAAGCAGACATCACTCCAGCACAGGTACACGCTAGCAGTATCAAAGAACTATGACAGCAATAAGGGAGACTAAAGACTGGGAAAGCAAGAGGTCAAGACTGAAATTTAGTGACTGAACAATATGAGGGAATTAGGCAAAATACCTGCTCTTACATCACCTTCATTTGGCAACTTGCATCAATCTTCACCACTTGTTTTTTCAAGAACACGTTACTAAGAGCCAGGAATAACAATAACAACTTGTTGTATCCTGCAGGCAGCCGCCTCACCATGGTGAATTACTGCTGCCTCTTACTCCAAAAATCACTTCAGGGTATGGTGAACAAGAGGACCATTTTGTGGGAGCAAAGATTTCTGTCGAAGGCTAAATATCCTTTTCCTTCCATGCAAATAACATAGGCTGAGGCCAGCAACCTTGGGATGTTATCTAGCACAAGCCTCTCAGCCTAAATATGCAATGAGCTTTACCAGTCTCTAAGGAATAATTCTGGTGGTGTTTAAATTTGTGTGTTCAGGATGGAGCCTGCTCATGACAGCCCTTCAGAAGAAAATTTCCACTTCATTATAGTTTTCCTTGTGGACACCATTTACGTTCTCAATATTTGTGTCAGATATGCTCTCTGGCATCCTAAATCTAAGTAGTAATTTGTTACTGTCAGTTTTTATTTCATGGGAAAATGTTGTACCTGCAATAGTAGGAAAAGAGCATCGGAAAAATTTTAGACTAATTTAGCTTTTCACTTTTGGGCTATATAAAACCATTATTTTGGTTCAGGAATCAATCCGGTTTAATTGTCTAAGCTGAACCACAGCAACTGAGCCTTGATCAGTAGAAACAGAGTTCCAGCCCTGCTTCAGAAAGTTAGAGTTTAGGTAGTTCATGTGCCTGTTTTCTTTCAAAGGCTTGACCACCTGCAGCACTAAGCCAGTGCTGATTTCTAAGGCCCAACCCTAGTTTGCTTTATGGGATCATCCTTATCGTAACCTAAATTTTAATTAGGTTAAAAGAATTCAGCTAAATCAGCAAATTGGAGCAGTGAACTGAGGTAGTAGCTGTATATTCAGGGAAACTTTTTTCTTATAGAGAAGAGGAGTTCAGTTCATAAATGCCAAGTTAATCACAGCCCAGACCCTGCTGCTGTAGAGAAGTCAGTCAGTCAGTCACGAGTATACCGTACAGAATGAAAAAGACCAAACTATCAAAAAACCCCAAACCACCAGTATTTACCTGGGTACAGGATAGACAGACATCCAAGTAGCTGTTTTAGGTTGCAGACTATAGTGGGAAAATATTCTTGACTGTACTAATTACATTATCAGCATCCCCATAGTTCTCTCCTTACAAAAGGAACCACAGATGTGAGTCTTTATGAATGGAACAAGAAGCCTTTCAGCTTGGCAATAAGATGCTGTATAAACATCATGAAAGAACACTGCAGGAGAATTCAAAGCAGTAAAAGGTGCTGTTTTCATCTACATCACCACTTTGAAAAGGGTAAATATCCATCAACCCAAGGTATGTGACATGTCAGATGTTGTTGTCAGCTCTCAGCTGCCTGCCCTGGGCCTGATAACAGCAAGGAGTTGTAATGAGTGTGCTGGCAGAGATATTACAAGCCATAAGCTCTGAAAAAATCGATGAAGCATGTACCCTTTAAGCCAGCCTGGTGAAGTAACATCAAGTATTATTTCAGGTGTTATTACAGCTTTGTATGCAACATTTATTCAGACTGATTTTGTAAGACAAGCCTTTTAAGCACTTTTCCCAACCTCAAAATATACGATCAGTTTTATTAGAGAATATAAACACAAAGCCTGTTTGGATTTGCTTTGTGCTTCTTAAAAATCAGAACTATTATCTCCTTCCTGCTAGAACACAAACAGAAACCAAAAACTCCCAAAAGTCTAACCCCAAGGTTACCATTTGAGACATGACTTGTATCTGTATTTTCTCCTTTGCATAAACATAGCTCTGCTTGACTGTGCATCAAACACTTATTCCAGTGAGCTTTGACTGTAGAACGCACTATCATGATTCATCATGCATTTATGTTTACTAAATTTTATAAATAGCAGAAAATAGACCACAAATGATGCTTTATGTTTTAAATTGCTGTTTTGTCTAGCCAAAAATATCTCTAGAGTAGTACTGCTAGAATTTCAGATGATGAAAATTAAATAGGTACATGTTTTTCCCTTTATGCAGCAAACTTACACTGACCAGACAGTAAAATCTCTCAAATGATATGGGTACAAAGAATAAAATGTTCCAGACCCCAGGAAGAGAGGCAGATTTCAGAGTCTTTAACCGGAGCTGAGCTCTGCTGCGCAGAACAGCACGAAAAGGCTCATGGTCTGCCTTTCCCAGACTAGCAGGAATAAGAAGAGATAAGCTAGACCGTCTTATTTAAATGAATTATAACTCAACAGTGAAATACCTTTTAAACACAAGTTCTGCTACAGCTGCTGCATTGCAATGCCAAAGTGAGGTACTGTTTGCCACAGCAGCTGAGGTTTCACTCCAGGCATGGCTCCTGCCCAGCATGGAGCCTGCAGAAGGATCCACAGACAGTTTCTGCCTGCTTCTTCCAGGCAGCTCACCAATCCATCAGGGACATGCTAATGCGGGAGCAGACAGCACCAGCATACGAGAAGATGCTCATGTTGTATTTTTGTTTTCCTTCCTCTTTATAAATATACATATGGACCAATCCCCAAACCTTCAAAATGAACTTGAGGAGTTAAGGGGATGTCAGGATTTTTCACCTTCCGGGTAGTTTATTTTTCCTTTGCTGCTCTCCCTCTCTGTGTGGATTGCAGAGTGCTCTGCTGTCTACCCCTCTTGTCAGGGTGCTGCTGACTTGGTGGTGTTGATACCCAGGGAGAGGAACAGCTGATGCACCCATCACAACATCAGCGCCCAGCACATGCCATGATGGGAAGCTCCATGGCACATACCGAATATGTGCCCGAAGACTAGACTGTTAGAGCACCATAGAAATGGTGCTCTTTATAAATACCATCAAAACAGAAAAGTTAAAGCTCACTGAACATTTCAATGTAATCATGTCCTACCCTTCAAAGCTCACACAAAAGCCTTCAAGGGAAAGGCCAAATCCAAATGCTCATCAGGAGTTTCCTCTGAATGATTTGACTAAACCTTCATGGTTTGGCTGCACCCATTTTACTGAGGTCCTCTGCTCTCTCCTGCTTCACTCTGGAAGGGACACAGATATTTCCACAGGCAGCAGAGGAAGTCCCACAGGAGCAAAGGGCTACTGGACATCTTCTCCACCATCTCCTGATCTAACACAGCAAAATCAACTTGTGAAAAAGAACTCAGCCATGGAGCAGGCTGGTCATATTAAGAGTATATAGCACTCTGCTCTGCTGCCTATCAGATTCCTCCTTGTGAAGGTAAAGGGGAAAAAAAAAGATGGTCAAGAAATTACTTTGTCAGTTCGGAGTTTGTACAAAACGTTTGCATCTGCTGCAGATGTATTTACCAATTACAGCACAGTACACTGAGGAATTTGGCCTTCAGAAAAGCTACAAAGAAGAGTAATTTTAACACCGTATAAAAGGCATGTTTTCATGTTACTTGTTAAAGCAGTAACTGAACATTGAAATATAGATCTCGCTTCCAGGTAAAGAAAACAGTTCAGTATGTATGCCATTGGGCATCCTACCTAGAGGAATTTCTGGTTTCCTGACAGACCCAGCATTTTACCTCTCACCCGAGGTTTGGTTTAGTGCCTTCCTGACTACTTCTGCTTTTTAGTTCAGTGGTTTCAGCTGACCATAAAGAATTATAACTGGCTCCATTCCAAGCATTTCTCATACAATTTACAAAGGTTTGGATCAAAGCCCTTTTAAACAAAAGGAGACGCTTCTGTCACTTGGCAAGTTTGATTTAGGCTATAAGGCCATTACTTAGAAGCTAATCTAACAATCTAGAGGTGACTGCCAGTCATTTACTTGTTGTTTCTTTTTGCTCCTGGAAGTCAGGGCAACTCCACTTTGAACATTAAAATCTCAGGCAGAAGATTCTGATGTGACTACAAGAAGCCTTTGGAAACTATCTCCAATTCACGGCAAGCCTGCATAGCCAAGTACTCATTTTTAGTGCATGTTACGTTGAAGATCATTACCATACTATCAGCGTATTGGTCTTTTTCCACAGAAAGGTTGCCTACTTTGCTTTTCCATTTATAAAATGAGACCATTTATTGAGCTTTTAGAAGACTTCTGGCATTAAAATGCTGCAGCATATATCATAAAACGTGATCAAAGGAGGCCAGCTCCTGCTAACATTTCTTTTCTTCTAATCTTCCCTCCTCAGGCAAAAACCTGGATGAACAGATAAGCTGGTCCCATGAGGTGGATGAAACTTTGATAACAAAGCTTATGCTACTTACACTGCTACTCATTCAGATTTCTTATGTGCTTGAAGAAACACAAGATTTCACTTGCTTCCAGCATTCACTCACAGAATAAAAGGCAAGATTATGTCCTGTTTGCTTTTCCTTCTGGAATGTAGGAAAACCATCAATGCTAACTCCTGAAATAGTTTACAGAGGAAAAGATGTAGAGGTAGGAAAAAGTATTATTTCAGCCTGTGTATATAAAGATAAGCCAGAAAAATACAGCAAAGCAGTCTAGGATAGAGATTTTAATATATTTGAATATGTAGCTAAAAAGTCAGTGAAAACTTGTTCACAAAGAACATCTGATGTACTCAAATAACACATTTACCAACGTGGCCTTGTGACAGTTTCCCAAGTAACAGGAAGATAAACATTTTAGGCACCTCTTTGCATCCTTCTGATCTTAAGAGACCTCAAAACTAGTCCAGAAACAGTTATGACTTATTTTTGAGAAACACCTAGAAGATTTAATGCTTTTTTAAAGAAGGAGGCACAAGGGACAGAATCATTGGACTTCAAATCCCTGCCAGCAGTTTTAATGAATAAATGCATGCCTTTTTGCTGTTACCATACCAACCCGAGCCAAGGGTGGTATCCTTTTATTCTACAGGCAAACACGCAGAAACCCCCCATTTACTGAAAATAATTAAGTTAGTTTTCTACTAACTAGGTGAAAACACCTACAAATTTTGTCATGAGCTGTACAAAGCTTTGTTAGAGGGAAAAAAGCCATGAAGTGGGGTTTGTGTGTGTGTGCGTATGAAGATTTTCGGTCGGTGTTTGGTTTCTGACACTGGAGTACTTGAAAAGCCAGGAATGAGCCTCATGTCCTGCACAGTGGCTCTCCACTGGCTCACGCTCAGCCTCCAGACTGCAATCACCACCCAAAGCAAAATAAATAGCTAAATTAGAAGATACAATAACTCGTGTATGGGACAGAATGCCCAATTCCACCTTTGGCATAGAAAGAGTCCAAAGAGAACACCCCACTAATTTCAATAGGCTGGTAGATCTACAGCAGCCCATTTTAACTACCAGGAGGTATAGTCAAGGGACACTTTGCAATTAAAAGATATCTGTATATATATATATATATATATATATACACACACACACACAAAGGTATTCGCATACACATGTCCACATGTGTATACACTACCTGACCAGCTCCTTGAACAAAACAGCCTCCATCTCTTTGCATGCTACAGGCTGCAGCAGTGCACTGTGACCCACTGGGAGAGAGAGCAGATTTCTGCCAATGTTCTCAATAGCTTTTGGGCTCAGCAGGTTTATTGTTTGAAGTTTCACCAGTATTATTTCAGTATTCTCTGCTGCACATCACCAGGGAGGTGCAGGCACCTCTCGCTAGTGTGAAGGATTTGACCTAAGCACAGATCCTTGCAAATTCATGCTTTTTACAGTGGCAGACCTGCCTCTTGACACAAGCTGCAGACAAGCCAGCTCTAGTCTAGTATTTCAAACCATCCTCAGGTGATAAAGTAACATAGTTCTTATGAGGGGGAAAATGAAGAGAAGTGCAGCCCCTGGGGATGTTCCCCAAGAGCTGTTAGCCAACTGCCAGATACTATCAGCTTCAGTTGAACCCAAATCCAGCAGTTTCTTCCTACTGGGATAGTGTCTTGGGAAAACAAAAAGCCAATTCCTTCTTCCAGGCTCAGATTATCTGATTGCAAGGAGAGCTGCCATTGTAAGAGGATTTGCACTAATTACATCAAGTATCATATAAAACAGTGTTCAGAAAATAATAGACTTGAAGCCAGAAGGTTAATGTTCTGAACTGGTTCTGAACCTCTCACTTCCCTGAACTCCCATGTAGAAAAATGCAGTCAGGGTGCCTAGTAAAGACACAAACCATAATTACTTTATGGAAATGATTACCTGGCAATGAAGTGCTGAAAGAGTTCCCTTCCACACTCATTTAAATGGCCAGTGAAGTAAATAGCAAGATCAACAACCACAAAACTCTGTCTTGTTTTTGTAATTGAAAAAACTGAGACAGAATCCAGCCATAATTTGTTCCTAGCAATCACAGGGATGATTGCAGTCTGCCTGCTTTAGTGGGCAGACCAGCTCATTCCTATGCAGCAGGTGCAGAGGAACATTTCCTACATATATTCACTTTAACCTGCTGCAAACACAATATAGTCATATACAGTTTCCAGACTCATGTATTTTTCAGCTCAGTGAACACACATTAACTACTGAAATTGGAAATACACTTGGTTTAAGTGAAGAGTATGAGTTAAAAGAAATATGACTTTACCAGATTCATATAAGTGCATCCCATGATGGAAACACACACTACTCCAGTGGCAGAGCTTGGCTGTATGTGATTTTACAGCTCTGTGTAAGAGACATCTATGAGAAGAAACTACATCCCTGTGGGAATGTGCAGGGTCAAGAGGAGATGTGATAAAAGCCTACTCCCTTTACAGCAGGCTGAGAAAAGCCATTTTAGCTGCTGCATCAAAGGAAATAATATGTTCCCTTTTCCAGCAGGAGCTCAGGATGTAAGTACACAGACAGGCTTGACTGCACCAAATCCACAGGCCTCCCCCTCAGTCCCAGGAGCAGAACTAGATCAAACAACCCCTGCAGGAGAGTCTCAGATTTTTTTTGAAACACATCCAAACACCAAAATAGCAATGAAAAATCCAAATCTCCAATTTCCAAGAACATAAAACTTATTAAAATACTATAAAACATTAAAATAATACAGCTTCAGATTTGCTCAGCTTGTGCTCCCACACACCTTGAAAAGTATTAGAAATACCCTGTTTTGATAAAGTCAAATTAAAACATGCAATAATATCAAAAACTTCCTGCAAACCCCTGTACTTCTGGGTACAAGATGATTCTCATGAGAAATTTTAAATCAATTTGACCAGCATCACCTATACTGTGTGTGTATATATATCTTTGGATGCCCATCCTGCTTCTCTCACACAGGAGAATTCTCCCTCCCCTCTCAGCCTATGGAGAAGCAGGAGTAGTTTTTGAAATATTAATCTAACTGGAAACAGTGGCAGTTCTGCCATCTGACCTTATTGCAGTCACTTGTTTTCCTTGCCTCAAAATTTACTAGGGTTACACAGAGCTGATTTTAATTGAAAGTTTGCAGAATAACACTTATGTTGCAGGGATCCACTCCCTTAACATCACAAGTCACCTTGTTGTTCCTTAGATATGTACATTATTCCACTGAGGCACAGACAAACACCTATGTAGTTTGGGGAGGCATTTAGGAAGTTTTTCCATTTCTTCCCCTTTTTCACTTTGTCTCCAAGTCGTGCATGAGTAATTACACAATGCCCACAGGAATAAAAGCTCCTTGGAGAATGTTCATTAACAATTGGGAAGGGGGAGGTGGAAAATGTGTACAAACAGCACTCTGCTGTTTTCCCCATATGGCTGTTATTGTATTGAGGTTTATTCCCTAAAGTAGAAACAAAAGGTACAGTAGAGAACGTGTTGTATTAGGATAAAAAAAACTGCATCCCACCTTTAGTTCTGCATTGACTCATGTTACTCTGAGGCCACATAATCTCAGCCTAAATGGGTCTCCCACTGCTGGATTGTGTCTACATGAGGAATTCTTATGCCCAGATTGGATCTAAAACCCAGGGAAGCACACAAAGCAAAGCAGAGTCAGTGTCCTTGAGGAACAGTGAAACATAAGTATTTTTAGGACAGGGTCCAAAATGTACTGCCATTCTAATCTTCTTTTGAAACGTGTCCATGTCATACAATTTAAACCAAGCTAGAGACACATCATGTAACTACAAAACTCACCATGAAGGCAGAGAAGCAGGACTGACAAGGCAGATGAAGTTTGCCAGTCCTACGCTTGCAGCTAAAATCCACCAGATGGCTCACTGAGGAGAATTCCTGCCAGGGAATGCTGATTTCAGGCTTGCAGGGCTTAACATTTATTCCACAGGAAGGTGAGAAGTGAAAGGCCCATGAAAACACATAGCCCTACTTCCCCAAAGGCCAGGCATGCCTGCTTGCCATGGTTACACTGCTAAAAGTACGTAACAATATGTAGTTTCACAGGTCTGTCCCCGATAACATAAACTCCCATTTTGGAGCTATTTACACAGAACCTCTATCCTTGATAAAGAGCCCATTTTGGGAGGTATGCGGGGAGAAAAGAACCCTGGAGAATCCATTTCCCAAGAGAAGTTATCCTGACTAAACAATATATGCAAGTGATGCTGCACAATTGTAGCTTAATAAGGATTGAGGGTTTAATAACTGTTAAAGAAACTTCCATAATTTAGGTGTGGGAACTTTCCCTCCATGTCAAGAAAACTTTATGGAAGAGCAGCATGTCCCACAGGCAAGCAGTGAAAAGCACTTTGCTTACAGATACTTAAGAATATGATTTTATAGTGACTATCAGTAGGTTTGTAGAGCGTGGTTTTAAATCCCAGAGCCAATAACAAAGCCAACAGCCTGAAAGGAAAGCAGAATCTGTCTTCCTGCAAAGAAAAAGACAGGACAGACAGAATGAAGGATAGATGCACGGAAGGGATTAGTTTGTTGATAGCTTTTGAATAACAAGTAACCTCAGTTGGCTGTAAGGAATAAAACAGAATATAAATACTAAGTGAGGAAAAGACTACAAGATGACATTTGAGAGCTAGGGTAGAGCCCACATGGACTTCTATCTGTTAAACTTGATGGACACTTAAGTAGTCAAATTCTTCATTTGATGGAACAGCTGTAAGGAAACATATATTACCCACATGGAGCAAAAGACTGCTTAGGAGGCCCTTATAATGGTATTGAAGGTAGAAGCAGGAAAATACGCAAAAGAGGAGAAAAATCATTTCACCAGTGTAGACTTTCTAATGCCAGCCTGTCCAATTGGTAAATAGGTGGCAGCTGTGGCCCTTAAAGCTGTTTTGCAAAGAAAACAAGGCATGAAAATACCTTGCACCAGTAGTGGAAAAGAAACATTCCTCAACCAGCACATCCTATAACCATCCCTGCTTGTTTTTCTTGTCCTGGCTGCAAAATATTTAGTTTTTTAGTAAGCCTTATATGTGCTTTTAAGGGTCCTGTTAACATCATAAAAGCAAGTTTGATCATATTTTCTCTTTTCTAGCTACAGACAAGCCCTTGCAGTTATAATGAATGAGTGTTTTATTGATCAGCCACTTTATTCAAGAGCATCATCAGAAACTCATCTACTTATTAATTTCAGCTTCATAAGTTATCTTAACACTCTCCCCTAGGTACTAGTTCTTCCTCAGGCATATCTGTCATTTCTGTCAAGAGTACTTCCAATTAATTGGCAAGAGAACCAAGAAAGCACTGACTTGGTGGAAAAATGACGTTGGCATGGATTTGTGAATTGCAGTAGAGATATATGAAGTAATGAACAGCAAAACAAAGGTAAACTGGTGCTTCTTGCACCAGGCTGTGTGAGCATGGGTACAGTCTACAAGAAATTAAATGCAACACTGAAAGAAAACATTGAAAAAACACAGTACGTTACGTGATACTAAATCAAACTGAAGGAATCATACACACATCATGATAGTGAGGGCAGAAGCCTACAAAGATTACAAGCATTATGTAATATCAAATAAATGGAGAAAAAAGCACCAGGGTTTGTCTACTCTGGGAACAGATATACTATATTTTATCTGTTTTACACAGTTACAATGAGCAGAATGAACAGCTTATTAAATGTTGTGTTATAAAATATACAAGCAGGGCCCCACAAGTTTATTCAAATACCATTCCCAAGAAAAACACATGCTCTGAACATGCAGCCAGGTCAATACTATTACACTCAGTATTATTTACTGTAGTTCTTAAGACTGAAGTCAAGCTGAAGACCTGACCACAAGCCAAAGTTCAATGCTTATCTCAGTATGCCAGATCCCACGGACATAAGGGAGAGCCACATTAAGACTAAATGACTGGGTAGAGCCCCTGAGCTTGCTGGCATGGACATTATCTCCATGAGCCAGGGATGGAGTTGTGATGAGCCTCCTGCTCTTCTCTTTCGCAGTCAACAGTCCCAACAAACTCTACAGTGGCAGAGACCCAGCAAATCCCAGAAAAGCAGCAGTACGAAGGGTAGGAGTGCAGCAGCAATAGCTTTTAACACTGGCTTGCTATTTTCTATCTGATGCAGGCTCCTGCAGCTAATTCATGTTTGAAAATACCACTCCAACTCCTGGTGACAGTTTCAAAATGCCAGAGCAGAGATCAGCCTTGCTCCTGCTGCCTCACCTCTGCTCCATAAGTCCACTTGGAAAGGGGAAGAGGCAGCTCAGCACAATTTTATGCACAAAGCAACGTCATAGTTTTGATACTAATTTTAGTCTTAAAATACAAACGCAAGCAACCATCACTTCATGACTATTTACTACCAAGGATTTCAGTAAGTGCAATGACTGTTTGCAGGTTCTACTCAGATACTATGGCTGTTACACTTCACTTATTAAAGCATCCAAATACTTAAATACAGCCAGCTTGGAACTATACTCGCCGATTCCTCTTGAAACATTTGCAGATGGACTAAAAACCACAAGCTATGAGAGATAAAAGGAGCTTTTTGAGTCTCTAGAGCGAGATCTGTTCAGATTTCCAGGTTTATGTTTAACCATAAAGAACATTATTTTAAAGGAAATAGATATTTATAATTAAAAGTAAGCCTTCCAGAGGTAAGCTTTGAGAAAACATTAAGACTTCTCAATGACAGCAACGCTAGCAGAAAACACATGCTTCGTACGTCCATGTTCTTACTCAACTATGGATAATCTACTACTGACTATTGGAATAGCTGGAAAGGAGGGAGCAACCAGTTATCTGCAGAGCTATTGCTGTACATGCTCACATGATATATTGCAAGAACTGTGATAAAAGCCATAAATGCAAAAGCAAGGAACAAAAAGCAAAGAAATAATGGTAGATATCATCTACACAGGGGAACTTTTAAGCCAGGAAATGCTCTTCTATACGCATTGTGTATTTTGATTAGAAAGATCTATTGAATTTTGCTGTTTTCAAGATCACACTGGGGGGGTCAAGACCTTTTTTGGCATACAAATACTATATATTTGCATAAAATAGACCTAGGATGTCACAGCTATGAGGTCTGCATTAAGGCAGTGTAGGAAAGTGGCCCTCTAAAACACTTGATGAATGATAGCATGTAAGACGGGTGACAGCTGGATAACAATCTTTTTCTTGTGCAGCATCATTGTATCATCACCAGCTGCTTTTTGAAGTAGCTTTTAGAGCTGGCTACGCATCGCAAATGTTGTAATGCTTCTCAGGCTGTTAACCCCGTGATTTACTTACTCATTTGAGCATCATCAATGAATGCTGGAACACGTTGCTTTGAGAATTTAATAAGTCTACGTATGATTACGAATAATCCCACCACTGAACCTATAAAGTTAATGAAAAAGAAGGCAAAACACACCTTTTGTAATGTTCGTTTTACAGGAAACTTTTAAGATAGGCCAATACAGGAATGTTATTCTATTTAACGTTATCTCTATTTTATGTCGGCTTCAGCAGCTCTCATACACCTCCCTGCACCAGAGAAAAGCAAGGTGAGAACACAGGACCGAGAGGTACCTCCCAGGCCCTGGGGTCCAAGCCTCAGCAGGCAACTTGGGTTATTACTTCTGTAAGTTAAGCTTACATTAAAAATCCTGTTGGGAAACCTCATTTCAGAGCCTCGTTCCTCAAAATCTTTATCTTCCTTCAAAAACCCTCAGTTAAATGTAACTGATCAACAAGACGGGTGGCTGCAACAGCTCCATAGAAGACTCCTGTGATCATCCATGGGATCAAGGCATCATCCTCCTCCCCACACCAGCCACTGTCTTCCAGTTAATGATAGTTTTGTGTTTGAGCCATAATACCTTTGCTTGTTCAGCAGCACCTTCCAATTGTGCTTAAGCACAGAAGTAGCAGGTGCACAGATGCTTTTACTGTCATTTTCTTACCTACACAATTCTTTTCTTCTTTAAAGTTCCATTTTTAGTAATGGAAATGCAATGAAAGGCTGAAATTAAGCCAGCTTCCAATGTCTTCATTCACTCCTTTGAGAAACCCAAACGTTCATATAAACTAAATCTAACAAGAAAGCATGTGATAAACCTCCTTTTTCATCACTAATCAACATTCCTTGTTACCATTAAACACACACTCTCACCTTGGAAATGCATAAGATATTGTACATAGTTTTTAGCAATACTAAATATATTTCCAAACACCAGGCAAAAGAGTAAAGCATTTCCTCCTTTTAGTGAAAAATATATTTGGGCTCCTGCTGACACTTGCAATAATTCAGGAACATTTAAGGTCTACAACGTACAGTACATTAACACCCATGAGGATCTGCAGAGTTCAGAAAATTCGGCATCTAGTTTGAAAATTTGTCAAATTACAGTATCACATTACTTATCGTTTTCCCACAACACTTTTAAATTGAGTCTAGTAAGGCTTTTGCTTCAAAGCAACACTTCTAGCCATTGCTTTCTAATGGGAGAGGACCCCAGGCCAGCACATTGGGAAAGGGATGCCTTACTCTACAACAAGCTCCCTACAAAGAACAAAAATCCTTCATGCTAAACTGAGGCTTTATAAAAATACAAATCAGGAGAATTCACTTTTTAAGTAGAGGAAACTCAAGAGTGCCTAAATCAGAAGAAAAAGAGCTCCCAACCAACAGGAGCCTGCTTACCTGGTCCATGCAAGCAAATCAGTGTCTCCAGAATCAGTAACATGCTGAGCATCCCACATCACTTAAAAACAAGCTCTTCAACAGAGCCTCCTTCAACTGCTTTAGAAGTAACATCACACAGCTACCAACACCCAGAAAAAATATACCCACAAGCCCTCCTCAGGTCACCTGACTTGCCATTATTGATCACAGGTGTCTTTTTTTTTCTGCTGTGGATGAGCTGGAGATTTGTAGATTGTTTCTTGCTAGTTGAGGTTAATGGAAATCTTTAAAAGCTGTGTCCTTCTATGCGTAATGTGCTTAAAGAAGTGTTGGAAAGTGTTTTGGGAACTGTATGTAAAGAATATACCTGTGCTTCTTAGTGTGCTCATGCTGAGACTTCAGAAGATTTATCAAGTAGAAGTTTAGGGTAATGTAGTTATTTTGAAAAAGAAATGTGCTCATTCAAGGGAAAAAGAAACCCCCAAACCATTGGCTGTTGGACAGTTTAGTTCTCCTGTGCCTCAGTACTGAAGGTGCAATGCAGTTAGGGAACACAAGACCATCCATGGTACAGCTTAGCAAGCTTATTTAGAAATCTACTAATCTGTGGAAATGCTGCTACTTTGAAAGAATATAAAAAATATTACAGTATCTAAGTTTATAACAAAAAATGGACTATTTCCTTTTGAAAACTCCATGGCACAACATTCAATAGAGCAGTGTGCTACAATATTGAAAATGGCTACCCCAAAAAATAAAGGTAAGATGTTACTCCTACAGTTCCTTAAGGCTGATTAAAAAATAAATAAATAAGTCTAATGGCAAGCCCTTGTAATTTTACATTTATTATAGGGAAGAGGGCCCTGGGGCAGGAAAAGCTATTTGGAGGCTGGCATTTGAATCGAAGGCATTTTCTAAGCTGCAACAGTCTGTTCAGTAGCTGCAGCTGGCAGGTAATCAAGTCCTGATGTGCTTTCAGTAACCAGTGTAGCAGCTCCTTTGGAGACTGCTCACGTGGCTGCAGAAAAGGAAATGGTAGCTGAAAATTAGGTTGGAAAGTGACATTCTGCTTTATGGCCCAATTCAACAAAGCATTTAAAGATATATTTATCTCCCAATACTTAATCTTTTAATTAAGTATGTGATTAAGTATTCTGTTGTCTAATTTGGGCTGTCTGGCTCTATCTTGTAATTAAATAGCACCTCTAAAAAGGGGCTGGGATATGAAGGGTTTTGTTACAGGTTTGGTGGTTGGTTTTTTTTCTGAGACAAAGGGAAATTTGGTGGAGAGATTAGGATGATGATAAGCTGCAATAAAAGCATATAAATGAATAATTGAATTAAGCTTTCCATGCCCCACAGGAAATTATCAGAAAGGTTTTCCCACTGAGTTTACTGTATGTTTAGAGTCTACAATACTGCTTTGCCTTTCTTTACCTACTGAAGCAAAGCAGGATATTCAGTTCTAGGCTTTTTCACACTGTGTTCTTCCAGTATTGCTAATGCAGTAAAGCTCAATGGCACATGGAGTACCCAAAGCCTGATCCCACTCTGGCTGACTGACAGGCACAGGCAACCTGTGGGGTTGGTATTTCCTGATGTATAATTAGAGCCAGCAGACTGGAAACAGATGGCTATGCCACGGTAAAACTACTAGAATCAGATGTAAACAATTTCTATCCCATCTATGTTTTGCTTCTGTGTTCAAAACCAAAAGGAAAAACTGGAACACAGCCAAATCAGGCTCTTTTGCAGTGTTTTCAAGGATTTTCTCCATTGCAATTTCACCCAGGCCATTGTCGTCTGCAGATCTTGGAAGGGGGAAAAATGCAGTATTTACCCAGAGGCAACTATGAGTAATAAAGCCAGTCTTGTTTCTGGGCAGGATAGAAATCCTTGCTCCTAAATTAGAAACTATTCAAAGCTGAGAGTGCAGTTAGCTTTCCTTTTCTCACATTGCCTTTATGATGAACTCAACCAGATTTATGGTTTTAGTAACAAAACTGTCAAATTATTACCAAGAAAGGTAGAAAGTGGAGAAATGTGATTCTAATGTATTCTCTTGACCCAAATTCACCATGACAATACATTTGTCTAACTTGTAATGTAGTATAAAGTAAATTACACTAACGTACAAGTTCAAATACTGTTCCCTGGCTGATCAGACAGGAGCTACAGCAAGAAAGAAAATGTGTGAAATACCCCAGCATACAGGAATGTCATCTAGCACAAACATGACTGCATTTTGAAAAGCTTTCAACTTGGTCAACTTCTGACTGCTGCTTCTCTAATTGCCTTAATTGTGCTCTTTCCTCTGGTGTATATTGGTGTCTTTCCCAGCTGCCAAAGTAAAGCTTGTCATGTTCCTGTGAACAAATGTTTATCTTGTGCTGCCCCAGAGCACATTGGTTTTCTTTTTTTTCCCTTTTCTGATGATTAATCTCCTTGTCCTTGATTATTTTATGATTTCAATTTCTACATGAGGTACAGTGGATGGTAACATGCCAGTATTTTAGGTCTTAGTAGTACAAACCTGGAGGAAAATCCACTGTAATTGAAGCAAAAGTTCCAAAATGCCTGTTACATAAGCACCTTTCTAACATTATTTCTTATTTTAGCAAAGGTAAGTCTTGAATAGAAGAGGAAACTAATATGGTAGTTGCTACAGTTAAGAAATGTTGAAATTAAGTATTAAATACTAATGGTTTTAACATGTAACCAGTTGTTTTAGCTATACAAACGTGTAATTTCTAGTATAAAGAACATACATTAATCTCTTCAAAGCCTCCTCTATAGCAGAATGGTCGCCTAACTCTTTGAAAAGAAATGCTAGGAAAACAGTGGTAGAATTAACTGTCCATGGCCTGATCCTGCCACCTTCTGTCCAGCTTCACTTGTTTGGTGGATGAAAAGATAAAGAGCTGAGACTGACAGTGGGTGCGATTACATTGGTCACCTTTTTCTCTGAAAGCTGAACTGAACCCAAAGCATTTTCTAAAAGATGCATTCTTACTGGAGTGGTGGGGGCAGAACGCAGCAGTCAGGTGCAGGCCTGCAGGTCCTGCAGAATTGAAACTACATAGTTTTTTGCACACTCATTGTAATGGATCCTGCTGAAATGCAAGGGGCGCTGCCTGGAAAATGCCACTTTAGAGGTTTGAAAGCCTAGTGGTGTGCCTGTAAGTCAAAGATGTTAATCTTCCTCCTTTCTGTGCTCTTTATAGAGGTATAGAATCAAAAAGTAATGTAATATTTTACTTGAACAGACTGCCCAGGGCAGTGGTGGAGTCACCATCTCTGGAGGTATTAAAAGATGTGAAGATGTGGTACTTAAGGACATGGTTTAGTGGTGGACTTGGCAGTGCTGGGTTAACGATTGGATTTGATGATCTTAAAGGTCTTTTCCAACCGGAATGATTTTGTATTTTTCTGAAGTCTGCCAGAGGCTTCCAATCCCTAGAAACTCTTTTCTGGGGCATCTCCAAATCTATAAGCACATGGAGATGCTAATTAATGTAAAAGCTTTACTTGCAAAACAAGGGATACTAAAACTCTATACCAATATCTTCTTTTTTTAGATCCTTACCATTAATCAGTTATAGAACTCCTGTTTTATTAGGTAAATGATGACTGAGATATTTGATTCCATTTCAAACAGCAAAAGCAAAGCTAAAAGGCAATTTTCAAGAAAATAACTTTTAGTATGTAGGGTTTATTTCTTCATTGTATTGTAACCATGTTCAGGTATTTAAAAATCTTCATGCTGAAAATCTTCAGCTCTAATTATTATTAAGACTAAATATTTAGAAAGGCTCAGACAAATAAATAATGTAATTTCTCCATGAAATTAGAAGTGAACCCATAGGACTTGAAAGATTTCAGTCAGTTCAGAATTAATGCCTGACTTAATTTTTATTTTTACCTAAAATTAACCAAGTGTTTTTCCCTTCTCCATATTTTGCTACCTTTTCCTGTTATATAACATGTTTTTTCCTGGATAAAAATCTTCTTCGTCTAATCTGCACAAATTCAAAGGAAGGTTTGTGCTCTGCGTGGGGAGCTGTTGATCCTCACAGGACAGTTCTCTATTGCTGCGTGGTATATGGCGATGTGTTGGGAGTTACAAAAGTTGTTGTCTCCTTGGGAGCACACAGCCTGAAGAAAAGTGAAGAACGCAGCAGCTTCAAGAAGCCGGGGGGGTGTCTCACTGTTGCAGCCAGCTCTGAAGGTCTGTGCAGGTCTCAAGCCTGACGGTCCCCTTCTCACCTCCATCCACCCCACCTTAGACTCACCCACTGCACCTTCTGTTAGTTCTCACCCTGATCCGTTGCTAGTGACAGTTCTGGCAAACCTGAGCCACCAAAGGATCCCATGACTGAGATCAAATTCCGGCATTTGGTTACAGGCAAAGCTGGGCAGCCCGGGACTCTGGACCTTTCTTCCATCCCTTGCAGCTGTAGCAAATTTCTCAGCAACCCAGGCCCTTGACTTGGTATCACTTCTTGCAAGAAAGAGATGTTCTCATAGAATCATAGGATCCTAGAATGGTTTGGGTTAGAAGGAACCTTAAAGCTCATCCAGTTCCAACCCCCCTGCCATTGGCAGGGACACCTTCCACTACAGCAGGTTGCTTCAAGCCCCTATGTCCAACCTGGCCTTGAACACTGCCAGGGATGGGGCATTTTAGGTAGTCATTTTTTTCATACCCTCTCAAAAGCAGAGGGTAGTTCCCAGAAACAGAACATTCTCCTCCATAGACCTTTGGGTATTGGTTTTTTTCCTTTTTTGTGTGACTTAGAGACCAATCTTCACAGTTTTCCTCAGTATTTTCAACACTGCTTAACCAGCTGCTCTGGGTTTGAAACATTCAGCTGTTAACCAACACTGTGCTTTTTCTCATTTTTCAGAAGCTGTTTGAGCATTATTTTTACATAAACATTTATTGTGTTTAATGGTTGTTTAAAAAAGAAAGGGATGCTTGCTGAATGTTTCCACTATTTTTTCCTTCTTGCTTTTGTCTGGAGCTTACCCAACCAAGCCTTTCACGAAGCAGAACTCTGGGAATCAGTCCCTGTGATGAATCACCCTGTCTTACAATGCTCGAAAGTCCTTCTATACCATTAAATCAGGTTGATGATCCAGATTTTCTGATATATGGTTCTGTGCTTCAGCTGAAAATAGGTGAAGTCAATAAAGTTATCCCAGTCCTACAGTATAAATGAAGGTGACATAAGCTGGAGTTGAAATCAAGGTGCTTGACAGTGTGCTTTTCCAGTGTCTGAGGTATAACAAGTTTTCTTCTACTGTACTCATTCTGCAGAGGAAAATAAAAGTATAAAGAGTAAACATCAGGAATTGGGAATTACAGTAACAACAAATATCCATGTTGTCTATTACAGACAAGAGAACACCTGAGGGGGATGGAGATGAAATTGCTCACACTTGTGGCTCTGCAATACAAATTTGGAGGGTTTCTAATTTTTATCTTACAACCTGTGTGTGTTTGCATGATACCAGAGACTATCTCGATGGGCTGCTTTCTGCGTGGCAGTGCTCATACTAACTTTGGTCTCTGGGTTTATGCTTCCTGTGCCTCAAATTGCAGAAGATCAGTAAACAGCCTTGTTTGGGTTCAGTCATACTGCCAGTGAGACAAATGGAATTACTGCTGAGAAAAAGGCAAACTTATGCATGAAAGAGAAAGTAAAATATGTATTTTTAAATAGAACAGAAACTCTTGAAGTTCACATAAAAATAGCTCCTGAGCAGCAGCAGACCAGGCAGCATATTGTGCAGAAATAAGAAATCAGTGATTTCCAAGTTTAAGTCTTCAAGAAAATAAAAGGTATAGCAGATAAAAAGAGGATCATGCATTTTGCTCTAAGTAATATCTTTTTTCTTCTACCTCCAGTTCCTATACTTCCAAAGAAGAGTGTGTGTTTGCTTGAACACTGCGTATACGTTTGTGTGTAAGGAGTGGTTGGCGCTTTGGATTATTCTGCTTGCAGATTTGATGGCACGCTGCGGAAAGTAGTCGTGAGATCTTCAGTCCTGAATTGGAATAATTGCATGAGATAAAATATTAATGTTGTTCTAACTTCATTTTCTCAGGTTTCTGAGATGATAACTTAAAATGACAGGTTTACACCTGTGAAAGTACACTGAGCTCTAGTGAGCATACAGGCACTTTTGTGCTCCTGGAACAGTCACAAGCTATTTGCAAGGAGACAGCAAGATTTTCTCATGGGGCCTGGTGAGGAGAGGCAGAAATGCTTGTCTGCAGCCCTTGGAGGCAAGAGAGCAATTAGTGATACAAAACAGAGCGGCCAGCCCATGAGCCAGTGGTGGAAGCTGCTCGTCCAAAGGAACAGGCTGCTGGCGTACCTGGTGCCTTTTATTGCTTCTCAGGCTGTGTGAGGCCATGTTGCAGGGAAATACTGCATCTATTCTATTCTGTTTTCATTAAATTTAATGAAATTATATTAACAAATAACTGGGACTTATTCTATATTCACTCCAAAATTAATCTCTGGGCTGGTCAGTTTTATAATTTCTTTTATGATACATCTTTACATGTCATTATGCAGAACACATCACTGCTGGAACTACTGAGAGGATTGTTTTCAAGAATTAAGAAAGATGGGCAGGTGAAAAAATTAGCTGTTGAAAGATGAGTCCTGAAGAGGAATGTACTAATGAAAAATCTAAGGAGTTACTTCAGCTGAAGTGGTTTTCTTTCCAAAGAAACAAGTATTCTCTTGAGAAAACAGATGATGAGCTGTTAAAAAGAAATATAGCTCATCTTGTTTTGTGATGGTTTTATTCCTAACATGGTCCCCTTCCAAGAAGCTTTTACATTTTATGGAACAAAGATACAATTTTGAAACAGGCAGAAGTATAAGAAATGGTAAAAAAGAATGGAGTTATTTTATGATTTTGCAATATACATGAAATACAAACAATAAATATGCCACAGTTCTGAGAAAGTTGTGTTTTGCAAAAGGGCATGCCATCCTATTAATGTACACATTCCTCTCTCACAGACAGGCATTTGTGCTCACAGTATGTGACTAAAATAAATGACACCAAATCAATAGTTTCCAGCTTTTTGCTGTTTAAACAGCTGAATTTCATCAAGTTCCACTTTACACACAAGGGAAACAAATGGCAAAAAAGCCCAGAGGAGGAAAGGAACAGAACAAAGTGGACAGAAACATCAGGGAACAGCTTACCTTCATACTTACTATGCAAGTGCTCGAGGCAGGATGGACCTGCTGGGAGCTGGTCCCTTTGACACTGGGCTGAACAACATTAGAAATGTGGTTTCTATGAGCTCCCATTTCACCCCATCGGGTTGAAGATCCAGCCAGACTTCCCTTTGGGAACAGTGAGTATTTAAGCGACAAACCAGAAAAAAACCAAGGAAAAGTAAGATTTCAGTCTGTCCTGCATATGGGCAGTGTCTGTTATGGAGAGAACTGCCCAGGGATGATCCTTGTCTGGACCTGGGTCTGAATCCATGTCTATGGGAAGGTGCTAGTTCTCATGGGCTGAAATAGCACAGGCGCATACTGGGGAGCGACTACAAGAGTACTCATGTTATGGGTCTTTGTAAATGTCATTTCTTTCCTCACCTGTCCTCACTGTGGTCCCACAGGAAAAACTGTGGGCTGACATAGGCCTTCCTTAGGCTATCCTAAAGTGGATAACTCAGATTTAATACATCTGACAAAGAGAACTTGACTCTTAAATGCCTATAACAGAGCATCTTTCAAAAATCATGTTAACGATGTTCTGAATTTCAGGAGAGAAGGTCCTTACCTATGGCTGAAAAAGTTTCACAGGAAGATGGTGCTGAATGTGAGCCATTTCTTCTTTAAGAAGAAATGCTCTGCATAAAAGGCCAAACAGCAGCAAAGGAGAAGGAGAGAAAATATTCTTTCCTCTCATCCTATTTCATCTGCTTGTAAGGGACAGTTGCTGCATATGGCCTGTTTGATCATACACCTTGGTAGTTTCAAACTGGTAGGGTCAAAAATAATCTGATGCAGAAAGATTTGATGCTGGGAAATTAATTAAATTTTTGTCTTATCTGCAGCTGCAGAATCCTGGTGAGATTTAACAGCCATTTTTTTGTTAGGTTTAATATGACACAAGTGTAGATGAAACAATGTGCTTTCTTCTTTCACACTGATTGTAGGTAATAGCAAGGAAAATGCAACTTCTGACATACTTTTGCAGGAGCCTGGGACCAGTTGATTGACAGGACTAGTTACTGGAAACAAATTATATACCGCAAATGAGGTTTTTCCTTGGCTTTACATATCACTAAGGCAGTTTTTCACTGAATTAAAAAGATAATAAATCATATTGTGTGAGTATCGAGACAAAGAAGAAATTGAAAATAAAAATCTTTGAAAAGCAGAAGCAGAAAGACAAATAACCTTGAAAATAGATAGGTAAAAATCCATTATGCTTTTTTTCCAGCCGAGCTCTGTATATCTTTTTTAGAGTAATAATTGATACACAAGCCAACACAACAACAGCAAGTAGCAACAATAACAGTTCTTCTCTATTGTACCTTAAATGCAGAAGTGGGGAGTTTTGGGAGAAACACAATAAAATAAGATTGCAATTATACTCATTTTTATGACTAAGTGGAGTAACATGAAAAAACTGCTATTTTCCTAACAAAAGATAAGGATAGAGAAGGCAACACAAAAATCAAGCTTAGTTAGTGGATGAGTATGTGATTGGGAATAGGAACTGAAGGTCTCATACTGGTTCTGAGTTTCTGTTTGACACAACAGGGATTCACAGGGGATTCTACTGTTCCACAGCAAAGTTGTTATTTTTAGGAGAGAAAACAGAAAGTTGTTAAAAACAAGGTATTACATAGCACTATTTCAGATTAATTTATAGTCATTTTAGAGAGTGAAAATACTAGCTGGTAAGAGAGGTCAGTGATGAGCAATATGCAACGTTTTGGTTGGCCATGGATGTACACATACACAGTAACTTTCCAGTTTTTGAAGAAAAAGAGACCAAGGTTATTTCTGACCGTTGTGAAAAACACGAGTGGGGAAAGAAAAACTGGTAGGAATAATAAAAATAGCATTTATGTGGTTTTATTTATACCTATTTGTTTGCTTTGCTGAAGGACCACCATACAACCTATATAAGCAACAGGTTGTCTTTTGTGTGGATGGATAGGTATGCTTTGTTTCTTTTCTTGCTCTCTACGTTAGAATGCCTCTCAAAATGTGCTGATAAGCTGCAAATATATACACTCCAGGTACAGACACTGGAGTTCCTGTATGGTCTGTCTGAGACCTAGAGTAATTCAGCCTGGGACTTTTTGGAAGGCATTGTGAGACTGATACCAATAGCGAGGAAACGCCAGTGGGTGTTCACTTCAGCAAATCTTGAATCTGAGAACTGTGATTTAGTGTTTGAATGGCAGATTTAAGGGACTGAATGATACTCAGAATATGGCTCTACTGATACAGATATATTGTGTGTGCATCAATTCAGCTCAGGATAATGATTTCCCCTTTAAATATATACTATTATTTTGCCAGTGAGGTACTACTCTGATTATCTCTTTTCTTTACCCCTACATTAGACAATTTAACAGAGGCCCTTCATGCTCATGCATTAAGTTTTTGTGACTCTTTTGCTTACTTCTCACTGCCTTTCATTCATATCCCTTTTGCACTGTTCTACTTGGCGGCCCAATTCCCATGCTCTCTGGAGCTTCTGGGCATTGTTTTCCCTTTATCTCCCTCCTTTTCACTCCCCCACAGTCCTTATTGATTTTGTGGTGCTGATTGTACTTCATTAATAAATATTCCACACAATATTCTCCTTTCCAGTCTCTTCCCACAATATAAAATCACTATTAATCAGTCTGTGATACTCATTATTCATAAACAGATGCATGCCATAGCACTGAGAACAGACTATCTATCTTACTTAAGACCATCCTAGATCTTACACAAAAGAGAGATAACAGTGCAACACACTCAAGGCTTTGAAACACAAGGGAAAGAGAGGAAAAATGGATCATCATATGAACTAAGAATTTTCTATTCAAAAGCCTCATTCCAATGTTGGCAGTCAAGAACACGCAGTGGTCAGAAGATAAGAGAAAAAATATCCTATTTCTTTCTTTTGGAACGATCTCAAGTTCCTATACTCAACAACATTCAGTTTTGGTATTTACTTTCCATGCCTTCAGCTGTCTTGAAGCACAGATAAGATAAAAACTGTCGCGTTATTGTGCAGAATGTGACATAGTGCAAGTCAAAAGCAGAGGCAAAACAGAGGCAACTACGGTACCCATAGAAAATTAAAAGGAAATGAAGGTTGCTTGTGGGTTTTGCAGCAGTAGCTTGTTTTCTCCATCTTGCATTTGTTTTCTCAATTTCACTTTACTACATCTCCTCTCCTGTAACTAAGTATATAACTCATACAGACAAACATTATCTACCTCATTGCACTAAAGATACGCTCCAGAACTGTTAATATTTGAGTTCTATAAAAGTAACTGGAAAAGAGTTATTCACTCAGAAATGGACTTTTGCAATCAGAAAGGTCTATGTGTAACTTCAAGGTTAAGGCTTTCAGTATCAATTGCTGTTATATGGATTTGGTTAAGTTCCTTTTAACAATGGGGCTACTTCTGAGTTTAGCACTGCTTTACATCAAGGACCTAACAGAAGACCCTGAAGTTTTGGGGCAAGCGCTTGCATTTTAAGGTTTGAAGTAGACACGTCTTTGAACCATAAAATCTATTCTTCATAAATTCTTTCAAAATACAAATCTGAATCACCTGCCTCTGGAAGGTGTGTGATGATTGGTAGCCTTGGTGAACCAAGCCTTGATGGGGTCTTTGCTCTCCCAAGGTTTTCAGCTGGTGGGGATTGTGGTCAAGGTTATGTCTGTCTCCTGTTCTTTGCAGTCTGCTTTTCTTCAGAGCCACCAAGTGAGGAGCTGCTGTGTTGCTCCTTCACACCAAGAAAATACATACAGATGCAGAAGATTGTGCTTTCTCAGGTAACAATATGACCTGCAAATCTTTGCTTTTGTGATGGATGTGATGGGTGAAAAGAGGAAAATCTTACCATAAAGTGAATTAGGCTGAAGTTCTGACCTTTGCATATGTGCAGATGTTAATTGAATAACTGGAGCAAAATTGCGTTTAACACTGTTTGTTGCATGACCTTTTTAATGAGGGGAAAAAAAAGGAGTTTGTTAATGTTAGTGCTGAATAATCAATGCTGAAAATTGAAAAAAATGTTACGACCAAATGAATCTACTTTATTATCTGTCTTTGCTTAGTTATTGTAAAACAGTTCATTAAAAATCCTGGTTGACTGAAGTAATAACAAAGGAAAGACACTGCTAGAAGACTCTGAAGGGCTTAATGTTATATGATTTTCAGTCTTTGGTTATAAACTGTGACTTCACATGAAGCAGCATACTTTATATATTTAAGACCCCTGAATTTCATAGTGTTTTTAAACCACTCATCTTGTAAACAATGAGTATTGTTCCTCATTCATTAGTTATGTTCTCTGTGTGCCATTGATTAACTTGAGATGGTCATTGTTTAATTATGAAGCGTCACAAACTCTTAACACCTTAGAATAAGGAAATACATATTACCATCTGTAATCTGCTTTGATAAAGTCAATGAGTTTTCAGAAGTTTTATGTGTGGCAAGCCACTTCTCACAAAATGCTTAGATGTTTTCATCTCTATTTCCTTGTTCCCGGCCAATTTTCATTTGGATTTTCTCCACCTAAACTTGCACTACTGTTGCTATATTGTCTGCTGGCAGAAAAGCTTCTCCAGTGATTACAATAAAATCTCAGGGTCTGATGTAACCTTCAGCCTTTCTGTGACAACATATTTACTTAAAAAGCATCAAAAAGTGAAAGCTGAGTATCTTTGCCCTGAAAGTACAGGATTTGGCTTTGTGATACTTGGCTCAATTGTTCTTTGTGTTAAAAACTGCACAGCACAACAGTACAGGTCATCTTAATGGATAAAGTTACTCTACGTGGCATGTTCTCCATGTTTTCTGTTGAAAAAAGCTATTGCAACTTCCTGTTACTTCCAATAATCTCTTCAAAAGAAACTTGTTAAAATGTATTTTCCAGGTATTGATTTATATTCCTTGCGTTATTTCTGCCACAAGACTGCATGTACCCATGATATTAGAGAGTTTTATCTCTTCCTTGTAAAAAATAACTGTTATAGTTCATGTTGTAGCTAAAAATGGAAAGCAAAATTTAAGTTTTCAATGCTAAATTTAATCAATATTACTAGTCTCTTTTCTTGATAATAGCTTATTTCTAACAGCATGGCTCTACAGCAAGTCACGGAACTACTGTCCCTGGCAATTACAAACTCATTTCTCACCCTGCTTCAACCAGATTGTAGTTTTCAAAGTCAAAAAGGTGTACTAGAAACACCTTTGACCTGCAGGGACGAAAAAGTGAAAACTAAATTAGATGTATCTCAGAGAGGATTTTCTTGGTCCAGGAAATGATGGCAGCCAGATCTTGGGGTTTTACATAGTATTAGCTATATATTTAACTAAAATTAAGAAACATATAGTTTAGGACTTAAAAACAAGGAGGGAAAAAAGAGAAAAAGTAATTACGATTGTTCCTTCGTATGAAGCAGGAATTAGACAGACTTCATGCTGAAAATACTTTTTCTCAGTAATTCTTGCACACAGATTACTGTATACACTGTATGTATATATTTTAGATTTGAAGAAAAGCAAGTAGGCTCAGTAAAATGTTGAATTGTTCCCTTAAAATCTCTTCCAAGCTGTCTCTGGTTCTGCACTGATCTCCTTAATGCTTCCCATGGAGCGTATTGCTAGGGAATTGAGAACTGCAGCAGTCCCTGTGAGCTGATGGAGCAGTAACAAATGCTTTACTTGGGTAATTCCAGAGCTAACCTGCTTAGCATGGAGAGCTGAAAATGAGTTGTGAACTGAGAGATGTTGATTGAAATGTCGAAGTACTCGGACCCCTATGGAGCTCCTGCAGAAGAGACTTTTGCAGCAGAGGATTGTTTCAACAAAGGAGTCCCACTGTATGAATTTGCAGCTATACTTTGGGGTGAGTAGCCTTATATTAGATTCTTCAAAATGATCTTACTGCTCAGATCATAAGACATTAGCAGATATTATTGATCTGAAGCCAAATTGCTCTTCCTAACTACAAGTGTGCTCTTAAAATCAATATATTTATATTAAGCGATTGGCCTATTTTGTGAGCTTTGAAGTCCATTCAGGAAAGAGGGACATGTTCCTGAACTCAAAATAAGAAATTCAAATGCATAATGAAGTAGCACATACAGCAGAAGCCAGGGGCATTATATGCAGCAGAAAGAAAAACAAACTGAGCTGAGGTCTCTTTGGGATTGGTGATGCAGCTAATAAAACCAAAGATCTGGTAATGTACTGTGTCTGGTTTCTAAAAAGGTAACTAAAACAGTTGATGTGCTGAATTTGCTGCAGTGACCCTGAACAATGCAATCAATTGGGGGTTTGATCTTCTAGCTGAATCTGCTCTTTGCAGTGAAACTTAAAAATGTGTTTTCTTAGTTTCTTTTGAAATTAAAAAATGGAAGCAATCTTGACATTGATCAAATAAGAGATACAAACATGCATTTGCATTTTCTTGCATGGTGGTTGATTGAGATTTGGAGCCAGGAAATAGTTTCAGATATACTGCACTGAGAAGCTGGAATCGCACTTTTTGTTCATCTTCTGTTTGATTTATAGAAAAATATGAACTTCATGGAAGGAAGGATAAATGAATGCATTCAGTTGTTTATTTGTTTGGGGCTTTTTTTTCCCCCTGTATATTGAGGTGCTAGCTACAGCAGGCAGTTCTACTTCCACCAAGAGCATGCAGAAAAACCTGTTATTTGTAGTTTTATGCTGTTCAGTAAGAAGACATCTTCCCCAAGGAAAAGGAAGCAGTCTTGGGGTCAGAAAAGTAGGGCTCATATCATATTGAGACATCAGGTGGTGTAGGAATTTAAGGAGGAGCTGCAGGCTACATGTTCCCGCCAGCTCTTTGCATGCCCATGAGCAAGGGTGAGCAGTGATACAACTGTTCATAGCTACTCTCCAGCTGTGGCCCTCTCATCTTTCTGATGGACCTTGGTTATCAGAAGGTGCTGCTGAAAAGAGGGTTGTGTATGCCTGATCATATCACGAAGTGAACAGAGTGTCTATGTCAGCAGTGTGTGCTGGTCCCTGATGCCTCGTGGCTCTTGCTTGGCTGTGAAACAGGAGAAGTACTGAAGGAGGTGTTTGGGCTCTCCAGACAGGCTCGCTGTTCATGCCATGCAGTAGAGTAGTAGTCTGTGTGTGTAGCAGGAGGGGTGGGTACTAAAAGAGCCCATTTCTATATTTGCCTCTGGTTGACAGAAACAGCTAGGATTCTAAATTACTCAGAGCAAAGCGTGTGCATGGCTTCAGCCCAAAGTTAGGGTGAACTCGAAGTTTTCTCTAAACTCGTCTTTCAGGTCAGGTTATGGGGCTTCTTCAACATCATTTGAACTCCAGGAAAATTCATTACTTACCTGACTGCCCAAGCTGCAAGCTATCACAACAAATTCTTCTGAACCTGGCACCTCAGCTACCAGTGTTCAGGGGGAATGAGCTATTATTTTTTTTTATATGGTTTCAATTTGGCACTCAAGGAAAACTTGATAACAAGCTAATATCCAACTTGCTGAAGGAAAGGTTCAGTCACAGGAATGAAAATGAGAATTGCAGATGCAAAACCTAACTGTAGACTTCCAGCTTTGCTCTTGCTAGTATATGGGTGAAAAAGCTTGTGCCACTGCAAATCATACTGGCATCTTGTCAGCAGCTTAGAGCCCAGGTTTACTTTAGGTGAAATGGGGAAAGCAGAAGTTGCTCTTCTCTCATGTATAGAAGCATATCCTTCCCAGGATATGCTAGCACACAGCTCCCCACCTTCAGACTCTACTAAAATTCATTTCACCCAAATGAATGCTGCTTTGTGGCAGGAGAGCTGCATTTTAGTCAAGTTTGAAAACTTGAATTGGAAAACAATAAGTTGGACATACATGTCTGAATCTCTCCTTCTGTTATTAGGCTCTGTCTGTCTTTAAATGCTTCTGATAAACCACAGAAATTATTAGCCCACACCTGCCTTCCTCAAATCATACCTTGTTGCAGGCAAACTTCTCTAAGCTTAGGGCTTAGCTTGGCTATGAAATATGCCCCAGTTTGGATGCTTTTCTAAAGTTATCCAAACATCCTGCATCAGCCAAAATCTACTTCAGAACTCTTGAAAACAGGCTGTCTCATGAGCTTTCTAATGTTTCTGGCTTCCAGACAGACTGGAAATGCCATGGAAACAACACTTATGGCAGTCCTGCTCCCAGCTGCTACCAGCACTCAACATTTGAGAGGTAAGAAAAAATGACAAATTAATCAAAACCAAACTTTTCAAAGCTCAGCAAAGGTTCAACTGCAGGTTTACATGAATTCTACATTTCCATGTGCCTTTTTCATTCATGAAGTGGTGCCCACACAGAGTTATTCAGGTTTGGTGTTCAGTGCTGGCCTAAATCTGTTTTCTTTAAAGGTAGTGGGTAGAGTTTGGATTTCAGTGGGAGATGCATATTTTGAAACTCCTGCTCTGACAACGTTGTTGATCAAAGGCACTTCCACCCTATGGTTTAGTGCTCTTAAAGCAATGTGTATGGATGATAACCAAGTTTCACTGCACTGCCTGCTAGATGGGCTCGTTAGTGGGGTACACAGGAATCAAGCAGTTCTGGCTACTTAAACCTGTCAAGGATTTTGCCTCCTATTGGCATTAAGGAGAGGAAATGAAGGCATTGAGAATTCATCAAAACTCTTGAGAACCTGCAAGTTGAGCTGTACTTCATGAAACTGTAGGTTTCTTAGAACTTGAGAAAAACATCAGGACACAAATAAACCTAGATTATGGAAGTTTAAATGGGTTTTCAAGGAAAAGCGAAGTGAAGAGCAATCTATTTGATAAGTACTGTGAGATTCTTTAAAACCCATGTGAAAGTTGCTCGTTTCTCCACTAGAGCTTTCTGCTTCCCATGCATCTTGCACTGATCTTGGTAGCATGGAACTGGCATCAATTTTAAGCAGAGCAGTGTATTTTGCACCTAGTTGAGAAATTTTTAATCTCTGCTGGCATGAGGAAGGTGGGATTTAAATGGGAACGTCTTTCCAAACAACAACAGAGAATACTTCAGATGTGGGGCAACACTTCATTAGAAGCAGGGCAGTGCTCAGGGTAGGATCTTCCTAGTACCTTGGCACAAGTAGAGGCAGCATGTGCTCATGCATTGACCCTGACTTCCATGGGATTACTCTGGTTTGCCACAGCTGTGAACCTGTTAGACCAAAGATGCCTTTTCTTTCATGGAGAATGAAAATATTATGCTTTGAGGCACTGTGACCTGCCAGAAAGTGCTTTATAACTGTAGGATATTTTTTGTGGGAATACTGGGAAGCTGGCACTCATGTAAAGCAAATACTTTGTGGTATGAATGGTTCCAGTGGTGTTTGGTAAGGAGTTGGGTGCTGTGAGGACCCTCACAGTGGGTTTGGTAGAAGCTGCACACACACACATACTATATCCTGCTGACCCTGGATAACTTCTTCGATTGACTCTCTGAGCAGGAATTCCAGATTAGACCCTATGGTGGTGCTGTGCATCTCCATACCACTTGTTATGCTGAGGCCTTTAGCCATCCACGTGGTACATCATGACCCAAGGTGTAATTCTTCCTTCAAACTTATTTGGCATAACACTTACTATTCCAACCTGAACATTCAACTCCACTTGTTCAGGGTGTCATGTTAAAACAAACAATTTGTAGCAATGACAGAAAGCTTTTACAGCTGATTGAAGTTGAAAGGATTTAAATAGCTTAAATAACAGTGTCATAGAATGGTTTGGGTTGGAAGGGACCTTAAAAATCACCGAATTCCAATCCCACTGTCATGGGCAGGGACATGTTCCACTAGACCAGGTTGCTCATGTAAATACTGGGTTGAAAGGAAACCAAGGAGTCGGGGCAGAAAATGTTAGGTAATAAACATTACCTAAAACATTTAAGTTTTCTGAATAATAGATTAAACTGGGGCTGAACATGCTTTGCTTCACTTCTTTTCCACCATTTCTAAGGATAGATTTGTGTAATATTTGCTTGCTCATAGCATGTGCAGATTGGCTTCATTCAGAATTCAGGGTACCTTAATGGAGACCTTTGCTGTACGCTGGATTTACATCTTTGTCTTGTTGCTTATGTTGCCTGTATTCATGACATGAAGACCTGACTTTCAGCTTAGGGTAAACTACATAAATGAAAATTGCTTTCCAAATGAAATTTTGATTATACAAGGGTTTTTTTTTTCCCTTTCTTTGGGTCATATTTTCCAGAAAGGTTATATTTACTTTCAAAATGCTAATTCATTTTCTCAATTGAATAAAAAGTCTTGGAAACATTTGTATGTAAATTTCAGTGGGAAAGGTCATAAGAGTTTGTCAAAATATACAGCTCTGCACTCAGCTTACATTTATTATTCTTTCATGTTTCTTTTCCATCACAAGTATCACATGGAGGGAGAAAGAGGAGGAATGAAGCATTCATAGTATAATATTACAGATCATTAATTATAATGATGTGATGTTATCCTACATTTTGGAACTGGGTTTATTCTCCTAGAGCAGTACATTTCAGCCTTCAAGAATAAATGTGCTGTACCAGGCAAAATCCTGCTTGGCACTGCTGCAGGCGTGATCTGTCTTGCACACTGGTGCCCATATGCTGTTGGAGAACTAACAAATTCTTCAAATAAAACAGTTGTCAATAATTCAGGAATTGCAGTAAACATAGAAATTAGTTTGAATTGATGCAATTCTGACGTGTCCAAGCTGTATAATGATACATTTATTTATGCTAGAAGGATTAGGATTACTTTTTGCCATCCTAAATATATGAACTGCTAGAAACATATGATCACTGCTTTATGGTTTGGGGGTTTTTAACAGTAATTTGAACTGATACTGCTGAATCACATAATGATCTTGTAATGTCATTCCAGTCCACCCAACTCCTGAACGTGTGTGGAGTGCAGAGGATAAGTAAGGCTGCCTCTGTCACTGCTTATCTGCTGAACCCTGAGGCTATGAAATGCTAAATTACAGCCAGAGTGCTTAGTACCTGGAGAGATATCCAGTCCTTCACCCCAAGGACATCTACAGCACAGAATTGCAAGTGCTGCAACTGTGATTTTGTTGGTTTGTTCTGGGTTTTTTTAAGGCCACCTTTGGTATTCTCAAAATGTCTACTTTTGAAGCTTTTTCAATACTTCCAAGGCTCTCTCCTGCAGTTTTGCAGAGAGGTGATTAGTTATAGCACCTGGAAAGGGCATGGAGATTTATTCAGGCATAGAGTCAAGAAGTGCAAATGTCAAAAAAAGAAGTTGAAAAAAGTAAATGTAAGAACAGTCCAAAAGAGAGCAGCCATGATAACAAGTTTGCAGTACGATGTATTCTGCAAACACCATCCTGTGTGGTGATACCTTCTGGAATTTGTTATGAATCCATAAGCTGCTTTCTCTCTAGCTATGTTGCAGATACAACCTATAATGCAGAATGTACTTAGGGAAATGTCTTGGCCCAATGTACGTGATGGCTGATGACTGAAAAGGAATCTAATTTGATGAAGTTCTTAAAGTTATCTATTTGGGAGATTTACATAAAAGTGAATGGACAGATCAAAAAGCCACAAGTCCATCATATTTGAAAGCTCCCATGCATCAAGTTGCTATCAACAGAAGCACTGTTTCCCAAGAAAACTTGAGGTTGTTCACCCTTGCTAAGCACTTTTGAAAAGAATGGTACCTTCCAAGGTATATAACAGTGACTGTGAGAGCAAACTTTGCTGTTTTTAACCACAAGTTTCATATAATTAATCCTCACATGGCATAGGTCATGCTGTCTTCAAATAACGTGTATGGTAGATGAGAAAAATCATGCTGTTTAGTCTGCAATTTTTTAATTTAAATAGATTTTTTCCTTTAAACCATATTTCATTATTCTACAGACAGATTGACTGGTTAATTGTTGGCAAACTCAGTGTGTGCTGTGTGGGAGGGTGTGTTTCTGGAAAGAGAGGTCTGTTTTAAATACTAAATTCCAAAGCAATTTTCACAGGAGGAAAGCAAGTACACCATATACTAACTCACTGCCTCAGCTGAATAAATTTTTGTGGGTATATGAAGCTGAACTAACAACAAACTTGTTTTTTATGGACAATGCTGAGCAGTGTCATACTGTGCATTTAGGAGATGAAGGCAGAGTCTTGGTAGACATAGCCATGAACCCTGTTTTAGTGGCCTATTCTTCAGCGTGAGCTAGCAATGCCTCACTCTACCTCCTTCCTCTCATCCACACAAGTAGCTCCACCTTTGACAAGCTGCACATGTTCTAACTCACTCCAAGGTCAGGTTGCCTGTCTCAAACACCAGCTGTTGGTATTCTGGATGCTGTCTTGAAGTACAAGAGCAGTAGAGGTCTTTAGAGCATCTCCATAGCAGATCAGGAGGTAGATATTTTCCAACATCAATTTAACATGGAAGTTTAAGGAACGTCCCTGTTTATACTGTTCTGTTGCATGGACGCTGAAATCTCTGGCTGTTTTAGCTACTCACTCATTATTCTGGCATTTCCTTTTTATGCAATTTATTCCACCTTCCACCATCTGGGCTTACAAACTTACTTCTTCAGCATTTACAGCTATGAAGACAGGTAAGAATTTGAGGTCTTCTGCTTTCTTGTGCAAAGCAAGGGTGTCTGAGGCATGCATTTTAAACAATTTTCTCAATCTTTGTAAAACTGGACTGAAATATTTTTAGTCTGTGTGAAATCCTGCGTATGAAATGCAGGAAGATGCAAGAACAGGAAGATGCAGGAAAATTCGAGAACAGGAAGAACAGTGGTTGAATTAGACATGCCTAAATAAAACCATGGACCACTAATATCTCTTTACACAGATGCAGTGATGAGAGCTTTTAGCCTAAGTTCATTTTGTTCTGTTGTGTTATTGCATGCATGATTTGAATGTTGTCTATCTGTACTTAAATGGATACAATATTTAGCACTGCAAAACTGAGTAGGAAAACCCCCCTGATTTTAAAGAATGAGAGGTAGAGACGTAGGGTGCAAGTGCAGCACTCTGGAGCAACTGGGAGCATCGGCAGCCTGTGAAAGCCATAGTGACAGAAAGAAACTCCTGACAAGAAAGTGTTTGTTTGTAGTATTAGTCATGCTTCATTATGTTTCATCAAATAGATCTATAGTGAAAATCAAGAATAAACTTTTCGTGCTTATTTCAATGCCGTGTTTATACAACAAGCACAACTGAAGCAACTGGAGCATGAAAATACATGGGATTTTTAACTTCTAGGGTGCTTAACTCTAACACGAGGTTTTTCTTGCTGGTTAAAACATATTTCCATATTTCACTGCTAGTATTCAGCAGTTCTGACAATTGATCCCACAGGACAATATTGGAATCCTTCATATGGTATTTCAAAGTTAGCTGAGTCAGGAAGCAGATTGTTTCTGAGCATATGATTGTTTCATTATTCTCGTAATGGCCATTTCTAGAATATTTACAGCTCTGAAATCATCCTGTTGTTTTAGGGGTACTAGGATGTAATTCCTTAAGATATTTGGATGGTGCATGTGCCTGTGGGGGCCATTGAGAATCAATTTCTTGAAGTGTTATATGAGATTTAACACAAACTGCAGATTTATGCTCTATTGAACCACATCTTCCTGCAGATTAAAGGTGCAGAATAATAGTTTTATTTTTTGCTTCTGCTTGCACAGCAGATGGAAACCTCTTTGAGAAGCGAATGAAGTATGTCCTCCGTGTAGCACCATTTTTGTGTTCTTCAAATTTCCAAGAACTTCAAGTTGGTAAGATTTCAGACTTTACGGCTGGGAGAAAATCAGGGAGAGTCATGACAAAATCCTTCAAAAGTTTAGTCAAAAATAGGATTTTAGGCTGAAAAACAGAAAATAATTTCAAATACACTGATAGATGCAGCTTGGGATTACTTTTTTCAGGAACAAATTGTCCTTGATACCTTTATATAGCTGCTGACAAAGTACAAGTTTAGCTCAAGTGACAGGAAGTCTCTTTTAATCTTTTCAACATTGTACTTGTTGCAGTAATGCTTGAGTTAGGGAGGAGCAGATCACACAAGTCCTTCAGTCCCAGGACAGGAAGAACCTCAAAACTTCATCTCTCATCTTGTGTTCAGGATGACCGTAAAACACCAAATTACCAGCTTCCAATTCATGTGACAAAGTTTATACCTTAAAAAAAAAATCACTTTCACAAAAGATTTCATTAGGTGTTGCTTTGTTTGCCTGTTGTGCTCGTGATCTGGTGTTGAGCAGTGATTGTAAATGAAGTTCTTGTCTTCGTGTCATCACATTGTACTAGATACATCGTTGAATCTGTGGTGGGTTTTTCTCTAGTTACAAATAATGGGAAGGATGTTTGTGTCCAGCTAACTGAGAAAGAATAATAGAGGAAGGCAGGAAAGGAGGAGGCATCGGGGCAAAGAGAAGCAGAATCACATCCATGTTTGCAGGAGAGTTACAAATTATCAGTCTGCTCCTGGTTTTGTTCTTCTGGATTCGCAAAGGGCTTGATATCTGTCTCCTGCACATTGTGTGTTTTTCTGGTCAAATTGCTACACAGGGCTGGTAACTGTACCTGGATTTATGTCTGCAAAAAGTTTCAACGCTGTGAGTCCTACTAGAGTTTTGAATGGGTCATACCATTGACTTTGGTTGGAGATACCACTGCTTAAAATCCACTGTTCCTAAAAGCAGCAAAAAAGGCTTTAGAAGACTAATAGTGTAACTGTTTTTTGGTAAGATCGAAAGCAAAGAGCAAAAGTCTAGGCCAGGGGCTCACTTTGAAAGACCAATGCAACTGACAACTTCTTTGCTCTGCTTTGTTGCCTTGCTAATTTTTTTAAGATATTTCTGGATCCTGTCATCTAGGTTTAGTATGCAATTCACCTTATGGACAAGGAATTTTCCACTGCTGCTGAGCACTGGGAGAGCAGTTGGCTGAAGGCTGGGGAGGGCAACAGGGAGAGGGCAGCACGTGGCGCCATCTTCAGAGCCAGGATCTCTTCGGGGAGGTGGGGGTGAGGCATGCTCAAGTCCTGATTCACTAATCCCTGACAAACAGTTTGAATTGCCTTGGAAGGGCATCAGTAATGCCATTAAGATGAAGATAAGTATAGCTGCTTAGTGCTAATCTTGTAAAATCTCTGATCCTGGAAAAGGAGAAGAGGAAACAGAGGAAAAAATCAGTGGAATTGAGATGAAATTTTAGTTGGGGCTCAGTGCACAATCTCAGAACTGAAGTGCCCTGAAAGCACTTCCTGGACTTCTGTGTGAATGGAAAGCTCTTCATTAAGTTTTCTTCCAAATACTGCATAAAATGAGCTACATGAGAATACCAAAATTTTGCTCTAATTTAACACTCACATTCCCTTGACTCTCCTGAATCCTGCAGTTTAGTGCGATGATGGCGGTAGATAATGTTTTAGGAAGTGCTTTGGAGGTGGCAAGATAGGCAGGGATTTATCAGCAGATAGATTGTATCCCTTGGCATCAGTTTGCGTCCCCCCAGTAAGTGATGGGCATCTTGGCTGTGCTGTGTCTTTCTGCTTTTTGTCCATCCCCACTTGATCCTCCCCCCATCCAGGGCTAAACAGATGTTGTCAGTTCAGGTGCCAAATGAAAAAAGGGGGTCCAAGAGGAAAGTAAAAATTGGAAAAATATTTCATTTTGATAGACAAAAAAACTTTTTGAGGTTCTTTTTTTGTTGCTGTTTTCTTTGCATTTAGCTAAAATGCTTCTTCCTGATCTCCCAAAAGTTTAATTTGGAGACAAGAAGAATCATTTGCTCTGTTCTTACTTTTGTGTATTGAAGTCTTCTGACCTTTTTTCTTTCTTTTTCTTGTTCAAATTTTAAAGTGTTCACAGTTCAAGGCTTGTGAAATGCAGCCTTTTCAACCCACTGGAGACAAAAGCCCCCTATTCCTTTCGTAAAGTTATGTCTTTGATACAAAAAGTAGCACCAAATCTCCCTTATTTTAAAATGAAGTTACTCTCAGCTGCACTGAAAAAGCAGCTCTTATTTTTCTACCATTCTGAACCTGAAGATCTGTAATGCAGAGTGAGGTCTGTACACAATATTAAAAATAATAATAATAAAAACCCAATCAAACAAAACTAACAGCTTTTTGAAGTTTTAACTTTTCCTCACTGTCTAGATTTGTGCTAGTGAACAACTAGAACAAAACATAGATATCTCAAAGTTTGCTATGCATACACTACAAATGCAATAGGTGAAGGGGAAATTTGAATACTACGACTGCATGTAGTGAGCTTTGACCTGTAACTGCAGCTCTGAATACACATTATGACTCAAAAGATATCACCAAATGCTTATTGTGGCAGTGCCTCTGCAAGGTTTTTTCATGCTGTCTCCAGGTAGCTGCTAGAGAGCACTTACTCTGCACTTACTCCGACCCTCTGTCTAGTTATGACTCTGCATGAAGAATAATTAGATCTTATTTAGTCTTTGGCAAATTAATGTGTACAGGAGAATTAAAAGGAAAATACAGCTTTTTCCTGTGAGATTGCTACTCTGAATGAAAATAACCTCTGCTGAAGAGAGCATCTGCAAAGAGAATCACAGAGATTATCAAAGAAGAGAATCTCTGTTTTCTGAGTCATTATCTTGTTGCTCAGAACACAAAGAGCAAACTGGACTGCTGATGCTGGACTTTGACTTAGTTCATTACAGGATGTTACTGGACTGTTCTTGGAAATGCTATAAGTCTATTCAAGTGTTAAAATACACTATGAGTGTCCAGCCATGGTTTCCAAACCAGATAGACTGCTTTTGAGAATCATATTGCTTTTCCCTGCCTGACCAAGAGCATGATGTTGATTTGTGGGTGACAGTGCAGGAGGTGTTCTGGCCCTTAGGGGAGGGGAAGCCTTTGTGGGAATGACACTGCTTTGAGTGAACCATAGGTACCTCCCACAGGCTGGTTTCGGGTGGGCAAGAGCTTACATGGGAGAACACTTGAAATCTTGAAGCTCGAAGCTCAACAAATCCAAACAAAATCAAAAACCTTTGGGAAAACACAGCTTGGAGGAAAAGGATGCGAGAGCTCTCACTTCTGCACATTGACTTAATTAGTTGATAGCTGTTAACAAAAAACAGTATTGGAAGTGTTTCACTGGGTATGAACTTTGGACTTTCTGGGTACAAGTTTAGCATAGAGGAGCCTGGTAATCCCTTCTCTTTTGTCCTAAGGAAATGGCAGCATTTCCTTCCCCTCCCATATGTATTCTTTTAATTCAGCACTATGTGGTTGAGCTGCAAGATCTGGCCTTTACGGCTCTCCTGAATGCTCTAGCTATGTAGTTCAGTAGCATTGCTTTAAACTGTATAATGAACTGTACTTTTATGGGAATGAATATACATTTCAAACATAATTCAGAGAAAAATGGGAGGTTTATATTTCCTTTATTGTAAATGCAGCCATTCTCTTTGTATTTGAAATTTTGATCTTAACGCAGTAATAACAACTTTCATCAAAAGGAACAAAAAATGTTGCTTTAGTTCATTCTAAGGGAAATATAAAGTTATAAGCATGAAATGAAAGCTGTCTTGGCCAATCTCTCAGCCAGAATAAATTCCAGAGCTGAAAGAAAATGAGTGAATTACAACTTATATTACATTTTCCTCACAGGCTTTACCCACATGATTAAAACCAAAACAGTCTTCTCAAGAAATGTGGTTTTTTTCCAATAAATGGCAAGGATTCACACTGTGAAAAGAGCAATTGGCCACTGAAGTAAGATATTACTGTATGTATTAGAAATCACAGAGTTAGTTTGGCTTCTTAGTTGAAGCTTATACTTGTTTGTTAGTTAAATAGTCAGTACCTTTAAAGCATTTGTAGTGCTCTACCTGATGTACCTAATGCTAAACTTTGTTCTAAAAACTGTGATTATGCAGAGATACATTAGAAAAACTGTGCCATCAGCTTTCAAACCCCCTCTGAGATGAAACCACAGATCTGCCTGAAACTCTTGTTTGCGTTCCTATAAAGGATTAAACTTACTTTACATAGTCAGATGTACCATGGTCAGCTTAATTTTGTAATTGAATTCTCTCAGATGCATTTTTTCCTGCTCATTACCCCATGAAGATTAGTGGGAGTTAACATAAAATAAGCTTAATAGATTAATAACATAGTGTTTGAAATGCTCTGCAACAGTTAGCTTGGACCTGCGCTAAGAGCACAAGAGCTAATATTTTCCTTTGTTGCAGTGCTCAGGGAAGCAGAGATGAAGTATCAGGATTCACTATTTGGATGCCATAAAACAGAGATAAAAAGATAAAAAAAAAGGTCTTTGTAGAAAATACTTTGGGTGATAACACTGGTTTAACAATACTAGTCATGGAACATTTACATGGATATTTGTTGTTAACACTGGTTTAACAATACTAGTCATGGAACATTTACATGGATATTTGTTGTTAACACTGGTTTAACAATACTAGTCATGGAACATTTACATGGATATTTGTTGTTTTGAAAGGCTTTCCTTAATCTTTGACAATATAAGCATAAGCTACACATAGAAGAAGGCGGAACATTCAGCTGTATCAAGGGATAAAGCAATATAGGTGACCTATGTGATAGTGAAGGATGGAGATAAGCAGTTTTTATCTTTACCAGGAGTCCATGGAGAGGTACAGAAACCATCTGCATCCTAAACCATTTTATACAAATCTACACATCAGTTACTCAGTTCAAGCTCTTTTTCAATACTGTGTGTGGTATTATTGATCAGAATCCCTAGCTCAGCTCAGGAAGTATTGGATGTCCCACTTTCTTCAGAATCAATCTGGAAACCTTCCTAGGGACACATCTGCTCCTTTAATTTGCTACCTAGATGAAGAATGTGTGAAGAAAATTAAAGCTGGAATAAACTTTAAACATCCTAAATTGATGCTGTTGTGGTAAAAAATGTGTGTAAAACAAGTGGAACAAACCCCAACAGCTGTTCTACTTTCAACCCTAAACTGTAACTGATGACATGCACAGGGGACCAGGCTGTGCTGCAGAAGCAATCCTTAGTTTCAATGATTTGTATCTGATGGAAGTGTTCTTCCATGGGTGCTATTTGGAGCATTATCAGTTACATTAAGGGAAGTACTTGTCTATATGAAGAAGGCTTCCTCAGGATTTGTTTTGTATTTTACTTTAAACTTTATATGTTGCATACAAAGAGAGGCCAACTTCCTGAACTTTCAGAGGCTTTACTACTTAGTATAGCCAGGGTATTTAGTAGAGGTCAAATATACTATAAGTATAAACCAAAAAGTGTATGGTTTGGTATTGAAGAAGTAATTTACTTGCCTGGAACTTCCTCCACTGTTCCCTTTGTCCTGGCGTCTTCTACGCTTTTTTTTACCATAACCTACCTTTATTTGGGAAGAGTTCCATTTAGGTTCCTCTATAGGTCTAGCTTATCCTAGGTCAAAGATTGCATCTTCTCTCCTGAGCCTTTGCAGGACGGTGCAAGACACACTTAAATTAGCTCTGCTTTTATTCCCACCTCAGAGCTCGCCTGCTTGTTCCTGCACTGCTACCATCCATCCTGTTTTTCAAGAGTACCTAATGGCACTGACAATCCTGGGTGGCTTGGTGGCAGGGAGCAGATCTGTGACTAATGCAGTAACTCTTAATCAGCTCACTTTAGCATTAAATCTAGCAGTGGTGTGGACTGCATACTTGCTGTAAGAAGCAGGGGAAATAATCCAGTGGGAGCCTCTACCTGGTTTTATAGGCCCACTGCCAACGTGTCATTTGAACTTCGGCTCATCTGGAGTGACTTGCTTCAGGCTGTGGAGGGAGTTAGCAGTCAGATTGTGGCCAGAAATTTATATGTCTTGTGGTCTTGTTGCTTAGCTCTAACAAGATCTTTTCTTAGTAGCACATATGAGAACACTTTTGCTGAAATTCTGCCTATTCCCTCTAAGGACATATTTTGGTTCCCTCTCCTTACCCTTTACTTTCTCTGTCTCAAAGTGTTCCACTCATTTCTTGTTTCCATTCCCTGTAACCACCTGGCTGCTGCTCACCTGCAAATCACCATCCTCCAGAAATTACCTTCTCTGGTTCTCTTTTCAGCCCATCTATCAGGAGCTGCTATGAGCAAAGAGCAATGTGCTTGCTTCAAGTAGGAAATATATGAAATATATACTTCAGATAGCTTTTTGCTCCCTTTTTTTGGTGGGTAGTGGCATGAAACCAGGATTATTGCAAATAAAACCTGGAACCTGTCTGTTTATTGCTTGCTCCTGGCTGTGCCGAGTACAGAATGGATGAAATTCTTGTCACTTTTTTCTGTAACATCAGCTACAAGATATTAAAAAAAGACCTTGGCAAGAGTTAAGATGCTTTAATGTAGCTAAAAGAGCAAAAAGGTGTTTTTATATTTTTCTTCTTTTTTCCCTTCCATCTCAGGAAGAAGATCATTAAGATCAGTTTACACTTCAAATGATCATGATGCTGCCTTGTAAGTATATAGTCTGGTCTGGAGTAACTGGTGTGGGGAAGTGTCAGTTTGTTTGTAAGTGCAGCTGCTGCTGTTGAATTTAATGAAATCTTGAAGGGAAATCAGTGTAATCATGACCTTATTTATTTATTTTTTCTGCAAACCAGATTTTCTCATAGCATTACACAGCTATTAGAAATAAGGAAATTTAATCCCTTTTTCATTACCTAGACTGTGTGTGTGTTGGAAGGGAATTGCATTGCAAGGCAAGTGCGTGGTGTGACTAGTTACAAACCTATAACCAAGTTCTAGAATATTAAAGCAGTTCTATGCACTTTCCACCTCAGTGACCCCAAGAATCAGTTCAGGTTAGTGCTGTTTGACAGAATAGATCCATTAAAGCTCAGCTTCCTGTGAAAATCTTAGAGCTACACATAAGTGAATCAGGAAAAAAATGTTTCTTCCCAGTAGATTTTGGGAGTAATCTTTCTTAATAGCAACGGTAGCTGGGGCACTATTACTGCACATATGCCAGAGTCTTAAATCTGTATTCTCAGCAATAGAGTTACAACTCATTAAATGGTGTTTTCACAAATGAAGTGCTGTTGCAACAACAAGTATTCTCCATAACCTTGACCTACCTTACAATGAAAATATGCCATGTAATATGACATGTGGACAATATTATCAAAGAGGAAGCATTATTTGCTTACCCTTGGAAACCGTATTTTCACCTGATGTTTTCATGTGAACATTAGTCTGCTTTATTTTGTTTCAGTTTTATTTGGTGATTTATCTTAAAATGGTACCTTTTCTGCTCTTCATCCTGTACAAGTACTTTGGGTGCTTGCAGTAGCACCCACAGCTGTAGCTGCAAATGAAAAGCAGACTAAATGTGTCCAGTCTCTTGTTTCTGCAACAAAGAGTGAGGATGCACAGAAATGCCTTTATTCAAATCACCATGTACAGAGGTTGTTCTTATTTTCTTGACTTGAAGTGCTACTTCCATTTTCACTTTTCTGCTTGAGTGAGAAGATAACTGATGTGAAGATGAGCAGTGGTGGAACAAGGGTTAACATCTTGGAAAAATAACTATTTGCCATGTAACTGAACAGAAAACTTTTAAACAGAATATTATTGTAGGAAAGCAAAGATATGAACACTAGAAAATATCTATATCTGTCACCTAAATCCTGGGTCTAGCTGACGGTTTGATATTGTTATGCTAGTGAATAATAGTCTCTAGTGTGTGCGGTGCATCAGCTCTGTCACATACATCTGCCATCATGCCTGGGTGATGTCGAGGTGTGGATTTCCTGGATTTGAGGGCTTCCATCTCCCTCTGTTAGCAGTACCTCTTGCTACTTGATGAGGGAAGGGCTTAGCCTCTGGAGACCCTCTCCTGCTCCATCACTGCTGCAGCTACATCCCCTTCCTATAGAAATGCAAAGCCAAAACAGAAAAATAGGCAGAAGGCTGCAAACTCCTCCTAATCATTGGCTCTGGGAGCAGTGTCTAGGCAATATACCAAATTTTCACTCATGCTGCCTGGGTAACCCAAGGGTGGATTATGATCTACTTCATGCCTTCTGGAAAAACCATGCCATGGGCATCTCTAGTCCCTTCTGATTTCAATCTAAAATGTGTCTTGAGTTGGTAAGAAAAACACCTCTTTATTTTTTAGTTTCCTAGACCACCGCCTCTTGCAGCTTTAAGCTCAGCACTTTCACCCTGAAATATTATTTACACCCATGCTCTTACTGTTTTAAAAATAATACATCATACAAGTATTAGTGCATCAAGCAAGAAAAATATTACACAAAGAAAGCAGAATAGCCTTAATTGAGCAATTTAGTATTTGTCTAGTCAGTGTGATTAACTCTTGTCCCTCTAACCCCCTGAAATGATAGCACTAACAAATATTGCAAGGCATTTTCAAATTACATGAAATGTTCCTTTGATTACATTAAAGATAACACATTTTAAAACTATTCCTGCAGAAGCTGTTCCTCACCAGTGACAGCACTGATCAATTTGCCTTATCTTTCCCTGCAGAAATAATCTTTGAGTTTCCTTGAGTCATCGTTTGATCAAAGTGCATTTGCGATTGGGTGATTCGAGCGGTCTGAGTCGTCATCTTAATGTAAAGGTCCTGAGGGAAAGAAGAATGAGAATGTGCTTATGCGTAAGGTAATAAATTGATCTGAGTATGTGGATAATTACATACAGGTAGCAAAGAGCAAAAGGTGGTGGTGGGCAAAACCCATCCTGTTCTTAAAAGGCTTGATAAAGACCTGTTTGAATTGTTATGTTTCCAAGAAAACCAAATCATGACTAGTAATTAGTGCTACCTGCAGGTGTTTGCAGGAGAAGAATGACTCCTGGATAACAAGGGCAGGACAGAGAAGTCAAGTGCTCTTGTTTCTTCCACAGTTTATAGTTTCTTTGTAAAATTTACTCCAAAGGAAGAAACCAGAAGTATTGCCAGTGCTGGTCTGATGAGCTATGAAGGCATGGTTGGTTTGTACTCCCGTACCCACACTTGTTCACCAGGGGAAGCTCTGCGGTCCTCTGGGAAGATTTGACCAGAGAAGCAATAGCTGATTTCCTGAATTCCTTGTGTGTGTTCTTTTGTATGCTATTCCTCCAGTATTCCGTAAATTCCTAGCAAATATTACGTAGTTTTATAATGAAATACTTACCTTTTAAGGGAAAAGCTCTTTAAAAGGGCTTGAAATGTTTCCAGAGATTGCATAATTTACCAAATTAAAGAATTTAAAGTGGTTACTAGGAGCAGGTCAGAAACATTAGCTCTTGTTTTGTTCTTGAATGTTGGATGCTGATGTTTTCATGTATTTCCACGAAAACTTGAAATCTTTTTTGTTCTAATAAATTTCCTTAAAATAAAACTTCATGAATAAAAGATAGTTTCCTTATTAAAATGCACCTTCTGAAGAAGTTCAGTCAGCAGTCTTTTCTCTTTTCCTTCTTATTAATTTTATTATACATAAATAAAATTGATAGCAACTCCAAAGGATGAAAATTAGTATTAAATTATTATTAGCATGATTTATTAGCATAAATGTTGTGTAGCATTATGTTGGGTTTGATGGCAAAATTAAGAAAGAATGCAACTTCTGCACAGAGCAAACCAACCAAAACCTTAAAATCCAAAAAACTATCCAGAAAAGTTTGAAAGCCTTTTTGGTTTCCTCTTAGGTTTTTCCTTCCTGGTCTTCCTCATAAAGTAGGTTACCTGAGCAATAACTCGGCTCAGGAATCTTTTCCTGTCTAGTAAGTAAATAATGATGCCTTTTTCCAGTTGAAAACCTGTAAGTCAAAGAGCAGTATCCTGAATAATGGGATGTCTGAAAATGCATGCTGCAGAGGTTTTGAAAATAGTGGTCATGCAGAACAAGAGTTCACTCTCTGCAGATCCACATTATCTTATTTAGACATTTGCCTTTTCTCAAATTCAATTACACGTAAGCAAGATGCTCATTGCAACAGCAAGTGTATATAGTATACATCTGTACAAATAGGTATATGCGTGTATATATATGCACACACACGGGCTTCTTCAAAGGAGACTAATATATCCCTGTTGTTTATGTAATTCCAGTGCTAGCTGCAAGGACAGGAATTTGCAGTCTCCTGTTAATGTTTCCAGATGCCCCCAGTCTGCTGCCATGGGACTACAGTCCAAAGTAGGCGGTGCCTTCCCTGTTAAATGAACCGAAACAGGAATCCAAATCTCCTAACTAACAGCCTTTTTCAGAAGGAAAAGCAGCTAGTCATCCCAATTACTTGACATTAAATAATACAATGAAATGTCAGCATCTTTCTGCTGGGAAAAGAAAAATCATTTAAAACATATTAGGGTAAAGTAAGGTAAGTTGGTCTGATAGGAGCTGTCAGGTTACTTCAAAGCACAAAAGACTTCCCAGTAATAAAGCACATTGAACAGAACATGAGTATAGAATTTAAGATGCAAAATAAAAGCCTTTAACAACCCTTTACAGCTTCATCTTAAATTTACAGACAGTTTCGGGGATGAGAAGTTTCGTATTAAGACCGCAGCTTGGCAGACACCAAGGATTTGAAATCTAAAGCTTGAAATTCTCATAAATCTTTCCATTAAGCTCTTTGACAAGTTCCAGAAACTCAGACAAGTGGATCTGCTCTCATTTATGTGCTACCTGACAGTAGCTAATAAAAGCGTCCTACTTCCTCAGAGGTATATAAGAAATGTAAATTGTTTTGAGACTTCTCTAATTTACACATCACATTTACTGATGTATGTTTCAGTTTTGCACTTTTCTATTAAATGAGCATTATGGCTTGGGGGGGAACCCTGTAAAATCCTACACTGTGCTTCATATATACGCTTTCTGGTGCAATTCTACCTAGTTATTAATACTCTCTAACATTATTCAGCATAATATCCAAGAGCCCCAAGAGTAGGAATAATTGCATATTGTGAACATGAGAGCAATTCGTGCACTAACTTTGGTTTTCTCATGCTATGAGATATTTAAACAAATAGCAAGCTTCAAGCATGAGTAATCCTGATGCATTGCTAAATAAGAAAAGATTTTCAGTGAAGGAGAGAGAAAAATGTGAATTTAAGATTAAGCATGCATTTATCTTGATGTATATGTTGTGGCTCATTAATTCATCTCTGCACTTGCAGACTACAACACAAATGACATTTTGATTATCAGATGCTGCAAATTCTTCCCCTAAATGTGTTACTCTGTGGTGCAGGAAGGCTGAAAGAGCTGAGATTGAACACGAATTGTAGAAATAACTCAACCACCTTGAACATTGCAGTGCAGCATTGGAGTGATCATGATGAAGGGATATATTGAAAATTCCTGTGGGGAAACAGGTTTAGAATAGGCTGCTGCTTCATAACTTACAGCACCTCAGATATTTCTTCTATCTCTTCCACACAGGGTATGTTTTCATCATTGCTACCTGGATATAAGGAACACAGCGGGGTTTTCCCCCCTCTAACTCATTGAATTTCAGTTTTTATACTGAAATTTTCCAAGTTACTCATGGGATTTTCCTGATGGAATTTAGTCATGTAGTTCCTCTTAAATGACAAAGTAAGTCCCCTGAGTCATTGGATGACTTTCTAAATCACAGGCTTCATGCTCTAAAAAAAGTAATGATTTCACTAAGGTTGGGTACATCAGTTCCCCATACAGCATATTTTTTTTTTGCATGTATTTTTCTTACCTAAAAAAGGAAAATAAGGTTTGCTTTCCTCTATGAGCAGAATTCTAGAAGGCAGATTTCCCTCACAAGATATGACATGGTGCATTGGAAAAGCTTGAATAATGAAAGCAGTAAACAGAAGAAACGCGACTGGCTGCTGGGTTTTGGTCATAGGCATTCATCCCCTATTCCTAAAGCAATATGGGTGCACAAAGCAAGAAGCAATTGCATGCTGCTAAGATGACATGTCAACAACGTCTCTTTATAAAATTTTGTCCTATAAGTTTCAGGTTATTATTTAGATTACAGTGAGCCATAATTATAATAGAGTAGTAGACAAAAGTAGAATTAATATAGAATCATAGAATAGTTAGGGTTGGAAAGGACCTTAAGATCATCTAGTTCCAACCCCCCTGCCATGGGCGGGGACACCACACACTAGACCATGTCACCCAAGGCTCTGTCCAACCTGGCTTTGAACACTGCCAGGGATGGAGCATTCACAACTTCCTTGGGCAACCCATTTCAGTGCCTCACCACCCTCACTGTAAAGGACTTCTTCCTTATATCTAATCTAAACTTCCCCTGTTTAAGTTTGAAGCCATTACCCCTTGTCCTACCACTACAGTCTCTAATGAAGAGTCCCTCCCCAGCATCCTTATAGGCCCCCTTCAGATACTGGAGGGCTGCTCTGTGGTCTCCACACAGCCGTCTCTTCTCCAGACTGAACAGCCCCAACTTTCTCAGCCTGTCTTCATATGGGAGGTGCTCCAGCCCCTGATCATCCTCGTGGCGCTCCTCTGGACTTGCTCTAACAGCTCCATGTCCTTCTTGTGTTGAGAACACCAGAACTGTACACAATATTCCCCAGTGAGGTCTCGCGAGAGCAAAGTAGAGGGTCAGGATCACCTTTAAAATAATTAAAGCTGCATTTATCTCCTTGTAGAGGTGAACATATTTTCAGTGCCTGTTATCTATTTCAATGGCAGTTGCAAAATTCCAATTAACATTCAGGTTTTATTCCTATATTCAGGCAGCTCAAGACAGTTTGGAGTAGATGCTGTTTCCAGGTTGTTTGTTACTTCTGTTAGAGTTTAACACCAGCTAATTATCTTATGTGGCTTATTATCTTTCCTTACATGAACAGTCCCCATTGGCCTTACTGGGATTGCTTGCAAGTGGCATGGGATAAATAATGCAATATTCCTGGCATTGTATATCCAGCCCCATCTCTACAAAGGTCAACAGGACTTTGATACATCTCTGGCACATAGACAGGCAACACTCAAAACAGGCTAATTTGTATTGTGTTTATTTATTGATGCTGATACAACGAAAGCAGAAGTAAAATTTGAAGAGGAATTTCCATGAATGAAATGTGCTCAACTGCTTCTCAAGGAGGGGAAGAGAAGTGCAAGTAGAAAACCTGTAAAAGAGAATGAGGGAAAAAAATACCCAAAATCCAGAGTTCTGATGTCAAATAAGCACTGACAATTAAACACCATAATATTAAGCCCCCCACTTTGTTCATACAAAAAGTAGAGCTGAATGGGTAAAAACAATTAAAAGGCAAAATATAAAGCATTTTTCTTTCTACGTAGTTTTGCTACACACTATGAAAACTCACTTTCTATCTATGTTTAGTGATTTCATTCAAATAGTAAAATTCTTGCAGATGATGGGCAATATTATTGCATTTATGTACTGCTATGGCTTTTGGGGTTGGATGCCTTAATGTATTATGTTGCAAAGCAATTCATTCTGCTTTTTTAATGAAAGTAATTTATACAAAAGCGCCTAAACCTGCTCCCGTAGAAAGGGGGAAGAATATCCTCCTTGCTTCAATACAGAAGGGAACAAGCCTTTGCAATGTTATGCATCTGGGGATCATAGACATTTCCATAAAACCTCTTATTTTCCTATGCGCTTGGGTGAATGAAGAACAGGAAGACAATGTTCAAGCTTAAATGAAAAACTAGTAGAGAAATATCAATTCAGTTGTCTAAGTAGTGGATAACATTTCTTCCAAACAGTCAGTAAGCAGAATAAGTGGGATAAAAGCTGAATCGTTAAAGTTTGCATAGAAAAGAACATAGAGTATCAAAGATATGCTTTGCAAAACAGCTGTGCTGGAAACAAATGTATACCCAAGTAAGCCAATAAAAGGTTGACTGAATACAAAATACTGGTTATCGTATGCCATTACAGACTAAAGAGAGTCCCAAATTCCCCTCCTGTCCTTCGTTCATGTAAGGTATTGCACCTTGAGTGCATTAGAACCAGAGGTGTCAGCTCACCTGGACTGGAACAGGACAAGCCTCACTTGGGGAAAAACTCTGACAGTGTTTCCTACCAGGAAATGTGAAGCTTATTAGTGACTATTCGGTTATATATCAGTGTCTCACATCTCTGAGTAAAAATCCTAAAAAGCAAACCAGATTAAAAGGGTGGAAGCATGGGATATACAAGTCTTGAGTAAGAGTCTGGGATCTGTGCATTGCACTGAGCATTGGCTAGTCTTTTCTGAACCTACATGGGATATACAGCTGTCTGTTGTTGTTCAGCCAGTTGTTCAGTCATGTGGGCTGTGAAAACGGTTTGCTTCCTTCAGGAGATACATTTCAGACTTTAAGGGCTTGGCTAGAATGGAACTGAAGGGAATGAGTGCTATGGTGGCAAACCTCAACCAAACAACCAAAGAAAGTCTTCCCTTTGATCAATGCTACTTATCCAGTAACGGACCAAATAATTTTCTCTACATTATTTGCTTGTTGCCTGAATTTAGATGGAGGGAAAAAAGTTGCTTTCCAGCATTGTGGAATCACAATAACTTGATATATTCCCTCACCAAAATGTCATATATTCTCTCATCCTGCAATTAATCTTGTAAAAGAGCAAACAATGACATAGAATTAATCAGCTGCTGTGACAAAAAGATTGTGATGGAAAGATGAACACAGCTAAAATTAATTTTATGAGCGACAGCTTGAAGCCTAAACAAGTGGAAAACATGGTGCAAATTGTACTTAGCTTCAAGAAAGGGACTTTAATGAGAAATGCAATGGCACACCAATACTAATCAGTTATAAAAACAAGATCTACCTTGTGAATACCCTTCATATTCCTGCGTTTTCCCTTCTTTTGTACAGCACACTGGAGGGAAGCAAAGATTGTGCTGCACTAATCACACAGAGCAAGCCACAGAGGTGAAGTGCTGGTGCTTTTTGGGGAGCATTTGAGTGGATTTGTGCTCATGTGCAAATGACTGAGGCAAAGTCCTTTGGCATAGGCTTCAGGATTACTGAAAATAGGAAGTGATTAAACTTTCCATGTGTTCTCTGTTCATTACTAGTCATGAGATAAACAGAAAGTGTCCTGTGAGCTGTCTTTGTCTGTCACACGCTGACAGCTGTCAGGTACGGAAAGAAACCTTGGGATCCTCATGCAGGCATCATTCTGCAGCTGCAGACAGGACAAGCATCAGGGAACTCACATGAATGTCAGCTGGCATTCAGACCCTTAAGCTTTAGTTCCTGGCTGTAATACAGCGGGTGCTATCACCGTGTTATATTTAGGGATGTTAAACTTTGGATGTTTTGTCTATTTGGAGTTTTCTGGTGTGAGGTTTTTAGAGCTGAAAAGTTTCTGTGTTGCTTATTTCCTTGCACCTTCAGAGAACATTGCACCTTCCCAAAACGTGCATGCTTTCCAGTATTGCCAGGATTGATGGCAGCCAAGGAGGAACCTGATCACTCCTTGCACAGGTTACTGCCTGAAGGGAAATTAACCCTCCCCTGATGCAGCTGAATTTCATCTTGGATAACAAAATGGGTGGGTAGATTCCAGCTATTTCTCATGTTCTGCTCAGCTATTGTTTATCTGTCCTTGCCCCTGCTAGTAACTAAAATACTGCTGATTTCATAGCAATGAAATAGTATCTTTACTTTTCCTTGCAAGTGTTCTTAAAATATCACTGTGGGTTTTTCTTCTTCTAAAGTTTAAAAGCTTGACTGACATGTACAAGGATGCAGTTTTGTTCAAGGTAACTTTCTAACGTTTCCATTTTTGAGGTTAAAAAGGCTGTTTCACTCGGAGTTCCTTTGATGCTTCAGTTTTTTACAAGTTAAAGTGTAAAGCTACTAACTATTTAAGTAGTTGTAGTGATGATAATAAAATGACTTCTCTTGGTTTTCAAACCTGCTTCAGAATTTGTGAAGATCTGTACAAAACTAAGCCCACAAGCTTCCTTGTAAAGGCAGTAAGCTGTCTTTAAGTTTTGTGTATGTAGGATTTATTCTTGGAAAAAAATACTTGGTAGAAGTACTATGAAATGAGATATATAGTTTTAAAAGTCTTTAGGAATAATGAAGTACTTCACTGTGATAAAATATGATTGATTGGCTCAAAGAAGGCTTGCTGTATGTTTCACTGTCTCAGAAGCTGTATTGTCAGCTGATTAATGATCATGTATTTTTCTATGATTCCTTAGAATGGTAAAAACTGTACTAAAAATGGACCTTAATATGCAGGTGAAAATAAATGCCTGAAATGTGATACATATTAACAGTGAATATATTGAATCTTAGTCTCCTTTTTTGCTTTCCTGATCCAAATCCTATGGACTCTAAAAATTGAGATAATTTAGTAGATAACAAAATGTGACACATGGAATGATAGGGCTGACTCCCGTGCAACACCCTACTTAAGCAACTGAGATTTTACTGACTTCAAAAGAGGTCCCTCTTGGGTGCTGCTGGCAGAACAGGGTTCGTAATCAGCTCTGTGCATCTGCAGCCTGCTCCCTTCATTTCTTGACATATGCTTGCTTCCATTGCATCTTTTCAGCCTTTTTGAGTCATGTCTTATACATACAATTAAGCGACAAAATCTATTCCTTGCCCACCTAAGGTGAGATGAGCCATTACAAAATAATTTCTGAACGGATCTGTCACCATTGTGCTATATTCAGCTTCTGATTCTTAAATCCAGAGATTTGGGAGAAAAATAAGATACAGCAAACCAATGTCCTCCTCCCTTCCCTCCCAAATGTTAGTTTTGTCATTTTAAGAAAAATCACTCTAATCATACCAAAAGATGTATGTCAAAACAGCAAATATACTATGGTTGTTGAACATCCAATGATATATAATTTCTTTTCTTTATCTGAGAGTCATTTTTTCCCTTCAAGTCTGCTCTATTCCAGGCAACTTGATTCCAGTTACTTCAAATGCTCCCTATAGGTCATGTTTTCTACACCTACAGTCATCCACCCTTTTCATTTTAATTTTAAAAAATTGAGAGACATGAAACAATATGTTGCAACCAACAGAGCCGCAGCTGACTTAACCTTAACTCCTAGTTAAAGCTGGGTAAAATGGAATGGTTACTTCTTGTATCTGCCAAGAAACATTCCAGTTTACACATCTGAATATAGTGTTATTCTTTTTCTACACTGGCATATGTATGATATGAGCCAAATTCCCACCTTCTCAGTTACTACAAATATTTCACAAGATGGGTATCTTTTCCTGTTCTTCACTGTTCCTGGAGTTCATGTGCTGAAACTCTTTGAAGACCATGATCTCCACCCAACATACCTCAGTTTCCTTATTTTTACAGGAACTAAAACCTTCTCTTCTTATTTTCACTCTTCTTTTCTTTTTATGTGTATTTTATTAACATCCTTATTTTAGTTGTACTGCTTAGACTATGACAGCATAAAGAAAGCTTTTTATTAAGATACAAGAACCCTCTCCTTTTAATTGAGTGTAATTGCAGGAAAATGCACTCGATTGGATGCAGCTCTTCATGATCAAGGCTGCCTCTAGACTCTCTCACCATAAATAACCTGGCCTGTGAGCTGCAGTAGCTCATCTTTCTCCCTCATGTCTCTCCCAGGGGATACAGCTGTACAGTGACATCTGCAGCTAAGCTCATCACACTGTGCACTGAGGTTGAACAGTAATGAAGCTGGGAGAAAGCTGAACTTTTCAGTCTCTATCGTACACTGTCAATCAGCAAAGGAGTAAGGCCAGTGATACCAAAATGGGGAGATAGCTGTGAAGTTAAAATCATAGTGAGGATGGGTTCTAAAGCTTTCAGTTACAACAAAACAAAAAACTCCAGCAGAAGTAATCTAAACTTCTGGAATGGAGAACAAATTTCAGGGTGACTAAAATTTGAGTTGAGTTTCTACATTTAAGCTTCTCTCTGGTTTATAAAATCACTTTTCAGCATAAAAGAGTAGCAGATGTGATTATAATTTCCCTGTGACTGTTCCACCTGCTGTATTGATTTATCTGTCTCTTCCTTCTACTGGATTTTGTTCCCATGGTTTTATTTTTCTAAGTAAAAAGATGTAATCAATCAATTAAAAAATTCTTATCTTTGATTATTTCTGCAAACTCCTCTCAGAATTATACTTCAGGTTTACTTTGAAGCTATTTCAGTTTACTTTGAAGCTGTAGTTTTTCAGACCTTTCTGGAATTCATCAATATTCAGACAGAACTACGTATGTGGTGTCTGGGTTCACAGCTCAGGACAGCCATTGCAAGCATGTTCTGATCCTCTGAAAGCTTTGAGGGTTACCAATTGGCTCAGGAATGACTACCATCTTCTAGTCAATCCTCACAGCACCAGCTCTGGTAGCAGCCTTGGCAGCAAGCAGCTGAAGGAAAGGATGATCAGAACAAGATGACTTTGAAGAAAAAAGATAGTGTTGACTGTCCATAATCCACAAAACCTCAGGACAATGCAGCTGTAGATCCCCTGTCACCCCAGCAGTGTCAGTATTTTGGAGGGAAGGAGGGAGAGAAAGAAGGATTGGAGAGAAAGACCCCACAGGAGAATGAGAAACATCTGCTGCTCCTGTCCCTTGCGGCCCTGGCATATGGACCCTCATGAGTACCGGACTTTCTGGTCCGCTTTTCAACACATATTTGAGAGCTCTGGGGGTCTCCTTGCTCCAATATTCTGTGGACACACAGCTGTAGATGTCTGCTGCAACAGATGCGCTCTCCAGATGTCCCTGGGATTTAAATGGAAGTATATGCGGAGTGGCAGCCAGCTACACCCAGCTCCAGAGGAAGAGGATGATAAAAAGGGAGTGCTCTGAGAGCTTGCCTTAGTGTTGGCTTCAAATCATTGTTCTTCTGCTGTCATTGAAACAGACTGGAAGGTTCTGCAGATGAAGGAGAGACTTTTCCTCACAGTGTCCGTGGGAGCCTAAACATATCCAATACACTGGTCAACGCTAGGCTATGCTAGTGCAAGTGTAGGAGGTCTAAAGTCTGACAGATAGTTATAGGCTGACATGATAGTGGTTGAGCACAATGTAATTCTTCAGTCCTTTTTGTTTGTCCAGCCTAGCAGTATTAATGTCTCCTGGCCAAGTCTCATTTCACTGGTATGTTTTTTCACCTATTTTCTGTAACCTTTACTCAGTATTTCTCCACTCACCCTAGTCTGGTAGAGTATGGTAAAGGCTTTTGCACATAGGATATGAATGTTTTAAGGATGAGAGGACTTCAGTAGAGGAACCAAAATGATAATTACTGGAGTTCTCTGTTGTCTTTCAAATGCCCTAAATCTGTATAATTCAGAGCTTTATCTGGCTGCCCTTTTTCATATCTGTATTATTGTTGTGATTGATATGATTATTAATATGAGTAAGGATTGAAAGATCATCCCTAATATGTTTTAGGAGTGCATTTTAGTGCTGCTGGAAGCCTGTAGTTTGTAGCTGTAGAACGTAAGTTGCTCAGCTGTAGAACTGAGTGTTGCTGGCTGCAGGTTTAATGTGCTTGGTGAGGTTTGGAGATTTTGGGGTAACTGCTTCTTTTTTGGATGATATATTCATAATTGATAAAAAATGCTGCAGAATAATTAAAAAAGCCAGTAGCATATGTTCTTTTTCTCAAGGCAAGGACCTTAATCGTGCATCATTTTTCTATATCTGCCGTGAGATCATAGGTGCTGACACTTTTGAGTTCTTAGATATTTTGCTTTGTGTAACTTCAGTAATTAGCTGAGTATGAAAGTATCCCTTGGCAAAAAAACCCAATATGAAGCTAATGCATCACTTAAATTTCACCCACACCTCATTTTGAGAACTCAACTGGTGTTTATGCATGTTCTGACCTTTTTATTAGAGGTGAGGAGCAGAACATTTCTCATACCTAGAAATTGTCCTTGGTCTTAGATGAACAAATTCCTATATACATATTCCTGAATGAATAAGACAGCGTGCAAGAAATAATAAATGATAATCCCAAGCATATCTTTATTTTATTGTCCTTTTTTTGTTGTTCCTCTAACTTCTCCTTTTTTCATAGGAACAAGTAAACTTGATTGTTTACTTGCAATAGAAGTAATAGAAGAAAGATAAGAGAAGAAAAAAGCACCACACAATCCACACACGCTCATGCTCCCCCAATTAAGAATGTTAGCACTGCAGACAGTTTGAAGATGGGTGAAGCGAGGAGCTGGGAGGTTGGGTTTTTTTCTTGTTAGGATGTGATTGATGACCTGCATTCTTATTGTGTTTAAATGCACCAATAAATAAAATAGAATGAAAATATGGTTCTAGCCCAAAAATAGTTTCATGGGGTCACTTTGACTTATGATTGCTGTTCTATTTGTCATTGTTGCAAGTCCCCATTAACCAGTGTGGCCACTCCTGCTGGACTGTTTTTCATGTCAATCATCTGCTAACAGCAGCAGACTCCCATTTTAAACAGTGGGTCTTTTGTTATGAGAAATCTTTATCTTCAAAACAGTTATCTTTTAAATTACCATCATGGAAAGAATGAGGGGGGAGAAGGCTTATTTTCCAATTTTTTTTTCCTCCAAGAGCTTGTCTTTTATGCATAAAGCCTCTGGAATGAAAGGTACCATTAACACAGCATCAAAGAATCCTGAGAAAGAATAACCTTTTCTCAAAGCCAGGGTGGCTATTTAATGAACAATTCACTTAATTTTTAGTCACCTTCTCCTTTCAGATGAAGAGCGATAGAAATGCATGTCAAAGAGACCAATCATGGTAAAATCTCTGTCCAACAGGCAAAGTCTAATAGAAAGAGATGATAGTACAAAGGACTGAAAAAAAGCAGCTCTTCTTTCTGAAAAAAAGCAGCTCTTCTTTCTTTTTCTCTCTTTTGTTGCGAGCACAAAGATAAGTGCATGGCAATCAGATGATTTTAATGAACAATCCAGTTGTTTGGCCTGGATGGTATAATTCCAGATGCAATCTGTAGAAGCTGTTTGAATATGAACTGGTTCCTTTAACAATTTTCACTCCTCTGGCAGGAGCATACTGCTAGCTGTCAAGGCAGTCCTGCAGTGGATCTGCTTTCTCTAGAGGATGCAGGCAAAGATGTGTGAGAGAGCAGTTGCAAGAAAAAACAGGTTTGAATGCTTTTTCCTTCACACACTTTGTAGGGCCTCAGTTTTATAAAGTGTGCAGGACCTGCCTGGTTCTGAGTGAGAAGTTCCATCTGCATTGAATATAGCATGTGTGGTGATTATAAAAATCCCCAAGCTAAAAATTCTACTGTGTGTAATCAAAATCATACGCAAATACAGAGGCATAATGTGATCTTTTTGGTTACACTTATTAGCTTATTTTGGGGATGTCTGTGTGGCAGGCGTGAGGTAGAAGTTGGAGACAGAAGGCCACTGGTAGGAGTAATCAACTGTGATGTTACAAAGACATTCAACTGGTCATGTGAAAAGGCTATTTTTAGCAAACACATCTCTTAAAATTCCAGGCAAGTTTTAAACAAGTCAAGATTTGTGAAGAGCATTTGCTGTTAGTCACTGTCCTCTTTCCCTTCTCATTACTTTTGATGGCATATCAGAAAATTCAGGCTTCAAGCTGTATTTTTCCCCCAGAGTGGCTGCTTTTCTCTTCTTTCCATCTTCAAAATCCAAACAAGTATATGCAAACCCTGAACATTTATGTAATCATTCCAATATTTTCTCAAAAGCAAAGTCTGGAAAAGAGCTCTCTATATAGAGAAGTTGAGAGGACTTCAGTGTTTGAAGAACATCTATATTGTTGACGTAATTATAATGTTCCTTTTTTCTCCGTAGTGGTTCTATTATTTGTAATGTTACTTTTTTTCTTATGAAATGAATTACTCCTCTTGTTAAAGAGATTCAGATCTACTAACTAGACCCGAGGAAGTGAAGCAAAAATCTTATTCATCACTTAAAACAGCTTATAGCGAAGTATGGAAATAATAACTATTTGGAAAATTGCTTTCCATGGTTAGTACTTTGTGTGTACTTTGGCCTGGGCTTATGTTGGACTCTAATGAGAAATTTATAGTTGTATGCCTGAATCCAACAGATTAAATATAGGCATTAGAGGTTGCCTGGATCATTGTACTTAATTCTCATTTACTGCAAAAGCCTTATTTTCAGCACTCTGTTTCAGTAATTTAGTTCTGAAGGAGCCTTTCTCTGCTGGACCTGCATATGAAGAGCACTCTAAACTTTTTAAGGTGTTGGGCTTCTCACTCCCCCAGCTGCCTGTGCTGAGGTATTAGATTTGGAAAGAATTGGCACCTTTATGTGCCACAATGCACTGGCTTAGCTCTGCAGCCTGTACTCAATGGTGACAGGAACATCCTATGAGTCCTATGAGGGACTCTTAGGATATTGTTTCTAAAGGAAGTTTAGCTTGTTGTTATTATTATTATTATATATTTGCCTGTCTTTTTTCAGTCAGGGTTCTGTTTTGACTGTTTTTCCTCACTGTGAATCTTAAGCATAGCACAGTACAGCAAATGCAGATTTCAGTTCTTTGCCTTTAAAGATACACACGCATATTTCCAGCTGGGAAATTAGGGATCGATGTGTGACATTTTATTGATACAGTAATCAGAAGTAGTTAAAAAAAACGAGTCATGAATAAAAATGTAACAAAACCTACAATTAAAATACATATTTTATCCATTTTATCTAGCCTTCTTATCAAAATGATAATGCTTTGCCTGATTTGAAATGTTAATTGTGTACTGTAGGTAAAGGATCAAGGGAAACTGTATGTGCATGAAAGCGTGGCTTGGCATATGACGCATGACCTGCATTTCCCAGCTGTGTGTGGCACTGGGCTGACAAAGCAGCTCACAGGTTTGAGATGAGAGCTCCTTGTATGCAGCTCTAAACTAGACCACATTCTCCCACCCTCCATCTCTTTTGTTTTCAACCCAAGCAAATACATTTTGCTTTCTGATTATAAAATCCAGCCATATGTAAGATCTATATATATTTGCAATTTCTCTTGTATTTTTCTTATCCTGTTTCTGTAGTCCTCAATTAAGAAAATCCTGTATGAAAGCTGTTTGGTCCCTTTCCTAATGAGAACTACTACAGTCAATTTACTTGGCTTACTATGAACTTGTCTGACTCTTTTGGTAATAGGAAAAGTTTAAATTCACAGTCATACTGGTCTCTTGAACAGAAAAAGACAACACCTGCTGAAAAATGTTATAGTCTAAGCACATGAGTGCTGGATATGATGGATGTTGACAGATAGATGTGATTAAACAAGGTAATAGGAAGATATTTGTCAGCATGATAGGGGTTGATCTTCACATCCCAATAGGCAGACTCTGATCAAGACTTCTTAAAAGCCTTATGAAGATTAAAAAAGAGGGGTTTTGAGAATAAACAATAAGGTTGTCTAGCAAATTTGGGGGGATTTAAGTAAGGAAGAAGGATGGTGAGAAAGATGGTGATGTGTCTTTTAAAATTTGGCACACAGATGATGGAAGGAAGGCTTGTGGATGGTTTATAGCTGTGTTAACTGCCAAGTGTTGGATAGGTGAGCTGGCCCATGGTGGGTAATTAGTTCACTGTAGCAGAGTTTGAAGTGAGAAAGGCAATATAACATGTGAAAATATAGATGTCACAGCCACCAGGCCATGCAAGGAAAAAGATCTGTGCAGCAGAATTCACAATGCACACAAAAAAATTTGTAATAAATATATATTTCATCTCTTTTGTAACAGAGATGAAAACTTGAAAAAGAACTTTTAGCCTTAGGAAAGCTAGGAAAAGCTTTATTTCTTGGAAAACATCTATTTCTGGTTTGGAACCTTTATTCCATGGTTTCCTCTCTCTCCATTTTTACTTATGAAGAAAATTTTGCAAAACTATTCCAACTACCTAGGACATATAATGCTATGGCCTATGAGCCATACCAACAATGTCTTTCTCTTTTAATGTAAACCAATGTGTCTGTATGTCCATCCAAAAATACCCTTACCAAGCTTTGCAGCAAGGATCTCCTGCTGTGACAGAAGAGATGAGAAATGGACAGTAGCTTTTTTTTGCATAACAAACTCTTTGGCTCCAGTTTAAGCAGAGTTTCTGTGTCTGCCTTAGCATACAGTGAGGTCTAGAAGGGCAGATCTGTATAGTGAAGCAGTTCATGCTGAGGACAAGCCATGCATTTCAAAATGGTCAGTAGCTGAAAGCTTTGGTGTCTTTGAGAAGGAACACCTTGGATAGCTATGGAAAACTATGCTAATGTGAAAGTTATTTGTAAAGTTTGACTTTTATTTCTACCTTTGACAAAGTTGGGTTGTGCCTTCGTCGAGTATCAAAGATACTTCAGGTAATATGTTGTACTAATACTATAATTATTACTTCAAGAAAGAAAGATGTGTGTGACATCTTCAGCATTCAGAAACACATTTAAGGGTGGGGGCTACGCAATGCTGTGACATTCTCACATTTGTCATGTAGAGCTGTTCTAACATATACTTTTATGAAATAGTTTGTATGAGTCAGTCTTACATTTATGTCATAGGGACTTGGATTTTTTTTTTGATCTGGACACTGTCATTCAGCAGCATATTTTTGTAGTGGGTGTTTCTATTTTAAACCAGTTTTAATTTCCTTCTTGGCTATATTTAAAAGGAGTCTCTTTCTACAGTCCATTTCTCCAGAGTAACTTGATGGATATAGCTTTTGTAACGTTGCATAAATTAGAAATATTTTTCTCTCTATTACTTAGTGTAGCTAAGTGTCTCTAACTTGTGTTGGGAAGAAAAACAACTTTGGATCTGATTCTTTCACTTGCAAGTAATTTACTGTGAGTTATTTTGCTTTATTGGATCCAGAGTTAGCTTCCAATATGGCAAGGGAGAGAATTAACAATTTAAAGAGGAACGTATATTTTGGCATTGCTGAAATTATAAACAAATACAAACAAATATATATTTAAGTATATATAGTATATATAATATATATAAACAAATATATTTTACGTTGTTACTTGGCTCCTCATTTCAGCTTCAGCTTTTGCTGGTGCTGCTGTATGACAACTAGAACAGTTTTTTCAGAATTTCTCCTGCATTAGAGGTGTCGGAAGGGTTAACTTCCAGTTTGAGAGCACTGGGTTGCAAATTCAAGCAACATATTTAGTAAATGCTTTAGGCACTAGTAAATGCCTTAAGGCAGTGCTATATTCTGTGCAAGCCCTATAATCCAGCCTGGAATTGGACAGGGACCTTTGAACAAGGTCACTGTCTCCTTTCATACACAGGTTGAATAGTAATTAAGGCAGATATATATAAGAAATAAAACCAAAGTCTTCTCTCAGTGTTCAGTGACTGGAAATGGAGCCCCAAAAGGGTGTTTCTGCTGCTGGCTGTGTCAGTCTGTCTGATGCATGATGCTGGGAGGAGTGAGGGCATGTCTGTGCCTGGGGAGGCTGAAGTGAGATTGCAGGAACAGCTTCGTTAAACTCTCTTGTGTGTTTGTCCTTACAGTTTCTCTGTATGCAGTTTCCTATATTGGTTTATAATAAGGAACAGTTTTCATGTCTGCTGCACTACAAACTCCTCCATCTATCAGTGACTCATCTGGCAGTGCAGCACAAAGAAACAGCCTGCATTAAAAATGGGTTTGTATATGGAGCTGAAAGAACTGCCGATGTTTGAAACTTTCCCATCATGAGAGGTTTTTTTCCCTCTCTTCTTTGGCAGCCACTGTCTTACATTATCAATCCTAATCTTTTAGGAATAAAAAAAAACCCAAAAAACAAAACCCTGAAGAAGAAAATTAAAGCTTTTTTTTAGTACAAGAGGAATGAAGCAAAGTTTACTGCTTTTTCAACTACCATCACATAGTCTGCTCCTACATGGTTGCTGATTTTCCCTGTTCTCTGTAAACAATGTGAACTGCACTCATAGTTCAATTAATTTTCATAGCCTCATTTGTGGCTGTTATCTGTCTCACAAGGAAAAGCCATCAATTCTGACACCATTTAATTTACTTTTATTGGACTACAATAGTAGAAATGGATGCTTATGTGTGGATTTGATTATACAGAAAATTAATCTTTTTTCACACTTTCAATAAATATGAATGGTTGCCCAATACTTCTCATTTTATTGCTGCCTTTCTTGGGCTCAGTCAGGCTCCCTTTGAAATTAGTTGAATTTCATTCAAGGTGGCAAGCAAGATGAAAGCCCTTTGCCCTTTGATTATTTTGCCCTTTTGCTTAGGGATGACTATATGAGTATCAGGCATGTATCTAGCACAGGAACCATAGTCATACAGCTAATTTCTTACACAAGTCAAATCCTATTGTGTACATCCAATTATCACAAAAATCAAAACCCTGCTACTAGAAGCTTTCACAGTTCATTTTTCAACTTAAAATAATACACTTGGGGGGTATGAACTCTTACTCCTTAAGCATTATTAAATCATCCCTTTAAAACTTCTTTCCATTGATGAACAGATTGACACATATAAATAATAGCAAATGACCACTATATAACATAATTAAAGTAGAAAGTAGCTGCAAACAAGCCTTTTAAACTTCTTACTAAGTGACAGTAATTACAGACCATGTCTTGCACAATCTCACCCGCTGCATACAGTGTATTAAAAAGTGTACTGTTGTATCAGATGTGCATATTTCCAGTTGCCACTCAGCTCTATTCCAATGGAAACATGACCAGAAAAATCAAAATTGCAAAGTGGTTAATGCACTTAAAAAGAAAAAAATAATATGCTTAGAGCCCACAGACCTTTTCTCTTTCATTGTGTACGCGCTCTGTAAAGGATAGTCAAGGTTACACCAGGACTTTGTAGAAACTTTGTTTTAGCACAAGGAATACCACTGGTTTTTGCACTGTAACTTGGTTACTGTAACAGCACAAGGATCCTGTAGTTCCACTGCATGGCACTGTACCTCTGGCAAGCATTAAATGCCATTATTTCAGACTCTAAATCTACAGGTTGCTTTTCTTGGTATGTTTATCTCTATGACTAGACCGAGACACGCCAGACACTGTGGTTGGGGCATTCTCCTGCTGTCACTGAACAGCAAAATGAATATTCTTCATGTTTTGTAGAAAATGTGTGGGAGGCAAGAATAGCATAAATGACAAATCAGGTTTATCAAAGCAGAGGCTGACGTTGGTGGCGAACTGTAGTTAAATCCTGTCAGGGAGAAGCTTTGTAAATTACCATGTCAGATGTTGGCCTCTCTTGCCTTGCGGAGAAGTCACATGGACCATAAATTTTGGGCAAGGATTCAGCAGGAATCAGGCTGTTTGATTTTTAATATCCTCAGAGAGCCCCCCAGTAATCAAGAAAGTACCATAATGATCATGCAGCCTTATGACATGAAGGTGTCATCTTCTGTCTGCTACCCAGCCAGAGCCTGGAAGGTCTTCGCTCACAGGGAAGGGATCAATAGGGGAACTAACCCCTAAACTTCTTATAGAGATGCATCAATTTTGACATGACTTCCCTTGGAATGTTTCTTAAAGGAAGGAGATGTAGCTAAATACCTGCAATAGCCCACTTTAGGTGTGAGAGATTCAGACAGTTGGGGTTGGACCTGTGACCTGTTGGAATGCTGGCCCTCATCCCTTTCCTCAGCAGCCCACCTAAATAACAATGCAGCCTGGCACAGGTCTAATGGGAGATTCATCTACCCTTATGTGCTCCCCAGATGCTCATCAGGACTATGTTTGGGGCTGCTGTATGTATGCAGCAAGGAGTTGAGGATGACAGTAAAGTATTCCCAGTCATTTGTGTGAAAGCCAGGGAGATTCTTGGTTTCTCTGCTATCATGTTATTCACTAAAAACTTCCCTTCTGCAAGAGAAGTTTTAATAAGATAACTTTTTAATAGGAAATTAAATAACACCAGGAAAGACACAGAAGTCAAGCCTTTCTAAAGCTTTAGAGATGCTACCTGGTATCAACTCAGTAAAATATCACCGTACCAAAAAAACCCCACTTCAAAAACCCCTTTAGTTTTAGAAATTGTCTCTCTTTTTTTGTTAAAAAAACATAAAAAAGAAGACATAAAACTGCAATGGAGCATTCTTTAAATGTTCCCATTGCCCTGGTGGTGCTCAACATGATGGCGAAATTGTCTGAAAGGAAATGAAATGCTAATTATACCTAAAAACAGCAGCATCTGTTCCAGCTGCATAACCTCACTTGTCTGGCTGTCAATAAAATGTCAAACCTCTAAACAGGCAAGTCTAGTATTTCTGAAAACAAACTTGCCTTAGAATTGTAAATAGAGCAAAACTCTTTTAGTTCTGAACAGTAGTTGTATCTCGGAGCTCCTGATACCTTTGCTGGGAACCGGGAGAGCAGAGGGACAGGTACTGCTTAAATGAGATGGTAAAGAACAAACTTTATTAGTCACTAAGGAGCATGTACTGCACTGGAGACTGTTATGGACTTGTCTAAGTTCATCTTACATAATGGCTATTGTCAATTAGAGGTAATCCTTGGTAATTAAGCATTGATCTCATTTGCTTCTTATGTATGGAAGCAGAAGAAAACCTGTCCCCATGCAACTGCTCCTGCTCAGTTTATCGTTTTAAAAGGCACAGTCCATTTGACTGGCACTCTTTCAGTGTTGGCAGTTATATACAAATCCCTATGGGTCAGCTGTACCTTTTCAGCTGTAAATGTAGGTCAGCAGGCTGCCACGGAGTATGTTCCCTATCTAGAGAGACATAAGTCTTCACACGCAACTTCTCAGGTTGCTGCATTTGTCTGTCTTGTAAGAAAGCTCATTTCACTGCAACAGAGCAGTCCAGCTGCTCTTGTGATGTTAACAGTCTTTAGCAGCCCTTTCTGTATCTACCCTGGACCATCTATGTTACCAGCCCCAGCACGACCAGCCACTGCCAATGTTCTCTCTGGTGTGACACAGACATGGCATCACCAGGGCTGGTGACTGTTGTTAGTGCTGCATCACAGTGACGTGGCTGTTGCTTTCCATCATTCAAATGAGAAGAAATAGTTAATTAGAACTTAAAGACATGTCTAATGACAAACCTTCATCCAGAAGTGGCTGGAAATGCATGAGGAAATACATTTTGACTGTGAGGGTGATTGAGCACTGACAGAGGTTGCCCAGAGAGGTTGTGGTGTCTCCATCCTTGGAGATACTGAGAAGACATCTGGACGTGCTCCTGGGCAACCAGCTCTAGGTGGCCCTGCTTGAGTAAGGAGGTTGGACCATATGATCTTCAGAGGTCCCATCCAATCTCAACCAGCTTTTTATTCTGTGAGTTCAAAATGTGTGACTGAAAATGAACATAGCCATCCTTGTAAAAATGTCTTTCATTAATTGCACAGTTGTAACTTGTCTACCTTGGTGTTGTGTCTCATTTTTTTGGTCGGCTAAGAAATTCCTTTGCTTTTAATCAAGGCTGTTGCTGAACTATTTCTGTAAGTCTTTTGCCCTGAGCTACCTCAGGGTTTTCCAACCCGGAGCCAGCTTGTTTCTGTCCTTACTGTAACTGCCTGACTTGTACACTCCTGACTGCCTCCAGCACAGGCTTTGGGATAGTACATCCTAGAAAAAATCCTCTTGTCACTTGCCACTGTAATCACAGTTTAAGAGGAGTCTGAATTTCGTGTTCTTGGCAATCTCTGCATGTTTTTAAAGGGATATTTTAAAAGCGACACTTTGTTTTGCTGTTATTATTTTTCTCTTAGTTTCAAGCACTGTTAAGAAGCCTCCTGCAGTTTTGCCTGTGTAGGTACTGCTGTTGGTTTACAGAAACCATTGTGTCCTTCTGTGATCAATTTATTCACCTTTTGAAACATGATTGGGAAACTGTAGGCTTTTTTATTCCCCTTTAAAGCACTTCTTGTATTTTTTCCTTTAAAGCACTTGATTTTTTTTCCCTCAAGAAATCCGTTGGCTCACATGTAACTCTATATATCGCTCTACATCTACCCTCTTTTAGTGGGCATGCTGTTTTCTCTTTTATCAGGTAACTACTTCACCTTCTCCAAAATACCCATATGCCAATAGGAAAAATCCTAATACATTTGGAGTATTTGCTTGCTTCTCTACACAGTCTTGTGTAGCTTCTCCTGCCTTCTTTCCTCTGTTCCAATCATTTTGCACAGATAGAAATTCACTAGCAGCACTCAAGTTCTAAACAAAATAAGCTCTAGGAGGGAACAGTTTTCTTTTTCTTAGGCAACACATAATTATCCACTCCTCGTTTCATAGGAAATTTGTTTTTCTATTAAGCTTACAAGGGGCTGCAGCTGTATCTTTCCCTTCAATCTCCCAAAAATACTCCAGTGTTGGATTTGCTATTTGGTCATTTTAGCAAAATGATTTAAAGCAAAAAATCACCACGTTGCCATATCTGGAAATTGCCTCCGTATGTTTATCCACCTACACAGGGATGGTTCCGCTACTGCCTTAGACTGTCCTTTCTGCTTACGGTAGCTGAAGAGCTGGTTCTATACCTAACACAGCAGGTACTGAAGTACATTGATTTTGGTCTCAGGAAGGTAATGAGGTTGTAGTAGTGGTGTTTGGGATTCCCCTTGCTGAGTAACATGATGAAGTATGCAGACAAGCTGCTAAGGAGGCTGCATGTTTACTAAGGATTTCCGCTTAAAGACAGGAACTGGCTTTGCAGCTACCTTTACACTAACAGACACAGATTTGAAGCAAGAAGGATCTTGCCAATGCTGCAAAAACATTTCCTTTTGCATCCTGTTTATTTTTGGTTCTCAGATACTGAAACAATCTCAATTTCTCCATTTTTATAAGGAAAAATTACTCTTTTGTTATTTCTTTCTGTAGCCTAAACAGAATGATATGAAAGACTTACTTTGAAGAAAACCATGAAACCTTTCTTGTTTAATTCATTATTCAAAGTGAGTGGGGATAAAAGATTCTCACCCTTCTCACAGTTAAAGCAGCAGACTGAAGAAGCAGATCGCACACTCACTCTCTGAATACTGAAAGAAATGTGAAAGTCTGAAGTGGCCACAGTGGCCTCTGTACAAATTACTCAGGTTTGGTTTACGTAAAACCACTCCTTCTTCCTGAAAAAACCCCAACACTTTGAAAAGGTGGTGTATTTCCTCAGTGGGAGCCTGAGCTTGACCCTCAGCTCTACCTTCTAAAAGCTTTCCATGGCAGCCTGTTAGCAAAGGAAGCACTTAGACGCTTTGACTATGGTTAGCCTCTTCCAGAATAATCATGAAAAAAGGACATTTACAAAATTTGCACTGGTCAGAAATGTGAATCAAAATACATGAATTTGTCTTTAGTTATCAACTCAGTATCTTTGTTTATGAGAAAAAGATGGATAAGAAAGCTTCAGGAGGAGCACCATTCACACTGTCTGGAGGTGCTGTGGATAATCAGCCTCAAGGGAAGCCCTGTAAACTCAGTGGTCTTTCTACCTGTTGGGTTTAGGTTTATTTTAGACCTTTGGTGATATCCTGGTGCCACTGAGCCAGAGACACCGCTAAATAGTCCCCATGGCTTCCTATGTACTGCAATAGATGGACAAACCCACACATTATCTATCCCTTGAGTATTCGCTTAAAATTCTTAACTGGTGGAGGAAATAATGATAGATTTCCGTTAGAACTTTGGAAAAGAAAGATTTCTCTCCTTTCCCATTATCACCTTGATAAATCTCTTTAAGATGCACCTTCTTGCCCTTCCAAGTTTCTCAGAAGAACAGTATGAGACAAATGGCTTTCATGAATCATCTCTTATTGACAGGACGGTCTATTTGTGTTTCGGGGAGATAAGGTCTTTTAGTCCGACTTTCAAAACTGGTTACAGGCTGAATGCATATAGCAAAAATTTGCAGAGTATTCTTCTACTGCTTTAAGATGCACATATACAAAAAAAAATAACACTAATCATAGAAAGCTGACTTAATTAGTGCTATAGTTTGAATCTCAGCCACAGACTTTGTCTTAACACCATGAAGCCTCTCCTAAATACTGGGATGAGTGCCAGTTGCCTCATTCAAATTACACCACTGATGAAATGAGCCTTTTTACAGTGATGTTGCTGACGTGATTGGCTGGTTTTCTAAATGATGGTTCCCTCCAGGTCTGTGAGGATGACTCCAAGAGCAAGAGAAGCATTGGCTCCTGTTTGCATACTGGCCTTGTTAGGATGTGCTATACTGAAAGCTGTGTTATATCATCAGGTTAATCTGTGCCATTCCCATAATGCTCAGTTTTTCTCTTGTTTATTAGAAGATACCAACGTAAATTAATCTGGCTTCATTTGAGACTTTACTGATTCTCAGGGACTTTGTTACAAAACTTCTACTGACTCCAGACAAAGAGCAAACAAGCCTTGTAAAGACTGGGGAAATCTGACCTGCCTGTTTGTTTAAGTGATCGCTGGAAAGAGGATTTCCATTTAATAATCTTTATTCCAGTCACCACCATGAAACCGTAACAATAGATAAAACATCAGCAACCTTGTATTATTCATTAAGCAAAGTACTGATTTGTTGCTGGTTGGGGTAAAAGGAGAGTAGAATAACAAGGTTTTCTGCTCATACAGTTAGTTGGGTCTCATTTTTCTAGATCTGAGTCAGCATTTTTTCTGGCACAGCTTGAAATTGGAATTTGAAAGTGGTGAGTCATTGACCATTGGCTTCAACAAGAAGGACCAAAAGCAGTTTGAGGTTTAAAGTTCAGTATCAGGACAGAAGAAGATTTAGGGTGATATTATTATATTTCGGGGAAAAGCTTCTAAACTGATCTAAAGTTTTGGAACAAAAACCAAGGCACAAGGGAGCTGTCAGGCTTGATTTGGGTCTAGTAGACAATAGGATGAGTAGAGCAAATTATCTTGTGCCAAACCCCCTAAATATTATGTTCTGGTGAATAAATTTGTTTTTAATATTAGGCAATTGTTAACTCTCCAAATTCAGGAACATTTTGCTGCATGGATGCACGCAGGACAATCACGTGGCACGTGTTCAGGCTGAGTATCACCTATTAGGGGTTTAGATAGTTTATGGATAGTAGCTTCTGTCTCTAAAATTGGGATTTGTCTTTTCAGACTCAGATGTCTATAACTATACCTGAAATATACCTGTCTATATTAATTTCTTGCCAGGAGGAGACTGGGTATGCTGAAAACAGATTTGAGTCATCTAAGCAAACCATACCTGACCCCAGCAGTGCTTCTTTCTTTCCTTTGACAGCAAAGATAGACTGTATTTCCAGCTAAGATTCTCATTACATCTCTGCTCTGTAAATCCCTAAAGTTAGGTAAGATGAGTCTCACCCTTAGAAAGAACAGAAAGAAGGTAGAGGTTTACTCTCTGGCAGCCAGTTTCTCTTGCAGAAAGAAATGGTGGAAGAGCAAAGCTCAAGCTGAGTCGTGGGGCATCAATGGAAGCTCCTTTCAGTAGGTGGAAAAGACAGAAGGAAGGATGAGCTGCTGTGGGTGAATGATTGCTTGGTAATTCCTGGAGGATCTCAGTTAATGGAGTTGCAGCTTAATTAAACCTCATCATTCATGGCTTGCCTGGCTCACTTGTCTTGAACAATAACTGGAGAAGGGAAGCAAATAATATAAACTCTAACAAGTAAGTGGCCTATTCATATTAATGAGCGTGAACTTTGCAGTAGTACTGTCAGCAGTGGTGTCAGGCGGAGGAGGAAAGGGGGATTCTTGCCATGGTTGTTCTCTGCAAGGAATAAGAATGGGCTGGTCAGGAGTGCATTTGTTTGTAAGTACAAAGGAAAGAGACAAAATATGCTTAAAATATGACCTGAAGGCTTTTGAAAAGAATACACAGCATAAGGATGCTCCCAGGCCAGCACACTGAGGCAGGTTTGGGTAGAGCACTGTGAGTATGGAGCATGTGTGACACTATAAATTTCACTCTTTGGGCTCATTGCTTGAATTTGGAGAGAAATCAAAACCTGTGGTCTAATGAGAAGACTCAGAACAAGGCAAGATAGAGGAGCATAAACCAAATAGGCTAAAAGCACTGACTGAAATTTTAAATATTTCCATTTCAAATGTTTGCACAGGAAATCTAACGCAGAGTGTCAGACTCTCATCTGCCTGACCTGTGGTTGAGTCAAAGGAATCTTCTTTCATTTTTTCCTGCTCCTACCACATCTGCATCTGTCTACTAACCTACTTGTTTTGTCCTGGCACTGTTTGAAGAATAAACAGTTACCTGATCTCTGAGTCCAAGCCAAACGGAGTAAGAAAGGAAAAGTAGGGACACAGAGAACCTGCTTTTCACCACTATTTCAGTGATCACATCTTTTTCCTCAAATAAATATCTACTTAAAAAAGAAGAAAATGTTCTCCTATCTATGTCCTTTAGCTGGTACCATTGCTTTCTGAAGTGCAGGGAAGGTTACATGTTGCAGAGATATTAAATAACCACAGATGTGTTCTGGTAAGAATTACCATTCTGGGATGAGTGTGTAATATTTTATATTGCCTTATACTCAGCATGCAACACACTGTTGTAATGATGCTTGAAAATTCTCCTAGTGTCATAGTCAGTCCTCTCTTGCTCAAAATATTTGCCTAATTTTTACCTAACAACAATGGAGACAAAGTTACTCACAGCTCAGTCACCTCATGCAGGATTAAATGTCACAGCTGATTATTACACAGATTAAAAATCAAAGTTAGAAGCATGAAGTGTTTATGATACAGTTAGGTTCACAAAAGAGATGACATGAAATCCAGGATGTGAAAGGCCAGGAAGATTTCCAGCTCTTTCAGCACTGTTTGAAAGGTATGTAATATTTTTACCATTTTGTTGTGATAATGTGGCATGAATGGTCTGTCTCTGCTGTTCATAAATCTGAATTTTTGTGTCCTTCCTTGTAAAATAGGAGCATGCCAAGTATAACTTTAAGTGAATTACAGCTGTACTTGACATGGTGGAATGAAAGACCTATTTTCCCTGACTCTCAAAGGTGACAGTATTGACATTTTGTTTTTCTCTTGAAACAAAGAATGCAGTTTCAAGGATGCTCAAATGCTGCTGCCTTTAAAATAAAGTGCATTTCAAATGCTCTGAGGGAGTCATTCAAAAAGCTCATTTTCCAGAATAGTAAACAGCAAGCAATATGTGCTCTAGGCACATGAAGAAAACACACTACATCAGTGGTAGTTTAAAGCATTTGAATAGAAACTTATTGAAGTCAATTGGCATACACACTGATTTACTGCAATGGATGCCCTGGCTTAGCAATATTACTCGGATTACATTGGTCCCCTGTTGAACTGGTGTTGAAGGAGCTTGCACAGTATTTAACCCCTTAATCCCCAGGTTGCTCAATAGATGCTGAGGCTGTTTTGCTTTTGATTTGCTTGGGTACCAAGCAAGAACCCCAGTGATAATATCAGCGTGTAGGTGATCATGACTTTTTAGAACTCTCAAATTTCCCACCTAATATTCCTGAGTAGAGGTGTGCAAAACAGTTTCTGAACTGTTCTGTTACGGGTAAGCTAAATAACTCCCTGTGCTGAATCTGACACTTCGCATCTCTGACAGTACCCTGAGGCATATCGGGATATGGGCTTCAGGTTCATTCTGCACATTGCCTGTGCTAAATCCATTACGAAACCATGAATGATGAGAAAGAAATAGAGATGGTAATATCAATATTGCAAGGCATGGCATAGCTGGGTGCAGTCCTGGTTTGCAACAGGTAGGGGAAAGGTGCTCTGATTAAGGTTGCGACTTCTTAAACCAAATATCCCACTCATTATAAGATTCTAACTCCTATTTCTGAGCTCACTTCATTTAGCAGGGACTGCACTGAGAGTGATAAGAAAGACCTTATGTAATTTAAGTATAGTGTACAGTACAAAAGATGAGGTAAAGAAAGGAGAAGAGCTCTATTCCTTTCTTGAATTTCTCTTATCCAAGGCTGAGGAAACAAATGCAGTAGCCAAACTAGAAATAGGTGCTTGAGAAAAGCAAGTAATTGACTGTTAGCCTTCAAAAAGAGATCTGACGAGAATTTATTATCTGTAGCATTTCACTTACAGCGTATAATAGAATTTAATGTAGGAAGCCAGGTATCTTGTATCTAATACTGATAACTATTTAAATTAGTCTCCAGATTAATGTTTATGTAATACCTTCATAGCGTGGGTGTTTTTCAGACAGATATGAGGTTATCTTACTGGACAAATAAACTCGTCCTTGGAAGAAAAAAAGACTTTGCTGAATAAGGGAATACACCCAGAAAGATATTTATCTATGTGAACTGTCTCTCAGGCTGATTTTTTATCACTGAAAGTAAGGAATTTGTTAGGTATATCTGAAGCTCACACTCTAGCAGTCATGACATAGATATTCTTCAATAAAGTATTTCAGAAAGCCTAGCAATTGTCTATCTTCTGCAAACAATTACTGACCATAGACAAAAGAAGATGCCTGAACGCTTACCCTTTAGAGGATAACCACTGTATGAAATAAATCCTCAGTCTTTGAGTCATCCCAAATACATTTCAACATATCTGATCCTTTCCTCACACTGTCACATTTTACTTAAGTTTTTCAGATGTTTTGAAACCATTTTTTCAACCAAAGAGTGAGATCCTCAGCCCCCCTCATCACCACCTTGATACACTCATGATGAAGGTTTCCAGAAGGAAACACTCTTTGTTCGCTCCATAACAACTTGGATTAATCTTAATTTTCTCAAATTTTGGAGAATCTTTGCTCAGTTTGTCCCGGGATTTGTATAAGATATTAATTCCTTTTTAGCACTAGTGTGTGGGCAAGTTGGTAGTGTTGGGGACAAAGTGGACTGATCTCTTTTTAGTGGAGGACACTTGGAGGACTCAGAGCCCTCTTGGAAATATACTTTTTGTATTTCTTAGGAGCAGGAAATTACCCAACTTTGCTGGGATTCAAGCACAGGCAGGTTCCACTTTGGCATATATGTTTACTACCATTATGTTCATTTTTTGCAAGTATCAAATTGGGGAACACTTTAAAATATTGTTGAGACCGGGGCTTTTTGAGATTCTAATACACCAGTCACATTTCCTAGCACAACAATGATGATATTAACACAGATTTTATTAAAAGGAGCTAAGGCACACATACGAAAAGATGGGGTTTTATTTGGTTTTGAGCTGCAAAAGCTGAGAAGGATGCCAGTGAGAAACTGTTATAACATCTGGGAGAAGCTGATGATGCTAATGGAGGCAAAGTGATGCTTTTCTTGCCTTCTGTTCTCACAGCATTCACATGTGAACTTGACAATGCCAGTGAGGAAGGACATTGGCAGAGTCTCACCAGAAGGGCTGTGTTGTTTTATATTTTCTTTCTATATCTTTTCTTTGCTGAAAATGCAGAGTAAGATGAGAGTTCCACAGGTCTAAGCTGTATGCTGACCATGATTCGATGTTGTATGGAATAGCCCTTCTTTTGTGGATTTTACTTTAAGGAAAGACAAATTATTAGAGATGAAAGTGTTTGGGAAGGAAGATCAAAGAGAGAAGGAACAAATTAAATAAATACAGTGCCTGAAGCATGTTGACTTCAACCAACATACTGTGGACAAGGAATTTGCTAGCGGTTTTGCAAACTGAGCTGGCATCTTTGCTAATTTTCTCTTTTGTTCTATCAGTGAGTAGGTATATTATGTCAAACACTTTGGAAAATGCATGGGATTTCTCCAGGCTAAATTTGGTGTGCTTAAGAAATCTTTCTGTCGTCGGTTTTCAGTGGTGGATCTGCCTACCCAAGATCTGAATCTTTTTACCTCCTTCTGTTGACTCGAGAGGCTGCTGAGGGGGACTGTAGTCTCCTGTATGAAATTATTAGTTATTTTGGGACTTGTTTCCTTCACATAGAGAGATTGATGTGTGTATGAGCCAATCCTTCATCATTGTCACTGTCTTAAAGCCGAAAAAGGCCATTGTACGGCCTTGCTCTCAAATACTGCTGATCACGCTGTGCTGTTTACAAGAGTAACTGCTTTTAACTGGTTACTGACAGTCCTGGAAAAGTTTCTAACAACTTCATTGTTTCTGAAATATCTTAAATGGCTATTTCTGACTTATTCTATGGGAGTTTTTTTGAGATTAAAAGTTTTTTAAGTACTGCTGGAAAGTTCATCTTTAGCTAGCTTGCTTTAGCTGATATCTTAGAGAGCAGTGGCATCACATCAGCACCCGTAAGAGGATGTGCTTTAGACAAGTTTGGTCTGATGATAACAGTGTTTACAATAATTCTCTAGAGAGGAAGAAAGGGCAAAGCCAAGTCAGACTCAGAGCAATATTTCCAGATGTCTTTCAGGCCCAGGACACATAGGAGGATACTTTAGGACAGACAGGCTGCTAACTACAAAAGTTCACAGCGTTGGTGCTAAAGTGTACCAGCTTAGCTGTCACCAACACAGTCTGAACCCTCTGTGTTTGGAAGTACTGAAGTGAAAACTTAATGGAAACCCTGATTTCAAGGGCAAAGCTTTTTCATTTTGGGATACTATCTAGTGTTCTTCAGAATTAGGGTAAGGTTGAATGAAGCCTATCATCATCTGTCTCACACTGTGTATGGTTTCCAGTGCACAAATGTTTAGGTGGAAAATCTTCTTTTTGACAAACACAGTTAATCTTGGTTCTGTTTCTTGTCGTCTTCAAATGCTTGAAGAGATTGAAAAGTTATACCAAAGTGTAAATTTGCCAATTTACAATTGTGTGAACAGAGGAACAACTATTAAAAAAACCTAATGGGGTAAGAGAGGTAAATAAACTAATGAAACACAGAATTAACTGTATCTGGACACAAAATAAAACCTCATTTTTTTTATACTGGAGAGAGATATTACCCTATAGCTTCTCAGTTTCTATATCTTCCTTCCTCAGTAAAAACTTCACAGGACTAAATCCTTCCAGATTTGTCCTGTTATATGATACTTCTGGAAGGAGTAATATTTAATTGAGATATAAGTAATTCAGGACACATCAGTAGAAATGTTAAGCTTGGACAATGTTGTAAGATATCTGCTCTGAGCTTTAAATGCAATTAGAGTGGGATCCAGAGAGAGGAAGTATCATGGGAATGAATGGCCATGGGGTTTGTAAGCAAATGTATTTGGGAAGCATGCAGGAAGTGTTGCATAAAATCCGATTAGAAAAGACAGCAGAGGGAAGGGATTCAGAAGGGAAATGAGAAGAGTTCAAGGCTAAATTAGTATATGCCCAAGTGTAAGAGTGGCCATCTGGCAACTCCTCCCTAACCTGTACCCTCAGGGGAGAGGAAGCAATGGCGTACATACAGAAAAGATGAGAAAAATATCAAACACTTGAAGAAATAGAAACAGGATAAAGAAAATTGGAAAGGCTCTAGAAAGCTTTGGTAAAGTTTGGGAAGAAGCAATGAAACTGGAGGAGAAGAGAAAGGGTAAGGGTTGCTAAGGTGTCAGTAAGCACATACATAGCCTTTTACAGACTTCTGTTCAGAAATCTTTACCAAAGGTGCAGGGCCCTCTCTCCAGCTGCTGTTGTATGACAAGAAAATGAAGGAAAAGGTGTTGTAATGTCTGAGGCTTGCAGAGGTTCAACATCTACTCTTGGGTGGGAAACAGCAGCAAAACCTCAAATACACGCACATGCACAGCAAAGAATATTCAGCTGGTAACGGTTAACACAGAGAATAAAGGACACTCACTGCTGTTAAAATGGGCATCAAAAAATATAAGTACAATGCTCTCTGCAGCCATATCTACCAAGATATGTATCGGAATATCACTGTGATATGCCCTTGACATGACCTAGTCATAGCTTTTAGGAGGAAATGAATCTGTAGTATAAAGTAGGGCACAGGTTATGTTTATTAAATGAAAGAAATAGAATTTCTTTCTTTCCATTTAAATTTCCCGAGCTTTTTAACTTGTAAAATATTTTTTTCCCATATTTATAACTTTATAATGGGAATGAAGGTCTATAAGAAATGAAACACATTTATTTGTATTCCAGAGTTTCTTCTGATTCAAATTTTAACTGTCCAATTTATTAATAGAAGATTTCTTTTTTGACATGTAAGGATCATTTACTTTTAATGGGAAAAAATTGCACCAGATCTGATTATCATATAAATTGTTCTTGAAATAAAATGGGTTAAAAGAAATAGGCACTTGTCAGACCAGCCCCATTGCTGATGATATCTTAAATCAACCCATCACTTCTGTACCCCTGCTGCTTCTCTTACCTGAGGGATATCACTTATTTATGATCAAATCTATTTTTGTTGGGGGTAGACTGCTGCCAGTCTTAGTAAAGTTATCCTGAAGTAGTCAGGTCAGTAAAAGGAGTAGTTAAAAGAGCAAAAAATGTCACTGAAGTGTATAAAACCATCTTAAAGATAATGGTTCACAGTGAGACAGAGAGTGAGTAATCAAAATGTATTCTGCTTAGGATGTTTTCTAATATGAGAAATTTCCATTTTTTTCATATGGAAGGATATTAGATGAGATTGTACAGTAAATGGGGTTGCTATTCATAGATACCCCTGGAAGCTGCCAGGCAGCACAACCCATAGCTCTGGAGAATGGAAAACTCATGAGATGGTCAAAGTAACATAAAGATGTAAAGCAATATTTTGCTTTTGGTCCCTGGGTCAAAATTGGTTCAGGTGTGTACCATTCCAGCAAGAATTAGAAATACATGCTATATGTGTTTTAATTATCTTCTTGAATTTTAAAAGATTTTGCAAGATAGGCCTATGTGCCAACATCTTTCTTCAATCTCTTTTGGTGGCATGTGGGTAACTCTCTGAAACATCAGACCTGAGCTAACAAAAGTAGAACTTTACATTCATTTTAAGGCCTTTTCATCCAATTCTCTTTCTGCAATATCTCTGTGACTAGAATAATATTTGAGGATAAAGAATACTGAGCTCATAAGGACTCAGAAGCTTTCAAAACTACAAACCTTGACTGGAATTTGAAGTCTCCGTGTTTCAGTCATTCAGTGTCATGACATGACTCTACAATTCCATGACTTCTAAAACTGCTTAATCGTTTCCATGTTTTTGTTCCTGCAGAGAAATGCATGCTTGCTTGGTTTTGGTCAGATGCAACATTTACTATGTGTTTTGTCTAGTTTTAAAGATACAGGTGAGATGAAGTAAATAACTCGATTCTTTCATACCAGAGTTGTTCTTGCGCCAGTTAAATAAGAACATTTTTGGTACAAGGTGCAATAACACAGATAGTTGATGATGTGCAGGAAAAAAAAACCCCAAGTTTTCTGTAATCTTTTAGTCAATAAGACTTCAGTCAGAAGGGGGTTGTATAATATTAGAAATAGATTTCTCAGCAGAGACTTTTCATGTGAAACTGTTGCAATAGCAAAATGCAAAGCTAATCAAGATGAAAGGCAACTTGTAGAAGTTCAGAACCTTGTGATAAATGCCTTTTAAGAGAGCCAGGTGTGAGATTTCTTGGTTCTGTAGCTGTTTCCACTAAGTCTGAGATGTGCCTTACCAGAAACCTACAACAGTAGGTTGAATATTTTTCATGTGCATTGATAACAACTGATGATGGACTTCCTCAGTCCCTTTTTCTCCTCTTTTTCTCTTCACATGTGTTAATCTGACATACTCAATTGCAACTGGGAGTGCTGTCAGTATTTTATTAGCTGCAGATTCATGGAGTGGGTAGGCTGTTGATTATTAAGATTATTAAGCAGGTTCTCCTGATAGCTCTGAGTGCTAGACATTGCTGGGGTTTCAGTATTTTTCTTTAGAATAAAAGATGTATATGGAAATAAAAGTGGTGAATATTTTCCAGTGGAGGTGGAACTAAGAAGGATCAGGAGACGTCACTGCAGCTGTACAGACACATGGAGTAGTAACACAGTGCATTGATTCTGTACCTGAATATTTTTCAGGATGCAGAGGTGTGAAAGATTACCTGTGTTTAGTCAAATCAATCACATGTTCAATGCCAAAATGAGTATTTTTCAGATAAACTGGCAATGCTATGAATAAAATAAATGAAAAAACCCACTGCTTTTGTCTCATCTCCACTTCCAAACTACCCAATTAAAAAAAAAGTTAATAAATTGACCTTTTGCAAGTATTCCCAAGTCTTAAAAAGGAAATGTAAATACTTTTAACGAAAGAGTTCACCCTCCTCACAACTGTAAGTACAGCTCAGGCTGGTGAAGGTAATTTATCTGCCTGGGGATGTGGGGAAAAAAGCCCTGCATCAGCTGTCTTTAAGTAGTTCTGAAAGATATAGTCTGAGATGCTCTTATAGTGCTGCTACAGAAACCACTGCAAGCTCTTGGTCGTCCCTGCTAAAATGGTCAGTGCCTGTGCCCACCATCACCCTCAGATGTGTCCTTCAAATGACGTCTTCAGCTGAGTTGATTACAGATTTGAGACTGTAAGTTAATGAAAAATCGCCTCTTGATCCGTGCCCTCGCTTCACCCAGTGCTGTGAGGGGATGGGAGAGGGAGAACTTGGGGGCAAATCAACATCTGCCATCCTCTCGCGTGTGCTGCTCAGAGCCCTGCACTGCTTCCCACCGTCACCTCTCCAAGCAGAAGGTTCCCACCAGGCTTAAACTCCCGAAGACGCGCCAGGTGAGGCAGGCTGGCGGTGTTTGGTAATTGCAATGGGGTGCTTGATGAGGTGGGGATCCCCGAGTCCAGGTAAAGAAGAGCGGGTGGGCACGGGAGTTGCATGGATAGGGAAGGACAGGGAAGGTCATGGGGTTGGGGAACCCTGTGCAGCTGCAGCTGTGTGGGAGGCGGTGGGAGCATCTGAGGGCGGCCGGGGAGAGGTCCTGGGGAGAATTCCTGCTCTTACCGTACGGGATAGAGTGCAAGCGGGTGCACCGGCGCTCCCGGGTGCAGTTTGAAGTTGTTCCCGCTGCTTTCCTCTGTCAAGCAAGGGAGTGAAACTGATTGCATTGACTGATTATTTCGCGTGTTGGTTTCATTCCCCCTCCCTCCACTCCCACCACACACACACACATACATACAGACCCTTCCTCGGCCACCCCCGAAGGGACAAGCTCTCCTAGGAAGAGCAGAAAACGATCTCAACCTGGGCACGGCAGGGGGGGAGAAGCGGCAATAACCACTCCCAGCAGAGAGGCGGCACAGCCGGATGAGGCAGGCGTGCGGCGTGTGAGGGGGAGAGCCCCCGGCGGAGCCCCCCGCCCCGCCGGGCAGCCTGCGGGCAGCCCTGCCCTCTCCAGGAAGGCTCTCTCGCCGCGCCTGCTCTGGGGCAGCCCTTGGGGCGCAGGGGCACTCGTCCAGCTCCGGCCGAGCAGGGGGCGCGCCGGGAAAAACCCCATCAAATCCACACCTACAAGAGGACAGCGGCGGGGGAAGAGGGAAGGGGAAGACGGGAGGGCAGCGCAACTCACATGCCAACCTCGCAGCAGGCTCTTTCTCCGGGAAGCGAACCCCGGGCGCTCCCGCGGAGCTCTGCCCCAGCGGCGCCGAGGGGATAAGGATGAGACACCGCCTCTGCCGCGCTGAGCGGCTGTTCAGCACCGGGGACAGCGACCGTGGCAGCGCTATAGAGGTCCGCGCCTGCGGAGCGCCCGCGCCCCTGGAGTGAGACGGACCCGGCCCCGACGCGCACATGTAAGACCCCCGGGCAGCCGCGGGGCTCTGCCTCTTCCAGAGCCGGCTATGCTTTCAGGTCCTTCAAGAAGTGCCCTTGCTCTAATGCCGCTCCCTAGTTATGCACTGGGAAGTTTCGTTGGGGTTAGAGGTGTTTCGATGTGACTCGGTCGTCTACAAGCTTCAGTATGGGCTGGTGTGAGTGAAGTGGGTGGCTGCATGTGAAACTGGTTTGGCTTTCTACCCTTGGAATTTGTGCAAGCATGCTTGGTCTTAGTGTACCTTGAAGGGCTTGTTGTTTGTTAACCAACCACATGGTTTGGAGTCACACAGTTGTCTTCCCTTGTATCTGGGTGAACGTTTCAAGGTTTGTTTGGGTTTTTTTTTCCTGGAAACAGTGTGGCCAAGGTGAAATGACTAAAAAAGAGAGGTGTAAATACAGGACACTGTATCTTGCCTGTTGCAGCTTGCTGGGTCTGACAGTTGTCAGGAGTCCTTCTCTCCACGTTTTTTTTTGTCTTGAAATAACTATGAAGTGAGCAACGAAAAGGGTTCAGGGAAAAATGAAATACAGCCAGAACTGAGATTACCAGTTCTTTTCACAGCTTTTTATTCTCTTTTTAATAGAAGCGTTTATTGAAAATCAGCGTTACACTGCCCCCTGCTTGCACAATTAGAAATCTTTTTCACTGCTTTCATCAGTAGTAAAATTTTATGAATGAACAGGTATTCTTCTGTTGTGTTTTCAGTATAATCTGAGCCTGTGTTTTGAAATGCTTCAACAGTGAAAGTGAATTATTCCTAGTTCGCAAAGCCAGATTAAAACCAAAAAAAGTAGGACTCATTCTTTTCATGGCAGTTCATTTGGTGGCCAGACATGTTAATTAATGGATGATGGGAGAGAATGTAAAAATAGTCTTTGTTTTGGTATATCTATCTCACATGTTTTCTGTGATACCATTGTAATAATCAGTCATCTTCACAATGATATAGTAAGGGGAAGTAAGGAAGGAAGGAATTAAAAGAAAGACCCCATTACTTATAACACAAGAAGAAATTGAATACAACAACCAAGGTGATTACTTTTCACTCTCTTCTGCTATAAAAGTCTTGTATTGGTGCATGACATTGCTTTGGAATGGGAAATAAAATGCCAATGCTTTGTTTATAGGAAAGGAGAGGGCGAGACCACTGGGAAGCTGTGGATGGGTTTGTCTGAAAAAAGAGCTGGTAGAAAGCCAAATTCCATTTCCTTTTTTCTAACCACAAGGCAGAGCTGCCTGCTTTCTAACAGAGATCAGGGAGGACATGAAAATTTAGATGCTGGTAAAGATTTGGTGGTTTGTCCTCAGTGTTTCTAGGTTATTGGCCTCAGAATTTATGCTTTGTGACAAGAAGATGATGGGAGTGGTATTGTGTGTCATTCACCAGCATCCTTTAATCACATGAGAGGCCTGGCTTGCCTTCCTGAATGTACTTTGTGCTGCCGTTTCTTAAAGAGCTTTGGAAAGTTGTGGTTTTGTTGACTGAGCCTATACTTCCGGAGGAGGAGAGAAGCCTCTTTTTGAAGTTCAACCTTGAAATATCATTTTCCTTTACCTATGTGAGCAGTGGGAATGGTGGGGAGGAGATGTTACTTCTTGGATCTGCTTTGTAGGACTACTCTGCAAGCGAATGAGTATCTGCCTGAATAGAGCTAAAAAAAAAAATCTGTTAACTGTCCTTAAATATGTATGCAACTTTTCATGTAGGAGAATGACTGTGCTGCTAACACTATTGAATTACTGTTTTAGACATCCCAAGATTAAATACTTAAGTGTCATTTTATTTAAAAGCATAAAAAAATAAAAGCTGCTGTAATCACAAGCAACCACAGCAAGAGATGCTGTGTCTATATACACGGTAAGTCAGCAATATGTGAAAGAGAATACTTAAAACTTTTGTCTTTAAGGATAGCATCTTGACTTCATGTAAGATTTAGGTTATTTAAGACATTAGAGAAAAACAGACTCTGGGAGACCGCTGGTAATATATGCCTATTCAGCATTTGGAACACCAGAGTAGCCTATTGCATATAGGATAGCAAGGGTGAATAGAGGAAAATGGTCCATTTGATGTATAAGAGCTGTGTCAATTCCAAAGAGGCCTCAGGGAGTCTGCAGCCTTTCTGTGCCCTGATTCTTTTTAGAAATATTGATGTAAGTAGAAAGAAAAATAATAAGTAAAGTGTCAATCTGACAGTTTCTGAGGTGCTGCAGTAACCAAGGGTAATGCTTTCAAAATGGCTTTCAGAAACTTAGATTTCCTTTTCAACAAGACAGAGTCAATGTCTCATCAAAGCCTACTCTGATGGTTGCTTTACCCAACGAGGGGCATAGTAACGGTTATATATCTGAAGTTTCTTCTGTAGTTTCAGGACAAAGGGGCTGTTGAAAGGGCACAGGGAAGCTCCTGCCAACCTCTCTTCACTGACTGAAAGCAAACCCAGAGTGTAGTCAGAGACCGTAAGTTCCTAAGGCTGCCTTTGTAAATGCCCTGCTCAATTTTTAGGCTTTAAGACAAGTAAAGGTTGCCACAGCACCTAATACCCATTGATTGCAACACCTATTCAGACTTCAGATGTTAAAACACTCAAGCAGATACTATTCAGCCTGTCCTACGTGCTTTTAAAGTTCTGGTTCAAAGCCATGTGTAAAAGCTCCAATTTAGCCTCTTAAGGCATTTAGGCCTTTGAACATTTTTTCCAAGCCTTAGCTAGAGGTGGTAGCCCTGCTCTTCCATAGGTTCTTGTGTAGGACTAGAGAGGCAGCAGAAGGTCCTGTGTGACATAATCTGGAGTCCTGTGGAAAGCAGAATCAAGGAGAATGGGCATTTGCTGGGGTAAGCTCCATATGAAGCAGCCCAGCTTCCTTCCCATGTCTACCTTGTCCTGCACATCTGGCGCTCAGAACAGTTGCGTGTGTTTGTAAGACAGGAGAGTTTCAGCTTCCGCAGTGTTTTCAGTGACACCACATGAAGAACAAATCTCACGCGATGCCGCGTTCCTTTTTCAGATGTTGAGTGTCTTGGTGCCTAGTACTGTCAGCACAGGTTGCAAGGCCCTGCTCCTAGCCACTTTAATTAGAAACTGAGATGCTCCCAGAGGAAGATTTGTTAAGAGCTAAATCACCTTTCAGAAGCTGCTATTCTTCTCCACTCACCACAGGAGTCCAGATATCTTATGGCTCCCTCAGCTGCGTAAAGCGGGATGCACATTGCTGAAAGCAGTACTTAGGCCCTGAAATTCTTGGTTTTCTTTTCGCAGACCATTTTCTCTGCAACAACACTGCATTCATTGGCATTCTTTCCTAGAAAAACACAATATTTAATTGCAGTGCATGATAAGTTTGATCTGTAGCTGTCTCAAGAAAATATGCAAATACAGAGTCATTTCAATGCAGAGCACCTTTAAACAAAAATGGTAAGATAAATGCAATCAAGTTACAATTACCTTTTTTTGAGAGGGCACATTACACACACTCAGTAAATATGATTAATTCCAAACCTGCCTGCAAATAACTGAAGAGCAGGATAGAGAAAGGTGCCGAGTACAGTCATGGCATTACAGTAGGGTTCAGTTTCCAAGATCTTCAGCTGCTGCATACATTACTCTTTGCACTACCACTTCTCTATCATGATTCAGTGCTCAGGTCAAACATAATTACAACTTCCTTTTTAGCACAGGAGTTGATAGCTGATCATTTCTCGTGAAATTATTCAAAGTTAAAAGTATAATTTTTTATTCATCTCTTGTTCTCTATAAAGATGATGAAGTGTGATAGTTGAGATATTGATCTTCTCTGGCCATGAGCAAGACTCGGGGTCATAATTCATCTGAGGTGAAACCCTCTGAATTTTGATGCTCTTGCCCTTACCTGCAGGCAGTGGAGCTGCTGTAGGGACAACCCTGTGGAACATTTATTGCAAGATAAATGTTGTATAATAATTATCCTTTTTGAGGGCAGGTGTGCATTACTGTTTCCTCTTTTTCTGATGCAATTTCTGTTGCTAGAAGCTGTGTGTGAAAACAGTGTTCACTCTGAACTGAAGAAAGTGAAACAAAGGTCCTTTTTTTTTGGCATGTTACTACATATACAACGAGCAGGTGTGAATTAGCTCTAGGCCAAAATATAACCTCCTTTCTCAAGCAAAAACTTTATATCTGGGCCAATGGTAATATTTTATGTAGGTTTATGTTTACTTTGGGTGTGATTATAAGGTTATTTCTCCCACCTATTTCGGTTCTCCTTTAGAGGTAAAAGAGAAAGTTTTTCTAAGAAAAAGATAACAAAGTATCAAGAATTATACTTGGACATCAGGAAAAATATCTAATAGGTTTCTCAGTGCTGGAAATTATCCATCTTTCTGAGGTGCTTCCAGTAATGACCATTAAATATAACAACAAATATAAGGTTGCCAAATATCTTACTATTCATGGCTTCTGAACATCAGAAAAGCCCAGTGGAATTCCTCCAGCTTGACACAGTTATTGTAATTAACTGCCCTAAGATATTTAGATATGTGCGATCCTGCCACACTCATGGGTCATGAGCAGCTACAGAAGCTGGATTGGTTTCCACTTGAAACAAAAGTTACTTAAGCCATTGCCAGCTCATCCTTTGGAGTTGCTGAACATTTTAAGAGGTTTAATTTAACATCAAGGAAATCCCAAGACTGCAAATGTGTAAAGTGCTTTTTGGTGCTATTAGTCCCCATTTAACAAAGTCACAGTCAGAAGTGTTTATTTGTATGTAGAGTCCTTACTTGAACTCAGACTTCAGAGCAGGTTTAAAACTTAAATGATAGATAAGCACTTTTTCATATAGTTAAACACTTTATTTTTAGCACGTTAGTCCTCTTGGCTTCACCGGGGCTGCTTCTGAGATGAAAACTATTTGCTGGGGACATGGCGGGGGGTGTATGTGCATGTATGTGAATGCATGTTTGCAAAATTTGGACTCCACTGAAATCAATGAAACTTGTACTATTGACTTCTAAGGGGCTCCAATTTTATCCCTGGAATTTTGCCGCTTTCCTGCTGTCTCCCTGACAGCGTTAGATACATTAGTGCTATGGTTTTTTAGTTATTGTTTTATCTTATACAAAACTTCATGCCATCTTGGGAATTGATTTTCTTAACCATTTTTCCTTCATTATTCTTTTCTCCCTCACCTCTGAATTTCTTCAACTTCCAACCACTCCAGAAGGGATTAGTTTTAAGATCCATAGAACACTTTATCTCTCAGTGGAGCATGGGATGATATGTTCAGTTTCTTCTAGCTTTTATTAAGTTGTTACACTGACTCATGAAAGCTTAGGGGGAGAGGTTCATAAATATGAACCTTTCTTTCAACTGTGTATGGTCACAGAATTTCTCTCTTAGGATTTTTTTACATTTTAATGTAGCTGCTAAAAAAATGCTGTAACATTTATTTGAAACTCTTCAGTACTAGCTTTCTGCTGTAGATCAGTAAAAAAAAAGTGATGAATTAAAATAATAGATGCATGGGTACATGTTAGTTCCATACGAACAGTTACCTGTGTCCTGGCACTTTTTATGTATTTTGGGTTTCTGATACCATTTCTTTTGCAGCGGTTTTTCTTGATTCCATTACTGTTTTCTTAAGTATTATTGAAGGCAATGTATCTACTCCGCTTTGTCTCCTGGCATCTTTCCCTCTTGTCATTCACGACAGCACTTTCAAACTCCAATAGTATTTTTTCAGAGCAACATGAACTTTTCATTGACTGAAGGTCAAAACTGACTTGGAGAACAGATGGAGCATGGAAGGATAAACCTTTGCCACCCACTGAACATTAACACCTGCTTGTTACATCTGCCCACTGCAACTTAGAGGCTCCTGAAAATGTTACCCAAGTGATTTAGGACTTGCTGTTGGACTGAGTGCAAATGGGTTTTGTGACAGAGGTCTTGTTTTTACCTCTTTACTCAGGCTGCCCATTCTGAGGGCTTAGGGTGGCAAATAACTCTATGTGCTTAGACTCTAAAAGAAGGACTAGGATTTTGTGGAGGTTACAGCAGTAAGATTTAAAAAGAGCAACATCGAGATGGTACTGAATGCGAAGTGTGAATGTTTTAAATACACAGATAGATTTAGGATTTCAGTTAATTTCATACACTCCCCCTTGAGCCTGGTTGCATATAGCATAGTTTTCTTTGGGGATTCCAGAGAAGGCAGAATAAGAATAGTTTGTCGCCAACTCCAAGTGAAGGCATTTCCGCCACTTAATCAGTGGGGAAATTGCCCTCTGTTTGTGGTCATATACCTGTGTTCCTGTCTTTCTGCAGCAGCTCTCTGAAAGATGCTTACTGGGAAGTGATGTGACACTAAATCAGGAGTTATGCCTGTGCTTTTCAAGACTGGCCCCTGGATTTGGATACTTGTATTTAGAGTAACTGCCAACTGTATTTGAGTGAGAAAATTAGTCATTCATTAAACTGCTCTAGATCAGGAAACAGAAAAATGGTATTATGCAGCATGAAAAAAGCAGTGAATGAATAGGTGGTTTGCTTGTATCAGCTGAATCTCAGCAGAATATGTGATATATTTATCCTTGTTACCGTGTGTTTAAAATTAGAAGCATGCTTTTTCAGTTTATGGAACATCCTTTATTGGCCTGATCCAGGGTCTATTGACATGGGGAGTCCTGCTAACTTTCTTTAGGGCTCATGCCCTCAAGGATGGAATTCAAGAAGAGTAAATGGGAGAAATATCATGTTGTGGATATCATTCCTAAAGACTGTGTAATGAAGTTCTAAACAATAAAAAATGCAAAAGACTCTGTTCATACTTTTGGGGAGGGCTGTTTCTCAAGTTAAGAATGTGCTGTGTATCCTTGTTGAAATCCAGAAGGGTGTACAAGTCAGAGAACTTGTCTGTTGTTCAGAAAACTAATCTTTATTCCACATGTATGCTGTATGATTTTAAACAACTGGCCCAGATCATAAAAAGCCAGCAAGAGCTGATCATAATGAGCCATTTCTAACCTTATTTCAGGTTATATGACACTATGACTCTCCAAGAATATAACCAGCCTTCCTTTCTGGTTTTCTGCAGGTTGAGAAACAGCAATTATAAAAACATGCATCGCAGGCACACAACCCTTCGGGAGAAGGGCCGGAGGCAGGCCATCCGGGGCCCAGCCTACATGTTCAATGAGAAAGGCACCAGCCTGACTGCAGAAGAAGAACGCTTTCTCGATTCCGCAGAATATGGCAACATTCCGGTCGTGCGAAAAATGCTGGAGGAATCCAAAACCTTGAACTTCAATTGTGTCGATTATATGGGACAAAACGCCCTTCAGTTAGCTGTAGGGAATGAGCATCTGGAAGTGACAGAGCTCCTCCTCAAAAAGGAGAATCTTGCTCGGGTTGGAGATGCGCTTTTGTTAGCCATCAGTAAAGGATACGTGCGCATTGTAGAAGCAATATTGAACCATCCAGCCTTTGCACAAGGACAGCGTCTCACACTCAGCCCCCTTGAGCAGGAACTGAGAGATGATGATTTTTATGCTTACGATGAAGATGGAACTCGGTTCTCCCATGACATTACCCCTATCATACTTGCTGCCCACTGCCAGGAGTATGAAATAGTTCACATCTTGCTTCTAAAAGGCGCACGGATTGAAAGGCCACATGACTATTTTTGCAAGTGCAATGAATGTATTGAGAAGCAGAGGAAAGATTCCTTTAGTCACTCTCGATCGAGAATGAATGCCTACAAAGGATTAGCCAGTGCTGCTTATTTGTCTCTTTCCAGTGAAGACCCTGTCCTTACTGCTTTAGAGCTAAGCAATGAATTGGCCAGACTAGCCAACATTGAAACTGAATTTAAGGTAATTTACCACTGTGCCTTTTTCCTTGGGCTGAGTGTGTTCAGGGTACTGTATGTTTTACATGTTTGATCAGGTCTTGGTATGCCATTCGAGGGGATGGGGGAGGAAAGAGAAGCTACAGAAATTGCCAGATGTGTTAACTACACAGGTTCTGATCACTCTGCATTCTCCAGCTAATAAATGTTTGGAACTGAATATTGTGCATTATAGTAGAGACATCCTTACTCAGAGTTTTTATGTTGCACACTGTGATTGATTAGAATCTCTAGTTTGTGGCAGGAATAAAAATCAGATTATTAAAAAATGGAGACTCATTTTTTGTAAGAAAGGTAAGTCTTTTTAATGACCAATCTATTTTAGAGGAAGAGTTCTAGAGGTTGGTTTAATGGCTTAAGAATCCGGTACATCTAGTTCTGTTGCAATGATAAAAGGTATAAATTAAGCAAATTTGGTTCTTTGTAAAATAATATAAATTGTATTGCACCTTACTGATTTAGTACTGCATCTATATATGAGGAATTTCATGAAAAAGAAAGAGAGAAATGATCAAGAGATTGTTACAAAGTTTATTATCTTGCCAAACATAACAGTGGAACTTGCAGAACTGTCTTACAAGTTATTCAAGATTTGCATTAGCATGAGTTTGTAAATGTCCTGTGTCATTTTAATTCTTTCTTTAAGTCATTTACATGACATAAATAGCATTGTGTCCCTTTCTAAAATAAATTAGTCATGAAAAAACTCATTTTCAATGGCTCAGTCATCAGCATAAGACTGTTTTCTAACTTATGACTACTGTGCAGCTACAATCACTATTGATGACACTGAGGTAATAAAATCTATGTTGTGAGTAAACTAGTACAGGATGCCTGCCAGGAATTCATTATTTTTAATTTAGAAAACTATTCAAGTGTTAAAGCATCCATTTCAGAATTTGTAGCTATATGCTATAAAGGATTATGGCAGTGATCATCCCCCTGCACTCGGCACTGGTGAGGCTGCACCTCGAACCCTGTGTTCAGTTCTGGGCCCCTCACTACAAGAGAGACATTGAGGTGCTGGAGTGGGTCCAGAGAAGGGCAACAGAGCCATTGAAGGGCTTGGAGCACAGGTGTGATGAGGAACGGTTGAGGGACCTGGGTGGGGTTTAGTCTGGAGAAGAGAAGGCTCAGGGGGGACCTTATCGCTCTCTACAACTACCTGAAAGGAGGTTGTAATGAGGTGGAGGTCAGTTGATTCTCTCAAGTAACAAGCTATAGGACAAGAGGAAATCGCCTCGAGTTGGAAGGTTTAGATTGGTTATTGGGAAAAATGTCTTCAAAAAAAGGCTTGTCAAGCATTGGAACAGGCTGCCCAGGGAAGTGGTGGAGTCACCATCCCTGGAAATATTTAAAAGACATGTAGATGTGGCACTTAGGGACATGGTGGATTGGCAGTGCTGGATTCACAGTTGAGCTCGATCTTAAAGGTCTTTTCTATGATTCTATGGTCTCCAATTTAAAAGCGAGAAGAACGCACATTCTGAGGCTCTTCCCTTTGAATCTCTGTAGTAAGTCTCTAACAGGAAAAAATACCCAAACCACTGAGCTCTTTTGACAATAAAATTAGGGCAAAATCCTGCAAACTCTTTTTACCTCTGTGAATCACAATTTCAAGGACACAATAATTTAAAGGGAGTTTTACTTGCATGGCATTCAGTCCTAGGGAAACAACCTCACTTGGTTCAATGAATCTTGCTGCTTGAGTGAGGGTTACTCCTGTGTGAAAGCACTGTGGGCTCACACCCACTGTTAACAACTTTAATACCTCATTAATGTTCCAGCTACTTTTCAGTAGGAAAATACATATTGTGTGGAACACGAGCAGCCTTGTACTGCACGCTTGTCAGTTCTGATAAGTGTCTTGCTGCACAAAAGTACATTTATTTCTATCAGAGTCCTGCCTTTTTTTCATAGAGCTGCCAACATAGTCTAGACTGGCACTGGCAGGTACATGAATCCTCAAGGAGCAAACAAGCAGTCAAATGTTAAATAGTCTCATGGTGGTTATGTCTCCCCAGCTTTGGGAAATGGGTGTGAGTAAACCAATACTGGAAAACAAATTAGAAATACTTTGCTAAATTACTGTATTTCCAGGAAGGTTTTCCAATTTCATTGCCTCTTTGGAAGATTCTGAGCAATACACATCTACATATGGTAGTGAAGTACCTCAAAAGTACCCATACCACTGGTTTACTTCAAAGTTGTCACATTCCTCTAGTATATTAATTCTTTCAGAAAAAAGACACTTCTCAAGGTTATAATGTATTCTCACTGTAGAAAAAAAATCAGATGTATGTATTTATGCAAAAATATTTATTCTTAACATAAATGTGATGTAGAATAGGGTATTAATAAAACAGTAGGGTTTTTTCACAGAACATGACATTCTGAGAATTCATTTCCAGAAAATGCTGAAAATGTATTTAAGAAGCCCACAAATTATGGAGATTTATGGAAGCAGACAAGCTCCAGAGGACTTTTTTGTGCCTAAAATAATAATTTCCGAGAATTTTTAATTTTTAGCACCAAAGTTCTGTCGTTACAATTGGTGCTCAACAGATTTATAAAATTATCACTTGGAATTATTTCAGAATGGTTATATTTGTATGCAGTCTTAGGCAATACAGTTTTCAGGAGGTACAAAAAGTCCTTGAAACGAAGGACATGAGTAAGATTTTAATAATGTAGGTGGACAAATAGTAATTAAGTAACCTCTAAAGAAAATCCTAGCATGAGCTAATTAAAATATAAATGCAGTGCCTCTCACCTGCTGCTTGCTGCTCTAAATCTCTTATGCAATAGCACCATTCAGCACAGCAGAGTGAGGAGCTAATAACATGCACTATGTTTTTAAAGAACATGAAATTTTTTAGGTGAGTTGCCTCTTTGTAGACTTGAAAGGTGAAACAAAACAGCCATACGAACCACGTTAAAGGAGAAAAGTTGCATTAGCTGTGGTTGGCCACAGTTTAAGAGAGACATCAGTGAAGATTACTAGGTAGAAATCATTTTATCTGTTCTTTTTTAAGGTGGCAAAAGCTGAATAGATTGTTCTCACCCCAAATTGCTAAGATAAAGTCTTACATTGCAGTTCTTAGGAAATGGCTTTGCATAAGCATTGCACACCACAAAGTAGTATGGGAGTGTTACTAAGGTTAAAATGGGAGTCATACGTTAGGTCACACTGGCCCTCAGCAGACTTTCTGTCGACCGATCAATAGGTCTTTAACAGCAAGAGTAGGTGTTCTGGCTGTCAGTCTGGAGTGGATATACTGCCCTATTGAACTCCTTTTCTAATCTGTTGATTTTGGCTCAAAAGCAGGGTCAAGACAGTCAGCTGCTATGTGGTTTTCCACATGCTGAAAAGAATAACAGTGGAGATCCGGAGCTGGAAGAAAGAGAGGAGCTGTCAGAGCCAATCAGTGCCAATGATTTTACTGGGACAGATACTCTACTGGAGTAAATCAGTGCTCTTTCACTGAAGCTTAGGTGAAGTCACAGAAGATGTGAGTCTATCCGAGTATTTAGAACAAATGTATAGTTTGGATCAAAGTTGCTATGTCCTTATTTCAAGCAAATGTCAGCTTTTGCAATGCTTATTGAAGAGGAAGAGGGAAAAAAAGTGGAATAATTTTACATTCACATAGAAGTAATTTCATCTTTTAAATTCTCTAGTGTCAAAATGATGCAAAAAGGTTTTCTTATTAATGAAAGAAAACAAATCACATGAAAGATGTAGTCCATGAGTCTAGAAATAAATAATCTCCCTTCCCCTAAATAAGCTGAAAAGTATTGAACTAGTTGGTACTATTGAAAGTAGTAATGATGCCATTGCATTATATGTCCTGGTAATTAGCCTAGAAATGGGGTGGGTAGGAAACCCTTCAGAGGTAACCACAGCACAAGACATTTCTAACTTATATGCGTCTTGCTGACACTTTTAACTGTTGTCCTTTCTCTGAAAAATGATGGGATCCAAAAGCAGATCCTACCCGCGAGCCTGCTCTGGTGTGCAGGAGAGCATCATGCCCAGGCTCAGCTGGCTGATGGGTTACAACTGGTTGCTTTGTTATTTGTTGGGAGCAACGGCTGCATGGCAGCAAGTCAAGCATGTAGGTGCCTACAGAGATGTGCCTGCTAGGAACTGGTTGTTGTTTCCTTGGGGCTGCAGTAATGTAAAACAGCTGAGGCTCAAATCCTTAAATTCTCATGATGGTGAAAGAGTGGCAAAACAGCTTGGGAGACTCAATGACTTGTATCTGCTAGGGAGGATCTGGCATCTTGCAGCACAGCTCTTGCTCCAGTAAGTCAGCTCCTTTTTCCTACCTAAATGCAAATTGTTAATTTCACAGGATGTGCCTGAACTTCTTCAGAGAAATGATCTTGTAGATTTTCTCAATATTTCTGGCTTTATTTCTGCAAATGGGAAACTGGGACCAGTTTCTTTGAGGCTGACGCTGCACTGCTGTTGCAAAGTAATAAGCACTGGTTATATCTTGCTGAGAAGCTGCAGCTTTTTAGGGTTTGTGGCTCTGCAGCACTGAAGAAAACTTCCTAACCCTCATTTTTCCGGCCTTCTGCATATTGTGGGCATTGCTGAGGATAAACGCATCAGTGATTGTAAACTGCTTCCTTTCCCAATATTGATTGCTAAACTTGGTGAAATTTGAAAGTCTAACTCTTTAAATACAAAATAGGTAGGGGAGTTTCTTTCTAAATTTGTAAGAAAATAAGAGGTAATGGTAATCTAGAGAAAATCAGATATGACACTTAGGCGAAGGCCTAAGAAATCTTGTAAAGAAGAGCTAACTGCAAAAGTTGAGCTCCGTGGTCCTGACTGTGAACTATTTTAGCATGAAGATTACATGTTGCATGGAGTTAAAAAAATCACTATTAGATTGTTGCATTTTGAAATCAGTGATACAAAACAGGAAAGGGCAGGAAATATTGGGAAACAAAATAGAAGGGGAAGTATTTTGTGAAAATGGAGACTAGCAGTGGACTTAGAAAGATAAGAGTCTTGAACACCATCAGGCTGTAAACCAGTAAGGTTGCACTTAGGAACCCTGCTTCCCACCCAAACTGAGCATGCTCTGAGACTTGTTTGCTCTCAGAATTGACTGATTGGAGATAGCTCCTGAAACTCACCTCCCATTAAAGAAAAGAGATTGTCATGGGAACCTCTAATTAGCTGCATGAACACTCTTGGAAATCTATCGCTTAATTTTTCCTTTCTGACCCGTTCCTCCTTGAGAGATCCTTTTATCCTTTCCTAATCTCTCCTTCAACATACTCTCTGACAGAAGTCTTGCTTCTGATATGTTTGGGAACACCTTTTATGATTCCTATTTACTATTCCATCAAGATGCTCTTTGAATCTTTCATGTTTTTGTCTAGCATTTTTTTAGGTTTTCATTTAATTTTCCAAAATTTCTGTTTTTCTTTTTTATCTTTTTTTCTTCCAGAGAAGACTTGTATTTTCTAAAGAGATGTCTTGTTACTTGTGCAACCTCGTTTTTTCTATTGCTGTTTCACTTTGTTGGGTTTTAGGAAGAGAAGCCAGCTGGTAGGCAGAATATATTCACTCCATTTTACTACTGTTTTTATTTTCTTCTGCACAAGTATCATCAGTCTTACCTAGTTCCTGTTTTGAAAATTAAGCATCACTATTAGAAATACTTCTGAATCTATGAATATTCACTACTTCCAAGTGATTGTCTCTTACACCAGATCTTGTGCACAGCTGTGAAGCAACTACTATTTCTCCTCCTGTGAGTTAACAACCACTCCAAAAAGCAGCTGCTTGGGAGTGAAAACCACCTCTTCCCATTGCATCCTTCTTGTCTGCTACCTCTTTTAACTCTCATTGCTAAATTTCAAATTGAGAGAGCAGGCCACTGGGTTATTTGGCTTTATCTCAAATTAATACCTGGAGGCACTGCACTTTGATGTGGCTGGGCCAGAACATCCCTTTCAAACCCTTTCTGTATTAAAGTTTATGTTCTAATTAGCTTGTTCTCTGCTTCTGCTGTTGGCTTTATGCTCCTTCAGTATCCTTGCATTCTTTAAGGGAGATAGATCCCTGCTGCTTTTGAAGCCATCTTCATGGGCAGAGTCAAAAGGGTGACTCACTTTTTGATTCTTTTTTTTTTTTACTTGAATATACATGATACCTGAGAAAGGACAAAATGTATACATTGCTAAATGCATTTACAGTGCTGTGAATTCTGTAGACATTATGAAACCTGCTATTTCAAAAGAGATGCTGGTAATCTAAAATCCTTCTATGAAGTTTTTGGGTACGACCTTTTCCAGGTCAGTCTTTAGTGATTTTCTTAGACATGGAGTCAGGGATGTGGTTTGGTGTTTTTTCAGCCTTAAAAAAGTACATTTTGTTCCTTTTTTTTTTTTTCCTCCTCTCACCTAAAAGCCAATTTTCTGCCTTCCAAACACGTGCGTTTAGAAGCTATGATTCTTGTTTTCAATTTTCATTTGTGCAAAGCAAATGCATAAGCAGGTTCAACCAATTACCCACCTCATAATACAGGAAAGAATCAAGTACCACTAAAGCAGGAAAACAAATTTCCCGTTATTAAAATGTGAACTTACTGTTGGAACAAATTAGGTATGAAAATAAGAGAGGAAATTAAAAATTATCATGGAAGTAGCCTCGGAGAAGGAGAATATATTTAAGCCTTGTAGTGAAATGTGTGTTTGGCTCGCTGAATGGGACTCACTCTGTACATGAAGTACTCATTCTCTGTGCTGTTCTTTTTCAGAGGTGAATTCACTACTAATAGATGCTACATTGAGTTTGTCTTGAAAGCTAAATTAATTAATTGCAGCTATGTTTTGCATGGATGTGTAGCAGAGAGTGTGGGAAATGGATGTGGAGAACCCTTCTGACCTTAAAAAAAACCCACCAAATTTGTGACTCTTGTATTGTTCTCCTTAAATATTTATAAGTTAAGAAATATCCTCTATATTTTGAGGGCTGTTATTGTAAGTGTTCTTTCTATGTTCTGTGATTAAATCATTTTCTGCCTGGCACATTGCCCAAGCAAAATGCGTTTCAAATGTTGCAGCAGAAGAAAATCTCCAAAGCTTTTCAGAGTGCTTTAGAACCGATGCCAAAGCTGTGATGCCTGGAGCTGTCTTGAAAAAATATATTAGTAGCTGTGAAGGTATGTTAGCATCTGTCTGTGTCTATTCACAGTAAAGCAGAGTAGTAGATGCTGTGATTCATAGTGAAGGTATAACTCTACCACCTACTAGGAAAAAATAAGACCCGTTATTCATGACAGTTGTAACTCTGGTACCAGCACTAGACACTGAGCAGTCGCATAAAGTTGGATCCTGGCCATCGCCTACAAGGTCATTTAAACTACTTTATGGATGATTGAGTGACATTGTTATTAAAATCTCCCAGCTAACCTTGGTCAAAAAAGACAAGGAAAACCTCTTTAAAAGTTGACAAAATATTCTCTGCAGGAAAGTGTTCTCTTTGCTTTCCCAGAGGAACCAGCTGGTGTCTTCTCTTTTGAAAGAATGGAGGGGAAAAGAGATTCTTTCAACGCTCTCTGACACAACCATTGTCTCAGTTCAAATCAGAGACAATGCATCAGTGTAAAAAAATGTAATATTTGAATCAATGCCTTAAGGGCTTTTCTCCTCTCAAAAAATTGTTTGGAGGAAACTTTTGGCATTTGGAGATGGCAAGACAGAAACAAACCTGGAAGTATTTGAGTCTTCCAGAGAGAACTGCTGGCATGCTTTCTTTTTTCCCAATGATGCTACTGCAAATGAGACTTCTGGCAATGCCAGTTTTCACACTAGGATTGCAATGCTTATTACCTTAGGAAGTAATTTCTAGTCCTCAGTTGAGGATGAACAGCATTGTAACTGCAGCCCTTATAGCTTATTCTTTCCAGTGTGATTACACTTGGCACCCCTCATACTAGAGAAGGATTCCAGTTTAGGTGACCAACAGACACGATCATGAAAATATAAAATAACAAGCAATCCCCTTATAACCATTAGTGGGAGACAACAGGGGGATTCACAAGCTGAGTGGGAAGGGGAGAGCAATAGGAATGGTTCACATACCAAAGTAGCACAGCAGCTGCCTCACCCCTGTCAAGCATTTCAGAAGCATTTTCAGGTAGATGTTTTAAGCCAAACAATGAGACATTTAAGCCAAGTAGAGAGGTAAGTGCAAAATCTGGAACCAGTTGGAAATGAGCATATTTCAGTTGCTTTAAGGTCATTTTGCTCCTGGGATTTCAATGTTTCCTTACAAATAAGCAGCCCATCCTTCACCAAGAGTGCATTTCTGTCAGGTTGAAAAGTCTTTATTAATGGACATATTTTTAAGGGACCTGAAGGGCAGGAGTTGGTAAGAGCAGAGTGAACTCCCTTACACATTAATCCTGGGAGGAATCTGCAGCAAAAGAGGGGAAATCCAGCCATATTAATGTGTCTGTTCTTCCCCTGCCAGAAACATCTGATATTAAATTTCTGAACCAGAAAATTCAACACTGCAGTAAATGGGTTGCACTGGGGATGTCAGTGCTTCCTCCCTGCATAAACGGCTGGTGAACTTTATTTTGCTTCCTTTTGTAGCCTGCTTTAGTGACTATATTAAGTCTAGATTTTCCATATAGTTATTAAACCCCAGGTATGATGACGAATTTATATATTATTTTTTGTTATATTAGGTGGCTTCTACAAAGCATTCTAAATTTCCAAGGGCTTGTGGCAACTAACTTTAGTGAGCCATGATTTTCAGGAAATATATTTGTGTGTGTGTGTGTGACATCTTACATACGGTCTCTTGGAGCATATTGAATGTATTTAGGGGACAGGGGTTTAGAGTTGAGAGATCTCCTTTTTATTCCTCTTCAACCTGAACTTTTGATATTGAATACAAGGGGAGTGATTTACTGTTGATACAGGTAATCTCTGTTGTGGATGGGTGAAGCATAATAAAGCTTGTGACATGTTAATCAGGAATGTAACAAGTTTCGACTAAGTACAAGGAAAAAGATAACTGACATTCTGACATAATCTGCTGCTTGTGGATGGGATTTGTAGGTTAAATACAGACCTATTTTAAGTTAGAGTTACTGTCATATAAAAGCAAGTAAAATAAGGTTAAATTGAATTAATATAGTGCCTGTGTGTGTTGTGGAGTCATATACACCACATATAGCTGAGTAATATATAGCAGGTAACCGGTGTGAAGATTTAAGTGGCATTTAACTGGCTTTTGGGAGCAATTTTAGGGGGAGTGATAAGTGTTACCCTTTTTCAGCTTCTCAGAGACAAGGAGTTAAGAAAATTGTTTGGGTTTAGAGATGGCTTGTTTTAGGAATGAAGATGATTTTCCTGCCTTGTGTTAGTCTTCTGTGTGCAAGCACAACCCTACAACAGCTTTTTGAGTACAGATGCTCAGAAGGATGAATCTAACAGATACAATGACTGTCACAAACCCAGCTCAGGCAACAAACAGTTTTGAAATGCTTTCAAAATTTAATTCAACATAAAGTCTTCATCCTACCGCAGTGTTATTACTTTCACATTTTGTATTTTATAACAGCTTTAACATGGGAGAAAATCCTCAGTAGTTGGCAAAATCATGGCTCATTTGACCATGATACGATCTTTGGGTTTGTTGAAGCGATGATTTCATCCTTACCCTTTGAAAGGTACGTGGTCAGTAAAGCTGGTGGACTAACCAGTGTGTCTGCTCCAAGGCTGACCACTGCTCATGGATTCTTCTGTATACAAATGAGGAATAATGGTTTGCATCTTAGATTAAGAGCTCCCTCACAGCCAACTAGCCAATCAGCAGTTGTATTTGTAGGTAGGATTTATGCTGTATCACAACCTTTCTGGGCTATCCCACAGATATTTCCCTTTTTTTCTCCAGTCTCTAAGCAAGAAAGGGGAGACAAACTCCTCCTTGCCACCTCTTGCTGCTCTGCCAGCTGCCCAGCCTGGGTGCTGGAGGGCTTTCTGTTCATGCAGGCAGATGGAGGATGTTGCAGGAGAGCCGAGCCACTGGGGCTGTGCTGAGCCACAGCCCACCCAAGAGGAGCAGCTCACGTTTCTCTGCTAGCTTGTTGCCAGCTGCTAGTAGCACTGTGATAAATAGGCGGAATGATTTGGCCTGTTGCCTGTGTTTAGTTACCAGTGACAGTGTTCTCCTTTCTTGTCCACTGAGAGTGCAAGACAAAATGAGTCCTGGTATTCAGGCTGGTGCATCTACTCAGTGGTAGTGCAGAGAGGGCTACTGCCACCTGCAGCTGGCTGCTTTGAAAGGAATGGCATGTTGGCCCTTTCCATCCTAGTATTCCAGCTGTTCTCTCCAGAAGATTCATATATTTCCAGGGTTGCTTCTGTCATACTTTTTTCATCCTAGTCACTGCATCCTCTGTAACGAGTACAGAGCTTGTGTGACTTTGAACTTGCCCTTACTACTATACTCACTATGCATCCTAAAGTTTTCCAGAGCACTTATTGATGTAAAATTACATCGTAATACAATTTTCCTTCCTCCTCTGCTCAGCAATGAATGGTACCAAGAGGGGGTATACTCTAGAGCAGCAAAGATGAAAACATTTTTCAGAAAGACAAAATCAAATTATTGGTGAGGAAAGCAGATGGAAAATGATGCTATCACTATTGTAATATCAGTCTGATACAATATTGGTAAGCTTTGTGTTTAATTAGTAACACCAAATGCCCAAGCATTGAGCATTGGTTTTTAGGGAATAGTTAGGAGCAGGGCGGTTTTATTATGAACAGGATGACTGGTTTCCAAAGACTGCTGTTCATTATTCATGTTGGGCAAGGATATGTACTGGAACTACAAATGAGCATAATTAAGACTATTGCTCTGAATAGCATAATGCTACTAGATCAGCAGATGGGAGAATGGAGTCAGGTATGTTTATCCAAGGCACCGTAGGGAATTAATATCATATTAATGAATGTAAATTAAGTAACATTCTGAGGATCTCAAGTCTAACATTAAAGAGGATGCAGATGGGAAGTGATTTAGTTTATCCCTCATTGTTGTTAATTGTTGTTATTGTAGATAATTATAATGAACTCATCCTCCCTGTGTCTAGGCAGTCTATCCACTGAATTGTGGATAAACAGGAATGGTATACAGACAAGTTCACATTGCCACAAAACGGTGCTAGGTACTTTAGTGTCTATGAAAAAACATAGATAGATAGATAGATAGATAAATGCCAAAAAAGGGCATTTACATGATCAAAAATGGCTGTTTCCTGGAATATAATTTGTTGTGGGGAACTTTACACCAGTGCAGCATGGAAACTGCTCATTGCCAAGTGTGTCATTTCATTGTCACTATCCAAGCCCCAGGATCTGGCCTCATTTCAGAACAGAGAAATGTAATCATGCACTTCTTACATTCATATTTCTGCTTAAGAAAGTGCTGCAGCATCACTTCTAAGCTTGCTCTTCTTAGAGAGAGGGTGATGTCCATATGATCAAGAGTAGGCTATGCCAGTACTCTGCAGCTGGGATCACACTTCTGAAGTGCTCAGTTGCTGCTTAGGTGCTGTGGGGACCAGAACTTCACCCACTGTGATGCTTGTGACTAGTTTTCCAAGGAGCTGTTCTTGCTAGGCATTGAGAACTGTGGTAGTTGCCTGTTTGAGATCTGGAAGACATATGGTTATTTTAGTTATTGAGGTGTGTTGTCCCGTGGCTCTCAGTTAAGCCAGCATTCATTTGCAGCCTAGATGTAGGAGTCTTTTTCTTGATACACGAGTCAATTTGTAGCCAAAATTCCCATGAGAGATGGGACTTACAGCACCTTTGAACATAAAAATATGTTTCCTAAGCAAGCTGAAAGTGCCAAATTTAGCTCAGCTTAGGGGGTAAACATATCTGTGTTAAGAAAATAATTGATTTAAATTTATGTCCATTATTTTCTCCCTGTTATTCCCATCTGGTTTTCAGGAAACATAGGGGTTTCAAGCAGCTGAACTGACAAAAGCCACACAATTGAAGGAGAGCAGCTAATGCATTCAGTGCAAGGAAACTATCTGTTTGGTCTCGTATCGTATAGGAAATGTGGATCCTCCCCAGTGAAGCTTGTAACAGACAGATCAGGAATGTAATAAACATGGGAAAATGCCAGAGAGAAAAAGTATGAATGGCATGTGAAATGAGGAGCATAGCCCAGAGATAACTTTTGTGCTTTAATACATCTATCGCATCAGAGCTGCAGATTTGCTGCCCGTTGTCTTGCGCATCTGTGCTCTGTTGAAAACGGAATAAAAGGCAAGAGAAAGAAGTTAACCCCAACCCTGCATTGGACTCCTGCCCTTGTGAAATGCATCTGGGGGTAAAAGAGGAATTCTTTCTGCATGGCAATAAAAGTAAGGTCGAGGTAAAGGTTTCTCTAATGCAAGGGACATTTGTATTTTTAGAAATAAGAAAAGCTGTTTCTCAGTGTCATGTTTCCGCACAAGGAACAAGCAAAGGTTTGAAAATCATGGAGAAGGATCTGGAATCTTGCACTGCATCATCATAAGCTTGGTTTTACTGCTGACATTAACAGAGCCTAAACTCTTCTTCACCAAGAGAATTAGCAGAGTATTATGTGTAGTTTGTATTTAATAAAGAGAAGCTGTTGACAGGACACAGGGAGACAGACGCTCTCCTTCACCGAACGTGTGTATTCCCTGTGTTTTGCATGCCAAAGCATTTAGTTAATACCTTTGTACAGCCTGTCCTGTTTGTGACATCCAGGGACCTAGTATTTTATCTTCTGAAAACAGGTGTTTCAGTATAAACATTTAAATGAGCTTGGGAAAATCTGCAAGAAGGTAAAACCCTACATTTTGATTAGTTAAGGAATTCAAAGCAGGTGGCTTATTTGTGACATTGATTTGAAAACTAGCTGAGATGATCTGAAAGAGAAGCACAACAAGCATCAAATGGCATCTTATGCTGAAAAGGTACTATGCAACCTTGAGACTTTAAATAGAGATTTGAAAAAATTATTGTCAACAACACACTTTCTTTTCTAACTAGATTTAAATATCTTCAGAGACCTGGAATAGGGTGTTAGTTCTACACTGATGTTCCTGCACATGTGTGCTACCAAGATGCTCAGTAATGGTACTTGTCAGGAAGAAGGTGACGTTATGGGTAAGGAGCAGGAGAGATGGACGTGTTCTAATGGCAACTTCTTAGTTATTAAAAAGGATCGTACTCTATTCAGGGTGAGAACTTTAAATAAATCAAGTGATCAAAGAATTTCAGTGTAGAGAGAGTTCATGTAAACAGGAAACTTTATTTTAAGTTTCCAGTAAAAAAAAAAAAATCAATATAAGTGATAAAAAAGTTGAGAGTGGGCTGCATCTGAAATTTCTTATGTAAGGGAACCTAGAACTTTGGCTGAAGAGTCAGGAATTATGTTCAGTTTCAGTCCTTGAATTTCTGCTAGGACTATGTGCATGGATTTCTGGGTTTACTGCCCCAAATAGTCCATCTACTAAGTTTAGATCAAAAAAAGAGAAAAAAAACCCCGAAACACTGAAAATTTAAAGAATTGTTTCAAGGGTATATCCAAGTGAAGTATTTTGCAGTTTCCAATGCTTATATTGATGGAAAGGCTTGCAAGATGTATTCGTTGGTTTGGGTTCCACAAAAGCTGTGTTTATCACAAAATCGAACTATTTCCCAGAAGCAATGATTGGTAGAGTTGGTAGATACATAACAGCTGGCGCACAAAAGAGTAGAAAGAAAACAGGGACGTGCAAACCTATCCTTTCTGCTGCTTTTGTCATTTCCTCCTTTAAAGCTCTTGGAATGTTATGGTTGAAGGTTACATGTATGCCTGGACCTGTGAAGGATGATGTAAAAGCACAGTAACAAATTTTAAGGTATTTTTTTAACCACCACAGAAATTATTAACACCATCTTGGCTTCTTTAAGGATTTGATATACCTACCGGTCAATAGGTATAAGGTGGAATCTGAAGTCAGTGGTTTAATTGAATTCTTACTGATCTATCCCCTTGTTGACGGGATGTGCTTTCTCAGAAATAAGGTTCTGCAGTGCATAGGAAAAGATGAATTGCAGCTAAAAAGCCTAACCTACTAAGGAGAAAAAAGAGGCATCAAAAAACATCTCTTATGGTCGATCAGCCAATGCGACTGCCATTGAAATCCTTGTAATGATGCAAGAGACATTATTTTCACGGCTCATTGGAAACCACAAAGTTTTCAGTCCTCAGTCCAAACACTGAACAGACTGTTGTTCAATGAATAACAGAAACAACAGCAGAATATACTGTTGTTTCCTGGACTTCTTCAGCCAAAAATAATGACACAGACGGCACTGTCTGTTTTGTCCTTGGGCTCTTCCATTGGACCCATCTCTTGCTGTCTCCTGATGCTCCATCAGAGTTTTAAATCACCCTTTGCCTGGAGGTACTGCCCCTCTGCTCCACCATGCTGCAGCCTGGCACTCTTCAGAGAGCAAACAGTTGCCATGTTTATCTTGGGTCTGTTTAGAAAGGTCCAAATAGCTTGGAAAGCAACAAAGACATACATTTGAAATGTCAGTCTCTTGTATTTGAACAGACTGCTTATTACACTAAGGTGAAGAAGTCAAGGTCTGGATCATTGGAAAAATGAACCAGTGGAATCTGTCGCTACCTCCAGACATACTTAGCAACCTGCATCTGAGCAGTGAAATGTTTTAAATGAGCACTTGGCTCTATTTTTTCAGCGACATGCCCATTGAGTATGACACAGTACACCCAAAGCTCCAAAAAATCACTGATGTGCTGCCACTTAAGAAGCAAAAGAACATAAACCAATTTGATGTTGTGCTTTCTGAAAAATTAACTGTACAGCCTTGGCATAGTCAGTGCATGTAGGCATTTAGTCGGGAAACAATAGAAATGCACTCAGCTGCATTCGAATGTGTCAGCAATTATGTGCACAGTTAACAGAGCTCTTTGGAAGGGCTGCTCTGTGCTCTTCAGAAGATCATGTGGTCACACGAGCAGGATCAGTGCAGGGCCCTTCTTTAGCTTCTCCTCTCATCGCCTTCCCTCCCACAGGCTTTGTGCTTTTTTTCATTCCTAAACATATGGCCAGTCACAGATAGTGTAAATACCCAGGAGGAAATTTGCCCAACAGCTTCTAAACTGGCTTGTGCATATTTCATGAGAGATCTAATTGGTAAATATTTATAAGCATTTTGCATATTTGACATGATGGTTTATTTAAAAATGTAATTTCAAACCTAGCATGTAATATTACTGGCTTTCTGCCCCCCTCCTTCCTCTCACCTTTCTTATCTTCCTATGAGCATTTTTATTTAGGGGAGTTTTTTGTTCATGTGTGTGGAATTCTCCTTTTCTTTTTTCCTGCTGCTTCTTCCCAAAATGCTAATCTCGCAATGCAATATCTCTCTCTATGATATATGTGCATGTGTGATGTAGATTAAATACAAAGAACCAAGAACTTCAAGGAAACATGACGGGAGGCTCTGTGCAACGTGCCCACAGCTTTCATTTGCACAGCAAATTTAATGCTAGCCAGAAATGCCAGATTTACTGCCAAGTACACAGCTCCTGCATTGCTCACAGACAGAAGGTTGGATTCAGCAGGTTTGTGCCGTGCAGTTGATCTGTGAACACACTGAGAGCATGCAGAGGCTGTCTGGTACCATGATAGTCCCAGTCACAGATGCTGGACGTTCATGTCCATTAGTTCCAGAAGTCCTGGATTTGTGTGGAAGCCCTCAAATTCCAGTGAAGCAGATTTATGAGACAATATACCATGGGCAGAGCCCTTGAGAAATGGTAGCTTTAATATATTGCCATCATCCTGTGTCTACTCCTCTTTTCCTCCTTTTGTTTGGCAAAACCCCCTCGTGTACTGATAAGCAGCATTAGGTTTTTTGGTCTGGGTTAGGGGTTTTTTTTTTTCCTAGAAAAAGGTTTGTAGGTTAAAATATTCTGAGCCAGGTATGCGGTTATTTATTCAAAGAGAAACTCTTCTGTGATACTGGCTTTTCTGATCAGAAGTCTGACCCTGAAGCTTTAGTATAGGCTATAGATAGAATGTATTAGTTGCATGCAGGATAGCAGTAATAATAGAACATAGAACAATTAGTTGTATACAGGATAGCAGTAAAACCTGTGAATCTTGGAGTTATCTCTGGTTAGAATATCTGTTCTTTACATGATATTGGGAAGCAATTCTCAGAGTGATTTTAATTAAATGTCCGAAATGGTGACTTGTGGCATGATTTTCATGAACAGTGCACTTGTACGTGTCATCCTGTATTTGTGTGTCGTGTGCTGTCCTGTCAGCCTGTGGCCCCATTTCCCGTAACAGCTGTGCAGTGAATAATCTACAGTGATTACAACCAGAAAACCTGCAGGTTGATTGACAAGCTCATCCCACTTTGAAATTCCTGAAGCCTGAAAGATTGCTTCAGTGCACTGAAACAAGCTTGCAAGCATTTCATTGGCATCAGAAGGACTTAAACATAAACCCAAGTGTGTTCCTGTATTTGGGACTAGGAAGATAGCTTTTAATTGCATATAAGGTTGTTTGATCCTTTTAGTTTTGAACCGTTGGCCTCACTCCAGTTTCTGGTGAAAGCTCATCTGCACTGAGGAGTTCAGCAAAGCTCGGACCTGCTCGCTATATGTTGAAGCATCGAGGCCAGACTTATGTGCCATCCAAACCACACCTGCAATGCTGGCATTTGAGACGTAGGCTCCCCTGGATGAAGTTCCTTTTCAATCCTTGGCTGTGATTGCTTTTTAAATTAACTAGCCAAGATAGGTTGCTGCTCTTACTTTTTCTCATTTCACTTAACGTTTTCACTCCGACTGCATCCCTCTGACCTGAAACAGCTCTTTTCTGAAGAAATCTGGGTGGTTTTGAACAGATGTGGAGACATGACAGAGTTCATTTAGAACATAATCAGCAGATAATAATAGGGTACTCAGAGAAATTGCAGTGAATGACAAGTACCATCAGCCTTTTCAAAACAGCAAAATTAGACATTTTTAACTCCACATGCACAACAGTGCTAGAAGAAGCAGGAAATGGCTAATTTGGAATCCTTTTATTATGTTCTAGTTTTTAAAAAACGATATCGTAACATTCTCAAGCATTATCCTGACCCTTGTCTGCTCACTGTCTCTATAGGAGATAAAATACTGCTCCATGTGTTATTTGAAGCAGACTGGCTCTCTTGCGTACTTAGTTGTATCCTTCGTCTTCCTCCCTGAGGCTTGGCAGCATTCAGCTTGTCAGGATGAGGCCCCAGCATCCCTCATGCATGATTTGTGGTTTTCATTACTGTAAAGATCCATCTGTTCTATGAAACATAACCCTCAGACTTCTACAATGTAGTAGCTAATTGGAGTAGTCAGGAAGGTTTGGGTTATTGTCATTGCCTGTGTCTGGTTTTGCAACGCTGGGTTTTGTGTCTCCAGGAGGAGTTTCTTGTGGTGATGGGAGAGGACCCCAGGCTTCCAACCAGGATGGCTCCCTCCAGAGACATTTAGACCAGGAAGGCCATGAAGTGCCTGGTTCAGGGGTTGAACCCCTGTGAAGCGGGGACCATCCCTTTGCACCCTAAGACACAGTGGCTGGCTGTCCTTCTGTCTTCTGGTAGTCACCAGGAGTTCTCGGGGCTGTGATCTTCACAACCTTGGTGTAACAAAAAGTAACTCGAAATGTGTTCTGGTTCTCCTTCACCTCTTCCTGCTTATTTCTCACCCCTCTTTCACCCTTGCCCTGGGGCTGCAGCCTTTTGTCCTACACAAAAGAGAGCCTCTAGATTCTCAGAGCTCTCCTTTGGGCAGGGGGTGCAGGATTGCAGGTGCTTCCAAATGTGTGAAATACAGGCAATTTACACAGCACTGGCACGTACAGCTCGCATGCTGCTTGGAAATCTTGGCTTCCTTGAGTTCTTTACCGTGTGCCATGAATTGCAATTCAGTGTTTTACATGCAGGTAGGTCATTTCTGCTTGTGCCATCAGAGCTGGACTGTGCACACCGGGGTCAGGAGCAGCTCGGCTGTCAGTCTCCTGCTAAGCTCGGCTTCTTAAAGGCACAGCCAATAACCTGTGCTTGCAAAGGGAAGGACACTGACATTAGGAGAGTTATAGAGAGGCTGTGTTCTCGCCCTCAGACTGAACAGGATTTTCTGTACTGACTCTGAGCACTAAGGAAGCCAGAACAAAGATGACAAATGCCTTTGTAAAAGCAATTGTTAGAAGGCACAGCAGGCTCAGTGATCACTGAGGCTTGTCTTAACACGTGAGCAGCCATCTGAGAGCAGTAAGCTGCTGTCCTGCCTGCCTGCAGATTGGCTAGAAGGTTTTAGTTTAGTTTAGTTTATTCTTTAGAGAGCCTGTATCTTGGGTAGATTTTCCTACTGCTGTCGTCTACTTAAACAGTGGAGTAAACAATCTTGAACAAAAACATCATTCATAGTCTCTGCAAATATACAGAACCAGTAAAAACATTAGGCTTGGAGATGTGAAAAAAGTTGGGTCTTGATGGAGTTTGCCAGCTGGGAGCCTGCCATTTACAGTTGCTTTAGAAGCACATTCCTAGTTGCTAACTAAACTGCTTTCCTTAAAAATTGAAAGAGGAAATATAATCAGAGCTAATATATACTAGTTGTTCAGATGATGTAGAAATGGTGATGAAAATTACTTAAAATGTGCTGGCTAAGAGATAAGTTTGTGAACTTCGCAACTGGTACATACAGAGAATGGTATTAAAACTTAGCAGAGTTCTCACCCTTGTGCTTATAAACCACCTGGGTTAAGAGTCTCCATCACCTGTGGTAGGTAGGCGTTTCATTCCCAGCCTGCATCTGTTCTCAGACCTATCTATATTTGCTGTCCTGCACAATTCCTCTAGTAACTTCCAGGCTGATATTTTTGTTTGTGCATCTATTCTCTCAGTGAACAAATAAGCTTTCTATTTATTGAAATTCATCTTGGTATGGTGAAGATTAAAGCATGGAATTGATTGGAGAGGAGCGCTTTGAATGCATAAATTGCTGTCCGTATTTCATTTACATTTCAGACCTTACTTCACCCTGTATTTTATAACATTCACTCTGCAAACCCTATCTCCATTAAATACTTGGGTACTAGGTTTAGATGCAAATGTGCAATCATTTTCTGTGTGAACCTTGAGGATATCTTAAATCTTAATGTATTAAATTGGCGCATTTATAGAGGTCTTGGTGTTCCACTTTCTGCAATGGGGCATGCACCTGCTCTACCAGAGATTAACATCTGCTTGTTCCGATGTCTCCTTTTAATGAAGATTTGAAGTTCTTGCTGATCCCCACGTATAAACTCCCCAATTAGAACCTGTGGTCTGATTACAGCACTCAAGGAGGAAAAGGGAAACCCAGATTTCAATCTTTTTGATAGATCAGAGGATGTCAACATACAAGTTCCACCTTCAAGAAGGTCTCACCACTAAAATGCAGGCCATTCCCTAGATCTTCCTGTTCCTGTGAGAATGCTCTAACCCCAGCCATGAAGGCACTTCTGGTTCCCTATGACTAGGAAACAGCTCTTCCTAGCCTTCAGCATATAGGACAGCATAGAAAGCAAAGCTGGGACACACACACTCATTAGAAGCAACCTCAAACCTATGACAAAGTCATTAAACCAACTTATTTAAAATATTCATTATCAAGAACATCTCAGTTCTGAAGGGGAAAAACTGTCCAAAGAAGTTTAACCACCTCTAATAACATCATATCTTAGACAGTGTTGTTCTACCTAACTAATGAATGTTTGCACAGTGCTTTGAGATCTTTGCCTAACAAGGAAGGCTAATATTGCTATGTGTAAATGTTGGAAGTAATAATTTAGAAAATCTAGGAGTACAAAGCCAGGTTACTCTTATCATTCCATCCAAGCCAGGTTTAACTACTTTCTTTTTTCGGCTGCTGGCTTAATTAGATAAGCTGCTGAATTTAATTAACTCATCAAACCTAATTTGAAAAGATCTCTCAAGTCAGTAAGAGCTTGTCTTATGCTTATTATTTCTGTTTGTTACATCAAGTCTTTAATATCACCATTTTGTTATGATATTAATGCTCGCCTTAATTGTTTTCTAATTTGCTGCATTTACTCAGGTGGTGGCATTTTCCTTGTTTCTTAAGTGTCAGCATGTGAAAATCAATCACAATTTAATTTAAGGCACTGAAATTGCTCTTCTACCTCTCTATCAAGTCAGCTACATACTATCTCTTTTCCCATAAGTGTAATTTGGGTTTGCAAGGTGAAATGATTTCATAGGAAATCATGTTGAGCTTCTGAAGCCCCATTTCCTGGAGAAGTGTTATGATCAAAATGATCCTCTGGATGCTCTTGTGGGACTCTTTAACCAAATTATTAGGTAATAAGTTTGAAGCTGAAATTTCTATTACAACTAGATAATTCATTTGAACACATCTGTATCTGATGCTTCAGCTTGTTGTGCCAGTCTGAAGCTCCTTGAAGGTTACTAAAGAAAGAATTACTAGCAAAGAATCTAAGGTGTAAAATTTAGCAGGATCTTTGGCCATGTTTTCACATTTCTAGAAGATAATGCCACAGAGAGGGGAGAGATCAAGTGATTGCTTAATGTCAGAATTTCCCTATAAATTATTTACTTGTTCTGTAAAGCATGCTCTATTGTAGTGTAAACTGTGCTGCTAATAAAAACATTGCTAATTGAGTCTGAAGGAGTTCCTGTGTGTGAAAAGCCTAGCTACTTCCTAGGTGAATTAAGTGCTTTCTTACTATCCTATCTAGTATCTTTTTGCAGAAGTAACCTTACTCACAATTCCTCTGTTGCTTTCCTTGTTTGTTTATGTGAGACATGCTTTCAAGTGCACAATTAAATAGCTCATTTTTTTTTCTCTGTTTTCCCTTAGAATGACTATAGGAAGCTATCTATGCAATGCAAGGACTTTGTTGTGGGGGTGCTGGACCTCTGCAGAGACACTGAAGAAGTAGAGGCTATTCTGAATGGAGATGTGAACATACCTTTGTACCCTGAGCATCACCGGCCAAGTCTGAGCAGGATTAAACTTGCTATTAAATACGAGGTCAAAAAGGTAAGCTACTTCTTTAGGTTCTTGGTGAATACATCTTCACATCTAAATTATGCTTCTTTGATGTCACCTGAAAAATAATAGATGAAAAATGGATTTCAGTGGGACCAGGACAATTCTTAGAATTTTAGCAGTTTATGGCTTGATTTGCATTTTCTCACATACTTTAACATGGAAAAGACTATTTGCCAAAGGTATATTACAGCAGGCATGGTATTTGTTTTAAAGTGATAGACATGAATGTATAGATGGCCCAATGGACTGCCCATGGAGCACTGTGCATCTTTGTGCTGGTCGTGACCATGAACTTCGAAAGACTTCAGCAGGGACCAAAAGTTGCTACCATACCAAACTGAGGGTCGGTCTTCCTACACTATGATTTACATGAAGGGATGAATCTAGCATTTTAAAATTAGAAGTTTTGTGGTTTTAATTCAGAATTGAATCAAAACCTCAAAAATCAATTTCTGCTTAACTTGCAATTCTTTTATTGAAAGCATGTGAAAGTAGATAAACATTGATTAAAAAGTGATAGATTCCCAGCTTCCACTCTTCTAAAGCTTCAGAGCCATATTCTGAGAGTTCAGTTTTCCCCAAATCTACAAAGCAGAAGGAAGAAGTATATTTTAAGGAAAAACACAAAGATTGAATGACTTTCAGAAGTGTTTTAAACAGGCATTCAGCTTTACAGAAGTATATTGTATGAATGGAAAATTTGATTCTGGCAAATCCTAGGCCTGGGTGGTCCCAATTAATTGCTCCCACAATATGCATTGATGGAAACTGGGCTTCTGCTACAGGACTTGAAGAGCATTCCAAATTTTCAAGCTAACATCTGCTCTCTCTTTCCTTTCCCAAACCCATCACCTGCTTCAGTTTGCCTCTTGACTGTGCTGCTGTGCTGGCTAAAGAAGGTCTTTTCTTGTTATGAAAGCTATTAATTAAAAAGAATCTTAAAACTCTTATTTGAAATGAATTGCTTTCATGCAGGAGCACGTAGTATGGAGCCAAATATTTCCTCCTGAGATGTTGTGTCTCTGCATCATTCTGTTACCCAAGCTGGGTGTTAACAGCTCAGTTCACTCTTAGATGTCTTTCAACAAACTGAGTGAAGTTTAGTTATTGAAGCTGTTGCTTTGGTAACAGGAAAGTTGCTCTGGTGCTTTCAGAAAATGAGCTCAACTAAAAGTCACTGGTAGCACCTGAAAGGAATCAAGTCCCCAGTATCAGGAATAGTATCCAGTGACCTATGGTCTAAGAATTATCATCATTAAGTTGGTCGGAACCACAAGCCTTTTCCATGTATGAAGTCTCCTGCACTATTTTGTTTGTTTATTCTTCTAAGTATTTGTGTCATACTTTAGATACCAACACCATAAGCAAGAGCTAAGTTGCTTTTAGTTATTGTGCTGCTTTGGGCATATTCATGTTAGCTCAGATGGTTTCAGAGGAACATTTCCTCCATTTCTAATATTGCATGTATGCATGAATACTGACCTAAAGCATCTGTGGTAGGTCACATACAGTTGATCTTAATATATATATATATATATCTTCCTACGCCCAGAAAAGCTGAGCATCCTTTCTGGATCACAGCAACTTGTTGCTCACCTATAATAACTACTAAACTAATTACAGAACATAAGCATTTGTCAACATCATGCTGACTTTCAGGTTAGCATTTTTTAGACCATTCTTTTCAGCTAGCATTATACATCTATATGTAAGATGAATATTTAACTGCTAACTCGAAAGTAAGATTGTTCCAGTTGTGGGAGGCAGAGAGAGACTCTGATAAATGGCTTTGGTTACTGGCTGTGACATGATAGTAGACTGACCACACTTGCAGAACAAAGAGGTTGTGTTACGGTAATATGGTAATGGTTTCCTTAAGAGGCAATACATTTCAGGTACAAGTTTCTTATCCACCTGAGCGGTATTTAGGCTTATGTATACAAACAAACTTTGAAATCTGTTTTCATTTTAAGAAATGAAATAGATATAATGTAGATAGTTATAGTTATAATATAGATCACTATAAATATATAATAATAACAGATATCAACCCTACAGTAGAGTGGTGAGATGGAGAGTGAATTACTATACATATTTAATAAACCAATTCTTGGACAGATTCAGTAAATTTCAAGCCGCTTTTTCAAAGCTAATGCAATGACTCAGAGGTGTGAGATCACACGTGGCCCTCCAAGGGTGAAAGGCAGGAGCACCAAGTGACTTCCCACCCGCAGCACCTGAACCTCTAAGCCCCATCACTTGGCCTGACAGTGCTGCCCGCCCAAGCCAAGCCCTGGGGCTGAGATGTGGGTGGCTATAACTCACCCAGGAACAGTCCCACGGATATAGAGACCTTTCCAAGTGTTTAACTGTGCTCTGGCGCTCACATGACAAAGAAATAGTTGTGTTTGCCACTTCTATTGTCCTGGAAGTTTAGTTGGCAGGATAGGACTAATAAAGGGACTACCGTTGTGCCTGCCATCTGTGCTCCCCACCTCCATGATTAGCATCGACATTTAGACGGTCACTTTCATATTCTACAGCTCAGCGAGCTCCCAATGAGCCAGAGAAATAAAGATGTTTACTTAAATTAATGTAGAGCTCCCGATGTATTTTGTATTGGTTCTTTCCCATGAACAGCAAGAAGAATCTTAGACAAGGCAATTTTAGGGAGTTCAGAATGGTCTGAGAAAGTAAGAAGTGTTAATTGTTATGGGTTCTCTTTTTCATTAAGTTAGTATCCAGACTACATATTTGCATTCACGTCTGAAATGGTAATAAATATTTGAAGCTTTAAAAAGTCTATTTCTACCATTAACTTCTTAATTCACATTTTCATATTGGCACTTTAAGTGCCTGCAGTAGGTTGTCTTTGATGAAAATTTTACGAGAACAATTTATATTGAAAATTGTTATTTAATATCCATAGGTTTACTTTTACAGCTGCTGATGCAGTCTGCATTTTATCACACTTATTTCCAGAGTCTGGGAAAGATGCATTTTATGGATTTAAATCAGCTCTGGCATTTTTGCCTTTTTCTTCCTTGTGCCCATTGGAACATTTTAGGGATGCAGTTGATGCTGTGTGTACAGTTTGAACTTGAAGTCCTAATTTTGGTTCCAACACAGTATCTTCTTGACCTTGAATTCAGCAGGTGTGTTCCCTAGTAAGTTATACTGGGTTGGAGGTGCAGGCTGCAAACCCGTTGCATGTTCAGTGCTCATCATGCCTGTACTGCAGGGATCAGCCATCAATCCTGCAGTAGCTTTTAGCCCCAAACGCTGCTTCTTGTGCCTCAGTTTTCGAAGGGCAAATCCCTGTTTGAAAATCCCAAGTCCAGCAACAGTCTGCCCTTGAGCTAGATGTTCACAGAACTGTTCATTGGTCTACCAGTGCAGGAAAATCTTGTATGCACATTAGGGGTAAAAAGGGGACTGAAGCCTTCTTACCTCCTCTACTCAGTAAACCTGCAACTGGTACCTACACCAGGTTATTGTCCAGGCCCTAAATGATCCTTCGTGCTTCCCATTGGAGTTCCCTGTTACCTCACCCCTTTGCCACTCTAAAAAAGGTAGTTCTCTGTTGAAAGGACATGGGTTTATTGATCTTTTTTTTTGTAATTTCCAACATTTGAGATGAATCTTGGAAAGTCACTCAAGAAAGTATCAAAAGTTCCAGACTTCACTTGTCTCTTCGCTTCCTTTTTTTCCTGCAAGGCATGCTACCAGCACATACGAGATGCTGGCAAGAAATCGAATGTAAGGCTCTAACATAATTGAAGGGCTTTATCTAGAAGGTTATTGAAGAATTAAGAAACTCTGTTTGTACATATTCCGCAGCAAGGAGAAAGCTACAATTACAGCAGTTGGCAAAGTGGTCTTTAAAAATGCTGTGTTACTCTAATTCTCTACCCTTTCTGAAAGAACTTAATAATCACTGTACCCCAGGATTCTAGGAAAACCATGCTCAAACGTCCTCTGCTCAAGATTTCCAGAGCAATTTCTTCCTTCAAATTAGCTGTCTTAATGATTCAAAATTCCTTGAAAATTGTTACAATGGGAACAGGTTGTCAAGAACAAAAGAAATAATTTGCAAACATTTGAGCATTTACTGAGCCCTGGATTCTTTCCAAGAAATGGACTTTTAGCCCATGTCACAGGATTGTTGCAAATTAACCTTTGTCTCCTCTGATATTATTTAGCTGTGCTTTGCACTTCCAGTCTCCACTCAAGAAGTGATTTCTTTCTCCTCCAGCTGTGCAGAGCCTTGGACATAAGGAGAAAGCTTGGGTGCAGGAAGAGCCACAGAGCACCCTGCCAATGCTATGACAAGCCTTTTCAGGTGGTTTCTTTGGATATTATAGGAGAGGGCTGGGGAACTGTCACAGCGTGAGAGCAAACGTGAAGGAGTCCAGCAGCTATAATGGAAATGGCAAAATTAAAAGCAGCATTAAGGTGAAACAGGAATTATTTAGGTGGACATTACTGACGGATTATAGCCAAAAGTAGCCTGAGTTGCTAAATCAGAGTTCTGGTCCCAAGGAACGAAAATAAAACTGATCTTGAGCTTCTTGAGTCAGAGATACTCTCATCTGTTTTTCATGCAGGCTTACAATACCTGAGTGAGAGCTTACTTCATGTTCTTGGGTCAAAATTGCAGAATAATATTTTTTTCTTTTCTTGAAACAATTAAGCAATCTTGTTTTCAATCAGACAGTGGAAATATAAAGGTAATACAGGCTTTTCCTATGTTTAGGCTCATTTCTAATTAAGCCAGCATGTGATTTGTACCTGTGAGAGGCATAGGTACAGAGGCTGGGACAACTCCGTCTTTGACTGAAAAAATACACCATTTTACTGGTATATATCAGCTTTACAGAGCCCTTCATATTTTCTGTGCTCATTTTTGTTTGTACTGCTATGCTCTTTTCTTATCATCCTTTAATGTTGGCAGGGGGTTTCTATGTTGACAGGTCTAAAGCTGTTACTTCTCCGTAGGAGGTGACATTCATTCTCCTTCTTTCCCAATGTCAGCATTATTGTTGCTGTATTCTTTTAATTGTAAACCTTGAATGCCCACCACTGTTTCTCAACATCTCTGTTCATAGGCATCACAAAGTCGGAGCACCTTTCTCTTTCACAAGTTTTAATTTACTTACTATTAAGACACACAAATTTGGTTTGGAAGAAAAAGAAAAATTAATAAGAATTAAACAGAACACCAGATGGCTGAGTAAATCCTATTTAATAGAGAGCTGGAACAGGAACTTTTCTCATAACTGTATTATTAATAATTAACATATGGAAGATGCTTCAAACAGAATAGTCACGGCTGCATTAGATTATAGTTTTTCACTGCATTGGTCACGCGACTCAGATTCTTAAGGGCATGAGAAGTCCCAGTTCTTGCCAACTGCCGCAACAACTTGTGGTCCCCATTGGTTTGCTCAGAGGATGTGGTTTTACCTTGCATAATATCTTGCCTTCCAGGGTCTTTCTCACTACTGGATGTGGCCACATTTGCAGTATTTCCATCACTCATGGGAGCTAGAGAAGGTTAGTCCCTGTATGGGTGAAAGAACGAGCCCTGCTCCTCCTGGAGATAGCTCTACCCCTCAAGACGTGCAGGGACGCTGCCCAAATAAGATGGGGCAGAGCTCAGCTAGTACATCCTTAGGAAAGCTAACTGGAAAAGCTTGGTGTTTGCAAGAGAAGCACAAGAAAATAAGCTGGGGAACAGAGAGCAGGAGAAGCCCAGAAGTGACCAGAAGTTCTGAAACACCTCCATTTGGAGAACAAGGTGCAGATCTGCACCATGGTGGGTGGCTATGGCTCTGCAAGCTCCATGTCCTCTCAATTTGCAGTTATCCTGCAGGTTCCTTCAGTGCTGTGCCCTGGGGAAGGATCACTGAAGGGAAAGGCAAAGAGTGCACACCACCCACGACTTCACACACAGCCCGTGCATTGGCCTTAGCACTAATGACACGCTGCATGTCAGTAACCCAAACGAAGTTTTTCAGCTCTGCAGCTTTCAGAGCTGTGTAGGTCACAGAAAATCTCTCCTGTGGGTGTTTTGTCTTTTGGAGAAAAATTAGGAATTTCCCATGGGACAGATACTGATATTTCTGTACCCCAGTGGTTGCAACATGCACAGCTATGCCTTGAAGCAGGACAGGGTTATGTTTTATCATCAAGGGGGAGAACTCAGGAAAAGAGGCTTTCAGGAAGTTGGCTTTTTGCTTTTGTTTCTGTAATTCCTGGTTAATCTTCTTCCACTCTTTAGCTTCAGGAATATTTAATGGAGGTCTTACGGAGTCACTGATGGCTTGGACTGTGGTGGTGTGAAAAGTGTCTTTTGTTTCCATCACTGGAGAACCAGATGATACTGTACAAATGTAATTTAATAGCTATGTGAACAGTAGAATAGTGTGGTCATTCTGGACTCTTAAGCTTATACATGTAATTTTTCTTCTTACATTTTTAATAGCAGATTACAGATATATGATATTGGAAAAGGAAGGAGGTACTTCCCATTACTTCCCTTCCTCGCAGAAAGTGTTTCTATGCCTCTGAGTATTTCATTAGCAAGGTTCCTTCCTCCCACTAAAATCTGTGGTTCTGATTATTTCCTTTTGCCCAGATGTTTTAATTCCTTTTCTTTCCCAAGATGAATCTCATTTTGTTATTTCCTGCCCATACATCCATCCTCTCAAGGCTTAAATGAATCATTTCTCCACCCTGAGTGGTGTTTGCAATATTCCCAATTTACTGTAATATGCAGTCTTAATTATTTTCATTTGCAAAATGCCACAAGGTCTTAGATGTCCTTCAAGACACTGTAAAGAGAGCACAGGAACATATCAGATCCATTGCATGGATGTCCATCACAGATGAAAGGAATTAAAATTACCTTTATTAATAATAAATTTCTCTTAGAAAAGAGCAGTTAACATTGTCTGCTCCAAAACCTGACCTTAGTTGCCTCCAAGTTTGGCTTCATCTATCTTCCCATAGGCAGTAGACCCGCTAATGTGCATTTTGGATGGGAGGTCAGATGGGGATGAGCACAATCCCTCAAAAAAAGTAGTAAGATTCAGTATTTCAAGTTACTAAAGAAATATTCCTAAGTGATGCTCAAATTCAGATGCCTGCATGGATACTGGCCTAGGATGTGGCTCTCCTGCGTGAGATTCTTGTCACACATGTGTAGATGTCTATATTTGAGTACATTTTTGGGACTCTCTACCTCATGTTGAGAGGAGTTTCATCTCTCCATCAGCATTGCTGGGAGCAAAGCCATCTATGCTGGAGGCATCTGAGTTTGAGCACCACCTCAGTTTCCTCGCAATGTAGCCAAGGGAAAATAGTTTACTGACTCTCCTGGGGAGGAAGAGGCTATAGCACGTTAAATTTCTTCTCCTGTGCCCACTGCAGTTGTATTTTTTGAGACACCAAAAGGAGATTGTTGTTTGGTAGCTTTTTATTGTGGCATGTTTTCAGATGAATAATTAAATAAGGATTTTTCAAGTGGTTTTGATTCTGCGCAGAGATGAAAACCCTGGAATGTTAGAGGCCGCGACTTCCAATTCACTGGTTCATTTGGTTGTTTTGCAGATAAATAATTCAGTGATAAGATTTATTCATACATGTAAAAAGAGGAGAAAACAGGCATTAGCAATAAATCTCTTCAGAAAACATGCACCCACTAGGATATGAAACTGAAGAGCCGAGCACCTTATTCACCACCCTATAGCAGAATGCTTAGCACAAAAAAGAGCCTCAATCCTTGTTTCAGTGAAATGAATTTGAAAGAAACTTCAGGCAGAACAAAGTTTAAACTGAACTAATTAAAGAATTTGTTTAAACTCTACATTTTCTAGTTGTACACCTCAAATATATCAACTATGAATGTAATGTAAATATATTTTGTATTACATGAATGACAAAAACATCCCCCTCCATTCCTTCCACTCCTAGAAGGATTATTAATTTTGTATTTTCCCCCATCGTTGGAGAGCATTTCTTTGAATGGGCAAATTGCATTTGAAGTGGTCCTGGCAGTTTTATTTACCCCATTATTTTTGCTTTCGATTAGATTAGTTTGGTTTTATTGGGTTTTATTTTGTGCCTATTTAACCATGTGGTGCCTGGTCGAATCCTGTTTCCATCTACATTGCAGGACCACACCATGTCCTTCTCAGAGCTGCACCACACGGGTGCTTTGGGGTAATTACCCAAGCATTGTGACGCTGGGGTGACCTTCACTGCCTTGGTTCTGTCTTCTTGTCACCCTTGCAAAGTGAGATCCCAATCCTGTTAATGTACTCACTGATTTAGCTGAGAGCAAAGGATCTATCCCAAACACATATGCTTTTATAGAGCAGACTGAGTCACAGGAAAGAGATGTGGTTGTAAACTAATGCTAAGGATTTAAATGTTCAAAATCAGAATGTGGGATTAGATAATTAGGGCCAACCAGCAAGTGGATCCAGATATTGGATTTCCATAAAGCTGGGGAATATGAGAGTACCTTGGGATTTGGTGCAAGCAGGTATTTCCCCATTGCCAAATGGGCTCTAATAAGAAAGATGTTTTCATTCAGAAAGGTGCAGGTGAAAGGTTTTGTGAAAGGTTTAATTTATTATTAAAACCATAATAAATATTTCTGGGTTTATGCCTTAAAAGTAACTCAGAGAGTGAGGTTCCACAATTTGTTGTTTGTTGGGTTTTTTTCTTGGTAATTCCAGCTCATCTGGGCTCTGCCTTCAAATACAAAACTTTTCCCTTTGCTACCTGGTTTGTAAATGCTAATTTTAGACTCTAGATATCAGGTCTGAATATTCACCAAGACTGTCATAAAGCTCACCGACAAGATGAGCAAGAACCTCATGAATATTTGTGTGATGCCATTAGACAGTCAAATGAACCCCAGAAACAGAGGGAAAGCTGCAGAAATCCTCACGGCAAGGATGTTTCCTTGCTTCATGTTCTCTGTGTGTGTCTGCAGCAACTGCAGTATCTGAGAGGACCTTTCCTCACATGTTTATTTCTATGCAGTGGCCAGATCCCATTGAAATGAGTTTTGGACAGTTGAATTTTCTTTTACCCAAGTTGAACAGGGTTCCGTGAAATTCCATTTTGTGTATGGATGAAGGAATTTGGACCTGCTGATTTACTCCCCTTGTAAGATTACTCTGGTGCAAAGTGTTTTAAAATCTGGGCCTGTGGCCATGGATAGAATTTAAGTATAATTAGAGCAGATGTATTTTGTGAAAAGGTCACAGCCTCACAGCACGAGTATTTGGATTGGAACTTTACTTATTATTTTTAATTCATAAATAATAGGGCAAGTAGTTTTCTATTTATTTCTTCATCTTTCTACAGTTTTACTTACTCCTCTTATGAGGCACAACAGCAAATGGTGAGCCAAGTTCCAGCTGTATTTACCATCTGGCAACCTCATTTGTCATAGTTTAATAGCACAAGCACTTGCAAAGGCAGATTTTTTTCTGCACTCCAGATCATGGAATAAATATATTTCATTTGCTTCTGTTAAGGTGTCTCAGACTAGCTTCTTCAAAACCTCTTTGTTCACTTGGAGGTTCACAAAGCGGAGTACAAGATGAAAATAAGAAAAGGCGTATGCATATGTTGGCGTTTTCCTGTACTCTGTATTTCCTAGGAAGCTTAAGTGATTTCCACTGAGCTCTGTCATTTCCTGCTCTGCATCAGGTGAAATGACTCTGCAAGTAGGTAGGTCTTACCAGATCAAAAACTGTTCCAATATATTTCCTTTTTTCCAGGTTGTGGGGGTTCCGCCCCCCCCAAAAAAGTATGTTTCAGTTCAAGAAAAGTATTTTATTCAGTATAAATTCAGACTCTTATGCTTCAAGTCTTAAAAACACTTAAAATATCAAAGGAATCTCTAAAAATGAAGAGTGGTTTAAGAGCAAAGAAATTATGGTTTGTTTTAATGTTTTCAGTACTGGGTTTTTTTCCTGTCATGTGCATGTGGGCATTTGTTTATCCTTTAATTCATCTGATCCTCTTTGGTGAAATGGCAGTATATTTTTTTACCCTTTGAGGAAGAGGAGTAATATCCTGCTTTGAACTTTCCCTGAGTTTCTTCCACTCCTGTTGATGTCTGCTGATACTCCCACAGCATCTTCTGCAACCCACTGAAAAAGGATGATTTCATATCATCCTTTGAAGAAGGATTCGCTGGGAGAAGGATGCTATTGAACACACAAAAGCAGAGACGGGCAATACTTTCATCTTTTCAGAGCACACAATGTGTGTGGTTCAGATCCCACCTGGTTTTTCCAGCATGTGGATCCCTGCAGGAGTGCTGTTTCTGAACTCCTTGGTGACATCCCCAGCAAAATGGGAAAGGCCGTGTGTGCAATGCACTTGGTGCTGTCCTCATTTTCCCTTGTAATTCAGAGGCACAAGGGGTAATGATCGACTCAAGTGAGTCATTTGAAGCATTCTGCACCCAACCAGGGGTTCCTGGGAGGAGGTGCTGCAGCCTAAAACATATTAATCAATGAAGGCTTGCAGAAGTGATGAGCTACATCAAAACACAAATGTGTAATAACGAACCCAGAAAGGCTGTTCAAAGGGCATGAGTGCAGCTACATGATGGGGTGAAAAAACAGCTTGTCCCTGTCCCTGCCAGTGTCTCTTGGCATTACCAATGTTCTCCTAAAAATCTATTTATGCAGCTCCTTTTGTAGCTCTTGTTGTGATTAAACACACCGCCGCTCACCTGAATTACAGCTTTTGTTTGCTGAGGTTTGCCAGTGTTTGCGGTAAGCTTACAGTGCAGGGGCGAGCTGGAGAGAGGACACAATAGGAGTATCTCTGTGAAAGCAGGTCGTTAAAGTCACAAGTGTGTGTTAGTTCTGATGTGCAGATTTTTAAAGTGTTTTCAGTGGGTCATTGATGAGTTTTTTCCGTTCTGTCTCAGCCCCTGGCTATTTAGAATAGGGTGCATTAGCAAAGCAAGATGATTCTGACTGAGCTATTAATTCCTTTGCCTCAGTGCTAGATTTCTGCTCTCATAAGGGAATTGGAATTATTTCAGTAATAAACGAGATAGTGGCTTTTTTTCTGCACTATTAATTCCAATCATCTGAGGCTGACCTCTGCCTTTTACCTGTCTTGCCATAAGTTTCCTTGTTTCTGCTGACAGCATTTTTCTGTCCAAGGTAGATATCTTTTCCTTTTCTTTTTCCTGTGTGATGAGGGAGCATTGTCTGACACTCTCAGGAATTTCCTGGGGTTTTGTCACCTTTGTAGCTTACCTGTTAGGTGCCACAGGATGAGAGATGCCTGTCAGGTAGGGACCATGGGGTGTTTCAGACAGGGGGTTTAAGTAGTGCCTAACCACTGACAGCTTAGGCAACTGCAGTGCTAACGCTGAACAGCAGCAGCAGTGAACAGGGTCCTTGTCACAGACTCTTTGTCCAATATAATAGAAAATAAAAAATTAAAGTCTCCTCTGTTACAGTGATTTCTATCAGAAATAACTTTTTATTTCTATACAGCTATAGAGATAGAAAGGTACTTTATTGTCTGTGTAGTGAAACTCATTTTTGAACAAGGATGCTGAGGAAAAAATCTCACTCTGTCATGAGCTGTAAAGCTTTTCCATAATGCGTATACATGACAAGCTACGAGAAAGAGCTGTCATACATCAAATTAGATAGCAATGTGGAAGAGTTATCATTCAATGTGGTATCCACAGTGGTTTCTGTGTATTTCTATGTGTAAAACAGTTCCTTTGGGCCCTTTCAATTCCCACTGAAGGCTTTGAGAGATTTTTTTCCATATTCTAGACAAATATTCAACTCATTTAATCTCCTGTAACACAGAACTGTGGCTTTTGGAGGTGTCATTACTTTCCTGTGTCTTTCAGTGGCTCTCAAACATGCCACTTTGACAGCTTCATTATTTGAGCTGGCTGTTCAGATTGATGTGTGGGTTTATTTATTTAATTTTTTTAGACTTTTTTAACTTAAAAAAAAAAAAGTGCAACTTGCTGGAGGGAAGTACAATTTTTTTCCTAAATCAGAGACATACGCATGGTATAAGGAAAAATCATCGCCATCTACTGGGATCCCTGTGCCATGGGACCAGAAAAGCTCCCGCTGTGGTTTCTGAATGCAGAAGCACTGGAAAACACTTTGCTTGAGCTGCCCAGGTCCTGATGCATTACCTTTATCAGCTTTGAGGGGACTCACTCTGTCCATGAGATAAAGCACTTAATGCTTTTAAATGGCTCTTTTTGGACTCTCACAATCCTCTCCACTGCCAGTGGATCCATTTCAATCAGCAATATCTTTCCCTTCTGCATGGCCTCAGCCACAGCAGTCTTGTTGCAAAGCTTTCTGCCTTTCTCTTCTTGTGGGCTGAAGCACAGAGGAAGCTACAGTTTGCCCCTAAAAGCTTCCTAGTCTGATTTTCCAGTAACGCAGAGAGGAAAATAGCATTTAATGGGAAGTTTGAAAAAGCATAGCAGCATTTAGGCATCTGAAATTCAACATATCACCAGTTTTCATTAGAATTTGAAGCATTCTGCCTTGAAGCTTTTGTCCCAAACTCTATTCTTTTCTGTGCCTATGACACTAAGCAAAGTATTAGTGTAATCTTTAACTTGATGTCAGTGCCCATTCCTAGAGAAGAGAGAAAGTTGAATGGCTCTGTAATGTCTCTGATGACATCTAAGCTCAATTTCTGAAATGTTGATAGAGAGCAGGTTGATGTTGTCCAAGGGTCCACTCTCATGAGTACTGCATCCAGCTCTGGAGCCCCCAACATAAGTGGAGGTGGAGGCCACAAAGATGCTCCAAGGGCTGGAGCACCTCTGCTATGGAGATAGGCTGAGAGAGCTGGGCTGGTTCAGCCTGGAGAAGAGAAGGCTCCTTAAAAGGAGACCTTAGAGCAGCTCCAGTGCCTAAAGCGGCTACAGGAAACCTGGAGAGGGGCTTTGGAAAAGGACCTGTAGGGACAGGACGAGGGGGAATGGCTTTAACCTGTCAGAGGGGAGATTGAGATGAGCTCTTAGGCAGAAGTATTTCCCTGTGAGGGTGCTGAGGCGCTGGCACAGGGTGCCCAGAGAAGCTGTGGCTGCCCCATCCCTGGCAGTGTTCAAGGCCAGGTTGGACACAGCGGCTTGGAGCAACCTGCTCTAGTGGCAGGTGCCCCTGCCCGTGGCAGGGGGTTGGAACTGGAGGAGCTTTAAGGTCCCTTCTAACCCAAAGCATTCTAGGATTCTGTGAATATCTGATGGAGCAAACATAATGAAAACCTGTACTGCTTGCTGTAAGCAAATAACAGATCAAAACTCATTCATGCTCTTATCTTTCCTATCTTGTTCTTATTTTTCCCTCTTTTTTGTAATTAGAGTAAGATGAACACCATAAAGGCTCTATGGCATACTGCCAATCTTTATTGCCTTGCAGAAGATAAATTGTTCCACTGAACTTAGTTTTATGGCAATTCCTTCTTAATTTTCCTATATTTGTATTTTCATTGTAGCTGTTCCCAGACAGAGGGGAAAAATTGAGCATATTCAAAGGTCTGATGAATTCTCTGAAATGCCAACCAGCAAAAGTCTATAACTGTCTGATGGCCAAGGCCAACTGAATTTTTCTGTCTGAATCAATTCTCATAATGCAATGAACAATTACAAGAGCAGGCAGAAGCCTGGCTGTTGCTTTGACCCTTCGACTCAGAAGTCTGCACATCTACGAGTGTAATTTTCCTTTCCATGTTGAATTCATCATATCTGAAAATAAAATTTACAAAGGGAATCAATTCTGTGCTTTGCTTCCTTTCACTTCATCTTTCTGTCCATTTGCCAGAAAGATAATGAGCCTTAGCAACAATAGTGCAAACATAAACACTGGGCATTAGGAAATGCTTCCTTGCAAGACTGCTGTCATCACCTCAACCTTAAACTTTAAATGCTCAGACGGGCTAGGACTGACAATTTATAGAATATCTTTTCAGAAAGCTTTCTTCTTTTTTTGTTTGAAAGCAGCTTATAAGAAAGTGTATTAAAATGTTAATATTTCCACGAAAAGATTCTGAAGACAAAAGAGGCTAAAAGCACCTATCAAATTTCTTCACTTTGATAGATTTATTCAGTGGAAGGGGTAAAGTCTTTTTTTCTATTTTGTTCTTTTTGAGCAATGCAGACCCCAAAGCGTAATTCATCTGAAGAAGCACATTTTAAATAGCTGCTAATGTGCTGTTACAGAAGGAAATGTGCTATTCCATGGCAGTCCTAATTACTGTGCAACTGTATTTCATTCGCACTAGCAATGAACCGATCATTTAAACTTGCAGTAATGGTTTTGTTATTATGCAAACATCTAGAAAAGAGTCCATTAAATTCACTATTTGATCATCGGTTCGTAGATAGTGAAGATGAAAGCACAGTTCAAATATTCTCTACTTTTCCATCCCAATAGAACTACAGGCTACAGCTGAAATTCCCCTGACTAGTTGTACCTTCAAGGGCTGAAGATGGGCAATGGGGCAGCTGCCAGATGTGGTCTGTGTCCTCCTTGCCAGGCAGGGGCAACAGCAGCCACAAAGCCCCCTACTAACCTCTGCTTTCCTTCTTTCTTCCTCTCTCTTCCCCTTTCATCCTCCCCCTCACGTCCAGAAATGCTTTTTGAAATAGTGGAGGGTTTTACATTTCCCTCCCAAGAACATTTATTCAGCCACACAACTCATAAATGAAACACTGGGTTCTGCTAATGCAATCAGCTGCATTAGCAACTTATTTATTTTTTGTCTTTTCTTTCACGTTTTCTTGCCTTTTAATTATCTTCCTTTGTGATTAAGGATAGTCACATTCTAAATTCAATCACCCTGAAGAACAATATGAAATAAAGAAATTTAATATTTTTTTATTAAACTCTTCCAGGGGATCCAGTGATTCTGTAATTTTACTATTAACAAAATTGCCCTTTTCAGTTGTCTGCTGCTCCCCTTTTCTTTTTCCTCTGAACAATAAACTGAAGAACATTCTCAGTTGCAGGATACAAAACATGTACTTTCTGTACCAGAGCACCACAGCTTTTCTTTCTTCTTTTGAATTTGTCATTTTGTCCGATCAGTAAAGAATGAGCTGTCACTTTTTGAAAGGAACTCTGAGATAAAGCATTCAAAGTAGGAGAATACCAGCCAGACCTCTTACAATTTACAGGAGAAGGAGAACTGGGCGGAATGGTTCACTTTGGGCCCATACGCAATGAATAGAACAATATCATACTAGTGCTGTGTTGAACTACTATTTCAATGGCCTATTTAGCAAGTTATCAGGTTCCTTTCAGCTTGACATCGAAGTGCCTCTCTGTTCCTCTTCTGAATCTCCACGTAGACCGTCTTTCCTCAAGAGGTAATTTGCCCACAGAGGCACTTTGTCAGTGATGGCCACTGATGGATGCTGGGTTTTGGTCTAGACCATCTGCTGTCTAACAAAACACTTATCTGGAGAAGGCAAGAAGCAGGAGTCAAACACCTTCTACCAAGTTCCTGAGGATTTTGGGTGCCTGGTTTGCAGTTTTCTGCTAGTGAAACCATAAGCTATGTTGGACAACAAAGACGTGCCTTGTCTTGCTCCACTGGCAATTTCATCAGGTTATTCTCTGAAATCTCATTCTCTTCAGACAATGCTACTGATATTTCTGTTTCTCTTACAGTTTGTTGCTCATCCCAACTGCCAGCAGCAATTGCTCACCATGTGGTATGAAAACCTCTCAGGCTTACGGCAACAATCTATAGCCGTGAAGTTCTTGGCCGTCTTTGGGGTCTCCATTGGCCTGCCCTTCCTTGCCATAGCCTACTGGATTGCTCCCTGCAGCAAGGTACAAACTCATTAAGGTGCATGGTTTTTATGGTATGAATGAAGTCACATATTCTTCTGTAACATGGTTAAGAAGTGATTCATGTTATCCTCTAAGATTGCCCCAGAGGAAAGAAAGCTTGAGCTGTTGCTTGATATACATAAATGGAGCTATTAGACATGGTTTGAGGTTCATATTTACGTGTAAAATAGGTGGCCTGTGGGGGAAGAGGGTAAGACAAGTGAGCAACAAGAACAGGAGCAAGAAATGGATAGGAGATAACAACATTGCAGTGGGATGAAAAAGAACAGAACCACCAAAATGGGAAATAACTAAAGGAGAGGATTTTTGTTGCCCTTTTAGTTAGCTCTGATGTTTAAACTCTCATTCCGTTTAAGTACTTTTTTTTAAGGTTCCTCCCTTATTCAAAGCGCCTTTCTTCCTTTTCCTTCTTCTTTCTGATCTTGTATTTTTAGTTAGTGGAGCATTATTATGGCACACATGCCTGAAACTTTGGCAAGCCCCAGGGGACTGCTTAGCACTGCAGAGAAGACTAGACTTAATCATACAATCTTTATGGTTTTGAGGGAAAAGATGATGACACTTGGAAAACTGCCATGTACTTAAATATGGCTGTGCTACAGCTCACAGCATCAGATGGAGCAGAAGAGTTTTGCCAAGACCTAGAGGTCAAAGAACCAGAGCCAACTATTAGCTTAGTTAAAAGCTTGAGTGGTCTGTGGTATGAAATCTATAATGAGGTTTCCATCCTGAAATAGTCTGTTCTTCAGGATAAATACGTGTGTGGCTGAGTGATACTACTCTTGCTACAGAAGGATGGGGAGGCAGGGTAAATCATTTTGCATTCAGCAATAGCCAGCAACATCATCCATTACAAGGTAGAGGTCTTTAGCAGGAGACTTATCAGAGGTACTGAAATTTGATCAAAATGACCCCTGGTGCTGGTAATGTGTTCAGGCTTGAAAGCATCTTCTTCCATTTCCTTTAAAAGCCAGTGGGGAAGCCTTTCTAAATTTGTCCAAGAAATTATAGATCCACAGATGGGCATTAAGGAAAGACTGTAATTTGAAAAGATTTATGTTAGTGCAATCAGAAAAACCTTCTGAAAACAGTCTTGCAGAACATCTGAGGTAATAAAACATGTTTAAGGCTGGTCTACTCCAAAATATCTCCAAGAAAAGCACTTTCTGTTAGAGTCATTGAGTTCGCAACTGAGCTTGTAACTCCTGTTTTGCACAGGGATGTCTTTATTAAAACCAGTTTTAGTGTCAGTGGTTCATTCACCTCTGGATGCACAAACTGTTGAAAAGACCTGCAGAGCGTCAGCACATCCTATCCTGAAATACCTGTGCTGACTCATCCATCTCGTTTAGACCATGTCTATGAAATGCTTGATATGTTGGTGTCCAAAACTTGTTTCACTGGTGATCAAAATAGATAAGAGAGAGAATGGAAAAATTGCACCGTCTGCTGCCCAAAAATATAATAGCAAGAGCAAGTGAGACTGGACTGTGCAGAACTTCAAGAACAATTTTCCTCTCTGGCCAGTTGAAGGGCACATTCAAATGTTACAACATTGGCAGAGGTTGCCTACACACAGCTCTCATTGCCTGGGTGGTTCACATAGCCATGCTGGTGATTTATGGACTGTAGCTCTTGCTGTGGCAGATGCAGCATTGTTTAAGCACCAAAACTTTAATAGTTCACTGCACCTAAACCTACCTCTGTCTTTCTACTCGGTATTTCCCTCCCCTCTTAAGCTGCATAAAATTACTACAATATTCTTCATTCTTCTGGTATGAGCATAGTACTGAAAATATTAATGTCTTTTTTCTTTATGATGTTTTTTATTTGTTCCCGTCTTTTGGAATAATCTACATTTGGAAAACTTTGTTTCAATATCCTATTTTATATATTTTCATTTTGACATGTCAGCATGTTTCACTATTTTCCTATAATACAGATAGGATACTAAGTCATGAAACGGGCTATTCTTTTAAGAATGAACCTGTGTATTCACAGTGTCAGTATTTCTGTCTTAACAGCGACAGGCAGGCACTTCCCTGCAATCCTGATTTGAGGGAAGATGATATTTTGATTTTTAAAAGTAATTGAGAAATTGATACATCCAAGTAGTTACACACCTTGAGTGTAACTGTATCATGTTGCTTGAAAAATACATCTTACTGTCATAAAGCATTAGGCTCACTGAAGGAATTAACGCTCCATTAATTTGTTGCAGAATATTCTAGTCAACACAGTCACATCCTGTAGCTCTTTGCTAAAAATCAGATTTCTAAGAAGATACTGAAAAGCATCAGCTCAAGAAAAAATTGTAAGCTTTCCACAGTAATAAAGGGAATAAAATGCTGATGTAACGCTGACTAAATGCAGACTTTTGTTAAATGAGTAGAGAACTGAGTGAAATTACCCACAGAATTCATTTGGTCTTGTAATATATGGGATTATTTCTCTGATAACTGGGGCTATGCTACTTTAATCTCAGGTCTCTTTTTAAAGTTTCCATAGACAGCAAAAAAATTAATTATTTGGAGATAATTCATAGTTTTTCTTTTATAGTGAATTCAGGGTAGATATGAGTACCATTCAGATTGCAAATACACTTTCTTAAACCTTTGTTGGTAAAGCCCCATATGCCCATAGTTATCCCACTTTACCCTTGCAATTTGAACTCTCTCAGACAGGAAAATATCTGAGATTACGATGTATGAGATATTGTTCAAACACATCCCATCACTCCATCAGCTCTGCACTGGAAATGTGAGTTCTGCTACAAAGCATAAATCTACCCAACACCAGCCATAAAAAGCTGTTGAGAACTAACACTACACCAAGGTTTACGGCAGAGGAGTGAACCAGCATCACAAGTGTTGAGATTGGTTTAACACACTTCATTTACTCCTATATCTGCCATAATATTCCTAGAGAAAATTAAAGAAACTTGGGTTTTGATTCAGTGTGATACCTACCTACTTAAACACATCCTTATTAGCCTCAGAAAAAAGCAAGCATGTTAATAAGGGGGTTTATAATGAAGTCAGTAGATATTAAGAAAGTTTTAAGGATATTATGTCATCAATGGAAATGAATCAATAAGTAATATAGTGCAAAAATCTCTTATTTGCTTTGAGGTGGTTTTGGAAAGGGCACATACAGGATGGTACTTCCAATCTACTGTGTCCAACACTGCAGGCATCAGTCCCTGAGCTCCTAAAAATGCTTCTACTCTGACATCTTTCTGGAGTAATGTTTTCTTAGATCACAGAAAATGTAAAATGAAAAGAGTGTTATTGAAATTAATTAACAAAGAAAGCTTATCAAGAAGAATGGAACCAATATTAGCTATAGTGAAGGGATCTGCTGCTCTGATTCTTGGCTTAATGTCTTGAAATAAATCCTTGTGTTCCGGAGAGTGAATCTTCGGCTTTTGTAGTAATTACAAGAGAAGACTATCATACCAAAGCATATTACAAACATTACTAAAGAATACTTGAACAGAAGGCTATTTCCTACACATTGTTAATGAACCAGGAATTCAGCATTAATAAAATATTCTGATATATAACAATGATGTAAGGATAAGAAGAGGGCCCATCATTAGGATTTATATTGACACACATGAGTACCTTCATATAACATGTATACCCACAAACATGCCTTTTATATAAATGTCCTGTCTTCATTTTCCACTTGCCATATGGCCAGGACAATTAGATATCACACTGCTCCTTTACAAACAAATACAAGATACTGCCATGCATAGAAAATTATCCAAGGGGCATAATTTAAACTGTGATGCATAACGTCTAGTAATAGCAAAGAACAACTTGAACAAATCGAAGCCCCGTTTAGTTCATGATCTGGAAACCATTTCTGAATCCAAATGGTTCCAACTTTTATAGAAAAAAACCTTCCAGGAGGTAGATAAGGAGAAAAAAAAAGATCTTATGTCATGTATGTTTCATTGCAGCTGGGACGGACCCTCCGAAGTCCTTTCATGAAGTTTGTGGCACATGCAGTTTCTTTCACAATCTTCCTTGGACTCTTAGTAGTGAATGCATCAGATCGATTTGAAGGAGTGAAAAATCTCCCCAATGAGACCATCACGGATCATCCAAAACAAATATTTAGAGTCAAAACAACTCAGTTCTCATGGACAGAATTGCTGATCATGAAGTGGGTATTGGGTAAGCAAAACCAAAATGTCTACAAGTCCTCCAAGATCAAAGACGACTTTGATCTCGGTCACTGCTTTTGAAAATGATGCTTTTGAATGACGCTTAGCAAATTCTCACTTTCCTGGTTTTCCATGTTGAATGCTATACATGTTTTTTGTTTGCCTTTATGGGTTTAATCATTGCATCTTAAAGAAGGTAATATAGTCATAGAAACGCATAGCTTCACTATAGGACATTGCTCTATCAAAAATGAACAGAAAGAAATGTGTCCACTGGGACGTGGGTGACCACCAGCCTCTCTTATTACCCTGCCATGACATCCTTTCATATGAAGGATGAATGAACCTCAATGAACCTCAGTGAACTGAAGAACCTCAGTTTTTTCATCTGCAAAATGGGTATTTACTTCCTTGTAAGTTATTTATGTCCTTGTAATGAACTCTGGGATCTAGTGATGAAAACTGCTAGGTGTATAAGAGTTGGATTTTATGAAATCCATTGTATGTATTGTTACTGGTGAGGGGACAGCACAGCATTTACATCTTTTAAAAGAAATTCAGTTAGCTGGCAATTATAAACTAGAGTTTCGTGTGGATGAACCCTTCAAGCACAGAAGTATGTCACATGCACATGTTAAACTTCCAGGGAGTTTTAGGCAAATTCAGATATATTAATTTTCCTATAGGCATAATTTATTCCTGGCAGGTCAGCTACCTTGAACCACTCATCTAAACAAGCTCAGAAGGATTTATTGGGAAATTGAGCCTATCAACTCTGCAGAATCTTTGTCTACCTCTTCTGTATCTATTTTTACTCACCACCATGATTTTGATTCTCTTCTTGCAGAAAATTCCACTGTTCCATAAATACTGATAACATTAAACTCCTCTGAAAAACAGGATAAGGCTGCTCTATCTGATGGCTTCCTAGCCACCATTTCTTTGTTCCCTGTCTCCACAATAATCAGAACCCCGTACAGGATATTAGGCTAGAAAATACTGAATAGATGCCAGACTGCATAGAGTAAGTCTGCAAGATATATTTTAAAAATGATAGTGAAACAGTTGGACCAAGATGATTAGATCTCAGACTAGGTATTCTTTTCTTATGGGCACTGGATATCTGTCTGCCTGGTAAGTTCCTGAGAGATGAAGAAGAAGACTTTTAATTTAAAGCTAAGGTTTTCACTTTTCTGAGAGAGGAAAGGTGATTCATTGTACAGATTGCTGAATATAATGAGATTTTCTAATGACTACCTACATCAGCACTGGCAATATTCTCTGGCCATTTTACGTGTCTGCCTACATAAAGCTTCAAATAATGTTTCAGCAATGCTATGGTGAAAGTTTGATGCATGTGCCTTGCAGATAGCTGTCACGGGGGCTTGGCCATTTGTTGAGCCCCATATTTTACAGACCTTAAAGGACTGTAAAAGCACTAAAGGAGGAAGGCTGCCCAGCCTTTTGGTGCAAAAATCTTACAGGTGTTATAAATATGTATATAGAAGTAGAAATATAATTAAATAAAAGTAAATGCTATAAAGAAATATCACAGGTAAAGCTGCCGAGATATTATTTTTCAAAGTTGCAAGTAGAAGTAGACAGGAAGTTTATGTTAAAGTATAATAAATCTAACTCTTGTGAACTAAATACTCATAGCTGTATTTAAGCTTACCTAACAAAACCTGCAGTTGCTGTCTCCAGACTCCTCAGTGTATGTGTGCTACCTACATTTTGTTTTGTAGTATGATCAAAAAGTGTAATTTTATTTATTCTCAGCTTGTAAATCACTTCCTTCTGTTCCTTTTCTTTCTCTTTCCTCCTTCATACTGTGGCAGCAATGATGAATGCTGATGACCCATTACTGGTTCCAACAATAGCAGACCATTTTTGAGAAATTAGCTTACAGGTCCTTGATCTTGGTTCTTTTTTGGGGAGAAAATTGGCTGAGTTATCTGGCTGTCAACCATGAAATTATGATGCATGTTCAGAACAGCATTATTCGAGGAGAATGTGTTACATTAGCATAGCATAGTGTGGCCACAAGCAAGCACAACCTGTGATAGCAGTGCCTGCAATTAATCTTGCTGGAGATATTGAAAATTGATCCATGTGTATATATCTTAAGAGAAAACTACCAGTAGGAGCATTTCAGACTGGGATTATGCAAAATGATACCATTGCCATTTCCTGCTCCCAACTACTCGTGATAGAGGCAGGTAATGGAGTAAACCGAGCTGGGGCAGTGACTCAGCCAGGCAAGCAGTTCATCCTGCTCCAAAAATCCATATAAGAGGCTTTCCTTTCCATTAGCCTGCACCTCCAAAATGGCTGTAGAGCGCTGTTGGATCAGTCAGGTAGTGCTGGTAGCACATTTAACATCCCCATGAGCAGCCAGATAGCATTTTAGGTGAGAGAATGCCTTTTTGGTCTCACTCTTCTTTGTTATGAAAAAGCATCCAAGAGCTATAGATTATAAACCTGTTAGTGCAGAGAAAAAGCGTTCTATGATGTTCTGAGAGGAGAACTTGCCCTTTTGTACATGGAGCACGGCAATTTCAGCTAAAGCATCTGTGCCTCATTGTATGCCTTGGCTACCTCTTCCTTTCTCTTCCCTTCAAGTCAGGAATGCTGTGATTTTCTTTGTGCACAATGGGGACAAAAGTGTGTACCGGAAGCAGGGAGGTTTCATTTAGAGATACAAAATCCCCACTGCAGAAGCAGCCAAGGTAGCAGTTAAGCTCTGGATAGACACAATCTGAGCACAAGTCTCTCTCTTAATCCAACAGCCTTTGGTGGATCCAAGAAGGCTCAAAATCAGCTCTGCAACATCATCTGCTCATGATTTATGTACCAGGCCAGCGAATATAAAAATCTGACAAACTGTTCCTTTTTGTGCACAGGTGGTGAATGGTACTTCCTGTACATTTCCATTTTTCTTCCAGACGGGCCATGCCGGTAGCTTGACTCTGTTGTGAAAAGAGTGGTTGGGATCACTCAAAGAATCACCATCAGGGATATCAGCAAAGTGATTTTAATAGAAATTTATAAAAGCATGATTCAACACAATTCAATGGCAAGGTTCACTCTACTACATACAAAAGGAAATGGTGTCAGAATTGATAATGATTTAAACAGAGTCAGGCTGAAGTATAATTCTGTATAATTCTGAATTATACAGAATTGCCTAAAGTGATGTGTACAGAAACTAGGGATATAAAGGAATAAGGAAGATTCTCCCATCGAGTCTTGAGGTTCAGAATAGACCCCCTTGCTTTCTAAACTCCTGACGAAACGTAAGTGCAGCTGGATCTAGGCTTAGTCTCAAATAGTATTCATTGAAAGGGCTACAAGTGCTGTTTAGCGCAGTTTGCAGTTTTAAGGTGAATCACAAGAATTCTAACAACATCTGATTATTAAAGCTAATATACACAATTACACATTTGCTATTAAATACCTAAACCAAGACCACAGACATATATACACACACACATATGTATGCATATAAATATTTATATATATGTATAAAGGATCCTGTTAAAAATTTCCCTTGAGTGCAGTGAAAATACTCACATCAGCTTTCTCAGCATTCCTCAATGGGCAAAGGGTTGAGTGTCTGTGAGGAGAAGTAACGGCCCAAGTAAAGAGTCCCCCTATGTCCCAATCAGAGGGAGACACCTGGTGACAGCCGGCTGTGGTCCAAGAGAGCTCAAAGGGTCTCTTTTCTGTGACCACTAAGCTGCTCATATCCCACCTCTATGTATGTCTAAGTCGAGGAAACGGCCTCTCCCAGAGCCATTGGAACCTCAGAAACACCATATTGGACTGTAATCACATCCTAGCAAATCTGCTTTGCCTAGTTGCCTTCCCTTATTTTTTACATCTCAAGTCCCATTCCCTGAATTTCAGCTGCCTTTTCTCATTTTTACTTCAGGAGAAGCTTTGTATTACTCTCTCATGATGTATATACAATTACCCAGCAGTTCTGACCAAGTAATTACTGTAACTTTTCTACTTGTCCTGAATAGACATTTTTCCATATGTATAGATAAAAAATGATTGCCACACCTTGACAAAAAGAATGATGTAAATTACAGTCCAATACTGTGATACTTCCACAGAGTGATCCTAATTTTAGTGAGTCTACTCAGTTTTAGACATTTCTTACTTCATTAATCTGTGACTTAGGTATATTAAGTGACTAAGATTAGAAATAAATTTGGATGGGAGAGTTAATATTTAAACCAGAAAAGACATTTTGAGCACCAGTGAACAAGTGCTTTGGTGGGCAATGTTACCACGCATGTGATATTTCCAGAAGGGCTTTAGTACCTTAGTGCAACACGCATGCGTAATGCATAGGGTGAATGGCTCCTACGTATTACTTCTGGAGTACTTTTTTTAAGCTAGAAATGTTTCTTCAATATTTTAAACTAGAAATGTTTCATTAATATTTCATTTCTGCTCCAGGACAGTTCCTGAGAAACCAATTCTTCCACCTTCTCCCTTAAGCTATTTAATATTAAATCTTACTCGTGGTGAATGACAGCTTGGGATGAAGTTTCTGCTTTTAGTCTGCCAAGCACTTGAGCACTCGAGGAGAAGAGATGGGAGGCTTCTCTCCTGCCCTCCCTCTGTCTCTGCTCAACACTCAGGAGACCTCTGGCTGTCTCTCAAGACAGATCTATATGGGGCAGAACCTATAGCAAGGTACATCTCCAAGGACCTGCCCGGAGATGCCAGGTCTGTGCAGGGCACCCGCTGTGCCTTGGCCAATGGTGGTATCAATAGTTTAGCTTTCCTTTTTCTCTCAAATCCTTCCCCATGCACAAGGACTGACAGCAGCAGTTCTTCACTCCTCCATCCTCCGGCTAGATTCACACTGACTTGTTTCCTTCCCTATAACCCAGTCTTCAACTGCATCTCTTGGGACACCACGTGCTTCTAAGAGCCTCTGAAGTAGCCAAGCAAATGCAATTACATGCCACACCATGAGAGCTTCCAGCAAAGAGGATGAAGAAGAGTTCACAGAAAGGACAAGGTTGCAGGAGGCCACATGGAAATTGGCAGGCACTGCTCCTGCTCGGTTAAATGTGAATTTTACTGCTGCTATGGAAACAGGATTCAATAGAGTGCAGGAAATATTTATCAGTGGGTTACATATTCTGATAGTTTAGCTATTCAGAAGCAAGATTCTGACTTTAGAGCCCTGCTGTGATTGAAAGTTGGAAAATTTTGTGAATTTGGTGAATTTGACCTGAGCTCTGAAAAGTGCTTATATATGAGCACTTTTTACCTTCTTACCACTTCTTACCTTTTCTCTAGTCACACTGTGTTTACTCCTGGATCAGATTTTTCTCTTGCAAAGATCTGTTTCGATTCTTAAAATGGACCTGCCAGCTATCTTAGGGAAGGAAGAGAACATCAGCAGAGGAAGCGATACCCCCTTCAGTGGCACAGTTTAGCAAGGAGATTTTGGGGACAAGAAAGGAAATCTATATTTTTTCCAAATAGATCAGTAGTAGGATTTTCTATTGTCTTCACTATTTCTGATCTGTGCTTTCTCTGACATCACCAGAAATCTACTTTACCATTGACTCATATAGTGAGATTTTGAAGTTTCTACCTCATATGCACAAAAAGACACGTAAGCTTAAAGTATTTGATGATTTTTAATAAAAGTTTTTGTGAACCACTCTCAAGAAATTCAGTTTAATTGAAGAGTCATTTGCCTCTGTCTTAGAAGTTACTGTTAGCCAAGGAACAGGTCTGCCTGAATACAAAAAGCACTTTCTCTCTTTGCCTGTTAAATGTGGTGTGTCCTTTCTGCAGGCATGATATGGTCAGAGTGCAAGGAGATCTGGGAAGAGGGTCCACGCGAATACGTGGTGCATCTCTGGAACCTGCTGGACTTTGGGATGCTGTCCATCTTCGTGGCATCATTCACTGCCAGGTTCATGGCTTTTCTCAAAGCAACTGAAGCACAACAGTACGTAGATCAGTACGTTCAAGACGATGACCTCAATAATGTCACCCTTCCCCCTGAAGTTGCTTATTTTACTTATGGTAAGATGCTTTTTGCTATCTAATGCTTCCTGTTCTTTAAGGCTAATGTGTGGCAGTGCTGAAAGCAGCTTTCTTTTTGGGATATTTATGTGGCTTTTTCTCTAATTAAACCAGATTATTCTGCTTAGATCTACCCATTCCAGCCATCTTCCTAAACAGTCAGAAAGGAATTGAGATCTGAGCCTCGTTCAGTCTCTGATCTTGTGTTAAGGCCACATTCAGGTCAATCACATCCCGACAAAATAGCTTGAGCAACAAATAATCAGGAACTGAGAGTGAGTAGAATATAATTTAAATTACAGATTAATGAACCTGCTTGGCTTTCCAAATGTGAGAGGAGGGAGATGTGTGAACATACATAGGATCTGAAGCTGCATTTCTAACTGTTGGTGCTCTGCACCTCTGTTAGATCCAACACCTGTATAATGGGAATACAAACACCCATTACACCTATAAGCTGCTGCTCCTCCAAGAGAAAAACTTTATTTTTATCATTTGCCAACATTTGGAAATGCAAGCAGCAGCATAGCCTTGACAACATTCTTTTTGATGGCTGAAATGGTTTTTCTTTGATATTCATAAATGAATAGATCTTTGCACCCCAGTGTGGGGACTGGATTCATTGCATGCCTCTGCAAGCTTTAGATGTAACCCTGAGCAAAATTCATGGGGATTCCCAGCAGTGTGCACAGCCTCCTGCCTGGTGTGTGCCCTCTGAAGGTTAGCTTCCCTCTCCCTGCCCAGCCAAGCAAGAGGCCACTGAGATGATGTGGGTTTCCTCTCTGTGGTTTGCTGCTGACCCATTTAAAGTGAGTTCATGACACAGAGGTGCAAAGGGTCCAGAAGAGAATGTCACAACCAGATCCTGCGAATGCCTCCATCTGCTGCTTTTCCTTTGGATCATATTACTGCAAATGATGCCTAAGTTTACTGCTGTGTCTTTAAAGATGTGACATGTTTTATTTCTGAGTCACATTCTTCTCATCAAGAAGCTCAGCTGATGCAGGGACACTTACAAGCTATATTAATATAAATGTTTAAATTTTCAGAAGATTAAATAAATGATGCATATCTGGTATCAACAAGAAGCTTTTTGAAGTAAAAATATTAGAGTGACTAGACTGCAAGGATTGGTTTTAATTTAAAGATAACATAAAAATGATACATTTGATGGTTATATCTGCTCTATCTAACTTTCTTACCTAATGGTAGGGATAGACATCTCAGCCTCTCTAATGCTTCCTTTCCAAATATTGACACAGTGCCATATATCAGAATCTATAGTCAAATTCCATTGTGAGGTGGTTTTGGTTCTCCATCCCAAGAGCTTCAGATGGAAAAGACACTGGTGTTCAAGTAGGAAACGGAAAATATCAAGTTTGTTGAAAGCCAGGCTGTTTATTTGTTGTGTGACTTTGATAAATCCCAGTGACTTGGTCATTCCTCATTTTTGTCATGTAAAAACCACAACTAATTCTTCTCACCTATATTTGTACAGCATGCTGAGGACTTCAGTGACCAGTGGTTACAAAACTCTTTATTTTTCTTTAACTCCTGGCCAAAGCCAAGGTTCGGTCTTGACAAAGGGGTCATTTATCATAACAGCTTCCACCTAACATTTTTTGTTACTAATACCTAGTGTACATGTATTGTTTTAGCCAGGAACAAGTGGCTTCCCTCGGATCCTCAGATCATTTCAGAAGGACTGTATGCAATAGCTGTGGTACTCAGCTTCTCCCGCATTGCTTACATTCTTCCAGCCAACGAAAGCTTCGGCCCCCTGCAGATCTCTTTGGGAAGGACTGTGAAGGATATCTTCAAGTTCATGGTCATCTTCATCATGGTGTTCCTGGCCTTTATGATTGGAATGTTCAATCTTTACTCCTACTACCTTGGTGCAAAATACAACCCTGCGTTTACAACGTGAGTACCTATGGAAAAGCACCTGGTTTTTTGCAGGGTTCAATCTATTCCGGTCCATTGCTGCTGCAAGGTCTGCTCAGATAGTTGCTAATACAGCTGTGTGGGGAAGTCACATCCAGATTTCACCTGGGAAACTGGTACCACAGAGTCAAGGCCTGAGCACAGGGAGATGTGTAGTTCAGAAATGGTTATTTCCAGAAATCAAAATAACAGATCAGGAAAATATTGTGTGAGATATTCAGTATAATGAGTCAAGAGAAGAAGTGGGGAAGAGGTTAGACTTAAGGTTATTGTTCTTAAAACTGCAAGCCTAAATGTATGTAAAAAAAGGGAGGATTTTGCTTATCTGTGGTTGGGTTTAGGACAGCACCTGAGCGCAGCTGTGATTATTAGGTGCACATCTGCAGAGCCAGCTGCTTGTTATGATGCTCTGAAAAGCAAATCAAACCAGGGTGTCTAGGCTGTGGTTTTTAAATCCTGAGTGGGAACTTTTCAGCAGAGGCCATGTGAAAGCCTTGGGGACACGGTAGAGACTTGCCTTCCCACACACCCATCTGTGAGGAAATCTTGGCATAATGTTTTCCCTTTGCTTTCTCTAACATGCCACACAGTGAGCGTGGGTTTGGCTCACAGCATCTCTAGGATAATTGACCTTTTCAGCATCATTTCTATCCTGCAAGTGGCTGTTTCCTTCCAATGCACAGCAGCCAGTTTTACCACACCACCTTCCTGTGCAACATCTATCCTGTAACATAGTGTTTACTTTCTCTAATTGAGCCAAATATGCCCTCTAGACCTCTCCTGTAACCTCAAGATACATCTTAATGGAAGGATTTATGAGGCCAGATGCAATTACATTTATCTGTGCTTGGTGGTAACGTAGAAGAAAATTGGGTGTGTGGGATGTGACTTGCTTCTTATTTGAGGAGAGGGCAGTGCCCTTGAAGCACAAGACTTAATAAGAAGTTGAGCTGATACCATCCTTGACTGCCTGGTGGCACAATAACCCTCAGTTATGGTATCCTCAGGCACATTGCTGGAGAACATCACTAATTCCAGTCTCTGAGGCAGTACTGTGCAATAACTCTCTCATTAGTACTCACTACCTAAATGGCTCTTCCAGTAGGCACTATTTTTGATGGAAATAATGAGCAAACATTGACTAAAATGGTGATTGCTCACTGGAGTAAAGATTGCTGAAATGCCCAGGGATGTTTGGACTGGGGAGAGTCTTGTTAAAAGGCAGCGCTCTTCCTCCTTCACTTCAGCCTGGTGACTACTTATTCTGGAGGGACTTCATGTTGTTATGAGCATGAATTTTCCTTTTAAGAATTTGGAAGAGATTTCAGATAGACTTACTTTCTTCTGATTATTTAAACACACGGGAGCATCAAATGATGATCAGTGAAAATGAGCCCTTTCATCATGTGAAACAAAGAGAATAGATTAACATTCATCCCAAAAATCCTTCTCAGACATTTCATTCAACAAGCTAGAAACCCTGAGGTACAGTCTTAAACACTTTTAATAAGCTAATTACAAGGTTATATTGGCAGATGGGCAGCTACCAGCTCTAGCAACATTTCCTTCTCTATTTTTCATGAGCTGCCTATGGGCCATGCTGAAGGTGCTGGGCTCCTGCTGTCATTAACTTGTTTACGGAAAGAAGAAAGATTTCAGTATTAGAGCTGAATAGCGAACTCAAATGTTCATTCACTGAAAATTCACTGGGGCAAAGAAGAATAATGCTTACTTTGGTGTCCTCATAACCATTAGGTGACTTCAGAGGTGTCGCTGAATTCATTTCCTGGTGGCACGTTTGTGAATTCTAATGAAGATGGGTGAAATCTTACAAAAAACAGGCTTTATACTCAGAAATGTGGCTGTTCACCTATTGGACCTGATTCTCAGAGGTCTCTTGGCCAGTCATGACAGAAAAAGACACACTGAATCTGTGTGTTAATTGATTGTGGCCAGTTTCAAAGGGCGTTGAATTGACAGCTCACTGAGTAGCCTCAGGGAGAAACCTTAGACAAACAGCTACTCACTGAAATAACTTTGAGTTACACATTTAAGAGAATCACAGCTTCCCAGGACAGTACATAGGCAGAAAAGATTGTATATTTGTCCAGATAACACTCAGAGGGAATTTCTTGCTGAGATCTAATAGTGCGAGTGAATGTTTGGTGAACTTAGCTTTCATCTTCCCTTGCTATTGCACTTTTGAAATCATGTGCTCTGTTTTGCTTGTGTTGACATCTACAGAGCAAACATGTGGCACCCCAGTGGCCTCTGAACCCAGTTATCAGGCAAAGGTTTTGTCATTTCTTCTATTTTAATGGTCTGGATGCAAAGGAACTACAGATGCAGTGGACTTGACTTCACATAGTTAAATACAGAGATTATTTAACTAACCAGGGTATACTTTCAAACTGTTTGGAAGTTGTGCAATGCTGAAAAGTAGACCAGTTTCCACGACAGTTTCAACCAACCCCAGCTATGTTTATCTGTTTATTGCACGCTGTGTACAGAACACAGCTCTCGAAACAGTCTGTAATTAAGAACATGCTATGCAAACAAAATCGGAATGGAGGGAAGGCTGATTGTGTTCATCTTGCTTTCCGCATCACAAATCAGGCTGAAGGCTACAACATGAGGTTTTCTGTCTCCCTTTCCCCAAAAGGAAATGTGACTCATTGTTCAGTGCCAATGTTACTTCGAGGCTTGAAGGCTTTTTTCTTCTCATTTCCCTTTGTCAAAATGCAATATTTTTGTAGATTATAGTGACTTCATCGCTTTTCATGCAGTGTTAAATCCCAACCAATCAGTTTAAGGAAGTAAGTCTGAAAGGATGCCTGAAGATTTCGTAAAAAGGACACAAGATTGACATGAAATCATAGCCTTGCTGTGATCTTTTTTGATGAACAGCACACTGCTGTTTACAAAAGCAAGGAAAATCTGCAACAAGGTGGTTGCTTATGATCTATTTTCTGCCTTGATGCAAAATCTTTGTTTAACTTTTACAGGACTATGTGTATTGAAACAAAAAAGTCTCTCTGCTCTCTGTCCACTGCAACAGTTGGCTCTAGCATAGCAGAGAGAAATTGCAGCATACCCATCTCCATAAGGAACATCAGTCAATCTGCCACTTCATTTGTCTGCCTTTGAGAAGGCTGAAACACCCACTGACCTTGCAGGGAGGGGGTATATTGCTTAGCTGGCAATGATGAGGCAAATCAGCATCTTGGAGCCTTTGAGAACTTGGCTCCAAACATTCTTGTCTCGTGTTTTAGTGACATGTTCTCAAAAAACAACCCCAGCTGATGTTCCTTGCAACCTGTGCCAAATCTCATGCAATTTGGCAGTAATCTAAAAGGGAGAAGGAAAGAGCCATCCAGCCTTTTTGGATGGTAGAGATGGATTAGTACAAGTTCTCATTAGAAATGTTTCTTCTATAACAGGAGGACCTGCATCTGCATAGGGGCGTAGTTAAGCACCCTTTTGGGGTGCTACAGGTCAGGTCCACCTCTCACACCACTTTCCTAGTCCCACCGCCATCAGCACCGGTCCCTTACCCTTACATGACACTGCGAATAGGGACCATGGACATGTGCACTGGAGCCCAGCACCCTGGCCCTTGCCTGCCTCCTCTGCAGTGCTCAGGGCAGACAAGGCCACTCACAGTCCTTAATTAACTTTTCAAGGAGAATCTGGCATCACTCCAGAACAAAGGTTAATGCTTAAGCTGCCAAAAAGGAGCAGAGTTGACATGTTGTATTAAAATCTGCCTGCAGGGAGGAAAGCGAAGGGAACCTTTCCAAATTAAAAAAGGAAGGTTAATAGCATGGTGCAGCTGGGATCAAGGCTGGGGGTTGTCGTTTTTATTACTTTGATGAGTGACTTCTTAGGTGGTGGGTTTCAAAGCCACTGATTTCTGGTGTTGTATGTGTTCCTTAACTGGAAGGTACAGAATAAGCACTGGCCAGATTGCTACCATAAAACAAGGTTATCTGACACATTAATGCCAGCTACTTTCTGCTGCAGATGAGGGCAGGAGACGAAAGCAGAGTGTTACAGGAGAGGGAATGTCCAGAAAGTGGAAAAGTGATGTCACTTGTTTGCAGCACAGTCATAGCTCATCCCACAAGTGTTATCTTTGCATGGTGTCCCAGCCTGGTGCAAAGCAGCAAGGGGAGGAGAAGATGGTATCGATAACTCTGAGAATCAAGGAGACTAAAGACAAAGCCACATTTTTAATGAAGTTGTGCAACATCTATTTGAAACACCACTCAAGGTTACTCCCCACACGTTAGTGCAGTTATACTAGTTGAGAATGATACCTAAATTTTTACTGCAGTCATACTACTACTTATAAATAGAATATAGAATACCATATGGCGGGAGTTAAATAGCAGTTTGCTTGGGCAGAAAGGGACTGCCCAGTGCTGTGCACTAGCCTTTCAAAGGGTTGAAATTAATTTCTCTTGCTTTTATACATGGTGTAATTGATACTGCAGATGATGTAAAGCTTATTGTTCCCTTAGGATATGTCACAGTTTGTGTCTATAATCTGTTTTTATAAACAGATTTAGCAGGATTAGGCTGCCACCCCAGTACAAAAGGGTTCATCAAAACAATTTGTCAATGGCATTGTTTTCTTAGGGGCGTTTACCTCCTGGCAGGCATGGGGAAAGAGCAGGCAGTTAACTCTTAACATGCTAAGGATTGTTCAGTGAAGGAAAAATGACTTGTAAATTAAAAATGTACCAGCATCCCTTCTCCTTTCTTCCTTTTCAGCTGTGGTTGCTCCGCTCTGCCAGTTACAGCTTTGACTCCTCTGAATCAGATTCTTCTTTTGACCTATCAGTCCAGCTGCATCCTTTCCAGCCCCGCTTCTCATTGTCCTTGGCTTATTCCTCTTTTTTTTCCCCTCCCTATCTTCCAACCTTTTTTGCTTTCCTCTGGTTCCTTTGTAATTTCAAACAAGGGTAATAATGAAATCAAAATGCCTCTCTGAGACATCTCCTACCACCCCTTAATTACAGATTTTTGCTACAAATGCTTGGGCATCTGACTTGTTTACAGTCTCAAAGCAGGGTGGGAAGAAAATCAGACTATGGTCTGGCTATATTTGCACTCTGTGCTCTTCATATTAATGCCACAAATCAGACCATTTCATTCATTTCTTCTGGGGAAAAAGTAATGCTTCTCTTCTGCCCTGGAAACTGCATATAAGAAAGCAGAAGGTCAAACTAAGTTCCTTCTTTCCTTTCTCTGATAATCTCTGCCTGTCTTCTCTGAGTGAGAAAAGAGTGAATGAGTAGAAGTAAAAAGCCCTACACTAAAAGTTACAAACTGCAAGATGCCCATGGAGGAGTCATCCTTACTAGGGACACAAAATCCAAGTCGCAAATAATGCCCCTGAGAGAACAGATGGAGCAAAAAGGGGACACTGTAATTTTATAGTATTAATCAGAAATTATATTTCCTTATCAAATCAGGAAATACGATTTGGCATATCCCTGGGTGATGGATAATGGCTTACACTGACTGTGCCAAGGCATCATATTTATATTGCTAGATTGCTGCTTTTATTATTAGCATTTTGCCAGGCTTACCTGGTGCCAACTCTACAAAGAGATTGTTTTCTTTCTTTTTAGGGTAGAAGAAAGTTTTAAAACCTTATTCTGGTCAATATTTGGCTTATCTGAAGTGATATCTGTGGTGCTGAAGTATGACCATAAATTCATTGAGAATATTGGATATGTACTCTATGGAGTATATAACGTGACTATGGTGGTGGTGCTGCTTAATATGCTAATAGCCATGATCAACAACTCCTATCAGGAAATTGAGGTAAGATGAGAAATTAGATTACAAACTCAATGTACTTAATTATCACTGATAATGAAAATGTTAAAAAAACAAGGAAGCTGTAGCTTATTTCAAGATTAGAGTGCTTACAGTGTGCAAATTTAACGCTGTGTCTGTCCTCAAATTACAATTGAATTAATAATTAACAATAAATCATTTTTAGAACAATTTCAACTTCCTTGTTTTTAATGACCTTCTTTGAGTAAATCCAATTTCCTTTACATGTATTTAATGAAAGTGCTTTGTGATATTTTTCACTCCCTGTGTCATTTATCCATCTGTTACCTTAGCTGCATTGTTCACTTATGATAGAGTTAGTACTTTATCTGGCTTTTTGCCCTGTTCTCTACTGCTTAAACACTCAAGTTCCTATAGGTGTAAAGCTCATGAATGCATATTTAAAAATTCCCAATTTTCCAAATACCAGGCATAAAACTGCATGGACATTCACAAAAAGCTATTTTTGAAGGATATGAACACAGCCCTCAAGGAATATGAATAGGTTTCCACAGAAAGGGGTTTGTGGGATTTACCAGCCTTGTTCAGTAGTAGAACTATTAACAGACTGGATTTGCTAAATGCTTTGGACTTACTTAAACAACTCCCTGCTAATGTAAATAAAGGCATAAAAAGTACGTTATTTGCATAATGTTAATGCTGAGTCACCTCTTCTGATTTGTTAAATGTCAAGCTTCTGCAGTGGGGTTTCTATTAATTAATTGTCCTAATCTCCCTTAGAACTTGACACTGCAAAAGCACAGAGCTGAAAATATTTTGTCTGATTCATCCATGTACTGTAGTGCAAATGAATTCTATCTTGTGTGTGCTGCAACTAAGTCTAAATGGCACAGAGACCTTAGATGTGTTCTGTGCCCCAGAAGCTTTTCCTGCATGCAGAAAGCAATTTCCCCAAAGATTTCTAATCATTTAAGGTACAGCATCTTCCTGAATCCTCTTCTACAGAAACAAGATTCACTTCTGGAGGGGTCACAGCCTCTTACTGCATTTTCCTAGTTTATTGTAGTAGGTTTCTGAAGAAAAATCTCTAAAAATACTGAATAGATGGCCTATATTATCTTTCCAGTCTAAACTTCGGATGACCATTTTCCTGGAAAAATGCTTTATCATCCTTCTTGATTGCATGGAAACTTTCAAAACTTTGTTAAAGACTACTCTGAACAATCAGCAAAACAAGGGTGAGCTATTTGGCCCAGAGCCTCCTACCTGAGGACGGGGAAAAACTAGTAAATCTCATACTAATTCATTCCAGTCCTCAGTAGCAGGGAGATTAAAGATAGAGTCATAGAATCACAGAATCATTTTGGTTGAAAAAGACCTTTAAAATCATCAAGTCCAACCATTAACCCAGCACTGTCAAACCTACCACTAAACTATGTCCCAAAGTGCCCCAGCTACGTGTCTTTTAAATACCTCCAGGGATGGTGACTCCACCACTTCCCTGGGCAGCCTGTTCCAATGCTTGACAACCCTTTTAGTGAAGGGGTTGTCCTGGCACAACTTGAGGTCATTTCTTCTTCTCCAAGGAAATAGGAAACAGTCTATTTAATTTGGAGGACTTAGGCTTTTGTTTATCCATTGCTTTGTTCAAATTTTCCTTATTTTGAGATTACCACAGAGAAGCCCACAAAGACACATTTTGTGCATGGGTCTTGGTCTGTCAAACAGAATCTGATTCTAGTTAAATCCTACCTGTATGTTTGTTCTTGTCATAGCTAAATCTCTCCCTATTTACTAATTATGCATTTGGGTGTGTGGGGTTTTTTTTTCCCTCTTCCCTTCCCAAGGAGGATGCGGATGTGGAGTGGAAGTTTGCACGTGCCAAGCTTTGGCTATCCTACTTTGACGAAGGAAGGACTTTACCTGCTCCTTTTAATCTAGTGCCAAGCCCTAAATCATTTTATTATCTCATACTGAGAATAAAAATGTGCCTCATAAAACTCTGCAAATCTAAGGCCAAAAACTGTGAAAATGATCTTGAGATGGGGATGCTGAATTCCAAACAACGGGTATGTTATATCTTCACTTTTTAACTTCTTTGTAGACAGGATTCATGCCAGGCACCTTCTGGAGGGGGTTGCACGGTGTACAGGGACAGCACAGCCTCTTAGTCAGCCTTGTCATTGTGTTTTATTTTTTTTATATATATATATATTTTATATATATATATATAGTATTGTAGCTAGAGAGTTCTCCTAGACTTGTGACCTCATTATACTGAGCACTGCCTGGACACCAGGGAAAAAGCAACTTCTATAAAAGCAGACACTTTTATAAGGGAGTTTCCCAAGGCCAAATAAGCAAGGTCAAAGCTGAAGGGCAGAAGCAGAGGCACAAACAAGCTCTCAGCTTGTCTGACTCCTCATCTACCCATCAGGCCTTTATGCCTTTTCAAAACATCCACCTTCCTTTAAAGTGATTTCCAAACTAATTTTGCTGTCATTACAACATTTACCACCATTCCAGGTTTGGGAACATGTTTCTAAGCAGGGTTTAATAACACCTTCTAAATGTCTAAAGCTATAATTAACAACCTCTCTACTTATATCTGCTTAGTGATGTGTAGCCACTAATGGGTAGATTCTGCCTCAGCCACCTCCCCTTTGGTCATTAAAATAGGGGTTTGCTTTGGGAATCCTGGCTATGTGTCAGCAGGCTTTCCTCAGCCCTAGTGAGTGTCAGCATGACAAAGCAAGACAGATATGCAAGAGTATGCTTAGCATCCAGACCCTTCCCAACAGAATTAGCTTTACTCCTCCTTGGGGAAATGCCAGAGAAATTAGAGAAGATGATGTTGCTTATGGAAATTAGTATCAGCAACACTGTGCAGCCTGTCAGTGCGATGAAGTGTTCCTAGCGCATAAATTTACAACAAACACAATCCCACTCACAGGACAAGTCCATTTGCTTTACACAGGGGATGAAAAAGCCCAAAACATTCACAGGAGCTCAGCCACAGCTGCTGGGCTGCTCTCATTAAATTCAGTGGATTCAAAGGTGTGAGGAGGTAGCTTTGCATAAAAGTGTCCTGGCTGGTGTTTAATTTTCATAGCTCAAGCTGAGTTTGAAACAAACTCATTCCTGGGGGAAAAGCAAAGCCCTTTAAAATGTATTGTCTCTTATGTCTTACAGTTAGTGCACGAGAGATCAGTGTGGCTCATTGACAGGCTGTAGGACATGTTGCTATTCCATCAGCCTGCTCTCAGACCACCTTTCCAGGCTTTAATACCCTAGCTCTGTGGCACTGCACAGGAGAGGGAAGAAATGGGTCACATTGGGACCCATTTTGCAGCCTACCCTCAGTTTTAACCTTGCAATAAGAAAGATCAAGGGTAAGGAAAGAAAGGTTGGAGGAGGCTGTGCAGAGTTTGCCTTTGTAAGGTGCAGCCTGCTTTTGAGCTTTGTCTGGATCTCTTGGCTCTTTGAAAGAGCAACCCGGCTCATGTTGAGTCATCTAGCTCCAGGCAAAGCCCATGGCCTTGGAGGAGATCATGCTCCATGAAATTAAAAGAACTGCTCAGGTCTGATGTTCGTTCAGTCTCTGCCAGAACCTAAACTAAAGGGAGAAATCCGTGGAGTCTACTCCATGTTATCAAATAATTTAGCTACCCAACATGATGAACATTGACAAGATAGACAAGCATTTGGGGGAAATTAACTATTTATTACTGAAAGACCCCCTAGGAACAGTGGAGTCTTGAAATAAAAGCAATATTTGTCCTTTAACTATCTCAAATAATAATTTTAACAGATAATGTTTAAAAAACACTATTTGAATCTAACCACACAAAGCTGTCTTTGTTTGAAATCTAGGTTCTGCTTCAAAGCGTAAACCAAAGTAATTAATTTTTCTCTAAGCCCCTCCTTCCCCAAGCCACATGAGTCAAAGTATCTGGCTTGCCCTTTTTCATGGAACTCATGCAAAATTCATAGTTTCCATGGCTTTAGCATAAACAATGAAGAGTATCAGTCATTTCTTGCTTGCCTGTTGATTTTGTTCACAGATCATCTTCAAAACAGTCTCTGCACACCTGATGACTAAGAAATAATAATAATAAAGTACATGATTACTGCAGACTTTTAGTCAAAAAAAAAAAGGCAATCTTTAAAAATCACTTATTTCTCAGGATTTCTTATCCAGTTAGGGAAGAAAAACCCTTAAGCAGGGCTTTTCCTGAATATACACTTGCATATAGGTGCATAAATCTATGATATTTATTGGCTGCTCTGGGTCTATAATAAGAAGTAATTCCTTTGAATAAGTGTGGTGGGGTTTTGTCAGCATTTGGTCCACAAAATCTCAGAGGTGGATAAAAGTCACCAAAATGTCTTACAAATATTGTGCATAGTCTCCCCAAAAGTCTCCTTGGAAGCTTCTAGAGCACAAAACTAGTAACTGTGATGTCCTCTGATTAAAAAAAATCCCCTCTTTCTCTTTTTAAAAGAAAGTATATATTTCTTGTTGAGCTAAAAAGGTAACAAATGATGCTGCTGTTTTAAAAAGACCAGTGAAAATCAGTTGTGTTTCAGGATTTGGTTTTGGACCACATTGACTTGTTCTCTCTAAACATAAGTATTTATTTTTCTTCCTTAAATTCTGTTCCAAATTGATATCACCAATCTATTTAAGGTTAATGTATTTTGTGCCTCAACACATTCTTGTCTAAAACTCGTGTGAGAATACCATTTTTGTCTAGAGATTTTAGAACCCATTTTTCCCTAGTACTTTGTGTGTTTTGACCATTTTCTGTCTTTCAAAAGCTTACTTTTTAGGCCTGAACATGCCAGTTTTTATTGTACTTGTACATTGAACCATTTCCTACTGTTCTTATAAAGCTCTGTGTAGTTTGGGGCTGTCTGGGTATGAGAAGCTATCATTGATTTAATTATATCATGATGTTTTATAATTTCAGAAAGTTCGTTTTCACTCTAGCTCTCAAAATGCAGACTATTTTTCTGGGAAGAATGCTTATAACAAGCCCACAAGATATCAGGTAATCACAGCATGAAAGCAAGAGCCAGGGAAGAAATCTGTAAGTGAACAGCTCTTCCCTGCCGGGGTCATGTTTGTCGTCTTCCTGTCGATGCCACCCTGTGATGTGCCAGGTTGTGCCTTAGCACAGGCATGGGATGGGGCTGGGGCACTTCAGAGACAAATGCAGCCTGTCACCCATGGAAATACACATGGTGTTAGCATTTGTCATGCTAATTATTTCTTCTCAATGGTATTTAATTTAATACAAGGAATATCATCTAAGCTTTAGTGTTGCATTGACAGCACTTCATTTGTCATGACATAGAGTCATCTCTCCAGCCTTTGCACTAACATTTGCATGTGCTTTCTCTGGCAGTGACTTGTCCTACCAAGCTAAACCTGCAATGTGGTATGCTTCAAAAATACCTGTGGCTGCAACAGTGGCACAGGGTACCCCGGTCATCAAAGGAACTAACAGAACTGGCTGTCTCAGCTAGAGTGGTCATGCCAGCAAATGTATTATTTCTTGAGGAAACATATAGTAGGGTAACACAATAAGCAAAATGTGCTCCACAGGACTTTTTTGTTATTTTTGAACATGAAGTGAAAAGGAACCAGACAGCAAGTGATATGCCTGGAGAGAGTTATATTAAAGAGAGTTGAGGAAAGTAATAGCTAAATTGGACAAAATGTGCAACAGCAGTTGTAGAAGTGTTTTGTCTTGTGTTGGTACAGCATCCAGTACAATGGGCTCCTAGGCTGTACAGCACACCAGTAATAAATTTCTACTGGTTTTAAAAGTTGCTTAGGCTTTTGTGCCAGGATAAAAGGAGTATCTAAAAATCTAAGCTAGAAATGGGATACATTCACTTCAGTATTAAGTTGGCTTAATACCATCAAAGGCAAAAGGAAGAGATGATTGTGTCCCACTCAAAATGGCATTTCAGCATTTCTGATGTTTTCCCATCCATTCAAACGCACAGGTAATGGAAAGATGTGTCAGCCTCTGCTGGACTCATTCTCTTCCTGTAGCTATTATTTCTAAATGAGACCACCTAATGTTTGTGGTAAATTAGACCCTTATATCCAAGGCTGAAAAAGCCAAAGGCGGCTGTGAAAATTAGACAGAAAAGGATTAGCTACCTGTTATTTCGCTTTAAAAATGCTCCTACTATGTTTGCCTTCAAGTGATCTTAGAAAGTTTCAGTTGCTGCAGGAAGAAATTGCCCAAATAATATAAGGAGAGTGTAATAGTCTTAATTAGCTAAATATAAAGAAGAACAAACAGTTTGGTAATCTGGCCAGCAAACTTTCTTCTGCAACTGGGAAAATCTTTGAAGCAGCAGCTTCTTGCTGAGCTGTTTTCTTTAGCAGAATTTATCAAGTGATGTATCTGCAGTCTGTGTACTTGTACTACATACAGGCAGTGCTCCTGAGGGATAACAAAAATACACAGAATATGAACACGTAGTAATTTGAAAAGTAGAAAGAACAAGTCAACGCACTGCAGTCATGATCTGGGAGTGAACTAGTCCAGGCAAAATGATACCTTTATCAAGCCCTCTTGAGCTGAGACTTTAAGATGGAGCAGTGCTAAAATGCTCTGCTGAACTAATGAGTTTTTCCCACTTTCAGCACTGCAGTCTGCCAAATTATCAACGCCTTCACCTACAAAATTAAGTAAAAGGTTTGTCAGAAAAACAAAATAGAAGGAATAGTTTGTACTTTTAAAGGGTCAGAAGCATATTTCTGTGCTGTTTGGAGAGACAAAATAGATCACCAGGTTTGAGATCTGATGCCTCATTTGTCCCCTCTGACCACTGATGACTTCCACTTGATTTTGACCATGAAGGGACATGAAGTGGGAAGATATCATGGCCTCCACACTAAAGACAAAGAAATGAGGTCTAGCAGGACTTACCAGGCCCAAAAAGCCGATGGTTGAACTGGAAATTGAGCCCCATATCTCATGAGCCCAGTTTCAGTGCCTCCGTTCTTTTCCTCTCATTTCCCTCTGTGCTAGTATGTGTTCAGATATCTGATGGCAAATGCAGAGATTGAAGGTGAAGGTTGTGCTAATAAATACATAGAAAATATTGAATTCAGTGCAGCTATAATTTAAAAATGCCTGACCTGTTCCAAAAGCCTATGAAGACTATTTTAAGCCTGACAGTGGGTAGTTGAGTGGTGCATAGTATAAAAGTTCTCTGAGACCTGAAGAATTTCAATTAGTTTTTTAAGAATGGGGAAACTTTATACAAATCAGACATATTTGAATTTTTTCCAGTTCAGCATTCATTACCAAGAGGCTGTCCGTAAGTTTGGTTCAGCATTTCCCTGAGTAACCAGGATTAGTTTTCCTGGAGGCTATTTCACACATTGTCACAGAAAGAAGCAGTACTGGGGAAAAGCAAGGCTTAAAACAGTTCAATATTGAGACAAAAATGAATTACTTTCCTAAAGATATTGTCAGAAATATCTACTAAATGACTAAGTAGATTCTTGTTAAAAAGTGGTAACATTTTTAATATTTAGTTTCTGTAGACAAATCTGACTACAACATGTATTTAATAGACTATGCAGCCTTAAGCTTGTGACTTCTATCACACACAGTGGTAAATATAGGATAGTGTTTGAATAGTGTCCATCAAAAATACAAGTTGTATGGGAACTAGAGTAGATTGATATTATGTTATCCTATTTTTCCACGTAATAAGAGCATTCACTGTGTGCTGATTCCTTGCTTTAGTCTAAATTTCCTCTGTAGTCTGTTCTGAAAAAAAATTCTTTTTTTTTTGGATCCAGGATTTCCCTGCTTTCCCCAAACATTACTTCATTTATGTTTTCTCAGGTGACCACCCTACCTCCCTCGGGATTCTACTACCTTGGCCATCTTCAACACACCGTACGTGCGCTGTGCCTCATCTCTGTTGCCTTAATGACTCACCTGGTTAGCCAGATGCCTCCTTGATACAAGGACAGTCTTAGATATCCCATATTCCATGACTGCATGACATATACAAATGACTGGATCCTTCTTTGATGTTCACATGTCTTTTGCACTGTTATAATCCATATTTGGCTACTAAGAGAAAAAGAATAGGTGTTCTGATTTCTTAGTTGGCGTTTCCCACTCTTCTCAATGTTTTTCAGTGATGCTCAAAGCAGAGACCTGTGATTGCTCTGTGAGTAACTGAGCCCATGCCGGGAAAGGCTTTTCCCCTAAGAATGACCATCTGGTCAATGAATGCATTTGTGTATGTGTTCTTGGATGCTCACTGAGCTCCTCTGTTTACAGAGGATGCACCTGAATCACTGTCTCTGATAGAGCAATCCTTTTTATGTTTATTATAGTTGAGATTTTTTTTTTTTCCCCATTGATGGGTATCTTTTCTGTAGTGAAGAACTGGCAATGATGCAGCCTTCAGCTGTAACCCTGTGTGTAGCCCAAGACTGCCAAAGTTACTTTCCTTCTAGGTAGATGTAACATGCATTTTTGGAACAATATCACATTGCAACCTCCTATCCATAGCCATCTTCTACTATTTCCATATACGCTCTTCCTGACTAACAATCGTCCCCCATAAGTCTACATGGCTCCATTTTTTTTCCCTGTGCATGTCCCCTAAAATTTGCCATTTTCCTAAGGAACTTCTCCTACTTAAACCAAATTCTCTCCTTCTGTTCAAACCCTTTTTTCTATATCCTTCACTAAATCTATTTTCTCTCTTAAAACCCCAATTGCAAGGCAAACAGAGCCTTTCTGTTAACCTTGGGTCAGATGTTTAGTCCCTCATCATGAATGCGTTTGCTAACATCGTTAATTAACCATGTATTTCTTCCTGTAAAGTATTTTTACATTAAACAGCAACATGCTAAGGGAAGGATCTGGATCCCATTTCTTAACCTGATATCGGATCATCTGTTTTTGATTTCTGTCTGTGGGACATACTCTACATTCATGTGCATTCCATAAAATAACTGAAAGTGCCTTATATGTGGGCTCATTATGGAATGGCTGTCAATCACCTATTGTAGTACAAAGTTCATACGATAAAGTATAAAATAAATGGGAAGTCAATAAATAAATTCTCTTTGCGTTCTCTGAAGCCAGGTTTTACCCATGTGTTTGAATTGCTCAGAATGTCTAGAATTAAGGCAATGGGGATAAACTCACATGAAGATAAGTGTTTCTGTTCTCTTCTTAGAAAATAATGAAGCGCCTGATTAAGCGGTATGTCCTGAAGGCTCAGGTTGACAGAGAAAATGATGAAGTCAATGAAGGCAAGTGGATTTGTATAACTGACACAGATTAGAGCATGTAATGTTATTGATACTGATATGAACGCTAAGAGGGGTCAGCTTAGATAACATCCTCTGTAGAGAAAGAGCACTGTCATGCTTGCACTAGGGTGAGCAGTGCTGACTCTGAGCCACCTTTATGCTCATAAGTTCTAGGTCCTTAATTTTCCTTAGCACAACACATATCTCACAGGATCTTTAGAGTTCGGCTCTGCCCCATAGCTCTATCTCTCCTTGCTGTGCAACACTCAGGGTTTTGCCAATGCCCAACCTTATCGTGGTGTCTAAGCAAAGCAATTTCTGGCTGTACTGCCCTTGCCTGCCCCAAGGATGTGTTTTTGAACTGGGTAAAGATTTGTATTGTCATTGTGTCATGTAGGATTTGTATGAAGATGAAAAAGAACCTCCTTCTATCACCTCTTAACTGTTACCTTCCTGCAAGTCCCCCCGTAGATGGAGATAAATATGTGGAGAGATAATAGACTTCAGAAAAAAGATTAACTTTCATACATCATACATTGTATTGCTGTCAGTACCACTACCGCAAGTACAGGTTATTTCTTATTAGTGCAAATATTAGATGCATAAACGCAGGGACATAACACGGAGCTCCATATACATTCATGACCAAGCACACTGAAATTAATGCTCTCTCACATCTTAAAGCTATAGGGATTGCTTATTTGGGTCAATATTGCTAATGAAGGTATTTTCCTCCTTTTAGGAGAACTTAAAGAGATTAAGCAAGATATTTCTAGTCTCCGCTATGAACTCTTGGAGGAAAAGTCACAAGCTACTGATGAGCTGGCAAGACTAATACAGCAGCTGAGCGACAAATTTGGGAAGACCTTAAACAAGGACATCTGATGGTGAAAACAGAGAAAGGCAACTGGTTTTCTAAACACTTTTCAGTCTCAACCAGCATATTAGGAGAGCAAAAACCGTATAAAAGATGGGTACTGCACACTCAACTTTTGCTAACTACCAAGTATTGGTAGGAGCACTTTGCATTACTGCTGTGCTTGGTGAGTTATTGCCAGTTAAATCTTTTATGATACAAAAGGTGACTTACTGGTAAAAATGTATTCCCTTTGGCATCAGAAATAGATGCACCATAGGGAAGGCACCTCTAGTTAAAGGCAAAAAAGCCAGATCTTCACCTATTTGACTGTAGCGAAGACAACGTAACTGTGCTCATTTATACCAACTGGGACTGTACTGACCAGAATTGGGTGAAGTCTGAAGAAAAAATGTGCTAAGCATACTATCAAAAATGTCAAAAATTCCTATCCTTAAGTGTGTACTCCCCTTTTATGTTTACATGGGCATCCATGAAGATAACTTTGAACTGTGGTTAATGAAAAACAAGTGAGAAGTAAACTGCTGAACTGACCACTGCAACGTAGGGCAGGTAGAGATCATCTACTTTTGATGTAGACGGATGACAGCATTGGAAAAAATGAATGGAGCTTGTTGGGTAAAGCATCCTTTCACCCCTCTGCTAGAACCTGACCAAATGATTCCCAACCCAAAACTCCTGTTCCCCTTTTCCAGCTATATTATCCTTAGACGACCCCAGCTTCCACAACAGTGTACTGAAATATTCATAATGATGTGCAACTCACTTCCCAGGAATACCCAGAAATCACATTTACTGTGCTAATGTATTCAGTTCAAGGAATGGCAGTTGTTCAGTGACAGTGATGCAACTGAGCTCAGCTTTCAGATTCCGGAGGTCAAACAGCAAGCCATAGGGTCAGATACATCATGGAAAACAGAGCCCACTAGTTTCAAACCTTTAAATCTATACAAAAAGGCTTCAATTCCACTGAGAACATTCTGACAAAAAGAAGAAATAAAGAAGAATAAAGGAAAAATCATTGTGGAAATTTTTGTCTTACATGTTTGGCTCTTACAGAGGACGAAGAAGGAAATAAAACTGTTTTAAAGGCTGAAGTAATACTTGGATTGTACTGTTACAACTGGAAAGTAATGAGTATGTGCAACACAACTGCAAACTTGGATTGCTTGGGTTTTTACATTTAGCTACATGACTTCAACTACTTAAAGAACACCTTACTACTTGGGAACCACTGAACTGTACTGTTTGTTTACAAGAGACACCTATAAGATGAACATTACATTTAGGCATCAGCTAAGGAAAACAAGCAGAGCCATGAACGTGGCCCGTGATCAGTTTTAAGTGCCAGATGAGAATACAGATAGCCTAATAGAATAAGTTATATTTGTACAAAAACACACAAAAACCCCAAAATAAAAAGTGTACTGTACGTAGATCAGTTTAGAGAAAAGCAAAATACTGTATTTTTAACTTTAATAAGATTATCTTGTATACTGTAATATTTTTACCTAAAAATGGGGAAAAAAAATAAAATAAATTACTTCATAATATTTTGTTGCACACTGAGTGAAATATTTGCCTGATCTTTTGACTATCCAGCACGTGGGCTTCATTTGTTTTTCTGCAATGTGTGAACAAGGAAATCATTATATGAAACAACTTTGCCATAGGAAGTCTGAAGCCTGCAAGAGTCAAGAGGCAAAACTTAAACTAAAATACACTTCAAAGGAAACAAACTATGGAATTAAAGGTTCTGTGACCAACTATAGTCTGCAAAAATGACTCCTTATTTGTGGTGCTTAATTTTAAATTATTCTATCCTTATGACTGTGTTTGTAAAATTGCCTTCTAGGAACAGAATACTCGGAACTTTCTAAGAACAGTAGGTCCATTACTTAAACCACAAAATGCTGCTGATTTAAAACACTCTTTTTTTTCCCATAAGAAGAAGGAATATCTTCCATAGTAATATTTCTTTCCCCCTTCTCCTTCTTATTTCCTGCCGCTGCGTAAAACCTTTTCCAATTTGGAAAACCAACTTTGCTGCCATAGCACTCTCTTAAAAATCTATTTCATTACAGCTCTACACATAGCTCCTGATCAAAACATTGCTTTACCCTTCCCATTCAGTTTTTTAGCATCCCCTAGTAATTTAAGCAGAAATATTCTAGGTAGAACATACAATAACCACCATAATTTCTATTTCTTATGATATCGTATGGCAATTAGCATGAGAAAGTTCAGTGGAAACAGTACGATGCACTTTTACACACATTTTGTACATTTAAATGCAGCTCAACAAAAGACCTGCCTTAAAGTCCAGCAATGCCAACAGGAATGTTCTCCTACTATAAATATTGCATGTTCTGATCAGCACAAATGTACTGTGAATAGCTTTGGTGAATTATGTGAACCCAGGAGGAGGTATAGCCCTGACCCATCAGCTACTGCCTGCTGCCCTCTGTAGCATCTCTGTAAGTGAAGCAGAGCAGTTCTGCCACAGGAATTTGCTATGAAAGAGCATAATATTTTCTAGGACTTCAAAAGTAGACTAAAAGATGTATAAAAAACACCATACAAAATAAATCTGCTTCCTCCCCTTTTGCATTTACATTCCAAGAACTATCAAGGCACAGAGACTTCTGATATAAATATTCATGACAAACAAAATCCCACTTCATCAGAACAGTTTTCTCATCTGGTCCCAGGAACACACCCGAGGAAGCTGCCCACTATGTATTAATGTGCTATCAGCAGCAATGATGTTAAATTCATGGTTTATTTTATAAGCTAAGCTCTGCTTATAAGACATTAAAATGAAGAATCCTTACTGAAAGATCCATGAGAGGACTTACTTACGGGGTTTGAAGAGGAAAAATCAAAGTAGGTGGGTCCCAGACTGCATGAGTTGTGCAGGTCTCCCATCACTGGTGGGAGATGGGACATCACCCACCTGCTGAGTTAGATTTGATTCAGTCTGTAATAACTCTTACTTTTGGCTTCAAAATATAGGATTTAATATTCCTTCGACAAATTCATACTGCAATGGAATGGAGCTTTGTCCAAGCTCTTTGTAGATACAGAATTATAACTTTTTATGGGAAGTATGTTAGAGAGGGGTCACACAAAGATGAAACTAACCTGAAGTCATCCACACAAAGGTGAATATTCTCCAAGAGATCATCCTAATTCTGCAGATCCCACAGGCTAGTCAAACTAGAACTTAAACAGACACCCTGAGGAAGATCAGAAGAAAGCCATTAACTAGCCGATATTGATTTACTGACTTCAGACAATTGTTTCACACCTTGCAAAGACCAAACCATTCAGCTGCTGCTAACAGAAAGGGAGCAAATGGAAGACAACATTACCATGACTCCAAATAGCTGAACTACCAGGTTTCAAGGCAGGAACCCCTGCTGACCAGAGGTGCAAATCCCGAACCGAAGAGGGCTGCCCGAAGGCATTTGGCATCACGCCACTGCTTTCAGCAGCATGAGGTGAGGTTTGCAGCCCACAGGGTGGAGGTGGTGTTTCACACACAGCTTTGCTTTCACAGCTGGACTAATTCTGCCTGTAACTCTACAGAGAACGACTGACCATCACAACCTACAGCTCCCACAAAATATGGTTTAAAAGTAAGTAAGAAGCAAGAGCAGTGTCATGAAAAGAATGGCTTAGAGGGCTGCCTATACCCTGATTAGAGCTCACAGCAGATTAAGTTGTCAGAGCTAGGTGTTATTTTTAATTAATCCACATGAGAAAAGCATTTCCAGCAGTCCAAAAGAAAATACCTTAATTAAAAGATGTAAGAGACATCTTACACTCAGCAAGGACACAGTGCATCACCTCAAATGCAGAACAGAGCAGTGTGGACAGGGTTTCAAGCACATCTCCAGCTGACCGCAGATCTCTGCCTGCACCAGGGCTGGGTCTGTGCTGCAGCCCTGGGCTGCAGGTGCAGGAGGAGGAGGCAGCATCAGCCCTGCATCAAGGGCAACGCCTCTGCTGCATCTCACATCCCAAGCAGGAGCCTGGCAAACAGGTCTTTTCAATCCTCATTTGGCTTGCATTTGCTTCCCTGACTAACCCAAGTAGGGAAATGAAAACACGACTTCATAGCCAAGGCTACCAGGACTGTTTCGCAACATGGCTTTCAGATGGGAAGGGTAGATGTTTCCTCTATCCAGACATCATAAATACTTTCCTTGTGACCCAGCCTGACCCCTAAGCAGCTCTGTCCTTGCTTTGGCTACAAATCTCTCACCACTGCAGAGTTAGATGCTATGGTCAGCAGACCCCATGGCTCCCTTCTTCACTCACTTGGTTCATGTCCATTATGTTACCTTGCCAGTGGCTGGGCTATAAACCCTGAAGGTGGGAGATCTGATGTTGGACACCAGCCTGCACAAATTACAGCCTTACGTGTCTTACTTACATTTTTAGTAAAAAGGAATAGGGAGCAGAGGAGCAATAGCCCTAGCTTCCAATGAGGAAAGAGAAGTGTAGAGAAATCCAGGGATTTACCTTAACAAGCTGGAATTCAGAGGTCAAAAATGGGACTGTGGCTCTGAATCTTGCTTAGGGCTATATATACCCATTAGCTGCACTCTGTCTTGGCCCCTGTTCTGCATCTTTGTAGGGCACTTACTCCAGTGTGAGGGATAAGATCTGCCAAAGCCCAGTGCAAAGCAGCACAAGAGCAACAAAAGGAAAAAAGAATCATTGCCTTAGTTATCATTTATCGTTTTAGGAAGTGATTCCCTCAGCCTCTGGGAGGTTTTAATGGCTCCATATCAATAATGAGATAAGTCTTCACTATAGCTGAATTTAAATAAAGCCAAATAGAATGGATGATAATAACTGAAAGAGGCAAAATAACTAAACTGGTTCTGGAATTTGTAATGCCTTTAATAGCAAGTAAAAGGCCACTCATTTAAGGTCATTTGAGACAGATATTTAACACAAATCTGCGGTGTGATAAAGGGCTTAAAAGGTTAATGAATAGCTAGCGAGCTTGTTAATATATAACTAATGTTTACTATAATAGAGGCTAATATTTAATTCCCTTACTAATGATTAATTATTCTGCTGCAAGCGTTTAATTAGGGCTTACACAGCAGGAGTGTGGGGGATCTGGTGCTGAGATGAATTTCCATGTGGCAGGCGCTGGCCCCAGCTCTAGGCTCTCCTCCAGCAGCCACCCCTGTGGTGGGCACAGCTTTAGGTGTCAAGGCAGTGTGAGACTGACAGCTGAGATCTTCCTTAGCATGAAGGTTTTTTTCTTGTACACCCAAATGGGTGGCACACAGACTCCATAGCAAGTTAGTTTTGAAAGCAAATTCCAAAAGGAAACCTCTCCTCCCACCCTTAACAATCAAGAGCATCGTGCACTGCAGCTGTGCTCTCCCCTTGGAGCTGGTCTCCAACTCTCATTATACTGCTATCTAGCATCACTTGTGACTGCAAGGATGGTGATAACTTACTCTAAGGTTTTAATTTGAAGATTAAAGCTTCCATCAAATTAAAAAGTTCATTTTGTACAGAAGTGTTTTTTGTATACTATCATGCTTTATGCCAAATCTACATGATGATTCCCAAACACAAATAATAAAAGTGAATTCATCCTATAAAGAAAGTCATTGGGCACATGTACTTAGGAACAGCACTAACTGATACTGGCAGTCATTCCTGCAGCCAGCCAGGGCAGATAGTGCTTCAGTAGCCTATTCAGCAGACCACACTCATCTTCCCAGCCCTGCATTTGCAGCCAGCCAAGTGAACTCCCAGCTTAGTGACTTCTATTTTGGTACTTCCCCCCCCCCCCCCCCCAATCAATGTCACAACTCTCAGGGTCATCAAACCTGACGCCTATAAAGAAAATCGTTCCCCCAAGCTGTGCAGACATGCTGGCTAGCTGAGAGCTAACACAGGGGGTTAAACATGGCATAGATGTATCTATAGTCTGCCGAAAGCCAGCCCCGAACCTAAATGCTGGGTATAGCCCAGAGAGAGCTTCATAAAGTAATAGGAATCATTGATCCTGGTAATGTTAACTGATGCCACAGCCTGCAATAACCCCAAAATCCATAAGCCACCCAAGCAGCCTGCAGTCTGAGAGGAGAGAAACTATTTCTTTACCATTGTTTCAGGAACTTTTTTCTGTCTTTTAACTGCAAAATTTCAAACCTCCTGTCTCTGCAGAGAGCTACAAGGTGTTTCCCTGTGTATTCTCCATGCTTCCGAATAAAGGGTGTCTAATAGGGATTTCAGTGGGCACATCCATTCCCAAGGGGAAAACATAAACCAAAGCATTCCCAAACTCCACAACAAACTCTTGTGGATGAAGGAGGGAGGAGGCCTTATGCCCACCGCTGCATGTTGCGGCTGGAGCCGGCAGGCTGTGCTCATGAACAAGTAATCCACAGCTCTGCCTCTGATGCTGTAAAGTAAATCAAAGCTACAGGAGAAAAGAAACCTCTTTCTGGAGGGTTTTTCTTCAGCTCGTTATAGCAACCTGCCTACAGGCTTTAATAATGCTTAAAGCCACAAGAATCTGGCTCATATTAAACTGTATTATTAAGCCAAAGAAATGTTGAACTGCAGCTTTCTTGTTAGAGGGAAAGATTATATTTCTTTAGCTGACTAATGCACGCAGATAGGGTTTAGTCTTTTTACTGTCTTACTTTTTGCTTTGATAAAGGTCTACCTTGCCCCCAGGGGATCACATCTTTCAGAATCTCACCCTCGTTCACACCCACACAAAACAAAAAGCTCCATAAGCAAAACTTTCGCTTCAGCTGAAATTTGTGTTTAGGACTTGCTATGGCCAAATCTCCAAAGTGCAGATTCAGCTATTTATACTTATTTTTAAAAGGTGAAGATTAGCTTCTCCTCTAATCTATACCTACTAAGCCAAAACAAAATTACTTTAAACTCATGTTTCTGCTATCATCTCATAATAAGCAGAGTTTTCTTCACGCATCCTTCAATTTTTAGTAGTATTTCTAATAAAATGTGGAACATTCCTAGATCTGAGATACCAAGACACTTGTGATAGCAAATTAAGTGACAACTCTTTTCATATTCTAATAGGCAATCCCTCCAGCATGCATCCTTCTCGGAGCTGGAATTTCTCCTTTAGCCTTTACTCTTTCTAGGCACAAAGTCTGTCCTTGATTAAAGATAACACTTCAGTCATAACCTAAAATTCCCAAAGTTTTTTTCTTGCTATTCCTCTTGCACTGGTGAGTCAGAAATCTTTGTGTTATGACAGCTTAAACCAATGAACCTGATGCTCCCAGATGCAGTTAAGAGACAGGGAAAAGCTCAAGAGTGAAGTGCATCTCTCCTGTGCCAAAGCCAGGATAACCTTATTCCTGACATTTAGGTCTCCAGTGATACTAAGATGCACTGTCAGTAGTAAGGAACTCCTCTGAGGGCTGGGTGAAAGACAGGAGTGATACAGAGTTATTGGGGTGACACATCTACCACACTCCTCAATTTTAATTGGCATTTCACAGAAAATACCCTGAGTTGCCCCATCTAAGGAAGTTCAACGGTTTCTTGAAGAAAAGAATAAAGCAGAGATACATGAAAAGCATGCCAAAGCTGAATTAGTGAGTATCAGAAAGATCAAAATGAGTCTACCAACAGCTCTGTGTGTTGGTCCTGCTATTTCATGTGCTCCCACAGCCTTTCTGCCCTCCAGTGCTAGAATTGCAGGGACCTGGAGCTACCCCCATGCCATGAGCACAACCCCGTATCGGTGATGTTCACAGCATAAACCACAACCTTCATCTTGCTCAGGCAGAGGGCTGTGGCTCAGGAACATACTATTATCATCTAAGTCAATCTTCTAAGCCAACCAATTCCAGCAAGTCACTTTAGAAATACCACCCACATCCTATAAAAATTCAGATTTGAGATGCAGCCCACAGAGATTAATGAGGGTTTGAATTTATACTTCAAGAGCTTCTAATAGTTTTATTTTTCTGCTATATCACTATAATCTTCCTATACAGGTAAGTTGCTCACATATTTTCAGCTAGGAAAAGGGCTTGATTTCACAGCTAATAAATATTGCATTCAGGAAAAAGACGAAATAAAACAAGTGCTATTATCCAGGCTGTATTTTAGCACAAAGTTTAGTTACGTAAAGGGGTGTGTAGTGGACAAACTAAGTTTCAAGTGGTATTTTTCTCAGCTGAAGCTTCTGAAGCCCCCCATTGGTCCTGGCACCAGTGGGCACATTGCAGCAGCTTCCATAATGCTACAGTGGGGGTTCCCTTCAGAAAGCTTTTTGCTTGAGCTTTGAGGAGTGAAGTCAGGAAACATACAGCACTGGTGACAGCCAACATGGGCCTTTCTTATTCCTCAGCTGGACAGATCTTGTGAGGATGCTTTGCCACTCATGCTGCTGAAAGCCAGCCCACTGAGCATGCCCATTAAATGCAATAAAGCACACCTCTGTGCTTACCAGGCATTTCAGATCAAGTACTAAACAAGCTTGTTAGTTTGGGCAGAGTTGGCTGGAAAACAGCTCTGTGAATGTATGTTTTACTCTATGTACACGATAGACATGGGCAGCCCTTGCAGAGCACCCAGGTTTCGCCTTCCTTTTCATTCTGAAAGGAATGAAATCCTTTCAGATTTCATTTTCCCAAGTTTGAATTGGACATTCCGGGGGAAAGGAGGGGAAAGAATCCTGGTATTGCCTGAAAAGACAAATAACCTTGTTTTCACAGCCTACAAGAAAATGTCTCTGTCCTCTCCAAAGGAAAAGAGAGAACATTTATCTTTGCTTAGCACTGAGTACCTATTTCTGAACAATTCCAGTACCTATAAAGCTGTAGGAACGAAAAGACATTCTTCCTCTCTACACATTACACGTTACACACCCTTAAAAAGCTCTCAGGACTGTCTTGTAAGACCATGACCACTATGAGAGTGTGAACCACTGCTGTCTGAAGCTTGTGATATTCCTGCTTCTGTGTGTGCATCTGTTTGAGTTGCACTGTGCATAATTCAGCACAATTGTACACATTTCTTGGTTGATGTACTCAAAATAATCATTACTCAGCTTGATGACTAGGTGTTCGCTTACAGCCATCTGGATGGTTTATTTTAGAAAGAGATTTGGAAGAACAGTGCTTTATTCATAATTATTATGAGGGCTCTGTAAGAATACGAGGGCTGCAGGGATGCAGCTCCTGGACATGTCTTGCCTTTCTCGCACTAGCCTCCAGTTTCATGTTTACCTTAGCAGTTCCCACATTATTTGAAGGAGGAAGATAATATTTATCATCAACCACAGCACACTCTTATCATCAAACCTTAAGCAGCAACAGCATAAAGGCCACCCAGCTCCAGAGCTGACTCACGTAAACCCACTACTCACACACCACCAGCACATGTCAACCTGCTCTGGGCTGCAGCCAGATAACAGAACTACACTTAACATCGATGACAATTAATGCTCAAATGACTCACTCAGACCTTTTCTGTTGCCTTTCAGTGTAGCACTTGCTGCGCCAGAGCTGTACCTGGGTCAGGATGCTACCAACTCCTGCAAGGCAAAAAGGGAAAGGCAATGGAAATTTAGGAGGGGTTCTTACGTATTTCAGACAAGCCTCGTGGTACCTAAATGATTTTCTCTGCATTTGATGCATTATTTATTGTGCCCCTTTTGCCCACACTTGCAAAGGAACACAAACTAGTGGCTCTGCCACAGATTTCTACATCATCCTAGCTCCAACGTTTTCTTCCAATTTTCTTCCAAAGGTCAGATTACCATGCTGTTTTCAAGGTAAACATATTTTCCTTCAGGTACATAGGTCCCCTTGGGTGAAAATGTCCCAGTCAGCCTCTGGAGAGGCAGGAACATACCCAGCAGCTACAGCAGAATGAACTGAAATTATCGGAAAAGGTCACTGAAAGAGTTTTCATTATACACATGGTTCTGATCACTGTGAATAAGCAGCTGCTTTGCTGCCCACAGCATATTTACATGCCCAGAGGCTAACTACAGAGCATTTACCTGTTAGGAGGGTACTGCTGGACCCTCCTGCAGTGGCTTTCTCCTTGCAAGAGGGCATCATGACTGTGGAGCATTTCCCATCTTGGAACTACTGAAGGCTTTGGTGGCTGGGTTGCTTTCCATCACCATCTCCTGCCATGTGGGGCAAACCCTCTTCACTGCTCGTTTCCCCTGAGCCAATGCTGCCTGTTTAGAAACGCTTCCATCTGTAATTACTGTACAATGGGACTAAGTGAGGGTGCCTTGATCACACATTCATTATATCTCACCTGCTTTGAAGAGAACTCTGCAGAGTGACAGCATCTGTTTTAACCCCCAGGTGGTGCCCATAAACACAGGAACTGGTAGTTTAATACGATGCTATCTGGTGGTGTCCTATTCCTTCAATAGCTAATAATAGAACAAAACTACAAAATATAGCAATGATCCTACAGCTGCAAACTACCCATTAAATCAACACAAGACCTGTAGAGGACGGCTGTTAGCACCCTCAAAGCCAGTGAGTCATCTAATGCCCTCCCATCAGCTTAAATGAGCACAGATCTCATTTATTTCCCCAATACCTGTCAGAGCAGGAAAAGAAGAGCATTTTAAAAGGATATCAAAAAATCATCACTGTCAGGACCAGGATAGAACCTCTTCAATTGTCAGATGTCACAGCAGAGGCTGCATGGCACTTCTGCAGGTCTTTCCTAATGCTGCCATGTCAGAAAGTTACTGGGCTGCTTACAATTTGATCCAGAAAGGAATTGTCAGTTGGCAAAAATAAGCAAGGCCACCCATTATATTTCACAAAGAACAAAGCCAAACAAAAAGATAACAAGACAGGGAATAGATCTGGCTTGCTGAAACAGACAGGTACTCCCTCAACGACATTGCAAGTGGCAGGAAGGCACACCAGGTTTTTTCCCACTGTGCCTTTTCAATGAAAGAAACAGAAGCAAATAAGGAGGGTTGATACCACGAGGCTGCAAAGGTAGTCTCAAGCGAGGCAATTTTGCCTATAGCTCTTGCTGTGTGGTCTCTGGGGATGTAGTCTTAGCTGGCATTAATTGGCATGGAAAATCAATGCAGCCATGTGTATAAGCCGAGGTTGTTGCCAAGGTCTGTCTTTTCCTTCGCCTTCTCTTGCACAGAGGTGTTGTGTACTGACAAATTGCTTCTTGGGGTGGTATGTGCTAACACCACAGTTCCTCCTGTAAACTCATTTTCTTTAATCCCTTTCTGGTGCAGAGGCTTATGAAGGCAGTTGTGATTCCTGGATCTCTGCCTTTGGCTACACTGGTGATTAATGCCATTCCGTGAGTCTTGCAGACTTAGTGTTTTAAGAATATGATGGAAGAAAACCCGAAATTGTCAGGCCCCAGGGGCCTAAAGTATTTTGAGGGCCATATCTTTCCTGTGTGGCATTAGATTGTCCTCACTGATACATTATTTTACCCAGATTTTGCATTTCAAATAACAATGCTTGTATCCATTTTTTGTTAAACACAGAGAAACACACTCATGTTTTTTTGCTGCTCTTTCCCTCGACACTGCATTGCTTTTTGGCTGTACCCTCCTGCTTATTATTCTCTTCTTTAAACCTGAATAGTTTACTTTTTTATTTCTACTCACCTTTTCACTTCTTTTTACTGCCCTTTGCATTTCTCTGGTGCTGGTGTGAGCATCCCAAAGAGGGCAGGATGAAAGTCATGCAATCCCAGCAGAGTCATCCCCTCTTACAGGACCTGTAGGATCAAGTACTGTTTCTTGGTCTTTACTGGACATCTATTAAAGGCTGAAATAACAAATGAGACCCTTCTTTATGCTGGTAGATACACACATTCAAAAAGCAGCTGGAGGACTGAGTCTGGTAGATGTTGGGAGAGGAAGTCAGCAAGTACCAATGCATCTCAGCCAAGGGAGGTGCAGCAATCAGCTCACCCCGTCCCAGCTGTGGGCTCCTCAGCAGTAAGTTATCACACCTTCTTTGGAAAACACAGGGATGTGACAAGCACAGGGTTAGAATATCCCTCACAGAATACATTTTACTATCTGTACTCTGCAGGATTTTACGTGCTGAGGAGTGTTACCACTGGAGAATAAAAGGGAAGGAAGACAGCTTCCAAGAACAAATGGACATTCAGCAACAGACATCAGATAAATCTCCTTGAAGGCACTTTACATGGATCCCAGCAAATCTGCAGCATGAATCAGAATTCTGACCATCCTGTATGTTGTTAAAAGGGAGCTAAGTTGACCTCTGCCTTCCCTTTCAGTGGCTTCTTCTCTAGTCCAGCACCAGAGGGATTTGCTTGACAGTAGCAGAAGCAGATAGAAACTTAGAGTTCAGATAAACAACATAAACAGGAAAACAATAAAATCATTACATGGATTACACTTACACAGGAATGAGAGCAGTAACAGTGGTGTAGCCAGGACGGTGCAACTCCACAAGCAAGAATTTGTATGTGTCCTGAAGAAGGGACTTTCTACTGAAAACCTTGTGTTTTCCTAGAATTATCATTCGATCTAGCAAAAGGCTCTGCCTTTCCCTATGGATTTGGTGTTATTCATAGATGACACTTGATGCTGGCTTCAGTGAGTATTAGCCCTCAGCTCTTGCTGTGTGGAGAGGTGTCCTTGCTGGAAGTTGCAGCAGACACAGGGCAGAGGAGGAACACGTCCAGTCTTTGCTCTCTGACACTGCACAGCAAAGGACAAAACGAATCTGACTTAATGACACTATCCAAAAAGAAAGTGCTCGTATCTCTGAGGATTTAAATCATTCCGTCAGACATTGCTCCTGCATGAACTGTTGGCATGGAGACTGATGAAATGTAATACAACATAAATAAAATATTAATGACATAGGAGAAACCAGCAGTGATTTAAAGGGATACCAAGCGGCCAACCAAGCTAGTTTGGAATTCATCATACAAACAACAGGGAAAACTATGATTAAAGTTATAAAGGGCAATGAGGAATAGCCTCATTCTGCCAAAGTCTTCTGGCCATCAAAAGCACTTGGAAAAGTCTGATTTGGCAGAGGGATGAAGTGAAGAACTTCCTAAAAGTGTTTTTCCATTATCCCAAACAGAAATAAAAGGAAGGCCCCTGTGTCACGAGCAGCAGGGCCATGCCAGCAGGCTGTGGGACGTGGCTTGGAAGTGCACCAGATACATCACAGCACTCACTGAGATCAGAATAACACTGTCACAGCTCTTGCCTCAGCGTCTTGGTTTGTCTTTGCAAGAAAAACAATACCCAGAGGGGAGGAGAAAGGACACTGCTGAGGTGGGGATGCCCAGAGCTGGCAAGTATTGATGATGTTATTAACATGGATATAGACCGAGAGATTCAGACTCAAATCCCCATTTCAATAAGAAATTATTCCAACAGGTTCAGCCAAGTGAGAAACTAACCCCAGATTAGCAGAAGCAGCTTTAAGGTGTTCACTGGAGGAAGGAAAAGGCAGCATGAAAATGTATCCTGGTCTCTCACATCCTGAGCAATCACCTTTCCCAGTAGAAATGATGCTTTTAGTGGTGCTCTCCCAGTCTGAGAAAATTATTCTTCTGTAAAACTATTTCACTGAAAAATTCCCAACAATCCTTAATTCTCACACTAAATGGTACTTGAAGTCACACACTTCCAAAACATGCAAAAATAACCAGCTTTTAGTATAACCTTGGGCATGATGGTAAAAACTAAGTGAAATCTGATTCTTACATGGGTTGTCACAGGCTCAAGTAATTGTAAAACTGTTCATAAACTGTCAGAGAGAGTCAGCAGAGTGGCAGAAATGACCAAAACAGTTCCTGAGCTGGTGGAACCAGAGCTCAGAGCTTAACCAGCTCTATTGAGATATCTGGCCTCAGCAGAGTTACATCAATAGACATGGAGGCAGAACTTCATCCCAAATCAGCACATTTCTTATGTATTAATGTCTGAAAGAATGGAACTTAAGTTCTCTTTATTCACATCCCTTTTCTCTTTGCAAGGTTTTATAATCCTCATCCCTTGCCCCAGATCCTCTTACTGGTTGTGTGTAAATAATATTAAAAAATGAATACATTTCTGAAGCCTGATCATTTTGCATTTACATAAATCATAAAAATTTCTCTTGCAAGTATTGGAGGACTGAGTGGTTTGGGAATAATGTAAGTCTATCTGGACCACATATCTGAGAGAGAGCTGGAGATGGAAGACACCCAGATACAATGCAATGTATTAGTCGTGATTTAAAAGCCCTGTCTCCAGGAGATAAAATTGTCCCAAGTGACTACTATAAATGCTGAATTTCTAATACAGAAGTAAGCACTTCCTACTCAATGCTCAGTGCACCACAGAGCAGCAACACAGAGTACTGCTGGAGGAGGACATGAAGTTGAGTGGCAACAGAAGCTGAAGCATAATCACTGGTGATTTGCTTACTGTCATTATCTTGCTATTCAAAATGAACCAGAGACCACACAGGTACACATTTTTCTGTTTGCAGGTGCAGATACATCAACTGCATATATGTGCACGTGCAAAATCTGTCACAGAACCTTTTGCACACACTTGTATAACTGCATCTAAAATATTTGAAGCATAATCTCATTGTGGAAAGCTCACACAGGCACTGAAATCACTAGGAATATTATACTCTTCATAGAAGAGAGCAAGTTCACATTCCTACCAGCTATTCAGTGAATGAGAGCTAATGTTTGGGCTAGTCCACAGCTGTATCAGTTTATTACGCACTATCTAGAAAGCTGCATGAGGTGCTTATTGACTCATGGGGATGTGGGGAAATACAGGAGAATGGTGTGGAAGTGCTCATTAAAGTGTTTAGCACATGCACCTATTGTGCTTGTTTTCCTTCTATTGTCTCTTGGGCAAGCAGGAGGCTGGGCCGTTCTCAGTGAGAGGATGTCTGAAGTCAACATCAAAAATATTTTCCTGGGAAGTGGATGCTGCAGTTATAAACAGGAGTTCTCTCAGCCAGAAGCCAAGTGTCCTCATTGCCTGGTTAACATCACCTCTGCACCTTCCACCGCCCCTCTGAACTGAATTCCTCTAGCTTGTTGCATTATATTTTCATTCCTGTAGCTTCAGGTGTTACTTTAATCTCATTAAGTGCTAGAAAAATTATATTGCAATTAGGTAAATAATTATAAGCACATTTATAATCATTCATCCAGGATGCAGAGCATTAGGCTGCTCAGGAAAAGCTCATTTCCAGGCAGGTAGGTTTCAACACGACTTCCTCCTGTCTGCAGAAGGTGATGGTGATTAGAGATGGAGCCCAGATGTACTCCCAGCCTAACCCATTTGCTTCCAGCCTCACTAGAGGTTGAAGACAGCCAGCGCAGAGGGCAGCCCCTCCAATGCAGACCCTGGGGACTTGTACAGCTCCGTGATGTGTTTTTCTGGAGCAGGGCCCCACAGGAGTGTGTTTTCCAAGCTACCATCTGCTATGTTGGGCAGAGCATCAATGGTATCCATTGGAGGGGTTGTTGATAAAAATCCTGTACTTGGCAGCACTAAGGAATAATATTAAAAGAACAGAATATATTAAAAGAACAGAATAGATTAGAAGAATAGAAGAATATTGGAAGAGAAAACCAGCAAAAATCCAGTTTTGAACAGCAACAGCAAGACGAGAGTATGTAGGAAGTGCAATGAGCAGTCTGAGCAGCATTTGCTTTTTTTCCCAACTGCTTTGTAACATCATGCAGTAGTAAGACCTTCCAGCAACCCTACCAGAAACTATTCCCCAGGCTGCCTGCTGAGCAATCCTGAGAGACGCACCAGTACCAGGAAACCCTCAGGAGTCAGCTGCCGTCTGCTTCCCAAACAGCAGCACGTACTGCTCTCTTCAGACATTGCAGTACTGTGCCACTTATAAAGGATGGCTCAAGCATCCTTGTTTTGTCAGAATTCTCCACAGGAGAGTTTCCTGGAGGAATTTAAGATGTTATTTGCATCCCCTTCTTCCACAACAGCCCTAGGGCTGTTTGCTATCACCTGGAGATGCAGACATGGCCAGCAGCCTATGCTAGCTCAGCTCATGGGGTAGCAGTCACTAATTGTACCAATGTAGGTCACTGATTCTGTACAGAAATAGTAGCCCTTATGTAGGTTTTGCCAACTTTGGCTGTGACAGCGTTTATCATCAGTGGAGGAGTTGTAGTAAACATCATGGAGAGGGTTTCTACACCCTCCTGGCTGTGCCCTTTGAATGTTTCTCTCATTGAACATTCAAAAGCTGAGACAGATTCTTCGCCCCTCATTTCATCACCGCTGACCCAATAACATACAAAGGGAGCTGATGCACCTTTGGAATGCCAGATTTTGCAACTATGGCGATACGCAAATGTGTTTCCTTTCCCCCTTCTCAGGGAAATGAACTGAAATACAAACCCACAAGAAGAAAAGTTTGCATGCCCAGTGAACCTGGTGGTGATGGAGCAACCTCAGCTGGGAAGGACTCACCAGCGGTGCCCAAAAGTGCCTATTGAATTCTCTGCAAAGGGATTGACAGCTTTGAGGATTCATACCTGTGAATCTACTCAGCTGAATTGCTATAAGCTTGGCTCAGCTTTTACGACTTGCTATAAGCTACCAAACAGCCCGGCCTGATTAGTTTTAGTCATTGCAGCACAACTTTCTGAGTCAGAAAAATTTAGTTTTTCTATTGCGGAAAATGATAGTTGCACGTTGTAGGAGTAATACTCATATGTGAGGAAAAGTCAGACTCTGAGATGAACCACAATGAATTTTCACCTCAGGCACCCTTTTTACCACATGGATTTGTTTTCTTTAAGGAGAAAACACCAGTGCTTTAGAGATACAAGCTTTATGGCAGCAGAATTAACTACGCAAGCTCATGTAGTCTGTGGCTCACTTTGGACGTTCATCTCAGTGGCGATTTCCACCCTATTCTTTTTCACACACCATTACTCCGGGTGATTGCAGCCTGTTTTCCAAAGGAAATGTAAAAGTCTCCTTGAGACATGCAACAAAATTCCTCCAGCTGAACAGGGAAAAACTTTCACAACTGCACTGTGGCTGCTCCCCAGTGAAAGCTGCGCCTTTCCTTTCCCTGCTCTGTTTGCATTGTGAACAAAGCACAGAGCTGCTTTTCACTGGAACCGCTCTTGCCTTGCAGCGTTTCACCCTCCCACATCCAGCATCCCAGTAGGATTTCCCTGCCGTGCAGATACTTGAGAAGGAAAAGCAGATGCTGTGCTTCATCCCCAACCCACTGGAGCGAACTAACAGCTTGGCTTCAGTCCCACTCCAACTCTCCTGCGTGCTGTGAGCCCGGCTCTTTGACAGCGGCAGGTAAAGACAGAGGCTCTTCACGCACTGCTTTAGTCATCACGGCAGAAATCATTTCCGTCTCCGTGTACCTACCGGGAATAGCTACAGGAACATATTGGCAGCATCCTGTTGTTCCTGAAAGTGAACTGCCCCACAAGAGCTTTCCCATGTTACCTCACTCCTTTGCTATCTGAAGCATTCGGCTGTCCTTACTGGCTGGGAGAAGCTTTCTGGAAACACAGAAGGGCCCTGGGCTCCCCTGGCAGCAGCAGGGCACGGTACTCAGCACCCTGTTCCTCACAGATCACCAGGCACATCTCTGGCTTTCAAACCATTGTGTTTTATAGGAGGAGAGAGTGTGTGGGTTTGGAGAGGATGCCCAGCTCTTACACAGGTGAAAGTGGGAATGGTGCTCTCCCCTCTCCTGCTTCTACCACCATCTGTCCCACCAACAGTAACCTGCTCGCCTGTGGCAACCCCTTTCTCACTGTGCAGCCCCCAAATCGCAAAAGCCCACAAACACAATTCAATAATGAGCTTCAATGCACTAACATACACTTAAAAGCAGAAGCTGCTGTTGCTAATAGAAACAGATGCTCCATTTCTAAAGAGGCAGTTTCCTCAGTAACTGATGCCAGCAAAACAACAGGGCCTCATCCTGCACGGTTCTGGCTGCTCAATGGGAGCAGAGAACTATGTAGGAGGTGCTGAGGCATCTTTCCTTAAACACCCTATTAAAAATAGGCAGTGCCTCTAGCTGTTGTTTCAAAAAGCAGATTCTGATTTCCCTCTAATGTGAAATAATTACATCAGGGAGGAAACATTCCCCCATCAACAGGACATTTGAGCAAATGTTCTAATATGAGAACAGTCACTGGTTTGCAGAACACAAGCAATGTCACACCTCTAATCACAGACTTTGCACTGCCTGAATATGGTCTAGTCTTGATGACACTTGACAGATTATTAGACAATATAAAATCTGAAATGACTATATCAGCATTTAATCTGGTTTGAATGGTAGATTCTCCCCTGATTTCTATAGATGTAACATCAAGCGATAAGAGAAACTGTGATTTTACTGAGTTGCTTTTTCTCTCTCTACAGAGATGGTGTGAAGAGCTATTACATATTCCTCATTCTGCCCTCAGATCTGCCTGACACCTCCCACAAAAGAGCAGCCACTCTTTTTTCTGCTGGGAACTAAACAGAGAGCAGAAACTATGGGTAAATGCTGGCTTGCCTCTTCTGCAGCCATGGGAGAAGACACAAGTCCCTGCAGGGCAAGCTGCCACCACGAAAACTCATCTGCTCAGCAGGGGAAGCCCCTAAGGACTGTGGGTTTGGGGTCAGAGCGCTCCCTCGACATCCTATGTGTTTTGGACAGCTGTTTTACTGTCAGCTGTATTCACCATGGAGGTACCATGGAGATCCTCCCAGATCCCAGAGGGAAAATGTATTTACCTGATCTCTGCTGCCAAGCAACCACAGTGGGACAAGAGCAGCACATGCTGGGGCTGGCCTTGGGCTCTACATGTGCTCAGTATGTACGTGATCCTGGCCAGGCAGCAGTCTCCAATCCTGTACCTCAGCAGGCTACCTACATATTGACTGACAAGAGACCCAGGAGAAGGTCTGACCTGTAAAGTCTCTATCTGGGTTCCCTCTGGGGTGAAGGCTGCTGGGGATGCCGGCAGATGGTGGGGGCCATGGGATGTTTGACCACATCCAGAGCTAGAGGAGACCTCCAGGAGTCATCTCGTCCATCTCCACCCCAAAGAGCAACAACCACACAACAACAATCCTAGCAAATGCTTCTCCAGCCTACCCTCAGCAATCCCAGTGACAATATCTCCAGACCCACTTGCCAGGGTATGGATCTGCGCTGTTACCCCCACCAGTCACTCAGCTGTCTTTTGCCACCTCCTTCCCAATCAATCATGTTTTGTCTGTTGTCTTCAGTTTTGTTCTGCTCCTTTTTCTCTTTTCTCCTTGCCTTTTCTTTCTCTAATCCTGACATTGATTTGTTTCTCCTCCAGCTTTGAGACTCATCTGAGCTTTTCAACACATTTTATTTCTTCTCATCCTTCCATTTCTTTCCCTCTCCAAGATCCTCCTCGTGTCGATCTCAAGCACAGACCAGGCTGTGGAAGGCAATTGACTCTGAAAGCCTTTCTGAACTGTATTTTCCTTCTTGGAAATAATCCCAAAACCAAATAATAAATGTTTATTTTAATTAGTGAGAGTCCACTAGCCTAGTATTAAAATCACCTTCTGCTGACAGGATGCACTTAACTGGCTGCTGATTTGCTCAGCCAACAGGGCTGCTGGGTTCTTTCATTAATTCCAGGCAAGAAAAAGAGAGTCCCACAACAGACTTGGCTCTGCACATAAACAGCACCCGTCATCACAGCAGCACATCTGTAGTTAAGGTTAAGCCAGTCTACTTCTGAAACCTGTGCTTGTCCAGGCTTCTAACCTGGCAATAATGGGACCTGCTGAACCAAAACGTCTGCACTTTCCTCCTCCATGAGTCTCTCCCACCCACAGCAGCACTATGGATAGGCAGGAATGCACTTTTTAGCCAAATGAATGGGCAGCTAAGGTAACTTCCCACCTCTTGTGTTAGTCTTCCCATTAGATAACTGCAGTGAATCAGGGAGCTTGACCTCCAGCCCAGTGTGCAGATACATTGCTGTGGCTGAGGGAAGTCTTTCCTCGATCTCTGGGTGCCATGCCATGCCACGATCTCAGACTCCCCCAATGGACAAAAATCAGCTATGACCCAACCTGAAGTTTCTCTGACTCTCTAGAGCAAAACAACTCCCTTGTTTAACCTTTCCAACACCTTCGCTTAGTATCAGTAATTCCTTGGTTTCTCTATGAAGGTTTTTAGATTGTCTGGAGGGGGCCTAAAGATGGAAACAATCTCTTACACTGAGAATCCAGTTAAAACCTGTAAATATCAGCACCCTGCGTTTCACCAATGCCTGAACAAATACACTAATATCATCTCTCGGTAGTTGGGGTGTCTCACTTTTACCATCGTCATGTAATGTAGCCATCAGTGACTTTTGTCGTGTCATGGTACCTGCACCTCTGTGTCCTCTGAGCAGCGGGTAGGCTTCCAGGAGAGATGCTGAGTGATTATTGAAGCAAATTCCTGGTGTTCATGAGGAGATATCCATCCAGCTCTTCAATGCCTCTCTCTGAGGGGTGAAAGGGAAACAGCATTCACTGACTGAATCTGATCCAAGGGAAGAGACAGGCCTGAGCTTGGCAAAGCAGATAGACTCGCCTTGCTGCAAGGTTCCATGTGCTGCAGCTGCCAAAATCCCACAGGGAAGATGACCCCTGAGGCCTTACCTTCAAGCTTGGCATAGCCCAGACGTGGAGGTGCTGGGGTGAGTACTGGTAATAGGACCAACCCATCCTGGGCAGCAGGGGCTTGTCTGTTCCTTCCAGCCACCTCTGGGATGAACCCAGCAAACCAGCTGGTTTACTTTGTGATTCATCACTAGACCTGCACCACATTACCCTGGGTAGTCCTCCTGGCCAAAACACCTCCAAATGATCCCCTCAGAACAGGTTTTCCAGACAGTGTTTGCAATATGCCCATTCATAAAACAGATGATGCTGCTTTTGGTAGGACTTGCACTGTGCTCCAGCAAATCTGCTCAATGGTAGCAAAGTTTCCAACTCGTCTACCAATGCATTGAAGGGCAGACTTAAATACCTCTTTTTTTCCTCCTAAGTTTCTTTTAAATTACAAACTCCTTATCTCCTGGTTTGAGGCTGATATCTCTCCTTGTTTAAGAGAAGAAACCCAAATCTGAGGCATCAGTCACCCTTTCGCTGGCTGACACATCCCTATTGACTCAGGCTCACTTCCTAAAGTCCTACTGCCATACAATAGCAGAAATGTTTTGTTTGATCTTCAGAAATTACACCTGAGGAATGAGGCTACAGAAGGGCTCTTTGGTAGAATAATTCTTTGAAAATACATGCAGGTTTGTCACAATGGGCTGTTCTCAAAATCAAAATGATAGAGTCAAGTGCCAAATTTATAACAAGAATTAAACCTTTAAAACAAACCCCAGTAATGTCCCATTCATTTGCTGTGGAAACCTAACAAACACCAGCTAGGGCATCGGTGATGGCACATTCAAAAGAAACAGCCACTGTTTGCCACTGTCTGCCCCTGTCAAGCATTGAAAGAGAAAAGTCTGTGGCCCCTCTGCTACATGCCCGCAGAACAAGGAGGAGGACTCCAAGGGCTGTGTTTGCAGCTTGCCCTTCTCTCAGCGAGTCACCCGGTAACATTTCGGAGCCAGCAACTGTCAAGCTGAAGCCTCAGCTTCTGACAAGCTGCTCAGTAAAGGTCAGGCACTTCGTAATGAAGCCATATACATCACCAGCACAAAGAGAACACAAATGACAGGCAGTTCTGGGAAACAGCAGTCCCTGCGCTGCACATGCCGCACTACCTGCCAGCAACGGCCCCCACTTTTAATTTGCCCCTTGCCCCCAGTGAAAAAAATCAGACTGAATCAGGGAGCCAGGATGGGAAGTCGTCTGTCCACATTTCTTCTGCTCCATGTTGGACCAGAACCATATTTGAGACTTTATAGGAAAAGGTTCAGACAGGAGTTCACCTGTTTCATGTGCCACACCGAACACCGAGCTCACAGCCTGACATCAGCCACACTGACACAGGGACACGCACCCAGAGCTGTCCCCTTCAGTCTCCACGCTGGTGTTTGTGATGTCCGATTTCAGTCACCTTTTGGTCATCCTTTCATTTCTTATGAGCCAGAGGAGATCCTCTTAGAAGCAAATGCCTTGAAGATGCACTCCTGAAGATGCTACATGCAGTCCCACAGGGATAGTGCATGTGTCACCCTGCAGCAGGTACAGCTATGATGGCTGTCCATGGGTCTAGCGGACCTGTGAAGATCATAGCTGGATCAAGCATCACTCCATGAATTATCTTTCTCCTGATAAACTTATAACTTACATATATTACATATGCACATCTATGTGTATATATAAACACATTATACAAAAACGCAGATATATTGTATAAAATAAATGATAGCATCAGGTCTGACGATGCATTACTGATGACCTGGAATAATGAAAGAAAGCAGTAATTTCTTTTTTTCCTACAGGAGAAGGGTATTTAACACAATTATGGTTAAAGCATTATTTATAGGGTAACCTTGTCTCCAAAATCTCTTACAGTGGAAATAAATTAGGGCTCATCCATCATGAGCAAATGCTGCTGTTCCAGTCTCCCCTGGCGCAGTTTCATACCAGACTAGGCAATTTCACCAAGCACCTGGAGTTGATTCGATCTCTGCTGCCTTTGGCCATGCTCAGCTGCGTGGTTAATACACCCTTCCTGCACGAGCAGCCCAAATGAAGTCAGCACAACATTAAGGTAATCTGGAACTGCCTGGTTCAGATAATCAAAGTCAGATCCCCAGGGCTTGTCTCCACTGAGAAATCAGAGCAAGACATCCAGGATGTGAATTATCAATGCCAGAAGCACTCGCATTAAGTCCTCCTGCTCCCCCCCTAAAACTAATTTCTCCCAGTTCAGTCTAACCGAGTTCCCAAACTGAGCTCAGTGAGACAAAGGTAATTTCAGAGAGCAGTGAAGGTGTGGTGGAAATTAGTGCAAAAAGCTGCAACTCGGCAGTAACAGTTCTGCCTGCTCTTCCAGGCACTCCAGATGGGTCTTTGGACATGTTTCCATTTGAAGGTAGAAGAGTCATCTTCCCTCACTTCCTACCCACTGTCTTATTTTAAGTAATGAGTCACATGGTTTACTTTTTCCTTTTTCCCTTAGGAAGCTGCAAATACAGATCTTTTTTACAGATCTGCAAATACAAAGCTTTTCTAGTCTTTCAGAATTCCAGACTTCTGCAACCCTAGCAGCAAATAACCTTTGCTGCTATGAAACATTATTTTAACATTACTAAGTGTCATTTGTCATAGAAGAATGACACTTTTCTGATTTCTTAAAACATTCCCCGGGGTGATAGACCTTGTTTTTTTCCCTAATTAGCAAATTCCTTCCTGATATTCAGAAATAAGGGAAATATTCCACTCTGAAACTTGAGGATTAATCCAGGATGTCTGTGAACCTCCTGAGCCGTGGACGAGACCATGCATGTGGAGTCTTTTTCTGTCAGAGAAAGATGATTTTTATGCACTTTTCTAACTGAACCTGAGACCTTGGAAATAATGTCTGTGTGAAAAAATGACAGGGAAAAGCAAAGCAGCATACAAAACTGCCCCAGAGGTGACGGCATGTCACCAGTGCAGCGTGCACCATGTCCTTCAGCTGACAGCACTTTCATTAGCAGCTGAGCATGCTACATTTGCTCCAAGGTGCCCAAAACACCACACTGACAGCTCTTCAGTTGCTTTATTAGGCCTGTTAGACATGGTAGCAGGGAATCAATCAGCAGTCAGAATATTTAAGTTGTATGTAACTGTGTGGACAAACACCCTAAAGCAACTCTCAGCCCATGCAGATGCTTGACCAGCGTTTCCTCACCCAGAGGCTGAAGGCGTTTTAAGTGAGAAGGCAATGATAAACAAGGATAATTTAGGCAAATTACGGGTTCAAACTTAAACAGGGGAAGTTTAGGTTGGAACAGGTTGCCCAAGGAAGTTGTGAATGCTCCATCCCTGGCAGCGTTCAGTGCCAGGTTGGATGGAGACTTGGGTGATATGGTTTAGTGTGTGGTGTCCCTGCCCATGGCAGGGGTTTGGAACTGGATGATCTTAAGGTCCTTTCCAACCCCAACCATTCTATGATTCTATGATTCTAAATTGTGCAAGAAGATGCCCCATCATGCAGATGGAGCCATTCAATCTGGTCTATCCCAGAGGGGGGATTTGGTGAGGAGCAGCTCAATCCTTACCCAGCCACCAAGAGCCACGTCACCCCCCAAAACCTCACAATTGTTAAGGCCTTCCCTGGTGTGAAAAACCTTTCTGGACTTGGGGAGGGGAGAGAATTTTCTGGGTTAGTCCTGATAGTAAAGTGCCTTTTATAGGCACCAAACTCATTTCCAACATAAAAGCAGAAAAATATGGAAACTCAAGAGGAAGCAGAAGGTAGGGAATCTAGGAAGCTAATCGCCCGCTTGGCCAAACTGACAGCAGCAGACTGCTTTGCAAGCTTATTCATACTGTACACAATTATCCAAGACTTTTCTCTTGTGGCTTGGTAAAATAATCAATACCTACCCACTTGTGAGGTTTAGTGAAAATAATGAACTGGCAAATATTTATAGCAAAAGCCATGGCACATTAGCTATTCCAAAGGGCTTATGTAGGCACCGCTTTCTCTAATACAGCTTTAGAGGGAATGTTTTAAGCAGCTTTATCAGCATAAAACATACTCTGAAATTCATGAAAATTAATAATGGGCATAGCAAAGTCGAAGCCATCCAACTGGAATGACTTAACCCTGCTGGACAGTATTTATCACTAACAATAATGGTTAATCTGACAGTTGAGAGGGGAAAATTCTCTTCTATTGTCAAACGCAATGAAACAAAGGAGGAAATGTCTCCAGCTGGTGGGGACTTTATGTCAATAAATGGAATAAGGCAAGTTCTATAGAATGAAGCCCATTCTTTAAAATAAAACCAATTAATCCCAACTAAGATGACGAAACTGAGCCAGAGCAATTTCCTTGTGACTGAACTAAGTGCTAGGTTTTACTCTGGCCTCAGCCTTTATCTCCTCAGTGGGTATTTTCTTCAGACCAGCCTTATGGTGCTGGCATGGACTTGCCATCAAAGTCCTTCACTCTGAAATATTTACACTGTTTTCACACCCATTCAGTGGTTGACTTCTATATATATTCTAGCATACAAATGGCAGAGCTTAAGGCCTGGATTTTCCTCCAGGAGGTTGTAGCAGGGAGTCCCTGCAGGGGCCAGGGCAACATAGATCTGCACTGTTACACATTCTTGATTTTGCTCAATTAAATGTATGAATTGAACATACATTGATGTATGGAGAAGTGTGACAAGGCTTTGTGCAGTTTAATTTATACCCTGAAATTCACTGAGCTTCGTATCTTCCCCTGCCATTCTTGCAGAGTACCCACACCCCAATTACCACAGAAGATGAGTTTAGAAGAATTTCTCCTCTCTTTTGGGTCTAATTTTATGCTTCACAGAGTTGTTTGGGGTAGTTAAGGGCACCTCAGGCTTGGGATGCATCCTTCTGTAGCTAAAAGCTACACAGAGAATTCACATTCTTGCTGTCATCAAATACATCCCTATTAAAAACTAACAAACTACGCTCCCTGCCAGCAAACCCAATTTTTTTGCTTAAAAACAACTACATGTCTTCAAGCTCCCTCCTACCAAGGGCTGCAAAGAGAACTCTTTTATTTATCCTAAATTGAACTAAAATCTATAGCTAGTTTCTTGCACATTCTCTATTCTTTGCTTAGACCAGGGCCATTTGTCCTGTCACATTAAATGGGTCCTTCTCAGTTCCCTCTTTGGAAGAATACACAAGAGCCACCAGTGGACCCCCTTGGGCTGGGCTGACTGCAGGCTCCTCCTGACCATTGCTTCTTGCTGATTTCTGCTCCTTCCTTAATCTCAGAGTTCCTGATCTGTTTACAAAGATCATCTTGGATCACAAGACTTTGCCTAAATCCTCCTCTTTTCTGGCATTTATCACCTACTGAATTTGGGGTTCTTCATTGGAAGAAGCCACCATGTCAAAGCAAAAGCAGTTGCCAAGGCTTGTCGATTTTCAAACAAAAGCCACACATACCACCAAACCAGACAGGATTTGTCTCTGAGTTGCAATGAGTGAAAACTTGTAGCCTACTAAAATTTAAGATCAAATGAAATCTCCAGCATCTCTATACCACTAGAACAAATTGTTCTCCCTCAACAAATTAAAACTGCTATACTTCGCAAGGTTGTCTTTGTAATCTCCTCAGCCAACAGTAAGTTCTACTTTATATATACAATTTGCTTTGGTTATAAAACTGTGAACTCTGGGAAACGTGCTGTCCACCTGGCACTAACTTCCACAGCCTCCAACACAGAGGATGCAGTTCCTCATAGAAACACTCCTTACGCTCCATCATGAACTCCTTGAGGCAAGGAATGATTTTTTTTGTGTGTTGTGCCTGACACAACAGGGGCCAGATTTGCATTAAGCAGCATATAATAGGATCAACAGCATAATGTAGTATAATGAGTGATAACAAGCAGAGTGGTAAATGATGTAATTTAGTGCATACTATCCCTGTGGTTCCCTATCATGAGCTTTTTATTGAACTGGCTTCTCCTCAGTTTCTTGCTGATCTGAAAGTTTGTCTCTAGCATTATGCCTGTCTGGGTGTTTACTAAATGCTTTTCTGCTGTGGCTCCTCTTTCTCAGCCTGCTCCATGGAGTTGGGGACCATGTTCCTGTTTATCCCTTTTTTTTTCCCTTTTTCCTTTTTCTTTTTTTTTAATTTCCTTTACCGCTTCACTTCCCAGCTCTGTAAGCAGCCAAGTGCTTTTGAAGGCCAACACATGATATGCAACCACAGAGGCAGATTGGCCCCAAACCCAGAGATGATCCTCACAACACCCCTTCTGCTTCCTCATTGCCTAAGAAACTAAAACCAAACACTTTTCAGAGCATATCACTGCCAACTCTTCCTCAGCTCTCATTAGCACCTGACCCAACAGCAAAGGAGCCACATCCTTAGTTGTCATCTCAGGTTTTAGCTTGCATCACTCTCAGTCCCCTTCCCATCTGCACCACCTCCTGCTACTTCCATCTTCAGTCCACACATTTCAAATCATGCAGCAGGAGCTAATACAAGGCTGGTTGTTTATATTTCTATTAATCATCTTCCCCTCATCCCATCTTCCACCTCTGTTCTTCAGTCTGGCCCACCCAGCTCCCAGATTTATAGCACTCCTGATTCAGAATAGTTAATAGAATCCAATATCTCAGCAAAACCTCTGGCATCTGCTGTTCTGTATTTGGTTCCCAGCAAGGGCTGCTCAATCCCAGCCTCATCTCCTTTGTTTGTACCACAGTTCCCATTAGACCGAATAAAGAGCTTAATTAATTAATTGGTACCCAAACGTTCCACATGCATCATTAGAAAGAATCAAAATAGCTCTGCTGTATGTGTATCTTCTGGCTATGTCTTCTCACTACATTTATTATTTGCAGAGTAGCAGTAACTCGGAGCCCCAGCTCACCCTAGGATCTCACCACTGCAGGTCTGAAGGGAATGCAGGGAAGGGAGAGCAAACCAGAGAAAAACAGGCAAAAGTTATCCATGGCCTATACTTTGTGTTCGCTTGAATAATACTCAATGAGTGTGGGTTTCTAACTGAAGCTATTGCAATTAAAAACCAATAAAAATCAGAAGCAGCATGTCCACCCCTACCAGACTTACCTGGCTTTGAAACAGAATTTCTCAACAGTTAGAAGGTTTTAAAGAGGATATTTTTAAGATCCTAACCAGTGTTTGACTTCTCACAGATCCTGAGGCCAGTGTTTTCTGGCACAAAACAACAAGTGCCGCAGGCAGGTGGAGGCAGAGCTGGGGCCAGGCAGCTTTGAGCACTGTGAGATGTAGAGAGCAAACCCCAACAGCCCAAACCTGCTCTTTGATACCAGACCCAGCTGTGCTTCCTTGTCCTGCATGGCCTCCGCATTTGCCATTCATGGATTCCAGCACAGTGGTCCACGGCACATCTCTCATGAAGACGTGTTATCCCTTTTTGTACCAACACTAATGGAAAACGCTTTATCCACCAGCCCAACCCCACTTTCTTTCAGAGGTGTTACCTCAGGCATTCACTTAGTTGACATCCATTATTTTTCTGGAGCCCAACTGCTTTAGCTCTACCCCTCATTCCTTTTCTTCACAGCACAAATCATCCGGATGCATGCTTAACTCTGAAACAAAGCAGCCATTTCTTCCTGCACAGCTATGTCTGGTGCCTTCTGCTGAAGATAACTCATACATCTACTGTTCTTAGCAGCAGGGATGTAAAGGGAGAAGGCTGGGGTCTGTTTAATAAAAGTACATCTTATACTGTTTACTGGCCAAAGAGTTGTTCGACAGATGCTTCATCCTTAGCTGTTTAAATTATTCCCTAAGCAAACAATACAAACTGTGCACTTCATCTTACCCAATACAAAAATAAACAGACCATGCTAAATATATGGCCATGGTATAAGATCCCATACAAAGAACACTGATTTCTCCTTTGCTTAAATATTTTCCGCACAATGTTTGCTCGGTAATTCATTCTTCCACTGGCTACAACAAATTAAATGTCAAAATCTGTTTATCTAATGAATTTTCAAGACTAATAGTGAGTCTGCTACTTCAGCTTAAATAATGTTGTTGGGGAGATACCTCTTGATGGATTGTATAAATAAAGCCAGATACATAGATTAAAGAAAAAAAACCCAAGTGCTAGAGGTTTTTTTCCCCCATTTTTCTTAGTTTATCAGAGAGGCACATGAATGCTGTGACCAGCTCTATTTCTGAGGTGTCTAGGGCCTTTACAGAGGAAAGAAAAATCATTACCTGAAATGGATTAAAAAAGAGCTGCCTTCAGGTCCTTCCTCCCACATCGCCTCTGCATCCTGCCTCATCCTGCAGTGCAGATGCTGTCATAAAGAATGACAAAAAACACTTCTCACCTTGACCTTTGAAATATGGAGCTATGTCAGACATACCAGACACCAGATTAGGGAGCAGAAGTGAATGTGTCCAAGGAAGGCCATTGGCCTTCCTTGCCCATCATTACAGTTCATTCCATATTAGCCCAAGCTGGGCTCTCCTGGGCTGCCACAGAGCCTGGAATAAGATCCCAACTAACAGTCTTCACATGCACTTAGTATAAATGCTTCCCACTAATTAAAGTATTTGCTCACAAGTTATAAACAGTCTAAGCCTGGCAAAGCCCTTCCATATCTCTATAACCACCTTATGCTAATTCACAAACAAATTATACCAATTTATTTTTCACAAGACTTAAAGGCAGAGGGAGGAAGAATCCATTTAGAAACATCCTGGCACTGCTGCCAAGAGCTTCTTATCATTTCCCCTGCAAAAGCAGAAGTTGGGCTGTTCTCTTGCTTTCTCGAAGCTCAAAACAAAGCAACATGTTATGTGGATCTACGTAGATCTACAAAGCCCAGGAGCTACCATCTACCTGCTGCCAGCAGTTCCTGCTGATTGCCACGTTGCCACCTAGGACAAAACCATGTATTGAGACTTCTGTAACAGGGTCAGGGACAAGTTCCTGTCTTGCTTTCACTCCTGGCAAACTTCACATTTCCAGCAACAAGTAGGAGAGGGACAGGAGCCTGTTTCCTATTGTGTACTTAATTCACATGCTGCTCCAGGGCTTTAGCTGGGGAAGTTTGGATCCTGACTTTCTGGATCTGTCTCACTGCGTCACTTCCCACCAAATATATTTAGAGAAGCTGAACAAAAGAATAAAACATCAAGGAGCTAATGGGTCTGATTCATGGTGGTGTTTCTCCAGATTTAGGTAATTCCTCTCAAAACTCTGCTTCACAAATGCAGAAAAACTCAATGCAGACACCAGCAGCAGGAGTGGAGAAATTTCTGTCAGTAGTGATGCAAGAACAGTGACACAGCCCTTGAGGGGAAGGAAGGATGCAGATGGAAAGGGAAGAAAGGAGATGGCCTCAGTTTACCAATTACTAATTCAATAAACAGATTAGCAAGATGAGGAAGGCCCAGGGGCTGAAGAGGAGATGCCCTGGAGAAGGGATTAAAAGTGCAGCTATTCAAATAACTGGAATGTTTTACTGGCTCTTTGGTGTATACAAACCATTATTGTGAGGGTGGACCAGTGACAGAGACCTTTATGTTTAACAAGCTTTCTATCGGAAGATTAAAATGCATCTTTGAATGGTGAAGGGGCAGGAGAGATGGTACTGACACCTTCCCGCGGAAGACAAGCACAATAAAAAGCAACTGGTTTTCACATCGAGAGAGACAGAGAATTATCGAGCTCAAGGATCCTACTGCACCTGTGGGTATCTCCAAAGCAGCTGAAGAAATATGGCCTGATTTCTCTCCACAGCCAGGGGATTACATACCCTCAGTTAGCAGCAGGGATGAAACAGCTGTGCACAGAGGTGTTTCTTCTGCTTGTCCAAGTGTACTTGATAAATCACATCTCTGCTGTACTTGGAAAGCTTCATTCTGACACCTCCAGGTCCAGCCTTCCCAAGTGGCCACTCTCCAAACGAAACGTAGGTCAGGGAGGTGTTAGAGAATGTAACAAAGCTGTCAGCATCCAGGCTAGCATCCCATGAGCCTTGTGAGAAATGGTTCTAAAAAGGGTTAGATGGAGGCTCTGTTCAACACTGCACATAGTTTACCTGAAGCAGGATCCAGGAGAGGACAAGAGCAATGGGACATCCTGCAGGGTCCACATCTGTCACTGGGCAGGGGGGGCTCATATGGACTCTTGTGCCAGCAGAGAGATGGGGGGAAATATTTGGCTGTAAAAACACCAAACCAAATCAGAACATTGAGATTCTGTTACTTGAACAGGAATGTCTTTGATAAGAGCTTTGCAATAAGGCAGCCTTCATATAAAGTTGAAGATAAAGAATTTAGCAAGAATAGATGGTAAATAGAAAATAGTAACCTGCTTGGAGCTAAATACATTAACCACAATCCAAATAATACTGAAATTAAGGTACAAGAAGCACAGCAGCTCCCACATGACCTCTGGGAGCAGCATGCATGAAATGGTTCCTTCATTTAACGAATAGTTTTATGGAAGTTTGTTTCATACTCAGCAGCAATGCTAAGAGGGAGGGAGCATCTCTTGCAGCTTCTTCTCACTAAGAAAATTCTAATGGATGAGAAAATAACTGTAACTGAGTGAAAGAGGATTTCCATCAGAGGATTTTCTTTGCATCCGTGTGTGTTGCCAAGTCTCAACCCAGTGACAGATCACTCAGTCCATGACCTTTTTACAGTGTTCTGGAATTAGCTCTACTAATAAGACATGGAAATACTCCATTTAGGTGAAGGATTTGGAAAAGACACAATTTTGGTATGGAAATTAGTATCACATTGAAACGAATTTATTCATTCAAATGAACTAATGAGCTGCCCTTCCTCTGCCCTGACACCAAAGGCTGCAGTCAATGGTGGGCTCAGCCTGGTCATCCCTGATGGAGTAAAGGCTGTTTCACGTATATGAGCACTGGAGACACCCGCTCTGCTGTCATCTGCTGGGAGCCAAACCAGCTCTAGGGAGGACCTGAAGGCATGTATTGAGGCTGGGATACCACCGGAGAGGCAGGTACAGCCCTGGGCAGACCTGGGTCCAGCCTCCTCCATCAGAGCGGCCAGTTCTGCCAAGCCTGCCCTGACGCCATTCATGGATAATGGTCTAAGGAAACAGCCTGTGCTCACAGTAATGGGTCTGTTACCTCTCAGCTGCTGCAAGGGGAAAGTGGAACAAACTTTCCTGTTCCTGTGAGTTGGTTGCACAGTGAGGAATTGCTGTGAATCTGCTCTCCACTGACCTACAGCACTGACATGATCCCAACTGCCAAATGCTGCTTGGGACTTAGGAGAGTTTATTGTCGAGGGAACAGGCACATACGGGGCTGTTTCATTAGGACTCATGAGCTGGAAAATGCTTTCAAAACGCACTGAATAGAATTATAGATCCGGAGAAATGCATCATAAAATGCCTCTTTGAACATTACTACCAAGGAACCCAGGAGAACAAATACTTTTATGATATGTTCGCTTGTGAAAGAGGCTGTAAAATACGCCAATAATCTGAATTTTGGTATGTTTTCTTCTGCAAGATGATACTGCACAGAGGTATCATACAGACCCCAAAGTAGGAGCAACCCAAATTATCTTGAATATCAAAATGTACAGTCATGCATTGCCCGCAAAGGGAAGGAGGATAACTTGGTATTGCCTAACTATAACTTCATTATCATCATGACTCAATTATGATTTTTACTGCATAGCTTTTCCCACTGTCAGACCCACAGTTATCACTGAAGAGGAGGTTTATTTTCCCTTTCTTGTAAATCAAACTTGGAACAAAGAAAATTGGGCAAAATGTATTTTGTTGGCCTATTGCCTGTCCCAGCCAAACCCCTGCATGTCTGCTTGGACAAACAGCTAAACTCCTTCCACCAAAGTTACACACTGATTTTGCAGACCCTTTGTTTTCCACTGTTCCATCAGAGAGTAGAAGCAGCAGCATAAGGCTTATCTAAACAATGGCCCCAAAACATGAGAAACTTGCAACCTCTGCACAGATAGTCTATGAACTGAAAAAGGTCTCAGTTACTTGGCTAACAGAAATACTTACCCAGCTCTAGGGAAAATACTCAGCCACAGATTTTTATCTAACCATTTCTCTAGTGACAGTTTAATATGGAATTTGCACTCAAAAGGGTAATTGAACTTCAACAAGCTTTTCCTACAAAGAACACTGAAAATTGCACTTTATTCTGGCCGATGGATGTTTTCATTGTTTATGGTATAATATTCTCTTAGCATAAAGGAGATTACTCATATCTTATGCATTTACAGACATAGGTCCAAACACATGTACAGGTATTTTGTGTACCACTGAGACGTTGCAAATTAAAAATGTTGAGATTTTTGCATCTTGGGTGAGGTTTTAACTAGCTCCCAAATGTCACATGGCAGTTAAAATAGAACCACACTCATGTTTTTATTCAAATAACTACTCTAAAATTACAAAAGATAAGTACCACCTTTCAGCATGAATAAACTTGAATACATGCTAAAAATAATCTCACATTAACTCCTGAAGTTACTGCCTTCTGGAAGGTGGAAATGGATAGAGTTTGCTATTAGATGCTTTACATAACCATATGTCAAAAAATTCAATAGAATGAAAATTGCATATTGAAAAGTGAGTCTGCAGCATTTTGAGAGATAGTTTCATAGTTATTTTATATATATACTTATATTTTTTATATATATATAAGTCTTATAGCTAAGTCCAAGATTTTTTACACAATTCATTTTTTCAGCCTGATTAGATGACATCAAAATTTTAGGGGATGGACAAAGAGGTCTGAAACACAGTTGGGGGATTAGGGTACAATTGTTTTATCCTTACTTACAACAGTTTGTACATAACAGTGTGAGTAGCCCTGATGAAATCAATGAACTCAACTGCAGAGTAAGGAACAGCTCAAAATAAGGAAGCAAGCAGCATGTGACCCACTATTGACAAATGAACTCCCATGGTAGACTGTGGTTTGAGCTATAACCCAGTGCCCTTCACTTGCTTTTGCATACCACACCAGACTTTTTAACCCAGCCAACCGGGTATTGGATGAACACCCAGTTCTAGAGGATCAAGATGGCCCTGGATGGTGCTAGGAAAAAATTCCTTGTCTATCCCAAACTCTCTTCTTCTTGCACCTTTTCTCACCCTTATGGCTGACCATGAGAAGCCCAGAGCAGTGGGACCAAAAGGGATCTGGTTATCGTCCCTCCATCACAGAGCCACAGAGTCACCTCGTGGTCAAGGAGTTCCGTAAAATTCCTTGGTGAGAACGCAGGTGAACAGGATGTCACTACTTGGCTCTGCTGCCATGGAAGATGCTGAGGTTCCTGCAAGCTCAGAGAGGAGTTACTTATTATATGTCACTTACTTCTTACAAAGAAACTTCTCTCAATACGTGTGGCAATGAGTACAAGTACACCACTTGTGAAGCAAAATGCAGCAATGCTTCTGCAATTGTTTGCAGGTTACTTGAGGAAGGGCAGTGCTGGGTTGTGTTTCTTTCTCATAACTCGAAGGACAATTTTCATCCTTGAATCAGGCATTTTCAGAAAGTGGAGCTGCTGAGAATCATCCAGAGAGTATTTGGAACTGTGAATAATAAAACATTTATTAACCTGAGTACAGCAGATTACAGCTTTTTATTCCTAGAAGATACAGCGCAGACAGCTTCTTGCTATATGCAAGGATGAGTTCTGTAAATCCAAATAAAGCGGTATCATAAGCAGGCAAAGCATAACACAAAATGAATTTGTAACTATGAAGTAAAGAGTTTGAGAATTATTGTAAAGGCTGACTTTTAATCATTTCAAATATGGGAGGTTCTACCTTCCAGCAACAGGATACTCCAGGACTGAACTTTTGGGCTGTATTATTAATGGTCTATAAATATCTTGACTTTCACTCTGCCACTTCTGTACACATCATCTTCAATTATAAAGACCCACATCTTAGAAAATAATGGTATATATTATTATACAATAGTTCTACTTCCCAACAACATAGTCATATCCAAATTTCAAGCTGATAAATGTGCAAGAAGACTCTTTAATGTAACTTGAAGTTCCAATTTCAGGGAGGAAATTACACACTGGACCAGCCCCCAGAGGGAGTTTGTATGTTAATTCAGGGTACTTAAATCACTATGTGTGCAAGCTGGCTTTCCAATGAATTACTAGGTTCAACAACATAAGTAATTTTCCATGTAGAAATCACAGGAGTGGGTAGTCTTTCCACCAACCATTTCTCCTAGCACCAAGGCAGATACCAACACTCTTCATAGAGCCAGGGCAGAGGTTCCTCAGAGCTCTGCTGAGCTGTCCTCCCAAGGAGCCCAGCTCCCCTGTGGATGACTGCTGTGATCAGTCCCTTCAATTATGAGTTGCAAATGCACAACCTGATGGACAGACTCAAGTCTTTACAGGTGAGGGCCGTGACACTTAACTAAGAGTTTGAACATGGGATGCAGAGCAGATCTTCAAGACAGGGCAGCAAATGTCAGGTTCTTTTTAGAGAGAAACTCTAACCAAAACAGTGACAGAGAAAACAGCTTCGTTTTGGGTCTTCTGCAGACTCACCCCATTGCATGCACTGTATTTCAATGTCCAATTTGACATCCATTGTTGGTAGGACAGAATGTCCTGATTTTTCTTTACTAAGAGATCTATTCTCTATGGAACTTTACAGATCTCCTTGCTGTAAATTTGCCCTACTCTGATGACTTCACCCCTCTGGAAGTATAAGTGCCTGCCTCATTTGGACATAAACCACTACACATTGAGAGCAGGAGGATTTTGGAAAGTCCACAGCTCACCCTTCTGTCTTCTTTCCCCTGGCTCCAACAGGAGCAGAGTTAGATCAGCACAGGCTTCCTTTTACAGCCAGTCCCTGCAGTCCCATGTTTGCAAATCATTCTTAGCTGTGGGTATTCATGCTGCAAACATCTCTTATCAATAAACACCTTTCCAAGCCAAGCCTTTGCTGTGTCACAACTTGAATTCAATAAACGGATTTTAGGCATTTGTTGAAGAGCCTAAAAAATAGGAACATAGAGTTAAGGATCTTTCTTTTTGGGAGCAGTCATTTGCCATCATTTTCCTTCCCTCTATTTACATGTTTTAGCAGAGCTGTGTGATTTTTCTTTCTTACATAACATAAACTGGATAATTACCAAATGTCCCATATGTTGTAGGTCATTCCCACGGCTGTTGTCACTTAATCTCTTGTCTCCTGTTTGTGATGCACAGAATATATTGGGTAGAGGAAAAGGATTTCTTTACAGTACTAAAAAAAGGAAAGGGGAGGGGGAGAGAGAGATGTTTTGAACTATCAGAGCAAAACATTTTAATTGAGCTGATACAAAAATCAGTCCAAAAAAAGGATCCAAATCTCTCACAATATGGCAAATCTCACCCAGATCTGAACTTGAGGGGTGGATGCTGGGCGCAGTCTGGAATCTGGAGCAGAGACAAGAAATTAAACAAACAGCAACCGCAGGAGAAGAGGAGGTATTTACATGAGACATGATAAGCAGGGCAGCGCCTGATGTACTGATCCACAAGGAAACCATTGCAGGATCATTCATTAGTGATTGACACTTCGGATCTCGAGGTGAAGAATTCCTGAGGCTCTGACAGTCTCGCATTTGGGGGAAGGTAATGAGAGCATTTTGTGAGCAAAGTAGGTCATGGCTCAGCAGGAGAGGCACGTTGTCACATTAAGCTATGAAGATGCATAGCTTCCAAGAGGGTTTCTTTCATCCTTCAGTTATATCGTTTCACCCAGTATAATCTGTATTTTCAGGAAAACAAGATGGTCCTCATTTATGGGTCACCTCTTTGATCTTGCTATGGCTTTGTGAAAGAGGGAAGTGATTGCTCTGTCTCGCTACAAAAGATGGTGATTTGAGTAAGTAAGCTCAATTGTCTGAACAATATTCTGCAAATGAGTGTAAAAAATTATATCAGAGAACAAAGCGTGAGTCACACAGAATTACTCAATAAGACAGAGCAAGTCAACTTTCCCGGGATTTGGGCAACGTGGATATCTCCTGAAGTTACACTTCGCTGCAGCAGCAGTCATGGTGAAAACAAGATACACATAGAGCAATGAAAATACCCAGTCTCTTCGAGAGTAATAAGCAGAAAATTTCAGGTGACAAAACATAAAACTCAGTCACCCCTTATTCCTGATAGCAAAATGAGCCCACAAATTATCCAGAGGCCTAAGGAACTGTGATGTTTTGCCCGCTATCCCATCAGGAGCAAGAGACTAATGACACGAATGATTGAGGCGAGATTTTGACACTCGAGAATACATAGAGTAGGTGTAGAAAAGATTACAGCTATGCACACAGATGGGAGAAGTAGATCACTGGAGAACAGAAAAGTGACAGTATTAAGACAGATAAAGTAATTTATTTTATAGGAAATGATTATACAGTTGAGAATCATGGAGGTTTTTTTTACATCAGAGTGAAAAGGAGAGATTATCTGATTTTCTCCCACATGATCCCACAAGATGTGCCATGGGATTCTGATGGTGTCAGAGAGAAATAAACTGATTTAGAGAGTGGGTGAACATTTGGATTTCTACCTGACTGACAATGTGCAAGTCAGGGAATTGGCCTGGCATCAGTATCTAATTAATTTTGGGATTAAATACTGCCAACACTGCAGGAAAACGGTCATGTAAGAGTTTCAGAATCAATACACTGTCCTGTATTTAAAGAGTTAACATTGAAATTAATAATAATTTTACTAATTCCCTGTCCTAGGCTTTCTCCTGTAGAAGCTGGAACAGCTCCTACGTTTAGGAGTGGGTTTTGGGCACTGTTTCTCAGGGTCCATTTAATCTAGTGACCCAACATAAAACCCCAACATGCCAGCACTGGGAGTTACCCAGGTCTCAGTGGGAACCTCCTCCCAAATCTTGCAAAATATGATCTTCTGCTCTGAATTCATTGATTTCATATCTCTTTGCAGCAGTGACATCATGCACTGACCAGAAAATATCCTGCAGCCAGGGATTAACACTTCTTTCTTTTGCACCAGGTAAAGGCATGCATAAAGCAGGAGTGATTTCTAACATCAGAATGGGTTGCATTCCAGCATGCTGAGGCCAAATCCTCTCTTACAGCCAACCCCGGAGTTTCACATAAATTACAAGACCAAATCTGAAATTCTATTAGAAAAGGATAGAAGAATAAAAAACTTTAAGGAAGAGAAGCAGTTTGAGGTAGCTCAAAAGTATTTCAGAAATTCATTGACTTTGCAGTAATTGGCAATGCTGTTTAGGCACCAAGTAAGCAATTCTTTATTGTGTAAAGCAAAAGCTCTAAGGGATGTTAGAAGAGAAGGGCAGAATACTTGTAGAAAACACTTCTTTCCTGCTAATCTTCCATGAGGTTATCTGTAAAACACATGCAGGCAGTACAAAGGTATTGGAGCTTTTCATAGTCTTTTGTATATTCTTCCTCCACACATTACAGAGACATTAAGAGTTGAACAGATCACCAAAAGCAATGTATGTGCCTAAATTCTCTTCGTTTCAGTAGCCTACATATTTCCTGAGACTCCAAGTCCAGAGACACCAGATGGTTGTTTTTCACAGCTATTTAGGCACCTACACATGCAAATAGGTGCCCGGTGGTATTTTCAAGCATGTCCAAACACTTTGTTCTCTAAATAACCATTAAAAAATATCTATGCAACATTTTCATCTTACAAGATTTCTCTAAAATATCACAGGGAAAACTAATTCTATGGAAATCTTTCAGAAATTGAATAGCTGTGCACCTGCAGGCTACAGAGTGGATAACAGAGAGATCTGTGATATTGCAGCTAAATGCAATACAGGGCAAAGCAACGACAGCAGCTCTAGGAATAGCCTGGCACTGGAAGAGTTAAAAACTCTAGTTAAAGCTAGGTAAAAACTACCAAATCTCTTTGTATTGCAACTATGCAGTTATCACTGCCTGTGCACACAAGGCCCTCCTGAGGTCCAACAGGCAAATGTCTCCGGCTCTCCCTATTCTCCAGGATTCCCCCAGAATGGATGGGGACACAAAAATACACTTGGGAAGGCTGATTTTATGAAATTCATCTGAAATTTACCCCTCTAAACATTCAGCAAAGGGTCCTGAACAAAAAGAGAAGGCAGAGGCACCTCAGTGTGGAGAAGACAGGTATAAATGCTAAACAAAAATATGAAGATTTATCCCCCTCTTTCTATGAACATGGATTTTGTGTACTCTAACACTAGCAGAGCTCTCTCTTAAACCAAACAGCCTGTGCTGGGTTTTATTAAGGAGAAATAGGGTGTTACTTTGGTTGTTAAGAATAGATGATAGGTTTTGTCCTAGAGATCTTTTCTTAGGTTTCTGACAGTTCAGCAAATCAGTTTACAGCACAATACAAAGGAAACTGTCTTGGGGAACAATTAGAGAGTTTTAAAATGCAACAAAAAAATTACAGGGAAAAATCTCTTTCCTACAATTACAATTCACAGTTTTGTCTCAAAGGGAATTGAGAGAATTTTATGACTTTGATCTCCTAAAGAATGAGTTTCTTAACTTCATTAGTCAGTTTGCTTAACTTTAAAGACGGATGCCACAAGAGATAAAGCCCCAGCATTTTAAAAGGGACAGTCCCTCCTATATTTGTCAAAATTGCCCTCCTGAAGTTCAGTTCAAAAGTTCAGTTAAAGAGATTTATGGCAGATGATCTATTATAATTAATGAGTATTCATAATTAATGGCAGGCCTGATGTAGCCTTTGAGAAGGATCACAACCTTTCTCTTTCTGATCTTGACGTAGCGATTTCTCTTGATGATCACAACCTTTCAACCTTTCTCTCTACTTAAAAATGTAACAATGAGTTAAATGATAGCAAGGGTTAGATAATTCCACTATTAACCAAAGTTAAAAGTCCTTTAGCTTGCAGTTCAAACTGTACTAACTGTACTGATTATAGAGCATGAATTTTAATGACAATACCATACTGTATTCCTCACCAGCATGAGTTGAGAACTAATTAAAATGCAACGGGAATGTATTTGCCTTTATCTGGGCAAGGAACACGACTAAGTAACAACATCTTTTTGCATCACCTCAAAAAGAAACAGCACTTGGTAACACCACTTTTCTCTGCAAAGTTAAAAGGCAGGTGAAGTTTTATTTTACTAAGGGGGAGGGCATTGTAAGTATTTCAAGCGGTTGAGATTTAAAGTATTCCTCTTTGCTTTGTATTTCTTGCAGTTTTCCTTTTATGAGCACTGTTACAGATGTGAAGAAGATGATACTGTTATACTGACACTGTCTTTTGAGCTTTTCAAATTTACTTCCATGAAGTTATGGCAATGAAATTTAAACCAATTTGTTTGCTCTGTGAAAAAGCAGATGTTCCAGAAGCAATAAGATTTTAGATTATTAAAATAATCCCTGTCACATGCTGATAGATTTTCTCTCCAAGCATATTCAGCAAGCATAAGCTTCAGCCCATCTTTGCTGAGGGTGTTTCACATCTTCCCTCAGTGGTCACCAGTGGGCACCAGGATGCCACATACCCACAGGCAAGCCACAACCCTACAATGGCAAGGTCACCTCTCCATGGCTTCCCAAAGAACAGGCTGTTCCAGCATGGTGTAGTCCCATCCCATTTGGCAACCATGGGCAGCTACCTTGCCTTGACTAATAATAATTACAGTCTTAGGCAATGAGAGCCAAAGACACGAAGCCATCAGTTAATGAAGAGGGTGGAGAGGACTTACAAGGTTAAGCTATGCTAACAGGAGAACCAAGAAGATGAGTAAGAGTGGTTTCCCCTGCAGCAGACGCTGCTGGCTGGGCTTGCTGCTCACAGATCTCTTTTCCCATCTCTGCCTGGCTTTCCTCTTTCTTCTGGCTTATACAAACACACAAATCACCTAAAGCAAACCTGGCTTTCCATAAAGGCCTGAGCAGCGACCTCCCATAGGAACCAGGAGAGGGTTTATGGGGATCCTTAGGAATCTGGAACACGAGAAAAATTGACTGATTTTATCTGATTCAAACCTGGGTCTGCTCCAGGTTTGAGACATTGTGTAGTCACTTATTTAATTAAAGGCAGCCTAAATATAGAGCACTGATAAAATACATCAAATCCTTCTCCAAGATCCAGATTCCGTCACGGAATAAAGAATAACAGATACAGAAACCTGACGTAGAGGTCTCTGAGCCTTTTTCTCCCCTTTTTGGGCAATTGTTCAATGAACAGTGCAAATATTTCAGATCAGCTGTGCAGTAGGAATTAAAACTACAACTTTACCCTCTCCTTGGACATCTGCAGGTGGTTTAGGAGAGCATAAGAAGAAGGGAAAGGTTGGGGTTTTTAAGGATTTCATCCAAAAAAATTGAAACAAGTCCTTTTGTTCTGCCATCCTATAGATAACTTACTTCAGTCTGGGACATAAGAGTTCAGCTGATGGAAACTTTGGCTCTGCTGAGGATTGACCATTCCCCGCCACGGGCAGGCCACCGCTTTGAGATGCTCCATGTATTTTACAGGTTTCTATCTTGACACCGAAAAGACCTTTGAGATAAAAACAAGCAAAACAAGCAGCAATGTGATTTGTTGAGTCAGACTGTTATGAATGGCAAATTAGAAATCATAAAACTGTTTGTCCTTTATCAAGCAGCGCACACACAATTAAAGCCGCTGATTCCCTGGCGTGCTGAGGAACATGTGTTCCATTTTCTTTTCATTTTTGTTACAGCTATAGATGGAACTATGCCTTAAAGCAGTAGCCAGGCACACTGAGGGTCTGGGCTTCCCAAAACAAAGTTCATCTAAAACTCTGAGGTCTATGCCCAGCCTAAGAAGTGTGATGCGCTGCTCACTCTTTAACCTAAGCTGCTGTTACCATCACCGTGGGGCACCAAGGATCCAGCTCTGTTAATATGATCACTATTTCTCTGAGCTAACGCTGCAAGCAGGCTGAGCTCACGCCGAGACCAGTAATAAATAACCCACCTTGAGCAACACATTTGCTTTATTAACTTACAGAAGCAGGGAAGCACACATGCAGCAAATCCTAATGCTGCTCAGAGGCGAGGATTGCCCTGCAGGGGGAGGCATGCTGTGTGGGAGCAATGGGATGAAGGTTTAACCTTCCAGAGACTGTCGGTACTTATAAAGATTTCAGCTCCATCACCCCCAGGGTTCAGCTCCCTCTTTTAGGTGGTTCTTTAGTCCTTTTTACTGCACCAGAGCACTTGCCACCTTCCGTAATTAATCCTACAGAGCCCTGCAGGGTAAAGAACTATTATTAAGCCTGTTTTTCAAGCCAGGAAGGGGGTTGTAATATAGACACCTTGTTGCACAGAACCTGATGACAGAGTTATCCATGTGTGCAGGGAGGCAGGGGTACCCCGGTGGGTAAGATAGATAAACTCCACATGTATGCCATGGGGATCACCTAGGTTTAATAACTCACCCTCTCTACTTGGTGTTGACTCCCCTCAAAAGTTACAATTGATACTGACCTTAAAAAAACAAAGCAAAAATCAATAACCAGAGAAGAAAGAACCCTGTCCACCCAACCTGTCATCTGCTGTCTGATAGACACAGCCACAGCTTCCCATCACTGACAGACCATGCCCCAGTGCCTGCAAGAAAGGAGGAAAAAAGTCTGACACCAGACAGGGGAGTTGTACGAGCAAGAATCCATGAACAAAGGCAGGCTCAGCTAATAGAAGAACCCTGTGATGATCTCTGAAGCTTCCCAAACAATCTTTGTCTCATCCCATACCACTAATGCTGGCAAAATCAAGGTAGGGAGAAGCAGGGCAATGCCAAAGGAAGAGGGTTTTTTAGCTGAGTTCTCGAAAGATGATGGGGACCCCCCAGTCCCTCCTGATCTGAATTCCCTACAACAAAGCTAATGTTATGGTTAAACATGAAGCTTTACAGCATACCAGTGGAACAGGCAGGAGGAGGGTTATATATACAGGTGGGATGTGTTTTGTGCAGCAGCCCACAGAAAGATTCATTTCATTCCCTTTGAGAAGAGACATGAATAGGAGAGAGATGACAAGTTCTATTCTCCCCACAGCCTCCCCAGATCCGTTTCTGATCCCCAGAGAGTATATTCAGGATGGGACAGACATTGCCCTTTATTCATATTGCAGGTTGGTAAGGGATTGCTACAACCAAAACCAAAATACATTCAAAACTAAAACCTCACAGTGAGTTTTAACACTTCCTCCCTTCTTCTCTGAACTAAAATTCGACCTCCAATAATTGGGATTAAAAGCTGGGAACACAGGCACTGTAGCGCTGTTAATGCACATACCTGTTCTTGGGTAGTGGCAGGCTGGAGCAGGAGCCAGCCCCAGGGAGCATCGTTGTGCTGCAGAGACAGAAGTGAGACAGTCACAAGCCAACGCGTCTGGGCAGCCCCAGAGCAGCAGCCTGAGGACTGAGCTGACACACACCTGATGAGCTGGGAGACTTCCTCCTGCCCAGCACAGCATCTGCAGCCCCTTCCACACCCAGCTCAGCTCACAAAGCAGTGCTTGTGACTAGAAATCAGTTTAAGGGTAAAGGAGGTACCAGAGACAACCTTTATTTACAATTACACCTTTTGCTTTTACTTCTAAAGCACCTTCCTGCTCATGTTCTACACGTGGATGTACTGATACTGCATCCGCTGCAGCACCACTGGATGAGCACCCACCCGCTCCTGGCTGCATGAAACTCAAGATGTGCTTTCCCTTTTGTACACACTGAGCTATCATAGAAAGAGAATGAGAGTTCCTGTCAGGACACGGGGAATCCGCACACCTACCACACAAGGATACAAAACCTTTCACTACGGGTGCAGATCCTAGCACTGCAAAGCTTGGAAGCTCTGCCGAGCTGCTGCAGGATGCTGGACTAGTGATGGGAGGGAGGGGCAGGTAGGCTGGGATGCTCCCACCTTCCCCAAACAGCCAGAGTTATTTCCCGACATCCTCTTGAGAAGTGGCAAAGCTTACCTGGATGGCAGGAGGTGCAGGATGCTTATCCCCATCCTCTGATGAAGCTCCTCACAACCCAAAGAACAGCAAAGGATCTGGATGCAGCACTGATCAAAGGCACACGAGCTCCTGCTTTTCACAGACTTCTCCTGAAATGCTCTAAATGCATCTGCTTTGGCTGGTGCAAACATGCCCTGAGAAACCTAATGTTAGAAGTTGGTTTTAACTAACTGGCTACACACAGGCTTTGAAACAAAATATTTTCAAGACCTTTCAGCACTTGGGCCAATTTCTTCAGGCATCCAGCCCCATACTTAAGCACCAAAGGCAAGATCCCCGGATTAGGTGTCTAGTGCTTAGTTTTATGACCCTAGAAAAAAAAAAGTCCTTAATACCTGCTTCTCAGGCACCTGGAAATAAGTACTTTCCTTTGGAGTGATTAAAAAAAGGACGTGATCTCTGTATATTATTTTTATTTTCCTTCCTTTATATGGTTTTAAGACTGCTTTTCTGCGTCACTGGAAAGTTACAGCCTGTGATTTGTTGCATTCTGCTCTGCTAATAGAAACATCCCTCTGACTGCTGCTCACTCCTAAGAGCAGGAGGATCGTAACACAGATTGTAAATGGTTGCATTACTGAGAAAGATAACGTTTCTTTCCACTTTCATTTCCTTCCATTGATATTTATCACCGTAGGGGTTGTGTAAGCATACAAGTGAGAGATCATGCATTATTTACCAGGCTGGAAAAGGGGGAAGGCTCCAGCCTTTCACAGCGTGGCTGAACCCCAAGTGGTTCTCACCCCTAAGATTTGTGCTGTGTTTGGTGGCAGCTTGGCTGAAGGATCGTTAAAGCAAATACAATCACCCTGCCAGCCCAGGGAGCAGCAGCAGTGGAGAGGGGCTGAGGGTCGCATGCTCCTTCTTTGTGAGACCCCCCTGCAGTCCTGATCCAGCTCTGGGGCACCAACACAAGAGGGACATGAAGCTGCTGGAGAAACTCCAAAGGAGACCACGGAGATGCTGCGAGAGCTGGAGCAGCTCTGCTCTGGAGCCAGGCTGGGAGAGCTGGGCTGGGGCAGCCTGGAGAAGAGAAGGCTCCTTAAGGGGAGACCTCAGAGCAGCTCCAGTGCCTAAAGCGGCTACAGGAAACCTGGAGAGGGGCTTTGGACAAAGGCCTGTAGGGACAGGACAAGGGGAATGGCTTTAACCTGCCAGAGGGAAGATTGAGATTAGACGTTAGGAAGAAATTCTTCACTACGAGGGTTATGTGGCATTGGCACAGGTTGCAAAGACCCTCTCCAGCCCTGCGATGCCACCAGGGCCAGTGATGCTGACCCGGCTGCCAAACACGCCAGCAAGTTGCAACACTCAAAGGTTTATTATTGCTAAGCTCCAGCCAGTGTCAGAGGCTCTATGTTTGTCCTTGCAGCATCATTGCCAGAGCACGTTAAGTAAAACCTTACAAAACAAGCCATTAAGTGCTGGAAACCTTGGGGAATAAAAAAAGAAAACAAGAAACATGAACAAAACTACTAAATAAGAAACAAGTTAATGAGGAAAAATTACCAGGAACTTTAAATGCTTTCCCAAATTAAAGAGAACAAAGGGAAAGGATCAGCTCTTATCTTTGCAATTAAGGTATTATTTATGGCAATTCAGCTTTTTAAAGATTAAGCCTGGATACAGTGCTGCAGAAAACACATCTGATTCACTCCCTGGGCTTCTCATCCACTCTATATCAGCTTCAGCCAGCCAAAAAGCAGGAGGAATTCTGTGCACTCCCAAGCCTGTGAGCACACAGGGTGCTTGGAAAGCACACGGAGGATTTACCCCAGTGACTGTCCCATCGATGCGAGTGTCCCGTCCGCCTGCAGGGATACCTCCAATGGCTCAGAGGGACATCCCCGTGGGCTTGAGGGATGGAGGGAGGTGGAGGATGAGCACATGGCCACCAAGAGCCCTGGCAGAGCCCTTCCTTCTCCTCCTCTGCCTAGATTGACTCCGAGCCATCAAACAAAGCACCATGGGGCTGCCCAAAACCACACTTTGTGCAGTCGGAAAATGCACCCACAACTACAACATCCTGTGCATCTTTTGTAGTATTTCCCCGCCTCTTGCAGAGTTGGCAACATTCACAGAGAATCTGTTTATAACAAACTTTTGGCTGAAATATGTGAAGCATTAAGACTGCCCAGACTATTTGCAGCACTCAACCCCCCCCGATGCCCTCCTGCTTTTCCTACAGACTAATAGAAACAACAAAGTAAATTACTAAAGATGCAAAGTTTAACCAAACTCAAACACAGATGAGGGATGAGAGCACTGAAGATGGGATCGTCCAGCTTTGCAGCCAGCCACCTCATGCTGCTCAAAACTCCTATTTCAAAGAGACATGACAGATAAAACAGTCGCGAACTGTATTAGCTTTATGACTCTGTTGACTTTTCCAAGCTGCCTGCCTGCCTCGGTGTCCTGTTCTTTGAACCCACACAGAGTAAATAGGTGTAACTGCTGTGGCTGTGCGGGCAGGAGACGTGTCCCCAGGAGGAATGTTATTAGGTACAAGCAGGGAAAGTCTCCTCCAGGCATTGGAGACAACTGCATGCGGAAGGGCCAGCTCACTGAGGCTGAAAAAGGATGGAGGGGAACAAAGAATCAGGAAAACCTTCAAAACTTGTGAATTCAAAAGGTCCCCGAGACTCAGAGGTACACACACAGGTAGCGGCTTCTCCGAGGGCAGATGCATAAGGATGTGAACAGAGATGCGACAGCCTTCAACCGCCCCAGCACACTGGACGCACAAGGGGTTTAACTGCAGTGCCTGGAGCTTGGCAGGAGATGAAGAACACGCTGACCAAGGCCTCAGAGGGTGCTTCCCTGTACCAGACACTTCATTTAAATCTAACTGACCAGGAGATTTCTCCTCTCCCCATTCTCCTTCTCCCTGCAGGAACATTTATTACGCTAAGTGAAACATTTAACCACCCGGGACCGCTGCCTGCAGTAGCTCATCATAAGCAGCTTTAGTGGTTGCTTGGATCAGCACCCTGGGACTGCAGAAGGTGTTTCACCCTTTCCCCTGCTTAGTTCCCAAGCTCTCCTCTCTTCCCCCCTCTTTTCACCCCCTGGCTTTGTCCCCTGTCCCCTTTTTCAAGTGCAATGTGTTGATATAGAAGTATGAACAGTGCTTATCTGATGCAGGGGAGTGCGAGAGCTGGCGAGCGGCCAGCAGCTAATAGCAGCATAAAAGCAATTTGATGGGAAAAGAGAATTAACATGTTAATTGTCGGGCTGGAGAGGGTGCTGGGGACCAACCAGAAGGGAGGGAAGTGAAGAAAAGAGACATTTTCTGGTTACAATAAAGGTCTGAGGGAGACAGGCAGGTTTTGAGGCAATTTTCTTCCTTTTTGTCCCGTTCTCTACTGCCCTCCCCCAGCTCAAAACCTCTACCCAGAGCCTGAGGCACTCACAGGGATTTATCAGGAGATCTCTTCCTTTCTAGCATCGTGTCACTGCCAGATGCACCACGGGCTGCAGAGCGGTCGGCACCACTGTGCATAGTTCTCCCCTTCCCACGGTAGCAAGTGACGCTGCGGTGGAGCTTCTGTCAGGGGAGAAAAGTGATGTTTGACAGAGCCCTGCACAGTCCCACCTCGCAGCTCGAGCCGAGGGCACTGGGGAGGTTTCCAAAGCACTGACCCTCCCTTCCATCCCCAGGGAGGCTTTTTTTGGTGTTTCTTTTCTAAACAAAGGGACAGTGGTTGATTTATCTTCTTCTTTTTACATTTATTTTTCTCAGAGCAGTAGAAAGGAATGCCTGGAAAGATCAAGCAGGAAGCTCAGCTGCTTTAACATTGGCTCCACAGCTCGCCGTTAACTGGGATTAAAGAAAGTCAACTAATGCTTCACAGCACCGGGATTTCAACAGCACAGAGCCTCCTGAGGCAGAGAACCGCGACGGCAAATCCAGCAGGATCTCAAAGCAGCAGCTGCCTCTCCCCACGGATGCCATTTAACCCTGGATTTGTGAGCATCCCACTTTGCAAAATCAGCTGGAAATCCATTGTGCCTTCTCTTGATGGACGGTGAGTGCTGCCAGCCAAAGCCTGGGCTCCACACTGCCCAGCTGCCACCACCAGGGCTGGGATAGGGAGAGCCTTTTCCCATGCAAGGGGCTCCCGGCAGATTCCCGGAGCTCCCAGCCCATCCCGGCTGACCAGCAGATGATCCAGAGTGTTTCCCTACGAGAGGTGTGCTGGGGGAACGAAGGCCAGGACACGAGGTACCTGTATCATTTTGTGATTCATATTTGTGGGTGAATGCTGTAAATATGAGCCAAGAAGATTTAAAAGAGAGTCCCTGAGCCACGCAAGTGAATTCATTTGCTTTTAGACAAAATGCGGCTGGTTTTCAGCCTTTTACAAGCAGGAACATTATTTCTTTCCTATGCCAAAGACTGACTGCATTTGCTCTCCTGCTTTACTTCTACCGTGGAGGATATTTAAGCAAGAACATGTATAGTGAATTGCTAAATTCAACCAGTGCCACTGAAGCTCACCTCATCATTCAGACCAACACGCCCTACCTGAGCAGCACACCGAGACCCGTGAGCTCCTCAGCTTTCTACATGTCCACAGCCCGGGTGTTAAAAGAAGGGGAAATAAATAAGCCAGACCTGGTGACTTACATCATCCTGTTTTTCTTTCTGTTCTTGACTGTGACATTCATTGTGCTCTTCATTAACTGCCAGCTGAAAAACTCTTTCTTTGCTACTCTTCCTTACGACAGATCGCTCAGAGAAGCCAAGAGCCCGTGGAGGACACAAGCTGTCTGACACTAGAGAGCAACGATGGGTTACAACAGTAGCAGGCACCAGAACCCCCGCGCAATAAGGCATTATCTCCATGTGTTGCTGAATGGATGTGACCCTCTTTAGAGTAATAGGCGGCATCGCAGGAAAAGATTGCCGAGAAATATCCTGTGTGCAAATGGGAATAGCTGTAAATAAAAAGCTCTGTTATGAACTCGATAGAATGCTTTAGCTAATTTACACAGTTTTGTGCTACAAAATCGCCCCGTGATTCCAGATTAAGCTCTATATGTATGCAAATGTCATCATCCACCCATTCAGTGTCCATACAAGGATATTTGCATTAACAACCATCTCTGATTTGGGCATCTGGTGGAGCTTGTTACCCGTGTTTATGAAACCATAGCATCAAATGTAAAAAACCCACAGTATATTTACCTAACGGTTCCACGCTGAGGGTATGAGTTTACTTTCCAGACCCATTTCTCTCCACTGCTGCTGTAATGCAGTGGGAGTCCTGCCAGGCAGGAGGAGGGAAGGAAAAATATTTATTTAGACTTTTGATTGTGATTCTGTTAAGATTGGGGGTTTTAATGTTTTACTGCATCATCGATCAGGTTTGAAGTTACCAGTTATGTGAACCACTAAATACTTGAAGGAATTTTGCCTTCAACTTTCTTTAGCTACAAAGGAAATTGTTTGCCAGGGCATGAAACCAAAATAATCAGGATGGGGAGAAGGAAGGAGAGAAAATAAATATCATTAATAGTATGCAAACTAATGAAAGAGGAGAGCAGAGTGCTCCGAGTTCTGTACAAAGCAGGTAACTTCTGCAAGCCATAAACCACAGTTCTACAGGAATAGTTGCTTTAATGCACAATACCCCCACTCCTTGCTCTTTATATAAACCTAGCATGATTAGAAGCATGCTTTATCAATACAGTAACAGCTTGATTCAACACTGATTGCCAGAAAACCCCACTATTTCATATTACTAGCTATCCCACTTTGTCTAAAAGCTTCTGCTTAACCTTGTTAGCTGACATGCTATTCTACAGATGCTGATTTCTAGCAATCTTGCAGTTACAGCGCATTTCCCACTTGTATTTCCCCAGAAATGGCGGGCAAAGGGCTTTTCTTTTAAGCCCAGTGGCTCAACATGCAACCAAATTGCAGCTCTCCCGAAATCCAGAGTCCTACACTCTATTTTTGCTAGCGGATCATCTATCACAGGAATGGGGTTCGAGTTGTGTCAGCCGCTGTGCCCCTAAATCTGTTCTTAACATGCAAAGTACAGCAGACGTGCTGTGTGTATATATGTACATAACTGATTTAACCTAAATGAGATTTTACAATGCAATTACACCATACTTGCACTCGAGCACACAGACAAAATGCATATGTACAGGAGCCTGTTTGCAAGCTTTTTTTACACTGAAATGGCACAGTTGATAACACTTCCATGTCATTGTCTTGGTTACCATGTTTTATTCTGCTCAAGTGAGTTAAACTACTCAACAACAGGCTGAAATATTTTATTCCTTGATAGGTGGCCAATTTTGATCTCCTCTGAACCAAATTTAAGCGGTGTGATTCCAAGCAATTACTCTAATGTAGAAAGCGAGAATAAATTCAAGTGTGTTTCTCTCAGCCCTTTTTGAATAAATCAAGTTTTATCAAATCAGGAATTTCTGATTTATTTTGAAGTAACAACAGCTTGTTTTCAGCCACCAGCCTTAATGAGTTTGCTCTAAGAATTCCTGCTGGCAAAAGCCTCAGAATCTGATCGAGCACGTGTTGCATTGCACCCTTTATCGAAATAAATGTTCAAGAACAACCCAGGAATAATCTGACTTTTCTCCACAGCTTAATAGTTGGAATAATACCCCAGAAGAACCTGTCACACTTGGAGTGCTAGCTGATTTATCCAGAAAGCTTTTGTGCATGCCCTCTGTTGCTCTTGTTGATACTCAGAATCATTTCTATTGCAGAGGAAAGTTCTATTAAGGACTTTTTAACGATTGTATGAAACATTATTTATAGAAAACATCTGCTATATGCTCTTTTACCAGAACCAAAATTCAAGCTGACCACAAAATCCACTTCCCAACCACAAGCATGCCAGAGGGACCAATGGGCATTTATTGACTTCTTGTAACTGGTTTGTTAGGTGCATGACACACACGGGGCCCCAAATGCTCACTCCATCCCTTCCCTTCGCCTTCTGCCAGTCACACTCCTGCCCCTGGCACAAATACACCATTCACTGGGTCTTTAGAGCAATGCCTTCCCAAAAAGCCTCTTAGCACCTGCAGCAGCCCCCTCCGAATGGTTTCTCTTCAAGCGGACTGGAGGTCAACGTACTGAAACACGAAAGACAAGTGAAACACCAGAAATGTGGGACATGGTGCTATGAGAAGCAGGGTGGCCCCAGCTCAGAGAAGCTTTTAATTACATGCTTTGCTTTCAAAAGATGAGTAGCTCCCATAAAGCTTCGGAGAGCATCTGTACGCTTAAAATACACGGCCATGTGCTGTGCTGCATCACAACCTGCGTGTTAAATAGGGGTTTAACTCTTCTCCCTCTGAGCCAGGGAAACAACTCACCACTTCCACCTGGAAGCAGTGAGACCTTTTGTATCTGATGCTACCCTTCCCATGGATTACTGCTGTATTTCAGTGTGTTGGCTTTAATCTCTTAGTCCACAGATGGTTTTGAACCAGCTACCCACAGGGAGTTTGCTGCAGCACTGGTGCTGAGTAACCAAGGAGGAGCTGCCAGCGCAATGCTCCTCTGCAAGAGCACCCCAAAATTGGGGGCTCATTCATCCAATTGCTCTGCCTGAACACTGGGTTCATCAACACTCTGGGGACCCAGCAGGACCCATCTTTCCTCTCACATTTCCCACCCATAGGTGGGCTTTTCTATGGGCGTTCGCCCTCCTGCATTTCCCTTTCCCTCAAGCAACAACCAGGGGCCGAGCTTTTTCCACACCCAACGCCACACGGCCATCACAACTGATCCTGGACAAGTCTATCAAACTACACAGCAAGGCAAAAGGCAAAGAATAAATCCCAAAAGCTAAATATTTCACGCCTACTTGGGGTGCCTCAGGTTGTTAATTACCCGGGTTCTACAGGGCAAAGCAGAAAGCAAAGCTGCACAGCATGATCCTGCATCCTTAACTTGTACTTCCAGGTTTAACATACTATATTTACCTCTGATTTCTTACTGGAAACTTAAGGAGAATTCCATCTATAAAGATCAGCTTTTAAATATCAGCCAAAAAAACCCAGATCTTGCCTGGCAACATGTCTCTGCTGGGATAGATCTCCTGCCTCCACAGTTTTTAAATTAACTAATTAAATTTTAGACTGATTTCTTTTGTTCTACACAAAACATATCGTTACATATTTCAATGCTGTATGTTGCTAGTGGCTGCAATGCTGGTTTTTAACTGGATGCCCAAAATGCCCTACAACCACATTTACCAGCTGATGAAACTGCAGCCCCGGACTTACCTTTAGAAGCACAGAACAGGAGAATTAAGAGAATCCCAAACTGGACTTTCACTTGGGTTTGCACTCATCCAGAGCTCAAAAATGGTGTTCACAGATTTATTTGTAGAGCACACTCGAGCATGTGGCCCCATCAGGCAGGTAATAGTATATTCAAAAAGAATCTGATGCAAACTGCCCAGATATTGTAAAGCACGAAAACACTTATCACAGGGGTATTGTACGTGTTTGTGCTGTCTTGTATTAAGGTTTGCTCCCTGTTTTGAAGTGATGTACCACTAGAACTCCACCAGCCTAGAAACAAGACTCAGCGGAGACCTTATCCACATGTCCCAGTATTTAAAGGGTGGCTGCAAAGAAGATGTAGACTCCCTTTTTACAAGTAGTTATATGGAATAGAGGGGTGACGGGCACGAGTTACTCCTGGGGAGACTCCGACTGGACACGAGGAAAATTTTCCACAGCAAGAACAACCAGCCATTGGCATAATCTCCCCAGGGAAGTGGTGGACACTGTTAAGATCCAGTGGGCAAGGTGCTGGGACATCCAGCCTAGGTCGTATTTTGCCTAGAAAGGGTGGACCAGATGATCCTTGTGCTCTATGATTCTATGATCAGCTAGAGGCTTCTTATTTGGTATCTTAAGGTCAAGTCCTTTGACTGTGCTGGACTTTGAAGACTACACAGTGTGGTTTTAGACGAAAATAACCCTAAATATAGAAACAGGAGGCAAAACTAAAAAAGCCAGACAGTGTGGTTTAGTCTACCTGCAACAAACGGCTGGCACATCCCTCTGTTTTGACTTCTGCTGTTCCCACGGGAAGCCTGGGGACAGATGCTAAACAGCTTGCACAAGTCTCAAACCTCCACTCCACAGCTTGTGCAGGCTTCACTTTTCAGTCTAAGTAAGCTGCTTTCCAGCGTGCACCTTCCTTCTGATTCACTATTACATTTGCAAGTGGTTGGAGTGAGAATTCACACTACAGAGCTACAGAAAACCATCTCTGCTGTGCCTGTATGATAAAAACACATAGGATGATAATTCTTTACTTCAAAGTTAACACACAGATAGCCAAAAGTAAGGGGAATGATTATTGCTGTTCAATGTCACCCACCCAAAGTGCTAAGAAAGGCTGACCAGCACAAGCCACAGCTAATTGAGCATTAAGATGATGAACTATCTAAAACCATTTACATTTAACTGAGTGGCTGACAATTCACAGGTACTTTGGGACCTTTTACACATGCCTCAGCACACACAGCAGATAGCCTGTTCTGCATCCTAAATCAGAAGATTAACATTGCTTAAGATTCCAGTGGAAACTAGAGCCAGTACCATCACTGAGTGTAGTCTGGTTTTTTTATTTTAGCAGGGTCTGGAAAACACAAGCTCTGAATCACACAGGCCAAAGCACAAAATTTGGCAAGTTAAATGGAATCAGCATTTCCACGATAAAGCTATTTAGAAAAGCCTGATTTAGTGCACTGCCGTGACGCTCCAATCACCAGCGTCCTCTGACTACAGTATCTATAGCAAAAGTAACTTTCCAAGTTTTCCTACTTGGAATTTCTATGAACTAGATTATCATATAGATGAGTAGGATTTCTTGGGATGGTGTCAGACAAGGAACAGTCCTTGGCTACAACAGGGCAGGGAGCACTCCAGGACAAGAAAGGCTGATTTCTCTTGGCACAAGGTACATACAGGACACCCAGCTTTAAATGCCAGCGAGATATTTGCTTTTTACCTAGCAGTGAATAGAAGTAGCCTCTGACTCATTTAACACACAATGCAGGTTGGAATCGGGTGAAGAGGTTTTGCCCAAACCTTTTATTTCCCCCTCTGAAAAAAAAATAAATTAACAACTTCACAGGTCACTTTGACTGGTTACTCACAGAGATGTATTTGCCAACTGTTACTACACATCTAAATTCCCCAGAGAGAAAGACTAGTAAGGTTAACAAAACCTCTTCAATCTATAAAAGATTTCATTTGCTTTTACTTATATAGAAAGCTATTAATAATTCCATATAAAGTTTCTGGAAAGTCGAAAAGCCACTGCAACACTTCATTTGGATGTTACAAGTTAAACTGTATCATCTAGGTAATACTGTCACAGTAAATCTATGAGCTTTACATGGCAATCCTTGTTTTGGAAGTAAAACCATCAAAATTGTATCAGGACATATATATATAATATAACAAACTAGTACCTGAGTGATTGGATCCTCCTTAGTATAGTGCAGTTGCACATTCAGAGGAAAACACCCCTATTATTGTTGAGAAGATGAGAGAACTTCGGAGTGTCACTGCACCGTGGCAATCTGCTGGCCAAATTAAAGCCCAAAGCAGGCAGCACACACAGGATGAAGCAGTGTCAGCACTTTTGTCTCAGTATTGTACTAAGCAAGCAATTTGTCCTTTCTGTAGTTCACAGAATCACAGAATGATTGGAATTGGAAGTGACCTTAAGAGATCATCTGGTTCTTAAATGGGTATCCCTGTGGGATTGGGATTCAGTATTTTTATACTCATCTTACCCAAAAAAGAAAGATTTCTTTTCATTTATGCACTCCACCAATTACTGTTTCAACCTTTACTTCTGTAGTATCTTGGTAAACGAGAGAAGAGTTTTTTATTCCTCAATCTTAAAAATTAAAGCAAACAGAGAGTAAAAGAACAGCTCACTAAACTTCTCCTAAATTCTCGTTTTACTGGAACAGTACGAGGACATTCAAAGAAAGACCTTCATTTCAATGACAAGGCTATCAGGTTAGAGGCCATCAGTTTAAAGCTCTACACATCCAGACATGATGATGGTTGTTTAAAAACGTTAAGGTCAGCCACAAGGGTAAAAAAACCCAAACAAAACCCCAACCACCCCCTACACAATCAGCGCTGTTGAAGTCTTACAGATACACTTTTGTACTGCAGGTTTTGTATTACCAAAATGCTGTAGAGAAGTGTTTGTAAGACCTCACCTGTACGAGGAGGAGTATGTACATGATAAGGCATCAGCACCGAGTTACAAGAAGTCATAAATCAGCCCTTGCAAACAAGTATTTCGGACGTACGGAGTTACAGAGAAAGGAAATGAGGAAAATCGGTGGGTTTTTTTGTTTTGTTTATTGAAATATGAGCAGCAGTATGCAAAAAATATCTTTAAAAACGTAACATAGCAAAACCTAATCATTTAAAATTAACAAAATAAAAAGATGTTTAGAGTTAAATGAAAAAAACTCATTGCTAGAACTGTGTTTCCTACAATGTAAACAAAAAGCATAAAGGTTATGCTTGCAACAAACACAGAAGCAGGTTTATGGAGCAGCACAATAAAGCAACATTATGTTGTAATTTGATGGTTTGGTCTATTGATTTGAATTCAGAATGGGACACCTTCCTAAAACACAACTATAAAAAGTTAGTCACATGTTTGTCTTTTGAAGCAAAACATGTGGGTTGGTGCTTTTGTCCTAAAATCCATCACTAGCAACACTTTGGGGCAACTAAAACAATAACCTGAAGACAAGTTTGTATTTTAAAGTAGGGAGAAAGCCTGACACATTTTAGTGTTCTCTAGACTTATGCTGCAAGAAAATCTGCCCAAGAATTGACAACTTTCACACTGTGGTATTGTGGGGAGAGGAAAAAAAATCATAGCTTCAAGCAAAACCAATTCTGTATCAAATGATAACACATGGGCTGGTTTATCACTCTTTTGACTAATGGCTGTTCTGTTAGATTTGTCTCTCATCAGTCAGTCATACTAGAAAGTTGTATTTTGGTCCTATAGATACTCTAACCCAATGTCATCCCTTCATGTACAACTACTTCATGCCTAATGCAATTAAATGAATGTAATACTTATGCAAGGCACTGGACTGACTGCCAGCAAGGCTGAAGTCCTCTAAGGAGGAATATCCAAGCTACTATCTCATCTCAGTGACTATAAAAGCAAACCCAGAAAGAACTTCAGTATAAGGCTGTTCTAGGCTATTTGCTGGTATTGCCAAAGCTGTTAGTTAATGCTGTGGTCGGTGCAAAGTAGAAAGATGCCCAAAAAGGAAATACTTACACTACAAAAGCCAAAACAGTTTTCACTGAAGAGTAACATCAGTCTAAGCTGGGCTACACTAGAAAGGCTCCATTCTCCACTACCACACTACTGGCTGGTGCAGTTTCTCCATCCCTCCATCTAGATCAAGAAATGACTTACACACAAGTATGCTGCAACAGAAGCAGCGCTTTCTGATATCACTATGCTTAAACCATCACTTGGGTCAAACAATTCTCCATCCAATCCACCCATGCACTGATAGAGGAATTTTATATCAGCAGCACAGTTGAACTAAACATGATTAGGAACACCAGGAACCAGTAGCACACATTTGTTAACTAGAAAGCTCTCAAAAAATCCTTCTTAAAAGGAACAGAGTGTAGAACATAGACAAATCTTACTGGGTCTGCTCCTGCAAGCCTACCCTGGTAAAATCAGCAGTCACAAGGATATTCCCATCACTGCATATATTACAGTTCAGGACTATGTACACAGACAAATGCCAGAGCACTGTAGTACTTAATGACAGCATCAGAAGTGGGTTAACTGGATATTATTGCAGAAATTATGGTTCAGTGCATGGGTAGCCAATCTAACCACAATACTAGCACTAAGCACCAGCTTTGGCTCATGAACACCCCACTTCAGCAGCCATTCTTGAGTCATTTCGTTGGCCACATCTAAACACACAAGTGAACAGCAGAGATGAAGCCAAGTGAGAAACATTTTGGATAAAGTAAAACCTTGTACCTACAACTGAGATCGTTCCTTAATCCAATGTGCCATGACATTATAAAAGCTAGTCAAGAAAAAGATCCTGTAGTGTAAAATACACATATTCAGCAACTTGGCAAAATAAAAGCCTGATCCTGTGGCCAACTGACTTCACATCTTATTCGATCGAAAGAACCATCTCCGGGTTGCAGCTCCAAAGAATGAAAGAGAAAACCCCAAAGGTGAGTGGCAAATCATGTTCTTCCCCTTCTCCTGAGCATTCACTTGCTTGGTTTTGAACACACTTGAGAAACTGCTTAAAAAACACCAAACCCCCAAAAAATAAACTACCAAAGTAATACAGAAATTCCTGTACAAGAGAACATCAGGGTTCTGTAGAAGTGTTACAGTTTATTCCTTTAAGGCATTTTATAAGAAACATTTTAATGACACGTAAACAATTTCATTTCTTTAAGATCATTTGTTACTTAGGTACCATACGATGCTTGATTTCCATGTCATTCAATAGAAGACACCAGAACGTGTGTAAGCAATCAATGTCTCAGGATTGCAGTAATTAACTGCTACACATCTTTGAATAAGTATTTGCATTTTAGAGTTTTCAGCCTCTCCCCCAAATGCTGAACCCTTTTCTGAAGAGGTGAATCAGGATAGTGAAAAAGGAGGGTGAGAAGGTAAAAAATATGATAGGTCTTTTTCTGCATGCAAAGAGATTTTGTATATAATTCACTTTAATTCTCTTAGAATATTTCTTTCAGCCTCCTTTTTTATTATTTAAAGGGGAAATATATGCATATGTTGTTTAACTGATTTCTTTTAGTGTTTAGTACAGTGTTTAAATTCTCTACTGAGTAATACAACAGCACAGGCAACAGGATTCCTTACATGTGAGAGAGAAATTTCATCATCATATTAATGCAGTCCTTCCATCCCATAAAGCTGCCAACTACAGTTACGAGTCTTCCGACTGAACACCTGCCATCAGGGACAGGATCAAGACCACTGTTTCACGTAGGCTACAAAGAAGTGATTACTTTTGGTCATTACCAACGGGTCTGTATTAAATTACATGATCTGGAAGTAAAAGCTTCTGCAATCAGTTACTAATTTGCTAAGCCACTCACAGTCTTCAAAGAGACTCAAACTCATACTGAAAGTGAATTAAATACAGTGTAATCACTAATACTGCGTAATGTCTACGGAGAGATTAAAAAGGCCTAACACAGATCAATGCCAGACAGGTAAAATAAACAGCTAGAACACCAAAAAGAGAACAAAAAAAAACAACTTATTCCTTCCAAAAAGTAGTAAGCACTGCCATTTACAAATAGTAGTGTTTATGTTAAAATAGAGAAGGGTACCTAAAAAGAAATAGCCTTGGCAACCAAATCCAAACGGCATGAGTGTAAATCAAAGCAAAACAAGGATTATTACTCCAGAAACGTGCAAGATGTTTACCTTGTATTGATTACTATTGAAAACGGTGGTTAAAAGAGAGATTACAAAACTGAAGTGGGAAAAAGGCTAAGAACTGCTATTCTGCATTAATACAAAGTGTGTTTATGACAGCATTTTCCAAAAGACAATAAAAGTGTTTTTTTTACACCACTCCGAGATTTGTAAAAAGTATTTCATGTGTACACTTAAAAAAGAAAAGTCACATTGTTCAATCTGAGGCAAATTAGCCATGATAAAGTCTGATTTTGCTTATGACAGATGTCAACCTTAAGATGTTAAGCAACTATGCTAAAACTACAGCTTGCAAGCTGGAGCTGCACATGTTCAAACAGTAAAAAAATCCCAAACTATGATATGCATTTATTTGCTGAAGTCAGTCTTCATAATTCTTGTCCCTCCAGGACAAAAAGCATTTTCCAGTTAAGACATATGCCTGTAAGTTCTAGGGGAGGGAGGGGAAAAGTGTTCTGAATCTTTTCAATAGACTTTTTTCTTTTCCACCCTTAGGGCTCAACTGTCACTTAAGCATCACAAGAACAAATTGAAATGTAAAACTGATTAGCTATACACAATGGAATTGGTCACAAAGGGCTTTAAAAAAAGAAGTTAAACCGTAAGATCCATTCTCCATATAGCTCACAGTATCCACACTGGAAGTTTCACTAGAATTAGAATAAGTTCGCTAAAAATAAGGCTGAAGATAGAATTTCAGCACTATGAAACAGATGAGATGGGATTAAGAGGAGAACCCATTTGTGTAAGTACTTTATCCAGCCACTGGAGGGGCCCATGAAGGTGAATTTCTATCCAGCATGGGGTGCTCGTCACGTCTTGTCGGTGATATTCAGCTCCCCAGCCCTGTAAAAATGAACAACATGTTATCAATCAAGTTGAGGACATGCTTTCAAAATAACTGTACTAACAAGCAGCAGGAAATCATGTTCTAAGATACTTATCTGAAGGTAACTCACAATTTAGCAACACTCCTTATCTAAAGGAAAAAAACCTGAGGTTTGGAAGGAGTGGGAGGGAAGCTACACCTTGAAGCCTGAATCAAGTCTTACCTGCTACAGCCTCGAAGTGACTACCAGAGCTCCTCTTGGAGCACACTGCTGACTCAAGAATGACTTCTGGCTATGGCCACATCTTTTCTGTTTCTCCCTCCTGCTCCCTATCCTGTACACTCTCAAATTGAGCAATATTTATCACAACTGACAAAACAAATAAGATATCTTTTGGACAAGACGCAAAAAAACCCTGGAAGGCCCAAGTCTAGACTCTGGGCTAACTCTGAAATGGACAGCATCTTGATTAAACATGTTGAGAAAACACTACTGACAGTAAGAGCAGAGTCTGACTTCACAAATTCAAATCATGTCTTTTTTCCCCACAGTCAATTGTTTAAAACTTAATATCATCTCTTTGAAGGAGTTGCATTTCTTTCTGCAATCTCTTATGCTCCTCTCTACTGACACTCTTTTAGTGGTCTTATAATTCACTTTGTTCTTTCAAATTTAGAGCATGAGCTCAAATCTCCTTTAATAAAATTTTAACAATCACAATTAAATGCCTTTCCTGAACACTGAAGTAACTAGATAGCCAACATCCAATATAGCAATGTGTGCTTCTCCTTTCTTGCATTGATTTCCCTCTCCCCTAATTAACCATTTTCAACATAGTTATCATTGAAAAGAACCACAGCAGGTCAGAATAGCTTTGCTACCTTGTTACAGTGCTAATGAAATTACCGCTGAATACCCAAATCCACAATAGATATCGATGCCCTGTTTACCTTTACAAAGCTCATGCGAATGGTGCACATTTTGGTGAGCTCATACACTGCTTCAAATCCATGGTTGACAGACTGAGCTAAAAGCTGAGCAAATTCCTGATTGTTAAAGATTTTCAGACTGCATCCACTGGGAATCTTGCATACAGTCGTTGGATGAAAGCCATGGTGGTAGTTGCAGTTCCTGCTCTGTACAAATATGCTGCTGTCACTTAAACACTCAGCATAGACTTCTCCACCAACATAGTAGAGATGAACTCCTTGAAAACAAAAAGATAAAAACGTTTCAAATTACTTTTTCTTCCAAAAATATAGTACTTAATACAGCTCCCTCAAAACCAGAGACAACAAAGTACATTTTCTGTTTGAGGAGCTTTTCAGTAAAGCTCTTTTGCCCACACTATAACACACTTTCTCAATGCAAAACACAGTAGGCTTCATTGTACATCAGCCACTAGATGTCCTTCTCGCATCGACTACAGAATAGAATGAAAAACTACTGCCACACAACAGTTATTTCAAGCTATTTTCCTCGAGAACTTCTGCGGATTTTAAAACTCCAGTTTTGTAAAACAGGTGGCTTCTGCCTATGGCAATTCCAAAAGAAACAAAAGTGTCCTAGAGAAGGGGCAGTGACAGACATGAATGAGAAAATATATCCATGCTCTTGATTTTGAGTGTGTTTTTATGCAGTAAAAGAAGAGGTAACGCAATTAGCTGCACAACTTAAACACCATCAGGCTTTACAAACCTGATAATCAAAGTCCTTAGATTTTCACACCTGCCTGGATTCAGCTATGTAGGTAAGTGCTTCCCTCTCATTATGCACTGAAGCCTATATATCACTGCAGACTATCCTGTAGTTTGCCAGATGAGGCTGCAGCAAGTCAACAGATGCAAGTTAATCTTTCAGACAGCAGCAACTGTTGTGTACATTGCTAGATTTGCCTGGGACTATGGTAGGATGAAGGTTACACAGAGGAACCACTGGCTTCAACAACCATAGGCAGCTGTCAGAAAATCTGGGGTGGGCAAGAATGCATTTTCACCACACAATCTTATTTATTTAAAAAGACAGGGACTACCACTTGCTAACTAACATCTTCTGAGTAAAGACTTTCTGAAAGATCTCTGAAGAGGGCAGCTAGATAATATAACAGCCTGAGAAGAACAGAGGTACTTCTAATTGTGCACTGGATTATGCTTGATATCATGCTTGCAATGGAATACTACAGAAAAAAAGCTTATCAAGTAGGATTGGGTAGTTGTAAGGAGGCAAAAAACCCAGACCTTCCAAAAGCCATAAACAAACAATATTTGAATCCAAAACCCATAGAAGCATAGAAAGGTTTGGGTTGGAAGGGACCTTGGAAGGGTTCCAACCAGGGGAAGGTCTTCCACTAGAGCAGGTTGCTCGAAGCCCGTGTCCAACCTGGCCTTGAACACTGCCAGGGATGGGGCAGCCACAGCTTCTCTGGGCACCCTGTGCCAGCGCCTCAGCACCCTCACAGGGAACAACTTCTGCCTAAGATCTAAACTAAATCTTCTCAGAACTTTTACCATAAAGCAAATTTATTTTAATAATTAGTATTAAAGATGTAGACATATTAAAGCTCATTGCAGCCAATACTACTCTACAACATGATGCCGGGCCCTTGTTACACTTCTGACCTTAGGGAGATGCACTAGATTTCCCTGCCAGCACCATCAAAAGTGGTAAGCCAAAACAGAAGAACCTGACAAACCACCCACACCCCAGAAATCAGTTGCTCCCCTTCATATTATTAAATTTTCTTGGACAACAGCATTGCAAAGCCAAGTTCCAACAGATTAATATAACTTGTGGTCTCCAGATTATGTGAAAAAGTTTGCTGTATTTATAGTTGTTTCTAATTAAAAGACCATTAAGGGGCAGGATGGCTCTTGAACATGTATTACAAGTAACAGTGACCAACTGTACCGAAAGATCTTAGGTGTTAAAAAGGCCTCTATATGTGCAATAGAAACAGGGTTCTCTTCTCAGGACTTAGTTAGAAAAAACCGAGGTATTCAGAAAAGAACTACTACCTTTTAAGATAATCCAAGCACATTCCATCAAAGATGAAAACTGTGCATCTATATGTGCTATCAGCCAAACAGTATGGGAAAACTAGAAGATCTTGCAAAACCTGCTGTCTCCAGGAATCCCTCCCACACACAAACACACCCCATGGATCCACTCAGACAAATGAGCCCTTGCAGTTTTGCATTAGCACTTCAAAGTCCCGCTGACAACTCATGCAAGATACTTGAACATACTGTAGACAGCAGCGTAGTATCTTGCATGTACAACAAAAGGGAAAAAAAATCTATCTTTGATACACTGCGTAGTATGAAGAACTTGATTTAGGAAGAAGATATAACATAGATTACCAGAAATCCTGCAGTATTTCTTGGTGCTGAAACACAAAATTCTACATACAGACTACCACCAGCCATAACAAACAAGCCCCTATGACAATATAGTGTGGTAAGGAAGAGGTAATATTTAATCTTTTAAATTAAAGCCAAAGAAAAATGTGTGCGATTCCCAATTAGAACCAAACCATGCTTAAGGAAATCGTGTTCTGATACCAGAGTGGTAGATAACATATCACAGACGACTTCTACTATTCTTATCTGAGAATAATCATTGCTGCAGCATACAGATGTTCAAATAAAACCAAGGACTTCACTTCATAATCATGCATAACACAACTGAGCTTTACCTTTTCCAATGTGTCGTCTAGTGTTCTCGATTGTCGAGTTGCGATTAACGTTGGAGAGCAAACCTAAGCAGAACCTGTTTTTGTTATTGGAGGGATCTGTAAACCCATCTACTAAGACACTCGTAGAAGATGCATGAAAAGCCTCCCCAACACGATTATTTAGCTCGTAATACACGATGGAACACCAGTGTTTGGGTTCTTCATAGGCAACAGGCTGAACATCTGAAAACAGGCAAAATGGAAACATCAGTGTACATAAGGGTTAAAATATTAAATCTCAAACTGTAAAGCAGACCTTCCAGTGTATCACCAGGTAAGTAAAAGCTTAGTCAACAGTTATGATGGGCAAGAACTGGCCTGATCAAGATCTTTAGGATTTTTACTTTCATGCTTTCTATAACTTGTCTGCTGATATTATAATATTTTCCTATTTTAAGCCTCATACTAAACAAAAACCTACACAAAAAAATACAGATGACTGTGATATCACGTGAAACAGGATTCTTCTGTTTTAAAAGAATTGTTATCATTTCTGGACTATTTTCAGAGCCTTTGTGCATACACAATTCCAACAGCAGGCAAAGGTAGTAGGAAAAAAAGATTCTGAAAAATGAATAAAGTTCAACTTGTTGTAAGCCATAGGATGCACCTGAGGCTTTAAAAGCAAGAGATGCAAATAAGCAAGGCAAGCTTTATTTCTCAACTCTTGTTCTTACGGCCCAGCTTGCCTTGGAGGACTGCTTCCACTTATCAACAAGGCTCACTGTGCCATCTGAAGTTACTCACTCAATCTGGTCATAAGCCAAACTATGTTAATTTTATACCATGCTCTACAACTTACCTCTGGTAGATATATTTGGCATGATTTGAGGGATCATTGAATTGCTTGTGTCCATAGACTGCGTATTATCCTGCCCCATTTGATCGTCAGGGGGCATATATGCAGGAGGTGGAGTATCAGCTACAAACATGAAAAAAGAAATAAGAATAAACCAGAACAAACCTCAACAATTTAAGAGTATTTATTTATTCATGCTACAGTTGTAAATACACAAAAATACTCTTGAACAAGAGACGTTAAAACATTTGGACCCATTTTCAAAGTAACCTGAAGACAACCCAGCCAGCTGCCTTTACTGTAAACTCCTTCAACACTTGCATTCTTACCTAAAAAAATGAAGAGATGGGCTTTTTTCTTCTTGCATTTTTGTTTTAACAACTGCACTCCTGCAGCTGGGCAAACTACAGCTCCTACCTCCTGTCACACAAACACTAGCTTTCCTGCCTACCCTCTTCTCCATGCTCAAAAAGAAAGTACTAGAAGAAATAACTATTTGCTGTAGCATTAACAAAGGCCTAAACCAGTTATGGTTTTGCTGCTTCTGTAGGCTGAGTTCATTACAAAAGTGTGGATCTCTGCATTCTTCCGATCAGCAGTCAGTGTACCAACATATTATTATCCCCTATTTCAGAAATTCCCTCTGGATACCATTAATGCATCCATCCCAGTGATCCCAGTACTTTATCATACCCCACTGAATGGACACTTTTTGCAGCCAGAAAGAACGAAAATGCGGCCACTGAACTACTGGAAAATCAATTCTTTCATCTATTAACTTCTTGGCTTTATAAACCACACCAATAACCAGACAGACTCAATAAGGCTTCTTTCCTTTGCCTTATCATCTGTTGGTTTTTCCTTATTTTTACCCAAATAGGTTAAGTTCCTATCAAAAATCTGCTATTTTTTCCAGTTAAATACCACATGTGTCTTTGTTCAGAGAAAGACATCAATAAACTTCTTGTTCAACCTCTTACATCTGCTTCCCTTTCATTGCTAGATATTCTTCTAAAGCATGAACCAGTTATTCTACATGGAAGCTGTGCAAAATAACTGACCACTATTGCACCCATGACAAAAAAATATTTGAAAAAGTAAAACTAGAACAACTAATTCTGACAAAACTAGTAAGAAACCCCCCCTTAAAATGCAAATGGAAAAGCAATTTACTGCAAGTATCACAAATTCCTGAGCTAATAAGTCACAGTAGCATGTGACATTTCAATTACTTTTATTAAGTTGACATTTAGGCTGTACTTACCCGGTAGCTGAAAGGGACTGGATGGTCCAGAGCTAGCTGGGGAGCTCGGGTAAGTGCTGCTGGCTGGAGAAGGTGGATAGGGACTGTTTGGTGAAATGGAAAATGGAGTGCTGTTGGGTTGCTGGAAAGAGTCTGGAAATGTCGCGTTGTGTGGCATGTGTGGTTCGTTGTGGCTTAGGTTCCTGAACTGGACTAGTAGACTGTGCTGCGGATTGAATTCACTATGTCTAGGCACTAACACTGGAGGTAGAACTGGAAACAAAAGACAGATAAACTCAGATTAAAAACAGAGATAGAAGGAGAGACAAATAACATGTTGTTCTGCTCACCCCAGAAATTTCAACACTAGCTGGGGTGGAAAGAGGAGTAGGGGATTCATCTGTGATGCCTTTACCCCATCCTCTCTCCTTTATCTTTTTACATTATCCTTCATGGAAGACTCAAACTCTACTCTTGCAAAACCAGAGCAAACTTACATTTATTTCATGCAACTGGACCTTTTTTTAAGAAAAAAGCAGTTTACATGTGGCACATACCAAAGTACTGATTTAGAGGTGCTAAACTGTCCTGGTTTTGGCTGGGATAGAGTTAATTTTCTTCCTACTCTCACTGTATGTGTACATTATCAACTGAGTAGAAATGGAAATACAGTCTTTATTACTATAGCTTAACTATATAGTTACACATAGTCCTTTCTTACTGAAGACAAACGAAATCTATACTACAATACAACTATTGCTAAGCTGGAGTTTTAACTCTTAAATTCAAGACTGCTGGAGTCTGGAATCCAAGTGCTAAAGTAGAGCACTTGAGCACTACAGGTGGTTGCAGTACGTTACAACCATTTTGTGGAACAACAGAAGCAACTTTTCACTGTACTTTCCAGAGCAACATACTCCACCTCTCCCACTCGTAACCACAATGCTCCTCACCTTCTCCCATGGCAATGTGCCCTAACAGCAGACTTGCTACCTGACACAAACCTGGTACCTTGCTCTAACTGAGCATCACTCTTGGTTCTGTTCAGCTCTGCTGCCTGCTGCTGGGAACTCAAGTCCCACCTGACTTGATGAACGCTACATCCTAGAATTCATTTTTTTTCTTCTATCTCCTCAATCTGTGTCACTCAGTGATGAAATATTAAGCTCCTAAAAGGTTATAAACCTCCTTGCAAAGACTGAGGGTTTTAAACAATTTTGTCAAAGAAACCAAAGTCTTTTGATCACTGCTTTCTGCTTTATTACAGTTGAGGACTTTGCCATTAAGTTTAAGGTTAACGGGCTTAAGAGATCTGTTGGAAAAGCATGATTTACCACAAAGAAAAAACAGCTAATACAGAATGGACAACACACCTCCCCCAAGCCCCACAAGAAAAGTACACTTGGAACATTATTCCTCTTCCAAACTCCCTCATACACCAAACGTAGTTTGTTATACAGCACTGGAGGAGGAAGTGAACAGTAAGTGGTTCCTAGTGTTTTTAAGACAGCCATGTTCAAACATACCTGGGCTCTCCACCCTCTTATAGTGGTATGGATTGATGCAGACTTCCTTCTGTTTAGATCCAAAAGGAAATTCACAAATATCCAAAGGCTTCAGCTCATGATGACTTTGTAGATCAGGCCAACGCCAAACACGACAGTAAATGACATGGGGAAGGCCCTTTCTGTGAGAAACTTGAAGTCGTCCATCTAAAGAGCGGGGGATAGTAACGCACTTGCTGGGCTGTCCTGGACTGCTCAAGGCTTTCTCCAGTTCTTCCATAGCACCCTTTTTCTTCTTCAGCTTTTTAACCAAAGCGTCAACAGCTTTTTCTGCCCATTTTTCCTCTTCATCTCCTTGTTTCCAGCCCAACAGACGCTTTACAGCTGGGCTAGTAAAGGAGAACAAACTGGCCATTGACGTCATTTGACACAAGTCTTCAAAAGGTCTGTTGGGTTTTGTCTGTTGGGTTTTTTTGTTTATTTGGGGTTTTTTTCAAAGAAATGTCAGTTATTGCCACTGATGAGCTGCACTAGTTCTTGGAGGCCAACAAATGAACATATAGACGTCAGTGATGAAGTCTTCACATCAAAATAACGATCGATTCCTCCAATTCAGTTCTATGAAACAGATAAGTTAACAAGGAATTAGTAAACAAGATTGTGGTAAAACAAAAAAGCAGATATGATTCTACATTAAAAAGAATCCCTGTTTCAACCCTAGCCATGGCACCTGATTTTATTTCAGAACAACATCCCAGAAGCACAAGGACCTGACTCCAAAGCTAAACCAAGTAAAACATGATCAGAGTCCCCAACTCCTGCATTACTGATCAGTGGAGGAAAGGTCAGCCAAGGCACCAAAAGGACAGCATGGTTTCTGTTAGCATTCTTTAAATAAATGATTTTCCTTCATAAAACAGTCTTGGGGAATATACTTTAAAACTGGTACTATATCCCTGTCATAGTGCTTCACCAGAAGACTTAAACTCGTGATGAAGAAACAAGGAGGCACAGTGGAACGAGTAGTTCCACAGCCAGTACTGCACTGAAGCACTCAAATGGACCTTTATTATCCAAAAGGAGAAAATATGAAAGCATCTGCTTGCTCTTGAGCTCCAATTTGGTACCTCATGCTTTTTGAAGAGTGTTAAGAAAAAAAATGAGGAAGAAGCTGTAAGATAACTACAAGGAAAACAAAAAACAATTGAAAGAAAACCCCATTAAACCCCCCCCAAAGCAGCCCTTCCCAGCCACTCAAAGGTGATCAACCTTTTCAGCTGCGGCTATTTTTATGCTGCACTTCCTTGTATCTTTTAAGAAGAATATTTGAAGCGCTGGATATTTTTAGCCTTTGGCACAGAAAGAAGTGTTTTCTTTTCCCCAGCAAAAGAAGGGGGGAGTCACGGTGGAGTAAATACTGTGACCTTTACTACGAACTGCCGCAGAGAGGAGAGGAGCAGAACAACACTGTGCAACTCAAGCAGCGCTCATGAATGGTGATGTTTTCTACCACTCACCAGCTCTAATGCAAATCCTCCCCCCACCGATTTAAGGAGTACCGATGACAAGAGGAAATGATGTGCTGTGGCAACGCACTGATAAGAACTTGTAAAATCCCTTGTGAATACTAAATAAGCAAGTATAGACAATGAGCAGCTGGCAAAAAGCAAGAGCAGAGCTAAGAGAAAGGATGTCAATAACAAAAGATGCTTCCTTTCTTGCTACAGAGACTGCCAAACAACATTGTCTCTCAACTTTTGATAAACCGTGGTGAATTAGAACACCTAACATAGCCCGAGACGCCAAATCTGCACATAAGAGAAAGGTGTGTGTTGGGGGGAAGAAAGATTTAAGTTCCTCTGTGCTGGTTCTCTTAGATTGCTACCTTTGATCAAGATGATCTTTTTTTTCCTCTCATCTTTGATTAACTAAAAGTCATCTGATAAGGTTTCTCTTAGTGTCTAGGCACATTTACAAGCTTGCTCACACACATGGACAGGTATTTTACTCTAACAGAACCATGCATTAAGCATCATCAGTCAAAGATACAGCAAATATCCCTAGACAAAGCATTTATGTCCCACATGTAATCATCCTAAATTTTCTACTAGGGAGGTGGAAGGTGAGGAAAGCAGGGAACAAACCCAAGGACACTTGGCCACAATGAACAGTGTAAATTTAAAAACTTATAAACACTTTTCACAGGAAAAAGCCCATTTATTTCACACAGTAGCTTAATCCCATTGGTAATTCTTTGATTATTCAGCTTTGTTTCAAGAATATGGAAAAAAACCTGGGAAAACCAAACCAAACAAAAACTGTTTGAAGATCTCTTCCTAAGTTCTCATAAAATGCAAAATGAACAAAAAGAAATTAAGGGAACAGAAGTCTCCCACTGCTTCAGTAAAGCCTCAGAAGAAGGCACTGAAGAAAAAGAAAAGAAGAAGAACCCACAACCAATTATGTATCACAAGAAATAAGGACATGTCTGCACTTTAAGTATCATTTAGTTCCCCAGAACTATTACACATGAGAACCTTTGCACCCTTCAAAGTAACAGGAAACACATAAAGGGAGATAAACTTGGCCAAGAATGCAGACTAAATTTATTCTTTTAGTGAGGATAGAAGTTTACTGTTTTAAAAAGTAAAAGCTGTTTATAGTCACATTAAGTTGCTTCCAAGCCTTGCGCGCATTCAATAGCTGTAAGATATCAGCTATTGCTCACACCCCTAAGAAAGGAAATGAACCCACCTAGAATCTCAGACCAGAAAGAAGACAATTCAAAAGTTCTATTTTTGGTTCTCAGCTATGCTTTCAAAGAACCTTCAGCATCACCCAGGCAGAAGAGACACCAGAAATTTCTATAGTTGTTGAGCTCAGATGAGATTCTAAGAAACGCCTCGACTGTTGCCACCCTGATCTATTTTCCATTACAGCTGCCCCATCTATATTAAGCAATCAAGTTTGCAGATCTAGGATTCTATTCTATGATCATGTATAATTGTTTATTTTTTATTTAACACAACAGGATCATGCATCAAGTAGGAATGAAATTTTCCTGCTTGTATATCATTTCAACATCATTTACCCACAAGTATGCTCATGGAATAAACAAGCTAACAAAAGGCAAAGAAAGTTGGAACAGTTCTAAACTGATGCTTTGCAGTAACTAGGATTTGGAGGGGAAGTGTCCAGAGAATTTTGACAAATGACTGTCCTATAAATGATGATTTTAGACATAGTCTGCTTGGAGTAAGTAACATAATTTAACTCTAAAACCTTTACATTCATCTGAATACCTAGTAACAAAACCAAACCTCGTAGAACAAGTATTCCAAAAGCACTGTTAACAGATTTGATCACAACTGTTTCAACTTCTTAAAAAAGAAGTTTCCACATACATGCTTGTACTATAACCACCGAAAAATGAGACTGCTGAAGCTGAAAATGTTAATGGCATTTGCTGGAAATCCATTCTGGCCACCCATGAGGCTTTCAAGACTCTTCTGCTGAAGCATATTTTCACCTGTTCAAGAAAAGCAAGGGCAAAAAAGAAACCCTGCGACAAACTACTAACAGACTTTGAGAAGCACAAATGACACTGAATTAAATCTCATTAAAAGCCTTTCAGAAGTTCATTCTGGAAGGTAGAAATACTGAAGGTTTACAGCTTTCGCTTTTTCTTAAGAAAGCAAAGTAGAATTAAAAAGCTTCATGAATTATTTGTAGACTTAAAGTGTTTCCTTCTTTGGAACTATTTAAGGCCACAGAGCAGCAGGTTCAGGCATTTATGTAGAAACTAAACATTTTCATGCAGAAATGGCAACTCCTGCAGGGTTTTAAAATATCTGAGCAGCATAAACCACATTTAGAACACATATTTGTATTTGATATCATTTCAGCATCTAATTTTTGAAAGGTTTCTCAGTAACCATGCATCTGCTAGGAACACCATCATCAGATCATCTATATTTACAATCAATTTCTTCCGAGATTTTAAAAGTGCACCTTATGAGCTGTGATTGCAGTACAACAGTGTGTCACCAACACTTGAGCACAGAAACAAATGCTTTAGAGTCACATTTTCATTCATAGTGTTGCACAAATTACATGTATTGTGGCACCTCTAGACCCAGCTGGTAACAGCTTTCATGGGGGGAAAAGAGCTTTCTTAACTTTCCTTAAGAGGCAGAGGGGCTATTATGCATTACCTGCTTTTATTAAATAACTTTTCAGCTGAGCTACAAGAGAACATCAGCTGAAAAACATGTTATTACATTTAAAATAAAGCAAAAGTTACAAACACTCTAAAGAGTGAGCGTAATGCATTGCATGGGGTAGCATGAGGGGGCTGTTAACAGGTGAGTATAAAAGGAAGTAAATGCTGTATCAAAACTGGACTTTGGGGCATGCATTATTTATATGTTTAAAGTTCTTGGTAATGACTGAAGCAAATGGAAGGAAACTAGTTGTGTGAACAGATCCATTGTTAAACCCCCTTCTTCATAACTCATCAAGGTAGCTATATACACACAAATTGGGCTAACAGCAGAACTTATATTTCAGTTGTGAAGATGGGAGGAAGAGACTACCTTTCATCTACCATCACAAACACTAAGCAACTCAACTACTTTTTGGTTCCTCTTCTGAGATTTTCTTAGCCTATTATATCAAACCAACAAGTTTGGCAGATAAATTTGATTCACTATCAAGGAATCTCTTTCTGGCTAAAAGGGCCTGAGCAAGACTCGCAGCAGAACAGATCAATATAAAATTAAATGCAGTGTATTTATTTTAATGAGCTGCACTTTTTATGTAACATGTTCTGCCATCGATTCCAAACTAATTTCCCACCTGCAAAATCTATATTTAAAGTATCATTAACCAAGCAGGCCATCACCCCCAGCAGTGTGGCAAGGGATAATGCTTTTTACAAGGGTAAGAATAAAATGGGGAACAACTACACAGTCCTCATCTTTCCCTACTGCCAATACTAAGCTTGTATTGCAAATGTACGAGCACTATTCTCCTCCTGCTTAATTTACTTGTTTGCAAATTAAGACAGCTTCCTGTAGCACCATACCCAGGCTGAACTAAGGAACCTCAGTGCTCATGATTAGAAGCTGCTTTGAGACTCAATTTCAGAATAGAAACAAACCACCACTTATAACCAGCTACACAATTGGTAGTTCATTAGAGCTGCTGCAGATCTGCAGTTAAAACTGTGCTTAACTTTACTGCCTCTTCCAACTTCGAAACGCTCAAGTATTTTGACTCTACACACACATTATTATATACTCACACAGAATGCTCAGAAACTCAATTACAGCATATTATGCTGTATTCAGTCATCAGTATTTTCTTAAAAATTGCCTAAAACTACAACCTCACACACCAATTTCACCTGGTTTTATGAAGGTCCTTCTTTCTCTACAAAGTTCCTGACAGGGATTGCACTTTTATTATAGTTTTCCCAAGTCTATGTCTTACCTTGTAGCTCAGCACACAATCCCATGCAACAGCATGCACTAGAGCCTTTTCTTGACGACAAATACAGAAAACACGTTAGCTCCACAGTTTTCCCATATATACCAAAGATAAAATAAATCCCAAGGTTACACAGTGGTTAAAAACTTAAGTAATAAACCCAAAGGGCCTACATATCTCATATCACTGCCATAGCCCTCCAACAGAAAGGGTTTTTCTTCAATTATCCTATGCAACACCTTAGCCATGAAGCAGATCACCAGTGATATAACTATTTTTTTCCCCTCCTCCCCTTCAGGATAAGTAAAAGACGAAAGGAGATTTTATAAATGGTATCAAAAAGGAACTTGTGGTGTTTTCATCAGAACTGGGTTTGCATATCCAAATGCACATCCAGTTGACCAAAACCCATAAATGCTTTTATACCAGCACTAGATTTCTTTGCTTGAAACATGCCTTGTAAGGCAATATATTCTAAGTAATACTACATGTAAACAAGAACAGAAGGGAATTGTCTGGTATCTTCAAAACTTTTACTAACCATGAACTGTTCTCCAAACACAAAAATGCACTGACAACTTCAGACATGGCTTTCTCACACAATGCTTGTTCTTTTCATTTCCACATCTGTACATCATCTAACACAGCTTAAAAAAAATGTAAAACTGAAGCATTTAGCTCTGTCAACTGAGAAGTATTTAACTAGCACTCTCTTAAAGGAAACATCATAAAAACTCTGAGGCCAAGCACAAGCAGTAAGTAATACATTGTACATAGAAGTAGAAACATAAAAGCCAGATAGTAAAAGCAATGCTGCTCGTTTTTCTTAAAATCTTCTCAAAAATTACTGTTAAAATATAATACAAGTGATCATGATTTCTATCACAAAAGAGGTCCAGTAAGGAGTTCACTAATAGAGCTTTACTGCATTTCAAAAGTACCCTCACTCCCAACTGATGCCAAGAAAACCTCAGAAAGAGTGTAACCAAAGAACAGAAAGGTCTGAATTTGGTCTGCATGATGGCAAAACTTGAGCTTAACTGTGATATAGAAGAGAAACACAGAAAACTTCCCATGCCTAAACAAAGTTAATATCTATTTCTTAAGGCATCTGCCTAGAACACAAAAATCCACCACTCCCATGGCCCTGGTGTCTGCAGCTACTCTAATTACTGAGCAATTAGCTTTTGTAGAAGTTCTCAAAACCTACAAATTCCATCTCTGAACCAAAATCTCTCTCCCTTAAGTGTTTTGTCAGATCTGTACATTTTCTCACACTTCTGTTTCTGCTAATTGGCACTTTCCAACAGAAGCATTATGCTGAAAAATGCCATTACCAACAGTAATCAGCACGTCTGAAAGCCAGCCCTGAAACTGCCTCATGTTTTTAAGGTTAAGATCTACTCTAACCACAGCAGATAGCTACAAGTTAGCATCCCTTTCTTAGTTAAAAATCACACACAAGAGCATTACTGAATTTCACTGAACATGAAAACAAAAGCCTATGTCTCCATTGTTAGGTTGGTGGACACAGACAAGCAAGGAGGTGATTAGAAATGACCTCAGTTCTACACCTGCAGGAAAAAACTGGCGAAAAAAAGGTTATCTTATACTTTTCACGAATCCTAAAGTATGTTAAAAAATTAAACTGAACAAACCCTTCCAAAAACGTTGATGTTCATATGCAAGACCTTCATTAAAGAACAAGATCCTAAGATGTGAATTAGCCAACAAAAAGCATAACCTGAAAGAAGAGACTGTACAATTTCATGAAGCTTTGAAAGAGGGGAAGAAAAATAAAGATGTATGTGTGTGTGCGTATACACTTCCACTCCATCTGAATCGCATTAAGGCTGTGACAAGTTTACAAAAGCTACAGGATTGGAGGGAACACTGACAATAGTAATTCAACCAGCTTTCCCCCCACACCCCCTTTGCACAGAATGAATGAATGGCAAAGTATTCTAAATTTGTCAGTTTGTGACATGCACTGACCCAGAATTCAGAGACACTACTTCATAGTTGGTGTATCAGTAGCAGCGATCCTGACAAAGATCCTCTGTCGGGGATGACAGTCCTGGCAGGCTCAACCTTGGTGGTAGGTCAGCAGGGATACAGACTTGGCAGGCGGCGGGCTGCACCTTGCCAACCCACGCTGGTCAAGCGCGCTCAAGTGCCAGCCAAACCTTTCTACGTGGTCACAGGAACACGGCTAAAAAGGCTTCCAGAAAACAGGGCAGGAACTTGCACTAAGACTAATGATAACTGCAAAAGTCTTAAATGACTGTTCAACTTGCTTTTAATGAGCTGTTTATCAATGTTAGCCATGAACTATCTGAAGTGTTTTCAGCTCACACAAGAACACATCTTTTAATGCTGTGCTCCCTTACCTGTTGCTATTAAAAAATATTGAAAGATCTTTGAGGAAGAAATATGAACACATTAATTTTGGCAAATCTATCATAGACATTAGCAGAAACTTGAATTTTGATTAAAAAAACAAACCAAACAAAAAAGCGGCTCAACTGGCAGGGAAGGAAGATACAGGGACTTGCACAGAATTGCCACAGCAGTATTTCTGCAGGTATGTAACTTAGCCAAGAGCAACAAAGGAGTTCTTAAGAGTTTTCTTTAGCGAATTATAAAGAAAATATAGAGGACATTTTACTAAAATTAAAAGCATCCTCTGGAATATTAAAGATCACAACCTAAGTTGCAAAACCCACTTGAATAAACCCCAAAAGTTGCTTAACAGAGTGTGCGTACTGTATCTTGAGACAGAGTTTCTTTGAGCTCAGATAATATTCTATCATCACAAAAACTCTGCCCAGGAGATCACCCATTCAAGGTGCAAGATTAAAAATTGGACTTCATAACCAGAACTAAGTAGTACAAAGTCCACAGTTCCTTCAGATTCCATCAGAGGTTAAAATTCCAAACCTCAGACAAAATACACCCACCACAGCTGTGTGCAGCATCATAGCAGCATGCCCTTTGGTTGTGATCTTTTGTCATCGAGAGAAAGAAATGCAGATGAAGCCTCTCTTCCTCTTTTCCCACTTCTCATCCCCACCAGGACTGTCCATCTTGGGCTTCCACTAGGAAAGTTTTCTAAAGAAAACAAGAAAATTCCTCTCTCAAGTGTATTTTGTCCACATTGGAAAGGAAAGGAAAGCTTTGACAAAGGCAGGTACCCCGATAAGCACATGGTTTGTAAGAGTTTGGTTTTGTTTGCAAAAGTAAGTGCTATTAAGCGCTGAGCAGCAATTTCAAGGCCAAGCGAGCAATTTTAATATCAGCGGTAAGAGTAAACCACTATCAAACGGTAGGGATTAAGACATTAAATCCAACAGCGCTCTACACACAGACAGGGCACTCTCAAAAGTTACAACACACTAATTATGAAACATCTTCAATTAAGTTATTTGCTGCTGCTATTAACTTCCACTACCACCAGCTGCCAACTTCATAAAGTATTGCATTACTTTTGATGAGCACGGGCACATGACTGCAACACTGTTTCCACCTTTTTTCTCCCCCTTCTCTTCAACCTAATTCTGTGATTCCTCAATTATCGGATAGATATTCCATAACTGGGATATACAACGATGTTAATTTCAGGTTTGAGTATTATTAAGCCACTGACAGAAGGTAAAATCAACTGAAATTAACAAAGGCATGAAAACCAATAAGAGATTTCATCTAAAACCATCACATACTGACGATCTGATTTCCCCTGACAAGGCAAAACTCAGAGGCTGATGCAAATGTTGACAGTTATTTCTTGGAGGTTTTGTGAAAGCCCAGCTCATTCACTGAGTAAAATCCCTAAATCCCTACAGATCCCACCAAAACATTCAATGACTATTACTGAACCTATTCAATAATATATTCAACAACTACTGCAGAATCAGTTCTTCCCTACCTTATTTTAGTAAGAAATACCTTCATTCAACGAGTCTCAAGTCCCACCAGAAGCTACCCAAGTGGAACAGCACACAGATCACTTGATTCCCAGTCTTGTGCTTCAAACCGCAAGACCATATTTCCTCTATTAAGTTTACAACCCACAGAAAACAAAAATTGCCATTCTAAATCACTCGGGCGGCCCATCTGTTGTCAGGCAGCTGTCAGGGCTGGGTGCACGCAAGGGAAGGCCGAGGTGGACAAGTGCGGGTGCCCCACCATCGCCTCCGCGGGAAAGCGCCTCTCTTTCCCAAGGGATCCGAAACATGTGGAATTGTTCCTCTCCCCTTTCCTTGGGCCAAGGCCTTGCTCCAGCCGGGAGCAAGCTCCACGTCTTAAATAAATAATAAATAAATAAAAAGAGAAACAAAAACCACCGAGGCTCTCATTAGCGTTGCAACAGTTCGCTCCTACAGTTACGTGCACAGACTTATTTTTATCAGCACCGAGCGTGTTTTAACAGCCCAGCAGCGCGATCCTGAGCTCCCCTTTCCCTCCCGCGGCTGCTCCTTCCTCCACACGCCGCTCACCCGCCGCCTCCCGCTCCCCCTCAGTCCGGCCCGGGACGTCCCAAAGCCCCGCACCGCCGGGGGAGGCCACGGCCCCGCTGTGAGTTTCGGAAAGGCCCTTTCCCCCACCCCGGGAACGCGAACCGCAGCCCCCCCGCCCCCCCCGGACCCACCCGACACGGAGCAGAGGCAGCCTGGCTCCACCGCGGCGGCGGCCCGGGGCGAGCGTCCGTCCGTCCGTCCGTCCGTCCGTCCGTGAGGCTGGAGGCAGGGGCTGGGCCGGCCGCCCGCCCGCCCGCTCAGCAACAAAACTTTATTGGGAGCCCGCGGAGGGGGACAGCGGCGCGGCGGCGCCGGCGGGGCCAGCGCCGGGACCCGGATGTGCGTGAGGGGCGGAGCCAGCGAGCGGGCGGGAGCCTGCGCCACCCCGCGCATGCGCCATGCAGACGGGAGAAGGCAGACGCGGCGGCAAGGGTTTGCGGGGGTCTGGCGTGAACCCGCCAAACAAAGTGAAATAGAGAAAAGAAGAACCGTGCGGGGGCTGTTGTCGATAAAACAACTTATCCCGAGGCAGAGGGATAAAAAGTTGACCTGAAGATCAGTGCGGTCCCGCTGTGGCCGCTTATGAAACGCCTCTGGCGGGGTCGATCGAAGGCCCCAGTGGCAGCCGAGGGGTGGAAGCCGCGATGGCGGCGCTGCAGGGGCTGAGATGCAAGGGCAGGGTTGAGGGGAAGCAGCGGGAAGGGCCTGCGGGGATCCAGCTTGTACCCGCAAAAGAAGATGAAATAGAGAAAATATAGAAGTGTAGGGAGTTGTAGGTGAAAAAATAACTCACCTGAAGACGCAGGGATAGAAAATGTGCTGCAAAATGAGCGCGGTACCGCAGAGACCCCTTTCGAAACGCCGCTGCCGGAGCCTCATGAAGGCCCCAAGGGTCGGCGCTGCAGGGCCTGAGGTGCAAAGGCTCGGCCGGGCTGATCGAAGGGCTGAGCCTGGCTGAGGGCATGCAGTGGGGGGGGCCTGCGCGGATGCGGCTTCTACCAGCAAAACCAAGTGAAAGAGAGAAAAAATAGAAGTGTTGGGGTTTGTTGATGAAAAAACAACCCACCCTGAGACAAAGGGATAAAAAATACACCACAATATCAGCGTGGTCCTGCAGTGACCCCTGCGAAACGCCTCTGCTGGGGGGTATTGAAGGCCCCAGTGGCAGCTGAGGGGTGAAGGCTGCGATGACCAGCGCTGCAGGGGCTCAGATGCAAGAGCTGGGGAGAGGGATGTGGTGGGGGGGACTGGTGGGGCTGAAGTTCATACCCACAAAGTGGCATAGAGAAAAAATAGCAGTGTTGGGGGTTCTACACGAAAAAAATAACTCACCCCAAGAAGGAGGGATAAAAAAAGGGATAAAAAATGTACCTGAAGATCAGTGCAGTCCCACAGTAAACCCTTATGAAATGCCTCTGCTGGGGCCTATTGAAGGACCCAAAGACAGCCAAGGGGTGAAGGCTGCGAAGGCCTGGAGGCCCCAAAGGGAGCTGAGGGCTGGAGCTCACTTGCGCTGAAATAGATAACAAAACCAGTTGTCTATTCAAGGGCCTCATATCGCAGGGCAGGACTAGCAAAGTCCTGTTTCACTTAGAGAAGACGAGGTACCTTACAGCAGTGTGTGAAGGCTGAACAATGTTCAGTTCTGCTCCTCGCTTGCTTCAGTTGCAGGTGGAACTGCTCGACACAAGGCTGAGGCCTGAGCTCTGATAGCACTGCGAAAGGCAGCGCGTGTGCAGTGCTGACAGTTGGAAGTGGATGCGGCAGGGAGGGCAGGGCTGGGCTGATGGGACACTCGGGAAGGGCTGGCATAGCCTGAGGGGACACAAGCGGGTGGGCCTGGGGGGATCCAGCTTGTAGCCACAAAAGAAAGTGAAATAGAGAAAAAAGCGAAACATTTGGGGGCTGTTGTCAAAAAAACAACTCACCTCAAGATGGAGGAATAAGAAATCTAACGCAAGATGAGCGCAGTCCCACAGTGACCCCTTATGAAACGCCTCTGCTGGGGCCTATTGAAGGCCCCAAAGACAGCCAAGGGGTGAAGGCTGCGACAGCTGGCACTGCAGGGGCTGAGATCCAAAGGCTCCGCTGGGCTGATCCATGGGCCGGGCTGAGGGGACAGGGTGGGAAGGGCCTGCGGGGATCCAGCTGTACCCGCAAAACCAAGTGAAATGAGTTAAAAATAGGAGCGTTCAGAGCTGTTGAAAAGACCACGATCCCCAAGACAAAGGGATATAAGAAATGTACCTCAAGAGCAGCGCAGTCCCACAGTGAATCCTTATGAAACACCTCTGCCGGGGTCTATTGGAGGCCCCAAAGGCAGCCGAGGGCTGGAGCTCACTTGCGCTGAAATCGGTAACAAAACCAGTTGTCCATTCAAAGGCCTCATATCGCAGGGCAGGCCTGACAAAGTCCTGTTTCCCTTACAGAAGACGAGGTACCTTAGAGCAGTGTGTGAAGGCTGAACCATGTTCAGTTCTGCTCCTCACTCACTTCACTCGCAGGTGGAACTGCTTAACACAAAGTTGAGGCCTGAATCTGCTGATAGTGAGACATGTAAAGCATGCACAGTGCTGATGGGAGGAAGCGGGTGCAGCGGGAAGGGCTGGGCTGGGTTGGGCTGATGGTACACAGCGGGAAGGGGCTGGGGGATCTGGATTGTACCCGCAAAAGAAAATGAAAGAAATTAAAAAGTGTTGAGGGCTGTTGATGAAAAAACAACTCATGCGAAGACGCAGGGGTAAAAAATGTACTGCAAGAGCAGTGTGGTTTCACACTGACCCCTTTGAAACGCTTCTGTTGGGGCCTATTGTAGGCCACAAAGGTAGCCAAGGGGCGAAGGCTGCAACAGCCGCCGCTGCAGGGGCTGAGATCTACAGGCTCAACTGGGCTGATCCAAGGACCGGGCTGAGGGGACAGGGTGGGAAGGGCCTGCGAGGATCCAGCTGTACCCGCAAAACCAAGTGAAATGAGTTAAAAATAGGAGTGTTGAGGGCTGTTGAAAAAACAACTCGCCCCAAGACAAAGGGGTAAGAAATGTACCTCAAGAGCAGCGCAGTCCCACAGTGAATCCTTATGAAACACCTCTGCCGGGGTCTATTGGAGGCCCCAAAGGCAGCCAAGGGCTGGAGCTCACTTGCGCTGAAATCGATACCAAAAGCACTTGTCTTTTCAAGGGCCTCGTATCGCAGGGCAGGACTGGCAAAGTCCTGTTTCCCTTAGAGAAGACGAGGTACCTTAGAGCAGTGTGTGAAGGCTGAACCACGTTCAGCTCTGCTCCTCACTCGCTTCACTCGGAGGTGGAACTGCTTAACACAAAGTTGAGGCCTGAATCTGCTGATAGTGAGACATGTAAAGCATGCACAGTGCTGACGGGAGGCAGCGGATGCGGCAGGGAGGGCTGGGCTGGGCTGAGGGGACACGGCGGGAGGGGTTGGGATAGGCTGAGGGGATGTGGCGAGAAGGGGACACGGTGGGTGGGTGGGCCTGGGGGAATCCAGCTTGTACCCACAAAAGAAAGTGAAATAGAGGAAAAAGCGGAACGTTTGGGGGCTGTTGTCAAAAAACCAACTCACCTCAAGATGGAGGGATAAAAAATTTACCACAAGATCAGGGCAGTCCCGCAGTGACCCCTTATGAAACACCTTTGCTGGGGTCTATTGAAGACCCCAAAGGCTGCCGAGGGCTGGAGCTCGCTTGCGCTGAAATTGATAACAAAACCAGTTGTCTATTCAAAGGCCTCATATCGCAGGGCAGGACTGGCAAAGTCCTGTTTCCTTTACAGAACATGAGGTACCTTAGAGCAGTGTGTGAAGGCTGAACCACGTTCAGCTCTGATCCTCACTCGGTTCACTCGCAGGTGGAACTGCTCGACACAAGGCTGAGGCCTGAGCTCTGATGGCAGCGAGACACGTAAACCATGCACAGTGCTGACAAGTGGAAGCGGATGCGGCAGGGAGGGCAGGGCTGGGCTGATGGGGCACTTGGGAAGGGCTGGAAGAGGCTGAGGGCACGCAGTGGGTGGGCCTGGGGGGATCCAGCTTGTAGCCACAAAAGAAATAGAGAAAAAAGCGAAACATTTGGGGGCTGTTGTCAAAAAAACAACTCACCTCAAGATGGACGCTAAGAAATGTACTGCAAGAGCAGCATGGTCCTGATGTGACCCCTTATGAAACGCCTCTGCTGGGGCCTATTGGAGGCCCCAAAGACAACCAAGGGGTGAAGGCTGCGACAGCCGGGGCTGCAGGGGCTGAGATCCAAAGGCCCAGCTGGGCTGATCCAAGGGCCGGGCTGAGGGGACAGGGTGAGAAGGGCCTGCGGGGATCCAGCTGCACCCGCAAAACCAAGCGAAATGAGTTAAAAATAGGAGTGTTGAGGGCTGTTGAAAAAACAACGCGTCCCAAGACAAAAGGATAAAAAATGTACCACAAGAGCAGCGCAGTCCCACGGTAAACCCTTATGAAATGCCTCTGCTGGGGCCTATTGGAGGCCCCAAAGGCAGCCAAGGGCTGGAGCTCACTTGCGCTGAAATCGGTAACAAAACCAGTTGTCCATTCAAAGGCCTCATATCACAGGGCAGGCCTGGCAAAGTCCTGTTTCCCTTACAGAAGACGAGGTACCTTAGAGCAGTGTGTGAAGGCTGAACCATGTTCAGTTCTGCTCCTCACTCGCTTCACTCAGAGGTGGAACTGCTCGACACAAGGCTGAGGCCTGAATCTGCTGATAGTGAGACATGTAAAGCATGCACAGTGCTGATGGGAGGAAGCGGGTGCAGCGGGAAGGGCTGGGCTGGGTTGGGCTGATTGGACACAGGGGGAAGGGGCTGGGGGATCTGGATTGTACCCGCAAAAGAAAATGAAAGAAATTAAAAAGTGTTGAGGGCTGTTGATGAAAAAACAACTCACGCGAAGACGCAGGGGTAAAAAATGTACCGCAAGAGCAGTGTGGTTTCGCAGTGACCCCTTTGAAACGCTTCTGTCGGGGCCTATTGGAGGTCCTAGAGGCAGCCAAGGGGTGAAGGCTGCGACGGGCAGTGCTGCAGGGGCTGAGATCCAAAGGCTCAACTGGGCTGATCCATGGGCCGGGCTGAGGGGACAGGGTGGGAAGGGCCTGCGGGGATCCAGCTGTACCCGCAAAACCAAGTGAAATGAGTTAAAAATAGGAGCGTTCAGAGCTGTTGAAAAGACCACGATCCCCAAGACAAAGGGATATAAGAAATGTACCTCAAGAGCAGCGCAGTCCCACAGTGAATCCTTATGAAACACCTCTGCCGGGGTCTATTGGAGGCCCCAAAGGCAGCCAAGGGCTGGAGCTCACTTGCGCTGAAATCGGTAACAAAACCAGTTGTCCATTCAAAGGCCTCATATCACAGGGCAGGCCTGGCAAAGTCCTGTTTCCCTTAGAGAAGACGAGGTACCTTAGAGCAGTGTGTGAAGGCTGAACCATGTTCAGCTCTGCTCCTCACTCGCTTCACTTGGAGGTGGAACTGCTCGACACAAAGTTGAGGGCTGAATCTGATGGCAGTGAGACATGTAAACCATGTACAATGCTAACGGGAGGAAGCGGATGCGGCAGGGAGGGCTGGGCTGGGCTGATGGGACACGGCGGGAGGGGTTGGGATAGGCTGAGGGGACGCGGCGGGAAGGGGCTGGGAGATCTGGATTGTACCCGTAAAAGAAAGTAAAAGAAATTAAAAAGTGTTGGGGGCTGTTGATGAAAAAACAACTCGCCCAAGACAAAGGGATAAAAAATGTACTGCAAGAGCAGTGTGGTTTCACAGTGACCCCTTTGAAACGCTTCTGTTGGGGCCTATTGGAGGCCCCAAAGGCAGCCGAGGGCTGGAGCTCACTTGCGCTGAAATGAATAGCAAAACCAGTTGTCTATTCAAAGGCCTCATATCGCAGGGCAGGACTGGCAAAGTCCTGTTTCCCTTACAGAAGACGAGGTACTTTAGAGCAGTGTGTGAAGGCTGAACCACGTTCAGTTCTCCTCACTTCAGTTGCAGGTGGAACTGCTCGACACAAGGCTGAGGCCTGAATCTGGTGGCAGTGAGAAATGCAGCGCATGTGTAACGCTGATGGAAGTGGGTGCAGCGGGAAGGGCTGGGATAGGCTTAGGGGACACAGCAGGAAGGGGCTGGGGGATCTGGATTGTACCCGCAAAAGAAAATGAAAGAAATCAAAAACTGTTGCAGGTTCTTGATGAAAAAACAACTCACGCAGAGACGCAGGGATAAAAAATTTACTGCAAGAGCAGTGTGGTTTTGCAGTGATCTCTTCCAAATGCTTCTGTCGGGGCCTATTGAAGGCCCCAAAGGCAGCCAAGGGCTGGAGCTCACTTCCGCTGAAATCGATAACAAAACCAATTGTCTATTCAAAGGCCTCAGATAGTAAGGCAGGCCTGGCAAGTTCAGCTTTTCCCCTTACTCGCTTCAGTTGCAGGTGGAACTGCTCAAGACAGGGCTGAGGCCTGAACTCTGATGATAGTGAGACATGTAGCTCATGCTCAGTGCTGACGGGAGGAAGCAGATGCGGCAGGGAGGGCTGGGCTGGGCTGATGGGACACTCGGGAAGGGCTGGAATAGGCTGAGGGGACGCAGCGGGTGGGCCTGGGGGGATCCAGCTTGTACCCACAAAAGAAAGTGAAATAGAGGAAAAAGCGAAATATTTGGGAGCTGTTGTCAAAAAAACAACTCACCTCAAGATGGAGGGATAAAAAGTTTACCACAAGATCAGGGCGGTCCCGCAGTGACCCTTTATGACACACTTCTGTCAGGGCCTATTGGAGGCCCCAAAGACAGCCAAGGGGTGAAGGCTGCGACAGCGGCTGCTGCAGGGACTGAGATCCAAAGGCTCAGCTGGGCTGATCCAAGGGCGGGGCTGAGGGGACAGGGTGGGAAGGGCCTGGGGGGATCCAGCTGTACCCACAAAACTAAGTGAAATGAGTTAAAAACAGGAGTGTTGAGCGCTGTTGAAAAAACAACGCGTCCCAAGACAAAAGGATAAAAAATGTACCACAAGATCAGTGCAGTCCCACAGTGAGCCCTCATGAGGGTGCCTGTGCTGGGGCCTATTGGAGGCCTCAAAGGCAGCCGAGGGCTGGAGCTCTCTTGCACTGAAATCGATAACAAAACCATTTGTCTATTCAAAGGCCTCATATCGCAGGACAGGACTGGCAAAGTCCTGTTTCCTTTATAGAAGACGAGGGTACCTTAGAGCAGTGTGTGAAGGCTGAACCATGTTGAGCTCTGCTCCTCACTTGATTCACTCATAGGTGGAACTGCTCGACACAAGGCTGAGGCCTGAGCTCTGATGGCAGTGAGAAAGGCAGCGCGTGTGTGGTGCCGATGGGAGGAAGCGGATGCGGCAGGGAGGGCTGGGCTGTGCTGGGCTGATGGGGCACTCGGGAAGGGCTGGAATAGGCTGAGGGGACGTGGTGGGTGGGCCTGGGGGGATCCAGCTTGTAGCCACAAAAGAATGCGAAATAGAGAAAAAAGCGAAACATTTGGGGGCTGTTGTCAAAAAAACAACTCACCTCAAGATGGAGGAATAAAAAATTACCGCAAGATCAGCGCGGTCCTGCACTGACCCCCTATGAAACACCTCTGCTGGGGTCTATTGAAGGCCCCAAAGGCAGCCGAGGGGTGAAGGCTGCGACAGCCGCTGCTGCAGGGACTGAGATCCAAAGGCTCAGCTGGGCTGGTCTAAGGGCTGGGCTGAGGGGACAGGGGGGAACACGAGGGGATGTCGGGGGGCAGCAGGAATCCAGCTTGTACCAGAAAAAGTGAAATAGAGAAAAAATCGAAGCATTGGGGGCTGTTGATGAAAAAGAACTCACACCGAGACAGAGGGATAACAAATTTATCCCCAGATCAGCAAGGTTCTGCAGTGACCCCTCATGAGGATGCCTCTGCCGGGGCCTATTGGAGGCCCCAGTGGCAGCCGAGGGGTGGAGGCGGCAATGGCCGGCGCTGCAGGGGCTGAGCTGCAGCAGTCCCTCCTGCCCTGTGCCGTGTGGTGCCGTCCCAGCGCTGACACCAGCCCAGGGATCAGTGTTGAGGTTCATCACCTGAACCCTGATGGCATTGGGAAATTTAGCTTTAAGTGGGCACCAGGAACATCCACAATTAGGTCACAACCCAAAAGCTGCCTTCCTCAGAGAAGGCTGACTGGAGCCTGTGTCAGACACAGCACTGACCTAAACCAAATCCTGGTCTCATCCACCACAGAAATTCCTACAACATGTGTAGGAACAGGGAATATGAGGCAAAATCATCATCTCTGCGTAAACTTGTATCTCTGTTATAGGACATGTAACTGCTCCATTGTGCAGCAGTTAAAAGTCTGGTATACCGACTGCATCTGCCATGCCAACTAAATCTTGCTATCATCAAGCAGATTCCTTTTGGAGGAAAATATTCGAAACAAGTATAATGGAAAAGTAATTTTAGCTATAAATATGTATTTGTATATATGCACTTATAATTAAGCAAAAATGAAACCATATGAAAGCCTACGTTTTATTTATGTGAATTAAGAGTAAAACATCTACCAAAAAAAAAAAAAAAAAAAGACAAAAAAAGGAAAAGAGAAAAAAAAAAGAAAAGAAAAAACCTGGGGGGAAAAAAATCAAACCAAACCCCACAGTGTAAAGTTTGTAGAAAGAGGGAAAAATATCCAATGAACCAAACTGAAGTTTCCATTTCAAATATATCTGAGCTTTGAAGACATTTTCTCTTGATTCAAACCTACATGGCCTTGGTTATTTTTGAGGTAAACAGGAATATTTTGCACCAGTGTACTCTGATCAGATCTATACAGAGGTCAATTAATAGCCCAAGAGGATATCTCTACTGAAGTTCATGACAGTGGTGAAGGAGGAAAGCTTTGGTGTAATTCAGCCTCAGAACAGCGCTAACCTTTGGGGACTCCTCTGTATCTCTGCACCAGCAATTGTTCTGCTTTGGCCAGGCAGTCCAAAATATGGGACAAAAAAAACCAACAACTGTTGGTCTTCTTCCAAATCTTTTGTGTAACTTAATTAATAAACCAAGTAACAAACAACAAATTGGCAGCAGGCATTTTAGGTGTTGTTCATGTGCCAGCCATCGTGTCTCTGCAAAACAAAATGTTCTCTTATTGAGAAGTTACAAAACAGTTGTATACTGTCAGATGAATCTACAACGCAGAGCTCTGATGTGCTTCCTTGTGCAGAGGTTTTAGAGCTCCAGTGGTGAGGAAAGCTGAAGGTGTGCATGCAAGTGTATGGGAAAGGATGAGGAAAACTAAGTTTTCCAAAACTGAAGTTTTCCAAATGGTCTCAATTTTGAACTACAGGCAAGTTGGACATGTCTGCTTGCAGCACACCACTCAGAAAGCAGTGATTCTTAAGCAGAGTATACAGACTATTTTGGAGTATGGTAATAATGAACATGATCTACCAGCTAAAAAATAGTTTTCCTCTTCTTTTACGATCATTTTGTCATAGGCTAATGCTGAATGGGCAAATGTCTAAAGTCAAGTTATCTCAGTGAGACAGAGTAAAGGACAAAGTAAATGACATTGGTCATCTGATTATTCAAGTCCATATACGCTTAAAGTTACAATTAACACCACCTTCACCACTGTCTACTTCATATATGGTTTCCATCGCTTTAATCTCTACAGCCACTCTCCACTGGGTTCAATCTACTAACATACCAGTTCAGTGAAAGGCTTGCAACAAGGAGGCTCAGGGCATCCTGAACACAGTTTCCAGAAATCAAGTGATTTCACGAATTCATTAATTTCACAACTCATGGAACCATCAATCCTCTTTAGCATTAGCAAACCCAGATTTTCCAACACATAGACATGCAGCTGTGATGGTCCAAGGAGAAATGACGAGCTAACCTTCTACTTACCTGAATGTTTAATTACTAACTGTGTGTTCAGATTCTGTAGAGACAACTCCACGTGTCTATACTTTTGGTCCTGCCTTGTAAAGTCAATCAAAGTACCTGTCTTGCATTCCTTTACACACGATCTAATGGCAGTGAAGATGGAAAACTGCCTTTTCATAAACCAACATTACTGTAGATGTGTGTGCTGGAGCTACTATAGCCTTACAACCTGATCAAAGTACAAAACAATCAACAGAAGAACTATCACCAGTTTGTATCAGGCCTTGCATGGTTTAGAAGCAACCATGAAGTTCAACAAGTATCTTAAATTACATTATTTTGATGTTTCTCTCCAGATTTTGAATGCAATCTGTATATTTCTTTATGAGATTTTTTGTTTGGTTAGAAATGAATAGTTTGAAAATCGAATAGATTGTTTGAATTATAAGGAAATAGTCTTGGGGAGGGGAAAAAAAGTTGCTTTATTATGAAACTTTGGCCTTCCTGTGACTTCTAAAATGACTGCATTGTTCCACTTCATTCTCTGTCAGCTTTCTAAATTGCTGGGGAAGAAGGGGGAAAGCTCTTTATATATATATATATAAAACCAGTTATCATGCCTCTACCCACATCAAGCGTTTGCAGACCCACTTTCTACCTATGTTAAAAAACTCCTGCAGTGTGAAAGATGGCTTAGCTGTTTAAACCAAATCCAGTTTCAAAACAGGATTGGGGGAGATGGTTCGGATAGCTCAAGAAAGTTCCACTCTCACAGCTGTCAGCTGAGAAGAAATGGGGGAAGGGGGAAAGGCTGAGAAAGGAATTTGAAGGTTTTTTTGGCAGTGAAGAGAGGAACATGCCATCCCTGTTTGAAAAGTTTCAGGGTGGGAAAGGCTGAGGAGGGGCTAACATACTATACATACCTTTACGTATATTTTTGAGGCTGAAAACCAGTGTTATGTTTGAGCAGAGTTCAGCAAGTGGAAAGGGAGGTGGCATTGGCTCTGGCCATTTGGTTGTCTTAACCCTGCAAGTTACAGCAGACTGAGAACAAGGATGATAGATGCTAAGTGGCTGCCTCACAACAAGAAGGCAATACAAAGGTTGTGTACATTGCATCAGATATGTAAAAAAATGAAAAAACATAAAAGAGTTTAATGTCTGGAGGAAATATATGAAAGGTGTTTATCTACCAGGCCCTGGTGGTGTGGGCTCCTGTGAAGTTACACTTGCTCAAAGGCTCACAGCCTTTGAATGCCAGGAGGATAAATTATGTACCCTGTTATTGTTGCAGCCACACTTCTGGGTACCTTGCATGACTCAATTCACACAGCAGTACAGAGAAACTGTGTGTTTCTCAGAGAAAGAGAGAGAAGAATGAGTCTTGTTTCCTGAAGCTACAGGTACAAGACATTAACATGAAATTGTAGGCCAGGGGAGAGAAAGGCAAGCTCAAGTTATACTTCCCAGTGAGTCTAAAGCTGCAAACTCTTCTCAGGCTGGAAGAATAAATGAGATGAGACATGTAACTGAATGCTGGTACATCTATGGAGATGTTAGAAACAAAGACATTATATAAAGGTTTTGTAAGTTCAACTCCACCACATCTTTTCCCACTCTACAGAATAAAAATGTGGGTATCTTGGAGATGGTGTATCCAGTTTGACAGATCTGGGAGTAAACAAGGGGTGCAAAAGTGGACGTGCAATTCAAGAAATAAATGACTGAAAAACTAATAAAAAACCAAAGCAAAATTCCAAGAAGGGAAAAAAGACACTGCAGGAAGAGCCAGATGTGTAAGAAATGACTAAGAGAAGCCTCTGCCTGAGAACCGTTGCAAAGTCCACGTCAGGCTGTGAACCCTCTTCCATTGACACCTGTGGGTAGCGCTTGGTCATACTGCTGAATTGGATCTGCTTCTTGGAACAGGGGGTGGAAACCTTCCCAGAGGAATGGAAAAAATGTCCCAGCTGATTAACACAACGTAATAAACTGCTCTCACACAGGAAGCGATAAAGAATTTTAAATGCCACGTTTCCTTTGAATATTCCCCCAGTGTCGCTATTTTTCTGGACCATCCACCAGCTTATCCTCACCATTGCATCAGCAGTACCAAAGTCTGTAGTACTCTCAGTCTTCTAAATCAGTGATTTCCAACTGCTTCCAGAACAGGACTTCACAGTATAAGAACACTTTCTGGAGTCAGACTCCCACTACTAAGCACAGAGGATAGCCCCTGCCTCCTAAAAACTGTCTGCAGCAACCAGACAAAGACCTCTGGGTAGCCTCCTGGGTGTATTCTTCAATGTTATCGTAGAATCAGAGAATGGTTTGGGTTGGAAGGGACCTTAAAGCTCATCCAGTTCCAACCCCTGCCACCGGCAGGGACACCTTCCACTAGAGCAGGTTGCTCCAAGCCCCTGTGTCCAACCTGGCCTTGAACACTGCCAGGGATGGGGCAGCCACAGCTTCTCTGGGCACCCTGTGCCAGCGCCTCAGCACCCTCACAGGGAAGAGCTTCTGCCTAAAATCTCATCTCAATCTCCCCTCTGGCAGGTTAAAGCCATTCCCCTTTTTCCTATCACAACATGCCCACTATTATCGCCTGCATAGACCCAGTTTTTCCTGGGGCTTCTCACTCCCCAGCCCGCGTGCTGCCTTCTGAGGATGGTCCCTTTGGGAAGTGCCTGGCGTTTGGGTGGGATGCATTTTCACTTGGGGACACTAAGGAGATCACTGCAGCCTCACACTCAACATAATCATCAGCTGACAGAGTCATGAGCTGGAATTCCATTTCTTGCAGCAATAGTTGGGACCAACATCCACAATAACTGTGCACTGAAAACTTGTATTTGTGGCTCCATGGCCAAAACCACAGGAAAACTATTTTTAGCTCAACGGAGCTCTAAATAGTGGAAGCACTGAAAATTTAGCTCACATCATGGGCCAAATTCTTCCCCTGGTTACACCCACTCTATGGAGAAGCTTGAATATAATAAACAGAAACACTCTGAAACAGAAATTTAAGGGAAAAAAGAAAAAGGAAACTTTTCCTTCAGAGTAAAATCAGCATTTTAAACATTAAATGAAGAAAGGTACGCATCCTCCAGCATGTCCTCTGGGAATAAATGAAAGGAAAAAGGAACAGTTTGAAATAGAAGCCATCTATTACAATAATTGTACCTACTACGATAAAGGTAATTCATCCAACAATATGTGTCTGAACAATCCCTATAGCTAAAAACCATTCATTATGCAGATACTTTTGGCTTAGACCAAGGAAAAGGACACAGAGTTTATCTGTATCTTAACAGAAGACACAGCAGATGAGTGTAGCCTATGAGTAACAAACCAGGTTTTAATAGCCAGACCCACGCTTAATTACTCACAGGCCAACTTTCTAACAGCAGCTTTATCACCTCAGGATTTCACAACACAAAGCAATTAGTGATGGCAATGCCAAGTGCTGGAGCTTTCTCATGTAGGAACTGACAGGACCTGACTTTCTCCTTCTGGCTGTGTTCCTGCCCAGGTCCCCAAGTTACAGACGCTGGGCCTTCTGTTTAAACCTGTATTTAAATTTCGTGGCACACTTAGGGACATGGCTTTTTTTTTTTCCACCCTCATGACCAAATAGTTGGGTTTAATAATTTCCTGTACAGTATCAGGATCTGCATATACAAGCATAATAATGTCTATTATAAAATTAAAGTGCTCTTGGGCATAGTGTAGTGCAGGCTTTGGACAGCATGTTGCAAGCTGTTTGCTTCTCTTTTCCACTGAAATTGTATTTTCCTTTCTTTGCTTTTTGTTAGGAGAAAGGGAACTGGATCATTGTCTAAAATTAAACCTTTTAGAGAAGACAGTAAGATGAGAAAATCACAAAATAAGTTGATTTTTTTTCTCAAAGTAATAATAAAAAAGTTATTTTTCATTCACTATGAGTTTTCTTCCACTCTAAGCACTGCCCTATGGCATGTGCTTTAAAAGGAAATACAGGAAGGGAAATCAAAAGGCAAACAACACATCTGCAGCTTTGGTTCCCTTTTTGCAAATCTGAAACAAATTGGGATCATTGTTATTGTCTAAAAACCTTCATATGTAAAGGAAGAAAACCCATCAACTTCATAAATGCCTCAGCTGCTTCCATGGGCCCCATGTAAGGCACTGTCACTAAAATAGTTCACAGCCCTAATTACAATTCACCACATCTTGGGAATGACATTTAGGATTCTCAAGGCGCTTTTAGATAATTTTTAGACTCCGTGTAGAAGTTCAGCTGTCACGAAGTCGGTTTTATTCTGTAACAGATTTTATCCTTTGGAATGTTATGTTTGGATTGAGCTGGAGATATGGAAAAATACATGCAATATAGTTCGCTTACCCGACTGAAATACAACTCCTAAAACAAAGCTGCAACTTTTTTGTCCTTGAATGTTCTTATTCGAGCCTGTGCTTGCCTATAGCTATTTAGATTTGGGGGGAGGTAAGAGAAACTGCTCTCCCTTACTGCACTATTCCGACTCCATTAGTGTAGCCAGGGAGAATTCCTGCTCGCTATCCAGTAATTAAATAAATATTTAACATTGCAGGATTTAATTGGAATCCCAAAAGTTAACAATAGCCTCTGCTATCGGTGTCGCTATCTGCGGGGTTCTGTTTCCACAGGCATATATTTAGATCTCAGCCACGTCGCCCACTTGCATTACAAATAGTACAACAACCCCCCACCTCCTTTAAAAAAAAAAGAGAAGAGAAGAAAACAAACAAGAAGCTGAGTAGAATCTGGAGACTTTTATAAGTGACGCCATCTCCGCGAATCTCCTTCCCCCTGCTGCAAAGCGTACTTCAAAGCTTAACAAACCAAGTGGCAGGCAGGCGCTCGTAAGAAGAAAACAAAGCAAGAAGCAGTAACAAATGAACAGGGCTTTACCTTCCAGCAACTTACTGCAGCTCCATTTTCTGAGCCTTTATTTTTTTCCCTAGCTCCCTTCCAAGTGATTCCTATTCCTCTCTTCCTCGCATGCTGGTGGCGGGGAGGAGCCGAGGGTCCCCAGCACCGGATCGGGTAACACACCCAGCAGCACACCCAGAGCCGGCTGCAGAGAATTCAAATTCCCACTTTAGAAACTTTCAGCAAAACTTGTGTGTCAGGTCTATTTTTGCTTCCTTCCTTCATCCTGTAATAACGCTCCTCGCTCCGGTGCGACGCAGCCATCTTTTGTGCCGTGCCTTTCCTACAATCTGTAGATCAAAAGCTCTTTCCCGGTGTAAATCCCAGCTTTGCCGGAGCTGCCTGATCCCTTTTAGTGAATAGTTTATCTAGTTTGCAAAATGGGAACTATTACAATCGCAGTGTATTGACTCTTTGCATTTAGTCTATGCTCACAGAAAGAATGCAATCTGAATGCATTTAATGCAATTAATACATGTTTAATACATATATCTATATACAGATATAAACATATGTATACACACATTTAAGGCATTTACATGGTATGTCTGTGTGCACATGCAGACACACAAACCTCAAAATGGGCCAGTTTAATTAGGATAATGGCATTTTTCATGTAAAAAATGCAATTATAAAGCATGAATGATCTTCATGTCAGGCCTTCTCCATTTGCATTTTACCACTCTCTGTGTTATATACAAAGATGGCAAAAATGGAGACTAACATTGTAAGTCTGCATGCTCATGCTCTGTGAGTTCAACACAATAAAAGCCGATTAGTCTTGTTGACAACAGAGCTCACAGAGGTTTCAAAGTCCAGGAACAGTCTGACAGCAGCACACCCTGGGAGAACAATGTAAAGCAGAAAATAAAGTTCATGCAATTAGATGCTTAAAGAATCAAAGCAGTTCTTACTAAAATAATGAGAATATTATGATTATGTCTAGTTATTAGCCATTGATCCTCTTGAAGATCATAGAGCCATAGAATGGTTTGGAATGGAAGGGACCTTAAAGCTTACCCAGTTCCAATCCCCTGCCACAGGCAGGGACACCTTCCACTAGACCAGATTGCTCCAAACCCTGTCCAGCCTGGCCTTGAACACTGCCAGGGATGGGGGTTGGTGACTAGGGTTGTGTCTAAATGATCAGCTCAACCCTTTCAAATCCTAGTTCCTGAGAAACCTTGTGTCTCCCTCACACTGCAAGCTGGAGTTTCCTTGCCAGAGCTCCAACTATCTGGCAAGATTTGAGCCAACAGTAGGAAGGAAGGTTCAGACACCCCCCGTAAAGCATACAGAGGGGAAGGATGAACATGGCTTCTCCAAGGAGAGTCAGACTCTGCAGATCACTACTGGATTTCTTTGAAGGATTCAGTCAGTGTGAGGAAAATAATATTCTTCTTGATGTATTCTACCTGGATTTCTAAAAGACTCTTGGCAATGTTTCCCACCTTTCTCAGGGAAGATCATCTGCCAGGGGAAAGGACGTAATGGTCTCCTGAGAAGGTATTGCTACTCAAAAGAAGTATCTGGTTACTTCCCACAGCAGAGGGAAGTGGAATTTCACAGGCAAGCGTCTTGCACATTGGTGCTGCTCAACGTATTGCTCAGTGAGCTGGAGAAGGCAGTAAGATGATCTGTGGATAAAAAAGTTGTCCAGGAAAGTGAAGATGAGGACTCAATGTGAAGAACGGAAGAAGGAGTTCACCATACTGAGTGGGAAACAAAAGACAGATGAAATTTGGTATAACTATAAAAGTAAAGTAGCACACGTGGGAGTGAAGTCACTTCCAAGATGATGTGCTTGAGCATTATTACTCAGGAACAATAATTTATAATAGTTTGATGCAGGTGTTGAATGTATTTTTGGTCACCAAGGAGTTCACTGAATGGCAGGAATAGCTACAAAAGGAATGGCAAACAAAGCAAAGCAGATCGCTCGGACGCTGTGAATTCCTGGTGCACCTGCATCTCAGGATCCATGCGAAGGGCTGGGTTTCCATCTGACAAACAAATCCTGCATCTGGCAGAGGTACAGACAAGGCCAAAAAAGAGTGATCTGAAGCATCAAATTGTCCTATGCAGGGAATGTCTAAATAGTCTCTTCCATCTGGAAAAGAAAGAGCTGAGAAGGGATATTGCAGACATCTGCAAAAAGCCCAAGTGGAACAGGGAAGGTGAAAGAAGATTTTGTCTTCCAGTTCTGGAGGAGGTGAAAGGAAGCTTAACTGTGGGCTTTTGAGAAGGAAAAAGGTGGTTCTCCACACAAAGCGCTATAAGGGATTCAAATCTCTGCCAGTGAACATTGTGGGACTAAAAGTTTTACGTAAGTTCACAAACCAAAACCAGTGACAGAGCAACTCATAAAAGAAAAACCCATTAAAGATCAGTAAATACAAAGACACTGACCTCTGGCTCCAGAAGTCCCTTGGCTGCCAATTGTTGGTGAGTACTCTGTGCCATTACTGTTTGCCTTGTACTTATGTTCTTCCTCTGGGGGTCCTCTGTTGCTGGCTGTTGAGCAGGACACTTGAGCTGGGCAGACTGTTGATCCCACCTAGGAGGGTCATACTTGTGTTCTTCACATGTGTTAGGAGAACCGCTTTTCACCTTGAAGCTCATCTCCCACTGCAGTCATATTTTATTGTCTAAAGTACCATTTTGGTCTGCATTTTTTCCAAATTGTGTGATACTGCAGTTCTTCTCCACCATCCTAAAAATGCCATTGCGTGTTTACAAATTACACATATAAATGCAACCGTTAATGGGAATATAACTCTTCTGGTCAAAAACAGTGAAACTGGTTTTTAGTGTACCACTTCGGCTTTCTCAATACATCCATAGAATCCCAGACTGGTTTGGGTTGGAAGGGACCTTAAAGCTCATCCAGTTCCAACCCCCTGCAATGGTCAGGGACACCTTCCACTAAAGCAGGCAACTTCAGAGCTGAAATTTTTAATTCAACCCCCAATTTTAAATTCCAAAGACTAACCTGATACAGAGGATCTTGGGTGTGAAAACATAGACCAGTTGTAGTTGCACTGCAGTTCCCACTATCCCCTAAATTTGTAGAACAGAGATACGTTTCCATTCTACATTACCAAGGATGTGTTTCTGAGAAAACCACAAAATTCAACTTGAAATAAGCTTTTTCCTGCCTTTCTTATACATAACTCATCACACCCAGATTTTAATATTTGCGTTCTTGTTTCAAATCTACTCTGCTAATTTACTATATAAGCAGCACCTTGGACTTCATTCTGTCCAACAAACTTCTTAGAAAAACCCTGATTTTGGTGCCAGTTTTCGTAGTAGGGTAGGTGGAACTGCTGATAGAAGGCTATAAACTTTGGGTTTAGGGAAATGCTGATTAGTGCTACGTTTAAGCATGAGAATAATTTCCTGGCTATTCAGTGAAGTATTTATGGCTATGCTTTAAGTATAGGCTTAAATTCAATTAACTTCATTTTAATCATGGGCTTAAGTGCTTTACTCTCTCAGGATAATAAGGCCATTGGCATTTCATTTAGCTGGCTGAGCTTGTTTTTAAGTAAATCTTGTACTCTCAAGCACAAACTGACAAACATGCAAATAAGAGTTACCTTTTTGCCTAAAGACAGAAAATGATAAACCGAGTGGTTTTCCAGTCCATGAGGGGAAACACCTAGGTATGGAATGGCTTTTCATTTCCCTGATACTATCATATTAATTGTCTGGTAGTGAAACGTTGCCTTGCAAGAAGGAATTGTGCCATCTTTGATCTCCTTCTGTACCTGAGCAAAGAGAGGCATAAACGTTGCTTTCCATTGAAATGAAGAACGTTTGTCTGCTTGTTTGCTAGACAAAAGCAAATGTCTTTGAGACATTGTGGGCCATAGCTTCACTTGATATACATTGGCATGTCTCTTTCATTCCAGGGGAATTACACTCATTTTACACCTCAGAGTACATCTCGGAGACTTTCCACGTCATGTATAAACTTGAATAGAGAGATTCTGTATCATGAGGTGAGATCATAATATCCAAGTGTTTCACAGACATAAAACTATGAGGTCTGGGAATGCTTGACAGTAGCTAGTAAATACAGTTTGGTCTACTCATAAGTGGGACCAATTGTTTAGAAGCAGAATAAACCAGGTGGTAGGCAGAGACAAAAAGCAGTTTTCTTTACCATAGCACTCCTCATTAACAGCTTTTCCCCATTGAAGCAGTAAAATGCTGAATTATGGTTTTGTTAAGTCTTAGGTGGCTCAAAAAAACCCTTTCAAACATCATTAACATTTGACCTGTCCACCAGAGAACCAGTTCACACCACTGGCTAGAATATTTCTGATGCAAATTGAGAACTGTCATAAAATAATGCCAATTTTACCACCATTCAATTTTAAAGGAAATAGCTTGTGTGATGTTGTCACAGCTACTTCAGTTAACATGAAATAAAAGATCTTCAAACCACTGGTTTATAGAACCAGATCAAAAGCAAACCCAGCAAAATTGGAATTTCTGATATAGGGAGAACTTCAGACAGGAAACTTGGTTCCTTCAAAACCAAGAGTTTTGAGAAGTTCTGGGTGATTCACAGCCACTTTGGAGAGTTGAGAAACTACTACCGGCTGCTCATTGCTCATTGGAAGGTGACTGTGGGTACAGCCAGGGCACTGTTGGTGCCAACACCTAAACTGCCCCATGCACCTCTGAGGATATCCTCATCAGAAAGCAGAGCCATTGCTCCCACCTTTCCGAGGGAGCTGGTCCAGCCCAGAGAGGTGGGAGGAGAGTGGACTTTCCTCCTGCAGGCCACTATTGGTGCAGGAAACTGAGAAGAATTATAATTAGTGAGACTATGAGAAGCTTGCAATGAGCACTCGGGGGTTTCTCTCAAATTACTACATGTTGGTCTTGCTGTTGGTGGCTCCAAAATTTAGGGACAACATAATTCTGAGTAGGATGGCTTTCTCAGGTCCTACCTTCACCTGACTGACAAATACCTTTTCCTGCCTTGAGGAAACACTGGTTTTGGTTTGCAGGTCCCTCTCTGGCTCTTCCCCTACCTGCCTTTTGTCCTTTCCACTTACTTTTGCAGGCTTTGCACTGAGAAGAGCAGAATGCCTCATATATCAGCTCTAAATACATTATTTAGCCCTTTCTTCTAAAAGGAAAACAAAGTCTGGGGGCAGAGTGATTTCCAGCTGTTCGAATTCCTGACATGGAAAACCCTGTGGTTAGTCAAAGATAATCCTGTTATTTCCACCAGTTTTACAACACTATAACCATCACTTCCCATTGGGTGGTTATGAAGCTACATCAATGGAAAGGGAGAACAAAGTTAAACCATCCCTGCTTCTGAGTACAGAAAGGCGTTTGGACCTCCATAAAAGTTCACTTCCTTGTTGTAAATGACAATAATTCAGGACAATTCTTGTGAGGTTTTTGCATTTAAACATCAAATAACATTCAAGGCTTCAGAAGTGCTTTCAATCTGCACTGCAAATCAGAGGGGAAAAAAAGGCACTAAGAGTTAATAGCTTCTTTGGAGCAAATTCTCATTTACAGCTTGTTCATCGTTAATATGTACCTGAACAGCCACCCTGAGTTCATAAAGTTCAGTGAATTCAGTAAAATTTAAATGACTTATTGTATATTAAGGCCAAGTCATATGGGGGTTTTATGCAAGCAAAAGCCTCACTGCTTTCTTCCTGAATAGGGCCTGATTAATGACAGCAGAATTCAGCTTTATGTTAATGCACCATTTAGTGCCCCACTTCTGCACGCTGCAGTGCTACATCTGTGCCTGTCCATGTTCTCAGTTAAATTAGAAGCAAAAGAGGAATAGATTAAAATGGTGCATTCCAAGTATTCCGCACACAGGCTTGCTCCTAAGCTCAATGGCCCTTTTTGTAACCAGAAGGCCCAGAAACAGCCTCCTTTCCAAACTGGAGGGCATTTTTAAATCTGGCTTTTAACATTCTTTATGGTAGCAGAGAGAAAAACCTCACAGTCTGTCCTGATGCTCTGCTTGCAGCTTGTCCTCCATTGCAAGGGACACAATGCACTTCCCTGGCTGATGCATGGCTGCACGAGAACCATCCATTTTTATCACTTTCAGTTATTGTTTGCTTCCCTCGCCACAAATATTTCCCACAGTGCCACTGTTTTCTCTTGGCCTCCTTACTCATCCAAGCTCATAGTTAGGGGCACACTGGGCATTTTGTTATGCCCTTGTTTTATGTGCTGGTAGGCATGAAAACACTCAGTAGGGATTCCATTATGTTTTAGCACTTGTGTTGAAGGGTGAAATAACTTCAGAGCCTGTCAGGGGAGTGATGCATCATGAATAGTTCCTTCTTTAGTCTACATATTTTTGTTTAAACATTCTTCACCATGTTTTGTAACAAGCTGCTTTCACTGTACTAGACTGTCTGGAGGAGGAGGATCTGTTTTAACTTTCAAATGACCATGAAAGATTGGAGAGAAGCAACAAACAAGGACATCTCTGTATTATCTAACTTTTTCAAGGAAGCGGAGGCTGGAGAGCCAGAAGTTAGCAGGCTTCAATGTTTTCTGCCCTTGGTTTTCAATATTTGCATTCTTTTCACCTGGGTATTGATTTCACCTTAAATTTTTACAACTTTGTCTCTTCTGTGATTTCTTTGAAGGCCAAGTGTGGCAGAATTTACATGGGCAGAGCGAAGAGCAGACCAGTGTCAAACCCCATTGGCACCCTGTTACTGATAATCTTCAGGTTCTTGTTAACAAATCCTATGTTTCCAAGACAGAGAATGTCAGATTTGCCATTTTTTACCATGATATTAGAACTCATTATCACATTCAGCTAGATAACTGCACCAAGCCTTTGGTTAACAGACATCACTGACAAGTTCAGTTTTGGGAAACACCCAAAATTCCTTTTACATCATCAAGTATGTGAAGGTCATTTAGCCTCAGCAAGCGGCCCTTGCTGGAAGGGACTGTGATACAAGTCAAGGATGGAGCATCAGCAAGGGAGAAGAGGAAAGGGCATTTTCCTCCCCTCAAAGCTCCTCTCAGTGCAGTTCAAGCCAGAAGTTACTGAGTATTCCTGACTCTTCCTGAGCTCTTTAAAACAAGTAATGTCAGTGATGAAGGGATTTTGTATACTCACAAGATGAAGTCAAGTCACAAAAAGTCTGCAAAGTCTTTTCAGTCTGATAATGTCCTTCTTACTTACCTGGGCTCATTTTTGGATTTGCTTTGGGAATCTCTGAGGGGTTGGCCAAAACCACCAAAGCTGATGGTACATCAAACCAGGATGGTGCATTAGCAGTAGTACAGCATTTATTATCTTGCTTTATTCACTAACATGTGCTCATCACTAACATTTCTTAAATAAGCCACAACACTATATGTCCACCTCTAAAAACAGCCTAGACACTACATTCTAGAACGTTAAGTTGAGAATCTAAGAGCAATTTCTTCACAATACTTGAATCGGGAGCATCTGTTGTCACTTTACCCTGAACCCCACTCATGGTGAGCACCACACGTGCTGCCTGGAGGCAGGCTGAGACTTAGGTCATGACTCAGAGTGTTGTTAATCTTCCTTCCTTAGGGTTTCCTTCCTCCCTGCCTCCAGGAAGTGGGTCCTGCACCAGCTTTCTGCCTGGAACAAAAGGTGGCCCCACCACAGCATCTCGGGCTCACCTCCTGCAAAGGAAAGGAGTTCACTGCACACACAACCCCATCAGTTCCTGCTGACAGACAGGGAAAAGGCAGAGCTGCCCCGCTGCTCACTTTGATGCTACTCCTGGTAGTATCAGGAGCATGAGTCCATGGTGCTCGTCTAGGGGTCTGTTTAGCAAATCCAAACCTGGTCAGGTTTGAGCACTCTGAGCAAAGTCCTTCATTTCACGTGACATCTGCAATATCAGGATGCCAGTAGCCAGCAGCTCTAAAAAGCAGGGTCATGAAATCCAGAGACTTTACGCTGTCTTGTGCCTTGCCAGAAGTCACAGGCTGTACTCCTTGCATGATGCACCTCCAGAAATCAGTGGTCTTATACTTGCCCCCAGGCTGAAACAAAAGGTCTGCTTCCCAGGCGATGTGCTGGATCAGCTCCTGTCTGGCCTGTACAATAGATTCCAAGTTATTTGCGTGCAATGACAAGGTTCACATCCTGTCTTCTGCCCCTAAAGTAAAAAGCAGAGGGGAAAAAAAAATATTTAAATTGGTCCATTACTTTTCTAAAAATATGAAAATAAAATCAGCAACTCTTTTACTAATGCATTTATTATGGGAATAACTGTGAAGTGCAGAGTAAAATTGCTGGCTGCATGCAGCTTGTGCTTAAAGGACAGAGATCAGACTTCATGCTCCCTCCTGTCTCACAGACATTTTATCAGCTGGAAGAAAATGAATAACATCCCAGCAGTGATTTGCATTCACAAGCTCAATGAAAGAGATGCAATGCAGAAAAAGCAATCACACGGGAATGTACAGAACATTAAAACCAGCAGCAAAAGACAGTGTAGAGTCAAAACACAGGTGCTTCATCATCATATTTTCACTCAAGTATCATATCCTCAGATAACCTGCACAAAATCCCTGGAAGAGGTGGTGGTGGGAGGACTCTGGAGGATGAAGGGAAGTCTGTAGATGACATGGAGCTGGAGCCAGAGGAGAAGAGGCAGCAAGAAGGTTCTGGCTTAAAGCTCTTCTCATGAGTAGTAAGCTGCCAGGTCACAGGCTGGGCGCCCTGGTGGGCAACCTGCTTTGATTTGCTCAGAACAGATAAGACTTGTGAGTTTCATGTGTGACGGTTATGGTGAATAGAGGATAAAGAAACTACCCCTTCTGGGTTTTCTTGGCTGTGAATTTTACAGCTAATAATTCAACACCATGTTGAAAAGCAGGCCTTTGCTGAAGATGGGAGAGGAGAGCGCAGGGCTGGACACCACCGTGCACAGCAGATCGAGCTGCTGTGAAGTGTGATGTTCTTCCTGCTGAAACTAAATCATGATAAAATAGATACCACAGGTCAAATAGTGTCTGCACACCCATGACTCTGGTTACAAGCTCCCTTCATCAGGGTGAGAAAGGTGCCTGAACAGCCAGAGCTGTCAAAGAGCACATGTCCATACACATTTTTAACCACCTCTGATCAGAAGAAGGAAGGAGGGGAACCATGTATGCTTGCAATTACAAACCAGGGGCCTGATCCAGAGTCTATTGAAGTCAACAGAAAGGTTTCCATTGACGTCAGCAGGTGCTGGGATGGGCCCCCAGAGCTTCGCTGCATGCTAACAACATCTTGACTGCTATTAGCTAGAGCTTCTCTGGGTGGATTTCAGGACCAGCTTCAATGCCCAGGTTCCTTCTACTTGCAGGATGGGTAGAAGGGCAGCCTACAAGCACAGGCTGCAGGTTTTAAGGCTGGTTTAAAACAAGGACCAAGCTTCAGCATATTGTGCAGCAGTCTTGGGCTGTGCTAAATTAATGCCATCTGCTACTGGCCTTCCTCCCCTCGCCTCCTCCCACCTCCTCCCTCAGGGGGCTTCTGACAGTGGAGAATAGCTGGAGTACAGTCACAAGCATCACGCCTCTTCCTGTCCCTAACACACCCTTTACACCCTTTGTTTCTCTCTAAGTGTCATGGGTGGAGTAGGATCCCAGTACGCTGGCTCCAAACCAGCTGGCAGCATCTGGCCAGGCTCAGCCCCATTTCTCCAGGACTTGGAGGACCTGAAGCAAGGCTCTGCAATCTCCAGGGGTTAATGATGGTATTTTTCACCCAGGAGAGGAGTTATTTCCAATGATGTCACCTCCCTCCTAGTTGAAAGCTTATGAACTATCCAGAATCAGGGGAGAATTGCAAATACCATGTGAAATCTCTGCTCGCCCTGGGTTGAAACCTCTGCCAACAGCCCTTGCAGAGGGGGAGGCTCCCACTGCTAGGCTGAAAGTTCAAAAGGTAGGAGCCATTTCTCACCATCAGTGTTTGTGAATGGCAATTGAAAGTAAAGATCCTAATTACATTTGGCATTTCTAATAGCCAGGCTCCCGCTAAACAAATGACATCATTTGTGGCACTGGCAGTATAAGAGCCCACTGTAAGGGACTGTAAACAAGAGTCTGTCCAGCCTCATTCTTCCCTAACAAAAGGAAAGGGAAAGGGGAGGGATCCTGCTAAATGACCACGATGTTCACATTTTCTTCAATATTAGACATGTCCTGATACCTCTGCAAAATAGTTTTGAAACAGGGGATAAAACACACTCAGAAACTGGGACTTTTGGGAACCATTAGGAAATCACTGGACACAACTGCTCAGGCTGGGGCAGGGTCTTTCTGGGCAGGAATTTTATGGGTGTTAAAGATCTGTGAGGCTGGATTGAACCTCCTCCTCATTACTGAATGCTGTGTTTGACATTTATAGGGGATGCATCTTCCAAACCAGGACTTATATTCACAATTCCTCTTGGAAAATGGTTGCACATCATACCACATTCGTGTGCTCCTTGTGCTTCACCTGTGGATGTCACAGCTCCCACATCAGTTGAAGGGGAAGAGATGGTTGTATTTAAGTCTGGAAGGACCCCCTTCTAGAGAAGAGCAAAGCAGCTCTTCCCCAGCAGGGTGTCCACATGGGTTTGGTGTAGGAACATCTCAGCCTGGTGTGGGGGAAACACCAGGATGCAAGAGCTGTGCATCAAATCAGGATCAAGGGAACAGACAAGAATACCTTCCGTTTCTCCTCAAAAAAACCCCACACACAACCCCCTACCCCCCCCCCCCAAAAAAAAAACCCCAAAAAAACACCACTGAAAAAAAGGAAAAAAGAAAAGGGAAAGGAAATGGGAGGAAAGGGAAAGGGAAGGGGAGAAGGAAACGGGAAAGGGAAGGGGAGAAGGAAAAGGGAAAGGGAGAAGGGAAAGGGAATGGGAGAAGGAAAAGAGAAAGGGAAGGGGAGAAGGAAAAGGGAAGGGGAGAAGCGAAAGGGAATGGGAGAAGGAAAAGAGAAAGGGAAGGGGAGAAGGAAAAGGGAAAGGGAAGGGGAGAAGGGAAAGAGAAAGGGAAGGGGAGAAAAGGGAAAGGGAAAGGGAAGGGAAGAAAAGGGAAAGGAAAGGGGAGAAGGAAAAGGGAAAGGGAGAAGGAAAAGGGAAAGGGAAGGGAAGAAAAGGGAAAGGAAAGGGGAGAAGGAAAAGGGAAGGGGAGAAAAAAAATAAAAAGAAAAAAAGAACAAATAAGAAGGGAAAAAAAAAACCAAAACAAAACACAAACCACAAGAGAAAAAAAAAAAGGAAAAAAAAAGAAACAAAAAGAAATCAAAAACCACACACACACACACAAAAAAAGAGAAATAAAGAAACCAAAGCAAACAACCCCGAACCCTCTCAGGCTGCCGTATCTCAGTCTCAGGGTGTGTTTTCCAGTTTGCCCCAGCACAGCAGCCTGTCCCGGGCTGTGCTGCGAATGAGCACAGCGCCAGCTCCGAACAACCCGAGCTGCCAAGACGGGGGGAATCCTCTGAGCTCCCCTTACCTCCTAACGATCCCGCCCGACCCTGCTTAGTTTGTGACATTTGAGGGCATCGCAGCGTGAAGCGCTCTGAACACAGGCCATTAATTGTAACAGGATGCGGTTAGAGGCTTTTTGATAGCTACATGCCCGTAACTGTAACCTGCATTCAGCTATTTTCAGCCCTTCATGCAGAGAGAAGGAACATTTGCATTCACATTGCCCTTAGTGCATAGATGTGCCGGATGATAAATTAAAAGCACAGTGTAAGGGCAATACCCATCTGCTCCATGTCAAATATAGATTATTTCTTTCCTCGCTGGGTTCTGTAGATGGATGCCCTTTGCCAGATCTCTTTTTAGGCAATTGCATTCACCACCAAAAAACAACTGCTCATTTGGCCTGTGAGTCAAACTATGATCTTAATACTTTCCCACTGCTCAGTTTTTGAAACCTCCTTCCTAGCTCTGCTTCTGATAGCTTCCCTACCCTAAGGAAAAACCTTCTCCTTGGTCTTTTATTCCTTTGCAAGAGTAAATTGTGGGATACATTCTTGATCCAAGCATATGGAAATATCCCCTCGCCTGCAAAGTGACATGGGTTCATAATGTTCCTTTCTCTTATTAATTTAGTTGCAAGACGCTCTCTGAATCACTCGCAGCATCATCATGCGAACCCTTTCATGGTAGTTAGGCTTGATTCAGCGGAGCACTCGCCTTGCCGAGTGTGAAAGAGGCCATTTATGCTTAATAATGATAATAACCAGCAGTCGGAGACTGGGAAAAGAGAGGAAAATAAAACCCTGCAGAACTTTACAGGAAAGGACATTTCGTGTTGCCAGAAGGGTGAGAAGGTCAGACATCTGGTGCTTAGTCTCGCCCTGGATTACAGGCAGGAATGTACGGCCATGGAGGTGGGGCTCGGCCGGCCGTCGGGCAAAGGCTCTTGTGGCCAGGGGGATTTGGGGTACCCCACTGTTCCCCCCTGTTTGTATGAGACCTCTTGTGTTCAGGGGTGCAGAGCAAAGTAAGCTCATTCTGCACAGACACACTCTCAGGGAATGAACAACAAGGATTGTAGTGATAGGACAAGGGGTGATGGGTTCAAACTGAAACAGGGGAAGTTCAGGTTAGATATAAGAAAGAAGTTCTTTACTGTGAGGGTGGTGAGGCCCTGGCACAGGTTGCCAAAAGAAGTGGTAAATGTTCCATCCCTGGCAGTGTTCAAGGCCAGGTTGGTCAGAGCCTTGGGCAACACTGGAGCTAGATGATCTTAAGGTCCTTTCCAAGTATTCTATGATTCTATAAGGAGGAGAAAAGCGTGCCTTGAAAAATATTTGGAGATTAAGCTGGTAAAAGACTACCAAGGAAATATTTAGGAAGTCCCTCAGGGATCCTATTGCATTCATCCTCATTAATCACGAAAAAACCCAACAAACAGATATCACAGAGACCTGCATGCCCTCACTTGGTGGTCACAAACTTTCTGGGCTTAGACTGTCAGATATTCATAGAATGGTTTCGGTTGGAAGGGACCTTAAAGCTCACCCAATTCCAACCCCTGCCAGGGGCAGGGACACCTTCCACTAGAGCAGGTTGCTCCAAGCCCCTGTGTCCAACCTGGCCTTGAACACTGCCAGGGATGGGGCAGCACAGCTCTTCTGGGGTAGACAGAGCAGCTCTATGAAGAGCTTCTTCCTAATATCTAATCTAAATGTCACTTTAAAGCCATTCCCCCATGTCCTATCACTACATGTCTTGTAAATATTAACAACAAAGTGTGTGTTTCAAGAAGCCAGCTGCAAACCACCTTACCACTTCTAGATCCTTCCATAAGGGGCCACCAACATTGCTGCTTTATTCCACTCTAGTAAGGCAAAAACATTGCAAGTGTGCTGAAACCGAGTATCAAGACCACGCAGTGTACTCCTGTGAGAGCAGGGAATGGAGAGCTCATCCAGTCAGCTCTCACTTGGCCACAAGTCATTGAAATACATAGAGTAAGAGGATCTACATTTTCCTAAAGCCTAGAATAATGCTTAAGTTTAACCTTCAAGAGCTCAGCAACCCACAGATAAAGGACTATTTTATTATCAAACCCTGTAAGATCTTACAATGTTTTTCCTTTGGTGCTGCAATTTCAACACCCCCAGCATTTATTGTAAGTTATCTCAGACATTCTCTGTGTTCAGTTTACATTCATCTCCATCTATTTTTAACAAAAAAATAAGCTCAAATGCACACTGGAGCAGTGCAGAATTTCTCTGGAGTATCATAAGACTGCTTGATCACATCTTTTCCTGGCACTTAGTCCATTGGTTTATGAATTATTTTGTTACACTGAGTACATAGTTGATAGTTTAATGGCTAGAAGTGATTGTTCTCGAAATATGGATGGAGTTGTCATGGTAATACATTGCTAGGAGGATTAAGGCATGCTTAAATTAAGGCATGCATTGAATTCTCAGTTGTTTTAGCTACTCTTTCCTTGCCATGTTTGGAGAACATCCTATCTAGTGCAGTCCTCCAAGACATCTTACTGGATTCCCCATCAAGCAGTGACTAACCCAATGCTTTGAGTAACCCATCATTTGCCATCCTTGGGCTCCAGCCAGTCCCGTGCAGCCTGCGTTGGCCGGCGGGGCAGCGATTGGCCTCCAGCACTGCCTGTTTTGCAATACCAGGAATTCCTTCCAGCCCCTTTGAACTAAATCCTGAACAGATTCACACTCCGACGGAGCATTTGGCTCCAAGATACACAGGAAGGTTTTCAAAAGCACAAAAGAGTTCAGGCAACAGTGAGAGCTGGTTTCTGCAGTTTGAGTTTTAAGGGGTTTAAAGGCATCAATAGCAAGATATGAGGCCTGGAGAGATTTTCTGGAACACGTATTGGAAGTGTCACCCTGGGGTTGCCTCCCTCATGCCCCACACAGCAATTTGTTCAAAGTCACTGTACCAATTCCTATCAGAAACTCTGATAAAGAACATTTGAGTTGAGCATCTCAATACTCCTGACAGACTGATAACATTTCTGGCTTCTGCTGAAAGACATCAGCCAACACCAGTTAAATCTCTGGTCATTTGTGACCTGTCACTGGGGCTTTTTACACACTGACAGACGGAGATCACATGCACGGGTAGGAAGGGAGAAGCATCATTTCCCCACAAGCATCTCCCTATAACCAGCCCACATCAATGTTCTTGGGTAGATGTAGTCTTTGCCTCCCCATCTATGCACAGTGAAGAATACATAACTAAAACCTTATCTTTGAGCACATTTGTATGGGAAAGGAGCATTACTGGCAGTACCATGCAGGGTCTCAAATCCATGCTGGTATTTGGAACGTAAGCAAAGAGAAACCTTCAGATATTGAAACTCAAGTTAAAAAAAAAATCAAAACAAACCTCAACAACAAAAGGCCAGCCTATGACCATGTGGAAATGCAATTTTCAGACTTGCTTAAATGAAACAGAAGCCCTGTATTTATTTCTGGACATCCTATTGCTATGGACAAAGTAAATCCACAGCGATAAGAGTTAGCAAAGAAAACAGATTATTGTCAAGTCCACTGACACGGAGTAATAACAACTCATTGCGACTGCAGTCAACACCTTACTTGTAAATCCAGCACATAAATATCCTCTGCCCTGTACGTGATCTGCAGCTTGCAGCAAAGATGACCCCAAGCACATCCCAAGCACATGGGAAAAGGATCAAAACAAAAAGCACGTGATGGTTCTTAACAGAAGCTACATTATCCATGGAAGGGACAAACACACATGGCCTTCAGATCCGTGTAAAACAATACCAGGGCTGCAGCAGGGCTGAAACTGGGAAAAGCAGATGCTGCCCAAAGCAGAATCTGCTTGAGAAGTTTAACATGCACAACACACATCAGGAAATCAGAGCGCTTTCGTGTGAACGGAGAAGAGCTCATTGCAAGCTTATTGCCAGCTAGAATCGATGAACCAAATGCCAGAGACACTCAAGAAGCAGAATTCAGACGAGGATCCATAAGTTCACTCAGCCTGATTGAGTCTGCCCTTGTATTCAGCTTCTCGTGGAGACAGGAGCCAGCTACAGAAACGAGGCCTGGCTTAAGGTCAAGAGCTACTGAAAAACATAGGAACAGTTCTGCAGCTTTTCCTCTTAAGAGGCGTTATTATCCACAGCAAGAAGCAGGAAACTTCAGCTGGTGCTCATTCATGGGAAATTAAAAACTCACTCAAAGCACGAGGGTCCCTGAGACACTGCAGGAGGGGGGAATCCCCCCAAGCCACATGTGTTTGACTCCTTCAAAGATGCATTCAGTTTAACCCTCAAATCCAGAGCTGTTTCTGCAAATGTAAGGAAACCATCTCCAGCTTTTAGAAGGTGCCAAATCCATTGTTTTGGCTAGAGAGACAAATTAGCTTTGGGCCAGTGGAACAGAGTAGATGACTTAATGAAGTCCCTTTCACAGTGCTTGCCATAATTTCGTAAGCCAGTTACGACATGCAGAGAGTTTTAAAAGCATCCAAGGGCAACGCTGGCCTCCTTGTGCAGTACAAACCAGTGCAGATTGCATGGAAGTTACCAGTGCTGTTTCTTAGGACTAATACATCTTAATTCTTTTAGTTATTCCTAATTCAAGTAACAAACATGGAAAATTTACACTGTGTTTCTGGCTGATTTAGACCCAAGACTCAATTTGTGGTTCAACCATGAAAAAGTGGCAGATAAATCTTGTTAGATAAAATGGACTAACACTGTTATTTTCACGTGAACTGAGTATCTCCAGAGGAATGCTCTCCTTGAATGGTCTTCAAGAAGGTGTGGAGCTTCCTGTGTGAGAGCAGTTGGGTATTCACTGTTTTCCATGCACACAGCTTATGGATGGGAGAGAAAGAAACCTCTACACTCAGCTGCCACTGCCTACATGAAGAGGAAAGGCCTGTTCACCACATCTCAGGTCCTCATTCTCTTTCTATAGCATGACACTTGCAACCAAATCTCAAAGCACTGAGAAAACAGCAAAGACCAAAGCTTTTCCTCATTTGTCATTGCCAAACATGAGAAGGTAATGCTCAGAATCCCATTGAGGAGGGGCAGGCGTGCTGCATCCATGGTACTCACTACTGCATCGCTCCTGGCCTCCATGTATCTCCCAGGGGATGTTGTGGAGGAGCTGCAGTGCCATGCAAACAGGGTCAGGTGAGTGGCAAAGCTCAGGCCAAAAGTGACATGGGAAACAGCTGGGTCTTACGAGAGGGAGGTGGCTGCAGCACGGGTATTGCTGTTGGCTGCCCTCCTTGCCCTATGCTTAGGATATAAAATGAGCCTGCCAGGGTGATGGAAAAGCAGTTTGTGCCCTGAGGCTGTTCTTCCCCTTCCTTTCTAAAAAAAAACCCCTAATTAAACCCCAAACATTAAGAGCATGGGCATGGCACCTTCTCTGAAAGGATGTTTTAAAACTCCTGTGCTTTTTCAGACTGTCCTGGGGAGAGTTATCCCAAAAACATCATGCGAGGCTAAACCTCCCTCATCAGGAGCGGCAAACACAATTAGCATGGCTCTGGCAGTGGTGTGCAAGCTGCCAGCCAGAGAAACATGCAAAGCAGCCACTTGAAAAACAAAATTCCCCACTTTCTCGTGCATGTGGAATGAGCATGATTTATCTGGGAAGGAATTTGCCCTCAGTGTTGATCTCCTTAAAAGAGATGGTAACTAAAATAGCCTCAGGCCACTCAAAAATTAACCAGTTGTCGTGTACAGTGGCTTTCTGATCACTTCCCCTCATCATAACCCCAGACTCTTATCCCAGCATCTGTGTCAGTACTTCCTTAGCCCCTATCCCACAGCAGATCATGGTGATGTTCCTGCATGGACAGATAGTGGTATCACTGTTGGATGATTCCTAATTCAGCGGAGGAGCCGGGAGAGCCATTCCCAGCTTGGCCAAGCAGATTGCTTCCCAGAAGTGGGAAAGAAGAATGATTTGGTAGGCAGGGAAGAAGCCAGCTGACACAAATGGCTCACCCGGCCAAAAAACCGGGATTGCAAATATCAGGAAGCAGGATTAGAATCACAATTTCTTGGCACAGGCGTTATTGGCTTTAATATTGTTTGTGAAACCTGCAGTGAATTGGTTGGGGGGAGGAGGGGAACCAACCAGCCACCAAAAAACCTCCCAGACAAAACAGTCTGTCTTTTGTAGGTTCATGTACAAACTCTCCCACACAGCCTGGGACCAAGTGTTGGACCAAGGCCTCAGCTTGGCTTTCATTTACCAGCCAAAAACAACAGAGCGGGTTTACAGGGGGGCTAGGCTGGGCAATGCAAGGGAGGTTATCATCTCCTTGGGTTGTCCATCCTGCTTTATGATGCCCTGTCTGCACCCACGCTGTAGGTGCCTTTACATCCCCATGCAAGGAGGAAGGAGATGAATTCTATTCCCTTTGCAGAGCTTCTCGCCCCTGAGGGGTGCCCAGGGCTGGGCAGGATTTCACCTCTAACACCTATAGCTGTCTGTCACCAAGAAGTGATGTCAAATCTGAAACACCCAAGGAGGATGGGGCACACTTCAGCAGGAGAGCTATGACCCTCTATGACAAGCCCAGACAATTAGATGCTGTCCCACATGGAGAAGTCGTAAGGATGATCGTACCATCATTGTAAGGGCGATGAGGTATCACATAATGTAATGAAGGTTTTATCAAGTCTTTTTACTCAGGTTATTATTGACAAAAAAATCTTTGTTTTAGTCTTTTGCTTTGAAAAAAGACAAGAGTTCATTGAAGGGTTTAATGAACCTTTAAAGACATCACTGCGAGGACTGCCAAATTAACCTGCCAAAACAGCGTTATTGAGCTCCTGGAAATTCATGACAAGGAAATGTGTGTTTAGTGTACCTCATTTAACTCCTATTATTCAGAAGAATCAGCAGGTGTATTTCTGTGAAGCACACAAGATGCTAATGGAGACAGTGTGCAGTCATTCAGCCTGGGCCTTTCTAGAACTGAAGAAAATACTCTTTCCCCTCTTCCCAGAACCCTCCAGAGGCAAAGGGCTTTTGTCAGTCTCTCTTCAGAGTTCCATTCTTTTCCACTGCTTCAACCAGCATTTATCCCCCCCTTGCTGTGTGCTCCACCATGGTTCAGATGCCTCATTCCAGCAAGCTTCCCTTTATGCACCAGTGCCTAAATATAGAGGTACTTGCTCACAAACTACTCCTGCAGTGTCAAAGTAAGTATTACTCAGTGAGTTCCTGGAGCACAACTCAAATATCTGCCTTAAACAGCTGATTATTGCTGTTGTGGCTTCTTGTGGCAAAGCAGCACAGGCTGGCTCCATTGAACAGATAACACAGAAAGAAAACCAGGGTGATGTCGCAGGTGAGACAGGACAGGTCCATATTTGAAGACCTGGTTGATTCTCCCAGAGACATTCCTGAGTCCATCTGACCCATACTCTGCTCTCATTTTGTGCACATCAGGCCCTTACTGTCCTCCTGCTCACCCGAGGAAGGGCTTTAACACCTCACCTGAAATATCACCGAGCACCTGATTTCTGCACATGCCCCAGATTGCTGCACAGCATCCCCCAATTCCCTTCTGCAGACCCAGCTCCTTGCAAGCTGCCGTCACAGCCAGCCCCACACTCACAAACCAGTCACCAATCCAGGCTGAACTCCTCTATTTTTTGCATAAAGAAACTGAAAATGGCATCTTGCACTTCCCAAGACAGCACCAGGGCTACCAAACTATTGGCAGCTATTTGTGATAAAGGTTCACTTACAAATAAGTGAAGATTCACTGATGCCGAGAGCAGGATGCTATAGCTCGCTATGTGGAACCTGGGTAGGGTGGAAGGGGAACAATTCTGGTCTTTTCTTCCAAAACTGCTCCACCTGATGGTGAATTGCTGTAAAACATATCCATAATCCTAAAATACAGCAGAGAAGCTGGCCCTCTGCTCTCCACTTCGAGCAGCAGCTCCTTTGGTAGCATCACAGCAGGGTGTAAGTGCTCACACCCAGCAATGACACCACCGAGATGCTCTTATTACAGCAGCTCAAGTGCTTAGGAAGGGGATTGCATGAAACTGCCCATCACAGTCACATCTGAAAGGGGTCTCCAGGGCACTGACTCCAATCTGATATCCCCAGGGCAGCAGCCCTGCACCCGTGCAAGACATTTAAAGTGGGATGATTTCTATCCCCAAACCTGGCAGGGCTCCCAGAGCCATCCTGTCCTCCCATCCAAAGTGCTGTTGGTGAGTCTGCAAAAAACAGAACCATCCCCAGGCTTTGCTGAAGGGGCATCCTCCATTTCTGGGCACAGTAACAGCAGGGGAAGGATGACAGGAGAGTAAGAAACAAATCTTTATCGCTTGGCTTTGTGCTGCGTATGGCAAGAGAGCCTTGTTGAGCTCTCCCAGCTGGCCAGTGCTCACTCTCCCACTTGCTGCTGGTGGTGCCAGCAAAGGTCAGGACTGCAACCAGAGCCATGCTATTGGGCTGGGTGCATCCCAACATAAACCAATAAAGCCAATTAGAAAAGATAAAAAAGGAATTATTCAGCTATTTCCCATAACGTGACTCTAGATTGTGCTAACAAGAGACCAGGACACCTTCTGGAAGTAGAGCAGTTTGCAGCAATAAAGCTACTTCCCTTGTTTCATTAGACCTTCCTGTTTGACACTGAAGAGGACAATCCTTCCTGATGTCCTGGATCCACATTGCTCAGGATCCCTATCCCTTTTCCCCCTCTCTGATCATCATTCCCTTGCAGGTATTTGCAGAGCAATGCAACCAACAGGCACGAGCTCCGCAGCCCCTCTGCCCTCCGTTGCCCTTAGTGCTGTGGGTTTCTGGAAACAACATTGGATCACTCCTGCTTGCTAAATCAGTCCCTGGTTTTACAGCACCATTTAAACTACTTCCTCAGGAAATTTCACAGGCACACTGGCAGGCATTGATTTCAAGCAGAAAATATCCCAGCAGGAAACTTAAAAAGGAAAGATGTGCTGTAATTATATCTCATCTGGGCTTGGAAGATGGAGGAAGACAAGATATAAACTAACACATGCACTGAAGCTATAATGTGCAGTAATGCCATAATTAATACAATCAGAGCGCTTCAGAGCACAATTCAGAGCACTTTCCTTGCAATCAGAGTTTTGGTGCCTAAGTGCAGAGCTTTCCATTTGGTCATGCACATGATCGCAACAGTGCCATTGCTAAATGACACAGCCCATCTCAGCTCCTCTCTCCGCAATCCAGTTAAACAAGCACAAGCAATTAAATACCTGTGACAGCTTCTGGTGCACAAAAAGGGTCTGAGATGCACATCCAGGTTTTCAGTTAATTTCTAGAAATAATGAATGCTTTAATAGAAGGAGAATGACTGCACAATGAATGTGGATAAAAGCTCTGAGAAGTTCTGAAACTACTTCACACTGTCACAACATACATCTCTGAAACTACCTTTCCTCAGCCAGTTTGGGATCTGCATCAGTTTGGCCCTTTACCTAAATGAAAATTAACCTGGGGTGTCTATTTGCTTCAAAACATGGATGGTATTTAGGGTGATAATTATTTTTAAGTTAAATTCCCAGATGGATAAATGAGAGTTGGAGTGGGGGGGACTAGAATAGCAACTTTCTTTTGTTTCAGTGAAGTTAATTTGAGGATGTGTGCACCAAGGAGACCAAGTATCTTGCCATAGGTCCCATGATAAGCCTGCAATTGAGCCCATGTTTTCCACAGTCCAGACAGCATCTTATCTGTTGGACTGTGCCTTCCTCAATAGTACTTCTAAATGCTGATGTCCTCAGCTGCAGAGCAGACGTAACACAGATTGAAAGTCTCGTGGCATTAGCCTGCTATCAGCCCCTCCTTTGAAAAGAGAGCCCTACTAATAAAAGGGGATATCCTGCTCCTGTAGTGTCCCAAAGCCACCCATCATGTTGGGCAGCAATGTGGGAAGACAGAGTCAGACAGTACCATGTAAAGATTTAGAGAGGGATTAACCCTCTGAGCCAAGATCGGCTGGAATTAGATTGCAACCACAGACCACAGTGAATAGGCTGTAAGTCAGCATCAGGAGCAGCTGAACAATAATTGTTTTCACTTTTAGTGCCCTTGAACTTGTGCTGCAGAAGAGAGTGCTCCTGCAGAGCACTCCCTGCCCTGACACAGCCGGTCCCTCTCTGAAGTGGCAAACACAATGCTTGTACCCAGGGGATGGATATGATGAGGATTTGGGTTTTGCCTAGACAATGCTATTGAAAACAAACAAAAAATCACTGCCCAGTTCTTGCATCTGAAAGTTTATCAAGCAGAAACTTGATTTATTCTTGTGAACCTGATTTTGCAGGAACAGGATGTAAGAAGTAGTTTTTTCATCTATAATTTAAAGCCTATTTTGACTTTGCCACTCAGGTACAAATGTCACATTTGTTTAATGGGGGAAAACACGCTTATTGTTTTACATCTCTCTCCTCGGAGCAGATTTACCTGTTGTGCTTTGCAGGAAAACAAACTAAAATCCTCGTTATTGGCACAAGCAGGAAATTCAGGCACAACTTTATAACCGTGTTTTATAGATCTGACCAAGGGTGGAGACGTTCCTTTCTAGTGCCGCCTTGTAGCTTGTTCCACTTTCCTCACCTCAGAGCTAAAGAAGAAACGAAGCTTTTCTTTCAAGGCTCAGTTTTGCGTTGTTACCAGCAGGGCTATTTATAATCCCTGGAACAATAGCTGACCTTGGCCCAGCGCGAGCACTTGCATACCCTGTGCCTGCATTGTCCCGCAGCATTCCCACCCCGCTGCCTGCGGCTGCCTTCCCTCCCCAAGGCTGCCAAGCCCTTGGACGCAGGGTGGGGACATCACAGGAATCATAAACAAAGCGAGGCAAGCCACGACACTCAAGGTTTTACCGATAACACGTCCAAAGCCGGGGAGAGGTGATGCCTCTCTCCCCCTGCAAGCGCAGAGGAAAGCTTCCCCGCTGACCTCTGTAATGAGATAGAAGCTATCGCTGATAGCGCAGCAAACTGAATATAAAGCAAAACCTTCTCCCTGGCTTTTTTTCTTTCTGGAAAACAAGCCAGATGTCCTGGTTTTCCTCCTGGGTTATTTTTGCAGCAAGGAAACCGCAATTAGAGAGGAGCGGGGCATACACTCCTGCCTTGACCCTGCAGAGCCTGGCTGCCAGCGCGGTCCTTGGGCAGCATTGATGTGGGTCGGTGGGGTGAGCCTGCTGTGCTGCAAGGGAGGGGGATGCTGCCAGCCCCCTCGCCCTGTACACACCAGCAAAGCCTGGATGGATCCCCTCGCTCAGCTCTTATCTGCCGGCCTTGCCCAGGCAGCCCTGGCACAGCTCCTCGGCTGCACGATGCACAGACCCTGGTGTGTTTGCAGAGGCAGAGCAGTCAGAGATAAAGCCAAGGCCACTGGCTGTTGTGCGGCCAAAGGGCCGAGAGAGGACAGGTTAGTAAAGAGGGGCATTGAGGAAAGAGTCAGAAATCACCCCAGAGCCAGGGCTGTCACTGCTTGCCATGGGGTCAGATGGACAAACCGGTTGGGTTCCAACACTGCCTGTGGGGAGCAGAACGAGGAGTGCAGAGAGCTGCTGGTCAGAGCAGCCAGAGGTCCAAGTGCTGCTTTGGGCTTGCTCTTGAGCAGAGATCCCCACCAGAGGGACCTCTTGCTCAGAGCTGGGAAGCCAGGCTCCAGACACCCCTCCAGGCAGGCTCTTGTCCTGGTGCTGGGCTCCTGCTCTGCAGCCAGGCAGCTGCGTTTCCCACCTTCTTCTCCCTGGATCAACATCTGGATCCAGCTCTTTTGGAGAAGAGGCCTGGGTTTGCTGGTGATGCTAATGGGGACAGCATCCCCTCTTCTGCAGGCACAGGGGGAGGAAAGCAGGCAGCCCCACACTTGGCTGTGCCCCTTGACGCGAGGCTATTGCAGTCATTATGAAGTTAGACTGGTCACTGAAGGCAAACCCCTGCACAGCAATGATGAGCAGCAGCAGCCCTTGCTTTGAGCCCAGGCTCAGATGAATATCTCAGGATATAGCTACCAGACTCCCAGGAGAGCAAAGCCCAATCCTCCTTTTCAAAGATACGACACATCCTCCTTGTTCTGGCAGCAGCCTCCGCTGGTGCACTGTAGGAAGGAGGTACAGGAAGAATGAGGTGCTTTTGGCCTCAGTGCTCAGCAAAGCTGCCAAGGAGCCACCATGTACCCATCACCAGAGCATGGGGACTTCAGCATGTTAACAACTTCTGCCCTTCTCCATCCATCCCAAATCAAACCCCAACCAAGGAGAGAAAGCAAATGTGCACAATCCTTGTGCCACACCATCAGACAGCCGGAGATGCAATAACAATTCACTGGGAACCATGTCCTTTGGCACCCGATTTAGGCCAAACACTTGAATTTGCAGCTTAAATCCAAGGAGGGAGGGAACCTTTCATCCCCCACACTAACACCTATATAGGAATTTATTTTAATTTCTTCTGAATTTGGGATTTCCAACCAGAGTGAGTCAGTGCATTTGCATAGAAGTGTTTGAAAAACTGGATTCCCCATCTGCCATTAAAACCCCCTTCATTGCGGGATCTCCCCATCCACACCTTGGAGCAGAGGCAGAGCCTCCCTCTGTGCCCCAAGCCAAGGAGCCACATGCAATTAACCCCTTTGTGGGTAGATCTGAGACTGCCCCAACCAAGTAGCCATTATCAGAGCAGCTATTTAAGGCTGAACGATTTCCTCCTCCCTGTCCTAATGGGATCCTCAGCTGGCTGGAGGCCCAGGGGCAGCAGGAAGCAGTTCTGAGCCCCAGCAGCTCTGCTGGGAGATCCTTATTTCTCTCTAGCGTGGTTCTAGGTATAATGACAGTCCCACAACAATTGGATTAGAGGTTAGATTGCCTCCCCAGATCCCCAGGGGAGCAGCAAAAGCAAGGAGAGGTTATGGAGCTGCCCAAGAGGCACTTTGTGCTAACACACACCTGCAGCAAACCCAACCAGCCTCACAAACACCACCCAGCAGGTCACGTAACACTGGGAGGATGGGTGGCCACCACCCATCAACACCACAGTGCTTTTGCACAGTAGCCTGCATCAGCCAGAGCAGAGTGCTGGGATGGAGTTTAATTGCAGATATTATTTGGAGAAGAGATTCAGGGGCAAGTAAACACACACACAAATATTTGTGAGCAGAAGCCCGAGATTAACCCCGGTTTCCAGACGGCTTCCGGAATCACTGCTCTATTGCAACATGTGTGGTGCTTTCATCTGCCTCTGCACCGATTCAGAGCAACCACCCTTATAAAGTATCATTTGGTTTAGTAATAATAATATAATTCAGTGTAACTACCCTTATAAAAGAGGCCTTCAGGTTTTATGCGCATTTATTATACTCTACGGAAGCATCAGATGTTTTATTGTCATCCCAGGGAGCATCCTTTTTCCTGCTCCCACCAAGACTGGCTGCAGGCAGTGAGCCAAAGGCTGCTCCTTCCTCTTCCCAAAAACTTACTTTTCCTGGCAGGGGATTGAAAAAAAAAAAACAAACATATATATAAAAAAATTCAGGACATTTCTTAGCTCATCCTCCAAGAGCCATGGTGGAGGCAGGGGAACATTCCCACCTCCGGGAAAACCTCAGAGATGAGCACTGTTAGACACCCAGCCTAGGTAGCCAAGATGTTGCTGCGTAGGGAGTGCTTAAGCCTTGGGCACAATATTCATTTCTAGTTTATAGATTTATTTATAGATAATAAGAACATGGGCATAATGATTTAATTTTTAAAGCCTTTTTGGGCTTTATGGTTTATGCTTTCATATCAAAGAAACTAAAAACCTTGTTTTATACTAGATTCCATAAGTTGTTAGGCAGTATTTTGCCCATGCCTGATTGCACCACACTTCAAACATGCTCTGAATGCACCAGGAAGCAGCTATCAATTTTATATATATATAAATATTTATGTATTTATACATATATATATTTTATATATATAAAAAAAATTAAATAATTTTGCTGTGGAGCAATGTTCAATGATCAATGGTAGTCCTAAATGATGCCTCAAAAAAGTGGTATTCACCCACATGCACAACTCCACCTGGTTATTAAGAAACTCCGTGCTGATAACTGAAACACTTAATAGCTTCATGGTAAAACTCCAACCTCAAAAGTGTCTCCCACAGCCTTTGCAAACAGCTTGTGCTTCCTTGCCTGAGTGGCAAGGCCTGAAGCGAGCAGCCTTTGCATGAGTGAGAAACAATGGCTGCAAGCGAGGAGTCACAAGTGCTCTGAATTATGTGCAGAATAATTCTCGTATTGATGTTAAGGGGGTTTCCTTTCTTGATATGATCATTTCCTTTAACTGCTGAACTTGGAAGGGAGCCGTCCCAGTGCCATTGTGCAGTGCTGCACCATGCTGGCCGTGGGGAGGGCTACGGTGCTGCTCCCGGTTCTCCTGCTCCAAAGGAGCTGCTGTGCCCTTGGGATTTGTAATGTGGTGGCATGGGGAGTCCTACAAACACCAGCAGTGAGGTGCCCTGGCCACGCTCTGCTGCCTGGGAGAGGAGGAAAGCCCCTGAGATCTCCTTTTTGATGCTCACGCAGGGGGATCGCTGGGGGTGCTGCTGCTCCACCACCACAACCACCCCTGCCAACTCCATGCCCTTCCATTGGGAAACGCAAGTCTCTTGCTGTTTAATCTTAGTTCTCTCTTTTTAGGCAAAGGGCAGCTCCTCCCCAGCATTGCCTGGTGTCCTCAAAACACCCCGTCCTTTCCTGACTCATCACTTATTGCCTGTTCCAGCCTTTTACCTTTCCTCCCGAGCACCATCCAGTCCCTCTCCAGCCCCATGGCTTTCACTCAGCAGCACACATGTGCAGATGCTGTTGTGACGGGTGGTTAAGCAGCGTCTCCCTGCAGCGATCTCCAGGCAGCACCACACCAACATCTGCTTCAAGCCCTGTTTTCCCAGTGCCCCGGACATGATTTCAGCACAAAGTGGTGTTTCATCATTAGCAGAAGCAGCGATGCTTTAAGAATTATGTGCCTGCCTCATCGCACTGCTCCCGATTAATGCTCCACGGTCTTGGGAAGAAACAATTCAACAAAACCCAAAGAGGTACAAGGGGAAAAGTATTCCCTATGGCCAAGTCAAATTCCCACTGAAATCCCTGAAAGCATTTCCACTGGCTCCAGGGAGAATTGGACCAGTCACACTCCAGGAGACAACCTAGAAATGGATGAGGTTTCTGTGTGAGTCACCTATATATACAGCCAAATTTAGCTCCTTTCTCCAGCAAGTCTTTTGTCTTGTCAGTGCTGTTGATGTGAGGAGCTTTGTCCTTCTGCCACCTCAATATCTTAATGGTCAGACATCTGGTATTGTGCACAGGACAGTGACCGCAGGCAGAGCACCATCACCTCCCAACTCTCTACTTGAACACAAGTCCATTTGTTCCTTCATGGCAGCATTTGCTTATGATCATCACCTTCCACAATAAAAACCTATTCCCTCTGTTTTGAAATAGCAGATCACCATGAGAAAGGAGGAGGGCTTCAGAAAACCGTGTTGGTTTGTAAAGGCATTTTGTTAGATGGCATTAAAATAAGTACCTGTCCAGACTCACTTCCCAGGGAGCACACCCAGGAGGAAAGCTGCTCCCCTGGGATCCCCAGCAATGCTCTGTGCAGTAGCTGTTGGCTGGCTCTTGCCATCCTTCCTCACCAATTGCTTAGTATAATCAACAACAAAAGAGCATGGAGTCTGGAAAAAGATGTCTGGAAATCATACTGGAAAATGGCTTTCCAAGCTGTAATGCACCACTCAGCCCTTACTTGACATCTGGATGGGCAGCAAGAGAGAAGGAGCTACACCACCACCCCTGTAGATCCAGACATCAAAGTCATTAACCAGTGGATTCTGTAGCTGAAGATCTTCAAAATGTTTAAAATAAATAAGGAGCCTTATCTGTTAAAAGGGTTTAAGCAGATTGAGGCCAGGACAGCTCTTCAAGAACACCCAGAAAAACAAGCCAACATGGGAAGTAAGTCTTCCAGATCCAAACCCTCTCATGTTTGCTTCACCAAACCACCACTCGAGTTAAATTCAGGGGATTTAGGAGAACCTAATGTGTTTTAAGAGGGGATTGCTGAAGAGACTGACAGGGAGAAGAAATGCACTAATGGGAGAGAAGCCCTTAAGAAGCAATGAAGCCTCCCTCACACTACGTATGTGAGACAGAGGAACAAACAGAAGCTGTAATTACTAGAAGGAAACATTTCAGGAGCCAGCAATTACCCAATTATAATAAAGGCAGATATATACAGCACAGGCCTGAGGACAAGCAGCAAGTCCATGTCCCCAGACTGGCCTTCTATAAACAGTGCTTTCTGCCAGAAACCAGGCTTTCTGGCAAGACACAGCCAGTCCCCACTTTGAGGGACTCTTCTGAGCAGACAGTTTGTGTTTGTTACTGGCACTCAGTGCCCTGAAAGTACCATCATCTCACTTGCCTACCTGTGAACTGCCCACCTCTACCTCAAGCACATCAAGTCAAAGCCAAAGCTCTTACCAGCCACATCTCTCCCCTCTCCAGGGCTCCAAAAGGACCCATGACCTCACAGTACCAACAAAAACCTGGGTGCTGTCAGGCGATGACCAGTGGTACCTCTAGACAGTGCAACAGGGTCACATTCAAAATATGAAAGAAGAAAAAGCCTTCATCTGCTTAATGGATGTTTTTCCTTCAGGAGACAGGAGAGATGGGTTTAGTTGGCCACCTCCCACGCTTGAAACACACACACTGTCCATTTGGACCTGTCCAAACTTCACTGACTTCATTACACCCCCACATTAGTTGGCATGATTGGCCAAGTGTAATCCTAGAAGGTGTTTAACTCACATTTTGATAGACTACAGGCAGGAGCTCAGTGTTAACGTCAGAGAGGGTCATAAAGTCATTGCTTCACACTATGGAATCTGGGTGTGTAATGGCTCGCTGTGACCTTCCAGGGTCATCTTCCCTACACATCCCAGTGCTTTTGCTCTGCATCTCATTCTTTGATATTAGAAATTAATTTGTCCTCACTTAAAGATGAGGGATTCAATGGAGTAACAGATTTTATGGTCTCTGCAATTAGGAGGAAAACATATGAAAATATAACATTAATGTAACATCACTTGTAAAAGTGTGATTGAGCATCAGCTATTTTTTGCCTTAAGTGTAATTTTCAACTTCTCAAAATTCCACTTAATTAAATTCATTTATAGCAACAAAATTAGAATCCAAATAATGAAAGAAATTTCATTTACAATCTGCCTTTTTAATTGCTTGACTCAATAGCAAGCAGCGCTTTTCTTATCAGTCTTCCATGCTTATTGTTCATTTTCTTCTATAAACTAAACTCCAGACATCTTCCCTGTAAAAGCATGCCAGAATTTACAGTGGCACCAAGCTGAAGCAATAATTCCTGCGGAAACTAAGCAGATTTCATTACTGTCAGCATGTTTTTCACATCAGAGGGAAGAGGTTGGGCGATTCAAATGTCACTTAAGAGCTGGGATTGTTTTACTAGGAGGGAGGGTTGGAGGATCTCAGTCCCTTTAGTATTTTAGCAGCTATAATTCCTCCTATGAGGCAGAGTTCTAAACTGTAGAAAACTAGAGATAAAATACTGAATCAAAAGCTTTCTCTTAATTTCAGCAGAATTTGGACCAGCACAGGTATGCAGAACGAAGCTTGTTTTGCATCTCCTTCTGCTCTTATAGTGGGGTTTGGCATCACTTTTAGCTGGAGCCCCCTATTGCTGCATAAGAGAGGTCTGCAGGGAGGTTTGCCAAACTAAGGGAGAAGCTAGTAGACCTTCAAAAGAGAAATCCATCCTGGAGGCCAGCGTCTAAATTCCTCATTAATTCCCTAGTCACCACTTGCAGCCCCCAGGAATCCATCCAAGAGCTCTGGGGCATTGGGCATTTCTCCTTAAATCCTCTCAGCACCCCATTCATCTTATTTCTTAAGTTATTTTTTAAGGAAGCCTCCTTTGTCTCTCTCCCCTTGCTTTCTCCTCCTGTAAAGTCTTGGTTGACAGTCTGGGGACAAGACTGGGTCCTGCTGGCTGACAGTCTCTCAGTCAGTGTGGAAGATTACAAAGGAGTAGCAGATGTAAAGAGTCCTTTCTTTAACCTTTGAATACATTATGACTTGGAGGAACTACAGGAAAACCCCCAAGAGGATATAGGGGAAATCCAGTATACAGAGACGTACACAAGACTAGAGGCACTTTCAGTCTGCAATCACTAATGTGGACAGGCAAATTCAAGCAGCCCCCTTAAAGCTAAAAGCTTCATACCCTTGGGCTATTACCCTGCAAGAACAGCCAGAGACAGGGATGCTCAGAGACCTGCATCTGTCCACGTTTAAGCTGGATTTGTTCCCCACAGTTAAGGTTCGTGGTGCTGCTGAATCAGTGGCAAAGGAAGAACTTCAGAGATTTTGTTTTCCATTTACCAGCCCACACCCAAGTTCTTCCACTTTTCAACAGAGTAACGGGAAGCCAACCAGATCCTGCCGCTGTTATAGAAATGAAAATCCTCTTAATTACATGGCAACAGACACATATTTATGTCGATGTTTAACAGCTCATGAAGAAGTAATTGAAACTTGAGATTAATAGTTGATTTTTGAAGGAACTCATGCCTAGACCATCAGTGCTGACTCCAGAGGAGGTTCAGTCCCGGAGAGACAAAGGCTCCAGTGTGCCTTAACATCACTACCAGTGGTTGCTAGAGGTATTAAATTAGGAGCCAACTGGTGCGTGTATGGTCCATGCCAGGCCCTTGGTCTGCATTAGCATTCCAGATTGCACAACTGGTAGTGGAATAACAGAACCACATGGAGAGCCACAGCCATTGAAAACCACGGGATCCAGCCAAAGGCCTGGGGTTTTTGGTTGCAATAGAAACAAAATATTTTCTGAGTAAAATCAGAGACAAATGCTTGCTTCAAGACCTTAGGGTCATGCTTAGACTTTAACATGCTGCCTACAGCTAAGGAAGAAAATGGCACATTGTAGAGCAATAGTCAAGAATCCTAATGATGGCATTAAAATGGGTTTGGTTTTGACCACGAATTACTGTTCTTCATCACAACATGAAGTGCTCTCCAGCAGTTTTTATCATTTTTAATTCAGAATTAGAAGGAAAAATGTCAAGTTATCATGTAAACCATCAACTGCAGCTTTTTTTGCTGACACTACATTCAAAAGCTTTTGTCTGTCATTGCTCCAATGACCTCACTATTTCACCATCCATTTCTGTTCAGCATCCAGATGCATTAGACTTCAATCCCTCTAGCTTCTAACAGCCAGCAAGAAATAGAGGGGCTTTTGCAAGAAGAGAGGAGTCTAGGACTCTTTCCAGGAGGTTGAGAAGAGCTGCCCTAGTGTGGAGATCCATAGGGAGCAAAGGGAACATGAATAGGAAGAAAGATGACGCTGACAGGCCTGTGTGAGCAAGCCAAGTGCTCCATTCAGGACCTTCCCAAAAGTGCCTGGGAAAGGGAACCTCTGGCCATTGCCTGCCCTTCGAGCCAGCCCTGTGGCCACTATCTCTGCAAAGCCAAGGGAGATGCTCTGAATGTCCCGTCACAGCCCAAACCTCGTCCAGGCTGGTCTCTCCCCTTCTGAAAGGGGATCCTGGTCAGATCACCAACACCTCTGCAGAAGGGATGAGGCGGCCTGGGACTGACAGGTCTTGGGTCAACGCTCAGTGAAAATCAGTCCTGATGCTGCAGGGAAAACTGCAGGCACTTCTGCTTAGCGTAAAAGTGATCAAGATGCAGTAGCACATTTAAAACAGCTTTGCAGATGGCGAGTAGGCTGCAAAGGAAAACCCAGGACACACAATTTTACAGACAAAACGAAAGCCTGAAGCAGCAATAAATTTAAGGAAATGATTTCTGAATTCCCCAGACTGTCTGCATACAGCCTGACCATATTAAAACGACTGTGTTCTTTCCACAACTAAAATACTTGGCGTGCCTGAAGAAACCTCATGTAAACAGGCAAATAAGCTTGCTTACATTTTACTTAGCACAACTGCCATTTGTTGTGGCACTGTGCTCCAGTGTTGGCACAGCAAGTAATTTTAATTCGCAGAATGGAACAGAAAAGAGGAAGGAGGGAGTGGGAGAGACCATCCCAGGAAAACCACGCCATGCAAAATACCCTGACAAGCAACACTCTGCAACACCTATCTTCCCTGCTCTGCCTGGAAAGAAGAGCCAGTGCAAAGCAATAGGCATTTCCAAAGAAGAACTCTAGTTTCTTTGTCTGGGATTAAAATTAGCAGTTTTATATGAAGCACCTTCGTGATCTCTCTTTCCAAATGCTTCAGATGGATATTATATTTCCATTAGCTGATTACGATTTGCAGGAGATGGTTGCTTTGGAGAGGCCAGCAGTATGCCAGCACCTTATCCAAATGGCTACAGTTTGGAATGAACACAAGAAGGGAATAGACTTCAGTATTAAAAAGACATTTTCCATTGATATTTCAATGTCAAGTGAGTAATTTCAGCATGTGGAAGCTACTGCTGGGAAGGGATGCTCATGCGTTAGTTAATGAGCAAAGGTCGTCTAGCCCATGCGGCCTCTCTGGAACGGGCTGGCTGCTGGAGACAGGACAAGTGGAGCTTGACTCAGAATAGTGTGGCCTCAGCCCAGCCTCTGCTAATGAGTCATTTTGATGTGGGAACATTTCTTCAGTACAGCTGCCTTCAGATCAGAGTGTTGACATGCACGGTTGAAGTCTTGAGAGGCCGAAGGAGACACTGTTTCCAACATCCCCTTCAAGAACAGGGAGTTCAAGTGCTCCAAGCATCAGGCTCCACGTACAGGGCCTTCTTACTCAAGTGGCACCAGTACTGGAAATGGCCAAATCTTCTCTACAATGTTTTTCTCCTCAAAAATACCCACATCTGCAGATGTTTCCCACGCAAAAACTGAATATTCATAATTACTATGAATATTCAGTGTCTTAGATACTTGACTGTCTAAAGCTGAGGATTTAGGCATCTGTCTTCACCCAGAGGAAAGGTGTTCAATGGTACCTCAACTACCCTCCAAACTCCTCCCTGACAGTACCATGGTCAGATAGCTGACTGCATTGGAGCTGCTTCTCAGCTGTAGATGTTCAACACCATCCCATGAGGAAGGTGACCTCCTACAAACTGGGAAGCCACCTTCAGCACGAGACATCTGCTTGGTGTCTCTGCTCATAACCAAAATGATTGAATGGTTCTGGATGTCTAGGTTTCTGCTGATAGTGAGCTGCTCCCTGGAGGAGTTCTGCTCAGATAGACCGATGGAAGAGCACACAGAGGGAGTACACTGGATGTTTTCCAGAACTGATATGCAACAAGATGGATATTGGCATGATCACAAGTGGAAAAGGGAGGGATTGGAACAGAGAAGGGAAAATAAGAAAAATGTGAAGGGAGGGATAAGAAGTTGTGCCAAGAGAAAAAAAATAAATTACAAAGTAGGAATTTCTGAGGTGAAGACAAGAAGAAAGGAATTGATGTTACAAAAAGGTGAAGTGAGGGAAGAGTTATATTGGTAGATGCTTCTCTGAAGGCAAAGCTGCTCTGACAACCCAGCAGCGAGGGTGCTCTTCTGAAGACTGTTTGCTAGGCTAGCTTAATGTGATGTTCTTATAGCCTAAACAGGCAAGATCAACGATGAGGAGACAGAGCAAATGGAAGGAAGGCAGAAGGGCTGACATTTTTAAGTCACAGATGAAGAAATGAAAGACAAACAACACAGACTCAGCAGCCACAGGAGGAAGAAAGCTGCAAAGATGTTCCATGGGCTCCCACGATTTGAGTATTTGGGCTGAAAGCTGATGTCCGCATTCTGTGGGCACAGAGGGGAGGCTGAGGACCTGCTCCCAAGCAGCAAGAGACCAGGATGACCTAGTAAGAAAGTTTTGCAACTATAGAATAGTTCAAAGCTGCCCTGTGGCACATCAAGGCCTGCTCTACCGAGCGTGACTTAATCAAATAGTTTTACCTTTGTTCCCATGATTTAATGAATGTAGGAGTAGGAGGAAAAACCTCAAATACCTCCTACATTCATCCAAGCCTTCTGACATTCCTTCTTTCCCTTCTCCCCTTGGCCTCCCAGGGACAATAACATTTCCAAGCCGTAAGCTGGAAACAATTAATGCAGAGACAACAGGAAAACATCCTTTATGGATTAGTTCACATAAGTAATTGCACTAGCATTCTCAGCAGAACTGTGTTGAAGCCAAAAGGCTCCTGGCTTCAGTGACTGCTGGTGGTTCCAATTATAGTCACCCTCTTACAAGTAAAAACACAGGCTTGCTGCAAGTGACAATGATTCTGCTCCTATGGTAATTGTGCGACACAGTTATGATGTATTCGCCTGCCAGAGACATGGTGATCTAGTCGCCAGAAACAGATTACTAGAGTCAGAAGAATGTGGATGGAGTTTACTATAAACATAATTATATTACTACCTTACAGCGGTGGTATGTTTTCTACATAAGGCTTATAAAATGCGAGGCATCTGTATGCGCAAAATGTGGAGTGATGGAGAAAAAATCCTCATTAAAGTCCTACAGATGAAACACAGAACAAATTCCAGAGTCTTTGCCAGTGTTAAGCTAGCAGCAATTACAGCCACTGGAAAGCAAACTTTACAGATGTCTACACCCCATCGGCATTCAGTTGGCAAAGGACAGGTAATAGTTCACAAATAGACCTCATGCCATGGTTTGAAAGGCCACGGTAATGTGAACGTGCACTTGCTACCTGGATGGAGCTGCTGCTGCTATAGGTGTAGTAGTGATATTATGTTCGTGTGTTATGTACTTAAGTAATGTATATTAGGTACATTAATATACACATCTATTTACTTAATATATTGTCATGATTTAAGCTGAACCCAGGACATATGTTTACTTAAATGGAGCAGCAGCTTTGCATGGCTGACAGCACTAGCTAAAGCACTGCAGCTGAGCTTCAGCATCATCCCAAGCATTATGCTGAGGTTTTCAAAGTTGAGGTGAAGTAGGGAGAGACAAAACCAGAAGCTGTCTCACACCCACTCTAGACAGGTAGGGCCAGGGCCATCACTGGAAGGGCTGTGAGGAGGTGGTTCTCACTATCTCACCGTTATATACCCTTGTTTGAATTCTGACCTTGGTTAAAATTAATGAGGAACAGAAAGTAAAGACATGTTTCCATAAAGGAGTGGGCTGGAACATAACTCCAGGGTACATCTATGAATAGCTCCCTGGTGGGTGGATCTCTGTTGGAACAGCAGCACTAATACATGTCTTTGCTTTTGGACCAATGTGTGGCACATGTAAGTCACCAAAAGGTGTGACTGTCAGGGCTAAGTCTGCTCAGCAAGGTATATATGCCACAATCCATACAATTAACAAGCCCAGAACTACCACGAAATGCGTGCTCAGGCTGATGGCCACTATACTCATCTTCGTGATACAGCCTGAGCTGCATATTGTTGAATGGATGTAAGTAGGTTCAGCTGCAGCCTCCAGCTGCAGCAGAGCCTCATTCCTTCTGTTTTAAAAGTCTGATGAGAATTTTGATTAATCAACAGGGTAAACTCTTTCTAGGGACTGTCCTGCTTTCAGTAACATGGAGCAGAAATGCCGTCCTTTGTAGAGCAGCTGAAAAAACAGGAGTTAGTATTTCTTCCTCTTTTCGATCCCCCTCTAATCAGCAGCCATCCCTGGTGAGCATCTGGTACAGTCCCAGAAGTCAGGGAAGAAAAGAATTGTAAGTTATGTGGATTTAACTTTGGGGATAAAGTATTAGAAGCAGGGTGTAAGCAGGCATGGTACATTTTAATGCATGGGTGGATTTAATCAAGCTTGATTTCCTCTTCTACTATGGCAGCTAGGAAGAGTCTGTGGAACTGTAAGAGATGTCAAATGCCTAAACCTGACAAGTTAATTGCCTGCACTGTAGTGCCAAGAACAGACGTGAACCCATTAATCTCCACCTGCTGGAAATCTCCAGCAAGTTCTGTGTGCTCAAGGGGTACCTCACAACCAGCCCATCGAGCACTGCATGGCTGGTCAGGGGAGATCCTCTCTTTCCAGTTGGGGAGTATCCAAAGAACCACTGCCCAAATCCATACAAGGTGCTGCACCTGAGGTATAGGTGAGCTCCTCTCTTAGCCTAAATCCAGCCTGAAATACCAGCCTCAGTTTCTTAAGCCCAACTGTAAGCGATGCTGTGATCCATCTCTCTTCCCCAAAATCCCACCCAGGATATAAGAAGAAAGCTTTCTCATTGTACTGTCAACGTTTTGAGTTCAGTGAATCAACGTTTCCCAGCAAAAAGGGTTTCGCTGGAAAATTCCTAAACCAGATCAAATTTTGCTCCCCGAATGTAATAAAAATTCCAGGCCAGATCCTCAAGTGCTGCAGTTCCAGTGCCCAAGGCAAGGTGGAGTGGTGCCACCTCAGCAGGAGTTGGCACACAGCACTTTGGCCAGCTACTTTCCTCTTATTCTTTATGGACATTCCAGTTTGCCTTTACCTTAAACAACCCAACCTGCAGTGGGCAGCTGTAATTACATCTGTAGCTTGCTCCTTTTTTATACATCTTGCTGTTCAAGCTGACGTGGTGATCTCTAACTCTGAACTATCTGTGATCTTGTGTCTGGCAGTGGATGGTGCAGGTCAACGTGTTCATGATTGAGTGTTTGTCTTGATCTAGAGGGAGTCAGCTTTGCCTTTCAGGACATGGTTATCTACTCCTATGTGGTGTTCTCCACCAAACTCTGCAGTAGAGGCTCTCAGCATCACTCTGTTCCCGTCACTCCCTATGAATTACATGGAGGCTGGGAGAAAAATGTCAGAAATAGCGCTTTGGTTCTTATTTATGATAAGATAAAATTTAAAAGTATTGGGTAGGAGTGAGGCAATGCCCATCCAAACTGATGGGCAGAGATTTAAAAGTAACCTGCAGCCCAAAGCCATACAGCACCACATTCCAGGAAGAGTAAAGTTCCTTCTAAACCACGTTCTTATTTAGAGCTTAGTGGTGGGCAGCCAGAAGTTTCTCATCAGTTATGCAGAAAATGGGTTTAATTTAAATGGCCTTTCAGAACTAGACTTGTAAATAGACCTCTTTGTCATAGCAATAGTGTCTGACCGCAGCTCAATTGCTTTTTCTTGCATCTGCATGTTTAAGATGTTGCTGAATCGCTGTGGTCAGAGGAAGACATTGACCATGGAGACATCTGAATCTAAACAAGAGTCACAGGACAGCAGAGAGTGAAGAGCTGAGGCTGTTCCGACAGTGCTGATGCACAAAGGCAGGGAAACAGACCTGAGGTCATCTCCTCGCCTCTGCATGCAAGATCAAGGCTTTGACCAACAGTTGGATAAAGCCATCACTAAGGATTTGGAGAAGCCGTACCTCTGGAGGGAAGGTAAGTGTGAAAGAGCAACCAGTTGAGTACCCCAGCCTTACACAACTAGATCTGTATCTAAGAGTGCATCAGAGAGCTCAGAGACTCACCCAGTGGCAGTGAAATGCCTGAACTGCTTTTTCAAGCCTCACTTGGTGACACTTGGGGCTCTTAAGCATTAACTAGGAGTAAGACAAACCATTTGTCTCTGCTAAGATGTGTCCCTCCTGCCTGCCTATACATCTGCAGAGCCTCAGAGGCACATTTCTTTCCTATTCAGCGTCTGGTTTAAATTAGACTCAGAAACTTGTTCCAGATACCAGAACATGGAGAACTCGTGACTCATGCTCCGTCATACCTATTCTGGCCAGGGGAGCCTGGTGCCTTCTATCAAGCAGGGGAAGGAAAACCCAGTGATGCCTTAAAGGGTATGGCAGGATGGTGCTGCAGCAACAGGGAGCTGCCAGGGAGTCAGCACATCATGTGTATATTCAGCAAGGACTTGCAAGCAGAAGTGATGCAGGTGATTTAAGGTCTAGGATGGATATTCACTTTCTGCAACAGGACAACACACCCTTCTGAGCTATTCCCAAGGGAAAAGTCACTCCAGCACAGCAGACTGTACCTTAGCAAACTTTGTGCACTGGTGGGCATTCAGCATTAAATGAAGCTGGAGGATTGATTGTGTGGTGACAAACAACTAGTGAGATAATCCTGATAGAGAACATTTATGTGGATGCTATCCAAGGGTCCCCACCTTTCTTTTTGGCTGCTATGGTGCCTTTCCAGCTGCTGAAAAATTCAGCTTGGTTTTCCATGTAGTATCTGCAGTGACAGCACGAAAAAAGGAAAAGTAACTGCGAAGGGATATTTTCTCTTATGCATGGGGGAAGCACAGGCAGGATTACTGCTGATACCCCCTGCCTGCGAAGGATGGAGACTGAACCCTTTCTTCTGCCCCATCTGCATCTTTCCAGGGTGCCTGGAATACAGTAACAAGTGAGAAAGACCAAACCTAAAAGCAGAGAGTTTAGCAGCAACCTACTGTGCTGATCAGCAGAATGATCCTATGATTTTAGAGGTGAAACTCCTGCGCTTTTCTCATGTAATGAATTTCTGGATAGTGAGCTGGCAATACAGCACACCACATTCCTGGTGTGCCAGAGACCTCTAATCACCATAGCTGTATCTGACCATCCATCCAGCAACACTCCCCTTCATCCCACACCGGGCTGAGAGCTTCCTTCCTCACAGCCTCATAATAAAATCAAGCTCTCACAGGGCTGCCCACCTGGGTGCTTTATTTCCCACTCGGAATTAAACCAGATAGAGTCCATTCAAGCAGAAGAGCTATGAATAAATTTGCTGCTGAATTCCACATTTTATACTGTAATAAAACCTTCCTGAGATCCTACTGCTATTAGCTGCTAAAATTTACAGGAATCCTTAAAACTTCATTTCCTTGTACAGCCTTTTTGCCTCTTAAAATGCATGCTGCTCACCAAAAACCACCTAGTGAAGTATAATTCAGCCTGTGAACTCTATAACCAAGCTCACCACACACCACTGACTTGTTTCAAAGAAGATTAACTCACATCGAAACGTGGATAAGGATTGTAATCAGCAGCCAGAAGCTGCACCCTCTATTTCAATATCATTGACTATAAAATTACATGAATCAGGTTTTAAAAGCCTAATAATGCCTTTTGCCTGAAGATGAATTCAGTGAATTCATAAATGCAGAAGTTGTTTAAAACAGATAATTCCAAAGATTTAGTGTTACATTTTTACCGTGGTTTAGTGCTTAAAAAATATTGCCTCAATACCAAGTAATGAATGAGCAGAAACAAGAAATTCCTAGAAAAGAGCTTGGGAGGGGGGTAAAACCAGCCCAAACCACTAAGCGCAAGGCAAAACAGAGCTCCTTTCCCTCGGGTGCCCACTGCTCCCACCAGCCTCATCCCTGGCTCATTGCTTTCCATTCAAGTTCTGCATTATTTGTTTTCCCTCGAAATGACATTAACCAACAGCTTAAAATGCCAGTCCCCCGAGACTGACAGCTTCCACGAGAGCATGTACAGTGTATGTACCATAACTGAAAGCTTCCCAGTGGCCCTTTCCTGCTGTGGCACTGCCCTAACGCACAGGCTGTACCATTACACAGGGCTGCCACATCATACAGCACAACCCAATTTTCTCTCTTAAAGCCACCTTCTACATCACTGTGCAGGCATACTGCTTATAGAAAATAGGCTAGATAGAAAGGACGAAGCCTTGAAATCATGAACTTCTCTCAGGATATGGAACAGTGGAAGCCTGTTGCTATTTAGACTTCTTTTTCAAATACTGGTCTTAGCTACAGTTTACTTTTCCCACTTAGAAACGTGGAAAAATTTGTTCAGCTTAAAATTTCCTGTTTGGCATTAGCAGCTGCTGGCTCTGATGTTTATAAATATTCCAGCAGGCATTTCTAGAGGAATCTGGTTGCAATTAAGCATCGAGCAATGCGTTTCTCTGCTCCCAAGCAGAACTAGTGCTGCCCAAGGTGACCTGTGGGAGACGAGGGGCTGCTGCTCGGCGAGCCGCATGTGCTGCAGGGCGAGCGTTAGCAGCCAGCAACGTAGCTTTAGGGGGCCTGTGATTCAACAGGAAAGTGAAATCACTCGCTTGTGGTGTCCAAATATAGTAGCTCGGGAGGAACATTTGGTCAGCAGGCCTGGGACCACCTACTCTGAGCATTACTCATCGCGCTCCCCAATGCCCTCGAGCATCCTCAGGTTGTGCCGTGAAGAAACGCGCTTCTCCGAGCTAAGCATCCCTCCCTGCCCATCAGCCCCCATACACTCCAGTATTTCGTGCTCTCCCTGGGCACACCCAGCCTCAGTTTCCCCTAATTCTTGTTAATATGCCCTAAAGCCAAGCAAGCCAGAGCAAAGGGCAGAAGGAAGAGCACAGATGCAGACAACCCTTTCATTTCCCAGGCAAATCTGCCCATAGGTTTCTGAAGCATTCACCTCTACAGAACCAAAGGCAGGTTATTTCTCCCCAGGCAGGCACCACCTTGTTTCGGGGCTTCCCAGGGCCAATTTTTTCCCCATCTTTTTAAAATAGCCTCTGATATGGTTTGGATTGCTCTGGTCCTTAAAGAAAAGGTTCCAAACATCTCCTCAGTCTCAGCAGGACTTTTGTGCAGTTGATGCACAGTATCCTGTGTGTATGTGCTTTCAACCCTCAGTGATGGGCAGAGGCGAAGAGGAACGTGGCTTCCCAATGAGCCAGCTCACTGAGGAGTCAGGAAACCCAATAAACAATGAGGCAATGGTATTGCCTCAGAAACCACTAACCTGGAACAGGAGCTGCCCTTTTTACTGTAAAGGTCCTTAGCAGGGGACAGATTACTCAGAGGAATGGCAGGTGGAGAGGACACATGTGCCACTGAGCTACTTTCCCCCAGGCTGTCTGGTTTTTACCTCCTTGATAGTATGTCCCACAGTCTCACTGTGTAAAGCCAGAGCAGCCTCAGAGCCTCTCCACCAGTCACATAGGCAGGGGCAGTTGGGACCTCATGGCAAGCACAGTCCCCATGCCCAAGCCCAGGCAGTCAAGTGTGAATGAGCATCATTCCTGCCTTGTCCACACACCCACTGGAGGGCATCTCCCACATCTGCAGTAGGAGATCTTTGGGCACAGCCCAGGACTGTAGCTGAGCTTGCACAGCTCAACTAGTCCTGTGCTCACCGTTCAGTGCTGATCCAGCTCAGCATCCCATCTTTTGGGACCACAACTCAGAGGCCTCTGTAGCTCCACAGGCATTTCAGAAAAGCTTGGAGCCCAGGTCATTTTACTGCTGTTCCCCTACATTTCAGTGTAACAGCAGCAAGAATGTAAGGTAGAAAAAGCAGCCCAAAAGAAGAAAGCCCATGGACGATTCTGCAGTCAAAAGCTTTTATGGCAGAAGTGACTTTTAAGTTCCTCATTTGCTGGTTTTACTTAGAAAGAGGCAAAATATGCTGAGCAAATAAAAGGCATAATAGCACAGCCTCACCCCCAGCCTGTTTCCGGCACCATGAACTTCTTAAAGAGCAGCATTTCCTGAACCTCAAGTGCTCGCAGATGGTGTTGTCCTGGAGCCCTTTCTGCTGATGCTCCTCGGTTCCCTTTGCTTGCGTGACTGCTCTGCAGCTTTAGTTTGTTTATTCCACTTTTTCCTGCTCTCTAGTTACGAGCTAAGGAAGGGAACAAGCCACTTTTGCTACTTTAATCACTTGCTGGTGCCAGGGCACGTCCACGGGGTGATTAACGGGGTGTGTCACTGCCATTCATGTGAGCAGAGATTGCAAAATCGGGTCCCTTTAGCGTGAGTGCGGGGATGGATGTAGTATGGCCAGGTCCGAGCCTGTAAGTGTTTCTGTCTGAGCACTTTGGGCTCTGCATAAGGGTGAGGATCTGTTATCTGGCTAGGACCAGACATAGCCAGACTTGGTAGGGCACCCTGTCCAGCCAGAACTCCAAGATCCCAGACTGGTTTGTGTTGGAAGAGACCTTAAAGCTCATCCAGCTCCAACCCCCTGCCACGGGCAGGGACACCTTCCACTAGAGCAGGTTGCTCCAAGCCCCTGTGTCCAACCTGGCCTTGAACACTGCCAGGGATGGGGCAGCCACAGCTTCTCTGGGCACCCTGTGCCAGCGCCTCAGCACCCTCACAGGGAAGAGCTTCTGCCTTAAAAAGATGCCAGCTCCAAGCTAGAAGCCGCACCACCATGAGTCTGTCCAGTGTCCAAAGCCACAAACTCCGCTGACAGCATTGCTAGGAGAACTCACACCATGCCAGGTGCAGGGATTAAGATGCATGCAGCAAATGGGTGTGTCTTCAGATTAGTGTTATAAAGTCAGCCTTAATTATAGAGTCACAACTGCTATCATGGTTATCTTGATATTTCACCTTTCTTCAGAGCCATCTGGCTCTTCATGGAGGTTGATAATGCCACAAGTGCTGCATGTACAAAAGTACTATTGTAATACTTGGGAGTTAGGTGGGATTTCTGCCTAATCATCTCTGAAAAAGGTCACTTATCCCAGTTGTAAACTTTGAAGCAAAGGCAGAGAGGTTCAAGAGCTACCCAGAAGCACTGGTGGAAAACCTGAAATCTATTAATTCATCCTCCTGCCTCCAAAGAACCAGAAATTTGACAAATACTCTCAGAAGGCCTCCAGCTTCGGCGCAGTTATTTCCAAAACAGGAGATCTTGATTCTGGCACAGAAGTGACAGTTAAAATATAACCTGTTTTGCATTGCCAGATAATAGGGCTTGCTGCATGTGAAAAAAAATGAAGGTGTTACTTCAGAAGTCAGATACCATCCTTTTGGAAAGATAGACTGAACAGAGAAAGAAGAGACAAGTGGCAGTTCAAATGCCTAAGGGGTAGCCAAGCTCTCTGAAAAGCTGCAGAGAAGTCAAGGGTAAAGGTACCAGGAAAGAGATGTGCCTGGATCAACTCTTGACAACTCTATAAAGAATTTTCCAGCGTATCCTGAATGGCAGCACCCAACAAACAAACCCTTCCTCTAACCTTCCTTTCCAGGAGGTCATACTGATCCTTATTAAAGCTATTCCACCTTAGCAGGAGGATGCCTTCATGGGGCACAGTGTGCCGCGTGGCTCACTGGCCACTTGATACCCCTCTGCTCTTGCACCAAATGACTTCTCCTAGGAAAAGTGCTGAGCTTTTGCAAAGCAGTTAATCATAAAGATGTTACAAAGCAGTGAGGCATCACCCAGGGTTGGAAGGAAGTCCCCCTAAATATTTTCCTTTGGGGAATTTACAGATTTCTGCAAAATCTCTCAAATGTGTCACCAAAAAAGGACTTGGGAGGAAAAAATGCAAGAGTTGCCTGAGCTACAGCTGGGTGCCTCCAACACCGATTGCTCCTCCGAGCCCATTTTTCACCAGCACTAGCATAACCCTTAGCTTTTCCTTTTGCTCCTCCTGAGAGCATCTAACAGGTGCAACAACTTTGCAGTAAATCACGTGTAGGAACAGGGATTTATGTACAGCACAAGAGCAGGGAGTACAATCCCTTCCAGTGCTGGCATGTGGGTGGCTTCACCCCTGCCTTCAGGTTCAACTGTCAGGGGTCATCCTTCTGCCGCACATCTGGCTGTGATGCCATGCCTTCATCCAAGCCTCTGCCTGGCCTTTGACACCCACAAAGGCTTTTCTCTTTCCACCTTTCATGTAATGAGGCACATGGAGCTGCCATCACCCCACTCCCAGCCTGACCCCCCCAAGCCCCAGAGCCTGGGGCAGGTCAACTCCAAACTTCTTCCATAAGCCAAGCAAACAGTGCTCCGGGATTCCCAGGATGCTGGGAGAGCTCATGTTTTCCACTACGACACCGCATGTGAGATCCCTCCTGGGACAAAGCACAGAGCTGCTTTTCCTCTTACTGTAAATACATTTGCAGGAGACCACCAGAAAGTAAAAGAACTTTCTAGAAGAAAAGCATCTCTGGCTCTTCTCTCAAGATCTAAATGAGCAAAACCAGCACATGAAGCTTCCCAAAACGCAGCATTTCACATTCAACCCTTGCTTTTCCAGCCCTTCAGAGGTGCTGCTTTTCACTGCTCCAGCCCAGGAGAGCACCGGTGCTCAGCCAGCACAGGAGCTACCCACCAGCATCCCCCCAGCCATGATCACCAGGCATCAGCGGGATTCCAGGACTCAGAGCACACGCTTAAAAGCTGTATTTTTCCTAAATGGATTTCTGCATACGTTTAATTATTTTGTTGAACTGAAGCCACTGCAAGTGAAGGAATCATTATTCTAAAGTAGTAACTGGGGGTGGCTGCACATTCCTGTGAATTTTTGATAGAAAAACACTCTTGGCTCCAAAGGAAGAAAAAAATCAGGATTTTCCTCCAAAAGGCTCTTATTTGCTCTCAGTTTGGCTCCTTCTGCCCCAGCCCTGAAGGGAGCAACAGCATCCCAGACCCTCAGCCAGGAGCACCTTAATCAGGCTTTGCTGCTTCTCCCCCACTCCAGACTGTTGCTGTCTGGAGACTCCTGGAGCTGCAGGGTGGGGTGGGATGGATGGGTACATAGGGGAACCCCAGCTCCTCAATCCCTCAGCTGGGACATCCCTCAGGTTCCCACACCGAGCCGGGCTGATGGGAGCTCTTTGCCCCTTGGTCAGCACTTCCTCAGAGGAGTTGTGTTTCTCCCCAGCACCAGCAACTTCCTTCTTCCTTTCACTTCCACCTTTTGCCACATTAAAAAATAAAGAAAAATATTTCTTTAGAAAATGATAAGTTTCATATTCCCGTCATCTCAGCACTCCTCATTTCCTCATCTTTCAGCTGCTCTCCTCTTGCTTCCTCCCTTTGCACCCCTTGAAGGCTGAAGCAATAACATCTCACTGCCCTTGGTGGGATGGCTGCCAGTATTCACCCTCACTTCACAGGGGTAAGATACAGGGATGAACATCCATGGGGGGAAACATCCCCAGAGTGTCACTGAATCAAAGTGAGAGATGCAGTCCCTACTGATCAGTTAAAGCAGCTCAACCATTGCTGTTGATCTAAGCCATCTGGGTAACCCTCCCTGAGCACAGTGGGATGAGCAACCAACTTGGAGCAGGGAAAAAAGAGGGAATTAAGTCATCTCAAGAGTTTCCACCAACGTGAATTGCCATCTGGAGACACCAAAGCCCTGGGGGTTATTCCAAGCAGAGAGCTTGTGGGAAGGCACCCTGGGATAGTTTCCCAGGATGTGGGATCCTGGCGAAATTATAGAGGCAACGCTACAGGGACATCAGCCCTGCATCCACAGCATGTGGGAAGCTGCTGCTGGCACCCACAGCAGCTCAGAGGATGGAGCAGGCAGCAGGAGGAACAAGGGGGGAGCACTGCCAGGGAGGATAAGCAATGGGAGAGAGCAAAAAGGGAATTGGATTGACAGGATAAAGCATCTCTATCTACTATAAACTCTGCTGGGTCTCTTAAACCTGGCATCCCCTCAAAGCAAGCCTAGCAAAGTCAGGCCATGTGCAAAACACAAAGGAGACCATCACTGCATCACCACCAGTCCCAATGCCTGCCCATAAACCACACAGTGGAAAGGCAGGGCTGTATTCCCAGGACCAGAGAGAAAACTGCTCTCTCAGCAGATGGGACATCTTGTAGTTACTAAGCATATCTAAGCAAAGTTTCCCTGACTCCTATCTGTTCAAGTGGTTTCATTTTACAAAGAAGTGCTTAATTAGTCACCAAGCCAGACACCAAGAAAGTATGAACATGGGACACTCACCTAGATGAGGATCAGATCTACTTACTACTTTTCCAAATCGTGAAGGACTTTGTATCACTTAGTCATGAAGCATCAAGAAGGGGAGAGGGGAAGGAAAAGCAAAACAAAAAGAGATAAGACCATGCCCTTGCAATTGCATGAGCTACTACTAAGGAAGATGCAAAGCAAGTTTCCTGCTCTCTCAGGCTTTTGTAGGACTTAGTAATTAATTATTCTAATTACAAAAAGCTGAGCCTCCCCTAGCAGTCAGTTCCCTGATACAACTCTTCTTCCTTAGACTGCTGGGAATAGATGGCTCAAAGGGTTCCCCATCACTAATTCCAGCCTTAAATAGCAGCTCTGCATCATGCCAGGAAAACAGAAAAGATTAGATGGGAGGTTGAGGAAGGGAAATGAAAGAAGAGCTTCGTTATTTTTCACACATTTGAGTTATGCAGATGGCTCACAGCATATGGGATTTCAATTAGGGTTTGTAATAGAAGAAAAATTACCAGCGGGTTTCTCAGCCAGAGCGACCAAAACGATCTGGGTTTCTGTATTCTGCGCTTGATAGATACCCTATTTCTTTTATTTTCCTCATAATTCTTGCTTTCACCAAGGTAGTAACTGGCCAGGAAATGAATATAAAGCCCTGATGGGGTGAGTAAGTGCTGCCAGCATCATGGCATGAGGCACTGAGCTCTAGCTGTTGGGGACGGTGGCTGAGCATCCAATGGGAGGGATGCGCACACTGCCCTGTGCTCCTTGAGGTGTGTGGCAGTGACTGCTCCTGAAAGTACCACCCCATGGCATCATGGCATCGTGATGGCAGGCCAGGATCAGAGAGGAGAAATGCTTTGTCCTTCCACTCTAGTAACTATTAGACCTGTTAATACAGCCAGATCTGACCCCCCTCCTTCCCAGTGCTCAGATGGTCAAACTGTGCCACCAGGCAGTTCAAACCAAACAAAAACCCAAACAAGCATTATCACCACTTTTCGTATTTATATTTTTGATTTTATTTTTAATTTTTATTAAAAAAACCCCACCATTATTAAAAATGGATCATTTACTCAGCCAGGGAGAACTCTCATTTCAACCTCGTGAACAAAAGGCAGCACGGTTAAAACCCATAGGCATAAACAAAACCCAATTAAACAATGAAAATAAAGAGAACAGTTCAAACCATAGCTTATAATTATGCAGTTTCCTCAATGTCAATAGAGGGGCTTTTGTTAAAAGCCTTTAAGTCAGAATTCCATGGAAGACTTTTGAAGCACAAGGGAAGAAGGAAACACATGCTTGTTTAAAAAAAAAAAAAATTAAAATAAAACAACCCACAAAATAAACCCAAAAACCAGGAAAAAGAAATTGCTTGGGTAATGGTTCATTCATTCAGCAAATTTACTTCCTCCAAAGCAATCGCTGTTTGCCCAGCCATACAGTTGGCCCTGGGTGATGTATTTGAACATACACAATTCCTGCCAAGTCATCCTGGCCCAAATATCCCAATTCTGGCACTGGTTTGGAAGGGGTTTTCAGTGAGATCATCCCTGGCTTCCCATTCTGGGAGCCTGGAGTCTGCAGTGGCAGTAGGTACCACTGGGAGCCTGGAAAAGGGGCTTTAATTCAGCCCCTTTCAGTCTCCCCCAGTGAGACAGCACCAAGGTGAGCTCTGAGCATCTCTCTGAGCTCCTGAACCAAGGCAGAATTAAGCACCTGCATTGTAGGAATGTGTCAAGCCCCAAACTGGGTACGTTAAAAACTGCAAATTAGTGACTACTTTATAACACAAAACCAGACAAAACCTATCTTCAAGTCTGGGAACTTTTAAGGTCCAAACCCAAATAAAAATGGTCTTAAAATATATACATATATATATGGCTTTTCATTTTTCCTATCCATTTCATTGGAAACACAAATAAATTTAAGGGTGATATTTGGTTTTTAAGAACGATTCTGTCCTTCTCTTTAGCCGGAGCAGATGGGATGGAGGTGCTGACTCTGGTTGCTCACGACGCGGCTCAGAATCTACCTGAGTTCTTCAACCTTTCTAGTAACCGGGAGTAGACGGGTGCTGCCAAGGAAAAGACTGAGTTGGATGGGACAGACACACAGCACCTCCCTCTGCCCTCCCCTCTCCATGATGCTGCATCTTGCTTGGAGCAAGACAACAGAATAAACCTGTCTTTAAGGGACAGGGACATACGGTGGAAATTAGAAACAAACTAGAGAAGTTGTTTTACCTGGTCGCATATTCCTGTGAGAAACCTGGAAGGAAAAGACAAGGTTTGCATAAGTACAACAAATCTCTGACACCTATAAGAACAGTTTGCATGTCAGTATATTTATCCTTAGTCTTCAAAAACTATGGATGGGTGACTCCTCATTATTGGAAGGTGGCATAGATAGTACAATGCCAAAGTTAAATTCAGAGTGTGCTGCAAACTGTAGGCTTCATATTGCAAAATGTATTACTTTTTATATAATTAAATCATGCAAGAAGAAAGGATTGGTCATTCCACGAATGTGGAATTCCACGAATGCAATACATATGCTCACTCTCGGCCAAAGTCTGAATGTGCCATTATCTTCCAATCATTATTATCAAAATGTAATTTCAATAGTTCTACAGTGAGAGACTTTTTTGCCATTTACCTTGGGTAACAGAGATGCCTGTTTGAAGATTTCTAATGCAGGATCTGCAGGCTCGTCACCTCTTTCTTGCAGCCTTGAAGCTAAGGGTGGGACAGAGATAGGAATTAAATACTCTTCAAAGCACACAGGCTGCTTCCTTACATTATTTTGTGTTGAAAATCTCAGACTAATATACTCAATATAGTGAAGCAATTGCCACGTGTCACCACTCCCTCCCAAAGCAGCTCTGCTTCAGTGGTGTGGCTCTAGATATTTCTAACCATAGACCTACCATGTGGCTGTAAGACAGAGTTCACGGCATAAATCACACCATTCGTGGCCATGATATCACTTTCAGCAACGGGCTCCTTGTTGATGTGTATTACATTGTTTTTCTGGTCAGGAAAAGAAAAACATTTAAAAAAGTAGAAAATGAGGAACTTTTGCCATCAGTGGTTTCCAGTTTTATTAAAAAAGCCCCCACTTTATATTCATTCATTCACTGGGTGGCTGCAGGCATTTTCCTCTCTCAATTAAGGAGAATATAAAAACAAACTATAGCCTGAGCAGTTTGTCATGGAGGTGCTGGCAGGCTTTGGAGCACGGACTTTCTCCATGTACTGGCTGGGAATGCTGTCCTGTGGCAGCAGAGCACATCCACCAGCTCCCTTGCTCACACCAAGATGGCATCAGGAGAGGGCAGAATAGGACAGGACATGGAAAGAGTCTAGCACGCAAGTTGGCCAACTCAATGCACATGGAAACACTGGCCTTTCCATTTCATCCTGCATTTTCTTCCTTATGCACAGCATGGGTCATGGTTATTTATTTTCTGAAACATATTTTTTAGCTCAACAGAGGACCCCACATTCTCTTAATGCAGCTCAGAGTTTGTGAAATGAAATTACATATCTAAATAAATCCTGCTGCGCTAAGGGAGCCCATGCAGAGATCATTTTTGTTACACTAAAAAAGACGTGTGAGCTGAACAAGCTATTTGTTTAATTTATTTACGCTTTTCCCCCCATGACTTGGGGTTAAATTTATAACAGCTCCTGGAAATCATTTACAATTGGTCTTCTGGGGAGAAAGCTGAAGCAAACCACATTTCAATACTGCCAGCTTGCTGAATTGAACACATGGCAACAGTCCCTGATCTACAGCCCAGAAAACACTGCTTGGTGGGTCTGTGTGCACTAGAAGAGGCTCCCACACCATCCAAGTGAGCACAGACATACTTTGGTCCTTGACACGGACAGCTAAAGACAGACCACAGCCCTGCTGACCACAAAACCCCATCCAAGGTGACTCACCATGCTGACTTCCAGCTTATCTCCCTGCAGGGACTTGAGTCTCACAAGAGCACTGACTGCGCCGCTCACCAGGATCTCATCAGCCACATGGAACTTGAGGATGTTGGCGAGCTCCTTGGCATTACCTGTGGGGGAGAAAACATTTACATTTGCAAAACAGCATCAGGGTTTGATTCCCATATTCCATGTGCTGGAATGAGATTTCATGGAAAATACCATAATTTCCTGAAAAGAGCAAGGAAACAATGTGAAATTGAAAAGAGCAGGAAGAAGGACCTTGGTTGGAGCCGGTTAGAACATTGAGGCCATTTCTGCCTGGGTAGGTTAGGATCCCAGCGAGTCCAATGTCCAACCTTGGTACATACCAAACCTGCCTTACACATGAAATCCCTATCTCTTGGTTTTTCAGTCCCTCATTCTCTCACTGTGCACAATATGAACGTGCTTCTGTTGCTGCTTTCACTTCCCAAAGAAGTCTGTGTAGGGGAAAAAAGACCCATGTGAAATAAGGAAGCAGACAGAGCACTCTGGTATTTGGAAATGTCAATGCTTTTGCCAGCACCAGTGTCACTTGGCAATAATCTTCACAGCTGAAACTGCAGGATTCCTGGGTAGGAAGTGGAAAAGTGCAGGAGAAATGTCACCAGTGGCTCACAGATTGCTGGCCTGATCCCCACCCCACCAAGTCTCTACTCGTCTAGCCATGCTTTGAAACAGATTTTAGGAGGATAAGATGCTTCCCCTTCACTGTTTTCCAGAAGAGGTAATGATGTGCACAGCCCAGGCTAACAGTTCTCCTCCATCTTCTCCTTTAGAGAATGCAGCATCACTGACAAAACCCATATATTGGTGATAGGGAACAGCTAGTGAAAAAGATAGCCTCCAACTACAAAACCAGAGCAGCTCCTTCAGCAAGGGGAGCTTTTTCTTTCAATGTTCATATCTGAACACACTCTGAGCTTTTTTCTCCGTTAGTTTTTTTCTAGGGTAGCCGCAGTTCACACTGCACATCCTCACGAGCATGATTCACTCCTTCATCAGAAATATAAGCTAAATATTTGTGTGAAAAAAGAAGCACATCTGAAGTGTCTGCATCTGGGATGCTTCAGTCCTGCAGCCATTTACAATAGCTGCAAAACAGTTGTGAAATATTTATGTATTAAGCACTAGACTGGATTTGCAGGGTGGTATCACCAGTTCCTCATCCCTGCACTTAAAAGGATAACCAGCTACCATGGGCAGATGCTTCGCAAATTATGATGTCAATGTTTGGTTGGGCTTTGATGACAGGAAAACATTACACTCAAATACCTGACATTGTTTCCAACCACAGCTGGCTTTCAACATGAACAAAATAAAAGATCATGCTGCCTATCCAGAAGAGCATTCCTAAACATTTCTATGCTTTTTTCCACACCCAGCCTGCACGCCTGTGCTTTTCAGGATATTGGTCTTCACCTGTTCTAGACTGGAATATCTGTTGTCTTAGGATCAGACTGGGCTTCCTGTTTTATCCAGGTACACATAGATGGAGCAACAGCTCTGTTATTTTACCTCTTAAATTTCATTCAGTGTAACTCGAGGCTGAATGTAGACCATGTTACCTTGTTTTCTATTTGCAAAACTCACTTTTGATACCCTGATGATCCCTGACAGCCTCATTGTCACCTCTTTCATCCCTGAGAGAGGCAGGGACCTCACTGGTTCCACCTTAGAGTTATCTTGCTTACACCAGCTAGCACAGGCAAATTAAAGTCATAGTAAGTTTGTAGTACATGCTATAAGCACATCTCCCAAGCACAAGGAAAGTATAAACCTGTGGCCACACTTTATGTGGGAGTTCAGTGCTGTTCTGCACATCCTCAGCTTTCTGCTGGATAGGGCTTATCCAAATCAGTTGCATAAGAAGCCCATGCTTCCAGCAGGCAGGGTTAAAGTATGAAATACGGCAGAGAAACTTAGCCATTCTTCCCCATATCATGCCAATAACACACAGCAGCTGTTCCTCAAAATGCTTTAAAAACACTCACCCATTAGTTTGTCCAGTTCCGCCTGGGACATGGCTCGGAAAGCTTCATTTGTTGGAGCAAACACGGTGAAGGTACCTGGCCTGTTCAGGTTCTCCGTTAGACCTGCAGACTGGATCGCAGCCACCAATGTGCTGCAAAACACACACACATGAGATGCTTCGCTATAAACTACTTCTGTTGGGCTTTGAAAGTTGATTAAGTAGGAAATGAGCCTGTGAGGTCCAACCAGAACATCTGAGAAATGGCAAAGGCAACCTGGGAATGCTGACTCCTTGGGGAACAAATGGTAATGAAGAGACAGAGAGGTCTGGCCACAGTGGCTTGGATGGGCAGAGAAGGCTTCAGAGCCAGCTTCTTACTGCATAAAGGGGGACCACACACTCTTGGCTCACAACTCATTGAAGGGTTATTTGAATCTCACTCCCCGTAATTTAGGGATGAGACCATGGTTTTGGATGCTCTTTCTATGTTAAACAAAATATATGTAGTCATGACTACAACCCATAATAAATAGGAACTGCTTTGGCAGCTCTTCTGCTTCCAACTAGCATTTAGGAAGAGCAGAAAGGTCACCTGAATCGATGGTCTGCCTTGAGAACATCCATCACTGAGCCAGATGGTGGAGTCAACATTTTGTCCACACTAAAGAGGGTCCCGAACCTTCCTCTCTTGTCATGGGCAGCAATGCAGGCATTTTCAATGCAAAGGTTCTGCAAAACAAATTGCAGATAAAAAGACTTCATTAGCATATACTTCAAAAGAGAGATCCTTATACTTTCCACAATGCTCAGTTACACTTCTAACATGATAGCCATAAATTATAGACATCGAGCATCATTCAGCCACATAGAGCACTGCCCACTGCAAGAACTCACATTGCGGTACACAAAAACTCTCAGTTCCTTGTCGCCCAGAGTCTGCAGTTTCTGTCCGTGGTAAAGATATTTAGAGGAGAGCTGGTCTTTAACAATGTGGTTCAGAAGCAAGTTTTTCATGTTGCTGTCAACAACAGGGAGCCCATCTGCAGTAAAAAGATGGAAAGATCCAGTAATTCACTTAAAATGACCATTGAGACGCTAAAGTGTTCAATACAGAGTGTTACCCACTCCAGTTTTTAATTGCAAAGCTAGATGCCATTGCCTATAGCTGAGGCATTCACTAAAGGATTTACATACTTGTGCACTGAACTTGGCTAAAGACTGAGATCTGTGGCCAAAACTGGTGGAAAGAAAGGGATTTACTCCCCGCAGTTTACCTTTGAACACATCATTCACTGGGGCAAGGAGGGTCACTTGCTCACTGCCAGTCAGATGAGAACTGAGACCAGCTTGTCTGAAGAAGTCCATGGACTTGGAAACTTCAGATTCTTGTGCCAACTCAAACAGAGTCTTAGCTGAAAAGAAAAGCGACACATCGTAACCTTGCAACAAAGACAAACCACACATCACTGCAAATTATCTACCCTCTCTAAATCCAGTATTTCCTTGACAAAATAGATGAAAGAAAGGCAACAGAAAGATGCAGAGAGGCACCAGTACCTGAGTCTGGGATCAGCAGCTCATTAACAAAATGGACAACACCGTTGGTTGCCAGGATATCCTTGTTGGCAATGATGGGCTTCCCATTGAGGGTCAGCTCTTCCCCACTGCAGCCCACGTCCAAGGTGGTTCCTTCCAGAGTCTCCATCGTCAGGCCAGCGATGATGGCCTCAGCACACATGGCTGACTTCAGGATGTGATGGTTCAGCAGGTCTGTAAGAGAGGCAGTGTCTTAGTGAGCTGCAAAAATCAGCTATGAAATAAGGGCAGCTTTTAGGGACCCTGTACTGTATGGGGCTCCACTCCAAAAGATGCACAGTCATTTAAAATTGTGCTGGTTTTAATTCAGCAGCCTGTGAATGAAGTGCCTAAAAAGAGTCATTTTTATACACCTTTACCAACTTCAAAAGGTTTCATGTGGTTATTCGACTCATTTGTTAGATTAGATTTTAGTTAAATATTAGTTTTCTTGCATCTTGCTGGATTGATAGAAATCACCATCGCATACAGGAGTGCTAAAGGAAAACTTGGAAAAGGGACTGCTTCAGCCCCCTCCTCCATATCTGGATACCACTCTTGCTGCCATATCTACACATCTACCATATCTACATCCAAAGCAGTCTGGGCTGTCCAGTTTAAAAAGCTGGAGCCTGCCAAATCAGCTTACTGCAGTTGTTGTCAGAGTGCATCAAGGAGGGGTTCAGATGTCCTGGAGAGGGAATTCAGAAGAACCAAAAAACACTCTTCAGCCTCTCGCTGGGCTCAGTAAACAAGCACATACCCCGCAGGGCTTCTGGGTCCCCCAGGATCCTGTTCAGTGTTTCTCGTGGGATCTTCTCAAAGGCTTCGTTGGTTGGAGCCAGGAGCGTGTACTGGCCTTTGCTTTCCAGCAAGCTGTTGAGGTCAGAAGCAGCCACAGCAGCCTTCAGAGAAATAGGGAGAGGGTAAAACATTCAGCCAGAATACAAAGGTCAACAACTTTGTCCAGGGCCAGATTTATTAAGGCTTTTATAATTTCAGAAGACTTAAAAAAAATCCTGAATAGCTTCTTTCAGCACTTTGGTCCCTTTATAAATTTGACCTGGCCCATGGTTCTCTTGTGTTCCAGAAATTTGAGTACAAGAGCCCTATTCTGGCAAGACTGAGAGCTAATTCAAATACCCTGATAGGCCTGGAAAGGGTCACAATAATTCCAGTGAATAATTCAGATCAGAACCCACAGCTGGCTGACTGCAAAACCCCTGTGCTTTTAAAGTTATTCCTTAACTTGGAGAATGCCAAGGCAAATAAATTGGTACTCATCAAATCTGAACAGTTAATATCTTCCAAGTGAGACTCCCATAGAAAAGTGAGGAGATGGACAGACTCAGCCTACATCACTTTACTGACAGCAATAGCAGGGTGACAATCATTCTCATAAAACCCCACTTGCACTGATATCAAACACTTCTCTTCCTAAAGCAAAATAAGGTATATTGGCACAAGGATTTTATCAGCAGCTTTAGAATCACAGCACCTAGACACTGGCAAGCACTTCATGACAATGCACCAGGATGGATGACTGAACATCTTTAAGGAGCCTGGAACATACGCGGGGTGGACTCACCCGAAGAGTTTCCAGGCTTTCCTCGGTCTCAATGATGTGTTGAATGCTGTTTGTAGTGGTAGCGATGACTTTGTCGATGACATGGACCACTCCATTGGTGGCATGGTGGTCAGCTTTCAACAGCCTGGCACAGTTCACAGTCACAATCTGCAGAGGGAAAGAGCCGCGGGGTGTTATGTGCACTAAAACATGAAGGTAAAGCAGCCACTGCTGGTTTTCTATTTCAAACACAGCAAGTGCTATAATACTGAATCAGCAGGAGCAGAAATGTGGTTTCCTAAAAAAAAAACCACACAAGGAATGAGAATGCGCTATCAAGAATGTCTGAAACATTTAAAGAGCTTTGAAAATAATCAGTGGTTTTGTCTCCCCTGAATCATCAAGACTAAGGAAATCTGCAAGAACCAACACTTAGGCAGCAACGTGGGCAACTTCCGTGCAATAGCATTGATGAAACTATTGACTATAAATATGCTTTTCAAGATCCTTCTAACTATGTGTTCTAAATTAATAGTTGTCAACCTGAGCATTACAGAGTCCTAGAGGTCCAAGGACAGCATAGGAGTTGCAAAGCAGCAGAAAAGCAAGCCTGCTCTGGGTAGGTTTAATACACATCTTACCCCATTGGGATAGTGGTGAATCTGGATAGGCAGGTCTTGGTACATTGAGTTAAGTGTTGTCCCGTGTTTCAGATCATCCGTGAGGACTCGTTTGTTCACCATGTGGTAGCGGAGGGCATTGAGCAGCTCAATGTTAACGTTACTCACTAAGGAATCCAGAGTTTCCTGAAAATCAGAAGAATTCGGGTTTTAGTGCTGAGTGGAATTAAGGCAGTTGTTAGAGAGAGCCAGGAGCCTGGCTGCATCCAGCGTGCTCCTAAGGTGTGTGTCTGTGTGTATATTGAGTGATGTGTTCACCATCTGTGCACATAAAGAGCTCTAACTTTTGCAGATCTTTTGCCTTACAACAGCAGCTCTGGCACCCCCCTCTTTGGCAGAAAAATGGATGATGGCAGCAAGCTCCAGTGTGGGATCGCTGCACTGAAATGAGCAGTGAGGCAACAAAAGGGCCAAGGACAAATACACCAGACCTTCCCCAACAGAAGCATCCCTGCAAGGGGCTCCACTGGTGCACTTTTGGGTAGAGGCGGGTTAGGGGGGGTAGCCAAAAAGATGCCCCCTCCCTGCCCCAATAGCTGTTCTTACATATCTTGTACAAATTATTAAGAACAACCAGAGGGGTAAAGTAAGTGTCAACAAGAAAAACACGAAAGGGATGGAAAGTGCCTTAACGCAATCTCTAATGGTAAAGAGCAGGGAAAACTAAATGAGGTGATTTCTACATCCACCTGCTGGAGAGCATCCACATCTCTCTAGTGCTGGGCTCTTCCAGAAACAAAGCTCTGGAGCTGATGGACCAGTGCAGCGATTCCCTCCTTGGAAAATCATAGTCCTTCCTGTATCAGAACTGTGTCTATTCTGCCAGATGGGGCTGGATGCAGACCCCTGCAGAGCTGGATCTCCACTAGACAAAGCCAGAGGGAGAGAAGGAAGAAAAGGAATTATATCTTACAGCAGACAATGATGCCCAGGCCTCATTACTTGGGGCAAAAATCGTGAAGCTTCCGGGTCCTTCAATTTCTGGCCTTAGGTTGGAGCGGTCGGAGTAGAGCTGCGTGGTGGCAGACCCAACAACTCCCAGGGTTTCATAGATGTTGGAAAGTGGCAACGCTGAAAGAAGAGGCGGTTATGTTCCCAGCACATCATTCATCCCTCCCACTCTATGCTGAATTAAAGGAGAGCTGCTGGTGAGAACACCTGGGGAAACGAAGCACATCAGGGAACTCATACCTGTTCATTAATTAGATAATAAATAATCATAGCCTGACAGCCCCAGCCTCAATTACAGCAGAGTAATCCAGGATCTACTGCATCTCTGCAGGTTTAAATGGAGTTACTCTGGATTTATATGGATGTGAACTGAGGCAAGCAAACACATTCCTTGTTTTCACTTAATCCTTGTGTGTACTCAGGCTTTTGGTGCTCGGAGCTGGCAGCTCACCACTGGACTCAGTCTCCACTGACCCATCCACACCACCCCACGTCGTTAACTGGGTAGCATCAAGTAAGTATTCAGAAACCAAAAGCAGAATATATCTGTCTTCAACAAACCCAGTGAATTCACCAGTGGCCGAACTGTATCTCCTCCTAAATGCAATTTTGCTAACCTCACGCTTGCCAAAACAACAATGAGCAGAGATTGGCAGAGCTGCCGGCTACTCGATCATTCCTTAGGATTGTAGTTCCAATACAGCTATATAACTTGTTGGAGTAAGTAGTTCCCTACGGCCCTCCCATGCTTGATTAAGCTTAATTATAGCCAAGGTTTGAAGTTGTCTGGAACATTTTGCATGCTATGGAGCTGATCTGGCACTCAGCTGGTGCTCTGCTGAGTCCATTTCTGACTTGTTCATGGCAATATTGTGCACAAATTGCAAAGATCAAATCCACTTTGAGCAATTTCCTAACATTTCCCCTTACCAGGCAGCTGTATCAGTTTAAGGAGTCTAGAAAATGTCAAACATATTTTTACCAGCTGGGCAGCCTTTTTCTCCAGGAACTTTTTCATATCCAGGACAGCACTCGTAACTGATTACTCTGGAATAAGAGATGGATACAGCAGATTAACGGATGGCGTCTCACTGCTTTTTCTCTATTTGCTATAGTTCTGCGTCCATCCATATTTGGTGATGTTTCTAAGCAAACTCTTCATTAGAAATGCAGAATTGGAACAACAGACAAACCGTGGTTTTTATCTCCTTCAGGGCTGCATGCTGCCAATTTCACCACAGAAAAAAGCAGGCGCAATTCCTTTTTAAAACCACACTTTCCAGGAGACTTCATACAAAGAGGGGACTGAAACCAACACCACGTTCCCAACAGATAACCTACACAAGGCACTGCAAGTGCTGCTTCATTTGGGCACATCTCCCGTGGGATTTAGGGAATTCCCTGGCTGATGAGTCCAGAGGAGGCCCCGGAGCTGCTGCGAGGGCTGGAGCAGCTCTGCTCTGGAGCCAGGCTGAGAGAGCTGGGCTGGGGCAGCCTGGAGAAGAGAAGGCTCCTGAAGGGGAGCCCTTAGAGCAGCTCCAGTGCCTAAAGGGGCTCCAGGAAACCTGGAGAGGGGCTTTGGACAAGGGCCTGTAGGGACAGGCCAAGGGGAATGGCTTTAACCTGCCAGAGGGGAGATTGAGATGAGCTCTGAGGCAGAAGCTCTTCCCTGTGAGGGTGCTGAGGCGCTGGCACAGGGTGCCCAGAGAAGCTGTGGCTGCCCCATCCCTGGCAGTGTTCAAGGAAGGTTGGTTGGAACTACATGATCTTTAAGGTCCCTTCCAACCCAAACCATTCTGTGATTCTATGATATTAACGGGGGGGGGGAAAAGAACAAGGAAAAAAATAAATCCAAAAGTTGCCCATTTATTTTCCACAGGGGATTCTTTCCCCTGTTGCTCTTACACTTGGTGTGAAAGGAGCAAGGCCATCTGATTGATGGGCTAAGCCAGTGAGGGAATAGGTGTTCCTCCCGAAGAAAAGTGTTTCCTCTGTGCTCCTGGCTGGATGTGAGACAAGTAGGATGCTGTATCGCTGAGCCTCAACACACTCGCTCAAAGAGAAAGGAAAATCCTCAAGCTTCAGATATTTGTCATCATTTTAACACTGTTAACAAACACTGGAAATGCCTGGGGCTTAAGAGGGAATTCTTCAGGGTAATTAAGAGGCAGTAAGTGAAACAAATACCTGCTTTTCTGTGACAGAAGCAAATAAATTCTGTGTCATGGTTTCCTAAGAGAATTACAAAGCAAACCCAGACTGATTGTCTAGACATTATATATTCCATGTGGGAAAGAGTTTGCCTAAAGCAATCCCTTCCTTTGACTACTGGAGATCTTAACACCCTGCTGCTTTGCTCTCCCCAGCCTCCCTGTCTCGTGTTCATTAGAAACACACACTTTCTCCCCCCACCACTTCCCTCCCCTACCTCCAATTTTTCTCCCTAGAAACTAACTTCAGTCTAGACAGTTCCCCTGGTTCAGACCTGTAATCAAAGACGAAGAGCTGATTAAAGAGAAATCATTCCAAAGTTCAGCATAAATAATTCCTGAGGGCTGACGTAGGCTTTAAAAGGCTTATTTATAGATCGATCGGAGATTAATGAGCTGTGACGAAGGGGCAGGATGCTGATGCACACAGTGTGGGGCTCGCCGGCTAGGGGCTACCCCAGCAGCCAGGCGCCTGCCGGGAAGGGATGGAGGGACCATGCGCTCATAGAATCCCAGACTGGTTTGTTTTGGAAGGGACCTTTAAGCTCATCTAGTTCCAACTCCCTGCCATAGGCAGGGACACCTTCCACTAGAGCAGGTTGCTCCAAGCCCCTGTGTCCAACCTGGCCTTGGACACTGCCAGGGATGGGGCAGCCACAGCTTCTCTGGGCACCCTGTGCCAGCGCCTCAGCACCCTCACAGGGAAGAACTCTGTGAGTTCATGGACATTTCCAGCACCAGCCCATAAGGGAAACTAACAGCAAGAAGCACCGAGGCTGGTCATGGGGCCAGCTCCATATGTGCAGGGGCTCCCTCAAGCCCCCTGTCCCCTTCACCCACTGAAGGTGACCTACCCGCATCACCTGGTACACATTTTGCATGCCAGCATTTTGAGTACCAGAAAACTTCTGCAAAGGGCTGCTGTGTGAACACAGAGGTGCTCAGCCAAGTGTTTGCACCTACAAGGAGGCAGAGATGTGGGTCGCAAAAAAGAGCTTCAGCTTCAGCCATTTGCTGTCCCATGGCTGGTGGACTTCGTGGAAGCACAAGACTATCCAAAGGCACGTGGGCACCATTCAAAGGGTAGCTTGGGACTGGGCACGGGGCACCCTCACAGCTGGTCCTGCAGCCACCTCCAACCCTGGGGAGCAGCAGCACAGCTCTGGTCTCTGCATCTTGATGCTACTGGACCCTATACATCCATATGGGAGGAAGACTGCTCCTTTGACATGTCCTCCTCCAGTCTGCTGCCCAGGAAGAGTATTTCTTTTACATGGCCAGGGGAAAACAGCTCTTGGGAGAAAACGCTGAACATCTCCCATGCACCACACCACAGGTTCTGCACAAAAGCCTTTGGAGTGCCAAGTCCATCCCTGTTTCCGGTGTCTGCTCAGTGCTACCAAGCACTACACCAGGACATGGCAGATGCCACTGATGTAGGTTAAACAAACAATTCCCTTTCACAAAGACCATTTGTCATCCACTCTATAACACCTCTGACCACAATTTCCTGGCCTCCCCATTAGGTAATTTGGAGTCAAACCTATAGTTTTTCAGCTTCTGGTTTTGAAACACTCTATTTATCTATCTGTCTATCTGTGTCTGGCTGCAGAAGCAAGCTCCCTGGCTTTATTAGTCCGTGTGTCACTGTTGTTGCATTCTTAGGATCTGAAATTAAATTTTAAGTGCATTTTTCAAGGTAATAAAAATAAGCTTAGGCATATATTAGTGAATAAAGATCCATTTGTAATCATTTCCTGTAATAAAATCCATATGTTTTGGTTTTGTAAAGTGCGTGCCAGAGTAATTTTTTTTCCTGCAGGAAAGTGCATCAGACAAGAAAAGGAAAGTTAAATTAAAAGTTAAAGAAGAAATGTATTAAGGGGTAACTTACTGCCACTAGTTATTCCTCAAAAAATAATCAAACCTGAAATGTATGTAAGCTGTCTTTTCATTCTCAAGACAAAAAGTGTGTGGGGACGTGTTCAGTTGCAAGCCCACTCCTGGAACAATGAGTCCAGTGCATAAGGGAGTATGAAAAGCACAGGCACAACGATGAGAATATACTCTAAATAAACTGTTTCTTTGGCTTTGAAATAACCAAGAGTGGAAAATTACCTAATTACCAAAACAATCTCGTTTCAGTGCTCATTAAAATCAAAGCAGTGTCAAACTTCTTGCCAACTGTCTTATCTCACTTCATCAGCAATGATAAAAAATGTACATAACTCTTCTCTCTAATTTCTCCCTAACCTGTGTGAGCCAATACTCCACCAAAGAGAAGAAAAACAAGTTAAAATAAGGCAGATAAAGAGGTAGGAGTCCTCTTCTGATGCATGAGTTGGAATTTCCATCGTGCACATCCAGCCCTGGTTGAGCACTCCACCCCTGAGGACCTGAAGATGCTGCAGGAGCTCAGCTTTGCTTCCCTGCAGTACCTGGTCTCCCATTGACCTCCCTCTCTACTACCTGTTTGAAACAGTGCTCAGGAAAAGGAACCAAAGCCCTCAAAACTATCTTCCTAGAGCCACGTATCTGCACCTGTACCACACATCCAACCTGGGGAACCACTGACCCTTTAAGCAAATCAGGAGGATAACAGCCAGGTCAGATGTGAAGTAGGTGAGACGGGTCAAGTGTCTCCTATCCCAGGACTGCTCTTCTCACAGGTGGGATAAGGCTTTTAGCAGGAGGAGAGACATGACCATGCTTACCCAGCTCCACGACCCTCCCTGTGCTGATGGAGTGGACCCCCCTGCCAATGGGAGGGCCAAGCACCCAGCTCCAGGAGAGGACTTCTGACTATGGATCCCGAGCATAGGCTGGATCCACCCAGTTATACAGAGGAACACGCCAAATCCTGACTCTCCGGGATTTAAAGGCATCTGGTGTTCCCAGAACCTCTCAGAGACCAGCTCAGTCCCACACAATGGGCCAGCTTCAAGGGTTCCTGCTGAGCACCATTAACTGTGTCCACACAGCACTGAGCACAGCACACCATCAGACCCCTGACACTGGTTTAAGAATCTGACTGCCGTAGTGTAACGGATCGTGTCCTTTATGGCCCAAATGACTCCTGATTGCTTCCATACGCCACGAAAACTAGGTCCAGTGGGAGCCATCACCAGCAAAGGTTTGTAACCAGAGCTGTCCCAGGGTCCCCTGGAAAATCTGAGTCAAGGCACGTGCCTTTTGCTCTGCACAAACACTGCTAAAGGGCAAAGTAGGGCCAGGCTCAAAACTGACTAAGAATTGAGAAGAAGACAATAACACCCATTGTGGAGATGATGCAAAGCAAATAATAATGAGCAAATTCCATGTATAATGGGAATATTATCTCACAGGTTAACAGGCAGGTTACTGCTCTGTACACTTTTCCCTCAGTGATACATCACTGCATTGGACACTTGGGTAAAAGCAGAGAAAATGAGGTTAGAAGAGATCACCTCATCTCCTCAAATGAAATCATGAAATACTGCCAGATGCCACTTGTTCCACCTCTTCCTGGAGATAAGCAGATGAGTTTGTCTCTGCCAAATTCAGCTGCACACTTGGGTTATGTGAGGTTAGTTTTTCATATGCTTCAGAGCTGAAGAAATCCATTGCTGGATCGCTGTGCCTTGCAGTGACTACAACAGCAAAGCTATCCCACATCCACAGCTGAGTCATGTTTTCTTTGGAGACCTACTAAGCCACTCTGTTATCAGAAGAGGCAATGATGATACCATATTGCCATGCCATAATCTTGCCCATTTTACATCAAAAAAGGCCACTATTCAGCCACGATGAGAGCTTGAACTCTAATCACACAAATTAGGTCTTCCAAGATTTGGTGCATTTGTAGAATTAAGGGAAGGGAGTTGGGTTTTTTTACAATATTCTCTCTCCTTTTATTTTTCATTGTTTTTTTTATTCTGTAAAGACTATTGGACATAAGGAAACCACTACACAATCTCACTATATGGTACACCCTGAAATACATCATCCTGAAGTATAGAATTGCCCTCTTTTAGATGAATTCATGGGTAGCACGATGAAAGGCCGAAAGCTGTGTACAGTGCTGACTCCTGTTTTGTCTCTCTCCTCTCCATACCAGACCCACAAAATGAATCCCAATGGCCAGCCATCACATCTAAACCAATGAGGGCAACCAAAATATAAGTAATATAGCTTGCCACAGTTCAAATCCCAAGGTCTGCTGTTGAATCAGAGTTTATATAATCTGCAGTAAAGAACTGCATATTTCTATAGAATTTACATTGGAAAGACACAAGATGATTTTATGCTCTTTGTTCTTGACCCTGGAGATCCAGGACCAACCTGCCCCACATCTCTGCTCCCTACATCCAGCACTGTTCAGAGCATCTTTGCACTGATATTTGGTGACATGGTGGTACTTGCTGAAGCGTGGGACAGCAAACGTGCCTGAAAGCCCAGCTTGGCCTCCACCGAGGAGAAAGATTCTCTGCTCCTGATCTACAGCCTGGCACAGAGTCAGGCATGCACAGCCTTAATTATCTGCTGACTACATCTTTCAAAAGAATGTCCCGAGGCTGCTTACACAGATACTTTATGCAACAGCTACTTGAATATTATTGTTTGCCATTTCAGACGTGGAATTGGCCTGCAAGTCTAATTCATTTTCCTGGTGGAGTCATCAGAGAGTGTTGGCTAAAAGCGACACCTCTTTCCCCTTACTTCTGTTTTCCCTTCCAAAGCAAACATACAGAGATGAATTTCATGTTCTCTCCAATATCCATCAGCTCTGGGTTGCCTTTTCCCCCCCCTCCCTTTTTTTTGTTTTAAATCTAGGCAGCATTGAGCCTAGTAATGGAGAGCGACACAGCTAAGTACTAGAAAACATCTGGCACACACTTCATTACAGCTCTGAGAGCTATATAAATATATATAGAAAAGCAATCAGAATAAACCATCAGGGTTTGTATTTACATGATACTTTCCATTCTTAATATCTAAGTGCTTTAGGATGATGATTGCCGTTTGAGGAAAACACTAAGATTGCTTAGGGAGTAAAAGGCTAAACCAATTCCTAACACATACGCACATTAAACCCACGCCGCGGGCTGTGATATCCCATGTCTGTCACACCATCTGTTTCTCCCACCCAGCACCCACCTCCACAACGGGCTCTTGTGGGAGACCCTGGCCTCCACTTAGGTACTTACGTTGACTTCCCGCAGATCTTCCTCTGGTACCACTGCTTGCAGTTGGTGAAGTATTTCCTGTTCGTGCCAATCAGCTTCTGCACCGCGCACACGTTGGGGCTACAAGTAATGACAAAACAGAAGAGGGTCATGTAAGCCTCCCTTCTTCCAGTGCTGACCCCCAGCATGGAGCCAGACCCCACCTGGCAGTGCCCAAAAAGCCCTGCTGTGACTGCAAGGGAGAAAATACTGAGAGCGGCAAGTCAACTTGCTCAATCTGAGTGTATAATGACTATCGTGAGGTGGAGGAAGCAGTGAAGATCTCTCTTCACTCTGCCAGGGCATCTTTTTCTTCACTGAGTGCAAAATCTTGGCTTTTTTCCATGTTCCACCTCTCACCAAAGTGTAAAGAAATTAAGTTAAAAATAATACTTTAGTTAGTATTCCCATGGTGAACAGTTACTCACAATTTGGGATTGTAGAATCGCAGACTAGTTTGGGTTGAAGGGACCTTAAAGCTCATCTAGTTCCAACCCCCTGCCAAGGGCAGGGACGCCTTCCACTAGAGTAGGTTGCTCCAAGCCCCTGTGTCCAACCTGGCCTTGAACACTGCCAGGGATGGGGCAGCCGCAGCTTGTCTGGGCACCCTGTGCCAGGACCTCAGCACCCCCATAGTAAAAAGTTATGCAATAATTCAAAACCTTCCAAACCCCCCCATTATTATATTGCTTAAGACATAAAAACAGATATTTATCAGCCTGTGGACTGACTTGCACCAAAACCAGAACAGGTACTTTTGCTCTGTGATAGATTCAGCCAATTCCGGCCACCGATGCTGAGCTGCTGATGGGAAAACGAGCAGTGGCAACTGCCCACTCCTGTTTCAACATACCAGGTATGACAGCACAGATTGAGAGTGGCTCTACCAGCTCATAAAGTGCTGAAAGCTCCTCTACCAGAAGAGCAGATGGTGTTATCTGTGCAACTAACCTCACTGGAAGCTGACTGCAGCCTTTCAGCTTTCTAAGAAGTGATATCACTGCAAGCAAAGATGTGGTCAAACAGGAGTTGGGAGTTTACTTGCTGCTGGCTTGGCCAGTACAGCATTTCCCTGCTCAGCTTGGCTCAAACCACAAACCATCTTTGTGGTTTATGGCCAGCAGCCCTGGCCATGGATGCACAATCAGTGCATGAGATATGATTTATGGATCTGGGTTGTGAGGCCACTGACTGCCTCTGTGCTTGAGCCAGAGATGTAGCAAATACCCGAGCAAGCTGAGGATGCTCAGCCCAACTGAGGCTGGATTCCTAACGCCAACATCATGCCCCAGTTGAGGCAGCAGCACCAGAAGAATGCGCAGTGTTGGCTGCCAGGCGGATGGAGGGAAAACAAACAATTAAGCAAAATCCATAAATCATCACTTCAGCCCATCAGAAGTGCTCAGCAACTTCAAGGCAGAGTTTTCATGTGCACAAATGAAACTCTGGATGGGCCTGGAGTAAAGGTCTTGTTGATCTGTTTAGGAAAACAGACAGCAGCCTGTTTCACGCTGAGTTTGACCGGGATGCTGCCTGCCTGCCTACCAGAGTTAACAAAAGCGGAGCTCGCAGCCTGATCACCAAGTATTCCTGAGGCCGTGCTTGCTTTTCACCAGCGTCCCAAATTCAGCTCTCTCCAAAACGGGCCAGCCTGCCCATCATTAGCATGAATTAACGTGAGGGTCTCCTATATGTTGGCTAAGTCCAGCGCCAGTCTCAGCAGGAGCTTGGCTTCCCTTCAATGAGCCTTTGTTGACATGGCTGCCGCAGGGCCTTTGGAGGCAGGATCCAACCCTGCATGGCCCTGGCACCTTCGTCCTGCCCCAAGGGGAAAGTGGAGGGCTGTGGGACATGGAGGAATTAGGTTTGCCGTTCCTCTTGCTGCTGCCATATCCAGTAATGGTAGTTTAGCTCCCTTTCTATATATAAGGCAAGGGACAAGGAGAAAGAATCTCCTGAAGTTAGAAATCACAAAGTTAGAAGTTAGAAATCATAAAGCCAAACTTTCAGCTGGTGCAAACGGGTCTGGGCCCAGAAATTTCCACACCAAATCATCGCTTAGAGAGTCGTCTGTGCTCCCTGCCCCAGCCCACCTCAGCTGCCCAGCCCCGCCGCGCCGCAATATGGTTCCAATTACATCCAAATTCCAAACCTTGCCTCGATTTCAGCGTCTGGCTGACGGCAGTGGACAATCCCTCTAATATTCATCTTGACAAGCCTGGCTACTGAAGGACTTGTTTGATCACTTCCCCTGTATCCCTGGGAGCAGCCTGCCAAGAAAACCCTTGTGTCTTCAAGACAGCATCGAACCCGGCGCAGCCTTGCTCCCTGCTCCCTGCCTGGGACTGCAGCTCTGTGGGGCTGCTGCTCTCTCCATGACTTATGGGGGAAAACAACTTCCCACCAGTGTGGAAAAATCCCCCCCAGGGCCGTGTTATCAATGATTCCCGCAGGCAGGCTGTAGTAGCGGCTCCCTGCGGTGCGTGTTCTGGTCTTTTGCCCAGTCTGGCTTAAAATGAATTTGTCAACACTCTCCCCTCTCCTCGTTGGAGTTCATCACCTCTGCCATGCCGTTCCCAGCCAGCCGCGCTGACTCGAGGATAAAACTGCCTATTGTTCCCTTTCAGCTGAAGCCTTCCACTTGGCAGGGAGCAGCTGGGAGCTGCTGGGGCCGGGACTGCCCTTTGGAAGAAGCAGAGCAGGGCAGGATTTACCATATGGCCCCAGCTACCTGCCATGACTATGCCCATGAAGCTCCCCAGCATCTCATAGTGCCCACAAAGCCGGGTGGGCCCTCCTAGTTCTTTATCTTCAAATGTTAATGTTCCTGATACACCTCTCAGTTCCTCCACTGGACTTGAGCTGATTCACTTTAAAACCCAAGGTTCATTAAGATGTACAAGTTTTGCTGCAGGGCCAAGCTCTGCCACCCAACTCGCTCTCAGCTCAATAGAGGCATTGATGGTGTGGGGGGATGCTCGCAGCAGAAAGGGTGGCAATCCTGGTCGCACATCCCTCCTGAGCTCCCTCCTGTAAGCAAAACAACACGTCTCACATCCCAGGGCTTGTTGGCTGGTTTTGTGTTGCTGTATCTGTTTGGCACGTCGTTAATCAATGTTCAACGTTTAACTGATGTTTAAAAGCTAGCTTGGTCTAAATCGCTCTCTCCATCAAAGGGACCAGTGAGCACCGGGCTGTGGTCAGCTACGCTGGGTTTATCTCAGTGTAACTTCACTTCATCTGGAAACTCTGGAATACTAATTCCTTGTGTCTTCCAAAGATCTCAGGCACCAGCACTCACGTCTTACCCTGTGGCTATTGATTGTACAGGGATTAACAGGCTTCTCTCTGCAGAGATGAGTGCGCTGATTTACACCAGGACTAACTTCCTGAGTCTGAGCAAACTTCTGCCTTGGGGCTATCAGCAGAACTGGGTATTTACTGGGTTTCAGATCACGTAGAGATGAAAAGGAAGACTCACTGTATTTGTGTGTAAATCACAGTCATTCCTTCATTACGGAGATTTTACAAACAGGCATCAGCTCAGCATTTATTGCATTCTGTACCTCATCAGACACACAAACAGCACACTCCTTTTCATAAACACTGACCTGGATCTCTGCCAGATAACGTGTTAAACTGCAATAGTTAAGTCTTGGGGGGCTTTTTAAAAGCATTTTATGACCCTGCCTTCAGCAAGCCATTTAAATGGAAGCTACAGTTCAATCAATGTCACCCTCCTGCGAGACAGAAGCCAGCTGAAAGGTTTGTCATCCCTTCACCCTCCCTAATTCCCAATACATTTTAAACACAGTGGGAACAACTGTTAACATTGGGTTAGTTTCCTGCCTATCAGTGAAGACTCAAACTACTCGGTCCATAACATACTGTCCATCTAACAAGAGAGGTCTACACACATTTTTTGGATATCCCTTATCTCGGAAGTTTTATGAATGAAAAAGTGAGTACTTTCATCCAGAAAACTTCCAAGACTTTTCAAGACATCCATAAAACCTTCCAGACTTTGAGTGGGGGTTCCACTCAAAGAGGAAGTTGGTGCTCAACTCCACAGAGACACTCCTCTGCCATTGAACCAATTCCCTTTCTTTTGCCATAAATTGATGAAAACAAGAATTCCTGAATGCCTGCCACAAAATGTTTGACCCTTCAAAATCTGGGGATGGTTTTTTTTTTCCCCTTTTCCCTTAACGGGGATAAGGACTGATAAGGAATCACTGAGGGGTCTAAAATGACATCTACAATGTTAAGCATCCCGAAAGAACGGAGGAAAGTTATCCACAGAAGAAAGAAGTGGCTCGAGGATGAAAGAAAAAGTAATTATCCGAGCGACAAGGTAAGAAAAAGCCGTTCTCGGGGCCGAAAGCACCGCGGCTGCTTCCCCCGGGGGCCGGGCCGACCTGCCGCTGTCCCGCTCCGGCGCCGGGCTCCGCGGTGCCTCCGCACCCGCGCAAAGAGCCGACGGCGGCACCGGGACGGGCGAGACGGCGTCCGGGCAGCTTCCGCCGCCGTTTCCCACTGGGATTTGTGCAAACGTGGGGAGAAGCAGTTTTTTCCCCCATTGTCCCCTGCTTTCCCCGCGGGGATGCGCTTACCCATGCTGCCGGCCGCGGAGCCGGCTGTGCTGCAGGACCTGCTGGTACGGGGACTTGGCGGCGGCGGCGAGACCCAGCGCCAGCGCCAGCAGCAACGGCAGCGGCGAGTGCGCCATGGCCAGGAGGCGGCGGGACGGGAACGGGACGGGACGGCGGCGGCCGCTCGCCCCGTTAAATGCGGCGGCGGCCGGGGGCGGGGAGCGGCGGCGCGGGGGGAGCGGAGCCACCGCCCGGGCCGGCGGGAGGGGAGGGGAAGGGAAGGGAGAGGAGAGGGGGCCGCCCCCCGGGGTGGTGTCCGTCCGTCTGTCCATCCGGTCCCCCCCATTCGGGACTCAGACCGGGGCAGTTGGGCTGACACGCTCCGGGGTCCTCTGTATCTCAGCCCCACTGTGACCCCCCAGCCCAAGGTGGGCTCTTGGCTGCCGCCCGGCCCTGCCCCACCACTGGTTTGAATGCCACCCCGTGCTGGGACCCTCATAGTGCCCACTGGCATCACACCTCACTCCCAGCATCTTCCAGTGCTCGCAGGGATCACACGTGTTGAGAGGTTTCTTTTAAGCAGGAGCAGTAAGGGTGCCATCGGCTTGTGCTCTTGGCCAGGTTGCTTTTGTTACGGCTCTGGGTGAAGCCCCAGGGGGAGTTTTGGCATAAGCCACCCCATTGTTCTGGAGGGTCACAGACGTAAAGGTGCCAGCCCTCTCTGGGTGGTGGGACAGGCCCCCAGGAGCCAGCCCTGGCCCTGCAACCATCCTAAGAGCTCACATGGAAACCTCCTTTCCAGCCAGGGGTAGCAAGTGGTGTTTGTGCTCGTAAAGGTGATGGCTGCAGAGAGGTCAGACCCTCCCTTGAGGCTGTCACTGTGCTCATCACCATGGGCTTTGAGGAGAGAGCCCTTGCACAGTTCCTGAATGGGTCAACCTGTGGGTGAAGCACAGAGAACTGAGGTTCCTCATGCAGTGCCACGTACAAAGGGGCAGGGGAGATTCCAGTCACCCAGCCCCCAGTTTACCCAACCTGACTCATCGTCGCATCCCAGTGTTTGCAGTGGATTTGCTCTGACACGGCTGACACCAAAGTTGAAGGGCTCTTTCCTCCCTAAATCCTCCTGAGAAGCAGAAGGGGTCCTTCGTGGCCACTTACCTTTGGGACAGACTCCTGCACAACCTTCATGTGTCTTTACAGACCGGGCAGTGGCCAGAAAGGGCAGCTGCTCGGCAAGGGATGGGAGTTGAAACACATCCAGTGAGCAGCCACTGAGCCAAACAGGAGAAGTCTTTAGCAATAATAAACACTTTGGATTTACAAAGATTTTTTTTCCCTCCACAGTAAATAAATCTGATTAGTGTAAACAGCATCAGTGCTTCCTGGATAAAATACACAAACTCATTGCTCAGTTGGGTTTCCCCTCTCTGGGGAGTGCCTCTGTCTAAAAGTAGGTAAATCATGAAGTCCTTACCTGCAAAGGCTCATGACTCCAACCTAAAAGACAAGAAATAGAGGTTTCCGGTCTTCCTGAGGAAAAGGCAAAGTTTTGAACCCTCTTAGGTATTGCCTAACCCAAGCTTTTCCATCTGCACCCCTGTAAAATAGAGGTATTGTAGAAGTGCCTCCAGTGCTCCATTTAAACAGAAGGGAAGAATGATCTACGCTCCACCCAGAAAAGGGTGACTTGCTTCCCTGGCTCTGGGAGAAGATTTAGAGCTGTGAAGCCTCATCTGATGGATCTGCATTTTTCCAGGCCAGAGTTAGACCCTCTGACCCCAAAACTCACCTCTCCTCCACCAGCCAGCATATTCTTTTTGCCAGGAAAAGACTTAAAGCTCCTAAAAAGTGAAATGAAAAGAGGAGGGAGATCATAGAAAAGCCATTGCCAACTGCTGAGTCTTTCGATAACAGTAGCTGGTTGCAATTTCTCTGCAAAAAAGAGCAGCAAAGGTCCCATGTGGTGCCATTCACACAACTGGTTTATAGACCTGTGAGCTTCACCCCCAAAGAGCAGGAACCCCAGATCCTCAGAAGAGCATCTTCTCCCAGGAGCACAAGGCTGCCTGTCCTGGGATGAGCTCACTGGTATCACCATGTTCCCATTCTGACATTCCAAAGCGAGGGTTCACATCCTCAAGCCACCAAACCCCGCACTGCAGTCAGCAGAAGTTTGTTGAACCCAAGATGTTGGAAATGAATCTTTACACAATGTGAAGTGCTTTCCTGGAGACAAGGCAAACAGTGGGTGAGGAGGGATAAGCTGCTGTGAGGGCTCAGTGCTGAGAGCAGGGAGGAATGGGGCAGCCCCACTGCCTTCCTGCACCCAGAAGTGGCACACACGCCATGGAGACACACTGCTTTTCCTGCTCCAAAAAGTGTGGATCAGTTGTGCCGAGATGCACAGAGCAAGGTAAAAGCAGGAGGGGAAAACACTCAGTGCACGGCAGGTGGGCAGAGCCGATGCATTTGCCATTAGGGCAGCAGAGAGCTCAGGTGGAAAATCATCTCCCATGGAAAATCAACTCCCACAAACCCCATGGGCAAATCCGCTGTTTCTATCTACCACTGCTGGTTTCCTTCCTCCCCATCCCTCCCTCCTGGACCTCGTTCTTCTCCAGTGCATCCTTATTCATTATTCCCCTCCAGCAGGACTCTCTGTACTGACCAAGCCTTCAATTAGCGTCTGTGGATCTGCTCGAAAGCAGTTCAGCTGTTGCAAAGAAACATTCAAATACAGCAGGCTATAAGGCTGTGACAAACCTATTTGTGAATGACCACTGCTTTGCTTTGCGCTTGTTTTAACCTCTGCTTTCAGGCGAATGTTTAGTTTGAAATGGACTCTCCGCACACTCATACAAATACTCAGGAATCAATCACGTAGAAAATAGCTCTTACACAAATAGACACTTCTATAGACATTCCAGAGTAAGCAAGAAGCAGAAATAACAGCTGCTCCACCAAAAGGGAGGAATCACAAGACATACCCTAAGCCAAACAAAGAAATCTTCAGCAATAATAAACATCTATTATGTAAAAAGCTTTTCCTCTATAAACAAATCTGAAGGCTGAAATTACTGAGTCGTTAAGACAAGAAATATTTCTTACTTTATTCTGTGAGCTGCACAGAAAGGCCAGAAGGAGAGATTCAAGAGAAAACCACCTTTCCACCTCTCTAGGAATAGCTTCAGGAGAAATAATCAAGACCATAGAATTAAAAGAGGTTTTGTATTTGCCTGCCGTATTAAATTTCTACTATCCCCATAATAGTATAAGTCCCGTAGTAAACAGTTATAGTGACGCACATCCCTGCAAAAGGCTGAATCTCCATTTCTTTTCCAGCTCTGGTTAACAGTGATTTCAGGTTGGCTTTCTCCCCCCTCACCAGCCTCCACTCTCATTTTCACAGATTGAGCAAAAGCCCTGAAAATAGCTCTGAGCATAGAAACATTGAATGGTTTGGGTTGGAAGGGATATTAAAGATCATCCAGTTCCAACCCCTGTCACTGGCATCTTTGTTGTGCTCTTGTTTTAAACTCAGCAGGCCTGAGCTGCTCCAGCACAAAAGGGGATGAAGCAAACAAATGATCCAGATAAATGGAATCAGAATATCACAGGAAAATATCCCCTGGCAACAGCAACACTAGCAGCCAGAGGTTCATGCCTGGTCTGGAATTCAGTGGAGGAGTCAGTTAACTGGTGGGAAATGACCTTAACCATGAGCCTGTCAGTATGCTGTATACAGTTCACTGTTTTCACTACCAGTACTGGTATCGAGGGAAAAGATTTCCCTTCTGTGTCTTTTCAGGTCTTTTTTGAAGAACTTCTTCACCCCAAATGCTCCTGCACTTGCCTTTTGGGTCTTCTTTCCATGTCCTGTGTTAACGATGTGGCAGATGCTCCCTCACACCATGCTCTTGCTTTCACACATCAGTCTTGTAAAAAGATCCTGATAAAGATCACGTAATCCTCTTCATTTCCCTTTGTAGACAGCTCCATTTGATGTGTCCAGAGCCTGCTGAAAAAGGAAGAGAACTAATCCCGCTTGCCTCTGCCGCACAGAGTGGGGAGTTCATGGGATTTATGTTCCAGCTCTGCTCGAAACTGTGTCCAAGGTCCCTCTATATGTGTAAAGTGTTATTACCATATACAATAAGATCTTGGTCAGCAATTGGAATAGAGGCAGGCTGAAACATCAGGACAGCCTGTCTGGCCACTGAGAGATGTGCATGTGGTGGGAATTCAGAATGAAAGGTAAGCCCAGCTCATAGAATCATAGAATGTTTTGGGTTGGAAAGGACCTTAAGATCATCTGGATTCAACTCCACTACCATGGGCAGGGACATCTTCCACTAGACCTACAGTGATCCAGGGGAGCTGCCCTGACTTAGCTCATGAGATTTAAATGGCACCGCATCATCTTGTCCTTGGGGACCACTTGCCAAAAAGACAATTACACACAATATTCTGCTCTCTTTTAATATACCATTGTGATGGAAGAAATACGTGCTTTACCTTCTCTGGTGTAAACAAAACAATTCTCTTACCTCATCGTATAAGCTTGTAATTATCTTGCCACATTAGATTCTTCAAGATAAATTTCTTTAAGAACACCTCTCCATTGCTGTTTCTCTCTCGTATGCTGACAAGCACACACACACAAAATAAACTCACTGAAGACCATGAGTAGTGCTGTGGGGCCAAGCTGATATCCCCTCATCTGTTTTCTATTTTCCCCTCCTTCCCGCTGCCCCGTATTGCAGATATATGATACAGTAAAATTAGAGAGCAGGAAGTGACACGAAGTAGCAATTCAACTTTCAGGGAATAATTCAGTGTCACTTAGTCATATCGTCCGTACATGAAAAAGGAAAAAGAGAGACAGAAAACAGCTCCCACAAGGCATTTCTAGCTCTCACATGTTCTTATTTTATTCCTTATCCTGCAATTTATCTTCTTGTTTTCAGCAAGCCAGCAGTGAAGTAGAAAACCCCTAAGAAATCTTATTCTGTCATATCTTTCTGGGGAGTATTCATTTCCACGCATAGCTGCATAAGCCATGGAAAAGTCTGTGCCATCACTGGAGAGCAATCCACTTGACGAGCGGAGTCTACAGACCTTAAAATGGATAAAAGCAAGTTTTTTCTGGCCCGCTTCAACTGATTTAAAGGTCTGATAGACGCCAAACGTCAGTGCAGTAATCTGCTGTGGTTGGCCGTGGGCCATTTTGTGATGCAGAAAGAGAGCAAACTTTGGGCCATCCTAAGCCAAATTACAACAGACTATTATTTTGGGATGCTGTGCTTTGAAATCTGAATTCATTTAGTTTATTATGATATATTGGAACTTCCTAGAAAAAAAAAAGAAGATACTCATTAACTGCAGTTAACTAGAACAGGCAGAAGAAACCATCGCCTGCCAAAAAGATACACAAGCTACATTATGTCAACAGACCATCTTGTAACTGGAGATGTGTCGCCAGAAGGCTGCTTCTGTTAGCCTACAGGCTTGGGATGAAATTCAGCTCACTGAAAGCATGACAAAACTCTGAGTTCAAGACAAACCTCAGCAAAAACCCCTCTGTAGCTCAGCACAATCATTTCTTCAGTGAGATTTCAATCTGCTACACCCAACGTGACAAGGTGATCATCACTGGGGGACCACAGGGCCTGTGCACAGTCATCTCTCAGCGAAGCAAAGGGAAAGAGACATTAGAGCATGAAAGTACAAGCATGTTCCCTACAGTACATTTTCCAACACCCTGTCCGTATTTCTGAAGTAAACCTGAGGGTTTATACAAACTCTCCAGGATCTTGCAGTTAGGAGAATATTAAAAGTATTTAGAATCACAAAGTGCTGGGAAGTCAAGAAACTGGTGAATAGCAGAGTATTTCTCAAAGCTGCTGTGCCTTATTTGATTCATACCCTCATCAGTAGGAAGAGATGCTGCATCTAAGAGAAGAAAGAGAAAGAGCCTTAAATAATGATAATTAAGAAATGCTTGGTAGCTGTTTCACATAGCATTTGCACCACACTGATATGCCATTTCTGTAAAGTTATAAAAGTGCTGGCTGTATTTTCTGGTTAGCCCATTCATCAGACAACAGCCGCCTCAAGCACCGAGGTGAAGCAGGTGCATAAAGACCAGGACAAAAGCCCAAGCGAGTAGTAATAAGTTTTAGGAAAACTAGGTCCTAATAAAGAAAGTCTCCATTTTTAATTAAAAAAGAACAAACACTACTGACACTAGAGGTACATCTCACAACACATCCAGTAATGTCTCAAACCGGGCCACCACCGAGGAGGCACAACCCTCTCCCACCATGCATCAGGCCAAGCACTTGGACCCAGCAACCACCATGCTTGAAGCTGAGCAACCTTCCCTTGTGCTTTCAGCTCAGACAGAAGTCTGCAGGGAGGGGAAAGCCAGCACGGAGCCAGCCTGTGGATGGGGAGAGGGACTAGATGACCTGAGCTGTCAGTGTGGATTAGATCCATCTACACACTCCTGGACCACTTTCTGCTGGGTAAAGTTCAACATTACAGCTGACTTGTTCCATAAAGGATGCTCCTCCCTCCCCCATGTGCCAACTCTTCTCCTACCTCCACCAACCCAGCACAGTGCTCCAGGCAGCTCCTTTTCCCCCCAGCTCAGTGGGACCCGCTTTGCAGGTCCAGCTTCCTGCTGGATTCATGGGCTGAAACAGCTCCCCAACAGGAGAAGGGACATCGGCACGGGCTGTGCCTGCCCCAGCTCTCCTGCACTGGCCACCTCCACACTGGTACCCACAGGGCTGGACCATGACAGGTACAAGAGCAAACCACCCCAGTCCACGTGCTCTCCTGCCTGGCATCACACTGGCATCAGCCATAGACCTCCTCAGGCTTTCCTTCAGTTTTGACTCTCTAAGCACTGAAGGTCATTATATACCTCATCAACTCTTTCATATCTGTATTTTACCTTTTCCTACTGCTTCCTCATGGCTAAAAAAACTCAGACAGAGACATCCCATTCACCACTGTCTGCTTTGGGAGGGCTTTATGCCCAAGCAGAGCTTCACCCAAGGCCCATGATTCTGGAGCATTTCTATCTGCACACCTGCATACATACAAACACAAACCCCATACAGACTCTTCTTGATTAGGTATTGCAAGTTCATCATCACTGTAAGGAATTATAGGGGACATATGGCTTAATTTAGTTGCAGTGGTTTTCTAGTTCCAGCTGAGTAGATAACATGACAAGGCTAGTAATTGTTTCTAAAAGGGAATGATTTAGTAATATAATGTACAGCTCTCCTTGATAAAGGGCCAGGCAGAGCTGGAACAGTTTGGATCCATTTCCTTGCCGCTGCTGAGAACGAATGTTGCAATATGTGTTAGGAGGGTTGAATGGAAAATAATTGCCTTCATTCTGCAAGTTCAATGTTCAGACATATGTTCCTGGATAAACCACTTCTGCAAACAGCCAGGTCCACGTAGCTTATTTTCCATAAAATAGAAGGAGCAGCATTTTCTACAGGTTTCAGGCAAGTGTTTGAAACAGGCATGTGCTGTTTTATCCAGCAAAGCATATGCATGCTTCTGAGGTTGAGATGCATGCAGGTTTATGGCTTTTCGTAAGAGATGCAGGTGTGGGAATAGGTTTCGTAGAGGATGTCTGAACATGCACCAGGACTTTGGCACATCCAAAGCAGAGAGAAACTGGAGACAGGGATCTTTATAGGAGACACAGCACATTGTAAAGCAAGATATCTTGTGTCAAATCCAGTTCCTCTTGTTTAGACAAACTGACCTTTTGATTTCAGTGGCACTTCTCACTCAGACAAGGTAAACAGAAACTCAGCTTTTATGGGAAGAATCAGAGGAGTGATTTCTTTAGTGTAATATAATAGGACTTTGTATTAGCATTAGCCCCAAGTGCCTGGAAATCTGGAATTCAAAAGAAGCAAAACCTCACTACAAATAAAGAGCTTCTTAAAACCCAACTCGTTTCCACCACTACTTTTAAAAAGCAGAGCTGCCAGCTACTGAGAAAGTGAATAAATGATGCTGTGGCCTGGGAGGGTTCCAGCGGGATTAGTCTGGCAGTTGTAGCGCAATCAAGACAGACTAATTTCTTCATTATTAGTTCTTAATTCTTCTAAGTCTGCTGTTCACAATGGTTTGGCACCATCCACACCCGTCACTCTCTGACTCTGAAGCTGGCAAGCGGACGCATTTGCTTTCTTCTTTTATTCAAGCAGAGGGATGGGCTAATTCACACCAGGAGTCCCGCGACGCCAGGAGGAGTGGGAAGGCAGCGCTGCCTCGCTCCAACTGCTGCGGGAGAGATGCTTCGTCCATGAGCAGGAACAAACATCTATCAGACAGGCTTTCCAATCATATGGTCCTAATCCCCGCAGCAATGTGAGGCTCCCAGGATGAGGTCATGGCTGTTTAATCCCAAACTGTGCTTTTCTTCTAGAGGCCGGATCAGGTAGGTAGGAGATGGAGCGCGCTTCTCCCTGCCTGGGGCTCGCCGAGAGCAAACCGCAGGGTTTTAGGGACATGATGTACAAACACACACCCATGAATACACACAAAGAGTTGCTCCAGAGCACGACAGGGCTGCCAGGGTGCAGCATTAAATTTCGAGCAGTGACACTGGACACTTGTTGCTCTGAGTTTCCAGAACTTATCAAAATCCAATTGTCAAACTCCCTGAAAGCCCCTTAAACAAAAACCCTTCTCAAAAGTGAAGAAAACAATAAGATAAAATAGTTTTTTAAAGGTCATCAGAAGATCCTCTGAGCTGGTTACTGCAGGGAATGCTTTTCTAGGTGGTTGCAGTGTCTTTGGTTTGCTTATTACCCTTTCACTGGCTTTTGGTGATTTACACTTCAAACTGAAGAACCAGGGAATTCCCTGGCTGTTTTCTTCAGGGACTGTTTGGATCAGGAATTGTCCAAATTAGGAATTGTATCTGAATCCTACCAACGCCTGAGAGAACAGATTAGCTCATGGATCCCGGAGAGACCCTTATTATTTTAGTCCAGATGGTACTAAAAAAAGACCATCTCAAAGCCATGAGACATACAACAGTGTATTTTAGGACAGCACATTAAATACGCAGACAAGCTAAATTCCTTCCATTTTCTCCTTACATAAAGACAGGCATGCCATACATATGAGAATAGCACACAATATTTGGAATATTAAGTAAAACACCTTAAAATACGTTGCTCATCAGTACACAATATATAGCGACAAGGTTATCCTTGAGCAGGGCTGAACCAAAGGAAAGAGCACAACCAATGTATTGTGCGTTGAATTATCAGCTGGAAGGTTTCCCAAGCTTCAGACAAGATGAGATTTCTGTCACTCCCAGAAGAACCTGAGAGCCAAATAATCAAGGAGGTTGGAAAGCCAGGTTATGTCCTGAACCAGCCTTTGGCTCTTCTATTTCATGTAAGATTGAGTAATTTCTAAGTGTAACTAATGCGAAACAGCCTATTTAGCTGCAGCCAAGTGATTCCTGAGAGGGATACTTGGGTCTCCCACAGCCCAGGTGAGCCCCAACCACCAAACACTGGACGTAGCTTTGGGAAGTCTTTCTCCAAACAGTTTTTTTCCAGAAGTCTGGAGGTTTATGTCACACCAAAATGAAACTAACCATTAAAACCTCTGTGTTTCCGTGCCTCTCCCCCATGTCCGCAGCAGTGGGAGGACTCCCCCATTTGTCTCAGGTCAGTGGTGGGTTCTGCTTGAGTTGTGCTGTTGAGCAGATGCACAAAGTTGCTGGGGCAAAGGCAGGGTCAGAGGCTGAGCCTCAAAGGTTCTCACCAAATCTGGATGAGAGTTTGTACCGGGTGGTGGTTTAGGGTTTAGTTAAAGCTCTGCTCGCCACCTCCCCAGGACGAGCATCACTGAGCCCCAAACACTTAGTCCAAGAGGGGAAGGTGGCCAGGGAGCCCCCACCACCCTGCAGGAACGCAGACCCTGCAGGGCTTAGTGTGTTTTGCTTTCAGCACATTGTAGTCACCTCTGACAACAGAAGGGAAGGGGAAAAGAAAGTGGTTGATGCTGCAGAGCTGGTTGTTTACCTTCCCTGAGCAGGTCCTTTATTTCACATGTGGCAAGAATCAGATCTTCAGTTTTCTTTTCTCATTCTACCTCATTCCCTTTGAATCCATCAACCAGAGAGATTAGCGGTGTCACAGGAACTAGACCTTTCTGCTAAATCCCTTCCAGATGTCCACAGCCACAAAGATATCAGTCTTTGACAAGAGCCTAATGACAAGTTGCTCCCTGTTCATTAGCACTGGCTACTGTTTCCCAGCAGAAAAGCTTTTTCTTCCCCCCCCGAAAGCAGGTTTTGCAGGGAGGGTTTCTTCTTCCTCATCCAGAATCAGGGCTGAGAGCTGATGGCTCACGAGGAGCTCCCCATCCCAATTGCCATCAAGAGCTGCCCTCAGCTTGCCCAGCACTGGCACCAGAAAACTGGGCATAAGGCACCGTATTAGGATCTGCAAAGAAACAAGTAGCAGATCCGCATGCAGCCAGTGGGGTTTGGCAAACCCCAGGCCATAAGGTTCTCCAAAAGCTTAGTGGCATCAAAAAGTGCTTTTTCTATGTTGTCTTTGCCAGCCCCAAGGAGCCAGGTATGAACTCAAGCAGATGCCAAGGTCAGGATGGCTCTGGAAAAAAACAAGCAGGTAGAAGGGTTTTCTAGAAGCAGTTCAGGGTGGAAGAGATGGAAATCATCTGGCTACTTCTTTCTCCTAAGCAAGGAGAGCCAGGTGGCGATGTTTCTGTCTTGATAATGGAGAAGGCCAGAAGCTGCGTCAGGGGCATCTCTCAAGCACAGGATGCAACGGAGTTTTAGCTCCAGGCCTGGAAGCCAGGTCTTTTCCTTTCTGCTTGCCCAAAGACATGTTATGGTTTTTTCAACCTGCTGCAATACATTCCATTTCCCACCCTTCTTCAAGGGCATTTTGATCAGTCTGTGATTGCTATGTTGGATTTGTCTTATATCCCCAGATCCTCAGGAGGTACTTTTCCAAGCTAAAAGTATCCTCAGAAAAATCCATACTATCCACTGTGGAGGTTCCTGACGTTTGTATTTCGCCCTCATTCATCTCAGTTAACAGATAGGAATTAAGAAGTGCAGCTGGCCAGGAAAGGCCGTTCCTTCCATGGAAAGTGCCAGTCTCCTTGCTGGGATGGGCAGCGGGATGGACTGATGCAACATCCTTCGCCATGCTCCCAACCACACCACCGCAGGGAAATGATATTCAGCAGCTCATCCCACCTTGGCACAGACACTGCAGTGAGATGCCAAGCCAAAACTTGTGCTGAAGTCTCCGAGAACTGCTCTTTTAATGTAGCTGCTTATTAACATGTCCCTACTTGGGAAGATTTCTTCCTTTATCCTTTGAATTATGAAAACCATTTCAAAACTCGATCCACGGGAAGGTTGGGCATCGTGTCAGCTTTCAGAAGCTGAAAATAGTGATGGGTTCTTTGCAGTGAGCAGAAAAACCCACTTGGAGTCTGCCATTTGAATTTATGAATGTAAAGTCTGCTCTTTTGACATGATTTTCTTGATTTAAACTTGTGGTTTCCGCACACAGTTTCCATTAAAATTAATGTAAGTCATCTGGGCAAATCTCTCCCAGGTTGACAGGATGAAAGGTTCAACTTCTGGAGCTTTATTCCTCGTTTATGGGTTCAGCACTGACCTGTGCACCATCCAGCCCACAGCCTGGATTGAAGCCTTCCATCCCTGCTCAGTGGGACCCTCTGTTATCAGGTATAAGGTGCCTGATCTGGACACCCAAGACACTGAGGAAGGTTAGCAAGCACCTCTAGGAACTGTGCTCGTGAGCACAGCCTCAGGACAAGCACCAGGTATTTGCTAGATAAACCAGACAGTCAGACCTTGCACACCTTTTCATGCTGCAGAACTTGTGGGCTGAGATGCCTGGTGCGAAACCAGCATCAGCATTGCTTCTATGGCAATGTAACATAAATGAGTGAAGCAGAAAATAGAGCAACTCAGCAAAAATCCCAAACAAGGAGGTTTGGTTGCAAACCAGCATAAATGTGTTGCTGTAAAAGAACATACAGGTGTTTCCTCAGACACATTAGTGTCTCATTTAAAGTCAAACCCACCCATTTTGCAGAGAGTCTCCCACATCACACCCATCTGAAAAGCAGCTGGAGGCTGCATCCTTCCCAGATTCGGGTCATCCATGTGAACCCTTCACAGTCAGCCCAGCGGAGCATTGCTTGTGTGCGACAGCAAGACCACAATTGCTGACTCAGCACACTGCCTCTCACGCAGTTCCCAGTGATGACTGATTTCCTTTATCTCCACCACTGTCACATCCTTGACCCCAGGAAAAGACCACTACCTCTTTCCAAAACAAGACCTATCTCTCCTTTGCAGCACACGTTAACACTCATTCACTGGGCAATCACAAGCAGAGTGCCTCATGTTTTCCCTAAGAGAATGTGGATAAACCCATCTCCCAGAGCCTTCTTCCTCTTCTCCCCATATGGGAAGCGCTTTGTTTCTCCAACCCACAGCCCTGCCCCATGGTCCCTGTTCCCGTCCCCAGTGCCCTGGGGGGACGCCTCTCATGGAAATTGCTCCTTACAGCAAATGAACATAAAGAAAATCCCATCAAAACCCCATGAACCTGCAATGTTGGGATCCTCCTGTGCTAATATAACAGCACTTTCCCTTCCCTTGAGCCCTGTGCATCCTCAAGCCTGCATCCAACCAAACCTGCCACCAAATATCCCCCAGTCACTCCTCTACACCTCAGGCTGCCTCCTCCTCCTCCCTTCCTGCTGATGGAGAGCAAATATCTCAGAGCCTGACTGCAACCCAGTGTTCTCCTGAGGTGTAGACAAGTATGGTGGAAAACTCAAGTGTAACCTTATTCCTCCCCACGAAGGAAAAAAATCCCATCCAATTCCTTTCCAGTAAATGATACAGTTGGTCCAGAAAACACAGCGTGCTCCAGGCATTGGCTTCAGTTTTGGGAGCGAGGTGGGATGGAAGAACAGAAAACCAGAGTGAAAAATGAGATAGGTGAAACCAGGGAGCAGAGCTCTCAGCAAATGCTTTGCTTTGACACTTGTAACAGTGGTTATTCATTTTCCAGTAACTTTATATTGCTCTTAACCAAAGCAGCCAGTGCAAAAGAATGGCATGACAAGCACTTGAAGATTTATGTGAAGGCTTTGTATCAGAGCACCCATGTGTGGGGAGCCCTGGGCACTCCCTTGCTCATCACCAGGAGTGCCAGCCTTGGGGCAGGTCCTGACCATGCCCTGGGGTTTGCAGCACACCTCAGCACCTGCCCAGGGCTGAAAACAGGGCTAAAAACCTCCACCAAGTAAATGGTTTAGGTTCCTCGATTGCAGCAGTAAGAGCCTGATGTGCCCATATAGCCTGATGACTGGATCAATGAACAACTCCATTACATGACTGCCAATGATTATTGTTTAAGAATGATTAATTAACTTTTTTTCCTTAAATATTGGAAAGCTCTAAGTAGCCTAAAGGAAGAAAGGGGGATGTGTGGCAATACTGATTTTACCAGGAGGATAAATCCAATGCCATTTAAGTGACTGAATTTAAACTAAAAATTAGAAAAGGACACAAAGTCCATACATACCATAGAACCATAGAAGAGATTGTGTTGGAAGGGACCTTAAAGCTCATCCAGTTCCAACCCCCTGCCACGGGCAGGGACACCTTCCACTAGAGCAGGTTGCTCCAAGCCCCTGTGTCCAACCTGGCCTTGAACACTGCCAGGGATGGGGCAGCCACAGCTTCTCTGGGCACCCTGTGCCAGCGCCTCAGCACCCTCACAGGGAAGAGCTTCTGCCTAATATCTAATCTCAATCTCCCCTCTGTCAGTGTAAAACCATTCCACCTTGTCCTGTCACTACATGCCCTTGGAAAAAGCCCCTCTCCAGGTTTCTGGGGAGATTTTCTGTAGATTTCTTTCTTCTTGCTCTGGCTTCCCCACTATCCTTCAGCTCTACTGCCTTTTACACAGCACACACTGCACTATTGTCTCATAAAAGCCTTAGTTCAGCAAATGAGAAACACATTGTGGAGTCTGACATAATTGCAGGCCATGATTCATCCACGTTCCGGTACCTACAGTAGACTCCTTGCTGCTATCGAGGGCTGCTTCTCATTCCCAGCCGCCGGAGGAGGCGAGCAGGGGACCCGAGGCAGCAGCTCTGGGTATTACGTATGGGAGGATGAAATCATCATGGTTAGCATGAACAGTGAGAGGAGAGGGAGGGGAAAATATCACAACTGCTTTTTGCCATGCTATATCTAGAATTAACCTATTACATCAAATTGTCACCTGCAAGCATAGGCCAAGCCGCTGATGGCAGCTGAGTGCCTGGCCCAAGCACTGCCCTCGGCCCTTGGGCATCTTTACTGAGGACTTTTCATTTTCACAGTTAGAATTTGACTTTCCCATTTTGCCTGCCCACTGGGAAAAGTCTGGCACTGACATTAGTCCCTAGTGCTATTGCCTCATATTCTGCTTAGACTATAAAAAGCAGAAAAGGAGGAAGAAAAAGCCCTTTCCATTTAAAGGAAACGGGAAAGAAAGGTAGAGTGAGGAGAAGCAAACTCAGAAGTGTAGAAATAGTGAAATCTGGTCTGTAAGACATTCATCAAGAAAGTTTCCTGCAAAGTCATGCTCAGATTTCTCTTTATCCAGAGAAAACATTTCCCTTTCTTCCAAGGGCTATCATGTTTTTCAGAATACAAAGCAAATGAAGAGGCTCATGTGAGGAACTTGAGCTGCTGTTGTAAAACCTGTAAGCTCTTCAATAATTAGAGACCTTCAATAGTATTACACAAAGATAAATGATTCCATATAGTCCATAGCTGATCTGTACTCCTGCTAAGTACCTTAGTCCTGGGTAACTCTAGGAATAAAGAAATAGTGTATATAAACCTCTCCATGATCCTTTCATATAGAAAAATGAAGGGCAGTTGGTTTTGAAGATCAATGGAGTTGCTGTTTTCTTCTTGTTTTATTGTACCAGTAGGCCATGGAGGAATTTGGACAGCAAATGGTTTGTGAAATGTAAGAAATACATTTGTTGGCATTAGAGTAATAAGCAGGATTTTTGATCAGTGCTGATGTATTATTCTTTCATATATATATATACACACACATATGCATATACGTTTGCAATATGTTACTATAAACCATGTGAAAACATAGAGCAGATGTTCTTTACTAGCCGGGATTACCGTGCCTTGGTTGTGCTTTCAGGGGTACCGACCCACAGTGAGCTCAGAACATGCCTCATGTATAGAGTAATGGGGCTACTTGAAAAGAATATTTATACATGAGGCTAACCTAGTTTGTATAAACATGAGAGGTGACTTGTCTTCGCAGTCTGCTTTTAGATGACTCAGACTGTGTACAGACGCTTTCATTAGAGGAATATTTTCCAGTAATTGGGGATTTGTAATTGTCTGTACATCCAGAGGACAGGTTTTCTCAGCCATTTCCCCAGCCCATGCGCAGGGATGCAGTGGGTAGAACCATGGCTGTGTTTGAACACTGCTGGCCCCAGAAGATAAAAAGCCAGAACAGATTGGGTTAAAAAAGAGTGGTCAGAACGTGGTTTAAAACTCTTTGCTTGTGGTGGCGAACTGCACACTGGGTGGAAACTGCTCCTATTTATCCCCACTGTGCCCAAGCCAAGAGATTTGTGTATCTGCATCCTAAAAAGGCAGCCTGAAGATCAAAATAGCTGTTGTTCTGAATAAATGGCTTTGAATTATGCTTGATTGCCCATACTTCTAAGGACAATACAGTCACTGCTTCAGAGATGTATCACTTTGCCATTCATGTTTCTCTACAGCAGAGGTTACAGGGACTAAAATCATAATACTCTCTATGTATAATAATTTATAAGAAACTGAGGATTAATGGAGCAAAATCCTCAGCAGTACCACATAAAATACCGAAACAAACACACCTTGAAGTAGCATCAGAGAGAAAACAGCACAAAACCACTTCAGAAACACCAATCTCTTTTATAAGCAGCACTTCTTAGATTGTTCCAGTCTAGAGAAAAACGATCAAAACACCATAACTGGATGTTAGTGAGGAACAGGGCAGAACAGGAGAGCAACAGAGAGATCAAATACAAAGATCTATGTATAGAAAGAGATGTTCCAGCTGTGATGGGCAGACCAAGGGGTCACACACCCCCAGCCCCCACATGATGATTTGCCCCTTGACAGCACTTCCAGCAATTTTTTCCCTGTATTTGGGGGTCTTCGCTCAGATCATGTGAATTTGGGGATGCCAAAAGCATATTCATGGGAGATGGGGGGGCAGAATGACACCCATCATGATGGCACCCACAGAGCAAGAAGAGACCATTGCAGTGCAGCAGGACCACAAACACAACGTGGGAGACAGTGCAACACCCTGCAAATACTTTCCACATTTCAGAGCAGACAGTCAGCAATGAATGAAAAATTAGAGAGTTCACATGTGTACATGCTTTATAAAGAAATAAATAAAACCCCACTAGTCTCTATGCCGCGCTTGCCAAGGGGCAGCTCTAATTCATCCCCTTGGCCACCTCTGTCGAATTTTCCTCTCTACAATTTGCTAAACAGCTGGATTTCCATGGTTACTACCGCTCGCCACTGATAGGCCTCAAACACACTGCACATTCTTGCTGGGGAGACGCAGACACAGAGTCATTCCTACACGACTGCCTGGAGCAGTGCATTGAAGCCAAACCCTGCGCTGGTCCCTGCTGAGGACACAAAGGTGATCACAGGAATGAACCCAGGTGAGAGGTGATGGATGAGATAGTGCTTCGTCCTGTCTTCTGCTTGGTCTGAGGAAGAGAGATCATGTAGCCACATGGCTTTAAATATTTCATAGAATCCCAGACTGGTTTGGGTTGGAAGGGACCTTTAAGCTCAACCAGGTCCAACCCCCTGCCATGGGCAGGGACATCTTCCACTAGAGCAGGTTGCTCCAAGCCCCGTCCAACCTGGCCTTGAACACTGCCAGGGATTTGGCAAGGGCCATGGGATTGCGCCATGGATCCCCTTTTCTGGCCGTACCCCTTGTACATGCACCATCGTCTCCAGCTAAGGAATCAGCATGGCTTGGTGTGGCCAACTCCCAGGATCCAAATCTTTTTCCTCTCCCTTTTTTTTGGCACATGTGGGCATAAACATGCACATACATATTGCATCTGTGGTGGGTTCATAGGAGGGAATTGCTATGTTAAATTTAGACTTAAAAAAAACCCAACAATGCAGTTAATTTCCACCAAGAAATCACGTATTTTCCTACCTTTGATGTTTAATAAACTAATTTAAATCAAGAGGTGGTATAATTTCCTGCTTTTCAAGTCTAATGAGTAAATTGCACGGAAACCTCCATAAAGCACAGAACTCATTAATAAATGTATAGTCCCTTTGTCCAAGACTTCCAACTTTAAATCAAACGCACAACAACCAGATGTTTTTCACATTACTGCATTTCAAGATTTTACTGGAAGTGATCTCATCATACATACTTAATGTAGGTGTCCAACTGTGCATGTTATTCGTATCACGAATCAGAACTCAAAGCTTTAGGACACTGTGTGGCAAACACAACTATTGTTTAAAGTGGATAAAATTTATGCTCAGCTTGCCACGGGGATATGAAGGAGACCAAAGTGGATGCAATATGCTGCTTTTGATGAGTGTCAGAAGTGAGGAAATTATATCATTCAAACATTTGAACTTATTGTTAGGAAACACTGAGCCACTGCTTCTGGGAAAGGTCTTGGGTTTAGCCAATCTAGTAACTCAAAGATTTTTTCTGTTTTTCTTTGAAGTAGGAAATTAACTGCAAATGCAAAAGATTGAGACCAGGACAGAGGCAGAGCTGAAACGAGATGTACATTTTCCTAAGAGAACCAAAACAAAGGTTCACTTGTAGGGAGGAGTGGAATAATATTTCAATATGAAAACATTGCTTCATCATTACTGAAGAAAATATATACACTTAGGTTAGGATCTGAACCTCCTGCTAGGAAGCACAGTGAGACAGTGGAGAGAGGATTCCTTCCCTGAAGGAGCACAGGATGCAGTGACTGCATGTCACTGCTTCGACTTTCTTTGGTCATTAGGGCAATACTCACTATGGACTCCAACCTATGAGTACTAATTAGCCACCTATTAATTATCAGCAAGAGCTGGCTGAAGGTTATTCAGGTTTATCCTCAGAGCTGAGCAGTGAGCAGCCTTTTGTCCAGGGCAAATTCACACCTCCAGTTCATTGCAGAAGAGCTCTAGTAACAGCCTCCTCTTCCCCGCCATGGCTGAATAAGGTTTTGAGTTTACTCAGGGCTGTAAGTAACCTCACAGAAAGGTTTCTCAGGGGCCTTCAATCTCTTTTTGGTTCCTTCTTCCATTGGAAATACTGTGGGAACCCAAATCATGCAGAGCATCTCATGGTCATTTGCTGAGACCCCCACCCATCATGGCTCTGCTCTGAACCAAGGGCCCATGGGATTTAAAGAAGAAGGAAGACAAGGGTTTAACCTGAGAAATGGGTGAAATGATCTTATCTTTCCCTCCACATCAATTCATCCCAAACTGCTCTGACTCCATCCTCCTACAGAGATCGTATTCTCCTACTGCATTCTAGGGTATCCTCAGCAGCGAATGGCGGCTCACAGCCTTTCCACAGAGAAATGACCATCAGAAATTAAAATACCGCTCCTTCCTTTTGGGTCAGCTTTGACTCACAGCACAAGCAATGGGGAAACAGCAAGACTGACCAGCATCTTGCTGGTTTCCTCTTTTAGAGGTATGGGAAGTTTACCCAGCTTCTTATCCCATTCATTGGGAAGGAAAAGAGAAAGCAGAAAGGACTCATTTTCTCTTTCTACCAGGACAGTGTCAAGGAGCTGCTGAATTTGTGCCTCTTACTTACAGATTGTCTGAGCCCAACACATCTGAGCAGGTTCAGTGGAAGTCGTCCAAGCCCTGGTGTAACAACAAGGATCATGTTGGCACACATTAACACAAAGTGTCACAATTAAATGGGGGAATTCTCTCCTTTTAGAGAAATAACAGCCTTTCCAAACACCTGAGCAAGCCCCTTAGTGATGTCTAGAGATAGCTAAAATTAAGTAGATAAATCAAACAGCCACGAGCACGAGAGCGCATGGTCCCAGGCTGTACCCAGACCTGAGCTGATGTCCTTGACATGGCCTTATGTGGGAGCAACAGGTCTGAATATGGGAGCTGAATTGCTGAGCGCAGATCCTGCAGGAATTAGATCACTTTTTGGCCCTCATTAGATTGGTGCACACGGCTGTTAGAGCAGCCGAGGCGATGAGGGGTGCTCGGCCTGGGTGCAGCCAGCACACAGCATTGCCAAGGCCTTGGCTCTCTCTCCCTTTGCAAGAGGAATGAATTTGGAGCATTACTCAACACAACCACTGATATCCCATCAATAATCTTTGCAAGAATCTGCAGCTCATTAAAAAGAGAATATAGGCTTGATTTAGGAGGCTGAATCCAATTAGGCTGCACTGAGTTACGATGTTCCAGGTCTTAGAAAGACCATGAAAGCCCAATCCCATTTGAGATGTACAGTTTACATGTTGGATGTTTACAAAGAGCAGAGTTTGCAAACCCTTAGATCATTTTTGCAGCAGTCCTCATTATACTCATGCCAATTTCTGTCAATCATAACTGGCACTATAAAATGAATAAATCCCCATCCCGCTGTAAAGGGATTGGGAACCTTCTGGAGACTTGGCACTTGTGTCGTGCTGCTCACCAGTGGGTGAACTTGGCACAACAGCCCATTGCTAGAAGAATAACAAGGCCTTGATCAACTCAGCCTTCAACATCAAGACCTGGGCTGTAATCTAGTGAAATTATCCTCTCCACTTCTCACTGGGTGTCAGCATACAAAGGTGTAGTGAGGCTGCCCAACTCACACCAGTCTGCTCCTGCACAAGCAGGGGCAAATCACCTGCTGGCTTTTTGCAGGACCAGTGCTGGGTTTGTTGTTGGTTTTTGCTTAAAACAACCCCCCAAAACCAGACTTTGCTGGCCAAAGCGACTGCTTGACCCCTGGCAACTCTCCATCACTGCTTGGCTGACCTTTGTGGCAGAGAAATTATTCACAAGTTGATATAAGGATCAGCACAGGTTGATATAAGGATCATAACCAAGCGACTTCTGAACCCAGTCCTACAAAGGAGGGCTTTGTAATTGTGGTGTCAGGTTCCTCCTGCCCAACTACTGTTATTCCAGGGAAAAAGCTTGTGTCAGTCTATACAGAGTCTGGAAGAAGCAGCCATTGAGCACTGGGAGACATTTTGTACTTGAGTTAAAGGAGAACTCATTTTGCACAGAGCATTTTGAAGCCAAGAACCTAAAGATTCAGGTGATCCACCGGGTTATGTTCTCCTGTGGCATCTGTAATACCAAGCACTTGTAACATGGAGAAAGCAACATCCTGCCCTTGCTACAAACACTGGGAAGAGCAGACTCCAAAAAGCATTACCAAACGTTAACAAACCCAACACAATTTGATATGTGAAAGTATATAAAATTAAACGTAAAAGGACACTTATAAACGACCTGTTAGGTGCACATTGACAACTTTTCACGCAGATAGAGTGTTTTCTGAAGGAACTATAATACTGCTATACTTTTCTCTAAAATTAAGTAGATTGTTTTTGATGGGGGCATTAAATAATTTCAGTTTTATGGGAACAAAAGTCCTCTGCAATCTCTTTTTCCCTTTAAAAACAAACAGAAGTGAGGAATGAGGACATCCCTTCCCCGAAAGCCAGCTCTGCAGATGTGAAAAGCCATTGCACCCTCTGCCGGACACTGCCTAAGGGACTCCTTTAGACAAGCTGTTCACATTATATGTTGTCTTGTACAAGAGAAATTAATTAGCTATCTTGCCAATTGTACAGCACAGATGAAGCCACAACATGGCTCAAAGCAGCTCTCCTCCCAGTTAGAGGAGAGCAGTGGTGCAAATTGTGCTCCAGGTACCCGAAATGATACATCTGGCATCAGCCACAACTAGGAGTAAATGTGCAGTTAAGTTTGCTTTCAGCAATGATTAAAATTAAACATCGTTTAGCCTAGGTATCCAGAGTGGCTCAGGGGACAGCCTCACAACAGCATCCAGGAGCAAAAGGGGGAGATGCATCCAACGCTCCCGGTATGGGCACATCTGGGTCGGAAAGGCCAGAGAGGGGCCAAGCACCTCTCACTGCTCTGTGAGCACCCACCAGCCAGCTCAAATGTGCATCCTCCCCCCGCACCAGGTTTTGGGGATCCACAGCCCTGTGCGAGCTGGACTCACCCCACATCTCTTGGTGGGACATGTTCTACTTCTGAAGGGAAATGGGGCAAAACAGAGAGGCATCATCCAGCTCCTGAGCTGGATAATCATGGCCTGAGATAAAGTGCTTGGGGTTTTCCGTAACAAACCATTAGTCCATGAACTTTTCCAGAAGCATGTGTCCCCCATTTCACAATACAACTGACTAAACAAAGCTGTGTGTCCAAGTAGGACCTCGCAAACAAGTAGGAATTCCTTTGCCAGAGCTGCAGGAACATGCAGTCTACCTGCAGACACTTAATTGCTTCTTAAAACGCAAAAGAAAGCTTCCCTCGTTGCAGAGCAACATATCCTAGTGAGGTTTTAATTAACCCCATACACCAAAGGAAGGAAATGCCTAGCAGGAAAGGCTGTTTTCCAAGAGAAGCCATACAGCAAAGTTATCAGCAACCAGGCAATAAAGTATAAGGACAGGCGATAAACCAGGTTTAATGGTTCAAGGAGGAGTTACTTGCAAACCCTCTCGTAGTGGTGCAGTGTAGAAGTACATGTAGAAGAAACCTGAAGTACATGTTCAGCAGCGTGGGCGCTGATACTGCTGGAAGTGGCATTTAAGGTGTCACACCTCAAACGCATCAAGGGGGACCCTGGATGTGCTCATCTCAACTCTGAGGTTTGGGCTTGGGCAGAGGAAGGGAGAGAGGCTTCTTAATACCATTTAAGCAAATGGTTAATTTCCCGAATCAGGACCATAGGTTTCAGGAGGGATTCTACTTGACCTAGAGTCAGCAACTTTTTCCACCAACACTAAAAATACCTTTGAATGAGCCGTGGAAATACGATAGCTTGAACACTGAGCAGTCCTTTAGGCTAGACAGTGGTTTATAATTATATGGTTTCCGTTCAGAGACCTGCCAAGAGACCATTCCCACACATTCTTTATTTTAGTGAGGACAGGGTAAGGGGGAGAGATGGCATCTCTCTTTGCCTATCAGCAAAACCAACCTCAGGCCTGCACCACATTTTCTGCCTGCAGCGTTTTAAAACCCAACAACAGCTCCTCTTAAAGGGTAAAAGAAGATCTGCTGGACACAAAGGAGTAACAATCACCACAACAGCTGTATCATTTATTTTATAGTCATTTTTATGTGCTTTCATATTTAAAGATCCAGTACACTGCAGTTCTCCTTGCTGGTAATGCCAAAGTACTGAGGAGATGGTTGTGGGCTGATCCTGGACGCTGGGTACCTGTGCACACCAGTTCATCCCAGTCCCAGTGAGCAGATGCTGATGAACATCCCCATAAAACCCACCACTAAGGTTGGGCTTCCCTTCGTCAAAAAAGGAGCAGTACAGGTGGTAAGTATACACACACAGAGACATTTTGTCTCTATCTATATACACAGATATAAAGACCCAGGGAGATAAGGACGGGCTGCTCAGCAGGACAGTCTTCATCTGCTTTCCATCAGAGAGCAGTGGCATTTTCACCACCCCCTGCACAGTCCATTTCATCTCATGAACACCTTATGCTCTGGAGGGTGATCACTGCCCTCCCCTGGTTCTCAGGTGTCCAAAGCCAAGACCTGGCTGGCACTAGGTTGCTATGGGCTTCTCCAAGATGATCCCAGCTGTACCAAGATGACCTCTTGCTCAATAGGGGTTGTTTTTTTTGAAGAAATAAACATCTCCAAATACTCCCAAACCCAGCAACAGAACAAGAGCAGAGACAACTGATGCAAAATACGCAGAGAGTGACCACTACCGTGGGACATGAGGAGCATCTTGGTGCCAACACACTGCAGCAGGAAGGAAGTGACATGGGACTGTGCAGCTCATCCCATCGCACCCCAGTGCTGACAGGGAACCAGGAACTCAAAGGAATTTCTTTCTGCAAGAGCAAACAGGCAGCTCTGCACAGTAAACTGCAGGGTTTCAAGCTAAGAACGGCCTAAATTAAGGTGCAGAGTGACACTTTGGGTTTGGAGAGGCACCTTGTGGGACAGCCTGGAGGTGGCTCTCCATCAGCTCAGGAAGCACTGTGAGACAAGTGTGTATTCATGATTGCACACAGCATCTTCAGTTGCTCACATTGGCTAATAAAAACCCACTATGTGTTTCTATAGATTGAAGCAAGGCTTTCTGAGGAACCACAAAACCCTGCTTTTCCACAGGCTGAATGTTTCTAAACTTTTCCCCGCCACGAAACTCTGCAATAAAGTCTCCAAATTACACTCATTAGCTACATTGGGTTTCATTACCAGCCGTTCCCTCAGTGCCCATTACACCAGCTGGGTGCTGCATTTCAGGAATCCATTACATGCTAACAACAGAAATGTTTCCTCTTAAAATAAATAAAAAGAATAATTAAAAAAAGACTTTTTGGTGATAAACTGGTTCCTATTTCTTTCAAAGTCCAGGATGTTATCAGAGAAGGGAGATGGAAAAGCTGCTTTTGGACACCAGAGTTTCTCTACAATGCTCTTTTCTTCCAATTTATTTACTTTTAATAAGCATAATGAACAGAAGCAATAAGTTGTTATCCACACAAACAGTTTTTTAACCAATTCAGGCCCTGGTTTATGCACTCAGTAGTGTCTAGGAAACATGGTCAACACAACCCAGCATATCAAGAGCGAAAGTGTGCTGGCATATGGAGTTATAATTCACCCCCTTCTTGAATAGCTCATGTGCGGCATTTGCCACCATCAACAAAAAAAGAGAAGAAAACAAAGATGTTGGCAATAGACATCTGCAGTACCATGCTTCAGGGCTCACTTCCTTTAATTTCATGTTAGAAATTAAAGTAGGATCTTGCAAAACCTGGATATTTCCAAAACCTGACATTTCAGTAACCAAACTGCCCTCTCCACTGCAACCTACCTGTACACAGGGATTTCACTCTATTTGAATCTGAAGGCTTTTAAAGCATATTTAGGTGTAACTGGAATATATGTTATGAATAGAATCATAGAATGGTTTGTGTTGGAGGGGACTTTAAAGATCATCCAGTCCCAGCGCCCTGCCATGGGCAGGGACACCTTCCACTAGAGCAGGTTGCTCCAAGCCCCTGTGTCCAACCTGGCCTTGAACACTGCCAGGGATGAGGCAGCCACAACTGAATAGAAGAACTAAATGGAACATAAGAAGGCTCCTGTCTATTGGGTTTATATGTTGGGTAATTCTGGTAAAGCAAAGACCAAAGCAGGCTGTGAGCTGCAGCATACCTGGATTAGTAAAAGCTCAAATTTGAAGGGGTGGGAGGGAGGAGCAAAGAGCATTTTTGCATAAGTTACTTAGGAATTCACAGCCTTTAGAGGGTTGCCAACAAACTCAGCCATGCCTTGGTAAAACAGAAAGGAAACTATTACAGATATTACAGCTATTTGCATCCCTTCCATAGCAGGGGAAAAAAAGCCCTTACATTGCTAAGTGACAGGCTGAGTCAAACACTTCCTTTTTAATGAAAACTTTATTAGATCCCAGCATGGTTACAAGTTTGGAAATTGCTTTTAGTGAGTTTGATGAGTTTTGGAGCTAGGATTTAAGTCATTGTCCTTTGAATTTAATCTCATTCAAACTACATTTAATTTGATTGTGCTGCAGCACTTACTTGCATATGAGTAGTTTACCATTTTGCTACTATTCACCCCTTTGCAAGCAAGACCTCCCCTACCCCCAGCATCACCGCAAATACAGCACAGTGGCTATTCATAAGCCACAGGTGTCCTGCAAAGCTGCAGTGTTTGGGGTAATTTTGTGGGTTTTATTCCCCTCCATACATGCATGCTATCTAATACACACGTTTTACCTCTTTCTAAGTGGCTTCCAGCACCATGAGAGATGAGGAAAAGCTCTGCCTCACTTACCTCCCATATGGTTTGCCCATCTCCTCCCCAAGGAAGAAGCCCTTCATCACATGCGTCAAACAGAGTCTACCCTTGGCTTTTCTCTCCCTGTCCTGCTTTAACTCTTTCACCTGCCAGCAATGCAAAATCAACTGCAAATTGCTGCCACCTTTCTGCAACTCGATTTGCTGCCAAGAAAAAAAACCCCACCTTTGGCTACAGCCAGCAACAAGCAAAATGTGAAGAAACTGGTAAGTCATGTACATTGCTTCAGTCCTTGGACTGTTGTTCAGACACAGAATAAGGCTGTAAACCCCATGAAATGCAGCATGGTGGGCACAGAGGTGAGTGAAGCACCTGCTGCTCTTTCACAGTTCACACACAATCTACATTAAGCACTCCTTACATCCCTTATTGCTATCTCCAGGTACAATGTAAAATGTCAGCAAAATGATTTAGTCTTACTATGTTTAATTCACTCAGTTCTGTAAAAACTTTTCAACCCAGTTAGCAAAATCAAAACAAAGCCAAAAAAGTGCAGGGAGCCGTGTTATTAGGCAGAAGCTCTTCCCTGTGAGGGTGCTGAGGCGCTGGCACAGGGTGCCCAGAGAAGCTGTGGCTGCCCCATCCCTGGCAGTGTTCAAGGCCAGATTGGACACAGGGGCTTGGAGCAACCTGCTCTAGGGGAAGGTGTCCCTGCCCGTGGCAGGGCGCTGGGACTGGATGAGCTTTAAAGTCCCTTCCAACCCAAACCACTCCGTGATGCTATGACAAAGATGAGGTTTGAATCCTGTGGCGCAGAACTGCTCTTGGTTCTATTTTGGGATGCAGAGCCAGTCTTCACACATTCAGTGCCCGGAAAGAGAGACAGCGCGGGCACAGCATCCTGGCCGAGAGCCCTGACCTGAAGCTGTATCTAACTTGGGTTCCCAGTTTTTAATTGCACAGAGAAATGAAGCGGTCAGTGGATCCCAGCAGCACAGACCGGGCAACCAAAGAGCCAAGAACACAAAGGACTTCCAGCTCCTGGCTATAAACCAGGGCAACGCATTCCCTCCCTTCCCAGAAACAACGCTTGAGGTGGCCTTGTTCATGCTCCAGTGTTCTCTTCTTCTTCTTTTTCCCGTAATCTTGCTTAGCCACAATATTATAGGCTTTATAACATTTTTTGTTCAGGCCCAGTGAAGATTGTAAACATCTGTCTCTCCCACTGTTAATGATGTAGGGTCAGCAGCAGTACACGGCAATATCTGGGATGCATTAATGAAGCTGGCTAATAAAACTGGGGTACAAAGGTCTCATTTCATGAGTTGCCTAATCAGATGTTTCCAATATGAGCCTGGCTGTGATGCTCAAGTGCTGTGTCCACCTTCCTTCCATAAAGCAACAGCCATGGTGTGAGAGCAAGGTATCCATCTGCCCAGATATGTTGTTAAGTTCATGTGAACTCTTTTCCCTTCTCCACCCATGTCATCTTCAGGATTGCGCAACAGGGCAGGAATAGTTACAAATTGACCTTAAAATTTGGGTTTAATATTCATGGTTTCATTGTACAGAAAGCCAAACAAAAGCATGCAGCTGCTGTTGCACAATAGGTTGGATCCTCTACATGACTGCTCCGCGGAGCTGTTGGTACACCTCAAGGGCTGCTCTCAGTTCTTGTTCTTGGCCTGAGTCTGTATACAAGAGAACTGAGGCCACATAAATTCCCTGATTGGCTGGAAAAATTTGGATACAGCCAAATTTTGTAGAGTATAAATAGAAAACAAAGTATTTTGGACCTTTCACTTTGAAAGCGGAGCTCTCGAGGCGACATGACAATGCACAGAGTCACAGCAGTCATCCTCATGATTGTGATCTCCAGTGGTGAGTTGCCTCAATTTTAGTAAACATTACTCATTGTAACCTGCCCTCTTTGTCTTGCTTTCAATGAGGTGTAGCTGTAAGGGTTTAGGAACTGATTTGTTCTCTGACATTTTTTGCTTTGGAAAACCACCCTTCTCTTATTGCATAGAAACCTCCATGGAAAAATCCTTTTTAGATATGGTAAAGAGTTGTGGCAAGATTTTGTTGGAGTAATAACACTGATTGAATAAGAAAGAATCAGTCGAGGCACATCGATTACTAACAGCATGCATGTTTTCTCGCAAGCCTTCCCCTTAAAGATCAGCCCGCTGAGCTTAGAGTGTTCCCAGAGATGTTTCAGTGTTTAGTGTCATCACCTTTGATTTGACAAAGAATACACAATTCATTAAAATAAGTGAAGACTACCTAGAACAAAGGGTTGCTTTGCTTGAGGAAGGCATTAGAGGTTTCCTGCAGCCTTGTAGCACCAGACCTTCAGTGCCAGCACATCATTTCCTCTGTGTATACTCCCAAGACCAACAGGGATGGTCTCTGCCGAGCTGTCCACACACACCAATAAGCCCCAGATCATTTCTTCTTCCCAGCCCCATTCTTGCCAAAGCATCCTGTGGGAAGCCCTGGTAGTTCTGGGAGGGGAGCAGGGCTGTCAGAGGTGTGTAGAAGGTACCAAGGCAGGGCTTGCCTTTCTCCCCTTCTCTCCTATGTTTTCCATCTCTCAGACATCATCAGGGCTGTAGCACCAGCATGGATTTGACTGTGGGTGGTGATAGCTGGAGTCTGGAATAAAAAATAGGAGGAGGTTCCTCTAATCCCCTACTTGCTGCTACTTTGAAACAGTGATATAGAAATGCTGGGAGGTAGAAAATGAAACCAGTAAAAGGTGGATGGCAGCTTGTATTTGTGACTGGATCCCACATTAGAGAATAGGAATGGACTTGGTGGGTCTCTCTTGGCCCTATTTTTTACAGTTCAGTATCCCAAAATCCTGGTGGCTCAGCTCACCTTCCAGGCAGAGAGATCCCATAGCTCCAGCCTCATGCCTGGCATGTGAGTGCAGCACAGCCCATCTGCCCTGGGGCGGTGGGAGATGAGTGGGTCATCCCATGATGTCCCCTCCAGATCTATTTGTTCTGCATTTCTGCTTTGAGGTTTCTGCTGTAAGTACCCTCAAACATCACTGGAAAAAGCATAAAACAAAAGAATGTTGTTTCATTGCATTTCTAATATTAACTTGCATTAAAAGATGAGCAACCTTCTAGTTCGCAGAAGCCTGATACATGATTACAGCGAAGTCCAAAGGGAACTTGCTGTTGATTAAACAACACAAGCAGGAAAATCCCATTTCTAGCTTGTGGCTTTCATCTTCTGCTCTTCTCTGTTCTTCTTTTTCAGCTACTGCAGCACAATGGGCCAAAATCTGCTCCGGTCAACCCTCAAACAAAATCAGAGGCTGTGACTCCCATGGCTGTGGTGGATACAATTACCCCAGGTTCTGGGCTGGGATTGTGGGAGATGGCTGTGCTTAAAACTTCCTTAAAACAGGAATGAGCATGAGAAAATGGGCAAGAGGGGGGTTTCTAGCTGCAAAGGTGCCCTGCTGTGGGCTAACCCACCTTGCTCTTCTTCTTCAGAGGGGCAAGGAAGCACAAGGGAGTGGATGTGGTGTGTGAGGACGGCTCGGTGGTGTACGCACCCTTCACAGGGAACATTGACAAACGAGCCAGGCCCTATGGAAACAACAATGCCATCGACAACGGAGTTCAGCTGTCAGGATCAGGTACAGAGCTAAAACGTGTGTCTTGCAAAGCCTCGTTGCAAAATACTTCGATTCATTTATAGAGCTTTAAACCAACCCAAAAATCATGACCCCAACTCAAGCCACGTCTGCTTGCACATGAATCCAAGTGAGAGCTGTAACTCAGAAACCCAGGCTCTGTTAATGCAGGAAAATTGATTGCAGAGGTTACAGCATGTCACATCTATTATAAAAGTCAAAGAATGAAGCTGGTCCTTTTGCACATTTTGGATAATTAAAGGAACCCATCTTAACTCCCTTCCCCACCTTCCTCTGTTAAGTAATTTCCTGTTCTCTTCTTGGTGCTATAGGAGCATCATCGTATTTTCTGTAACTTTTTCTGCTGCTCAATCTCTTATAATTTTATTGTCATTTGCATTGTGCTACTGAACATTATGACTTTGCCAGGCTCTTAAACCATTTCATAGGAGCAAGTTTCCCTCTCTTTTCTCTCCCGTTAACAGGATTCTGCATTAAGATGTTTTACATCAAACCCATCAAGGTCAGCGGCCTGATCAGGAAGGGGGAGAAAATTGGCGTCCTGCTGCCCATGCAGAAGGTCTACCGAGGAATTATATCCCATGTCCACATCCAGAACTGTGACTCAACAGATCCTACTCCCAACCTGTAAACAGGAGGCTGCGTATCACGGGCAAAGCCTTCAGCCCCCCATTTGTACTCATTAAATTGCTTGGGCAGAGGTAACCACTCTAGTAAAGTGGAAGCTACTGAGTCTCAAATGGATGTTCCACCTAAAAAGTATGCATGAGCAAAATGCTGGTGGTCATCTGAACATAAATAGGCTCAGAGTAAGGTATAACACATGCTTTAACACTGTTATCATATATTGCATGTCACGGACCTCACAGGTGAAGGCTGAAGCAGTGGGGAACGGGGTGGCTGGGAGGTCGTGGACCCTCGATGCTCAGCTGCAGCTCCCTCCTCTTGGACTTCCCTTCTCCCTTTGCAGCCAAACATGAAGATTTCTTCAATAAGCCAGAAATATCACTTGTACTTGCATATGGAAAATCACATTATTAAAGGGCTGCTTCACTACAAACGGCTTTGAATTCCTCTGGTGCTGTCACAGAGTTTGGGGTGGGTTCTGCTTTTTTAATACAGCTGGGGAGAAAAAATTGTGTATAAAGCTGAAACCTAAATCTTTCCTGGGGCCCATCACCAAAAACATAAACCACCATTAATGAAGTAACTCATTCCTTTTCCCCAGACTCCTGCTTCAGCATTGCCTTGGCACACTCGGGCTGCCTTTTGTCCAAGTGAGGCATTTCTTTCCATTAGTAAATCAGCTGAAGACTTTCCTGGGACAACAAGCTCTTGTTAACAGGACAGGGCTTTTCAGGCCAAGACTACCAACATGCTACTGGGAGTCTCAAGAGCTAAATGGCTTTACAAGCGCCGCAGGCTCACTTATTTACCAACACAACTGCAGCCTCTGATAAGCTGCTTCAGTGCGAGCTGCGTGTGTCCTGACAGCAGGTTTGTTGCTCCTAAGAAACTACAGGAAGATACTCACTACATCTGTGAGAAGTGCTTAATGTGCCATGTCCCATTCACCTCCCACGGGAACCACTTTAATTTTGCTATGAGTGAAAAATCAGCATGTCCCTATAAATATACTGCAGGGACAGATAGTAACCAGGCACTGCAGGAGAGCCAATACAATTGAATTTGCAGTGAAAAAAACCACTTTCCCTTATACTGAAAGCAGAAACATTTCAGTTTCAGAAACATTTCCACTTGTACATTAAGGACAGCAGCCCAGTGTTTTTGTGGTGTTCCCCACAGGCTGGCTTCACAAACCCTCTTCAGGAAGCTATTATTTAGCCTGAGCTTTTCCAGCAGCACAGGGAGGTGCAGTGCTTTGAGATGCAGGATGCTCCTGAGAGAGATACAGGGCAAACACTAAAGCTTCCAGTTTAGCTGGGGCTGTCACCCAGCAGCAGGGAGGAAACAGTGAATACACTTACCGCTTTAGGTTACAGAGCAGTTGAGGCACACAGCATAAGTAAATCCAGCTTTATCTTTTCAGTCTAGTAAAAAGATAACCGGCTGTAAAGGAAGAGAAAAGACAATTTGTAGCTGACTCTGGGAAGGAAATAAAGGGCTGGTAAAATGCACAGATCTAGAAATATTCAAGGTGAGGAAAGAGGATGCTGGAGGAAGTAACCTGTGCAACAAGGCTTTTCAGGGAAGAGCCATGCAGAATTGCTCTGTTTCTGCATCAGTTCTGCAGGGATCCTTCTATTGTTATCCCTTTTATTTTACAGGTTTTTACCACAAGGTCCCAGACTAACCGCCTAAAACTGTGACTCAAATCTACACTATACCCTTCTGCTTCCCCAGGTGCCAAAGGACTTCTGTAGGGTTCAGTCAGAGCTTTGGCCTCCCCATGAGATAGGACATAGGTAGCAAAAAGATTGTGTTCTTCAATCCTCATAAAAACCTGCCTAACTCAGGCTTTGCAAGTATGTTAGTAAAAGCAAAATAAGTCAGAGATGGAGTCTTCAATCAGACTTGTGCATCAGCACAAGTTCAGCTGCATCTTCAGCTTATACTTTCAAAAGGAGAAAGGCAACATACTCAGATCTGCTACACCCAGCTACCTACTTGGAATGACATACCCAGCCATGTCTTTTGGCTGATCAGCTAGCGCAACCTGCTGACTTTCCAGAGATACTACAATATAAACCATGCACACAAAGCTTAGTTAATCAGAGGCAAAATTCCTCTTATCTCAGCCTTGTCCACCATCAGAAGCCTGAACAAATAGTGAGTGCAGTTTGGTTTACGCTGTGCCAGCTTGATTTTCACCATGAAAGCTTATGCTGCTAATTGTACCAGTGAATTCTGCTACAGTTAATTTTTAGAATGTACTTTGTTTTATAATACTTGTTCATTTTTCAGAGAAGCAGCTTTTAAGGTTCTTTAATAACATATTGTACACAGATCAGCCAGGACATAAGTGCTCAGCATTGACTTGTCCCCACACTAAACACACTGGACTAGCCAAGAGGACAAAGCCAATTATTCTGGAATCCTCTAGGAAGACAATTTGCCTTTCCAATTGCCTGCTGACAAGCCTGGCCAACCTGCAGTGATGATACTATAACATGACCAAGAAGTAAGATGTGCAGTGCTCATTTATCCGATTCACTAGGGCTACAGCCCCACAGAGGTTGCAAAGAGGAAGGACTTTACGGACCAAATCATCAGTTTTTGGATGTTGGCTGAATCTTCCTGAGCTGAAACATGTGTAAAGGAAACAATGGAGAAACCAGCCCTCCCTTGCGGGCAATCAAAGGGGGATGGCAGCACAGCTGGAAGGAAACCACAGGCCTTGGCTGGGGGGTTGGCTCTGCCTTTTGCTGATGTTTCTGCTCACAGGGTCCACTACCATTGCCCACATGTGTCTCATAGTTTTCTGGCTTCTATTCCTCCAAAAACATTGTTCCATCATTCTACTATCTGAATTTTCTTATTAAGAAATAATGGTAAGATAATTAGTATATTAAGAGGGCCCAGTCTAACGTTTGCAATGTTTATGGACATATGCACGACAGGTACCATTCATCCAAAAGCACTGGTAACTGGTAGTGTACCCTCCTGAAACACCACATCATTTACACAGCACAGTCACAGCACCTTTGGAAAGGCTGAACAGCAAAGTAGGCATTTCTCCTGGGCAGTATCAGGCTTCACTCATTCCCTGCCTGTTGATATCACCCCAAGCACTCACATTTGCCCACTGTACTCTTGCTCGATCCATGAGAAGACCTCCAATGGATTTACATAGCCAAGGAAGTTACTACTGACATAAAAAGGGCAAAATGGGGAATTCTCACCATTTATACAGGAGAAAGCAGCCAGCATTTCCCAAGTGAACGCACCTGCTCTTGCTGTGCTCCTCACAGCACTGGCTCCTCTCTGTCTCCTTACCCACTCCCCACCACAGGGAAGGAAGTGGGGCAACGTTGGCTGGTTGTCCCATATCCTTCTGTTAGAATGTGCTCAGCAGCCAGTTTGTGTCTTTCACAACTGCACCTACCAACTGTTCTATTAACATCTCCGTTGCCCAACACAGGAATCCCACCAGCTTTGGTTCAGCGCTTCCTCATGCCCAAGGGGAGAGGTCTGCAGCTTCCAGCTCACCCAGGGAAGATGTGGAATGCAACCGCAATATCATACCCTGAAAACTCTTTTGTTAAGAATACTTCACCAGAAGTGCATTAGATATATTATAGTAGCAAACGACGTTTTGACATGTTTTAGAAAGAACAGAGCAAGAAACGATGCTGTGAAGATCTCTGATGGAGAAAACATAGGAATTGTACAGAGCTATGAGCAATTTGGAATCAGCTCTAACACAAATGAAATGAAATAAAAATGGTAAAGAACACGTAGCTTAGAGTCATTTTACAAAGCACCAGACTGCAAAACAGGACTCAAAAGAGCTTTCAGTGGCTGTGCACCTATAACAGAGTTGAACTGCTCTCCTCCTGCCTTCCAGCTTGGCTGGCTTTACACCCAGCCTTTCCTTGGCAAGGTATTCTAGAGTGGATTGAGGTGCTGCAAGTTCTTCCTTGGTAAAACCAGAGGGTTGTTTCTGGCAAGGGTCACACAAACCCTGTCTTTCAGCTCAGGGATAAGCAGCATCCCTAAATCCTGAATATGCACTGAAAGCTCTTACCAGCACCTTTGTAAGCCTAGACTCTGTTATATTGAGCAAATTACAACCAAAATCCCCATCAAAACTAGACTGAGGGGACATAACATTCATATAAATGTTTGAGTGTGAATAACAGCAGTTCTTTCTGGCAGGATGGAGGAGAAAGCAGCAGGGGTAAAATCAGCCAAGCCACTTGTAATAACCCCAGGGAGGGCTAAAAGATTGTTTGTAACATTGGCTGTAAATAAAAAGCTTGGAACCACGAGTGAAAAATTTGTCTCCAGTTGCTTATTCCATGGAGATTTGCAGAAAGCACAATGTACAGATGGTCTTTGCAAACTGGAAGTGAGCAGAGACATCTGTTCGTCCTCCAAATAAAACCTGCAGGACTTCCAGAGGTCTCTCTAACTTGGAGCATCAGACAGGATCAGAAAGCACCATGATTCATTTAAATGTCATATTGACTAAGACATGTCTGTAAAGAAAACCTAACGCTTTTCTGCAAGTAGAGCAGAAAATCAAACTGGAGGATTAAGAGAGACATTAAGGATCCTGCTTAATAGTACAAGAGCTGAAATCAAGCAGATATTATATCAATCATTTAAAAACCTTATTCCATGCAACTTGGGTTTGCAACTGTTTGTTTCAGAACTTGGAAATGTTTTAATAAGAATTTAGTTGTCAAAAACTATGGTTTCAGCGAAAAGCCTTTATGGATTTCATAGTCCAGGCTAGGTGACAGTTTCAGCTGAACAGGGGAAAAAAAGGCATGTTTCCATGCAGAAGTGTCTGTATTTCTCAGCCTCAATGAATACTCATGTTACAGCAAACATTACACCTTCATGTGCTCTCTGTCACAGTGTTAGAAAGCTCTAATGGCACATACACCTGAGGAGGAGGTACTGGAATGTGGATGAAGTGGTTACCTCCACTGTGGAGTTTCTCCCTCCAACTCAATCCTCTGGACCACATTATTAGTTCCTACCATTTTGGGCCTAAATGAGTCCTTGCTTCAGGAGGGGAAAGAAAAGGTGTTAAGAAACGTTTCACCCAGAGCTTCCTGAAACGTGGGACTGTTCGTTTCCATCTGTTACTGTGTGCTAAGAGACCACTTATTTTATCCATCTTTCCCAACCAGTTCTAACAACTGTTTGTAGACATCCTCAGTGCCTAATATGGCAACAGCATCTGCCCAGAGCTGTAATGATTTGCCTAAGACTGATTGGCCAAGACAACAGACTTGGGCTTTCAAAAACACATAAATACCCCAGGCAGCAACTGCTCAATGTCTTTGATCCGATCAAAGAACACCGGTGAACCAGCCACACAATGCCAGCTCTCAGCCTGGTCGCCCTGGTCAGCCTGGTGTCCACTGGTGAGTTGAGATCTCTATATTGCAGTTGGTCTTGACTGGTTTTAGGTAGACACTAATGAATTAATGACATTTGCTCAAACATAAATAATTCTAAGGGGTTTTCAATGTAGTTTTATGAAGAATTATGGTAATATGCACAGTTATGGTACTATAAAACATTGAATTAGGTGTGCATTTAGAGTCATATATTGAAGTGTTTAGAGGTTTTATGAAGAAAGTGAAAATAGTTTGACTTCTTTCACAAACTAATATTAAAAACATTTATCCACAGCCTTGCTTTGGTTTTAGGGTGTGTACCTTAAAATAAGACCCCAAGAAAAAAGGATCAAATCTATATAGCAGGTTGTACCATGTTCTTTTACCTGTATTCTGAAATTATAAACTCCCATGAGCTCATGTCTTCCGCTTTAAACACCCTATTTTGCACCTTAACACTTTCTTTTGTACTGTACAAAGAATATGGTTAAATTTTCCCTATTTTCCCCTTTTGCACATGCAGTTTTTGCCACGCAGCTGGACGCACACCCACCCCAACAACAACACAGACACTGGGCCCCTATTTGCAGTGGGAACCCCACCAACAAGATCCGGGGCTGTGACAGATACGGCTGTGGCAACTTCGGTGCTGACAGGTAATCACAGACTCGTTTGGGTTAAAGGGACCTTAAAGCTCATCCAGTTCCAACCCCCTGCCAGGGGCAGGGACACCTTCCACTAGAGCAGGTTGCTCCAAGCCCCTGTGTCCAACCTGGCCTTGAACACTGCCAGGGATGGGGCAGCCACAGCTTCTCTGGGCACCCTGTGCCAGCGCCTCAGCACCCTCACAGGGAAGAGCTTCTTCCTAATGTCTCATCTCAGTCTTCCCTCTTTCAGCTCGAAGCTATTACCCCTTGACCTGAGCACTGGGGTTTGCTGCTGCTTTCCTAAATGAAATGTTTAACCAGAGTTGACACTTAATGAGTGAAGATTGTTGGCTGCAGGACCTTTTACTCATTTTCAGGACATTACTTGGCAATCTTACAGAAGTGCAGTAACACCACTGCTACCAACTGATCCATGGGGGAAGAAGCAAGACCATTACATGAATTAGCAGCCAGAGTAGAGGAAATGGGAAGCATTTCAAGGATCTGAATCATCTATTCTTGATGCTTATAGACCAGATACTTAACTAAAATTCAGCAATGGCTTAAAAGAATGCCAAGAAGATTAATTTACACAAGCTAAAGGTCTGCCAGCATCATTATTTTTAAGTAGGCACCTCATAGCAGAACAAGCTATATTTCCCTGAAAAATGCTTTTATGCATAGAATGGCTCCTGCCTTCCCTGCATTTTCCTGTCACCTTCTCTCCCCAGGCACTGTAAGAAGTGTCCATCCTCATCATGCAACTTCCAGATCTCTAAGTGAGAAAATGCCAAATGTAAGATTCTATTTTATACCAAAATAGGATGTATTTTGGGGTAGAACAGGGCTACTTTTCTACACCATGAACATGGGAAAATTAAAAGTACCCTTAAAATCTGAAATCTCACCCCCCCTTAATGAAGGTTAGAGTAATACAAACATTTTACAATAAAGATGGATCAAAGCCAGTGTTTCTTTCCAATTTCATTGCAGATGCAAAAGATTTCTTAGACAAGCTTCAGATACCCTACTGTGTTAACTGACATATCTACATGTGATGTTAAGCCCGACAGACTCCTCTAATTCCATATTTGTGTTTTCAGGCACAGTGGTAAAGGAAAGCACGCTGGCGTGGATGTCATCTGCACTGATGGAGCGACAGTGTATGCTCCTTTCAGCGGGCAGCTCTCTGGACCCATTCGATTCTTCCATAACGGAAATGCCATCGATGATGGAGTCCAAATCAGCGGATCAGGCAAGTAATTAACAGCAGATACCTTGTGAGGCAGGAACAAGTAATCATTTTACCTACTTGAGTAAGGTTTCTGTGCCTCTTCAATTCAAGCAAACTGTTGCTTGATCTTACACCCTCTCTAGTTCATCCACTAAAGTACAACTATGCTGCTGCTCCAAAATATCAGAAGTCAGCACCAGCAGGATGTAGTTCTTTTCCTATGCTTTTCTTGGAGAGGAGGGAAGAAAGGAGCTGAAAAACAGGTAGCAGGAAAACAACAACCCTAGATCAAAAAAAGGAAGCAGTAAAAATAAAGTATCAGGAATAGCTCTCAGTTTTGCTGAGAGGATGTTTTCTGTCCCAACTCTCTCTTTTCCTCACTTCCTCAGCAAATTCAGTAATTTTTGTTTCAGGATTGTTGGTACCTTGACCACATTTCTGCTTCATCACTACAGTCTCCAGTAAGAGGCTGGCACGGAAGGTTTCTTGCTCACCCCAAGATCAGAGGCAGCTGATGTTTCCTGACCTTGCTTCCTCTCCCGTCTCTTCCAGGTTACTGTGTAAAGCTTGTCTGTATTCACCCCATCCGGTACAACGGCCAAATCCATAGAGGGCAACAACTCGGGAGAATGCTGCCAATGCAAAAAGTATTTCCTGGCATTATCTCCCACATCCATGTTGAGAACTGCGACCACTCCGATCCTACTCATCTACTTACGCCTGGTAAAAAAACAGCAAACACCACCCCCACCCCCCCCCAATAAGTAGTAAAATGAATTAAAATGAAGTTATTAATTAATTTCAATTAAGGAAAGCAACATCAAAGAGCAATAATCCCCCTCCTTGACAGCAACATCCAAAAGGAAGAGAATATGCATTATACATACAGCATAACAGGACTGCAGGCGGTGTTACAGTGAGGAGAATATATGAGCTTGTGTTTATTGCCCCCCCACGACACAGCAGCATCAGGTCTCAGCAATAAACTGAGTCAGACATCTCTTCTTGGTTGTACACTTTTAACTACTGAGGTGTTCTCAGTATGACATCTATAGCAGACTTTGGGATGATTCTTTGTAAATGCAAATACTACATTGGTAGTAATGGAGAAAAGGATTTGAGGAGCCTGGTCCCATCAGCCTGGGCATAGAATAAGAAACAAAACTGAGTCTTTTCCCATCCCTCCTATTACCCTGTAGGAACTGCGATACTCCTGAATTTTTGTCTTTAAAGCGTGTTCCCTATGAGAGACAACCCTCACCTAGAAACATTACAATCCAGTCTTAGGTGTACATTCTATTTACATTTCCTAATGGATGACACGTTTTGTGGAGCAAACATCCAATTACACATATGGAATGTATCGAATGTTCCTACCTAACTAAAGTTAAAGCACAGTAGTTACAAACAACACACTTACAACCTAAAAGTTAACCTTGATGTGTTGTGTTTCTGTATTTCAAAGTTGTTCCACCACTCCCACAAGAAGACAGACACTGGGCAACACTGTGCTCCGGGAATCCTACAAATGAGATCCGAGGCTGTGATAAATATGGCTGTGGATACTACGGAGCTCCAAGGTACTAGAATTGGAACGTGTGGGGGTTTATCGCTGCTCCACTGAAATAGAGTTGAACCCTGTTCTAGTCACTTAAGCTTTGAAGGCGTAGGTTGGACATGAAGAAACATTTTTACTACAGGGGTAATGCAGCACGACGACAGGCTGCCCATGTGTGCTGACCATGAGGCCTGACCAGAGACTTCTCTAATTGCATGTTTGTTTTCAGACGCAATGGCAAAGGAAAGCACACTGGTGTGGATGTCATCTGTTCTGATGGAGCAAACGTCTATGCTCCCTTTTCTGGCCAGCTCTCTGGACCCATCAAAATCTTCCACAATGGAAATTCCATTGATGATGGAGTCCAAATCAGAGGATCAGGTAAACAACTACTGTTCATTTAACATTTCTTCGACTTGAGGTCATGTAGGATGTATTACCTTGCAGCTAACCAAGTAGTTAAGCAAGGTACATGTTTTGAAACACTGCATCCTATCCACTTACCTGCAGAACTTTTTGCTCCTATGTTAGAATGCAAATCATTGAGTTTTGAAGAATGTCTTCGAGCTCTTCTCTTTACTAAAGCAGGAATTCCCACCTTCTCTTCCTTCTTCCACCAAGCCAACAACTCCAACCACTATCTATTTTTTATGACCGCAGCATCTTTGCTATTTTGGTATTTCCACTATTGATATCCCAGTGGAAAGTACACAACAGAAAACGTATTTCTGAAATAGAGTTAGTACAGAACAAATGCTTTATCAGTCATCGGATGTTTTCCCTCTTGTTTTCACCAGGATTCTGTGTAAAACTACTCTGCATCCACCCCATCAGATACAACGGTAGGATTTCTAAGGGGCAAATCCTTGGGAGAATGTTGCCAATGCAAAGAGTATTTCCTGGGATCACATCTCACATTCACGTTGAGAACTGCGATCGCTCAGATCCTACTAGCAATCTTGAAAGGGGGAAAGGGCAAAGAGAGTGAAATGGAAACATAGTAAATTCCAAATAAATTCATCTCAGCATCCAAAAGTTGTTTTTCCTTCTCATGTACAACAGCTTATATTACAACCGCTTTGATACTTTAAGCCTTACATAATATTGCAAGGTGCTAACATTACTACACGTTCCATGTACCAATTAGGTACTGGGTTTTAAGTACCTGTAGTTGTTGTGAATGTTGTATCTTAGGCTAATTGACAAACTATTACACCTTGGCAAACAAAGATTATTTTAGATTTTGAGGGCACCTGAACTGAGGAATAGAGTGAAATTGAAACTCTCCACAAGGTATAAAAGATGCTGTTTGGCGTTGTCACACCAGAACAACCGGTGTCTTTACTGGATGGCAAAAGGGACTCCACACAAGGAAAAAGGATTTTTGTCAGAATTTGCATTTACAAGAGAAGCGGGGAATTAGCAATGACTAAGTACAAGCTTTCTCAGCCTGAACAATCAGCATGATGAGTAGCTCACCCCCTCATGTGGCAGAAAAGGCGTATTACTGTTAGCTTCTCTCTGCAGTGACCCTACAAATCTCCTCAGCGTATCAGGTGTAAACGCTGTACTTCATTTTGAGGGGTTTAGTTACTCTAACAAACTGTTCCGTTGCCTTACATGCTTCACAGATGGGGTTTTAGAATGCCTTTGCAGAGCAGTAAAACCAGGAAAAGCCAATAAAATAGACAAAACTTGCCTTAACTAGGACAAGGTGGAGCTCTCAAGCACAGGCTACTCCAGGGACAGGAGGAAGTACATCCAGGCAGCAGGCAGCTATCTGCAGGTTCTTGCCAAATACAAATCGTTTAGGAAGATCGACCTAAGAAGGAAAAGAAGAACAAATGCTGCTTTACACAGGGCAGTGTTCCGACACTTCCCCCCAAAGCACAATGTGTTCATTGTAGCACCAAATGACCAAATTTCATGAAGAAATCTAATGCTAAAACTATAAAATCAACATTAACCTAAGGTCAGAAGTTATCTTTCAACTACAGTTAGGTCCCTGTGTTACCCATAAAGAATCAGTATTTCACATTTATCAGTTTTGTTGGCATTTAGTTATAAACTTAAGTATCAATTGGCCTTACTTGTTAAGATCAGCCAGCAGAGTGAATCCACAGGAAAAATCATTGTATCAAAAATCACAACATTAATAAATGCAGGTCCATTTTTCCAGAAGCTTGGAGCTGGAGCAAGCTAACATTGACAGCTTCACAGAAAAGCTGCGTTAGTAAGAGGAACAGAGAAAGGGACAATATTAAAAGAAGTATTTGAAGTTTCCTCCTGAATTGTATTCCTGTTAATAGCCACTCGTGTTTGATACTTCATTAATGCTCTGTGTTGGCTAGAGAGACATGAAGGACTCCAGGACACACCAACCACCTCCAAGATTTATCCACATTCCATTTTAGTTTCAGCGTATCAAAAATCCTCAAGTTTGAGGCATGAACATGAAATCACAATGATGTGATTTGCTGTAATCCAAAAGTTGAACATTTCTACTGCCTCTCCCCAGGTTTCAGCAGATGGTTTCTGAAAGGACAGAACCCTGCCTAACAGGAGGACATGGTGAAACAGATGGATAAGAGCCTAATGTCAGTGCATGTATTAGATCACTTTATTATGTTTACACTTAAAGCAAACCACACATCTTAAACCAAACACTGTTTAGAAGCATTTCAAGTCTTTCAATCCTCTAGATTATGGAAGCAAGAGCTTGGGTTAACAGGTGCCAGTAACCCGAGTCAAATGCTTCTCCACTGTGTAACAGGCAGTAACACATTACTGACTCAAACAGGCATTATGTGTCATCCGAAAGCCTTCAGCTTGCAACTGGGAACAAGTCTGCCCGGGACACTGGTGGCTTAACCCTTCAGCTGTTATTTTTGCAGTATAGAAGTATAAAGCTTGAAAGGAAACCAGTATTTTATCTGATATGAATGTGCTGGGCTTGGCTAGGATGGAGTTAATTTCCTTCACAGGAGTTTGTATGGGACAATGGTTTAGATTTGTGCTGGAAACTGCGGATTTGATAACCTAGGGATGTTTTTATCACTGAACAGCACTTACACAGAGTAAAGGCTTCTTCTGCTCCTCATTTCACCAGCAAGGAGGCTGGGGGGGTACACAGCTGGAACAGCTGACCCCAGGGATATCCCATATCATAGGACATCATGCTCAGCATATAAAGCTGGGGAAGAACAAGGAAGGGGGGAACATTGGGCATTTGTCTTCCCAAGTCAGTGTGACACATGATGGAACCCTGCTCTCCTGGAGAGGATGAACACCTGCCTGCCTCTTGGCAGTGGTGAATGAATTCCTTGGTTTGCTTTACCTGTGTAACTATCTTTATCTCAACCCACAAGTTTTCCCATTTTCACTCTTCTGCTTCTGTGCCCCGTCCCACCAGTGAGCAAGAGGCTGCATGGGGCTTGGTTGCCAATCAGGGTTAAACCAGGACAGTGACAAATACCACAAGCAAATCAAATGCAGACTTCTCATTATAAATAGGAAGATTGAACAGTTACAGCATGAAAATAATTACAGCAAAAATTATATACAATGCATTTCAGTCTACAGTGTGCAAAATGTCAACGCAAAAATACATACTCTCAATTCACATCAACTCACCATTCCTTTCCCCTTTAAAGAAAACAGAGAAATTAAATAAAATCTTCCCCAAAAAACACTTAATAGCAATAAGTAGTAAATAGTCCTGAATTAAAAATCCCTGGATCACCTCCAGCAACCCTTACTCTACAAATCAGGGCTTACAGCACAGCTCTGTGAGCTACAGGCTAGATTCCTACAGGCCACTGTAGCCTCTAACTGGCAAATAATGTATCTTTTAAATGCTCTAAATCCTTAATTCCAGACAGAAAGTAATCAAAGACGATTGCATTCCATTTGATCCTTCTTCCTAACTAGCCACATTTTTGAGATCCTTCTTATCTCTTAATAATGAAAGCATGGCACAGCATACAGACATCAATCTCTGTAACAGAAGATTTGAACTCTCCCAAATCCAGAGGCTATTACTTACACTCTGGCAGTGTCCAAAGTGCTTTGACATTCACCCAGACAACCAATCTAGAGCCAAACTTTTAAATTCATTCATTTCAACAAGGTCTCTTTCCCATCCATTCAATGCGTAAGACGGTAAAACACCACAGTGAACAACACTGTCTCTACAGTTTAGCTAGTCTGACAAAATTAAAGTGCCATTTAAAACTGGAAAGGTTTTTTGTAAGCATAAGCTTATTTACCACAACATCTTAATACACTGCCATGAGTTGAAACTAGATTATATTTGAGTAATCTGGGCTAGTGTAGGTATTTTAATGTACAAGCTTTTACATTTATAAACATGAATAGTTAGAAAAATAGCTGCATAAAACATCATGATAAATAATACTGAACTCCAAGTTGTATCCAGCTTCCCATAAATGGGTTTACTAAAGAAAAAAACATGTTTCTAGTCCTCTTGTGCCTACATCAGAAAGGCTAAACAAAGACATGAAAAAAAACCCCCAACCTTTCCTGTGAACAGAACATTTAAACTGAAGCTCACAGAAGCCCAATTCACTGAAGTTTGAAGCACCTGTAAACCACAGATATACTTTCAGAAGTGTTAAGTACACTGATTCTATTTCCATATACCATTAACACTCGAGAATGTTTTGCTGTGACACTACTAGAGGTTCTCAAGGTAGAAAAACTCAAACCTAGAAATAAGTTTGTACATCTCATTTTTAAATTCTTTATTTGCATAGAAAGCAACACCCTGATTCTAGCATTTTGCCCACAAATGCAAAGAATTCACCATGTTGGCATCATATCAGGAAACCAGAGTCTTCCCAGGTGTTTGGAGACTTCCAAATGGAGTCGATCTAAGCTATAATCATTATCTGGAATCAGTACCTCCTCCATTATAGAGAGCTGGGTAAGCCTGCCCCCACACATCTTCACAAATTCAATGAAACCTCTGCAAGTCACTTCACATTCACCAAGTCCCATTGCTGTCAAGTTCTTACAGCGCTCAGCAATCCGGATAAGTTCATCATCCAAAGGCTGGAGTCCATTAGCACACACAACCAACTCAATCAGCCTTGGGCAATTCATGCCAATGCGACCTAACATCGCTTTGCTTACTGTACGACCAAAGTAAAGGTGTGTAACAGGGGTTTCCTCTCTGAAGAAAGCATCAAATTCCTCTTCATATAAGAAGAAATACATCACAATGTTGACTTTAGGGGAGTGTTTAACAAGAGCATCCCAGCTTTGCTTTTTAATAGTGTGAAATTCAACTTGTCCAGGATTTTCACTCACAACGTCTATGCGAAGGTGTTCAAGGTCAACATGTTTTTCACTTGACAGAGCCAGCAGCAGTTCATCACTTAATATGTAGTAGTTCAAAGCCAGCTCCTTAAGTCCATGACACTGGTCAGCAACACAGAGAATTCCTGAGGAACAAAAAACAATTACTCTGCAAAATGAAAAGTGAACGTAAGCACAACTTGTGCTGTAAAGCTCAAGCAAGCCCCAATTCTATTGGCTTGAGTATTTGTGCCTATGCCCAAACCCCATGAAATACCATAAAGTTCCAGATATCCACATCCTTTATAGGGTTTTGGCCATAAACACTTATCAGTTAAAGCTGCAAGTCTACCTAGTTGTATTCACCTGGGATCTGCATATATCCTTCTTCCTCTTTGCAATTCCCTGTGCAGAATTACCTCAACTTTGAATCAGCAGCTGAAATCAAGTAAGGTTCAGCTGAAGCTGTCATTTCCCTTCCCTAATACTCCTTCCTTCAGCATTCATCTAAGCATTCTAATTAAATGACCACCAGGAACCTAGTTTAAGAGCTGTTCTAAAAAACAGACCCTTCCCTGAATTGAGACATAAACCACATAACTGCTCTCAATATGTTGGAATATAAAGCAGACAGATTAAATCACCTTCTATGGACTCCGGAAAGTAGAGGAAAGAAACAAGACCAGGATTCCCTTTCCCCAGCACCAAGGTTTCAGGGGAAAGATGAGAAGGGACCCAAAAGCCTTTTGAACTTTCAAAGAACAAAAAGGAGCGAGCCCTTCATCATTCAACGCTAAAATGAGCAAGTTCGTAACTACCAGATCTGGACACGCGAGGGCACTACAGACACGGAAAGACTCGCAGTCCTACACTGCTAGTTTTTCTGTGCACACTCCACGTCTTTTTAAGGTAACTTTGAAGCATTAACACTTTTCCTCAGTAAGTTAAACTCTCAGCACGTTATGAAACTCTTATTGTTTCATCTCCTTTATCCCACCAACCAGTAGTCGATTCATAGCTCAGGGATTTTGCATGTGTGTTCCCACAGAATGCCAGTCAGTTAAGTTCACAAGGTTGCCCACATTACTCAGCACATTTTTGGTTACCCTTAACAGAACCGGCAATGAACATCAAGTGCTTGGAACATGTGTTAAAGGCTTGCACTAACTAATGGAGGCTTTTCCTCCTCAAAGCCTATCATCAGAGGCACTAAAGCAGCCGAGAAGAACGTGAAGTAAAAACCCCAGAAGATACAGTCAAGCAAGGAGCATCTCCACCTTCATTACTCCAACTCATTCTTCTTCCCCTTCCACCTATCTAAAGCCAAGACTAGGTCAATAAAAGGCCTCTGCTAAGTGACTCAGAAGAGCACTGAATATCTTGTTTCAAACTAAGTCTTGACTTAAAGTTCACTACTCACCAGCAGGTGATACATGAGGACAGCTGCTCATCTTTAGCAGTTTTAGAGTATCACTATTGTTAGCAACAAGAACCTTCAAGGAAGGATCATCAAGTGGTGTGTCATCTATCTTGATTGAGGATAATGACTTGGAGTTCACAAATACCACTGTCAGTGCTGAAGCAAAATGAGCCTGTTGGGAGAAATTGAAGGAGGGGAAAAGAAGAAATCTTAATGAAAAGATAGGCAAAATTTCAACATCTAAAACTTAGGTTTTGCACACACAGAAAGTACAAAAAATAATCACTTCTTAGGTATTCCCTTGCTTGTGTAACAAAGAAAGCATTATTTGAACACGAACATAGGAAATATTTGCTAGAAATATTCTACTGCAAGTGACAAGAATTAACTTTACACTCAGTAGTTACTCATCCACTCTGATTTATCTTTTCACTGTAACAAAACGGGGATAAATATTCATAGTGATGAGTCTGAAGTATCTAGAATTTACATGCAGAAAAAAGGAAGTGGCATTTATTTTATTTTCCAGAAAGTAACTCTGCTGTGACCTGTGGAGCCAAGGAAAAGAAACATCTCCCAATATTTTACCACCACATTACAGCACGTGGCCATTTTATCTTTTAATCTAGAAATGAGGAATTCCAGCCTTCTAAATCACTCCCCATCTCTATCACAAAGCATCAACACTACTGAATTTAATGAATAGAATCAATAATTAATTATTTTCCTAACACTAATGGATGCCGCAAATTAAAGATACAAAACAACAGAAAGCTAAAGTGGTTTTAAGAGTGAATTAGTTACAGCTGATGGAACATTACCTTAGAGACATTCATGAAGCTTGGTTTTGCTGTAGAAATCAAACCCAGTGTCTTGATAGAACAGTTCACCAGCTGAGAAAGGATGTTACAGGCTGCTTCTGCTGACTCAGTACTACTATCAACCTGTAAAAGCAATTTAAAAACAATGAAGTCATTCTTTATTACTTTGAAAACAGTATCATGGATACCCAAGACTGCAAGTTCCACGCACATTCAGCTGTACTGCACCAGACTGCATTATCACAAGGACCAAGCACAACAGTAATTAGAAATGTCAAGACAAGTTCGGGAAGGCCACTGTTAGAAAATATACCTGACTGTGACTGCTGGGTGTTTCTAGTGTGAACAGCAAGCTGAGATTTAATCCTTCTCTTCCAATAACCTCATGCCTTCCAGAACAAGTGTAATTAGTATTGGTGTTATGACAGACAGTTGTGTGCATGCCTCTTTTTTAAAATACCAGTTCTAGGCTCTTAGAGATGAAACTACCAATGCTGAGAAAAAGGACCTTCTGATTTTTATCCTAGCTTTTATATCAACCCTTTCTTCTGCTTTTTCTTCACAGCTTAGAACTATGATATCCTCTAAGAAATGACTGCAAAAAAGTGAACACAGCACCTGTAATTCCAACTATGATCTCAGATGAACAAACTGGATCAAGTATTCAAATGAAAAAAAATCTGCATTTATGCAGTTCTGAGACTATAATCATAGCCTTCATCTAAATCAAGTTTACTGTTACTTAATGTCCTTACGTGTCAATCACCTGAATATGCAGGCACAGCGTCTTCCTCCCTTACTCACACTTTTTCAAAGCATGGCTCTAAAATTTCACGACATTCTTCACTGTAAAGCCTTATTTTGAAGGCAAATTATACACAGAAGACAAAGTTATTTCCTTGAATGCTTCTATGTGTAAGAAATATTTATCTGCACCACAATCTGCTGAATACTGGGATTGCCACTAACACTGACTCACAGAAATTACGTATTCTGTATATGCTGAAAATGTATCACTCAATCTTCAGCACTGTATTGCATGACGTTAGCTCTTTCTTCACTTTGTAGAGATTCGAGGGTAGGAAATGGAAGGAAACCATGTGCATGCACGGAAATAAATTGTTGCAGTAGCTGCATTTTAAACATAAGACTTCCCAGGTACAACACTAGAGCCAACTGACACAGAGAAGCTGCACATATTATGCTCAGTAACGTGACAAGACAAGCCTCCGCTCACCCAAGACTTACCTTGAAGCTGACGTACTGCAGATGATCAGCATGCCTCTTAATAATCTGCTGAATGAGATCAGGGTGTGTGGACTTTAAGTAAGAAGTAGCTGGCTGGCTAAGTTCAAATTCAAATCTCCTCCAGAGATCTGGGATGTGGAAAACTTCATTCCACTTCCGACAAACAGAAGATGCCCTGGCTCGATCAACTAAAGGCAGAAACTGGAAAACACGCAGAATAACGTGGTGGGGAAGGTTTCCCCAGTCCACTGAGGAGTGCAAGTCACATTCACCAAACACTGAGCCATAGGAACAAGTTTTCTGCTTCTTGCTTTTCTGTGATGTTTGAGGAGCTTCATTTTCAACGACACCCTTCTGCTCAGCTCTCTTCATCATGAAAGCTTCAGGTACTGGAACGATCCGATGTATTCAAACAGCAGTTTCCTGAAAGGTCTCAGGTGCAATAGGGCTCTAGTAAAATAGAGAAGATTAGGGAGGAAGAGAGACAAGGAATGGAAACACAGTCAGAGATAACAAGTTAGGAAAACTTAAACACAGCATGTTACTATGAAAAAAGGTATGAGTTATGTCAATATCCAGTGCACAGACATTAGCAAGGACCTGCTTTCTCAATACCTTTTATTTTGTACAACTTGATTTGAACCTGGAGAACTTGGGTTTTTTAATTTACCAAGTGTAGTTTCATGTGTTATTACTTCATAGCATATAAAACATTTTGGGGGGGGAAAGAAGTATTTAACAGCAATTTAGTTTAGCAGTAGCAAACTGTGTACGTTTAAGCTTAAACTCAGCAGAAAAACTATGGAACTACTCGCAATTTCTAGAAGAATTTTATCAACTACAGAATTCAATTCTTAAACTTCCTCTTTAAACAGCAATGAACTTGGAACAGACACGTTCAGAAGAGTCAGATGGAAAAGTTTTGCTCCCCCACTGCTTTGCTGGCTTTTTGTCTCGGTTTGGTTTTTTTCAATCATACCAGGCAGAGGTAAAATGTTTGTACAACTAACAACAAAAAACTTCAGAGGCCACTTATGAAACCAGGGCAAGGTAAGTAAGGTTCACATGCTGGTTTTCAGCAGGAGAGAAGGACAGTGACTCTGGGATACAGCAAACTGCATGAGTCCACTGAGGAATACCTACATAAGCTGGAGTTCAGAAAACTGCAACACAAGGAAAAGCTCCTCTTTCACATGCTGAAACAGCGCTATCTACTCAGTCCATTCTAGACTGAATTCTGTTACTCAGTCAATTCTCAACTGTCTTAACTGTTTCAAATGCCACTTCATTTTGTCATAGGATGAGGTCCCTTCTCAAAGACCGCAGGACTTTACCTCTTCCCATCGAGTCTGAAACTAAACTTTTCAAAGCAGCCATGCACTCTTCAAGAACAAAGAGAACACATTATCTATTTTTACTGAACAACCTTCCACGGCAGCACTCACAGCATGCTTTTTCTGGAGTGAAAATTTTACATAGGAACTTCATTATGGGATCAAAAAGAACCCAAACCAAAATCCAGGGACAGCTGTCAAAATACAGACTATTCTATCAAAAACTTATCTAGCATTTTCCTCAACTTATGAAACCTGATCTGTATGGCTGATGAGGTGTCTGACACACAAGTGTAACTCCACTTTCATGAAAAGAAAGCCTATGCATTCTTTGAGAATTAGCCAACTAATCAAGAGCTGTTCATACGACAGTCCTTAGAGATCTTCACTCAGGCTCTTTAAAGTTCCACTTATGATAGTCATAGGTAATATACGGAGATGGATAAGCTAGAAACAGTCTTTAAGTTATATTTACTAACAGAAGGCTTTCCTCCCTGAATAGATACACATGCCTGACATTAACAAAGGCAGCAAGTCACAGAGAATGAAGAAAAATATGCTCCAAAACACAGCAGTATTTCTAAACAATACATTGCTGTTAATGTAATGAAGATGCAAGCTCGGCATGAACAAACATTTTGCTACTAGACCATGTTATCAAATTGTCATCCACATGACCATGTTTTATGACTTCTGACTGCTTTAAGTCACACAATGAATAGGCATTCCAAAGCATTATGTATGGATGTAGCAATTAACCATTACATAACTCTCTCCTGAAGCTGCTCAAAGCCTTGCTAAATATAGCAAAGGCTCAGTACTTTTTGAGTCAAATACCTGCTGGTTTTTTTAGTATTCTATACTGCAGGACTGTAAATATAGTGAAATTATGATCTATTACTGTGAGACGCAAAGCAGGAAGAGGTTCCATGGGTTATAAATCAAAGTTTTCACCAAGCATGAAGCCCTAATATTTATTGTGGAAACATCAATACTTTAACTACAAACAGTATACATTTCGAAACCCAATTGAAGTTAACTAAATTGTAGTTCCATGTGATATAATCCAGGTAGTATTCAATGATAGGTTTACAGACATACATACCTCCAAAAAAATCTGGAAGTTCCTGTCAAGTTACCAGCACTCTCCTGGTATGCAAACATCCACCCCAGTGTTGAGTCATCCTGAATATGTGCATGGATTCCTTAACCAGAAGGCAGGGACTGGTCCCAGATGAACTGACCTGTGAAGCCACCAACCAAAGAAACACTGTAATGCCTGGGAGACCCAGAGAAGGATTAAAATCAGATATGGAACAAAGACTGAGATGAAGAGCACACATGGCACTGCAGGGCAGACACAGAAGTAGAACAGTGGAATTTGACAAGCACAAATCTAGTTTTCCATTATCTAAAGCTTTAGGCACATCAGTACTCTTATGCAACACAGATACACCTCTGGATTCTTGAATATTACCTAAAGAAATTACAAACCTGGATAAGAAATGGTAACTACTCACTTTTACTGCAAAAGTATGTTTACTGCATCATGATAATCCTGACAGTAAGGAAACTATTTCGGCTAATTAAACAGTCTCTGGAAAAAGGATACCAATAATGGATTAATATCTTCCCCCATACTAATATGAAAAACCTACCCTGTATCTTAGTATGAAAGAGTAGCTTGGTCTGCTAGAAAGTACACCCCAAACCTCTGAATTCAGTTACCCACTTTATGTTATTTGTAAATGGTTTAATGGAAAGCTATAGGAATGGCAACACACATCTTATTAAATCATGACAGATTTTACATGAAAAATTGATTTAGAAACTGAAAATGTTTACAGAGTATTGTGTTCAACCAGTAATAACACTTGTAACACTGAATGTTTCCTTTAAAAGGTGGGAGACACGAGGCCTTACATTCTTCTAGGTCATATCCTGATGTTTCAAAAAACTACCCACTTAATACCAGGCTTTATAGTTGTAAAGTTTAACATAGGTGCAGTAAATGTGCTAGTTATGAATACAAGAGAATCAGCCCCCATCTCCTTAGCAAAGTCAAACTCAAACACTGAAATCTGTGCAAGTAATGCTGTTGCTCAGCTCACACATCAGAAAACTTAAAAGCTGCACAGTCATGCTTGTCTACACTTAGAAGTTGATACAGATCAGTAACTCTGCAGAAGGCATCTGAAAAAGTTCGCAATTCATGGTAGCCTTGTATTACATTCTCCTGAGAAGTGAGCAGACTGTCCCTTTGCTAACTGCACAGCACATAAAATTAATTTACAAAAGTGCAGTCAGTTTCTAACACAAAGGCAGGTTTACAATGCCACAAGTAAACAGAATACATAAATAACATTGTAATTGAGAGCATAAAACACTGAGACGCAATTTAAAAATTCAACACAGAAGTGTGTTAAGTGTAGGTTTATAAACCGCATGATGTATTTTGAAGCAGCTTGCTTACCTGAAGAATGCTTCCAAGTTACAACAGGCAATAAATGAATGCACAGAGGCAGCTGCAGCCATGGGGCATTCACAAGCATCTGTCTGCTTTCCCCTCCTGTCCAGATAAACAAAAACCTGTATTAGTTTTGAAATAAATAATCCTGGTATCATATCCCATGCAAAAGTGAAAGGAAAATACACTGCAACCAATGTATACATTTTTTTGCTTTAGTAAACGAGCTCGAGGACATCATCTTAACACAAGGTACCTTCTCCCACATTGCAAATACTGTGGCACTGACAGAAATGTGTAGATGAAGTACATAACTGATGGGAAACAAGTGTTGCAGCTGCATTTACATTGTACTGGCCAACACTACAATGTAAACAGTAACTTACTCAACATTTCCATTATCATTAGTAGCGAAGTTTGGCAAATAACACTGGCCAAGGGAACTACATGACAGATGATGAAGACACAGAGGCCACATGGCACAGCTTCCTACCACCCAACGTGCAGCAGCCGTGTCACCACCCAGTACAGTGTCACCACCCAGTAGAGCCCCAGGAATGCAGTCACCTGGCAAGGAGCAAGGCAGGAGCTGCACTCAATGGACAACAAACCACCCAGCCCGCAGCCTCCTCCCTGGGGATGAGCTCCCAGAACGCAGATGACAGCCTGTGCAACCCGGCAAGTGTAACACCAACTACCACATCAAGGGGGCTTAGACTCAAAGTCTCCCACCTCCCTCCACACTGCTTTCTTTTAACCCTACATTACAGCTAAGTTGTTTGTGCCTCAGTATCTTCCACCATAAGGGATCATTGAAAGCTTTGCTTCCAAGAATTTCGCTAAGTTTGCTTTTATAAAACCACACCAAATAACTGAAGTCTTCTTCATAATAAACGTTACACGCCTATCACTGGGCTAAAAAATAAAGAGTATACCCTTCCACCTGGCCTAAAGTGAGGGTTTCAGTATTCTTTCCAACACTTCTCAGTGTGGCTGCAAGCAAAACAATTGCTAATATTAAAATAACATCTCAGAACTTTAGAAAAAGACATTAATATCCTTTTATAGTAAGGAATGTATCAAATTCAGATACTCCATTAACAAAAAGTTACTGAAAGTTGTGAAATAACAAAATAATCAGGTGTACACAGCCTTCAAGGTGTGCAAGGTCAGAAGAACCATGTGAAGCGGCTTGAACTAAGCTCACATAAGCAGAAATGTTTATAATAAAAGAATATCTAATTATCAGAGATGCAATCAAATTCAAACTTGTTATGTAAATAACAGTGAATTGTTAGTCTCAGGTAGAGTTACCCAAATTATTATCAAAGATAAACAGCAATAACACAGTCACTGAAGTGAAACGCTGTGATAACTGGTGAGGTTTATTGAATCTGTTTGTGTAGAGCACAGTATCAAATATTGGTGCACTACCTCATACAGCTGTTTCCTCTATAAACTCTTTGACCTTAACTTCCCATGATCAGGTATTTTGCACAGCTGCATGTTTTACTACTCAAACCCACAAAACCCAACAGGGATCCAGAAAGAAATCAAATTTAATAACTGTTTCTGCAGCTTAGCCCGGTAAAAGAAGCATAAACTTCTGCTAAAATTAAGATGTTAAAATCTCTCCCATGACATGAGGTCTCAGCAGGGAATTGAGAGAAGCGGTCAGCAGCGGCTCAGTTAATCCAGCAGCTGTTCACTACTTCCCATGCTACAGTGGCTGTTGCAAAAAAGGGGGTTTATTACTAAGATCCAACATATCACGGATTCAAGCCACAAAGAAATAACTGCTTCCTCCGATTTGTAGATTCCCCTTTCAGTTCTCAGCACCAGGACCCAGCAGGACTTAATAAAACACCATAAAACCAGGTTTCTAGGAGAAACAGGGGAAAAAAAATCCAAAACAAATGCAGCAGAAATCAAGTTCCTGAGAAATAAAAACCCTTTCAGAGAACTAAGCTCAGAAATCCACCGGGATAAAGCAGGCATCGTGATGACTAAGCTTTAACTTTCTAACACTTGGAAATTAACGTTTATGGATGTGCCTTTGAGAGCTGAAATACTTGTCACATTAACCACAGTGTCTTTTAAGAAATCGCAGTTCAGTGATAGCATCAAGGTCACCACGTTAAGGGATGCAGAGTCCCTGCGGAGAACAAGCGCAGCAGATCCTGTACTCCAGAAAGGCAGCGCTGGAAAGCTGCTGAACTGCTGATGCAGCCTCGGAGTCACTTGCTGAGTATGTTTCAAAACACAGATCAAAACTGCATTTTAATCTTCAGTTTCAGAACATCTAGTACAAGCTCCAAGAGTAAGTTTTTACTTCATTAGGGCACAGTGATCTTTTAATGGGTGGCATTTTTGCTGATGAACAGGACTTTAAGTCTTAATTTTTCCCTCAAAACCGAGTCAAGGGATTTATCACATTTTTAATGTTAGACCTAAAAATACCAGCATTCAGCTGAACACCTTAATGCTTGCATTAATTTTAACTGAAGCAGTATGAACTCATTATCACTTTTAGTGTTATTCAGGTGACAAAATTCAGCTGTTCTACTGATGCACTATTTTCAGAAGAAAGCCACCCCCATCTGAATTCACTTTCAGACTACGAACACCACCCAAAACTCCCTTTATTTTACTGACACATCTGAAGCTCCACAGCTCTTCAAGAGTTCTCTTGAGCACTTACCCAAACATTACATGGCAGAAACACATTCTACAGGCTATCTAAAAACAGTTTTACCCAACTTTAACAAGCCGTTTAACCTCTTTACATTGGAAAACCCTCTTTCCTTCCAAGCGACGGCTCCCGGGCAACCCCAGTGCACCACTCGCCCCAACCGGGTGCCCGAAGAGGGAACAACCCCGGTGTTAAGGCACATCAAGCCCTGCCTGCGGAGATCGGAGATCTGGAGTTTGTTCCACCCGACACTTCAGCACAAGCCGGCTCCGAGCGAACGCAGCCCCGGGCAGGGCATTACCTTCCCCGCGGACGTCCCCCGCGGCTCTCGCTGAGGGGAGGGAGCCCGCTGACGGCGACCCGGCGCGGTGACCTCCCCTCAGGCCGAGGGCGGGGGTTTACGAACGCAGCAGGAGCCCTGCTGAGCTCAGGCTCCTCACGGATCACGGAGAATTAAGGTCTCCAGGCACGGCGGCGGGTAACCCAGCTCCACACCGCCCCGCCGCTGCTCTCCCCGCTTCCCGGGCCGCCAACCGGGGACGCCCCGGCCTCCTCCCCCCCGGCCGGAGCCGCCGCCCCGCCGCGGCTCCCTCGCAGAGGCAGGGCCGAGGCCAGCCGCAGAGCACGGTCCAAGCTCCGCGCACAGCCCCGGCCACGCCGCCGCGGGGAGGAGCCGGCGGTGCCGCCCCACACACACACTACCCCAGCGCGCAGGCGCTGCTCGGGGCGATGGGCGCCATTTCGCGCCCGGGTGAGCGGATAAAATGGGGAGGGTAGCTCCGGAGCCGGTCCTGATCCCCCGCCAGGCAGGCAGCGGTCGTGACCGTGGTAGCCTGACCGCTCCTATCCCTCCCCAGAGCGGCACGGCCGGTTGTACCTCTTGGCCAGTTGTGCCGGAGCCCGTGCTGCGAGCTCTCTCTCCCGTTCATTCTTTCCCTCATCTATTTTGTATCATTTCCTTACGCGAAGTTCCCGTAACTCCAGATCTTCCTTGAGCCGGGGCAGCCCCGGCCCTTGGAAACTGCCCCGTGAGCCTCTTTAGTTTGCCTCAGGTGTGGCCTTTCCCTATGGAAAGAGCTCTGTGGCACAACAGCAAAGGAGATCCATCCTTCTGGCCTAAAGGATGGACACGGGAGCAGCACGCTCTCTGCCTCCTTGCATTTCTAACCCGACTTAAGGGAAGGCTCAGCCAGCCAAGGCTGGTCAGTCCGCAGCTCAATAGTTACACTTCAGAAGAGTTCAAGCAGCTTCTATTGATTTTTAGCTGTCTGTTGGCCAAAAAGGGGCTCTATTACAAACAGCAAGGCTTTCCCCGCTTGCTGTGCATACGCTCCGTGCATGCCTCTTCAAAACACCCTGCCAAGGACAGAGAACTGAGCACTGCCTTGTATGTCCAAACTGGAGGTGCTAAAAGAATACCTCGTAATTTACTACTTAAAGCATAATAATAATAAAAAACCCCATATTTTATTTATGCAGACATACTGCATAACAGCTCATCACTAGTCAGTGTTTCTTTATCATTCTAGTCTTATCTGAACAGTTAAGGTTTTATTACCAACTGCTACAAAACACTTGCCACCGCAGGTTTCCTGGCTCTTGCATATGGCAATGAGTAACCATTAATAAGCCTTTATAACATCTTTTTCTGAAGAGATAATACTAAACATGCAAAGCAGTTCAGTGGTAGATTATATCTGCATAAAAGCAAAGCTGGCAAAATGCAGCGGAGTATTTGTGTGACATCAAAATATGGTTTCTTCACGCAGATCTGAAAAAGCAGAACATGAGCATGTTGGAGGGCTAATGAAAGGAATAGAAAGGAATGTTTATCATTCAGTGACTGACATCTTCAAAGTACACAGTTTCGTCAAACAATGACAAAATACACTGCACACTTAAAATCAATTTAGCTTAGAGAATCTACCCAAACACTCTTACCTGTGTGGTTCTCAAATGTTTTACTCATACTATAAAGGAAGTAGGAGATGATTAAGTTCCAGGTAATTTTTTCAAGTCTTTTGTTCCTACTATACATTTTTAAACTGATTTTTCAGTAACTACTGCTACAAAAAGCACCTTTACCTTAACAGTTAGTATCTCTAGACAGTAATTAAAGGATAGATTGTAGACAGAGATTAATGCAGATTTGCAGCTAGTATCTAAATCCATCAGTCATCGGTTTCTTTGGTGCATTGCCAATGACGTTTGGGCTGCTGTACAGGAACAGGTTTAGATGTACTTTAGAAATACTCATATAGACTAGTCTGCGGCTTTCTGCAGAGAAGTTTCCTCTTTTACTCTATCTAGCAGACACTTACTGTATACTTACAATGGAGAAGGACAGAATAGCACAGAAGAATTCTATGCACTTTATAGCTATACTTATCATTGCTCTAAAATGCTTACAGGTATATATATAAAAAATAGCTATGGATTTGTAAGTACTGGAAGAAAATAAGCACAAACATGGGCACACACCAGGAGCTTCTATCTTCTACTCATCTTCCAGGTATCACATAAGTGCCTGGATCAGAGATGCTGCTCATGTCTCCAGATTCGTCATCTCATACACAAGATGCAAAGAGCGGAAGGCAAACCACCTGGCTGGATATGGGTCCTCCTTATCTAACCCATTACTATGGGCTATCCACGTCATCCAGCCAAAGTCAAGCTTAGCCTTCCTGCTGTGGTCGTCTTTCCTGCAAACAGATTTACAGGAGGAGATATCTACTGACATTGCGTATTTGTGGTGGTTACTGTGATATTTTGCATGGCATTTCACACAGGTTTCATAATATACTCTTTCTGTACTTTGATCAAGAGTGATTATTCACATGTTGTAGTAGTGTAGGCTTTGAAGTAGTAATCAAGAAAACAATTTGAGTAAACCCATGAATTAATTGGTATAAGGAAGCTTTCTGGAAATCAGAAGTCTCCTGAGAATGAAGAATGAACATGTGACAATTCAGAATCAGCATGCCATGCTGAACTTGAAAGATTTACAAGAACTGTACTGAAAGTTAAAGATGAGTCTCTTTTGATTATTGGTCATTTCTTAACTAGTTTTTAACAGAAGCCTCCACAAGTAAGAGAAGACAGTTGGAAAAAAACAATGAAGAAAATAAAGTCAAGGATGTTTATTGCCAGGTCAGGTAGGAAACAACACAGTATATTGTGCTGTGCAATAATAGCTCATACAGATAATTCTCACAAGAAGACATCATTACCAGCTTTTTCAATATGCTAACTTTGGCATAACTGAATTTCATAGCAGGACTTCTACCTGTTAATGCAAGCTCTGTTTCATTTTTGCCATGACCATGATTCTGACAAATCTACATACCCAAAGGATGCTCATGGTTACACACTTACTATCTTGAACTCTTGAAAGAGAACAGTGGAGGCCAGTGGTGCTGGGCTTTGGCCAAGGTTTCACCCAGGCACCACCATTTCTGTGCTGAACAATACTCACTCTAGTTTCTCCCTGAAAGTAGTTGCATTTGTATCGGTGTGCTAAGCCAAATAAGTACTATGATGTTGTAGCTTTTCCTCTTAAAAGCTTAATTTTAGAAAGAACCATATATTTCACAAACAGTATTGAAAACACGGTAATACACTGTCACTCTTTAAAACCCAAATGCTCAAACTGTGTGATAAACATCACAGGTCTAACAATTTAAACATCACCGAGCAGACTAGAGTAGCAAGTGACAATCGTGCCCAGAAAGTAGGTTAGTGTGTCATGTTTGCTGGAGGCTTGTGAGCTGCTCTGCTAGACACCAGCTGCTGCCTGGGCAGGCAAGAAACAACCTGTTTTAGCAATAGAAATCACCCAGGTTCCTTTGTAAAAGCTTCTATAATCTGCACTGAATCTGAAATAAAATCAGTGAAAACAATAGCTCATTTACATGCCTGATTGCAAATGCCTTCCCTTATAAGAAATACTTAAAACATGAGTTTATATGGACAAATCTTTGAGACAACATTAAGCTTTTAGAAATGCACTAACAGTGTAATATTATCTCTCCAGAAAGAAGCATGAATCACTAAAGGGAGTAACTCCTACTATGTTGTAATTCTATCCTTTTGTTTGATGGTGTGGCTATTACAGTTCGGTTTATATATGTATGTATTTCAGACAAAACTGGTAATAGGCACAGTTAGTGGTGCCCATTAAACTGCAAAATAAATATAAGAAACTTATGGATTACAGATGCTGTTTATACTTTCCGTGGAAGGAGCTGCCACAGAGGCATATAGTTTATAACTTGTCTGAAAATAAGTTATGGAGAGATGCTGTATTCCTGTGGTATATTAGAGACACGTTATTAAAATCCCATTGGACCAGTATGTTTTAATCTCTAAACTGAAAAAAGAAAAAGTACTATCTAGCAGAGACCAGTTTTTCAATTATCAAGCTTTTGAGTAAGTTTTCAGTCCAGGCATCACAAGGGCTGGCTGGGAGCCAGGGGGTGCCACAGCCTCACCAACCACCTCTGCAATGCAGGTCCAGGGGTGGCAGCCAGCTTCAACCAAGAGTCTGCATCTTCAGGCAAGTCCCTGGTGATGGGGCAGGTCCAGGGTCTCACACGGGTAGGATTGCTGGCCAGGCACAGGGGTGGCAATGGCTGCAGACCAGCAACACTCCAGCATCACCCAGAGAAGGATTGAAGGACCAGGGCTGAGCTTAAATGGGCACCTGGGGCCCTGGGACAAGGGTGTGGGTGATGCCCCAGGTGAGGCTGCTCAGGGCCATTAGTACCTATTAGGTATTAATTTAATAGTGCCCATGACACTTTTGATAGTGTCTATTGAAAGTCTAGTCTAGTGACTCTGCCTGCTGAACACAGAATCTGTTCACCCAGTTGGCAGGAGAAGGGAGTGGGTTTGTCCCAGTTCCCCTGCCAGCAAGGAAAAATGGCATTTATAACAACAACAAAGCTTATAAAAGGGGGTTTAACCAGTTTCCTCCACCCTCTTTGGATTTTGTCTGTGGGGCCTAGGATTCACACACGGATCAAATAATATTTTAGCTTTAGCAACCTTATCGTCTTTTTTGATACATATTTATGACAGTCTTTTCCAGAGGCACGTTTCTGTTAATTCTTTTCTGTACTATGCACAGATGGTGTAAATTATTATTTTTTAAATGTTAGATTAGTAGCCAGTGAACAACAAAAAAACGCAGAACTGACATGTTGGTTTGAATTGTTTCTTTGCCCCTTAAAGTTCTGGGGATTTAAACACCTATTCTGTGTTTACTGCCGATGTTGCTATAGCCTCGCTTGGTCACAAGAGGGAACTCGCATATCAGTCTCTATGATTTAGCTTTTATATTAATATTCCGAGGACTCTGCAGATTAATAAAGAGAATATGTTAGGATATGCATGTGTGTGAGACATGGAAGTGTGCATATATATATATTCATATACCCACGCCTTTTAGTTACCAAAGAAGGAAAACCATTCACAGAAATAAGGAACAATAACCCTAGCAGGCATGACAGCAGAAAAGAGCTTTAGAATGACTTTCTTATGGGTATATATCTTACTCTCACGGGTATATGCTCATGGGTTGTGACATACCTCTGTTCCCACACTGCAATCCTATAAATCCCAAAACTAATAACCAATATCAGGACACGGATGGAGCAGAACCTGGTCCCTCCCACCAGAGCCTGACCAGTAGTTTTGTCCCGTAGTTTTGAGCAACCCCTGGTTTTAACTTTCTGTTTTGAGCCCAGGCTCGCCTTTCACCTTTGCAGAGAGTTCTTTGCCAGCCAAAACTTGACTTTCTTGACACCAGTCCCAGAATTCATAGTACTGAATGTACACGCATGTTGTTTGATTGTTAACTGTGTTGATTAAAGGAGAATACTCAAATACTAATTAATTGTCAATTTCTGCCAGATGCCAGTGGCAGCAGCATGGATTGTATCCAAATCTGCTCAAGGCTTGTTTTTCTAAACCAAATAAACTTACAAACCCAGAGCTTTTTAACCTGAGAATTGACATCCTCAGAACTTGGTGTCACACATCTTCCTACACTGATGTTCCTACTGGTGAAGCAATTGGCCAGCAATCCTGCTCATGTATTTTCAAGTTCCTTCAAGAAAACATATAATAGATGCCCCTGATAAACTGACCACAGTATGGGAGCTTTTCTTGGAAACCTTGCTGCTGTTTCTGTCCACCTGCTATAGAAGGCAGCTCATGCACAGCTTACGAGATAACCCTTGGCAGTTCAGTAGCTGGATTTGGATCTGGACTTGTTGGTACTTGCGTTGTAGGTGCTCAAGGTGGTTAGTTTCCTAGGGATCAGTAGCAACCTTCCTGTGTGAAAGTGAACTACCTTGTCTCACTCTTTGCATGTCTGGTCCCTCACACAGGTTTGTGCTGTCTCGAGCACAAATTATAGTGGCCCTTCAGCTTATCACATGGATGTGAAGCAGCTGAAACCCACTGTGCTATTCCAGCAGGAGCAGCATAAGAGGGTAACAGTTGCAGCATGTAGTCCTGGTTGATTTGTCTTTCAGATGTATCATGTCTGTTTTGCACATTTTCTATCTTGTCTTCTGACCTCATGAGTTCCTGAGTTCCCTTCCAGTTTTCTCTCTGTACCACTGCTACCCTTTGAATACAGCATCATGAAGAACATCCCAACGTTCTACAGGTGCAGTGGGTGTTCGGCCACACATCGGTGATGAGTACCAGTGAATTTGGGGCCCTTGAGAAAAAGGCTGATTCCTAGAAGAACTGTTATGTATTTTGCTTGGGATTAGGGAGGAAGGAGATGTTTGGAGAGATGTGCAAGTTTCAAGAAGCGCAGAGTGGACTCATTAAGGCTGTTCTTGCTTATGCGATGAAAGACACTATTGATGGAAGTCAGCTTTCCTAACCCGTGCTTGCTTACTGAACCACAAATTACCTGGCTATCTGTCAGTTTTGACAAACGGTGAGGCTACTGGTCTTGAAACTTCTAAGAGAAGGTTATGCGTAAGTAATCATTGTCTATAATCTGTACATCTGATTTATTAAACAATCTAATTATTAATTTAATTGTGCCACACCTGCATACCATTGTTCTATTTATTTAACTTGGTGGGATAAGAGAGTTTGCACAATCTCATTCTGAAGATCTTAAAAGTCTGGGATCAGTCCAAGAAAATTACAAATCAGAAGGTTAGACCTCAAGCCAGGTGTACAGTCACGAACGTGTCTCATGCTGTTAGAACTTACCACGTGGTACCATGACCTGGATGTAGGCACAAACACACTGTCAGAAGGGTGAAGACCCTCTCAAGGATGTATCTTCTAACTGCTGTATTTTGTGCACTGATGCTGATTCTGGGCTTGGTTTGAGTCTTGATACACCTTTAGATGCCCTTCACTACTGTGTATATGTCTTTTTATAATAAATACAGCCAAATTACAGGACTGGATGATCCTGCTTGGAAAAGAATATGTGATAGGATACTGTTGTTATCCTGTGAGTCTGCACTTTAGCCACTCTAATCCTTGTAGATTGATTAATCTGCAATAACTGGTTTTCCAGCTTGATCGGTAATTGTATATTACTACAAATATATAGTTACCAAAGTGTGAAATTAAAGCAAAGCGTGGCAATAACTGAACTTCCTTTCGTAGTGGAGCCAGAAGAGTGCCAACCGTAGAACCATGTTTCAGTGTTTGGTTGATTCCAAGAAACTTTGAGGAAAAATTGAATGAGACCAAAACCTATTTAGTGTTTATTATGAATTCTCCTGAGGTTTTCTCAGAACACCTCTTTCAAAACCAGGAGCTTTTCCTTAGTTTTCAACTGCTGAAGATGAAAAATATTTCTGTAAGTCCAGTGAGAATATGGATAGATACTGCTTGAAAATGTTTTCATTCTGAGGGCACAGAGATTTAAATCTTACATTTAGTATGAAGAAGATTCAGTTGGATCTTGTCAGAATTCATTATAGATCCATCCATTATATTTTCCATGTCAGACAAGACTTGTAAGGAATCACAGTTATGCCAGGTTTTCTTTCATTATTGATAAATCCAAAGAGGATGAAGCATGTTGCCACAAGTACTTACCTGGGTGTTGACTGAAAAGATACCTTTAATGAATGCACTTAGAATTGGCCTTTGAACAGAAAAGCTCACAACTTGTCCAAGTATCATTTCATGCTATGCCTAAACTTACACAAAGGAGGACAGCCAGTGCAGGTACAGTGCAGCCCTGTTCTTCACCCTCTTCTACCTGTATGAGGAGTTGGGTGGAAAATGAAGGATTCTTTTTAGGTTGGACAGTTTTCTATCCTGCGCAGCCCTGCGATTCCTGCATAGGATGCTGTTTAGCAAGGCTAGGTTTTCCCAAAGCACCAGCATTTTCTAGTCACTGGATCACCTACTGGGGAGAGCAGGCAGCAAAGCTACCAGCGCTGGTCAGGATCTCCTAACCACCACTTCCCTGGAGAATGTTTGGGCCTGCTGTTGATATAGTGAGTCTACTTGCCAATAAGTTCACTTACTTTATGGCAGGAATTTTGTCTGTATTTCTGTCTATATATACATTCAGACAGAGGTTTTCCTTATTCGTTTTTCCATAGTTCTTCATCCTTATATCAAATAAATGTAAATTAAGAGTAAGATAAAATTCTCTGTTCATTTCTGTAACTGGTATCATAGAATTATAGAATCCCAAGTTAGGACCTCAGAGATCATCTGGTCCAGCCTTTCTAGGCAAAGTAGGACCTAGACTGGATGTCCCAGCGCACTGTCCGCCAAATCCCAAAAGTGTCCAATGCTGGGGAATCCACCACTTCCCTGCAGAAATTATTCCAATGACTGATTGTTCTCATTGCAAAAAATGTTCCTCTTGTGTCCAGTTGGAATGTCCCCAGGAATAACTTGTGCCCGTTACCTCTTGTCTTACCCATGTGAATGTGGTATCACCTTGCTCTCTGCAGTCATGGGGCTGGCAGCAGAGCATTTCTTGAATACACACCTCTTGCCCCTGCTTCACTAACACTGCTCCACTGCCTTCGTGGTTTCCCTTCTTGCAAGGGGAGACCATACTTTAAACCACCTAAATCTGCCTTCCCTGTTCCCCAAAACTCTTGCACAACCTTTGCTGCCTCAGTCAGCCATGAAGGAAGGGGACCATTGGGTCCTAAATGCCTGTTTTCTTAAGTCATTGTGAGATGTGCTAACGCAACTAGTATTTAGGGGTGATTGTCTGGGTGATAACAATTAAATGCCTTTTTGCACTTTTCCTTCCTTGTGAACACACCATAGCCTCTATTTCTAATTGCATTATGTTGCTGAAAATACCTTGTGGTCACTGGGGATCTTTTTAAGTCTTCATGCTTTCCCTTCTGTTGCATTTTGCATAATAATACGATGTCAAGTGTGTGGAAGCACAGCAAAGAAGAGCCACTGTGGAACAATCTTATATCTCAATGGCTGATTTATATCCTGCCTGAAGTCGATGTCAGACAGAATATCTCTCTTCTCTCCCACAGGCTGCTTGCAAAGTCAGAAGTAAGCTGATCATTATCTGCACCTCTTAAGTCATGATTTCCCTCTTATTTTGCTCTTTTACAATTCCAATTTTGTGGGGAGTCCGGGGAAACTCCCCTCACTCCTGGGCTTTTTGTTGACCTATTACCCCTGAAAATGCTTATTTAGTCTGAAAGTTGTCAAAGTAAACCCCAGCAATAGGGACGCAACAAACAAGGGCATCTGTTTTCTTGTGAAGCTCCTTGATGATGCTGTTTCTGAAATGAGTAAAAAGAAATCTCACAGATATTTTATATGGGAAAATGTCTAATGTAATTTCTTACCTACTGTGGCTTTTACTAGATTATAACCTGATATCAGTTTAGGATTGTTTCATGTCTTACTATACTACTAGGTTTAAGATAGCAGAAACAATTCAGACACATTGCTCATTTGGAAGCATCTTCAGTTACTAAAGCCTGCATGGCAATCTAGGAGTTGTGTCTGGAAGCATTCTGCCCTTTTACTCCTCTTTCCAGCCCTTTTACTCTTTTGGTTGCCTGAGCTCTGCCGCTGCTGAGCTATAATCCAAGCTTTGTCTTAGCAGAAGACAACATTTATCTAGTATCTCATAACAGGAGTGTGAACATTCAGGATTATTTACAGAAGTTCATAGAAGACAACAAAACACTGCTGTTTGAACGAGTGCTTGGTGTGCAACTGGCGCTACAGAGTGTGTGTCCATGGAGATGCTGCAAATTATAGATCACCAAGGTTGCTTCCGCGAGAGATGCACATAGAAGTCCTGGGAATTTTTAGTTCTAACTGTTGAAGATTTTCTAGCTGATAGAATTGAAGGTGAGAGACCAATAGAGAAGATGGGAAGGGAGCTATAACCAGCTGTGGGCAGGTATAGACTTGTTTTTGGGGAAAAGAGAATGGAAATGGTAGCTGCTTTGGCTTTAGTCTCCCCAGTAGCACCACCTGATATTATGTGTGCTGTCGTTTGCTGATGTTAAACCCTGCTGTGTATTGAAGCAAATGCTCTCAGTCTTCAGACACTTGTAAAATGCAGAGTGTTGGGGAGAAATGAGTTCACTGTCTCAGCAAACTCGTTTCCTTACTTTTCTGTAAAGCTAGAAGAGTGAGGCTTGTCCACATGCCTCAGGAGGGTGTTGTGAGGATTAGCCAGATAAGATCAGCTTTCTTGTACAAATATGTCAAGCTGCTTTGAAATACCGAGTGTGATTTATGACTGGGAAGCATTTGAATGGCAGCCTTCCCTTCCTGTGGAGCATGGCATATACCGGACTTGTTCTTACAGGGGTGCAAGAGACTCGGGGTGGGGGGAAAGAGCGCACTGAGGCACTTCTAGTCCCTCCAAAAATACCTCCTAAACCAATATTCATTTATACGTCATTAGACACAGCTTCTCATTAGATCATTAACACTGCTTAAGGCTTGGGCTTGTCGTACAGCAGGTCATGGAGTTATGTAAAAACAGGGATAGGGGACTGGAGTACATTTGGCTCTGCTGCTGTACTGGTGCCTTGATAAGTATCATAGCAGAAACTCAAGCTGATAAAGCTGTCCTAGCCAGGTTTCTGAAGACAACACCAGAAGTTTTGTAATAACCATGCTATTAAGTGGATGCGCCAATGAAGAAAATACTACTGTGGAACTGCAGATCTTGTGAATGGGCTTCTGTCTAACTGCTGTCAGCAACAAACCTATCAAAGGAAGGGTTGTGTGGTGGCTGGTGTAGCAGGAGTGAGAGAATTCTTCTTGCCAAAGAGTGAAGTAGCTTCTCAAGTGCCTTTGGGTCACTCACAGTATAGAGTTTAGCATTATTTCATGCTAATGGGGAAAATCATGTAGTTGTGGTGGTATGTGATATGGAATTGGTCTGCATGTTCCCAACACTTAACTCTTGTGAGACAGACATTCCAAGGAAAGACGTGCTATGTACAGAGATAATTACTTTCCAGTTTGCAGGAAGTAGCCACTCCTGCCCTGCATCCTCAGATATCCAGGGTTTCTGTCTTAGAAATCACAAAGCAAATAGTGTTTAGAACCTCCTTTTCCTGATGTGAGTTGTAGAAGCAAGGCAAGTGAGGAGCTGTGCATACTTGAAAACAAGCATGCACCTTGCCATGGACACCAGGACAGGTTTGAATGGATGGAAGAAGGGCTCTTCCCTAAAATGACGTTTCATTATCAATTCCTCATTGTAAATCTATTCCACAATATTATCGACTTGTCTGACCTTCTTCTCCTCCTCTGTCTCCCGTGCCCTGTGCCACATCCTCTCCTTCAGAGTGTAGCATGATACATCCTGCTAGAGAGCTGCAAGAGAAAGATAATTGAGGTATCAGGAAAAAGTGCTTGTTACAGTCATTAAATAACTTGGTGGATTAGTTTCCTTTTATTCTCACCTGGCAGTTTCACAATCCTATTGTGAACCAAACTCAAGAGTGAGACAAGAGGCCCACGAGCATCCACTTGGTCCCATGTCTGCTCAGGTGCTGGCCCAGGTCTGGCTGAAGGGATGTACAGTCCTGCCATGGGACAGCCAGCACTTCCCATAGGGCTGCCCTGGGCTTGCAAAGCCTCACAGGGCATTAGAGTCCCATGGAGGAAGCCTGAACATACCTGTGGGGAGGAAGAGGACTAAAATACACAAGGATGGAGGACTACCACGTTTCCTGGACTATAGATCACAGGGTTTGGGGGAGCTCACCAGTGCAAGGAAATGCTTTGCATCAGCTCACAGATAACGCGTGCAATGACAGACAGCAGGGGAGGCACTTATTTCATGTTGCACAATTCGGCACTGAATGCCTTAAGCACACAACAATCATTTCTCTCGCGCAGGTTGCAAACCGAGATGTCAGATGAGTAGATATTTTGCACATTTATCTTCTGCAGTTTAGTTTGGTTGGTTGAGTTTTCAAATCCTGTGCAAGAGTTTCTTATTACCGTCTTGCAGAAGTGATTTGACTGGAAGTTGGTTGGCTACATTTGACTCTTGTCAGCTTATATTGGGCAGAACTGAATTTATGATCTGTCTTTTGCTTGTGCCATGATTTCATAATTATTCACATCTATTTCATAAATCTAATGAAGTCTTTTGGGAAATAAAAGTATTAGACAAAGAATTTTCCTTGCAGTTGCTGAAAGCACAGGTTAGAACAGCTGTCTGCAGTCCTGGGACCTGGGGAATCTGAGTTCTGACACTGTACTTTCAATGAGATCTGTGGATCTTAATGAGCCTTTTTCTTCTCTTCAAGACCAGAGCATGCAGAAGCGTTCTGCTAATTTATCAGAAGTGTGGATGATGTTTCTTTGCATCCGAATTGAAAAGAAAGGTTCTTTAGGAGAAGGCTGCCTGAGTTGAACGCGGAGTAGAAAGTGTAGGAAGATATGAAAATGTGAGAAAGAAGGAATAGTTGTTTTATTTCTTGGTTTCATCTGCATCAGTGTTACCACAGAAAGTCTTCTATATAGTTATTATCTTACCAAATTTAAAGCAGAGACACATCAAGAAATGCATTTGATCTGATATGTATTACATAAGTTTTATATGGTTGTATCATCGGATGCATTTTGTATAATCTAGTTCTGTCTTTTCCCCCAGGACCACATTAATGGAAACCTTTAGAATAATAATGTAGTTGATGAGTGTTACCATCGTCCTTTTGATCCTAGGAACACGTTCGTCCCATCAATATCACACCTCATCCCGAAAAAAGAAAGGGAATTATATGCCTGTCTCTATTCCTGGGGTATGAAAAATCCACTATACTCCAGTGGAGGTGATGGAGGAACGACACTGTCATTGAAGACCTTTTAAGATCCTCTGTCTCAAAGGCCAGCCGTATTACAATGCCTCATCTCTTTTGTTCCTCTCTGAGGCACAAAGGAGATGAAATCTGACCTTCCTTCACCTGTTTGGGATTTTCCCTCATGTGAAGAGATCTAAGAAACTACCAGGAAGGCTGGAATAGGTGGCTGAGATAAGCGTCTCCCCTTATATGTTGGGGTTCTTTTCCAGCACATCTCTCTTTTTGCCTCTTTTGTTTCTATTGAGTGAAGACACGATAGAAAACCACACCTGAGCTCATGGCACTATAGAAAGATCTTCGAAGTTAAATACATTCCAAGAAGGAAATAATTGTCCACAACACGTTCCAAATACACAAACCCATTAAGAACTTGCAGTTAATCCTGGGTATGATCTTGCTTTTTTATGATAAGAAGTTCATGACTTCTCAACCGCTGAATATTAAGAAGAGAAAGATAAGTGGCTATGGGCTGGAAAATCTGCAGCCTTGCAAGAAAGAAGCTGAACAACTTTTTCATGGTGTGTAGATCTTATCAGAAATAAATGTGATGCACGAAGGAAACAGAGACTTACTGTTTGAATCACAGGTCCACAAATATTTCTGGACCTATACAGTGATCAGAGTGTGCATTTGGCTGTAGCATCTCACATGAGTGGAATTGTTGGACCAGAGCTTTGCAGAAGCATTTTGATGCCAACTGGCACCAAAATAGGATGTTCAAACCTTTCACCAAGTACAAAACGTTTAAAATGAAGAGTTGAATACATTTGGTGCTCAGGCAAATAGCAGTTTTATTGGTTTAGCAGTTGCTATTTCTACCTTTTATAGTTCAGGTGAACAATAAATACAATAAATAACTTTTCTGTTCTCCCTTCTTATTAAACAATTATGGGGGTTTTTTTAAGCTTTTTTAAATTATGTATATTGATTTCTTGGTAGGTCCTCAGGATTTTAGTCAAAAATTCCTTCACATTTCCTTTGGTCTTGTACTGGCATTGAGTCCCACGTGCCAGGCTCTGTGATGGGAGAAAGAACAAAGATTGGGTTACCAAAGATTTCATAAAAATATAAAGGATTTAGATGAAGCAGTTAAAATAGACATTCTTTGGAGCTAAGCAAAGATTTCAAAAGCAATTCCTAAAGAACTGTTCCTTGAGCAGTGAGTATAAGAGTGGCTTTTCATGGTGACTAAGGTGACAGCTGTCATATAGATAGAACTGAAATCATTTAAACGAGGCTGTTTCAACCTGGCAAACAGGGCAGATAGAGCTGTTTGAGAAGCTGGATGAGGGCAATGGGGCTGCTTGGTGTTGCAATCCCATTCTAGCAATATTCCCCCTCCCAAGTTTGAAGCTAGCTTAAAAAAGCTTGCAACACTGCATCATCAGCATCTTCTGTCTCACTGGATTACACAACAGTTCTGCTCACTGTAAATAAAGGATGTTTCACTGTCTCAGGAAAGTCATCTGGGGATCCCGGAGTCTTCCTGAGCATCATCGCAAGTTTGAAGATGCTGCAGGTCACAGCAGTATTTCATGGCTAAGCATCCCAGAAGGAACTGCAGCTTAGGTAGAATGAACGCTCCAGAAGAGAAGGAACCTCTGCCTGCCTGTCCCCAGCCAGCCAGCTTCTGCACATCTACTTTCTGGTTATATATCATTGCTGTTTAGTGTAGAAACACATTTGATAAAGGAGAATAGAAAAGCAAATTAAATAAAGCTCCTCTCCCAGAGATCTATGTTTAAAGGTCCTTGTGCTAAAGGGATTTGGAGAAGGGAAAGGGCACAGTGGGGCAGAATCCATCTTCCTGCTCCCTCTGCCAATTGTAATAGCTTTCCATCACCTCACACATGTTGCAGCTATCATACCTGGCTCCTGCACAGAACAAGTGTTTAAAACACATTTCAAATTAATCAAACATTAAACTACACGTATTTAAATCATAAAAAAATAATTTCTTTTGTAAAAGATAGACAAAGATCTATAGGAAAGTAGGAAAAGTCTTACTTCACAGAGGTTTCTATCCAGTTGAATCTGGAAGCTTAGGTTAAGCCTTTCAACTACTGCGTTGGAAGATATGCTGTGTTTCAGCATGTGTTCGGTTCCTTCTACAAAGCATGCTAGTTCGTGGCCAGGCTGTTAAATGAAGAAGGCATTAGAGAAAGGTAGAACATTAGAGAAACATTAGAGAAAGAAGAACTATGTATTCCTAAATACGGCAGCAGGTCACCATTGAATGTAACATATTCTGCATTCTATTGAAAACTGGTACATGAACTTTGGGGGTTGTAAAACACTGAATCATCACGTATGCCATAAGAAGCTCCTGTCACATCTCTCAGAAAACCTCAAACTGTACCTTTTTGAATTTCAGCCAGTGCTGGGTTTCACCATACCTGAGGAGGCTTACAAAACCAAAATCCTGTTGGATACACCTTGAGCTAAGCATCTGAGGCCTGACATCTCCAGCCCAGGTTCACTCAGTCTTTGGCACATAACCATAAACCAAAGGCTTGCAGAGATTTTCACAGCAAGAGTCTGTATCTTTTGATTTATAAGTGAAGCCCACGGGGCTCTGCTTGACTGGACTTGGTTCTGATTGCACTGATGATGGGAGGACTTCTGCTTCCCTCCTCACTCAGTTTTGCTGCTACTGATGTATTAAAATCTTCCTCATAACCAAAAGCAAAAGTTGTATAAGGAGCGACACGAACAAACTTAATCAACTCAGTTAATACTGAACTTCTCTAACACCTGCAACAGCTTAAAAACAATACTTACCTCAGCAATGGGAAGACATGAACATGACTGAAAATGAAAAGAGTGAACGTTAAAATCCATCATTGGTAGCATTCAATGCACAAGTACATTTTCATGAAGCTCTTCAAAGCGATGTACTCACATTGACAGCTGTCTCCCTACAGGGGCAACTCACAGGACTTTCCTGCTGAAAGAATAACAAGGGAGAAGTCAGTATTTATTGTCACCCACTGCACAAGCGTGTGCTTTTACAGAGAGAAGGTGCTAAACTTACAAGCAGGAGTTTTGTATGCCGGATGATTTCACGGAAGCTGCAGTTCTGTGCTTGCACAGAGAGCAGCAAACAAGAGAAGAGGATGTATGGCAGCATGCTGGCGTTCATGTGCAACTCAGTCTGGTGGGTGACAGCAGAACAGGAGGACACTCCTTTTAATTGAGTCTTCACAAAATTCCCATTCTAATATGGAAAAACCCAATCATAAAACTGATACCAAGTGCCCACTGTTTTTTCCCACTTAGCATGGACAGCATCAAACGTGGAATTGAGTCACCTACTGTAGTGACTTTGCTTTCGTACAGTGGAAATTCACAGCTGCTCCTCAGAAGTGGTTAATTTGAGCATTATGATATCACACCCCAACAGGAAACAATGGTTAAAAAGCTACAAAAGCTTCTTGTTTTCAAATGTGGGGTTCGCCTCCAGTGCTTATGTAAATTATAGTTCCATGAAAGCGAAGAGACAGTCGTGTTCAGCATTGCCAAACTTCCTGAGAAAACAAGCTGACAGGCTGGATTCCCCCTGGATTCAAAGCAGGAACTTTCTCAAGGAAAGTTGGTGATGGTGCGGGGGGTCTGTTGAGCTGTGCAGAAGTTGTCACACTGAATTACAACTGCTGCATCCAGAAAGCGATCCCGTAATCCTTGGCTGTGATCCCACCTCTGCCAAGTGCATGTACACCAGTGTGCAGATAAGGATCAGGCCCTCGGAGCGCACACTTACTGCAGTGTTGCATCCCACCTGTTCCCTTTGGAGCAGAAAGGAGTGGATGCAATAATAGTCCTAGGTGACCAAAATGGTATTAACTTGGAAGTTCTCTCAGATGGAGTCTCCAAATCATGCTGAATGTCTGCTAGAGCTTGACCTGGCCACAGAGGTTTCCTCTTTTCCAAGTTGCACACCTTGGCAGAGCAAGTGGTAGCCCTTTTAGATCCTCAGTGTTGACTTTTAAGCTTCCCTGCTGTTATGCCTTAAATATCTCCAAAAGCTTGAGCCTTCTGCTGGTCAGTCTGGCTGAAGGATGAGCGCAATCCCTCTGGAAACTGTCCTGGAAAGAGAAAACATCGAGTTGGAATCAGCTGGATGTATTCTCTGGCATTTGCCTACTAGCAATGGATTCATTTGACCAAACACAGCCGCACTGCCTGCCCGCACACCAACGGGAGCGGAGCAGGACCTGCCTGCTGCTCCTCTGCCTGGCTGCTGCACACCCAGCACCAGCTCCCGGCTGGGGCGGATGCTCCCTGCCTTTGCTTTGAAGTTCGTCCGTGGGTGATTTAATGTGGGAAGTGTGCATCCCATTAGGCAGCTACAACTTTCACACAGGCCCCAGGGAGTACCTAGAAGAAGCCAGGGACCCTCCCTTGGCAAGTTAAAGCTGGCAGCTTTCAAACAAGCATATTGCGGGGATGGGTGGCAGTCGTGAACCAGGCATGGCATCTTTCAAGGCACTGAGTGATTAAGGAAGGGCTAAAATCATTGATTCATGATCGAGAGCCTGTAACTCCCTGAAAGTCAATGAAGAGGCTTCCATGATTAATTCTCCCTTGAGGAAACAGCTTTTTGCTCAAGCAAAGCAATGGGCATGCTGCTCTCTGTTTCTTCAGCCAGTAAAGCCCCTTGGCAAGAGCTAGAACAATTAGTTCAAAGCATCCATCCCTAAAGGAAATTAATTATGTGGTAACATGTGCGCTTACAACACTTGGTTTCTCAGATGGTCGAAAACCCGATTTTATGTGGTTTTAAGGGAAAGAATTCAGAAGCATCTTTGATTTAGCCAAAGTTGTGCAAGGAATATAGTAACAAGCCATGGGGAGACAGGGGCAAAGGGCTGTTTGTGGCAGCCAGGAGGTTTTAAGGAAAATATGTTCATTGGAAATCCCATTTAGCCCAGTAACTGCATGTAATTATGTTCAGTGAGCAGCTCAGATAACTTCTTCCCAGGCCTATAGCCCAAAAGGACAAGACATGTATTTTAGTTATGAGTTGAAAATCAGAATGGCAGAGCTGCTCCTGAGCTGTTCCCCAAGCCTGTGGTTCTTCCTCACAATCTCTGCCTGCCAGCAGTGCCAGCGCTATCTCTACATCTTTCCATATCTGTTTGACTGCTTAGTGAGCTCCGTCTCACTCTGTTGTTGCTCCAGGGCAAAGAGATGACAAGAGAAGCTGTATTCAATTTAAGCAGATAAGAAATTACCAAAAATCAAACTGGCAGAGAAAGAACTTTCCATGTATTGGTTAGAACAGCAGTGGATTGGGCACAGAAGAGTGACACTGTTATGGCTTCTCTTTAGAGAGTTTAGGCTCTATTCCAGCATTTAGAGACTGATCTAAAGACCATGGAAATTAATGTAAGCTGCCATCTCAGCAAAAATACCAGGTTTTTAATATCATCTTTAAATATTCAGGTTTGATACTTTAAAAGTCTTCATTTTGATGACCAGTGTGTTAAATACGATCAGGAGTTGCTTTCCCGTCCTCATGTTTAGGTATCTGATCTCCCTCTGTTCCTCTCCTTTAATCTCTCTCTCAGCAACAGAGGCCAAAATGTAAAGGGGAAATAGAGGTTTTTCAACCATAACTCAAAAAACTGAAACAAAAATTGATACTAAATTCAGTAGCCACGTTGCAGTAGGTAGGAAGGTGACTGTGTGAGCGCACTTCCCCCTGAGGTTGCAAACCCACAAGCCTCAAAAGACCGGTTGTCAAAGTGGGGAGCCACCAATGCTAAATCTGGTCTTGTTGAGGCTTTTTGTTCCCTTTTAAGAATTCTGGCTGAAAAAAATCAAACAAAACGAGGAACTGAAACCTTAATAAAGGTCACCAAGCTCCAAAGTAGCGGGTGCGATAGTCCATAGGAACATCCCCTACATTACCATTGGGAAACCTGAGCAGGGATACTCACTGTGGTCAGCCTGAGACAGAACTGGACATCAGCAGATCGTATATCCCCATACTTCATATCTCTTCCCTACATACTAGAGGCTGTGGTGGAGGAGCAGAGTAAGGAAGGGGCAGAGAGCTCCATCATCCAGGATCCTGCCAGTGCATCACATCAGCTTAATGTGCCTGGTTCAAAATCACAACTCCTGAGTGACCAGATTGTAAGATTCCAGCCAAGAACAGGTATTTGTTGCAGTAGTAGTGACAGGACAAGGGATAGTGTCTTCAAGCTGAAAGAGGGTAGATTTAGATTAGATCTGAGGCGGAAGTTCTTCCCTGTGAGGGTGCTGAGGCGCTGGCACAGGGTGCCCAGAGGAGCTGTGGCTGCCCCATCCCTGGCAGTGTTCAAGGCCAGGTTGGACACAGGGGCTTGGAGCAACCTGCTCTAGTGGAAGGTGTCCCTGCCCGTGGCAGGGGGTTGGAGCTGGATGAGCTTTAAGGTCCCTTCCAACACAAACCCATCTGGGATTCTATGATTTGGAAAAGGTGGACACACAGAACTCTCCCAATGTTTCTGTGATCTCTTACAAGCGATTCCCTCTGGTGCCTCTGGAAATGCTCATCTAATGTCCTGTCCATTCCTGGTTTATGTGTAAATACTTTAGGATATATTCTCTTTTAATGCACCTATTTGAATGATAGGTTGACCAACCAAATATGCTGCACAAACATCCAATTCCCAAATCAGTATTTTGACCTGATATTTAACCTCCAGATTTTCTGAGTGTCATGAGAGAATTTGCATCCCACTGTAGTGTTTCCAAGAAACTCAAAACAGTTCTGAATTTTAATATAGAAAAGAAGAAACATTCTCTGTAGAAGAAAACCAAGATAACATACCAGCTTGTTTTACATTTGCTGTGTACACTGATCAAGTCATAAGATCTCACAGAGACCGCAAAAGAAGAGGTGCTATTGATAGTTTCATTTTCCAGAGATAAGGTGGCTTGGAGTGTATTTTTCCCTTTCTTTTAGATAAAGATGACATAAGCTAGTATAGAAATAAAGGAAAATAAAGTCATTCTAATTCCTCCACAAAAGGGTAAACCATAGCATAGTAATAGCAAGACTGCCTATGACAGAAAGGTGTAAAATCCAGATGAACTCAGGGAACATGTGAGAGGTTGAAGAGGGCATTGGCACCTCCTGCTAGCCACACACAGGTGGGCCACAGGATGTCCTCGGTACTCTTATTAGCTTCTGTAGGTAATGGAACTCTCATTACTTTCAGAAGAGTTCTAATTAATTTTAAACCATTTAAACTAACTAACCACAACTAGTGGTGCTCAGGAGCTGTGAGATGGGGGAGCACACCTCAGAGGGACCTTCAGAGTCATCCTTGTTTCATGCAATAGTGCAGTCACCAGAGCTTTCCTGAGTCCCTGGCAGGGAAGCCAAGCTTTCCATGCTGCAATGATATTTAGCAAGAGCTGAGGCATCTAAAAGCAAAAAGCCCTGACAGCAACATAACAGCCATGCTGGCATTGCACGTATTGCAAGTGCATCTCACAACTAACAGTCTCCAGAAAGTAAGCAGGAAAAAGCAGGAATTGTCCACAAAGATCACCAGTTCTCTTGTATTTAAAGGTTTTCCTGATGCCACTGCTCTCAGTTCATGGTCCTCTTTCACACCAGGAAAGAGAAACATTGCAGAGCTCTTAGATCATAAGTCCACTCACCCTTCCTTGCTTGTCCCACTGTGAGATGACCCTGGGTGCTGGATTTCCCTCTCAACACAGCATGTAGAGGAAGGTAGAACATGCAGAACAGACAGAGAGTGCAAGGCATTCATTCCATGGCTGCTTCAGAGCCCTCCACCAGCCAGATTCCCCAGTGAAAACCACTGCAGACTGCTTGATTGAAACACAGCGATCTCAATTAAATAACAAAGCACGGGTGTTGGTTCACATCTGGCTGCATGAGTAAGAATAGCCTGGCCCTCTTCCATAAGAGTTGGCAAGATTTCCTATACTAGGTGTAAAGTCAGCTACGTTAATGCTAGAATGTTTTGAAACATGGAATAGACCATGAGCTGGTTCATGAAGGTGAGCTATGTAAGTCCTGGTGCTTTAATAGCAGGCAAGGCCATGTAGGTGCCAGGCTTGAAGCATTGGGTTGGTAGCAAGGTGGTCTCAGCCCTGTTGCAAAGTTCTTGTTTCTCCAAATGTTTCTCCTTGTGACCCAAGTTTATCCATTGCTCTCTCCATCGCTCAGTAGGACCTTCATCTTCTTTTCAGACATTTGGTGTTCTACAGTCCAGTAGCCTTAGTATTTCACCTACACTAAGAAAGGATTTCTTGATGCATTCACCATTTCTATCTTACCTTGAAAACATCATATGGGACCTCTGAGACCCCCTTAAAAAGATATTCTCCTTCTGCTGCATGCAGAGCTCTTAACAGGTTGGTTGTCCCACTAGTGTCTGATCCTGGAGCTGTCACAGGATCTACAGTTTAGGAAAACTGCTTTGAAAATCAGTGTAACCACTTAAATTTCCTCTCGCTGCATGACTTGTCTGAATTCCTTTTGGAGCCAATCTCTGGAAGGTTACTTTACATACTGCTTATCTAAGTTGGTAGTGATCAGTCTGTACTCTATAGGAACGTATACAGGAAGAAGATGGCTTTAGAGAAAGGAAGCTGTTCTTGTGCCATATATATCCAATTTAGCAACTTCTTCCCGCTTGTCTCCTTGGATCTTATCATTTCTTCTGACTCTACGCTTTACCTTTTTCTTCATGGGTATACGACTGGCATTGGCCTTCTTCTTCTGCATGAATGCAGTGCCTAGGAGATAAATCTCTACTGTAAAACCTCTACAACAAGGCAAAGAACTTCAGATAAACCAAGGAGATGTAATATATCTTAATGCCTGCAAAGACATCACCTACCACTCTGTCTCAGAGTACAACAGGAAAAGAGAAACCAATACGGGGACTCTTTTGAGTGTGATCTCACCTTCCCAAGGTGTCAACACATCAGGCAGGGACTCCTAAGGTATGAGAATATCCCAGCCTGGCCCAAAGCCTCACAGGGACAGCTTCAGCAGGCACTAAAACTACTGGGATGTCCTGGGAGAAGGACTCAAGAACGTTATAGGTGCCCAGCAGCCGCAGGGATGCAGAACCCTCTCCTTGCCCCCTGGCCGAAGGCAGCCCCATCCTTCTCCCACCCTGTGAGCATCATGAAGCTTCTCCCACCGCCAAAGACCTTCCTGGAGGTTGGGGATTTTCACTGGAAAATTGGTTCCCATTTGTTTTGTTTTCTTCACACGGGGAAATAAACTGCTGTTACCTTTACTCCCTACCATAGCATTACACAGTGTATAAACTGGGAAAAACAGCCAGCATCTCATTAAGTAATATGAGGTGGTGTAAGAACTGGAACACCACCAGCAACATGAAAGTCAGGCAGTTACAGGTTTATCTGAGGCATGACAGGTCTGAGTATGCTTTCATATTCCAGGCAAGAAAAGCATGGAAGTAGGTATCCCTGGCCCTTCTAGTCTGCCTAATCAGTTTTTACCTATTTCAGGAGTTACTGCATTTAATGTTAGAAGTGCGGGGCTTTGTGAGCATCTGTGAACAGCCATCAAGCAGGTGGATTCTCCCACTCCAGTGTGCGTGGTGCTGGGGAACGTGCCACCAAGGGCAGGTCGCTGCAGCCACAGCACTGACAAAGGAGCGGGTCCATGTCCTGAATTCCACTGACACCAGGGATTTTTCTTCTGTGTAATGCAGGGACAAAATCACCAGCATCATGCAATCAGTGCCCAGTACAAAGGATCTGAATCAGCTGTATGTATGGCTGTTTGCCTGCCAGGCAAGGCAATGTTTTAAGCTCCCATCACCAGGTTCCTGAAGAGGATTCCTTAAAGCTTCTATCAATGGACAATGATACTGGTATTATCTCTACAGATTAATGCACTTGATATATCATAAAGAAAACCACTCACAAAACACCCACCTGTCAAGTCTCTGTGTGCATAACTGTAATTGCCATCCCTCATCTTCGAGACATGGGGCTGACCCCCTGCAGCATCACCCAGCCCCACCAATGGACATCCTTCCTCAGTGACACAGCCGCACACTCACTGCTTCAAAAGCAAGACGAAGTTATTTGTCAGGGTCCGTGTGCTGGGATCCCCTGTGATCCATCACAGCGATGGGTACAACCGTACCACAAAGTGCTGTTCCTCAAAAGCTGCTCATCCCAACCATGCTGTGCCTGACCCAGCATCAGCCCAACCTCCTGCAAGGCTGCTGTCACCCTCGAATCCAAGGGAAATACACTAGGGAAGCCATTGGTAGGACTGCATCACTCCAAAATCACCTGCATGATGTCCAGTGTGGAGCTGCCTATTGGGAAAGGAGGGTGTGATGCTCTGACAGCAAACCTGGTCCTGGGGTTGAATGGAACAGGACAGCAGCAGCACACGGCCGTGCCCTGCCGTGGACGAGGTTGCCATCATGTGGCCAAAGCTTTTTATTCACTTCCCACTCACTTTTCATGTCTTTATGTTTTCACTGCCCATGGCAGGGGGTTGGAACTAAATGATCTTTAAGGTTCCTTCCAATCCAAACCATTCTGTGAATCTATGATTCGAAATCCTGGGCATCCATCTCAAAACTGGTTTAATTGGGTGAAGAATATCAGGAAAACTCACCATACACCTCCAACGTGGGTCTTAGGGGTTTACATCTGGGGGAACACTGGACAGACCAAACCTGGGCACCGAGAGGACAGGATCATTCAGATACACAGCTTGTTGCAAACCCCATCAGTTTAATTAATTCATTATATTTTATGGTTTATATAATGTATAATGCGGGCAGATAAGCACCACGACTTATTTGCATTGAAAAACAAGTCTCCCCAAGTATAATCCTTGGAGACATGCAATATTATGCATCTAAAGAATATGTTTTACATATATATGCATTAAAATAGGAAACATGGAATAGATGAAACCTTCAATGCAGCCAGCAACAAATTCTTTTGTGAAGGTTCATTAATTTTATCGATATTGTTTGTCAGAAACAGTTTCCCATGTTCTTGTCAAGCTCAAAGGCATTGTGAGCCTCCTCACCTGCAAGTCCTGAGACGAAGCAACACCGGCTGTTTCTCCCACATTTAATGCCAGTTCTGGGAAAGGCCACACTTCTGGTTTTAATTCAGGCCCCAGTAAACAGGAGCCCAAGGTTGGGGACCCCATTTCTGAATATTGCTCAGAAACCTCCGTTTTTAGGCACTTTCTGCTGAAGTCTTCAAGTCTTGCTACCAATTCATTCATACAGGGAAGAAGACGTAGGAGTTTCTCTTTTCTCCTCCATAAAGGGGGAAAGCTGGATGGCTGCTCCAGGTTGTCTTCAGAAGCTTTTATTGATGCCATCTGCTAAACCCAGAATTGCTGGGCTTTTCCCCCAGAGCTCTTCTCCAGAGGAAGATAAGGGGCAACCATGCATTTCCCAGAGAACAGTGCTGTTCCAGACTGTTCCCCCATGCCACATGTCCCTCTGCGTGCGAGGCTGTTACCCCTCAGCCTCTCTCGCCAGTGCCACCAGAGTCCTCTTATCCCAGCAGAGATGGTTCTTCTTGGGTTTTGGCACAAGAAGCTCCATGCTTAGAAAATAAAGCATGGAGATATTGAACAGCATAAGCAGAAATAATCACAACATAAAAGATCTTGGAATAATTGAAAGGCTGAGGTAGACCAAAGAGATATCTGGGTCTGCCCCAGTTGTCTCAGTAATATTGCAGCAAAGAGCTGGAGGTCTGAAGCTGTCCTGTGTATTCTAGAGAACAGTTTGGGATAAGCTCTGCATTCCTTAGAGACCCCCTTTGGTGATGGACCCTCAAGCCTGCAAAGTGATGTCTGCAGGGTCTGGCAGTTGGCAAGCTGTCATGTCAGGGAGATCAGAAGGTCTAAGAAGTCACCTCTAGCAGGTCCCTGGAGAGCTACACAAGGCGAGTTAGGTAAATTAGTAGCCAGCCATCTACAGACTTGGTTTATTGTTTTCTGAAGAAAAAGAGCAGCTTAGCCTCGGAATTTAACATCCTCCTTTTTCCCAATTCAATTTATACCTTAGAAAACAAACTGAGGTTGTTGAAGCCCTTCACATTTTTTCATTATAAGTTCAATTGTGGCAAACTGCAGAGTTCCGTGACAGAAACCACAAGTATCCATTTGTATGGGTAGTCATCCGCTACTTTGATCCTGAAAGCAAGCCAGGATTTGGTGGGAACCCAGCCCTTCCTACACAAAAAGGCCCCGCACACCCACCACACCTCCTCCTTTCGTTGTTCACAAAGAGGAGCATTATATACAGTGTCATACAAAAGATGCTCCCTTGGGCTGTTTTGGGTATATCTCACTCATGTGGGTAAGGGAAGCAAGTTGTTCTTTTGGCTCAATAGGAAAAATGTCATTGGTGACAAAGCCCAACACCACCATGGGGATTATTAAGGTGCTCTGAGACAATAAAGATTTGAAAGATTTGATAAGAAAATGGTCTTTGGATTTGATTGAGCTGGTGCAGTTTTCAGTGTCATCCAGGCACTAAGTCCATGGCAGAAGAGAAAGCAGATGCATAGGTGCAGGATGAGAGTCTTCGGTCAGAGCAGCTGATCCCTCTCCAACACCACACTGCTGATTTGGCTCAGGACAGTAGGAGGCTTCCAGGTCTTCCTGGCAATGCTTCTGGAATAAGAAAGAAGGTTTATGAAGCAGCGCAGCAAAGAGCAAAGACTGCCAAGAATGATCTTGAGTATTTAACTGCTAAAAAAGTTTCTTTAGTCGGATATTTTTAATGCTGCTCCTTTATGCAACCCTTAGTTTATGAGGGAAAGAGTAAAACTGTGAGCTGATGGTCAAGACACTTCAAAAGGGCTTAATTTCAGGTCTTTGTGGAAGGATCAAGGGAGGAAAGGATACTGTGCAGGGACTTCAGCGAGAATGATATTTCACAACTTATAAAATATTAAAGAATATTTTCCTTTCAGATTTTCTTTTCTGATTTATACTGATCAAAACAATCACAACAATCAGACTGCAGTGAAATTCCAGGAATCTGGAATGAAACCTAAATCCATTGTCTGCTCCAAATCCCACAGACCCAGATTCGAAAAGTGACTGTTCAGATACCATGTAAGTTACGTGGCTTTCAGAAGATCTGTACAATTGCAACTCCATTGGATTCAAAGATTAATTCTCTAGTTTTAATCAAGCTAAAGGGTCTTTATGCGCTGACCTGGAAGTTAAGGATTGGTCTCAGTTTGGTCTCTTTTCATTGCTTTGAGGGAAAGTTCATAGCCAAGAAACATGGCTGAACTCATTGGGAATCCTCGCACTGCATTGACCGTGATGCCCCTAAAAAAGACCTGTTGGGGATGGAAAAAGGTTAGAGCATAGGAATATACTGGCTCTTTTAAGAAGAAGAAAACATTGAATGAAGTCATGGTGGGATTCTGAAGAACCAGAATCCACTCTCACTGCTGGTCTTTGCGGAAGTCTGCGCTGGAGAATGGAAAAGCAATGGCAGAAGTCACTGGTTTGGTATCATTGTGCTTTGTGCTCCCATCTATATCTGCCCACAAGAGCTACAAGAGGTAAAGGGTAAAAAAACATCCTTATGTGTAGAGCAGAAAGTAAGAACCCCAAAATGTGTTCAAGTGCTGTCCTACCTAGCTACAGCCCCTCCTTCCCTTGGCATAGGCAAGCACGTGGGGATCATACAAGCCCTGGGGTACAACAAGGAGGCTGTTGGTTTCATGGAGAAAATGCTCTGTTTCCCAGGGCTGGGTCTGTGGGTGCAGAGGAAAACCAGGTTTACTCTGTACCTTGCTGAGAACTGGCTCTCACCTCCAGCTTTGGGAGAAATACTTAATAAAAGCTGGTATTTTCACATGAAGGTTTCTAAGGCCAAGCTTTGGTGCCCATACATATCCCAGCATTTTCTTTCATTAAGATAATAAATATCCACAGCCAGTGTTCCTCATTCTGCTCAATATATGGATTTTGAAAAGATGCTGGCGCTTACAAGAACAAAAGACCCTGTGGCTTTTGAGTGCTTGAACAGCAAAGTGCTGTCTGGAAAGTGGAGAGGGACCCTTGTTGCTCCTATTTACAAGCATCTCTTCTGGCCTGTTTCTCACAAAATCCCTCCATTAACCACCCAGGTTAATCACTGCAGTCACTAATCTAAACACCAGAAGTTCAAAACGGGCATGAAAAGTCACATCGGCAAAGCAAGCCCCTTTGTAGGCTTTACAAAGGCAAAGCTCCCACGGCTGCTGTAAGGAAGTGTGGAATACCTCGGTTCCAAGACCAAAAGCCCATAGATTAAAGTGTCTAATGAGTATTTCCCCTGAAATACTGAGCTCTGCTAAACACCATCATAACTTGCATCCGGTAAATCCAGTGCATGGTACTGACTTGTACAAGACAACTAAAATATGTTCACATAGTTTAGGATGGAGTTTGCAACGTGAAATTGCAATATGGTGATATTTAGGATATTATTGATTTATTGGGGTGGTTTATTTTGTTAGGAAGATAGAATTTTCTGGGAGGAAATTCCAATGTTTTTGCAGTATCCAAGAAGTAACACAAAAGAGTCAAGTTAAATAAGAATGAAGATTTATGAAGGAAAGCCCAGAGGCATAAGCTTTTCTCATCAGAATGAACACACCTGATTATGGGGAAAGAAGAGGGCTGTACTGACTTTGTTGCGTGTATACAGGCAATTACTTCCAGCACTGTGAATGCTGTTCCTTTGCCCCAGAATGAAAACATCCAGACCTGAGTTTGTCATTTATTACCTTTGTATCTCCTTACAAGAGAAGGATCCAGTCTTATCATCAACTACTATTCAGTCCTATTGCCAGCTTTAATCTGGATGCCAGGCATGACAGCAGCAAAACTGCAAGCAGCTTGGACCTCCAACAAAAACAACTGAATGCCTGACTGAGTTGTTAATATTCAGGCAGGACAAGAGGGGTAAGGGATGAGGATGGAGAGAGAAGGGAAAACACAGGGAAATTCCCTTTTCAGCCACCCTATGTTTTGCTGTGAAACTAGGTGCCAAACTGAATGTTCAGGGCATAGAGCCTGGGGCACCCTGACCCTCCAACCAGAGTCTTTAGCATCTCCAAGTACCAATGCTTCATATCAAAGTGACTTTCTTCATTTAACAGCAAAACCCAAAGCAGACTGCAGGCCCTGTGTTGGCTGGCATAACATCGTGGCATGTTGGCAAATATTTAAATCACATTGACTTGTGATTTTGCAGGTTAGTTTTCTTCTTGTTACTTTTCCTTCCGAATGTGAAAATTAGCACTTTGGAGCCAAGAGCCCACGTGATGGTTTGATAGCTTAAATAGACATTCATTTCAGTATCAGGAGACATCACTTCTTATAACCATGCACTGGCAATGCAATGAAGCTGCAAACCCTGGTTCTTCGCCATTCACCTTTAACTGAGGCAAAGTTTGCAGGTAGAACAAACATCTTTTATTACACTAATAGACAAAGTCAGAAGGACATGAGGTTGGTTTTGGCACACAGCCCTTCTTCACGTTTGAAACCAAAGCAATTCTGATTTAAGAACACCTTCAATCAGCTCTATCTTGGTGCAAAATGAGGGTGGGCAGTGCAAAACGCAGCATCAGCTCCACCAAAGCACTGCCCAGGGCAGCCAAATGCACCCGGGGTGCCACTGGAATCAGTTCCCTTTGATTTCAGCGTCAATGGGAAATGTTTGACCTCTGCATTTTGTAGAAGCAATCGCAGAAGTGAGATTTTCTACCTCTGATTTATAATAAGTCAAATCATACTCACAATTAAATGCACTGACATGAAGTATTACTCTAAGTTAATTACACCAGCAGACTGTGACCCCCAGTCATTCATGTTTTCATTGCTGTAAGGCACATTATTACTCTCACTATTAGGATATAAAAGAATCTCCATTATAATTACCTACTGTCATTATTATAATCACAGTAACTGGCTTTAGCTGCCTCTCAACCCTGGAGAGAGGTTTGTAACAACCATTGTATTTTCCGATTAAAAAAGAAATGCCTAATACCCAGGTTTTACTTCAAATATCACTTACTTTTAAGCCCTCGTTCTGGTAGCTCTGCAAGATACAGTCAAGGGTCCCTTTGTACTTGTTCAAATAAACTCCATCTGCCTGAAGTCGACTTTTCACAACATCCATTGGAGTGGCAGTCCCCCAGGAAATGGCTCCTAGAAAAACGCAGAAGTATTTGAACAATTTCTTCTCTGTATTTCCTTGGCTGCAGGTCAATGAACTCAGAAATTCACCTCTCATCTACCACATTGTATTCATGGGGCTTCCACTGCAGGGCATTCACCCTGCATTCAGGTGCAGGAATGGTATTTCTAGGAGCAAAGTTCCCTGTTTCTGGAAGAAGCACTGAGATTTTGGGGGTTATGCTGGTAATCAAATGCAGGCAGTCCAGGAGGTGCCCTCCAGATGTAAATCTTCTGCTGTGCTTCTGGTAGAGCATGGACATGACATAGGAAGAGTCCAAGCTGCAGACAAACTGGAATCCTCAGATAATACTGTTGAAAAGCAAAGTTTGAGCTGAGAAAACAAATAAGAGGCAGCTCCATCCCATGCGGCCAGGATTAAGCTCAACACAGCTGAGCTACCTCATCATTCTTATAAGGAAACAGACCATTTATATTAATTACCCTGCAGCTGAGTGGGATCTTTTGCCTCTCTGACAAGGTCAGCATGCAACCACAATGCATGGTCTAGATGGACAGACAAGAGTTTGTATGGACCTACATGAGTGTTGGGGCATGCTGGAGGACCTGTCCGGATGGGTCAGGGATCTTTTTATTTGCAGGAGAAACAGAGATGGCATTTTGTGATCATTACGTGAGCTAAAGATTAACTTGCATTTAGGGGTCTGTGAGTTAGAAACAGACAAGGAATGGGGAGTGGGTGCAGGGGTGACCTTATACATGTGAGCATGGTGGGAGATGTACATGTCAGTCCTACTCCAGGTGCACACAGGAAAGAACAAGAAGATTAATAACAGTCAGCTCTGCTTCTGCTGCCTGTGGGTAGGGCACACACCCTCCTGGTGGGCAGCCAACAGGTTGAAGTCCTCTTCTGGAGGCATCTTGGCTGCCTGAGTATCACTGGCAATGTGATATGCAGGCTGCTGTGGGACATCCAGGGAGATGAAGGCACTGGCTGCGTTCCTTCTTGCTGACGTTGAGCCTGATTGATGAATGTCTGATAACACAACTTCCATAAGGTTTGCCAAGTCATAAAGAGTAACTGTGGTGCCAGGGGACCTGGCTCTGGGGGAGGGAAGTTGTTCACCTCCGTGTCCTCTCCTGGTGACCAGCAGGAGTCACCAGACCTGGTGACTGGACCCTGGACCACCTCTATATTCTCCCCTGGGAAGCTTCCCATCCTTGTTTTGCCAGTGTTGTGGGAAACAAAGGTGCTTACCTGCTACTCCCCCTGCCAGCCAGATGGATGAGGGGTTAGGGGAAATGCATCCATCAGGGGTAATCCAGCCACAGAAGAGTGTGTAAGGGATGAAATAGAGGCAGTACCCAGGAACATCCCTCAGAAGCATTGCTCCCGCGCCTCGATATATCCCTGCTATCCCCTCTTTCTGTAAGACTGTTCTGAAGCAGTGAATTGGGCCTTGGTACACAGGAAATCCAGGAACTGTGGGGTTTACTTTCATGTTTGCTGCAAAAAAAAAAAAGATACAACTGTTATAATAGATACATTGCTACAGAACTGCTCTCAAAGCCCACTACCGTTGATCAGAAATCACAATCACTGCCATCCATCTCCTTTTGCTAGATCACTGTATAGTGTGGGGGGAAAAGGTTTATGAAAGGGAATGCAGAAGGAAGCATTTTTAGCTCCTTTCATAGAATCATAGAATGGTTCGGGTTGGAAGGGACCCTTCATTCCAACCCCCTGCCACAGGCAGGGACTCCTTCCACTAGAGCAGGTTGCTCCAAGCCCCTGTGTTCAGCCTGGCCTTGAACACTGCCAGGGATGGGGCAGCCACAGCTTCTCCAGGCTTCCTAATACCTAATCTAAATCTCCCCTTTTTCAGCTTAAAGCCACCCCTCCTTGTCCTGTCCTTATAAAAAGCCCCTTTCCAGGGGTTTCTTGTAGCCCCTTTAGACACTGGGAGCTGCTCTAAGGTCTCCCCAGAGCTTTCTCTTCTCCAGGCTGAACAAGCCCAGCTCTCTCAGCCTGTCTTCAGAGGTGTTCCAGCCCTCTGGTCATCTTCATGGCCGTCCATTGCAGTGACGCAAGGCAGCAGAGAGCCGGGCCTTGGAGCAAAGTTGTCCTAAAGCTCTCAGTAAACACCAAGGACTGTCAGAGAAAGCAAAAAGACGCTCTTTCTCCCTACCTTGGATGTATGGCTGCGTTTGCATCTGGAGCCTTATCTTTACCAGGTCCACGGGCGTGCCGATGCCCACGGAGATGAACCCAGCCACCATGCTGGCCAGAGCCACATCGGCAAGCACCGGTGTGCTATCCGGGTCTCCATGGCGGAGCTGGCTGAGGAGCCGCTGCGTGTTGCTGAACACACCGAACACCACGGAGCTGTAGACAGCGATGCTGGCCAGAGGGAAGGACATGCCTTTGAAGAAGCCAACCACCTACCCAGGGAAGGGAGCAGGAGTCAGGAGGGTGAATGGGGCTGAGCAGCGTAAACCCCAGCTTGTCTATGAGGGCAGAAATGCAAATCCAAGTAGCAGATGTCTCCTGGAACCAACCGTTTGCACAGGAAAATGAATTCATACTGCTAAAGACTTGTAAGGATTGTGCAGGATACAGGATATGCTCAAAGCTCAGGGACCCAAGTAAAAGTCCCTCTTATGGACAGCTTCTGTCCTGGCATCACTAAAGTTAGCAAAATACCTTCAGTAGAGCTTTGCCAGCAGGTACAGGCAAAAGAGCCACTATGAATATAACACCCTGACCCATGTGAGGACATTTATCCCTCCATGCCGGGGATCTCTCTTTTCCCTGCAGAAGTAGGAGCATTACCTAGAGTTAAACAAGAGAAGAATGTAGGGATTTACAGGCTCAATTGCACCAACTTTATTGATCTTCATATAACTGCTGGTGTCAACAGTGGTTTTGTATAATTGCTTTATGTATTTATCGATCTATTTATCTATTTTTATTTTCAGTAAGATAAAGTACTTACAGACTCATTTCTGTACACAGTGAGAACACAGTTGAGTGTATTTCCATATCCTTGCCCAGCTTGCAGACGTGTCTGCAAAAGACATCCATAAAACATGATTAAAATCCCATACTTCCAGCCCAGGGAAAGCTCATGCTACATAAACAATGTGCATTTTGCTTTGAGAGCAAATCCTTCCTTAGTTGTAAAGAAAACAGAGTGATAAAACGAGATATATGTGCATCCGCAGGGCTAAACAGGACCGCAGAGGTCTGAAGCATTCTGCAACATCTGGAATCGATGACTGTCAAATTGCTTTCAAGTCCAGACCAGCTACCTTGGCCCGGCACAGCAGACTGGTGTGCGGTGCTCTCCTTGGCAAGGTCCTGGTTCATGTGGAAATTGGAGAGTGATGTGGTCTCCTCTGTTTGGGGACTCTTAGTGGAGGTTGGGATGTATTCTCAAGGATGGAGAGGTGAGCTCCCATGGGAGGCTTTTAGAGCCCTTTTGGTCCAAGGTAGATCTTAAGACACAGAAGTACTAAACAGAGCCAAAATAATTCAGCTCCATCTCAGAAATCCTCCATGCTTCACTCAAAAATACATTTTTACATCATTTCCAACAAATGTTTCTGGAAAGCATTGGCTATAAGCCTTCCAAAAAATGCCTACAACAGCTGTACGAAATGGTGTGTAAGTCATGACAAAGCCTGTATGATTCCACATACTTTCCGCTTCTCACATATATCATATAATCGTCACTGAATGGTTTGTGTTGGAAGGGACCTTAAAGCTCATCCAGTCCCAACCCCCTGCCACGGGCAGGGACACCTTCCACTAGAGCAGGTTGCTCCAAGCCCCTGTGTCCAACCTGGCCTTGAACACTGGGATTCTGTGACCAGCACAATCATTTGGCACAGCACCCTGCAAGCGCCTGACCCATGGGGTGCTGTGGTGGGACCCTGGCTGGGGAGAGGGAAGAACTGAAGCCCCGGGGTCACCTCTCGTTGTGGGGCTGCTCTGTGCTGCTCTCTGCACATGCTGAGTAGCGCTGCTCTGCTCCATGCTTAGCCACAGGCCGTGGGGAAGGTGGCAGCAAAACCAGAGCATTTACTGAGCCCTTACAAATAAGCTGGTACTCATGCAGTGCACATTGCACAACACCAGCAGGCCCGGGCCATGGGTGCAGACCAGTGCGTGCCATGAATCACACCAGGGGTGACAGGGATAGGGGAGAACCACTAGGGAGGCTGCCTACACCCTGAGCAGCCCAGGACAGAGCACCCACAATGCACAGCCCTGCCTTCCCTCCTGGCTTCATCTGAATTCTTAGCCCAAACATTTCCATTTTGTCTCCATGGACTTGTTGTTTTTTCTTTTACACAGTAACCAGGTATTTAGAGGTCCAGGTTAATGCATTTTTTGAGTAACTGAGGGAAACAAAGTGTCGTCACAAACTGCTCCTCGCACATATGCCCCACAGCCAAGCTGTTAACACCTGGCACTGAAATCCCTGCTGGCATCTCTCTCAAAGTCAACTGATACCAGCATGGATATTCCATAGGAAAATTCTCCTTTTTGCTCTGTTTTGATTAGAAAGGGCTCTTGGGTGATGCCAAGAAACTGAAGAAGGTTTCTGGGGATATGAATGCATTGTGGAGGATGAAAAGTGAGCAAATGTAAAACTATATAGAGTTTTGCAAGGCCATGGGAAAAAGCAGCTGCTTGGGTTTGATGGGAGCTGCAGTATGGGGAAGGGGCCAGCTGAAGGAGGAGACCTGCTGGATGGGAACTGTGGTGTGGGTACCACATACCCATCCCACCACCTCCTCCTCCAGGTGGGGAAGGACCCCACATCCCCAGGATGCTGCAAATGCTGCTGAGCTGCCCCGTTGCTGGCTTAGTGCTGTGTAAAACACTCTCCTTTCCACCTCCCTCCCCCTAAATTTGGAAAGGCAACAAGTCTGCCTACTTGGTATTCCCAAGCAACGTCCAAAGCCGAGGGCAACAGAGGTGTCAGCCTGGCAGTTGTCTTTATAAGCACTGAAGGATGGGCTCGCTGTTTCTTGGCATCCAGAAACTCGATGCTTCCCAGCAGGATCCTCTCTCAGTAGTTGCCAAACGCCCCCAAATCTGGCAATGATGCCCTGACCTCCAGCCTGAGGTGGGATTGCCTTGGCAACCCTGGGCAGAGCCTGCCTGTGCTGCCCGTGCCCATTGCTGGGATGGCACAGGCAGTCTTACAGCTCTGCTGTGTGGGGTCTGCATCCATCCTCACACAGCAGTGCTCACAGGGCTGATACCACCTTAGCAGCTCAGAAAGGATAGGGCTGGCAACTGTCTCCTGTCCCAGGCTGTTGTGACGGCTTGGGAAGGGATGTGGTGTGGGCTGCACTGGACCCTCCTTCCCATTGCCCTCCAAGGGTTTCTAAGGTGCAAATGGGATCACTGCCTCTTGGGTTTGCCACATCTGACAGCCCTGCCTGGGGCCAGCGACAAGGCTGGAACCAGATCAGAGCCCATGGGCAGAGCAGTGGAAGGAATGAAAGGTCTCAGGGATGTCTATCACACTGTACAAAAAGAGAAAGGAACGGGATCTTCCTCTATCTCTCCATCAGTAGGGTCAGTCAGTTTGGTTGGGTCAGGCTGTATTGTCTGCATCGTGGTAGCAAATATCTTCTTACATCTCTAAATCCTTCCCTCTGAGAGCAGTTGTCTTGCAGGAATAGTAAATACGGTGTCTCATAGCCCTGGGGTAACAATTTCAGCACTCTGCCCTTCCAGCATTGCCAACACTAGGAAAACACGTAAAAATGTGCCTGCAGCAAAACAAATATAGTTCCCCTGTTGCCCTTTGAATACTTGTCTGTGGCAAAGTTCAATAAAACATTGGCCAAACTGTTTGTTAAACCACACATAAAGTAAGGCCAGGTTGAATTTTCAGCATTCATCCTCACACGTATCAGCCGGTTCTTTTAGTTTCTCATTCAAAATGAGCACTGAGGAAAAAAGTCTATTAAAACATTTCTACCCAGGCTAAATTCCCCCTTGGGGTGATGGGATAAGTGAAGGTCTTGGAAGCATCATCTAGAGAGAGGCTCCCCGTTGGAGGGAGTTTGGGTGATGGCATGAGAACATGGTTCAAAGTGGTTTACCTTGATGGTGTCCAAGGGGTGACCCACAACTACGCTGGCAGCTCCTGGGAAGGAAAGAGAAGCGTTACACAAAACACTGAAGGTGCTTTTGAGATGGGAAGCGATGGGTTTATAGGGGAGGAGGAGAAATGTCCCTTTTTCTCCTGGACATTATAACCTGACGCTGTCTGTGTTCCAGTGCTGTGACGAAAACTAGTGGCTATTCGGCTACTGAACGTCCTGTCCCAGTCCCAGGGTGTGCAGCAATAACATGGGGTCAGTAGGGCAGGGGGAGCGACTGCACGGCCTCCGCACGCTGCAGGGATCCAAAAAGCGAGCTGCTCACCTAACTTTTTGGCAGAGGTTCTGTGTTTTTAGAGTCAGCTAACCTTTTAACCCCATCTGGCTGGTCAGGATCCACGGGCCATCACACACCCCCTTCCCGAGCCTGGTGTGGGCAGCAGGCTGGGCAGAGATCTGGTCTGCGGTGGACAGTGTGTGATTGAACCTCTGTCTTGCTGCTTCTGCAGCGCATCCCGGCCGTGGGGCAACTTAGCTGTGCACCTTATCAGCTATTAAACCCAGTGGGAATTCTCAGTACTGGTACCTCTGCACATCCTCACGTTTCCTTCTCTTTGGGTATCTGTTTTCCCGGTGTTTGCACTCAGCATTTTCAGCAGACCAGATCAATACCCCTCCCTGGCCATCAGCTTGTTTGCTGGGGTCAAAGCCAGGCAGTGCCTCTCCGGGGTAGCAGACCTGGGGGACCCAACTTTGCCGCTGCAAGCCCCGGCACTCCCCTCCAGTGTTTCCAGCAAGGAAGGGGAAGCCGGCAGTGTGCGGTCACAGCAGCATCGCATGTACCGATACTTCAATTTTAAGTACCCCGCCTGTGGATATTTCATTAAACTGCACTTGTGAGGCAAAGCAAAGCAAACCAAAGCAAAGCAAAGCAAAGCAAAGCAAAGCAAAGCAAACCGAGCATCCGCTGGTACGAGCGCGTCGGTCCCACGCACAGCCTGTGGGTACCACGGTGGTTTCATTCCCACTCACGCTCCCGTCCCCCGTCTCTGCCATCCTCCCCCCCCCCGAGCCCACCGCATCACTTACCGCCCACCCAGCCCGCCGCGAAGTCCTGCAGCTGCACGCTGCCCATGCTGCCGCCGAGCCCGCCCCGACGGGTCCCAATTGCCGGGGGTTCCCCGCCGGACAGCGGTCCGCACCGGGCAGGGGGGCCCCGTCGGCCAAGGGGATCCCCTCCGGACAGCGGTCTTCAACGGACAGAGGGTCCCCTCCGAACGGGGGGTGGCACCGGACGGGGCGGTCGCACCGCACAGGGGTCCCCGCCGGTCCCCGCAGCAGCCCCGCCGGCCGCCGCACGGTGTCTCACAGCCGCCGTGACATCACGCACCGGGGCTTAAAGGAGCCGCACAGGGGCCGGCGGCGGGGGAGACCCGGCGGGACGCGGGGGGGGTCCTGGTTGGGCGTAGGGAGGGACGGGGATGGTTCTTGTGGGGATGAAATGGGAAGTGAGCGGGGTCAGAGCAGGGTTCTCTGCACGCTGGCGCTGGTCTTACCGAGGAGCGGGAAAAGCAACATCAGCCGGACAACAGGGATGGGGGTTCAGGATGAAGGGAAAAAACCCAAGGATTTGGGGGAGAAGTATGCTATAAACTCCGAAATTAATGATGTAAGTCCAGAGATAAAGAGTGTAACTCACACGCCTTATTCAACCGAAAAAACATCCCCACTTGCTTCATTGAAATCACACTGCCTCGTCTTTGGAGATATCCCCAATTTCTGTATTATCCTTTCGGGACATACCCCCAGTTTCTGTATTTGGCCAGTAATGAACAATTACTCCCTACCCCTTTCCTTCTCCAAAGCATTCACAATTTTCTTATACCCCTATTACCCACTTCTCCCTCCCTTCTGTCTTTGTCAGACCCCAGCTCTTTTTAGTTCCCCTTTCACACAAGAGGCTCCTTTTTACCCTCAGTCATATTTTAATAAACGTTTGAACTGGGCCGCCAGAACCACAACTGATAGGGATGAACCAGCACTCAGCAGCATAAAGACATTTTCTGGTTTGATCTCAACCCCTTTTCTGACAATTCCAGATGTGCCTTTCTGATTGATGCTGAAGACTGGGCTCTCGAGTGGTAAATACCTCATTTTGAGCCCAGCCTGGCTGTCATGCCCCTGTGTGGCACTTCCCATTAGTAAATCTAATGTCTTACACCTGAGTAGCACCATTCAACAGCAGGGCATCCCTCTAGACGTCAATCAGATCCCAAATATCCTTGTGCTCACCACCTCCATCAGAAAAGTCCTCTTGGACATCAGGGGCGCAACTTTGCTCTGCAAAAGATGCATTTGCCCTTTGCCACTGTACAGATACATCTGTCTCACCAGGCTGTGATTTACTACAGCCCAAAGCAAGTTTTGTTCTAAAGAGGTCAGATTTCAGCAGATAGCAGTTCCTTTGGAGGCTTTCTAAAAAGATTGGCATCAGGTTTGCCCCATTGGCTGTCCAGAATACCAGATTGGGGTTTGCTGGAATGTATTTTGTCTACATATTGGGGTAACTATGGAAAATATTGATAGTTCATAAACAAGGAATCCTGAATGCCAAAATACTGCCTGAAAATAGAAATATTTAAATACTAATAATTGAATATTTAGCACTTAAATAATTAGCACTTTAATGTCCATTAATAAATATTTTCTACAAAAAAAGACCTTAAAACAATGTCCCTTTATGTGCCTGCACATATACCCAAGAAACCTTAGCACTGAGTTGGCTGAAGGAAGCTTTTGTCTAGGAATTGCTTATAGAAATTTGATATTAGGTGCATGGTTATCAGCTCAGATCATCTACACCTGAAACTTGAGATTCTTCGATGTATAGAACAATGCACGTTCTCCATGAGGAGGGTTTTCCTCCAGCACCGGGTCTCCAATGGCACAGAGCAGGTTTCAGGGAGGCTGTGGTCCTGGATAAATGTTGGGGACAATGCGTGTGCACAAGCACTGTGGAAACTTGTCAATTATATGCTCAGTAATACAGAAAGGGGATATTGTCCTCATTTTTCATGCATATTTTCTTGCAAAGCCAAAAGAAAAGCTGGCTGAATGAGGTAATTTTTCAGATAGCAGCATTAAACATTAATCATATGAATCCTCTTTAACTGTAACACATTTCCACTCCAAATTCAGAACATCTGCTAACTCAGGGAGAATAATGGAGACAGTCTTTGTGCGATGCTGAACGAAGCGTTGAAACCAAATGTTATGGAGCCTTCCTAGTAAACAACCCGTCGCCTAGAAGAGGAAGGCAGAAAGTTGGGATGGGCACAGATGCCCTTGCAGCTGTACCTGTGGCCACGCTCACCCCAGCAGCATGCAGGACACTTACAGCTCTTGCCATCGGCTGCAGTTAGCAATGCCCACAGACCTACAAATCAGCCCATGAGCAGGCAGAGACCTGTGCACAAGCTCAGCGTGGTTAACTGAAAGAAGGGAGATTTAGACTAGATGTTGGGAAGAAGTTCTTCCCTGTGGAAGAACTTCTGTATGGAGAATTGGGAAGGGACCCATCCTTTCTGCTGCTCTGAATCCCAGCCTGGGCTTATAGCCACTCACAAGTGCTAGTCAGAGGTAGATGAGAGTGGTTTCGATTAGGGATGAGGAATCCTCTTCCTCCTTCCAAGACGGGGAATGGGGAGATTGCGTCATCCTGAACACTCTTGTTCTGTCTCTTCCTCCATCACAAACCCATTGTTTTTCACTCTTTCGACTAGCTTACATTCCTTCCACTACAGGTTTATGACACTATTGGTAAAAGGGAGGAAATCTGCCACCATCTTACCAGGAGATGTATATTTTCTCTGGGTGAGCTTTGCAGTACAGGGACTAAGGCAGACTCAGTAACTCATGGTAGATTCACACATAACCACTCTGGGAATTAAAGAAACAACTCAGCAGGGACAGAGTATGTCAGAGATGGAAAGGAATTACACATTTCTTCTCCAGCTGTAAAGGATTTCTGGGCTAGGATGCATTTCACTGGAAATACAGCTGATCCAGGGATAAATTATCTTTAAATATTAACCTGTTAATAACATACAATGGCTTGCATAAGCTGCTGGGCAAGACGCAAGTAGAACAACGTTAAATCTCACTGCTGCAGCCAGTCACTGGTCATCAGAGTCTAATGCTTGGTCTAATGCTTTGAGGGGCTGAGTCCCATGAGCAGAGGCCAGTAATGTACACAAACACCCCGGAGCAATGTGCGAGCAGTGATAAGCGGACAACTCCATGGGCTCAGGCAAGCAGGCAGATCCAGGCAGCAGGAAGACATGTCAGGGGCCACATAGCAGAAATAGTTATCCCCTCCAGGAGCTACCAAACAGGCTCATTTCTGTGGGCAGCAAAACATGAGTGCTTTCTCTGCAGGAATGTGCATGGAAGATGGATTAGGGACTATGAAGACACTAGAAACAGGCATGGAGGGCCCCACTACGAATGGCTGCAAAGTTCTCTGCCCTTCCTTGCCCAGGACCTGCGTGGGTTTTACTGGAGGAATAGTGTCCCAGGAAGAATTAGGCAGTGAGGTGAACCCCCTGGCCTTTTAATCACCCATTTGCTTATGCTTTTATATAGGGAACCCCTCTGACAGATGTCTGAGGTAGCTGATATCCCATGAGAAGATACATATCCAGACCTGCAGGCAAGACTCAGCTGATGCAGTTGAATAGTGCTGGAGCAGACCTCCTGCCCTCAGCCTATAGGGAGCAAAGAGATTTCCCAGTTACATCCAACATAACCCCTAGATCACAGCCTGGCTGAGCACCATGCAGCAGTCCAGTCAAGTGTTCCACAAGCAAACTCCTTAGCACCATCCAACATCTTCACTTGAGGGACATGAGCAGCCTTCTCTGGTGTACCGAGGTCTTCCTCTGCCACAGTTTCTGGAGAGCAGGAGAAGCAGCATCATCTGGAGCCTGGTGAGCTGCAGCCACACTCCCACCCAGGCAAGTCTGACCCTCCTTGGCTGAGATGAGCCAGCTCCATAGGGCCATGCTTGAAGTTGAGAGCAGAGCAATGCGGCAACAGGCTGCTATAGTACGGGAGAAAAGGCATTTCTCTCCATCCTGTCAGGAGAAGACAGCCAGCTGTGACTTATGCTCCCTGCTCCCATCCCCCAGGTTCATTTTCCACACAGCAGCTATTGATAAGGCCCTGAAAGAGCAGGAAGTTTCCCTGGCAGAGGCGGCTGGGCAGGCAGTGTGTGGTTGTACTGCTAATGAGCCTAAGTGGAGCACTCTGCTCAAAGGCATGAACAAGTTCCCAAGCTTTGACTGTACCATCAACGGCCTCCTGCTCACTGTGCCCAACTCAGCCCCACCTCATGGTCAAAGGGACACCTTCACCAGCACCACCATTAGATCTGTTTTATTCTAAGCAAAGAAGAGAAAGAGCTGCCAAAGAGGAGAGCAAGGGGCGGGTTGATGTTCAACCAGAGCAGGATTTAACAGCACAGGCTGTGCTGCATGCAATAGCAATGTGATGGTCATGGGGGAAATACTTGCCCATCTGTCTCTAGGAAATGTTGACTCCTGTGACCTGCTCTTCTACAGGTCAGACCCTCCACATTCTCACAGAGGGAATAGGAGCAGGTAGAAAGAGTGGTTGGGCAGGGAGGAGGTTTTCTCCAAGGTTAGGGAGAGGAATGTCTCTGGAGGCTGCAGGTAAGTTGCAAGCTCAGGGAGCTTCATGCTCCATTAGCCAAGCATCTGCAACAGCCACCCCAAAGTACTCACACTGCCAATAGCTGCAGGAGAGATCTTGCATTTGCAGCCCTCCAGCCTATGGTCCAGAGACAAAGCCCTGCCCAGGCTGCCCAAACTCCTTCTAAACCCCAAAATACTTCAAATGTGACTGTCACATGTTAACCCCGAGAGTGACCTCCTGATGGACAGAAGTCCTTGTAAAATGCCTTTGGAAGTTCACCAGGCTCTCTGTGTTTTCATTTCTTGGACAATGGTTAATGTTTGAAGCAGAAACCCGAGTAATTTTCCTCAAACACCTGAATGGGAAAATCTGAGCCTCAGCCAGGTCTAATTGGAAAAAAACAGTAGAAACATGGATAAAGCTTTGAAAGAAGTGTCCAGCCCTAAGACGTGTTTGCCTGCTCTGGTGGTTGATCTGTCCTCTCAACATTTGGGACAGGATTTGTCCCTTTGAACTTTACATTTCCCTTCTGCAGCTGTCTGCTTGAGCTGAACATCTCAGCAACCTTAGGCATCCAAGATGTGGCTTGTGATCCAGTGGGAACCTAAGCTCAGATGTACCCATCTCCACTACAGAGATTTAGGTAAAGTAATTTCTGCTTTTGGCTTTCAGGTCTTGTGTCAAGTCAGACACCAGAGACTCACCAGATGATCTGAGTTCCATTTGAGTTCCAACTTCATGTGATCAAACCCCTCCTGCTTATATGCATATGCTAAATACCCCATCTGTACCAGCAGCACATGAGTGCACAGTTCCTCACACAGACACTGGCAATTGGAAATCAGAACCCAGCACAACCCTTCTTTTCAGCTGGCAGAAGCTCGATATCTAACTGTTTAGAAGGATAAATGACAATTTGGACCTTGGCTTTTGTAAATTGCCTTGAAAACCTCTGCAAGTAATTAAAGCATTTAGTCATAAAATTGTTTAAATAGGGTTTTGCATGTGTGTATAATTGTATTCAGTTTAAATTTCCTCTGTGTTTACCCCTCCAAACATCCTTCCACACTTTTCTCTCTTGAAGGAAATGAATGTTGTGAGGTCTGGGGTACAAGCTCCTCATCAGAGAAAGAGGAGCAGGCTCATTTTACAAGGTGAACACTCCTATCTGCATGGAAACATCTCTGCAGTCAATAACATCAGGGAGAAGAATGGCAAAAAAAGACGGTTAAACCAAGATCTTCAAAGTTGCAAATACTAATCAGAGTGCTTGAAAGCTGCAGGAAAACTTACACGAGAGAAGCAAACACCACTTCATTGTGGGAAACGATTTCATTAAACAGGCACAGTGAGACAGTTACTCATTTGTGTTAATGGAGCAGCATCCTTTGTTCGTGTTCAGTCCCCCTGATTCCCTGCTCACAATGTCCTATTTAAGCCCTATTAATTCACTGTGAAGCCTATAGGAAGGATTCATTGCTCATCCCTGCTGTAAGGACTCTCAACATCCCTGATAGTGAAAGGAAAAATCAAAACAGGAGCTGAATGTGCAAAATCAGCAGAGGGAAAACTGGAAGGTGAAGAACAGAGCCTTGGAGAAATCCTGGTGGTTGTGCCTGAGCCAGGAATTCACCCTCTGAGAACCTCTTCATGGCAATTACCTGACTGTATAAATCAGGGCTCCTGCCTCTGGGGGCTCCTCGAAGGCCAGAAAGGCAGGAAGAATGCTGCACAAAGGATTCAGGTCCAGCCTGGACCAGTGCTTGCCCCGCAGGTATTTATCACTGTTGCAATGCTGATTACCTAATTGCACGGATCAACACCTTTCCTCCAAACCCTGTGGGAGCAACAGGATCAATTTGCTGCAAGAGATTTCCCCCAGCAGCAAGAGCTGCATTTTGGTACTTGGAGGAAGCCAGACCCACACGGAGGGATTTCTGTCTGAAACCACAGCTGATGATTTGATATTTGGGCAGACAGTGCCACCAAAAGGAGGCGTGATAAACTACCCAGCCTAGAAATGCCTTTTGCGATGCTTTTGGAGCACTTGCCGTGATTACCCTCCCTCCACAGACCTCTGCTTTGTTCCCCCATCAGCTCCTCAGACTTCAGTGCATCCTCCTCTCCCAGAAACACACCCGGCCCTCCTAAGACACCAAGGCTGAGAAATCAGTTTCAGTTGTTCGGCTAAGAGAGATATCTTTTTAGCCAGGCGCCTAAGGATTTTTCCAGCCTTATACATTCCAGTCCTAATCTTAGAAAATTACTTGAATGTTAAAATGCAAGACATGGAGAAATTCTATGAGAGTTTTTGGATTCCCCTATGTCCTGCAAAACAACACTTTATCGTGATTAACTGGAATTCTTTCTTCATTTTGTTTCAAAGCAGGCACTACCCACAAGAAATTAAACCTTTGAGAGTTTGCCTGGATCTCTAAAGTAACCATCACCATACCTGGGATGCAGCTCAGATGCTAAGCCTGGTCCCGGTCCATGGTCTGACTCCGGTCCCGAGCACTGTGGTTGAGACCCAGCCTGGATCTGCCTGACAGGGGCAAGGGACTTCACTTCCCATCAAGCTGATATCACAACTGCAACTTACTCTGAAGTTAATGAGAGGACAAAATAACGGTCTCCATTTGTAGCGGAACATGGATTAAAGCGTTTCTCTGAGTTCGTTTGCTCCCAGCTTTCAGTGCCGGGTGGCTGCAGAGGGTGCTGTTACCCAGCGTACACCACCGCTGGAATGGGGACTCCACCGAGCAGGACGGACCATACTCGGTAAAGAATTCCACGGTTAGGATGCCAAGTCAAGCTCTGCACAGCCCTGCCTGCTACAACCCACAGACTGGTCTGAACGGGCCAAATGTGGCGAGTGCCCTTTAGAGTTGGGACTGTGACATTTTTACGTACAGAATACTGTTTTCTTCTAGTTTTCTGTTTTAACTTGTGGTTGTTTGGGGTTTTTAAAAATAATAGTTTCAGCATTATTTCTCTGGCTTTCTGCCTGTCCCTACCAGGAGGAGTAATGTCACAGGAGTCAGTCCAGAGCTGACTGAGTTTTGGTTACTGCTGCTGCATGAGGATGGGGAGGAATAGACACTAGAGAGAGAAAATCCTTCCAATGCAGTCTGGAGCTGTGTGGGGAGGAGGCTCCTTTTCCAGCCTCAGCCCCCCTCAGACAGAGCATATGGTACCCAGGCCTGACTCTCAAACCACAGGCATTTTGACTGTAAAAAGGCAGAGAAGACAAGAGAGAGAAAAGTGCTCCCAGTGAGGGACTTAAAGGGAATATTTCTAGTTCCCAAATAGACTAGTTCCCAAATTATCCCAAGATCATTCCACCCCATCCACTGCTGGTGCTCAGTGGAAAAACAGAGAAAAGTAATATAAAAAACTAGCCCAGAACTGTAAACTGAAACTTAGTTCAGTTTTATTATGTTTGTTTTATTACCCCATAGCTGCTCGCTGCTGCACTGTGGTTTCTTTAGCCCCTGTGATCCAAGCCTGTAGGTACCTTGTCTGAATGCGCTTTGACTTCATCCCATCACTCCTCAGGTACTCAGGCTCCATCAGCAGAACTGCTCCACAGCAAAGGTCCTGGAGAGCCTGGAGGGAAATAGCTGCAGCAATCAGTGCAATTAGCAGCGTTAGTGCTGTTAGCACACACACATGTTGGGGCCAGGATTGAGCCACTCGAGCTGCTGCTCCCCCGGCACAGACCTACAGTGAGGATCCTTGCCTGTCTTGTCTCCTTTCCTTTTCCTTGTATGTGTTTTATTTAACTTCAGAGTTCCTCAGTGGTCCATAAGAAGCATCATCCATGTCTCTGTCCCTTCTTTCCCCCAGGAGACAGCAGCAGTGATTGCTGGAAAAGAAAGAGAGCCATTTGTGGTTTTCTACCCAACTATTTCCTTACTAGTGATTCGAGTGCCATGATTTCCCTTTCGCTCCTTCAGTTTTCAGTAGTTCCTTCTCCTGTCCGTTTTCTGTGATAACTCAGTCTGAGAAACATCTGCACCCCATTAGGAGCAGCTTTGGGTACATAAAGCTGAGCACAAAGGGTAAAAACATGTTTGATGGCCGAGTCACGCTCTCATCCAGGAAACAATCCGGCAATCCGCACAGGGTCTCTGGGGTACCCAAGCTGAAAAACAGGCTCGACCCTTATTTCTAGCACATCACTGAAGCTACTTGCTCTGTTAAAACACTAAAGCTGCTGCGAATCATACCTAGAGCATGAAGAAGCTGATGTCGTCTTTGTCACCTAGCATTGTCAGCTTCCTTTTCAATAAAATAACCTGGTGAAGTGCCATCATAGTGTCACCACTTAGAGAGAGGAGCTTTATACCCCATTTCTGGCAGCCACAGCAATCAGCTTTGCTTGATGCTTTCTCAAAAGCTGGGATAAATTGATGCTAGAAATCTGAGTTTTTGTCAAGGGGCTTCAGGTAGATCTGATTTGGGAAAATTGAGGGCTATTGGGCAAATCACCCATCAGACCGCAGTGATTTGCCGGCTGTGCTTCATGGTTAATCTCGGCTGTGTATCTGAAATTAGCACAGTGCTTTCCAAGGACTGCAGGCCCTAACTGGATACATCTCCATTGGACTCAAGTCCTGAGCTCCCCCTGAGCTGACCAGCTCCTGGGGGTGATTTCACACCCCATCTGCCAGCCATGGTGGCACGCTCTTTGCCATCTTTCCACAGGAAATCCAGAGTGACCCTCAGTTTTGGTGGGCTTCAGGATTTTTCTGCTACCTCCTGATGCTCCATGGCCCCTGTCTTCTCCAGATGACCAGCACACTCCCCAAGAGCTCACCTCCCCTTTCTCCCAGCCTGTTTTCTCTTCAAGCATTCCTGGTTTTCCTTCTCTTTCAAGGAACAAGCAGAAAGAACAGTGTTTGGTGGCCATTTGAAGATGTATTTTTCCATCTGTAAGCTTCTATTTTGAGGCTGTTCTGATTGTGAAGTTCCTTCCATGCCCATTACTGTCCACAGTAGGCTCATTGCTGGCTGCTGCAGGCCTTGCTGGTGGGTGAACTTCTGTGTCCTTCTCACCCTTTGCCAGGCTGGATGTGGTTAGCCCTGGTTTTCCAGACACTAGGCCATTTCCATCAATTCCTGAAGAAAACTCATAATTTCACATAGAACCTGTTTGTGCTTTCTCTGTCCCCTCATGGTTTAACACCTTACTTTGGAAAGCCTGACTCTAAGGTTGAAGTCTTTGCAGGCTGAGCAGTCTTTATGCGCTGATTTTCTTAGTATTCACATGAATGTAATCGCAAGATTCATGTTCCCACTTTCAAGTGAAAGCACAAAGAAATCGTATGCAGGGTTCAGGCATATCTGGGGAGGGGAATAAGATACTAAAAAAGTGGGAAATATGTTTAATGCTGCCTATTGCTGCAGCTGGCAGCACGATGCTGAGAGGCGGCGGGAGATTCCCCCAGCTTTAATAGCCAGGACTTAGATGGATAACTAGAAATAAATCAAGACACTCACAGACCAGAGCCAAATGGTTTGCATGGTGTAGGGAGAGGATCATGGCTTGGGAAGCACAGTGATTAATTTGTTTTCATAGAGCAATTACCAATTAATCATTTGGCTAATGATGCTCTATTATGAATTAGTTATAAACACGCTTCAGCCCAATTATAAGGATTCAACTACATCATTTATTGAACATTTATTCTTCCAAAAGGGCTGCACAAGACTTTGTTTTAACTGCTGAATGCATACATCTAACTGGAAAATGCACACATTTAAAGTCCCTGCCTGCTAAATGTGCCTTCAATTACACCCTGTTTTAATTAGGAGGCTCAGTGGTGTATCCATGGCTGAGCTTGACCTCGGTGTTAATGCCGGTTATTTAAGTGTGGAATCATTCTTTTACATCAGATCCCTTTTCCTGAAAATGTTGGTATTTAAGGGGTTTTTTTACTTCATCAGATGAGGGGGCCTAAAATAAACATTATTCTCTGGGCTGACACATGGCAGCATTAGCAATGAGTTGAAACTAAAATTGCACATAATATGCTGTTTAGAAGAATGTCCTCAAAGTTGCTGCAGAGAATACCGGCTGTACATAGCAGACTAATACCGCACAATTCAAGTTCCCCCTTGAGGGTACATCTGCCAGATATAAATATTAATGAAAGGGAATTGTGACAGAAAGATAAAGATTCATTAATCATAATTATGATCCAGCATCAGGTGCTAACAGGGCAGCTGCTTGGAGCGAGGTGCCGTCACCTTGACCTAGCACACACGTTCGTGAGGATGCCGTAAGAAAATGAGGTCTTCAAAGGAAGCAGTGAGCATGCTGCTGCAAGAAGACATGTGTTTAGGGAGCAAATCCTAAGCTCAGTGGCTCTGGGTGTGAATCGGGTTCCCAGGAGGATGTGGTGGGACAGGGGTGGACCTGGGCACAACCTTTGGGTTAAGCAGGCAGCACCTCTACCGCTGTCTCAGCAGTGCCGGAGTGGCTCCCTCTGCTTTCCCCTCTGCTTTCTCTTCTGCAGACAGGACTCATGCTGGCAATCACTCCACTGTCTAGGGAAAATAGAGTCAGAGAAACCAGGAAGAGCTGCAGCTCCCCTGCTCCGGTGGGATATGGAAGATTTCACAAACTTTCCCATCTGACACGTTGTTCAAACACCCTGCAGCTGTCAGATCCCTATTGTTCAGGTTTATATTGTGCTGGGGTTTTTGATGTCTCAGCCATTGCAGAGCTTTGGAGTGGGAAAGAGAGAGCACTGCCTCCTCTGAGCTGATCCTGCTTCCCAGCCAGGTTGGTGTCTATTTTCACAGCCCTCTCTCTGTTCAGCCAGGCAAGATTAACTCCTCACTCTCCACCACATTCCTTTTGCACTGCATTTGCTGCCAGTCACCTTCAGACCTTAATCCAGTAAGAATTTCCATTTTAGCTGCTGGCATTCGATAGTTTTCTCAGTACTAACCATTACAGAGTGTGCTTACTCCTTGGTGCAACATGAGTAGGTGCCTCAGCTTCATCTCAGACCACAGGCAATCTCCACACAGGTTGCTGTGCCCCATACAGTAACTGATGCACGAGAACACCATGCACAGGAGGTAGATGCTCAGGAAAGCAGAAACACAAGTCATTCCCCTGCACAGTGTATATATATATATTCCAAACATTAGCTTGGAGAGTCCCTCAGCTCAGGTGATCCTGTGGTAAGGCTGTCCCGGAGAATTCATTTCTCCATTTATATTTACCAGTAGCAGAAACTAGCCCAAGGACACCAGCCTCGATAAAAGACTGCTAGCTAAAATACATAGCACATGCATTTTCCCACATGTGAGACTCTAATGGTTGCTGCAGAAGTCAAAATAAAGACTACATAACTTGGATCAGGTGCTAGAGTTACCCACACCTGCAAATCCCATCAGCTTGCATTCCTGGGAAAGGCAAAAGTGCCCCCAGCAGCCTGAGAGCCTGGTGGGAGTTAATGAAAACTGGTAGCGTTGGGGTAGGGACAGATAGATTTATAGGGGATTAGGTAGGGCAATGGGCTATTTGTTTCTTCATCATCCATTCCCATCTGTATCGTTAACTGAGAAAAGATTATGGACATGCCCAGCCTGTGCCTTCATCACGGCCCAGCTTTTAATGTTTTGGGGAACAGCTGCTGTGGGCAAACACTTCACTTGGGTTCCACACACAGTTCATAGAATCACAGACTGGTTTGGGTTGGATGGGACCTTAGAGCTTACTCAGTTCCATCCCCCTGCCACGGGCAGGGACACCTTCCACTAGAGCAGGTTGCTCCAAGCCCCTGTGTCCAACCTGGCCTTGAACACTGCCAGGGATGGGGCAGCCACAGCTTCCCTGTGCCAGTGCTTCACTGCCCTCACAGGGAAGAACTTCTTCCTAATATCCAATCTAAATCTACCCTGATTCAGTTCTGGTGTGAACTAAAATATAACTCTAGATACATACAGATATATGTCTGTGTGTCAGGATAGACTCATCAAATCTGTTTGATGACCCCAGTGTGATGGGGAGCACAGCTTCTTCCCCTCCTGATGCACCAACTTCCATGTGGATTACTGGAGTTTGCATCTCACTTCTTCACTCCTTTGTATTTCCAGTTATTCCTTCGTATGATCAGTATTCAGCACAGCCCTCAGGCACTTCAACCTACCCCTCTCCTGCAGAACACGGTTCCTGATCTGATGTGGTTCCTAAATTGCACTGGCAAAACAAAGAAGCCTGGATTAGATTTTCTCAGCAGGTAATCTGAATGGTCCCTGTCAGCAGACTCACTGATGATGTGTGTGTGGGTATTTGTATTGCAGGTATATTCAAGGTACTCTTTAATCACTCACTGTAAATACAGCCCTGAATGGAAGCCAAGTTGTTTCACAGAAATGAATCACTTCTATTCCTCCTATCACATTGTTGGGAAAGGACCTGCTTAAGCTGCTTTGTTTAATGCTGGCTTCTGCTCCTCTCTGATAAGTGCTGCTTGCCAAAAGCTTCGTTTCTAACAGAGTTCAAAGTAAAGTTATTAAGTCATATACGTTGACGTAATCAGGATTTGGGAGAGGAAGGAGAGCTTAGCTGATCATGGTCCTTGGGGAATGATGCACACCAGTACAGTTAAACATTGGTGAGCTAATTTTCTCCCTGAAACAGCATCTGATGGGGTTCAGGTTTATGAAGGGAACATTGCAGCCTGCTGCTCTGCATCAGATGGGAAGATTTGGAGGCCCAAGCCCCCTCTTGCAGAGGCTGAGGCAGTTTTCTTGTCGATTTTAGGAAGCTTTGAGTCTAGATCTTAAAGCCTGAAGTGTTTTACTAAAGAAGGCCTCTCGTACCTGTTTTCAGAGACAAATTCCATACCCTGCAATGTCTGTGTGAATCATTTTACTGACTTCAAAGTAGATTTTTCCCTAGGGGTACACAGATTAGCAAATTCTGTGACTAAGTCCTTTCCCCACTCTCCAAATGAAATCTAACATCAGCTCTTGAGAAAGAGGAACCTGCGTTATAAGAAATCCCTAAAGACAGTGATGGTCATCACCACTTTTGTTATTAAAGGGCATATTTTACTGTGGTTTGTTTGGTTTGGTTTATGAATTAGGTTTGTGACTTCATGAGATTAAAAGCTTAAATGGGATCAATGAAGACTACACAGCATGCATCAAAGTAATTGAGGATTGTTTGTCAAACTCCAGAGGGCCACTAGTATGGAAGGACTAAAGGTTTAGAGCAATAACTATGAATTTTTCAAATAGAGAGATGAAAGGAAATACATTATCGGTACACAAGGCTGAACGCTGTTTATTTACAGATGACTAGGACCTCTCTTGGAGTAAAGGCACACGATGTCCTCTCTAAGGTAGCAAGCTGATCCATCTGCTGTCTGTGTACAGGATGTTTACTATGAGGAAAAGTAATAAAGGAGCATAAGCCTTTGAGAGAAACACAGAAGCTTCCAACACTGCCCTCCATCCTTTCCTTTTTACCTCTCAGCAAGGCTGTGTGGAAAATACATTAAAATCATGAGTTTTGTTCAGCTCTGATTTCCAGATGGCAGCGGATGATATGATATTTTCCTGCTTTTGATTAAAATTAGGCTTTTCTGATCTGTAAAGGTAATGCTTGTAATATTCTCATCTCCCAAATCCTTGATTTCTGATGTTTGCTGTTCCCGTAAATTATCAAGTACAGGCAATAGAAAGCAGCTAATTTCTGTCTAGTGGAAGTCAGGCAGATTTGTGGACTTGGTACAACATAGTTTAAACTATTTTAATAGACCAAATTTATGGAAATGCTGAATTTAATATTCTCAGAACAAATCACACCTGCTTTCCAGACAGAATTCCTTCCCTCCTCTGCCTGATCCCTTGAGTTTGGATAATCTCACTATATTTTGCATGGCTTGCTTTCAACATACCCAAGAACCAGAAGCTATTTCATGCAGCCTGACTTGGTTCATCCAGAGTCTGATTCATCTTGTTTTCCAGTGAGGAGGTGGCAGAATGATACCGAAGTGCCCGTGGGGATGCAGGGATGCAGAAGGCATGCCCAGAGAAGCTGTGGCTGCCCCATCCCTGGCAGTGTTCAAGGCCAGGTTGGACACAGGGGCTTGGAGCAACCTGCTCTAGTGGAAGGTGTCCCTGCCCATGGCAGTGGGTTGGAGCTGGATGAGCTTTAAGGTCGCGTCCGACCTAAACCATGCTGTGATTATATGATTCGTTCTATGATTCTATGTGAAGTAGCTAAATATGATGCATTTTGCTTCTACAATTGCCAAGAGAAAATAGGTAACACTGGTACATTTAGGCTATGTGTAATCATTACAGAAGCACTCAAAGATTAACTAAATGGTTGGAATAAACACATCATTTTGAACAGAAAGCATCTACGCAGAGAGCGGGAATGGGAAAGAGCTGTCTTTTATCAACTTGTGTGGTGTCTCAGAGAGGTGGCATAGTTGGCAGTAAGAAGAGTGTGTTGCAAGATTTCACAATTGCAAAGGAAACACCGAGCTGACCTTTTTATATTGGTCAGATCCTCATCTGGTGTAAATGGGTCGAGATTTACCAAAGCCAAGTAGTTCCTGGATGCTGTTGCCCAGTTTTCCAGAGTCAACACTGAAGTTTTATAGAAGCTCATAGTTGCACATATTAAAGTAATCAAGAATATTACTGACCGTGTGAGTGAAATGAAGACAGACATAATGGAAATGTGCTCACAACATTTTATTGACAAAGAATTGAAATACAAATGGGTTTTTCCTCCTGTGTATGACTGTGCACACAGTAACCAGGTCTAACAGATGCCATTAATACAATGGAAGGATTGTAGTGGAGGGGAGAGGTAAATGTATTTCCCAATCCTTACTGGAAATTATGTCTCTGCTTAATTCCTCCAAGCAGCTTAGATTTAAATAATTCTCTCTTTTTTTTCCCATTGGCCATTCCCCATAGCTGCACATCTCTCAAGTGAGCATCTAGCCTTTGGGATTAGCCACAGAAAAACACAGTTCTCTTCCTCACTCTCCTCCTTCAGGATGTTTTCTACGGCAACTTCATCCGGATTCCCCCAAATAGTCACTTCCTTTGCTGCTCTCTGCTGTCTTTACACAGTCTGGATTACCACTTGTTGAGAAGTATTTTCACTCCACATTCATGCAGATTTTCATGCTGTTGTAGGTTTCAAGAGCTTCTTTTCACGCCTGCTTTGACTCAGTCTTTCACTGGCAAAGACAACCCCCCTGCTTTGTTCTCAGCACACCAAGCAGCTGGAACGGAGACTCCAAATATCTATTTCTCCCCCGTGTCCTCCTTCTTTGTTCTCCAAAGCTTCCATCCCGGTGAAGGACCTGTCCTCTAGAACTGGGTCGGTGCAGAGCTCTCCCTCTGTCTGGTAGTAAGGGAAGTACCCACTGAAGCCAAAGAGGTGGTCCAGACCTGGCAGCCCACTGGGGAAGTAGCTGGTGGACAGGCAGTGTGCAGTGGTGCTGTCTCTTAGGAGCTGCTGCGCTGGTGGCTCTTCATCGGTCATGGGAGAACATACCCTCTTGTCCAACTCCAAACTCAGTGGGGTAGTCTGAAAAACACACGTACAGGACCAAGAGCTAAGGTCTCAAGTGCATGAAAAAGCAGTGAGGACACATTGGAAACCATGCTGCCTTTGGTGTCGCAGCAGCCACCCGCAGCAATGGGACAGGTCATCCAGAGCCAACAAAGCAGGAGCCTGGGGTCCACAGGGTTGATTCCAGGGACAGGGGCCTTGCCTCAGGTATCTCTTCCTTGCAGGTAGCTCTGCTCCTGCATTATGTTTTCAGAGCACAATTCACTGTTTTGTTCTTACGGGCCTAATTTTGGGGAAGTGTGGTGTGAGATGTTCCCACTTCTCTTCCCCCTTTCCTACCTGTTTCAGAAACATTAAATACATACCTAATTTGCAGGTATTTAACCCAATTTAACCACATAGACTTTGAAACAGTCCATGCAGGGTGACAAGCTCCCATGATAGAGGGAACCGATGTGCCTCACTCAGACAGCAGGGACATCCCACCACACATATCTAAAGGCAGCTGCACGGGCTCCCACTCTTGCCTTTGGCTTATTTTGTTTGGGGTTTTTTCCCCTGGTTATGTCTGTTCCTGCCCTGAAAGAATGTGTTCATGCAAAGTCACTGCTTGCACAAATTCTGCGTTTCTTTGTGCATGACCTCCACTAAAGGAACATGCAATAGCAACACATAGCACATCTCTATGTCTGATTCAGCTACAGCAAAGCCCCAGGGCAAGCAGGAGGTAACAAGGCTGGTGGGGTCAGTGCTCCCACTCCCTGACTGTGCAATCTCAGGGAGCAATTTAGCAATTGCCCTTGAAACTTACTGACTCAGCATCTCCTTCGCTTTCATCTTTCCCATCATTATCAGGCCTTTTTTCCTCTACATTTAATCCATGTGTGAGTGGCTGGCCAAGAAGCTCTTCATATGTTCTGTAATATGGAAAATATCCTGTGGAGACAGCTGAATAACTGACTTTCTCATCCTGTTTAGTGTCAACCTTGCCTTCATCGAAGCTTTCTTCTGTTTCTGTGCTGATGTGAGATGCAGGGAGGAAAGACGGGCTGGTTAAGAGGTGAGATGTTCTGTAGTAAGGCAGGTACGAAAGAGCGAACACCAGGTAATCTGGGAATGAGTGGTCATTGCAAAGCAGGAGTTTGGTATGCAGGTCTTCAGGACTGTCCCTGGTTAACAGGACATGCTCCCAGACTCCTGGGCTGGATGGTGGGGGAGTGGTTTCATCCCCTGTCTCCAGATCTCCTGGAAGCTCCTGAAAGAAATTAGTATTTGATAAAATTATATTTGATAAAATTAATATATGATAAAATTATGCTATTAATGGACCAGAGCCAATAACAAAATCAAGCACCAATGTTAATCTGTTCTGTTGTCCACTCAGGGACATCAGCACTGCTAAGGGGTAATGAGGCCAATTAGAAGAGAGGATTGTAAGATTTCACATAATCTTTCAGCTCTTTTTGAGTCTTGAAGTTGTTTCTGATGTAGGGTTTTCAATTAAATTTAAATACCAAGTTAGTTTCTATGCTTTCAAGCAGTCTTTAGTAGTTCACACAGGAAAAAGATGAGATTTCATGTTTTCCCTGTGTTGATAAAGAGCAGCAATAACCAGGCTTCAGAAATAAAACCCCAGGCTCCATGTCCTGCTACCTGATTTTGTATAGACTACTGTTTGGCACTGTATGAAACCATGGCCCACAGAGGCAGCGTTTGTACCTGATTTGAGGTTAAACTTACATCTGATTTCATGAGCTGCCTGGGTAGATTCCAGAGCAAAGAAATGGGACTCCCGCAGGCTTGGGCTATTTAGGGTGATTTATGGCCTCCTGAGAATCTTGGTACATCAGCAGTGCTTGTGAGCATTCTGGAAATGGAAGAACATTAACATTGGGTAGAGCCTGAAAAGAAATAGATCTGTAGAACCCTTTTCCCCTCAAGGTATTTTCTTTTTGAGCTTTCCACACAACCAAAACTGGCATATGCAATTCAAGTCTTTAAAAGAGTTTGGAATTGATGTTTCAATTCAACTCTAGTTTTATCTCTGTCTTTATTTGAGAAACTAATGTATCAGATCACCAGTATTCTAAGACACTGTTTCACTGGAAAAAAAAGGCCATGTTGCTGTAATAGATGCACACAAATATTTTGCTACTAGAAAAATTGTCTAGCCCTTGGCTGTTTGGTACTCTGGTGCTGCTAATTCCCCATCCCCATTGACTTTTCTCTGCCTTTTTTCTTATCAAAGACCTGTCTTTAAGTTATTTTGTATTTTGAGGATGTCTAACCAATATCTCATTCAAATGGGCCTGAATCTACACTTTAGGTAACATAACTACAACCCATCTGTTTTACATAGTGAGAAAAGGGTGTTTTTATAGTTACCAAGTGCCCAAGAAGTGTCCAGGAAGGGAAAGCCCATGGGGAGAGCATCATTCTGTGCCAACCTGGCTGCCTTGGTGACGGGGTTCCAGGGCAGCATCACAAATGGGGGACACCCCACCCACCCCAACTCGCTGCTGGCAGAGCCATCCCCTTCCTCCTCCCCAGTACAGTCTTATGGGCATCCTGGGTTTACTGGGGTGCTCACAAGTGTCCTGGCTTCTTTCTAAAGAAGCATCAGTTCCCTTTATCCCTGCCAGTGAGGTACCAAACTACTGAGATAAGCCCTAACAAACCAGCCAGCCCCTTCCTCCACCTTGTCCTTCACTGGAAAAGGTGACCCAGTTTGATGGACTCCCAACCAAGCAACCAGCAGCCAAAGTGACACATTCAAAAGAATAAATTTCAACAGAAATAGCAGCAAATGAATTCATTTTTATCTATTTTCATACTAATCACTGCAAAGACAGTGATAAGTAAAAATTTCATTTCACCGTGGCATAATAATGCATCTCCCTCTGGTTTATAAGCATAGAGGAAATCTCAGGAATGCCTCCGCTGTGCTTTTTAAGGCATTTTCAAAGCCATGTATTTCCATACTTAAAAAAAAAGTATATCCTGTAAATATATAGAGACAAAGACTTCCTGGAATTTCACATGGGAATAGTTATCATCTATTTCCCTCCATTCAGGCTTAAAATATTGTTTGCTAAATGACAGATGATTTTTCTTATTACTGCATCACCATGTATCTATTTCAGTGTTTAACTGGCAAGTGTAATAGAGCGGAGCAGCTCCTCTGACAGTACATTAAAAATGCTCATAAATACCCGGGTAATCGAGAAATTCAGAATAAGATTCATTCCCACATAGCATTTGATCTATTTACTGAAATTCCAGGGCTCTGAAGCACAGGAATGATTTTGAATGGACTATATTATTATTCATCCCATTTATAATCCTAGTTGCTGCCTGCAGTAGAAAGTGGTTTATTATAATGTGATTTCTCAACTGTATCAGTATGATATACCAGCAGCTAATGAAGTGTTCAGGCACCCAAAACCTCAGCTTCATTGAAATTCATCACCACAAAGATCCTGCCAGAACTAATTGCTGTCAAGGCTGCTTATGCATATGTCTTAGTTTCATTTCACAGAATGACAGAGCTAATGCTGGTACAAACCAAGGTAACAAACCCCTCCAGCCTACAGCACAGCACAGCACATGGCAGGAGGTTTCTTCAGTGAGCTGACCTTCCTGCAGGGCCAAGAATAGTCTGAGGATTTGGATACTTTTTTTTTTCCCCTTTAAATTGAAGTATGACATTTATGTCATACAGAGACAAGGGGGAATGGGCTTAAACTTAAACAGTGGAGATTTAGGTTAGATATAAGGAAGAAATTCCTTATTGTGGGAGTGGTGAGGCGCTGGCACAGGGTGCCCAGAGAAGCTGTGGCTGCCCCATCCCTGGCAGTGTTCAAGGCCAGGTTGGACACAGGGGCTTGGAGCAACCTGCTCTAGTGGAAGGTGTCCCTGCCCGTGGCAGGGGGTTGGAACTGGATGAGCTTTAAGGTCCTTCCAACCCAAATCAGTCTGGCATTCTATGTGCAGAGGAAATAATGATCGAGTATTGGAGGGTCTTAAGGAAAAGATGGGGAGGTCTCTGCAGCCGCCAGTGCACTCTGAATCATTGGGCTTTGGGCTAGAGAAGGACTCAAAGACCTGGAGTTTGAAGACAGGAGAAGGCAGGGATGAGCACCAGCCCCTGAGGTGTCCCAGCCCCCCATGCACCCCTGGGCACCTCCAGCTACCGCTGCCCTTGCAGTCTCCCTTGGCTGATCCTCTTCATGCCCCCAGATCCATACCCACACCCTCTTCCCAAGCTGTGAATGTTCTTTTACAAACTGAGCATGTCTTTAAAGTTACATTTATGGCAAAATAAAAAGGCAATAAACACAATTTTCCAGGAAGAAAAGGGAAGGGAATTTCTGAGCTCAGAAGTTTGTGAACCCCAAGACTGCTTGAACAGATTTGCTGAACAACTCGATTTACATAATGTTTGCATTCCTGTTTCCAAAGTCAGCCTACGCAGATCGCTCCAGATACGCCTTGCCAAAATACTTGGGACTGATCCAAGGGAATGATCTTGAGTGCTGCAGGTGGGTTGTGGACCCCCGAGAGGTGCCGGCAGTGTCAGGGAGTTCACTAATTACAGCTCATTATGGCTTGTGGGGGAAGGATGCTCTCAGCACGGCAAGTCAGGGTGCTTTAGCAAGACACCTATTCAGACACCTCCTGCTGTGAGCAAGGTGATGGGAGCTTCCATTTCAACCTTCTGGAGTTACATTTTGCTGCCGAGATCGGTGGGAGCAAAGCTGCCCTTTCATGGAGCCTTTCAGTGTTTTCCATCATGATTTCCCTGCAACTTGGCCAGTCAGCTTCAACAAAGACAACTTTTATTATCTTACTGAAAAGCCTGGATGTGCTGGTATGTTGTGCTTGCTCCATACACATTTTCAAGCATTAGTCATGCCATAACATCTGCTTTTTATTGGTAATTACACTATCCCCATTTTAATAAGAGGTAACTCTTAAATTTCTCATAAAATATATACGACTCCAGGGAAAGAAGGTGAAAGGTTTTGCAAGCCTCTCACAGCCACAAGACCGAAATGAGTAGAAATAAATCCTTTCCGAGCAGAACTGGTCCAGCCACTCACGACAGCACGTCCAAGGATGTCTGTGCAAGTCACCATCCCCGTTTCTCCTAATTGTTCATGCTCTGCAGAACAGACCTGCAAAGTCTGTGCACCGTGGCCCTTCTGGGTGCTATTAATGTGCTCAAAAATGGGGACCTGGTCCTAAAACTGCACGTACACAGAGACCCCCTCCTGGGTGTAACTCAACTGGAATTAGTTTGAAGGGGGTTCTGTGAGATCAGGTCTGAACTGGGGAACAGTAAAAGTTTGTGGGCTGTTTCCAAGTGTTTTAGACACTTTAGAATTGCAAATAGGTGTCCAGGTTAATGGACCGTGGCTTGTTTGTATTCATATTTATGGTAGGCTCGGTAAAAACCGAGTTGAAATAGTGTACCTGAAAAATGAGTAACAGCTGAAGTGGAAGACCAATATCCAGATAAAGCATCATGAATAAAACGGTTTGGGGCTCCACTGAAAGCTTTCCAGTTTGATATTTCCCACTGTTTCCCTGTAGGTAAGTGCTGCCGTGCTGCTTTGGCAATGTGAGAATTGGGATCTGTGGTTCCATAGTGTGTTTCCAGGGATTTTTCCAGCGATTCTGGATAAGGCAGTGACAAATGACACTTCTGCAAGGTCATCCCTAAATCTTTGAAAACCAGGGAGCTTTTTCAGTGGCTCCTGCCTTTCAGTGAATACCAGCAGCCAAGCCCATATGGAGCATTGTGTGCTGAGCTCATTGTTGATGCAAATGCACACCACTAGTTTTGATTAAGAACAAAATGCAGAATTGACTCGAACTGCTTTTTTTTTTGGTTGTTTGAAAAGCTTCAAGCCTCTCATTATCATCAGGGCTTCTTTCAGGGCAGGAAATGGGAATTTCTATAAAATAATGCTGAGAGGCACAGGGTGAAGTCAAAGAACATTCATGTTCCTAATGAACATAAGGATAAACACGCAAAACAAATCCAGGGATGTTCAACTAAACGTTTGGGGGCATGTTATGGCATGTGGAGCATTTAAATTAGTCAATATATATTAAGCAGCCCTATACACAAATGATAAAAGGACAAAGCAGTGGGTTTAAGAGAGCCCTTTTCCCTTTGCACAGTATCTCATATCTATCCTGAATGTGATTATTGCATTCAATAACCAAAGGGGGGTTGTATGGTGGTGTGCCTGGGTTGCATATTTTTCATGTGAACAAGGAGCTTGTTCCCGTGGTCCCATGGCAGCATTTGTAGCCCTGGGGTTACTGAGGTGGCATCAAAAAGGCTCTGTGTCACCTCAGGGCTGTTCTGCTGTGTTTGGAAATGCTGGTGCCTGGAGGGATGTGCTGGCTGCTGAGCACAGCCAGCACGCAGGTGGTCCGGCACCGCTTCCCATCCTCAGGATGTCCTCACTGATTGGAAAACCCTTGTGCCAAGGGCAACTGGAAAGTGGCAACCACATTCTTCTCTCTTTCAACACGCGAATGAATCTGGCCAGAGGCCCTTCATATTTATGGGGATTTAATCATAGCCAGGGCTGGCAGCATTCCTTACAAATCAGGGTGTTTGGTATTTCCCAGTGCCAGGCCAGGCTAACTCTGCATATGATACTGCAGGGTGGCTTTGTGTTTTCTGGGAGGAGGGAAATAAAGGGAAGGACATTTTGCCAAGGATGAAATTAAAAAGCCACATTGCAAAGACAAGCTCTCCAGAATTAGAAAACTGGGGAATTTAAGTTTCTTCATCCCTATTTCTCTGTGTGCCTCATCATGCAGATTTCAACGACAAACCGGCTCCTGTTTCCCTGTGTTGTCTCCCTGTATTGTTTCCCTGCCTTCCCAGGTCTGCAGTGAGCTGCTGCACGTGGAGTTCAGGTTCATTCGATGTGGCTGGAGAGAAGAACTGATTTTAAGGCACTGCTTTGCAGAGGATAAACTACCTGTAAGCAGGCAAAGGTCTCTGGGTTGGGTGGCCATTGATTTACTCTGCTTCTAGGTAACATTCTTGGGAAATAAATTGCCTTTGAGGCAGATACAAATGTGCCGGTTCTTCCAGAAATATCTTATAAGTAAGGAAACAAAAAAAATAGTGATCTTAAAATATATTAAAACCCTAAAAGCATTAATGTGAGGGAGATTAACTGTCCAACTGTTGGTGAAGTTGGTGATTACCATGTGCTGTCTTTACAGCAAATGTTCCCAGTGTGGGGGACCACATCCAGGAAGCAGAAGAAGCCCAAAGCAGGAAGCAGAGAGGGAGGATATGGTGGGGATTGGCACCATGAAATGTTCTTAAAACAAATCTCTCTCTGCCTTCACACTGGTAGGTGGCAGTGGAAAGAAAACTCATTGTGTGTTTCAAAAACAGGTCATCTTCAAGAAACATCACGGAAACCTTGAGCAGACATGAGCAAACAGCCCTGGGGGAGTCATTTGTCTTTGCTGTCAAGAGGAAAATTAAGGCTCCAGGGGACACAGAGGCTGGGTTTGATGGATGCTTGCAGCAGAAGGCAAGTGGGTCAGCATTCCTGTCCGCCACGAAAGCGGGTTCTTTCCCTGGAGAAAAGTGAGTGTATCAAGTGTACACCTGTGGGGAGGAGAGAGGGGATGGGAAGATAAATGACGGAAAGTCCCTAAAATGATAAGTGTCTCTTCTTGTTTGGTATTGACAGGAATAACCTCTCTATAAAAAGACAGAGTGGACCCCCATGAGCTGGGGCCTGGTTATTGCTGCAGGAGCATATCTCTGGGCAGATCTACATCTGGGTTAGTGGCTACATCTGCATTAGCTTTAGCAAGCAGGTCAAAGAAGCGGGTGTCCATACTAGATGTTTTCAGGGGGGATTGATCCAGGTACTGAGTGATCATTAATGACCCATGTGTTTTGGTGAGCTGGAGCACGTTATCTGGTCTCACATCCTCCAAAAGCCACCCAGTTTCTGTGCTGCAGCACCACTCCATGGTGCAACCCAAACTGCCATAAGTGGAGATATTTGCTTATAATTCTGGTCCTAATGACAAACCTTACATAAATAAATCTAGATACAGTACCTACTGGTTAGGAGAACATACCTGTGATGAGCAATGCTATGCAGCTCTGCAGCCCCCAAACCATACTGTGTGAGACCCAGCCCTGAAAAGGAAAAGAAGATGTCACAGTCAAAATCCAAGAAAATATTGCCCTTTCTATATCCTTGTATATCCAAGCAAGAATCTTGTCATCCTCTTAACATACTCACACACACATAGAAGATATCTCCTGTTTAATACTAGATCCATTTTAATGGATAGTCACACCTCAGTCAGCTGTGCAGTATGTATTTCTACTCTGAAATAGAATTTGACTCCTATAAGCCACCTATTTCAGTCAGTGAGGATGTGGTGAATCATGCCACTAGTTTTATTGAGGTTTTTTTCTGTTTTCTAATCAGATTCATTTCAGCCACAAACCACAGTATCTGGTGATTAATATTCAGCACGTTTCAGCTGAACAATCTGTGGTCTTGGGTTACTAACATAAAAAATAAGATAAAAAGATTCTGATAATATTTCAATATTGATAAATGCCAATGTTGGAAAGAAGCTGAAGACAGGCTCCGAGTCTTGAGGTTATCTTAAATAATTCTTAATTAGAGTTTCTTCCTCTACTTTTTCAGTTTAGACATTGAGGATGTCCTGATGTCTTTAAACTTACTTTTCCTGCAGTTCTCACATAATCATGGGCTGCAGGAGGGGGGAAAGCACCACATATAATGAGATATACTAGTAAGCTGCAAAGTTTGGCAAGCACAGAGAGCTCTAAAGAGACTCAAGGTGTTTATAGACATTTCAGCCATGATAGATCTTAAAGTTTAGGCTTTAAATTCTCAGCATCTGCAGCTGTTTCTGAGCAGGTAAAGAAGAAAAGGTACCAGTGACACAGGGAAAGAATGGCCTGGACCCTGACAGCAGACCCTGAACACAGCAATCACCTCCAACAGTCTCCAGGAAGGGACAAACCCCTGTTTGGCAGCAAAACTCCTCATTATCGTGTCCTCTTTGAAACACACTAAGTTTCCATTGCATCCCATGACATCCAGCCCTGGAAAAGGAGTAAGAAAGGAAAATGCTTTTTGGGTTGCCAGCCCCACCACCACCTCCATGCACACACGACATTGATGGTTCATATTTGATGGGCCCATTCACCATTCAATATATTTTAAGGAATATATTCTTCATTTGGCCTCTGTGCTTGTTTCCTCTCAGGGGACGATTCTTGGGTGCAGCAGCTCTCTATCTTTGCATTCACTCAAGCTTCAGCTCATTTGCCTCTGGCAAGCTTCGATGGTGCAGCTGGAAGCAGGTCCACCACTGCCCCTGGTGCAGGCTGAGATAGTTTCACACTGTGGGGTTTTAACATGAGTGTCTGATCCATACTCACTATTTACTGCAGCTGCAGGCAGCTGTGCTCCTCCAAAACCCAGTGAAAAGGAGGTCTTGCCCTTTGGTGCTTGTCCTTCTGTGGCTGCCCTGGTCCCCAGCATAAGGCTATGCCTCCCCATGGAGCAGGCTTGGCCAGAGGAGCGAGGGAGGCTGTCCCGGCAGGATGGGCAAGAGGGAGGTGGATGCAGCATGTCCAGGAAGCACATTCCCGGGACATGACGGCACATCCCGGGGGCCTGGGGGCTGCACTTGTGCTGAGAAGGAAGGACTGGGCTTGCATTCAGGATCCTCTTCTCGCTCGGGAGCAGGACTCCAAACACATTTTCTCAAGCTACTTCTGTGGTTTTCCCAAATTCCCTCCTCAATAGTTCCACTATGATTCTGAAGGAAAAATGATCCATAAGCAAGGGTTAGCCTGCAAACTGCTGAGAGCTCGTGGCATGGCCAGGATCCCCCCCTGCCTCACTCCCTCCATGTCTGTGTGCCCATGTGAGGGGAAAACCTCTATGGAGAAGGGTCATTTTGTCCCACAGCAGCTAACACGGGGTCCCCAGTGAGCCACGGCATTCCCAGGCTAACGCATTAAATAGAACTCCAGTAACACTCTGTCTGAAGTTGTGCTCAGGTTTGCCTGAAAGGTGCTTTAAGGGAAGGAATCAAATTCATCCACACCACGCTGAGGTGAAATTTGAATTCAATTCACCTTCCATAGTCTTCTTGCGCTAAAACCTGGTTTCAGTGTTCACACATATACAAATCAATCTGCCATTTGCTCTTGTCATCTGAGCTACACTGAGCAGCACAACCAAACTCTTGACAATTATGAAAATGGGATTATTTTTAAGTCACAGACACATCTGAATATATATATTGAAAGGAAATGATGAATGTTGGAGGGAGCCAAAGTACAGCGTGATCACGCCAGAATTGAGATTTGGAAATACACCTTTCTAAATCGATGCATTCCAGCAGAGCTCCAAGCCTGGAATTTGCTCCGAGGGAGCTGTGGTTGAATCTCTTTTTGTCACTGTTGTTTTGCAATGCCATAGTAAGTGTTGGTGAATTCACAAATCATAAAAGCATGGACCATGGCTGAGTGCTTTCATCCGAAGACTACAACAAACATTTTTGGTGTCAGCCCATTCCAGAGAGATTTTCAGTGTTATAAATGAAAAAAATTAAAAAAATAAAAAAAATAAATAAAATTGAAAAGCTAAATAAGAACAGCTGTTTGGAACTGAGCCCTAAACCAAAAGTGTATAAATGGTGTTCAGACAAATGCTTAGAGACAGAGACAGGAAAATGCTCAGCACAAGAACTGCGGGGTGATTTCTAGCTGTTCTGCTCACAGGATGCTTATTTTTGTCCAGCCACAAGACATCAGCTATTCTCAGTGATGAGAGATGCTTCAATGACCACTGCCACATCTGCCTGGTGGGCTGGACCCATGGGAGCCCCCAGTGACAATGGTGGCAGCTTCAGGGTGCATAGAACCATAGAATGGTTTGGGTTGGAAAGGACCTTAAGATCATCTAGTTCCAACCCCCTGCCATGGGCAGGAACGCCTCACACTAGACCACATCGCCCAAAGTTCTGTCCAACCTGGCCTTGAGCACTGCCAGGGATAGAGCATTTACCATTCTTTGGGAAGCCTGTTCCAGGACCTCACCATCCTCACAGTAAAGAACTTCTTCCTTATATCTAACCTGAACTTCCCCTGTTTCAGTTTAAACCCATTCCCCTGTGGGTCACAGTGATGTGGCACAGCACATTAGGAACCAGTTAAAACAGCTGAATTAGGAAGCTGTCCATAGAAATTTTAACATAAGAGAATAAGTATTAGGAGAAAACAGCAACGCTGGGCAGCCTTTGATAGCCTCCCATCAGGGGACCGTAGACGCGCATACTCTCCAAGTTGAATTACGAGTATTAGTTTGCTTGGAAAGGTATTTGCCCTTTGGACAGCCATATTTGTGTTTTGAGCTTCAGCAACATAAATTACAGTCATTTAAACCCCAGGCTTACATTTTACTTCACTGACGTAAATGAGTTCCCAACTTTCAAAGGCCAGCTGTCCCTTACAGCAAGAGGTAGCAATTATATAAAATGCTTTTATTGCACGGAGGTATTTTCAGTCCTTTAAGTTTATGTGCCCCAGGTGAAGCAATATAAACAAACTAGAGCTGTCACCGTTGTGTTAATCATGGAAACTGCATTTGGGAAGTTTTAGGGATAAAACCTATAACTTTATATTGCTAAGGTGTCAAACCTTCCCAATGTAAACCAGAAGTGCAGCTGTGTAAGGCACTGAGAAGGGTTTCTGAAAAGCCAACATTCACAGACACTTTAGGTATATAAAGGCAGTTGCTTCCAAGCTGCTGCACAGCCATTAATAAGAATCGCTGGGAAAAATAAGGTTAAAAACACATTTAAATGTCTCTGGGTTTTTGGTAAACTTCAGATACACAAATTTAAATCCTCCCCTCATCTAGCCTCACTGAAATCCATATTTTACAGATGTGCATGTGTTAGCAGACAATGGCAGCAATGAAATGCTGAGGCACAGAATGAGCGTGGACACACCAAGACAGGCCAGTCTGGCTCTCGGCTCAGGGAACTGCTCTATTAGCCCCAGTGCTAGAGGTTTCCATTGTGGGTTCCTTAATCCCTTGTCTTAAACTTCAAAAACAGACCAGGCAAAGCAAGTGATTGCAACAACGCAGGTAGTTGGGTTTGGCTTTTTACCCCAACTCCAGTAGATGAATAGAGAAATGCTGTTACCTTAAAAGAACTGTATAAAGATTCATAGTCAACAAAAACCACATCAGAAAGTACCAGCGTGCCTATGGATGGCTCTGATTTGCTGCCCTGTCCACTCTGAGAGTAGAGGATGGTGCAGCAGTTGAAAGCACGTGGTGTTCCAGCTGTACATGCACCTGGAGCTGAGCTTATTCTGCTTTCCAGCTTCCCATTTGGTTCGGTACATCAATGACACGCTGAGCTACATGGAAGACAATAATTCTGCTCCACGGCAATTTTTAGAACCAGTTTTCATTCTGCATTCAGAAACACCACTTTATTTTCAGCCTTATTCAGGCTGAGTGTGGGAAAACTGGCTGCCTTAAATCAATGGCAATGATGCAACCACCACGGTGCAGAGCTGCAGCCAACCTCCTGCCCCAAGGAGCCAATGCATCACGCATGCACATAACTGAGGCAGCAACACCAATCACTTGCTTTGGCAAAACAGGGGTTGGAGGTGGTGCAGGAATGGTTCGCAGTCAGGAACTCACCATAGTTCCTCCACTGTGCCATAGAATGCAGCAGAGCTGACAAGCCCTGGTCCCAGAGGAGAGGTATGAAACCTCCTGGTGAAAGCACTATTGAAACCAACAGCCTTTCAGTGCTACAGTGCAGTGTTGACGTGTGTATTCATGACAGGCCATTTGCAATCTGCACAATGCCATGATGTGGTGGGGGTTTTTCAGAGGAAAAGCAAAAAAAAGAAAAAAAGAAAAGCCCCACAACCAAACATTTTGTCATCTGGTTTGATTTGGGGACAATATATCCAAAGGCATTCACATCTGGAGAGCTGAGTTCACACTGGGATGGACATCCAAGCTCTTCTACTAGCCTCCCTACACTTTCAATTGACACCTAAAGAGATACCTATTTCTTGATACGCGTTTTTCTGACCTCATCCCATGAAAAAATCAATGCATTTACTACAAAGCAAGCATCCAGAAAGGCAAGGCAAAGGTTTGAAGGCAAAGAAGGGAAGGTTTGGATGCAGTTCACATCTCTTGCTTGGTGAACTAACAAAAGGGGGAAAATCAAACTTCAAAGGCTTCCACTGCACAGCTGATGACATTTAGGAAGAAAAAGAAAATTATTGCTTTTTTAGGAGATTTACAAATGCCATCCGTGGCCATGGGTATAATTTTCCATTAAGGAAAAAGAATCTCAGAAGCAACATATGGACCATGCAGTAAAGAAGTTACCATAGCAACCAGCCTCCCCAAAATCCCTATATATGTATCCAGAAATCAAATGCATGTAATAATTATGGCTGCATGTCTAAATCATTTATAAGTCCCACCTTCCTAGCATTTTTTTGTCTATTAAAAATCTAATTCATCCCTCAAATATCCACTTACTCTGCTGCCTTTCGAACCCGCACACATTTTGCAACTGGAAGTCAAAAGCATCATGAGTGACAATCACTAAAGATAGAGTGAAATCTAATTTAGCTAATTCAAAATAGAGGGTATAAGCATAAAGGAATGGTTATGGGACCAGAATGAATTGAGCTCTGGGAATGCAGCTGAGATGACATTTAGGTTCAGAAAATGTTAGCTGTTAAAAATAAACAGCTGGGGACAGACAGGACTTGCCATGGATCATCCTCTCCCCACAGCTCCCATCGCAGTGGGCTCAGGGAGACACACTTCTGCTCTACTTTGTTTGCAATCTCTGAAGGGATCTTAAAAGATTTTAGCATGTCTTCAAGCTGATAGTCCTTAATGTTGAGGTCAGTTATAGCATCCAGAAGCCCTAAGAAGGGTTCAGATCCCATCTTGATGCATAACAGATGACCTATCTACCAGTGTTCGCATAGACTCTCAGTGAGCTTCGTGCATGCTTTAACCAAGCATTGTTAAGCTTAGTTCATTAAAACCCTTTTTTCATCATACCTGGCTCTTGTTACTGCAGGTGGGAGCCATCTCTGCCTGTGCTGTGCCAAAATCTGCGCTCCTGTTAGTGGGATGCTGCATCTCTGGTGTACAAACAAGGCTCCTGTCACCACAGGAGGACACGGTCCAAGGAAGACATTCACTTCCTTTTCAAAACGAACAATTCGAACTGTCAAGATAGTATCTGCTCATTACTGGGTCTTTTCACAGTCCCTCCTTCCCACAACTGCTGCAAGCATCAGCTGCTACAGACTGTGCAAAAGGAGCTGAAATGCAGCCTTTGGCAGGTTTTGTGTGTGTTGCCTCCACTTGCATCCTTTCAGAGCTCTTCCAACTGCTCACTCTTTCGCCCTTTCAAAGTGAGTTGAGCAGCCAGTGAGAAGATAGGGAATGGTGAAGTTCTGCAAATGTCTCTTCTGAGGGAATGCATCGCTAATGCTCTTAAATGGACATTTATCCTGCACTGTACAGAAAGTTAATAAAATCACATTTCTGAGCCCCTTGAGCACTTGTTCTCGATGAGAGTTATTTCCATCTCAGACTTTAGCTCTCTCCCTCTGGCTAATTTGCAGGAAAGTCACTCAAGAAAAAACTGAGCCATGATTCTTCTTACGTGAGCAAAGATGTATTTGTTCTCTCTGACTGGAGACCAGTGCTGTTAGAAAGCCAGAAGATGATCATGTTTGAACTTAAATCCTTTCTTTCGTGCAAATGGATATAAAACTCACTCAAACATCATTTCACTCTTTGGTTGCACAGATGCTTGATTCCATCTTGCTCAGCCAGAAAATAAAAAGCATCTTTGGACCTGAAAGGTGCTACCTGTTTTCTACAACGTCTCGTGATCTATAACCCTTCCCTTCTGCCTGCAGTGGGGGCAGTGAGAAAAAGTCCCCAAGCTTGGTGATTACAGAAAGGTTTCCTACCTTGGTGCCTTCCTTGATGACCACCTCTGGCAGCCCTGGTGCCATCCTCTTGGCTCCCAGTCACAGCCTCACAGGGGTCATCCTCCCAAGGCATGTGGTAGAGCAAGGCACTGTCCAACAGCGATGAAAACATGTTTTCTAGCTCATGTTAAGTCATAAACGGCAGAACAGATGGCTTTTAGGAAACTTGGACCCATGTTTGCATGCCATGGAAAGGCCACACTTGTCACTCACAGGGGAATTACAGTTCCACCCTCATCCCATAAAGAATGTGTGGTTTTATAGGTGATACAAAGTTTGGTAAATGTTTCTTTGAAATGTCCCTTCTTTTTCCTTATGGGTGTATAATATTCTTTCTCTTGGCTAAACACATAATACTTTTTCTTAATGCTTTGCCCAGTAAAAAGTCATTTACCAGAGGGAACCCTACATGCCTTTAGGACTCTGATGGATACCAATTCTGAATAGGGTAGAAACACAGCAGCATTTTAACATCTGGCAACAACAACAAAAGCCAGCAACAAGAAAGGGGCAATGAGCAATGCCTTCAGGCTAGATATACGATTTCTTGCACTGCAACACTTGATCTTGCATGAAACACAGCACTCTTCGACCCTTAGCTTGGCACCTGTGAGAAGATAAAAACGTGTATGTTGCTGCATCCCCTACTTTATTGTGAGAGAGAACCAATTGAGAGGCACAAAGATGCAGGAGCTGCACAGATGCCTCTGACAATGAGGAAGGACCTTCTGCTTCTCAGAACAAATTATTGTACGCACAGAGGTGATGGGTTTTTATAAACTCAAGCACCTAAAGAGCTCCACAATCTGTATGAAGCATGCAAAATGTGAGGTTTGAACATCCTGCTTCTTGTGTGTTCTGCATATCCCAATTTCTCCCGCTGAAGGGGAATTTGCCAAGGCTGATGCTGCGATCGATGGGTTGTACACTGAGAAGGCAGCCTGCAAGACCTGCTGCCTCCTTCTGACCTGCTGGGCAGAGTCTGTCCATCCTCAAAGCATGAGAGCCTGAGGGTCCAGACTTGCTGGCAGTATTTGGCTTCCTGGAGCTCATGGTATGCTTGTGTCTCTACCCAAGCCAGTGCAACAACTTATGTCATGGCTTCTGGCCACCATTCAGGAAAGCAACTCTAGGAAACGACTTACACTCCTTTGAAATGAGACTTAAACACATGCTCGAATGCCTCCTTGAGCAAGAATATCTACGCACATGATAAAGGCAAGAAGGTAGCACAGTTCACCTGGCAAACAGGCAGCTTTCTTACAAGCTGGCATCTTGTCCTCATTAAGCCAGCATCATGGTGCTCCAGATCCACAGATTTACCCCCTCAGGCTTGTAGAGAGGCCATTTGTGGGACAAATTCCTCTGACCTTTCCAAAGCTCTCCCCAGGCTAGAGATGCCAGGCTTGCAAAAAGTCATTTGCCAAATGGTTTCTTAATGTTTGTGTCTTCGGGTGAAATTTGTTATGCTTTTAATTTATTAGAGAAGAAAAGTGGAAACAAGGAAGGCTTTAGGATTTTTAAATGTTCTAACATTTTTTTGCAGTGTTTCAGGTTTTATTACAATTATGCTCGTAGCAGAGGAAATTTCTCAAGACCAAGAGCTAAAGTTGCTTTCAGCCACTAATGCATTTTCAGTTAGTGCCGGAGAATGCTAAAACTCTCTTTTTGCTGCTTCAGAAGCGAAGAAAAGCCTCTGGCACACCAGAGTGTGATGTTGCCACTCCCATTAGTTGTGAACACTGCTCAAGGACACCTTTCTCTTACTATTCATTTGCCTTTACTGGGTCCTGATTTCCTCTCTCGATTTACTCGAGCTGGATTTCTCTCTGCAGGTTTCTTCTGCAAAAGCCACTTAGTTCTTTCCAGGCCATGGGAGAAGAAATCTGTTCTTTTCACGCTGTTCTGACCAGAAATGCTGAATACGCGTCTCTTGCAACAGCTATTGTCCTTTCCTGCAGCCACATTTCTAAGCGCCAGGTTCCCCGTGGGTGCAAATCAGTGTGGTTCCAGCAGCAGTACCAGCAATCTGCAAACTAGTGTCATCAGATGCTCTGGAATTCATTTCAAGGCTCTATGTTCTTCTATGTGACATCTGAACCTCAAATAAAATGTTTAATACAGTCACTTAACTCATGATCCCTGGATTTCCTACCTCAGCATTGTTAGTAGCTTACATCCACGTCTGGCATTATATGATAGTTATTATAGTCACAGAAGCCATCCAGAGAGTCAGATCATATTATGACACTTCCTTGACCTCTGTGTCAGCACAAAGATAGCAAATAAAATTGACTGTTTTGGTGCTGTCCTTATACCACTGTGTTTCCAAAGTAGAAAACTTTGCATGACTGCGATCCCAAAGAATAAGTTCAGATGTAAGTGCTGACAGAGAAAAGGTGCTTCTTTGTGTTCTGAAGTTTTGCTTGTATAATGCTTCCCCCGTGAACACCCGCTACTTAATCCTTATGTTTTTCATGTCGGGAATATCTTCCTGATGCCTGCGATGTGTGGATGTGTGCACAGCCACCCTCAGTCGTGGCAGCCAGAGTGCCTGGCGCAGGAGGGATGTGCTGAGCCCCGGCAGATGTGGAGGGGCTTTGATCTGCCCAATGCCGGTTACAGACAGCCCTGCCCACCTCTTCCATCTGCAGAGCTGAGGCTCTGGGGAGCATGGATTTCAGACCTGGCTGCACAACAGACAGAGAGAACGGAAACCTGTGAGTAAACAGCTTCTTCTTGCTGCTCTGTGATCACCTAGAACGTTTTAATCCCTAATATTATAAGTTAAGATGTGACTATATTCAATAAAGTGAACACATGTGGTGTTCTCAGAGATGCTTGATGCAGACACCACATCTTGATCCAATTAGGTAGGGCTCAGTGTATATACATGGTGCATTAATTCACAAGCAGCAAGTTGAGAGGGAGCCTCCTGGACCGGGATGCGAACTTTGATATAATTCTTCCTCATGGTGCAGAGCCATTTGCTGTAATGTGTCCTAACGCAATGGACTTGCTAAGTACTTTTCCCAGGCATGTGGTTTGGGAGAGATGGTAGAGGTGAAAACATCAGAAGTCTTGCATGAAAATGAATGTAAGAAAGGCTACTGAGAGCCAGACTGAAGGGTTAACTACCCTGGGAGCCTGTTGTCAGATGTAGCCAACACTATGCATCTAAGGACCACAGACACCAGACTACAGGAACAAGGTTAGTGTATGCATGCCCTCCTGGTTTACTATCTCAGGTTGCAGACAGGAGGAAGAAGGTTACTATTTCATTTTAAAGCTCCACATCTGTTGCTCTGTTGTATTATTCTGCTTCCTAAAAACATGTTTGGTCATTTCATGCACCAGTGAGCTCCAAAGGGAGACTCACAGGTAGGATAACCAGCCCAACCAGGTAACTAACCACATGCGATACGGCACAGTGCATCCAGACTTTGCTCCATGTGGCTGGTTGCAGAGGGAGGGAGCTGTGGGACTCAGGACAGGAGCATTAGTTGCCTCCATACCAAGCTGTTCTCTGTTTGTGAAATGTTGTGATGAGTGTTTGGTTTCTATTGGTGACATAAATCAATCTCACTGCCTTGGCACTACTTTTGCAGAACAAAAAATTCCCAGAAAAAGGGAACCCCGCTGCTGGGTTGTATAACACAAATGTATGATCCTGTTGGCCACATGGTATTTCCAACACTGGATATGTTTTTCTCCAGGATACAACCAGGATGCTAACAAAAACAACACATGGGAGACCTCAGGATAAGCCCCAGTGTCTGCTAAAGAGTACATAGTTCTGGTCTGGGTCCTAAAGCAAACACAGATGCATCTAAAACAATTATCAAAGAAAAACAACGTGTGACTCTAGAAGGAAAGTCTATATGTGCCTGCAGACTAATGTCTGGCTGGGCTGGGCTGCGGGATTAACTTCCAGACATTGCATATGAAGAAGCAACATTTAGCAAGAGGAACAGGAGCTGAACATAAGAGTGGCCTCAAAGGGCGTGCTGACAGTTGTTTCTCCTGCTGAGGACAGAGGGAAGCTGCTGTTTTCCCTAGCTGGGGACAGCTTCCCACATCCCCACTTTGTTGGCTGGTGATCCAAAGTGCCTCAACCTTCTGAAAACCAAGCCCAGAGCCCTCCTGTATCTCGGTACTTTGCAAAAACTTCCAGCAGAAAGGTGAATTGTGAGCATCACAACCAAAATGAGTGAAAAACTCGAGCCTCTGTTCCTCAAACCAGAGCTCTTTTGTCTGTATGGAATTGAGGAGCTGTTGTTTCTCCTGCTGTGAGTGCTGAGGGCAGCCCTGGGCTAAGGCCTCCACAAACATCATCAGAATATTTTGAAAGACTTTAAAGAACAATTTCTGCAGGGAAAAATTCCTTCTTCCAGGTTAGATCATAACAAATGACAAACGTTTTCCTCAGGTATAAAGCTGAATATTTCATGTAGCTTTTTGATGGGAAAATTTTATACTGATCGCAGGAGATACGATACAATTATCCAGAAACATGTCCAGGCAGACAAATAACGAAAAAACATGATTTTGGGGGCAGTAATTCGCTCGATGGAAAAACCAGTGACTGAGCACAAGAATACTGGAAGAATAAAGCTTAAAAGCAAGTTCTCAACCCACCAGAAAGCTTCCAGCCCAACTTCATGCTATTCAGCGTGCTGGGTAGTGCACCTACCACCGCATGCTCTGGCAGCATTCTCCCATAGTGCTAATATGGGTTTAATTATATCTGTTGGGTTTGATTCCCGCAATTTTTCAGAGGGAAGCACTGAGGAACTGTAAGTGGATAGAAAATTATTCAGTTGAGAGGTTGGGAGTTTTTCTTCTTTTTCTTTATTTCTGTCCCAAAATATCTCTGGCAACATCCGAAGTACTTTTCTATTGACGTTGGCCATTCAGTACATTCTTATGAAATCTCATTTTGCTTTGTGATATTTGCCAGTTTGCTCCATGGAAAACTATATTTTTGGGCAGGCTGTAGAAATACCCAAGAATTCAGAAGATAAATTTCAACATCCCCCAGTTGGAAGAATTTTGGAGTGACAGCAGATCTGTTTTCCAGTCTACACAGTAAGATACAGTGTGGTCCTACAGCCAACATAGAATCATAGAGTGGTTTGAATTGGAAGGGAACTTAAAGATCATCCAGTTCTGCCCCCTTGCCATGGGCAGGGACATCTTCCTACATTCAACCTTATTTCTGACACACCATCAAACACTGGCTGAAAGCCAGCCCAGCATAATCGTGCATTTCTGTGCATCAGGTCTGATGCATGTGGGCACACAGGACAAGATGCTTACATTGCCACAAAGCCAAAAATCAAATTGCCATAAAGCACATCAGACACAGACTATCCTAAAGTGCACAGGAAGTTATTTAGCAAAATCAAGGTTTTCAATAAACACCATTTTTGGATTGTGCCTTCTTTGTTCTACTACCATTTATTTTATCTTTTACCTACTGTCAGCTCCTGCTGTTCTGAGTTAATGCACAGAGCAGAGCATAGTCTCATGAATTCTGCTTTCCCTGAGTATGTTTTCAGTGTTTTCCTATTTCCCCTGAAACAAATGGTATTGGAAGGAGGCGACTGACTGGAGCAGCATCAGAGGTGGAATATCCCAAGTGTCCAGTATCCCATTTCCCTATCCACCTGAGTGCTTCTGGGGATCACGCTTTGTACCCCTCCAACTTTTCCTGTGTAGCATTAGAGCACCAGCGCCCAATCCACCAAATTCCCCAGAGCCCAGATACACTCTGGCATTGTCCATGCTGTAAGAGAAACCAATTACCTTCACTCCTCAGAGTAAAACAACTTTTAAGTGCCATCCATCATTATCCAAATACCTCACTCATCGGATCCATCCAGGCACCCTCCCTTGCCAAATAAAACTCTTCTCCTCGAAGGCTGAGGGCAGTGATGAACCTGGGTGCCTGCATTTAGCTGGATTATAGTTGTCACAAGCCATGTACTCGAGTAAAACCACTTTATCCTCCTTTTCTCTCTGCTCATCAGTACTTATGCAGACAGGTAATGAAATACCAAAGTACTCAATACTCAAAGCTACAGGTGGGGTTTGGGGTGGAGAGTTATTTAACTTGACTTTGGTAAACTTAAACATATTAGCCAAACAAACAGCAAAGGCTTTCTTGTTGTTAAGGGAAGAGATCAGAAATGCTTCAATGGTATTTTTTGCCTGCCAAGAAGTTATAGCTGCACAAAACAAACCTTTCCCAAACTTCATTAAGGATTAAAATTAACTTATTCTTCCCAGCAGATTCCTGTAAAACGGAGTCTGCCCTACCGACTGTTCTCAACAAGGAGTTCATATTTTGGAATCTTTTTCATTGGAGAAATCATGAAATTCCTCTCATCACAAACTTACTTTCTGAGGGCCTGATCCAAAGACAATAAATGTCAGGAGAAAACTTCCTTGGGCTGACCTCCATGGCCACACTCTTTGCTGGTTTTCTATAAGATTTCCAATCTTCAGGTTTTCTGCGTTGCATGCCTGAACCCTGGTGATGTTTTGTTTCAGGTGAAATGGTTCAGCCACATTCAGGAAAAGAGACTTCCTTTGTCCAGTATCCAAATAAGATGAAAACGATTTTACTACAAATCCACAAGACATGAACCTTTGGAGACATACCTGAGTCGGGATGAAGAATACATCCAGGGTTCAGGAGTTGATGCCATGAAAGTCAATGTTGCTTCAGAAGTCTGGGAAAAAAAATAGAACAGAAGGCTGAGCATTGAGTTTAACAGATTGGGATTTATCAGGTGACAGTCCCAGGCACCTGGGGCAGTTCCTGGCATGGATAGGCTGTGGCCTTAGGCAGGAAATGGAGGTGGGCAGCATCCTCTGTATCACCAGCACAGCCAGAAAGCAACAAAAAGCGGATTATTTCGAAGCTTCCAGAAGAGCCATTTGTTCCTCTGCTATCTAAATTTATGAGAGTCAAGCATCCAAATCCTTAGGATTTGCTAATGCCCCACAGTGTAGGCACTTTCTGACCAGACTTTGAATATCTAAAATGTCTAAATATCAAGAGCAGGAAAATGGATTGAACAGAGACATCCTAGGCTCATAAAAATCCCTCCTGTGGCTCTTCTACCCATGAGCTTTAGCACCATATAGCTTTTATTTTAAAAAAAGCAAAAAAAATCTGTTCCCATATTTAGGTTCCTCTCCTCCTGTGAATCATACTCAGATGATTTTTGAGGACCTTTCATTCTCTGCCTCACATGTTAATCCAAATCTCCTTTCTTAATTAAAGTTTTATGCTACAAGAGTCTTTAACCTCTGCTTCCAAGTGGCAAAATCAAATCCAGCTCCTCTTGATAAGGAAAACTCATTTCTGGTTGATTGACAAGTTTAATTAAATACCAATATTTTCTTTTAATTGCTAGATTATAACCAAGGCAGCAGCTTCAAGAATTATTGCGGGTGTGCGGGAGAATGGTACCTAAAGGCTGAGCTGCAAAACTATTTCTTGTTTTCTGCTTTCCTTTTCTCAAAAGGGGCTGCATGTGATTGATGTTACCAGAAGGAGCAAAGTATGGGCAGGGTCCGAGCTCTGATCACACTTGATTAAGGCCACTGACCTTCCTGTGCTTAACTGTGGCACTGAGAGTCCCTATAGACACATATACACACTGTTAGGACACTGAACATCACCTTCTGCTCACCGCAGCCCCATTGAGCTTGCTGGGGCTTGGGGTTTCTTTAATTTCCAGAGATACAAGATGTAAGCAGCCAAGCCGTGCCAAGCCATCTCCAGATATATCTCTGTTTACACTGAGAATTGCAATTAATAACCAAAGGATGGCAGGATGGAAACTGCATTACGAAAAACATCCCATCGACATTCCTGGGGCTTCTCCATATTACAACACTCAGTGGTGTCGCAACACAGTGTTCGTTTCTGGAGAAAGTGGAAAAACCTGGTTATGGGTCTGCTACACCATTGGGTGTACAAATATCCATTATCTTTCCAAACCCATCAAATGCCTAGAGAAAACAGGGTGTCCATTGCAGACCAGGGATTCTCTAATTAATTCAAACTTCATTCCCGATGAATCACTGCTTATTTCAGTTGCAGAATGCAAACAGGCAGAGGAGTAATCATGTACATATGTGAAGCCTCATTTTCAAGGCTTTATTCGTGACACTGATTTTAATAAATTATAGGTGAATAGTAAGCAATTACAACTGCCTTTTTTTTTTTCCTGGTAGTTACACTTTACTTTGTTAGATTGTTATTCCAGAAACCAACCTAACCATAATAAAAGAGGCTAATAGATCTTTCCTTCAATACACAACTAAGCTTGTTGTACCAACGTTATTTGTGGGATATGAGTCAGACATTAGTTTTGCATGAAAAATAGAGGAACAGAGTTGAATCACATGAAAGGTATCATGGTAATGATCTCAGTGAGAGGACAAAGCTCTGAGAGCCAAGTCAGATAAACTTCCCTAACAAGACCTTCCACTGTCCTCCATAAAACATGTAATATGGCCTCAGATAGGAAAGCTACTAAATAACTCTTTCAAAGAGCAATTACATCCCAAGGTTCCCTATCTTGACAGAGATATTGTCATGATGCCAAACTATTCATCATCCCCTATTAAGATGTCAGAGCTGGAAATTCTCCTTAATTTGTTTATATATCATAGGAGACTGTTTATGGTTTCCCATCTGTTAAAGAAGCACTATTTAATACGTATTGACTGGGCTGTAATGTTCATATGGTCTTTACAGTAACTATACATAGGGGAAGTTTTATATATATGCTCAGATACTCAAATATTGCAAAACTAAGTGGTCTCCTGCTCTCTCTTCTGAAATCTTAAGCTTGCCACTGCCTCTTTCTCCACATCAGTATACCCACAGTTAGTCCACATTATGCCAAGCAAACATCACAGGCAAAAAAGTGTTGATCATAGTATTTTTATAAAGTTAAAAACAAAGTAACTGGCCATCAATAGTTTCCACAAAGAGCAACCTTGACACCATGAGGTACATTTCCAAGGCAATGTGAGAGATTTCAGCTATAACACACTCATTAAATTTAACAAAAGCCATGAGACTGATCCTCCATGTACATCACAGACTTTAAGATGGTCCAGAGGCTCAAAATCCAGCTTTCAATTTAGGTGATTTATATTACAACATATTCCCCCATCCCATAACTCCATTCATATGCTGTTCATTTTCCGTTTCATGTGCACTCTGGACTGAGCTGTTGAGTATTTTGGAGCATGAGCATGACATGCTAATAGGCACGATCTTCCTACAGCCAAGCTGCTCTTCCTTTTTTACAACAGATTCGATTAATCCTACTCCAATATTTGAAATTCCCCTTTCATTGCCAAGAAGGGACTGGCTTCAGCATCTCAAGATGCTTTTTCTCATCCAGCTTTCCCTATCCTGTCAGGATGCAGTGCTCAGAACTAGTTCCTTGGCTGGAGTGGTGGGTCCTAGAGAGCCACACTGGTTCATGGGCAACTGCATCCGACTCGCTCCCCATGGGAGCCAACCCCACCTTGCAACCTCCAGGCAAAGGCATGTGAACCATTCAGATGGGAAAAAGGGTTATTCCCACCACATTGGAGTGAACCCGGAGCTCTTGTGAGCAACGAGTGTGGGAGAGCTGGTATCTGATATGCTAATTAGTGAGAATTGTTTCCTTTCCAACATCCTGTTATTTTACCCACACGGTGATTTACTGATGTTAAAAATGAGGTCTGGCAGGTGGAGTCTTCCTTGCTGCTGGTAACTGCCAGAAAAGCAGGTGTCTTGTTTCTGGGTTTAAGAGGCTTTTTGTTTTGCTTTGCCTTTCTTCCTTTTGAATTTACCTTCCCTTCCTTCATGGCTTTGTTCTTTGCAATTCATATCTTGCTTTTTTTCCCTCTAATCTCTGATTTTGGATTGTTTCCATATGGGACTGTCACTGGTATTTAAACAACTTCCTAAGCTCTAGGATTTCCTTTCGTCTGTAAATCACCTTTAAAAAACCCAGCAATCCCTTATTATTTCCTCTTTCATTTTCATTGTTTCATCTCTAACAAGCAACATTAAATCCAAAGAGCATTTAAGACCAATTTCAATTTCTGCATGAAAAGAAATGAAAAAAGCCAAACATTTTTTTGTCAAGCCAGAGGTAGGATTTTTGCCAGAGGGAATATTTGTTCTCTCTAGTAACAAGGTGACATGGTGCCAGTTCAGTCTAATTTCATGTGGGGCCAGGAAAGATTCATTTAAATGGCTGCAATATTCATTCAGCATTTCTTGTAGAGTGTTCTAAATAAACTAAGAGCTGCATGATGTCCACTGAGTTGCTTCCTTCCTCCCAGGGAAATAGGAGGACTGTACTTACATTCACAGGTAGCAACAAAAGAGACCATCTGCTTGGCTATTTCATAATCAGCTTATTTACCTGCATGTGGTCACTGCAGGAGGCTTCCAACATGCCCCCTGAAGCTGATAGCAGAGGGGAGCCGCAATGTCTGCATCATGCTCTTTGGGACAGGGACCAGCATCCACCCCTGCACATTCCACCCCATGAGTAGTGCCTTTGGCTGCACTCCCAGCTGATGTTATTTGCACGCATCATTATTTGGAAAAGCTGGGCTGAAACCCAAAAGGGCAACAGGTGGGTGAGAAATCAGCAGAGTGGGCATTGCAAGGGGGAGAGGAAGGGGGCAATGAGTTTTCTTGGCACTTAGCTGCCTGCAGCCTTCCTAGATGGAAGGAGCCCTGCAGAATCAATAATTGTCATAATCAAAGCAAATCACATCTTGCCACTTGCCTAGATGACATTTTTCTCCCTGTACATGTGAAGAGAGATGAACTTTCTGGCAGCGTTTGAAGATGATGGTTTCAGAGATTTTGCAAGAGGATTAGTTACACATTTCAGCTTTCGGCGCTGGGAAAGGAACTCCTATGGAAACGAGAAATTCAGAGCTCTTAGTGAGGTTTTGGAGAGTGCTATGGGGAGCTGGGAATAAGTCAGAGCAAAACTGGACCCTGCGTCTATCAGGTTGTTGATATCTTTAAAAAAGCAATTGTGCTTTGAAGTACGATAGGAAAATAGACATTTTTATCTCGATGAAGTATGAAGATAATTGCACTCAGTCGCTTTAATCAGCATGCCTCTGAGTTAAGCAGATGAATACAGAGGGCTGATCTGCGAAGGATGAATTATTTATCTTGGGCACACTAAAACTTTGTCTATTAAAGGTCATCAAACTTTCAACAGGATTGACAAAGTCTGCTGCATATGTGAATGCGATTAATCTTCTCATTAGCGAGAGGCAACGTTTTCTTTTGAACTTGATATGCCTGGTAGGGGAACACAAAAAGAGAACAAAATCATTTATGGAAAAGTACAGCTGAAGAGCATCTGCTTGTCTTACATCAGTGGTTCTGCCCAATTGCTCACAAAAAGAATTAAACTGGAAACCTTAGAGCAGAATAATATCTTCTGTCCAGTAGGCACAAATATTTGACATATCTATCATTTTTAATAGGATTACAAAGTTGAAAGCCCCCCTCCCTAGGCAAGCAGCATTTATCAATTAGTATGATGCCTCTTCAGTGGCTGGCTAAGGGACTTCGGTATCGAAGGCAATAAAAGAATCATTTACACCCTGTACCAGAAATCAGCAGTGAATAAAGAAGAAAGAAATGCCATTGTTCATAATTGGCTTCAATGAGAGTACTCACATGGGTAAGCTTAAACACATACAGGAATGGCTTTAAACCATTTACGATACTTTGCATTTAAATCAGACGTGAGTCAAAACCCGGCCTCCAGCTTGAATTTATCCATCTGGATCCTCATCAGTGGGGCCAAGTTTTCATTTCTGAGGTTATGCTGCATTTCAGATGACATGGGATGGTCGTCTGCAGAGGGCTGGAACCACGGTTGCACTGCCAGCACCCCCAGCTGGAGTTCCATGAGGAATTTCATACAAGTGAACTTGATGCGTGCCCATGTGCCAAAGGAGTTTATAGGCAAAGGTAACTCAGACCTTTCCCTGTCAGCACAGAGAATCAATGGAGGAAATAAAGAGAGAAACTGCATTATTAGTGGAGTTAAATAAAGAGATGAAGACTCACACGTGATGAAGATACTCTGTCATTCAGTGAAAGAGGCCTCCAATGGTACAGTTTAATACTGGACTACAGACAGAAGCATTGGCAATAAAAATTTGGATGAGATCTCATGGTGTTTAGGATCCATTCCCTGGGCTATCAGTGCCCCAAGAACAACTCAACAACTCACTTCATGGTCTTCCCCCATATATAAAATAGGGATAGTGATAATCTTTCCTCTTTTTTCAAAGCACTTTGGAAAACACAGATGAAAAATGCTCAAGGTGGGTTATGCAGCACTAAGCTGTTTCCAACAACAAATAGTTTGTATTACTTTTATTAGAGTAACTTAGTTTTTAATAGATGAAAGAAAAACCCTTTTATGTGATTTCTTTCGCAGAAAAACACTTGAATCTCTTTGCAGAAGGCAGAAAGTGCTCTGTGATTTTTCAGTCAAACAACTAAATGAGCTAAGTAGGGACAGGACAAGTGTTACCCCATCAGGCTTCTAAGCGCATTACAGTAATCCTGACATTCAGGACATTTGACATTAACAAATGCTCTACGAAATACTTCATGGAGGGATGGAAAGAGAAGTGGGCTCTGCTAGCAACAGCCTCCAACTGGGAATTTGACCCTTTTCCTGAAGACATGCCCAAGGCTGTGGAGCAGCATCCTCCCAGGTCAGGAGAGCACTTTGCTCTGGGCACCAAGTTACCAAGTAAGTCAGGTCTGCCAGTAAAACCAGCATTACTGGAGGTGGAACCCAGCTGGCTACACAGATTTATGGAAAGATGTTATTCCTTCCAAGAGAGTAAATGAAGAGGAGCTTATTTGGTGTCTGGCTTTCATTTTACCACTTAATTCCTCTGCAGAGAGTAAATGTTTAATCCTCGCAGCCTAAACCAGAGCTGACCTCTCCATGAAAACACCCACCAGATACTTCTGAGAGGGGAAGGATGAGGACACGCCATGCAGGCAACCAGAGTTCAAAAATACAGATAACATCTTTGTGCAACTGTCAGATTAAGGCTATTATGTGACTACTGTATGTGAAAGGAGGCAATTAATTTAATCAAATAACTGATAACACTTCTTAAAATTGCATCTCTTCATCTTCCCAGCTTAAAAATAAATAGGAAATTGCAGTCTAATGTACCTGAATATTAAAACTCAGAGATTTGTGTAGAGTAGGGAAAAACTCTGAGATCCCAGCAATTACTCAGGTGACATAATTATGGAGTTAATGACACAGACCTGAGTTGATTTTTACTGTTGGAATGGGGCCAGGATAATATTAATGGTTACTTTTGAGACTCTAATAACAGCACAAAGTCTTTATTGTGCTCAGCAAAAGCAAATATTTCAACGAATGGCACCTTCTTTTTAATTGCATGGACTGCAGCCTTGCGACGTTGAAACATGGCATACACGTGGTTTTAGTGTAAGTTCCTCTCTACTCAGGGAAGTATTTCAAGATGCACAAAAGTACCTTTTTTAATCAAGAAAGCAGCAACATAAAAGGCTGTGTCTGTGTGCTAGCTTGCCTCTCTCTCATAAATGACTACTTTGCCATAGCTCCTTAAATACAGTTGCACAGAAAATGCTGTGGCTATTTCAAAAAATCTGTATCCAACCTAAGTGCTGCCATAGAGACAGCTTTGTCTGAAACGTGACCTCCTAAAAGGAACATGTCATGGAAGTTTTTTGATTTAGGATTAAAAGAAGACCTAAATCAACCTTAAAGCTCATCCAGTTCCAACCCCCTGCCACGGGCAGGGACACCTTCCACTAGAGCAGGTTGCTCCAAGCCCCTGTGTCCAACCTGGCCTTGAACACTGCCAGGGATGGGGCAGCCACAGCTTCTCTGGGCACCCTGTGCCAGCGCCTCAGCACCCTCACAGGGAAGAGCTTCTGCCTTATATCTAATCTAAATCTACCCTCTATCTAGGTATCTAAATCTATCCATATTTATTTGCAGCACAAACCTAGCATAGAAACACTTAAAACTCAGCTCTGAGATGCTGTGCATCTACCAGGACCACAGCACTAATTAAAAGAATGAAAGATCTGCTGCCAAATACCACAGTGTGGTGTTATTTGCACAGTGAGGGCCGAGCAAAGCAAGCTTCAGAGGCTGTGTTCTGTGCTGAGATTTTCTTTCTTAAGAGAAGATTGTAACCAAACTACCCTGGGAAGAAAAGGGCCTTTGAACAACATACTTAATAAAAGTCTAAATTTAAATTTAAACACACACACAAATCATTTCTCAATGTTTATTTCATCTCACAACGGGAAAATCCCCCTTCCTTTGGGTAGAATTATTACCTTTTAATGGGTACCAGAAGATTTGTTCATTGCCATAATTTTTTCCAGGATTTTTCTTCTTTTGTGTGCCCACAGCATTCCCCTGTTTTGCTCTCTACAGTAGTCCCAGGAACATGCCTTGATTCACTGGGACAAACAACTTGGTGATTTCAGCAGCACCTGAAACTTCCAGCCAGGTTGGAGTAGGGAATCTAGGCAGAGATTTTAGACTGGAGATTAGAACTAAAATTGAGTGGGAACCTAAGGAATAAGCGCTGAAGAGTTGTTATTATTAGTAATTTCTTTTATATAAGGTGCTGCACATAACAAAGAATGACTTTATGATGTATTGGCAGTTTGGAAGTGGCATATCTGAGATATCTGACATTACTCTCTTACAAAGTAAAGACAAACTGGTATATGACAGTTTGTGGACTGTCACACAGTCCATACAGCTTATGATTTCTGCTTAGGTTTTTAGCATAACCCTAGGAAACACGATGTGCCCCTGGTGTGAGATGCAGATCCTCCACACTGGAGAAGACCTTCACTCCCTGTGCTGGGAGCCGGGAGCAGAGAGCACTAAAACAGTCCCTATACTAGTGAGGGACTGAGTGGAGAAGACAGATTGACTTAATTTATTGCATGGAGGAGGTCTAGAAAGTGGAAAATTACCCAAGGCTAAACAAAGAGGCTCAGCTGTAGCCATGGGGACACACAGAGCGGCCGAGCACCACCCAGGATGACTCGGTTGGGAGGAAGGACACACAGACATGCTGCTGGCTCTGCTTTCACTGGGAAACTGGCATGGTTAAAGCAAACTGAGCTGGGCCGGCGCAGAAACTTTTGGCTATTTTAGGGAGAAGTAGTTAGCTATAGGATGAATATCTTGGACAATCCCTATGAATACTCCAATGCATGGGTCACTAGTACAGTATTTAGGCATCATAAGGATGCCCAAATTTACACCAGGCCTAAAAGTGAGAGCTATGGGGAGCAAAAGCAGCATATGCAGATATATGAAGCCTGGTATAATACCAGGGCCTCTTGTCTCTTTTCATTTAAATGATGTAATTAACTCTCCTAATTCCCATCGTCACCTGTCTCCTCACGCAATTCTATTGATTCTGTAATATACTCAAGACTGTGATTTAACGAAAAATCAAGGATCTTTACCTATATCCTGGTGCCCTGGTCAACCACAGCGTTGTAATAGGATTTCATGGGAATCCTGGAACACTTTTCTTTCTTGTTGGTAAACCAGACTTTCCTCCAGTTCCCACCTGTTTATCATGTGTCTGACACAATATTTTTTTAATCAAGGAATTCTTTTTAAATCCCTTCTTTAGTCAAGGCCATCATTGCTTAAGAGTGGCGCTTTACAGATAGCAGTTACAAACCCTTGGAATGTGGGCAACAGGAGTTTAACACTCTATAAAGGATGAGTAAATGCATGTAACCTGTTAAAACAGTGGGAAATGAGGAACTGTGAACACACGCCCCAGCAGCACCCAGGAATTTGTTCTTAGCCTCCTCTCATCCCTATCAACAAAGCCTTGCCATGGCCTGGTACTGAACCCTTCCGCGCTTGCATGCAGCCACGCCATGGAGAAGAAATTTATTGACGCCAAATGGGAACTAATTCCCACCCCTGCTTTGAAGTCATCTGCTCTCTGCGCAGCCACAGAAGCAGCTCCCATGGCCAGCATCCCTGCAAGCTCTTCGAGCAGTTGGGATCTGGAGGTAATCTTCCCTGCCCAAACCAACTCCCATTTGGAAGTGGTCTGGCTTCAGGAAGAGTTGGCAAACATGAAGTGTTTGACTTTATCTGCTCGTTTTCACTTTCAGGGTGCAGGAGAAAAGGACACAAGAAAAAGCCTTTGGAAACCTTTCCCTTTTTTGGTGCAGCTACTGATACCAGATTACCTAAAACTGTATCAGCCTACACGGAAATCTCAGACATACTGTTTTATGTAGATATATTATGTAGACCAGCAGCCAAATTTCTACACTCTGTCAAGCTGATGTAAATCTGATTTTCTGCAAACTAAATTACGGAAGAGAAAGGGAATTCCCTGCATGCACAAGCTTTATTCCCAAACCTGGATGGAAGAAGCCACCTGCACTTAACTAGTCTGAGACTTGTCTTCAAAGAGAAGCTGAAACAGATCATGTCCTGTCTGTGAGAGACAGCGCTTAAAAGGCTCTCAAAGTTCACAGTGCTTTCCTGGTTGAGCTGCTGAAGTTTTCTTCATCACTAGGAGCTCAATTAGTCACTGTTATTAAGCGGCCAAATAGCCTGAATGTCAGAGCAGAAATATTTGATGTTTTCTTAACAACTCGAAATATTCCAAAACAAACCCATTTGGGGTGTGTTATTCCTATTGAGTTGCCAAAATCCCTCAGTTATCACTGACCTGCTGGGAGCCTGAAAGGTAGGGAATCTCAAACCTGAATATCAACAAAACCCGAGTGATGCCCTGGGAACCAGGCAAGCTGCTCGAATCCATAGAGGTTTCACTTGTGAGAAGACCTTGGGTTTCCAAGCATTTAGAGAACCTGTTTCACAGCCCTTTGCTACTTTACAGTTAGAGGCTTACTGGGAACAAGGAAAACACACTACGGGAGCGTGTTTCCCCCAGCAGCAGTGCAGGGATGAGATGCCCTGGGAAAACCAGAGTAATCAGTGCTGGGGGAGCCCTGAAGTGCTGTAGGCAGCTGCCCCTGCTCTGCCCCATGCTCTGGGTTTCCTTCGCAGCTAATTCAGCCCGTGGTGTTCATCCCAAAAGCAGACATGGAAAGCCAAGGGAAGAAGGAGCACTGCAACCTGCCCAAACCAAAGAGATCAAAGAAATATGTGGAGCAGAAGCACGGGAAGCCCTGCCAGGACTATGATGTCTCATAAATGACCGTGGTTTAATGGCTTTAGGACATAACCCACAAAAGAGTTTCTTTGTCCTGTCTACAGGGCACCATGCTCCCTCCATGGCTTTGGGGAGCCGGCAGCCCAGGCCATCGGAGGAGGCGCGTTAGCGGAAGGACCACACTCAAAATATATTTCCTGGAAAATGATGATTCCCACATGGTCTCAAGCTCCTGGAGAAGCTCCCACTCCCACCTCACATCCTCCAATAGTGCTTATTTGCTTCAGCATGAGCAGCATGGGATGCTGACTACCAGGACCTCTTTGCCGGACCAGGATGAGAGCAGTTGGGGGCTTCATTTGAGGTGAGGGGCTGCTAACACTTGACCATGTAGGTCCGAGCTGGAATGTGGGACACAGCAGTGGGACCACAGAGCTGAGAAGCCCACAGCTTCTAGCACAGCTGCTGAGACGCCTCCTCACTGTGAAGGTGATGGGGAGGAATCACAGCTGATATATACATCTTTTTGCTGGAGCATTTCATGTCTGTTCTCAGGCACTGTGACTAATTATGAGAATTAAAAAAAAAAAATAAAGATAAATCACAGATTTTTGCCAACAGAATTTGGACTTAAAAAAAAAGCAACCTACCAGGGGAAAATTCACATGACTGACCAGAAAAAAATGGTAAACAGCTGTGCCTTAACATCTGTACTGCAGAGTTGGAGTAAAGAAGGGGTAAATGACCAGAGTAAAAATCACCAATAGCTCCTTTATTCAAGCACAGACCATGCTTTTGGGCAGGAGGGACCCTGGAGCTAGGCAGGCTCCTTTTCTCTCATGGGATGAAGTCACTTAGTGTGGGACTGATTAAAAGTCAAACTTCTGCTCAAAGTGCAAGGTGCTGAGCCTAATGAAGAGGTTCAAGCCCTCCTTTGGTCCTTCGCCCCTCTCCTTACGGCCAGTCCTCGCAGGGACATGGTGTTTTGAGCTGCAACCAAAGCGACGGCAAGTGCCTGTAATGTTTTTATTATTTATTAATTTAATGTAATTAAATTACAGAAACGGAAATTTTTGACATCCATTTGCTGCTTTAGGCTAGTTCCCTCCCAGATGGAAAAAAGTCTGCAACAAGGACTTTGCATTGTCCCAGCGCATGCTCCTTACTCATAGGAAGCTGCATTGCACTGCTGGACCCTGCTCCTATTGCAGTCAATTAGAGTTGTCTTTAATTTCTCAATCTGGAGTAATGAGATTACATTATATCCTGCATTCTCAAGCCATTTTAGCTGAACAGTGGAATCCTAGACTTCATTAGCCCACTGACTCAAAATCAAAAGACCCTCACCATTTATTTTCACAGTTATTAAGCCCACAGGGTATAACTCCTCAATTTTGGATATTTATGGTCTGTTTTGCTAACAGGACAAGAGAAGGAGAAGCTTGTGGATCACTGGCTCCTACTGCTGTCATTTACAAACCAAGGCCGACATGTATCTGCAAAACACACTGATGTGCCTGAATCCATCCAGCAGAACTTGGATCTGGGCTATATTGCCTTCAAAGGATTTCTTTATATTGACATAAATGCCTGTGTATTTTAAATAACAATTGCAATTCCCAAGTGCTGAGGCCGCATCCCGTGTGATGCCGCCTGCACAGGGCAGTGCAGCAGCATCACACCCACCTGCATCCTAGGGTTGCAGGGGACTCCTCCATCACATCCCTGACAGGTCTGAGCTTTACCAGTAACCTTTTAAAAAGAAGGTATTTTTAACCACCCATAAGACCTGAAGGCATATTTACTTCTCACATACTTCTTTTCTTAATTACAAAAGTAATTAATGTCTGTCTATTGAGACACAATAAAATGGATTTACTGGAAGCTGCAATTTAAGCCTATTTCATGTGAACTGAATTAATTAAAACACTGAGTAAATCCAAACCACAAACATATACAGAATTCAACCCGAAGCAATCTGAAACAGCCAGTAAATACGTTCTCATTAGCAGCGAGGGATGTTTTTTCTTGGGCCTTTCTATAAAGGTTCTCTAAAATAGATTAATATGTGCAAATAACACATTCATATCTGTTTGGCAGTATTTCTAAAAAGCAGTAAAAGTATTTCCAAAATTGACTATTTTTTTTTTCCCCAGCATTTTCTGGAGGAAACAGATTAAGTTTCTAAGTGAAAAAGAATACTTTTTCTTTCCTTTTTGAAAGGGGAAAAAAAAGACCTTATCATTTAAATGCCTGGAAAGAATTTTTTCGGCAATGTTTTAGATCTTTCAGCTAACTGGAAAGTTGATTTATCTTCACCCTGACTCTCTGTAGAGAATGTACTTTGATATCACTAATTATAAAAAGGGGCTGAAAACCAGACTACTGACTTTGCCTCAAAATCTCAGCTTGCTTAAATCAAAGGAGAGTCATAAAAAGGGACTCAGTGGTTTACAAGAGCTATGAATCTGTCCCATTTTTGCTATAAATATGTGCGCTAGAATGTCACATACACTTTCACATGGTAATGGCAGTGTCATATTAATGCTGTGAAATCACACTTGTGAGCTGCAGATTGAAATGTTACTTGGGTGAAAGGATTTTGGAACAAGTTTTGAAAACTTGCTTTTGGCTGAAGGATGAGGAAAATGGACAGTCCTTTACACTTTTATGTTTGACACCTCTGTCAATAGTGACTTGCTGTGGTTTATCCCATAATGCAGCTGGTGACTCTCCAAACCCTAGTGAAACCAACCGAGAAAATCACTTTGGGGCTGGAATGATGAGTTTCGGTAATGAATATTTTAAGCTCCTTTGACATTTACAGAACTTGTTCCCAGAGCAGAGATGGATTTAAATGATAAGTTGAGGATCCTGGTGGATCAAAACCGGGCACAAGTAACTTTACCACACTTGCACTGACTCTCCCATATTGCACACCTTAGCCATATTTACCATGCTTGCATGGACTTTTCCAAGCTGAATACTCTACGTGGTTCCCAAGCCATGAACCTGCTTGCTACAGGTAGGAAACAACATTCAAGCTCACTGGCCTCCAGTAACCTGGAGCTACCATTTGGTTTGTCATAGCATGTCACCAGAAAATAGCAATGGAAAGACTGGGAGTGGGAGAGGTGTTTATGTCTTCTGAGCTCCAAACAAGACCAGAAAGGAAAATGAACTCAAAATAGAGCTTGAGATGCTTCTCCCGCAGAGATGGGTGGTATTCCTCCCTGCAATGTGAGAGTCATCTAAATGCGAGGAAGAGATCCTACACAAATCTTTAAGGTTGGAGCTAATCTCATATTTCAGCTCTGTAATCTAGGCCCATTAAATATTTATGCTGTTGGGATACATGCAAAGAAAATTAATACCTGTTCAAATTAAAAGGATCAAGCTGGGAAGAAGGTTAAAGGCAAAAAAGAAAATACCAAGTTGGATTTTCTTTCCATTTTTATTCTCAGCTCTCCTTCTGCTAATGTGTTATTTCACCCTCAATACCACTGACAATACCAGCTGCTTTGATCCCAAAGGCTTATTTGCCCCCTAAGTCAGCAAGTTTGCAATAGCTTAAATAAACTCTGAAAGGTTCAAAGCCCAACAGAGAGAGATAAAATATACTTTAAAAAGACAAAAGACATGAAGTCAGGAAGGCATGTGTTCCTTAATGACTTTCCTGGAGGCTATATCTCTTCTCCCCCCACCCCACTCCTCCACCTCATCTACCTTCCTTCTGTTTCCTGGCTTAAATTAGACTGTAAGATCTTCTGGAAGTGAACACATCCTTCCTGTGCAATGGGCCATGATCTTCACTAGAGCCCCTGGTCGATACTGGGACTAATTTTCCATCTGTTGTCAAGGGTACCTCTTTGGTCCATTAACAAATAGCAAAACAAACAAAGCGAAAAGGGCCAGTTCACACATGATGTATTAATTCTCCTCTCCACTCTGCTCATTTCTCATCTCCAGAGACTCCTTTTAAAATGCAACGGGTATTTTGTGTGCACGCCAATGCAGTGGAGAGGCTGTGGACAGTCAAAACAAGGCCAAACAAGCTATGGAAACTGTGAGGACTGCTTTTATACACAGTTTAATTTATTACCTGTTGCATTCTGCTAGTGGCAGGATTAAGTCTGTCGCAACCTAGGAGGAAGAATAAGGAGGTGCCACACGTGTAGGATATCACACACGGTACTGAGTGTCCTAAAGCTGCAGTTGTAAAAAGCAACTTGTCCTGAGTGTGGGTGTGGGGAAGGAGGAACAACTGCAGTAGAGATGAATCGGTTTTCTTTGAACATAACAAGGATTTTTGCCTGTGACAGCAGGGAGCTCAAGGCCATGTTTTGCTCTGAGTTATAGCCCCTTTTCACTCTCTTTTTGGATAGCAATACCAATACTGCTTCTTCCACATCCGGCCCTTCTCAAAGCTTTCTCAGAAGTCAATTGCTAAGGACATAACCGTACAGCTTTGCCAGCCTACCTGGACTTCAAATGCCTCAAATGAAGCTGCAGTTTTAAAACACCACTTCTCCAACCTTGCCATCCCTCAAAATGCCCAGGGATGGTCAATGCTGCACAAGAAAGCTGAGACTGTGACTTTCCCACTAAAGAGAACAGACCCAAGTCAGTCTGAATTCACAGTCGTGTCTCTGTGTGCAACCTGCGTATTTCCAAGCATCTTTATCAGAACAGCCTCTGATTGAAAAATCACGTAAAACCTTCTGCATGTCAAATTCTGTCTAACTCTCTTCTTCTAGAAGCAATTCCTGTAGTTGATCTTAATCCAAGACCTTCCAGCAGTAGAAAGTTACTGTGTATTAAAACCACATGTAAATCTTTGGCAGATTATGTCCAAAAATGCTGAGAACAACAAACATTCACATCTGACCAGTAGTTACCAACTTTGTTATAAATATTTATATAGGAAAACAGGCAGAAAATCTTTGTTTACTGCACAGCAAAGCACTCAAAATGAAGGCATTTTTAAGTGCACATGCTGTATTCACTGGCTGAAAATCTGTCCTTGAAGTGACAAATCCTGGGTTTAGTTACAGTCAGTTTGATTCACCCAAATTGAATTCAAGGAGTCTACGTCTTTGCTAACAGCAAAGACGAGCCATGGACCATTCCCAACAGTGGCAATGTGAGTGCAATAAAGACTCCCAGTTGTATATATATTAAGTCAAAATGTGACTGTACAGCTTCAGCTTTACCCGGCCTCAGTCTTTGGGTTTATGTTATATTCACATCACAGTTCTTCCGAGCAGACCAAAAGATCTTCATTGGCAGGACTGTATCCTTTTGATATTTTCATCAAGTGTTTATCCATTAAATTAAATGTGGACAAAAATAATGGTCCAGAACATAAATGGAGCCAGAGCCAGCAGACAGTTCCCAGCCTACATATTTTCCATGTGCATTGCATGGCCTGGCCATAGAAGTGAGCTTCTGGGGTGAACATGGCACCTCAGGAGCCTCTGGTTCATGCCATGAGCTCTCCCTCAGGCCAGGGTCCCTGCGCTTGCTCAAGGCATTTTGGAACAAGGTGCCAGACCCACTTTCCTCTCCTTCGCCACAAGAGGAAAAAGCCTGAGGATCTAGCTCCTGATTCCAGCTTTGCAAAAGAGCCAGAGATCCATCGGTGGGATGGCAGGAGACGGGCACCTCCCCAACAACACCGAATTGAGAGTAAATCCTTACCAATGTCTGTTGGCTTTGTTGGTTTCTCTCCCTTTTTCTCAGGCTGTTGGTAAGAAAGATACCTCTGTAAATTTGTGATGGGTTTTTTTCCCAGGATCCTCAAGGAGGAAGAGACTGGGAGGCAGATATAATTGGCCATCCCTTAACCAAGTAAACATGTAGGGAGAATGAGGAGTAAAGATCAACCCACAGGTGGACAATTGTTCCTTGAACCATCAACATTTCCTTTCTAGGATCCTTCCCACAGCAAGATGCTTTGGCAGATCTCAGCTTTACTGTCCCAAGTAATGGGTATGGTCTATGCTAAAGCAAGGAGATGAGGCAGCGTGTCCTTGGGGAACAGGGATGTGCCTACGGTCACAGCCAGGGTGACCTGGGCAATGCCCTAGAGATCCAGCTGAATCAAGAAATTAGACTTTAATGCATACAAAATTAATGGAGAAAAGAGTATTTCTTTAACCCTTCATATATAATCATTGAAAGCCTTCACATGAATGGGTCTCCCCTGAATACTGTTCCCGGGAAACAGCCAGGTGAACTCAGCCCCTTGGAAAGAGAGGGGAGAACACTGATGGACATCTGATCTCACACAGGGACAGGCTAAAAAATTAAACCTTTTTCCAATGGAGCAAACAATGAACTGTAAAGAACATAAAATCAACTGCATTATGATGAAACCTGGAATATTTCACATTATATGGAAGGAGACAAGATTTGCTAAAGGATTTAACCTTTCCTCAGTACCCTGTCCTACCTACTCACTTTCTCCATTTCCTTTGGATTTCATAATCTTGATAATTTCCTATTTTGGATGCAAAGAAACAAGTAATAGTCACTTAGGGGAAAATGTATCAAACATAGGAGAGGATTTTTTTTCATTTCTGGTGCTTAATAACTTTAGGAATGTTGGTCCAACTATTTCTTTCTCAACTTCTATTACATTAGTGACACATGGAGATTGCGGAGCTCCATTCACCAAGCTCCCCAGCATCTTTTGCAATTGCATGAACTTAAGATGAGCTTTCTGGGGACGCCTCCAAACCAGTGCTGTCTGGTGTCCGGCATGGGATTAGGTCATGCTTTGAAAGGCTTTTGAGACCCTCATGCCAGAAGAATACCACAAATCTGAGGCATCACCAACCAGTCACCTTTCCTAACCCTGTGGCCAGCATGGATTTTGCCTCACTGTAATTCAACACCTTATTCAGACAAAACCCTTGAGGATCCAAAATCCAGCATAAATACAGGAAAGGGACAGAGGGAACTTGCAGAAAGGCAACAAAAGAGAAAAAAAATCTGGTGCTTTTTAAAGAGAGAAGAGCCTCACTTCAGAGAGGGTGCAGAGGGTATCCCAGAGACAGTAATGCTGGTACACCAGGCACCCAAGGGTGCTGAGCAGGATGGGGACAAGCCACAGGCTGTCCCCCTTCTGTAAGGGGCAGGTAGGGCAGAGCCAGATGGAAAGCAAGTCCCTTAAGAGCACACTTAAAGGTTAAGCACAGAGGATTAAATCCCACCCTTGTAAGAAATAGTTCCCTCTTTCTCCTTGTATTACTCTGTACAAGACTTTTTGTCAGAAGTACCAACTAATCCTCACTATCTGCTAGCCAAAAGGATGCTGTTAGGCAGAGCTTGAATTAAACCCAGTTCCCAGCCTAAGCTGAGCCCTGGTGCCAAGGAGCTGCATTCACTGCATGCTTCTGCTCAGCCTATCTCTTGGGGCTAACCCCAAGCCCCATAAGCCCCTCAGAGCAAACCCTCCTTCCTGGCACAGCTTTATCCCCAATCCCACCCGGCTGTGTCCCAGCAGCACCCATTGCCCACCCCAAATGCTCCTTGCAGATAAGAAGGGAACCGCTATTGCATTCCTCCTCCCCACAAATCTTTATTAGAGTGGGAGCTGCAGGGAAACATCCACTGGCTGCCTTCAAAGCAAAAATTGCACTTATTGAGTAATTCAGTAACTCTTGCTCTGATCTATGAGAAATGAGATCTGGCCAAGTCCTTCCATGGCGGCAACAACATGGTAGTGAAAGAATTATATCAACAGCTCTCGGGTTGGCTCCTTTATTTAGACTAGAAGCTGGCGATAGATGCAATTACAGTAGATTAACTTTGGCATAGCTTCAACATGAAAACAATATATCAGGGCCAAATTTTATTCCAAGTATAATATATCTATTGCCCTGTGTTTCTATTTGTTTTATTTGGACTGACAAACTTTAATCCAAAGAATGTAATTACAACATAACTTGCAGCTAGGTTTTTTTCAAGACTGTATTATTCATCTGAAGGGAAAGTAAGTTTATTTCTCATTGAGTTTAGATATGAAGGTTAATTTTCTTTGAGCTAACAGAGTTTGGTTTTGACTTGATTTCTATGCATTTGGGGCAAGCAGCACAGCTGTGAAAACATAATTGCTCTTAGAAATTGAGGGCCACTCATCCTCATTTTCCAAATTGCTCCCTCTTTTGTGTGCTTTCCTAATCTCAGCTCTGTGAAACGGCCGCTGATGAGCTACCACAGGTGCAATCCTTCTGGACCATTCGCTACCTCCGAATCCAACATTCCCAACTACATTCTGCATCACAGTAAATAGCCTAATTAGAGAGGAAAAAGCTGAGCTGTTAAAATAGCAGAGGGGCCAGCAGGAGAAGCAGGGAAAGTTATTCACCCCCCAAAGACAAGAGGAAATTCACCCTTAGCAGGATGAATTTACTAGGGAGAGGGCAGCCACAGGGAGATGCAGAGGATGTGCAGCTCTGTGCATGGTGTCAGAAGGCAGGAGTGAAAGAATGGCAGAAACCTGTTATTCATCACCTATGAATATAACTAATATAAGTACAGGAACATCATCCCCAGGACCTCACCTCTCTGCAGCATCTGGACAGAGGCTTTTCACCATGAATACACAAGGGGTAAAGCAAAGCCCCCATATGAGTGCTGAGGCCTTGGGGGACACACTAGTGAAGCACAGGGCAGTGTCCAGAGCTGTGGCTGTAAAGAGCACATAAATCATCTCAAATGACCCCCTTGGCCAGCATGTGTGTGGGGATGTGTGTGGGGACAGCGAGCCTGGCCCACGCCCTTGGTGGCTGCTCGAGAAACGCTTCAGGTTGCAGTGAGCACAAATGGCTCTTTCACACGTCTCAGCAGATGTTACTCATTTTCTCCTCATCTGACTTTAAGATTTGGCTCAATTCTTTCCCTGCTCCCAAAGCCCAGCAGTTGTCCTAGAAACCTCTCCCAGCTCAGCCATGGCCAATAGGCTATCCCGGCTCTTCAGCAGGGGCCAGTGCGCATCTGCAAACATCCCACCCCTCCAATTCCTCATCTGGATTGCTTCCGTCTTCCCCACTGATACTCGCCTCATCTACTGGCCATTTCCGCTGCTCCACTGCAGGGGATGTTATTCATCAAGGTGCTGGTCCTTCTGCACAGCGACAAGCACTCCAAAATACTTAGGGACATTTGCAAAGTTTGGATGGAGAATAGCAAAATCAAGCAGGACCAGGTGTTTAGTGGGGAAGGCTAATGATGCACCTCTGTAACATAGCATCCAGGGTTCAGCCCTGGACCATAAGAGGCTGAAGAGCAGCCAGGAGGGACAGTGCAGGTCATCCTGAGGCGGAGATGCACAGGGGCAAAAAATGACTTCAAAACTGCTAAAATAATTCACTTGATTTGGGGAGATTTGCCTGTGTGTAGATGCACTAAGAGAGTTTATAAGGTACCAGCATGTTGTCACCAGAGTGCCCACTGGAGCAGATGACTTCAGGGTGTTCAGTCCCATTGGAAAACCTGTTTTTATGGACAAGAAACTACTGTGTTTTGCTCCCAGGTCTGTCTACTGCTCAATTGCCCAGCTCTCCATGGAAATCAAAACATCTTCTGCACAGCCCTGGCAGCGTGTGGGCCACGCTGCTTTGACTGAACAGTCATCCATGTGAGTAGGAGTCTGTAATTCACGTGATACCTTCCCATAAACTGTCTTTTAATTTATTCTAAGGATTCCAGATGAAATTAAAAAAGTCTCAATAGATGCTTCAATTTTTTGCCTTATCAATAGTTTGAGCTGTAATGGCACTTTGTAAAGGAAGAAGATAATACAACCAAACTCTTAGGAATGGATTGCTGACAATACACATGCATGTGGTTTTGCTCAAATCTATCTACCAGTTGTGCATCACAAGACATAGCAGTCACTAACCAGTCCATGACTCAAGATAAATAACATTCCCTGTGGATTCTGCTTGTTATATTAAGCACACAGATCACCCAAAGCCACTTGTCACCACCAGCAGGAATTGACCTAAAATAAATCAGAGAGCTGCAGTGCTAAGACTGGGATCCCGCGGTGGGTGGAAAAAGGTCCGATTCCTCTGTGGTTCAGGGAATGTGGGTTTACCTGGCTATGTCCTTGGACCCCCCACACTCCTCACCAGCAAAGCAGAGGGGACATTTCCAGCCCACAACATCCCAAACACATTCTCAGCAATTCAGAATTCCACAAGAAATCCTGAGATGAAAATAAACTCCACAGAAGGATGTGTTCATGGGAAATTAAAAGGTTAACTTGCAAGGAGGAGACCCTCCGTGCAAAGTATGTATTTTACTCCAGCTCTAAGTTCACCAAAGGTGAGTTTAGAAAAGCCCTGGGCAGCAAAGCAGTAAAATAAAAGCAATCACAACCAACAGTTAATCAATATGTAATTGAGGTTTGCAGTGGCATTTTCATATGGATGAAGAAGCTGACAAAGTCACTCAGTTATTTGCTACACGCTTGTATGAGTGATTAAAAAATAAATCAAGAATAGCTTCAGGTAATCAAGCCTCAACTGTCAGGACTGAAAGCTGCGTCCAACCAGAGATTTGTTTTTCTCTGGGAAGAGATTTGTGGTGATCCTCAACATAAGAAATGTGCCCATTAATTATTGGATTTATGAGTGTGCCTTCAAACCACCAAAAACCCTGCAGCCACGAGCCAAAGGACAGCATATACAGCTTTCATCCTGCCATATTTCATAAGCAATACCTTGTGGCTGTCATTTAAAGAAAACTTGTGAATATTTTGCAAGCAGTGCAGTAGATGTTGGACATGCCGTGTCTGCTCCCATCACAAACCCAGCAGGTCAGGATGCGGGGAAGGTGAAAGACACAACTCCAAGAGCACGAGGTTTTGATGACACCCCTCAGCTTAGACATTAGGAAAAAGTTCTTCCCTGTGAGGGTGCTGGGACACTGGCACAGGGTGCCCAGAGAAGCTGTGGCTGCCCCATCCCTGGCAGTGTTCAAGGCCAGGTTGGACACAGGGGCTTAGAGCAACCTGCTCTAGTGGAAGGTGTCCCTGCCCGTGGCAGGGGGTTGGAGCTGGATGAGCTTTAAGACCCCTTCAACCAAAACCATTCCATGATTCTATGACTCTATATTCACCAAGGTGCATTTTCAGGTGGATGCTCTTGCAGGTGCGGTGCAGGAGGCTGCAGCCGAGCACAGGGAAACACAAACAGCGGAGTCAGGCTCCAAATGAGATGAATTAAAACGGAATGATTTCCCCAAATGGAGGCTGGGGGGAATCACCCAAAACAAATTAAAATCAAAACAACTTTTCAGCAGGAAGCAATGGAACAGATGTAATAATATTTATTACTGGAAACTGCTAAACACGCCAATTAATTTGGAAGGGACTTAAATGGATTAAGCCCTTTTTTTCCTACTGGAAAATATGGAGGGGTCATGAATCACAGCAATACCTTCAGCAATGTAGATGTGTTTTCCTGGAAGCTTGTTCAGAAATAAGTGGGGAAAAAAACCCTGGAATGTCCCAAACTGGACAATAATCTTTCTGTTGCATTAATTGTATCAGTGCCCCCATTACTATGCCTAGAAATATTAGGGGGAGGCAAAAGTCAAACCACTATTTCCATACATCAAGTTGGGCATTTCAGTGTGAACCAGAAAAGCACTTGACAGGGGTTAAAATTAGCCCTGTGCTTTCTGATGCTCTAGGCACAGAAATAGTTTTAAATTCATTCAGATGCTCAAAGCTGTACAGATGATTAAATGCCTGGATAGAGCAGGGTGAAACCCCCCAGTACCATATAGAGGGAGCATTATTAAAACAATGTTTATTTTGGCACAAGAACATGGAACTCCTTTCCCACAAAAATGTATAATGTTTAAAACAAGATCAACCTACCTCAGGACATAAAGTAAAACATGAACAAAAAAGATATAATAAACCAACTCCATTTTAGGAGCACTGAGGGTGATTCTTTAACTATTTTTTACATGCTCACTTAGAAGACATTTAACCACATTGCTTCCTCATAGTAAGCAGAAAGAGAATTGAGAAGTGCCTTTCTGGTAAGAGTAGGAAATCAATTTCATTTTTCCAAAAGGAAATTAAAAGTACTTCACAGCACTGAAATATGCCCATTGCAAACACTGATTCTGCAAAGGGACCTTTTCCTTCTGCAAACTCTCCAGAAACATTCTGCTCAGCTCCACTTATCATCATTGCCTTGCCTTTTTTCCTCGTTTTATACAGCAATCCATGTCTTCTGTAAGATTGTCATGTTCCTCCCAAAATAGTACTATGTTTAGGGAGGTTGTAAGGAGGTACTAATACAACTGTGGTTATTTAAAGAGTAGAAATAAATATGACACACACATTCTCACAAATAGAAAGCAGCTGGAAGAATACTAACAATGTCAGGGATATGTGTAAACTCCATTTTCCTATCAAAAACTATGGAAACAGAAAAATAACTGAGAAAAATTCGCTGTTTGCTTAAGCTGAGACTTATTGCTGCTGATTCTGGATATGGCTCTTACAAGAGACAAATTGCTTCACATTTCCAGGCTTTACTAATCTGATCTCAGCAAGAAAGTTCATTCTGATTTCCTCCCTAATAGCTTACATGTATTTTCTTTGGCAGATTCATTGCAATTGTGAAAGTATTTTGTCCCTAAATGTGAGCAGGTTTTCTTTCTACAAAGAGACCTAAACCCCTGAGATTTTGACCTATTTTGGCTCTGTAAGGAACCTAAGATGAGACCTTTTCAACAAGGACACAGTTATATTTGAGCTATCCCTGCAGAATCCTTCAACAGGCAATGGGGAGAGAGACACCTCCGAAACCCATAAATCCTAAATTAGTTATTTGGGAGAAAAGGAGGGAAATGGGCCATAAATTCAGTCTGATCTTGCTCATCTCCATGTAAGGCCAGCCCTATAAAGCCAAACATTGCCATCATTCAACAGCCACAGGAGCCATCCTTGCAGAAAGGGTTAATAAAACCCTCAAGTAACGAGAAGCAAGCTGCTTCGGGGCATTTCAGCTGTTGAAGTGCAAGTGTCACTTATGGAAACCTCACAAAACACAATCTTTTTCCTACCACCAGTACTAAAGCCCACAAGGAATTACTCTCACACTTACAACCAGATGCTGCAATCAGCCGTGCTTGGAGAGCAGGGGGAAGGACCCACCACATCCCACAAGCTTTGCTCAGGCAGAGGACACACAGAGCCAGACCGCACTCCCAGTGACTCCGGTGCAGTGATTCCAGAAGAAGCCCAGTGGTCGTGCTGGAGGGGTAGCAAGGATGCCAGAGCAGGAGCTGGCTGCCTGTCTCCTGCAAGAAGAGGGAGGCCATTGAGCCAGTTCGCCCTTATTTATGGGCTCCTCCAGCAGCCAAACCCAGACAGTCATATCCCTTCCTTTCTTATTAAATATTTGATTATTAACTCTAAATTCACTGATTGTAAAGACTAATTTTTTTTTTTTTACTTAAACAGAGCTCAGGTGCAGGAAACACTGCCAGCATGGTGCATTGCTTATTGCCTGCCTTCTCTTTACTCTGCCCTCCTTCAAGTGATGGGTGACGTCTACAACATGTGATGGAAGTGGTTTAAATGCTGCTCAATATGCTGTATCACTGGATGTAACACTGCTGAGCAGTCAATCCTTCCATGCCCTCTCCGGGCACAAGGCACAGCAGGGCACTGCACCATGCTGGTTAGCACTATCCCATTGGAAACTCAGCCTCCATGGCCAAAGTCAACGCCTTTATATTGCTTTTTTTCCATGGCTTGAACTGCCCACACATAGAAACACAGGATCCTGGACACTGCTGAGACCTGGCAAGGAAAATAAGAGGGAGGTAGAAAACTGCTTAACAGTCTCCCAGCATCCAGCCATTACTCACTGGGCACTTCGTGAAGCTTTAATCTGGACCAACATTAGTGATAACCAACAACCCCATCTTCACAGATCTGTTCACCTCCATTTCCAACCCATTTATACGCTTGTGGCCATGACTTATCTCAGTTATTTATGCATCAGGTACAAAGTTAAAACAAATCTTTCCAGTTAAAACAAGATTGTCTTTGTGTGTTCCATGCCCTTGTATTACAAGAAACAGGAATACATAAGTCCCCCTTTTCCCCTCCTCTACTGCTCCTGGCTAAGCCCTCTATTCTCCCAGGTGATCCATGAAGGCTGCAGCACCACAAGCCCAGAAACTCAACCATAAATCCTTTGAACCTGCTCACAGATTTCTCCCTGTTCAAACAAACACCCCAGAAAAACATCTATTATTTTCCATATCCGTATCTCCTCACTGGGTAAAAGTATGAGACAGCAGACTTTAGAGGAATTAGGCAATTACTCTGGTTTGAAAAGTGTAATAATAGTCATAATAACCTAAGATTCAAACTGACATTGTGGTAGAGGCAACAAGGCATGAGCTGTTTCCAGCCCACATTTCTTAAGCCAAACATGCAGCAAGTGCTTGGAGTGAGGAGGAGAAGGAGAGGCTGAAGGTGCCCATCACTGCCATGTTGTGCCAACATGACTCTTGCTCATAGCTCTGCTCACATCATTCCCTGTTTAAAGGAGGGATGTATCTACCCCAGAAGCCTGTGTGTACATGGGAGAAAAGCAAAGAAATGTAATACTTGTTTGGCTCAGTCCCTGGAGAGGTTGTGTTTTACTAAATTAATAGTCTATTTAGATCTGTTCAGCTTCAGCTTCTTAAGAAACTAATCCAGACAAACCCAAAAGTACTAATAACATTTCAGTCTGGGCTTGAAGTGAGATTAGAGAACATTTATTTTGCTTTCAGTATTTTCTGATTGCTCCCAACCTTTCCTTGCACAAGCATCTAAATAAGGAAATGTGAACAAAGCAATAAGTAGTAGGGTTTATGTTGAATTAAATTCCACTGGAAAAAAAAAAAAACATAGAGCCAACCTCAGTAAAATTGATCCACTTAACATTCAGCAAAATAGACAGGGACACTCTTGGCTGTGCATGTAGAAACTTGGGGATTTATAGGTCCATATTTCACAACTACTGCAATAAACTTTGTCATCTGCCATTTAAATCTTAGCTGCCAGCTCACCTACAACTCACAGGGAACTGTCTTAGTTGAAGTTGCTTTATTTTGGGGGAGATTTTCTTTTGATCCTGTGGCATGAACACATTGACTCAGATGATGGAGAGCACCCCCTAATCTGGATTTTTTAAGCCATAGACGCAAAGTCAGCTTCCTCCCAAAATCGTACCATTGGCCTGAAATCCAGCCCAAATATATCAATGCAAAGGAAAGTGGGAAGGCTCGGAAACGCAGATCTGGAATTTCAGTTGCTCTGACAACTCTGCCTGTGCCCACAGGGCTCAGGGAGAGGGCAGAGTGTTTTATTACCCACACAATGACTTATGAAAGGAGGGTGGTTGTACAGGAAATGTCTCAAGGTGAAAACAGCAAGTAGTAACGGCTGGGGAATAAAAGTAAACCCTGTTCATGGAGGGAGAACTGGGGTGAGTGTTTGCTTAAAGCATTGAAGCAAAAGTAGGTTTAGAAACTGCCTTAGTGACACAACCTAGGATAGTGCCTGGGAAATAAATAGCAGGACCCAGCACCCCACCCACTATTCGGTCTTGCTCAGATTTATTGGCTGATAAGTGGATCATGCAAGTAGGTATAAAGACAAAATAAGATTATGTGTGAATGATAAGGAGGTTATAGTCTATAAGGAAGCACAGTGCAGCCCAGGAAAAGGCTCTAGTGATTAATGGCAGCCACTGCAGTGGTTTACATAGCACTTGGCAGTGGGACAATATGCGAGAGCTGGATGAAGTTGTGTTAGAGACATGGAAATAGAGGTGTGGGACCAGTTCCACTCAACCTGAAATAGAGATAAATTATGCCTGTCAGCATGCACCAGGCCTTAGGGCCAGCACATCTCCCCATGACCCTCACTAGGTTTTCCCTTTAGCTGGTGCCTGCCCCACAGCCCTGTAAACACAAGCTGCAGCCACAGAATTCATGGAAGCAGACCCATAGCATGTGCAACTCTTGGGTGTCAAGAGAGGAAAAGGACGTTTATTGGGGCTATTTGCATTGATTATGCAGATTTCCCCCTGTTTAAATGACTTCAAAGCCTTAAAAAAATCCACAATGGGATTTTTAAAAGAACCAGTTGTGTGACTTTTTCCCCACAAGCCCATGGTACAGGATCCAGGAGCATTCCCCAGCCTCGGATGGAGACGTGGGATATGTCACCTTTGCCTCCCTGTCTCTATACACCTTGTTTTCCACTGGGAAAGAAACTCAGGCATGTGGATTGGAAAGGAACTGTGATACTTGCATATATATATATGTTTAATATGATTGTGAGTCTACATCTTGGAAAACAAATGTTTACTTGCTTTAGCACAAGGAAGACTTATGTTAATTCTGAGTAATTATATTGACTTCTATATATGTAATAGTTTACGATATTTGCTTGAAGTCATTAACCCTCCACCTATTTCTGGAAGCAAATTGGCACTGCTAATTTACAGATGAGGAGAATAAGATGAGAGGACAGCACATGATTTCCACACTGAGCTGCTGTGGATGGGAAGCCACGGCCCGGGGCTAAGCCCGAAGCTGGGCTTCTCCCAAGGCTCTGTGCTGCCAGCCCAGGGCCCTGGCTCCTGAGCACCATGTGGGCTGGAAACAGCCCCAGGAGCTTCAGGAACCTGGGAGTGACAGAGGAGAGACAAGCAAAGACAGACAAGCAAAGGGACACCACCCTGGGAATAGAAGGAGGAGGTTTTTCTGTAGGGCAGGAAAGCATAAATCAATGCTGAAAAGGTCCTTAGGGCTTTATTTAGCCCTTGAAGCCCTCATCTCTCTAAAGGAAGGCTCCAGGCAGGACCACAGGCTATACTTCAGACTCCTGTGGAGGTGAATACCCACGTGCAGAGCACAGCAGTGTTAAACAGTGATTTCAGACCTTCCTCATCACCCACATGCCACGGAAAAAAAAAACAGGCAGATCCAGGTGACCAGCACTGTCACTCACAACCTGCCAGAAACTGTGTGTTATAAGCCCTCTGTTAAGCCTAGCTGGAAATAGGTATCAAGTTTAAATAGTTATTTTGGGACAGGAGAAACACAGCGCAATCATCTAACTTCATTTCCGTAAGAACATGGCTAGAAGTGCTCACATTATCAGGTTACTTAAATGTTGCCTTGGTGCAGAATGCCTTCCTCATGCCTCTGATACCTGCACGTTTAATCTGCTCAAGAGGCAAAATTTATGGAGCTATTAAACATCACTGACATCTGTCTTACTATATTATAAAGCATTTGTTAATAAATCAAATTCTTCATGATACAACACAAGTCTTAACACGAGAAGCAAACAGCCAAAGAAAGGCATCTGCCTGGACTCACGCTGAATGTATGTCAAACCCCCTGGGTCCTGGGCAACAAAAGCCAGAGCTATCAGCAATCCACTCATTGTCATAAATAATGTTTTGACAGAAATTAATACAGAAAGGGATTTGTCAAGTTAGTTTTCCTTCATGGGTCTAAATCAGGGGTGATTTATAACATGGATCTTGAACAAATTAGGGCAAGACACAAGACTTGGCCACTGAGTTTGTTAAAACTAGGCACTGAAAAGAACCAGAATGTTCCATAGCAATGGTGGAGTTATGCTGACTTACATGTCCTGAAGATCTGATATGTGGTTTACTCTGTTCAAGGCATTCCCCAAATGATGTGCAACACTCAATCCCATCAATCTCACATCCAGCAAACTCCACCAGCGAAAGCTGGAAGATGCTTTTGAAGCATAAAGAGATTAAAACACATGCCTGCCCTGCCCTGCGTGGGCTCCCTGGGCCATTGTGGATGTAGGAACCCTGTAAATGCTTGAACTATGGCTGTCTACAGACTCGATTTCATTTTTAATGTTACAAATTCTGTACAGGTTTGAGCCACAGCAAACACTGATGCACTGCAGAAAACATTTGCTCTTTGCCTTTTGAGGCTAAAGAAAACAAAGCAAAGGGTATTAAGCTAAAGGCTACTGCAAACCTCTACCAGTTTCTTGTTTTTCCCTCCACAATGACAGGGAATCCTTTAAATTTGACCCTAATGTGCATCACAGCTGCATTTGCTAGAGAAAGACCATGTGCAAAATCCAGCTGCCTCACCCTGGCAATTGTCTCCTAGCAGCACAAAACAGAAGATAAAGAATGTTAAAGATCAACTTGTCTTATCATGCTTGAGCTTCAGATGGATTTGTGCAGACAGAGGCACAAATTATACCTTAAAACAACAGGTTGTTGACATCCAGAAAACAATTACAGCACGTTTTCAACCCGGTCTCATCAGCCAGATTCCCACCTCTGCCATTCCAAGTGTAACACCAAAGCAAGTTACAGACAAAGCCAGGGATGAAGAAAAGGGCTGGGATGGAAATCCGGATGTTATTTGTACTCAGTGGACAAAGGTAGGCCCAGAGGCGTAGGAAGGTTAATACAAGAGGCTTTAAAAGTGACATTAGTGTGCTACATGCTCATCTATCTGCTGCTGCTGCATCCAGATTTTACACAAGGAATAAAAGAGGAATTTCTGAGAAGCTTACTGTTACTGCAAATACTCTTGAACATGATTATGAGGGTGAAGGGAAAGGGGAAACCATCACTTTGCTTGAACTGGACCATTTTAAGAGCTTCTTCAGGAGAAACAAGGCCACCCTGTCCTACACATACAGGTCAGATCAGTAATTACATTAATTGCTGATATAACCCTCCTGACCACAAGCATGACCATAGGTACAAGCTCAGGTTAGCACTGTGGGAAAGGCAAACCTATCCTGGTTTATGTCTTTCCATAGCCAGCCTTACCCAATACCTTATTCGGAGCCATTTACGTGCTGAAGAAATCAGCACATTGGGTACAACGTGGGTTTGTTTGGGTACAAACATGTCTACAGGCTGTGTGGGCTGCTTCTCATACTTAGACACTGTATTTTGCTATTCAAAAGCATTAAAGAATCTAATCTCCACTTCCGGAGAGCGTTTCCCAGGCGACTTTCTTCCGCTGCCCTTGCTCCGGTGAGGAACATCAAGAGCCACTGCAGACCTTTGAAGACCCAGCCAACAATCCCAACATCTCCTTGGCAAAAACAGAGCCTGCAAGGCAATTGTCCCACCTGACAGCTCCAGAGCAAAGGGGTGGGCTTGCGGGGAGCGGGGGCACAGCTGCATTCGCAGCAGAACAGCCTTTCCCAAGCCAGGCACTAAATGCAATTAGGGAGAACAGAATAACCCAAGGATAAGGTATCAAAACAAAACACATTCAAGCCAAGTGCGGAGCAAGGCTGGGGTTGTTTGGAGCTGGCCTGCTTTCTGCTGGCACCCAGGCACGGAGAGCAATGCTGGTGAAAAGCGTTTTCGTGGTGTTCTCTGTGTTTGGGGGGAGTTTCTGTTTTGGAGCTTGAACTGCCTGTTTTTGAAGTCGGGGTGTTCTTACTGCTGAATGTGGCTCCTGTGTCATCAAAGTGCCATATCTATGGGAAATTCACTATGGCAAGTGGAAGAGATGGTGCGTGGCACAGACAAACTCATTGTTAGGGGTAAAGAAAAGCCCAGTGAGACGCCTGGGAGACCATGCCTAATCTAGCCGATATCACCCACAAACATGTGCAAAGCAGCAGAGATACAAATCCTAATGAAGAATTTATGAGGGTGAAGGAGTTAATTAGAGAAACTATGACAGTAGCACAAAAATAAATCATTCATTTTGGCCTCTGACAGCACTTGCTCTCTACCAGTCAGCTGGTTGAGACTTCGGACCAGGGGATGTACGTCAGGGTAGGGGCAAAACCAGTCTCCAGGGCAAGACTTTTCACATCGATTAGCAGCTGGGCAGAAGTTTGGTGGTTGCAGAAGCAGCCGTGGGAGTGTAGGATACATGCACAGCAATGCCCTGGAGCTGTGGAGTGGGCACAGAAATCTGCTTTAAAAGAAAAGGAAACAAACCCACATCTGGCCTCTGGAGAAATGTGGGGACCACAGCTATTGTAGAGGAGGAGGCCTCATGGAAAGTACTTCTTTCTCTGAGGACAAGTTAGTTAGGATGCTGTCCTGGGTTCAGCAACTTGCCAGAGCCCACAGCTAACCTGAAGTCCCAGAAAGGATCTGTTTAAAGGCATGAGGAGTGTGACCCCAGAAGTCTTACAGAAAAGTTGAAAGGGAAGAATGGAATTCTTTTTTCTATCTTGGTTTTGAGCACCTGCAATGCTGCTTTGTTAACAGGCCTGAAAGAGGAAGGCACGTGCATCTATGAGATGCTGCTATTGAGCAGTTGATGTGCCTGGGCTCACGGCTCTGACAACCCAGACTTTGAACACTGCGGGAGGCCACCTTCTGGCAGATGCTGTGGCTCTGCATGGTTTCTGAAGAGCACCAGAGGAGTGGACATCCAGTAGCATCCTATCACTTGTACCTGAAATGGATCATTTCCTTTTGAATCCCTGCAGGGAATCAGCCTCTATCACGGGTTTCACCTTTGCAGTCATGAGTTACCCAGCTCTGTTAAAATTATAAGAGAATATTGGATCCCATGATGAGAAAATTTCCCAATTCTCCATATGAGATAACCCGTAAAGCAGCATTTCCTTTGATTTCTCATTTCCTTTTATTTTTCCATTGATCTCATCACATTCTCTCACTGTCTCATTTTATAGAGCAAAGCAAGAGGTCAGTTAATCTCTTTTCCCTCTGCCCTTCTTAATGTCTTGATTGAAATTCACATTAACTCTTTGGTACCCTCATCTCAGAAAGCATCCATAAGGCCATGTCGCCTTCTATAAGATTCAGCTGCTCTGACATTTCTCTTCCAAGCCAATGAGAGGGGAGCTCTCAGGAATAGGACAGATATTTGCTTAATCCTTAGCATGTACCCAAAGAAGTGCTGGCTGCTGAGTTTCTCCAAAGTTCTCCTGGCAACAGAACGATGCTCCAGCACAGGGGATAAAGGGGAGGACAGAGCGGTACTGCACACCCACAAGCCCCCCAGCTTCTCCTTCCAAAGATGAACTGCTAACACAAAGCCAGCCCCATCCGCAATGGGGACAACCTCAGCACTAATCCTTTCCCGCAGCATTAGGGCTCCAGAGCACCACTTCTGCTTCCAAATCGCTTTAGCAACAACTGCCTGCCTTTCAGAAACAGCCAACTGCCAGGAGAGGCTGCCAAAGGCCTTTGGAAGGAACCATAAGCCGGACATATTTTTGTCCCTGAGAGTGAAAGCAGCAAAGCCCTGAACTGGGGGGGGGGTTTGTAGAGAGCAGAGGCTTCACCACCAGTTTGCCAGTCCCAGTCCCTCTTCCAGTCCTGCTGCAGATGCACAGCCCCACAACATCCTTTTGCATGGCATTTATAGATTTTATCAGCCCTGCCTTGCTCTTCAGCTGATTTCTCATTTAATTTCAACACCAAAAACAAGTGCTTCTTCACCACATCAGTTCTCCAATGTGCCATCCTGGTGTGAACTTTTGGATTATTAATAAAAAGAATAAAAAGCTCAGCTCTACCTATTCATGGATATGACAGTGCAGTAAAGTATAGGCTGAATTTTCTGTGCTTTACTTATTCTTGGTGCAGGCACCCTCAGCACCAGCCAAGCAGGGGGATTACCAGGGTGCAGCAAGTGGGATGCTGCACAGTAGCACTTGCTGTGTCCCTTTCCAGTCTCACCCTGTGATGATCTGCACGCCCAGTCAAACCACTGTGTTTTTAGGGAGTGCCAGCAAATACTCCTAAGTCCATCAAACTGGGCTGTGAAGGGCTTGGCTAGTCTTTTTTGCAGCCTTCCCAGACCACACATGAAGGACACATAGGTGGGATGGAGGAGCCACATTTGAGCATGCAACCAGGTGGAAAACCTGCAAAAACTGGGCAAATTCAGCAGGAATAGGGCTCAGAGCAATGGGGTACTCTCCACAGAGTCCTTGGTGATGATACCACTGCTAGGAGAGGAGCACAGCCTGGTTAAATTGGGAAGGGGGATGCTACAGAGCCCTCCAGAGGGGTGGATGAGATGCAGATGAGGGAAGATGCAGAGAGAGGAGCCTCTGCTGCAGCCAGGCTGGGGCTGTGCCAGCAGGAACGTCACTTGGTTTACTCATAGGAATGCTGGCTGGTTTATTTCCAGAATGAACTGATTTTCTTAGGAAAATCAGGCATAACTATACCCCCTCCCAAGTGATATGGTAATTAAACTTTTATCTGAGTAAATAATTAACATATTTATTACTCAGAAGAAAACCCTCTGATTGATTGCAGCCTACTAATCTTCCATCAAATATTCAAAGCCTGCATTGTTAGGTCATTCATTTTACTTATTTTTAAAGACATCACATATGTTCTCTATCCCGGGGAGGGGGGGAAAAAATCAGCATATGAAAAATTCCCATCATTACCAACACACAGCTCATCAGAAAACAGACAGAGATGGGGAGCTCCCATCCTGTCTGGGGAGAAAGGGCTTCTTTAAGCTTGCAAGGGCTTTTTGCACATTACAAAAAGCACTAAGGAGATGGGAAAAACCCTGCAGAGCCCCATAGGCACCTATAGGTGCTGTGGCTTTGTGCTCAAGCCAGACTCGGTGCCACCCCAGTGCTTGATCCCATGCACCCACCTCCAATTGCACCACGGGCACTCCTCCACACTTCCTCTGCCTGGCATCACAGGGGATGCTGTGAGATCATCTACCTCCATACTTAATGTCGTGGTTTGAACCCAGGACACTTAATCACTCTAAATTATGGGCATTTTTATCTAATGGCTTTAATTCTGGCTTCTGGGGAGTTTTATTGCTGTGGTTACTGGGCAAGTTTAAACAGCTTGCAGTTACCTGGAAGCAAGCTCTAAAAGAAACCTCCCGAAGTCTTCAAAGGAGACCCTCCATTGAGTGCTGTATTCACACACACAGAGATTTGGAGTGGATTTTCTGGAAATGTGAAGCCACAAGTCCAAAAAAAGAAACCAGGAGCTACTAGAGGCAGAATAACCGTAAGACACATCACAGCAAGGAAGTCATCCCCTTCCTAGTCAATCCCTCATACATGGGGTGCCCAGGGCAGCTCCCTGCCTGGATGCCACCAGTCACATCATGGACCAGGCCATGAGATACTCCTGGAATAGAGGTGGCACAGGGTGGCCTTACAAAGAGAGGTGCAAAGCATAGGGGAGACCTGGATGGGCCCCCAGCAAGCAGAGGAGTGCAGGCAGGCAGGGAGAGCAGCGGTGAGGTGGATCTGACACCACTGTATGGCTCTGCCTCTGTGATTTTGTATTTTATGCCTTCATATTTGATGCAAAAGCCCTCCTTAAAGACAATAGGAAAGTCCCAGGCTTCCAGGGCTTTGTAAAAGACCTCAAAGAGCTAAAGATGCATCCCTGTCACCACATCTACCAGGACAGTGCTGTCACTGCTGCACCAGGCACTGTATCTTCTGCCCAGGGATACAACAGGGCTATTCCTGCTGCTGTAACTCATGGTAAGCAGCTCCTTACATCGCAAAGGGTTCAAAGCATTGCTTCCCTCTCCCTCTACAATCTCCATTTCCTTGAATGAAGGCCCATAAAACCATTGCAATGAGGGCACCTGCAGCAGGACCATGCTCACCAGTTCTCCCAAGGGACTCTCACTATGCAGGGACAGCCACTGAAGTTGGATATGCTGAGTCCCTGTGGCAGATGCTGAAGCACATTCCTGCCATCCCTGGAAGGCTTTGGAATTATGCCCAGCTCTGCCAAGCTGCAAACAGGGGAAGTGTCAGGAAGGGGTTTTCTCATGCCTGAATGTGGTTCTTGCTGCCCCAACCCTCCATCTCTGTAAGAGTTCACCTAGGACTGGAATAGAAACTATGCAGGTGCTGATCTCGTTTGGTCTTATTCTCTTCCAAAACAAAACACCTTATGGTTTGTTTTCCAGTTTCCATGGGCTTTCGAATGTGGATGGCTTGGCAGCAGAGCCACTTCTTTTCAGAGAAGTAGCATTAATAGCACAGAGAGAGGCTGCCTGTAGTTTATTACATACAGTAACACCCTATTCTATCCCAAAAGCCCTTCATCTGAAAAGCTGGCATCCACAGATTACCCAAAACTACCCACACAAGCCCTTCATCTGAAAAGCTGGCATCCACAGATTACCCAAAACTACCCACACAAAGAGATGTGATGAGCAAATCAGGACAGCATAATTTCTTTCCAATCCTGGGGCAATAAGAAAAGTTTTCCATTCAACTGCTCTTGTTTTATTCAGGCAGTGTAATGTTCTAACTGCACATCTAGGGAGTAACACAGCATCCCTGCCTGAGCTCTTAGTTAAAAAAGAATTGCGAAAAGGAGAACACAATGACAAGGACAGGGCTGGCACCATCTCCGTCCCTGTCCCAAGCAGCTCTCATCCCACCCACCACCATGGAGACTTCTCATGGCTTTGGCCAGCACTATCAGGAATCTGAGTGAGCCACATCAAGCAAATTGCCTTTCTTTCCTTTGCATTATTCCCTCTAGACTATAGCAAGCATCACAGTGGATAGCAAAAACCCAACTCATTGGGTGATTAAGCACAAAATAAATACCTACAACGATTCTCAGCTTAGATGCCTATTAAGAAAATGGTATAAAGTGTAAAATGGACATGAAAACCAATGTTAAGTCGTAGCAAGGAAATGAGTCAGTAGGAAATGAAACACAACTTACTACTTTCTCAGTGTAAAAAGCCACAAGCGGGATTAATCCTTTTGTGCATACCTAGAGGTGATTCTCGGATCACCTACACAAAGAGCTGGTTCTCTGTTTTGCCATGTTATTGCAGCCCTTTTTAATGATTCATGACAAAGAGCTTCAAAGAGCTCCAAACCACGACAGCAGTCCCAGATCCGACCTACTCATCCTCATCTCAGCAAAAGAAAATCCTCTTCTTGGTGAATAATTTAGGTCTGTGAAGAGCGCTGCTTTAAAACTATTCCCAAGAGAGGAAGCAGCATCTAGAATTTAGTCTCACCATGGAAATAAAAAGAAAATATCAAAAGAAAGCAGTGACTGTAACAACAATACAAGCCTTATTTTGCAGGATTCACCCATTGTGAAATTCTACAGAAGGGAACACAGCTGTTTTCCCTGAAATATGTTTCATGTTTCCAGAGACTAAAGATGAAATCCAAAGCTTTGACTTTCAACTTACGATAGACAAACACACGCAAGGATGACACAACTACTGTTCAGGGCTATTGGGGAAAGGAAAAGGCCATTCAGAGCTAAAGGTGAAAACAGGGGGTTGACCACAGCCTGTAGCACATCCTCTGCTGAGTAAGGCCAGCACCATGGAAGCAGGCTTGCGACACCCTTCCAGAATCTGAGGCAATTTTCCGCTCACTTCAAGCTTGGGATGGAGTTTTATATGTGCTCTGTCGCAAGGGCTAAGGGTCCATGCACTGCAGGAGGCTCACAGCATCTCTCCCATATAACACATTGCATCTGGTGCTGAATGCAATACAGTCACAACATCAAAAAGGCATAAAGAATGAAGTGCAGCATCCAGGGAAAAAAGGCTACATACAACACACATCACATCTCTGCACCTCCACCTTAATGCTGAATTTCCTGGTGAGCATTTAAGTCTAATTCCTCTCCTAAATTCCTGATGTAATATGCAGGGATTATGTCACATCACACATCACTTCAAATGCTTAATCTTCTCCTTGATGGGCTGCTTGAGATATTCTTATACATTAAATTCAGATGAGCCATTCGTATCATTTGCCTCCACAGGAATAAGTAGCTTCAGTTTCATGGCCACTTCACAAAGACTTCTCACGATGACTGGCATCTTCGCCTTCCCTGTATGAAACACTGACATTTTGAAGGACAGTCAATCCAAACTGTAGCTCACCCTGCACTTGAAATAACCTGCATAACAGAAACCAGCAGTACTGAAATACTTCCAATAATGGTAACAACTGTAATAGTATATCTTATCATCCCCAGGATGCAGAGAAATATCTATGGGATTCTCTCCGTGTGCTGGCTTAGGATGTCGTGCACACCCACAGCAGGAGGAAAAGCCTCACCTAAGGGCAGGTCAGGGCATGGACCCCATCCAGTTCTTGTTTTGGCATAGACATAAATGTCCTTTCCCTGGCAGGCCCAACAGCTCATCTGGAGCCCTCTCATTTCCACACCAACACTGTATTTTGGGGGTGAGCCACTCTGTCCCAGCAGATTCCCACTGGAAAGGCATTCAGGGTTTGTCTGCATGCCTTAAAGTGCAAATGTTCTGCTCCAGCTCAGCTACATGCTGTGCTCAGCTTGGAATATTTCTGCTTCCAGGTAGCCAAAAACGGTGAAGATTCTGCTTCAAACAGTAATCCCATCGCTGAAACTCTTCTTTCTTATTTTAGGAGAACACAAGCACTCATCCCCACCCTCTGTGCTGCAAACCACCCTCCTGGGGGTGGCAAATCTCCGCTGGTCGCAGCAGGTCTGACCCTCAGGTGCAAAGCCAGGCTTCACCCTTGGTTTGCCAAGGAGCTTTATGCTGGGGCAGAGAGCTGAAAAGAATAGTTAAGAAGGTGAGACAACAGACCTTTCACCAGTGACAATGGCCCTCAAATGAGCTGGACAAAGCAGGCGATATGCTACCTGCACAGGTATGGTTTTGCTCCCCTGGGGACAGGCACAGCTCTCTGAGCACATCCCATCTGCAGAGCTGAGGACAACAGCTAGACCTCGGTGACTCCTTTTGTGGAGGGCAAAACCCAAGCCCTGCTGAATTACTGTGTGATTGGGTGGCTTTGTGAGGACTGAAATGGATGCTTCCACCACCGCTGCCCTCCCCAGCCCTATGAATCACCACCTGCTTGCCAAAACACGCTTGCTGAGGCTGAGCAGACCTGCTGTAGGCACTGCGTGCACATAAAGCACCAGCGTATGCCAACCAGCTCAGCATGTGTTTGCACAAATAAGATATATTTGGATTATCAAGGTTTCTTTTGGGGCAGACTGTGGTGAATTCCATATATGTTCCATTTCCCTTCAATCCTTTGCTAAAACTTCTTCCTCTTCTGTCATTGTCATTTTGGGATAGAGCAGGTGTCAGAGACAACCGTACACGGCCACCAAAACCTGTCACGCCAGGCAAGGGACACCTTTGAGCTCTCAGAAATAATTACTATCAAAGCCAGCACTTGGCGTAAAGACACTGAACTGCTCAGGCGCATAGTGAGCAGTTACCATATTTACACACACCTCAAATGCAGTCATTTCCACACGTAAGTTGGAACTAAAGCAGCACTTTGCTTATTCACTAGCTAATAAGCTTGGCTTATTCAACACAAGCAAGAGTCACGTAAGAAGAAGGGATTTGCTTTTGGAAAGCTGAAGAATCCCCTTCCATTTTTCTCCAGCCTGGACATGAGTTTCCTGGTTTGAGGGAAGTTCAAATTGCCGCCAGCTAAAGCTGCACCCAAGTTTTTATTAGCAGAGGGGGAGGGAAAATGGCTTTGCCTTCACACAGTTCCTCCTGGGACTGTTCCTGCACACGCAGCAGAGGAGGCTGCAAGGAGGGAATTTCCCCAAGGTGCAGCAGGCCCGGATGGGATGTGGATCAGTTTAAGCCAGCTCTCCCCAGTGCCCAGCAGGCACCCTCAGCACCCAGCAACAGTGGCTCTGAAATGAGTCTTTTACACTCCTCTGCAGTTTTTGCTTGGAATTGGATAACAGTAATTTATTTTCAAGGGTTTGAGCTGAGATCTGCCATACCTCAGGTCCCATTTTTATCTACAGGCTGTAAACCAAACCTTGCTCTTTAGTCCTTTTGGAATTTAACAACATATACCCCAAAACATCCCTATGCAATGCAATGAGAGCCTCGGGAGCTGGTTTAGAGCTGCGCAGCACAAACACCCGAAACACAACAAGAACTATCACACTATTCCCCGTCCCATTGCACTGGCAGCAGCCGCACAACCCTGCCTAAAGACAGGTCTTTCACCCCAAAAGCTCCCTGCCACATCAGCCAGCCCCCCCCTCCCCAGCCATTGTCCCCCATCCCGTGCAGGGCAGAGCAGGCAGGCTGTTCCCGGCGTGTCAGCACGTCTCACATGAAACCCAGCGCCAGGAACAAGGCAGCTGCCTGTGCGCAACGTGCAGGCTGTGTGTGGTAGGGCTGTACTCACAGCCTGCCAACACCCGGGCCGGGAACGCAGCGAGGATGGCCGCTGCCAATGGGAGCCGGCAGGAACGAAACCATGTGGGAAACTTAAAATGCAAGTGGAGCTTGGGAGTGCATGGAGCGTCCTTCCCAAGCGCTGCCTGCACTGGCAGGATGGCTGTTTCCAGTTGGGTTTAAGAAGGTGGATGGGTGTGCGAGCAGGCAGCGTGGCAGTGGTGTGCTGGAGAGGGGCTGAGATAAACTGGGGGTCAGCAGAGTGGTTCATCTCACATGTGCTCTGAATACAACACTAGGAAGGAGATTGGAGCCCCGACTCTGATCTTAACCCATTTCCAGTTACATAGGCAAAAATCTGGAATATGGATATTAAAGATGCTATTTTAGCTGTTGCCAAAAATCAGAAATAGGCTCTGCAAGGGAGATGGAATATATAAATCTGTGAAGTTCGAGCATGTCACTACCCTATTCTTTACAGAGCAGAACACTGTTGGAACATTCATTAAAACAACCCTAAATTGATCTTATTTCTTGAAACATTCCACATCCTAAACCCACCTAACAATGCTTTTAGCAATATTTTTCCCCTATTTAATTCACTGAGCTTTCCTTTAGATTTAGAAACCTGTTATAACCAGAAAATTAATTAACATCAATAAATTCATATCAGTTCATTAATAAATAATTAACATTAACAAACTCATATAAATTCACATTGAAGTCAATAGGTAACACCATTTCCCAGGTGAGATTTCTCCAAATCCCATTTCCAAGGCGCACGGGAATTTCTGCGGAGTGCGGGCTTCCCTGGAGCAGGTTTTTTCCCCCCACCTACCAGCTCCATTCATACAAACACCCCCCAGCAAACCTCCTCCCGCTGAGGAACGCCCCAGCTGGGCAGGGGCAGCGGCAGCCGCCCCGTCGCTGCGCTCCCACCCCCGGTATGCTCGGGGCGGGGGGTTCCCCCCGAGGGGCAGGAGCGGCGGCGGGTGCCGGTCCCGTCCCCCCTCCCCGCCGGGGCTGAGGAAGCGGAGGGAGCCGTGGAGTTGCTGTGCATATTAATGAGCCGGCAGCAAGGGCAGCGGGAGCTGTTTTAAAAGAGGACAAGGGAAGGCAAGCGGCAGAGCGCAGGCAGCGCGCAGGCAGAGCGCAGGCAGCGCGCGAAGCGCCAGGGCAGCAGCAGCAGCACCGCCGGGAGCCGCGCTCTGTTCTCCCCTCCCTGGTGAATTCCAGCCTCAAGGACGGGGGAATCGGGGGGACGAACGCGGAGCCAGTAAAGGCAGGAGAACCCGCGGCGTCTCTTTAGGTACCTGCTGCCTCACCATGAAGCTCCTGACAGCAGCGCTGCTTCTGCTGTTCATCGTGATGTGCTTGGCCAGCGCAGAAGGTAAATGGGTTTATTCTCTTTTTTCCCTCGTGTAAACCTCTTTTCTAGTAATTTGTATTTGCATCTTGAGAGCCCTGGGTTGGATTTAGCTGTGCCCTGCAGGTTGGGAAGGAGCGATGCATTCAATTTGTGCGCAGGGTAGCTGCGAGGTTTTGAAGGTGGAAGGAGAGGTAAAATATATCCAACAAAGTTGTGCCTTCAGTGCAAGGCAAACAACTCCGCTCCCAGTGCGGGAGGTCATGCCATGTTCCCTGTTATTCAGGAATATAGCTCAAATACTTCCTTCGGAACAGAGGGTGCCTTTCACAGGGTAATTAGAGCAGAGCTGGATTTGATGTGGTAGCACAAATTGCATCGAGCACCAGCCTGCATTTTCTGCTGTGCACAAAAACGATGGTTAAAAATGCTCAGCTTTTGTCTGGCTGCGAATACACCACAGCATCCATGAGAGGAGAGATGACTGAAAGTCCTACAAAGTCCACAAGAGATGCGAGTGAATGAGAAAGTATCTTAGATGTGCATTTCACTCTATTTAAAGCAAGTTCTGACTCTTTCATTTCCTTTTGTTAAATACAATTACATTTAATCACAGCAGGTGCACTTTAAAACCTCTCATATTTACAAAGCCTCAGAACATAAACCGTATTTCCTAGGGAGTCTCTACCTTTTCCTGGGATAGAGCAGAGAAAAATATTACACTTTTCAAGCAAAACGGCATTACGAAATCCAGCTTTTCCCACCAAGGCTTGAAAGCCCAAAGAGAAGTTTGGATGAGCGCAGGGAAGGGACGCTTGGTATGCGGGAGGTTTTGCAGGCACATGAGAAAATGCTTTCTCTTGTAGGCGTGAAGTGCAAGTGTTCAAGGAAAGGTCCTAAAATAAGATTCTCTAATGTAAGGAAGCTGGAAATAAAACCGAGGTACCCATTCTGCGTGGAAGAGATGATTATGTAAGTTTTCCTTCATTTACTGCTTTCTCTTTCCCTGTCAGCTGAATTGCTTTACCTTATACTGCGTGTTCTTTCTTTGTTCTTTGTTTTCCTCATGCCCTGGCATGCTAATTTCTAGGAATAGTCATTTGCTGAATCAGATGCAATCAATTATGCAATTCTGACCAAAATCCCAGCAATCAGTTTTTGAAACAATATTCTTTTTGCTCAAAGAAATATTTATAGAACAGGAGGCACTAAAAGGATAATCCTTAGTTCAGCTGAAGATAGTGACGAATCCTACTCCGTGCTGCCTGATGTAAACCCCAGAACTATTTATTCAAGTTTTCCTGGTCATGCAGAATAAAAGCAGAAACAGTTTGGGCCATGGTGGTTTCTGCGAGGAAGAAGTTATCCCAAGCAGAGGCAGATTTTTGCCTGTGCTGTACCAGAGCCACCCTCTTGCATTTGATGGGATTACCAAGCATGTAAGAAAACATTTTTCTCCCCATCTCACTGCAAGCTGTGACCATTGCTGCCTTGAGATCCGAAAAGTGATGTAGTGACCAACCGAACAGAGGCAGGCACGGGGATTTCTGACATCAGATGGCTGGTTCAAAGGAAGGGTTTTTAGATTTTAAATATGGGTATTTTGTGGATTTTGTTTCTGTCCAGTTATGTATATATCTTAATATTACCCCAACAAAGCACCATCCAACAGGCACACGGGGCTGGATAAGGACCGGAAGGGCACATTAGCTAAGCAGATCGCACTAAGCCCCTCTGGTACCTAAAAGGGGGAAAAAGGGTCCCTAAAGCAGCCACGGCCCCAGAGCTCCAAGGTGTGATTTACTGCAGTGGTTTTGCTCCCCCGCTGAATGTTTGCCATCCACTTAATCTTAGAAAGGTGCTTTAACAGCAGGATCTGAGTCCTGTCCTGCCACGTACCACCTCCGGCACTCTGTATTGCTCCCAGGGCTAAATCCAACCTACCAAACTGGCACAGGCAAGAAGATACCACAGGAGCCTGATCCTGCCCATGCAGAAATGCCTCACCAGGCTTGGCAGAGGGTGTACGGAGGAGGAACAGATAGCCAAGCTTCCTTATGCTTCCTCCAGATTTACAACAGCATCGCTGTGAGCAGTGCTCAGCTCAGGGAACATCAGAGCCACCTCTTTGAAGCCCAAATGAGCTGGTGGTGACCAAACACTTGCAGAGCACTGCTGCCTAAATCAGTTCCTCGCAGCTTTACTTTGACCTTTCAATAGCAAAAGGATGGTGTAGAGAGCACTAATTCTTCACGTCCCGCTCCAGGCTTGTGCCCGAAAGCAGCTGGTGGCTGGGAAGTATAAAATAAATCTCATTAATGCAATATTTCACTTCCAACCAGAAAGTCAGGAAAGCCGGAATGCCGTGCCGAGCAGTTGCTTTCCCAGGTGGATAGTTATGCCAATACCAAGCTATGTTATTCAAGCCTGGAGGGGTTTTGCTGCAGGGACAGAGCTGTCCCGTCGCTGCTGCTGCCTGCAGGGCAGGGAGGGTGAGCCCGCTGCTGTCACTGCCCTTACAGCTCCCCTAATGCAGTCTGAAGTCAGCATTGAAAACAAACTGAAACTAATATTCCAAGAACAAATTGATCCAGGAGTCTCTGGACAAGGCACAGAGGAGCTAAATTCCTGCAACTGAGTTTTCGTTGCTGCAGTGATCATTTAAAATGAGTTGTTGAAGCTGGGTCCCCTCCTGCCCTCGTCAGAAACTCTCATATCTTTGCATATAGCAGAAACATGATATAAATTATGTTTGCAAAGTAGTAGGTGTGAGGGTGCAGTTTAGGAAGCCTATGGATGAGATACATGGGGGCACGAGGTGCTGGGGGTCACAGACTGACCCAGGGGTGCTCATCACAGCTCTGAAGGCATGGACATACTCAGGAGGATTTAGTCCCTTCTCCATCCCTCTCAACCTCTGCTTGCAGGCCATTGAGGCAACTCCTCACTTAGGGCATCAGCTCCCACAGCTGCTTAGGCATGTTCCCTCACATCCACTGGACCAGCACTCCCAGGAGCAGGGCCAGGTCAGCTCAGGGTACCCAAAAATGCAACCATCCATCCACAGCATCAAAAACTATGCAGGAACTACAGAGGACCAAGGGGCTGCCTTGGAAACACCTCCTCTGCTGTCCAGGCACCAGCATCAAAGCAGAAAACCTACATGTGATGTCAAAGCAATGCATCTCAGCCTGAGAAAAGGCCCAGATCACTTGAGAAGCAAAATGTGCATCATCTTCTCCTCAGACCGCAGGCTCTAGTAAATCCAGAATTGTCCTTTAACTGCTTCTAGTGCCAATGTAGAGCTTGCTGTATTTCAGAGGTGCTCCTGCTCCTCTCCTCCTGCAAATCGGCTTGTCCATCGCTTTCTGGAAATACCCTCTGTGGTCTGTCAGAAGAGAAACCCAAGCTGAGGTCTGGCGTCAGACAGTGCAACCCAGAACATGGCTAGTGAATGGAGAAACTTTGCACCGACCTCAAGTCCCTTAAAACTGGCATACCATGGATTTCACTCCCACTGAAAGCTACAAGAAAAATCACCTTCTCACACATGTACTGATCTCCAGAGGCTGAGAACATCCTTAGAACAGAGATAGTCCACAGATTTTAGAAGTAATCCTTCCCTTTCCGATGCCTGCAGCCAGAGAGTCTCTTTGGAATTCTTCCACTGCTTGCCTATGCATTGGGGAAAAAGCTACATCCTCCCCAAAAACCAACCTGAAAATTACACCTTATCTGTTCGTGACTTTAGCTTACACCCAATAGAGGTAGAGCAGAAAAGGGAGTAGGCAGGAAGGGTAACTGAATGGAAAGAACTATCCGAACACCTTGTATAACTTTGAAATGGTGGCGAGACCTTTAAGTGAGCTCATGCAGGCAACAAAAAAAGCTGGTCTGGGGCACACAGGCACTCTGCTATGTGCAAGTGTTTAAAATACTGTGGACTTAAAAAAAAAAAGAGAAATAAGCAATCAATGAAGCAGGTGTGATCTTTTCTTTTGGATGCCGTATTGGTGAGCATGAAGGAATCTTATCCTCATGCAAAGACCATGTGGTTGTCTGAATGAGCCCTAATTAATTCAGCTATTAAGTTTAAAGACAATATCTGACAGGCAGAGCAAACCCATCGATTAGAAACAGCATGTAAGTCTTCCCGTGGAAGAACTAAGTATAATGGTGGACAATATTGCACTGCACTGATTGATGGTAGCTAAATATCTGCTCCGGTGTTATTACAACGAACTGAAGTATCTGCTATAAAACAAAGAGCATGTAAATCACTGCCCACTTGGGTGAGAGCCCCCTGACTGATTTGGGCATTTGCCTGGAGTGGGAGCAGAGGGACAGCATTCCCATGTTCTTCCCTGTGAGGGTGCTGAGGCGCTGGCACAGGGTGCCCAGAGAAGCTGTGGCTGCCCCATCCCTGGCAGTGTTCAAGGCCAGGTTGGACACAGGGGCTTGGAGCAGCCTGCTCTAGGGGAAGTCGTCCCTGCCCATGACAGGGGTTGGAACTGAGTGAGCTTTAAAGTCTCTTCTAACCCAAACCATTCCATAATTCTATGACTCCAGTAACTGTGCTGTCTTGCATTGCAGCGTGACTCTGTGGACACGGGTGAGGGGCGAGCAGCAGCACTGCTTAAACCCCAAACGCCAAAACACAGTGAGACTGCTCAAGTGGTACAGAGTATGGAAAGAGAAAGGCAGGTAAGTACAGATTTCCTGAATGGGTGAGAGGAAAGTCTCGGGAACAACTTGGGCAATCAGCAGCATTCAGAGAGAGGCCAGGAAAATGCACACCCTGCAAATGCTCCAGCCAGCACGGAGGATGTATTTCATTACCAAAATTACAGTTAGAAATTAACATTCTTGATGTTATTTCTTTCCTGCCACATGCTGCCTCACTTCTATTTTAGGATTAGGCTGTTCCAACTATTAAAAGTAATTATTTTCTGTTAAACTATTCATCAGCAACCATTCTCAGTTATTTACTTACACTCAACTCCTTTCTAGTGGTAAAAAGCCAAGATGAAAAGCTAAATTACTTTCACATGGTCACAAGGAAAGCAGTCAGCAGAGCTGAGAAGAGAGTTCCCTGTCACACACTTCAATATCTGATGATGCAGATATTTGCCAATTTTAACTGGTGTATCATTCCCAGAAAAACAGTAACTTGCTAGTAAAAATCTCTGCCACCTTCTCCCTTGCAAAGATGATTTGTTCTTATTGCAAGTCATCAATCATAGATAGAAGAAAGAACAAGAAACATGAATTCCTGATGGTTGATGACCAGTGCTGATGTCCCTATCCATAATTAAAGGGATCTGCACAACTCCTACCACCTTTCCAGCCATGGCCATAAAGAGCAGTACAGTCCCACCAAACCCTGATCCTCCTCAGCTGATGGGGAACTTGCTCCCCAAAATTGAGCTCAAACAGGGCCAGCAAGCCCCATCTCTCAGCAGGTCCAAGGGTGCAGTGACTCCAGCAGAGCCACGCAGTGCTTGGTGGCTCGGATGATACCACAGTGGGCGCTGAGCCCCCAGCCAGCTTCCCTGATTCCCTGCCAGCTCCCTGTGGCTGCTTCCCAAACAGAGCACATGGAGCAGCCTTGGCTATTGCACAACCACATATTTACACTCTTCCCTTGGTGGTGGCGGTTTGTTTTTCTTACAAGGCTGTCACTAAGATGACGCAGGATGCTCAGCCCCAGGCTTGTGCATTCAGAAAACACACAGGGCTCCCTGAGCAGACCAAGCAGAGGGATACCCTGTGTGGCATCCATGTGCTGCAGGCTACCTCCTGTCTGCAGGTAGCAGCACTGCCCATACTCTCTTCCACAGCCCAAAATAAAAGTCAGCTCAAAGCTTCCCAGCCAAGCAGGGCAGCCAAGCCAAGCTGAAACAGCGTCAAGTGAATATTTCAGACAGAAAGCCTGATTTAAATTGTTTATTATGAGGACTTGATTTATCAGTGCCCTCATTGCCAGCAGTACCAAACCCACCACACTGTTCCCCAGAAAAAGCCAGGGCTCAGCCACACAAACTTCAATCACTTCCACAAAACAGCATTGCCCCTAGTTTTTCCCATACCAGGCTTTCACCCACGGAGCCTGCACAAGTAGAGTTTTCCAGCAGATAAGCCTGTCAAGTAGTCTTCTCAGGACATAAATTAGAAAAACAACATGGAGTCTCATATTATTCCAAACATAAGACTTATTATCTACATACAGCTCATTATATACTTCAATATTTTTATAGGAGATAGGGATTTCCAGCATCCTCCTCCCAGATGCTTCATGGATAACTATCCTGTAACTGCTAAAGTCAACAACTTACTTTCCAATCTACTTAAGCAAAGGCTTAAAGTCTAGGGTTTTGCTGTTTGTGGCTTTATTATTATTTTTACTACTTGGGAGAGATTTGTTTCATTCCTATTTTAAACACCTTGCTTTTGGCTTTCCTTCTGCTTAGGGTTTATGAAGAATAAGAGGAAGCGGCATGAAGAACAGAGCAGACTCCCTTGGCTGGCATAGGACTGGGCTCTGCAGAAGATTATTTCTCTCTCACAGACATAAGACACAATCTATATTATTATAAAGCACTTTTTACCAAGGGTCAGTTTTTACATTTTATAGCCACATGCAAAAGGCTTCCAGATTCCACATGCATCTGTTGCACTTCAGATTTCATACCCGTCTGCTCTGTACTGAGATTGGGGAAACTCATGCTTTTCATTTTAAAGAGGTTGGATTTGGATTTGTTGGGGTTTTTTTTATTGTTATTCATTCATACTTCACTATGATTGCAATCGAGCTTTATAAGCTCATTAAACAAACAGTAATGTTTGTAAAGGTGTTATACAGCCATGTCCCTCACCCTTTCGCAGTGGGAAAGCTTCGGTGCTGTGGTTCTTTGTCATGTTTGCAGCCTCCAATTTAGTCAGGCAAAGCAGGGACCAAAGATGAGCTTGCTGGGGAAGATGCCACTGGAATGTCATGGCTGTAACAGCAGAAGTGAGGTCCCTCAGCCCATCGTCAATGAGTGTGAACATCACTTGTGCACCTCTTCTTCAATGGACTTGAGGTCTTGCTGCAAGGTGAAGCATACCAGATCTCCTATCTAATGTTCCATGCATTAGAAAGCATTTCTAGGTCATTTTTATTACTAAGCAAATGTTTATTTTGTTTTTCGTTTTTGGTTTTTTGGGGGTTTTTTTTTTCCAACTGAAGCTCTTACAGAAAGTTTGTGGCTTCATTACTGAGACATTTTAAGCTTCAAGACTATCGTGTATGATTTCCTAGATTTGTAGCAATGAAAAAAAGCCTTTAAAAGGTACCTTTTTATGAAAAAAATATGATAGGGCAAACATATAAATACCTATGTTTTAGTCACAACATATTCATTATTTTGAATGTAATACTTCAATGTTAAGCAGTGCATTCCTCTTTCTAAAATAACAAAACTACCTTTTCATTTGTAAATATACTCTAGGAAGTCTCCCTGTATTATCTCGCTGTATAATGTACTGTACCGCTAAATTATCATATGCTATTTAAATGGTTGAAATATTTAGAAGGTTGCATGCAGATTTCATATTTCTTTCTAAGACAAATGAAAAAAAGAAATAAAAAATGTATTTAAAACCAGCTAATAGTTTCTCTGGAATTTCCTGGAGCCATCAGGGAGCTTCAGCCACTTCTAATCACTTTTGATTAGATGAACTGGTTTGGGGAAAAACACTGAATCAGAGAAGCTGATTCAGAAATATGACATCTTGATGACACTGGAATTAGAAAACTTTATTCCAGACTAATTTGTTTCCCTTTCTCATTTTGGGATTTGGATTTTACCCAAACATTGAGGAATCTTGTTACATAAAGAAGGGTTGTGCCATGTGCCTATAGCCATTGGTCTAGTGTTATGTTAAATAAGTGCAAATCAACCACTCTGGGTCCATATAAAAACCAAGTAAAACGCAGTGATTTAGACAAGATATCACTTAGATTAGAGAAGGCTGCACACTGGAAATCAGGCAATCAAAACGTTCAAGACACCCTCTCCTCTTTGTGTGCAGTTTTTGTCCTCCCTCAAAGGGAGGGACTTTGCACCCCACAAGGCTCCTAAACCACTTCCCAGCTAAAAAGGAAAGGAAGAGATAGGAAGGATAAAGCCAGCAAGAGTTTAAATGCACGACCAACACAACTCCTGTGACAGTGGTCTTGTGCTATATAATCAAGGCAATGCCTGGCCTCAACTCTAGGGTTTCCTTCAGTTCAGGCAGAAGAAATTATATATATATCTGCATACACACATACTCTGTATAATTATTTACTGTGATGATGCCCTAGCAGAGCTTAAGGAGAAAGAGCTGCTGGATTTCAAAGTATTTTCCCATTCTGCACAAAGACAAAGCTACAAACTTTGGATACTTACTAGTAAAAAGGTTGAGAAAGATCCCAGAGTACTAAAAAAATTAAACTCCTGGGGATATCACAAGGACTGAGCATCTGGACCTGACCTCCAGGCAACCACCAAACCCATGGGCTGCCCCTCTCCTTTCTCGAGTCACATTTTAACAAAATCAGTAGTTTTTCCTTGAGGAGACTGGATTTCAACACACTGACAGGCTTCAAGAAATGGTTTATGCTTATTTAGTGGCTACTGGGCAATGTATTTCCTGGAAAAGTATTGACACAGTTGCACAAGAGTGGTTAACACTCCATTGGGAATGCTGCACACAGCTCCAGTTGCCCAAACGCAGTAGCCTGTGACTCACACCTCACAGGGTATAGCCTGGAGAAGTGACTCCCAGATCTGGGTTCATTTGCCAAACCAAAACCACCAGTAAGAACTGGGCACAGAGGGAACCAACTGCAGTTGTTTTTTCCACTTGCTAGAATGGAAATGAAAGAAAAAGAGCTGTTTGCTTTGATACACGATTCCCTTTAACATGGGATCTGTGCTCCAAACAAAACAACCCTTGGAAACAATGGAATTGAAACAATAAGAGAAAAAACTGACATGGAGCTGTTTTTCCCAGGGCTGTTAAACTGCATCTCCAGGCGAGGATGTTCCCAGAAACAGGAGGAGCATCCTTTGCCACCCCTGATACTGCAGTTATAAAGGGAAATAGTGTCAGAAGGTAACTGCCACACACAAAACTTCAACCTCTTTCCTTCAGACTGAAACATCTCTGCTAGAACATTTAAATCTGTATAAGTAGGTACCTCCTCCACCTAGATTTGGCAGCAACCTTACGGTTGGCTTTTGTTTTCCCCAGCAGATTGCAGGTTGCAAAGCCACAGGAGACTGTTCAGTCCAGCCTCCCTAATATACAGACCATACATCTGTGCTTTGAGATTGAAGAATTAAGCCACCGAAGCACGGTCTGAGCACGCACCAACCAGCCCCAACTGCTCACCAGTTACCAACTCATGCTCCTAAGAGCTCGAACATTCGCAGAGAGCCAGAGCCCTGCTTCACTCTGGGGTGCAGAAGCAGCACGAGCAGACCCCGCAGTTCCTTTACTCATGCACCAATGCTACACCACAACGATGTAAACCCTTCACAGAGCCTCCAAGGAGGGTAGCAGGCAATTGCTTTCCCCCATCCAGCCTGCAATGCTGTTCCCCAGCACACTGCAGCCAGAAGCACAGAAACAGAGCACCAAGCCCTGCACAGGAGACCCCCCCACCCCCCCCACCCCCGGGCATTTAGTATCCACAGGCTGCACCCCAATCACTATCAGATTTTAATAACAGCATAAGGGTGACCCAAGCAGCTGCAGCAAAAGGACGCAATAACAGGGAGACCTGCCTTGCCTTTTCAGTGAGAGTGCTATGTGGGATTAGTAATGTTACCCAGATCCTTTCACCACTTGCCTTTCACTTCTTCATATATGGTCTAGGTCAGCAATGGCCAGAAAGTTTATTAAGCAGCGATAGTGGTGGTCTGTGCGAGACAGCACAGTGCTCTCCGCAGGTCCAGCTGCCTGCTGTGCCCCAGCTCCCCCCAGCCTCCCTAAATCAAGGCATGAGGCCATGCCAGATCACTACTCCCATAGGGACCTTTCCTGACCATGTCCATGAGGTGGGAGAGCTGGCCCTGCACTAATGACGTTTCATCAGGGCTGTGGGACCAAATGTTGGGCTCAATGGTAAAGTCATCAGAGGGGCCTGGAGGTTTGCACTAGTCACCCTGAGCCCTGGGTGGGAAGCTGAAGGCAGTGTTACAGCAACAAAAATGCTCTCCAAGCTAATTAAACCTGAGTTTGGGTCCCTTCTGGACCCATATTTGTATAGAATGGGGAACAAATGTGAATGTGAAACTGGGATAGTCATCACCTTTTTGACCCTCAAAGGTTGCCTCCTTGCACCATCACCTCTACTAATCAGCAGCCCTGTACAGGCAGCAATGCATTAACAGTCCCCAATTCATACTAAAGGTATTAAAGTATTCAATACCCAGCACAGATCCAGAAGTTGGGTTTTGAGCATCCAAAGCATCCTCATTTCTATTAGGCAGCACTACACAAGACAAAGCTGTGCGAGATCAAAGGGATGTTTGGGAGAGAGCAGCAGTCCAGGGTTCAGCCCTGTTCCTTGCCCTTATCAACCTCACAGCACATTGGTGTCCAGCAGCTCTTGGGCCATGGCCAGCAGATCCCAGCTCAGATGACTGCTCTGGAGGAGCGGTGGGGAAAGCAGGGCTGAAAGGACATCTAGTGGCAACCAAAAACCTTCCCAGACAGCCTGGGGACACCTCCACAGCCCTGCGGCTGTCCGCACTATAAATCAGCTTAGAGCCTGCCCATTGCGCCGCTGATGTTGGGAATGCTCTTCCCAGCTCTGCAAGAAAAGCTTCAACTGTTGCATTTCCTTACCCAGGTATGGGAAACCCCCCAAAGCAAAGAAAAAGCAGTTGTATTTTGGGAAACCCGCTCAGGAGTTTACTCGTTGTATTATCCCATTAACGTGAAGCACGCACACTAAGGGCAAAGAGGATGCCTGGCTGCCACTGTGTCCGCAGGAGTCACATCCATCACACCACCATGGGAAACTGGGTTGCAGCACAACCCTGGGAAGACTCATTCCCAAGCCCAAAATGCTTTAGAAACATCAGGAGTTTCTGCCCAATACACCAAACCACGGGGCTTTCTTGCCCAGCAGTTCTCCCTCCTGCCACCAGCTCTCCAGCAAGCCCAGGACCCCACACGTCTGCTGGTCCCCAGGCATTGCATTCAGCTCCTGTCCTCAGGCTGACTTCCCAGCAGGAAAACCCACAGATGCACACTATCACCTCAATGCCTGAAGAAGAGAACTTGCTCCCTCTTCCTGAGCACAAGCACAACTTCATCTAACCATCAAAACAAAGCCAAGATCCCTGGAGGAAATGCTTTGTAGAGATGCAACATGCACGAGCACTTATTTTCTGAGCACTGAGTGACAGGTTGTATTTCTGGTCCTTCTGCCAACCTCTGAAGCACTCAAATCCTCTTGGATATCTCTCTCATCTTCTGCCTGTTCCTATTATCAGCTCTTTGGACAGAGACCAGTCTGACGACACGCATGGAGGGCATCCAGCGCAACAGGAGCTACTCCGCTGTGAGCGGGCACACAGGACCTTGGAGGGAGGGATGGGATGACATGACATGAAGTGACAGGGAGGCAGGCAGCCAAGGCCTGGGAAAATCACCACGCCTGTGTTTTTGTTTTCCTTCCTGCGCGACAAAAGGGGTGAGTGAATTCCTCTTGGATGGGTTTCAGAACCTCCCCCAAAAAAGAGGAAAAAAAATCCTGCTGGTGCTTGCTTAGGGCTGATAGTTACAGGAATAATTATGATTTATTCCCATCATAAATCTCGGAGCAAGAAAAGGGGTTTGAGGTTTGCAAGATTTGCTGGATGACAGAAGCAAAACGCAGCTCTAATTGCCCTTCTTTGTTGTGTTTAATTAAGGATTCTGAAGCAACTGATCTCAGTGGTTTTTTCATGGTTACAAACCTGCATGGAAAAAGCAAATCTTTCTGCAAAGCCACCAATCGAAGCTTTGTTGGTTACTAGGCACTAAGTGTGCTACATCTGAACACTCAGGACTCCCAGAAAAAGAAGCTTATTAAAGGAAAAGAAATGCCACAACAGGCTTTTTTTCCCCCCTTTTCCAGTAGGCTTTGGCAATTTTTAGCTCACTTCTAATCCCGGAAGAAATGTTTTTTGTCTTTGCCCCTCAGCATTTTTGCCTCATTACTGCCCATTCCATTGTATTGCAGAAAAATACTCCATTCCTATTACCTTAATAATTGCACCATTTGGGTTTACTTCAGCTTCCTCTCCAAGTCTAGAAGACTTATCACTTCTGCAACCACATGAAGAAAACCAAACCAGCCTGGAACTCCTCAGCTCCCTCCTTGGGCCAGTAATTCTCAGTCAAGCACTGCTTCCCTCCAGCAAGAACCAGTTTGCTGAGTGTTGCCTCTTAAATTCAAACTGGAAGTGACTGGCAGGGTGTTCTTTCACCATTTTAGTACACAGCTAAAGCAGTTCTGCCAGGGAAACCCAGGTCTTGCTATCATAATCAGTGTCAAATCACTACACCTGACTCCAAGCAATGCCACCAGCCCACAAGCTACCACAGCCACTACACTCAGCCCAGGCTGCATGGGCTCTGTGAAGCTAAGGGATAAAATAGGAAAATACTTGGGACTGCTTTGAATCTGAAGGCACTTGAGACAGTGTTTCTGCAGATACTTGATAAGAGTGGCATACCTGAGGCTGAGAGCAGGACCACTACACACTGCATCCCCAAAGGGAGCTCCCGTGAGGAGGTAGAGGAGGTTTGGTGTTGGCCAGAAGGTAAACACCCAACATTTCAACTGCACAGAGCAACACCCTGAAGAATGAGGCCTGGAAATGCTGATCAATAAAGGGAAAATGGCAAATATAGCTTTAAAATTAATAATGATTTAAAAAGACATCTTGGGTTTTTCATCGCTGGGAAGTGTTCTTTAAGATCAGGAGAAAAGGATGGAGAAAGACAAAATCAGCACAGCTCAGAAGGGAAAACATCGAGTCTGCAGCATTACTGGTCAAAGCAACTGTATCCAACCTTAGAGCAAGCACATCAGGGTCCCAGCCCAAAGAAAAACCCCTTGTTGGTGCTACTGGCCCTGCATCAGCCACACGTGCCAAGAAAAGCCATTGCTCAGGGGTTCAGTTGCTTTTACAGTAAAAGCTGATAGAAGAAGCTGGAAAGCAGCAAGCTCTGAAACCTGGAGTTGAAACAAGTTGAAAGATGTGGTTCTCTCTGGGAAAACCAATCTGCTTCCTGTTTCTTAAAGTTTAGGCTCTATGCCATCTGTGCCATGATAATCCAAATAGCTGACTGAATGCCAGTTCCCTGTTTTAAGGGTAATTACAGCGAGCTGTAACCTGCAGGAGAGGAGGGCTGGGGGCACAGCTCCAGCCCCTGGTTAGGATCCCAGGATCAACAGGAACTTACTACAATGACTCATTACTCACATATATACACATATATATTTATATACACACACACAAATATAACATGGAATTGATAATACTCCTTTTCTTCACCCATCTTTGACCTCATCTTATTTGTATAATACACTCTGTAGCTAGTCCAATTCCCTTTTCTACACAAAGAATCATGAACGCGGCTAAAGCCTGCAGTGGAAAATAATAAAGGAAACCAAATAGAAATAAAGAATGGTCACAAAGCAACGAATAATGGTAAAACAAACTATTTTCCATGTTCTGGGCGTACTTTTCCCCACGTAAAACAAGTACCTGGGTGTCCCAGCCGAGCCTCCACGCAGCGCTATCCGTCCGGGCAGCACAGAGTCGGTTCGGAACGGCAGCTTGGTAGAGATTGACACCTTGTGGCTGTTTCTATCATTCACAAGTCAGGAAAGGGAATTTCTTGCTTTTTCTGGCCTGTGGGTGGAGTTGGAGATGAAGAGCTGAATTCCCAGCACCTGGCACGTAATGAGTGGGGTTGGGGTCATTAACAGGTTAATGAAGATAAATAACACCAAACACTAAAACCTACAATAAACAAAGTCATCCCCTGTTTGTTTCTAGGGAAAAACCATACAGAAAAGACAAAAAGATCCTTTAGGATAGGTGCCATCTGTATACACATGAAGCCCACAAGACAAGCAATAAAGAAGTGACCTTGTGGATGATGTTTCTCTGTGATTTTACAGCCCCATCGGATCCCCTTCTCTGCTTGCACAGTGGGGTAGGAGGCTGGGAGCCCTTCTTTGACAGCTGCTCTGGAGTAGAGTAGCTGCAGCAACTCCAGAGAAGTTATCTCTAATTCCCACTGGAATAAACGGAAACAAGCTCCAGACCTGAAATGCATTAAACCTGATGTGAAATTAAAGCCAATATTTTGGGGTTTATCCAAGAGGTTTAAAACCAAGTGATGTCTATAGTCTGAAGAAGAAGTACATTCACTTAATAATTAGCAATTGCACTTATTTTATTATTTATCTGTGAACACAGAATTTATTGCTATTTAATACATGCTTAAATTGGAAAAGAAAGCAGCATCCCTGCAGCAGAGGCTCAGCTGAAATACATCAGCCAAACCTGTCTCCCCTCATTAGTAAAAAATGTTTCAGAGGAGCTTGTTACTGTGGAGTGCATACAGCCCCAAGGAAAGAAACTTACCTAGGACAAGATTTACTTTCCCTTCTCATGCTGCTCCACTGCCTAATTCCCTGACTACTAGAACTAGTATTTATTTAGCATTTTACGTACCATCCCAGTAGCTCTATCATTAGGTACCAGTCCCACCAAACCCAGCACTTTGCACCCACATGCAGCCTGGGAGCTTCCAAGTGTAGTTTAACATTCCGCTTGGATTTTTCTCTTTATACCCTGAGACATTGTCATAAAGAAATAGTGAAAGAGATACTTGGCTGTCAGTGTGAGGGAGAGCAAGACTGAGTCCCTCGCCTTCACTGTAGCTGCTTACACTAACAGGAGGAGGATTCAGGCTAGAATTCAAGATATTTATGCCTCTGGTTTTGTCCCTGAAGAATAGGAACTAAAAGGATATATTGCACATATAATACTGAGGCTGCAAAGCAGCCCGCTTAAATGGATAGACAGAGACCATTTAAGCCACTGCAAAGTACGCCTGTAAATCCCAGAAAGCAGAGCAGATCTACAAGTTATATGCCATTTGCTTTTAGCTAAGTTTAACGGAATTTATTTGAAAATCAGTGGACATCCTTTAAAAAGCTGAGTTAGTGCAGAAAAAAAGAGGGTTCTTTAACAAAAGTCAGGTACCATCTCAGAGTGTTTCCACTAGAGCAGGTTGCTCCAAGCCCCTGCGTCCAGCCTGGCCTTGAACACTGCCAGGGATGGGGCAGCCACAGCTTCTCTGGGCACCCTGTGCCAGCGCCTCAGCACCCTCACAGGGAAGAGCTTCTGCCTCAGAGCTCATCTCAGTCTCACCAGAGCAGGTTTTGATTTGCTAAATAAACCCCATGGACAGGAGCTCTTCTGGAGCCCAGGGCAATGCGAACCTCTATCCTACACAGCCGAGGTTGCAGCTCTGTGCCTTGGGGTGTCACCCTCGGCCCTCGCATGGCCAGGACAGTGAGAACTGCACCCCAAAGGCTGCACCCTGGGGTCGGGGTGCAGGGTCCTGCCTGGCATGGCCCAGGGCCGCTGTCTGGAGCTGTCTCTTTGCCTTTTCCATCTGCCCCACTCTTCCCAGGCACCAGGATTCCCACAAGCAGCAGCAGGTCCCTGCCTGACTCTTTTGGGATGAATTCACCTGCTTTTATTTATCATTGTTTTTAATCAAGGGGTTGTCAGCTTCTTCCTCACTGATACACTGATACACTGATTTTATTATAGGTGGCCTCCATTTATACATAATATATTTATACATAAGATTTATACATCCAGCCTCCTTTGATGTGATAAGCATCCTGATGTTTTCATGCTGGTGTCCCTTTACAGAGGGAGGGTCAAAACAAAAATCACAGACAAACCTTTTCTACCTGCAATGAAAACTTGCAGGTGGATGCATTTCAAAATTACTCTCTCCTTAAAAACACATGAAGCATCTCATTTTTCTTTTAGGTATGTGCACTCTAATTGACAGAGCAAAGCAGTGACTGAGGTGTGATAGGAAATTTTCATCAGGATGAGCTGGGAACACCAGTGTCACAGCCTTCCTCTGCCAGTTTGTGTGCAGATGTACATATCATCATAGAACCAAGGAATGGTTTGGGTTGGAAGGGACCTTAAAGCTCATCCAGTTCCAACCCCCTGCCACGGGCAGGGACACCTTCCACTAGAGCAGGTTGCTCCAAGCCCCTGTGTCCAACCTGGCCTTGAACACTGCCAGGGATGGGGCAGCCACAGCTTCCCTGGGCACCCTGTGCCAGCGCCTCAGCACCCTCACAGGGAAGAGCTTCTGCCTAAGATCTAAATATATGTGTTCACATGTGCATGCGTGTGATTGTATGTGTGTGCACACATATGGGAGTGTGCACAAGCGTATGGGTACACGGCTATATGCACATACGTGGTGGGCACACACAGATGTACTCATGTTCACACACGTGTAGTGTGTGCACATCAGCAGGGGGGTTGCTCCCCAGCCTTGCCCTCCCGCCCTGAAGCCCAAGGAAGGAAACAGGGAATTCTCTTGCGGGTGCAACCCTTGTACGTACAATGCCAGGGAAGGGATTATACCAGGGATTAACATTTTAAACTCCCCTACCAGACCTACTCACTCAAAGATCCTCAGGCCGGTAATCGTATTACTGTCCCCGGGATTACTGCGTTCCTGAGTTCTAACCTGAATTTGGGGATAATTCAGTGAGAGCTGCCCCCAAACCCCTGCACACCCCAAGCTCAGGAGCTGCTGCATTTGGGGGTTTCTCCTTTTCTTTAGCCATTCTCTCCGTTCCCCCTGCCATGGCCGGGAGAAGACTCCACAAGCGCTTTTCTTGTCGCCTGCCTCCTCCTAATTCCCAGTAATTTATCCCGTATTAAAACTCCCTTAAGGAAGAATGGCCCAGGATCCAACACCTGCTATGCAAATGACAGCAAATCCCCTGGGCCCCTGTGGTGGGGCGATGGGGACCAGGGGCTGCCGGTGGTCCTGGAGCATCCTCCTCCCCTGGCCACAAGACTCCATCCCCAGAGCCAAGGGGGGACCCCTGGAACCCCACCAAGAGTTCGGGCTCAATTTCATCCCATCCTTATGGTGCTTCAATTGTTCCAGGTTATCTTTATTGCAGTGAAAAGAAACTAAACATAAAAGCTAAGCAGAATTATTGATATGGAAGGTATAAAAGAAAACCTGAGCATCTCAGCATGTAGTTGAGCTTCCTGCTTTGCACTTTGTTTCATCCACAGGGCAGTCAATGAATTTTGTCCCTTTCTTTTAGGAGAAGTGTTCTAGCTTCAATTAACAAAATACAAATCAACAAAAGAGGGGGAATAGTGGGCGGGAGGAGGTGGAGGGGGTGCAAAAGGAGAAAGAAAAAGCTCTGGCACAATAAGGCGGGGGGAAAAAAAGGGGCTCGTTTCTCAGAGGTGACATCCTAATCTCATTTTTCCCAGTTAATGTGGTAGCCAGAAGGCTGGGGAAGGGCCAGGCAGGGAGCGCTGCCCCAGCAATATGACTGCACTGGGAAGGTTTGGCTGTTTTCCTTGGATAACTCGGATTGGGGTTGTTGAATCCTCAGGCAGCCGGTTGCATCCCAGGGCACCTGCGCCCCGCTTTGGGTCCAGCCCAGCTCCCCGCGGGGGAGACAGCACGAGGACCCCTCACAAGCGCCTCCATCTCCACGCTTTCTTCCCGTGGCCCTTTACCATGATCATATATTTCCCAGCCCTGAGCGCTTGACTGACACTTGGGCTATTATCCAGGGAGATAGATTGTTTGGCCTGAAGATGCATTGTTTGGGCTCCTTATAAAAGAAACAAGTTAAATGCCGCAGCTACCACACACCAAAATGACTCCTTCTGGCCATAAAACCAGTGGGACAAGGAAGTGGTTGTAGGAGTCAAACATAATTGATGCTCAGAAAGATGTTATAAATAATCTGTGCAGAGTCCTCTCTCATGTGCCTCAAAACCACAGAAAGTGGAGCTGGGTTTTTTTTTTTCTCTTCCCTCTTTATCTCCCCTTGAATTCAAGAGGATAATACACCGTGAGCACCAATAATTGATGTATGTTATAATTCTTCATTACCCTATCAGTAGTCTGGGAAAATTGGAAGAAAAGAAAATGCCAGAAAGTTATGGTAAAACTTAAGATGCGACAGAAGTAGCTTTCTTTGCTCATGCTGTGAGTGTTTGAATAAGAAGAATGTCCCTGCACTGTAACAAGCTAAAAGAATGAGGAAGACAAAGGATTTCACGAAAAAGGTTTAGATAGAAGACAAGGCAAGTGAAACTGAAAGGAAGGGGAAAAAACCCATTTACAATGGAACAATGCGTGTACTAATCGCTTTGATATATTATACAAACCCAAAGACCCAAAACATTGTGTAATTATTTATAAATGACTTCTCCACTCCTGTGTATAATACCGCAGAAAGAATAAAACTGCAGGCTACTCTCTAAACTATTTCTAAATAGACCTAGCTCAAAAGGAAGCAGAAGTGTTTGAAAAAAACATAATTAATGGTTGATTTTATGGTTGTCTCATTAAAACATTTTAATTACAACAAACAAAATACATTTGTGCTTGCAGGGAACAATCGGTTACCTACTCGCCCCCCTTCCAAAAAGAAGGAAAATGTTACATCACACATTTAAAACCTGGAAATAAAACATTCTCACTATTTCTACAGAGCCCCCGGGAGGGGTTGAGCCCTGGTCACAGCTCCCAGGCACTTGTGTGGGATTTCAGAATGGGTTTGGTTCCTTTGGACCAGTACCCCCCTGGAACTTGGGGATGCTCCTGGGGATGCTCCCAGTGATGCCCCCATGCTCCCCTCCTGGCATGCAGCATGAAGCCTCACACTGGCCGCAGGCAGGTAGGAGATGAGGCCAAATCCTCTATATATGAAGCCCTTGAGCTGCTCCCAAGGCATTTCCCCGTGGCCTCCGTGCTGGCTGAGATCCCTTTCAAACATGGGACTTCCAGGGCTGTCCATTAGTGAGCAGCCAAGGCGTGAACCCCTGAACCCTCCGGTAGCCTCGGGCCAGGAGCTGTAAACTGACTCTGGTCAGGCCACAGGTCCCAGGAGCAAGGCACCGTCTGTCCATCCGTACGCTCACAGCCCTCGCTGCAAGTCTGTCCCCAGCCCAGGCTGGACAAGCTCTGCACCATGCCCGTGCAAGCACAGGGACGAGCTGCCCCATCGAGCCACCTTCTGGTTTTCCATCTATTTTCATAATTCCCGCTGCATTGGCCTGGGCATCCCCAAGGGTGAGTCAGCATGATCCTCTCGTCACTGCGCAAGGCACTGGGCCAAGCTCTCTGCTCTCAGGGTGATGCGCCACCAGCCACATTGCCTCTCCGGATTCAGTTCAAAGCATCGTCCACAGGCAGCTCTGCCTATTCGCTCTGGCCATGCTTTCAAACAGCAAGAGAGCAAAAAAGCAGTATTCTTCTGGTTGATATGTTGTTTTGACACTCATCCCAACATTAGTTTAAGCTCTTGTGTACTGATGTAGGAAAACACAGAGTTTGGTGAGTTGTATTGACCTGCAGCTTAAGCCTTAAAAAAAATGAAGCACCTCTAACTTCTCTGAGGCATCTTCCAACTGCAGGAGTAGTTCTACTGTGAACCTCTCGTTTCCATGTTTGGGGAGAAGAGTGATGCCAACACTGCTCCAATGATCAGAATTCTGGTCAGTTTTTAAATGTGAGGCTGATTTCTAATGTAGAGATTTATCTACCTTTTCAAGGTACAATAAACACCTACCAGGGAATAGCATCTTCTCATGGACCAGCTTCTTTCTTCCTGGAAATGGGAATCCAGAGAGCAATGCTGAGCACTGACAGCCTTTGCTGTGAGCACTGACAGCACCTAGGAGCCTTGTGGCACCTTTTCTCCAACAGCCTTTCCTCCACCTTTATTTATTAATTCCTCTTTCTGGAGCCCAGCCATGAGCAGAACCCACGGCATGATGTCCCAACACAAGGGCACTGGAGTGAGCTTTATGCTTGAGGCCCCACCAAGGCCCCAAGAGATAAATGTGCTGCATGGAAACATGCGCACAACAGTTTGCTGTGATTTCAGATGAGCAGTTTGTCATTCGAGGTAGTGAAGGATGGGCTGATCCAGCTGTGCTTTTATCGTTTCCATAGCCAAAAATGCCATTTGAATAATTTTTCCTCTTCTTTTTCATTTTAAAGTGCTATGAGGTGTCTCAAAGCAAATGGTATTTATGGCAAGCTTCCTTAGAGCTCAAAATACGAAACTAATAACACCCACGAGTCCATCTGAGCCTAGCTGCACTTACGTCAAGGTGGAGAAGTTAATATCAAAGGCTAAAAATCAGAATAAGGCATCAGTGAGACGCTGGGAACGTATTCTGTGTTCCTTGAAATCAAAGGTCCTGTTTCATTTTGGGAATTCTTTCTTTTCCCAGTCCTAGAAAACTTCACAGAACTTTAGCAGCTGACTCCCATAGGAGCAGGCCCATAAGGTGTAAGAGCTATTATCTGTGCTGGCTGAATAATTTATCTGCAAAATTAGTAGACTGCCTGCGATAGAACGGGTTGAATTATTCATCGGGAATAAATTATCCAAGATATTTAGCACTTCTTTCTGTTTGCGAAGGCTTCCTGAAACAATTCTGGTTCTGTGAATGCATTCGTTATTCATAAGTACGCAGTGAATAGATTATGCAAACAAATTTCAGCCTATGGGTTGTTTGTGAAACATTCACTTCAGCTCTGGCTATTCATGGCTGTGACTGATCACAGAGACACATGGTGCTCTCTCCCCTCCTTGATTGGAGCACAAACTTTTAAAACAAGAGAATAACAAATGACAAACTGCAAATGATGGATAAGGACTAATGAATAATGCGCTTTCACTGCAAACTTGCAGACAAGTGATCGGTTGTGCCAAAGTCTGTGAAACTCTAGGGAATCATAAACATTTTAATGAATAAACTATTGACTGCTCAAAGACACCTCCACAAAAGGCAATAAAAGTGGTGCAGATGACACCGGAGTTTATATCACTATATACAAAGTGCACATTAACAGAAGTTTTACTTTTTTTGCCGTATGCTTCCACAACCTTTAAATTTTGGTGCCTTCTGACTTTCTCCTGGTTCATGCTGGATAGCCCACCACTGCTTGCTGACCGACCGAGGCCTCTAACCGTGCCGTCACTTAAGGACATGAGTAACTCAGTGAAGTGGAACTACTTAGCACAGAGAGTCATTTATGTATGCACGGGCCCTAAAAACATCAGCCTGATTGCAGGTCTGGTGATGGAGAGAGCTCGGTCCCTCACGCCCAGCAGCCCGGCCCCATTAGGTGCTTATACCGCACATCCAAGCTCTGGAGCTCTATAAAGGTGCTAAAAAGCATAAAGTGAGCTGATGCTGGAAGACTATTTCTGGTTTAAGACTCGTTAATATTCATCACACAGGGCTCTCTGGACTGCTCACTTCTGTGCTATCTTCCTGGCATGCAGGAGTTTGGTCAGGGATGTTTGCTGGCATCGGGAATCATCTCAAAGTGAGGAGGATGGCAAGCAGAAGCAATAACACTGATCCCAAACTCCTGTCTTGGGTTCAAGTAAAGACTGGTTGCTATGAACTTAAAATGCAGAGATGCAGGGATACAGAGACAGAGACAGGGAAAACCTACAGATATTCCGCTGTCAGTTTTCCCTGTTTACCAAAGGCGTAGGAGGAAATCACAGGAGAGGGAATGAATCTATGCTTAATGTAAGGGGAAATCATAAAAATGCATGTGAGTTCAGGCATATGTCAAAAAATGACTAAAAACGGATGGTGACACTGAAAACCTTCCACAGAGGCAAGTACCTGAGTGCTGATAACGGGGCACTTACAGCACTGATAGTGGGATGCTGTAAGTGTCAGAACGAGGAAACTTTTTAGCCACGTATGGAACTGTGGCTTCCCGAAGTGCTAACTAGTGATACCTGGGCACTTCATGGGGATTACGAGAAGGAAGGAGAACTTTACAATGAGAACAGCACGGTTCTTTGTTTTTATCCAGAGATGAATTGTGGATATACATTCACAACCACTGAAGTTTGTAAAATGAGTGTAATTGGCAACTTTTAGCTTTCTGAACACCTGCAAAACCATTTCCAAATTGAAGCACCCGAAAACCAAAGCATGTGTAGATACTCCCCTTCAAACCCCCGAGGGTGAAGACCTGTGAGTTAAAGTTTTATCACTTCGGAGCATATTCACTTTGACAGGGGATGCACAGAACAACTGCAAGGTGCAAAGAGAACCTGAAGAAATCTTCCACCAGATTCTGTCTGGTGACAAAATACAGGGGGTGAAAATACGAGTCGTCCTCTTAATTCCGGACTAACTGCTTGTGGTTAGCCAAGAATAACTGCAGTGATTAGTGCAGACCAACCGCTTGTGGTTAGTCCGGACTAACCTCTTTCGCCCGATGACCCCTCCACCTCCGCGCTCAGCACCGACCCCCCCTGCCCCGCTTTGTCCGGCCACCGCCGTCCCTCTCCGCTCCCGCACAGGGGGACAAAAGCGCTGGGAGCGGGGTCGGGGTGTCCCCCGCCTCCCAAACCCCCCCCCCGCATCCCCCGGGGCCGCGGCAGATGCGCGGCTGGCCGCGGTAATTGCGGGCACGCTCCGGAGGGCGCGGCGCACGGGGCCGACCTGCCGCCTCGGCGCGGCCCCGCGGGGCGGCCACGGGGCCATTGTCCGCCCGGCGCTATAAGTACGGGCGGCAGCGCCGTCGTGTGCCAAAGCCGCCGCTCACACGAGCGGATCGCAGCCCGCAGCACTTCAAAGACAAGAGCGGTCGCGTGTCCCCCCCGCCCCGCCTCCCCCGGCGCTCGCTGGGCTTTTCTTTTCTCTTTTATTTTTGCTTTCCCGCATCCTCGGAGGCGCGGGGGCCGCTCTGCCTCCCCCCGCAGCGCCAACCTTCGCTTTTTTCCTTCCCCATCTATATATTTTTATACCGTTATTTGCTTTCACTGCATCCCTGGGAGTGCCTTTCCATGTGAGTACGGGAGCGCCGGCACCTGCGCGGCGCGGTCCCGCCGTGCCAAGCACCGCCACCCCCAGTAGTTATTTCTCTATTTTATCCCCTCTCCCCACACCTCTTCCCCGGCCGCTTCGCACCTTTCCTCCCTTTACTCCCCTTTCCACCCCCCCCTCCCTTCCGCCCCGTCCCGCGCAGTGATGGCAGCTCCATGTTCTCTCCCGCAGGATGCCCGCGGACGCGGCCAGCAGCGGCGCGGAACCTCCGCGGGAACGGCGGCGGCGGCGCGGGCGTGCGCGGGCGCGCACCGAAGCGTTGCTGCACACGCTGAAGCGCAGCCGGCGGGTGAAGGCCAACGACCGGGAGCGGAACCGCATGCACCACCTCAACGCCGCCCTGGATGAGCTCCGCAGCGTCCTGCCCACCTTCCCCGACGACACCAAGCTCACCAAGATCGAGACCCTGCGCTTCGCCTACAACTACATCTGGGCCCTCTCCGAGACCCTCCGCCTGGCCGAGCAGTGCCTCCCGCCGCCCCCCGCCTTCCGCGGGGCCGCCGCGCCCCCCAGCCCCGGCAGCGACGCCGGTTCCTGGCTGTCCAGCGCCTCCCCGTCCGCCCCTTCGCTCTGCGCCTCCGCCTCCGGCCCCAGCAGCCCCGCCACCTCCGAGGACTGCGCTTACGCGCCCGCCGACACCCTGCGCGGCTTCCGCGGGCTGCCCGCGGGCCCCGGCGCTCCCTGCCGCTAGTGCCGCCCGGTTCTTCCCTCCCGAGGGCCGGGGGTGATGGATAGGGGGGGGGGTGTCCTCCCTCCATTGCACTTTCCACCACCCTCCCCTCTCCATCCCTGTCCCCCGACCCCCGCCTCGCCTCCCGTGCGCCTCCGAAAACCGGGAAGAAAAGCGACAGATTTGCTGCCGCAGACGAGGTGAAAAGTCAATTTTACAATTTGTAGCTCTCCGGCGAAGAAAAACGAGCATGAAAATTTGGTTTGAACGCCCTGACAATGCAATGAAAAGGCTTAAGGGGCCGATGCGGCCCGGGGCGCAGCGCGGGGCTCAGCGCATCCCACACCCCCCTTTTCCCCTGCCCGCACCCGGGGGCCCAGCACCGGCCCCGATGGGACCCCCCCCCCGCCCGCCGGACAAGCGGAGGGGCTCATGCATTATAGATGCTGACCCCCAGCGCGGCGGCCTTGCTTTAGAGCAGGAACAGACACGGGGTATTCAGCGACCGGGCCAGATAGCGGTTTAATTTATTCAAGATGTTCATTCATATGAAAATTGTATTTTTGTACATAAAGAGCTTTATTCTATTATTATGCCTCTTATCAAAGTGGGGGTTTTGTTTTGTTTTTAAAAGAAATTGTACTTTACCCTGTAAATAAAAGTTTTAACGTTTGTACTGAATTTCAGCAGTGCCTCCGGAGTTTTGTTTCTTAAGCTCATCAGAAGGGCTTTTGCCCCTCAGAAGGAGTCTGGGGTGGAAGGAAAGGGTTTGCCCCAGTATGAGCTAGTATTTTGGACACCACACTGGCCACAGACACATGTGGTTACCTGCAAACATCAGCTGGTCCCAAGTCTCATAGAGAAGGGATTTGACACCCATTGAAGATGCAGAGGCAGAGAGCAGTGCCAATGTTCAGGATTGCCCTTGCCATGGTTCATGAGAGGAGATGGAAGTTGTTGGGGGATTTGGGATAAGGAGAAGATGCTGCAACCCGGAACAGGGTGCAGAGCTCATAGCTTTGCCTAAACCTTCAGTGTTAGAGGAACTCAGCTGTCAGGAGCTGCCCCTTTTCCTCAAGGCACGTGGTGGGATGGAAGCTCTTCCCATTTGCTTCCATGCAGGGAAAGGAGAAAGGGTGGCCAGAGACATTGGCACCAGCCCTGGCACAGCTCTTGCTCTCTGCTAGAGACTGGAGGAGTCAAGAGGGGCCCTCACCTCCACAGAATCTGCTCCACTGTTGGGAAACTCCAATCTTTCCTTTCTCCTGCATTTGTGTGCAATGGGGGAGCCCTCTGACCTGCCAGATCCTACCTTGCTGAAGGGCTTCTATTCTTTACGTCTCCATCCTCACCCTCTTCAGCATTGCCCGACACTCCCCTATTGCACTAGGTGCACAGACACCCTTAAAAGCAACAGTTTTATCTTCTTTGCCCTGTTTTATGGGGTGTATGAGGCAGCTCAGCCATGTCCCTCCAATTATCTTCAAAACACTGGTGAATCAGAGCTGTACAGGCAGTTAATGGGGTGTTCGTGGGGAAAGGAGGTGAATGCTTGGATATATGGTGGTGTACAAGCCCAAATAAGCGAGCTTTAACACATCTCAGGTGGGACATTGAATGAATTGGCTTTCATTTTTCTATGCCTCAGTTTCCCATCCATGAAACTGGGGTACCACCATCCCCTCACATCATCAGTGAATGTAGTGATTTCATTAATCAGAGCACTCAGATGCTGCTGTAAAAGCCCAAGAAGAAAATCAGTCTTCAGGACATGATCATATACTTTGCAGGGGAAAAAGGCAGAGAGCAAACACTGAAAGCATCAAGCAAAGCACTCAGAAGCTGTTCATCACGCAGGCAAAATCTCTGCCTGAAAGTCAACCCTCCTGTGTAATGAAGAAGGTGGAGATATCAAAAATGTAACAAGGAGTCATATAATTGCCACAAAAATCAGGAGAGGAGCTGAACTGAGTTTACACAGACACCTCAGTATCAACATTTTTGAGTGCCCTAATCTGCAATCTTTATATTTCCTTTACATAGTTTTCATATGCTTGTCTATACACACAGATATCTACCTCTCTCTCTCAGTAAGTCTAAATGCTGAAAAGGAAATGTCATTATTTGGAAACCCTAATAGCAGAGTAATTCTTATATTAATTAAAGACACCATCAAACAGTATAGGCCAGTTGCTTAATGATGTCCTGTTAAATAAAAGAGATTTGTGAAATCTAATTCTGGCAGTAACAGGTCTTGATCTGTGACGCAGTGAAGCTTTGCTTGCACCTGCCCTTGAAAGCCAGGAGGTTTTGTATGGAGTAGCCTCCAGGGGCTGAAATTTAGTACAGTCCGTGGAGACGGAAGGTCATCTAAAGTCACTGGGTCCCAAGACACTGGACTTCAATCTCAAAGAAGAAAAAAAACACCCCCTCCACAAAACTTCAAAATATCCTCTATTCTTTTGTGTTTTCTTAGCTGCGAGCAGAGCTCTGTGGACATTATGCAGTCTATAAAGACCATACATCTACCAGGACGCAGTGTATGATGTTAATGTTCCTAAATGGGCAAAGAAAGCTGCAAACTGCGTGAGGATACAATTAGATTCATACATTAACATGAGTCAGAGAACAGTTTTTCCCCCAAGCGGTGATAGGTTCAGACATAGTTGAACAAATCTGCCGCCGGGACAGATGGAATGCCTATATTCAGAGGCTGCAGGACCAACCTGCACCCCCGTTTGCAACAAGGGGGTCTGTATTTATTTTTATCAAAAGAGTAGTTTGGTGAATTGGCAGGGAGCTGGAACAGGCTTCCCCCACTGCAAACAGGCAGCGTATTTTAACTGCACTAAAATCATCTCTTAGCACTAGTACAGCGAGGAAAAAAAGTAGGTGATTTAAATGCTTGGATGGATGAAATCATTGGCAAATCTTTGGAAATACCACATAGTAACACGGTAAAAAAATCCATAAACAGACAGCAATCCCAATCCCACTGAAACAAGTGGTAAGACCCCTTACTGCCTTCAGAAATAACTGAAATAACTTGATTTTGAGTCTTGGCACCACATTACATACATGTATATGCATTTTTTTCATGCCTGCTGATAGGTGTTGGTAATCCTTCATCCTTGCTGGATCCAAACAGCCACCTCCAGGGCATGCAGGCATTAGGGACCCTCTGCCAGGAGACTCTGCAAGTCCTTAGGTCTCACGTAACTCCCGTTTAGTTAGGAGAGAAAGTCTGAGATGGCCCCATAGATAGGGCATCCCTGCTAGCTGGGGAATGGGCTTCCAGCACAGACTTTCTCAAAACACAATTGAGATTATCCCACTTTCTCTGCTGAGATTTACTGTGGGGAAACAAGAGTGCTACCAGTTACAAAATGCTCATCGTGACAGGGCCCACAGCAGCCTCACAGCACTGGAGCTTCTCTGTTCCAGCCTTTTCCAACTGATTTGAAGCTTTAGAGAATCTCTGTGAGTTACTTGTGCTCAAAAAGTGAGCACACAGCTGCAAATCCAAAGCTCTGTACAGGCTTTAGGTAACAAGCATTTTCTGTGACTTCGAAGCCTTGTTGTGCCCTACTTACTGTCGTCCCTGCTGGGGTGAGGCTCAGACAATGCTTGGGGTTTAGCTATTAACAACAGCATCCTCAGAAGGATTTCCATTATTGGGTGTCAATCTGTTGTAGATTTTGATTTTACTCTGTACATGATCTGTAAAATACAGTCTGCGCCACTACCTGTGAGCACATGAAACTTAATACTATAATTATACGTCTCTGGGGCTCAAATGCCCCATTAAGACTGATTTGTATACTGGGTAGAGATTATCAGAACAGAAGCAGGTGAGACCTAATTTACAGCAGCTTTTTTATTAGTGGTGTATGCAATTAAAAGACATCATCTGGAGGGGCAGAGCTGCTGAGGACCAAGAAGATTTACTGAGAGTACCATCCCTGAGCACTGCAGAATGGAGATGCCAAAATGCTGCATAAAATACTTTCAGCTGATACTTTGCTAGACTTTTGTAGTCTTCAAATGAAATTACTGAAGCATTTCTTAATCTAGATTAACAAATTAACTGACCTGTTAAAACCAGTTTTATGCCCAGTAGCTTGGTAATAGTGCCTGTAAACAACTAATTCCTCTTTTCTCTCTTCATCTTCAATCAAAAGGCATAATGGTCAATATGAAAAAATCACAGATGTCATAAAGCTGTGGTGAAGTAACAGATCCTTTCAAAAGGCCTGTGGAACCCATCCTTGTTATTAATCACCAGGGCAATGAGTGGGGTGAAATAGCTATGCCCCTGGAAATAGGGTTTCCCCCCCACCGCCTCTCTGCCGAGGTTACTATCCTCTTGGAAGAGATGGCAAATGCTTCAAGTGAGGCGTTGCTGGTGCCAGATCAAGGCTCTGCACTCTGAGCACTTCTCCTCTATTATCATCACCGTTAGTATCATTTTTCAGTTGTCAATCTTCCGGTTTAAGATCCACTAGACAAGAGTGAATAGACTCTTCCCAATGGATAATGCTCTTCTCTGCCAGCGTGGAAATGCTGATGGCACAGCACTCGTTGTTATTCCGGTCTCTCACTTTTGCCTCTGTTTGACTTCTCTGCAGCAGCATCTGTCAGTACCTCCCATCTCGCTGTTCAAAAACCTTATGAGACTGATGGTTGGGAAAGGAAAAAGAAATATCACATTAGAGAGGCTGGGACAGAGATGCCACCCTTCTCCATGCCATGTGTATACTCTGCAGGTACAAGAGATGGTTCTCACTCGGTTTCTACCCCATTTATTGGACTCCTTGACTGTCAGTAGGACTTTGGCCAAGGGTCAGTAGGCTGGAGCACACAGCTCACTTCTGCACAGAGTAAAAACTTGCTGAAGCAAGACTTTTGGAGAAGAGATTAGCTCTATTCTTTGAGTAATAGTGAATAAGGGTCCATAGACATGGTCTTGCAGGCACTGTGCTGGTGGAAGCATCAACACTGAGTTCAGAAAGTAGGTTTTCAAATGCTGTAACTAGAAAGATAGTGCTTAGAGTGACTCACTGACATCCCTGCTCTGAGCTCGTCCATTTACTTGCACTTTTCAGCTCCTGCTCCCTTGCTTTCCACCCAGGAGATGCATTGTGCTTCAGGTAAAGACCAGCCTGTGTCAATGCACGGCTTTCCACTCTTGCTTCATGCCCGTGAGATGTTCTTAATTACAAATCCAACCATGTGAGGGGACTGACGCCTCTGTTTCCCAAACAAGGATTTGGCAGAGTCCTCAGGACTTCACTATCTCTTTCTTGGATTATTACATTCTGCACATTCCAGGATAATCTCTTTTTTTTTTTTTTAACCTGAAGATTTCACAAAATTGCCTTCTAGGAAAACCTTTAAAGCTGTCTAATGGCAGCCCAAGCTGATTACGGACCATAATGGTTTGTTGCACAAATAATGGATTAAGTTCCATCTGTAGGAGTTAATTTGACTTATTTCTACAAACAACCAACTTGTTCTGCTCCTCTCTCTATGGCAGATGTCAGCAATCTTGACAAAATCATATTCAGGAATACATCTGGCATGACCATCTATGGTGGAATTTGGCATCTGTGGCCCAGGGCAAACCTGGCATCGTCCTTCTCCAGCTTGCAGGTTTCCATTGAGATGAGAAGCCTGAGGAAACACAACATTTGCACATACAAAAGATGCAAATACAAAATTCCACACTAAAGATGGCGTTAGTTCACTTTTCAAGGTGGTAGGACAGGGCACATATAGCCCAAAGGACACTGTGGACTCAGTAGTTTGTCCCTGCTGTAGGCCCAAGAGATTGAAAGGTCCTTGATAAACACCTCAGTTCAGATAAATGAGGCCAAACAGAGAAGGCAAACGTTAAAAAGCAAGGGGAGGAAGGCAAAATTCCCAGCACCATCACACTCACATTGGATTCCCCATGTTGACTTTCAGGATAATGTATTGAAAAGAGAGTCTCAAAGGCAGGCTCAGAAAGGATGAAAATCACTGGTGGCCAGTAAAAGTTGGACAAACTGCACTAAATAGTCCTTTCCCACCTGAATTTCTCCTTGAAAATCCTCACTTTTGAGAAAGCAAATGGGTTCCTTGGCAAGGCTGTTCTCTGGCAGAACAGCGCATGGCCTTAGGATGCAAATCTTAACATGGACCAGAAAAAGCATCTCCAGTGATTCTCCAGTTTGGTCTCTGGGATTCATGGGAAACAGGCATTATTTACAGATTCTTTTGCCCAGAACCTAGAAAAGCCAGAGACCTTACCGCTAAAAACCAGCAACTACATGCAGCTGAATCAATCCTTCCTCCAAAACCTAACTTGATCTACTTCTTTATTTTTGACTTGGTTGTCCCTAGATATAAACGCACAAGTTATTTCTCTAGTCCACTGGTAGGAGTATTCAAACCAAAGGGAATTAACTCCTGAGATAAAAGAATATGGCTTTTTTTCCCCCTTCCTATTTGAGTGCCATCTCTCCTGCAGCAAGTCTTTTGTAATCTGAAAGGAAAACCTTTCCTATCACAACACCAGTAATGGATATTGCTCTCTCAATTACCCGTTGCTTCGCCAGGAGAGCAACTGATGCGCATCGTGTTTATCCAGCTCACTGAAGTGCTTTCATTATCTAAGAAAAGAGGTTAATTAGTATTTAATCAATCTTTTCACAGGGTACAGTTTCCTCCTCTCCTATTTGCAATCCAAAAAGATGTCAGCTTCCAAAGCCATAATGCCCTCTTGATAAATCAAGTGGCAGCTAATGAGGTCTCTGGTCCCAGGAAAGGAGGGTCCAGGCTACCTGACCCACAGTGGCTGTCACCAGCACGGCTGTCACCTGCATCCTTCTCCCGGGAAGCACTTGTTGGGATGTTGGGAGATGCACGGAGCCATATGGGATGCAGAGAAGGGAGGGAAGGTGGTGGTGGCTGTGTGCGTGTTCAGTGCGTGCTTCATGCTAACCAAGCTTGGAGGAGCCAGCAGGTAAATCTCGCAGAAACTCTACCCTCTGGAAAGAAACAGATGGGATTTATTTTTTTATTTATTTCCTTTTATTAATTATTTCTTTCATTTACTTAAGTGTATTTAAAGATAACTCAGGAGCCATCCTTGCACCTGCATGGGGCTGAACTTCAGAGGTGAATGAGAGATGCTAATGATGCTTGGTGCCAAAAGTTATGGATAATAAAAGCATTATCCTGTTACAAAGAAGCATATGTAGAAGGATGGAGTTTCCTTCATTAGGCAGCAGGCAGGTTTTTGTTCTTCCCTGAAAAATGCCAGGAGCAAAACCGAACCTCTCTCTCTCACACACCATTTCCACTACATTAGTCCTGCTGGCTGCAGCTCCGCACAGCTGTACCAACGCTAAACTGTGGCTGAGACACCCGTCAAAGCAAAGGAAACTTCATTATGGCCACTCTCAGATTGGATCTTGGGTGAGATACTGGTCCAGGACAGCTGATCCAGCCACCCAACCTTCTCAAAAAGGCCCAACAGCACTTATAGTACTGTTTTATCTGAGATATTTAAGCAGAGAAAGTGGCCCATGCATCCATATGCTCACCCTCTTTTGGCTACTGGGCTATTCTCTCCGTAGCCGCTGCTGCTGACAATGAGGGGCTGAGCCACATGCCCTGTGGTAGCCACGCTCTGGATTTCTTTCCCTGACTTTGGGAAATTCATTGTCTTTAGCATCGTCTGTAGGTTCAAAGTCCGCTTTCACTCCGCGGGGCGCCCTTTCTAGGTTCATAAAGCTACGTTCAGAAATCTTTGGGCAGACCCAAAGCTGACAAAAGTGTCATTAAATAATGCTGCCAATGAATGAAGCTACCAAAGAAGACATAGTCCAGTTTGCATCTCAGTTACAAGAAGAAAGTGCAATGACAGAGTGAGTAATTGGCTAATTGTCTATACGAGCTCTATTTTAACAGTGCAGTCGTGCGATCGCACCATCTGGGGGGAGCTCGGGGAGGGAGCCCCAGCACACACAAAGCCAGCGTGCGTTTCTCAACACACAGGCCAGGCAACTGCCTCCTTCCCAGGCAGGCAGTGTGAGCATCAGCCCCTCGAGACCCCCAAACACAGGCTGAGATGCCAAACCTCTGCTGATGGCGAAAGATGGGGGGTTTGCCAAGGAATTTCTGCAGTTTTTGGAGTGCCCACCTGAGTTGCACAGTGAAGTAACCCAAGCAGAGTGAACAGTGATATTGGCCTGATTGCATGGCCCCTAATGAGCACAATTAAATGGCATGGGTGGTAAGTGCAATGGGCTGGCAGCGCTGGTCCGAGCAGTGAGGGTGCTGCTGGCCATGGTTGGGGAGCTCAGCACACGGGTCTGCTTTTGGAACATTCAGAAATGATGGCATTTCCCCCTCCTCGTCTTGAAACAGCTGAATTACTGCCTTTCAGTCCCCATCTATTTTCCTCCAAAGTTACCATGAAGCAAGAAAGTATAAATCACACTTTTAAGTGGGCCTGGCACTCGGCTCACAAGAAGAAGAAGAAGAGGGGGGGGAAAAAAAGAGGTAATGCCATAATGTAAAATAGTTAAAAGCTTATTAGAGCCGTTCAGGGCAGTATGATTTCCACTTTGTTTCAGAACACCCCAAGCCCATCCTTTCATGCTATTGTGAAGGCAGCAATTCAAATCTCCCTTTGTCAGTATGAATGGCCCCTCTTAAAGCTCTTTTATGCCAACATATTCCCTACAGGCATATGCCCTTTAGCTCTATTACTGATTTACCCAAGTATTCAGCCCATACCTTCTGCTTTTCTTTTTCACTTACTGAAGTTCCACATGACACGAGCTGCAGCCTCTGCTTTGGTGCCTGCCCCTCTCCCCAGCCCCAGCCGGGATGCTGCTGTCTCTGCCACTATCTATCCCACCAGGAAAAGCCACGCAAAAAAACTAACAGAGGAGACTTTTCCAATGATTGATTTTCCTCCCCCCCTCTCCTACTTCTCCCCCTTCTTTCCATCCCTACATTTGTCAGCGCAAACAAACGAGCAGGGTATATACCTCCTCCTCCCCCCCAGCCATAGGGGAAAAAGAGCCTTGGAGGCTTTGAGGGGGGAAAAATGCGAGGGTAAAAAACGCAAGTGGGCCTATTACCTCTACTTACCCTAATTAGACTTGCTTTGAAGGGCTATTCAGAGGTTTTGAAAGGCTGTCCTCTCCCTGCATCTCATTGTGCAATGTTTGCAGAGACATTTGCATCTGTTTGTGCTTCTGAAAATAGCAATGGATGCTTTCAAGAAAGCAAAGCCACCTCCGAGCCCCTCGCACCAAGCCAAGGGCCGCAGCACTCGAGGTATGTGTGGCCGGCCCTTGGGCGGGGGGACACCCCGGTTTCAAGGGTTTCAGGGTTCTCCACCGGTCCCCATTTAAACAATTCCCTTTAACAATGCAATTTTTAGGCATAAAATCTGCTAACTCGATTAAATCCAGATGACACAGGACGCAGAAATGGGAGGAAAAAGAAATCATCGCTAAAGTAAATGGTAGGCACCCTAACAGGATAGAAAGTGTGAAATCCATGCAGAGCGAGAGAGAATAGCTGGCAGCACAGCCCGGGCTTTCATACGCATATGGCCTTGACCATTTGACTCTGGTCCCATTGAGGTGATCAGCTGGAGACGTGAAGGGGCATCTCTGGCAACACACACGTCCCGCTCGCTCCTTGAAGAAAGCCCACGGAATAAAGCTGCATAAAGGTGATTGATAGTAAACATTTTGTAATTTGGAGGGATTAAACTTGCGGGATGATCTTGATCAGGTTCTCAAGGCATTGCCAGAATGCAATTACATTAGAATAGCCGCTGCTGGATCGCTGCTGGCAAAGCCACAATATCCGCCAAAGAAAGGGGGTGTGAATGGGACAAAAGGGTTAATTTGAATACGTGCTGAAAAGACTGGAGGTGGACAAGGAGCTCTGCAAGGACTTCATCAGGAGCCATGGGCAGAAGGAGACGGTTTTGCAAATACAGAGGGCGAGTGGAGAGGATGTTTGTAAAGCACACTTGGAAAGGGAGGAGAAAAAAGAGGAAGAAAAAAAGGCCCCACAAAGCTCAAACTGCTTCTTTCTTACATTGCCCTTGGCTACGCTCAGAGGAGCACTTTAGATGGATTAATCACAGGGAAAAACAATGGGATAAAAGTCTTCTTCTCTACCGTCTGTCCTCAGTGCAGAGGGGCTGCGCTGCTCTTTCCCCACCGGCGCATGGCAAGTGCTGGCTTCTGGCCTGGGCACCATGGGCAAACAGATCTCTGGTAGTGACTCCAAGCTGGAATTCCTTTTTATAAGGGACACCTGGTTAATCTTCTGCTATCAGCAGGTTTAAGGTTTTATAAGATTATTCGTCAAAAAATGCTCAGCAGGAACTAAGTGTGCAAAGACCTTTTACACGGGCATGTAGTGATAGGACAAGGAGGAATGGCTTTAACCTGCCAGAGGGGAGATTGAGATGAGCTCTGAGGCAGAAGCTCTTCCCTGTGAGGGTGCTGAGGCGCTGGCACAGGGTGCCCAGAGAAGCTGTGGCTGCCCCATCCCTGGCAGTGTTCAAGGCCAGGTTGGACACAGGGGCTTGGAGCAACCTGCTCTAGTGGAAGGTGTCCCTGCCCATGGCAGGGGGCTGGAACACCCATGCCATGGGCTTTTCCACTCCTTTTAGCTCTCTTTAAACACACACTGGCATCTGGAAGATACTCTCATGTCTGGGCCAGGGTTGGATGTGCTGGGTGGGCTGGGAGGAAGCATGCCTCACCTCTCCAAGGGGATAGGGAATGTGTTGCGCTGTTAGCGCCTCCCCATCTCTGTCCCAGTTGTACCAGGACTGCACCCACCCCACTGCAGCACCTATTTAAAGAGGGAGGATTTGTCCTGTGCCCTCCCAGAGGATGAAAGGGCTGAGCTCAAAGCAGAGCAGCAAGGCCTGAAGCCAAGTGGGGATGGAGGACACAGGTGGGGAGAGCCCAGGTTTCAAGAGAGGAGATGGGAACACGATGCCAGCGCTGCCGGCTTATGATTTACAGCAGATCTGACGCTCTCTGGGGCTCTCTGTGCCGTAGCCAGAGGCTGCATGAAGACATCTCTGCCTCAGTTAGGCAGAAAGCAGCAGCTGGGCACAGATCTGGGGCCAAGCAGGGCCAGGCAAGGTGATGACCCTCAACACCCCACATCAGCCTGAAGGTCCCTGGGAGGGATGTAACTGTTTGCACAAGCACCATCCCAGCAGGGAGCCACTGGCTGGGGCAGGGTGGCCTCTCTTGGACAGTAAGAGATGTTCAAAGCGAGGCACGGGCTGTGTATAACAACAGTAGTGACCCAGCTCACTTACAGACCCCTGCCCCATCCCTCTTGTCCACACCACCACCCCCTGCCCTAGGAAGGGTGCCAGCCCTGGTGACAGTGACAGTGCCAGCCTGGCCATCTAACCCACCCAGGGGTGACTGCACCCTCGGGGGTCAGGTCAGGGCTTGTCATCCCCCATGGTGCAGGCGCTTGGGCTGCTCCAGCCCCTTTTTGATATTTGAAGTTCTAAATGAAGCTTCCAGATTCTCTACAGAGGCACGAGTGGGGTTTATCTCTGCTTTCTTCCATTGAGACATACAGATACAGCATGTCGCGTCCATGCTATATCCCTGCCACCGCATTCACCAAGCACTCCCCAAAAGCAAAACAAGCCTATCTCCTTTTTATACCTAGAAACACAGAACCCACATGGAAACCCACTTTCCATCACCCCCCAAAGCTTGCTAGGCAGAAAGAACTCCCAAACACCCCATCAGTGAGTATTCCAGGGAGGCTTTGCCGGGCAGCACGTGTGCCTGCACTCTCTCCCCGGGCTGCCCCTCGCTGCCAGCTTGGGGAGGGTTTTCTTTTCCACTGGGTTTTTGTTTCCTTTGAGAACACCCCGTGTTTGTGTTGCTCTTTCTCCGCGGCACAATGCTCCTCTCCATTTCCTCAGCCGGGGGCTCGGGCGAGCGTCAGATCTCGGCGCAGCCAAGTCGCAGGGGTCGCGGGTCACCCGAGGGCATCGGGGACAGACAAAGTCTCTTCAGCCGCTAATGTAAGCCGGGGGAACGGCGCGCTGAAAGCGCATCCACTTGAGACTATCTACAAGGCACTCAGCCCTCTCTAAGGGCTTATAATGTTGACTCTCCTGTCATTGGATCCAACCTTACTATAAGCCCCGGAGGTATGGGGGGCTTAGAGACATTCATTCAGAAAAATAAATCCCCCTGCTACCATTCTCTTCATGAAGATAAATATACCACAAACAGAACAAGGAAAGAGGCTGAACTCCTGATCTCTGCTCCAGCCGCTTCAAAATTGCCATTAAAAAAACCCCAGCAGTTTAGTGGACTCCTTTAGTATTTGCCATTAAAAAACCAACACATTTTATGAGACTCCAGTGTGGTTTATTGTTATATTTTCCTATCAAAACTTGCTTTCAGCTGCACATCACTTCTAATCCACTCCAAAGAGAAAATTCTGCAAAGAAAATGGGGTTTGTTTGTATTTGAACTCACTGTTTCTTGTGGCATTGCAACCCGAGCTGCTCCAGCCCCGGGGAGGGTTTGTATTCCCTGTTGGAGGGGTTAGTGCTCAGCTCCAAGCTGTTGGTCTTTGCGTAGGTATTAAACCTGGGAAACCCCATTGGCGAGCAGGACCATGGCTTGTACAGACATGGGGGAACCTGGAGCAGCAATTCCCAACCTGGAATGAATTTCTTGGCACTGTGGCACACAGTCAAGCACTGCCCAGTGTCATCCATCCTCTAACTGCTTTGTGACCTGTTTTGCCTTTATAATTCTTGCCCAAAACTGTGTGGAGCTGGAATGAGGTTCTGGTGTACAATCTGCATGGGATGGATGTATTTGGCTGGTACTCAGCCAGGAGGAAAAACAGCTACGTCGGGGTTCTGCCTCCATCTCCCACTTGAAAGCCTCCTTTCCCCATCCCTTCTCTTATAACAAGTCTTGCTGAAATACCCCTCAGCACCTGGCTGTGCTGATGGAGCTTTTGGTGGTTGTGGATCTTTGCAGATTGACAGATTTTTCCTGTGTAAGGTGCCTTAGCATCCCCTAGGAGCACAAACAGAGCAGCAGATTGCCTCTGAGTCCCTGCCTTTATGTGCATCCAACTTGGCATGTTCCCAGTAGACACAAGTCCTGGTGAGCTAGGTTCTCCAGTACACCATCTGTAAGTGTGGAAGAGTCCTGTGGCCAGAGGTCCTCACTTGATCCTGGTGAGCACATGTTAGAGCTGCCCATGAACTGCTATAAGTGTCAGTGAAGCTGGGGAGGGAGACATGCAGGTCTCCAGCAGAGGCAAAGCACCACGATGTCTCTGGTTAACAGATCTGGGTTGGTGCCAGCATTTCTTCTTCCACTCCTATGCGGTTGGCTCACTCAAAAAATCACCCAGACCACTGACTTTTAGGAGAATTTTACCTCCTGTTGTAGCTAGACTAAGCTCTGGATACAGATGTGAGTTTTAGACCATCTTGAAAGCAAAGCCCGAGAGCATCAGCAGGCTTTGAAATGCAACAATTTCTTTCTTCTTAAGTTGAGAGGAACAGCCTAGTGAGTGTGGGTGCTTTTGCACAGACTTCCCTCCTCTGCCTCCACCCATGCATTTTCTGTCACCCTTGCTGGCACTTGCAGATGTTCAGGGGTTCAGGAGACCAGGCTCAGTGGCATCACATATGTGCACAGTGAGGTGCTCACATCTTGAGGGGGAAAACATGCACAAAGGGGGAAAGTTGTTGCCTTGGGGAGGAAAAAGGCTGAACTGATCAAACTGCTGATCTAAAAGAGGAGTAATGGGATTTTGTGGGATTCACATTGATGTCCAAATGAGAGGAGCCTCCGGTTGCCTTTTTTCTTTCAAGCCACTGAACAAGAATTTTAAAGCCCCTTTAAAATCTGCCTCAGCTGAGCTAATTATTATCACAGGAATTATTAGACAAAAGCTCAATGGCTTTTCCAGTGGCTCTTCAACACTTTCCGGGCTGCCTCAACTACAAGAAGTAGAGCTCCCTTTTTTGATTGCCATAGTCATCTAAAAGTTTTCAACTGCTGATCCTTATTTTAACCCTTACAGGAAACACAAGCAGCCAGGATGTGTGCCCATCGCCCTGGGTCACTCTCTGTCACTCCACAGCCTGCAGCATCCCTGTTCCCATCGGCACTGCTGTCCTGCACGCAGCTGGTTTCTTTACTGAAGTCCATCAGAGGGAAAATAAATGTCACAACAGAGTATCTGGTTTTGAGTAGTGAGACAGAGACCTACAGGAAGCAGCAGCCAACCTGCTCCCGGCCAAGGCTATCCAGTGACTTATTCAAGGAAGCCATTCACACCTTCTCCCCAAGGAGAGGGCTGCCATGGGAAGTAACCGGCTCCAGCACAGAGACGTGCTTGTGGGCTCTCCATCTGAGCAGGTCACTGGAGTGCTCCCGGGACCTGGTCCTGCAGGCTTTGTTCTCCACCAACACTTTTGGGATCTTCCCACTTTGATAAACTGACTTTTTTCTTTTTGTTTCTTTTTTCCTAGAAGTGATAATCACATATTTTTTAAGCAGGGGTACCCAAGGAAAAACAAAAAGTAATTAGCAAAACAATAAATAATCAGCAAAAACACACAGACAGCAATAAGGGCTGTTTGTGGCGGGTATTTCTTCAAAAGCTCCCCAGCACCAGAGGGGACCTCATTTATCCCCTGCAAAACAGATAAACCTTCAGTGTTCTCCGGGAGGAAGAATTTCCACACTCCCAAGCAGAATGGCAGCATATGAAAAGTGGAAACCAGCTATTAGTGCCCTTGCAGGTCTCGTCATTCCCTGTCTTTACCCAGCCTGGGGGCTGCGTTGCTGCAGGGTGTATTCCTGAACCCCACAGTGGTGAAAGCACCTTGCCCCATGCCTCCATCTCAGCAAGCAGAGGTGCAAGCCAAGCACTGTTCTCCCTTCTTTTTAGGAAACCTCTGCTAAGAAGAAGCTGCCGATGGTGTAAGCAAGCTGGGAATTGATGGTGGTGATAGCTGGAAGCTGTCCTGCAGCAGATGTGGGAGCCACTGGCTCAGTCCCACCAGCCCCAAGCCCACAGACTGGTCCTCACAGGACTCCCACCAGTAGCGCTGAATCACTCCAGTGATTTCTTTCAAATTGTTTCAAGAGGGTCCTTAAGATAAATGGACTTTTTTTCCCCTCCGTAACTTAACATCTAAACAAAACCCTTCCAATGACTTGGGGAGAGCCGCCTGATGGACAGCCAGGAAATGGGAATGATCGATCAAGCGCTGACGGCCGTGGCGCTGGCACCCGGGCTCAGGTTTCGGGATAAAGCCTGGTAATGAAGCACCTCTCATTTGTGCTGCCTGAACAGATGCTGCTGCAGCTCCTGCCTTCCTCTGCAGTGGGTGACCAGAAAGCTTCCTGCCCCAGCAGCATCCATCCCGGGTGAGGCAGGAGCTGGGGCAGCTGGCACAGGCACCAGTTGGTGTGAGGAGGATGCCCACTGCTTTCTCCATCACTTGAGCTTCCTCCTCTTTTAGCATTAAGGAGAGCAACCAACAGTCCCATCATTTTAATGCACCAAATACCATTATTTTAAGAGAAGGAAGCATGGAAAAATCCTCAGTGTTAAATAAATCACAGATGAGCTGAAATGAGCTGTTTCTTCAAGCCAGGTAGTTGTCAGAAGATGTCCCCGTGGCTACACCACAGGACTGGGACTAGGGGATTTTCATTCCCATCTTGCTCATGGCTTCCGAGTTGGGCTCAAGCAATCTGTGGGCTGCATAGGATAGGGTTTATTTTCTCCCACATGGGCTGTGAGCACATTTATTGCTTTTTGCAGAGGCACAGACCAAGCACACACAGCACATCAGGGATGGCTGGTGCCTTCACTGTGTCCACACACAGCACCAGTGCCAAATTTGCCATAAAGAAACGCCATTTCTAGTCATGTTAAACAGTGTGGGGTTTTATGACCCTTTAGTCAGCTGAGGGTGCATGCTGAGGCTGGGCCGTGCATGCTGAGGCTGGGCCATGATGGGGATTTTCAACAAAGATGAGGCATATTTTCCCCCACAACCTTCCCAATTCATATTTTAAGTGATTTGGGGGGGTGCTTGTCCTCTGTTTCTTCCCAGAGTTGAGTTTGGCATGAAGTGGTGCCACTTGCCTGGAGCTGGCACATGAGGAAGAACCTGTGGGTGCTGCAGCTCCATTACATGCTCTGGAGTCAAAGGACTGATCCAGCAAGGAGAAGCAGCACCCTCTTCTGATTCCTTGGGTATGGGTAGGTCCAGGCCCTACATATCATAGAATCATAGAATGGTTTGTGTTAAAGCTCATCCAGTTCCAACCCCCTGCCATGGGCAGCAACACCTTCCACTAGAGCAGGTTGCTCCAAGCCCCTGTGTCCAACCTGGCCTTGAACACTTCCAAGACAATTCCAGGCCAAGACAACTTCCCAGCCCTGCAGAAGGGCAAAAGCTCATCTCCTCTGTCTTCCTCTCCCCTCCTTCTGTCCCATCTCCATCACTGACCATAGGGCAGTGACTGCTCCCCCTGCAGTGACATCGGGATGCAGAGACCGGCAGCCCCCATCCGGCCCCCGGCTCCTCTCCCTTCCCCTCTGCAGAAGTCATCTATTTTGTTGTGTGTACACACAGAAAACAAGGGGCTGCCCCTTGTTCTGCTCCAGCCATGACACATCAAATTATCCTGCCTCCGAATATCCCATCTGGCTGTTAGTTTTTAGCTTTTCTCTCTTGTTTTTTCCCCTTTCCCCTTCTAGGTTGTTTCTGCTTTCCTCCTCCTCCCTTCCCTGCTCCCCAGCCCATGTGTAAAAGTAGCAGGGGGGCCTTTATTAAAGGCAAAGCCCCACGGCAGCAGCTTCCCAGCCAAACTGCTCTTGTATTACTTTTTGATGAGTTTTCAATTTAGGCCTTTGCAGACAGGGGGAAGAAGGCGACTTGAGAGACAGAGGGGGGAAAAAAATGCAACAGATGGGGCCGATTGTGCTCTCTAGGCAAATTAAGGAAGACATCTGTAGCTCCCAAATACTGGTGGTCTAAAGCAATTAGTCCCCTGTGAAAAGGGGCCTCTCTGAGCCTCCTCCAGCCAATCCGCGCCCCGGCAGCACTCACGTTACAATGGCCTTGACCACAATTCACTGAGCCAAAAAAAAGAAAGATTAATCCAGGAGGAGCTGTGCGGCCGGGCTGGAGTTGCTAGGCTTAAAAGGGAAGGTTATGTCCGTTCCTGCCCGATTTTGGAGCAGAAAAGCAAGGCTGGGGGATATATATATTGTATTTTCCTTCTTTCCAATGGTGTACCTGGTTTATGTGCGATGCCTGGAGCGAGAGCGTGTATGTGTGTGCACACATATCCCTGTATCAGGAAAGAGCTGTAATCTGTAAATTGCTCAGGGACTCCAATTTTCCAGTGGCTTGTTTGGAAAGTGATGAATGAAGACGCAAACCCCTGTGGTTGGAATTATCTCCCCCAGCCCCCTTCGGTCCCCCTCCATCCTGAATCAAAAGAAGCTGTTATATGATAAGACCCCTCTGTAAGTGATAATTATAATGATTGTTATGATGCCAGGGCTCTGCTTTTACAATTGGAAAGAGGAACTCTGGCTGAGCTAATCCGGCGGTGTGGTCCCTTATTTCATGCGACGTCAGGAAGCCGAGAGTGGAAAATTCAGAAAAGGACTTTATCCAAGCTGGTTATGAGCCCCCTTCCCCCCCTTCCTTTCCCCTCCTCTCCCCTGGCTCTTTTATTCATGCATATTTATGATCAGTAGATCTCAGTGGAGAGAAAAAACACATACAGAAAACAAAACGGGCAGCACAATGGGGAGAGCTGCTCATGGGAGGTCACAGCACCTTTAAATTACACCTCTTGGCTTTGTTCACCCCTGCACAATGGAGCTAAGAGATAGGAAGAATAGCACCCTGCGCCCTGGCGCATCACAATTCTCCCAATGGTTTCAAAAAGAACAGAGAGCCCCCCAACTAATTTGATATCTTGTTGTCTCTGTTAACCTAAGGACATGCCTCATCCCAGGCACCGAGGCCTGGCAGGGGCTGCTGGGTGCGTACAAAGAGCGTGGCTGAGGCTCGGCAGTGTGCTGGGGTTTTGCTAGTCACAGCAGATCTGTCTTGGTCAGGTTTGAATCTGAGCGGAGTTAACTGGTTTGGGAATACAAAAGCACCACCCGCCCACTGAACCTTTGCCCCTGGAAATTAATTAATTTAATTAACGTGTTGATTGTCATGGCACCCGTCAGAATGGGATCTTCCCGGGGCCACACCAAGCTCCAGCCTGCCCTCACTCACATACAAAGGAGATGGGCTCGTGGTTTAAGAGCTGAGTTGGAAGCAAGTGACTTCTTGAGGCACTGAAATTTGAGTCTGTGGTTGATTTCTCGCCCAACTTTTGCCAAGGATGGGGAAAATGGGTGAGTTGAGAAGCTGGGTTCATGGTGGATGACAGGCACTAGTGAAGGGAGCAGAGTTAATGTGGAAAACGCTGGAAATAAGGTGGTGTCCTTAGGCTGCTATTGTACAACAAGCTGTTAAATGCACCAGCCTGAATACTTGGTAATAACTGCCTTTGAAAGTAAGCTAGAAAGGAAAAAGTGAAGCTGGTGCTGCTAAAGAGCAAAATAACATCCTTCAAGAGAGAGCAAACCTGTCCAGGAAGGACCTGCCCATGCTAGAAGCAGACCAGGCAGTCTGTGACCACAAGCCCATAAAGCCCAGCCTTTTCCCTTCTCTCTTATCCTTCTCTGCAGTCATGGTTTGTGGATGAAAAGCGGGGAGGGCAGGGGAGCAAAGTAATTCCAAGTCATTTTCAAACCCCAAATGTTGAAAATATATGAATGTTGCAAATGCTGCCATGTTAAATGTAAGCCCATTATTAGATGGCCAAAGAATTGATGGGAATTTAGAAAGCTATTTTAGTTTAATAAATGCTAAATGGAACTGTTACCATGCCATGATGGGCTCAGAGAGTTTAACCTTCGATCTCTGTACCCATGAGATGCACAAACCATGCTGCAGTCCGACCATGTCACCTTGGATTGGGGTATGTCACCATGCCTAAGAGACATTAAAAACTCTTTGCTACAGTCAAACTCAGATCTTTACATGCTGAAAAGACATGCAGTGTTCATACTGCACTGCCTCACTTTATATTTCATAATGACCAGAGTTTATGTTTAATTACACTTGTATTTTAGTATCATATATTAATATCAACAAAACTCCTTCCAAGACTCCAAGACTCCCAAATCTGCCTAGGAATGCCATTAGAAGAAGGAAGCTCTCTTACCCCTGAGGAAGGAAAGAGATTGAGAGAGGCTTTCAAAGTGCCTTCCAGCAGCAAGTGGATGTTTGCTCAGCAATATAATCATATCTGCTGGGAGCATCCTGCAGAAAGCTGCTCACCCCCATCCATGGCAGAGGCTGGCTGGGACAGGGTATGGATTTCTCTGCCCGGGAGCTGGGATATGGCTTGACTGACATCACCATGGGTACTAATGACAGAAGATTTCCCCAAAGACGCTTGGGGCTTTGAAGAATAGTCTTTCACTCTGTGTTGAACATACTGATAAAATGTCCATGGCAGAAAACTAATCAGATCATCCATAGTTTGCTTTGCTGTTTGCTCAACTCACTATCCCATGGTTTACAATTATCTCAGCCAGAAACCATACAGATGTCCAAGTTGGCCTCCTGGCTTTTTCCTTAAGAGTCTTGCTTTGGAGAATAGCGATTTCTACCAGGAAGTTCTTGGCCAAGTCCCTCATATTTAAACCTATCTCCAAGGAGAGAGTCCTGCTCCAGCCTCCAGGCAAAGCTGAAACATCCCAGCACTGCACATTGCCAAAATAAGCATTTAAAAATCATAAGTCACACACCAGAAACCCAGAGACAAAGATTTATATGTGGAGAGGCAAGGAAATGGGGAAAGGAGGCGAGGCTCTCAAGATGTCTGCAGGATTAGATTTCCAAAGCCATTTAAAATGGTTGGGAATCCAATGTGCACATTTTTGGGGTACCTCTGGGAATTCCAGCATTTCATTCTGCAGCTTTTCTGGTGAGCATCAGTGCTCATGTGCTTCACTTCACTCACATGTGTCTTGTGGTGGCTCAGGACCAACATTTGGGCAATGTGGTAGTAGTGTATGGAATGGAAGTATACTGCTACTTGCTTGAGGTCTCAATCATCTCACTGTAAGAATCACTTTTTAAATAGGATAACTGTTAATAATCTACTTAATTACTCTGATGGAAATGATAAGGATGCATGACCATGTATGTGGCAGCTTTTGCCTCTGCTGGAGAGTGATGGGGATGTCCTTACAGCCACTGAAATGCTGCTGGTGGGGGAAATAAACAGCTTCTGGCCCCCAAAATCAGACCCTCTGTCTGTTTGTCTTGGTTGAAATCTGGAAAAGTGCTTCTACATCTTAAGTTATCCTGGTTTGCTCAAGGCTTTGATCCTGCAGAAGCAGTGTTGAGGCCTGCAGCCAGGGCTCCCCAAGGATCCTGCTCTGCCCAAGGAGCCCGTCTGCTCCTGCACGTGCCACAAAACACCATCACTGCACGAAGGGCGAGAAAGCTCTCTAACACATAACAGCCTCACCTCCTGACCTGTTTCTTATTTAGGTTTTTAACCACGTAAGAGTTTACAAACTTGAAATAATAATCCTGAATATATTTAATACCTAAAATACCCTTAAATTTAGTTTTGATTAACATGAGCCAGAAGATCATGATAAGTAAACTGTAGAAAGTTAAGTAAAAACTTCAGAAACACTTTTGAGGCCAAACTCTGTAATCGCTGCTCGGGGTAAGTAGCCCATTATAGGTGGCATGAAGGGAATTAATAGATTCCCGTATTTGAGGTTGTTTATACCTTAATTTTCAGTGGGTTCCACCTCAAGGGCTGGCTCTGCAGAAGCTCTTCCAAAATCGAGTTGTTCAAAGGTAGTTTAGGTTGAATATTCCCAAAATGCTCCATCCCAAGCGGCTGTTGGTGCTTCTGAAGGCAGAGCGGGGGTGCACCCCCCATCCTCTCCGCATCTGCACCCTGAACCCTGCTAACGAACCAAAGCCTCGTTAGCAGCAACAGGAGGGAGGTTCGGCAAAGCGTGTATCGCGCACCACCGTCTGGCACAAAGCTGAACTGGAGGGGAAAAGGCTTTTTCTCCATGAAGATGAACAAAGTTCTTTGCTGAGTGCCCCGAGAAGGGCTGCAGCCCTGAGAGGGGCAAAGATGCTCTTGTGCAATCAGAGCGGCTACATGATATTAAGTGGTACTTCCAGGAGGATCTGCAGGGCTCAGATTTTGCAGGCAAGATGCACTCCCAGAACAAAGGAGTGACCTGAATCTCCTAAACCTGTGCTCCTGGGGCTTGGTGTCCTTTGTGTCGCACCAGAGCTGCAGCATCCTAGGCGAGCATTGGCCTGGCATGGCCAAAGAGAGCGCAGTGCATGTGAACCTAAATTCAGCAGCATAAACCCAAAAGTGAGTAGCAGAGGGGTGGTCTGTTTTGCAGACAGGGAGCATAAAGCAATGGAAAATCTCCTGTGTCCTCAATGGCTTTCTGCAGGTGGGGCTGCTCCTGGGACACATGTGAAGCACAGGTGAAGGTGCCCAGTGCAGGGCATCATGATGGTAGGCACCCTATCACTCCCCATGTCCCTCTATTCCCCCTGTATTCCAGTTCTGCCACCCTAAAAGGGCAGTTCCTGGGTTAAACAGGGTAGAAAAGGCTTTTTTGCTACTCTCCAAGCCCAACAGCAACACTGACAGCAACATTTCAGGGCCAGACCCCCCGTCCCACGTACTTTGCACACCCCAGGACAGCCTGTCCTCAGTCAGAGTGGCGGTATCTTGACACTGGGTGAGGAAATGCCACTCAAAAACCTGGGCTGATGATTTGTGCACTTGGGATGTCCCATCCTTCACATGCTGAGGCTGAGCAGCCCAATAGTTCTGGGAAAGCTGGGATTTCTGAATTTCTGGCACTTTCCCAGTGTCACTGTCACTAAACCCTGCTTAGCCAAGCTCTGGAATAGTTTCTCAGCTATTTCTCGTCTTAAGTTTTCTAACCAAAAGGCCACTGAGCAACCAGAACACTTTTATGTGTTGGATCAACCTGTTCTCCTGTGCTGAATGGGGGATGACTTAAAAAGGAGATAGAAAATGCTGTTTCCCTGTTGCCCATGTTGCCTGATCCATCCCAAAACCCATGGCCACCCTGCATGGTCTAGCCCTGAAATGCTTAAGCTTCTGCTCTTTACGTGCAGCTTGGCTTTCATTTAACCACTGCAATGTCCTCTTTTCATACTTTTTCCTTTTCAGAGGCACTTTACAGAGGTTAATTACAAGTTTCGTTCATTATGGAAGGGATCTGTTTGTGCCAGACATATCGCAGGGCCCACACCACAAGGTGTTGTTATAAACCTGTGATAAAAGCTCTGGCTTTGATAAATATCTTATTTTGTCTCACTTCCAGAAGATGGAGCCAGAAAGCCAGCAGTAGTTGCTGCAGCGTGAGAAAGCCACCTCATCCTCCTGCTCATGAACAAACCCTGTTCCTTCCCAACAGCCATGCTACAGTGAGGAAGGTGCACTGTGGGGAAAAGAGATGCCATGGGGTACCAGTGGGTTGCTGGATGGAGACTGGTTTTCCTTTTATCTCCTGCACAACCCCCTGCACCATGCCAGAGGATAGTTAGCAGGATGGGATTAGGAGACATGGGGTTTATTCCCAGTCCTGCTGCTGATTTTCTCTGGACCAGAACAAGACCCTGCATCAGCCATTGTCCCTGTGGTTGCTGGAGGGGACAGATTCGGGAGCATGGGATGCTAAACCTGCCCGCGATGGGAAGCAGAGATGCTGTCACTCACCAGTTACAATTCAGTGCCAGGTTTTATCCTCTTTCCACAGCCTGGAGCAGAGTGTGGTTTCTGGGAATGCATTCATCACACACAGAAACCCGATGGATATTTTCAAAGCACTTTTTGATTTTTGATTAATAGTAGAAGGTCAAAATTTGGGGTGGGAAGTGAATGATTCGGGCTATATTTTCATAACAGTTATCACCGATTTTTTCACTGTCTGCAGAACTATCCAGGGGGGGTTGGATTTGTCATTTTTAGATGTTTCACTTACAAAAACAACACTAAAAAAGGTGACATTTCTGTGAAAGACTTTACTGGTTTAACTTCTTTTGGTTTTACCAGTCGTATTCTGTGAAGAGGACAGGTTAGACCAGGCCCTGTGCTAGGAGGATGCTTGCAGGAAAGCTTCAGTGCTGTGACCTTGGGTGGTCTATTAGCCTGAAGAAAGCTCTTGCTGCTGCTATGTCCCCTTCCCTTGGTGCCAAGGTTCAGTGAGTGTCTGATGGCTGCAGTCAGACACACCATGGTGAGAGCCCTTTGCACCAGCTTTATCCCATGGGATGCTGCCAGTGCACCGACATGTCTGGAAGCCTGTCCAAGGCTGGGCAATGCCAGTTTGGATACCACCCAGGGTAGAAAAGTACCAAAATGCTCCAGCTTTCCTTCCTCATTTAATGGGTGCACCCCGGTTTTTGGCTACCATCTCTTCAAGCATGTGTAATTTCTACAGCAAAATATAACCTGAATGACAATTCCAAGTTATTTATGTGGCTGCAACACTTTCCTCTTCCCAGTAGCAAGAAACTCAGCATGTTTTGTTTTGTATATTCAGGTAACAACACTGCTTGAGTGCTGCTAGTGATTTATGCCCCTTTCAGCAGCAGGACTCTGGAAAACTACTTGGAAGATATGAACACCAAGCTTTTTCTTCATTTTCTCATCAGATTTCAATTGTTATGATATATGCCCTCAAGAGACTGCAGGAGAGGGGGGCAGGGGAAAGCCTTTTATGGTATATTGGGATCCATATGGAAAAAATATCTATTTATTTCCCACACATCTGATTCAATACAGAGTGCACATTTGTAAGGCACATGTGAATGAATTCCAAGAGAGGGGAATTTTTATGAAAGCAGACTGATTACATGGCAAAAAATATAGCAGTTGAAGCTAGATTTATTTACAGTGTAGTAAATAGGCTGCTCAGAAGGGCTGGCCCTGTGCTGGGGATCAAGGTGTCTGGGGAGATGGTGAGTTATGGTTGACAAAAGCCTCCCAGGACAGCGTTCCGTGCGCCAAAGTATCCGTGTGTCATGTCTTCTTGTGTCACAACAAACCCAAATGCTGCATAACGTTTTTATCAGCCTCCTGGAGAAGGGAAGGAAGAATGTTGTGAGCTAAAAACGTCCAGTAATGCATTAGATGGGGCTCCAGAGAGTTGGGTTTCATTCCCATTTCTGCTCCTGCTCATCAGGGTGACCTGGCCAAGCTATTTCACTGTTTTCACATCAGCTGGAAGCAAAGTGCCTCCTCCATTGGGATTGTGAGACTTGCGAGGGAAGGGGAGGAAGAGGAAGGTGGGATCCTCCATCCTGGGTTTGTGTGTGACTACCTTGGCACCGTCCTCCTGGTCCAGAGTTCCTGCCCACTGCACAGCAGGACCCCGGAGGATCCAGACATAGGGTGGTGGAGGATATTCCCAAGGAAATGGGCTTCCAGAAAAATGGAGACAAAGTCTGCCACTCCTCAATGGGCACACAACAACCCCAGCCAGTCTTCCTTCACTATGGACAGAAATACATCTGAAAGAATAAGACTTTTCCCCGTTCCCTCCATCAACTCTAGACTATGGGTTTTCAGCTTTAGAAAGAGTTTTCTGTAATTCAGAGTTGCTCTTTGGTTAGTTTTGTCCCATATTTCTCATTCTTGTTGTCATCTTCCTCTTTAACCCAGCTCCACGGTGAAAAAGAGACTCACCTTTATTTCCCCAAGGTCAGGAATGAATTTAATACCTGGCCCTATAATTAGGGGTTTGTTTTCTAACTGTAATGAAACTGTAGCAAAAGGGATCATGTCAAACACGAAGAAATTGTGCTGTGCTGGAGATGCTCAGTAAATGGTAAATCTCTTCCTCTCTCAAACAGTAGATTGCCCCATTAGCTTTTCCTGTGTCTGAATGATGGGGCAGGTGGAATCTGTCATCCTGCCTGGAATGAGGCTAATTTGGGACAAAACTAATGAGCTTTGAAATATTTATTTGCATTGCAAAAGAGGGAAGAAAGTTTGAAAGAAGACACCAGAATCCTGTTTAAAAACCACACCAGCATGTATGAATGCACACACACACACACACACACAGGCTTTTTCTTAAGCAAAAGCAAACCAGATTGCATTACCCCATAAGATTAGTACTTTATTGAACCTCATTATAGGTTCACGTCCTCCCATAGTCATATCCCACTGTGTTATTTTTGGCACATGGAGCCATCATGATTTAGTATCCTGTGTGAGAAAAATGAAGTCTCTTTCTAAAATATGTTGACTATTATTCCAGATGTGGTAGTTGCCTGAGATTCTTTTCAAGCAGGTTTTTATGGCTGAGGTTGTTTGAATCAGGCGTTATTTATTTATATGTTCAAGTTAAAGAAGGGGTGGGAGCAGTTTTTAATGAAAGCTCAAGGAAAAGGGATAATAAAGTGTGCTCACCGGAGAAAGCAATATTTACACATCACTTTTGTATGTTCCCCAAGAAAAATAAAGCGAGAGCATATTGAAAAGCCCAGTTATTATTTGGCATTCTCCTGCAACAGCAAAATCCCAGGAAAAGGCTGAATTTTAAGTAATTAGACTTTCCAGTTAATTAACTGGTTATAACTCTGTTATTGGCAGTAGGTCCAGGAGAGGCAATGAGTCATTGCAGATTCTTTCAAGGCAAGATCACAGATTTGCAGATATAAATGAGGCAGAGGCTGGGGGAGGCAAGAAGGACCCGCATCTCCCGCTGCCACACAAAGCTGCCCATGTTCCCAGCTGGAGCTTGGATTTACTGTGGATGCTATAAACAGAAGAGCTTTTTGCACAACCAGATTGGGGACATAAAATGAACATATTGGGGGGGCAGAAGAGAAGGCAGTTGGGGGGGAATAAGCAGGACAAATAAATTGATGGATTGGATAAGGAATAATAAGAAATGAAAGTGGGATGAGACAGGGTATGAGCATTTTGCCACTGATGTCAGTAGCGCCAGGATGTGACCCCAGTGTGCAAGAAAGGATGGTGCCCATCATTGTGCTTCTGGGCATTAACTGACCTCTCATTATTATAGATGGGGGAGGGCTTTCTCTATGAGCAAACTCTTTCTAAATGCACATGTAGGAGCATCCTGTGGGTGGCCCAAGCAGAAGACATAATGCAGAGCAGCAGCTCCCCTGGACCGCGAAGTGTAAGCATCTCCACAGAGCAGCGGGCTGAGATTTCGATTTCAGGTTACAAAGAATCCCCCTTAGAAAGGCCAAAAAGAGGAAAAAAAGTAAAAAAAAAGGCTGCAAGAAACCTGAGCCAGAAGACAAGCTCACTCGGGAGTGGGAAATAAGGATTCAGGTCCAAGTTTCCACTGAAACATCCAACTTACCCAGCCCTGTGTCTGCTCCCACAGTGATTTTGTCATGTACCTTCCCTCCCACGTCTCGTGAACAGAACTGGGAATGGAAGCATGAAAACACCAGGTGAAAAGCTTTTCCATGGAGTTTCCTTGACTGCTGGGAAGAACAAAGCCCGGGGAACCATGTGCTCTTTCCAGCCTGTTTTGGCAGATTGAGCATGGTGAGATGGCATGGTCAGTGCTGAGCACAAAAGTGGGTTTGAATCACCCTCCGAATGTGCTTCCTAAGGTTTTGGTTTTCTTGGATTCACCATCAGGAATAGTTTGTGTATTCAGTGATTTTAACGTGAGCACAAGTTACTACAGAAACAAATCTGCCTGCGTGGACCTGGCATAAGAGATTGACACCACCTCCAGTTAAAAAGCATAAGCAAATGAACAAATCCATCACCTCTTGGGCAGGAAAAGCACTGAGGAGAGCCTTGTGCAGCTGTATGAGGCCCCTTCCTCCAGCTGGGTGGGATGAGGGGAGCTGTAGCCTCTTGCCTGAACCACAGCAGCACAGGGCAGGTCCTCAGTGGGAGCTGCTCATCACTATGGGGACGATGCTGGAGATGCAGCCCAGCAGCCAGCTCTGCCTCATGCTCCTCTGTGTTTCCATGACAGTCTGTGAGCTGGGACAGCTCCGAAACACAAATAAAACATGAAGGAGTGAGCCTGTTGTGGGTTCCCCCCACTCCTTCAAATAACAAAAGATTCAAACCAAACTTGAAAAAGAAAGTAAGGGTGAAATGCCTCTACATCTGTGCTCACACCCAGGCTCTCTCCCCGGTTATTCTGCATCTATGTCTCAGGATGTTGTCTGCTCCACAGCTCTCCAGACAAAGTGTGTAAATCCATGCGCCAGACTTTGCACGCACATGAGCATCCTGGCCTCATTGGCATCCCTCATCCCCTTCCCAGGCAGTGCTGAGCAGAGAGCAGCACAGCAGGTGAGAGCAAAGGACAGTTAAACCCTATGATTGAAGCTCCATCTTCATCTTCCCACCTTCACCTATCCCACCCTCTAACAGCCCCATGCTTGGCAGTGGGGTCATGCTCTGCCTTGTCCTGCCTCACCCCATCTCAGCATCTCACTGAAGGAGTGAGCGCAGTTAGCTCCAAGAGGTCAAAAGCCAATGGTAGCTGCTGGGTCTTAAGATCTCTGGCCTTTCTTTCTGTACTTCAGCTAAACCCCTGAGGCTGGTGATGTAACTTCACTGGGAAATTGTGCAGATACTGCACCCTGAACATTCACGTTTCACCCAGGTCCTGACACTTCAGGTTGCTGCTCCATCACAAAGCAGCCGGGCTGAGAAGTTTAAACCAAGCTGGGAAGTAGACAGCAAACCAAGACAAAATCAATACAAATCCATTCATCATCTGCTGTGTAGGGATGTAATAAAAACCTTCTCTACTTTTAACTAACAGCACCATGTCGTAATTTATACCTAAATTCAGTGGCAAGACCTGGTTTATTATTAAAGCTCCACAGGGCTGGTAACACACCTGGATGCAGAATTCGCTTTTGCAAGTTAATTCCTCACCCACTCCTTAGTTTGCTTCAATAATGGTTCATGTGAGTTTAGTTCACTCCACACTGGAACAGATGAAATGCACTCCTACAGTCATCACAACATCTCAAGAGAGTGGGAACAGGGGCTTTTCAAGCTTTTGTTGCTGTTTCACGAGCCATACTCACCTCTTGCATCTCAGGAGCAGGTCCTGTTGATACTGCATTTAGCCCACAGCAATACAGGGAAAAAGAAGTGCTCAAAGTCAGCAAAGGAGACTGAAGCCAGAGCAAAATAATCTCCAGCAAATAAAAAGCACAAGCTTTCTGGGGTCTGCCTTTAAACAGAACTAAATCCAGCCCAGGCACAATGAAAGTCTTATTTATCAGTGGCTATGTGTGATTGCAGCAACGAAAAATGGGACAGAAGATGCGCAGGGATCAGCTGGATCTTAGTCCTACAGTGGGTCCTATAGGCAGCAAGAAAGCTGCAGAGGCTTCTTGGGGCTGCATCCGCTGCACCCCAACCCAGCATCCGTGCTCCTGCCCTGGGGCTTCACACACTGGTAGCCGAGCATCAGCTCGGCTCCCTGAGATATAAGCACATATAGAAGGGATCAAAACATCATTAGAACCATAACACTGAGGAGAAAACCAAGGAAATGTGGCCATAAGAGAACTGGGTTGGATGAGGGTATTTTTTAACTCCCTTGAGCAGCATCTGATGGTAGAAGCAGCAGCCCCAGGCTGTGTGTAAAACCACCCGGATGCTGTGCAGCCTCCCAAGTGGCTTTTGGTGACCTGAGGAGCCTGCGCCTGGTTTTCCCTTTGTTCACACCAGACTGACACCAGCAGCAATCTCCAAGTGGCCTGCACAAGTGAGAAGAGAAATCAGGCGGGGTTTTGGCAAGCTTTTCAAACGAGTGCTCAGAGGGTTCTCACTATTGGCCCCAAAATAAAAGGGGATAAATCTAGAGAATTAAATCTATAGCTGCTGCTCTGAATCTATGTGCTGATAGCCAGATGTTAGCTTTAATCTGGGTACTCCAGCGAGGAGGCACAGAAGGGCCAGCTGCAGAATAGCTGCAGGAAGGTCAGCTTTTATCCTATGGCCTTCGTCAAGTGTTCAGGAAACTGAGGGGAAAGTAGATATTACCCATTTGATGCTGTGATAAAGCAGAGTAGATTGAGCTGAGGTAAGGGCATGAGATGGACAGTTGTACATGGAAAGGACCCTGACACTGATGCATCCTCCATTTCTGGCAGCATTTCAATGCCTCTTCCTAGCACCCAATGTGCTTTCTTGTGCTGAAGGCTCTTTTAGGGGTAAAAAAGGGAGAATTCACACTTTGGCCATTCCAAAGGCACACTGAGGCACTACTATGAGGTTTAGCATTTTTCCAACATTACTCAGCACTCAGGGTGAAAAAAAAGAGTCAGATGACAGATTTACATCCCTGAATTTCAGTGGATGTGAAGGGTCTAAAATCTCCCTCATGTTTCTTTTTATTGATTGCTCCCAAGATGAAACAATTGGGAGTTTGAGCGAATTTATAACTAGCTTGTGAAATAAACCTCACATCTAGCAAAGATATTGCACTGAACAGGAAACAAGCCCACAGAAATTCATTATGTTCCCAGAATTAAATGAAAACAATATAGTTTATGGACCATAGAAGGTAGTTACAACACAAACGAAACGAAAAGCCCTGGGCTGCACAGAAAACCCATGCAGAGGTCCTGGATCTTCTGCAGTGAGGATGTTTCGGCTGCCAGTTTTGTGTCATCACTTCAGCGCTCCTGATCTCGGAGCTGTGCAGTGCAGCATGAAAACACACACGTATCCTTGTGTCTGCATTCTCCCAAGTAACCCAGCAGCCACACTGGGAGTGAATCATCCCACTGTGTCTGAGAGAGGGATTGCAGGGGATGGATGGCATCATGCTGGCATGGGAAGCAGCAACCTGGCCACTGTGGTGTGAGCAGCATCCTCCAGCTGCTAGCAGCTGGCGAGGAAAGGACGATGTGAGGTGGAGCCTCTGAAGCTGGCAGTGAAAGGCAGGAAGGGTCTGGCTAGCCGGGCTTCCCACATGTATTTATAGCAAAAAGCATTCATCTCCCACCTCTTCTGTAACCGGCATGGAATTGCTGCAGTGGGAATCCATGGGATGAGTTTCCAGCAGTGGAAATTTGCTGGCTCCTGGGTAAACACTGAGGAATATATATATGTGTGTGTGTGTATGTATATATATATAGTGTGTATATATATAGTGTACATATACATATATGTATTGCTTATAGGAGAAACAAATGACTAAATAGCACCAGCAGCACCTATACAGACCCGTCTGCCTCATGGCTACCATGGGGCAACAGTCATAGCCACGTCATGCCTCAGGGAATGGCAGTTTCTGAACCTACATTTTGCCACTGGGAATAATTAACTTCTCATTACTGAGGTCAGTGTGAGGAGGTGAGACAGAACCCAGGACAACAAAGCTGTGTGTCCACATGCAGGGAAAAGAGTGTGGGTATCACTGAGGGGACGCAGCATGGTGTCCCCAAGAAGATGCTCATGTCAGCAGATACCTGGTTATGAAAACAGGCTGGAACATGAAAAGCGAACTAGAGTAAAATGTAATCATCTCACCCATTCATAGTGCAGTAGGATGGAACATTTTTAAAGGCTGAGTCATAGGAGGAATGCAAATGAAATAAACCCCCAGCACTGGAGAGCTGGAGACCCACAGGGCAGGGAATGCCCTGTGGTGCCCTTCACTGCCCTGACGACAGCCAGGGCTGGGCAACCTGTTCTGAAGTGCTGAGGATTTATGGCAGCACCAGAGCACTGTGGAAGTGATAAATGATGTTTCCATATCGCAGACAGATGCTGGGACATAAAAGAGTAACTGTAGGTTTGACTATGCCTTGAAATGAGGGCTTTGAAATCCTGACTAGCAACTGCTTATACCCACACTAGGAATGTGCAGCTGTTTGGCTGTATCAGCCCTTCCCTGGGTCCATGAGCCAGCACAGCCCTGGCTCAGGCTGTATATCTATAGGCCTGCAGGTGAAAAGAGAAAGGATTTTGAGTGCATTTAATGCTGCTGCCTTTGCCCCATCTCCCACCACTGTCAATGGCCATCGGTCCCTGCACTAGCCCTGTGCCCTGTTGCTGCAGTCATGAACAGGGTGTCTGCTGCTGCTGCAAGCAAAGCCCTGTATCTGGCTGATAAACCCAGGTCCTATTAAACCTTGCTAATGAAGAATTGCCCAATATGGGACAGCCCTGCTCGGTGGCCCATAGAGAATAACTGACAGTATTAAAAACTGGCCAAGGATTTCAGTGTGCAGCAAGCCTTGGTCACAAAGTTAATGGAGAGCAAGTCTTGGCCCTGTCAGCTCCGCATCCACCTACAGAGGAGGCTTGTGCATCCCAGGGGGGACTTTATAATATGCTCTGAGCAGTGTGACTCAAGAGACACATGGCATCAGCATGCAGAAGACATTGCTTTTCTCCCCAGGTCAGCTCTGCTCCACACAGACCTGCTTCCTGCCTCAGTTTCCCCACCAAGAACCAGAGCAACGATGTCGACCCTTTCTGCAAAGCACATGGAGATCTGCTGGTGCAGACCACTGCACAAGGATTAGCCTTTAGGATGGTTACAGACCTGTGAGGTACCCAGCACTACAACAACTGCAACAAACCCAAAGGAAATGGCTGCAGCTCCCAGCTTAATGAAACAGGGAAAGAAACTGGGAGCCACACTGGCTGGACAAGCCCAGCAAGCTGATGGAAAGAGTGAGTGGACCTGATGGGCTTGAAGGCCCCTCCCAGGCTGCATCCCTGATTCCTTCAGCCATCCAAACATGCAACCCCAGGAAAAGGGAGTGAGAGGTGAAGGAACAGCGTTATGGCAGCTGGGATGGAGCTGCAGCAGAACCCACACCAGACCTGAGCTTCCTTGGGTAAGCCACATGAGCGGCACTGGCCAAAACTCAAGCTAGGAAAAAGAAAAGCCATAAAATGGCTTCATAGTTCCTGCAGTGCAGCAAGGAGGAGCGGAACTCCAAAAGCAAGGGAGGCAGCTTACAACAGGGTCACTGCTTCACGAGTTGCTGCGTGGAAGAAATAGAGTCAGAAGTGACTCGTGATCCCCCGTGCTCCGAGGTCTGGGGAGCAGAGCTGGGTGGGGAAGGGCTTCCGTCCAACACTGCATTTCCAACAGTATCCTTTTACCTCCAGAAAAAGGTTTCACATCAACTGAAAGAAGAGAAGATGTAACAAATAGTGTAATGGAAAACCTGGCGAGGCTGGTTCCCCCTGCCGAGCCCCAGAATTCCAGACCCTGGTTTTCCTGGTCCATATGGTAAGTTTCCAAAAGGAGACGTGGTGTGAGGAATGCTCTGGGGCAGGCGGGCGCTCACTGCATCCCTTGCCTGAGGGTTTGTTGTGCATCTGAAAGCAGTATCCTCCTAGAGTGGCAATAGGAAAGGGTTCTGGCATTGCAGCCCCAGTGATCTGGCAGAGCCTGGTTTCTTCTAAACCAGATTCCCACTGCTAAAAACCTTGTCCACACACACACGCAAAGAAGCTAGAAAAGAGAATATTAACTACTTCATGAGTTTTAACACAGTGATTTAGTCTGTGAACAGCAAAACTAATAAAGCCTGGATCTCTCCACACTTTTTTCTTGTGATTGACTTTAAAGTGAAGCAGGAGTAGTCTTTTCTGGGGTTGATCACACATGGGGACTTCAGAGCATCTTCTGCATAAGCTGGTGCTGTAACATTCCTCACTCAGTATAAATATACATCACTTCCTACTCTTACAATTTGTAAGAATTTAATTATCTCTGAGCTTTCTTGCTGTTTTTCCAATTGGATAAAACTGATCAATAGATTCAAACACTGCAGGAGGGCAGAGGAGAAGGGAGAAGGCAGGCATGGGGAGGCTTACGAGCATTAGGAAGTTCACTTCCATGCGAAATCGGGCTTGGGGCTGCTCTGTCTTCATCTCCAAATGGCAGCAAAGTTTCCACAGCATTATCCTTTATAAGGAATATGGTCTCATCTGTGAGCACTGCTCCTGGCCACGTTCATCTCTGAAGTCATCAGGACTTCCAATGACTTAGAACCAGGCGCATCCTTAGATACACCCCTCCCTCAGCAGGCAGAAAACAGCCTCCGCTGCACACAGTGTTCTAATTGTCACAGGGGACTGCTGGGTTCCAAACCCAAACTCTGTTCACACTGAAGTCAGCAGCAAAGCTCCATCTGCATTAGTCTGTACCAAGCCTGGTTTCCTTCTCGCTCTCGCCTTGCTGATGTTCACCAGGACACTCACTCCACGGCAGAGCTTCCTCTCATGCACATCCAAAGACTGTTTTCCAACAGCAATCATCCTCGTGGTGGCTTAACTTCTGTGGTTGAGCTGCCGAGGCCAGTGCTGCCAGGAAACACATGTTAGAAATTAGTGTATGTCTGGTACTGTCTCCTTTCTCTGTTTCTCCAGGTGGCTGAGCAAAAGCAAGAGCAAGAGCATTTTCTGATGCTGACCCTGGTTAATGTGAGCATAAATACAAGGTTAATACCCAAAGGATGGTTGATGAAGGAAAAAGTGAAGGAAAGTAATCAGGATGGGGAAAGTAATTCAAACAATTCCTTGAAAAATGTGCACCTTTGGCTTGTATTCTGACAACAAAGGGTGAGGATTACCGTGAAATAGGAGAGTAGCATGTGTTATGTTACTTACTCCTCAGGAAGTAAATCAGCAATGTAAAGAAGATGTTAAATCTCTTAGCAAAACGAACTCAGTCACTATTTTTAATCAGACAGCATGCCCTAGCACCAGGCAGAGTGTGCAGGTCCCCCTGTGTGACTTCCCATGGCTTCCCTGTGTGGACAGGCAATGCTTTCTTGCAAGTCTTACACCTCAGCTTATCCTCAGGGCTTTCACACCCAGTGCACAAAACCCACAGCCTTCTGCTGCAGAAGCACCTGAAGAGCCAAATGCATCCTGTTGTAGCACCTATGGGTGCTGCAAGCTGACACCCCCCACTGCAAGATCCTCCAGGCATAACACAGAGAACACTGTTATTTAATACACTAAATACAGCTTTACACCTCCAGCAGATGACAGACTGAACAACTGTATTCCTGTTTCCATGCTGGATGATGCACAGCCCCAGTGCTCCCTATGGAGCCACACCACCATCGCAGCCCTCACTGCACACTCAGAGAGGACAGGCATGATGCCCACAGAGCTGCCCGCTCGGCCTCCCCCTCATTACTCAGCTTCCCAGGACAGGTTTGGAGGAAGCCAGCATCATCCCCAGGGTGTTTCCATTGGGAACAAGAAGTGCCAGCAGAGACACTGCAATTTTAGTGCAAATAAGGATCAGGCAACAGGCCGGGCGCTGCAGGGTCAGTGGAATTATTCATCCTCTCCATCATTTTCTTGTCTTTATATATATTTTCAGTATTATGCTTAAGTTCTTTTCCACATATTTGGAAAATCAGCATTCTCCCATTTATCCCTTGTGGGATAACCAGTATGAGCCATTAGGGCCAGAGGACCATAAGTTTTTATTATCCTTCTGGCCAGAGAAGACCAAGGACGTGCTTGAGCTCTTGTTGGATTTGGGAGAACTGTGCTTGCAGCTGAGGAAGGATCAGATCCTGGATGTACTAAAGCATGTTCAAATAAGCATAATGTGCAGTTCTGCCATCTAGCTGATGGCTTTCCTGCGGGATATGTGACACCACATGTGGGGAGGTGGAGGCTCTGCACCTTTTGGTCCTGGGCGAGATGCTCCTTGGGACGCTGGTACATGTGGAAGCAGCAGCTGGGGAACAGAGGTTGAGCACTGCTTTTTCCAGCCTACTCAAATTGACCTTCCTGGAGCCATTCGATGATGTCATTTTCGGCAAATGAACTAAAGGTCCTGCTTTTTTTAATGCCAGAGACTATAGCACTTTCCTGTGGGAATGAAGAGGGAAATTCCTGCTCCCTCCCCCTCCACATACTCAAGCAAAGCACAATCTGTCCCAAAGCTTTAATAAATTTTTATACATACCGCAGGCCAGTTTCTGCTCTCAAATTCATCAAGGTAAATCTGGAAGGAGCAGGCTTCAGTGGAGCTGCTCCCGTTTCCATCAGAGCAGAACTGACCTCTCCCTGCCCAGTGCAACTGAATGAAAACGATGGGAAGCACAGCTCTGATGTTCTCCTCACAGACTGGATCATCTCCTCTTCTCATTTAACCTGAGGTTTGCTTCCTTAGCTGTGATCTTCTTCAATTAGCTTGTCAGTTACATTTCATATCCCAGAGATGGGAGGTACTGTAGGAAAGGAAGAAAAGGCAGCACAAGCACAAGGTCATGCTGCAGAGGAGACTGTGGGCTGTGCTGAGAGCTTCTACCCATGCTCCCGCACCCTGCCAGGAGGACTTCAAGGCCCCCAGATACTTCCCAGCCCTCAGTTAGGTGCAGGATGTTCGCATGGAGTCCCACAATGTGTGGAATCCCGCAGCCTGGTTGTGGTAGGGATGTATCTGCATGGCCAGGGTATGGTTTGGGATTGCTGCTTCTGCCTACTCTGGAAACATCCCACTGAATCTACTCAGCTCTGCACACCTTTCCCCCTAGGGACCAAACCAGATCTCTCTCCAGATCATCAAGGGATCAAGAGAAGAGAAGTAGCTCTTATTCATAGGAAGAAACATTCCCCGTGCAGGAGAGGATGCGCTCGTGCTCACCCTGACTCCTGATTTACAGTGTCGTGGATGAGCATTAGGAAATGCAATTCTTTTTCCAGGACAGAGGCTTTCAGCATGAACAATAGGCGAGGATATGGATACTTCGAACACTGCCTATAAATTCTTGCTGAATGTGTAGGGAGAGTTAAGAATGAGCTTGGTTGGTTACAGGAACATATTTCAAGTCATTTCAGACAAAATGAATGAAAATTACGACAATGTATGTTTTCAACCTTCTGTAAGGCAATGTCTCATCAGAGAGGTACAGCTCAGATCCTGCTCCTCTGTCATCGTTGGAGGCAACACACGAGGTAGAAAAAATGGGGTTTAGCCTTCTGAAGTCATCATTTCTTTGGTACTTAGGTTCTCTCTGCCCGTTATGGCCCTTCCAATTCAGCACCTTCTTGTTTTTAAACTGCTTTTGCTCTACTTCCTTCTAACCACGTCAGCCGGGGGAAAGGGAGGGAGAGAATTGAAACTCAGAATAAATCTGCTTAAGGTAAAAGTCCAATGTAAAGCAAGTTCCCTGGTGCCCAGCCAAGCTTTGTGCTGTTCTCCAGCCTGTTTTCCCCCTTGTTCCTGTCAGATCCATGCTGCAGGAGCAACACTAGATCTTTGCATCATCTGTGAAGTAAATCTTGTCAGGTCTTACTATGTCATCTGACCACCCAATTATGCATTCAAATATACCACATCACTTATAATCTGTAGCTGTAGACACAGAGCCTGCCTAAAATCACTCTTCCCTCAAAGAAAACCAGACGCACTTGCAAGACCTTCAATTGCCCCTTACGCCACCTTCTCCTCCCTGCTCCACTCATCCCTGTAGTCCCTGGGAAATAGATGGTCCTTGCAGCTTGCTGTGAGTTTAATAAATCTGGTGGACCAAATGAGAGGAAGAATGTTTCGGAATGAGGGGGCTGTGATGCCACCATGGATTTTAGCTGGAGCCCCTCTGACACCCGCTGCAGGTCTGTGCTGGAAGCAGGAGCTCCCTCTCCCCTTCCCTCTATTTACTACCCAGATCACAAAGTAGTTAAGGTTTTGCAAGCTCCACTCCAGACCTGGAATTTCACCCATCTGATCCCAGAGCTCTGCTCTAACCGGCTGCAGGGTGTGAAATCTGGCTTAAGAAGAGGGCAGCTGCACACTGTGAGGAGTCCCCTCACCCCTCTGAGCTACTCAGCCCCCAGGAACAGCAGCGTGGACCCTTTGGAGACAAAGGACCATCTCCGAGCATGGGCAACTGGGAGCTGTGTCCAAGATGTACTGGCTGCATCCCAGATAATTAATACACCCCTGAGAAGGAGCAAGGCTGAATTTCTCTCCTCTGGATGCCCCAGGGAAACTCATTCACTGGCTTTCCTTTACTCATTAGACATATAGACAATCCTGCCACATTTCTGCATGGAATAGCTGGATTTCTCTCTTTTGCCTCCAGGAACCCATCTGACCATTAGGCACTAAAAGCCACTATCTGCCTGTTGTTCATAACCAGTTCATAACAGGGATGAGCCACTGCATGCAAAAGTGTGGGACTACTGATGGGAGAAAGTCTCCTCCTCCCAGTGGGGCAGCTCAGGAGCAAGCACTACAGACATTAGCATCTACCTCTCATCTATAAAGATTCAGGTCCAACCTAGATCAAACATATGCTAAAAATATGGACATATTCAGCTCAGAGAAATGACAAAACTTATAATCAGCTCATAAAGAGGACTTTCAACAGCTGTTCATGTGGCTTTCCTGGATGGGGAGACTGATGTGAAGTGATGGGCTCAGGAGCAGTAGCTTGGGTGCAGGATGCTGCAGCAGTGGTGGGGAAGAAAGGAATAAAAGGATGTATTTTGCTAGTTTAAATTTAAATCTCAGTTTATTTGAGAATACCAAATAGCTCTTATAGCTATATCTTCCTAAGGAAGTCCATTTCCAGTTTAACCCAACGTGCACTGAGGTTCCTGTGTTGTGTAAAGAATAATTCTTGATCACTTTGGTACAGGACAGGATGCCTTTGCAAGTGTTTCAACTCTGAGGTGACCACATTCTGCACAAGGACGTAAAACATCAGCCAAGCTCTATTTCCTTCCTGATTCTGATGAAACAGAAAGAAAAACCAGCCGTGCTCTCCAAACCGTCTCTGAACAGAAGGCTCAGACACTGTGCTCTAATGAGCTGCTATCACCCTGACTGAAGAGCTGAAGTGTTTCAAGGCATTTCTCAGCAGCTGCATTGCAAAGTTAATGATCTGTTCATTGCAAGAGCACATACAGATTCAGGCTGAAGGATATGGAGTCAGCCTACTTGCCTTGAACTTTTTGATATTAACCTTCTCCTGGCATTTGACCTCAGAAATGTGACCAAGGAAAGGCACCAGCGCAAAAAGAAGAGACTGTGATTGCAATTAGGTGGTGGACTGCACCTTTCTAGAGTTTCTGGAGTTCAAGTGTGATGGATGTTGATATGGATGCTTTCACAAAAGAGCTTTCTTGCTTCAAACCTGGAATTGATTTGCCTCAAACCTGCGCTGATAGATCAGTGCAGCTAAAACAGAGGCGACTGACAGAGGCAACTGAATAGAAGCTGGACTAGCAAGACCTGACTTAGTTTTGTTTCATTGAGTGGACAGCTGTGTAGACCAAAGCAAGATAAAAAACTCTTCAGGTTAATTCTGAGATAAGAGCTTATGAGAAAAGAATTGTTGTTTTAACACACTCGAGTGTTAACAGAGAAAACAGGACTGTGCTCATAGCTCCAAATTTGCCCAAAAGTAAAGCTTGAATTTGCAGTCAGGAAATGATTGAGGGCGAAAAGCTTGTTATATAAAAGAACACCATTTGAGTCAAAGGCACTTGGATGCACAAAACACAAGATCATTATCATCAAAACCCGTTTGGCTGATGTGCAAGTATTTCAGTTTCCTGAAGTAATTCTGAAGTGTTTACATCAAAAGGAGAATTGCGGTGAACCACTTTGAAATCACCTCTAAACACTGAGGACAGAGCACTTGAGCATCTGTGTTTGCCAGCAAAGAAACTTCAGGGGACAGAACCTCAGAGTAACCAAGGACATTTCTGTATAGAGAGGAAATGAAGTAGCTGGATGAGAAACAGGGGAAAGGCTGTTAGGCGCATCTATAAAAGCAGCCTCTTCATATACCTGTGGCCTTGAGGACAAACAACTTTCAAGCGCTCTTGCAAGCATCTGAGCAGGGGAATGCAGGAAAATGAGAATTTGCTATTGAAATGGTTATGACAAATTGAAGAGCTCCTTGGCACGAACTCAGCTCTTCTCAGCGAGGTCTGAAGCATTCCTTTGTCGAGTGGATGAGTTTCTGCAGAAGGTGAAGCTTCAAGCCTATGCAGAAAGGCCAGTTGCGGTTGGCATCCCAGTAGGTGATCTTTCAGAGCCTGATCCAAGGCCTGTTAAAGCCACCAAGAAGCTTCAGGAGACACCGAATCTGGTATTTGATGCTTAAGTGACTCGTATTCTCATTGAAATTCTGTGGGAAGCTGAAGAATAATAAAGCTGTTTGAGGGAGACTTTTGTTTCATTGCATGAGGCAAAATGAATGCACAGTGCATTAGTTTAAAATCCAGATTTTAAAATGTCACATTTTAGTGGATGTGGAAGGTTTGCTTTCCCACAATCTCACACATCGTGTGTAATTCATTCTGGAACACGATTCATTTTCAGACAGAAAACCATTTCACTGCCAGCTTCACGAGGGAAGAGGAGTTTGTTTCCCTGGATGCAGATTCCACTTTGTTACTCTAGATAGAAGCAGCAACAACCAGAAACTACAGCACGGAGAGAGCTCTCTCTCTTGGGTGGTTTGGTGAACATTCAACTTCCCAAACCATTCACAGTGAGTGAAATCCATCATTCAACACAATACATCCCAAACACATTTTTCCTGAGGTTTGTACCTTGCTGATCAGCCTGGCATGGTGGTAAGGACACAGCTTTATGCCCACATGCAGAATTAAATGTGCACTGCCTTCCTTGTGGTAACCAGCCATCTCTGGTCCCCAGATCCTGCGCTGTGTGCATCTGATGCGTCTCCAGTGATGTGCAGATCTAAAGTGAGCCACAACCATCATTCTGACTTGCACCAAACACTGTTGTCAATATTGGGGATGCTGTAAGAGCATCTCAGCTGGGGATAAAAATAAAACAACGAACAAACCAAAACCAAAACCAAAAGGACATTAAATAAGCATTTATTGCTTCAAGATGCATCTCCTCCCAGGTGCATGTAGTATCCCACGTCTGCACACTGCATCTCTGAATGAGACCTGCCAAAGGATAAGCAAGGGCTCAGTGCACCTGATTCTGCAAAGTGGCTGGAGCTCAGGTCCCAGTTCTGCAAGACAGTGAAATGCAGACTTAACTTTAAGCACGTCAATAGTCTCTCCCACTTAGTAGAAGCTTTTTTCCAGAACACATTTAAAACAAGATTGGTCAGAAAACCATAAACCCAAAAGAAAAAAAGACCAATTCCCACAGTAAGTGGGAAACAGAGGAGGAGGACTAACAGGCATTTCTCATTTCTAAAAGCAGGGTTTGCAGCAGGGTCTGTCTTGGAGAAAGATCTTATTTGGATCTGAACCAAGAATCATAGAATCATAGAATGGTTTGGGTTGGAAAGGATCTTAAGATCATCCAGTTCCAAACCCCTGCCATGGGCAGGGATGCTTCACACTAGACCATGTCACCTAAGACTCCGTTCAACCTGGCCTTGGACACTGCCAGGGATGGGCCATTTATCACTTCTCTGAGCACCCTGTGCCAGCGCCTCACCACCCTCACAGGGAAGAACTTCTTCCTTATGTCTAACCTGAACTTCCGTGTTTCCTTAGAGCCCTCCCAGTGCCTGTCACCTGTGGGGCTGTATTTTCTGTTTTATTCCGGGGCAGGGAGGAGAAGGAAGTGGAGGAAGATTTGTGTGTGTGTGTGTGGACAGCTCAGCAAGAAGTGTTGCAAGGCTTTTCTCAATGCACTTCACTTGGTCACTACAACTCCATTTGCCGTTGTCCTTGCTGCACCAGTAGAACCATTTCCCAGCTGATCTTGCCCTCAAAAGCACCCTGGAAGCCTTCATGCATAAGCAAAGCCAGGGCTTCATCCAAAAGGAGCTGCAGAATTTAATTAACTCTACTCTATGGTTTCAGTGCTGTGATTTCTCTTACCTTTAACGTGAACTCACATATGGATTAAAGTGAAATAAAACCTACAATTTGAGTTCAATTCAAAGCTGATTGGAAACATGTATTACCTTTCCTTGACCCGGCAGTGAGAAGGGAAGTTATTACAGTTCTTTAGTGAGTTTGTAAACTCTTTACTGCTGTGGCAGTTTTAATCCTGCTGAGAGAAAATTTGATCTGGAAAATAAATCGCTCCCATTTTATTCTTATGTTTTACAATAACGGCTTTAGATAACAAACAAGTATCAACATTTTGGAATCAACAAGTGAGAGTATTATCAGACTCCAGATGGCATTTTTAGGTTAAATAATAAATACCCATAAATAATACTAAAGAACTGATCCAGATCTCACAGATTTTACTATGCTGACATGATACAGAAAAGATCTGGAAATGTTAATGATTCAGTGAGACCATGACCCAGAAACAAGTTGCTTGTCTGAACGAAATTAACTGATCACACATTCCCAGACAAAACAGCAGATTGTCACCAATCTTTGGAAGTTTGCAAACATTTTAGAGTCACACTGAGAAAAGTCACAAACTTGAGATGCTAAAATCCTGGCAACACTTCCATGAAAATGAGAGTCTATTCCAAATACGTTCAGAGCAAAACCCCATTAGGTATAACGTGCTAACAAGCCCTCATGGCTGTTTACACATCAGCTAAACTGAACCAGAAACAAAGCACTGAGTGATGAAGGTGATTAACACATTATGAAGGGCAGAATTGGATTTTCTATCTCTTGAGGTCTTCAAACAAAAGCAGGATGTCTGGAAGATGTGCTTTAGCAAAAGAGGAGTTATGATGTTCCAAACAGAAACGAGCTGGGCAACATTTATTGGCTGGTGATAGATGAGTTGTTCCTAATCTAATGTGCTTCCAGCTTCCCATGCCATGAATCTCTGAATGAAAATCCATGAAGAGTTTCACCCAGGAAGTCTAAATCAAATATCTGAGGCCTTTGCTTAAATTAAACAAATCAAATACTTTGCACAGGACTGATGTCTCCTATGTGCTTGCTTTTATGCATTTACACTGTGGTAAAGCACTATTTCCCCAATCAGTGTAAGGTTCCCGACCTTTCCTTTCAATTTCATGGGATGAGATGGTTGTGCATGTTCTCACATGTTCTGCATGTTCTCATGGGACAGACCTTAGCCACCTCGGTATGTCATTGTCTACAGGAAAGGAGCCAACACTGTTGGGGTAGAAGAACAACATCATATATTCCAAGCAATAGAGTGAAATGCCACCTCCTACGGATCTTTCTATAATTCCTTAAAAATAAGCTATTAAAGAAGGTACAGGAAGAGGAAAAAGACATTTTTCCTCTACTTAACTCTCTCGCCAAGCTGAGGGCTGTGAAAGCTACCTGGGCACTTGGAAAAGCACATTCCACTAGCAGGATTTCCTATAGCACCTGGGCACTGAGTATCCACAGTTTCTGAGATCCATTTGCCACACCATTCAAACTGAATGTTAAGCACTCCAAAATATTCAGCTGGAAAGTGGGGTTTATTATTCTAAATGAGCTTCAGACTTACCAGGCAGAAACAGTCATTAATATATCTTTTTAACCCAAATAAATGATTTGTACTACACAGCAGAGTCAACATAACATTATTTACAGGAACATAATCATGTCATCCCTTTGACATCTCCATTTTTTTCATGGCACAAGGGTATAAAGGAAAAATATTGATACATAAATCAAATGAGACAGAAGATGATCCAGTGTAAATAGAGCATAAGGGAAGAACTTTCTGGACTTTTTTTCACTGCTGGCATCTGTTCCTTCTGGCACATAAAGTTACAGAGAATGATAACCCGTTTTCGTGGGCGAACAAAGAACTTACAGTAAAATAGATGTAAAATCAGAAGTATGTGAGAATGTGTGTAATGGGTTGCACCAAAGATGAACCAGCTGACAGTGGCTGGTGCTCAGGCTTGCAAATAAAATGAAGTAGAGGATGAGCACAGTGTGATGCTTCCCCAGCATCCTCTCCTGGTTCTAGCAAGCTGGCATGAAGGGGCTCCCTAATCTGAGGGTCCAGCCCAAGGCAACCTGAGCTGCAGGACTGCTTCCAGGATTTAGTTGCACTTTGTTTGCTCAGAAGGTATTGCCCTGTAAGTTCACTGAGTGCTCCCCCCTTCTGTCTTAGGACAAAAAGGACTAATCATTTCCTACTCACTTTGTCCACGTAGAGTTTTACTGATCCCTGCCATTCTGTATAGCCTCTCTTTTTATGGCAGTGATTACATATACCCAGCTCTCTGGATCACTGCTCTCCGGAATATTCTGTCCTTCAAGAGGGGTTACCAGCCTCCACACATGAGCGTAGCTGCTAAAACAGGAGGGTGCAACAGCCCCTCCTCACCCATCTCCCCCAGGCTCCCACCCAAGAGGTGAGACATCTTCACAACTACTTCTTTACAAACTTCAGAGGACTTTCAGACTGAAAAAGAAACCATTTTCCCTGTTGATAGACGCTGTGAGGGTGAAGAGGGGGGATGTCACTGTGCAGTCCCCCTCAAGCATCCCTGAAGCTCCCAGCACCCTAGGTCATACCAGAGGCTCGGTGCTTGCCCCTTGGCTGCTGTCACTGCTGAGGGGACAGCCCGGTCCTCAACCCTGCTCCAGCCCCGTCCCTCCCCTGCAGAGGAGGGCTGAGCATGAGGTTTCAGTGCACTTTCTCCAGCATTGCTGTACGCAGATGACTACACTCCCTCCGGCCCCAGTTTAACTTTATATCGTTAAACAACAAGGTATGGTGCAGAATGTCTAAAGCCTTTGAGTGGTCAATGTAAACTACAGCCGTGCAAAGCTCCTGATCCCCAGCCAAAGCTAACTCATTAGGTACCAGAGACACAGCACTGGTAATGCTTTTTTCCTTGAAATGCTGACTGCAGTGGGGATATTATATGAGGAATGTTTAAATGGAATAGCATTTTTACTTTTACTTGGTCGGTACTAACCCTATGAGGTTTATAATTACTCAGGTCTTACAGGTCATGAGTTATTAAAATGCAGTTATTAATTTTGCATCCCTATCAATGGAGGAAATGGTCAGCGACCTGTTACACTACTTAAACACACACAGGTCTATGGGGCTGGATGAGAGAGTGGGATGATGAAAAGCATCATGGATTATAAGCCTTTCCTTCTCCTCACCATTAATCACAGCAGGGTTAAGACACTCATGGGAGTATCCAGCAATTGCAGCTTGATGCCTGGCTCCAAGGGTGCTGGGCAGTGGGACAGTTGGGTGAGATAGGGATGGAGATGGGAATGGGAGCAGATTTTTCCCTGCACTGCTCCCTCCCTGCTCCCAGCCTCCCTGCTTGTAGCTAAACATATCAGCCAGGCTTTCAGGGTTGCTTTTGTTCTCTTTCTGCCTCTAAAAACCTGCCATGGAAATGCTGTGCTCACACGTTAGCCAGTGCTGTGCTCGGCACATGAAGGGAGAAGGGGGGGAACGTACAGGCACCAAAACCCAGAGGTCACCGCTCCGATGAGAAGCACAGAACAGGCTTTGTGCAGATTTGCCCTGCCAGCTCCCTTCATTCTTGACTTGAAACACTTGCTGATAATCCACTCCTTGACCTCTCCTACACAGGATGCAGTGTCACTATATGGAAGCCATATGGAACAAAGGGATCGCTCTCAATACATGCTGAGCATAAAGCATCAAGTTTACAATGGCACCGTAACCACGGCAGCTGGGTCGGCTCTTTGCCAGCATGCCCTCATGTTGGCAGCTGGAAGCTCCTGTGCCTGGTATGATAGAGCATATCAGGCTTTAATAAGAGGCATTTCAGTCAGTGGATGTGTTTGTACCTCTCTGAAACCGAGCGAGCTCCTGAACTTATTGTCCAGCTTTCCCCCCTATACACTCTTTGGATGATCATTAAAACTGTGAAATGCTTTCTAGAACATGAGAAACAGATATGATTCTTGATGTTCCTATTCCTTTGAAGGAGGATACCTGGTTCCCATTAATAACCTATGTGTTATGAGATGGAGCTATGGACAATTTGCTTTCTAGTGATTGCAGATTGGAGTACAAAGCTCAGGAAAACACAGAAAATACACTGAGTTTCTGTTCCAAATGTTTTAAATGTGCATGTGTATCTTGTGTCTAAAATTTAGATATACCTCATTTGAACAACTCCCATCAGGATAAAGTGTCTCTTTGTGTTCTGGGGGGAAGAAAGGGGAAATCAACTGAAAAGCTGCATTACTTTGCAAAGAAACAGCAAGACTCACATTTTGCCCCTTCAGTACAGAAACAAGTACAAGGCTTCAAATAAGCCTTAGAGAGATGGAGCTCCATGTAAGGTTTTGACCTTTGTGTTCCATATTTCTTCACTAATCTGTCTCTAATAGCAGAAAAGATGTTCTGGCAGATGCAAAAGCCACCCGATGACTAAATTCAAGCCCATGTTTCCATCTCACTTTTATGGACAAGGTGCTTGTCATCCGCTGCCCTGCGTTTCCAGTGCTTCTGGAGCAGATGGCCGGAGGCAGATTACAACCGGCGTCTTGTCTCTCTGCTCTTTTGCCTTTCAGGAAGGTTTTATTGGAAATCTCATTGGTTTGGTACGGTGCCAGCTCTGAATGAGAAATAGCCCATTTCCCGCTTCATTTCCCCTTCCAAATTCACAGGGAGGGTTTGGCAGTTTTCAAACCAAGCCCTGACCAAAAAGCCCAGCACAAGCACGGGCTAAATCCACAACCAGAAGCAAAACCCAGTTATTCAGCCCAGTGCTATGCACTGGCACGACTGCAGGGGAGAACAAATGCTGCTGATGTCCAGTATCTGTGGAAACCCTCCTGTCCACGCCATAAAGGAGCACATGTATTTCCAGATCATCTAGATATCTGATAGTGAGGAATTCCTCATCACATGGCAGGGCACACACAATGGTTTCTTCAGCACGACAAGCCAAACCCTTCTCCAACTTTCAGCCAGGAAGAAAAGGGGGGTTTATTTCAGGGTCAATTCTTTAATTATTAGGCTTATGATTTTAGTATCCCTTAGGAAAACGAGAGAGAAAAATGTGATGGGGTTTAAAGCAGAGATTGAGTGACCTTCCTCATAGATCCCAGCTTGCTACTCCGCACTTTTGGGTGGCAAAAAAAAAGAGGAGAGCAAAATGTGTCTTTTCTTGTAAGCTAGCAGCTGACCTCCGCATAGCCTGAGGGCATTTTAAACCTATCTCTGCCTTTATTATGTGTGTCATATGCCCCTATTCATCCTTTGTAGTTTAAAGCAAAAATGACCTTTTATAGCTATCTCAAGCATAATTTTGTTCATGTTCTCCACTCTCACCATTTGTTTCGAGTTAAATATCAAACAGATGTGCACCCATTTTTTAAAGAAATGTTTAATATTAGAGAGCATGGCCTCATATAAGACTGGGAAAGCCTTTCAGGGAAATAAGCCTTTCAAATAAAAAGGCATATTAGTAAATTTTAAGGTGATTTTAACTGTATATTTTCAAGCATTAAAGGAAACAGATCCAGCAAGCCATAAAGTGACAAGTGGGAGGTGGGGAAAGATATATGGTACTAGTTCGAAAGAGAAATTAGACTTGGCACAAGGTGGAAAAATCCACCTACCCTGGAGCTATTTGCATTCACAGGTTTGGGGGTAGGGATGCTGGAGCAAGAGAGGGAGCACTGATGGGCATCAGCTCCATCCTTCACCCCTTGGCAGACACAGGTTGCTGACCATCAAAATCACCCCATGGAGGAGGTGGCAACGTCCAGGCTGGGTTTGTATCTCATGACTAAGAGGCACATAGCAGATAGTGCAGATTTTTTAAAGCCAGCTCTCAGTTTGGATATTATGCCATGGCTCCAATGAAGGTATCAATCAGCTCAGTAAGAGCTTTGCTCCGGTTCCCCTCCTGACTCTGTAGCGCTGATGGTGCAGGGCTGCATTAAACATTCCACATCCCCTAATATTTCTTGGCATTGCACGTATTTAAAGTTCAGAACTAAATTACCTGGCTCCCATGATCTGTAACAGCCATCTCCTCTGATGGTTAATGCTGAAATTAAAGTATTTCCATGTGGCTGCTTGAATTTCTTCTCCTGTAGGAAAGGACTTTCTCTGCTGACACATGCCTGCAAATTACATTTCCATTTGGCACCCAAGGCAGTTTGCAGAGCATTACTCTATTCAGGGGCTATTTCGTTTGCAGTTTGTGGCGCTGGGGAGAAGAGCTGATACCTTTGCTGCTTTGCAAAACTCAGGTTGTGTCTGCTGGTACAGGCCAGGGAGATGTAACTGGTTATCGCTCCATTAGGCTGCTGTAGCACTACCCCAAATCTGAATGATCAGAAGTTGTTTTCCTTAATGACTGCTTAAGGGAAACGATCCTGTTTCCATCCACTTAGCTTTGACAATGCAACCAAGCCCAGGAATATGCAGGAGTTAGAGCTGTAAAAGCACGGGGAAATAATTCTCTTGCTTGCTCTCTCCCTCTGTTCCTTTTACAAGCCAGGCTGCCAGCTTGCACATCCACGGCAGTCTCAGATTCAGCTGGTTAGCTTCAGTGCAGTAAATGGAATATGGTTTACTCATCTTTGGGCAAAGGGAAGGACATTTCTGTCTCTTTTAATCCCTTTATTTCTCATGATCAGCTGAAGTAGGAATAGAGCATAATTTACATTTTGAGAAGTGCATCAAGGCTCTGGGAGGTTTATTCCTGACTCTGCCACTGTTGCTGAGGGATCTCCTGACGAAGGTCTCATAGTTCAGAGGGCTTTGGAGCCCAGGGCAGAAGGCAAAGCCTGTGTTTGGGTAACCTTTTTGTACCCCAGGAATGGGTCACACAGAGCACAGGCGCCCAGAGGTCACAGCAGCCGCAGGACTGACTAGTAGACCAGATCCATCACATCACCACAGCACAGGGGAAGCTGAGCCTTACAGGGAAGGGAAGTTAGTGTGTATTTTCCATGCTAATCAAGATGCCCTGCCATTGCATGGCATGTCCACTGTATCATGAATTTTAAGGTCAGAAAGCACTACTTTCATCCAGGTGTATTTGTTTCTTTGTTCACCTACTTAGTTAAATTATGAAGCCTGTCACCACCACCTTCATCCAGCACGGGGTCACCAGTCACTGAATTAATGCTGATTTTGACTGTGTTCAATATCAAAAGAGCAGCTCGGGTATTTGGAGGCCTTTTAGCCTGACCCATCTCCCAGCAAGGGAGTGGAATGGAGATTGGGCCGTTTGTGCTTTCATCTGGGAAGGCAAAGCAGCACAAGTCAGGCTGAAGAGTGGGAGCAGTAGAGTACGCAGCTGTATTATTAAGGCAACTCAAATCACGACCCACCAAAATTCAGGAGTGTTTCTTAAACTCAGTGCATTAAATCAGGACAACCTAATAAAACCAGCTCTTCACCCTAACTATGGAAAAAGAACAATGAAATTACTGCTGCTTGCTGGATCTGCTGCTCAGCTCAGTAGGATTTTCCCATCCTTCACTGAGAACAAATAGAGCGGCTGCCAGAATGTCAATGTGTGGTACTAAGCAATGAGAATCATTTAGATTCCAAACCATCCCATCCTAATCCTCGCCTCCCCACCAGCAGAGTTATTCATCGGATAACCAGAAACACCTGGCTACAAGGAATTTCCTGCTGCAATTCAGCCTTAATTTCCTCAGATAGTAAAAACCTAAGGCTCGCAAAGGTGAAAGAAACCAGCAGTCAATCAAGTAAATCACCACCACCACCACCACAGCAGTGATAGTGCATTGGAAATGAAATTTTAATTCCCACCTGATGGTTCACTGAGAGTTACTTTTATCCAAACCATTCATCTGACCCACCTTTGTATTTCAGTCCATTTGTTGGGGTCCCATTAGTTACTAACACCCATCTCAGTTCCAGAATGGCTTTTTTTTATCTTCTGTGATTGTGATCAGAAACAAAATGAGAAGCAAAGAAGGCAACATCTGTGGGTATGAGCTGGATAGATACATTGAGGATACACAGATAATCTTACTGTGGAAGGCAATGAACAACAAAAATGCCAAGAAATCCCCCAAGTTCAAACACAGTACAAACAGGGCATGTTTGGGATGGTTTGTTTTTATCTGTTTGGGTTATAAAGTGGTTACAGTGCTTACTGGGATCATGCCTAGAGATGAGCTTTGTCACTTCTCCCTGTGGTCAACAGCCTCAGCAGCTAAAATACCTGAGGGTTTGGCACACACCATGTGATATTATTCCTCAAAGGAGCTCAGACATGGATTAGGAAAGGAGATCAGGGCTGAGGCACGTGGGCAGAGCTGCATGGAGGAAAGCGAGAAGGGGCATTTCCAACCAGCACTTTCAGCCTCTCGTCACCTGTGTTAATTAATTAAATAAGTAAAAGCAAACCAACTCTTTAAAGCCAGGTTTTTAAGAGGGCTGTTCATGGAGTTTCCATTTTCATGTGCTCAGCATGGCATCTGCAGTCATTTCTGTGTGCAGTTCTGCCAGATCTGTCGAAGCAACACATGCAGTTAAAGGATGTTTTGGCAAAATTTATCACGAAGAGCTGAAAAGGGAGAAAATAAAGTGAATTCAATAGAAGATTCACCCAAAATTGCTGACATTCCTTTTTATTTCTCAGTAAATCTAAATATGAATATTCACAAATTCCATGAAGACTGTGTCCTTTATCCTTAGAAGACGCTTTGCTAGGCAGCTTCCTCACACACTTGAAGACTATTGAGGCCAAGAACTGTCAACACCAAAGGAATGAGACCTCCCCAGGGAAGGCAGTGTTAGGTTTCATGGCAGGACACATGAGACGGACACTTCCACAACACGTCTTGCAGCTCCAGCATCCCAACCACTGAAAATGTAACAGTCCATTTCTGTGGTGGGAGGCCCTTTGCCTTCTGGGGGAGGAGAGAAATATGACTTTCTCAATCAGCTTTATAATTATTTTGGGCTGAAAAATGTGGTTATCAATGTGAATGCAGAAGCATCTTTAAGGAAGAAATTTGCTCTGACGTTGCAGTGGGGGGCTTTTTAAAGAAAACACTATTTTAAAACACTCATATTGTTTGTGCTTGAAGAGCTGAAACATCTATTTTCAGTGGTTCAGTGACAAACTTTAAGCCCCAGATGCCTTTCACATCAAGATCAGTGCAAGGCAACTGAGATCTTTGCAAGCCCTGAGACAAAGCAACAAAGCATGTGTCAGCGCCTGCAGTGAGAGGCAGTGTCAGACCAAAAGGAAAAAGAGAAACAAAGAAAGCCTACAACAAAGGTATAGGAAATTCTGCCATTGCAAACTAGGAAGCAGCATGGGATGTTACAGCAACAACTGAGTGGTGTTTGCCAGCGTGAAATTCACGTTGGAAAACTGGAATCCTGCTCACAAGGAGAAAACAGAGCAGACGCTATGTTCAGCTTTCTGGTTTCTACCATGCTACAGAGCTAACCACAGCTGCAGGGCCCAGTTCCTCATGGGTCAACTAACTCCTTGGGACCTTGTTCAAGTGAAGCCATAGGAAGACGTGTCCAACTAGAAGGGCAGCATTTCAAATCCACTTGGTCCCATTACTCAGACCAAGCCCTGCTGACATGGCAGGTCAAGATAAACTCTGGTGTTGAAGGGGGAAAGAGCTGCAGCAAAGAACATATTCCACAGAGCAGTTTCCAGCCTATGACATGCCAACTTCCCAGGCAGAACATGCTTTTCCCTGCTCTAATGATACATGTACATGTGGATCTCTATGTCCAACAACCAGACTCTATGAAATAAGTAATAGGTTGAACAAGGACTGCACCAGGAATAGCAAACACAGTCATATGAAATAATTAGCACTGTTTCTCTGGGGAGGAGATCTCTCTCCCCTTCTTCAAGCTTTTCTATATATTCCTCCCTTTTAATTAGCTTGGGCAGTTTTTTAATTCATAAGCTTGATTCTGTGGGTGGGATTTTCCAGCCTCCTGGCTGTTTATAGCAGCGGGATTGCCCTCTGCAGCGATAGGCGTGTCTATTTAAAAATGTTTATCACTCACTACTTTAACCAAATTTCAAAGCAGATCTGTGTTTGCCCAGCAACAAGAAAAAGCTGCTGCCTGTTTCCTGGACTGAAAATTAGGAGTGTAATCACCTCATGTCATCCTGTTCACTGATAATTAAGCAAATTACGTTCAAGGAAATGCCTTATATTAAGGTTACAGCAGTGATTTTTGCTTCCGCCTGCAGGATCAGACCTTGGCTCCTCCTCTGCGGCTTGCTGAGGAACCTGAAAAACTTCATGTTTGATGAAAAGTATTCCTCCTAAATCCTAGTCACTGTGAGTCCAAGTTACTCAGAGCTGTAACTCCAACCAGGTCATGAGAGAAAGGGGAGGAATCACACTCAGAATGTCTTGAAATTCATCCCAAGGTCCTGCAAGATACCCACAGCTCCATGACACACCAGTAATGCTCTTTGAGGTCTGCCCTTCCCAATGGTCCTCTTGGCTTTAATTCAAGTGGATTGGCTCCTACATGGTGCTGGATGCAATGTACTCCAGTGAAAGTTATACTCTGTCTTGATGATCCCAATGGAGCCTGATCCAGTTGTGCAAAGGGTGATGAGAACTGGTTCCTCCAGTGCTCTTCTCAGTGTCCGGGAGAGGAAGCCACGGGCATCCTGAACAGTTTAGAGTCTTCATAAAATGGAGAGCAATTAATTTTAATCTCCCACTAGATGGTGCAGGAAGTCAATAAATGTCATCGTCCTCTAACACTGGACGTTGTCTTTCAAGCCCTTCCCATATTCCACTGCAAATATCTTGTCAGATGGTTCTTTCATGAAGCCCTAAGCCGGGCTTGAACTGGAATCTGAAACAGCACCTGAACTCCCTGCTGTGCATCAGAAAAGAGTTTTTGAAACAGCTTTGGGCATATTTCTGTGTATTTGTACAACACATTATTATTTTGAGGAACAATAGAACCAATACTAATAATAATCCCCATATAGGAATTACTTGTAAGACTTAACAGATATCTAGTTCTGTTGACATTCGGAACTCCTCTATGAGATTTAATAGGCAATTGCATCCTTCTTCTATAATAGGATGGTTTAATGTACCAAAAGACAAGATCTGTTGTCTTACATTTAGGTTGTAAGTGATTTGAAAGTACAGACAGTAAAACTTCTAGTACAAATGGTCTAATTCGTGGTTAAAATTCTCCAAGATGCTGGAATAATATAAAAATTTACATAAAGATAACGAAATCCTGATGGATTTTCTAATTATTGCTCTTGCAAGATTATAATAGCTTCATACCCCCACTCCAGTTTTCTGAATCTCAGGCCATAAACCAGAGAGGTCTAGCAGGACCAATATGCAAGTTATTTAGACGAGTGTTTGATGCACATATGACTCTCTGTAACACTGACACATGGCAGCGTGTAGATCTAAAACCAACAACAAAACATGCACACGCTTGGGTAAGGATGAAAGAGAGAATGAGCATGGCAGATGTTAGCTGGATCGCATAATGCTTAGCTGGAAGGCGCTCAGATACTCTCCGGTGATGAAGGTGGAATAACATCCTCTATAAATGAGTGCAATTTACCCAAGGAACTTGCAAGCAAATAATAAAAATACAGTACCATAGTCATGAAATGAACCCTCTGTCTTCTGTCCTAAATTTTGCCACGAGGCAGCGCTCCCAAACATCCAAATCTATATGGCTCAGATGAGTTTCCAGCTCTCTGAACACAAATCAAATCCGAAGAGATAATGAGCCAAACAGAGACATTAATTATTTTTTATGTTGTCATTTCTTTTGAGACATTTAATTAATGTCATAAAAGTCTATAATATACATTTTCAATAAGGAATTCCAAGTACCACAATCAAAGATCACATGACCTTCGTTTCATTATGGAAAGTACCTGGATTCAATAAAAGGAGGACATAGCTTTATCCTAGACATAAATTTGGTTCAGGCAGCAATATTGAGAAAGGTTAAATGGTAAAGAAAACTAATCTCTTAAGGCAATATGAATCATAGGAAAAGAGGTTGTGGTAAAGTGATAATAAAAGTCACAGCTGTAATTTTCTTCTCACAGAACTGATGCCTACCAGGTAATGCACAGTACTGCTGGTGCCTCCATACCGCGATGGACCCATAAACATGACCAACGGCAACCAAATCTGCAGTGTTTGTAGGTTACGCATGGGAAGTGGAGGTAGGAGTAGATGCAATCTGCACCATTTAAAGCATAGAATATCTCTTTAACATAGCTGGCTTACAATCTTAAAAGTGTCACCAGGTTAAAATACTATGGGCACGTTGTCTTAGAATCATAGAATGGTTTGGGTTGGGAGGGACCTTCAAAGCTCATCTAGTCCAACCCCCCCGCAGTGAGCAGGGATATCTTCAACTAGATCAGGCTGCCCAGAATCACATCCAGCCTGGCATTGAATGTCTCCAGCTATGGCGTATCCACCACCTCTCTGGGCAACCTGTGCCAGTGTTTTACTACCCTTATTGTAAAAAATTACTTCCTCACATCCAGCCTGAATCTCCCCTCTTTAGTTTAAAACCATCACCCCTCGTCCTATTGCAAAAAAGTCTCTCTCCATCTTTCTTATAGGCCCCTTTTAAGTACTGAAAGGCTGCAATAAGCTTCCCCCAGAGTCTTCTCCATGCTTCTGGTGTCATCATTTCAGTGGAGCTGAGCCAGTTTATGCGAAATGGACAACTCGATGCCATAAATTTCCAAGTAGCGTAATTGCTTGCTTATATTTCTGAAGCCAGTTTAGATTAATCAAAGACAGTTTAAAACTTGTCCTTTACTCTTCACTGTATATCTTCACCACTGTCAGCCTGAAAATAAGACCACACCAAAGTAAGCTGGTTTTATTGCCATTTGTACAACAGCTTTAGGCTGTGACATGTTCCAAATCTGGAGTCAAACTGCAGAGATCCACCTCTTTGACAGCACATCTGGCCAGTCATTGGGATTCAGGACCATTCATTTACAGACATGTAGAGGAAACCTTCTCGTTGTTCTGCTTTGCTTTTCAGTTGGTGCCATTATCTATCATAAATCTTGGCATGTTTCAGGTTTAAGTTTTTTAATAGTCTCTGCAGGGGGTCAAATCTGATCTGAAGAAATACAACATGAAGTAATTCTTCTGCTAATGCTCAAATGCTGTTCAGAGGCAGCTAACTGCTGCGTATGAGTGCTCGGCACAGCAGCCCAGGCTTGCCACAAAAAGGTCTTTAATTGTTTGAAGTTGAAGGCACACTACTCCCTGCTACAACTTGCTATTGCTACAGAACGTGATAAATGCCCCTAGGAAAGAATGAGCCAAAAAGACAAAAAAGGAAAAACAATGTCCTTGTTCTCCAGATTTATTTTGCTTTACTTTAGTCTTCCTGAGTCCAAATCGGAAAAACACAATAATGTGTAGCAAGGCTGTCAACCTGCAGTGAAAAAAGGACTGTGTCTTGAAACCATTGCCTCCTGAAGGGTGGAACTGCAATGTGTCTTCACAGATTCACAAAGGAGATGACTCTCTTATTAGGAAAATGCACTTTGGTTTCCCTCCTGGCATTAGAGAAAGACTTGCTTTAGACTATCTCTCTGAATGACAGTGCTGCTGAGAGGTTTATTAAGAGAAGACTTGGATTAAATCTCCTTTAACAAATCAGTTTGTCCATGTATTTTCCTGATATCTATATGAAAATCTTTGCTGCACATGCATTATCCTGCTATCAGGTGCCTAAAACCATAATAAGTGTCTCTGGGATGTCAAAGGCACTCGCTCCGGCTCGTGTCTGAACCTCTTTGACGAAAACATTCGGTGCACAGGCTGGAATTGAGCTGAGGAAAGACTGGTACTTCCCAGAAATAAAAATCCCACCTCTGTTACGCACCAGCTGGATGTGGACATCGTCAGCTCATATTGCTAATAATCTTCATACATGGGCATCAGCCAGACTATGAAATGGATGGAACTGAAAACCCCCAGCAGTGAGGCCTCTCTGGTTTTGATGCTCATGCAGAAAAAGAGCTGAGCGGGACTTAGCTGCTTTAAGCTCTTGAGCAAACCAGGGGCCTCCTGTCATGCTGGCTGTGCATGGGGTATGACCTGCACCCTTAAACTTGCAGCAAAATATTGGACTTATTTGTAATTTCTCTAGCCCTCTTATTATTTATTGCCAGACCCTGCGAAAACTGCCCCAGAGTCCCTTCATTCTCATTTCCCTGGCAGTTCTGCAGCTCCATTCAGGATTTATTTCTTCTTGAAAGTACAGACCAAGTCCTAGACACACTCATACTACATCACCTCCCTGGGCAGAGGCTGTCTTCCCATTCTGCTCCATCCCCTGCAAGTTTCTACATTATTTTTAAGACTGAATTTTTGTTTCATTGAATTAACTCTGCTTTTATCACTGTTAGTTTATCTGACAACCAAAATATGGTCATTGGGGTTGTACATTTCAGTGTTTTAATATAGTACCATGTCTCTTATATGCCTTCTGGAGGAATAGATAGAGCCCAGCTAATGCTGTCTGTATAAGGGAGTCCAGGAGCCAGGGAGAATGTGGTACTCCAGCATGTTTTACACAACCCAGAGCACTGACAAATAACAATATAAAGCAAAATAATCAATACCTCACGCAGCACACTGCAAGTACTGTCTAATGAGAAAATACACATCTTCGGGATGTGTATCTGGCAGGGGTGTTTATTTGATAAAATCACCAAACTCTCTTCTGATGAATCCTCTTGCAGCCTCAACAGCTTAAACCTGCCCATGCCAGCTGCAATGTTGTATCTGTTTGCTTCTCACGCTATCATCCTCTCTTCTAAACAGGCAACGGCAATTCTTGCACAGCGTGAACTGATCACAACCTCCTCATTTTAACTTCGTCAGTTAACCCAGCCAGATAGCAAACCTGGGGGGTTCCCCTTACCTTTTGAACAACTGCTTTTCGCGGCTCTTGGGCAATTTCCTGGCTTTAAAGAAAAGACCTTTGCAAAGCAGAGCTGCATTTGTATCACAGCAACCTTCAGCACAGCCATCTGCAAAGGAGCTGCACACACGCACACTGCGGTGACAGTGACAAACACTGCTCTCTGCAGCAGGAGGTGAACATTTCACAAACACACATTGAGCACAATAACCTAAAACAAGCAACAGCCTGTGGTGATGAGCTACCATAGGTCTCCTGCACGCTTAAACCTATGTGATACAGGAGCTCCTGCATGGAAACAAGGGCCCTTTAACAAAAAAACATGGCTTTCCTAGAAACCAAAGGTGATGATGTTCTATAACCCTCTCCCACAGCCAATTCCCCATTTTACGTTCCTCCCTCCTCGTTCCCTTCGACTAGCAGAAGTCGGCAAAGACATGATAATAATAAAACACCCACTGTCTGCTTTGTCTTTGGGTTGAGGATCTCTGCAGAAAACAAAAACCCGCTGCTGATGAAGTAATTTTAAAAGCATCTGTTATAATTTAGTGACTCATGAAGTGAAGGCCTGGTCTCCCCAGCCATTTGCCATCTTTTCAGCACACACAGAAAATGCCACTAGGCTCTTCTCCGGTGTTACCTCACCATCCCTTCTTTTATCTTCTGCAGCAAATCACCGTCCTTGACTTTAAATTCCTTCCCTCTTCTCTTTCTTTTAATGCCTGTTCATTTCTTTTGATGTCTGAAATAAAAATCAGTGTGCTGGAAATATTGCAGTTAATATGTGGGAATCCAAGCAGCACATTACAAGTGGGATCCCATCTGATTTCAGGTGCATCCCATTGACCTCATACCCCATACACTGGCAGCAAGATTTTGTTCAGAAGCTGAAGAAAAAGAGTAGGAGAAAAGTTTGTTTAATTAAAAAAAGAAATAGCCTGATCTTGGCAGAATTTCCCACTTAGAGTTTAGGGAGTTTTACAGTTTGCCAGTAGTTGCAGCCTTCATCCTTTGCACATTTTTCTTCCTTTATGTCTGCAACTCCTTTCCATAGTGGCAGATATAATAATGTTGGGGCTGTAAGCACCAAAGTACACAAGTATGCTGACATCAGGCATGAAGCATTGCACCAGGAGGCTGGAAAGGCAGTTTATAGCATATCATTTCAAGAGTGGAACACCATATATTTTCTTTGCTTTTTGTAGCTTTCTGTAAGAATTCTTTGTGGAGTGAGCTGCTGATTCAGCATTGCCTCCTGGCGAGCTGTGAGAGTGATGATGTGAAACTGAAACACTAGGCCCAGGACTGGAACAGATCCTTAGATCTGTTCTGCTAGGGCAGAAAGCACATCATCCAGGCCTTCAGATCACTGAGGTTCTCTAAGGTGGCAAGCAAAATGCTGTTAATGTTAGCAGCCAGCGAGACAGCAGGAACAACCCGGGGCTGGCTGGCTGAGACCACCCAGGCAGGGATGCCCTGCCTCCTGAAGTGCTTCCCAGTGTTATTCCTGCCAGCCTCCGTGGCCACGGCGGCTCTCCTTCTCCAGCATCATTTGCCAACTTCCCTCTTTTTGGCACTTAGAATGGAGAAAATTCCCCTTTTTGCCAGATGAAATTCACAGAACTGAGGGTATTTGGTAGTAAAATCTTGCTAGGGCTTTGTTCAGTGTTACTTGGGTCTGGTGCAGTTTGTCCACCTGGTCTTTAGCTGCCGTGTCCCTTATGGGTGCTGAGATGCTCATTTTACAGCTCCAGTTATTTCTTTCTCTCTTCTAAGACATTCTGCTGGGCAGGTGCCTGACTGATCTGAGTTTACAAGCGTGTTTTCAGATGCAAGGACCTGAAAAACATTTCAATGCCTCCAGACACCAGGGCATTTTCCAGCAGTTTTTCTGCAGCCTGTATCATCTGCTTTGAGCATGCTTTTTGTGGTGCTTTGCATTGATCCTTTGAGTGCTTTGTCACAGGTTTATATCACCAGTTCAGGAACAGACCTGGTTTCAACTAAAGCAGCAGTTTTTCTATAGCCTCTACAACTGAAATTTCAGCCTGTATATGTTTCTTCAGTGTTTTGCCTGTAATTCACATTGTCTCTGCAGCAGTCGGGTTGTGTCATCATGTGCTTTTAATGGCTGCCAATTCCCTTTCTTCTCCTGCATAGCTCGGAGGAAGTCAGGGTAACCTGGCAGGCCCCGGTCTGCCCGTCTGGTTTGCTTTCCCTTTCCTCTTTGCATGCTCCTGCCTGGTTTTGTGTCCAGGATGACTTTAGATGTTATAGGCTGCATCTCTGTGAGGTTCTGCAAGCCATTCCTATCAGAAAGGTGCAAAATTTCACCCTTCAAACCACCACAGAACAGTGTAACATTTTCTTTTTCATTTTTCCCCCCTGAAAACTGTGACATAAGGACTTCCCTGGATGCCAATTGCTTACATCTCTATTAGCCAAAGCACAAATCCCATCACTGTTTTTCTTCGCAGCCTTACGCACTTCTTATACTGATTTCTGGGTAATAGCAGGAACTGCCTCCAGAACAGAATAGCTTATCATAGCAGCATTTATAAATTAGGTTTTGTCTTTAACCTTAAGCCAGAACTCACAGTGTAAAATAAAGTGGTGCCAGACCACACAGTTCATCTCTAAGACGGAGATATAAGCCTCAGAGCCTGGCTTCATTCCCGGGCAGATGCCAGCCATAGCCATCTCCTGTTCAGAAGGGCCGGCCAGCTCTAGTTGCTCTTGCTTTGGCTGTTGTTCAGCACTAGATTCATAATAAAGCTTAGTGACAGATGCAATAAACCCTTCTGTCATCTACCTCCCGTTGCTATCAATGCAGCATTATGATTTTTGTCAGATATTTCTTGACCGTCTCATCTCTTTCATTGCTTAATGCAGCTTCGAGTGATGCACTGTCATCAAATCCTACCCTAATCCAATCCTAATCCTATTTTTTGACACCAAGGCACAAAATACAAAAGCCTATATTGGGAATTCAGTTCATCTGAGTGCTCCTTCTCCTGTCATGTGTGTTCAGGTACATATAAAATTGAAAGCTGACTTTTTAAAACTGAATTTACATACAGTGACAATTATTTAGCACTCCACATCACTCCAAACGCAAAACGAGTGAGTTACTAAACTGTACATGCCACTTTTGCTGCAGTGACATGTGGCCTGCTGTAGTTACATGTAGTGGCCTACATGTAAATGGTCTGAGAGCTGATGGAAGCTTTAACCACCCAATGCTCTTCTAGAACTGTCAGTAAGAGGCATTTCCAGTAGCGCAGTTCCAGCTAAGCCTTAATCAAAAGCTCTGCTGTTTGAACGCAATTTAAACTCCACCTGCTGGCTGAGCTCCTTAATGGCATCATGGCTTCACATACAGCTGGGAAAGGTGCTTAAGATGCTCCCCTTTCAGTGGTGAGAGGCTTAAGAGCTCATGATACATCCCATTAAGAAAAATATTAGACAAGACTTTCTGCAGTGATTAATGATCTATAGCTCTGTTTAATAGAAACATGTCTAAGAGATCTGATTTGCAAAATCACTAATGACATTTGAAAATGTTGGTCACAACAGCCCAGAAATACTCTGAAACGCAAACGGGTCTAAGGAAAAGCAACAAATGTCTTCTCAGTTAAAAAAATAAGGAATTTATTTCATGAATAAGGCTTGAAATAGTGGTTTGAGTGACCAGATGTTGCTTTGTTTGCCAAATCCAGTTTCCAGAGATATATTTCAAGTAATTGTGTAATAATGGGCTTCACTCATTGTACATATATGTGCAGAACACAATGCACACACGCAATAACAAGGATAATGGGATTGCTGCAGAAAGCTGACATTTACTTCTGCAGGAATTCCTATGCCTATGTTTTTACAAAACCATATACAGAAAGAAAATTAGGATTATGTTTTCTCATTTTTATTTTAGTACCTAAAAAGCAACTTCAGTGGAAAAACAATCTCTAGAGCAGTGTAAGAGTATGAGGATTGCATTAGGAGCAATGTCGTGCACTAGTAAATGTTTCCATGTGCGATAAGGGTAATTTAGCATAAAACTACACATCTCATTTTCTCAAAGCTGGCCAGACCTTAGAGAAACGGTATGATATTAATGAGAGAGAAACCTCTGAGAATTCAGTGCACAGCATATAGGGAAATCAAAAATCAATTTAAGAGGCATATTTCCAAGCTATGGGGGTTTATTCACAATAATCAGTACATTCAGGAAGTCACCAAACAATATTTTCTTCTCAAAATAGTACATGGAAAGATTTAGATTTTCATTTTGTTTCATATTCATATTTTCTATTCATTTATTATCTAATAAACAGTTTATGTGACCATATTTCTATTGTATGAATTGTTTGGAAAGCATTTACCACAACTAGCACCCAGAGAATGCTTTACCTTCCCTAGTGCAATTTGTGGGACAGGTCAACTGACACTTGGGACTAATTCTGCTTGCCTGGTTGATACACAAGCTTCAGAATGACCCTCTAAGCACTTCCAAATAAATATCCTGGTGTATTTCTCACTCATATTCACTCCAGTGCTTTCCATAAGCCATTTTTAATGGACAAAAACGTCATCAGATGAATTAGCAAGAAGCAAGTAGAAGGAAGTAAGATATCCCAAAATGAATTGTAGGGCTTTCTGTAAATAAAGCAACAAGGAACATTTGCCCACAGGAAAAACATATATACATATACAGGCACCTGCCTTTTGTTATCTCTTGACTTTTGCTTGGGTTCAGCACAGTGCATTTGCCTCTCTTTGTAATGGGTAAAACAATGTGGTTCCTTCTTCCAGGGGCTATGCAGAAGGGTTGGGTTGTCAAAGCACAGCTGGATGGACATGTTTGTCCATACAGTTAGCTGCACACTCTCCAAAGCAGCACATGTAAGCACAGTCATATTGCAAAGCCTGTTCGGAAGAGAAAAGCAAAACCCAGCAACAATCATTGGGGGTTTCTTGTTAATGTGTGTAAACTCTTTAAAGGCACAAGTTCTAAGTAGTCGTCAAGAAACCAAGACTTTAGTTCGAAATAGCTGTGGTTCATATCCTCAGCATCGGCTCATTGTCAGCTCATAGAGCCGACCTGGAATTCTGGAATTCGCAGGAGCCGCTGCCGGGGCTTGGAGCACCGGACAGGTAGTCAGCACTGCAGGAGAGCGCCAGGAGCCCGGGGTGCAATTCAGGTGACTCCCGTAGAGGGAGATGTTGCTTTGCTTCTGCCTTGTTTCAAAGTCTTTATCTGTCCGTGCCATGGGAAACACTTCATGCGCTCCAGTCGTCGCACAGACACTGCCCAACATGCAGGGTTTTAAGATGAGCAAAGCTTGCACTAGAACTTGTGATTCGTGTCTGCTACTTTGCCCTGACACAGAGCTTTTCTTCAGACTTCTGCTCCACAAAGAGCTAGATACACAGTAGTGACTTGGCAGTTGTGGAGCCAGCATTACTAAATTTACAATTCATGACTGTTTCCTTAACCTATCCTTATAACATTTCCCAAAGAGGGACAGAGATGGAAACTGTTCTTACAAAGCAACTCCCAGAGCTCCTTGGGTCCTTCAGCAAAGCCCAGGGTGACCAAGTCACCTGGCACTCCTTTTGAAATGAACACACAGGCACAATTCATACTGCTGTGTTCAACACAAACATCCAGCACCATTACTTCTTCCTTCTGTACCCATCCCTCCACACAGAGAACATGCCTCAAAATAAACAGAAGAAATAATGGTCTCTCTGCTATGAGTGAATTTATGAAGTTCAGTTTAAACTGATGACATCAGCCTCTTGTAAGCTCTTGTTTGCTATGACAGTTCATAATTTTTGTATCTGCAAAAGAAGTTTTGTTTAACTTAAGGAGTTGGGGTTGTCTCATGAGATGGATATGAAAGCTCCCGATTTCATTGCTGCCTGGTGTTATGGTGGACTCTAATTCTCTTGACTCCTTCATGAACTATATTCTATATAACGTCTGTTGTCCAGCACAGGAGCTTTTTAAATGAATATTCCTCAGAGAGGTGATCTGATTTTGCTTTTGCAGGCAAAGAAATGGGTTTGCTTTAAAAATAACCTCTTATTTGAAATGACGTATCATAGCACTTTCATGCAGAACAGCAGTTAGTAAAGTATGCCATAGCAACGGCCACATCTTAATAGCAGATCATCTCCTGGACATCTCCCTCTGCATTTCTGCAATTACCAACTATGTCTCCTACCATCTGCAATTACATAAAATCCCTCTGGCAACTATAGCTATTGCTTACATGGAAAATTAATGTTGGGGAAGCAGTGGGATTTAATAACTAAATATAAGAAATGTGAGTTATTACTACATGACTATCCACCAAGCTTTTCACCAGCTACCAGGAACCATTGAGCAGATCATCATGGGATGTAATTTTGAATCCTCTGACTTAACAATATAAATCATAGCTCTTAGATTTAATACTTGCTTTGCACAATAACGCAGAACTTTCCCCAGCCACTCGACATTAAAAATGCAGACATGCAAGAGGCCGCTTTGAATACCAGAAGAGAATGAGCTGCTTTGCTTAATGCACAGCCCAGCACCAGGTTGTGCTCAGGGCAGAAGGCTGATTACAGGAGAGGCGGGTACGTGCGCCTGTTCCCTGTGTGCTCCGGGGTGCGTCAGTCTGATTTTAGAGCGCGTTTCTTCCCCACTGCTGAGAAACAAGCATTTACGTTTCCTGATGTCACTGTGTCACACTGCTGCTGCGCTGCTGATTTTGTAACTCCAAACAACATTTAGCTGTTATTTGGAAGAAGCAGGTGTTGCAATGCATTAGATTAGAGGTTAATATTATCCCTAATCTATGATTAATTATGATTTTACAGACTTCGGTGTTATTTTCAGTGCCAGCATCCGTCAGCTGTATGAATGACTTCACAAGCTGGGTTAAAAAGTGCAATTATCACAGTGGCTCTCCCTTTCCAGGTTAAGAATGGAAAAACTTTGCCTTTTTTTGAAAAAAGTGGCATTTTATTTAAAACATTTTCAAAGCAATTGAGCATTTTTTGATAGGGGTGTAAGCATTGATTAAAATGTCCATAGTTGATATTTGTCTAGAAAAAAGCAACTACTAAAATGGCATAAATGTATTTGAAAAAGTTGGTGGGCACAAATTTCCTTTTTGGAAAAAAATAAGAGGTAGCCTACCTACAAAAGAAGGAAATTATCTGTGCTAACTTATCTCTGTCTACCAGCCCAGGAAATGAATCTTGTGCCCTGGAAGTATTAATCTCACCACAACATATTAGCACCAGTTGGCACTTCTGCTACAGAACAACATGCCTGGCAACTAATATAGAGTCAATAGTGCCTTGAGAACATTGAGGCATGAACAAATTCTTGTTCTCCATGTTCAGAAGACGAGGAATATCCTCATAATTGTCATGACTTGGATGTCAAAGGAAAGAGTGACTATCTGAAAATGGAATTAATTCTGTTCACCTGCAGTAGATAAAGGGTGAGTGTAAAGCAGCAGCTCACTTTGTTAAAGTCAGCTGTCGGCTTTTGAAGTGTGCTGGAAGCCAAACTGCAGATCTCCATTTGTCTAGATGATAAAGGTAAAAAGGGATCATTAAGATCAATGACTCTGACCCTGCACAAAACAGGTATCAAAACACACCATGGTTCCACCATCAGCTTGTGGTCAATCTCATCTGCAGAAGCTCCTGATCTTGATGGGCTAATTTGGAATAACAGGGAAGCTGCATATCTTTATGGTGGCTAGAAATCAGAGAGAAGGGAAAGAAAAGACCTGTCCCATGCACATTTAAGTACTGTAGTGCATAATGTCTCAACACAGTGACAACCATGGTGGATTACAGCAGTCTGCTGGAAGGCCAGTGTCAGCCCTCTGGAAATCACAGTTAACACTCCTCTGGGACAGATAGTTAGTCTGTGTTAGTCTGATAGTTAGATAGTTGCATTAAGAGCATGATGAACACTGGCTGGATTTGGGACAAGGTCACTGTGCCCATCTGACAGAGAATGAGAGAATGTCAATAGCATTACATGCAGTACAGGTACATATATGTGAAGAACCTAGTGAACTGAAGCATGGATTAGTCAGAGAGTCTGCAAAAAGAGAGGACACAAAGCAGCTGAAGGAGGTTCAGACAGCCCCTTCAGAGAGGTAGGTTGTGCCTACTTTCTTTTGACCATGCAAAAGTGGAAGGAAACCAGCAGGAACCTGCTGGCTGAGCACACTACATCCTCCAGATATACTTCAGCAAGCTGAAGTAACCTAGGAGAGGCATTCTCAATATCCAATAAACCCACAGTGACAAATAAACATCAGTGAGAAATGAGGCGATGAATTCAGAATTAAGATAGCTATCCCAAAGTGAAAACACTTATCTAAGTTTAAGAGGATTACCATCAGCCACAACTCTTCCCACACTGCTCTGCCCCCTCCCAAGCAATAAGTCCTTCTCCACTACCTATGCTGCATAAACAAGTTAGGTGTTTATATTCTCAATCGCTCAGATCTATCACCTGCAAATAGTCCTTTGAGATTGTTAAAATTGATTACAGAGCCAGAGTGTCAAAATGAAGTAAGAATACAAGGATGTAAGAATAGGAGCCATTTATATTAATCATAAAGACAGAGGAGCTCTGAAAAGGTGCTTTTTATCATTCTATATATAAATAAATACATCACTAAACTGTCAAAGGGAATAAAATCTAAGCCAAGGTTTGTTTTAGTGAGGTAGTTTATGCAGTGTCGTTTCACAGACTTTTGTAGCAATGCTCCCTTCTAGACATTCGTGGCACACTGTGTGCTTTCAAACTAGGTGCTCTTTGCAGACCCAGTAGATGTTCAGTACGATAAATGTGCGCTCTGGTGGAGGTGAGCCAGTCACTGTTAACATCAAAATGACCACCAGCAGTCTGCATGCTGGCATCCTATTCCATGCACAAATTGTTCAGATCCTCCGCAAACTCAGACAGCTCTCACTCCAGAAAGTCTCACCAAGTGTGTTTTGAAGGCTTTCTTCTAAAGCACAAAATCCAGAGGCTCTCCTTAAGAAACAGACACGATGATAGTAGAAGAGCATAGAAATCAACCTAGCCTGGTTTCCCAGGTGACTCCTACCTGCCCCTGAAGGTCAGCTCCCTCCACTGTGTAGCTTTGTATCATTAGACAACATTGGGCGTTCTTTAAATTCCACATGGGCCGCCGCAGCTCATCATGTCAGCAGAGGTATTTGGGGTTTGTTGGGGTTTTTTGTTTTAAATAAAACTTGTGTGGGTGACAGCAAAATGGAGTGGGAAGAGCCAAGCATTGAAAAACCAGTTCTGTTTGGTGCTCTGCACAGCACGTGGGAAGGGCTACTGTGTGGGCAGCAGTACCAGCAAGGAAAAAGGAGCTGAGCTCTGCCGTGCTGTGAACACAGAGGAGGAGAAGGTGGGAGGGAGATGGAGTGTGTGGATGGGAACACGGGGAAAGCAGAGTGTGTCCTCAGCTGTGTAAGACAAGCCGTGGCAGATGGTACTGTATCCATACCCTTGGGTTAAGGGCAATCAGGGACTATAGGGTACTCTCCTTAGCAGGGAGGCTTTGTTAGGCAAAACTGTGTGTCTGAATAGCATTCAGGTTACAATGAGCACTGGGAAGCACAGTCAGGCCAAGGCTGTGCTGCACAGAAGGGTAATCAGAGATGTCTTAGGCAACAGAGTTTAGCCGTGTTAAAAAACAGACCAAGCCTGGCCATTTCCATGGATGAGAACACTGCAATTACAACGCCTGAGCTTAGCCTGTGGAATTACACGACATTGCTTTTGTAGGCCATTCAGACGCAGTCTTGTGTGTACCATGTCTTCTCACTCCGTACTTCACAAACCCTTTCTGAAGGGATGCCTCTCAGACCAGCCCCAGGGAAGGACAGCGAGGGTCTGTCGGCTGGGTGAGCAGCAGCAACACACTGCTCCCAGCCGGGCAAGATGTGCTCCAGGGCATTCACATCTCCCATGCGGAAACTCCTCAAAAACCTTCCTCTGGGGCCCTTCTAAAATGGCAGCAAGCCACTTTTGTACAGCTCGGCGAGAGCAGCCCGAGCGTCTACACCTCACAGTCACTCATTCCCTTCTCTCCCCGAGCACAAAACTTCATTTCGGGAGGGATGCAGCATTAACCCCCCGCTTTCTCCTCCCCGCTCAACGCTTAGGAGCGAACACACAATGGCCAGGCGCAGCGAGAGGAGCCGCTGTGGAGCCCGTCACGCAGGGACGCGGCTTCTCCACAGCCAGGCCAGGCTCCCGCACAACAGCCCGCTGCCCCGGGGGCCCGGAGAGCCTCTCCCCCCGGGCTATGGGGAGCCGAGGGCCCATTGTGGCGAGGCGGGCGGCCGCGCACCGCGGCCAGTACCGGCACCGAGACGAGACCCCCCCTCACAGACCGGGACCGTGAGGGGAGGAGCCACACGCGTGGGGCGGCCGTTGGACGTGAGGGGATGGGGGGAGAGGGATATGACGCGCGGTCGCGCAAGGCATTGTGGGAGCTGGCCGCCAGCCCGTCGAGCCGTTCCCGTTGGCCCCGCGGGCGGAACGGAGGCAGCGGCGGAGGCAGCGGCGGAGGCAGCGGGAGCGGGGCCGCCGCCGGCCCACGGGAGACATCTTGCCGCTGGAGGCCGCGCTGTAAGTCACTGCCGCGGGAGGAGCGCCCGCGCTACCCATGGCTGTGTGGGGAAGGAGGAGGTGGGGGGGTGCCGGGGTGGGCTGTGAGGGAGGTGGGGTCCTGCCCCCCCCCCATCCTTCCCTAAGGGAAAGCGGGGCCCGCACCGGGCTCTCTGCCGGTTCTGCTGCTTCTCGTTGCGCCCCGGGCGAAGCCGGGAGATCCGCCCCGCTCCCGGCGAAATGGTGGCAGCGAAATGGGGTTTTGCCGGTGTGGACTCCGCAGCGGGGCCGTGGTGAGGGGGGTGGAAGGAGCGCAGCGGGCTCCGGGCAGGGCTGGGGGTGCCGAGCCGCGGCCCCTCGCCTCGCTTGCACGGACGCGTTTTGCCTGTTTCCCACCGCGGGCCGTCGGGCAGGAGACGATAAATGTAGAGAGACCGTGAGTGAAAAGCAGCAGGACGTGTTTTCAGTGTGTTTCACTTTGGGATGAAGACGCCGTGGCGTGAAAGTTACCTGCCAGATCTGAATGACTTCATTAAAAAACAGCTAAATGCCGGTTTTTAAAACCAGAAGCAGAGGCATCCAAGAGTGGTAGAAATAAATATTCAGCTAGAAACGGGGCCTCTTATTCTTTTAAGACTGTCACTTCTTGTATAGCCCGCAATATGTCTGCCTGCAGGATCTGAGCAACCTATACGGACTGTCTGGGTGTGGGTGTTCCTCATAGGGGACTGCGAGTACTGCAGGGCGCAGGTGGATGCAGGTTCCTAAGGCTCTGCACAAGGTATATCACAGGAGCGCCTGGGTTTAGACCAAAGACTGATGTGTTTCTGCATGTAGAAGACACGAAGGGGAACAAATTGCTCCTGTAACTTGTATCTTCCTATAAGCCTTTTGTTTCCTCTGTGATCTTTAAAAGTAAGTTGCAGAAGGGCCATGAAGGTGGCTGGAGCCAGCACATGTGCAAGTAGCTGAGGTTGCTTCGTTATTGTTGATGGAAGGAGACTGGTTGTTGAAATATAGTTGGATGAGGCTTGTTATTTATCTCTTGACCATACAAACGAACAACCATTTTTTCTCCAGGACTGTGTGTGGCTGTCACTTAGCAACAGGTCTGTAGGGAACTTCACAGATCCTCTGCCTCCCCCATTCCAAAGAGTAGAAGAAATAAATAAGCTCAGGAGCAAGTGAGCAATTAATAAAAGCAGAACCTGGGTTCTTAGGTGTAGCCCAGAGTTATAAGTGGGAACAAGACAGTTACAGTTGCTTTGAAAAGTATTTCTTACTGCAATTGGATATGAGAGACTTTGTATCAAGTAGTCCCTAGAAAACTACCCAGTGTGTTTGGGATTTTGGTGGGGTTTTTTTAAGTGCTCTGAAAGAAAGGAATTATAAGTTGTTTACTTAGTAATGGTGCATTATTTTGTCATGTTATACATAACCTTTCACACTGAAATCATCTAGGCCTTCTGAGTTCCTAAAGAGCAACTTTGTTTTGTTGTGTGTAAGGCATACCCTTCTGGTTGGCAGTAAAGCCAAATGTTGACAGTGTAGATTAAGCCATAACTAATAAAAAACTAGCCATAAGACTGGAACTTTCCTAATGACAGTAACATAGGGAGAGTGCTTAAGTACTGTTTATTTTATAGTCCACCATTGCAAACTTAGTCTTCAAAGAAATTGGCATGTTAAGATTTGTTCTTAGGAGTTGTTTTGTTCTGCAGGTGAAATTCCAATACACAGCAATTCTCTTGATAAGATAGGTGATTTAGTCATATTCTGAAAGAATGATCCAAATCTGCTCACAAAGAAGTTCACGAGTATTTTTGTACAACTCTGTCAACTAGAATCAAGGCCTGTTGTCTGTTCTGCATAAAAGGTAGTCCTGCCCCAGCAAGATTATAAAGTAGGGATAAAGGAGAAGGAATCTGGAACTGATGCCCCAAGACATAAAAAGAGCCTCCAGAGAGAGCCTCTCTTGGGAGAGGGAATATCGACCCAGTGGGCAGCACAGTGAGCATTAGGTTTTGTCAGTTTGGTGCTTCCTAGAGGTAAAATCAGAAAAGAAACATGCTGTGTTTGTGGAAAACTTGCTTGCTTGTTAGGGAAAGGTGCTATAAACACATCAAGAAACTACAGTTCCTTGCCCAGACCCTTTCTGAAGAGAGGATGGTACGATTCAGTTCATGGTCCTTGCTCCAAAAGGGGTGATGTTAGAATCACACCATTCATGGCCTCCTCAGCGGGTTGAATTCTTACACTCCCTCCCTCAGCAGGATAGCATCTATGTTAAGTTTCATTCTATATCTGGATTTTGCCTTGGGAAGCATCCACATGAATTCTTTATTACATCTTGCTTTCTTCCAAAAATGTCAAGGGCAAAGAAGTTTTAAAAATGTTCCTTAAAACACTTTTGCCGAACATCAAATTCATAAATGGTCCAGTGATTTAAGGTCCTGCATCAAATTTAATCTTCCTACCTAGCATGCAAAATGCTGTAGTGTACAAACAGGCTGGATTTCATGCAGTGCTCCCAGCAGTGGTCAGTGAAGACAATTGTATTTACATTTTCCTGACTATTGGTGGCAGGATGCCCAGCTAAAACTTGTCATACTCCCAATACGGTTGTTAGTGGAGGTTTGCACCTTGAGGGGATATTTGTTTGGGGGTTTCAGAATCTTTGTGGGAGGAAGGGACTTTTGCCAGTTGAATACAATCATGCAGCAGTATTTTGTTTTGCACACAGATTTTGGGAAAATGTGGTTCTTTTTCCAATCCTTTACGTTATCACGATGGGAATTTTAATCTGTAACAGAAAGTACAAGTATACCTATTGGGCATTCCTGTATGAGGAATGTTCTCTCCATTCTCCAAGTGAAAATCTATGTATGGTGCTGCCTTTTCAGATGAGAAATTAAGGTAGTGCTAGAAGGGCTGTTTCACAACCGGTTTTGCTCCTCTGTCTGTTTCAAACCACAAGGAGTTACTGCTTTGATAAAACACTTAAGGTAGCATTTGAGATCACATCAGATCAAATGATAAGGGAGTGATTAGCTCTTTATTTATTACCATCGTATCTAGAAACCACAGTCACAGACTGAGATGCTGTTGTGCTAGGCAAATGTTATTAGAGACCATTTAATACCAATTCCATAAGCAGTGCACTTTGTAAATATGCCAGACTAGTTTCTCATTAGCCAAGAACAGAGCAAGCTAGTTGTCAAAGCAAATTCAAATGCACCTTTTCCAAAAGAGTTCAGTGAGCAGCTCTTATTATAGTACATAAATAAAGTGAAGAGAGAATGGCAGCATTTACATTGTTAATGTTTTGAAACATTGTAAAGAAAACAGCATTGCCATTAATCTCTTGTGATACAAAAATGAACTTTCCAGCTTAGTCTTTGTACTGGAAAGAAGAGAAGAATAATTGCTGTATCTTAGTATTTTTCCTACTATAGTAATGGTCTCCTGGATTTCACTATACTTACTGATGTGATGATGTAGATATAAATTGAGTCGTCTGTTTACTGAGTGCGGACAATACACCAGTGTAAGCCCATGGTGCCAGCAGCAGCATTCATAGTAATTCGTTAAGTCATTAAGAACCACTACCTGAAAGCCATTAATAGCAGGAGGTTTATTACTACTGTTTGATGAAGGTGTCAGATTGACTGAGCTAATGAAGTGCTGGTATTTGGAAATCGGGTATCACTTTACCAGGATGAGCAGACTGTACTTTGATAGGATTTTAAACCTTTCAGAAAAACAGATGCCTGTGTGCATTTTAGGAAGATGGTATTTGAAAGTGTGGTTTAACAGAGTATCTATCTTCACACAGAAATAGACAGCCAACCAGAGTTACTATAGCCAATTTCAAACAGAAAAAGAATGTTAATTCTGCTGATTTCATCACTACACCTTAATATTACTTTGTTTCTTAGAAAATGTATTTCTGGGTCACAATGATGTGGCAGCAGAGCAGCCTTGTAGCTTGAAACTTTGCTGTGAACCAAATTAATATATCTTCAAATTCTCATTTCTGTGAATCTTGCTGCGGTCTTTAAGCGGTTTTCCAAAGGCTATGACTCAGGTGCTCAATTCTGCAACTAGGGCAAGCTGTGTCCAAGCACAGCAGAGCCACTGAACAACATTGGGTTAAATTTGATTAAAAGTCAAAAGTGGACTCAGGTAAGTTGACTCCTCGGTGATAACCCCTCATTATCACAGTGATAATTTAGTGAACTGTCGCATTAAAACATCATTTTATTGTCAAATCTTGGAAGACTTTGCAATGTATTTGGTAAAGTTTCTCAGAAATTCCATGGCGAAGGCAGCAGAGGGGACAGGAAGGAAAGGACTGGTCCATTGACTGTCACTGACTGTGATTTATTTACTTTTTTGTCCTAATTACCCTACTTAAATCTTGTCTGAACCATGGCGCATGTGATAAGGTTCCCTTTGGTTGCCTCCCTCATCTGCTGGCTAGCAGTGAGTCAGCACACAGCTCTGGTTCATTAATGTTGGCAGCATTCCAGAGTTTCTGGTGTTACAAAGATAAACCATTTGAGAACATGTAAGGCGCACAGTTTTCTTTGGTTTTTGAACTCTTGCCATGCTCTTTGCATTTAACTTTAATACATTTTTTTCATGACTATTGCAAGTGAAATCTCTTCTCTTTCCCTTTTCTGCTGTGGACAACCAGGAGTAGAGAAGAGACTTTGAGAGGTCGTTGGGCCATCCCTCAGCTCAAAGGCAGGACAAACAGGTTCTACAAAGTAATGATCCTGAATCCATAATTAAGCCCAAGAAAGATCTTCCATGGAAGGCTCTCTTTTCCCCCCTTCCAAATTACATGGTTGGCAAAATTAAAAGTGGTACTTGAAACTTAATTGGAATTTCCCTCCCTCCATCCCTAACATCTAGTGAAACAATGGTTCACTGCATGTCATAGGAGTGAGGTCCATGAGACGGGAAGCTCTGAAGCTCATCTTTATCACATTTCGCAAATAAACTTCCAGCTAGAAAGCTCTTTAATGTACAGTGTAAGAGGATCAGGTCAATTGTCAAGATAGGTCCAGGGTTATCCTGAATATTAATGAGAGAAATGTGACCAGGAGTATAAAATAAAGGAGGAAATAAACCTCTAGAATTTGCAGAAGTGATAAATAAGCTTATTATGAAAGAAGAAAATATGCCATTTTATATATAGGTAGGTGTTAGATAGCTGCAAATGACAGAAGACTTGAAGGTATTGAGTAGAAATAGTATGTTAAAGGAAAGAACCTGTGAACATCAGGTGAAAGAGGTTGGAAATCAACAGCAAAGTGTTTTGCTCAAGGGTGATATAAGGGAGGTCGGTTTAGTGTGACTGATGATGATGGTATGTTAACAACAAACTTAGCATTGCTTTGGATAAGTGATATGTATCCGGAGACAGATATACAGTACCCATTTGTCTCAGTGTGTAAAGGAACCACTTCCTTCTCTGTGAATAGTCATTTTCTTGGAACTAAAAATGAAAGGGCAGTGCTCTTTCATCTCTTCCTGTTTCCAGCTACAGCACAGCTGTCTGTGTGTGTCTTCCATTCGGATTTTTAGATTGGGTGAGCTGTATTTCCTCCAGCTCCCTCAGAGCCTCTTCGGCAGTAATTTGGTGTTGCTACATCATACTTTGATCCAAGTATTACAGCAGCTGATGGCTAGATGACACTCTCCTAGAGGAAAAAAAACCCCACAACATTAGGAAGTAGAAATTTACATATACTTTTCCAGCTATTCTGACTATCCCATAAACCCATAAGCCAAATGGTTCATAGAAGCTTCCTGCTTAAGTCTTGCAGGTTTTATCTAGAAAAATCAGGGGTTTCATCATTCATATATGAGTTCCAAACCAAAGGAGTTACAGGGGAAGCTAGAAGCATAGATATTTCTGCTGCCTGCTTTCCCTGGTGTTTGATTCAGTGAGCTTCTCAACATTTGTGAGATTAAACATGCCTAATATTGATGGAAATGGAGTATGAACTATGAAAATACTTTCTGGCAGAAAGTCCATAACCAACTGAAAGCCGCACCCAGCTTTGTGCTAACAAAGAGCTAACTGGAGGAGAACATGCAATTAAATGGAAGGGGTTTGAAGCCAGTTGTGAGTTCCAGTTAGACAGTTTCTCAAGGCAAGAAAATTGGCTTTTGTCCTCTTCATCATAGAATAATAGATGTTACAGAGCTCAGCTCACAGCAGAGCAAAGGAGAAGGAGCCTTTTTGATGGCTTCCCCCTTCCACAGTTTTCTGTCTGTTTCCTGACATATTTCATAAATGTGCTGTGACTTTCATTTGAGCTACTAAGATGGGATTGTTTTCTTTACCTTTAACAAGCAGTAAACCCATTGCATTTATTTTACTTAATGTGCTATGCTATGCAAGAGTCTTTCATAAGTGGAGCATGGAAGCGGAAACCAAAAGTGATGTTCGAGACATTTCTTTAGTTATCCTGAGTGGTCTTCATTGATAGTTATGTAGTCTGAAAGTCAGTGACTCACTGAGATGTAAAAGACTGGAGGACGTGTCAGCACAGAACAGAAGTTGCAAAACTGAGAAGTGGGGTTGGTGAACCTGTTCTGCCTAATTCTGAGCTCGCCCCAGTGTGGATTCAGGTGTATGGCAAATACAGTTAGGTTCATAAGGGGAGAATGCAGAATAAAAGAGGAAAACAAAAAGGGAAGCAGAGAAATTGTGCAATGGGAAAGCAGGCTTACAGGGGCTTCATTGTGGAGTATACAAACACACCTGCAAATCTGCATTTGTATTAGGCAGGATTTGTGGAGCAGGGAATTAACAAGATGCACAGAGGTATGTGATTCACTGACGCATGCCTCTGGTTTCCCTAGAGTTCAGCCTTAAGGGAGGGAAAGGTGGGGACTGTCTCCTTTCCTCTGAGTTAATTTCAAAACCTAATGCATTGCGTAAACCTTTAAAGATGCTTCGAGAGCCTGTAAACCCTCCACCTCTTTGGATTTATCAGCTTCTGTTTACAGGCTGAGCAGAAATGAAGGAGAGACAAAGAATATGCTTGACAGCTGTATCAGCAGTAGGACATCTCCACCGAGATGAACCGAAATACAGTTGTCAGAGATCTGCTGGGTGCTTAGACCACTGTTATGTTAAGGAAAGGTGGCAGATGGAAGTTCATCAGCTTCCTAGAGGGCATGTTGAAGCAGCGTGGCCTTCAATGTAGCGATAGCTGGTTTCCAATGGGTTCAAATCTCAAGGGGTTCATTTCAGATCTTTCTAAAAATAAAACATTTAGTGTCTAGGAGATGTGTTTTGCCATGCATAGGCTTTGTTCTCTGAATTCATACATACTTGAAAGTATCTAATTTTTTGAGGAAGGTGAATCCATTTTATGAAAGCTTTAGTGGATACAATTTTTCCTGGTTAGGAACACAGTTATTCGTGAGCATAACAGTTCTACCACAGCTGTTCAAATGCCCAGTCAGGAGTTTTTCCCAGAGAGCAAAGGGTTGTGTCCTTGCAGAAAGCATCCTCTGCTTTAATGCAGAAGCTCTACATTAGGTAGTTATCACACTTTGCTGCATTAATGGTACTGGCTTAAATCTGTTAGGAATTTCAGAAAAGTAATTCCAAAGCAAGTTTATAGGAAAGAATTTCTCTGGCTTATATACTTACTGTATAAAATTATGCCAGGATTGCAATGGCAAATAAACATCCTGTGGAAAGTTATTTTAGGTTCTTGTATATACTCTAAAAAGGCAACTCGTCTGTATGTTTTAAGCACCCTAATGCATTGCCTACCTCAAAATACTAGCTTGCCTAGAAATTCAATATATGGTATTATAACATCAGTCCTTATTGATAACCTTGTATTCCCTTTTTGTTTCCTTCCAAATACGTAGAGTGCTGTTCCAGAGCCAACACAGACAAAATGTCCAGCAGGGGTGGAAAGAAGAAGTCAACCAAGACTTCCCGCTCTGCAAAGGCTGGGGTCATATTCCCTGTTGGAAGAATGCTACGTTACATTAAGAAAGGCCACCCCAAGTACAGAATTGGTGTTGGTGCTCCAGTGTACATGGCTGCTGTACTGGAATATCTGACTGGTAGGTTTTGTTGAACAATGTGAAAGTAATAATATAAACTGAATTTTGCACAGGAAAAATGAGAAAGATCCTCTGGTTTAGAGATGACCCAAGAAGTTGTCGCTGAAGTGCGTGCTATGCTGGTCACACATCTAAGCCAAAATCAAGGTATCCCCTACCCTTGCCTCAGAGCTTGGATGGCTTTTGTGCATTCCAGCATCGCATCTGCTTTGACCTGTAAACACTTCTTCCACACAGGCAGGCAGAGGGATTCATTAACATCAGTGCATATGGGCTGGGCCTACAGTGTTGCAGTGCTTTCTGCTCTGACTTTGTGCCTGATGGCTTTGGGTTGTAATTGTCTGTTAAGCATATACATTCCTTTTACATAGAGAGCTTCTCGGTGTTTACACAGGGCTGAGGTTGCTTACAGTGTTGTTTAAACATTTCTGTTGAATTTACAGATTATTTTTGAGACTACATATGCTGCTTGCAGTTTGTTTGGTGGAGTCTGTGTATAAATGCACGCTCTGTTCATCTGCCCCAGATCACCATAGCTTATCTGCTTGCATGTGCAGTCCTTTCTATGTTCCTCTCATCACATCAGAATGAGAACACCTTAAATAATTACCTTGTCCTCATTGAAGGAGAATGGAAGTTATTTTTCCTCCATTTAAAAAGAAGCTTCAGAGGAAGAAAATGCTTTTCCCAAAGACATACACAACTAGACGTGAAAGTAAAGATCTTTACATAGCAGTGCTCTTCTCAAATGAAACTTAAAATGTTGCAATTTTACGCCACAAACAACATTACGAAAGTAGTGTTTTAATGGAAAATTAACCCCAACTGCAATAGCATCAACATATGGGCTTTTTGCACTATTGGCTTGCTTAAAATAAAATACATTTCAAAAAATGGGTAAGAATAAACCACCGGTTCAGTCACATGCACATGGCCAGCTTCACTTCCAAGTGTATACCTGTAGGCTGGGGATCTGGCAAAAAGCACAAGTGGTAGATGGATTACTGTTTGGATAGAGATGCTGTTAGTGTGACGAAGGAAAAGCTTGAATTGGATCTAATTTCTCATAGCAGTGTTTCTTTTTCCAGTGCATCTGCTTATGTCAGTGTTTTGGTTGCAGCAGGTTCAAGTGTTTCAAGGGAGAGTAGTCTCTAAGCTATAATGGAGCCTCTAAGGAAGCAATACATTCTTTCTTTGACTTAAGCACAGAGTAGCAAAACATGTGGTTTAACTTTGCTGGGAGCATTTAAAATTGAAGGGACATGACTCTTAAAACGATTTTAGTTACATCTTATAATGGATATGGACATTGAAGAACAGAAATAATCTATCTTCTTGCTGTAACGTTTCTTCTTCCCCTAAAGATGAAGATTGGTAATGTTGGAGAATAATAGAGTGGTTGTTTTCTGTAACGTGTTCATATTGCCTTATTGAATTTTCTTAGTCATCAAATACCTGTTTTGTTTCCTTCACTTGTCCATGTTCATAGTTTTCTTTATTCGGGCCTTTTCTTTCAAAGAATGCTTTTAAACTTCATAGATGGCCTTAAAAAAAATTAACATTTCCTTCAGCTTGGTTCCTGCTTATAGCAATAACAACTCAAATAAAATGCTTCTTAGGGTGAAGGGTGCTTTGAATGCTGCCCTTTTAAAGCAGCAGAACAATACAGGTGAGCTTCAGGCACTGCTAATGAGCAGCACATGGTATTGCTTAACTCTTTGATTTAAAGTGTTTACTGAGGGACTGGTGGCTTGGCCAGCCAAGAATAGGCTGGGAAATAAAGGTGTTTCCTTAACTGCTGGGCATCCTGGGAAACTCTCCAAGGAGGTTAACAACAACAACAACAAAGCCAAAACCAGTTGCACACATAGCTTCCTTAGGGAGAAGAGAAAAGGAAAGGGGGAAGGAGAGCTAAGGGGAAAAGTACCTTCTCTTTTTTTTGTTTTCTCCCTTTAAATATGTTTAAGCTGGTTTTGTTGGTTGATTGGTTTTTTCGCTCCTCTGAAGGCAAGGTAGGTAGTCTTAGTATCTTGTATCTCAGGGTTTTCTTTCATTCTCATACATAAATGCATCCCAAAAGCACAGATACTCTTTTCTTTCCTGAGTTGGTAATAGCTCTATGGTTTATGACTGTTTCAATCTGGTGGGTTTAGGTGTTTTTCCCTTTCTCGAAGTTTTTCACACTCTATATAGTGTGATTTATTTTTTTTTTTTCACCTTTAATGCTCAGTATGTTTTCTGAACTTCAGGTCATTTATTTTTTCCAGTATAATTCAGAAACACTCCCTTGAAATGGGATGCTTGGAGCTTTTTGGTTTGTGTTCTTTTTACCTCTTGTAAGTTATTACTTCACAAACCCAGAGAAATCCTGACTTCTCTGCAGGAGAGTTTTTAAAGATGGTCAGGTCAGCACGTGATCTGAGACTAAATCAAAGCATTTCAACCATTTCAAAGTAAAAGCAGGAACGTGACCTAATAGGAAGGCGACCATGTGAAGTGGCATGCTAATAAATTGGCTACATCAAAAACCCAATCCTGTGCATCCAGAAAGGAGAGGAGAAACATAAAATATCAAAAACAGTTGTAGGAAAGAAGAACTTCAGAAAAGACCAGGAGGGGAAATGGCAGGGATGTGACCTAATAGAAAGGAACCTACTCAGCTTTGAAAACAGTCTCATGTGTGTGCAAAATATGGCACTGATTTTAATCGTTTAGAAGATGAGGTGCTAAATTTTGCTGGCTTTTGCTAAAGTTTAACTCTGTAAATCTGAAATTGGCCCATAGTGTGCTCAGATCTGAGGTTTTGGTTTGGTTCAGTTTGAGATTTGAACTTCTGTAATGCTTCCAGCTGTTCAGGCTTGGAGTTTTGTTTGGGATCCATCTGTAGTTATGACTTTATCCACTTGGTACTTTGAAGGTAACTTACTGTTACCATGTATGTAGTCATGAGAAGTAAAAATACACAGTCTGTAATTCCCTGTAGTGCATGGGCCCATTTGTAATTTAAGCCCTTCTTCAGTCTGTGCCCAATGGAGTGCTTTTTCAAACTACATTTATGCTGTTCTCTTACTTCTGTATTAGCCTGTTCATACACAGCACAGCTCCACCAGCAGGAACACATGCTGGTTTAGCACACAGGAATTAGTCTGGCTGCTTCAGTTGCTGTGAACTGAAAACTGCATCTTTGCTGTGCTGAATTTTAGTCTCTTGGCTTCTGACAACTTCATCTACAGGGGCTGGCTGGAGCATATCATCCCTGTGTTGTCTGTTATAGTAACTTCAAAAGTAATCATAATAAAACCGGTATTATTAGATGTACAATTTGTCTTCTGCCCTTAGCTAATAAAGTGGTTTTCCTTATCTTTCATTTCAATATACTTGACATAAAGAGGTTGCACAGAGAGTATTCTCCTCCTCTTACTTATTCGCTAAAGGTTCTTCTTCCTTACAAGTAATATTACAGCATAATTGTCTCATCAGCATCAGTGTGTGCAGTTTTGTTTCTTAAGCATACTACCTGCTTATTCTTCCCTGCTTTTCATCTAAGGAAATAAAGTGTAATGTCCACTGTAAACAGGATGCAAGTATCTATTCATGGGTGAATGTGCATAAGGTAGCTTTGAGTTTTACCAGTATTGAAGCAAGTGCAAGTGCTTCCTTTCTTTAGTCTGGAGGAATAGTGTGGATGCAGAAGAACGATAATGCATGGTTCTTATTTCTTCTTTGCAGTAGCACTTCAATGCCTGTCTTGCAGGGATTAGTCAGCATGCTTGATTAACTTCTGCTTCTGCTGCAGAACCAATTTTAAGCATTATCACCTGCTTTAAGATGGCAAGAAGTTTGGTGTTAGTGATTCCTTTTGTCGTCTTTCCTTATTGTGGCACTTGTTTTACAATGGTTCATTGTCTATTTATCTTCCCTAATGCGTACTTCAGAAAACTGCAATCCACTCCTTATTTGCTCTGCAAAGTAGTGCATCAGTACCAGTTTATGTCAAGAGAAAAATACTAGGTCAGTCCAGAGGATGGCCACAGACTTCACTCGTATGAAGTTGTGTGGTTTGTATTTGTCAGAACTGGTGCAGCCATACATGCAATCAGGTATGTTCCCTTCAGATGTATAGTTTGCACATGTTACAATCTAGTCTGGACTTTCTTGCTAACTGAAAAAGATACTCCTTTGCCCTTAAAAAATAGAAATCTCTAGAGCATATTTAAAGGCAGCAAGAACCAGGCCTGGAAGTGATTTCTCCTCCTCCTGGCCCCCATAGTCTTCTCTCCACTGTAAATAATTTTCAGTTGCCAAAATGTCATAGCAGATGAGAGGGAGAAGTTTATAAAACAGCAGGAGAACAGGAATACAGAAGAAATGAGACATTGATTTATATTTGTCCTGTACATAGTGAAGTAAGGTCAGAAAAAATGTTGAATGTCTGTTTTCTCCATTAGATTTTTCTCTCTCAACTGGGGTTTTATTGCCCGTTGTGTACTGTTAATCCTGTGTTTTGTTCAAATGTAAAACAAGCACCTTTTGAATGCCATGGGTAGAATTGCATCGGAGGCATTCTGGTGCTTACCTGAGTTTTTGTTTCCAGGCTTTCTGATGTCACCAGAATCCCTTAATGGAGGCTCATGTGCTGGAGTCCAGTTCGTTGCATTTTCATCATGATTAATTTTCGATGTGGAAAACTTTCTTAAGCCAGCTGCTGATAGGCTGCAAAATGAAAGTCCTTCCTGAATGCAGGAAGTTTCAGATGCTCACTTTCCGATGTGCAAACTGAGCAACTTGAACTGCTCTTCACCTGTTGTGTTCTGCTTGCTGCTGAAAACTTCTACCGGCTCACAGAGGAAAACAATGCTTTCCTGTTTGTCAAAGCAAATGTGCTGCTGCACTTCTGCTTGGAAGCAGAGGGGAGCTCAGAGGTCCACAGCCAAAAAGCGTTAGGTTAAAAGCAGGTTCAAGTTGCAGGCACTCTGAGACTACCCTAAATAACGGTCCTTAGGGAGTAATGAAATTTAAGAAGATAATTAATTGTCAGTATCTCGTTGATACCATTGAAACATGCATTCACCACCAAGATACATTTCTTCTGTTTAAACAGAAGCAGTAGTCCCTGTTACAGTATTGTGCCACAAACTGTGTCCCTAAAGAGGTTTAAAATAAATTGGGGGCTTGTAGGACTTGTGCCTTACTTGAGCAAGCGTGGAACTACTACTTCAGATCCCATGTTGCTTTAATATGGATCAATACTGTACCTGAAATACAGCAGGGCTGTTGATGGCAATAGCCTCACAAGTAGAGACCTTTTAAAAATGTCAGCATAGCAAAGCTCCTTTGTAACATTCCTCTTCTAGGTAAGACTTGTGTCATGAGAAGTGAGATTGTCACAAATTAACATTGCTGTACTTGTAAGAAGTGCCTCTTTAGATACAAAACTTTGTACCTTTAGCAATCGAATGACCAACATTCTTTCTGAACTTACAAATGCATGAATTGATCAGCTTCAAATGAATATAAATGAAGTTTTCTCTCACTAACATGCCCTGCCTTGGCTCCAGCCCTGTAAATGCTCATCTTGTAGTTCCATAAACTTCAGTAGATATCTGACTTAAAAGAGCTAAGTCAATACAGAATTGCTTACTTGGTTAGGGTCCTAATGTATTCTCCAAGCTACACAGATCAAGGTTGACAAAAACCAATAAAAGCCAAAGCATTTTCTCATAATAAAAGCCAAAGCATTTTCTCATAATAAAAGCCCTAACATTGCATACTGATATGTCAATATAGACACTTAGTTCAGAGAGGTAAATATATATCAGAATTTGCATAAATAGTAAACCAAGGAATTAAAAGAATTAGGAAGTTAAATAATGTTGGATCTCTTACCAAAAAAAATAAAACAGGGATGGTATTGAAGGGTAGAAAAGAGCTGAAGTGTGAGTCAGATCAGAAGGCTCTAAGTGGAAGTGGCTTTTGTGGCCTGAATTTGAGTTTTATGTAAACAGCAGTCTGTCATCTGCCTCACAGAAATGCAAAGCTTACAATAACTTGGCACAGTTACAGGTTCTCCTCTACAGGGCCTAGTTTTGATAGAGCTCAGACACTAAAGACTGAAGGGTTTGGGGTTTTTATCGCATCCAAAGAGAATGATTGTCCTGTTGAGAGTTGAGATTTCATCGAGGCTTGTTCAAAGCAATAAAAGTTCTTGAATTGATTTTCACTGCATCAGATTTCCATGACTTTGAACCAAGGCTGAGAACTGTTTTATTGGAATGCGTAAGAGGGAAAGTGGTGTTAAGTGATTCTACTTTCACTCTCGCAACTGCAGATTCCAGGGGGATTGGGTGGAATACACAGAGAGAAGAATGCAGGAAACTCTTAACAGTCGTGGTTGATTGGGGTTGATTGGGTTAAAACCTTCCGGAATCATGGAAAACGATTCTGAAGTCAATAAAATGTTGATGGAAGGATGATTAATTTAAAGTACAATAAACAGACTCCTTGTCATGTAGTTGGCTTTGTAGCAAATATGTATTTTCTCAGTGGAATTGTATCAACATTCATTTTTCTTTCATTTCTGGACATTGTTTTCAATTTTGTGCTGAGGAGAGGGAGGCTTCACAAGCTTTTAGAAACCCCTAACTTGTTCCTGTTGGAACTTGCGTGTTCAGGAATTGGCTTTGTGTCAGCACGTCACCTGTTAGTTGTTAAGAGTTTAATTTCAAAGCTATGATTTCATCTCCCTGAAGAGAAGATGGACAGGGGGATTCAATGCAACAGCAAGGTTTTAGCTGGAGATGTAAACGAAGAACAGAAAAAAAGCATTTTGGGGATGAACTTGGACCAGATTGATTTGAGTATTTACATTTAGAAAGTGGTATAGTCTGGAATGCATCATAAGCTAAAGGCTTTGTCATTTAGGCTTTAAAGGCAGTTTCTTCAGTAAGGATCAGTAATATTTTGTTTGAAAATCAGGGTAAATGAACTAGAGTGGGAGAAGAATGCATTTGCTTTTGTTTCCATCCAGGTCTGCGGTTGCTACTGTGCCTGCTTTGTTTTGGTCTAATAGTAATTTGTTTCATTTTAACCTTGTGTGGAGTTCTTGTTCCAAACTGCACCAAATATTGTGAAATACCAAAGCAACGGTATTCAAGGCAGAGTTGTACCACTGCAAAACAGGGAAGTGCAAATAATGAAATTGGGAACTTGGGAGGATGGCCAAGACATGACCAGAGTCTCCACAAGTAAAGGATGAGGAACTTGCCCTGAAAACTTGCTTCAGGATGAGGTTTCTGTGGAGACTTGAACACTTTTTGGTTGTGCTTGAATAGGAAATGCCTTGAGAACAGCTTTTCCTGTGGTCTTATCTCAGGCTGAAGTACAACGATCCAGAACCTGTTTTAAAATCTTTAACTGAACTTTAAAAACCTCAGCACAAGAAAAGTGGGTTTGGTTCAAGTGCTGAGAACAGGCTCAGACCAGCTTTCACTACCCATAGCCATCTGCCTAGTTCTATATATTACAGAGGATTTTTTCAAGTGATATAAATGAGAACAGCCTATAAGTTAAATATGAAGAGAAAACTTCTTAACTTTTAAGACTTTCTCTTCCCACTTTAATCTTCCACTTAATGATGGCTGAAAAAAAGAAAAATATTAATAATAGCTGTGTCTTTTAAATCAGATCAATGTGTTCATGTTATAGTCAGGTTTCTAAGGCTACATAACAGCTGTCCATACATGAATATATCCCATGCTGCCATGGCATTCCTAATCAAGTTTTTCCTTTCCTAATCATGTACTTCCCACAGCTTTTTCACTGCATGGTCCTATACATGTATGTAAAAAATGTATGGCAGTTAAAGCAATACATGTTGTTCTGAGGGGTTTTTTTGGTTCAAATTATTGAAAAGGACAGAAGTCGTCAGTTGTGCAAATATAAAGAATATCTCTTCATATTAACCTAAGATTTCAATATGTAGTAATTGAAAAATTACACCTTCAAAAACTTAAAATATTGAATAACTTGTATGTTTTCCTCATTTTTAAGAAAGAGAGATTTTGGTATTCAGTCCTTCTGTAAAGCATGTCTCAGAGTTGGCTTTCGCCTGAGTGGTGGTGGTGTAATTATTCTCTAGGGGGGAAATGCCTTGAGTCAATATATGAAAGGAATGGAATAGACATTATGCAACTTCTATGCTTTTTGTGAGGCCTCATTTTTGTGAACTTTTCTTGTTTTGGTCTTCTGGCTGGATAAGTACAAGCTGAGCCTGGCTGGATAAATACAGGCTGAGTCTGGCTGGGTAGATACAAGCTGAGTGAATCCTGATGTCATGGAAGCTCTTAAAACTTGCTTTGCCTCAACAGTTACAAGCAAAGCTTTTTCTCTCGATCCTGTTCGGTTGCAGGAGTTGATATTTTCTTTCATGTTGTTTTTTCCCCACTGTTGGAAGATGAAACAGAACTCCTCAATGACTCAAACCTTTGCACCTTGTAGAATAGCACTTCTAAAGATAGAGCTGACCTAAGAATTGAGATCCAATCTCAATTTTAAATACCTTTTCCCACCTACTACTCTTTCCAGCTCCACACCTAAATCTGGAGTGATTATTCTAGCAATTTGAATCAGCTCCCTTACAGAGAGAGAGAGATTTTAATCTAATTGAAAATTGGTTCAAAACATGGATGAACACCATTTAAATCTTTAGAATTCAGGGAGCATAAGAGTAAAGCTGGCTGCAAGCAAAATACAAAGGCAAGTAGTCCGGACCCCATCCAGATCCAGCAAGTCTCCATTTCTAGCATCTGTAAGTGCTTGGATCTGTTGGGTTTGGATGAGGTTTGTCTCTGTCAGTGCTAAATCAAAAAATTGTTGCCTATATTGGCTTCAGCTCAAATACCTCCCAGTCTTCTGCTTTTAAAGAGGGGAGAGTCCCCCTTTGGCCAGCCTTGTGTGCACCGCTGAGTTCTGCTGGATCTCTGTGTGTGCACAAGCAGTACCTGATTATTGTTGGAGAGCTGAGGAGAAGGCCAGAAGAAAAATTCCACCCTCCATGCCCTTCTCCTCCTCTCTCCCTGTCCCAGAGCTCCACTTTTGTGGTCCTCAACACCAGTGCAGAGGGTTCTGTTCCTGGAAAGGAAGCGGGGTACCTCAACTTCCCTAAAGGACCATTAGAAAACTGTAATTTCAAAATGAGTTTCCTGTCCAAGGAAGAGGGCTTAGCACTTACAAGAACAGTTCTCCACTGTACAAGGCAGACATTTCAGTTTTATGAGGAACAAATAAAACATTCCTCTGTGCTTTACAGGCATAACACTTTCTTAGACTCTTTAGTTACAAAATGACCTGTCTGCATAGTTATGCTGATCAGTCGCAGAGAATAACACGGCCAAACTGTTTAGCAGTGCCTGATGCAGTAAAGGAGCAGAGGTGGGGGAAGCAGAGGCAAACCAAAGTAGTCTGCTGCTTGCAGCAAATCCTTCCCATGCTTTTTAGCCATTAATAATGTCTGAGATACAAACAAAACAACTCCTGATGTAGAGAGGTGGAGATAGAGAGTCCTCCTGAGGTCAGTGGGGATGCACAGGGTGTACCCGCTTGTCTGTTGGAACGTGAATCAGGTCTTCTGTCACACGTGGTTGTGTGCAGTGCTGAATGCAAGCTAAACCACACGTGCAAGCTGTGGCTTCTGAGAAGTATGTGAAAAGGATTATGCAAGCTTAATTCAGTTCTTTGGAGGTGTGGAAAGCATGGTCAAGTTGACCTTACCCTGCTAATCCTGCTTTAAAAAGAAATTAAAGCAATTGTCAGAATGAAATGTTGAGTATTGGGAGGGTTTGGACTTAATATTCTATCTCATCCTGTAATAAAGTTAATTGTGCTCTTTGAAGAACATAAAACTAGTGAAAGCCTACCAAAATCCTTGATCAAGTTTAAGTGTAGAACATCCAGAAGCAGCTGTCATAACTAGCTTATTATGGGGTTTAGGATGAAAAATAATTGGGGAATCATATTAAACTTGGGCTAATGAGAAGCCATAGTCTGTGCTATATAGTATTAAGATTTACTATGTGTAATGGTAAAGGTATGTGGTCATGTGGCCTTTGATTTTTAGTCTTTTTCATTTCCAGATTAATGTCTTATTTCAGTTCCATTTGCCTCTACCACAAGCTTATGGGAGAGCTTTCATGGTACAGTCAGTTGTTAAAGGTGAAATCAATCTCATAGCTTATTCGAATGTGAAATTTTAATATATTAGTGTGTAATAGATGTAAAAAAGAAGGGTTTGGGTTTTTTCTCCCTTTTTCTTCAAACACCACCAGGTTTGCAAGAGGAAATGCACCAAAAGCAATAGTGGAACACAGTCTGTACAGAAGGAGATGAAAGGTTAGGTATAATGGAGACAGCAGTAGCACATAATTGCAGTCGGATAAACATGTTATGTCACTTCTTGAATTGTTCCCTGGCTTGTAATTAATAGCATTCTTTGCCTAAGGCTTGTTGAGTAGAAGACAGATAAGTTAGCAGGTAATGCCGCAGCCTTTTGCTTCATAGATCCTTGCAGGGGAACAAGTTAATCTTTCCTAATTCTAATAAAAGCCATCCTATGCCGAGCTGTTAAATGTGTTTTGTCAGAACTGGAGATTTCTTCTAAGGGATAATTTACTAGCAGCAAACAAACATGATTCATCAATTACTTCTTCTGGACAGAAAGTTCTTCTCAGAGGAAAAAACAAAATCATTGTAGTGTAGCAGCAGAGTTTGTATTTTTAGTGTCCTAACTTGGATGTGTGTTTGTATGCTTCCATAATGCTAAAATGAGAAACTGGGAACAGCATCTTTTCCAGTGATAAAAAAGTAGAAGTGATGCAAGCCAGAACTCACGTTTATGACAGGTTTGAGGAGAAAAAACCTATAGCATTTGTACATCTAGAACTCTGTCACCTGACAGGAGAGGGATCCTGGGAGATGAACACAGAGTAGCCTTGAGAACAACACTGTGAAGTCAAGAATTTAGGGGAACTGCTTTAAAAGGACAAAAAAGTAAATACAACTTAGAACACAGGACTTGGAATGTGCATTCACCCTTCAGGGATTAGGCATACAAAAAGAAAACCACAGTTTTAGAAGTAGGTGTCAATTGATGGTATTCTACAGCAGCCAGGAATAACCTGATCTAATTAAGATACCTTTTTGCATGGATGCTAAATAATACATTGATTTCTCTTAATGATCACAGTGTAATTAAAAGGGGCTTACTTTTTTTGCCAGCGGAAATTCTGGAATTGGCTGGAAATGCAGCAAGGGACAACAAGAAGGGTCGAGTCACTCCTAGACACATCCTGTTGGCTGTAGCAAATGATGAAGAATTAAATCAGGTACGAAAAAACTCCACCATGTGAGGGCCAGGATTTCCTTTAGGGCTTTTTAAATTGTCTTTCCATATAGCTGACTTGTAACTCAAGACCTCTGCTTATTGAGTAACCCACCAGGAGTCTGCTCCTTCCCTCGCCAGCACACTGCCTGTGTAACTAACAGCAGCACTCAGCTTCATTATGCATTTCAGGACTCTTAAAATGTGTAAAAATGCAATGGAGATGTAATATGACATTTGCTTGCACTATTACAACCACTTAGAGTTGGACGTTGTTATAAACTCTACAAAGACAGAGAAAATCTTGCAGAAGAGGTTTTCTCTTTGTTTTTGTTTTCCCCCTTATGCAGCTTAGGGCTCAGCGAGACCTATCCTGTTCCCATTGAAGTCTGTCACTGTGACCACAGAATTAAGAGCTCTGGAACTCTTGCAAGTCTCTGTCCTTTGTAGATTTCAAGAGCCACAAAAAACTTGGACTTTGTTGTTATTACAGTGCTGTGGTGTCAGCCAGAGGCACTGGCAAAGATTAATGCACCTTTGTGTGAGGTGCTGTAAAAACACATCTGAAAAGATACTTTTTCCAAACCTTTATATCGTGATGGGGCAAATAATATCCCGAAACCACCCTCCTTCTGGCTTTGTCTGAGATTTGGTAATACTTTCCATTCATCATCCTTTTGTAATCCTGGAGCCTTACTGAGTTGTGGTTGGCAAGCAGTAAACACGAATCAGAAGGTGGGAGTACCTGAGGGACTTTGTCACCATTTGTATCCTCCTGGATTGTGAATAAGTCCCTGTTAGATGTATAAAAAATGGGTTAAAGTGGTTTTAAATGCAGAACATGATATATTTCACCTCTGCTTTTAAAGGCTTGAATGAACTGCACACTTCTGATTCTCTTCAACTACATAAAGATTTTTTTTGAAGAAAGACTTCCAGGTATAGAGATTTGTATGAATGTTACCTCCAGTTGAGGTTTCTTTTTCTAAGAAAAACAAGTCTGTTTTTAAAAATGCACCTTCAAGAAAATTCAGCAGTTGGGACATACACTGGGCTCTCCACAGCAGGGTACCCATTGCAGATGGACTTTGGGGTCCCATTTCTCTCTCACAGGCTGCCCTGCAGAGCCCTTGGGTCTGTGCCTGGGGCTGTCCTGTTGTCCTGTAGCTGGATAATAATCTTCATTTCATTGTTTCACAGAAACAGACCTTTTGTGAGCCCAGGAGGTACTGGCAGTTACAAGCATGTATGCAAGAAGAATACATAATCCCTTTATAGTTAAAATCTAGTACACAATCAGTTTCATTTCATATATTTCATGTCTCCAAGGACAATGTGTTGAGTTAAATCTCAAGGCAATGTACAATGTTTGCAGTAAATGCCATTTTCTATTGATTGGTGAGTAAATGCTGGATTTGTCACCTACAGCTTGGTTTTTATTTTTTCATTAGCTATTGAAAGGGGTCACCATAGCCAGTGGTGGAGTGTTACCCAATATTCACCCAGAGCTGCTGGCAAAGAAGCGGGGATCAAAAGGAAAACTGGAAGCCATCATCACACCACCTCCAGCAAAGAAGGCAAAGTCTCCATCACAGAAAAAAACTGTATCAAAGAAAACAGGCGGCAAGAAAGGGGCAAGGAAATCCAAGGTAGAGTAATCTGTTCTTTTCAAACCCAGACAAGCTTGCTAGTAGTAGCTGCAGGGAGCAGCATGTAGGGTAGATGGTCGTTGCATGTGTTGTTCACAGTAGTGCTGACAGCAGCAGTGTAAGCAAATGCTGAAGGGAGCGCTGCCCTCTCCCTCCTGCGGCTGGAAGTCTGACAACCCTCAAAAGTAGCACAGGTCTGCAGGAAAGCTGCAAATACACTGTATGAAACAGGCGTTAGGTGGGCACAGGCTGAAGACACCAAAAAAACAGAAGAAGGGAGTGTGTGGAGGCGAAGTCATGCCTTACCGTGAGCAAAGGAGATCATAGCGACTGCAGGGGCAGCTCTGCTGTGACTTGCAGGTGCCTGCATTGGGCTGGGCAGAGTAAACTTACTTGGACTTTGTTCAGGTGTTGCTGTGGGCCTGCAAGAAACAAGGAATCCAGGGTTTTGGGGTTTGGGTTTTTCCCCCCCCCCCGAAAGTAAAGTCAAACTAAAGCAGCATTTTGCAATTTTAAATGCCGAAGAAAAACAACAGCCAAAGTCACTTGGATTGTAGCAACGTATTCAGCCGTCAGCATGTCAGAGTCCTGGTTTCAAGTGTTGTGGTTTTTAATGCATTTTGGCTTGGTACAGTTTGGTGTAAGGTTCTTCATAGTTAGTTGATTCAATGAAACCCAAGGAGTGTGAAATACTCCTGACATAGGATGCAATACTGCTAGATCAGGGAGCTGAGTCTCATGCAGCATCAGAGAAACTGTATTGTGGCTACACAGGATGTCTTTGGGTGAGCTGAAGACTAACAAATGCCTTTCTCTGCTGTTAGTATGTTAAAGATGAGACTATTCCATGTTTATATTTGGGGTTTTTTTAATTCCTAGTAATAAAGTCATTCAAAATGTGATTTATTTTTTAGTGCTAAGAAACTAAGAATAACATCTTATTTTTAAGCTGAGGAGAACATTCCTTCATTCCTTTTTTTAGTTTTCAGTTTGTAGCAATAGGGAATCTTTCTAATGTGTGTGACCAAGGATCTTCTGTTTGTTTGCCTTGCAAAACAACTACTGTCAAGCCATAGGTTATGAAAGTAGGAAGAAAAGTACATGAATTTCACATGAAATGGACAGTGCATGTGAAGAGTTGCCTTCCAGCTCAAAGCAAGCTTCTGTATTCATCCTGTATGTCAATGTTACTAATTACTTGATCACTCAAATGATTGTTTCACTCTTGTTTTGAACTGTTGAATTTAGTTTTCTCTCTTAGAACACGGACTAGCTGACATTTCGAGTGCAGTGCTTCTAATAACCACGCACTAATAATTTCCCTAAATCTGGAATTTTTTCCCCTACGCGATTACAAAAGCAGGAAGTCTGTTGTGGGTTTCTGTTTTTCTTCCACACAATAAACTGTATTGTCTGCTTACTATACTGGTATTTGGCTAACAGTAAACTCCTGGGGAATTGAAATAGGGCCCATGAAAATCTAATATCCAAAACATTCATGTAAAGCAAAGCATGGTTACAGCTTCTAGAAGCACCAATATACCTTTGCATCAAAGTCGGTTTAGTTGCTCAGCCACAGATTTACTTTATATACTTTGGAAAGGGCCAATAGGAGAACAGTGGCTTGCTTAATATTCCAGGTGTGCTTTTTAGCTTCAGCACAGGTACTGCTGAGGCACCAAGTGTTTATATGAAATCATAAGTAGTAATTTTATTGAAAATATGAAATTATTTTTGGCACAGATTGACTTTATAACCACAGCAGTCAATTCACTGTCTCCATGAAACATCCTTTTCAAAATGTTCCTAATTCTCATTTCTATTCAGTAAATCAATTCATTCCTGAAACCTGTTATTTTACTTCAGGAATACAGTTGAAAAAAGGAATGGTGGTGGAAGGGAACTCCCCCTCCACCTACAGCTTTAGTGGAGATAAAGGAAGGTGACAATGTTAAACAAGACAGAGAAAATGATTCAGTTCATTTCCTACTACTAGGCAGGTAGAAAGTAGATGTCGTCTTCTGACCCTGGCTGTAAGGATGGCCAGATTACAAAGCAGTATTTCTAAAACAGAACTTTCTGACATCTGGGAGCTCCTCCCTTCACAGAGAGAGAGAATTTGCACTCTGGCAAGTCAGTTTTTACCTTAGAACGAATGTCTGTTCATGCATATGAACAGATACATTATCTTTTTCCACACGAGCCGTTAGGAAGCTGTGAAAAGTTTCAGGCAGTTTATGTTTTCTTATTTAAGACAGCTGTCATCTGAACTGTGCACTGTGGTAGGCAAGAAAAGACTTATGTAGATATACAGAGATTGAGGTCACTTTTCCTATTCAGCTGTAATCAGTCACTTCAGTTAGACTAAAGGTTAAAATCTGAATGCCGGTGTTTGTACTGGCACTTTATGGCCTGTGAGCATTTATGGCATGTCATATATCTTAGTGTTATCAAACTGTGTTTCTCTCAGCCTTGAGTTAACTAATTAACTATATTTTTGGAAGAAGAAGCAGGGAGAAGTGAGCAAATCAGCCAGTGCTGACAGCACAACAGAGGGAACTCCTGCAGACGGTTTCACAGTCCTGTCCACCAAAAGTCTGTTTCTTGGCCAGAAGGTATGCTCCTGCATTTTTCTAAATGAATACCTATTTCTCAGTGCTGCTTAGGGAATACCCCCTTCCACCCCTCCCCTTTCCCCAAACCGCCTAGGTACAATGGACATTTCCCCACTGAGCACTTGAGGAGATGTATGTTAATTTTTGAACAAAGAAATTCTCTGAAACAACTTTTAAAACACTTTAAAAATATACAAAAGAGTCTTCAAATGGCTTCATAAATACTCAAAGAGAAGGCAAGCCTGTGTGCTTGTATCTATCTCACCTTATTCATAACAGCAGAATTGTTCCAGCTAACCTTCTGCCAAAGATAATCTTAAAAATGAACTGTCTTTTTCCAATGGGCAGCCTGCTTCATTGCTGATGGAAATGATTTCCAGGTTTTTATCAAAACCTCTTTTAGACATTTGTTCATAATAGTGGTTTTATGTTTTGTTCTGCTTTGTTATTTACAAAAGTTAATGCTGTGTAATAATGAATGATGCTTTTTATGAAAAGCTAGAAGTCAACAATCCTTTTTTTCCCTGTGAATATGCTTTGGGACATGGGGTGGTCTAATAGAAATACGTACCTGCTTAAAGAGAGGATCCAGTTAAAGAGACAATTCATTAAATTAATTTGGTCTTTTATCTTGAAACCTGCCTTTAGTTCATGATAGAAAATTTTGTGAAGTAAAACTGCATCTTTCTTCCATCATTCAGTAATCAGCTCATTGTGTTGTAAGTCATAAAAGATGAGCCATTGTCCATTGTGGAATGCATCTCCTCTGACTCATTTTTATTTCATACTGAGGTTGTTCTCCATTTACCCTTCCACAGTTTGGTTGCTCAGTTTAACATGCATGAGAGTACCGTTATTTTTTGCAAGAGTTTTGATTTTCCACATTGAATTTTACAGCTAGAGCCAGACTGCTGCTTTGGTAGGAGTTTGTTGTTTTGACTACTGCTGGGGGACTGGTTTTGAACATACTTAAAGCATTCTGATGACTAAGTCAGAACCCCAAACTTATAAAATCCATCAGTGTTTCAAGAAAGCAAGTAACATCAGACTTTTGGACCTGATTTTGAACAGCCTTTAGTTACCATAGGATATTTGTAGTAACACCTAGTGCTGTGTTTCCAAGCAAGACTGGCCCATCAAATCAGTTGGGCTTTGCTGGTGGGCTCAGTGGAAGAGAGCCATGAGCCCCAGGACTGCTTTAAGCTGTAGTGAGCAAAGCCAGTGCCTGTTGTAGAGCTTTCCAGTGAGTACCTTACACTGGGAAATGGACTTTCTGGCTTGCTTATCCACATGGAGGGCAGCCCCCCTAGAAATAATCAGTGGTATGACATGTCCATCCCTGTACTGGTTCGTTGTCAGTTAGCCCTGCGCATGAGAGGAGGCAGGTTTTACCACTTATTTGTAACAAAAATGAAACCCCCTCCATTTGGAGGGAACATTCCAAATGAAATGGATTCTGTTCTGAGAGGGGTAGAGCATGCATAGGTGCTGTGGAGATGTCTAGCACAGGTGATAGTTTGCTTCTGATTCCCCGGCAGAAACTGTCTTCAGAGGCAGTAAATGGTTAGTGTACAAATCTAAAGATAGGCTATGTCTGACAAATATAAGAATTTTCTGTATTCTGTGTGAGTTAAAAATGAAATTCGTGCCTTGCTTGAGCTGATAAATGATGTATTCGTGTCTCTATTCTGATTTTTACCCCCAAAATAGCATGTTGAGACCAACCTAAATTCTTCTAAGACTGAAAATGTGGAAGGCTTAAAATGCAAAAACCCTTTACACTGTAATGATCAAAGAGATTTTTTTAGCATAAAAATAACCAAAAAAAAACCCCCATGCTGGCTTATTCCCAGAAATATTTTCAGACCATTCCCTAGAAATTATTTTCAAAACTACTAAAATAGTTTTGATTTTCTTGTGGTAAAAAAAGGCAAAGATAAAACTGCCAGTCATAGAATTGGTGGGAGTTGAATGCTCCTAAACATGAGGTGTGCTTTGCATGGGCCAGGAGATCCGGGGTGTGACAAGATGCCTGCTGCTACGTGCAGGTTTAGCAGCCTGCTAGAGGTGGTGGTTAGTTAGTTGACACTTTGCAGTCCCAAATAAGTGCTATTTATCTGGCAAATTTACAATTTCAATATAATGATTCTCTATAAAAAAACTGTAGTGACTTTTAATCAGGTAAATGCTTCTGCTCAGCCATTTCTACATGCAATTGCTGTTTAAAAAGATATTTGGTTCTTAAACTAGTTGTCTAAATTAAAGTCTGATGCTTAACAGCAAAAACTCACATTTGTTAGAGTTGCCTTAAATGAATGCCACAAGGTATTCATAGACATAATGAACTAAGAATTTTGTCAATAGTGATTGCAGACAGTAGAGTTGCAGTTTGATTCCTTAGATGTGTGTGTGTTGCTTGTCTGCAAAGCATGAGGGCAGAAGGGGAGGATCTTCTTTCTGTTCAGCAAAGCCTTGCTTTCCTTTAAGCAGCATTTTGAGGGAAGTTAAAATACACTAGTTTCTTGGATAAGGGAGGACAGTGTGTTCAGGTTCAGCTGGAGGCCTGAAAACCATGACTCTGGCTTCTGGATTTGGCCAAGTCAGAGGTACTGTAAATCATCTCCTCTCCCTTTGTTGCCTTCCACATTTGCATAATGGAGACATGCTTGGAGATGCTCTTCACAATGATGGTAGGAAAGCTGAATATGTTAAAGCATTTTGAGCTTTTCCATTTGAAAAGCAAAAATACTCATATTAATCAGAGTTATTTGATTTTTTTCTTGTATTTGTACATACAGATTTTCAGTATACTTTCTGTATGTTCTTAATAAACTACAGTGCAAACACAGAAACCTGAGACTGAAAAACCCAACCAAACAAATAATCTGTATCTTTTGGACCTCCTGTGACATCTTTGGACACCTTTACAGCATGTCTCTTTGGTCTGCAAAACCACTACCTGCTAGATCAGGAAATAATGGACTAGATGTAGAGAAGGGAGTAAATAATCCTGTTCTTAGGATCACATCATTCATAAGTATTTAATGGGAAAAATCTTGTTATCTCTAAGCTTGCAGAAGGGAAAGGTTTTATTTGCAAGAGTAGTAGGGCTTCTAATATCCGCAGATTTAATTACTGAAAACACAAATGAGAATGCTGCAAACCTGGGTATTGCCCCATTTTTAGAATGTAGTTACTGCATTAAATCTTGACATGAAATGATTAAATCTTGCTGACATTCAGCTAGAAACTCTTAGAGGTCGGGAAAGGGCAACGAACTCTTCAGCTACACCTTCAGAAGTGTATCGGTGCCACAGTAGGCATTAGAGTCTAGCTAATAGATAAATGACTGCACGTCCTACAAGTTATGTCCTAATGGAAACATGATGTTCTGTACATCAACTAGTTTGTTTTTCCTGAGACAATTACAAAGCAGAGGCAGAGTTGTAAGACCTCAAGCCTGAGACATAGGGGTTGAATTTCCAAGAGACCTCAGTTTGTTGTCTGCAACAGGCATATTCAGTTTTCTGTATGAAACTCATACCAGAAACACTCCCAAGACTGTAAAGGTAATTTTGTCTGAAATAAGAAATGCAAGGCTTGGCTCAGAGAATACTCATGGATGTGCGAAGTGCCACCTGCATTTTATCCAACATGTAATTTAAATGTTACCTAAAGTTATGTCCATCTTTGCTGCACATGTATATGCAAGTCATGCCTATTTATATGTTTTTAAGTGGCTCTTTAGGGGATCACTTCTGTCTAATACATGCTTCATGCTATTGGGTAGTAAAATTGAGCAGTTACTCACTGGAGGATTTAATTCTATAGGAAAACTTTTGGGGTGTTTTAATTGTTTTTGGCCATATCACTAACATTGCATTGAACAGTGAATACAAAGTTTAGCTGCCATTCTAAACTGATGTATGAATGGCTGTCAGTGATGGGCAGCTTATAAAGCATTTTGATGTTACTGTTAAATTGAAACTTTCATTCCCACATAGTTGCTATGTAAGTCCCATATATGAGCAGGCACAGAGATAGGTTAGAGGTCTGAAACCAAAATGCTCTGCAGCCAGTACATCTGGGGCATAAACTTGTAGAACATAGGAATCAGAACATCACCTAAATGAACAAAATATGCTTAGGAGCATACTAAAATCTCCACAAAACAGTCTTTTGGTGTGTGCATGTGTTTTGTCATTGATTTTTATTTTTTTTTTTTTTTTAATTTTAAAATTCATCAAGTTTTTTTAACATTTTGGTTTGATTTGATTTGACTTGATTATTTTTTAAACAGCAGTTGCTTGTAGTCAAACTCAAGACTCAAACTCCAGTGTGAATAAGTCACCACGTGTGAAATATTAAAGGATTCTAAGCTATTTGGAAAGCAAGCCTGCTTAGGTTTTATTACAAATTCCTCAACAAACCCATACTTAAAGCAGGGCTGAATTACACTCGTTTTTTAGCCAAAATAACCCTATTTTGAGGGAGCGTAGTTTAGTCAAGCACCATCTGCAAATTACATGAAATTGCAGGCTTTTAAGACGAGAAAGAAGGTCAATTCATATAATCACATGAATGAAATGGAAACAATTTATTCATAAAACTTAAATACATGGATGTTGGCCTCCTTAAATGACCCGTTCACTTGTACTGGTTTCATGAATTAGTTCATATTCCCTATTAATAAACTTAAGGGACACAAGGAGAAGATTTGAAGAGTTGTGTTTATAGAACATGGAATACAAACCAAGAGACAAAATTATTATTGATGAGATAAATTGCTGTGCCTAAACGTTATGCTTCAGAGGTTGAACATGATGGGTTTGGGATCATAAGGAAAGCCTGGCTTAGCTGCAGCTGGCTTCAGGGCTTGCGTAAATGAACGAGAACTTTCTCTACTATCAATCAGTAGGAAGCAAGCTGTGCTTTACACCTCTAAGCACTTCCAAATAAACATCCTTACTAGTAGGACATGGCAGGATCAGTTTGTTACTATTGCTGGTCTGACTTTTTCATTGACTTCTTACTTTATGCAATACTTTGTAAGTCTTGCTCAAAATGTGTTGTTAGAAGTTGAAATCTGCACTTCCTCATATTTCATTAATTCTTTTTATTCTTTTAAGAACAGGTAGTACAGATGTGAGGTTAATCTCTAGAGATCATAGAAAGGTGTGGGTTGGAGGGGACCTTAAAGCTCACCCAGTTCCATCCCCTGCCACGGGCAGGGACACCTTCCACTAGAGCAGGTTGCTCCAAGCCCCTGTGTCCAACCTGGCCTTGAACACTGCCAGGGATGGGGCAGCCACAGCTCCTCTGGGCACCCTGTGCCAGCGCCTCAGCACCCTCACAGGGAAGAATATTTTCCTAATACGTTATCTGTGCTGGCTTCCTCAATTTACTGTGTGCCCATGAGAAATCCTTCCAATTTTGTGGCAGTTAAGAGAGAAATTGAAAGGTGTGCTTGAAATATATGGTATTAGTGAGAGGAGCTAATGAGCATTAATGGATGGGGGCAATATCTCTGTTGTCATAACTGACAAAAGGAAATAAAGCAAATAAAACGGAGCAAGAAGCATATAATAGTGGCTGCTTATGGGACATTCCCAGCCGGTTCCAAAGGCTGGAGAACTGTGCAAATGAAAACTGAAATGTTGCAATATAGAATGTGGTGACCACTCCTAAGGAAAGAAAAGGGAGCACGTCCCCTTGCTAGGCTGGAGGAATTGCTGGAGACACATGGGCTTTCTCAAGGATATGCTCATGTTTACTGGCTTAAAGGAGGAGGAGCATCTTTTATCCAAGTTTCAGTGCTCAAGGATCATGGCATGTTCCTGTAATTGGTACATAAAGAAGTGATCAGGGTGTCCTTCATCTGTGCTTTGAGGAGAAACAAATACCCTCTTATAAGAATCCCAGATAGTGGTCAGCATAAAGCCAAAGTAGTCCTTGTTAGTTCATGTCCTCCCAGTGTGAACAATGTTTGAGTCTTGTGTTTGAATTTTATTTGGATAATAACCCTCCTTTATGACCTGCCTTTTATTTTGCATATTTGTTTGCAGTGATGCTATCTCCATCTGTGTTGCAAAGCTCACTTTTCTGCAGCTTCTCTGTGATTTCCCAGCTGTCCTGTTATTTCCCACCTCATGCTTTTCTTTTCAGCTGAACCTTATTCACAGTGAAATCAGTAATTTAGCCGGCTTCGAGGTGGAGGCCATTATCAATCCTACCAATGCTGACATTGACCTTAAAGATGACCTAGGTAAATGGGGCATGGGTTGACACAACTAACGGTCACATGGAAATTATGGAACCCAGAATTTACTCTTTAGGGCTTCATACGTTTAAAAAGAGCAGAAATTCAAATCCTGCAGGTTCTGTTTTGTTAAAGAACTACATTCAAAATCCTTTTTCACCAAATCTGAACACTCGCAGCAATTGCCAGTCTTCCAGTTGATTTCTGTTAAAACTTATAAATTCTTTTCCATAATGATCATATGTGACTGTTAGCTATTTTGGGGGGTTTCTTATTTGGATACTTTGAGGACTAAAATACTTCTTTGTCAGGTTGTTTTCAAAATAAGCAGTTTCTCCATTCTCACTGCAATCTGGGTTTTTTTCTGATACTCAGAATAGGCATAAATATTTCTAAAGAGGAATGATTAAATAATTATTCCCAAATCTTTCCTACTTCAATTTCATGTTTAATTCAGTCAAATAATTTATTTCCATTCCATTTCAATTACTCCTTGGCACTTTCACAGTCAGCTGAAAACAAGTACTGATGTTATACCAACAATGAACTCGTAGATGGTGTATCGCTTCTAAAGCTGCTGTCTTGTTCCAGATTGAAAAATAAGTAAATCCTTCTTCAACAGAAGTCTGTTCTTCAGCAAAAGTTAAAGAAATATTAACTGCCATGCATTAAGTACTGCATTCCCTTCTTATTTGAGTACACCTGCTGCTGTCTTGGCTTTAAACTTCCTTAATGGAATACACCCCATAATTCTTCTACTACCGCATTTCCTATGGGAACGTACACGGTAATTTAACAAGAAAAAGATTTAAATCAGCCTTTCCCAGAAATATGTACATTTTTACAAGTGTCTCAGCCATTCAACACATAACTAGAAAATGTGCCTTAACCTTTAAAATATAAGAACAATCATTTCTATTTTTTAAAGCACATTCAGCACAACCCTGTCTGCAAGGACTGTCGTTTATAGAAACAAAATGATGCATCCTATCCATATGAAGCTTAGTGCCTGTCAGCTTATTGATGCTGACAAAATGGAGAAACTAGTTATTTTGTTTGGCTTGATGATCCTGAATTTCTTTTTTTAAACAGATTCCATATTTTAGTGTCATGCTCTGTGGGGAACTGGTTGTTCTAGGTTTCTGCCAAGTGAAATGGGGTATTAGCTGATTTTAAAACTTTGGAAATGATCTCATGTGATTGCTCTGACGTGTCATTTTAACATTTATTTGATCATGTCGTACTCAATATTCCTCCTCCTGTTCCCTACACCCCTTTCTCTACACACACCTGCACACACAACTCAGCATACTCCTTTGGCGCAAGGTTTGGAGATGTAAAGGTAGGAAAATATGGACGTTGGTACATGTGTAAATGTAGAGCCTGTGCTGGGTCTCTGTCCAACGTGGTTGATATACATCTGTTTACCTGTTGTAGTTGCAAGTTGTACAGGCTGACATTGCCACGATCGACAGTGATGCTGTCGTTCACCCGACAAACTCTGACTTCTACACCGGTGGTGAAGTAGGTAATGGCAAGTTCAGTGCTGCGGAGTTTGTATGTGTGTGCATGGTCAATCAGCAGCCACAAGCTTGTTGTAGCTATGCAGATTTGCATTCATTTCTCACTTCCAGCAGTCCTGACTGGTATTGAAAAAGAAACAAAGAATTACAAACTTAGTAGGCATTTTGGGGTTTTATCACCAAATCAGACTTTTCAGAAGTAACAATAGATTGCACCGCCAAAATTTGAAGTGCAGGAACAGTACGTTCAATGCAGGAGTGTGACCAAGGAAAATGAATTACCACATTGTTTGTTTGACATGTTAAGTGCCTGTTCTGAATGTGGTTTGAGTCTTGATCTTTAGACTTCTAACCAGTTCCAGTACACCCTCTCCATGCCAAGTTTCAGATGTTCACATCTGACATGCTGGAGCTAACCCATCTGTATTTTCTGAACTCTCAGGTTAGGGTTTTTGTGTTTTATGGACTGATTACCTCCAGAGCCCCACTCAACAGTCCTCACACCCACAAGCACACAGGTAGTGATGCTACACATGTTTTACAGGCAGTCACCTAAGCTACACCAATGAGAGAAGGCGCGATAGAAAACATGACATCTTAATTCAGTATCTCCAGTGTCCCCGGAGTAACTCCTACCTTAGTAACACCCCTCTCTGTGTATAGTATTTTGAAGGACTTTCTAAAAGGGTAGCAGTACTTTAACGGAGCTGCCTTGGTAATTGGAGAAGGCAACTCAGCATTTAGGCTGAATATGGAATTACTGGTAAGGGTGATGACCCACCATGCTTAAAACAAAGTCACCTGCTGCCAGGCTCTGCTCTACATCTCACCTTAACCTCATCATCACTATGCCAATGGTCTCCCTCCACGCCTGCAGCCCTGTTTCAGTACCTGCTTAGAGGAACATGTGTCCTGCTGTAGACCTAGCATGGCCCACAACTCCTGCTTCTTCCAAAGGGGCTACTTCCCAAATAACCTGTAGAATAATGTAGCTCTTCATGGCCTGTTGGGCAGGAACAGCTGTCACTTGGCTGGCTAAATATCATGCAAAGACATTGACATAAGTGTCATAATACCCTGTATCTGAAGAATATGCTTCTAAAGTTCTAACTTTCTAAAGTCAGTGCCTCCTCCCCTTTGACAACGAAATGCTTTGCTACCCTACAGAGAAAATTGTCTCTCGAAGCTGTACTGCTCATTCCTTAGCGTAGGTTCCTGTTGCCTCTGACTGCTGTAAGAAAGAATAGAAGTGCACAAATGCTTAGCTTCCAATGATTAACTTTTCCCCATCTAAAATTTTTTTTTTTAATTATTTTTAATTTTTGTTGTTTTTTTTCCCTAACAATTTAAATGTACTGGGGGTTTATCCTGAGAATTTTAGAGCCTAAATTTCTGCTAACGCTGTTTTCAACACTGATACCAATGCCTGCTTGGAAAGCATGAGATAATGATCTTATTCTCATGGGAGTGACACATATTTATGCCTGTGAGCAAATAAGCTACTAACCTTGAAGCTGTGAAGCAAGACTTCCATCAAGAAACTTGCTAATGTAGTGGAAAATGCTTAACTACAGTCTGTCCTTTCCCAGATGAAGCTAATTTACAGCACAGTTCTGAAATACAATTTCAATATAAACCCTTGCTATTAATCAGAAAGAGAACATAATTGAGGAGTAAATGCAGAAAACCTTACTGAGTCATACCAAATACTGCTTTTGCTCTTCTACAGAACAGATCTGCAAGCAGAGAGCTCAGTGAAATAAACTGACAGTGTTGTTCATTGCTTTTAATTATAAATTAATTCCCAGTAGAAGGGAAAAAGCTGATCCTTCTGGATTGAATTAAACCAAACTAGGCTAAATTCCATTAAATGTACAACAGCTTTGCAATGGCAAAGAAATGACCTACTTAATAGATCTTTTCTGTTCCTAGGTTCTGTGCAAGGCTTAATTATGTTTCCCCTTGAAACAAGAGAAATTAAGGATTATGAATGTCATGGGGTTTTGGACTGATCTGACTTCATGGACTCAAGGGGAATATAACTGGAATATAGACAAATATAAATAGGAATGGTATGGAAATACATACAACAGGGATATAACTAGAATGGAAGACTGGTGCTTTCCCTCCCCATCCCCTCTCTGTCAGAGTGATTGTGTAAGACTGCGGCATCAGGCTGGTTCAGCAAAGGGCATCGTGCTGCCCGGCACGTCCCTGCCTTGGAAGGGCAGCACGTATCCAGGCACCTCCATGCTGGTGTGGATCTCCTTCCCTAGCACTCTCCTAAGACACTTTGCTGCTATAGATAGAGCAGTTACTGCCTTTCCCAAGAGATTTGTAAGATCTGAGCTGTACAGGGATGAGTAACTTGGACTTTCAGAAAATTCTTAGTGAGGAGTTTGAATAAAGTTAGACTGAAGTATTTATATAAAAAAGCTTAAATGAGCACAAAAAGCAAATCACACTCTGACCTCCACAGTCTGACCTCACAATCCAGCTTTTGGCAAGCAGCCAGCATGAAGAAATGGTTATGAAAAAAGGCAAAAGGAAAGACAGACGTTTTATAATTGTCCTCAGCTTTTGTGCCCCAAAAAGCAACAAGCTCCCAATAGCAAAACAGAGGCAGGGCCACAGAGTCAGTTTTTGAATGCATTGTTTCCAACTTTTAATCTCCAGTTTGGAAGAAATTTAGCAAGGGTGTCAAAACAAAAGCATCTTGCAGTCCTGTTAGTGCTTAGAGCTATAACCCTATTTAGTAAACGGACTCTTGGAGGAGGGGCTCTGCTTCCTTGAGCATATACTATGTGCACTTCCATCAGAAAATGCATTTGTTTCTTTCTTCATCAGTGAAAGTAAGGGGTTTCACCAAATAAATGTCTAGATCTTTATAGAGATCCTAGTTCTGAATTGATGGAAATCAGTTTTCAAAGTAATAAATCAGAGCCTTTATGAAATATCACTGCTTTTTACGTTATCTACCTCTATAATTAATATGCACAGTGCAAAATTATGTGGGATGCTTATGTAGTTAGGAAAATGCTTTCTTGGGCTGTTTTTTTATATATTAATATTTACAACTAGAGCTGCAAAATAAGATCTAAACCATTTAGTGATGGACTGCCTTTGTAAACAGCATACCTTTTGGTTGCCCCGAAACACTGCACAGCTCTTCTCCTCCCAGAATGACGTTGTCCAGCTCCTTAGCTGTAGTTAGAGAAGTTCATTGGAGGAATATGTTCCTTAGAGATTCTCCTTATTTCTGAGGCTCTTCCTCTTGGTTAAAGGTGGCTCAACAAGCTGGGCAGTTACCAAGTAAAGCAGCCCGCTGCACTCACGAGACTGTTTCATTCCTGGTGCCACCTGTTGGGGTCAGGGACCAAGATCAGGTGAGTTTCAAATTCTTATTGTGGCAAATGGCTCTTTAAAGCAATTTGTAAGAGAGAGGGGAAAATGAATCTTAGGGGAAGGAATTATGAACCTTCGACCACTTTCGAGCTAGCACATCCTTCTGGAACATTGCACACTTACAGATGCTCGTGATAAGGAAAGAGGTAGGGATGTCATGTCAGATGTTTTGACATTAAAATCAGAGAACGTTAGCAAGGGATAAACCGAGGTGAGGTTTTTGGGTTGTTAGGGTTGTCTCTTTTGGTTTTTACTTTCTGTTGTTGTTGTTGTTGTTTTAATGAGTAGCTAATTCTCAAGTCCCAAAAGGTTTAGATCTTACTTTGCAGTCCCCCCCAAAAAAAACATGTTTGGGGTAGAAAACTCTAGAGGAATGTCATAAATAATGATGAGTCACATGTTTGTTGTGGAAACTGGGGTCAGATGAGTAAAATAACCATTCTCTGTTCAGGGAGCACTTTGGAAAAGAAAGGCGGCAAGGAGTTTGTGGAAGCTGTCATTGAGCTCCGCAAAAAGAACGGGCCGTTGGACATAGCTGGAGGTGAGGATCTGCGCTCGGGAACATGCAGCCAAAACACACAGGCTCTGGCTTCACTGTCTGCAGCACTCAGACAGCAGAGCTCCTGCTAGCGCACTAATACAACACTTGGGATCCTGCTGTCTGCACACAGCTTTTATGGGTTACATGATACTTCTATTCTCCAAAGTTAATATACATCCATTGCATCTTAAGTCACCTTTACCAACGCATTAGGGAAAGTGGTGTAATATCCCAAGTGAGAGCAGTCTCTTAACGGGTACACACATACACAGTGAACACTGATTATTAGGAAAAGCAATTCATGAGACTCTTATTTTTCAGAACAGTTGAGTCCAACTCTGTTAAACATCTGCTTTGCTGAAATGCTGCCCACTTTCACTGAACTTAAGCACGTGCTTAAAGTTCAGCATCTGCTTGGGCACTTGGTTTAATCAGTGCCGAAATCATCACTATAAAAGCTTATGACTTTTTGATGCCTAGTTATCAAAATTTATGTAATATCTGAGAAAAATCTACTATATGAGTAATAAAGTGTGGTAACGGCGATATATAATTTTACACCATCTGTGAAATTGCTGATACATGTTGTTCATATAGAAGGCTGATTCTGCCATCTGTGTTTATGCTATAAAAATAAATACAGTGTGCACAGTTTTGTAAACGAATTCTAACTAAAGCTGAAGGGGAGATGTAAGGCTTCAGCTCTGACAGGAAAAATTACAACTGTTTACTTCTGGTGCTTAATACATTGAGTTGAGTTTTTTTCCTTGCTTTTTAAAATTTTTAATAAATTTTTCTTGGAATTCTTGTTCTGCAGAAGTTTGTAGAATCAGTTATTTTTTTCTTACTTCTGTACTATTCCTTATCAGCCCAGACCCAGCTGCTCACAAATAGGTTGCAAGTTGGAGAGAAAAGATCCCCCAGATCTGAGGGCTGCTTGGCGGTGTTACCTCATTGGGAGCTCTGTACTACATCAAGAGAAACTGGCTTGCAGGGACTTGCTGGAGAGCTCTAGAGAAGAGCTCCTGCACATCAGTTTCTCAGTCATATGGGTACCCAGTTTTCAGATTTCTCAGTTATATGGGTATCCCTTTAATCCACTAATAACCAGGATCCTTACCTGGAATGTAACTGTAACCAGCACAGAATGCGTCCATGCTTCTCTCTTTCTACAGCAGAAGCATAACTTAGTTCCCCTTTCAGAGCATTTGCATTTGTATTAAGGGACAACTGCTCTTGGTAATGAACAGTTGTCCTCAACAGCATCCTAATGAGTTAATTAATGACTGCTCCAGAAAACAGTCCCAGAGAAATAGTAAAGTTGGTGGTGTGTGTCAATACAGTGCTTTATTATTGCAGGATGAAGTTATTATCCACATTTCACATCTGACTAGAGATGCATCAGCTGCTTTTAATAGATTTTTTTCTTGGATTTATGATGTATTCTGAATCTGCCAACATTTTAGTTGCACATTATGACAAATTAACATTGTCTTACACTGAAGCTGTTCAACATGTTGGGGATCTGCAAACCCATCAGAACAGAAATGCTCATGCTTCCATTGTCCTTCAGAATGTACTCTTCTGATTCACCTGCAGTCACAATGCCATATGACAAAGTCTATTTTCTCTTTCCTGCAGCAGCTATGGGATAGTATCCATATGTGATGATTGCGCTCCAAGAGGTTTTTTTCTACTATACTTAAATAACAAAATGCTTCATAAACATTCCAGAATGGAGTGGAGGATTTCTGGCCTCTAAGCACCTTTACAAATATGGGTTTTTATTATTTTTTTTTTAAATTACTGATATTTTTACTATTGTTTTTGAAGACATAAGCTGCCATTTTATCCCTACACTTTTGTGGCCGTGTATAATTATATCCCAAAGCGTGTTAGGGCCCTGACTCATTGTGCAGGTTCAGTGTATGCTCTTGTGAGTAGTGTGGTTTCTTTTTCCATACAACTTAAACAAATTTTATTTAGCTGAAGGTCACACAAGTCTTTATATGACTGTCCAGCACCTTGATACTTAGTGTAGCTCTGCAATAAACTGAACCAAAGCAAGATCATCCCTTGAACAGGTTTAGCTTCTAAAAGATTACTGCCTTTTTCCTTACGCGTTACACAAGTTTGCACAAACCCCAATTTAAATGTTCCCTTTGATGTCAGCCATGAATTCTTGCTCTCTCGAAAATAAGCTCGATTAGAGCTATGATTTATAAATTACCACAGCAAAGTGCAGCTGGAAATGGAAAATACAAAGTCTCTGTAATCATGTTGTTATATTTTAAGGCTGTGTGATTTGTAATCTAAAACATTCACCGGGGCTAAAGGAATGTCTGTCAGTTGTTTGTGATTTTAATCACATTTGCACTCTTTTAATCCTAAGGAGAGGAAAGCAATTATGTTTCACTTTCGGTTTTTACTAGCTGTTGTCAGTGCTGGCCACGGATTGCCTGCAAAATTTGTGATCCACTGTAATAGCCCAGGTTGGGGCTCAGACAAATGCGAGGAGCTGCTGGAAAAGACGGTGAAGAACTGCTTGGCTCTGGCTGATGAAAAGAAGCTGAAATCAATCGCGTTTCCCTCAATTGGCAGTGGCAGGTAAGGCTGTTACACAAACCCTATGCCAAATAGGTCACATTTTCGGAGTGCCATCTCATATGTTGTAGTCCCTTCTCATGTACAAACCCATTGCTGCAATGCTGACTTTATTATTCTTCATTTAAATCCATTCCCTACGTGAAATGTTCCTTTCAGCTTGGTTCAAGCTGTGTGCGGAGCCTGCAGTATGAACACTAGTTCAGTTCTGGCAGGTCTCATAGTGATCCCTGCAGAATCCTAAAGCATGCAAGTAGATTAAACAGCATAAAATGAACTTCTAAAGAGGATAGTAAAAGAGGGGTTTTTTTCAGACAATTTGTTCGTGTAAATTGGGGATGTGGAGAAGGACATGAAGAAAAGGGGTCTGTTTTACCTAGTTTTAGTGCATAATTAAACCTACTGCAGTGTATGTCTTAGAGTGGCCAGAAGATGTGGATTAGTGTTCATTTAAGCAGCAAACCTGAAATGCCTTGATTCTCAAGATTTGGTCTTTGAAAGCCAAAGTCTAAAGTTAAGGTCCACTGGCTTTGTACAAGGTGTCAGTGCCTGTGGAGTCTGAATACAGGCTATGCTGTTAATCTGAGGCTCTTGGGTTTAGGGTGGGGAGGGAGGTTTAGAACATTTGGACCTTAGTGATGGCTTAGTATGAGGCCAATTCTAGGCTGAACAACATGGTTGTGTATTTAACTCTGAACAACTGCCCCCTTTGAATTTGCCATGGAAGAAGTTGGATGAGGTACAGGAAGAATATTGTTCCCATTGTTCCGTGTTGCAACACTAGATTAATTCCTGCCTGTTCTGTGGGTTAGAACAGAAAGCACTATTTGAGCTGTTGGGTGAATAACAATAAAGAAGTAGACGTTTCATATAATAAATAAGGATAATAAATTTAAGCAACTTGTGTGAGTGAAAGCTCCAAATAAGGTTAATTTGCATGACAGGCTTTTTAAGAGGATAACAGGAGCAAACTTTGTGCAACAGTAGAGGAATACAGCAGAGGGTTTGTACTAACCTGTTGAATTAGCTGTGAGGTTCATGGGCTAGTCAGTACAAAGAGAAGCTTTGAATTGCTTTTGGGAGAAACTCTATTCCTCCACAGCCTGTAGAGCAACTATGGAATTGGTTATCTAAAAGCAAGGCTATGTAAAGTATCATCTTCCCTGTTTTTCCTGGAATGCTCCCGGGGAAGAATCATTCCCAACCCTCATTGTGAAGGAGTTGATTGGTATTGGAAGATGATGAAACCCTGAACAATCATTAGATTCACATTCTGTTATGAAACCTGATTACTGACAGGCAAGATCTGAGGCTAAGTCCTCCACTTGGCATGTGCACATCGTTCTCGCTCAAGCCAGCTGAAGTGGTGCTTTTAAACGATGGAGAGGAATCAAAAAGCCTTGAGAAATATATGAGGTTGTGTATTTTCTTTTTCCTCTTAATTAGAGATACTCAAGCATAGATTAAATTTGGAGAGAACATAATATATTCTGACAATGCTCTTTTACTTGTCTTTATGAAGTCAGAAGCATTAAAAAAAAAAGTCAAGCTTTTAAAGACAGCAAATGCCAAAGACACCACATGTATGCAGCTGCTCTCATACAGACATCTGTCAAGCAGACATCACCCAATAAACCCACATAAACAGTTTCATTCTCTTTTATAGTTGAGGAATGGGATTACATGAGGGCAGTTCAAATAAATCACAGGGGGAAATAAAATCACATACTTGTAGCATTCAGTGGGCCAGATGCTCAGCTACGGCCAACTTGTGGAAAGCACAAGTTGGGTGCGGTGCAGAGGTAGCCTGGAGTTCAGTCTGGTAGGGCCAGCAGGAGAAAAGGGAGAGTTAGGGATTGAATGTAAAACCATCCTTGGAGTAGGGATTTCATCCTGAGGCTCTGACTTTGATCTGAATTGACGCTAGCTTGGTAAAGCCTCAGACTGCCTTTTCACAGGAATTTAATTCAGACCACTAGATCAATGCAAGAGGCTTCTGTTCCTTGCAGCCCACACATGGCCACATGGTCAGCTCCTTCCTTCTCATTTTTCTACTCTCACCTTTCTTTTGGGAACATGGTTCTAAACAGTTTACATTGTTGGCTGCCCCATGTGCATGCCTCCCTCTAACCAGGCTGCTGTTCTGTCACTTGCCCTGAGGTGACCACCCTGCTGAAGTGGCAGTTGTATGACTCCAGTATCACCCCTGAGTGATTCAATAGCAGTGCATACCCTGATTTTGATGCTGGCCTGCATGACAATTCCTGCTCAGGAGCAAAATTCCTTAAAGATCTGTTCAATATATGCCAGGATACAGGATTCACAAGTAACTAGCAAGCAATCAGCTGTGGAGGCATGCTGAGTCTGTGTCTTGTTCTCTAGGTAAGCTGATAGTAGGAAGCAGCTCCTATGTCAAAACTATGCTCTCAGCTGATTAACTTGTCACCCAGCTGATTTTCCCTGACCAGCTCATTTGGCTTCAGAATAGTACAAGGGTTTTTCACAATGCCTTTTGCCTTTCTTTTTTTTCCCCTTCTTCAGTAAAAGAAGAAAAATGGTCATTTTTCAGAAGAGAAAGAAACAGCATGAGCTATTTCATGCCATCATTTTTGAAATATAACAAGCATTATCTTCAGGCAGCAGGTATAATATCACATTATGGGCAACACTACTACAGTGTTGCTCTCGGAGTATATTTTATGGTAATGTGCAGTAAGTGGGCCGTGACACAGTTGCCTTTCTCATTTTGTGTCTTGCAGCATGTAATAACAAGGAGAATACAACAGCATTTATGATCAGTGTGGTGCTTCAGTGAGCAAATGCTAAGCGATGTGGTGCCTGTTAGTGCCGGAGGTGGATTTAGCCCAGCTTCTTGGAATTACTGAGGAAACTGAGAAACTCAGCCACTTGTGTAATCTGGGACTTAGTAGTAGTGTTAATACTACATGCTTTATAATGGGGAGTATTGACCATCATGGATCTGCAAGTGTATGAGGAGCCAGGTGATGTGCAACGAGCTCATTCCAATTCTGTTTGGGTCCCACTCATAACAACAGTGATTGTGTCCCATCTCCTTCAGGCTGGTTACTGCAGTGTGCTTCACTGTGGTTTAGGGAGTGCTTGGACTTGGGCTACAGTGAAACCCCAGTCAGTGGGCAGCAGTACTTCATGAGTAATGCAGCAGCAGAGCTTTGGCCTCATTCAGTGTAGTTACCAGGAGTTTGCCATGACCTATAAAACTTACAGTTCTAGCCATGGCTTCGTTCAGACCGTTCTACTTGTGCTTGACCTATTCTAAGATTAGATGAAACTTTTGGACAAGGGCTGCTGGGTATAAATGTGAAAAAGCTTGTGAGAAGGGGTCCCAGATTGGGCAGTGAGCTTTGAAATTCAGTCATGCAGAGTTTTGTCTGCTGGGAAAGCAGCAAGGATTGTTCTGTTTGTCTGTGGATTCTCTAGGAGGAGGCAGGAGCTGGAGGAGTAAAAGGAGGAGTAGAAAGACCTCTGATTTTCAGATCTCTGAGCTGATACCAAGCAAATGTCTTTCAAGATATTTTTCTTAGGACTGCACTTACATTGAATCAGCCTGTAATTAAAAAGGATGTAAGGAGTGTTGGAAGTGCTGCTGAGGCTGGCTCTGAAAAGCCACCAACTCCCTTAGGCCAAGACCTGACTCAGTTATTTCAGCTTCCCAAGCCCAGTCAAGTTAGACTTGATCCCATGCAGACAAGGCTTGTTGTGACCCAGGAGGGTCTCCCCATCATCAGCCTCCTTTACTTGTCCTACCACATCTGAAGTGATCACAGTGCTGCTGGAGTTGTTTCTTGCTACCAAACTACTAGAACTCATTCTCTTTTCCTTTCCAGTCTGCAGCAAGGCTGTACAAGTAACTTTTAAAATTTTATGCTCTATTATTAACCATTAGCAGGGGTAAAACCATTTGTACTCTGTGTCTTTTCATGCTCCATTTTCTCTATCAAGTTCTCTGTCCCTTCTTATTCTTCTTTAATGGTTGGTTTGTTTGCAGGACAGGTTTGACTCTGCAACTCTGTGATATATGCTGCTTCCTGACCCCTTCAGGCTCTTGGTTTTCTTGTCTGTACAATGAGAATAATTGACCCATCAGATACTGTAAGGTTCAACCCATTAAAGTGTGTAGATTCTGTATCCATATTTTAGGAATTTTGAATATTTTAAGTCTTGCCTAAACAAACAATTTTGCAGCTTCTAATTCAGGCTGTAACCACTGGGCCTTGCGCTGGTATTTACCTGTCACATTACCTGCAACGTTGCACCATCCAAAGCTGGAACAGCAAGTCTTGATTTTCCTTTCTTGTTTTTGTCTCTCCTAGGAATGGCTTCCCAAAGCAAACGGCTGCTCAGCTGATCTTGAAAGCCATCTCCAGCTACTTTGTGTCAACAATGTCCTCTTCAATCAAGACTGTGTACTTTGTGCTCTTTGACAGCGAGAGTATAGGGATCTACGTGCAGGAAATGGCCAAACTAGATGCCAACTAAGCCTGGAAAGCTGCAGTACCAGCCCCCTTCTTCTAGCCCTCATCCTCCCCAAATCCTTAACTCATTGTGGAGCAGAGCACCCCTTATTTTAAATTTTGCTCATCTAGGGGAATAAAGGTGGATTTTTGTTGGTTTTTTGTTTTGTTTGGGGGTTTTTTTGTTTGTTTTTACTTTCTAAACTGTTTTCTGTTGGCACTGATAGTTGGCATTACTGCTGTTAATGCACTGTATACCAGGCATTGTCTGACCTTAGTGTAATCTAGGAGATTTTATAGTTTTATTTTAATGAAGTCTGGATTGAGGCAGAAAGCTGTTAGGAGTATGTAGTCTTTTACTTGTGAAAGAAACAGGCCAACCCTATTTTGTAACTGTGTTGTGGTGCTTTATCGATACATCGAGTGGCGTTCATTTTTTAAAAGAACAGATGCTATAAACCTAATTTGTGTTTGTTTATTGTCTTAATGAGAAACCTGGAAGAAAAAAAAACCCAGATACAGAAACCCTGTTGTCCTTAATTATATTTACAATTTTGAGACTGTGTGAATTGATTTAGTAAAATGTTTGAACTGGTGCTGGTGGTGTACTTGGATTAATTTTGACCTTAAGCCTTTGTCTTCTAAGTCATGGATAGTTAGTTCTGAGAGGGACAGATCAGAACTGGTGGCCTGGAAACTTGTGCGATGCTGAGCCTCTTGCCTGTGCTGGCTGGACATGAGTGCTCAGAGATGTGCTGGGTCAGGGCTTTTTCCACTTGGTGCTTTGGATCCTTCTGTTCAGCATCTGACGTAAGTGGTGGTTTAGTTTAGGAAGTCAAAGCCTTTTAACCCAAGCAAGGCCTAAGATATTTTTAACTAGTTCCAGCCATTTAATATTGGCCTGTTTGAAGCCATATTCATTTTTCCAAACATTTATGAGCCCAGTTTGTATTGGTTGCCATATCATTTGCACAGCTGAAATCCATACCAACATAAACCCTTACAGCAGCCACTTAGTTTTGTGAGAAAGAAGAGGTTGCACTTCCAAAAGCCATTGCCTGGGAGTGCTCACTCCAAGAAGGAAGCTCTTCCTTTGAAGTCTTTAGCCTGCTTTTGAGGTAGGAGGCACACATTTTCCATCTCTGTGGAAAACTTCAGTCACTGATGAAAGAGACTGAGTGGACCAAATCCAACTGGCTATTCAGTCAGCTCAGGAATACCAAATACTAAAGATACATAGCTTAAGGACTTCAGTTTAATTTTGAAGTGTGTTACTGCAGTGGCATGGATTCTTGTGAGGAAACCCAAAACTGCACTTCCCCCAGGTCGCACTAGGTGTCACTGAGAGGATTGGAAAACAGAATAAAGCACAAATGAGCAGGTACCTGCGGGAACACTTGGTGGGAGAAGGGCCCTAATCTTTTCAGCACAGAAGGGGATTTTTAACACAGAAGGAACATGCACATCAAAATGTGTGTACAGGTGACAGCTTCTCGATCTCTTTGCACTCTCGAGTTTACTGTACAACTAGTATATAACCCTGTGCAACCAAAATCAGTTAGCAAAGGTTCTCTACAACACCTTGAACAAGGAAGATGCTTCACTGCCATCCCATGGTGGGCCAGGCCACAGCCCGAGCACTTCCAGGAAGTCTCTCTTCCCATTCTAACTGGTAACTATGGACCACGTTTTGCTCCTGTGCACAATCACTGTACACAGAGGGTGAGCTGGTCTGGCCCAGCCTCTCCATCAGTATTCACCCACCTTTCCCACAGCCTGAAGAACATTGCTCTCAGGTCCTCAGATCCAGTAGGCTCTGTCAAGAAAGACAGAGATCCCAGAACCCACTCGAACTCAGCCACACAGGGCAGCCCACAGAAGTTATGGCATATATTCAAGAGCCTGAAAAAGGCCATGTCATATTACATGCATAACAAGGAAAACAAGAGAAGGAATTCCTGCTAACACGCACTGCAGCCAGGATAACATTGCTTTGCGAAGTTCCCTTGCATTTTGCTTGTTATAAACAAGATAAATGTGCAGGCTCCATTTGCAATAAAATAAACTAATTGCACTTTGGGATTGCCACATATGGCAAAATCCCAGTTAAAATGCCTTTATAGCTCATTCTCTTACTCAGAAGTCCATTATGGATCTTACCTGAAAATAATAGTTCAAATGGACATTCTTTAACTATTTCAATACTTTAAAAGGTTAAAAGCAGTTTATGGCCAACGGCATTTTCAACTCAGTTTCAAATCCTGCTCTCACCACTCCCCTGCTTCTAGTTAACTGCCTTTTTCCACAGTACAAAAATTCATTGTAATGCTGTCCTTAGGGTGCACCAAATTGGGTAACTTTAGAAGCTCCCTCTGATTTTACAGCCCATCATCCTCCTGAAGCTTCCCTCACCCCGAGCTGTCAGCCTGTGTGAGATGTGTAATTACCCTGCCCTGTTCATGGCCTGGTTGCCAGGCTGGATGTAGCTGCAATTAGCCCCCAGAAGAAGCCTGGCTGTGCCCCAGAGAGGAAGCAAGCAAAAACACAAGTTTGGGGGTCATTTCCCCCCCTAAAGGAGAGAGCTAATAACCATGCTGTAGCTCTCTGAATCCTTTTTCCCCTGAAGTCCTTTCTTTAATCCTGAAAATGGGAGCAATGAACAACATTTGTGTAACCTTTACTTGCCTGAAATGCTTTAGGAAGGGCAGATTATTTGCTAGCAGTAGTGCTGATGCATCTCCTGCCTGGTTAGTGTGCTGGTAGACAGGTGAGACTTTCAGCCTCATGTTACATCCCACTGAAACCAGCCCTCCAGACTTCACAATTCATTTAAGGTACAGTAACAAATCCCACTGCATTTCCTTCAGCTCCTCACTGGATGTCAACCTTTTGGATGATGAGCTTTGCTCTTAATTATCCTAGCAGTTTAAAGCTGATGATAATATGTACCATTGAAGACTTAAGACTCCAAGCCCATTGTGAGGACTGCAGGGCAGTGCTGCTGGTTGCTGCCTGCTCATCTGAAAGGATGGGGCAATGAATGCCCCAGGCCACAAACAGGGATTGGAACTGGGAAGAGTCTTAGCCACACTTCCATAGCTCCTGTTGGAGTTAATCCTTGCTTGGCCACCTACTTGTGCTGATGTAACCCTGAATTTGCCAAACTGCTAAATCTGAACATCTGGTGACAGTGGTGGGTTTTATGATGCTCCATTTTGCTGGTTATTTCCAGATGATTCGGATTTCCATGTGCTACATGTACATTTTCAAAGAAATACCTGCAGCTTTAAACAGCATTATAACCTCAGACATCATCTACAAGACACACAGGACATTCCAGGCCCACGTTCGGTTGCTCCTGCACTGTTTTTCCCCAGGTATTGATCACTCTTCCCACCAACTAATTAGTGCTCTGATCACCTACTGCATGATCTCCCTGCTATAAAGTACAAGGGCATCACAGAGGCTCCCTCAACTATCACCCCGCAGAAATACATCACACATCACAGCAATGATGGGGCAACATCACAACATTTGTTCTCCAGAGATTCATCACAAATGCTTCCATGTACAAGATATCATAATTATAAAGTGTCATCCAAGGGCTCATTAGGAGCAGCATCAATGTAATTATAATATGGGTATTAAGAGCTAGGAAAGAGAGCTTGTAACCTTTCAGCCTCCAAATGTACTAAGGAAGAGCCAAAGAGCTGGGTTTCTGTACGAGTGTGAGAAAGAGAATCAGGCTCATTAGGTGCAAGCAAAACAGTTTTAGAAATGCCTTTTCCAGTAAAAAGGGGAATTGGGAACTTTTCTATTTGTAAACTCTGCAAAAAACAGAGTACATGCATGCAATAACCTGACAGATTAAGAAATCAAAGTACCCCAAAGGGAAAAACAACAGCACAGACAAACATCAGTACCATACACAGCCTGAAACAGCATTAAACCAAACAGGCACAAGTCTGCAGAACAACATGGTTCTGATTTCCCAGCACTCATTAACACCATGTTCTTGTGAGCTCCCTTCCCCTTGATCCTAGCTAAAATCAGGTTTTCTAGCCCGAAAAATATCCCACTGACAGGAGCTGCAGGTGCCCGGGTACCTGAGGCTCAGGTCTGCAGCTGGTGGTAACCAGCCACATACTCTGCTCTGCAATGGTTTTACGAATGACAGTAATACCCAAAGTTGTAACAGCAACTCGGAGGGAGCAGCGTAATTGATAGGTCTGAAGAGTGCAGGTAAGTAGAAGGATTGTTTCTCTATCCCTGGCAGGAAACCCAAGGGAAGCCGGGCTATTGCACACTGACTAAAGCGCTTGAAAATTGCCACCGATTCCTTCTCGTGTAGAGTTCTTCAGAGATTTAGTTCATTCCTTCATAGAATCCTACTTAATGCCTCCACAACTCATGTTTAACCATTATCACTAGCAACCTGCTCATAAATGCTTCTTCCTTGTCAGACTCCACGAGCAGGAATCAAGGGCACAGGATGCCACTGGTTCCAAATGCGGAGGAAGGAGCGACAACGCTTCCCAGCGTAGCCTGTGAAATCCCAACTCTTCCACACTTTTCTACCAGCCTGGTTAACAGCAGAAATGTGATATTCTTGTACCTCGAAATGACTAGAGCCTTCTTCGGCTTAGGAGAATAAATTAAAGTTGAGCCAAAGTATGCCTCAGCTGCAGCAATGGGCAGATTGATTTGCTTTCCATCTGGGAGATTAAATTCCACTGCCAAAAAAATGGCACCAGCATAATTAGCTGTCAGTCAAGTTGCAAAGAGACAGACTATGTGGGATAATTGAAAGCCCTGCAGCTTCTCATTACATACTACAGTAGCCCTATTTGCAAGTTTCCACCTTGAGGAGGTTCTCCAAACATGGTCAGGATCGTACGTATTCCTCCTGGCACATTCCTCTGAAGTGAAACAGGAGTATTGTGCAGGGATGGATTAATTCTAAGTAACTTTCACTTAACCTAAGTTGCTTATAATATATTTGTCAACAGCCCCTGACAGCTCCACTAGGCTTTAATTGCCAGCAAATCCAAACAGCAGGAAGGAAATGGTAGAGTCTTCAACCCCAGTTATACCCAGGAGACACCTTTACAGGCATGAAATCACCTCCCTCCTTTCTTCTCTCTCCAGGCACTATCCTTCCCCTGTGAATTCTCTTATTCAGCAAATTGCAATTCATAATGAAGCTATCAGTGTGCCATATTACAAACATGTATGTTTCATAAAATAATCTACTCTTTTCCCTTCCTCATTTCACAAGGCCTAAGCCTGCCTCAGCTATTGCTAAGCACACAGGAAAGTTTAGGAGAAACAAGTAGTCCTGATGACTGGCCCAAGCCTTGCTGAAGGCTGTGGGGTCATACTGGAAATGGGGCAAAAGGCAAAATACTTTACAGCTTTCATCCTAAAACCATAGAGAATATCATAGAACAGTTTGGGTTGGAAAGGACCTTAAAGCTCATCCAGCTCCAACCCCCTGCCACGGGCAGGGACACCTTCCACTAGAGCAGGTTGCTCCAAGCCCCTGTGTCCAACCTGGCCTTGAACACTGCCAGGGATGGGGCTGCCGCAGCTTCTCCGGGCACCCTGTGCCGGCACCTCAGCACCCTCACAGTGAGGATCCTCTTCCTAATAAACCAGCAATCTAGATCTTTTTCCCAAGTAACTTTCTCACCAACAAACCAAGGAGAATCAGGTCCATCCGCTCACCAGTTCCGTTTTTAAACAGAAATCAATCACTGCCATCCCCAGACCAACGCCTCGGCCATCCTCTGCTGTGCAGGGGAGGATGCAACCGGAGCACTCACCCTCCAGCTGTGTTACCTGACCACATCTGCACTGATGTGTGCAGGTGACCCGAAGTGGGAGGGAATGGGGGAGGCTTTGTGCACTTCGCCTGTTTTGGCAGCTTCGACGTTCTCCAAACCGGGAAAGTTACTGCTTCCCACAGAAGAGGGAGCCAGTGTCACACCTCCCGCATGGCTCCGAAACCTCCGAGCTAATAAAGCCCAGCCTAATACACTAATAACTCTTCTTTAAACCGGAGCTTTCATTATAAAGTGTAATTTATGTTCACCTTTAAGAGCACCACAACCCTGAGCCCTCTCACAGGCACAGATTTGCCTCTTGCCTCCCTGCAGCACTTCCTCGAAGCTGGGAGTGTTTCCAGACCCAACGGGACTCACTGGTGTGAACTGGGAGCCAAACTGGGAACAGAACAAGCGGTTCATAAGATGACTAAAGCCGGAGTAACCAGCTCACTGCTGTGATGTGGTAGGAGACTGGCTTGGCACAAAAGAGGCAGCAGAAAATGGTGTGAAACTCTTCCTGCTTATTCGGGCTCCATCAGAAATACAAACAGGCCAATCTACTCTATCTAAAGGGAGCAAGTCAGGATTTAGTGCACAGCCAGGTCTCACACTGGCTTATCCTCATGTATGTCAGGAATGGGAAAGTTGCCCCTCGTGCCTGTGCACAATGCCCCTTTCTGATTTATTAGACAGTCCCCCTTTTTTGCCTCAATTACTTACTTCAAAAGGGGGTGGAAATGGGACATTCCTCACCCTAATACTAAATGCATGTAGTCAATAAAAGAGAAAAAACACTGAAAAATATTTAAAGGGAGGGTGCTTAAGTTACTGCAGCCCTTGGGAGCATTAATGTATGTGCCAACAAGTTACTGTATGTGGCTTTAACATGCTTATTTATTCTGCCCTGCAATAAAACCCTGTTTTAAATAGTGCCAAAACCTGTTTGCCATGGCAACCCCTCATCCCACATGTGTTCCAGTAGTACTTACCAGCACCTTCTTAAAGAGAAACACACAGCAGGATGAATGGCTCATGACCTGTGGGGCATTTCACAATGTTTTAAGCACCCAAGTAAATATTACCTTGGACTGAAACGTTTCTTCCAGGTATTTTTTCCATTCTTGAGCAGCTCTTTAAGCAATGAAGCGAAGCTTGTTCCTTGCTTTCTGCTCTCCAAGTGGGGCTCTAATGACTTGGACAAAGCACAGAGCCTGGTTTCTACCTGGCAGGTCTCAGGTGGTGCCTGTTGGTTGGGAAGCATGGTAGGAATCAGCTGGTCTCCCGTGGTTTCAAGTGCACTGCAGCTGTTCACAGTGTCATTAGTCATCCTTTGCACTGACACAGGAGAAGAGATTCTTTCCCTTCTCCCATCTGCACAAAATGTTTGCTCAGTCTAGCCACTGGCCTTTAAATCCAAGTGGGCACATGTCCATAGTAAAAAACACATAATACTGATGTTATTCTTACAGTTCTGCAAGCGCCCAGCCCAGGAAAGGGTTTCATTCTGCCTTCTTTTTCCACTGCTCAATTTACTGCTGTGCCTTAAAAAGCCTGGGGAGATACATCCACGGATCCCAGCAGCAAACTGCATTGAGTGGAATAGGTGTGGGTTAGACTGCTGATCTTCCAGCATCAGGGCTCTGCAGTGTGGGAATCCCTGGAGGAAGCCAGGTTCCTTGGATTGTTCCCCTCTGGGCTGTCTGACCGCAGCTCAGCTAGACACAGCACTAAGTGAAGGACCAGTTCCTCAGCCTTTCCGGGTACAAATTCCCAGTGGCTCACCAAGCAAAGCCTGATTGATGGTGGCCATTTCTTTTATTATCCTTGGCTCTGTTTGTTCTGCCAATGCATCTGCTGCACACAAGCAGTGGAAGGAGCAGCCAGGCAGGTTCTGCCCAAGGAGTGGGGTTGCCTCCAGGAAGACTTAATCACCAGGAGTTACCCATCCACCCTTCCCTCCTGCCTGCCTTCTCCCATCTCCTTTTGTGGGTTTCACACTCCTTCCCTTCCCTTTCTGTTGCAAAGAACGTTGTATTTCCCAAATTCATCACAGCTCTGTACACAACAATGCTGCACCTTTACTCGCTGGCTTTGGAGAGGGCAGTGCCAGCCCAGCATTCCGCAGACAATCAGGAATTGCTGGTGGAGCTTCCAGGACAGCTGCAAGAAGCCCACACACCAACACAGCCCCCAAAAGCCCTCCCAGCCCCCAAGGAGCATTCCTAGGAATACCCCACCACCACCGGAGGCACTGCCTAGGTGTGAGTCCATGCTTGGGACATCTGAGGACATGGCCATGGACTCTACTAATAAGATTGCTAAGAGAGAAATTAGAGATACTTTAGTCCTCTGACATCATATAGAATCATTTAGATTGGAAAAGACCTTTAAGATAGAGTCCAGCCATTAATCAAACACTGCCAAGTCCACCACTAAATATCATTAATTTCTCCACAAGAAAGTTCAGTTTAACCCTTACCAAAAGGAATCTCTGAACATCATCAGCCTCTCCTGGGCCACGCACTTTGCCTAGAGCTGATAGACTCCCCTCACTCCATCACCCAGCTAAATCCCTGTCCCAGGCCCTGCTGCAGGCTGTGGTGGGAGGGAGAGGGCTGCTCCCAAGGCACAAGGAACATGACCAGAAGGAGTTGCAGAGACATTCCTTCTTGTAGCCAGGTCTAGAGAAGAGCTCTCCAACACCCCAGAAAGAAACCCTAGAAAGCACCAAAACAGTTGTTTTAAAAATAAATAGATGTATATTAAGCAAGAAAACAGTGTATTCTTAATGCTCCATTATTAACGGTGCTCAGAAAAGGATTTTCTGCTTTGCTGGAGCATGTAACAGGCTTAAATAAGAACCCCTATCAGAATATAGCTTCATAATTATGCAGATAGCGTTTTGTTCTTGTAATGACAACATAAGTGCTCACAAACTGCAGTGGTTACTCATGTCTGTAACAGAGATGTCTCTCAGCCTGCATTTCAATAAAGACCACAAGCGCATCACCTTGATGAGCTTCTAACCACTTAAGACTCCACGCATTTAATAGTGTTGTCCTATTGTTTTTAGGGAGGCTTTCAGCTACTGGCTCCTGGCAGCATTCCTGAAGCAGTTGTGCCAGGGATGGATGCTGATTTCCTAACAGCCTTGTGCTATTATTTAACCACTTCAGCACTAGCTCAGGTGCTTCTTTTTGATGCTCAGTGAAGCCTGTAGAAAGCACTATCATGGGGGCTGCATTCAAACAATGCAGTTTTGCTCTTTGACTCCCAAAAAATCAATACCACCCCTAGAAAAACATGGAGAGGAATTATCCTGCTTGTTTTCCTTCATTTCTCAGTGCAGATCATGTTTGTGATCTCAGAAACCAGCACAGAATACAAACACAGCACTCGCATGCCTGCAATAAGTGACAGGACAACTCAAGATTCCCAAGCGTGCAGAACTAAGACATAGCAGCTCTGTACAGTAGGTAATTCCTTCTGGGAAGCTGTGACCTGCTTCTGTGCTATTGCAGCAAATGTGTGTTTTACTGCTCTGGCAGTGGGATCGATCCCTTCCCCAGGAAGCACTGTAAACAGATCCATTCCTCACTGGAGAGCTGTCTGCGGATAACTCCGTGTGAGTTCAAGTTTCTGCTGAAATGTCCTATTATGAACACTTCTGTCATGTCTTACAGCTTCCCAAATCCCAACTGGAAAACATCTTGATTTTCTACCAGTGTCATCAGTTTAGAAGAACATATAAAGTTAAGTTTATTAGGCTGCAATTTTGCAGTGCATTTGCAAAACTCAGAAAATATGTTAATGTGTTACTCCTCCTAAAAGCAGGCATTGAAAACACACAGATCTACTTGTGCATGTGTTTACAATTATATCTGTACATTACTGTCTCCAAATAGCTGTTAGAAACATTTCCAAGCTAGTGTGTGTATGTTTAGTTTTACTCAAGTTCCTATAAATGCATAAGAAATCTCTGCTGCCTAGAGACTTTTGCAAACAGAGTTTTAACTGGACTCAAGTATCACAAGTGATAGCTATTACTGCATCCTCCTCACCTATTCCATCATAACTTGGAGGCATCACAGTGTTTTGTGTCATTACATAGCACTGGAGGCATGAAAACTCACCAGACTGATTAGCATCCTAGAGTTTCTCACACTAAAGCACCTAATCCATTGGGAAGGACTGTTAGGTCTCGGCTGATCATTCATTTGTCTCATTGAAACCCTATGACTCCATTTTAAGAGCTTTTTTATAGACTCGTATAAAGGAGAAAGTGAACTTTTTAACATGCTTGCACTCCACTAAGTCAATACACATAAAAATAACTACAACTGGGGTTCCTACATGGATATGTGGCCCAGAAGTGCTAAGCTGGTAAAGAGATACAGCTACTAGTTAGGGAAGAGATCAGCTTTTTGATTTCCTTTTATTCCCTTTGCTAACTTCTTCCTAGAGAAGTGAGAGGAATCCAGGAATGTGACAGTAGGATGAGCCACATCCCAGAAAGGTGTTTTACCCACTCAATTCATATGTGAATGTGTTTTCCCCTAAGTTATTCTCTTGGAATAGTCCATGTTACTCTGATTATTTTGCTGTTGCCTATCCATCTTTTGAATGCCAGTCCAAACCCAACAGCATCTATCAGGATTCCCACCACAGTCATTACTGTCTTTATAGAACCTTATATGCAACTTAAACAAGCAGCCTCTGTCCCAACATGTTTATATTGGAGCACTTTGCCCCATTACCCAGCAGGTTGGCCACAGAACAGGTAAGGATTAAGGATACATTTCTCCTACACTAAGGCCTAGCACACTTGGGGATCCTGCTGCCTACATACCTAATGATAGTTTGTAAAACACAGTGGAATGTTTGACCATCCTATTTACTGTGTGTGTTACAGAGCATCCCCGTCTCCCCAGCATCTCTGGTACTTGTTCAGATCCTTCCCACATCAGTACAGAGTCACGCAAGAGACTAAAATCAAGCTCTCTCCATTGGTGATGCTGGAGGCATTTGCCCCCACCTCTAATGCCTGTGAGATGGTAAAAGAGACTTAGATGAAGCAAGACAAAGAATCTCAGCAGCTGCAAGTGTAACGAACAAAAGGGGCATGTTTTTAACTAGAAGCCATCAGTCCAGCTATCAACTGTGCTTTGCCCCAAAAGCAAATTTTTATTAAGCTCTGAAATAGCTTCTAAATCTGAAACTTTAAAGGCATTTTTCTGCTTAAAATGGCAGAGCTTTATTGAAAGCTAATGTTAAAGCAAGAGTTTTGCCAAGAGAATCACCGAGATGAAAACTGTTATTAATTATCATTTAAACATCTACATCTTCAACAGTCTTTCAAGAACTGTCTGAAGTTGTACAGCCAGGATCTCCTAGTCAGATGGCCAAAGAACTGGCATCAGTTAGCCTTTCCCACAGATGATTATTACCTCCTTCAGAGTCTGTAACTTCCAAAGTGTCCACATCACTGAAAATGTTAAAGAAAAAAGGTTTGATGCAAAGTTAATGCCATTAATACAGCCCCGTTGATTTCTCAGTTTGCAGGATCCCAAGTGGCATTTGGTAAGTAATGGAGTATAGAAAAGCTTACAGGACAGCCAGGAGCTATTGTCTCAGGCCACGTAAATCAATGCAGTTCACTGTCTTTACGTCTGCAGAGCATTTTGCTTCCTAAAATCCAGAGCTGATCTGTGCAGCTGGAAGTGGGAACTGAGGGGAGGTGACAGCACAGTCAAGCAGTGGATTTGCCAAGCAGCATAATTTGGTCAGAAAAGGGGAAATCTCAGGATTTTAGTCATCCTTCACAACAGTAAATCCCACACCCCTACAAGCAGTTCCTGGTGGTTGTCATCCACTGACACCACAGAGCCAGCTGCTGGGGTGTGTTCATCAAGCAGGAGAGAAGGGATCAAAGCGGACCTAGCACAAGGAAGAATCCTCCTCCGTTTCCAGCTTCCTCAGCAAAGCAGTGACCTCACCACAAGCCAATGGGAATTAGCCAAAAATCTTTGGATATTCCAAAGTATCCAAAGGTAAGGTAAGGTTAGGACCTCTCTTGTGCTGCCTTCTTCAGCCCAGTCACCTCCCCACCTCCAGCTATGTTTTAATAGAACTCTAGAATAAAACCCAGGCCTTGAGATGGTGCATCCCACAGACCCAGAGCACATGGACCCATCTTCTGTATCCAGATCTGAGACACTGAGCTGTGTTCTCTGCACAGTTTCTTTCAGCTCTCATTCACACCTCGTCATCATCCTCCCTCAGCTGTGGATAGCCCTGTGGAAATGAGCCTGCAGTGAAGCAGGGTCCTGGGACATTGCATGGCACATTCCTCCAAGCTTTCCTGCCCTTTTCTCTTCCCCAGCATTTCTATAATGTCCCTTTTAATGTAGGCACATTTGGGATGAGATGTGATCTCAACATTAGATCAAGAGCATAATTTGGCTTTGACAAGGAGCTGACTTTTGCCAGGAGCAGTTGGAACAGTTCTAGACAAGGTAATTTTGAATTGCAGAAGAACTTGGAAGTGAAACAGTAAAATAGAAACAGTGAGAGGAACAGAGACATGAAAGAATGAATGAGCAACAAGGAGGAAGAGAAAACAGATGAAAGTATGAAATCAGAAAGAAAAACCAGGGGTAGGTGTAGAGAGATCCAGAAAGCCATTATATTCAGAATAAAGAGAAACCCTCACATCAGCTCCCACAATCAAAGGGGAGGTTGTGAACTGTCTTAGATGGTGTTTCAGCTTTCAGCTGAAACCTTCCTAAGTTGTTTATTCTGTTTCATTGGAGAGCACACATATGAGCCCAAGCCCTCTGAAGGGTGGTGAAAGCCACAGAAACCCCAGCCATCACCCAGCATCATCTGTTCCTAGAAACTCTGTTCTAGGCTGTTATTTATCTGACCAAAGAGTTGAGAACATTTAAACCAGAGGGAACCACAGGCAAGAGAAAACGCTTATTAAAAAACAGCCTCAAATTATAGGTATAATTTGATACTGTGTTTTTAAAGCTACACAGCAATAATTCAACTCTCTCAATAGAGCCAGGTTATGCTGTTTGGCATAACACCCTGGACAAAGGCAATGTTTCCATAGGGGAGATTTTCTGATCTTGTTCTTCCCAAACTCTAACAGCACACCATATGCTTTCTCTGGACCATCCTACCTCTGATTTACTGCAGAAGACAGCAAGAATTGCCACATCCCATCCACACACCTGCAAGAAAATAAGGAAGCTTTGTGCAAGGAATGATGGGTTTTACTTTCCAAGCAATAGCTTATGCCCACCTATCAATTGCTTGGAGAAAGCTACTGCCATGGGCTTATTCAGAAAGTTTTGCTTTCAAAATAAGGGTGCAAAAACACCAGCCATGGTGATCTTCCTGGAAATGAGGGCAGAAATTTATGCTGCTGTCTTCTTTCTGATGCTGCTGTGCGAAATACCCCAGAAATACCTGTTTTATTACCATTGAGAGTTCAAGGGAGGAGGTGTATCAGGGCAAGCAGACCTTCAGCTGCTGGGTAAACATGTAAAGAGCAAGACAAAAAGCACATCCATTGGTAAGCCTAAAAGTTGAGGAACCAAACTGCATTGCCCTGCTCCAGAGGTTTTATGCAAGTAACTTATTATATCAATAACAGTATTAAGAACAGAACTGCTGATTAATATAACCCAGAGAATTAGGTATTTGAATAGTTTGATAAACTTGGACCTTAACTTCATGATGGCAACATTTCCATTTTGTAAAATAGGGATACAAACACAGCTTTTGCCTCAGAGGAAAAATAGACCAAATCAACCGCATGGCTTATTCCCCTCTGCCTGGAGGGAAGACCTGGGAGCCACCAAACCTACTCTTGAGCTAGGCCAACCAGCAGCAGTTCTTCCCTGTGAGGGTGCTGAGGTGCTGGCACAGGGTGCCCAGAGAAGCTGTGGCTGCCCCATCCCTGGCAGTGTTCAAGGCCAGGTTGGATACAGGGGCTTGGAGCAACCTGCTCTAGTGGAAGGTGTCCCTGCCCATGGAAAGGGGTTGGAAATGGATGAACTTTAAGGTCTCTTCCAATCCAAACCATTCTGTGATATACCATATCCAAAATATAATATGTATCACAACAAATGCTTTAGGCAGCAATACCACATTTGCCCACATATTATGAGTTTGAACACATGGAGTAACATAAAATGAGAATTTGAAATGCTTTCGAGTTTAACTTTACTACCTCACTCAGTGCCTTGTTAACAAGGCCTAATTTTAATCAGCCAACTGTACTAATTTAACAGACTTGTCTTCTAGTGGATGGTGGGAACTACATGTCACTGCCGCATGACATTTACTCAAGCAGCAGCATTCCTGGAGTGCTTGTCATTCTAAATGTGTTTGTTTCAGAGACAACAAGTAGGATAATTTTATCCAGCCCTGATGACAGTCTTGAGATCTACTTCACCACACTTCTTGCAACAACAGGATTCTCAGAGATCCAACTTTAAGCTGTTCATAAGCAAGATCACCATGACCCTGCTCCCATCTTGCAGAAAGGTCAAGAGAAAACCAGTCCGAACACAGCTCTTGAGCCAAAACACTTAGTCCTTTCCACATTGGCACAGTCCATCAAAAGATCTAACTTCCAAATGACAAAGTTCTCCCAAAGCTCTCCTAAAGAAGCAATTCCCCCGACTCCCTTTATTAAGGCAACCTGTTTCTTTTTAATTAAAAGAAAGCCCTCCTGAGAGACACACAAAAGAAAGGGGGAACCACAGCCAAGTGAACAGGATCAACTCCCTGATATGCAGTTTGTGCACGGTTAATGGATGTTGGGCATTAATATTTCTTACCCTTTTGTCTGTGTTCACTGTAATAGAAACCCCTGTCTAGACTGAGTGGCTACTACAAGTAATCCCAGTAATATCCAATAAAATCACTCTGAAATGTGATAGCTATAGTTATCAAGGAGCACCAGGATTAACTTGATTGATTGAACAATGGACTTCTGGTTTTTAACATGCTCTGTATGTGTCCCAAAAAATCAAATATACATATGGTTGTAAACCCTTCAATGCAGGGCAACTTATCATAGTCTGTAAATGTACAGACACACCCTAAAAGGAGAAAGATTAGTCTTGCTCCAAAATGAAAGGATAAGTGGCAATGGCCATAAAGAAATACTTTCACTTAACCAGCTCCTACAAGGACAGGACACATCAACCTCTCTATTGGCAGCCAGGGAACAAACATGTTCAGATACATCTTTTCTTAAAAGTCCTCTCCTGAAAATACATTCCAAATGAAGATTTTTGCAGCAAGTCCAACCAAGAGAGCATCTTCGCTCCCTGGAGTATCTTAGTAATTAACTATTTCATTGAACAAGGAAAGCCAGGTACTACAAAGTATGAGATTACAATGAATGCATTTGCTGAATTGAACGAGTAGTAAAACTTCTAGGCCCAGGTGCAGAGCATCATACACTTCTGTTATGAGCACACAATGGCTTTCTTGCTGACCCAGGTCTGCAAGCATACATCCGATACCTTTGCTTTGAGCTGAGATAATCTGTGATGAGTACGGCTGATCTTTTTGAAGACCAATTCACATCACTGAGTAATTAATTAGTCAGAGGTATAAAACCCAGAACCAGAACCCCTGCATTTATTTCCAGCTCTGCTAATAGTCCTTTTCATGAACTTTCTCAAACCTTTGAGCTCTTTATATGGGCTAGTATGAGTCTGGAAATAAGAAAAGTGCTCTTAACTGGCACAATGGAGCTACCATTCAGTAGCTTTCAGGTAAAAGATGAACCACTTTTAAACCAAGAAAAGTGTTAATCTTTAGAAGAGTTACTTCTAAACTTATTTAGTTACTGATAAATCAGTTCAATCTAAGGACCCACCATCTAAAGAGCTGAATTTTATCTCTAGCATTCATAATCTACTCCCACTAAACTGAAAGAAAACTACCTTGCCTCTGCAGTAACAACCAGCTACAAAAAAGGTGACCAAAAATAAACATATGGTTACCAGGAGTTTTAGTACAGTAACAGTCTATATAGGAAAGACTTTTGGAATCATCTGGCAGGGAGATGAGCTTTTATCTTTTTACTCATCTGTGGCATACTGAAAAACAACACAATTAAAAAGGAATGCAAAGCTACTAACCTGCACAAATTCTTCTGATGTCCATACTATTTCTGCCTCAGTTGCGTAACAACACAAAGCAGTCAGTCCCTAAATTCCCAAGCTCTATCTCATGCTGCAGCAGAAAGGCAGATTCCCTTCCTAAGCATCTCTGCCTTCCTTTTATACTACACCTGTGAATCACTTCCTGCTTTAGAAGGGCAGAACAGGTGGCTCAGGTTTGCTTGAAAAAAGCAATTGAAAGAGTTCTCCCTATAGTGCCAGTTGTTAAGGAGCTCACGTTAACTCACCTGGGACTAGTCTGTGCAACAACGCTGCTTGTTCCCCTTGTTTCTGTAAGTAATCCAATTTGAGCAGGGCAGAGGAGGAAAGGGAACTCCGCAGGAAGTCCCTCATTCACTATTGGAGTTTCTTTCTGGAAGCTGGGGCTGTGCCCACTGCCCTCAAACACAGACCAAATCCAGCATTTCAAATGAGCAAGAGGTTTAAATCACTTCCATTCCACCAGCTGTTATGGAGCTGTGACAATTCCTCAGGTGAAGACATGGTCCATGTCTAACAAAACACAGTTGAAGAACTCGCTGTGCTGACCTGACATTGAACCTTTCACTGAGCCATTCTCAGTGCAGCAAAATATTTGTTTTATTACAACCCCACAGAACTCATCCCAGTCCAGGCACTCAGATTAAGACCAAATGTGTTGAGCTTGCATTAGGTGAAGTTATGAGACCTGTGTTTGGGAATTGATCTAACTTCTCTTTTGGATTCTAGTGATGCTGAAAGTGCTCAAAAAAAAAGAGTTGCAACAATAATAGTGGTCATGGCACCTTGCTGGTTCTGTTGGGGACTTCATAAAGGGGATAGCCTTATCCTGTGTCGAATGTTGTTTTCAAAGGATTATGTAACACAAGCCTCCCTGAATCCTAAGAAATTCCCTTTACAAGGAAATTCACAAGGCTCTCTTGGCTGGCTGAGCCATGTCAAGCCTTCAAGTCTTGGCTTAGCCCAGTTCCCTGCACATCACGGGGCCTGCAGACATCTCGAGCCTTGCTCAGTAACAGCATTAACCATCTCAAGAGCCAGAGGGAAGTGGAGGAGGGAACCTCTCCCCAGCCAAAGCTGGAAAGATGTCAAGCTGTGAGGAGTTCTTAGCGGACGTGTGTCTCTAGGCATAACCCACATCTGATCTTGGGAATCCTGAAATAGGATAGAAGGGACCATCTGACCTGGACTGAGGCTAAGTCTGAGATGTACCGTAAGACACCAGTGAAACACACTCATACGTTTCTGATTTTCACTGCATTAATAGCTCTTTCAATAGCAGTGAAAGAGCTGAAATCTCCTGGGGTTGGACATTGATGAAACCATTAAAGAGTTTTCTCACCAACATTTCTAAGTAATCCATGTTCTCATGGTAACAGCAAAATCCCTGTTAAAATATAGTTGCAAATATCCTGTTTCTTTTTATTGCTGAGCTGATATATCAGACCTGGGATATGAGATATGTGATATTTCCATTACAACCATAATGTCTCCTTGGGACCTATATGGTGTCAATGTGTATTACCAGACTTCAAGAGTGATCCTGAATACAAGGATTTTATTTACTAAAATATCACGTATACCCGTTCCTGATCCATCCCTTGCAATACAAAGAAAACTGATGAAAAATAGAAGCTAATTCCCATGTTTTAAAGCCTGAATGTAAATTTCAAACTTGGGAATTGCGGTAGGGAAAAACAGAAGGAAAAAAGTGTGAAATCCAAAGTTCTTTTATCTGAACATGATCACGAGAGAAATGCCAAATGAATAGCATGGGGTTTTATTAGTGTCTCCGGGCTTGTTTCTGTGACTGTGTGAAAGAAGCTGTTATAAAGGAGGCATTATTTGAAGACATCCCCCTGTTCTCATACAACTTTCCAAAGCGGAACGACATATCGCTCCTACAGAAACTGAGATCTGCCCCAGTATTATCTATCCAATCTCCTTGGAAGTAGCTTGAGACACAAGGAAAGGGTGGTGAGATGCAGATGTTATCAATTAGCCAAAGAAGTTAACAAAACAACTTCAAACCGCAACAGTTGTTCCAGCTGAGAAGTCTGAAGTTTGAAGTGGGTATTTAGCTGTTGCTCTGTGCTCACTTCTTTTGTATGTGCTGATAGGAAGCCAGTCAGACCACAGCTGTGAAATCCCAGCTTTGGGAACCAGATCCTCCTCATCAAATCCAAGGGGCAGGAGGCAAGACTTGCATTACAAGGATGCCGAGTCCCGAGGCAAAAATCACGGCTAAAACGCAGCGTGTCTTGTAAAACAGTTATTGATAAACAAAGTGAGTGATAAAGAAATGTAAACCTGCTTCTGTCAGTGGCAAACCAGCAGTGATGCAAAGGTTATGTGAATTGCTGTTAAAGAGAATTCCTCCAAATTATGACAAATGAGGCAAAAGTGTGGGAAAGGATGATAAGGTCTAGAAACAGAGAGGAAACATGCTTGTTCTCTGGCCTGAAATGCCACCACCAGAGTACGGTGCAGTTGCACAAGAGTATGTGCAAACACTTCTTCATCTTTAGACATCTGTTGGGTACCAGTTAGAACAGCCAAACTGTGGCAGAAGGAAAATCAGGGATCTGTATTTGCTACTGATAAAAACATAGATGATGTCCAGAGTACAGGAGAGTAAGATCTTCCTTCCCTAGCGCAGCTGCAGGACACCCAGTCCGTCTCTCTCTGGCTTATTTAGTGCAGCCTCTGACCATCCTAGCATCCTAGTCAAAGCAGAGTCTAGTAAACAAGTAAGCTCAAGATAAATACAGCTTGACTTCAAAGGCATGATGTCTTGTGACCAGGCTCCTCATGAGGTCCATGGCCCAAAATGGGTGGGAGGCAGAAACATACTGCAATGTTCAGCCAAGAAGGCTCTTTGGTGACAAGCCCACAACGCAGGGCTTGGGTTACATGGTTGGAAGCATTAAGAGATCGGAACAATCAAGGATAGCTGAGTAATTGTACTTATCACAACTAATTAAAAAATCAGTGTGATTCAGAGCCAGAGGCTCATAAGGCAAAACATGCTGTGGAGGGTGTGTGTTGGCATGGTTTAAAAGAAATAACAGCAAGAAACATTCTCTGATGCTGAAGTGACAAGGGAGAAACATTAAAATGTTGCTGCACCAGCAGTTTGTCAGTGACCTCTACAACATGCCGAGAGCAAATGGGAGTGAGTTTATGTCATTGCCTTGGAGCAAAGAGCCATCCCTTTTCCATCTGTCCTGTGTGACATGGCCATAGCCCAGCGCTGCTGTGATCTGTGTGTGTCATTTGGATCACATCTGCTGTAGTCTTGTCTAAGGTAAGACACTGGCTCCATTGAGTGAATGGCAAGTGGCTGCACCAGCGTGCAAGCAATGTGAGCAAGGTCTGAGCCCTGCAGCACCTGGTGCACCAGTCCTTGCATAAAATAGGACTGAGAGAGGCCTCGCGGGTCACCCAGCCCTGTCTCCCGCTATCACAGGCACCATGTCGTGTAATCCCCTTCATAAACACAGCAGCAGCTGGGGGAGAAAAGCCTGCAATGGCTGAGGATGCTGAGCTTGAGGTGTTAGAAGGTCCTGAGTCAGGGCGGTTTGGAGTATGCAAAGAATGCAGCTTTGTGCTGTTTAGAAGAGCAACATAATATTTTATTAACGAAGCTGGAAAGCCATATATCCAGGGAAACACCCAACAGATTATGCCAGAGAGGCGTCAGGGTAATGCAGTGCTTGATTTCTACTCCTGGCCTTGAGTTCAGAGAATTACTTTCTCCTGTTTCAACATTTGGTGGAGCACAACATGCCAGCAGGAGAAAGGGGAAAAAAAAAAAGCCCTGGTTTCCATTCCTGCAAGTACTGTGCCTGTTTCAAATCATGAGAGAAGGAGACTTCTAATGAGGCTGATTCATATAATGATGTATTTTACAAGCTATTCTTAGCAGATTCACTGCAATATGTCATTCTTTATGTACCATGAGAGATATATGAGCACACGAGCTTATGAAGGGTGGGGAAGTCTCTGAATAACTGACCAGTTTTGCACCTCATGTGCTGGAAAAGGAAAGAATTGGAAGTTCACATGGACTATTGCTTCCAAACCCTCCAGACCTCAGGTCAGCTGTGAGCTCCACTCCAATAAATGCGAACATTACAAGACTCGTGTCTTAAAACTTATATCCAAGGAAGTGTCTCATTTTATTGCAACACGAATAAGAGACTCTAAGGTAATATTTACTTTGTTTTACATTTCATAAAAGGAAAAAGAAGACTGTAATTTCATGGAGGCTCTAACAGAAATTCCTCTTTCCATCCAAGCGGAAGAAATCATGTTCAGGACCTTTCCCTGAGGGCTCGAGGAAAGCACATTAACATGGCAACTCCCACTTTGCTTTATTTGTGAGTTACTCTTGCAGGAGGATGAGGCTGGAATTGAGAGAAGCTATAACTGGACTAACCGGCCAAAGCCTGTGACATTAAGGGGTAGGCAAGGATGTTGAGAGAATAATCCCAAAGATGCAGCTCTCCAGATGATGAAAATCAGAAGAGCCAGATAATCACTGGGAGAGATTCCCACCTAGACAGGAGGTAATTGCAGGGGCTTTAAGTAGAAGGGCGCAGTAGTTGCTCCAGTTCTGCTTGTCACTCCTGTCACTGTTGACTTTCCCAGCACTGTCTTTTAAGATGCTGGAGGAGGGGCTGAAGCCCTTTTAATGAAATGAAAGGATGAGCGGGAGGCCTGTCCAGAGCAGCAGTGGAAAGAGAAAAGCCATATGCAGAGAGCCTTGAGCACGGGGAAACCAGAGCCGCAGCCTGTTCCAGGCGCAGGAGCTGCTGAAGCACAGATGTCTTCAGGAAATCTCCACTTTGGCCAGGTGGGACAGTGACTCACATTCACGGCTGTGCCAGGACCCGGCTCTGCAGCATGCCAGCAGCAAGGACAGCTGGGATCACTCACTGGAGGATGGTGCAGGCGTCTGACTGGTGAGTCCCACCTGGCCTGGGCTTTTCCAGCCTCATATCCCAGCGGCACAGTCGCAGGTCTTTTCCATGCGTCTCCCTATGCCTGCTGCATCAAAGGGGCCCTGCTTTCGCCTTTTCCTCAGCAACCTGATTTCTGGCAAGGGGAGCTGGCTGCTGTTCCCTCGCTGGGCTGCCAATATACCTCCTCTTTCTGGCCCAAGGGGCCACCAGAGAGTGATACGGGCTGTTGCCAACCCCATCTGCCTGGGAACAAGGGACCCGGCTTGGAGCCCAAGCCCAGCTCTTAGCGGTTCTCTGCTGCTATCCCACAGACCAGCCCTTCTGGATTTCTAAAGGCAGGCTGCCTTTACTTACTAATGTTCTTCACTTTTTTGTGGCCTCGTTCATGATTTAGGCATAACACCAGGGTCAGCCACCAGCTGCTGCCTATTCCCACGGTGTAACCTGCCCTCTTCACTGTCTTCCCTTAAATGTAATACGCGGTGCATTTGTGTCTGGTACTTTCTCTTGTTTCTGCAATTGAAATCTTATCCGTTCATGGAGTGCCCGAAATTCTGCAGAGACACTTGGCCTGAATACTCATTTCATTGCTGAAAGCCAATACTGCTTTAACAGATGCAGTAAAATGGTGAGAATCTAAAGTTCACTTTCCTGCTTTAACTACCACAGATGAAAGAAGCCTACTCCACGCAGCTGAATGCCTCTCTTGCTTGCTGGCACATTCGCTTTAAAGGTGTTCTGGTAGTTTTCAGTCCTCTGCGCTGCCTAAGTACTTTTGTCCAGATGCTCAGCTGGAGTAGATGGATGTAGCTATGCTGCAGTCAGCAGAGCTATGCTGATTTATACCACCAGGCATACCTTCTTTTATATGTAGATGTCTTCAGAAAGTAATCACCAGGCTCCCTCAAGCTGATTCCACATGACTTGCAACTGCAGTTTCAAAAGCAGCACTGTTCCTGCAGCTTCAATGCTCCCACACTGCATAGGCATCTGTCCAGGGTACAAAGGAACCCAGAGCAACACCAGCGGCAAAGCCCCCACTTGAAGGATCGTTCATCCTCAGACATTTTTAACTATATAATTATTGTATTGCCTTGCACAGTTTCAAACAACGTTTCATAATGACACAGAAACCCCCAGACCAAGCTGTCAAATTATTTTCATTGCAATAATTTATAGAAAAATACAAACCCTGTCATTTCTTCACCTCTGGAAACTAAACCAGAACAAGCCAAAGCATTAGCAGCGCATGGTCTGTCTAAACCCGATGTCTTTAGATTCTCTTTCAATATCATTTCTGCCGTGTGAGTTAGACCAGTGCAGACTAGTTCCCTTCTGCACTTGAAGCAGCTGAACACCCTGTGGAGATGTTAGGCTCTGGTTAGTGTACAGCACTCGCAGCCCTGAGTTCCATGGCTATCTCCATTCAGTAACACAGTCCCTCTGTTCTCTGCCGACCTTGCAGGTTTGTCACCATTTGAAAACAATTATTTTCTTCTGACTTGGCATTTTTGGCTTCCACCCAACTCCTTGCGGGCACTTTGGGATTTATAGTTAGAGCCCCTCAAAGGAATAGTTATCTTCAGAGTTGAAACTATATCCAAAAGGCTAAAATGTATCTTTCAGCTGAGTATGGTTTTTCCCTGCTAAAATTGCTTCATATGGATCAGGCCAATTCATTTTCCTGCAGTGAGGTAGTTCCAGAAATACTTAAGGATGGGGCAGAGGGAAGAGGCTTATTGTCTCTTGCCACCAGCGACTTAGCTGCACAGTTTACTGCCTTCTGAGATGCTGATTTTACAAATGCGAATCAGATCTTCCAGCCAGAATAACTTCTTATGGAGAAATAATGTAGAACAAAGTAATTTGGCTGGGAAGCAAAGCCCATAAAGGGTTTTAATGTTCACAAGAGAAGGAGAGAGGAAGATCCAAGGGTTATGGCCAGACCCAGCCCCCATTGAAGTGTTTACTTCCCAAATGGGAAGTCCTTACACACCTAAACATAAAGGTCCTACCCCTGGCAGCCTGTCTTCCACCAAGCACCATGGGGCTGCATCACCAAGGGGGAACACTAGGAATGGCAGTTTAGCATAAAATTTCACGAGTTGTATCTGCCCTCTGGACTGTAAGTCATGATCTTGACATCCTTATACACTGTATAGTGATGAAAAGGATTGTGTGTAAAAAGGGCATCTGGATCCCAACTTTCCTGGCTAGTATTTAGCTGTAGGGAAGCCCCGACAAGCCCCTAACTTTGAACATAGGCAACTGTGTGTGTAGCAGAAGCGAGATTCCAGACTTGGAATTGACACCATTTCCCTAGCTGAAACTTTCAAGGCCTTGGTTTCAAAGGTGGCTATCTGATAAAGAAAAACAGAAATCAAATCAATGATGTCAAAGCATTTATCTTGCAGTTAAGATCCTTGTAGTCAAGACATCTTTGAATGAATCCTCACAAACACAGTAGAAACAAGAAAAAACGGAAATCCACGGTTTTGGTGTGAAAAAGAACTTTTTTGCTGAAGTAAGAGCTCGAGCACCTCATGCTGTCCTCACTTTTTATAACTGTGGAAGGAGCGATGTTAAAGTAGATTGGGAATCAAGCTTTGATCACTAGCTATGTCATACAAGAGGACATGCCAAGTGGAACTTTCTACAGTCTCCTTAGCAAACACCCTTCTACAGATCACACAAGCTCATGTATAGAAACAGAATTGGGTAGGTACAGAATTATTTTTAACATAAGTAAAATAAATCAGTATCCACACTGGGTCTACAAAGGTTTTTCAAGGCTCTATCATTGAATGAGTCTATTCATTTACAATCAAATGAGCCTTTTCCCTTTCCATTCACAGTACTATAACACCCTTTTAGCTATTTCAGCGAAAGTAATATACCAAGCTCATCTTTAAAAAGGTATTTAACAGTCTATATTACATTTTAACAGGTGGACATGAGGAAGAAAGCCAGCAATACTGGAAAATAAGCTTCCTGCTGCTTGCCAGCTGTCCATTGATCTGGGAAAACACTCATTTAGGAAAATTGATCAGAGGACATGGACTTGATATAATTGAGACCTCTGCCTTCTGCAGAGCCCTCACACTTACACAGGCAGACACGTCAAGTGGAACTGAGCCTGTCTGTTTTGCCAAAAAGCATCCTACATCAGCGCTAGCTTTGGCCATACTTCATCCTGGGGAATAATTCCTGGCGTTCCCTTTGCCTGTTTTTTAACACATCAATGCCTGAATGATCTCACTGGAAAGCCCTTCTCACAGGATGTGCCATCCTGCCAGGACTCTACTTTGACTTATACCAGTGCTACCTGCATGCATTGATCCACTGGGAGCATCTGCAAGTCTTTGGGATTCCTTTCCCATCTGAGAGACTGCCATTAAAAACTGTTAGCAAATTCTGTTTATAAGTGGTTAAATCTATTTCCTTAAAGAGAGGTGAAAGCACAGGAAGGATAAGAGGGTCAAGGGAAAATTCCTAACACCTGGGATACAACACACATTAGAATAAAACAGGATGGATTTGCTTAGTGAGTGACAGCAACACTTGGGAGGAATGCAGTTGTGAAGCACACCATTCATCAACGCTGTGCTGTGTCCCACAGCTTTATCAGACAGATTTCACCATCTGAAAAGCTCACCTAAAAATGCAAAGTGAGGTCTTACCTGCCTTCACCTGCCAGGCAGTCCCTTGGCTTGCCCCGGATTCCTGATGCTCTCAATCCCTGCAGACAAGAGCTCTGCTCAGCACAAGTTTTAGGTGATGTTCAGCTTGCTTTCGACACCCGGAGTGCTTCATTCTTCAGGCTGTCTGGAATAGATTGGCATCAGTGGTGAAAAATCCCTCCCAAGTCATCACATCAGGCCTGTTTTAGTAAATCTTTCCATTTATTAAGGACAAATTTAAACCACCCAAATATGCACATGTTTTTTAAGGAGTCTGTGAAAAACAGTTTGTAAAGTTATGAGCCAGCACACACTGCAAAAGTACAATAAAAGGGGAAAAAGAACAGTGACACATTTTAGCCCAGTTTAAACTGTCAGCCGAATCCTCCCATCTCGTACAAAGCAAACAAGAGGTTTTGCATAAAAGCAGTGAGCAGAGTCCTGCTGGGGTTAAGATGTTCTTTCTGAAGCACAAGGCAACGCTTCATCTGCTTCATTAGCCCATGGCTGAGTTGGTATCCACATTCCTGAGCAAGCAGACAGGATGTAGAGAGGTACATGTCAGACCCAGTGACTCCACACCGCCGGGGGAGAAGAAGGGGTCTCCCCTTGTCCCAGCTGAACACCAAGCGTCTTGCATGAGCTCCCTGTCCCCTTTTTGCTCACACCCGTGCCAAGGAGAAGCCGGCCTGACTCAGAGCAGCAGAGAGAAAGTGGAGCCCCTGAAACCCTTGGGAGAAAGAAGTCGGGACCAGTTGCCTGGAGCAACCTGGACTGTGTATGGCAGCTCCGGCGAGCAGTGCTCATGGATGCTCTTTGTATGGCCAGGTCTTAGCTGAGCAGTGGGGCCAGAACATTGCAATATTGTCTAGGAGATACCAGCAACACTCAGGAGAGTTACTGTAAAATCTTAGTGACTTGGAACTTTGCATAGCTGAAAGCCAGAGCTCCTTCAGAAGCATGCCTACTGCTTCCCTCAGGCCAGTATACTGGTGCAATCACACCAGCTACTGGCTAGCAAGGGCTCCTTGCCCTCTCTTCATACCATTTTTGCAATGGGGTAGTGCCCTTTGGTGTCTACTGAGATCTACCCTCACTTGTGGGTGTGCAAGAGGAGGTGCAGGTCCAAACCCAGGTATTATCACACTCAGCCCCAGAGCATGCTCTGTGCAAATCACAGTGGTTTGGTCAGTGCGTTCTTAAATCGATGATCCTATTAAAGAACCAGCCTGCCAGTGGATGGAGAGTTCATTGGTATTGCAGGAGTGTCTTTTAAAGACATTCCCCCAGGGCTGGCTTGAAGCTTCTGCTTGACAGGTGTATGTAACATAGAGAGATCCAGGGAGAAATCCTGCCTTGTCAATTCAACTGAAATGAATCAATGAACAAGAATGACAGAGCCAGCGGTTCCACATGTGGGTTAATTTACAGCATCTCGCAGAGTCTGCCATTCCAGTACTTGGAAATCCTGTCACATTCTTGGAGAATGTATGAATTCTAAATTCCCACTAAAGGCCTCAGACGTACAGATGTTTCAAGAGTTAGTAGTTGCTTATTTTTCCTTCTCTGTGTAACAAAAAGGACAAAAGGAATTGAGCACATCCCAGAGTAATCTATTGCCCGATAGCAACAGTACTTCCCTAGGCTAATAAGTTGTATTTACCATTCGGGGAGGTGTTCTTCTACACTTACAATATAAGCAAATATAAAGCATTTTGTTCAGTTTTTTATTCAGGCAGATTTGTGCCTTGGATAAAGCCCACATCTCAATGTACAGCCAGTATTAGGCAAGTCAAAGCAAAATCTGATTTTAATTAATACATAGTTTGGGGTCTGAAAAGATTTTGCCTTTTTTTCCACCAAAATATATAAACACTAACTGTACACCACAATATTCCCATAGAAAGCAACCATGACTGCACTGCATGAGGTGTAAACAAAGCAGAAAGATGTGTTTGTACAGCACAGAGAAATGTACTGAGATACCCAGAGAAGGTTGTGGTGTCTTCCTGCCAAACTGGCCTCTAGGTTTAAAAGTGACCATTTTGCTTCAGAGCACTCTTAACTCTGTCTCTGAATTTGATGGGAAGAAAACCAGAACAGGTATCTCCCCCAAGCCAAAGATTGATCTGCAGGTTTCTCCCACACTACCATTTCAAAGATATATGGACATGAGAAAAAGGTGGTTAATATTTTAAGCAATTACTTACTTTGAAAACATCCTCCACTACTCCATACTACACAGAATCACAGAATGGTTTGGGTTGGAAGGGACCTTAAAGCTCATCTAGTTCCACGGGCAGAAACACCTTCCACTAGACCAGGCTGCTCCAAGCCCACATCTGCAATTATTCCCCAACTTTCTACATTCACATAATCCTGGATGCTCTGTAGTAATTAGGTACTAACTACTATTTGAAAAGTTGGCTGCAGACAAGCTTATACAATACTGTGGCTGGTCTGGAAACATTTCTTCTAGAATGTTTGTGGTTTGTGCATAGCTGCAGCCACCTTATGGTAGGCACATCACAGTGTCCTTTTACCCACCATGCCCTGTGCTCAGAAATACAGAAGAATAAGCGAAGGGATATTGTGTTCTGCATCAGCAGCTGTCACAAGCCCCAGCAACATGCTGGGGGCTCAATATGTTTATCGCTACTGCGTGTGCTCTTGTGGTATTGCAATATAGGGGATAGATCTGGCACAACAAAGACAATTGCTATTTCATTCTTGAGCCCGATTTCCTGCTGCCAGTCCCAACCTCCACAAGGCTGTGTTAAAGGAGCACAACTCATAGAAAGCCTTCCCCACACTGAACTGTCTGACTTCAGTATGGTTTTTCGCTAACATTTTCTCTTGCTGTGACTACATCAGTAAGCAGTGATAACAGCTCTGCTCTCCAGGGCCACATTAAGCTGCTTCAGGGCAGACTTTTTTATGTCCTCTTTCTCATGCCATTATACACAGGCTTCATGTCCAAAAAAATCATCTGTCACTTCCAGTTCCTGCAGCATTATTCTGACAAAAATCAGTCACTAACAAAGTCCTTGATGTCAGAGGTTGCATGAAAGCAAAGTAATAAATACTGCAGCAGTCAACTTGTCTTCAGAGTCCTGGTGCTTTTGCCAGGAATCTCACTTACTCCTTCAACACTGTATTGTCAAAGGAATTTCATTTGTTGGAGTTTCTCTTTCCTTCCACTGCCTTTTTCATTTCTTTTCCCTCCTCCCCTTTTCCTTCTCTTCCCAAGGAAATGAGGGGCAAACACAAGTGAGATTCTGAGATACTCATCTTTATCATTCCGCCATCTGCAAATGGTTTCATTCTTCTGACAATCTCACATGCAACCTTATAAAAAGACCTGGCTCACTTATGCTGCTAACTTCAAAGCTGTACAAAGCTGTGTTGGACCACTCTATGCTGGTGGGGTAGATAACAAGAGACTGGGTTTGATTTCTGTGAGAGTCTATCTCTGTGTCAAATGGCTAATGGGCGAGAGAACATTTCTTCCAGTTGTAGAGCTCAATCGTCCTTCAGAATGAAGGCAGAGAACAGATTAGCAGCCAGGTAAGGCTAAGAAACCCTAGAAGTAAGGAATGAACCTCTGAGTTTTCCTCTCCATTCTGCAAGGAAGGCCATGAAAGCTCTTGGCATCCTTGCAAACACTTCAATAGGATTTAATATTATTCTTTTCCGCTTTTAATAATTCCTCTATACCAGAAATTTCATCAGCTGCCTAGTGCCACCTTTGCCCAAACCATCTTTCCCATTGGACGGTGCAGTGGACAGGCCAGATGTGAAGGGGCAGTGTCTGACCCTGCCTGTCCTTCCACAGCTCCCATTAAAAATCAGTAGGCTTTGGGGATGCTCCAGACCTTGCAGTCCTGGGCTCGGTCTGATCTGCTTCCCTGGAGTCCATGGTCCCACACAAAACTGTTTTTCCTCACAGAGGGACAAAAGGAAAAAACTCTTTCCTGCCTCCTTCTCAAAGGCACCTTTCTGAACATTCCAGTGGCTGTTTTCTTCACACAAGTATTTTCCTATGTTCTACCTACTGGAGGAGGTCATGACTTTGTATTTTGCCCTGTTGAAATTTTCAACAAAAATAAAGCTGTTTTTATTTTCCTTTCCAGTTCCTCTCAATACCAAGGGAATGTATATTACTCCCTTTTCTTTCAATAAGTCTCTTTAATGGAAACGTGTTTTTCCCAGCGCCGAAGACACTGCTTTCTGTTCTCTTGAACACTCTTGGGTTTGTTTTAAGTACTTCTGATGAAAGTTACTTTGGTTCTCTTATACTTGAGATTTGCAGCAAAGCAGAACATTGGAATGATGAAAACATTTCTGTGATTTTAATCTCTTCATAAAAAGCCTTACTTTTGTCTCTGTCTCATTGCTTCTATTTTAAAAACCAATCAGCAAATAGAAGAAAACCTTCAGTGTTGTTCTTTAGCTCTGTGCTGAAACTGAAGAGGTTTTAAATTCTCCTTGGCTCTTCACAAGCCCGGAGGATTTCATTTTATTGTCTAAGCCTCTCTAGAAAGTGCAGCTTTTTCTCTGGGGACAAGTTCTAAAAGAAACAAATCAGAGACGAGGAATTTTAGTAGGCAGCTCACTCTCTGGCTCATTCCTTTGTCTCTCTCCTATCAAGACACTTTGATTCTGCATCCCCCACATATCTCAGCCTTTCGAGGCATTTCTAAATTATAGAAGTATTTATTATTGTGGGGAAAATATGATCATTCACTGAACTCATCTTGAACTTTGCACGCATGCTCACTCCTTCTGTCCTGAGATGGGTTTTTCATAGCCAACAACCCCCTTGCTGAAGCTCTGCAGACTGACTTCTAAGGCTGAGAGCTTGACAGGTGATTTGAGGCTCGTACCGGATAACCCAGAGCAAGAGCAAAATACCCACTCTATCCTCCTCTTTTCGAAACGAAATCTGCAACTTCCCTTTGTGTTTTTCCGGTTTATCATATAAATACTGCTAACACCATGTCAGTGTATAAATCCCTGGGAAAAAAACACCCATCATCCCACATACATAGATTTATGGAAAAATTTCTGTGAGATTTGCAATTCTTTTTGTTGCTAAAATACATTTTTATGAGGATGGGATGTGAGAAGCTTTTGAATGTAATTAAACTGTAAGTTCCTCTTTCTCTGGTAAATAATAGAAGGATCAGCTGGTAGATATTTAACTGGGGTCTGGTTATTCCTCAGCTCTTCCAACACTGCTAAACAGGACAGCTCAATGTAGAAGAGGATTTTGGATATGCAGGTGTGAGAGAGATTGATAATTCCTAATCTGTGGGATCTGTTCCACTACTGACTGTGGAAATACATGATAAGGTCATGTATTCATACTCTTTCATACTTTCATACTCTTGATGCTGAAAAGAGGAACACAGTTATCAGTGTGCTGTTCTGTTACAGCAAAGACATTTCTTGGATATAGACACTCTGGATTTGAACTCAAGCCTCCAGAGAAGACCACTTAATCCTCAAAAACACCTACGGTAGCCCCCTTAAAGACTCCTCACTTACTATGTCTTGGGTGATATCTTCCATTAACGCTACCAGGGACCTATACTCTGCCTGATCACTAAATGATCCGTTCTCCACAAGGCCAGAAAATGAATGCATTTAATAAGGATTAACCCCTGCTGGCACTAGGGAGCAATAAATATCATAGCGCCAGCATTCGTAACACTGTAGTTATCATTGTGTCAGCATTTCTGTTACAAACCAGGGTTTGGGGGGGATTAGAACTCAGCCATAAAATTTTCTCCAGGCTGAAACTTGGCATAAAAAAAGAAATTTCAGTCTATGATTGCTTTTTTCTTTTCTTTTTTTAACCTTAACAAAAAATATCTTCAGTCTATTTTAAGTTGTAAAAGGAAAGCATATGAGACTCTTCCCAAATTCTTTCAATCAGCATCCAGGCCCCTGGGAATGAAGAAAGACTCTGGCTGTGGCTGCATTTAGGGGTGAGTTTTCATTGAGGTATCAGAAGTTCAGGGATTAAAGACACTTTTTGGTATTTGTTGAAAGCCAAAAGCTTTGTCATATTATATGAAAGAGATCAATTCTTTAGCAATGGGGCTTTAAAACTATTTCTTGCTCCCCTTTTTGTTCAGAAAAGTGGATCATTTTAAATTACCAGCACCTCCAGACCATACTCAGTACCTTGACCAAGCCCCAGATAAGTAGTCCCACTACACTCCCCCCTTCATGCAGGCTGTGAGGGCATAGGAGAGAGACTGGGATCTGGTTTGTTTGATATTTTATTCTGTTTGTTTGATATTTTATTCTGAGCTCAAACTTGAGGTTTTTAGCAGAATTTTAGTTCCCTCTCAACAAACCAGATGAGGGAAACTGAGGGGACTGATGTGAAAGAAAGGCATGGAATGTACAGAAGAGTAGGCACAGAGGAAGAGCAGGCACAGACCTTTGCTATGGGATGTCACACATGAGACTGAGCCAGCTCACAGTTGCAGACATTCATCCCTCTGCTCCCGACTCCCCACTGTCCGACAGCACCGTGCGGGATTCACTGCTGCTTGGAGCAAAGCGTGATTTACCCTGCAGTGCACAAGCACATGCCATCAAAAGGGTCACCATTGTTTGCTGTAGACCTCAAGAGAAGAACAAGAATTAATTTGTTCCTCCAAAAGAAGGTTTTCTTTTAGAAACAGGAGTGCTGTTTTTTCCCTCGTGCAGTCTGAGGTATTGTATTGAGTTCCAGTTTCCCTTCGGAGCTGAACTTCATCCTCCTACTAGGATGGTTTTATTTTAGTTACCAAATATTTGAGGTTAAAGTGAATAGTTCATCTTTAATGGGATTATCTCTTTCAATGTTTGCTTTCATTACAGTTCGAATTGCTCTGAGCATGAGAATCTAACCTCACCAAAAGCATATTTTTGTAATTTGATACAAACTAAATTTAACCTTTGACTCTCATCTATAAAGACGTTACTTTTTTTTCCACCGAGCAGCAGAATGTTAGATTAAAGATCTGCCAGTTTCAATTTCCAGGTTGCTAACCTTCCTGTGATTGGGTCCTGAAATGTGGAAAGCTGTGTATTTAGTGAAGATATTTAATATTAATAGTTGCAGTCAAGTTGGTTTTATACCTGCTACTTACAAGAGATGGAGGTTCTCTACTGACATTTTAAACAGAGAATAATTTCCTTCACCTACACTATCCAATACAGTAGAACTCTTTGGACAGAGATATTTAAAATGAAATCTTCCCTTTAGATACTTTGCTGGGTCATCACAATTCTGTTGTTAAACAAATCATTTTTATCCAAAGGCTTTGGAATATTAAGCCTGTGCTTAGGAAAAAACAGATTCATGTTCTGTCTCCTGAGGGCTGGCTTTAAATGTGATACAGAAAGGGAAACAGATTCTCTGTATTATTCTATATTACCCTCAGTAAATCATCAGGAACATTGGAGAGAAGGGGTTGCTTTTTAGCTGTTCTCCACTGGAAGAATCCATCTAAATATGTGTTTTTCACTTCTGCTTTGATAAGATGAAGTGTTGAAACTTTCCCTGAAAAAAGCTTTTCAGATATTTGTCAGGGATTTAAGGTTTTTTAAAAGAAGCTACCAAGTGTGAATGAAAACTGATCACGTTTCCAGTCCTGCAAAGGACAGATCAGAAGTGAATCGGCTGTCAAAGCTCCGGTGAAGTCAATGATATTCTTCCCTGTGTTTCTGCAGTGATGAAGTAAAGGGGGAAATGGCTCCTTGCATACGTCAGGATGCGAAGGGGAATGTGGGTGCATATAATTATTTATTTAGCCCAGGAAAAGTCACTATGAATTCCACAAAATCCTTCCACTGGATATATTTCCTTTTCGTACAATTCATAGGAAAGCCTTTGTGTTCATATCATTATACGGGCTCCATACCGAAGACTGATTTAGATATAAAACTTCTGTTCTGTTAAATCTGTCCTTTCTGTAGAGGAAAGCATGCAAGAAAAAAGAGAAACCCATCTTATATTTCAGTTGTCAGAGAGGAATACTGCAGCTAAAATTCAAATTTCAATTTGAACACATACTGTGCTAATAAATGGTCAGCTTAGAAGCATTTCCTGTTTATACACTGTGTTAATAAGCATCCATCATGCCTGTCACATATACGGGATACCAAATTCAAATGTCAAACAAAATGTAAGAGGTCACACATTTTCCTTTGCTAACTAAAAGTGTAATTCATAAATATTATTGCTACCAAACTCTCCATCTACAGCACTTGTTTAGAAATATGCACATGTAATATAAATTGTGATTAAGTTAAATGGGTATATTATTTCCTGTTTTAAGGGTGAACAGCAGCATGAATTATGTTTTACTCAATAGGCATTTCAATAAAATCCTATAGCCTAACAAGCTGCTATCATATAGTTCAGCTGCGCAGGCTAACAGGAGAAGGGTCTTACGATCCACTACTGATATTTAAGCTGTTTCTCTGTTGTTTCTGCTGATGCACAGAGAAAACATTTCTTTAGCTCAAAACCTCTTTCCATTTTTTGTTATAAAAATAAAGCCTATTGGATTCGGGGGGTTTCTACATGCAGAATAAAAAAGATAAATGTAATCTGTTAACCTCGATCTTTTTATTTTTAGCAATTTAAGAAAAGACTTGAGGAAATCTCTCTGTGAAAATAATCAACTCACATAGTTTGAAATTACTCATTTTAGTTTGTAGGAATCAAACACTCAAAGAACAGAATGTAGTATTTTCTGGCTAACATTCTGCCGTGTCTTTTTTTGCTTGATACTGTATTTTCCAGTTAGTTTGAAGCATTTTAGGGCCTGATTCACAATTCTCCAAGGTCATCTTAAAGATTTGCAAAGCTCTAAGTAGATTAGACTTAAACGAACTTGAAGTAAAAAACTGGAACTCTGATATGAGTAATAATAATGTGCTGAAAATACATTCTCCTTTCAGGCCCAATTAAAGATCTTTCTCACAAACACACACAATGAAAACATCACAATTGAATTTAAGAGATAACTTTAATATTAAAACTGCCAGAGTTATTCAGCTTTCTGAGTGCAATTAAACAATAGAGGCAAAGGCACATTTTGCTAAAGAAATATCTCAGATTGTATGGAAAGAGGGTTGTTCCCACCGAGGATCTGCACAGCCCAAGATAAGCAAGCCCAGTTACTGCTTGTCTCGAACAACCACGTACAAAACATGGTTGCAAATGCTGTCAAATCAAAGGCTTTCAAAGCAAACAAGAATGCCACACATTCCCAAGTTATCTACTTTTTCTGTTGGTTTTTTTTTTTTAAGCTTTGGTTAAAAACCAAGAGATTTTACCAAGTCACTGGAGCCTGGTGTTCTTTTAAAAGCTTGTAAAATGGGAGTCTGAATATTTTGTTTTATTAGGAGGAACATAGTGCGCAGCAAGCGCAAAAATTGCTGAAACATAAGGGGTGCTATGTCCTTTAAGATACTCCAGAGTGAAGTATCTTAAGTGTAATTTCCATATTCTGAATATCATAGGAAAACAGGCATAAAGAAGCACTGAACATTAATAATGTTAATATTAATAATTATTAATATTCATTCATAGCATAATTCATGCTATTCTACAGTAATGTCAAATCTTTAATGTGTCAGTATTTATGTAGTGAAGGAGACACCAAGGCAGATCCTGTCAAAAAGGGAAAACACCATTCTATTTAAGTATTTCAGTAACAGAAAGAGAGTCCTATTCATTAAAATTCCAACACTAATAAATAACTGTCTTAATCATAGTGTCCATGGTTTGGCCACTGAATTTCAGCATTAAAAACATTATAAATTGAGTGAAGTTATTGTCATTGATACATATTACCAACTGATTTCCTTGAAAGCAGTCAACAAATACAGAAGAATTCCCAAATCCATGTTTATAAATCCCTGTGTAGTTTGTTTTGCTGTGGGGTTAAATTGCTTATTTTTTACGACTGTTTAGCTTATTGGTATTCTTCAAAAATCCCATGAAAGAATTCCCAGGAGGGGGTCTGCTTTTTCACCTTAGCACATAGGGCCTGGGTCGTCTTTCCAATTCCAGGCTGGAAAGAGAAATCTGGAGTGGTCCAGGGAGCTGCCCCAACAGCTTTTTCCAGTAATGTTGTGGCTGCTCCTCCATGTCAGAGACAAACGATGCATTCTGATGGAAGGAAGGCTGTGGGACACGAATTTTACAGTAAAAGCCAAATGATATTTCTTCCTGTTTATAGCTGCAGAACTCCAGCTCAGCAGTGCACCAACTCCTCCCAGGCACCGAACATGTGTACAGCAGAGAACTAAATCTGCACTAAGCCCTTCGATGGTGAATGTAACACAACTGTCAGGTAACAAGAGAAATTTTATCCATCCCTGGTCAATTAAGCTAATTTAATTCCCCAGCAACTCAGTGTATAATGTTTAGCCCTTTCTGTCACTTGTTTTGTTCCACTGACATTCAATCACTTATTTATCTCTGTTGCCAAAGGGCCACACCTGAGTTCTGATTTATTGAGTGCAGTTGCAAGGGAAGAGCAGCCTGTTTGACTCTTGATTATTGCATTTCTACTTAGTGAGTAAGAGGTTCAACCTGCGCCAGTAATATAGAGGGAAATTGGAACTGAAACTTCAATTCTTCCACCTGTCCAGTTGCATTCTCTTCGTTTGAGTCAAGGAACAAGCTTTTTCTTGTTACCTTTTCATGCACTGCTGGGTTATCTTGCAATATTTCTTTCCAAACACCACTTGAGTATTTCCACTTTTAGGCATATTTAGTAAGCCTGACATTACAGGGAAGACTTAGTCCCTCTGTGCATGCGTTGGTACAAGCCCACCATGTCTTGAACACATCACATTTATCGCTAGCACAGACTGCATCCGCAGCTCCTGAGCAGTAGGTCTTGACTATCCCCAAAGCACTTAGTGCACATTTGTGATTGCTTTGATCTAATCACAGGCAATGGATAGAGCTGAAACTTCAGGGTGGCCAGCAGCTAAACTGGCACAATAATCCAGTTGGTTGCCAAACATCTGGATATCCACCCCTAAAAGTTAATAAATAAATAAATAAATCTCCAAATTACACTGCCAAAATTTCCAGAAGAGGGAAAATGTGTCCAGGGAAACCCAGATGTAGGAGTAGCTCTAGATTGGATGGGGTTTAGATCGATGTGGTGGGGGCTGCAATTGGTATTTTAATAGGAAAACAAGGTTGTAAACCAACATAAACTTCATGAATAAATGTAGATTTCTGGTTTCTGGCCCTCTTTACGGAGGTTCTGAGCACTTATAATTCATATTTAAGGCAAACAGGGCTTCACATGTTCAGCTATGTTAGAGTCATTGAAGTCTATTGTGTCCCTTGAACCCCGGGACATAGCAACCTTTTAACTGCAACTTCCCGTGGCTCATTTCCAGGACAGAAACATAAACATGTGAGGTCTGCTGACTTTCTATCTCCATTTAGACTCTGGGAACTTGATAAATGCAAAACATTTGCTTACCTTATGAGAAGAGGAAGTCATGCTCCCTATTGCAAAATTCTGATGGCAGAATGAAGGACTCTCTGCTGTAAACCAAGAAAAATAATGCTCAAAACCTGCATTTTCAGACAGATTGTGCGGATTATTTTTTATGATTTCTGACTGTTTTGACTTGGCAAAGCAGGAATCTAACAAAACAAGTGATGAAGGCTCCTGGCATGTGACTTCTCAAATATTTAGCAAGTATTTGTAAGCTTTATTAAGTCAAGATGACTCATCCATCTTGACTTGCTTACATGTATGTTTCATGTACTACTCTACGTAGACCAATAGAAAGTGTTACTCATTTGTTTTATTAATGCAGGGTTATATTTCAGCAGAACTATCTAGTTTTGATGCTGTTTATTTTCAGAACAGCTCGGGGGGGAAATCTGTAGGTCTGCAAAGCCACTGGCCTTTCTAACTTTTTCTCTTGGCAGAGGAGACCTAGAAATGTGAAGTGGAATCTCAGTTTTCAGTTTAAAATTAAAAGAATAAGTTGCTTTCCCTGTTCTTTGGGGACTGTGTTCTTGGAAACACAACTCTGGTAAAGCAAAGCAATTACTTCTGCTGAAACTCTTTCATTGCTCTGTGTACAAGGCCACATCTTTTGCAGCCAGGAAAAAAGAAACCTATTCCCTTTTCATTTTGGGAAAGCCTCCATGTAAGGCAACATTTAGAGAAGGGAATGACAGTGGCAAAGATATTTACCACTGGGGATGTGGGCATTTTAATGCTTTTTTTACTTCAATTTGTCCCACCTAAATGCATTCTCTTCAGAGCAATAGCACCCAAAGGACGCGGCAGCCTCTGGGTTTGCACAGATCACGTTGCAGTATGTGCTTGGTGAAAGCTAAACCAGGACAGAAATATGGCATTTCTCAGCTTAAAATCATATCAACTCTGCCTTGTTATTGTGCAGCCACTGCAGTAGGGTTTATGTCCAGCCCTGCTATGTCTGCACAAACTTATTACTTCCATAACTAATTGATGAGGTGCGTCCTCTGCTTATCGTAGAATCATAGAATAGGTAGGGGTTGGAAAGGACCTTAAGATCACCTAGGTCCAACCCCCTGCCATAGTCAGGGACACCACACACTAAACCACGCCACCCAGGACTCCGTCCAACCTGGCCTTGAACACTGCCAGGGATGGAGCATTCACAACTTCTTTGGGCAACCTGTGCCAGTGCCTCACCATCCTCACAGTAGAGAACTTCTTCCTTATATTTAGCCTAAACCTCTCCTGTTTCAATTTGAACCCATCACCCCTTGTCCTATCAATATAGTCCCTGATGAAGAGACCCTCCCCAGCATCCTTGTAGCCCCCTTCAGATACTGGAAGCTGCTCTGAGGTCTCCACACAGCTTCTCTTCTCCAGGCTGAACAGCCCTAACTTTCTCAGGGTGACGAGTACTTTGACCAGAAAAGGGGTTTAACCCACTCTGAAGATGGCAGCATTATCTAATGAGCTGTTTATCTGTCTGACAGAGGGATCAGATTGTGCTGGTGAAACATTATGAAGTCATACAGGCAACAAGGCAATAATTTGGGCCATGAGTATTCAACATATGACCTAAATCTAACTGAGGTTTGTTCATCTAGCCAGATATTAGTTTAAGCCAGCTCTGGAATTATAGTCTGAAGCCAGAAAACCACATAGCTAGGCCTTATTTAAAAATAAATTAAAATAAAAAATCTGGGTTTTTTCTGTGGAAAACTATTGTTCCAGTTGAAATAAATTCATGTGCAGTGCTTTCCTTCTGCTAAAAGCTTTGTCTTTTCACTGGGAAAAGGAAAACCCGGGTGTCGAAATGCATCTGCTGAAAAGTGCAAATTTTATGTATTAGTTCCTGCCAACAAGTTGCTCTTAATGGAAACTTTGTTTTCATCACATTTTCTGCAGCAAAATCTTGCCCAATATTTTATCAGCTCCACACATCAATAATATCTATTTGCAAAGTCAATGCTACATTTCTTCATTCATGTCTCCATTGTATAAACAGTCATTTTTATTACATTTCCTTACTCTTGCAGCACATCTTCAGGAAAGAGAGCAAGGGAAGATTAACTGTTTTCAGTAGACATGCCTTTTAAATCAGTGAAAGGGAACAGATGGAATGACATGTGAGGGGTTCTTGGACCGAAAAATATTTCAGTGGTAAATACATACATATATATGTATATAAACTCATATATACAAACACACAGGCGCATGTGTTATGCACAGATGTATATGCATACACAAATAGAGTGTACATGTTGCAAGGTAAATAAATGTAGATAGAAACAGGTTTATGTTTCGTAGCCAAACTTAACCAAGCCAAACACTTAACAGTATCCAAACGAACTCTGCGAACAACATTATAGAGTATATTGTATCTGCAATAGCAATCTACCTAATCTGTTCTGGACCTCATTCTGGCTGATATCTCAGGGTGCTCTAATGCTGCCAATTGTGCAGTAAATCTGCTGGGTCATATTACTACACATATCATACCATTGACGGCACAAATGAGCCATCAGTGAACAGCAAGCACCAATACAGATGATTTGGTAAAACAAGACAATAATACGCAGGACTGCACTATCTTCTTACAACCCTGTGAGTGAAATATGAGTTATAATGCAGAACACCTGCACCACATAATGAAAGTCCTGGAAAGCAGTTATGGCCCAGAAAAGCTGGCTTGTGAACATAACATATCCCTGCATCCACCATCCAAGAACATAAAGCACAACAATCGAACTCAAAACCACTCAGACTGGACACTGCTTTTGCCCAGGTGTTTTTTCTGATGGAAAAGAAGTGGTAACACCGTTCAGATCTTAAGGTGTTTTGGGGGAAACCTTACTGTAAAGACCTTCCCAACTCAGTCTGGCACAGAGTGAAGGCCCTAAGGAACACAGAAATAATGGGGGCTGCCCTTCTCTTCATTGAAGTCCTACACCACACTCGACAGCAACCTGTGGCTGAGCCACTGGATGTATTTTTCAGAAGACATGATTTGAAGAGGCACAGTCTGTGAGGAGAGGAGATGTTTCTCCATTAGACCAAATATTCTTGGGAAACAACAAAGAAGGTTTGGGGCACAAAAGCCCAACACAGGCTGAGAAAACCTTCTCTGCATGGCGTAATTATGCTCCTCATTTTGTTAGTCTGAGCAAAAAGGGTGATTGACAGCTAAGGAAGGTGATCAGTTTTTAACACTGTGGGACACAGAACTGGAGTTTTAGAGGGTTAGCTTGAGAAGGAGGTTGTCTGAGGAAAATCATAATGGACAATTAGACCAGAGTTCAAGCGATGGAGACTCTATCATGTCCCTTGCGAAGTTGTTCCATTAATAACTTACACTGTGTTTAAAGTTTACCTTCTTAGTTCTAGTTTTGATTTTCCCTTCCTTGGCTTCGTTGTTTTGTCTGCCAACCTTAAGTAAATTTTTAGTTATGATATTTAAGGATCGGTAGCAAAACCACGAATTTCATTTCCACTTATGGACCTTTCCTTCCACTTAAGGGTCTTTCCATCCCTTTTTTCTCCAGTGTCTTACTTTGTGTAAGAAGAAGGAGTCCCTAAATTCACTCTTCAGGGGTCAAACATAACACAGCACAGATTACGTAGAAAGGTACCTAGAAAAAGCATATGGAATATCTAGAGAGGTCCTGAGAAAGCCATAAAGCTCTGCAACGAACACAAACCAGAACAGGTTCCTGGAGGCTTCTAAAATAAAACTGCTTCCTTACTAAAAATTAGCATTTTGAACCTAAATCTCAGTTCAAGGGGCAAATACAGAGTAAACCCGGCAAAACTGAGAAGTAAATAGGTTTCTAAGGGGCTGTTCCTGCATGATCAACCCACTGGAGGGGTGACTGTGGATTTATGCTGTTGTAAATAACAGCAGAATTGTCCCCCTTATCAGGAGAGTTAACTATATTGTGCCTTGCACTCTTGTTATTCTTTGCAAGGCCTTTATGTAACATTACTGGTTGTCCTGAAAAAATTGGGATTAACTTGGAAGACATATATTGGAGATTGGATTAGACTTCAAAGAGGTGTTGCCAAAGAGAACTTTTAAAAGGCTTTAAAAGAATGAACTGTACCGATACAGGCTCTTTCCCTTTGAACATGAAGAAAAAAAAGCAGAGTTTAATATTACTTAAATATGTCCAACAATTAAGTTGCTTGGTACTCAAGCAAACCACACGGCGAGGTTTTCAAAGGAAAGTGGATATTTTAGTGGCTTATCAATTGCCCCATTTCTCCTCAGTTTTCCTGCAGTAAAGGCAGCCATTCCCTGTTAACAGCCCAGGACATGCATGCCAAGGAAAAGTATGCCTTGGAAAAGAGAAATGGTGGCGACTTTTGCTAAAACATCTCCTCCTGTATGGATGCCCCAGCCAGCCTGTAGCCTCTCCCAAACCAGGTTGGACTGCTGAGATGGTGGAGCCTGAGACCTGGCCCAGGGACTCCCCTTTCTTGTTTGGGTATTTTTTATGCTTTCCACTTCTCAGGCTCTGCAAAATGTGGTGGAGGCTGACAACGCATCTTGACCATACCAACACCAGTAGCTCTGAAACACCACGTAGGGTTTAAACTGGGGACACTGAGAAAGCAATGGGCTAATTTCTGGCGAGTGTCTCATGGCCCAAATCCTCCATGTGTGCCTTGGCTTGAAGGAGCTGAGGTGAGCAAAGAGGAGGGATCACTTCACAATGCCCCAGGTCTCCGATCCCTGGTGCTGCTTTCCCCTGACCCTCCCCACATCATTGTTGGATGGGACAGCTCGGCACATTTCATCCATGCAGCATTGCACAAGGGATGCCGCTGGTGTTTCCAAATGAACATTACAAGCTGCTGTTGAGCTTTCAAAGTTGTTAGCCAGGCCCTGCCCTTCTTTAATGCTCAGCTTTGGAAGCAGCAGGCACAAGGAAGACCTGTCTGGGCTTCATAGAAACTGGGTACTAAGTGGTTCTGCCCCACCTGCCTACTTTCAACGCACTTGTGGGATTGCCCAAGATGTGACTCCACCAGCCTCCAGGTTTCACATGCTTTGAATGGTTTTCTGTTCATCTCCATCTATTTTTAACCCATTCTTCTTCAGGCTAAGAGGGATTATTTGTCAGAAAGGCTTTAAGGTAACTTGTTTTACTGCAGTGAAGGTGAAGCACAGACTGGTGAATGAAGCAAAGTACTTCTCCAAGCATATTTGGTTGTCCAACAACATGTGAAATACACAGTAGAAGTGCCAAGTTTTGCCGTGATAGGGATCTTGTCCTACTGCAGATTTTCTACTGGAAGAGTCAATACAGAGGGTAAAATGTCACTGTTTTTGTAGAACATAATAGCTCTCTTTCTTTTTCTCCCAAAGCCTGGGAACTCCAAACAGATTTGTGGGCACTTTTATTAAATGAAAATATTCGTGCATTATGAGCTCATTTCTATCTTTCCAGCCCAGCCCCGCAAAAGGTCACTTTAACAAACCACTCTCTCAGGAGCTGGGGAGGAGTTCTGAGCTCACACTAATCCTCGTAATTGCACTCTACCTCAGGTTTTCATTTCGTTAATCAGCGGCCAACAAATCCCGGCTTTCAAAACTCATTATCAACCTGCTCTATACTATTACCCCTGCCCTCTCCTCTTGGATACACATCCCTCTGGTGTGAAGTATCCTCCAGGTTGCCTTCTGCCTCTTTTTGGTGCACGATCATAACCAACTTTCGAATATAGGTCAACTATAAATAACTGGGGTGCTGCTGCACTTATGGATTAGTGCCGATGAAGAAGCAGAACAGAATGAGCGCCAGTGGCCAGCTCCGCTCCTGCGGGGAGCTTTAAAATCCAGTCTGGGTTCCAGAAGATCTCTGCCAGTGGAAACTGCCCAGGCCCAACACTTCATCACTGTATCTCCTGCCTGGATCAGCCCCACCCAATTTTATTATTAGGCAAAATTGTACAATTGGAAGCTCGGGTCAATTTTTCACAATCTGCAAATTAAAAGAAAAGGGTTTTGAATTTTCTCCAAGCTTTACATGACCCTTCTCCCTTCCCTTCGGAGTAGAGCTGGCAATCTTCAGGCCTAATGAATTTTCCAAGTCCCAGTAAAAGGGGAAGCTGCCTGCAACCCTGCCTACCAGCTTCCAAGTCTGCCGGCTCCTCAAAGCTCAGCAGCGCTCTCCACCGTGGTGCCTCTTTGTGGTATATGCAGGAAAGGTCTAAGTTTCTCCTGGGTTTTCTTCTCCTCTTCTTTTTTGGTTACAGTTTGTCTCAAAACACAAAAAAAGGCGATTAGAAGTGGCGTTTGGCTGAAGAACAGTGACATCTGTCCCAGTGCCATTTTCTGAGGGTTTTGTGACAAGAACATTACTCAAGAGTACTACTACATAAAAAACGTCCCACCTCCATTCCGTTTCCATATGTTTGAGTTTCTCATACGAAGGCCATGATCCATCAACCTTTGCTGTGTCACTTGTCGCCTAGTTTCTTCATCAACATCTGTTGCAGCACCAGCTTTCAGCCCCCACCGTATCACATGAACTGCAGACTCTGCACCAGAGGAATTACATGGAACTTGAGGCAGCCATGATTTATGTTGCAATACAAATTGCACTGTAAGTTATGCTGCCCTCAAAGGCAAGGGATGCTGACAAGAGCACCTGTTGTCCAGATTCCTCCATTCTTCCCAGACCAGTCTCCTGCAAGGTCAAGTCGTGGCCAGCATGGTTTAGGGTTCAGATCATTGGAGATGGTTGCTTATGCACATTTTCAAGGGAATATTTTAAAGATGCTTTGTATACAAGAATAGAGTAATCTAAGTCAAAACATGTGACGACAAATAGTAATGGCTATAACCAGCCTGGTTCTCTAGTTTGAATGTCCTTGATAAGAACAGAAATTGTGATTATAAATACCCAAAAAGCAAAAGATGAGGCAAATTATCTGTGCATTCTAATGACTTACCCTTTTTAATCTGTTCTTTCTTACTAGCACATGCTGTCCATTAGCAATGTTGATAAAAAGGTACTTTCAAAATTTGCATCATTCACTCTCACACTTAATAACTTTTTCAGTCTTCAAGAGTATAAAGCTCTGCTTATGCCCATTTTAGTGACCAGTTCAGGTCGGTGGTCACACACACTTTTCTATCTTGTCTATGGCACCCAGAAGGACATGAGAGCATGGCAGAGGTGAGACACAGCACTACCAACTGCACCAACACAGGCTGAATCTTAGACTTCAGTCCCCACCAGTGTCCTTTGGACTATCCCCTTCGTAACATGGCAGCTGTTGCGATGCACAAAGGCTCGTATCTGTGAGAGGAACCATAGGAAAAGGTGTGCCGTATTTGTTCAAAAATTAATTATTGATGTCATTCAAACTCCTCAGCCTTGAAGGTGTGAAGGGGAAACGTTAAACCTGTGCAAAGGTCAGTTTTACCAGGACCTGCCTATTCAACAAAAGGAGCGAAGGCAGAATGATGAATTGCCAACGAGTTCCTGTGTGTTCAAGCTAACGACAAACTATTAACCTGTAAAACTGAACATTGCAATAGAGGAATTCAGCTCTGGGACAGAGTCTTCACTGAAGTGTGTAAGCAGGAGGGTTTGTGAGTTGCAGATCAATAACTGATCTCTGAAGAAAAAGAAGAAAGAAAATATGCAAAAGAAAGTAGAGGACACTTTTGTCAGATTAACTTTACTTTTGGTCAAAATGGATATCCAGATTTCTGTGGGCTTAAGAAAATGCTGGTGGTGTGTGGAAAGAAGAAACAAATGGACCTTCCATTGCTGGATACTAGAGCCTATCAATATGGAACCGTTTGTTGAACTGGGGCAGTAAAGTACTTCTTTGTTTATTATCCTCTTGTTTCAGAAACAGGCCATTTGTGAAACAGGAAATCTCTTGAGGACAAATCTTTCATTGAGTTATACTTTAAGATTATGTGCAGCTAAGCCCAGTAAATTACACAACCACAGATTGGTGTGGATGGAAGAGCATATTAATAAAAAATGGAAGTTTTGACAGTTATGTACTTCAAAACCTTCAAAACGTCTTCTGGTCTCCCGCATTTACTGGGATGAAAATTCTTTCATGAATCTGGCTTTTTCTGCTATAAAATCAGAGCACTTGTTAAGAGAAGACTTAGAGGCTGAAGTAATACACAGCCAGCTGCCACATTTGCATGTGATCTATAGTCCCAGCTCACACATTTTTTAATGTAATGATTTTACAGCCCCAGGGCTCCCATACTTATTTGGATATGAACAGACACTCACCCTCTTAGCAAGTTAGGAACCTAAACCAGACCAGACATTTTTTGTTTAGGTCCCTAAAAGTTGTTCTCTCTATTTGCTTTCCTTAGTAATCCACAAGTTTTGAACATCTGGGACTCATCATCTGTTTTCTGATGACTACGAGGTATCTCATATTTTGAGCAAGCCCAGGAAATCCCAATGTATTGCTCAGTAGGTTACTAGAGTATGTCAAAAGAACTCAGTGGACAGTCTCCTGAGTCTCTGGTCATCCATCTTCAAATGGGCAAGGTCTACCTGCTTTGGATGGGAAGTCACATCTGTTTCAATCTCTCCTGCATGGTTTTGGTATACAATTGCTAATGTTAACTTGATCTAAGACATTAGCTTACACCAAGAGACTCAAAAAAGCCAGGAAGCATTCCATTTCCATGATAAAAAGAAATTTTCAAGATGTTTTTTGGAAATATGCGTACATTTTAAAAATAAACCACACCAAAGAAAGCAAACAAAGCAAAAGGCTCTACTAGTTTATGATACCAATTTCAGTTCAAAGTGAATTCAGACCTGTGACTTGGGCTATGTCTGCACTAAATCTCAAGGTCTGCCAGTCTAACATTTCTGTCTGTTAGTATAAAATTTCCCATGTGTCCAAAGAGAGAACTTGCAAGCACAGGTTTGTTCAGGGCTGTGGAGTCACTCTTCATCCTTCCTAAGAGTATGCAGAGACTCTGTCCTCTCACACTGTTGTGTGTGCATGGTCTGGCTGTGTGCACTGGGGGTGGGTGTACAGGTCACATAAAACAGCCCACAGTCCTTGAGGGTGCTCTCTGCATCCATGACTGATACAGGCAACAATCCCTGGGAGGCAGATATGTTAATGCCAAAACAGGCCTGCAGGATTTGAAGGGGAATACTCACCACCTTGTTTAACAGGGTTCAAGACTATAAAAAGCAAGAAAACAAAATAATTCCTATTCTCCTTAGGGTCTACAGACTTGGCCTGCCTGAGAACTGAAATAACTTACTGCATTGCGGCTAGATTTGGGATTGCATAGACAAGGAATACTTACTTAGATCACATGCTTGTATTTCCTCCTCTTCGCGGGTTCGGAAGTTTAATGACCAGGCAGCTTTATTTGGCTGTAGTAGTAAACAGCACCTGCTCAGACAGATGCAAACACACCTGGGTAATGCCAACCTCCAACCTGGAGTTCAGATTTACTCACATGTGTTTTTAAAGACTTCAGTTCTCATGCTGGAGCAGCCAAGCCTCAGGACTGAAGTGCTGACACCCTTAGTGGAAAGACAATTCAGCTGGCTACAAACATCAGTGGCTGTATTGCATCTGTCATCACAAATATATTTCGGGTTTAGATGGGGGAAGAAAAGAAAAACAAACACAAACATTTTCTGGTTAAACAGAAAACAGAGGGCGGAATCACTGGGACTTGCTAAAGGAGAGTTTATTTAATTTGATTCTTCTGTACACGACAGCTAGTTTTGCCTTAGGATATTATAACTCAACTCATTTCTCTGGTGACCCCATGGCAACCTCCGGATCAAAAGGATTACTCGTGACTCATAACATTACCTTGGCTAAATATAAATATAGGGCTTTAGGTTAAGTAATCTAGGCCTTAATCAATAAAACATTTAAAGTGACAGTACAAGGAGGGATTTCAAAAGTTGTGCTATTATAATGTTAACTCCAATAACCTGAGTTTCTGGGGGCTTTCCTTGTCTGGTTTTAACACAGATGCCCTACATCTAGGATTTTCATGCCTTTTGTGCATAAAGTACAGCTGCATACAGTTTGAATATTCTCTCTTCCATAGAGGACATTATGCTCATTTTCCCCACAGGAAATCCAAGCAATTGCCCCTATGTGGAATACCACAATTAGGTGACCATAATTGCATACTTAATGAGCTTGTGTATGTTTTGAGTGCCAGTTTCTCAGATGTGGCCACCTAAATGGATATCTAAATCTCACTTTTGGGTGGTGAGGTTGAGAAAAAATGTATGAAAGTCTTATTTCATATACTTAAATTGGGCCATTTAAATCCCCAATACTTGCTTAAGTGCCTATATTTCCAATATCAGACCTTACGTGCAAATCAGCCGGCCCTGTGGGCTAGTGTTGGCAACCAGAGGTTGGGAAATACATAGTTGTATAAAATACGACCCCTTTTAAAGAAGCCTGGAAGCTTTCCAAAGAACAACAAGGATGTAAAGATTATAAAATTGTTTCTTCTCAGCCTGGGGAATGTGCAGGGTCTTTCCTGGTTATAGACATGGTGGCTGGTTGAGCGATCCATGTCCATGACACCAATCCAAACCCTGGGCATCCAATGAGCAGAGGGTGAGCATAGGACAGGACTCCCTGCTCTCAATGTAATGCAGCTTCTACAACCCATACCTCCTCCCTCTCTTGCTGGGTGAATTCATGTTTGTTACAGTATGTTGGAAGGAAAAAGTGGTACCATTTGTAGGCTACCCCGAAGGGCAGTGCACGGTGACAAGCTGAAGTCTTGATATCCAACGTTTTCTTGTGTTGTGGACAGCTTAGCTGCCTGGAGCAAGGAATGAAATTCAGCCTGGTCCAACCTCTCCTAATGTCCATTTTAGAACATGAACGGACAAGGGGCAGTTCATCATCAAACCGTCCAATAGCAATTTCCAAGTGTACAGGCACCAACTGATTCGACTTCGTATTAAAATCATTTCTTTTCTGAGTAGGAAGTCAAAAAACTTGATAAGTTGGTTTTCTCTATGGTCATTTTAGTAGTATTGACTAGCTGGGACTTTACCAACAAATATTAATCTATGCTGTCTGCTCTCCATAGTTCCACTGATTTTCAGCGGAGGGAGTCCAGATTATGACACCTTTCTCAGAGCTTGTACAGTCCAATTATGAATATAGAGGAACTACTACTTTCAGGTATTAAATAACTACATTTTTTCCTTTCCAAAGGAAAGAGCCGAATTTGTATCTGGCTTTTATCTTGCCCAGGGTAATGGAAAAGGGAAGATGAATTGCAGCCTTAAAGCCCCTTCCATGAGTCTTGAGTATGAATTATTTTATATAATTCACAGAGAAGGTGACATGATTTACATCAATATATACAGTTAAATTGTTCTATATTGTAAACCATTAGCAAGAGGGGATGAATGGGCTATTGAAGAGGGGTGGAGAGACTACAATGTTATGACAGCAGAATGAAAAACTTCTGGACATACAAGAAGACATCACATTGTTCCATTGGAAAGATGCTTGTGTATGTTTCCTACAGCAATATATAGATCTTTGCCTGTGCACTGGGAGACTATTCTTGTTTATTTTATTATATACCAGAAACTTTTGTAGGGAAAGAGCAGGGCAGATTGTACTTCAACTTCCTAAAGTACAGGGAGGGGGTCCTTTATGAGGGTGTGCATCAGAAGGATGTAACTCACAGCTGATTGGAATATCCAGTCTGCATTGTTCAAGCCAAGCCCCTCAACAGTGCAAGAAGGATAATTCTTACATTAGTTTTGTGGTCTGCTTACAACTCCAGGGAAAGGAGCATTTTCCAATCCCATACAGGGCTCTGATGTTCTTTCATCTTGGTAGTGGCTTCAGCGCTTGCTTATTTGTTGTTGTTTCTGCCTGGTGCTAAGATTCCGATGAAAAAATCAGTAAATTTATCCCTTCGCCCATCATTGAAACTGTGTTTCAAGAAACATTCTTTTTTTCTAAAAGGTGTTTCATTTTTCCTCCCTGGGAACCATTTAACTTTCTTTTCTAATCTCCTAAACAGTCTGGAATGAGGTCTTTAGTAGTTCTGCTTGTTGTGAAACAGCTTTGGAGATAACTCCTAGTCCACGTAACCACACTTCAAATAATCTTTGTGTAACTGTGATGCAAACCCATAATCTCCCAAAGCAAGTTTATAACCATTTTAACAACCGAGACTTATGGAGGTTATTTGCAGGATGGGCAGGGAGAGAGGGGTGAGGAACTCACCAAGGAAGCACAGTTTAGTTTGCTTCCAAACAGCTCATATCTCTTACAGCTTTATAAGGATGAAGTGGTGGGTGAACAAACAAGGAGGCCTAATCTCAGATAAAGAAGGGGGACCCATTTCTGACCAGCAGCCTTCTTCTGGAAGGTGCATATAAGCCATTCTTGTTTCTTTGCAGTGAGACAGATGCTTGAGTTTGATAGGATTCAACACCTTCAACATAAATGAAACACCGCTTGGGAAATGAATATACCAAGCTCTGACTTCTGAATGCACACACATAGCAGCTGTGTGCTGTCCTTGGGGACATCAATGGTTGAGGGAAAAGAGAGGCAAAAACTTTGTGTTTGAATACTGGGGAATATTTGCACTAAAATCTTCCTTAGACAAAGTCTACCTGCATTGTGGTAAAAGAAACCCTGCACATATCAAGGACAGAAAATGGGTGGGGATTTACATATAAAGATGGCTTCAACGTCCCCTTCAAGTCAGTCTCCCAAGAACATAGTAAATTGCTTACTCAATTGCTTTTAATTAAGCCTCTCTTGGTTTGGGGAGCCAGCCAACGCGGAGAACAAAAAGGAAAGCAAGAAATCCAACCCCTCAACCCTTTGCTTACTAGCTGAATTTTCACAGCTTTAAAATACAGTCTTCCTCCATGGGGGCACAATGCTTCTGTCTAAACCTGCTTATGAGAATTTATTACCCCAGTGTGCAGTCTTTGAAACCATGATTGTAACGGTAATAATTTCTAAGCAGTGAAATTCATGAGAGGCTGTAATATAATGCCAACTCTATCCTATTATGGTTTTAATTGGAATATACATTTTATGTGTTATTAGAGAAATGTTACTGTCCTTCTTATGCTTAATATTATATGAATAGCTAAAGCCCTTTAATGACCGTGTAATTTATTGTCCCTATAGTTATGGCATTAAGCTACAAGTCACCTAATACTTGCAAACATTGTAAACTCCAATTACAGCTACACCAGTGATCCTTCTGTCAACTGAGCTAAAAATGACTGAATGATAAGGTTAAGCACTGAGCCACGTAACGCAGTTATCTGAAGCTCAGCACCTGTACTACAGAGAAATGTCCAATAAACTATGGTTAAATAGTTTTACTTTGTTATCACATATAAGTATAGCAAATACAACCAGCTTCCAGAATGATGCTGATCACCCTGATTCCACCAATCCTTTATATATTTGTCAGCGTTAGCCTAATTTATTGCTAACAGTCAATCACCGATTCTTAAGAATCTGACAGATTTCACAGGCACCAGAATGGATTCTGCCCACTCCTACAGAAATCTTGGAATTTCATCAAAAATTGCCTGCAATTCCTATGCAAGATTGGGTATTCTTTGCAAATATCCAGCTATTTAAGAAAGTACCAAACTAGCTGACATCAAAGCTCAGAGAATTTGGGAACAGGTTAGACAACTTTTGACCCATGACAAGAACTAGTCACCTTTGCCTAGAAAGCAAGGTAACCTGCAGCAACAATTGTAAATTGCCAGAGGACAAAAGCAGACCTGTAATAGTAATACCATTATTATTAATACTCAACCAAAGAGTCAAGAGAAGTCACTTGTGCTGCCCAATTTGCTATTTATCACATGCTGTGTAATGTATACAAAAGTACCATAAACCCCCATGTTGGTCTATCTGATCTCCTAAAAAAATACGTAAGTTATAAGTGTGTGTATATTTTCCCATAAACTGTAATTTGTATTTGTTTTGGAGGGTTTTGAGCCACACTAGAGGTGACAGTTAAAAAGAATCCTAGGACCAGTTGCACTGAGACTGTTACAGATGCGAGCGGAAATAGTGCCCTGGATGATCCATGATGTCTGTATAATTCCTCTGGCTAAGCATTCCTTCCGAAAGAATACATGTAGCAAATCAAGTGCATAAAATGGATCAATCACCTTTCCTCACTCATGATTTGTGATTGCTTACTTAAGCCACCTAATGTTTCTGCAGCCCAAAGAGGTGGACTGAGACTTGCTAAAGAGAAACTCAGCAAATTGTGCATTTCAGCTGCACATTTTTAGAAGGAATGAGCATTCAAGCTACACTTTGTGACACATTTGAGATTTGTGTGGCTTCCTACATTTCCCATGACCATCTAAATATTCATGAAGAATTAATAACATGGTCCTACTTTTAGCAAGTTCCATTCATTCTTATTTGTATCTGGCTATAATCAGCAGCAAGACCCCAAATATTGGATGACTGCATTTGATTCTTGAGTTCTTTGCTTTCTGTTTCTGTCAAAGCAAATTAGCTGGAAGGAGCCTGACGAGGAAATCGAGCGAACTGTGCAAGGTTGAGAGGGCATTTCACTGAAATGTAATATAATAAATACAATTTAAACACTGACAAATCCCATTCACCTCTTTTGTTTTCCTGAAATGTTTAGAATCATTTTCACCATCTTTTTCATAAATAAAATTATTCTATTAGTTTGTCGTACATTTGGATTTCATTAATTTTCAAATATTTTCCAGCCATCTAAAATTAAACAGATGTCATTGGGCTTATTTAGACCTCAAATAACCCTTGCAACAATACCAATTATTTAAGGGTCAGCTGGAAGTTGGAATTTTATAATAAAGAAAAGTTTAAAAGTTGAAGAAGAAAATGAAGAAGAAAAAGGGCAAGAAACAATGCCAATTCCCTGTCCACATAATTGTTCGCATGACAACTGAAGATCTGTTTTATTGTTGGGGGAAAAGGGTGGAGCCAAAGAGTGAAAGTTCAGGAAAGCTGGTTTATTCCATGAATGCCCCAATTGTTCCCTTTCCCCTGGCAATTAGTAAGAAATTGTTCTTCCAGCTTTCCAGTTCTATCGTGGGGATGGATAAGAGGACAAAGGTTTGGTTTTGTTCTGAAAGTTGGTCCTGTTGGTCGAAGAAATATCTGAAACACCGTGATCATGTCTGGGCAAATGCAATAGAAACACAACAGAATGGGCAAAGGCAGAGTCTGGGACTCCTGACCACAATCCCATGCTCTAAACAACGCTTCCACCTACTGTAAGAAAGAAGGAGGTTAATTTTGCCTTGTAAGCACAAATTGAAATAAGTCAAGGAGATTTTAGGCTGTGAAAAGGTTTGCTGGCCTCTGGCATTTCCACCCACTCATCTAGAACTTGGTTGCATGAGCAGCTGATCTGGTGTTTGGGGGAGAGGGAAGAAGCTGACACTGAGCCATGGCAAGGAAACTGGCTGGAGAACATGCTGCAGGAGCGTTCCCCAGCAGGTATCTCAGGGGGCAACACTGGGCCAGTACAAGGTGCATGGGAGGAATAAATGGCTTTTGTTAGCCCAGTAGACACAGAAGCTTAAGAAAGGGGTACAAAGCCAGTTGCTTTCTCCTTTCCCACACCTTGCCATAGAGGGAACCGTGTTCCCAGCTATTTAAGCATCTCCAGATTTACAGGGGTGGGTCCGAGATCAGACACAAAAAGTCCAACCATTGTGATTTCTTTGCTGAAAATCAGGAGCTGGGTTTTACTTTTCTGAGCAGGAGGGAAAATGAAAATTGATTTTCCTTTGTAATCTGAGAGGGTTAGCTGAGTTCTCCTGCCAGACTGCAAAGATCTGCAGTGGCCCCTGCCCTAAACTATACCATCCTACTTAGCTGCCAGGATCGCTAAACAGAGACCTAGAAAAATGAATTATGTATTGTATGAAAACTGTATTACCATAACTTTAAAATCCTGCTTCTAGAGGCTGAAGATCTCTCCGAAATACTATCAAGCACAATGGAAAGTGAGTAGAGGGCTAACATCTGGAAAGAAATTTAATCACTGACCTCTGAAAATCATGGGTTAGGATTTTCTTTTTCCTTTTATTTTCAGATACAGTGGCTGTAACTCTTCATCTGACCCAACATTAACTTTCTACTAATTATAACAGATGATTTATAAAAACATCTCTTACTCCCTTGACCTGTTTTATGTCTGCTCTCGCCTACTACACGATTGTATCCTGTGGTCTCTGTTGAGTGGACGTGCTGGCTTGTTACTTTGGAACTGAAGCTGGTAGCTCAAGTCACTCTCTGAGAGGCACCACAGCCCAGCAGAGCTTCTGTCCACAGGAGGTTTATCTCTAACATGAAAAGAGAAAAGAATGTGGCACATTCAGTGGAAAATTCACACTGATGAGCAATGGTTGAAGACTCTTGAATGACCTGCTCTGTTCTGAGCACAACTAGGGAAAGAGAGAGAGCTCCACTTTGAAGATTCTTCCAGATCAGTGTCAGGGCTCTGTCTGGGATCCAGCCAGCTGAGCTACTGTGGGGGTCAATGTCCTAAACAGTAAAGAGTAACTTACACGGAGGGATGCAAAGTTAGTAGAGAGCTCTCCGAAAGAGCCACATTCCTGCAGAAGCTCTTAGGCATGGAGAGGACTCTGAGCATCCTGCTACTTAATACTCCTCCCCAGCAGCTGAGAGGGTGCAGTCCGCCCTGTGTGAGGGCTTCTGCCTACCCTGGGGTTGGTACCTGGGTTTAGGTGTGGGCTTGGTTTGCAAAGCCAAGTGACCCAAACCGATGCCATCAGCATGAGCTCATCTAATCCCCCAGACAGGGCTTTGCTGCTGGGTGAGCCAGTGGGCTTGCTCCAGGGACACATGGGAGCAGTCAAGACATAGACAGATGCAGATCATGAGCCAACTCCAGAATCAGAGGAGACTTTGCTTAGCACAGCTCTGGTCAGGTTACCAACCCATTGCTTGTAAATAGCCTCAGATAACAGATGGCAGCAAACCAACGACTGTTGTGAAGTTGTATAGAGTTTTCTTAGCAATAGATTATCAGACCTGCCTGGAGTTTGTTTCAGTTAACACAGCGGGTGCTGCTGCAGAGAGAAATTCATTGCACTAACGTCAGCCTTCACAGGCAGCAAATGTACCTCTTCATATTTCATACTGAAAAACCTCAGTTTTTCAGTAGGGTTTTTTGTTTGTTCTTTCATGTATTCCTCCCTCTTTTATTTAGTGCTTTCCAGGTTTCAAAACCAACGGCTGCTCATGGTGGAGGAGCAATAGGGACTTTCATATTTAATAACTCTTAAATCTTGTTCAACATGTGGCAATTGTTAGGGTAGATTTGAGCTGCAATTAAAGAGGCACCCTCCTTTCTCTTCAGCAACAATATAGGCTCTTAATCCGACTAAAACCATCATATTTTAAGAGCTGAGATCATCCTGAGGCAAATGGTATCAAACTTAACATGGATCTGTTTTTCATAGGGAAGTTTAAAAGTTAAAGTTCACTTTCCTAAAAGTCTTCCATTAAAGAGACGGCAGCCCTGAGCACTCTTTTCAAGTATCCACAGGTACCTATATCATACAAAACAACATCTGGGGGATGGAGGGGAGAGGATAATTACTGAAATTCCTTTCTGAAGTCCCTTTTTCTTTAAGACCCTGAGTTGGGACTCTAAATAGAAGCGAGATGAGGGAGGGTTTGCTGCCTGATTTGAGATTTGACTGCAGATAAAAGCACTATTTGTGTGACTCAGCCCTTGCAGTGCTCACAGGTCTGATGTGGGTAACTGATAAAGGCTGTGAAAGACAGGAATAAACAGTGATAAAACAACCGAGCGCAGGTTGGCTTCAAACCAAAACACATGTTTAATAAAACCTGCGTGGTTGATGGGGAGACATTTTTGTTTCCTTTTGTGGTGCCGTGGTGGCTGTAAATATCCATAAGGAATATGGGCTTGAACTGAGTCTGTGCTGTTGTTGCAGGCTGGTGGCCTGCGCTTGCTCCCATGATGGCACTGGGCTGGGATCAGACACCGGGCTCAGGTATCCAGTTTAGTTTATCAGCTTTTGGGTTACAACTCTGTTTTTCCAAGTGGCACATGAGGAAATACCTGTCAGAGAACCAAGGGTAGGTAGCAGGGCTAAAAGCTGATGGCAGGGGTAATGCACACAACAGGGTCAAAGAGACACATGAATAGAAGGAATATGTTTCCTTTACAGTCTTGTCCGTATTCCACATCCAGATTCCCTTTTGCACCTCTGAGCATTAGTTCAGGTCTCTCAAATTCCTATTTTCCCACAAGAGCTCCCACTCCCTAATAAGCTGCTATCCCTAACGCCCTACTTTTCCCCCTTTTTTTTTTTCCATTTTTCACAGACCTTACACCCCAGAGCAATTCTAACAAAAGACATGAGCCCTTGCTCTGATTCACAGCCTCCATCTGTGCAAAGGTTAAAAAGCCACAGTGGCAGCAGCAGTGTCTTTCAGAGGCTCTGTACCAAGAGGTATCTATTAATATCCACTAGTCATGCTGCTAAACCCTACGTCCTCCTTTGAAAAGGTAATCCTGTACTGTAAAGGCTCAACAAATGAGAACACCAAGGGACTTCCCTCATTTATAATACCTGCAAATGACTTGAATGAAAATACCTCCACAAACTATCAAAGTTTGTGGAGGGCACAAAATTGGAGAGGGAACAAATAACGAGGAACAAGGGATTTGAATCCACTGGTTCCCTGGGCTAGTGAATGGAAAATGTAGTTTAATGTACAGAAACATAAAATAATAAGTCTGGAACCAGCAAACCAGACAGAAGGATATTATACTGAATGGTGATGCATCATATTGACCAGTGGAGGGATTTAGAGGTCACTGCAGGAAAATCCTTGAAGCCTTCAAGCTGGTATACAGATGAAATGAAAATAACTATAGGAGAGCAGCACAGTGCTGGAGGCAAAGGGAAGGGATGCAGCTTTTCTCCACTGTCTGTGCAGCAAAACAGCACCAGGACTTTGCTCTAATTGGAGCGGTACCTTCTCCTCCTGGGCAGTGCAACACTGAGACACTCGGGTCATCTGTTCCCCTGTACCCCAGCTCCTGTCTCAGCAAAGCATTCCATCCCAGTGGCTTGCCCTCCAATGGACATGGAGGAAAAGGCAGTGCAAGGTGTTTTCTTGTTACTGGTACAGCACAGGGGGATGCTCTGCAAGTTCATTCCAAGGCTTAGTGGTGCTGGTCGGCACAAATGCAGGAACCTAAACCCCTGTCTCATTCACTATGTGCTTGTTCTTCACTTCTGGCACTGGCAAGCATGAAAAGGTAAAAGAGGAGAGCTCAGGGCCCCCAGGCACAGCAGGTTTGCCCATCTGAGCACAGAGCAGCCACTCCAATCCTGCAGCCACCCAGGGGACTGAGAACCTGCATGTCCATAGCCATACGACCTTACTGGTATATTTGCAATGACCTGTCAGAGATAAAGTGGAGTGGCGAAGGGTGGGATAAAAGAAGCAAAGGTGATAAAGCAATTCATTTTCTTCCCCATCTCCCTAACAAGCAGTCTCATTTAGGTATTTTCCTTCTCCTTGCTTTGCCAAAGTACTTCATTCCTTTCCCCTCACAGTTTTCCTGCAAAAACATCAACCAAAAAAAATCCTAATGTCTGCTCCCCTCCCAGCTGATTCCTCGTTTGAACTGATACCTTCCCCCATTCCTTCTTCTATAGCTGTCAATACAGGCAGCCTTTAAGCTTTGCTGGGCTGGACTGCTGGTGAGCTGCAGGTAAAGGGCTCCATAAACTCATTAACAGTACCCTTGGAATATCCTAATCCCCATGGGTGACTGAGGGAAACATGTAGTTATACATGATGGAAAATGGTGATCAGATTTAGCATGGGTCTGAATCAGCAGTTCACGCACACACACACAGAGCTTTGTAAGATGGATTTGTCAGAAGGACCAGGTGGGGAAGTGTTTTCTCAGTCCTTGGCTTGCTGGGAAGTGCATTACCTCGGCTGGCTGCTCCTGAGTTAATTCTGGGTTTTCCCACCTGGGGGAGCAGCAGCGATTCAGAGCCAGGCTGCCAGCACAGCTTCTGCCTTCTTGAGCAGTGGAGACAGGTAGGACGAGGCTAACACCCTCGGGGTTGTGATGAGCATCCAGAGGATGCAAACAATGGGAGAAGTCCCCATTCCTCTCCCCTTCTTCTGTCCCGCTGCAACCCATTCCCCTCTTCTTCTCCATCCCTCCCCACTACTTCTCCCTTCCAGCAGCTCTCTAAATCCCAGCAGAGGACAGGGCTAGGAGGCTGGTGGGGAGCAGAGGTGCCCCCAGGCAGGTGCTGTGGCTTGTGTCTGGCAGAGGTGCGTGGTCCAACCAGGCAGGATGATGGCCATCAGCCAAAGGGGGATCTTGTGGCATATACGACATCTGGCAGCCACCGTCACTGTCTGCTCCTCGGCAGGTCTGCCTCTGGCTGTTTTCCTGGGTAAATGGATAGATAATCTGGATGCATTCCAGCTGAATTAGTGTACACGTGATGCTCAGAATGAGCTTGAGGATAGAAATACATTACTGACCTATTATGATGCCTAGAATACAGGACCTGGAATTGCTTCCAAGTCCTCAGTCCAGATGCCTGTCCTGGCTGTCTCCCAACTCCCATGGCAGGTGAGACAGATGTCAGATCTGCTTTCTCACCCTGCTCCACTGTTTCCATGGGGAAAACAAATGAGGACACAGGCCCAAAGCCACAGCAAAGCCCTAAAGAGCTAATGTGGCCATGGGTCCCTGTGCAGAGACTTATCCACAGCCAAGGTGGAGCCCTGTTATAACCCCTGAGGTCTAGATTATATCATGCACATTGCATGGAAGTTTTAATACACACCATTTGATAACCTGTCAGTTTGATCTATGACAATTTCTTACTGAATAAACAAGATTTTCATGCTGTCAGTACATTTCCTTTTCAGCAGTGTCCTGCACAAGCATCAAGGAAAAGAAAACATTGTTTGGTGCCATAATATCCCATCTCTGCCAGCTGCCTTGGCTGATACCCTCTTTCTGCTAGTCACCATATTTGAAATATATATATGTACACCAGCTAAATTCAAGTTTCCTTCTTCTTTTTTCTTTTGGCTTGTTTTGCCTATTCAGCTAAGGCTTGTCTCTCCAATTCTTTGCTACAGAGCACTATTTTCCAAAGCAGGCTTTAAAACAGGAATCAAGCCCCAGAGAAAGACGACATAGAATGCAATCTTCTGTACTTAACTTCCAGAGATTTTCTAAAAGAACAACTAGAAAAGACTTAGGAGCACACACCTATTTTCTGCACCTACGACTAAGCTCCCATCAGGAGCTTAAAAAACAGCCCTTAAGGTGCTTTGTTGTCTGAATGAACCCATTGCAATAGTAGAGCAAAGATGAGCAGTTTTAGCTCTTCCATTAGTGTACAAACTGCTAAAAGGCAAGAAAAACTACAATAATAAACATGAGCGAGCTTGCTGCAGCTGTGCTTGTCAGCTCCAGACATTACTGTGGCTAATTCCGATTGGGAACAGTTCCTGGGCTTGGTGATAAATTAATCCCGACTCTGATAGTATGGAAAGATTTCTTTCTGCATAAGCTGAAAGAAAACTTCCCAAACTTCTTACAAAATCCCCCTTACAGTTATTTTGGTGACTACACACAAAAATATTTTGTCTGTGTATCTTTTCCGGATACAGTGCAGTTTATTTTTCATTTTGATTGAATGATTTTAGAGTAGGATAGGCTTCATCCAAAAGGAAAAAATTAATGCACAGGCTTGCACTGCAATTGCAGAAGTATGAAGTACTTGCAGAAGATGGGGGTTACATCTGCTTTCCTGGAGATAAGCTGTAACTGCTATAGGAAAAGAGCAGTGCCATTGAATCCCTTCTGAGAACGGCCTCAATTCTATTTCAGATTGCTGTTTTAGGAAAAACCCACTGACTGCTAAAGTCAGGAAGCATAACACCATCCACTGATTCGTTTTCCATCCATGCTATGTCCCTGTTGGTCCATTGGCAGAAGGACATGGCCCAAAGGACCAGAAGACCACTGACTGGATAAAAATCCCCAGGGCGATGATTCAGCTTGACCAGTGCCTAGGAGAGACACAAGGACAAGGATGCTGGGTCAGCAGAGTCCGGACAACGGGGCATCTCCTCCCGGCTGCATCCTGCCTTCCACCATCTCTCCGATTCCTGTGCTTTCCCTCTGATGTTCAAGCTCACACACCACATTCATTTTGCAGTTGATTTTGGTCGCACTCCTGCAGGAGCTATGAGTTTCAGGAAGTTATTCACCTGGGCAGTTTCATCTCAGCCCCAATGAATAGCTTCATTCTGAAATAACAAATATAAACAGAGGGAAGGCTGCTCGCCACAAGGATTCCTTTATACTGCGCTGTGAATTGTTGGCCAGTGGCCATTTAGCATTGAAAAGCCAGAGCCACCTGTGTCAGGTGTGTTTAAAGTTCATATTGACTCCTGCCCACCAGTATTTGCATGATGGACAACAAGAGAGAAAGGTTCATTTAGTCATTAATTTTTGCCTGACACAGGGAACGGAAATGAAAAGGAGCCCTTTTCTTCCAGGAGCAGCTTTTGTTTCCCAGTGTGATCAGTCAACTCCCAGCTCTGCGTCCTCCAGCACGGGGCAAACCGAGGTCTAGAGGGTCAGGGACATTTTGGGGTCCAATGGGACCCTGCATCCATCTCATCCCCACAAACCCTCCGCTCTGCCCCTGCTGCTTCCTGGCTTTGCTGGATGTAAAGGCCCACTCAGCCTCACACAATGCAGCTTCCTGGGAATGGATTAGAGAGCAAGCTGTGTGGTATATTTGTTATGGCCACGACTTGCATGGAGAAAACTGTGACTCTAGCAGGTTTTGTAGATTTTGTAACCCCAGCCAGCCTGCTACTGACTCCTTCATGAATTTTTACAGCTTTGGCTCTCTTTCGTGAGCGGTATATTAGAGAACACAGTTTTTAATGGATTTAAGTTGTTAGTTACATATTACCAAAGGGTGTAACATTCTTTTTGTTGTAATATAAAGTTCGTTTGTGTTGTCTTCATTCCCCACAGCACACAGGATTAAATACAGTGCACCATTGTCGGTTTTCTCTCTGAAGCTGGGCCGTGCCAGTCCATCAGCCGTGGTTGCAATGATTGCTGCAGATGCAGGGTATTGTACTGGTTGCAGCCCATAGGAAACCCTGAGGACACTCATCCTGTGTGGGAATCCCCCTCCCATGAAACAGAGGGGACCATAGGTAGGAGAGTGCATGGCATGGCTCAGGCAGGAGGGCTGGAGGGATTTGTAAAGGGGTTTGAAGCTGAGGGGAATTTATAAGGAGGTTTTATAAGGTTTCCTTTCTGTTCCCTAATGGGAAGTTTTGAGCAGGGGGAATTAGGACCTCTACCCACACTGGTGTGCCTCTTTGGTGACCAAAGCTTCCCCTTTCCACACACCTCCCAAGTGGGATAAATTTGCACCATCTTGCTACAAGCTTGGCAGTGGCCTTGGCGCGGATGCTGTGGAGGGCAGAATGTGCTTGATTAGTACAAATACCATCTGTACGCCTGGTTCAGATGAGCACAGTGTTTTAGAAACAAGCCATTTTGCTTATATAAGGACTAGCAACACAGCCAAACTCTGCAGCTCATATCTGGTTTTCTCAAATAATTATTGGTGGGTAGCCAATATTTGTTATTTCTCTCCAGAACAATGAATAAACTACTGCATAGAGACAACTGGCTACTCCATAAGCTAATGTCAGGCAAGAAACCCTGTGCTCTAAATGACTTAAACCAATTTATCTCCAGTTGAAAAATAGAGACAAGCAAGAAAGAGACATTTAAATTCTATTTAAATTTTATATTCACTTAGAATACATTTTAACATCGTTATCCCATGGAGCAGGGAGGTAAATCCAGCCCTTTTCCATAGGAATTGTAGGTTTCTTTTATAATGGATGCAGCTTTAGGATTTTTGTTTTGATGTATTTTTCCTGACCTAAAATGTCCTCTCCCGTCTAATATCAGTGTAACAGCTGCGCAATTGTTCCAAAAACTTATTTCTTTACATAGAAAAGTCAAGGGAAGGGCTCCTTCAGCTTTCCTACTGCTTCTCTCCAACCATCATAAACATGAAATCAGGCCTTGCAGAAAAAGCAAAGCTCAGAGGCCTGTAGGGAAGGGGCAATTTAATGGCTGTTGTCGGTCTGTAAGGCATGGGATCTTTAGGGACAGACTCTTACACATCATCTGTCACTCAGAGACTGAAAAGAAACAAAAGAAACCAGGGAAACTTTCTCCCAAATCATTCCTGACCTGATCCTGCAAACATTTATGATGCGGCTTTTGTGGGATTATTCCTCTAAGCAGTCAGATATCAGTCCCACCAACACTGGTGTGCATTTAGCAGTGCACATCTTAGCATGAAATGAAATCGGGGGGGCTGCTCACCTGCCTGGGGTTTCCACATGTGTCAGAGCATGTCCCAGCTCAGGGCACCGGGTGTTTTCAGAGCTGCCCTTTGCACTTGGAAGGAATCCACCTGAATATTTACATGTATTTTGCTCCTATAGTAACAAGAATATTGCGATGGGATGTCTCACATTAATGTGCTGATATATTCTAGTGTTATGCCACTGATTTAAATAGCAAGCCTACAAATAAGTGTGGTTCCTTGCTCACTGGGAAGGATGGGTGGCTTGTGGGAAGCATCACACCAGCGCCTGATGCATGGAAAAAAAGCATGGGGAGGGGTGAAAACACACACCAGGGGTTTGAGAGCTGCGGCGCCGAGGGCGGCAGAAAAATCAGAACTGATCCCATTAGTTCCTGTGGCTGCTCTTTTCAGGAAAGCCGGGCTTTTGCCAAAGGAGATAAGTAAATTCCCATATTCCCTCCCAATCCTGCCCTGATTTAAGTTAATTTGGGGGTTTACCCAGCACCATTAATTGCACTTTTTATTCCGGATGTGAAGAAGAGAACTGTTATCCTCAACATTTCAAGATTTACTCGTGTAAATCTTGTATCTGTCTCTGCTAAAGGGAATTTTGCCTGGATGCAGTGGTAAAATCTGAGCTTTTGTTAAATTGTGGCATGACGCAGAGTGGGGAGAGGTATTTTAGAGAAATGCCTCATTTCTCTGTGAAGAGTCTGAGGATTAAGCTGAAGGGTTATAAAGTTGGACAAACTCCACCAAAACATTCCTTCTTCGTCTCTATTTCAAGTTTACAACAAGTTAATTTGTGAATTTACTTTCCCTGTGCCATAGTCCTCTTACTGACTGACACAGTCCTGGAAACAAGGAATTGTATGCAAACATTACAGAAAAAAAAAAAAAGGCAAAGAAAATCATTTCTGAAATCATATTTGCACAAAGAATTCAAACCAGCTTGAATTTCCAATAGTAAATGCGAAGAATAAGCCTGTCAGGGGGAGATTGGCATTAAAAAAAAAGGGTCTTCTAACAAATGGATTCAAGAAAATCTTACATTATGCTCATCAAAGTCAAAGCTGATGAAATAACCAATATTGAATTACTCACTGAGCTCTGATCCTACAGTCCTAATACAAGATCTGTCCTGCAGTAGCAGCGCGGAATCTAGCCCATTGTTCTCAGAGATACCAAAATCCCTTTTATATAGGTGGTTATAGATCTTGTGTCTACATAAAATGTCATGCTTATAAAGAAGTAAATTCCAAAGCAAATGTAACTCTTCAGAGCCATCATGACACGGGTTTTATTGCCAGTTAACTCTCCCGGTAAACATCGGGTCCAGCCACTCTGCTCAGCCTCGACTCTTCTTCTGAGATTTGTTTTCCATACACCACTAAGCAGACGTTGCTCACTAAGTTGCTCTCTCAGTGGAACTCTAGGAACTTCAGCTTGGTGGCCTTACCTGGCATTTTACAGGTGTCAGAGAGAGCACTGAGAGCCCCATGACTGCTTAACAAGGGAGATTTTTGGCTTTGCCAGAAGATAATTGCTCCAGTAGTGAGCTGTCGCTAATCCCGGGCTGTGTGCTTGGTGCTGACCTGCAGCCCTGCTGTTTACATCAGTGGGATTTTTAAGGCCAAATTTTGCAGTTAATTGCAGCAGTATAAATCTGGATTCCTAAATCTCTTTCCCCAGGCGTGGAGCTCCTTTTGATTTGATGGCAAAATTCGGGGCTGATCCTGCAGCTGCTGAAGCCGGTGGGCCTCGTCTTGCAGCGAAACACAGGAAAGACCTGGGCTAGGCTGTCTCCCAGATTTCCTAAAGGCAATAAATGCCAGCAATTAGGGGCTCCTCTTGCTCGGGGAAGCAAGGGCTGCCTTATCTCTGCTTGCCGCAAGCCTAGGGACTGTCGAGCCTGGGTGGTATGGGAAGGTGTCACTGTTAGAGAGGCTGTAGAGGGGATTAATATCGCTGTGAGCTACATTTTGTCCTGTCAGAAATCTCTGCAAAAAGAGCAGGAGCTGGAACTGCAAGCTTTCAGCTTTAAGCCCTGAACTCGGGGCTATACAGCGAGATTAAAGCATCAACCTTAATGTTTTCCCATCAAGAAGTGAGAAATCCTAATGCATTTAAAGGCATTCCCCCTTTTTCAATAAGCAATTGAGCCAAGAGACTGATTTGATGTCAGTCCTCACTGCCTTCCCCTGTTACACTCCCTATAGTACTGACACCAGGCTGTCAAGCAAAAGGCTAAAAACCCTCAGCAAAAAGGCATAGGGACCAGTATTATAGCCCAGGGCTCCACAGCCTGAGGTTCAGGCTCCCGTCCCAGCCCTGAGACCAAGTCTTGCTGCAGATACTGCACATGAGGGCTTCTGCAGAGTGAACTGAATCCTATAAAAGCACTATGGAAAAGTCTAAACATCAAGGTCTCTGCTGTAGGAAAGCACAGATTAAATTGGTCGGTTGCTGTAAAGTGCGAAGAGAAACCGGTAGACAGCGAAGTGATGAAATAATTCATTAGAAAGAGAGGGGGTTTATTAGCCCTGTGGAATTCTGTTGGTAAATCTGGTTTAGTGGCCGCAGCTTTGCAAGCAGCGTGGACATGGAAATGTTTAGGTTGCAAATCATTTATTCAACAAAAATGCAAAGTCTGTCCTGAATCCTGTATTTCCAATCTTGAATGTGACCCACACACGGAAAGCAGCGCAGAGAATACAGGTTAGTTGTTTTCTTCAGCAAGTTTTCCACCTAAATCAAACACATTTACCCTTGCCTGTGCATGATGAAATAAGAAAATACAGAGGGAGAGTTTCAGCCCTTCCACCTTGAAGCGCGGTGTCCGTCTCCCCAGGCTCGCATGTGGAGGAACATCGACACAGCGCCGAGCTGTGTCACTGATGTGCTTTGGATCAGCTCTACATTTATTTAACATGCGGAAAAAAAGAGCCGCAATTTTAAAGGGTCCTTTTTTTCCATAGGCAGTTGCTATCCTCTATACTGCATCATTATTCAGTACTAAATCTGCCATTATAGAATTATAGTAAAGGCAATTACCAGCCATGCTAAAGTACCTGGTAATGCTGGCAGGCTGATAGTTAATTTGTGTCAGGAAACAGATGAAAGGCGCTTCAGTCAGAGGGAAGCATACAAGTTAAAGCCAGAATGTTGTATTATAATTTTCAATTCAAGAAACTATTGTGGGAACACAGGACAGAAGTGGAGGCAATGATTTCCCCTTTTTAATGTTTGTGGAAACAGTCTCATGCTCTTTTATTTCCAATGTGTACATGCAAAATACATTCATGCTTTTATTTTCTACTTAAAATTTAAGGCACCTCCAGGAGGCTGGTTTATAAGATGGAAGAGAGGAATAAGAAATCCAAAAATATAAAACAAAACTTGCTTTTATAATATAAAGAAGAAAGGTTGTTTTCCTAAAGGTGAACTAGATCTGTTAGTGGACATTACATTTTAAACACATTGAGAAGTTAAAACTGATGGAGACTGCAGGGAATAAACCTCTGTATCCGAGATCAAACTAGTGGCGTATTATTTGAGCCAATCCTTCTTAACTCACCCTGACAAGCAGACACGATGGCTTCAATGAAATTAGTTGCACAGGTAAAATACACAGATAGGGCTGATTATTAAACAACATATAATTTTCCACAAATACCTGATATTATTGGAGAAATTGTAACATATTAAGAAGATCTGAACTTAAAGCTCATGTGCACACACATATGCATATCCAACTGTGTGTTCTATTTAATCATTGTGTGAAAACAGCTCAGAAATGCCTGGAAACAGAGTGCACTAAATTATTTTGTCATTGCCTTAAATTATTTTGTCACGTCTGTATCAGAAAGTGCTTGTTCTTGCTCCCACCGGGGTTCATGCCCCATTGATTTCAACGGCAACAGCGACAGCCAAAAATACACAAGTATTTGTCTTGTGTAACAGACTACAAAAGTCACCAGGAGAGGTTGCCTGTGTTATTCCATAGTTACTGTATTCATGAGATGCTGTTTGCTTTGTAGGAAAAAATACAGCTGTAATTAAAACCAACAAACATATGTTCTAACTTTAACCAGTATTTTTCAGCCCCAAAAATATGTATAAAATGAATACATGAAAATGTTGCTGAGAGCTTTAATTCAAGGAGCAACTAAAGATGCCCATGCTGCCAAGCCCTTTTGTGTTACTACTATTTATTTTCCTGTAAGATAAACCTTTCTTTTCCCAAGGTTTATCTTGTGGAAAATCACTGCCTGAAATGAATTTTTCTTTCATCAGTTGTAACTTAAACCACAGAACACGCTGTTGTACAACCATGTCCTGTGTGTTATTGCAGAAATAAAGAGCTGCTTCCTTGGGTAGGTTTTATTTTTAAGTACCTGTTTCAATAGAGGAGGGGGAATTTATTTAAAGAGAAATTTTCCTCCTCAGAGAAAACTGTTTGAAAAGCCACACACACGATAGTCTTTGTCTATCACAGCACCTCGGAGTTACTAAAAGAGTTTAATAGCCTGAAAGGAGGAGGGTATAAAACCTAAAGATGCTTTCAGTGTGCACCCTTGCCAGGTTTTTACATGGCTTGTGGCAGTTATTTGTTGTTTTTAAACATGCTGGACAAAGCTACTGAGTTTTCTCTGTCGCTTTTATTTAAATATTGGTTTGGGTTATAGAAGCAGTGACTTTTTCAGCACAGTTTTTGCAATAAAGGGCAACCTGGTGACTCCGAGGAACTCGGCAGCAGTTCGAGCTCCTGCTCCTTTGCAGGATCAGGAGTTTTCATGAGCTCTCAGTGGCCTAATCCTGTTAACACCCTCTCAAGTAAGTAACTAACTTCAGTGATATTGCTTACAGGACCGAAATTACTAGTCATATTAAAAATTAACTCCAGCCTTTTGGAATGATCTCAAGTATGAAGCTGAATGTTGATATGTTTCCTTAAAGAAAGCAACAATAAGAGAGAATTAAGGATCGCTGGAAGAGTGCAGCCCTTGTAAAAGTGAAGAGGGGTGAAACCAGCACATCAGAGCACAATTATATCAAGGACTTATAAAAATGTAACAGGGACTGCTGTCCTTTCTGGAAGGATTTCAGCTGTTCCATAGCAGTGTAATAGTTTATACCCTTGCAATGCAATTTTTAAATCAACTGCAGAACTTTATTGAAAACTGACTTCTTTTAAAATCCATAGGGATGCTTCCATAGGACCTTCCATAGGAAAGATTTTTGCTGGAGACAGGGCTTGTTTTTAGGATGTGACAAACCCTTGGTGAATTCCTTTCTCGAGTAATCCTATTATGTTGCTTTGTGAAGGGTCAGTGCTCCATGTATAGCCATGAATTGTGCCCAGGATCAGCAACTCACACACGTCATACTCCTTAAACATATCTGCAATTTATAAGATCACATTTTATGTATACATAAAACTGAAGAAACCCATTTAAGAAACCAACTTTCTCTCTTTGGAAACAAACAAGAGTCAGAGCATGTGGAGTCAGGAAACTATATCTGGCCATCAAAATCGGACACACAAAAGACACGTCAATGTGGCATTTCCTACCTCGCGAAGGCACTTTCCCCTTGATGCAGATCTACAAATACAATAGTGCATTGATTGAAAGTGAAACTCACCAGACTTCAATAAATTCTGAAAGTGTATGGAATTAAAATTGAAGCAAGGGACATGCAGAGTGTTAGTCCTTCTCAAAATAATCATTTCATAACTCTCCCAAAAGTGGAGTGGTTTAGGAAAGGCAACCCAGATGGGGACATATAAAATAAAGCTATAAAGTTTCCTTCAAATCTATTTTAATCATTGTTAAATATTTACATTTAATAAGCACTAGCCTTTATTGCAAGAGAGATGTAATTACGCTTATCATTCATGGAAAAAATGGAGTTTTAATAGCCTGGACATTGATTTGCTAAGATGAAATAGTGTCCTAAAAATATGTCACTCACTCTCCCCAGGGAATATGTTCCATATGTGAATGCAAAACAGATGAAGAACTTTTTATCAGTGCACAAACTATGTCAACCTTATTTCTCGCTGTCTCTGTTACGTTTAACATCAGTCTTTACCTGTGATATTTTACTAATTCGAAATACCTTACCAGGAATTTACAATCCTTACTAATAAGATTATTTCTTTAGTAAACACTAGCAGGAAGAGTAGCAACACCTCGATACTGACTCTGGGGAAGCTGTTGGTTGAGGTTTATTATTATTGAGCCTCACATGATTTTATCAATAATTTGTGGCCATGTTTGATGCATCAGAGCCAAACAAAGCTGCTCCGGGGAGCTGTGCCTTGCTTTACCAAGGCAGGTCAACAGAGGAAGAAAGGAAAAGTCAATTAGGTGCTATGAATAAGTGGAAAATCTCCTTTGTTTTTTTATATTATTATTATTATAGTTATTGTTATTATTTCACGTTTTTTCTTCTTCTTCTTTCTTTCCTCTTTTTTTTTTTCCTTACTTTCCTTGTGGTTCTGGCTATCAGGAAGGTTTGTGTCAGCTCCCCACAGCCAGCACAGCCAGCTCCCAGTGCTGCCCTTCCTCCTCAACTGGGCAGCTCCACAGCAGCGACTAGATTGCTCTTCCCGAAACTATCCATCACCTGTAATTCTTGATCAATTTTTCCATCTGGAAACTTGTGGACATAAAAAAGACCTAATAGAAGCTCTAATAGAAGAAATAGCTGGGTTTTAGGAACTCATGGCAGTGACACTGTGGGCATCAGTGCAGGGAACTGCTTGACCTGGCCGCTTTTGGAATACTGACTGTAGCAGCACTTAGAAGCTTTTGCTTTGAAAAGATGTGAAGTGTTTGTACTCTGTAGGCAGCCATGAAAGTCTCTATTAACATTATTTATTACAACTGACAAATGGATTCTTTAATTTTTCTGTTTCCCCATAAATCACAGCTTTTCAGGTGAACTGCAGAAATGAGGAGGAATAAGCTAAACCATTTGGGGGATATTTTGTTTTGTTATTGTGCTTGTGAGCCCCACATTTTCCCCGCAGAATGATATTGTTGTAGAATTACACTAGTAAGAAATGCAGAGGGAGCCCATCAATGTGGAAAAAAAATATAAGGCTTTTAAAATTAAGTATATAAAATGGTCCCTTGGACTCCCTACAGCAGTACAAAGCCCACTTGGGTCAGTAAATGGATAGATGATGTGTGGAGCACACTTAAGTTAACTGTGGTTTTATCCCCACCCTCTTGCACAGGTGCCCATGGTTTTAGTACTCCTAAGCTAAGTTTTGCAGGTGGGATCAAACTTCTTGAGAATTAAATTAACTAAAACAAGCCCAGAAAGGATGGATTTTCTAGTGTAAATGTGTGTCTTCCACCATTATGTGGTCCAGGCTCTTGTATAAGCTAAAATCTTCATCCTTTGCTCTAACCCTGCAGGAATTGAGTTTAGATGCAGAAATTTAGTGCATTTGAACATACTAATTGCACTGCAATTGCAAATACCCACAGTTTGTTGCTAACAGGGGTGTTTGACATGGTGGTACACCTGAGCATAACACTAGATAGGTAAATACTGGAGCTTGGCACGCAGAGGTAATTCTGCTTGTTGTAAGGTATCATCGTTTGGAAATATTAAACAAAATGGACTTGTGCTCACTCTGAAATGAAGGTTAATTGTCCCTGTAGCCATCGTTCACATGTGCTAGCTATTACAGCCTTGTTTTGTCCATATTCCAATAGAGGCTGTTGCTGTGAATTGAGGAACTGCTGCCAGGAAATGTCCTTCTCTAAATGACATAATTAGGGTATTGGGGAGCCCAGTGAAAACAGATTAGGGGCATCACTGCTGTTCCTGATGCAAGCAACAATTCAAACCACATAAGCAAACACTTAGACTATGAGGATGATTTAATATGGATTAAACTCTGATACTTGAGACTCCATGGAAGGCAGGTACAGCATGCTGGGAGGAAAACAAAGCACTGACTTCACATTTGGCATTAGCTAAAAAATGAAGTGTTTTCATTTACTTCAGTGACCAGAAATCAAAAAATCAAACTATCATCCCAATTAAAGCTATTGGCTTGACAAATTCAAATTACAGAACTGTCTGATAAAATTAAATTGATCATTAAATAAACTCAAAACTACATTTCCTGTTTGATTTAGATGTTCTTGGCTTCTCTTGAAATTGCCCAGCAGGTTTGGGTATAGCCATAGATCAGGTGAACCACGGATGTGCCTGTCGAGCTGTGCTCACACCTCCAGTCACCCATCGAGGAGGGAATGGAGGTATGTTTTGTGCATACTTTGCCAGTTACATTGCTTCCCACCACCTGCAGAGGAAGAGCAGTGCATGGATCCCGGGAGAGCAACAGAGCTGATAGCTCTCCCAACTATCAGATTCCTTCTCTTCTTCTTCTTCCTTCTTCAGATGCCCCCTCCAAAAGCTGAGAGCAGAGTGCTGCATTTCCACACTCTGCCCCAAACCAGTGTCTGATGTACAGGCAGAAATGAAGCAGCCTTTCAGGAAAGAAGGGAAGCTCTTCTCCTTCCTGCAAGCTCCACCACCAGTTCCAGCTGCTCTGGCCTGCACGTCATGAAGATAAATTCCTTAGCGTGAGGAAGGTGTTAGAATCCTGACCAAATTTCCCCACTCACAAGCAGCATTTTTTCTTATCTACAAGCCATTGCTCTACTTAAACAGATAAGCAATAACCATGTCCCACTGATCCAGGCATAACAGCATCTTGTACAACTGTGCAGTGCAGGTGCAACAGCATCTTTGATCCAGACAAGCAGAGCTACAGCAAGTGGCCAAGGAGGTTAATTCCTCCATGAATCATTGCTTTTCTTTGCATCTTTATCACATTCCTGGACTCAAGCCATGTTCCTGCAGCTTCTTCACCCTTGATTTTACTAGAGGAGGGAAGTGGAAAAGCAGCTGTAATATCTTTGGCAGATACAGTTGTACAGTAGCTCAGTAATTATAGTATCTCAGCCGCGAGATGGCTGAACCCCTTCACTTCTGCTCTGGCAGCAGCCAGATGAAATTCTCATAGGGTTTAGCTGGTGTTTCCTCCTGCATGTTGTCAGCCGAGTGGATGCAGGACCCGGAGCACGCACCAGGCAGCCATGCACGGGGCTTTCCAGAAACGCTTTGGCCAGTGCAGGGGAGCAAATGGCAGGTCATACACAGAAAGAGAGCAAGTGCCTACATCACTCCAGTTTGCAGTGAATGCCAGCAAGTGCTGACAAGGTCTGAGCTGAAAAATCACAGTTGTGCTCAGCAAAAGGCATTTCAGAGACCTGCTCTACTCCAGCTCTGCTCACCAGCTTTTTCGGGTTCCTGTCGGGCTGCAGCTATGAGCTGCATGTCATGCTCTGCATGTGGTAAAATTACTTGAGGTGATTTCAGGATAGAATCAGCAGAACAATAAGGCATAAATAATACCCAGTGCATCCTTCAAAATACCCTAATATCTTCCCTTTCTCCACAGCTCCCAGGCACGACCCTTCTTTCTAGTACACTTCTCTCTCTATCTAGTCTGTCTCCACATTGAAAGCACTGGTATGTTTGGCTGCTTTCCACCTATACCATATGCCATCTGTCTTAATTGAATACAACAACGTATCAATGCCTTATCTGACAGACAGCTGTTTAACACTGAAAACCCTGGAACAGAGTTATGCATGATCTGTGAATATCTCAATTCCTCTGCTCCTTGCTTGCAAAGTTGGGAGGATGGTGCATCAGGAATGAAGGAGATGTGCAGGGAAAATAAAATAGCAGAGAATTCTCCTGAGGGGAAAAAAATATATAAGAATCCTCAAGAGATTAATCATCAAGTAGAATAATATTTACTACTGCAATCAATGCAAGCCTAGACATAGAAAAAGCTGATGTTCAAACTTAGGAGAGCTTCTAAGAGCTTGTACAAGACACAAACTACATTATTTCAGTTTGATAATAGAGTCAGCTGAGAGCCTCAATAAATGCTATTTTATGCCTCACCTCAGATGATTCCTAATCCACTTTGCATCACCGTGTGATTTCATTGCCCCCATATGAAGTTAGATAATTTAGAAGGATGCTCTGCAGACATCCTTAAGCATTGGGAGCTTAAGCAGCCATTTTTTGCTCAGGTAGCAAAAGCTGGTGTTGGTTTGAGCACTTAGTACATGGATCCAAGTGGGAATTAACATTAAATAAAAGGCCAGAATTAATTGAGCCTCATTATAATGGCGATCATTGCATTTGATCACTGAACTTTGAGTCAACCTTCACTAAAACAGCGACTTGCAGTGCAAATGCTCTGTGTCTGCTCTACTCTGCATCTGCAATTTTTACTGAGGGTTTTTTATTCTTATTTTTAATTTCTGTGCTATTTATTGTTCTTATGAGAAGTGTTCAAATCAGTGAGTCAAAATGTCTTTTTCTGGGGAAGTAAATCTCCCATAGATTAATTCATCATTTTGAAGTAATACAAAGCTTAAAATTGTCTTTGCTGGAGCTGCATACTGAGTATTGAAGCATAAATAAAGAAAATATAAATAAAGCAGTCCTGAATCTATTTCACTGTATTATTAAAATTCCATTGTTTGTTCTGCGGGAAAAGACCTCCCAAAATGACAGTGGTAATCTGGGCAAAAAGCAGATTCTTGCCAAAGGGTTCAGCTCTTAGAGGGGGGAAGCATTTTAGAAACTGCCAAGGAAAATATTTTCATTCATGAGTTCACCCAGCCTAAACATGCATCTAATCCTCCCAAACTGACAGTTCAAAAAGGCAACCACGGTTGAGACAGGCAAAGTGTTCAGTTCAAAGGCAACAGAAAAAAAGGACCTAGGGATTATTAGCATTATCACTTTATCACAGAATGACCATTAGGTCTGGAAGCGCATACCTCCACCTCGCCTTCCCAAACCCAGCGACTTAGGCCCCATCGCGTAGCTAAAAGGGCAGCAAAATCTTCCTCACTGATTCTCTACAGTGAGGAGAAGAGCCTTCAGAGGGGTTAGGGCTCTTTGGTGTTGAAGTCCACAAGTGCTCACCTGTGCAGCAAAGACACAAGGGATGGGGGACCAAGGGAAGCAAGCATCAAGGTTATCCTTGCCCCTCCTCCACCCCCAGCCAACCGCCACTTCTCATGGCACAGGGGAAAGGCAGCTGGGGACACACAGCATGGCCAGGCTGCTCCAGTTTGTTCTCCTCTTTGAGGTCCCACCATGGCTCTGCAGGGCTTCAGCTTTGGACCTTGCACAGCTGCCAGCAGAGGGGGTGGAAGAGCTGGACCGATAATGGTTATCAGCAAAATCTCTCCATTTCTGACTTGTAAAATAGATCATAGAGCAGAAACATCTCCCTGTCCAGCTGAGAGAGGAGCAACTCCCCCAGAATTGCTCTGTCTAATGAATGTACTTTCTAGGTCCCGCACCAGGACATACACAGAGCAGTGCTGCTACAAAGGAAGCAAGAGCATCTGCAGCAATATGTGCATGACCAGCTGTAGGCTGTTTTCTTTGGCATTTATCCTCAGATGAAGCTTTCCTAAAAGAATCCTTCCCAAGTTTAAACCACAACAATGAATGCTTTAAATATTGGTAATCATCTCCAATGGCTGGAGAACCCACAGAGCTGTCGAGCAGCCGAGCAGTGATGGGCCGCTGGACTGCAGTCATCCCCCTCAGGACTCAGCTCCGTCATCTCTTCGTAGAAATAAAACCATGAGAAGCTACAGAGCATTTTCAGCAGACTCTCTGCCCCTTTGCAGACAGCCAAGCTGCAGGCTCTCCATCGCTCGCTGCCTTCCCCATTGCTGCAAGAGAATTATATAGGTTTGTCCTTGGTCCCTGAGTGGGATCTCTGTGGGGACGCTGATTGCACCAGCAGCCACATGAGTGACCAGGGCAAATGAGGTGACCAGTGGGCAACATGGTGTTCTGTACCCTTAACTTGTCCAAGTACTGCATACCAGCGCTTTGGAAAGGCAGCAGTGTCTCACCTGAAACCCACATCCTGGGAAAAAGCTCTTTCCTCCAGGAGAGGATGATGATACTTCAGGTTCACCTGAATGTCGATGTCTCTCCTCTGCCTCCTGAGAACACCGTTTGCTAACAGCTCTGCTCACGTGTGGCTGAGCACAACACCCATGGGAGTCAGATAGAAGATTCTCATTGACAGTGACAACCAGGCCCAGCTCAGAAATACATTCATGAACGTGATGCCATCTTGCCCCAGTAAATGGTCACCTTTGGTGCTGAATCTCAACCCATTTGTCTGTTTTGTCTCTTTTAAAAAATAGTCCAGACCAAGCAGCAAACATCCAGCAACAAGAACACTGTTCCCAGCTGCCTTTGACTTCATACTTCTTCAAGTGCTGTATTACAAGGTGAGTTTAACATAGGCAATTGCCTCCCTCCCCTGAGAACCTCGGTAATGATATATTCTAGAGAAAATTAAATGCTGACGGAAAGATATCTCCAAAAAGCTGCAATTGCAGCATCAAATGTAAGAGCCCCCACTGACATGAGCAGCTGGTTGCAAGTTACCTGAGCAAACTGGTACCTGGCTGCTCATCCCTTCCACTGGAAAGGACCACTGGAGCTTTAAAAGAGCCAGGTGAATAATTGCATTATATTTATTTTGTTTGAAAACAGACCAGAAATATCCTACCAAACATACCAAATGCTGACAGGCAGCTCCGGCCTGTAATGAGTCCATGCAGGTAAGACCTCTGCCAAGGCTTCCTTTGGGAAACATGGGCTTCCAAAAGGAGGAGTACCAACCCCTGACTCATTAAAATCACTCCGTGAGGTATCTAGTACTAGACAGTGTTTATGGGATCCTTAACTGCCATTGTAGGCTCTCGGCACACACACACACAGAGTCAACTCGTGGCTGGAGCAAGCTGAAGAGCATCATCCATTTTACCCAGGAAAAAATCCTCTTACAGCAAAATGACATTGAAGGTGCTACTGCTAAGCAGGCATGCACAAAATACACACATTACTCCCCAGCTCAAGACCTTAAGCCTCTTATTATGCAACTGCTGGGGTTTTTTTCCCCCTATTTGAAAGCTAATTCAGATGACAACAGGATTAGCCACTGTAGATCTCCTTAACCGTACACTCACAACCTCACTATGGGTGACTGCTGGGCTGTTGCTTGGCAGGATTCCTGTTCTCACTAGTCACATTTGATACAGATGAATTTTTTTTGACTGCCTTTATGCTTTAACCATGTATTATGATAGGATCAGATTATCTGTTGCCTAAGACGAGTTGTAACAAGGGACTATTTAGACGAGCAACCCACGAAACATCAAGAGTGTTCCATGATTTGGTAAACTGTAGGGGATGCTTATAGTGAAAAGCTAACACAGGGTAAACATGGGAATACAGCATCATCTGCTAGATCTTGGGGCATGATTCAAGTCACTTCAATACAGAACTTCTAAATTGAGCTCAGTATCTATTAATTTCCTAGTAAGTTGGGTCAATTGCTCGATTTATCTTTTTTCAGTTTAGATTACTAACTGCAGTGCAGAAACAACCTCTCCTGATATATTTAGGCAACGCACTCACAGCAGGGCTTCACTTGGGCCCCTCAGTGTTGCTGTAATATAACTCATAATAATTGCAATGATGCAATTAAATAATCTGTAAACATACTTTCTGGCAAACCTGATTTTTTTGCCTATTAAATTCCACATGATGTAAGAGCAGCCCCATCCTGCCCACTTGTTACTCCTTCCCATCCATTACTGCCCTTGCCAGTTAGCACGGTAACATGGATATTCTTTGTATGGGGTGTCCAGCACTTTCAGTCCTCAGACCTTTGCGAAGCACAGCTTTGAGCACAAGTGTAAAGTCCTTCTCAAATCCTTTGGCATCTCATTATTCCTAGTGTATCTCTAACTCTTGCCGAGTAACCAATTACTTGAAGGGCTCACTACTTGCTCAGACTCTCCAGCAGTCGTTAGTATTTAGTGTTGAGATGGGAATTGAGTACTGGCAATAGAGCAGAAGATGCTTATGAGTGCTGCTGCTGAAAGCACACCCCAGTTCATGAGTCTGACTGGCCATCAATTCTACCTCATCACAAACCGTGCTGAAATCTAGGAACCGCTCAAAGCAACAGGTTCCATGGAGTTGGGAACATTTTTCCCCATGTGACTGGTGAGGTCATTTATTATCTGCATGTGAAAACCTGCTGTGGTGACTCACGGGTTGCTCAGACCCACCTGCATGCCAAAGGCAGTCCCTTCTTAAAACCCACTTGATGGCTGTGGACATCCAGCAGTGTTTTGGCTGTTGCTTCAGCCACTGTGTGGCTCAGCCATCCTGTTGTATTAGCTATTGCCATGATTAAAGACAATTACAACTAAGATGATGTTTCCATTAACCATCAGGTCACACTGTGACTGTGATGCTGGGGCTGTGAAGCACCAGCATCCTTGGGTGCATGGGCAGAGGTGCTCATTTGGGAATGGATCAGGATCAGGCGTCCCGTCTTGTTATCTCCATATGGCATATTGATGATGGGAACACTTGGAATTATTAATGCTATCTGATGTCTCCCAGGATTTAGGGACGACAACGAGACATCATTTTTGGACATGTTTGCAAAAAACTCTTAGCTCAAAAGCACCTACTTGGTCACCTTTCACAGCATGCGTGATGGTGCTGGGATCTGAAGACCATTTTCAAAGAAGTGGAGAAGGCAATACACTGTGATTTTTATGGCAGTGATTTATTTCAATACATGGACAAAAACTGCTCCCATAACTCAAAAGAAATTGCAAAGAGGGAAAAACGAGGCATGGGTTTTTATGCACACAAAATGGAAAGAAATAAAAAAAGCTCTGTTTTCTGAGACGTGTTCCAAAAGAGTGGGTTGATTATTTTCAAGTTTTTATGGGGTTTGGGTTTTGGATTCTTTTCACTAAAAGTATACAAATGTTTCTGAGAAGGACATTTTTTCCCCATCAAAAAGAAATTTCTAAATTAAAAATTTAGATGAGTTGCAGATGCAAGAAAGTAAGTGGATGGGAGATGACAACAGGCCAAAGCCAGACTGGCTCCTTTCCCTGCTCCAGCCTGGGCATCTCCTCTTGCTCCACATCAGCTAGGGCTCCAGACTGAAGTGGACACATCCCCCTAAAAACTTCCATCATTCTCACTTGTACTACCCAGAAAATACAGATATCACTGCTAAAGCTTGTCAGGACACTAAGGCTGGACCTAATCCCGATGGGTTCCCCCAAATGTCTTTTGAGGGTGCTTGCAGAAGATGGTCTGTCTTTTCCCTGCATGGAGCTACAAAGAAGTCTGGTTAGCTTTTCCCTGCTTTTTAAAGGATCATATATAATAATGAATACAATGCTTAGCAACCCACAAGACCTCCTGCTAAGAAGGAGTCTATTGGCTGGGCTATTAAAATAAATGAGAAATCACCATTGGTCTCAGCATGAGCAGGATTTGCCCAGATCTGAATGACATGAAGAAAAACGGAAAGAAAATACAGCCATGTGTATAAAAGTGAGGCTGCTTAAACAATGATTTTCCTGGTGATGCCTATTCAGTCCTCCACCTTCTAACACTGTTTTTCTTTTCTCACAGGATGAGCACAGATAGAGGAAATTTACATCAAACTCCTTCCCCAAACCTGACACTGGTAATTATTCCAAATTAGAAGATTTGACAGGAGCCTGAAGAAGTGGCACTTAACTCCACTATAGCATTATGTCTTTTTTTCCTTCCTTAATCCCCTTCCTAAAAGCAGAAAAATGATACGGCACTCTAGGTTGAAATGTGTGACTGAGAATATAATGCTGAAAATAAAAACATAGCTGTCAATATCATTTTACTCTGCTTGCAAACATGACTACAATTATGCATACTTCAATTTTTCTAATGGTGCCTTCAGCCCTCTGCACTCAGGTCCCTGGCTTCTCTGCTCAACCCCTGCCCATGGACTGCACATTGTATGGAGATGCTGAGACCTGCAGGCAGACCAAGATGCCTGGGAAATGTTAGCTAAGCTGGTACCTTACAGAGCTTCATAAAAGATTTTGTACCTGGGCAGCGTCCAGATACCAGCTCTCAATCTCTGCTCTAAAGGAGAACAGTGTTCAAAACATCCCTGGGCAACCCTGGGGTGGAGAGGCCAGGAGATGCTCCAGATGGGGCAGTGCCAGCTGGACCGGTGTGCACAGCTTCTGGTGTCCCCCTCTTTCCCTGTGGAACTTTCTATGCACAGCGATCCGGGCAGTTTTGGGAATAAGCAGATGTCCCCAAGTGGGTGTTCTACAGCTTGAACCTAGCTCCCAAAATGAAGCTGATGGGACCCCCCACCTGGCAGCAAGGCCCCATCCACCCCATGGTGGCATGTCCTGAGAAGGGGTGGGATTGCTCAGCCATTTCTAGGGCCTTCAAGGCAATGGCTCATTCCAGCACCCCCAGCTTTTCTGCTGGAGCACCACAATACTGGGGTACTATTACAGCAGCAAATTGGCCCATTAAGCCTTAGGAATAATGACTGCTGTTGGTAATTACCCCTAATCCACTAATGAGCTATTGTTTGCTTCCAGCGTTAAGTGTAAGCTTAATGATCTGAAAAAAAAAGCAAAATAGACTTGTCCCAATACTGCTAAACCAACTTAATTGAACAGATGCTTGCTTAGCACCTGCATTGTCATGCTGATTCATAGAGAACTGTTTTAATTGCAAGATGATCCTCAGTGGATCGTGTTTCCTTCACCTTAGGGTAGATTGAGAAGTCAGAAAGTAGGAATTGATTAATTTGGTGGCATTACTATGAAGGGTTAGCGCACGCAGTGTGGCTTTTCATCTAAGCTGACCAACACATGCATGATAAGGACCAATAGCACTGAAAATAACCTCTGTAGCAATAATAGGAGAGCATTAAACTCCCCTAATAGGAACTGCAAAATTGAAACCAAGTGTTGTACAATTTCATTTCTGCCCTGTATGAATTATATACTTATTAAGTAAAAGAAATGTTAAATGAAATGTATAAATTATGAGAACAGCGCTTGTGTAAAACAAAGTTTTGCTTTGTAAACTTTTGAATGCCAGGATTGATGGGTTTCATGACTTGCCCAAGATCTTGCAAATTTGGCCAGGCTTGCTATTTTTGCCAAATTTAGTCAGTGAATTTATTACTTACACGGCAAAATCAGTGCAGTTCATTACCAACATAAGAACTGCAAACATGTTATGAATTAGGTGAAAACAGCTTTTCCTAGAAAGATGAGGCATTTATGCTGTTTAAACATGACCTTTTCTTGTGGAAAACCTCAACAAATTCAAAGTCAGGCTTCAATATGCCTTGTTTTCCCCAAACTGCTAGAAATTTCTCTATTAACCCAGGAAAGAGGATACTTTGCTCCCCCTCCCTGATTTATATACATCAAAACTGAAAATTCTACTTTTCCTCCAAGTACTGTGCTATTGAAGATAACACTCTTGAATAAAATATTCATGTTTTAATCTGTAGCAGTGAAAGATGGTGAAATGTAAAGAAGAAGGAAAAAACAGGCTAAGAAAACAGGATTTATACCTTTAAGGAGTACCAAAGAAAATGCAGGTAGACAGAGCCAAGGTGCCCCTTGAAGTCATCTTTACACCCTCTCTGTCACCTGCATAAACCTTTGCATCACCTGTCCCACGCTGGCACATCTCCCATGGTGGAGTTTGCACTATTGCCTTGAATACATACAAGAGATGTTTTGCTTCTTTAATTACTATTCTTATTGCTTGAAATACATTGTTTTAGTCTTAGCATTAAAAATAAGCGAGTTTTATGTGAAAGATAAAAAACTGCTGTGGCTGAGCTTAAAATATTTTTTGGGGACATTGCATGCCCATTTTCTCAACCTGATACAGCACTGTGTTTCTTAATAAGCATACAGTAAGCTTTATGCACATGTCTTCCTCTTCACCATGGGTTTGGAAACACAACATGACCATTAGAATCTTTCTAAGCATCCTAAAAAGAATACTTAGGTTATATAGCCAAGAAATAATTCATATTCTTCAGAGCCAGCAAGGCAGGCACATGGTTTGAGTTCTTGTCCCAGAAATGTCCCAGTTTTTTTCCATCTCTCCCCTCAGTTTTGGCAGTTAAACACCTAAATACCTGCAATTTCCAGCTTTCACTCTGCCAGCATTTTTCCTTTTTCTTATCCTGGAGGAGTGGGAAGGTTTCCTCTGGGAAAGCCAGCAGAGGAAAACCTCTGAGAGCAGAGGGAGCAGCAGTGCTCTCCTGCTCATCCCACTGCCTCCACTAGAATCAGCATCCCATTGATTTCAGTGCAAACTCTCCTGGGATGATGTCCTCCAGAGAACTTTTCATGGAATAAAAGGCCATGTCCTCAGCAGGTGCTCAGGACACCAGGAAAGTCAGCCAAAAACTAGGATAAGGATGACAGTTCTGTGCTCAGGACACCAGGAAAGTCAGCCAAAAACTAGGATAAAGATGACAGTTCTGTGCTCAGGAGCTGAAGGGTAATAACTCCTCTGGGATCTTCAGACAGAATTGGCAATACCTGTGGAAATCACCATGCTGCTTCTGCCACAGCTGCCCCCCAAACCTCTGCTGAGTTCTCAAAGGTGGAAAAAGAGACTCAGACCTTGAAAATGTGCTTTCTGCTCTGACATACTAATCCATCAGTTCCAGCCAAAGGGTATCCCCGGTGCCAGTGCTCAGCATCCCCCCCTGCAGTTGTGCTTGGTGTGAAAACCACCTCAAGCCCATAAATCCATAGCTCATTGTCTGCATTTATTCAAAGAAGGTCTAAAAAATACCCTTTGTCACAAGTGTTAAAATCTGAGTTGTTAAAATCCAAATCCAAATCCCTTCATATTCTGTTATATTTATGATTTCTCAGTGAATGAATCAGAACAATATAATAACATCACAATTCTTTCTTTTTTTCCCCACCATTTCTTATTCAGATGCATTTCACCAAATCAGGAGGAAGAGTTTTGGGAGTTGCTGTTGTCATCTTTCAATCAGAAGTTAATGAAAAGAAGTTGTTCCTGGCAGAAGTGCAGGCAAGAAATAAGGTGTTCTCAGCTGAGTACCCAGTATTTTCTTACAGAGGATGTTAAACTCATTGCTAATAGCCATATGAAATAGGAAAAATCCTACTGTTTGCCCTTTGGGAACTGACTCTCCAACACCACCACACAGCCAGAGACTGATCTATCAGCTTTGAATTCTACCTTCTTTTTCTGATTCATTTAGGGAGGCTGGAGTTGATTCCTATAGCAATAATAAGCACTGTTAAAACTACAGTTTAGATACATGTGAAATACGGGATTTTGGGGTAGCAGGGGTGACAGAGAAACAGTTGAAGCTGTGATCCTGTCATCTCCCTTATCCCCTGAACCAGGCGTAGAAAGGGCTTTGCATGAAGGAAGGTGAGAGGGAGAGCTGCTCTCCACAAACATCACTTCTGTGAGCCTTTCAGCCCTCAGCTCTCACCTCTCCCCTGCCCCGCGGCAGGCATCCCAGCACGGCTCCCGTGCGTAAACCTGACGTCAGACTTCAGAGCGCTCAGAATTTAACTGAAAACACCAGTTTACACACCCCTCTTCCTTAAATTCCTTCCCAATCCCCAGTTAAGTGCTAAATATTGGGGGGTTGAGAATTTCGCCCAAATGTTATTTATATATCAAACATTTTGCTGCAAAATCTATCCTATGATTGTGGAACCTCCTCTTCTCATTAAAACATTCCATGCTGCAATAAATCTGTCTCATAGGGGCTAATTTATGTCTAAGCAAATGATGTCCCTTTTTTTTATATATATATAAATGTTTAGATTGCAACATTCTCTTCTCTCTGGAGATTCTGCATCTACATTCACAGGAACAGCAATCTCACTAACACGTTTTCGTGTATACTACTTTCACTGTGCCTTGCTCACCAGGCCATCAGGCTCTTCAGTCCTTGGTGAGCACTTTCTGGATCATATAGCATCACTACAACAGAAACAAAGGTTACATTTATGGAGTTTGCTAAGCAAAGGAACACTTCTTCACCCAGCTGCCTAGAAAGGCAATTGTATCCTATAGAAATGAGGAGAAAGAAGGTGGAAAGGAAGGTGTGGATTTTAGAGGAAAAAGAAGTATTTTCTGCATTGAGTTCGTGCAATCTGTTGAATCTTGCACGAAGCTGCTGAAGGCTATGACTTCTGATTATAACAGAGTGCACTAGATTGATTTTAGATGTGGACTAATATGGCAACGCTCTTTGGATCTCAAGGCAGAGCTAACACTGTGGAAGATACTCTTTGTGGTGTGATATGGAGCCTTTTAATAAGACTGTTCCTATTCTTAAAGGCACATTTTCTTATGCATATTCACTACCACACTCACTTTGTTTCAGCCTCTTGTCTCCCAGGCTGTAGGTCTCTTCTGGAGCCTGTTGTATGCAGCTACTGCTACGTTGGACCTTTGTTCCATACAACAAGAAAGCAGTTTGGTTTTGCCATGAATCAGGCCAGCCAGTCCACACACAACTCTTCTGGTACTGACAAAGAGGTTATTTTCTGAGACAACAGATCACAACCTCATTTTCCCTTTTTCAAGAGATTTCCCAACTAATAATACTGAACTAGGAACAGAAAATTGTGTGGGATTATCAAGGATTTTTAATTCATTAATTTGGATACATTTTATATACAGAATCACCATGTGTTCAAGCCAAGGCTGAGCTAGAACCACACAAATATTACACACCGCCTTGTTAATGCCAGCAAAGCCCGTTTTATTGCATAATTCTGCAGCCTGTCTGTAGTTTTTATTTCATTAATTTTCATCCTGATAATTGGAAGCAGCTTCTCTCGTTGCTTTTTTAAGGTTTAATGAGCTACATAACTTCATGCCTCCCACTGAGGGGCTGTAGGTCACTTTGCACTCTGGAGAACTGCAACACCTTTCCCTACTTCTCTTTTCCTCTCCAGCAACAGAAGACAATGGTTATTGTCTTCCAGCAGAGGTGCATGTGCATTTGTGTATGCGTCAGACATGCAGGTATGATCTTCTCTGCACAGAAACACAGATTTCTGAGGTGGGAAAGATTCCTCTTAGTGGTGGTGGGACATGGTCCTGCAACAGCGCTGGAAGACCTGGAATTGCTTTGAGAGATTGAACAGTTAAATAGGAACACTAATAAAAGATAAGAAGAGGTAAGAGGAAGGTAACTTCCTCTGCAGCAAATGGCTTAGGGTTACCAGGGAACATGAGAAGATCCCTGTCCCGGTGTACCCCATCAGGACAAGCCTCCTCAAAACCCCTCCTCAACCCTTCCTCTTCTCTAAGTGCTAAAATCTCCAGGAGATGCAGGGAACTTTCAAGTCAAGTCTACAATCATAAAGGAAACGGAATTAAGAGCTGGCAGTCATGCCCCTTTGGCTGGATGCTAACTCAATAATGACTTATTCTGAACACACTGGATGAGTTATTATAGTCACTCTTGGAAGAATCTAATGGAAGAAGAAATTTGCCTTACATTTTTAAATCCTTAGAAGCAGATGCATTACCTACACTACTTTCAGTTCCAGTGCCAAGAAGTAAGAAACTGCATTTTTTAACCATCTTTGATACAACTTCTACTTGCCACAATTCTCTAAACATTGCAAGGCTTTTATCATTGATTAAAAAGAAAATAAGTTGAAGACTGGCTGTTCTAGAAAATACTGGGAACAGAAGCATCATTTTTTAGGTGAGGACAGTTTCTGTATATGGAAAACCACAATATTGCATCTCTTACAGCTTCTAGAGATAATGATTTTACATGGGCAGCCTTACAGGGTAGGTGGTCCAAAATACCCCAGATAGTTTGTCAGCTAAGGTAGCACGCTGCTTTTCCACAATCCTTTGAAAGTCAAAAGAGAAAGATGGCTACTAGTTTGATTGACACGAACCAGAACTATCAAAACGCTACATGCACATGTAGTGGCTGGCAATTTCACCATCTGAAATGCAATTATCTTGAGAACCTTTTTCCAAGAGGCTTTTTTCTAACAATCCCAAAACTCCAGAGACAAATGGAGATTCTAACAAAATAAATCACACAAGCCCTCATATTCAGGTATGTAAAAAGGCATCCTAAGTCGTTCTGGTTTGCTCAGCTCGTCTTTAATGTGTTTACAATGCAAATTAAAAAGCAATCATAGCTTTGCTAGCTTTTAAGGGTGAAATACTCTGTACAACGGAAAGACCATTCACACCAGGAGTCTCACTCCTAAAAAGCACGTTTATTAAGCAAAGTGCTAAGTGACCTAGAAAAGCACACAACAAACAAGAGTCTTGTCTATACAGGAGCTTTGCATTGTACTCTGGCCCATAGCTGTGTATGGATCACATTGAATAGGAAGCTATTTACTTATTTCGGTACATAATTCCACCTAAGATGAGTCAACAGCCAGTGTAAATAGGAGCTTTATTACCATTTGTCACCTGAAAGAACTGCCTCAAAAGCTGTCAGCTGAATTTGGAACGCAAATGGTGCCCTGCACATGGAAATGAAAGCCCTTGTGTTTTCTGCCTGCTCGGCTCATATATAGTTGTCATTTTTTTACATCAAGCTTAAAATTGATCTGCCCTCAGGGCACTTTCTGTTCCACATTGTGGGGGGTCCCATTGCACAAACCTGTTGGTGCTGTGAGCGCCGCAGCCTGACGTGCCGCTGTAGCTGATACGGAGACGCTCACCTCCAATGTGCTTGGCTTAGGAACACTTTCAAAGCATGTCCTCCTCCTCCTCCTCTCACCCACACACTGCCCTCCCATGAGCCATTTCTGGACATGGGATGGAGATGATTCCGGCTGTGGTCGGTGCTGCAAGTCCTTCTGCAATGAGTTAATAGGTTGCTCCCTGCAAAGGGTTCATCCAGATGGCAAAGCATCCTGGGGTGCTCACTGGAGTCCTGAGCACATCCCAAAAAGCCATGGAGGTTATAAGGTGGATTCTTGTCTAAAATGCACCAAAACAAACCTATTAGGTGTTGTGCAACATCCCTGCTAGGTCACACGGATGTTGAGTTTGAGGCTTCTCAGCTGGTGAGGAGCATCTGCCACCCGGTTGTCACCACCAGGTCCCAAGAAACCACAAGAAGCAGCAAAATGTGTACAAGAAAGTGTTGCCACAGATTTATCCCCCTACGTTTGCTGTAAGATTCTAACTCAGTATTGGAACTGATCATCAGAAGAGGACACCCAATTAAGCTTTTGTGATACCTGCAGGAAGATAAATGTGATAAAGGAATAGAACAATTTAAAGAACTCCTTGGAATTGGAGAAGCTGCGTATTTGCAACTGCATCACGGAAGGAACAGTAGCTACATTTGAGGAATCTCCACACCCTTGTTTAAATTAGTTTTGATATTTATTAAAAAAAAAAAATAAAATCCCAACCCACAAGCTCAGTGCTTTTGGATTAATAACAAATACTTGTCAGCAAACAGTACATTAGCTGGCTCTTGGCAGTTCATCAAAACACATCATGGAATTGAGCTGCTCATGTTTACAAAGAAAGGGAAGGGCAGGACATGCTGTATAACGGGTAGCAACTCATTCTTGAGCCCGTACAAATGGGCTAAAAGGCTCAGAGAAGCTATTGCGTGAATAGGAAAGAGGAAATATTTTCTCGGTTAGTCAAAATGGTTTATGGGCTGTGATTAATGAAACATCCACCCGCTTATTTGCGTTAACAATAGCAGCATCCATCAAGCAGCATGCAGGTTTCTAATTCAGGCTACTGCAGCAGGCTGCTCCAAAGCCATCTCCTCCCCACGAAATGGAAGAGTGTCACAAGTGAGGAACCCAGCCCATTTGCAAAAAAGAAAATAGGTTGAAACCACCCTCAGAGAAAGATACACAGGTTGTTACCAAAGACAATCAGTCCATAGGACTTCCTACCAGTTGTATCATTCATCTGCAGGGTTGAAACACACTGTGCCGGACAAGCAGGACCTACCCATGGCCATCATCCCACCCAACCCCAGTCTGCATGACGAAACCACATCACCAGTGCAGAGGTACCTCAGAAATAAGGAACCACAACATCTGCGATGCCCAGGAGCTCCCAGGGCTAGGCAGAGACTGGGTGTGTTTTGTTGATGACAGCATTCAATTCCATTGCCTACATTTCTCAGACATCTGCTGGGATGTAGACCTGCCTGACTTGTCCATGTTGGAAATGCACCTTCTAAAGTTACCAGCTGCCTGGTGGTTTGGGATATGAGGGAGAGCCAGGACCCCAGCCCTGACACCGGCTCCTTCTCTGGCCTTGGGCAAGCTGTGCAGTCTCTCTTCATCCATTTTCTGTCCTAATAGTATTTGCTTACCCATCTCATAAGTACAGAGTTCGTTGGTTTATATTGTAGAACCCTTTGAAGTCGTAAATCTCTGCGAAAATGTCAAGTGTCACTATTATTTTATATTTGGTTGGTATTTCGGATTGAATGAGAGCCTTAGTGCATGTAAATTGAATGCATATTAGGAGATTTCAATTTAAAACATCAGCCGGTTATTGTAGCCTGAAACATCTTGCTCAACTTAAGATAACTATATACTTAAAGCAGAAAAGACTGCCAAAAGCCAAAGATGAAAGAGGTTAGAATAACATCATTCAATGCAAAGGTGAGGAGGCAAACGCGGGTAACCCTGAAGATCAGGCATGTAGCGAGTTGGGAAAGCTTCCTCACAGTGAGTCAAATGTTTTATTAGCTTTACCCAGCAATAACAGCCCAATGCACAGGTCTGTGCCATTCATCTGTGCACACAAAAACCATGGAGCAGGGCAGGAGAAGAGGTGCTGGGGGTGTTGCCCTGAGGCAGGGAGGGCAGTTCTGCAGGAAACCTGCATTCCTGGAAAGGCAGGTTGGGCTGGGACATGCCTGTGCCATTGCTGTGCCCACTTCTTTGGATCCCAAACGTTAAACATCTTTTCTTTGGTAAGTGCTGGGGGATTTTTGTTTTTAAAATGTTTGGTTATTACCGTGTATGTATGGTGGTGATGGGAAATGGAAATACTGTAGGAAAACTGGATGTAGCTGTAATTTTACTGCCAAAACAAGAAGACATGGAGTGGCTCGCAGCATTTCAACTTACTCTTGAAATCTGAATAAGTTGTGGATAATGTTCCTCCCAACAGGTCTCTGAATGTTATTGTTACTTGTCCCTTCCTGAATTAGTACCCCAAAGACTCTTGTTGGTTTTTAAATTTATGTTATATTTAAGAGTGAGGTATTTGTGTTGTCCAGGAGCTACAGCACCATTTGGAGGGGAGAAGAGCTGTATCTCCTGTGGCATCTAATCTAGAACAAACCTGCGGTTTTCCAGTTATTTTTTATTTCTATTTTTCATTTCTTACTGGCTTGAAAATTAATAAATCTTTATATAACAATTTATAGCATACCACCTGAAATGGAGTTCAGGGCACCATGAAATGTCCATTTTGCTCTATTCAAATAGCTGGTGGCCAAATACTTCTTGGCAAGATCTTTTCAACACAGGAGCAAGTTTGCTCTTGCCCTGTTCCATCCCACAGTATGCTCCTCTGGAGAGAGACATGGATGTTTGAATAGCAAGAGCAAAGGATTCAGCAGAGGCTCTGAACTTGGAGTGATGTGCAATGTTACAATTTTATATGATAATTTGGCTCCCTTTTAGCACCAAAGGGAAAAATTCCTCCTGAAAACATTTTTTCCCAGCTCATTATCCAGTTAAAACATAAACCACAGTGCCCTTTGCCAGGACAAGGCTTACCGTGAGCGGGCATCTAAAGGAAACCTCTGGAAGGAAGTAGGAGGCAGAGGGAGAAGCAGAACCAGCTTAGAGGGATGCAAGAGGGAGAACTGGACTGTGATTAAACTGAAGCATGCATCTTATTTCTACTGCTCCCCAAAACTGCCTGTCTTGCACCTTTCTTACACTTGGAGGCTTCAAAACATAGGTCCTGAGTGGCATGAAGGGCTGACCAGTCTTTTAGGTACGGGACAGCTTCTCTGCAAGCAGCGTTGTGGTGTTTCAAAGTGGCGGAGTTGTTGGAGGAGCAAGTCAATGCATGAGCATCTTTGCAGAAAGCTCTCCCCCGCCTTTGGCTCACATCCTCTGGAATGGATTTTCAAGCAGTAGCTTTTATTCCACTCCCTCCCCACTCTGACTTGTGTCTTAAAGAGTTTTCTCCTTTGGCCTCCTTTCTGTTTGCAGGCATGGCTGAGCCATGGCTTTGGATGCACAGCAACTGTTTTGATCTAAAATTCAACCACAGGGTACTTTGCTGGGAGGCATTCTTGCTGCGAAGAGCAAAGGGAAATAACTGAGACTTCTTTATTTTGAACCATATGATCTGGCATGAGAATTTGATCCCTGTTCTTCAATGCACCTCTCCAAAGTGGGTTGGCTGCAAAGCAATCGTGTTTCTTCATGGAAATCAGGACTTGACCTTTGGTTTCATCCCAAAGTGATGCCAAGTAGGGTTGGGACTTTTCAAGGGAAAAACAGGGGCAGAAGAAAATGCTGAAGCCTAAACCCCCTTATCTCTGGGAAATTACGTTGGCGGGTGGCTTGGATGAGCTGTTGTGCAGGAAGAATGACAGTCCTTGATTTTTCTAGCTTTGGCAAGAAAATACATCCTGGATTTGAAAAACCTCCATAGCAAAGGGGTTTTTTTAAAATGAACATGTTCATGCAAAAACAATCGCAATTTGATGAAACAGAATTTTCTAACCACCCTCCCAAAACCCTATTTTATTGGATAGTTTCCACCTGTGCTTTGCATTTGGGATTAAGACAGGGTTTCTCCTCTCTACCTTTGTAATCCAGTGAGTCAGTCAACAACTGAAGACAAATTTGCAGAGCAATTCCCAGCCGACCTGCAAGCTGTTTTCATTTCAAATTCCATCAACTCCTGGCAATGTTCCTCTCCCTAGCAAGGAAAACCAGGATGGTTTGGACCAGCAGTTCTGCAGGTAGGCAGCAGCATGGCTGCAAAAGGAACAAAGATAGAAGGGGGCACATTTACAACTGCTCAAGAACATTGGCATTTAGGGGAAAGAGGATAAATGGATGTCGTCAGCAAAGAAAGAATAACCATGAAAAAACTTACGGGTTTTATCCAACAACTGCAAAAATTGATAGTTAGAAACCATGCCTTTTATTGGGGTTTTATTCTATGGGGGCATTTAGCACTTGACTCTGTTAATGAGATTGTGACAAGGGTTTCCAGCTTATCGACAAAGCAAGACTTCTCTAAAATATGCAGAAAAGAGGGAGGGGGCAAAAAGAGAAAGTTTTTATTCTCATTCTGATTATCTGGGAAAAAAGAACCCTATCTTCTTGTTGAACCAGAATTAGAGATTTCAATTCTTTGAAGTCAGTAACATTCAACAGGAAGTTAGATGCAAATGAAAATATCTCATTAAAGTGGAAAACCTATCACCCTCTCTTTGCAGAAGGGGCAGAATAGGTTTATAATAAGGTACAATTTTTGCTGAGAACAGAAAGATGGAGAAACAAAAGCTGTATTGAGTTTTTAAATAATAATTAATAATGCACTGCAAAGCAATGCAAGGAGATATTCTTTAGCCAGATCACTTAAAATAATACTCTCTAAAACCCTCTTTCCCACAGATGCAGTTTGGCGTAGCCTCACTGAAACACTAATAAAAGTTCTGACCCCAGCACTTTTTCTGATGATAAATTACTACTTTTATTGTCTTGAAATCGATTTCTGTATAGTCTTTTCACCCAGATATTCCAGCTTTTTCTTTGTGTGACAATTTGCATCACCTCCGAACACAGGAATGAGACGAGATGCCCACGCTCCAGGCATATGTAATATAAACACAACAGTCACTTCTGCTTGTTTTCATAAAAACACGAATTGACCCTTTTGCTGCTCATTCAGTGTTATATATTTAAGGAAGTACTCTCAATCACAGAGTTTGGCTGTCAACCCTTCTCTGTATAAAAGACAAATATGTTTTTATCACTGTTGAAGTGTTAAGTTGTTAAGTTCCTTAATATTTCCTCTGAAAACAGACTTGCTCAATGAGATTTCATCTGAAATGTCACGGTATTTGCAACTGAGAAGATAAGTGCTTTCCAAAAGCAGTTCTGCAGTGGGACTACCAAAGCTAAGAAGAATCTGGCTGAATGGTTTGGGCAAAGGAGCAGTATCCACAGGTTCTCCTGAGCTGTGGTTCCTTCTGGATCTGACCTCAGTTCCTTCAAGGATAAATCACTTCAGCTCTGCGTCTTTTCTGTAGTCTGTAAAACCTAGATTATATTTGCTTGTACTAATCTCACAACAAAAGTGATGGAAAGAAGAAATAAAGTGAGGAAGGAATATAAACACCTTAAATATTTTGAGGGAAACTGTGGTCACTGAAGAGGAGGACACCATAAAGCTGGGTGGAGAAGCCATATATAACTTTATGCTTTGGGGCTCAATTTTCATTGAAATCAGCATGTGTACAGGGGCTTCTGCAGCCTGGGAAATGCGGCTGTTGATCTAATGAACCACACACAGGGAGGGGTTTCAGATCACAGATGCACAAATGCAGACTGTGCTGTCTTTATCCTAAAAAAAATCATCATCAGATGCTGCAGGAGTGAGGGAATTATTGTATAGGAATGCACTATGGCAGTCATCTGGCCATGCACATGACTTGGGGAAGGCTTGCCAGGGAATGATCAGGAACACCCATTTGGATGAGCAGATCCAAAATATCCCACTCTCCATGACCTCATGAAATTAGGTATAAGGAATAATTTTCCCAGCCCCTGGAAATTCAGGTAAAACAAATTCATAGAGAAAACTATAAGTTCTCCCCAAAATGCTTTAGTGTATAATCCCATATAGAAGTTGGGAATTGCCCTTTCAGATCTAAGTGTCCCAGGCTATGATGCAAAGGGGGGAAGGTATGAGGTTCCCGCTTGTGGTTGCAAAATGACATTATAAACATTTCCAAGCTTATAATTGCTTTTGCTTTTTGCATTCCCTATCACCATCTTTTCCACCAACTTTTCCTCCACTTCCATGGAGTCATGCCCCTCCCAGCTCCTTCATTTTGCCTCTTATACAGTTTTCTTCAGCCCTGTAATAAAATGGCATCTTTTTTTATCACATAGCTGGGATATTTTGTGGGAGGGAAGACTGGGGACAAGCAGTTTGTTATCATTTTAGCAGAACATGGCACTAACAACAAAGCAGAACAGCTGATACAAATCATGCATTTTATAAGTTCTAATACAGATAATGCAACGAAAAGAAACACGTAACAGGAACCAGATATCTCAGTGGGGCTGCTACACGCCATCAGTGGTGATTTCAGCTCCTTTAAATGTTTCACATATTCCTCATTAGATTTAAGGGAGAGTCTGGGAGGAAGCAAGGCTTCATATCCAGCATTTGAAAGGCAGTTGGTTTCAAACTGTTGAGGTTTTTTAGCAGGAGAGTTTGGGGGGAAGAAACAGGCATCTTCTGGTTGAAAGACAGGGGAGACTTGGGTTTTTGTGGGGAATTCATTCCTGGGGTAGAAGAACAGGAGATTCAGGGTGGTAAAAATCAGACACTGCTCTTGAGCTGCATTGTGCAATGGTCTGGTGTGATTGCTGTGTTTCCATGAGACAACAAGCTGAATTCAAACTGGAACGCAAACCTGGGACTGAATTTGGTTGGGATTTCAATCACCTCTGAATATCGACGCGGGTTAGAGGCTACCTGCAACTGCTGCTTTCATTTGGGAAGGGAATAAATAGGGGAGACAGCCATCTCTTTGTTAGCACATACCCCTGGATTGTCCCAGGGAAGGGTGAAGCTGCTTTCCCCAACTTGGCTGGGCTGGGCTCAAGGCATCAGAGAGCTCCCAGGAGACAACAGGTCCCCTGTACATGCAGGTGGGGCATCCACAGCCAGCCGAGGGCCGCCAGCTTGTCGTGTCACCACAAAGCTCCAGGCACACAAAGAGTTCTCACACACGGAGGAAAAATGTCCTTACACACCCTCAGTTAAACGAAGCTGTTTGAAACACCACTGTGAAGCATTTGTTTTCTTTTAAACTTGTTTTTCTTCCTTCCAAAGGTCACTTTAAGTGGGTCCCAGGTTCATTTCTCCAGGTTGTTTTTGAGCCGGTATTGACTGATTGCCAAATCTCAGCCCTGCTGATTGCTGGTTTATAACACGCTGATAAAGCTGGCTTAAGTCACTTGTGTTCCCCCACCCCAAAAATGTCCCCTTTCGTTCCTGACTCTCTCCCTCTGCCATCTCCCATGTCCCACCCCAGTTCATTGCCCATATCCCCTCCATCCCTGGCTCTCCATGCAGTGATTGCCCCAGCCAGGCACACTGGCATGATAAGGTCCAAGGATGAAGGTGGCTGTTGTCCCTATCGTGGGTGCTGTCACCATCGCTGCCATGCAGCAGACACCGTGCTGGAGGGGGCACCCACTCTTCCCCACAGAGCAGCTCCTGCTCTCCGACAGATCTAGGAGCAAACATTTCACTGAACAATAATTTCTGAGGGGGGAGATACATTAATGAAGGTGAGGAAATCCTGCAGTCTGTGTTTCTGCATTTTTTAGGTGAAACATGTTCATGTTTCATTTTTATTATTATTATTTATTATTAGCCATAATTTTTTGAAAAAAAATATTGCAGATGGTTTTAAAATGAACTGAAATATTTCGTTTCATCTCAATCAGGGCAAGTTATTCTGAGTCAGTGAAAGCTGAAGCTTTCAGAGGGAAGGAGTTTGTTTCTCTTGAAAATTAAAAGCTTTCCATTTCTGGACAGTCTAAGTTATATGGAGTTTGCAATTGAAGAAAATAAAAGCAATTCATTTCTTTTCCAAGGAAAACGTATGATTTTCCTCATTCTGAAGTCAGAATATTTTTAATTTGTGCTCTTTTCCCCCTTCGTTTTAGAAAAACAAAGCCAGGGCTTTGGGTGGTTGAATTGAATGTCCTAGGGAAGAAGCGTTACTGCCCCAAAAGATTAAATGGGATATTATGAAGACATCGTCTTTCAAGTGAGACATCAAATCACAGTGCAAGTTAATTGTTGGCAGAGGGATTTTGTGCTAGTCTTTTTGCAGCGATCTGGGTATCAGTTAGAGGGTTGTATCCAAATTTCAGCTCCATTCTGCACCCAGAGATTTCAGGCTATGTACACAAAGAAATGCTTCATTTTCTATAGTATTGCTTAAAGCAGCATCAGCTACCAACAGCTGCTGGCCCTGATTTTTGTCCCTGCTATATATTTTTTTGTAGTCATTTTGTTGAGTTTGTGAAAAGATTTGGGGCAAAATCCTGGCCCAAGTCAGATTGCTTCTAAAGTTTCCACGGGCTTCACTAAAGGCAGGATTTCTCTCAGAGGGTTAAAGCAGAGGGATGTAGAACTGTTACTAGCAGGAGAAAACTCCGAACAGTGATTTCCTCACCAGGTATCGACATCTTCTGAAATGTGCTCTGAGCACATTGCAGCTTTCTCACTATTTATTCATGATTTGCAGCTATTTGGCAGCTCTATTTGGGCACTTCTTGCAAGGATTTGAGAGCAAAAGCCATTTTGGTTCATTTCATTAAGCAGCTCAATTCAGGGATTTACTTCTAATCCTCAAACGAAAATATCTCTCAGAACCGAGTTTCTCCTGCGATGTTTGTGTTCATAAATTGAAGAAAACCATCTCTTGCCAGGAACATCCACTATTATTTACTTACATTTTTCTATTTCCACAGACTTTTTAGCAGTGCTTCCGCCCCTCGCAGCCTGCCTGGGACTGGCCACAGGAGGGATTCAAACTGCACATTCATTTCAAAACCAGAAAGCAGTTTCTCAAGCCTAAATAAAAGTATGAATCCTGCAGCTCAGGGATGGGAAAAGTTATTTGCTTGTTAAAGTGATTGTAGTAATTATTATTGAACAGCTTTTACTCTCAATTAAAAAGCAGTACTATGCATAAACATCAGCAATAAGAGAGAGATGTCTGATTAACGTGGGCTGGCTTGGGGCTTACCTCGGGGTAGGTGATAGTGCAGGATGGCATTTCTCATCGCACACAGTTTAAATGGGTTATGCTCAGCCAGATTCCCCACCAAAAATGAACTTTCCCGTGTGCTCCTTCGTCTTCTGTGAAATAAAAAAGGGGAAATGTCCCCTCTGTCCACCAGGTGGCACGGGAATCCCCGCTGGAAACAGCCTGAAATACTAATGCCACTAATAATACCCTTGCTGCAGGAGATGGCGAGGGATGGAGGCTCCCACCAGCATCCACGGGTGAAAACTGCCTGTCCTGCGAGCGGTGGCTTTGGACATGTAGGTTTGGGACATTCGTGCCTGTCCCCTCCAGGCTGTGGCTGAATATTGTGCACATGGGCTTGCAGAAAGGGTTTGCTTTGGATGGGGTGGTGGTGGAGGCTTTGGAGGTCTCCACGACTCTTCAGGGCACAGCCGAGGTGCTGGGTGCAAGGAGGGGATGCTCATGCCAAGGGACCCATAGAAGAGGGGTACAGGAATGGGCAGCAGTGGTGGGATACAGGAATAGGGAACAGTGATGGGGTGCAGAGATGGGGACGGTGATGGCTGATTCAGTTTGTGGCCACACAGAGATGGAGCAATGTGAGAAATAAGGAAGAGTTGATACAAACAAAGCATTCATGGCTAAAGGAGACATAATTGTGAAATCTTCCTGGGCCATAAGGCACTGCTGTGGTTAAACTTGGCTGGAGGGAGCAGCTAACAGAGGGGAAAAGGTTTCTGGGAAGAGCAGGAGGTGGCTGCCGGTAGCAAAATACAGATGGACAATCAAAGGCAGAGAGGGAGGAGAGGAGTGGGTGGACTTCCCTGGAAAGAGGGGTGAGGACAGGGATGAAAACATGCACATCCCGAGCTCAGCCATGGGGGCTGTACAGTGTGGATCCAGCTGCAGCCAGCTGCTGGGCTGCCTAGCCCCAGCTTGGCTCAGCTAAGCTCAGCTAGACTTAGCTCCACAGCCCCTGGCTCTTGCCTTGGGCTGAGCATGGAAGGTTTTAGCAGGGCGATCAGAAGGTTTCTCCATCTTTGTTTATCTCAGATAGAGTCATCTGAGTATGAAATCACAGTGCAGGGGCAGAGGGAGTGCAGCAGTGAGATGCAAAAGAGGCAGAAGCGCAGCAGTGAGGTTTTAGCCTGGTTTCAGCCTTCTGCCATGGCATGGCCATGAGGACATCCATAAGGGGCATAGCCAGGCTGGATCTGGTGGCCTTAAACCCCTATGGCCACTGCTTTCTGTACAGACCAAGGAGAATTAAGCATTTATATTAAAAGGGAACATTGTTGCTCTCTACCATAGAGGTAACCAGTTCCTTCAGAGCTCAGAAACCAACCAGGAGATGGGAACTCCTCAGTGCTGGGCAGCTGACAGCATCCTGAATTGACTCCTCTGCCCCTATGACACATGTTTGCTACCTGCCTGTTCTTCCTTTCAGATTCAGAGCAGGTTGTGAGCACTGGGATCGGGACAGCCCACAGCCACCCCTTCCCACCCCACAAGCCAGAACCCGACACTGCAGGGGCAGCCAGACCTCTATCCACAACTGATGCTCCAGCAAGCGCCCTGGCAGGTGCCAGTGGGCAGGAAGAGCTCAAGGACATCATTCTGTGAGCCTGTGGGGTCGCCTCAAGAAACCTCAGGACAGGGAATAGGTGCCTGGGGTGAAGGGAGAACTTATAGGAGGACAGGAGAACAGAGGCAGCACCCAGCCCAGGGATGGGCAGCAGCAGCATGGGAGTAAAAATGCATTTGGGCATAAAATATAAGCCTGATGTACACAGAAGAAACTGTCCTGACATATCAATCTGGGTAACATCAGTCCTGCATGTGCCAACCCACTTAGATGCAACGGAGCTTCAGGTTGGTGCCCGTCTGTACTGCACACGGGATGCAGAAGAGAAACATCGCTGGAGTAAACCAGTAGGAACCCAGCAAGTTCAAAGCCATTTCTGCCATTGTATTGAAATATGTTTATGTGTCAGTTCTTTATTAAATATAAGCAGTTTTCTTCTTGTATACATTTGTACATCTTCAGTGCAATCTGCTTTGCATCAGGCATTGATATATCAGTGTAGTCTCTGAAATGTTAGCTCTCGGGTAATATAAATAGCATACTGATATTAAATCTGCTTTCAAAAATAGTTACATTACAATAAATTTGAACGACTTGAAGGTTTTTAATCACCTCTACTTAGTTATTCAGGGATAAGCCAAAAAAGCAATCATTTCACTGACAAAAACCCCCGAAATAGGCACAACAGAAAATTCTTATGCACAATAATTGCTTTCTCTACAAATATTTATGCTATGGCTAAGAAAACAGTTTGGAATTTTACAAATATCTTTCTTATTTTTTCCAGCACTTTAAATATTGATCCAAAGAAATCTTACTGAGTCTGTTGCTTTTTTCTTTTTCTTTCTTTTCTTTTTTATCCATTTCAAGAAATCCTAAGTGATAGAGCTGTGGGGGAGATGCTGCCAGGGATGAGGTGAGTCCAGCTCGTGGCTCTTTGCTGGATCCCAACCACCAGCAGCAGCTCCCTCTATTGCTTTTGCCAGTATTGCAATATTATAAAGGCTGGAGATATTTTGGCTGTGGAGGGGCAGTGGTACCTGGTCGGGAGGGGGGGGGAGGTGGTGTTTGTTCCTGTTGAAGTCCTGAAAGTAAAATCGAAGGGAATACAGGTAGGTTGGAGAGATGCAAATGGCCATGGAAGGGAGGCTGCATGAGGGCAAGGAAGAGAGCAACAGGAAGAGGCAGGATGCTCATGCGAAATGCTGTGTCTGCAAGAGGAACGAGGCAAAATAATGCACAAGCCACGAAATTAAGAACGGAAAGGCAGCAGGCTCTGACAAGGATGGTTTTGTGGCTGCAGCAAAAGGCTAGGGCAGACTTCTTAACTAACCTCTTCCAAGTTGCCTTAGGCCCTGCAAAGATTTAATATATTATTGAACTTAACTCGCTTAATAGCCATGTTGGACTCAATGGAGCTATTCATGTGAGTAAAGCGTCAGTCTTAGCAGATCTGCTTCCTAATCTCTAAAGCAGGGAGAGCACTACCTCAGGAGAGGGCTGCAGCAGCAATTAATGCAGGGGCAAGGCTGATCCCAGCATTGCTAACGTACCTCTATCAGCACCTACAACCAAGCACAGTGCCACTGTATTGCAGCCATCCAGGCAGGAATCACGCTGAGCTGTAACCCAAAATGTTATTATTTTAACCATTAAATTATCTATGTTTGCTGTTTGAAGTAAGAGAGTGTGCCTTAAATATACAGTATGCTTAAGCAACAGAAATGTACAATATAGTTGCACGCTGGCACAAATCCTCTCACTGTCATTGTTCAACTGTCTAAATTTAAAGGAATGCAAAAGCAGATGGAAAAGGTTGTAGAAAAGGCAAGAAGCTCATTCAGAACTAAGCTGAATGTGCCACATTCTTTTTTGAATAAAATATAACTCCTAATAAAATATAACTCCTAATAAAATATAAGTGAGGCAGATAAAAATGATCTGCAAACACAGATCCCAGGTTCCTACTTATGGTAATTGGTTCTATTTAAAGTCAATTAATAAAAAGCTTTGGTTTTAATTAAATTAAGCAGGAGACCATCTCTATTTCCCAACAAGATGAAAAATACCGAACATAGCTGCACACAAATTGCCTTTTCCCAAAGAGAGCTTCAGCATCCTGGAATATGTCCTGGATGAGAGCAGTCAGATCCAGACTGGGCACAGCTAATTGGTACCCTGGAGGGTTTTTACTCTTGGTATTTGAGAAATAATGAGAATCAAAACCATTAGTAGGCAGGGAAAAAGGGTGATAGAAATGCTAGTCTGCTCTTTTCTGTCATCTTCATATTATGTTATCTCCGGGCATGTATTCCCAGTAATTTTCCTTTGCAAGTCTAGTAACTCTTTTAAATCACACACTCTTGACAAATACAGCTCTTCATCAAGCAAAGTTTGTAAAAATTACTCAGGCAGATAACCGGTGTATGGAAATGATAAAAGAAGGAATTGGAGCTATTCTGTTCTTGATAGATCCTATCCTGTTTACTAGAGTAGGCTCGGGGAGGCATCTCTCTAAGTGGAGGGATGAGAAATGTGCTTCTTTTTTCTCTTTCTTTATGGTGGCAAGTATTTAACACGTTTTTGCATCTTCATAAAAAAAAAAAAAGAAAGAAAAAATCAAATGCACGTGTGAATTTCTTCAGCCTTGGAGATGGGTGGCTGCTTAGTGTCACGCTGGAAAGCAATCTGGAAGTCAGAATTGTACTACTGTGGTTATCATCAAAACTAATCAAACACTGGTATCCGAAAGTGTGAAACCCTTTCAGCAGGCAAATCAAAAAATGCACCATTTCTCAGAACCAAGGCAGACCAAACAAGAAATTACAAACACATGTCTGGAAGCGACTCCAGCTCCACGCATCTCGGCAAGAAAATCGCGATGTTCCTGAAACGTGGGACACCATCTTCCCTGTCCTGTATACACAGTCCATCCCTCAGACTTAAACAGCGTTTCCTCCGAGACCACTAAGTGGGTCATGCTAATCCTAATAGAAACAAAACAACATGAAGTAAAGGACTTGGAGAGAAACATCAGGGAGAGCGCTGAGGCAGGAAAAGCAGGCTGCCTGTGCAGCATCCACGCTGACCAAAGCAGAAGGCTCGAGCCACCATCACCTTTTTGTCTCTGTTTAAACATCACTTCAAATTTTCAGAGGGATTTTGGGGTTTGGCATTTTTCTGGGAATATGTCTTTTAACTAACTTAGGAGGAAAAAATTGTCCAGGACCTAGAAAAATGTAAGGGTGAAAGTAGGTAGAAAATACTGTCTGGTCGTGATTTTGCTGAGGGAGGAATACACTGCATTTTGTTACTTGGATAGTTTTCATTGATATGAAGCTTTACATCCCATTCTGTGAACAGGCAACAGAGCCATGTGTACACAAACCAAGAGATGAAAAATTTCCAAGGGTCATCCTCAAATTTATTAAGAAATACATTAATTCTCAGCAAGGCTGCTAACCTTGTGCTCACCTCCACCATAAAAGAGAACAACCTTATGTATGTTTTCTGCCTAGACAATGAATAACCTCAACAAGACAACCAAAAGAAATATTTCAAATTACCACGGCTTCATTGCACACACATGATTTAGTTTTATTTCAGGTAGGAGAATCCATCCTACTCAACGCCAAGTGATTATCATTTGCAAACTGTATGTGAGATGCAGAGAGCAAATTAATAGATCTGCAGAAAGTGATGGAGCCATGGGAAACTCTGCATAACTAGAAGTTTGGTACCACATAGCTCCCTGCCGGCAGGCAGAGATGGATGTCCCCAAGGAAATCAGACTCTGATGCAATGGATTGTTATGAAGGAAAAAACCATCACAAACCATAGGTCACCTGCCTAAACTCCTTCCTAAGGCCAAGCAAACATCAGCTGTGGGCCCTGCACTCCATGCAGGCATTGAAGTTTAAAGCAATTTCCCTGCTCACCTTTCTGGTGATGACCAGTGGGCTGGCACCCACTTTGCCATCCAAATGGGAGAACTGGCACTGCTGAGCTGCAAGGGGATGGACATGCTCCAGGGTGCCAGGCATCAGCCACAGCAGGGTCATGTGAAACAGCCACATCTGCTTGCATTTCATCACCGAAATGGTAAAGTTTGACTTCAGCTTGACCTTGCAATTCACAAGCTCCAGGAAAAAAAAAAAAAAAAGAAAAAGAAAAAAAAAAAGAAGAAAAAAAAAAGTAACAGAAAGCAGCTAAAAAGCAGGAACTAAACCAGGCTGTAACCTCATGGTACAGAATGAATTAAAACCAAATGAGCTACGTTTCAATATAAGCAGCGTCTGGTGTGATTTTGCTGAGGATGCTGCAATATTTGAAGTATTTCTTTCCATAATAGAAAATCCCTGAATCAATCTGTTTACATCACTGTTGACGGAACATTTCAGGACTCATACCTGGAAGCCTTTTGAGAAAAAGTGTTGAAAAAATCCCCTGTGTTGGCACGATGCAGCTTTTCAAAAGGCAAGATTGAGACATACTTGTTTTTCAAACCTCCCCCAGGAAACAGTTGTCTAATGCTCATTAACATGATTCCCCAGGACCTGTGACTCAGATCCTCACTGGAACATACTGCATTTGTTCCAGGGGATCTGGCCCACTGGGGATCTCACACGATTTGGGGAAGTAGCTCCTACGACAATATTTGATCAACATTCAATTGCTGGTGCTGTGCTTGCACGAGGGTTGCTCCAACTTGTCCTGTTTCCCCCCCATTGCTGCACCCAACTGTTCTGCAGACACCTAACTACACCAAGGGTTTGGATTTACCAAACACACCGTGCCCATTAACACATTTGCCTCCACGCCACCCCCCTGAGTATTCAAGTTCTTTTTCCAGCACATCACTATTTAGATAAGAGATCATTAAGTGTCATCATGTGTGTCAGTGGCAGGGTAAAAGAGGAGAAGCTTTTGGCTCTGCTCCAGTCCCAGTGATATATGCATTTCTCACTATGTCTTGGCCCCGAAAATGCATTGCAGATTCAAAACATGTACCAAAATGAGGCAATGTTTTCACTTCTGTCAGAAAATGCTCGTCAGCTGGTAAGCGTGTATGGGGTATGTGTATTTACAAAACCAGAATGGAAAAGTGGTGTCTGACGGCCCCTCTCCCCTACTCTCTGCAGTATCCCAAGGGAACAGACAGCTATTTTTTGCCATCCCCACTTTGTAAAACTTTAGTGGTAATGTTTCATTTCTAGCTCGGATCGTGTCTGCCATAAAAAGTCTATTACTGACTTTAAACTATCCAGTTCTTTTCTAAAGTGCTACAAAAATGCTTTTAGGATCTTCTCCTCCTCATCTCTGGATATGCCCTGCAATCACACATTGCCATCTCTGACTGCTTTCCCTTATTCACCATGTGCCAGCAAAATGTCCCCTAAAGCCACTGGCAGCCTGGCTCATGGCAGAGACACCAGCCCACCAGACCTTCCTCCTTCCACAGTGCCAGTATTTAATGTACAGGTGAAGTCCTGGCCCTGACAAGGGACATGAGACAAGGATTTCAGCAGGACCAGGATGCCACCTACTGCTCTTTAACTTCATTTGGGTGCTCCCACATTAAAAGACATTAAAAGACAGGTTTAGGAATCACTTTTTCACAGCTTTGAGAAGAGCAGCCCAGGGCTGGGTGTAAGGACACATTGCTGGGTTGTTAAGCAGGAACAGAGCAGAAGTTCAGACCAAGGGGAAATACCAGACTATTGCTCTGCACCCTTTCATGTGGTGATCACAGCGCTCCTTTTCTTCTCTACCCAAATATTTGCATGACCCTTTAAAGACATTTTCTTAGGGTGATCTGACTTTTATTAGAGATGGAGAAGCCCATGGTCGCTTCCCATCGCAGGTCACTGGTTAGAGGCACACAGTAGACACGATGCTCTGGCACAACAACCAGCTCAGCCTGAGCAGTGACCTCAGCCCAGACACGGTTAATTCTCTCCCCTCTTGCCCTGACTTGCACTGCCTGAACTTTTGTTCATTGGGCTGATGATCTATGTCATCCTTTATGCAAACAAGCATAAATTGACTAATTAATCTCTGGGGTAACGCCACTGATTTCAGTGGAGCAGCAGCCAAAGTGAAACAGGACTAACATCTTTAATCTACTCTTTGTTCTTGTAGCACAGCCTTTGCCTTGTCCACGAGTCAAAGTAGACCTCTAATTATATGGATTTGGCTCTTAATCTTTTCTGGTCTCGGGAGATTCCAGTTGCTGAAAATTATGGATTTCACTTGGAAACTGAGGAGGGTCTGTACAACATCACCAAAACGCCTTGCTGGAAAGGCAGTGACGTTTTGGACCTGTACACCAAAACCAGTGCTGGGGACTGAGTGGCTTAGGATTAACCACTGTGCCGCTGGGAAGCCTAAATTCCTGCAGCTTGGCTCCCATTTATAGCCCTCAGCCACAGCAAAGTGCCACATTTGGACCTCTCTGCATCATTTCAAAATTGACTTATTGCCCAAACCCCTCTTCCAGGGCAAGACAGTGAGTGCTTCCTGCAACACAGAAGCAGACAGGTGAAAATGGGAAGTGTCACCATGAATTTAGGTGGCTTCAAGTGGAAATACATGCCTTTCAAATCACAGTCAGAGCCTTCTCCATCACAAGCTTTGCTGCTTTTTCCTTTCCTTATCCCATAACTTTCTCCACAGCTACGTGCAGCTGAAGGGTTTGTGACAGTTTTTGTCAAAGACTAAACAATAGATCAGAGCCATGGCCACGAAGATGAAGGAAAAAGAGGGGTTGCAGTTGACAGCTGTCCATAAAAATGGTAACGTACAAATCGTATAATAAAAACTAAAGAGAGAGCAAAAGTACCACCGGAAAAAAAGAAAAATGAGCTTGTTAGAACAGTCTGTATTACAGCTGTTTCCCTTGACAGTTTTCTGTACCCTAATACGCTCAACAAATTGGCAACCTGTCCTTATATATTTGCATCAGGATTCCCTTAAGGGAAATGTCTATATTATTCTGTTTTGGATAAAGGAAGCAGTTTGATATGACAGGTAGGTCAAGTGTTTCTTTAATAAAGCATATGGGTAGGAAGAAAGAAATGGGCTATTGTCAATGACTTGACAAATAGGTAGATATGCCCCCCTTGAGTATAGCCAGGGAAAGCTACTAGATAAATCGTCCTTGTTATTTTGATTTAACCACTTGGTTGCTGAATACATTTGTTCCCAGAGAACAGTGTCCTCTCTCATACCAAAATTTTTTTTTATAGTAAATATAAAGGTCATATATGACTTATAAATGTCATATGACTTTTATTTATATTGTTTAACATATATTTTTATTATTTATCATTTATTGTTTATTATTTATTATTGCTTCTTATTTATTATTTATGTTATTTGATAGTATTTATACTTAGAGGTATGATTTACAAAGGTCATACCGAAGATTATTTTATAGATTCTGTAGCTTGGCATTAACTCAGTTTGGATTTTAGTTATACAGAACAAGTCTGGACCAAAGTTGCAAAACAATTTCTGTATCATGTGGGTGTGTATAATCCTTATATGTGATACAGGTGTATATTCATACAGTCACTTCAGCAAAGCTTGTCATGTTAATTCAGGCAGCATCTGCCCCAGGAACCCACACGCTGCTGCCCATCCCCTTCACTTCCAAGGAACCAGGAACAAGGAGCCTCCTTGTCCCTGTGTGGACAAGGGGCTGAGTTGCCCCTTATACTCAGAGTTCATATCGTTTGCACTCACACAAACAGGCTGCAAAGCCCAATATTGCTGATTTGACAGCTGCTGTCCAAATCCAGACAGCAAGGGTTTCTTACTTCCCAGTGAAAACTAGCCCTCAAACAGGAAATGACCCTGGTTCTCCTTAAAGATGCTGGGATTTACCTAAGAAATCCACTTCTGAAGGCTGGAGAGAATTTTTTCCCAAGGTGAACTTGGAAATCCTTCAGCAATGAAGCCATCACTAGTGAAGTTATCCATAGAAATGGGCAAAAAGCCTCCAAGCCTCTTTGGCTGGTGAAGCAAGGATGCTGCAGTAGCCAGGCCCAGCCCGGTCATGGTGCTTTGGGGTGCCATCGGGAGGGGACAGATCCACTGTTGGGCATATTGTTCCCAACGTGGTGATTTTAGATGTATGCTCTGATCATGCCAGGCTTCTAAACAGAGATAACACAAAACCATTCTGCACTAATTCTCAGTTACCTTCCAATATTCTGATCTTTTTTTTCCAGCATTATGTTTTTCCAGCGGCATCAGCATGTATATTATTTAGTTATATGTTTATAATATATAATAGTTATATGTTAATAATGTAACATATTAATAACATATGTTATTATATAAAACTGTATATTGTAGAATATATAATATGTTACATAAGTATATATTGACTATGTTAATCTTATTATTATATTAGTAATGATAAAACATAAATACTTTAACTCCTATGAGTAGATAAATACATATTTAGGCACTTAATATCATCTTCTTTGCTATTATTTTATCCTTGCCTTTCTAATATATTCAAAGTGATTTTCCAGCTGCAGACTTTTCTGCATGGAAAAAGCTGCTATTCCCCCAAATCAGTGTAAACTGTGGCTTTTCTTATCTGCCTGAAAGCACATTTTCTCCTATTTATAACTGGGCATTCCTATACTGCTGACCTAAACAAGAAGAGGGCCAGAGCTTCGTACTATCATCTTTTTTATTCTTCATATATGTAGAAAGCAGAATTTCTGCCTCTGCTTCGGCGAAGTCACTCCTTTTCACCATACATGGTAGCACACACAGCTTGGCAGATCGTGTTGTGTTTTCCATATTAAGCCATATACAAGGGTAGCAAACAGGGAGCTGTTGACTATGCCCATGGCAAAAATCAGAGGCAGACGAAAAGCTGTGGTGGGGATAGACAGTTATGTCTTGCCTTTCCTCTTTTCACAGCAGCCCAGAAGGAAGACCTGATAGGTGTTGAAGCTGACAGAAAAACAGTGGCATTATGCAGAAAAGAAGCACATTGCACATGTTTTTATCAATTATCACACTCGTCATTGCTAAATGTACAGAAAAACTCATGCTAAACACAGACACAGAAAGATGCTTTTCGAGGAGGTTTTGTATTTTAGACATCATGGGTTCATTATGCAGCAAGGCTTCTAGATGCCTTCTTGGGGGCTTTGTGCCATTATTAATGTCATTAACGTTGTCATTTCTTCTATCATGACTGTCTATTATGACCAGGAGCCATGGAAAATACATGGGCTTCCCACAATAATTCCCTGAGAGAGGAGAAATCAATGGTGAAGCACACAGGTCTCCTCCGAGCATGACATGGGCATCTGATGAGAGGACAAATCCAAACACAACCACTCAAGGCATCAACATGCCCCAAGACCTTCCAAGGTCTCCTATCCCTCATGTACCTCCTTCTTTTTTATGCATAAAGTTGCAACACACCAACTCACCCCACTGGGTTGTGGTGCCCAGCCCAGGCTTGGGATGAGGATGTGGACAGGAATGGGGCTGTCCTGCAGGATGCTGTGCCCGTATCTGGCTCCTGAACTTCTACCCATACCCTGCCTTATCCAGCCCTGCTTTCCCATTTTGCCTTTCAACAATGCACATACTATTTTTCAGAGGAACAAAAGGCAGTGAAAGGAGCCGAGCCTTGGTTTTGTGCAGAGCAAAAACCGAGAATTTTGGGGGTTTGCTAATGGTCCCTGGAGGCTGAAGACCGCAGGCTGGAATCTGGGAAGAGTCTGGGTCTTTTAATTGATGGAAATGTTAAAATGAAAGGAAAATTTCCTACATATTTTGCCAAGGAAACAAACTGTGTTTCAGTTAAATGTTTCTGTTTAAACTTGCAGGTGCTTCTGGTGATGCTTAACATATTTTTGCATTCAGTGTTCATGTTTTGTTTTGTTTCTGAAAAGCAAGGAGGTTTGTTTCACATCACCCTGAGCAGTTTGGATTCTTGTCACTTAGTTTTCCTCATTCACGAGGCAAAGTTAATGTGTTTGAGTTGCCCAGTCTATAGGTTTAAAAAATGAGAAAGGAACTTATTCTGGAATAACATATTTTCTTTATTTTTCCCTTTAATGAAAACACTCTGATTTCATTTGTATGGTACAATATTCATTCTTTTGACTACTTTTCTTTTTCTTTCCCAACGTAAGTTTCAGCCTAAACCAAGTTGACATATTCCTTTTAATGTGTTTTTAAAATATGCTTAATGGTGCTGAAAGCGAAGGAAGCTTAAATATAATTCCAAAAGCCTGAGCCCACCAGAAGCCTAATGCAAACATTACTATAAAAACTCTATGATGGTTAGAGATTCCAGGGAATCTGTTCGTTAACAGAGTCAGAAACGTTATCTGTGTGAGGAAAACGCGTTCTGTTGCTTGGCATCTTGACTGCTGTTCTGTTTCTCTTTTTTCTACACCCAGAAAATCTGTTTCCAATGTTTCTGCCACAGAGAATATGGAACAGCAGGAGCAGAAGTTGATGGAAGAGGGGGGATTTCATGATTGTTATTCAGCTCACATCTCTCGCAGGCACACTCCCTCTGCCCAGATTTCTCCCGAGAAATAGGCTGAATAAAGAGCAACTCCGATATGAAGGGCAAGAGAGAGGAAGAATATTTCTCCTGTCCACGTGGGACATGTATGAGAAATGCCCAGCAAACCTTAATCAATAGTCCTCACCTTTCCCCAGCAGCAAGTCTTTGCCCATCGGAGGAGGATGATGAGGATTTTTGCAGGCTGGGAAGGGCAGAGGACATCCAGAGATGAGCGCCTGTGCCCTTCATGCCAGACCCCCTCGCCTCCCTGAACTGAGGAGGACTGGGACTTTTAGGGTGTTTTTCATTTGGCCATATCATCCCCCACCCAAACGACATGTCCCCAATATGTGCTGCAGACACCCGCTTGCCCTGAGCTCGGACGAGCAGCGCATCCCTGGGCTGAGCATCCAGGAGAGCGCTGAAAAGAACACAGGGAAACAAAAGCAGATTGCTTCAGTCCTCGCTGAAAGAACATCTATAAAGAGCTGTGTCTGTGGTGGTTTTCAGGAGGAGAGCTCCCTTGCTCACCTTGGCACCAGACCCTGCTCTACAGAGACAAAAATCCAGCTTGGACTCTGGTGGTGTCCTGTATTCTGTTCCAGGCAAGAATTTCAAGTGTTGCCTTGAAATGTTTGCCGTTTGCTGGGAAGCTACTGCTGTAACTTCCAAAAGAGGCAAAACCAGAGGTTTCTCGAGATATTTTTCTCTTCCTACCTCAGCAGGGCAGGAGTGTGCTTCATTTCACCTCCAACCAAAACCCTTCTGGTCACGAATGGACCTTGGGTGTTCACATAGTGCCATTCCTTTAAGGGAAGGAGAGCCAAAACTAAAATAACCTTCCTGGACATATGCCGTCAGCACAGAAATAACACAGGACTTCTCTCCCCCCCCAGCCACAAAGGAAGGATTTCATTCAACGTCAGCGGGCTCCCTCCTGCATGCCTTGTGGTGAGAAGCACGTGGAAAACCTGACTGTAGTGCCTCTGCCTTTCTTCCATTAGAGGAAACATTGCATTTACATTTCACTGCAGGCACAGGCTACCGGTAGTACACAGTAATGTACCACCTTAGCACTCCTCAAGATGAACCTGAGCAGAAGCCTGTCTGTTGAGCTGTCCTGCCTCAACGGGTTTTCACAAGGAGGAATGATGTTAAACCACTCATGCTGTCTCTTCATGTATGACAGCTGTAAAACACCCTCACAGTGCCATTAATCCTTGTTAGGGATCCCCCATTTCCAAACAAAATGTGGCTTGAGTTGCAATGGGAGCAGCAGACCTGATTGCAAGATGAGGACCTCATTTTTCAGGAGTATTTGGAGCAGCCTGTCCTGCACCCATCTGAATCCTCCCTCAGCATCCCTGTCTGCTTCCCATACTGGATCTGAATTCTTTGCCATCACACTGCATCAAGTGTGACACAAAATCCCAAATTCTGTCAGCTTTCTTATTTCACTTGGTTTGTAAAAATTCAGAACTAATAATTACATTAAATCTTTTTTTGCTCTGTTTTTTTACCTGCACTTCAGGTAGGAAATGATCTTTGGTAGAAAAGATATTCTTTCTCTCAAAAACTGTGCTTAACTGCACGAATCCATTCACAAGAATATTCGCTGCTACTGAATTAGCAGCAAAATAAGAAAGGAAAGAAAACCTCAACTCAGTGAACCATGATCAAGTAATCCAAGGAAATCAGCATGTTTCTCTCTAGACAGTTCCGAATAGCTAATGCTAAGACACTGGAATCCCACTAAATATACCTCTTCTCTTTATCTCTGCAAATGTCTAATGGTATTTTCAATTCTCACCATTTTATCATCAGTCATCCGTATTTACTGGTGATTTAGAGCTCAGATCAGTTTTTAAGCTAACAATTTAAGCTTTCATTTTTCTGCTTAACCTATTTCCAGCCTTCCTGAAAGGCACACGAGTGCAAACTGTTCAACCTTCAGAGAGTGAAAAAAAGAACCTCATATGAAATACTTCTCAGCTCTAGTTTTAAGCCAAGCTCATGGTTTTTGAAAGCTTGGATTAAGCAATACAGCTACATGAAAATAAAGAGACCTGAATTGATGTAGAGTGGAATAAGCAGTGTACTTGACACACAAGGCCTTGATTTTATTTCTATTTATCCCTTTTTTTCCATTGCTTCTTGTCTAATAATCTCTTTTAAAAGCACTATTCCAGGTTTCACAGCTTAGCATGAGGCTGGCATCATCCAATCACTCTTCATCATTCCACCTCTGAGTCTGACTTCACATTGGGTGGGTGTGGGAGGACTAAGAGGATGGCAGGTCCCATGCCGAAGCTTAATTTCAGCCCCTGCCCTCAGGTGTGAAGAGGGTGATCCAGCAACTCACTGGGATGGAGATGTTCCTAGAGGGTCTCCTCTAAAAGCCCTTCCAAATGCTGTGGGAGGCTGCACACCACAGCCCAAATAATTAGTGAAAGCCTGATTTAATGCATATATTTGCTTTATTCCTTTATTATAACACAATAAGAAAGGGAGTGGGGGAATTCAGTCAGCAGCCAATGCAACCATCGCCCATGAGCGCTGTCGGGGCAAGCCCTGGCCGTGCCGTGAAGGGGCCCATTGCAGACAGCAGCACAGCCCTGTTTGGTCATGCCACATGGACAGGGCTGATGCTGCCAACTGACACACATACACAAACCCCATGGAAACCCTCCACTCAGCCATGCTCCAGGCTGAGCAAACACCCTAAAGAAGGGTTTGATGGTGCCCACCCACCTCCAGAGCCACCACAGCAACATCAGGTAATGCTCCCATTAGTGTCCTTGGCTGCAGGAAGGGTGGATGATCAGAAGTAGTCTCCATTCAGGGAAAGAGGCAAAACACCATAAATATTTAGTCTGCTGAAACATCCAAGTGATAAAACAGTTGAAAAAGACTACTTCATTTATAAAACACATATGGAGACCTTAATCAAGCCAGGAATGAGGTAATTTCTGCCAATTAAGACTCACTCATTCTGCAGTTGGAAGCAATCAAAACAAAAGGAAAATTATCAACGGTATGTCTATATGCTGCAGCCCCAGAAAATACCTATTGTGCTGGGACTACAGTAAATCACCTTTGCCATGTGCCAGGGAGGCTGGTGCCCTCATGTCTCCTGTACTGGGGGGAAAGGAAGCCTTAGTGTTTTACCTGATTAATGGTAGTAATTTGAACATATGCTATCTAAGTCTTATTCTAAAGCAAAAAGCAGTATTGTAACTAAATGGCAAAGGGATAGCGTTAACTCCAAGCTCCCATTTGGAACCAGTTTATGTCTGTTGCCACTCCAGTCCTCCTGGTATTCGCTGGGGCTGTCAGAAGGTTTTGTGCATTTCATCCAGGTCAAGGAAGTTGCACCCCTTGCCTTTTGTTGAAATATCCTCATTATATGTTATTTATCCTAGTGGTGACCAAATGGTGAGAACTGTTCTAATACAAAATAAGAGAAGCACTATAAGCTATAAGCTTAATGTGCTTTGTTTTATATTAGACACAGCATACCTGCCAGTCAACATTAAAAAAGAGTGTCAATCAACGGGATTAATGTAATGAGTGATAAACTGACAGTCACAGGAACTCCTATGCAACTTCACACATAAGCCTGAGACTTTGGCCACATATTAATGATCCTCCCAACACCTCTATAATTACTGATAAGTTAATTCTAATTAAGAGGAAAGAGAGACATAGAGAGATTTGTTCCATGCAGATGTAAGCAAACCTATACATCCTGAGCAGCCTGTATGCTGCTCTAATTCAAATCATTCCTCTGCCATTGCAGAAGCAAACAGTGGAGCCAAGAAATCTGCAAAAGGACTTAGATGCCCAAGCACGAAATTATGATCCTCAAACCCCCCTGACCTTGCAGCAAACATCTATAAACATCTGTGTTTTCTACATTAAAGTTCTCCAGATGTCTAGAATTCCCAGAAGTTCTCTGCTCCTCTCTGTGCACTGCAGCTCAGGGCTTATCTCACATGTAAACTCTGTCGGCATCTGCAGAGGAAGTTTCTCTACTCATCACCCCTGCAGTGCCCAGCCTGGCAGGCACCCTTATGTGGGAGAGGAGCACCCTGTGCTCTAGCCCCAAGCCCAGATGAAGTTTAGGAGCTGTACAGGCAGAGGACCCCCTCCTTCTTGTGCACCATATGGGTCACCATCACCAGGTATGTTATCACTGGAGGTTGGTGGCAGAGGAAGCAAACACCCAGCAAAGCCAACAGCCTGTGCACCCTCCTCTAGCAGCACAAGCAACCAGCATGGGGATGAGGACCCCTCATCAGTGCCGTGCCCTGTGAAACACTGCAGTGGCAGGGGTGCGGGTGTCTCCACCCCAGCCCTCATCTTCCCTTCAGCTCTGGAGGCTGCAGACACGTTCCAGCAGGTTGATCTTTTAACTTTTGGGGAAGCACTGGGGACAGGTGATGAAAGCTGTTCCTGCAAGGCGGAACCATGACCCGAGATGATGCATGATTCCCGCTCCTGGTGTGCAAGCTAACAGCCACCAAAGGCAGCATGTCCTTCCTTCTCCACATGCCCAGGGTTTTTCTTCCTGCCTGGCCTTAGCATGCCTCATCCTGGGCGTTTCCTTGCTGCAGCCCAGCGTTTCACCACGGCTCATCAAGCACAGGATGCTGGTAGTTACTGCACTGCTCCACAGCTCCAGCAGCAGCAGGACTAGTGTTTCATAGTGCTTTACACTAGTAAAAATAGACACAAAACCAGGGCATACAAAGCGCTAAAGTCAGTAACAAAGACCTGGTTATATATATCAGATATGCTCCTCCAATTACACATCATGGGCACAGGGAACCTGTGTGGATACAGCAAACCAAAGGGAGAGTCTAAGACAAAAGGATGAGCACCCCAAATCAGCCCATGTCCCACTGGGAGACCACTCCAACGAACCGTCTAAAGCACTGGTATCACACTTTGAACATCACACACCTCCTCCTTTCCCCATAAACCTTACCAGCATCCACATTTGGTTTTATGACAGGATCTGATGTCCACACACCAGGCACCCTCTTTCTCCAAAGGTTTATTTCTACCTAAGCCAGCTGCAGAAAAAGCTGCCTTACCTCTAAGCTGAAGGCTCAGAAATGAAAAGACAAGGTTTGAACACCTTCCTCCCACTACTGGAGGAGGAGCTTAAGAGCCAAATTCACAATTTTCTGAGGTCTGATTCAAATGTGTTTAATATTTCTAGAGTTGACAATAATTTAAATGGTCCATTTGAATAGTTAGAATGGGTGATTCAATACAGTCTTGCAAATGGTGGATGCTTGCATCCTCAAAAAGTGACTCTTGACTTATCTTAGTGCACAGCTAGTTAGCACTACACCAAAATAACATGAAACCAGTTCAGCTGGTGACTCAGGGGTTGTTTCCATTAAGAAGATCATATCTCCCTGTAAGTAGATTTGTAGTAGGATTGAACAACTGCTTTTCAGAAATGACCTGGGGATCTCATTAGAGTAGAAGAGGATTTAAAAAATAAAAAAAAAAATTTATGGTAACTCACTGAAAACAAACTGTTCTCCTGAATCATATTGGTCAAAATACCTGTCAGAAAGGCTGTGTAGGTCCAAGGTGGAAGCTGGTCCCCAATCAGAGTCATTCCCAGTCCAGGCAGGGACATGCTTCTGCCCAACCACATACAACAACAAAAGGAAATACAGAAAGATTAAGTGAAACACTAATTCCATTTTAATTAAATGCTTTATATCAACATCTATTTCACTTACAACAGGTAATTTCCTATTTCCAGGTACCTTTTAAATCTTACTTAAGCTTCATTTGTGAGGTGCTTTTATTGATGTACTTAATAGTAGATTTACTTTGCTTTTTGTTCCATTGTAATCCCAAGTCCAGATTGAAGAGATACTCTTATGTGGATGCATGAGTTTACACAGAGCAGCAGCAGCAGCATCGATTAAGCTGTGTTTATGCTTGACCCAAGTGCTGTATTGCATTAGGGCACTGGTACAGGAAAGGTTTTCATCTCTCTTCTGAACAATTTCTCCTTCTTTTCTGAATTAATGGTGAAATCATGGATTTGGGGTCACAGAAAGGCTTGCTCTAAGGAGTTTCAGCTCTGCCAAAACCAGTGTCACTCAGTGTCACTGGGATCACACAGACCTGCTCACAATAATGGCAGCACAAAGTCAAGGGGGAAAAACATTAAAAATGGAAAGGGGATGGTGCTCAGGAGCAACCCTTGAACTCTGTGTTTGTGGGAGAACACCCTTTCCTTCTACCTACCTGGCAAAACCTCCTGCTGCCTGTTCATACCATCCCAGAATGGATTGATAGAAATTCTGCTGCTAGGCAAAGGAGAGTTGGAAAGTCACTCCCATTTATCTTAAATGTTTGAACCAGGTGCACCTACACACAAAAAGAAAATACCAAAAGGTTGCTATTCATTACTGTATTACTGCAATTGTTTGTTCTGTAATTAGTGATGATAGGTAAGCAAGCTGGAAGTAAAGCAAATAAGAAGTTAGTAAATGGAGCAGCATTCCAAGTGGGCAGAAAAGCAACAAAATGAGACCTGAAAATGACACTGTAAGGGAAGGCTAATCTCTGTTCAGTTATTATTTCATTAGCACCTGACTTTCAGTTCGAGTGCTTTCTGCCTGAGCGTAGAGAGGGGATGGAGCTCCAAAATCAGCTCCAGGCTCAGGTGTGCAGCAAACTGTGCCAGGGCAGTTGCAGGGCATCAATCAGCAGGTTCTCAGTTGATGGACTAAAATAACAGAGAGATCTTACCCCAAGTCACATGGCCAACGGAAAGCAGAGTGGTTTCCACCGACTGTCATGCCCAGAGATAGTGCTGGCATTGCTGAAGCTCTTCAAACAGATTTGCTGTTTAAAGAGGGGGAAGGGTTTCCCAGGGGCAGTTTTTGCTGAGAGACTGAAGGTTTTTTCAAGCAAACAGATCAGTTTAAAAGCCCATTCCCATCACAGATTGCGTAATGTTTGAAAGAATTAAACTTCAGATATGCTGAGGGCTCTCTGACAATTTATGGGGCAAAAGAGTAACAGAAGGGGAAAACACAGGTTGGCTGCATTAAGGAAAGTATTATCTAGCAGGGGAAACCATGTTTAAAGTCTGTACTCCTGCCTCTACCTGGCTGGTGGCTCCTTTTTACTTCATCTGAGGTTGAAACCTAACCATCCCACCTCTTGCCCTGCTCACAGCAGTCCAGCTCTCACCTCCTCAGCAGACAAGCAGCTGTGAAGGGACCAGCAGCTACAATGGAGATGAGGGTTGGGAAAATATTCTTACTTAAAAAACACAAACAAAATAAAACCTGTTTTGGGGTTTTCACAACACCATGTTACACATGCTGCCATGCCACTGGGTAACCATACCCCCCGCGCCACGCCAATGCCCTCCTTTGTGTTATTGCACTCACGTTTCACATCACTCTTAATCACACTGAGCACTCTTTGGGGAGGAGATGTAGGTCAGTTGTCAAAATTATTTTGGCACTGAAAGATGCAGAGAGGTGCTTGGGTGGTTTGGAAACAGTGTAGAGGAGGGACTGCTACAAACCTTATTTTCCTCTCAATTTTAGCTCCATCCCAAGCACACATATCTCATTACCTAGAATGCACTTCAATAGATGGCAGGTTTCTAACAGAGCTTTTTTAAATTTCCATATCTTATCTTCATCTTCAAGTACTTAAATAACTTCACACCTAGGCAGCTCAGGCCCTGAGGCTTCACCAGAGCACGGGCTGCACCCTGATACCTCATCACCTGCTGGAGCTGAACAATGGAGAAGTTCAACTCATGGAGAAACCAGTGTTGGGCAACCGTCCCACCCCATGGAGGTCACGGCAGCCACACGCCTTCACCACATGCGAACATCGGAATGAGGCACAGGGCTCTGATAGGTACGAGACACAGGAAAACTCACTAGGAACGGGAGTTTTCACAGGATATAGCTTGCTTTCTTCAATCCCCAATGGGTTCTCGTGCCCAGCCTGGAGGTAACAGCTAGTCTGGTGTTCAACCACTTGCCTTGTTACGGCTTGAAGAGGAGTTTCTCCACAGTAATTACTCATAGCAAAAAACAACCTCTGCAGAGTCAGCTTTGTCAGTGACAGTCCTGAAGGGTTGTCAGCCCCTCCTAGGTCACTTGGCACACAAAGCATCATAATACATGATATAATATGCCATTAAAAAAAAAAAATCCAAGGCCCTGTCTCTATTGTGGGGACCTTGTAATTAAATAACTTCAAATGAGTGGCCTAGGAATATCACACAAAGACCTGAAAAAAGCCCAGCAAAGTGATAAGATCACTTATTAGTGCCAAACTTGTGATTTAATTATATATTCCTGGAGCCCTGTTCTCAGGGGAACTGCTTACACAACCACATGGTGAAACAAAGAAGGGATTAAAACCTGTGGGAGAGAAGCTGGAGAATTTACTCCACACATCTGACCAAGGAGGACTCTGAGATGAAAGAACCAAGAGGCTCTAAAAGAAAAGGAATTTCTTCTTTTTTTTTTTTTAATGGTATATTCATAATAAAATATTCGTTCTCGACCTGAAATGGGAAGTCTGACACAGTACCTTTCTCATTAAGAGAGTTAATATTGGGGACAGGGTGCACCCGAAGGGCAGCGTCCCCTTGAATCACCATCTCTCAACTGTGCTTTTAGTAGGTGAGGCCCTTCAAAATTTATCTGTCGCCACTCTTTGTTTTATCCCAAATGCCAGTTCAAGCTGGCTGGATGCAGAAGGCTGGGCTAGAACCAGCTCAGCTTATGGAGGGTGATGTGAGGGAGAATTCTTCACTCTGTATTTTGTTATCAGACCTTTGGGCTGTTGGCAGTGTCCAAGGAGAGGAGTCCCATCTTCAGCTGTCACCTCTGCAGCGGAAACATCTCTGCTTTTTGTGCCCTTGACCAAGCGTGTAATTGAGCAGTTAACTGTGATTAACATCTCTTGCCCACACACTGAGACTGTTTCAAAACTTTTTTGTTTTTGTTTTTTGTCCTTGTAACATTTCTCCCATTCTTCCCTGTCCTCCGTCTGTTAGCATATTCCAAAGTTCAGGCCATATCTTTTGCCATCTTCATCAAAAAAACCCAGGTTATTTGGCCTTTCTCATACCTGCTTCTTCCTGACTGATGTGCTTAACCAGCACCAGCTACTACTGATGACATTGCCATTGCCCTTATGGTAGCATCTACATGGGTGAATGCTGGTTTCTCACCCTCATCTTCACATGATATATTTCCCATGAGCCCCACAGAGAAGCCTTAAAATGGACCCTTAAAAATCACCATCTCCAAACTGATATAGCTACATAGCAAAACTTTGCTCACCCTCTTCCAACAAGCTGCTCCAGGCTCCCACCCTTCCGTGCTGCTGGAACCCATGGCCAAAGTGGAGACAGACCCAGAAGAGTCTTTCTTTTCCTTTTCCCTCCACTGTGCCCAGTTCCAGCATAGCTGCAGCACAAAATGTGGCAGCGTCTTGGCCAACTATCTTGTAAAGACTGGCAGCTCCAAACACTTTAGGAAAACTATGGAAGCACTTGGTAGGGATGCCAGCAACAGGCTGAGATACCTGCAGCAAATTATCCAGCCTCCGCATAGGGCGTGTGACATGAGTGCCCCACATGCTCAGCAGATCACCCTGGCACCATCAGAAGTGGATGAACAGTGGCAGGAATGCAACAGCCAGCCTGTCAACAGGATGTCAGCAGTGTTATGTTTGTTGGCCCTCATCAGGTTTTGCTTTTCCTTAGCAACCTGCAGCACTGAAGGTCCCAGTTTGCAGGGGAGTTTGGCTCAGTGTCTGCTACTCTCAGGAGCTGGTCCACAACTTGACTACAGGCATCCCGCAGTTCTCCATGCCTGCAGCAGCCTAATGGGAGCCAGCAGGCAGGTTTCAGACTTGGGAAGCTGCAGTCCTCTGATATAGTAATATGTTGTGCACTTAAAAGCTGAGGACTTATTTACCTCCAGGCTCCTGAGTCACCAAGCAGCAAGACACACAACAGGTTTTCTCTCAAACTGGTAGGTTCTAAAGGTAAAGAGGCTCATTACAAGGACATTTAGCCACTAATCAATCATTCTTAAGGACCAAGGACTTAGTAGCTCTTAAAGATCAGATCACATATCCAGAGCTTCAACATGCTGTCTGGAGGAGACACTTGCCAGCAAGGCGAGTAGAGCATCTCCCAGCATGGTCTGGTCGCTCCACTCTCCCAGGGCAAAGGCAGCCCCGCACTATGGAGATGATTCTCTGCCTGTCCAAGATAATCCTATTCAAAGCAATCATCTGTTAAACAACTGGAGAGAGGCCAGCCCACACACTGCAGATCCGAACCTGAACGTTCCCACAACCTGAGGAAGGAGCTCAGGATCAGGAAATGTTTTGAAACAAAGAAACACTGAACCACTCTCCAAAGGCAGTCGCCAAGCTACTGTTTATTCAAGAGATGCAGCGATGCTTCACAAAAATGCCATTTGCATGCAAGGCAGATCCTCTTCCCCGCAGAGGTCCATAGAGCTGAGCATGATGTGGTTACACAGGCATTGTGATCCCATCACTCCTCTGCCAGGGTGGAGGCAACTTGTGCCAGCCCGGTTGGGTACCACGAGGCCAGGGAAAGCTCCCACACTCCATCACAGCCCCAAAGGTTGCTTGTACCCATCCTAAGCCCTCCACCCATCTGTGCTCACCACAGCCAAAGCCTCCCAGCAAGAACCCCACTGCAGACTGACCCTGGAAATATCCCCCCAACACACCCATCTATGAGTAACCTTTTGGGTGGCTGTTTGGCTATTTAAAGGAAAAATTCTGTGTTATGACAAGCAGACAGTTTTCCCCATTTATTAAATGCTCATAATTTGTTTTAATGGTTTCTCTAAACAAGTAGACTTTTTTCTCAGCTCTTTGAGCTTTTAAATGACACAACTGTTATGTTAAAAGGGAAAAGGGTGATGATTTACATTTGGAGGCAGAGGGACAGCTGCAACCCATCGGACGTGGCTCTCCTCCACACAGCTATTTTGTTTGCACCAGTTCAGCAGCTCGGGTCTGTCAGTGCCCTCGACACTGGCTGCGGGCTCAGTGGCCAGCACACAGGAGGTAGGTGCTCCTCTGTGCCCAGCGGGATGGATCCTGGCCTCCACAGTGCTGCAGCCAGGCTGAGTCATGCTTCCCTCTGTATGAAACCCATGGAAGATGGGAAGTGTTCCCCAAAACCTGACTGAGCTTTTGCAGACCATAACCAAGCCAGCACCCCTGGCTAATGCAAACATCTACTTGCAGCTGAGGTGAATCAGCATGAAAATCAGACACTCTCTATTTTTCCAGCTTACAGTTAATATCAAAAAGTAGTTGGCACACTTGGCTCCCTGCATAGGCAGCATGGCCAATGGAGAGCTTATGGAAATCAATGAATTATACAAAATAACATTAACTGTACTTGCGATGAACGTTACAGATACTGCTAGATCAGCCACAAGTGGCAAACCAGATGAGCAAGCTCCGCTTGCTTTTCCTTTATGTATAAAATTCATCTCTTCACAAGAGGACTCCCAGCCGTTGGTGCCAGCTGGAGAGTGTTTTTCACTTACCTACCTCCCTCCTCTTAACCTCTTCTCCTTGTGTCTCTGGACATCACTCATCTCTCTGCAACTAAAGCTACAAGAAGAGATGAAACCATTTTGGGTGTGCAAACCCCAGAAATTAAGGGGTTTTTTTCAGGCAACGTCTTTGGATAGCAAACACCTGACTCAGGGTTTTCGAAAGCTGTAGAGCGGATTGGGTTATCTGATCACCCACAGGTATTTGCGTGGCATCTGCTGTGATATTATTTCCTTCATATGTACATAATCTACAGGAAGCATGGAGCTATGCAGCCAGGGGCCAGATTCCAAAGAGTATACATGAAAGAAACAACATGTCACACTCATTTACAGAGCAGCAAATAGGTTCTTCCACATCTCTCGAGAGTTATAAAAATCGATGCCAACTTGAAGTTCCAGACAATAAAGCAAAGGATGCACAGACCCACTTGAGAGCCGATCGCCCTGCTCCTTGTTTTGCTTTTTCTTCTTTTGCCTCTGGTTGTTGTTTCTCAGAACGTTAAAATGTTTGTACAAACTTCCATCTTGGAAGCCCAGCAGAATAAACAAGAATATACATGAGCTGCAAGAGAAGCCAACAGAAGGGAAAGAGCTTTCTCTTTTATTTTTCAGCTTATGGGTGTAACCATTGTGGCAACTGAAAATATGCACAAAAATAGCTAGAAACCACCCACAGCAGTCATTAGAAATTTCCACCTATCCGTACCAGCAACTCAGGTACCCATTCAACATAATCCTGAGGAAAAGTTATACTGAATCCTTATAAAAAATGTAGGAAGCCAATAAGCCTGTGTGCAGAGAGGTGAGCATTTTCCACAGCCAAAGGCCATCCTCAAAATCTATCAGGGATTGAAACAAATGGGTGAGTCATCCCCAGAATCTCACCTGAACTCATCATCTGCCTTCGAGTACAACAGACAAGGTGTTCCCTCAGAGAAGAGCACCCAGATGCTGAAAGGTAGATCCTGTATGAAAGTGAAGACCTGGAGCTGACTGGGGCTTGCCGTAGCCTCAAGAGAGTAAGAATTGGCTGAACAACAAGAATTCAGTTTTGAGGAAAAAATAAATCTCAAGCTTAAGTAATGGGTCCTGTTCCAAATTGAGGGACAGCTAAAACCTTTCCCTGAATAACCGTGAGGAAAGAATGATGCACTGGGGAAAACTCTGCTTCATACAGAGTATCTCCAGCCCAGAGCTGTGATACCAGGCAATATTTGTGTTTGCTACTCAGGCCACACAAAACAAGTGCATGAACCAGGAGGTTTGGCAGAGAAGTGTCACCACTGTCAGGCTGTTTAGCTTTCTGGGCTTTGTATGCTTTGGGAGAGATGTTATTCTGGTCCCAGGAGATCTTTCCCAGAGCAAGCTGCATAAAAAGTCATACATTTCTTTAAATGAAAAATAGAAAAACTCAAACAACAACTTCCTGGTTCAACTCATTGCTGAGATCCACATTTTAAAACATCCTCATAAAAACCCATTCCCAACCAGCTGTAGAGGTCTTCCAGACCATACACAGATATGCAGCCTTTGCAAGCTGCTTCCAAAGATGGACTTCCAGCCATCTGGGGCTCTGCTGAGCCTCCACAGTCCTCTTCTGCTCACCAACATGCCTGAATGCATCTGCAGGAATAATTCTCAATCCGCAATACAAATAGGGTTTGATGTATCTACAGAAGCTAACAATTATAGAAGTATTCTATTTGCAAATGTTATGCTTAGGGACATGGTTTAGTGGTGGGCTTGGCAGTGTTAGGTTTATGATCGGATTCAATGATCTGAAAGGTCTTTTCCAACCTAAATGATTCTATGATTTCCAACATATAACTTGGGAGTACCAGCTATGCAGAAGACTATATGCCTGTGAATCCTACCTACTTTTGATACAGGAGAACGTCACCAGAACTCTGCTCTTACACTTTCTTAGCCTTCCTACCAAAACAACAAGGAGAGAGCATTCATATGACTGAGAGACACAACTAAACCCAGTAATTACCTCCCTTGCCAGCATCTATTTGGACAATTCAAATGCCATTATCCCGATCCGAAACATCGTGGGTAATCTTGGCCCTACTGGAATCAATGGAAATGTTACCCTTGTTTTCAACAGGGCCAGGCTTTTACTTATCTTACACAATCCAGTTGCTTCATACCCAATCTTCCACCCACTCACAGGATCCAGATGGTTCTGAATGTCACCACTAAAGAAAGTTCACCTTTTTCCCTAGCTGACAGCATATTTACAGCAGGCAGCCTGTGATACACACAGAGTAAGAAATCAAGTCATTGCTTCTCTAAGTGCACCATTCTTCAACTAGATTAAACCCAGTTTATGGCAGTCCTTTTTGGAAAAAATATATGTTAGACCAACTTTCAGTAGCTTATAAACAAACCAAAGCAAAGATGCTCAGTGCTCCTCAGAGGAGAAAGAGTCCTTTATAACACTACAGGCACCTATCAGCAGTTAACTGGAACCAAAGCTAATCCCTGGATTTCTAGCCTCACATGGCTATTAGGGTAGACATTAAAGTTTAATAGAGCAGGCTGTATGTGTTACAGCCAGAGTGACAGGCCAAGGATTAGCATTTTAAATTATGAGTTGTGATTGCAACCAGTTTTGAATTTCCTGTAAATTATGCGATAGCAAAGAGATAACAGCGCTGCAATAGGAAAGCCAAAATCAGTGTGTGGACAAGAAAATGGTATTTTAGCTGGCAGCCGAAGTAGGGACATATAGATTACCAGTGTCTTGAAGGTTAAATCAAGTGTACTTTGCAGTAAAGTGGTTTATAAAGGCATATTAACAGAATATCTGCTTTTTGCAGAAACAAGAGATATTATTTCAAGACAACCAGCTTGAGATATGGGGATACTATCAGTCCTAGCTCTGCCTCTGTCTCATACAGGCTTAGGGGCATGTCATTTTAGGATGCAGGTTCCCAAGGGGCTGTCAGGAATTCTGTGTCCTGGTCACATGGGCTTTCATGGGCTATAACTTGAGTGAAGTTTTCATGAATGTAACTCCCCAAGATTGCCTGAAAACCTGAAACTTCAGTGAGGCATCTATGAAAACAAGAAAAGTATTTCCATGTCACTATATGCAACGTATGAATTATGCTACAACTGATACCTGGACTCATTATTTTCTGAAATGAGAGCATTTCCCTTCGAAAGCGAGTAACAGTGTTTAATAATGAACTAGTAATTGCACAAACAAATAAAGATTAATCAATACTGCAGATCTCAGAGTCAAGGATTGTTCCTTCCTCTGTGTTAGGACAATGCCTGGCAGAATGGGATTCCAGTCCTAATTGTGGCCTTGGGGCACAATAGCCAGGGCAGTAAAACCAGCCATGTTTTCTTGCAGTGATCACCCCATTCCAAGCCCCACATTTCTTTCCAGTGTTTTAGAAATAATAATAATAATAATAATAATAATGATGCAAGGATCTAAATTTATTTCCTGCTAAGAAAATGTTGCATGACTTTTGGCTGGCTCACACCTCCCCTTGAGTAGCCTTGCAGAAAAACTCTCTATTCTGGTCACAGACACACAGAAAAAATCCAGCATTCGAAGATGCAGGTCGAAAGCCCAAATGAATCTGTGCAACTGGGCTTTCAGCTCGTACCTGCTAGATGGGATGCAAATGCTTCAGCCTTTTTACCTGGCTTCACTCAGCTCTTGAACTGGATTTCCAAATAGCATTGGGCTTTGTGATGGTGGAACCTCTCTGGTGCTTGTTAGTTAATGCTCTCCTAATCCTGGCAACAGGTCAGCTCAGTAAGAGGGCAGGGACAAAGGCAGAGGCTTCTTTTAGCAGAACCCAGTTTCATCCCCATTCCTTCTCCCCAAGCACAGGCTTAGCTTTTCGAAGTGCTAAAAGTCAGGACTAAAACCCTGCACGAGCAGAAGTCATTGTTCATGCAAACTTATGAAGGCAGCTTTTAGAGTCAGCCTGAAGAAAACATTCTTCACATTTACAGATGCCAGAGCCTAAAATCCAGGAATCATAAATTTGCTTTCAAGCAAGTGGAGGTCCACTGGCTGCTGCAACTAACACCTCCAGCTTCTTTTAGGTCAAGCAGCTCTACATTCATTCCACACTTTGAAAACCACTCTGTTTGCAAAGCTGACTCAGTATTTCTTAGGATAACCTAGGTGAGAAAGCCAAATTTAGCATTTTTGGACCAATTTGTCTGCTCTGTGATCAAAGATGTTTAGATGTTATTATGACTTCGGAACTTTATTATCTTTGGGACAAGAAGATAAATGTTGCAGATGCCAAGCTGCTGGATGATTTAATGGTTAAATTCATTCTTTTTCATCTCCACCCATTCCACAAGTTTTCTGGATTACCTCCAAGCTGAGTTCATTCCAAAGTGTTTCCTCGTTTTAGTTCTGTCCTTCTGCGGAGGACTGCACATCCCAAAACTGTAACAGAGGATTTGGCAAATATCACTCTCCTTGTTTAACATACTTCCAGAAACTACAGGCTAGGTCTGACTACCACAGTCTGTTTATGCGAACATATTTTATAGAAGAACTTGAAAACATTCATGTATTTTCCCTTTGTCAGTCCCATATTTTCCAGTGCCTTTCTAAATATACTTCTTGGGTTTTAAACCAGAAAAATATTAATATAAATGATCTGGTTTTCTCTCTTTTCCCCAGGGAAAAAGAAAAAGTGTTGTATTAGCCTCATATGCGCTCATCAAAATCAGTGACTGTGAGAGTTACCTATTACCTGACAAATCAGTTGGCTGGAAGGCAGTCCTGAGCCTTGTCCCCTTACACTGCACCAGAATGGAGGGGCTTCTCTCATCCCATCAGCAATCAGCAGGTTCAAGATGATACCACACAGTATTTTGTAAAAGAAGGGGGGAAAAAACCCCACACTATATAAAGTTATTTTTGCTTTGGAACTTTTATTGGCCTGTAAAATATTTTTACATTTATTACACTTTTAATGAGAACTCCTAGAATCAAGGCTGGTGTAAATAATGAAAACAACACTAGTAAATGTCCCCATAAACCTCGCACCAAGCCTTTGATGCTAATTTGCAGGCCTAGCGTTCCTTCCCTCCTCCCCACCGCCTTCTGCAGCAGGGGCAATGGCCCAGCTCAAAAGGCACCATATCTAACAGGAAAAGCATCCTGCAGGTTTGCTGCTCCCTGCTCCAGTGCTGCAATGGGTCTGGGAGAGAAGAACAGCCCAGGCTCAACAGGGACCAGCACTGCCACCTCAGCACCCCTCAGCTGACTCAGCCACAGCATCATTGCTCCATCCCAAATAGCTCCAGAGACATGGACCACTGGTCCCTGCAGTGGTGGATGCAGGGCTCTTGGCATTCCAGGAAGTTGCATGTCACTTGCTGAGTCATTTTATTAAGATCCTTAGAAAAGTTAGAAAATCTTGGAAGCGCCTTTGCAATTCCTAGTCTCATCAGTATCAGATTGCCTTTACAAATCCCAGTATTTCTGGCTTAGGTGAACTTCACCACACTGGTTTCTTTACACCAGTGGGACCTGAATACAGCACTGTACACCAGATCAAAGGTCCATTTTAGTAGCAAAATTCAAGCTCAGATTTAGTGGACATGCAAAATGCAAAGAAGCCATCATTCTGTACCACCTTCAATTTCCAAATGGTAGTGCTCCAAACACCTGTAAGTTATCTGAGTACCACCGTGCTCCAAAATCATGACCCAGGACAGAAAGAGAGCACAGTCAGGTTATGGACTGAGCCCAGGAAACACCTTGAATTCCCAGGATACAGGGCTGGACCCTGAACTGATTTCAAGTCCTGCGCTCAAACCCCAGACCTTATTCTCTCCTGGAAGCCTGATTACAACATTGCTATATTTTGGTTGAATTCCAATGGCAAAAAGCTCAAATCCTGCTGATGAAACACAGATCAGCATTACATGGCAGCGCATGATATACAGTGTGTGGCTGCACTCAGGGCAGGAGTGTGGGCTGCATCACTGCAGAGAGCTCTTTATGATTTGTTTCCTGTCTTGTGCATGTTCCGGCTGGGTTTGACACTGCGCTTTGGACCTTCCCTTTGGCACCTCCAGCTCAGCACACGTGGATTATTTTTTGCCATGTGGACTTAATTTGGCCACGTGGATTAATGGCTTCAAAAAAATCTCTAGGGGCTGTGTCCCCTTTTCCCACCACGGGACATCCTTCCTGAAGCCGTGAAGAAATCCAGGGCTGCTGCAGCTGATTTCTTCAGCCCTGTCTCCCAGGCTGCCTGGGTGTGCAGAGGGTTGGAAATGGCTGGCTACAGGCAACTGGGACTCAAATTCCAGTTGCTACCAGAACTATCATTGCTGTGCGCTATCAGTTACGAAAAGCACATTGGTTTTTCCTTTGCTATTTAATCCTCTCGATTCCAGAGCCAGATCCCATAAAAATTCCTTCCAGTACTTACATCACAGAAACTCACCCAAACCTTAACAAATCACTTTTTGCAGGGCTTACCAGCCCTGACTGTTGTTGAAGGCTGCACTCACTCCAGGTTGGGCCAGTATATTTTGCCTTCCTGCCTCTCCTATGATGTTTCAAGTGAAGTTGTCTCTCCTCAACTCCCATCCAAAATCCAGTGTGCTGCTGCAATGCTCTTTTAATGAAAATCAATGCATCTCACCCAGACTCAGCTGGATTTCACTAGGAAATGAAGAGCTCTGGATTAGACTCGTTTCATATTTCATATGAAATTCCTAGGCAGGAATGATCCCTTCAATAATCAGGTCTCTTAGCTGGAGCTAATGACTATTTATCCGTGAACTTTGCAAAATATCATGTAATAAAGACAATAGTGTAAAAAGCTATGATAATACATCATGATATGTCATATTATGTGATGCTAATGACATAGATCTGAAAAAAAACCAAACAGAAAGATGTATAAGTGTGCAGACACTGAATATGGTATTTTACACCCTCCATGAAGTGAAGGAAAAGGAGAAAACCCATCAATGTCCATGAAATGCGACATGACATGAGGAACGTGCACCACTGTTACATTCCTCACAAGCAAACCAACGATGCCAGTGTGCTCCCAGGAGTGTTGCCCTCACAAGACATCTCATTGGGGCTCTTCATCATATGGACACCAAACCTGAGGCTGCCACCCCCACAACAGGGGACAGAAACCTTCTACCAAGTTAGAAAATCCTGCTTTGGTGTTTTTTTGAGTGCAAAACATACCATTCAGTATCATTTTCCCCAACTTCAATCATCAGGAAAGCAGCATTCCCACAAACCAAGACATTAGGCATTGCAAAATGCAAACGGGTTTCAAGTTGCCTGGCCCAAACCCAGCCAGAGTGGGCCAGCAGCAAGGAGAGAGCCTTTCCCTCACCAGATGTGTCCAATAAGGGGCAACGTAAAACTCAGGCTTGGTGGGATCCAGCTTTACCCTTAAGCAGTGGCAACGTTAACCATCACACTCGACTTCTGCGATGGGAATGCTGCTGCTCTTGCCACATAAATCAAACCCGGCTGAGAGATCAAATACTTCAGCAGAACCAGATGGCTGCATATGGGGCAGATAATGCAAGTGTTAACTGTGCATGCAGTCCTCTGCCTCTCTTCCAGGAGAGGAGATGGGGGAAAGACCATTTCTCCATGCTGCCTGTAGGGATGGAAAGGCTGCCACAGGGGAAAAATTGCATGTAGTGACTAGGAAGGGCTTGATGTGTGAGCATGGAAGGATGTGCATTGTACACTCAGGACCTGTGAATATCTGCACAAACAGCATAGGAATGTCCTTTTCTTGCATGTTTCCAGCAGGAAAAATGCTCAAGGAAAGCACTGGCACTGCATGTTGCAGCACCCCTCTTCCCATGGGGATCTTAAGAAGTCTCTGGCTAATGCTCCAAGTTACATGAGACCAGGCAAAAGCTGGCTATCTTCCAGGACATTCAGATTCCTAACTCCCAGGGTTGGTGCCTATCTTAGAGTCTGGGTGTCTGTCCTGCTCATGTTTAAGACAAGAGCAGTGGCATTGTGGGATGTGGAAAACTAATCAATATAAAAGCAATAAATAGCAAGAGATGGGTAATAACCTGCAAACCAGCAGGTAACTTTTAGTTGGCAGATTATATGACATCTTCTGTACCTGGCAAGGGCCTTGGGGTGTCAGTGGTACCCAGTGGTATCAGGGAAGGTACAATCAGCTTGAGATACCTGTCTGTGCTCTGTGCCCAGTGTACCTGGTACTGTGCCATCCCCCTCCCTGCACATTGTGAGTGGGGTGGGTGTTCACCAGGGGTCATGCACCCTGACAAAACACACATTGGAGAGTATGACACCAAAACACATAGACGTGTTCCTCCCTTCCCTGGGTGTCTCTTGCTTTTGATTCTGATCCATAGAAAGCAACAAGCGAGGGCTTGTTACTGACATGGTGATGGATCACTTCAGGCAGAAGCTGATGAGTGACAACCTCCTAGGACAGAGAGCTAATGGCAGGCTGCCCAGTTTGCCAAGCTCCACCACTGATGAGGCGGAGCCACATGGACCACTTACAGACAGCTTGATTGCGGTGTTCTCAGGCCACAGGAAAAGTCTTTTCTGGGACATACATGATCTATGGAGAGCTTCTGCACTTACGCCTCCGCTCAGAGCAGCCGTCAGCAGGGACACGGGTGCATCACACAGCGTGACCTTGTAAGAGGGAGGCAGTGAGCAATGGTTGTTCTCTCAAAGAGGGGTTGCAGGAGCTCCCACTCGTTTGTGATTATTTTAAAGCACTGTCGGTGTCTAATTCGCTGTGCACCAAACACTGTCCAGCCTTTTCTTTTTTAAATAAATATGAGCATCATCTGTAAGGAACAGGCAAATATTCACAGAGAGCATGGGGATGGCATTGATTTACTAACAGTTGAAATTCCAATTCAGATTGATTTCCATTAAACATGCCAAGGGGGTTTTTTATTTTACTGGGGTTTTTTCCCTGAAAAAAGATCTCCTCCATGCCATGCGAGCTCTAAGAAATTCACCACTGAAACCAAGAACAAAGAATAACTATGCTTCAAAGTTATTTACTTCACGTTTCATTGCAGAGCTATTTAACTTGTTATACACAGGAAATTGCTTCAAACATTATTTCTTTTGTACCACGTTCTTCAGAAGACAGTTGAAATCACATTAACAAAGGAAAAAGGGGAATTTCAGAATGAGGGATCTTCTCTCTTAGGTGATACTAAAAAGAAAACAGAATAAATTGACCCATATTCCTTCCCTCTCCCCATGTGTGAGCAAAGAAGCTGTTTGTGAGCTCCCAGCATCCAGCCTGCATGCTGCCCTTCCTAGAAGAGCATCTCGTTTACTTGCCCCCTTTCTATCCTCCAACCATAGACAAAACAGAAACAAGACTTCAAGCCAAAGCACTCCATGTTGTGATGGGATCTTAACAGAAAGTTGAGATCTCCAAAGTCCTGGAGAGCTGGTGCCTGCTCAGAAAAGAAAAATACAAAATATTCTTTTAAGCACCGCCTGAAACTGCCACTTCCAGATGTCTTTGGTCTAGGTGAGTTATTCCCAAGTTCTGATGCCAATTGTGACAAGCTGCAAATTTTGGGACAGGGCCTTGGGAGGTAAAAATCAACAACAGTTTTGCCAAATGCAGTTGGATATCAAGACTGAGGGATAATTTCTTGCCAGAAGAATGTTGTTGCACCCACAAAGTGCCATTCCTGTCCTCATCACCATCCCAAGAGATCCAGGAAAGGGACATCTGGAGTGGGGCTGCACTACCATCCTCCCTCGCTTCCTGGAAGAGCTGCACAGGAGGGTGGCTGGTCCTTGGTCACTCCAGCCTGTTTCTGGGCACTGATGGCTTCCTTCTGTCTGTGAAAGAGCAGCTTTGTTCTTGTTCTTGATGTTGGAGCAAGGAGCACATGTAATTTCCCACACACCACCAAAGGCAAGACTGGAACAAGGAACAGCTATGGTTCAACAGCTCTGGAAAATGCTTATTCAGAGGGGGAAGAAGGTGGTTTTTTGAATGGAAATCCTTCCCGATTTTTTACCTCACTATTCAACAGAGATTTCTGATTCATGCTTAACTCAACTCTGCTGGCACTCCCCAAAGCCGTGTTATCTTCAGGTCACACTCCTTAGTGCATTGCTGCAGTCTGAAAACCCAAAGCCCTGCCCCAGCACCTTTTCTTCTCAGTTGCTTTGCAAACATTTGCCATATATCATTCATAATGCTTATAACAAATGTGTGTGCTCATTTCTTAAATCCCTGCCAAAGTCATCTGCAGGGGAACTCCAGGCAGGCAGGTATGGGAATACATAGCTTCCTGCTTGCGTGGAGTTTCTCCAGGGACTTCTTCCTGCATCGAAGTCTCATCCATTGCATCTTGTCTTGAATTTTCAGGAACAGTCTTTGCTTTGAGTCATGTTGCATTGTCCATACGGTACAAATATACCCAATGGAAAACAATAACACATCTTAATTACCGTTGCCATCACTTCAGAAGAACACAGCCAACTTGATGTTAAGATCCCATTACAACATTAAACACAGATAGCTCCTGTACAGCAGGAAAGGAAGAGAAAAATGGGTTGAAACCAAGTCATTTAATTGAAAATGCATTATCTGATTGAAAAAATATGTCTCTGCAGCAGCTCTTTGGGCACAGGTTAAGTTAATGAAAAGAAGGTTCCCAGTGTACATGTGTGACTCTTTAGGCGACAGTAATCAAGCCGGGGTGCATTTCCTGGGGATTGGGAGCCAGCTGAGAGGAGCTGTTGTGCCTCAGGTCATTAAGCACAGCCAGCCAGTTACAGACTGCACCATTGTCGTTGCTACTAATATTCCTAAGCAGAAAAACTCCTTGTCAAGCTCAAAGGGGAAGAGTCCTGGGGATTTTGCTCTATTTATGGAGCTTGTGGGATGTCAGGAATCAGGAACCTGCATGCAAACCTGGGTAAGAGAGCAAATCCTCTCAGCAATGCTGCAAAGCTGGGGTTTCACCAAAATAAACAGTTCCCCAAAATGAGGAATCATAGAATCGACTAAGTTGGAAAAGCCCTTTAAGCTCATCAAGTCCAACCATTCCCCCAGCACTGCCAAAGCCACCACTAAACCATGTCACTGAGGGCCTCATCTACACAGTTTCTGAACACTTCCAGGGATGGTGACTCCACTGCTTCTCTGGGAAGCCTGTTCCAATGCCTTTCTCTGTGGCCACTGGAAAAGGGTGCTTTCTTTCACTGTCCTGCAGGCAGAATGACACCATTTGTTCATTGTGAGTTGTACATCCCTTAAAGAAGTGCTGTAAGAACTTCAGAAATGGAGAGGCAACAACTGCTAATAAAACTATGCTTTTTTAGTAAATACCAGAGTAAATAGACATAAATGTGCAGTGTTTAAATAGCAGCAGCCCCAAGGCATAAGTAAATGATCTTTATCCTCTTTTAACTAAATGGTTTCTGAGGGGTAGGGAGGGTTTTGCACATAAATATGCATCTTAACAAATACTCAGCAGAACCCTTTGAATTTATGTCCTGCTTATGCAAACAGAAGGAATCTTCCCATTCCCAAGGCTTTCAGAGATGAGAGGAAAGGTGAGCAATGAGGCTGCACAGGAGGAAAGCTGCACTTTGCACAGACAATAAATGTGCTTATGGGCCCCAGCGTGGCTCCCACCATGGCCAAGGGACCTGCCAGGGATGAACCAGAGCAAGACGCCTCTGTGAGGCTGCTGCTGGTGAACTGTGCCCAATCTGCAGATGATATCAGCACATGTACTCCTCATCTATCAGTGTGAAATCTAACGTGATTCACAGCCCAAACATCACTCCTCAGGCTATAATTAAGCAGAAGTCTTGTTGCTCGTTTGCAATCTGATTTTAGGAAGGAGAATTATGAGTTTGGGGTTGGACTCTCAAAGTGGCTTTGATGGGAGCATATTAGCACCATGTAATCACATCCAAAAACCGCAGGAGCAGTTTCTTAAACATGCAAGGCCATTTATACTGAGCCTTATTCTTCTTTTACTATCTTTGTATTGATCTTTAAGCAGTAAAATGGTGTTTCACAAACACAATTAAAATGACTAGTACTTGAGCAACCCATTTGCTTCTGAAATCTCCCAGAGCATTTTCCTCACTCCCACCACTCCCAGCCCAAATTCACCAGGCATGAAGAGGTGCAGGGTACTCTTGCTGTGCTGAGAGTGCAGGGCTGGTACTGCCCTGTGATCCAGTCCCAGTTTTGGGCATCTCTAATGGATCGATCTCTGCACATCTGCAGAAGGTTTTCATCAGCTCTTCAAAGTGAGTATCTGTTGTTAGCCTCAGCCCTTGCCTAGGGAAGTTTGTTGGGGAGATGGTGAGGTTTTGGAGGAGAAAGTTCATGGGGATTTTAGGAAGAGAAGTAGTTGCCACCACTCTGTGGTTTCCAGAGGGTTGCGCCATGGCTCATTTCTGCCAAAGGAAGGTCACTTCTTAAGGCTCTCCCTGCAGATGATGGACAGAGACCTCTCCAGAGAGCCAACACACTGTTGCAGGATGCTCCATCAGTCTGCATCTAGAGGGACCGCCAGAGACTGAGTGTGATGAGCTGTTAGGTCTCTCTTGTGTGCATCACAAGTCTAGGGACACTAGTCTCTACTTAAGTTAACAGGCAGCACTAATGATTAGGGCTCAGCGTGGGCAGATGTTAAATAGATGCTAAGCCCCCGGTTAGCCATAGTGCAGTGTGAGGTGCTCAACTGCACATGGTGCCAACAACAAATGAATTAAGAATATGTCTCAATAAAAAGAGTAGATCAATCGGAAGCCTCATCAAGTCTCAAGCTCCACAAACACAAAAGGGCAGCCAGAGATTTTTAAATGTGGGTGTAAGCAAGAAGAAAGAGGGATGGGAAGGAGCTTTGGCTTGGACAGTCCCTGTCTCTCGAGTACTGGGTGTTTTCCCAGGGCTGCTGGATGCAGTCTTTAGCCTTGCACCTCAAAATCTGAGTGCAGATCTCGAAAGTCCTGGCATGAGTTATCTGTCCTACAGGAAAGCCTGCTGATAAATCAGTCACTGAGACCCATTCCTGGTTGGAGTTCAGTAAGTGTTACAGTTCCTCCCTGTGCCTGTGAGGGCTGGGTTTCTCATTAGCATCTCGGTGAGCTGAAAGATGTGTAAACAGGTGTAGCTACAGAATTTCCTACTGGGTACACATCTGAGGAGGCTCTAAAGCATAAATTACCCTTTCCAAAGTCAGTTCTAAATCATGCTCACTAACAGCCATCTCCTGCCCTTGATCATTGCTCTTAGGATGGCAATAGGAGTTTCACATATGGTTTGAGTGAAGCGTGAGGCCTTCAATCGCTCCACATCCACCTGTTTCAGATTGTGTCATAGGTATGTGCTTAAGCATTTCATTAACATTTCCCTTTCTTAATGTTCACCCAGGCCATGCTAACTCCATGCTAGAAGTTTGCAGCAGAAATGCAACGTGCATCCAAAACTGTGACATTTCGGAGGCAGGAGGGTGCGAATGGAGTCTGTGGGTGAGCAAGGCAGCTCCCAAATATTTCTTCTGAGAAATTGATGTTTTGTCCTATTTAAATGAAATAGAAACTCTGTAGATGTGCCACCTGGGAAGATCTAGCCTTAAAGGTACAGCTTTGGGGTATCATATCATTCCCCCATGAAACACACACTCTACTCAATTATCTCAGCCCCATTCAATCTGAAGTTCTCCCAGGGCATTTCCGTGTTACTGTTTCTTCCTCATCAGAGCAGAGCTGCACCCCATCTCCTTTATTTTGTGGGAGGGTCTTTGCTATTTTGCAATTGCTTTAGGAAAACCGATACAGTACCTGGGACTGAAAGAGCCACCCATCGCTGTGCCTTTGTTCTGCAAGCAGCAATGTTATCTAGCAGCACAGCTCCAAAGCCCGACTGGGAGCAGAACAGGTTTTAGCATGCTTTTTCATGTCAGTCTTTCTGTCTTTTTTCAGTTGGAAGCTCAACTGTCAAGATTAAACCATCCACCTGTGTGGCGTACTCCAGCATGGATGAACTTGATAGATCTGCACAGTTGGATTCTGCAGCAGAGATTATAGATCTAAGCGGTACACATTGAGAATAGTCTACTAATCTTTCCTCCCTCCACTTCCCCCCGCCAAAAAAAAACCCCATGTGTTTTTCCTTACAGTGCTTTCTTTTTAAGGTACCTCCTGTCAGCAATGTCATGATGCGAATTCTCTTTTCAAAACTATATTTCTGTCATTATCTTGTGGCTTACACATAGTGTGTTGCAGCAGTTGAGGGAGAAATGTGTAAAAAACCTATTTGTAAGGGAAAAAAAAGAGGAAAGTCAGCTATGCAAGACACAGGCAGGATATTCCAGGCCTGAAAACTCAGCACAGCTTGGGAAGAGTGAACTCCTATGCAGAAAAAGGAAGGGAAATGCATGAATGGTGCAGGGTAAACGGGCACAAGCATCAGTTCATGCAGGGAAGGCTGGAGGTGAATGCATCTGCACAGAGGGTTTGGTGCTGTCATATTTTAGAGCAAGACAAACATCTGCACACCACTGCTTTCCTTCCATGGGAAAACGTAACATAAATGACACCAGTTTCTCAAGGACCTTAAGCCCTTCCCAAGAGAAAGCTGGACATGCAACTGTTTCAGGTCTGGGCTTGGAATAACACATATTTCTCAGCCATTTCTTCCACAAGGTGCTTTTTCAATGTTGTTTTTCAGTGTTGCTACCATACCACCTACTATTTTATTTTAGTTGCAAACTCTGGTGCTTCCAAGTCCACCTTCAAACATGTTACAGTGCTCCATGGCATCCAGTCATGCATCCGATCTTCTTTCCATTCGTCAAACCAGGCTGTTGCCCCTTTATCTTTTATTTTTACCTCATCTGTTGAACAAATGTCACAGCCACAGTTATTAGAAATATTTGAACCTGACAGCTGCAAATGTTCAAAGGCAACTATACATGCATAGAACTATAATTAGGTGGAGCATTGAATTTTGTTTTTAAATCACTGAGATCCAGTATTGGAATCTCTGCAGACACAGACAATCAATACAGACAGTGTGACTTAGCAAGCTTTACGGTCATTTATTTTCCATGTATGTAAGGATAACTAATACACCCTGCCTACAATGACATATATTGTGTTGCACGAGAAGGGATTTTGCCTCACTAAAGCTCAGACCGTGATACATCCACACATGCCAACTTTAGCAGTGACACCATACTGACTCCAGCAGTCAAAAACTACCCCTTAGTGAGCAGGGACTACAAGCTTGGGCTGAATTTAGTGCATAATAATTGCTTAGTGATTGCTGCAGGGTGCATTGAAATATCAGGTGGAATCTCTAAAGTTGCTTGAAGCAGGTATCTGTCATCACTCCTATCTGCTGGAGGGTCAAGACACAGAAAATGATATCAAATTTGCTCTAGGCCAGCATCAGATATGAGGTTAGAGTCTACAAGCCCCAACTTCACATCTCCTAATTCAAAGCAGTTAGGTTTTCCTTGGCATTCCCAGTAAATCAAAAGTTTTGATTTGTTGTGCCTCCTGCAGTTTGATTTCTCTGATCAGATGGAACTTTCTCCAGAGTTTCAGGCCACCAGCACACCACCCTCTCCATACACAATAAATCTGAGGAATATTTTACCTTCCCTTCTCCCACACCCAAATTAGAGCAGAGATGCTCAGGGCAGAACCTCTCCAAATAGCCTATCCTCCAACAATGCAGATCAAATATACGAGGAGTCCCCAGTTTCCTCTCCTACTTCAGCAGGTTCTTCTTCTCTTTGCTGTTTTCCAAGAAATCCTTTCAGAGCTGGGACATCACAAGTATCTGGTCATCTCTGCTTTTACATTCCAGAGTGATGTAGCTGCAGGCGTTGTGTAACGTTACTGTGGGTTTCTAATTGTAAGGTTAATTGGTTTATTTGAAGAGAATACATTCAGAGTAACAAAAGAAAGAAGACGAAGAAGCAGCAGCCTATAAACTCATTATACTCTCGTAGTTTTATTGATATGGATTAGGAGAAATAGCTGGAAGACAGAGTAAGAATCATATTTAGCTCAGGTAATAAAATTATATGAGCTGCCATTTTCATAATGTTAAACAAGACCTGAGGGTAGCTTAACTTAAAAGATTACACAGGTGGATTCTTTTCCTTTGGAGAACATGAAAGATTATTGTAAATGTCTTTTATGCAGCCCGACTCTTCAAACACAGTCACAAGAAATTAGCCAAATGCTGGTAATTCACAAGGTGGTCTGACTCTCACAGGAGTAAGCGGAAGGAGCCCTTACTCCCACCTTGGAACACAGCATGGGGATGCTATTTTTGCCCATCAGAAGTTTGGGTGTGTTTGTGTTGTACCAGCTCCTTTCCTCATGCCACTGTCCTGTTTCCCATGACTCAAAGTCTGGTTAATGGAGCACCGCTGGCATCCCCAGCTGTGGGTACCATGTGCTGATGGGCAGAGTCAGGGGATAAATATGCAACAGTTTATAGGGACATAGTGCCTATTGACCTGGAGACAGGCACTGGGGTTTGCAAGCAGCCAGGTAACACCTGCAGGAAGGAGTCTGTCTTCTCCCAAAACCAGAAGCAACTACGAGCAAGGCACAAACAAGAAGGAGAAAACAGTCCACTGTGCTCTCTCAATGCATGCAGCTGTTGCTGATTGCAGGGGGTTTAATTCATTTAACAAAGCTGGGATAAAACCTTGGGTAGAATGCATCTAAGCCTGGTTGAAATTAGGGTTTGCCCCCACAGAGACTTTGCTGCCAAGTAACCCACTTGTTTTGGGTTATATTTTGTTGAAATGCTCCAGTTAAGCTCTTGGTTTAGGTATCCTAGTCAAAAGTTCAGTTCTATACCAAGCTTGGGAAGCTCGCAAGTCTCGCCTAGTCTAAGAGATGAAGCTTACAATTTAAAAAACAAGGTGGAGAAAAACAGCAATTTTTCTGTACTACAAGCAGGAGGTGTTCCCAAATAGTCAGTGCCCTGGGCTTGGGAATTTGTTTTGGTTTTTACCTTGATGTTCGCTAGCTGAAAGCACGAAGTTCCAAAGCCTATGATGAGAGCAATAACCATTCCGAGACGTTTACAAATGACCCTCTTAACTGTTTATGAGACATTATCTGAGGTAAAGCAGAGTAGGAGAAATAAACTTGAAGTAGGAAGAGCTGGCTCGCCTCCCAGATGGAGCATGATAAAGCACCAGTGTCAGTGTTTCTTCTCAGTTTTATGGCAGCCTTTAACTGCTTGGTGTTTAGGATTTTTTATCAGAAAACGGAAAGGAGAAGGAATGGATCCAAAGCAAAGAGGTTTTCACAAACAATATTCTCCAAATGACTTTATGTGAGCAGATACTGTGTTATCTGGCTATCAAGATAACACCATTTATTTTTTTACTTGCCACAACAGCCTACTGCTCAGATTCCCAGCCCTGGTATGTACGAGGAATTCCTGAGCACAGCAATAAATTTTCAAAGGGGTCTGGATGACCCCACTGCTTCTTTCCTATTAGAAAATATCCTGAACAAAGTTCATCTCAAGTCAGACTTACCTCATTAAATAGATTTCTATTGCCTTTCTTAAACAGGGTGTTACTTTTCTGTTCCCATATTTAGCAAAGCTCCCTGAATTTTATTCGTCTCCCACAGAAGGTTAATGAATGGCCCCTGATGGAACTATGGGAATGGGATAAATTTGTTATACAGAAAGCTCTCCTGGAAGTTGAAATTGCATAAAAACTACCTTGTTTCTTCCTTTTCCTTAACCCAAAGCATAAATCATCTTAAATCACAGTTTTTCACTGCCTCTTGAAGAATTTTCAGCACTGCTTTGAGAAAAAAGGGCAAACCTCAGTTGTTCCAGTTTGTTCACGCTCTAAAATGCAAGATACAAATCAAAGAGTGCTTGTGCTGGACCTGGAGGAAAGGTAAACAAAAATGCAGGGCTCTCAACAGAGATTTCTGCTTTTAACCACCTGTTTCAGGCAGCTCCTCAGCAACAAAGCGCCTAAAATGTGCAACAAGGCTCCAAATAAAAAGTGACATCAGTGAAGTGTCATCGTTCAGCTCTGAAAGCATGATCTAGGTTCCTATTAGAACAGAAGGCAGCAAGCCTTGACATTTACAAAGCTGGTGGTTGGACCTTGACTGGTTTCTATTGCCTGGTGATTCTGGCTTACTCCTTGGCTATTCATTAGTCATTATCCCCAGAAGAGACAATCAGTCAGGTTTAGAAGAAAGAGAAATTAAGTGAATACTCCTTATTGAGCAACAGCTCTTTATCTGGAGCAACCTATAAGGAAAATTTCTCCTTGTACTGAACATATTTATATTGGATGAAAAGCTTCATTCTTCACTATTGCAGTTTTCAAAATATTATGAAACTTTGTTGAAATGTTTGTCAGATTCACAGAGTGAACAGAGTTTTGATCAACTAAAATGTCTACATCCATTTAAATAACATTTTTCTCATGCTCCTGCAAGAACTTAGAAACGTTTCATACAAAATTCATGAAAGAAATATGGCAAACAGGGGATGAAAAGATTTGGCAGTACTTTGGAAATAGAAGACTTCAGATCACCCTCAGCTTTTCCAGCCCACCAGTGCTCACAGCACCTCCTCTGTCCTGTGCCATGAAATGCAAGCAAGACCAAGGGATGGTCTCTGGGAGGGCTGGAGCTGGGGGAGTCACTGGAAATCCTCCACATGTTCTCAGACTGAAGCTGAAATCATCATATGTGGGCAGAGCCAAAGAGCTGAGGAAGCTCCATGTCTCGGCACCCACCAAGCCAATTTCTGGTTGGATTTAGCATCGCAGGCTGCTGCCAAGCCTGGTGTAAATTTATCATCAGTTCTCTTGAAACTGGTTGTCCTCTTATCCTTAATGGACTGATTCAGTTTAGCTCCCTCAAACTGAGCTACTGTCCATAAGCAAAAGGGGAAACATTTCTCTTCGAGAATTTAGCTGAGGATAAAGCCCTTTGCTGTCTGTTACAACAAATGATGAGTTAAGAGAATAAAAACCCCAACCATTCCCATGTCATTAATGCTCTCAGTTGCTCTGCTGCATGAGGCAGTCCCATGGCTGATGTCATCTTACTTTCCCACGGGTAAACTGCATCCCTCAGAGCAGCGTCACTCCTGATTTTCACTGGGACAGCTGAGCTCAAGCTGCAATCCAATGGCAACTTCTCCTCTGTGTCTCAGTGGTGCTGCCCAAAGTGAACTATGTGGTTTATAGCACAAGTGCTCCTCGAAAGCATTGGGTCAACTACAACGGCTGCCATGGCGGCTGGACACACACAATCCATCCAGTGATGCCAGAGGGCTGCTCCAGGGCTGCACAGCCACATGGGAACACCAGGAGCCTGTGCCAGTGATGGGCAGGCAGTGCTACTGCTCCAGCCAGGCACCAGATGCTGGAAATCCTGGATAAATATGTAAAATCCCCTAATTCCACTGGTATAAAATTTCTAGGCAGAAAAAGAGGACGTGTCCAAGGAAACTATGTAACAGCCTGAACTTCAAGCTTTCAGTTCCAGGGATTTCAGAAAGCCCTGAATCAAAATTTCCACTAACGCTGTCAAAAAACATACCCTCCCCAGCCAGCAGGAACCCAAATGGAGAGCTAAGCATTACTTGAGTCCACAGCAAGCAAAACAATGTCATACCCAGGCCCTGAAAGACCAGAATGGTTTGGGGGATCAAGGAAACTAAAGTGATCCCATCTTTGTAGTGGTGGGATTTCCCTGCAGAGATGGGATCTTGCAGGGCTTCACATCTTTCCCACACACACGACCTCAACGGTACACCACACATTTTAACTCACTCCAGTTTCTCCCACGTTGAACCAGAGCTGCCTCAAGTCATATTCCAGCTACTCAGGTAGCTGTACTACTACTCAGGTTTACACTCACAGCATGTTTGACCCAGTTTTCCTCTTTTGTTTTCACCTTCTAGTTGTGTTTTTCTCCAGGTGAGAATAAGATTAATGGAAATGTTTATGTATGCTCCCTCTTCAAACAGAAATGACTAGAAATGTTCATTTATTGCACACTTTTTAGCTGCCTAAGCAAGGGAATAAGTTGTTCTTCCAAGACCCGCCATCCAGTAAGAGGTTAAGAACCAAATTTCTCTAAGAATTTAAATTGCAATTCTGCTGCCCTCATTATTTACTGGTAGAATAAAACTTAACATCCAAGTGCAAAGGAGGCAACACGTCCTCATACTTAGCACAATCCCCTGCCAAGTGAACCCCCAAGGTCTTTTGAGTACAGTCCAATGGCTACAAACGTTATTTTAAGTGTCTTAGCACATCTCCACTGAAAAATGAGGTACATTAAGATCTGTGAGATTGCTCCAAGCAAGTTGATTTCTCTACAAAACATGTCAGATCACCAAAGGCTGTCACTTGAGTCCCAAAAGCACTGTGGCCCTGCTAATGCAACCCTGTGCCCAGAATAACTCATTTGGAGCAACGACACCTTGTCCATCTCTGCTGCCTTTGACTTGCTGTTAGCTTGTATAGGTCTTGCTCGAGGATATCTGCACCACAACGCTTTGCACAGACCGGACATCTCTCCCAGTACAGCAAAGTTAAGCTCAGTAAAGAGGAAAAAAGAGTTTAAAATCTCTTTCACAACAAGGTGCAACTGTACAATTTTTGATCAATGTCACCCAGCACAAGCATAGGAAGGATTTTTGGAAGTGGAAGTGCTATCACCCATATGATTCTATGATTTGCCACTTAGAGCAAAATGAAAGGAGAGCCTGTGATGCCATGTGTTGCTCACAGGTCAACATGGAGAAGAGTAACTTGAAAGACAAAAATGGGGTCATAGAAATTAAATAGCTTGACAAGGAAATACTTGAGATGTCTAGAATAGATTTATTTCTACTTTTTGGCAAAGATCACATTTTAATTGAGGTTATTATTCACATGAGTCTGGCACTGTATAATAGTATCCAAAAAAACAGAGAATCTGACCAAAAACATGTCACAGCACACATTATATTTGCATTTGCCAGACACGGAATCCCATAAATTGTTGTCTGATAATGGTCTGCAGTTCAATGGACAAGACTTTAAACTATTTGCAGGGGATTATGGATTTTGACATTCACAGTTATTCTTAGTCAGATGGTCTAGTGGGAAAGGGAATGAAGTCTCCTGGCCCGAGGCTCTGTTGAACTTGAGAACAGCACCTTCAAAATCTGGCCCTGACAGCTTCAGTTATTCAAAGCTCCACATGAAGGTAGAGCTGATCTTGATGTTTAGGAAAAGAAGGCACAAATCATCTTACGCCTTCAAAGATGCAAAATCTAGGATGTACAATTTACTGCATTCATGATGCTACTAGGGACAAATGAGATGATTGAGATTTTATGGCAGTTCCTTATGTTTCCTATAAAGTTCAAAGCTTATCCAGGGAGACTGTCAGGAGGAAGCAAGGGACAATTGCTACTTATCTCCCAGGGAACAGGGACCTGAAAGGGAGAAAGGATTCAGCAGGGCCACTGTAGGACCAAAGAGCAGCAACAGAGAAAGAAATGTTTCTCAGGGCAGAAGCCCACATACCCAGAATTCCTGACAGATTTAGTGAGCTCTGATACAATAGTCACCATCACTCTGCTTCCTAGCAGGACTGCAGCAATATGAGGCACAGGGGGAAATTTGGTTTAACCTAGCCTGGGTCTTGCGGACTTGGTTGCTCACGAGGGCACCAAGGGGGTGGTCATGCTTGAAGCTGGGACCAATCTCACCCTGGAGAAGCACAGACCCACTTCCTTGGCATCCATAGCTATTTCAAAGAGCCATGAAATCATGGTTTCAGGCAGGAAGACCAGTTCTGGGGCTCAAGTTTTGAGCTCAGTTGTGCTGAACCTCTGCTAACAGTCATAACCAAGGATTGCAGACTATTTCCAGGGAAATGTGCAAAGAACCCAGTAAAATCCAAGTGTGTCAAAGTTTGGAATCATGCAGTCATGGAGAATTTCAGGAAAGAATGCATCTAATGGAATGAAATAGCAGAAAAGGAGGCAAGGCAGGTGTTGCTTTTACGCAGATCTCTGCACATACCAAAGGCAATAAAATACCAATGGCAAGATGGGCCTGTATGTGGAGATGTACTTGGAAACAAGGACTTTAACTACGTTAGATTATCTTTGCCTTGGTCCATTGCCTTGGAGCACTACAGAATAACAACAAATCACATAGCCTTGAAGATCCTGAATGTCAGCCTGAACACCAAAATTATGCTCAGTTCTTTCCAAAATCTCCACAACATTATTATCCGTTCCCCTTCTCTCTATGCAGAATGCTGGAAACCACTTAAAAGAGCATATGCTGAATGAATGCAATCAGACCAAAGCTTTCCAAGTGAACAGCATGCTGGCAACACAATCCAGGTTGAAAGCAATGGGAATTGCTCAGCTCCATTTAGTAAGAGCAGAGGAGCACCACATCAGTAGCACAAACAGCCCTGCATCCCACTGCCAGGAATCTCTGCAGGCTAAGGAAGGAAAAGAAAGAGTCTCAAAGGAAGCCGTGCACATGCTTGTACCCCAGACTAAGGCAATATCTGGTTCGAACCATTTTAATCTGTCCTTTGTGAGTTAGAAAGGACAGTACTTACAGGGTGATCTTTCTCCTCTTGGGGTCTTGTTCCACTCTCTTCTTGAAAATAAAGGGACCTGCTGTCTTCAGAGGGACCCTGCAAGGTCCCACACAACACAGAACAGTGACAAAAGTCAGCAGGTAAAAAGCACCAAAGAGACCACAAATCGAGGATGTTCAACCATACTCTGCACTTCCAAATGTTCAACAAGTCATATTAGCCAAGATTTATAATTTCCATCAATCTTCGGATTTAAGCTAGGGTGAAGTTTGTCTTTCTGTTCCTCAGAATGGATCCGAAACAGAGAGAGCAGCTTCAAATCCATATGGAAAAGAGCTCCTGCCTTTGCAGTACAGGATGGCAAGAGCAAATCAAGTGCTAAACAAAAGCCAGTGACCTGCTTTTTTCTAGCAACAGCAAAGTCATCTCGCTTACCTTCTGCTATTCAGATTGCACTGCACATGTATTTGAATCCTCTGATGTTAGAGCTCAGATTTGAGCGGCAGTAGGGTTTTGAATAAAGCAATAAGAAATTAAAGTATACCCTGAGAAAGTAAAAACTCTATACTTCTGTCACCTGAAAATGAAATGAATACAGTGAGAGATGCCTGGGACTTCTCCTGTGACACCAGCAACAGCTACCGTAGAGCATTTTGAAATGGGATATGGTGAAATCCATTTTACTGATGGGCTCCCGAGGCAAAAAAGGCAAGAAGTGACAGTCAGCACTCACCCTGGAGAGCAACAGGATCCAGGAGCTTTGCAGGTGTAAAACCACCACAGAAGATTGACACATCCTCCTCACCTTACCGGAGCTCCATGGAAGTGTTCTGGAGCAGAACTGATGCCTGTGTAACGCATCAGTGACAGGAATGAGACTACGTCAGTATAAAATCAGTATTAGTGATATAAGAGTTAAGCCTTGTGGGTAAAGGACTCGAAATTCTTGTCTCTGTTCCACCTGCCAGCATGAAAAACAACATGGCCAAATTCAGCCTTTTAGCTACTTTTGGCTAAAAGTATGTGTTTTGAATAAGGAGTTTAGTGTATGTATTAAGTACATCTACTAAACGATTAATGTAGGTCTTCCAAATAGTCATGGAGATGATGGCATTTGGGGATTGTTTGAATACCGCTGGAGATTTTTCACTAGGATTTTAAGTTTTCCTGGCAAATGACTTCAAAGTTCCTTAAATAATTCCATCACACTGAAATGGCACTAAAGAGGAGAAGTACACATTTCTCAGCCATGCGCTTGCCTGACCTCAGTCCTGCCTGGACCAGGGTCGGTCCATGAGGGAGGGAGCCCAGGAGCTTTCACATCCCTGATGCTTCCAGCCATCACCAGTTCCTTACGTGAGGCTCCGCATTTTGGGCATGCATTCAGCCTGGGATACAGAGCTCCTTTCCAAATTGGCTTCAATTCCTTATTTCCTCATTGGTGCCATAACAGCAAGGCATTCCTTACGGTGCACTATTCTTGTTCTTGCTTTTTTAATGTTATTAATTGTCCTCAGTGACAGTTCTAAAGGGTTGGTTGTTTTTTACCTCTCTGATAAGACGAACACGTTTGAATCGAACAAGCCTTGACAAATGCTGGAGATAGATACACACTGCACCAAAATAATGAGGGAGCTCTTTAATGCAACACCTCAATATGTATGGGCAAGTTGTTGCACCGGAGCAGTATGAGCTTGTCAGATCGCAGTGAAAAGGTATTTATTGAAAGAATAGGTACAAGGAAGAACAACAGAAAGTATTCTGCTGTACAAACATGCTGCTGAGCAAAACGTTTGGAAGAAAGAGGACACATGCAACACCAACCCCTTTTCTGTCCAAAACTGTCTGATGTCAATAAAATTGTCTGCAATAAATTAAAATCTTTTCTTGCAAAAGAGAAAAATGCAAATTAAGTCCCAATTTTCATCAGGTCCAGATGCATAAAACAGAGAGAATCAATAGCTGACAATAGCTGGTGATTTGTTTGACTGCAAGCTATAAACCTGAAACAAGCAAACAAAAAATGTTTGTTGAAATACACAGGCTTACAGCAAATTTAGGCAGAAGGGTATGAAGTTACGCTTCCCAAACCAGTGAATCACTCACAGTTAACTTGTATGCATTCCTAATAGCATTAATTTGCTACAACCACGAAAAAGAGAGCATGACAGCAGTCCTTCACACTAGGCATGTGTTTGAGTGTGTGTGTGTGTGTAACATGGGCAACCAACTTCACAAAGCACAGGGCAGCATGACTCACGCTGTCAGTGCAACTCCCCAGCTCCATAATTATAAGGAGGTGCCAGTTTCATGCTATTCAAACCAGATTTTGAAGGGTAAAACTCTTTCTGGCCTGACAGCTGACCTGCCTGCAACACTGTGATGTTGGCTGGTCTGTGTGGAGCTGTGTCCGTGATGCCAAATATTTCTGCTGTGTGGGCTGGCTGCAGTATGGGAAGCAGTGATGCTCTGTGTCCATCTGCAAAGTCCCTCTCCCACCACCCATACCACTGCAGGACAGAGCCCATGAAGCAGTGCCCTGGCACTGCCCTCTCCCTCTGTGGCGGTGACAGCCTGTGATGCTCTGCACAGGCCCTCGGTAGGTGCTCTGGCATGAACAGGCTTGCAGGGACGTCCTGCCCTTGCTTGAGGAGTTAGTGATAGAAAGCAGCAAAACGGGGCTTTCTGAGGGCACACCTCACATAGGGTTCACCCAGATGTTTAATGCAGTGAGCTGCGTCGCCAGCTCCAAAATGAGAGCTGGCTGCTGTGCTGGATGGAAGGTTAGCCACTCCATTTCGTGTTGCCTTGGCAAGAGAGCTACATGTTTGTAGCCCTCTTGTCTCTAAGGATGGTGCTGGGAGTAGGGGTGGATTCTGCTGGAGGGAGGTTCATCTTCAGCACACTGACCTCAGACATGATCCATCCCTTAGCAGTATTTAGGTGGTAGTTTTCAGCGAGTCCTCCTAGGTTGGTTTGGTTGGACCAACAGACTCCAACACAGCCTGATCCTGCTGGATTTCTACCTCCAGGAGGAAGATTGGTGCCCTGCAGTCACCACCAGGATGATGCTGAGTGTGAACTAGCTGGTCGCTGCTGCTCTGAGCCAAGACTGTGTCCCCTCCACTGGGTTCATTTAAGACGCAACAGTCTCACCTCCAGAGATGTTTTCTGGAGGGCAGAGAGCATCATCCATAGGCAACACAAGGTGTGACTTTGCCCTTGGTCCTCTACCTGCCCCAGTACATCCCTCCCATCACCAACAAGCATCTGGATCTCCTCATGTCCTGAAGAAGGAGGAAGGCAAAAATCCCACTGTCAAAACGTACAGTCTGGCGTTGGCACAGCAACCCTGGAGGGAAAGGGCTCGCATGGAACCAGCTGCCCCACTCCCACCACACAGGGCTCCTCATCACCTGCTTGCTCTTGCTCCTGTACATTGCTGCAGGCGCTGCAGGTCAGGGGAAGGTGATAGCTGCAACCCAGCACAGAAATAATTAACTGCGGTACACCAAGGGGAAAATACCATGATGAGTGCAATGAGCATCAAGAGCCTGCAGCCTGAGGCAGCCCAGCGTGCCAGACAAAGGGAGCAGCACCGCTGCGAGAGCTGCCACTCAGCACTTTAATTTGTAGTGGCCAGGCAGCCCTCTCCCGGCCTGCCCTCGCCTGCTGTCACATCACTGCTCCGGGTGTAAATTTACACAAGGAGGAATTAGCAGCCAGCCTGCCCTGGGCTAGATGGAGCTGTTTCAGGTTTCATGGCTGCTGCTGGGTGATGGGAGTGTTGGAGAAGAGGGACCCTGCACCTCAGAGCATCTTCCCTTGGCCACCAATCCCCTGGGCGATCTGCGGGAGGACTCTCCAAAAAGGGATGCAGGTGCTAAATGCAGACATCCTGGGACTCCTCTTCAGCCACCAGCGTTGACATTCATAATCCTACAAATAGCCTGTGGTGTTTAACTTCTCCTCTGGGTGAGAAAAAGACTTGAGGAAACAAAAGCCTTGGCAAGATAGGATCTCTGCAGCATCTGGGCAAGTCCTGCTGCCCAGGGAAGGGGGAAAGAGGCAATTCCCGGCTCCCTTTTCCTGGGAGAGAAGATGAGAAAGGTTCTGCAAGAAGAAAGGCAAAGCAGGTTGAAACTACAGTTTGGTCCAAGCTTGGCTCCATCTTATGCTGCAGGAGATGGGAAAGGAGCACCATGAGGGGTGGGAGGGTGACAGCCTGGACAGGATATGGGGACCGGTGTGAATCCCAAAGGATACCCCATGGGGCCAGCACTGCCCACCCAAATCTGCAGGGAGCTGTGCAGGGAAGTCTGCATCCTGGTCAGAGCCCCTCATAGCAGAACAGTGGTTGGCAATGGACTGGGAAGGGTTTTGGAGGAAAGCCATGGTAAGGCAGGGGGGATGGAGAGTGTGGGCTGAGTTCTAAGAAGAGGTTAAAAGAGCCAAATACATATCACTTAACTGGGAGACAATGAAGGGGACACGATAACAGCCTACAAGTGTTTGGAGGCTGTAAACATCAAGGAGGAAGAGGAATTATTTACAGTTCTGGGGCATAACTAAGAGTAATGGGACAAGATTAAGAGAAGAAGGGTTTAGGCTGAATATCGGGAATATTTCCCAATGATGAAATGTGTTAGGCTGCTGAATAATCCTTCCAGGAGAGCCGTGGGGGCACAGGAGTTTAGATGGTTATGACTACCCATGACTAAACCCTGGGCTATGTGCTGCCAGGCATAATGGATAATGTAATTTCTGTCTCTGGCCTCCCAGGTTATTTCTTTTCCGTCTCTACACGAGGACTATCTTATCAAGTAGTACATGCTTTTAACATGATGCTCCTTTTGTCAGAGACAAGAGAGTCCCAGTTCCCAGCCCTGTCAGCAGTGTCACTGCAGTCAGTGGATTAGGGATGTTCCCTGCTCTGCGGGTTACACCTCTTGCCTTTAGGGCACAGTCACTTCCCCCAAATTCCAACCAAGACAAATACAACCTGCACTTAAAATGAAATGGAGAAATGTAAAAAACTGATCTAAATGAAGTGGGTAAAAATGGAATGGGAACATTGCAAGCTCACAGCTAATATCCTTGTTCTTTTGCTGTCTCTTTTGTCTTGAAAGGGACCTGGACTGGCCTCAATTCAGCATCAAAGTACTTCTCCAGTCAAATCTAGGAAGCTTTTGTACACCACAACAGCTGTATTCCTCCAGAAAACAGGATTTCTCATAATTTTCACAGCAGAGTTTCCATCCAGCCTTGATGAGGAAGAACCAGCACCCAACAAGGAAGAAGGCACCTGGGAAGAGCTATCCATCAGGATCTGGCTCACTGCATTTGAATTGGTAATCAGGGGATTGGAGATGCTCAGCAGAAGTATTAGGTGGTAACAGAACTGGAACATTGCCTTTCACAGCTCTTGTGAGGTGCCAGCACTCGGTGGCGGCAGTGTCAGAAGGGATGGGACACACAGGCACAGGGGATTAGGGGACAGAGCAACTGCACACATGTTTCCTGAGGGCAGGAGTGCTAAACCTTCACTGTTGTACCTGTTTGTTTACAGCAGGCAGCAGGAGAGCAGTACAGGTCTGAGCTCCAGCCTTACATGGAGATCTGCAAGTGATGAGGATTAGTGATGAGACAGTCAAGGACAAGTGGCATTTCTGAGTCTTTCAGAGTCCCAAGGCTGGGACATGGTGGGAGGAGGAGGACTAAGGCTATAATAAATAAACACTCTTTAACACTAGATCCCAAGGATAATAATCCATCAAATCCTAAAGGTTTGCCCTGAGCAGCTACCCAGTTTATGTACAGTGGGTTACTTCCTTTGTATAAAACCTTTCATGCATCTTTATTTCCCATATATTGTTTCACTTCATGTTATACCTTGTAATCTTGGCTTGTAATGCAGTTTAGTTATTATATGTCACAGAAGGGCTGAAGTTTAAAGAAACCAAACCGCAGCTCGGCTCAGATGCACTGTGGCAATGGGAGGAGTGGTTATAAATGCTGAAGTAAACCTGGGGAATGCTTTTCCCACCTGCAAGCTTTAATATGAGCCATTTCTGTTTGTGAGAGCCGTGACTGAGGACCCCAGCACGCCAAAGAGAGGAGCTGTGCAGGGACATGCTGGTATGCAAGAGCAGAAACCACAGGAGGTTTCTCATGGCAGAGTGCCAGTATGGCCATGATGTGGAAAAGATGGAGCAGCAGTTCTGCAGGCGCTGTCAATGGAGACGATGAGGCTCTTTTGAGGAAGCATATCTAACATTTCATGGTGGTTTAAAACTGATGAAGATGTAATACTGTGAAACCAAAGGGTTTGCCACTTGGGATGAGCAGGATTGGAGCGTGCGGTACCCAGCCGATCCCTGTATCCCAGTGCACACACATCCCACTGCACCGCTGCGCTCCGGCACCACAGCTTCTCCCACTATCAGATGTGAGTCACTGCCAGAGGCAGGATACCAGACCTGGTGAACCAGAGGTCTTATCCGGTATGGAGGATCCAAACTTCCAGTGTTTACTTAAGCATGAAGCAGAATAAATTCTGGTCCGTAAAACTAAACATCTAAATGCACTGCCTAATCCAGGGATGTGCAATAAGACGTACACACCTTCAATGGGGTTTTGGCAATTTTTGTGTCATCTTTCAAAACACAAAAATCCAGCTTCCCCAAGTCAATGGGGATGTGTTCTGCTCTTCTCCTTTGCAGGTACCAGAAAGTGAAGCAAGACAAGCCCCAAACAGGTTTATCTTCACACAAAAATCCAACCACTAGGAGCAACACAGGAGTGAAAACACCTCAGTGAGGAGGATGTGCAGGCGGATTTTCTCTGCAGGCTGGGAGAGACAGAGGAGGATTAAAATACTGGACACCCTCATGTACAGTGCTTGATTTCATAACTAGGAGCCTACTCCTTTAGTTTTCCCTCATAGCCATGTGAGATCCCTCTTTAAAAAGACTCCACTCCAGCCACACTGTTGAAATACTGTTCAAAAACACAGACAGTTGCTATTTAATGTTTTGTAGAGTAAAACCACAAGGTTTCACTCAGTTCTCATCTGTAATTGTGGTAAATACTAATAAATCCCTTGAGAGTTCCAGCACACACAGAGCCAAACCAGATCCTCCAAGTTCCCTCCACACACAAATCCTCCTGAATAATAAATATTAATATATAGTAAATAATAATTGTAATCCTTAGCACTTCCCACCCATAGATCTCACTATATTTCATCCAGCACAGGCAAACGAGGACTTCTCTTCTGAAAGCATTTGCCATACAGGTGTTTAATTTTAACCTTATACCTAGTTTTAGCGATTACATTGTGGTCAGCTCAGTCATTGGGAGAGCTCCAGGTCAGTTTTCTTCTGTAGATGTTCCCTTTGGGAAAGCAAAAACGCTAAAGGTGTTTTTAACATACACACATGGATAATTCATCTGCTTTCTAAACACCAAATATTTGCATCTACACTCATTCATTTTCTTGCTTTTTCATTGCTGTGAGCGTCATTGGTTTAGTGTAGTCATGTTTCAGCAGGAGAGAGCTCAGCCCTTTCATGCCTCTGGAGAAAATGCATTTACATCATGTTCTGTATTTGCAGTGGCCAGAAATGCCTTCTCTCTCCTGACCCTGGGACGGTTTCCAGCCTGGGATGGAAGCTCCCAGGGGCCCAGCCCTGCTTTGCCCTGTACAAACAGAGAAGAAAAACTTGCCTGTGCCCTGTGACATGGACAAGCTGGTCTCTATAAAGGGTCTGTCATCACTTCACCTGCACTGTTAAAACAGGCACCAAAAATGTCTCTTTGTTTCACCAAACTCCCTTGGTGATTCTGGAAGCAGGCAGAGGTATGATGGAGAGGATCCCTATTTTATGCTGCTTTGTCTTTTGCTGCTGATCATTGTAAATCAGAGGTAGAGACACCAACAAGACATCTACAGTGAGCTAGAAAGCTTGCAATACAGCTTTGAAACAGTGACCTAAACCAGAGAGAGGTCCCAGGAGAGCAGAAGTAGTGTGCTCTGGGCATCTTTGGCAGGATGATGTACTCTGGCCCATGAGGAGAACTGGGGCAGGATGACAGGAGGAAGCTCAAGAGGTGCAAAGCTTTTGGGAATAACAAGATGCAGCAGGTCTTTACACATGCAACTTCCAAATCCTCCTTGAACATCCTCAACCCAGTGCCAAGCTCTGCTATAAAACACACAAAGGTGTATAAAACAACGTTCTGTCCCATCTGCTCTACCAGCCACTCTCAGGCTCCCTCTGGAAGCCGCCTCTCCTTTCTGCCTCTGGATTCAGCAGACCTCAGGGATAGGTTTGGCAATTAAATAGATCATCTAAATACAGCTTTGTATGGTAGGTCTATGAGTAATGAGTGCATATTGAGAAATCAGTGCAGAGTTGGTTGCATCCTCCCGTGTCCCCAGAACCACATAGAAAGAACAAATTCCCTTGGAAATGTCAAATCTAGTGCAACAACAGCCTGTATTCAACCCCAGCTTCATCCACTGGTGATGGGAGGTGCTGGCTCTGAGCATGGCCAGGGCAACAAGTGGGAGCAGGAGGGGAGCTCCCCGGCCCCCGCTCCTGGGTGACAGCTCAAGGCTAACACATGGCAGCCTCCCCCTGAACGAGCGCTCTCTCTTCCATTTAATCAATCCCTGCAATTAGGAGGTAATAACTCTGCTGGAAAAAGCGTAACAAAATATTAAGCCATCAGTTTTCATTTGCATGAGACGCCGTGTATGCTGCCAGAAAGCATTGTCTGATACAGAGCTCCTGCCAAATAATGTCTATTTACCTCATTTCCACTCACAGGCCAGAGCGGTCACCTATAAGGATTAACACTTGGGACCTGTGCACAGAATGGAGATGAGTTTCAGATGGATCATCAGGCACTTAAATAGTTTTAGAAGAACTTTAGAAGTCATTAATCATAATAGATACAGCAATAATAATACAAGACTGAGAAAGCCCTGCAGGGCTGAAGAAGAGGCAGTCCTGGCCTTAAGAAAGTCTTGCTCCACAGCACTGTTTAACATCAGGAATGAAGATTTGCCAGGCCAAAGTCCCCTCTCCTGCCTCTTGCCATGGCCCAAGGCCAATCCCCAGGGAAGAGGGAGGAATAAAGAATACTGCCTATCTCTGCCCTCAGCCACCTCTTCATGAATGAGCACAAAGTTGCCCTTAAATATATGCTTGGTCTCTGTTAAGGCCAAAGCTAAATACTTCTCAGCTGAAGGTAGACTTGAGTATATCTATATTCTATTTATATTCTATCTATATCTATGTATCTATATCTATATCTATATATCTGTATATATCTATATCTATGTCTATATCTATATTATATCTACATTCTATCTATATTACATCTATATTTTATCTGCATTCTATCTATATTACATGTATATTATGTCTACATTATATCTATGGTGTCTCTTTTTCCCATAGGCCAAGGCCTAAGAAGCTGGTTTAAGTAAATGCCAAGGTCCAACCCATGACACTTTAAGATCCACAGTGACATTGAGACAGTGCATGAGCTAAGACACTGCTGTGCTGCCAAAGCACAAATGAATAATACAAAGCACAGCAGAGTATTTGGAATCAGCTGTAACAACTACCTTGTGAGAATACAGGGTGTTACTCTGAAGGTGTATGTGGCATTTATCACCCTCTCCCAGATCTGTAATGTATGGAATAAACTGCAGTAGAGATACTTGGATCGATGTCTAGACCTTAAGTAACTTTTCAGTAATGCCCAAAATCCCCAGGATCCTGTTCTTTGGCAGTAAGTCCTCAGATTGATCTCTAGAAAGTCGTTAAATGTGTTGTGATTTAACTGGCAAGTAAACAGCTGACCACACGCTGCAGAACCAGAAATCCTGCTAGTGCAAAGATGAGAAGTACATCAATATTTCATTGATTGAGATCTACTCCCATTAATGTCTACACTGTGTAAGGAAACATCTCCAAATGTCGTTCTTGAGGAATAACAAGCAGTTTTATTGGAGTAAATGTTGCCTTTCCAGTTGTCACAATTCTTTTTAAAGGCCTGACAGAATTAAACTGAGCATTACCACTGTCTACAACACTTTGTTTGTTTGTTTTTGTTTGTTGTGGGTGATCCTTGGTTTGCAGCTTGTTAGCAGCATGTCACCAGGGAATAAACATAACCACACACACAAAAGAAACTTCTTTCCCAACATCTTCTTTCAAAGCATCTTGCGCACTCCGAGTGCCTCTAGTTGCTGATGTGCACAATTGCTGCAGCTCTTGTTGTTGCATGAAACTCACCATTAGCAGTTGGGGATGCAGAAATATCACATTTGTTTATTATTTAAAGATTACAAGAATGATAAATGCAGTGAGTTAAACAGAGTGAAGGGATTTCCTTGCCACAACAAGCATTTTCTGTGTTGCCATCTAACCACCAAGGCAAACAATGCACCCCCAAAGAAATCAGGTCTAGCATTATCGATCCAGTGCACAGCTACAGCAGCCTTTCACAAGCAGGCTCAAAATGACAATAAACTCCTCTCTGGATTAGCTTCTTCCATTTACCTAACACGTTTTTCCTGCCTTAACCTGCCCGTGCTATGGGGGGAGGTCAGGGTAGTTGGTTCCAGGCACATAAACCTCACAGCACTTGCTGGAGTCACACCATGAGGGCTGGAAAGAGGACTTCTCCTAGTCCCCATACTTAATTTTCCTTCCTCTGACGTGCTTTTTACTTTTCACAGTGATCTGAATGAACTCACAGATATGTTTTCTAAGTGAGAGAGCTGCACTGCCTTTTCCTTTGCTATAGCTCATCTTCAGTGACGCCAGGCTGTGGATGAGGTGAGGAGGGACAGGGACAGCTCTGGTTCCCATCCAGCTCTGGATCTCCCATCCAATCCCATCTCTAAATCTGAGGGAGACACTTCTTTCAGTGGGGAATAGGAGTGAAGCAGGGAGAGGACTGAAGTGCTGGAAACATTACTCTGAATGGATGATCTTGCAGGTCTGACTCACACAAACCTCCCAGCGGAGTGAATGGGAGGGCTGCTGGACTTGAATATAAAGGGAAAATCTCAGTATTGACTCCCTCCCCCTGTATGGTTTGGTCTGACTTGGGAAGAACAATATTTTCCAAATAATTTGTCAAGTTGTCATTTTTCTTTCTGAGCTCTCCTTTCCATTTGGCTCCGAAACAAATGTGCATGCACAGAAAGCAGCTTACTCCTTTGCAATTTGCCTCTTCTGGGAAGTTTAGAAACTTTACAATCCAGTCACGTTCCAAACATCCCAGCTTCTCCGAAGAAGCAGTGTGGCCTCTAAGACACTATTCCAAGGATGCACTAACAGGGAAGGCTGCAAATAAAGGAAAGGGCAAATATTTCCTCATGGTATTTGGAAATACAGAGAGATTTTCCTTAGATTAATGTTTGCGATGATTAAAGAAAGATATTTGCAAAGGGTTCCTCTGCTTGTGTAGGAACAATGTGTGCCACCATCATGCAGAAAGGGAGAGCACTCAGAGCTTGACCTTCCAGAAAGAGACTCCCAGGACAGCGGTTATGATTAGAGGGCTGGACCCCCTCTTCTATGAAGACAGGCTGAGACAGCTGGGCTTGTTCAGCCTGGAGAAGGCTACAGGGAGACCTTAGAGCAGCTCCCAGTGCCTAAAGGGGCTACAAGAAACATGGAGAGGGGCTTTGGACAAGGGCCTGTAGGGACAGGCCAAGGGGAATGGCTTTAACCTGCCAGAGGGGAGATTGAGATGAGCTCTGAGGCAGAAGCTCTTCCCTGTGAGGGTGCTGAGGCGCTGGCACAGGGTGCCCAGAGAAGCTGTGGCTGCCCCATCCCTGGCAGTGTTCAAGGCCAGGCTGGACACAGGGGCTTGGAGCAACCTGCTCTAGTGGAAGGTGTCCCTGCCTGTGACAGGAGGTTGGAGCTGGGTGAGCTTTAAGGTCCCTAAGGTCCCTTCCAACATAAACCAGTCTGGGATTATATGATTCTATTCCATCATCCATATCTGATCTTTATGGGGGAAGGATCCTGGCATCCATGACCTATGCTGAACATGGGTGGGATGTTCTCAACATTGGCCGTATTCACCTGCTCACAGTCATCACTCAAATTACATGAAAACCCTGAAGCAATAAAACATCTTGGAAGAGTTTCCTCAGTACTCACACAAAGACCTGGACAAAGCCTCTCATGGTGCACAGCAAGCTGTGGCACAATGCTGAGGACATCAGGTCCCTCTGCAAGACTGGTGGGGCGCATCGGGTCTCCGCTGCTCCTGAGGCAGGCAGCCTGGGAAGCTCCCTCCATCCTCAGCATGTAAACATCTGCTGGGGGAAGACTTTTCTCCTAATAGCACATCATTAAACATTGATTTAAAGACAATCATCTTCCCTCTCTTCAATTTCACAGCACCTTTAAAACAGCTGCGAGGCTGCAGCAGGGACTATCAGCCCAACAGGAAACGCATTGTTAGCTCCCAGCATTAAAACAGTAGAATGCATTAATTTATGAGCTCCTACTCCCTCTCCAAACGTTTTATTATGTTAATATCACCTTGGTGTGCTGGTAGGCCCCGGTGCCAAAGCCTCTTTCACACAGTATGTGCCATCCTAAATTACAGGCTGGGTGCCTCCTGGAACTGCCTTTGGAAAACTGGAGTAAACCAGCAAGCACTAAAGTTAATATTATCTTACAGACTAACAACCAGCTAATGCTCGACATGTGAATCCCATTTACTTCTTCTTTCTATAACAAATGGCAAGTGTGGGACTGGACTGTTCCTGATTTTATGCTATTTATCTTTCTGATCCATTCCATATTCGTTGTCCTTGGTTTTCATCTACAGTTATAGCATGTGTGCGTGTGTGTGTGACCTGCTCTACTTTGGAAAGCACAAGGCATGTCCCCATCACCGTGTTTGCTTGGTAGCAATATGACTTGTGCATTTTTATCTTGGAAGGATACCTTCCAGGGATGTTGGTAGAAGTGTCTGAAACTCCAGAAGCATCCCTAGGAAATTAAACTGGACAAAAGGGGATGGGCAGCGTGGTATGCTGTATCACCCACACAAGCATCCCCCAGAGCCCAGCATCCCCCAGCCCCAGGCGCTTTTTGCTGCCTCCCCCGGGGTGCTCGGCGCTCCACATCCCCCTCCAAGCCCAAATCTTGAACCGGGAGCATATTTCAGAGGTAAATCAAAAAGAAAGTGGCCCTTGTCCCTGCCCCCTCGGACAAGAGCACCAACCGGGAGGAAATGGAAAGGGCAGGGGCCGTGTAACCGGGATCACAAAACCGCCCCGGGGGCCGGCCCTGGGCCGCGCACCGGGGGCCGCCGGCGGCAGCAGGGAGGCTCGGCCGGGCGGGACGGAGAAGGAGGAGGAGGAAGAAGGGGGGTGCCGGGCCCAGGGATGCCTTCGGCGGCGGGACAGAGGTGCGGGGCGCGGGCAGCCGGCGTCGCCGGTCTCCCGGTGCCGCCGGCCCTGCCCCCGGCCCTCCCCCGTCTGCGGCACCCTGGGACGGGGCTGACGTCAGGAGGAGACGGGGAAATCTCCCAAGAAAACCCTGGAGCGGCGGCCGGGGCGCGCACAGCGCCCGCCGGGCCCGGCCCCCCGCCGCCGCCGACCGCACCGCCCGGTAAGTTGCCTGGGGACGGCTCCACGCGTGTATCCCGTTCCCATTCATCCGTACCCCCCTGCCACGTCCTCCCGCGCCGGGCCCGCCCCACGCGTGTCGCCGCATGTCCCCGACGGACGGCCCCGTGCGCCCCGTCCCGCCCCGCCACGCGCGCTCCCGGCTCCCCGACCCGCCCCGCGAGCTCCGCCGCGTCTCCCCACGCCTGTCCCGCGGGGACTTCTCGATCCTGTCCCGATCCCCATCCCATCCGGCAGCGGCGGGGATGCGGGGTTGGAAAACAAAGCCGGGAAGGGACATGACGCCCGCGGTGGTGGGGAGAGAGGGGAGCGCCTTCCGCCCCGCCGCTCGGCGGCGGCTTCGAGGTCGCGGAGGCCGGGTAGATGCGATCAGCCCGCTCCGCGCTCCGCGTAGTCCTTGACATCTTTATACCGTGTATAAATTCTTTCTGGGCCTCTGTGCTTCGTCAGCTCTGACAAATGCGCTGGGAAATGCAATTCCAGAGGGGTTACCTCACTTTATATATATTTTTTAATATATATATATATTACTTTTTTCTCCGGCCTCCAGCGGTTCTGCTCGGGGAGCTCCGCTGCGCGCAGCACACCGCGGCTGCCCCGCGGATCCCCAGTGCCTTCGGCTGTGGCTGGCCGGTGGCAGCAGCGCTGTGTGCGGGGGAACCCCGGGACGAGCGGGGGATACAAGAGTCGCGGACCCTCCGCTGTGCTCGGCCGGGGCTGAGCTGCCGTGGAGGAGAAGCGGCCACTCCCGGGGATGAGTCTGGGCCGTCGATGAATTCCCTCTTCAGAAAAATAATACTCTACAGCCCCTCTGCTTTCCTTTTTTTCCTTTTTCTCCCCCTTTTTTGTGTTTTATTTTAAACCCAGGCACCATCTTTGGGACCCACACGCAGTGCGAGTGCCTCGCGGCACCGCTCCGGGCAAATGCTTCCTGCAACGGGAGAGAAATTCCCGAAGTAGGGAAAAAAAGGCTTTTTTTCCCCTGCTGTTAACCCTCTTCAACAGACGCGACGGTGTCTTTCGGAGATTTAAATTTTTTAGGTTTCACGTTATTAAAGAAATAGTCACCAGGCGCATTTTCTGGTATTTCATCCCTTTTCACCCAATTTTGCTTTGCCAACCGCACCGCAGACCTAGGCACGAATTGAACATAAACCACTGTTGTGCCTGAATCCAGGACCGAGACGCCGTTTGCTTTTTTATAACAATTAAAAATATATCTATTTTCCACTTAATAAACCAAGGTCCGTGTTCTCCGGCTTATTCCTTGCGCCAACTCCAGCCGCTGCTCTAAAAAACCCTGACTTCCGAATATTTTCTGAGAGCTATTTCACTGTCAGAACCTCCCCAAAATCCTTCCTTTGCCTGAAATATGGACAAAGTCCCTGGAAATCCCACGCTGGAGCTGTGGCTGCATTTCCCTGGGAAGGTTTTAGCCGAGTTGAAGGAAGAATATCGAGGAATATCGAGGGAGATATTTCCTCCCACCGCAAATAAGAACCTGGCGGCCTCCGCGGGTTCTTTACAGTGGCTTTTATTATTCATGCAGCTTTTATTATTAAATCGTGTATTTCCAAGAGTATATATCCTTCTATATCCTTCTTCTCGGGGTTAGAGAAGGGAGCGCCTTTCTCCGAGGAAATAACCGCGGATTGAGCGCTGCATTATTTCTCTCCCGCGATGAGCAGCTCAGATTTATGTTGCTTTTAAATAACAAAAGGGGAGGAGAAAACATTCTCTAGTAAAGCCGAATTCCTTCCTTAGACCGCCTCCTAAACGTGCTAATAAAACTAATTCGTTTTATTTGCCCTGAACTTTTATATCTAACCCGGCGTGCTGATTAGCACAGCCCTCTGGAAGGCAGCGTGTTCCTATCTCTCTCCGAGATGTGCCCGTTAAGATACGGCCTTTCCCACAATGAAACTGGGAAGAAAAGTGTCCCGCGCCTTTATCTCGGTGGTGTTTGCTCCGCGGGCAGCGGAGCCACGCCGGGAGCCGCCGCGCAGTGGGAAGAAACCAGCCTTTGGGGGGAAAATACGAAAAAGAGAGGGAAAAGGGAAAGAAAAAGAGAAATGAAAGGAAATGACAGGGAAAGGGAAAAGGAAGAATAAAATAGGAACAAAAAAAGACAAGGAAAAAAGAAGAAAGAAAAATAAAAGGAAGAAGAAAAACAAAAAGGAGAAGGAGAAGGAGGAGAAGAAGAAGAAAAAGAAGAAGAATAAAAAGAAAAGAAAAAGAAAAAGAAAAGAAAAAGAAAAAAGGAAAAGAACTATAAGAAAAATATAAGAATGAAGTTAAAAATAAGAAAAAAGTTAAATCAAAAGAAAAGTAAGATAAATATCATTCTACAGAAGAGAAGAAGCTGGACGCACACAAAGGTTAACTGTTTCTCTGATTTTGCATTTTAAAGCAGGAAACGCTCTGCTCTGCAGAGTTTCGCTGCTGTTTCTGAGAACATTAAAGAGTCCAGCGCGGTATTAGAATATTTCAGCCTTTCAGGAAATGTCCTGTTGAAGGGAAATGTGTTTCCCCCATCCAAATGCTGGAGCAATTAAGAGGTTGCTCGCTCGAAACAAGGTGGGGGAAACCCACATGGAAACATAATATCGACGGTTCCAAGCACAGCCTCGGGTTTTTTTTCTGCTGAAAAAGGGTCTTCAGCAAATGCCAACGGAGTCCCCGGCCCTTTGATTATCCTGCTTCAGAGGCATCTTTTTGAGTCCACAAAAAAGACACATTTCGGGATCTAAAGATGCACACAGTAACATGAGCAGGCTGCCTCGCAAACTCCGGTGCCCCTTCCTCCATCAATTAATAAGAAAATCATGTTTCCTCTGCTAGGAGAGGGAATTGTGGGACTATATTGTATTTTTTCCCTCTCTTCCCCCCACCCAGGGAAACAGCCCCCTGTATTCCCAAACTGTCCACCCCCCGGCTTCCATCAGCTTGCGAACGGACAGGGATAAACCCGAGCTGCTGCTCACAGAAAAATCCTATTTTCCTAGCACAGGATTCAGTGCCCGTGAACTGGAGGATGCGGAGCGGGCTGGGAAGCAGCTCTGGGTCAGGCATTTGGGGAAAAGGAGTTATCTCAGCGGCGGACACCCGGGAGACGGTGGTATTTTGGGGTGAGAGCAGGGAAAGGAAGGCCGAGGGTATCCCTTCCCCCCCACCCCACCGTCTGCTTCCAGCTGCAGAAATCCTGATAGGAAAACCGTTTCTCCAGCCGTCAGTCGCTGCATTTCAAGAAAGCCTTGGGGTATCATTTGTATCTGTCAGAAAACATTAAGCCTTCAACTTTTTCATCCCGAGTTTTTGCAAGCGCTGCCGCGGGCCGCCGGCGCCCGAAACAGCCCCGGGGTGGGATGGGGATGGCCGGGGGGGGGCCCGACAGAGCAGCAGCCCGAGGTGCCCCAGGTGCCCCCGGATCTGTCCAGGAACAAACGGCCCGGGAGAATCCCGTTTTCCCCGTTGGGTGCCCGGGGTGGTGGTACGGGGGCGGCTGGCCGAGGGAAGCAGGATGAGGCAGGGAACACTGCGGGTTGGGAAGCTGCGGGAAACCCTCCGCCGAGCATCCGCGGAGGGGCCCTGCGCGCCTGCGGAAGGCGGAGGCTTGGCCGACACGGGAGGGATAAAGGTTGCGGATCCAAAAGGGGCTGATTTCGTTTTGCTCTACTTCTTAGGAAAATTGCTCTCCTGGCTGCGCAGAGGAGGACGGGCCGGCTGGGAGCCAGCATAATTTTCCACCTTCCTCTCCTGAGCGATTTAACACGCTGTCCGGACTGGGCTCCTTCCCCGCTCGGCTTCCCGCTGCCCGCTCCATCCGGCCCGTGGAAGTCGGGGGGTGCCGGGACTCGTTTCCCGGTCTTGGGGTTTGCTCCGTTTCCCCCCCCCGGGCCGGGGTTACGGTGGAGGCGGGAGCGCTGAGCTTGGCCTTGTGCTGGGACGTACCCTCAGGTACCTTGCACATAAGACAGCGTTTGGGGTGATGCTGTTTTCGGGAAGGACACCGCCGGGACACTGCCCCGACGGAGACCACCCCCTCGGGGCACTGCAACAACAAACACAACCCACCGGTGCGCTCCGTGCTCCGCGGGGCGCAGCGCTGTCTTGCGCGCACGCCTGCGCGCATCCCCGGCCTCTGCTTCTTCCCACCCGTGTGGGCATCCTTCATCCCAGCAGCAAAGCCGGGAGCGGGGACTGGAGGCCCAAAACCGCTCATCCACCCGTGCGGGGGATATTTTTGTAGAGGGAAGCTTTTAAAATGCCCCTGTGCATTGTCGCGGCGGTGCAGGCCCTGCGTGGGGGGGGCTGTACCCTTCGACCCCCTCTCACCACCCCGGCGATGCTCCTTCTCTGCCCGCTGGGCACTTTGGAGATGGATTTGTTATTAAAAGTGGTTTTCCTGCAGCAACTCCCAGCTGCTGGTGTCTGCGAAGGGGGTGGAGGTTTTCTGGCTTGGCTGGAGTTTGGTTTGGTTGGGATTGAATTGTCTAGGTTTGGCTCGGTTGCATTGGTTGTGGTTTCATTCAGCTTGGTTTGGTTTGTCTTGGTTGAGTTGGGTTGGTTTGGGTGGGCTTGGATTTGGTTGAACTGGGTTTGATTGGGTTTGGTTTGATTTGGTTTGGTTGGGTTGTGTTTGGTTTGGTTGAGTTAGATTTGATTGGGTTGGGTTGGGTTGGGTTTGGTTGGGTTTGGTTGGGTTTGATTGGGAGAGGGTTGAGCCTCTCCCTCCTCTCTTGCCTCACTGCAGCTCTATTTTTCAGAGGGCTTCCCTCTCCCCTTGGACAGAGGTGCGCTTTGGAGGAGATGCCTTCATTTTTGTAACAATTCCCAATAGTTTATAGACTGAATTTGAGTCTATACAACTCTAATAAATCTGAAGAGGAAAAGCTGGCAGAGACTGATCCTGATACACAGCCCAGGTGGTTTTGCGTTGGCTGCAACCACCGCAGGCAGCCGGGGATGGGAACCCCTCTCTGCAAGCAAAGACCCTCCCTCCCTGGCACCCGAGAAGGGGGGACATGGCCCCGTCCCCAGGGCACTGGGAGTCCTTCTCTTGGTCAGAGGCTCTCGTCCTCTTCTCCACGGCGTTGTCACCGGCGTGGCCAGCACTGATTTATTTATAAGCGCCATCCCTCTCTCTGGGTTATTTATAGCAGGAGGAAGCAGAAAGGTTTATTTGCGGACTTCCAGCGTTTTACAGATCCCTGGTGCAGCCCCCAGCCGGGGCGGGGGGGTGGGGAGGGCGGTGGCTATGCGGGTGCGGAGGTTTCCCACACAAAACCCTTCCGCGATCCCGCACATCGGCGGTGTCTCGGCCGGAGCTCTGCGGGTCCCGCTCGGCCCCGAACATCCCCACCATGGGTCGCGGGCGTCCTGGAGGGGCTGCCGCGGCCTCTGCTCCCTTCCCGCAGCTCCCTCCGGTCCCTCGAATGCTCGGGGAGGTGGGGGGGAAAGGCAGAGCCTGGGACCGCCGTCCTGCGTGACCCGTGGAGCCACTGTCAGTGGGAAGAGCTACCTCCTCCGAGTGGGGCATCAAGGCTTGCCTTGGGTGATGGCCTGGCTGAAAGGCAAGGCTTGACGTCAGGGAAGCAAGGCGTGACGTCACACAGATGGACCTGTGGCGTACCGCTTGTTGGAGCGGGTTGCCAGTGGAGAGATGTCCCCGACATCCCGAAACGGAGCGGGTCTGGCGGGGAGGAGAGAGGAGAAAGTGCAAATCTGGGGGGCAGCTGCCCTATGGGTGTCTTCTGTTGTCGCGACGTGTTGCGCGACTAGCAACAGGGAGGATTTGGCTCTGTGCGACAGGAGTCCTTAAATCCACCTAAAACATACATAAGGCATGCAGAATATATATATACACATACATGTGTGTGTGTATATGTGTGTGTGTATATATATATCTCCTTCCTCCTGAGACCCCCCGGCCCGAGCTCCAGTGTGCTGCCTGACCCACGACACACGCAGGGAGCTCAGGAAGGAGCCAGGAACTGCTCCCGAGGGCTGGATGCGGCAGGTTCAGCCAGTTACTCTCTATTTAACGCCTTTATCGAGAGATATCTGCTCCGGGATCCCCCCAGAAGGAGATGTGGGGAGGCAGCCAGAGCCGGCATTACCGCAGCTGCCGCCACGGTGAAATCAAGGTGGTGCCCGGGGCTGAGAATTGAGACTAGAACGGGTTTGTAAAGAACAAATTTATAGAGCAGAACAAAACCTGTAAATTAAAAAATAACTTAAAAAAAGGTACGAGAAAAGGAAAGAAAAAACCCGCCGCCACCGTCCCATAGAAATAAAAGCAAAAAACAGGGACTGTGAAGGGTCTCGGACACGGTGCATGTCCGGGATAGGGTCACCTTCTTCCTCCTCGGGAGCAAGGCCATCCCCACCTCTCACTTTTCCCCCCGAGGGGTGTCTCCACTCTTCCCGCGCCTTCTGCATCAGCTGCGCCTCTGAAAGTACAGAGGCCCTACTAAATATTTGCATTTTAGACCATGTCCAGCTTTAGCACCCCCACCGAGATTGCCAAGTTCACCTCGGGTGCTCCAAATACCCCTTCGTTTGCAGACTCCTGAGAGAAGTTCAGTCGGGAGCAGTGGATGGACAGACTGACATCGATATATCACTCAAAAAGGGGGAAAACAGAAAATAAGAGAGGGTTGGAGACATCTGAGCCTGTCAGCACCCACCTGTACATCCCCTGAACTCCATCAGAGCTGCAAGACTGAGGCTTTGGGCTCTCCCTGCCCGGTGTCCCGGCTTGGGGGGGGCCCGGCTGCATCACCCCATCCCGGTAGGAAAAACCATGCGCTGCTGGAACATCGCTTCCCTCCACTTTTCCATAAACCGGTTCAAAAGTTCTCTCCCACATCTTTACTTGATTTGAAAGCAAAATAGAGTGTCAGGATGGATCAGTTAAAGCGAGCAGAGAAAATAAAGTGGAGAGACGGTCCTTTCCCCGGGCGGAGTTACACCGGGGGCCTTCTACCCCTTCCCTCGCCCTCTTCCCCGGTACCGGCAACCCCGGTTCCCACCTGCCTCCCAGGCTGAGTGTGGGTTTTTCCACCTTCCCAAACACCGAGGTGTTATTACCCGGGAGGGTTCATGGCCTGCGCGGGCAGCACGGGGACCGGCCCTGCTTTGCACCGGGACAGGGCGCACCGGTGGCAGCTGCACGAGATTTGGGTGGGCGTCCCAGGCTTTCAGACACCCCTCTGTACGGTCAAGGCGAGTTCGGCTACGGGAGGAAAATTATTTGTTATTAATCGCTTGGTGAAAGCTGATGCGATGGAAGCGATCGCGCTGTGCCCCCGGACGCGTTTTTTAAACCCTGCAGCCAGAAAAAAAGGATTTAAAAAAGGGTAAAACCAGCTCAGACACAACCGCCGGGGCCCGTCATCCCAACAGAAATCCCTTCCCGTGTTCTCCGCGGGACTGAAACTAGCGGCGGGGTCGCTGCGCGCCGGGACGGGCCGCGCAGCCCCGCTCAGGGATGCTGAGGGGTGCGCAGGATGCGCATCCACTGCAGGGCCCGGAGGAGGAGGTTCCGCGGGCCGGGAGGCCCAGCCGGGCTGGGTGCGGGGATACCCGCGGGGGCGCAACCTGCGCGCTGCGGAGGAGGGAGGACTGGCGGGGTGCTGGGGGCGGGCGGGGTGGGTCCGAGCCGCCCCCCGCGCAGCTGGGGGTGATTTTCCACCTCTCCATTCGTTTCTGGAATATTTTTAATACCTCACGGGTTTGGGGGAGGGGATGGAGGAGGGAGGGGGCGCAGCTCGAAGCAGTCGCAGCCGAGCGGCGGGGGCCGGGTAGGGGGTGCGGCGGGCCTGGCCGCGGCCGCGCAAGGAGCGCACACATCGGCGGGGAGCTCGGAGGCAGGTCCGCCCGCGCGGCCGGGCTGGGCGAGCGCTAGATGGAGTGATGCATTAGCGAGACGGGGAGGTTTTAACCTTCAGGGGGAGGAGCCCCGTTTAACTACAGGCATTTGTTCTAGGGCAGGTCACTTTAATCTCTTTAGCTTTAAACTGTCCAACTCGCAACTCGCGTTTCTCTATAAGGGATCTTTACCACTTCCCTGCCTATGCGGCCGGACTGCCGTGCCTCAACCCGAGCAGAGACAGCCGGCTTCGAGGCACCCCCCAGAGCTTTTCTTCCGACACCCTTAAAATAATTACTTATTAGTAATAAGTGGATTTGCTTTTGCTTTTGTTGGTTTTCTATATATTTTTTTAAGAGAAAAAAAAGTAACAATAAGCAAAACCTCTTGCTGCTTTCTGTGTGGAATAAACACCTGCAAACTCCCCCAGGCAGCCCGGCGCCCCTGCCATGGATTCCTTTAAAGGTGGAATGAATTTGGAGAGACTGCCCGAGAGCTTGAGACCCCAACCCTCCCATGACATGGCTTCCAGCTTCCATTTGCAAAGATCCTCGGAACCCAGAGACCCGATCGACAACTCAGCCAGTGAATCCTCCGACACGGAGGTGCCAGGTAAACCTACCACCCCCCGCACCCCCCACTCCCCCCGCACCGCCTCCCCTTCCCCCCCACCGCGCTTTCCCTTCCCTTCCCTCCTCGGGGCTTTGCCCGCACCCCCCGCACAACCAGAGGCGATGGGGGGGATATGGGGGAGGGGAGAGCTGCCGGTGATCCCGGTGGATCCATCCCGAGATCCCGGGAACCGGAGCTCGGGGCTGCCGTTCCCGGTGGTGACAGCCCGCCGGGAGGACCCGCACGGATCCCAATCCCCATTCCCAAGATGCTTTTTTTTAATTGAAAATACAGTTATTAATTGATGGGGTCGAAGGGAAGGGGGGGCTCTTCTGGGAGTGAGGTTTTGCCGCATGTTTCTGAAGTAATGTCAGCTTTTGCCCGGCTTTATTTTCCAGCTGGGGTGGTGAAGGGATGGAAAAAGATCCCTCTGTCATAGGACGCGGGGAGGGAAGGGGAAAATATCTTAAATAAGGCAAAAAAGTCCCCGCAAAGCAGGAGAAGCGGCGTGGGCCGAGCGCAGGCAGCGCGGGCCGCCGCGGAGGGGATGTGTGCGGCCTCGGAGGGGCTGGGAAAGGTCCCCGGCCCTGACCACCATGTGCTTCAGGGACTGAGTGATTTCCCCGTTTGTACTGAATTCGAGTAGCGACATTTCTATAACGACAAGGGGAAAAGCTAGGAGAAGGAAACAAAAGCTGCAGGAGGGAGCGTGAAACCCCTCCTCCAGCGAGACCGTTTATAGAGAGAGTTTATTTCTTATTTCATTTTAAGTTTTCAATAGCTGCTCTTGCTCTTCGGAGTTTGAGCAGGTCCAATAACCTGGAGAGTGGCTGTGGCAAGAATCGGTCCCGAAGTGGCACCCGGTGATAAACAGGTTTAGAGTTGTTCTTCCCAGCCTGATTCGCAAACAAAGTTAGAGACCGGCGTCTGGAAGGCACTCTGAGATTAGAGAGGATTATTGGAGATTAGAGAGGGAGATTTGCTTCATTTTGCCCTACCCCTGTGTATGACCCCTCGGCGCTGGAGGAGGGCTGGGGACCTGCCTGCTTTTCTTCCCCGAGAAGCTGCAAAATACCTTTCACATTTGATATTTTTAATGCAAAGAAAAAGGTACAAAAGCCGGTTAAAGCCGATGTGCTTTGCGATTTGAAATTGTCCCACAGCCCGCCGCCGAGGCCGCATTTTTAAGAGAATCCTGGCGGGGTTAAACACGGAGCGTGGCGAGGGGCCGCGGAGACGGAGCCCACCGCAGCCGCTGCGCTTCTCCGTCGCTCCCGGCTCCCGTCGGCCCGGTTCCTCGGGCTCTCCCCGGCCGACAGCGGGAGGATTTGTCTTTGCGGGGTTATTTTGGTTTCTGTTTCTTCGTCGCCGCCGGCCCGTGCGGCTCGGCAGGGCCCGGGCTCGGGCCCGGGCCCGGTCGGAATCGGGAAGGCTCGGGGTGGCCGGAAGGTCCGGTGGGTCCGGGGAGCTCGGGGGTGCCGGGAGAGATGGGTTCTGTGCTGCAGAGGCCTTGTTTGCTCTGCAAACCTCGTACGGCAGAGACGGGCCGGCCGGGCTGCAGTCGGCCCCTCTTGAGGTTTGCATTGGGCCGTTGGACCCCCCCCCCCCGCTTTTGCTCAGGCGAGGAGCAGTTCAGGGGTGACTTTGCAAGGACGAGTCCTCCCGAGCTTTGGATGAAGCCCGCGATTATTTTTAGACTCCCGGTTACCTCGCAGAGGTCGCGGCTGTAGAAATACCCCCGGCCCGCCGCCGGCGGGGTAAAACCCTCTAAAAGTAGGGGAGAGGGACACCTTCTAAAGGGAAAACTCCCAGCAGAGTTTCCTTTAGGCAGCAGCAAGGCAGAGGCCAAGGGGATGGCCGCGGACCCCGGCCCCGCAGCCTCCCGCGCCCGGCTGCACCTTTCCCCGCTCCCGCCGGGGCGCGGGCCGGGAGCACATTTCTTTCAGGCCTTTGGCTCCCGTTCGGAGCACTTTAAGCAGGCTGAATCCGGTCGAACGCCCGGCTGGGAGAGGCAGAACGGCCGTTACAACCGGGAGCGGGTATTTGTCCCCTCGTTGCGATGAGGCCGGGGCCAGATTCCTGCTTCCAGCCCGCGCAAATCCCGGCCAATAAAACTCTCCTGGACTTCTTTTCTTTGCTTTTTCGATATGATTTTGAGAGGGGGTCAGCTCGGGCTCGAATTAAAATAAACATTAAAAGCGGCAAAAGAGAAAAAGGAAGGGGAATAAATAATTAATTGGGGGAGCGGAGAGGCCGAGGGAGGGGGTGACTTTTGTAATTAATCGCTGCTGGGTTTTACACCCCTGCCCTTCCAAAGTTTCCTGTCGCGGCCGAGCACAACAAAGACAATTGAGCAAAGATCGCGCCTTGGGTTTGAGAGAGTGACGAGGTGCCACGGGACGGCGGAGAGGCCGGTGCTGCGGGGAACCCGATGCCCGCTCTCGCTCTCGTGCAGGGCTCCCTTCTCCTTCCCCGGCACGCTGGGTTTGGCTGAGAGGCGCTGGATGGGTGCAGGGCCGGTAGGACAGTCGCGGTGCCCCCATTTGCGGGCCAGGGAGCGCTGTGGGTGCGGGGCGGTGCGTGTGCCTTCGTGTGCCTCTATTTCTATTTGCAACAAAACAAATAAACTAAACCCCCCAACCCCCGACACCCCACCGCAGAAAAGGAGCGTAGCGGCGAGCAGAAGAACGAGGACGGGGCCGCCGACGACCCGGCAAAGAAGAAGAAGCAGCGGCGGCAGCGGACCCACTTCACCAGCCAGCAGCTGCAGGAGCTGGAGGCCACTTTCCAGCGGAACCGCTACCCCGACATGAGCATGAGGGAGGAGATCGCCGTGTGGACCAACCTCACCGAGCCCCGAGTCCGGGTAAGAGGGGTGCTCAGCCCCGCCGGGGTGCAGGGCTGTAGGAGCGGGGGGTCTCGGAGAAACGGTCGCTTTTGGGAGCTCTGCGGCGGTTTGCGAGCAACCCCCGGCCGGCCTGCGCTTGGTTTTAGTAACTAAAATTGAGATCCAGGCCGCAGAGGAGGGAACGCAGCTCCCGGGGTTCTGCGGGGAGATGCTTCCCGGAGCGGGCTGCCACCGCGACAGGCCCGAAAAACAGGGGTCGAGCAGCGCGGGGGACAGAGGAGGGGCCGGGGCTAGAAAAGCGCCCGGTTGTGGGGGGAAGCCGCTAGAGTTGGCCTAAACCCCCCATCCCTGCAGCTCCAGAGGCCCTTCCCCTTGCTCCGGTTATTCCCGATAATCCCAACAATCGCGACCATCTCCCACCAAACCGCCGCTGGATGCGATCGCAGCCGCGGGATGCGGCTTAGACCTGGGCCGGGATCTCGGTGCCCGCCTTTCCCTGCCGCGCATCTTCCGTTTGCAGGGGCGATGGGCGAAATGAAGGACAAGGCACTCCCAAAGTCAATAGAGCTGTAGACACATATTTTACACTCCCCGGAGCCGATACCACCATATATATATGTGACGCCTACGTGTATATGTATGGTGGCTATACATATATATATTTGGTGGCTATATATATAAAAATATGGCGGATATATATATGGAGCTATATATATATGGAAGCTCTATATATATGTGTATATGCATATATAGCCTCGGCAGAGGCTAAAGAGATTTCCTGCTGAAATACCCTGGCAATGAAGGACCGGACCAAGCGGCTCGGGTGTATTGATCCGCCGTGCTCCGACTGTCACCGTTTCTCCCTTCCCGTTTCCCCCCTGGGACATTTCCCGGCGCTGTTCCGGCCGTGGCCGCACAGCCCTGAACCGTTGGCTGAGCACATTACCGGTTAGCGGAGAAACCCGAGAGAAAACGGGAAACGTCTCGAAATTCCATTTTTTCCCTTTTTTCCTTTTTTTCCTTTTTTTTTTCTTTTTTAATCTTGGCAATTAAACGCCGAGTGCCCAAATCGGATTACAGAGATTGTGCTTTAAACCTTTCAAGAGTAAACACCCATCTGCAATGGGACAAATGCATCTGAAAGCACCGTCCTAATGGAGTTGAAACAAAACAAAGCCGGACCATTAATATTGGTGGGATGTTTGAGAAAGAGAACAAAACTAATGCATGACTTGTGGAGATCTTTTGGTTTGATGTTCTGAGATTGCAGATTGCAAATCTAACCTTAATTTGCTATGAGGGCCTTCCTTTAAAATGTCTAGGAGCCATAATTAAAACTATTACCCTCATTTTCAGGAAATTCCTGTCTGGAAGCACCTTCCGAGGAGTATATTACAGGGTTTGAACATGTTGGCTTTCGTTTCCTATTTATACGGGCTTCTTTTTATTATTGTTATTTTTTAAAATAGACTCCTCTATCCATTCCTCCCCCTCCCGAAATTTCCATCCTCGAGGCCGGTGTTTAATAGCAGTTGAGCCATTTCTGAGCCGAGAAGGGAGGCCCGAATCGCTGCTCCCTTTTGTCCTCCCTAGGTCCCGGCGGAGGGCGCGCAGCCTCCGCGGGGCTGGGCGCAGGGAACCGCGAGGCTCCTGTGTCCTCAGGGAGGCCGGAGGCGATGGTTTCATGGGAGAAAGCCCGGAACACTGGGAGGGATGCAGCAGGAGAAGCTCGCAGGCCAGGGCCAGCCGGCAGGCAGGAAGATGCTGGATTTTAACCTGGAAAAAAGAATTTTGGGAATGCCCGGCTTCAATCGCGGGAGGATCTAACGCTTTCCAAGAGCTAAAAAAAGAATAAATATAAGAGAAAGCCTGGACCAGGTTTTTGCATTAAGCACCAGGAGCGGCCCCGCTTCTCTGTTCCCTACTCAGGGCTGTAAATCCCAGAAGATGGAAGGGCAGAGGCTGAATCTACGGGCTATGCAGGAATTGATTTTTTTTCTCCCCCAAACCCAAACAGACTAATCCAATCCCTCTTTTTATGATCTCTAACAAGGGGCTTTTATTACACAGCATTAGCGTTTGGTGTAGCCGGGGCCAGCCGGCCCTGACCGGAGCGGGGAGAGGGGGGACCGGGCACCCTCCGGGACCGGCTGCTGCGCGCATCCCGCGGAGCGCAGAGGGATGCGCGCAGAGTCCGCTGTGCTAGCAGCACCCCGCGGAGCTGGACTTTCGTCCTGCGGGGTTGGGGGGATGCAGGGAGAGGGACATCATCTCCCTTCTCATCCCGGGGTGGGAAGTGTGTTGCCCTCGGCTGCCTGCGCTCTGACCGTGCCGTGTCGGTGCCGTTCCTCTCCCGCAGGTCTGGTTCAAGAACCGCCGAGCCAAGTGGAGAAAGCGGGAGCGGAACCAGCAGATGGACCTGTGCAAGAACGGTTACGTGCCGCAGTTCAGCGGGCTGATGCAGCCCTACGACGACATGTACGCCGGGTACCCCTACAACAACTGGGCCACCAAAAGCCTCACCCCGGCGCCGCTCTCCACCAAGAGCTTCACCTTCTTTAACTCCATGAGCCCCCTCTCCTCCCAGTCCATGTTCTCGGCTCCCAGCAGCATCCCCTCCATGAACATGCCCTCCGGTATGGGCCACTCGGCCGTGCCGGGCATGGCCAACTCCGGCCTCAACAACATCAACAACATCAGCGGGTCCTCGCTCAACTCGGCTATGTCCTCCCCGGCCTGCCCCTACGGGCCACCGGGCTCGCCCTACAGCGTCTATCGGGACACTTGCAACTCCAGCTTAGCCAGCCTCAGACTGAAATCAAAGCAGCACTCCAGCTTCGGCTACAGCAGTTTGCAAAGCCCCGGCTCTAGTCTAAACGCCTGTCAGTACAACAGTTGACGGACTTGACACAAACCACCTCCGACAAAACATCGCCGACAAAGCAAAGCAGAAGCAAAGCGACGTTTAACGGAAAAGGAAAAAAAAAAAAAAAAAAGAAATATATAAATATTAAAACCCGATGATGATTAAAAAGAAAAACCCGAGCAAGTGAGAGAGGAAAAAACCAAACCAAACAAACCAAAACGCCACCAAAAATAAACCCCAAAAAGCTCCGCGGACTTCGACTGTCTAGATAAAAATACTAATGCAAACCAACGATGCAACCAGTAGAGCGCTTAACTAAAAAGAAATACTAAATAAAAATAAACCATCAAAAGCCGTAAACGGACCAGAAAACTTTTGCAAGAGACACCGAAATCTGGTACATGGATGAGTTGCAATTTTTTTTTCTCTGGATTATGCGGGTTGTATGTGTTTACTTGAACTTGCACAGGAGTTGGTAAGGCGGCCGCTTCCCCGCGGGGAGGGCGGCGAGGGAGGGTGGGAATGAGGGAGGGAAGAAGGGAGGGAAAAGGGAAGGAGGGAGGAAGGGAGGGAGGGAGACGCCTCGGTGGTAAGAACTTGTGGGACGGTTCTTGGCCGCTTTTCGCCCGGGCAGAGTTTGGTTAATGTTTACCACTGAGAACCAGAATCACACTCGGAAAATACAAAAAAAAAAAAAAAGGGGGGAGGGGAGAAGAAAAAAACCCTATAATTAGCAGAATAGGTTCTGCAGGAAAAAATGTTAAAATATTAGGTATGAAACTATTAAAAATAATAATGACAAGGGTCAACCACTTATATAAGGTTATATTTATATCTACCGTTGCATTGTGCCGGATCATTGTCCTTGGCCGTTGAATAAACTGTTTTTAAAATGCATGATTCTTGATGTTTTTTCTTTAGTTGGAAGCTATAATCCAGTCATTCCTGATTCTAAGCAGCTCAAGGTTCCTACCTCTTCATCCTTTCCAAAAGACTGCAGTATCCCCGGTTGTGAGAGAGCACAGAAACCCTCCAGCGAGGCGAAAACTGTTCAGCATCTTCCCCATCCAAAGTCTTATCCTGATAATGAAATTATCATTCATCTTTATTGAAACGCAGGGGTTATTTTTCTCTTAAAAAAAAAAAACCTAAAACACCAAAATCCCTTTTAGAGAGTCTAGGGGGAAAAAAAGAGACGAAAAATGGTCTGTAATGAAGTGAAGCCAGATACTGCATCTCTGCTAAAGAAACAGCGAGCCTCGGCGTCCGGAAAGGTTGTTTAGCAAAGCTGAAAGCGTTCCTTGCTTTTCTAACTGTGAGGAAAAACAAGGAACAAAAAACCCCCCCCGATCTTAAGGTGTTATTATCTTAAGGTGTTATTATGTAAATGTAGATACTTTCAAGATGTTGGTAAAAGGTGTGCTTGTTGGCAAAAAAAGAAAACAAACAAAAAAAAAGAAATTATAAATATGATCTTTATTAATACTCATACAAAGCGCATATGAAGTGTTATTGCAGGCATATTTGTTGCTTATTTTCTTTTTGTCGATACTTATTACCTGTAGATAACAAAGAAACATCAAATGCACCCGGTATTTCTTTCCCAGTGTATTTCACACCTGTGGTAAACGTTACGCTGGATGTTTCACTTATGCTGTTGTGGATAAGGATGCGGTATATATATTGTTTTATAAGTTATGTTTTGTGATTTTAATTCCTTTTTTTTTTTTTTTTTTTTTCCAAGAGTAAGAGCATGGGAATAAAAGAGAAAAAAAAAAAGTTAACAAGAAAAATACAAAATCGAAACGAAATCTAGAAATGCCTTTAATGTTCTTTTCTGGCTGTGTGTAAGAGATCGATTAAACAAGAAGAACAGCAGCTTCCCCCATCCCAACTGCCCCATAGGGGTAATTTGGGGGGATCCCACCGCTTCCCCGCGGGAATTGCGCCGTTGTCCCGCTCCCTCCTTGCGGCTTGGGGAAGGGGGACCCGGTCCCGAGGGCAGCCCCGGCTCTGGAATTAACCCCCCGTTAATTTGGTGTCAGACCGATCCCGGCGGTGGCGGGTGCGGCGGCCCCGCTTACCGCCCGGAACAACGCTCCGAGCCGCGGGCCGGGGTTTTCCCTCCCCGGAGGGTTCATTCTCGCACCCTGAAGTTCATCCTCGCACCCCGAGGCAGCCCCGGGACGGCTCCGTCCCTCCCGAACCGTTTGGCCCGTTTGGCCAAGTGCGTTTTTCTTTCGCTCCTCTAAATTCTCCGAGCTCCTGAATTTTAAAGGTTATTCGATTTATTTATTCCCCTCCTAAGCTTTTGCAAGCATAACGCCCCGTGATTTCATTCCTACTCCATTACTGCCGCGATGACCATCGATATTTTATCGAAAATACCATTTTTCCAACAAACGAATCCGTGAATTCCCGGCTCGAATCCGCCGACAGCCGCTTTCCTCCGCGGGGGACGAACCACTGCCGGGGCCGCTTCCTCGCGGCTCCAGCGCCGTGTTTGCGCGCCCGCGGATGTCCGGTCCCCCCCGGCAGTTTGTAGCTCTCTGCGCCGCTGGAGCCCCGGGGGGAGGCTTCAGCAGAGAGGAGCTGAGGCTCCGCAGCTACTTTGTCTCTTATTATAACTATGGGACTCTGCACCAGACCGGGAAAACGACCGGTTTTCCCGTCGTTTTCCGTCCGGGAGGGGATCTGCAAGCTTATTTTTGTCTGGATTTTCGGTGTTCATTTTCTCCTATTTCTGGAGGTAGCACTGCTAGTTTTAAATCACTGCAGTGCTCACGTTTAGCCAAACCATGCCGCAAGTTTCGGTTGTTGTCGGAGTCTTGAACCCCCTGAAATTCAGTCTGGGGGAAAGACCTGGGGAAAAGAGACACATCCCACATGGATTTCTGTGCCCGTGGCCATCACCAGTGTCCCCAGGAATGTACCAGGGAAAGCTGACCCGCTGCTGCTGGGTGAAATTTGGGCATCTTGACACATTTATGGCTGAGGGAAAGGAAAATTCCAAGGAGACACTGAGCAGAAAGCAGCTCCTACACCTTCCCTGCGCGCTTTTACAGATGCCCTGCTTCCAGCAGTCTTTAGGTCTCCCCTGCAATGATTAGAGCTGATATTATTTGAGGGCTTGGTAAGTTTGAAGCATGACTTAGAACCGCCTTGCCCAAGCTTCCTTAGGGATATGCCCTTGGATGTCCCTAGGTGTGTGCTCATGCTGGGGGCAGCTGAGGGGAGCTGTCATTTAGTGGTGTCTTCGCTCCCAGTGTCCCCAAGGAGGAGTCCCACGTATAACTTGGCTCTCCCCATCATTTCAACTCCCCTTGCCACTTCCTGGTTGATGGGTGTTTCCACACACAGAGGCGATGGATTCTCATCCCTCACCCTGCACATTCCTTCAAGTGGTTTCCAGTGCATGAAGCTCAAACAGGGATTTCTGGAAGCTGTGTTGCTTCAACCTAGCTCCAGGCTGGTGGGTGCTGCAGTGGGTGCTGCAGAGACCCCCAAACTCCTGCCCACAGATTGCAGCCTTACCTTTGTTAAGGCAAGCAGAAAGCCAGAGAAATACCCAAATCAACTCTTCCATTTATTCTGGGCATCCTGGCTTTCCTATTAGTTTTCCAAGGCAAAGCTCCTGGGGAGAAGTTTGTTTGGGTTTGTTTGGGAATGCTATAAGGTCCTGAAAGGTCCCAAATGACCAACCCAGGAATTGCTGCACAGTGGAGGCTCCTATTGCACCAGCCCAGATGAAGTTCACAAAGACTTTATGCCTCAGACTGCGCTGTTTCGTTCGAGATTAAATGTCTTCTAATAAAAAGCTGTGGTCAGTTTAACTCCAAACTGCATACTTTTCTTTATCTGTGGCCTGGAACTCAGCAAACTATGCAAAGTCCCATTTAAATTAATGGGATGCTTCAGTACTGATTTTAATGGGGTTTTGTATAATAAAAATAACACTTAGAAATGCCCTAACATTTTGTTGCAAACTTGCAACAAAAGTCGCTGGAACTGGGATAATAAAAATACAAGCTTTACATGAAACCTATGAAGGGTTTGTCATTAACTTCAATGGCACGTTTTCAGGCCTTATTATTTTAGTATACCCCTTCTATAAGTAAAGAATTACTTATATATCAATTAAACAAGAATTCATGATACCTTTTCTGTTCCAGCCTTGCAGCTTGTATGTTAAAACTTAGTTTGATATTACCAAACCAGCCAAGATATTTGGACTCATAAACTAGCCTGTATGCAAGAACTGAGAACAAGTAAAAATAAGAAACTCCACATTGTTTATGCTTAGAGTTTGCCCATCAAACAAAGCGAAGTTATTACTTCTCAAACCAAAAATGCTTCACATCCCTCCTTTAATCTATCCAGGAGAACAGTTTTCTGCTCACCCTCCTAGAAAACAGTAAAAAACCTCCTTCAAAGCGAAATATGTTTTAATTAACAGAGCTGCAAAATAAAATCCACAGCTATGCAACGAGCCTCCTCTGCAGCTCACCATTGTGCAAACCGCTCGGGCAAGCTGCTCTGATTAACAAGCTACAGGCTACGCTCTGCTCCAAACTGATTAAGCTGGAGGGCTGCAGGCAGATTTCCTATCAAAACCCGTTTCAATGGGAGCCAGCCTTTTCTTTTGAGCTGGAGTTTTTCTTGAAACAGGAAAAAAATCATTTGTTTATCCCCAGCTCCGATTGCTCTAATGAAGAAAGCACATGCACAACGTTTTTATTTACCAAAAAGTTCCCAACAAGTAAAGATTCCCAATAGGAAACAAGAAAAACACAACACGTGTGTTTGATTTTTTTCCCCCCTTCTTCACCCAAGTAATTTCTTGCACAAAAAACCCCAGGTAACAAAGTTCAGTCTCTGCCAGAGATGAGGAAATTTGCTCACAAATCTTCCCGGGAGATCAGTGGAGCCTGTGCCCACAGGCGAACCCCACTGATGTAAACGAGGAGCCCAGAACCAGCTCCTGTTTGATGCAGCTCTACAACCCATGGCAGCAAGCAATGCCTCCCCACAACAGGTCAACCAGCTCTGTGTCCAGGTTGCCCTTCCAGCCTCACACAGCAGCTTCAGAGCCTCCTCCCAAATCTACATGTTAATATGCAATAAAGAACATTCTGATTTAGTCTGAGCTGGGACAAAGTAGCTGCTGTCCCCCAGGAGTGCAAAGCAATTTATTTTACAGGCTTCAAAGTGATACATGCCTGGGTACAGGAGATTAGCAGGGGGATTTTCAAAAGCCCTATGTGATTGAGGACCAGATCGAAAAAAAATGATGCAGTGAATCAGTCCTGGTGTGAATTTTCCTAGAAGTCAGTTAGGCACCTGGGATTTAAACACTAAGAGTGAGACTTTTAGAGGGATTTAGATGTCTGAAGATACAACTAAGTACACAGTGGGATCTTTAAAAGCACCCAGTACCTGTGTCTATTAGAGGTATCTGCTCTGGCTCCTTCTGAGGCTCTTCTAACTGCCTGTGTGAGAACCCAAATTCCTTCCAAAGGCTGGCTCTTGGCATTCGGGCGCCCTCAAAAATTCCCATTATCCCTCCACTCCCTTCTTTTCTCTTTCCCAGAAAGTCTAGAAGGAGAGTTCCCTCATTTTAGAGCTAATTCAGGAAAGCGCTTAAGCACACAAGGAAACTACCCAGGAAAATGCTTCTAGGCATGAGGTGAAGCCTTGGTCCCACATGTGGGGCTATAGTCCATGGATAACCACAGCACTGCTCGCACCCTACTGCTCCCACTCTACTTAAACCAGGAAACTCGAGTTGCTTAAAGTTAAGCATAAAGTTAAGCGAGATGAAGGAAGCATTTTGGAGAGTCATGCTCTCACAAGCCTGTCTTTGAAGTCAGGTCCTGAATTTAATCTTGTGCTCTCACAAAGCAAGACCCCACTCTTTAAACATTTACAGAGGCAGGTTTTGAACCTTTGAAAGCAAAGCTGGAAATGTAGGTGGGAAGGGTGGGGGCCAGCCCGTTCTCCCCTCCTCGGGAATGGGCTAACACAGGCAGCAGCCTCCCCTCCTCACACTGCCAAAGCCAGCAGCTTCCTGGAGCATCCCCTCTAACACAGCGGACACTGGCACTGGTACATCCCGCATAGGTCTCTGCCCACACCATCAGCTTGTTCCCTACAGCCAGGAGAATAAAATACCATGAGTCAGTGCAGATATGTGGAGCTGGAGGAAATCTCTTTATTGTTTATGACAGGGAAGCATGCTTATACCTCCTGCCCTGTGCTCACGGAGCTTGCTGAGATGGGTCTTGGTTCCTCTGCTGCCCCATGGACTGATGTGGTGGCACTGAACTGGTTTCGGCACAGACGTGTGCAACCCCTCTGCCTGGCACAGTACCAAAAAGGGCTGGATCCTGTCCCCCGAAAGCTCACCCTCTTACCTTAAGTGGCTTTGCATGTTTTACCTCTGCACACATCAGCCTACAGCTCCTTCCCAAGAACCCGTAACCCTGCTCCAGGCTGGCCCATCTGCCCCATACACCGACCCAGCTGTGCTGCCCTTTGTGATGATCATGGGACCACTCCCCTCGCTGTCCCCCATCTCGTTTCCAGAGCTTCAGGGAGAGCAGTGAGCAGCACTTACCCATGGCCTGTGGGTTAAAGCTCCCCAGGCTGGGGCTGGCACCTCCACTGGGCACTTTTGAAAGGGTCATAATACAAAAAAGGCAGAAACTGCCAATTCACAGTCCTGGCCACTTTCCTGACCTGAACCCCGTTACCTGTCCTCTCCATACATCTCAACAAGCTCTGACAGCATAAATACCTGTTCATTCCATGGCTCCACCGCTCTGTGTGTATTCACCTGCCTTACATCTCCTCCTTCCTCATTCCTTACCTGTCTATCCCATACAAATACCTGCCTACCTCCAGCCTGTTCCTCTATGGTGCAAGGTTAAGATTAAGTTACAGATAGAGTGAAGGCTTACTGCTTAGAGTTAGGGTCAGGGTTTGGTTAGGGTTCGGGTAGGGTTGAGATTGGATAGGGTTGGTTCAGCATTTAGGATTATGTTTGAGTTACAGCTGGGTTAGGGTGAGGCATGGGTTAAGTTTGGTTTAGGATTATGGTTAGTATCAGGGTCAGTGGGAGGTCTCAGCTTGTGTTAGGGTTAGTTATTGGGTGCAGAGTTTTAGGTGAGGTTAGCATTGTAGGTTAGTGCTATGTCCAGATGCTGTTGGGTTAGGGTTAGGTTTGGCTTAGTGCTGTGTTAGGATAAGATTTAAATTCAGGATTGGATTTGTGTCAGGATTTAGAATTAAGGTTACTTTTAAGGTTGGTTTGGGAATCACATCTAAGCCTTGATCATGTAATTTCTCTATGCTTATCTCTTATGCAAACAGATCTGTTCTCTTTCTGCCCATATGATGACTGCAGATCACTTAATTTTCTCTCCCACACAACCCTGTAGGTGTTTATACTTGCATTTCATAACACTTAGCAATCCATTTTCCCCATGTATTCTCATGTACCTGACCTCTTTGCCTGTTTTGCATACATTCGTGTCTCACACATCATCTATCTCACATCTACTAATCTCTCTCGTCCTTTCTTACAGCACTAATGTATTCACCGCTTCTGCTTTTGCCTGTTGTGCCTAAGACATCAATGCAACTAATGCCACAATTAATGATCATTTTTTTTGCAGTTTCTTTTATACGTAACTCATTAAGCTAATGCCTGTGAGTACTTACCTATCTGATCAATCAGATGCAAATTTTAATTTATCTGTCTGGATTTCCATAGCACAAGGTAAATGATATATTTTCATCTCTCTCCTTGTTCCATATTAATCTCTCAGCTCACTTGTACCCACTCTCATGAGCTTCCTGGTACTCACTCAACTGTATCTGCACCTACATCCTTCTTCATCAATCATCCTGTCCAGGATTTACTCCCCCATTTAACATCTCTCTAATTCGTACTTGATCATCAGGCTAATTTCTCAACACTCCCAGCTCATGAATACTCCTCTGTCTCTTTATCTACCCAATAGCTAGTCCAACCTGTTAGCTCACTAATTGTTCCAAGCTTGTTTTTTCAACATAATCTCTTCATTCTGTATGAATTTTATATGTAATCTACTTACTCCATGCCTGTTTTACCTGGCTCTTCCTTAAGCGCTTTTTTGCCTTTTCCCATATCTACTCTCTTGTCTGTGCACTTTATCTTTTTTCGTATGCATCTACCCAATACTTCCTTTGCTCTTCTATGTCTTATATATCACCTTTTTCACACTTCCCTGCCTTTGTATTTGCAGGGACTCTTGATGACTAGATACCCTCTTTATGGGTGCTACTCACCTATTCCTCTATTAACTACTCATTTATTAACTCCTTTATCTGTTCCTCCCTCTGTCCACATTCCCTAATAATCAATGCCCTGTCCACCCTATCAGCCCCTGTTTTCTGGCTGTATTATATATTCATGCATTTATTCCATGCTTCCAGCTATCTTTCCATCTCTTTACTCAGACAATACATGTTCTGTCTGCTCTAAACTTGTCCATCTCAATTTAATCTCTTTCACTTTTGGCCTTTAACTTATTAATCTGCTCTCTACAGATTTATCTAGTTGATATTTCTACTTAATACAAGCTCAGTTAATAACTCTTTATTCGATATATACCCATCTCTTCATCCACCCATCCATGCAATTCCTACTGACCTAACCCCAGAATATTCACAGTGTTTCTAGTGGATCACCTCCTCCTCGAGCCCATTTTCCTGTGGTAGATTTGGAAGTGCCACTGCTGCTCATGTCACTTCTATTTGATTTATGTAGCCCAGAATATCTCTACATATCTCTTTACCTAAACATGTTAATTAGCAGATATCAGTTCATGTCTTCATGTATTCCATGTCCTGATAAGTTTTCAATTATATCTGTACTTATCTACTTGCTACATATTACAGCTATATACTTAAAATACCTACTTGCAATATCCCACATTTCCATATTTTAATGTATCCAGGTACATTTACTCTGCTTAACTTCCCAGCCACCCAGCAGTTGCTTTACCCAATCCAGCTCTCTATCTTCCACATTTATCTGTTCCACACTCATTCAACAAACCTATATGTGATATACAGACACTTATTTGCTCATTTTAACATGGCTATCAGGCACCGGTTTGCTGCAATCCATCCCATGTGTATTTATCTGTTTGGCTAATTTCAGGCATAATTTAAGCTTTCTTTTCTTTCTTTTCTTTCTTTCCCTCTATAGTTATCCCATACCTAGCTCTACACTTTAAAATATTTCTATTTATGGTAAATCCAGCTAGCAACTCTCCTGTCCACATATTTATCCCATGGGTTCGCTATGCAGCCCGTCATCCACCTCATCCCTAGCTCCACTACCCAGCCAGCTCCTACATAAACTTTCCACCCACCCAGATGGGACTTGCTCTAACACAACACATCCCACGTCTAATCTACTTATCCTGATGTGTATCACAACCACACTTACCACACCAAGCCCCTGGCTACACTGTCTAATCCATGACAAATACACATGCTTTTTCTCCACCATCAATTCTTCTGTATTAGTATCAAATTATCCACCCTCTACATAGGGTGCCTGCCCATGTAATGATGTCACTCATACTAATTCATCCCTGTCTACCTGTGTATCTCTACACATCATTTCTGTGTGTTTTATCTCAACTGTCCATTGGTTTACACCATAAAATCCAGCAACCAACACATGGGGCCATTTGATCTGGGTGCCCAACGTACTGCCCCCTGTTACACAAGATGCAATTCAAAGTAACTTCAGTAATGATGCTTTTGTCACTCTCAGTGGCCCAGCCCTGTGTCAGACAAACGGATACAGGGATGCAGGGAGAAAAAATGGATACTATCTGAGTAAATGTCATGTAATCCCACCTGTCTCAAAGCAGAAAGAACAACTAGTTGCAAACAAGAAGTTTGTCCTGACATGGTGAGAGGGTCAAGACCAATATGCCAGCAATATGAAGAAAAGTGGACATTGGGAACAGACAAAATCATCATCTCTACATCTGTGAAATGCATAATTTTCATGGTGTGGGACCAATTTCCAACTTCAAATACCCACATGGTTGTGGCAGTGGTGTTATGTAGGTACATCTTGTGTCATCAGCTCTATCAGGGTAAAAGAAGTGATATCAGAGCTTCTCACCTGAGCTTTCCACTCTCTCTTTATAAGTTTGATTTCCTGGTTTCTTTTGGTACTCCAAATCTTTCCCTATCAGGCAAATCTACAGATGCCTGCAGCTGTTCCTAGGGGACTTTTTCTACAGTGTCGAATAGAACCCCTCCCTCTTCTCAATCTCAACCATCATTTTTTCCCTTCTGCTCAGCTTCCGGACCCTGACCTGGGTTCAGACAAGAGCCTTACAGGGCCAGCTTTAACAGCTGAATTGGGGAAAACCTTTGAAGCCCTGAGTTTGAAAGCATTCAGACCCAGGAGTTTGGAATATCAGGATGCTGAGCTGTGAGATTTGGGTTTGAATGCTTCACTATTATTTTATCTATTCTCAATTATTCTCCAAAACTAAACCAGGATAATTTGATGTGAAAAGAATTTGGGGATCAGTGAACCATCAGGTGGCAAAGCCAGACAAGGCAAGACTGGAAGAGCATGGAATTGTGGAGCAGGGTGGACCCAAGGACGGGGATGCTCTGGGAGCCTTTGCTGAGCCCTTGCAAGCCGCACACGTGGCAGGGGCTGGGGGAGAGGAGGGCAGGAGTCAGGAAACTCTTGGGAAAGTGTCATAAATACCTCTTGGTGTTCCCTGAGATAGCAGAGCTCTTACATGCGCTGCGGGCCACAATCACCCGCCCCTGTGAGAAACTGTTTGTCTTGGTCTTTGCATTAGGTAAATGCCCAACCCAAATTCACTGATAAAAGCAGACACCGAAGGAAAAAAAAAAAAGACATAAAAAACAACCCAGAGACAAGGTCTCCTTGGGCCCCCAATCAAGAACAAAAAAGGCAGCAACCAGACAGCCATTTAGTGAGCATCTCAAAGCTATCTCCCGTCTGCTGGAGGGGCTTTAAAGGCATCAGATTTGTGTGTTTGGCTCAAGCCAAGTGAATTGTAGTCTAAAGCTTTGCCTTGAATTCAAGGCTGTGTTTACCGCAGGGAGGGCGAGGGGAAGGAGGTAACCCCAAAGCCCTCCCTCCTCCTCTTCCCCCACCCTGCAAGCCCCAGGCTTGAAACTTGATTTACAAAAAAAAAAGACAAGATTGAATTTCAGTTTGCAGGATTAGGGAGATGACTTTTAGGGGCTGCTTGTTGGAAAAAAAAGGAAAGCAAAGCAGCTGGGAGGGATTAGGCTGAGCTGGCGTCTGCACTTTCAACTGATTCAATTTTGCTCCACAAGACATTGTATCTGAGCCTTTCTGGAGACTATTCAAAGCAAATCATTTTCATTTTACCATTTGGTAAGTGATCAGAGTCTATTTTTAGTGTCTTGGAAGCGTCGGGGTTTTTCTCTCTCTCCTTCTCTTTTCTTCTCTTCTTCTCTTTCCCCCCCACTTCCCTCTCTCTATTTTCTTCCACAATTGAATATCTGCATTTGGGGTATCAAGAACAGGCATGTTTGGAGGGAATGTTTACCACAGCCAGCAGCTTCAACTTATGTTATGCCTTGCTTCAAGAAGAAAAGGCACCAGACAGAGGCTGTTGCTGGCAGGGCTGTCAAGCCGTTCTCTCAGAAAGCCTCCCAGAGCCCAGGCTCTGCACCAGTTTGGGTTGTTTTCAGGTGATTCCTCATGATTTTGGCAAATCCAGCTGGTTTCATGTGGGTCCCAGGGCTGTGAGCAGAGCTGGGCTCCCCGTGTGTCAGGCAAGGAGGGCAGGGGGGGATTGGGATGCAGCCAAGTGTCCAGGGTGATGTTTTTCCAGCTGATCCAAAGGTTAATTTGGCAACTCAGTGACGTTTTGCAAAATCTTTGTTATCTTTGCTACACTTTTCGTTGAAAAAAAGACCAACCCAACCCAGAAATCAGAAAACCTTTTTGAAAATAAGAAAAGGAAGAAAAAACCACTCTGTGTGTGTGTGTGTTTTCCCTTCCAGTTTAAATGTATTTTCCCTGTTTTGCTTTTTCTTAGTTTCACTTTACTGAAAATTGAAGGCTCTGGAAGGTGTTTCTTTCTTTCTCTTTCTTTTCTTATCTTTCTTGGAGCTGTTTGGTCTGCTACATCGCTCTACAAACTGAAACCCCTCTACAGAAGGCTGGGTGAGCGTCTCACAGCATCATCCTCTGGTGCTCCACAGCCACAGCAGTTTCCTTAGACTTTGGGGAGGACAAGAGGCTGCGAGACCCTCACCCAAAGTACTGCTTGAGCAAAGCAATGGTTAAAAACATTTTTCTTGCTGGCCTTGCCACAGATTAATTGTGCACCTTTAGGGCAAGTTATTTATTCTCTTTGCATCTTCTCTCGCATATAACGCCTGTAGCAGGGAACAGAAAATGATAAACAGGGCGTTTTCCACCCCAGACTACTGCAAAATATCAGTTTGCTCGGGGAGCACTAGTGCTTTCCTCTGTTCCCTAACCGAGAGATGACAGATAACCGATGTGATATCAAACAGTGCATTTCCAAATCAAAAAGCCTACCCCTGGATGAGACTCCTTGAAGATTAATCATAGAATCATAGAATCATATAATATTTTTCCTTCTTCTATTATATTCTTCAAGAGGCGGTTTTTCTATTAGCAACGTCTATAACGTGCTTGCTTTGTGTAGCAGAGCGCAGATTGCATCCCAAATGAATTGGGTGAGTTTAATCAGTTTAGTTTCTCTGTAAAATGTGGGTAAGGCATTGTCAGTCCCTGATGGGCACCCCTTGAGTGGTGTGAGGTGGATCAGAGGAATGCTGGAAGCAGCCCCCCAGGGATCACCAGCCCTTTAGAAGCACAGGGCCGCTCACCATGAGCACTTACACTGGCAGGATGCAGCTTAAAAGGATGGAGTAAAGCAACAAGGAGGAATGTAATTAAATACTGCCTCTGTGCTGGGGGGAGCACAGAGTGGGAAGTCCTAATGGCACCGGATCCAGAAATGAAGCCATGGGTAAAGCGGGGACACTGGCAGGGAGACAACCCCCTGCTATGAGAAGGACCTTTAGGAAAGTTTGGTGAGATGGATCAGCTAGTCCTTAGAAACAAGGAAAAAGCCTCCCCTGCCTTGTCTTTGCTGCCCTGGGCTGAGCCTGTAGCCTTGAGCCTGTAGCCTGGCTGGGTTTTAAACCAAAGCAATCCCCTGACCCCGCAGAGCCAGGCAGCAAGAGCTGTTAGCTATTGTAATAGCAACAATTATTTATTCACAAGCTGCAGCAAAAAAGAATCTGCAAGCAGGGGGAGAGAAGGGGGGACAAAACACAACCTGATCTTGTAAAAGAGAGCCTTAAAACATACCATACATGAAGGTTCTTGCACAAGCTTTTATCAGTCTGCAGTCAGAAGAGGAGAATGCAATAAGCACGTGGCACACAGGGAACTGGGGGTAGGAGGGTCTCTTCTAATAAAAAAGAATGGGTCTGAACAAAGAAAAAGGTTCTGCTAAACTGATGGTGGCAGATGGCATCAGCCCCACCATGTTCCCCTTCAATTGCGGGAAAATATAGTAAAGCAATTTAATGAAAACGCTTAAATAAGCAAACAGTGCAGTTAATTGAACCCATATGCATTAGGAAGGAAATCTAAAGTATACTGATTCATTAAGTTTTATATAACTGTAAACCCCCAGAACCTAAGACAGAGTAAGAAGCCATGATGAAGTGCCAACTAGAAGGGGACCTTCTACCCAGCTTCACTTCGATCTGTTTTGTTATGACAAGAACAAGTGGTTTTAACAAGTACACCATAAATCAGGAGCGCGCACTCCAGCTTGGAGTCTTCCAGGTACAAAACTGTGCTGCAAACTCACATTCCTTCTCTTGTGGTAGGGGTTTTTTCCTACTTTCCAAGACAGAAATAACTGGAACTTGGATACTGCCATCTGCAAAGAAAATAAGCAGTGAAGAGCTGGTCCTTGAGCTCTTTATTGATTTTTTAATTCAAGGAAACTTAGCACAGTATCTAGATGATGCTCCCTGCCTAACTGAAGGCCACAAGTCCATCACGCTTGGCTTAAAACAATCTTTGGTTGTAAGAAGGGCAGGACTTCACCTACAGATCAGGAAACCTTTGGAGATGCTTGGTTCAGGATTGGCTTTGTGTGATTTGGGTCTGGAGGTACCGACTTTGGTTCCTGCTCTCACTAAGATCTCCCCGACTCATGAAATAAGATTTGTCCAGTTTTCAGAGAAATCTGGTTCACTGCACAAAAAAGACAACAAGTGACAATGAATTGATCCCAAGCCACATAAACAGCTGAGAGTTGGGCTTTGGGGTTTCCAGTGATGCTGATTCAAAATGCCATTCCAGTGCCCAGAATGAGAAGACCTTCATCCTCAGTAACTTCAGTCTGAAATGAAGGTGAAGCCAAGAAGAAGAGTCTCAAGCTAATTGAAAGAGCACCTCAGAGCATCCAGGCTGGTTCAGGAGGTTATCAGTAACCCGTGAAGACATCAGGACCTTTCCCATTCATCTTCACCTGCTGATATGCACAACTCAGTGGATGAGGATGTAACAACAGGAGAAAAAGCTACGAAAGCAAAAGATTGCAACATGAAGTTTTCATGCATAAAGGTTGACCAGGGAGGTTAAATCATTGTATAGTGCACTTCTTGGTGCTTCGGTGTAAAACAAACCCAAGCACCTAAAGATAAGCACAAAGAAAGCAAGCATCATTTATGAACACGCAAAATACCATGGAAAAATAGCTTGATTTAAAAAACAATAAAAATAAAGACACAAAAGACTTCTAGGTGGGATCTTCATAGAGACTTACAAGTATGATGGTTTCTTGGGCTTTCCAGCAGTGACCCCATGGGCATTGTGGCATGGGGCTCCCAAGGGCTGGGGAGACATGGGGGCACAAAGGTGCATAGGATGGCCTGACCTTGCTGCCCAGAGTGCTTCAGCCCTGCTGTAAAATAGCTGCAGCCACTGTCTGAACGGAGAAGGAATGCGGGTAGGTGAATACAGCAGCCCCTGTTTGAATTTCCTGGATGTCAGGCACGGTTAATGTTAGGGAGACAGAGGGAGAGCTGAAGTATTGGCCCCAATTCAACAAAGCACTTAAGCACAAGCTTAACTGTAAGTACGTACTTAAGTCCCTCCTTATATAGCAGAACATATGTTAACGCCTCGCTGAAGCCTGTGTTAAGTGCATGCTTAAAGTTAAGCGTCTGCTTAAGAGCTTTGTTGAATCAGGGCTGTTGTTTACTTCTAACGATTGATGTCCCCTGGAATACCCACATTTCTGGTTGCAAACCTGATGTCTCTGTTTTCTCTTAATGTTATTAATAGAGTCATTCCTTAAAAAATACACAGTGACAAATCTGCCATCGCTATGTTCACGAGTGACCAGCAAGTCCTGAGCATGTCCATAGAGATTCTCACGCTTTCCAGTACTTCCATTCTATTTTAGGGAGTTTAAGGGGAAGCAACAGGGTTACAAACCGATGTGGAGTCACCAGAAACAGAAATAATACGAATTTAGCTTGATTAGAATTGTGAAGTCTTGAATAATCAGAGATTACTTTAATATGAACTTGTAAATGACATATTATTAATGCAAATGTGTATATGTAAATGACATAAACACTAAATTGTTCCTATTAATAGAAAACCTATGTCAGGAAATCCTGAACTATGGAAGGTTATTGGAATATGGCTTAACTCCACCATTAGGAGGGACATCTTAGGGAAATGAAGGTAATTCACAGTTTGGGTTCTTTTCAAAGATACACACTGCCAAGAGGATGAAACCCCATAGAAATTGCTCTTCTTGTTAAAATTCACTGCCTTATGTCTGGGAAAGCGCTGTTGGGATGCTCTCAAGGGCTACCAAGGCACAGAACAACAATTTGTGCCTCTACACATCTTTTATTATTAATCTACTTTTGCCTGGTTGTTGGGCATCTCTCCCACACCTTGCTCTCCTTCAGAATCAAGGCTGCTCGCTCCATCACTCCAGGTGGGTGCTGGCATCCCTGTGGAGGTCCCAGGGTGGACTTGGGAACCCATTGAGATCCCATGGCGTCTCAGGAGGGATGAGCATCCGTCCCAGCATGGTTTCACTGCCCGGGGCTCGGGTCTGTCGCCAGCCTTCCTGGCCCTGCCGGGCAGTTTCCCAGCAATGCTGGAGACTTAGACCACAATAGAAGGAAATCACTAAAGCTGAATTGCTCCGAGTAAGTCCTCAGCAGGGTTTGACTGGTAAATATTTAACAAGGAGAACTCCCTATCCTCTCCTGGTACATATTAAACTAATACATTTATTTTAACAAGGGAAATGGTTTCCCCAAGCTCCTGCTCAATTTGAGCCCCTGACTTGTACAAAGCCTCAGTAAGGTAGGCTTCCTGGGGTTCAGTAATTCACTGGGGCTAAACGAGAGATGGCTCTGAGCCATGAACTTGGAGTCTGGAGGCAACAGGACCTCCCCAAGTTTGGGGAGAGCTTGGCGCTTGGGTTTCCATTCCCACCTGCCTCCAGACTGGTCTGATACCCAGCTCAGGACATCCCTGCCATTGCGAGGTTCTGACTGCTTCAGCCATCCCATGGAGCCAGGTTGGCTGTAACCCATCACAGATTCCATGCACTGGAAGCAGTTCACATACCAGATCCTCCCCACAGATGCTTTGTGAAGCGCAGCTCCACCAGCATCCATCCCATGCTCCCTTGGGTCCCCAGCCCTTCCTGCTGCCTCTCTTCCTGTGCTCAGATGGAGCTGGGTGTCACGGGCAAGGGCATGATGCTGGGAAAGCGAGAAGCTCCCATCCCTTCTCCTTAGGCTGAGGTTTTATCCCTCCTTGGATCTGCTCTTTGCTCCATTGGATAGATCAGAGGGGGACTGGCAAAACCTGACAGAAAAAGCGCTTTCGATACAGAAAGTCCTCCAAGATGGCCAAACCCAGTTATCCTCAGGAAATCCTGCTGATCCATCTCCTGATGCTTTCCAACCTAAATAGGACACACTCACACCTGTAGCCCCATACCTGGGGGTTCAGTGCTCCCTAGAACCTTCCTGCATGAGTTGGGGCTCTATCCCACTGCCAGGACCGGCTGCATCACCCTGTGTTTGGAGCAGGATGGTGGCTGCCAGGCAAACATCACCTCTGCAAGACATGCCCTGAATGGCTCCTGGGATACATCACCAGTGCCAGGGCTCACCCTCTTCACCCACAGACACCCACGAACTGAATGTCTGCTTTCCCTGCCACCGCACTGCCATCACTGGTGGCTCCAGGGACAGCCCTATCCCTGCTCCTGGTGCTGCCTGCGTGCCATGCCAGCCGGCAGAATGTGAAGCTGCTGGAGCCTCTCTTGCTCCCTCATCAATGGCTTTCAAGACTCGCACTCAAGGAAATAAAAAGCTCTGAAAGCAAACTCCCAGCTTTGCATCTTTGCTCCAAGCCATCCCATGACTCCAGCACTTCCACTCTGACTCACGGGCGAAAGGGCAGGTTTGAACAACTGTGGCTGCCTCTGCCAAGGCAAATATGACTCCTGGCATCACAGCCCAAAAGTCTCTGGGAAACTTTCCTTGCTCCGCTTACCCCGGTTGCGGTGCACGTGAGCAGCCGGGGGTGATGCGCGGCATTCCCAGGGGAGGTGCGCGCTTGTAGGTGGAAATGGCAGATGGATGCGAGACCTTGCTGCGTTGGGAAGAGCTCCCTGGCACCACGAAACATCTTCTGCTCCACAGCCTGGAGAGCAGTGACTGCCTTGGCATCTCCCTCGGTGCATCACGTGTTGGGAGTGCTGAGAGATCCTTTCAGGTGATGTCTTGAGCATGAAAACATCCAGCAAAAACCTGCTTTGGCCTGAGCATCTGATGCTTTTCTCCTATCACCATGAACTGGCAACACATTTACCCTTCAGAACCACCAAAAACTAACCTGTGAAGTGTCTCTCCAGGTATCTCTTCCCCAAGTCTTCCAGCCTGCCTGCAGTTCTTCACTGTATTTCCTAAACTTCCCTCTTGAAAGGGTTGAGGAGAAACAAGGAAAACAAATGTTTTCCTCGCCCTCACAAGTAAGCAGGAAGTCCATCCCTGTCCCCATCCCCACCTATCCCAGCCCACAGGCGGTAGGGTCTCGTCAGGCCAACAGAACTGCACAGACATCTGGTCAGAAGTGCCCAATTTTGGTGCAAAATGGAAAACTGGATGGAAAACATCTCTACAGCCAGCTTCTGCGCTGGTTGGAGACACTGTGGTGCATCCTAGCACAGTGGTCCACAGTTGCTTTTTCCCCATGTGTTGTCTCATATGTCAGGTTCCAAAACTCTCTGATCGATCCTCTTCCTGCACCAGCATCAGTCCAGAATAGCTTCATTTGGAATTAGCCCTGGTGCACAGGCATGCAAGAGAAGCATGGACTGAAGGATTGAGGGAATTATCCATATTCCCTACAGAAAGCCCATTTTCAGGCCTTTTCTTAATCTCCTTCCCACTGGACTCTGCACACCCTGAACTCAGGGAAGTTTCCACTGAGTTCAAACCCACTGCTGGGACAGGCGATGGGGATGGCTCCGGCTATCATGACTTTCATGTATCAGAGCATGATACTACCTATGAGCCTCATACCAAATACAGCACTCATCTGAAGATGACCTCTTGTGCAGGATGAGGCTGGACTCCACCCAATAGCACATTTTTGGAACAAATATTGAGCCTTTTTCAAGGAAGATCTCTCAGGGATGGGGTCATCTCACACAATCAAGGCTGTTCTCCCTGCTTGATTCATAGAGGAATGACTAAGCACATGAAGCATTCCTCAGCCTGTGTGTTACTCACAGATCTTTCATCCAATGCCTTCTCCCAACAGGAAAAGCTGTACTGAACCCAGTGATTGCAGAGAGAAGCCCCTTCTCCATCCCTGTCCCACTGTCGCATAACTATGTTGTACAGAGTTTGCACCCTTGGAGAAATATATGTCACGACAGCTCAAGGGAGTCCTCTAGAAATAACCAGTCTCATGTCCGTATGCAAAAGCCTCCAAACTTCTTAATTCTCCTAAATTAACTTTTCTCTTTTAAATACAATGTTTCACACATCACACATTTGTTTTTAGAATGTATCAGATTCAGTTAATGAGGTCAGATTAGTCCTACACTTGTTTCAGCTAGAGCTAGAGTGGTTGTAATAACAGCTATCCGGTCTCTAACACCAATATGCCTTTAAGCACCTCCATAATCTGTTGTGCAACGCTGACTTGCAAAGTAGGCAGGCAAATTGTGTGCTTATGCATTTTGTAATATTGGCACGCGGATGAGTACCACTGTGCATGGTAATCCCCAGGGATCACAGAGGTAATATTTTGAGTGGAGATCTAGTTCCATGGACTTAGTTCCCAACTATCATTTTCTCTATGATTTTCTTTGCTACTACAGCCATTGCTTCAAACTCAGCTGGCAAAGCATGGTGAAAGCAGATAACAGACAGTCAGTGCCATGACTATAGGGGACGATACCTCCTCCCTGGGTGCGTGTGAGCTGGCCATACTGGGAGGGAAGACCTGGAGCTTGTCACCCTCCAAACCAGGCTCCCAGGCACTTCCTGGGCTGTGTTACTGCTCGTGCAGGCTCCTGCCAACCTGCTAGGGCCCCACAGCAGCATCACAGCTCTGCATGTGGGAGTGCTGCAGTGTGGTGGGCATAGGCTGGAAAACAACAATGGCATGGGCGTCTCCAGAGAGCAGGTCAATGGGTGTCCAAAAACCAGCCATGGACACATGCATGCAGCGTATACACCAATATACATAGACAAGAAAGTTATGGTGGGCAAGGCTTTATACTAAATAGATAAAGTCCTATTAGGTTACAAGACAAAATCAACATCACTTTGGTTAGTAACTTAGGAAGTAATTAAGAGCAGTTTTACAGCTGCAAGATCCCGCTGTGCCATAGACCAGTAAAACCATGTCGGAATCTTCCAATAGATGTGCACGAGTATGAGTGTAATATGTGGGCCATGCTCGTGCCGCAGGTGTGTTGGTACCTGCTCATCCCACCTCCTCTGCACATCAGGGCACTGTAGGATGGGACCTGATTCCCATCTCATGTCTACCTGGTGCACATTCAGGCAGAACTCCACCTGCTTTGGAGGAGCACAGTCTGATCCACACAATGTCCAAACCAAAAATAAAGGGCCATGCTCCCAAAAAGCTGGACCAAATGTATGGAATTAGCTAGACAGAGGCTTTGCAGGTCAGCTTTGAGACTGTAGTGAAGGAGCAGTGCTTTGAGATAGAGTTTGCTCACTCCCCTATGATCTGACCACCCAACAGCTCCACGCTGAGCATCCAGAAATGGAGGAAACCAGCAAGAGCCAGATCCAGGCTTTGGGTTTTAGTAGTTCAACATCAGCAGAATGGACAGGAGGCTGTTTCCAAGATGCTAAAAGGAAACAGAGTGATGGGATCCACCAAGCTATTGGGTCCTCCAGCCCGGGGGGCCAGTGCTTGGCTAAACCAGCTCCAGGGGCTCAAGAGCCAGCTCGTGTTCCCAGACCAAGGCAACGTTTTTGCCACGCCAGTTTAAATCATTAATAATTGTCTCTCCAAACCCCCACAAGCTCCAAATGCTATGTAAACACAAGTGAATTAAAATGATTTTTTTCCATCACTGTTTAAAATGTGTGATGCTTTTTCTAAACGGCCCCACAAGCAAAAGGCGGAGGGGGGAGAGTCTGAAACAGTTCCCTGGACTCCAGCCAGGTCCCAGCGAGTACTTTATATTTCACTTCAAGATAGTCAGAGCACAGAGGTTTAAGAGGCTTTGAACACAAACAGCGTTAGGTTAGTTAAGTCCTGCTTTGACCAGCGGCAAGCGCCGGAGACATAAACAGATTTCATTTGAACCAGGCTTAATGTAACTGGGTTTACAGAGTCACAGCTGATTTCAACATACATCAGAAGTGGTGTATATTTAGGGTGGCAGCGTGGTGTGATGGTGAGGGCAGTGACCAGCATAGGTGCCCCAGCACCAGCACTGAACCCCCATGCACCCCCCAGCATCCCCACCGCTCCTTTATCTGCAGAATGGAAAGAGCTGACCTACTTCACAGAGCAAACCTGGAATCAATTAATGTCTAGCCTGCATTTAGGAGAGGCAAAACACTATATAAACATTATGTATCATTTAGCTTCTGAGGAAAAGCCATCGCCTGACAAAAGGGGCCTCTCCTCTTTATTTTGTGAAGTCCGGTTTACACTGGTGCAACCCTCCTGGCTTTTTTGGCCTGGTTGTTATTTACACCAGCCTGAAGTGCAGGAGAAGCCAACTCCCAAAGTACGTTAATTTTCTTCATTAATACACAGGGGTCTGTTTGCTGTGAATCCCCATTTAATATTTGGCTGCTCTGTGAGTTTCCCCAGGACAAAGAGCAGCATCACACCGTGTGTGTTGGGCACCAGTGTTGGGCTGCTGGCACCTCCCAAAAACACTGGTCAAAGGGGTGCTTCACACTGCCCAGCCTGGCCAAAGAGGTTGAGCAACCTCCCAACACATTCAGACTATGCAGGCAGCATTTCTGGAGGGGTGAACAGTGTGGGAATGGCTGGGGCAATGTCAGTACCCCACATTCCACTAGTTTTCCATCTCACTGGACCATACCCTGTGTAACTGTTGGAGAAAACCAGGTTTTCATCTTGTCTCTCCACTAAAGGGTCACATCATGTATTAAAGCGCCACATGTGTTTCCATTATGTTGGGAAGTTTTAGGAAGTATCCCTCATAAACCACAGAATTGTTACAAATGAAAAGAAGAAAAACAAATTGAGCAGGAGCTCGTGTTGTTGGTTTCTCCCCAGCCCTTTTACAAGGAGCTCCTGTTAGCAGCAGCTGGCTTGGTGGAGGCTTTGGGGCACAGACCCACTGCAAACAGCAATCCAGGGCTGGCATTGAAAGGGGAATTTTGGAGAACCATGAGATGAGATCTCTGGAGTAGAGGCAGGCAGGGCTTTACTTAATCAACCCACCCCTCTCTGTGCTAATCCGCGTTGCCTGCACAACCAGGATGGGTCAGGGTGGATGATTCATCATCATCATCTCAGGCACATCAACCACCACCATCATGGTCACTGTGCCCAGGCTCTGGGGCTGCAGCTCTGTACCAGTACACCCTGTGCTGTGCAGAGGAACGTCTGCTGCTCTGCAGGTCTCCTCTTTCCTTCTCCAATTACCCAAAGCCATGTGGGTGTGTTTGCATTAAATCTGCCAGATGAACCCAAGCGGGTTACTCCAAGACGTTAACCAGCATCAGAGCGCAGAAATGAGCTGCTTCATTCAGAGATATCACAATCCATTTCCTTAGCATGGGTTTGCTCCAGCTCAGCAGCCGCTTCCCTATGCTGAAGTTGCTTGGTCTTAGAAAGAGGGAGCTGGCAGGGAGAGCATCGGGGGCCTGGGCTCTAGTCCCAGCCTTGCATCCACAATCATGATATCAGAGTGGCACAAAGTCTGTTTGATGTCATCCAGCAGCAATCTGAGATCTTCTCCTTGAGTGATTTTGAGCTGCGAAAAGGAACCCCAGGCTATTCACAAGGAGGTGACACTTGGGACTGTCACCCTGCAGACCTATCCATGGGCTCCACACTGGCCGTAGGCTGGAAACACGGTTGTCTGTGACCCTCATCCCCAATGCAGGCAGACATGCCAGGCAGTGCTGGAGTTCCAGGGCACTGTTGGGATGGGGATGCCTGTCCCAGGGCACTGTCGGGATGGGGATGCCTGTCCCAAGGGAGGCAGACCAGGATCTTGCAGCACCCACCCAAGCAGGCAGGTCCTTCAGCTCTGCAGGGACACCAACCCTTGCCCTTGGGACCCAAACCACTGACCCAAATTGGTCACCCAGTCTAATACTCGAATCAGTGATTCTGAACAAGAAAACTCAACCAAGCCATCCTGAACAGATTATTTTTAAATGACATTTGCTAAAAGCAAGAATGAGCAGAAGAGTTGGGGGAAACATGGAGTCACGTTGCTCTCATCATTTACATTTCAGTGACAGCTTTACTGCATCTATTTCAAGTCAGCTTTGCAGAAGCCCTTTATCAAGCAGTGCACAGCTCTCCTGCAGACGCGGCAGCGTGTGTTTCAAGCCTGTAGAAGCATTCTGGATACGTCATGTCAATGGGCTGTGAGAGCATGGAAAGGAGCATGACCTCCCTTGAGAGCCTGCAGAAAGCGTGTCCAAGCCATTTCTGGACAGGGTTCTTGGCTTGACATGATCTGAAAGGATTTCTTTTTAAACTTCTCTTTGAAGTTAAACAAACTCAGACAAAACACATCAAAACCAATTAAGAGGGTTTTCCCCACCTTTATAATGCTTTAACCACTATGTGCCATCATAATCTTTTCAGCTGCACGAGTGATGAGCCTACCAAGAAGGCAAATAGGATGTACAGCCTGGATTGTTATAAAAATAGGCAAGGAAGGCAAAGGTAATTTTTCCTCCGCCGAAGGTTCATCCACATCTTGTGCTGTTCAACAACATCTGACATTTGCAGCCAGTGCTATCCACCCACAGCCGACCACAGCCCACCTGCTCGAGCATGACTTGGTCGCTCATGTTCTTCCCCTGCTCTTTCAGGATCTCCTGTTTCTTGGCCCACGCAGCAGCCACCTTCAGTGCTTTGCAGTCCTTGTACTTCTGAGTTAAATCCTGCCAGTGCCAGGCAGCAGGGATGTGCGTGAGTCCTGGAGCTCACAGATGGTGGGTCGACAGAGCGGTCAAGGAGAGATACTGAAGATGAAGTTGCTCAGTGAGATAAACATAACTATGAACACGTGGCTGCTCGTAAACCCACAATGATCCATCTTGCGCTGTAAGCCTGTCCAAGCATCGACCTGCAAATGTATTTAAGCAGACCAGAGAGTGAGTTCCAAACCACAGCATAACTCAGAAGCCATATGAAATCTTTCTCTTCCTTTTCTTTCTCTTTTAAAACTGAACACAGTTTCTCTGTTCCTCAGAGGTGCAGGTTTAAATCAGCTAGGACAGCTTCACAGATTTTCCCCTCTGAATTTGCAATACTGGGTAAGGAAGTTTGTCTATCAATCAAAGCAAATTTTCCCAGGAATCTGGAACAGGAGTTCACTGCTGAGCAGTTCATGCTCTCCCTAATGAAGTCACAAGTTAATCAAAGAGCTTCTTCAGCAGCAGTCCAAAATCTACAGTTTGTCATTTGGCTGAGACAGAGTGGAAAGTGCTGCTGTACTTAGCTTACCAAACTGAACAGCGTGAGGAAGGCAGCCTTCCACCTGCCCCAGTTTCTAATATCTCTGGTTTTGGGATCTCCATACCATCCATGTCCCAGAATGGCAAACACAAACATCAGGAGGAACAGCAGGATGAGGGCATACATCACTGCACCATCTGGAAAAGAGCCTGTGGAAACCTGCAAAAGGGAAAACAAATGTGTGCTCCATAGGTGAGGGAGATGCTCAGCAGGGATGAAGGCTGGGAAGTGGAGCTGGGGATGCAGGAGATGACAGCCTCCCTGGAGCACCTCTGAAGCAGCTCCCTTGCTTGCATCCACAGAGCTGTGATGGGAATTAAGGAGAGGGAAGGGGCAATCACCACAATGTATGGGAGCATGAGAAAGTCTAGAGGCTGTGGCCATGCATCAGTCTCTTAGACTGGGAAATAGCTCTCACAGGTCTTAGTGGTGGGTAGGTGCTGCACAGTAGAAAGACAAAGGGCTGCTTGGTCCCAGAAGCATCACACCCAGCACTGTCTGTCCATCATCTCTGACTCTCAACAGCATCTCAGGTTAATGCTTTGAATCTCATCTGGCTGCTGGAATGGTACCGCCTGGAGGGGACACTTGTGCAGAGCTAGAACAGGGGGCTCTTCCCAGTCTCCTCTGGCTGCCAAGATCCTGAGATGGGTTAAGGATTCCTGCAGCAGTTCCCTACTTTTGCAAGTCTTACCTGCTCCAGATAATCATCCCACCATTCTACGCATGGGGCCGCAGGGAAGGGCAGCATCCAACACAGAGACAACACACAGAGCTGTGCTGTCTGCAGAACCACCTCCGAAAGCCCAAACTAGATGCCCTAAACCATGGAGTTTGGCACAGATTCCTGGAGGAACCAATGGAGGGTTTTCCTGCCTCCCTGCACACGGAGGCCTCTCCAGCAGGAGCAGCAGGGAACAAAAGTCATTCAACATCCAAATTCAGGTGACGTTTTTGCCAAGTTATGTCATGGCATTGGGCAGGTTTGGGCTGTGGCATGTGGTCATAAAGAAAACCAGCCACCCAGGGCTTGGGGTGGCGGGAGGGCTGTAAAACCCCCCCTGCAAGGCTGGAGAGTGCCTCTCATGCAGGACCATCACCTCAGTTTTGATTGCCAAGGCTTCTCCGGCTGCTTCAGGAACCACTGTGGAGTCCTATGAGCTTTTATTAAGGAGCTTTGTGGTTTGCAGGCTGCACAAGTAGTAAACTACATGGGAATTAATCCCAAATATATTTGTAAAAGAGCAAAAAAGTATTTTTTCCTCTTCCCCCCACCCCCCACCCCTTTTTTTTTTTAAGGAAAACCTGGCATTTTGAGAGTTTATTTTGAAATTGAAATAAGGATGAATGGGGCCTACACTAAAACAGGAATTGCAGCAAACAGAACGTCTCTGTATGGAATACAACATGGAAATTATTTCCTCAAGGTGGAAATTTATTGCTCCAAGGTGGAAGGCAGAGTGTTTTAAAGAGGTTTTTAATTAATAAAGGGAAATGTGCCAAGAATGTGTTGCATGTTGGAGCTCCCTACATTAAATACTGCTAACCTGTTGAGGGCTAATTGAAGCTTTAATTAATAAATAACAATGCACACAGAGGCATAAACAGCCTCCTGCACCTTCAGCAGAATGCATTCAGACAGCCCTATCACGTTTTAAAGCAAGTTTCAGGCAAAGAGGTGCTGTCTCGTGGGATGCCAAGCAGCTCAGGGCACTTGTCCCATCAGGTCAGGACACAACAGCAAGTACCAAATGCCCCTGGAGCTGGGAAGCAGCAGTGCTGCAGGGCTTTGCAGGGTATTTGCGGCATCCCTGGAACAGGAAAGGACTGTGAGAGCCTAAAGAATATTCCTCTTTGGTATTTTTCCCTTGCTAATGCCATTTGAGTCATTCTCACCCCAAGCCAGGATGCGATTTCCCAGTGGCCCCAGTCCCTTAGGTGTTAAGTCTCACCGACTTCCACCAAACCCTGGTGTTGCGTGGCCTAGATTTTCAAAGGCATACAAGCTCTTTAAACTCGCAGGTTTGTGCCAAGCAGGGTTTTTTTCAAAGCACCTCAACATTTTAAGTGTCTCGGGGGGATACAGTGCCAAATCTTATCCTATGCGGTTTCTTCCTCGTGGTCCCCAGATGAGGCATCTCCTGGCACAGTTCTGCATGTGCATAGCGTGAGGCTCAACCCAACAAAGACACACTTACCCTGATTTAAATATCTCCCCATTTTGCCACGCATCAATTTGCTCTCTTATAATCAGCCAAACCAAACTGGAGCATCTGATCCCCCATGCCTAACCCATTCATTACTTCATGCCCTCCTACATGTCCTCCCTTTTTCCAGTGACACAGAATAATTAACATATAAAAGTCTGGTGATAAGTGAAGTTTACGATCCAAACCAGAGGAATGAAGGCTCAGAAGTGAACATTATAAGAGCCCTGTGCCCATAAACATCCCACTTCTGGTGGGCTACCCCACCAATTAATTATACGCAGAAATGCTGGCGGAGCATTCATTGCCCACATAAGCTCCTTGCTGCAAAACAAACCTCCAGAGTCATCAGGAGAAAACTAAGGAGAAGATGGTGTGATGGAGAGAAAAATACACACAGAGCAAGAATAGGATGTGGCCTATGCTTTATAAGTTGGGGTTTTTTGTGTCTGTTCTGCTGTAGTAAAAAATCAAATCTCTCCTCTCCTTTGGGGAAGAAGAAACAGGCAAAAAAACAATGGCCAAGCCATGGGCTGCTTAAAAAATCGGGGTGATTAGTTTTTGCTTTTGCTCATGAGCTACCACAAGCACCAGCCCCTTTTGGGCCAGGCAGCCCTTAACAGCAAAGCCTCCCCTTCTTCCGGGCTTGGGATCCCCCCTCTTTGAGATGACTTAACCAGCAAGCAGTGCTTTACCCTCATCCTACTGCTGTGCTTTATGAGCTTGAGTAGGCGGAAGGTCTGGAGACCCCTCCTTGTCCCCTCCAGATGGGTGCATGTGGTGGTGCCCATGGGCAAGATGTGCTCAGGAAGGCAATGAAGAGGATGACATCCAAGATGTTGTAGCGGCTCTTCCAGTATCCCATCACGCCCAGGTGATGGGATCCACGAACAGCTTCAGCAAAAGCTCAGTGTGATGAAGAGAGCATCTGTGACCTGGAGAGAGGAGGAGGTGAGCCCAGGCAGCTGCCTGTGGCTGCCAGACCCTGTGCACCAAACCAGCAATTCCATATTAGATATCCCCAACAACATCCTTCTGCCCATGGGGATCATTTCAAATGCGAGCCAAGCTCACCCTGCTGCAGCCATCATCGCGGGTCACTGCCCAGCACAGGAGGGTCCTGGTCACATCCCAGCACATCACCGCCCCATCAGCTCCTTGGAGCCACTCACTTCCCCGCACGGAGCCTGGTCCTGCAGCCAGAGCTCTCAGAAACCTCTGACGCTCGTGACTGGGTTTCTTGACATTAGCCAGGCCTGGCTATATATTACTGGGATATATAATTAAGGCTCAGAGGTTTGCATACAGTAGCTGGCTTGTGTAAGACAAGGAAATCAAGGAGTGTGACCAAAAGGGATTTTTCAATGTGAAAACTGAGTATTAGAAGGGTGCTTAAACTATTTGTGCTAAACCATGAGGGAGAAAAGGGCTGCCATGGAAAGGACTGAACAATTGCATGTTAAGAATGATCATTATTGAATAAGTGAACGGATGTGAAGATGAAATGCATTTCATCCAGGCCTTGGGCTGGTGTAGGCAATGGCACGGGGGAGGACAGCAGGCCAGAAGCCACCCTGAGCATCTATGGGGCTTGGACCTCCATTCCCTCCATCCAACCCTTCCTGGGCACCAAGCCTCACCTCCAAATAGGAACCCCAGCACAACCGGCAGTGGTGGTTGGTCTCCGCAGCCAGAGAGATCGTATTGATGGAGATGATGCAGATCATTAGCATCACCCAGCAGGGAGGCACAGAACTCGGTGTCCTTTCTGCTGTCAGAAAGAAGGGCAGAGCTGGAGGAGCTCCGAGAGCTGTGCCTGGGCTCCTTCCAAAGTTCATTTGCAAATGAGTTGTCAGCTCCTCATCAAAGGGTCCAACTCTGCAACAGATCACCAGCCCGAGCAGCACTGACGTGACACAGCCTTTGATGTCAATGGGATAACTCACACCCATGTTTGCTTCTTGCCTTGGTTCTTTAGGAGAAGGACTATTAACAATTGCCAATTTATTTCAATTAGTCAGCATTTCTGTGCTTGCTAGCCTGGACATTCTGCGAGCACTTGTTCCAGGACACACGTGTTTGGCTAATCCCGACGTGCTGCTTTGAGCAAACCACGAATATTTGTTTCTTGGAGCAAACAGTGGTGGAAAAACTGAAACTAGCTCATGCTGAACTCATTAGCTTCAGGTAACTGGCAATCCCTTCATTAAGCTGAGGCTGGAAAGGCCAGAGGAGATGCACACACCTCTAAGTGTGAAGTGCAAGGCTGTCAAAACTGTAGTTTGCATGATTGAAAAGCACAATGAGGGAGAAGCGGAGCAGAGAGGATCTGGCAGGCTGCGAGGCTGAGCATGGAGGCAGTGCTGGAGCAGGGATTGGGGCAAAGGCAGGAATTGTGCTCATCACCAAAATGTGGGGATGCTGCAGGCACCCCTGAGCCAGGACCAAGCCATTGGTGGGACAGAAACAAACCAAAAACTCTGGTACAAAGGGATCTGCCCTGTGGTTTCACTCTACTGAACCCCAAGGGCTGCTGGTGGGGCTGATGCAGAGCCAGTGGCCGCTGGCACAGCAGCTGGGAAACATCTCAAAGTATGCTGTGATCCCTCCAGCCCCATCCTGGAGCTGGGAATGTGTCACAGACAACAGGGAAGCATCTGTAAAGTAACCATGTCAGTCCTTCCAGCCTCGAGGAGCTGGGTGAGGACATGTCCTTTTTAGCCTTCTGATGTCCAAAGTGCACCTGAAGAGAGAGGTTAATTAACAGAAACCCACCTCCTCTTCAGACACTCCATCATCACACCTCAGCTTCCAGCCTGGACAGCCAGGAGAAGGAGGAGGAGGAAGGGCAGGAGGAATCCCAACACAGTTGGACTGAGCCTAACTCACAAACCAAGCCAGATTGTTGCTTTCTAATCCAACCCTGCAGAGCTGCCTCTGGGACCCCATCCCCAGAGCCCACCCCATGCCAAAGTCACCCCTTTCAATATGATTTTTGCAGTTTACTGGACCTGGGCTCCCACTCTGGGGAAAGGAAAGGATTATCCACTGGCCCTGGTTCAGAGACAGTCCTGTGGAGGTGTGATCTCCAGCCTCGCAGGACCCCAGCAGCGATCCCAACCACGCCGCATGTGGCAGGCATCCTTCCTGCTCGGCTCTCTCAGCCTCAAGCTTTTGCTTTTTAATTTCCTGTGGTCACAGAGCACCACATGAGAGTCTCCCAGGTTCGGTGTTTCCCACACTGGGTTGGTGGGGGGAACACAGCGAGTTCAATCAGTGTCGACACAGGGAAGTTACCTGCAAGAGAAGGCTGTTTCATGATGGATTATCCAAATACTTCAAGCCACAATCAGTGTTACAGCAAAAAAACCCCCCAAACATTCCAGAGGAATATTTAAGCTGGTGGCTGCTAGCCATGAGCTGAGCCTCGCAGTGAGGAGGGAAATGTGATTAGTCTGCAGGAAGATCATTGGGGTGCAGGCACATGGGGAGCAAACACCATGATGACCCCAAGGAGAAGCCAGCACAGCGAGGGAAGTTGTGTTTTGGGGAGCTGCTTGAGCTGTATCATCACAGAGCATCACATCACCTGGAAAGGACCCAACCCCTGCACCCTGGCTGCTTTTGTTCAGAGCGGAGCTGATGATGCTTTTCACAAGAGAAGGTGCCTTAGGCTGTTTCCTGGCCCAAATCCAGCGCCTGACATTAAATCCGTGCTGTGTACATTTGCTGTGAAGCTTCAGCTGGGTCAGGGAAGCTGTTCATCCCCTCCCCATGGCCCTCAGCATCCTGCACTCACCACACACCAGCAGCACACGTGCAGGTGGAGAAGAGCTGGGGAGATGCAGGAGCATGGAGTGGCTGCAAGCTGGGTGCTGTGGATTTAGGGAGCTACATGGAGGCGGGTCAGGGCTCCTCAGCATCACAGGGCTCCCTGCCCAGCTCTGCAGAGAGCAGTGAGTTGGGGATGCTGCTGACGTGGGGCAGGAGGTGGAATTCAATGGGTATTCATTGTAGTTTTGGGATGCGGTTCAGAAATGCTGTGAATCTTGCCCATAAAAAGCACCCATCCCAAAAAATTAAGGTTCTTTTATCATGAAGGAAATCCCTGGTTCCTGCAGGGTGAAGCTTCCCAGGGCAGCAGCCAAACAAAACCAAGCAGGGACGGAGGCAAAGGCACTGCCTGGGAGCCCTGAGGGAACCTCTTCATGGCATCAGCAGCGCCAGGATTTCGCTTGCGAGGCTGCCCCCGCAGCCAGCACTCACTGGAAAAGGAAGCAGAAGCCGTTTATTCACTATTTTCATTCTATTATTGTTAGTGTTGCACAGCAACGCTCGCAAAAGGCACTCACAAGTTTGTGGGATGCCCAGAAGTTAACAAGAAATCGTGGCTAAACAAGCGCTGACCTAAAAACGATGAGTGCTTCAAAGACATCCTGCCCTTTTCGGGGTGTTTTTGCCTCTTTGGTGCTCAGGATCCTCAAAGCACCATGGCTGCACAGCTCTGCCATAGCTGGACAGTGCAGCTCTCCAGCTAAATTGGCTGGTGGGGATTTTTTTTGCCTCAGAGTATGTAAATAAACATCAATATTCTAAACCAAAGACCTCCCAGTAACTAAATGTTATTTATCTTAAATTTATCTGAAAACCAAACAGCTTTGTCACATATGTACAATAATAAAGAAACAAATCACAAAGGAGGAATTTGATGTTATTGGTTTTATTCGAAGCGCACACGTTCTGTACCCATTGCTAACAACAGAGTTTTCACAGTTCGTTAGAGATGTTGTCAAAACTTTGGGGGAAGCTCCTTTCACTCCCCCACCAGTGACAGGAGACATCACAGCCTGGTTGTTTGTTTTAGCTCTATTCATTCCTTACAACAGTGACCATTTTCAAACCATATCAGGGAAATCCACCACTTCACTGCGGAAAGGCACTTTGTAAGCAGAGAACTTTGGAGCACGTAGTCGGAATTTGGGTCTTTTTAGCTCTTAACTCTATCCCCCAAGCAGTGTTACTGATAATAAACCCCAACATCTTACATCTTGCTTCCTGTGACCAATTAGCACATGACAGTGCACTTGCTAAGGATTAACGAAAAATACCTTTCTTATTTTATCGACACCAACACTCGCATGGCAGCTAGTGGCATTTTGCATCCCAAATATCTGAGAGACCACACACCTCGCGTACAGCCCCCGATATAGATGTTGGCACTCGTGGATCTCACTTCTCAGTAGCTGGTGGCTGTGTCATGCGAGCAATGCACTCAGGCATTTGGGAGGTGTCAATCTCCCCTGAGCTCCGCACCCAGAGCTGCTTGCAGGGCATGACGGTGCACGCTGGGGACACTGCAGGGGGATTGCAGAGCCAGAGGCCCTTCTGCAAGCCTTAAGCAGGTTGAAATCTCCCTGCCGGCAGTGGAAATCTGTCTCGGTGAGGATCATAGGATAAAAACAAAAAGACTTTGAAACCAAGGAAGAAATTAAAGCTCGTCAGTGGGATCGGCAGCTCTTGGAACAATGTTTGCGATGAGTAATTGTAGCTACAGAGGGAAAAAAAAAGGGTGAGCATAGCTCCAGCCGAGCCCAGCTTAGCAAGAATCCTGCTAATGCCGCTTCCTTCACCACCGGCAGCTCTGGATGGTGCCCGGATCCAGCAGGTATGAGTGTTACAACACAAATAATGGCTCAATCCTGCAAGGTGATGAGTCCTGACCCGGCCCAGCCATGCACTCAGGCACATGCTTCACTTAATGGTGTGAGTCTGGGCTTTATTTGTATTTGCTGGACCAAGGCTGAAGTTTTCAGCAACTGCAGGATCCAGTCCTGCATCTCAGATGGGGAATGGTTCTCCTGCAGCCACACTGTTGCTGGATATAGCTGCTCGGTTGTGGGGGCAAAAGGGCTCAAAGAGCCATCAGACAAGCACAGAAGAAACACTGAAATACAAAGCTGTAATTGCTAGTTGAGCTGCAACTCCAAGGAAGCAGCAGCAGCTTGCACTACTCTCACCAACATCCCTTGCACTTGCCACAGGTCACTGGCAGAGATGGAGGTACCAAGCCAGAGCAACTGACCCTGACACTATTTGAAGTGCAGAGATGTACAAATCTATGGTAGGGAAGTGCCCAGGCATGGGGCAGGCTCCTGTGGGCTTGGGGAACCATGACACGTGCAGCTGGGCTCCTGCTTTCCTTCCAACTTGTTGGAGTTTCTAGAAAAGCATTGTTCAAAACTTGTTTGGTAGTGATTTATCTGCTACATCCTCATGCAGAGCCAGCGATGGCAAAGGACAAGCACAGGTATCCAGAGGGGTCACAAGGCTAAGATCTTAAAGACCAACAAAGCTAAGCCACTCTTTACAAAGCATCCTGTCTCAGAAGATTTGAGAAATAAGGATTACAAGGAATGAGGGATATCATTTACATAATACTGGTGGACACTGTATTAAAATGTTTTATATCCTGGTTACACTGAGGCAGCAGCTTTGTCAATAAACTGAGCCAGCTTCACATCTCTTTTGGTCAGTCCACCGCAGTCGTGGGAAATCAGAGTTACCTGAACCTATCAGAAAGGAAAAGAAAGGGGTTACAAAGCCATTTTCACCTCTGCCACACAGGTTGAGCAGCAATTCATCGGGAACGCTGTGTGTCTCTGTAGCAAACTGGTTTTACACGATGCTCCCCACCAGCAGCAAGCTGGATGCTCGCTGCTCATGTAAACCAGAAGACGTTGTAGGTGGGGAGGCTCAACAGGGCCCGAAGTCTAACCAAACTGAGCCCCTTCATAGAATAAAACAGGCTCTGCATTCTTGGCCTTCATCCAGGAAGAGGTGTCTGATTAAGTAACTCACTCTACGTTTAAATCCCATGGATCGGTTTCATGGAGAACCTGGGCTGGTGACCAAGCTGCCAAGAGCCGAGTCAGGGGCTCAGGAATTTTGTTAAAAACCAGCACCCTGGAGGTGAAAAAATTGTTAAGCTTGTTGCAGATTAATTTCAAGAAGAAAAACAAACGGGCTGGTGCGTTTTGCTGTGACGCAGCTGCCTGCGCGGGTTTGTTTAGACTAAGCCAGATGACGAGCTGGGCTTGTCTTGCCTCTGACTGAGATTTTGGGAAGAGAGAAGAGGGAAAAAAGAAGATGAATCGTGAATAGTCTGGAAACACACAAAAATCATGAAGAGCAAGTGACCAGGACTTTGTCCAGTTTAATCTCCCCTTAAACAGGGTGACTTGAAGGGCTGATGAAGAGCAGCCAGTGCAGGGATGCCTCTGTAGGGAATAGAGGTGGAGACGTCCTGCTCTGGGGGTGGCAATTCCAAGTCACAGGCTGCTTGTCTGTATCTCCTTTCAGTATATTTTTAATGGTATTGCCATATATTCACCAAATGCTAAACCAAACAACTTGATACAATGCAATGAGAAGCATTAGGAAATAAAAATAAAGAGAAAGCAATATTTTCCCCCTTCACACAGCACCTTTCATTGGAGGGTTGCAGTGTACCTTGTAACCCTTGTAAATACGAGACCACCATCAGTTAGGTAATATTATAAACAAATGTTATAAGCTGCTATGTGGAGACATGGGAGCCTACAAGCTTTAGAAAATCAAACCTAAATTGAGACTGCCAGGCTCCCACTTAGGTACCTACATAGTCACCCTACCACCGCTGGGCTCCTGACTTGCTGCACAGAAAGGAATGAGAGTTGGTGAGTAGTTTCAAAACAGTAATTTATTCAGGTTGGCCAAATAAGAGTTTAAAGGCTTCTATTCTACTTTCAGAGAGGTGAAGCTACAGGTCCAAACCATGCAGCTGGCAGCAATCACACAGAGCTTGATTCTTGATTCCTCACCACTACAAATATCTCAGCGTCTCTTTAAAATCTCAAATCTCTTTATAAAGACACAATCTATTTCCATTCCCTTCTCTTGTATATTATAAGCTACGAAAATAAAAGCAGAGAGCGGTTTGGTCTCCTTAACTTGCCATGCCTGTAAGTAGGGCTGGTGAACGCATTACCTTGCTGTAGACATTAAACCATTCCGGGTGGTGATTCATCTTCTCTGCTTGTAGAGCAACACGTGTCATAAATCCAAAAGCCTGAGGAGAGAAAGAGCAAAGAGGAAAATACTCCTTCACCTGCCAGGACTGGCAGGGGATCTGCAAGATTGACTCCAAAACTCTTAGAGATGCTCCAGATTGCTGCACCTCAGGTTTGTGTGTGCTAAAGGAGCATTTCAGCATCTCATACCACTGGAGCATCTCCTGAGACTGCTGAAATCAACCCCTTCAGACCCCAGTAAACCACTGCTCAGTGTTAGTTACTCCAGGATTCAAAGCCATTGCATGAGATCAATGATTTTACCTCTGGCATCCAACAGTGATTTTAAACAACCATCCCAAACCCCTCATCCCATACTGCATCCTAGAAATGTGCCATTTCTAATTAAGCATCATGCCACAGTACTACTGATACAGCTTGCAGAAACACATACTTCCCTGTAATTATTTTACTATTTATTTTACTGGGGGAAAAAAGGGACAGGTGGGTTTGCCCCTCTGCTTTAGGAGAAAATATTTCCCCTTAAAATGAATTAGAATAGGTTTCCCAGTGCTCTGCCCCTATATTCTGCGCGGCACGCTCCCCCAGGATACAGGTTTTATCACAGCCCCAAGAAAAAACTAATAGCAGGCTCTTGCCAAAATACTTCAGAGCAAATCACTGCATTATAAAGAAGATTAGAATGTCCATGTAAATCAAGGATGCAATTACACAGCGGGGCCCAAAGGGCCTCGGTCCATGAGCAGGACGCCTCCAAGTCAGCGGGCTTTGTTCATACTGAGCTCCATCCACTGAGGCTCAGGACCTGAATTAACATGCAAAACTAAAGTAACATCCACATTACAGTCTGGTTTATATTATAATACAAGCTCAACAAAACTCTACCTGATTTAGGTAGGTTTTTAGTGCTAATTTATGGAAGAGAACGTATGTAGCCCACATTCCGCCACGCAATGGCCATTTCAAACAAACATGTGGTCAATGAATAACATATAATGGTTGATAATAGTTTCAAGTCTTTTTTCCTCTCACAAATTACAAAAACCTTTAAGTAAAAAAAGGAATCGGTGCCTGGATGAAGTATGACTTTGTTAGTTGCTTTGCCAGTCAAACGAATGCAAACGTTATAATCAGAGAAAATCATTCCAATGAGGTTTGTCATTTGGAAATCACCAAACTGTCAGCAATTAAAAAGCTTTTTTCTTTGACCCAAGAGCATTCCAAAATTCAGGAAAATCTGACTTCCCTTGGTTTAGTTTTACTTGGAGTGAACAATTGCTTTTAAAAATTGCAAATGTTTCAGCAGCAACCTTTGAAGCAGAAAGCTGCAAGTTGTGCATTAGATGTTTGCAATGATTTGGAAAACTTCTGCATTAATAGCACTGAAGGATTATTTGATTTAAATGTTTCTAAAGTGTCCATAGCAATGCTATTTCCAATACAGGAGTCTATACACAGAAATGTCCCCAAAAGTTTAAAATAGCAACTGGATTGCCTTTGTACAAACAGCAAGGCTAAAAAATAGATCATATTTATGAAAATCCCTACCAGGTTCATGTTTGCTCTACTGGTGTCTGTCTGTCCATCCCAGGAACTCCCCTGCCTATGTATACACACAGGTTACGGTACACAAACACAATTCATTGACTGTGTGACAATAATCATTGCTCTAACAGAGCGAACTACGCAAGCAAATGAGATCACTAAATTAATTTGCGCTGCAGACCTTCCTTCACGCTTTGTGACGACAAATCCTCCTGGTCACTGGACCACCAAATCCTCTCCAACCTGTGGACCACAACATCAACCCACTGCCTCTTCCCCTGCAGACAGTAAAACGTCTTCAAGCTGGATAAAATGGACATCAGTCTCAAAACTGTCCATCTTCCCAAAGAATGCTCAACTTGGGGATATTCAAGTAATGAAAACAATTAAAGTCTGGTGCAAAGGACCCTCCCAGGACTGGTCCTGCTGCTCGTTGCCCCAGCTGATGATGACTGTCCCAACCAGGGAGTGTTACAGCCAAGGACAAATCACACATGAGACATGCCCACCTTCATGCATGCCCTGTTCTGCACATAGAATGGTTAGGGCTGGAAAGGACCTTATGACCATCTAGTTCATCACCCAAAACAACTTACTTCTTGCATTTTAGCTTATTTTAATGATACACAAAAAGCATCTCCCACGAAGAAAATGAGCTAAGGTCCTAAATACTTCCTTTGCTAATTAAACGAATTGGAACACTATTGTTGATGAATCACCTTTATATTTGTAGAGCCGTAACCTTGCTTAGGGAAAATACAATTGGCTCTGGAAGGAAAAGATATTTAGGTTTGATTAGATATGAAAACACTATTACACAAAATCAGTTTGGACATTTCTTCACGTCTTGAAACTTGATCGGTAATTTGGTCTAATTGGTGATCAAGGAAACTATCTTGTGATCAATTAAAGTAATTACCACATTCCGGCGACACAACCAACCTTAATTGGAGCAGGAGTCTGCACTTCTTCAACGTGAATTAAAAATAATGGGAATTATTCTGCAGTCTGCATTGCAAGATCATTGTCAAACCTGCACTGGTGGGCAGAGTTTATCAGACCATCACACGTTTCTTGATGAAAGTGGGACAAGCACTTTACTCACGCCAGTAAGACCCAACACAGCCTTGACTTTCACTATATTAATAACAGAGATCTGCAGCCCCTCGGCCACTAACAAGAACTTTTACAGATTTTTCCTTCAAAAATAAAAAGAGAGGAAAAAGAAAGGATTGGTGCTTTTTCTAGAAGCCATAAAGAAGTACTAAGTGAGGGTTTGATGTACTAAATATCATAAAGTATTCTGAAATTTCAGTGACAGGCATAGAAGGCAGACATTTTCAACCTAATCCTTTTAGGACATTTAGGCTAAAATAACATCCAGGTTACTCTAAGTAAGTACATCACGCCACCCAAGTAATGCAGACTGCAGTCCCTGCAACGAACTGCGAAGAGGCAAAAGAGCAGCAACGACTGAAGCAATCCTGCACAGACAAGGAGACGCCTTGGGTGTCTTTTCCCTTCATGTCTGCTAAGACCATGAAAGAAGGAACTAAAAACTAATGGTGTTTCAGTCACAACATCACTTCTAAAATGTTTTCTAAATACTAGCAGCCATAGTATGCCTTCACGAGATAAAAATCAGGGCTACTCTTAGAAGAACAAGTTAACCTAATAAAGTAAAACAAACCCCAAAACACATCAGGTACCACATAATGTTTTGGGACTGGCCAAACTGCTTTTGAAAGCGACAAAATACACTACCACAAAATAAGACTTAATGTGACTTTTGTTGCCTGAGAATGGGAAAACCAGGGCCAGACACTTTGCTGTCAGAAGTGGGAGGAAAGATGAAATTCCATCCACCCCTCTGCGCCGCACAACACAGCACGACTCCAGGAGAACCGCAGGATCCCGGAGCTAATCTGCTATTATTCTTCCTTTCGCACTTCTTAAGCAAGGAATCAATTCATCTTAATACTTTTTAAACATGCTGCTTTTTGTACAATGCTTGCCAACATTATCTTGATGAGTTATACATCAGAGGAACACAGGTCGATATGTCGTGCTAATACATCACCCGCCCGCGAGTCCCTGGTGATGGATTACCCCAGTGCATCTCCAGAACACAGCAGCTGACAGTACTTGACTCAAAAGTGGAGATATTCAAGGAAAACAGCTGAAAGGCTCAACAATAAAACCATACACACTTTTTATTTGTTTGTTTTAAAATGTGAACGCTATGAAGTGTGGACCCGAGCTTCTTAAATCCTTCGGACACTCAGCCAAGGAAACCATATGCTAATCACAACTACATTAAGGTTTCTGCCTCCCATCTGTCATTATAATGCTGGAGGTAGCATTAACCTTGACCTCCTGCAGTGTGAGGGCTACCTGTCTTCCCTTCCCCACCCACAAGGGCTGCATCTGTATCATTTATCAGTGAGGAATGAATAAGTAAAACAAGTTATAGAGACACTGTCATACACGGCAAGACATGACTATGCCTCACACATTTGCTTTCCATTCACCCAGAGAAAAAATACTCAGGATACAGCACATGTTCTCCTTAGCAGCTTGACACTTATAACAACAATAAACTCAAATTATTAAGGTTCATTTCCAAACTGCAGAAGCTTTCACACATCCAGCTGACGTTACTACCTAACAGCAAGCTACAGGCCAGCAGATAAAAGGAAAAAGCCTTTTAATGTTGAGCAATTGTAAGTTATGTTTAGCTCGTCACACAGGTTGTCATGACATTTTCTGTTGTGCTCTGAAGAAAAATGTTGTTTTATTTTAATTCTATTTACTCCATTAAAAAAGACTCACAAGGCCACACTCTTCATCTGACCATGACAGCGTGGTTAAAACAGAAGAGAGGAACTCAGCTAGTGATGGCAGCACAGGAGGACAGGCATTCATTCTCAAAACCATGTGCCCATTTGGGGATTCTTCCCTGTTGGCATCACCAGCCTGCCTGAACCATTCCCAGGGACACTGGATCCACATGGCATTAGGTATTTTCCTCTTCCTTTTTTGATTTCAAGCCTTGTCTGGATTCATCCTCGACATAAATCAGGGGAACACCTTTCCATTGCTCTTCCCCTTTTAAATTTCATTCCAAGAACAGCAGGACAGAATGCAGCTAAATCATGCCCCTAAAAAGAGCTGAATTCAGCTTATTCACATCCCCATCTCTCCAGTGAGAGCGTGTCTGCATTTCGCTACTCCGTCCATCCCACCCCATCCAGGCACCTCCAGAACGATCTGGAGGTGAACAACATCTAACAAACCACTGGCAGAGATCTGGTTTTCTCCTCTTTAATAGCTTGAGCAGCAAAGTACTGTGAATGTAGCCAATTTTCCCATTCCCAAAGCATCACTCGTGATGGGGGGGAGCAGTATTCCTAACGCTGAAGGACACCAATAAAGCGAAAAAAGGGAAGAGGAATACTGCAGACACACTAGCATGCACTGAGATGCCATTTCTGTCTTCATAATAAAATGTGAAACTCTAAAAAACCCCACAACTACAATTTCCAACTTCATTTCTGTGCTTTCCTGCATTTAGTATGTTGCTTTCAAAGGCAGAGTTGATCGCTCGCATCCCCCATACTTATCTGCACACACCATTTATACAAAAGTGAAATGCTGCTTTGCCCTCCAAAAAAGTTACCTATTTATATTCCTATTATAGCTGTAAACATTGCTTTCCATGTTAGACCTGCAGCAGTGTATGCGAAAACCTTTACACCATGTCCTACAAAAGAAGGCTGTTTCTGTCTCCCAACACTTGTTTACAATTATGTCGGTGAAGAAACTAGCTCGCCAGCTCTATATCAAACATTTTTGACAGCAAAAGCACAAACACTGATCTATTCTAAGTAGTTTGCCACTCTCTGTAATCTTGGAAAAGGCATTCTTGCCTTTGATTCTAAAAATGTTTATACTTCATACATTATGCAAATAGTTTTTATATATTAAGAAATAATGCAAGCAAAGCTCAAGTTAAATTAAATTCTCCAACAATAACCTTGCCAAAGCACTGATTTTCCTATTAAAAAAATTATTGCAATTTGTTGATCTTACATTGGATGAAACATACTGTAACAATCTTCATAATTTATGTCCTGTTGGGACACTATGATTTAAAGTAACATAATACAGACCAGCATCACTGCTAATCTAAACCACCTGACCAGATAAACAACAGTTTCCCCTTCTCTCTTCATTGAGGGTATTTCTGTTTATTGTCATATGATTTACCAATTTCAAGAACATGCAGAATAAATGGAGGCAGAGAGCAGTGGAGCTTGGAGGCATGGCCTTTCCTCCACAGGAACGTTTCTCACACAGGTACCGGTACAATGTCAAAAGCTGCAGGAGATGACAGAAGGCAATTCCAGGAATGCTGTCCCAGGAAAAGCCCGAGCAGCTCACGGCCAAGGGAAGTTTATGCTCACTCTGCACAATCCAGACCAGGTGCTGCACAAAACGTGACATGGTCCTGATGATGCTCAAGATGCAGCTCTCCAGAAGAGGTCCAAGCCAAGGGCTTCTTCCAAGCCCAAGCCATGACTTCACTTTATCACAGAGCAGGTGCAAGTATAATTTGCCCCATCTGAAATTCAAATGGTCTGAAAAGCAAATACACATTTTCTGCTAAGGCCAAGGGATGTGGATCAGTGCGAGAAGAGGGCCCGAGAGGAAGGTAGAGAACACTGACCTGCTCTCAGAGCCTTCTTCTTGCTTTGCCTTCTTCTTCCCTTGTGCTTAATAAAAGCTCAACTGCATAAAACCCCTCAACTTTTATCTATTTTCAGCCTGCTTATATCAGGATTTTCATAACTGCTGAATTTAGACCTATTTTTCTCTTATTGGTGATAATACAATACAAAACGTTACTTCTATTACCTTCTTCCTCGTCACATCTTGACTTTTCCAGCAGCCTCAGTGCCAAAGATCATTTTCCCTATTCTCATTTTTATTACAGCAAGTGATTGCACCTGGATTTCATGAACAGAAAGCAGATAATATTCTCAGTGATTCAACGAACAGACTTCACACCAAAATTAACCACCTATTCCACCAATACGATTTACAGACTAGATGGAGTAGAAGTGGGAGAACATGGAGATGTCTTAAGGCAGAATAAAAACTTCTTTCTGGGAGTGATAAAAGTCAATACAACCATATTAAAAAATACATTTGTTTGCCTATAGATAGATACAAATAATTATAGTTGCCCATAAAGACTACTGCAAAGTAGACATCCCAAATCCCAACCAAACCTGGAACAAGGGCCTGTGGTATTTGTGATACATCACTTCATATAGAAAAATGAAAAATAAATGCCTTTTTTCCTCCCCAGTTCCTTAGCAGTTTAGGTAAACACAGACTCATAAATGTTATTTTACATATTAAAAAATGTAGATCTCTAAATTAGATTTTTTAGAAAATGAGGAAAATAATCCCAGCTTCAGGACTGAACGAGAACATGGAAGGAATCCTTCAGCCACACACTCAGCTAAATGTGGCTCTCCACCTCCCAAGCCATTTCTGTGTGTTTTGTGCTAAAAAAAAAGGGAATATAAAGGTTGCACTTAGGAGGTTTACACCAAATAAAATAGCTATTTCAAGAAACATGACTTTTTAAAATGAGCTTTTTGCACCCTACCTAAAAACATGAAATAATACAGCGAAGCCCCCATTAACCCAGCACCTGCTAAAGCAATCAGCCACTTAGAATAATAAACTCTCCTGGCTGTGCAACTGAAGGAACAATGATAATTTCACTTGTTAACACAAATGTTTGGCCCAGCAAATCAGACCCGTGGCTGTACCCTAATAAAACCATCACACAAACCACTATAAAAATAAACCAGTAACAAGGTGCAGTCAGTCCCCAGTTCCAACCTTTCTAATCCCAGCGCCTGAGCCCTCTGCTAAGGGACTCTGCTCACTGATGTGTTTCATGCTGCACAAGGATGCTGCTGCTCAGGCAATGAACCATCATTGATCTCATGGTGCCAACCCATGACATGAAGCTATTGTAAAACAGATCAAATAAGAATTAATTGAAGTGAATGTTCCACTTCCAAAAGGTGCTCAAATCCTCTGGCTTTTACAGAGCTTGCGTACGGTGCAGAAGAACAGGGGAGTTCATTATCCCATTGCACCACATTCTGGATGGAACAGGTCTGGCTACAGAACAAAATACCACTGTTTTCCCCAGTGTTTTTCTTTTTACTTGTATGAGAAGGAATGACTTCATTCTGTAGACATGAAAGTGAAGTTCACATGCCATACATGCTGTTGATATCACAGGGAGTGCTCAGACAAAATTCTCCTTGGTCTTTTGGCCAAGATTACACACACTACCAGCTTAATATCCAAGATCTTCTCTGCTGAGTATCCAAGGGTAATCACATCCTGCCTCTGATAATCCTCTAAATCTCTGCCATTTATGATTCTCAGAAAACATCAAGGAGTGATAAGAAAGGCATTGCTTTATGATGGATTAAGAGAAGCGGCTGGTCTCATGACCATTTCATCTTCCAGCATCCTCCTACCCCACTACACTGTCAGCTTTTTTGTTTCTATTTGTTGTTTTAAAGTCAAGGTCAACAATTCAAACATGCAACAGGGAACTCATGATGGAGGTGTGAGGAATTTGGAGAGGTCTTATACTCACCCTCTTGGCCAAGCCAGAATCTAAAAAGACCTAAAGCTGTGAAATAAAGCAAACTGAGGAACATCTACTGCAGATCCAGTCAGGGAATCATTTCACTCAACTAAGTTGGTAAAGAATACGACTGTGTTGTCAGAATGGGTCTCCATGCTTGTATTCCTTTTATAGCAGAAGAGAAACCCCGTTTCTCTTCAGGGCACCCTCCAACCTCTAAGCAGTTGGGTACCTTACCTGGTTTACCACACTCACTGTTCGCTATCCGATCTATAGGTCAGCCTGGACCTGTGCTTCATTTCCTGCCTCTGGTATTTGGAAGAGTGGCTGGAGCAGGTCACGGAGAAATGGACAAAGGCAGCTATGTTAAATTACATTATTACACCATTTATACATGGGAACATTTGGAAAGAGAGAGATGGGCTCCTGAGGGGAGACAAATACTAATTCTCCAGTGAACATCAAATTTCTTCTAGAAATTCATACGAGCACGCCACAAAGGGAAACCCTTTGTACACTTCTGGTTTTATTAGATTAGGCATTACAAGACACATGCATGAACACAACGTCCTGGGCTTGTGCAACTAACAGTATTTTTGCTTGCTACAAGCACCCACCCAGTGTATCGCAGGGTAAAGATTCTCCCAACCTGGGACAACTTGGTCATACTCAGGCCTGTATTTAACCATATATAAACCTACTGCTTTTTTCATCACAGCACAAGGAAAATCACAGCAGATCATGAAATCAGGACTCTCTCTGATCCTTGGAATATAAAACTCATTCCTACAAAGCACTCTGAGCAATAAATGAACCCAACGGTGCAGTGCTGACTCAGCACAGGGCTCCCACCAACCCCCTCCAATGTTTGTCCAAAGCAACTTTTCATCTCAGCCCAACAAAACTCAAGGAAGAAGAGGGCAATGGGAAGAGGAAAAAGGGAAGCTTCCCCCCCAAAAACCTACATGAAGCGGGTTTGCAGCTTTATAGAAGAGGAATAAACCAGTTCCACTCTCCTCGCCCTGACAAACCGCGGCCCTGCCAGTGGCTTTGCAGAGCAGATGTAACGTTTTAGCCAACCGTGATTGTTTGTGAAAGAAATGATTCTGATCAACCCCCGAAATTGCAGCCAGCAGAAGCGCTGCTCTTCGTCACGTTAATCCGGCCTGACGGGGAGCGGCGAGCGGAGATTCCTACTGCGAGAGGAGCAGATGCGAGAGGTCAGCGCCGGCCCGCGACTTCAAACCCCTTAACGTGTAAAACAGTGTGCATTAAAGCCCGAGACGGCTCACGGCGGGATTAACGGATGTCCGCTAAGTGGGTTTGATGTGCTTTTGGTGAGTAATGGTTCATTTGGAAATAGGGGCCGTGGAAGTTTTATTTCGGTTTATTTCTGCAAGCCCAAGCCCATTTTTAATTGCGAGTGCAGAGAAGCGTATCCCAAAGCGTATGTCTCCTTCAGGGGAGTATGAGAAAGTGAGAGCTGTGGGGGGAAAAGGCAATTTATGGTTTGAAAACATGGTCAGGCGTTATCCCGAAAGCGAGGGGATGCGATAGGTTAAACAACCAAGACTGAGGGATGTGATGTTTGCATTTTATCAGCATCTTTCCAGCACTCCCATAAAAATAAATGTTAATACATAAACAGTTGTAAGACACCAGATTTCCTTTATTGAATAGGTATAAAATTTATTCTGAGTGATCATCTTTTCATCAGCAGCACCAGCCTGAGTTGCACTTTCCCAAACAAAGGTGTCCAACTGAATTCAAACCCATTGGATTTACCATTCCTTTTCCAAAGGTGTTTTAGCAAGAGAACAGCCTAAACTGTAGCTAAAATCAAGATGGGCTCCTCCTACTTGCTCTCTGTTGGTACAAATGTGCGGCAGCCCTGCACCCATGGCTGATAGAATGTTTGTTCTGTTTAATTCAAAGAGAGTGAACGATCAATTTGTGCAGCTGAAAAAAAGGAGGAACATTTCTCCCACTCCAAAGCTACAAGACAGCTTGTGAAATCCAAAAGGCATTTTGACAAATAATTCCTTCTGCACTTTTGAGATCAATGCATGCAACAATCACAAGGCAAATGCTGTAATAATTTTTACTTGAGTGATAATAAATCCATCTTTTACGGAAAGCAGTTGTATTAGAGCCAACTGGAGAGCAGCCCAAAGGTCAGCTGGGCAGATTTAAGCAATAGCCTGCTTAAATGGAGATACAACAGATCTACTCAGAGGGGAAAACGCAGCAATTAGAAATGCCACTGCCCCCAGTGATTATAAATAATAAAATAATGGTTTATTCTAGGGGAAATATGACTTAACACATCCAGAAAATGAGCATCTCTAATTACAGTCAAATCACCAGAAAGAATAAAACTGATGCAACTTCTGCAACACCTGGGATGGGACATCTTGCATGGTGGGGATGAAGCACACATGCCGACTCTGAGTCTTCAATTTAAATAGGATTCAATTTTATTTAAATATGATTAATATAATGACATTTTAAATAATCCTGGCAGCCTGATACCACTGGAATTGCGATGATGATATTCTAACAGTGACACTGGCCATGTTATGGTGCTTGTCACAGGCAAATGAGGTGTGAGGGTGGTGGGATCTCTATGCATAGACCTGGCCAAAGAGGAGATGAGACACCCCGCAGTATGAAGAGGAGCAATCACTGCTCACCACCCTTCCTGACATTGATCAGCTATTAATTTCTCCTATGCATTACAACTGTGAAGTTGTAATAAAGGGACTGAAGGACAAAACTTCGGTTTCCAGACATACAAGGAAAGGCCAGTGGTGAAGATTGGCCTTTAAAAGATGTAAGATGCTGCTGATGCACTATGGCAACTCTATCTAGAACAGAAAAATGTTGCCAAGTGCAAAACACTGGTCTGAAAACATTCTGGAGCACACAGGCTGATTTTTGCCTAGATGCAACCCAATTAGAGACTTCCATCACTACAGACTTCCTCTTTTTGCACAATTTCCCACCACTGGCTGCCAGCTAACTGGAAGCATCACTGGACACAGGACATGCTGACCAGGGAACCAGTGTCATCTCCTCCTCAGCCAAGCAAGGAGACTCAGAATCTTCAAACAAGCCATTTCCCAGACCTTCTCCTTTCATGTCACCCAGAGCCCAAGCTCCCTGTCTTCCATGGGCAGTGTCAGACAGCGGTGCAGCAGGACCATGTCCAGGTCCTGCAGCTGCACCCTGACCCTCCAAAGCTGAGGCGAGAGCGTTATTTTCTCAGTCAATCACAAGAATAAGCTCAAGGAAGGTGCGAGCATCCAGGAATCATATATTTTTACTGTGCTCCGCTCCCAGACACTATATTCAGCGCCAGTTCATTCACTCCACTTCAGCCTGCACGTTAACCTCTGCCAGTCCCCAAAGCTTCACTATCAGTTTCTAATAAAGGAAAATGTCAACAGGCAGATACGCCAGAAATTCATTATTTTCAGATACAAAGATTTTTCTCAACTCTGTAAATCCACTCATAAATAATTCTGATTTATTGTAACTCGGTTATGGCATTCATAAAGGCGGGGAAGTTGGTGAACAACCTAACTACCAACAGAAATACCTTCATAACTTTGCAGGTGCACAAATCACTGCATATGGGAGAGGACTCAAAGGATAATGGAAAACGAAGCAGTTTGGGAAAGACTATATGAAAACCAGCACCTACCTAGGTGGATATCAAAAGCAATTCATTTTCACTCGATGGGCAAACAAATGTAAAACTCTACCAGACCAATAATGCATTGAAATAGTGATTCCCCCCAAAATGAATGAGAACAAGTTCATCTTTTGATTAGCACAAGTGACAGTCAGGGGCTGAGGCTGCTCAGGCTCTGAAGTTAAACACAACTGACATAAGCCGCGCCTGAATCCAATCAATCCCCGCGCTCTGAGAAGATTCACACGCGAGGACCAAATTTGTCACAAATGGGTTGGTTTCCGATCCTCCTGTAGCCAACTTGCTTTATTCTGACCCCCATTTAACAAATCAACTTAATGGGCACTGGGAGTGCCATAAAACTTAACAATGGAGTGATTTTAACTTTTAAAATATACTTATGAAGCAAAATGTTGGAGAGCTCCTTCAATACTGGAAATCAAATTAAATCTAGACATTTTTTAGCAGTCTTGACAGATATAATCCTAGTTACCATGTAAATTTATGGTAAGCTGCTGTGATATTAGCCACAGGTGCTACTTTTAATATATGGCCCGCATCTGGCTGGGAATAAAATTTCTCAGAGGACTGAAAATGACCTCACTATCAGACAATGGAGAAGAAAAAAAACCCCACAAGACCGCTGTGGCATATAAAAAGCTGGAGATGTGGCCCACGACCGAATATTTAACATGAAATTCATTTTAACTCTGCAGATTGTAGGTTAAAGGATATTATGTTTTCAATATATAAAAGGCGTGGACATATTTCGGCCCAACAGCCAAAAGATTAAGTGCATAAAGCAGCAATGAAATACACAGCCTACATATATAAAAACAAACTTTCCATTCTTTGATCGATGCAGAAGACAAAGCAACGTGCTGGGAGCTGAAATATCGACACCGATTACATTACAGGGACTGGCACCAAGTACCACCATTGAAATAACTATAGAGTATTCATTGCATATCCCACCAAATTCATTTTGATGTGCAATTGGAATAATACAAAAAGGATGATGAATTTAACGGAGCAAATCTGAGCATGCCTCTATAGCTAAAGGAAAATAATTGGCATCTCAGTGAGGGGAAAAGAAACCCAAGCATCTACCATAACAAGCTCTGTCTGATATTTCTTCCCTGGATTTCAAGCAAGAGAGCTAGCAAATTTGGGAAGGAAATGCAAAGTGAGAATAATAACTGATTTAATAGTTCCAGATTTTTTGCACATCTTTAAATCACTTCTCAAAACCCAAGACTCCACAATGGCAACGCAACACATGTGCTTCCACTCTCCCTGCACATCATGCTCCAAAGTGTCTCCTCACTGTCCCCTCCACTCAGGCTCATCTTTCGTCTGGGTTCTGCAGCCTCCAAACACAAGATGTATTTAAACCAGCTTCTCAAACTCTTAGAGCATTTGATTTCCTGTCATTTTATAAATGACGTTAGAGGTCTTATGGAGACTTCCTACATGATTTATTCCTTTTCTTTAAAAAACAACCTTAATTAAAAACGGACCTTATAAAAGAAAGCAGCTGTAAATGCTGAACCTGACCATCAGCAAACTTGCCCACCTTTGTAATTTCCTAACTGCACTTTCTGCCTTTGCGTGATTACCTAAGGAAACGTAATCACACAGGCAGTTGCCCCTTAAACCTTCTGGTCAAATCCAACCGATTTTGACAAGAGACATGGAAGACTCGAGAAAAGAACCCCGTGTCCTATGGAGACAGGCTGAGAGAGCTGGGCTGGGGCAGCCTGGAGAAGAGAAGGCTCCTGAAGGGGAGACCTTAGAGCAGCTCCAGTGCCTAAAGGGACTGACAAGAAACCCAGAAAGGGGCTTTGGATAAGGGCCTGTAGGGACAGGGAAAGGGGGAATAGCTTTAACCTGCCAGAAGGGAGACTGAGATGAGATCTTAGGCAGAAGTTCTTCCCTGTGAAGGTGCTGAGGCGCTGGCACAGGGTGCCCAGAGAAGCTGTGGCTGCCCCAGCCCTGGCAGTGTTCAAGGCCAGGTTGGACACAGGGGCTTGGAGCAACCTGCTCTAGTGGAAGGTGTCCCTGCCCGTGGCAGGGGGTTGGAGCTGGATGAGCTTTAAGGTCCCTTCCAACCCAAACCATTCCATGATTCTATGTTCCTGAAGATTTGGACTAACAAACAGCACGAGCACTTTCAAGCTGTGGGCTACAAATTCCATAAGCCAGAAGTGTCATTAGCTTGTCAGCCTTACAAAGGCAGCCCGCTGCTGATCGCTTTTAACCAAGCTAATCTCAGCCTGAAAGCTTCAGGAATCTAAATAACTCTTTTTTCACAGAAGTTTCATTTCATTCTCATGCTGAAAATAATATACATAAACCAAGCTCATGTCTACACATTTGCACGACTTTATAATAAAAGTTGTGTTTATATTCTTAACATCTGTTGACATACACAGACTTTGTAAACCTGGCATAGATTTTAAAGCCACAGAATTTTCCATGCATCATGAACATTATCTGCAAGAAGCAATAAAGAATAAAAAGCAATGAATACATTAATCATCCCAATATCATCTGCAACACATAAATCTGAAATACCTTTCATGTCAGCTCAACTGCCTTTTTTTTGTTGTGATTAGTATTTTACACACCTGATTTTAAACCATCTGTAAAAGGGCAGCAGGAAGATCACCGAGGAAATGATATTTCCAAGTCCTTTGACTTTTACTAAATACACTTTCAATACTGTAAACAGAATATTTATTCTGTGAAATGAAAGAATTTGTTCCTGCAAGTTCTATTTTTTTCATTGCAGGACTAAATTCTCCCAAAGTATAACATAGGTATAGCCCCACTCCTGCCATTTGTTCCCTAGGTTGTAATAAACACAGTGTTTACTAACAGTCATCATAAACATAAGCATCAATAAGCATACATGCATAAGTTCAATTTACTTTCAGCTTCGTCTTATAGAAAGGCAAATTCTTGCTCTCTAATTCCCTAACACCCTGGGGATCTGCACGCTGAGCCCTTTCCTGCACTGCAATAATAGGACTGGCTTCTGCCCTCTGCAACTGCAAATGGGGACACTGCAGCTAGTTCATAACAATCAACAGGTGAAATTGTGCCTTCAGATATTCACACAGAACCTTGATCCACCCAGAACTCCCTGTCCAGCTTGATGTTCAGTTGTAAAGCCAACTCCCAGCCTTCCGCTCCCATTTCTGCCTTATCTGACATCCATAAAGGACAACCAAGAATGAAAGAGGCTGCACCAACATCTCCCAAACCATTCCAGTGGCCATTCTTCTGAAGTACCCTTTCTAAGATGACATATACTACAATTATAAACGTATAGCTCATCATTTATTAATGAGCATATTTGAATATACTCAGCTTCCTAAACTGGTATACTTCAACAACTTTCAAATGAGGAAGACATATGGATATGACCCTATCAGATAAATCTACAGTCAAAAAACCTCCACAACTTTGTAAATGTTTGCCAAAGCAGCGGGTGTTCTAGGTATCTGCTGATGCAGCACACTGATTTGTCTCTTGACCTGTCTGTGGGCACACTGCCTAAGTCCACCTGATCAAATTGACTTAGTTACAGTGTGCAAAACCACTCTTTAATTAACTCTGGGGAGAAAAAAGTCATTTCTAGTTGTGCTGAACCAACAAAGACTTTGACCATTCCCTGTCAGAAATGCCACTGCATCAATATTCAAAGCACAAAGGCTGAAAATCTCAACTCCTCCAAGAGTTACTTTGTCTCATCAGTATCAAATGTGCTGGTCTCTCCTCATTGCTCTACCTCGGAGCTGCCTGCACATCTCACCAAGGTTTCATGTGAGCTCCCTCTCATGGGCTTCCCTCCTTCGCTGCCCTTTGAATTAGCTGATATAGTTTCTATTTGTTCTGTAATTATTAATGTTCAGGTTTGACGTGCAATCCAGGAAATAATGTACTCGTGGCTCTGGATGTGCTCCTTGTCCAGCACTGTCCTGCTCATGAGCTGGATTCTTCTGCAGTTGTTTTCTCTTTTGCTTTCACCCAGCTCAAAGGGGCAGGGAGCACCTCACTCACCTCCTCTCTACTGCCTGGGCTTTCCTTACCATGACAACTACTGTCTGAAAGAGCAAGAAAAGAGCCAGCGTTACAAACTGTTGTTTATCTAGCTCACTGTGGTTTCCTAAAACATCTCAGTCTGGGTTTAGGCACAAGGTTTGTGTAAATAAACAGCTCACAGCACAGCTCCTGGTCCCTACACATCAACAAACCACGGCCTCCTGAAGCCTGGAGCTTGCTGCATCCCTCCTGCAGCAAGGAAAAGCTCAGCAAGAGCCACTGCCCAAACAAACCCCTGGGTTTTCCCTCTCTCCCAAGGAAGCGCTCACCTCTCCTGCAGAAATAAAACAGAAGGGAAATGCTGCTCTTGGAACGTAACTCTTGTCTAAGCAATGTCACGACTCCTCAGAAGGCAGTTGTTTAGGGGGATGCAGCTGACCGCAGATCTCGATATAAAGTAAGTACTTCTAATGCAAGTTTGTGTCCAAGTTTGTGTCCAAGTTCGTGTTCTTGTGAGTTTGAGACATGGCTCAGGATCCTGACTCCTAATAAAAGCCCAGCGAGGTCTAACCAGCAGTCTGACATGGTGAACACACTGTGAAGATCAGCTACTACGAGTCACAGGATCATAGAAGATTCAAGATAGAATCGTAGATTCAAGAATATACTGGAACTCTGTCTTCCTGCTTAGAAGGTGAAATGTATCGTATTTTCCCCACCTTATTTGCCAAAAGTGTCTCTTCTATTTACCCATTTTCCTCAAGTTTTTCCCTGATAAAAATGAACCCCACTGCCCATCAGTTACATATTTCCAGTATTCACTTAGAAGTGCTAGTAATGGGGAAAAAAATAACCCAGAATCAAATATGATTTCTCTAATCCCATATTAATGGCCCTGACCTTGACCCTGATATTATAATCAAGAAATTGTAATATAAACAAATTGTAATATAAACAAATCTACTTAACACCTCTAAAACAGAATTAAGTGCCTCCACCTAATGAGATTGGGATCAGAGAACATCCGTTGAGGCAAACCCGAGGGTTTGGCTCCACACGGCTACTCCCAGATTTCTGAATATAAATGTTTTCCCATCCGGATTGTATGGAAATCAAAGCCATTGCGTTTCCTTTATATGAAAAGTGGTATCTGGCAATAATTACCTGATTAAAATTTTTGAAATTGAACTCTTTGTAGATGGCATCTCTTTCGCCCAACTCCGACCAGCCCGAAGCTTTGAGATCAAGTAAAACTTGGCTCCTCTCCTCCGTCGTCAACCAGTGGGACTGTGAAGACTATTGAGGAAAAACAAATACAAAGGTGACACGAGTGAGGCTGAGGCTCTCTTTTGTTCAACAATAAGAAAACCACACAATGAAATCATGGTTACGGATTGCAGAAAGGCGAGGAGGTGGAAAATTCCCTTTGTTTGTAATTTCACAGTCCAGTTTAACTTAAAACAGCCAAAAAGCACCATTTCAGCTTGGTCAGTTAAATGCCAAAAGCTTTTGCACAAAAATAGTGAAAAGCAATATGAAGGAACACAGACACCAGCGTACCTGTACCCATCCCCTGTTCATCTGAATTGTTACAGATGCTGTAACACTAGAATTAATTTTCAAATCTTCTATATAAAGTATTATTTACATTATATGCTAAATGTACAATGATAAACTAAAAGGGGTATTGCGGAATATCTATTTCAAAAAGCAGAAGCAAAACGGGAGATCATATTCTACCTAGCTTGTATTTTACTATTCCTGAGAAAATAGGAATATTATTCCTACTATTCCTTTAACTATTTTACTGTTGCTAAGCAAGCAGGAATGGATTTAAGGATAACATGTACTGTGGAGTTCTACAACAACAAAGAGCTTTACATAACAATGAAAAGGAACAAAACTGACAATACAGATGCAAATATGGGAAGTTACAAGTTACTGGTATAAGCACACAATTCTGCAAAGTGCCTCTGTTTAAATCTGTCTGATTTGAAGCAAAAGCAGCCTGTCTGAAGCCACTGCGAGCACAGACAGATCAAACTACCTGCTTATATATCTGAATCAGTGCCAGAGCTGCACATGAAGCCAGAGCCAGACCCAGAGAGAAGTTCCATGCGGCATTTGCAAGAAGTTTTGATATTTTTCCTCAAAGCAAAGACTAAGAGCAATAACTTATATGATATATTCTGACTGATGAGTCTCAAACCCATGCTCTCAACGCAACGCTTTCATGGGAAGAACCTCTCTCCCCAGCACAGCAACACATTGCAATTGCTTTCGTCTGTGTAGGAGCAGCCAGCACAGCTTTGTGAAAGCGTCCACAAAGGGGATGAGCAATTTTGCCCCAGAGCTTCACGGAGACATCGGATGTCTATGGGTGCCCACCACCAGCTCAGGGAATGCTCTGCCTTTGCCAGTTGGTGCTGGCAGCTTCTGCTGGAGAGACCAGCAGGAGCCCCAGTGCCACCAGATGGGGCTGTGAGCCCGAGCAGAGCAGGAATTAACGCAATTAATGCGACCCGAGCGAGGCTTTAAGGGGCAGGCGGCCAGGAGCAACATTTTCACCAATAATAAGAGACAAAACCAACTCCAAACGGCATAAATCAATCTAACAGCATTGCTGCCACCGCTTGTGTTCAGCTGGATACACCCAGCCCAAGAGACGGGGTTTACAGGTCCCAAATGGAACTAATTCAGGCTCTTTATGCTTCAAATGCAACTTTGGACTTGCAAGAATACACATATCGGATTTGTTGCTATAACAGCAGTTGCAGGCATGCGAGTCTTATGCTCTTCTTTTCCAAGCAGATACACAAATTGCCAAAGCTAACGGCTGACTTGAAATACATTATCTGGCAGCAGATGCAGTCAGTTGATAGTATACAAAAATCATGGGGGTGGAGGGTTTTATTTGCAATAGCAAAGTCCAGGACCGCAACCAGGAGGCAGCACAAAGTTCATTCCTCTGGCTGGCAGCAGAGATGTCCTCTGTTAGATTTACGGATGTTGCAGTTACTTTCCTAAGGCCTCACCTGGACACACAGATACTGATGAGACTGCTGTGACTTGAAATCAAACCATACAGGTCTTAATAGAAATACAGAGACCGAGCTTGATGCAAGCCCTGGAGCACAGCGATGGCAGCATCTTGTTCAGGAACAGGTCGGGAAGGCCACGTCCCGAGCCAGCCCCTCCAACACATCACAACTATATGCAGAAATGCAGCAGAAAGCAGCAGGAACTTGCTTGTAAAGTGAAAAAGAGAAGGTGGGAGATGCCATCTGCGTTTTCACAACCTCAAATGCACAGCACCACACCATGGGCATGGCACAGAGAGGCAAAAACATGCAGTGAGACCAGCACGGCATGGGCACCAGTACACAAATACTGCCTTAGCACACAGGACGACAGCACCCAACCTGCGATGCTCTATGGTACGGTGAGTTTAGCCTGGCTGTTGGTAATATTCATTTTGAGAGGAAACGAGCTGTTAGTTACATAAAACGTTAGTACAAGGTATTTCATGCTCGCGGGGTGAGGGTCTGAACCTGCGCTGCAATTACCCATTGGGTCCATGTACAACATAAACACCCGGCCATAGGGTCCCGGCCCATGGCCGTGGCGGGCGGGGAACACGGACGGCTCTGCCCCGAGCACGCGTGGCCTGGGCCGCAGCTCCGTTCCGGTCCCCCCCCCCGCTCCCCGGGCAGGGCCCAGCGCGGTCCCGCCGCCCTCCCTCCGCCGCGCCCCTCACCATGGCAGCGCGGCTCCCGCCGGCGGCTCCCCGCAGCCCCACCGCCCGCCGCGCTCCCAGCAGCGCCCGGCGCAGCGCGGCCCCGCCGCCTGGCATGGCCCCGGCCCCGGCCCCGCCTCCCGCTGCAGCGCCGGCCCGAGCCGGGGAAGCGGAGGAAGGGGGTGCCCCCCCCCGGCCGCGGCCTTCCGGTGCACCGGGACACCCCGCCGGGGGAGAACCGCGCAACGCCGGCCCCGGCCCGCGGGTTGCTGATGCTGGGAGTCGTGCGAGCGGCGTTCCGAGGAGCTGCACCGAGCCCGGCGCTTCCCGCAGCGGAGGCGGCGCTGCGCCGAAAGACAGCGGTGTTTGTCCAGGTAACACCCGCTATCCAGGTATTAGTCAGGAATTATCTTCATTCCCGGGGAGGATCCAGCCCCGGGCTCTCTAACTGAGCAGCGGGCAGAGGCAAGAACGCTCCCATTCATCATTCAAACTCCTGAATCTTTAATGATAAAACACAGCTTGGTTCAGCTGCAGCAATACCAACGTTTTATCAGCGCAGTTTCCTCTTCACACCCAGAAACAACAAAGCCTGGGCCTGCCAAAGGGAAAGACACATCCACCAGAATACCTGCTAAATAACTGCTCTGCAAACAATGTAAAACATAAACATGTTTTACATAAACTGCTCTGCAAACAATGAATCTTACTGGTTTTGTCTGTCTTTGCTTCATTTCAGCTCAATTTGCACTCTAAAGCTTCCTATCAGGGTACTATACTGAGCCTCCACTGTGTATAAATGCCATGCAACCAACTAATCCAAACCCCCCCAACAACATATCAGTCCTTACCACACTAATTGCAGCTAGAAATCATATCAGTTCTTTGTGTAGCCTCAGCTGCAGCCTGTGCAACCAGCAAACGTGGTGGTAGGTATCTAAATAAGTCTCTGGCTTTGCTAATTGGGGCAGGTGAACAGTACTTCAGAAGTTCATGGTTTTAGTCCTGTAAGAAAGTGACTTAAAAGGTTACACTAAAAACCTGTTTTATTTAAAAAAGAGTAAGGCCAAAAGATCTTTTTCCTCATAGTTCATTTTCCTGACAAACTAATTTAGGAACATCACCACTCACCAATGGTTTCCTTTAAAACGTTCCAGGAATACATGAGCCAAAACCGACGCAGGATCTCTGTGAGTCAACACATCCTAATTCTATGTGTTTACCACATCATCCACACAGCAGCTTTAGTTCTGTAGGATCTGAAAAGATCCACAGGTTGTACCAGAGCAGCAGTGCCTCTGCTTCTGCGCCAGGCAGTGCCACACAGCCAGGCCAGGGTGATGCTGCACACATCTTGATCTATGGAGCTCGGGGACCTCTTCAGGAGAGCGAAGGAGAACTGCACCACCTATTCACGTTACAGTGCATGAAAAATAAGCTGATCAGCTTAAGAAATACTTGTTTAGTTCATGGTTTTTCATATTTGTTTACTTACCACATTAATTGCCACATATTTGCTTTTTACAGCTTGATAAATAAAGCAGATTTTTAGTCAACGTTATAAATTACAACCACCAAATTCAACAGTTTGTCCTTCTGTACTTCTAGTCCGTACAAATTCCTGCTTTACCAATGAGCAGGAAATTCTCTCCCTATTTCAGGATCTTGGATTATTCCTGATGTTCGTGTTCTTGTCCTGGGATCAGCCACCGAATGCTCTCCGTGCGCACGGTGGCGTACAGGACAAAGCTGGCCAGGAAGAGCAGTGAGAACAGGAGCAGCCAGTCTATGCCCTTTGTCAGAACACTGGGCAGGGGCCCTTCCCAGTCCTCCTTGGTCACAACCACATCGCTTTTAGCTTCTATACCTGAAAAAGGAAGCACTTGATCAACACCAGAAATAATCATTAAATACAGTGAAGTTGGTTCAAGTTGGAGCTTTGTTCCTCTTCCCAGACTAAGGTGTGTGCACAGTTAGACTTAACATTTTGGCAAGGTGGTCCTTTTATGTTAACATATACACAAGATTTCACATAATCACACAGTAGTTTGGGTTGGAAGGGACCTTAAAGCTCATCCAGTTCCAACCCCCTGCCACGGGCAGGGACACCTTCCACTAGGGCAGGTTGCTCCAAGCTCCTGTGTCCAACCTGGCCTTGAACACTGCCAGGGATGGGGCAGCCACAGCTCCTCTGGGCACCCTGTGCCAGCGCCTCAGCACCCTCACAGGGAAGAGCTTCTGCCTCAGAGCTCATCTCAATCTCCCCTCTGGCAGGTTAAAGCCATTCCCCTTGGCCTGTCCCTACAGGCCCTTGTCCAAAGCCCCTCTCCAGGTTTCCTGGAGCCCCTTTAGGCACTGGAGCTGCTCTAAGGTCTCCCCTTCAGGAGCCTTCTCTTCTCCAGGCTGCCCCAGCCCAGCTCTCTCAGCCTGGCTCCAGAGCAGAGCTGCTCCAGCCCTCGCAGCAGCTCCGGGGCCTCCTCTGGCCTCGCTCCAACAGCTCCACGTCCCTCTTGTGTTGTTACCCCAGAGCTGGATCAGGACTGCATGGGGGGTCTTTCGAGAGCACAGTAGAGGGGGAGAATTCCCTCCCTCGACCTGCTGGACAGGAGGATGTGCTCACCCCTTCTAGCACCCTGTCTAGTTAAATCCTGCTGTTTACCCCTGTTCTGTGATAGCGGCCCAACACTTTGCGTTTCTGCTTTCAGCACGACCTGAAGCCCAGCACACTACAGCAAGGGATTCTATAAGCCTCTGCTGGCTCCTCTCTGGGTCTTCATGAAATTAATTTCGAAGAACAAACAGCAGGGAGAGGAAAGCCCAACTTGGAGCTACAACCAGCCTGGTCCTCCCACTGACACATCAGGGCTGATTCACATACCTGTTTGATTAAAAATGAAGTCTTTCAGTGTTTCCAGTGTCCTGTCTGTATGATTAAATCTAGCCATAGGCTTTGCACCTTGGAAAAGGAGGATATTGGGTACAGCCACAGTTCCAAATCTCGTTGATAAACTGGTGAACATAAAGTAAATACAAAGCATTAAGGAAAAGAAATCCACTGGATGAAGAAATGAAGATACCAACGATAGATAAAGTGTCAGGTTTACTAAATTAAACCGACGCTTTATAAGAAAAAAAAGCCACCCGTTTTTAAAACACAAAGCTTGCTAAGGGAAATAAACTGATGCTAGAGCACAAAGAGTGCAAGTTACCTGCTGTGCTGAGATGCATCCAGTGCCAGGAAGCGAAGAGTTGGAAACGCTCGAGGTAAAGAATTAAAATGAGGTGCCAGGCTGGCAGAAAAGCGGCACCATGGTGTGTAGAACAAGACCAACGTGCAGTCACTGCTGTTTGGGTTTAGGAACTCCATCAGGTCCTTAGAGAATGAAGGAGAAAAACAAACACGGATGATTATGTATTTGATAGAGTTGAATTCTGTGCAGGAACGCATCACTCAGCAATCGATTAGATACTTGACGATACTTACCAAGTAGCTGCACCTTTGTTTAACCTTTTTAATAGATGGAGAATTGTATTTAACCTTTTTAAAAGGTTGTTTTAAAAGCTTATTACTTAACAATATGTATATACACATAACCACTTCAAGAAACAAGCTAGAAATAGGTACTGGCAATAGGCACCATTAATAATTTCAGAGGGAGACACTAATCCATGCAGCACAAAAGCTGACAGTTCACTGCAGGCACATAGACAAGAGACAGGCACATGGACTGAGCTGTATCTGTGCTCGGAATGACATAAAAAGCCTCCTTGGGCAGATATTTCCTCTTGCTGATAGCGCAGAGGACGTTACAGAAGGACATTCAGTCAAACACTGAAAGAAACACACAGATGGTGCTGACGGGCACCTTCTCCCCGCCTCACACCTCCGGGGTAACCCACCTGCGACACGTTCAGGATCTGCAGCGTCAGGCGCTCCGCGCCAGTCGTGTTCCTCTCCTCGCAGTTCACTTTGGGAGCCTTGGCGCTGTCGGTGCTGTTGGGCTCCTCGGCAGGCGCAGGCGGCACCGTCTCCAGCACGGCCTGCTCCCGGGGCTGGCTGCCCGCCGCGCCGCTCCCCACGCCGCACGCCTCACCTCCGGCCGCCGCATCGCAAACCCCGGTGGCCGCGGCGGCCGCCGGGCCGTCCTTCGCCTCCCCGGGCACCACCGAGAGCACCACGGGCTGCTGCGGCGCGGGGAGCCCGCTGCCCAGCATCGCGTCCGCCATCTCCGCGGTCCGGTACCGCACCGGCTCGCCGCCGTCCTGCGCGGGGCCGCCCCCGGGGCAGCGCGGCTGCCCGCCCGCGCTCTGCTCCGCCGCCCCTGCGCCGGGAGGGAGATGTCAGCTCCGCGCACCGCCCGGCCCCTACAGCCCAGTGCGGCTCCGGCGCCGGAACCCCCCGGCCTCACCTGCGGGAAGGGCCCTGCCGAGCCAGGCCAGCGCCAGCAGCAGCCGCCACATCCCGGTGCCGGTCCCGGCGCGGGCCCCGCCGCCTCAGCCCCGCGGCGTCTCCCCAGACAACGGCCGCTTCCGCCGGAGCCTCGCTCCACGTCCGCTTCCGGCGCGGCACCGCCGTGCGTGCGGTGTGTCGCCATCTTGTCTCGGCGACGGGGCAGGGGCAGCGGCTCCGTGTGAGGCGGGGCCCGGCGCCTGCCAGCACCACAGACACACCGCGCTGGGCTCGCCTCCGGCCGGGGCCTGCCGCAGCCAGGGGTTCCCCACAGCCGCGTCTGTGTGCCCAGCGACCTGCCGCCTTCCACCCGCTGCGGTGAAGCACGGATGAGAGATGGGGAAGTTCTTCCCTATGAGGGTGCTGAGGCGCTGGTACAGGGTGCCCAGAGAAGCTGTGGCTGCCCCATCCCTGCCAGTGTTCAAGGCCAGGTTGGACACAGGGGCTTGGAACGTCTGTGATTCTATGAAAAATGAATGTATTTAGATGTAAATAACCCATATACTGGATATATGTGAACATGCAAGGACCACCCCACCAAAATCTTAACTGTATGTGCACCTTAGTCTGAGAACAGGAACAAAGGTCCAACTAGAAGCAAAAACTTGCTACAAAGCAAGTAAGTTTGGTGTCTTATCATACATATAATATTAAAGGATAGAAAACCTTCATTGTTCATTTCATTACATGGCAGAGAACACAGCGGCCATGGGAGCAGTCAGGCAACTTCCAACACAACCAAAGAGCCTGTATTCTTGTAACAGTGTAATTCATGACTGACAGTACCCAATACTTAAGGTTTCTTTATAATCAATAATCTGTATTGCTCAGGGTATCACATGCAGGAACTGATTTTTAGGCCAGGATGTAGCAGACTGTGCTGTGGAACTCTGTGCTGAACATACCCAGTCATCTTGAAAGCCGAGTATTTAGACTTAGCAGAACAGCCAACAGAAACGAACAAACAAAACTGGCATCAGAGGTCTTTTTCATGTAAAACCAACCTAAATGTCTGCAAAACAAATGCAACTGACGTAAATGTTTCAACCCTCGCTTGAAACATTTGGAAGTACATGGAGGAGAAAACAGAGGGTGCTGAAGAGCAAGGGAGGACACAGACCTGCTCTGGCTGGTAGGTGGCACTGCCTTTGTTCCCCGTTGTCACTGGAAAACTTCAGTAGAGGGGAAAAAACAAACTGAACTAAAAAAGGGGTTTGGATGTATGCAGAGCACATCTCCCCAACAAAGAGAAACTGGAATATTGCTGGAATACAGGGATAAATAGATCTTATTCATCACAGAATAATGAACAAGGAGCACCATTCCGTGAAAGTGTAGTTTATGAGCGCTACAAATTGATTTCCATGTGCAACAGAGCAAAAAAAGAAGTTAGCAGCTTACTATTTATATGTACAGAGCTGTAACTCCTTTCCTCCCCTCTTCTCATATTTGAGTGGAAGGGTAAGAACAATTAAGTTACTGTAGCAGCATTTTCAACTCATTAAAATAACCAATATTCCCCTATTTTCTGATACCCTGCAATTCATTCAGGCTTTCTGCCTTAATTCAAACCTACGGGACTTGCCTGTAACAAGCAATACACCTCTCGCAGTGAAATTCAGAAAGCAAAGTATACTGAAAGGGTGGGCTTACTTATTTAATTGAAATGTCAATTTAATTCCATTTATCCAATCACCCAACACAGCGATCCCAACTCTCACCAACCCTGTGTGCATTCTGAAGTCCACACAGGCACAAACACAGTCTGTCGCAGTCGGATTCAGTTATACTTTGGGAGGCAGGAGGCAAAACCAAACCCTATCCCTAACCTAAGGGTTTGAAGTGAAACCTGGACAAGGGGCCCCAAAACATTTCAGTGCCAGTTTGAGTCACTTGTCTCTGACTGAGATGTCAGGAGAACAAACACATTTCCATATCCAAGAGAGCAGGGCTGAGGCTGTTGGGCTGGTAATGCATCAAGAGGCTTCTTCACACAGGATTTAAATGATATTAAAACCAAACCCGGAGAAAAACCTGGTAGGTTTTAAAGTATTAACTTTATTAATAAATATACATCCATATGATGATGTAAATACAGATCATGAACACTACTCCATTCCCATACACATAATTGCACACGAGTAGCTCAAGTTCATGGACATAAAAACATACACAGTATCTAATCAGGCTTTTTACAGCAGAGGATGGGGTGCCAATACTAGTTATTTGATTACTGCTTCCCCCAAAGTAAACCTGTGGAAAAGCAAATAATGAAAGATTAAAGTATCAGAAAGTGGTTCAAATTTTAGAATACAGGTTTTTCTATTTGGGAAGGAAAAAAAAAAGAAAATCACAAGGAGAAAAGTCTAGTTTCTACTAAATTCATAAATATATTTAAGCAGTGTTAAAATATATGCATTAAAATAGAGAAGAATAAACTTCTTTTGTGGTCAGAAATGAAGTCTGCAGTTTAAAGTATTTATGATTGTTATCAGCTGTTTTAACTGTCAACTCTAAGGATAGTGTGAAACATTATTATACATATAACAAAGACAGCAGAGTCACAGCTAATGAAACCATCAGACAAATGACTTCACATTGCTCTGCCTTTTAAAGCTCTTCAAACGTGGGGGAGGGAGTTCAATTCTCATCTGAATTACTCTGTGTATTGTAGTTCCAAGTAATTCTTTTCACAGACACGTCGCTTTTCACTGACAAGGCTTGGGTTTGTCCTGACTGAACTCGAGGATCTTTCATTCAGAACAGAGATCTTTAATGGCTCTTGATACATAGAATGGTTAGGATTGGAAATGACTTTAAGATCATCTAGTTCCAACCCCCTTTTCGATTCATTTCAACTAAATCCAAGATACAAGAACATTGCCTCAATGACAAAGCTAAGTGCTGACTTTAAAGATACTGTTTTTGCAATCAGTCAGCCACTTCTGATGGTGTCTCATTTTTCTTCTGCCAAAATACGGTGCGAGCATCTTGAAGATGTCCAGTGCAAGACTTTATAGTAGCAAAATTATTTGGTTTTAAAGTTTAAGTAAATTCAATCAGAAACTGAATAGTAGTTACTATATGTATATTAAACAGTGAACTCGTATAGCATCATGAAGGAATAATAGCAAGCTAATACATTTCATTGGTGTATAAATAAGACGTTAGAAACTTCATAATTAAAAGGAATTCTTAAAACCCAAACTTCACATGGAGATCTTCTGAACAGTGTTAACACACAACAGTGATCCTAGCTTACCAATAGCTGAATTATGAGAGATAATATAAAATAAGCAATTTAACCTTACAAGTCATGTTTTCATCCTATGGGGGGAAAAGGCCAGTTTTCCCATTGGTACTAATAAAGTTTAGGCATTAACATGCTGTTTCAGTGTTTCTCATGGAAAGGAAAGTGTTGAAAAAAAGCACAATGTATTCTGCAGATTATACATAGGAAAAGCAGAAGTATTTGCAAATTCCATTTCTGGTTCACTTTGAACCTCTATAACTTCATTTTCCTTCTCCTCACTGCATGGCACCAGGAAGCTATAGCCAGATAGAAAATCAACTGGAATTTGGAATGCCCAGCAGTGCCCTTCTGGGTCTCCTGGCTAAATCCAGAGTGCCAAGGAGCCCACTGCAGGCTCTCTGAACACTTTTCTACTTTCTGCTCATCATTCCACAATTGACAATGTTAATTGCTTTTTACTGGGATTATATTCCATCTGATGTAATTAATAAACACTGTAATGAACAGGAATTGCTTAGCTGATTTCATTATTTCATCGGCATACTCGAATACAGAATTCATTATACTAGAACAGCAATACATCGGCGTTATCTCCTGACACACAGCACAGCACCATTGAGGAGATGCACGAGTGAGAAACGAACAGGAGCAACAGGATCAACAGGAGGAGGTAAGAAGTGGAGTTTCTCCAAGGTACAGCGGTGACATGCAACGCGCTCCTTGCCAGCGAGGTGGGACACTCCTGCGTTACTACATTCAGCTGAAGAGGAACTGCTTTCCCAGCTGAGCTCAGCACAGAACTTAGAGCAGTCTTTTGGGGAAAAATCATCGGATTAAACCCAGCCAATACACCACAGATCCTGAGGGTTAACTCACGTTAGCATTTTGCATGTGCCAGAAGTTACAGCGTTCTGAGAAAAAGACTGCTAAGTTTCAGACTTGGAGTTTGGTGAGGAACAGAACGTATAACTGGATTTCATAGCTTCAGCATGAAGAAACTCTACCTTTTAGTAGCAGTTTAGCTGCCATTAGTTCCTCTATCGCCTAAGGAGCCATCCAGTACAGTTGAGGTTCATTGTCTTAGTTGCCAGTGCATACACAGTTCCCCCAAAACAATTCAACACACCTATTGTAAAGTACAGCATAAAGTCCAGCTCAATATGTGTTAGGCATCACTGGAACACCTGAAGGCTTGCTGCTTTTTTCCTGACAAAAAAGGTATGAAACATGACATCTGTTTCGTAAGTTGGCATCACTGAAAGCAAGAGGTCTCATCAAAACGACAGCAGGCCAGAATAGCATTTATGTTAACAAAAAATACCAGCATCATTCAGCACAGGCTCAATTCACCCAAACTTTTATGCTCCCCCAAATCTGCAATGTCTCTCCCTATATATATTCCCCCTCCCCAGATATTTTAAGCCACAAATAATAGCATAGCATATGGGAAACAACTTAAATGTAAACTTTCATCCTGATGCAAAAAAAAAAAAAAAAAAGGGAAAAGCTTTAATTCCAGTAAAATAAATGTAGCACAAACAAGCTGCAACACTGAGGACTGATTTTTTGATGTCTAGATGAAAGTATTTTACACAAACACACACACACACACACACACTCTCACACACTCTCTCACACTCAAAATCAAACACACCCAGTTGAAAAATGGAACATTTCTTTTGGAAGGAGGGAAGGGTTTAGTTTGAGACAAGAAAGGTTATTTATAGCTAACCAACAACAACTTTTTTCAGCTTGCATGCATAGATGGATTATTTTCTAGCTGGGGTCTAGCAGTGCAGTAAACTGCATCCTGTTTGCATCAGCTATACAGTTTGCTTTTATAAATCATGAAAACGGTGTCCTTTGGTAGATATATAAGCTTCCATAACTTAAATATAAGTGTCAAACAACGAAATAAGTGTATTTCCAGGAATATCTGGCAAAAGGAAGCCTGAAAACTTGGCAACAGCGTCTATTTAAAAAGTGTAATTTGTAAACATTATAGGTTAATGCTTTAAAAGCTATTAAACTGTTGCCACCTAAGCACAGATTTTAAAGGCAAAACCCAGTGTAAATCGCTATTTACACATTTAAGAACATACTGTTTAATATTGACCAAGTGTGTAACTTGAATGAACAGTACTTAATGTCTTAGAAAATATTTCAGTTTTCAAAGGATTATCTGTGGTTTGGTATAGGTGCTATTAGGCATTTCAAAATGACACAGCAGAATCCTGTACCAGCAGAACTAAAGGAACAGCTATCACCTAAAGGCAAATGAGCTTGTATTAATAAGGCTCTGCGAAGCTGTAACGTCCTGTACAAATGCTCAGTTTCCTACAGCTCCAGAAAGAAAAGCCACCTAAACTCAGCACTTTAAAAACAGGTTGGGGTTTTGTTTGTTTGTTTCAGTTTTTAAGTATCTATCTGAGGTCTGTAGAAGCTCCTGCACAAGTGGAAAATGCAGCTTGCTGCTTTCTTCATCAGTTTTTCTTATCAAGTAAGAACTCATCTGGCTAAGCTCCCAATTGCGGGATAGGCCACATCATGACCCAAGAGCCAGCTAATTCTATCCTCTTTATTTCACTTATTTAATGCATAACCACACAACTAGATTTTCCAGAAATTAAATGTAAAACTAGGGACATAATACTTAAGTATCGACACCAAGTCATAATGCATCACTTTAAGACTTTCTTAGAAATGATCATCTAAATCCCACAAAACCCCCTTTAAGCCAGTGCCTTCTCAACATTACTTTTAGTTACTGAATTGCACCCGCAGGTTATGGCATTATCTGAATAAAAATAAAAGCTAGAAACTCAGGCAAACACTACAACCAAATGCAAGAAACATGCCAAAATTCAGAGTAAAGCGGATTAGTAAGGAGTTCCTAATTCCCTCCTTTCATTCATTAGGCTGTTTGATTTTGCTGCTGGTCTCCCCAGCAGCATGTACTCCTCTGTTATGCATCATAGGATAAGGAAAAGCTGCATTGCCACAAGTATAACTTAGATTTGCAAGCCGTGATAGAGCTTTAATGCTACCTGGAGGTCTGCCTGGGCTGACTTTGTATCCTGCTGCTTTAGTTGTACCCAAGGGTCTGCCTGGACTTGTCTTAAATCCAGCTGCTTTGGTGGTCCCGAGGGGTCGACCTGTGCTGGTTCGGTACCCTGCTGATTTTGTGGTCCCTGATGGCCTTCCACGTTTCCCAGATCGGTTGAGGTTTTTCTTTTTCTTTAGTTCATCTTTTGTCTCTATATTCCTGCCACTCGTGGTCTGCAAGTGCGACTCGTTCAACGCATCTTGTCTCTGGCATGCAATCGGTTTGTGGCTGACTGCGTGGCTGTATTTACTTTGCTGCGTGGCATACAAGTCAAACTGATCGGCAGATCTCACATTGTCTTCGTTAAGGCAAGAACTCTTGCCGGTCCCACAGAAAGCTGGATTACTGCTGGCAACAGGGTGCATCATTTTCTACCAAAAAATAAGAGAGACAAATAGATATCAGTATATAACAACACTGGAGCGTTCCACAAGTGAGAATCTTTCAAAAGCTACTTCTAGTTCTTCAAATTAGTCCAAACTGCTTTGTTTATTTGTAGTAAACAGTACTGATGTCAGCAAGTTACTTTTTAAAGAGCTTTATTAAGCTTTCACTTGAGGTTTTGCATGGTAACCTTTACATATAGTTAAAAATTTAAACCACGTATTATTCACACAGATATAATTAGGGAAGAAGTATGTTAAGGAACTGCACAAGAGCATTTCACCAACCAAGACGTACAATATCTGCTCACCTACCGCAGTTTTAACACCTTTCTAACTGAATCTCATCTAAACTGTAGCCATTCTAGTTGGAAGAGTAACCTGTCACCTGTGAGTCAAGGAAAAGTATGGTGTCACTGTCTGGATTAAGTATATATAGGCTCCTAAAGACTTTTTTCTGTTTAACTGCAGCAAATTAATAAAACACTGATCAGTTTTGTCATTTCTTGTCACAACTGATATGAAACAAAGAAATAGGTAAGGCATTCAGCAAAGACAATGGCACCACAGTTGGGACAACTGAGGTATGAAATGAATCCATTATGAAGTACAAGATGCTGGACTGCAGAAATGCCACCGCTGTCCTAGTTAGAGGGGCAGGTACAAACTTGGTAATGCCAACTCCGAGGTAACAACACAAAACCAGCTTAAGCTGTGCTCTGTTTCTACAGAGGTTTATTTGTTTCAACAAGAATCGAAGCCCTGTCTTCAGGACAGCAGAAGGGTGACTCTGACCATGTTACTGCAGGTTAACCCTGGTTCCAACGGACAAAGCAACATCCAGCTCCTAGAAACCACGTACCATCACCGTCATAGTCACAAGCAACCGAGGGTGCTGAGGCGCTGGCACAGGGTGCCCAGAGAAGCTGTGGCTGCCCCATCCCTGGCAGTGTTCAAGGCCAGGTTGGACACAGGGGCTTGGAGCAACCTGCTCTAGTGGAAGGTGTCCCTGCCCATGCATTGGTTCCATGGTTGGAACTAGATGAGCTTTAAGGTCCCTTCCAACCCAAACCAGTCTGTGATTCTATGAACTATTTCTAAGTAAATTGGTTCTGCTTATACCCATCATACCAAATCCTTGCAGCATATGTACTGGGGTAGAATCACAACAATTAACAATATTACTGGTATTCTAGAACTTCTTTAGTATTAATGCTTCTAAATGCCAACTGCACAGATACTGCCTCAGATTTCTTAACAGGGGTGATACTGTGTGAAGCCAGCAAAGCACTCAAGGAACAACCCAGTAATATTTTCACTCATTCAACTATACTGGTTCTACAACTTAAACAAGCTGCAAATACTCAGTTTAAGATAATAATATTTAGCCATGCTACAGAGAAGATGAAGCCAATCAATATCTGGCACGTCAGAGTATTTCTGCACCCTACAGTCATGCTGAGGACACCAAATACTTCTTCCTGTGATAAATTTCTCTAGTAGATAAGGTCTGGAAGATTTATTGCATTTTCCCCACAGTGGCTCTGGAATATCACCTACAGCAGCCCAATTTAAACTCTACCACTGATTACTGAATTTCTTTGGCAGTTATGAATGTCTCTTCCCAGCCAGAAGGCATACAGCACAGACAGTCTATTTACCCAGGAATAAATCCCTGTGCCCTTTTCTTCTGATTACGATGGATACATTCCCTGCTGTAACACCCAATTTACCTTGGCTTGTCAAACGCTCATTACAGTCTATGCATTACTCCTGGGCAAATATATGAATATGGTTTGATGTCAAAGAGTGAAATTATGATAGTAATATAGTTTAAATATTAGATAGTTCTAGCAGAGATTATCCAAATACTACAATTCTGGTGTGATGAATGGGGTACAGTGGAACAAACACGAAACCACAGTTATTGCAGGTGTTGACTAGCAAACGGAACAAGTAAGAATAATTAGCAAGCTTGCACGTAACAAAGCACAAAGGAAGTAAGCTGCAGGTCAGGAGACCAGACAGACTTTTCTGTGCAGCACAAAAAAAGGAAGCATAAGATTTTCTACAATTAGCAGTTAAAAAAATGTTACCTTCCTTTAACCCCACTAGAATAAGGCCCACAAAAAATAGCTGAGATTGTTGAGGATGTGCAACTGCAAACATACAGGTTCTGATAATGTACTTCTACTGCCAAGAGAGTAAACCCAGCAGCTCTGAAAGGCTATTCATCTGTTCGCTAATACACTGGAGGACACTTGGAGCAGTTACCAGCATTCTTGTCTGAGTACTCCCTTTAAACACAGGAATACTGGCTTCAGCCCCAAAAAGCCGCTCCGAGCTCAACTGCCACAAAGAAGGATCAGTTCAGCTGCCTGGTATCCCAGGAACACACCAGAGCAGGGAGAAGGCACTGAATAATGTGGGGGCCCCTGGCATTTCTCAGGAGACTGAGCACTGCTCAGACTCATTCTTGTCTGTGTTACATTCCTATTCTCTGCTTTTTCTCCTCGATTCAGTCAGGGGGATTTTCCCTACAGATGCCATCCATCTTTCCTGGGGAGAACCATCACAGGCACTCCTAGACAGTGAATATATCCTGCTGTAACTGCCAAACGCTGGGGCTTCATCACCATTTGCATGTGTTTTCTGTCTACTGTAATATCGCTGAGAGCTCTCCACAAGCTCTAACTTTACATACAAAACCTGACTGATGCTTGTTTACCTTCCATCTGGCAACAGGCAGTATCACTGTAACTGGTGAGAGCAGAAAGACAAACAAATCAGTAACTGTTTAAAATTTCTTAGAGGAGGAAGTATAAAAACACCACAATCTTGGTGGAAAACTGCCAGTAGGATTTTTTTGATGCTTCCCCCCTCACCTTGCACCGTTTTTCATCAAACTATGAACATTTCAAGTAGTAGCCAAGGTTTGTTTTCTGTGGTTTATCATAGAATGCCAGACTGGTTTGGGTTGGAAGGGACCTTAAAGCTCATCCAGTCCCAACCCCCTGCCACAGGCAGGGACACCTTCCACTAAAGCAGGTTGCTCCAAGCCCCTGTGTCCAACCTGGCCTTGAACACTGCCAGGGATGGGGCAGCCACAGCTTCTCTGGGCACCCTGTGCCAGCGCCTCAGCACCCTCACAGGGAAGAGCTTCTGCCTCAGAGCTCATCTCAATCTCCCCTCTGGCAGGTTAAAGCCATTCCCCTTGTCCTGTCCCTACAGGCCCTTGTCCAAAGCCCCTCTCCAGGTTTCTTGTAGCCCCTTTAGGCACTGGAGCTGCTCTAAGGTCTTCCCTTAAGGAGCCTTCTCTTCTCCAGCCTGAACCAGCCCAGCTCTCTCAGCCTGTCCCTCTTGTGCTGTTGCCCCAGAGCTGGATCAGGACTGCAGGGGGGGGTCTCCCCAGAGCATAGCAGAGGGGCAGAATCCCCTCCCTTGACCTGCTGCTCACGCTCATGCAGCCCAGGACACAGTTGGCTTTCCAGGCTGGAAGTGCACTCTGCCGGGTCCTGGGGAGCTTTAAGACTTTTTTTTTTTAAAGCTTTAAAAAGGAAATCTGTAATTGAGCTTAATTCCCCTAACATGGACATCTCCAGCATAATTTTACTTCATTGACATTACAGCAGGGAATTAAAGAATGTAGTGAGTCTGTCTGTAGAGTGGAAGCAGGTTTCTTGGCAGGGAGATACACAGGATAAATGAGAATTGGTATAAAATGCAAAGCTATGCCAATTTAAAAATAACACTCTAGCTAAATTGCATAGTTAAACACACACATGCTTGTGTGCAAGCCTTCTTAAACAAAAGCAGCCACAAAAGTTTCCAGCAAAATAGAACTTACTTGGTTTAAACTTGTAAAAGATATTTGCAACAGTTTACTTAAATCAGTTTTTAAACTGTTTCAACTGACTGGTTGGATGTCTCTGTGTAAACAAATAGTTAAGATGAGGCCTTGAGGTAACATTTAGTTGCATTTCAAGAAGATTTTTACTGGGAAGTGACTGTAGAGGATTTTCTGTATGGATCCTTTTCTCTCTGGTATTTTATTTCTATACAAATGCTGGGGAAGGGAGGAGAACCGGCTAAGCTAGCTTTGGGAAAAGAAAGGCAGTATTAGAGCTTCACGTGCAATGAAGCGCAGAAGCTCCAGCCCTGCTAGAAATGAAGAAACAAACAGGTCAATCCATCCATCCATCCATCCGAGACCTGCCAAGCTTTGCTGCAGGGACGTTTCTGGACACGGTGAGGAGCCCTCCTTTTAAAGCACAGCTGCACCGCAAAGTTAACCTGCTGCAGCACTAGGGGAGTGAGTCTGAGGTTTTGTTTTGCTCAGATGACAGCCAGGCTACTGGTCGGTCAATACACATCGTCTGAGGTTGCTGTTAAGGGTTTTTTGTACTTCACAGTCAAGCTTGGTATGGTTTGCTGCCTTCTCCAGGTAGATGAAATAGGAGCCATATTATAGACAATACAGATGCACCAAGAAACTTAAGAAATTCCACCTAATTCCAGTGATATTACAGAGTGCATCCTTGTAGCCCTAAACACAGGTTAACACACCACACAGTTCTAGCTTGCAGTTATTAAGGCTTCTGTTATCGTATGGTCCATCTCTCTCTAGGCTTGAAAGTCTGCAGAAACCCCCTGTTCATGTCTTGTACACTACAAAATATTTTAAGATCAAAGCTACACAAATCACATGCTATAAAAACACCCTCCATTAAGCAGAATAATCAGTTCCCACATAAGCAGCAGGCAACTGCTCTGGTCTCACCCACTCCAACGTGCTTGCTGTAACTACGGCCTGGTCAGCCCCACAACAGCCCTGACTCGGCAACACTTCTGACTGAGTAAAACACCCTGAATCAGAGCAAAACTGAGCAAAGCTGGAAGTATATCTATATTACAGCTCTTCAAATGATGAATATCAGGAAAGGTAAACTCCTATCGCCAACAGGGACAATTTTTCTTTTAGGAGGGTTTGTGCATAAACCCCCACTCATTCTCTGAAGTCTTGCTCTGCTGAGCCCGCAGTACTTTCAACAGAATTGATGGAGCTGTAGGAGGCTGCAGCAGCACATTTTCATCCTCATCATCCAACACACAGAAAGCACATGACATACTACCTAAAACCACAAGCAGCTACAAGTATTATTTCTGCACTAGTACTCTGCACGTCACTTCTACCCAGCAAAGCGGTTGGAGCGGAGCACAGGAGCAGCTCTGTTCAGATCCCTGCTGCATAAAGAACGCTCTGTGCCACGTGCCACACGCAGGGGCTGCAGGCCCTGGGGAACACCAAAGGGCTCCTTTTCTTTGCAGGGAGGGGAGTTTAAGCAGCAGCAGCAGCAGGAGCAGGGATATTTTCCCTTTCAAGACTGCAAGAGATATGGTATCAGTTCTGCTCTTCTCTCTTAGGATAGCTGGTGTAAGAAACACTTCCATCACTCGGTTAAAAGAATGCACTGTATCAGTTTAAATGTTCTCCACATGTCCATTTCGTTGTCAGCTACTTTTCCACACCTTAACTCTTGCAACAGTAGGGCCTTCCCCAATTCTTAAAAACCTGTAACTGCTCATTTTCACAGTGTTGCACCTTGTGTATTCCCATAAATGTAAATATTTTAAAACCACCAAGTATGAAATCCTATCGGTGGCACAACATACACTGTAACACCTGAACCTGCACGTGGAACCTGATCTACTTCTGAAGCTGGATAACCCCTTTCACCAAACCATGCTTATGAAGCACTTTCCACAGTTGATTGCATGCTATGATTTGACACTAGGTAAAATACATTAACACCAGCCAAAACACAGACAACAATTTCTTTACAGCAGTGACTCACTAGAGCTACCACACGATAACATGAGATTGCAAACTGAAGAGACAACATGATTTTGAAAAGTTTCTTTCTCAGTTATTCTTAGTGCAAAGAAAAGACTAAGAAATTAAGAGTTCCCCAAGCAACACGAGAACTTACAACTACGGTCCTTCCCCTGTGACCCAGGGTCACTTTCTGACAAGACAGAAGTTAAGGGAAGAGTTATTTGGAGGCGACATACCCACCCCTTCAAATTCCTCTTCCCCCAAGATGTGCCAGGCAGAGAGGGAGCCTTCCCTCCCAGCGGGGCTGTGATTCCTGGTCCTTACCAGAGAGCTGCAACCTGGCTGCACCTCTGTGCCTCTGGGAGTTCCAGTCTTTTGAATCCAACACCCTTGGAGAAACAGTGCTCTCCAATGCCTAAGCACCAGCTTTGTATTAAAGACAAAGATCAGCGCTGCTCCAACAAAGCTTAGATATTGTCAGGTACTAGGGAGGCTAAATGTCAAGTAAACTCTGAACTTTTAGGCATCATTCACGATTTGACTGCAAAACCAGGCAAACAAGTCATTGTTAGGCTTTCTGACCTTAAAAACCAAGTAAGTCATATCTAAGGGCAAAGTTTCACTAGATGCTAACATCAGCAAGAACATCAGCTGACTTCTTCCCACCCCAAAGTTAAGATCATATAACCATGTGATGAGAAACAGGACACGGGAAAGGGTTAAGACAGCTTCACAAAAATTAAGGAAGATCACATCAATGGTTTAATTAAGTGCACACCTCCAGTTACACTGACACAAGTGACAGTCTGGTTTCATAATCAATAGAAACCGCTCTGAATCTGCATTTTTTCTGAATGGGACAATCTTGGCCTTTCCTCTTCTCCCACATTCCCACTCCTTGTGCCAACACCAGCTATTGTGCAAGACCAGCACAAACCAACACGAGGGCTCTGACCCAGGTGAAAACCAATCCAGCAGGAAAGCAAAAGGACCAGTTGGCTGGCACTGAGGCGAGAGAGGAACAGAAACGCATTTCCATTAGAAGCAGAGAGACAGGCTGAGGTGCCAGGTCAGCCTAAGCCACGTTCCCCACTGGCTGCCACTGACCTGCTCCCTGCTGGTCCCAGTTACTTAAAAAGCTAACGAGACTTCACAAAGCTGACTTTGACAACTTAATGGACTTAGAAGACTTAAATGAAGGGTATGACAAGCCCCAAACACAGCACAGGGAATGGAAGATGGGGAAAAACCCCCACAGCTGGGGATGGGGCAGTGCAGAATGAAGGTAGCCATCAGGCCAGACAGACTGGCTTAGAGGAGTGAGGTTGTGAAACTGTACCCTGATTATTCTGTGGTTCTCTCATTACCAAACTTCAAGGCAATCCACATATGCATATGAATGATGGAGCAGGTAGAGGTAGATCTTTATAAAGAGAGGATTATTAGTGTTTGTGAATTGTCCATTCACATCAAGGAGCTATTCCCAGGTAAACAGGAGCAGACCTCGCCATAGCCTACAACACCAGCTTTGAGGAGCTGCAGATGCTTATTCATCTCCGTGGGTGTTCTCGCCCACCCGCTCTTCTCCCCAGGGAACAGACCTGATGTAGCCTAGAACAATAGCTCGGAGAGGTACAAGGTGCTCATTCATCTCAGTGGGTGTTCTCACCTACTCTCTCCTCCTTCCCTAGCCTCTTTCCACAAAAGGATTTGGGAGCTTAAGAGATGGATCAAACATCTTCCTGATGTGTGCTCCCACAGGACTTAGCGCAAAAGGCTCCGGGCACCTTTCAGCACACCCAAACACCGCCACTGCAGCGCACTTCCGTGAGGCTGCAGAAAGACAAAGTCCTGAATCTGTTCAACAACGGTCAATGGACAAACACGCGGGACTTTTTCTATTTAAGGTTGCCTCTAAAACCTGTTGGATACAGATTAAAAAGAGAAACCGTGGTAACTGACATAGAAATAACCCATAATTTAAGAACTGTATTAACCAAGTGTTACTCCCACTCTTCCATTTTACAAAAATAAACAAACACATGGATCAAAGTAACTATCCCTTTTTTTCAGAGAGATACCCAGAGAGAAATGCATGCGAAGTAAAGGTGCAACTACTCACTAATTAATTACCCCAGAAGGACTATGCACAAATAAGGCTGTAGTAAACTATCTGTAACTACGTGCAAGAACATACAGCAGAGACGCTACCCTGGAACGCACACACAGAAGGAACATACCGGCGGGTATCCAGACACCCTGATCCAGACACAAGCAGGTGAATGAAGGCACTACTTCGCTCTGGCAAGGAAATACACCCGTGGACTGTATTCATGCATTACGCTCCCACACGCTAATGGAAACACGCTCCAAGTCCAAGCACTGCACTCACACTGTCCCCACGACGAGAGCTGTGGGTGCTGAAGGGAATTAATAACAATTCCCGAGCACGGCGAGGCCCGGCGGGGGAGCAGCGGGAGGCCCCGGCTCCACCTGCGGAGGCCAAGGGCCAGCTGAGGGGACAAAGGGGCGGCGCAGCCCCACCACCGCCGGCGGGGGGTCACCGGGGGCTCGCCTCGCGTGTCACCTGCCCTGTGCGGGCAGCAGGAAACAGGCCCCGGCCCAAAGCCCCGCTTCCTCCCGCCGGGCGGGGGACAGCGGGACGGGGCGGCGATGGCGCAGCTCCCCTCCCGCGGGGCGCGCAGGCTGAGCCCCGCCGTGAGGAGACCGGGAGATCCGCTTCAGCGGCGGGGCCGGCCGCGGCCGACGGGGGAGGGGAAGGGAGCGGAACGGAGCGAGCCCTCTCCGCTCCCCTCCCCCGCCGGCCGCGTCTCCATCTTGCCCGGCCGCCGCCTCCCACCCCGCGGCGAAGGGTCCCGGGGACGCGGGCCCGGTCCGCACCTACCTGAGGGGATCGGGGCGGCCTGCGGGGTGGCGGCGGCGGGCGGGCGGGAGCGAGCGGCCGCCTCCCCCACACCCCGCCGGGCAGCTGCAGGGAGCGGCGCTGCGGCGGGCGCGGGCGGGAGGGAGGGCGGGGCGCGCTCCCGAGCGGGGCCGCGCCGCGGGGGCGCGCGGCGAGCGTGCGCGGGGCGGGGCCGGCGGGGGGCTCCTCCCGCCTCTGAGGCGCTCAGCGTGAGGGACCCGCCGCCATTTTGTCCTGCGGGCGGGAAGGGGGTGGTGGGAGGGAGGCTGAGGTGCGAGGCGGGTCATGGCCATCGCCTGTGTGACAGGGCAGGGGGGTGCTTGCACCGAGCTGGCTTTGCTATTCCTCTCCATTATTCACGTTCTTCTTCGCGTCTGGCTCCTAAGGATAAATCACTGATTTATTGTATCGTAAAGTGAATCATAGAATCACAGACCTTAAAGCTCATCCAGTTCCAACCCCCTGCCACAAGCAGGGACACCTTCCACTAGAGCAGGTTGCTCCAAGCCACGTCCAAATACTGTACATGGTTAAGCACTTTCGTGGAAGCTGATTCAGGATTTGCGGTCCCATTACTTTGATTTGGATGGAGGAGTGTGGTACTTTACATCCCAAAAGTACACGTTGCAATGCATTATAGAATAGTCAAGGTACTGTTGATTATCAAATACTTTGCCCTGTTTCATCCAACTATGTTCTAAAGAGCAGTACTGCAGTAGCATTTCACTGTAAACAAGGCTTTATACCTTTAAGCAGGTATAAAGTTGCTGCTTCAATTATTTCCATGAGAATCCCATAGAAAGAGGATTTTTAAGAGCCCAGCGCTTTCCATAATCTAACCTTTTGTCTTCAATGTCGGTTTTAGCAAAACAATGTGACAGCCAACTTTGTGGAGGGCTATGACCAACAGATTGCTTTATCTGCGTGTTTGTTAATGACCATAACAGCATCAGTGCCACTGCATATTCATCCAACCCTTCCTGCCCTCTGTTAGCACCCTTGGGCCACTGATAGACAGTAACACACACACAAACCTTCCAATTCCAGGGTTACATGAGCATGGAAGCCCTTAAATAACTGACATATGGAAGAGTCTGGAAGATGTTCTGTGTTATTCAGATGAGGTCTTGGGAAATGAAAGCAAGAAAGTCCAGGCAAAAAAAAAGGAACCTGCAGCTTTTACAAAAGGCTAATTCTGGTTTTCTCAATATTTCCCGCTCCTGCTGTTGTTTGGGGAGCTGACTGATGTACTCCAACCCTCTGATATTCCATTTCTACAACACTTGGAGCTCTTCAGGCCGAAAATTGCTGTGAAACATCCTGCCAAGACGATGGTTCATGTTTTTTGCCAGTGCTTCCTAATGCATGCAGGAATCCTCACTTGCGATATAAGAAAGCAGCAGGGAAAAGCAGCATTTATTTAGCTTAATTTAGCGAATGATTCACTTTATTTAGAAACCTCATCTTTCTGCTGGTTTTAATTCTTTGTTGGAAATGCTGCCACCAATCAAAAGCGGTTGAGTTCGATACCTCTTTGGTATCACGTTTTAATATCTTAGTCTGGAAGGGGATGGAAGTGCAGCCATGCTGAGGCTCCTGATTTATCAAGAAGAAACCATGATCTCAACAGAGCACAGAAGTAGTCAGACAGTAGAGAGGAGTGAACCTGTAACGTGAAGCAGTGAGAGGTTCCATGCCCACAGTGCTCAAATATTAATCTGGTAGCAGCAGGGTCCGGTTTCCTCATCTGCACGCTGTGCTAATAAAAAAGGGAACTAAAGAAAAGATAAACTAGTCAAGCTCCCCAGGGTCTGAAACACGGCCGTTACTCAGGTTGTGAATCTGCTTCCTCCTCTAGACTGCTCTCACTAGCAGTAGGAAATGATTACATCCATTATCTGCAAGGTAAACGATGCAATGAAATGCTGCCTCTTCCTACAGCTGGCCTGCAAAGTCCTGTTCAGCAATCTCCACATTTTCAAGGGGAGAGGAAGGACCTAAGAGCACGAGTCCCTCCTCCTGCTGATGCAGGAGCTTCTCGCTGCCCTCAGCTATGCAGCGTGCTGAGCGAGCTGGGAGAATTCAGTACTGTAACTGCCATCACCGCCTGCCTATTCAACTGTGAATTACTGAAGATGGTAATTTCTACAAATTTACTTGCTTGCTAACATGCACAGGCAGAGGAAATGTAGGTTTTAGTTCAGTTTAAGGATTTTCACTAAGTGTAATGTTTTCCTTGCTCGGCTGATAGTTTCACAGTAGCCCGGTGGTATTTACTGTTCTATGAAACATGTTTCTAATGATGAACTTCATACTCAGAACGGCCAAAGTACAAAATAACTTAAGAATCACATGCTCACTCCACAGTAGGTTATTAATAATTCCTCAGCTCACTAGAACAACTTAGTTCTGATATCCTAATTAATTCACCTCTGCTTATGCTGGTCAGCTTGACAATTCTGTATCTGTTTGACAACAGAAAGAGATTTAAATCTGCTTCAGATGCGAAGTCTCAGAGAAGCTATGTTTGGGTGGCAATCACTCAGCCTAATGGTCATTTATTTAAAAACAATTGTTTCCACTGTAGCTAAAATTATGAAAACAAATCTTCCTGCCTAGCACTGTATAAACATTGTACAAAATGTACATTTTGGGGCAGATTTGAGTCCAGCTGTGTGCCTTTTATCTTCACATTCTTAGCTCGCTCCCTGCCTCTGCTCCCCCCCTACAGCCACAATAAGCTGGAAGCCAGGATTTCTTCTGCAAATGCCCGAGCTCCAAGAACACCAACTTGTTTAAGCTGAGACCATATTTGGAAGAGATCTGGGTCAAGAAAAATAATCAAAGGGAAGTGCATTCCTGGAGCATCACGTGAGGAGGCCAGAGCGCGCAGGCAGGACCGGAGACTGCGCTGGGAGACCGCGAAGGGGCCGCGCACGAGCGACTCGCTGCAAGGAGGCTCGTGGCAAGGGCTGGCTTTACACCAACACTGCCTCACCTGCCTATCTGGGCAAATAAGGAAGGGTTCTAATAGAGGTGTTGAGCAGCACATCATCAATAGTGAGTGTCCATGGCAGAAAATGGAAAGCTAATTCTGACAAGCTCCACAGTATCCATCCTCAGACATACACATACCTGTCTCTAACCCTGCCACTAGCTTCACTAGGTAACGCTGCTTCTTACAAACATAAACGCATCTGAAGGACTGAAAAACCAACATGCACTCTCTCTCCCCGAGACTGATCTTCTTTTTCTTATTTGAGAAAGATGCCTTTGGTGTTTCACATTCAGCTATTACAATTCAGAATTTTAGCAAAGCTTTGCTTAAGAATCATTATTTTTCTGTCTTCCACTTGGAAGACTTGTGAAAAGCTCCTACAGATGGCACGCTGAGCCTCAGAATCTTTTATTCAATCAGCAGCCAAATGCACAGTAAATAGTCTGCACTGCTTTAATTGTACAAGTAAAATCTCAAGCAGCCAAGACAGGGAACAGCTACGGAACATGCCAGGCTGTGATCTACTCATTACATTGTGGTTGTAATAAAAGACTAACAGGTAGAGTAGGCCTTAAGCTGCCTATTTAACAAAACAAAGGGTGTTGGTCATGTGCAGTGTGGTTGGGGTAGTATAAAATTCTGAACACAGTTTTCATCTTGCCGTGGTTTCTTCCCCTCCCCAGAACATTGGCTTTGGTCTTTCTCTCATGTTTTCCTGGCTAGGGCATAGAGCAAAACCTGTGCCTGTTCACCCACTCACATGTGCACAGAGAGTAGCTCGATGTGCTGCATCAGCTCTGACACACAAACCACTGCAGCAGAGGGGATTGTCCTTAACCTTCACAGCGTGCGAGGAATATTGCTGTTTGAGTCTCTGGAGGGCTGCCTGCACAGCTGCGAGCAGGAGTCTTGCTTTATCCTTCCCCTGACACGGACTAACTTCCTTCCTAACGGATGTGGACGTGCTGGGGCTGGACTTCAGGCTGTGGTGGAGGCTGCTGTGGAAAATGGTGGCACAGGGCTCCTTTTCACTGCCTCCAGCCAATGCCAGTGATCACCATCTCCTCCAGATTCACAGACCTTCACCTACACCTAAAAGTGCCAGCGTCCTGTTCCCTGAGAAGAGCAATCACCCCTGCCACCACCACTGCATAATGACACCACCACATCACCACGACAAGCACAAGCTAAAACTCATTCATGATCCAGCACCAAATACCTGTATCACCTATCCCCACAACACACCGCTGTTTACTCAAGCACTGCAAGCATAAGGCAACCTAAAAAGCTGGTAGCACATCACCTTGGGCAGATAACAGAACAAGCTGTGCTTACGTGTATTAAAAATAATAATAAAGAAGAAATACAGCATTCCTGTGCTCTTCCAACAACTGGCAACAGGAATCTGCCTGGGGCACATTCCCTGGAAAGCAGCCAAACTGTGATGTTTGTAAAGATCTCGCCTATGTCCGTGGATACCCCTGGAAAGAACTAAATATAACACTTTTCATTACTATAACATGTCTTCGATGTAAGTGCAGCAAACAGATGAGCTATTCAGAAAGACAGTTTCTGAAAAATATACATTGAAAGTATTTTTATTTTTTGCTGGAATTTAAAAAACATAGGAATATTGACATTGCATTTAAAAACCCCAGGAAGTTAAGGATTATACATTGTTGCATCTCTGAAATCCAACAGTGCAAAGCTGGAAGTCACAAGAACGTCTCCCTCATGCCTTTTTTAGGAGATACCAGCATATACGTATGAACATTTTGAAACAAGGTTTTTTAAGGAAGCATCAGGCTGTCCAAACTTGAAAATGCTCTTCATTAAATACACCCAAATCTGTCACTTTTCTGGGGGCATGCTGTCAAGAAGTCAGACAGTTCAACAAACAGGTTGTATGAAACACACCAAACCCCAGTTGTTAAGGGAAGGAATCCTGATGTATTTAAAGGGAACCACAGGGCTTTAGTTTGAGATTTGTTTTAAACTGAGAAGTGTTCCTGTGTGTGCTGCTTCTCTTTGTTCTACACGCTGTATTAACATGGGCAAGTGCTACATTATGGGTGTTCTTATCCTAAATGCATACTGTTAAGTTGGTATAATCATTCCTTTCCTATGTTGCAGATAAGACACACTGATGTTCAAGTAACAGACAGTTGTATGCAAACAGAGCGAGTCATTTAAATTACCTGAAGTTTGGAAACAGAAGTTGTGAATTTATACAGCCATGATGCAGATTGTATGATTTGTCTTCACCAGGGTTAAAGCAGTATATACACAGCTGGTTTAAAATGACACATCTCAAGGTGTCAGGTAAGAAAAGCTTCCTACAAAAGTCCTTTTGAAAGTCATCATCTTGAAAGTCTTCCAGCTGCTAGAATGACACAATTCAAATTGCTACCACTTAGGCTCCAGGTAAGTAGACAGGAAAGTTAATTGCTTAAGAGTAGTAAGTGTCCATCATGAATATTAATGGTTATGGGGATGAGACCTCAAGAAGAAAGGTCTTGCCTATCCCAGTAGCTTGCTGACTGCAGTGATAGTCAATAGTTGTGGAATTCACTCATAAATATCATCATTCATTTTTATTTAAAGCCATGTCCTTACAGTAATAAAGATGACAACCCTGGGGGGGGAAAATCACATTAAATGTATATATAAGAACACTATAAAAAAGTGACAAAGTCATATATCATTACAAAAGAGGTTCCTCCTTTTTTTCCTGACAATTTCTTTTTAAGCTAAGCAAGCTTTCATTCCTATGTCAGAGAATGAGGAAAAAAAAATCAAATCCTAGAATTCTGATGTTTAGAAAAAAACCAAGAAAAGTAGTTTCATACTACAAAACATTTCACCTTACAAAAACCCCACAGAGTTATTCTGTTACCTGGATGATAAAGACAAAATGGGACGTGTCAAGGATAAGAAGATCTTAAAACTAGACCTCAAGTATTCCTGGATAAAATTCTCTTCTCTGATCACTGCACGACTCTCTGACGTTGGGGGGATGTTTGTGCAGGGAGGGAATGTGTGTGAACCAGCCAGAGAGATGCTATGGATCAGGAGAAAATCCTGCCTTTATTCTGGTGTTGTATCATTTTCCCAGTATAAACTGATATGGCGTGACCCATCCCCACAATATGAAGCAGGTACAATTTCCAACACAAATCCCACTGTTGTTTCATTTACTGAACAGTACAGTCTGTCAGAAAAATCAAAATCTGGTTTATTTTATATTCTTTATGATGAAAAGTATATAAACTGCACCTTTAAATTAAATCATGCTCCGCCCAAACTGCTCTGCATTAAGACTGATAACTTTAGTGGAGAGAATTCAGATGTTTCAGCAAATATCCATTTCCTGTTAAAAAATGTCCGCAAGACAAAATAAAAAAGTCCTTAATTTACAATAAGCAGTGTAAACAGCAAAAACAACAGAAGCCACGAAGTGTCACGCACCAGCCACTGGCACACACGTAACCCCAAATGCTCAGAGAACTTTGTATCTTCCCTTGTTGGTTGGTTGGTACGAATTTTGCTGCAAATAAAGGAGAGCACAAGCACAGTTAAAAGTGCAAATGGAGAAAGGAATTGCAATAAACCCCCACTAATAAATCCACCTTCTGTGTAAATCAGCAGTTCCTTAGAAATCTCCTTCCTAGGGAAAACATTTTCATGGGGAGGTCAATGATTTTGTGTAAGAAACGAAACTCTCAATGGCTCAGCAGGACCAGTGGAACTGAGTGCTGATCTCAATGGCTACTTAAAAAGCCAAAGACACTGTATCGTGTAGTAGCACTGAATGTTAGCCTAGAGAAAGCTGAGAATGTGATTTCTCAAGACATTATCTCATTTGAAAGAGGAGAATGTTGAACACAGCCATTATTAGCTGGGTACGCTGTAAAGCTGTAGCAAAACAAATCCCTCAATGCATGTAAAGTATTCAAATGAGCAGAGAAATTCTCCTCTCCCCTGCCTCATGGTGCTGAAATGAGGAAATTTATCGGGGCCTAACTCTTTGAGGGGTCTTCACTCAAAAAGCTCTGCTAATGTGTTATCTCCATCTGCTGGCTGGATAACAGCTGCGTGGCTGGCTGGCTGAGCACAGCAATATATTTCCTAAGCTGTTCAGTGAAATAGTCTTTTTGAGATCTATAGCTCCCAAGCCCTGATGTTAATAAAAATGCAAGCCTGAGTGCCAACATTTGTAGAAATCGATCTCATAAAGCATAAATTAAGGCACTTTCCCTCTGCATTCTGGATATTTCACTCACCAATCTGATGAGCTCCTCTTTTATAAGTCGTGTGATTTCTGCCTTTGCTTTCTGTACAGCCAGTTCGTTGGCACCTGGAGACAAAAAAGGAGGTGAAACATTTTCTGTATGTGAAGCCTACAGAATAACCACTGTGGCTATTTTCAGAAACTTTAAAGCTTGCTCAGTATCTTCACCCATTTGCTGAAGAACACTCCGGTACTGAACAGACTGCCACAGCTAGGCTGTGTCCTAAGGAAGATACTTAAACCAGTCATACATTACACTATTCAAAAACACCTTGGATGAGAGGTTTCTACTCTACTCAACCACAGTAAAACTTGCAAGGTTTTTGTTGCAGTTGATGTAATTCCTCATACCTTTAAAAGCCAAAACCCACACAATTCTATTTTCTTCCTTATTTCACTCTGGCAAAGACGTCTTTGTGCTTACCCTGAGGAGAAGCATCTCTGTGATCTCCACGTATCATTTGAGAATGCGTATTAAGATAAAGAGAGTGTTTCTTCAGTAACTGCAGAGTAACTACAGTGAGTCTGAGCACCCAGACACTATGACTACAGTGACTCCACGTCTAATCACAAAACTAGACTCCTATCTTTCATGACAATATATTTATAAAAAGAATACATACTCTCTATAGCCAAATAAATCTTTCGTTCTCCTTCTTTGGGTTCTTTGCCCGGAGGGAAGTAAGTTCCTCTGATTGTAATAGCAGCTTCAGAATATTCACTGATTCTCTGTAGCGCCTCTTTGGAGGTAACTTTCCACCTGGCAGTCTGCAAGGTAAAGGACATGGGAGGATCAACACGGAGAAGGGCATCACACAGCTGACATTTTAGACAAAGAGGAGCACTGCGCTGTAGCAATCAGCCACAGCACTACTGCAAAACATAGGCTGAAATTTCAGCCACTTATTTTTATGCAGATATATTTAAAAAGATCTGCATCTTGTGTCAGCAAGATAAAGTTATGGAAGAAGGAGAAAAGAGAAAGGAGGCATAGTATTATTGAAGCAAGAACTCTGAAGACCTTCCTCTTTGCTACACTGAAAGTTTAAAACTTGTATTTTTTTCTTATGATTTTCTGAAGCAGCACTTAAGTATTTTATTTAGCACTTTTTGTACAGGAATAGACTTCAAGGGCAAACAGATACTGTTAATGGCTGCAAATACATCTCTAACAAAATAAATGCCATTTATTTCTACCCAGTTCACTGGTAAAAGACACAAATAAGTAAACCTTAAAATCTCTATAAATAAAGCCTAAGGAATAAACACTGCCAGTTGTTTTTCAGAACCCTGTAAAAATTGTCCCAAATCTCTACAATACCCTCAAAAATACTTCCTGATAAATGCATCCCATTAATTTAGACAATGAAATTACTACAAAGTAACTAGTAGATTGTTGCATATTACTTGCAGATGGAGACAATTTTTGTCATGGTGAGCTCTGACATTCCAAGTTACAGGACTTAGGATGAGGCTGGAGAAGCTCACGCTGCCTTGGCATAAAGGCAAAGCTATTTCTGACAGGAAGAATGATCCCCTCCAGTCCCCGTTTGGTTTCCCACTTGTGGTAGGCTGAGCAAACATCCCATGTCTCCTGCCTTAAACCAGTGCTTTTCCAGAAGCCAGCTTTGGAATACGGCCTCTAAAGGCAAGTTGTTTTTCCCTGGATCCAAACTGCGCCTGTTACATATTCTCTCTCTAAGAGGTACCTTATCAACACCCATCATAAAATGACTCACCCACCATCAAGAGGCTGCCCTATGTGTAACTTACACGTGATGATATTGAATGGTTGCGTAGTACTTCTATAAAAACCAGCTTACAGAGTCAGCTGACTTCTTGCTTTAGGCACTGATTTTATCTTACTTTATCCCTGTCACCTCGGATCTGCACTGTGCTCAGTGTTACACACGTCTACAGTACAAGATGAGTCCCCCTCCCTCTAAAGGTTTCCCAGGGACAGTGATGATTCTCAGTGATGAATTTGTGCTTGATAATGTGGAATACAAATGGTCAAAATAACAAATGAGGTAGGCCAGAGCAGCAATGTTCTGAATGGCAAAAATACACAGGTCATTAAAAAAGCAAAGAGCAGTGTCAGTCACAGGAGTATGGCCTTTGAAATGAAAAGCTAAATAGTGACAAAGATTTAGATGTAAGAGAAGTCATTGGAAAGATTTCTATATGACAAGAAACACTTGTTTTTTCTGATATTCTCTGGAATATGTCCAAAGCACTGTGCTAGGAAGTGACCACAGATAATGCAGTGATTTCAATTAGGTATGATAAGAAATAGAGACCAGATATTGTATTGGCACAATCATAGTCTGAGCTCTAAGGATAGCCTTTGTTAAATAATGCTCACTTACACTTGATTATAGCAAAGTGGTTACTTGCCTGTGGGAAGTCATTGATCTCTAATTCTTCTTCGTATCTCTTGAAGGATTCGTTTTGTCCTCCATCCTGTTTCTCCTCCTCCTGCTTCTCTATGGGTACGTAATTGAGCTTAGCATTGATTTTTTCAGCCAGTTGCTCTGCAATGGTCTTGGCAGATACAGTAGGAGCTTGAATTGTGCCTCCTCTCAGGATAGCGTTTGTAGCCTGCTGCATCACATCCTGTAAAAAGACAGGTCCATGTTGGCAACAAGATAGCTTAAAGAAGTCCTATATAAACCAACAAGGCTTTCAATAAAGCTTTCTATGTAATATAATTGTCCACATAACAAATACAGTTATTTGTCTCCAAACTTCTCTTTCCCTTCTCAATAACTCCCCTAACACCCGCATAGAAAAGATCTTACTGGTCTTTTGTATCTTTAGCTCAAAATACCTTTGGACGTTCCAGACCACAATGACCTAAATCTAAATGGATTGTGTATCACATGCTTCAGAGAAAGATGTTCTGCAACTCCGCTAAGGCTGACAAAACCCAATTGTGTTAATATCTCAGTAATGAATTAACCCTTTGCCAGGGCAGACAAAGCATTTCCAGTTCTGTATTAAATCTTATTATCATATTAGCTCAACTACAAATCCTACAACTTGTCACTGGAGTTAGCACAGCACAGATGAGCTAAATAATGTGGTAATGTTAGTGGTGTGCAGAAACACTAAATGAAATGGCAGCCACACAACTAAGAATTGAACAACAACAACTGACCTTGAAGTGGAAGGGGACCAATACTTGTGCCTCTGCTCCAAGATTCTTCTGAGCATTGATTCTCAAAGCCAGTCTTTTAGCAATTTCCAATTTCTCTGCATTTCCAGCGGATGGTGTAGGAGCATTTGATGTTCCTGGTGCTGCCATGTCCTTTACTCTTTTCTTTGAATTGAACATGCTTTCAATTTGTTCATCAATCTGAAGAAAACAACAATTATTAGATCACTGCATTTACCATTAGGTAATCTCACCACCCTAAAGAAAACACGAAGGTGCATTTAGTTTATACACTTTTAAAGAAATTAATCTCATTTAAATGGTAGAAGCTGGCCCAGAACTACAACTCAGCAAAAGGAACAGATGATCTGCTAATCAGGAAAAAGCTTGAGCACAGTGTTTACTCCCAAGGTCATAAAACAGGAGTCTAACAAACACTAAGGAAGGAATATAAGGATTTAGACATAGAAAAGGCTACTCTGAATTTCTTTAAAACACTGCAAGTAAAATAAATGACTGTAACTGAGGGCAATCGTTCTATTTCATTTATACAAGATTAGTAGTATAAAGAATTTATATGACATATACATAACCACATATATTAAGTATAAAGTACAAGTAAGTCAGAAAGAGACTTTCAAGATCATTACAGATCTTGATTTTCCAAGCTATTTATGCTTTATATCAAAGAATACATCCAGATCTACTAATGGAATTTAATTAAGTCAGTAGCAAAGGACATGGAGTAACACAAATCCATGTATTCTGCAACGTGTCATGTAACCTACTGGGGAAAACCAAATATATTGGAAATCTTTAAGCAATTTAAATCTTATTTTCAGGTGCTTACATCGACAGCTGTATCTTCATCATCTGAGTCTTGCAAGCCAAGAGCTGCTTTCTGTAGCTTCTTCCTTTCATTAGCCAAAGCCTGTTCTGTTTCATCAAACTTAAAACCTTTGCCAGAGAATCCACTGCTTTTTTTAATCAGCTTTCCCTCCTGAAAATAAAAACATACATCTTCATACTTGGAAGTTTAAAATCCCAATTTTGATAGTCAGAAAATAACTATAAAATTAGAAAAATACTTATTTTAAAGTTTATTTTAGATTATTTATTTTAAAAAGCAAATCCTAGCACACTTAGAAAGCCCTTCAAATTTACAAATGGTATTTTACAATGAAGTCTGATAAAAAAGCTGTGTTAATTCAGCAAATAGAAACAATCACTATTGGGGTTTTCTGTAAGTACGTATTTAAATGCTTTTCAAGTGCAGTAAAATAGAACCCTCCAGTTTTTCTATCAGAAAAACTCCGAAGTCACTCTTCTCAGCATGAGCAAGATCCTCAGATGGCGAGAGCTCTAGAAATAATAATACAGATTCTGTGAAAGAACTTCATCATCTTTTATGTGGATTTTGATAAAAGCCAAAGTGCCCCTTACACAATAGGTGTTTCCCTACCACATGCCAGATGATAATATTCAAATTCTCAAGCACAGTCCTGTAAATGACGTTCAAGATCCCAATCCCCAAAACACTTCCACACTTTCCGACGCATACATATGTGGGCTCAGTGATGTCAGTGAGATAACCTACGTATATACACTGCACAACTACACCCACGTTCACACGCATTAAACTCAGCCCAAAGCCCACTACAGAAGAAAGAATTACTTACAGCCTTCTGTTGGTCTTTGAAGTCAGCCCAGAGCTTCTCTAAATCAGTAGGAATTGGATTCCCGGACAATTCCAAAGCCTTAATGATATCACCAGCATACCGTGCCTGATCCTCAGTAATGAATGTGTATGCATAGCCCTGGTCAAAGTGAATTTAAAAGATAATAAAAAAAGATCTCTAAAGACACTTTATCTCTAAATTTATGGAAGTACCCCCGCACAGATGCTGCTGTTCTGGTCAATAAAAGCAGCCATGATATTCCTGCTTAAACTACTTTTTATCAGGAATGTGGAATGAATAATGTGATTTCCCAGGAAGCTGATACTGAGGTAATCAACCACAGAGGGTAGAAACCTAAGTTTTTCCTTTCAGTCTTGTCATGGTTAAAAGTTTGGAAAATAAGATCTTACAAATTTAGTAGGGCACATTTCCAACAGTGAAAAGCACCCAAACTTTCAGCCAACAGATGGGATTTAAAAGAACATTCATACATCAGAGCTACATGTCAGTTCCAACTTTTATAGTGCTGAAATTCAGAATGTATCTTACACACAATCACTCAAATGCACTTCAAAGGAAACCCCTCTTCCCAACAATAATATAAACTACTCCCTCTGTAGCTATCCCTTGGGAACACCTTGATCAAGCAATAAATAAGGACAAACTTTCAGTAGAACCAAACCAGACAAATGCTGATCCATACTTTATTGCCAGCTCGTCCAGTTCTTCCTGCTCGGTGCACATAGTCTTCATAATGGTTGGGACAGCTGTAATTGACCACCAGCATCAACTGTTTTACATCCAACCCCCTCGCTGCTACAGATGTGGCCACCAGAAGTTTGCAAGTTCCATTCTTGAAATCATTAATGATGCTGTCCCTGTCATACTGATCAATGCCTGCCAGAAACCAAACAGTTCGTTAGCAAGCTCTGCTTTGTGCCAGAGCCACACACCAACTTCCAACAAGCAAAAGCTAAGCAAATAACATTCACAATACATTCACACTTTTAGAGGCAAAGGGTATTAGCCAGAATTATAAATCTTAGTCTATTATCCAGAATAACAAAACCGTGAAGTTCTTCTACTACAAAAAGCTGTTTACCCATACCAAGATCCTCAAAAGTTTCTTTAATATGATTTTCTGTTTGACTTCTTGTATTCAACTAAGACCTCACCTGGAGGCTTTGCCTGTTCTCTAAAGGCAACAGAAGTCTCAGAAGAATGAGAGTATTTTTCCTTCTTCCACTAATGAGCAGTGGTTTGTACTTACTGGTTACTGCATTTTTAAGAGCATTATATATATAAAGTTTTAAAATGTTCTGGGATGGACAATGTTCAAAAAGAGATTTCCTCTTCTTGCTACTAAACTACATCCATTCTATTCCTACTTGATGTCAGAAAAGTGAAACAACAGCTGCTATTATTGTGCAATCTCAAATAAAAATATCATATAATATCCCCCAATAGCATTCGCTCCTCTACAACAGCAAGTAGTTAGTAATATTCCCTGGGAGGTGTTAACTCTCAGTAACAACTCTGCTGCACAGAAACAAGATTTGGCATCTGATGACATCTCACAGGGAACAATAATGAGTAATTACAGAAAACTATCCTGTCTATTTCGAATCAAGAAACAAAACTCTTGCTCACTTTTAAAGCAAAACCTGCTTAGGAAGAAATAACAATTGGTACTATACAGGAACTAAGTAGCCTCTCTTTGTAACTACTAAATACAATATTCTAGTTTGGAGTTGTTAATGTAAACCATTAAGATTGCAGATTACCTCCATGAAGAGACAAGCAAGGGTAAGAGGCTCTCATTAGATCTTTCAACAACCCATCAGCATGTTCTTGTTTATCTACAAATATGATCACTGATCCTTTCTCCTGATAGTGTCCCAGGAGCTCCAGTAACTTCAAAAACTTGTTCTCTTCTTCTATGACAATCTGGAGAAAGACATACCAAAGTAGGAAGAGTATAAATTGTATCTTCAGTCATTAAACACCTTCAGGGCACACACAAACAAAAATCAGGAACAAGAGAGGACTTTCCCAGGCTGTTTCCACAGTCAGGGGCGAAAGTACTGTTCAGCTCAGTAGGATAAGGCAAAAACAAAAAAAGAATGATCACATTGCATTTGCAGATTGAGATGCTAGTTTATTCTGAGTTCACATTTAGTAAGGTCTAAACTTCTAAAAGTAGAAGTTTTGTGGCTATACTGGTGCTTTGAATATAGCTTTGTGGCCACATTCAATCTTGCCAGGAGTATTTTGCAAGCAAAGGAGAAGGTAAGCAAGGCAGACGTGTGATACTCACAACATGTTGCTCCACATCAGAACAGACAACACTTCTGCCTCCAACCTGCACTTCTATAGGTTTACTGAGGATTCTCCGAGCTAGTGCCTCCATAGCTCTGGGAAAAGTAGCAGAGAACATGACAGTCTGACGGTCAGGCCTGACGTTGTCTACAATGCGCATAACCTGGTTTAAGAGAAGATCCCCTGTTAGTGCTGTAACTGAACTTCACACACAGACAGAGCTGTCATCTTTGAAGCTAGGTGGTATCCGCACTACACAGACTACAAAACATTTCTTTCCAGATTTCCTCTTGGGACCTAGGTGCTGGCATTGGAAGACAGGCAAAACTTGCTGGATGAGAAAGGAAGTTGAGTGGCAATATGCAACCTGACAACAGCCCAGCAGAAACCTTAAGACATGCAGCAACTCCACAGCTCAAGAGATGAAATACAGTAATTTTCCTAGTTTTGGGGGACAACAGAACCTGATGGCAACTGGAAATAGTCCTGGATGCCCGAATCTGCCAGCAAGGAATGTGTCACTAACGCTTCCAACATTTTGTTCCTGTTTTCTGCATGACTTTACCAGGAGACATTAGGAAGTATAAGCAGGCTTTACCAGGAAGTATAAGCAGTGTAGCTTACTACTAATATGACACTTGAATCAAAGCATTACATTGGACTACAAGATGGCTAAACGTATCCAAAACAAGTGTGTAAAAAAAATAGCAAGTTTACGCATGAAATTATTGAAAACAAAGCATTAGAGAGAGTAGAGAAATTAAAGAGTCAGTTTAAACTGTTGTCCATATGTAGCACATCTTCTTGAGCACTCCTTGGCAGTGTAATAATAGCATAGCACTGCAAAATCCTGTGGAGTGGCAAAGAACATCTTGTGACAATATCACTCCTGTCATTAATTACCTGAGGCTCAAAACCCATGTCAAACATTCTGTCTGCTTCATCAAGTACAACGTATGTGACTCGACGGAGATTTGTCACCCGACCTGTGAAAGGAGAGGAAAAAGCACATGGGAAACAAAATCAAACGGAAATCAAGCTTCCCCTCAGGAATAACTTTTTAAATGTTTTATAGTCTCACTATCTTCTAACAAAGACATTAATTTATTCTTTAAAAAAATTCACTAAATGTGAATTTTCATGTTCTCATTTTAATCAGGAATACATTGTGGGAAACGTGTAAGTATGCACAAGGCCCTTTTAGTTTGTCAAACTCTTCTCTTGCATACCATCATAGGGCCAGAAGAACCTGTAAAATTCAGAAAAGTGCCCTCGCCAAAACACATCATAAAACTAAGACTGAGATGAAGCAAGGAGCCACATCAGCCATTATCTGACAGCGACACCTAGAAAAAAACATATTAGAGATTACAGCGCATGTGTGGAAGGCAAAGCCCAGTGCTAACTGCTGCAGCCTCAGAAAAACTCCTCTCATACATATCATCTGTAACGCTTCCTCGGAGCTAGAGATAACTAGTTGAGGATAATCATACTAATTCTAAGCTAACTATGCTAGTAATAGGCATAAAACAGAGTAAGCAGTCTTTTCAAAGTGAATATACAAAGATTGAAACCTACCCAGTAACACGACTAAATTTAAGGACCACCCCAAACTCTGGGACAGCTGGAAACAAAGTTGTGTATCTGTGAACATTTAGAGGTTCTGATGGACAGGATAATTAACACCCTTCCCAAACAAATGGCCAAGAGATTCCCTTTCACGAGGAGGATTTAACGGAAGGATTTAAGAATCATATTCTCAAATGATATAAACACGTGAACACATTCAGCTCCAAACAGCTGTGGAGCGCCACTGTCAAATGCTCTCGGAATGGAACAGATTTCTCACCCTTCCTACAAGTACCACTCAGACATGTGCCTATCAAACTACAGCAGAATTTGGTCCTTTCAGCTTCAGCAAATTGGAGCTGAATCCTCAAATTACTTGGTAGAGATTTAGCGCTGCATTTTTTAAGGTATGGAATTCAGGCTTAAGGAACAAAATAGGTATTTCTTTAAATCTACATATCTATTTAACATCTTAACACTTTCATCCCCAAATAATAACTTTGTAAAATTACTTGGGAACAGCATTAATGTACCTACCTTTGACGATTTAAGTCTTGGAAGCCCAGTTCTATATGTCTTGAAGGTACTTTTTCCACAGAAGTTAAATAATGTCAACAGTTTAGTAGAGGTTTTGATGTGGAATAATTTAATAATAAAACTTTATCTAATAAGCATGCAATGGTTACACTAGGACAAAACCTCTTAAAGCTGCAGTGGCTCAGATGAATCAATCTGAATATGTGATATAAGGTCAGTTCTTTTACTTTTGAATAGTTATTTAGGGAGGGCTTCTTTGGTTTTGAAAACCAACAGATAAAGGCAGAGTCAGAGGCTCTCAGGTACAAGTGGTAACTGCTGAGCTACACTAATGATAATAAAGGTTCAGTGGGCAGATAAAATAAGCAACTCTATAAAACCTTTATCTACATGACTTGAACTTAAAGAATTTGGACCAGCACATCTTAAGTTTAACAATGATAAACATTCTCAGAAACCCAAGAATGTCATATTTCCTGTCCTCCCCAAAACAGTCAAACCAATATTTGATTTAACCTATCATTACTGCTATACATTCTCAATAGCAAGATAGTGCAGCCTGAAGAGATATAAGAAAATTCCATAAGACCATTTATCAAAATACATGATCTTTGAATTTGTTAGAATTACACAACAAATATAAAAAACTCTCCATAGGAAAAGGTTTGCTACTCACCATTGTTAGCTGCTAACATGTCAATCATACGCCCAGGTGTGCAAACAATTATTTCAGCACCTCTTTTGAGTTCAGCAATCTGATTTTAAAACACAGTGAACAAACTGTTAGAGTGGGGTTTTGCTTGGTGTTTTTTTAATAACATGTATCATAGAATCCCAGCCTGGTTTGGGCTGAAGGGACCTTAAAGCTCATCCAGCTCCAACCCCTGCCACGGGCAGGGACAGATTCCACTAGAGCAGGTTGCTCCAAGCCCCTGTGTCCAACCTGGCCTTGAACACTGCCAGGGATGGGGCAGCCACAGCTTCTCTGGGAAAAGTCTGTGCCAGCGCCTCAGCACCCTCACAGGGAAGAGCTTCTGCCTCAGAGCTCATCTCAATCTCCCCTCTGGCAGGTTAAAGCCATTCCCCTTGGCCTGTCCCTACAGGCCCTTGTCCAAAGCCCCTCTCCAGGTTTCTTGTCAGCCCCTTTAGGCACTGGAGTGGCTCTAAGGTCTCCCTGGAGCCTTCTCTTCTCCAGGCTTATATTGCAATACTGTAGCTGTTCTACTAGTGTGACTTGTTTATGTGAAGATTTTACACAGCAATTTCTGTAAGTCTTTGGAAAACTGCTTCCCAAAAGAGCAACCTCCAACAACCTAAGCTGGAGGACAACTCATACTTTTCAGAATTTTCAAGAAGATCAGTATGTTTAAGGCTATGTTATGTGCAAATGCTTAAGCTTCTGCATTACTCCACTCATACAGAGAAGATACATAACGAAGGTTACACAAGTGTACTGGATTTATGGAGAGAGAAAGAAAGTAAATTCACTGCAAAGGTAACACTGAGGTTCAGGAGTTATGTGACAAGTAAGGTGTGTTCTTTGCATACCTGTTCGCTGATTCCTGTCCCTCCATAAACACAGACAACTCGAAGCCCAAGGGTCTTGGAGAATTTCTTGCACTCCTTGGTGATCTGCAAAGCCAACTCACGAGTAGGTGTCATGATGACAGCTGAAAAGCACAGTACTTTCATCAGCCTTGGTAATGAGAGATGTTGTTATTTATATAATAGAAGTTAATATTTTGTAATGATGTTTACAGCAATTTACTTATGCTTTTCTTGAAATTACATTTAAAAAACCACATATAATTCAGACAGCATGGGGTGGGTGGGGGTGGAAATCTGATCAAAGTTTCAAAATCAAAGCAGTAAGATCTCCCAGATATACCGAGTGCTCTTGAAACAGCATCAGACAGCCCAGTGATCACAAACACCATTCAGTATCATGGTGAGCATTAATTCAATTTAAAAAAGCCACTCATTAATGGACATTAGTAAGTAAATATTCCTCCCTATAGCCAACAGAAAAACTGAAGACCCTTCTAAAGCATATGCTTGACTCTTCAGTTATTTAAACAGCAATTATGAAAATCAAAGCTGTGTACCTATGGGACCTTCTCCTTCTTCTAATGCTCTCTGATCCATAATGTGTCTGAACATGGGCAATAGAAATGCAATAGTTTTCCCACTTCCCGTTTTAGCAATGCCGATCAAATCACGGCCGTTCATAATTGCAGGGATAGCCTGGGTCTGAATGGGAGTGGGCTTTTCATAGCCATGCCTTGAAGAAAGGAAAACCAAAAGATATTTTAAGAACAAAATAGGATTTGACAGATGTGAATTGCAAAGTCATGCTAAAAAAAAGTTGCAGTCATATTTACATGAACATATCAGTGCCATTCAAAATATACAGCTTAAAAAGGAGCAGCAAACGCATGATACAAATGGCAGAAGGAATAGTTCATAACAGTAGTTCGACACAGAGCAATAAACACTCTGCTGACTATAAATGTAACATCTACAGACATGGATGTGTTGCATTACGTGACAAACAAAAAGGTTTTTCTCATAAATGTATTATAGAACACAGTGAGCAAAGTATGATTTAGTTCATAAAGTGCTTGCTTACTTTTTGAGGGCAGTGAGAATCTTCATGGAAATACCACACTGTACCCAGGTTTTTATTGGTTTGGGGCAGCCTTTTCCCTTGACTGTAATCCCCTCCAACTCCAGCCTGTACACATTCACCTCTGAAACAGAGTTTGCATTACAACAGAGTCAAACTTGACACTTCTCTACTACCTTGATCAAGATACTCTTCAAATACTAATTTTATCACCACCAGAAAACCAGCTTTTAGCTTGTTGCACAAAAATACAGGAGGTGGGTGGAAAGGACTCAGGTAACTTTTTCAGTCAAAGCCTCATATATAATGGTATGAAGTTATCCATAACAGTGATCTGATTCAGTGCTTTTCTAGACAAAGTTGCTCCAAATGCTCTTCAATTCCAGAAGAATTTGCTGTTTCTTCACACATCAAAACCTGCCATTCTTTTCTTTAACAGGACCCAAGGTGTTCTGGTCAGATCTGCCCTTACCTTCTTGAGTCATTTTAGCTAGTTCTGGTACTTCAACATAGAAGTTTTTCCTGAAAGGTTCGTATTCGATCTTTCCATGATCCACTGGTTCTAGCAGCTTCCTCTGCTTGGTCTGATAGCCAGTCAGGGCAGTCTGAAGATCAACTTCTTCCTCTTCTGAGGAATACTGTGCAGATTATAATTTGTGTGAAAATCAGGATGAATGGTATTCCCAGAGGCTCTGGTTTTTCATTTATGGAGGAACTTTACTCAGAAGCAACAGTTACTCCTTACTCTTTTGGACCACACACTGAAAACCTGCTCTCAGTTTGAGTCCCAACTATTCTTCCATCCATTTCCTCCATGTTCCTCCCAAACTTCAACTTTCACCATGTTCTGTATCACTTTCACAACTTTATGAATACTAACTAGCAGCCAGCTCACTGAACCCACACCCAGAGAGGGCGGCTTCCATTTAACCACTTGTACCACCTCTTCCTATTAAAACACACTTGTTATTTACAGCCAGTGTAACACAAAATGCTTATATATTTGGCTTAGTGCGCTGCCTACTAGAACACATGACTTGGCATCACATTTTGTAGCCCTAGAAACAAACTCCTTTCTACTCTTTCCTAAGCTGTAACAACAGTACAAGGAACAAGAAATTGCAAGATCAAAAAATCTTGTGACTGTGGTTCTGCAAATTAAATAACTAAATATTTATCTCCTAAGAGATAAATAAATCCCAGGACTATCCCCATTCTCATGTCTCTTAAAATAAGCACGTTGCCTTTCATAGTAGAAATACAAGACGTTTCCATTACCTCCATTGCATCTTGGTCATTCTCCATGAGCTCCCCTTTCTTCTTTTCTGACTCTGCAGCTGCCTTTTTGGTTGTCACCACAGTTACTACCTTGGTAACAGTTGGTCCGGACTTCTATAAAAACAGGTAGTAAGAATTATTGTGCTATCACACACAGCAAACCCCACACTGCATAAAACACACAGAGTATCTGTGCTGCTGAATGCATTATGATGGTTTGGGGCTTTTTTCCCACTTCCTTCAGTGAAATTTCATCAGAATAATCCCTGATATTCTGAGCTTGATAAAAACACCAGGAAATTAAAGCTAAAGCAAAGAGGCATTAAGTGCATCTACCTGACTTCTTGCCTTTTTGCATTTCCCCCCTTTTCTTCCAAAGCCACTGGGACATTAAAACACAAATGTTTAATAAATGGTTTTACCTTTTCACTCCCACCTCCACCTTTCACGCTTCTCATATTGAACTTCTTGACCTCTTCTTTTACTTCTTCCATATAAGCATCCAAAGGATCTAACTCTTCATCTTCAACCTCATTGCCTTCTTTTTCTCCTTCTGCAGTTTCCTCCTCATCATCTAATATGAACAAGAAAGATGGGAATAAAATAGGGAAAGAGGAAAGTGTTCACATGTGTTGAATTATTACTGTACCCAAATAACTATAGTCCAGTTTTATTATTGTACCATTTTTCCTCATACAAATCTCTCCAGTTTGTTAATCTCAATTATAACTTAAACCATCTGAAGCCATGACCAGGTTTAGGCTTTGTTACTTTACAGTTCTGAAAAGTAATTAAATGCTTTACAGATAATGCAATACTAGCAAGAAAAGTATTTCAACTGTTATATATGAAAAATTCAATACCATCATCATCTTCTAAACTCCATTTTTTGCCCTGTTTCATCTCTTCAATTTCCTTTTTCAGCTCTCCTATGTTCTCCATCGCCTTCTTGCGTTGCTCTTCCCTCCATTTCTCCACTCTCTCTTTTCGTTTTCTCATTTCTTCTTCTAGTTTGTTCTGATCAAAATTCTATGACAAAACCCAACCAAACAGTGAAAATTAATGGCCACTGGCTTTAGTCTGTGCTTCTTCAAACAACTACAACCATTGTGTGAGCGGGGACTGGACACCCACCAACTTATCCCAACAGAAGTAACTGAAAAGTACTAACATCAACTATCAACTCATTGTAGCCATTGACTGAGAAAAGGCTGAAGAATTATCCTGTTACCCTCTACTTCCAAAGGTCCTTCTGGTACAAAAGCCTGTGACTGGTTTATGCCTGGGGAGCCCTCACTGACCATGCAATGGCTACTAACGAAGGAGGGTTAGGAACAATGTGCTGTTCTAGAAAAGTCAGCTAAAACTGCTGGTTTGGGAATTCTTCATCTAGACACAACTTCTCATATAATGGAATAAGGCAAAGTGAGCTTCCCTCTCCCTCTGTTCTTTGATTCCTGCCTGGCTCCAGAGGACAAGAAAATGTTCAGCTCCTCTGGTGACACCTAATCTGTGACAAACGAGAGACCCTTCAGGCTTGTCTGGGGTTCATAGTCTAAGAGGTTTGAAACCTTCAATTGAGAAGAATGTTTCTTCTGCAAGAACCAGAAGCACACCCAGTGACAGGAGTGTGTGCTATTGAAGAGAATGCTCTCTCAGTGGGGATTTTGTCCAGCTCTAAGAACAGGTTTTCTTTCATTAATGCACTAATCTATGGCTAACTTAATTCCTACTTTAAATTCTAATGTTTTAAATTTCTATGTGTTAAAAGCTTCTACCTCAGTGGCCACAGTATTTGGGGTCGCATCTTTATCCTTCTCTTCTTCTTTGTCATCTTTGTCTTTTTTCTTTTCTTTGGAAACTTCCACACCGTCTGTCTTTTCTTTAGATCTTGACCTGAAAGGTGAGATCAAAGAGTTCTGAGAACACTGAAGCTTTTCCCAGGGGCAGGATCCACATGTGCTGGATAGAAACAGGACTCTGAACACCCAGTAGTGATTTATGTTTTCAAATACCTTACAAAGCACATTGCTTCCCTGGGAATCTTTCCATGTCATGGAAATATTCCTTTTAACTACCAGAAATGTAGAATCTATTGCAACCCACCAATTCACCTTGGTTCTCACAACAAACTGCATTAGACATGTTAAGCAGTAAAGTACGGTCACATCATATTCTCCTCGTTCTACAAACCAAAGCTTTGCCTGATTCTTTCCATGCTACCAACAGTTCTGTGATACCTTGTCATGATGATATCAGAGAACAAATACCTGTTTTCTGCTTTCCTGTTCTTGCTTGGACTGGAGGATCGAGACCGTCTGCCCCTGCTCCTGCTTCTAGAGCGCCTCCTCTCCCGGCTCCGGGATCTTCTCCTCTCTCGGCTCCGTTCCCTTTCTCTGCTTCTTGAACGTCTGCCACGGAACAAAACTGTATTTACTTAGCACGTAATCACAGTGTCATTTTAGCTGCTATTGAGGAACAGGTTGTCAAAGGAATCCGACAATCATCGAGACTGCTAAGAGCTTACAAACTCCAGCACCAGTAGCTAGAAACCACTTAATTACCAAAATCATTAAACACAATAAAATCCATCCTGAACAACAGCAAACTCATCACAGTGGAAGGACACCAGTGTTCAGGTGACAGGCGTTTGTGTCTCCTTTGGGTGGGATTAGGAAGTCATACCTTTGGCGCTTCCTGTCCCGTGACCGAGACCTCCTCTTGTCCCTGCTGCGGGACCTCTCACGTCTCCGGTCTCGATCCCGACTTCTGGAGCGTCTGTCTTCACGTTTCCTCTTGTCAGACGGGGAACGGCTCCTGGAGCGGCTGCCGGAGCGTCCCCGTGACGCGGAGCGCTTCCGATAGTGCCTGACCATGGATGCACAGAGAGAGGAACGGTTACAGTGAGAGCAATCTGCAGTTAAAGGGTATTGGTCCCATTTAGGTGGACAGGCCAAAAATAATCACTTCTCTTGGGCTTCTCGAATCTCTAAACGTTTGTAATCATCTTGCCAAACGGATTAATATCTATATATTGATATCAATATATACATAAATCAGTATATATATATATATATACTCCTAATGATGCTGGAATTAGAGGCATTACTTGGTGATGGTTTTGCTTTGTTTTAGAGTGCTGCTATAAGCACATAATGAGAACACTAGAACATGAAGAACAATTTCCTTTTCAGAAATCCACTGATTTGCTTTATACAGAGGAAAAGACAAAGACCCTTTGAAGCCACCTCAAAATCTGTTGAACAAATAAAACTGTTCTTTGTTGCTTTTTATGCAATACATCATTTTTATGCAGGTTAGCCGTGTAAGTGACACCTCCGCTCAGCAGAAAAGCTCTCAGGCTGCAATTCAAGAAACAGAAACCCCTGAACATAGGTGACACAGCAGTGGTCAATGCTGACATGAAAAGAAATCCCATAACGTCACCAAACATCACAACAGAAGCTTGAAGAAGTCAGCAAGGCCCAAGGGGTGTGTGAATGAGATGGGAATCTCTCTCTCTCCCTCATTTACTCTTTATTGAAGGCTAGGAATTACATAGGAAATTCTTCAGCTGAGCCTACAAGTCAAAGAGTGACCTCTATGGTGACCATCTCCTGATCTTCGGCCACCAAGCCAGAATAATGCCCTTGTTCACCCTCTTGTAGCCCAGGACCGAAAGGCCCTTTCTCCCAACAAGCCTGGGAAGCAAGAAGAAGAGGGAAGACAAGCCCTCAAGCCCCCAGCTCCTTCTCTCCCTTCTGTCCCTGCCACACAGGGTTGTGTTACAACCATATTGGCACTAAAAATAAAGCTTATTTCAGCACCTTGATATATTTAGGTGCCGTGTACACTTGGAATCAGTACGGCAGCAGCATGATATCCATATACTGCTGATCCACAGCATAAGCGAATGCAAAGAACATCTGTCAGTGTAAGACAGCTCTAATTTCCTTTGCATCTCTGCCACAAAATGCCCTGGGATCTGCTCCCCACACCTCCCCCTTTCTAATCTTTGTGTTTTAGACAACCAAAATTACTATGTTTTACTTTCCCCTTACATGCAATAAAGCGGACATGATTCCAGGTTCCAAAAGCCCCAGTCTGACAAACATTGCTTTCCATCAGCTCCAGCACACGCAGCCCACCCCCCCTCCACCCAGCATTCCCTCACTTTTAGAACTTTTTATACCTATTAAAATAGAAAATTAAGACACGTTTAAACCCACTTTTTACATTAGTTTTAGCCCAAACAGAAAACACTTGTCGCTATGAGAAGAGAAGCTGTCCTGTAGTGAGTGAGGGACTCCTGCTTCAGGGTGAGCAGTTTGGTGCTCAGTTCCCAGGAGGTTTTGCAGCCTCAGTCTCTAACAGTGTCCTGCTGGCAACAACCCCTGCGCCAGCCAGTCTGAAACCGATTTAGAGCTATCTACGGGAGCTGAATCACCGATTTGAACCCAATCTGGTTGTTAAAATGTCACCTCCTCTGCCTCTCTCAGTATAAATCTCAGTTGTGGCTCTCAGAAGCTGCTACACTGCAGGGACAACCGCACGTGGGGCCTATTAGGGCACTGTTTTGGTGTTAAAGCCGGATAGTTTGGTTAAACTAGGAAACGGAGCCATGTGCCACAAGAGCACGTGTAGTTTATTGAGCTGGCTCAAAGCCCGGTAGGTGTAAGCAGCTCCAGACCAGGCCCGACCTGAGACACACCGAGTACACGGCCACATCCCCGCTGAGCTGGTTCCAGCTCCTCAGGTGTTTACACCTGCTGCGAGAGGACGAGAGGTGCGTGATCCCGCAGGAACTTCGGAAGAACCAGCAAAACCCTCTAATCCGGGTAAAACACCCCCAACCCGGCTCATTGCGCCACCGCTATCCGTGCCAAGCGAGGCGGCAGAGCCCAGCTGGGCTCCGCGGGGTTCGCGCCCGCCAGCGCCGGCTCTTCGGGCCCAACGCCAGGGGCCGGGCCCGCCGGCTCCTCACCCGGCCCCGAGCTCCCCGCCCCGCGCCGGGCCCAGCCCCGGAGCCTGCCCCAGCGGCCCGCCGCGGCCCTCGGCGAGCCCGCCGCCCTTTGTTCCCTGCACACAGCCGCCCGCCCCGCGCCGCCGCCCCGAGGCAGCCGCGGCCCCCGTCGCGGTCCGTGGCGGCGCCGTCCCCGCTGCCTCACCTGGACTCCCGGCCCATGGCGGCGGCGGCGGCGGCGCGGTCCCTCCGCTACACGGCAGCGGCCATTCCCCGCCCCAGCGCCCGGGACGACGAGAGGCGCGGCGGGAAGGGCCCCCCCACTTCCTGCCGCCGCTCGCCTGCAGCGCCCCCCGCCGGCCGGAGGGCGCAGCGCCCCCGAAGCTGGCAGCGTTCGGCAGCTCCCGCCGTCCCGCCCGCCGCAAGGGGCCGGGCACAGGGTACACCCCGACCCCCCCCGATCCAGGCCGAACTGCCGAGGAAGCGGGTAACAAACATCCTTTTAATAGAAAACACGCAGTTTGGCACTAAACATGGAACAGAATCGCGTACAGGAACAGAGAGAGGCTGAAATCGGAACAGAAGGGATCCAGGTGCTGCCCACAGGTTGCTTGGCGCGATGCCCGTGCCCCTGAGGGCCAGCCAAAACCACCGGATGAAAACAAGCTGCTGAGGTCCAGTTGGGTCTCGCAGCCAGGTTGCTTCCACTGCTTGAGGAGAAATCCCACTTCATCTTCCCTTGGATGTCAGGATGGTGCAAGGATGGGGCGAACACACGGCAGCAGGGGCAGCTCTCTGCTGTTTAGCTGATCAGGATCAGCATTTCACACTGAGGATTAAAAAGTCATTGCTTTCGGGAGATGTTAGTACACAGTATTTTGGCAGTTTATTTGTATTACATTTGGGCATATAAATAGGGTCAGAACAAGTGCAACTTCTGAGCAAACTCATTATGTACATACCTCACCCTGAATTTAAATGACAGCCATTTCAATCTGCTGAAATTCCTGTCTAATACAAACGAATTTAAAGCTTCTGAATAAATATTTGTGCTAACAGAACTACATCAGAACATTCTGCAGCTCGGCCCTGGACACCTGAAAAAGAATCAGTAAAAAACAAGCCTGGAAATAGTCAAATCAAAACATAAGCTTCTTGTTTTCATGCCACAAACAAACCTGTATCTAATGTAGGAGTCAGAAATGCTGTGCTACAGTAACAGCGGGAAGCTTGAACAGAAAGGCAGCAGCAGAACACGGAGCCCTTTGCTTTGCAGAGCCAGGGTCAAACTCTTCTGCTCCCTAAAAGTATTTCTGCAGACAAACACTGAGCTAAACGGGGGTTTCCCTGTGCTAAAAAAGGGCATTGCTGAGATTGCCTGAAAGTCCAGATTCTAACCAGAAAGCTACAAGCTGACACCACTACCAAATTTAGCTTCAACAGAAAGTACTGGAGATCATCAGTGTTTGACTATTTGGAACGACACCTCCTTCCTCTCCCTGTGCAAAATTCATGCAAGATTGAGAACAAACACATTCAGGAGCTTCCCACGTTAACCAGAGACAGGATTCAGTTGTATTTGTCATTGTCTCCCCTATTGAGACATCCACATCCACAATAAAACCCCACCAAAGGCTGTTCTCCGTTACTCCACGTTCGCAGCTCAAAGCCCTGGTTTTGAGCTTTGTGGTACAGGATTTAAACAGGAATGGTCCCTGCAATTTCATGGGGGCGAGGTCAGAAACACCCCAAACCGAGCTGAGATGAAGAGTTCTGCTGCATCAGAGGCTGTGCACTGCTGGGTAGGACGCTGCAGGAGCAGAACTCCTCTGTTAAGATCCTGTTTACAGGATAAACAAAGCACAGAAATGAATGTCATATTAAAAGCTGTCTTCTGCAGTCCTGCCAGGAGCCGGACAACAAACAGTTCCCTTTTAAGTTTTACATGCACCAGAGCAAACAGCAGATCCTGCAGGTCGGTTGCCAATATATACAACTTTCCCCTCATGAAATTAACTCTTAAAGAAAAGGCATGAGGATGAAAGCACGGGAATGGCTGCACTAGGATTAGGATGCTGGAAAGTCACAAACAGGCGACATGAACAATTGTGTTTCTCCCTACTTTTCGGTTAGTAACAGTTGTAAAGACTAGGACTTACTTTGTTGGTGTCTCTGCTTAGCTGTTTTGCATTATAACCATCAAAATGAATCACAATCACAATGTAGAGCAAGGCAAGGATTAGGACAACAAGGTGGCATGTTTCGCCATCGTTCTCCAGAAGCAGCTACTTGGTTCAACATTCTGAACAGGAGAAGAAAGGGCTTTCTTTTATTTAGAGCTTGCTTAAAGAAAATGGGACCACCACAAAACGAGTTCTTTTTAGCTACAGTCATACTGGAGATATATATCTATATGGTTCTGCTCTATGGCATTCTCTTTGTCCTCACTGAGAAGAACAAAGGCAGCTTTTTAAATGTTTATGAAGGAGGCTGAGAAGGGCATCATCAAACTGGACCAAATAAATCACTCTCTGACACTTGCCCCCTGTTCTTCACATTTGTAATAGGCAGATACAGCATTTAAATAAACTGACTCAATACAACTGGCAGTCTGGGACCCTGCTCTTCCTTTCCCCAAATGACTGGATTTAAGGCTCCTTTCAAGTATTTGAACAGGTTAAGAAATTTAATGAAGGCTGAAACCTGTCTGCACAGTCAGATGCTAAAGGAAAACAGTCCAGAAAGCTTTAGTGTAACTACTGCGTTCAATTCTACATCATGGCTCTTCAGAACCAAAAGCCAGAGCGAGTTCGTGGCAAAAGATGAAAGTAAAGAAATAGACACAGAGGTCTGTGAAAACATCTCCCATTTTGCTGTAGGTGTCCATGGAGCGACTAATCACTTCCGCAGGGATTCCAGACAGGAGGAGAGCAGCGGTTAACACCGTCGTTTTCACCTTCTTCTCATACTAGAAGATAAAAACCCCACAGCGTTATGTTAGTTCTTGTGTTATAATCCAATCCTGCTCTACATGCCACGAGTGTTGGGCCAATTTCACCCGCAGCCAGGAACATTCCAACTTCCTCAGGAAGAGCAGCAGGTTTGGATTGATTCTCTCCAGACATGCTCCAGGATTCACACCACTTATCCCAGCGACAGATTCACACTGTGCTGGATGTGCTGGAGCTGAGTGAAAGGCTGGTAACAGCAGATGAGAATTCATCACACACATTATGTGCTGGCACTGGGGCTGTGCAGCAGCTTCTGCGGGAGTGGGAAGAGTCCCAGACAAGGGCAATCTGGGTGTGAGAAGCCAAGCCAGGCACCTCCTCTGGCAGAACAGGATTCATCTCCTCACACTACTTGGCAAAAAAAATACTGTTACTTTTCTAATGCAGAAAAATGATTTAGGATTGAAAACCAACTGTTTCCTTCTATTTTAGTACGGCTCCATTTGGCAGTTTTAGTCTCTGAACCCAGAAACGCTCCAAAACCTTTTGAAAGCTGAGCTTAAGATGAGGAATCCCAAGGAGGCAAAGCCTGACAGGCAGGAAACGGTGATACTTGCTGCATATCTTAATTTAATCCCTTCTACATGCAGCTTTCAAGACTCTTTGTGGGTTTCATAAGAGAAAAAAGAAGGATAACAAACTGATTGACCTCATCTGGGTATGAATGTGGTAAAAACAAGCTGTGGAAAGGAGCAACCTCTTAAATTCTGAAAGAGCTGATTTTGAAGACAGAAGGAACAAGATCAAAAAGCTGTAGCAGATGAGCTAGTGCAAGTCTAAGCTAATTCTACTGTTTTCTGTTGTGACACATCAGATTAGAATATCTACCATGAAGTTTAGTTTGCAGTTATCTGCTTAACCACAAAAGAAATGCTGATTTATTCTGGTTTGCTACAGGTAATCTCTCATTCCTTTTAAAATGCTAATTTTCCTTTTCAGCCGTGGATTGAGCATCATTCAATCCACGTGGATTGAGCATCATTCAATCCTGCTTTGTGCTGCAGACCTGAGAAAGTCATCAACCAAACAAATACTTGAGCACAATCCATTGGTGTAAGCATGTAAAGCAAGTGATACAGCAAATCTTGCTAATAAGCAGCAAGTTTCACACACAAATACATGTCTCATTTCAAGGTGCAGTTCAAACTGATCCCAGGAATGGCATGCAGAGCCCTTAGAAGCCAAGGACCGTCTCATTTTATAATGAACACCCTCCCAGATTTTGTCCAGGTATCACACGCACATCAGTTTGCTGACAGAGCAAAGAGGAACCACAGAAAAGCATGGTCTAGGAGAAAAGCTTCCTAAAGACAGGAAAGAACTACCTGCCTTTCCTCGTCAGATGCTTTTAGCTAAAAAAGTAGTTAGTCCACGTTTTCCCAGCAACTTTAAAAGAGATTTGGACTAAATCTGGGAAGATTAAAGCAGTATAAGCTATCAGCATTTGGTAACTGTCAGTTCTACAGTCTAAAACAAGAGAAGAATACTTCACGTGCATTGGTCTTAATACATTCTAAGCACAAGTTTAAATTTAAAACATTTTAAATTAATCTAATTCTGAAATAATAATAATAAAATAATAATTAATAATAATAATAATAATAATAAATTACCTTTGGAAAGTACTTGGCCAGGCCCATGTAAGCAAGTTGTAGAGTAAGAAATGGTGCAAATATTGACTGAAAGAAAAGAAGACATGAAAATTAACAGGGTCAGAAGTAACAGCTAAGAAAACACACAAATTTAATGCTCCTCAAATCATAAATTAGGTAGAAAAATTATCTGTGGACAATAGCAACAGTATTTTTCAATACTACAAACCTAAGTAGAGAATTTACATGTCAAAAATAAGGTTCTGCCTTATTTTCTTTGAGCCTAAACCCCTGAGATCACAGAAGCGTAGAGCAGTGTGTGAAAAGGAGCCCAGCAAGCCAGGAGGTGGCAGCCAGGCACAGGCACTGAGGCTCTTTGCTCAGGAGGCTGATACAGGAGCAGGATCTGCTTATCCTGAGACAACTACTGCTGTTCTTGCTCTGTTATTCTTTTCTAGACTCCAAACTAGAAAAGCAGTTGATTCATGCTCACAGAGATGGGATATAAGCAACAACTATTCCAGTGCTTCTGCTCCTCGAACACTACGGACTAAAGGTGTGCTTCTCTCAGCTGCCACATAGAGGCTGTGTAAGGCAACACGGATTCATCTCAAAGAATTCACACACCGTGGTAGGTTTTATACAGTTGTCAGAAACATAAAGAGCGCCTGAAGTTCCCAACTCAGTCACAACTGATAAACTTCAGCCCTAGATAAAGGGTATTTCACACTAAGTTAGCAGTAAACTAGCAAAGCAGAAGAGGCTAGTTTGCCTCCCTGCACTCACCAAGTGCTTGCACACAAACGCCCTGACAGTGATGGCAAGCACAGTACACCCCACCAATCTGAAAATGCGGAAGGAGTCAAACTCCTCCGCTGCATTCCCATTCTCTTGGCTTGGCTTCTCATTCATCAGCTGGTTCCTCAGCTTCAGAGCTTCTTCAAATCTAGACAAGTACTGGTCTAATCCGTGTCTAGGTGGCCGTCCTGCAGCTTCAGGTGGCAGTTCCCCTCTGCCACGGTGCCGGAGCTCGGTTGTGCCCTCATTGACAAGGTCTGGTGTTTTAGCGAACAAGTCCTTCTCCCCTTTGAGGTCTGTCATGCCACCTGCATGGTCAGCTGTGCCTGCCATGCTACAGACAGTATCACCCAGCACAATTCGCTTGGAAACTGAAGGAACGGATTTATCTTGTTCATGCTGGAGCTTTGATTCTGTGTGACTTTCATCATCTAAAGAAGAGAAACAATAAAGACAAGAGTTATGCACACCAGGTATGTGGAACAACACTTTGGCCATTCTGGGCTGGGGTCGCTGCTTCTGAAGTGAAAAGATAGATTTATGATTAATAAATGTGCTAATTATTCATCACAAAGACATCGGATGTACTTGAATACATGCAATCCCATTTTAAAAGGAATGGGCTCAGCTGATACACAGCCTCCTTGTGTATCAAAGGAAAGGTTTACGCTCAGGTTACACACAGATGGTAACGAAAATGGAAGAGCGCAGCATGGACCAGACTGAAAATGCTCATCAGCTTCACCAAAAGTGTATTTTTACACATCTGGACTCAGTACAGCCCTGGCTACACCCTCTCCACCAGCCTCCAAAGAACCCTTGTGCAGCACATGCTTTGCATTGCAGGGCACTCTGAAGCGGGGCAGGCACGAGACAGAAGTTGAACGACCGGGTCGGAAGCTGAAGCTGTCGGTCAGCAGTGGAGAAATTACAACATCGGATTTCCTTAAGCAACAACACTGCAGGGACAAGAGGAAAGATGCTTCAAATACATGCAGCAACATAAAAAGGGACAAAGATTTATGGAAAGTGAACCACACAGAAGCATTAAAGACTGGCAAATGAGCAGGTGATAGAAGCAGCGGACTTTGGCTTGTTCTTCTCTATTATCAGAGGCAAAGTAGTGTTACCCTGCTCTGTGTTCAACCTGAATACCCCATCTTACAGCTAAAGGTGATGCCAAAGAACAAAACCAAAGCAGGAGGCACAAGAGGTCTGGCACTAACAGAGAGGAACACTTAAAGAGTATTTTTCAGTATTAAAGCAGACTCGCGGGCATCTTTGTAACCTGAAATCTGGGAACCCTTTCCTGACGAGACAGTTGAGACTCAATGCACAGAAATGAAATGACCTCTTAGGAAGCTGCAAGGAAACCCTGCCTGCCAGGACAAGCATCCAGTGACTGGTTATTACCCAAATCAGAGAAAACTTTGATATAAAACATAACTGTGAAAGCAGTTAGTGGATGAAAACATGGGGCAGACTCATTATTTCTTCAATTGAGACAAACTACTTGGAGTGACGGCTGGAGCGCTCGCTGTGCCAGAGCAGCCCAGGCCCGAGCCCCGACCCCGGCACCTCTCTGACGGGTCTCTCGAGGACCACAAACGGTTTCGCCCTGCTTAAAGCACCGCTGAACCGACAGATCGCGCTTGGGGGCCCGAACAAGCCGCCCTGAGGAGCTGCGGCCGCAGCCCCGGCAGCCCTCACACCACCGCCGCCCCGCGGCTTACCCTTGCCCGCCGCGGGCCGGTGGAAGCCCATGATGCGGTTGATCCGTTCCTCCGAGTTCATCAGCAGCTTCTTCCGCCGCAGCTCGGCTCGGCGCTGGGAGGCCGAGAGGCCGGCGGGGGCCGCGGGGGCCGCTCCCGCCCCGCCGTCCTCCTCCATCGCCGGTGGAACAGGCCGCGGCGTTACCTCAGCACCGCACAATGGGGCCGCCTCGCGTCAGCGGGCAGGCGCCGGCACCGCCCGCCGCTGAAGCAAGCGCCGCCATGTTGGGTAAGGGCAGCGGCACAGAGAGGGGCGCGGGGGGGGGGGGAGCCTCGGGCGGGCCGCGCTCTCTGCCCGTGCGGCGCCCGCACCTAAGATGGCCGCCGCGGCGTCGGAAGCGGTGTCCCGGCGCGAGGGGCGGTGTGCCCGCCCAGGGAGGAGGCGGGAAGGCAGAGCGGGGTCATGGCCGCGCTGAGGGGAACCCGGCGGCGGCGGCAGCCGGGTAAGGGCTCCGGTGTGCTGCAGGGGAACAGCGGCCGAGGGGGGCGCGACCAGTGGCCGGCTCCTTCGTTAGTGTGGTTAAAATTGTGGTGTCAGTAAACGTGGTACATCCTCCTTGCATTCGGTGAGGAAAATCTTAACAACGCGATATAAAAACTAGAGCAGGATGGTAACGTTCTCCTTATCATACAGTGATGAAAGCAGTGTTCTGTATAGAAGCTTAAAGTACTAAAGTGAACCTTTATGTTTCTAACCCAAGTAGTATTTACCTCACGCTCCATAACTAGAAAAACAAGTTAAAACTGTACAAAAGCAGCAGAACATCAGAGGTACTCACAGTTTCAGCTCACAGAGCTGTTTCATTTCCAGCACCCAATATCTGAAGCACAAGCAGAAGCTCCCCACTGTGCTCCTCAGGCTGGGGGAGGTTTTCTGCTGGAAAACCATTGAGCGCTGCTGGGCAGATGGATTTAGGGAGTAATTTGTCATCTCTGGGCACACTCCAAAGGAGGGAAGAGTCTGCTGTTCACTGGAGTGCCAGCAAACAGACGTTTTTACGTGTACACGAAAGCAATACCCAGTGTAGGGAAATGCCTTCTAGGGAACGGCTAGGCAGCACTTCCCAAGGGTCAGCTTCCCAAATCGTATTCCCAGTGTGGTGTCACTGCACTGCTGTTAATAATCAGCTGAAGGGATTGAATACGCATACTGGGAACAAGGACCTCTCAAGGATTCCGGATTTACCATAACATCATAAAACAGGGAGCATCTTTAGTTCCTGGGCTGCATCCCCAGAGCGTGAGCAGGTTGAGGGAGAGGATTCTCCCCCTCTACTGCGCTCTGGTGAGAAGTACCCGAAAGCCAAATCAAATGAAGACAGTGACATGAATACATTCCATCAATACTTCCAACTAATTACCTTCAACGTCCTTGACACTGAATGACTTGCACTCATTAACTCACAGACTGCGCCACAGGCACTTCACGCAGAGCTCGGCTTCGAGATGCTGTTTGGAGTTCCACAGAGCAGTGCTGGAATGGCTGCCAGTTCATTGCCAAGTGGTGAATTCAGCAGCAGCAGGACGAATCGTTACATGTATTGGGGGAAAAACTTTGTGCTGACAAGTCCAATTAATATTTCTACAATACAAAGTGATTTAGAGAGAGAATGAGAGAATTCCATATTCAAAACCTGCTCAGTACTGAGGTCAAAGGACCAAGCTCATGCATTAACTTACATACGATGAACCAGAAGCAACAGTGATGACAGCTCATAAAAAAACTGGCAAGCGTAAGATGGAATGGCTTTTACAAAAAGGTGTTGAAAGAATAAGGATGTTAAATGAAGATAAAGGATTACCTACGATAAAATTGATCACTTGGGATCACTGCTGAAGGCTAAATTCCAATCGTCAATGTCAACTGGCTCTTAAAACCAACTCCCAGCCAGCTGGTAGGGTACCACATGGTGGGTACAGCCCCACTCACCTTGCTGGAAGAACACATCCCAAGGCAGGACTGAGTAACAATACTGACTGACAGAGGTGCGAGTAACAATACTGACTGACAGAGGTGCTTTGCAGGGACAGAAAATGCCAGTGACAGATTGTCACCAATTCCCTCTCAGTTATCACCTGAATATTTTATGTTCTATCTAAAAATAGAATTTATCACTTGTTGGTACATAGCATTTAACTCAATTGATCAAATACGTTATTTCTAAGAAAGCACTGATGGACTTGCATGAGTTCTTTCAATTAATTTTATTGAGTAGCCAAATCTGATAAATTAGCACAGATAAAATAAGCATTTGCATGTGTTACAAATGACTTTTTACAGGAATAAAACAGTGAAAATTACAAACTGTAAAAAGGAGGACAAGTAAATCCTGTCTCAGATTCAGAAGGGGGAAGATTTATCACTTCATACTGAAGATCATATGTTTGAGTTCAGAAAACAAAGATTTAATATTACAGTATTATACACTACTTTACAAAATTAAATTTACTATAAGGATTACATCCGTAATAGTAAACAGAACCTTAAAATCACATTTAATGGTCCCTTACTTAACAGCCATTCTGTTTCTTTGATTAAATTCTGTTAAGAAATTAATTCTAAGTTAAAAGTGAATCATTCTAGTTATTGCAACACAGTCTATGTGGACTCCGACTCAAATATATTAAATTAAAAACGAGAATGAAAGCAAAGTAAAATGGATGGTAACAATGTTGGCTGAACACTAATGTGTCAAATACAGATAGAGTTTCAAAAGAAGTCTTCAACTAGAAAAATAGAGAACATTTGCAGTGGTAGAGTTGTCGTGCTGAGATCTAAGTACCAGAGCCACTCTTGCCTCTTTCGGCAGCTCATCTTCAGTGTCCTCATTTTTCAGTTGTAGGTGAAAATGACAAATCATGAGTAGTTTCTGTGTTCATCTGTCCTGCACTGCCCCTACAGCAATACAGGGTGACCCAGCAGCTTTCCCACTGCGAGGGAATACACTAACAAGGCTCCACACTGAATTTCTTCCAAAGCAAAGAGGACTCCAAATGGGTTCATCTGATTCTTACCATGTTTTGCTCTGTAAAACTTAGGGACTCTAATTCAAAGCTGTTAATTGCCACAAAGACTGACATCTTTAGCCATTAGTCTGGTGTACATAAAAGCAATGAAGCCATCTCCAACATTTATGTCTTAAAAAAGTAAGGGATATAGTAGCAAAATACAGTCATAGTAAGAGACAGACTTTGGGGGGGCTGTTAAGATGCAAGGATGACTTTCACCATCTGAGTGATAATATACCCAAACCACAAGTTTTAAGTCATAACCTATGCAAGTGCATAGCTTCCGTTTATTATTTAAATGAAGAGACCCCTTTCCCCCAGCAAAAAAGTTAAATCAGACTGTGAAAACTTAAGAACCTCTTCACTATGACTTCGAAACTGTGCAATTCTCTGACAAGCTGTTCAAGTAAATATACTCCTGTTTGAAGGGAGACAGCAGAAGGGGAAGCTTCAATTGATTCTCTAATAAGTCTTTTCATGCTACCTTAGGCATTGTTCTGGAATTCAGCTTCTTGTGCTCAAGTGACAAGAACAACTTCCCTAAAGGAACTCCCCTGAAGTAAGGCAACTCCTGACAACCACGTGTAGCTACAGCCTGAAATGGCAGCAAATGATTACCCACGATGTCCTTGGACATCTGTATCACAAACGTAAGTTAACTAACCTTATCACAGTGCATGTTTGAGCACTTACAAGCATTTTACCTGTTCAAGTTACTTGCCCCAGGAAGTAGGTTTTGCAAGTCCTTTATCACAAACAAAAAAGCAAACCAACATTTTTCCATATGAAACGCTTCCACAGGCATTGGGATACACTAACTTAAATACTCTTTACGTTGTTAGCTATCAATGATAGCTTAATCTCCACCACAGAACAATGATCTATGCACTTTTAAAATGATTTCAGTATTTCTGTATATAAATTTGCACTTCAAGGCCAATGTCACCTTCCATCTGGAGCTCTGGCAGGGATCTGAGAGTATATTTAAAGCTCTTATTTGGCTTTGGACCTGGGCTCATTACACAGCTGCAGTAAAAGAAAAATAAACTGAAAGCTTCAAGTGTGTCTCAAACCATCGACTCATCTGCAACGTAAAATATTTTTGTCTTTGGAAAAATAATGTCTTTTTGAATTTTAACCTCAGAATACTCAATGTTGTCTCAAAACATGAGGTTTGAAGTGCTGTCACACAAACTCGCTTCAGAAACACACTAGATTTTAGGGGCTAAACATTCAGATAATGTAAACAGGAGCCAAAAGTCTATTAAACATAAAGCGAAAAGTCTGAGAGAACCTTCCTCGCCCTTCCCCTCCCGCCCCATTCACAAACTGAAATGACAACTATTCCTTTCACTGAAGAAAAACATTTGCCATCTATGTCTACTTCTGCTGCTACCTCAGCCACTGACTTTAAGATGTTCTCATAGAGGGCCCGCTCCTCCCCACTCTTTTAATTAGAATACTGACTTATTAAAAGCTTTATCAAACTCAACCACCTCGTCCAGGTTAAGCTCACCTTTAGTCCTGTTAGCCACAATCCCTGGATTCTACACTTCAGAAGCATTTGTTCATTTCACAATGAACGGTTGTTTCATTGCTACTTTAAGCTTTAAGTTTGAACATTGAGATGCTCTTGTCTGTAATCACTGGATGCACTTAAAACAATTTCCCTGCAAATCATGATCAGTATTGTGAGGTTTTGTATCTAGCAGCAAAAAAAAAAAAAACAAAACAAAAAGAAGAAGAAAAAGAAAAAGGCAAAGAGTTACAGAAATATACATTTTGAACAACAAAGAACTCTTTATTTTACAAAATGTATTTCACCTTTTCAGTATTGCCTTTGTAAATATACTTCATGCTGCAACTACTTACAGTAAAAACATGATTTGCAGCAAATTAAAGGTGCTCAACCAGTTCCAACAGTTTGATTTTCTTTTTTTCTTAAGGTACAATATTATGGAGTTGCACATTTGATTCTCAGATGTGGTCCTTTATTTGCTTTAGTTCGTTGAAATCACAGTGAGAACTTCTCATCAACTGCCTCAGGCCACAGATTTAATGAAGATATTACAAGCACAATCGTTCTTTACTGCAAAATCTTTCCTTAAAGAAGTGAGCCAAAGGTTAGTGTTTCATTTATTCACTTGCTGCTGTATATGAAGGAGGAATTCATAGTATGATAAGGCTGATTCTGTTCGGTCTTCAATCATATTTTGCAGAAAACTTGATTTCAATGGACTGTCATCCCTTAAAAATGAAAATATAAGTGTTTGAGTGAAATAAACATTTGCCAAGATCACCAGTGCAATGCATTCATAAAGTTACAGCTCAAGTGGCAAAGCTATTTCAAGAGCTTAAGGACATATGAAAAGAGCATCTCAAATACCCTTGTCATTAATCCTAACAAGTGCACTTATCAGCATTCACTTCATTATCTGACGTTAACTCAAGATTATTCTGTGACATTTAGTCTGTGGCAATTCTAATTGGAGTCAGCTCCTAACAAGTCATGTCCGTTGTCCAATCTGTTAGGCACAGCACGCACCACTTAAAACTTCCATTAAGAAAGTCCAGTATATGATACTGAAATATGTATTAAGAGATCCCTAAAGAAGCACAAATACTGTTAAAAGAATACTTACTTTATTATATATAGTATAGGGAAGAAAGGTCTCTGTTCTCTCAGCCAAGAAATGAAAGCTATTGTTCTGATGGATTCAGCAGTGTCAAGTTCTGGGAGATGTGTCTAAGAGGCAAAGGGAATCATTAATACATAGAGGACGGGTTTCAGAAGAACATTGAAAGGACTCTATCCTTACTGAGTATAAATGAAACCCAGACAGATACATTTTGTCTAGTCTCATTTGAAAGGGCTTGAGACAGTCAAGTGCACTAAACTAGTACAGCAATATAGTAAACAGCAATTAGCTGTCAGAACAGTGATGACTGAGCTGTGATCAATACCTATTGCAGACACCAAAGGATTTCCCACTCACCCACTGTGCTTACTATTGGCAAGTATTCTCAGTCTGCTCCCACAAGTCTGAGAAACTTACTCACTGCCAGCCTCTTCTTAGTGTGCTTTCCTGGGAATAGCTATAAAGGTTTAGCCTGGAGAAACTCCAAGAGAGGCAACAGAAATTATTTATTTCCCTGAATGTGGATTTATATTGAATAATAACTAAAGGGCTAATATTTGAACAGTGGTATTTAAGTTCTCATGAAACTAATATTCTGGTGGCACTATCACTGATGTATAGCAAGAAAAGCACGTACCATGTTCTGTGGTATTGAGCCATAATTGGGAACTCCAAGGACTTGGCTGATAAAGCTCTGCCCACAGTTCTTCCCAATCCACAGAAACATTACCTGAAAGATACCCAGCGATAACAACATTAACCCAACACAAAACCACACCTCAGCAGCCTCCTCCGCAGCCTGAGCTCTCAGAAAGAACGCGTCAAGTAAATTTGGATACTTTTTAAAAGGACCACCCAACTTACAGAGCCAGCATCCATAAGGTAAGCACCATCCCTGCTCAACTTCTCCACTGACAGCTGGAGAAGGGGTGGCTGAGGTATAGTTCTGTCGTTTACGTTAAGAGCCCCCTGAAGGAAAAGGCAAAAAGAAAAACAGTGGTTCACATCTTGAGGCATTGAAACAGGCACGAGAACAGAAGGTTAAATAAGAGTAGGACGTGTTACACTTAATATGAAGCTGGACCCTTTTTCTCAGTTCAAGTCATACTTTGAGTGCATAATTTACTAGCAAATCCCTTCGTGTTTTATTTAGAGAGGGTGCACTTCAACTTAAGATTATTAAATTCTAGGACAGGAGTATCAGATTTGTAATGTACAAAAGACGTGATTTCTAAAAATACTCACTCTTACATAGATATTCACTGTTCACAGAACTACTCTGACATTTTACAATAAAGGAAGCCACAGAGGGACAAAAAGTTAAAGCATGTTACACTGTCTTTACGTACATGTGATTTATAGTGAAAAGTTAATGACACGGGGCAAAAAGTGGAATAATTTAGAAGAAACCTTCCCCATCCATCCATAGCCAGAGCACAGCCTCTCTCCAGAATTCATCAGTCCAGTCCCAAACAACCAATGGTGAGATTTTTAACACAAATTTACTTTCACATCATCCAAGTCTTTGGGGTCAGACAAACAGACCAGTACTCACCTCATCTGTGAGGTTATCGACTCTGTACAGGCTGGGATGTGTCATGAGCATGAGGTAAACAAGGGGCTGGTTCTTCACTTGACACATGGTAAAAATGCGTTCATCTAAACGGGTGTTCGTCCCGGTTTGAAATGCTTTCTGCAAACAACCAGGCATTTCATTTGACCATTAAAGCAAAGTGAGATGAGCAGAATTTAGCACACCCTCTATTGTTTACATATAACTTATTTAAGTCTTAGAGATGAGCCATAAGTATTTTCTGCTGGATATGATATTTTAGCACTGCTGGTTTACATCTCCATAGTCCTTTCAAGCGTTTCACATACAGATCATACAAGTCTCCTTATTCCCATTGCTGGGTTCTAGAATTAACCATGACCTTGCTCCACCAATCCTTTCTAGTGAGCACTGCAGCTGAGATGAAAGTATCTTGAAATACATCTCTTAACACACACCTCAAAAATGCTACTTGATGGAATTTAAAAGAATAAATATTGGAGCAGTTTACGATTGGCTTCTACATATGGAATCTTTGGTAATTCTGGATTTACAATAAAGATATAGTGCTACATGTTAGGACAAAAAAAGTCCCGAACAGCTATAACTGAAACAAGGGCTCGCTCCTCCCTCTTCACTGGGTCAGACACTTATAAAGTCTTCTACATGAAAAATGTCAGTATGAACACGCTGCTTAATTCCTTATCAAGGGGCATGAATCAGAAAATTCTCTGTAGAACAGAAAGCCAGCATGTCCAGCACTTAGAACGACCTCGAGTATCAGTTCAGGGAAATCCAATCAAAAACTACTTACACTGAGCAAATATTGTGAAAGGCTTTAAACCTTTTGCAAGAACAGACAGCCAGCTGCCTCTCTGCCAGCCAGCTCTCTTGCTATCCACACTGATAGCAAGTGTGGATCTACGTTGCCAGAAATGCACAAGAATTATTACTGAAAACACACTCTACCAGTGCCACATTCCCTAACCTAGTCAGTCTTTAACAGTGTCCTATTCCCTTGCTTAAAACATTTATGCCTTTGGTTTTATGCACACTTCTAAACTCCTGCTTCTCAACTAGATCACTGTCCATAATGATAATCTTTAAATATCTCTATCCCCTATTGCCCTCTGCAGGTAAGAGAAGACCTGTCCATTACTCTGATGTATTTGCTCCATAAAAATCTCCAAATCCCTCCATTTTTCATAACATAACAGACTCCAATGTAAAAACACATGTTCACCACCTGTAAAATCATAAGTTATCTACCCAGGCCTGAGAAACAATTAAATAGGCTTCGTTCTACATTGACCTTTCAAGTCATTAAATTCTGGGGTGCAGAGAAATAGAATTGTTATCTTGAGAAAGGCTGGTTCTATTAAATGATCTAAACTAAGCAACTTCCCAGCTTTGAGTCTTACAAATATACTGAAAGACAGATGCTATTTTGTACATTAAAGAAACATCCCGTTACTTTGGGTTGACATGCCAAACAATCATCCTCTTGCACAGCTTCCTTTTAACTCTTACCTGTTTTAAGAGTGCCAGTACGTAAAGTGGGAAGAGCCGTAGTGAGGAGGGGGCTGTGAGGCCAGGTTGTTGAATGCTCAGCACTGCTGAGCGATAAGCAGATAAAGAGTCTATCACTGCGTTGACCAGAGCATCCCGAGCATCGCTCAACGTAGCGGAGACTGACCGGTCCACAGCTGAAAATAGAGTACAGAGCTGACTTAAGAGGCTTTCCTCCCTTGGAAGGAATAGTCACATGTGTTGTCTCTTCTCATTTTAACATGTACTTCCATGCGTCTTAATAAGCTTTAACTACACTATCGAGGAAGTCAAGACAAGTGATTCAGGAAAAAAAGCCAGGGATAATGCATCAGACTAAGTTCAGGTGACTACATCCAGCAGTAATGACACCTTACCTAAGCCAAGCATTACAAGTAAACCCCCTCCCCTTAGGTTTGCAACTTAAAAAGCACTCTTAGAATGAGAATCTTTTCTTTTAATGTTACTTCCCAGAGGATTACTGCTCAGAGCTGGAGGGATATCATCCCTGCATATCCAAACATGCTTACCCATATTGGCTAAGAGCCCTGTAATGGCTTGTACATCTGCCCCTAGGTAGACATCGCTCAGAGTTGTTACAACAGGTAAACACATAGTGTGGACACGAATTCGTCTTTCACCTGTAAGAAAAGAAAACTGTTGTCTCCACACAAAACTTATGTTTTATGACATGATAAAACAAACACCACTGATTACTCAATAGCAACAAAACCCTAAGATTTAATCTAATTAATCATACAAGTGGTGAAACAGGCCATTTCCAGTAGCTTTTAAATACAGTTAGTTCTCAGTTTCTGGGTTACATCTACCTATTTTCAGACCAGAACTAAGTTTCCCAGGAAGCTTCTTGGTCTGGAAGAAGCAATAACATGACCAACACGCTGGAACACATCACAGCTGTGATCTTGATAGTAGATAAAATAGTTTGTGTAAGTTCCTGCCACTGAATTGCAGCTGATAAATAGACACAGAGAGACTCATCTGAGTACTGTACTGCTGCTGCAGCTAACACTGCCCGTGTATCTTACCTTTGCTGGATGTGTACAGGAGAGCTGACTGAAAGGAAACAACCTGCATATCAGTAAGACTCTCTTCTACTGACATTTGCACAGCATATCCTGCATCTGGGTTCACGTTGGGTAACGACAACAAGTCTGTAGATCGTACGAAGAAGTTCCCATGGAAAGTGTGAATGGAGAGACCTACAAGATAAGCATTGTACTGAGTCAGTTTTGTGTTCATAGTTGTGAAGTACAGACATCATTTACACAGCTGCCATAGATGGCTCTGTATCAGAATATTAAGATCCTTCTCAATGAAGTAAAGTATCTTCAGGAAAGGTAAAGATCCCAGACAAGACAACTAATCCATAGAATCCACAAAGCCTAGCAGAAAGCAGGAATTTGGAAGTCAAATCAATGCAGGATAGTACTAAGTCTCTAGACTATAAAAGAACTCCCTTGTTTAAACAGCAGTCCAACAAAATCTCCAGTTTTAACCACTGTAAAATGGAACCTGGATGCCAGTAAAGATGCTGCAAATACGATCTTTAATAACTGGTCTGATTCCTGGTACTGAATTCTACTTCTCTAATCTTTGTCTTTTAACCATTTAAGCTTACATAGTAGCTAAAATACCCATCAAAACTTTCCCAAATACCAGCAAACACACATTTCCCCTCTCCCCTTCCCAGTCAAAACAAAACTGTGTTCAAACCTTTGGTGCATCTTATCCTCATGACAGCCTCAAACCCGATCTTTCTAGTTAAATATCGTTTCAGTTCCTTTTGCAACTTCTCCACCTGGACAGGGTTGTGTTTATGGTGGTAAGACTGGTAGTAGTAGACACTACCTGCAGAATACCTCGATATACAACCTGAAACAAAAGCAACACGCATTGGCAGAGTGCAGACAGTCGCTGCTGTGGTTTTTAAATATACCAGCTAAATGCAATACTCCCTTTAATTATTAAACTGTTCACACCCACAAATAGCTCTTACAGTTACAGACCTGCTTTCAAAGACAGGTGTAACACAACTATATGTATTTAAGGAGTTTCAGGTATGAAATAATTCTCCATTGACCTGAAATTACAGGTACTTTGTCATTTGAAAGTTGGGTTAAATGGAGAAAAGAATTCAAATGCTAATGAAAGTTACTCTCAAGATGTTTACACTGGTGGTTCAAAGGCATAAAAGGAGGAAAGTATTTCAGCCACTTATACCAGGATCACAAGAATCCTGACTCACTAGGGCAGAATATGAAAACAGCTAGGTTGAATCAGGAAAGATTGAAGGATTACATTCTATTCACTGTCACTGCTCATCAAGGATTAATTTACATCTTATCACATTAGATTAATTCAAATCAGGTTCATGTACTAAATATTAATGTAGACGCTATGTATTTGCCAAAAGTACAAGAGTTACACACCCCAGAACAGCTTCATATGACTCACCTAGAGAAGCCAAGTCCGAATATTGTCCACTAAGAAGAAATAGATCCACTGCAACCTGTTGCCCTGAGCAGTCCAAGGCTAACTTCTTGTAAAAGTCAGTCGATGGTGTCAGATGTATGTCCTGTTAATACAATGGAGTATTAAAAAATACAAAGGAAATGCAAACAGATTAACACATTTATTGCTTCTTTTCAGGGACAGTAAGAATTGATATCATTCTTATCATGAATCATTAATCTTATCATCCAATCATGCTTATAGTGCTTGGGTTTGGTTGTTTTTGTTCTTTCCACTTCTTTAACAAAGGAAGGTTAGCACAAACAGAGAACCATAACATTAACCCAGAACAGGCAATTCCAGAACCACCTACATGTACAGATCAGGGCAATCATTTCTCAACCTTTTTGCTTTCCTCACCTTTGCAGTTGCTCTTTGGTTTGGCTCTTCTCGTGCCTTCAGTGCTCCCATTCCCACAGATGGAAGCTGTGTCTGGAAGACAGAGATTCTACCTCCAGTGGGAGACATCAGTTTAAAGGCAGCCTGTAATGCAGGCCCCAGGGCACTGTGAGTTTCCAGAGACTTGGTAAACATCTGTGGCAAGGCCTTCAACAGATCTTGAATTAGCTACAATTGAGAAGACAAAAGTATTAATACCAGGAGCCTTTGGAGTTTTCTTCTTTATAGAGCTGATTGCTGAACATGCATCAACATGCATTAACACATCTAATATTGAGGTAGTGAAGAAAAAGCCCTAGCAGAATTCAAGTACTGTCGTGTCTCAGGGTGGCAAAAGTTTACAGTCACACAGATAAAAGACCTTTCTTCCACCTCAAACTTTGCATTTAAACTGTAGGTGTTAAAGTGCATTAAGTAACACAGAAATTTCCAAGCATATCCCAAACTATGTGAAAGTCACTAGTTAGTTAAGTTAGTTCTTACCTCTTTGTTTTCATTTAAATTTACTAATAAGTTTTCTGGCATTGGTATAAATACATCTGGAAGGGAAACAACCAAAACTATTTAAGTTACTTTTTAAAAACATCAAACTTCCCCCAATTGTATTTGCCCACCATTACACCGATTGAAAAAAGAATACAGTATCAGTGTGTAAACCCATTTAAACATCATTATGTAGATTTCTCTTCCCATAGGGAAAATCTAACCCTGTTAGATTAGCAATTGACAGGATTCAAGGATAATCAAGATTATTAAGTAAAAATGGACAGCACAGACTTTCTAGTGTTCATTCTGCCTTGCCCTGTAACATACAGTGAAAGGTGACTTGGGCAGAAGAACAAGCACTAAGCATCAGTCACCACAGAATCTATAGTTATTCACCAAGCACCAGTATTTGAGATCAGAAGAGAAATCCAGATAACTGTACGCATTACAGCGGAGGTTAGAAGGCTGTCTTCATGTTTTAACAGCCACAGCATTCCCACACATCAGGGGCTTCATAAACACACACAGACATACACTACTTGTAAAACCATTACTGGAAAGACTCATGAGCTGGTCTAGAAGCTTCCACCAGGTCTATTTTCTTAAAGGCTGTCAAACCCAGCAGCGTTAGTAGATACAAATCACAGGATTTATTTCTGCATACCTTCAATATCTGAAACTATAAGCATCTGAGGCTGAGAGAGACCTTCCTGAAGACTGTAGAAATGGATTGTGCTGTCGAATGTTATGAAGCCTATTTTTGTTCTAGTGTTCCCAGGAAGCCTGAAAATGAGACATATGGTGTTCAGCAAGATGGAATTTCATTTCTGCAGCCTTGCTTTTTTTTTTAACCATCCACTGCACCTCTCCGTGGTTGTTACCAAGTAGTTAGCTTTACAGCTAACTGCAACAGCTTGACTCAGTCACTTTGGAGCAGAAAAGGAGCTCATAGTAGAGTTGCCTAGCAGACACTCAAGATTTTTTTAAGAGGGTAATAAGAAATGGAAGAAAAGGAAGAAACAAAATGCAAAAGCATTTAGATGAGTTCGAACAGCATGTATTTTATTAAAAATGTATGAGATGTATGCATTCCTTTCAGCAGATCCTTACCTACATTTCTGCTTTTAAAAAATACATTCTAAAGACATCAGAAACATGATATTTATTCCTTTTGGGGATTGGTGAAGCAAATAGGAAAGAGCCAGATTGAGAAACAAGCCTCAAAATTACCTTTTATACCAGTGCAGCTGTGATGGGAAAAAGACTACAGCTTTACACTATGTTTTAATGTAACACTGGCCATTGCTAGCCAATGCTAGGCAATTTCTCTTCTACATAGGCAGTACTGGCACATTGATGCCTATCAGAAGTTCCATAAGAGGAACAAAAATAGTAGATTCTAAGATACTTACAAGTCAAGATTGTCTAACAACGTCTGGCAGACTGTATTCAAGTATCCTGTCTCTATTGCATTATGAGAGACATCGAACACAAAGAGGTACACGGGTGGTTGAGGTGGACGTAGCTGAGGAAAGAAAAGGTTACCTTCAATTTGCAAACTTGCATTTATTAGATGGGCTTTATTCATTCCACTGCAAGTTTAAACTCTATTAAAACAGTGCACAGATGATAGCTACAACTTCTGAATGCATTTGTCGCTTATTGGGTAATCTAGAAGAACAATTTTCTTCCAGAAGACCCCAAAACACCTACATTCTAAATATAGAAGAACTTTGACATCGTAGTTGTTTAGAAATGAAGAACTATCTGAAGTTCTTCCCAAGAGTTCTCAGATACACTCCTCGAGGCTGGAACTGTTCTACTGAGCTGGAAAGCATCCTCAATAACAAGGCTTTTTCTGACTTCCCTCTGGAAATAAAACAACTAGAAGTAAATAAAGCCTTACCATGTATTCAGATGGAGCCATAAACTCAATAGTAGCATTCTGGACTTCAGGTCTTTTATGAGGTTCTCCATAAACTCTTGTCACAGGATTATACATGAATTCTTCAGGAACTATGCAGATAAATTTATATCTTATTACTTCACACTAGTATTAGTTGGGCTGCATTTTAAAACAATACATCAACTCTTCTGTGCCTGTTGGGCAATGCTTCTTGGAGAACTAAGCACCTACTTTGTCACCTGCGAGGGTGGGAAACCACATCAGACTTACTGTGCTCCATCAGTGACACCCTGTCTTTGCCCATGGGAACACTTCTCAAGCCTCACAGCCTCAATGTGACTGACAACAACCTCTCATGCTCATGGCCAACAACACTACAGTCTCAAAGGCCAAGGGTGGGCAAGGCTGACCTTAACCATTCAAAGCAACAAGCATATTTAACACCTACCATCATTCACTCTATAGCACAGATTGCATTTCCATCTCCTTTGGTCTAGAAAGCTGACAAAAGGGTTAATGTATGTCCGGCAGGAACGGCATCTCACAATAGTGCTTGAAGTGACCACTGGCAATTGCTGGAAAAGAAAAGCTTCCTGTTTTAAGGCATTACCACACTGCAGCTATTCATCTATGGTAACATTATCTACACTGTGCTTCTTGCTTAGCTAGTCAAAGCAGACTTGTTGAAGAAAGAAGGATTTCTGCAACCTCACAGCACCCTTACAATTCCTCAATAAGATGACTGGTTGGGACTGAGCTCTAACCTATTCAAGTGTGCAGCTTCTCTTTTCAAGCCTCTCGAGTCTTGAGTTTTACACTGATGGCTTTAGACCAAGTCCTACACCCAATACAGATCAAAAAATCAGAAAATAAACCCCACATCATTGAAAAATTATTCAAATTATAAAAAATAACAGTGTTTAAAAGAGGCACTGCTAAATTCACAAAGTCTCCTGGCTATCTGAGGACATCCAAACCCCTTTCACTCTGTTAATTCTTAATTAAGTTTAGAATTAGTACTACGTTCGGTACAGGAAATCAATAACTACAACTGCTATGTGACAAGATAAAGCTATTTAAGCCATTAGATGTGCTGCCTTGTGTCACAGTCCTAGTGCTGTGCTGGCTCCAAGCTGCGGGGTTTTTTGATTAAGAAGTGAGGCTTGAAAGTTTAAAAATGGTAGGGAGAAAAAAATCAGAAACATTACAATGATCTGCCTGGAGAAGGGAAATGTCAGTTGCCAAGGGAATTTTTCTGCTCTTCTGTTATAATTCATTTTCCAGCTCTGGACTCTAGGGAAGGCACAGTTGAGATTTCAGCATTTAAAGGTTTGAATATTGGTCATACCGATAAGTCTTTGAAAGGATGAAGCAGGAGCCCCAAAGGAAGTTTGGCTTTATTCAATAAGGCCTGAGTTTGAGGAATGTTAGTCAGGGTACAGCGGAACAACCTACATGGAGGACAAAGGGTTATTTTCAGAGGCTTTCAGATAATAAAAATGATGATTTCAGTAGTACAGAGCATCCTTTCTATTATTTTAGAGCTGGTGATGGTGAATTTCCATTTCCAGATATAGGATCTTCTCCAGCTCTGTCAAATCGTTCTGGTTTAGTCTGAGCTTGACCCAGCTTTGAGTTCTTACTTCATACACACACTGTTCAAACAAAACTAAGTGTCAGTCACTCAAGTCAAAGTTAAGCCTAACAATGTTCAAAGTTACACCAAACCCTTATATACCGTGTTATTTTGGGATACCATTCTCAGGTGGCCTTACACACAAATCTGAACCAGCGAAGTTTAAAAAGGGGTCTTAATGACTATAAGCAGAGACCTCAGAACTCAGTGGTTTCCACAAGTGCAGATGTGCACAGCACTTTTGCAACTCCAGTTCAGCTTGTTTGTATGAGCAACTTGACAAAGATGCTGTTATTTCCTCTATCTATCATAAAAAGCCTTGCAAAGCAGGAGTACCTGGTTATACACAGCTTGGCTGGTCTCCTCAGAGAGATTACTTGAATAAGCAACTGCCACCCTCTTGTTTGACATTCCATTTACTCCATTGTTTAAAAGGTTACTATCGATACAGACGTCACTCATGTTTCTGCATTGTCAATCTTTTTGGTGTACCTCACTCAAGCGAGTTAATTCCTATTTTGTCTCTTTTCTGAGTCATGCTCATTGCCAGCTACATTGTAAAGTTTTTGTACTGTACCAGTCTATCACTGCCTTGCAAAAACCATTTTAACTCATACCTTACACACACAATTCTCTGTCACAGTTTAAACCATTTACCACCTTTATCTTAACACAGCGAAGCCCATTTTCAGTGTTTTCTACTTAAAGAGTTATGTTTACCAATAGGAATTCAATGAATTAAAGCAAATGGATAATCTTACTCAGGATTACAGTTGAGCTTCTGGATGTCCTCATGCAAGTTTGGGACTGGAGCCTTCAAGAGGGTTGTAGGAAGAATATTTCTTTCTTGAAGAAGATTCACAGGTCTTAATCCTTCTTGCTGTAGACTCAGGGCACCCATAGATGCACTCAAGTGATTAGTGCCCAGGGCAGGCTAGAGTCAAATGGAATTCCCAAAATTAACACCAGTTATTTAAATCATGGAATAGTTTATGTTGGGACCTTAAAGCTCATCCAGTTCCAACCCCTGCCACGGGCAGGGACACCTTCCACTAGAGCAGGTTGCTCCAAGCCCCTGTGTCCAGCCTGGCCTTGAACACTGCCAGGGATGGGGCAGCCACAGCTTCTCTGGGCACCCTGTGCCAGCGCCTCAGCACCCTCACAGGGAAGAACTTGAGATCTCATCTCAATCTCCCCTCCCTCAGTTTAAAGCCATTCTCCCTTGTCCTATCACTACAAGCCCTTATAAAAAGTCCCTCTCCAGACTTTTTGTCAGCCCCTTCAGGTACTGGAAGACTGTTGTTAGGTCTCCCCTTAAGGAGCCTTCTCTTCTCCAGGCTGAAGAAGCCCAATGAACGAAGCCCACAGTTAATTTAAATAGCAAACTTATTTCCCTTCCTTATTTTTTTCTGGTTTGTTTATATATTAACTGCCATTATATTACAATGATGTAAAATACTGTTTGTCACATAAACTTGGCAGGTAAGACAGTAGAGGTCAAAACCAACATACAGTTGCTACAAGCTCTGGAATTTCAGAGGCTCAGCTGGGAAAAGCGCTGGTCAGTTCACTTTGAAAGTTCAGGAAAAACCCAAATACTTCAGCTACCACTGGCAATCAGGGAAGAAAACCATGCCAAAAGCAGCTGAATATTTTGAAGAGAAACACTCTGAGCAGATTCAAGGATAGAACACTTCAGAAAGAGCTGGCACACAGCTTTCCCAAACCGGTGCCAAGGCATCAGCAAAAGCACTTCTTTCAGGCTGCGTCTGTCATCTTGAACAACCAGCACACCACACAGTGAACCATCAAAGCAGCACCCCATAGATGCACAACACACCAACTGCCACCTTTTCTTTACACCACAGGTAGTACCCAGATGAAAACCAGACAACCTTTACCTGGTGGAAATGTTTTGATCCATCTGGATATTGCAAAGCAGATGCCTGCATTCCTGGTGCTCCGGGTGCAGAAGTATTTTGGTAGCCTGGAGGTAAGGTAGGGTAAGAATACCCAACACTTCTGTTCATCTTAACATTTGGGGGTGCAGGAGAAGGATGTGGAGTTGCTAGAGGCAGAGTAAACAAATACTTAAAATCAATTGCTGAAGAACCACAGCTTGCTCAGTGCTTTAATACAGCAGAAGGGCTTTTTGGTGGTGGTTAGTTTCTAAGTGTAAGCAACTACCACTGCTGTCAGTTTTGCAAAGTGCTCTTCACTGCTTTCCCATACTTACAGGAGAAGATGTGGTACTTGTCAAGGCTTGAAATTTCATATTTAGTTTCAAGACAGACATGGAACCAAGTACATGTGTTTGTACGTAAATGCCTAAACGTCTATCTTTCACAGACTCTTATAAGTTACATACTAGTAACTATTTTTACTCCCAAAGCCTTACCTGTGAGGCCACCACCTTCCAGTGCATCGTAGCTGTTCTGCACCGCAGCCCCATCGCTGGCAGCAGATGTGGCATCACCTATTAAAGACAAGCCCAGTAAAAACTTTCACAAGCTACTCATTGTAATGAGGTAACTGCAAAGAAATCCTACTTGCTGGACGAATATTAAGACTAGCATTAGTTTGGATCTACTTTGCTTCTGCCCCAGGACAAAACTGAATTAAATATACATCTTGGCCTCTTTCTCACACACACTTCCCCTGGTGACGTGACCTCAACAGAGGACATTCATAAAACACCACAATCTTTCTTTAAGGAGAACAAAAGTCCCTACACCTCTGGTTGAATGATCTTTTCAGATTACTTCAGGTTAGGTATTCACTGTAACTTCCAAGCTGACACACTTGCTTGGGGACAGGGGACACTTGTCCTCATCAGAGGAAGTGTCAGTAGGCTTGCTGCAGTTTTCAGGGTACCCTGGAATTCAGGTGCCGGGTTCCCTTAAGAAATTTTCCCTCTGATAATTCACAGGAACACCAAATTCCCTTCGCTTACACACTTAGTCCAGTGCTGCTTACACCAAACACCAACAGTTCTGATATGGTCACATACCAGTCAAGATATAAATGCCAGCAGAGATAAGAAAAACCTTGAAATTGAGGGAATGCTCCCAGAGGATAGCTATTTGTAAGTTAACTATGCCTAAATATACAAAAACAACTACCTATTGCTAAGGAGTAGTAGGTACTCAATTTTTATTATCATTGAAATCTTCAAAGATGACCCAATGAAAGGAACTTACATTATACACTGAATCCTGCTAGTATGCACCAGTCAACCTGCTTCACAGACTAAACATTTCTATCTCCCGAGGGCCTTGGAAATGTTTCTTTTCATAATGAAGGAAAGACTTTCTAACCAAAGCAGTTTCTAACGCATCTCATATGTTCAAAACTAAGCTAAATCTGAATATACTATTCTTGTACTCACACAGCTACCACATACAAGAAAGTGTCAATCTGAACACGCAAAGAACCAACAGCTTTGACAGAACAAACTATGTATGTAAAAATAAAACTGCCGACTACCACATGGCCCATCTTAGGGCACTAAATGCAACACAGCTGCAGGTCTGTTTGATACAGAGCTCTTACACAATGGTGTATTTGTGCAGGGCCCACAGGAGACAGAGAAAGTCAGATATGTGTCTTCAACAGCTGACACTTAACAGCCTCTAGTAACTACCTTCCAAAAATGAACCAATCCTAGATACGTGTTTCAGTGATTTTACACAGAAGGGAAGAATCAGGTACAACTACAAGGAATTGCAGGATCCATGTTTTAGCTCTCCTTGCAGAATAAAATGATACAGGAAGCTGTACACAGCTAAAATTGCACTGTATTAGTATCAATTTTACCATTTGAGTCTCTAATAGAACAGTGTGGTTGACTCCAAAGGTTGCACACTAGAGCAAGTTGTAATGTTTAAATTCAACAAAGAGCACATTATTTCTTACCTTCTCGACTTGCAGCTGAGTTTAGCAGGGCCTGTGTATTAGGAGGTCCTGCTGTCAGTGCTGATGGCCTAATTAAAGGTGGACCACCAACTGGTGGAGGTCCTAAGGGTGGCCTTGCAGGAGGGTGGAGTGGAGTTAAAGGCTGAGTCACTGGTGGAGGAGCAGATCCTGTAAAGAGGTTCATTTTTAGGAGGAGTTTAACCCAGATGAGGAAGTCACAGAAGTTTTGTTACCAAAACACAGACTGAACTCTAGATACACTTCTCATTCATATGATAAGCAGTGTGAGATACATGAATCCTGATATGCATGTAGAAGGTTTCACAACTTCAGATTGTTTCTGTCACACTTTTCTCACACTGGGTTCCTGTAGCTATTATCCATGATCTCTTTCAGCTTTTTGTTGCTGTTAAGAACTTCGGAGGTAGAGAGCATCCCAATTCAATTACTAAGGCTAGACTTCATAACGTTACAGTACAGCCCCATATGAACAAACCAGTAAGGGTCTAAACAGATTCCTTTTGACAGGATGCTCATCTTCCACTTCAATAATCTGATGCAAAACAGCAACGTCCACATTCTATAGTTACTAAAATTACTGGGGAAAAAGATTTCACTTGGGAAAGCATCAGCAATTTGCAGTTTGAATAACTCTGCTGTGCGAGTGTGAGGTGTTTTGCTCTGGAATGTTTAACCCTCCATGTTAAAAGTTACAGGAAAGTTTTTAATTGCTTCTATTTTAAAATTCTAGGCCTTTCTCCAGCCAAAACATTTAGAAACCCAATTGCTTTTGTCCCCTTCAAACAATATTAAATCCTAAGAGCGCTTCCACCCCTTTGTTCCCTTTTATTCCAGAGGCCAGTTTAACTGCCCTTTAACTCTAGGAAGGCACCAATGTGTTTTAATATCAAAGTTAGCCTTTCAAAAGATAAGGCCAAATTGTCCAGTGTTACCAGGTCTCTACATGGTACAGAAGCCCATAAGCTCAACAAGATCAAAAAGCCACCACACAAAATATGCAACTTCATAAGCCTGCACAGTACAGAGGATTTAAGGAAGGTTAAGAATAAAGGGAAGAGGGGTGAAAAAAATCATATCCAGTGAAGTTATCTGTTTGTTCATTTGTATGTGATACCGCAAAGCTAATTAATAATGGCTACATGCAGGCAACACTATCACAGAACTTGGAAGAGATTCAGTGTCTAAGAGCTGCCCATAGTTGGCCGTGCAGGCAGGGAGCTGGCAGACCTTTGTTCTGAGAATGAGTGTGATCACCAAAGGAGCTAAACTCCTTTTAAAAGTTATCATTGCTCTACACAAAACCTACCAGGGGAATTGCTCAGGAGGATTCCCCATCGAATGGATGTAAGAATTCTCTCATTCCAAACACTCGCTCACATTTCATATGCCGCTTCCTAAAACGTCTCAGCGTTTTCCTCACTAACTGCAAAGTACTAATTGTTTGTGCCAATAAACTGCCAGCAGCAGTTTCATAAACTCCGTGAGCGTAAGACAGTTTGAACGTCATAACAAAATGAGTCAGGCACGGAACACAAAACCAGCATCAAGGAAAAGCTCTAGTGAGGCTAAAACACCAGAAAGAAAATATTTGCTTGAACATTTAAAATATTTCTGTATCTAACTCCTATTTGCAGGCTCAGTTAGAAATCCTCTAGAACAACAAACAGCAGTTTAGCAAAGAGAAACCTGTGAGTATCGACTTCGTTTCCATAATAATCACAACTCGCATAATGGAGCTGGTTAGTGTTAGGAAAGCTTCTCACCACTGCACAGAGCAGCACGGGAGCAGCAGGAGGGGAAGTCTCACACTTTCAGAATACTTTCTAAAGACTGACCATTATTATTAGTTAGTGAGAATTCCATGTTTGGAGGAAGGACGCTTCCCATTGAACCGGGCTCTATTTCAATGGCACAGAATTGCTTTTCAGTTTTCCTTCCAGGCTGTTTGCATCAACCTGACTGAGGCTGTTGAGAGAACTATCTGAATCAAGTGATTAACAGAAAGGCCAACAAGTGTTAAACTGCAAAAGACCACACTTATTGAACAGGACCACAGTTTTCAACCATGAAGTCCTCAAGTCCCCACTCAACTGAAGCAAGCACCCCAAGAAACGGTGAAGGTCACGCAAACAGCATTACCCACTCACAGCTTCCCAAAACCATGAGACCATTCAGGAGTTACCTGCTGCAGCCAACTGAAATGCATGACCTGTGCACAGAACCTCCATTTCTAACCCAAAAGAAACCACGCCTGTATTTGTGATGTGCATCTGCTCAAAATGCTCTGCTTTGACAACCTCATTCCACAGGGAAAATGCTGCTGGGGAGTCAATTCTTCTTTTAAAAGGACACTGAGAAAGGGACATTGGTCAGATATCAGAAGGTTATGGTTACCTGGCTTCATGTAGCTGTTCTGAAGCGGGGGACCTCCTGGAGAAGCAGCATATTGATAACTTCCTGGAGGATTTGTATTTCCTGATAACGACGACGGTGGCTGAGGTGACCCTGTCCCCGTCACATGAGCCAAATGGCTTGTTTGAGACCCAAGGGGCTGGCTTGTGGGAGCCTGGCTGTACTGCCAGTTTGAAAGCACTGGGGGGGTAGCTCCCGGAGGAAAACCACCAGCAGAGGATATAGCAGCTGAGTTTTGCAATGGAGGCAGCAGCACTTGTGGAGCAGGACCTGTCTGTTGTGACCCGGAGAAAGGTGCCACTGGTGGTCTGTTGAGAGTCTGCCCAGGTCCTTGGTAATTGTTTAATTGAGAAACATTCTGAGAGCCACTATAGTTATACTGTCCCAAAGATGGATGCGGAGGAACCTTCGCCGGTGTCTGATGGGAATACGATCCTGGAACTGAAGGGCTGTATCCCTGGCCATCCGGTGAATGCATCAGCTGATTCTGAACAGGACCTGGAAGAGAAAAAACTACAAACCCTTTAGAAAGCCAGTGTTGGGTATCGCTTCTGAAAACAAAGTTGTTCCTGGGAATCTCTTTCCTGGGGATTTTATTAGTCTCCAAGCCATTTTTGAGTTGGATTTTTTTAACAATCAGGTGCGATACTGCTTCAGGGGACATGAATTCGGTAGTACTTTGCTACCAACACTTAGATCAGTGTTTTGCTTTACAGTAGCCTCACAACCACTCAGCATTCCAGTGCTTGGGTGCAATCCATCCTCCTGGACTAAAACTCACACACGGTACTATTTCTATCCTCAGGAACACCCAAACCCAAGCCTACCAAAGAGGAGAGCTCTCCCACACAGCTGGCAGCAGTACAGGCGAGCAGACCAAAAGCAGAAGCATCCATTGCATCACAACTCTGTTTCACTTGATGAGTGACACCAACTTAAACTTCAGCTTACCACAAAGACACGAAGAGCCAGATTTAACATAGGTCACCAGGGTGCAGCTCAAGTGACAGAGTTAATCTATGGAAGTTTCTGCAGTTAATTTTAGTAAGAGAACTATTCATACACATACCACTCATGTGAGCAGCCAGCTGGTCATGAACATGGAATGAGGGGTAGTTTCATCATAAAATAAATCACCAATCAGGAAAATCAAACTTGATGGGTTAATGGTGCTTTATGTATTTGTGGGTTGGTAGAGCTGAACCAAGTTTTACTCATTTGAAGAAAACACTGAAAAAGGGTTAGTAACTGTCCAAACAGTAAACAAGAGCATTGTCAGATTTCTGCTTCACACAGAAACAGAAAGAGACAGAATACTGTGAGATTTCCAGCATGACAAGAGCTCCATCAAGAAAATCACTACTACAGGGTGTTCATAACACTGCCACAAAAGGACATTCTGAAGGGAGGCTATACATTTTCAAGTGAAATCCTTCTAAGCAGAATACACTAGGTAACACATGCCACAGCCAGCCACGACTCCTTGAAAAGTACTAAAACACTTTCCTGTGTGGATCACTTATTGTAACCACTCACATTGTGGCTCCCGTCACTCCCTAAACACACAGTCTGGATACCAGAGACGTTCCACATACACAGTTAAACATCTGAAAGCAGAGAAGATCCTCCTCATGGTTTAGAGGTACAATTCTTTTCTTTGCAACCCTGTACTATGTTCCAGGTTGCCCCGAGAAGCTGTGGCTGCCCCATCCCTAGCAGTGTTCAAGGCCAGGTTGGACACAGGGGCTTGGAGCAACCTGCTCTAGTGGAAGGTGTCCCTGCCCGTGGCAGTGGGTTGGGGCTGGGTGAGCTTTAAGCTCCCTTCCAACACAAACCACTCTACAATTCTATGATGTATATTTATCTTATATATATATTTACCATACAAGTACTGGGAACAGCTGCCACCAGAATGAACTCATTGAATTTCATTTTACATTAAAACAAACACAACTGGTTTCCTATTGAAACATTCTAGTTACATTTCAAAAGGTGTGGAGGTTCACATTTCCAAAGTAAAATAACTTTGGACTTCAGCACTTCTGACAACCACTAAAACTAAACACAGCAGACATCAAAATACTTCACTAGGACAAACACTGCACCGGTCATTCAGCTCCTCATTTCCTAGAAAGCCTTAGGCTGTGGGTCACAAACAGCTGTTACCACACTGAATATCACAGGTATCCACACTCACCACATTGCCAAAGCAGTAGTACAGTGATCTCATCCTCACTGCCTCTGTTATTTGTGTGTAAAAAGTCCACGCCACATTATTCTCCACCCATTAATCTCAATATGCCACTTATCGTTCCCAGTTAGGTGATCCAGTTATACCCAACTGTCCTCACAATGCTGCTTATAAATCTTAGTAATTAATAATTCGCTAAAATCAATGGTGTCTAAACAAAAAGCGTGCAGACAAAAATGCTAACAATTGATCCACCTTCCAAAATTGCCCTGCATTGTACCAGATAGGTTTCAACAATCGATTTACAATGCCCATTGTAAATGAAAACTAAGAATGAAGAATTCCTACGTGATGCCATGCCTCCTGCCTGCAGCAGCATGTACATTGACATAATATTACTATAGGCTGTAAGAAAAATACAGAACAAATGCAAATTAAGTTCATAACTTGATTGTTCACCTTCAAGCATGAGTCTCTAGCCCAGGCAGGAATCAGTGTACTCGCACTGCTGTCTTACACACTCTTTTCCCTGCTTGAGGGGTAAGTTTGAAGATAAAGCAAGGGAAGTGAGCTGAAATCCAAAACTGACTTGTTATTTTCTATGCTTTAAATAAAATATCAAATCCACCACAGCACAATGTTCCAAATTTCAACTTTTAATGTCAGAAGCTCAACAAAAAGTCTTGATAGCCTGCGTGCAGTTCCTGTTTCCAAAACAATTCCGCATAAAGCTGCCGACAAAACTAAAGCAGCAGCACTGAGAAGCACAAACCCTCTCCAAGGGGCTTCACAGCGCACAACATCATCTCAGGACTTGCTGGTTTGCTGCTGGCAGATACCCGTCTTGCCCTGACCTCTTCAGTCAGAGAACATACAGGCTCTTCAGCTTCCCCCAAATGCTGCTGCTGGTTTTCTGTGCTGTTCTGAGAAGCCAAAACCCAACCAGGAATTCGGTGTTGACTGAAGAGCTGGATACCTGCATGGATACCAGCAAAACAACTGACACTTGGAGACCAGAGATGAGTTAGTAACAGAAGAAATGCCACGTTCTTAACAGCTCAAGATGCCTCTACAGGAACACAAGGTCATTTAATGTTTCTAGGAGACCAGGAATGGCACCGGAATGAACTGGAAGGTTGCCTGATGTCTCTATAAAATGAGGGGTCAAACTATTAGCGCAGGAGGCTGGGATTCAAGTCGTATTTACTGCCACACAAAATTTCAGTGTCACCTCCTCCAAGCCAGTTCTTTAGTATCTCACCAGCCACAACCTCGCTGACCTCCAGGGAGATGGAACACACAGAAAAGCTACCTCCCAACTGAACTGCCACCACCAGCACCCACTTCAGCTGACCCTGACCCACTGCTTTCCAACCCAACAGCTTCTAAAGCACCTCTGACCTTGAAGCACCATGAAGTAAGGAGAGGAAAAGAGTCCTACAATAATTGTTTCTCCTTCTTGTTTGCACTTCAGGTCTGTTAACTGGAGAGCAAATTAGTAACCTTCAGTTAAACAAATACAGAATACTGGTCCTATTAAAAGCAAACCACAGATGAAATAGAGGAAGGCTGCTGCTAAGCAACCCAATGCTCCATGCTAAACAATTTCCCAGTCAGCACACGGTGCTGCTGTGACAATTTACTGCCTTCACAGACACGCGAGCTCGGGGAGGCACCTGCACGCAGTAAAGCGAGCAGCAAGTGGAGAGGAAGAGCTGACAGCTGTAAAACAATTCATCATCCTGCTGGCAGCTCGCTGGGAGTACCCCCACAGCACCCTCAGCACCCTCCAGACTGTTATAAAAAGCTTTGTTTTTACTGTAAAGGTCAAGGATGGTAGCACCTCCTCAACGTGTCTTTTAAACAATGCTGAGAACGGTCTATGCTTGAATAATCTAATTTATTCAAAAGCCAGCAACCCAAATCTTCTCTCTCACACACCACCACAACAGTTTAATTTCATTATGTTGTATTTGCCTAACTCCGAATTTCAGTTCTTTATTTTTCATACACCTGACAGCCGGGCAGCCTGAAATTCCTCCTCCTCCAACTGCCTCTCCAGAACTTCCATTATGTGCTTAATCCCACTACAGGGAAATCAGCAAACATAAAGCGATGTCAGTCAGTAAATCACCCCACTTCATTACTCCATTAGCTAACATCCTCTTCGCTTTGTACGCTCTCCACGTAGACCAGAAGCTCTCCAGAAAAGAGGCTCTCTCCAGCCTGTGCTCATACACTTCCCACTTTCCTGACCCCATACCCAACGATACAACTCTTTGCGGAATGTCACTCTGCAGATGACTTTGATGAAAATAAGCTGCAAAGGAGGAGGGGGAAGACAAGTCAAAGCATTTAATTACTCATGCACACAGCCGAAAAAATCAGAAGATCTCATTAGAACTGAATTGCTTATGATGCAGCCCAGCTACTCAAATGCAGACGTGTGTAATTAAGGAGCCAAGGACAGAGGATGCTGGCTGGGTATGGGAAATGAGGAAACACTTCCAACAGCACTGACTTCCACACAGGCACAGAAAACAGATACGGAGACCAGGCTTGCCTTGTGCTGCTTTGCTCCTGGCTTTAAAAGCTGGATCGTGAGTTGTTCAGTGTCACCTTCAAAAGATGTATTTTGAGGGGAAGAAACTTCAATATCTCATTTTAAAAACCATCATAGAACTCCAGGTTGGAAGGGACCTCAGGGAGCATCTGGTCCAACCTTCCTATGCAAAACATGACCTAGATGTCCCAGCGCCCTGTCCAGCCGAATCGTAACAGTGTCCAACACTGGGGAACCCACCATGCTCTTGGGGGGATTATTCCAATGGCTGCTTGTTCTCATTGGGAAAATTTTTCCTGTAGTATCCAACCGGAATCTCCCCGGGAGTAACTCGTGCCCATCACCCCTCACCTTTTCCATTGTAAAGATATATTTTGAGGACAAGAAAGCGGTCAAAGACGTTCCTGGGTTGCAGCTCGCTCACGGAGCGGGATGATATCGGTTTTACACCACCACCAAGACAAATCTCGGCTGCGCCGCCCCCCCGCCAGCGATAACCACAGTGCCACATGTACAGCTCCGTTCCAAAGGGCCCGAGGCTGTGGCCCCGGCTGTGTCACGGCCTCCAGGAGCGCCCAGTGCGGCCCGTGACCGTCTCTCCTCGGCTCTCCAAAAGACACGTCTGCCCGTTCACACGCGGAAACACACCGGGGGGTGCCTCCGTCCCGACAACCGACCGGGGCGGGGGTTCACTGTGCCCGGCAGAGCCTCTGCCTTATCCTCGGTGCCGATGTGGGCAGGACGCGCTCCTACCACCACCGCACCGCGACCCCCCGCACCCCCGCGGGCCGGGCGAGCCCCAGCGGCGGGGGGGGGGGAACACCGAGGAGCCGGACCCCGCCCGCCGCGCTCCCGTGCCCCGGAACGCCGCTTCCCCTCCCCGCGGGCCGCGGCCTGCCCCCGGCAATCACCCCACTCGCCGGCCCCCTCCCCGCCGCCGGGCCCTGTACCGGCACCGCGCTCACCGTTGCTGTAGGGCTGCTGGCCGGCGCCGTTCTGGCTGGGGTAGCCGGCGGGGGGCCTGGCGGGCTGGGCCATAGCGGCAGGCTGGGCTCGGCTGGGCTCGGCTGGGCTCGGCGGTGCCCGTGTGGCGGCGCCCGGCCCGGCTCAGGGGGAGGAGGAACGGGACGGGCCGGCCCCGCACCGGAACTACCGGGCGGCGCGCGCAGGCGCACCGCGTACACGTGGCACTTCCGGGAGCGGCGCGCTGCGGCAGTGGGCGGGGCCGGGCGTCTTAAAGGGGCAGGGACACGGGTAAAGGGTGAGGCTACGGGTGGGCCTAAGGTAGGGAGAGAGAAGCGGCACCGGACCGACCCCACCCCGGTCGGCGGCGGCGCCGCGTATGTGAGTGCGGCCGGGCCCGGAAGGAGCTGCCGGGGGCCAGGGGGTGGAGCGGGGCGCAGCCGCGGGGGTGCGCGTCGGTGCCGGTGAAGCGCAGCGCCCGCAGCTCAGGCTCGGCGGCGGCGGCGGCGGGTGAGCGCGGTGAGGCGGCCCGCGGGGGACGGCGGAGGGGCTGGGCGGCCCGCGCGTCCTGCCGGGGCGCCCCGCGGTGTTTGGACCTGGCTGGGGGCGGGCTGCGGCCTGCGGGGGTCCCGGGAGGGGGGGGCCTGGGGCTGGGGTTCCCCGTGTCGGTCGCCGCTGGGGCTGGGGGCACCGGCCCGTGTGTGACCTGCCGCGGGGGGTGGGCAGCGCTGGCCCTGCCGCCCTCGGGGCCTGCGGCGCTGCGGGTGCGGTGTCCCGTGGCCTCCGGGTGCTCCGAGCCCGCTGGAAGCATCGTAGCGACGCTTGTTCTGAGCAGTGTTAGTTCTTCCGAAATTAGGACTTTTATTGTTTTCATGTTGTTTTTTGACAACTGGTGTTGGTGAGCCGGGCTGCATTCACTGCCCTCTGACACCAGCGTGCGTGTGGCTGTGCTGTCCTCGCAGGTAAACTGCTCCTTCAGGTGTGCTTGAGAGCTTTGCTACCGTCAGATAGGTTGTCTCACAGCAGGAGATGCGATATAACTAAATTTAAAGTAGTTTTCCACACAATATCTGATCTTTCTGGTTGCCAACACGATTGGTAACAGACCAGTATGGTGATTCCTCTATCTGACATCTCAAAGATGACGTGCTGTCAAAAACCTGATTAAACTACCCAAAGAAAATCTCTGCTGTTTCCTCCTTTTCCAACTCTGTCTCTTTCCTTGACTTCTGCAATACCACATCAGAGTGGAGTTTCATATCATAAACTGCTGTGGAAGGGCAGGTAGCAGCTTATTCACCGATCTTGGGGATCTTGATTTTTGTTCGCCATAGTAACATGCTAAAATGATTATATGTGAAATTACAACTTCAAGTGATCACATTTAGATCCTGCTTGAAAAACTCTTAGGTCCACCCCTAAGAGCAGACCTCAAGCTCTCCCCTGTCATGTTTTCAGCTGTAACCATGGCTGGGCAATGGGGTTGGACAAAGGTTTCTTTCCTCACTCTTGCTGTCAGCACCCACCCAGGCACAGCACAGCGTGTTTCCACTTACCACAAGAGCTGCTCAGCTTGGGTGTTGCTTCTGTTTCATATTGTTCCATGAAGTGATTTAAACCTGTCTTTAAAAGCCTGATATCCTCTCTTATCTAAGGCTTCGCAGGCTTTGGAAGTAAGTGCTGTTCTAACTGTTTCAGAAGTGAACTGAGGAGTTTCTAGCTAGAAAAGTGCAGGTTGAGAGTACAAGAAGAAAATTCCTCTTTTTCAGACTATAAAAGAAGTAAGTGTGAGTTTGCTTGCTAGTCCTCACTGTCAGCGATGTTCCATTCAGGAGGCTGGCTCAAGATGTTGCCAAAGGGTGGGAATTCCACATCCCTGTGGTTGGAAGTGGTCTCCCGTAAGCAAACCTCTGTCCTTGATCTATAGAATGGCTTATAGGGCTCCATGTGAGTTACCAAATGATCCTTTGCTGAGGAAATAATGTTAGCCAGGGTTACTGGAGACCTTCTAAAGTGATAGCCCTCTGTTGTTGATGTGATGTTAGAAAATTAGCCTCCTATTTTTAAGAAGGCATCAGGAAGTTGGTGATATCTGTAAAAACAGTTGGTATCAAACTTGTATCCAGCACCACTTTCCATTTAAAGCTTCTGCCTGCTTGTAACTGATTATTTTCAAGGCAACCCTTGAAATAACCATAAAATAGTATCTTTGTTTTCACTGTGGCTTGTGAACAGTGATTGCCAGAGTTTTCATTGTTCTGCTTTTATGGTATTTTTAGCATGAGGCTGAGAGTTTGAGTCTGTGTGCACTGAGGAGCCTCAGCTCTCCCCTCAGCTTGGTGTAGCTCTGGCTTGGACGTGTTAGCAGCACCACTCTTGATAAGTGCAGAGCCACTATGGCTTTATAATGATTTGATTTGTCGCTGCTGTGAATTATGTGGTTACCTTTCCTGTGTGATAAGGGCAGATTTGATATCTCTATTCAAATATTACCAGTGTGCCTTTACAATTAGCTGCCCATCTTTAACTCGTTTTAAAAGTCTTTTCCTTCAAGCACTGCCAGCTGATACAGAGGCTGCTCTGGGTGTATTTGCATAGCTCTGTTTCCAACACCCCTTTGCTCCTGGTGATGGAAATTTAACCTATGTGAATGCCACTTCAGCTGTGTTTGCAGAGTAATCCTGTTCAATTGAATCATTTGAATCTTACCCCTTAAAGTCTTTTCTGTAACGCACAGAGATTGTTTTATCCATAAGTTTACTAGATGGAAGAGGTTAATACAACCAAAGGCTCTGAAGTTATTCTCACCTCAGTAACCTGAGCGCTTCTCTTACATCACACTGTTTGCCCTGATTTGCAGGTTGAGTCGATGGTTTTTCTAAGCCCCACAGAGGCTTTTCTCGATCGCTGTTTTGCTCAAGCAATAAATAAATCTGCTGACGTGTGTGTTCTGTGTTTGCTTATTCTTGACCTTTGCTTTTTAGCAGTGCGAGGGACAGTTTCAGAGGTGATGTTGTGTAACTGGGCGTTTAAGCATGGTCAAGTGTATTTCAGTTGTATTCTTAAAACCTGTGCCCGTTGCAGCTGATGTGTTGTTCAGGGTAACATAGGATGCGGAAAAAGCTTTCGGGGTTAGTTGTGGAGAAACCAAGACTCTCAGAGCTTTGTCATCTGAACAGGTGTTGTTCCAGTGCAAGCAAATGTCATTAAAATATTCTTTCCTCCTCTTTCCATATTATCTTTCCATGACATACCTGTTGTTGCATAGTGGAGAAATTCTGTTCATTGTCATGAGTGTAATTGCTCAGACAGGCGCCTGGGTTTTGGTCTGGTCCTGACCCATGTTTTGACTACCATGTGCTGTGCTCCAGGGTCAGAGCTGCCCTCAAGTCATCTTGTGATGCCCCAAGGCACCGCTGCAGCATCAGGAGGAGTGTTGCCAGACAGGCTGCAGCTGTGTGGATATCTCTGCCAGCTGCATTTAGCAATGCAGTCTAGTTTCTCTGGGGTAGTTGGGCTCCAGCATCCCCTGATGTTGGCAGGTTATGCACTCCAGTAGGAACTAGCTGGCTAAATGCTTGTAAGCATGTTGCCTTTAGTCTTCTGAGAGGTTTTCATCCTAGACACTAATTCACTGTGTCAAACTGGTGCTTTCAGCGTGATTATCCTCATTTTAGACAATGAGGAAATCAGATGAAAGCTAAGAAATGAATTGCTCATGGCTGTGCAATGAACCCGGTGATGGCTTTATTCTTGTGCCCCAAAGCATCACCTTGGCAGTAGCAACTTGTTCCCCTGGGCACTCCAGGTGTGGTTATAGTCATCCTGGCTGCTCTCAGCTCAACCTTCTCTTCCTGTGTCTAAGTTGAAGGAATTTGGTGGGAAACATAGTGTTCTAGAGCCGTTTTTAAACATAACCTTAGCATTTAAGGTTTAAATTGTGGAAGCCTGTGCAGGACAGTACAGGTCCCTGAATGGCAATTCCAGTACTTTGTGCTAAGTACTTGTTTCCCATTACAAGCCAAACAGGCAGGTTTTGTGCAGGCAATAGAGATTTATTTGGTATCAGACCTCTTGGGTTCTACTTCACAAAACTTCTTGACCTCTTATCTCCCCTGCTTCAAACCCCAGCAGCTCCCAAGGGTGGCTCTCCCATAAGTGCCACTTTCTCCCAGTCGGAAAGCTTATGTGAAGGTCCCATTTGAAATCTTCAGTGGCACACCACACACCTCCACCAAACTGTACTTAAGGTAGAATTATTTTGCCTTTTGCAAAGATTTTTGTCCACAGAAGTCTTTCCAGGGGGAGGAAAAGATCTTTGCTGTTGGATCACAACGTCTGGGTTCTGTTTTCCATTTCTACACTGATTGTTTTAATGCGTTGTGGGGTCACTTAACTGGTCCATGATACAGTTTACCAAAGCAAAATTGGTTTTTGTTTTTAACTCAGGACTTTGAATTACTTTTGTTACCTAGAAATACCTTATAATATTTAATGTGCTGTTCTAACAGATCTTAAATGCATTGTGTTTTCTGTTTATTTCAGACTATAGGATTCAGCTATGTCCTTCATATTTAATTGGATTTACAGTGGTTTCAGTAGCGTATTACAGTTTTTAGGTAAGTTTTTACTGTTTGGTTTATTTGGTTTGATTTATTTCTGCTATTCTTGTGTAAAATGTCTGTTCACCCCCATTATCTTCAAACATAGCCACTGGTTAAATAATAATATTTGGTTTGGTGTCTATGCAGTAACATTCGAACAAAAGTTTCACTTATCAATACTGAGTATTTCCAGAGCGTGCACTCTGCTCAATCTTACATTAATCCTTTACCCTTGTGAAAAAGCTACATTTACTTTCATGAATATAATAGGTTTAATTTTTCTAGTCATACTACATCTGAGCTGGTGTAATTCAGATGATTCTTATGGAGTTTCTCCTGGTTTTCCTCCTTTGTAAAGACGTGATCTCAATTATTTTAATTCAGTTCTTTTGCACATGAGGATGTCACTTCAGAATCCAAATATGAGACTGACTACAAAAAATAAGTGCTGGATGTTGAAGCCCTTGTTCATGTTCAGCAGTGCTTTACTCTGCGACTGGTGCCGCTGAAATCAGTCTGAATCTTCACTGGCATCTGCTAAGGTGAAATATTAGCTTGTGCAAAACAGGAGAAAGAAAGGGAAAAACAACCCCAGCACCATACCAACCAGGAAGAAAAACAATGTCAGGATAGTAAAGAAAAGGAATAGAAGTTGCAGACAATGTAGGTAAAAGGCACAAGTTACGAGTTCAAAGGATTTCATTGAAGTGGATAAAAAGCACTGGAGGTGAAGGAATCGTGGCGAGCTGTGCCACCTGCCTTTTATCAGTTGAAGGTTTAAACTTTGCTGAATGCCAGACCCTTGGCCTGCTATCGAAATATTAGCCAGTGAAATTTTAACTAAGTCGACTAATCTGTTTTATCTCTTCCTTACCCAAGCAGTGATTGCTGCACGCTGGCCCACTTGGTCATTCCTATGCATGCAAAGTCTGATTCTGGTGAAAGATACTGGAGCTTGAAGTAGGAAGGAGAATTACTTTCAGTGTGTCCTTCTTATTTTGGAGGAACTGCTTTCTCTTTGCATTCTCATTTACATTTACAGTTGAAGAAGGCCGATTATAACATTTGGGAAACTCCCTGCAGTTCCCTGTGCTGTCCTGGCTGATAAGATCACTTCTTGAAGTACATCTTTGCACACATATACTTTTAGAATGCATAAATAATCCTTTCTAATATATATACATAAACTCTAGTCTTGGTGTAGCTAATAACTGAAGTATTGCTGCTTGTTCATCTTGTGTTTGTATGAAAGGCACTTGGGAATATGAAATGTTTCAGAGAAAGCAGCAGCACCTGATTTGGGAGCAGAGGTTCCTGGATATTCAGGTTGAGAGTGGCAAAAGCGTTACTGTTTTACTATGGTTTGGTAGATTTTTGTTTCATAAGGTAAGTGAACTGGAGCTTCTCACTGTGGCATAAATTAATATATGGGAACGTGTCCCCACTCCTCCTTTCTCTGTAAATATTAATAACTTACTCCTCCACTCTGTAGTTTAATACATATTTGGGTATGTGAAAAGATGAGTTTGGAAAGTAAGAGTTGTTGTATTTGAAAGAAGTGTGAGGACATTCCTCAGTACCTGTAGTAGTAAAGCTCATAAATGGAATAAGCTGAGGAATATGAAAGAATATTCATTCCTGCAAGCCACAAAACATCTCGCGCTGGAATGTGATCCCAGGGATTAGCTTGAAGGCGGAGGGAGAGGTGAGCAAACAGCAGCAGTGTAAAGGTCAGCCAGGCAGAGGCATGTCTACCACATGAGGCATCAGTGCCTGTGCAATAGCATCACTTAAAACCCCACCAGATAAAACATGTTTGAGGGTAACACATTAAACAAGAAGAAAAAATGAGGGCTTCAGAAACCGATGTTACTGCTCTGCCCACTGCCCTCCTGGTGCAGGGAGACCCAGGGTGGCTGTTAACACACCCTTTGCACAGCTACCAGGGACTGTAGCTGGTGATGGGACATTTGGGCTTTAGCAGTAAAATGTGACTGTGTGCTTCACAATGTTGCTGTATCATCACAGCGGTGGTAAAAGAAACTTTTCAGCCTATTGCAAAGCACTGACATACTATGACTATAGTAAAAGATTCTAGGGATGTGAAAACCTCCCACATTTCAATATTTAGCTGCGTATTGTGATTCTTTGTACACAGAAAGCAGAGAGAGTTCTGTTAGGAGCACAGCTCAGGTTTGCTTTTGAGGAAATGTAACTGCAGCATGTACCTAACATGTATTTCCTCACCCGCTGTTGTAAGTGTTGTGCCCTCTTCAGAAGGCTGTTGGGGTTGGTAGTGGTTGCTGAGGAGGTGTGTAGGATCCAGCCACAGATCTTGGAAGAGAGAATAAGGGAAGATTTTCTGCTTTAAAAAGGCAAAGTTAAGCCACTTTTTTACTTTAGTATTTTTTTTTCAGTACAGAACATGGTATTTAAGAAATGTAATTTGTCTTCACAAGGTTTTACTTGGAATGTCCATCAGTATGAAGCAGTGAAAAATAATCCTGGCATAGGATGTAGTGTTGACAAATTATAAGTGAATTGCCCTTTAATAATGTCAAACTTCAGAAAATATGGTGCTCGTGTTTTAGATGTCCTTCCTCTCCTTCACAGCAACTGTTGCATTTACTGGGGTTACAAGGAGGCGAAACAAAAAGAGGGAGAAGTCATTTTTATAAAGATGACAAGCAGTGAAAATAAAATCTCGTATTGCTGTTATGAAAGCATTATCACATGCCAGCAAGGGTGTCAGAAGTGCCCTGATGATGCCCTTTAGGTTATAGCCACACAAGTTAGCTGGGGGTATGGGTGAAGGTTACTTCCTGTCAAAATAATAATGAACCAACATAAGAATTCATATATATACTAATGATGATGATTACCATTGAAACCAGTTTCTCTGTAATACCCTGATGGAGGCCTGGGCTTTATTTTTGCCTCCAACAAGTTTTCTGTCATAATTGGAGGTAGCTGAACAAAACCTCCTCTGTTCAGGTCCAGAGTGGTCCATATTTCAGAGCCCACTGTTGGGGCTGTACCTGTATGCTCCCTCTCCACCATCTGTGAGCAAAACTCTCCTTTTGCTGGGGCAGCATAAGCTACACTGCCAAAACTTAGTCCTGTTCTGCTGTGGTTTTCCTAAGAACATGTCAATGCATTTGCACAAGTGACATATTTACATCACTTGTGTGCCTCTCCTCTTCCTGCTGAGTATCCCATAAGGAGTATGTGTACACGCAGTGCAGCAGGCACAAGAGCAAGTGTGAATGGAGTTCGTATGACTAGGAGAGCATGGATAAAGGGCATTGATAAAGCACACAGTGGACCTTGGCTGGCCTGGATTTTGTACTGTGACTGTAACACTTTGTCCTTGGGAGTAAAATCGTCTCTAGTGCTAGAAATGAACTCTCTTCAGTTTAACTGATTAGTCACTGGGTGTTTCTGTGTTCTAGGACTGTACAAGAAAACAGGCAAACTAGTGTTCCTTGGACTGGACAATGCTGGAAAAACTACACTGCTGCACATGCTCAAAGATGACAGACTGGGACAGCACGTCCCCACGTTACACCCCAGTAAGTTAATATCGCTGGTTCCACAGCCAGACAGTATTTGTAGAGTTGGGTGAAGAGCAGGTTCTGATTATACATCATGAGACCGAGTGTAATTGGGGAGAAACAAAGGAATTTCTGGGCTCTCTAGATAGTTCAAGTCATATTCAAAGAAAGGTGTGTGTGATAGTTCACTGTGGCATATTTAAAATAAAGAAGTAAGTAACAAGCAGAGTGATGGACCCGGGAGTTGAGATTACAGAAGCTGTGGGAAATTGGGCCTTGTAGTGTTCGTGAGCAGCTTCTCTGTGTAGCTGGAAAACTAGCATTGAGGTCATTTATGTACCTTGGTTGGATTTTTATTGGCTCAGAGGTTGCTGTGTAATTGTTATCCTGGCATTCTCACAAGAGGAGAAGTTCAACGCAGGTTAAAAACATGGACTGGTGAAGTCCAGTAAGGAGGTGATAACTGGGAAAGGATGTGAAGAGTAGGAACCTTGAACAGTACTGCTCATGAAATGCCACCCTTGTGGCAAACCAGATGCCAGAGCCAACTGTTGTTTGTGTAATGTGTAGGGATAAATGATGTACAAATATTCTCTCCTATTAGCATTGTAGATATTTCACATGTGGTTTAATGGTTAATAATGTTTTGTTGTTACACAAACGCATCACTGAGTTTGAGAGAAAATGTATTGCTCCGATCTGCTTCTTGAATAACAAAACGCTGAAAAGAGCCAAGAGAGAAAGTAAAATCTACCTGCTAGAAGGTTAGACTGCTCAATCCACTGCATAATCCTCTCAGAAATAATGGTGTGTTTCTAGCTTCAGAAGAGCTGACAATTGCTGGCATGACTTTCACTACCTTTGATCTGGGTGGACATGCTCAAGGTAAGAGAATACATTGATTCACTTAACTTCACTGAATTGAGTTAGAGCTGTCTGCAGTTGGCTTGTTTCACATCAGAAATATGACCATGCTGCAGGGATTGACTTCCCACACTCTTTAATAGCCTGGAAAACCTTCACTGCTCTTTTGTCTGTCTCACCACTTATCACAAATCCCAAATACAGTTTGGCAAGAGCTGCAATTTTTGATTGATACTTGTATTTTGAAGAGGATCCTGTACTTTGAGTGACTTACATTTACCTCCAAGCTTTATGCTTCAAACTTAGTTTTGTTGACATAATTCTTGGAGCAACATGAAAAGCTTCAGGACATCAGAGTGCACATGGGGTAGGGTGGTGATAACTGTGGAGGGAATGATACTTTTGCTCCATTATTTCAAGCTCTGTAAAACATGGGATTGCATCCTGAAGACTGGCAGCATAAGCCAAGACTTCAAAAAACCCTTTTGCTTCTTAATTCCTGACGTGCATCACGCTGAATTTTGGGATAACTTCCTTTTGTTTTTAATTTGCATCTTCCTGTAGCTCGCAGAGTGTGGAAAAACTATCTGCCTGCAATTAATGGCATCGTGTTCTTGGTGGACTGTGCAGATCATGAAAGATTGCTTGAATCAAAAGAAGAACTTGATGTAAGTTTAAGGTTTTGGAACTTTAAACTTTAAGTTCTGGGAGTTTGAACTGATTTCTTCGTACCCCACAGAGCTCTGCTGCCACCTGGACATGAGTAGTAACGATTTGACCTGTATTCTAAATTAATCTCTCCTTATTTCTCCTTTCTTTGTAGTCACTAATGACAGATGAAACTATTGCAAATGTGCCTATCCTAATTCTTGGTAACAAGATTGACAGACCTGAAGCCATCAGTGAAGAGCGGTTACGAGAGATGTTTGGTCTCTATGGCCAGACAACAGGAAAGGTAATGCTCCTTCTTCCTTTGTGGTTTTGTGTTTGTGGGGGTTTTTTGTTAAGGAGTGAGTTTGTCTTATATTTGTGTTGACTCCAGTTCACTCCAACTACACAAAATAAATGGGTTTTAATTTATAAAGTACTTGGTACATAATGACCATATACAGAATGAATTCTGGGCTTTCTGTGTGTGCACGTTAGATGCATTTCTACTACAACTTTTTTACATCATATTCAATGCCACATTTTTGCAGAGAGAACTTAACTGTACTTAGGATATTTTTTAATAGTTCAGCTTTCCTATGCAGTATTTTCAAATGATGAGCAAGTTTTCAGAGGCTAGAATTCTAGTAAGAGCTGTATCAGGAAACCAGATAGAGTCTTTCAGTAAGTGACTTTTCTCATTTGAAATGAAGACTTAGTACAGTTAAGTAATTCATTACTTAACATATTCATCTAAAGCTTAGAAATAGTTTTACATCATTGTAGAAGTCTCAGTTTTGAGGTTGTGAGAGGAAAAAAGTTCCTACTGGTATCTGCAAAAACAAGGCAGATTTGTATTGCAGATCTTTGTGATACTGCAACTCTTCTTAGTTTAAATACAGTATCCTGCTTGTAGGAGATATTTGGGTACAGGGCACTAGAAACAAGTTGCTCTGTCCTTTGCCCTTGGAAAGACATGTCCCTGCAGCTGACAGAGGTGTTCCAGTGTGGCTCCTGTCCCAGCTCCCGTTAAGTGACTGGCAGGGTGGCTCTGCTGAGGAGGGCACAGGTCCTGTAATTCCTCTTTGCTTATTCACTCTTAGATGCTTCCCTTAAAGCTCAGAGATAGTCAGAGTTTAAGTTGAGCAGGAGCAAATCTTCACCTTGCTTTCTGTGTGAAAGACAACAGGTTAGTTTTAGAATAGGTGTAATGGGCTATAAACAGTTATTACTGACTTCTTATTATTCTTCTTTATCTTGCCCTGGTTTTTACAACGCTGCATGTAGTCTATGAAGTACGAATACCACTGTGAATCTCCAGTTGAGCAACAGCTTTATCTCACTGTGCTGATCTTAGCAAGCAACCAAACTAGCGCTCTTGCTATGGTCAGTCCTACAACTGGTAGCAAATGCTCTTTTTATGTGTTTGGAAAGCTGTTAGGAACAGAGCAGGGAACTGCAACTGAAAACCAAGCTCTCAAACCCTCTGTGCACATGCTTGCTGTTGTGTTCTGGTTTCATATAATTCATCCTCTCCAGATCATAGAGTCATAGAATTGTTTGGGTTGGAAGGGACCTTAAAGCTCATCCAGCTCCAACCCCCTGCCACGGGCAGGGACACCTTCCACTAGAGCAGGTTGCTCCAAGCCCCTGTGTCCAACCTGGCCTTGAACACTGCCAGGGATGGGGCAGCCACAGCTTCTCTGGGCACCCTGTGCCAGCGCCTCAGCACCCTCACAGGGAAGAGCTTCTGCCTCAGAGCTCATCTCAATCTCCCCTCTGGCAGGTTAAAGCCATTCCCCTTGGCCTATCCCTACAGGTCCTTGTCCAAAGCCCCTCTCCAGGTTTCCTGTAACCCCTTTAGGCACTGGAGCTGCTCTAAGGTCTCCCCTTCAGGAGCCTTCTCTTCTCCAGGCTGAGTTTTGTAACAGTACTGTAACTTGGACCACTCCTGTCTCCCTGCAGGGCAGTATACCATTGAAAGAACTGAACGCCAGGCCGCTAGAAGTGTTTATGTGCAGCGTGCTAAAGAGACAAGGCTACGGAGAAGGCTTCCGCTGGATGGCACAGTACATTGAATAATGCCAAATCCCATCAGTACATTCTGTCCCCTGTCTGAATATTAAGTCTGCTCCTTATTTGATCACTCAGTGTACGTAACTTGAATTCATTTGACTGTTTAGTTATTAAAAATACACATTTTTAGCTAATTATATCATGTATGCTAAATTGTGAGGATTGAGGAATTAGTTCAAGCAGGTTTGGAAGTGCCACAACCTGTGAGCTTTCTAATCCCATGCAACGTTCTTTTGCAGCTTTTAATTTAACAAGTCTCCAGCACCATTTTTGGTCAGAGCAACTTTCCAGTACAGTATGTTTGAATGCACTTTTTAACAGCTTAAAAAACGACAAACATGTGAGAAATATTTAAATGCTTATGTTTAAATTTTTTTATGTACTTTTTTGAAACTGGTTTTATAACTTTAAAGTATATAACCATCTTTCAAGGAATAATAAATAGCTGATGGAGAATTGCATGATGCCTTACGGTTTTCAATAATACACTTTCTTATGCAACGTCATGCAATAAATGTAAATCCAGTTTTTGGCAACTTTAATGGAAAATGTTTCATTTTAATGTGTCTTAACTAGTGAGGCTGCCTGATGACCTGAATATGTGGGATATTTTCCTGAAGCACGGGAAGCCACAAAGTAGTTTCATTGTATGTTAGAGTAAGGTGGCTTTTTCAGACTATTAAATTGCATTTAGTTTAGGATTTTGCATTAGTAAAAGAGAAAAATCTAATCTGATGCCCTTATAACCACCACCTTTAAAAAGTACAAGTCATGTCAGTCAGCTGTGCCAATGTGAATCTTGAACTAATGCCAAAAGTGGTCTTACTCTACTGGTCTCTTGAATTAAACCCCTGAAGCAACACAAGAAATACAGGGGTGTTTCTGAAGAAATTAAGAATTCCATTGCACTAACTATTCTGTTCCCAATTTAATCAGATGTGGGGTCTGCCAGAAGGTTTGCTTGTGAAACTGCCAGGAACAAAGAAAATGTGACCATTGCTGCTTGTAAAAATGAGTTAGCCCACACCCAATCGGCCAGTTTGATTTTTTGGTGGTTTGAACTGGGACAAACTGGATTATTTTCTGTGTGTTTCCCCTCAAACCCAGCCAGTGTGGCTGCTGGCTGCCCACGTGGCTTGTTTCTGGGGTTCAGTTTGGTTCTCCGCAGCCCTCGTTTCCAGACTCCTGCCTGTTTTTCCCCATCTTTGAGTGCATCAGTTCCCTGAGGAGAAAGCAGGTTGTTTTCAAAGAAGGGGCTTGAAGCACATGTGTCTGTCAGCATCTAGGTGCTGGCTGACACTGCCATGGAGCTGTGCTTGGTGCTTCCCTGGGCTGGGGAGGTTTTACTCTAATCTGTTGAAGGGAGGTTTCAGCCCTCGAGTTGCCATTTCGCTGTGATGGGCTTGAGCTTCGCTGTGTGGTTCATTTTCCCCTTGAACAAATGTTTTTACTGAATGCCTTTTACTCGCTGTTGTAGGTTTTCTCCAAAATACTTTGGGCTTTATGTTTCCGGTATCCATGGCAGCAAATATATTTGTCTGGTTTGATTTCATAAATAACTTCCTTGACCTGCTGGGCTTCAGTGTCAGATTTAAAGCCTATAGACTCCTAGCAAATAAATGAGACTTACTCCTTGCCCAGATCTGAACTTGTACGATTGAATATTGATGATCAGTTCCCCACAGTCCTAGACTGTGCATCTGAATGAGATGAATAATTCAGAACCTAACTAATGTAAATTGTAACTGAAGCTTATTACTGCACAATCATATGCAAAGTGTTAAGCCTAGTTTGTGCATGGTGAAGTTCAGAGTGACAGATATCTGATAGCTTTTCCAAATCATAGAATCATATGACCAACATAAGAGGATTCTGCATTTAAACTAGTGCTCAGCTGCAACGTCTCTTGCATAAATCAAAACTGGAGCTAAGAAGCGGCCTCTCACCAGTATGGGGACAGTATATGAGTCTTTATAGCTGTCACATAGGGGACAGGCCTCTTATTTTCCCTTCTAGCTTTTTCTGATGGTGGTTATAATGCAGAGAACAGCAGCTAAATCGGTAGATGGTGTAAATATTAAAAGTACTACTTGCAGAGTCACGTTGTGGTGGTGTGATGGTGGGAGACTTGGGACTGTGTTGCCTGTGCTTGATGGAAATGAAGCTGGAGGTGGAGGTGTTCTGCTGCAGACCACGTCCACAGGCTGAGCCATTGCGTGGGCATGGAGGGGTCCTCATCACCTTCTCTTCCAACCAACTGTGAATAACATTAGCAGTGAGGAAAGGGATCATAGTATTAAGAAAAGAGAAGGGAGGCGATAGTGCTTTGAAAGTGTGTGTTAAGAGTAATGCTTAGTATTATGGGAATACTCCAATTTTCATGTTTCCTTCTGTAGGATGCTAGTTTAAATGTGGTTGTAATAAGGGCATGACAAACTCTTGACCTTGTGTTTATCCACCTGGGTGTTGTAATGGTTCCCGTTGTGGGAATAGCTGATCAACACTCAGTTACATACACAAACAATCTTGCTCTGTTTCATTTCATTCAGTAGAGGAAGTTTACATTCTGCTGTGCACATGAATGTGAATGGGTGTTGTGTGTCTTTGTGTGAAGACTTCATTAATAGACAAATACAATGAGTTTTTCTGGTGGTTTTCATTCCCATACCCTCCACATCTCCCCATTCATTTATTTCTGGAGGTTGCTTACTCCTGTGATTGTGACCAGTCTTAACTTACAAAAAGCAACATTCACATTTGGGTCCTACTGCTATGATTTCTTTTTCCCCACTCTGGACTATGCAGATTTCAATTAAACATCACTTGAAGGAATGTGAAAAAGGAAACCCATTAATAAAGATGTTATTTATGAAGTGTCTTGTTTTGGTCTTATGTCGTAACAGTTCTTTAAGAGGAATTAATTCAGGTTTCTAAGATGTTAATAACCACTTCTGACAAAATGGCCTGTATTTCACTGCGGTGACCCCATACACTAGGATCTGTGGGTGGAATAAGATTTATTCTGCTTGGATTTAATTAAACTTGGGGTTTAGTACATATTGTGTGACTGAGAGGCATTGCTGTACTTCAGTCTTGGTTGAATGAATATTTCAGCAACATAGTTGGCATTGGAGCTGGGAAGGATCTTTGAGCTTTCTCATTTATCCTAATGCCAGATCAAGATTACTGCATTAATATTCCTGTATTCAGTGTTCAGGTGCTGTCTGATGTGCCAAAGATGACCTATGGCATTCACTGGAATACACCACTTGCATGCCTGTGAGCTTTATTGTATTCTAATAATGACTTGAATGACAAAGAGAACATTTGGCATCCACTCATTTATAAATAAGGTTGGAAAATGATGGTGGTGGTCTCTAATCCCAGTGAATTCACAGGTCTGCTTGAAGTCGAATTGTTCTGTTTGTACTGACAGAGTAGCTGGTGGTTACCAACCAAAGTCCAGTATTGACTACAACATGCTCTGATTTGGTGTAGGTGATGTAATTGTTAATTATGGATGTAGGAGTTACATTAAAACCAGCCTCATCAACTGGCTGTCAGTGGGGAAATGTAACTTATTTGCACTTAGATAAGCCACTCTTTGCACTAGTATCTCAGTGTGGAACGAAATGTTTTCTGTTTTGAAATGTGAGTGCTATAAATGTTTAAAAGCCTAATTTATATAATAAACTGCAGAAGAAAAGCAAAAGATGGAAGTGGTGTTAAACATATTCTTACCATGGTGTGTGTTGTTATGTTATCCCATTATGTTTTGAACAGGTAGTTCTTGCCAGATTATCAATCCCAGGAGAAAAGCGTGCATGGTCTAGTACATGGTCTACTAGTGAGTTTGGGTTCTTCAGCTGGGTCTGATAATAATTCAGCCTCTTCTTTGCCAGCGTTTCTGTTCGCGTGTGTGTGGAAGCAAATCCTCTGCTTGGAAAACTCTTTGAACATGGTAAAAATTGATGTTTCCTGCAATTTTAAAATGCAATGGAAGGATCTGATCTGACAAGCAAATGGTGCTGCCTCAGGATCCAGCTGCCCTCTGGGATCTGCAGTGTGTGGAGTGGGCATTGCCACTGAGTTTAAGCGCTTATCAAACTGAGTCTACTCAATGCTGTTGGACATAGCCCATGGGAAAGAGCATTAACCTACTGTGGTAGAGAACTGCTTTAAATCCTAACTAGAGCTTCTTCATTTACATTTTTCAAATGATTTCTTAGTTGCCTGCTTTTGAACTAGAATTAGCAATGTGTTCGGTGAGCAGTTGTGGTAAAATACTGATTAAAAGAACATATCCCTTGTTTTTCTCATGGCCCTATTCCTTATGGCATGTCTCCCATCACAGTGAGAAATTGATAATATTTTAGAGCCTTTGATGCTTTTCTTTCTAGGACCTCAAAGTTTTCTACCTGCTAATCCTGCCTAAGCATCCTTGTGAGGCAGAGGGCTCTTAACCTGTGAGGAGGGTGAGGTCTGGAGGGTTTAGGTCACTCTTGGTCACTGCCTGAATAAGAGGAGCTCTTACAGTAACCACCAGCAACATGGAATGAAGCAATGCCTCCCTTTACCTGGGACCGTGTCCTACAGTGATGACAGGAACCTTCATCACATGCAAGCTACTGAAGGTACTGCACAAACCATGTGTAAATCAGTGGTATTTTGGGTCACCTCCTCTGCATTCTTAGCAAAAAAGCTGCTCTAAGTGTGTACCATTCACTGTCAGCTGTGTTGCACCCAACTATGACAATATTTAGTAGATAACAAGTTAAAAGAGCAACACAAAAACTTGCAATGTGTGGAGTGGGTGCAAAGCTTGGATCTACTTGTAATTTCTGATTCTCTTTCCTAAAATTGCAATGTAAATAAATGCTATCCTGCTAAAAGGAGGATTTAAAGGCATGTATTTAGTATTGGGGCTAAATGCATCATTTTGCCAAAGGCAAATAAGAATTTACATTGTCTGGTTAGATTTTTAGCTGGAGCAAACCCCTGGCAGTAGGTTGTGGTGGAGATAGATGAGCTATTGAGGATGTGATCTTAGCAATTTGATGATACTTTAGTACCTGAACCTAGGAGTAGACACAGCAGCTTTGTGGACATGGGGTGCACTGTGACAAGCTGCTGCCTGGGCAGGGGTGGGATGATGCTTGCAGAGCTATGTGCAGAGTGAGAAGCTGAGCTAAGGCAGGTGCCCTGTTGAGAGGATCTGGAGTAGCTCAGGTTCTGTAGCACAGGGTTTCTGAGTGAAGGAACCTGCTCCCCAGTGAGAATGTGGCTCTTAGGAGGAAGGTTGGAATTTGGTTTAAGTTAAAATCTTTGTTAGAGGTTTGAAACCTAAAAGCTTTGCTGGCAGCAGGAAATGGGGCAGTGAGCAGGCTGGAGAGGGGTCAGTGCTGGGGACCATGGTTGGGGGCTGCCCTGTGGGTTGTGTGAGCATCTCTAGGAAATACTTGACCAAGTTCCTTGCTATATGGTGGAAGAAGGGAAGCATTAACTGCGTTGAAAGATGTTCTGTTGCCAGCAAGGGAGAACAATGGCAAACAGGGCTCCCAATGCTGCCGTGCAACAGCTTGTTTGTGGGCTGACCCCAGGGCTGGTATTGGGAAACACTGCTGCTTCTGAAAGCAAAGGGGAGAGAAAGAAACTAGTGATAGGAGCTGTATTTCAATCACTCTGTGCATGCTCTGGTCATGCTGGCGTTTGTCAGGTTATGTGGAAATCCATCCTGTACCCTACAGTTAAGCTGGGCTTTGCTAAGCCACTGGAAAGTGCTGGTCCTGGGTGGACCTTTCCCCAAGGACAAAGCTGAGGTCACTTGTTCAATGCACTTCTAACCAGAGATAAGCAGGAGCTGCAAACCTTAAACCCATATTTTAAGCTCTTTTGTACCTGTTGGCACTTGGAGCTGCATTTTGAGCCTAAGCTGTTGGTTCCAGCCCCAGTGCCCAAATGCCGTTTCCTCGCTGCTCTCTCTGCAGGATTTTGGTTTAGGTTCAAATCAGTTGGAACTGTGAAAGACTCCTGTATGTGCCACTTAACTCTTCTATTCCTTGCTCTGTAAGTGTCTGTATGCAATATGCAATATGTAAATATATACGTATACATATATAGACACAAGGCTTAAAATAAATCTGTTCAAAATACTGTTACTAAGAGGCATTAACATGAAATTGCAGAGGACATTGAGTGAAAGTCTGTGCTCACAGGGGGTTTTAAAGGCTAAAAAAGACTCAGAAGGAGTTTGCAGTCGAGCAAATGAAAAGCTTTTGCTTTACTGGTGAATAAGTAATTACAGGAGACACTGTGGGGGAAATGCAGATGTGCAGCTACAGCAGGGAGAGCAGCTGGAGCTCTGGGTGCTGCCTGTGGAGCCGGGTTTAGGCAGAGCAGGAGGAGGCAGAGCTAATAATACAGTTTGCCTTTATACAGTTTGCCTTTTTTTAGAGCTTGTGCTTTGTTCCTGGCACCAGAGTCACTTGTAGCATTGGTGTGAAGCAGTTTGGGTGTTCCTACCAAATGAGATGTTTACTCTGGTGTCTTTTAGGAAGCGTGTCCCATCCGCTTGCTCCTACTCACTGCTCTGTTTGTGACTCTTCAGCTGGTTCTGAAGAGCTCCAGAAGAAGCTTATGTTGATTTGACATTTGTGCCTCAAAATTTGTCTGTCTTCTTTTTGATATATATTATTTTTTTAGCCCCCCTCTGTTCCTCCTACCTGCTATTACCACTCTATAATATCCTTTCATTTCCTCATCTGTAATTGGAATTGCCTCCTAAGGTTAAAAACCAACATGACTCTTTCCCCCTCTGGCTTTTCTGGGGAGAGCTTTTCCTCAACAGTTTGATGTTTAAAATCCTGGGGAAGAAATTCATCATGGGGCCTTCTATCAAAGAAGAAATTCTGCTTGTGTTTCCAGAGCCACTGTCAGGATGCAAGAGAGAGTCAGTAAAAGATTTACTTGTGGTGGTTGCCATTATTATTTGGGGAGCAATGAGGAAAACCAGGGACGCTCCAGACACTGTGGTTAGTTGGAGTTCACAGCGCTGCCACAGGCCTGACTGCAGCAGAGAATGTGTAACAGATCCCCATGCATGTGACTGGGATGGAGTCTATTTATGTCTCCATAAACATGAAATTATGAAATACACGCCATGGAGATGGTGCTGCTGAAGTCCTGGTCTGACCTGCTCAGCTGTCAGTGGACTTGCACCTCTCTGGGAGCACACAGTGGATTTGAACTCACTGCAGGACATCGTGCTGCTGAGAGATGTTTATTGAAAGGGAAGTAGGTCAAGTAATAAAGCAAAGAATCCACCCAGTTCGTTACCAGGTAAGAGGGGAATGTGTAATAAAATCTTACCTTGTGGACATAAGAGCACTTCACAGAAAGAAATCACAAAAAAGTAGTGTTTTCTTTTGTACAGTCCAGATTTGAAATAAATTCTTCTTAAAACAGATGTGACTGAGACCTGGACCCCTTCTGCAAAAATAATAATAAAAGGGTGAAATAATAAGATATTATTATAATAATAATAAGATTGTGAAAGAAGGACAAGAAGATGTGGGAGAAATGGGTTATGGGGTTGTGTATTCTTTGCTTTTGCACTCATTAGGTGGTACTGATGGTGACCAGCATGGTACAAGGCTGTGGAGGGGAAGGAACTGGTCCTGCTGCAAGTTCTCTGCTGGTGTCTGCCTTGGCCAAGCCCTCTCCTGCTGCTGCTCCTCTCCAGGAGATGTGTCCCTCCTGCATCACCGGGACTGTCCTGGGCACCTCTGCATCATCTCCTGTGCTGAGCCTGTATCCCAAGTCCAAAGGTCAGTGATGTTCCCTGCGCCAGATGCTGGATTCCTCCCCCAGGTCCACCCTAGCACAGCATCTCCTCCTGCAGCATCCATGCTGGGTGTAGCTTGCTGCTGTAGGCAGGCTCAGGGAGTCTCCTTGGGATCCAGAGCCCATTGCCAGAGGGGATGAGTGGCAGGGAGTGGGCTGTGTGCTGGCAGGAGCTTTGTTGGGACAAGCAGCAGCCTGCCTGTGCAGGCAGGTGAGTGGAAAACCAGAGCCTGTGCTGGGGACTGGGGGGAAAAGTCATACAAGGAAGGAAAGTGAAAACATGGAGGGGGAAAAAGACCCGTGAGATCTTGGATTAATGTAATTCCTGGTTTCCTCATTTCAAAGAGACGACCCAGCTCCGGCCTCATTGCAGCATGTGCCTCAGCAGACCCTCCATTCACACACAACATCCCCAAACCTTCGTCTTTCTCCTGTGTACTGTAGCTTATAGGGCACACATTGCAGCCCTGCGACTGCTCCCTTTAGCCTCTATTTCTGTATCTCCCTAGGGAATAATCTGCTCCCAGCCCTGGTCTTTGGGAAGTTTGTGCTAAGACTAAAAGATAAGGTGAAGTGGAAGGAGCAGCATCCCCCTGCAAGCTTTCTGCAGTGCCGGAAAGGTCCTTGGTGGAGAGCTATGTCTGTCAAGGAGATTTCAGTCCAGGCTGCCATGCTGCTGCTGCTCAAGAGCCAAAGAAAACCCCCAAGCCCCAAATTCAGCTCATTCCCCCATGAAAATAGAGCTGTGCCCATATTGCATGGCTCATGGTTTTCAAGTGATGTTCCTTTCTTTGCCTTTTCCTGTTAATGTCAAGGCTGCTCTGTGCCTTGTGCAATCCTCCTGCCCTTGGGATGAATCTCAACCCAAGGGAACCACGGCAGGAGTTTGCTGGAGCGCCCTGCCTGAGCTTGCAGCTCCCTCCGGCTCCAGTTGGCACTCCAGGATATTAGAGCTGTGATTTATGTCCCACGAGGAAGCGCAGCATCATGTACTTAGGATAAGGTGCTGAGCACCATTTAGTCTTGACAACTGTGGGATTTAGGTGAAATAGTGCATCCAAACTCCTTAGTTTGTTCTGCTTTATTGATACTTATTCAGTAGCAGTTGTACACAAGGAGAATTAATGAGGTCTGGATACATAAGAAAAGCAGGATCAAGCCTTTCATTTTGCACCTTTAAACTCTAAAGGCTATTTTTAACTCATGCATCTCTCACATTGCTTCTGGTGCTGCATTTGCTGGGCAGGGGTCGTGTATCTCTGGTTGGCAGAGGGGAGTCTAGCTCCAAAAGAGCTCCTTGTGACTTGGATTCAAGCAGATACATTTACAATCTGTGTAAGAGCTTCAATGAAGTGGATAATTTGGATGGTGGCCTCTTTTCCCCCATGAATTCTACCAGATGAGGTATGTCTCTGTAATGAGCCGTTGTGTTTCTGCTGGGTTTTGGAGACTTGGTATTTGCAGGTATTTCAGCACTAGCATTTAGATCCTTGTCTTTCCTTACAAGTTGATGTATTTGTATTTAAGCAGCAGACAGGCTGTCAGTAAGACGTTCCTGCGACTGCTCTTCATAAAAGGTGATTACAAAAGCAAACAGAACGATCACTCTAGGTTCACGGTTGGGAAGCTGGAACAAAATGAGGCTTAAACAGCAATGAGTCAATGCAGCAATGAAGCGCCTATTTAGTGGTAAATAGCGGCTGGCTGCCATTCCCTGCTTCCAAGCCCGTGTGCCCTGGAGGGGCTTGGAAAGGGGTGATGCAAACTGATGAGTCACAGTTTAGAACAATGGTTTCTTCATGCGAAATGACTCAGGATAAAAGAAAAACCAGGTTTTTCAAGAAGCTGAAATTAAGAAAAGGAATAAAACAAAAGGACGTCTTTTAACCCTGTGGTGAAAGTATTAAATCTTCTTTCTAAAGAGTGAGGCAGTGGTTGTGGTGGATCCCTGAGACCAGTGGGTTAGACTGTGCTCAGTTGCAGTGAGCTTTCCTCTTTCAGCATGTGCCTGCAGATAACCAGGGCAACAGAAGATGAATGCCATGTGTATGAGCATTAAATGTGATGTACGTAACAGTGTCTCATAACATTGAATTGCAGTTATTTCTCTGCATCATGTTCCCTACGCTCTCATCTTTGTCCAGTTTAACATAGAAGGTTGGTTCCACTGAGAGATGAGCAGCGTGTTTGTGACCTCGACAGTCAGTCCCCTCTGCTCCCAGCCTGGCCTCCCGTGGCTGCTGCAGCCCCTTTTAGAATCCCAGCCTGGTTTGGGTTGGAAGGGACCTTAAAGCTCATCCAGCTCCAACCCCCTGCCACGGGCAGGGACACCTTCCACTAGAGCAGGTTGCTCCAAGCCCCTGTGTCCAACCTGGCCTTGAACACTGCCAGGGATGGGGCAGCCACAGCTTCTCTGGGCACCCTGTGCCAGCGCCTCAGCACCCTCACAGGGAAGAGCTTCTGCCTCAGAGCTCATCTCAATCTCCCCTCTGGCAGGTTAAAGCCATTCCCCTTGGCCTGTCCCTACAGGCCCTTGTCCAAAGCCCCTCTCCAGCTTTCTTGTTGGCCTCTTTAGGTATGGGAAGCAGCTATAACACCTGGTATGTATGTGAGATGTTGTAGCACATATATATATGCTACAAGGTTTTATTTCAGAAATTATCACCTTAGCAATCTGAATGCAGATACTTACTATTTTTAAGGATTTAATTACATCAGACAATTAGGTAAAGAGAAAGGCAAGATACCCTCTGTCAATAAAGACGCCATAATCCGATTAATCCAGCAAGCCAAAAGAAGGGCTTATTTCCTTTCTCGGACTACATGTATCCACATGATGGGTAGTGAATTTCCCAGCACCCTCCCTCTGTGCCCTGCACCTTGCTCAGTTTATCTGAAGAAGGAGACTGCCGGGTCTTGCCCAGGCGCTGGCATCTCCCCACTGCCATCGGTTCTCACCCATAGGTCAAGTCCTTTCAGGCCGGGATGCCCCGGGAGCTCTCCTGTTCTCTCCGCTTTCCATCCATAGGTGGCAGCAGGCTGTAAACTCTTTAACCTCTCAACACTGCTGTTTTTCAGGAGCTCAGGGAGTTGTGCAATGAGCTCCAGAACTTGGGAGCACGGAGCTTAGTGACAGAGGGATGAATTACGTTCCAAGGAGCAAAACATCCTTTGTAGCTCTTGGCTGAATTACTCTGTGAAGACAAATAGCAGAAAGTCAAACGCAGGGGTAAGAAAGGGCAGATGAGCCCCTATTTCAGGCCAACACACCCTGGCAAAGAGCAGCAATTGTGTTTGATAAGTTACTCAGGAAAAGCAATGTGGAAACAGCTTTCCCTTGCAGAAGCAGGTGGGTGCAAGAGTCGTGTTTGTGATGCACATTTAAGTGGCTTTGCTCAGATTTGCTTTTGCACTTTCTGGATGTGGGGATCTCTCTTCTCTTTCCCCTGGGGTAATGCCTGGCTCCTGCCCGGGTTGGTCTCAGTGGCATCCCCAGACGAGGAGGCTCACCATGGTGGGGACAATGGGGATGTTTCAGGGCAGGCTGGCTGCTCCTGATCCAGCAGCACATGGAGTACGACCTGCTCCATGGTGGTGATTACCCCACTGCAAGGCGTGCTCAGGATCTCTATGGCAGTGCTTCCATCATGCCATGGCTGCCCTGGGCTCTGCAGTGCCATGAGCCAGCCCTCCTCCAGCACCCACATCCCAAACCCCCTTCTGAGGATGGAGAAGACAAAGGATGAAGGTCAGGATCAAGGTGTTTGTACTCACAGTGACATTAGGGTGCAGGTCCCCACTAGCACTACTTGGTGTATCCCAGTGAGCACAGAGACAATGCCAAGCACTCTGCAGTGTCTCTATCTCTCTGGTTTGCCTTCTCCTGCATGCCATACCGGGCTCACCCAAACACATCAGACCATGTTGGCGTGGACCAGCCAAAAGCTGCACTGTCTGCAGGCAGAGCTGAGAGGTCAGTGGGCTCCTTGCAAGGCAGGATTAGGCCCACATGGGATAAGGAGGCACTGAGTCACGGATGGCTCCTGGGGTGGTTAATGAGGAATTTGGTGAAGCATGGTAAGGAAAGCTCAGCAGTAGGTGCACGCTGCTGCACAGGAGCAGCACCAGCCAAGGGTGAGGGAAACCCTCCATGCAAGTCATTATACTTCTGCAACAATTAATCCTTGCTTTAACTGAATGAGAGATTCCTCCTCACCTGCCCATTAGTTAATGGAGCGATGGTTATGAATGGCTCAGAAACCACAAAAGTGGCAGGAATTTTGACACTAGGACAGTCCCAAATGAACAACTTGCATAGTGCTTGTGAAAATGAAGTGGTAACTAAAAGGTAGTTACAGCAGTGTGTGTATGCAGGGGGAGCTCCCTGGCTTGGCCCAGAGGGGAGGCAGCTGAAGGGGAAGGAGAAAGCCTGGGTTTATGCATAGATGTCGTGGGGCTGTCGGCATTCCCAGGAGAGGAGCACATGGTTCAGCCATGGGAGATGCAGCGAGGGAGCAGGATCAGGGCTGGTGAGCAGAGGAGCTGGGAGAGGACATGGTGTCATTGATGTCTCCTCCAGCAGAGAGGGAGATTCGGCTCCCTGTACCAAAGCGGACGCTGTGCTCAGCTGCACCTCAGGGAATTGCATCTTCTCAGTGAACAGAAAATGAAGCCGCATTTCCATCCTCAACCTTCATTTCCTGATCCTCTAGGGAAAAGCACATGCTGATTCATATTTAACTTCTCCTTAGAACATAGAATGCCAGACTGGTTTGGGTTGGAAGGGACCTTAAAGCTCATCCAACCCCAACTCCCTGCCACGGGCAGGGACACCTTCCACTAGAGCAGGTTGCTCCAAGCCCCTGTGTCCAACCTGGCCTTGAACACTGCCAGGGATGGGGCAGCCACAGCTTCTCTGGGCACCCTGTGCCAGCGCCTCAGCACCCTCACAGGGAAGAGCTTCTGCCTCAGAGCTCATCTCAGTCTCCCCTCTGGCAGGTTAAAGCCATTCCCCTTGTCCTGTCCCTACAGGTCCTTGTCCAAAGCCCCTCTCCAGCTTTCTTGTCAGCCCTATATTTAACATGCTTTAATACAAGTGTTCTCCAGATCTCACACAAGGCAAAGAGATGATTTCACTCGATGAGGGTGCAACGCTGGTGCCACTGCTGGGACATGGGGACCCTGTACTGGGAACCTGGTGCATCGTCCCACGCTACCAGCATGTGAGAATTCTCCATGCCCATGGCCCCTGCTCTGCAGCAGAGCTCTGAAGTGAAGCACGATCCCTTGTTTACACCCCGTGCCTGGCTTTGCAGGCAGAATTACCCCTATTTTGACACCTCTCAGAAGCTCGCAGTGATGAGTGACGGCTCTTCGAGAGGAGCAGCAGCTCCGCTCGGGCTGCCGTTGACAGGAGCAGATGACAGGAATATGAGGGCTTAATTATTATGTAATTAAGATGAAGCGATCATCTTATGTCTGTTTAGTGTCTAACATAAAATAAGCTGGTGATCTCGGTGTAGTTTGCAGTGGCCTTTGGTTAGAAACCATGAGCATGCGGGATGTGAGTGGGGAGAGAAAGGGGTCAGGGAGGGGGGTCCTGCAAGGGTGGTGGATGCTGCACGGGAGACTGGGCTTCTGCCTGGATTTGGGTGGGATTTGGGTGGCTTCTTCCCTTCTGCACTCCAGGAGATTCCCAAGGAGTCATTCTCATGCCAGAGAGCTGTGAGAGCAGTGGTTCTTCATAAGATGTAGTATAAAATGTGCAGGATGCAGGGTGTTGCAGTGCAGGCAGAGGTGGTCCTCGGAGCCAGGCTCACTGCGGTCCTGCCTGGCCTAAGGTGGGAAGGTGGAAACCTCCAGCCTCCATTACCCTCACTGGTCCCAAGCTCCCAGTACCCAGGAACACCAGCAAACAGCAGACATGTTTGCAAAAAGCCCTTATTCAATCCACCAGTGTACAGCCCAGCTTCTTGGTAGCCTTCCAAAATCAGATTTCCTTGAAAGTAGAGTTCAGAGGATGGTCCCTGTCCAGGATAAGCACATGCAGGGATCCTGCTGTGCTGTGAGCATCCCAAGGCTGAGCTTTGGCAATGGCTGATGCCAAACGTTGTGAGTGTAAAGGACATAAGTGAATGCCTCTCCGTCTTCCCATGTCATTCCAACCCAGGAATTAGATTTTTCAGCGTGAAATTCTGTGAATATAATTTTTCCTATAAACTACTCAATATAGTTGTGCCCATAAAATACTCTTAAAAGGCTAAAAACCCCTTTTGATTTTAGGTTAATGCTGGTGCTGGTGGGATTCTCAGCTCTAATACCCAAAAGCTTCTGTACCCACAGGTGGGAGCTGCATGAGGAGATGCTCTTTAACCCGGCAGCTTCACCACAGTTTTTGGTGGTGTTTGATGCAATTGGTGGTTTTTCATTGTTCTTCTCTCAGCAATAGCGTTAGGAAACGTTAGAGCAGGTGTGAGGCTGTTTGGGCTTTAAAGGCATTTCACATTGTGGTTCACATCTGCATTAGGAAAACCAAAGAGAAGTATTGCACGTTATTGAGGGAAATTTACAGTTTAAGCATCAAGCTTAATAGAAACCCCTTCTGTTCAGGCTTGGGCTATTAGTATATCATTCCCAGGCTCCATCTGTGCCTGCTGCTCCAACGCACTGAGTGCCTGCAATCGCTTCCAGAAGAAGTTGAGCCTCTGTTTGGAAGCACCCATTTCTGGCTCAAGATGTCCACGGCTTTCATCTGAAAAGGATCTCAAAGTGCTTTTTGAGCTGCAGGACAGGGGATGTGGCAGCTCCTGAGGGACCAGGCATTGAAAGGGGGTGATGCTCTTTCTCCCATCAGGTGGGTTCTGCTCAGTCTCTACAGCAAGTGCTGCTTTACATTGATTTGCATGATTTCTCTGCGTAAAGCAGGCGGGGAAGTAACCGCTGTGCAGCTCAGCAGCGCTTGTACCGAACAGGGGCCCACAGACTTCAGTGTCTCCCCACCCTTCCCTTGCGGTTTGCTGCTTTGTTTGTTGAATTAATGGTTAATGTGGTGCTTGATAAAAGTGCTGGAGCTGGGTGGTGGGGTGGTTTCTTCTAGGCTGTCTCATGGGAATGAAGCTGCTCTGCAGACACTCAGCATGATCCCCATGACAGCTTCAAACCAGCCCATGCACTGCATGTCCCATAAATGCTTTTCCTGGTCCTAGGATGTCTGCCTGGAGGTGGCAGTGCCCAGGCTGGAGCACGCACCAGTGGGGCGTTCATCAGGAGCTTTGGCAGTGACCTTCTGGGACCTTTTCCTGCGGAAAAGAGCAATTCCCATGTGTGAATGCTGCTCCTCTGTGCATATCCCTGCATCCTTCTGTGTCTCTCCTGCTCCCATCCATCCTGTGTCATCTGAAGGAGCAGCAATGGCTAAGCCTGCAGGGCTGAAGTGCCACTTTGCCATCAAATTAGACATGAGAAGTCATAGAATTATTGTGGTAACATCTTCATACTGCTTTCATCATTCAGCAAAGAGCGCTGCATGCATAGGACATAGGGAAGCTGACGGTCCCCAGGCTGCGGTGATGCTGAGCATCCTGGTGTGCCTCGAGGGTCCCTGTCCCTATTCCCATCCCTGTCCCCACTGCTGGGGTGGGAAGATGCTCAGCAGGGCCGTGCTGCCAGCACAGAGCCTGTGTGCAGCAGCAAGGGGAAGCTCTCCTGGAGCAAAGCGCCTCTCCACCACATCAGACCCGACACAAACTGCTTGGAGAGCTGCGTGTACCCTCGGGAGGAAGGAGAGAAGCCCCAGTTTCTCTGTCTGGAGCCAGCGGGCCCAGATCGACCACAAAAAACAAACCCCAAACAACGACGCCTTGTGAAAAGCAGCATCCTCTCGAGCATGGCTGGTGGCTGTTGAAAGTGGTGGCGCGGGGAGGAAGGAAGGAGGGGGCCGGTGCTGCCGGGAAGCCAAACACGCTCGTTTTGGCTGGTTCTCCTCAGCAGCCTGTGGGCAGAGCGCTGGGATCCTGTGTCTCGGGCTGACACCGGCTCTGTGCTGCGGAGGTGACTCATGTGTTTCATGGGGAAGATGATGCTCTCAGTGTCTTCTCCTTCCCCTTCATCTTCCACAGGTGAAGGTGCCAGAACTGCACCGCGAGGAGATGATGGCCCCAGGGAATTGAAAGGCAGGGGCTGAGCCCTGCGTGGGACACGCAGCACTGCAGGCTCCGTGCCTCAGGAAGGAGATGTTATGTTCCCTGCCTTGATAATTTGGGGTCATAATTGCACATGCTGGAGTGGGAGGCAAGCATCCCCCATGCTGCTGAGCTGCACCGAGCTGTGACAGGGCTCAGCTGTTCAGGGCAAAGCCAGTGTGGAGGTTTGGGAATGTGGGCTGGCCATTCGAGGAGCAGAGCTGGGGCTGGGTCAGCTGAAGCAGCATTTCGGTCCAGGCTTTAGGTTTACATCTGATGGTGTCACAGGATGAAAAACAAATTCCTCCACAGATAAGCTTAGCCTGCCAGTCCTCTTGCTCAGGTTGGATCCAAGAGCATGCCCCATCCCTGGCAGTGTTCAAGGCCAGGCTGGACGGGGCTGGGATCAACCTGCTCTAGTGGAACATGTCCCTGTCCATGGCAGGGGGTTGGAACTGGATGAGTTTTAAGGTCCCTTCAACCCAAACCAGTGTGTGATTCCAAAAGGGGCTGCAGCACCCATGGGAGGCCAGGCTGGGAGCAGAGGGGACTGGCTGTTGAGGTCCCAGCGAGCCAGCGTTGGTCCTCTTTAGCCTCCCCATTGCCTTCCTCTCATGGGTACCAGCCTCCCCCAGGTTTTGGTTGTCCCCATCCCCCCATCAGTTTCGTTCTGAGTTTTGGGTTGGGATGAGTCAAAACTTCAGAGCAAAATGTAGCTGAATCTGCTGCCTGCAGCAGCGCTTCTGCTTGGACCAGCGTGAGGGAGCATCCTTGGGGGGACAGCCCTGACACAGAGCCATGTCCTGCAGTGGGGACACAGTCCTGGCCCCATGCGCCTCCCCGGGAAAGACAAAGAGGCGCAAAGTGAAGCAAAAAGGATGGAGATGTTTTGTCTCTGCTCCTGTCACCTTCAGAGAGCTGTAAAAGCTCATTTGAGCTGGGCTTGGTCAACAGCTGAGTCTGGGAGTTGTTTCAGCCACTGCTGGGAACTGACTCCTGGTTCTTTTTTGTCATTCAGTAATGAGCTAATTCCTTGCTTATTTACTCCAGCGATACAGCCCTTCCAATCCACACAAGCCGCAGTCAGCAAATCTTCCCCCGCTCCATGATTCCCCCATCTTCCACAAATCCCTTCCATTGACACACACAGACACCAAAAATGCAAAATGAATTTGTAAATGCATGACGAGTTCAGTGCTGCCAGCCCCCAGCATCCCAGCCCTTCCTCAGCAGCCAGCAAACACCTTCAGACTGGGAAATCAGCCAAAGCGTGATTTTTGTGAGGGTCCAAGTGCATTTCCTTCTGGCTAGCAGGGAAGTGCTGCCCCTGGGTGACTTGGCCACGTGTTTGTTAGTGTAAGGTAATTCTGTTTGCTTAGGCAGCGTTGTCCGTTTAATTGTAAGGAGATGGGGACTCTTCGCTATGCCAAAGATTTTATGGAAGTATATTAAAAAAGCCAGCCACCAGTGTCATAAGCTAGTAAATGGCATCCTGTGCCCTCCTATTGGAAAGCAGAGTTACACTGAGGTTAATACTTCATTTGGGAAATAAATCTGCTCTTACTCTATGCCGTCTACAAAAGCAGCCAGGCCCAAGGTAATCCCTGCAGATGAGCAGTCTCCAGGCACCAGGATTATGGGAAGAAACAGAGTCCCCACTGCAATTAATACACCAGGCACCAGCCTGTGCCCCTTCATCTTTGCCCATGCATGGTTTTGAGCGAGCTGGGCTTGGCTTATGGTGCAAATGGGGTTGTTGGTTGGCGATGAGCTATCATGAATGTGAGTTCTCCTGCTGGTCTCATCCTTCTGCACGCAGAAGGGAAAGCAGAGCCACTGGCAGAAACTGGCATTGGTAGTGCTGAACAAAAACCACAGAGGAAAGAAAGGGGAAAAAAATAATCTATTGATGTATCCAGGCCATTTCCACTGAAATGAAGGAACAAACATTTTCCAGCATCTTGTCCAGACTCTCTTAGTTTTGTTGCCTGTTGGGGCATCCTGTGATTAGGTGTTTCTGCCAGGAGCTGCAAATGCACCCATCCTAATGCTGAGCTTCCCTGCTGCCGCACATCCAAAGTAGTCCTCTCGGCGAAGATTACAGCCTTCAAAAGTCCATTTAATTTTGTTCTTAAGGCACTTCAACCGACATTTACCTTTAAAGAAGTTCAGAGAAAACCACCATGAAAGCTGAGCAGTTTACCATTACTCTCTTATTATTTACCACCAAACCCAAACGCGACCTTGCAAGCAGAGCTGCAAAAAGGACATTTCAACACAGACTTTGCTGGGTTTCCTGGTGGTTTGGCGTATTGTGTGCTGCATTTAACAGGCTTTTTTCCAGCTTCCCTGCTGAGACGCTGCCTGGACCCAGAGGGGAGGTGAGCAGGAAGGGCCAGAGCAATAAAACCACCCAGAGCCAACCTTTTTTTCCCCCTTGCAACCGCTGCACTCATCACATGGGAAACAACCCGTTATCTTTGCTCTCTGTGTAGAACATCCCCGAACACTCAGTGCATATTTGCCTTGTCCCATCCGCATGTTGACATTTTTCATCCTTCTGTTATTACAGATGCTGCAAAGGCAATAACCCTGAAATGTCACAGCTGTGGAGTTGTAGCACGCAGATACGATGCTGTGGTTAAATAATCACTCAACATCTAAATATTAGGTGTAAGATGACAAAATCTGCAAGAACAAGAACACTGCAGCGCGCGGTAACGGAGGGGCTCCCATCCCTGCTCAACCTGGGAAATTTTGCATGGCCTGAGATAGATAAACTAATTTAAATCTCTTTTAAAGTGCTGGAAAGCTCATGTAGAGCTCATCCCTCTGAGGTTTAGAGCTGCTCTTTGCTCCTTGCTTTGCTCCCAGCAGCGTTTGGCAAGCTGTTCAGCAGAGGAGGTTTGTAAGGGAGAGGCTTGCAAATGACTTTATAGGACAGTCATTCATCAGACATCAGCAATCCCCACTGAGGCACCATGTGGTGGGTCAGGTTCATGCTGTAGCCGGGCTTTCCAGGGGATGCTGGATGCTGCACTGGGCTGTTGGTGCTGTGTTGAGCACCCGAGCAGCTCTGCTGCTCCTGACCCAGCGTGGTTCTGCTGCCTGCACTGCTCAGGGGGCTTCCCTCCTGAAGCATCTCGCTCCTCTTCCTTGGAGAAGGTGATGACCAGAGCAACCACCTCCTGCCCGGCTCTTGCTTGGCACCGCAGGAACAATTCATGCTCCAAAGGGATCTTTGGTTTACCTGCAACCACTCCCCAGTGCTGAGAATAATGTATGTCAGCTGTTCAGTCTTTTCCCAGATTGAGGGTGTCTTCAAGTGATAATTACATTTAGTTTCCTCTCTAATATGTGCTGGTGGCTGGTTGCTCCCAAGCCAGCTGCATCCCTGCTGCATCCCATCCAGCTTCACCTTTGCTGGGTGGAAATACCTTTACAGTGTATTTCCCACCAGAGCTGCTCCTCCTGATCGGGCTGGGAGGACCACGTTTGCTGCGTCTCAAAGCTCAGGTCATGTTTTCCAACCATAAAGGACTGCTGTGAGTTGGACGCAGCAGCATCGTCTCCCTTGGTGTCAGGTGGGGCAGTTTACTTTATCATCAATTACTATTTTCTAATGCTTGGGGTGGAAAACACTGCACATGCCTGGTTGGTGAGAGGTGGCTGTGGTTGCTGTTGGTGTGGGGAAGACACAGCCACTCTCTGCACACTCTCTGCTCCGGTTGTGCCAGTGCTATGCCCCCGCCGCTCCCAGCCCGCACTCCTGGAGCTGGGCTATTTATAGTCCTTCTTCCTCTTGGTGTATTTACATAAGCCAGTTTTATAGCTGTTGTCTAGCACACACAGAGGACTGGGAGATGCTCACAGGCTTCAGATCAGAGGAGTGACCAAAGTCCTCATGGCTGGGCTCACATTTGGCTCTTGCCATGTGGATGGACGGCGGCACTGCTGCCCTGTGCCTGGCTGTGCCTCGGCATCCTCATGCCTCAGAAAGCCTAAAAAACCTTTCCCTCCGTCAGGTTAAAGCCATTCCCCCTTGTCCTGTCCCTACAAGCCCTTGTCAGAAGTCCTTCTCCATCTGAAGGATGGATATGGGCAAAGCTGTGGCCTCACTCTGTACCCCCAAAACCACTTGGCTGGGGGATGAGCACCCCTCCAAATATACACAACTCTGTGGATGCACTCCAGTGTATGGGGCCATCAGAGGAGCAGGAAGAGCTGCTCGCAAGCAAAACCAGCCCCATCTCATCACTCCCACTTTCCCACGTTGATCCTCCATGAAAGAAGGTGATGGTTAAACCCTCCCCATCACACACACGAGTCTGGTTTTAACTTGTGCATTAAACAAACAGGGAATGAGTCTGTCAAGTGAAGTTTGGGATGGGCAAGACATGAAGGCAGAGGCAGCAATTGTGAAACCTGGCTGGTTCGGGCAGGGTCGGTGTTGGCTGCAGTGGGATTTTTCCCTTGTTTTGTGGGTTAGTCATAGGCCTGTTTATTTCTTTTAAAGTTTTTTTCTCTGTTCATCTGTTGCAATCACAGCAGACACATCATTTCACAGCCCTACATGGAAATCCAAGAGCCAGGAGCTATTTTTAGCACACAAAATGTCTCCCCTAAATGTATGAACTTCGGAAGAGTAAATATTAAATACTCCCATCACATTAAAGGTGTTTATGGTGAAGTGCAAGCACCAGCGTTTTTAATGGTTACGGGAAATTATGTTACAGCACCAGCACTTAATCAAACACAATAAACCAAGGTCTTACTGCAATTCTTTCAGGGTAAGTTGAAGGGAAGTGAATTCATTTTCACATCCATTACTGATGATTTACTGACACTGGGGCAGATTCGCCCCATTAGTATTTATGGTGGCACTTGCAATCCTTATGCAAAACAGAGGGGATAGCCTAACACTTATTTTGCAATTAAACTGAAATGATTCTTCACCTGCTCACTCCAGATCGAGGCATTTAGCACTATCTGTGATGAGGGTACTACAGGCAAACTCCAAGCAAGCAACACAGGGAAGCCCTATGTGCTGTAAGTGCTTATAAATAAACATATTAATAATTTTTAACTTTATTGGGGAAGTATTTCTCAGGCTGGGCTTTAGGAGAAGGACAATGTGGTCCTGACGGAGCCCTGGTGCTCCAGGGCTGGCTGTCCTCGCTCTGTTGGATGCGTGGACAAAGAGCAATGATCTTCATGGCTGGTGGCTCTCACCTGATGATGGTGGTGGTATCATTGTCATCTCAGTTATTGTCACTCTTGTGAAATGGGCTCTCTGGGAAAAGAGGTACGGAGACAACATACTCCTTTTAGCTGCCTAAAATATTCTTTTCCTTTACTTCCAGGTGTTTGGGTTCCATTTCTCACGTCCATTCCCATGACACATCTAGCCAGACCATCCCAGCCATCTCTAATGTCTCTAATATATGCACCAGAAGCAGGGATGCTCTGTGGACCAGCCAGGAGTTCATCACTGGGGTGCCTCAAGAGCTGCGAGCAATAACACAGCCTAGTAATCAAATCCTTCGTTTGCAATAAACTGATCCTTTTCCTTTTCATGCAAAAGCCAAATATAAGGCTATGGCAGTTTAAAGATGGATTTCTTTCTCTTCTTCCCTGTGCCCCTAGGAAGACCCATCTCAGATTGAGATGCATCCCCACGCACAGAGCTGCATCCCCTGGGATGCTCCGATCAGCCCGTTGGTCCCCAGGTAAATTTGCTCTGTGTGAACTTGCTCACTACACCGACACGGAGGTACACAGAAAACACTGCTTTATTGACTGCATTTGCCAACACATTGAGGAATGCAAAGGGATTTTTTCATAAGCAATGGGCCATGGTCCCAATGTGTATTAAAGCATACACTGTATCTAAACAGGATGAAAATAATGGCAGACAGAGCTATTCCAAGGCAACACAAATAGCATGCATAATACAGTCTCACACAGAACGAGTTTGAGAACATTATATTGCTTTAAGGATTAACTAACATGGAAAATGTACAAAAAGGAGAAATAGGTTTTTGCATTAATGAAAAATACATTTTTTCTCTACAAAGGAATTTCTAATACAAGAAAATAAATATTGCAACATAAGCCAAAAATAATTTAAAATTGCTCTTTTCAATATATTTTCAATATTTCTCTTTTGTATTAACAAATGGCACATCACGTTCTTTGAAACAAAGAAAACAGAAGGGTTTCTCCTCCTGCGACATTCATATCGTTTCCTGTAACTGATGTGAAGTCGGTCTGTTTGTATGTGGAATGGTGCAAACTGCGGGGTGAGCTCCTTAAAGAACAACCAAACCTTGTGCCCTGCCCTGCAGCAGCATCTTCCCGCATCCCGCTCTCGCCTCCCGGCTCCGTTCTGCACCCGCCTTGGGATGAGCTCCGTGGACAGCGGGCACCCAACCCCCGGGAAATAGGTGCAAGCGAAAAAGAATAGTTAAAAGTAATCAAAAAATGGGAATGGGGAAAACGGGTTGTGGAATCGGAGCTGTCCTCAGGGAACTCCCACCACCATCAGAGCTGGGGTTGACGTTGGGGCTGTGCTCCATGATGAGGGCATGATGCTATTTGCATCCTCATCTCAGCAGCTGCTGCTTCTCCAAGGAAACGGGTGCTCTTACAGTGCAAATGTCAATTCCTGTAGTTTATACATCTTAAAAGACAATATTTCTCTACTAAAATAAACCCTTTTATAGTAATTATTTTTTCTTTCTATTCATGTCAAAATACATTTACAGTACATCAAAAATATTTTCCTTGTGCATTTTCTCTCGGAAATGCCAGGTTACCCTGTTCCAATGCAGTGGCGAGGATGCTCTGGGCAGGGGATGCACCAGAGTGGTCCAGTCCTCACCCAGCCCCATGGCTCACGAGAGCCCCTTTTCTCCTCTCTATCCCCCCTACCCCATTCTTCTCCCCGGGTTGGACATGCCCCACCAGCCCGCTTTAGCTTTCCCCATCTAAACACCATCTCCCAATGGCAAAATACAGTGCCTGATATTTTGGGAGTGTTTCCAACTGTTTTATTGCCTGGTGCTGGTGGCGCTGGGTTGGTTGTTCTTTAAAGTCTCCCCCTCTTTGCTTTCCTGTACTGAGAAGACAAGTAGTGCAGAAGCTGATGAATGGAGCTGTGTACAGTGAAATTTGTGGATTGCTTTTTCTGATTTAACCATAATTGAGTGAAGCACACGGAAGCAAGATTCATTAAAAGGCAGCATATTGATTATTGTTATGACTCTTATACTAGGATACTGTAGCTAAAGCTAGCAAGCCTGATAAGATAAACTAAGTCCTATTTACTGTATTTAACATTATCCGAACATACTGAGCCTTAACTAATGAGCAGATTTTCATTTCCAACCTCAATGGATTATGCTAATTTATAACAAAGGTGGTTCCCGTTTTGTTGATTTTCTGATGTTTGGTTTTTTTCCTTTTCTTTCCCCCCACTAATAACTTGTGTCACATTTTTCCCATCTGAGGAAGATTCCTCCCCAGGCATGGTCAGTCTCAGCCGGGTTAGTGTTGGGCTTAGCCAGGGCTGGGTGCAAGCATCCGACCCGAAGCCCGCGCCGCTCGCCATGCCTGGGATGAGCTAGGCTGTCATCGCTTATCTCTGCTGCAATTTTATCAATAATCAGGACTTTGGAAGGCTGATAAAAGATGATCTACTCTAAAACGTCAATTGAAGGAGTCTCAGAGTTTCAAAAAAGAAAGCTCACAGTGAAATGAGCAAAAAGCATTGGAAATCAAAACGGCAGGATGCGGTCTCGGAGCAGCAGCATCCCTCGGAGCAAGCTTGGAACCTAACGCCGCAGCAGTGTGTTATGAGTGTGTCTTTTAGTCCTTTGTTGCTAAATAACTTCCAATTGATTTCTTTTTATATCGTGACAAGTTTCCGGGTTCTGGCTGTGCTGTTTGACTGTCAAAAGATTCTTTGGCATCCACAAAACTAGTTGACGGATTGGTTTGACAATTGCAGGGTTGGTTGTTTAGTGATGGGTTGAACCAGTTGCAGAAGTGTCCCAGGTTTTGGGTTTCTGTCTTTTTTTTTTTTTTTCCTTTTTTAAACTTTTTTTATTTTTAAAAAACAACAACAACAAAAGTTTCAGTGAATTCCTTTTTTTTTTTTTTTTTGTGTTTTTGTTTTGTTTTTGTTCCCTGAGCTCACACTGGGGTCACTCCAATAAAACACGTAGCACGACTTTAACTGTGACCTTTGAAGCCAAAACCGAAGTAATGGTGCAATTAAGTGCAAACATGGAAATTCGCCTGACTTGTAGGTAACATGGGCTTTTAAACAACATTTAAGGCTTATTGGGGACGTTTTATGCATTAAATTATTGTACTATTTATAATGTCAGCTTCTGTGAATCACCCTCCCACAACGAGTCAACAGCTTGTAACCAGGATTTAAGGAATAAAATAAAAAAATAAGAAGGATGGGGAGGAATCAATTCACCATTTCCATTGTAGCGTTTAGTAGGAAAACAAACTGGTGAAGGCAAGCGTTTCCATTTCCCCTCAGTGATGGTCTGTTTGGACGTGGGGCTGAGTGTTTCATTGTGCAAAGGGGGTTTCTAACGTCAGTGGGACCACGGCAGCCATTGGAGAGAAGCACGGGCAGGAAAACTTTGCTCAACCTCCCAGGTTAACCCCAGCTCCCCCCGGTGTTTACAGAGGATGCTTTTCTCCTCCGTCCTGCCCCACATTTCCATTTCCCATTGCTACCAGCTTATCAATTCACCTGAGTCAATCACTTCAGTTTCAACAGTGACCTCAAGGGGGTCGACCCATGGGGCAGGGACACGGAGAAATTTCACATCCTGGCTCCTGGACGGATCCCGACCAGATGGAAAAAGGAGGGGAAAAATCATGACCGAGGGTTTTTTTCCCTAACCACAGAAACATAACATTGCTCTCTTCCACCCCAAGCGCTTTCCTCCAACAAGCTTTTGTGCTTTAGTCAGTATTTATTTTAGTATCACTTATTTTGCTTCCTCATATACATGTACCCAGGTGGGCACATCCCCTCCTGCAGCTGGCCACTACCATACCCTCTGCTCGCTCCCTGCTCCGGGGGCAACCGTCCCGGGCAGGACTCTGCCCCTCATTAAATAATGCCCATTAATTACACTGCCATCCCTGCAGAGAGCACGGGTACCAGCACCCTCTGCTCTTGGCACGCTCAGCATCTGTCCTGCTGGGTGCCGGCTCGCATTCCCGGGAAGTGGGGTCAGGCACGGAGCCGGGGAGGGACCACCACTGTCATGGTCATCGATGTTGGTGAAGCTGAAGCTGTATCTCAGGCGTATAGAGAAGAGAAAGACAACAGTGCCGAATTTCCAACTATATACACATAGTAAAAATCCCCCCTGCTATGATCCCAGGCAGAAATCGGACATGGCAGTTGGAACTGGGTCTGAGGCCTCGCGCGAGCCGGCGTGCTGGGGAGGAGTTAGGATGCCAGGATGCTCATCCTGACGATGTCCTCGCCGGCCGCATCCAGCTGGCCCCGCTGCGCCCTGCGGGACTCCCCATCCGAGTCGCTCATCTCGGCGTCGGAGAAGTAGCCGTCCGTCTCGGTGTCGAACCGACGCAAGGGAGCTCCGCTGGCGCCGTCGGGCTTGGGGGGCTGCGACCGCCTCGGCCCTCGGCTCTCCTTTGGTAATTTAAACCGCACGACGGTTTTGGGGCTACCTATGGAGTCAGGCACTTTGGGCACGGGGCTGGGCTCTGGATGAGCGCAGCGCGGCGGCTCCTCATCCTCATCCTCCTCCTTGCTCACACAGCCCCTCGCCCCGGCCGCGGGATGAGGCTCACCAGCTTTTGGGGTAGAGCCCTTCTTGGCCGCCTTTTTCACCTCGCCCGTCCCTTTGCGGTCGGTGGGAAGCTTCGCAGCCCCTTTCTCTGACTTGCTCGGTCTGGAATCCGGAGCGAAGGGCTTGGTGGCATCATCCGACAAGTCACCGGTGCTGTTAGTCCATAGCTCCGAGCTCTCCGGCTGGCTCCCACCCACAGCGGGGGGGCTGCTTCTGGGCAGCTTTTTCTTAGTGTTCGTTCTCGTTTTGCTTTTCACTTTCTTTGTGGCCTCGCTCTGCTTGAACGGGGACCGGAGGGAATGGTCCATCATGAAGCTCAGCAAGGTCTCCTCGTCCTGGAGGAGCTCCTCGGAGAGGCCAGGGGTGCTGTCCTCGTGGTGGGCGTTGTTGAGGGACCACTCGCTCATGGCCATGTTCTCGGCGGTGATCTGGACTGACTGCGCCAACCAGCTGTTGAAGAAGGTCCCGTCGATGGGGAAGGAGGTTGACAAGCCTGGGAAAAACAGACATGGAAGGTTGGTTCAGGAGCCAGGAACAGCCACGTGGCCCTTTGACAACACCACCAACTTCACCAGAACTCCCCGCAATGGAGAAACACCCTAAAGGTCAACCACAACACACCGACCACATCAGGACACAGAACAGGGTTCACTCCAACACTAGTGCTGAATTTGGGGTTCACTGAGGTCACAGCACAACACCCTGAGTGTTTCCCCACATCCAACACTCCATGAACCTCCCTGTTTCTTGGAGATGTTTCTCCCACCCTCCATCATTTGATGGAATTTGCCCCAGAAAATCCAAAGCTTCTTTAGCAGAGAACAGCACAGAGACAAGATGAGTGCGAAAGCTGTTACCAAAGGGGCTCCTGCTTATCACCAAATGGCTTTGAGAGGAACGGAAAGCAGCAGAGCTGGGATGAGCAATGGGCAAAACAGAGCAAGGCAGGATGGCACAGATCCCCAGACCTCCCACAGAAACGCTCTATACCCACAGAAGGGTTTTATAGCTCCTTAGGAATGTCCGATAGCCCCATGGGACTGGTGTCCCCATGGGGCAGCTGAGCACATGTGAACTCATCACATCTCTGCATACCAGCAGAGGTGGCAGTGCCAGAGGAAGTCAAACAAAACCCCAATTCCGTGTAAAAACCATGTGTAGTTGTCAAGGATCTTATCAAAAAAGACCTTTTTGTTTTGGTTTTTTTACTTCCTCCCAAACCCCATCTGTTGCTGAGCAACAGCAGGTTGTGGCTGATGAGGAAGAGCCGGAGGTGGGTGAGGCATCCACAGAGCCAGTCTGCATCTCCTTGTTCCCCATAGCAAATTCACTTTGTGCCTGCCTCCTGGATGCTGCTGGCACAACCAGCACAACCACAGCGTTCTGGACAGTATATGCCATGAAAACACACAGCCCATGAGCTGTACCCACCATTGGTGCACAGCACAGAAGATACAGGGGATGAGCCCTACTGGGGGGTGGGTAAGTCTGATTTTATCACTGGAAAGCAAAATCACACTTCAGCAGCACATCACAGGGTCTGTAACACATTATCCCAATCCGGGTGCAAGCCCCAGGGCTGGGGGGACACATTACACCCCTTCCCTGCCAAGGACCATGTCTCCAATGTGGTCTCTCCCGCAGGACCTTGGTAATTCAGGCTGATGCCCACAACGGAGAGACGGAAGAGGCTCCCGTCGCCTCAGGTCTAACTCCACAATGCACATGCAGGAGGGATTGGGGCTGGGACTCTTAACCCTGCTCCCCAAAACAGGGAGCCTCCAGCAGCATGGGTCCATAAAATCAGACTTACCCAGTTGTCCCAATACAGTTTCGTTGACTGATTTCCTTTTCTCTTTCTTCTCAGGACTATTTTTTCTACCATCTCTTCCTTTCCTTCTCGGGTCACTTTTCTTACCCTTTGTCTTCTTCCCAGTTTGTTCTGGCATTTTGTAGAAAAAAAGGAAAACTCCATGTGAGATGAGGCATCAGGGATGCTGCAGCGAGCAAGTTCCCCTTGGGGCATACCCCTGCAGTGGAGACCTGGACCAGACCTGCAACCAACTCCAAGCCAAAGAGGGAACACTTCTTGGCCAACTGTAGGCTAAGTTCTATGTGCAATAAGATCTGAATCCTGTAGGTTATATAAAAACAAGGTTTGGCCCTTGGACATGAACTTAGTGTAGCCACAGGACCATCCCACTGAAAGCAGGGGACTCACTGGAGATTCTGCACCACCAAGATGCCCTCATGGACCAGGGCTTTGGGGTGAGGACCTGCAGCAGCAGAAGGGATAACTCCAAACGTCACTGAGACACCTTCCAGGAGGATGAGGACGTCCAAACCCAGCAGTGCATCACCCATCACCAGTAACAGCATCTCCTGGAGGGATTCAGCTGCAAAGCCAGTTGGACAGCAATGGTGCCAGCAGTGTTTTAAAGCAGACCCTGATTTAATTTGACCTTTTGGCTATAGTAACTGCTCACACTCATACTGGGTGGAAAAAAACCAAAGCTATAAAACTTAAGCAGTATATTGAGCGTAAGTAAATAGAGCAGGAAAGGTGGCCAGCAGTGCCTATGGAAAGCCAGGGATATAACTCTTAGCTACGTTGACATTCATCTAAAAAATCAGTATTTCCTAAATGGCTTTGAACTTCTACTGGATTTATTCCTCTTGGGTAAACAGGACAAATACCCTATAAAAGTACAACTTGTATTGCCAAGCAAAATACTTCAACAGTTTTTACTTACTCCATTAGGTCATTCTCCCAGAGAAGTCCATGCTAAAACTTCTATTAATTTTCAGAGGGGGAAGGATATTGCCCTGAAACCAAGATGCGCGTGGCTGATGGAAGCAGAGGACATGCAGTTACTGAGTCTGGCCTATGGGGTGAACCTGCACAAGCTGTGCAGCTATCAGAGCAATGGTATTAAGAAACAAACTGGTTTATGTGTTAGGCACTTACAAACAGCCTCAGCAGCGAGGCCATGGGCCGGATGGGTCAGAGGGAATAACCTCTGCTCTCCCCTTGCTGCAGTGGTGGAAATGTACTGGGCGAGCAGGGGAGGGAATTCGCATTGCACCTGCCTGAGTGTGGATTAACAGGATTGTTAATCCCAGGGTTGCCAAGCCAGGACCCCCTCCTGACCAAAGCACCCACTGAGAGCAAGAAAGGCAAAAGCAAAACTGGTATTTGCTACGTTCCTGCCAGATAACTGGAGAAGGGCAGACACATTTTTCACTTGGCTTACAAAACAGAACTCTGACTTGGTTTAGGCAGCACAATGGGGCTAAAGAGAAACCCGAGCAGCAGTTTTTGAAGAGGAACCTGTCAAAATAGCAGCCGTGTTTCAAAGCCAGACAGTGTTTACTTTCCACTCCATGCAAGAAAAATACAAGGGAGAGGGGTGGGTTCATTTTACACTGATTTTATTAGACATCTCCTCCTTAAATGATCATTTGTCAGTGGGGGAAATAAACCCCTCCAAGCTTTGAGTTTTATGTGGGAGCCGTTCCAAAAACACTTTGTGCCAAAACCATCTTTGGAATAAGCCCAACAGATTTCTGTCGATGACTACTGTAACAGCAGTTAGAAACTGGCCTCATCCAGGCAAAATCATGGAGACTTCTTCCTTCCTCCAAGAAGCCCCAGGTACACAGAGCAGCCCGGTGGGGAGATGTGTGGAGGGGATGCTATAAGGAGCCGTCCCCCCACTTTCAAACCAGTCAGTGCTTTGTAATGTGGTGAGGCACTGGGACAGACTGACCAAGGAAGCTGTGAATGCTCCATCCCAGGAAGTGCTCTAGGGGCTTGGAGCAACCTGCTCTAGTGGAAGGTGTCCCTGCCCACGGCAGGAGGTTGGAACTGGGTGAGCTTTAAGGTCCCTTCCAACCCAAACTATTCCATGATTCTATGAAAATGCAGCAGTGAGTTATCCACAGCTTTTGTGCCACTGGGTGCCAAGTATCTTTAGCGTTAAGTATTGTCAACCAGTATGGAGGAGGCTTAGCAAACACTTGGGTGTTGGGAGCACCTGGTAGCATTGGGGTCTATAATGGTGCACGTTAAGGATGGGACCAGGATGAGATAGCAAGGAGCTGAAGCAGAAAATGAACACAACACTGCTTTCCACTGCTACGTGCTGCCATGCATGGGCAGGGTTGTGCAGCTACCACAGGAAGGTGGAGGCTGAGCCCTTCTCTGACCTCATTTACACTGACCACCCCTCCATGCCACACTGCCACCAGCCCCACTGTCATCGGGCAGGACGTGGAGATGAGCGTGAGGACCACATACTGCACTGGGGAGGAGGCAAGGTGCTCCTGTCTGCACTATGGCTGTCACAGCTCACCAGGCCATCCTCACTTCCCAGATCTGGGATTGCAACTTATGGCCTGACGATACATCCTGGCGAGGGAGCACCTCCTGAGCACAGAAGATCCTACACACTGATGCTGAAAGGCACGTGGGTCCCTAATGTCCCCCCGGCATGGGAAGGACCCAGATGCCCAACCACCTGACGATCCTAGGACCAAATTCCCTGGCATCAACTACTTGCAGGAGCCGGGTCCCAGAGGCAGCAGTCCCTGCTCAGGCTCAACCAAAAAGCCCATCCCAGGAGAGATGAGCAGCTCAGCCCAGTTATTTCAAAGCACAAAACAAACGGGCAAACACCAGTCATTTGGTGCAGGAGAGAAGAGTATCTGCATGAAAACACGTGAATCCCACAGCCTGCAAACCAATCTTCTCCTGAGTCACCCTCGCGCTGCGGGTTTGTCTTTGATCACTCACCTTTAGGCAGAACAAACATCATTGTAAAGGCAGTCATGCTTTTCCTCAAGTACATGCATTTTCAGGAAGAGCAATGGTGCAGACAGCCCCAAAACACGACAGCAGAGCCACAGCACAGCTCCCTGGTTGGCGTCTGCACCCCATCCCAGCCATCCTCAAGAGGAGCTGCCAACTCTCACCCCATCGCTGTGCTAGAGACTGAGTTGGGCATGACCAGAGGTCGGACTTTCCAAGAGCATTTCCAGCCATTTAACACCTGGTTTGTGAGGGAGATGAGCTCAAAAAGCCTTCCTGGCAAAGTACACTGTGCCTGTTGCCTTCCGAGAGCTGCAAATGCTAAACAGAGTTCACCCAGCTGAACTGAAGAACATCACGAGGTCCCCTGTGGTCCTCCAAAACCCACAGAGCCCGGCAGCAACAGTGCATGGAATCTGCCTTCAGGATCTGAGCTTGCTGCTCTTGTCTTTTATCTACCCATTATTCCCGAGCTGGACCTCCCTCCTCACCAGCAGCATCCCTGCGGGGAGCACCATCCAGCACATTCCCATGAGCCAGGGAATGGCTCTTGGGATGTGCAACATGGGGTCTCCAATGTGGGAGCAGCTGGGAACACCATTCTGTGTGTGTCCAGCCTGGTGACCTCAATCACTGGTTCAGTGAGGACATATGGAGCAACACACAGTGTTACTGATCTGTGTCACGGGGACCGAGGTTTGCAGGATCCACATCTCCCCAGAGCACTCCCTGGGGTCCCAGCCATCCCTGCCTGGCTCTGGCCTTCCAAAGGAATTCGCACAGGCTCCGAGTCACAAACATCTCAACGTATACACTTCCCAGCCTCCAAAACTGCAGTCAAAGGAAACTTTTGTCAAGGAAAGCTCAGCTCAGACAGTTCCTGAAGAAACCCCAACCATGTGATGGCTTCAAAAGCAACTCCAAAGCCACAAACACAACAACTGCTGGAAGAGCCTGCCAAAGTGCCAGATGCTGCTGCTGGAAAAACTCTTCTGCAGCCATGGGGTTTGGTCTGCCCTGCCACCACAGCAGGAGCTGTGGGCTCTGGGAATGCTTGTGTAAAAGGGAAAAAAGTAGGACAGAAGGAAACCAACTTCATTTCAGTTCCTTAATAAAAAGTTGCCAGAGGCTTTGCATGCAGTAGCATGATGTTGTACACCAATAGGTATCTGGAGCAGAGAACTGTAGTCAACCAGTACTAACGGAGCTGGTCTCTCAGAGCAACAGACATCCTACCAGTAGCTTAACCTTTGATTCTTGACAGAGCCAAAAGCATCTGCAATGAGTCCAAAGCAAGGGCTGCTGACCCGTGCCAGGGAGCCAGCTGCCGCGGATCAGCCCCAGCATCAGCAGCCCTGTGGCCAGGATTTGCCATCTCCTGACAGACAACTCCATCTCCATAAAAGCCCCCAAAACACTGCCTTAGCATCACCACCTAGCCAAACACTTGGTCTTTCTGACGGCTTCCTAGAAGAGAAGGATCAAGAGATACCTGTGAAAACAAGTTGCTCCGACATGCTGGTCACCCAGGGTATGGCTTTATTGTGTGTTTCTGAACAAAACAGGGATGGGCAAGAGTCAACACATGAACCAATCTTAAATAACAGGGGAGGGAGAGCTCTGGTTCCCTTGGGGAGGGGGCTGAGCCTTGGCCATCAGTCTGGCTTCAGAGGACAGCAGGGACAGAGTGTGTGGGAACAAGCTCTGGTAAGCGGTACTGACCTGGGTAAAGATCTTTCTCAATAAGCTTCATCTGGAGATGGAAGATCTGCTCCTGCAGTTTACAAATGGTGTGTTTCATTTTCTCCCGTCTTGTCACCATGTAACAGAGATTTCTAACCTATGGAAACACAAGAAACAGTGTCTGGTTTAGGCAGGGTCAAAGTGGGTCCCCTCAAAATGTGTTGCTGCTTCTGCCACCCAGGGAAATCCACACGCCCTGGGATTCGGTCCTCTTCATCTCACAGGAGAAGGGCGAATGGCTTTAACCTGCCAGAGGGGAGATTGAGATGAGCTCTGAGGCAGAAGCTCTTCCCTGTGAGGGTGCTGAGGCGCTGGCACAGGGTGCCCAGAGAAGCTGTGGCTGCCCCATCCCTGGCAGTGTTCAAGGCCAGGTTGGACACAGGGGCTTGGAGCAACCTGTTCTAGTGGAAGGTGTCCCTGCCCGTGGCAGGGGTTGGAACTGGATGAGCTTTAAGGTCCCTTTGAACCCAAACCAGTCTGTGATGCTATGACCATTCACAATTCACTTTCAGTACTTGCTGCAGCTAGGACAGACCATAGGAAATACAGCAAAATACGCAGGTGATGCTGGCCCAGACCAGCAGCCGGTGCAGCTCCCCTACCCCAAATGTAGCCCCTGTCTGTGGTTACTTACGCTTGCTCCATATCTACCTGCAAATCACTGGTGCTTTTCGTCCCTGGTCAAGATATTTTATTAACCAATGCAAACAGCAAAGCACCAGACATAAACGCTCATGTGAGCCGGCACGGGAGTAGTTAAACCCTGCTCATCACACAGGGCTGCTGATAAACACCCTCAGCAGCCTGAGACAACAGAGCGACCGTGTGATACCCACTGGCATCTGCCTGGTGATGAATCTCAGTGCTCTAGTTTTTGCCAGCCCTGCGTCAGGGTGGCTGGAGAGCCAGGCTCTGTCACCATGGCTGCGCCGGGCATCGAGGCTTTAGGAGGAAACAGGGTTTCAGCTGTGAAACAGAAAATGCTAATGGCAGCTATAACAGGATTTGACAGCAGTTACTCAGCTTCCTGATGCTCTGAAAGAGAAAACTGCCTGTAATGAAGTGAGGAGGAGGGGGCCTGACTGGAGGCACTGGCAGCAATGTGCATGGGTATGTCCACACTCACACATGAGACCCTGATGACCCCAATTCTTCCCCCTCCTCATCCTCAAACCCTGCTCTGCAGAGGAAGGCTGGGGTATTTCCAGGCTTGGGGGACTGTCCCTACATGGTCAGGAGCCTTTGTGCCTCTCACAGTGACAGAGCAAGCCAGGACATCATCCCATGCCCACCTAGTGTCTGCCACCAAGGGCTGTGAAGACAAAAGGATGACTCTGGCCATCCCGCAACGGCATCAGTCCTTACCTAAACACAATCTGCAAACATGCAGGAATACAGGAGAAAAAGCTGCTCTTTTTCCTGTTGAATCACCTAGCTGTAAATACAGAGCAGTGAGCTAGATGCTGTGTATTTTTGTTCTGAATTGGAGAAAACATCAAACCAAAATTTCCTTATGAGGAAAACAACTGCCTCTGGCAACCTGTATCTCCAAGTGTTTGGCGGTATCTCTTCTCTATGATTTGATATTCCTGGAAGAAAACATCACTTCTGCTCTGCTTAGAGACTGCTGGTATTTACACACACTTACACAGCTAAATACCACCCAGTGCTGCTTCCCCAAGCCAAGCTTAGACGGTATGAGAGACAGGAAACTATAGGTTTATGTTACAGCTAATTTAAACAACAGTCCTTAACCAGATACCACTATCAGCCACAAAATTACAACTGTTTCTGCCAGATTAATCGCTGAAAACACTAAAATTGAATGTGATGCCCTTTGGACACCCCCTCAAAGCCACCCCTCCAGGCTGCTCTTCTCCAGCCCCTATTTGATGCTATGCCTCACTATTTGCAAGTGAAATGGGGCAGCTGTAAGCGGCGCTGACAGGCAGGATCAGATACCTGGGATGCACTGGCAGCAATTGGATTTAAACCTGTATCACCCATCTGAGCACTGGACTTTGATCTGGCCAGTGTTTATTGTTCCCTGTTTTGGAAGCAGAGCAAACAAACAGCTCTTCCAGGGCCAGGCAGTGAAACCAGGCAGGGAGTTGCTAAGCAGAGGCTGAACGCTGATGGGGAATGACCCCACAAAGCCTGGAGGTAACTGTGGAAAATGAGGAATCTGATAAAACGTTAATTTTAACACCAAAAAACACCAAGGGGAACCTGCCATGCCATGTGTTTGAATTGGGCAGCTCCTGGAGCAAGGGGCTGCACCGAGAGATGCAGAGTGCTTCAGCAGACTGTACCCAGAGATGCACAGGGGTTCACTGCAGCTGGGAAAGTCAAGCTGGGAGCAAGTGGAAGCAGAGGGAGGCAGAGCAGCCTGGTTTAGATTTACAGTACAGAGAAGCAGATGAGGGAAGAAAGCGAGTTAAACTTGTCACCCTTGGATCTGGCAGCTGCAGCTTGTTGCCTACAGCTTGGTGCTGGAGACCCATTAACAGTGGCACCAGCCCAGACCACCACAGAGATGGGAACATGATGCAGTAAAGGCAGGAGCAAATGAGGCACAGATTGATGTCAATGATGTATGCAGGGATGGAGGCCGACAGGGCCACTGAAAAGAGACCAATAACTTGAAATCCAATTGCTTTTACACAGGAGAAAGCTCTCAGGCTCTGAGACCCACCTGGGAGATGGGCGCAGCAATGGACCAGAGTGGGCTGGTCCAGAGCTGCAACCCCACCTGGACATGAACACAGTGCTCACCCACACCACCCTTTTCCCTGTGGGTTAAACTATGCCACAGACCCACAGCAGCTTGGAGAGAGGGATGAGGGATGTGCAGTGGCAGCATCACCATCGCCTTCGCCTCCCAGGGAGCAGCATGTCCCCTGCAGCACCCTGAGCCCATGGCACCACCTCCACCAAGTCAAAGCAATGCTATTTTCCTGCTTTGCTCCTTCCTTGCCTGCTCCTGGAGACCCACTGAGCCCTTCTATGGCATTTACACCCCAGGTGAGCAGTCAGGCAGGGGCCACGGATTCACCCCTCTGGCAGGAGCAGGAAAATGGGCACCAGACGGGGCTCAGGTTTTAAGCAGAGGAGGAGAAGGAGCTTGACCCCTGCATGCCAGGCTCGCAGCCCTGCTCTGCCTGTCCTTGTCCCACTGCTGCCCTGTGCTATGCCCATGTCCCCCTGGCCAGCAGCAGCACTAGTGCATCCATCCCCTCCCCTGGCCACTCTCTGCTGTCTGATGCTGAGTGCTGTGCTGTGCTTCTTCCCCTTGGTGCTTCTCGCTTTCACTGCTCCTCCTCCTCTCCAGCCTGCTCTGCCCCATCCCTGCTCCTTCCCTCCGTGCAGCCATGACAGCCAAATCCACAGGCAAGCAGTGATGCTGCAGCAGCCAGCACAGCCCAGGGAGGTTGAGCACTGCTTTGGCTCTGCTGCTCCACTGATGCTTGCTCTCACCCCAAAAGCTGCCGCGGCGGTGGCTGCTCCCTCCCCTGTGCAAGGATGCCCCGCTCCACAGGGAGCGGCGGGTGCCTGCATCCTCCGTCTGCATCCTCCGGCACTGCTCTGCCTCCGCCGGCAGCTCCCTGAGGACCCGACCCACTTTCGGCTGCAGCAGGGCAGGGAATGCCCGGTCCAGCTGGCCCCGCTGCTCCCTCCTGCCATTCCCCGTCTTTGATGTTCAATGCAGGAAAATAATGAGGCGTTCCTGTGCCTTGCTGCTGGAGAGCATCTGAGGGGCAGGCACCGGGTAATTTTGTGGTTTGAGACTGTTAAGATACAGTTGGATAAGAAGCTGCAGCATCATCTGCCTCCCATCCACCCGACCCCGCCAAAGCACCTCTCCCCTCAGACATTTGTTCTTTTGAACCCCCAGCTGAGACTGCCACTAACTTATTTCATCAGTGTCAGTGTTTTGGCAATGATGATACACACGCCAAGCACTGTTATTCTTCTCAATAATGCTCTAGATGAAGGGACACAACTGTTTTGGGAGTTGAACAGAGTCAAGTTCAACTTGACTATAGATGCCAGCCCACATTAAAGCAGCCCTGATGGAGTGTATGGGCACACCACTGAAGGAAAAGCTGTACTCACCCTCTCCAGGTCTTGCCTGAGGTGCATGAAGAGCTTTAGGCGTCGGTAGAGAACGTCCTGTTCTTGCTGGGCCAAGTTGTCCACTTCATCTGTTTTTGGTGTCAGCAGCGGTTTGTTGGAATTTGCTTTCCTCTTCAGCTTCCAGTACTGGTAGACAAAATCCACCAGCGATTCGCTCAAGTCCAGGTTCTCCGCCACCTCTGAAGGCTTCACGAGCTCATAGAAGTCCTCCTCCAGCTGCTGGAGCTTCTGCTTCCGCAGTGTGACCTTCTCCAAGTCCAGCTGGGCTTGGTCAGGCTCTGTCCGTGCCTCCTCGGGCAACTTAGTGGCACCGGTGCTGTGCTCAAGGCAGAAGGACTTGAACTTCACTTCGTCGTTGTCTGCTAGAATAGTCCGCATGTCGAGGTTGTGGTCGAAGGCGCAGGTGACGTGGAACGCGGTGACACAGGCGGGCATGGAGCACTGTGGGGACAAGGACAGGGCTTACAGCCAGGACAAAGCACCTACTGCTTCCTACAAACCCAGTGACACCCATCTGAGTGACAGCACCTACCATGAAGTGACGGATGCTCCACAACTGGTGCACCTTATTGCCCAAGTCTTGAACATCTATGAGCCAGACACCCAAGAAGAAGAAACCCAGGGTTCACTAGGTATCAGCAGGCACATTCCCACCTTACCTGCTTTAATCCTTCTCTGTGCTGGGCTCTGCTCATCCTGCACCTACAACAAACAGGAGCTTCCAATGGTTCTTCCAACAACAGCTTAAGACAACAGCAGGAGCCAACAGAATTCTCACAGACTGTCAACGGAATTCTCCTGATGGAGAAATCTTCATCTGTATTTCACCCTTAAACTACTCCAGTTACCACATCTAAAGCTAATATGCCATTTTTATTGAAAGCATACAGAACATGTCAGTGTTTATGAGTGAACATGGGATCTCAGAAGCAGCCAATGCTCCTGGAGCACAATGCTGTTCTCCTCTGGAATACACAGCCTCTAATTAGCTCCATCAAAAAAGGGGGGGGAAAAAAGGCAACTCAACATCTACAGAGCAAAACATCACAAAATGAACCTTTCAGAACGGGTACAGTGGCTGGACTGCTGTCAAACTTACATCACATTAATATTTTAACAGTTCCCCATGGCTTATATTACTTTGGATCCCACAGGCAACAAACCTCAGCCTGGTTTCCTATAGAGGAACCCCCCTAAGCCACTGCTGTGCCTGTGTCCATGTCAGCACCTTCTCCCCCTCTACTCATTAACTGGTTTTTAATGGCTCTGAGTACCAGGCAATTATTTCTACCATAACCCATCAGAAAGCAGTCTATTCCAGCTGCTAATGACCAGTTAAACTGCAATAATGAGACATTTTAAGTGGGCTATTACTGTAGGCACCGTATTTCAGTGTTTATAGAAGAATTATTCTTGTGGGGGATGAAGATGCAGTTGTGGCCTGAAGGACCAGGCGGAGGCACATGAAATTTCCTGGATGTTGACCACAAACCATTCGGTTTTACTGGGGCTCTGCTGCACTTTAATTCTCAAACAGAGGAAAATAAAATATACGTTCTGTTAGGAGCTGAGGAACAGAAGTTGTATGGCTTTTTATCTTCATCCCATCAGCCCGAACTCCTGCTCAGTCACCCAGCGTGTGAACTTCTGACATCGCTGCTTTTAGATGTTTTCCCTTGACCTTGTTTATGAAGCTGCTGGTGCTTATGGAAGCGAGAGACTCGCCCGGCTGCCAGGGCCAAGAAAAGCGTAGGCAAGTGCTGTCCAAGTCCTCCACTTCCAGGACTCTCCAGGCCCTGCTCCAAAGCCTCCAGCGGGAAGAGCTGGATGCAGCCTCGCCATGGCTGAGCCGTGAGCTGTATCAGCACGGCTCCGAGCAGCAACACTGGGCACTAACTCCTGCAGGCACCAAATGCAAGCACACTATGAACTTCTACCTCCTGCTCACCCTGTTTAGATATGGCCATTTGGTCCCAACTTCAGCCTGAAATTGCTTGTGAAAATAGCTGACAGCTTGCAAGAATCAGCTCCCTCTGCTATGCCTTCCAGTATCTGAAGGGGGTGTACAGGGATGCTGGAGGGGGACCCTTCATTAGGGACTGTAGTGATGGGACAAGGGGTAATGGGTTCAAATTTAAACAGGGAAGATTTAGGTTAGATATAAGGAAGAAATTCTTTACTATAAGGGTGGTGAGGTCCTGGCACATGCTCCCCAAGAAGCTGTGGCTGCCCCATCCCTAGCAGTGTTCAAGGCCAGGTTGGACACAGGGGCTTGGAGCAACCTGCTCTGGTGGAAGGTGTCCCTGCCTGTGGCAGGAGGTTGGAACTGGATGAGCTTAAGGTCGCTTCCCATCCAAACCATTCTATGATTCTATACTGCTGGTGCTTGCCTGGAGCCTGGCATCACGCGGGACCCATCCGTGGTCCCCATGCCAGCCTGGTGCACCCACCGCAGCAGTGGGCAGTGGGTGCCTGTGCTACCCATCCCATGGGACAAGCCCTGTTGCAGCCCCCCACGTGGCTGAAGCATCAGCTCCATTCTCAAGTATTTATTTTTGGCGATGAAGGAGGGACAGAGGGAGCTCAGCCTGGCTTACAGCTTCCAGATTTATTCGGTGCAGCCAGTATATCACACACTGGCTTTGAAAGCTCTGGCATGTGCTTCTGCAGCCACTGGTACAAGGAGATGCAATGACATTTGACAGATTCACCCTTCTTCACTTTAACAACACTTTGCCAGCTGGTAGGTCCTATAATTGAGCTTTCTTCTCTGGTAGCAAAAATGGTAATGGTACTGCATGGCACTACGGAGTTCCTGATTTACTCCTGATGTACTCAAGGTCTACTGATGTACTGATATACTTCATCCTGGCTGTTTTGGCACAACAGCTGGGGGTGCTTCAAACTACAGCATCCTTTTGTGCTGCTATGCACATAAATATCTACAGTGGAGAAAGTGGGCACCGAGAACTCACCACTGTCAGTGAACCATGTGAGCCAAGGAAAGCCACAGTGATGTCCCCTCCCTCCTGTTTCTGCCACCAGTGCTAATAACAGCATTAACAACAAGGCTGTGGCTTCTGCCAGGACAATGTCCTGCTAACAGGAAAGACCATCACTCCACCTTAGGAATAAAGTAAATGGAATGCCACCCGTGCCGGCTCTCTCCTCTGACAGATGGCAAGCAGCACTTGTCAGAAACCGTGCCCAAAATGCAAATAGAAAATCATTAGGCAGCCCAGCTGACAGGGCAACAGAGAAAGGTACCTGCTCAGCCACGGCTACCCAAGGACCTTCCATAAACTGACAATAAAACCATACCGATCCATCCCAGAACAGGGCTGGAACGAAGCAGCTCACTGCGGGAGAAGGGATCTGCCTCGCAGAATAAACCAGGCTCAAAAGACTTGGCCCAGCCCCTAAGTCAGTTTCATTATCGATGATTATCTTAGAGCACCTTTCATTCAAGATTTCAGCATACTTTGTTCATCCAGACAAATCCATTCCCAAACACAATTCCAAGAGAGAGAGGATGAAAACTGCACCAGAGATTACTGTGGGCTGATAATTAGTCCTCAAACCACTGACTGGGAAGAAACAGAGGGATGATTTTATGTGCCAAGGGAGTTCAAACAGAAGTTTTCCAGCTTATAGTGGTGCTCTGGTGTGGTTTGGGGCCAGAGGGGAAGGAAGCAGCTCCTCCAACAGACCTGCAAGGGGAACTCAGGAAGGAAAAATGAATTACCGGTGCTGAACTGCAGCCAAGCCATCAGCCAGGACACTCCTGCATCCTTACCAACACTACCATGTGATGCTCAGTGACCACAGATGGTCTGGATCCTGGTAGCCCTTCTCAGATGAAACAGGCAATTTTCAGCATCCGGAAACCACCACGGCAGTTATCCCAGTGGATGGGGACCAGCGGCACAAGCAACTCAAGGGGAGCAGTGGGCAGAGGAGGAATAAGGGATGACTGGATGGTGGAGGACACTTTTGAGGGCTTTTTTCTCCAAAAGGCAACAACAAAAAGAAAGCTGGATGATGATGACAGCAAAAGATTGTGCCCTTTGGAGAAGCCTGCCAACAGCTAACAGGGACCTGGCATTTTGTGCTGTGTTGAAAGGCCTCGGTGAGCTCTTCCAGTTGTTCTGACAAGCGAGGAGGGATTTGGTGAGGAGGGAGCTGAGTCCCAAGGAAGCATGGTCAGTACTCCTGGCACTCTCTTTTCCATCTCAGCAAAGCAAATGAGAAAATTCCTGCTGGATACTGAGCTCTCCTTGGCATGTCCTGATGTCTGACCACAAGAACCACCATGAAGTCATGATTTCCCTTTAACAGCAGCCGGGGAAAGGGTGACTCCAGGGCTGCATCCCTGCCCAGTGTCCAGGAGCTCTGGCTCAACTATGGACATGACAAGTTACACCGGGTTCAAAGCTCTGTACCAGAAAGCAAGGGAAGTCATTATGAGGAAGCAGGAAGGTCAGGCAGTGGGAATCCCTTCCCTTGGGCTTTGACCCTTTTGATGGTCAAATTTGGATGAGGAAAAACACCTCGATGCACAGAGGTGCCTATGCAAAAACATCTCATGTTTGTCTCTGCCAGTGTGGTGGAGGTGGGTGTTTTCGTGCTGCCTTTGAGCATCCCCGTGCTCCTCTGGGATGACACTCTTCCACCCCTGCAGTTTGCCTTCCAGATTTCACCTCCTGTTTCGGCAAAGCCCAGTTCCAACCAGCCACATGGAAAACCCCCTCCTGGAAACAACTCCCTTCCTTCCCCAAACCTGCCCCACCTGCAGCACCTGATTCCTGCTGCCAAGAAGAAAAGCTCAGTGCTTGAGCAGAGAACAACCTCCTCCTTTCAGAGCTGGGTCATAAACCCAAAATGCTGACAAAGGTAGTTAGATTACACCTGTATAAACAGGCACTGATCAAAAATATGCTCCATAAACAGAAGCTTTCAAAACAGAGCTCTGTACCGCTGATGAGTACAGAGTGTGTTTATTTATCTATGCGTGAACTTGTTGATTTACCCCATAAATCCTTAAATAAAGGCACTGCTGCTTTTTTCCCCCCTTCTCCCCCCTTTCCTTGAAGCAAAACCACCCCGAGCATGCAAGGGTGGCCTTGGCAAACGCTCTGGTGACAATCTCATCACGACTTATAAACCGTGAGCTGCCCGCTCATGAGACAATAAAGCTCCTGTTCCATCTCAGGTGACCTTTAATGCAAATCCATTCAGTCCCTGGGATCTCACAGCTCCCATGCCATGCCGGCACTAAGAGGATGAAGCCTCAGAGAAGCTGAATTCTTTTTGATGCTGCCAAGCCTGTTTGCCTCCTTCCCTGCCCTTCCGTTCTTTGAAAGCAGTTGCCGTTATGACACAGTATCTCCATCTGGCAGGGTGAATAAGCAGATCCACCCAGAGCCATCAAAAAAGATGTGAGTCAACGCTAGAGATTTAAAGAAGTATTGTGAGATTTCATTTCAACCTAAGGGGATTGCTTTTAAATAGCTCCCTTTAAAGTATTAAACCCAAAGTAGTGACATGAACGCAGCAGAGCCTGCAGACCTCCTATTCCTATCATCAGCCTTCTGCAACCAGCCAACTACTCCTGGTCCCCCATAGTCACTGCTGTGTACAACAACCTCTGAGGTGCAGCTCCCATTGCTGTACTGGAGCCGATCAGTTGGGATTGGTACACATTCCAAACCTTCTCCCAGTTTTTCAGAGCTTAATGGCTATTCCACCCTGCCCTGCACACCACGACTGCTTCAATGCCTGGTTTACCAATGAAAACAACAGGCATAGGCACTGCAGAGCAGCAGATCCCCCAGCCCACCCCCAAGGACCACTGGGACATTGCACCAGCCAAGCAGTAGGAAGCAGAGGCAATCACTGGATGCAGCAAAGCTCCCCAGGTGCTCTCACACCAAGTGTGCTGCATTTTGGATGGGAGCTTCTCCTCTTTGCTCCCCAAGAAGAGAGATCATGGCACAGGAAGCTCTGTCCCACTTTTGTGTAGGAAAGCCCAGAACATCCTGCTTTCTGTCTGGAAAGAGAACTTCTTGTTCTCCTGCTGCAGGGAGAGCAGGCAATCAGATGTCTGCTTAGGTGTGGCAAAACAGGAGAAAATGTAGGAATGTAACACATGGTAAATACTCTATTTTCCAAGCCAGCAGGCTACTGGGGACTACCTGATATGCCCCCAACAGAAAGGCTTCCCACTGGTTTGTGAAATACTTGGGCTATGTATCTCACGAGCATCTCACTTTTCTGGCAGCTTTGCCAAGCTTTTCCGCTGGAGGTTCCTGCTTTCAAAACAAGGTCATTTGCAGCCCTGGTAATTAGTGTCACTACAGCAACATTGCTGTGTTATGCAAAGAAAGTTAATCTAGATTCCTAGCACTCAATACATTAAATGATTGCAAACAACATCTGATGATACCTGATGGGCGTTCATGCTCCCTGTCGTTCGGTTTACTCAGAGCAGGAATAAGCCTCAGCCAGATCATGTCCTCCAACATCTTGAAGCCTGTAATTGCCATTTCCAGTGGCAATTATAGGCACAACCCCAGAGGTCTGAGTTTCTTTGGTGCCATGTTACATACCTGAATACAAGTCCCAGTGCACTCCTTGCAAAGGCTGCAGGACAAAGCCCATCTGCTTGCCGGGATATGGGAGATCTTCGTAATGGGTTCCATTTTTTCAGGACATCCAATGCTAACCTGGCCATGAAACAGAAGACAAGTTGTAAATCCTGGCTACCACCCCAAATCTCCTGCAAGAGGATATCTGAATGAGGGATCAATTTCCTATTTGTTATTTTTCAGGGTCACTTATGAGCTGGAAAATAAAACCAAACCTCAAAACCCAGAAACAAATCTGGGTGAAATGGAAGGGAAAATTTATGTCAGTGTTTCCTCTGAACTAACTCCTCACCTGGCTCTTGCTGTGTATGTCAGATGGGCACATGAAATGAGCTTTACCCTGCCCAGAGGTCTTGTGAATGCGCCCCACATCTCTGCCCTTGCACCCCACCTCTGTGTCCCCCTTAACAGGGTGCCCCATGGCTGCTAATTAAACACACAGCCTGATGACCAACCAGTGTCATAGCTCCAACCTCGGCATAGCTTGGTGACCCAAACTTGACTTGCTATTTACACCATCAATGAACATCCTGGGCCGAGACTTGAAACCAGGTCCATGCCCACCCGCGTGTCAAGAGGAGGCTGGAAAACACCTTACTTCAGGTATCCATAAGGCACAGCTAACGTGGACCCATTTCGTCCCGCTCCGGGTGGGCTTCAGCGCTCCCCCCCTCTTCGGGCACAGTAGACACTTTGGCTGAACCCCAAGGGCGCAGGTCCGGCACAGCCAGCTCCCGATGGGCACCTTCAGGATGCCGTAGCATGCCTGTGCAGACACGAGGCAGGAGGGTTAGTGCCTGCAACCCAGGAAGAGCATCTTCCCACATCCCCTCCTTTGCTCCCACCTTTTTCACTAACGCTGGTTTATTGCCACCGCGTCTGGGCATCCTAATGCACAGCAGATATAAAGCAGCCCCACAGTTACTGAACAGTGAGGTTAAGTTCTTCCTTGCTACCTTCCCTATTTTCACATGGATACTCATGTTGGATCAGTATGTCCTGGGTTTTAATTAAAAGCTAAGTGTAAAAAGGTGCTGTGTATCATGCCAAGCATCCTCCTGGCTCTAGGTGTGGGGTGGGCAACCAGGATGCTCCATTACAGCCACCACCACCAGCAGCTCTGCACTGTGGACAGAGCCTGTTTCTGAACAGCCACGAGACCCACAACAACTCAGAGGAGTAAGAAATGCCATGTGGAGAAACCTCTGAGGTAGCTGAGGGTTGAAAAGCCACAACCCCATGATTGAGAAAGATGGCCACACTGGTTACACCCCCAGGATAGCCTGGAGGGGAAGTGAAAACAACTACAGAAAGGTAAAAAAGGGAAAGCGATAGTCACAAATATAAATCAGAAAGGAGGAACCATGAAGGACAATAAATCTCAAGGAAAATAAATCTAAATGACACAAGAACAAGTCTACAGCCAAGAGAGTGAGAACTAAAGGACTCAGGTCACCGACGGAGCTCCCCGACCTGCTGAGAGAGTGCAGGACACAGAGAAGCCAAAGTGTTCATAAATATTTCTCTTCCGTTCTTGGGGAAGAGCCAAATGATAAGTCCTATCACATAGTGATGATGATAAAATACTTTCCACTTTGGCTGTAACTCATGACAGTATTAAACAGCTACTACTAAAACTAGACAGTTTTTAACCGGCAGGTCCTGATAAGTTGCACTTAAAGGGTTTTCAGCGAGTGGCACACAACTGCCTCGGGCATAACGCAGGGCTGTGCCACTATTTTAAGCGAGGAGATCTAATTAATTCTAGATCTGGCTACTCTGAATCCCTGCAGGAGGCAAGTGGGCAGTGCTGGTAAGGACCTGGTGCTGCTGATTGGGAGTGAGCCCAGGCATTTGTCACCTCTGCTCCTATTGTTCCCTCCCCGTCCCCCCCAAAAAAAACCCCAGCTTTTCATCCTGCTGCTGTAGGTCACTGTCACTGCAAGTGACAGGGGCAGAGGGGGCATGTGGAGATGCGTGAGCGTGGGAAAAGCACATCCTCAGGCTTTAGTGGCCAAGAACAGACTTTATAACGTGACAGGAAATCTGGAGAGGGACTTTCTACAAGAAGTAGTGACAGGTCAAGGGGGAATGGGTTTAAGCTGACAGAGGGGAGATTGAGATGAGCTCTGAGGCAGAAGCTCTTCCCTGTGAGGGTGCTGAGGCGCTGGCACAGGGTGCCCAGAGAAGCTGTGGCTGCCCCATCCCTGGCAGTGTTCAAGGCCAGGTTGGACACAGGGGCTTGGAACAACCTGCTCTAGTGGAAGGTGTCCCTGCCCGTGGCAGGGGGTTGGGACTGGATGAGCTTTATGCTCCCTTCCAATCCAAACCAGTCGGTAATTCTATGATTCTATGACTTTTGGCTGCCCCAAAGCACAAATTGACTCTGATAGTGATTTCCAAGGGGAAAAAGCCACTTCATGAAAAGATTATTGGGATAACAAGGTATTAAGGCAGGTAATATTGCTGTTGCAAGTCTACATGGTTATTAGAGACTTAACTGTGCGCTTCACAGCGCCTCCAAATCTGAGAGATAAACCATTTCTGTAACAGAGTTCTATAAAACATGTGATTTAGTACCAAACAAAAAGCAGCCTGCTATGTACTGTCAGGAGAATAAACTGGCAGATTGATCTCAAAATCCAGGGGAAAACAGGAATTATGACCAGTCGTGCATCTCTGGCAGAGTCTTGTCTCTTGGTTATTTATTCCTGAAGGGTTTAGAGCAGCTGAAGGTGCAGTTCTGCTCCTAGGAGCAAATACTACACGGTCTCTGTCCTGGACAAGGGGTGCTTCTAGAAACGAGGTGGGTTATCAGCTAAACATGCTCTCCCAGTTCAGCAGCAGCCAGAAGGTGCTCTGGGAATACGGAGCCGGAGCAATGCTGAGTAGGAGCAGAGCAGCTATTTTTATTGCTGTGCCTGTCACGGGTGCAACATCACTGAGAAAGGGGATGCTAAAAACTGGGGAGGATGCTGAGCCACAGGAAAGCTTAGTGTGGCGCATGTAACAGAGGGAGGGCTTGGCCGTGTCCTCACACCAGGGAATGGGAATTCAGTAATGACAGGACCACTCATGGTGGCTGGAAGCTGGAGATGGATCATTCCCGTGCTGAAGAGAAGTGTGACGTTGCCACCGTGAGAGTGATGAACCACAATGATTTAGCAGCAGGGGGGAAGATTCCTCCTCACTGAAGATTTGGAAATGAAGATTGCATGTGCTTACTAGAAGCTACGCTTCACAGGAATTAATTAATAGCAAGCCTCGTGGCTTGTGTTATGCAGATGAGATGTTTACAACCATACCTTCCGGCACCATCACCCACCAATGTGTGTCTGAGCACAGCCCTGCCTCTGCCCCTTCCCAATGGGATGCAGGAGGACAAACTACAGTTCTGGCTGTGTCCTATGGGACCCTCCCCAGCTGGAAAAGCATCCCTCCCCAGCAGGCTTTGGATGTGGGGCTGACAAAGGCAGGGGCAGGTTAGATAAGAAATGTGATGCCACGTAACATCCCGTGCTGTGGCTCTGGACTTTGTGGCTCAGGGTGTAAATTGGGGCAGAGATTAAATCACAGGCAGCTTATGGGCTGGAATCGGGCTTAGGGCTGGACTCTGCTCCCTGAAAACAATGGAAAAGCCCCCTTTCCTTTCAACAACCTTGAAATCCAGCCTGCTACATCCCCTTCTGACAGCCAGGGTCTGTATATCCCCACTACAGCACGCTGACCACCTCTCCCTGAACCTCTGCCCACCAGCACATCGTCAGCTCACAGCCTGACATTGCAACCTGGGCTTCTTAAAAACCCAACACCAATAAAACATCACTCAGCCCCAAGCCTGAATCATGCTGGTATTTTGTGGAATCTGATTCACTGATGGAAACCATTCAAAACACCCACCTCCCGCAACTATAGATATCTCCAGTGCTCTCCCACCTCCAGGAAGCGCTGATGGAAACGCTGCCCAAAAGATGAGCAAATGGCTCTCTCAGAGGAACAAAAAAACCCAAAACCTCTCCATGCAGAGGGTGAAGCCCAGGAGCTGTCGCTGCTGTCCCAGCACCACACAGTGCTTCCCCTCAAAGCACAACCAGCAAAACCTCCCTGGACCCACGTGGGACCCAGGAGATCCTCACACGGCTGCTTTCTCCTTGTCAAGGTTTCCCCCAGCGCAGGCTCCCCCCGGAAGGGCACAAAGCATTTGCATTCAGTTCTAAAAATAAAGTTATTTCCCTCCAGGCAGCAAAATAAAATGAAATCCTACACTCATATTGCAGGGAGGCTGGGACAGTGCTGCGATGAGAGACAGTGCTACTGGAGCTGGAAGGTGCTGATACCCCTCATGTAATGCTGTGGAAGAGGAGGAGGTTGGAGGTCTGTGCAAGCCCATCCCTCCTGAGAGCAGGGTAAACATGGGGCTTGCAGACCCACATCCCTCCCAGCCCACCAACCAATCCTTTACATGGTGCTGGTTACCCCTGGGTGCTAAAGATCTCACCGCAGTTTAGTAAAGAAAAATGGGGTAAAGAAGAAGAGGAGGCATAAAATAAAATGCAGAGATCAGAGAATAAGGAAGAGGGGCAAAGTAGAAGGCTGTTTTCAACCTCTGGTTGTGTATTTCTATGGGCATTTATGAAGGGTTGGGGCTAAGAAAATAAGAAAAGCGATTCTGCTGCCTGCCAGCTATCAAAGACCCCATTTGTTATCCTTGCTCCACCAGAGACGCACTGGGAACCCATCAGAAAAGCCTAAAAGGGATCTACAGCCCAGGGCAATGGGAACGGTGGGGATCAGAGGAACCCTGAGGAATGTATAGAATCATAGACTCCCAGACCGGTTTGTGTTGGAAGGGATCTTAAAGCTGATCTAGTTCCAAGCCCTTGCCTTGGGCAGGGACACCTTCCACTAGAGCAGGTTGCTCCAAGCCCCTGTGTCCAACCTGGCCTTGAACACTGCCAGGGATGGGGCAGCCACAGCTTCTCTGGGAAAAGTCTGTGCCAGCGCCTCAGCACCCTCACAGGGAAGAACTTCTTCCTAAAATCTCATCTCAATCTCCCCTCTGGCAGGTTAAAGCCATTCCCCTTGTCCTGTCCCTACAGGCCCCTGTAAAAAGCTCCTCTCCATCCAGAAGCATGACATGCAGACAGCCCAAACCTGCTGCTCTTGGCTCACCTGGTGCACGCAGACGTTGCACTTGTCACAGAACACCATCTCGTTGCCGTCCTCCCCCTCCGGTGAGCGGCACACGTCACACACCACGTCCTCATCATACTCAATGCCCAAGCCCTCCTCTGTTTCGATGGCGATGTTCATGTTCTCATAGCACATGGTTTCCAGCTCCTCCAGCACTCGCTCCAGCGTGATCTCATCCAGCTCGGGCTTTTCTGCAAGGCAGAAGGCAGAGGAAAGTCACCGATGCAGCTCCAGTGCCTTCGGGGAGTGCTTTGCAAAGGGCTGAGCATTTCGTATTGCAACTCAAGAGGCAAATCCACAGCGATGGTAAGAGCAGTGATTCAGAAAACGGCTGCTTCGAACTCAGGATGCAGTTTATATTTCATAGACAGTAACAAAATATTGCTGCTGGCTGAGAGGAAAGAAACCTATTCAGCTGAAGCAATGCGGATAATTGGGGCTGACAGTTTAAATGTTCAAGGAGACAAGTTTTGCAAAGATACTTTCTGCAGCAAAAGCTCGGACAAGCTTTGGCAACACAAAGTCAGTGCTTTAATTGTTAAGACTGAAAATTGACCCTTTTGAGGCAAATTAAATGGAACTGTAAAAGTGAAGCCAAAGGCTGAAATTAAGAACAAAGCGGTTTTCTCCTGGTTGGGTTTAGCAGAACCAGAAGGACAAACCCAGGTAGGGGTGGGCTCAGATCTACTGTGGTGCCTTTTATTCCTCCCATACCTGGATCTTTAGTGGAAAGAAGTGGCAGAGGTGCTTTACCAGAGGTTTCTCCACAGTGATAACCAGGAATACAAGGCAAATAACCAGGAGAGGCTTTTTCAGAGCAGCAACCTCCAGCAGTGGGATACCTGGATACCATTACAGGCAGGATGCTGTTGCCTGAAGCTTGACAGCTCTAAAATGGTGCCATGCTGAACACTGCTCCCAATATGCTGCCTCTCACCCATATATAAAGATCCTGGTGCCACAAACACAACATGAGGTCACTCCAGGTAAGGAAAAACAGAAAGAAATATATCTGTCAGCAGCAGGAGTGAGGTTCTGTGGAAAGGGTAAGAGGCAGAGTTAAGCCCTCACCGCACCCCGTCTCCCCATGAGCAGTATTTCATCACTGGAGATGATTACATAGAGATGGGAATGGAGATACAGCAGGATGCAATACAAAACACTTAAGCTTTGAATTTCATTTGTGTGTATTATCCATGATGATGGCTAGGATGCTCCAGCAAGCATCAGGCAGCAGAGGAGCCTGACCTGTGCTGCTGTTCACCTTTCTGGTTGCAAGGCAACAGGAGAAAATCTCTCATTTGTGAGCAGAGAAGGGAAAAAAAAGGCTTGAGGAAATAGCAATATGAAGCAGCTATTTCAGTGAGAAATTTGCCATGTTGGGCGTCCCTTGAGCCACAGTGTGATACCCCCATCCTGGGCTGAGCTCTGGGGCTACGAGAAGTCCATGGGGCTGGGAAAGGAGGGTTTCCCGGGCAGTAGTCCCAGCACCTCTGGTTGGATGGGGCTGGCAGGGGCTGCACCCTTCCCTGACGGCGATGGACTGGCTGAAAAATCTCTGTCAAGGGGGAAAGCAACCCGCAGGCGAGCTCAGCAAGCAGGCGCACCACAGTCTGCCTGTTTCAGCTCTTCCCCAATGTTTCGCATTGGCACGGGTTCCCTTGGCTTGACAAGTCTCTGCAAACATCTAGCCTGGCATTTTACATGTCTCTGTCGAGTCTGAGATACCATCTAAGACAGACAACACTGTTCCCTATCGCAGCCCTTTCAAGCGCTGGGGCTGCTGTGCCGCAACACGCCGAGGAACCTGCCGCTACCTGTTTGACTCCCAAGCGGCCCTGGCGATGGGCGCGGGATCTCTGCAGGGCTCCAGGCTGGCACAGCCTGCCTGGGAGCTCAGCGATGAAGCATCATGTGCTGGCATGGTGGCACAGCGAGATCCATGCACCAGAGCTGGGATGGAGCCACCAGCTTCCTCTTGGCATCGTGCCGGTTGGATGCAACTGGGCAGAGAGTGGGTTACAGGTAAAGCCAGGGCATTATTCGCCTTAATGGTGTCCCTCTACAAACACACCACCTAAGTTGAAGCTGTTCTATGGAGAGCCACAAGCCATGACTCTAAGACCAGCAAGAATATACTCCTCTTGGTCAGTCTTTCAAGTTCTCATCTGTGACTATGATCCCAGGCACCAGAGCGTCAGCCTGGAGTTATTCCCTTTCTCCCAACATTCCAGCCTCTGCTCTCTCCGCTATTCTGGAAAGCACAATGATCATTAAAGTGTTCCCGGTGCTTTTCGCCACGCACTTTCCAGAGCCACCCTGTGCTGAGGGAAAAGAGCAGGCAGAGAGCAGGCAGCTGCAGGCAGCACGAGGAAGGAAAGGGAGGGAAGTTTCCACAGGAATCATGACCCTGACCTGCCCGCAAGGCCAGGATCGTGCTGGCATCACCACCGTTCCTGTTTCACCTCGAGTGGAAAGAACCGGCTCCCATCCCATCTCCGGCACTTTCCATCCACAGCGATGCGCTGCATCTCCAGCTTAACCCTGGTGAGAAACTGACCCCTAAACTCACACTGGAGCACGAGCAGCACCCCAGCGAGGTTTCCTCCTCAGCCCGCATGCAATGTAGTTGCTATACCACTACATGGAGATATATAGATCTCTCCCTCCCGCACACACACACGCTCTCACACTCCATTTAGATGTAATTACATCAGGAATCCGTTTGCCAAGCGCCATTCAGAATACCTCGGAGCTTATTGAACTGACAATTGCACTTGATGGGGATGAAGCGATTAATCGTTTATGAAACACTAAACAATGGGGCCTGGGGGTGAAGTGCTTTTTCCATTTGTGCTCCATTTATCTCCTTCCGCATCATATAAAGTTTGTGCGATTAAACTCCATTCATAAAACTGTCATCTTTTTGGCTGCGAAAACGCTCTCTGTATTGATTGTGGACAACCAAACAGGAAACCCCAAGAAATACTCCACCACAACGCTCCCTGTGTACATGTACAAGTGACACCATTGTTGTCCCCAGGGAACGAAAAGCTAAGACCCAGATCCTGATCTTGGCTACAATGAATAAATCCAGCGATGTCAATGGGGTAAGTCACGTTTGAGACCATAATGAGGACTGTGGATGCTACCTGCTGACCAAGAGAAAGGTATTTTTACCTGGTTAAGGTACACCAAGGTCTTGTATGAAAACCACCATCGATCTGGAGCCGTGTCCAAAACACTGACACAGGAGTAAAAGGCTCCATGTCCTATCACCCCTTCCAGGAGACCAACTGTACCCTCTCCCCATTGACACTGAGTGTGTTAATGATGATCTCCTTTATCCCAAAGGAGCTGGGATCGCTGGGCTGGCACCGCAGCCACAGCGCCAGGTTTGGGAGAACCACCAGGCACATTCCTTTACACAACGCTGCTCTCCGTTATAATTATTTCTGTAATATCGTAATTTATGTGGCATGAAGGAGCAATATTCTTCTGCTAAATGAATTCTCAGCTACTCCTTGTCGTAGAGTGAGCCAATTCACTGCACAGCGAGAAAAAAAATAGCTGGAGAGGCACCTTCCACAAAAGGGAGAACCTATTCCTGACTAAAGTGTGTGCCACTAAAATCAATTTACTGAAACAATAAATCCTTTTAACCTGTGGAGGATACCTGGAGATAAAACAGCTCATGAACAAACAGTGATCAGGACTGCAGGCTGGTTCACAAGCTATAAGCCTTGGAGTCTACTTTTCAGTATATAGAAACAAGCAAAATTACTGGGTTTTTTAAATAAAGAAAAGCACTTGTGAGATGATGCAGGCTTGTCTCTTAGTCTTTGAAAAACTGACAGTGAGAGGATGCCAGCTCCCTGATGGGGTGTTCAGACACAGCACAGGGACCACGGGCTCCTAAGATCTCCTTCCAGCTTGCTTAGGGTCACTTCAAACCTGCTTGCTTTAGCTTCTGCCCCTGCAAAGAGGATCCTTCCCCTCTCAGAGGCTGGGAGAATGAAACCAACACAAAGATAAATCACTGGTTAGATGCTAAACTGAGTGCAGGCACTGCTGTGCAGAAGAATGCTTTGGGAGAAGCAAGATTTGCCTCTGAATAAAGCCGGGAGCTGAACACCCAAGCAATCAAGGCACCATGGGGACATCAGCCACCCCTGCCCTAGGCTGGGTGCTCGCCAAGGCATCCCCAGTCCTGTCCCAATAGGTCAGGGGATGACAGCCAACCACTCCACCACCACACGAGGCCATCTGGGGCTCAGCCATCTCCAACCCACCACCTGCAGGCACGCAACGCTTGGGAGATGAGTCTACATTAATCTTTTATCCATGTTATTTATAACAGACTCTTAATGTAGAGCGTGACCGACAAAGCAAACAGCGACACGCAAGCAGCGCGAGAGGAGCATCCGCAGTGAAACTTCCAGATATTTTGTTACAAACAGCCTGCTAATGCACTTAAAAGATTTACAGAAACCAATTATCACCCTTTCTGCCACCCACTGACATCAATTATTGCTCAAATTTAAGATGATGATGACAGAATATTTTAGAAGCCACTTTCTAAGCTGCTGCCTCTCTCCAGTGATGCTCGGCACTGACAGAGCTGTCCTAGAGCACTTCTGATGAAAGCCTCCTCGCTCCATCCAGCAGCAGAACTCTGAATATCACTGGGAATGACTGCAATTACTGCGAGGAATTTATGGAAATAGCAAAAACAATGACTTGACATAAAGACTGATTGTGCTGAAAAACGTGGAGGCAAAACGTCTTAAGTGTCTCCCACTCATCTCCAACCCTGCTGATTTGTATGTTAATACATAGTCTTCATGCAATTAATATGTTAATCTATACATTAATTGGAACCAGATGAGCCTTAAGGTCCCTTCCAACCCAAACCATTCTATGATTCTGTAATTAACCTATATATGGCTTTCCTGCAGCACCTGTTTCTATAAGGAGCTCATTATAGAATGGTTTGGGTTGGAAGGGACCTTGAAGGTCATCTGGTTCCAACCCTCCTGCTACGGGCAGTTAAATAAGCTCGGCTTCCCTTTCCAGAGGCTTGTGGTGTTTTCATCTCTGCCAACAACTTTAAGGAACTGCCACCTGAAAATATTTATTGATTTCCTTAAAGATAAGCTTAAAAGCAAACATTACACAAAATTAGCCTGGATTATTTGCGCCTGGGTTGTTCTTCTTCTCCCTCCATTAAATTGGGGCACACAGCCCTATATTAAGAGCAACAACCCAGCAGCAAGCAAAAGCGTGGCACCTGCCTACAGGCAGCTCAGGCGAGTCCTCCTCCCATTGATACCCACGGCACTAATCCAGATCAGCAGTGATGTAATTGAGAACAGCTTCCAGCCCTAAATCTGTTCCCAAGATGCTTCTATGCTCTACATCGGTACCTCTATTAAATACATCTCTTGCTTGTAATATACCACCAAGTAGTGGGGGATTTGCTGCTTCGTCTATCCACGCACCAAACCAGTCTGCTGCTGAAATGATTACTTGTGCAATGAGCTTATGATCTCAGTGAAGAATAAAGATTTCAGGCTATGCGCGGATGTTTGTTGTGGGCTGCAGCACAGACATGTTAGAAAACATCTCCAAACTGGCAGGATTTCTTCAAAACAACAACAAGAAGAATCCCAAACAAACAGACCCTGAACTATTAATGGGCTAAGCTTGCTCAAGTGATGAGCAGCAAGCAGGGTGAGCCTGGGAGTGGGACACAGCGGGGAAGGTGGTGGAACAACCATCGCTGTGAGCGGTCCCTTATGGCTGTGGTCTGGGTGGGGGAAGACACTTGAAAGAGGGAAGGCGGGATGGTGGTTAAAGCAAACGGAACCCACTACAAAAAGGACAGACCTCCACACATCCTCCCGCCAGCCGGGGCTGGGGAGCATCCCCACAGGAAGGAGAGCAGTCCCTGCATCCCCTGGTTCCCTTTGTCCAGGGAATGGGGTTGCACCTCTGCCACCAGCACAGCACAGTGGGGAATTGCACCCAAAATCCTTAGAATAATAGAAGGGCTTCAAAGGACAGGTACTGGGGTGGCCCCACACAGCTGACATGGTGATGGGCACCCATGGGTGGGTTGTGGCTGTGTGGGGACAGGCTCTGCCTGGGGAGTGCCAATATGCTGCCTCAGGGCTTCCCAAATCCTGAAAGGATGCAGTGGGATAGGGCAGCCTTGGAAAGGGGCTCCCAGCCCTGCCACGGAGGGAAGCAGCCGCTCTCCTAGGAGTATATTTAACAGCAGCTTCTGCTCCATTGAGCACATCTTTCCCAGCTTTACTCCACTGACTTTGGTTTATTCTACATCTACTTGACCAATCTCACCTCCGCCAAGGGAGGTATCATCTCATTAGTACACAGACATATCTCAAGTATGCAGTGATGAATTCCCCCTGGAGCTTCAAAAGCAATACATGTGACCTTTGCATGTTCCTGCCATAAAATACCAGGAACACCTCCAGCTCCCAAGATAGAAGCTGTGGTGGGCATATGTGAGCAGCATACACCATATGGATTAAGTCAAAGGGAATACTTGGAAACTTCGACTCTGCCTTCAGCAAAATTGATTCCGGCAACAGTTTTAGCAATTTCTTGAGGATTTTCTGTGTGTTTATGATCATTGCAAAAGGATCTTTCAGCCTTGGCCTTTGAAGTGTCTCTAGCCCTGCTCCTACAATAGCTTTGGATTTAGTGGAGATCACAAAATACAGCATAAAATGTTAATATAAAAATGAAGACTTACAGCACGGCTCCTCTCTAAAAGGAAAGGCCTGTGGCATGTACATAAATCTCGTTCAGGGTTTCATTCAGACTCCTTCAGACCCACTTTTTTTACTATCTCATATTGCAGCAGCAACAAATAAAACATTTAGGCATGCTTAAATATTGATTTCATCTCTAGCACACACAAGTTCTTTAAACAGTGCGATTCTACCCAGTACTAACAGCTGCTGAGGCATCTTACTGGGGGGTTTAAAACTATTTAAAGCTGTTTTACATGTAAAACTTTTGCTTTTCGGAGCAATTCCACCTAACTGGAAGAGGAGCTGGCAGAGTGCAGAGAGCTGGAGCTATCTGGAGGTTTATCTGATCTCGGTGATAAAATTCCATCCCTGGGGTGACCTAAAAAGGACTGGAAAAGGCATGTGCTATGTGCTACGTGGATCAACGCGGCGCTAACGGCAAAGCGAGATGGATGATCTCATAGGTGTTTTCCAGCTCTCCTCCCCGCCGCTCCTCAAGAGCCAGTCAGAGACCAGGCTCCTTCTTTGTCATTAAATATTTTGGGAATGACACATTGTGCCCCTGCACTGCCCAATGACAACAACTCAGCTAAACACCAGGAGGAATTTAGACTTCGGCATATCTCTTGACGCTGGGAGATAACTCGGGACCTATCTGAACAGGAGAGACTGCAGTTCTCCAGTTAAGTCACGTTAATGATCTCAGAGATTAGCAAAGCTGGTTTGGAAATCTCAGTATGTCATTAATGTCAAGGGCTTCCGGGAGAAAGCACTATTTATGGACTGCCTTCAGACCAACCTAGGCAGGCAGCAATCTTCTGCCTTGGGTGGTGAAGGGCACCCGAATCCCAGCCCTGCTGTGCCCAGCTGCATGGATTCTCCTATATGGGAAGCAGATGGAGCAGAGCCCCTGCTGCAGCACAGCCCAGGAGGTGAGCAGTGACAGATTTGCTGCAGCAGCTTTCCTCTATGAGCACCCAAACCCCATCACTTCCACAGGCAGGAAAATGCATCCCCCAGAGAAGCCTGGCCAGTAGGGGTGATGCATCCATGGTCCCACAGCCAGGAGCATCAGCACCCATCCCGCTCCCTACCTGCCAGACCCAGCTCCCCACAGTGCCAAGGACGGGATATTAATCAATGCCACATGTTTTCCCTTTCAAGTCACTGGAAAAAATGCACTAGCCCTCATACTGCCTGGGAAGTCGGGAGTGCTGGGGGATGGAGCAGATACCAGAATCCTTCAGGCTGAAGCCATATCCGCAGTGGATTTCACACGCCAAACACTGGTTTTCAAAGCTCCTCTCTCCCCAGCATATTTAAGGCTCAGTCAGTAATTACAGAGCTCTTTCAGCAACAGAGACAGGCTGGAGAATCAGCTGACGGGCAGTGAGGCTCTTTGCATTACCACTGCTGAAATCCCCTGGGTTCGTTGTTACCATCTATAGTTGGTTACGGCAGGAGGGCTCAGAGGCTTCATCAGGGACTGTGGTCCCATCCAGCCTGGTGCTGTATGAACACCTAAGGACCATCCTTGAAAAAACTGACCAGCTGATAAATGACAAGGAGCCTGAAGAAGAAAAGTGCAGCTTGCTCAAAATTGCACACAGGGTCAGTGCCAAAAAGCATCACCTGTATCCCAACACGGGGCTCAGGGTGTACTCCTTGGGATGCTGTGATGCCAGCCCACCCAGCATGCCTGCAAGGAGCACGGATACCAGGGGTATACGGCTGTGGTGATGCTCAAGCTCCCTTCCTAAATCCAAGATGCTCCCAAGGCAGCGCTGCTGGTGAAACCACCTCTTCCCCAGCACACTCAGGTTTGGCACATGCCAGCCCGATGGTGAAGTGCCACTCGGGATAGCCAGCTCCTGGCTGGCATTCCTGCCCCAACGGCAGCCCTCTCATCTCAACCTTCCTGTTATCCATCAGCATGGGAGCTCCACAGCTGAAAGCCATTTAGGACATTGCACTGGTAACCTAATACTTTGAAGAAATAATAAAGCGAGCCAGATTTAACCCGACTGAGCTGGAGAAGCCAAACCTCTGCCCACTGCCTTTCTAGAGACTTACGAAATACATACAAGGGGGAAATGGAAATAGAGAGAATCCTTCACTGAAGCCCAGAGACACGTCTGATGGTCACCCGGCTGTGGAGATGGCGTGGGAAATGAAGTAGGAGACAGTGAAAACACAGTGGAGTCAGAGGATGTCCAGTGTGGTACAAGCTGGTTTTCTGATGCAGAAATAGAGGCTGTGCAGTGTTAGGAAGGGTGGATCCTCTGCAAGGTACCTCGGCAGGACCAAGCCACTTGGCTTTGCCCAGGAGCACCCTCTGCTCTGCCCAAGGATTTCACTGTAGCTGCCAGTATCTCAAAACCTGGCTGTGCTAATGACAGAGCTGAGGCTGCTAATACAGGGTCAGTTAACGAAGACAAAGCTGACTGTGATTTGCTAGTGATACTATGGGCTCCATAACACTGAGATTATGGGAAATCCAATATACAGAGTATATATAACAGCTAATCAGCCAAACTCTAAGAGCAACCTCTACAACTTCCTCAAGGTCCTGGAGATCATGGTAACAAAACTTGGTTGTAAATCATGAGAAGCTCAGAAGAACAGAGGCCGCCTGCAACCCAGATCAGCCGATGTAGTGGCCAACTTCTGAGCTCCTTTATGCTCCATGCAAGCTCACTGAACTGAATCTTACTGCAATCTCACTGAATCTGCTGCAGCTCTAAGGCAGCAGGCTGTGAGGCTCAGCACAACCTTCCTGTCTGCTCAAGCACTGATAACATACTTTGTCCCACCCTTGAAAGACCTTTGCAACAGGGAGTAATGCTTCATGTAGGCACGCTTCAGCCTTCACTGACCTCACAAGGTGAATGGTTTATTGCGCTGTTATTCTTACCTGCGTGGCAGCAGCCACGCCACAGCAAGCCTTACCTAACAAGGACTGGAAAATCCCTCCAGAGCCTGGCAGGACTACACACCCATACGTCTGTGCCAACAGATCTGCCCAGCAGACCATGCTGAGCACTAGTGCCAATGGTCAAATTCCAAGTCCAGGTACTTGCACTCAACCGAAATGCACTAATGGATTTTAAGAATGTGCAGTGATACAACAGCACTGGTGCAGGCCACATTACACTGTGATGTTTCAAGATACCTGGAAAAGGAGCAACAACCCGGAAGCAGCATTTCTGAGAATTACACATTTTAAGTAGGAAAACCTCTTTCCTCTGCTCTATCTGCCCAGCTGGCTATGACTGGAGAAATGTTGGAGCAATGCTTTCAGATCTGGCCAAAGGAAGAGGAGTCAGGCTCAACACACCCATCCTGACCAACACCTCCTGCGGTTCAGATGCTCAGGGATCAGTATGGGAGGTGATGATGGTCATGCAATCAGAGCACGGTCATGAGTGATCTGGGTCTATCAATCCTCCCGCAAATCAGACCCCTGCTCCACAGCCCACACTGCACTGTTCCTACCTTCATGTGCTTTGCCATGTTCTTCTTGTTGCACTACATCCCAAAACCCCTTTGTGAATGAGAAGCATTGAGATACACTCAAGATCCAGTGCTGCAGCAATCCACATAACCTCTTTTGGAGAGCCTTTACCAAGATCTCTTCTTCAAGGCCTTTTGTTCCATATGATTGCTTAAAAAGCCTGAATGCCCACTCTGGGATGCCCAGGCAAGGAGATAAACAACAGCAACACTCACCCATCTCCTTGAGCTCCATATTAACAAGTTCCAACCAGCAAGCATCAAGCTCGTCCAGGTCATAGCGGCTCACTCCTTGCAAGTAAGTCCTCGTAGCTTCCGAAATCTCAGAGCCAGGCAGGCTGCTCGGTGAAACCTGTGAAGGTGAGTTCTCCAGCTGGGGTATGATCCTGGAAGGAAAGAAGGAGAGGTTGAGAAAGAGTTACAACTTGCAAAAGTATCCCATTTCTTCCCATGGAGGATGAGACCAGACCATCTGCAAACCTGACTCTAAGAATGAAAGTAAGCCAACAAAACCAAGGCGGTTTTGCACACTCGATGTAGTCTCCTGTGCCTTGGATGCTCTGAGGACCACGACTTGGACACAAGCACTTTCCCAGAGACTGCTGGTCTGGGCACCTATGTGATGGCTTGAGTTGGGATGTGTCAAAACAAGCTGATTTTCCAGCTCCCAGCTCCAATCCTCAGGACCTCAAACCTGGAGTCTGTGCTTCTCCCAGAGTCCCAGAGAAAAGCAGTACAAGGAGGGGGTATGGCTCTGGCATCATGCCTGGTGCCTCGGGCTGTGATCAGGAGGGGAAGAAGCAGGCTGGGAATCAGGAATTTGGTTTTCAGCCTGTGCCTCCACCTGCCTCAGTGCATTCCTCACTGCAGACTGGTGGCATAACACCAATCCCTTCAGAAATAAAACCGGTATCAGTGCTGCTCACAAGCTTTACCACAGCATCTCATCCATCCTAAACACCCACTGATGCTTTTTGGTACAAATCAGCCTGCACCCTGCATGGCTCCACAGTGCAGAGCAGCACCATACAGGCGGCTCAGCACCGGGCTCTCTGCGGGAACATGCCTGCTCTTCATCAGTTCTCCAGTTCTCCCTCACACCATGAGAAATTAAGCCATTTTTCCACTTTGTCTGGCTCCTTTCTTCCTCCCTGCCTTGCATTCCCACCAGCCTGGTGGCAGCAGCCTCCTACATGTTTGGATTCCCAAGTCAGTAACTCAATCTACAGCTACAACCGCCAGTATGAACCTCATGTTGCTGCCCCTGACGTTAAGAGGGTTGTTTCTCCCCATGGGGGCTCACGGAGAGGCTCACACAGGAATGCCACATCAGGGCAGAAATACCCTGTCCTGCCTGTGAACCCAGGAAATCTGCTGTGGAAAGCACATGCAAGCACAGGACCAGGGCTGTCCCCAATAGCGATGCTCTTGCCTGGAGCCAGTGCTCATGCTCGTCATGGGGACCATGGTACCAACCCATCCCTGCTCCACGGCTGCAAAGGGGCATCACACACCCTCAGAAAGGCAGGATGTGCCTGAGCTGTGGGATAAACATTGGAACAGGGCTAAGGCAAGGGGTTCTGCTCCCCATGCTGCCATCTCAGCCACGCTGCCAACCCAGCTCCTTCCACCCTGCCGGCAGGACGGTGGCACACAGACACTGGGTTTGGCACCGCCATGCCCTCTGTGAATGAGAGACTCTCTGACCAGTGGATGAACTCAAGCGCAATGTTCCGCCCTAGTTACACCAGGAAACATGAGCTCAGCCAGTGCCTTCTCCCCACTGCGCCAGCCTGAAGTGCTCAGTGGGAGCAGAGGAGTCTGTCAAGTCTCTCCAGAGGTTTCTGAGGAGTGGAGGAAGCTCCAGCTCCGCCAGTGCTTCCCCTCTCTTCAGCCCAGGACCTATAACTCATACAGATGAGTTATAGTTTGGCAACCAGAAGTCACCCAGCGTTGCTTGCTGCCCTCTTCCCACTGATGCAGGCTGTCTTAGGCAGGCTTTCCACTCCCAGCCCCACTGTACTGTAGTCAACCGATGGTGACGTTGGTTCCGTGGTCCCAGCATGGGCCTGTGGCAACTTTTCTTTACCTACAGTTATAGTTTTCCCATTCATCTACGGAAATTAACTCCTTATGTGAGAAAAATGAGATCAAATGGATATGATGGTCAAAATACTGAGAGCAACAGTAACAGCAATTAACAGTAACAGCTACAGCCATTAACTCAAGCAATTGCTGTTAATTAACTTCTTCACTATGAGAGTGGTTCTTCCCTGTGAGGGTGCTGAGGCGCTGGCACAGGGTGCCCAGAGAAGCTGTGGCTGCCCCATCCCTGGCAGTGTTCAAGGCCAGGTTGGACACAGGGGCTTGGAGCAACCTGCTCCAGTGGAAGGTGTCCCTGTCTGTGGCAGTGGTTGGAGCTGGATGAGCTTTAAGGTCCCTTCCAACCCAAACCAGTCTGGGATTCTGTGACTCTATAATTTACCAGAGCAAAATAGAGACCAGATCGTCGTCCTGAGCTGCTCAGATGCGATGCCCAAGCTACTCTGTGCAGATACCCACTCCCCAGAGCACTCTTTGCAGGCAGAGCAACCCCTGATTTAAAACACCTTCCAGCACGCCATGCACTTTAGTGCCGCATTCACACCGTGATGGGCAGCACTTGGCAGGCTCAGCAACGGAGAACATCCCATGGTGGTCTGTGAGATGTGCTCTGAGCGCTCTCTATTCCCCACCACAGGGATGGGGAGAGGAGCTGCCTCATCTGCTGCAAGCTCCCTGCACAGAAAGCGAACAGGCGCTGGCTGTCAGCTCTTCTGCCTTCTCTTGGCAACTCTGCGGCAATATGCATGACACTTGCCATGCACACGTCAACAGTGTCATGCGTAATGACATGCAAGCAGAGGACAAGCTGGAAATGAAAAGCAGCCTGTGGTGCCAGCTGACAGATCTCTGCAAAACTGGGAGCTGGCTGCACTGCACAGCTCACGTTTCCCCCCCCCAAAATACCACCCCCTGGCACCAATGTCAACACAGAGAGATGCTGCAAAGAAACAAACAAGCAAACAGCAACCTGCTGCAGCACATCACCCCCTTCCAAGTGGCTCCTGAGGATCCAGCCCTGCTCCAGGACCAGCGCCGGCTGGGAAGCCCATTGGCCCCTGCAAGGCTTTATCTGCCTGCTGTCCTGATCTGTGAGTTAATGTCAGAACATCAAGTGCCTCATGCTCTGTGATGTGTCTGGGACAAAGCCATTGTGTCCCTCAGGTAACCAGATAACGCTCCAAGGCCTGTAAGTGCCAAGCGAAGAAATCTGTGCACAGCTGCCCTCGGGAACAGGACCCTGCCTGCCCTGCCCAAGGTTGGGAAGCCAATCTGTGGCAGGGCAGGAAAAGGAACCTGGTGTTTCTCCAGACCCAGACACGTAGTTTAACTGCTGTCCTCTGCAGCCACAACCATTGGAGGCACTTCCAGAGCCACCAGCAGGAGAAGCAATAATTTCATTGTTAGGAGAGGAAAACATCAAGGAAGGGGTTCATTTTGCCTCTTCTGCCTTACCTTCCCCACCAGCAAATTGAAAATAAAGATGTATCCCAATGCCCTGAGGACAACTCCAAATTTCAGTTCAAGATCTGAAAATAACCCTGTGAAAAGACAGCTCTGACTCCCCAGATCTTAAAACGAGCTCAGTGTAATCTAGGCAGGGCTTGGGGATTCAGCAACGTCTGTATTTAATGCAGAACAGCAGTAATAACACTGAAACGAGGCGTGCTCCTACTCAGGCTTCAGGACTGTCATCTAAGGAGCTCCCAACTCCCTAAAATATACACTGTGCAACGTGCATTGGTCCAAGAAGGACTGAACCTCTCCTTCCCATGAGCCCAGGTCTAGCTCAGCTCTGCAAAGGGCCCGTGGTGGGTCAGCACAGCGATCTTACATGGGAAAGCTCAAAGCTGTTAAGAAAAAAACCTAATCCTCTGACTGCAATGAATATTCCTGTTGGAAAGAGCCGTAAGCCTGCCTTAAGCTGCGTTACACAAGCTGCTTGCTGAACAACCGGCTGCAGCAGGTGATGGGGTGACATGGGCCAGCCGGGGATGCTCGGGAGAAAGGAGCCGCTAATTTTAGCCTGGCATCGAAGTGCAAAGATTAATGCTCTGTGTTCGTATGAAAGGAGCAGCCTGAGCAGGTCGTGTACTGCATTGACAGCCACTGAAACACACTTAGTCTGGTAAGGATGTGGATGGTGACTGGAGGAATCCCTTTGGGTTATCTATAATGTGGGATAGATGATACCACACGCCGAAAGCCAAGGCGCTGCGTTCCTGGTGCTGCTGGCGTGCAGGATACAGCAGCCACCCCAGGTCAGGTCAGGTCAGGTCCCATCTGTGTGTGCAGCCTCTGCCTTCTCATTGCAGCTATCCCATGGAAAAGGATTTCTGCTGAACCTGCTGCTCAGAGATGGGAGATAAATGAATCTCCCTGATTATGCAGCTACCTGCTGAATGCTACCGAGCTCCCCAGAACACGGATGTGTGGTTAGACTCTCAAGTCCTGGCTTTGCACAGAACCCTGGTGATGCAGATATCACAGGGAGCTTCATTGATGAGAGGAACACCACCGGCAAACAACTCCACATTCAGCTCTTCCTGACGCTGCCCCGTTAAACGGAGTTTGCTTTGGTTGAACAGGAACTGGAATTTATAGAGTGACTCTTTGCTCCTCTGCTGCTGAAGATCGAGTTAATTAAGATACAAAGATTCAAGAAGAACCCCAAGATAAGAAACTCTTGCACTAGTTTGCCACTGACATGAATTTTATGCTTTAGCATAGCACCCTTGGGAGATGGAATTCCAGAGCCAGGTCTGCACCTCCATAGGGACAGCAGTGCCTTTTGTCAGGACACTTGGCATTGCTGGGTGGCTTTGAGCTGTGACTTGAGCAGTGCTGGTATGTGCTGCCCAACAGCACCTTGGAAGTTACTGCAAAATTAGGTTTTATACAGTAAACAGCATGTATAACCTATATATAGAGACCTGCTGGAAGCCTGGTCCAGATCAACCCCTGACTCATCTGTAGCACTTAGTTAAAACACAAGACTTTTATGTCTCACAAACGATTCAGCAAATCATACAAGAGGCTGTCCCTGCTCCTATGAGCATCCCTCCCACCCCGAGGGGTGCAGGAGGCGGCCAGATGCCAGGGCTCACATGGGACACCCCAAGCCTTTGGGAAGAACAAGCAGGATGCAATGCCTGGAGATGTGCAGCCTCCCATCTACTGTATTTGCATTAGTGGTAAGAATCATGTTCCTAAAAAGCAACCCACCCCTCTCTGATCCATGCTAACACACTGCATATAAGTGTTCAGATATAAAGATCAATGACTGCAGAGACAGTTGCCTTGGGCTAGGAGAAACACTGGAAGGAAGAGATTCTATGATTTAATACAAGAGAGCAATCCTTCGGAAAAAAACATGCCCCTGATTTACAGCAATACAGAAAAACAGCCCATGCTATGCACCTATCCTCATCTACAGTAACAGCAAAGAAAACTGGAGCCCAAAAAGCTGTAAACTTTGTGCTGCCCACACACTGCAGTGGAAACACAGCTAAAAAAAGGGAACAAACCATGGAGGCCACCTTAACCAGCATCTTCTACCCATCTCCTGCTGGGCCCTGAGAGCTGGGGCTGGCAGGGATGTCATCAGGGTTTCACTTTCGCACAGGAATGAGACTCCGCCAGCTCTGGCATGTTCCATATAGATGGTGATGGTGACACACGAGCATCCCTACAGCCAAGGACCCTGTGCAGGGCATGACCAACCAACCCAACCAAACTAGGTCTGCAGGAAAAGCAAGAACATGCTCCAAAAAGCCCCAAACCACCTCTCTCCACCTAAACTAGAGCAAAGGAGTCTTAGGTAGCAAGCGATGCATTATGAAAAAACATAACAAGGCAAGATCCTGAGCTTCTGAGGCTCTTGATGTACAGGGGGTGTTAAGAGAAGAGAAAGTATTCTATATATCCCTGTGTTGGGGATGGAAAGTGTCATGAGGCCGGAGTGATCCATATCCCAACAGCGAATGTCTCGAATACACCAAACTGGGCAGGTGGCAGAGGATAAACAATGCCAAAGCAGGAAATAAAACCACCACAGGAATAAACAGCATGGCCTGAAAGTTCATTAACACAACAGCAGTACAGGACAGAATTACACAAGGATTTTCTTCATCTCAAAAAATACCTTAAAAGAATTCACAAAGAAACCTTTTGGCTGGACCCTGGTGACTTTGGTTGCCCTCCTTAAGCCAGAGTTTAAGGTGGCTTCCCATTAGCACCTTGGGGTGCTGCCACCCCAACAACCCGGGACAATGGCGATGTGTGCCCTCCCCGTGCAACGCACTACTGCGATGACCCATTTTCCAAGCAGGGATCTGATGGGACCACACATGTTCCCATGACAGCTCCCAGTCCTGGTATTTGCTGGTGATGTGCCCACATCGAGATGCTGTGACTCTCCCTCCACCATCACAGCAAAACATCACCAAGGCAAAGCCTCCACCAAGTGCCAAACCATCTGCAGAAGCTCGATTACACTGGAGGAGCATTTACTCCTTTATTTATCCAACCAGAGACACAGCATTAAAACCCATCAAACCCTGTATCAATCAAGGGCTTATTTAAACGAAGGGTTGAAAATTGGGAGCAGCCTGAAAAGCACAACAAACCTGAGGCCATTAGTCTGAAAGTGGGTCTCAAGGGCACTTGAGGAAAAGGAGTAAGTGGACCCCAACACTCTTGAGGATCACATGTATCCCTGGAGAACATTACACAGTATTAAAATATACTCGGCAAATTCCCATGGTTAATCATCTCTGTAAACTGAATGCTTCACTTGGCTGAAGGGAGAAGACAATTTTTTCTATATGCTCCCTTTTAATATACTAGATAGAAATAATTAATCCAGTTTCTCTTCTGAAAATACTTCATTTTATTACGATGAAGGCTTCAGTCAATCATCTTTTCTTTACCTACATTCCAGTCTAAATTAGTCTTGTCCAGCATCCATAAATAAATCAGCTTAGGAAAGTCAGTGGAAAGATAACTCTGCCAGCAACCTTCAGTAGACGCTGATCCTGTTCTCACCAACAGCTCCGCTTGCGGGGGAATTCTCCTGCAGCACATGACAACTTTAAAAAGGCAATTTAAAGGGATGATTTTCATCCTCTGTTTATTAGTATCTAGCAGGGCATTTGGAGCAGAGCCCCAACCTTCTTATGAACTTAAGTTAGTAGATTTTATAGATGCTATAGCTTGTCCATAAGACAGCAGTGACACGAAGGCAGAGGATGGGGTGAATGGTCACAGCAACAAACCCCTTTATTTTAACAAACAAGAGCACCAACGGATTTAAAGCCCCATTTTCAGCTGGCACTGCTGGGACCACTTTGTGCAGCAAAGTAAGAATGTGCAGTATTTCCTTATTGGCTGTTGGAGCCAAAACCCCTCAAGATTTGGCAACAGCCTTTGCAAACCCACAAAAATTCATACATACATAACAGAGCGGGCAGAGGGCTCAGCCGAGGAGCCAAAGGTGGGTCTGCGAAGAGGAACCTGCAGTAGCTGTCTGGTCTGGTGGCCCAGTCTGCCACCCCACTTTGTGCCATTCATGGGCTATCCTTGTGTCAGGGGCTGTAACAAGCACATTTCTAGCAAAAGAAGTTGATGGAGGTAACGTAACATCAACCCCTCCTGTGCACATCCATGCTGAAGCAAGCATCCCAGTGCAACCACACGGTTCATCACCACCACTGCTGATGGGTATGATGGATGGCTGGGCTGGCACCACCCTCTAATATACCCTAACCCTTCAGTAAACTGCTTGTCCCAAAAACATACGCAGGTGATAAACACTTGGTTCAGCTCCAAAGCTCTCATTTGGCTTCTTTCTGCTGTTCTGGGAGAACAAAGCAGCTGGATTTGGCCCTGGAAGGATCCCACAAGCTCTTGTAACAGGAGCACCCACACCCAAAATGCACCCCCTGACTGTGCAGACATTGATGGCCAATGCTCAGCACCGTGAAGGTCCCTTTGTGTTACCCAAGTGGCACGGGGGATGCTCAGGAAGGGGTTAACGCTGTTTGCAGCAGTGTCCTGCCCTCTGGGTACCAGCAGCCAGTGAGTGTGGCTCGGGGTGACGTAATGCCTGGCTGGCTGCTTGCAGGCTGCACACCCCATCCCTCCTGCGCTGGAGATGTGTCAGGGACCCCGGGATGCATCAGGGACCTCAGGATGCGTCAAGGACCCTGGGATGCGTCAGGGATCCCAGCGTCCTCTGCCAGGCAGGGACCAGTACAGGATAGCGCGGCTCAACGACACCCACCATCCCTTTAGCTGTTGTTTTTTCCAGCTAAACCCTGGACACTCAGCACTATCCAGTGAATATCAGAAATGATCATTATCAGCTTTTAAACCACCCCCAGCTATCGGGAGCTGCGCAGCTCCGCAGGGCACATCCCACAGTTGCTGGCACTGTGCCTGCGCCTTGGCTGGGAAACTCCTTTCGGCTCCAGGACCATTCAGGGTCTCGCTGTTTGGGACTGGAAATCTCCTTGTGACAACCCCATTTCTGTGCAGGATGGTCAGGTTGGGGTTGGATGGCCCCGGATGTGCAGCTTCAGATTTATACAGGCAGGTTCTGGAAGTTTTACTCCAAATTGCAATTTACAGGTGCAATAAGAGAAATGCTGTTTTCCCCTCTCCATCTAAAATCTCCTCCAGTAACAGCCTGTAACCGAAGTGGGTCCTTCCAGGCCCCTGGAATAATGTAACCCTCTAAGGAGAAAGTGATTCACTCTTCTTTGATGTGATAAAAAGAGGAAAACAAGTGAACAGGAGGCACTAAACAGCCATCTTGTGAAACCCAGACAGCTTTTCCAATTTCCTTTCTGAGCTGTTTATCACCATATAAAAAGCCTGATACTCAGCAGACTAGATCAAGACCAGAGCGTTGATGTCCCTGTCTTTCTCATGTTTATATTCCAGCCCAAATCTCAGCTTCAGCTCAACAATTTAAGCCTCAACTCTGATTCAGTGCCCAGAAAATCATTGTGATGTAGACCGAGAAAAGACCTGGCAAGGAAGCACCCAGGTGCAGCGCTGGGAAGTTGCCGAGCAGCATCCACCTTGCCGAGGTGGAGGAGAGGATGGGGAATGTTTCACAGCAGGCTTCATGTGCACAACTGCTGTGCAGCAGAAAGCCACGGCTGCATGGGCAGGCAGCGATGGCCAGGCAGTGGTTTGCTGGTGGGCTGCTTGGAACAACAAAACACAGATGTTTTTCTGGTTGACAGACGAAAGCAGTGTCTGGGCTGAGAGAAAAATACACACGTAATTTCCGATGCTGTGGAAGGCTCCTCTCCCTATTCCTTTCCCCCTTTTCTCTCTGTGCCATTCAGCCCTAACAGTGGCACTGTCCCTGCCCATGGCAGGGGTTGGAACTAGATGATCTTTAAGGTCCCTTCCAACTCAAACCATTCTAGGATTCTATGATCAAAAGCAGCAGGAGTGGACTCTGACCCGCTGCTGGGAGGAGGCACAGCTTGTACTGCCGTTCTGGCTCCAAAATCCAGAAAAGCACAGTGGCCACTGACCCCAGAGGATCTCAATCTCAGGCAACATCTGCTCCCCATGGGCAAGCAGGGCAGAGCCAGCACCAGCACTAGCACCCATGGGTGCTGCTCTTCTTCTCCCAGAGCACCACTACCCAGTGGCCCATCAGGAACCCATGCCACCCTCCAACCTTCTCCAATCCCAGCCAGCAGGCTGCTAGCATTCTGCTCATTTCCATTTAAGCAGTATGTATCTTGGAATTGCTGCTAGGGAAGCCAGGGACACTTGAGTGTATGTTTTCTGGATATAAAAAGACAAAAAGCGTTGCTTCTTTATGTAACCTAAGCCAAGCTACTAACGTTAAAGCATCTGGAATTAATTATCTCAGCCAGATAATGTTTCCACAATTATTCCAGTAACGCAAACAGCTCTGCTTGTGTTTGTATCCACCTACTAACGGGTACCAGAGAGAGAGGCTGCGGGTGATGGCAGCACCTGCCATGGGCTGAGCAGGGGCTGTGGCCAAGAGCCACAGCACATCAGGAGCCAGCCAAATCCCCCCGACCCTGCTGCTAATGGAGATGAGCACAGGAAGGCTCAAGATACAGACCAGGGCACCAAGATGATTGTTGCTGTGACCAGCACGGTGCCATTGCACGCGTCTCCTTACAGAAAACCAGCCCAAGGAAAGCAAAGCTTTGAGGAATTTGAAAAGGCAGCATCCAGCCGTTTCTCTAATGTGTTCTGAATCACTGCACTAATGCTGAACCCTGAGACACACGAGAACAGTTCTGACGCTGAGTCACTGGGAACAGCACACAGCCCATCCCACACCAGGAGGGACCCGTCTGCCTCTTGCACCATCCACATACCGCTCTGCAGCTACACTTGTTTTGGGGCATTTTACACATCTTCAAGTGCACTGAAAATAAAACCACCTTCTCCGCCTCGCCAAGGTCCTGGGACACGGAAAAACTCACTTTCCATCAATGCTTCACCTAAATCCAATAGGATTATCCACAGCACCAAGAACCGAGCAACTATTCCTGCTGCCAGGCTGTCCTGCTCCTCCCATCACTCTGAAGAGCACTTAGAAGTAATAGTTTCTTGTATTGCGCAATGGGGACACAAGGTGCACTAAATCACTAGCAGGTGATTTAATTACTGCAGCAGTTGCAAGCAGCAGCAATCAGATCTGCCAGGGTTTGCCCAGCTATACACTAAATCCATGGTTCTGGATGGAGAGCAGAGGTGATGGAGTGAGATATGGAGGCTCCCGAGGCTGTACCAAACCAGAGTTCCTTCTGAGAGCTGTAAACCTCGTTACAGAGCAGTGGGAAATCAAACCTGCTCATTCTATACATTTACTGCTGAAATACACTTGACTTTCTGTGTGCTTGATCCAGTATAAACCACAGGCATCCACTGGGAGGATTAGCAAACATTCAAACTAAAAGTCCAAGTGGCTCAGTACTAGGTAAGAACAGGCTGGATTAACACGTTTCCTGTAGCAAACTAATAAAGGTGAGGACCTGCTGAAAGCCCACAAGAGAACTTGTCAAGCAGATTGTAAAACAGAAATGATTACAAGTAACAGACAGAGTAAATCACACTTACTCCTTTGCAAAGCACTCACAGGCACCACGCACAGACTAACAGCCCTCTCCAGCACCAATATCACCTTTTGCACTGCCCAGGCTGAACCACTGAACTGCTGCTGACACAGAGATGATTCACCCCATCCTAAATCAGGTATCTAAAAGACCAGCCTTTCAGTACCAAAAGGGAAATCTGGAGAGGGATATTTTACAATGACATGTAGGGACAGGCCAAGGGGAATGGCTTTAACCTGCCAGAGGGGAGATTGAGATGAGCTCTGAGGCAGAAGCTCTTCCCTGTGAGGGTGCTGAGGCGCTGGCACAGGGTGCCCAGAGAAGCTGTGGCTGCCCCATCCCTGGCAGTGTTCAAGGCCAGGTTGGACACAGGGGCTTGGAGCAACCTGCTCTAGTGGAAGGTGTCCCTGCCCGTGGCAGGGGTTGGAGCTGGATGAGCTTTAAGGTCCCTTCCGACACAAACCAGGCTGGGATTCTACGACAGACCACCCTCCCAACAACCCATCCCTTCCCGCTGCTTGCAGGGACAATGGCTACCTGAGCAGATCCGAGCGGAAACCTCCCTTTCCCAGCAACAGAGCTGCAGAGGGAACTCACTGATGTTACATCACTGGGGTTTTTTGCTGGCCCGGATCAGTGCCACCGGACATCCCATCCATCACCATGGCCGAGCATCACCATGGGGGTACCCAGGAGCACAGGTAGTGTGCCGGCAGCAAGCTTTCCTCTCCTCATGCTCCTATGTCCCACGGCTTGTGATCTAAACATTTACGTATAGAGCAGTTGGGATTTTTACTTCTTTTGATCTGAGTAGAGCCTCAGATCTTGAAAGGGAAGCGCAGATGTATTTCTGAAGCATACCCAAATCCAGGCATATTTAAGGGCAGAATGGGGATAACCGACCCAAGAAATAGCCCTTTGTATAATCACCAGTGTGCCATCTGCAAGCTCCAAACTCACACATTTTTCATGATGAGCTGGAGGGAAGGAAGAAAAAAAAAATGGGATTAAAAAAAAAAAAGAGAGAAAGATCATGTTAAAAAAAAAGCAGCTCTGTTCCAAAAGATACACAAACTGCTGCAGAATCCTGCCTGCCCCTTCTGCAGCAAAGCCCAAGGGAAGCTGCTGATGAGTCAACAGCCAGCCTGCGTCGCCGACCGAGCAGAGGAAGTCCAATCCCAACACTCGAGAACAAAGTGTGCTGGTTCATAGAGTACATGCTGAGAACGAAGCCTCGGGAAGCCCTCCCAGGGCTGGAAGCAACGCTGCCGCAGGGATACAGCCTGGACACCATCCAGGGCTCCCGCCGCACACCAGGGAAGACGGAGAGGTGAAGTCCAAGCATTGCTGGGACATTCGCATCGTGCCATCCCGCTGCCGTCCAGCCTGGCCACAGCTCCTCAGTGCTACCACGCTCCCATGCAACAGATTTTGCTCCCAGCATTATCTTCTCCCTTTGATGGAATCGCTCCCTCTCTGTTCTGGATGCAGCATCCAGCTCCAATGGGATAAACCAAGGTGCCTACTCACTGGGAGCAGAAGGGACGACGGGCAGGGATATGCCCCAGGCCTATACATGTTACTGGTGCACCAGTTCCTTCTCCCCATCCCAGTACTCCAAGACTGCACCCCACAAGTGGACCCACTCCTCTTGCTCCCTTCTGCCATGATGCTGGTATTGCACAACCATGACACAAACATCCCTGACAACAACTCTGCACCCTCTCAAAGAACTGCTGGACCTCCTGGAGATGTCTGGGCACCTCTGGAGTCCACTAAAGAGCAACACAGCTCAAAGGAGATGAACAGTGGGCAGCTCCACGTTGCGATCCAGGCTCAGCATCACCACACCAGCTTGACACACAGGGCAGCAGGGAGCATCTTTACCTGTGCGTGGCCATTGGAGGAGAAGGACCAGAGGGGACCCAGGACAGGACAGTGGCACAAACACCGTGCCAACGTGGCAGACGGCATCTGCGCTGGTGCCACTGCCATCGCCGAGCTGGTACTCGCAGAGGTTGTGCCTTCCTGTTGCCACAGCACTTTCTGTTTTCTGTTAAAACAGGGCCACAGCGACGATGCAAGTATAGATCTGCAACGCCAAGAATATCTGGGAAGCCTGCCAGCAAGAAGCAGCCTTCCTGCTCGTCCTCCCGCTGTGTGCAAATTCACAGGAAACAGAATCTACAGCACATACTAATGTGGCTTAATGTGAGATCCAAGAGCCACCTCTAGATCCTGCCTGCAGCCCCATCAGCCTGGGGAAAGAGCCGCATGCCAAAAACGTTAAATCATTAAATAAAGGAGGAATTAAAGCCTGTACAGGTGCATAAAATCCCACATAGGTGCCACTGCTTTATGGAGTGATGCTCTGCTGAGCAAGCTGAATGCAGCACTATGCATGGCACTGGCATTGATACCTATGGGTATGGATGAGCCCAGGACAGGTCCCTGTACATCCACTCTGCAAAAAAGGCTTCACAGCCTCCTACAAGCACCCGTGGCAAACCAGCAAGGTCCACTTTCCTCTTGGGTGTATCAATCACGGTGTGACTTGGGGAAGACAAAGCTCATCTAAAGCTTCTCCTTCCCTTTTCCAGCAGGAGTGGTACCCACAGCCCCGATGCTCCAGAACTGTTGTGACAACTCTTCCCATTACTTTGCCATGCTTAATGCTTACACTCGAGCCATGCTGAGATGGTCCAACATCACATCCAGCACCCAGATGTGCCCCACACCAGACTGGGAGCTTGTACCTGGCTCTACCCTTGACTCATGAGGGAAATCTCTGTGCCTCAGTTTATCCAACTGTAAAATAACTCACAAGGGGGCTGTCAGGCTCATCTCTGGATCTGGAAAGCCACTGGAGATCTTTCAGCTACGGGCTCTAGCAGAGGCAGGATGTCATCATTGGGATGTAGTGGCATCATCACTGGGATGTAGTGGCATCACCACCTGCATCCCAGGGTGGGTGATGTACAGGAGATGCACAGGCAGAGGATGCCAGCTTGCTGCTCCCTGCCTCTCCAGAGGGAAACTCGCTTCGACTCCTCATTCCCCTGCTCTCATCTGACTGCAAACAGCTTTTCTCGCTACACTGGAGCCCGACAGGCTCTGGGCAATTCTCAGACCTGTTACTACACAAAATAAAACCCTTTTCAGCAGCGATGAGCCAGAAACGATTGTGGAGAGGAAGCAGCTGATCTCCTGCGCTGCCTGATCACCCTGGCATGCGGGTGGCCACCAGCAGCATCCGTGCCTCGCGGGACACGGAGCCAAGAGATGCTGCACCTCTTCCCCCACCGCTTTCCTCACAACTGCACTGCGATTTGTGCTAACCTAGAAAGGACCCTCGAGTTTAAGGTGGCTCTTGGTGGAGGCATTTCGAGATGATGCTTTCCCGGGAAAGCATTCCTTAAAATGCAGCTCTTTCCTCCTGCCTCACCCCCAGCTTATGACATTTTAGAGCTCAAGCAAAAGAAAATGCTTCAAAAAAAATCTCATTTTCAGCTTTGGAGGCACAAAACCTTGAGGCAGGGTGCGGGTAGAAGAGCTGGTTTCCAAGTGCTCAGGTGGGAGATGAAAAGAGCAGCAGTGGCTGCATGAGGCACCTTTCGGAGAGCGAGATCCATCTCCAGAGTGGGAAGAGACTCTTACACCCTCCATGGCAAAATCTGCTTGCTGCCAATCACCCAGCCCAGGAACCAGTCCCCTGGGGTCGCAGGATGATGGGCTCAGTATGATTGTGCAGGCAGTGCTTGCCGGCTCTCCAGCTCCCGGGGGGGCTCTTGTGGCTTCTCCCTGCCTGATTCCCTCTAGGAATTTAACATGGAAATGGCTGTCACGAGTGACAACATGAGGAGTGGATTGCCACGGGCATCCATCCCCTGCTTCCACAAAGGGCAGCATATTCTGTCACGCCCCCGTGTTACACCTTTGAGATGGGGGGAAGCAAAATGCTGCCCTGATAGCGAGGAAGGCGCTCCACATTTCCCAGTCTGGGATGTTTTTCAGCAGAGAAAGGAATCTGGATTGCCCATATGTGACACAGGGAGGATCCGTCGGGTTTATGTGACATATTTTGAGCAGGGAAAAAGGAAAGTTTGGAAGCAAAGGGGGGAATCTGGTGCAGAGGTGTGGGGCAGCGAAAGCAGCAGCTCGGGTGGGACCAGCAAAGGTACCTGCTCACTGCTGCTGGGATGGAGACAGGGGTAAATTAAAGCAATTAAACCAGGGAGGTAAACGGAGTTGTAAGGCCTTTTCAGGCTGCTCTCTTCAGGCAGATGAAATATAGTCATCTCTTGTGAAAGAATACTTGACATTTCTCCAAAGGAGGGCAAGCTGCAAGAAGGAGTTGTCTAACACTGGATATACAAAAGAGATTGCAGTCTTCATCTGTCCTTGGCAGTCTGAATGCTGCTCTCTTCATCCCCAACTCATATGGGTGACCCAAGTGGGAGCACACTGAGAGCAGGGATGCTATGGAAGGGAGAGCTGCTCACCCTTCTCTTCTGGTGTGCATGTGGAGAGATGCTGTCCTGATTAAAACAAATCTGGCACCGCTTATCCCCCTGGGATGTGCATCATGGCACAAAGCAGGTGCAACCATTAACGCTGCTATAAAATGAGCTCTTCATTCCACTCACATCGCAGCAGTGAAGGTGGAATATCCCAAAGAGGCTTCAGTCCGAGGACAAAGCCCTTCAGGCCATGCTCGCTGTCTTGCCAGCCAAGGGAGATGGTTCAGGCAGATGGGACATGGTGCAGGACAGGCAGATGGAGCAACAAGAGGAAAGCTCTCCAAGGAAGCATGTGGGTAAGCAGCATGATCCCACAGCAGCCCAGGAGGAGCAGCCTGGGATGAGGGGGGCACATCACAACCCAGAGGGGCTGCAGAAATCCACCTGAGCTATGGAGCCACTAACGAATATCTTTGGGAGGTCACAGAGAACAGGTCACATTTCAGAAGATCAGAAGATGACACTCAGTATCTGCCTGCAAGAATAAAACTCAGGGAAAACCACTGAAACACACAACCTACGTGAACGCAGACAGAAAGTAACAGGGGATAAGAACCATCTGACATGGGATGGGACCTCTGCGGTGGGTGGATAGAAGAGGAGCAGATGGGACCCGTCTTGGCTTAGCAAGGCTCCAACACTACCAATCAGAAGATGCTCCCGGTGTCCGTGGGCTGTGCTGACACCTCTCGCAGGGCCAGGCTTCCTCATGCAGACATGGGTGCTCTTGCTCAGTCTGCTGAGTTTAACTTCAGGGGAAGTCACAAACTCTTTGGAGAGCAAGGCTTGAACTCAAAAAGGTGTTGAGGAATGGAAGAAAAAGCTGGAAGTATTGCAAGAGGCAATTCATCAAAGATTATGGCACAGTGCCGAGCTTGAGAATAAGCCAATGAGCAAAATAACCCCAAGTATTAGTAAATTCTTCAGAGGATGACCTGATGGTGGAAGTGAAACCCAAGTTCAAGGTGAATGGGCAGCATCAGGCTGTGGTGGGGTGTCTGATGTCCCCTCCAAAGCCTGTGGGCATGTCCCTGTGGTGACATGGGTGAGACCAGGGAAAGATGGAAGATGATGACACAACTCCAGAAAACACCACCTTTGATGGAAGCTTAAAATAAATGCATCTGCTTAGTTTAGAGGAGAGAAGACAGAGAGGAGACATGCCAGCAGCCCAAAAACATGTGAAAGACACTGGGAAAGGGCTGGTGCTAGAATGGGACAGAGTGGGATGGCGATGTGGGAGGGGTGACCTGCACCAGCATCGCTTTAGGAGCATCCCTGTGTGGGAACATGCAGCACTGTGAAAGCTTCCCCAGGATCCCCAAAACCAAGGGCTTGGGGAAAAGCTGAGGATCACATCTACAGCCTGCCCTGAACCCCGGCTCAGAGGTCTGGGATGCAAAACGCACCCGATGGAGCCTGGGAAGCAGCGCCCGCAGCAGCCCGCAGGTCAGGCTGCCTTCCCATGGGCACCACCAGCCCCAGCAGCACCAAGCTATCACTTTTCAGCTGGAAATAGCACTGGCACAAGGCCTCAGCTGGGGAGCAGAGCACTGAGGAGTCCAGACTGCGGTCAGCTATCAAAGACAGCTAAAAAAAGATATTCCACACACAGGAGGTTTTTTCCCTCTCTTTTTTTTCTTTTTTTTTTTTTTTTTGGTTGGGTTTTTTTTTTTTTTGGGCTTTTTTTTTTTCTTCCCAAGGATTAAATCAACTCAACAGCCCCCTTTACAACTTCCCTTTTGATGTGTTCAGCCTCATTAAAGTTTCATTTCTCTCTCTGTTTTCCCCGGGGGAGGAAGGGGAGCGTACACAAAAGTTTACTTCAGCAGCGGGGTCGGCAGCTGCAGGAGCAGCTGCTGTTGCTGTGGGACAAGCGGAGCCTCCACCAGCTTTGCCCAAGCCCCTCGGCAAAGCTCGTCCCCCCACAGCCACCCCGCTCCCACGGGCAGCCCCAGCATCACGATGCTGTTGGCAGTGTTTCTGCACGATGCGCACCCGGGGTCACACACCATGGAGGGAACACGGGAGCTGCAAAGCTCCTGCGAACCCTGCGAGCATTGCAGTCTGACCCTGTGAGTTTTAGGGTCTGACCCTGCCAGTTTTGGGGTCCTTTCCCAACCTGCCTGCTTCCCTCCTCCACTGGCAGCACCAGCCTTTCCCCCGCGCTTCACCCATCACCCTGGGATATTCCCACACACACAGCGAATGGGTAGCAGCTCCCCCACGTCTCTTCTTTTTTAGCCCAAGCAGCTGTTTAAGTGTCTATTTTAAAGCCGAGTTCCCTATTTTAAAATAGCTAATGAGACACCGATCTAGGCCGATAGACGTCGTCACTACGAGGTCTGGGAGATGCTTCTCTATTTGCTGGGTTGCTTCTCCCAAGCCCTACACCTCACATGCCCACCACATTTCCACAAACAGCTTACATGGTGAAGAGGGAAGGTTTTAATCCAAGGCCCAGCTGTTGCACCCCTGCCATGAAACAGCAGCAGAGCCATGTGCTTCTAGACCGAGATGCATCAACCAGCCAAGGAGAAGTGGTTCTGGGTGATTTTCTGTTGGTAGGTTTTTATCCTCCCTTTGATTTTATCAGGTATTTCTAAAACTTCCCCAATGAAGAGCAAACAAGGAGCTGGTCACCTGGCACAGCAACTTGGTGGTGCCAGGCACACATGAGAGGGACTTCCAGAAAGCAAATGCCAAGGCAAGCTGTGGCAGGAAGTCTCCTGCATCCCGGTGCAAGCCCAGGATCCCATGCATCCCCTTTACATGCACTCCAATACGGTGTACATCCCACCAAGGCAGAGAGGACCCCATGGAGGGGACCAGGCAGAGGCGACCCCACTCACTTACCTGACTACAGGCTCAGGAATGGCCTCAGCACTCGCTGGCACCTGGACACCCTTCTCCCACTCCTGCCTCCAGGGATCGGCCAGGACATAGTACTCATCGGGGCTCAGCTGGAAGGAGTCAGGGATCTTCATGGCTGTTATCAGATCCGTACGGAAAACCTGCATCGGAATAAAGAAAAGGTCCAACAGGCAGAGTGAAGGGGTCTGGCAGGTGCAAGCTTGCCTGAGACACAGACTGAACATTACTATGAAACTGAAGAAACAAGAGGCTGCTTTCTCTTAGGGGATCAATGTTTTCAACATAGGCACAAGAGTATCTACTCCAAATGGCAAGGGATGTACAGCAACTGGGCTTCTCCACATCAGCCTTACCGGGGAAATGATGTTCTTGATGTGAATGAAGCTGTGGGAAATGCAGAGCCACCTCATTACCCTGAGTACCTTCATGTCCTCATCATGTCACCTCACTGTCCCCAGCACCTTCATGACCCCATCATGTCACCTCACTGCCCTGAGCAGGGACAGCCAAAAGCTGCAGGTACCCCATCAGGGCTCAACTGCTCCAGTGGTCATTGCACACCAAGGATCACAAGGCAAAATACAGCCAGATGGGGTTATGCTACAGTTGGAAAATACCCACTAAAAGGTGATCTAGGTGCCTGCTTACACAACCATAGCCAAACACTCAGATATTTCCTGACCCAACAAACCTCCCGTGACAACGAACACTGGCCCCCTCCTCTATGAAATCCTCCAGCCCCTCGGACAGTGAATGGGCTTGTTCTCCATCTCAGTTCTGGCCCTGCAGAGTCTTCTCCCAATATACTCCAATAAAAAACTCATTCCAAAAATATCCCTCACAGTAAATAAGATTTTCCTTCCAGAGGATTGCCTGACAGCAACGACTCGAGCAATCCTGCCTCTTGCAGCATAAAAATAAATTGTAAATGAAAATGGATGATTTCTTCCTCTCTACCATCTGCTATTAGCTGAGATAATAACCACCAGTGCCAGCAATCATGCCTGGACACCAGCTCGCTCTATCTACCCCCATCCCTGCTTCTTCTGCATTAACCTTCTGCGGGGCTGGGATGGATCAGGCGTTTTCTTCAGACACTGTTCAATTCTCAGACTCTATTCTCCCACTGAGTATTGCTTTGTCAGAACCACAGTAAATGATAAAATACGGCTTTACACCTTTGATACGAAGATAACATGCTTTGGAAAGAACTTGGGAAACCAAATCAGCTGAGATATAGGAAACTAGACTTTAACTAAGACCACTGAGACCAGTATTTAGGTCAGTTTATTTAATCCTCAGAGTCTCAGCTGCTAACCCAATTAGAGTTAAATATAATGCATAAACAACCTTTTCCATGTTGGGACCTTTGAATTTTACTGGTACCTTCCTCCTGATGCATCTGCTTGGAGATATTTTTGTCTACATAAACCTGATCTGAGTTGGCCAGACACAGCCTCAGCGCATCCTTCAACAAACATAATTAACAGCCTACATATTACAGTCAGAATTAGGCTCAGCTTGAGAAAGATCAGGGTCCTTTAAGTCTCTCTGTGCTACAAACGCGTGGTTCCAGACACCACAGTAACCTTTTAATACGCTGCCAGTGTGACAACTTTAAAAAAAATGATAAAATATTAAGACAGACGTTAATTAAACATGAGAAGGGATATGTGAGATATCACAGTCCTTCCAGGGCTGCGTGGCTGCAGAGCAAAACAAGCAAAGTAACCCCACTGTGGCTTGGTTCTTAAAACACAGTGTAGGAATACCCCTTGCTCTTGGCACCCCTGCACTGACCTGGGTCACAACTCAGGCAAACAGCATCTCCACTGCCCAGTTTTGGTGCCCATCTCCAATGAGGACAATGCAAACCCAAGCGAGTCTTCTCACATCTGACTGCTCTGCTTTGATGGATGAGATGCTCCCCCATTTCTGGATCACAAGTGGCTGAGGGCAGCATCGGGGACGGTGCCACCTCCCTGCTCCAGCCACCAGCACCAGGTCAGGATGATGCACCACTTCTATACTGCTCCATTTGCCAAATGGTTACAGAAAACACTGTTTTGGAGACACTCACCCTTGGGATCTCTGGGCAAATCCAGGTAGGAATGGCTTCCAAAAGTGCTGGGCACCCAATAGTTTTCAAAACTCCCCAGACTGGACCCTGCTGACATCTAAGTGCCCTGCACCTCCCTTACTGCCAACTCGATCACCTCCTGAGGACACCACCTTCAATGCCGCGGGGTGCAGGAGCATTGCATCACTCCTTCATGGCACGCAAACACACAATTCCTCCAGGAACCTGCCTGGCATGGTGCTGGCAGCCAGGCAGGGCCCTGCAGGCAGCGCAGGGCAGGCAGCAGGCATGCTCATGCTGCTGCTGCAGGCACACGACCTGGCAGCCAGCACAGGAGCAGTGATGGGGGATGTGGGCCTGCCCTTTCCAGGGTAACCAGCCCTCAGGAAGGTCCAGCCAGGTCAGTAACTTCCCTGGCATCCTCCCTCCCCGGGATGCTGGCACCCACCGCAGCAGTGTCCTTTCCAGAGCCTTACGCCAAACAAGGATCCCCACTTTCTTTTGCAAAGTCAGCACCAGGCAACAGCTTGAGAGGTGATGAGCCCCATCGCTTTGCTATAACACCAGGCGTGGGCAGCCACAGTGGATTTATGTCAATGCCTGGCCATCACCTTCCTCCTACTGATGAAGAGTATCACGGAGGAGCCTGAACCGCATCGTGCAACCAGCCTAAGGAGGAGCTGGTAGAGCTGCTGGGGAGCCTGGTTCCCCCCAGGGCTGCTGCCCACGGGCAGGAAATAAACCAGCTCCATCCGATCCTCGTGTTACAAACGAAACACATTTCGCTTTGCTTACAGCTATTACTTAGGTAACTTCTAGTGCTCTCGGCTGTTTGCTGGGGTCATGGCTTTGGTGGTCCAGGCACGCTGGAGCATCCTGCAGGCAGCTGAGCTGGTCATGCATCCCACGCTTCTCACTACCACTCTGAACCAGCAGGACCAGCCTCACCAATGCTCTGCAACATCCTCAGCAGACGCAAAACCCTCCAGCAAACTGCCAAATGTACCTCACAGCCTCTGCACTGGAAAACACAGCACACAGATCAGCCCGCGGTGTAATTTCTCCCCCCTGCACGGTGCAGATCCCAGGCTCATGTTTTCCTGCATTAAGTCTTCCCCAAACTCATCCCTTCTGGCTTTTCAGCTCACATCGGCGCAGAAGCTTAGTTTTAATTTTAAGCCAAATCAGCGCGATTGTATCTATTTCCCTGAAGATGATAAGCCACATCGCGGGCTGGATTTGCAATCTCACGACTTCATTTATTTAGTTCCTTCTTGGAAAACAGATAAGCTTGCCCATCCAAAGGCAGTGTGCGCGCCCGTGCTTTATCACAGCGACGCCTCTGTCTTTTCATGAAGAACTGGAAATGCTCAAATTATTAACTATCAAAGCAGAACACTTTAGAAACGAGCGAAACGGCACAGAAATTGTAAAGGAAAGCAGATCAGTTGTCTGGAAATCTCCCAACAGCTAATACGCTCAAATTGTAATCTAAATGTCTTTTTGTTTTGAATTGTCTGGGATTAGGGTTGGGAAAAGACTCAATTATTCTACTCAAACTCTTCTGAATTATTTATGAAAAGCAAATAAAGGATAAATTGGGCACTGATGAACCGAGGACCTGGCGGTGAAGAGGAAGTTGGGTACCAGAAAACAAGCAATTTTCCCTCAATAGAGTGTTTACTGTTTCTCCCCGGCCGCAGGAGCTGACAAATTGTCTCGGCTGCCCTGCTCCCCCCTGCAGCCCTGGCCAGGCTCTGGCCTCCCCTTCCAGCCCAGCACTGGATCCGGTTTATTGCCTATCGATCTGTGGCAACAGCGAAGGCCAAACCGAGACGTTCCCTTTATTACCTCTGCTTGCTCAGGAACCTCAGGCAGGATTCAGTGATGCTCAGAGATGCATCACGCCGATGCCCAGGGGCCAGCCTCGCCCTTTGCTAGCATCAGCTCTAAAGATGGGGAAAAAGAAGTGAAATTGCAATATCCCGATATGCCTTCATACTGCTCCCTGGACCAAAGAACTACCGGGCAGCCGCGGACCTGAGCTCACCCCTCCTCTCCCAGCACCACCACTGCCACCACAGCCTGGTCCTGCAAACCCAACTGCTCTGGGTCAGCTTCATTTCTAGGGTCTGCGAGCCTTCAAGCCTTGGCACTCACATCTCACCAGCCAGGCAAGCCTGTATTATGGATCTCTATCTCCCCATCCTTTCATCCCACCAGTTTGCGGTGCTGGAGTGACTGCCCCTCCAGAACAGCCAGTCCCAGAGGTCCAGGAATGTGAAAAGTCACTGGGACACCAAAGCCATCACATTCCACAATGATACATCAGTATTTCCTGTTACTTCTGTAATTTGCTGTTGTGAAGCAAAAGCTTTATCGATTTTACCCCAAATAAAAAAAAAATCCCTCCAAGCTAATTAAATGTAACACATCTCCCAGTTTTCACATCCTAATGCTTTACTTGGATCCAGCCTGGTGTGGGAAGGATGCTCCTGTGGTTATGGCAAAGATCTGCAAGGCAGGGGTTGGATTTAGCCCCTCCCTGAGCCACACACCCCTCACTCAGCCGCTCCACCTCACTGAGGACCTGCAGCTTCACCCACCAGGCACAGCCGTTCCCTGCATCCCGAGATGTCTGTGGGGCACCTCCATGAGCTCTTGATGGACCAACATCTATTTGTCCTGTGCATGGACAATCTCAGAGAGAAACACCTACCCCTGGGAGGAGATGCCATGGCACACAGTGTCTCACTACGATGGGAAGGGCAATGGACACACCACGAGCCATCACAAACGATACGCTCCCATCCCTCCCTTAGCAAAGGACTCCCAGGCTGTGCAGCTTTGCAGCACCATTCCTCCCGCTGTGTCTCTCCTCACAGCCAAGCAGCCCCTCTCTGTACTTCTCCACCACCTTTCTGTGCAATCCTCATATTGATTTCCAGGTTCTCTGACTCACTCACAATCCCTTCTAATAGAGTGGCCCGTCAATCTCACCACCATTCAGCTCTCACTTTATGTGCTCTGTCAAGATCTCAGCTTTTCAAGTGGCTGCACCATCGGTCTGAGCCTGCCAGTTATTCCCTTAACTCCAAATACCAACCCGAAAACACCAAATTGAGATCCTGTAGCAAAGACTTTCCACTCATACGAAACCAGCGCCTGGGCTGGAGCCAAAGAGCCGTATCTGTTTTGGGCTTTAACTCGAAACGAGAAGAAACACTCATCTAGCACTGGTTTTAATTAGCTTTGGAAGCAGCAGCCAGCCCAGGGACCGCCGTGCAGGATCCAGCACGGATGAGCGCACCCAGTGGGGCGGCACGACCTCGGCAGCACCCAACACGGGTGCTCAGCCGGGGCCGCCGGCTCCAGGCGCCTGCTGCACACCAGCCCCGGTGAAAACTGGCTCCGAAGGCAGCAGGAGGCTCAGCCAGACACAGATGGGCTCCAGCAGGGCAGGTCCCCCTGCACAGGGCTTGCTGAGCCGGCAGCAATTGCGTTACACGTTTCCCCCTGCACTCAGCTGACCTTGGAGCTTTCAGACCTTCCTCTTGGGGCAGAAGGATGAGCTCCAACCCTTCTCCCATTCCCAGCACGGGATGCAATTCTTTTAATATGCAATAACATCTATATCCCTGAGAGTTTTAGGATAAAACACACTTTTCCAAAGCACTCCACTCTGCAAAGCACTGGTTTCAAATGTAAGAGAAATGAAGCCCATCGTTCAAAATCAAGTGCATGGTGGAAAGCACAGTGTGCTCATGAGGAAGAGGAGGAACAGGAGAGGTGTTGACCACAGCCTGCAACCCAAATCTCACATTTGAATCTATTCCCTCCTATAACCCAACAAATCAGCAATCCTCACCCAATGCCCTCGCATCTGCAGTGCCACATGGGATCTCACATGGACCACCTCTCTGTAGCAAGACTGGCAGCAGCACGTCACCACATAAAGGATGCAGGAGTGCTTTCTGACACCAAGATAACAGGTTTTCCTTAGGTTTTGGTTCTACATTCTTCTCCCAAGGCAGCTGAGCCCTGTGTACCCCACAACCAAAATCCCCTTCCTCCATCCACAGAAGGACCAGGGGTGCCTCCGGCTGCCTCATCTGCAGGGCTCCCTCTTCGTTTCCAGCCACTGCTATTAGCCCTTCACTCTCTCAAGCATAAAATTGTTTGCTGTAGCTCATGAGTCACAAGGATTTTTAGAGAAAGAGAAAACAACGGGAACAATGGGAGCCCTGGGAATAGTTTTTGGTTGTACAAACTATCTTCCTATCAGCTTGAGCCGGCACCTCTGCGGGTGCAGCCCTCAGCTGGCCAGCCCTGCTCCCCTCCAGCCCTATTTCCCTGCCATCCTATTACATTTTTCCAGCCCTTTCCAAGATGAGATGAGCAGTGATATTCAGCAGCAAGGCTCTGAAGCACAGCAATGCCTGGTGTGTGTAAGCAGTGATACTATCTGCCTGTGGGGGAAAAAATACTTACTCTCATGTTCATTTGGGAGCCAGCCTGCTATCTCTTCATCTAGTCTTGTTTCCTCTCGAAATGCTGAATGTTAAAGATTCAATGAACAACAGAATTTAAAATAGGAACAAGAGGCATTTTTGTCTGGCCCTTCTCAGCATTCAGAAGACAATGGTATTAATCTGTTATTCCCATGTCAGCTCGGGAAAAGTGACAAAGCCACTGCAGTCAAATCTTTCAACAGAGACAGATTTACGCCTCATCCAGCCCAGTAAAAGCACGTCCAGTCTTGCTTGGCCATACTCATAAAATCCCTTCTTCAAGCATGGAAAGCCCAGGGACTAAATTCACATTGCACTGGGCCATTATACACCTATTGCAGGGGGAAAAACAAGATCTAATGCACTAAGAGTTACCTTTTAGAAGATTTTAGAAGGAAAACAAGGAGGATATTTGTTAAAAGGGTTAAATCCTTGTAAAGAGATACAAAAAGGCATCTTTCAAAACACGGAAGTAGTATCTAAACAAGGCAAGCAGAAAATAATGTAAATTGTATAAATCTGTGGTTTCCCCTTCATCTTGAACCCTGCCTGCAGCTGTGGTCCCCTCACTTCCACAAGGTCTGGAGCAAAGGAGAAGGGTGATGCGGATGTCCGGTGAGAGGAGCAGCACCCATTGAGGAGAGCTGAGACCATGCAGGGCTCTGCAGCTCAGAACAGGGATGGCTGCAGGGCTGTCAGGCAGGTGGTTTGCACAAAAAGCAGGGTTCTTTTCCTCCCCACTATATATTCTATCAGTGCAACTCACTGCAGGGTAGTGGTTTGCATCCCAAGTAGTTGAGGAGCTCAGGACTGACACCCCGGCTAAGGCACTCATTCAGAGGCAGCATGTGAGGGAGTCCCTGGGCTGCTGATGGCTGGGAGCTGGCAGATAGAACCGGCAGCTATCACTACACACTGCCCTTGTTCTTATATTCTCTCCTTAGACACTGACAACTGTTCCCTGTCAGGAACAGGAGAGAGGGCTTGATGACTGCAGCCTAACCAGCGAGGCTTGTGCTCATATCCCCAGCAGCCCTATAGCCGGGGGCAGGATCACACTAATGCGCCACTAGAAGAAGCAGAAATCCACACTTCAGGCACGTCTTATTCCCTGCTGCAGATTCAGCATCCAAGACAGGGAGGACCTGAGTGAGCATCCCCCTCCCTCCAGATCCTGGGGCAAGGAGCACAACCAGCATCTTCTCACTGGGCTCCTTGGCCAGCAGCACCCAGGGATGGGTACCAACCACCATACTCCATTTGAGGCCAGGTTCCGAGACAAACAAGCTCTAATGGGATTAATTAAAATGACCAGATTGGTAGACTACTAACAATGCAGATGCAAGAAGCTGCTGGCAACTGCCCACATCCATCCTCTGCCTACAGGCAGGGCAGCAGAGCCGTGCCCATGCCTGGGGCACCATTGGCATTGCATTGGAGCTCAGCCCTGAGGTTTCTGCTGCCCAGGCTTGGGGCAGGAGAGGATAAGTGCCACCTCTGCAAGGGAGGCAGCCGGGACAGAGGCCTGGTGCCTGGGACGCATCAGGAAAGAGCCTGGGCAGAGCCCCGTGACAGGCACAGATAAATATAATCGCCCTCCCTGGCAATGGCCCCCTTGGCGGATGTTTACAAACAGCTCAGTACTTTTCCATGTTAAGAAGCTTGTTTTTCCAGATGCCTTGTATCGGGTGGTTTTTAATGTGTATAGTTAATCCCTTCTCACAGAGTCTTTCATAATAAACATCACCCCCTGACCTGGCTAATAACTATGTAACACTAATGCTTTTGAGTTGTTTTATCTCCTGCTCGGGTTGGCAGGGGGAATGCAGCCAGCAGCTTGCAGAGGAACAGGGACACGACTTTGAGAGCGACAGGCGAGCTTCGAAGCTACACACACACACAAACTCCTGCTCCTCCAGCCCATCTTCCAGCATCATCACCCCTCGGGATGTCCCGAGACCCTCCGTGCCTGGACAGCAGCTCAGCTCTTGATAAAGCTGCAATTCATGTGTAAACCTGCAGTTTGAGTTATGGTTTGAAAGGCTTGTCCAGCCGAAAACGTCTGGGGCAGAGTGCCCCAGGAGGGGTTCAACATCTAATACATTATCACGCTCTCCCTGTTACCCTCCTGTGGCTTCCATCCTCAGTGGAGAGCAAAGAGAAAGGTAGTTCGCTATTTCATGTGAAGCAGTTTGACAGTGGTGGGGTTTATGCTTTACACTTCTCAGTACGTGCTCCAGCAGGACACAATGCCCATCCCAGACTGTGCCTGAAATGCTTCAGGGCTTCTGCGAGCAATCCCCTGGGAGATGCCAAACCCTGCGGGTTTCACAGGCGACAGACAGTGGATCCCGCACTTGGACCAGGCAGGTTCATGGGTGCTCATGGCGAGAAATGTTGGGTGACTCCAGAAAAACTGTGGAAGATGCTGTCATAAAAGAAATCCATAAACCAGCTCTCCCTGGGGTGACCTCCAAACCATTACCATGTGTTGCTACTGGTCTTAGACCTGCCGTGCAGGGCAATCCCACTTCCAACCCTATGGACGTGCTCTCCTGACCTCTGGGTTTCACCTGGAGCTGAATTCAGGCAGAGCCGGATGCCAGCGGCCACAGGGGAGATGCAGAGTAAGGGGAGGCCAGCTGAGACCTGTACTGCTCCCATCTGCTCAGGTTCCCACCACACTCTCGTAAAAGATGGTTTCTCAGCTTGAGCATCCTGGCGAAACTCCAGCTTGAGTAATTACTCACGGCCTCCCCAAATTCCCCTGGAGTCTCAGTTCAGATACGCCACCGAGGTTCACTTTCTGTCCCAACTGTTGCTAAGCTGGGCACTGTTAAGCTTTTGCTTCACTTTATTTGTTCCAGAGCTACATTTCACTGAGAACTATCCTCGGGGTATAACAGAGCATGAAGCAGAGAGATAAGCCTGTCCTCTGCAGGCTCCCCATCTGATGTCTCGCCGGGTGCTGCGGACTAAGATCTACTTTTCACTCCAGCTGTTGTAGAGGAGCAAAACTTGGATCTGGGTCTGACCATCTCTCATCAAGTGCAGAAGCATTTTCACTTGGGAGTCTTGGGACTTCTATCCAGTAACTTCATTAGCAGACAGGTAAACTGTGGGTGTCACGAGTCACATCCCCTCTCACATGTAACCAGGTCTAATGCCGAGCATCTCTGCAGGACCCCTGAGGACACCTACATGTCTGATGCCTGTACAGAGGCATCAGGCACAGAGAGGGGGCAACAGTGTCCCAGGAGGAGCTGCCCTAAATGCTTCTCTTTTTCAATGGGGATTCAGCTCACAGATTACACCCCTCACCCATTTCAAGAGACACATCTATAACCAAAAAATGGCATTACCAGCCCTAATGCACAACTTTCCGACAGCCTTGTAAGCAGCCAGTGACATCTGCACCCTGGTTCTTTGTTCTCTGGAGCGTTTCCAACTACCTCAGCTGGTAATAACAGCTTTTCAGCTCCTCTCTTTATCCAAAGCACAAACAACTTGGACTTTTAAAGTCTCTGTCCACCGCCAACACGTTAGATGTACCAATGAAAATGTGTCAGAATGGCAAGAGCCAAGTGCAGCTGTGATTCATGCAGTGACCACAGGAAAACCTCAAAATCTCTACTCAGCATGATGCAAAGGGAGGATGTTAGAGAGGTTTGTGCTTAGCCACAGCCTCAGGAGAGGCGTTACGTGGGGGCCTGGGATGGAGTTTACAGCCTGTGAGCAGGCATGAGCCATGCCAGCCTCACCTGCTTCTAAACATAGCTCTGTTTGACTCCAGACCCCGGTCCAGAGGGAAGGGAATGCGAGAACAATGTCCCTCTGGCTTTGCTCACACTGCTCTTGAAAGGAAGGTGACCACCACTAAACATTGCAGTTGCTACAACAGCAGCTCATGCCTGGTATAGTTTCCATGTCTAGTGGAAATGTATCCGAGGCACGCAAGGGAAAACAGGGCACAGCATCACCCCTTCCAGCATGGTCCTTGGGAAACATAGTTCCTCTGACCTGGTTGCAGGCCCTGCACTGCAGAGCTGGAAAGGGCAACCAGGGCAATGCCCCAGGGTGGGCAGCACTGCCCTGTGCCGGCCAGGAGTGAGGGAAAACCCTGCAGCAAGGTCAGGCACCAATGGCTTCAGCTCAATGCCCTTGAGCCCCGTGATAAGAGGAAACCAACACAACATGATCTGCAACTCAGCTGTGCCGTGTCTCATTTCACAGCTCTGTACCTCCCACTTATTCATGGGAGGAGCGCTGTGCCACTGAGCCACCCTTCCTGGCATCAGTGCTATGACCTGAGCTATTAATGAAAGGGCATCCAGGAGGGCACCAAACTAAGGAACCTCAGCATGTAGCTACACCAGCAGCGCAGGACCTCCCAATTCCACCAAGCTCAAGCTCTCCCCACTTGCATCAACAGGGATGGAGTGGGCACAAGAACCCCTCACGTTCCATCAGAGATGCCTGCAGGATACCTCTGCCTGCTCCCTCCCAGCAGAGCCAAGCACAAGGCTGAGGCCAAAGCACTGCTGGCTCTGGAGGATGTCCTGTCCTGGTACCCACCACCCACAGCCAGCTGTGGGCACAGCGGTTGCCACCACATCTGGGCAAGCACAGCCCTGGGGAAGAACTCTCCTTTGGCAAAAGCCCACGTACCTCAGAGGGCTTCTTCTCCTTCTGCCGTGACCAGGGGGATTTGGTATTTGGAATTTTGGAGCATCTGGAGGCGGACGTCGTGTGACCTGCAACAAGGAAACAGAGACAGGTTACCTGGAAAATAGATCCATTTTATTCCGTATCTTTGTCCCCAGCCCCACTGCCACCACTACAGCCTCAACCAAGGCTTTGGGTCAACACTAAGAGGCAATAATACCTTCACATGGCGTTATTTTTGTGTACATCCCAGGGTACTTCACCAAAAGAGATTAACATCACTTTCCTGCTGCTATAGATGACTGAAACAGAGGCTTCTGGAATGCAAACATCAGAAATGAGAAACCTAGAGACATAAGGAAGAATGGCTTCTAAGAGGGAATGAGCTAGGCCTCATTCCTGAAATCTGCTGGGATCAGGAATTAAGGAGGTAAGGCTAGAAGTTTTCTAACAAGGATGCTTAAAGACAAGCACCTGAACTGCCCAAGGACTTCAGACCCCATGGGCAAAAATACTGCCCAAATTGGGTAGGACTAATCTTTTCCATGCCTGTTCAGCATCTGGTGAGAACCATGCAACAGGACACACCAAGCAAATGCACTTTACACTTTTCAGCATTTGCTCTGGGATTTGGGATTTCTTTCTTTGTTTCCAACCCATGTGTGTTACTATCACTAAAAAAACCCAAAACTTATTTTGTAATAATAAACTAATAATTGGAATCTTTTTATAATGATAATGCCAGCTGGATCTTCTGTAGAGCAGGAGCCCTCCAGATTCCACTATATAAAAACATTTTCGTGAGGGTGCAACAAATTAACTATCAATAGGTCTATTTAACACCGATTTTATCCTTGGATGGCTGAACAGGAGGAAACACCACCATGCACACAGCAACTGCCAAACCACATGGAGCCATGCACACAAGGGCTTCAGCTCTGCCCAGAGGCTGAGCTGTCCCGAGGGACTAGGGCTGTCCCTGATGCAGCATCACCACGGTGGGAAATGTCCCTTCCTCTGCCAGCTCAGGTAATTGAGTCCCTCATGAGCCCAGCTCTATCTTACGTGCCTATTTCTGCTTGCAGGGGAGAGGCACTAGTTCACCCTGCACTCTTTGCTTCACAAATCTGCTTTCTCGTACTCCATAAAACGAAGCCCAGACCTGATGGCACCAGTCATCCCCAAAGGACAGCTGGTTTTCTGACTGCAGTGTCAAGCTAGGTATCATTAGTGGGCTCCTCATAAATGCCTTTTTTTAATCATTTCAGTACAAAACAGGACTCCATAGGGAAAGCCCACAGCAGAAGTCCCCAGGCTGCAGCCACTGGGAAATGCCACTGGACTCGGTGAGCTGCTCAAAGCATTGCAGCACCAGATCCACAGCTTATACTAAGAGACTGGGTCACTAATTTCCACCTTGCCCCCTCTTCTCAAGCTACAACACAGTGCTACAACTACATAGACTTAGATAACGTGCCACTACCATCCTTTCCTGGCAGAGGAATAAAGAGGAAGGTCATCACTTTGTTTACAGTTATCCTGCAGGAGAGCATTTGTCAACAGCTTAGATATCACCTGCAGCAGGAATATCCAAGTCCAATAGAGATAAGGCCATGTTGTTTAATACTGTGATTAAAGATGCCTTACTCCCGAAAGGCAGAGCAGCCGGCTAGCACAGCTCGGCTCCGTAAGCCTTTGAGCATGTGGGGATTAGGAGACGGGAAGTTTGGAGCACGGCTTCCAAAACAAACCCTCTTCTGAGATAGAGATGTTTTATTTTACAAGAAGCGAGCGGTGCTGACAGAGCCTGAAGCACTTCCCATAGGCACAGCTCAGCCCCCAGAACCCTCCCCATGGCTCCAGCAGGATGCGGGTCCCCCTCCAGCAGCCAAACAGCAGGTTCCCATCGGCAGCAATGGTGCAAACTCCACTCAGGCTGACAGGTTTTTTGGCTAAAGCTGTGGGAACGGCAGCCAAACCCAGCGAGATCAGCCCTTCCATAACCCCCTGTAATCTCCCCATCATCCTGTTAGGAAAAGGCCCAGAAGTTTTAGTGTCTTTAGCAAAGTCCCTTTCGTTCTCGGATATCCAGCAGCCAGATCCTGTAAAGTGTGGAGAGCAAATTCCCAGCACGGCCCAGATGAAATTACTGTGACATTCGTAAGAAACCAAGAGTAACTAGTGAGAAACTTCGGAGCCCAGACAAGGGATTAGGCTGGTGCCTGGAGGGTACTGAACATGAAGGCACTGCGGTATGCCTGCACTGGGTGAAACCCTGGAATAAGTGGGAGAGGAAAGTGCTCTATTTATAGCCAAAATTCAGCACATGTTTATTGTTGAGCACATGCTTCTGTGCTTTCCTGAATGAGGATGAAGTGAGGTAGATGTTGAAAAGCAAGCGTGGGCTTGCAAGCTCTGCTGGCTTGAACCTCATCCCTTTTCCCACATCACTCTTCAGCTCGCAAGAAGGGAACAAGGTGGCTCCGGTTTTACCCTGACTCCAGTAAAAACTTCCCTTTCCCCCAGTACAGCTTAATCAAGAGCTAACTAGTCTCAGGCTGCAGCAGGAAAGGACAACTTGTCTACAAAGGGTATTTGCTTCGTTAGCAGATTTGCCATTAGCAGCTCTCCCTTGCCCAGGCGCCTCACAGAGGGAGACACTCTCATCAGTTAAGAGGAGCCACAGCGAGGCATTCAAATTGATATCAGGTTGTTGCTGCATCTCTGACAAACCCAGCCCCGCACACAATTCATCGTGCAGAGACTTCCCAGTAAATGCAGTTTCCTCCACTCTTTGCAAAGTAATTATTCAAACGTTTTCCCTGCTGGAGGTGAATCTCTTTCAAAGCCTTGAATTAAAGGTCTTACTGTCAGTGGTGTCTGAGTTATCACTGCTGATCGAGTACTTGCGTCGTTTTTCTTCCATCTGTAACAAAAGAAATTGAACATTATACTTGATGCCCAGGAAACCCATCTCAGCATCAAATTATTGTTATCTCTGAACATCTACACACCGAGTTACCCCAGCACCAGCCAGTACTTACCCCTCACATAGACACCTACTGAGGGGCTTAAAAACAGGAAGAAAACAACCCTCATAGGGCTTTTTTATAAGGGTGTCGATATCTCAACCAGCTTTCCCTGCTCCTAGGAGGTCCAGCGAGTACACTCTGATCACTCAGCTTTGCATGGCAATTTGCCTATGCAGGATTCACAACCAAATGGCTCTCCTGCTCCAAGAGCATCACCACCCAAGGATGCCCCACCAGGGACCATGATGCTGTTGGATGGGACAAAAGACATCCCTGCTGTGAACCACCCATCCAGGCTGCAACTTTGAGAAGTGCACAGATAGAACAGAAACTCTGCGCACTCTCAGTATGTCTGCAGGGGGAAGTCCGAGCATCCCGGAGCCGAAGAGGACCCCTGTGTACAATAAGCCTGGGGTTTTACCCTCTGACTCATCTTCCCACTCAGGCAGCATCTACTTCTAAGACTTCTGGTGTATCTGTCACACAGCCAGCACGCTCTAGCCAAGCCTGAAGAACGCTTCCCATCACCCGGAGCTGCTCTGCCTGCTCCAGTGCAGCCCCGGGGGGTGAGCAAGCGGCTCCTGCACAGCTGCTGTGAGCTCTCCATCCATCTCAGAGATAAACCCATGGCAGTGGGTACCACTGCACTGACTGGGAGGACAGGAGGCTCGTTTTAAGCTTTGCTGGTTTGCTTTGTGACTTTGAACAAGCCACAGAACTGCTTGAAATCAGAGGGTTCTCCTGAACTTGCCCCTCAGGAACTGAGCACTGGGAACTGAAAGTTAAGTACTTTTATCAGTAGGTGCTGGAAAAAGAAAGAAGAAGAAAGAAGGAAGGGGAAAAAGAAAGGAGGAAGGGGGAAAAAAGAAAGAAAGAAGAGATTTTAAACTTCTGAAGACCCCAGTTTATCAGTGTGGCTGGTGGCTGATCAATGTGACCCCAATATGGGGCTTAGGGAGCGCTGGGTGGAAAAGGCTACCCATGGACCAGAGAACTCTCCAAGAGGCTGTGAGCTAAAATACACCCGCAGAAAGCAATGTTAACCTTGTGGAAACCTTCCTAGCAGTTTCTGAGATATTCTGTAAGAATCTAAGGGTGTTGACATGGCACACACACTGCTGCTTCCACAACTGGAAAGTGGGAATGATAATAAAACACTGGGTTTGTGTGGTTGAGTTGCAGCAGGTACTAGCAGCACTCAGAGTGGATAGGAGGCTAGAGCGTGCCATCTCCCCAAACAACAGGAAAAGTTCCACACAAGCATATACAACCTTTGCAATGCCTGTATTTTACAATATATGTGCTGTGTTTTATCACACCATTAAAAGGGATAATACTACAAAGTATCATAAACATTTAGCTATCAGTGTTGTGGTAAGGCATTGCCCTGTCAAAACATGATTTAAAATGTTCCTTAAGAATATGGCAATATCAATACTTTCCCCGAGGGATTCAAGGGGAAACAGATGTTATTAAACCAGCCTTGTTCCAAGTAGCCATCAGATTTCACTTGGGGAAAATGATATTGAAGACAGACCTAACCACAGTTTACTTACTTTTAGTGGGAATTCAACCTGAACCTTCTAAACTGGTTCCTACTGGTTTGAAATGGCAGAGCACAAAGCTGGAGCTATGCTTTTATTGATTCTGGAGTTCCTAGTCACAGAGATTAAATAAACCAAAGTCAATGGGGAAAAGAAACACCTGAGCTGAAGCAAAGAAGTGCGACTGATAGCCAGTGAGATTTCCAGTGCTTCCCATCTTTGCCTTTATAAAGCAAGACAGTGCCGTGGACACCACTCTCCTTCCAAGGGAGGGAAAAAGGTGCATGATTAATGCACAGCACAGCTGTCAGGATGCTGGAACTGGTTTTGGCTCTGATACAGATGTGAGAAGATGCACTGATCATCCCTTTAATTGAGCTTGGTCCCTGCATCCTGCTTCTGCCCTACGCAACATACCGTTACATGCTCCCTATGTAACAGTATGGATTTATATTCACATACAGCAGTGGTTCACACCGCAGGTAAAATAGCAGCTCTGCTTCAGGAAATCATTTTGCCACTGTTTGGCAGGATCCAAGACAGCATCCTCTGAACCAAATTGCATTAAATTGCTCTGAATGAAATCCTGGCTTGAGCAAAGCACAGACATCTCCGAACACAGCAGCACTGAAAAGCAACTGCTGCCTGGGATGGGGATGGCACACAACAGCCTCACAGGCGCTGTGTTCCTGAAGGGAGCAAAATTTGGGGCAAAAACCACAGGGTTCTGCCAATCCCTTTCAAAAAATGGTTAACTTCCAGGCAGTGCTAAGAAGATGCTGTTTTCTGATGGACTCATCTTCCTGAGCAGCGAAATAGTATGGTTCTTAACAGAGGGATTTACTGTAGAAGTAGTAATTGAACCATTTTTCCCCCTGGAGCACAGGGTTATAAAGTCTGATGATGGCTGGATGAGCCGTGGACACCCAGCACAGGGACCCACTTCCACATCCCTCCTGCTCTCAAGTGCTGGAGCTCCAGCCACAACAAGCCTCACACCAAGCTCATAGAAACAATTCACTTGGTGTACATCTAAGCAATTTAAAGTCTCCACAAAACACAGTCTCTGCTCCAAAATTAATCTTCTGTTTACATTAGAAGCTAATTTCACCTTTAAGTGACCCATTCCCTGCATGGCATCATTATTAAAGTCATAAACAAATACCAAAAAAATTTGTAATACTTTGAGAAGGTCACTGTTAGGTCAAACTTGGCCCAAAAAGCAGCTTTTACAGAGCCAGAAACCAAGAGGAAGGTTTCTATGTATGCTTGCTTAGAAAATTCAAACAGAAACAGATGTGGGTTTCTTTATAAACAAATGAACATCCCCCTGAAGTGTCTGCAACTCAAATCCACAGGCAAAGCCCAGCGCTAATGCCTGGAAACCCAAAAACTGCTTGCAAACTAACACATGTTCAGCATCGCCTTTGTTCAAGCTCAGAAAGGCAGATAAATGCTAAACCAAGGAAGATGATGGCCTTCCATCAGTCTAAACAAATGTAAATCACTACTGCCAAGGACAAATTAGAGAGATTTGAGGTGATGGCCTCAGGCTGCCTGATCCTGCCCCACAGGAGGAGAGAGGTGGAGAGGAGCTTTTGGAGATGCAATTCTGCCCAGCCCATGCAACCGGGAAGAGGTGAAGGCAGCAGAACTCTTCTTCACACACAGAGATGCTCAGACCCTGAGCTCCTGTCCTGCCTCCCCACTGCTCCCATCCACACTGAACCAAGATGCTTCATCCAGCAAACAGCTCCTCATCCTCTCCGAACCCCTCCACAGTCCCTGGGGAACCCGCTGATGCCTCCCAGCTCCCTGCAAACCCTTGGGCACATCAAGTCCACGTGGGATTTGGAGCTCCCAGCAGCATCACAGCACCCTGTGCAGGGGCTGTTTGTGAGAATGAACCATTCTGGACTGTGGCGAGCAGAGAAATTCATCCATGCCTGCGCTCACTGCTCCCACAGGGAACAGGCACAGAAACCTGCATCGGTTGCAGTATAAAAACCAAAAAACCCAAAGTATTTGTCATCATGTCATCGCCTCTCCCCAGCGCCCACCCGCACGTTCGGGGATGCGCCGCGCTCGGTCCCCCCTTTGCCGTCACCTCTGACGCTGTGACAGTTGAGCAACACCGGCTGAATGATGTGCTCTGTTTGCGAGCTGCAATGAGACTGCAGAAAAACCACTTCCCTGTTTGTTCTTCCAGCACAGAAATAGGAACACAAACAGAAAGAGAGTGCCCCCAGCGGCACCCACACCGCTCCGGCCAGCCCGCACCCCGCTCCCCGGGACCCCCAACACCCGGGGACACCCGCTCCTGCACCCTCAGTCCCACCACCTGCACCCCGGTGGGTATCGTGGAGCCGAGGGGCTGCTCTCAGTGCATCCCCTCTGCCTGAACTGCTCCTTTACTCTGTCTAGGAATACCAACCAGTTGTTAGAAAGTATAAGAAGGCCAGTATAAGAAAGTATAACTATAGGAAGGGTGGAGGGCTGGAAGGTCCCAGCCTTGATGGTACAACGGTTGTCCCCATAGGATTTCCTTTTCATTAACCATTTTGGAGCCAAGCGCTGCTCTAGGAGGCTCTGAGGGAGCAGCAGCATCCCCCGATGCAGGCACAGCCCCAATTTCACAATAACAGAAGAACAAACTTGTTGACCGAAGGATGCGCAGCAACTGTGCCAACAGATCCTTGTGCACAGCCCTTACATCTCAGAGGGGAGAAGCCACCCTGCTCCTCTCCTAACCTCCCTGGTAACCCTTGTAAAGTGTCAATGTGGAAAGGCACGATGCTGGTACCCAGAACAGTCATTTTCTGGGCAGTGGGAGCCTGTCCCTGCAGCCCCTCTGCCTCCTCCACAGCCTGCTGTCAGCTCCCACCTCTTAAGCAAGAACTCAACTGCCCAGGTGAAGGGAGAGCCATTCCTCCTCTCCTCCACAGCATCTCTGCTTGCTGCCTTGGCTCCCTGGGGCAAAATTTAATCTCATTTAAATTTAAAACAAAACAAGCCCTCGTTTACTTCCTGTGCTTTGCCCTTTTCCACATCTACAAGGGGATTTTTTTTGTTTTTATTCCTTTACTACTGACATTTATAACTTCACTTGCCTCTTCTGACTCCTTACCCTCCAATTATCCATGCTTTTTCTTCAGCAAGCCCAGACAGAGCACAGGTAATCAGAAAGGTTACTGCGGGCACTCGGGGCCACCCCTGCCTTCGGGCAGCAGGAAGCAGGCAGGGACACAGGGATACAGGGACACAGGGACCCATCTCCTTGCCCGCAGCCAGCTGCCCCATCCTACAGGTCTCTGAGCATCCACAGCTCAGAGGAGAATCAACAGTTGCTATGGGCACACCGATCTTTGTACCAAACACCCACAGAAAGGCAAAGACCAGCCCTTATTTGAAATATCTTCCTTTGGGGACCACCCATCCACCAACTTTCAGAACTTGGGTGTCAAACGCTACCAGCAGCCACCAATACTTCAAGTGAATTGTATCTCCCTGCCTACAGACCTAACGTGTACCCTCCCATGCTTTACTCCAAACCTTCATTTTTGGCCATCAGCCCTCAATTTTCCTAGGAAAAACAAATTTAACCTTTGATTTAACCTTTCTGCAAGCTATTTTTACTTCTATCTCAAGCTTATTTTAACCTCGGTAGCCAATAAACGCTTAAAGGTCAAACACCATTCCTAAGAGTGGGGCTCCTTACCCCTGGGAGAAAGGCTGAGATCACTCATTTTTTTCCTTTCCCAAGCAAAACCCCCTCAGAGCAATGTCCCAGCAGTAGGAGGGTCTCGGCTCCAACCCGTCAGTAAACAATGTTCACCGTGGGTGCTGAGAGCAGGAGCTGGGAATTTTCCCTCTGAATGCCATCCTTCCCTTCCCACTCAGCACTCAAGATGTACAGGTATGGAAATATATATATATAAAATTTTATCCTCCTAATTGCACCTGAGGTTGACAATTCAGCAGCTCCCCTGCCTCTGCAGTGCTTCACAACTCCAGGTCGGTGCTTCCACCACCGAAGCAGAGCAGCCAGGGGGCCGAAGGTAAGGATCCCATCCCACCCCGCATCCCACCCTGAGGCAGCAGCTCAGAACTCCATCCCATCCTGCATCCCACCCCGGGGCAGCACCTAAGAGCTTCATCCCATCCTGCATCCTATCCTGCATCCCAGCCCGGGGCAGCAGCTAAGAGCTTCATCCCATCCTGCATCCCACCCCGGGGCGGCAGGTAAAGCCTCTATCTCACCCCGCATCCCACCCTGGTGTGGCAGCTCGGAACTCCATCCCATCCTGCATCGTACCCTGGGGCGGCTAAGAGCCCCATCCCATCCTGCATCCCACCCCGTATTCCACCCCCGGGCGGCAGGTAAGGACTCCATCCCATCCCGCATCCCATCCCGCATCCCGAGGCAAAGCGCTGCCCCGCTCGGCAGGTGGGAAGCGGCGCGGGGTCCCCCAAGGATGAGGAGGGAGCCCGAGGGCAGGTGGCCGGTTCCGGGTGGGGGGGAGCAGCACCACACAGGACCCCCACGGCGCGGTGGACCGGGGAAGGGGGGGGGTAATGTTTTTGCCCCTGGGCGACGCGCGGGGGGGTGCGGGCGCCTCCCGGGCCCGGCATCCCGGGGACCCATCGGGGGCAGGCGGCGGGGAAAGCCCCGAGGCGCGGCGGTGGGGAGGGAAGGAGGGAAGGAGCGAGGGAAGGGCAGGCGGGAGCCGGCACCGCCACGCCCCCGGGCACCGCCATCCCGGCTCCGCGCCCGCGGGCCGCCCGCTCCGCCAGCAGCGGGAACCACGGATCCTTTACACACCCCCCCCCCCCCCACTTCCCGCCCTCCCCGGGGCCGCGCATCGCCCCGCGGAGCCGCGGAGCGCGCTCCCGCCCCGCGGCGGGCAGGGAGAGCGCAGGGCTGCCTCTGCCGCAGTCATTAATTCGGGGTGGTGGGGGGAATAAATAACAAATAAATAGAGAATGAAATAAAAACAACAGCGGCGGAGCCGGGAGCCGACCCTGGAAAAGTTGGTGTTTACGTTCCCGCTGCCTCCCTCGTACACTTTAAAACAGGAGTGACCAACATGCGCAATCCGCCCCTGGAAATGCTGCACATCCCCCGCCTCGCAGCGCTTGGGGGGGGGTGTGTGTGTGTGTGCGGGGGGGGGGGAACACACAAAAAAAGAAATAAATAAAAAAATAAAGATTTTAAAGAAATAAATCAATAGGAGCAAAAGCCGCGGGAGCTGCGAAATACCCTCCCGCGGCAAAACCAGCCCCGCTCCCGCCGCCAGCCCCGCCGCGCCTTTACCTTTGCCAGGAGAGTGTCCTCCAAGAGTTGAGCCGGTCTCTCGGGTTACGGGCGGGGAGGAGGCGGGGGGCGGGGGATGCTCCCGCAGTCCCCGGCCGGGAGAGCCCCCTCGCCGCCTCAATCCGGTGTCATTGCCGGGGCCGCGCCGCCGGGGCCCTCCTTTAGGAGCGCCCGCCCGGTAACTCCATGGATGCGGCCCCGCTCCCAGCCGAGATGGCCGCTCCGCGGCGGCCGGGCGAGCCCTGCCCGCCTGTTTCTCTTTCTTTTTCACCCCGCACTTCCTCAGGCTCTCCTCGCCCCGCCGCCGCCGCCGCTCGGGCTCCGGCAGGGAGGCGGGGAAGCGACTTTCGGAGCGGGGACGGATAATGGTGGCGGCGCTTCCACCCCCCCCCCCAACCCCAACCCTCCCCCCTCCCGCCGCCGCCGCCGCCGCCTCGGCCGCCCCAAATGTTCAGTTTCTTCCCGTCCGTCCTCCCCGCGGCGCAGCGGCAGGGCCGGGTGCGGGCAGCGCCGGTCCCATCCCGGCCCGCTGCCGCCCGCCCCTTACCCCGCCGCCGGCCGGCGGGGCCCCATGGCGCTGCCCGGAGCCCCAGAGCCGCCCGCCCGCCCCGCAGCCGTCCCGCCGGCCCCGCACACACCCGCACTCACGGCTCTTTTCCCTCCCCTCCGTTCTTCCTCTCCCCCCCCCCCGCCCCGCTCCGCGCCGCGCTGCGCACACGCGTACACGGGGCCGCTCCTTAAAGAAAAAAAAATAAAAAATAAGCTTATACTTTAAAAAAAACCAGCCCGTTTGGCGCCATATTAATGACGTACTTAAAATTTGCCATTTCTCCTGCGTCAAAAAGACGGTTCTTGCCCATCGCGGAGCGGGCGGGGAACGCGGTGCGGAGACGTTTACACACACACCATCCATATCCCCCCACCCCTCCCCGCGTAGCAAACTTCCGCGGCCGCGGGGCGGGCGGGCCGCCGGCGTGGGAATTGCCGGGGAGGGCCGCGGAGGGGCTGCAGCAGCGAAGCCCCGTGTGTGCGTCTATATGTGTGTGTCTAGAACGTATATGTGTGTGTGAACCCCCCCCCAAAACTTCACCGACTTCCCGCGGAGCGGCGCGGTCCGCCCGCCCCGGGGTATCCCCGCCACGGGCACCCCAAAGGGGTGTTTCAGGCTCTGCTTGGTGGGAGCTGGTTCCCGAGGATTCCAAACAGCGGCAGCGCGGCTGTGAGATAGAACCGCTTTCTTCAATTAAAACAGTACTAATTGCATGGCACAGTCTATACCGTGCACATCCTTTAACTCCCGGAGGCCCTACAGTCAAACACATCGCAGGAGTTGTCTTGCGCTGCTTCAATTGCTGCAGAAGGTTTAAATCCAGGTTAAAGATGCTCTTTCAGTCGCAGGCTGCCATCATCTCTTAAAGCCATTAAGCTGGCCGGCTCTGAATCTGCAAGTTACCGGTAGCTCAAAACCATTGGGACCACAGAACCACCACAGCTGAGGCACGCAGACGCTCCCCACTGTACAGCCCTTATAATTTACCAAACTTGAATGAATTAGGCTGCAACTTTCTGCCTTGGCAGCCTGTAGTATGAATGCTCCTTTGGCTCTTCCAAGGGTGAAATCAAAGGAGTATTGCGTTGGTCATTCTTGGGCTTGCTGTGGTTTTTTTGGACTGTAACTCTAGAAATAGGGTCTTAAAATTTGGCACGAGACGGTCTTTATGGTATATTAGATAAACCCACCCAAATTAGTATTATTATTGGGCTTTAAAGAACAACAGCTCACAACATACAGCAAAAATCGTGGCTGATTCTGGATGCTGAGATCTCTCAAGATGCTGCTCAGCAGCCCCCCAGGATGGGAAATTTCAGCCCCTGGTTAAAAAAAAGCCTTTCCCTGTAGTACAGAAGCAATGGGGTGCACAAGCACAGCCCCTTTCTGTCAGTCCCCACCAGTCCCAATATTGGCAGCTGTTAGCCCCGCTGCTCTGGCACCCAGCAGCATTCCCTGCCAGGAATTCACCTATGGATCCCACACCTCATCTACACGCACAGGCTGCATTAAGGGATATTTTACAGGTCACTGTGTTACTTGGTCACAATGTCAGAAACATCCAAAGTGGGGCATTCCATACCAATTTATGGAGACTTTCTTGCACGTGCATATTCTAATGCAGTTCTTAATTACAGAGTCACAATCTGTTTTCCATATGACACCTGCACACCATGGACCTGCTCTGTAAGTCAAAAAGGAGATAAATTTTGGCCAGATCTTCATCCTCAGGACTAAAAGCTGCCCAGAGGGTGCTAAAAGGGCTGCAAGACACAGGCTGTGAGGACAGGTTAAAAGTCTTCCAAAGAGAAGGATTCTCTCCTTGCCCTTGCCACAGGCTTTGTAATGCAAACGAAGTCATTAAACCAAACTTCTGGATGCTGACGGTTGCTTTGCCCACATTGTAGCCTGAAACCTTTAGCCTGAATTGCTGACATCCATCTTAGTACAGCTGGAAGCAGCGGGTGCTGTGCTTGCATGTATGAAGTGCTGTATCATGTTAAATGCTCTGAAAAAAGCAGACATTCTGCTTTTCAGATGGACTACCCTGAATTAGTCAAAACTGACCTTAATCCATCCATGTGTCACCCTGACCCATCTTCATAACGGGTGTTTGGGGAAGGATTAATGAAGGTGCTGAAGCGCTGATGCAGTGTAGTGGAAAGGACTGTAGGAAAAGCCATAAGGAAATTAATAATCCTGTCTTCAGAGGAACCTGCCAATGGTCCTGTGCAGCACACCACAACCTTACAGCCCTCCTGGCCATTTCTCCAGGAGTTCTGGGCAACACCTCTAAAGGAGGTCATAGATTGTCAAAATCCATTTCTTTGGTGCAGGTGGGTTGCACATAGCAGGTCACAGCATTCCTTGATGCAACCTCAATGCATTTTTGCTATCCAGAAGATGAGCACCTTGTTCTAGCTTTGAAAAGTGCACACAGAAATAGTGGGGCTGTATTTCCTATTGCTGCGGAATCCAGAAGTGGTCAGACATGTGGATAATGTGCTGAGCTCAGGCCTAGGATCATGGGCTGAACAATAGGAACAAGCCAGCATTGCTGAGCCCCTCGCTGCCCATCTCACTCCCTGCACACCATAGCGATGCAGAAGAAAAACAGTGTGTGAACATGCAATTACAATCATCTTCTGCTTTAACAAAAGGGTGTAGATTAAGTTGTACTGACAAGAATTTGGACATTTCTGCATTTGGAGTACTTTCTTGGTCAGTAGCTTAACAGATTTTTGGCTGCCACATATGCACACTTAAACAAAACTCATATACAAATATGAGTGTTTGTACATATACCTATATGTAACAGATACATATAAAACACACAGAGATAACACCTGAAGGGTGGTTCTGCAGAAAGGTCATGTGAATGATCTATATGATACTCGGCTTACATAGCATGACATTTATGTAACACTTAGGAAGAGCTCTGACAGGGCGTTGTCAGCTGGCATTTGCCAAGAGAAGAAATAAATCTAATAATAAAAACAACCAAAAAAAAAAGGCATTTTGAAGAAATAATACCACACAAATCCTCTGAAAGGACAGGATTGTCTACGCAACAAAGGCTCAGCTGATTGATGCTAAAATAAGCAGTTATGCAACAAGTGAGAAATACAATCTCCAGGGAAGAAAACAGCAACATTTTCCTTTCATCTTCATTCACCGGTGCTTATTTTTGCAAACCTAAAAGAAAAAATATAGGTAACATTTCAATAATGAGCATGTAAGTAGAATTAACAGGTATTTTGAAGTGATGGATGGAATCTTTATGAGTTTTGGATGAGTTCTGCAGAGTTAAATCCTGTTGCTGGCATGACAAGGTGTGAATACATTGACTTTAGGGGTGAATTGGCTCACCTGCAGCTACGATTACAAAACTGTTAAAGCAACTTCAGGACAACAAAGCTTATAAAATAGTTCATCTCCCAATGCTTTGGTGTAATAAAACTTCTCAACAAGGCTTGAGACCAGTGAAAAATCAGCACGGACAGATCTCATGGAAAGGAAGAAGAAAACCCAGTTGCCTTGTTGGCATCAAATTTGATTACTGTAGTGCATTAGCACCAGACACATGGATAGGACACGTTCAAGGGAGTGCAAATAGCCCCCGAATATCATGAAAGTCCAATGTTGTTTTGAAGACCTTTAGAAACAATCTATTTCACAACTTGAAAACAGCACAGGAGACACATGGCTGGTAATTTACTGCCTTTTTTGAGGCCTCTGGTAGCCAGAAGTCATCAAAATAGCCTCATGGCTACTTTAATTTCTACCAAGGACCAGAGCAGTACACAGCCACTCCAGGAGGGGAACATAAAGATAGGGAAATTTGCCTCCATATCCCAGGTAGGGCCATCCAATATCCCATCTACAACCAGGATATTTAGTTTTGATTAAAATAGGTGTTAATTTGGAGAGCAGTAAGCAGATGCTACAGAAGGAAAAAGGACAAACTCTGTTCTAAATTACAATAATAATCATTCCCATCTTCGAGAATGAACTACTACAGAAAGATCAAGGGAGAGATGGCTGCTATGGTCATTATATAAACTAATCCCTTTCTTTCTCATTCATTCAGCATAATTCTGTTCCTCTCTGAAGCTAAGGAAAAATACTGTGCTTACAGGAGAAGAAAATGTGATTTGGCAGATCAGAGGATAGGGAGATTTTGTTTGCAGTCTCAATTACCTTCAGTAGCTAGAAATTTGGGACCAAAATAAACTGTAAACAAAAAAAAAGTGGATATAGCATTACAAATGTCCCTCCCTTGATGGATAGCTCAAACATTTTCTATGTTCTAGCAACAGCTGCTTTAATACCTTGTAAAGAAATGGCAGCCTCTCTGTCTGAAGGGATTACCTTTAAGGAATGCATCCGTAAGTGGTTTTGTGCAAAGATGCTCACGTTCTTGTGGGGTTTATGCACTGATTTTTTTCCTGCCAAATTGTCAAGATTGCTTTTCTGTTGTTTTTGGTTTCCCTCTTTCCTGTAAGTTCACTTCTATTTCAAAGCGCATCTAATAAATCACATGTTTCATGCAGTCCCCAGACTGGAAGAACTGAGGCTTTCAAAGGGTAGATTTGGGGATATAAGGAGCATCAGTGATCAGCTGAATAGCCTCAGTGATGCTCCTGTGACAGGAATCCTGTTGTAGCTCCTCCTGCTTTGGACACATCCTTGGGCATCCCAGCAGACTCTGCTGTGACACACTTCCTCACTTTCATTCCTTTGCTCCCTTTTCTGGGGCATTTTAAACTTTCCACATTAGATCTGGTGATGGGATACCACAGCTCCTCGGACCTTCACATGAGCACATTTGACCCCTATGGGAAAACTCTGCAGTTCTGAGTGATGAATGATGAAAATAGAAATAGATTTAGAATAGTTGAGTCGGAAAGGACCTATGAGGATCATCTAGTTCAACTATCTAAGTACCTCTTCTCTCCCTCATGAAAGGCTATCCCAAAGGCAGGACATGCCATTGCAAACCTTTGTCCTCCTCATTCCCACCCCGCAACCTAGGGAAGGATCCACCTAGGTGTAAAAGCAGTTCCAGTTTACTCACCTGAGCAAGCCAACAGGGTTCTCCTCCTCCTGCAGCTGAGGTTAACAGCCAAGATACCAGTGAGTGTCTCCTATCTGCAGATCCCACCACACAACATGCAATTACTTTCTCAATTAAAAACAAAGAGAGACATGAAAGATCTAAGTCACAATTCAATGCACAGAGTGAATGGTACATATGCTAAGCAATACATGCATCGGGACTGCATTAATCCACATTTTAGACGGATTCCCTCTAGACATTCAGTTCATAACCGAGTTGGCTATTTCCCTGTATTTCTCTGGAGTTGGAAGGTGTGAAAAAGACATTTCCATTTCATTGACTAAGTTCCCAAGGGGAGAGTTTATGAAAGTGCAAGTGCATAATTTACTGCCTGACAGGATAAAGATGGTATCTGGGTTTAAAAAAAGTGTACCCTGAAAAACAAAATTGCTAGAACAGACATTAGTTTTCCATAAGCACCATATTTTAGAAGCATTTAATTTAGCTTAGAAGCTCTGTTAAAAATACATGCATTGTAAATTGCAGCTGTATAACACGATATTTATCAGATAATGTCACCAAATAGTCTCCTGTTGCAATATAAATGCCAAGGCAGTTATAGGAAATAAATGTTGAAGTAGAGAGCTTCCTTTTGAAAGTGGAAAACCATTATCTCATCCAAAAGTCATAAATAAAGCGATGAGGGTTTGCTTACAGGGTTGGTTTTAACCATAGAGGGATTGAAACAGACACTCCATCTCCTGAGCAATGTTCCCAAGCAGCAAACTGTGTCTGGGTGCAGCAAGCAGAGGGATGTGGGACGGGTGACGACGATTCAGAATGACCTAAGAGTAGCCAAAAGGGCAGGTCAGCTGCTAATGCATTTGAAGAAAAGAAATAGAGATAGAAAGTGAAGGATTTCTTGAGATTTACAACTTCACACAATATTCATCAGGACTGAACGTGGCCAGGACCTGACACAACACACCACAACATCAGCTTCTGAAAAGGGTGCTCTGAAAGCCACATTTAGTCACATAAACACATGATCTGCTTTTCAGAGGATGGAGCACCTGGCAATTCCTATTGATTTCTTCAGGATTTGGATCAAGTTGTGCCTGTGCAGCACTATTTACTAACAGAAGGTACAAAGGGCTGTGGGAGAGTGATGGTAAATAAGATTTCAGATCCAAGATCTCCACCCTCTGCTCCTCTGAATGAAGACATTGATCTGGTCTTTTTTGTCTCCTGTTAGAACAGGACTGAAATGAGGCTCATGCTGCCATTTGTGCAGATCAAAAAAGTGCTTTGCTGAGCGAGCGGCTGCGTCCTATCTCATATGCTTTTTGCACCATAGGTCCATGTGCTGGCAGTGCTAAGACTGGCAAATGCTGCTCCAACACAACCAGGACCCACCATATGAACTCCCTTCTCCACTTCCACTGAAGCACCATACTTGGAGGTGGAGGCTTACCATGGCATGGGAGGAGCAGAAAAGGAGCATCCACTGCACCAAACACCTCTGGAGTAATCCTGCTAACTTAGTTTCAATTATTCTGGGTTTGGCGTAGCCAGGTAATCCATGTTTTATGGGATTTGTAATTTTCAAATTCATTTTTAGGCTGTGCAGTTGGGAGCAAAGTAAATTCAGGAAAGCTGCAGCCATAACATTTCATTGCGTCTATAAAGCCAGAATGGCCACCGACCTGGAATTCCTGCAGCCCTCTCCTGGCTTTGTGAATTGAACCTTTTGTGGTTCTGCTCCTCTTTTAGCCACTTTTTGAATGGCTCGTGGTGTATTTGTCTGCTTCTTCCTCCCTCTGCTACCCATTGCATCTTTCTTTGGACAATCCAGTCCAATGATCCTCTTCAATGATTATATTCATATCAAGTTGCTGGTCACCCACCTCTCCATGCTTGCTCACCTCTCTCCATTGCAGAGAATGGTTCTGTTGGCCCCATATCATCACAGCCCAGGCAACATAATCAAAACTGAGACTGGATGTGCTGAGCTGAGCTGAACCCCTTGTTCTTCTCACCCAACTTCCCCATCCGCTCTCCCGGCCAGAGGAACGACGCACGCCTGGCACAACTCTACTAATGCATTGTCAAAAGCACTTTGTATGATGAGTGATATGATGAATGCTGCAAATGTGTGTTTAAAATAACTTTTACATACAAGAAGTGGCTGGCTGGATGAATGGGTGGATGGACGGCTGATTCACTGGCTCATCAGCCATGGAGGGGAAATAGAACACACCAGGACATGTTTCTAGGCCGCATTCAGAAGAACCTGCTTGAGTACTAGTAGCTCATTGCAGAGGGGATCCCAAACTTAACAGCAAGCATGGAGGGCCTCAAGGTTGTGCACCCTATTTGTAAAACACCACAGCAACGAGAGCATGAGGACTTGTTAAATCATTGAGTCCATCTCTTAGGATAGGATTAGAGCCCTTCCACAGAGGATGTACCAGCTATTGATGCGAATTTACCTTTGCCCTGTGAAAACAGGCTCTGAGCAGCCACACATCTGCCTGAGCCGTTCTCTGGTGAGCTCCACAAATGACATACAACCAGAGCAACATGCCAGGACTTTAACACATTGTATATGCAACGCATATCCCCTTTTATAGTGGTTATAATCTCCGAATCAATCGTACCTGGCAGTGGAAGTTTCACACTAATGACTTTCTTATTATGGATGGAAAAACCTTTCAGAACTAATGAGCAGAAACGAGACCGCTCAGCTCCTACCTGAGGAGGTGACTCCACGGTCACCACCAACACTCGGAGCAGAGCTGTAGCAATGCTTCAGCAGAGCAAATCCACAAGAGTAGTCTGTGCTGCCACTGCCTTTGGAGACCTGAGTTCAGAAAGGGCTTTAAGGACCTCAACTCATGCCCACCTAACAGCAGGGAGGAGAGTTACCAATCACACAGATGCATCACCCTTCCCCGCAGCCCTAGGGGAAGCCGTGCTCTCCCCAGCAGAAGGTGTGAAAGGGAGGGTTTCAAGTTCAATTTTATCTTGACAACCAGGAGAAAACAGCGAGTTCCATGTTTAATTCCCAAGCTGGTCCCGCAGGGCAGGAGAAGCGGGTGAGCCAGGGAGGGTGCTCAGCATCCCGCAGTGCCCGGGGTGGTGGCATCTGCCCTGGCATACCTCCGGGAGCAGCACACCACAAGCCTGGCTGCTGAAGGAAAAACAAACAAGCACATGAGTCACAAAGGCAAGCAGCATATGACCAGGACAGGTACTTATGCAAATAGACTGTTAACACCCAGCCAGACAGAGCTGATAAGCCTCCTCGGCCAGCTGGAGGCTTCTTCATCCTACTGGGGGGAGGAGGAGGACAGCGTTAGGATAACAAAAGGAAACCGAAAAGCAAGAGCAAGGCAGCTCTGGGAAGGTTGCACAGGGCTGCCTGGTTTTGGTGCTGATCTGTTGCACCCTGCCATGCCACCGTGTCCCTGCGCTGTTCAGCAACAGCAGTCACACTCCTCTCTGCTTCCAGAAGCATCCTGCGGTGTGGATGCAGGTTTGCATGTGGTGCCTGTCGCCAACACTTCCTGGGGGCAGTGGGTGCCTGCCAGCGTGCATCTCCCTGTGTGCCTGTGGGAGCAAGGAAATACAGCACACAGCAAAGTTTCACAAAGATCTATGAGCCTGCACCACAGGGGAGTCTTGAACTGTCCCCATAAGTCTCCCCCTTCACCTCTGCAGAACAACTCCCTCCAGGAGCATAAATGAGGCAAAATATCCTTCTGCAGCGCTGGTGGGGATCCCCCAGGAAGCTTCCTATCTGACCTGGCTGGGCTGCTGATAATCAGATAGAGGGGGCTTAAAATAATCAAGCCTAAGCAGCTGAAACGCAAACGGGAATAGGTAATGGGGTCAGAAAACAAACGCTGCAGCCAGGGCATAGCCAGAGGGTCCGCAGGGCCAGTGGATAGAGACCGTGTGCATGTATGTACTCAGGGCTTGCTGAGCCAGCAGCTGTGGTGCTTCTTCAGGATGCTGCCAAGAACCAGAGTCTCTAGTCCCATCTTTCTCTGGTACTGAAAACCTGTATGAAAGACCCTACGTGTTTCAGAGAGAGCACTGAGAGACATGTGGCTCCTTCCACCTCCCCCCGATTGCATCCATCACCACAAGCATGAGTTGTAAAAGAAAGGATTTTGCTGTCCCAGAGCTCCATTAGTCTCCAATTCCTGGCAGCAGCTCGGAGGATGCAGGACACATCCCTGCTCCTGTAGCATCACCACGCACAGGCTCCCGGTCCCCTGCCCCACACTGGCTCTGCCAACACCACCACCTGCCTTACCCATGGGCAGGGAAGCGGGGACAGAAGCACCAAGGAAAGGGGGATTGCTGGATTTAGGGAGTATTTGTTTCTCCCGCCACTCAGATTTCCAGCTCGTGTTAATGACGTAATGCTCCAGTGGTGAGAAGCCAGAGTCTGCCCTTCCTGTGGTATTCCCTTAGGAAAAAACTATTACTGCAATGTAAAACTGCGAATTGAAACAGGCTGGTGATTCACCAGAGAAGATGCCTCTCCCTTTTCCCTATTCAGCGAGGCAGAGATGAATGTTGTGAGGTTTGAAAGAAAAACTGAAAAAGCCTTTAATTAATCCCGGGAGGTTAAACCATGCCAGATACGGACGGGATTCCTCCTCTGCCTCCTTTCTGGAGCAAGAACACCCTCCTGCCTTCCTGCTGCAGCACTTTCCAGGGGATCCTCTGGTCCCCAGAGGAGGACCCAGAGCATTTTCCAAAGCTTCTTTGGGGGCTGCTAGGGAGGCCTTACTGCTGCCCCAGGGCATTGAGGAGTCCAGGAGCCCCTTCAGGCGATTCCCAGATCAGTGCAGGCTATTGGAAGCTCCTACCTGCTGGGAGGAAACTCCGAGTTCAAGGTCAGGTTTGTTTGTCTCCCATCCTGACAGACACAAGCTGTTACACAATATTCAGGAAGTCACTTTTATCATCAGACTTGATTCAATTTATAAGATTAAGAGCATGGAAAAAACCAAATACTAGTGCAGAATGGAAAGTGCTGGCACTAACCAGGCCAATGCTTTGTTTGGACAAGGATTTTTCTTAGGGTCTCATTGCCACGAGTCAGTAGGGGCAGAACACGAAATGTGCTGCTTTTTAGAGTGGGCTGGTGGTAATGATGATGAGAAAAACGAACCCTTGCTTATAGAGAATAGAAACTGTAGAAAAGGGTTTTGTAAGAGCAACTTCTGTGGTTTCTACAGCAGCTCCTGTATAAACATCTCCAGCTTGGGAGCATCCCATGATGTAAAGCCAGTGCTTGATCCCTGGCAGAAGGCAGGGAGTGCAGCTCCATTGCCAGCAGTACCTGTGCTTGGAGCAACCTGCTCTAGTGGAAGGTGTCCCTGCCCATGGCAGGGGGTTGGAACTGGATGAGCTTTAAGGTCCCTTCCAACCCAAACCAGTCTGGGATTCCATGACTGATTCATCCCATGGAGCAGAGGCCCCTGCCAGAGATCACATCAACCATCATCCTGAAAACGTATCTGCCTTCTTGACACCTTTTCCAACCAAGACTCTTATAAAATTGCAATAATACGATGATTCTGTGATTGGATGATTGCCAGTATTGAGCCTAGTTCAGACCAGTGCTTCCTCTTGATGCAGGAAAAATTGGAAATTTAGTTTCCAGGGCTGTGAACTCCCTTAATTCAGTACCACGTTTATAGATATTATACACAGAAAAAGTTAAAGTGTAGTAATAAAGAACTATGGAGTTTGATAACAGCTAAGGGAGAACCTGAGGTTTGAAAGAAAAACTATTAGCAAGAGAACATTTGCTAGTTCAGCTGTGGGAAGGACCACAACAACCTGAGTGCATGCCATGTATCTTCCTTTTATTGACTGCCTTGTGGGGAGCTGCATTTCTCCTTGAAGTTGGGCGCTGCAGACTGCACTCTGTGTTGATTCTGATTATAGAGTGGTGGTAATTAAACCTCTGGAGCATTAAGTTAGCATTTTAACCAAATGCCTGCATTTTATCTTGCTGAGAAATTGAGAGCAGGATTTGGATTTTTCACAGTAAATAACAACTCTTGGCTGTTTCACAGAAAATCCATTTCCTCTGCTTATAGATGACAGAAACTCCTCCTGCATGGTTTCTCCTTCCCTTTTACAAATGCACACACTCGTTGAGGAAGCTCAGCAGCAGTTCTGGCAGCTTCTGCACACTGCCCAACCTGTAGAATAATGTTTTTAATGTGGCTCCTCAATAACACTTTTAATCCAGGGACCAGTGCCTGTAACTCCATGTAAGAAAACACAAAACTTTGTTCCAGTGATGTAAGTGGCCAAGGCCAAAGTCAGGAATAACTGAGCATCCAGGTTCACAGTGTCCAACAGCTACATCCATTACCTGGCTCTCAAGTAACACTCTTACCTACGAACAGATATTCAAGGCACAAATCTAGTTCATTCTTAGACTCAGTTTGGCGACAACAGCCCCAGGTCTGCATCACCACACTCCTATAAGCACAGGAATTGGGCAAATACAGCCATTTCAGGTCACAGCTACAGGCAAGCCATCTAATAGTGGTTGTTTTCACTGTGTACCACCTTGAGCACGCCTGAACAAGCAACCTGAAAAGGTGAATCCCTTAAATCCACTGTTTTATTGCATTGAACAGTGGTATATTGCTGGAGTAAGATGGAGACACTCGGCAGCACCAGCAGAAGGCTGCAGCGTGCGCTGGCTCCATGGCACTAAGTGTTTTGGGAGATCAGTTATTGTGATAATAAAACAGTTGCTTGTGCAGAGGACTGGGCTCAGTTGCTTTCAAAGCCCAGCCCTTGCCACAAAGGCTTTCATCCTTTGCTTTCAGAGTAAAGTGCATCCTCCCTGCCCAGAGCAGCAACAGGTTTACCACAAAATACTTGCAGCATTTGATGTCTGCAGAGGCAGGTATTACTCACCCTGTTGCTTCTTACGCAAACGCAGTACCGCAGCTGGGGTAGCAGGGTCAGGAGTCTGAACCCAGGGCTGCTGGAGGTGCCCATAATGTGGGTCACATCCACAGGGCTCGTCTGGGGCTCTGTTTCTCACCAGATCCTCCTTGCCATGTTATAGCATTGGGAACTGTGTGTTCAACCTGTTCTAGTGGAAGGTGTCCCTGCCTGTGGCAGCGGGTTGGAACTGGATGAGCTTTAAGGTCCCTTCCAACACAAACCAGTCTGGGATTCTATGAAGACAGCTTCTGATTTGAAAAGGATCACAAAGAAGTCACCTTGGAGAAAGCAGTGTTCGCTCTTGAAAGTCTGAATTATCCTATTATTCGCAATAAAGGAAAACTAAAGGAAATATTGCTACTCAGATCTCTGGATCGAGGTTTTCACACCTTCTTTCCATCATACCATCCTGCGACATGATGCTTTCCAAGTCAAACTGATAAATCCCCCCCATATCCAACTGTTCTACATCCTGTTTTTATACTCCAACATGAACAAACTGAAAAATCAATATAAAAGTAATTCTATTCCAACCAAACAGATTAAGGAAGAAAAAAAAAATAATCAACTTCATCACATTTCCAGATGTAAATATTTGGGGTAGGAGAAAAATAGTCAATATCTCCTGCATTTGACAGGACAAACACAAAGTCATCTTTGAAACGCTCCTCTAGGCATTACTCTGCATTTTGACATTAACAGGAACGTTCCTTGATTGCATCTTGTCTCAGGAATGGGTAAACTGGTCTGGTGGTTTGGAAAAAGAGAAGTAAGCATCTAGGTTTTAATGATTTTTGTTTCCCATAGATCACTGTCATTTTTTATTTGGGTGACGGCCAGAGCTAGAAAGGATAAACCACCACAAGACAAGATTTCCTCACAGTTATTCTTCTGCTATGAACTGGAAATAGCAAAAGAAACCTCGCTTGCGTGAGGCTGGTGTCAGATGATGGGGCATCAGGATGATGGAACAGCCAGGATACCCCCCGCAGCCACCTATATTTTATGGCAATGGGTAAGTTACCAGGATCTGTAATGATATAAAGATCCATCCATCAAAAAATAAATGGGAAAATACTCAGATAACTCAAAGAGACAGCAACAGCTCCACAGAACAGCTCAGATCGCTTTCCACCCCTCCCAGTAAGCCAGGTACAGGCTGCCATCATCCCTCTTTTCCCCCTCAGCCAGGGGAGACCCCCATCCTCTCACTCACTTAAGCCGACAGTCTCACCCAGCACAGGCAGGCTGGGTTGCTTTGGAATCATGTCTCAAGCTTGCCTTTTTAAACATCTAAAACCTTTTCTCTCTCTTTTTTATGTTCTCCACCAAGCCTCCCTCTTCATCCATCAGTTATTGTAATCTCCAGCTCCAGCAGCTGCCCTCAAGACCACATCAATTCACTCCACAATCACACTGGTCCTTCGTTTACATAATTTAGAAGCTTCTTGCCTTCCCCTCTGTATTCCTATTACCTTTCCACATCTCGTCTTACCTCGCTGAACCAATAACCCACCTACCATACGGCCAGCCCATAACCCTTGCCCCACCAGCCTCTATAATCCGTCTGTCAGCTCCTTCCCTAAACGCAGACTCACTTTCTGCCCAGCTTTCTTTTAAGCCTGGGAAAACCTTCCCGATAAAATCTGAGCAGCCACTCCTTCCTCCTCCTCCTCCAAAACGATCCTTGCAACTCCCTTCTGCCAAAAACCCTTCCAAACACAAGCTTGCCTATGGCTGGGCAACTGAGGAACTAAGGTTTTCTTTCCCCCCTCCTTCTGCTCTCAGCCAAGCATTAGCCAAACCAAATTACACTACCAAAGAAGGGTCCTTGTCTTTTTTTTATATATATATATTTAGTATGGTGTATGCCCATAGTTATTAATGCCTGCAGAACACAACACCCTCAGGGCAGGGATCGCCTTTCTTTAAATCCTGCTTCTGCAAAGCACCTCGCGCAGCCATGGCTCAATTCCCTGGACATGCTCCCAAATATAAACACACACAGATAACAGTGTATTCCCTGGAGGAGAGGTACAGCAGAGCTGGGAATCACCAGTGAACTGCAATTGTCACTGGCACAGAACAGGAGGGCAAACAAAGATTAGTTGGACAAGAGTGAGATATAAGCACAGAGCACAAACTGGTGATACCGGGTGTGGGAGCAGGTGACCATCAGTGCTTCCAGAAGCTCCTGGGTTTCTGTGCACCAGCCCATCACAAAAAAGACAGAAGTGTCCTTGTTTCCCTACACTTAAAGCAAACTTTGCTTACAGCAGAAAACCAGTGCTTTGAGCCTTCGCTTCTAAACCAACCCCATATTATGATCACTAAAATGTCAGAGCTAATTAAGAAGAGGAAGCTGTGCATAAACCAGCCAAGATGTGCATCTGCCACCGAAGAGAAAGTCTTCCTCTTGAAGCAGATAGCTAAGCCTGGCAATTTGGTCAACCCTGAATTACATGCTGGAGTGCTAACTTCCCTTGCGGTTGCAAAGAAAAGAAAGGCTTTAAAAACATGATTTTAAGTGATGCCCAGGAGTATATTTAAAGAACAACTAAGCCAAATTCCACCCGGACTGCTGGAGCACCACTGGGGCTGCACAGCAGATAAGAGAGCACTGCTTTTGGCCAACTAGTTTTAACCATCGTTATAGAATATTGATGCCATATCGAATACACATCTATATTCTGGTATAGCAACTGAATTACATTGATTTATTAGGCTGATAGTGTGCACCCGTGCCAAGCTACCAGGTAATTGATCAGCTGCCTGGGCTGAACTTCAATATGTAATTTCCAGCACCATTTGACTGATCAGCAATACCATAATTGGTTGCAAATGTCCTTCCTTTTATTTGTTGTGTTAAGTGGCTTTTTCATTAACACAGCAGAGCCAAGTAAATAAATATGACTTTACTATTGGGCTGAAGACAGAGAACAGCTGAGAACTGGACACAGACTGAGATGGGACTATGTAATATTGCCAAAGCCAGCGCTTTCTTATCCACTCCCCGTTTTGCTGCAGTAGGAGCCCTGGTTGCTTCAGAAGAGAAGTGCTTTTAGCAGAAGGGACTTGGCCAACACTGTGCTCAGTAAAATGCAAGTTTATTGAATTTGTGCCCCCAAATGCCTTAAGTCAATAGGTTTATTATTAGGCCAAGCCTTGATGTCTGTACTCAGAATATAGTCCTCAGATATCCCTGCTACAATAGGAAACCAGCCTCTGGGATGAGGCTCTCTTCCCTGTAGGGCAGCATTTGGGCATCTGAATGAGCTGGCAAACTCCAAACTGGGTACAGAGGCTTGAAGGGAGGTGGCACCTCATCCTCCAGCTGCTCTCACACCAAAACCTAAGTTGAACCAGATAGTGGCTCCCATCTCCAGAGCCGTATCCCAGCTCAGATTCGCTACTGCACGATGCTCAGCTCACAGCACTTGTAAAGGACCACGTATTTTAAAGACCAACAAGTGTCAGGTATGGTCTGAGGCCAAGTAAGCTGCAAAGTTTCTGAAAATACTGACTCCAGCATTTTATCTGTGAGCAAGAGCAACTATTTGAACAGGAGAAGGGTAGAAGTCGCTGCTGTGGCCCCACTTATCCCATGAAACAGCTCTGTACAGCACTAGATCAACATGTGCCACTTCTGATTTCCAATAGATATCTAAAACATTGGTTTCTGGTGTATGATTCCTCAGTACATGGTTTTTTAATGCTGTTTCCATCTCTTTTTTCACCCTGTTGTATTGATGTCAGCCCATTTCTGGGTATATTCTAAACATTTGGAACAGTGTTAGACCAGAGGATGAATAGTAGTTATCTGGTGGCTTTACAGCAATGAAACGTTATTACAGACCTTTCACACTGAGTCACCACAACACGTTATGGAAGAAAAGGCAATAAAATAAGTCAAAAAGAATAAAAGCATTGAGTCAGGAGAGAAGAACTAATCCGTTATTTTCAAGTGTTTTCAGCGGTTTAGGACTTTATACCTTTGATACCTTTCATTCACTGGCCTCTGCCAAATAGAGCCATTGTTTTTCTCCTGTTAGCTCCCTGAGAATATCTGACCAGTGTGAATGAAATTAAAGACTAAGCTACTTAACTGATGTGTGCTCTTTGAACTATTCCATTTAAACCTCCAGGATACCAGCATGTTGCAAACAGGCACATGTCATTCGATGATTCTTAAGCCTGCCCACAGAAGAAATCAGGATGGAAATGCTCAATACCTTTTGTTTTAAAGCCTTTTCTGATGCAGGCTTTGAAGGGCTCTGGGCTGCTGCTACACAGACCATCAGGGCTGCTGGAGCACAAGCGCTGCAGCAGGAGCACTGGCAATAATGCAGTTTGACTGAAGAGGGTGGTGGACAACGCATTGCTTTCTACCCATTCAGGGCATATGTGGCACAGAGCTGAGGTTTGTGATTTTATATATGCTTTACAAAGAGCTCAGCATAGTCATTACTCAGCAAATAACCGACAGAAACAAGTTTGTAATTAGTTTGCTCAGACAGTTGTAAATTATTAGCATTTACTATGCCCTGGTGCATGTACAACCTGGGAAAAACACCCTTCTTGTAAGGGCCTGTCCTGCAACTTCTGCTCAGAGCATTTACTCCTGAGTGGGGTCACAGAAACCATCACTATTATTAATGTGATTTAAGTAGCAGACACCCTCCCCCTGGATTTAATGTTGAAAGTGCTCTTCAGTGCTCAGTGCATGGACCATACCAAGCCCCCACTCCCCTCCCATCCCAACCTGGCTACACAGAAGCTCCTTCCCACATTGCTGATTACTTCTGTCCATTCAGACTGCTCCTTCTGCAGCCTGAATCCCAACTTTAGAGGGGCACAACCTCCCCAAAACCTAGGGCAGCGCTCCCAAAGCACACAGCAATACAGAAGATGGCTTTTCATGCAAAGGACATTAAATCTGCCCTGACCGATTGGAGGGGATGCGTTAGTTAAGCCATGACGTTTTTCACCCCTAGATCTTCAAGGGGAAGGAGGCTGGTTTGGTTTGCAACAGCTCCAGAAGTTAGACATGAGAGGGAAACGTGCAACAGCTTTCAATGATGTGTCAAGGGCAGCAGCTGCTTCTTGGCAGGAGCCTCTGCTGAAGCACCACTGAGCATCCCTCCCGCTCCCAGCACTGCTCTGCTGCCAGTGACTAAGCAGTTTCTATAAATCAAGCTGCAGCAGAGTTCAGAAGCATAATAATAATCTGAAGATGTAAACCAACAACAATATGGTGGTTTTAATGTTAAGAAGGTCACAGATAAGTGTAATGGGCATTCTTATGTTGAGACTTGCAGCTTGGTTTCGAATAATTTTAACACCCTATTTGATGTCTGGTCTTTGAGCACAAGGAACTGGAATTAAATAATGCAATTAAAACACAGCAAAGCTGCAATCTGATCCGATTCTGCTTCTAGCCTTGCTGCTTCACCTCTTCCTTTGAGCCCTTCATCTCTCCCGTGTTAAAAGTAGTTGCCATTGCCTGTGTGGGGTTTGGTACCAGTTTGTCAGCTGAGATGTCAGTGATGCTCCTGCTCCCCATCCTGCTCCATTTAGCAGCCATCACAGCAGCAGGATGTTCACAGGGTGGCTGCAAACATCCTCCCCAGCACCACAAACACCCAAGGCTTTTTCAGGATACATCCAAAATGCCACAGTGCCTCTGCAGCTGGCACAGGATGAGCTCTGCTTATTCCACTTACTGCGTCTCATTATTACTTTGTTTATATCAGTACAACTTAATCCAACTAATTACCATTATGAAGTGCAGCACATTAAGGCCCTGGCTATAAAGGGCTATGGTATTGCACTAAACGTAATCCTTCTAAAACATCCTGCATTCATACCTACCAATTTTCCCAGATTACAGCTGTGTAACACATCGACACCGAAGGCTCTGCAGACCTTTGATGTCCATGTGCTGAAGGAAACAGATCCAAAGCAGGCACAGCTTTGCACTGCCAGCCCTTTCGGGGCAGGAGCGGTTTGTTACACGTATGTTCAGTGCTGAGCAGTACCAGACACCATGGCTGGAAGTAATAGGCATTCCCAGAGCAAGATTAATGAAAACCTTACGAAGTGCTGTCTCCATATTGATATTGATTTAATTTTATTGGGAGAAACCATTTTCCTGGAGTTTCCAACCCAATCTCAAGTGCAGCGAGGTTCAGAACAACACAAGCTCTCCTTTGCACGGCTCTGGATGTTTTTCAGGGAGGATGGGACCAAACACACTGCTCAGCCCAGCACTGTTTGCATTAGCCAAAGTTGTTCCTGATGGTACAAAAAAGCAGGCGCTCCAGCAATGCTTCACAATAGCCTGTTGCACAGAAGGGAAGGAAGGGCAGATCTCTGGATGCATAAAAACATTACCCAGCAGCAGCATATCCATCAGCTTTGGCAGATTATAGAATGATTCCTCTATCAACACCAGTCCTTTGCCCAGCTGTCATCCTTTACTGCTTGCAAACACTACGCATCCCAAAGCTGTTCCGTCATTAGGGAATAATAAGAACTTAATCCACATATCGCAGCATTAAAGTGTCACCTTGCAAAACGTTATGCAGCTCAAGCAATCAAACAGTCCAGCCCTTATAGCAAACAACACATCACACACATAGTCAAAGGCCTGAAGCTTGAACTGGTCTTACTGGGGAGGTCATATCCCAGAGCAAGGCCATCCTAGTAGCAAGGCTGGATAAAAAGGGTTAGGTTTGAAAGCAGGACTTGGTGATTCCGATAGTACTGAGCTCTGTGGAGCTCCCCAGGGAGCCCTGCACCTATTTCTGCCCCAGGTTCACAGGAGCTTGGCTTATCCACAGCTCAGCTGCTGAACGAGACCAAGCGTAGTGTAAGAATTAACTATCCCTCCACCTCCTATTAATCCCCTGCTCTGCCACTCAGTACAACACTATTTAAACACCTAAAAACTAATTTTCAGAGGTCCTGGATGCCTGCATTGAGCCCAGAGACATCTGAGGATCCTCAGAACTGCTGAAAATCCAGGCACTATTCTTGAATCAATATTTATGTGTCTTAGTAATGTATAATCTTAGGCAAAGAGAATAGCACAAGTCCACAATACACCAGCTGAGCTATAAACTGATACAAAGGTGGTGTTATAGTCAAGGCATTGCACTGGGTTATAGGAAATCCTGCTGAAATCACTTAATTTCTGTGCCCTACTTTTATATATGTGAAATGGGGATAACAAGACATCATATTGCGAGGTGCTGAGCCACTAAGAGTTATTATAAGAGCTACAGAAGTTGCTATAAATACCTGAAGAACGAGGGCATTCAGTGTTACGCTAATAGAATACAAAGTCTATAAAAGCCTTTGCATTTTAGAAATAAAGGCTTGAGATAACTATAGGAAGCTATAAAAATCCTCCCAGACCTTCACCCACAGCCACTGATGTTCCCCTGCAGACCAGGACGTGTTGATACAGTGGGAAGGCAGTATTTATTCTTTAGAGATGGGCATGTAAAAGCCTTCAAGCTGGCGACTGGTTGAACTTAACTTGCACAGGGAGAAGCCTATAGTTTCAAAAGGAAGCAGCAGGGCTTTTGAGCTCACTTTCAAGTTTAAATTAGGCCAGGTTTTGAGAGACCACAGACCATTTCACTGCTCTTGGCCTGGCCTCTTGGCTGTCTCCTGAAATCAGGCTGCTTCAAGCCCCCTTCACATCACCCAAATGGTATAAAGAGGCTTCAGAAGAAATCCATCCCCAGGCTTCCCACAGCAGCTTTAGCCCTTTCTTTACAGCAAAAAGGGGCTCAGCTCCTGCATAGCTGTGACCTCCCGTTCCTTGGACTTGGAGAGTGCAAGATCCTTAGATGCAGACAAAACAAATGCATAAACTAAGGAGAGGGGAGGGTAAAGACCTGCCCTGCACAGCTGGTGCAGCAGAGCTTGTCTGGAATCATGAACCTCCCTTAGGTTAGAGCTGTTTCTGTGGGCAGCCAGCACTGGCAAGTCTCCACAGCACAGCCCCAAGCCAGCAAAGCAGGAAAAAAGCAGACTCAGGCAGAGCAGAGCTCCTTCAGGTTGTACCTGCGTTCCTCAAGGAGTGGTCCCCAGCCCTGTGAGCCCCCAGTACTTCCCCTAAGGGGCTGCAGGAGGTTTGCTTTCCTTAGCTACTCTTCCCAGGCCTTTGGAAGGAGCCCATGGACACCTCTCCACTTACCACAAGTGAAAAGCTTCTCTGGAGGAGGCTCAAGAGCACAGATCTCTGGGGATCAAAAGGCTTGTGAAGGGCTAATCCCCTTTTCTCCTCCAGGGCAATCACTATCCCTGTGCAGGTTAATTTAGCAAAAAGGCAGCAAAGGAACTTCACATAGAGGGTTTTTCCCCATGCTGTGCTGGTGGCTGTGATGAGAAGCAAGGAAGAAAGTGGGGAAAGCTGTCAATAATCCCATCTCACCGCTATTACCATCATCCGTCCTGTATATTCTGTTGGCAGCAAAAGGGAGGTGCCTCAGGCAGGAAAAATACCATGAAAACTATACCATGAAAACTTGTCAGACAATATTTGTTCCTGGTGAGATGTTCCATTTCTCCCATTCAGCTGGGAATGGACGAATGGATTCACGTCTTCCGCTGGGTGCTTCTGCAGGTTAAGAACTGACTGAACACACTGATTTCACGAGCCCTCTGGAGCTCCAGCAGCTTTATCAAAGCTGCAATCAAATGTATTTATTGAGCCATATGTGAGAGATGAAGATGAATTGTAAATCTCTACCCCTTAATTGCAGAGTCTGCCTGAGCATCCAGCACGAGCTTCTGCGTGTGCCAGTCAGCGGGGATGGAGACATTAACATACCCAGACAGAGCAGCCGTGGTTAAAATGTGCTGGACAAGGTCAGTGTGAAGCTGCTGTCCACCTCCCATCCACATGGGAAGCATTCAGTAGAAGGGAATGAGACCTCAGAGCAGTGGGCAGAGCAGCTTTAGGGTGGTAAAAATCAAGTGCCTCAAAGAATGACAACAGTATATACCATAATGGACCTAAAACCCAGGGAAAACCTTGAAATTACAGTTGTCAACATTCAACCTCCAGTGGAAAAGTGATTAATTTAGTCATCATCCTCAGTAATACATTCACATATACATGACCAGAAAAATGTCTTGGGCTCTAATCCATTAGAATCTGATTAAACTACATGCTCCAGCAACAGCCTCTGCGCATGAGGCTCATCGGTTTGCTGGGACCATGTTTTGACAGGATACAAAGTGGGGAATTTAACTGAATGTCCCCCTTACTCAGTTAAATTTTAGATTTATTTGATTGATCTTCTGTATTTCTGCTACTTACAGGCAAGAGAAATAAATCCTGGTGTCAACTACATAGTTTGGACTTACTCAAAAACATGCATTTTGTATGAACTGTTCATAAACAGGGGGGTTTTAAATGTTTATGGACATTTAAGACATCCTAACAGGGTTTTTATGCTTGCCTCATCCTTCCCAGTCCAGTGACACACTCAAGTTCCCCACCTGTAGTATTTTACCTGCAACCACAGCAATATCCACTCTGGCACATACTCCAAGCCTCTTATTTGGCTATGGCCTCAGCTGTTCTGGGATGATATCCTGCCCTTTTCCACCTGCTTTTTGCCCCAGATCATGACAACAGGGAAAGGAACATATAAACAGCACAGACCCATCTTGTGTGCAGTAACTTTGGTTGTGCCATCACACCTATACTGCTTTTTCCCAAGGCATTGTGTGCTGGAGCCACTGGAAAGGTATATTAAGGATTCCTGTGTCATTCCTCTGGGCTTAATTCTTATTAATTTGAATATATTACTACATAAAGGATGATTTAACTGTAGTATTGATTAATTAATGGTCAAATAGTGTTCATTAAGGTGAAGTGGCAAACTCCAAACTGATTAAACATGGTGTTAAATTCGCTAGAAGAGGTCGTGGATGCTCATAAATCGGCAGCAGTCAAGGAGAGACCCAAGTCCTGTGTGGGTAAGTATACCCAGAGTCACTGCCAGGGCAAAGATCAAGATTTAAGCCAGTTCCTAAGTATAACAACATCTTTGGGGAGGTGAAAAATCAAGAGGAAGAGCCTTCTGTGCATGTGCCTGCCACCACACCTCATGCACCACCTCCTGCAGCATCTGGAGCTGGCACTGTTGGAGACAGGGTAGGGAGCCAGCTGGACCACAGCATGGTGCAGTTTGAGACCTTACACACGACAAAGGCCTATTTCAACCACAGGCCTATAGTTAGGAAAGAACCTGCTTTTAGAGACCTTGGCTGCAGAGATGTTTGGTTATATCAGAACTCAAAACTTGAGCTCAGTAAGGATCCTAGCTTCACTCCATCCTGCGCTTGGGAAGATTTCAGAGCAGGGAGGATGCAAGGGGCAGCCTCACACTCTGCAACAGAGCCAATGAAGAGTCTGGATATAAAAGCCTCCAGACAAGTTCAGGTCCAAATCTGCACTTTCCAACTTCACCCTTGTTTTGGTATCTCATTCCACTTGTTGCTCCTGTCATGTTTTACAAGAAGCAGACATGGAAACCTATTGGGTTTGGTTCTAACATTCTGGGAAGCAGCTCAGAAACCTGGAATTTGACCAAGACTCATGTCCAAGCTCCACCAAACCCTTCAAGCACCACTGTTAGCATTCTAATAATGAAGTTTCACCAGTTCTCAAAGCCATGGATACAAACCTCACCCTCAACCAGCCCCTTATCTCAGTGCACGGTGCCACGCTCTTTGAGGTTCCTCACCTCTAAAGAAACATCAGTTTCCGCCCATTTACAGAAACTGACAGCTTATTGTTATAAACCCAAAGCAGAATCAACCGCATGCGCCCACAGCTCCATTGCTCTGGTTAAAACACCTCTCAAAGCCTGCGTGGAGCTCAGGGTGGCTTTGAGACCACCACAGCTGCTCCCGGTTCCAAATTCCCCATCTCCAACCCAGCCCTTTCTCACGCACCTTCAATAAGGCTCCAGCTATGCAAAATCCAACAGCAGTTTATTTAAGCCTAGTTTTTACCTCCCAGCACATGCATGTTTCCTCTCATTTCATCAAAGCCTTGAATTTCTTTTTGGTGACATAATTTGTCAACACATGCAGTTCATAACAGAAAAAAGGGTGATCAAAGAATAGCAGGTAAGTCTTACTTACTGCGCGATAGCAAGCTAAATTGCCGCTATAGCTTTGTATTAGCAGCTCCACATTTCGTGCTTTTATCAGCATTTCAGCTGCAACACGCTCTTCAACTTCAGGTAGACAATTTAATAACTGGAAAAGAGGAGTTTTTCCCCCTCTGACAGGCAAAGCTCAGTGCCAATGTTAGGATGTGGGAAGCTGTTACTTACAGCTAGTGATTAACCCAAGCAAAATAGAGGGTTTGTACCCACTGCAGGAAGATGGGGAGCAGCGCAGGGCTGTCTAACCACAAGACAACAGTATGGGTCTGCAGGTGCTCATAGTGAACTTCTCTACTTGGGAGGGGAGCAAAGGCAGCAGAAAGGGTTGAAAATATCAAAGCAAGTGGTGGATGGCAGCAGCTGTTGAAATTTAGATTCAAATTTCAATTTGGGATAAGCTCTCTGCTATTTGGATTCACTTCCATTATACACCAGAATAAAGCCGTATCATTTCCATACCATGTAGCCTTCCTCACAGAAATATCAGGCACTAAAAGACTGCTTCACAGACATTACTAACTCCATCTCAATTCTTAGTGCTACCAGCACCCCTGGGTTTCAGTCTTGGTTGGGCACCAGTGGGTCAGACAGCATCTTCCACATTGATAACCTGGACATGCAGTGCCTGTGCTTTTAACTATTTATATCGCCTAAGATTATAGTCCTTTTTTATTTGTAGGCATTCGTAATGCTTCAGGAGTACAGAGCTCTGGGACCATATGGTGACCCAGTATCAGCTGGAGCCTGTGGGCTCATCTGAAGGAACACCCCATTGCCCTCCCACAGCCCAAAAAAGACACATGACACCCAGACTGCATTAGTAAACCTGATCTATCAACCCCCAAAAGTAAGTATTTCATTTACCAGCCAGAAGGCAGCCCTAGACAATGCCATCTCCCCAGCACAAGCCCCATAGCCCTGGGGAAGAGCCCCATTCTACCAAATTCTTCATTGCCTTCCATGAACCTTCTTACTAAGCTTAACTTAAAACAGATTTAAGGTTTAAAAGCCTTTATTAGGACAGGGAGGAAGCAGCCCAGCCTGATAACACACCCAGCAGGGCCCTTGGTACCTGAGCAAGGTGAGCAGACCCACAGATCATAGCCAGCTTCAACCAAGGAGCCACCATCATCAGCAAGTTCATGGTGATGAGGCAGGTCTGAAGACAAGCATCAGGGTCAGCCCATGGGTCAGGGTAAGCCAGGTCACACCCCATCCAGCCATTGCCAGGCAGGTCCTTCATGGCATCAGGGAGGAAGTGAGGGTCCCAGGCTGAGCTTAAATGGGCAGAGGGCAGGGTGAGTCCCAGCTGGGGCTGCTCGGGGTCTTAATGCCTGTTAGTGCCCTCACCTGACTCTGGAGCCTACTGCAGTGAAAAGACTCCTTTTCCTTAACAGTAATGTATATCTGACAGTACAAAGACCTATACCTGCACCTATCCCTGCTTCAAATGGTAATAAATCCAGCCTGCTCAGGATTAGCAGTGTATTGTAAAACTGCTTCTAGTTTTCTATATGAACTGTAAATAATGCCCAACAAAATACACTGTGAGATGAGGCCACCTCCTCGCTTACGGCTACATCAAAGGCAAAGCTGCTTCCTTCAAAGGCAGACAGAAGAGTCTTGTTCTGGAGAACTCCACGCCCCAACTCCCAAGCATATGTGAAAGGGAGGGAATTGTGACTCAAGTGGCTTGAAACGAATCAGATGTTGAACCATATGGGGTTGGAGCTTTTTGAGACTGTAAACTTTTTTCATTACAGATAAAGCTAATGGTGATGCAGCTGTGTGCTCCGGAGCTGCAGGCCAGGAGGTCTGGAGATGGATGGGTGGAGGGAGACAGAGGGTGATGCTGTAATAGGGAGATAAAACAGCAAAAGGTGATTATGTGTTGGTGGGTCTGGTGTGACAGGAGCTTTATGGGCATCACACAAGGGCTGAAGGGCAAAATTTGCTCCATTAAGAGGTCTGTTGTTGGCTGAACAGCAGACTGAGGGTCATACCTGGACTCTACAGAGGACAACAAACTGACGTTGCTCTTGGCTTTAGTTCAACTGAGCAGCTCAGGCAGGTTAGAGGTCTCAGACCACACACTGTACCTGGTACAAGTGCCCATCAGTCACTGTGCATGTTTTGACTTGTGTGTATTGGTCATTTATCTCTCTGCTTACCTCTGGTTTCTTTCTACAGTGCCCATTTGTGCTTCCCCCATGCTATCACATCAAGCTTATTTCAAAACCAAGATGATTGTTCATTCTCCACAGTCCCACCCATTTTCCATTCCGTATTTCCAGCAGTCTCCATTCAGTAGGTTTGTAACAGAGCAGTTGAGAACTGCGGATGGGGAAAAGAAGAAAAAGAGGTGGCTGGGTACCCTTACCTAAACTGGCAGCATTCAGTGGGGTGGTGACATAACCTGAAGGAAAGAGGGAAGGTTTGGAGAGGGGATGTTGCTTATCGCAAACCAAACACTGATGCACCAGCAGAATAAAGCTATTGGCCCCAAGAAACTTCTCAAAGAGGCAGAGGGGGATGGAATTTTGCAGCTTTCATTCTATCTAGAATAAAGGCATGGAATCTTTTTGCACTGTGAAACAATATTCATATTTTGACCCCAAAGTAGCTCTCCACTAACTGTGAAGACATTTTATGATATCGAATCACCACAAAGCAGAATAAAAAGGATTCCTGTAATTAAACATGACCAGTAGTTTGCTGTTAAGGAAAGAAATGTCTGTGCTGAGTGTTACATGTGCAGGTAATAAACAGGAGGGAGACTTCTCACAGCTTTCTGGGAAGCGTAAAGGGGCATAATCCAACAGTCCAACACCTTAGTGGGACCAGCTGCCTGCAACAAGGCCTCATCGTGCAGGCAGCAGGGAAGAGGTTACGGGGCAAGGCTGTCCTGGCAGGGAAACATGCTCCCTCAGCATCAATGTGCTGCCAATGAGACCATGGAGAGGTGAAGGCGAGGAGCAGCAGAAACCTCTGGAGAGGCTGCTCTGTGGTTCTACACGGCTGAGTTGGACGGGATAAATGAGACCTTGTCACTGCTCCTCCCCTGTGAGTCTGCAATGGGAAGACATCTTATTCCTCACAACTTTCCTTGTATTCACTGATGGTAAAGACACAAACACCTCGTTGCCTAAGAGGGGAAAGTCCTTGTTGCCTAAGAGGGGATGTAAGCCTCCACATTAGTTCTTGAGAGATACAAAGAAGCTTGCCCTGGCACCATTCACAAATGCTAATGTTTATCCTCTGTTTTATACATTATGTTGGATCATTAAAGCTTAAAAGCATCTTTTAACTTAGTTAACATTAGATTTTATTTTCCTCTAGATTATTTTTAAAGGAAATCATAAAAGGCAGGGAAATGCTACAAGGGACAAAAAGCAGAATATCATCAGTGGCAAAACCCTTACTGAAGTCAATAAGCCTTACTGAAGTATATTTGACATCTATTGTTTTCTTTCTATCCACGTGGTCTGTTCCACCTTAACATGAAATCAGAGTACTTTGACATGATTTGTTCCTGACTCATCTCTATTGGCTGCTGCTCATCTTAATGTTTTCCAGGTATGTGATTATTTGCTCCAGCATTTTTCTGGACCTTGAGGGTAAACTGACTGTTGTACAATTCTGCTCTTTTTCCTCTCACCTCTCCCACCCCTTGAAGATAAGCAATACATCAGTCTTGTGGTATCACCCCAGCCCATCCATGAATTCAGAGATACCATTAATGGTTCTGAGATTACTAAAGCCAGTTCTCCAAGTACAGCAGGATTAAGTCAGCCCCAATTTAAAAACCTCCAGCTTATCTACGTATTCTTTAAACTGGTTTTCCACTAATCTATGCTGAAGTACTTATTTCTGTTAGTGTTAATTGTGGTAAATGCTTATTCACCATTTAATTTTATTGAAGACTGGTGAAAAAGGGCATTAATTCTTCTTACTTTCATTGATCAGGAGCTTTTCCTCTCTACAAAATAATGGACAAATACTTTATTTGCTCTTCTTCCCATTATTAATGGGCTTAAGAGTTATTTTGTGCTACCCCTGATGTCTCTTGCTTGTGGGTTTGGTTTTCTACCTTTTCCATTTTGACTTTTCCCTTCTGTAGTTGAGCTATTCCTTTATGATCATCTTCAATAATCTTACAAATTATAGTTCTTTCCTCTGATATTGATATAGAATTAATGACTTGGTGAATCGATTGCAATTTCTATACTCTCTCTGCACTGGAGTAGTGTATTTCTGTCTTTTCTCTCCAAAAAACCTCTGTCAGTTCTCTGAGTTTACTAAAATTGGGCATTTTGAAGGCAATTCTCCCTTTCCACAGACCATGAATGCTATTGTCTCATTGGCAATGGCACCAGGCTGTCTTCTACCTTCATATTTCCAGCTCCTGAAAGGATACGATGTCCAAGAGCCTCCACTCTAATTGTTTTGCTCATCTTCCACATCCAAAAATTGTCTAAAAGTCTCAGAGGAAGCTCTTAGAAGAGTTGGTGACATCCTCCAACAGCCTCAACCTCCTCTGACCAGTGCTTTTGTCTTTGGATGATTCCTCTATCACTGACAAAGGCGCCAACCATCTGACCTTCCTGACTGTAGCAGACTCAGATTCTGATGGGTTTGATGGGTGAACAGCCCATTATCCTTTGTACTTCATTATTAATAAACCTTTTGTCCCTAGTTTTTCAGCCCTGTTGCTGTGGGTCATCTATACTGTAGTGTCCTTCATTCATTCTTTTTGCTTTTGATGTTGGCAAGTCTGAATCTGATTTTGTTGTTGTTTTGCTTGGTTGGTTTTGTAATACCAGCTTCATTTATAGAAAACTGCTCATGAAACAGTCATCATCATCGTCATTGAATGGTTTGAGTTGAAGGGAGCTTAAAGCTCGTCCAGTTCCAACCCCTGCCACGAGCAGGGACACCTTCCACTAGAGCAGGTTGCTCCAAGCCCCTGTGTCCAACCTGGCCTTGAACACTGCCAGGGATGGGGCAGCCACAGCTTCTCTGGGCACCCTGTGCCAGCGCCACCCTCACAGGGAAGAGCTTCTGCCTCAGAGCTCATCTCAATCCACTCTCTTTCAGCTTAAAGTCTTGGTCATGGGAAACAGAACTCTCCTGGCAGCATCACCCAGACAGCTTTGTGGGTTTATGGCCACCCTGTGGGGCTTATGAAGCTGCAGAGAGAGGCAGAAGTGGCCACACAGCACTTTGCATTGCTTTGCAGCTGCTAGAATAGCCTGTGGTACAAGATAAGACTTCCCAGACTGTGATATCTGCCTGACTGGCTAAGACTTGTATAAAGTGCTCATCTTGCCAGGATTCAGCCTGAATTTGCAGCTCCCTGGCTATGCATCATTTTTTCCAAGGGTCATGAAGAAGATATCATTGAGCTGGCAGCGCTGATCCTAGGATGCATCAGGGATTTCGCTATACCAGGAACTCAGCTATAAGTCTGCTTTACACATCTGGAACAGTGGAAATAGCCTTAATTGAGGCTATAAACTAGCTCATGATGACATTTGCTGCCAGTTCCGTATCACAGAGAATACGCAGGCACTGAAAAGTCTTAAATCATTTCTGAGCTGGAACATCAAATCAATCTATTTAAATATGTTGTTTAAGAGTAAAAGGTTCATTGAAAACTGCCTTCTACTTTCACAAGTAGAGACTCAATGGTGTGTATAGAGAGATCCTCTACAAAGTTTCTTCCCCTAGGTGTTGTCTGAGATGTTTCTGTACCAAAGTTGAGAGCGGCCAGTTCCCCTCTCTGAATCCTCTTCTAGAGGCTTATGTCAGCAGCAGGTTTCAGTCAGGCTAAAGATCAAAGGCTTTGATCTCCATTCATCTCCACTTAACTAAAAGGAAGCCACATCTGCGGAATTTATCTAATTCTGCAAGCTATAAATATGTATGGGGTTTGTACTGTGTAATTAATCAAAAGCCTGAAACAGAATACATGTGCTAACCTGCAACAATGTTGGATTGCAAACTATAGGAACTGCTGAAATACCTTCGGATGCATATTTCTGTGTTTAAGCAAACCACGCAGTGTTTCAGCACTTTATCTTTGCTTAAAGTGAACTCAGTACTGAGGACACAACCCTCCCAGAGTCCTTAAGAATCAAGTCAGTTATTTCTAAGCAAATACAAGTTTCCTGTAGGGGAATAACCCAGAGCTTTTGCTTGCAGGACTTTGAACCAGTCCACTCTGAAGACAGGGGCCTCAGTATAACACTTGAATCTCAGTCTGGGTTTGAGTCCTGAATTTTTCATGCTCAAAATCTGGATCTCACCTCTGATTTTCCCCCATTTTCTCAGAATCAGCCATAAAAAGCACCAAGTTTAATCTAATCAGGCAGCACTTCTAAAATCTGTAATCAGGCTCCAGTGGTGACAAACCTACCTCAGCTCCTAAATACAACTGATTTGTGCACAGGAATGCCGAGACAATCGGAACTCCTGATTAGCTGAATGCGCCACTTGTGTGATTAGTTTTGAGCTTGTGTACTTCTGCTGCAGGTTTTTCAAGAGTATAGAATCACAGAACGGTTCAGGTTGGAAAGGACCTTAACATCATCCAGCTCCAGCCCCCTGCCACGGGCAGGGACACCTTCCACTAGAGCAGGTTGCTCCAAGCCCCTGTGTCCAACCTGGCCTTGAACACTGCCAGGGATGGGGCAGCCACAGCTTCTCTGGGCACCCTGTGCCAGCGCCTCAGCACCCTCACAGGGAAGAACTTCTGCCTTACATCTAACCTAAATGTCCCCTGTTTCAGTTTGAACCCATCATCCCTTGTCCTATCCCTACAGTCCCTGATGAAGAGTCCCTCTCCTTGCTTTACTTGGAGGCTGTACCAAAAACCCAGTGGCATATCTACAGCTGAAATGGCTGAAGTGTGTTTTCGCCGATGAATGGCCAAAGCCTACGCTGGGAAACGAATGGGTTGGCAGATACATCATCTGATTGGGAACCAGTCCCAATATTTCTGAAGACAGGCTGGAAAAATGAGTAATGAGGATCACAGGAAAGATAATACCAAACCAAACAAGCAAACAAACAAGCATCCTGCTCTACAGCCGCCTGTGCTGCTGCTGCTGCTTCTGGCTCTTGTCGGGCACCGTCATAGACCCACAGACTGGTTTAGGTGAAAGGGAGCTTAAAGCTCATCCAGTTCCAACCCCCTGCCACGGGCAGGGACATCTTCCACTAGAGCAGGTTGCTCCAAGCCCTTGTGTCCAACCTGGCCTTGAACACTGCCAGGGATGGGGCAGCCACAACTAAGCTCCATGTGGTCATCACCTGCCAGGCCCAAAACCCAACTGCAGAAAAACAAAGCTCAAAAGATTACTTTTCTTTGTATTCATCACTGTCAATGGACTCATTTCTCTCCTTTAAAACTCCTTTTCCACAAGTAGGGGGAAAATAACTGTAATGAAAGGCAAATATTGAGGAGCAGACCAGGACAGCTCTCAGTTTCCAAGCAACACAGAGAGCCTGATCATGACTATTATGATTTCACCTTTTAAAGAATCTCCTGTCTATGGCTAATTTCACATAATGGCCTTTGTTAAAATTAATTGAATCTCAAAGCTCATGCGAGATGTAGCTGAGACATACAGTTTTGAGGCAAAACCCAGAAAAGTTACATAGTTGTGAAAGGCTTGAAGTTAGAAGGAATATTCCTCTCTCATGATTCCTTCTTCTTTGGGTCCAAAGCTAAACCTGCCTCCTTCCCAGCAGCCAGGATGGCTGCTGCTGCTTGTGTTTTCCCAAGGAACTGACGCAGCTCCACAGTTCACAGCATCCATCACCCAGCACCAACAACCACCTGAATCACGGAATCATCATAGAGTCACAGAATCGTTCAAGTTGAAAGGGACCTTAAAGCTCCTCCAGCTCCAACCCCCTGCCACGGGCAGGGACACCTTCCACTAGAGCAGGTTGCTCCAAGCCCCTGTGTCCAACCTGGCCTTGAACACTGCCAGGGATGGGGCAGCCACAGCTCCTCTGGGCACCCTGTGCCAGCGCCTCAGCACCCTCACAGGGAAGAGCTTCTGCCTCAGAGCTCATCTCAGTCTCCCCTCTGGCAGGTTAAAGCCATTCCCCTTGGCCTGTCCCTACAGGCCCTTGTCCAAAGCCCCTCTCCAGGTTTCTTGTAGCCCCTTTAGGCACTGGAAGGCTGATTGGAAGCTGAGCAGGGTCTCCAAACCTGAAGAAATGAGAGAAACAGAATCATGCCATAAATCCAGCATGAAGCACCACATCTGCTACACAGTCCCCAGCACACAGGTTTGTTTCACTGCTTTTGCCCCTGTCAAATACTCGCTCCAGGCAGATCCCTTTCCTTTGGTGTATCTCCTGGCACACCCAGAGCAGAAGTTGCTTCTCAAGAGGATAAAACAAAGACTCAGAGTTCTGCTTACTCATCAGAAAAGCAGCCTCTTGGGAAAGTATCTCCTCACTTTGCCATGCTTAAAGCAGGATACTTGCAGGTCTCTAACCTGCTGACTCAGTACTTTTCTCATCTATTCACATCCATCTCTGGGTTATGGAAATCTGATTACTGGTGGTTTGCACCACAAGAAAATAAACGTAATGCTTTTAAATGGTGTGCTTACCTGGGGCCTGTCCATACTGCTTTCTTCATTACCTGCCTTAGTGTAATTCGTTATTATTAAGCCTTGTGTGCTGAGTTTGGGCAGCCACTTTGAGCAGAAGTGAATTGTGGACAGTGAAAGGCACATTTCAAACGTGGTCTCTGGGGTTTATTTCACCAGAGTTTTGCATGCTTGACTGGCTAAGTCTGCAGTATGAAAACCCAGGGGCCACACAGAGTTTAGCTTTATGCTGGGTTTGAAAACTAAAATCAATCTAATGCTCTAAAATGCATCCCCAGGGTTGAAAAGAAGAAAGTATTTTATGTGTATTGGATGTTTAATAATTAGTAATGAACAGTAACTGTAGAATCATTCCAGCAGCGCTGGTTGAATATCCTGTACATGAGAAAGTAAACACGATGAAAAGGCTGCAGTGATATAGGTACCTCACTATATACACTTCCTTTGCAGGATGGAGTCACCAGACCGAAGACAAAAACACACAAGGTGGCCAGAAATAAAGCAAACTGGTCAATGTGTGAGGATACGTTGATGAACAGGGTCCCACAACCAGCTGGGTGTGTAAATCCCCACCGCAAACCCCAGGGCAGGGAAAGGAAACCCATCCTTTCACTGGATATAACCCAAAAGCCAGCTTTTATAGATACCTCTGCATTGGTATCTTACTGATGTGGGATGGGTCTGACAATAAAGCGTAATCACAGCTGCGCTTTGCTTCCCTGGCCCCTGCATCAGGAAGAAAAGGTTGACTCAGTGTTTAATTCATGCCTGCAGGAGATGCAGACGTGCTGTATGGAAGAGCTTTGTCTCCCATCCACAGTTTTACTCAAGGTCATTTTGTTGTTTCATGGGCGACCCAAAGCTGCTGATAAAGTGTCTTCATAATACTCACAAAAAGCCGTGTCTGGGACTAATCCCCAGGGAGAAGAAGGCGGCAGCTTGTCCTTCATCACATGGAGGTAAGAAGTTAGTCACAAAGCTGCCTGAGAATCGTGGAGCCACGGCCATCTGCCTTCTTTGTGTAAGGAGTTCGTGTTAGACAGGGCAAGCTCCGAGGCTGTGGGATGTGGGAGCTCCCTGGCTCCCAATGGATGCAGAGAGAGGTCAGCGTCCCAGCTCCTGCATCCCAGGAAGATCTCCCACCTGAGATTCCTGCACTGTCTGATGGTTCTGGTGCCTGTACCTCCAACCAGCAATGCCTGGCCGCTGCAAAACACCAGGCAAAGGGATTTTGGTAGAATTCAGAAGCTCTGAACTAGGGTCAGTATTTTGTGCCTGCTCATGCACAGGAAGAAACACAAGAACTGCACATCACATCCTGATTCCTTCCTCAAGCAGCTCCACAGTCCATGGGGGCTGAGATGCTCATAGTGGTGACACTCTAAATGGCTTTTTTATGTAGTATTTAAAGACCAGTTTTCCTTTCACGCAGGTTAGTACCCTCAAAACCCCTCCAGTCGATACCAGAGGGCTTACAACCTACCTAAAACCAAGGAGCTGCTGCGAACGGATCTCTGCAGACACCAACCATGGTTTCTGTGCACGGGCTCTGATACTACTGCTCAGGAATGAGCCTCTGCATTCCAGCTGCTATAAGGCTGCTGGATACTTAAAGCCACCCTCACTTGAGCTCCACACTTGAGGGTACTTCAGTTTATAGTTTAACCCTTGAGGAATAAAGCCTGAACCAGCGCTGTGTGCACAGGGCTCTCGGAGGAACGGCTGAAAGGATCACAAGGCATTTACCCACCCACAGCCCGAGCGTATGCACAGATTTAAGTGGTGTATTAAGTATCTCCAGGCAATTCCAAGCCCTTCAGAACCCACACCATTGCTCGGCTTCTGCTTTAACTCTGTCATAAGCCTCCTGGGCTCCCTGGTCGCAAGTTGCTTCATGATTCCTGCCCTCAATATGTTTGTACCCATCGCCAGATACATCCCCCTCCTCACGGCACTGAAATACACATTTGCCTTTATCCTTTCTGCTGGGGTTTTCCACTACTCGGTCCCTTCCAGAGACCAGATTCCCACTGCCTTTCGCCCAGGTTAGCATCCTTGCCTCCCTCCAGCAGGTTATTATAATACATGACACTGGATTGCTCCTTTCACAACTCTTTAAGCTCAGGCCTGAAGCAGACAACATAAATTTTGAAACAAACCTTTATGTGTTGAAGCATTAAATAATACAACAGCTTCATGAATTCGGGCAGAATTCATAACTTTGACACAGCTGAGATGTCCTAAACCTTCACTTTCTATTTTCATGCCTTGATGCCATAGGAGGCTGATGACTCTCCAAGGGCTTAGCTACAGAAACAACTTGTATTGCTGCAGAACTGAACATGAATCCATAAACCAATACAGTTCAGCAGGAGCAAGGGACTGCACGGACACTGATTTCCATATAAAGTAGCTTATTATGGGCCAGTCAAATGTGTTCCCAGCCAAAGCAGGAAAAAACTATTTTACTTGTATTGATTTAAATGTAGAGATTAGTCGTAGCGAGGCGGCTCTCTCCTGTAGATGTGCTGGTGAGGACATGGGGAGCTCTGTGTAATGCTCTGCTGTCCCCGCAGCACCTCTTCTTGTGCTCCTCTCCCTGGCACATGATGCACAGTTGGCAGAGGGTTGGAATCGGATGAGCTTTAAGGTCCCTTCCAACCCAAACCAGGCTGTGATCCTATGAAAAAGAGGAGGTCTATATTTAACAACACAAGGTACAGTAAAAAGCAGGAGGCTTTTATAAGATCACACAGCATACAAATGACTTTGCTTCAGTATAAAACGCCAAGTTGGGATTTTGTATTACATCTTTTGCTACAGAAAATCCACCTCGCATGTAGGTAGTGGTTAACCCAATGGTGGGTCAGGAGATCCCAACTCGAATGTGTTTTCCTGGTTATTTTAATGACTTGGGGACTAACAGTGTGAGAAGAACCTTCTCCATTCCCTGTGCTTGTTTTGAGCCTCTGTGCCGTGATTAACAGTATTTCATGGCTCTTCTGTGGGTTTTCAGACAGAATAAGTCTCAGAATTATATGCATTAACATAACCATGCATATGCAGGTGCATTTTTATTAATTGAGTAGCCAACCAGGAAAATTTCAGTCCTAAGAGTAATTCCTAATACATTTAGGCAACGTGTTAGCTACGAATGACTTGAAGATACATCTCGGGACGGTGCTGTCACCTGGCTTTGACACCCGCAGAGAAGGTATTTGCACGAAGCAGAGGAATTGGGAGGATGGATCCATCAAGGCGAGACACGAGGAAGCCCTTTCCCTCAGGACCAGAGTGGGAACAAATGGATATAATTATTCTGAGGAGTAACTGAGATTCCTGTTGGAAGGACTGTTTTAGCCATAAGCGAGTGAGGAGATGAAAAACTGCCGTCAGAATGAAAAGTGCTAGAAGCAGCAGAAACGCGTGCAACTGAAAGGTTAGCAATTGGGTAGGAAAAAGGAGGAGGAAAAAAACCCCCTCTGCAGAATCTTCACTCTCAGCAAAAAATTTAAGGAAAAACCCAACAGGCTCTGCTTAAAGAAATTGTTTACAGCGATTTTCTTTCCTCCCAAGTTATAGCGGGCACGTTCTCCTTCCAGCTGAATGAGGGAGCCTTTTTGCTGATGCAGAACACATCTTACCAGTTCATTTTCAGTACAATGCACAGAGAATTAGGTGCACAATTCCTGGTAACAAGAATGGAGATGGAGCCCGTCTCCTTCCTCCCTGCACATTGCGGGATAAATCACCCGGAGTGGAGGGCAGAGAATGCCAGACACATAACTCTTGCTTCGGTTATCAGGAGTCGGAGGGCTACAGTTAAAATCTATCCTAAAACAGAGGAAATATTTCTCTGCTACAGCAATTCCTCCTATCTCCCATTTACAAGAGCGATGACCAGCCTCAATATGCAGCAGTTGAATACAAATCAGGCTGACAGCTCTGCATGGTGCAAAACCATCACAAATAGATGCCTGAATTTTACCTTCTCGGGCAATAATGTCAACATCAGCACAATCAGATGCCTTGCTTCCAGTACCATCTCAATCAAGGCGCAATTCAACCCTTCACAGGCTTTTGTAAATATGTGACTGACCTTTTTAGGCACATGACATGAGCTTCAGCGAGGCTTCACTGCCTTCAGTATCTGCCTGATCCGCAGAGGTGATGAGCTCCTTCCGTGCTCATTGAGCTCATTGGGATTTAAGAGTGGGCAGACTCACAGAGCTGGGCCCTAAGCACTCAATTCAGTATCTATGAAACAAGCGTGACATTGATCCTTGACTTTGATGGACACTTGGTGTAAGCCAGAGCAGCAGCAGAGCTACATTCAGTCACTTAGGGAGAGAAATGTGGGTTTTCTTGAAGTAGAAAGGCAGAAAATACCTCACTGAGAAAAATGAGAAACCTCGGGAGGGGCTTTGGACAAGGGCCTGTAGGGACAGGACAAGGGGAATGGCTTTAACCTGCCAGAGGGGAGATTGAGATGAGCTCTGAGGCAGAAGCTCTTCCCTGTGAGGGTGCTGAGGCGCTGGCACAGGGTGCCCAGAGAAGCTGTGGCTGCCCCATCCCTGGCAGTGTTCAAGGCCAGGTTGGACACAGGGGCTTGGAGCAACCTGCTCTAGTGGAAGGTGTCCCTGCCCGTGGCAGGGGTTGGAGCTGGATGAGCTTTAAGGTCCCTTCCAACCCAAACCATTCTGGGATTATGTGATTATTTTAATTCCAGCTGATGGTGATGAGTTAGATGCAACTGGATTTTGTAATCATCAATGTCTCTTATGAAGACAAGGTTATGGTGTTTAAGTTCTGTAACTCTAATCTCCAGAATTGAATGAGGAGAGAATCGTCCAGTAAACAACTGGACCAAACTAATTCCTGAATTATACCCTATATTAATGAGAGGAGACTGCTCTTGCTGTGAAGGATACACAGCATCGTTTCGTTCTTTCTCCGTAAAAACAAAACACACTCACCAAGGAAGAGACAGATAAAATTCAGCAGTGTCTGTATTGCTAAAACGAGCTGTATTTCAGGCTCTCACACCAAAAGCTGCTCCTGTGGCATGTCCACGTGTTCGTACAACCAGGGCACTCCCAGGCCATGCCAGCTCCACACTGCGTTTCGCTTGCAGCTCTGACAGGGAATCATTTCCAGAGCAAACTGAAGAGTGGCCCTGCCTGGAGATCCTGTCTCTGAGCCTCTTCGTGCATCTATAAATAGCAGATCATCAATTCACCTCCTCTGAGCTCATCGCATGCTCCACTTCACCGCCTGCCTCTTGGCTGAGGCCGTCACCGTGACTCAGATCTCCCCTATCAGCTTCCCTGCGCAGGGAGATTCCCCCTGCATCCCATGGCAGCGTGAAGCTGCTCAGCTGCTCAGGTTTCTATCACCACAAGTGTTACGCTGTTGAAGAACCTGTCATTTGAAGCAACGTCATTACAATTTAAGGTCTTGGAGCTCCGAACCACTTCACAGAGAGGGGCTGCATTGTTTTGATGACAACACTGAGTGAAAACCAAGTGCCAAAATCCCAGATGGATGTCACACACAAACCCAATGACAAACATAAAGCTATCACCATGTAAGACTGCAACATTCCACTGATCCCCTTGCAAAATTCCCTACAATTTAAGCTTCTGGGCATCAATCTCTTTCCATTACATCCAACCCCCTGCTCAACAATAATATTATTATTTACAGTCTAAAGCAAAATGCTGTTATTCTTTGCTTAAGAAACACACTGATGAAGCAAGATGCTTCTTCTTGTAACAGACAATTAATTTTCAGACTGTATTATACTTGCTGAAGTGACTGTAAGTTCAGCACCAACCTAATCGAGCTTTCGAACGCCTGTAGTGGTATTACTCATGTATTCATCAAAGCCCTGCCTTGTTTGCACTAGAAATCTCCAGATAACCTGCTTACTCAGTGACGCCAGAGATATCTGTCGGGCCCTAATATTTCATTTCCTGGATAAATGTTTCATAGGCTCCACACTCTGAATGTGAAAAGAGCAAAAGATTCTTTTGATCATGCGTTTGAAATATCTCCTTCGTCCTTTAAAAGCGAATGTAAAACCAGCACGCAGCAGCAGTAAGACAATTAAGATGGATAAAGTGATATAAAGAGATTTAATGACATTTTGTATTCTTTAAAGTGATATAAACTCAAAGAGTCTCACTCTTCTCCTGCGTACACCTGACCTCTGTCTCACCAGGCTTGGAGATGAATCACAGAGTGGTTTGTGTTGGGAGGGACCTTAAAGCTCATCCAGCTCCAACCCCTGCCACGGGCAGGGACACCTTCCACTAGAGCAGGTTGCTCCAAGCCCCTGTGTCCAACCTGGCCTTGAACACTGCCAGGGATGGGGCAGCCACAGCTTCTCTGGGCACCCTGTGCCAGCGCCTCAGCACCCTCACAGGGAAGAACATGCATCAGCAGAACTATAGAGCTGGTGTGAGATCCAGGCTGCTTTCCGTGTTGACCCTTGGTAAGCAAACATGGTGTGCAGGCAAGAACAAAACCAAGCAGTGATTTAACTTGCAGTGCTTTAGAATGCCTTGAAGAATCCTTTCAGAAATACAGAACTGCAGAAAAAGAGGTAGAGATCACCTGGTCTATGAACACCGCATTGTGTAACCTGGCTTTGGAACTGAAATGCTGAGGACAATTTGGCTGCTTACTTCAGGTGTGAATAACTCTGTAATTATATTTCAAATGAAATGTATAAATTGCCAAACTTATCTATTTATTACGATGTTTGATAGTTGATCAGCAATAATGAGACCACTGGCTTCCTTGCCAGTAACTATCATTTTGTTATTCCCTTTTCTTCTGTGCCTGTGTTCCCTATCACCACTTGCCTTTCATCTGGGCCGAAAGCCCTTTGGAATAAAGACAACACACTGGTTTTGCTCCTATCCAGCCCATAGCATTTAGGCTCCAGGCCATTACCAGGAGTCTGAGGCACTGCAGTAATTCAAACAGTAATATACCAACAGAATCAGACATTGAGAACTTGCTTCCACTCTGCTTTAAAACACCAGCAAAGAAGAATGTTACTTGTGGTGCTGCTTATTTTGTTATGTATTTGTATCAGGGGAGCCGGTAGCAACAACCCTAGAACCCTGAGCTGGTTAAAGCTTATTTCAAGTTAATTTAATATAATGCTCTCTCTCTCTCAACTCATGCATCTTCACAAAGAAAATGGCAAGCAATCCAGAACATTCAAAGCATAACGACATTCAGATGTGTGTAGACATAAATAGCGACTTCTAAACCAAGAATTTGCCTCTGGAGTCTTTTCAGTAGGCCCTCAAATAGAAAATACTTAAAAGGAGACCATGATAAGTATAATTTCTCTTTGTTTGAGGCAAGGATGGAGTGAATGTGTCATAAGGCACTGAGAAAGAACAAGAGAAATCTCAGTGAGCCAAAATGAAAGGACTTCATTATAGGCAAAATCCTCGCTCCATTTCAATCAATCACAAATCTGTTTGTTGACTTCAGTAGCCAAGGGTTTCATGGCACAGCTTCCACCAAAAACAACTTCCAGCACCATATCGTACAATCTGAGGCCTCGATTTTCTCTTTTTCTGTGCATTACCAAGGATCTACATACACAAGGCAGGGGTTTGGACCTGGATGAGCTTGAAGGTCCCTTCCAACCCAAACCAGTCTGATTCCTCGATTTCTTTGTGTATTAGTAACTCACTGGAATTTCACTGCTAAGAAAGTGTTTTAACAAGCTTACATTATGGAGTGCCCTCAGAGGGAGGCACGAACACTCCCTGCTAACAGTACCCAGTTGTACCATCATTGACCTGTCCAAGCAGACTGAAACACCCTCCCCACATCCCGGTTTCCAGGGAAAGACAGCGCAAGGAGTGAAACCAGGAGAGCTGTGCCTTTGCCTCGTGGGTTATCACGCTGTAACCACACACCCCCTTCCCTACAGACACAGCAAGCTGAAGCAGATGAATTGCAACGCAAACACCTACAATTTCTCCTGGTTTATTTCCTTATACAGAAGAGCAAGCACACAAACAAAACCGGGAACAACAAATTGAGTTCTCCAGTCTACTCCTTTCCCCACTTAATAAAGCGTATGCTTTGCTACCACTGAATTCAATGGAAAAATTCCTTTAGGTCTCCATGGGAACAGCATCGGGTCTATAATACTTAACTATAAGTACCAAATTCTATAAGCTTTGGCTGAAAGTTTTTAGTGTCCTTTTAAAGATCTCTGCGGATAAAGAACTTAAGGCTCCGGAGTCAATAAAGTCAATGAAGCAGCTTTCACAGGCATCAGACGTTCACTTTCAAACTTCTCTACAAAATAGTTACTGGAATTTGGGGGAAGCGAGCACAAAGACAACACTGTAATAACTAACACAATGACCCTTTCAACCAGGAAAGCGAGCAGCCCTTTTAATGAAATTGGGACTTAACGTACGGTTGGACCAGACAGTGAAAGGAAATCTCTCACCAGCACATCACAAGGCCAATAATGTGTAAACAGATAATAGCAAGAGCTGTGTGGTTCATAATTAATTCAGAAGAGATGGCATTGCTGCCTTCTTCCCGGGCTTGGGCAGTCATTGAAGACAATTTGCCTCTCAGTCTGTGTGAAGTGCCATATTTCAGAACTAAATCCTTCTATTCCCATCACAATAGGAGTAATATAAAGTAATAAAAATAACATTTATATTTAGTGGATACTGTACCTGTGTGGCAGAGTTCTGGACAAAACCCTGAACTCATAATCTTCTCTTCACACCCAAACAAACTTAAAAATGAACAGAAATACTGATAATAAATGGGGATGATGAATAACCATTTTAATAATCATATTAATAATTACTAATAAGCTGACGCTGAGATGGAGCAATTCCAAGTTCAACCCAGCTTTGAAAAGAACGCGGATGTGTTCACTGATTTGTAAGCAAAGGTTTATGTAGGGTTATGTAGTATGTAGATAAGTTTATATTAGATATGGGGAAGAAGTTCTTCCCTGTGAGGGTGCTGAGGCGCTGGCACAGACTTTTCCCAGAGAAGCTGTGGCTGCCCCATCCCTGGCAGTGTTCAAGGCCAGGTTGGACACAGGGGCTTGGAGCAACCTGTTCTAGTGGAAGGTGTCCCTGCCCGTGGCAGGGGGTTGGAACTGGGTGAGCTTTAAGGTCCCTTCAACCCAAACCGGGCTGGGATTCTACGATAAAAAGGAACATGGGGCTCGGGTGTTTGGGAGCACCTTACTTTGACCGACATGTTTTGGCTCCCCACTGTGCCCAAGTGACAGGGCTGCAGAGGTGTTGCTGTTCCAGGTAGAGCCGTGCTCAGGCTGCAGCATCCTGTCCCGCTGTGCAGCTCCCCAGCTCAGCCTATGGTATGTGTACCAAATTGGCAGCTGTCAAAATGATTCAGCTTGGAAATGAATCAGACACGGCGGTTAATGGCCCAAACTGGAAAACAGGGATAGAAACACAAGATCTTTTCAGTTATACGGGCTGGAGACTGAACACCCTGTGCTACAGGTGGAGGCCTGAGGAGGTGAAGTTTGCCTACCTTCAGTGCTAACAGCCTCTGCAATGAGATCTCTATGAAATCAGTCAGTTCTATACCATAATACTGCCTTTATTCTGGAGTTTGACCCGGCCCTGGCACATCTTGAAAGGCAAAACATAATTTCTCGTATGACATCACTGAAGCCCCAATGAAAACTTTCCCATTCCGGGTTTCTAAACCCCAGCACTTGCTTTTCCTAACATTTTCCCTCGCTCAGAAAATCCCACGCTACGTGCTCTGACCACACCAGAAAGAGAACAGCTCCGTTCTGGACGCTGAACGCCATCCTCTGTTTCAGAGGAGCGTGTTTGCTCCCTGGGCAGGACACAGCTTTCACACGGAGCAGCTCCGAAACACGACTCTGACCCAAGCATTAAGAATGGATTCGCGCAGTCACGGCGTCTGGAACATTACCATCCGTGGGACAGCACCAGAGACAGAAGACACCCTGTCTTAAAACCCTCTATATTCAGTGCAGAAACATGGGAGAATGACAAGAAACCTTTAGGGAATATTGCAATTTCCATAGCTTGTGATGCTAATTACAGTCATTATCGGAGAGGCTAAAAAGTTCTGCATGTGTTTTGTTCTCTGCTCCTGGTAGCTGGGATGTGAGATGAACTCGAGGTGCAATAACAATGCTAAGGGAAAAAAAACAACCCCTAAACCCTGTTTATTTTCAATAGTACTACCTAATTATGTTAAGTTTCTATAAAAATCAAGTCAAAAAGCCCTCTCCTCTCCTGTGTGCGTGCACACACACCATCCATGGTATATTCTTTTCTAAAATAATAACTTCTATCCTTTGAATGCACAGCAACAGCAGCGCAGCACAGGGGGGTTCATGGTCCTATTCTTTGATTCTGCATATTTTTATGGGGTTTTCTTTAGATAATTCCTTTTTCCTTTGCCTCTTACCTCGTTCTTCTTTTAACATGAAGAGATTTCTAGAGATTCAGAGAATCCCAGCCTGGTTTGTATTGGAAGGGACCTTAAAGCTCCTCCAGTCCCAACCCCCTGCCACGGGCAGGGACACCTTCCACTAGAGCAGGTTGCTCCAAGCCCCTGTGTCCAACCTGGCCTTGAACACTGCCAGGGATGGGGCAGCCACAGCTTCTCTGGGCACCCTGTGCCAGCGCCTCAGCACCCTCACAGGGAAGAGCTTCTGCCTCAGAGCTCATCTCAATCTCCCCTCTGGCAGGTTAAAGCCATTCCCCTTCTCCTATTAACCGTGAAGAAGACTCGTGCTCAACAAAACTGCCCACATGTGTCTGACAAACACACAATTCTCCACTGGTCTAGTTTTGGACTGTTTATAGCCCAAAAGCTTTAATGAAGCAAAAAGAACACCTCCTAAATCACTCACCACTCTGGCTGTGCTGCTCGTGTGGCCCGAGGCTGGATCCAAGCAAGGGTTTGTAACAGTGAGTACTGCAACACCCGAGTTTACACCTTCTGAAGAAGTCAGGTACCCCGAGAAGGATCCCTAAGCGATCGCTGGCACGGCAGCAGGACATATTCCATATAGGAGTATGCCGTAAATCCTGCACTTCTCTGGTCTACATGGACCAAAGCCAGAGTGTTCAAAACACAGGAGGAGGCGGCACCATCCTACTTTTCTACGCTTACACAGCAGTCACAGGCTGAGTTTATTCCTTCCCTGAGGAATTTTGAACCTGTAGCTCTTCTTTTCCAGCAGAATAATCCAATCCTGCAGGAGGGGCACAGTATTCCCTGCTCTGTTGAGGCTCTTCCATTAGAAAGATTAATGAAATCAGGTGAATGTTTCATCCAGTGATGGAACAAATGACACAGAGTGCTGGAGCTCATGCACTCTGGCACTCACCGGGGTCTCTGGTCACGCGTTTCCCAACCGTACTCCAGCCAAACTCCTTCTTCCCGGCACTGTGGAGCCCCATCAAGAGGAGAGGTGGAGGAGACGGCGCTGCCAACTCCCACATCACGGCAGGTTGTCTGCTGATTACACCTTTCCTCTTCCAGAAACACAGCTCTAAAGAAACAAGGGTTAGTGTTTGCCTGGGACAGCTTCCCCGAGCAGGAAAATGCTCAAATAGAAGCACTAGGTGGGGGAGGCCGCCCAGCTCTGTCTCTCCTGATGCATTTCTATACACATCGATGGCTCTTCTCATAGAACCTTGACATGCCAAGCACAAAGTATCTATCTATCTATCTATCTAATCTAGCTATCTATCCAAGTTATTCTCCCTATTTGATGTGCAACCGAATGCTGCTATAGGGATGAGGGAATTTGCCTTTATTCCTATGAATTTTTTATCAGGGACCTCCTAATCTCTAAATATTTAAAGCTTTATTTGTTTGACACATTGAATTCGTCGACTGTTAACACAAAACCTCCCACAAAGAGCTACAGACAGACCACCTCAAGCTGTGATTTCCTCACTTCTCACAGCCTAAGGCCTCGATTCTGCAATTACACACATTTGTCTGCACTGCGGTGAGGAATCCCAACGGGGCGACTCACACTAGTGAAGATAATCACATTCGTGAGGATCTGAGCCCCGCACTTCTGGCTTTGGGACTGTGTTGGGATGACGTATCTTCAGGGAGCGAAGATCTGAAGGAAGCAGCAGCAGCGCAGCGTTTGATGCTTCTTAGGAAGAACGTTAGCATGATAAACCTGCAGGGAAAGGCATCCTTGCACAGGAAACATGGGCTCCGGAATCACCAGGAATGGCTCATGCCCACAGCCCTGCCACTGGCTTCCTCTGGACCTCCACAAAACTGGATGCCTCTGCCTGCATATATAGCACAAAAACACTGGGATGAGTAATCTGAACATGTCTCCAAAGTGATTTCGGATCTTCATACGGAATCCCATTGAAAAGAAGTGATTATGAACTGTTTAATATCAATGAATCAAACCCCCGTGAGAGGCCGTAAACCCAAAATCTGCATACCCATCAGTTCTTCCTTAATTACTCCCACCATCCCGGCAAGCTCAGTGCATTACAGCTCCTGATTAATTAATTAAAAAATCAAGCATCCCAGTGCACTACTTAAGAAATTAACTGTACCACGAAGTTTATCGTGACTACACTGTGATCTCGGCAACTGGCATAACTTGAACTTGCCCTTACATCTAATAGACTCACAAACTGGTTTGTGTTGGAAGGGACCTTAAAGCTCGTCCAGTTCCAACCCCCTGCCACGTGCAGGGACACCTTCCACTAGAGCAGGTTGCTCCAAGCCCCTGTGTCCAACCTGGCCTTGAACACTGCCAGGGATGGGGACACAGCCTTCACTATGAGGGTTCTTGTTCCCCGCAGCACGAAGAGGGAAGCAGCAGCATCTCCTTTAGCGCTCCCCTCATCCACGCTCCTTCCCCGCGGTGTTGGCCACGGGCAGCCCCGGTGGCACCGTGCCCCGGGGACGCTCGCTCCGCCCCGGAGGCCGGTGGCTCTCCACTCACTCGGACACCCGGGAGCCAGACCAGCGCCGCCGGTGCCGGGGCACAGGCCCGGGGCGCTGAGGCACGGAGGGGCCGGAGCAGCGGGTCCCGGAGGGGCGGCTCAAGCCGGGCGCGGCTGCGCGGCCCCGCCCCGCTCCTCCCGGCTCGGGCCTTCCGCTGCCGGCGGAGCCCGGCGCCGCTGCGCGGTCCCGGTCCCGGCCCGCACCGAACGCGGCGGAGCAAGGCCCGTGCCCGGGGAGCCCATCACCGGGAGCGGCCCCGGCGGGCTCCACCTGAGCAGACCCGAAGGGGGTGCCCGGAGCGGGGAGCGCAGGGAAATGGCGCCAGCCCCGAGCGGCAGCACATGTAACCCCGCGGGTGGTTTTACCCCGCACAGGCGGCCTCAGGGGGAACGCGAGCCCGGGCTGGGGAGCGCACCCTCCGGAGCGGGCAGCGAAGCCAGGGATGGAGCCGTGTGCCAGTGGGGCTCAGCGGTGAACTGCCGCCTGTTCACCATTGACTGTGCCCGGCAAGCACACTGCTTCTCCAGCAAGTTTTACCTATAATCTATATTCTGTTATTTTTAACGCATTCAGGGCAGAAGGCACTGATCTTTTTCGCCCCTCGCAGCTCTCTGTAGGACACTGCGCACCGCAGCACTCCCACCTCAAGAAACACCAGTTCCTCTACAGCATCTACCCCCTGGGCATCATCAAACCCTGGATACTCACCATCCTGATGTTCACATCCAGCTGCTGCAGCCATCACGCAGCATTAACACGGTCAAACACAAGGGAACATCCCTCCTCACCATACAGTGGGAATACAATCATTACCCTGATCCATGGGACAGCAGGACACTTTCTACCTTGACTACTAACTGCAGGCTCCAAACCCTGCCTGCAACAGAGAATGCTTGAACTCCTTCAAACACACACATGTGCCTGGATACTGTGGGTCCTGGTGCTCTGAGTTCACAGCACTGATTGCACCTCCCGTTCCAATTCCAGTTCTCAGACAAACACTACCTCCACCCCAGGTACATAGAAACATGTTCAGAGCCTCATCAGTCTATAACCAGGCTACACCAGCTGCTCAGGAGTGATCACATTGATGTGGACTCTAATGAATGGCAAATCTCATCTCATGCATGTGTCAAAGGAACAAAAACACTCCAAGAGGAGGCAAAATGTAAAAATCCCCCAAACTTCAAAGTTCAGACCAATTCTTAAGCTTTTCCACATTCTATTTCTAAACAAGAATCTTTGCACTGACACTGCTTTAAGATGTAACACAGCTTCACTGGTGTTGCTGTAATTTCACCACAGTCAAAAGGCAAATTGGATCCTCTGGGGTTTCTCTTAATAATTAGATATAAAGAGTTTTTAAACACAAATTCACCGACTCAAGGAAAGCAAACTGACTTACCAAGGTTGGAGTTTCTCATTCCTTAGCACTGATGCTTCTGAGCCTTTGCACACTAACAGTTCTTATTTCGTAGTTTTCCTCCACAGGCTACTAAATAGAATGGTTTGATGAGCATTCTGGCTGCTGTTTCTAAAGTTAATAGTGCTGTTCCTATGAATTATAAACCAACTTTGCAAGCAGGTGTAAGGTATACATTGATATTCCTCTTCACTGCGTTACCAGACATTGACTTTTAGCAACAACTATTGCAAATAAACATCATTTCCTCTTCTAGCTGAAATAAACTCCCACTGCTTTTCAGGCAGCACTGAGCTGTATTTTGCTGTGGGATTTGGGGGTTTTAGTGCACACATAATGCTGGTTGGAATTATGACAAAGGGATTACAGTTTTGCTGCTGGGAGGAAAAAGAATAAGGCCTATTTCTTTACTGTAGTATCCAGCCTGGATTACAGAACACAGTAAGGAATTACTACATCAACACTTCTAAAACCAACCCCAAACTTCTTTAAACTGGCAATTTAGAGTATGTGGGAGCTCTGATACAGACACAAGACCTGGCTATGTGGTACACAGCCAAGCTTTAAAGAATCACTCCATTAAACCTGCAGGCATGTTTTCTTGTGGTGGCGATTAATTTATCGCTACCCCTAAGGGAAACTAATGGGGCACCTCTTTTAATTATTAGAAGGCATTCAAAACTATATTACAGTATCAGGATAATACTGTCCTGAATACAGGACAGAGTTGGATGACAACATTTTACAACTTGGTAAAATACAATCTCCCTGAAAAATAAAAGCTATTAGAATACATTTGCACCAAACCTGGACATGGAGGTCCCTCTGGCACTGGTTTAATGTGGGACTTGGAGCAAAGTCTATTTCCTTATCTATAAGCTGGCAGCTACCAGTATTTCTCTTCCTCATACAACTGAGGACACACAGAATCGAGTTAAGCTGTGGTGCAGAAGCAGAGACATCCAGTGAAGACAGTTACATCATGGATTAACCTTTTGTAAAGTGGTATCAGGCATGTCGTGGACTGAAAATGAGCCCTTTGGAAGAGATACAGAGCGAGAGCAGAACGTCTTGCACTAAGGTTATGTATTTAACAGTTGTACATGAAATAGTTATATATAAAAACTTTGTTAAGTGCTTTTCTCCAATTTAAAAATCTAAAGAATTCAAAAATAAGGCATTCAATATTTGAAAAAGTACAGATTTACAAAATGTGTATATTCTGTCATGAAAACTCCACACCAACATTATACACTTGGAAAAAAAATACAAACAGGATATATTACAAATTTATGTAGCAATAACTTAGTTCAGACCATGCAATAAAAAGGACGTTAATCAAGATACACAAGCTTTAAAGGTTCCTAAACTGGAGGGCTTAAATTTTGGTTGCAAATGAGTTTTGATGCAAATTCTTAGAACTGTGGCACTTGAAATCTGTGGTAGCCTTTCTATTGAGAGTTAAATGGTATATGAATACGAGGAGGGAGAGTAACAAAGCAGCTGTTACGAATCATTCCAACTTTGTTCAACAATAGCTGAAACTCTTTTCTCATATTCACGTTTGTTCTCCTGGTAGAGTTGTGCTGCCTGGCTGTTTGCTGGGCTGTTTGGGTTGGGTTCATCAAGCAGAGACTGTAAAAAGGGGAAAACAAAACGTGAGACAAACCAGCACATTTCAAATCCAGGAAGAATCAGTTTACAACTCTCAAATCAGATGTGTTGCAGGAGGCAGACCTGACTCAGAAGAGCCCAAGTGAAACAAAAAGCCCAAGGTGAACTCATGGTTAGGCACCTGTAATTACGTTACTGAACCCCAAATGATACACTGCACAAGCATTAGCACTGCCAGGTTCACAAACCTAACAGATAGGTGGTCATTTGTGCCAGGAAGCCGTATGATGCTAACTGATTATTTGGTAATTACACTGCTATTGTCATTCAGGACTAAAGAGGGGCTTAAGATGCCTCCGATGAAACTTCACTGTAGAGAAATAGAAACAATCACATAGGAGATAAGGAAACGTTTCTGCTGTGCCAGGCCATTTATATTTACTCCAAGTCAATCAGGTTTCAGCACTGCCTCCTTGAGGACTTCAGGGGCAGGGCTCCAGGATAAAGCTCAGTGTGTCAAACAGCAGGCAAATCTCTGCATGTAATGTCCTATCTTGACTAAAAACTGTTAAAAACAATCCAAATCACTAGCTGTTCTCCTGCAAAAATATATAATGGCTGTTTTGTAGCTCAAAATTAATAATTACATAGGTTGGCACCTTAACATTTATTTCATCTAAAAAGCTACTGCTTAGCTCAAAATACCTGAAGTCCCCCTTGAGAGAGATTCCTGTCTAGCCCCCACCACCAGAATTCTGTGTATTCTGGAATAGAGTCTAACAACAACAGAAGTATTTGCTAAAATAGATGCAAAGTTACCTGAATTGAAGTTAAAATAGATGAAACATCATATGTTGGACTCCAGCGATTCTGAAGAATATCTAAACATATGCTACCATCCGCATACACTGTAAGAACAACAGAGATGTCATTTAGAAAGGGTCGGAGTTATGTTATAGTTTGTTCATTACACACTGTTCAAGGCAGAGTTACTGTTCCAATTCAGACTGCGCTTAAATTGATGCTTTAGGGAAGAGGACAGCAGTTACATCGCATGACCTTCTGTACTTTGACACCTTGTGTGTTGAAGGAGATGTATTACTGGAAGTAACAGAACACTTCAGAGGAAAGGAAGGAAGGTCTAAAGATTATGGCATTAGCATGGGAACTGGAAGACTTGGTTTCGTGCTCCTCTTGTGTGACTGGTCCCTGCTCCACAGAGGAGAGGCCGCCCAGAGAGCAGCAAGGTGTTCACTGCAGCCATCATGCACTGAACGGTGGCAGTTCTCACCCCATTATCACATACTCTAAACTAAGAGACACTCCAAGGCAATACAGGAGTGTGCCTGAAAACCTACTTCTGTCTGTGTTGGTCATTAAGCCCAACATGACCCAGCAGTGTGCACTTGCAGCCTAGAAAGCCAATTGTATCCTGGGCTGCACCCCCAGAGCGTGAGCAGCAGGTCAAGGGAGGGGATTCTGCCCCTCTGCTGTGCTCTGGGGAGACCCCCCCCTGCAGTCCTGATCCAGCTCTGGGGCAACAGCACAAGAGGGACGTGGAGCTGCTGGAGCGAGGCCAGAGGAGGCCCCGGAGCTGCTGCGAGGGCTGGAGCAGCTCTGCTCTGGAGCCAGGCTGAGAGAGCTGGGCTGGGGCAGCCTGGAGAAGAGAAGGCTCCTGAAGGGGAGACCTCAGAGCAGCTCCAGTGCCTAAAGGGGCTCCAGGAAACCTGGAGAGGGGCTTTGGACAAGGGCCTGTAGGGACAGGACAAGGGGAATGGCTTTATCCTGCCAGAGGGGAGATTGAGATGAGCTCTGAGGCAGAAGCTCTTCCCTGTGAGGGTGCTGAGGCGCTGGCACAGGGTGCCCAGAGAAGCTGTGGCTGCCCCATCCCTGGCAGTGTTCAAGGCCAGGTTGGACACAGGGGCCCCCTACAGCTGCACATTCTTCCCCGTGCTAGCACTGGCTGGCACAGGGAACCACGTGAAGGCATGGACTTGGTTGAAATCTCACCTGACAGAAATAAATGACATTTGGCTGCATCACTTCCCTGCCCTGATTCACGATGTGGCTGCACACACACGAGGGCGGTTTAATGGAAGGGGGCAGGAATCTGCAGCCAGAATTGCCTCTTTAAGCCAACCAAATGCTCACAGGCTTTGCTAGCGTGGCTAAATATTGATTAGAAAGAGACAGATAGCTGCTGCTTAACAGCATCATAACTCTTAATTCTTCATCCTGTCTTAAACATCCACTCGGGAGGTGGCAGTGAAGAGAAATGGAGAGCTGTTAAGCATTCTGGAGCTTCACAAAATACATGACCACACCACAGTAGTTAATGAGTATTACAGCTAAATAAAAGTGATTTACTCACCATTTGGATGGAACATTTTTGATAAAAACCTAACAGTTGGAGGCTTGTTGGGATATTCTTCTGAAAATTCTATTACTAGTTTAAAAGTACCTGAAACACAAACAGAAATACAATCAGATAACTAAAAGCAAAACAACACTTCCAGGAACATACAAAACATAAGTTATGTGCTCCAGGATCAATAGTTCTCCTCACCATTAGATAAACAAGAGAGTCTGGTTTCTTTTCATGTATTTCAAGTGATGATGGAACTATGGAACTACTACTTTGTGATAGTCATAAACCCAGGAGCAGCTGGGGGTGGAAGCTTGGAGACTCGCAGCACACGTGGCAAAGGCAGCTAGATCCAATGTCAATTATCCCTCCCCTTCTTCTGTGACCCAACATGCTGGTTCCATGGATTTTGGTGACTTTAAGGTGTTTCATTAAGAAGGCACCGTGGTGCCAGCAAAGAAACGCTGGAATTTCATAATCAGCAATCTCAGCCTTTGGAGCTCACGACTGATTCACTGAAAACCTTTATTATGGATCAGTGAATAATTTACTGTAACTCCTCCAACCCAACACAGAGACAAACCCATCTGCTGCCAATTACTGCAATAATACTATAATTATTAAACTCATTATTCCTCATGTGCCTAAGGGAGGTTCATTACACACCAACTTTCATGTTTATGTACCAGTTGAGTACTGCCTCCCCCTCACCAAGCTCTATATTCAGAACAACTCAAGATTCTTCACCTGTTCTTCATTAGAGAACAGAGATGAATCAAACGTGCCACCAAGATGAAGCCAGAGAAGCACATTGTCTTGTTGGGCTTGGCTATGGAAAACACATCTGGCAGCAGCAGACCAGCCTCCCCTGCTAAAAGCTCTGCTGTATATGTACAAAAAGGTCTCAATGCAAGCACTGCTTTGCAGCTAACTAAACATCAACCGCTATGGCAAGACACTGCTTACATCGAAATACATATTTGTATAGCCCATGAGACCTTACTCCTTCACTTGCTTAGTTTGTTCCATACACAGATAACATCTATTATTTGTTAATACTGGCAATACTTATAAGAATGACAGAGATATAAAAGTCAGCAGCTTACCATCTTCAAAAGGTGTCCCTTCTGGCCTGAAAGGTTTACAACATAGACTCCAGTTACAAAATGATCATTACCAACTTCTAAAGAACAACAATAAATGTGCATCTTTCTCATCCTCCCCAAGATGTAGGTAGAGGCAGTTAAAAATAGGTAGAATTCTCTAAACATTTAGAGAAGTATCCAGAGGCAACCTCCGAGAGCTGTGTCATGTCTAAGACACTTTCTCACAGTCAATGTGCTAGTTGGGATATCTACCTCATCGTCACCCCAAGCAATACATATGTCATCACATCCTTAGATGGAATTAATGAGGAAATTACTAGAAAACATTCAGTTTTATGAAAGGATACTAAGGCCATTCCCATTCTCTAGGATATGTAATGTAACTTCCCAGGCAGAACCTGTGCCTCCTTCTCCCGGGAATCAATCCCATCCCTGCTAACACATCTGGATTTAATGGCTGAGAGCAGGCGGCTCTTATGTACTTTATAAAGGAATCCTGCTTTGTCATAACCCGACTCCTACAGAGCCTAACCTATTTATTAACCCATGTGCAAGTTGTAGTCAACAAAAAAAAGATGAAAACATTTTAAATTTGCCTTTCTTACACATCCTGTGTTACCCCCAAAGCCACATTCTTACCACAACAGCACACTTGGTCACTTTTCTAAGTTTGCTGGCTTTAGGTACATAAAAGAGGAGAATAATTGTAAAAACAACCCCCAGGTTTTGGTACATTTAGCCCTTTGCTATAGGATGTTAGAGGTATCAAAAACTCTTACCCAAATATAACTGCATTCCATTGCATTATGTTATTCTCAGACGGTGCACCACTGACACCCACAGGAGGGTCTTCTTGCAATCTAAGAATGAGAAATACAGAATGACAAGCTTTATATAAATGAAATACTTCCTCCTGCAAGTACAATTGAACAGTTATATGCAGAGTTAGTATGTATTTTCTCATTCCAAATCAGAGAATACATAAAGCATTACATGCAGATGATCAATACTCTGAAAGACAAAACCTATAACCAACACACTACAACAGCCCTACAGGTTAGATTAAGTGTGCAGGCAGCAAGGTAATATTAAAGCACCACGTACAGCTGGGATTTACAGTACTACATCGTGACCCATGGGAGAGCAATCACTGCTGGCTGCCACAGCGAGGAGGAGAACCAACTGCAGCCACAAATGGGAGCCGAGAACCAGCCAGTGACACTTCTACACACCCTCTCTGGGACTAAGTGCAAGGGACTGCCAGTGGAGCTTTCCCTGCTCCCAGATCCGTGTGTGTGATGTGGCTAAATTTGGTAGAAGCCTGTTTTGCTTCAAAGCTGACTGCTCCAAAAGGGAGCAAGAGGAAAACTTGTGTACAGCTCCCTCTTACCAGTTCCATGATGTGTTTATCTCTAAAGTAATCATGGAAGCTTTTAAAATTCTTTTTAGTTCCTTAATCTTTGGACTAGGGAGAAGCACGTTATTTACTGAAAGCCACATAAACTCAGGCCACATAGAAATATGTATCACAACAGGAATAGGATCCAGACACTCTCCTTCTGCACACCAGGGTTTCTGCTTAAGGATCACATAAGACCCTGAACAATGTAAACCAGCAAGGCGCAACCATGGAGCAATTTGCCTTCTTTGACAGCTCCTGTTGAAGCCTCTTGAGTCAGATGAGAATACAGAAAACACAGTGGTTGCCCTTGCTCCAAAATCCGCTGTGGAGCATTAACATGAGGTTTGGCTGTAGTACACCTATGAACCAGCACCACCAAAAGCCCTACAGACCAAGGGACAAACTCTAACTAAACATCAGTGTGTAAATGCAGGTTTATTCGGGGCTGATGCTGGTGCCCTGCACTTGCACCGCCCGAGTCTGTGATAAAACTGGATGTGATGTGGACACTGAGCAATGGCATTGCCCTATGGTGACACCCAGAAGCAGAGCTTGCTCTGTTTGTGCTCAGCTCCCATCTAAGCACCGTGTTTACATCCTGGCTCCCCGAGCACACACAGTTCGGACAGCTTAGTCCCAACAGCATAAATCCCCTTCTATTTTGGTCCGGGAGAGCAGGAACGGGACTTCTTCCTACGCGACAGCCGGGCTGCCCGCCAACAGCAGTGCCTGAGCCTTCAGCCTGACAAACACATCTGAGGGATGGCTTTGGGTTTCGGAGCGATTGAAAAGCTCATGTGCACCCTGCTGTCAGAGGGGCTAACTGCAGAAAGGTTGTGGCAAGGGCTGGAAATTGGGAATAAGACCCAAAAAGCGCCCAGAAACCTTGAACAGTTAGGGGAAATGTAGTGTTTGTAGCCCCTTTTTAACAGCAAAAATAGTAGTAATAGTAAAAAAGGTAATAACTTTTCCTGTAGCTTTAGTCAAACAAATTAGAGGAGATACAAAAGCTGTGGAACTGTTCTCTCTTCACTGCTCTTGACAACAACAGTATGCAAAAGGAGTTTCCACTTAACAAAATGAAGCAGACTTCACATGGTTTGCTTTTCAGCATGAGGTACAAGGAACATAAGGCTAAACAAATACATAACTTATGGTATGAAAGAGAGGAGTGAAAAAAACCTGACATGAAAAAGTTAAATAAGTTTTGGGATATCAAAGTTGTCAGATATTTACTAAATCAATTTGATGTGCTCTGTGTTTACTTGGTTGTGTTTTCCACAGCTGCAGAGTCTTCTCCCCACCCTGAATTTCCAAGTTATTAAACCAATCCTTCCAAAATTATAAACTCACACCCCCACATCTGATTGCAATCTTGTAAAGTGGCTTAGTCCCTCACCCTGGAACAAAATCACTGGTTCACGTCATCTGTGTAACAGAACACAATAAACCAGATGAATATCCTGTTTTGGTCTGCGCACGAGTCAAGCGACACCCGCTCAGCAAACACCAACACCCAAACACAAGAGTAGGTGAAGGTCCCACATCCCCAAAACATCCAGCTTCTTGTAGATCCACACATCAGGCTTTTACCACCAGAGTTTCACATGCAGCCACATTAAGCAACTACAACACATGTCAACTGTTTACTGATGTATTTCCAGGTACTGGTATAACAGAGCGATGCTAAAAAAAGATATGATATCAAAGCTGACTCACCTCCAACAACTTCTGATGGCTCCAGTCCAGTACAATGTACTGTACAGCTACAGCAGAAGCCCCCCAACCTTTTTCCACACGCTCTACGTGTGTTTACATGTCAGACTGGAAATTAATTAGTCCAGAGCCTGTGGTTCAGTCATTAACATTTAAAAGAGCGCAACTAATAACTGCGTCTTTAGCAGTTTGTATATGTTATACAAGATTCCTTGTGACTTAAAACTTCAGACACTACAGAATGCACATAAACACATTAAAGGGCGTTTTGTTTTTCACCAAATGATGTGTTTACCACTTCTTTGTGCTGCATTTTTAGCTGTCCATCCCGAATACCTATTTTCGGGGAGGCGTGAATCCAACAAGCCTCCAACACACCTCAGTCCTGCCCGGGCTCTGCAGAAAGCCGGGCCCAGCGCCGGGAAGCCTGTGCGAGGAGGCGGTGCAAGGAGCAGGACCCGACCGCTCGGCCGCCCAGCTCCGCACCGCCGGGCCCTTGGGGGACCTGGAGGGGCCCCGAGAGCCCCCGCTCCCCGCCGCAGCCCCGGGAGGCTCCCGCGACCCGGGGCCTGCCCTTGTTTTGAAGGCGCCGCTTCAACTTTTATCCTCAGACGCCCCCAGCCGTCGGCGCCCGGGGCCGCGGCGCCCAGCGCGAACAAAGCCGGCCCTGCCCGGCCGGACCCCCCTGCCCGGGGGTCGCCTCCCCGGCGGGGAACGGGCACAGCGGCCGGCCCGCAGCGCGCCCCTGCCCCGCCGCGGAGGTGGGCCCGGGGCCCGGTGCCAGCCCCCCGGCCTCAGCACAAAGCAGCGGGGCCAGACGGGCGGCCCAGGACACGCCGCTCCCGCTGCGCCTCTGCCCGAAGGGTCAACCGGGGCAGCGCCGGTAGTGCGAGCCCGAACCCCGGCCCCGCGTACGGCCGCGTCGGGCCCGCAGCCGGACGGCGCTGCCTCGGCTGCCAGCCCGGCCCCGGCCCCGGCCCCGGCCCTGGCCCTGTCCCTGTCCCTATCCCTATCCCTGTCCCTGTCCCCGCCCGGCGGTGCCGAGGGCCCCGCTCACCTTTTGAAGTCGCGCATCAGCCTACGCCGCGCCGGGGTAGACATGATGGCCGCGGGGAACGAGTCCGCGGCCGCGGCGCCGCCTCCCTCCGCCTCCCGCACAAACAACCCGCAATGGCGTCTCCCTCCGCGGGGGGCGGGCCCCGCCGCTGGGCCGGCCCATGTCGCGGCGGCGCCGGGGAGGGGTGGGAGTGGAAGCGGAGCCGGGCCGGCCCACCGCGGCGCCTGCGCGGAGCTCCGCGCTGCCTCCGCGCAGAGAGGCGGAGCGGGAGAGCCGCACCGGAGCCGTGTCCCCGCGGGAGGCTCCCGGCCGCAGGGCGCAGCGGGAAGCGATGCACCATTTTCGCTGTGTTTAGCCCCATTACCGCCGCGGACGGGGCGGGTCTCTCTGAAGTCATGGCCTGATTCTTCGGTGGAGCGTTGGACGCGAGTCCCAGAAGTCGGAGCTGTGCGGTTCCACGTGTCTCGTTGCTGTACTCCGAGACGATTTTAAGGAGGTCAAAACATCACGGGACTCATAATGAAGGGACAGAAATAAACGTCGTCTTCATCCTCTGCACATTTCTCTTGCCCCTGGCAATCCGTGTGCTGGGGTTTAATATAGCACAAAGCTTGTCGCTGCTGCTGGTGAAGTTTGTGCCAAGCACGGGCTGCAGCAGCTCTGCCAGGTTACAGCTGCTGACCCAAGCACTGCTTGGAATTGGTACCTCATGCAGGCTGGGATCCTCACTGCAGACTTGGGCTCCCAACACTTCTTCCCACCTCAGTGACAATATTCAGATGCTAGAAGTAAGATATAAGAGCAGGAATTCACATAAAGCCTCATCCTGGAAGGCAGCAAGCTTTTCCAAGAGGCTGGGCAATAAGATACTGTCATTCTCACCCACTGAAACATTATTCCCCATTCTGGTTGCCAACAAGTGATCCTCTCTTCTGCATCCCCAGGGATCAACATTGGGCCTAATGCTGTTTCATGTTTTCATAAGGGATCTGGATGATGGGATCACGTGCACCCTGATAAGTTTGCAGATGACACCAAACTGAGTGGGGAAGTGAACACTTTGGGAGAACTGAGAGCCCAAAATTAGGGAAATGAATAGGCCAAGTCACCTGTTAGAAATGGGTTTTCTTGTCATTCATTGCAGCAGCCACTGAGGAGCACACGGGGGGACTCTGCTTTGCTGCTTCTCGGGAGAGAGGATCCCTCTTCCTAAAGCTCTCAGGAACAAAGATAATCCACCAGGTTATAGGGAAAGAAATGACTGATTTGCTCATCCTTAGTTCCTACATAGGAGCATGTACGTGGAGCCATAGTAAGAGAATTAAGGAGCCGATTTAACCCCCAGAGCTGGAGGCAGCCTCTGAACCCCCGCAGCTTACTCAGGGTGTAACTTCGATGTACCCGACCCGCAGCCCACCCTCCCGAGCCGCTGACCCTCCTGCTTCAGGAGTTCTCAAGGATCTACAGGAATTCCCTCTAACTTTATGCACGTGTTCGTTTATTCCTGCCAACACCGGAGCAGGGAGATGGCGGTTCCCCTTTCACCGGCCCGGCGCTGCTGCGAGGCCCCGCTTACGCGAGGCCGCGGAGCCAAAGGCGCCGCCACCGACACCGGACCCGGCACAACCGCGCCCGTCGCCGGGAGCGCCCTTCTGGGGCGGAGCGAGCCGGCGCCCCGCCCACCCATGCGTCTGTCGTCACCGCGCACCGCACCGCCCGTTGCCATGGCAGCAGGGCCTAGCGGCGCAGGCTGAAACGGGACGCCCGATGCCCGGCCCCGCTTCCCTCCCTCGTCCTCCGGAGCAGCGGCCGGGACCGCAGCGCAGCGCTGGCCGCACGGAGCACCGGAGCTTCGGCGCTGCCCCTCCGCAGGCGGGGCCGCTTTCCGAAGCGCCATTAAGCGCTCCTGGCCGGTGCGATACCGCGGACACCCGGCCGCGCCGCTCACACCCTGTTTTCAGGCAGGCGGGGCCGTGTTTACTGTGTTCAAAGTGTTCGTTCTAAATGGCTCGTATTTGAAGGTGGGGCTTGGAGAAGAGAAGGCTCCTTAAGGGGAGACCTTAGAGCAGCTCCAGTGCCTAAAGGGGCTACAGGAAACCTGGAGAGGGGCTTTGGACAAGGGCCTGTAGGGACAGGACAAGGGGAATGGCTTTAACCTGCCAGAGGGGAGACTGAGATGAGCTCTGAGGCAGAAGCTCTTCCCTGTGAGGGTGCTGAGGCGCTGGCACAGGGTGCCCAGAGAAGCTGTGGCTGCCCCATCCCTGGCCGTGTTCAAGGCCAGGTCGGACACAGGGGTTTGGAGCAACCTGCTCTAGTGGAAGGTGTCCCTGCCCATGGCAGGGGGTTGGAACTAGATCAGCTTTAAGGTCCCTTCCAACACAAACGATCCTGTGATTTTCTTGCCCTGCTCCTTAGGGGCTCTTCAGCCAACATTTGCCACCATTCACCACAGGGCTCAGTGCCGGCACCGCTGGACAGTTTTGGTGTGAACAGTATGGAAAATATCTGCAGGGCACATGGGCACAGGTTACCTGGCAATGACAGACTGCCATCTGCTAGATATGAATATGAGTTATCTGTTTGGTTTATACAATAACAGTGCTGTATTTAGAGATAAACCTTGCTCTGCTTTCCCTAAATCTGGAACCAGAGCCTAACGGTATCTTTGACCTTATATTAGGCACATTATGTGTCACCATTTTAATTTAGCTTTTATAGGAGTACTTTCCTTTTGCTAAGGTTGCACTATATGCAGAGATTCACGTGCAGGAGGCTGCTCCTCCTGTATCAGCTCAATTACAGGTGCCACCACACACACAGCAAAATAACCACATATGTTTTCCCTAGGTGGGGTCTTTCAAACCCAGTTCGGGAGCCCTGTACCATCGTGTAACCACATAATCTGTATAGACCTCACCGGGGTAGCTAATATTTAAGCAAGACCAAAATCACAAAGTTTAGTAATTCCACTTGCCTTAACGAATTATTCTCAGGTGAGAGCATGGTGTGTAACAAAGGAAAGAATACAAATAAACCCCACCAAAACCCCGCTCGGAAACAGTTTAATAAGAAGCAGGTCCTGTTTGCTTCCGAAGTTCTCAAGGCATGGAAGCACGGACTGATCGAAAACCTTCCTGCAACTCCAGACTTGCCTCTGCGAAGCACACAGCGCCCTCATTTCCCAAAGTCATCACTGTCCTGGTACAATTAGCAAGTGCTTAATGGGGGTGAGGAGTGGAAGACAGATCCCTGCACCATACCCTGCCTGTCAGCAGCAGGAGAGACCAGAAGTGGTTAGAACATGAGATGAGATGGCAGGAGAAGGACAGGACAACACAGCAACTTGGAAGCTTTTTCAAGCATGTGATTAATTCCCACTGAAGATTTTATTCTGTATTTTATAAAATTCTCTTATTTCCACCTACCATTAGAGAATTCTGCAGAGGAGGTTTGGGATTGCAGAGAGGAGTGATAATTCCTCTCATTCATGCTGTGAGGTATCTGTTACCATTATTCTTACTGGTCACAAGAGCAGCACACTGCAGTAGTTATTCTGGCAGTGCTGAACTGTAAGCACGGAGGTAAATAGCTTTTTAACAAGCCAGGATAATGCCTTTATTCTCAAACCTCAACTACAGTTTATAGAGCAGAATGAGTCAGTGGGAAGGACTTGCTTTTATCCATCCTCCTCCTCTGAGAGGAAGCACAGGGAGGAATCCAGAAGTGGCTTGGATTCATTTCAGTTTTGAAAATAGCACGCTTTTGTGTGGAAGAGTTTTAATTCCTGAAGTCCAGCATCCTAAAAATGCAAGGAAAAGGATTCCCCAGCTCACGGCCCTCATGGAGATGCCATTACCTTCAGAAACCCCATTCAGCTGCAGTCTGTTGCCCTGCCTCATGTGAGGAGGTCGGTGGGTTTAAGAGGGATGTCCACACGTGAAGAATGAGGCCCACCAGAAATTGCTAATTAAAGAAGCTGGGATTTCAGAAAGGAGGTTCAGGAGTGGCAGTGCCAGGCTGCAGTTCTGTAAGTATTTCAGTTAATTCAAATTCACTGATGTTACAATTACTGCATTCACTGAGAGGCAGCAGCAGACACTAATGGCTTTGAAAAAAAAAAAAGAGTTCTGTTCAGACATCAAATCTCCTTTCTCCTGATGTCAGGAGGAATGGGAATGGATTTAGGTTTTGCCATTTCCATTAAGCAAAATCAAAAATCCAATAGGCAATTTCCTGTCAGCAGAAGATCTGAGAGAGCAGATGGAGGAAGAATAATCTAATTGAGATGCATTTTCAGTTTTACTAGCTTGCTCTATTGCATTTTTAAGAGCATACCTAAAATGTCTTCCACAAAGAGAGCTTGTTCAGTAAGTCTTAAAATAAACGGCAAGCAAAAAGCTCTTTTACAAACGCGGGATGGTAGTGGTGATACCAGGCACTTGTGACAACTATTAACGCCACAAACACTCCAACACAAGTGATGCAGCCTCTGTTGAGCAAAGGCCAGCGAAGCCGTCACCACCAGCAGCTTTTCTGACTCATTCTTTCCCTGGCAAGAGAGAATTCCCAGTTGCTGCAGGGAAATGAAGGATCTCATTCATCCGTGGGGGACGGGGAAGAGGCAAGACCAGGGGCCAAACTTCCCTCCTGCAGCTAAACTACGGCATTGGAGAGGGTTTGCTCCTTCCCTCTCTGGTTCTGCTACATCCTTCCAAATCTCTGATATTTGCAGTGGGAAATGCATTTGACTCTCTGGAGTCAATGGTATTGCTGACGATGGGTTGACTCATTTACAGACACATTTTCAGGTGCTAAGTTATGACAACTAAGTTTAATACTTGAAACCAAGTGGACCTTTGACATGTATGAGAGAAGAAAGGGAAAGCAGTTTATCCACTTGGCTACTCTGATTCCTCAAAAGTCTTTGTAACCCTTCAAAATCCTCTCACAAACATGTCAAGAGCTTCCAGGAGGATGTATTTTATTTTGTCTGAGTGTGTTTATTTGAGTTTCTTTTAGGTTTCCCTAAAGATGAATCACAGAGAAACAGCATAAAGGGACATTATAGAGGGACCCGGTGCCGAAGTGGCCACCATCACCCAGCTGTGGTAGCTGGAAGCAAAGTGGAAATGAAGGGACAGAGGATGCTCTTTCACAACAAGGACATGACACAAGAAGCCAGTGTCTTCCTATACATTTAAAGGGGTATTACTCCATATCTCAGACATCTGACTGACTTGTGTAGGTTAGAAGCTCCTGGTTTTCATCCGAACAGCCACTGAAGAGAAGCAGAAATTCTCAGGAAATGCTTCACATCACCCCAACCAGGCAATAATTAAACTCTAAAATCACATTTCTAACCTGCTTATGGGAGAATGTCTCTGTTTATTGCATGGGGATCCTGCCTTTCACACCTGAGCCCTTTATTTTACCAAACTCCACAGACAGGCAGTGTTAAAGCAGGGCCATATCCCTCAGGTAGGCAGAAGAGGAACACACGCATGTGGCTGTGGTAAAACCAGCTCTGGAAACACTGCAGGCAGGGAGCCTGCACCCACCCCTTGGGCTGCAGATCTGCTGTGTCTCCTGACAGGCTCAGAGAAGATGTGTTGGAGGAAGAGTCTGTGGTCAGAGATGCTACATTCTCCTGGCTGGCCAGATCTAAGTTGATGATCTTATGGTACCTGGCTCTTCTTTCCTATTCCATGCTCAAAAACTGCACAACTGTAAGCACTTGAGGCTCTGTGTGTGAATGAACCACAGAAAGGGAGGGCAGCTCACATAAATGCAAACTGGAAATAAAGCTATAGGGGTGGACTATTGGCTATAGAGAGAAGGGAGCAGCAAGGGAGGTGAAAAAGCTCTGAGTTGATACATAGCTGCCACAGCTACCCTGACAGTCCATTCATAACCCCTAACAAATGAGAGGAGTATTTTGGGACAGTCCTCAGCCAATGGAGTGCTCCTAAAGGGAATATTTTCTCCAGTATAATTTAGATAGGACTCTGGGGCCCTTACCTACCCTAGAACTGGGAGCTAAAATAACAACTCACCTTCCAGCCACCGCTGCACCAATTCAGCAGGATGAGCCAAAACTCACGAACTAGGTTACGGAGCAACAGAACAAGACTCAGACATCCCAGATGTTACTGAAGGAGGTGCAATGACAAAAAACTATGAGATAATGTGAGAACAGGCACCGAACACCACCAGGTGAAAAGCTTCTTAATAACCTAATGATGGGACTTTATGAATAATCTGATGATATGAACAGATATAAATCCATAACACACTGGTAAACGAGTCACTCCTGTAGACTGCAAACTGTCCTCAACTCGTGTGTGTGTGCAGGAAAGTGGAGCTATTCAGAGGAGCCTGGATATGTCCCAAAAGGTCCCCAAAAGCCTGTATATCCCTCCAGCTCTGTAAGAGCTCTCACAAAACATTAATTCTATGTTCTTCTACACAAGAGTGGATTCAGAGCCACTGGCCGAGTCTTCACTGTGCTGAACCTGCTCCTCTAGAGGCACACATTTATCATGGAAAAGCACCAGATCTGGCTCTTTCCAGAGCGAGGAGAAACCACCCAGTAAACAGTGAAGAAAAAACTTCAGACAGAGGCTGAGTAAAGCAAACTCCCCAGCGCAAAGAGCAGGTAAAAGCAATCACCTCCTCATGGATGTAGAGCGGCCAGCGGGTGATGTATGGCAGCTGAGGAAAGGCAATGTCTCGTTTTCACTTGCTGCACACTCAGCTTGGGCACATTTCTACAAGAACCTCCCCACAGCACTTTGTATAACACCTCTAAAGAACGTTTACCGTCTTTCTTCATGACACCGAGAGGGCACCACGGTGCGCTGCAGCATTAAGCGCTGTTCTGAAGGGATTTCTCTCCGCGCCCTCGCCGCTGTGGGAGCGCAGCAGCCAGCAGGTGAGGCTGTGGAGCCTTCCGAAATCGGGATTTCTCCCGTCGCTCCGCAGAGATCTCAGCACTGCACCGGCTCCCAACAAGGATTATTGCACAGGCTCCGGGTTTGCCTTCACGCTGGAAATGCCAGAGCAGCTGGAACACGAGTGCTGTATCTATGTGTGTTGTATACAGATATCGTGTCGGTATTTGCCGCTGCAAAGGACTTGAAACTATCTTTGTGATCTTTGCTGACAAGCTCCATTTGTAATGGATACAACTGGCATTACCCTTGGAACTACTCAGAAAATACTTGGCTGAGTTGCTAAATAACGGATTTACTTTAGATGCTGGCAGATAATTTTAAGAGAAAATATTCTTTCCTATAACTTAAAAGATCATTTCACTTTCTGCTGTCAGATTCTCACCAGAGCTGAAAGCCAAATTCTTACAAGAAACAACATTAAACTCTCCTTCAAAGCACATAGGGAATAACAAAGATGTAGAACTGCTGAAAGATGGAAAGGGCTGGTTTTAGTGCCTGTGAGAATGGTCCAGGATTCGGGAAGGTTACAACTGCTTTTCTTCGAGTATTTATTGCTGCATGAAATTGCTATTACAACACACTCATGCTGGATGAGCTCATGGACTTGTATCTAATCAGCATCACTGCAATGGAAAAGTGAATGTTGATTTTGAGGGAGAAGCACTTCCAACATTAAGCAGATCAAGGCTAGGAGATTTTTAACCTACAGCACGTTGGATTCAAGCACACATGTACCTGCTTTTGCAGCAGGTGCCTGGGCTGGGGGCTTAAACACACCGCTGAACTGGGGACTGCGTGCCTGCAGCTGGAGTAAGCACAGGAGGGAAAAAGCTGCAGGATCCAGCCTTGGAGACTTCTCACGTTGATACTTTCCTACTTTTCCCGTCTAATGGTGTTTGTATTTTACAGGTGGTTTTAGCATCAAAACCTCACTAGCTTGCTAAAGGATCTTCCAGCTAGGGAATATGGGACATCCTCTGGGGTCTGTGCTTTACTAGGGAATGATCTTCTCTTGCAGAAGATCATCCGCTGGTTTATTCCAGGTATGACAAGAAAAGGCTGGGCTGAGTGTTCCAGCTGATGTTTTGTCAGAGTTTCCAAAACCAAAAGACAATAAATGAAGGTTGTATGAAACCAGCCCTATGATTGTGGAGTCAGCAGCTGCTGAGTTGAATACTTGGAATAACAGTCAGTAAAAAACAACAACAAAACTTGGCTCATAGAAATTTCCTGAACTGGAACAGAAAACAGGATTATTTTTAGTTCAGGTTTTAATGTTTTATCATTTAGAGAGAAAACAGTTGCCAGATGAAAAACATTACGTATGGTTTGAACAAAAGCCATTATTCCTGTGTGCTGAACATTAAACAACAGGTTTCTACAGGGTACGGCTCTCAACAACCTCTGCTTCCCAAGTTTTCCATCCCCAGCATCATCAATGAGAATAATGTGAAGAAGTGAGAAGGGACATTTTAGGCAAAAGCCATTTTTGGTGTGTTTCCAGCGGGGTGAAGAGGTGCTGGAGTTCGTGGTCACCATTGCCCAGGAAACCCCTTTACTCCTGAACAGCAGTTATAGGCTGTAGCTTGGTGATCAGCGTGACAGGCATGAGGATTTAAAACCATTTAATACTTTTTATTGTTAAATATCCAGTATTTAACTCTTCACTGCGAAATTACCTATTTGGACTTCACAGAGGCTAATTTTGTATCTGTTTATCCTGTATAATTAGAAGCCAGACTTAACTTTGGCTGCAGCCTTTTATCCCAACAACTAACCCCGTTTCATCTACAAGTGTTCTGAAACTTCACTTTAAAACTGTTTCCAAACAAATATTTGGTACAGCTCCACTAACGTTTCTTTTGGCAGCAGCTCTGCCCTGTGCAGCCCAAAGTCATGTTGTTTGTTTCTAGTCCCACATCTTTCCCTGAGCTGTGCTGGCGTAATTGCATGTGGGGTTGTGCAGTGAACCCGGGCAAGGACTGGATCTCAACTAAAATAACCCAAAGATGGTTATTTTGAACTTGGCTCATTTTCCTGCTCAGCAGCCTCAGGAAGATGCAGTGGCACCAACGAGACAGTAGCCTGGGATGGGGAGAGTGAGAGGGGCACAGGGAAAAGAGAGGCTGCTTCACCCAGGACATGAAACCACAAGCTTGGCTTTACAAACTGAACCCCCTACACTGATTTTGGCCTGTTCAGTATCTAAAGAAAAAAGGGGGTAGTAATTGCAGAGCTGTGATACTGTAGTCATGTTTAAACTGCATTTCTCCAATATCCATGTCTAAATTCACTGAATGTATTGTGAATTAATGCCATGCTACAGGAATAAATAACATATAAGGAATCTGCATAATCATGTATGATTAAGGAAAAGATGCAAACGTGCCTTTCTGGGTGGAAGATCTATTAGAGAACAGAAATTCCAATCAAAAACCTGACAGGGAATTAACAAGTATTTTATGGTTACCTTTGCTGTTTCCTGTTACCAGCCCCGACTGCTGATGCTCTGCAGCACGATGACCAGGCGCTCATTAGTGGTGAGTTACTACAGGGTGACTGAAGAGAGCCGGCAGTACCTTGACTGTTGGTGTTCACCGGGGGTGAACTGAGGATAAATCACCTGCAGAGGCAGTAAAAGAGCCAGAATTAGACAAATACCGAGTGGAAGCGACTTGAACTGCTGCTCCACACATCTAACTGGACCTGCTGGGAGTTTGGGTTATGTGAAAGCTGTGTTATTGGGGCTACTGGGAAATCCTGGCTGGGGCTCTCTTGTCCAGCCTGTATTTTGGGAGAGAAGCAGTTTCTGCTTGATCATTGCACTATGTGGGATTGCAAGGTGTCTGGAAAGGAGCTGAAGAATCTTGCTGAGCAGCAAAGCCAATAAGGGAACTGGAAGAGTTCATGAGTGGTGAGGTCTAAAAGTCTTTGTTTATCACAGGAATTAGGAAGCAAATTCCACTTATTGTTGCAATAACTCTTCCTATTTATTGTCCCATATTTACAATTTTCCATTAGCTTTCCTCTGTTGCATTTTCCAGGTGGTCACTGACATTGCTAGATAAAAAATACAGACACCCTAAGTGAGACAGCAGGACACGGCAGAAAGCTATGAAAAGCCTGGAATGTTAACAAAATCAATGTGAGAAAATAAAGAGCACTATTGTTATGTTGAAGTTTAAAATGTTTCTTGTATTCTGTGGCTTTATAGCATGGTAACTACTTAAATCCAGCAATTTGAATATCTAAAGTATGAATAGTGGTTTGGATAACACCTGGTGGCAACAGAAAGTCACCATCAAATTGGACAGTTTGGGCACAACTTAATTTCTTCCTATTTAGTCTTGCATTGGTTATTGCCCTGAAGCCTCAGCACAGTGCAGCCTTCCTGCTCCTGCTCTGGCTGGTGACTTGCTGCCAGGCTGGTAAGGCAGGAGCTGTGCCCCTGCTGTGGCAGGATTAGTGCAGCACTGACTGACAGCTACTGTCACAGCTGCCCAATGGGTTATCAGGTGTGGGTGTGAAAAGCCCCACTGGCCCTCTGAAGAAAGCAGATTTACTAGAGATAAACCTTTCGTGACATCACCCAGGTGTAACCAACACTTTTCAGTTCAACTAGCGTTTGTAAAGTGTGCATCCTACACAGGGCTCCTCTTTACTGACAGCAGCCCCTGTGCTCAAACGCTGGGACAATTGGAAGAGATTACATTGAGATTTAGCTGCTAGGCTATTTTTAAAGTCCCTTCCTCTCCTAATGCTTTTTCCCATATAATCCTATCTAAAAATGTATTTTGAGGGCTCAGGGTAAGTAGGGAAATGGGGGCTTAAAGTCACCAAATCCAGGAAAAGCTCAGATGGGCTCAGGGTTAGAGCCCAGAAATGCAGCTTGCGCTCACTGCATCCCAGCTCAGGAGATGGAGGAGCACACTTTGAAGATCCCACAAAGATAAACAGTACCTATGAGGCTCAAAACCCACCCCAAAAGGTATGAAAGGGAGGCAGAGCAAATCCTCCAGGAATACATAATAAAATATTTTCCATTTGAAATGGCCAACTGGATTTGCCACAAGCCTCCAGCTCTCTAGATCATGTTCCTGCCTCGCTGTGCTGCTGGCTAACATGGGCTGGGGCAAATCATGTCACTGCTGAACACGTCAGACTCCTCATCTGCAAGGTGACAGTGACTTTGCAAAAGCCCACTGAGAGCTCCTGATGGAAAATGCTGTTCTGGAGCTGGTATTTCAATATGCTGCTTTTCCCATAAACGAGTGTTCAGATACAAACAATTATCAGGATTTAGAAGGGTGGTCAGAAAATCAACTAATCTCTGCTGCTCCATGCTTTGTCCCTGGAAAATTAGGAATTATTTGTCTATATGCTGTATGCCTCCAACCTCGCTGCAGAGGTAGCAAATACAACAGCATGGGAAGAGGAAATCCTGACACAAGCAGGAACGTTCCTGCTGGAGGAAAACTGGGAAAAAAGGTGCTTCCATGCGTAAAAAAGAAGTAATTTCCCAATGCAGAAATGTCCAGATGCCACAGGCTGTGCAAGAGGCTCTGGCACAGCCAGGCCAGTGAGCAGCTCCAAGATGTGCTCTGTGCCATCAGTTTCTATTTGATTTTAATTATTTTCTGCCGAGGGATTAATATTAAACTTGTTGAGTATTTTATTGCACATGTGGGTAAGTGTTTAAGAAACATGGCACAGTTGCTCAACTGCAGAAGTGTGTTTTCCAAGTGAAAAGAGTGACTTTCAGAGACTGTGTTAGACAAAAGCACCTTACTTACATCAAGCATTATTCTGAAGTGCTTTAGACACGTGTCCTTTCTTGTTGGCTGTGGGGCGTTGCTGATAGTAAGAGCTGGACTTGGACTTCTTAAACCTCTGCTCAACACCATTCTTCAGATGCAATGGAGGAAAAGTCTCACCAGCTGTTGAAACAAAATAGTTATTTTCCCAGTGTAAGTATTTTGGACTCATTGGTTAATTCCTCCCTTTGTTGTGTTGCATAGAAAGCTCAGGCAGACTGTGATGAGACAAAATTACATCAGATACACAAACAGCCTCTCAAAATGCAGAGCTCGAATCTTCCCCTGAGTCACTTGAATACAGCTGCTAATTATCTCCTAGGATGGGCTCTGCTGCAGTCTGCAGAGCGTATGATGCCAAAGGAGAAACTGCTCGGCAGCACTGGGGGCTTTACTTCAGCTGTGTGGATGTTTCTCCAAACCAGAAGTCCCCACCTTTTGAAGGGGAGGAAGGATAAGCTAACAGTTAAAGCAGAGAAGTGGGAAACAGCCAGAGGAGCCATTCCTCCTCCAAGAGATTATACAAGAAGTAGAGGGAAGAAAATGGGAAATGGGGACAAGGGAGTGATAGGTCTCATCTCACGCAGCGGTGGGTGAAGACTTAAGCACCATGTGTCAGGTTCCCTTGCAAAACCCGCTGCCATCGAAGCAACGTTCTGCTTTGTTCTGCTCTGACACTATTACCCATCCTATTCTTCATTTCCACAGGAGCTTCAGCACATCTGACATGATGTTTCAGTAGCTGAATGCTGAAATGTGAAAACCTGAGCTCTCGGTGCGAGATAAATGTGCAGTTAATAAACTTGTTATTCCTGCATTCAGGCCTAGAAGCAAGTGCAGCATTACTGCAGATGGAAACAATTTTGTTGCTATCACTGGAGTTGAACACACTTAAGCCAGAATGAAACATAAATGCCCACATAATCCTCTGTGACCTCCCAATTATTCCCACACAGGGTAGGAGTGATTTCACAGATTACACTGCAGGGAAGAGCAGTTTAAACTTTCTGTGGTGTGTGTGCTCGTCCCTTCAGCTTTCTCACTCAGCAGCCATTGAGGCAGGTTAATCTGTGGTGTATTTTAGATGGAGGAAGGGTTGCAGCAGAGACATTTGGGCCCACTGTGAGCCTTTGTGTTCCTTCTAGTACTATTTTCCATAATGATTTCATCCCTATCCCAGTGTCTGATTATTAGAGGAATAGCCTTTGTATGCAGGAGACAATGTATGATTGCAGCCATGGTGGAGCTGCGTGGGAGACCAGTATTATGTATCTACAGCTGGAGCTTGCTGGGGTAAAGAATCACCAGCACAAAGCATTTGCTGTAGCTTTCCACAGATCAAAACCATTCCAGGAATAAAACACAGGATTCCCAAAATGTAGCTCAGGCAAGTTTCACTCACATATTTACTGTTAAGTATAAATATTTTCTGAGATGTAGGAAAACCTACCAGTGTCCACCTCTGCCTATAAAAGTCATGCCACTGCTGTTGGGTTTTCTTTTTCTGTCTTAACCAGTGTCATTAAAACCCTTGTCTCAAGAGCAATAAGAAAGTTTGTTCTCTCAACTTACAGAATTGTCACCCAACAAGTAGCATCTTAATTCCTGGAACTGGCAAAACACTGAGTTTTTACCAGTGTCAATGTTTGGTCTGGATTGTCTGCCTTAAATCCACCTCTGAAATCACGTCAAGCCCAACCCCTCGTGTTACACCATTCTCAATACCAGCCCAGCCAGCTCCTGCTTGTTAATATCTGCTCTCTTATAACACATGCAGTCAGATTCCATTGTCCCCCTTCGGTGTTACATAAATCTGCAGGTGTGTAGTTGGAAAAAGGTTCACTGTAGGGTGGCATGTGAAATATACTGGCATGAAGAAACACCCTTTTGGCAGCGAGTCACAGCATGAGTCAGTGAAATCTTTTACCAGTGAAGCTTCTCCTATAGTAAACATTCCCAAGTACTACACTGTGTAGTTTTACTTCACTGAAGGAAAATCCCATTATATTAAATTATAACGTGGAGACACTCTCGACGTTAATTTAATGGATGCAGCTCTTCAAGTTCTCACCATCGGCTCACCCTTTAATTACAAACCCCAAGAAGCACAGTTCACAATCCCATCATAAAAAAAAGAGGGCGAGGAGTGATCTGGCTGCACAGGTATCTATTGTACTCAGCTGCCAGCATACATGGCTTCACTTGACAGGCAGCTCTAGCCTGCTGGAAGCACCCCTGCTTGACAAAGACATTTTGGTAGTTTCAAGTGGATAAATGACTTGTGACTCCCTCACCTCGAAATCTGATTGTCCGGTGCTGCGGTCCTGACTCCATCGTAGGCACAGCTTCAGGATAAGTGAAACTGCCCTTGTGCCTGCAACCACTGAACAGGTTATTTCCTGAGCAGAAGAGAGTACAGAAATGCAGTAAGTGAAAAGCCACATTATAGATACCCTCTGTCAGTAGTTTTTAGAGAGGATTGTCTCTCTAAAATGAATATATATATGTATTTTCTCCTGGATGATCTGTAGAAAGCATTTACATTTAAACCAGATGAACAAAATGCAAGTATTTGCATTCAGTGACACTGCCCAGAAGCTCTTTCATTCACAGGCATAAGAAAATAATGAGTTTCTTTACCTAATTGTTCTGACTTTTCTGTTAAAGATCGCTTAGACTTTGAAGAAAGCGTATTTCAGTCTAAGAAAATACCTGCTCCTAGAACTAGCAAAATGAATAGTAGCTGTGACACTCCACAGAAGGGGAAGTGGGAGTTGAAATGGCCCTGAAGATCTTTAAACAGATACAAGAGACATCTCCTGTCTCCCGATCTCTTCCCCAGCCCATGGTGCCTCCTGCTATACTGGTTTCCTAGTACAGAGTAAGAGTTATTTTCTTGAACACAGAAGTGTATTAAATAGTCACATAAAACCAGAAGAACTTGTTTTGGAAGAAGTCAGCCCTATCTCAAGGCTATTGTAATGTACACACCTTTATGGTGGAAGTTCTTTCACTTGGTATATTATCTCCACATGATTAAGTCTTCACAGATTTTGGTACATTTGCCTCCGCTTGGACACTGTCAAAAAACAGAGCAGCAGCAGCTATACCAGCAAAGCTTTTTGGACTACTACAAGCATGAATAGCTGTAATTTCCTGCTGTAATAGATGCCTTTTAAGGGAAGTGTAACTACAGTCAGGACAGAGAGGGCAATTTATGAAAAGGTACATGGAGGGACTTCACCAGGGAACAGCTACAACACAAGAACAGGCTGTTTAACACTTACTCTGTTGAGGCCAACTTGTGTCAGTGCTTCGGTGCCCGGAAGGTGCCGCTTCCAAAATAAACACTCTTCTGAGGGAGTCAGCCAGGGTTTTGTATGTTATTTTTGCTAGTAAAACATGAACCAGAATGAAACTCGCTGTGCAGTGTCCCAGAGCATCGGGCCAGTGATTCCATGCTGGAGAGCCTCCCTCGTGAAGCCAGCAAGCTTCTGCCTCTCGTTCTGTGCAGGTGAGGTGCACTGCTGTTGTAATGGGCCCTGCATCGCCTCTCCGCTCATGCAGTGCTGTAACAAATACACATCCATTATGGAGTTGAACAATTCCAATTGCTCAAGTTAATGAGAGTCTTCTGAAACCAGTTCTTCTCTCTGCTAATACACCTGATATCATTAATTATGGAGTTCCCATTCATCTCACAAAAACAAGAGCCATCATTTCATTGATCTTTTCAGTTTGTAATCTGAAGAGGAAAACCACTACTGGTGAAGTGTACAAATTAACATCATGCTTGTGCTAGATACATACTCCTGAGAGTAAATCTGTGTACCACAGCAGCAAGGTTAGCACTAGCTCCTGTCTTGGAACATGCAGAGACTGACACTTTTAGATGCAGTTACTGCCTGTGAGTGAAATGCAGTTAGTGATTCAGGTAGCCCAGCTCAATTCAGCATTCACAGCACGAGCCCAGCTTTAAGCCTGCAAGCTTTGGGGTTTTGTTGCTTTGGGCCTCCAACAGCTGGGGGTCAGCATCTGTAGGACAGACATCTGCAGGATGCAGTGGCTGTGCACATTCTAGGCCTAACATGAGGAGAGTGTTGCTTTGCCAGGGAACACACTCAGCACCTATCACTGCTGCTGCACACATCAAAAAGGAAGTCAGACCCTGACAGTAAGATGCCAGCTCCAGCTGGAATGCCAAGAGTTTTATTTATCTTAGCACAACCTCAGGGAGAAAAGCCTCTAGTTTAGAATGACATTGCCAGAGCTTTTGAGCAGTTGTGGATCATTTGGCTAAATCTGATTCAGTGAGGCTGAAAGGGGGGAAGAAAGGAAGTTATGCACAGGAAAAGGGATGGAAGAGAAGAATGGCAATCAGGAAGAATGATGCAGCTTTGATGCATCAATCAAGGAAGGAGGTCACAGCACGCAATGAAATAGGAGCTGAAACAATAAAATGTATTGTGCAGATAGAAGAGATCAGGGTTTGTTGTTGCTGTGATCACCAGGAGAGCTGAGAGTCTGTTACAGCTAAAAGCAGGGACCTGTATTCTCAGGATTGATCACTACCTCTTCCCAACTGTTTTTCATCCTTCCCAAGTGACATGAGTAGGATGGATATGATGAGGAATCCAGCTCAGGGTTGGAAGGGTAAATAGTCTTAGCTAGTAAAAACAGACAGCATTTGCCTATGAACACAGTGTTACTAATGAGGAAGCTCAGGTTTGTCAAGGGTATCTCCATCCTGCTGGGGATATTCTCTTTCCAAGTAATTTGCCATTGTTATTTCACTTTGCATGTTTATGTATTTACTGTTACTAAACTCACAAGTATCTGGACTGTCACTGAGTTGGCATGCCTGGTAGTTTCTGCTTGGGCAATAGAGGATTGCCAAGGAGGCCTCTACTTGGGACTGAGGTGTGCTGACAAGATACTGCCAAAGCTGAGGCATTCCACACATTATTACTTTCATTAATATTAGACTGGCTCTCAGTGTTTCCTCAGAAGGAACAGTTCTATCTGGGCTCTGTATAACCCTGCTAGAGTAGAGCAAATAATTTCAGGTTGCTGCAGCATGTTCTTCCACTCCACCCTTAAAAATCAGGCTTTTGGTGAGAACACTGTTATGTAAGGCTGCACACAAGATTTGGAACGATAATAATTACCTAACTTGCCACCTATTTTTAATGCTGAAGATGGAAGGCAATGAAATTCTGAACGATAATATTCAAAGTGCAAAGCACAGAAGTGAATCCACCTATTGCAATGAAATCCAATGCAGTATTAGGTTAAAAATAAGGCCAGGTTATTATTTGTAACCAGCTATTACTAATAATACACTTGTTAACCACAGTGAAGCGAAATCATGATCTAAGAATAAGTGTGCCTGTGCAGCTAATAGATCATGGATCTCCTTTGTCCTTTAGCACATACACAAATAGATTTCAAAAGAAAACTTCCCTCCCTGGTCTCTCTATTTGGAGGAAGCATTTAAGCAGCAGCCAGGACACAGCACTGCTTGGAATCCAGCTCAAGAGCTGGTGCTGAGCTGGGTGGTGGTTTAGCCAAGCCATCTTTAGCAGGTTGTGTGGACCTGTTTGTCATGCAAGACATCTGACATCTCCAAACCAACAGGGGTACGACATTAACATGCTTCCAGAAGTCACAGGTACAGCCCAAGTGGGTTCATGCTTCCTTCTCTACAAGATCCTGGCAGTGCTATGAGGAAACGAACATTTACCTGGCAGCACAGGGAGGAAGGAATACCTCACATTTTCTTGCTGCAATCCTTTTTGCAGTCTTTCTGTAACTGAATTCTCTAGCTGCTTGGCCCAGATGAAGGTCATTATGACAGTAACTGTGATGTAGCATTAACTGAAGAGTATCTGGGGAAGAAAAAAAAGAAAGCAGTAACTATAACGTGCAGAGAATGTCATCCATTCACTCAAATAAATAGGCTACGGAATGGCTGCATCATCAGTTAGGTGCTGCCTGGCTGAAGTGTAACAGGATCTCCAGGACAAGAGAAGGAAGCACAGAATAAAGGTAAGAGACCTACTTATCAGCTGAACTGTGCTGTGTGCTACTTTGCAAGGGCACAGTTAAAGAGCAGAAGTGTTACGAGAAGCATGGGCAAAACATCTCAGAGAGCTCTGGTTTAATACCCTTAAGTCTGCAGGTACAGCACCTGGTCCTCTTGGATTTATAGGCATTTACTAGGATTGCAGTCTTGTTCCAGGGAAAACCACCGTCATTGCAGCCCTGCAGCCTCCCCAGCTACATCAGCCAGCTGCCTCCTTCTGGGTTAGTTACTGCGTTTTGCTCTAAGTCTCTGCACCAACATGAGGAGAGAAAATATATCCCACAGTGGTTTCAGCCCTAATTCAGCTGTCACGTTGTGTTTGAGGGTTCACAGAAGCGAGCTGTACGGCCCCTTGCGAAGATGTTATGACTTGAAATAAACCCAACACCTCGTACAAGTCCTACATTTTCCAGATTCCTAAAGCCAACCCTCTGAAAGCCAGCAACAGTGGTTTCTCCAGAGCACGCTGGCACGAAAGGCAAAGATACGGATCTATCCCATGTCTAACGCAGGAACCATTCTGTAGGAACTCTCTGTACAAGGCATGTGGGATGTGCCAACTTTGTGCCACTTATTAAGAAACCCCACTTTGGATAATACTATCTCCATGACAACTGCTTGTATGTATTAATAATTTGTGTGCTTCAATGTAGCTTATGGAAAGGTCTGAACAACAGGAGAGCTTTTCTAAAGAAAGCACTTGTAACAGGAGGTGATCAGAGCACCACCCCAGCAAGCAGCAAGCCTCAAGCCTCCTAGTGCAAGCTTGGCAGGGCATTTCACAGGTCTTTACATCGTCTGTTTAAAAGGAAAGAATTTAAGCACCTGCCCAGGTATCTATTGAACTGGGGTCTCTATTCTCTCCTCTCTAAATGCTTCTGTCATGTTTGGAAAGTTGATTAACTTCAGTATATCTTGCCTCAAAGGGGCTGAAATCACTTTTAGTCCATTTGGCCATGACAGTGATAGCACTGGTGCTGGCAGTGGGAGGATGCGTCAAGTGCTCTAAAGATCAAACCTGTGAGATGATAACACAGCGCTTCCAGACCAAGGAGGAACACATTCAGGTGCTCAGCGATGCACCCACTTCACCAGTGACCAGGAGCCAGTGCCAGGCTGGATGCACAAGCTGAAAGCAGCATTTAGTGCCACACTCATGGGGAGAGAGTAGGACACAAATAGTTGCAAAATGTTAAAAACCTCCTATTTGTGAATGAGCCCCCTTTCCCCAGCTTTTTAAAGGGTCTTGACTAGGAAATATCTGTATCCATAGTGACTTGAAAATGTGATTTTCACAGTTTGTAACTATTTCTTTCAGCAAGACTGCACACTTCTGCTTTCTCTACAGCACCAGAGTGAACTATGAACTAGCAAATCTCAAGTAACATGTTTTGTGGTAAAGAAGATGATTAATAACGAGATTCCACCCTTTAAAGAAGCCAGTTAATTCGAGTATTGAAGCAAGGAGGCTTCAGCTGATAGTGGTGTTACTGATGTCACTGGCTTTGTCACGCGCTCTGGACTCTGGAATGAGTCAAAGATACAGAACTATTTGCTCATGCTGATACAACACTAATATCTGATGTAAACAGCTTCTAGCTCCCATCTTTTGCAGTTCTTCTACTACAGATCACAGGATTTATCAGACTTAATGGGACTATTAAGACATAAAATGTACACTATTTTGTCTCAGTATCCGAATACGTGAGAGGTTACATGTTGTATGCTTCTGACCTCGTCTGATCAGGAATAGTCCCTTTTCCCCTGAAATATCAGGGTCTACACTCTTTTGCTTACCAAAAAATCTACTCATCAAAGAAGCCAGCCCTACATAAAAAGGTGGCAACTCATCATTACAATATTGTATAGCCTTTTAAATCTGCCTTTGCTCTTAAAACCACCACAGCAACAGACATTGCAGACATGTGTTGACAGGTAATTGAGAACCAGTAAAACATTCAGGGAGATAAGCATGAGAAAACCAGTTTACGTGTTCCTTACTCCCCAGTGTGTAACCACCACTACATTCACATCGCTGCACGATGCCCAGCAATAGGAATCTGGAGTTCCAACACTGACTGTCTCTTACACTGCAATGGAAACGCTGCTGTTACTACAGTAACTGATAAGGTTATTGCAATTGCTGACACACTCATCAATGAGCTTGGGATTCGTTTCAGACCGTTACACAATTAGCTGGCACTCCGGGTGGCTTTGCAAAGCAGCTGAACAACCTTCCAGCGCTGTGTGTGTACACTTCGGGGCGGTGAGCTGGAATTGTTCACCTTGTTAAGGAATGCCAACACACTTGTCACTGACTCAAGGGCTGGGATTGCATGGAACAGCACGGGCTGCCCCTGACTCATCACCGCACCCAGCCCATCTCCTTAGTTACAAACCACACACACAAACCTGGGGTATTTCACACACTAAATGTGAAGTAGTATCACTGCCATCTCACAGTTCACAGTGCAATCTTCTCGTGTATCTGAAGTACTGACAAACCCCCAACTTACGCAACACAATGGGTATTCCGTCACTATTTTGTTCTCCTTTGAAGGCTCAGATAACTATCTGAGAAAGAAGAGGAAAGCAGCCGTGGTTCTCTAAACTATTGATTATGGCTCTCAAGTAGGAGGGAGGAACCGAGATGTGATTTCTGATCCACATAGAGACTATTCAAAACAACATGAGGATAAAATACAGAGCGAATGCTTGCCATGGAGACGGAACCCAAAGCTTCTCCCTTCTCTGTCAGCATCCAAACAACTGAATCCTGAATTCTCCCCTAGACAATGGCACGGCTTCAGCTGCAAGCAGGGAGCACGGAATCACCCACCCCCTCCAAAGCGCTGCTTGTCCTGCCAGTGAAGAGCCGTAACTGAGTCTTTTCAAGCAAAAAAGGCTCCTTTCTTAAGAGCTTTTCTCACTGCTCCTGTGAGCCAGTGGTGGGTTCGGGAACCATCACAAGTGCTCTTAAGACAGCAGTGATTACTCCTGCCATCCATAAGGAGCCCTGGCTAATCCACAGTAGCTGTGCTTTCCCCACACCATCAGATAACACATCACAGGACTCTGGTTGTAGTTTCACAAGCGAATAAACCAGGTTAATAGTCCCCTGATGCTCAGAAGGTTTTATTTTTCCTCTCCCACTCCATATTTCCTCTTCCAGAAACACAGATGGGTGCAGGCAACAGAGTAGTGAAGTTGTAGGTCCAGACTTTTCTGAGAGTTGTGGAAAATAAGTAAAAATTAAGAGTAATTAGTAATTTTTCACAGAGAGCAGCATAATTGACTGTAACCATGAGTAGTTCAAAGGTGTAATCTACTCGAGTTTCATCAGGAACTTCACTATCTGTGTGGAAAATGCAGAGCTAAATGCGGTCTGCAAACATCTGACTATGCCAGAAAGTCAACAGCTATTTAAGAAAATAAACTTTAGTTTGGCAAGTTACACAAGAGATTATGTTATTGCTTCATGTTCTTTGCATGTATGTGGTCAAGACTACTTTGGGTGTATTAAGGAAGATGTGCAACTCCTGAAACCTGTCATTTTTCAATGAATAACAACTTTTCCTTCTACTACTTCTAGTACAAAACTAAGAGCATCTGAAGAGGGAAACCTATGTAAAGAGTGCAAAAGCATCCTGGAATTAAAACAAACCACCTGAATTAGGTCATCTGAACAAACTGATGTCGACTAAGAGAGAATGACACCAAGAAACCGAGACTGACCTACGAAAGCAAACATTCTTTTCCCCTTGCTCACTGTGTAATTGGTGATTTGCTTCAACAGTACGCAAAGAATTTAACAATTTAGAGCCTGTAGTGGGCAAACCCTGAGACAATTACCACCTATCAACCAGGAAAAGTCCTTGTGGGTTGGGCAATTCCAACAGGGTACATTCTGTCCAAATTTTGAGCTGTTTCAGTGAAAGAATGTAGGCTTTTTAATCATTGTTTCATGTCTTTTGGAAGTTATTTAAGGGAAATCTTGCACTAACCAATACCTCTGCAATTTAAGATGCCAATTGCCAATACAATACTTAATCCATTACAGATCACAGATGCTTGTTTCTTTCATTCCTTCTTATTGCATCTTATTTTACTCTCTCGCCAACAACTTCTAGGTAGAAAGCAATGTCTGAGTACACCAATATAGCTGAGTTTCACCACTAGTTTTCTCTAGTTTGCTGAAAGCTTACACTGCACCTCACTTATTCCTTCTCCCTCTAAAGACCCAAATCTTCTAGGAACTCTTTCAGTATAGTTCTAAACACAAGCAACGCAATGCAGTCTTTTCGACCAAAGCACTATACGGTGGTGCAAACCGGTTAATATTTAAGGCTCATGCTTGAGCTGAAAAGATTTCTAAGTCCCTAACACCAGCAAGTGCCCTCCACTTCCCTGCTCCCAGAGGGACAAGGTGATGGTCCTCAGGACCACCGGGAGAAGCACCAACACGGCGACCCGACTGCAAACACACGGGACACCCGACATTCAGCGGCCGTGGCCTCTGAGGGCCAGGGACCGCCCGCCCCGCTCCCCTCACGGCTCCGCCGGGCAGGAGGGGCATGAACCACCACAGCCCTTCGCTCCCGCCTCAGCGCTGCGGGCCGGGCCGCTCCCCCTCCCTCAGGCAGGTCCCTGCTGAGGAGACCGCTGGGTCTCACCACACCGGAGGGGCAGCGCGGTGCTGGGACAAGGCGAGGCCGGCAGCCCCTCAGCGGGAGCGGGACCCGCACCTCAGCGGCCGGCAGAGCCCCTCACCCGGCCCCGCCGCTTTGTGCCTCCGCGCAGGCGCAGCCGCGCCCCAGCCCCGTCCCGCCGCCGCTCTGGTGCTCCCCATCGCGCAAGCGCCGTTACCTCCCCCCCGCCGGCGTCTCCCTTCCCTTCCCCTCCCCGTAGTGGAAGCCGAGGCGGTGACGTCAGGAGCGGCGGCCATTACACGGTGTGGTGCGAGGCAGCGGGCGGCAGAGCTGCAGCAGCGGGGAGGGGAGCGCCGCGCCGCCCGCCCCACACCGGCCCCGTCCGGCCCGTCCTGCCGCGTCGCGGCCGCCGCCGCTGGGAGCGCGGATCGCAGGGAGGACCTCCAGGGTGGTGCGGCAGCAGCAGCCGGTGAGGAGGGGGAGAGCGGGATGGAGGAGAAGGTCTTCACCAAGGAGCTCGACCAGTGGGTGGAGCAACTCAACGAGTGCAAGCAGCTTTCCGAGGGGCAGGTGAAGAGCCTCTGCGAGAAGGTGAGGAGCGGCCGGCGCTGGGGCCGCGGCGGAGGGGGGGGCTCAGGGGCTGGTCGCTGAGGGGAGGCGGCGGGGCCGCGGCGGGCTCTCGGCGGGAAGGCGAGCGGCCGCGGAGCCGGGGAAGGCGCTGCCGGGCGCGGGGAGGCGCCTCTCGGGCGGGCCGCGGGAAGAGGCGCCGGGGGTGAGCGGGCGGCTCCGCGGGGCCGGCTGGCGGGGGGGAGCGGGCCGAGGGGAGCCGGGCGAGCCGCGGCCCCTCCGCGGGCGGATCCGCGCCCCCTCCTGCTGCGCTGGGACCTGGCTCCGCCTCCCGCCTTTTCATCGCCTCCTAAAATGGCGCCGCTGCCGGGATTCTCGGGAGAGACCCCCGAGCGGGGCCGCCATCCCGCGGCGGCGGGGGGGGGTGGGCCCGGCCGGGCTGCGCGGCACCGGCAGCGGCGCTTCCCCGCGGGCCCCACTTGGCGCGGCCGGGGCGAGCGCGGGGGGCGGCGGCGGGTGAATCGGCGCGCTGTGCTGTCACGGTACGGTTCGAACGTGAAAGCAGCCCCGAAAGCGTCGCTTATTGCAATGAAAGTAAAAGCTTATGGGAACGGACTGAAAATTACACGGGGTAAAGAGCTGCTGCTGGAACGTAGCAGCTTTGATTTTGTTCATTTTCGTGCTACAAATAAGCCCAGCCGCGTTTAGAACTCGTTGGAGGGTGGAGTAGCTTTCGGACTTTGGTTCCTTTGAATAAGGTCCTGGGTTCCATGATATTCTCCGAGCAGACAGTTGAGGTCCCATGTAGCCATTTATTTTTATGGTGATGGATCGAGGATGTGGAGACTTGGATGTTCGAGTACTGTGTTGATTGAGTCATAAAACCAGGCCAGGATAGAGCGCCTTCAGTAGCATCCAGCTGCATTTTCCAATTGGCTTCTAATTCTGGATGTAACTTAATAGCTGAGCAGTTCTTTTGGTTACTGGAGCTTTTACGTATTCCTGCATTTCTAGACTGAAGGTAGAAATATTTATGGACTGTTTGGGAACTGGGAATTAAGGAATATGGGAAGTTACTGATGTATTGGGTTCTAAAGAAGCCGGTGTACCTGCCACGAGGAGTAATTAGAATAGCTTAAATTTGGCATCATGCCTTCAAATACTACAGCATGTTGGTTTGGAAGCAAATTGTTTCCAGAGGACTGTCTATGAACTTATTAAGGAACTTGAGGTGGTTTTGGCCAGACAGGTTCTTGCTTGAGTACAAATTTTAGTTCACTAGTATTCCAGTAACTTAAAATTGTTACCATCTGATACAGTTTGTGTGTTTTAAATTGCATTGCAAGCAAGTGGCAATGTCACTGCATGACTTTTTCATACGCATCTCCAGTGACAGCAGTCCAGCTTCTTCCTTGGATTGCTTTGTTGGAGAGGCGAGTATTCCACTTGGCATCATTTATGAACTGGTGCTGGTGCAGGGTCCTGGATACTGCGTGAGAGGGTTGTGAGGTTGTGGGGTAACTTGCAGGAGCATGAGGAATACACAGAAAGCTTTCAGTTTGCTGGGGTTTTAGGTAGGTGAGGAGTGGGCAGACCATTAGAAATGCCTTTCTGTGGATACTGTAGTCCCGGGCATCGGTACTGCATAAGATGACATCTTCATTTTCCCCCATGAAGGATGGAAGTGAGCTGTATTTCTGGATAAATGCCTAGTGCTGGTCACTAAAATAATGGGAGAGGAAAGGAAAGGTCACAGAAAGTTGCGTGCCTCAGCTGCTGTGTTTGAGAGACCACAAGAATGTGAGAGAAGTCTACCTGAAAAATAGCATTTAGCAGCCTCACACTGCCTCGAGTTGGGTGGATATGCGCCAGCTCCAGACCAAAGGCAGCATTTCTCTCAAGCACATGATGCTGTGCTTGAGCTGAAATTCCCTCTCTGTGACTAGTTTGCGGTCAGCACTTTGCAGAGCACAACCACGTGGCTGTTTATATTAAGGAAAGATGAGTTGTTGCTGATAACTACAGGTGGATTTACTGGGACTTTCTGCTAAGAGGAGTTAAGTTCCTCCATGGTTACAAGGAATTGGAAATAGACTCTTGAAGTCTGACACTTCCATCCTGTGCCTCCGTGAGTGGAAGCTGTGTTTGTGAAAGCAGGTCACTGATTGAGTTCTGTGCCCTCCTGCTGGGGGACAGCGTTTGCTTTCACATGTTCCACGCTTCCAGCACTGACGCTCAGAAACTTTGCTGAGTTGTGCTTCATGCTTTGATTGTCTTAAGTAGTTTCGTGGATGTAATCACACCCAAAGGTTATGTTTTTCCATAAATAGCTTAATGTGTTAAGGACAGTGTCAAATATAGCTACTGTTCCAAAGGACACATAAAGACCCTACTAGGTATAAACTGTCATTCTGCACCACTTTGATTTGTAGCTCGGGTTAGTTCAAATAAACAACTCAAAATACCTTTGCGAGGGCATTTCCCCCATAACACTGTTTGATCAGATGATCTTCCTGACTGGTATTTCTTGATCTGCTGGGACTTCATGTGTGCAGACTGGTGCCTAACAGGAGTAAGCCTGAGGGCTCTCTTGTATTTCACTATTGATATCTAAAGCACTTAACAGCTGCGTACAAACATGACAATTAAATGTGGCCATTCGTGTATCCCAGTTACTTAGTGCAGCTTGCGTTGTGCCTGGTTACCTGCAGGGTGGTGGTAACTAGGAGAAATGTCTTCCAAGTGTAGGAATAATTTGCAACCATGAATAATACATAATGCTTCCACAGGTGATTTGAAAATGTAGGATCCTCCGAGTGGCAGTTAAGCTACTCCAGGCTTGCTATGTGGAATGTATTTTATGTTGTATCAGTTGTGTGACCAGTTGTACGTGCTTTACTTAAGGAATTGATCAGTGCAAGGTTTGAAGTGTTTAAAATGCCCACTGTATAGTCACTGTTATGTACCAGCAGTGTTTGTCCTGTTAACACTGAATTGTTTATTGACTGTTGTCCATGAACAGAGGAGAAAGGAAGTCCTTCATTGCCAGGTGAGGGTTTTTTCCACTGGCCATGTTGAATGGAAGGATGCTGGTTTGGAACACACTTCTTTCCCATACTTTGTGAGGGCAGAGGCAAATGGTCTTGCCTCCTTACTGGTGTATCACATACATCACAGGTGGTGGGCGTGTGGTACATTGCTCAGGAGGGTGGGATGATAGTCTAAAAATGCCCAAAGGAATGAGTTGAACCTGTGGATAGAGTCTCCACTCGTTGTTTCAGGTGTCTAGTGCAGGTGGAGGCAGAGGTGTCAGAGCCTCTTCTCCCCTGGAAATACCAGTCTGTAATTCACTGGGTTTGGATGTGGTATCCAGTTTGTAGAACAAGATGACGGATTGGTCATATGCTGTGTGAGTGTTGGGCTTCTCTTCCCATGTGCTTGCATTACTAGTAAAGTGTGTCTGAATAGACAGAATCTTTTAAACTAAGGGAAGGGCTGATACTGGTGAAGCATTCCAGAAACCTCGATTCAAGCCTTGTCTCCTGCAGCTTTTGATCTGTGACAGTGATCTCGGTTACATTTGCTTTTTGATTTGTCACCAGTGCTAATTTTCATAGTATAAATACGTTTCTGGGCCATCCTGTTCTCTGGTACAGTCCTTGTCAATGGTGTATTTTTTAATGTTTTTCCTTGTTGCAGAACTTCCACCTTTGTTTAACACCAGATCTTCCAACCAAGAGACTGATCACAGCTGAGAACTAACCAAACATGAATGGACCCACTGCAGTGTGTGAGCTGCTTAGGTTAAGCGCTGTAGGTCTGGGAGGGCAGTATGTCATGCTGAAGCTTTCTTTTGGGTCAAAAAACCTTCTCTGTGCAACCCAAGTTCAGTTCCTCTCATGCACAGCACTGGCAAGTTGTGCAGATCTCACTGCTGTGTTTTAAGCTGTTACTGTCCTGAGATGCCTGCCCCACTTCTTTTTCAGACAGAGGCAGGCACGTGATCCCTTCTGCCTCCTCTGCTGTTGAGAGTTGCCTTTCTTAGCTGATTATTTTTGGCCAAAAGCGAATGGTTTAAACCGTCCTCAGCTGCATTTGCAGGGGCTTTTCCATTAGCTTCCGCGTTCCCACCTCCTTGCACGTAACCAGCACATAGAACTACTCTTCAGACTAAGCTGATTGTAAAAATGAATGTTGCTGCTTGAACTTGCTGTAAATCAACTGAAAAACCCTCCCCTCCAGATCTTCCAGCTAGTGGGAGTTTCCATAGGCTGCGTATTGGACATTTCTGTGTCCCTCTGCCCCTACCCCAGCAGAAGAACATGGGGCTGGAAGGTGCAGCATTTCAGTTCCTCCTTGCTGCTGCATTGTCTGCTGGATTCACTGGCAAGGAGACCCTTGCACTGCTGCCAGTGCTGTGTGTGGAGGGGCCTCTTCACTTGTTCCGGGGCTGTGGGAGACCAGAAGGTGGTTTACGACTCCTTTGCTGCTGCTTTGTTGAAGATACCTGGGGATCAAGCTGTTGCTGGGTGCATATAATTAAACCTTCCATCTCTGAAGAGTTGCAGGTGTATTGCAAAAAAGCTTTTGGTGACATTTTAATAACTGTGTTTCAGATTATTCTGGAACACTCCACAAAAAAAGATCCTTTTGCTCCCAGTGTTCTGTGGTTTTATTTCTTTTTGTGATGGTTGGTAATATAAAATGGAAATTGTCTTTTTACACAAAAGGCATTTGAAGCATGAACCTTGCCAGGCTTCTCACCTAGTGCTGATTATACTCACAGCACTTGGGTGTATGAGAATTTAGTTGTGTATGTGCCGGTTCTTGTAGCATCAGCAGCTTTCTAATTCTTTTTCCAATTCTGGGAAATACTGTAAAATTGAGTCCTGCTGACAGGTGGGTTTTTTTTAATTACAGCATTAGTTGTGATCAAATAGGAGTGAAAGGTATTTCTGTGTTGGTTTAGAAGTTATTTTAAGCTAACAGAAGTAAGCACTTGTAAGGCAGAACAAGTTCCTGCTTGAGTTCTACCAGTGTAAGACTCAGGACACGGATGAGGCTGCAGATGGATGTCCTTTCCAAGGGAGCTGTGGCAAGGTTGCTGCCTGGGCAGAGCTGATGGCGGTGCTGCTCTGTGCTTGCTCCCTCACCATTTTCGGGTTGTCACTTGGCTGCCTTACACAGTGCAGTACCCACCCCGGCTGCTGTGCCTGCGGGAGGTGCGGAGGCCTCGGACAAAGGGCTGTGTGAGGGGAGTCAGTGGAGCAGTGATGGAATTCCCATCCTTGCTTAGGAGCCCTTGAACACTACACCCGTGCTCCGTAACACAGTTGTGGCCCTCAGTTCCTTTTCTTTAAGCAGTGTGTTAAGCTGGAAAGCCAGTTAATTCCTGGCTAAAGAATAAATACTGGAGCTCAACTGCTCAGTAGTTGGGTCTCCAACGTTTCTGCTGGGTACATTGACAGTACCTTCCCACAGAGGTGTTACATGTGTGCTAGTTGGGTTTGAATCCGTTCCTTGAGTATTGACACACGTGCCTACCCCATCCTCCTCTGGTATCCTTTAACATGACCCTTCCTAGCTGGGGTTGGAGTTACTTGAGAGGAAGAGTTGAAAACCTTTTGAGTTTACTATATGAAGGCTGACCTGGGGATATCAGGCACAACTAGTTTGGGAATAGTTGTAGCCTATTAATAACTGGAATGATACAAAATGACCGCAGCTTGTTCAACAGATGGGATGAAGCCCCTCTCTGTGGAAGTGGTCAGCTTCGTGCGTTGCTCCTGCTGCTGTGTTCCTTAGGGCTCCCATGTAGGGAGGGAGGCATCTGCCTTTCCTCAGCTATTTGGCCTCCTGCGTTTCTTTTAAAAGATTTTTCTAGGCTTTGTTTTTCTTCTAATTCAAGGTTAAAGGCACTAAGGTCTGTATGAGGCCAAATAATCCCATCCTCATTTTCCATCTGGTCTTGTCAACTACTGCTACTTAAATAGCTGTTCCCCTTCTCTTAAATCTGCCTCCAAGGGACAGAACACTGCTTCCAGTCATGCTGAGCGTGTAGGACTGCTGATGGTTTCTCCAAATGGAAGTGTTGAGGGGACTGTCAGGGCTGGGAAGGGTGTCAGTCGTTGCATTGCAGTACAAAGGACTAGAGGGTGGTTTGGCAGGAGTTTACTGCCTGGGTGCCTTTGTGTAGACCTTCTTCAGTGTGCAGGAGAAGGAAAGTTGTTGTCTCATCTTACATGTAGTACTGGCATTAGGATTGGTCTTCCTTTGGCTAACATCTTGTGTTTAACTTTCTCTCTTCTAACCAGACGGAAATTGCTAAAGGAATAAGGGAGTTGTTGCTGGGTAGTGGAGCAGTGAAGAAGGGTACATTGCTGTGTGTTGTGAGGTGTAAAGCTGATTGGATTTTATGCTTTTTGGTTAGTTAATTGCCTGTTCTTGTTCACTGACAGTCATTGATACATAAGCTCCAAACCTTTCATTTTGTGCACTTGGAATTAAAATGAAACTTCTGAGTTCATTTGTTAGTTCTACATGCCCTGTCCCAAGAAAATGAAGGCTCAAATGCGGCTACGACCACATGGGGACACGTGTGTTCTAAGAGGCTGTGCTGTGACTGACCAGGAGCCTGGTTTTCCTTCACTGAATTCTAAACCTGCAGCATTGCTGGTAATGAAAGGGGTTAGAAACGGAGGTGTCATAAACAAGAGAGGAAGCAGATCCTTTATCTTCTTCTTCAGTCCTGGGAAAAGAGTATTTTGCTGCTGTGGTGGCTTCTATCTGGATGGCAATCCTGGATTTGCTTACTTTGGGATACTAAATAATTAAATGTCAGTGGGGAGCTTTGTATTTGAATTTTGTTCCTACTTCTCCGTTCACACTGAACTCCTCAGTGGATCCCAAAGCTCAGCAGGAATTGGTTTCCCGTGTGTGTGATATGTATGTGCCTCGTACCTTCATCATGGAAGGGTGGGTTTGGAGGCCTTATCTCTCAAGTTTTGTTTCAGATGTCAGACAGTGAATGAGAATCCCTTTTGCTCTAGAAAGGGTGAGCCCATCTTTTGTCTGCACGTGTTCCCTTTCCTCTGCAAGTAAAGAGTGGGGGAAACCCTTACATTGAAGGAAGTGCATGCTTTCACTCTGCAGAAGACTTGCTGACTGTAATGGATGACTTTGCTTGGAACTGGAATCTCTTCCTGGCCACAGTGTTAGGCCAGCTAAAGCCAGTGTTCATCCCAATTAGCTGATCATTGTGCCTTTAGTCACATCCTGTGCATCTTGATGACAGGAAATTATGGGTATGATTTAAGTCTTAGATCTCATTGAAACATCTTTATGGTAACTACAAATACCCATTATTTTCCTTGGTTACAGTGGCTGCTGCTTCACACACACTTTACTAGACAGCGTGGTGGGTTGCAGGTGTGAATTCTGGTCTGCCAAGAATGACATGGTACCATCTGCAAGCATGACTTTGGAGCTGTGTTGTCAAGTTAAACTCATGGTTGTATTTCCTTTCCTGAGTTAGTAGTAATCTTTTTCAGGGTAGATGCTTCGTTTGAGTTGGCAGAGCTCCTGCTAGAATGTATGGCTCTAAGAAGGGGTTGCAGTAATTGAGAACCTTCTGGTATGTTCTGGAAACACAAAGGAATTTGGGTACAGATGGATTCATAGGGTTTTTTTAGCAATGGACCACTTGAAATGAGTTCTGTGGGGCAGGGCTGGTGATGTGCTCTGCTCATGAGGGACACTTGCCTGTCCTCAGTGCAGAGTGAGTTCAGAGAGAGAATGGATGGATTATAGCTTATGTGGCATTTGACTCAGAGCCTTAATCTGTGGCACACAGGATGAAGATACATACGGGGAACCAGGGAAACAGGAGATACCTCTGCAGACATACAGCCCCTGCATCTCATTATGAAGATCTGAAAATCATATGGTAGCTTTAATTGTCATACAGGCTTTTTAATTCATGTCTCTGATTGTTCATTATAAAATGCAGAGTTTACACTTGGATCTTGCATTGTCCTAAAACAATGAAGCTAATCTTTGTATTTTAAGAACAGTGTTTTGCATGGATGTGCTTTGTAAACAGAGGCACCAGAACAGTGCGTCGCTGTTCATCTGGCCATGGAGATGTGCAGCAGTCCAGAATGTTTTAATTCTTAAAACCCAGCTACTTGCTTTACAATAAGGAGAAAATGTGTTGGTTTTGTGTGTGTTTAACCCAGTAGTGGTTTTATTCTGGTTGTCTTCTGGCTGTTTTCGGATGGTACAAGTTGTCTCCTTCCAGCAAAACAGCTGAGCAAGCCAGTGTTTCAGATACCAAGTAGGAATGAATGCCAGTCACTATGACTAAGCTGAAGTGTACTTGGTATGTGCTTATTGTGTGAATGGTGAGGCTGCAGTATGTAAAATACATGACTTTCCACCTCAGCAGTTGTTGTCTGTGACATCATTTTCTTACTTCTTATGATCTTCTTGTGCAACCATGTCTGATAGCTACATGGTTTGTCTGCCTTGGACTCTATTGGTGCTTGGTTGTAAAATCAGCATTTGTCAAGTTGAGGTAATGGGTTCTTTTCATTCTTGATCTGTATCCATTTGCATTTGATTTTGCAAGCTGAAGGTGTATAGTGCTGAATAAACAGTTCAGCTGATTGGGAGGGAGGGTCTGAACTAATGTAGAAGGCTGTGATACCAAGTTTGTGCTGAAGTTAATCTATTTTAAGTAACAATGCCACCACAAGTTAAACTTTCTGTGGTGTGGGGCACTTAAAAGGATTGAAGACATACAGGAGCTCATGGCTGTCTTAGTGTGAAGAAGTGTTAAGAACTGAAAAAAAGACTTAGAAATAAAAGCACTAGTAAGAGTTCAAGAAAAATCTGTTTCAGAATTGCATAATTGTTTATCTTGGTGACAGGCAACGAAACCTGGATGTTTCAAAATGCTGATGGCAAAATACTGCAAAGTATTGCACTATTATCCATGGTGGCGATAGGTCACTGGGGTTTTGAAGCACAAGGAATCGGGTGTGTGTCTCTTAGTTCTGCTTCATCAGGTGGCCTGATCAAGATGTACTCTCTACTGAAGGCTGCTGAAAAATGCTCTCCTGGTTCCTCTCGGTGAGGAAGTGTAGGAGAGCTGCTGGTGGGAAGCCCAGTTTGCTGGGGGAGAGGATGGAGTTGTGTGATGTGGCTGAGCAAGCAGCATCATTGTGGTCTTGGGGCAAGGAGCAGTAATGAGGGAGCGGAACCGGATGAGGCTGCCCAGGGTGGTGGGTCCAGGACAGGGTCAGTGTCACACTTCAGCAGTGACAGCTTGCCTCCAGGGCACTGGAACTGTGAAATTGTAGTACTACATGTGCTGTTACTGTACCAACTTGTGTTACCTTACAGTGCATTGAAACAGTTTTTGCTCTACCCTTTCCTAGGAATTGATGTGATGTGCACATGTGGGCATGGTTCATGAGCCACTTGGTGGTGCCTTGTTTTCAGGGTGTTATTTTTTCCACTTCCAGCTCTGCTGAAGCTCTCTGGTAGAGGCAAATATACTGCTTAAGCATGTTAGCATGTGCCACTGTTAGTGCTGTGGGACATAAGGCAGTAAATGGACTGAGCAGTTTGTAACACGCTGTTCCATGAAACTTGTTTCAGAACATGGAAATGCTGAAATCCCTTCACCAGCATTCCCCCGCTGCAGGATTTAAATGGAGATTGCTGTTTTGCAGGTTGACCTGGAACAGTCTTTTTCCATCAGGGTAGCTGTCTGACTTACCTCGGTGTTCGGTCGTCTGCGTAGCTGAGTGATTTAATGTTTCAGAAAATGAGGAAGCAACAGCTCCGTTGCTGAGGACGGTGCCAGTTAAATCTCAGTCAGCACAAACGCTGCAAGCCTTTGATGAAAAATGAATGCTGCATTCCTTGTGCAGTGCTTCCACTGCCTTGAGAAAATACAGCCATAGAAAGCATCCTAATTACAGAGGAGGCTTTTCATGTCGAAGCACCATCAGCATCTGCAACATTCTCTGTCAAAAGGAGAATTAAGGTGCTTAAAGCTTCTGAATGTAATAGCATATTAGAAGAGGCGAAAGCTGTTAAAACACCTTCAAAACATCCGGTGAGTGTCACTGCATAAAAATGAACTTAAGTCAGGATCTCTTAAAATAAATGTACACTTTTAGCATCTACCACAAGCCAGCAATGACCTATCTTTAGAACTAGGCACGGCATGAGTGGAAACTGTCACATGAGATTGACTTTTGATGTAAATACGTCTGCAGAGTGATTTAACTCTGCTGCTCATGCTGTAATATCTAAAGCTCTGTATTGTGCAGGGTGCTAAACCACAATCGCATTTTTGCATTTCTTTGCAGTGTTGAATGAAACACTGAGTTTCGTGCCCCTCCATCTTTAAGCTGTGTGTGGCTGGTGCTCCCCTTGTTTGAAGTGGTGACCGTGGTGGTTCTCCTGGGCAGCGTGCGGCAGCAGTGAGACCCCTTCTGGGGGTGGGAGCGTCCCCACTGTCCCGCTAATGGCTCCGTGAAGAGGGTGGAAGGTTGGACACAGCATGTTCCTTAATGGGTTGGCTCATGTCAATACCCAGGATTCAATACACTGTTCAAATTTAACTTCAGATGTCTTTCCTAACCTTTTAAAATGTAATGCTCTTTGGATTATGGTGATTTTTTTTCTGTTGTCTCAGAATACTTCACTTAGCAGAACCCCCCAAAATGAGTCCTCTGCTTCAGGTGTCGGGTTAGGTCTGAGAAAGTTAACAAAAGTGACCCTAAAATGAATGTGGTGTTGCTCTTCCATCTGGTGTGTGCTTCAGAACACTTTGGATCCAGCGTGGCGTGCGCACAGGTGGTATTTGGTGCTGTCTCTGCAAATCTCGTCACCACCTTGGGTTCTAAATGGAACACAGGTTTTGTGTGTTCTCTTGTCATTCCGGCAGTGAGGCAGAAAAGGGATCCCGTCTGAACAGGAGCACTGGCAGTCGAACGGGATGGAAATCTTTGTAGATGTAGCTTGTAAACGTGTTACTATTTATATTTCTAATACTCTCTTGATTTAGAAAATTACTGTGGCATGTGTTTGGTGGCTGTGCTGAGAACAAGCTGCAGCAACTGGCACCGTGATGGTACGATGAAGGAATTCTGAGGATTTCAGAGTTACCTTTCTGATGCTATATTTAGTTTGTTCTTCACACGAATTGCCTTTGTCTGCAACTTTTACAGACAGAATTTTGTGGGGAACAAGTGGTGATGACAAAGATGTTTCTCTGCTTTGGTTTAAGGACACAAACACAAAACTTGCTCAGAGAGCTTGTGCTGTGCTTACATCCCCAAGGGAAAGCCTTGGTTTCAGCCATGTCCAATTCAGGCTTTGAATTGGAGATAAGACTGGCATGAGCTTTAGATGTAGTGTTTCCAAATCCCTATGGACTTCTTCAGTTGGAGCTGTGATGATCGGTGGTTTAGGCTTCATGGAACTGTTTGTGTAGAAAGTCTGAAGTTTGTCTTATGCTGGAAACTAATTCTGAAATACCTTCCTCAAGGAGGGGAAAACCCCACCAAACCAAACTGCTGCTGCTAATGCAGGGTTGCGTAAAGCAAAATGTCATTTTAAGTAAACTCTTCTCTCAAGTGCTTCAGAGAAGGAAGGGACAAGAGTTCATGAAGAGAGCAAGTGGTAGAGTGGTGGAGCACACTGGATGAAATGGCTGTTCATAGCCATTCACAATCTATGTGTGTGTGTTGTTTTCCAGGCTAAAGAAATCCTGACGAAGGAGTCTAACGTACAGGAGGTGCGATGTCCGGTCACAGTCTGCGGGGATGTCCACGGCCAGTTTCACGACCTCATGGAACTCTTCAGAATTGGAGGCAAATCACCAGACACAAACTATTTGTTTATGGGGGACTATGTTGACAGAGGCTATTATTCAGTCGAAACAGTCACATTGCTTGTAGCTCTTAAGGTAACTTCTCAGCTCTATGATTCTGTATAAAAATGTATATATTTACTGTCCTGCCTGTGCTTAATATCTATTCTGATTTGCACTACTTTGGCGTTATGTACAGAAACCGAAATGTTGGCTGTCTTGGTTTTCTAAGATGCTTCTGAGAGGTTCAGTTAGTGCTGTATTTATTTTTACTTGCCTAAGTGGGAATCTTTAATAATTCCCTTGGGGAGATCATCTTAATGCACAGATGTAGTGAAGTCCACTAGTTACAATGAATAGCATTTGGAATTAATCTCCAAAGTATTTGGCAGCTGAAGATTTGAATGAATTATCCCTTCTTTTCTCAAAGCTTATAATTGAATTTTCAGCTTGAAAAGGGTTTGGTTTTCATTGCTTTATGGACACATGATGGGGGGTGAGGGGTGCAAATGGTTTGGTGGGGTTTTGGGGAAGACACGTGTATTTACTGCTTCTAAACTGAGGTGTTCTGTCTAGGTCCGATACCGTGAACGCATCACAATTCTCCGCGGGAACCATGAAAGCAGGCAAATCACACAAGTATATGGTTTCTATGATGAATGTTTAAGAAAATACGGAAATGCAAATGTTTGGAAATACTTCACAGACCTTTTTGATTACCTGCCTCTAACTGCCTTGGTGGATGGCCAGGTACGCTGGTATTTGACAGTGTTCCTAGTTGTAAAAGGAGCTGTTTAGGCTGTATTCTATCAGCTCTCAGCTTGAAAGGAATCTCTTGCATGTTTATTCCTAAATACACTAAACAATTATAATGGTACTGATAGATGAAGGTTTTCCCAGTCGTTTACATTTGTTATATCTCACTGTTGCAGATTTTCTGTCTACACGGTGGCCTCTCTCCATCGATAGATACACTGGATCACATCAGAGCACTTGATCGCTTGCAGGAAGTTCCCCATGAGGTACTGAAAGAGAACTTTATAAACTGGTGGGATCCGTGATTCAGCACATATTGGGTGCTTGAGTACATGGGCTGAAAATGAAATTCAGAACAGCTCAGCAGGATGACAGTGCTGTCTTCCTGTTGTAGTCTTGTGAACGGGCACGTTCTTGCCTAAAGAAACGTATTGTAGTGTGCCTGGCATCACAGCAGGTACAACTGAATGATTTTGGAGGTGAGAAATACTTCTATGAATATTCTTCATTCAGGTCAACTTCTTGGCAGTATTTAAAGTGTTAAATGCGCTGGTTGTGCAGGGCTGGTGCGTGTGCAGGTGTTTTGTGGGTTTGGTTTTTTGCACTCCGGTTCTGAAACATCTTGTGTGTCTCTTGCAGGGTCCAATGTGTGACTTGCTATGGTCAGACCCAGATGATCGTGGTGGCTGGGGCATTTCTCCTCGAGGTGCAGGTTATACATTTGGACAGGATATTTCAGAAACCTTTAACCATGCTAATGGCCTTACGTTGGTTTCGAGAGCTCATCAGTTGGTAATGGAGGTAAGCAGGACAGCCGGCGTGTATCAACCTCTGATGGCAGAGCTGCTCCATTAATACTGCACTGTGTGTGTCAGAGAGGTGCATATGCTGCTGTCACAGTTCTGATCCAGCTGAGAGGCTTCCAGAAACTCTACTTTTGACAGTATTCATGTGCTACTAAAGGAGTTTCTCAGTATGACAGTGGAGTAACCTTTATTTTGGCCTCTGTTCTGAAAATCTACAGTAACATCCCAAAACAGACTTTAGTAGTAGATGTGGTGTTGCATTTCTTTGTAGATAAAAAGGTTCCCAAACATAAATGTTGAGTCTCTCAATGAGAAAATGCACATAAATGTGCATTATTTGTAATAGGTTTAGCTCTTGCTTAATAGTAAGAAGCAACACATGAAGGCCAAAACTCCTTTGTCTTTCAAGGAGACAAAGATACAGCCTTCATCTTATTTCACATCTTATTTCTACAAATGCCACTTGGGGTTTTGCACATTAAAAATGTAGTTAGCAGTCAGGTGGTTATATGGGGTGGGCACAGCCAGTGAACTTGGCTGTCATCATTACCTTTCTTTCCCTCTCCAGGGATACAACTGGTGCCATGACCGAAATGTAGTAACGATTTTCAGCGCCCCAAATTACTGTTACCGCTGTGGCAACCAGGCTGCAATCATGGAACTTGATGATACTCTAAAATACTCCTTGTAAGTATGCTTAAAAATGGGAATGCCATCGTCCATGATTTTAAGATAGCTGCTGTAGTAAGATATGCTTTTGGGAGGTGAAGAGAACGTGGAATTGTTGGGTTAGTCACATCTAAAGACATCTTGTCTGTCAGATTAAAGTGAGACTCCCTGGTTTTGTTCTGTGTAAGTGGAGTTTAATGAAAGTATGTGACTTGTGAGTAGGAGTGCTCTGTCACACCTGGGCTGATGTCCTGACTTTCAGAATGTTTGAATTCCTCAGATGTCAAGATGTCAAAACTGTTTTTTTCTGTAAAACCTCTTTTAGTGAGGTTTCTAAGTAACTATCTCAGCAGCAACTTCATTAGTAAACGAGGCAAAAACACTGAATAAACTGCCCCCTTTGACAGTTACTGGGGACTTCAACTTTCCTAATACGTAGTCACATTTGACCAGTTTGAATGTTAAAGATTCATTTCTCTCCAGTCCTTCGTAGTAATCATAAGAGGCGTTTAAAATACGGGGGATATAAATAGGTACTAATAGAAGGTGTAGAAGGTTGAAGACTTACTCTAGAAGACTTTAATTGGTTGCAAACCTGCATTAGGGCCAGTGTTACTGTAAGTCACACGTAAAACATACGTGAATGTCACGGGAGCTCTTGCAGGGTCACTAATAGCTGTGCTCTTCAGCTTGCAGTTCGATCCGGCGCCGCGCAGAGGTGAACCGCATGTGACTCGTCGCACCCCAGACTACTTCCTGTAAAGAGATTTTAGCCCTGTACAGTATTGCCATGAACCGTATGTTGACCTAAAGAAAACGGGAAGAGCAACAGTAACTCCAAAGTGTCAGAAAATATTTAACATTCAAACTTGTTTTCACATGGACCAAAAGACGTGCCATATTCAAATACAAAGCCTCTTGTCGTCAACAACTGTGACCACTTTAGAATGAACCAGTTCATTGCATGCTGAAGCAACATTGTTGGTCAAGAACCCAGTTTCTGGCATAGCGCTATTTGTAGTTACTTTTGCTTTCTCTGAGAGACTGCAGATAATAAGATGTAGACATTAACACCTCGTGAATACATTTAACTTTCCATTTAGCTCTAGCTTTATTCAGCATGACTGTAGATAAGGGTAGCAGCAAACAATCATTGAAGCTTAAAGAACATTTTTAAAGTAAGTACCAAGGCCTCATATTTGTTCTGAAACTGTTGGTTTTATTTTCAGGGAATACTGTTTAATTTAATTGTATTTGATTTCCTTTTTTTTTTGTCTGCACTCAGTTCCCTTTTCCACTCTTGGCCCTTCCATATTGTCCCTTGTAATTGTCCGAGGATAGTGAATTACTTTGAACAGAACTGGTTTTTTCTGTAAAACAATGTGACTGCAGGACAGAGCTGCAGCGTTTTTCATAATAAACTTGTGAACTAAGTATGGAAACACGTCAAATCCTAATTGCATCTCAGGTCAGCTCCGGGGTCATGAACTGACATGGAGCTGGATGGGGCTTAGAAACTTGCATGGGAATTTCCACCCTAACTAACTCCAAGTGAGGTGACTGGAGGGTGCTGGAGAACTCTCTCTGTGTGCCAGGGAGGTGCCTGGTCCTGTGGCACCGTGCGGCTGAGAGCGGAGCCGCTTGGTCCTGACACGCTGCTCTGCCCAAGTACTCAGAAATGGCAGATAGAGGATCACTGAATTCATGGAGCCTGGCTTTATCCGAGTGTAAATCTGAGTTTGAGCCATTTCCAATGTAGGTACTAACATACTTTGGTTCATTTGCTGAAAAACTGAGAATAAAACCAGTTTTCTAAATATTAAAGGAAGTAAGTTGAAATTTAGTAGCACGTGTATTGCCCAAGCTCCAGCCTGACAACCAGCGGTGGGTGGTTTGTGTTCACTTCTGTTAAAGTAGTTCCTTCCTACTGATTTGTCTCAGAATTTGAATCCTGAAACTCAGATTTTATGCCTTCTTAGGGCTTGTGCTTAAAATTTATTGGCCGTGTCTCAAGACGTGTCTGACTGTTGTTTTAATAGAGGACTTTTAATATTAAGAGACTTTAAATTCCTTGGGCGCAATGTAGGAGTTTCCACCACACAGAATGTTTTCGTTACTTACACTGCTTGCTTCTAAGGGGCACTACAGATATTTTGCAAGTACTATATGGTTTTTGCAAACATACGTGGATTCCTAGTCCTAGACACACTTTTTGGGGCTTTCTTGCCTGTGGAGGACTGCTGAATTCTCTATCTTGCAAAGAAGGTGCTGCATTTCACCAAGCATTACTTCATCCCTCTTCTGAACGGCTTGAGTGGTTGCTCCTTTCCTTCAGCAGGAATTCAGCCTTGTCCTGGAGGTTGGGTTCCAAATGGTTTCTGGGGAGCACTTGCTCCTCTGCAGTTTGATCTCTTACAGGAAGAAATGTGTCCTAAAAATAAGTGCTGCTGAAGTGTCTTTTTTTAGTGTATCAGGAACTTTTGCTTTGATCACTGTTTGCTGTAGAGAGTAGCTCCCTTCAAATTCCCTTCACTTGCCACTCTCTGCAAGTGGCTTTGTAGGCAGGACCTTGTGCCTTAACTGACACCTTTCCTCCCAGAGTAGTGACTCTGCCCTATTTTCTGTGTTCCCTGTCACTCCAGTGAGCGTGATTCCTCCTGCTCTGGCTGGGACCACTCTGTTTGTTCAGTTTCTGTACACAAATGGGAGCAGTTGTTAGTAAAGTCATTGGAAAAGGTAGAAAGTAACCCCAGTTCTTGTGCTTTCCCCTCTAACTGATGGCTGGGACTGACCAGAGGAAGATTTCAATGAGGATATCAGGTTGTGAACAAAAAATTGTTGTTCTGATGGAGATTGGTCACCAGCAGCTAAAAGCACACTTGGAAGATTCAAGAGGAGAAAGAAAACTTCCAATATAAGTCATTACTGTCTGATACATTGGTTCACCTGAGCAAAACTTCCTTCACTTCAGACTGTGATGGTGCTGACTGCAGAGAAATAAATGAGTGTAATGAGGATCTGTACTTGTTTTGGAGATAGTGGTGATGTTCCTCCTTCACTCCAAAGACTGGTGAATCCATGAACTGTGAAATAGGAGCAGCCAGAAGTCCCATACTCTGGTAGTTCAGTACGTTTAATGGGGTAGTTGAACCTGGTTTTTAGTGAGGAGGCTGACACTGGGGTGTAAATTGTTGAAGGCAACCATGAATGAAACTCTGAAACTTCCTCTTCTGTTCCTCAGAATTTGGGTGGAGTCAGTAGAATCCCATTGTTGGACAGATGAAGGAGGGGTTTGAACTTTCCATACCGTGTCACGCTTAAGTCACGCTTGATGTCCTGTTATTTAGCCACTCATCTGGACTTGTGTATCAGGCTGAAGTAACCGCCCTTCACTTGTAGAGGCCCCTCCTTCTGAACTGAGGGGTTGTTGGGTCAAAATCAAGACAAAATTACACACCTGCACAGGGAAACATTCAGAAACTGGTTTTGAAAGGAAAACGGAGGCTGATTTGAAGTGCAGAGACTTGCCTTCATGCTCTCTCCGCCCCTCTCTCCTGCCTGTTCCATGCACTGATGGGCAGACAGTGCTGTGTGTAATGGTTGTTTCCTCCAAGGTAAAGCACCGCACGTGTCTGTCACCTCGTCCTCGTGTCATTGTTTCCAGCTGCTGACATTTGCATCCGTGTCCCTGCCCCGGCTGCTCAGGCAGCGTTACCCGTTTTAGATCTCCCCATAATACCCCAGGAGGATCCTTGCTGCAGACAGACAGAGCTGGTTACCTTGTTCCTTCCTGTGTGGATGGTGACAGAATCAATTCTGCCTTAGGGAAGAGGTGGCGAGTGGATGGATTGCTGATGAAAGCTTGGACATTCCATCTGCCTGTGTTTCAGTCTGGTTAGTATCAAAGGCCATCTGGAAGTGTGAGGAGAGAGATTTCTGAGGGTTACTGGTACCTGCCAGTCCCTGCTTCCATGTCCCGTGTGAGGGGAAGTTCTGTTCTTTTTTATAGTTGTGAACTCGGACACTCAAATCATGAAGTAATTGTGTCTTTGCGTTGGCAACTTAGGAGTTCCAGCTGAATCTCAAAGGTAAGGGATTTCCTTATGTACAATACAAACCAAAAGCTGTTACGCAAGTGCTAGGTTTATTTTGGGCCTTTTTCCATGGTGCAGTAAACACATTCCTCTGTCTTTCCCCTTTCACCCCTTCATCTTTGTTTCCTTAGTAGTGCCGGAGCACAGTTCCTGCCGTGGAGGGAGCTGTGGCCTAAGGAGCAGGAGGGAGCAGAAGGATAAATGCTCTTGTTCATCAGGAAGAGTGGTCTGTAAGAAGGGGCAGATGTGAACAACTCACAATTTTGTAACCTCAAGTTAAATACAGCTCCAGATTCAATCAATGGAAGGTGAAGGTGAAGTTCCCTTGTCACCACTTCCTCTCAAGATACGTTTTAGGGGGTTTTGGATAGGTGAAAGTGAAGTTTTACACAAGAGAAATGGCTTTTTGGCATTCCATGCTTTTGACAACCATTTCCGTGGTTTACATGAGCTTAGGTTTTGGAGCAGTGGGTTCTGAAGTCCTGCAGAATGTGTAGGGTGCCTTCTGTGTGCTACACCGAGGAGTAGTTCTCTGCAGGCTCCAGGAGGAGGTTGGAAATGGGTAAAGAGTTAAGTAAAAATGCCACTGGGGTGTGTGGAAACCTTGCAGTCCTCAGGAGTGCACTGGAACAGCCCTGCAGAGTAAGCACCTCATGAGTCAGCTTCTGTGGTTTGCTAAGAAGTTATTTCAGTGCTCTAATTCATTTGGCTCTGCTGCTTTTGGCTGAGAATAAAGGCAGGCTGCTCTCTTGAGCAAGGGACAAGAGTTCTTTGGCATATATACAGGGGAAAAAGGGCTGAAACAACACTTTTGGGTTTAAATTAAGCAGTGCTGCATGTTTTAGCCTTTTAAAACCTGTGCTGTGGCTTAAAAGCTTTGTTCTTTAAGATGGGCTGAGCTACAGCTCTCAATCTCTTAATTACTCTACGGTGAACACAACTGCTTTGGATGAAGATTAAACTGATGGCTGCCGGTGTGTAAATCACTAATAGCACCTAAATATTATATGTACATAATGTGTAGAACCAGGTGGGACATACCAGCTTTTAGAACAGGGAGGCACTGCCAAGGCTGCAGAATCTCGAGTCTTGGAAGTTTTCTGGACTAGGCCAGGAAAAGCCACATCTGGGCTGGTGCTGCTTTGTGGAGGGGGGACCATGGTCTCCCCCCAGATGTTATTTCAGTGTTCACAGCAGCATGTTGCTGAGTTATGGTACATGAACCCCGAGTCAGAGGTTGTCCTGTTGGCTCGTTGATCAGCCTGTGGTGAAGCTCTCAAGGCTTTGGTTGTGGTTTGCAAAACATCAACGGAAATAAAAACAACGGGGAGGTTCTGATCGCTTCAAACCAGGCTCACTTGGTGGCTGTGGCCTCGCAAACGGCTGTGTCCTGCCACCTACTGCCCGCCTGGCGAGGGAAGAGGAGCAGCACCATTTGGGGTGAGCATCCGGGGGGAGAACAATGTCCATTTTGCAGATACTCCTATTGTTGCATGGGACTATAAATCAATCTAACCCTTTGCTATTTGCTAGTCTTGGTGACTTCTGTATTAACCTTCCCCATCAGATTTCTCCCAAACACAAGTGTGGGGGTTTTTGGTTTAGTTTTTTTTGTTGTTTTTTTAATATTTCATTAAATACATAAACTGTTTCCTGGATTATGCATTTAAAACCACAAGTGCTGAGCTGTCAAAAGAGGAGTGTACTCTATAAACTGATACTTGCATGATCGATTGGGCTGGAAGGCTTCAGCCTGGCTCCCAACTGCCTTTATTTATCAGGAGGTGGAAAAGCCACCCACTGCCACCCTGCCTCATCATAAACCCTGCTGTGAAAACCCCACTGTAGCATAGCAGATGATGCAGGAGTGGTCAGTGGCCACTGCTTCTCTTCTGCCTTATTTCATAAGGAAAAGGGGGACCCTGGCAGAGCCTTGTCTGAGAGGAACCTGCAGGGCTTATTCCACGCTTGACCCACTTTGCAGGCAGCTTCCCTCCTTTTCCTCTGCCGTGTTTGTCCTCAGGGAAGAGGAGCACAGCTGCTGCTGCTGCAGGGACCTGGGCTGCAGCTCCCTGGAGCCTGGTCTTCTCCCTCCCAAAGAAAGGCTGGTGCAGGGTGCTCTGTTGTGTCTGCCCATGAGTGTATCTCGCCTTAGTTGAGCCGTCTCAAAACTGCCCCTTTTCCCTGCAATCTCTCTTAAAAATACTTTGAACTCGCCTGACTTCTGAAACATGCTGTATTTATTCCCATGGGCTTTGAAACCTTAAAGCAACTCCTCTTTATCATCTGTGGCATTAGAAACAGCCCAGAATCTGGTGTTTGGACTTTGAACAGCTCCAGGGTCAAACCCCAGGGCCGTGCAACCCTTTCAAGCTCACCTAGTTCATTCAGCCAAGCGTGAGGCTGTTCACAGTTTTCTACGCTGCTGCTTAAACTCGTTCTTAAGCCCATTTAAAGCAAGTCCGCTCTTGTCAATCAGGTCACGGAGCTCATGTGAGCGCTCCCCCCTCCCTGCCCCGGTACCTCCCGTCCCACGGAGCGAGCCCCGGCGCCACCGCGTGGCTGTGTGCCGGTGTCCCGGTGTCCGGAGCTGCCCTGCTGCCCGCAGCGTTTGGGTACGCACCGTTCCGTTCGGCGGCCTGGGCAGGCTGGAGGTGGGTGACCCTCACCCGGCAGCATGTGCACAGCGACCGCTGGACTGAGCGTGATTCCTCCCGAGCGGCCGGGTTCCGAGGATCCCAGTGCACACCTGGAACAGAAACGAGCCTGTTCAGGAGCGTGGAGGTGGAGTGAGGTCAGGAAATAGATGCTGCAAATACACTTCAAGTAGGTGTGTTTCTATTTTTAATCTTTTTCTTTCTCCCCCTGTCTTTTATCTTCTAAACTCTCTTGAATCCCTGTGGTTATACAAGGGGAATGAGAGTGGTGGTGGAGGAAGAAAGAAGTTGGCAAAGGAAAACCCAGCTGGTGTCTGCTGGACAGGATTTGGGGCTGAGTGCTGGCAGTCAACTGGACTCTCATGCAAGTGGTGGGCTCTGTCTCGAGTGGCCGGGGTGCAGCGTGGATGAGAAGCGACGCCTGCTCGAGGATGCTGCTCAAGGCAAGGTTCGAGGAAGTGGAAATGCCAGAACTGGCTTTTCCCAGAGCAAGAGAACAAGAGTTTTCCTCCCCTGCTGCTGCTGCTGCCTCAAGGTGGCTTTGAGCAGCAGCAGCCCAGGCTGGTGAGCTCAGCAGTGTCTCTCTCACATGAGTAATTGTGATGTTTTCTGGGTTTACACTCACCCAGTCAGCTCAGTTTGGGTTTCAACTTGATGTGTCTACTTGCTTTAAAAAAATCTCTCTCATCTTCTATTTCCTGAAATAAACAGGAGGAATTTTGCAGCACTCGTCCTCCCCTATGTGTAGCTGAGGTTCTGGCTCAGATCCCGTGGTCACACCTCACTGCAGGATCCCCAGGTCCAGCCCTCACCAACCCCTATCCCTGTGGCTCCGGGAATCCAGGCTCAGCTCTCGGAAGCTTCCCAGCGTGTCAGTGGAGCAGAGCTGAACCCTTTCAAGCCCGATGGTTCTCATTAGGCTTTGACAGCCCCACGTTGTGCTTGTGGTGTCAAAAAACACTCAGTGTTCTCTCCATGGTCTCTAAATCACCACCAGCAGCTAAACCCACCCCAACCCAGTTCCAGTGTGAAAGGGGGCACTGAGAGGTGTTCTGAGGGGTGGGGGCACAGTAAGTTTTGCCCAGGAGCCAGGAAGAGAATCCAAGGCTGGGGAGCAGATGCAGTGCTGTGCCCTGGAGGAACATGCATGTTCCATGTGCTCACATCCCCTTCCCCCTGCAGCTGTGTCACTCTTGTGCCCGGGGATGCTGCAGTATGTAGGTCAGAGCTCTTCTGGAGACGATAAGCATTAAATCAAGCTTGCTCTGATCTCGGCTGCTCCAATCTTTCCAGGTATTTGCTTTAGTGTTAAGCTTCCCCCTTCCTCCTCTGGGTTTTTGGTGGCGAAAGGTCTTTAATTACAATTTATCAGTGGCTGATACATGGTGTGATTATGTTCATGGCTTGGGGTGGCAATACTTAGGATTATTTGGACTGCATCTAACAATGGAAATTGGGCCACCCATGTTTTGCAAAACCCTGTTCAGTGCCTTGCAGCTCTAGAGAAGGAGGGGTCTGTTGTGGTGCTAATACTCACAGGACCTTGGCTATCAGCGCTGCAGCAGCTGCTTTCCCCAGCAGATAACAGAGCATCTGGGCCAGCCGGGAGATTCACTGTACGATACGTAGGGCAGGGTGGGAGGAGGCTGTCCTGTGATTACAGCATATCTCTGACACCCGGCTGCCACGGGCTTGGGGTGTGGGCTGGTTTTGCTTTAACTTTTCCAGGCTTTTAATTCAACAGCTAAATTCAAAGTCCACTTTGTGGGCTGAGTTTTCTCCTTTAGAAAGCTGTTGAGAGCTGTACCAAGTATAAAACCCATCAGTGGTATTGCTTTGAATCCCACAATTAAGCCTGGAACTTAGATTTCTGCCTGCTCCTAGATTTTATGACATTTGTAGTCTAATAAAATCTGCCACCCCCTTTGCTGAGCCTGATCTGCAGACTGAGAGCCTGTGCTCACAGACCACGAGCCACATCAGAAACCACCGCCAAAGGGGATTTAGGATTTGCAGATGTTTTCCACAGACCACCTTCTCTCACTGTCTGATCCTCTAGGCCAAGGAGTTTTAACATAAATCATAATAAAAAAGAACATTTAAGGAAAATCAAGGCAGTGTCGTTTCTCTTTTTAGTGCAGTGAATGTGGTTGTCAGCACTGGAGTACGAGATGGAGTGACTGAGAAAGAAAGAGGTAAATGTGACGATGGTACAATCAAAGGGTCACACTGGGCCCAGTTTGGAGGCTTCACACCTCTATATATGTGATATAACTTAAAACCATGATAATCAAGCCCTAATAAAGGGTGAACAAGCAGCTTATCTGGTTACTGTATCAGGATCTTTGAGGAACCTCTGTTTGCATCAGTCTGCTGTATAAGCATCACCAGACATCTGCAGATGCTCACTGAAGTCGGTGACGCTTACTGAAGCACACACTAAATCAGGCTGGAAGGGACCACACTCTGAATTTCAGTCCACCTTCCAAGTCAGACCAGGTTGCTCAGAGTCACCCCCAAGCCTGTGGTACCTAATGAGCTGCTCAGCATCCTAAAGCCTGTCAAACAAGATTCCCAGGTCAGGCAGTCATTGGAATTTATCCAGAAAGCTGCTGAAGTGCTACGGCCTGACGTGGAAGAGCCTCACTGTCACCTGAGCTCTGAGAGGTTCTTCCTGGCTGACAATCTGTATTTGAGTCTTGCACCGCTCCAGAAAGTCACCCCTATTTAAGTGAAATACTTGGGATATTTGTGGTCTCACTGGTTATGTCACTCGGGTAGAAGACTAAGGAAAGAAGGAATCCTTCTGTGGCTGGGCTACTGTCCTGGGCTGTGGACTGAAATGAGCAGAACAAGCTTCTGAACTGAGACTTTCCACATTTCAGGAAAATTCTGGTGGTTAGTTTCTGGCGCGTATGATTGTTGAAGCAGGTGTGCGGTGCACTGCCTGGGAAGGGGAGGCAGTTGTGCTCTGCAGTGCAATGCTGGTGCAGGTACCAGTCTGCTTACAGGCAGCGTGGCTACATCTGCACTGAAGTGCGAAAACATGCTTCAGTGCTAAAAGCATTTTTAATTAAGATTTGATTGTCATAATCGTGAGCTGCCCCTGTGTAAACATCTTAACTGCTTATAAGCCACATTGCTATGGACAGCTGATGCAGAAGTGGGCTCAACAGTGTAGCCTGGAACAAGTGGGGTGTGCGACAGCGCAAGCAGCACCCCAAACACCTCATGGTCACTTTGGCGGCCTCACCCCCCAGTCTGCCTTCCTCACTGAGCAAACACCTTCACGTCATGGACTAACAGACTGGTTTGGGTTGGAAGGGACCTTAAAGCTCATCCAGTTCCAACCCCTGCCACGGGCAGGGACAGATTCCACTAGAGCAGGTTGCTCCAAGCCCCTGTGTCCAACCTGGCCTTGAACACTGCCAGGGATGGGGCAGCCACAGCTTCTCTGGGCACCCTGTGCCAGCGCCTCAGCACCCTCACAGGGAAGAGCTTCCTTATATCCAACCTACATATCTTATTTTCTGAAAACCCAGTGCCTGTCACTACCTATCACACGCTCTTGACCTTTCAGATGTTACCTGCGCTGGGGTTCACCGCTCGGCTGCGGTGGTTGTGCCGCCACAGCACTGCCTTGGCCGGTGTCTTCAGAGTCATCGCCGGGCTCCGGCCACCGCTGGAGCTGCCTAAACCTCCCGTTCAGTGCTTGTGCAGGTGCTCCTTACACCTAAATCCATCACTATCAACTGTCCTGAGCTGCGGCTGCTGACGGGATCAACCTGTTGTTGCTGCAGCCATTGGAGACGAGCCGCTGCTCCAGCGCAGCTCCTACTTCAGGGCCGGCTGTTTCCTGAGGGGGCTCGGGCGGGCGCTCGGACACCACAGCCCGCACCGGCCCCCGGCGCCATCACGGGTGGTTTCCAGGGGGACGCTGCGCTCCCCACCGCGGGCAGGGGCTCCGGGCCGCCCCCAGCTGCCATCCCTGGCGCCGGGCTCGGTTCCGGCCCCGGTTCCGTCCCTCCCGCCGCAGCGGGGCCGAGCCCGCGCCCTCCCTCAGGGGCCAGGGTGGGGGGGCGCAACCGTTGGCCCGCGCGAGGCTCCCCCGCCCATTGTTGTGTCTCCGGGGTCGACCTCAGAGCTGCCTGAAAGACCCCGCGGCGGCCTCCGCGTCCCCGCACCCCGTCCCGGCTCCTCCGCGCCGCTGCTCGCGGCGCAGCTCCGCTTCCTCACCGCCAGCCGCGCTCTGCGCTGCATTAGGAGCCAGGGGCTGGTGGGGTTCGCTCAGGCGTTCGCCACCGGCAGCCCGGCCGTTGCGAGGCAGCGAGAGGCGGGTCCTTCGCCCTCCCCCTCCGCTCCCCTCCCCCGCCCTATAAAGCCGCCGCCGCAGTTGGGCCCCGAGCGCCGCCGCCGCCGCCAGGTCCAGCCTGCGAGGAGCCGGACGCCGCCGCCTCACGGTGAGGCCTGTGGGCCGGGGCGGGGGGGGGGAGCGGTGGGTGCCTGAGGCGGCGGCAGGGGCCGGGCCGCGGGGCCCGCTCGGCGGGGAAGCAGGCCCGGGCCTGGCGCGGGCGGAGCTGCTGGTGGTGGTCGGGGGGGGCCGGGTTGAGGCCCGAGCCCTGCCCGGGCACGCGGGGCTGGTGCGGGTCCCGTGTGGGGGGCGGCTGTGGGGTGAGGTAAATAGCGCCGAGGCGCTGCCCCCGCGGGGCCGGGCCTGGCGCCGTGCTGCGCCCCGGGTCCCCGCTCGGAGCGCCTCAGGTGTTGGAGGCAGTGACACGGGGGGGAAGGGGAGGGTGTCCATGCGGAGGAGCTGCGGGAGGCGTGGGGTTGCCTGGTAGCGCTGTTCGAGATGGCTGAGCGCTGCGTTTCAGGCTTCTACATGCAAATGACCGTTGTAATTCAGGTTTTCGACTAGCTCCCAACCTGTTCTACTTTGTCGGATGGAGCTTTAGGGCTGCTGTGCTTAGTCACCCGGCTGCGGTGCTGTCCGAGGCCTGCCTGTTTCCACAGCGATAGTGCAGTTTGCTTAAAAATTACTTGTTTTATTTCTGTCTTCCAGGAGGCTGAGCTCTGGGGTATAAAACCAATGACATTCGGATGAAATCCTCATCTGTTACGTGATAAGGCATTAGGTTAACTTCATTCTACCTGATCCAGACCCTTAACCATAACCTAAAGGTCTGGATAGAAGTGGTTTGGGGTGATAGAAGGGTCTCGATGCAAATGTTCTTGCAGGGGTTGGACTCACTGAGGCAGCATCATCACTGTCGTGCTGGCTCCATTGTGCAGCATTATGTAACCCTAGACACGAGCACCCGAAAGCTGGCATATGAGGCTGGGCTCGTTCTTGAGTGCTCGCAGGCAATCACTGCAAGAGCAGATGCATTACGTCTGAAATGTGTGCCTGGATCACCATCAGCCCAACCACCAGCTCAGCGCTGTGTGTTTTAGTCCAAATCTTATGTTTGGGGCTATATATATATTTGTATCTTTGGAACATTCGTGAGTGTGTTCCTCCAGAACGCCCATCTCAATTAGAGGTAGTGCTATCATATAGGGTTACATTACTGTGTAAACATTAACTAGCTGCTCGCTCTGCCAAATGGAAATGAAAGCAGTGAGGACTTCAAGCTGGTGTGAGCTGCTTAATAACGCGCTTTGGCTGGGCTCCACGGCCTGGGTTTGTTGCAGTGCTGTTGGGCTCGGCTGTATGATGACCTGCAGGAGGCTTTCAAAAAAGGGATAATGTAGATTTGCTGAACGTGGTCCAGCTAATTCAATTTGGGTAGCTCAAGTGTTGCTGTGAGGAACTTGTGTGTGTAGCTGTTAGGTTTGAAATGAATTTGCGATTCTTTGTCCCTGAGGCCTTCCAGGCTGTGTTTACATGTACCTGCTTTAGAGATCTTCAAGCAGGTAACTCGAGGAAAAGGAATCTGTTGCAATGGTTTGCTGCTAACAGATACGTGCAGTGGTGAGGAACTTGCAACACATCCTACTCGTTTGTTTATAAGATGTTCCTGGCCAGGCAGTTTTGTTTATCATGTCCTTCAAGTTGGTTGGTTCAAGTGCAGTGATACACAAACAAACTTCATGCATAGTTTCAGGCAGAAGTTGTAGCCTACTACCTGCTGTATCAAGTGTGTTACTTCTGCATTGGAGCTGTTGAATATCTGGGAAGATGCGTTCTTGTAGAGTTTGCTTATTTTATTCTGTTAGTGACATCTGAAGCTGCTTCTATTTATTGTAGGTCTTAATACAATTTGCTTGAGAAACTTTAAAATGCATGGTCATCTTAGTTTTTCCTGCTCTAACTTCCTACTTTGTAAGAGTAGTACTGAGTGCTCAAAGCCTTCCTGGTGGTGATGTATTGCTTCTTAATCTCTTCAGAAGGCCACATGCTTTTCTGATGGGAAGGCTTTGATCCTGAGTAACCTGGTCTGTTTGTGTTCGGAGGAGGGAGGCTGGCCTGGGCTCTGGAGAGGCTCCTTCCAACCCTGGTTTTGTGGTCCTCTTCCAGAGGCTATTGTTTGGAACCTGCTTTTGAGGTCTGACTTGATTTGAGTAGTCAAAGTGAGGAGCAGTTGTTTGGGTTTGAAGACAGGTAGGGTTTTGGAAGTGGTGTTGAAAGTAAATTCAAGAGAAAGATTGCTCTAGTGTTGCACTGTAAAAATAAGCACTAATGACTTAAGGAATTTGTGTATTCTTCTCTTAAATTTGTTTTAAGCTTCCAACAGTCCTTGTTCCTTAAGCATGAGGATTAATGAATTTAGGCCTGTTGATTCAAGCAGTGAATAACTTGAGTGATTTAAGTTGCATTGGGCTATCTGCTGTTGGTAAGAAGCAGTGTAAATAGTAAAGGTAATGCCCCTCTTTGGGTTGGCTGAACTTGTAACATCTGCTGGATATAGTGTGGAAATAACTGTCCTTCTCTTGTAGATGCCTTCAATTAAACTGCAGAGTTCAGATGGAGAAATCTTTGAAGTTGATGTTGAAATTGCAAAGCAGTCTGTAACTATAAAGACTATGCTGGAAGGTAAGAGCATGCACCCTTGAGGATCACTGCCTCGTGTGGAGGTAGCAGTGTATGCCAGGAAGCCTCTTGGACAGGAGCTGTGACCAAAGGAGACAAACTTTGACCTGAAAAAGGATTCCCAGGCCTCTGAGGCCGTTCTGTCTTATGTCAGAAGAGCCCAAACAGTTGCTGTCACAGCTGAAACTGTGTTTTGGGTGGATGTGCTCTCACATAAAGTTTCAGTCCTCTTGTTAAGAGCACTTACAGGGAGGCTTGTAAAAGGTAAGCACCCCACTGCCTTGTCTGCAGCCTGCTTCACTATTGTAAGAGTTAAGCAAACAGAGCATCTAATAATATTAAACCCCAAGTTTATTTAATCACATAAAGCAGTCTTGCAATGTAAATCTCTCTTAAATGGGGTGGGAGATCATAAAGCAATGCACTGAAGGGCTAAAATGAAACCTATATTGTGGGCTTATGGCTGCAATTAAATTATTTGGGCTAAATGCTCAGTTCTGATCTCCTGCTGACATAAATTTGAAACAAAAGAGCTTGTGGGGGGAGGGGAAGTCTGCCAGATGGCTGGGATACAGAGCAAGCTGTGTCTAATCCCTCCCTGCAAATCCTCATTGTCTTCTGGTGGCTTTCCCAGTTTCTGGGTATATTCATGAATTAACTTGGGGGGGGAAAAAAACCCCTTTTTGTAGATGTAGTTAAAATTATGTTCTTGGGTATAAATATTTGGCTGGTTGTGACACTTAGACATAAGAACAATAAAAATGAGCTTGAATTGCTCCCAAGCATTGAACACTTTGATTCTGTTAATAAGATGCTGTAGAACATGACCAGCAACATGAGCAGGAAACGTTGCTCTCGGTGGAATACATTAGGGAGCACAATTCTTCTCAGCTTTCTCATGCAGAAGCTGTGTCACCGCTGGTGTTTAGTGACACTTGGTGCTGACTAAAAGCAGGTTACACATGGTAGGTGGTGGTAGGCACCATAAACTAGCTGCTTACTACCGTGGGTGAGAGCCAGGCTCCTTGCACAGATGAAGTGCATCTGCAGTACAGCTGGTTAAGTATCAGTTGATGAACAGTGTTTTGTGTTGCAGCTTGAAGGGGAAGAGCTAAAAGGTGGGGTTGTGTTGAGCATCCTGGGACCACCAGTCACGTATGAGCTTTTGGCTAGCAGATGAAACTGCTGGTTTGATGGGACAGGCTGAGTTGAGTTGACAAAGTCTGAGATACTGCTTGAATTATGTTCCCATCCCAGCAAGTTTGGGCTGGTCACTTCTTACACTAGTACCTGCCACCACATTCAAAGTATGCAGTTGAAGTCTGTGTTAACTGGTGACATATGCAGTGCCCTTTAATGGCAGTACTTTGGTTTCTGAATCTATGAAGTTATTGCAAACAAGAAGTAGGACTAACTAATCTCATTAATAACAGGAGTCGACTTGCCTGAATACAGAAGTACATGCTATTGGAACTGCACAAATTTGATCAGTGAGGGTGGTGTGACAGTCATGTTCTTAAAAATTAAGTTCCTTGGTGATGGAGAATAGTCTCCTCTGCATATAATGAGTGAAGATCTGCAGTTACTCAATTACATAAAGTAACACCAATTAATATCTCACTAATTGCAAGATGTTAATCTTTGACAGGGTGTCATCTGACTGTTAGCATCTGTGTAGTCAAAAAGGCATATTCTCTACTCAGAGCTGGTTAATGTGGTGGTTGTGCTGGGTATCAAGACCAAATTTTAATTATGTTTTAATCTCAATTTTTACTTTGATTCCTTAATTACATCAAGGGGACAAAGTGACAAACTTTATCCAGATGTGTCTTGAGCAGGCTGACAAGCTTTTAAACCAAGGAGTATCGGGAAGCATGCTTTGGAAATGCTTTTTTGGTTGAAGGGATTGTGTTGCTGCCTTATGTGAACTTCAGCTGGTAAGAAGCAGTGCAGGTGCCTTCTGAATAACTGCCCTCTCTATTTACTGCTCCAGTAGAGGACAAAACCCTGTCTCTTACCACAGTAGATCTGAATCCTTATTTAATAATATCTGGGAGATCTCAGCTGGAACACTCTGGTTTAACTTGTGGGTTGAGCTGTTGAAAGTGGTAAATACACACAAGTATTAGTCTGATTGTTCAACATATCCTGTTCCCACAGCACTGAACTAGCAAGTTGGGTTCTAACAAGTAACTGACTGTTGAACTGGTGGCTTGTTGTTGCTCTCATTTGATGGAGCAGCCTTGTTGGCTACTTAGCCTCAAGTAGGTGTAACCTAGTACATATAATGCAGCCATGGCTCCACAGAGCCTCATCGAAGCTTTCTAAATCCTTCTGAGCTCACCCGTTAGAGCTCCTTTGCTGCCAGTCCATTCAGCCTCAGTGGTGTTAAACCAGTGGAGAACTGGTGAACTGGCCCAGTTCAGAGAAGGGTAAATCAGAGAAGGGTTTTGTCTGCCAGTTGCTTAGTCACCTCTCTGTTTTCAGATTTGGGGATGGATGATGAAGGTGACGATGACCCAGTCCCTCTTCCAAATGTTAATGCAGCTATCTTAAAAAAGGTAAGATGCTGGAAGTGGTTGTGTTCATGGCAGTGATGAAATGTGAAATTCATGTTGGAGTTGGGTATTTTGAGCTATTGGAGTAAAACTACTTTCCATGTGCTAGCTGCAAGCTGAATTGGTTAGAGGTGCTTGAACAGAGGCATCTCGGGGAGCTGAGAACTGGGGTGAAGCTGGGAGGCAGGTGATGGTAGGAGACATGGGGTGACCACCTGGAAGGGCAGCCGGAGGCCAGACAGGCTTCCGGAGGTGTAGAAGTGGTGCTGGACCTCTGTGCACACCAGTATTGCATGGTGTTAAAGCACTGATTTTAATTGGATTCTGTGAAGTGAGGTGGCTCTTCAGGAGATCCAGATGTTAGGAGAGACTGTGGCAGTTACAGAGCTTGAGACACTGCACTTGATGGTATGAAATTCAGTACAGACCATGGTTGGTGTTGGGTCAAGAGAAAGGAAAGCAAAATACGTTGTTGTCTCCTAAGATGCTTTTTGCTCTAAAGTAGAAAGTGTTGTGTTAAAATAAGCACTGGACTGTGTGGGGGTCAGTGCAGGGTTAGGGATTATTTCCTAGAGAACATACACATAAATAACTTCACATGTGCCAAGTCTCTTGGGTTGGCAGAATGGAACAGGGTCTTACTTGCAGTAGATCCCTGCTCCTTTGAACTGTCTGCGTGATGAGATTGGGATTGCATGTTCCCAAGCTACTGAAAAAAAGGCAACCTTTTGCCATGTGAACCTGCCCTCCTGGTGGCTGCTACCAGCTACACTCTTCCCCTGTGTAATACTCTGCTTAAAAACCGTGTTTCTGCAAGCAGATTAAACCTGAGCTTTAGGTTTTCTTTGCACAGTCCTGTGTGTGTTAGCACAGGGTCAAATAGCTTTGTAACACCAGCAGCTGGCCTTCAGGATCATAAGTAATTTACTACTAGTGTTTCAGAAGGCTGTTGTACTCCAGGGCTGGGGATCAGTTGTTCTGAAATGAAAATACTGTGTATGAGAGCATGTTTATACAGGATTCTAATACTAATCTAGAGGAAAAGGTGTATCTCTTCTAAAACGAAGTTAAGTTCTAGTTGGGGCCTAATGGGAGAATGCTTTGGCTGAAACTTTACTCTCAAACCCATGATCAGGTGATTCAGTGGTGCACCCACCACAAGGATGATCCACCTCCTCCTGAGGATGATGAGAACAAAGAGAAGCGAACAGATGACATCCCTGTGTGGGATCAAGAGTTTCTGAAAGTAGACCAAGGAACACTGTTTGAACTTATCCTGGTAAGTGTGCTCAGGGTGTGAGAGGTTCTGGCTAAAGCTTCTCAAAGTGGAGATGATCTGTTTGCAGTTACAGTATTGCACAATTCCATGTCAGCATAACTTGGGGAGTACATCTGTGGAGGCAGGATATTGATATGGAGGCTTTAAATTTGGGAACTCTTCTACAGGCTGCAAATTACCTGGACATCAAAGGTTTGCTTGATGTCACGTGCAAGACAGTTGCAAACATGATCAAGGGGAAAACTCCAGAAGAAATTCGCAAGACATTCAACATCAAGAATGACTTCACTGAGGAGGAAGAAGCACAGGTACTTGGGTTGGGTTTAACTCTAATTTACCTGGTTTTCTGTTGAATTACTGCGTGGGGCTTCATAATCTAATGTGTGATGCAACCGACTTGGTAACAAGAAGTGTAAATGCATCAACCTCTCATAACTGGGCTGCTACTAGTGGGAGACCTTTTGGTGTCTACAGAGCTTGCAGCCCATTACCTAAGAAAGTCCAAACAAAGTGTATTGATGTCCTAGCTCAAATGTGTGTCTGGTGAGGAAGCGTGTAGGTTCTTTGTGGCAGCCTTAGTTTGCTGTTAGTAAGAATGTTGAAGCTGTATTGGTGCATGTGGCTAGAAAGGTAAGATGTTTGCATTCTTAAGTAATGAACTCATTGCTCTTAACTGGAAGACAAACTGTCTGCAGAATGGCAGAGCTGGGAGAGAGCAGAACAAGATGCTGCCTTTAAATACAAAGTCAGTGAATTCTAAGCTTAGGTTTGTTTTCAGTGCTATATCATGGAAAAAGCAGTTTAGTCTTAAGCCAGTCCATTTGCTTTGCTTGGTGGAAAAACCAATTCAGTTTAGATCGAATCTAGGCATGAGGAGTACATTTCTTGGCTTATATTGATAGAGAGGTCAGTTTGGAAGAATGAATCTCTAATTACAAACCTGCATGAAAAGTTTTAAGCTGCTTCCGAGTTTATGCCTTCCTGCAGTGAGTAACCCCGAGCCCATGCAGGGATTTACAGCTGACTTTAAGTTCACTGCAGCTCAATACTAACAGTTGAACTGCTCTTTCAGGTACGCAAAGAGAACCAGTGGTGTGAAGAGAAGTGAAGTATTGTGCCTGACACTCGAACACTGTAAGGATTGTTCCAAATACTAGTTGCACTGCTCTGTTCATAATTGTTAATATTAGACAAATGCAGCAGCAAATGAAGTTGTGTTAGCAGGATATTGTTCCCTCTGCATGTGTAGTGGTTTTTTTTTGAGTACAAATTTAAATCTTCTGAGTTTTTACTAGTGTAATTGGATGTCTTTTTACTTTACTCTGCAATGAATAAAACCGAACTAAGTGTGGATTCTGTATGGGAAGTAGCACTTCAGGTTATCATTTTCATTACACTTTGAAACTGTTCAAGTCCAGTTCCAATGCTAAGGATTGACTCCATTGTAAATAAAACCACCTGTGGCTTCTTCCTCAAGAACAAGACACTTGTATTTACAGGGTATTGGTAGCTTCAGCAAGAAAAGCTAACTAGCATGTGTCTTGGGGAAGTAGGTGAAGTAAAAGCTACTGGATTTCTTACAAAAACCATTGTGGGCAGAATTAGTGTTACTTAAAGTGATGGAACTTCTGAGATGGTTCTTGTCCTGCATACAAAAAAGAGAAGCTATTTGACCACTTTCTTGTCCTGTTAGTCTGGCCTTAGAGACTAGTGAAAGATGTGACCTAGAACTAAGCAAGCTCCTGACAGTGAAATTGGAATCCTTCGACCATGTCTTGAAGACCTGCCTCTAGCTGGTAGCAGATGAGAAGTGCGTTGCTTTATGCACAGGGTTGGTGTGTTTTTATATGTTCCTGTTAAAAGTGGAATCCTGATTTGACCAAAAATGACTGACATTACCAAAGTTACTATTATTGACCTGTGCATGTCAGTAGTGACGACTGGGTTTTAGGCAATTTTAAACAGCCCTTGTGATGTAGCTCTTTAAAACATGGTTTCATGTGTCCATATGAAATCTTATGCCTCTGATTGCGATACTTTGGCTTGTAGAGACTTTAATTATTGCATACAAAGCTAATGCAATATCAGCTTAACTTGGACAAAGCCACTTGCAACTAGTTAAACAGTAACTGGTTTTCTGATTTTTATTTCTTTTGTTTTTTTTACAGTTCCCTTATAGGGAGTAGGGATGGTTGTGTGGTAGATCTTTGAGGTGTGCTCCTAGCTTGTATTGCATTCCATTCTCTGTATAAACCTTAGAGTAGAATGAACCTTAATAAACATACTTATCTCACTTTAAATATCAGTGTTCCACTTCTGGATTAATAAAGGGCTTTTAAACTTTTGTTTGCAAATGGTTCTAGTTATTTGGAACTAGACAACCTGTCGCTTACTACTGCGTGTATGTACAAACAGGAGCACTGAGGCCGTGGTTAATGGGAGTAAAACAGATGTAAGGGTTTGGTTTAATGACTGGTGCAGGCCACCAGCCAGACACAGTGGGTGACTTGTCAGATTAAGCTGGAAATTAAACAGCAAGCAATGCAGATGGATGTATTGTGATGGGTTATCAGCTTTTAGGTGATCATCTTTGTAGCCGTTAATGAAAGGATTTGTAACTTGCTCCAAAGCGGCATTCAAATCTGTGCTGTGGGTGCATCTGCTGCTCACATCTGCTTATTCAGCCTTTGTCCTGCTGTGCTTATCACGGGCACATTAGATACTGTGTTGTCAGGGGGCATAAAATACTCCAGTGCTGGGCTTGGACATAGAGTCTTAGACTGGTTTGGGGTGGAAGCGACCTTAAACCTCCTCCAGCTCCAACCCCTGCCACGGGCAGGGACACCTTCCACTAGAGCAGGTTGCTCCAAGCCCCTGTGTCCAACCTGGCCTTGAACACTGCCAGGGATTTCTCCAGGTTTGGGAAATGCTTGGCTCTTCCCATCTAGAATTAACTGGAGAATGATCCTGACTTCACTGAGTATTTGATAGCAGTGAGAAGGGGAGATCAGACCATAGAGAGCAGGGACTGCTCAGGGAGCTCCATCCGTGACCCACGGTCCCATTACACCAACTATAAGCCCATATATTTCTTCTTAGTCTTGGTTTACTGCTTCAGTCCTACCCATTGAAGCCTGTTAGCAATTATCCTAAAAACTATTCATACAAATGGTGAAGGGGGGAAAAAAGCAGCAGGAATGCTCTTGACTTCCAAGAAATCATTATTTGAGAGGTTCAGATCAGAACTCCCGGTGGCCCATCTCAAAGAGCCACTCTGGCAGTTACTTTATTTATAAAGCTATAAACATATTTTGAACATAAAAGCCAAAAAAATACATACTCAATGAAGTAAAAAACAACAAGTGGTGGATCGTCACTGGACAAATGAAAGTACAGCTGCAAAACATTGATCCCTGCTACATACAGACAGTGGTTGTACTTGGCTTAATGAAGTGGTGCTTCCAGGACTCGTACATTCAAACTGATTTCAGGAAGTCAAATGATGGATTTAAGGAAGAGTTGAAATCGCTGTAAAAGAACTTAAAGGGCAAAGTTTTCCTTCTGTTAAAAAAGAGCGTTAACACAAACCAGTAGCACTTCATATGGTGTTTCTAAAGACACTTTTTGGTATCACTCAAGGTAACTTTGTTTTGGTGGTGGGTATCAGCCCTGGGCTGTGTGACAGCTCTTGGTCACTGTTTTGTCTTGGCAATGGGCAGCTTAATGGTCTCTTATCTTGTGTGCTTTGGAAGCTCTGAACTCTGTTCTCAGTTCCACCAGCCTAAACTGAACCTGCTGCACGCAGGGGCTGTCTGAGCTCAGCCTGCAGCAGAGGGCAGCTCTGGCTGCCACCCTGCCCGCGTGGCGCAGGCACAGGTCAGACCACCACTGGCTGGGAAAGCTGGTGTAGCTGCTCCAGGGTGTGTGTGGAGATGCTTCTGAGGGTGCAGGAATCAGATGGGATAAAGGGGATCAGAGGGGGCTGTTGTAGGGGTGGGCCCTGAGCCCCTGCAGGGATCGGCACCACCATGGAGGGACCAAAGCAGCCTTGGAATGAGCAGGTGAAAGCCCTGGTGAGCTTTGACAGGGGTGAGAGCTGCTCCTTGGCTGAGAGATGTAGGTTAATACGGCTGGGACTTGCTCCTTGATTCCCACTGGTGTTATTTATACCCATCTGCTTTTCTTCTAATACCTGCCTTCGCTTTGCTAACTTGGATGTTTTATAGAATCCCAGCCTGGTTTGGATTAGAACAGACCTTAAAGCTCCTCCAGTCCCAACCCCCTGCCACGGGCAGGGACACCTTCCACTAGAGCAGGTTGCTCCCAAGCCCCTGTGTCCAACCTGGCCTTGAACACTGCCAGGGATGGGGCAGCCACAGCTTCTCTGGGCAACCCCATCCATCCCCAAAATACCAACTGGGCAGTAGCTTACAACAGCTTTACAGCAGTGCTGGGGTGAGCTACGCTGCTGAGGCTGCTTTGTCCTCTGTGGTGGTTGCAGCGGCCGATGCTTTGACAGCACCGTGCAGCGAGGCTCTCGGTCACGCACACGGGCTGAGACATCGCTGCTGTTCCGTAAAGCAATTTTTTGGTGTGTTTTAAAAACAAGTGATAAAAAGAGACCGGGGGGGCTGGGAGGAGCCTGAGCAGCGGTTCCTTGGTCAGCACCAGCTCTTGTCTAAGCTGGCAAAGTAATGTAAAGCAGAGCAGAGTGCGGATAGAGCGAGTGCTCCACAACTTACCCCCCTCTGAGTGCATCAGTGCACGGCTCAGTGTATGGCTGGCGGTGGGGTCAGGTAATGCTGCTTCCATAAGGGTTCAAATGACTCTTTCAAGCTTTAAAAGGACCCTTTCAGCCTTTAAAACGACTTTTCATCTGTTCAGGTTTGTGCAGTAGCTTTCATTCAGTGCTTCTGAAGTTACATTTACACAGGAGAGGACTAAAGCGACAGGTTTAGATCTAAAGTAAAACTGGACTTAAACAACTCTATGCTACTCTAAGCCAAACTACCTAAATAAAGGGAATAAACCCAAAGCTGCTCTACAGACTAATCCTTTTCTTTTCCATTTTCAATCTTTGAGGCATAAACTTGTTGTTTAAAAAGTTCTGTTTAGTCCAATGTAAAAAAGTTGGGGTTTGTGGCTTTTTTTGCTTCAAGAAAAACAATATAAAAATATTTTGTACATTATAAATTTCTCGCAGTTCTACAATAATATTACTACATAATTTGTATTCTGTACTTTAAACCCCAGTAAGTAGAAAAAATAGACCCCCCTATCGCTCTGTGTGGTGTTATTTATCCCTTCTGTGGTCTGGAATCTGTTTCTTTCAAGGAGGGAATGATGGGGGCTGGACTGGCTGTGGGGAGCCTGTAAACCCAAAGGAAATCAAGAATTGATTGGATTCAATTGAGATGGTTCAGGTTGATCTCAGCCCGGCCACAGCGGGGTCGTGCTGGGCAAGCGCAAACATATAAATAGAACACCAGAAACTGGTGAAGGTTTTTAAGCTGGAGAGAACACATTGAACATCTGGCATGGTCCTGAGGGTGGAGGGAGGATCTTGGAGAGATCCCAAAGCAGAATAAAGGCTTTTTTAGGAAGTTATCCACCAAATCATCAACAGAAGGGCTCTGAGGGTGCCTGGAGCGAGGAGCTGCTGGACTCTGCTGGGGAGGGATCTCCAGGACTCTGCAAAGGCTGCAGAAGCAAAGTGGGTTTTAGGCTTCGCGCAGCCTGTCTGGGGAGCTGTGACCAGCGACATCTGCCACGGACAAGCCCTGTCAGCAGGGGAGCCCCTGCGGCGAGCGATGGGCCCCCAACCCTGCCAGGGGCCGGTCCAGCTGCCCCTGTGCTCGGTGCCCCCCTTCCCTCTGCCACGCTCGCGGGACACGTCTGCAGGAGGCCCGTTACCTGTAAACAGCACCTTGGAAACGTTCACCTCCTCGGCTGAAAACCTCCATTTCTCTATTATCCGGTCGGATCAAAGCCGGCATCACTACATTGAGTTTCAGCTTTTACAAATGCTCCTATTCCAGCTTTTCCAGCTCCGTAGTGGAACGGCTACAAGAGATCTGTGAGTGAGCGACTACACTTGGAAGCAGGTCAGAAGGCAGGGAGCAAAGCCAGTGTTAGGGTGACAGCACCTACCACCTACTGCAGCAAGCTGGGGAGCAGGGCTCTGCTTCCCACCATACCTGGAGATAATGCAATAAAACAACCAAAAACCCCCAAACAAACAAGAAAAGCAGCACAGGGCAGGGACAAAGGCTTGTTTACTCATCAGCACTTTAAATCTTGGCAAGTTCTCATTACCTTGTTTTTGGAGATCACTTTGCTATCTTTAACACCTCTCCCACCCCCCAAAGAAATAAAAACTAAAGGAGTTTTCCAGCACCCTCAAGTCATCCCGTGTCCTAACCCTGCACGTTCTACAGTGCGATGGGGAATGTGGCCTCTGGTCCTTGGCAACGGGCAGTGAAACGCGGTGGGTGAAAGGAGGTGCCCGGGGGGGGCACGGGACTATGTCCCCGTGGAGGCCACGCGGCGCGGAGGGGACTCTGAGGGCGTCCGTCTGGAGGAGCTGGTGAGGGGCTGGAGGTGAGCGGAGACGGGGAAGGGGTCGGGCTGTTCTCTGTGTGCGGAGTCAGCGGGGGCTGCGAGCTTGTCTGAAGGAAAAGCAGAGGAGATGCATTGGAGTGCGTCCAGAGGAGAGGGAGGGGAGTCTATAGCACTTCCATCGGAAGAAACTGGGCTGGCACAGCGTCCTTCTCCTTGTAGGTACCGAATGCACTTCTTTTTCCTCCTAGGGACAGTGGAGAGAGTTATCTGTGAATAAAGGCCGAGTTCAGGGTCACACACCAGGCACAGACCCAGGCGGGACCCACCGTCCAGCGCCCCCCCAACCCCGGGGATCGCCCCTCGCCGCGGCGCCGGTGGTTGTGCTGCGCTGCGGCCGCCAGGCGGCGCTACAATAGCGGCGCGGCTGCGCGGGGATGGGGGGAAACGGGAGTGAAAAGAACAGTAATGAAAGTCACGTCATAAATGGTAATAAATGAATAAATGAAAATAAATTAAGTAAAAGTTAAAATAATAAAAGTCAGAATAATAAAAATAATAAAAATTCGAAATAACAGAAGTCAAAATAATGAAAAGCAAATTAATAAACCCCCAAATAATAGAAATAAAAGCAATAATAACCCCCAAAACAATAATAATAATGAAAATCAAAATAAAGAGGATGCTGAGGCGCTGGCACAGGGTGCCCAGAGAAGCTGTGGCTGCCCCATCCCTGGCAGTGTTCAAGGCCAGGTTGGACACAGGGGCTTGGAGCAACCTGCTCTAGTGGAAGGTGTCCCTGCCCGTGGCAGGGGGTTGGAGCTGGATGAGCTTTAAGGTCCCCTCCAACACAAACCATTCCATTAAACCTTAACCCCTCCTGCCCATCCAGTCAGTCCCTTGCTCAGCCTCACTTTGCCTTTACGTACTCTGTGCTGAGCTGGTGTTTCCCTCTCGGTGTGACAGATCCCTCATGTCACCTGCTCCAGGTCCTCGAGCATCTCAGGAGAGTTTTAAACAAAAGAGCTCTCAAGATGTCACTGTAACAGTAGTGAGGGAACAATTCCTCTGCTGGGGATGGTATTAATGACTTTACAGCTAAAGCAGCTAAAGGAGCATCCTCCCCCTGCCCGGCTCCCTGCCTCCCTGCCTCATTTGAGGGAAACAGCTCAAGTTGAGAACTTGCTAATGTGGGCACATACCTTTCTTTGATCTTCCTAATGAAAAACCAGACTGTGTTAGAATAAGTATTAACTGGCCCAGTATTAAACATGACTTTGCACTGGCTGTGAACAAGGGCAGTGCTATTACTGCTGTCAGTGTCAGCGTTAGCTGTGGTGACCCAATTAATGTGATATGAAACACGACAGCGCTGCTGAACAGAGTATTGAACTCGGAGGTTACTTTGCATGGGCTGTAATTCCTGGAGCAGACAGGCCCGAGGAGAAGCTGTTTCCCACAGACATCCCAGGAGAAGCTGCAGGATGGAGAGTTTCAGTGACCTGGTTAAGATGATACCAATCGATTCACTGATGTGATTTAAAGTAATGGGGGGAAAAAGGCAGATCTGATACTATGGGTTGCTGGTAATGAACCGGTCAGTGGGCCAAGGCTGATGTGGCTGTTACACAGCTAAAGGGATTCAGCTTAGATTCTGCGAGGGCTGGAGCAGCTCTGCTCTGGAGCCAGGCTGAGAGAGCTGGGCTGGGGCAGCCTGGAGAAGAGAAGGCTCCTGAAGGGGAGACCTTAGAGCAGCTCCAGGGCCTAAAGGGGCTCCAGGAAACCTGGAGAGGGGCTTTGGACAAGGGCCTGGAGGGACAGGCCAAGGGGAATGGCTTTAACCTGCCAGAGGGGAGATTGAGATGAGCTCTGAGGCAGAAGCTCTTCCCTGTGAGGGTGCTGAGGCGCTGGCACAGGGTGCCCAGAGAAGCTGTGGCTGCCCCATCCCTGGCAGTGTTCAAGGCCAGGTTGGACACAGGGGCTTGGAGCAACCTGCTCTAGTGGAAGGTGTCCCTGCCCGTGGCAGGGGGTTGGGACTGGATGAACACCCAGTTTTAACCTCTCTGGTGGAGTGGAAACCTCCTCAGTAAATCCTGCACCTCCCTGCAGGCGACCAGAACACTCAGGACAGGAGCCCCTGAGCAGCACGTTAGTACGGGGAATTGCAGAACAGCCGTGACTGACCAGGGTTTGAGAGGCAAGGGTTAAAACACAAGAGCAAGCGAAGGTCCCCGAGCACTTCAGCAGCTGTGTTAATCGGGAAGCAGGGCAGAGGAGATGCTGAATTCAGAGCTGAAGGGAAGGCAGAGGCTGGAGAACTGCTGCAGAGCTGCAGCCCTGCTCTGCGCTGCGGGACGGGGCATCGCTGTGTGTGGTGGGGTCACAGAAACCCCGCTCTGACATCCATCTTCATGACACGTTAAAGGACCTCATTAGTTAAATAAATGGTGTTTGATGACATTATCCTGTGACTAAAGGGCAAGCAGGCAGGTTTGATGCTGCACAGGACATGGTGGCAGCTCAAACCTGAGCTTGCTGTGCCAGCAAGGCCAGTGGCCAAGCTCTGCTGGGACTCTGCAGATGTGCAAATTTGGATGGAGTAAATGACTTCAGTCACTTTAAGCTGCAGAAACACATGAAGCAATACTTTACTTCCAGCTTTTGCTACAGTTTTACTGTACTTTGGCCATGTCCATTCCCTACAAGCCAGAGGCACAGGGCGCTCGCAAACTGCCTTGCTTGAGGCTGTCCCATCCCACCCATGGTGGGTACTGCAAAATTCCAGTGCCAAGAGAGCTGGATCTTGAAATACATGGTTATCCCCAGTATAAATGGGAAAAAGAAACGCATTAGCTACTCACTGCTAGCCTTAGGATCCTATTTATGTGACAGGGCATCTCTAATGGGGAATAAAAAGCCCAGCATCAGAGGTCTCCACCCTGGAACTAAGCTTTTACGACCAGGGAAGTCCATCAGCCAAGGAGCACGTACAGCATCACACCAACACTGCCCTGGGGAGGGGGGATACAAAACCCAGGGTGCAGCCTCACCCTGGCCATTTGGACAACAACAACTCCTGATGGTGCCCAGAGCAAACCCCACCGTGCCTGGCCGGAGCAGCAGGAGCATGCGCGGAGCCGAACCCGCTCGCCCAGGAGCACCCCGGAGCACCCAGAAGCACCCCAGCAGGAGGAGATGCTGATACACACCTGCACGGGCCGCACCAGTCCGTTTGTTGGTTGAGGCCAAAGCGAGCTCTGCATTTCTTAGGAGAGGCAGGATCTGAACACAGAAGCATGCGTGGCGGAGAATGGGCAAGGCAGAGGCACAAAGAGGAGGAGGAGCAGGAGGAAGAAAAGAGGCAACATCATTTTAGCCACTTGAACACACGACTAACAGGCTACAATCCACGTTTCTGTAACAGAAGGGAGCCAGCACCACCTCTCCTGGAAAAAAGGGATTGTTAGGCAGTATCAGTGATCACTGCTGGCAGCTGGGGAAGGAGGGTTGGGAAATGGCCTCAGCTGTGGGGAATCTGGGCAATTGCAGGGAAATAGATGGCTCTTCACATTTCTTAAGTCTGGAAAAGCTGCCGGATCCCAGAGGTGCTGCCTGCCTCCTGTTCTGCATCCTTACCTGCTCCCTGCTTTTCCAGCAGCGACCAAACAGGGCTGCCAGCGAGCTCAGACTGTGCATGGAAAAGAAGAGGAGGAAACGTTGCAGAAGCAGGCTGAAAGCAGAGTTAGCGCCAAGGAGACCCAGACACGGGTTATTCTACTCTGCCCCCACCATTCCCCGTCCAGTTTTAATGGAAGAACTATTCTCCGTGGCCTTTCCTGAAGTGTTGCAGTTTTACTGTATAATTATGGGGCTCATCATGCTTTTCCCTAGTGCTGTAAATGGGATTTGAACAGCACATCTCAGTGCTGGACTCATGCTCCCTCCTTCAGCCGCCACCAGGGTCTCCTGTTGTGTACAACCAGCAGCTGGTTTTCAATCCACAACAGGTGAAATGATCATTTCACAGGCAAGACATACAGATGGATGCTACCCATGTTCTGATTCAAACCTGTCTATAAAGTCATAGAAATGTTAATTTACTGCATCTTAAAGGAATAAATACACGTGTATTTCTTTAGTTAAGCTTGGGAGAAAGAAAACACGGTAAAACATGACAACTGCTTTGGATTATCCCCTGTGAGGGGGCAATGAAGGGGCAGCCACTGAGCCACAGGAGTTTACCTGAGTTGGAATCCTGCTGCTTTTCCCGTGTTCGTCTCTTCTTTTTCCCCTAGGGAATCAAAGGGAAGGCTGTTAGCCCACGCTCCGAACCGAGGGTGCTGCACAGGGGTTTGGGGCTGGACTGGGTGGCTGGGGAAAGCTGCTGCTGCCTTTAATGTGGTGCTTTACACCCAAACAGAAGTTGCTCCATAACAAAACCAGGAGGAGCATTCCACGTTTCCAATGGGAAACAAAGCTTTGGGAAATCCCCAGAAATTAACATTTAAATACTACTTCTCTATTTCAGTCTTTTTGCAGCTCTGGACCCATCTCTCATTCTTCTTTCTCCCCTCACTAACAAGAAGCCCCAATTTTCTCCCCAAACTGCCTCTGATTCACAATACACAACAACTCCCCTCATCTCCTCCTGAGTGTACCATGAGGGCAGAGCAGCAGAGGAGCAAATCTGGCCTGTGTGGAGCAGGCAGCTCACAGGGCTGCCTTTGACCTCTGACTCTGTATATGACTTCTTGTGGTTTGAGTGAAGGTGGAAAGCTCTGAGCTGCGGTGAGCTTTTTCTTCAGTGTGGGAGCAACTGTATTTCCTGCCCGATATCCGCATCACGTGCTGCACAAGTGACCTACATTCCTCCTCCTCCTTCCTGCTCGAGCTCCAGAGACAAAAGCATCTCTTACAACAACCACAACATCCGAAGCAGCTTCTTGCCAGTGCTGGGAGAGCCACTGTGCACCTTTGGAGCCCACCATCCGCTCCATCTTCTGGAGCAAGGAACCAGCCCTTGCCAGGATGAAGGATGCTACGGGATGGAGATTTCTATGGAGGGAGTGCTTGATCTTGGAGGAAGATGGTGCCTTGCTCTCAGTGATGCTGCTGCCCTCCAGATGTGTCCCCACCGATGCTGCCACCTTTGGTGCTGCTCTGGTTTCTCTAAGAGCAGCGCTGGAGGGCAGCAGCATCCAGCACTGATCCTGCAAAGCTGCTTATGGATGCTGAGCTTCTGGTTTGTGCTTGTTAGGAGGCAGGGACATCTGTGGTGCTGCAGAGAACTGCAGGCTGGGGGCGTCCCACAACCTCTGCTTTTTCTGCATCATCTCTGCCCTCTATTTTGAGGGTGTTTCTGGTCTGTTTTGGCATTAGCAGGGACAGGCGGGTTGTTTGGCAAACACCAGTTGCCAGCCCCCCACCCTGGGGCACTGCAGCCCATGGCATGGGGAGGGGACCCGACCGCAGCGGCCACTCACATAGTTGTCCCTGGCAGACCAGCCGGGGTAGAGCTGCATGTGGAGCTGCCGTTCCTTGCGAGCCAGTTCGTAGTACTTGGCCTGCTCCTCCCGGGACAGCGCGTGCCACTGCGAGGACAAGTGACAGTGAGACATGGCCCCAGTGTCCCCTCCCAGCCCATCCCAGCGCGGCCGCCCTGCTCCGGAGCACATCCAGCTCCGTGTGTTTAAGGGATAAGAGCAGCCAGTTTTGAAAGCAAGATGATTGTTATGTGCTTCAGAGCAGCTGCACGGGACAGGGATGCTGCACTGGGACGGGGTGAGCCCCACGTGTCCTCACCCTCCGTCCCAGGATCTGGTTGATGGCGGCGCTCTCCTTCAGGGTGCACTCGGCAATGACTTTCGCCCGCATTTCTTTCATATACAACATGAAAGCATTCAGGGGCTTCTTGATAGTGGGCTTCTTGGCTTCCTTCTCTCTCTTTGGTTCTGGTTGAGGTTTCCTTGGTGGGACCAAAGGAAGAGCTGTCAGCATCAGAGCCACCCTCCAGCCTGGTGGCACCAAGCTCAACAGAAGACTCAACACCAAACCAACCCGATGGGGGGCCTGAGATCTGCACCCTGGACACGTGCTGCTGCCTGATGCAGGCAGTGCTCCGTGTTCATCCACCCTCCTCCCCATGCAAGCATTAACGGTGATAAATTAAATGGGTATTAAGGCATTAATGCTGTTGAGCCCTGCTGGCTCAACTTCCAGCTTCTCAGGGGAGAGCTTGTAACAGTCTTCCAATAACTAAAAGGAGCTGACAAGAAACCTGGAGAGGGGTTTTTTACAAGGGCAGGTAGTGACAGGCCAAGGGGGAATGGCTTTAACCTGCCAGAGGGGAGATTGAGATGAGCTCTGAGGCAGAAGCTCTTCCCTGTGAGGGTGCTGAGGCGCTGGCACAGGGTGCCCAGAGAAGCTGTGGCTGCCCCATCCCTGGCAGTGTTCAAGGCCAGGTTGGACACAGGGGCTTGGAGCAACCTGCTCTAGTGGAAGGTGTCCCTGCCCGTGGCAGGGGGTTGGAGCTGGATGAGCTTTAAGGTCCCTTCCAACCCAAACCAGGCTGGGATTCTATGCACTTACATGTTCCGGTCATAGTGCTCCATGTCTTGCTTGCCGGAGTGGGGCACGATGGCGGGGTGCGGGATGCCGGTGGTGTGCATGCCAGAGCCCAGCATCAGCGGGTGAGTGAACCTGCAACAGAGAGCGGATGAGCCGCGCCGGGCGGCTGTGCGGGGAGCCGGGGTGCCGGGGTGCTGGGTGCCGGGGTGCTGGGGTGCTGGGCGCTGGGCAGCGTCTCACGAGGTGGCACTCTGACGAGGCAGAAGCAGACGGGAAAGCAAAGGACATGGAAAGCAAACCCACGAGTGCTGCGATGCTGGTGCAGGGCAGGCAGCTGCCCACCAGCCCTGGGGTGCCCCCACTGTTGGAATGGGGCTGGAAAGGGTCCGGGTGCTGCCACAAGGAAACCAGCCTGAGCAGGAGCCAGCCCCACCGAGATCAAGGGTGCTTTCAATCAGTGGTTCCAGCTGCTCAGATCTCTGTTGTTGCAATATCTTATGAGCACCGCAGAAAGGAACAACAAACTGAACCCGGGTTTGGATGGGAGAGATTAGGACCACCCTGCACCTTTCTTTTAACAGAAGTAGCATAAGTCTGAACATGAACCAAACTGCAACTCTAGGAGGTGCCCCTTCCCTAAGCAATGCTCTCCACCAACACGGGACTGAGATCATGAGAGGTCTCGCTAGCTTTCAGGCTTCATTAGCTCTCTCTCGAGTTTCAGAGGGTAAAGCCAGCGCAGGCAGCCCTGCCAAGCTTGCCACGTTATGACTGCAGCTTGAGATGGCAGAATTGCCCATGGGAGATGAACTGTTCGTTAGATATGCTGGCACGAAAAGAAAAGCTGTTTAATTGAATCCACCAGCACAGTCTGATCCTTATCTGACCAGGTGTACTTTCAGGGCTGCAGCAGGGCTGCAAAACCCATCCCAAGATCCTGCAAGCTCCTGTGCTGTGGGCTCGGGGAAGCTGATGTCCTCCACAGGGAACCAACCATTAGCTCCTCTCTAGCTTCCATCTTCAAGGCTGGGCAAAGCGATGCCCCAGCGAGTGCGGAGGGCTGGCAGCGCTCCCCCAGCCTCTGCTGCAGGGCTAAGGGGTTGCCTGGATCCAGGGATGCATGGATGCGGGTTTTTGCCTGGCTAAGGGTTTGCATGGTTTTCCTGCAGGAAACCTCCACTAATGGCTCTTCAGGACAACACAAAGCAGAAGCAGAAGCTGTTGCGTGAGCACACAGGGTGCTGCTCACTGGGACATCACTGGGTGCTGGGTATATTTACAGGGGGCAAAATTTGGTCCTGGGTGACCATACACTTGCAGTATGGATGGGGCAGGGCTGTGCTACGTGGCTCAACCCACCACTGTTGAAGGCAGGTTGTGCTGCAGGGCCAGGTCCTTGCAGGGGGAAGCAGGGCAGTGACATGGCCAGCTCCTGCTGACCCCTTCCCATGTGCAGTGTCGAGCCCAAGGCCACATCAGCCCTTTGCATGCCCGATGATGGGATGGGGGAGGTAGAAGCTGCACTTCAGTCTCAGAGAACTGACTTGTGCTGATGGGAGGACAGCAGATCGCTGCCCACTGCCTGTCCTGCTTCTGGGACTGAGAGCAAGTAAAACAGATGGGTCCCTGCAGAGCAGAGCTCAGCAATGGTGGCAGCAGGATTAGGGTTAGTGACAAGGAGCAATGGATTTCCCCCTGTTTTCCCAGTGCTGAGCTGAACGCAGGGGTTTCTGCTTCGTTTTGACTTGTGCTGTTTAAAACCCAATCGTTGTGCATCCTCCTGGGATGCTCCGTGTTCCCCTGAGCACCCTCTGGACCAGACAGTGCCTGAAAGCTCCTTCTCTTCCCCCGGCTGCCGCGGGAAGTGCGTGGCCGTGGTCTGCTGCAAGCTCCTAGTGCACACGCTGCAAGCTGCGAGCCGGGCCGAGCTGCTGCCCTGTCTCACACAGCTCATACTCACCTGGAGAAAGAAGCCCCAGCAGAAAGCGCTGACGAATACGGCTGCCTAAATCCACATGACGGGAGCGGATAGACAGACTGGCTCTGCCTGGGATCGGGAAGAAAGAGTCTATAAAGTATCCACAGCTACGTGGGGTCTCCTAAAGATTCTCTTTGCTAAGGAGGCTCGCAGCACCGATGCCCCAGCTCTGTCTGGTGGGATGCTCCTGGTGTCCCCTGGGCTCAAAGGGCAGCACTTGGACTTCATTTAGGGAGAAGCTGGGCCTCCCTGCAAGGATCGGATCCAACTCTGACCCCCCTCCATCCCCGATGAGCACTGAGCTTACCCTGTTAAAATGCAAACTGCAGAGGTGTGCTGAAGGATTAGGAGACGTGGCTATCACACAGAAGTTGCTTAAAAGAACAGAGTTTGATCAAAAAACCCTAAAGCCTGGTCAGAGCCTCTCTTTCTGTGGTGCACAAGAGACTGCAGAGTCATGGGCTGCACCAGGAGGATGCCCAAGTACAGGAATGGAGAGTAAGCACCTTGCACGTGCTTTATAAATGCTCTGATTCCCCCAGCACATCGTTTTAAAGATGGCCATCATTTTCAAACATGCGAAAACCTCACTTCTCCCTCTCTTTTCAAAATCATTTCATACTGGGCACCAGGCTTCTACCAGACTGGAGCTGGAAATGATTCTTGAGATAGTAAAATAACTATGCAGGAAGTTCCTTGTTGTTCCCAGCAAGGGAACCCCCCTTGTTTTCATATGGAGATAGCTCAGAAATACCTGGGCTTGTTCTGCAAACCTGCCAGAAGATGCTCCCAGCCTAAAACTGTGCACAGAAACTGGGCTGCCCAAGGAGAGCATGACGGGGGTGCTTAAATCCATGCTGATGCTCACGCTCCTCCAGCCAGCCTGCACAGAGCTGTGCTTAACACCAGCATTAGCTATTTCCAGCTGTAATAAGCAAAAAACCCACCCCCATTATCATTAAGTGCAGTGCCCTGCAACGAGCTCCGGGATGCCAGGGATTTTTCAGGGCTAAAGATAGTTTCTGCCCTGAAGAGGAATAACGACAGGCCCTTGAGCTCTGCTGGGGAGGAGGGTTTCTGTTTGTGCTGCTCCGTGCCTTGGCTTGAGCGGATCGGTGTGCAGGAAAGGCGGCGGGGGGGTGTTTACACCCTGCCAGGCAGGAGCCCTCTCCCACCCCTTAGATGTCGGCGGGTATAAACACACCAACAAACAGCCAAGTGCTACCGTGCATCGGGAAACTCAAATACCCTTTGAAGTCAAAGGCGGCTGCCCCAGGGCTGAGAAAACACTCGGAGCTCATCCAGAAGCGACACACGTTACTGCGGAGCCGGGATGCGGGGATAGAAAAGGGCGCTCGCGGCTTCGTCCAGCACGAGTCTGACGTGCAAATGAAGGCGAGTGCAAAACCAGGCCCTAATGGTTGGGAATGCAGGATTACAGCCTGTGCCACCCGGTGATGGGAGGGGAAAAAGACGTGGCATGGCCATGGAACGGCCGCGGTGGCAGTGCCACCACTCGGAGCGGGTGAGCGACACGGTTCACAGGCTCCTGCGTGATGTTTGCTGCCAGGCTCCCGTGAGCAAAACTCACTCAACTGGACTCGGAGGCTTTTATCTGACTGTCATCCCAGCGAATTACAGAGACTGATTGCAGCTCCTCCTCCCCAGCACTCAGTGAGAACAAACCCCATTTCCGACCAGATCCTGGAGGAAAAGCTGCTTCCCGCGGGTGGCACCAGCACCAGCATCCCCAGCACAGCCCCTGCTGCCCGCTGCCTCCTGCACGGGAGCCGGCGCTGCCACAACCCTGCCACACTTTGGTGCTTCTGCACCCGACCACGCTGAGCCTCAGCTGAGGACTGGGCACCTCGGGAGTGGTTTTGGGGCTCTCTCCATAAACCTGGGCCAGGATAAGCAAAGGCTCTATTACAGACACACGTGCTGCTCTCCGCTCCGTCAGGCCACTGGCTGCTCTATGTATCTGCTCTATTAGTCACTCCTGAACGTATCTGACGAGGTTGCTTGAGGATGCCAAACCCCGGCGATGCTGGAGCATGAAAACTCCCTCTGCCACCAACCGACCAACAAAACCCCTGTGCAAACCCGGCTTCCTTCCCAGGGCTGCTCCCAACAGCATCCCACCCCAAGAGTGGACCTTGCATTTGGCAAACAGGCTCCTTTCTCACCCCCAACTATTGCTTTCATGTTACAGCACAGTCACCCCAGTACTTGTTTTTCCTGAGGATGAATCACATCATATGAGGAGTTAAATCATCGCCCAAGAGTAGCAGATTTAGCACAGAAGGCAAAATGTAATCTCTTTGAAGCCAAGCTCTGTATCAAAGGCCTCAGCCTCTGTTTCCTTGTGGTTAAATATCTGGAACACGAAATTCATAAACAAAACAAACCAAAAAGCTAACATTTTACTTTGTGTTTTAATACGCTTTGCCTCTCCCATTCTGCAACACCTTCTTGTACCTGGAGGTCTCTGCTGGGCTTTGCTGGGGATCTGCCTGCCTCACAATCACCTTCCACATACTCTTCCCCTGTCCTGGCCACCCCAAATCGCTGCCTGCAGCCACCAGCCTCCCCACGAGCCTCTGCAAGGTCCCTGTGTCACTGATGGGCACTCAAAATTCACCTGAAGAGTGACGATCCCGTTCCCTCCATGTCCTTTCCACCATGGGGCAAAACCCAGGGGCAATGACCACAGAGCAAAAGCTGATGTATTTTTAAGTCATGGCCCTGGGGCAGGTTTCCCAATGGGCTCTGCTTTGTGGGATGCTCCTCAGGGCTGGCCCATGCAGGGGGGATGTTTTGGGAGTGCTCCAGCTCATTGTCCCTCCTTCCCTGTCCCCCCCGGAGCAGCGGGTGCCACCGAGCTGGCTGTGCTGTGGGTACCAGGGTAGTTTGCCAGGGCAGGTCTCTGCTGCAGTGGTTTTTCCCCTGGGTGTCAGGCCCTGAGAAGCACTGTGGCTCAGCCGATGGAGCATCCCACTGGATTACACTGTGCCAGTGGCATGCTCAGGGAAAGCACTGTTTGTGCTGAAAACCCCAGTGAGGAGAAAATTACCTCCTACTCAAAAAGAGAGGCTTTTGTGTGATTAAGAGAGGTGGGTAGGAAGCTCTCCCAGGGTTTCCTAATCCACATAGGCAGCTAGATGTAAGGCAGGAGACAGTTTTGAATCAGGCAGGTTGTAATCCTGCTCCAAGCATTCCCCAGCTGGGACAACGCCTTCAGCCCCTCCACAGATCTGCTCCCCATCTCCAAAACAACCCTAATTCCTCCTCCCCACCATGCAGCACACAGGAGGGATGGAGCCGGGTGAAAGCACCGTGGAGGATACAGAGAACGGCTGCACACGTTTGTTCCCTGCACGGAGCAGCCAGAGGGGCTGGGGCTGGGTCCCCACACTCACCATCCCATCGACGGCGTGATCTGTCCGACTCCACCGGGAGGGAGGGGGTAGAATCCGGGGATGTCTGAGGTCTGGGAAGGACGGTGCACTCCTGGGAGAAGGGAGAAGGGAGAAGGAGGTGAGTTGGACCCAGCACCGCGTTCCCCGGCTGACCCGAATGGCTCCCGACCCCCCGGCTGCTCCGTCTATGGGCACTTGTGGGCAGCAGGGAATGTATGTGAAAGAGCTATCTGCAGGCAGCAGGATATTGTAATTGCCCTTTTTAGTGCTGTGGTTCTCCTGTGGGGATGTGGTGGGTCATCCATGTGCTGCAGAATCACAAACACTCATGGAACAGGATGGAGAAGGCAGCTTGCTCCTGCACAAGCATCATCTGTGCTCCGTGCCACCCTGAGGCCAAGCAGCAGCTTGCTTTGGTAAGGATGTGATGGACTCCAGACATCCCTCTGCCCTTCCAGAGGGCCTGTTCAGGGGCATAACTGATGGTCAAAGCCATTCCTACACTCAGTCCTCACCTTCCTTCCCATCTGCCATCCCCAGGAGCGGCCAGGGGGGATGCTCCAGCAGCATCACCGCTCTCTCGATCCTAAACCCTGAGTTTAGAATCGAGTCCTTGTACAAAGCAATCACCTCACGGGCTCTGTGGGTGCCAAGGAACAGTGGAGGTGGGTATGGTGCCAGCTGGGAATTCACCCTTCCCAAGGGGAATCCCTGGGTGATCTTCAAAGCTGCTGGCACGGGTGGCATGGCCAGAGGAGACAGCCACAGCTTCTATTTGGGCTCGAAAACAGCCTGGGGGCTGCGGGTGGGACTCAGACAACCAGCAAAAGCAGCCTCCAGCCAAGCCCCAGACTGGAAAACGAGCTGGAGCTGAGCTCTGCTGCAGCACCCGGTAATGCTGACAGCTACAGAGCCTCTGAGAAAGCATCATGTGCAGAGACTGTCCAGCAGCTCCTGAGCAGTAAATGCCCTGGATAAATGGGTGAGTAGCTGCAAGCACTTTAAGCCTGGATTATTCTCCTGGGTGTATTAATGATAAATTATGACTTAGGAATGACACCAGCAGATTCCAAGCATCTTATTAGGAGGTAACTACAATAAATATATCACCAAATTGAAAGGAATATGAATAGCACGAGATTTATGTCCAGCTGTGCTCAAGTGGGATGCAGCAGCCCACTGCAGGTCAGACAAAACCAGCCTCCACATTAGGCAGCTGCCAGCATTTCCTGGGATTTGCACCTCCAACAAGCTGTGTGAGCCACAGCACCAGTTCTTCTCGCTGGCCCAGTGGCTGGGCACCAGCCACTGACTCAGAAGATCCTGCTTCTATTTCCTTGTCTGCGTGTCCTTGGGCTACTGTGAAATACTTTAAAGAGATGCTGTGAGAATGAGTAGATGGTGACTCGCAAGTGCTTACACTGGGTGATAATGGGAGATATTTCAGGGATGTAAACAGGGATGGGACACATCCAGGATGAATGGGGAAGGAAACCCTCACCCCAGCAGTGCAGGGATGGGGCAGGCAAAGTTATCAAGCTTCACACAGAGGCAGGTCCCAGCTGAGGATGATGGTCTGAACCTCTTCACAAATAGGACGGGGGATGTCTCTGGGATGGACAGACTCCCCCTGCCTCTGTAAATGTACAGGATAAATGGGAAAGGGGAGACTGGAAAGAAAACCAGGATGTGCCTGGGTATCTCTTGCACTGGACCTAAATCCTCCCCATCAGCATCCCTGATGAGTCCAGGACATACCTCTGGGTTCAGACCAGGGACAATTCAGCACGTCCTCCAGCCAGGAGCATCCCAGTCCCCACTGGTTTATCAGTGACGTTAATTCATTGAAGCTGATGTCTCTGGGATAGTTTGGATCCAAACCTCTGCCTTTGCCTAAATCACAACTATTGGTTTTATGACTGTTTTCACACTGATTTCTGGGCTCTGATGGGCCCCGAATCCCTTCCTGAATGTAGTTTGACACAAACCCATGAATTCACTTGCTTCCACATGAAATCAAGAGCAGGTTTGTGCAGAAACCTGGGTAATCTGAACAGATGTTGAAAGATTCTGTCGCACTAACGCAAGCTTGAGCTAAGTTTGATTTCACACTCAGCTTGCCAGTAACCCATGAAGAACGATGGGCTGGGGTGAATTCCTGTGCACTTTCCTATAATTCACAGTTCAGGGTTTAAGCTCGACCTACTGTACTTTCCTCTGCAGCCTCACGAGCTCATTGACGTGTCCCGGACTCACACAGGAACCCAAAGAGCCAAGCTGTGTGACAACCACATAACGTGTGGCTCCGGACACACACACGTAGCGATCCAGTCAGCTATCAGACACCCATCCTATTTAGTCAAAATATTTCCTGTTTCAAGCATTTATTTTCTCAAAATGACAACCTGACAACAGTTTGGGTATGAGTCAAAGGAAAGATTACTTTCCATTTTCTGGTTGAGTCTTATGCATCATCTCGCAGGCTCTGGTCTGGTCCCAAGCTGCAGGACAGCTTGCACAGAGAACTGAGCACGCTGCATCAGCAGGGCTGGGGTTTTTATGCCAAACTCCTCATGACCAGGGCTACAAGGCATTGCCAATGAGCTAAATAAACTCTCACTGCTGAGCAATGCCCCAGCTGACCAAAGCTCCTGACGTTCCCCATTGATGTGGGAGCAGGAAGGTGGCAGCCTTGGTCTCAGTGGTCCCCAGCGCTGTCCCCCTGCCACCACGCAGGTCCCCAGTGGTGCCATTACCTTGCTTCTGGTTGATGTCAGCGGGCAAGTGGGGCGAGTGGGAGCCGTGGCTGAAATGGTCGTTGCTGTAAGGGATGAGCGGGGTGAGTGGGTGGACTCCGTGCGAGGGCTGCACGACGGGAACCTTGTTGGACTGCAAGACACAAGGAGGGAGAGGGCTCAGAAGCTGTCGGGCTCCGTGAGCAAGTCCTGCTGTTGCAGACGAGGCTGGGAATTGCAATAAGCCCCCAGTGACTCGCAAGGACAAGGCAGACAGTGGCCTTGCCCACTTAAATAAACACTACAGCACTCTGCAAGAAAACCCCATAAATGAAGCAATGACGGCAGCTGAAGATGATTGCATGGGTAGGGGGAAACCAGCTCCAATCATAGAATCATAGAATCCCAAACTGGTTTGGGTTGGAAGGGACCTTAAAGCTCATCCAGCTCCAACCCCCTGCCATGGGCAGGGACACCTTCCACTGGAGCAGGTTGCTCCAAGCCCCTGTGTCCAACCTGGCCTTGAACACTGCCAGGGATGGGGCAGCCACAGCTTCTCTGGGCACCCTGTGCCAGCGCCTCAGCACCCTCACAGGGAAGAGCTTCTGCCTAAGAGCTCATCTCAATCTCCCCTCTGGCAGGTTAAAGCCATTCCCCCTTTTCAAAACATTTCCAGAATCTTTTATTCCAGCAGGAATGCTACAAGCATGTCACCCAATGCATTGCTCTTGTTTTCTGCCTTGTGCTACCATAGGGTCTAAATCTAGACTTTCACATCCTGCACATTCACTCTGAAAGCCACGCTTGGGCTTTCCTAACCGGGACTGGGAGAGCCATGCTGAGGGCAACGCCTCTCAGAACGGGACATGGTCACCCTTGGGCTCAAATCCCCACGGATCCAAGCTCTGGGAGGAGGACTGGAGGGAGCTGAAGCAGCGCTGGGGATGCAACAAACCCTCTTGTAGCTACTCCCGGTTACGGCGAGGCCATTGGAACCCAACATTGTTGGAAAAGGCGCTTTTTGGGGGGCACAATGGGGAGTATTTCTGTGTGCTGGAGCAGAAAGAGGGGATCTGTTCAGAAGAGCTGCACAGCTGTAAGGAAAACACACACACTTACACGCTGCTCCCTCTGCCAGCCTCCTCGCCTCCAGCGTCTCAAGCTGCTCCCTACATGCCCGGTTTCGCCCATGGTTGCCTTTAAACCCAAACTGCCTTTGCCTTGGTGGTGGAATGTTAGGATTTGTCGCAGATAAATCCAGAAAGAGAAACAGGACTGAGAGCACCCCAAAATGGGGAGAAAATGAGAGCAGCCCAGGGAAATCAGCTCTGCAGGTATTGCTGGCCCAGATCTCTTGCGTCCCACCAGGACATCTACAGATGATTTGCTGAGTGAGTTTTGACATGTCGTTTCTGGTCTATAAAAGGAAGACTAGGAAATATGTGGGCCCTTTCTGGAAGGAAACGAGAGACCTGGTTACCCGTGAGAAGGCTGAGTTGTTCAATGATCTTTTGGCCTCAGTCTTCACCAGCAAGAGCTCCAGCCCCACTGCCCAAGCCACAGAAGGCAAAGGCAGGGACCGGGAGCGTGGAGAACAGCCCGTTGTAAGGGAAGATCAGGTTTGAGAACATCTAAGGAACCTGAGATGCACAAGTCCATAGGATGTGACAAGATGTATCCGCAGTTCCTGAGGTAATTGGTGGATGTATCTGTTAAGCCATTGTTCATCATATCTGAGAAGTCGTGGCACATGGAAACTAAGGAGGTGATTGGTGACAACCAACCCAAACCATTCTATGATTCTGTGATCTACCTGGACTTGTGCAAAGCATTTGACACTGTCCCACATGACATCCTTGTCTCTAAACTGGAGAGACATGGATTTGACGGATGGACCATTCAGTGGATAAGGAATTGGCTGGATGGTCGCCCTCAGAGACCTGCAGCCAGCAGCTCCATGTCCAAGTGGAGACCAGTGACAAGAGGTTCTATGATCTCTGGGCTTGATCCACTGGTGCCTGTCACTTTGGTAATGATTCCGCTCGGGCAGAGTGAGCACGAAAGGCCAGCTGGCTGTGGTGGAGGTGGAGCAGCCAGAGCTAATGGCTCTGGAGGACCTGTCCTGGACCTCTCCTTGCTGCTCTGAGTTGCTTGCACAGCAGCCCGAGAGCCCTGGGCAAGCCCCACGTTTTGCATCCCTGCTCCAAGGAGGAAACCCGTGAAGCGGAAAGGAAAACAGACCCGTGGAGACGCTGCTTTACATCTGTCTTTCCCACAAAGGCTGCTCATGCAAATAAAAACCAAGAGGCGTGAAGGTTTGCATTTAAGAATGAATGAAAACCTTAATCCCTGATGCTTACGAGGTGTAGATTTACTGTGTACAGCGGGACAGTGGGAATGTGACCCCCCTCCCCAGCACAAACTGGTGTGGTACAGGCGTTCCTGTCCTGCAGCAGGGCCATGGGCTACGTGGGCTTCCCATCAAGAGCGGCTCTGGGTTGGTTCCTGCTTTGTTAAATACATGTTTGGAGCTCTGAGCTTTTACTATTCTTGCCCATGAAATGAGATGAAGAATAGCTTTTCAGTGATATTCCTAAAATTAGCCATGGTTTAGCCTATTTAAGAGCCAGAAAACCTAAATTAGGGATATGCAGTTCTACGTGTACATTGTACCGTGCCACTGGAGCAGAACAAGCTCCGTGCTGAGCTGTTTTGAAAACCTTGGCTTAAGCATTTCGAAGTGAGGCAGATCCTTCCTCCCCATCTGCACTGTGCCTGATCCAGTGCACAGCACCAGCCACCAGCCTCGCTGCCTGATGGCTGGTAACGGCTTCTGGAGCAGTGACAGAAGATAGAGACCACTACAAAGGCAGCCGAACGCTCCTGATACTGATCCACAGGATACCTCAACAGTGACAAGCACAGAGCACGTGTGGTTACAGCAAAGGCACGGCCTGTCCTCCTTCTCCATCAAAGCAGAAGGTGGTAACCTGGCAGTGCAACAGATTGCAGCTCAGTTGCTCACATTTTCCATCAGTTCAGATGGGAAACAAGATGTTGCACCAGTAAGAGGAGATGCCCTTCCCCATGTCCCTTCTACATTTGCTCAAACCCTTCTCTCCTACTCTTCAGAGGCATAAAAAGCTGGTGGGGAAGGATGCTTAGGAAGGAGGAAAGACAAAAAGTTCTGCAAGAGGCTATTCATCCCCTCCCCACTTCCTCCCTTAGGGAATTCGTTACAGGAACTCACGTCCCATTCGAACCAACCAAGGGAAGAAGGAAACGTTGCACAAAGACCTGGAGAAACAGAGAAAACTTCAGGGTTGATCCCTGGTTTAAACACCACAACTTGCTAGTGGACACGGTCCATGGCCATGTCTGCAGCTCCTGGCTGGCACCAGACATGCTGTGGCACCAGATGTGCTGTGGCACCAGATGTGCTGTGGCACCAGATGTGCTGTGGCTGCCGCACGTGTCTTTGCTGTGAAATCCTACCACACTTACAGAGATCTGCACGCCAGGGAAATGGAATCAATTCCTCTCTTTTCACAAGGTCTGGATTCAATTCCTGCAGCACATGAACTTTGAAGAGGCTTCTCAAAGCCAGAACCTATCAGCTGACAATGTCTTATGCCATCGAATTAACCTGATGTAGGTGTTTTCTGCTGAGTGGACTGATATAACCTGAGGACATTTGGTTTGGTGTCCTCTCAGGAGCTCCCCTGGGAGGATGTGGGGTGGTGCTGGTCAGGACACCATGGGGATGTGCTGTGGTTTGGTGAAGCACCTTCTTGCATCTCTTCCCCAGAACCGTGTTTCAATACAGCTCAGAGCTGTGGTGATGGAGCTGCTCGCTACCCACACACCCAAAGAAACACAGTGCCCAGCACCACGGCCCCATCCCCAAGTCACCCCAAGTCACCTCCTGTCCGTGGAGGGACCTGAAAGGGCTCTGAGGACAGCTTCATGTCACCCCTCCCAGCACAGCCCTTTGAGGGCAGGTTGGGGAATGAGCTGTGCCGCCTCAGCCTTGCTACAGAAATGAAAAGGTGCATTTACAGCAACACCAGAATGGTATTTCCAGAGGGGCTGGAGCAGCAGAATGGGGTTTGAGAGCCTGGAGGGACTTCTCCTCCTCTCAGTTTGTTACCTGCAACTCCCCTGAGTGCCCACCTGCCTGGTGAGGGATGTGCGCCGGCGCTGGGGCAGGCACTGATGCTGCAGTGCATCACCTTCCACCCAGTGTCAGCAGCCCCCATCGGCCTCGCTGAGCAGAAGAATAGCAGGAGAGCTGGGAGGGATCCATCCCCCGTGGCACGGAGCGCCCTGGCACACGCGCTGTGGTTTGCAGCTCGCCGGGAGCCGCGGTGGGGTGACATGAGTTACGTCACTTTCAAATTGTCCCACAGTGCCAGCCCCAAACACAGAGACCTGAAATAGCCGCGGGGCAAGGGGCCTGCCCGGGGGACCGGAGCTGGGGCTGGCTCTTGTGCCACGCTGGGGCCTGTTACTGACAAGGCAGAGGGAGGGTTTAGCAGCCTGAGAGCCCGGTGACACCGGCTGTGCCCTGTGCCCGGCTGCTGGTGCAGCCCCTGGAGCTGGTCCCATCTCAGAGCAGGGAGATGGATGGGGTGAGCTCTGAGCACATAGAATCACAGCCTGGTTTGGGCTGAAGGGACCTTAAAGCTCATCCAGTTCCAAGCCCCTGCCACAGGCAGGGACACCTTCCACTAGAGCAGGTTGCTCCAAGCCCCTGTGTCCAACCTGGCCTTGAACACTGCCAGGGATGGGGCAGCCACAGCTTCTCTGGGCACCCTGTGCCAGCGCCTCAGCACCCTCACAGGGAAGAGCTTCTGCCTCAGAGCTCATCTCAATCTCCCCTCTGGCAGGTTAAAGCCATTCCCCTTGTCCTGTCCCTACAGGCCTTTGTCCAAAGCCCCTCTCCAGCTTTCTTCTCAGCCCCTTTTAGTTATTGGAAGACCATCAAAAGGTCTCCCCTTCTCCAGACACCTCCATGCTCCTCTGCCTCCCTTGGGTGCCTCAGGGGTGGAAGCCCAAGGTGCAGCACACGTGCTGCAGATCACATTCCAGCCCCAAGTTACCCCAAATGTGTTTGCTTTGACGTCACTTCTCAGACAAGGTGAGATGAGTCGACGTGCTGGCTATGAAAAACCAAACCTACGAAGTTTTGCTGCTGCTGATTCAATGAGGAATTCATTCCTTTTCACTGCAAAATTAGTCATTGTGCCACAGAAAGAATGGTGTGAGGTCAGGCTGCACCGAGCACGCACTGCTGCTGGGGAAGGTGCCTGTTACTGAGGGGACTGGGCTTTTTGCTCTGTATCCAACAATCAATCCAAATTAGCAATTAGGGATGTGTTATTAGGGACAGCATTAGGTACATCTCACAGCATCCATCTGCTCCTGGGCGGGCTCGCAGGGCAATGCCATGACCCAAACCCAGCTCTGCACAGTTTGAGGGTACCTCTGAGTTCTGACATCCCCCAGCTCAGGGCCCCAGCCTGTGTCAGCAACACCTTCACCCCGTGGTGTTGCACCAGGAGATGCTGTGGTGAAAGATCACCCCAAATACACCCTGCGGAGGGTTTGCAAGCGCCGGGGCCGGAGCGCGCGCTCAGCACCCGCCGGGCGCAGGCACCATCCACTCATTTCTCATCTCGGCAGGTTTCTTCTCTTTTCTCACTTTTGCTGCAGAACATCGCCCCGGCCCGCTGCCACGGCACAGAGGAAACAGGGAAAGTTAAAGCCACCCACACCCAGCCCCGCACCCCTCCAGCAAAGCCCAACTGCAGCAGCAGCACCTCCCCGGGTCACCCAGCGCGGCTGCAGCACGAGGGCTCGACCTGCCCCTGCCCTCAGCACCGCCAAAGTTCCTGCAGGGAGCAGAAGACCACGTCTGCCATGACCACACCACCTCCGCGGCCCCATTCGCTCCACTTCTGGCCAGCCCAGAGGTGCTTATGAGCAGCAGCCAAACAAAGGGGAAAGTAATAATTTGCAGCTATTAATTCTTGCATTAATTCTGCATACGAATTGCACTGAGGAGCCAATCGGGTTAAGATACACATTGCACACACGGGCAAATATTGGCCTTGCCCAGGTTTTTATCCCTGCACTCCTTATTTTGTAGTTGATGAAGTGTTTTATTCCCTCAATTCTTCCTTCTCCCTCTGATTTTTAACAAGGGCCTGTAGGGACAATACAAAGGGAATGGCTTTAAGCTGAAAGAGGGGAGATTTAGGTGAGATATAAGAAGCTCTTCCCTGTGAGGGTGCTGAGGCGCTGGCACAGGGTGCCCAGAGAAGCTGTGGCTGCCCCATCCCTGGCAGTGTTCAAGGCCAGCTTGGACACAGGGGCTTGGAGCAACCTGCTCTAGCGGAAGGTGTCCCTGCCCGTGGATGAGCTTTAAGGTCCCTTCAAGCCAAACCAGGCTGGGATTCTATTAGTCGACAATTTCTTTCAGCTTCTTTAAAACCCAGCTCTGCACCTGAGCAGCCCTGCTCTTTTTTGCACATTGAACTCAGCTCCCATGATGCTGACTCTCCCCTGGGGCTCGGATGTGCAGCACAACTGCCTTGGGAGACCTGCCCTGGGTATCAGGGCACACGTTCCCAGCACTGAACACCTTCCATGCCCTCAGAGAGGTGGCCAAGCTCCAGACACGATGGGGAAAAATACAGGGAAAGAACTTCAAAACCTTTTAAATGTTCTCAGTGACCTTCTGTGCTGCTGCTGGTTTCTGTTTTTAAGCAGTCATGGTGATTATTTTGAAGTTAAACTCTGCAGGGGAAATACTTGAGCTTTTCACCGTTTACGGGCACAGGAAGAGCCGTTTCACTTCTCAAGTATTTATGTTTGAAGAGAAAGATGTAGGTGGTTTTTCATGAAAGAAAAAAGGCATGGAACAATAAAGATCAAGTGTCCCTCCCAGAGGCTGCTCTCTTATGGTGACAGGGACAAGCGCAGAGGCAGGCACAGCCCATACCAGAGAGGAGAAACCCACTGAAAATGAACTTTGGGCATCACCCCTTGATGTTAATAGTCACATTCAGCAGAAGAGCCACCTCACTCCAGAAGCCTCCTCAACCATGCAGAAGTCCCCTTGTGCCACACTTGCTTTGCTTGGGAAACGCTGCTGCTGGGATGCTAAAAGCAGCCTCATGGTGCTGCATGTGCTCAGGAGGGGACAGGAACACCCCCAGTCCCAGTGTGCTGGATGCCACCAAGGGCAATGGTGACATTTGGCTTCATGGAAAGGAACTGCAGGGTGATAAAACCCAGGGGCTGCACCAAACCCCAAACCTCAGGGCAATGTAACAGCAGCTATTTCCCCTCTTCTGCAACATCCATCCCTGGTTATGCCCCTTTGTGTTCTGGGCTGTGGAGAAAGGAAATATCTCTGACCCCTTCGTGCGACGTGGTTCTGCGAACCTGAATGAACGCTGCAAGCCCTGGAGTTACTGGTAACACTTGAGGCTTTGAATGAGAAGGCGCTTACTTGACCCACGGAGGCTGATAGTATCTGACCTCCTTTATTCCGCTCCGCTTCTCAAAGGCGAGCGGCCGGTCTGATACCCGGAATTCGTCAGGAAAACATCCAAGAGGGCAAGGGAGGAGAGCAAAGCTAAAGCGTGACACAGAGCCAAGGCCTGCCCTTTAGTAAAGCACACGACACCGTATCCACACGGACCAGCAATGTCACCCTCTGTGTGCCCAGAGAGCAGCACCAGGACCGGCCAAACCTCAGGGTGTGCGGGCTCTGTCAGATCAGCCCAACAGGAGCCCTCCAGGTTTCTGGAGGCAAATGTCTGCTTGCACATCCCCTGGGCATCAGGAGAGCTCCTGGCTCCTCGGCTGGGGTTTTGGTTCCCGTTTAAAACAAAACCAAACCAGCAAAAAACCAAAAGCCAGTACTTGAAAGAGCGCAGGGGAGTTATCAAAACACAGAAGCAACAAAACCCACCTCTGATGTGATTTAAGATGTTTCGATTCACCAAACATCAGAGGGGTGAAACCTGCCCCTTCATGCTGCAGCGGTCCCAGGGCGCACGGCCTCCTGGGTTCATGCCATCCTGCTGGTGCCACCACTGTCACCCAGGACCTGGACGGGAAACCTATCCCAGGACTTTTGCTCCTGTCTCTAGGCTTGGGATGGGAAAGCTGCCGGCCTCCTATCAGGCACTACACTTGCTATTTCTATTCCATTCCATTCCATACCGTTCTATTCTGATAATATTCTTCCCTGTGAGGGTGCTGAGGCGCTGGCACAGGGTGCCCAGAGGAGCTGTGGCTGCCCCATCCCTGGCAGTGTTCAAGGCCAGGTTGGACACAGGGGCTTGGAGCAACCTGCTCTAGTGGAAGGTGTCTCTGCCCATGGCAGGGGGTTGGAGCTGGAGGAGCTTTAAGGTCCCTTCCAACCCAAACCATTCATTCCATTCCACTCCATTCCATTCCATTCCATTCCATTCCATTCCATTCCATTCCATTCCATTCCATTCCATTCCATTCCTTTTCCATCTGCTACTCCCAAAGCTCAGCTCAGGGGGGAGCATGTCACTGGTTGAAATAAAAAGACAACAAATGAAAAGCATCTCTCCCCATCTGAAGCAAGTCCCCAGGTGGGTGACTGCGCCGTGCAAAACCCTACCAGTACCAACCACCACGGTGACAGCGACAGCGAAATGCTGCTGACTCGATCAGAGCGAGCTCCCTCCTGCAGCACCGACCGCCGGGGCCATGTGCTCACACAGCATCAGATGGCACCAAGAGGAGATCTCTGCACGTGTCCGAGGCAGCCGTGCCCGAGCACATGCCACCCGCTAAACACCAGACCAGAGAAAGCAACCAGGGATGATAATCTGTCACAGTTATCATCCTTCCCGGGAATGCACTTCCTGCTATGGTGAAATCCTTTGGTATTTATATGGATGTCAAGCGTGTTTCCAACACGGATGGCCATGAATGAATGAACAGTGGCTCCGCCGAGCCTTTGCCAGGGTCTCTCCCAGCCTTTCCCACAGCATCGCTGCCGGGATGGCATGGGAATGGCTGGCTGCAGCCTGGGACATCATTCCCACCCTAGCATTCATTTTACCAACCAGCCATGAAGCCCAAGGGGTGAGGGCTGTGGCGAGGGGCATCCCTCTGCACAGGGAGCCCCCAAACCCACCGGGACCCCCCCAGTCAGGAGAGGGGAGAACTGCCCAGTGCCCAGCCTGGAGCTGCCCGCGCATTATCCTGATCTCCATTGACTTTTCTTTCCCAGTTTCCATGATAAACAGTTCTCTGGAGGATGCGGAGGGAAGCTAATCCCCTCTGGAGCCGAAGGGATGCTTTAGGGACACCCCGCAGCTGTAAGGCGATAGCGGCTTTCCTTGTTGCTCACTTTCAAGGGTGACATGTTTACAAAGAATGCTACAGCCGCTAATCCTGGATGATACCCTGTGTCTGCCTGGGAGAAATCCTCATTTCCTTGATAGGAGGAATTAGTTCCTTTAATGCTTAATACCCCTTTTTTCCTCCGAAAGCAAGCAAGTTATTGTGCACAGCGGAATAAACATTCGAATTCAAGTGTGGAATTCATCTGCCACTAGAATTCGTATGAACCATCAAACTCCGCTTCCCCAGTCTGAATCTGCCTCTGATCTCGTAATGCCAATGGCTGAATTAAAACCTGGGCTTGCTGGATTTGCATATAATTAGAGAGCAAGGGAAATTAACAGGGAATTGGATGGTTTTCTCCTCTGCCCAGCTGATGTTTTGACCAGATTAAAGAAGAGTTGATTTTTTTCTTAATGAATGTAAAAACGTATTAAATATTATTTAAGCTTTTTCTGTTGGGGGGAGGGAAGCAGACAGACACAAGAAACAAACTTATACATATGATAATGAGTGCCTCCTATCGTGGGAAGCAAATATCATTGTAATTAGGATTAGAAAGGAATCCTAATTAATCTTGTCCTGCCACTTGACTTCTAGAAGTTCCTTATGCGTTCCCTCCGATGAGATGGAAAACAAGGAGCAGTTTAAAGGCTCGCCAGCTAATCCCCACGGCCATGAGCGGATGGGGAGAGGGCTCCCTGAGCTTCCCAGCTGGGATTTAGGACAGAGTGGTCTGATCCCGGCACGTGAGCTGGATTCAGGCTCTGCTGCCTAAATTTCCCCATTCCCTGTGATGAACTAGGTGATGAGACAGCAAACCAAGAGCGATGGGATGCAGCAAGGACCGCAGCAACCCCTCTGGCTCCATAGAGGCTTCTTTTCACATCTTTTACCGTGGGTTTTCTTCAGTCAATATTCTATTTAGCAATACTTATTGGGCTCATTTTCAGCATGGGACTCGAGGTAAGGGATGGGAAGAAATGAGGTAACTCCAGCGCTGTGCCATCCCCACCCCATGCCTCGATCTCATCTGCTCTACACTCGTGATGATAAAGATTACCCACCGTGCTGGTATGAAGTCATACATATTTTAACTCGGCTCTTGTCATGTGTCATCAAATCCTGTTTTTCAGGTATTGAGATTCACAGATTTCATTGTGTAAGATTTTACTACGGGAGTGGATGGTCATGAGATTATTTTCATCTCTGGGTCTCAGTATGGGAAGCAGCTTTGAGGGAGCTGCTTTCCAAACTTCAGACCCTGGCTGAAAGTCTGGTTTTCTCTACACAGTTAACCCAGTGCAAGGAGGCGAGTAACGGGGGATTATAACTCGGACTGCTAATGAAATCGAGCAAACTTTATGCTTTTTGCTAAGTAATAAATAACAAATGACTCCTAAGACGGCCAGGTTGGCTTCTCAGCATATTTGGTCCAAGAGCTCCAGTAAGTTTTTGGCTGTGGCTTTATGAGAGTGACTGTGAATAACAGCCTGGGAATAACACGGTTAGCGCAGACATTGTCACTTCGAAACCAGAGAGCACACAAAATGTGCCCAGTTTTGGATTTCACTTTAACCCAGGCTATCAAGAGTTCACTGGGCTGGACTGATCAAAGGCTTCACGCTGAAAAAACGAGAAAGTCACTATTTCATATGGTTTTGATGAGAAAAGTAATTGACGAAACTTTGCTCTTTCAACCTGGTTTTGCTTTGAGTTTGGGCTTCATCTGAATACAAGCAGCAACGGGTGCAAACCTGCAAGGGCTGAAATCTTAGTGCAGTTTAAATGATCCAGCTCTCACTAAGGGAGCTCCCACCTGCTCCAGGACTGCACAGGGACAGGAATTTTAAGGAACGTCATTTGTTTTTGTCAGAAAAATCAAGTCATGGAAACCACAACTCTTCATAGGGTGCATCTTCACAAAGTTTTGTTGGGAGAAGTTTAGGTCCAGGACAGAGTTTAGAGCCACCTCCTGGTCAATGCACTCACCTTCCTGCGAGGCAGAAGACCCAGGTACGAGTGATGCTCATCCTGAACCTGTTTAATTTCCTGCTCTGATGAGATTGCAATAGCAATCCTCTGCTGGACTGTGCTGCTTTATGTGAACCACACTGGGTGACCATGAAGGGGGTCCTGGTAGCCCAACAGCAAGTGGGGAGAGCAGCGCAAGTGTGGTGGCTGGAGGTGTGTGTCCATTCCCATCACCACAAATGTCTATTCCCATCGCCACAAATTGGGGATATCACAGTTTCATGCAGGTGGTGAAGGGGATAAATGTCAAAGCACCAGCTCCTGTGGCTGAGGTCAGACTGTTTTGCCAAGCAGCCTGCCCTGGGAGCTCGCCCTGCCCCGCGGTCAGCCGCGACACGGGACTCCATGGAGAAGGTTTCCCAGCAATGCTCAACAAAGCAGGACTGAGCAAACAGAAGGTGTGTATCCAGCCAGCCCCACGCTGGGCAGGGACCAGGGCTGCTGGAGCGCGAGCAGGCAGCTGAGTCCAGCACATCCCGGGACACTGCTGCTGCACAGGCCCCTGCAGGATGCTGGTGCCACCAGAAGCGTCCCCAAGGCAGGAGGTGACTGTTTGCCTTTAGGCAGCTCAATTTGGGGGACTTGCTGGGAATTGGAGAGTGGTTCCTGGGGGTCACCTCAGGAGAGCCCGGAGGCTTCAGCCCTCTTTGACACAAGGAAAACCTCGGGGTGTCCATGGAGGTGTTTGCTGAACTCTCTGATTCTCCTGTTCTGTGCCAGTTGTGGCCATGAAATACAACCTGATTCACTACAGCTGGCCAGGAAATACAACCTGATTCACTACAGCTGCCCCAGCATTTACACCCATTTAGATGAGAATAAGAAAAGGCATTCAAGAAGGAAAAGCAGATGATAACCCAGGACACCATCAGTACATCAAGCTTCTGGCGTAGATTTGCTCCTAACCAGACAATGAATTTAACTCACTACCAGGCACCAGCTATTTAACTGTAGGTCATTTTGTAGCAGATTTCTTTTTTAAACTTATTTGCAATGCCTCTGACCTATTACACTGACTGACAGCCCTATTTGTGAACGAGAAACTGAAGTTGCACGGAGCATTAATTATACTAAATATATATATATATCTGCCTCACCAGTATGCACACAACCTCCACATGCCTACAGTGCAACCTTTTAGCTTAGGTGTTATTTAGAGCCTGAGCTGGAAGTCTGCGTGTCCCACATCTGCCCTCTGAAAATCTGGGAATGACAAACTTCTCTTGCTCTCAGGACAATGATCCCCAGGCAAACAAATCCTCACTTCAGGACACGGCTGCACGATCACATCCTCCACGAGTCCCTCACTTCATAAGAAGTGCTCTTCATAACCAATGGATTGTACATTTGCTGGAAAATCCAACTAAAACTCCCTTCCCATTGGGTCAGGATTTACCTTTTCCCCGGCAAAGTGTGCAATTAAAAACCAAACCCATCTATCTGGTGGCCATCATCTAAGCTCCTTAGAATGCAAAAGGTAAAAGGCATACAGATTATAAAGGATTATGGGTTTTTACACCTCTCTTGGTTTTAACTGAGGCACTACAAAGAGAAAGCAATTTCTTCTTAAAACACATGCTTAATATAGCATCTCCCCTTTAATTTTTTGGCTGGATTTCTCAACTATTTCAGGACATGAAGCAGCCTGGGACTTTGTGAAGAAATCAATCCCCAAATTCAGCAGGGAACACACTGCATCTCCCAACAGCTTTTAGCAGAAGTGTAATAACTTAGATATCAGACTTTCAGAGTAGAAATAAGATTCAATCCACGCCAAAGTCAATGAAATTTTCCCCACTGATTTCTCTCACCTAAGGCCAAAGACACACCATTATCCCCTGTGCTGCAGGCGTTCACTCGGGTTTTGAGACTGAAGCAGTGGGAAATGCTGTACCTCACCGGCCTGGGAGACTGCAGGTGGTTCATCCATTGCATTTTCTTTTTGTAAATCACCACAGAATCATAGAACCCCAGCCTGGTTTGGGTTGGAAGGGACCTTAAAGCCCATCCAGCTCCAACCCCCTGCCACGGGCAGGGACACCTTCCACTAGAGCAGGTTGCTCCAAGCCCCTGTGTCCAACCTGGCCTTGAACACTGCCAGGGATGGGGCAGCCACAGCTTCTCTGGGCACCCTGTGCCAGCGCCTCAGCACCCTCACAGGGAAGAGCTTCTTGTATCTCATCTAAATCTCCCCTCTTTCTCCCTAAATCCATTCCCTTTGCATTGTCCCTACAGGCCCTTGTTAAAAATCAGAGGGAGAAGGAAGAACTGAGGGAATAAACCAGTCCATCTGTTGTGTTGTCTAATCTAAATCTCCCCTCTGGCAGGTTAAAGCCATTCCCTTTGTATTGTCCCTACAGGCCCTTGTCCAAAGCCCCTCTCCAGCTTTCTTGTTGCCCCTTTAGGTGCTGGAAGGCAACACAAGGTGCTTTCAGCCTGTCAGGCACAACAACCCTGCAGCACCGTATGCAGTAGCACAGCACACAGAGAAGACAACCACTCTTACACTGTGAGTTTAACAACAGCAGGACGTTTTCTCCTGCTGAGCTCTGCAATGCTTCAGCACCTCAGCATCGACTCGGATTTACTCATCTCAGGAACCCGCTTCCCTTCCCGTCCGCGGCTCTGCCCACCCGGCTCTGCAGCTGCAGGCGCTCCTGCAACGTTCCCGATCCCGGCGCCCAGCCCCACCACATGAAAGGTGCTGGGCTTCGGAGGGGCTGTGTGCTGAGCAGAGGTACATCACCTCCGGTGCGAGAGCCGCACCGCTCACCTGCAGCTTCCCGCAAGACAAACCCTTGTTTGTTGTGTTGCGAGGGGTTTATGGTGACAGCCCATAAAACGTTGCCTTGAGTCGATCTCTCTTATCTCCACATCCATCTGCCCCAGCGGGGCTGCTCCGTGTTCATACGGGGCTATGTGCAGACCAAGAGTTTAGCAGCGACTGCATTTCTTAACTGTAAAGGGTTTTTTTTAGGGTGGAGACCTCTTATCTCCTGCATCTGACCAAGACCCAGCTCAGCAGAGACACTTCTGGTTGTGATCTTTGCCGTGCTAACAGTAAATATTGCTGTAACAGGAGATTCTATACAAATATTTCTATGCATTTTATACAATAGCATAATAACTACCAGTTACTGTCCAAGCTCTTACATTCAGCTTGGTGGTGTTTAAAAGGGGCTACAAGAAACCTGGAGAGGGACTTTGGACGAGGGCCTGTAGGGACAGGACAAGAGGAATGGCTTTAAGCTGAAAGAGCTGAGATTTAGATGAGATATAAGAAGCTCTTCCCTGTGAGGGTGCTGAGGCGCTGGCACAGGCTTTTCCCAGAGAAGCTGTGGCTGCCCCATCCCTGGCAGTGTTCAAGGCCAGGTTGGACACAGGGGCTTGGAGCAACCTGCTCTAGTGGAAGGTGTCCCTGCCCGTGGCAGGGGGGTGGAGCTGGATGAGCTTTAAGCTCCCTTCCACCCCAAACCAGGCTGGGATTCTATGATTCTCTGTCTGTTTGCTGAGCCCAGAGAGAGGAGTGGGAAAATTACCCAGGAACAGAAGCTAATGAGCATTTTTCCTTATTTTGTCTTTATGACAGCAAATTGTGCCACTAATTTGAACTGGATTTATCTGGCACTCTATAGCTATCAGCATAAACATTCATGAGGATTAGAAACTGGTTAGAAAGAGCATAAATATGTGCACATACACACACATCAAGGAGGGAGGCCAAGATCACTCCTCCAAGCATCACCACAGCCCCCAGCACAGCCCATGGCCCCATGTGCCACTGGCCCTGAGCCCCCCACTCTCCTTGGAGGCGCCAGTGTGGGAAGGAGCACTGGAGCATGAGGCCCAGAGCATGGCACAGGAACACAGAATCACATCCCATCACCTCCCAGCAGGGAGGGAGGAGAAGGGCCCTGCATCCCCGGACAGGACCAGCACGCTTATCCCATCCATCCCCCAGCACTACACCCAGTATCACTATGGGGTGGAGGGGGAGCCCCCCACCGGCCCCCCTCATTAATCCTCAGGCTCATTTATCAGGCCCCAACCACCCCCATTAGACACAATCCACTCAAGTGCTCCTTTTTTTTTTTTTTTTGAAAAGTATTATTTTAAATTACTATAATTTGTGCTTGGGACTAATAAATCATAATTATTCAGCAGAAAACAAATTGTAGCGTGGAATTTAATCCCTCATATCTACTCTATCTACTACAAACTAGTTCGCAGTGAGCTCAGAGTGAGCTACCTGGCAATCAGAGATGACATGATTTATTCTTTCATTCTCCTTTTCCATCGGGTGTTATCTGAACACCTGCAGTGCCTCTGCTCTCACCCGGCGTGTCCTGAGCTCTGCTGGCTGCAATGACATCTGCTGGTGGTTACAAACCTCCTCAGCTGGCCCAGGTACTTTTATCCACTATAGCAAAAGCAGCAGCTCTGTGCTCCTGCACTCTTGGGGTTTTATTTCCCTAGCTCGGTGCAGAGCTATGGAATGGTATTTCTGTGGAAAGGAAGGATTCTGCTCCACCTGAACAAGCTCAAGAGGTAAAACTCACTGACCCAGCACGGAGCACAAGGCTGCTCCGAAACTTCCCTGTGGTTCCTCACACAAGCCCCTGTGCCACAGTTAAAAAGGAAGGGATGGGTTTCACTGTAATGGAAGAGCCAGAGTAATTACAAGTTATGGGATCATGGCAAAATCCAGAGCAAGGAAAGGCATTTCCAGTGGCAGATCTCCAGCAGCTTCAGGGAAAGATAACCTCAGTTGTGTCTGTGTGGCAAAGACAGGTATTGGACACAACAGCAACGGACCAAAGGGACTTGAGTTTTTGAGGACTCCCGAGCCCACAGACTGGGAAACATTTTCCATTTCCTCACTCTGGGGGTCTGCCAACACACATCCCCTACTCCCCAGCGAGGCTGCAGCATCCCTTTTGCTGCTGTGCTGGGTATTGCTTGAGCTGACAAGAAACCTGGAGAGGGGCTTTGGACAAGGGCCTGTAGGGACAGGCCAAGGGGAATGGCTTTAACCTGCCAGAGGGGAGATTGAGATGAGCTCTGAGGCAGCTCTTCCCTGTGAGGGTGCTGAGGCGCTGGCACAGGGTGCCCAGAGAAGCTGTGGCTGCCCCATCCCTGGCAGTGTTCAAGGCCAGGTTGGACACAGGGGCTTGGAGCAACCTGCTCTAGTGGAAGGTGTCCCTGCCCGTGGCAGGGGGGTGGAGCTGGATGAGCTTTAAGCTCCCTTCCAACACAAACCATTCTATGATTCTTGCTACCAGACCCGAGGTGCACAGGGATCACAGAGAAGGAGACGCACCACCAAATCCAACGCATTTCCAAATGAAGAGGCGCTCTGCAGATGCCAATATGTAAAGGAATTTGTCACAAAGAACCCTTCAAGTAGGCCAGAACACCAAGGGTGTTCAAGGGTGTCTTTTTGCTGAGGCTGAATTCCTCCTGCTCTGCACCACAGACTTGAACGCTGATTGCAACAGCCCTGCCCCGACCAGGGTAAGAGAGCTGCCACCCAGGCAGGACACATAAGGAAGAGTTTCAATCACCCCTCTTGCTTGGGATTCTTTGCTTGAAGGTATATTACTAGAAGAAAAATGCTGTAATAGAAGTTTTAGTCCCCCGAATAGAATGAAGGGACCACAACTACGCTACATAAGGGAAACACTTCTCATCACCACTTCCTACACGTGATGGGAGCTCTCTCTTCCACGATATGCAATCAGTTAAGAGTAATCTGAATTTGGAGATAATCACTTCATGATTTTAACGGCATGGGGCTGCAGGAAGATTTCTTACAGGGAGAAGCTTCAAGCCCAGCATCCACCTCATAGCACAACGTGACCCAGGCACGGACTGTGGACTTGTAGATGACACGAGAAGCGAGACGATGAGTGAGCTGAGGGCAGGACGGAGACCGAGGGACACAAAAGGGTTGTCACATGCTGCATGGCACTGAAGACTCTCGCTCTATGAGCTGGGCAGCTTTGAAGAGCCCCATTTGTAAAATCGAAAGAAACGAAAAGAATTAAGCAAGTGAGATGGCAGCCAACAGAGTGCTCACCCAGCACTTTCCCACCTCGGGCAGGAGCTCTGATTAATGCTCATTAGCTTATCTCCACATTAGATCCTGATGATTCATCACTTACTACCCCAGGAATTATGACGCACTAGGGAGAGATATATTTGTAGATTCCATGGGTGTATGCCATGTCTGGAACACTTAAATGATTTTGGCATGAAAAGGGACCAACCACAAGCCCAGCTAATCAAACCAGCATTTCTCAACCTACACCTTCCAGTAGTTCTAAAGAAGATTCAGAGCAAAGACAAGACTATGGCACTGAAGACAAATTTATCTGCCTCATCAGTGGTGTAGGATCTGTGCAGAACAAAGGGCTGTGCAGGCAGCCTGCCAGGAGCCTGTGGCTGCTCCTCCTTTGCATATAAATTTAAAAAGAATTTTAATAAGTGTTAAATGCACATGATTATTTCTTATTTATAGCTGAAAGTAGGTGTATGCTTTAGAAAACACAGAGAAAAGAAGAAGTACCTTTGGAAGTCTGACTGGAAATCAATGGAAAAACCTGTGACTGCTGCTCTGAACTAACTTCTGGGTACGCGGCTTTATCCTCCCCACGGGCACAGTGGGGATGGGTTTGAATCCCAGCCTCCTCCTTTCATTTGTGATGCACCAAACGAGAAGGGATGTGCTCGCAGCTGTGTGCAGCTCCCAGAGAGCTGTGCGGATGGCCAATTCCCCCCTGCTCCCGGGGACACGTTTGGAAGCGCAGCAGCGCATCCTCACACAGCTTTGATGGGGTGGTCTGCAACACGGGGGCACCCAGCTTGGGGGGGACTTTGGCCTCAAGTTCCTTTGCATCCAGTTGCAATTGAGCCTGTAAACAACCTGGAGCTTCTCTTCTCATAGTTTCCGAACTGTTGATATGAATCCCAAACACTCTTTTTATGAACAGGAGTAGCTGTCGTATCCCTGTCAACTGAAATATCCTGTCTTATCCTATCTTATTCTATTCTATCTTATGCTTTCTTATCTTATTCTATTCCATTCCATTCTATATTCCATTCTATTCTACTCTCTTCCGACTGACCATTTGTCAGCAGGCTGCAGGGAAGGGCAGCTCATCCCTCGCACCGATGGTGCCACCAGGCCCTGCCTCCTGCCTGCGTTTGTTGTGAGCAGGAGAAGCAAAAAGAAAAGCTGATTTTCTCTGGGGGGGGTTGAAGATTCAGCTCTCTTTCAAAAGCGATGTGGAGTCATGAAACAGAGGAGATCAAAGACTTGCTTGTGAACTTTGGAGCTATTATTGGATATGGCACCTCCTCAGCCAAAGCATCTTCACCTCGTCTGGAATTGAGAAGTTTCCTCAGGAACAGATCGCTGCGCAGCGCAGAGCTGCAGGCCTCAGAGCACCTTACTGAAGGAGGTTAGTTAAGGAGACTGTTCCAGCCCAGTCACCTCACGGTGATGACACCAGATACTCTTCCTTGAAGCCCGTTTTTCCCAAGGAAGACTGTTGTCAGACCGTGACGGTGCCCATTTTTATTGGATCCATGTGACAGCAGGCAGGGAAATCTGGGACACGGCACTCCCAACCCGCTCGCTTGGGAAGGCAGCACCGGTGACTCGCAGCACCCTCCTGGTTTTTCCTAGCCCATGGCTCCTATGAACCACGAGCCTCAACTAAACCCTAAACTGAATGAGGAGAACAATATTAACCCCAGCTCATGGGACTCTTAGTGTAGTTTCTACCAAAGGAAGCATTCGAGCAGCTCCACCCCGATCCCGTTTTAAGGCAGGCTGAGTACAGCTTGTGCATTCATGGCTTGGATGAGAGCTCTGGTTGGGGTTAATACCTGACACGCGGAAAGTGATGGTGTTGAGGCTGGAGTAGGCGTTAGGATTACAATCCAGGCCAGCATGAACAGACGAAGTCAGGTCATGAGCAGGTTCAGTGGAGCTGGATGAGCAAAGCAGAGAGTACATGGAGCTCTTTGAGAGCTTCTCCTTCCGGGACTGATGGTGGCTGCATGAGTCTGGGAAGGTGCAGAACTACAGTTCTATCAGAAGAAGCTGATGGGCTCGGATAATAAAGGGATTTGGGGGAGACGGCACCAAAACTGAAAGCTCACGTTGAGTGAATCTGTGACTCCTTTGAAATCCGGGGTCACCAGGAGCCACTGGAGCAGTGAAAAGGCTGAGGCTGAGGTCAGGGTTAAAGTCCAGCAGATTATGCGGTGGACTCTGGATGTGCCACCACATCTAGAACTATTGTATTAGTTTGGGAACTGGGAGATGTTCCTTGGGCCGGGCTGACGTTGAGTGTAGCAGTAGGGCTTGAAGCAGGAGAAACCACTGAGATTGTACTACAGAGGAGGTCACTAAAGCAACCTGAGAACTGCTGAGTGCCCCCAGGCCACACTTAAAACCACGGCCAGCAAGGCACCGATGACCAAGGCTCAAGGTAGTCAGTAAAGGTCAGAGGGAAAGTACCAAGTAAATAGTGTATCATGGGAATTCAGAGGCAGCTACAATGCCTCATGGCTTTTCTCAGGCAAATCTTAAGCCTAAAATTATCCCCTACTACCCAGTGTCTCCTAGCAGCCCTAACCTCCACGCAGGTCCATGCTCTGTCCTGCTCACAAGCTGTAGCTTGTGCTTCTTGAGTTCATAGCCTCTACCCGTCCGAACATTCACCCTAACACTTACCCTAAGTCAAAACCAGATTTTGTTGTTTGCTAAATTGTGCATTCAAGCCAAATCCTCACAAAACTGTTGCCATGTGAAAAATAATCATGTCTTGGTCCTCCCAAGTGTGGCTGAGGTTCTGTATTCAGCTCACTCTGTGTCTCTGTGCCAAGGAAGAATACAAGCAGTCAGTGAGAATGAGAAAGTACCCATGGAATCACTTTCCTCCAGGGCAGGTTGACTGACCTGTGAAACCCACACATGTTGTGTTACAGACTGAGGACCTTCAGGAGGAATCAAAAGTAAAAGCAATTATGAATGTGGATGGCAATTCTCCCACCCACCCCATTAACACACAGTGATAAACGCATCCAAGCCTCTGCTGCATAGAGTGTATGCTGGGAGATGCCTTTTCTTCCCAGTCCCAAAGTGGAAACTTTCTATTTGAGACGATGCATTGTAGATGTGGTCAGCTATGCTGTTCCCCCTGACTTCTGGAGTAACAAACAAGTAATGCCACCACTGAGACTTGCCTCCTTCCTTTCGTGGCATAAGCCACCGGCACACAGGCAGCAGCTGTACCTGCGCTAAGGGGCAAGGCACAAAAGGACTCCCGATCTTCCTTGTATTTTTGGGCTTTACTCCCTGGATCTTGGCTCTCTGCATGTTTGGAAGCAGAGCAGAGGCAGCCTAGATGCGTCTAGGGCACAACTGACTATTCCCAGCTCTCTCAGCTCCCGCAGAAGGGCCATTCCCTGCCACCTCCAGGCTGGGAAGTAGTCATCCATGCGGGATGCTGAAGCGTGTAGGTCTCACATGAGCAAAGGCAAGGAAGATTTTTATGCCTTATTTCTGGGAAAGCACTTATAAATTAAAGCCTTACCAAGACTCGAACATGCCTACAAAGACTCACAGAGGCCCAGTGCCTGGCCAGGTTTGTACAGAACATGGCTAAGGACACAAGCCCATGAGCGCTGACTCGCTCTCACCGCTGCAGTGAGCTCCTGCCCTGCAAAACCTTCCCTCGATGGCTGGGGGGGGCCAGAGCTCTGCTCACCCACTGCTCCGAGTGGCCACAGGCTGCTGCTCACCACCAACCTCACCACTCTGCAACAGACATGGTAGGAGGAAATCACCCTCCAGCATCGTGTGTGTGTGTGTGTGTTCATCTGTATTTGTCTGTGCACACCCCAAGGAAGTTAATTTTAGTTTCATCTCTGAAAGTCTTCACTGCTCGAGCTACGGGGTCCCCTCCGCTGCAGTCTGTGTGCCGCGAAGTTCAGGTGAAACACACCAAGTCTCTATTTTCCATGGTAAACCACAAGGGGTTTAAATTCACACCACTCTATTTGCAAACAAGCAACTCCTGCATGCACAGAACCCTGCTTCATTTGAAACCCTCAGCCCCGATGGGTCTTACGTTCAGAAAAAGAAAGTTAAACTCTCGACCACAAGCAGCGAACCTCACGCTGGCCCCACCGTATCCTGTGCACCATTAGCCAAATAGGAGCCTGGGGTTTGATTTCCATGCCTTGTCGTCTTTCAGGTCTGGTTAGGCTTGGTCTAGACTGTATTCTGAACAGAAGGAGAAGCTATCCCTTCACCTCCCCCCCCCCCGCACATCCCTGTGCATCGGGATGAGCGCAGGAGCAGGAATATTCACCCTCCAGGACCACACGTTAATTTGTTCTGCTCTGTTCCTAAATTCCATCTCGCTGCTTCAATTATCGCTCTTGTTTTCCACCCAACCCACAGCATGAGATTTTGCAGGCTGGGTATTTCAGGCTCTAGGGCCCAGATCCTAATTCCCTATCCCTGCTCCTGCCTTCCCATGCTATGGGAACCTTTTCTTTGCTGAAGAATGGGAAGCAGAACCAGGGCTATAAAACCACTTTTTACCACCCAGACACTTCATTATATGGCTCCCTTTTTAGCAGGTGCTTTAAGCAGAAACGTTTGACGGAGGGATAAGAAGATGAATCCATGTGTGAATGAGCAGATACTCTCATTAGCACTAGGTTTTTCTTCAGAAAGTTGCACCACTGAGTCTGGCTTGCCTGCATTCTTTGGAGGTAATGTAAGCCTCATTTGGAAGGGAGTTTATGGCCATCCAACGTCACTTATTTCCTCCCTTCCACAGGTAGAAGTGGAAGGCAGGAGACGCACACATCAGGCTTTATCGCTGGCTTGCTCTATGACATGGCAGAGGCTTAGTTTACCTTGACAGAAGTGAACTTCAAAATGGGCTAAAAAAGAGCTGAATTCCTCCTCCCAGCTTCTGCAGCATCAGCAGCTCCAGGCAGTGATGCCCAGAGTTCAGGGACAGGATGAGTTTGGGATACACCCGGCCCTCGCCACGGCTCCCAGTTCCTCCCTGCGCGCTCCCTGTGAGTAATGAGCATTATCCCTGCCGACTCAGCCATTACTCACGAGTAAATCCATGCGTGCTGCCTTGGAAATGGAACATGAAATGAGATTTTTACACAAATATCTATCCAAATGTGTGGCTGAGGCTGTTAGACTGAAAAAGAAAGTCCTGTGCAAGGCCACATTTGCTGGGAGAGCACAGGAATTATACCCAGCTTTTCCAAGGAGCGGCCCACTGCTCGCTGATGGACCGTTTCCAGGCATTCCCGCTCCCACCTGCGATTACAGCAGCTCAAGCTTCTCCCTCCCTCTCTCCGGGCATGTTCTGGATCTCCATAGCTGGTGGTGGCCCCAGCACTTGAGGAGAACACCTCAGCCGTGCTCTCCATCAGCCGGCAGAGCTGACTCCCCCTCCCTTCCAGCTCATTTACCCACCCTCTTCGCAAGGGAAACCCCAAATCTCTGTGAACCTGTTGCTGAAGGGAGCAGGAGAGCAGAGGCCAAGATCCAGCAGCTCTCAGCATGCTCTGCTCATCATTTCAGAAGCAGTTTTAAGAAGATGCAGCAGACTGGCAACACTTTGCTCCTTTTCTGCTCTCTGCTGATCCAACGCTCACAGAACACGGGATGTCTTACCCAAAGGCACCACCAGGCAGAGCGATGCAGCCCTGTGAATCACCCGAAATAACACACTACGTCCTACAACCGAAGTGACGATCGCAGCAGCCATTTCTGCTGTGTATGGAAGCTGGGACATTCCACACACGGACCACAGAGACTGAAACTTGATCTAAAGCACTCCTGTCCATGAACTGATGAAGAATATGCTGTGCTACAACACAGGGGAACGGGTGGTGCTGAGGAAACAGCAGAACCCCAGTGTGGTACCCGAGGATGCTGCTGTCCCTGGGACCAACCTCATGTGCTCCCCTGGGAGTTTGGTACCCGGGACACATTGGTGTCACTGGATTAATTCCCTGTTTTGTAAGCAACACCGTGCTGCTGCACCTCTTCCCTTCATGTGTGATCACCACACCGGGAATGGGAAATGGAGAGGACGGAGTGGTCCAGGAATGCACCCTGGAAGCGAGGGCTCAGCATCAGGTAGCACAGGGATGCAGGAGAAGGATGTGCTGGAGACACAGTCCTCTGCCCCAGGAAGATGCAAATAAATAGCCCCACTGCCACCCTGACCTGTATCTTCCCCCAAGGTGGGAATTCCTCCAAGGACTGCGGAAATCCCACAGCATCACTAGATTTTCTGGGAAGGCTGGAGGACAAAAGAGGCACCTGCCTCCATCTGAGGCCTCTCTCTCTGCCAGCGGAACATCAATGAAATAATGCGGAGTGGTTTGTGGGATTGGGATAATTTCATGTAGAGGTATTTTGGAAAAGCAGGATCACCACCACCTGGCAAGAGTGTGAGCCAAAGGTGCATCTGAAATGCTCTTCAGCTGCAGAAGAGGTGCTCTTAACGAAGAGGTTAAAAGGAGATACATGATACATGTACGGTCTCTTTCCAAAAGAAATTAAACTCTTCTTTCTCAATTCAGGTGGATGAACATCAGCAAATGGCTCCAAAAAGTGCCCATCTTGGGCTCCATGGTTGTCAGCTTGTGATTTCATGATGCAATCCCAAGACTGAAATTAAATGGCTGGTTTTTGAACGTTAGTCATACAACCTTCCTCTGGGATCTGAATGTCAAGCCGGGTCAAGCTCTCTCCTTCCTCCACATGGTCACCAATTCCAAGGAATATATAGGTCAAATTCTACGCAGACACTCCTGTCAAGCCATTATTCCAAATTATATGTCAATTACGTATGTCGAATTTAGCAACTCTTCCTTTTAAATGCAACCTTGCTTGAGGACTTTAAAACTCTTGGTATCTGCAGTAGAATATTCTGCCTCGCAGTTGTCCTGCATCCAGACAGGGGCAGCAGTGAACGAAAGTTGTCTTCAAGGAGCTGTGTGGTGCCCTTTGAAATCTATTTCTGATCATCACAAGCACCCAGAAATCTCAGCACCACAGCGACTCCTAACACCAAGAGGGAGGCAGAGAACTCAATGGGCAGGAGAAGTAATGATGTTTGGAGCCTAAAAGAAGAGACGATGAGCTAGAGCTTTCTGCCTCTTTAGCGAGAGCCTTTACCTTCAACTGTAGAGAAACTGTACAGCAAATAAAGCCACGTTCACATGGAACTCAGGTGGAGCTGGAAGGCTGGATTAGAGTCAGGATCTAAAGAAAACATTAAAGAATCATCTGCCTTGTTTTGCATAAGGCAGCGCACATGAAAAACCACCCAAAGCACAGAAATAAGCATAATTCATTTTCTTACACCTAATCTGGTCATCTGCAAAGAGACCTGGAGAGCATTACACACACAGCAAACGAAAACTGTAAGAACCCAAGCGCAGCCAAGGATTTGAACAATTAAATGAAGAAATTCAAGCAGAAGGAGATGATGATTCTAAGATGAAAGAGGATTTCTGAATGACGCCGTTTGGAGGTGGCTGCAGGCCCTCCCAGCATCACGTCCTGGTTGGCTCCAACAGCACGACATGAGATTTTACCACTTCTGCATTTTTCCTTCATAAACTGGAGATTACAGGTTTGTGGGTTAATTCCCTGGAACTAATTCTCTCCTCTTGTTGAAGCAGAATACTGGCAAAATGACAGAAAGCTGTGATTGATCAAGAAAACACTCATTTGGATGGGGTTTGGAGCAACCTGCTCTGGTGGTAGGTGTCCCTGCCCGTGGCAGGGGTTGGAACTGGATGAACTTTAAGGTCCCTCCCAACCCAAACCAGGCTGGGATTCTACAATATGAACCACGCAGAGAGTCAAACGGGGGGCAAAGGCTCTCCTCACTTTGCAGCGCAGGAGTTCATTTAGTTCGATGATCCAAGTGCCTACACTTAGAGCACACAGGTTGCAGGCTCCTGGTGTATCTGGAGGATGCACCATCAGCCCTGGCAGCTCCCAGACACATGAATCCTGCCTTAGGATTTTCAAATTCAGAACATACGAGCAAAAAGATCCCTTTTGATAGCACAGAGGTCCTAAAATATCCTGATTGACTTTTGGGGCAGGTTCTTTCCACGCCTGTCAGAAGCGGAGGTGTTGGGCATGTGAGCAAGAGAATTCATGCGCTCATTTAGCAAAGAAAAGGAAGTTGGATGGGCTTTGAGGTAAAGTCAGTTAAAGTCATGGTACAGCACTGAGGTAAAATAACTGAAGATACAAACCCCACATCATCCTAATCTCTGTTTAATCGACTGCATTGAAAGAGGCTGAGGAAAAAGTGTACATTTGCTTCTGTCCAAAATAGAACTGTTGTGCTGCTTGAGCGTTGGTGGTCTCTCTGTGGGACCATTCCTCACTGATGGTGAAGCTGCCCCAGTTCAAACCTCTCCTGGAGACAGGTTGGGCAGCGTAAGCCAAAACTTGTATCCCAAGCTTATCCCAGAGAGCCCATATTCATTATTTAAGAGAATTAGAGAACTGAAGAGGGATTAAACCAATAAAATACACAGACATTAAACTGCCACCTTCAGAATTTTATCTAAAAACCTACCCTATTTTTAGAGAACAGACCCTTTGTGATGAGCTGCTTACCCTGGTAAGGAAAGGATTGAAGAATTCTATCTCTGAATCGTATTAGAGAATTACACTCCCTGCTACAGAAATCTGTAGCTAGAAAAAGAGACCCTAAAAAGACGATCTTAGACCCTCTGGGAGTTTTGCACATGGGCACATCCTCCGTGGAAGTAAGATTCTTAGGAACCTGAGGACATGGCTCTTTTTGGGAATAATTCATAAGCAACAAGAATAGCCAAGAAGTAGGAAGAGCTGCTGCTGGAGAGAAAGATCACACAAACCAAGGGAGAGCCCCCGGATAACAGAAGCTTTGGAGCTTTCCCAAGTGCTGACAGGATGCAGGCCATGCCCATACCCATTCACACCAGCACTAGCTACCAAGGTAGGCATCCAAGGATGTCACGTTCCACCTCTGAAGCTAAAGAAAACAGCTTACCCACCAGCAACAGATCATTTTTGCCACGAACATGTTTTACAAGTGTAGGATACAGCACTCCCAGCTTCTGCCTTTACTTGTCACTTTGTGTGCAGAGCAGCAGATCCAATTCTTTCCTGATGAGATAAAGCACTTCTGTGCAGCGCCCGTACTAAAGGCACATTGTAAATGCAGGGTTATAATTTATTTATGCACATTAGAAACTAGCTAATTTGCACTAGTGACTAGATACACTATTGGAGGTTTTCATATTTTATGAATCAGCAAGCAAGCTAATGAACAAACAATTACGGAGCGAACAAAGAAATGTACTTTGTTTGTTACTTTTAGTGAGCTCTAATAATATATTATATTAGTGAATGCATTTGGTTCAAGAGATGCAGTCTAGACAGTAACCCACACCATGCACTGAGGTATTACAGCAAAGAAGTGTGATGCTGAGAAGCGAGGCAGAGCCCTTGCGTGTGAACCAAACGCCGGTGGGTGGGAGCAGCAGGCAGGGAATGTCTGATGGGATGAGCAGACGGCTGAAGATGAACGCTGCCTTGAGAAGTCTGCGTTTCGATCCTTAAATACAGCTGTGGGTCAACAAACACGCAGCTGCTATTTGCATAGAGAAAATCAATATATTTAGAGGAGGCAGAAATTACAGCAATTTGGGCAGGGTGTTGTTGCGGATGCTGGTGCTGTGCAGGCGGCGGGAGGGCTGTGCTGCTCAGCTCCCAAAAGAGAGGTGAAGGGAGGTGCATGCCCCTGCTTTCAGAGCAGCCTGGTCCTCTCCACCCGCGGCAGGAAGCGTGGCACATCTGCACCCCACCGTGCAGTCCGTGCTGAAGGCACCTTGCCTTCCGGTACGTGCCACGGGCTGGCAGGCTTCACATGAGATGTGACCGGCAGCTCCGGGGATGGGGCACCCCAAACCTGCTGCCAAAAGTGGGGCCACGGCTCTGTGCTGGCTCCTGCACCCAGAATACCCTTGTGGTAAAGGAGCAGCTCCACTAGCTACCAGCAGCTCCAGCTCGCTGGCTCTTTTGAGGCCAGCTATAAAGCTGGTAAACACTTGGACTCGTCTGACAAAACATTCGAGCAGGAGGAAATGGGGTGTGTGCAGAAATACTCCATTACATATTGTAATGGCAGACATTAATTCAATGTTAATAACACTTTGCACTTTTCAATCACATATTCTAAAACCCTTTAGATAGGTGGGGAAGCATTTGGCTGATAATTACTGGGCAGAGCCCAAAGGTGTATTCTTCCCTTAGGCACGAGGAGATGAAGTGACTTGTCAGAGTGGCAGAGCTGGGAAGAGAATCCACATCTACCCATTTCCAGACCTACATTCCCATCTAGTTGCCAGAAAGAGGAGTTAATTTAAATATTACCGTTTGCTGACCTACTTACAACGCTACCATCAAAACTTGGAAGCTGTGATCAAGTATATTCCCCTCAATACTTGGGCTTTTTTAGGATAACGCTATCTTTGAAGTACGCCTTTCAGCTGCATTAAACAGATGGATCATTATTATTTGCTCCACTTTCTTAACAAGTCCCTGTTTGCTGCAGACTTTGGATAGACTCTAGCTCAGCCTCCCAACCCTGAAAAGCACCTTCCCAGTGCAGTGATTGCTCGCTGTGATTATCACCCCATGGCCATCGTCACACCTTGCCCCAGGAGCTGGCAGGACCTAGAGACACGGCGCCTGCGCAGGCAGAGCAAAAAGCTTGTGGCCGTGCCTGTACCTGCCCCTGCTGGTCCTCTTCCCCTCGGTTTTCTTCCTAAACAACCTCCTCCTTCCTCAGCCAGCCCATCTTCAGCACTTAGTGGGTCATTCTGTCACCTTTCATCAACAGCCTTCCTCCCCTTCACCAAAACCCCAAACCCTTTCCTGCTTGCAGACAGAACTACAGCACAATCAAGTATCGACAGCCACAGTATGCAACGTGAAAGACGAGTTCAAAACACACAGAGTCTCCATCCTGGCAGCCAGCATCACCCACCACCCATCCTCCTGTGGTTTCTCAGCTCCCGATGCCCTGCAGCCTGCTGAGCATCCCGGTGCTGGGCAGGGTAAAACCCCGCCGGAGGTTTAAGCTGCTGCGCTAGATTAAAAAGCCGATAGTGAAACCTTGAAGCGAGACAGAGGAAATGGTCAGCGCTGTGCCCAGTTTTGAGGGCTGACCAGTGCTTCCTAAGTAGGTCACATCATGCGGAGGGGAAATCACTGTTGTCTGACCCGCTATGGCTGAGCAGCCCGAAGTGCCTCCCCGGGTACCATCACCCCAACCACGCTCCGCTCGTCCCACACGCTGCCTGGAAAGCCACGGAGCCACCTACACCCATGGCAGGGTGAAATCCCAATTTTAATCCCCTGGGTGATTCCACCCTGACAGAAACTCCATCCCTTGAGCTCTGTGTTTCCCTCCCGGGTCACCAGGAGCCGTTAAGACATCCTCAGCCTCGCCGTAACCTCCCACCAGACAAACTGTTTAGAGGCATTTATGGAGGTGCACCAGGTGTGGATGCGGTTACCGGCTCTGAGACTGTTTACCTCATCCTCCTTTCGGCATCACACTGTCACAGACTGTATATGAAAATCAGATAACAATGGTACTCCAGACACAGCCAGCTCAGCTCTGCACACCCCACTCACACATGCAGCGGAGGACGCGGCGCATGTACAGTCCTCGCAGCAAACCACACACGAGCTGCTGCAATCAAGTCTCTGCCTTATCTTTGCTGAAGTAAATTACACTGAATTCTTTTTTTTTTTTTACCCTTTTTCAAAGCTAATACACAAATGACAGGATGTTGTTGAAGGAAAATATGAGCTTTCATAAGCTATTATTATTAGCACATGTGCACCTCTCTGCTGCTTTGATCTTACTGTAGGTTTGTGTTTATTCCTCCTGATTCTGGACTGGCTGAACTCAAACCCGATGTCTGCTCCGATAGAGATCCCCAACAATTAAAGCTGGATTTGTCAGCCACAACAGCGTGGAGCCAGGGCTACGGGATAATTGTAAGGGTGACACTGGGCTGAATACACTCTCTATGTGGAGTTTTCCCAAAGTCTCTGGGCCGTGACGAGGTGTTTGCTGTGAGCGGAAGGGTGGCAATGTGTGGACTGAACAGCGCCCTTTGATATTTCACATGTAAGTCAGAGCAGGTTCAGGTTTTGTTTGCAGCGGAACTGTGCTTCTTCCATTGTTTTCTGAGCTGAAACAAACACCACCAGCGTTCAAAAAGGCAGCCTTAAAAACGGCGTCAAGGATTCAGAGCCATCTCAGCTGCTTTGGTGACCAAAATACGTTTATATGTATTATTATATATGGGTTTATTAACACTTCTGCTGGCAGCGCAGAGTCAGTGCTGCTGCAGAACAGTAATTCCCAGGGTGTTTCTGCTTCGGTCATCAGGGGGATCATTTGCTGAGCTCCAATCAATTACAGCTCCACAACCTCACTGTAGGCAGGGCAGTTGTACAGACAATACTCAGGGCATGTTTTGGTGGTGATGCACAGGAAGAGAAACCTAACTTGGCACTGAGTGCCTGGGCTAAAGGTGCAAAGCCAGCAGTGAGAAACAAGCAAGCGGCTTTTCAGTGAGCAAATCTGACTCTTATAAATGAAGTCCTGCAGGCTCCAGTACTTGGCAAGGTTCATTCGTACTTGGTGCTATAGGACGAGAGCCCTTCAGCTGCAAAACTAGCTATAAACAGCCCCTTTTACCAAGGTAAATGGAGGGAATGAGTTAAAGAGAACAAAGTTAACAAGAATAGGTGATTCTATCAGCTGGCTTCATGCACATAAGAGAATAACTTCAGACAGCCTGTGTTCAGAGCTCAGCCACGCTCTGACACCTCAACAGGCCACAAAAGGCCGACCAAGGGATGAAATGCAACAGCAGGAGACTCACGTTTGGAGGGGGGAATCTGTCTGTCCATCCTTCCCTGCATGTGCTGCTGTTACAGCCCCTGTGCCCCAGCTCCCCTCCTTTGTCCCCATAGGGCAAATGGAAATGCATTAAAAATACCCCTGAAAAATGGGGGTGGGGGGTATTTTCAAACCCCTGCTCAGCTCATTGACCTGGGAATCACAGAATCAATCATAGAATGGTTTGTGTTGAAGGGACCTTAAAGCTCCTCCAGTTCCAACCCCCTGCCACAGGCAGGAACACCTTCCACTAGAGCAGGTTGCTCCAAGCCCCTGTGTCCAACCTGGCCTTGAACACTGCCAGGGATGGGGCAGCCACAGCTTCTCTGGGCACCCTGTGCCAGCGCCTCAGCACCCTCACAGGGAAGAGCTTCTGCCTCAGAGCTCATCTCAGTCTCGCCTCTGGCAGGTTAAAGCCATTCCCCTTGTCCTGCCCCTTGTCCAAAGCCCCTCTCCAGCTTTCTTGTAACCCCTTCAGGCACTGGAGCTGCTCTAAGGTCTCCCCTTAAGGAGCCTTCTCTTCTCCAGGCTGAACAAGAAGTGCCCCTTCAGCCATGCTGGTGGCACGTGAGGGCTCGTGCTCTTGCAGAGCATCAGTGGATGCCACCAGGTTTGGAGGTGACACACAAAGTGGCAGGTAGCTCAGGGCGCTGGCACAGGCCCACTGCAACCAGATGCTATTTGTGTTGAGGGGTGATGGAGGCTGTGTGACAGCAGCACCGGGAGGCCGGGAAGAGCCATGTGAAAAATACATCAGGTTAAAAAGGTACATTAGGAAGACAAAGGTATTCTTGATGAATGTTTAGTGAAAACTCTGACTTGGGGAAAAATGTTACAAACAGGGTGAAAAGCATCAAGTGAGCCCAGACAGGTTCTGAGAAACACCAAAGACAAGAATTTTGCAGAACTCTGACAATTCCTCATCAGCCCTAACGAGTGTGGAAAGGGAATTGGGAAGGGCAGCAATCCCAGGAGACAGCGGCTGCCAGTGCTGCTGAGTGATATTTACATCAGTGTCCTGCCAACAATACCATTACTGGATTATCAGGGTGGATTAAGCCTTTAGCCAATTACCCCGACTGGTAAATTGTAGATTGTCTAGACTCCTTCTTGTTCAACAACATGCATGAAGTTTCTCTTTATCGCTACAGCATCACACGATGCTGCTGTGGGATGTAATCCTGCGCTTCCCCGGGAGGTTCAGGTGAGCCCTGCCTGCAGCTCTGGGTTGACTTCGCGTGGCCCTGTGCACAGACAGATTTCTTGCAGACAGGATTCTCATAAATTCAGAACGACTTCCAAATTTCTTGACTAGGAGATCAAAGAGGCGAGCATTTGCTTCATGCCATCTGGGGAGCTGCTCGACAGGGCAACACAGTCTGGGGAAGGGGGAGGAGAAGGGAAAAAAGAAAGTCTTGGAGATTATGCCCTCAAAAACAAGCTCAAATGCCACCCTCACATTAAAAAGCACTGGTTGGCAGTAACAATTAATTTCTTAACTGAAACCCGCCCAACTGTGTCCAAGTGTTTTAATTTGCCTATTGCTACAATATGCAAGGGAGCTGGCAGTAATGGATTTGCAATTAAAACTAAAACTGGCAAAGAAATCGCAAAGCTGGCAAAAGAGCTAATCTGCAAGCCATGATCACAAGATTACACAGTGTTTATGCACATGCTAATTACCCGAGTGCATCGCTGAGAATCACTTGTAGCAGAGAACACTGGCTTTGCGTGATCTAAATCCCTGGATCAGCACCGCCAGCCCAGCCGGCATCCTACCTGCTTCCCACAGTAAGCCAGGAACACAGGGGGAATCGCTGTGGTCCCTATGTGGGAGCAGGGAGAGGGACGAGGGACAGGCAGGGTCCCCATGGTGCCATCGCGCACTGCAGCAGGGGAAGGACGGCAATCGCCTCCCAAGCAGGTAAATGCCAGTGGTCACCAAGAGCCATGTCCTCAACTGGAACACAGAGCCCATGAGGGTGTAATTAAAGCCACCCCGAAGAAACTAGCACCCAGTTATTCACCCTATTGACTTTCATCCTGCTGTCTCCTGCCTCTAAACATAGTTATTCCAGCAGGTCCCCGGAGATCGGCGGGTTGCAGAGCACATGCACATCACAGCACACCCTGTGCTGCTGTCACCGAGGGCACCCACTGCCACCAGCATGAAACCCTGACAAATTACCTGCAAAGGGCAGGATGGGAAGAGAAAACGACTTAAAAGTGATCAAACGTCCACGCAAATCATTCGTAACAGAAAGTGACAGTGGTCAGGGGCACCGTGAAGAGCAATTCTGGATCACAGGAGGGAATTTCAAGGAGAAAACAGAGTGGAAGAGTAGTCCCAGAATAAAGGGCTGCTGGGAAAACTGAGATTCTTTAATATATAGAATTAAGGATTGCCAGTATCCTCAGGGAGGAAATGCAAATGGGGTTCAGACCATTTTTTTTTTTCCATAAAAATTAGGAAGGAGAAAGAATAGACTTTGAAGTTCAACATGTTAGTAAATGAAAGCAACAGCAAAGGAGACACAAAGAGAAAGCAAGCCCTGGACGCCTAAAATTATGTCTTAAACACTTGGTACTGAAAGACAGAACCTGAGGTGATGAGACTTCCCTTCATGCCACGCACAGATCCCAGAAAATCTCTAGATTAGAAACTGCCTGAGAAAAAAGTATTGCACAACAAAGGTAGGATGGAGTACAGCATTCAAATGGGATTCTTCGGGCCTTATTCAGCCAGGCCGGGATGACGAGGCTCAAGGAGCACAGCAAGGAAGACCTGGAGCACATCCCAGCCTGCTCTCGGATGTGCAGGGCAGAGAAAGGATTTCGGGACTGCTCTTTGACTCTAGGGAATGGTGGCTGGAGTCAGTGTAGATGGAGGTGACAGCTCACAGATGTCTATGGAGATGTCACAAATCCAACAGGCAGCTCTACAGGCATCTGCAGGTTTGGCTGCACTGGCAGGGCTGAGCATTCCCAACACCCTCATGAAAGCTGGATGGTTAGTCCAAGCTGCACGGGGGTGGTGAAGGACCAGAAGGACACTGTAAGGATGCACAGCAATAGCCACTGCTGGGTCTGGCAGAGGGATGGATGGTCTGTGTGGTGACCTCTCAGAGGTATCCCAGCCTTGCTTGGTGCTGGTAGCTGGCTGATGGGCAATTTGTATTGGGGTGATGGTCATTCCAACCTGTGTACTTGGGTAAGGCAATTACAGAACAAGTTCAACCCATCATTACTGGTGGCCATGGAATGCCATGTGTCAGGAAATGGCATCTGACCATCACCGATGCAGATAAGTGCTATGGAGGTAATTAGTGCTACGGGAAGGGTGGTTCAAGGAAGAAGTGCTCCAAAACCTGCACTGGAGATTGATTTATCCATCCCACCTCTAATGCACTGCCAAGCAGTTAATGGTACATCCAGCTACTGGGGTAACTGAGTGAATTCGGGAGTCCATGGGATAGAGGAGATGAAACACCATGATAAAAAGGGGTTGGGTCCTTCAGACTATAAACTCTATGGCTCTGTAGCTGTTCCTTGCTCCAAGACAGATGTGTGGACTCTAAGAGTTTAAAGACTATAACACAACCCTGACATCTTTTGTTGTTGGGTATTTTTGGGCTATTTTTGTGTTTCTTTTTTTCTTAAATACATTTGGGAGAAATTTCTCCCTTCATCCAGAGGTTCATCTGACTTCCCTGTACTTAGGCAGCACCTAAGCCAGGCTCTGCTGGTGGGGTCTGCCCTTCTGCCTTGCACAAGGAAAGCCCCACATACAACTGTTGCCTATTTAAAGTCATCTACAAACCAGTTTAATAAAAGCTGACTGCATCTGCTTCCATGTTATTAGTTCTGCCCCAAAACTCTGTTCCTGGCAACACAATGTTCCACGCTAATGAGCCAAATCTTCCCCTCCCATGGCAGTACTCCTAAACCTCCACACCATTCAGTTCACAAAGTTACCACCCTGTTTTCCCCTCGGGGGAGGGAAGGATTGCAGCTGCAGAGGGGGTTCTTCAAATAATATGAAGGCCAAAGATCTGTGGGAAAATCTGCTCTCAGACAAATAGCACTTGGGGGCATCTGCAGAGAGAACCAGCCCCTCTTTACTTCTGTCTGGGTCCCACGTCCTTCTGGCAGCAGAGTTTTTTATGAACCAGGCTGCCATTAATCCCCTGCCAGTTCCTACACCCTACCATCCTCTGTGAGCAGACAGCACAGAGTGGGAGATAATGCTGCAGGGAAGTGGTATTTACTTCAGCTGGATTTTGTGGCTTCATGGGAGACTTTCTACTCGGGGCAGTTATTTCTCACCCGCTCCCACTGCAAGAAGGAGGGATTTGCTGCAGAACAGGACAACTTTTCTCAGCTCCTTTTCCAGCGTATTTTCACCCATTCTTGCCACTTCTCTGCCTGCAGCACCGAGCGCGAGATCAGCGGCAACGTGAGGTTATCGCACTGCAGCGATGCTGCTCAGATTAAAGAGACATCAGATAACTCTCATTACCTAACTGAAACTCCCTGCTAGACCTTTAAAGAGACACGATAATGCCCAAGAAGCTGGAGGATTGCTGCCCTGGCAGACACCCCAGGGCACCTCGGCTGAGCTGGGGGGCTGCACCCTGGCTCTCCCACCCCGCTGCTCCTCCACCTGGGATGCAGAAAGGGCTGGGATGCAGAAAGATATGCACAGGATGCCCGGGACGCAGAGATTCAGAGAGGGATGGGATGCAGAGAGAGATGCACGGGATGCCTGGGATGCAGAGCTGCACAGGGCACGAGGCAGAGCCCCAGCCACCATGAACACATGTGGTTTTGGCCTCCACACGCTCACACCTGGAGCCTCCAGTAAGGAAAACTTCAGGCTTAGAAGCTGACACAGGCACAATTGATGGCTTTAATATTTCACAAATGGATGCACTAGCAAAACAGCCTAACCTACCCCATTGTGCCGAGTTTCCTCATGCTTCTAAAAGTCGGACTGAACTCATCTGACCGCCTCCTCTAATGCTTTCTGGTATAAACCTTTCCGCACCACATGCGACAGCAGCATCTCCCTGGAAAAGATTTCGTTTGCTTCAGACTTTGCCTCAAGCCATTAACTGACAAACTGGCAGCTAACTACTGTTAACAAATGATTTCCTAGAGATTACTGTTTAAGTAAAAAAGGTTCCAAGATAAATAGACTCATTCTGCATGACAAGGAATTTGAATTATGCATCCAGGGGTTTGGTACATGTGTCCAAAAACGATGCCGTGCAATCCTGGAGGTTGTTCTCATCAGCATGTTACAAGTGGGGAAATAAGAAATGACATTTTGTCCTCGGTTTAATAGCACTGATTTGTGTGGCATGTGTATTTGAGACGTGTTGGACCATCCAGTGGTCTTTCCCACTAATGCCACTCCATGAAACTACCATTCAGGCTGAGAAGGCAATTTGCTTTTAAAGCGAGAAAAGATGCCAATTGCCTCGAAGGAGCTGTGGTCTTGGGACCACCTGCAACTTGCTAAGACATGATGAAACTGCAATTTGTTTAATATCTTGAAGTAAATAGTCCATAGGCAGCACAGCTTACTTTTTTTGGCTAGTCCTTCTCTGATCACTTCTGAAACACCCCCTCTCGCAGCAGCCCGGGTTGGATTTGATGGGGTTTTTTCCAGTATCAATGTGGCTTTCATAGAATCCCAGACGGGTTTGGGTTGAAGGGGACCTTAAAGCTCACCCAGTTCCAACCCCCTGCCAAGGGCAGGGGCACCTTCCACCAGGCCAGGTTTCCCTGCAGTGCTCTCCAAACAGCGCTTACACACAAAATGATAAAGCTCCAAAACGCTCCCGAGGGAAACTGAGTCACGGCAAAACAAGCTCCTGTGGGACTGGGAGCAGGAGCCGGGATAAAACCGCGCTTCCTCCGCCGCAGCCCTGCACGGCAGTTACAAGACTATCCGGTTCCTCTGCTATAAAACTTGGTACCATGCCTCGCTTCTTACCCGATTTTGAGAACATCCTGTGTTAACACATAAACAAGCGGTGCTGCTCGTGCCTGGGTATTTGGCTGTGGCCATGTGTCTGACACGGCACCTGGTGCTCTCCGGGAATCGCTCGGCTCCGCATCAACCCAACTCCCCGGGGAGCAGACAGCAGAGAGGCAGCTCCCACCCACAGCAAACACCAACGCTCCCGCCCGGAGCCAGGCATGGCACTGCTTTGAGAAGAGAATTTGGATGAAGAGAGATGCTTTGGGATACAGGAGCTGATCTTTCAGGCATTTATATGCAGATCCATGTACTAGATCAGTAGAAATATTATAATTTTAAAACATTATCTTTGGCCAAGTTTAAATCTACGCATGTAGTTATATGCTATTCCCAGTAAATGCCAATAACCAAGCAACTGGCACTGATAGATGAGGTAATTTTCTGTCCTCAAGTGTAGAAATGAGGGTTTTTCTACAACAACCCTTGTGTTCAAGTGCTGTCAGAAGCCCCAGTGAGCACACATTTGGTGTTTGTACCTGCTCCCAGCAGGAAAAGCAGAGTTCACCAGAACAGTAAAAACTCACATTGCCAGACATAACCCTGGTTTCAGCCCTCAAATTAATTATGGCAAACACAAAAGGGCTTAGGCATGACGGTAACTACAAGCCAGACACATTAAAAGCTTTTTAGCTGTTTCTAAAGACCAGTATCTGTTGCATTGTGCAGAGTATGGATGCCAACACAAGCCAAAATGACTTAGCACTTAGCTGGAAATCTGTCCTTACATCACTGCTGACTGCGTGTAGAAATGAAGGCACTTACTCTGTGAGGTTTAGATAAAATTACTGCCCTGTCAAGGTGTTCCCATGTCCCCTGGTCCAGCTGTTTTTAGGATGCTGTATTAACAACGACAAACACATTTCTGTCATGTCACTTTACAGTATTTGATCCTTCGAAGTCACTAACAGCCTGCAAGAACTCAAGTGATCCATCTGAAAACGTGAAGCCTGTTTCCATTGGAAAAGGAACAGACCTGGACGAGGGACAAGAGCTGCCCTTCAGTTAAAACAACGCAGAGAACAACTGTAAGTCTCACAGTAAATCACTCAGAGCTGCATTGCTTGAGGAGCTTGTGTCCTGCCCCAGCACAACCACAGCTCCATCTGATTTGAATGAAACTTCAGACTTCAGGATGTTCATGCCAGCTATTTAAGCAGCAATGTCATTTCTTCAGCACCCGATTACTGCATTCGCTACCGCCAAAGATTTTGCTCCAATTCCAAAAGCAAACTTATTTTGAGGAAATAGACTGTTTCCAATTGGCTTTTGAGGGACCACACACTTAAAACCCTGGCCAGGCTTAAACCTTCAGCCGTCCCTGTGTTTGAGGCTGTACAACGCCAGCACCCCCATCTGTACTTATGAAAGAAACACCCAAACTAGATCAGCATTGAAGATTCAAACATTCTTTACAGAAAACTATCCCTATAGTGATGATTTCAAACAAGTAACCAGCTAAACCCGAAACAACAGCAAGAAAATCAAACCTGATGAGCTCTTCAAAAAGATCTCGAGCGATATCAGTTGGCAGGACTCTGTTGTCTATCCCAGAGCTACGGCAGTTTATCCCAGCCAAAGCCCAAAGCCGGGAGGCTGCATCCTTTCATATTGCCAAACAAAAGCCAAGTTCTGATCGCTGGGATGAGGAAGAACTTCTTTTGTTGGGGATACATTGCTGCATAATTACTGCAGATTTCATTTACTTGCTTTTGAGTACTACAGCAGCTATAAAGGCCGAGTGGATGCGGCAGCTCCTCGTGCTACCTAAAGCTCTAGGTTTACATTTTGACAGTTATCCCTCCAAAATACCAGGGATGTGTGTGTCTATTGAAGGAAAAGAAAGTATTTCCATGGACAGGAGACAGGGCGATACAACTGATCCTGTCAAACTGATGGCAAGGAAAGAGTTTCATGTAAAATTAAACAAAATAAACACGATTTACCCATTTCCTCAATAAAATCCGAGTTAGAAACGTGGGGATAAGATCCAAAAGGAACACCCCTGAGTAAGGGACTATTCCTGGGAGCAGAACGTGGAAAATTCCATAAAGCACGAATGTTGCTAAGAATACTCGAAAGTCAAAGCGTTCTGTGGGTGTGCATGCACAGAGATGTCAACACAACTATTTCATGATCACCGAAATTGCTACTAGCCTGCATCCTCTCCGAGTGGCTATTTTTAGGACCCGGCCTTTCATGTGGTATAATGATGTGGATTTTACAAGAGCATTTATAATGTGTTTCATATGGTGCAGAGTCCTGGAGAAATCGCTTTCTATCAGGAAAAGTTAAACAAAAAGGTTTGGGTGGGTTTGTTCCTTTAGTATTTCTTTTCTATTATTGCTTTGGATTTGGGGTTCATGTGCAGATGTGAATTGTGACAGCACTCGGTATCCCAAAGGAACACTCAGCACAGAGACACGCGATCCCCCAAAACCTCACCTGGATTTCTGACTGCACACGTCCCTTTGGACAGTTGGATTTCAAAGCTGGCAATGCCCCACTCTAAGCTACAGCAGGAAGCCAAAGCTCAAAGGCCAAACCCCGACCTCGGCTATGCTGGAGTCAGGGCTTGTGCGCTGCCTCCCACATTAGTTGCCCTTTCTTCTTTCAGGGCAGAGTCACACAAAGCAGGGTCTGTGGGTGATGGTGACTCCTCCTCGCTATCTCTGCTTCCACACCAGTAACTCCAGGCAGCAGCATGTAACAAGACCCAACTCATCAGCCTCTCCACGCTAACAACAACAATTTTTCATGTGGTAGATCTTAGGATGGTTTATTTCCTAAACATGAAAGCAATCTCCGCAGTGCCATCTCCTCAGTGTTGGAATAAAAATTCCCCATTCCTGAGCCTTCCTCAGCATTTTGCTGGGAATAGCGTCTCCTCAGCCCTCCTTCCACAGCGTGTTTATCATTGCAATCCCCTCGTGCTGAGTCAAGCACACTTCTATGATCTTGGGCTTTCACATTTTACTTGTGTGTTAAGTCCCATCAGAGGAGAACCTCTGTTTACACTCTGCTGTGCTATTCCTCGGAGCAAACCGCAGCAGAAAACAAATTCAATATAGAGCAGACAAGTTGAATCACTTAAAAAAGGAGCTTTTTTTTTGGTCAGTCCATGATTACTGCATAGCTCTTCAAGGCAGACGTGTACTTTGTATATTATAGTCCCAGATTCTCAATGGAACAAAGGAGATATTGTTGAGACAGTTTTTTGCCTATCATTTAATCAAATGTAAAGTTGTTATAACCGGAGGGGAAAAGTGCTCCAGATTCTAGGATCCAGCTTTACTTCGGTTTCAAAAACTTACCACAGCATTGTTGAGTTTATTGTTTTCTTTAACAAAATACTAATTTTGGGACCCCATGAAACACAATGAACCAGATTCCTTTCCTTGCAGCTGAGCTCTCTTTAGCACAGAAACGGTGGCCGCGAGAGGAGCAGTGGTTTAAAGCCACTTTGGCGACCTCTTGCCCAGCACCTCCAGCCAGCAGGATGCTCTGGGTGGGTACCATTAACTCTGCCACGTTTTGCCAACCCTCCTCATCCTCAGTACTGACCAACTGTCTCACTTTCTCCGTGAAACCACTTCAGAGAGGCAGTGGTGGTGAAATAGTCCCTCCTGACTTTGGGAATGGTCATAAATTATAAAGACCTAAAGGAAAAAAATCAGAGAAAGCCCAGAGAAACCAGAGAAAGCCTGCACAGCACAGAGCAGGGATAAACTGCTCCATAAGGAGCTGAAGGCGAGAGCTCTATGTCCAAGATCACTGGGAGGTGGCCAAGAAAAGGATCCTGCTGTAACCAAGGCTCAGAAGCACATGATGTTGCAATCACTTCCTTTAAGACATGAAGTAGGTGGGTTTGTGAGCCAGCAGCATGTGCTGAATGGGCCATCCCGAGGCGAGAATGAAGACCTGATACTCACAGAGGGTTTGGCGCAGGCTTTGCAGATTCCCGGGACATCTCTGCATCCACACCATGAAACACTCACCCTGCCTGGGGCCTGGAGGGAGCTGTGCCCTCCCGGACAGACCGCTGGACAAGCCAGCAGACAGAACAGGCATTCGGGCTTTACTGATTCAGCTGGATTAAAACTGGAAACTCGGAAATGAACAGCTCTGTATCCTGTTACCAATCCTCTGAGTCACCCATCCTCCTACCAAACCTTTGTTTCATCCTCCAGACACACCGACTAACGAGCAAGTATCATGTTATAGAGAGATTTGGAAGAATAGCACAAGTGAACCTGTGGCGGGGGGGGAACTCTCAGGTTCCAGCTTGGCACGACCTGGGATTTGGTCAGGCTGAGTTTTCCCTGCTGCAGTGGCTCTGCAAAGAGCTCAGGAAGCAACTGGTATGTCCTCTCCTATTTCTGTGCCCTCCACCCACCACTGGTAAATGATGAGGTAAGAGCATATATACATCAGGCTGGGAGAGATGCTGATGTAAGCCATCTGCTGGCACCCAGCACAGCGAGCTGGAGCAGCAAAGGCATGGGGAACCAAGGAAGTGCACAGCAAAGGGCAGGAGAGGCGCTACGTGATGGCGTGGACAGCCCAAAGCCTCGGAGGGGTGGGATGGAGAGAAGCTCCCACGGCGGCAATAGCCTCTAGTCCCTCTTCAAATCAGTGCAACAGACAAGAGGAGACAATCCTTAAGGATTTCTTGAGGGATTTGTGACTCAAACATGGTGCAGGAGATTGTAGTAACTGAACGGCAGCACGTGCAAACCCACCCTGTCCAGCACAGCCTCCTGTGAGCACACACGAGGGCCTTCCTTCACCTTCCTTACAGTGAATTAGTGAGGGGCTCAAAGGCCAACATGTACGAAACAAGGACTAAATTCAGTCTTGCTGAATCACAACCCAGAGAAGCTGTGGCTGCCCCGTCCCTGGCAGTGTCCAAGGCCAGGTTGGACACAGGGGCTTGGAGCAACCTGCTCTAGTGGAAGGTGTCCCTGCCTGTGGCAGGGGATTGGGACTGGAGGAGCTTTAAGGTCCCTTCCAACACAAGCCAGGCTGTGATGTGAAATTAATGGCAAGCTGTGGATGTTTGCCCCTAACCGCTGAGTTTCTCAGCACTTGACTGTGCTCTACAAATAACCATCATGTCATGTACATGCAGACACACACAGTCTGGACCAGCCTGCAATCTGAGGCGTGCACTTCACACCACCCGTATCCTGAAAACCTGCTTCACTTGCAGATCACGCTACAGATAGAGAGGGATTCAGCCCGTGATTAGGATCTGGCCTTTCACAGATGATCTGTGAGAGGAGTCAAGAAAGCCATCTCCACAGAGCCTGCAATGCGTGTTTAGTCACAGGAACACGCGTGGTTACTTGAACGGGTACCTTGGAACAGCAAATGCCAGCACTCTCTTCTGGTTAAAGCACATGCCATGTGCTGCTCAGCCCCAAATCGCTTTGTACTTCCCAGTTACAATTTCAAACATATTAATGATTAACACGGAGGAGCTTTGGGAGCTTGGGTTGATGTGAGGGTTTAGCTTTTCCCTCCAAATTCTCAACTGGTTGAGCTAATAACGCTTCACAAACAGCAACAGTTGGAAGCTTGCAGGAACGGTGCCTTTACCATACACATCTCATAGCAACTCCCCACTGACAAAGCATCCCATGCCTGGGAAGCCAGTTCCAGGGTAGCCTGGGAGGGAATCCCAGTGGGAGAGCAGATATTGTTGAACTGCCTGGATCACATGCACGCTCATTCACATGCACGGATTTACATAAAACTTGCTTTTTGTTTCCCTGTGACATTTTTCTTTCTCTTTTTTGCCTTCCCAACCATTTTAAAAATAAGGTTATGTTAGACCACACACAGGCAGTGCTGTATCATGTCACTGCTTCTTAAGCAGAACTCTCTAATTTATTTCAAAGGGAAGTTCTGCTTCAAAATTGAGGGTGTGATATGAACTCAGAAATTAACACAAGAATTTTCCTTGGGGGGGAAGCAAGGCTGAATCAGACATGCAATAAATGACCTGGGAAGCCCTGTGCTGTGGTACATCCCCCTATCCAACATCATGCTTTAATAGAAAAAAGTTATTTTCACCATTACCCTATTTCAAGCTAGGTAGAAGAGCTGGAATTAGTGGATTCACTCTGGTCAGGAGGGAACAAGTTACTCAGCTGTGTGTCTCCAAGGACATCCATCAGCAGGCACCACGTTCCTAATGCTTTCTGCTGGGAATATAACAATCTGTGGGGCAGAGCACTGCCCCAGTGGGTCCCATAGCACAAGCCCTGTGCCAGCGAACCTGGCTGGGATGCTGCAGGCACTGCTGGGAATGTGCAGAGCTACCGTTTGCTTGCAGCTGCCCTCCCTCCATGCACCACATCTAGAGAGGGATGCAGCAGCCCTCTCACGCACAGCAGCAAATCCCCATCCCACGGCGGCTCTGAGGAGTTTTCCCACTGGTTTCAACAGCATCCGACCTCAACACAGGAAAAAGCACCACTAAACCATTGCCCTGACAGTGTAAGCCGGGACGGAGAGACAGAGCTCCGCACAGCAGCAGCTGAGCTGCAGATTTCCTTCCACCAACTGCTGAGGGGGCAACAGCCTCCTCCTGCAAAGGGATGGAGCAGCACAAGTCGCCACATCCCAGGGCTCAGCTGCTTCTGGCCAGGGAAGGGCAGCAGGAGCATTTCAGCTCCGTGCTTTTTGACCTCACGTTAGACATTTGGGACCTGTGGCCCCAGGCCAGCAGTAAGCGCACTTTCATCCTGCCCTGCCCAAGGGGACATTTCAAACCCTCTGAACAGGAACCAAGCTCAAGGAGCCCGCTGGACCACAGGGACGAGGCTCTGAACACTGGCACGATTTGCTAGGCCTGCAGTCTCATTCAGGGACTTGAGATGTGCAGAGCTTGGGAAGGTACCACCACCCTTCTGCTGCTGCACGAGCTCTGGTTAGACAACTTCATAATTAAGAAAATGAGGTAGTGTCTGTTTTCCAAAGAAACTGAGGCTCTTGGATCTCTGTTTCTCACAGAGACACGAAGTCCAGTGCCTCAGCTTTACATATAGAACCTCTGAATTCTGCCTGCACACACCTCACACAACAGAAGTGCACAGAAGGTGTGAAATGCTCTCCCGGGAGCTCTGGAGTGCGAGAGCTTGTGCCCTACATACAGGGCAGCATGGCTCATTCCCCTCTTTTATAAGCCTATTTACAAAAGGAACTTAAAGGAACTTATAAGTGCTCCTTCTACCATTTAACTACCACATGGTACAAGATATAACAATGTTCAGAAAACCCCCTCGGGTCTAAACTCAATTATATAACTGTAGCAAGAAAAATATTTTAATCTGATCAAAGTGTTAACATGTTTGACCATGTCTGACCTCTAATGTTTGTAACCACCTAAAAGGCTGATGTTCTTACTAAGGATGTACCTTAATTTGATTTAAAGTCATTTGTACTATTTAAAAAAGGATATAGTTTTATGATTTTTTATTTCAGTTAGAAAAACAGTTCCTCGGCTTGTCAGTATTCTTGGGAAGTTTCTTGCAGATTTTTAACTGGTAAATCCTATATATTTCACTTGAGGAAAAGCTGGGCTTTGCAAGGTAGGAGAGCCGAAGCAGAGCCACAAACCACCACACATGCGAGACCGGAGCGACGGGTGAGAAACGGTTCTCCCGGTGCCTTGCAAAAGTCTGAGGTTTCAGATGCATGCACAGGCTCCTTCTTCACCCCCAGCCCTCCCTTCTCCCTCTGACAGCTCCACTGCCAGGCCAGGCTACTTGTGCCTGCTCCAACAGCATCGCTCCAGCTGAATAACCCCAAACTCAGTGCAAAGGGAGCCACTGAGCCCAATGCCCAGGATCTGCCCGCTGCAGGGTGGCTCCTGCCACATCCTGCTGCTTGCTGGGGACATCGGCTGCGCTGGGCCTTGCTGCTGCTGTCAGGTACCCAGACATACCCAGTGCACCACTCCAGAGCGAGATCATACACTCACAGCCTGGTTTGGGTTGGAAGGGACCTTAAAGCTCATCCAGTTCCAACCCCCTGCCACGGGCAGGAACACCTTCCACTAGAGCAGGTTGCTCCAAGCCCCTGTGTCCAACCTGGCCTTGAACACTGCCAGGGATGGGGCAGCCACAGCTTCTCTGGGCACCCTGTGCCAGCGCCTCAGCACCCTCACAGGGAAGAGCTTCTGCCTCAGAGCTCATCTCAATCTCCCCTCTGGCAGGATAAAGCCATTCCCCCTTGTCCTGTCCCTGCATCCCTTGTCCAAAGCCCCTCTCCAGGTTTCCTGGAGCCCCTTTAGGCACTGGAGCTGCTCTAAGGTCTCCCCTTCAGGAGCCTCCTCTTCTCCAGGCTGCCCCAGCCCAGCTCTCTCAGCCTGGCTCCAGAGCAGAGCTGCTCCAGCCCTCGCAGCATCTCTGTGGCCTCCTCTGGACTCGCTCCAGCAGCTCCATGTCCCTCTTGTGCTGGGTGCCCCAGAGCTGGACACAGGACTACAGGGGGGGCGTCTCACAGCACATAAATAATACAAGGGAGCGTGTTTTGGTAAAAGAGACAATTTTGGCTGGGGCGATGTGAGGAGCCCAGCAGGATGCTGGGGTGAGCAGAGGAACACTTAGCGGGCTATAACCACCTCGAGGGAAGCAAAACAAAAGTGATGCTGCTGAGAAAATAAGAAAGAAAAAAAGAGGAAAGCAGCGTGCTGGTAACACTGGCAGCAACACACCCACCCAGGCTGGCTCCAGCACCACTCACAGCACCCGGCCAGGGTCTGGAGGGAGCCCACAGAGCAGCACTGTGGTTTTACAGTGAGTCGCAGAGCGGGGTCCAACCCGCAGCCTCGGCGCCGGCCGCCCTCCGTCTACAGTCGTGTATTCTGTTTTTCAATCAGGTAAATGTAAAGCCCTGACAGTTTGCCAAAGTACTCCTGGGTTAATTCATTTAATTTTTAGTTTTGGAAGGTTCTGAGATTAGTCCTGGCTGCAAACAGCCGTTTCCAGGAAGCATCATTAACCAAAATACAATCTCCACTATCAAGCGCACGCACGAGAATGGTAACGCCATTCACTCACACAACCCTCCTCTGCGACTCTGCTTGTGCTAAAGTGTTAATTAAACACACTTCTATGGATGGTGAAGTATCTGCAATCTTCGGTCACAAATCTGACCTCCTCAATTATCGGAAGCAGCCACCAGATTACAGCCCACACTTCATATAATATACTCAGTAGCAATAAATCTATATGAGAGCAATACACAATTTACTGTGATAACCTTTGCAGAGTCAATATAAATACAAGACAAAATTGCCCAGCTATTCCAATATTGGAATAGCTATTTTACCAAGTCAAAAACCACAAGACCAGCCTTTATCTGAGAAAGAATCTTCCCATGTCTGTTAGGTTGTGAGTTAAAAGTCTGTTAAATCAAATCAGTTTCTTAAGGCATGCAACAAACCACCGCAGGATCAGAACAGGCCTCAGTGAAGCTGGCTGGGGCAGGGGATGATTCCCGTGGCTCCCAAGAGGACAGGACCATTCCCTCTCTGCTACTTCATTTCCCCGCTTTGAGTTCTGCACAGTCTATTTATTCCTGTCTGTTGCTCCGACAGGAACCATTTGGGGTTTTACTACATTATCAAGGGGAAAAGCGATTCACAAACCACAATCTACTTTTCAGCCTAATTGCTAATAAATAGACTATTGCACTTCGTGGCCCATCTAGTAAGGGTTTAAGATTAAAAGAAATATTCCACTACAAGAGTTTCTGGGCTAATATAACTCTGAACTTACCCAGATTCTACACTAGGGAGCAAAATAAATACGTTTAAATAAGACAAATTTAATAGAATTAAAAATTTATCTGGAAGAGAGCAGCTTAATATTTTAGGAGGGTGAGGGGGATACCTGGTACCTGGATGAAGGGACACAAGGTGGGAAGCAACAGAAGAAATGCTTATTTGGATTACAACAACGTACACTGGCCCTGCCTTGCAAACACATCTTTTCTTGCTGCAAACTGAAGGAAGACTTCAAAATTTCGGGACAGAGCCTCAAAACCCACTTCAGCAAAGCTCCAACAGTCTCCAGGCAGGGAAATCGGTGCCCCCAAGAAGGGCTCTGCTGGGGTAGGGGCAGGCTCATGGAGGGACCCATCTCCTGCCACCCAGGCCAGCAGCATCGACCCGCAGGGCACAGCAGTGATTCCCACAAACAATATTTCACCTCGCTTTAACTTGAGTTCCATACGCCACAATCCAGCACTTTTTCATAGCGCCAGTTTGACATCCTACCCCTCTAGCCAACAAATGACTGAAGTTAAGCACAATATTAGACATTCTTTTAAAACTTATGCCTTTAAAGGTGAAAAACTAAACCCGAAATAAGCCAAACGATCTGTTTGATCGGGCTGTTCTCATTTACTGACTGCAAACAGAATAATGCCTGAAATGAATGCAGCAATGCCGGCTCCTCAGGAGCAACACGAGCACCAACTGACTGCTGCAATGTCGTGACATGATTTTCTGGAGTTCTGATAGAGATGGCGATGGGAAAAGACAGCTTTTGTAGAGAAGCCTTTAGTTCGATTATTCAGACAGCAAAACTTATAAACATGAGAATATACAGAGTTACTAAAGCTGATTTGACCCAAGAGGGAAAAAACTTTACAGGAGGAAGACGGGAATAGTCCTCCAGCAGCATGAAGCCTTTTCCTAAAAACCTCTATTGCCATTTTAGAAGCACAAGATCCACTCTCTGGAGCATCACCCACAACAGAGCCCTAACCAAAGGCAGGCCAAACCCTGGCCATTTTACAAGCAGACACGTCAAACTGAAGTTGAGCTGCGGGACACATCCCTGAACACAAACACCAGAAGCTGCTCGCCTCCAAAGCCAGTGACCCAGAAAAAGGAAGGGGCATTCTTACATCAGATATTAGGATTTGATTGCTGGAAGAGTAAAGGCGAACCTAGAGCATGGGGAGACTGGAAAAGAAGCTCCTCCAGCAAATTCGGAGCGAGGCAGGCGCTTGCTGCCGAGCATCTCTGCCCCTTCCCATTCCGCCTCCCATTTGGACAGAGCAGTGCCCAGGCGTTTTAGGAACCAGGCTGCAATTTGTCAGGAAAAAAGCACGTGTGGTTGCCTGCGCGATAACTGCAACACTTCAGCAGCGTGAGAGAGGCCGCAAAACTTCTCCATAAGGAGAGGACGAACTCACCAGAGGTGACATGGATCCATTTGGCAGATAAGGATCTGAGAGCATGAGGAAGGGGTAGCCAGAGTACGCGGATCCTTTATACATCCCTGGGTCCTGATGCTTCATACCTGTTAAAATCAAAGTTCCCCATCAAGATTCGCTTTACAACAGGTGATTCCTCTGCATGTCAGGGCCCACCACAGAGGTTACAGAGCATTTTGGGGCGTCTTTTTGCCCTGTATCCCTTGGAAAGGGTGTTTGTGGAGTGCCGAGGTCCCATGGGGGTGCATTGGGAAGCCTCGTTGCCACAGGAGCAGCATTCCCAGGAGGGCTGTGGTGGCCAGGCCGGCATGGTGGTGGTGAAGTTGGGGACCGGGTACGGGAATTCACCCACCCTGGGGATGGCGAGCGCTTGGCTGTGGGGGACACACACACACACACACAGAGGGAAGGGGGATCACTGCGACTAACCATCATCCATGTGGTCGGGCAGCTTCTCCTGGTAAACCCTCTGCGGATCCTGCACCCTCCTGACGGCCTGCACGGGGAGGAGAGACACAGACGGGCATTGCGGGGCGGCGGGCGGGCGGGGGGCGCGCAGGGCGGGAGCGCAAGGCGGAGCGGCGGGGTGTGTGTGTTGGGGGGGGGCCCGGTTTACCTCAGGGTCGGCGGCGGCGGCGGCCGGGCTGCCGGTTCCCTCCGACTCGTTCACCAGCGAGGACTTGAGGTCGGCCAAGTCGCGCTCCGTGAAGGCGTTCTCGGGGATCTTCTCCTCCTGCTCGCCCTCGTCCTTGAAGGCCAGCATCTCGTCCGTGGCCCCCAGGTCGTCCCCGCCGCCGCTGCCCAGCTGCGGCATTTTCCTCCCGCCGCTCCCTCACGGGCCGCGCAGCAACTTTCCCGGTAAGTATTGTTCTCCGCCGCCCGATCGAGCCCTTCGTAATTATGAGGTGTTTTTTTTTCCTGCTCCCTCACTCTCTTTTTTCCCTCCTCTTAAAAAAAAAAAAAAAAAAACCAAAAAAATCGCTCTCTTCAAATTTTTCTTTATAAAGTTTTTTTTTCCTCCTTTCCAACTTTTAAACTTTTTTCCCCCCCTTTAATTTCCCCCTTTCCAATTCTCTTCTAAAGCCTTTCTTTACAAAAATAACATAACACTATGGTTGTTTTTCCTTCTTAAAGCTTCCCCCCCCCTCTCCTTCCTTTCCCTCCCTCCCCGGCGGCCCGCGGGGGCTCGGCAGGCTGCGGGCGGGCGTCGCGGGATGCCGGGCTGGGCTGGACCGGACCGGCCCCCCCCCCTTTCTCCGTGCCGCCGCCACCGCCGCCGAACCCCCCCCCCCCGCCGCCGCCGCCGCCGCCGCCCCGGCCCCTCCGAGCCCCGGAAAGTTGCGCTGTGAGCAGCGGGCGCCGGCGGCACCGGAGGCGCGGAGCGGCCGGTGGCTGTGTGCGAGCGCGGCGGCGCGGCGGGCGAGGGCTGCCGGCATCAAAGCGGCCGCCGGGTGATTGGCAGCGGCGGGGAGGGGCCAGGGGCGGGCGCACACACACACACACACACACGCACACACACACATGAACACACACATGCACACACGGTCCTGGAGTGCTTGTCTTAAAGGGACCGGCAGCCCGCCCCAGCGCGGAGAGCCCCCTCTGGTGTGGATCCGCGGGTGGGGGGGTGATTGGGGGTGGCCCTGTGGTGGCCTGAAATGGGGGCTCTGTGCAGCCCCCAGCTACGGGCATACACCTGTATGCACACATCTGCACACGCACCTGTGGCCACACATGTACACACACATCTGTGCACACACACACATCTGTGTGGACACATCTGCACACACACCTGTGGCCACACGTGTACGCACACATCTGTGTGGACACACACATCTGTGTGGGCACATCTGCACACACACCTGTGGCCACATGTGTACACACACGTCTGCTTCCACATCTGTGCACACACTCATCTGAACGCACCCCATACACATCTGCACATGTGTATGTGTTTGCACACACACGGCTGCATGCGTGCATCTTCACGCGTGTCCGTGCATAGCTCTGAGTGCACATGGTCTGTACATGTGTATCAGCACACAACATCGGTGCAGCCCCACACATGTCTCTACAGGTGTCTGTGTGCCCATCTGCACACATATCTGTACACACAGATCAGTGCGCACAGCTACACATCTGGCACACGTGAGCACTTAGCTACACACAGCAGTGGGATCCACACATAGCCCAGAACTCATCAGCGTTCTGATGAGCACACACCTGCACACAGCAGCACACAGCAGCACATCTGCACACACAAACACATCTGCACACACAAACACATCTGGATGCTCACATTTGCCCACGAATCTACAAGCACAGATGGGCAGCACTAAAACAGCTAAACACAGAGGACAAGAAAACTGTACATGAAGCTGCAGATACACGTCAGCACGTATATGTGTGCACACACAGATACACATCAGCACACATATGTGTGCACACACTGAGACACATCAGGACATGTGCGTTTGTACAGAGATCACCACATACATGCATGCACATACAGACACACATCAACACATAATATGTGTGTGTACACAGACACATACAAACGTATATGCGTGCACACACTTAGACACATCAGGACATGTATGTGTGCAAAGACACACATCAACACACATGCTTGCACAAACAGACATGCATCAGGACATGTATGTGTGCACACAGACACACATCAACATGTATATGTGCACACACTGGAACACTTTGGGATATGTAAGAGTGCACACATGGACACACATCAGCACATATATGTGTGCACACATAGACACACATCAACACATACATGTGTGCACACACTGAGACACATCAGGTCATGTCAGTGTGCACGCAGACACAGATCAACACATGTGTGTGCACGGAGGCACACACCAGGACATGTATATGTGCGCAGACAGACACATCAGCACATACATGTGTACACACACACGTGTGCACGCAAGGATGGCGTCTTGGCGGTGGGTGCTCCCAGCACAAGTGGGTGCCCATGTCCGTGCGGCGTGGCCGCAGCACACACCAGGCCCAGGGCGATGCCACCATCCCTCATCCTGGCCCCTTCCCAGCAGCTGGACTGCCGAAAATGATGAGTTTTCCTGAGTGGCCCCGCGGGTCAGGAAACACAAATTACCCTCCTCGCAGCCCGCTCCGAGGACACGAGACACTTCTCTGTCGGCGTCGGAGGGATTTTTAAGCAGTTCCCATGGAAAAGGAAACTCCCCATCTCTTGTGATCACACACGACAGGTCCTGTGCATGTCTCCGGTAGCTTAAAACAACACCCTGATATTTATTTTCCTTAATTAAGATTGCATAAGATAGCCCTGGGTCCTGGAGACTGCTGCACAGACTGTAATGACGCCATGTAAATTGGGTTTTATGACCCAATATACTCCATATTGTCACATTCAGCCCTTGAATAGGAAGCTAAAAATCTCGGTCCCTATTTTTCTTGTTAATTAGGGTATTATTACTGGGGATATAATCTCATTACTTTTTGGGGAGGAGAAGAACGAGTTGGAGCCACTTTGAAAAGTCCTGAATGTATTTAAATGAAGCGAAATCCGTCTTTCTGCTAATTGCTGATTTTGCATGACACAGAATTCTTGGGCTGATTCGGGGGCCGGGTTTACGCTGGGCGAAGGGAGAGGGAAAAGATGCTCTTTGCTTTTTTCCTGCTCGGCTCTCCCATCCAGATGAGTGAGCGCTGCCCCATAGGAAACTCCGTCTGCAAATTTCCATTCTTTTAAACATCACAAAAATCAAATAAGCTGCAGCCACTTTGAGTAATAATCATTTGAATGAAATATTTGCTACTTTAAGATTTTTTTTTCCCCCTCTCTTCTTTCAGATGATCCTCTTGTTTTGCATGTGAAAAAAATCGTCTGAGATTTACAGCCCTCCCAAATGGAGATAAAGCCTTGGCAATGAGTTGGAAACCTGTTGTAATCTGTGATCCAGGAAACAAAGAGCCTCATTAATGCAGAGACTTTGGTGAGCCTTTGATGTTAGCTAGCATAGCATTCACTCTCAGTTCCATTTGCATTTAAACATTCATAAAAACATCATCTCTGCTTCCTTTGCCTTAAGCAATTTAAGAGTAAAGTATAGCTTCTATTTAAAGAAACCCACTGTGGTGAGGCTTAGAATACAAATATCACATAATCTTCCAGCAGAGCAAATATTTTATCCTACATTTCTGGTGGGCACATTTAATAATATTACATTTAAGACCCGAAATAAAAGATCCATCTTATTTTCATTAACCTAACACCACATATTCGAGTGAAAAGGGAAAAGGGGGCCCTGTTAATTCTAAATATACTGCATACCAATTTGTGGAAGTAAGAGAATCCAGAGGATTCTACATTATTCACAAGAGCTGAGTTCTGGCAATGTGGATGCCTACAGCAAGGTGCCTAAATCCATATTTAGGCACAAGACAGTGGGAATCTTGAACAAGGTTCAGGGTTTATATATACATACATATATGTATATATAGTTTTCTGAACTGCAGAATCTTCATCCTGGCTTTAGGATGGAGTAAAAACAGATTTTAAAATATTTTTAACAAACAAGTATAAAAGTAAAATACTAAAAAAATCAGAATAAGCCTAATGTGGAGGTTTTCTATCAAGAGACGACACTGTTGCTCTCAGACAGCATCCTGAGGGAATGGCAGCATGGAAGGAATTTGGGGCATCACTCACAAAACAAAGGCCTGTTTATCTTATTACATTCAAAAGCGTTATTCACCAACCCACCTAGGAGCAGCGGGACACTGCTGAAGATACTGGAGTCGGCTTGACTTGATGTGTGGAAATACTCCCCTCGTGTTGTCCACGTTCACTGTACCATTAAAACAAGAGAGGGGGCAGAAGCTGACCCCCTGTGGCATCGGGAGCTCGTTCTGTGTTCCCTCTTAGAGCAAATAGCAGGAGATGTTGCTGCGTGGCGCGGCGAGTCGGTGCAGCCAGGCTGATGTTTTAAGCATTATAAGCAAGTTTCCTATATGATGAATATCCAAAATTAAAAACTGAAATGGAAAACACTTAAAACCAACTTTACCTTGGATAAAATATTTCTGGAGCTGGATCAAAGTAAAAGCAAAAGCCTGGCTTACTTGTCAGATCATATCGGCACTGAACTTCAAGGTTTGATTTGTATTATTTACATGGAAAAGGTCCCAAGAAACCAATTTGGCACCGAGTATCTTCATTACGTTTTTTCGCTTGTATGGGTGATTAAATCAATCCCGGGTTCCTGGTTTAATTTTTTCGGAGAGGTGCAGCCATGTGTGAATTGAGGCACTTTTCTGATGTCATCTTTGTGCTTCACACATACTTTTTTCCCCTCCTTTTTTTGGGGGGAAGGAGGCTTTCAAAGCAGCGTGTTTGTTCCACTGTTAGAGTTTCTAACTGGCCTTCCAGTAACTGCTCAGAATTAAAGGTGTGCAATGACTTTTTAGAACATTTTAACCGTAGCAGCTGCAGATAACAGTAAACCAGATTAAATTATAACCAAGTCTGCCTGTCAATCCCTCTGTTCCTCATCCTGCAGTTATCAACCTGTTCTCTGAGGGCTGTGTGTGAAACTCAGCACATGCATTTCTGTAGCGCGCTACGCACAGCGGCATTATGTGGCTTCACCAAACATGTTCTATTAAGTGAAGCCTCTCCTTTAAAGTCAATGTGAACATTGCTGCTGACTTCTCCTGGGTTAAGGTTTCCCCTTCTCCTCTTTTAAAGGGACTTCAGACTGAAGCACTTGGATTTAGGGGGTTTTTTTCCTCATTTTTTTGTTCATTTAATAGAATCACTTTGGAGTAGCTCCCTCTTACTCTCTTTGGACACATTTTATCCTCTCATTTAATGTAGGTAAGGGACACAACTTCCCCTGGCAGGTTGAACATCCTGCATCTGCCTTCCTGTTTCACTGTATTGGCAGCAAATATGTTTCCCTGATACGCATACACAAACCAAAGTATGCTTTAGTTTAAAACCAGAGTTATTTTTGTAGCCAGTTAATCGATTCTCTACTAACAGAGGCACCTTCTAAATATTTACCCTTCTTTTGGAGAAGAACGTTTGCAGATCATCCCAGAAGGATGGTTTGATTGATAGATTGGCAGCGCAAATGTTTCAGATGAGATGGAAGAAAACCCCTGTGCGGGGTTCCAGCTGGGAGCAGGAGCTCCTGGAGGATAGGCTGGTACCAGCTGAACTAATCCTGGCAAGTGACCAGAGTAAATCAGGCCACTGAACGCTCTGTTTTGCCCAAAGGGGTTTACACTGGTGTAATTACCTCAGCATAGTCATAGCAGGAACATTTCCTTAGTCTAGACAAGCTCTAATAGGTAAAATAGATCTATCGTTTGCAACTGAAACATCTCGACCCAGCTAAGGCAAGGGCAAAGCCTCGCGTTGTTCTTCCCGCTCTGCCTTTCCTTCCCTCGCCTGGGCTGGGCACAGCAGGATTTTGTGTTGGTTTGGGGCATCCTCCAGGTTTGTTGGTCTGTGACAGCAAAAAGGCTCCAGCAGCTGCTCAGCCATTTCCCTACCTGATTCACTCTGCCCATCCTAATCTCACATGATTTTCAGTGTTTCTTTGACTCTGCGCACTGATCTAAATGTCCTTAAAGGATTCACTAGCAGCTGCCAAAAGATAGCTTTTAAAATACCAACAGAAAATTGCCTCCTTGTCATTGCAATATTTAGGTTGTTTTCAAATGCCTACATGCTTTTCTGGAAACGTTTCCAGCTGTTGGGACTTTCTTCCCCCTTGGGAGGCAAGTAGCGAAGGCACCGCAGCCTGCTGACAGGGGCCAGCATCCTGCTTTCTCCAGGAAAAGAGGATAATCTCTCTCCAAAGACTTCTTCAGATGTCAAAAGCCATAGTGTGAAATCCATTTTGGAGACTGTGATCTTTGGATAACTCCCTGCACGTACAGCCCAACATGGCACAAGCTGTTGTCAAATCCCCCAGTGCAGATTTTGGGTCTTGCTTTGTCTAGAAGATCCCCTCTGTTTCCATTTTGCCAGGCTGTAAGACTGTCTCTGCAGGCAATTTCCACTTAACAAGTCTTTTCTTTGTTCCTGATACAAACAACACTTCAGATTATTAAAGGACTTTAAAAGACTCATCTATTTTTCACTCGATGTGTTTCATTCACCTCTTGCCGTTGGACCTGGACCAAGCAACTGGCATCGTGTTTAATATTTCTTACTCCTTTCCCTGTCAGGTTCTCAGGCGCTCGCCTGATGCTGAAAGATCTGAGTTTCCAACAGGAAGGAGCATGTTTATTTGTTTACAAAAACACTTTTCCAGGGCTGCATCCTGTGGTCATACAACCATCCAAGTAGTCCCTGCTCCGATGAGTCATGCCTCTAAATTAAAAGGACCCATGAAAATGGATTTGCAGAATCACACTCATTGCTTCCACAACCGTTTTTCCATCAATCACAGGGAAAAGTATGTTGATTTTCATGTCCATAAAAGCTTATTTTTACCAAACCAAAGGACTGGGTTCCTTTTTTCTCTGGCAGTGTCCTCTGCATTTTAACCAAATTCTTACAAGCCAACAGAAGCAGCCCCTTGCTGTGCATTTGGTACAATTCACATGGAGTACACTTTGTCCTGGGATTCCTGTTTGTACATCGCATGGAACAAAGTACAGAAGAAATCCAAATATTGTTCTTTTAGCCCCGGCTCTGCTCAGACTTGTTATCCAGGCCACGCCGAGCCTGGTTAAGAGGTTATTATCCAGGCACAGCTTCCAACTGCTTCTTCCCTTCTTGTCCATCTCCCACCAAAGGTGACTGTGCTCCATCAGATGGGGCAGTGTAATTTCACACACAGGCACTCCCCAACCTGCTTCTGTCCAAACGAGCCCCTGCCTAAAAGACAGTTAAAAGGGCACTAAAAGAATAATTTCCAAAAACTTGGGTTAGACAGACCTGAATGAGGATCATTGCTGGAAATGGGGCTGGATGGCAGCAGTGAACTGCTGAACCGAGGGCAGACACTGAAACTGGTTTTAGTTGTGAGCGGGGACATCTGACTGGAGAACTGCTCTCTGGATGCTCAAGAGGGCAATGAAAGGAACAAGACCCAAACTAGAGGCTGCTTCACCGAGAGGTACCTGCGGGGACTGGTGCTGCTGGGGAAGAGTGAAAAGGGTTTGGGATTATTATGACAACCTTGGCTGCAGCTCTTGCTGTGATCCCCACATTAGCACATCAGATTTGTGCAGAACAGAGCTGGAGGCTTTGGCAGTCCCCCCTGCCTTACACGAACACACCTCTGAGTGCCATGGCAGGGAGCCCTCCCTGCATCTCTGCAGGCTGATCACCTCCTTCCTGGTGCTGGAGCTATGCAGAAAGAAAGGGGGAAAGAAGCGCAAACAGCTGGTAGGAAGTGAGCCTCAAAGGAAATTGTCAGGGTGATGGTGGTGGGATAAGGTGGCCAGATCAGAAGCCAAAAGAAAATGATTCCAATGTCTAAGCGCCATCCATATCATGTGGGGTGTATCGATCGCTTCTGATACACCCAGCACCACTCCAGACCCACAGCAAAATATGTCTTTCTCTGCATTTATTAGGGCTTTTTTTTAGTTTATGAGTGTTGTCTGCTGTGAGAAAGGAGAAAAATAATTGAAGAGATGAGGGGGGAAATGAAGCAGGGAAAAGAACATGGGACTGGAGGGGCCAGAACACTGAATTTATAAATGTTCACACCACAATTATTGACAGGAAAAGGAGGAAAGAACTGAACATATTTACAAATCTGAATTCAGCACAGCAGAGCTGCCTGCTAATGAATGCAGAACACTTCAGCTACCACTCATATACATTCTTATTTATTTTGCAGATGTTACTTCTTTCACATCTTTACTGATGACTTTCTGGAGACACACTGACAAGAAGCCAGGGTGAGCCTGTCAGCATCGTCCTTTTCTGTGCTTCAGGCTGGAAAATGAAAGGAAAGTGAGGAAAGGTAAAAGCGGAAGGGAGGCTTGTGTTCCTGCATTGGGTATGCCACCCCCTTTTCCTTGCCATTTCCCTCCTGTCAGCAGTTTCATCACCTCCCCTGGTTCACATGGATGTGGGGGACCTCGTGCAAAGTACAGCACGGTTGCTCCTTCCTACTTCTCTGCACTTCAGAAGTGGCTATAAAGAAACCAGATTAAAGCAGCGTTAAAAGCTGTGCTACAAATCCTACCATATTAAGCAAGACAATCCAGATAGTTGTTTTGGGCTAGCTGAACAGAAGGGGTGCCTTTGAGTTGAACTACATGTTTCAACAGTATGTTGTTCTGAAAAGTGTTGTATATGTGCCGACATCCGCTGTTGGCATGTGTACAGACTAAAGCTTGCCAGCTCCTCCTAATCTGGAAAGAGGAGACATGCAGTGTTAAATACATGTGTCATCACTAATCATTCCCCCCCCCCTTCCCAATTTTATCATTTGGTTGTGCAACGTATTTGAACCAAGTCAGCCATTTAGTTTAGATGAACTTAGGCCAAATAACTGTACTGGAGCTGACTTCAGAGGCTTGAGAGGAGTCGTTGGAGTAGCTCTTCCATAAGTAAATGTGAACACTCTGCTATGCTCCTTATTCTGCTCCCTACACAAAGGCCTTTTGGTAGGGTTGTAGTTGGAGGGAGGGAGGGAGAGCCCCTAAGAAAACAAACACACTCTGCAGCTCATTGCATCATATGACTTTTGACTTTCACCATGTTATATCGTATAGGCAAAACAGGGCCGGGCCAAAGCAGGGCTTACAAAGAGGACTCCAAGGAAACCCATGCTGCAAGGGATGATTTTGGTGACTCAGTAGGTGACATGGGTTCTTCTGAGTCAGGACTGAACCAGTGTTCTTGCATGACGTTAGCACATCCGAGCTTGGGATGGTTCTTGGGCTGACAGCCTGACTACTCATGCCAGTAAGAGTCCTGGGAGACTTTTGCACTTGTAGAGATGGTGATTCCAATCTCCTGGTCTAAGTTCAGCTGTATTAATTGTGTTTTCCCCCAGTAACTGCCTCGTATGGTGTCAATTATTGGGCCATTTAAGGCTCACATCCTTTAAGGCTGTGACCGTGGTCTGTAGCACAGCCCTGAAGCAGGACTGCAGATGAATGTGATGCACCTTTAACTGGTTAGTTGGAAGCTAACACCTGGGTTACTACAGCATCAGCTGCTCGGTATTTAAGCAGGGGGCTGAGGGCTCCTTCTTTCCTTCCTGGTGATGGCTACAGCACTAGTGATATGTGAGCTTGCTCATCTAAAACAAGCTTGTGGATGTCCATGGGGGCTGTAGGTACATCTCTGGGGTTCTGGGCTGACTTGTGTTGCTCTGCACTCTACCACCAGCACTTTGCTGACTATAAAGGTATACTCAGGGGTTACCCACAGCTTTTTTCTGTTTTTCTGAAGTGGCTTCAGTGTTTTTTATCCTGCCCAATAAGTGGACTGATAACAGAAGCCCTGAATACAATCTAGAGTTGGGGGATTCTGGTCCAGACTTCAGCTCTTGAGACCCTTAGTTTTGGACTGATGTGTATGGGAGTTTGTGTCCTTAATTCTGCAGCCATTCTGCTTGTGATGTGTATGGATCCAGGAATGATGCAGTAGTAGCAGATGAGGTGTTTCTGGAGGCTGTGGAGATGTGGAAGGTGTGTGGTTGCAAGAGGCAGCTTGGTAACAGACAGAAGTTGCTAAAAGTCTTGGTGACTGGAGAAGAAAGCACAGAAGCAGAGACTTGAGAAGGACAAGAAGAAAAAGTACATAAAAATATGATCACCCATTTTAATGGCTAAACATGAATTATGTTATGAGATGCTTTCATCTCAGTATAGGTTGGCATTCCCCAGCTTTTTATATTTGTATATAAATATTTTTCTTGAAGTAAAGTCAGCCTAATTGGAAGTAAGAGCTATTCTATGTCGTTTATTTTAATGCTCTAATATATTTCCCCTAGTTAATCATTGCTATTTCTAAATATAAATTTCCTTTCCTTTTCTTTCAAGTCACTTAAAATGAAAGGGCCTGCTTTACTCTTTGACCTTCTCTAACAAGCAGACCCTTGAAATGCAGCATTTCCAGAAAGCAGGCTGCAGGAACAACAGATGGATTTAGTAAATTACAGCCTGCAGATGAATTGTATGTGGAGTCAGTTTGGGATGGAGGCTTAAAATACACAGAAATTTTCTATGCTGTAGCTTGTTTCTTGCTGTCAAACAGTGCCTGGTAAATGCAGAGCTTGTGTGATGTTTGCTTTCTGTACTGATTGATTTGTAGAAGCCGTTCCATCCCAAATGACGGGCTCTTGGGTCCCCGCCTGCAATCCCGCTCAGCCAGGAGACTCTGTCCTCTAGGTATGTTTCAGTATTTTGCATTTCTCTTATTTGCTGAAGCTATTCTGACAGACTGCTTACACCGATCAGCAGATCCTGAAACCTGTTTGTGGCTTCCCGGGGGTTTCATAGACAAATCAGTGCATGTGTATTTGCAGGACAGGTGACTTGTAGATGATAAAAAAGTAGTTTATAATCAAAGTGCCTTTCTTGTAACAATAATCTTGAGCATTTGCTTACCTTCCAATGTGCTAATCCCTTCCAGGATTAACAGCTTGTTTTTCAACAGCATAGTCTTGGTTCCGCAGACCTTGCTGACATAACTGAATCTAACTGTGTTCATGAGGTGTAACTGTGTGCAGGGACTGCAGGAATGGACGTCCCCTCAATAGGTTTCCTCGACGTGATTTAGCTGTTGCTCTGAGGTTTGAAGCTCTGCAATGTATTTGATGCAGAGTAGCTGCAGTGAGCTGTCATTGTGATCAAACACAAAGTGTCTGTGGGGAAGAATAAATTATTTGCATGGGTGTGATGAATGCTTGAAGGGAATTTGATAAGTTGCATGTTGAGCACTGGGAAAATTTCTGCACATCATCCACGTTGTTCTTTGCGGTGTCAGAAACTCACCATTGAAAGGAGATCATCACTGCCTCTGGTTACTGCATACTGTTCTTAAAGGTCTTCTGAAATGCATCTAAGATAGCATGGTAATCAATACAAGATCAGGTAGGCTCAGGAGTTTTTTACATAAATAAGGATTTATTTCTACTCTTACAATCATACGATGGCCAACCCATTTTACAGCAATCTCCTGTGCTGTGTGTGAGTTCACACTCTTTGAAGTCACTTGCATTTAAACCAGTTGTGTGGCAGCCTCAGTGAATCTCTGCATTGGGGTTTTGTGTGGAGCCAGTGTTGTTCAGTATGGGACTCACAGGAATTGTCTGCTTCAGCTAAAGTAGGATTCCCTTTTGTAAGGAAAAGATGCATTTGGTACTAAGGAGGATGGTAATAACAATCTTGGGTAAAAACACTTGGGAAACTTGTGCAGATATTCTCAGGGCTGCTCTTTGCTTGCCCTCAGCACGCAGGCTGCAGCATCAGCAGCTGCAGTTTGTTACTGCCCACTGCTCTGGTCCCTGGACCAGCTATGGACCTCTTGGCATGCAGCTCTGCTCCCATCCCCAGGCATGCCCTGGCTTCCTCACAGAGGAAACTAGTGCATGTGGGGGATGGCTGTGCACCCTGGAACAGACTGTGGGGAGAGAGTGTGTGTACCAGGGACAAGGATTGCAGGGAGCATCTGCCCAGCAATGTAGATACTGCCTCTGGGGAACCTTCCTTGAGAAGAGTGTCTGGCATTGTAAATGCTCTGCTTGCAAAGCAGGTCTCAGTGCTGCAGTGCTCAGTGTGCTGGTAGCATCCAGTGGCCAGGCTATACATGCCATGTTTGCGCTTGATAATGGTGTTAAAAGACTGCAAAATTTCCCCTTAACTCGGATCCGAGCAGGACTGCTTCTATGAGAAACAGTGACACAATGCAAACTAACAGCTAATGCCAGTAAAACAGCACCCTAGCCTGTGAGGTTCTTCCAAAGCAGGCACTGTGAGTGAGAATACAATCTTTCCTTTCCAAAAGGTCCATCCCACAGCAGTTATCTGCACAGGGGGTTTCTCTGCATTCCTAGAGCTACTCACGTCTAAAAGGGCTGCAGCAATGCACAGTAACTGGAGTAGTTTCTCCATGGCATGATTTGTTACAGCTCTAAGGTTTGCAACTCCATAATATGAGCTGTTAATGCCCAGTATCACTGAGTTGTCACAGTGATCAAAAAGTCCTTTTCTTAAGCCACTCACAGCAGGGCTACGTAACGGTTTGAGGTCTGAAATGGCCAGCTGAAACTGTACAGAGAGCTGCTTGGGGAGGCAGAAGGCAATTACCCGTGTTGGAGTCTGGCCAGGTTTCCAAGGTTAACACCTTTCATCTTGACATCAAATCTTTAATGACCACATGTGGTAAAGACATTTGTTCAACACCTCGTATGGGAATATGGCATATCCAGGATTACTGTGCCTCTGTCGTGCTGGAGTATTGGTTCAATATTGGTCTAAAGGAGAACTGCTCTCAAGGATGGCAGCAATATTTCATGGACAACCACATATTCCCTTTGGAGACTTGTATTTGAGTATGAGCAGGACCTAATGGTCCGAGGTTTTTTTTTGTCCTCCAAATGATCTGGTTCTCTGTCCTTCTCACAGGATAATAGTGAGCACTGTAATTACACTTATTTTTGGGTTGCCAAATAAAATAATTAGAGAAGTAGCATTGTGATTTTGGAGCGATACATTGGAGAATGAAGGGGGGTGATGACAGCATGTTCTTGCAGTGCCAATTAAAACACTGCTGAGGAGATTCAACGCTACTTCCTGGAGATCCAAGCAGACAAGAGGTTCACGGGGACTCACTCAAGCAGCAGGACTGCAGAAAGGCTCCTTTCTGCCTCTGAGCATATGGCACATGGAAATTCAGCCAGGGGAATAAGCTGACTTCTTGAGCAGCACATACCATTTAGAAAGCGAATAGAACAACCTGAAGCATCTTTAAAGCAGGTATTTTTTGTGATGTCAAAGATAGGATAGCTGAAGCAAAGAATCATTAGTTGCCTTTACCTATTAGTCTTGTTCAGACTCTATCAAAGACTTGTATTTATGACCATTAATTTGTGTGGGTCTTGCTGGGGATGCCAGTAACTGTTCAGTCTTGATGGTGCGTTTTGTAGCAAGGTACCATATTCTTTAGGAAAATAGGAGCACAGTGACTCAAATACTAAATAAAAGTGAAAAGAATGGAGACTGGAGCATCCAGGGAAATAGAGCTGATAGGTCACATACAGAGTTGACCGTCTAGAGACTACATCAAGATCATCTTGCCTGATGGAAGTATCTGCTGCAAAAGAGTTTTCCTTCCTCATGATTAACCAAATGCGTGCCTGTATCCAGACATTTGGGAGATGGTCCCTTCCACAGAATCATTAATTAATACAATCATAGAACTCATTCTCCATTAGAATCTGGTCATGCACTTTGCTTCCCATCTTCCTGTCAGTGGCACTTCAGCATTTCACAATGTCTGGGTTGGTGCATTTATGGCTTCTTTTAGAAGTCACAATAAAAAGAAACACGTGCTCCTCTTCAGCTGTGTTGCTGTAGCTCGGTATGGTCTCAAGAGCATGCTTTTGATGCTGTGTATAGCTGCGAGGCAAAGCTGGAACCACTACTTCAAGTTCCCAGGAAAGGGGAAAAGTCTTATAAGCTGCCTTTTGTTTTAAGGTATTGGAAAGCACAAAGTTTCCACCTGATTCTCATTGCTGATGCTGAAAGCCTTGTGGCAATGGGGAGGCAGTGGCTATGCCAAGACCCATGCTGCCTCTGAGGCAGGGCACTGTTCCCGTGCACTCCTTCCCTGCTGACCCACTCTTGCCCATCTTCTCGTGCACTGATTGTTCAGTATTGATGGTGTATTTAATGTCTGTTTGTACTTTGCAGTCAGTGTTTGTGTCTTAATGGATTAGGAGACCCTTGACAGGGCTGGGGATGGCTGCGGTGGGAGGAAGACTGCCAATGTACAGTCTTCTGTGCTCGTGGTGGCCCTGTTTCTCCAAACCTTCAAACCTGAGAAGGTTAAATGCAGAGAAGCGAGGTGTCTCTTGCTGGGTTTGATGCTGTGGGGTTGGCTGACATGTGGGGCTGGCAGGACTGTGGTGGGACTTGCTGAGGAGCCACCTGTCCCTGCAGGGCAGGCAGAGGAGGAGGCTCAGGGGCAGCCGTGCCCCTCCATCCTGCCCCATGGTGCTTGTGTTGGCCTCCTTCCACATCCAACCTGCTGCTGAATTTCAGTGTGGCTCAGTGGAGGGAGGCCATGCCTCAGCAGGCACAGCGCCTTGCTCCTAGATGGCCTGTGCCCACTCCTGCACTGCTCCTATGCTCCTAATCTTATCCCAAGTCTTGTGACAACCTATAAATTCCTTGCTCCTGCAGTCCCAAGGCTTGGCTTGCTTGCTGTCTTGTTAAAAACCACCATACTAAACCCTCTGGTTTTTGTCACTCAAAAGCAAACCTCGGCAAAAAGGAGCCACCAGAAAGGAGGAGAAGTCCTGACCATCTTTATGAGTTGGGGGGCTGCTTTCAACCTAATGATGTTTTAAAACTGAAATCTCTTTTTCCTCCTTTCTGCGTGCAGTCTGACTAATGACTTTTGTAAACTTGTGTTGGCAGAACTAAGAGCAGCTTAAATAAAATGACTAATTGTTTTCATTCATCAGCTATTCATTGCAAGAGCAATTATAGTTTCAGCATTCTGCCCCCAAATGAGGGCTGGATCCTGCAGTCATGTGTTATTTATATTACCTGTCCCTATTTACATTCTCTAGCGCATAGACGGCTTTACTCAGTGTCCAGGCCCCTTCTTAGACAATATGGTTGCTTCAGATTCAGGTCAGAATTTGGGCAATCCAGCATACTTGATGCTCCTCTTGATTTCAAGCAAGAAATACATCATAATCTCTTCTTGTAGCTTGATTTGTTCATACAGTAGTAGGTGGCTACTAAGATGTTAAGATGCCCTCGCTTGTCTTTTTCTGTTAAACTGAAATTTAGCACCAAAGGCAAGTTGCCATGCTATCACCAAGACATCAGGTTCATTTTAGGAAGCACACTAAGCATTTCCAGCTTGATAATAACTTCTTTATTTTCTCATGTATAAGATTTAAGGAAGAAAATCCCCCCAGCAAACCTCAGGTTTCCCTGGTGAAGCACACCCGGCCTGAAAGAACCAGAGAGAATTCAATTTGAAATGGTTAAGTAAAAGGCTAATCTTTCACCTGCCTGTTTAACATGAGTTGTAGGAGAGACTGAGTAAGCTGCTCTGGGAGTGGAGCTTATGTTGGTGCCCTGGGTAGGGGTGAAGGATGAGTCTCTAAAGGTCTCATCGTCTGGGATTTTGTCGTAGTTGTGTGGTTGGAAATCATACTGGGATGGAACAGCTCAGCAGGGATTCACGTCCTCTCTCCTCCGAAGGTCCACTTGTGGTTGTGTACAGTGTCTGCCCGGAGCACAGGGAGTGTTCAACCCGCAGGAGCAGTGGGAGAAATGTGTAGGAACGGAGTCATCTTGCTATAGGCACCTCCATGAATCTTATTGCTTTTTGTGCCACTTCACTGCTGCGTGGAGGAGGCGCTGAAATTATCTAATTTGGCTCTTAGAGGGGAAATTAGGCCAAAAGCCCAAGAAAAGAGCCCAGCTCCACTGGGTTCTGTTGAGTTCTGGATTGAAAGCTTGTCATGTTCCCTTGTCCTCCTGGTGGGCAGAAGGAAAACTGAGGCTTTGAAAAATCATTAAAGTATAAATAGGGAATTTCTCATCTAACCCAAACTTCACAGCTTGATCCTATTTCTGCTACTGCAAACTGCATTCCTGTGTATAATACCTCGAAAGGTGCAGTATTCATTCCTAACCCCCTTATCTGCTGCTTGTCCAAAAAGCATCTGTAGTTGATAGCGAGTAATTCATGGGGGGGGAATCAAAGTGAAAATGGTGATCTTGACACTCTGCTTCGTGCTTGGTGGATCTCAGAACACTTCACAAAGTGAAGGTGCCTAATTTTAAATGCCTCAGCCACCCAGTGAGCTGGCTAAGAGGATGGAGGAGAAGCATTTGTTTGACTGAGCTACTAAATGTAGGATTTGTGTCTTATAAAGTGGCAGTGTTGCTTTGCAAGGCTGATTAGGACTGGTGAATAGATTTGGGCCCTACAGCCCTTGAAATGATTGCAAAACTTGCTCCTCTTCACTGGGAGATGAAGAGAGAGTTGTTCCTACGCCAGCATCTTCCCCTGCAAGTGCGATGAGTAGCGTTGCCTTTAATTGCACAAATATTGTACCTAGGTTTTGAATATTCGGGAAGTAATCCTTAATGCTAATGGGCAGCACAGTGATACAAGAAATACGAATCTCCTAAGAGTTTAATTTTGAACACTGCATCTGAAAGCAAGGCAACTCTATTACAACATCACAACTACTTTGCATACATATATATTTCTCTTTTTCAAGGCTCTCAATATGATTTATGAGCAGCAATTAACTCAACCTTTCAAGCCCATGTGACAGGTGTTGCTGGGCCCATTTACGAAGCAGGCAAGCTGAGGCACAGAGGTGTCAAAGGTAGCTTGGCAGTGATGGGATTGCAAAACGAAGACCAGAACCCAAGAATCCTGAATCATAGCCCCTATTCCAAGAGCTGGCCATTTGTTGCTGGAAGAGAAGATCATTAAAATCCGCTGGGTTTTGTCTGGCAGGCTTTAGAAACTCCTGCATGCTTTTAGATGCACAGGGGTTATCTTTGTTAAATGATGAATGTAGGAGGGTTTTACACTAATGCTGAAGAAGCACGTCTAAACCATGATGGAATAAGGATCAATAGATGTCATTAAAAGAAATAAGCCTGCTGAAACAGATTCTTTTCTGTCATTCTGCTCTACCTATGTAATGTAAAAGCCTTTTAAAAATGTAAATAGCAGATGGCTTGTAGAACACTTGTAGAAGTGATTGCAGACTATGGGCTTCCTTCTGCCTCTGCTCAGCAGGACTGAGACTGCATCAAAGCCTTCAGTGTAAGGGGTGGTGTGGGCTCTGCGTGTGTTTTGTGCTTACAAGTTAGTTTGCACCACTACTGATGCACCTGATGCTACTGAGGCTGAGCTGGAGTTAAATATGACTATCTGCTTGCAGTCATGGTCCCAAGAGGGTCTGCAAGGTGCTCTAGGTCAATGGGAGAGGTGAGCTAAGTATGAGCTAATGCTGAAGTCTGGATACAGCTGGGTGTTTTGGGGGAAAAAATGGGTGTCTGAACCTCTGTGTTACAGCACTATGTGCAAAAGAAGATGATATTTATAACATCTTGCAGTTTCTTACCTGCAAGTACATTCATATTAGTAATACAGGAAGAATTCCAGAAGATCTGCCTTGCTAATTGTGGAAGGATAGAAACATGTGAAAACTTGATAAATACAGCATGGGGACTTGCCATGTGTTTAAACCTTGGAAAGGGAAATGCTTTATTCACATCTGAAACCAGCAGCCATGTACTAGTGGAAATAGTACATTTTGCACAGAGATTTCTGCTGCATGGCAGATGATTTAATCAGGGGATTTTTCTTTTTAATACGAAAGGAAAAGTAGAACCCAGGTGTGGGTAATTAAATACAGGAGTTCCTATTTCTGCTTTTAGTGTAAATGCATTTGTTATTTGTAAACGTGACTCATCTGTAAAGACACACACAAAAATGGGCGCATATTCAGAGTTATCCAGGTCCTTGTATGAGTGCGAGCTGGTGTCAAAATGTTCCCAGTAATGGTCTGGGCTACCAGTACAGTTATTGCTGTCACTGATACACATCTGGATGCTTATTTTCACATGCAACTATATAAAGCTCTGGGCAGTATTTCACCCTTTGCAGATAAGCACTTAAAAGAGAATCAGGTGAGCAGATAATATTGCTGAAAATAACCCCCAAGACATAAAATCAATTCTCAAAATCAAAACCAAAGCCTTTTAGGACCCTGTAATCCATTGCAACCCATAAGACTGGATGGTTTGATGATGCTCGTGTTGCTCTGGGCACCTGATTCAGCCCAAAATCCTGCAGAGCTCCAAGGCAATCTCTGCCTATTGTTTGTTTGGTGTGGTGGTGCCTTTTTTTTTCCTCTGGCTGAAGGTGCAAAGCAAAATAGGTCTGTGGTCCTGCTCCCATTACAGCCTGTGAGAGTTTGCTTACACTGAAGTCACTGACAAAACCCTCAATAGCTTTAATGGGGGCAAGAACAGGCTCCCCGTGATTTAGTCTAAAGTGTTGAGCTCAAGGCAGAAAGACGGGGGCTCTTTGAAAATGACAACTTGTGGGTTTTGGAGAGGGCATTAACATATTTGTCATGGGGGAAAGAGGGTAAATAAGGAACTTGAAAAGAAAGACAGATATTAATTACGCTTCAGACAGCATTGCTGTGTGCTGATGACATACTGCAGCTTTCCAGACGACTATAATTTGCAAGTGAACCCAACGAGTATGAGACTTTACAACAAGCCGAGCAATTAGTTCTTCCTGAGTTGCAAGAGTGACATCATGTGTGCAAAACATGCCTTCGCCTTCAGCTAACAACACACACTCATTTATTCTTCCTGTAGGGTCACTGGTTGCTGTGAAGGCCATTAAATCATACCTCTGATGGGTGCACTTTCAGTGGCTATAGAATAAGGGTCCCTGAAGTGCAGATAAATGTGTCCAAAGCACCAACTATCAACAGAAGCAGCTCCAATATCTGATTTCGTGCCCTATAGCTGGCCTACAAAATTCTTCTATTCTAAATACCTGAGGTTATTTTCCAGGGTCTTGAACACTTGTCCCTGTTGAAGGGATCTGACCTGATAGATGTGTGTTTTTGTGGGTTTGGAGGGTTTTTTGCTCTGGAATTTGTCAAGACGTTGGAAAAAGGTGAGAGGTTGCTTTTATGAGCTCTTTATATAGAATTCTGGAAAACCCCTGTTTTAGTTAACTAGAAAATGTAATAGAAATGAAATACTTGGACAGCGATGTTAATACCTAGCTGGGTATAATTTCCAGCAGCGTGTGTGTGGTTTCACAGGCTGGATGACTTAGTGTTTTGCACTGCACGAGTTTATCAAAGAGGCTATAAGGATCCATCTGATACTCCAGGAGGAATAAATTATGGCATTGATCTATAGAGACAATTACATTTATTCTTTAATCAGCTCTGTAGTCCCACTGGAGCCACATCTACTTACCCCCCATAAATTAAGCTCCTGCTTAAGTGCTTTGGAGAATCAAGAGCCAAAAAACTCTCATGAAGATTTTTCAGCTCTTTTGGCTGTTACAAGTGTGGTGCTGCTTATCATGGAGGTTCTGATATTTTTGCTGGATTAATGAAAAAGGAAAAAGGGACGTGAGCAAGCTTGACTTTAGAGATGTATTTCAGTGTGTAAAAAAGCTGCTTTATCTTTTGAAGAAAACTGTTACTACAAACACAAAATGAGTAGTCAACCACTATGGTTTTTACTAAACATAGCAAAGGGCACGAAGATTTGGCAGAGCAGATGCAGAATGGGGCCACAAGGCACAGCACAGAGCTGAGGTGTCTTGCACTGAATGGAAGCAAGTTTCTCCTACTGCGGTGAGATGCCACGCTGTACACATCCTTTCCCCGCTCCCGATAGTGTTTGCTCAGTGTTGGTTGCTCTTGGTACATCTCTGTCTGTCCCAAGCTTGCTGTCTCGCAGTGAAGTTGATGGGAAAGCTCCTCTTTCTAGCAGCAGCCCACCCAGACCCGTGATATTCCCTGTTCTGCAGCTGTGTGGAAGTCCAGGGCAGTGACTTCAGTCTAGCAGGATATTTGGATCTGATCACCCACCCCAAGCTCCCAGCAAATGATCTGTATGGTTCTTTTGTTTCTAGCTCACATGTTTACGTAGTCCCGCGAAGCTGCTAAAATAAGAACCTGAGGAAAACAGGAACCTGTTCTCTGAAGCCAGCAGGATGTCTTAATAGGAGCTCTTATTGCTGTTATTAAGAATATTATGTTAACCAAAGGCAGGAATGAATCTCTTGCTGGACTGTACCTGGGATGTGTGACATGTCTTCATGTCTTTACAAAGCTGTGGCAAAAACCATCCAAGAACAATGGTAAAGCCTATAATGGCTGTTATGTAGAAAGCCATCCAACAGGAAGCTGGGCAGCCTTTTAGTCTCTGCTGACACTGAAGTTACTTGTTATTTCTTCTGTTTGGGACAGAAACTCATCCCAGCATAGAGACAGAACACGCAGAGCATCCAACTTAGTTTTCTGCAGCGAAGTTCCTGTTTTGCTCACAGCAGTGGAGGAAGGTAGACATCTGAAAGTGTGATGGTCAAAGTGCCAAGTGGAGACCAAAGGAAGGGAAAAAACTCTGAATTCTGTGAAAAAGTGAACCCTGTTGCTCGGTTTTAGCTACAGGGACTTTCCTCTTAACTGAATCCTTTCATAGGAGCCCATTCAGTTAACTTCTTTATCTGTAGCTGCCAGCATGGCCACAGATGTGATAGGGGAAGCCATTGGTTTTGGTGGTGTGGTCAAAAGAAGATTGAGGTGTGTTTGCAGGAGCTGTCTTTTTGGCTGTCAAGCTCTGCACAGCCTGGAGAGGTGAACCTCCCACAGAGCCAGGATCTGCTGGCTCCGGGGGCCACTCTGCTTGAATTACTCCCCTGGCAATGCACCCCCAGACTGACGTTTGGTGATGGGAAGCTGGTGACAGGCTGGTTTAGGTTTGAAGTGCATGGGTTTGATTAATTCACTACACTTCAAGGGCAAAAATATGTAAACTTGGTCTTTGCTGAATACTCCTCCACTTTCCACGCGGTGTTGACCTACCAAACTTGTGCACCTTTGCCTACCTGACGTGCTTCACATACTGTTGAATCAGAGCTGGACACTCCACACTTAAATCAATACTTGACAATCAACTTGAAGATGCACAAGAAAACTGAGGTTGTGCAAGAAGCCTTCAAACTCAAAAGTGTGCAAGCAGAAACTGCAAGTATTAAAACCATGTGTTCTTCTCTTCTGTTCACCTTCCCATATTGACATGCAGGATACAGGAGAGCTGAAAGTCCTCTCTGCTCTTCTATATAACACACATATGCCTGTGTGCCCGTGGCAGGGGGTTGGAACTGGATGAGCTTTAAGGTCCCTTCCACCCCAAACCAGCCTGGGATTCCAATACCCACTGACTCCCCACACAGCACGTAAGAGAGACTCTCCTTGGTGGTTTTGATGAAGATGCAGTTTCATGGCTGTAATGATGAACAGCTGGGAAAAGCAGGAATTTCCTCCTTCATCTCTAGGCTTATTTGAAAGATTTTTGGTTTGTGGCTTTACTGGGTGACTTTCCTGATGATCTGATTTAAAAAGATCATTGAATTTCTTCGAAGACCATAGTGGTTACCATAGAAATATGTTAGCTGCAAAACAAGGAATAATTAGTTTATGTTTGTTCCTTTGTGTCTCCTAATTTCTTCCATTCAGGATTTTTAAGCGTATAATTAAAGGGATTATTCAGCTTTGTGATTTTTTTTTTCCCCCCTCTATAAATTCATTTAAAGACAAAACTCTGATGTCTGTAGAGCATAAATAATAATGATTATATGTGTAATTAGTCCAACCTGTTTGTCCACATAGCAGAAAACAATGTGTTTTCTGTCGAAAGGCTGCAATGCTGACTAGTGGTCACTCGCAGCTCCGGCTGTGGCATTCCCACTTATCTCTCTCATCCCTCCTGGCTACTCAACTAATTACCCTTAACAAAACAGGGCTTGGAAGTGGGCCTCTCGAGAGCGCTGTGGGACACCTTCTCATGGCATTCAAGTGCTGGGGCAAGCTAAAGGTGACAAGAAAGGCATGAGCAGGCTCCAGGAGTCTCTAAGGTCGGGTGGTGATTGAGCAAGGACGGGGAGCATTGCGACACCGAGGTTTAAGGTACTTATTTAACACCTCTGCCCCGGCAGGATTTGCTGAGTAGGCAAAGTTCTGCCTCTCCATGTGGAAGGGCTGAAACTTGTAGTTCTCCAGCAATGCTTGTGATGGATTGGGATTTTGGCAAAATGGCAGTTTTCCCCCAGCAAAGAGGTGTTGGAGCCCTTCAGTTCAGAGGTTAAATCACTTTGCAGCTATTCTCCACTGGGAGAAAGGCTCTTTCTTTAAAGTTCCAAGAGGCATAAACGGGAATAAGAATCTTATCCCAGAGCTATACCATCCTGTTCCCTTTCTCCAGTCTGGAAATGTTCCACACTAAGGAAAACCATCAAGAGCAGGATTTATCAGAGCAGCCTGCAAGTTTGGTAGCTGGGATGGAGGAGAGAGTTATGGCCCTGTGCTCCCAGCATCCCAAACCGGTGTCTTAACTCCTGAACTAATCTATGGAAATGAGATGAATACTGCCAGTGCCTGATCTGGGATGGATATTCCAATGGCTCTCCGGGATCAAGTCTTTCAGGACAAATAGTAATGATCAGTGTCCTGTGCCTTTCAAGGGCTTGGGTCTGCGCTGGGTTCTGAGATGCTTTGGCCAAGAGCAGGGGGCTTTGGGGGTGTGTTAATGTCACCAGCAAATGGATGGGAATTTTGAGCATTATTGGTTGGGTTTTGGGCTTTAATCCCAAACTGCTTTGGGTTGGAAGGGACCTTAAAGCTCATCCAGCTCCAACCCCTGCCACGGACAGGGACACCTTCCACTAGAGCAGGTTGCTCCAAGCCCCTGTGTCCAACCTGGCCCTGAACACTGCCAGGGATGGGGCAGCCACAGCTTCTCTGGGCACCCTGTGCCAGCGCCTCAGCACCCTCACAGGGAAGAGCTTCTGCCTCAGAGCTCATCTCAAGCTCCCCTCTGGCAGCTTAAAGCCATTCCCCTTGTTAACATCTGTTAATCCCGCTTTATGCATCTTGTTCCTTATTTGACCCTATTTTTTCAAGCTTCTCTTTCTAGCAAGCATTTTAAGCCTCTGTAGCACCTGGGAACAAGAGCACTCGAGTTCATCTGAACATCCTGAAGCGCATTTTCCACTCTGCCCCCCTCGAACCACCCCCCCGCCCTCATCTCAAAATGCAGCTGTTGTGCTTAAGAGCATAAATACGGTTCCACCGAACTACAGGAACCGAAGTCAACGCTTTTAGCAGGCTCTAAAGAGCGAGCTGGGGCTGCGCCGCGGCCGGAGCGCGCTGTGCCGCGCCGGGGGCGCGCTGTGCCGCGGCGGGGGCGCGCAGGCTGCGGGACACTGCGGCGCCCTCTGGCGGCCACCGGCGGAGGCTGCTCTGCCGCGCCGCTGGGCTGCTGCCCACCCGAGAGCCTCGGGCGGGTTGCAAAGGGATATCGGCGATGTCGCTTCCCTTCGCGGCCTGTCACGACTTGCTGTCCACAGCTGGCGTTAGAGCCTGGGGGCTTGTCAGGGGCTCAGGCTTCAAACTGTGTCAGGGACAGCACTGGCAGCATAGAGCTCGGCTCCCCAGGTTGCAGGAGCTGTGAGTGCTTCCAGCTGTACGATCATAGAATTAACTGGGTTGGAAAAGACCTATAAGATCATCGAGTCCAACTGTTCCCTCGGGACTGCCAAGGCCACCACTAACCCATGGCACTGAGGGCCTCGTCTATGCGGCTTGTGGACACTTGCAGGGATGGTGACTCCAGCACTGCCCTGGGCAGCCTGTTCCAATGCCTGAGCACCCTCTGGGGAAGGAATTGTTCCTCATCTCCATCTAAACCTGCCCTGGTGCAGCTTGAGGCTGTTTCCTCTTGTCCCATCCCTTGTTCCTTGGGAGCAGAGACCAGCCCCCTCCTGGCTCCATCCTCCTGCCAGGCAGTTGTAGAGAGCGATAAGGTCCCCCCTGAGCCTTCTCTTCTCCAGACTAAACCCCCCCAGGTCCCTCAGCCGTTCCTCATCACACTTGTGCTCCAGGCCCTGCACCAGCTCCGGTGCCCTCCTCTGGACCCACTCCAGCACCTCAATGTCTCTCTTGTAATGAGGGGCTCAGAACTGAACATGGGGCAAAGCGCAAATCCCTGGCTCCGGTGATGCCTTCCCTGAGTTCTGACCTTGTGCAAACCTAATTCTCACTTTGACATTGCCTCTGGTATTCAGGGCTTAATTTCCTTTTTATTTTTAATCTTTTACATGCATGCACAGTCTGCTTTAGTTTCTAGAAACAGAAAATTAACTTCCTAAATGCAAGGCTGACTTTTGGTCATAGAACATAATATCCAGGAATGGGCACTCAGGATAGAGCATTCCACTTAGTGCAGTTCTTGCACAATTATGGGTTGTTTACCTTAAACATTATTCTGAGGAGTAATAATAATAAAGAAAAAGTAAAGAAAATTCTGGTTAATAACCTGGGCAAAACAATTATCCTGCTCGGGCTCTTTATTGAATCATGTATGCAAAACACTGAGGCTTTTCATAACACATGTATTTAATCTTGATGCAATGCTTGGGTTTAACCCCACGGTGTCTTGCAGTTCAGTCAGAGCTGAATTAGTTCTGCTGTGCTTGGACAGAAGAGGCTGAGCCAGAAGCCTCTGGGATCACACATGAGACTGTGCTATTGTGGAAGCCCCTTGAAGTCTTGTTATTGTCCCCAGAATAGGTCTAGAAGATCATTTATGTAGTAATTCAGTGGCTTGGTTTGTCTTCATGACTGTCTGCAACAGGCTCTTGGAAGCTCTCCTGATGTGTATTGAGATAAATGTCAGGGCAAGACTATTGTGTTTGTGTCATAGATGTGAACTCTGGCAAAAGCAGTGTGCATTGCTCCAGAGTTTCACCCTTGTAGGGACAGGGCAGCATCTGGCAGCTCTTTGGTTGCTATTCAGAGTAACACTGCTTACCACTAGTAGTAGTGGTCAAGTGTCCTGGGGCACAAGAGAAGCTCAAGTCTGTGGAGCTGCAGCAAAGACTGGCCCTGTGGAAGCAGAGCTGCCAAGGCTCCCCTAAACGCGAGGGTGTTAGGCTTTGCTGCATTGTATCCCATGGTGTGGTCAGGTATAAATGGAGCATTAATTCTCAGCGCTGGCAAAGCACTGGTGGGTCGCTCCGGCAATCTCCTGACTTCGCCAAGCACGATTCTCCTCGCTGTATGTTTTATATCATACATAGAAAACATACACATCTATCGAGCTTGCTTTTGAGTTCTTCCCTGAACGAGTTCCTACAAATGACCCTTTTGCCCCTGAACTATTTCATATTCTAATTTTCTTCTTTAATTTTCTTCCCTCATATTGAGCCTAAATTTCTTCTTATTCAGTTTCCTATAATTGCTCCCAGTTACCCATCCTATCCCACACCAAATGCTTCCCTCCCCTCTGCGGAGCGGATACCTGTCAGATATTCCCAGACTCTTTCCTTTGGTCAAAGATATACATATGCAATTCCTCTAATCTTCCCTCTGCCATCCGTTCCCTCAGGCTCTTCATTACTTTACTAGCCCTGCTCTGAACTGCTTCCCATCTATCAGTAGTATTTGGTAATGATTTCTGCCCTGCTCATGCCTTGCTGGCATTGTTCTCTCCCTGCCCACACACACGCAACCCACAGAGGTTGTGTTTTGTGTTCAGACCTGGCTGGTGCTGCTCTCTTGGCTAAGGAAGCTTTCACAACCAGACAATGCCCCGTCCCACCAGGTAACCATATACTCTGCAAACAGGAGTATGGCAAGTCAAATACTACTTGCGGTTAAACATCTACCCAGGGTAAAACACAAGTGGCAAGTGTGACTGATGAGGGAAGAGGTCAGTTCTTCCTGATCACTTAAAAATCCTCTTCTGAAGACTCCTGTAGTGTCTGAGCTCTTTGCTTGCCTGGCTCTTCTGCAGGCAGGAGCACTCACTGAGACACAGCTGTAAGTCATGTAACTTGCTCTTTAAATCACTATTTATTCCCCATCAATGTTGTCTGCTGAGCACAGAAGACCAGAGTTTTTGCTGTCACTGTGCCTCCTGTGTCCTGGGGTTCTTGCAGTCGTGGTATTTTGTATGACAACAACAGAATGTGATGCCTGTCTGGTGGGCTGTGGTGAACGTGCCTGTGGTGTTGTTTTAAGGGCTTTTAAGCTTATCTGGAAAATAAGCAGTTAGAGTCTGCAAGTGAAGCTGGTTTTGGGTAAGAGCATTTTGAGTCTTGACTTTGCCTCTTTGATATAACATTCAGGTTTCATTCTGTAATGGACAAGGAAGACGGGAGAAATATATGTTTAGGAGTCTTTTTATAGTAAACAAATTATGTTAATATGTAGAACAGAAAAGAACTTTTAAAACCACTAAGTGCTGGTAGTGAAATATGGTGACCACCAAGTATTTCATTTCCGAAAATAGACCACCAGAGAGTTCTATTTCCAGATGTTTTGCCAGCTGAACATCTTTCTGAAAAGTTAATCTTCACAAGAACAAAAGAAAAGGCTTGAACAAGAAGTCTACATGGAATAATTGTGTGAGTAAATATCAAGCTGGTTATAAGGGAGCAAAACGTGAGCGACCCTTGTGCACACAATGTGTGTGAGCAGTAAACCAGACTGGGATGGGTGGCCAGACCCTCCTGTGGGATGAATCACTGGCCTTGGGTTTATGATGCAGTGTCTTGGTGCTGGTTGAAGCGCAGGATGTTCTGTTGGTTGTGTACCTTTGCCTTGGCCAATGCTGAGATGAGTAAGGGAAGGAGATGGGTGGAAGGCAGGAGCTCCTGGGCAGCAGTCGCTGTGCACGAAGAATGTCCAACTCTGCCGCCTGTTTGGCAATTATTTATTCATCTTTTGCTACTTGATTTCCTTTTTTCTCTTAGTGCACGGAAAGGCTGATCTCAGAAATGCCCCATCCCTCGCAGTGTTCAAGGCCAGGTTGGACACAGGGGCTTGGAGCAACCTGCTCTAGTGGAAGGTGTCCCTGCCCGTGGCAGGGGGTTGGAACTGGATAAGCTTTAAGGTCCCTTCTAACCCAAACCAGTGTGTGATTCTGTGGAGAAGTGCTGGAGCTCCATCCTTCTCACCTAAGCCAAGCCAGTTCCTAGAGAACTCTGTGGGTCTGGAAGTGAGAAGCAATCAGTGCGGACTCTTCCCTGTTCCCACCATAGACCTCTGTCAGCAGAGTTGAATTGCATCATCTCTGTGGACCTTCTGGGCAAGGCTGGCCACTGACTGTTGTTGAGGGTTTAAAAATCCAGAAAATTGGATCATTACGACATCCATGAATCTGCAGTTGCATGGTGCTGGGTGAAGTGTTCACTTTGATCTTCCTGGAGAACCTAACCATAAGTAGCTGTTTAATAAGCAAAGAAAGGACTTCTCAGTCTTCTGACCCAGCCCCTGAACCGCTACAGGAAAAACCACCTTTGTCATTCTAGTGAAAAACATTTGAATCTGCTCTTAGAGGCTTCCCATGATGGGATCTCTGCAGCTTCTCCAACCAGCCTGTCCCAGTGCTTTCCTCTCGCTAGAGGGTTTCCTTGATGTCCAATCTGAATCCTTCTGGCCCAAGCTGAAGTCTCTGCTCCTCACTGTACCATCTGTACCATTGTCTTGTTTGGATGCCTTTTAGGGACTGTGATTATGTCGTTTCCTTGCTGATGGCCCATTCACTAGGCTCAGCAACCTCAACCATCTCAGTCCTCTCCTATGGGCTGTATTTTCAGGTAGTCTGCTCATTCTTCTCTTTGGCTTTTGCACTCTCTCCGGCTCCTCCATACCTCTCTTGAAGTTGAAGCCCCCAAAGGGCTTGGTGGTACAGCCTGCGACTGCACTGATCCTGAACACAGCCAATGCATTTTGTCATTTATCACAGAGGAAAGCTGCATATTCACTGTTTGGGAAGCCACCTGCAATTGTTGACTCCGCTATAACCCTTTTGCATCTGTATTACTGCTTACTCCTTTCATTTATAATACTTGTTCATATTGAACTTCATTATTATTTCTATTTTAAAGATTAACTTCAGTGTTGTTCTCCACTATGTTTGCAATGGTTCCCACATTCACATCCTCTGCCAATCTAAACATGCCCTTTCTGGTTGATCATCCCTGATTTTAGGGAAAACATTGAACAGAATTGGATCTGAAAGCTTCCTGCAGATCTCCAATGAATCAACTTCACAATGATCACCCTCTGGCTACAGCTGGATCCCCAGGAGCCACTTTGGCTGAAAAATCACTCCAACTTAGAGATCGACAAGGCTAAAAGTGGCCAAATACCCCCATCTGTTTTATCTAAATAGGACCAAATCTGAGGCTTTTTTATGCCTGGAAAACTATGTTTGTAAGCAGTTCAGAATGGGAGTTATTGAAACCCCTTGAGGGCAAAAACATTGCCTTCTTTGGGAACTGGAAAGAACCTGAGAGCCACAGGCTCATGAGATTTCCAGCTCATACAAACTAGCTCTGTGTGGGTAGGAACCATTGCGGTGAAGGGATCTGAAGATGAGAAGGGACAGAGAACTTTTGAACATAAAGCATGAACATAAAGCTCAGTGAAGTTAATGGAAACTCTCTAACTGGTAGCTATGGCCATGTGGAGGGAGGGGTGTTAAAAAAGAGAACAAACATACTATTGAAGCAAAAAAGATTGTTAAGATAGGAGAGAAAAAAACAGTTCTGTAGAAACTTCGAGGGCTGTGGGAAGATGTCCTTCCAAAGGCTACTTGGAAATGTTTAGAGAAAGCCCGTTCCAGTTAAGTGGTAATGATAACACAGGACTCGAGAGAGGGGGTGGAACAGAATAAAACCAAAACAGAAATACATCAGATTTAGAAAAATTAAACCAAACAAGCTGCGAGCTCTCCGAAAGCCCCGCTGGGGTGTGCCAGCCTGCTCGCACTGGTGGGTTTCTGTTTGCAAATCTATTTTCTTCTGTGTGGTGGTGAGCACACCATCAGTGCCACAGGAGCACTGCCCCGCTGTGTCAGTGCAGGAACAGCAGGGAGGATGGAGCTCTGGGCTCTGTGTGTCTTTGGGACTCAATGCCATGCAGCTTCTTTCCTAGACGTGGAGCTGTTGGAGCAGGTCCTGAGGAGGCCATGAAGATTCTGCGAGGGCTGGAGCAGCTCTGCTCTGGAGCCAGGCTGAGAGAGCTGGGCTGGGGCAGCCTGGGGAAAAGAAGGCTCCTGAAAGGGAGACTTTAGAGCAGCTCCAGTGCCTAAAGGGGCTCCAGGAAACCTGGAGAGGGGCTTTGGACAAGGGCCTGTAGGGACAGGCCAAGGGGAATGGCTTTAACCTGCCAGAGGGGAGATTGAGATGAGCTCTGAGGCAGAAGCTCTTCCCTGTGAGGGTGCTGAGGCGCTGGCACAGGGTGCCCAGAGAAGCTGTGGCTGCCCCATCCCTGGCAGTGTTTAAGGCCAGGCTGGATGGGGCTTGGAGCAACCTGCTCTAGTGGAAGGTGTCCCTGCCCGTGGCAGGGAGTTGGAACTGGATGAACTTTAAGGTCCCTTCCAACACAACGCAGGCTGATTCTTTCCTGTTCTCTTGTGCATTTTGCTTCAATTCACATTAAGGTGCTGTGGTTGCTGGTTTGCTACAGCATTTTCCTCGGATAAATACTCTGCCTCTTGTTTTGTCCTGCTAATTGCTATTAGAAGTGGTGCTCTCGGTGCTTTTGTGGGCCTGCATGTGCAAGCCTGTTTTATATAAAAGTCTGAGGGTGGAATTTGTCTCTGCTGTAACATTTTATCAGCGGCAGGGTAGCAATTGGAGGAGAATTAGTGCTTGGCTGCTGTTTGGTTTCTAGAGCCCGGAGACTGCCTGCTTGTTACAATAATGAGAAATGCGAGTAAGCAGCATCACATCAGCACTTCAGTCCCACTTTCTATTGCTGCCATCAAAGGGTTTAGGAAAGTCTGCATTCAGAGTAGTTATGTTGGTGTTTTACAGTGCCCATATGCATTTGCACAAGACTGTCTGGGAAATCCTGTACTGTAGATTGCACCTTATGGGTAAGGCATGATTTGGGTTTAGGCGCTTGGTTCAGTGGTAATAGCTAGGTGAGAATCAGGATGGGAAGTAGGAATTCAAGGTAAGTCCAGGTGACCTGAGGAAGAAGCATGGCTGGATCATTGCCTGAAAGCTGAAAATGAAGCTGTACCATGCTGGTATATGAGCTGATGTGGATTTTAACCAGAAAACTGGGAATATCCTGCCTCTCAGAAAGCACTTGGAGCAAATACACTTGGAGGGCTGTAGATGCCCACAATTTGCAGATGATTCTCATTCATTTCTGCCTTCTTTTGGTTTGGGGAAGCGGAAGCTTTTACTGTCTAAAAATAGCGATGCTTACAACCACTTACACACTTACATTGTGTTGCAGGAACAGAGTTAGTGCTCTTAGCCTGGATTTGCAGCTACTACAGAGTTAGTGTTGCAATCCTGAGGTAAAATTCCCTGGTGATTTCCTGGAGCTGGATTTCCTGCAATGCTTTCAAGTTCAGCAGCCGCACAATAGGCTGGATACAACTGATACGGGTAAAAATAGCAAGAATTGTGTTGCTGTAGAGAATCCTGAAATGGCATCAATGGGAGCCCCTGGAACATATCAAGGGCTTGTGAGCAGCCTCTGTTGTGTCCAAAAATGAAGTATTTACACAACACAGACCCTGAAAGTGGAAAGTCACAGAAACATTGAGTAGGAATGAGAAATGTATCAACTGAAAAGTGACATTTGCAACCTAAGAGTGACCTTTTGCTTTTAAGAGCAGGGATTTTTTTATCAATCCTTTTTGCTTTTTATTGTCCCTCCAGCCTGGAATAAAGTGAGGGATTGTCACAAGATCTGTGCAGCTTTTATAGCTCATGTGAGGTTTGAAGACAGACATAAATGGAGGTATGGAGCTGGCCCCATCCGAGTGCCAACATCCACTTCCAGTGAACACTCAACACTTGTATTTTGCGTAAGATGAAACACAACTATATGTTATATTAAAGGACCTGGCCTTGTTAGTTGTTACCTACCAGTATGTTAGATTTTGTCCTACACTCAGAGGCTATTGTAGATGTCCAAGAAGAACTGAGGTTTTGGAGTGCTCCTTCAGGAAGGCTTTGGTTAAACGGGTTACGAACTCTGGGTACCAAAGTAATCCCATTGTACTGGAGCACTGGATGGCGTTTTAGCATTGGACTTTGCTCATCACCAGAGTTTTACTGTATTTTTTTTACCCAACCGACAGGTTGCTGATTTTACAGTGCTTTAGATCATATGCCTTTCTTTTGGTATTCTTCAGGAATGTCCCTTTTTCCCCTCTTTTCTCAAACCCACTGCTGTACAGCCCTTCCTGTACCTGGGCGCTGGGGGAGGTTTACAGATAAAGAAACTGATAAATGTGGAAGAACCTTCAGCCTATTAACTGATGTCTGGTTCATGTTCTGCTTTTACGGACAAGTTTGATTATCAAAGTTGTTCTTTTTCATCCTTTGTTACAAAGACCAAGAACCCATCAGCTATAGTTAAAACTGAGCTCTATTGACCATGAGGGAAGGAGAAGGCTCTTGAATCCATCAGATTTCTTTAAGAAAGCAAAGTTAGTCAATCAGAAACTAGCTTTTATTGGATTTATTTATTTCACTTCATTAATTTTTAAAGTTTGGTTGCAAAGGAATATGTGTGTATATATATATACACACACTCTCTTTGGAACTGCACAGTATTGGGATGCATATTTAACACATGATTCCCAGAGAGATGGGATTTTGAAACAAAGTGTTGTAGCTATTACAAATTAATGAATGTTCTTCTAAATATTTCTGGTTTATTTCTTTGCTTCCTTAAAGCCTTGCCAGTGCAGGGGAAAAGAAAGCTTAACAAAAACTGCTTTTCAGTTTGAATGAATGTTTGAATGGCTCTTCCAGCAGCGCTGGGAAGCCAGTGTGTGGATCTCATGGGCTCCTGAATTGGGTGCTATGGTGTGTATTGAATCTTGTGTGGGTTGTCCTGGTCCTGCTGAACTCACCAGGGCTTTACTGATTCCCAAGAGTTGATCATAGAATTCCAGCCTGGTTTGGGTTGGAAGGGACCTTAAAGCTCATCCAGCTCCAAGCCCCTGCCACGGGCAGGGACACCTTCCACTAGAGCAGGTTGCTCCAAGCCCCTGTGTCCAACCTGGCCTTGAACACTGCCAGGGATTTTTCCAGGTTTGGGAAATGATTCACTCTTCCCATCTAGAATTAATTGGAGAATCATCCTGACTTCACTGGATATTTGATAGCAGTGAGAAGGGGAATGTGCTGCTTTAGTTCTGCTCAAAATCTTCCACGTCGTGATTGCCTCAGTAGTTCAGAAATTACTTTTCTGCTAAAAGCAAATGTGCCAAATACCAAAGAAATAGTTGAATCAAAGATAACTATTTCACTTTTATACGTTTGGTTGTGTTTTAGTGCAGCTCAAAGCTGACCCCAGAAGCTCACACTAACGTACCGCACACCAGCAGCGCTGGATGTGTTGTGCTCAGCTGTAACTCATGGAAACCTTATCAAAAATTATTACTAAATAAAAAAGCATAAAGAATTTATTACTAAAGATGTAAAAGAGAACTGCAGAGCTCAGTACACTCAAACTCTGAATGTGAAAGTTTCCATTGTTTCCTTATCTCATTAAGAATCTCTCTCCATGCAGGCACACGAGCGGCAGGTACAAATGTATCTAGATGTCTATCTTTGTTCCACTGTACGTTTGTCTGCAGGTCTCTATAGATAGCAACATAAACTGGCGTGTATATCCTGCTGCCTTCTGAAACCTACAGAGAATCACCAACAGTTTCTTTTCTCTAGTTTGCTCAAATGCTTGTGGTTAGATATTCTGAAAGTATAGAATTTAAAAAAGACAAAGACAAAAAGATTTAGACACTTTGAAAACCAGTTGCTTTGTTAAAAATGCTTTTTATTTAATAAGCCAACACTAGTTTGATTCTCAGCCTCTGTGTGTCCTGTTGGATCACATAAAATCAGGTAATACTGCTGATAAATATGAATTCAAAGCTGGAGTCGCAGTGTGTGGCACCTGATGTCTGGAATCTGTGTGATCTGGGAGGGTTCACAGAGCAGGGCTGGATCGCGTGTTTGCTACCAGGGAAGTCTGGATATAATAAATGAAGCCTTTGCTCAGAGCACACACACAGCCCCATTGCATCTTATTAACTCGCTCAAAATCCAAACTAAAAGGAGAAGTTGAAAAGGAATAATTTAAATAAGATTAAGGGGACTATTCCTTGTAATTACTTTATTTGGATAAGAGTCAAAACGTTTGGTAGTAGCACTTAAGCATGAAGAGTTAAATGAAAAGGGAAAATTCCTTAATGAAATTGTACAGAGTGAACATAAATCATATTTAATAATTGAATTAATCTGCCTGTCTTATCTCTTGGTTTAATTTGGTTCTCTTCCTGATTCTCCATTAACATTCAAAATCCACAAAGGGTATGAGCACACCTGGCCTTAGTATTTGTTAAACCAAGACAGAATCAATGGGGGCAGCACTTTGAACGTAATAATTCACACCAGTACTTGAAGACTCAAAGGAACAAAGGTTGGTAATGTCTTATTTTAAGCAGTTTCACTTTGAAAGCTGTTTGAAATTTGCCATGGATTAGTATTCAGTTAAACCAAATCCTTCACTCCTGTAAATTTATGATGCTGAAGAGCTGTATATAAACAACCCATGCTCCCATTTTCAATGTATTTACTGCTGTGTCGTGTAATACTGGATGAATTTGATATTATTTCTAGTTATGAATCCTCTGGGTTTTCTTATTCCTGATACTGTTGGGTTTTATCTTATGCACTTTGTAATTCTCTAAGTCCATTTCTAATGACACTGCTATGAATTACTACCAAAAAGTTAATGGCTTGATCTTGCTACCCTCAAATAAATACTGACTAGGCAATGACTTCAGTGACAGGAGCATCCCTCCAGCTTTCTCCTGTGATTTATAGCTCTGATTCAGCAAAGCTCTTGAGCACAGGTATTAAGTTAACCACTTACTTAGGTTCCAGTGATTCCAGGGGAAATTCATTGTCAGACCATTGGGAACATATTGCATTTGTCAGCTGCACCAGAACAACCAGACAAAATCCATCCAGTCTTGGGGGGAAAAAACACTTCATTAAGTTTACAAAAGTTAGTGTAGAAAATCATGAATCTAACTGAAAGGTTCTATCTCAGCAATGAACAAACACAATTCCCAGGATTTTAAGGGGATAATTATTTGCTGAGTTCATGTCCCTCCAGCCATGTGCTCTGAGGGATTGAGCTGTGCATCAGATGTCTGAGGAACTTGCAGCTTTTTATCTGCTTCAAACTTACTACACAAGCAGCTCAAGAAAGGCTCTTGCAAGATAAGTGAACTTATGACTGGCCCAGATCTGAAATCCCAACTTCCAGCTTCTCTGGGCAGCCTGTTCCAACATCTCACCAACCTTATAGTGAAGAATTTATTCCTAATGTCTAATCTAAATCTACCCTCAAGAAGTTCAGATAATGTCCTGGTAGTGTCTTGGCAGGGTGGTATCATGGTAATGGATCAAGAGAGACTGTTCCTCCTGAAGGGCAGTGTCCCCTTTATTCAGGTGTGCCTGCAGAACTGCCTCCAGTTTTGGTGGATGCTCCATGTGTGGACTCAGTTTGGGCTGTGAGAGAGCTGATGGCATGAATCTGGGATCCACAGATTTGAGGACAGTTTTGCCTCAATGAATAAGCTGAAGCAGCTCTAAGCTATTCACTGACTAAATTGTACCACGGAGCTGTGAACTAGCTGTATCCCCTGATACAACTTGGGCTTAGCAGAGCTCTGGGAGGCCTTTTAACAGAGTTTTTGAGCAAGATGTTTTGCATTAGAGCGTAAGGAAAATTGTGGCTTAGTTTTGTGTAAACAAAGGCACTGTAATGCGACATTAGGGGTGGTCGAGAGGAAAAGGCATCACAAGCGTGCGAGAGCAGATGTGGCTGTTGGAGTTGGAGGCTGGCTTGGCATGAAGAAGGGGCCAAGCAAGACCTTTGGAGCTCTTCACTGCACACCTGGAGACTTGGGCTTGAGAGTGACCACTGGTCCACAGATGGCTGAGCTCCTTGCATGGTGTTTGGTCGACTGGGTAGGCTTGTCTTGAAGGGATAAATGAAGAGGAGTTTGTAGGGGTTTATCTTTGAGATGGGAGGAAGCAGCGTGCCGTGGCTGGCAGGCTGTGTCGTGAGGGAGACAGGCTTTCAGCTGCAATTCTGGTTGAATACTTTGGAAGGCTCTTAGAAATAGTACAGTTCTCATCATCACCTCTCAGAGCTGGGCTGGGTGTCGTGGTCTTGTCCTGTCCTCTGCTCATCTGCAGCATTCACATCCATGTCTGTTCGCTTTCCTTTCTGCTGCAGAACAGCCCGTACTGCTGATGCAGAATCCCTCCTTCCTGCAGGTTTCCCCACTGGACTTTGCAGCCCAGAGGAGCTGGCAAGGAGTCACGCTGGTGGTGTCACCCATGGGGGAGAGCGTGGCACCCAACCAGGGCAAAACCAGGCTGTCTTAAGCCATTTTCTCCCAGCATCTACTTTCCTTTGCAATTGTTTGGGTAGTTCTGTTAGTGAAAATCATAACGAAGGAAAGTTTTAATTTGAGCAGTGAAACAGACACACACAAATAAAGAATAATCTGGAAAAACATCCCCCAAACCCCTTTCCCCTGCCACGCAGTGAGAAATGGAAATAAAGGTGGCCGCTGCCTGTACTCGACAATGCTGCCACGTGTGATATTTTCGGAGGTATCTCGGGAGCATCTACCACACTTTACAGCATGTGAGGCTTGTCATCTGGAGCGGTTTGATCTCCTGTAACCTGTTCACAAATGCATCTATTTCATAACAGGCCCTGCGCCCCCGATAAGGATCTCTGAGTTTCTTCTGCGCGGTATCTGCAAACAATTCAAAGCTGTTCCACACAAACAAATGTGAGAACCCCCTGACCACAGACTGCCTTTAGAGCAGACCAAGATTTGATGTTACTCATATCTTCCAGTACCTGTCAGAGTTCAAACAGGAAACCTGGTTTTTCCTCTCATGTCAACAACTTTTTTTCTCTCTTCATTTCTTTCTCTTCTGAGCAGGCGTTCGGCAGCCGCTCGCGCTCGGGCGGTGGAAGTCCTGCATTTCTTCAGGACAAACAAGTACTTGCTCTGGTACGTCATTGCTGACATTAACAAGAGCTGAATATGTGGTTTTTTTGGTGATCCTGTGGGTGCTTCTATAGAAACGGACCTATTGGCTTTGAACAATCACACAAAAAAGGGATTCATTCATACAGGATACAGGTAACGTGCAGCCGAGGGCTTGCCGCAGATGCTGCTTTGCTTGGGAAATGTCACAAAAAACCTGGGTGCTCTTTTCTCCTGGCACTGCTGCATTTTGTGCTTACACAGTAACACCTTGTACCGCTTCAGCCTGTTTGTCATTTCTGATATCCTGCTTGCCAGTGCCATGGCGATGCCACGTGGGAAGTGTAAACACACTAAATATTCATCTTTACTGATAAGGAAGGTTCATCTGAGCATCTCGGCTATTAGCTGATTGACACGTCCCCGAAAAGCATTTAAAGACCCTCATGCCCAGGTCTGGGACCTGGTTATAGCCACTCATGTATGTTTGGGCACTGCTGGGAATAGAAATTAGGAGTTTTAGCTGACATACACCCCCCTTAAGCGGTCTCCATTACTTACCTTTCACAATCCCATCAATAAATGAAGTCAAACCTGAAAGTCTCAGCACTTTCCAGTCCAGGATTGGAAATGCTTTAGAAATATTTTAACTTAACCTCCCCATGAATGTGGGAAGTGAAAGTTTATAACAGAGACTAATTCTTGACATGGATTAATGTTTGTGAGAGAAAACGCCGACTCTCTCAAGGACCGGGCTAGTTCTGAGGATCATTTTCTCCCGTTTGATTTATGGTTGACAGATGCAAAAACCAGCTCAAATACAGCTGTGTTAAGAAAAGAACACGCAGGCATTTCCATGACTTTCATCTTGCTTTGTATTTATGTCATTATAAAACATGCTTTTGTGGCATGCATAATCAAGGGACAGAACATCTGGTAAAGTCTTGTTGCAGCAAAATGTCTGTAAAGTTAAATATGATAGTTGTCTTTTCTGTCTCTAAAAAAAACCCAATCAACTAACAGCTGGATAATATTATGACTGGTAATAATACTGCGAGTGATACATGCCGAGATGATGGTTACAGGCTCACAAGATGGAGAGGCAGGGAGAGGTCACGGAAGTTCTTGTTTGTGAGCTGCAGCAGGCGAGCATGAAACGGTGGGTACCTCTGAGCTGCCCTGCAGAGCACCAGGTGAAACAGCCTTTGTGAACCACCAGCCACCCTTGAAGTCACACAGGCCAGGCCAGTAACATACTTTGCTCTTTATTTCCACATTTCCAGTAGGGTTTCTGCCCAAATGATGAAGTTATTTTGATTCCATTGCATTTTTTCAGTAGCCGTTTCAGGAGCCAAGCACTTTAGATAAAAGCTGACGTCTGAAGGGTCCTGGAAAATCATAGAATACCATAGAACACCAAAAGGGACCTCAAGGATCATCTGAGCCAATCTTAACGGCCCTGTTGTGCTGTTTGTGTACCTTGGTGCTGGTATTCAGCATGCTCCTGTTGAGAAAAGATCTTCAGCTCTTACTCCCTCAACCCATCTCTGCCTTAAATGCTTCTAGACCAGGGGCAAGAAGAAAGGAATTATTTGCTTTCACTAAAAGCAATCTTTCCTTTCTCATTTTCTAGCTCTTCATATTCCATGAAACTTCAGCAAATAAATTCCAGGCTTATAAGCCTGATTCAGAAAAGAACCATGTACGTAGCAGGGTACAAGCTAAAGTCAAGTACCAGCTGTAACATCCTGCTGAATAAATAAGTACCTGTATTTCAAACCAGCAGCTCATATCAGAAACGAGTATTAAAGCATTGACAAGCTCTTAAGTACTTGCCTTCTGCTTTACACAACATCTGTATGTGCCCACTCAGTTATCCATAGGATCTTTATCTACTGACCATGGTTCCTGGGGGTTGAGCCTGACTCTCAGGATGCTGGTGCATGGACATGGGTTCTGCAGATGTGCCTGGCTGGGCTTCCCTTCCTGGGGTGGCATTACACCGGGTGGTGAGTGACACCCTGGGAGCTGGGTGCTGATTAAACGGGGTTCGTTTTTGGTGCTGCCATTCCCCAAAGGCGACTAAATGCACCACCATGTTCAGAGGTAGCTCCATGGGAGCGCAGCTGGTCCCCACTTAGTCAGGGGCCTGATGAGCTGCAATTAGGTAAATTCAAGTAATTACAGTCAACTACTGTTTTAGGGCAAACTGGGCTTTACCCAGTAATTGCAGGCATTACTGTTAGCAGTATGCACACAGTGGTACGTGTTTTTATGGTTGTGAAGTCTTACTAGTAAGAGAACGATTATTGCTACTAGTCTGTATATCTGGGAGAAAACAGATAATTCTGTTGCTTTTCCAAGGGTTCTGTTACAAATAGGAGACCTGATCACTCCAGAAGATTTAGAAAACAAATGAGGAGATGAGCACATGCATTAGGAGCACATAGTCGTGTAACCCAGCATCTACAGCAGTTGTGATGAGCACATGCATTGGGATTTATGGGGGGTTTTAAACTGATTGAACAGGCCTATGGAGGATGTAACATCATGTCTAAGATGATGGTCCTGCCTTCCTCTTCAGCTCCAGCCATACCTGGACGGGCTGTCTGCGACGTGCAAGGATCTCACTGGGGAACACGAGCATCCCTGGCTGCTGTTGGAATCCTATTTCAGCTGATACCAAGCACAGCAGTCACACGCTGCAAGATCATCGCTCAGGCCAGTGGCAGTCTGCTGAAAAACAAAGGGTTCCTCAGGAATCAAGACGGGAAGATAAGGCCCTGCCGTGCTATTTAAAGCAAAGCATTTATGCCTGAATAAAGTTACTTCAATTTTGGAGCAGGGTGTTTGCCTGGAAAACTGGTATTTACATTCCACCCCAGGGACTGAAGCGCCCTTGCACACTTTCATGTGCCTCCTTTCTTCAAAGTCTCTGCCTTACCTACAGCTTCATTACTTCCACAATTACAACGTTCAGCTCCCATCAAGCAGTTTGTAGCTCTATTTTTGATAGCGCTGCACAGAGGCGCAGACAAGAGCAGTCTGTAGCTCATTTCCCCACTCAGATAAAATGCTGTGTGCTTTGGGGCAGCCCCGTGCCTTAGGAAAATGGTGTTTTACAGATGGGGAGTAGAGACAAAGAGCGGGTGAGTGCCTGGCCCGCGATCCCACGGGATGCTGGAGTGGTATTTCTGTCTGGTGCCCTAACCACCGAACCGTCCTGTCTCCTGCTTTCGGGCAAAAGAGTCTGAAAATGCCATTGATTAGAAAGTGCTGGTGACGAAAAGCTGGGACTGACTAGACTGCACCAGGAGACATGCAAAACCAACCAGAAGACACTACACAGCGTGATGGAAATTAGCTTCATAAAACTTCTTTCTGCTTTAATAATCTAAGATGCTCTTTAGAACACAGGGGCAAGGAGATGTCTGGGGTTTGAAAAAGCAAGATATTATTTGAAGCAGCTAGATTCCCTTTAATTAGTCTGAAATTTGGGCTTTATAACAATGTATTTCCATGTGCGTGCCAGAAAGTCAAGGGAAACATGGAAATCATCGGCAGTTCACCGCTGGGATACAGCAGATTATTTCAATGAGACCTAGAGACATTTTCTGCTTGTAGAAAACATTTATTTGGTGGTCCCTTTCGTTTGCTTTGTCATGTCCCACTGCACATCTGGTTTGGGATGGAATAAATGAGCCCATGCTTGAGAATCAGGTTGTTTATATGATGCAATATTTAAATGATTTTGGGGTTTTGTAAGTCTGGAAAAGTAATTGTCATCTTGGTGGCAGGGGTTACGATTTGAAGCCCTTTTGTTACCACGGGTGAGCTTGGGCCACTATGCAAAGCAGCTCTCTCCAAAATAGAGATGTGTTTGAACTGACGCAGGGACAAAGCTTCTCCTGTGGCTCAGCACCACAGTGGTCCTGAAGGGAATTTTGGAGCCTACCACGACGGAGTGTTATTAGTTGGAATAAAAGTTGTGAAACCTCTTTGTGCACAGCCCTGAGTGGGTGATGGAGGCGCTTGGTCCTCTCCTGCCCTGCTGAAGATACAGCGTATGGGAGCAGCTCGGGCCCTGCTGTGGAGCGGGGTTCAGGGTGAGTGTGTGCAGGGGAAGGGAACGACCTCACACATTTTCCATTTAACTAACCACAGGCAGTTTGTTTTCAAGCACTTCGGTTATTGCTGCGGTGGGAATGGGCCACATCGCGCGAACCTCCCATCGCCGCTTCCCCGACTGACACCCCAACACACTGCAGGGCTCTGGGGCTGGGAACCAGCCCGTGCCTGGCTCAGTGCGGGGCTGGGCTGAGGAGCTGCGGGTGCTGAGAGCGTCTGCTTGCTCTTACTGAAACCCTTGAAAGAATGAAGGTATTTTCCCCAGTCCTCTGGTTGGGGTGTCTGCTTGGCCCCAAGCTTGGCTGCTACCACCAGCTCCTCTAAGAAGGGCAGTGCAGCCTTGACACTGAGCATTGATCCATAGAATCATGGAATGATTTGTGTTGGAAGGGACCTTAAAGCTCATCCAGTTCCGCTGGCACCAAGCGGGGAGCATGAAAGAAATTTTATAGGAAAGAAGCCCCCATCTCCTCCTGCCAAGGCCCTGTGATGGGAACACAAAGCAATGTTCTTCTCTCTCTGAATTTCTTTGCTGCCCTTGTTTCCAAGGTGAGAGCGGGTGGTTGTGTTCACGAGTGGCCTTTTGGTCTCTGGTTGTCACAAACATGCCTGTGCAGCTGGGAAAAGCCAGAGCATCGCTTTGAAAAGGAGTATTTTTATTTGCACCTTCTAACATGGCAGTTTTCCACAGCTGTTGTCCATGGTTCCACCAGAGGAGATGGGGGCAGCTGAGGACACCCTTGTGGGCTCCCCCTTCATCCCTACCTGGGGATCCCACCTTGTCAGATGTCCCCTTGGTTGTTCCTCCCTCAGCAGAGCTCAGGGCTCCCCAGCTAACACCAGGGAACCCCAGTGCTCAAGGGGGGTGTTGGCAGCTTCTGCTCTTGGGGGTTCTATGGTCTTAGAGGAGGTGAAACCTTGACTTTCCCGAACTTACTGGCCTGGGAAAGAGAAGAGCTGTTGAAATAAATGCAGTGTAGAATAAAAGTGAAAACTGTCACAATCGGGTATTTCACACTCGCTGTAAAATCGAAACCTGATTTTTGTCTTTGTTACAAATTCACTGCCTTTTTTCCCTCCCATTGAGACATGAGTTATTTTCAAATAAAGAGATGAGACTTCGTTTAGAAATGAGTAAAATGTGTCCTATCTGTAAGCAAAGGGGATTTGCAATGGGAATACCTCGGTTCATGCAGTGACATGTGTGTGCATGTTCCTGGGGGAGAACTCTGCTTGGCAAAACCGAGGCTGGGCGATGGTGTCTGCAGCATCACCCAAAAAGGGATGGAGAACGTGCTCCACAGCCACACTTACAAGCTGTTTGCCAAGCCAGAGAAGATACCCTTTTCCTTGTATGTGTTTTATAATGTTTTTCCTTTGGACAATAGGGCAGCAGGAGCAATCCATCACTACAGGAACGCGAGCCACGCTTCCTTAGCATCCCATGGTGCTGTTAGTGGGTGAGTGTGGCTTAATGTTAGTGAGCTCAATGATCTGGTTTTCTCATGATTTGCACTGATCTCAGGCCTGACAACAGCTCACCTACATCTGCTCTTGTCTATGGGATTGCTGCACAGTCTGATCGATGGGGCTGAGATGTCTCTGGTGGCTTAAGGAGGAGCTAAAGAGAGCCCAAAGTCAGATACTAATTTCATGTTCATAGTCACCTTAGTTTTCAGAATTACCTACAGGGGTTTTCATCTTTCCATCTTTTAAATAATATTATTTTCTTGTACTTTTGCGAATCTCATCCCTGTTTCTGTGAGCTCTCCGTCCTTCCCAGCCATTCCCCTCTTCCCATCAGCTTTATTTAACAGAAGAAGTGGATTTGGTGTCTGCTCTGTGGTGATTCCAGTGATCACTTCAGCTCTGCTCAGGGCTGCAGTGCAGCGAGCTGAGAGCACGACTGTAGCAACCAGCAGGTCACAACATGCACGTGGAGTTTTTAAGGCCCTGGGTGTTGTAGAGTTGTCTCAGGTTGGGCTCCTCATGTTGTAGCTGGTGTTTTGGATGAGAGCCTCAGGAACGAGATAACCAGCCAAACGTAAAGGAGCCCTGAAGTTTATTTGATCAGAGGCAACAAAGGTTATGAAGGGCCAGGGAAAAGTTTCTCCTCATCCATTTATTGAAAACCTCACATTTTCTCGAACGTATCATTTAGGTGATGAATCCAGAATGAAGGACAGATCCAGTGTCTTATAATGTGTCTCACTTGTAGGTGAAATAGGTCAGTGAACCCATTTGTTCCTACACAGCTTAAGAACACTGAGGAGCCTTTCAGATGCATAAACCATCCCTTAATACAAGTGTTTGCACAGAAAACAAACCAAGGCAACCATTTACAATCCAATTCCTGCTTATCCCTGCTGATGCTTATAGATATTATGGATTATCTGTAGCCACCCTTTTTTGCTGAATTCAGCGTTATTTAATGGACTGCCGGAATGCTGCTGGAATGTTACTCTGAATGTGCTGCAAACCAGTAGCTTGAAACAGAAATGTGTTGCAAAAGCAGCACAAGGGCAGTGTCCAGGCAGGACACAGCAGTAGCTCTTACACATGGGCTCCTCCTGTGCTGGAATGAGCGGTTGAAGTTGCTCCATGGAAGATTATCAGCTCCATTTGGGAATGGCGGGTGAATCCCACAGCCCAAATTGTGCTTGATTTCAGCCTGAGGGCACCAGAGGTGCAGGGGAAACGAAGATAAATGGAGTTTATCTACTTCTGATGTGGGCCAGGCAGAACTAACTCATTTCACACTTACGCCAAGCAGGTGAATTCACTCACTTTTCTATTTATCACTAAACCACTGCCTCGACCATAACACTGCTCAATCCTCATTCTTTACAATCAAGAAGTGCCAACCACTGATTTCCAAACAGTGTTTTCAGTCCACAGTGGCCTTGTCCTGGAGATGGGATTCTTTATCCCCTGGGTGGTTTAATTTCTATGGGCACTGTCACCATCTAGTGGCATCTCCCTGTTGGTTTGCAGGGGCAGCTCCTGCATCACCCTCCCAGGGGATTTGCCCCTGGTCACTCATTTCTCCCACTTATCAGTACTGGCTTTACCAATCTGCAAGTTAAACACCTGCAGGTGTGATGGCAGCTTTATCAAGCAGATTATTCCCTATGCTCCTGCTGGGGGGCAGCTCAGTCTGGTCAAACAGGGAGGATTTCCATGGTAAGACACCTCTGGGAGAGCGGAGGGTTGTGTTTAAAGGTGTTGGAGTGCAGGAGGAAAAGCTTCTGGGAGAGTTTTGTGCTCTTGAGCACTCAGGCTATTGCAGAGTGGAAATGCTGGGAGTTGTGACCAGCCAAAATAATCTCTGGCAATAGCACAGCAGGGATGGGTGTGTGTGTGTGTTAATCATACAGCCGTGATTATGTTATTTAGTGGTTTGCTTCAGTTCACAAAGGAAATACAGAGCAAAGACACCCCCTGCTTACAGCTCCGGTCTCTGTGCCATCCCCTCCGGCGTGAAACATTCACTTCTCATGATCAAAGCCCAGCTCTCACTTTTCTGTCTAATGCTGAAGGATTTGAGATGAGCAATGCTGTGTGTTTATCCTCAATTTCTGCCCCTTTGCTGTATCCTTGACAGCCCTTAATGGCTTTCTGTGATGTCCCGGGGGGGGTGATGTGTCCCGGCTGCTCCTGTGCAGAGCACAGGAGTGACACTGGAGGGTGACACTGCTTATTGTGTGATAGTGCCTTGATTTTACTGGAGTTGTTTCCACACAGGTAAGGAAACATGGGCCGTAAATCAAAGCAGTGATTTCCCTCTGCCCAGGCTGGGGTGGGACAATAAGCACTTGTGATGTGGCCCTCTGCCTGGTATCGTGGGTTTCTCAGAAATGATTTTCAGTGCTATAAATCCCCATCACTTTACGTGATAATGTAGCTTTTAGGTGTTTCTCTTCTATGTTCAGCTTTGATTTCAGTTTTGTCAAGGGGCCTGTCCTGGTCCCACTTGAACAGCCTTGGACCCTCAGATAACGCCCCTGCTCGTGCCTCATCCATAGCTCGGAAAACTCCATGTGGTTTTTCAGTTTCCTATTTTTAAATTGAAAGGATGCTTTCCCCTCTCCATCTGCCTCTCCAGTTACAAGAGCCCTGTGAGCACTTGGGCAGAGATAGCAAACCGGGAGCACTTCTAAGAACAAGGAAGGTAACCACATCTGACACAACACGAGCATAACCCTCCCAAAGAACAGAACATGAAAATTGCTGCTTTTAGACCAATTAAACCAACTTTGGGGGGTTTTGTTCTTTATTTCTCTCAATTTTTCTATATTTACTATTACTTCTGGCTGGAGCTTGGAGCTAATGCAGCAGAGTGAAACAGCAGCTTCCTTGAGATGTCTTCCTACTTCCCTCTTCTATGATGGTTTGATACAAGCTACTAAAGAACTGTATGAGTTCTGCTCAAAATCTGAATTAAGTTGTAAGAGCTGAGCTATTGTGAGCTTTATGCTCTATTGTATATATGACTGAGAACAGGGAGCTGGAGCCTGTGATTGATTTCTGTGTTTTATTAGATGTGATTACAGGAACATCCATCTCTCTGGAGCAGCCAGACATTTCTGGCATTAGAATGTTTTTAATGGTGGGGGGAAATGAAAGACATCAATAAAATTGTTACAAAGGAAGGTAAATGCTCTGTAAAGATCTTTCATATGGAGGGTTATTGGTGTGTCCCTGGAGCCAGGTTGGATAGTAGTTAGGAGTTTGTCTTAAGAATGGCTCAAAACACTAAATGCTAATTTTTTGCCCAGGATATATGTGGAGTTTCTCTTCAGTCAGAGAGGGGATGTGAGCAAATACAGGAAAACTTTTGGCTTCAACTAACTTGATATTGCGCTGTCAATTGTACTGTTCCTCCCTGAGAGCCAAGTGCCAACAAGGGTTGGTGGGGCTCTTGCACCCAGCAGGAGAGGTTCCCCTGGTCTGCTCACACAGCAGAGGATGCTTAAAGCCAAAATGTAATTAACTTATTGGTATTTGACCAGGATGCTGTGGTCAACTCTTGTGAGAGGTCATGAGGTCTCCAGTGACCACAGGAACTTGGTTTTGCATCTCATGGCAGGTTATGGTAAACCTTCAGTTAATGTCTCTGTATAATGTGTCAGGCTTTGATCTCTCTCTGTAGCAATCCTTTACGCCCAGTGTAATAAACCTTGTCTAGCACATGGGGAAAAATCCACTTACCTTTTCTGCTGACTTTGTCCAAAAGATGCTTTGGACACCTACTCTGATACTTGCTTCCAAGTCTGTGATTCTTCTCACTGGTGCATTTTGAATTCATCAATAGAGAAACAATGACTTTAACATCTCCTTCCCTCCCCATGAGCAAAGCCAAGCAAAGGGGTTATGATATTTCACACAGGTGTCTGTAGAGTCTGTTTTTATATCTTTTTGTGAAAGGAAGTTTGGGGCTTAGGCTTCGTTTCAGTTGACATCTTCATACCACAGAGCTGTGGTACATCTCCTGGAGAGCGGGAGCACAGAGGGCTCGGTCAGGACTTGCACGAGGGGGTAATGGACCTAAACCCATTACGTGCAAGTTCTGACAGTGCAGGTCAAATGCGTATATGTCAGGTTTTGGGTTCCTCCTTTCTCATTCTCCTAATTGGGCTCATTTTCTGTTTAAAAATAATTGGCAGAATTTTATGGTGTGAATACAAAAATAAGGCAACTCCTGCTGAGATCTGTGAAGGCAAAAGGTTTTCATGTGCTTTGAAGTTCATGGGACAAACCTTTCTGTCAAAAGATGTGCTAAGAGATGTGAATTGCTGTGACCTGGTGGTTGGGAGTACAAGGGGCTGCTTTCTGTGCCTGGGTGACAGAAATAGGACTTTTAAGTTTGGATCATGTGAAACAAGGTGCGTAGTGATGCTCTGTGGATCAGTCAGGACAGAGGAAAAAGCCACTGAGGGGGAATACCCTGCTCCATTCCCCCCGTTGCTCTCTGAAAACTAAAAATATAAAGAAAAACAGTAAAAAGTTCTTCCTTGTCATGTTTTTAGAGAGCTTTCTGGCCACAGTGCTTGTGAAAGGGGGGAAAAAAACCCTAGACTCCATCATCCCCAATGCTTGGAGAAAGGATTTTCATACCAACTAAATCCCTGCTCATCAATTAAACTGCAGCCCATCTTTTTGCCAGATGCTCATTTAAGAGTAATCTGCATGGACTTGATCTCCTTTAAAGACTTCCCAGCAATTTACTGGGGAATTAAACAAGAGCGGAGGAAGGGAGGAAGGCAAGTGGGCTGTTGGAGTGCAGAGATCCTGGATGGGATCACCCCTGGGCTGCTGCAAGACCGAGCATGGCTCTGGGTGCTTGGTCCTGCGCCGGGGCAGGGCTCGGGCATGCCTGTGCTGGACATCCCAGCGTGTCTGAATGGGGCAGCTGTCTCCTGGTTGCTCCTGCTCCAAGGAAGGAGCAAACTGTGCCACAGTGGTCCAGCGGTCTGGTGCCATGGCCAGGAGATGCGTGCCCTGGCTGGCAGACCCGCTGTGTGCTCTCCTCTGCGTCCCTTGGAGGATGCACATGCAGGAGCCTCCTTCACATCCCATCACTGTTCTGCAAGGTATTCCTTATTCCCCATTAGATCACTTCTGGGAATGATGTATTTCTGTGTGCTTCTGAGCAATTTATGTGTGTCTTTAGATTGTAAATCCATGGTGTTTCCCACTGGATTAGTATGTCCATGATGCACTCCTGCTCCCTCTTTAGGAGTAGGTATTTCCAGGTTTCAGTGTCTGGTATAAAGATATAAACCTCTGAGAATCCCTCTGACACCCAGGTGTTGGAGGGAATTACAGAACTTAATATGCCTACAAAGTTTCTGCTGGCTTTATAACCATCCCACGAATGAGGATCATTCAGTCCTATAGAATTCTACAGGATGTGTCAGGAGAGAATAGAAACAAAACTCCATGGTTTTGCAGCACTTTTTATATAAAGCCTTGTAGTGTTTTTATAGCTCTGCACTGCTTTCATCCCCATCGCATGAGGGTTTCTTACCACCAGTGTTCTGGCAACGAGGAGCTCAATAGCCGATGTGTGAGTTCATGAAGTTACTGCCCCATTGTCTGCATCCTGTTGGAGCTGCCCATGAGTTTTCCCTCCCGGATCTCAGATGCTGGAGGCACTGCAGTGGCTGCTGTTGTACAGGGTGGTGAGTTCTTAGCTAAGAAAGGGAAGAAAAAAGAAAAGCTTGTGGAATACTTTGTCAGGTCTAGATCCAGCCTCAAGCTGCAGTAGCTCTGACGATGACTTGGCACTGCTCTTGCTCTGCACACATATGTCAACTGCCAGAGTTGGTTTTATCATATGAGGAAACAAACTGTTTAATGAATGAAACCAGATGTACGAGATTGTGCTGAGAGACCAACAGCCGCTTTGTAAAGAACTCAAGCCAGAAACTTTGGAAAAGGAGCATAAAAACATTCATGGAATTTATTCTTGGCAATTAAAGGTAACTACACATTATGCAGCTATTCTCTTTTAACTGCACTATACCCATTCCTTGTGTTTCCACACAATCCATGGGGTGTAAGACTGCAGCACAGTCTGTCTATTCCTCATCATCCTGTGTAACTCCTCATGGGACACTGGCTGGGAATAGGGATGGGGATGGTTCCCTGAATGTTTTCTTCACAGAACAGAAAGACCCAGCATCAGTAGTTGTGAGAAGAGCAAATCTGACAGGAGGTAAAGCAAATGTGAGTCAATTCTTGACATGAACCAGGCCAATATACAGGCTTGCACAAACAGCTGGTTTCAGTTTGGGCAATTCCCCTTGACCAGAGCGGTTTCTCCAACAGGACCCACATGGATTAGTCAGTATAGACAGCCTGGCATCCACCATGCAAGCAGCGTGTGTTGCAACATGTCATTCAGTGAAACAAGCTAGTTAAAACTTCCTGAGAGCTACTGAAACGCTCCTAAACTGAAAAGTAAAATGCCTTGTTAAACATGGATTGGATCAGGAGATACCTTGGAACTCTTCTGTGCAGCCCAGATCACTTTGGACTTCTCTGAGACTCATTTTATTCATGCCAATCAGATGAGAACCCCATTATGACTTGGGTGAGAGGCTGGTTTGGTTCTTTAATACCTGAACTTAATGATTAACCTTTCCCCAAGAGTCTTATTTTCACCTTACTATAGCTAGTAACTGCTATTAGAATACACCGTGGTGATGGGCTTGACTGCGAGCCAAGGTGTGCTGCCACCAGCCCGGGTCAGCAGAGATGACATCTGGGATGGAGGTAGGATGGGGGAACACGGCTGATGCCATTCCCATGACACGTGGGGACCAGCACAATAAATGGGAGAGCCAGAACTTTCCAGGTGAATCTGAAATGAAATTAAATCATTTGTGTTTGCTTTAATATAGGGATGTCTGATATTATCTGTCTACAGCACTAGTCTGTGCTGCTGCCTTTGAAGCTAATAATTGGCATGAGGGTGGTGTGTTAGTTTCCATGTTAGGCATGGTTTTGGAATGAACCTCAGTTATCCAGACAAATGGGCATTTTCATGGTATTACCCACTACCACATGATGGTACAAATTCCTCATCAGTGGCTGTGTTCAGGTTTGGGCATCACTGGGGTTTGGAGCTTTTCCTTGGCTAATTAAGAGCTGTGAGAAGGGCAAAACTATTTGGGGTGTTGGAGAAGAAAGGTTAAACCAGCAAAATAGGGCAAAGCTTAGCCAAGAGGTGCTTAAGGTGGTCGTGGCTTGTGATGCTGAAGGGGTTCAGCCTTGGGGATGCCACCGTTCATTAGTTCAGTGTGGGGAGAAGCGAAATGCAGGTGAAATACCAGGATGTACCTTTGGAAACGAGATCTTTAAAGCCCAGGTTAATCCCCTTGAAAGCTACACTGGTATTAAGTCTCGGGAAGGATTGGTAAGGAGCAATCCCAGTGGGAGAAAGGCAGGCTGGAGGAGCCCAGGAGCTCTTCACAGGCTTTGGTGCTTTGGTTTTGGGTGTAACCGTTGACTCCATTGCAATGGTCTTACACGAGGTATGAGTTGGAGCTGGTTTGTGCAATGGCTTGAGTTTTTTGGGTTACGAGTTCTTAGATGATGGCCGCAAAGGAATTTTAATTAGGGAAGTAAGGAAGGTTCTGCTGGGAGCCGGGCAAACCGCGCTGCTCTGGCAGGGAGAAAGGAGCAAAGAGCCATCAGGGATTTACAGAGGTCTGCTGAGAGTTACCCTCGTGCGACTTTTAAGGATACCCGTGAAAGACTCTTTCGTGAGGAATATGACTTAAAATGACAGTGATGTCCACTCCTGAGCTTCATCCAGTGTTCAGCTGTACTTAGGAGCTTTAGTGAACGCATGGATGAGGATCAAACAGGCTGTGTGGCCACTGAACGTGACCAGGATCTCTGGAAGAACCCACCAGGGGAGGCTGATTTTGTGCTGCTGTCCATGGAAGCTCCCAGGCTCTGGCAATGGGATAGAGATGCACAAGGAAGCTCATGTCTCACTGGTTAACAACCAAAATCCTTTCGCAAATGGGTCAAACTGCACAGTTCAAAACCAATTCTGTAGGAGTCTGTGTTTCCAAACGCATCTCTCTTGAAACCAAATATTGAAACATCAAAATAAAATGACCCTTTACATTTTTCTTTGAGAAATAGGAGGTAGCTTTGCCCTCCAAGTGCTTGCTTGGCTAAATGCAGCTTCCTGTTCTGTCTGCAAAACCAGAGCTGCACGAATCCTCCTCTGCCATTTCTATATATAAGAGTAGGGTCCAAAAATGTCCCCCTGTGCTGTTGATAAAGGTTTAACTTCATGGGTGGTCAGTGGATGGGATAAGCTGGATTGCCATGTGCACAGCTGGAAGCTGGTATGAACACAGGATGCCTTTACTGGACAGGGAATGACACCCTCTGCTTGACCTAGAAGACATGCCTGGGCTGAGCAATAAGCACACCTACGGTCTTCTCATGGGAATAGCTCTTCCATCGTACATAAGGGCACTTTTTGTGCCCTTTTGTGGTACCGTGTGATTCCATCTTGTGGAAGTATCTTGGTAGAAACATCTAGAGATCGTACTCTTCTTGTTACAAATACCCTCCTCTGGCCCTGGCTGAGCTTTGAGTAAGGCTGAGTAGTAGAAATGCGCTTCTTGGATGTATTCACAGGCTCAAATCTGATTTTCTTAGACTCCGTGACCTTGTTCTGCTCCCTGCTGGGGCTACCTCTCTGTGTACTGCAAATGGGGCTGCTACCGAAGGCATGGGAGGCTTGTGTCTGCAAGAACAACCCCAGTATTTGCAACAGATGTCTTCTGAGAGGCTCCTGGCTCTGACACAGGCGCTGCTCAGCCTCACAGTAATTGCTCAGTATTGCCAAGGTATTTAAGTGCTGGTCACCTTTGAAAAGCTGGTCTTTAACCTCTTGATCTTGTATTCATAATGAAACGGGAGGGATAGCAGCAAAATCCACATCAGAAAGTGCAAGCTCCTAATTAGTCTAAATGCTTCTATAACACACACGGATAGTTCAGGCTGTGCACACCATTAATGCAAAACTGCTTACTTGTAACGGAGTAAACAGCCTGGGACAGACCACAGTGCTAACACCAGCAGAGTCCTCACTTGGGAGGCTGCAAAAGGTCACTCTCTGTGCCCAGCGTGTGTGGGAAGTAGGTTTTGCAGTGGTGCAAGTGCCTGTTTGAGTGATGCCCAGTGCCTGGCTAAAGCAGCAGAGGGAGGAGATCACTCATGCTGCTGCTGCTCGGAGGGGTACTGGGTACCCACGTCTGTTACTCAGAGCTGCAAAGCCTTGCTCCTCCCTGGCTGTCATGTGTGTGCCTGGAATCAAGGAGTAAAGGGGCAGCTGAGGAGGTGGTGGTGAGGTTGGTACTCAGTGCTACCCTTAGACATGAACCATGGAGCCCTGGCTTTGTCCTGATGAAACAGGGTTCTTCTCCCACTGATGAATGCTGCAAAGATCAAACTGAAGCAAGTCCCTTCCTAGCGGTGGCTGGTCTTTTGCTCTGTACCTCTTCTGTCTGAGACTGACACACACTGAGGAATTGAACTCCTTGGCCCCTGTAAGTGCCCTGCTGGTAGCTGCTGCCTGTAGAAATAAGGTAGATGGCTTACCAGAAGTCATACTATGAGCTGGTCGCTCTTGGTGTTTATCGTGAAGTGCAGGACACATCAGAAAAGGGCAATGGGACCTACATCAGTGCAGAAAGCAGGTGATGCAGTGACAATGTCCTAACTGGTGAGCATGTACTGAGCCCCCCAAGCAGACCCTGCCAGTGCCAGCCTCAGCAGGAAACCCCGTGGAAGCTTTTCTTACGACAGCAGCTATTTGCAATGGATTTGGGAGGACTGGCTTTGGTTCAAGCCCACATACCCACAGCCAGGAGAACTCTGATGGTAGATGGAGATTCAGGCTGGCAAGAGATGAGGGGGATGAAAGGTGGTAAAAAATGGGCTCTTTGTCTCCTGTTAGCACATGTGTTTTTAGAGGGGTGAAGCCTGATGCACAACCACACTTCTGTAAGGACTGTGGTTGTGTCCAGCTCTGCTTAAGAATTTCTTGATCAAATCCGATGGAAACTGCTCATGGGCTCCCCCAGCCTGCAGAGACCATGTACCATTTAAGTTCCAATTAATATCTCCAATCTGACTGAGGTAGTACAAAAGAGCCTCAGCAATTTCTGAGCTTGTTTAAAGGGATTTGCTTTATAAATAAGAGATGTGGTAGGTGTCATAGACTGAAAGCGTGATTGATCTGTGAGGCTTTTTTTCACATCATTACAGATCATATTGCTGTTAAGCACAGAAAAACAGGTAACTCCTTTAAGCAGTTAATTTGAATATACAGAAGCAAAAGGAAGAGTAGGAAGAAGATGTAGGTCAAGTGCTTCAGGAAGATGCCAGGCAAGTGTTCGAAGAACCACAAGATTGGTTTTTACTGGTGTCGGAAGGAGCTGCGTGCACTTCAGCTGTGGGTATGGAGTTCATTTTGCTCCTGTTAGAGGAAAGTAAAGAAGAGGCAAGTAAGGAACAGTGTGTGGTGCTGCTGTGCAGTGTGGGGGCCCCTTGCTGCAGCTCGCTGGTGTCCCTGTTGAGGAGCCCACCTCCATAAGGTGTCATAACCCGGCCTTGCTCTGCCACTGTGCTTGTGGCTTGAGGGCTGCTGAGTGTGGGCAGATGTGGAGAGTCAGGGCTGGAGATGTGGCAGGGCCAGCCCCACAGAGTGAGGCTTTGAGCTGGATGGAGAGGACAATGGGATGGGAGGAACGGGGCACCCTCCGAATCGCTGAGCTTCTCGGGAGGAGCTTGTTTAGTTCAAAGGAACTAAAAGAAAGAGAAAGGAAGACCTAAACTAGGTCAAACTTGGATTCAAAGCAGCAGCAAACGGTGATGCCGTGTGTGTGTGATCTGCACTGGGGAAGTTCACAACCTGTTTCCACTTTGGGGTTCAAATGGTACCATGTGTGCACTGCACATTCATGGCCAAGCCACAGATGATGTGCGAGAGCCTGTGCACAGGCTGCAGAGGGCTGGGGCATGGGGGCTGGTGTTGGTGCCCACCTCCACATCCAGTGTCAGAAGGTGTCTTTTCCACAGTAATAATCAGAAAATTAACTTTAGCCTTTCTTCTCCTGCACACTGCAAACCCAAGGAACGTGGGGATTGCCATCCATGGCTTTGAGAGTGATGGATGCGAGTTTTCCTCTGGGGAATTTCTAACTTGTCCTCTCTGAATCAGGAGGTTAAACTCAGCAGCTACAGGGATACCATCAACTGTGGGCAATTGGCAGTGCAAATCTCACTGAATGAATGGATTTCTTTAGCTCGTGCTTTCACCTACTAAGAACTATTGAAGGAGTGCTGTGACAACCCACCTCCCCAAGAGATGCAGCAAAGCTGAAGCCAAGTGATGTCTTCTCCCCAGAGCTTAAGAAGCTGTTAACTGGCAGGATATGTGGCGCCAGCCATAACTTTTGAGAGCTTTGCTCATGTTTTATGGCTGCTTTTAATCATATTCCTGCATTTCGTAGTTCAAATCTTATTGCTAAAGTCCCAAAGTTGATTTAAAAAGGGACAAGACCTAATAAAATCTGCCGGCATTAAAATGTCAGCTGGTAATGACAGGTTCTGGGAGTCATTCTCACTTCATGCCATTTCACACTCCTGTGGAGTCTGGTTTTGCCCTCTTTAAAAGATTCCCTGTAACTCAGCAATAAAGACAGACCAAGATTTTAGTCTCTCCTGTGATGAGTGGTGGAAACCAGGGAGGGGATTGCTGGAGCTCCTGCTCTGGGCTCAGCTGAGGGGGAAATGGAACAGGCAACAGCTCTGCTGGAGCCGAACCTGCGTAGATGCAGTTGAAGGTGTTCAAGTGATGCTTGACTCAAAGTGGTGGGTGTTTGTGGATGTGGAGCCTTGCCAGGTTGTAACTCATTCCATGTACTTAAAACCTTGCTGTTAACTCGGGGTGCTGCTGAAGCTGCTGCAGTACAGCTGGTTGAGGAACACCAGCCACTGCTGGAAATGAGCAGCATGATTTCATGGGAGCACACAAAATGGAAGAGAAACTATCTCTGCATTTGTGAGCAGCTTTCCAGAACCTCCCTGAGCTCACTGTGTTATGGGGACTCCAAGCAGGAGATGAGATTGCTGCAAGAGAAGACACTGAGAAGACAGCAAAGCTCCTGAAGTCCAAGCCAAGTCCAAGTCCAAGCCAAGCCAAGTCCAAGCCAAGTCCAACCCTTGTTGCACTGAGGTGGTGACTGTCACGGCTGGAGTAACCTCAGATGGAAAGAGGAAAGGTTTGATCCCAGCCTGTGCCAAGAGGATGGAGACAGCCAGGCTTTTGGGGGAGGGAGAGATGCCATCCCAGCAGAGGTGGAGGGACTATCAAAATATGAATGCAAATGGGGTATTTATGGCTTTCAGGCTGGCAACTGAGGAGAACCTTCATGTCTTGCCAGAAACAATGCTCTGAATGTTAAAAGCAAAGCTGCGGGCCATGAAAAGGGAGCAGGAGAATTCGGGGAGAAATGTGGAGAAGTGTGCGAGTAGGTGGATAGGGAAATGAGAGATAAAATCTGCAGTTGTTTCAGGGAAAAGGGCAACTGTTTGGGGGTTGAAAGTGAGTCAAACTGTTAATGTTACTGCAGAAGGAGTGGGGGATTAAATGGTTTAGGAAGAATTTGGGGGTGTCTTCCACGTCCCAATCCAGCAAACAGCAGGATTTGAGACAGCCAAGGGAAAAGTCAGGTCATGTCCTGAGAGACAGCCCCTCGAGGTGGCTGAAGACACGTGTGAGAGCAGTTTTCCTCCCTAGGGGCAGGAAGGGAGCGATGCTGCAGTGAAGGAAAACGCTGACCCATTCCTATCAATGTCTAACCCTTTGAGAAGATGTTTCTTGGGGCAGTAGGGGGGCTACAGCAGTCCTGCATGAGATGTAGTTGCCTCGGCGAAGGAGGGTAAATGGGAGCATGAAAGACAGAGCAGTTATAGGTAAACGTGGAAACTTGTTTGGACGCATTGGATGCAGACAAAGTGCTTGTGTCTCAGCTTTAAATGAGCTTTTGGGATGAGAGGAGCCCTGGGCTGCAGCCTGGTCCCTCTGCCCTCCGTGCAGCACCCTGCCCTGTCCAGTGATGGATTCAGGTCTGAACAAAGGTGGTAGCTGGGTTCGTACCTCTCCAATATCCACCCCAAGCACATTGGAGCCGGCTCTCCCATGCACTCACTCTCCATCCTTGCCTTCTTGGCCTGTGTTTGCTGCTGTCGCTGCTCTGGAGTGTGCTGCTCATCCCATTGATTTTTTAATGATCTCTTGAGGAAGCCTCTTCAGCAGCACTTAGCAATGAGTGCTGTGGCTCCCCATCCTCACCACCACGACACGAACTGGCCTCGAGCCCATCGGCTCAGGAGAGGCTGTTGGCTCCACGGTGTCTCCCTGCCGCTGGGAAACTGCGCACCTCACCCTGCATCCCAGTGACAAATGCAGCAGGAAGCGAATGGGCAAAGGCCATTTCCAGTTTTGCTTTAATGGTTATTCCCACATCCTCCTCCAGCCTCTGCCCTTCCAGCCCTCTGCCAGGAATTAAAATGGTAATCCCAGTGTCTGCCACCTTTGTTCCTTTGCCCTTATAAATCCCACGCAAGGCCAAGGCTTGGGTCTGGATGTGGGCTCTGTCCCTGGGTAATGGGCTCAGGACATCTTTGATTAATGTGGTTTTAACTTGGGTTTTCTTCACATTTAAGCATTGGTGTTTTCTGCGCTATTTAGTCCCTAGTTATTAGTTATTCTACTTATATATTAGTGTTACTATTTAGTTCTTAGCTATTTAGTTGTTCTAATTTTGCCAGGTGTATGCTTTTACCCCTTGCATGAAAGGGTGAATGAATTTGAACACAAATTTGCTACCATATTTAGGAAATCTGGTTTTGGGTATTTTTGGGGGGTCTGGGTTCCTATCGCTCCTAACCCCTACATGGGGGATGCTGTCAGACGGGGCTGCCTGCGCAGCATCACCGGTGCCCATCCCTGTGGCTCCAGGCACTCAAACCTTCCTGAAAGCTTTTGGTCCTGCTGGGAGAGCTGCTGTGTATGAAACAGCAGCATCACTAGATGGCACATGTGAGCTGTGCGGAGTTGAAGCCAGGCAGTGAGGGCTCTTCATTCAGCTTCTGTGGCTGCCTCTGCCAACACTGTACATATAACCCACCCAAACCTGCCCTATAGCCCCATTAAATACCATCCTGCTCCCAGTGTGGCTCTGCCACATCCCTGTCCCTGCACTCTCCAGCCCAGGGATGGACCAGGATAGAGCTGTTACTCTGCCATCCTTCACCAGCGCTAAATACAAGCCCAAGAAATATCATATAATAAACCAAATGGTTTATCTTTACAAAGACTGTATTTTAGCATATTTTATATATTCTCTTTGTGTATGAATAGTTCATTTTCATCATGTTTTATGAATTCTTTGTATAAATAACTGACTGCAACAATATTGGTGATCAAAGTCTAAACAATGCAGAATAACAGCGCTCAGATGGTCTGTGCTGGCAGGGGACAGGGTGGTGGCTGTCCCACTGCATGGCCCTGAGCAGCTGGTGCCCCTTCTCTGGGGCATCTGTCCCCCCACATGGTGACATGCATTGAAGCTATAGCCCAAAGTGGCTTAAACCAAGTGTTAAACGTGCTCCTAAACTGTCCCTGGGCTTGTGTTAATGTTTCTGCTTGATGGGCCACTAAGAGGACTCATTCTGTTTATTAGGTGCCTGGCTCAGGGGGTGCTGTGCCAAGTGTTGAACTCTGGAGGAATTTCCTTCATTAAAGCTTTCAATCAGAGTTTAAGACCAAAGATCAAAAAGGGGCTTTTGGATGGACAGAAATACAGCACTTTTCTCAAAAGAGGATCGAAATTGGTAGCACTAATTACAATCAATGGCGTAGAGGCTGATGTGTTTGTGCAGTGTGTGTATGGAGTCAGTGTTTGGTGTCAAGCTTCTGCCTTATTCCTTCACAACTCAGCTGTATTTCCATGCTGTGCCTGATGTTTCTTGGGGCTGAGAGGAAAATTGCCTTTTCCTTCTCTAAGGTGGAGTAGATCAAAGAGCAGAACCTCCTCCAAAAGAGGAAACCCACATCCGTGCAGGATGCTCCGCACGCCGCTATTGCCGTCCTGGGCTGGACCCCATCCAGGCTGGCTGCAGAAGGGAAAGCAGACTGGTGCTGAGCTCTTGAGGCCAACATCCCGGAGACGGGCTGCTCCGGCCCCACAGAAGTGCCAGACACTGGGAATGCTTTGGCTTGTGCTCAGGAAGTGAAGTCTGCTCCAAACCCTGCTGGGATCCGTGAGGAGGCTGCCCTGGGCTCAGCTTAGTGCAGTGAAGCATCATCTGAGCTGTTTTCCCTCCTGTGTCTGAGCAAGGTGAAGGTTTTGTCAGACTTCCTCAGCGTTGTGACACAGCCTGTGCCTCTGCAGCAGGATCCGTGCCCTCTGAGGAATACCCCTTCCCAGCTGAGCCAGCTTCCATCTTCCAGGAAAACCCCAACCCTCTTCCCCAGAGAGCCCCCAGCTTCAACTGCAAACAGCAGTTTGTCTCGTGCTAATGCACTCCTGTTCCTGCAGGGATGGGATCACAAGTGCACTGATACCCAGCTTCAATCTGGTGCCAGGGCTTGCTCAGGGGGCTGTGAAAGGTCTTTTCTCTTGCAGGCTCCTGACCATACAATCCTTCCTCTCGAGATTCTGATGTTACATCCCTGCTCTTCCTGCCAGTCAGTTGTTGGCCAGTCCTAATATTCCTTGAAGAGGAGAAGCTGTGTGTTGTGGAATTGAAACGAGAACTCTGGCTATTCCTGCATAACACAAAGACTGGTTTAAACCCCTGTGAGGCGGGAAGGACCCATTGACCACCTCTGGTCCTCTCTGTGGGTGCTTTGCTTCTCTGCAGCACTGGGTGGGAAGGGAACTGAAACATGCAGCTCGTCGGCATGGGCTGTTCTTCCCCAAACCAGAAATGCTCCTTTTTGCCATGGGGAGAAGTAGGTTGAATGGAAAAGCTGTGTATGAGATAATACTCCAGTGGATGCCCTGTGTACATCCTTCTGTAGGGGTGTTCCTAGCTTGTTTGGGACATCAAATAATGTAACGAATGCTATTTATTGCACTAAATAGGTAACATTATTCTACTGTCTGAGTCCAATGGTAGTTTCCACCTTCTCCTTTAGTGCTATCACAGCCATATCCACTCAAGCAGCAGCAGAACCATTTCATCACAACACTTGGAGATCTCATTGAAATACCCAGTTTTATCTGAAGGAATTTAAAGACCTGTAGCCTAAAGCTGTGTGTCCTATTTAACTGGGTACCAAAACTCCAGCTGCAGCTAAGGCTGGGGCTGTACCCACATTTAGATTAGATCTCATGCATTTGGTTTAACTGCACAGAACAAACACTGCAGCTGAGGTGCAGATGTTCTTAGTTCTAAGAAGCCACTGTTACATTTTGCCTGTATTTGCAGGATTATTCAGCCTAAATATGACCTGATTAAACAATCACTTGAATTAAGATGAACCGCTCACATTTTTATTCTGGCAAGTGTCAATCCAATGTGGATATTTTGCTGCCAACCCCCTGCTTGCTTCCAGCATCGTTCTAGTGCTGAAGCTTCATTTGGAAGATGACAAACCCCAGCATCCTCTTAGCTCCAGCAGTTCTTGTTTGCCAAGGGGAACTTTCCTTAAGCATTTTACACGGCATGAATCCTGCTGCCGTGCCAGTGATGGTCAGCAGTGAGCCCTGGCAGCTTCTCCCTTCCCTCAATCTCTTGCCCATCACTGCAGCTCCCTGGCAAACACGCTGAGGATGAGCCAGGACTGCACTTTTGATACCAGCTAGTCCGTGTGTGAAGGCTGGTTTCTCTCCAACTGCTTTTCAATGGGAAGTGCTGGATGTCTTCATCTTCTGACCATATTCCTGCCCAGGAACACCCAGCAGAGAAGCACAAGCTGTGTTCAGTGCCTCTGGCCACCAGCACCAGGCTTTGGGGTTGCATTTTGGGATGGTGCCACAGAGTGACCCACTGCACACCTGAACCCCGCTGTCATCCAGCCCCATGGCATCGTTCCGAGGTGCTTTGTGTCTCTGTGTCCCCTTTTCATTGCAAACACATCTCCTGGTGAGGCTGGAAGGGTTGGTTGTGCTCTGCTTTGCACATAGGTTTAGCAGCCAGCGGTCAGAAACATCTCTCGCCTAGAGGCAGCTTCTGCCACCCCACTGCTTGTGTTGTATGTGATGAATAGCTTTTTTCCAATGCTGTTCAGCATTCTGGTCCTGGACAAGTAAAAGAAGTGTTAGACTGTCTTGCTAACAATCATGTTTGCAGCTCTGTAACCACAATGTGGAAGACTCATCTGCCAATTTAATACCAATGCTTCCTGAATTTAAATAGCCTACAAATAATGGTCTACTTGGCATGTTTTTATCACCTATTTATCTTACATACCATATCTTTGCTGCTTCTCTAAAGTTGCTTTCAAGACAAGATAATTGTGTATATCCAACCTGGCCTTGAACACTGCCAGGGATGGGGCAGCCACAGCTTCTCTGGGCACCCTGTGCCAGCGCCTCAGCACCCTCACAGGGAAGAGCTTCTGCCTCAGAGCTCATCTCAATCTCCCCTCTGGCAGGTTAAAGCCATTCCCCTTGGCCTGTCCCTACAGGTCCTTGTCCAAAGCCCCTCTCCAGGTTTCCTGTAGCCCCTTTAGGCTCTGGAGCTGCTCTAAGGGCTCCCCTTCAGGAGCCTTCTCTTCTCCAGGCTGCCCCAGCCCAGCTCTCTCAGCCTGGCTCCAGAGCAGAGCTGCTCCAGCCCTCGCAGCAGCTCCATGCCCACCCGCCCTCCATCCTCAGAGGCAATGGTTCCAGCCAGCCCCACCTGACACATTAATTTCCAACCCTCCCCAAGCAATTCCAGCTGTAGAAGCCATGACATCTGCTTGGAGAGCCTGTGCCCATGGCTGAGGGTGCGAATTCCTTTCCCTTTTCCCCTGCCCAGGGAGGTGCACATTGCCTCTGCTTGTGAAGATGAGGTTACTGAGGCCACGGAGCTTGTGCTCCTGCAACAGCTCTGTTTGAAGCACATGACTGGTCCAGGATAGGGTGAGAGAAAGCGTTGCAGCCTTTGCAACTGTTGTTTGGAGTGAAAAGGAAAACACACAGTGACAGAGAAGCTCTTGGCTTTGATCATTGCTTTTACGGGGAATAGAAACATAACCCAAAGGGAGTGAGCGAGCAGTGTGATAATGTCAGGTCAACTCCTTGCTATTCCCCGAGATCAAAAGCAATGGGGGGGAGTTTGGCTTTTACTGCCTTCTCCTTTTGTTTTCTGCTTTTTTGGCTTTCTTCCTTAAAAATCAATACATCTTGTAACCCCCAGAGCCCCCAGGCCCACCGCAGGCCGTGGGGCACGGCGCTGGTGTGGCTCCCTGAGCAGGGACACCACCGCTGCCCGGCCTGCTGGGTGCTGTGTGGCTGTGCTGGCGGTGGCAAGAGCTCCTTATGCTCATTCTTCCTGACCAGAAGCATCCCATCCACACTGGTCAAGGCAGAAATTGTTGATGACGAGATACAGATACCCTGTGGAGCAGCAGAGCTGTGGAAGCATCCCCGTGCGGTGTGTTCTGCAGTGGAAGCAGCCGTTGTGTGACCTGGGAACAGCAGGCAGGCAGGGCTTGTCCCTGAGAACAAAGCCTGGTTTGAGTTGCTAAGTGTAAGAAGCATGAAGAGGTGTTTAGTGTGGTACCAAACAGCGAGGTGTCCCCGCTTATTTTATCACTCCATCAGCATGTCCTCACCTCATCATGAATGAATTCCCTGCAAGTTAACAAGCCAAACACATTTATATTATTAAAAATCACATCAAGCTCTACTGAACAAACACATCCTGGGTCTGTGGCTAATGAGCTTTCAGCTGTTCAAACACGTTATGCGAGATGAATGAAGCTGCAGTTTTGAGTTAGATCTTGCCGGTCGTGTACAATTCACAAGCTGTGAATGAGCACAAGGGCAATTTTCTCACAGCTTCGTTTTCGGCAGGTAAATTTCCGGGAGGAAATGACAGTTTTGCACAGTTATAAAGGTGGTTCATGCAAATAGGATTTATTGATCTCGTTTTCCAAAGGAGGGAGTGAAGGGATTGAACCAGAAGCACGCTCTGAAGCGCAGGAGAGATCATCCCCCCATGCCTCCCTCTTTGCCACTCCTGCCTGCGGTACAAGGCGGGGGTAAAGCTGTGCCAGTCACAAGGAGCCCGGCCCCGGGACTGTGACTGGTCTTGTTGTACCTGCAGTGACACTCCACTGGCTTGGACTTATTCCCAGTCAGTTGGGTATGAAACAGACTCAGAAGAGGGGCAGGGCTGTGTCCATCAGTGATACAGGACAGGGCTTAAAAATAATCCTTTGGCTGACACACAGATTTATGTAACTAAGGGTGAGGCAGCTCCAGATTTTCCAGCAAACTGGAGTTAAATGGGCCAGTTTGGAGCAACCTGCTCTAGTGGAAGGTGTCCCTGCCTGTGGCAGGGGGTTGGAACTGGATGAGCTTTAAGGTCCCTTCCAACCCAAACCAGTCTGGGATTCTATAATTCTATGAAATAAGCCTCTCAGAGAGCTCAAGACCCAAAGCTTGTGATGGCAAAGATGGACCTTGTATCTGAGCTATTTGTGCATTATTATTTGTCAAATCTATTATTATGGATTCCCTTTTATTCCATTTTCACCTGTAAAATGAAGAGGTAGCATTACCAAAAGCCCTGGGCTGCCAAAATAAAAGAGGGCTCTGACAATTAGAACTTTTTGGTGATTTCTTATGTCACTGAAGCACAGATTTCCTCCCTTGAGAACATCTAGTGTTACCTTTGAGATCATCTGATGCTCGCCAGGACCATCCAGAGCTCTCTATGAAACAGGGCCCAGCAGAACTAACGGCACTGGTGCCCAGATCCATGAGAGGAGATCTGCTGCCATCTCTTGGTAGATGCATGTTCCAGACAGTCATGATAAACTCTCTCTGCACAGATACTAAACATCTTCTCCCTCTGCTCGTTCTTGGCCCACCTGCAGCATCCTCTCAGCCTCTGCTGCAGAGGCAGCCCATGAAATTAATCTCAACCAGTGACACCTCCGAGGGTGCCTTTGGAGCTGGAAGGGCCAAGTGCAGGGGCATGGGCCTGAGTGGTTTCTTTTTGGTCTTGCTGAAAGGCAAAGGCTCAGGCAGAGACTGAGGAGTGAAAGCCTGGAAGGAGGAAAACCAGAGAAGTCAAAATCAGGGTAAATAGTGTGTGTGCAAGATGGAGTTCAAAATAATGTGGTGAGGGCTCAACCGTCACATCTGGGGGGTATAAAAACCTCCTGAGATAAAGAAAAGCCATAGGGAACAGGCTGCAGGTAAGGAACCTGCATGCCTGAGGGTGAGGAATGAGGGTTTTATGCCTGGAGGTGATAGCAGAATGTATGTGAGAAGATGGGGCAGCAGCAGGGCGCTGCTGGGGAGGGAGTGCTCTATGCACCGCACTCGGTGTGTGAGTTACCTCTGCAGAGGTGCAGAGCTGGGGCTGCGCTCTGGCACCGCACACACTGAGGAACTGCCCCTTGGGATCAACGTGTGCCCTGCGGCTGAGCCTAAGGGGTGATGAGGGATGGCCCTTGCCCTTGCCCCCCCCGGGGCCCTGTCTCTGTGCCAGTAGCCCCAGCTCTTCCCTGGCTCCTCTGGCTCTCGGTGCTGGGGCTCAGGGCACCCCTGCAGGAAGCTGCCCGGCTGCTTCTGCTGGGCTGGGGCTTTCCATGGGGCAGCGAGTGAAGCCAGCCCAGGGCAGGCTCTGACAAGCCCCATGCAGGGCAGGAGGGAAGGCACATGGGAGCCGAGAGGCTGCCCAAAGCCAGCACTTCACCCTCATGTCAACCCCTGGTTACAAAACCCACGCTCACAGGGTTGCCAAAATGACTCTGGTTGGACGTGACTCTCCAGATCTGAAAGAGGCCTCTTGTTTCCGTGGGTTCCTACCCTGGTGGAAGGCTGTGTGCTTTATTCTAGTTGGGATCAGGCACAATTACTTCAGCCTTTGCTGCTACAGCTGCATTTCCAAGGCCTGCACGTGGGTACATGCAACCCTTTCTCCTTTACCACCCCACCAGGAATGCTGAGAAATCCCTGAGATCTCACTGCATCCCACACACCATTTATATGTATCTGTTCAACATGAAATCCCTTGCAAAGCTTATTTGGTTTGAAGCCTGATGCAAAGTTAAGTAAGTGCTCTGTGTGTGTCTGTGGAGCGGTGCCTTTCTGGAGAGATGCTGCTGAGGCAGCAAAGGTGTGAATGAGGCAAGAGCACAGGCAGGAAACTGCCTCTTGCTCCCACTGCCACTGTGTGAGGCAGAAAGTAGGGAAGGATTCATTGTATAAGAAAGAGAAACAAGTAAATAAGAGTTAACAGTGGGATGTGGGCTCTCAGTGATGATTTCTATTCCTCACACTCCCCTGGATGCTGGGGCCAGAAGGGTGACTGTCAAGACCACCAAGTTCCCTAGGTGGGATGATTCTCCTGTGTATCTTGTGGGTGATGCTCTGAGCTCTACAGAAGCCCCCAGCAGCGAAGGGTGGGTTTATATCTCATCCTGAGCGCAGCACAGCTCAGCCTCTGCTCCTCTCTGATAGCAGAGCTCTCCCCACCTGACCTCTTGTCACCAGGAGAACTTTGCCCTGGGCTCAGCCCCAGCTTCCTGTGAACCGTGAGGGCTGATCCATGTGGCTGAGTGGGAGCCATGGAAGGTGGGAAGCTCCGTGATTCACAGGAGCATCCCTGTGGTGGGCCCTGGGCAGGGAGGTTTGCTGCCTCGCTGCCCTCCAACAGCCCCTTCGGACACTCACCATTGCACAAGGCATCACCAGCCCCAAAACTCTCTCCTAAATGCTCCCATCCTCTTCTTCCGGGCTCAAGAATACTGGGAAGGGGAATTTCAACTGGATGGGAAGTTAGGATTGAACTATTTCTTGGTAATTCTAGTTTAATGAGAAGCATAAAATCCCAGACTGGTTTGTGTTGGAAGGGACCTTAAAGCTCATCCAGTTCCAACCCCCTGCCACGGGCAGGGACACCTTCCACTAGAGCAGGTTGCTCCAAGCCCCTGTGTCCAACCTGGCCTTGAACACTGCCAGGGATGGGGCAGCCACAGCTTCTCTGGGCGCCCTGTGCCAGCGCCTCAGCACCCTCACAGGGAAGAGCTTCTGCCTCAGAGCTCATCTCAATCTCCCCTCTGGCAGGTTAAAGCCATTCCCCTTGGCCTGTCCCTACAAGCCCAAAGCCCCCCTCCAGTTCCCACCGGGGCGGCGGGTCCCGGTCCCGGTGCAGCGGCAGGTCCCGCCCCGCCGCCCGCCCCGTCCCCTCCCTCCGGTGCCGTCCCCGCCCGCCGTCACGCAGCCGCCGCCGCAGACCCGGGAGGCGCCGGGCAGGGGCAGCCGCCGCCGAGGAGGCCGAGGCGGGAGCTGCCGCCGCGGCGGGGGCAGGTACGGGGGAGCCGGGGAGGGGGGTCCCGGCGGGAGCGGGGGAGCCCCGCGGGTGCGTTCGCGATCGCGGCGCGTTGGAACGGGAATAACTGTCTCCTTACGTAACGCGGGGCACGGGGCGCTCGGGCCTGCGGTGTCCGCAGCGGGGCTGCCCCGCGCCCGGCCGCGGTGCGGTGCCATCGGGGAGGCCGGGCGCGGACCCGCGGGCGCTGGCCATGGGTCACCGGGCAGGCGGTGCCGCGGGGTCCCTGGGGAGCGCTTCCCCAGGCGTGGATCGTTCTCCACGTTCCCGAGGAGCAAAGGTCGTGGTGCCCGGGTTTAGCGCTGGCATCCTTCCACCTCGCTCACCCGCACACCGGGATCCGTTTTGCGGGTTGGCAGATTGCTCCTGATGTGCACCATAACCCCAAACCCCGCGCCAAGCTGCCAGACTAATTTCTGTTTCGTTTTATCCTCAAAATGTAGCTCTTTACATGGGAACGGGGGGAATAATGTCAGTTTAAAATGGTTGGACAGGGCTTGGAGCAACCTGCTCTAGTGGAAGGTGACCCTGCCCGTGGCAAGGGGTTGGAGCTGGATGAGCTTTAAGGTCAATTCCAACCCAAACGAGCCTGGGATTCCATGATAAATCTTGAGGACTGGGTTTTCCCAAGCAGGGTGCAGAGTGCGGCGGTGCCGTCGCCTCCATTCTGCCTCGTCACAGCCCTCGCTGGCAGCAACTCCTGCTGGAGGGTGAAAGTCTCATTCGGTCTTTGGGCATTTGTAAGAAATAGAGTAACAAATCTTCCCTGCAACTGAAGCGGAGCTGACTCATCGTGACGGCCCGACGCAGGGCTGTGTCCCTGGGGAATATTTATAGCGATTCCGCTGACACAGAGCCCGTCTCGTTTCTCAGATGGCCTGTGGAGGCTCAGAAGCACGTTGCAGTTTGTGGTGTTCGGTGCGGTGGGTGGTTGAATCATCACCTGCCTCATGGCACTTCATCCATGAAATTTAGTCAGAATTCCTTCAGAAAAGGGCTTTTGCACTATTGGGAACACATCCCATAATAGTCCCCCCCCACCACTCTCCATTGATGGTTTACACTGCTCCACACTCAGTTCCTTTTCCTCCTGCCCATGTTTTGGGTAGTGCAGGGGGAGGTGTGATGGGATGTGGGACATCCTGTCGGTTGCCATAGCAGCTGGAGTGATGCCCCCAGCCCTGGTGCTCTGCAGGATGCAGGCGGGATACAGCTGGGAAGCACAACACAGGCCCTCCTGCGTTTATCATGTGCTGCAGGTAGTGAACACCACAACCACCAGCTCTGCAGCCTGAGCTCTGGTGTGTGGATGCTCCTCTTGTGTGTGAGGGCAGCGAGCTGCCAAATGGTGCTGGAAGACAAAATGCTGTTTCAATTAGTCATCCCCATTGATCAGGCACTGGGTGTTCTGCAGGGACACGTCCCTTCTGGAGCGCTGTGCCAGGGCCCCTGCGTCGGGCCCTGCGACTCCCGCTCTGCAGATAGTTAACCTGGAGGTTTAACTGAACATAGGGCATGTGGTTCTTTGTTCTTCCCTTGCAGCTTTAGTAAGTACAGCAGCTACAGCTGCACTATCCCCCAGCTTTGTTTAATTGACACTTGTAAGTGATAGTTTAATAAGGGGTTGCTGTGGAGCATTGTCAGTCTTCATTTATGCCCATACAATTAAGAGCAGGCTCGCTCTTTCATTCCATAAATATTAGTATAGACTAAAGAATAATATTTACAGTGCTTTAAAGGGGTTTAACTCCTCTCTGCTCCTGTGTTTATTGGGCTGCAGAGATCCTGCATAAACCAGTCTTTACAGCCTGACTCTGCTCCATCACGCGTGCAGGTCAGAAGCGGAGCTGCGGCAGGCCGCTGTGATCCTGCGGGTGTCGGAGGGACGCTGCACGGGGTTACTAATACCTGCATGAAAGAAGCTGTGGGCTCCAGAGGCCTCAGTTTTGAGTCATAATGGTGCATGGATTATACGATGTTGGAGCAGTAGCAAGTTGGGGCAAAAAGTGTTGTTAAGTTTGTGTCTATAATGCAGAGTATTTACAAATCACGTGCTTGCACTGGCTGCTGCTTGTGAACGTACCCGACTTGATGTTTGACCTCAGCCCAACTACTCATGCGTTTATGGTTAAGTGTGGCTTTAAATCCCTGCACAATTAGGCTTCTGAGCCTGATTCAGATTTCTGGCTCGAATGGGTTTGGGATCTGGATCATAAAACCCAAACTGTGGAGCCAGCACCGTGCTGGTGCATCTGGGATGTAGAGCTGGTGACTCGGCCAGCCTGGGGAGGGCTGGGCCCTGTTCTGCTGCAGAGCAAAAGCACCACGATTTGTGGTCTATTTATTGATATGTTGGTTGGGAAATGACTGCACAGGCTGGGGTTCCAGAATGTGCTTAAAAGTTCCTTCACACCAAGGAATAATTTCTCCTTTAATGAAGGAGATAAATGAGAAATCCCAGACTGATTTGGGTTGGAAGGGACCTTGAAGCTCATCCAGTTCCAACTCCCTGCCACGGGCAGGGACATCTTCCACTAGGGCAGGTTGCTCCAAGCCCCTGTGTCCAACCTGGCCTTGAACACTGCCAGGGATGGGGCAGCCACAGCTTCTCTGGGCACCGTGTGCCAGCGCCTCAGCACCCTCACAGGGAAGAATTTGCTTATCCTGAGGCAACAGACTGTCGTGTGCTTTTTCCCTCCTGCAGACAGGCGGTACCTGGTGTCATACCCCGATGCTGTCTGTCCCTCCCAGCCACACACTGGTGGGACATGTCCTTGGTACCTGCTACATGCCAGCTCTGCAGTTACCATCTCTTTGGGGGTGCCGCTTGTGGAGATGGGGAGCTGACATGTTCAGAACTACTGTTACCATCAAGAAATGGTGCACGAGTTCGAATATATCAGCAAGAAATGTGGCCACAGTAAGGTTAAATCCAAGCTTTTTATTTTCTTAGCCTTGAATCTGACAGGCTCCCGCTGTCTTCATGGAGATTTTATTCTTATCATGGATTTTATTCTTGTCTTAAATTTATAGATTGCTCCTTCCCTTCATGTAATTATTATAAGGTTGATCAGTCTGTGGAGGGAAACTTTAACTTAAGCATGCAGGAGAGTTACCAAGCAGACATTTCTTTTGGTTGCAGCCAGTCCTTATACTTGCCAAGGACACCCTTGGGATTTGCTGCCTGTTGGGCTGATTTTGATTTAATTGCCCAGAACTGCACTGTAGGGCGAGAACTTTGCCATCTGTGACACTGGAAAATACTCAAGGTTGGCTTGCTGGAACTGCTGCTTCATCTTTAATGAACTCTTCACTAGGGCTGGCTCTTGGATCCTGCAGCTCTGAAGGAAGATTCCTCTCTTCTCCCTATGGCAGTTACAAATCAGGCATTCATGGAGGTGGTGCTTGTAGCAGCACTTAGAGCTAACTCCTCACTTCACCTTTCCTTCAGTTGTGACTTGTGCTACAGCATTTCCTACTCAAGAAAATCAAACTCTTTTCCTACTTAGAACACATTATATATATTCTACTTGGCCTGCTCTGTGCAGGAGTTGAGGTACACAGGCACTGAGCTATTTGCCCAGTTGGACAAGGATAAAAGCAGTGAATTCATTTCAGTCCTAACCTAATTTATGTTAGGAGTTAATGTCTTGGGATCCCACTGGTGAAAAGCAAGGGCACTTGGCCACGGCCATTCCTTGATCCTTTAAGAGTCTGAATCCCTGCTAAGCACGCTTGTCTTACAACCTGCACTCAACAGGATGTAATCAGTTTTGTTTTCCATCTGTTAAACAAGAGGCTTCTGATTAGGCAGGGCAAACAGAAACAATTCTTTTTGTTCTCGCTGACAACAGCAAGGTTAACCACCAGGTACTGAGCTTGTCCTGGCTTCCACACTCAGCAGTTCTGAACACCTTGCTCTGTGTGCATTGCATGATTTGCCTTTACAACCAGCAGGGATTTGCCTTTCTGCATTGCCCCCTAATTATAGTAGTTGCCTCAGTGGAGATCTCGCTGCCTCCCACTGTCCATAGCCACAGCCCGGGCTGCAGCACTGGAGCAGCTCATCCACCCGCCGAGCCTGGCTGTGTCCAGAAGAAGAGATTTTGAACATTTTAATTTTTGATGATGCTAAATGGAAACACCCATAGAGGGTTCTCAGGGGACCGAGCTGCTCTGGCAGGGAAGAAACATCTCCTGCACACACAGAGCCCAAACTGGATCCTGCCATCCCCCTCCTAAGTGCTGCCTTAGCTCTGACTCTAAGGTACGATCTCCAAGCAGGGTGTTGTACCCTGCTTCTAGTGACTTTACTAAGGAGCAGAGGAATGACTTAAACCAATCTGTTAATACTTGGTTTGGGATTTTTGGGAGTATGGGGTTTTTTTAAAGGCTGGGTTTGTGTATAAACAATAAATCCCTGCTTTCATCTTCACACAATAACTATTTAGGAATAATATAGGCAGCTAAAACTGCTTTGGAATATGGAATACTTTTTTTCCCCCCCTCTTTTCTCTTTATTTAACTTTAGCTCTTATGTATTTGAGGCTGCATCTTAGTACTGAACTGTAACAGGAAAGAGATGACATGCATCCAGGTAGGCTCTACAACTGAAGCTACATCACAGTGTGCACCTTTGCATGCTACTTTATTTATGTTCTGGGAAGACTTGGCTTTCATTTAGCCACCAGATCTGGTTTGTTCCCTCTAGGACAGGGATTCTTCATTTATGCAGTAGCAATATCCTTCTTTAACAGGCAGCAACTTGTTGGATGGAGTGCTGGAGGCAGTGAGTGACTGCTGAAGCTCCCAATCTGATACTAGTGGGGTGCTGTGCCTGCCCAGAGAGCTGTGTCCGAGTCTGCAGCCAGGAAGTCTTCGGAACATCCCTTCAGTTCAGAGCCAGCTGTTTTCCTTGTGGTTCAAAGGAATAGTTTTCTATTCCTCTGGAGTCTGGAGTAAGGACTGGCAGGGAATTTTTGTAAGCATTTCCATGCATGTGTAATAAACTACTTGTTACTTTTGCATAACCAGAAAGTTTGGGAATGTGGAATTTTAGTGCAACATCCGGTATCAAGAGGACCAGCTTTATAAGTATGAGTCATCTCCTTTGCTTTCTTAAAATCATGAAATCTTGCCTATGAAGACAGGAGGTGTGCACCGTTTGATGCTGCTGCGAGCGCTGGAGCAGCTCTGCTCTGGAGCCAGGCTGAGAGAGCTGGGCTGGGGCAGCCTGGGGAAGAGAAGGCTCCTGAGGGAGACCTTAGAGCAGCTCCAGTGCCTAAAGGGGCTCCAGGAAACCTGGAGAGGGGCTTTGGACAAGGGCCTGGAGGGACAGGACAAGGGGAATGGCTTTAACCTGCCAGAGGGGAGATTGAGATGAGCTCTGAGGCAGAAGCTCTTCCCTGTGAGGGTGCTGAGGTGCTGGCACAGGGTGCCCAGAGAAGCTGTGGCTGCCCCATCCCTGGCAGTGTTCAAGGCCAGGTTGGACACAGGGGCTTGGAGCAACCTGCTCTAGTGGAAGGCGTCCCTGCCCGTGGCAGGGGGTTAGGACTGGATGAGCTTTAAGGTCCATCACAACCCAAACCAGTCTGGGATTCCGTGACTGCAGATTGACTTTGCTTCCCTCAAGCAAATTACTGTACTTGGATAAGTAGATTTGGTTGGTTTGTTCTCTTGGGATCCTATTTTCTCCTCCGTACACGATGAGACAGTTTTCTCAGAGGCTGAGAAAATGGGATGTGTTCCTATCTCTGGCAGGAGGCCACCCAACTAAGAATGGTCAGGGCCTGCTGAAGATGGGAAAGTGAGGAGTGACATGACAGGGTGGGCATCCCACCGAACAAAGCACGATAGAGAAAGCTGCGCTGTGCTGCCCCACTGCTGGGCTGGTGCCTCGCTCCAGGCTTGGCAGAGAGCACTGGCCTGCAGTTGGCTGCTGAAGCAGGGATGTGCAGCCCTCCTGACTGTCTGGCTTTAGTGTAGTGTCCCTTCAGGCTTCGTTTTTCTCAGCAAGCTCATTTTTCCCCCAGCTGATGAACAGTAGAACACTGAAAGGTCAATGTCTAAGGAGACAAGCTATTAACAGAGGTAGCAAAGTCCAAGAAAACTGAAGAAGAATGACTATTTGTTGATTTTGCTACATAAATGTTGTCTATTTGCTGCTCTCAATTAGGGGAAGAGTGATGCTCTTGATGGTAGATGCTGGTCCTGGTTAGAGTTCCTGAGTGGATGACTTGAGGCCCTCATGCTTGGCATCAGAACACATAAATCTGCTGCAAGAAAGAGGAGAAATGTTTCTGAGGGGTGGTTTTACAGAACAGTCATTCATTCATGCAGTTACACTGATAAGAGAACAACAGTTGACTCTTTGGAAAGGCAAAGACAGTTTCTTTTTTTTCTTTAAATACATATTTGTTCTGCAACGTGATTCTCATCCTCATGGCAAATGCGTGGCAATGGCTTCTGCTGGCTCCTGAGCAGGCTCAAATCACACTGTTTGCTACAGCTACTTTCTTCAGGCTGTATTTAATTGATAGGTGGGGTGTAGAAAACAGAAGTGGCTGAAATGGGCTTGAGTTTCATGTTGCACAAATGAATGAAACGTTTCTGAACGCTGTAATTCCTCTGTTTCTCCCCTGCAGAAGATGGCTGTTCCGCCTGCTTATGCCGATCTGGGCAAATCCGCCAGGGATGTTTTCACCAAGGGTTATGGTAAATACAGCCAAAATAAGTTTGGTCTTTCTCAGTCTACCCCACTCCTGAGACTGTTATGATTTTATCACTCTTTCCTGATAAATATTCCAATAATTTCCGTTAGAATCCAGAGAATTTTCTGTCATAGCTTCCATTGCCCTTGCTGGAAAGGGAGGGTAACTTGCTTTTCTTTAAACAGAATTCTTCCTGTTCCCCATAGGCCTGTTGTCTGAAAGAAAATGTATTTTGGCTGCCTGCTTATCTCATGAGCAGGATGACAGATTCAGTAGTTTGCTCATGAACAAAATGCTACTCAGTATGAGTGAGGACTTTATTACCTAATTTGGTCCCAATTAATATTGCTGAGGTCAGTAGGATTAATTAGTCAGGGGCTATCTGAAGTGAGCACAACTGTGTAATTTGCTTCATTAAAACACACAGTTTGATAACTGTACCCTTAGTTTATTGTTTTAATAGTTCACAGGCAATTTAGAAGGGAGTTGTAAGAAATGAGAAATGCTTTTCCAATTATCATATATATAATTCATATTTTTTACTCATCTTCTAGGGTTTGGGCTAATAAAACTTGATTTGAAAACAAAGTCTGAAAATGGACTGGTGAGTTTGGAGACACATTGAAATCCAAAACATTGCAGTGTTCTTGTGGTTACTCTATGTTGCTTCTTAAAAGGAAATACTCATCCCTTACTCTCCCCTTATCATCTTGCAGATGGGTTATTATCTTGCAGGTTACTCTGCTCTTACAGTTGTTGTATAACATATGTGACTGTGCACAAAGCAGACACAGTGAAGGGCTCCTCTGCAACCCTGGTACTTAGCAGTCCCTAAACAAGTTTAGGTGCAATGTAACTGTGTATTGGAGCTAATATTTAGAGTATCTCTATGAAGCCTTTGCAGACTTGAATGCTGATTCACAGATACTCCTTGTACAGACTAGCACCTTACTCTGTGTTACACTGGTGGTAAGGGTTATCCCCGCTCCTGTCCCGTATCCATTCCCTTGGCATGCAATACTTTTTCTCCCTGACACTGAAGTTTGTTGTGGGGCACAGTGTGTTGATATTAATAACTAGCAAATGGTCTTAAATCCTCTGAGAACTCTGCAGTATTGAATCATATCCCAACTTAATGCGACTAATGTTCTACAAGCATTTGCTTGTGTGCAAACATATATATCTTTGCAAATATATATGGATATATTATATATATGTAATTATTTTCTTTTTCCTTTTAGGAATTCACAAGCTCAGGTTCAGCAAACTCAGAAACAAGCAAAGTTAGTGGTAGTTTGGAAACAAAATACAGATGGGTGGAATATGGATTGATGTTCACAGAGAAGTGGAACACAGACAACACACTAGGCACTGAGATTACTCTTGAAGACCAGGTAACTTTTGGCTCAAAAGATGCAGTTTGCAAATTCACCTATTTCAGTCTCTTCACTATAAATCCAACCAGTGAATTTCTTTTCTGTTCAGCTTGCACGTGGCCTGAAGCTGACCTTCGACTCCTCCTTCTCTCCTAACACTGGGTAAGAAGCCAGTAAGCTTAAGTGACCCAAAAAGGCATTTTTTACTTTAGTTTTCCAGAGTACTGTCTGTCTTCTTTACTGCTTCTGTCCTAAGACACCGAGACAGTTAACAATCAGCCTGTGTATGATGAAACCATGTGCATCTGATTTAAATCTCAGTATTAACAACCCCTTTTTAATCCGAAGCTGTAGCAAGCAAACTTTTACAGACAGTAACTTGAAAATTACAGCCTGAGTTAGGGTGTGATGAAAAGGTTTTATTTGTGCTCCTGCTGCCTGTTTCTGGCTGTGTCAGAGGCTGAGCTGCTGTCTGAATAAAACAAGTCAGTTCAGGGCTGAACAGGCTCCGGGAGCCAGTTGGCCACGGCTCTAATAGGTCAACACAGAACTGGGCTCTTCTCCCGAGCTGCATTATCATGTGAGCTCCCGCTGGCCGCAGCGTGGCGGAGGATGAGTATTTCTCATTGGATGCCACGTTTTATTTGGGCCAGAGGGATTAGGCAGCAGCTGGAGTCTGGATGTTGGTTTATTTTATTCCCCCCTGATTATCTTTTTGCAAGCAGTGCTGCCAGTGAGTCAAAATACTCTGCACAGGAGCTTCCCAGAGCAGCACACTGCACTGAGGCTACTGGGATACAGTGCCAAGGAGGTTTTACCCTGTCTTGTAGTGTCCTGTGTTGCCAACTGCTTCCAGTCCACTCCCAGTTCTCCATTACTCAGATATGTTTGAGTTTGTTAACCAGAATAATCTCCAGTATTTGTTTGATAACTGTTTTTTAACGGGTAGGGGTTTTAAAGAAAAAGAAAAACCTGGTCTGAGAATGACAATTTACAGCTCTACAGCTATTTCTTAGCACTTCACAGACACTCTAGAATCTGATTTGTAACAACTGCCTCGTGGGAGGACTATTATAATTTGAATAAATGGAGTGAGATTCAACCCTGGTGTGACCTGGTTTAGGTTGACAGGGAACGCGCCACGTCTGAGACACCTTCTCCCCCTTCCTTACTGCTGCGATGAGTCTTTCAACAGGGAAAGTCATTTTCAGGAGCGCTCTGTGTTAGCTTGCCTCTGTCCCTGCTGACGCTGGTAGAAGTACTGCTGACTTACAGGAGTTGCAGAGCAGCTAATGCTGAGTGCTTCTGGCACTGCTGCTCTTATGTCTCCTTTTGCACAACACAAATTCCTGAGTCTGAGATATTCATAATAAAACTGAGAGCAATCTCTATGTGGGTCAGATACAGGATTGAAACAGTTCTTGCAGACTGTTTCTACTGGCTGAAGGGAAAGGTTGATTTGAAATTTCAAATTAGCCTGACTTTTCCAGGAAGATTTCGGTAACAGATTTAGTCAAGGACAGAAAACACTTGTAAGGTAAAAAAAGAAGGGGAAGAAGTCTTTAATAAGAGTAGCTGAATATATTAGATGTAACTCTCTTGCCTTGTGTGAGGCTGCGTCTGTAATGTAAACCGACGTAAGGACACATGAGAAAACACTCTTCTGCTCCCTCAAGAAGCTGAGACGAAACAGTGATTTCTTGATGTCTGTCACAGTAAATGAAATTACACAGATCACTGGGGTTGTCTAAAAATTGTTTGTACTGTTGACTTTTTGTGGCAAACCTGCAAGCTGCTACAGTTCTCATTCCTTCCCTGCATCTACCAAACTTCCCAAACCATCAGATGAGCTGGAGATGAGGATTTGGTTTTGTCATCTCCCATCTGGCTTTTTGTGCTGCCTCGTTTCGGAGCACAGCCCAGCAGTGCTCAGTGGGGCACCACACCACGTTTTATTGCTTGACTGCAAATAACTCGCTGTATCCGAATTAGGGTTCTGCAGAGGTAAGAAGGTGATGTATCATGTGGCTCTCCAGGGGTTCATACTTTGTCTTCAAGAACTATTACACTGAGTTAAAGTAACTGATCTGATGGAATTGCTCCCTGTGAGTGTACCTGTTCAAAGATATGTAATTCTTTCTTTTCTCTTCAGGAAGAAGAGTGCTAAAGTTAAGACAGGGTACAAAAGGGAACACATCAACCTTGGTTGTGACATGGATTTTGACATTGCTGGCCCTTCAATACGTGGAGCCCTGGTGGTTGGCTACGAGGGGTGGCTGGCAGGTTACCAGATGACTTTTGAGACAACGAAGTCTAGAGTAACCCAGAGCAACTTTGCTGTTGGCTATAAGACTGATGAGTTCCAGCTTCATACTAATGTGTAAGTATTGGCAGAGAGGCATTAAAAGGGAATTTGAAAGGATTTTGATGCTTACTAGAACAGTGAAGGGGATGGAGTTTCAGCCCTGGTGAAAGAGGGAATGGGTTTGAAATGACTTCTGCATTTAAGATGGCAAGCTGCACTTTTTTAGCTGCATTAACTTTCCTTTGAATTATGTGAGGGAGGGAATGCATGATGGAAGGAACTGGAACTCGCTGTGCACCCAAGCACCCAGCATCTCTCTCTCTAATAGCTAAGGATTATTAGAATCTATTAGTGCAATAATAAAACAAGTGGGTCATGAAAATATTCTTTGTGAAAGGTGAAATAAAAGCAATGTCAAAGTGAAACAAAATGGTGGTTTGATCTGTAAATGAAAGAGTTAATCAGAGAACAAACAAGAACAGGCAAAAGGGAGTGCATGGAAGAGATAGGGCCTGGGTTTGTTTTAGTACCGGAAGGGATATGGTGTAAGCGTTTGGTTTGGTATCATACCTCCTAATAGGCTATTTACACAGGCATTTGTCCTTTCTGAAAGCAGGAACAGTGAGGAACCAGGAACCAAATTCCATGAAAATCTTAATTTTCTCTGTCTCCTGTTCCTGTTTAAAAAGCAATTTATGCCTCTGGGGAAGATGGTTTTTTAAGATTAGGCAATCCCTAATCCGTTCCCCAGCCCCCCCTTTCCCATTCCTTGGGTAATTGGATAGTTTGCATGTGGCAGAGCTACTGCAGGCTGTTCCCATTTGGGGGCTGAGCAACTGTTCTGCCTTCCTGGAGCTGCTGCTTCAAAGGCTTTCTGTTCTGTTTCATGCTGTTTTGCAGAGGTCTGCTTTAGGAAGCTCTCACTGCCTTACAGAACAATTGAACCTTCACAGCCCAGACTGTGTGTTTGAAGGATTGCCAAAGCACAAAGATGTGGGCAGAAAACTTGCAGCAGAACAATATGTGGGTTCCCCCTCCACTCAGTAGTTCAGTTATTCCTTCAAGCACAATGACTTTCAACTTTGTTGTATTGTAGTGATTCAAAACACTGTATTATTGACCTTTGCTATAAAATAACAATTAAAGCAACAGCAGAAAATAACTTTATAAGAGCAGCAGGGGCTCTGATCTTGCTGTACTGTTTCTTGGATTCCTGAGCATCTGTTTCTTAGGTTGCTGTTACTGTACGTGGATGATAAATCCTCTTCAGGAGGACACCTGGTTTATTTAGTATTCATACTCCATCAATTGATGTGCAAACCCATAAATATGTGATATGAATAGACATTTATTACTATGAATATCTTAGGTATTTGTTGTGTTACAGCTTTGAAACATGTCAGAGCTTTTCTATAATCCCAGAAAGAGTTACTTGTGTGTGGAGCTCCCATCACTCTCCTGCTCGGCCGTTGTATCTGGAGAGCTCAGTGTTTCACAGGGACGCTGTGGCAGAGCTGATAATACAACTAGGAGGGGCTGGAAGCATTGTCTTTTGTTCCTGGTGTTCCACAGACCAGCAAGTTACTTTTCTTAATGGTGATTTAATATCTTAATTTTCACAGGGGGATAATGTTTTGTTTGTTGTTTTTTTTTAATCTACAAAGTGCTGTTATTACTGTTAGAATTAAAAGGAGTTTTGTCTTCTTAGTTATTACTATTTTTAATAATAAATAATAACTAAAGGGAGGTAGGGCTGGCTAATTTCTAGTTTTAAATATGACTTTCCTCATTTTTTAAGCATAGCTCAGACCGCCCCCCCCTAATGTTGCAGGTCAAGACAGAGCTGAGTGGGAACCTTGCACAAAATCTGCCTGTGTAACCAGCTCTCCTCAGTCCTTTTTAATCCCTCCTTTTCTTGAGAGCCAAGCACAAGCAGTTATATGTGAGCTTCAGTCTTATCTGAAGTAAGTATTGTAGTGTGTTTCTGGAAGAATTGCTCTAACAATTTAAAAGGCTGCTGCTATTGCTTGAACTTTTCTATAGGCATTATCACTGCTGTTTATTCAGTTGTTATCATAGACTGGTTTGGGTTGGAAGGGACCTTAAAGCTCATCCAGTTCCAACCCCCTGCCACGGGCAGGGACACCTTCCACTAGAGCAGGTTGCTCCAAGCCCCTGTGTCCAGCCTGGCCTTGAACACTGCCAGGGATGGGGCATGAAGTAAGGAACATCAGGCCAAAGGAGTAAAAGTAGAGAGATTCTAAATCTACTCCTTTTTTTAATCACTAAAGGTTTGGTAAGCTTTAATAATTGGAACCAGATTATTTCATAGTTTACAAAGAATTGTGTTTTACTTGCAGAGTTCTTCCTGTGGTTTGATGCCCGTTTTGTGCAATACGTTTGTATCCTCTTTTAAGAAAACGAGCGAAAATGGAAATTGCTCACTGGTTTACAAGGAGTGCAAGGCTTTTAGAAGCCTTTCGCTCTTGTTTTTATGATCTGCATGCTCTAATGATTTGCATTTTATTTATCACACTTTATTCCCTGTGCGACATTGGTGGCAGTAGTAACTGGAAGTTGTGCTACTTGGTAGCAGTGCTGGAAGCTGTGTTCCCTGCAAATTAGTATAGTTTCATCTCAGTTTCTAGGACAGAGAGATCTATAGCACAGATGTACCAAAAGGACTATTGCAAATGTATTAATCTGACTTGGACATTAAATTGGCATCTTCTGCTACAGTCCATCTGTGTCTGATGACAGACAGTTGTAGGATGACTGCTCAGGCTCTGGGACTGGGGCACGACCCTCTCTTTACTACAGACTCCCACCTACAGAGAAGGAAAAACTGGAAGCTGTCATCACTTGGCTGTTTTTGGTAGTTTGTCGTGGCTTTTTTTCAGTTCCATAAGTTGTTTGTTGAAATAGAGTAACCAGCAATAAATCTAAGACTCTAAAAACAACTTCAGAACCAATCTGGCCTAATGTCTCTATCTCAGTTGTTACAGGGATATTAAATGAGGTGTTGGCGTTCTGCAAATATAGATCTTACTGGGAAAAGAAAAAGATGATTGGCTTGGGATGCAGTTTAAAACTAGACTAATGCATTCCTTCCAGGAATGATGGAACAGAATTTGGCGGCTCCATTTACCAGAAGGTGAATGATAAACTGGAAACTGCTGTGAATCTTGCTTGGACAGCCGGGAATAGCAACACTCGCTTTGGAATTGCAGCCAAGTACCAGATCGACCCAGATGCCTCTTTTTCTGTGAGTGCTGTGCATGTACATTTATAAGCATTTGAAAATAGGCTCTCAAAATGGAAACGCAGAGGGGCCTTTACGTCAGGGAATCACAGAATCCCAGCCTGGTTTGGGTTGGAAGGGACCTTAAATCTCATCCAGTTCCAACCCCCTGCCATGGGCAGGGACACCTTCCACTAGAGCAGGTTGCTCCAAGCCCCATCCAGCCTGGCCTTGAACACTGCCAGGGATGGAAGCAGGGGTTTGATGCAGGTCTGTGGTGTACAATTGGCACATCAATCTATTTGTCTTGCTTTTGGCTCATGAGAGCACAAGTACTGGATTCTTCTTAGAAGTGACACAGAATGTTTAATCATATTTGAGATTTTTTTTGTGTCACTCTTGACAAAATCAAAAACTATGTTAATAAAAACTTCCACCCCTCCCACCACCCCCCCACCCCACCCACCCACCCCCCCACCCCCCCCTGTGACCGTAGATTTGTTGAAATTTTGGCTTTTAAGTTATGGCAAAATCGACTCTAGATTTATTTATTTTTGTGATTTAAAACATGAAGTCCTGTCCCTGCTTTAAAGGTGTTACTTAATCTTCAAGCGGGAAGGACTCTGAAGTAAGACACTGAATCACTTACATACTGTATTTTTTCCCTTTAAGGCTAAAGTGAACAACTCCAGTCTGATCGGATTAGGCTACACTCAGACTTTAAAGCCAGGTGAGTCTGTGCAGGAGAAACTGAGAGTCAATAAAGTGATGCTTTAATCTTGAAATATCAGAGTGCTTTTGTCACAAGATGTTACTGACTCCTTTGTTCATTTTGAATGTCTGTTGGAAGCAGAATTATAAGAGACCCCTTATCAGTCACATAGTCCTTTATGTTGATACAAAACATATCTACAATTAGGTATTTCACAGATAGGTAAATGCATTTTTAATACTTTCAGAGGCTTCCTATTACAGAGTTTATTTTGCTTGAAAATGTGACTTTCTCAAGGTCCCCTGGTGCAGGAAGAGGACAATCTTACCGCTGTGAAATTGGTTTTAATGTAGTCTAATAAATCTGCTGCCAGAATTCCGAGCAGATTGACATGAGATATTACAGTAGACAGAGCTTGGGCCTTTTCCTACCTAGATTTTAAAATGGTTCAGAAAGGTGGGTATGTATCAAGGTCCCAATTTTTCATAATCCTGGACTCTAAAATTAGATTAATCAGACCAGCAGCAGTGAACTGCCTCAGAGCTTTAATTACTTGGAGTGATAAAAAGCAGAATCTATCACCGTGGTTTATTATAACTTTCATAATTCATAAAGATTTCTTATCTGCAAATTGTTTCAAAATGCCTGGTCTTTACAAGGCTAGCTGCCAAATTACCTTAACCCAGCTGCCCGCTAAGTTAAAGCAGTAATGCAGATGCTGCACTTACTGAACATAAAGCTCATTCTAAGTTTTAAAACTTGTCTTTTTCTTTTACTTTTCTCTGTTTCACAGGTATCAAACTGACATTGTCAGCTTTGTTGGATGGCAAGAACGTCAACGCTGGTGGACACAAACTTGGTCTAGGATTGGAATTCGAAGCGTAAGGAGTGATTCTACAATCAAAACTACAGCATAGCTACCTTCGGAATATAGTGTACCTTTCAATGTTTGTCTGGGATGCAAGTATTGCTCAGTATCAGTCCTGCTAGTCCTGGTTAAAGACAGCTAAGCTTTAAAAATGATGTTGTTAAAGAAATGGAGACAAAAGCATAAAAAACAATCCTAACTTTTTCTTTTGAATGTTCTTCCCATCATGTCTGTCAGCTGCCACACGATAGGAAGTAGGAAGGTATCAATTACCTTTACTAACGTATTGACTGCACAAAGAATATGTTAATAGTATGAAAGGATATAAAACCTGAGATGTTATGAATCGCAGACCACTATATTGTACTGTTCATTCTGTAAGCAAAATGTCCAACACTTAAGGTTTCAATTCACGATGGAATGTGCAAACGTGTCTGAAAAAGGGATTATTTTGTTTTAATTATTATTTTTTTAGCTAGGTGTTTCATGAATGGTTTGTCTTATTTGGTCATCTCACACCTACAGCTGTCTCCAGAGTGCTTTAGGTTGTCCACCTTGTGTAAGTCTGTCACGGAGGAGGTTTGATGTGACTCAGCCAATACTCCCTGTCCTGTGTTGTGGTTCCTTTCCCTTGCACTGACTGGAAAGCTTGTAAGACAGGGACATAATCAGGGAAGAGTCTTTGTAACTGCAATCACATAGTTGCATCACGGAATTTAAAATGGAGCTTTGTTTTATTACCACTTTTTTTTAGCAACTAAATGGGTACATTTTTAGAGAGTCTTCCATTTTGTGTGGAACTAGACCCCAAAATGCTGTACTTGACACTACTAAAAATGGATATCAAACCCAAACCCAACTTGAATAAAATATTGAAATGTCACCTTTTACTTTGTCTTTGTATTAATTGTGAAAACAATTTTCTATTAATTCTTGGCTCCAAAAGCAAACCGGCAACATTTTAGTGCATATTTTGTACACACACACAAAATACTTAGTAGGTTTAAGTCCCAGATGTGGCTGCGTTCTTAGTGCTTGCTAAGTGCCGGCAGCTGCACATACGCGTTTAGCTCATGAGGAAAACAAGATAACGTGACTTATCTTTCACTGCAGAATTCTAAGTTGAATTACCCATAGAAATAGGTGTGAGCAATGACCAGTCATCAGTTGGGATAAAGTTCAGTGGCTTTTCATTAAGACTTTATTTCATGTGTAAGCAGTCGCCGATGGCGAGGGGCTGTGGCACAGGCGGATGTGCCTGGTGAGGCAATGGCGTTAGGACATTCTGAGGCTAGATCTGCCACACATTGTGCAATGCTGGCTGTCTGCCCTCTTATAACAAGTATTGCTGAACGCTTCCTCGTGTGCCTTATCTCAAATACGGAACCTAACGCCCCGGGGGTAAATCATCCTCTTCGGACTTCACCCATTTAAACAAACCACTTGCAACCAGCTTGCAGTAACATGGCAAATACTCAAAATCAATTTATGTCCCTGTATGCTCTGTGTGCCCTCGGTGTCCCTGAAAGCCCTTGGGCTCCTTGCTCTTGGCTTTCTCCCCCCTGAATCGGCTGTTGTGGACTTTTCCCTGCTGTGATCAGCCTCAAGGCTTCCCTCAAGGTTTGGAATGCCTCAAATAGGTGAGAACAGGAGAACTTTGCCAGAAATTCTGCAAAAAGCATTCCGTTAGTGCTACAGCATGAAGCCCAGTCGTGCGTGTGGGGCAGCGGCTTTGTGGGAAGGGTCCAACCCCCAACATCAACCTCCGCCTATAAGAAATAGGAGAAAATAGAGGAAATAGGAGGAAAAGCGCCGTTTTCCCTCACGGGTCTCCATCCCCTCAGCGTTCCCGCCTTCCCGCCCAGCCCTTTGCGCATGCGCGGCTGTTCCCCCGGCGGCGCGCAGGGCCCCGCCCCGTCCCCACCGCCCCGCGCGCGCGCCGGGGGGCGGTGCCATCGCCACGTCGGTGCAAGGCTGCCCGGCAAGATGGCGGCCGCCGGCGGTCGGCGCGTCCCGGAGGGCTGCGCCCTCTGCCTCCTCCTGCTGCTGCTGTGCGGATGGGCCGTGGCGGTGCGCGGCCAGGCCACCTCCGGTGAGCGCGGCGGGGCGTGGGGCCGGGGCACGGTGGCTGGGTGGGCTGCCGGCGTGCGAACCCGCCGGTCTTTCACCGAACGCCTCTTCAGGGCTTTTAGGCCTAAAGGTCTCTGCGGCCGCCGATGGGGCCCGCCCGCCGCCCTCACCGCCGGTGCGCCGCCCTGCTCAGCGATGGGGCCGGCTCCGGCTTGGTTGTGTGTCCGTTGTCGCGGGAGCTGCTCGCCGGTAGCGGGCGGTTTAGTGCTGGGCAGAAGCGGGTGTGCAGTGGGCGTGAGGGGGCTCGGCTGATGGTCACCGGGTGTTAGTGCTGTGAAGGTCGGTGTAGCTGCCTGCTTCGCTCATCGGAGCTAGTATCTTGTTCCAGTTATTCCAATGGGGCGCCTGTGTTTAGGCCCCTTAACCCCATATAAGCTTGTTATTGTGCAAGATGACTCCTAGTTAAGTCATAGAATCCCAGACTGGTTTGAGTTGAAGGGACCTTAAAGCTCATCCAGTTCCAACCCCCTGCCACGGGCAGGGACACCTTCCACTAGAGCAGGTTGCTCCAAGCCCCTGTGTCCAACCTGGTCGTTTTCTTTCTCCCACTTCCCTTCAACCAGCTGTAACCAAATGCTAGTAAGAAATGTGTATTTCAAGTGCAGCGACTTTGTTGTTTTTAGATGGAGTATTAGTTGGGCAGCGAAGAGGAAGGAAATTACTGAAGGAAATGAAAGGGGCAGTTTTGAGCTGTCAGTTCCTTTCTTGCCTGACAGTCAGTGTACCCAAACCCACTCTATTTGTGTTGCCCCTCACCTGGTGTGATGGGTAGGCAGCAACGAAGAGGTTCAGGATGTGGGATACAAAGTTATAGGAAACCAAGTGCTTTTAAGATGAACAATCACGGCACAACTCACTTTCTAAAAAACAAGTTATCCTGGAAGTGAAATTTGACCCTGTCGGGTGTTGTTCTGCTCAGTGTTTACTAAGAGGGCTGTGGTGTTAGTCCTGTCATTGTGATTGAACATTAGTATCTATTTGTGAAGCTGAGGCATCTCTGGAGCCCAGGCACTATGTGCAACATCATCTGACCATGTTGTGTAACTGCAAACAGTGCAACCACCATTTATAATGCCAAATAGCTTTGGGTAGATAGCATAAGTCAATTGTGATGTAGTTACTAAACTTGCTACTCCTAGTAAAACAAAGAATACCTTCTTTTGGGAATAACAGGAAATTATTCGTTCTCACTCTGAAGCTGCAGCATTAGTTGGTGGGAGTCCTGTGCATTTAAGCATATATCCTTCTAAAACCTTCACACGAAAATAAGTTTAAGAATAATTTGAAGTTTAAGAACCCAGTGTAGTTCTGTAGGAAGAACGTACTTGTTTGTGTTTCAAACAATTTAGTTATTACTCTCTAATACTTTTGGTGAGGGTAGCAGTAAGCTTTACCCACCTTACCCACATGCCAACTAGCTATAAATATGAAACTATCTTGCATAAACTTTCCGTCTATTTATTTCCACCTATGCAATTAGCCAGCTTGATTCCCGAGGGGGGATGAGAATTCCCGAAACTTGTACAAGAACTTGTACAAGTTTGTATAACTTGTACAAGTTAACTTGAACAAGTTAATGTTGGTGTGATAATTCAGACTAGTAGTTTCTTCAACAGCAAGCATGTTAAATGTTAAGTAGTTGACTTAGACTTTAGCAGAGAGGCACCATAATGCCTCGTTCATATGGGATTAGTTGAGTCTTCTCTGTTTTCTTTGGTTGAAGAGTAATTCACAGTAGAGAGAGTACCACGTAAACAAGAAGTCTGTTGTAACTGACCTTGTGTAAATACACCATTCATGAATAACACGATTCAGTGTCCCCTGTATAATATTTTACTTATGGGTAATTTGACACAAGCAGTTGGTTGAATGCTTCTTTTCTAGAACCTGTAACCTTCCAGGGAATTCCTTGGGAGTGCTTAAAGAAAGTGTTGTTACTTTCTTAAATAAAAGATTAAAAATCAGCTTGGTTTGCCAAAATACACGGCAAGAATGGCTCCACTATTTAAATTATGATGTACTGGGAGTCTCAAATGTGTTCTTCCTTTTTAAGGGGCCTCCTGATTTGAGTCTGGAAGTGATGTGCTACAAACAGGAATAGTTTGCTATTTTGTTCTAGGATTAAAACCCATTGGCTATTTAGAAACTCTCTCTGCATCTTTTTTTCACCTTCCTTTGGGTAGAGAAGAGGGATGATGGGCCCTGCACGTGGTTTTAATGCTCACCTTGTTTTTTATGTAGTTGTCCTGGCATTGCAGTGATTATGAATTTGCCTGAGGGTCCGTTGCTGCGCAACACTGTCACTGACTTGGTTATAATAATTTGCTGCTGACAAAAGGCTGGCCTACAGGAGCATGTGCAGTCACATCGTCCTTTCTTCAGCTTGTTTTATAAGCTGTGCTTCAGTACTTCCATCTGAGTTAACATAAGGTTGGAAATCATTCTGTGTTCTACAAATTCAATAAAAATAAGTGCCTGGGAAGAGGTGCCAGGACCTTGTGTCCTGCCTGGAGGAGACATCACAATGTGTTCTCTTTTTGTTGGTAAAATATGCAGTGGTGAAAGATTAAAAACTCTGAACACAGAGAACTTCTTCCTCTGTGGACCTCAGCAAATTCTATGGGAGAAACTATGATGATGAGAAAGTACTATTCTACAAGAACACCATAAATCCACAGCGGGAGGGGAGGGACATGTCTCTGAAGTTCTGAGTGTGGAAAATATGCATGCTCAATTTTTCAGGGACACTTTGGCATGTGCTTCCAAGCTTTAATTCCTGCCCCACTCAAGACTTGTCTTTTGAAGTTGCCAAAGTACAGGAGTGTGTATTTCCGCGTGTGATTTCTGAAAGGTTTGCAGTGTGAAATATGCCCTGTTCGTAGTAAGATTTCTTGTCTATAAAGTGAATGCCTTGCAGTAATTTTCAGGTATCACAAGTTAGTGCCTTGTGCTTAATACTGACTGTTTCTCATCCTTTTCTCAGAGTCTGTGAGAGTAGAGGTGCTCCAGGAGAATATTTCCTCTAGAAATGAGAATGAAACAGCGAGTAGATCCCAGAATTTGACAGACAGCTTGCAGGGTATAACCCCAACCAGAAAAGAAGCAAGCCCAACAAAGAAAGAGGAGTTCCCAACAACAGCTAAAATCATTTCGGTGACTGCAGTAAAACCATCTACAGCAAAAGGGGGTTCTCCACCCCTCTCTCGTGCGGTGACTGCTAGTTCAGTATCTCAGATTGATGTTGATGCCTCTGAAGATACTAAAATTGAGGAAGAGGATCTTCTAACAGATTTGAAAGACACACTAAATAGTTCACCACCCATCATAAAAGAAACTGTAGAGTCAGATGGAGATGATTATGGTCCTTATGAAGTGACGTCGAATTCCAGATATAACCCAGACCTAGAGATGCCAGAAGACGATGACTCTGACACCATTAGTAATTACAATGAGGAGATCAAGAGCCTTGATGAGAAGATAAAAGATGTTTCTGTCACGGGGTTGGAAGAAGAAGAAGAAGATGGCCATTTCTTTTTTCATCTGGTTGTAGTTGCCTTCCTAGTAGCTGTTGTTTATGTCACCTATCACAATAAGAGGAAGGTAGGTATGCTGTGAAAGGTCGAGAGAAACAGCTGTAGTAGTTAAAATGGAGTTGCGTTGCCTTGTACGCTCTCCTAGTAAAAGGAACTTAGCTATTGGGAGAATCACATCTTTGACTACTTATTCTTGGGATACTAATATGCAGATCATTTCTGTCAGTTTATCTGCACAATGAAAATGGACTTGAGTCAAACATTCTAGATTAGAAAATCAGTTGATTGATACCATCAGTATTCAATCAGTTCAGTAATGGATGCTGGCAGTGTACGTGAGTTCTATAAATGAGACCGGAGCCAAGTTAAGTGAAGGTGATTGATTAATTTTGTTTCTGCACAGGATTATAAACAGCAAATTAGGGAAGGTTTAGTCCCAGATAGTGTGGGAATGTTCCTGTTACAACTGTGATAATCCTTCTAATAAGTATTCACTTCAAGGTGGTCTTTATGTCCTACGTATTCTGAGGGCTTAACTACAAACTTTGAGGAAATGTTTAAGACTTCAGTTTCACATAGAGAAGCTCAAAGTTCAGTGTTTTCAGGTAACTGTTTCTTTAGAACAAAGCAATTCTCTGATGCGTGCACAAATTTGCAGTTAAATCATAGGTTAATCTTTAGAAATGAGGAAAATTGAGTGTTTATTCTTATAGAGAACACTGATTTGGTTAAGGATTTGGGGGAGTCTGAAAAGAACGCAGCTAAAAAAACCCCTGACTTCTGCTTTACAGTGCAGTGATATATCCGGAATGTGCATTGCCAAATCTTTATAGGAGAAAATGTTGAACAAGGTGTTAGATTTGAAAATTTAACTTGGAGGGAAGGTCACATAAGTGATAAAAATGACTTGTCTTTGCTATGTAATAAGCTAACAAGTGTCGCCATCTGGGGATAGTTTAATAGTCTGAATATGCAGTACTTGTGAAGCTACACACATAACTGTACTGGAAGAGTTCTGGGTTGAATGACATGTTTTTGCCAAACTGCAGCTGAGGCTGCTGGTAGGTGGCTTGATGGCAAGGACAGTGTGGAAATGACTATCAGTGCCATGTTCTATAGCAACAGTAACACCATTGCCAGGATTGAGGGGTGGAACTGTGATATCAATAGAACCATTAATCTGTCTATCAAACCCAAAATGTTTTTCCATTATGTAAGTTGGCTGCTTTTTCTTCCAGATCTTCTTACTGGTGCAGAGCCGAAGATGGAGGGATGGGCTGTGCTCTAGGACAGTGGAATACCATCGATTAGATCAGAATGTTAATGAAGCAATGCCTTCCCTCAAGATAACTAATGACTACGTCTTTTGAAAGCACTGTGATTTGAGTTTGCTGAACTTACCACTCTTTGCCTGCCTAGTCATGTAATGATATTCAGGTATTCTAAATATGCTGCTTGTACTGAAATGAGATGCACCCTCTTTGACCTGGATGTTTTTGAGATTAAATCTCATGGAAGATCAAGGGCATGATACATTTGTTTGCTACTTTGGTCAGGTTTTATATCAACTATAAAGATACAGACTTTAGTAATTAGTGCTCTTTCCATTCTATAAGCATCATCCCTTCTGTCTGGAGCAGTCTTAATAGTGGTAATACAAAAAAAATAAGCATAAAATATTTTAGGTCTAATAAATTAACGACTTTTGCATCATTTCATCAAATTAACGGTCTCTTTGCTAATCACTTATATGGCTCATAAATCACCCTATATTGCAAACTTATAATTACTTTTTTCTATGCTTAAATCCTAATGCTGCAAATCTTCATCTTGTTTTTTTCTGGGTTCTGTTTTCTTGTTGCATAATTTGATCCTATTTTAGGCAGAATTACTAGCATGGCAATTTCATAACTTCTGTGTGTGGTCATGCAGTAAATACTTTCATATGTAACCCATTTTATTTCAGAAGTTACATATTTCCTTAAAATATTCAAGACCTTTATGAAGGTATGCAGCTTCTCGACTGTCCAGTTCTTTCCTCTCATGGTATTTATGGCTATTTCATTGTCTTTGTAATTAATGAATGGAAAATAAGCCTTGTGGAATAATCTTACTAAAATACAGTCGGCAGGCTTTTGATACATCAGAACTTTCTGTTGAATTTTAAGGCTGTTGGGAAACAGTTACATGGTTTGCTATATTGTAAATGGGAGAGGCCTGAAAAATGGAAGAGTAATTTATGTTGTTGTTATTCTGACCCAGGTAACAGGCAGATGAAAGTGCTGGTGTGTGGGGCTGCGACAGCACACTCTGATTTTGGACAGACATGTATGCATTAGTGTCAATCACATCACTGGTACAGTAGTTTTGGGTTTGGTTTTTTTTTTTTTTTAACTTTGTCTTTTGTACTTCCATTATTTATGTTTTCCTGAGTTGTAAAATATAAAATCTTGGTTTTCTGTACATTCTGTTTGTGATTGAGTTTTCAAACTGAGAAATATGTAAATAATGGTAGAGCGGGAGCCCATAATTAAGAACTTGGTATTCAAGTAATTCTGTAACATTGTGAGGAAATCACCTTTCCAGCGGTTGGCATGAGGATGCTGAAGGCATGATACTACTTACAAATGAAGTGCTAGAAGTTCTAAATCCTACTGTTAAATGCATTCTTTTCATAACCACAAGAAGTAAAGCACAAACAAAATAGCCCTCAACTCTTTTCTTGCAGTAATTTTTATCCTATTTGGACTTGTATCACTTAATATTTTGAATAAGGTTTTTAAAATAAATGACGACGTAAAGCTTGTGGTGTTTATCTGAACTGCTTCACTGCTTTTATACAGCACTTGATGATAAAGAGCTTATATAAAAGGTGGTTTTTTTTATATAAAAGATGGTTCTAAACCATCTTTTCCATTACTGATTAAATTCACTCTGTGTGGGGGTGCATGGAGTTTTGTTTTGTGTCTGTTAAGTGGTAGGTAGGGCAGATAGCAAGGCTGAAATGAAATCTTTTAAGCTATAGGAATTAGTAAATTCTTTTATAAGTAATTTTTCACCTAAGTTGTGTAATTACTAATCCTCATGGGAGACACTTGAAACTGTTGCCTGAACATACCCACATTGAAGCTGAACACTGCTGTGGTTGGGATCTAAAGGGAAAGGTTAAATTGCAAAGCTTCTTTAGGATGTTTAAATTCAGTGGAATTGGAGGAGGTGGCTCATGGTTTCACACCCAAGAAGTTCAGTAGCTTTCTCCTTAAATACCAATCATGAAATGTGGTGATTTTGACAGTTGAGAATAGTATGTTCACACTTGGCATGTTTCCTTTCAGCTTGGTACCACGGGCCTTACACAGAGCCCTGAATTGAGGTCCTGGAGTGCTTGACTGAACACAACTTCAGCAATACCCATGTTAAAAGTTTTGTTTAAATGTCATTTTCTCTTCTCCCCATCCAGTGAATTAGGTCATCAAGGCACATGTTGCATTTTCAGCCACTTGACTGACTAACACCTAGAATACTGCTTAAAAATCAGAGAAAATTGGCATTGACCTGAAATAGGAGAAATAAGACGTATTTGGTTGGTTTCTGGAGTTCATAGATGTGTTACCTTATTCCATCTTGGATGTCTTCCAGAGCTCTTGAAGCACAGTTCAATTGGCTGAATCAAACCAACATAAATGTTTTTTCTTCCAGGCTTTCTGAACGAGTAACAATGTCTTCTTTAAGACTATACGTTAATATAGTGATGGAAGAATCTTGCATTTCCTTGCCTTCCCTCCCTCAAATTGTTTCTCCTTGTGAAAAGACTGTATGTAGGGAGACAAATCTATTAGCTTTTGAGCTGTTCCTTCCAACAAACCCACTCTTTTAAAACCCAATAACTGTTGCTGGAGGAGGAGTGCACACAGCTAATGGCAAGATGGCTTTTTGTGAGCTTTGTAAGGAAAACTGTCGAAGGCCTGATGTAAACTCAATTACTAAACAGTTTGTTTTGCAGTCATCACATTTTTAAAATGCTCTTATGCTGAGACAAGACTTGGCCCACAGATTTAATATTCATTAGGTGCACCTAATAGTGTTTAGGCCTAATGGACTGCAACTCGCTTTGGTTATAATGCAAAAGTTAATAAATTCTCTTCTGAAATGTCCTTCTAGCTGTCTTCTCTGAGGATGCTCTTGCATGAAGTTACCTTAGAGGAGAAAACCAAATCTTTTGAGTGACATAAGTGATATTTGAGGTCACGAAATCATGGCTTGCATGTGGTGTTGTCTTTAGCAGAGTGCAGCTTTGTCTCACTCCAGGTACTTCACTCCAAGCACTTAAGGTGAGCAGTTACTCTTAGCTGTTGTGCACAGCATCTTTAGCTCACAAATAACAAAAATATCTTAAATATCTATACAAATAGGTTTTTTTTAATAAGGCTCTTCACTGATGGTACTAACAGCAGCTTATCCAAGTGTTTTTGAGTTCACAGGGAATTCACGTGAATTTGAAATCCTTGAAGTTCTTTAAACTGGGTTTCATTTGGGGAATTGTTTGAACAGATTCACTTCCAGGATGCTGAGGTATTTTAAGAACTTGGGGTGAATCTTGCTCTATCAGGTTGCCAGTGCTTGTAGCGAGTTGCCCCAAGAGATAGGTTTGGTCTGTGGATGTGTCTAAGCAAATTAATTAAGATAATGATGTTTGTGGAATAGCTCTATTGATAAAACCTGTCCACTGCAGATCTGCTCCAGCACTCAGCGCATAATGGCAGCACAACCTAGAGGCTGCAGTACTGGTTAACACTGGTCATTTGTGTCCTCAAAAGATGAAGGCTAAATAATCAGCCTGTTAGCAACGACATCTCGGCATCCAGTCCCTGCATTTGTAGTTTATACTTGCTCACCTTCACTTGCAGCAAGAGAATACTGGAAACAAAGGTAGGAAATGGTGAACTGTCACTCCACCCTGGCTAATGACTCTGCTGGGTTGTACCATCCCATCATCTTGGTGCTGCAGAAAAGGGATTGCAGCCTTGTAAAACAAAAGGTTTGAAATGCACACAGTGACTTCAGCAGTTTTTCTTTTATGCAAGAATACTTTTTCATTCCCAATAGCCCTTGGATTGTTGCCTGGACAGGGAAGTGCCCTGCTGAATTGACACACGGTTTCCTAATAGTAGCAATAGAGAGGGAAAGGTTTCTCATGCTCCGCTTTTACGCAAGCTCCAGGAGAGCGGGGCGTATGTCATTCCATGTGCAATAAAAGAGCCATTTGCTGCTGAGGTAATGGGGATTGAGCTACTGTTTTTTTATTTCTTTAATTGAATCTGCTTGTGGAAAATTAAAAGCAGGCAATCAAAAATTCATAAAGTGCTGAGATCTAATAGAGGCCAAAGCGAGCAGATTGATGTCCCATCTTACCAACGAGAAACGTCTGCATGCATTTCTTTACTGAAGAAAGGAAACTTTCTCACGTTAAGGTGAATGATGACTTCCATCAGTATTCTGATAAAAGGAATAAAACATTCCTGAAGAGCTTTCTGATTAAACTTCTCGAGATGAGAGTTGAAGCTTTATTTATGTAGGTCCTCGTCGGTGGTTGGGTTTTATGAAACGGGGACAGGATGAATAGGATAGTTTAAACAAATGATACATTTCACTTTTACTAGCCAGGAAATCAGGTATTTTCAAATATTTATAGTTTAATTTTCATTTAGCACCAGTGCATATTACTCAGTGAAGTCAACTGTCCTTGGCTGCTGCTCCGCGGTGCACAGGGTGAACAGAGGAAGGTTTATCTGAGCAGGCTGCTTTGAGTTACAGGAAATTAACCTGCAATGTGGAGAAGAAAAATGTGACCTCTCTTAAATACATTTAAATGCTACAAAAATAATACAAATGGATACTTCTGTGGCATCTCTAACACAGATGACTTAATATTAGCAGAAGGGGGATGTTCTTACAGCTGTAACTCAACATTTGGGATGCTCAGTTTCCAAGCAGGGAGTAGCTGCAGGCCAAGGTGGGCAGAACATTGGTGTGGATTTTCCAAGGCACGGCCAGTTTAGGAAAGCTGTGATGATCCAGGTGGGTGAGACATTGTTTGCTTTTATTGTCTATGGAAAGCTGCTGTGCTGAGCAATGAGAGATCTGCCTCAGGTGGTGCTTGTTTGGGCCTCAATTTTCTACCTGAATTGGAGGCAGCTGAGAGGGAAGGAGCCACTGCCTCAGTGAGGAAGGGGAGGGTTGGTGGGATGCTGTTGTGGGTATCACCAGCCATGGGGTTGTGTTATGGGAAGTCCCCAACATGTGGAGAGCCAGCTCTGGTTTTCCCTCGCTGCACCATGCTCTTCTGCTCCTGAGGGTGAGTTCTGAACCCAGTGAAACAATTCCTCTTTCTTTTCAATCTTCCTGGCTTGAATTTTCAGTCATTTTGGGGCACTGAGGTGGTTTACCATGCTGCCAAACCAGTGCCAGAGCTGCTGAAGGCAAACAATGGGAGTGTGTAGGGCAGAGATGGGGATGTCCCCGTTCAGTAGCAGTAAACTGTTAAATTTGGTTTTTTGTAAAGAAATTACTAAGTGTTCTCATAAAACCAAGCCCAAACAAGAATGTTTTACACCGTAGAGGCCAGGTGGGTGGTTGCTGCAGTATCAGCATGCTGGGTTTTGTTGCTGAGGGGCCAGGCCACCCTGAGGATTTGAGGCTTCTTTTGGTTTGGGTTGGTTTTTTACGGTACTTGGAGGGAAATCTCTGGGTGGATTCACTGGGGAGCCAAAGGTGATGGTGTCTGCATGGTCCCCTAACACCACAGCGCCTGCTTGGCTGTGCAGCTTTCCTCTCCTGCCCTAAATCCAAACTGAAGCTGCATTTTGTGCTCCTACAAGGCTGAGTAACTTTATGGGAGTGCTAAATCCTCATGTAAGGCTGATAGAGCAGTAATCTTCAAGGCCATATATCCCAGCCTCTACAAAGCGGTAGAACTAATAACATCCTTCTCACCCCTTTTCTTTTACAATCAAGTGGCCTTTAAAGAAGAGTTCCTATAGTGGTTTTTGGTAAACTTTTCTGATATGGGGCATATTAGTGTCCTCATTGTAATAAGAAATGGTTAATAACAGAACTCTCAGCTTCACTGTTTCCAGGTATATCTAATTAGAAGAAGAATGCCATATTTTCTGTAATTGGTCCTTAAATCACTATCAAAATCATTTAGCAGCCTCCTTAAACTTATTTTTAACTACAAGGTCTATTGCTTTCTTATTAACACTGAAAAGCACCAATCTTGGCAATTTCCTGTCTTTGTTAAAATGCAAATCCAAAGGTCGTGTTCTCCTTATGGAGGTGCACTCGCTGAGGCTTTACTAAGCTGAAGTGAAACCAGATTTCATCGCTCTGTACTAGTCTGTAAACAATGTTGAATGGGACGTGATTAAGCTTTAAGGAAGCTGCTGGGGTTAAGGACTGAAGTTTAGGGTCACAGATGTACCAAGGATGCTGAGATAATTCGGAATCAGATTAGGTGAACTGGGAGACACTCGCATTTGCTGATAGCAAAGCTGATGCTCGCTGTCAGCTACCTCTGCAAAGCAATGGAATTATGTTGTATGTTTCTGTCAGCACCTTCCTGCCTTTCATCTGCCAGTGTCTTGTGACTGATGGTGACTTGTGATGACTGATGGAAGTCCTTCTTGTCCCTGTCTTTATTTACTGTTTGTTGGAGGGGAAAAGCCTTATGCTCTCTGTGCAACTGTTCCCCTTCTGCAAATGGGAACAGTACCTTTCAAAGGTAACTACATGCATCGAATTTGCATTACAACAAGCCCTGACACTCACTTTAGGGTGTATCTTTTAAGGTTAACTTGTGCTTATTTTTAATAGTTAAGTTTCCAAATGAAATCGTAGCTGATGACTGTTGTTGAGCTGCAGTCACTGGGGTGAGGAAGAGCTGATAATCCTTTCTAAAGGCGCAAAGGGTTTTCATGGTCTAAAAGCTGTCCTTTCAGTATTAGCTGACAAATTCTACTGGTTAATCTAAAATAGGTTTTAATTTCTAATGCATGTTGACTGTGAATCCCCACAGCTGGAATGCCACATGTTCAGGAAAGGAGAATTATATTCCATGTTATTCAGGGAAGGAAAGAAGGTGGAAGTGATAGATGTAATGGCATCTTGTGGAAAACAAGCCACGATCTTCCAAGCAGTGATGTCACTTTTTCAACATCATTTATGGGAAAAATTCTCTGCATTTGAATAGGTGCTCCCTAGAGAAGGAAAACTCCTGGATCCTACTGAGTACGCAGGGTTTGGGCTGGATCGTACCACAAAATGGTTGTGTGGCACAACTTATCTTAGCATGTTGGGGCAGTTTGGAAGGCAACCTTCTTTTGGGCTCTTTATTATGTTAGGCCTAATATAAGGTTTATATATATATATCTATATTAGCTAAACTTTATATTAAGGTTTATAACTCTATACAGAGGTGGCTGTGGGATGCTCACATGTAGCAGTTTGGTTCTGAGGGAGGTGGTAGCATCTGAAGTCCTTTGCTGTGGCCTGTGACAAGGTGTTTAGGTGGTGGATAGCTTTGACCAAACAGCTTGCTGCAGGTTGAGCAGCAGGAGCCACTGTCAGCTAATGGTCTGTCTGGGATCTCTCCTACCTGGAACCAAATGAAGATGGTTCCTTTGGAGACAGTAGTAAGATGTAAATATTTGAGAGTCCCAGTATTGCCCTGGCTGTGAGTAAGTGGTGGAAAGCCCTGGAGCAGCTGTGTGTGCTTTATATACCGCACACTCACCCTGTTCATGGCTGAAGCTTGTGGTACAGGCTCTTCTGCACTGTGTCAGCTGAAAGCACAGTCTTGTTGAGTGTGACATTATAGGAGTCCAGACTTGCTCCTTTCATCAGGTCCGTGCCTGATTCCTCACTCTGGAGGTCAAGAAACTGAAGAGGTTGGATGCACTTTGCCTGACTCTCCCTCTTCCCCATTCCTTAGCAGCCACATGCCAGTGTGACAGGTTTAGGGGAGCTTTGCTGACTCAGGAAGTTTCCTGCCCATCCAGGCTGGAGCATCCCAGCGGCCTGAGCCCTGTGTGGGGAGGTGAAACTGGGAAGTGTGGGTTCACCCGTAGTGACCCGGGGATGCACATGTTCACAGGCTGAGCCTCAGAAACAAGGTTGGTCCTTCTGCATTGTCCTTGGTCTGTGTAGGACTGATTTGCAGAAGGGTTTTGTTTTTAAAAGAAAGCCAGGACAAAGAAACGGGCAGTTTCTTTATCTCCTCACCCCGAAAAGCCCAACTTGTCCCTTCTCATTTCAGTGTGAATATCAGGGGTCTCACAGTACCAATGAGATGCGCTCTGCTGCTGTGAGAACAAAAGGGTCCTGTTGTCACCCATGGCACTTGCCTGGAGCGCTGCCTGCTCCCTGCCTGGGCCTCTGCTGGTGGGTGAGCAGATAAAGCACTGAATGAAAGTCGTGTTACAGAAAGGATTGAGTGGGGAGGCACAGGAAGGTGTTTGACCTGGCAGGCAAGCTTACCTTGCTGGTGCTGTGCAGCCACCACTGCTGAGAACAACGGTTCTCTTAAGTTTCCCTAAGTAATACCCAGAGAAAAAGTGATCATCAATTTAGGTATTAAGCCAATTTCTTTTCCCTGCGTTTCCTTTCGGAGCAGCAGCCAGCAGGTGGGAGTGTGGCTGCACCGTGGAACGCGGCATTCCAGCCCGCAAAGAGCTGAAGTGCAAAGCGAGATCAGAAACGAGCTCTGGGATCCGTCCAGACAGAAGCTGGCACGGTGGGACAGTCACCGTGACCCCGCTTCCAGCTGCTTGTGTGGGGAATGGGGAGGATAGGGCTGCACTGTGTTGTGTGTCTGGTTGTACCCGCGGGTGCCGGGTGTGCCCTGATGCCACGGTGATGGGATGAGGCTGGAGGGGCTCCAAAGCCCCTCTGCTCAGAGAGATAAAGGCTGGTAGCAAGGACAAGGAGGACTGGGGTGATGCCCCACAGCGTGTCCTCCGCTGTTCCCCACTGCAACAACAGAGGCGTGAAGGGGGTTTACCTACTTCTTTTAGTTAAAACCCCCTCAAGACATGGAGTTCTTTTCCTTTGAGTGTGTTTACTCGATGATCTTCTGGGTCTTTCCCAACCTAAATGACCCTATGTTCTAACACCGCATCCCCAGACCTTTATTTCTTCTTCTCCTCTAAAATGTGGGCTTCTAACATCATGAGCTCTTATGTCTTAATCCATCTGAGCTGTAATAATATGTTTACATGAATAAAAATAGTTTTCACTCTTGTGGGGCTCAGCAAAACAACTTCCAACTTTGAAATCACGGGTATCTCCAACCCTGGGGAAAACAAATCTGTTTCCTCAACCCAACATACATTCCTGTTATTGTACAATAGGACAACATTGGTAAACAAGGACACAGATCTCCTAAATGTTACTGCATAGCAACAGAAATAAACACAAAGAAATAAATGTTGCTAATTATGGGATTATAATATGATTAATTTTACCTGACAGCATCTAACCTTTTCCAGAGCAATATACAAATGAGCACTACGTGCTTGAGTAAATACAGATATAGAAATACATCACCAAAGCACTAGTTAACAGATTAATTGCACACACACTGCTAATACCAGTCTCTTTGTTGAACTTGGTGTCTGAAAAATGGTTATTTTGTATCTGTAAATAGTTTGTTTGCCTAATTACTTGCTTAGCCACTTCTCCTTCCAATTACACATGTATGCAGCCAGTGTATGGGAATCGCTAATGCCCGTGGAGCTGCAACGCTGGGCAAGAAAGTGTCTTGGAAGAGGTGGGAGAGACTCAGAAAGGGAAGAATGTTGCTCACACCTCTTTTCCCAAGATGAAGGTGATTGATTTCCTAACAGTGGTTAATCAGAACTATTAAAGGAAAAGGAAAATGACCATCGTAGCACCCACCACGCCTCCTGGTTGAATTCCCACTTGATTTCTCTGTAATGTGGCAGTCAGAGAACATAAAGCAGGATCCAGAGTGGAAATGGCAGCAGCAGAGATGGGTTCTCATTAAAAATATGCCAGAGACACTTTGGGATAGTTTGGAGATGCTGCTGCTCTTAAGAAGAAGCTCTTAAGATGCTTAAGAAGTGGTGGTTCAGCAGCATCACCAGAGTGATACTGGAAGGTGTCTAGTGCTTGTCTTAAATACTTGAATGTGCTCTGCATAAGATGAATATCCTTAGAAGTTTTGGACTGCACTTAATGAATTTAGTTCATTTGTATTACTCATTTAATGAAAGTGCTGTAGCTTCTTTGGTTTCCATCCAGTGATGGATGCAGGAGTGACGTGGTGCTTCTTCCCCATGGTAAGGTTGGTAATGTTTTAGGTAGTCCTGCAAGGAGCAGGGAGTTGGACTCAATAATCCTTGTGGGTCCTTTCCTGCTTGAGACACTCCGTGATTCTAAGGTTGTGTAAAGCTTCTCAGGTCCTGATATTAACAGTGGTAATGAGGAAGGGTCCTGCCACAGCTCCCTGCTGATCTGGATGTGGGGCTAACAACTAACCTCCAAAATGCAGGACAAGAGTGTGAGTGACTATTGCAGGAAGCGTTCAGCACTGTGAACACAGCAAGGTTGCATGAATCTACATATTTCTGTCCAGTTTCTTGTTGCATTGAGTGTTGTTAAATTCTGTCTCTACACTGAATTGCAAACAGATGCTTGGGTAATTGAGAGCTGAGGCTTTAGAGATGATGGTGCAGGCTCTGATGCTGTTACTCAAGTTGGATTATACCTTATTTCGTAAGCAATCCCACCAGCTTTGGTACAATAAACCAAACAATATTGGGGGGGGGGGGGGAGAAGCCTAAATTAAACTGAGCACTGTAAATGAAACTTCTTCTTATTGAAATGCCTCTGACAGCTTGCACTGGAGTTGCAGGAAGGACAAAGTGAGCTTTTAACAGGCTTTGCTGCTTGTTGCCAGATGGTCCCATTCTTGTTTGGGTTTACAGAGCTCTTCCCCCCCTCTTTCTGCATCACTTCTGGGATTAACATCAGTGGTTTCTGCAGGAGGCTCCACTGAGAGCGAAGAGCAAAGGGAGGATGTTGTCTGTGTGAGAAAGGACAAGAAAATGGAATAACCAGGGGGTGGTTTGGCTGCTCGGCCCTGGTTTGAGAGCAGGGAAGACGTGGTTTCCTCCTGTCTCTCCAGGGCTCGTGACTGCAGCTTTGCTGACACGTTGCCAAGAGGAGGGATGTTCTGTTAGGGGTACGGGTGGGAGCTGCTGGCCGTGAAAGGAGGAAGAAGATGCCATTTCTCTAAAAGCAAACAACCATTTCTCTTGTGTCCATGGCTCAAAATGTCCTGTTGGCTCAGGTAAGGGGTTGGCTGCCTTCCCCTTCACATTAGGGAAAATGGATTCACTTCAGTGTTGAGGGCAGGAGATGGACAGGTACCTCTTGTGCAAGCACTCAACAAGCAACTGGGTTTGGGAGTGCTTATGTTGTACCAGCAAACCTCCCAGACTGACATCACCCTCCTAAGCCTGGATTACAGGCTCTTCCCCAGCCCCAGGATTACACAGCTCAACCAGCTTTATCATGCTGAGCCTTAGTTCACTGTAAGGAACCCAGCAGTGATGGAGGCATTCAAATCAAGCAGCCAGTTTTCCTACTTCAGGACAAGATTATCTTGAAATATTTACTATAGAGGTGATGGCGGAACCAGCACGTTCATGACAAACCGCCTGACTGACATGTTAGTTTTCAAATCACCCTTTCCTTTTCAGATACTTAAAAGCTTTTCAAACACGTTCTCCTGTCTCTAGGGTTATAATCTGCTTGTTTCGTTTCTGGGCTGCTAAAGGCTGTCTTTTTGCTTTGGGGTGAGAGTATTTGAATGTCACGATTTCTTCCATTTGGCAAGTGGGACATTTACAGGTTTTTATACAAGCATTTACCATTTACTGTGGAAATCACTGGTTGGATAGAGGTCCTTAGTACAAAACGGTTATATGTAATGTCTCACCTATTACCATCACTTTTAAACAAAATAAAGCAAAAGCCAAATCCTCGGCTATTTTCTTTTATTGAGGATACACAAAAGCTTCTTGCTTCTAGCAGAGGTTTAACCCTAAAAGTGCAAGAGCCAACAGTTTTCAAAGTTACTGTAGTTGCTATAAATGCTCCAGTTTATATGGAACTCCAGTTGCATGTGGAAGAATGCAGGTGTCATACAGGAAAATGAGAACCTTTACCTCACTGAATTGATAATCCCAAAGAGGTCTGTGAGCCTTTAGTGCTGCAAAGTGACCCAAAGAGTGGGGATCATAGCGCTTGGCTTTAGGCGATCCCAGCTAAAGCGTGTCTTGGTTGCATTCCAAAGCCAGATCCTCCTCCTCTGCAGCCCTGCAGCTCTCGGATGATTCCAACCCCGTGTGCTGAGTGTTATTGCCACAAAACTCAGAACTTCAGGAACATGTGGCATTTGAAAGTTGCCAAATTATTTAGTTGATTCCCTCTTCCTCTCCAGTTACAGCTTCCATCATTTCACCACATTTTAGGGTTTACATGTGAACTTTTGTCTTTCCCTTTTCAGGCAGATTAAGACTACTTTATAAATGAAGTAATGAGAATTGTGGGAATTCTGGAGAAAGATGGTGTTTGTGGTGATAAATTATGCAGTGGTCCTGCCAGTGATGTGTGTGTCTTCATTAGCAGCCTGATGCGACACGTTTTATGTTTAATGCCAATCCTTGTCTGTGCAACTGATCCACATCCTCACAGAGCAGTGGGATGTTAACCCTGCACATCATATAGTGCAGCGTGGTCCGGGAGCTGGGATCACAGCCTGATCCTGGCAGTGCCACTGCCTTCAGGCGTTATTCCCGACTTCTGTGCCTGATTGCCTGTGCCTGAGTGTGCAGTCATGTACCTAGATGTACTTACAATAACACAGTGATGAAGTTGCAAGATGCCTACAGTCTGTCTGTAACCTTGTCCAGCATATCACCGCCTGCATCCTGTGACTAGAAGATGCAAGTTTTTCCTTCTGCACAGAGCAGCTACAACTTTCCCCACGCTCAATTGCCACGTGAACGGATTTAGTTTTGCAAGTGTTGTAAAGCCTTTTTTCTTTTATTTCTTCCAGGAATGCAGCTTTTGCCCCATTTTCCCCCTTTTCTTTTGCTTCTCTTTCCAGAAAGCCTGTTGTTCAAAGCTCAGCCCAAGGACGTACAAAGCCCTGGGAGATGCTGGGTTACGGCTAACCTGGACACCCCAGAGCAGATGAGATGCTTTGCAGCAAAACTGGGCATAACACCCAACTTATTCTGTATTACAGACTGTTAAATGAGGTCTGTGTGTTCCAGTCCATACAGGTGTCTGCTCTGGCTGTAACACTACGTGAATCAGAGGTAGGGAACTGGTACAAGTGGTGACTACATTTACTACTGAACAACAGCAATGGGATATGTAGAATGTGCATGCAATAAAAACATGGACACCTTCCAACTGCTGTTGGCAAAACGCTTGATTTGGTTGAGATTTATCATAACAAATCATCTCTGCTGGAGGTGGGCTCTCAAATACAGAGGTATTTGTGAAGACATACAGAGGAATTCGCTCCTCAAGAGCAGCAGTCACAGCAGTGGGGCTGAACTTGTGACAAAGTGCAAAAGAGCTCGACCTCTGTGATAACTGCAAAATGGCAATGTGCCTCCCCTTGCAATACTGTGATTTCCTGCTGTCCAAAAGCCTAAACCCAGCCCAGAGCTGAACATGCTTTCACACCATAAAACCCCCAAAAGTTAAGCTGATACGACACAGTGCATCGATGTGATGCATCTCAGGGTGTTACAAGGCTATCTGGTCTGCAGAATATTGCAGCACTTCACTCTCCCTGCCTTTGATTATGATCTTTGCATGGCAATTTGTATTTTGAGGTGGTTGTAGCATCTGATTTATACCCAGGCAGCTTGATCTTAAAAGGAAATTAACACTTCCGTGGCAGTAGCATTTACAAGGAATAGCACATTTCTTCTCTAGCAGATCAGCCTTGCTATAACTAATTAACACAGCATGCTTAATTGCCTTGTGCAGTGGAGGGTGGAGCTCCATTTACCCCCAGTTAGATAGGGGGAGGCTGTGAGACCCTCTGTGCAGAGGGACAGCAGCTCCATGGCTTGGCAGAGTCACCCCAGGGCAGCGCTGGACCCTTTGGTGGTGGCAGATCTGCCACAGGGAGTCTGGCACCTCTAATTATCTCTATTAAAAGCACTCCCAGGGCTCAGCATTCAGTGTTTAATTAGCTGAAAGCCGTGATACCTGTCAATCCTGTGTTGCATCAGATGTGGGGTTTAAAGGGCAGAGTTATTCCTGAAGCCTTATTATTAAAGGAAATTACTAGTACAGTTGGCTCGGATCTCGCTAAGAAACAAGATTATAGATGGGTGATGTTACCATGGAAAGCCAAACACTTTAATCATACCACAGCGTGTAGTAATAGCGTTTCAAAAGCCATGCTATCAGAAAACTTAACAAAACCCAGGTGTTAGACAGATACTTGGATATTACTGAGAACTAAAGGGAATGTTTAAGTGGTTGAATTCATCATGGGGCTTTGCGGCAGCAGCAGAATGTCCTCCCATCTGTCTTGTATGTGCTTGACATGTATGCAAATGGTTGTACAGCTTCACAGGGCAACGAAGAATTAAATCTTAAGAGGAGAAAACCCACTAAGCCATCAGACTTCCAAAAATTAGGAGGTTCAGAGCCCTGCAGAGGCTGCTGCATTGGCTGCTGGTTCCAGTATTTTACAGGCTTGGTGCTGTTCCTTGAAGAGCAGGACTTCAGTGTGTTCTCACACGAGCCTAAATCCAGGCTAGATGAGACTTGCAGTGTGATGGAAACTGTGAGCATGTCTTCTATCCACTCGCTCATGGCCAGGGATTAGGAGATGTTGGTGCCAGTGTTTAGGCATGGACACATCCGAAGCTCTGGCTGCACTTTGGAGCAAGAAGCCAGCCCAGTGAGGTGCCAGCCAAGAGGATGGGCTAGAAACCTGTTCCTTGTTCTGGTGAAAAATGCCCAACATCCATGATCTGAATAGTCATAACACAACGATAACCTGCAGTCCCCAATCTGTTTAGAACAAAACAGTCTCACGTGCTCAAACCTCTGGTGTAGCCAGGCTAAGCTGGGTTTCACTGTCCTCTGTAGCTCAAGGCTGAGTGAAGAAGAAATTGCATCATTTGGGATTTCCTCATGTTGTGGCGAGATAATGGGAATGACTCACTTGGACATATTCCTATAGCCACTGGGAACCGAATGTAAATTATGTCCTTAAAAAATGAAGCCAATAAAAAGCAGGGGGATTTAAACAGGGAAGTGGCACATGGCAGTCAGATTTAAAGCCAGCTGGAGGTTATGGAGTGGCAATGAGATTAGGAAAGCCAAAGTGAAAGCCCTTGGGACATAACAGAGCTGATTTGGTTTGGGTACACAGATGAAATAATAATGATGATGATGATGATAATCTATTATGCCACACTCTTCCCTTCATCTCATAGCATTAATAAGATCATAACGAAATGCTGGCAAATTTTGGTCTCAGTCATAAAACTTGAAGGGCATGCTGTGGTCTTCTGCTCCTGAATGTCATAGGACAATGCCTCTCAACGCTGCAGAGTGATAATAGTTTCTTCTCATGCAATCAAGTTATGAATATTTTGATGCATGTTCTCTTAGGCAGGATTTAGTGCCTGAGCTCTGATCAATGTCAGTAATGAGATAATACCTTTCTTTCCCCTTCTCCTGTCTGTGCATAAAGAACAAGTATTATCAAATACAGCAAAGGGCTGAGTTTGATGGGAGCCAGGAGGATTTTTTGATTGTATTCCTTTGAGGGAAGCCTGACGCTCAGACCTGTCTGTGGATATGTGCTGATACCTTACGGATGTGTGCTAGTAGTTTCTGTGATGGAAAAAGATAATCTGTTACCTGGGAAAGTGTTTCTTGAACCATATGAATTGGGTTTGCATGTTACCTGAGCTCCAATTTCTGATCCTCAGGATCACAGACTGGTTTGTTTTGGAAAGCTGTGCTGCTGAAGGCAGGGATGATGGTTGCTGATGTTTATAATGCCTCCATCTGCTCCAGGATGGGCTTTGTTAGATGCCAGGATCTAATAGAAGTTCCTGCCTTGCTGGTACCAACAATGTTTTTATCAGATGTTCTTGCGGCCTCACTCTGTCACACTGCCCATATTGAGTGGTGCTGTAGGAATTCCAGCTGTGCAAGCTGATGCTCTTACACCTGCTAAAGGTTCCTATGTTCATGTTGGCTTCAGAAGCAGCTTAAACACTTCTCCTGCTGCTTTTCTCTTCCTTTATTTCTTTCTAAGTTTCTGCACCTTTTCTCCCCCTTTTCCTCACTTCTCACCCCTCTCTCTGAGTTACTGAAGTGTGGACTTACTGTTAGGCAAAGTATGGGGGCCTCCCAGGTAAAGGTCTCTGTCCCCTCTTCTGCTTTGCTTTACAGCCAGTTTGCACGTAGTGAATTTGTTGGTTTAACCAAAAGGTACAGAAATGGCATCGTGTTGTGCTGTGTGAGCACTTAGCAGCTAATCAGTGTTTCAGGTTACTCATTCATTAGTAGGTAAATGAAGGAGGTAAGTTTTCTTTTTGACCCCTGAAGATGAGAGTAAACAATATCTCGTTACTTAATTAGACACATGTACAGTTCTAATAACGTGTTATGCCTCGGGCATGGCAGAGGAAAAGAAAACATTTGACTGGGGAATAACCAAGCCAAAAGCTGGTGCTTGGCTAACACAGAGCTTGTCCTTCCTGGACGGACCTTTTTGGTTTTAATTATCTACGTAATGTTGTCTCAAGAAAATCTTATTTTTGGATAATTAGTTAATCCCTGTCTGGTGCTAACGGAATGCTGTGTTTCAGGGAGGTTTGTTGTTGCACAGCTGAGAAGGAAGGCAATTAGTAGTAACACAGGCTAAAGCTGAGTCTCCAAACTTACACAAAATGTTTAACGAGACAACTGGGATACATACGGTTGGGAGCCAAATGTGTTGCAAGCTGCTTACTGTTATTAAAGTGCAAGCATGTGGTTTGGAAAGTCTCCCTCTTATCTGCCCAATTCCTACCCGTGCCTGTTGGCTGGGCAGCATCTCTTGAAGCAGTGGGTGCTGGAAGCGGGGTGCTGTGAGCAGAGCTCCCCATCCAGATGTTCTACAGAGCCATTGAGCGTGTTCTCTCCAGCAAGGGGCACAGCTTTGTGGTAAGCACCGGATTGCAACATCCATAATTGATTCTTTTCAATTCCTACCAAGATCTTGGCAATGAAATCCCTGCAGCCTGGAGAATCTCAGCAGTGAGGTAGAAGAACTTTTGCCTTGGCAGCTTGTGTTTTCTGAAGATGTATTTTTAGTTGATATGGCTGTTATTGCAGTTGGAAGAAGCATTAGCAAATAAACACGCTATCTGCTGCTTTAGTCGGGAGCCTTATCAATCCCTGTAACTCCAGTCTTGCGTGAATCAAAAGAAACACATCCCATGTAGGTGTTTCTACAGCCATCTTTCACTTTGGTGAGCCCCAAACACACATTTGGAGGGCTGTTCCTCTGTGTGCCTGTGTGCAGGCTTTAGGCTGAGAAGAGCCAGATTAGGCAGTGCTGTTGGAAACCACTAGCTTGGGCTGGGCTTTCGGTGCAGCTTTTTCATACTGGAGCTTCTTCTGGTGCTGGAGAGAAGCTATTGCCCAAAATGTGTGTGGTGGAGGGAGAGATGGGTCTCCCTCTGCTCATGGTGGTGTCCACTGGTATCACAATGGATAGGAATCAGTGTTCCTGGACCATTATGTGCTATCAAATGGTGTCTTTGACAGGAGCCTGGCTCTTCATCATCTTTATGGTAGGAGGAGGCTCAGGTGGCTGCTTGAGTGGAGACTTACGGGGACTTTACTTTGGAGAAATTGAACAGGACTTGGAGGCACAGTGTGCTCCATGTGTGTGTCCAGTTCAGCTCATGAGCATTACAGGTGCTTAGCAGAAAGCAAACATCCTTATTTTGGATGTCTCCATCACACATGTCTGTGAGGCCAGGATTAGCCCCTTGTTTCTGACTGCTTGTGTGTAATGGTCTCAAACAGCTTAAAACTATTGCTCAGATTTCTTTCTTGTATGCAACTTCCACAGTGGAATAGTCAGTTATAGAGCTGGGGTTAAGAAACAAGGCAGTCCTTACAGTCACTACGATCCTTCTGCAGGATTTCCACCATCTGCCCCAGTTACCCCCTAGCAGCATCTTAGAAAACTCAAACAACTTATTTCCTTGAAAGAAATGACGTGCCAGAATGAGCTCCCAGGGTGTGCGTCTGGAAGAGTAGTTGGCTCCCGAGCAGTAAATCACACCATTGAATTAGGGAGGCATTTCGTAATTGGTCCTTTTTTAATACATGCTAATCTATTCAAAGGAAATTCTGCAATCCAAGTATGCCAATGCAAGCGCTGAGGGAAAGAGTCAATCAAGACATGGTTTTGTAATCATGTAATTCAGAATAGCTGTGTATTCTTTCAAATTCATTGATTTTTTTATTGCTGCTGCTCTATTATGGATAGCTGTAAAACGCTGTTTATGCCCATTCATTTGTTCTCTTGACCCTTATTTAAAATATAGGATTTTTGCAATTCATTTTAAGCTGACAATGTGTCAAATTCTGCAGGTGATAAGAGTGTTAATAGGAAAACCCTGGAACTGCAGGCATTCTCAGTGCATTACACATCAGCTGCTAATTGGACTTGGAGAAATTGCTGTAATATCTCATGGAAGTTGGGTCTGATCCACTGCAGCATTCCTCTGGATCTGTGTCAGTACAATCACTTGCCTGACGTCTGGTCCCTTTCCAATTCCTTAAATCCAGAATAGCCTCTGTAGAGTTGGGATTTGCAGAGCCTGGAATTAAAAACTGGCCAAAAGTTGACAGAAGTGATGCAGGTCACAGCATGGACCATGTTAATCTTTTAGCTTAGAAATGACACCTGTGTTATCAGGCTTGCGTGAGGTGGTAGCCTTTCTCTCACAAATTCTGAACCTGTTAACACATTTTAACCCTCTTTTCCAGTGATAGAGGCTTTGAAGCGATGGTATTCCTACAAATTCAGTGAAAACAGACAGTGGAGAAAATCCTTGCCGGAGCTTTAGACAATGGGAAAGGCTGAAGCGTTGCCTCAAGGGCTTGCTAAGCACTAGGGCATCAGCAGAGGAGAGGGATCCCCTCGCAGGGATGCTTGCCCAAAGCTTGGGCTTCTGAAGGCAAGCAGGAGCTGCACTGGCTCGTGCAGAGCTGCCTGTTTAGATGGAAGGGAGAAGAGCTGGATTTTCTAACCGAGTCACAAGCCCTGTTGTTTTTCTTAATTGCTATAAGATATCTTACACTGTATTTAATCTTTGGATCCTTTGCCTTGGAGTAAAACCAGAGATAAAGCAATCAGAAAGCTCTGTGTGTGCACATTTGTAGTATCACTGGTCTGATGTGCAAGGTTCTATTTCTGGCTGTAATAATGTATTTGGTATGTGTATATATATATATATATGTTTTTCAACAATCCATCTCTGCAGCACCCTTGCAGGGGCAGTGCCAGGCAGTAGCTTGTCTTTCTGTTCATCTGTTGGGTTCATTGTTACTTATAACACCCTCACAAGGCTGCTGGTTGCTTTCATCTTGCCTTTTTACTGCCTTGCTTATTTTTATCTCCATCCTGTTGTCTCTAAAGAGGTCTTTATAAAACAGTGTCTCTCTGCTGTGCACGTCCCTCTTTTATTAATAATTCATTAATCAAATTAGAGGGAAAAAAGGCACCAAAACCAACAGCTAGAAGTGATCACAGCTTGGGAGCTGCGCTGTGCATATTTTGCACCTCGGGCTGCATCAGTCGCGAGCACTCCCTGCAATACCCCTGCCAGAGATATCAGACATCTGGAGCTCTTTCTTTTGTAGATCTGCTTTAAAAAAAGAGAAAATGTTCTTCGTTTGTTACATGGAAAAAACGTTCCCTGGGAAATTGATTGATATTGAGGAAAATGGCAGTTTCTGGAACTGAGGTTTGATTTTTGCAGGAAGCAGACGTCTGTGTGTGCTCGTACCAGAGTCTGCTGGGCAAAGCAATTACAGGTTCATCAAGAATTAAAATTCACCAGTGACTGCACAGTCATTGCACTGAAGCTTCTGGTAATAAAGTCAAAATTGTTCCAGTGACATGTAGGAATTAATGCCTGATTCTGAGCAGGCAGCTTGTTTTTACAGGCAGTAACGTTTGCTGGTTACTCATCAGACATCTTGGAGAGGGAGATCTTGGCTTCGTCTGTGTGCAGGTCTAAGGACTTTCTGGGACTAACTTGCTCTGAAGAAGCCCTATCCCATGCCAGGGCAGGACCTGGACACAGATCCCTGTTGCTGCCCTCAGGGTTCCATTGCTGGTGGTAGGAGCACCCCATGGATAGCAGCTGGAGAAGAGACATGACCGCTGCTGTGTGTTTATATCTAATTGCTCCCAAATAAGTGCTGGCTGAGGCCTGATGCTGCCTCTGGTGCTCCTCAAGCAGCTCATATGGGGCAATTTGATGCTGCTCCTTCTCCCCAGCTTCAACTGTGCCCAGAATCCTCCTCCCTGGTGTTTTCCACTGAATTGTTTCCAACCCCTGCTATTTACTGTAACCAAACTTGCTCTAACTGCATCAAAGCATCATGTTAAGTTCACCTTTACTTCTGTCCTCCAGGCAAGAGGTGTAAAGATTTCCTCATTTTTCCTATAATCTTCAGTGGGTTCAGTGCTAATCCTGCAGCATTAAGGCAGTTTAATGCTCCATTAATTATTTTGGAGGCAGTCTGGGCACTGTACGTGGTAGCAACTGCACTGCTTATTCAACGGGAAGTAACTTCTCAGCATGATGTTAACCCCCATTAATAAATGCTCTCTGGTCACCAAGGAGAGCCTTTTCCCTCTAAGGAAAGTTAAACTCTTTTCTTAGTCTGCTTCTGACCCAGAGTTTGCCTCCTATAATCCTCCTTTCAGTGGGCACAAAGCAGCATGCTATGAATTAGCGGAGCTTGAGCAACACTCCAGAGGTAGATGAATCCCCAAATACGTACGATGTTAAACAAGTTCCCACACTTCATCCAAGCTTCTGTCACCAAGTCACAGGAAGGGATAACATTATGAGTTTGTAATTTATTTCCATATTCTTTAATCATATTTCAGTGGCTGTTTGGTTTATGACCTTTAAAACCACCTTAGATTTATATTGATAAATGGGTAGCAAATAAATTTAGCAAAATAAGCAATTTCAGTCTATGGAAGGTCAGCAGAGGGCTGTGCAATCACGGCTTCCATTAATATGTTATATTTCAGTCAAAAGCTTTTAAACGCTGAAGGTTTTCAGAGGGAAAACCTATAGCATTGACGAATGGGTTTCTTCTAATAGCTGAATGGGAAATGAAAATCAAAGTGAAAATCTGCCTTGTTTCTGAAGCAGAGATGAAGTTTTCCTCTGCCATAAGGCAGGACAGTTGGATGGGCTTGGGAATGAGCAAATTACATTTCAGCACATAAGGCCATTTGAGTAGTCTTGTAAATCAGTTAATTGACAGAGATTATTCATAATAACTATTATTATTACTGACATGGGGCTCGAGCAGACGAGAGCCACACAGGACAGGTAAAGTAAATAGGCATCTTTATTAGCAGATCTTAACAGGGAGAGAAGAGAGACCTCAGTGATGTTGTCTCTCCATTTGCCATTGGCAGCATTTCCGGCAGCATCAGCCAAGGTCCAAGCTGGCCAGGCAGGCATCAGGCCTCGTTGAAGAGGAAAAGTTTGTTAAGTTAATTATTTGATGTATATCAGTTCAGCTACATTCACAGTCGTGTACAGGGCTCCACTTTGTGCTGGGGTGTAAGAAGTCAAATTAATGGAGAAAGTAAAGCAAAAGTTTGGATGGAAGGGACCTTAAAGCTCATCCAGTGCCAACCCCTGCCATGGGCAGGGGCACCTTCCACTAGAGCAGGTTGCTCCAAGCCCCTGTGTCCAACCTGGCCTTGAACACTGCCAGGGATGGGGCAGCCACAGCTTCTCTGGGCACCCTGTGCCAGCGCCTCAGCACCCTCACAGGGAAGAGCTTCTGCCTCAGAGCTCATCTCAATCTCCCCTCTGGCAGGTTAAATCCCTTAGCACGAAATGCATGTGACAACTGGAGCAAAGACATGTCTGTGGGACTGATGCAGCAGTGATGTGGGACAGGGTGGCAGGAGCAGGGTTGGGGCTGGCTTCACAGGAAGCTGTGAGGTTTATGCTGGCAGAGAATCTGTTGTCTCTTGGAGCACGGAACTGGTTATTAATGCTTAAATTGCCAGTGGTGTTTGCGTCTGATTTAGTATCACTTAAGTAAGTGATGTATGATTTCAATTAGGAAGCAAAGATGCTTACTGCATCTCCGGGATATGTTTGGATGGAGAAAAGTGCTTTGCACAGTGTTTCTGTTTCGGGGGAGGTAACTGGAGCACGGGGTGTCTGTGGGTTGCTTGCTGCAAAGTTATTTCAATGTCGGCTGGGGAAGCAAACTGCATCGAGTCCATCCTGCATGTGCCAGAGTCCATGTGAAGTCGCTGGGGTGGATTCAAGGGCTCTGTCTGGCACTGGAGCAGTCTGGTTAGTGCCATCGGGGGATGCTTTCCTTGGGGGTGGTGGTCTCTGCGAGCTGGAAGAGCAGCTCCTCCACATGCTGTTGGTCCTGTGCTGCTGAACACACAGTAGATCTGTTTTTAGGGTCGTAAGAACTTGAGGTCTTGAAGAAAATGAGAGTTTCCCTTGTTGCATGTCAACTTTCATCCTTGTTGCTAATGTCAAGTTCAGGGGTGTCTGTATGTCACAGATTGCAGTGGTCCAAGGAGCCCCTGGATTTATCAAAATGCTAAAGCTTTGTCCTGCAATGTGGAGCTGGCTTTAGCGCCAAAGCAAACCTGAGCTGAACAGCAGCAGACAGTGAAGTGAAGGAAGGCAACATCAAAAGTCTTTTAACCAAGACCAGCTCTGTGATGCTCGAGCCATTAACATCTGAAAGGGCTTTGTGTAGCGGGATACACACATGTTTTTGGCTGGAATTAGCACAGCAGTCACAAAGAGAGATATACTGAATACTGGTGAGGACAGAACACCTCCTCCTCCATCTGCACCCTGCACCCCGCTCCCCCTCTGAGCCCAAACCGAGATGTCAGTGCCAAAATCTCCCCAAACCGCCCCCCAGGCTCTGAGTCTGTGCTGCTGGTGTTTGCCTTCATCTCCTGCTGTGTGTTTTAGTAGGAAGCAGCTGGAGATGAATTGTTGTTTGAGCAGCCCTGCGGCTGCATGGGCAGAGGTTTGGGAGCTGCAGGTGTGTGGTACATAGGAGATCCCTGGACACACTGTCATTTATTGGGCCTCCACTAATTCTTCTTCCAGGTCTTTCTGCACTTTGCTGTTCTTCAGGCAATTCAAGCCATTGCTTTCATTGTCTTCTTGCTGGTTGGAGTCACACTGGGTCTGCTGTCTGAGCAGCCTGACATACCAGACAGTTTTCTTCCATAATAGTGTTCTAGAGCCACAGCATTAACTAGTTTGGTTAACTGCATCAAGAGGTTGAGATAAGGGATGCCCAAGACTCCATATCTGGAATAGCAGCTGGCATTTTCACGATGGTTTTTAAAGTCTTGCCTGTCTTCTCAGAATCACTGACTGAGAATAGAAAGGGGCAGGAATCAGGGTGTATTTAGGCATAAATAGCAAAGCAAATATTACATTACAGGTGAGAAAATGCACAGTGCTGAGAACAGCCAAAGCCAGAACCTGTGACTGGGTGTTTTTCACACGCTATCCGTCATTCTTGCTTGGGTCACCTGCATTCTCCAGCTAGTTGGGCTTTAGCTGTAAAACACACAAGGTACAGAGTGTGTGTAGGTGTGGGTTTGGGTACAACAGCTATTCTACAGCTGATGGGAAAGTGAGGTTAAATGGCTGACCCACAGGTCTCCTCACCCTCCCCATGCAAATGTTGCCATATGCACTTTCAAACTGCTGAGCTAAGCAAAAGAGATATAATTTTCCTGTAAAATACCATAATGAAGTGCTTACAAACAATGAGTTACCTTGCGATGATTAAAGGAGTAGTTGGAAAGCCCATGTAAAGCAATAACGCTTAATTGTTCAGTGTGATGCATCACCAATTGCAGCAGCAATTGCCATCAGATCCCATCCTATCTGCAGGTAGAGCAAGTTTCCTAGGAGAGGAAAACCCAAACCTCAGTGCTTTCCTCTGGTAGGTGGGAGCCTTTCTTTCTTACTAAGCTCTTTTATGGGTGCTGGGGTGATTGGAGGTGTTGGATGCGGCTGCTTTGCTATTTACTGAAGTATCCTCTAAAAAGCAGCATCCTTTCTCTCCCATCACCTCCTACCTTGTGCATGACCATCCCTGCTTTACCTGCACAGTCCATCACTTTCCTGCATCACTCCAGCATGCTGGCCTCAACATCAGGAAGGGTTTCCCTCTTAATTGTGATTTATTTGCATTGTGCTGAACTCCAAAGGGGTGTGAGAGCCCAGCTCCCTCCCAATGGATGGGGTCCACTCCCAGGCGTGTTGTCCATCCTCAGGCAAGGGATCCTTCAGGTCTGCATTCCCATGAGACACGTTTTCAAGCTGAAGGTGAGAATGACAGCAAGCTCTTAAGATTCATGCACTATTCATGCAGTCCTCTAGGCTCCAGTGAAGTCCTTATAAGATAATAAGAAATTAGTGAGATGTGGCAGTTTGCAGCTCTGCTACAATTTTCACCCAGGGATCTCTGCATTTCACTAATATTTATTAACTGAGTCTTGCAGTAGTCTGGCAGGGTCCGAGATTCATTTTAGATCCGAGGGACTCTCTGTGTACAGTGAGTGAAAGGAAAGCTTTGGATCCAGTACGGAAGGGGAATGAAGACGAGAGGGTTCAGCGATGTTAAACACAGCTGTGAGTAGAGATGGGTACAGTGGAAGAATAAACTAGGTGCTGAAATGGAGGACAAGGTCAATGATGTCCCACTTCTCAGCTCTCCTGGGGCAGATGCACGGAACTGAAGTAACCTGGGACAGAAAGTTATGGATGAGAAAGGCTGGGAGAACAAGCAGGAGAATTTAGGGAAGGACAGACCTGAGTTAGAAAAGAATGGCAAAGGCAGGAGCTGGAAAGTAACGAGGAACAGAGGTAGGAAAAAGGCATTCGAAGGACAAAAAAGGTGGGCTGGGAAAATGAGAGTTACCAGGAAGGATTAGAAAGGATCTGTAAGTGTCCATGTGCCCCTCTGTTTGCAGGATGGCTGCGGCTGAGCCAATCCCTTGCGCATCTTCTGTTATTACAGAGATATAAGTGTTTTTTCCAGCTAGGTTAGGTGTGGTGTTGGCTTTTATTTCCATTGATGGAGATCACCCAGCAGCAGGGGGACCCTCACTGCCCCTATTCAGCGCTTGGAGCTGCAGGCAGAACAGTGTATTGACCCCAGCAATGCCCCTCGCTGGGAAAGCAGACTTCTGAACTGCCCACTCGAGAAGGTCTGCTGAAGAAAATTACTGCGGTGATTGATGCAAGTGCCCGTCTGCCTCGTGGTGTATGCAGCAATGAACGTGAAGGGAAAAGTCCATCATTTTTCAAGTTACTGAATCTGTCTTGTGTAGCCAACAGATATGAGGCAGTTGACATTCTGTGTTTGCTTCAGAAATCAGAATAATCCCAACCCACAGGCTGTCTTCCTTTCACAGGGATTTTATATCCTTTGTTGCTTTAAAGAACCAAGAAATTGGACAACTAGACTGAAAAATACCTTTTTATTCTCTATGCTTCTTAAGCAGTATTTGAAAGTATGTTCCTTCTGTACTTGTACCAATCTCATTTAAAACTGCTTCTTTAGATCTGTGATATTAAGGAGCTGCACATATTTCACCCATAGCCAGTGGAATCTGTGCAGAGGTAAGGCTGTTAAAAATTGCCTGAGTGACTCCACTCCAGCCCTTGCTGAGTCTCATGCCTGTATTTCACATAGTGTTGGGCACCAGATGCTGTAAGAGCCCCAGCATAGGCACATGTGAGATCATCTGCTTCTCCTCTATCTGATCCTAATCCCTAATAGCGAGTGCCTTAGTCCCAAAAACCTCCAAGGTTTGATATGCCTTGCAATGTTTTCTTTTGTTGTTAATGGTAAACCTCAGTCTATTTGTTAATGTTCAGTTAAATGTTTGTACCTCCAGCTACAATCCTTGGGGAAAAATCCCTCTTATCAGCAATTTAAACTAATACTGGTATTGTCATTTCTTTGCCTACTAAAATTAGATTTCCTATATATTATTTACAGTTGTTTACTATCATCCTGCTGTGATAAAGACAATAGCCTTGTGGCTTTTCTGCAAAGCTCTGTTGTTGTTGTGCCATCCCCTTGCACAGCTCTGTGTGTCAGCACACAGGTGTTCCTGGCGTGTTGAAAGCCAGACACGATTTACATCTGTGGACTGCCATACTGAGGTTACCTTTATGAGAATCAGTGCTTACAACAGCCCCTTCACATGGGCTGTTTGTGCGTTGGGGTGTTTTTTCACAATACCTCATCCTCTTCTGTTGGTTTCTGCTGCGGGGAAGCTGAGCCTCATAGGAATGAAGAAATTTGGGGTCACATGGAGCTATTCATCTTACCTAGAGCAAGGCGAGTCCCTGTGATCAAAGCAAGTGGTGACAGTGGCAATAGACTGCCTGGCCATACCTCTGGTTTGTAGCCCCAGGGCACTGGCAGCACACTTTGCTGTTTCTCGAAGATGCAGAAGGAAGGATTTCAAAGCACTGAATGGGATCTTGCAGTGAGAAGCCTGAGGGAGTATATCTGAAGTCTTGAGTTACTGTAAAATTGCTCTTTCAAAGGAGTGGAGCAAGTGAGAGAAGAAAGTGTTTGGTTTCTGTAAAGGAAATAAGGTGTCTGGGCAAGAACCAATAGCTCCTGGGGGATAGGACCAAGCCAAGCCTCTCCGTCTTTGGGATCTCAGACTCAGGTCTGTTCATCATTCAACTTGTGACATTTGTGACATTGACATCTCACAGCTACACGTCTGAGGTGCTCATGGTGACCCAGATGTGCCCTGGCATGGCAGCAGGGCTGGTGGCTGGGGCTGGATCCCCATTTCCCTGCTGCAGATCAGAGAAGGGCTCTTTAGGGCACACTTCCATGCAGATGTGAGTCACTAGGTGCCATATGTGTTATCTAAGAAGCAGAGAGGTATATGTCACCTGACAAAGTGCTCTGCCTTTGCACCTCCATGTGTGAGAAAAGGGTAATTTATTTAAATTTATGACGGCTACCAGGCTTATCTAACCACAGTTAAAATAACTTGCTAAATTATTCGTGTGATATTTGGAATCATGATTGTGGGAACAAATTAGCTACTGAAAATGGGAGACTGATTTTGCTCATTAATAATGGATTGAGGGAGGCCGGATGCTGAGCGAGAGGCCAGGCTGGCTCCAAGCATACAAATGGGGTGTTTCCGTGTTAGAAACGTGCTTTCTGGGCAGTGGTTGTGTGGAAAAGCATCACCAGCTCTGCCACTGGTTGGATGTGACTGCAGAGCAGGAGTCTGCATCATAGAATCCTAGAATGGTTTGGGTTGAAGGGACCTTAAAACTCATCCAGTCCCAACCCCCTGCCACAGGCAGGGACACCTTCCACTAGAGCAGGTTGCTCCAAGCCCCTGTGTCCAACCTGGCCTTGAACACTGCCAGGGATGCATTGTGCAGGTATTCTGTGCCTGGTGCTCAGGGTACTTCTGAGCTGAAGGACCATGTCCCGGGCAAATGCATGGCCATCCCATGGAGAGTTTATACTTCAAAATGTCTCCAACAACAGTCCAAATGTTGCCAGCTTCACTTGTGCAAGTGATCCCGGCAAAGGCCTGACTCTAGAGAGTTTCCTTTTAAAGGTAAAGTGGTAGCAAAGGTCACTCAGTATTTAGCAGAGTGACGCTTTCCTTCTTCTGTGTCTTGCTTAAAAAGTCAGATAATGTGGTGGACATGTAAAGCAAGCCATCTCATCACCTGGAGATCATCTAATGGGCATTGCTGTACATAGAAATCAGTTCTTGTAGCACCAAAGAACTGGAGAATATGTAAGGAACTCCGGATCACATTAGATCTGAGGATTTGCCAGATGGTTTGGTGTGCCATCAGATAAGGATGATATAATACAAACAGGGCACGACTTGGATAATGAAGGGCTATATGTGAAGTGACATGATTGCTTGATTAAGATAATAGTTGAGGCATGTGGAGAAGGAAATGATAATTTATATATTGCTGATTGTGAGGTTTATTTTAAGGACATAATTTCAAGATTGTCAAAATCAGAAAGATCCTGAGCAAAAGTAAGTCACCTAAAGAAAAAATAGAAATTGCTACTGAACAATAAATGTCTGATGCGAAGCAGGAGGCGGGCAGAAAAGACTGGAGGTGCTGGAAAAGACAAAGACAAGAGCTCATGTTCTTAGCAAATAACTGAACCAGGAGCCAAACACCCACCAGGGTCAGGAGGGGCATTGGGTGTATCTACCTTGTCCTTCAAGGATAGATGCTGCTTGAGTTGAGTTGGATGCATGGAAGCTCCTACCGCTGGCTTACTGCATCCCTATTGTTGGGGATGCTGGTGTGTGGGTCTGAGCTAACCAGCCCTGCTGCATGTCTTAAGTCACCTGCACCATGCCACCCATCTTTAGCTGTTGACAGATACCTGGAAATATTAATTACTGCATGATCTGGGGGAAATCATGGTGTTTTAAATGATGCAAACATCTTGTGTGGGTGTAACCGTGAGCAGCCTTTAGCAGCTGAGTGATGCTTTGGTGATGATGAATGTTGTTGGTGATAGTGAAACACTGCTGAGTGGTGGGAGATTAGGGAAGGGGGTAGGTGTGGTGAGTGAGGTGCTAGCATGGCCAGAGCCATCTGCAGTGGCAGACAGACATCCCTGCATCTCCAGTGTCAGAAGCACACGAAGACTTTCTCCAAGGCAGCCAGTTTTCTGCCTGCATTGCTGATTTGTTCATCTGCAATGTCTTTTATTTGATTAATGTGGAGGGTTTTGCAAACTGATCAAGACAGAACTGGCCTGCCTGTAATTTCAGCTAAATTACAGTGATGTTCAATTTCAAACATACCTTTGATATGGTAATAGAAAAAGCTAATTTAGCATATTGCACAGACCTCGGGTAAAGTGGAGGTGATACTGAATGTTGATGAAACACATACACAGGTACCAGCAGTGGGGGGTAGTGATAAATACTTCTGTAGAGACTGAGTAGATTTATATTGTTATCCCTCTGCAAGCTTGTACCTTAACTCCTAATACCTTTAATTAGAGCTGTTCAGAGCAGGTTTTCAGCTTGCTTCCATTGTATTCCTATTATGAATCAAAAGTTTATTTGCTTCTCTGGTTGATGTGTGGAAAATAATGACATGGCATAGAAGCTCACAACTTGCACAGCCTCCATCGAGATGCCACGGTGAATGAAACTGCCCGTGTGTTATGGCCTTGATGCACAATTTAAATGGGTGATTTTTCAAGCCAAATAAAACCTTTCACATTAGGCAGTAGATGAGCCACTGGTATGTGCTACGAATGCAGCTCCCCCCTCTCCTAATTAATAATAAACAGTAGCGGTGGAATAGATTTATGCTTGTCAGCAGAGCAGTTAACTGTCATGCCACTGATGAGTCAATGGCTTGTTGTATCATAAGTGCTGATAATACCCAGATCTGGGCTGGGCACTAAGCTGTGAGATGGCAATTTAGTTTTCACACACCATTTAGTTATGCTTTTATTTCAGATTAGTCTCTGTTTTTTTCTCTTTTTATTTGAGTTCTAATGCAATAGGCTCAACAGTGACCCAGGTCACAGTGTGAGAACTCACTGTCACAGCCTGAACTTCAGCTGTGACTGTCCCTGTGGGTTTTGGAGAGGAGGATGTCTGGCAGAGACAGGGGAACAACCAGCTCATGGGCACACCAGTACCTGGTGACAACTATGGACCCAAGTGCATGGTCACAGGGATCCTGTAAACAATAGAGAAACACCACCACAGGTAACTGAAGTTGCATTTGCCTTTCCACAGCAGCATCAAATTCAAAAAGTCATATGAATTGCAATAGGAAGAGATGCCCTGTTCCCAACAATGTGTTTTTTAGAGGAAGGGTAATGCAAGGACTCTTAGGCTGATACTGCATCACCAGAGGGCTATTGCTACTCCATGTGATTCAAGGTAGGATTTAAGATGAGTTTAGTTAGCACAGAAAAGGCATGGGTCAAAGCTTGGTGGAGATGATGCTATATTTGATTGAAAAGGGCCACAAGTCTCTCTGTGTTAACCCACAGACTATCTCCAAAACAGGGGCTTGGTGGTCTGTCTCATTTTGAGGCTCCCCAGCAAATATTCTCCTTCAGCAAAATATCTGAATGTAAATGATCCAAGATCATCTTCGGGCAACCCCAGCTGTGTCTGCTATTTCACGCACTTGTTCTGGGCTTTGTGGTACCTCTCAGGTACTTTGCTTTCCCTTGAGGACTGGCACGCTGGGAATTTCCTTTTGGTTGGTAACATCTTCACCTCTATATTTCTCAGCAAGGTTCACCTGGATTCCAGATGAACCCAGTTTGTTTTACAGGTGAGCACAGTGTTGGAGTTTAAGGAGCATGATGGGTTTAGGGGATGATGGTGTCTGCTTCTTCATAAAGCTCTTACCCACCTTCACGGGCCTGCAGACACTCCTTGGTGAAATGGTCCTTGCAAAGTGAATTTCAATGCCTTTTGTGGAGCAAAAGATTTTTCCCTGCAGACATGGAGATGCTCAGAATTGTGCAGACCAGGTCTGAATCTGTTTATAGCAAAGCTGCATTGAATGCATTCATCTGGGGAAGGAAACCTTGTAACCCCACACCTATCCTCACATATGGGCTTCCCAATATTAGCAGGAAAATGTCATTTGGGTGTACATAGCTAAGAAAGTAAAATGTTATTTTATTCAGGAAGTGAAATGACTAACAGAAAAAAGGAAAATCAGCCTATAAATAATAATGCATCTTTCATATTCAATTTTTTTTCCCAAGTGAAATGACATCTGTTATATTAAATTTATGTGTATCTTCTCACATCGACTAAACAGCTCTCTTGGTGCTAGCTTGAAGCTCTGTAGACTGACTCTGAAAGGTATAGGAACATCTCATGTGAGGTGGAGATGCCTGCAGCAGAATAGTGAAGGGCTCTCTATCCAACAGATCTTCACTGTATTATAGCACTCATGGTGATAAACAGAATTCACAGGGAGGCTTTATTTCTGCTGCCCCAAATCTCAAAGCTTTTTTCCATCTGACTGTTCTTTGTGAACATACTATACCATGGAAAGGTCTGAGTCCATCTGGAGTAGGGTCTAGAAGTTCATTGAAAAATAAGACCTAGTGAAATTAAAATGCATAAGATCATCACTCCAGCTTGGTGATGGGAGATGGAAGGTAGTGCCTGCTTTCTGAAAAGCCTGCTTGGAGAAGGATATATCTGACACCCAATATTTGATGGGGTTCCCACACTGTTACTCCCATTTCCTAGTTGGTCACTGTGATGCTCACAGTGAAGTGTTTTTGAGGCAGCATTTCCACACATTTGACTTTTAAATTGAGGTGGGATTATAGCAGCAGCACATGGCTACATGCTTAAATGTGTGAGAGAATTGTATTTTATATTCTTTAACCCGACAATAATGGGCTGTGGGTGAAAACTTCCATCAGTAATCGTGGATCCTGATTTTGCACTTGGATTTGCATGGCTCATCCTTCCCACCCGGCTGGCTGCTGGTGGCTTCAACATGATTTCATGTGGCTGTAGGGATGCATCACTGGCAGCAGAGCCTGTGCAAGCCTGTGTGCCCAGGGTTAGTGGCCTTTATGGTCAGGTCAGTGAACATCTCTCCCCACAAACACTGTTGTTGTTTTTTTGTTAAACATCTCAATTCAGAGTCCCCGTTTTCAGTGCAGTGTAAATTCGGCTGCATGTCTCCCAGTGCTGGGAAGTCTACACTTCTGAAAGCAGGCTTTAACATTACTATGATTACAGCCTAATGCAAGTTTCTCTTAGGGCATGGCCTCAATATAAGGATTTAATTTTTAGGAGGAAACTAAGTGAGTGAAACTGAAAGCAACCCAAGTGCTCAAATGTCAACGTGCTGCAGCATTTAATCACAAGTAGCCAGTCAGTAGCTTTTGAGCTACATTATTTGGGCAGAGGAAGTCAGAGGCTCTTCTTATTTGTTTCAGTATTTTTGCATGTTGAAAGTTTTGGACATTTGTCTGCATGATTCCTGTTAAACTTCATGATTTATAGACCTGGTAAATTTTGGAGCATGACACAAAATGGACAGACAACCCCAAATGCAGACACATCTCACTGGTCGTCCTGTTGTGTTTGGAATATTTAAAGTTTCTGTTAATGTGTCTAAAAGCAACAGAAACGACACATAAATTTTGAAGTGACAGGGGGCAACAAAACATTTAGAACTAACTGCAGAGCGTTTGGATGGAGGAGATGCTGGAAAAGCAAATACTGGAAGAGGAAAACTTCTGTATATGCAAGTAACTGCACTGTGATACCTACTCTGCTCCTCTGAAATATTCATGATTTATTCTATGTACAGTGCCAGCAGATGTTACTGGAGATAGTTCTGACCATTTCTTTATCTCGGTGCTGGAGCAAACACCCTGTTCAGGGCAGACATCCTGCACTCTGCTATTCCCTCTGCTGTGCACAGCTCTCCGCAGAAGGACCTGCAATCTCTGCAGCAATAAGGACTCGGGTGTGTTTTCACCTCACGCTCCTGTCTGGCAGCGTCAGCTCTGGAGTACAGAGCCTCCAACAAAGGGGAGAGGTGCAATGTTTGTATTTTAGCTGTGCTCAGGGATCAGCATGTGAAAATACAGATGCTTTGCCTCGATGACAGCCACTAACACCAGTAATGTCTACTTCAGCAGAAAAGCAGCTTTCAGAGGTCCTGAGCTTCGTCTCAGCAGAATGGCAGCAATATTGTCCTTGTTTAATGGGTGGAGAACTGAGGTCCTAGAAAAAGCATGTAGGTGTCTGAAGGTGCCAGAAAAGAGGTATAAGGCGAGGCAGATCCTGCTTTGTCTTAAGCATCGGGTTGTCCTTCCCTTGGGCATTGCACTAAAACTGTGCTATATCCTCAATACACCTCACACGCTGCAGCTGTTCCATTTGAGCTGAGCTTGGCTTGTCTGTGGCCAGTTAGGGCTAGTTTATATTTCCACTACCTGTCACCCTTTTATACTCTTTGTTCATATACATAAGATAATAAGGCTGAAAGATGAAAATGAGTATGGTGATAGAGAATATCTAAAGAGAGCAGATGATGCTAAGTAATGACCGTTAAACTACGTAATAAATCCTTAGTGATAGTACAAAACCTTTGCATCTGCTCACAAGGTAGAATTATTTCATTGCTTCCAGGCCCCGTATGTGGATATATGTCAGTGCATCAGCATCTTCAGGGACACATCCATAATAACGATAATACTAATTTTCACAGCAATGTTTTTTCCTGTCAGCCAAAGGTAATTAAGTGGTTAACGGAGAACTCGGTTTGCTACCTAATGTAAAAAATAACTCATGCATTTTATGTCTGCTAGTCTTCTAACTTTCACCAGTGTCAGGCCACATTGGTTTTGCATTTACTGTAACAACCTTCCAGTAGATATGAGGCAGAGCGTGCTAAGTGTGGGGTTTCTAATCACTTTTCCTTTGTGTCTGGTGTCCCAGCTATCCACAGACCTTGGGCATGATCAGATCATGGCTCTGAGCTAAACAGATTTAATGTGGAAATAAAAGAAGGGATCCAAAACGAGGCGGAACTAACAGATGAAAATAATAAGGAAATTAAATGACAGTAATTGTAAAGGTTTCTAATGTCTTAGATGCAGTATAATAACAGTCCTTTACTATTTATCCAGCCTTGAGGCCAGTTATTTCCTTTAGAAAGGTATACAGATTGATATAAGTGCTGTATTTTCTGTATCTGCTCTACCTAGACTAATTGAAAAGCTATCCTGGAGAGGAAATTGGGTTCGTGTTGGGAGTTCGTGCTTTTGCTCTGATCTTCAGGAAGCTATAGAAAATCTCCAGAAAATTAATTGTTTGGACTTGAAAGTGCTCCATTAGCTGAGGTAATGGGCAAATTCGGCATTCCTCAACAGTGATCTCAGGATCCAAATCTCGCTACTCATTATTTCTGCACCATTCAGTCCCATATTTTCCAAGTTTGCATAAAATACATTGGCAAATTACCTCTGCAGCTGATGAGGCATCATGGCAGAGGCAGGTACATTCGCAGTACCTGGTTTAAAGAGAAGATCACCCCAGGGCAGCAGAGTTCCCACTCTCAAGCACTAAAAAGCTTGTTAAAAATCTCCGTAAGAACAAACACCCATGTTGAATACACACACACATGTTGTTTATGTGTGAGTATAAAAGGGAAATGTAAACCTTGCTTTCTGGCCAGGTCCCCATCAAGTCCATCCTTCTGAGGACCACAACCCTCCTGTGCTGTAGGAGCAGTCCCACTGTCATCAGGGACTTGCAGCTCCCCATCGCTGGGGACATGTCCTGGGGTTTCATACCCCTTCCAACATGCAGTGCCTCCTGAGTGCAGGAAATGCTTTATTTTCTTCTCTTTGTTTGCTTTTTATGTTTCTCCTTTTAATGGTGTATTAGTGGCAGAGAAGCCCATAGAAATAAAAGCTCTCTGTAAAAAGACTACAACAAAATACTCGATACCAGGGAGGGATGAATGAGACCTTGAAATTACAGCCTGCAATATATGACTCAGTGCTGCTCACAGGTACTAAAGGCATTAATTTCTGAATAGTGTCTGCTTTAGTAGGTAATTTTTGTGAAATGCCTGGAGAGGCTGGTGCATTTCACCATCTACTATAATGAACTATGGCAGGTTTTAGAGAGATGAAGGACTTCGCAAAGGTACAGCAGCCTGACACTGGGATTCATTTTGAGCATGAGCTGGTTCCTATTTTATCTAAGCCTGATTCCGTCATCCTTGGAAAGGAGGGTGCTTGCTTTTGATGGTGAATCTTGTTATAAGTACTTATTTGGCATGCCAGTGAAGAAGAAAAGCTATCATGATTTGACATGTGAAACGTGAAGTCTCAATTACTTTTATGTTGTTTTTCCTTCTGTAGATCGGGAGTGAAAAATACATTTTAATTAGAAAGTGAAATATGATATCCAGATCTCGGCATGCCTCGTGGAGAACAGCCTGGTTTTTGGAGTGCTACCCAAGACTCCGAGCAGAGCTTATGCTGCACTTCACAGGCATGGGCAGCAGCCGCGGCTGATAATACTGACTGACTGATTTGGCTATTACTTGGCAGTTTCTTTACTTAAGGGAAAAGGACGCTGTGGATGATGTCCTGCATATTCAGATAGCTGTTATTGTGATGTTCTTTATGTATATCTTAATCCTTTTTTTTTTCTTTGCAGGCCTATTCTTTTTAAGGAAACGAGGGTTATGAGAGTGTACTTTTGCCTTCCATCATCACCACCTGCCCACAGCCACTTCTGAATCCCTTGACCAGCCTGAATTTGATCATGAGATGAAGGTTCAGAGATAAATCTCTGAAAGCGCTGCTCCAGTCAGTGTTGAAGCAAAGATACTGCTCAGGTAATAATTATAAATAAAAATACATACAAAATACACTCCCAGGTGAAAACCAGGGAGAATTTGGTTAATATGCCCTTTTGCTGACAATGTGTGGGTTATTATCTGGCTGCAGCATGTGCTTTTAGCCATGCAGCAAGCCAGAACAAAGCCAAAAGCCACTGAAAATGCAAGGCCATTTCTAAACATGCTGTGGTACTAAGGTGTTGGGAGAATGCTGGCCTCTGTGTTAAGGTCCTGAGCCCCTGTCCCCCATGTCACTACAACCTGGCATTGTATTTTCCACTGACCAGAAAAAAAAAAGCAAATTAGCTCTTTTACTCAAATTAATGCCTAGTGTAAAATAAAAAGGATAATTCTTGGTGTGTTGGGCAAACATGTCTCCTAATGCATTTTGAAGAGCCATGTCTGAAAACAGAAAGGGTGTTTTCCTTGCCTGTGTTTCCTGATGGTCATTAAAGGCATCTCACTAGTAATAAACAACAACATATGCCTTCAATCAGTCTATATAGATAAAGACCTTGGCTCTTCCTCTATTACAGTGAGTGGACTAAAAGCAAAGCTTTTTATGGAGCTCCCTCTAATTTCCAGCTGCAGCTCAACACTTTACCGATAAAGCAGTGTTTTCTTCTTCACAGAAAATTCTATTTACCCAACACTGTGTTTAGCAAAGTGTGTTGAAAGCCAACCAACTTCAATATCTAGCCCATAATGATGCTTGCACTTCCCTTTGAATGCTCCAGCTGCTGGGAGCTGAGATCACTGCATCCCAATGGATACTTCAGCTGGTGTTTCCTCAAAGCAGCCTCACTAAACAAGCTTAAATTTAGTCTATGCCTTAGTGAATAACACTAGAATCATAAAATCCCGTGCTATGAGATTGGCAATCACTCTGCTTGCTGGTGCGTGTCTGCAGCAGTGCTCTGTGTATCTGAAATAGTCAACAACTTAAAAGGGATCAAACACAGTTATGACAAAAATGTAGATGGATAATTATGCAGTATTTTAATAGAATCATAAAAAATTCATTATATTGTCTGCATGTCTTGTGCTCGTAAAGAAAAAACAAGGCAGAAAATGAAAAAACTTAAAAATCCTACTTCTGTTAAATTAGAAAGTGCTGCAGAATTGTTTGTGCTTTGCTCCAGAAATGACCTGGTGGAAGTTCATGGCACAATGACCCCAAATCCTAGTGACTTTAGGACTGTTGTAGGTGGGAGGCTCAGGAGACGGGGAATGGGACCCTCTGCCCAGCCCCTCTGTTATGTCCCAGCAGAAGCTCATGTTCGGGTACCAGCACCCTCCCCATGGAGCTGGATGGGTTTGTCCTTTCCCTGCCAGTGGTGGAACTGGTGGGAGATGTGGTGGAAGACTACTGCTCCCATCTCATGTCCCGCCATGGTAGGTATGGCCACCCCATCCTCTTCTGCAGGCACATGGGAATGGGCAGGACTTGCAGAGATAAGGGGTTGCTGTTTGCAAGCTCTCTGCTGAGTGCTGTTACACAGATTTGGTGCATGTAGCACACGCCTTTAATTGGGTTAAAGGGTCCATGAATAAGCAGGGTCTTTCTATATTAGCCCTTTTGGCACTCTAAGTCAGGCTAAAGCTCATAATAACTGTTTATTTAATACTTAGTTTATGTCACTAATCATCTTTACTTGCAAGGAACTGATTACATTTAAACCCTGGGAAGTCAATGAGTATTTTATTACCAATTTCATTAAGGCCAGCATTTTAATTCTTGCCATCTAAATCTCTGCGTTTGAGTAGAAATTTCTCTACAGCTCGTTACTTTAAATATGAAAGCAATGGGTGAACCTTACCAATCACATCATCTATTACTGTATTTAGTACTGGGGTAGCTGCATTGCTAGAAGGACTCTTCAAATAAACAGTCATTAAGGATGACAGTGATAATGGAATGTGTGCTGTGAAATTACCTAATTACTGACACTTTGAGTCTGTATCAACAGTTTGTTTGGAAATAGAATATAATTAAATCCTTTTGCTCTGAGTACAACCCAAAGAGCAATAAACTTTGAGAATTCAAATAGTAAAACGTGAATAAAAGGTGCTTTGTAAAAAAGACTTGGAACATTTGGAGGATAATATTCTTGCAGAAAATATAAGTCATGACTACCATTCTTGGACCTGTTTGCTGGAGTATATTAAAACCTGTTGTGGAAGCGAAAAGGATGTTCCCAAAGGAGAGGGAGAAGATGAGTATAGTAACAGATGCTACAGCACCCCAGAATGCTTTACTATTGGCTGTGGAAGATATCTAGAACCTGATATGAACAGTAATTGCTTGATTGGGTCATGGCTTTGAAAAGGAATGTAGCAAAATGAACAGATGCATCTAATCTGTTATTCAGAATAAGAACGATCAGAGATGCTTCTGAGTGTGAAAGGTCATCACTGCAGTTTGTTGATACAGGCTGTGAAACACAAAGATGAGTCAGTGTGCTAAGTAATACTTAGAGTTAACTGGGCACTTGGAAAGGTGTCTGCAAACATGTTTGATCCAAATGTGTTCACTTTCCATAAATCTGAGTGCATGAGGAAGCAGCTTGTCTTCAGCAGTTGCAGAAGCACGGTAGCAGCATGCTTGAGCTGCTGGCAATGAATACCAATGCAGGGACAATTTCTGTCCTACAAGAAACCTGGAGAGGGGCTTTGGACAAGGGCCTGTAGGGACAGGACAAGGGGAATGGCTTTAACCTGCCAGAGGGGAGACTGAGATGAGCTCTGAAGCAGAAGCTCTTCCCTGTGAGGGTGCTGAGGCGCTGGCACAGGGTGCCCAGAGAAGCTGTGGCTGCCCCATCCCTGGCAGTGTTCAAGGCCAGGTTGGACACAGGGGCTTGGAGCAACCTGCTCTAGTGGAAGGTGTCCCTGCCCGTGGCAGGGGTTGGAGCTGGATGAGCTTTAAGGGCCCTTCCAACCCAAACCAGTCTGGGATTCTAGGATATGACAGAAGGGGACCCAAGAGGAGATTTGGAGCTATGAACCCACCCCTTGCTTGGCGTCACTCATGGGTGCTGATGTGTGGGGTGTTGCCTTACTAGGACACTGTGCCAGGTAAGAGGCATCCCACTGTCACTGACACTAACTGTGGCAGATATAAGGTGCTGTGATCTCTTCTGTGTCATGATGCATGGGAAAGCATTACAGTACTTTTGCCAGGCATCTCCAAAGGGGTAACAGACTCCAGAAATATTTGGAGGGGGCCTTTCTAGGCACTAACCCACGTACCCCTTGTCAAGAGTAAGAGCAAAATTCAGGAATGAAAAGATGGCAAAGGAAAGAATGTTTTCCAGGTTGCATTGCTTGGAGCTGGCCAAAGCTCCTTCCTTTTCGTATCTCTAACAAGAAATCTGGGTTGCATGTATTTAAAAAGAAAAGTTGCTTTTCATGTCCTAGTGAGAAAACTTGGGAGTAGCTTTCTTTTCTCATCATTTTTTTGCTATTAATTAAATCCCATTTAACCCAGCAGTATAAAAGCTCCAAGAACGTAATTTCTCAAGTATCACAGCCTTTAATAGAAGTCAGAGTGGCACCATTTGTGACCATCTGATGTTTACGGCTGCTGCCTCTAAAGCACATTGTGTTTCAGCATCTACCTTGGCTCGTCTCCATTCTTGCTTTAACCTCAATGACTTTGGCATAAGTGATTTCAGTGCTGAACTTCACCCATTTTGTCTTCCATGGAATATGAAGTCTGCTGCTTGCTTATCAAATATGAAACTCTGTACGACTGGGCAGCCTCGTGCTAATGGAATCGATATAGCAAAAGAGATCTCACAACCTCCCTGTACTTCTTACAATTTACTATGTTCGTCACCCATTAATTCTTATATTGATTTTGCTATAAAACACAAACTGCATTCCTATCACAGCCCGAGAAAAAAGCACATTGATTATATTGGAACAAGGTATGTTGTGAAAATGAAATGCCTAAAACATTTAAATGTAGTAAGCTTTGCTAAAGTACATAAATCACATTGTTTAATGTTGTAAATGAGTGGTGCTGCCTTAAACAAAGGAAAAATATGGTGCCATAAACCAATTTTGACACAAAAGAACAGTCTGTGTTTCTCTGTACCTGCCATTTTAGAAACGCTATCAATAATGGTTATGGTTGTTTGCAAGAGGGAGGGGGGAAACGTTCTCAGTATCCCCTTTAAAAAGTTCCTTCAAAGTCACTTTGCAAAATTGACACCAGAGGTGTTTTACCCAGCTATAAATAAAACCTGATTATTGCTCTGTCCTGTTTACTTATATCATCCACTCATCAAAAGCTTTTTGATGCATCATTACTAATGATCGTTTCGGGAGCCAAAGTTGAGCCTTTTGCTTTGACTGTTATTGATGGGGAGGGAGCTGCAGCTGCTTCCTACCGCCTCGGTGACCACATCGTCCGCTGGAGATCATGGACATTGTTCCATCAGCTGAAAGGGAAGGGAATTCATCTTTCTGCACCACTTAAGAGTTTAACCCTGAGTAGAGAAGACAATTGATGAGGTACAATTCTGCACTGTGAGAGTGTAATGGCAGGGAAGAGTGAAAAAGGAGAATTCAATCATCGTTAGCAAAGTTACCATTGCAGAAATCTATTCTAGCTGAGCTTCCCATAGTGCTTTGGAGCCCTGGTCATGATCCAGGACTCCACTAAGCCCAGTACAAGCCCAGGAAAGTAATTCTGGAGAGCCTGCAGTTAACAAGAAGACAAGTGGCAACAACCAGGCAGGGATGGATTTTGGTCCAGCAGGAAAGAAAGGGAGGATGCGGGTAAGAAGGATTGGGAGTGGTCTCAAGAGCTTAAAAACCTAAGCTGTTTTTCAAGGCTTTCGGGGTCCAGGGAAACAGATTTGATGGGGCGTTAAAAAGAGAGGAAAGCACGAAGAAAGGAAGAATGAGGGTGATTAAGGCGGGTATTGTGCATTTGCTTAACATTTAAGCTGGTCAGAACGGGGCTCTTGGCTTCCTGCTCAGCGCTGTGTCTGTGCATGATGCTACCAAATCATCCCTTGTGCCAGATTTTCTTGAATGAGCCTGGGAAGAAGAATTAACTCATCTTGGATTCGAGATCATAAAGCAGGATGGGGGAGTTGTCTGTTACCTAAGCCTTGGGTGGCGTTTCTGTTGTTATAGATCTTGCTTCATCTTGTCTGATACATTTACTTCTCTGATTCAACGTTTCTTGTGTGTTTTTCTCACCTGTGAGTCAGAGCAGCTGCTGCAAAATCTGGGATGGCTCTGCCAAACTTTTCTTATCTGACAGCTAAAGCCTCCCTGCTTCAATCTAACACCCAGCAAAACTCAAGTGACTGTAAAGAGGTTGCTATAGACTTTACCTACTGAAAGCAGAATTTGGCCTGTTCCTCTGCAAAGGAGAGAAACAGAGGATTTATTTTAGGGGATGTGAAAATTTACTAATGCTGCTGAGGCTCTTTCCACATGTCGGCTCCCCTAGGATAGGGCTGGTGGAAATGAAGCTGCGTGCAGTCTGTAGCACTAAACAACAAGTGCTGCACCTAGAAGATGTGCTGAGTATAGGTGCTTTTATTGGGAGAAAGGAATATTATCTGTAGGGAAGTGGCAGATGTGAGACTGACTTTGCTCAGCAGGAACTCTATAGCTGCAAAATTCCAGTTAATTCCTGGGTGCTTTGTTGTTTGATTTCATTCACACCAGTTTTTCCTGTGTGGCTGGCAATCATTCATTCCTCCTTTAAAGTTATAATGGGAGGTTGTTCTTGTCCCTGTTGGATCATTCATTCCTCCTTTAAAGTTATAATGGGAGGTTGCTCTTGTTCCTGTTGGGTCAACAACGTTTTTTCCAGTTCTTTGGAAGTTGCACCGTTGCAGGTCTGTTCTTCTCCATGGGTTTACAGGGCAACAGGACTTCTTCCTTGCTTACCCTCCACCTCTGTCTTCCTCCCAGACATGGGTGGAAAAACCTCATAGAATGATTTTAATGTTGAAACCCCTGTGAAATGGATTCCTGTTCCTGCAGGAGAGAATTTCATGAGGACTGTGCTTACCTAAAAGGTCAGCTCCAAGGCTTTTTTAAATTGATGATTAAAGTAAATTATTTCAAACAAAGGCTCTATTTTCCAGCTCCTAATTTTTTATGGCAAGGATCAATCCTGCAAGATCCTCACAAGTTTACTCAGGGTATTTTTGGCTTAATGACAACTCCTTTGGTCAGCTGTGGCAGACGAAAGCAGCTGCAGAGTCCCCCCAGGCCTGGGTGGGTGGCAGAGGGCTTATCCCTACCAGATCTGTTGTGAAAACATGGAAAAGCTGAGGAACTGGAGAAGAAAACAATAAAGGAAAGAACCTAATTTACTTTTTATGAGTGTTAAGCCCATATAGCTGTCATGCAGCACAACTTGGAAGGTGGGTTGCTGTGATAGATGGACAGGAGCTGTAGCTGCTCAGAGAAGCAGCTTTAGATGGGTGATTTGGTCCAAGTTGCTGGAGCTTTTACAAATGCACAAGAGTGAGGAATTAGAGGCAATCCTCTTGCAAACTCTGTGAAGCTGAATGGCTGCTTTTATAGGCTCTGCTCAAAACCTAGCTATCACCACTCCATGCAACTGATACCGTAGCCATGTGTTGGGGACATGTAATAATAACCAAGCCAGGAAATATGGTTTATGGAGTTAAAGTGGGATAAAGTAGGGACTTTTTCTGAGGCCAACGAGCAGAGTTACAAAGGGGCCAGTTCAAATGCTGGTCCCCAAGGTTCCCTTTTCTCTTTCATGGAGGTTTCTAGTAAGCAGCTCCTGCAGTGCTCTTCTCTTACAGCTCCCCCGCAGCACATTGTGCCCTGCAGGAGGTTAATGAGGGAGCCAGCAAAGCTGGGGCTCTTACTCACGTGTTTTAAGTTGCTAAGTGCTTTCTTCTGTTAAGACTAAGGGGCGTTTACAAGCCTGCCTCGTGTTTATCTACCTCCAAAACAACGTGATCCAAGGCAGCTGGGGGAAGATGTTTTAGTGCTGGTTCCTTTTGACCTGTCCTTGCAGAGTAGTCTGGTGGTGAACCTCTTTGGGTTAGCACAAGCGGCGAAGCTCAGAACCTGCAGAGTGATGGTCCAGGTTTGAGTAAGTTGAAAGGTTTTTCTTTGTTTAAACTGAGTGTGTCTTTTCCAAAGTGAAAGCTGAACTTGCTGTGGGTGAAGTGCTTGGAGCCGAGGGGCGAATGGTAAAGGTGGTGTGTGTGGAGGGAGACGCCTGACCTGCTTTGGTTTTTGTAGTGTAGGGTGTTTGTTTTAGTTTGGTTTACTGTTTTCCAGTTGTGGTCATGGTGTTAGTTAAACAGTTGCTCGCACTTAACAGATGCTGTGGAGAGGATAAAGTAACCAAACTTTTGATGGGCTCTAGACATCTCGTTACCAAACAGATTTCTCCAGGCAGTTTCTCTTTAAAGCAAGTTGTTGCTAATTATAAGTGCTATTTTGTGACGTCCCAGTCTGTGCTGCTAAAAATGTTCTGTGCCCTCAACTTGAGGTGTTTTGTCTCTAACTACTTGAATTGTTATTTTCTGCCTTAGACATAGGTAATTGTTATTGCTGCAAAATGCTTTCTTGGATGATTATCAGTTGACTTGCATTAATATTTACAATAACTTTTTTGTTAGTAAATTTTGCTACAACAGGAAATGAAATGCAAATTAACAACTGTAAAGATTAAAACATAATGAAATAGGACATGAACTCCAGAGAACTAATGAATAAAGTGGCTTGAAGGCACAAAAAGATGTCCTTCAAAAAATAAACAGAGAGATAAATAATAAGATAAATAATTTTGAGGCATTAAACTGTCAAAGAGAAAGAAATACCAAGTATAGGATAAATTGGTTCATGCCGAAGTTATAATTGCATTCCTTTTTCTTAATAAAAAGCTGAAGTTTCTCTGTGAATTTAACCAACTGTGTAATTGCTGCATGGTGGATTCTTTCGTAACTTACAAATCAGCACATGAAAATGTGTCTTTGTTTAACTCCGCTGTCCTCATCTGGCTGGTTAACAGATACGTTGGTCTAATGGACAGATACAGAAGTTTTTAAGCAGTATTTGTGTCCTGTGCTTTCTGTTCCCTAAAGCAGAGATGCTGGATATTAGTCCGGGCTTCAGCAAAGCTTCCAAGCCCTGATGCCTCTTATGTTTCACGAGATTCTCTTTCGTGGTTGTCTTTAAAATAGCACATTGCAGCTTTGTTTAACGAAGGGCTGGGGACAAAACCTGTGCATAGGTGCTGCTGGCTGCTTTCTGGGGCAAACCCCTCACTGACTAGATAGCCATGTTGGTGCATCTGAATCTGGAGTTGACCCTGAGTTAATTTGTATTGCTGTAAATGTTGGCTTTGTCTTTGTTGTTTTAAATTGCTTGGGTCTTGTGAAATCATGATGTATTTCTGATTCAGTGTATCTTTAATACTCTTTCATATGCTATTTAGTATTGTATAGCTGTATCAACGTGCAAACATCTGTACGCTTCAAATTTTTAGGTATGAGTCTAAAATACCTCCTCTTAAAATCAAGGAAGAGGTTCCCAAGGCATTGCTCACAGTGGGATTAATCCCTTAGTCTATAAATGTTAGGGCTGAGATTCTTCCTTCTGCTCGTGGTTAATCCATGTACAGCTCTGGCATTTCAGAGGAGATGGAGAAGAGCCTTCGGGGAGTTGCTGCTCCGTGACTTGGTAAGATTCAGACAGCACTTGTTGCCAAGGAGGATACAAACCCCTTTGTAATCCCAGGCCATTTGTATTACCCAGTTGCAGCCTGAAATGGTTCTCCCCTTGGCCTGCCTTCCATCACAACTGGTTTAATTAAGAATGAAGGTTTGGACTTCGGAAGTATCAGCATACTGCCAGGTAATGAGATTTGCCTGGCTGGATTTTCAGGCGTGCTTGAGCCTCCCTGGAAATAAATTGAAATTAATATTGAACCTGGCTGAATTTCCAGGTGTGTTTTTTAAATAAAAATAATCTTTTTCTCTAATTTCACCCATCTTTGGTGAATTTTCATAACACACTTTGAAGACCCAGGTGGGACCTTGCACTAGTTACTTGCCCTGGTGAAGCTTGTTTGCATGTGTGAGTTGAAGCAGTCAGGCTCTCCAGTGGGTCACACTGATCATAAACAAGGCTCAAATAGAAAACCTCAGTTGTCTAGGAATTTTGGGAGTCATCATAGACTGGCCAGAAGGAAAAGGTTTTGAGTATTGCCAGAGGAGGAGGTGATATATGCTGAAAACAGGAATGGTAGTGGTGATTAGGATGTATTGGAAAATGTAGCATTTAGGAATGATATAAATTGTATGGAATTAAAGAGTGGATTGCCCTGGTTTTGGCTGGCATAGTGTTAATTTTCTTCCTAGTAGCTGCTATAGATCTGTGTTCTGGATTTAGGATGAGAATAAAGTTGAAAACGCATTGATGTTTTATTTGTTGTGAAGTCAAGGACTTTCCAGCTTCTCAGCCCACCCCATCAGTGCGGAGGCTGGGGAGGGACAAGAAGCTGGGATGGGACACAGCCAGGAGGGCTGGCCCCAGCTGCCCAAAGGGATGTTCCGTACCATAAGACATCATGATCCCTACATAAACTAGAGTTAAAGCTGGCTGGGGGCTGCTGCTCAGGAACTCGCTGGGCGTTGCTCAGTGGGTGATGAGCAACTGCATTGTGCATCACTTGTATATAATAATCCTATTATTATTTATTATTTACCATTATTATTTTTTCCTTCCTTTTCTGTCTTATTAGATGGTTTTTATCTCAACCCATGAATTCTGCTTTTGTTTTCAATGCCACTGGGGAGGAAGGGAGTAAGGGGCTGTGTGGTGTTTAGCTGCCTGTTGGGTTAAACCACAACAGACTCTTATTTTTTAAGAGAATTCATGCAAACATCGTTTCTATTTATTCTCAGCCTGATGTCAGAATAATTCCGTGTATGATACTGCATTCATTATCATACATCAAGCTGTGATGGCAAACAGAGGGCTTCACCCAAAGAGCAAAGAGGAGGAATGAACTCTCAGAAACAGATCAAACCTCGAAAGTTAATTTTAAGATAGAGCTAGCTGTACAAACCAGTGTTTTTCCTTTTCTCTTCTGTCATTCGCACTTCAGATTCACAAGGATGGCCAAGCCCTGGCACAGTAGATGTAGTAAAAAACTCATCTACTGATTGAAATGTTTCCAGCTTTTTATCATGGAGTCTTCTTGCCTCTTAAACCTCATCTTTAATCTCTGGTTTCAGCTTTGTATTGTCTCTTTTGGTGGCCTCAAGGTTGCAGCTTGATTGGTCAGAGTTAGTGCTTTCCAACTTGGTAGCACCTAGTGATGTCTGAGCAATTAGACCAAGCATAAAAATAATATCATCTACTTTATAACCCATAGAAGAGGATCTATCCTGGTAAATATGTAAGAGGGGGAAAAATCCTATCACCACTGATGTACATTCTCCTCCACTTTTCCATAACCTTGGTGGCAAGTTACACAAATATTTCACCAGCTGGATGCAGACTTGGCTTTAGCAAGTGTGTATTTCGGCTCTCCATAAATAAAAATAATAGGCCTAATTTTTATTTTTGCTAAGGACCACTTGTATCTATTTGGGGATAGATCCTCAGCCAGTGTGAGCTGTCACAGCATCACTGCAGCCGATAGAGTCTGGATGCCTTGTGCCTACCAATGGTTTGTTCCTGCGTGTTTCATGGCCCCATCGAGTAAGTGCAAATTTACACCAGTGCATTGCACAGGGCCTGAGCTGGAATGAGAAACAGGTCTAATTAAATTTTGTAACTGAAATCATTATTAAGGTCTCGCTCATTTTCACTATACAAATATTCCAGCTGAAAGGATTATATTTACAAGTGCTATTTATAATTAAGCATTTCACTTGATTTGCCTGCAAATGGAATGTAAATCATATTTTGCTCTGCTAAAAGGCAAGGAAAACGGGAAAGTGTCTCTGAGTAATTTATATTACATTTTGTGGTTAGCAAAAACACAGGTTTATGCAAATAGGGGTTGGTTGAAGTCTGTGTATTTTACTTGTAGAGGTGCTTTATTTTGATCAGGCTCTGTTGGGCAAAGGAGAAGGGAAGCAAGATTGACTTGCTCACCCTCTCCAGTGCGGCTGAGCAGCCCCTGGGGGTGCCTGGGCTCTGCATGCCAGGCTGGAGGGGGAATGTGTCCCCCCATCAGTGGCTGTTACAGCCAGGCTGTGCTCACAACTGTTTGCAGTGGTCCTGGGAGGTTAACGGGTACCCGAACCTCTCATGGGATGGGAAGGGTATTGGTGCATCAGTAAGGAGGCTGCCTGGGACCCAGGGGATTACCTGTTCCGATGCAGTCTGAAATGTAATGGAAGATTAAACCCATGCTTTGGGTTGCCTCAGGTAGGGGAAAGCTGTCTGGAGCAGGCCGCTTGGATGCGTAGGGAACCGTTTTATGCAGGGGCGAGATGAAGCTTGTCAGAGCACTGAAAGATGAGGATAGCCAACTCCTTTGGTACCTCATGGCTCGGATACAGATCAGATTTTGCAATAAATGAGCTGCTAATGTTGCTTGAAGACTTCTGGGGTTAAATCCTGAAGATTGAATGAGACCTCAAGTCTTAATGCAGAGAGGACACTTCTTTACCACCTCGGGAAGCCCTGTGACTCCTCAGCTATGGCAGCAGGATGCTGTGCAAGAGTCACTGGGTAATTTCATGTTGTCAGTGGTTCAGCCCATCTCCCCACAATAGTGCAGCTGCACTGCTCGGTCATGTCAGGGTGCATCTTACATTTCTATAGACACCAGCTTTTTTGTTTGGTAAATGTTTCTGTAGCTGCTACAGTAATATAAATCAATTGATGTGAATGGTAGGGATGAAATAACTTAGAAATTATACTCATGATATTAGCTAGGCCTGAACAGACAGGAGTTCATCTTCACGCTTGCACGCAAACATCCAGCTAAGACTTTTTAGCTTGGTTTCTTGTTCCTTCTTGTCAGCTAGCAGTTCAAGGCCCTTTTGTGTGGTGTGTGATTTTGGTTGGTTGTTTTTTTAACAGCTTATTTAATAAGCTATTATATTTTCACTCCATCTGCTGTTCCTGTGGGAGAAGATCTTTCAGGAGCATCCCCAAATTTACTACAGAACCAGATTCTGTAGCCTTTTATCCACAAAGCAAAGTTCTGATTTACATTTGATGAATAATCCAGATTTTTCTTATTGCTATTCACTGTGTTTCAGTAGTTGCAGGCTACTATGAGCCCTCCTGTTGAAGGCTGGAGGAGCCAGCCACGGGCTCCCACTGATGAGGTGGCTTTGAGCCTCATTAGGAAACACTGCATTGCCAACACTGATGGTGGCTGATGAAGCGTTTTAGTTTCTGGTGACACTGACACAGTGGAGCTGAAAAGGTGGAAGCAAAGAGCAGCCCTTGATCCTCCCACAAAATGACGGTGTTTCAGAAAATTGCAGTCCTGTCTGAATGGCCGGGTAGGCTGGTGTGTGGCTGTATGGGACTGTCCCTGCTGCTTGGAAAGGAGATGTCCTCTAATCCGAGGGTACCAGCTCTGCAGTGAAGATGAGGGACCCTGCCTTCCTCAGGTGCAAGTCCATGTGCTGGGGTTTGTGTACGCAGGCCTTGGTATTTTGTGGTGCATCAGTTTTTTGATCAGTGCTTTGTTGTCAGCAAGGACTGCTGAAGGAAATCAGTGCATTGAGAGGAAGATGCAATACTCCTATGCCACCATTTGTCCATGTCTTGGGTTGTTTTCCCACTTTCAAATGCACTTTGTGAGAATGTTTACTAAGGAAATTGAGTTGGAAAGAAATGGAGAGGGAGTCTGGTTTCTGCATTGGTACAGACTGGGAATAATTCAGTGCTGAGTTACGGTGTTCAGGTATAACCAGAATGAGTGGGTTCAAGCCCGCTGGGAGTTTGTGACTTGTTCAGCTATAACCACCATTAGAGACAATGTGTGTCCTTGGCTTCCAGAAGAGCTTCTGCTCTATACCCAGTTAAGAAAATGAAGCTTAAAATGACTTTCATGAATTGTGAGTAAATGTTGATGCCATGCTTCCTCTTAGGTACTTAGTATTTTCTGCTCAGTATTAAGTAGGTTGTTAGTGCAAGTTACAACATTGTGGCTGGTTTAAGCTGCTGGAAGATGCTGCAGTGGCAGAAAGGGTGTTTCTGACTTACCCTTGTCTTTAGCGAGTGTTTCCTCTTGGAGGGAGCCAGGGAATTCCATCCAAGCATATTCTTAAAGAGTTAGAAAATAGAAAACAAAAAGTGCTTCCAGTTGGATCAGTGAGCTTGACCTTCTCCATGGCATGTGGTTAATAGAGCTGATAAAACAAAGGGAGTGTGGCTTCATTCAATAATGTAATTTTATACATAAGCTCTAAAAGCATATTGTGTTGAGTTTAAATTACAGGCCTTTTTAACCATGTTTTGCCGTACTTCAGGTATTTATCCCTTGGCTGTCCTCTTTAATTGAGAAGTGACTCTTCAATTTACAACATGAAAATGAAATATTTTCATTACCACAGTGATCAGGAGCTCCAGCCAAGGGTTAGACTCTGCTTGTGTTAGATACTGTACAATCATAGATCAAAAAGGTGATACCTGCCTTAAACACCTCGTAATCTAATAGGAAGACAAAGAAAATATATGTATCTAATAACAAGAGAAGGGACTGATGAGTTGGGGCCTGGGAAGAAAATAATCTAGTGATGGCTCACACGGGGCTCTCATCAAACCCTTCCCTACAGGGGGATGTGAGTTGTGCTGCCAGTTCTGCCTGAGCAGACCTCCGAAATTAGGCAAATTTAAAGGCCATCTGCTGGTAGATTAGCTAAATAAAAATATAATGTAATTGGATTGGGCGCTCATTGCAGCCTTCTGGGTTATAAATGAGAGGGAAAGGTCACATTTCTTCAGGCTATCTGAAGCTGAGTGGATTTATTGTCTCGGCTTTTCATAACCTGTGGTTTAAGATGTGATATCAATTCCTCTGATATCTTTTTTTAGCTGTGGAGAATCTCTTGCAATGCTCTATGTGTAGCACAGCATCACTGATGCAGGCTGGACCCATGCCAAAGGGTTCCATGTTTATATCGCTCCTGACTGTGTTGGGAAACGAGTAGATTGTTAAATGACAGGACAAATCAGTTGGGCTGGAAGCTTCCAGCTCCAGTAATTACAGCTATGTAATCTCCTGCTTCAAAATTCGATGTTGTAGATACCAGTCTCCAGGCGTTATGGGAATAGCAGGAGCTAAGTTAGCACAGCTGGATCCTGACTGGGATGATCCTGTGGTAGCTCTGCAGTGGGGTGAGCAGGACAGGAGGGGAGGGCAGAAAGGGAGAAAACATGGGGAGAACATCTCAGGCAGGAGGTGCATGAGGCTAAGCAACCAGAGGATGAGATGCAAGCAAAACACAATGGTGATTAGAGGGGTTTTTGACTTTCCTTCATTGAACTGGGAAGCCCTGGAGATGTATAGTGTGACTGAAGCAGAGATGAGGGATGCAGTATGTTATTTTCACATATGAGACCTCCAACCTGGAATATTTATTACTACTCATCAGTGACACCAACAGGATATCTGGATGAAGAAAACACAAGTCAGGGGAATGCAACTGATGTTTAAATCATACACTTTCAGTTTAAAGAAAGAATCACATTTGGAAAATGAAATAACTGCTCATGTCTGTATTTTAAGACAGAGCAGTTCAGCAGCCAAGAGAGCATCCCAAGCAGGAGAGGGAGGTTGCATTACTCAATCTACAGATGTTCAGTCAAATGAGAACATGTCTATGTGGAAAACAAAGGACACTGAGGATGTACCTTTAGTTCTTTAAGTAATTTCTTCAGAGCTTTTCTCTAGAAGCACTTTGTTGTTTGAAATAACACTTTAACAGAATATTTGATTGTAATTACAGGAACCAATTGAACGTTTTGCTGTGAAACTACACTGCTTTTAAAACTTTCAAATTGATTTATCATGTTTCCTCAACACAGGCTTCCTTCTCTCTAAACATTTCCCTTTCACATACACGCTTATGGCTCTTCTCCATCCCACCTCCTGCTCACTGTGTGGGTTCCCACAGGCTAGAAGTGAACCATGATTTACTCGCACGCCGACAGGACTGATTCATTCCAGCACCATTACATGATGGCACCACATGTGCCCAGTTGGAATTCCCACTATTCAATTTCTGGTATTTCACAAGGTGTCCAAACAGTTAATTTTAGGCCAGCTTTCTTTAGATGTAGCCTCCACAACACGCACCCAAGGTATCCTGCTTGGGCCAGCACTAACACGCTTAAGGGCTGGATAAAGCAAAGCTGAGGCTCTCCCTCGTGCACTGGAACAAATCCATGTGAATTGAGTCTGTGTTCAAGGAAACAAAGCCCATGAAGATAAACAGGGCTAATCCCACCGCAGCCTGCAAACACACACACCGCTGTTCAAACCTGAGACAGATAACACAAACCACCCTGGGAAAGCAGTTTGGAGAGTGTCAAATCACATGACAAAGCCAATACATTGCTCTGTGACTTCCAATTAGAGACTTGCTGCTGTATAATTAAGTTTCTGACGACACTGCATTTAAAGTCATGTCAGTGCTTTCATTTATAAATACGACTCTGCAGGTGCCTCAGCTCCCGGCTGGGATCTGGTTTTCAGCATCTAATCCTAGAAGTGATTTTTATTTTATTTTTATTTCAATTTTGAGTGGGGAAAAAAAATCCCTCTGAGCAGTTAAGGTGCACAGGAGGGAAAAGAATTAAGTCTTTTCAGTATGGTTTATTTCTGCTTTAGGTCCCAGCTGTGGTATATGTTTGGTGTTATTGGCACTGGTGTATGTGTACCCATGTTTGCACAGTTCTGTAAATTAGCAGTAATCAGACCTGGAACCTGTACCCTCTGGTGTACTTTATACTTTACATAAATTGCAAAGGATGTTAGTTCGAGTGTTATTTTTCCTTCTTTATTTATACTCCTTCCCTTGTAGGATCCATACATGCAGAATAAAACGTCCTTGCTTTTCCTGCATTGTTTGTAGGATCCTGAAGTCTCTGTGAGAGAGAGCTGGGATAGGGTTTGGTGTGGAGACAGCTCCTCTCTCTTGGTGCAGGGGGGCTCTGTGCCTCTCAGATGTATTTATTTGCAGGGTCACAGTCAGGATCTGATGGGCTGAGCTCAGCGGTGGCTCTGCAGGCATGGGAGGTGGTGGCATGGCATGGACACTGTCCCTCCTCCTCCACCTCCTCCTGGGCAGCCACTGTCCATGGCAGGGAAAACAGTCTAATGAGTTGGTTTTCTCTTGTATATCTTAAAGCCACTTAAGCTCTTGGTCACTACTGTGCATTTAGAACCCCAACAGGATGCCTGCAGGTTCTTTTGGTTATTAGTGTTTCTGTGCTGATTAAAATGATATGAAGCCCTGAAGGGTGGGTATCTGCAGAGTTCCTTGGGTGAGGAGGGCTCTCAGTGCCTTTCTGCCAGAGGGGATAGTGGATGCAGGTTCTTTGCTCCGAAAGACATTTGCTCCATCAAATTCAACAGACATAAATAATGATACCCACAGAACTGTGAAACTGTGTGTGCTTCCTGAGGACTAAACCATTTTATTTGGTCTCGCTTAAAGGTCTGGAATTTCTGAATGGATAACTGAATTCTGGAGTCCATTAAACAAGGCAATTTACACTGTTCTCAAGCTTTGCCCATGGAAACACATTAACACCGTTCCCCATTTGGCTTGTTGAAAAACTATTATTCTAAATGCAAGAAGGGGAAGAAAAATCATTTTGCTTTTTCAGAGCTTATTTGTTGTGTTTGTACCACCACAGCGGTGTCGAGTGATGCCGTTGGCAATAAAGGAAGGAAGCGGGGAGGAACACTGTGTTCCTGCATTAGGAGTGCTCTCACCAGTCTGAATCTATCCAGGTAGTACCTGCTGCTGCCATGGAAATCTGCATTTTTCTGTTTTAGACATGATGTAGCAAATGAAGAATGAAGGCAATCCTTTGGAGCGGACCACAAAGATGTACCTTGGCATACCTGACCACTCCTGAAATTGTCAAAATGTACATGAGGAGAGATGGTAAATTGTCCCTGGTTCTCTCTGATAATTTTGTACCTCCAAAGAGGTTTTTAAGATGATGGATCGCTTGTGAGATCAGTTGTGTTTCAGGGGGTTGATTTTTTGTTAGGTTTTGGGGTTTTTTTCACTTGATATTCAGTTTCCTTTTTGCCTTTTTGTTTTTACACCGAGACTGTATTTCTCCTTTAGGTGCAAGAAGAGGGATGGATCTGAGGGAAATGGGTGATGTGAAAAGAGGTTTTTTGGCTGGGGTTGGGAGTGCTTTGTCTCCCTGAGTCTCCGCTTCCTGTTTGTAAGCCAAAAAGCTGCTCATGACATCTAGTTTCTTGCTCATGGCTTTGGCTGTCAATAGCATCTGTGGACAAAGCACAGGTACTGGGTAGCTCTAGGGATGTGATTTGTCTTCTGCATGTATTGGGTAGTGACTTTTTAATTCTAATTGTGAAGAGAGGTGGAATTTATCAGTAGTTAATGCACTTTGTCTCAGGCAGCCCCTGTGATCTCGCTGTTCAATTTAATGCATTAGCACTGTTTTCCTGTCTGTCAGTATGATGCTGCCAAAGGCAGGGGCAGTTGTGGAAGGGGATACCAAAGTAAACAGTGCACATTATTCAAGTAGATGGGTAACTTTAACCTTACGCTTTTCCCTTATATTTCAAGCAGAAAACACTTTCAGCATATCAGTATTGGGAATTAGCAGCAAATCTTGCTTATTTGTCGTAGCTAGGTAAACACCATGTATTATCTTAGGCCACCTATGGAAAATTCACTTGAAGATGACAAAATGAGTAGGAACAACTTCCTTGTAGTGGTGACAGTATCTCTAAGGTGATTCACCTGAGGTCAGTGTTGTGTAAAAACAGCTAAGTAAAGGGTATCCTTTAGATGGAGTTAATTGCTGCTAATCTCTGAATTCCTTATGCTGGTCTTTCTTCTGCACTTCTAATCATTAGATTAATATACCTTTTTTCAGTAATATACCTTTCTATCAGTAAGGGGAAAGTATAGTTTTACCTGAATAAATCTGTTCTATTGTTGACTTAGGAAGATGCTAAATGCCCAGACCAGGTATTACATCATGATTAGTAAATGGTCAGTGTGCGGGCATGTGTATTCTCATGCTGATAGGGATGATGTAAGCAGAAGTACCTGGGTGCAAGTTTTTTCCTTGATTTTCATTCTTTCTTTCATGCTTTTTCAACTTAAATATAACATTTAGAAAGGTGGAAAATGGAGGTTTCTCATGTTCTTTTCCTTGCCCTGATGTGGTCTCTCAGAATAGTCAATGTGGTGCTTCAGGCTTAATCTAGATCTTGGTAGACTTGCAAAGCTGGTAGGATTGTCCATTTTTACCCACCAGTAAAATGGTAGAAGTGATGAAAAGCTCTTGCTCCCAAGTTACCTCACTGTACAGAGACCTCATTGAAGTCTCTCTTTGGAGCTGTCTGACCTTCCCCCCGTTTCCTGGTGAGATTTAGGGTACATGTGCCTCTCTCAAAGCTTGCAATTCATCAGGAGCTTAATAGTGCTTTCAGGCTTGCAGTGTAAGGTGAGGCTTGGAAGATCACCCTCTCTGGAGGTCACAGTTTGAAGGTCTGGCAAGCTCCTTGCTTTACCATGCTTTAAATAAAGCAGGATGTTATTTCCTAGATTATCTTGTAAGACTTACCACCGGGCTGTGGAGTTTGTCCATTGCTGAACTGCTGCAGCATGCTGTAACTAGTGTGATATGAAGGCTCTACAATTCCAGCTGATGATTCACAGCAGATCATTTGATATTTAGGGCTCTGTTCATTAATAAATTATGCTCCATTTACCTTGTTTTCTGTGGAATTTATGAGTCAAAAGTGCAGAGTGCACCAAAAATGATCCATTCGTCAAATTCCTCTTCTCTCTGTGTAATTGGCTAACCCATCATTATGGCCCCCAGGGGCACATTGCACAAAAGGTGTATCCCGCATGAGAGAGCAAAGCAGCCTCATGAGCAGAAACAAGGATTTAGCTTTTGTTTGAGTCTGCAGATTGCCCCAGTTGGTGTCTTTGAGCTTTGTAAGCAAGAAACTGCCCAAGCCAATTTGTTTTCTTGTTTGCTCTGTGTATACCCCAGGCGTTGTGACAGCAAAGGAGATGTCCCGCTTGTCTGTGGTCCCAACAAGTGCTTGAATGCCAACGTTGCAACTGTAGGAGTCAAGAGGTGGAGGGACGAAAAGGCTGTTCTGATAATCTAGATCCATCTGCAGCTTGCTTTCATGTACATCAGCATAACCAAGCCTCTGACACAGAATTAAAGGTGAACATGTTGAGTGACAGAAAAGCCCCAAGGTGCCAGAAGTTGTAGCACTAAGGGCTATGCAGGGGATTGGTGAGGGGTGCAGGTTGTCTAAAAAGCAGAAGAAATTAGATACCTTTTTGTTTGTAAATCACAGGAGAATGTCTGCAGACCGCAGTGTCTCTAGTTGGCATCTAAACAACTAGTGTCGTTTCTTTGTTTTAATGTTCTTTTTATTTAAGCACACAAATACTTACATGTTGGCACAATTACTTATGCATTGACATAAGCAAGAGAAGCGATTTAATAGCAATGAGGAGTAAAGAATAACTATTGCATATATCCTTTTGATTTTCCACCGTTTAATGGGTAAAGCCCTAAACAGAAGACAAAACAAATAATAATTAGAAAGTGCTTCTTTACAGGATGAATTGTGAAAGTGTCTCTGCTGCTATCTGCAGTGTAATGTAAAGATACTTGCAACAGCTTCAAATGACCTGTCTAGTTGGTAAAGCAGGGAGACTAACATAGATTAATTCCCCATTTTTAGCACTTGGTATCTTGTTTAAAGCTGCTTTGGATAACTACAGCGTCTTGCAATATGGATACACTGCCTGACTGCCTTCTTTGCTTGGCTTGATGAATAACCATTCAGCATTGGGGTATCTGGAACATTGTCTTGGCTGACTTTGGGAGAATGGAGGTTGAGGAAAGTGGGATTTAGCTCTATGCATATGAAATAAAGTTTTATTTTTCATTTCTGGATTGCTGAGGAGCTGATTTGCATTCTTTTGCAGATCTCATTTTTTTAGAATGAATTGGATATAAACTCAATAACAAAGTAGGGGGTTTGTTTTATGGTAAAAGGAGATAGAGAAGCTTGTCAGGGGGCTAGGATTCACCTACAGGTAATAACTCATGAGGAAAACAGTTTAAAAAATACCTCACCCAAAACTATTGGCTCCCTACTTTGAGCTGGATGGGTTGGTACTTCAGCAGGCAGCATCAGAGAGATGGAGACAATTCTGGCAGATCCTGGTCATGGTTCCTGGCTTCCCTTGTTGGATAGACCTATCATTCTACCCAATCAAAAACGTTTTAAATTGTCTTTCAGCTTTCAAGCTCAGTCAGGAGGGGTTAGACACGTTCCTTGGTCTCCCAAGGCCTGTGTGTGGTTGGTTTCAACAGTTTAAGAGGTTTCTTATGCTGAAGTTAAGGTGGCTTAGACCAAATAGATGGCCATTGCATTGGACAAGTCCTAGCTGCTGAGTTAAATATAGGCAAACTTGTGTGCTCTGTGTGACACAGAAGTTTGCATTGGTTTATAGGAGACCTCAAACCCAGTGTTTGCTGGAGCTCTGGTGTGGGTCCCAAGGCACTGGGTTGGGGAGGGGAAATCCAGTCTTCCTGGCACATAGGCAGAACTGAAGTATGATTTATTATGCACTTCAGTTCTATGCTCAAAGCACACTTAGTGCTTCTCTTGAAACAGGAGCTAACTGCACTTGATATTGAGCCAGCTAATGATGTGCTCAGCTGCTTCCAAGAAGGGAGGCTCCAGGCTGAACCTGACCACTCCAGAGCAGCTATGGGACTGCCGGGCTCATGTGTCCGTGCACCAGGGCTTGTGTTTGTTGTGCCAAGTTTGGAAAGATTGAAGCTTTGCATTTAAAATAGACCCAGTGTATGAAACTCCTGACGTAAGCCTTAAAGAGGAAAAATTAATCTTGGTAATTTGTCTTAATTGCCATAGTACTTAAAGAGAAAAAAAAAAACCTCTGTGCATGGGAGGGGAAGCAAGAAGCAAATATTTGGAAGTGCTTTGGAGGTCATGAGTATTGGATTGGAGCTTATATGAATGTGATTTCTGTTGGGAGCAAGTCTAATAGCAATGTAATTTATATGAAATATATAGCCGGAGACTATGTCTCAGTTCCACTGAAGTTAATGGTAAAACTCCAGTGTCCTCAGTGGGGAATTTGATGCCTGGAGAAATGTTTTATTATTAAAACTTTATTAACACTTCATACGGAAGGGCTATCTTCCCCTGCTGTGTTGTTCTGTCTGTGTAGGCATAGGAGCTGAGGAAATGAACAACAGACATAACGCACTAAACCTTTTCAGTCTGAAATTCTCAACACAATGTTGTTGTAAAGGACTGTATTGAAAACATCTGGCAAATGGATTAAAATAAGGTACTTTTAGACAAAGAATCCTTGGAGCAGGGTAGACAGAAGAGCTGTGAGAGATTTTTATCCCCTCAAATTTTGCAGTAAATAACTCAGACTGAGTTACAACCTACAACCCACGCAAACAATGAGCAATTTGACTTGTTAATTTTACATCCCTCTGTTGCTGTTCCTGTAGGATTAGCTTTTAACACACCTGATGAGTCCTTCCCTTTCCTTTGTTCTGCCTGTTTGGGGTTAATCTCCCTCTGCTTTTTTTTGCACACGTTTTGAAATATCTCTTACATTTTAGAAGGTAAAAGGAATTTTTGGGGCTATCCAAACATACTTTATGCCCATCTCATTCTAGGAGTGTCACAAGTCATTTTCTTTTCAGTCATGTGTACTTCAATAGTGCTCTTTTTATGATCTTACAGTCCTATCAAACCTGTGCTGCAGTTATGGGTATTGCTCCGTCATATCATTTCAAGAGATTGTTAATCTTATAATTAATTCCCCCCGTAATCTCAATTAAATGTGCAGACACCTCAGCTTTGCGCTCTTGTCTATGGAAAATGGATGGTCTCTATTATTTCACGCTGATGACTGAAAGTGCGTTGCCTGCATATGGAACTCTCAACTGCTTTTTTAACCTTGACAAAAGATGCCCTGCAGTAAAAGGTAACTTTGCACAAGCAGAAACGTTCTCGTTTTCTTGGGTTTGGACCAGTTCTGCTGCCCAATGTGCAGGAGTTGTGTGAGGCTTATGCATGCAGAAGAAAGAGTAAATTGGAGTTACTTAAAGGATTCCAGCAGCTCTCCCTGGGTGCTTTTCTGCATCTTTAGGCAGCTAAATACATTTATCAACCTGACTGCTTGTCTTTGAGAAGTGGCTGACTGCTTAAACACAAAGCTAGGATATCCTTGGATATTGGGATGGAGAATGTCTGAGTAGCGATGGCTGAAGGACTGTCCTGGTGATCCTATTGCCTGCAGTGGGTTGGTGCCCTTGTGCTGCTGGCTTGTGGGATGCTGTCACCAACCAACATCCCAAAGTCCTGCAGGAACAAAAGAGAGCTTAAAAAATTTTGCCATACAGCTCTTCATCTCTGTTAGAGCCTGGAAAGAGACAAATTAGTACTTCAGAACATTTTCCCTCTTAATATTTCATACAAGTAAGTTCCTGCAAGGCTTGAAAGGAGTTCTGAAAAATTACCAATTATTAGTTGTTAGCACTATTGATAGCACTGGAAAATCCAAACTACTGAGTGCTTGGATAGGACCTGCCAAGATAAAAAGGCTGTGATTATGGGGGTGGATTTTTTTTGATGTATCTTTAGACCTAGCCAAAGAGTTATGAGGCCGTATGACTTGCGAGAAGCTTTTCTTGTTAGAAGCATTTGCAGAAGCAAAGCCTGTTCCTAATCAGTTTTGAACTCTGCCTAATTCAAAAGCAGACATTAGGAAATCGAATCCAAAATGACAGCTGTGTCCGCAGCTGCCATGCAGCAGGTTGGAACCTTTGCTGACGTCTTGCACAAAACCAGAACAAGAGTTGATTCTTAGCTGTCAGTTCTGCTTTCCTCCTTTTGGCTGCACTTTGAGGTTTCCGTTGACTTCGCTATTTTCCTTTCAAAACAGCTTCTTATTCTGCTGCTTACTGAGTTTCTACTATTGTGTTATCAGGCCCAGCAATGTAGCTCTGTGGAAATAACTGGAAACCATATTTATTAATATGACATCTGGTACAGAGTGCAGGATCAGGCTGGGCAAGGAGATTTACCTTCTTGGGCTTTGTGGACCGCCACAAGAGTGAAGGTGAGGAGCGAACGGGGCTGGTTCTCAAGAGCAGTGCTGCAGCTCCCAGCCTGAGCATCATTTATTTCCGAGAAAAGCAAGCTGGAGCTGCTAAATCAGCTGCCACCTGAAAGGCACAAGCATTTAGGAAATGGGATTTGGGGAGAGAAGGTTTGAAGTAATAGAAAGCACTTGAGGTCTGCTTCATGCATAGCTACATGTCCTAGATATTTGCATTTGAAAAAGCAGCCACCCCAGGTAAGGCCTTTACCCAGAGTCGGTTTGGAACAGCTTTGAAGCCCAATTCATATTTTCTTTTGCAAATTTTCTTTATATATTGTTTCCTTCCTAAAGGCTCCATTGTGAAGGCCTGGAAGCAAACAAATATTATCTACAATGTTGCATTTGAATTCAAATTAGTCCGAAAGCCTTTATGCTTCAAGAGCTGCAAACTTGGTGGGAGTTAGTAGCGTATTTAATAAATAAATAATGAAAGAGGAAAACAGTGTCTGAACGGGAGGTTTTTTTTGTTTGTAAAAGGCAAAAACCAAACCAAACCCAAGACAACAAACCCAAAAAACCCAAACATCCACACCCCATCTCCCCCACACTCCCCCCCCCCCCCAATCCAAAATCAAACAAAACCCAAAGTCCAACAACAACCCTACAAACATTATAGCTTTACCCAGCATTTAATGAGCTTGGCTGGAACAATAAATTGTAGCTTATGAAATGCTATGAATTAAAGCTGTTTTCCTTATTTGGATCCTTTTCTTCCTCTGTGACTGCTTAAGAAGGAGCACTACTCAATGGCAAGAAAGAATTGCATATAAATGGTGAGGTTTAAAGTAGCAGCAGTAGATAGGTATTTATTAATCAAGCATTAGTTATGGTAGTTAAGCATTTAGGGGTAATAAAATGTAAATGTGCTTTCAGCACAAGTTGTGGTCTTGAAAAAGAAAGTTATTTAAGAGAAATTGTTGCAGTAAGGTTATGGCTTATATTAATTGCAGAATTTACTTGCTGCACCAGACACTTCTTATACTAAACAGCAACTTAAGGAATTGCTTTTATTAACATATGCAACATGACTTAAATTGTCTGCTCTTCTGCAAGGTAAAATGTGAAGTCTTTCCTGGAAGAGTCTAATTCAGCCTCCTTGCTTAATGCATCTGCTTTAAAAGGTGGTTGACAAGTTGACCCTATTCTTCATCTAGAGAATAAATGAGGACAGAATCTAGCTTGCTGGGCTCTAAAGATTGCTCTGCTGTGAAATAGGCAGTCAGACTGCAAACATGGCCCTTCCTGTGGGGATTTGGTGTCTGTCTTTCAGCAGGATCTATCTGCCTTCTGTTAATATTAGCAGGCTTTGTGGATGTAGATGATGATTTGCAGAATAGGTGAGTTATTCCTCACCTGTTCTCTCATCTATCTTGCATGTGTAATGCTATGTTGGCATTATAAATGCATCTAGATAAGGTAAGATTGTGATTATATTTTTGTAGGTAAACTTGAGTAAATAAAATTTAATCAGGAAATATTGTAAATAGGAATATCAGACATAGCACATAATCAAGAAGTACTTCTATAAAAAGCAGAAAAAGAGAGTATGGGATCTCTTTAGGCATAGCCCTTGAGGAACATGGAGTCCCTTGAATAGCTGTTGTGCAGAACATGAGAAGCGGCTGCTTTCCCCTGCAACTGATGAAGGTTTTTGCTAAAGGGATGCTTTATCATGAAAGCTTTGCTTCTGTATCCAAGTGATGGAGACGCTGGAGGGAGCTGTGTGTCCATAACCATGGCCTGCCCCATACCCACCCCAGGAGGGGCTGCCTGTGGTGGTGCCAGGCTGTGCTGGTGGGTCACAAAACAGGACCGAGGTGCTGAGACTGGGATTGGCAGGGCAGCTGTGCTGGATTTGGCCTTTTTGGGAGCCTATGGCTGGAATACAGCTGTGATTGACAGCTACGCCTCTCCTTGTGGAGGACCACCATGTGAGAAATTGCAGTGATAACATAATGGTGGAAGCAAATCTCTCAAGTGGAGATGCTGAAAGCCCAGCGTTGCTCCCGAGTGCATCCACTTGCTGACTGGGGTTGCTTTTTCTGTGTATCAGAATATGAGAGATTTTATAGACTAATCTATACTTTTGATTGGCTTTAATGAGCTTTGCAGTCTGTTATTTATACACACCATTATTACACAGCAAGCTTTGTAATGCATTAGGTCACTAACGCGTTTGCTTTACAGCTTGTTGATTTTGCTGCTGAGCTAACCTGTCCTGGGTGTTCCTGGATATGTGCCTTGCTTCTGGATGAGTCTCCTTTATTGATAAAGGCAAAAAAAGAGAAGTAATTAGATCTAAGATGGTTCAAGGAGTGAGGGGGTGATGGCTGTCTGCAGCTCTTTCCTTGGGACCTGCTGGGATCAGATCTTGTTTGTCCCAACCCTGGTGAAGCTGGACCTTTATTGACTTGTTCCTGGGGAGGATCGATTCCCTTACAATGGGTAACAGGACCAGACAAAAGGCATTTCTCAGTTTTACATCTAATTACTAGATAATGTAATGTAAAATCCCTCAGGTGATTTGTTTTTTATAAAGCCTTTCAGCCTCTTTACATGTCTTTTTCTGGACTTTCACTGTAATTCTGAGGATGGGAGGAAGGCAAGTGAGCATGCAATGCTACTTTCCAAGGTAGGCCATCAAATCTTGATGTAGGTAGTGTCTGTGGCAGGGACTCCACAGCTGTGAGGTAACAGGTATGGTTCAAAACAAAGGTGCAGAGTGCAGAATATTGAGCTCCCCTTTGCACTCTCCCTGTGTTGGAATCACCTTTTTTCTTGGCTCTATTCTCTGTGGCTGTTCCCATGCATTTCCCTTTGCTACCCTGTGCTTTGGTACTTTAGGACTGGGACTTGTCCTATTAATGCATACAGTAAGAATTGTCTAAATTATGTTCTATCATTAATTCTAACTTTCTGGGTTTTTTTCTATAAGAAAGGTACAATTCAGAGGCTCCTGCTCTGATTTGTGCTGCAGAAATTGTTCCCCCGCTGCCAAGTGTGGGTTTCTAACACCAAAATAAAACCACTTGGCATGAGAAGGTTCTGACTAATGCAAAAGCTTGAGTAAAAGGCATTTCAGCTGCAAAGTGTTTTAGCAGGGCAGACAAGGCTGAGTGACTGAGAAGTGGAGATTTTTATGGCAAAAGAAGGTGTGTAAGTGCAAAGATGTAGCATTTCTGCAAGCTGACTCATAAAACACATGCATTAAGTATTGAGGCAGATAAATTTTGGACAAGAACCCTGAGTGATGTTCAGGTGTTTGACACCAGGACTTGGTTCCGCAGGTGCTGGAGTCACTGGGAAGTGTCCAGGAGAGCCAGAACCAGGGTCCTGTCTGTGGGGGTCTGGGTTTAAACGGAGGGTGCGCCTCCCCGCCCAGGCTGCTGATGCTGAACCTGCTGCCAGTGGGTGCAAGGTAATGCTGGGGCTCTGTTTGTGCCACTGTGGTAGTTTTCATACACTCCAATTAATTTCTGATGAAAAGACTGGAACCAGTCAGAAGCTGAAAGCTTCTTTTTGTGGGGAATCCTGTCATTTCAAGGTTTTTCATCTAGAATTTGAATTAAAAGATAAAATTACGTGAAAAAAATTATTAAAGCATGTGAATTATTCACAACTTTTTTATTATTTCAGTAAGACCAAATTATTGCCTTCCTATGATTCTGAAGTTTTAATATGATAAAATACTTTATTTCAATTACTTGAAAACATGTTATAGTATATTAAACATATATAAGTGGAGCAAAGTTAATATTTCAGCATGATATAAAATCTGAAATCAAATTGATTGAAATAACAAGTAAAATACAAGTTTTCGCATTTCAGAACACACAAAAGTTGTCCACATTTCTCTTTTGACTCTTTCCTATTTGTCCAGATGGATGTACAGATACAGGCATGGGTATTGTCCAGGAAAACAGCTCCACCAAAGCGTGCTCAGCACCTTACTTGTCCTGTACAAAATGGAGTTGGAAACTACTATCTAAGTGGGACTAGCTGGTGCATTATAACCATGAATATATCAGTTATAAGCAATCCGCAGTTCAAAAATAGCTGGGAATTTCATACGAGGGTTCCATGACTGTGCTATTAGCTGTGTGTTGCTGTGCCCCAGGATCTCAGGGGTGGTTTTTGCACCATTTAATAGTAATTCACAGTATTCACAGAATCTATGGCTGTGATCTTAGTTTTAGTGTTGTGTGTGGTACCACAACTTTGTCTGAGGATGGAAACAGTGGAAAAGTGACTCTTCATCAGAGCCTGTAGTGATAGGACAGGGGCTCATGGGTTCAAACTGAAACAGGGGAAGTTCAGGTAGATATAAGGAAGAAACTCTTTGCTGTGAGGGTGCTGAGGCGCTGGCACAGGGTGCCCAGAGAAGCTGTGGCTGCCCCATCCCTGGCAGTGTTCAAGGCCAGGTTGGACACAGGGGCTTGGAGCAACCTGCTCTAGTGGAAGGTGTTCCTGCCCGTGGCAGGGGGTTGGAGCTGGATGAGCTTTAAGGTCCCTTCCAAATCTAACCATTCTATGATTCTATGGTCTCTAATAACCCCTCAATCTGCTGACCACTCTTGGCTTGACTTGGGAGAGATAGAGGTGGACAAACATTCAGTCCCCACAGAGATGATGGGGAGGCAAGGGGTGTGCTGCTATGTGGCCTGTGCCAGCTGAATGCATGAAAGATGTGCATGCTTTCTGCTGTTGGAATAGAGTAAGAAGTAAATCTTGTCCTGATATGCTAAAACAAACTGATAACAGCATCCAGGGACTTCATGACATCTGCTTAGAGAGGTCTTCTACCTTTTCTGTGTGAATCTGAAAGCAGATCTAATAGCTCCCTGCCATCTCTGGCAGTTGTGCATTGCTCAGCAGCTGCTGGGGGTCCCTGGAGCTGGACCCCCTCTCCACCAGCAGTGAGAGCTGAGCACCAGTGCTCATGGATACAGCAGAGACCCAGGGAGAGGCAGACACAGCTTCTCTGCTTGTGGGTGAAATGAGGAGAGGAGTTGGCTGGCGTTTGACCAGCAGGTAAAGCCTCAGAAAAGCCAGATGATTTAAGGAATCTTGTGGCAGGCACTTGGCTTAGCTGGTGCTGGTTTGTTGTTCTGTCAGTAAGCCTCCTGCTTGGGCTCCCTAATTCTTGCTGAGACAGGCAAATCCAAAACACCATATCTATTGAGTGTAACACTGTTGAGCATCTCTGCAGCACGAATAACAGGGCAATGGAGTTCTTATCCTGCTTCCTCTGGGACACGTGTACAGGCGCAAGGACAGATGCTCCTAGCTGGCAGCAAAGAGGCAGTCCAGGCTCCCATGCACTGCAGAAGGTTATTTACAAGCCTATTGTGTACAGATAATGAAATGTTAATAAGCTGCACATGGAGTTGTGCACATTTCTTTGTTTAGGTCTTTGGTAACAGAGGCTGCGTGTCCTCACACTTGCTGTGCTGGTGTTAGTCGAGGATCCCATGGTGGAATTGCTGCTGGGTTCTTAAGCTGCTCTGCAAAGAGATCATTAAACTGTGTGCTGTCTTTGTCTGGGATCTTGCTGGCCCTACAGGGATGAAAGATATGTGAAGCTGGTGCAGGTGAGAGGCTGGCCTGGGTGGGATGGGGCGATGCTAGATCTACCTCTGCAATGCTGTGGACCTCTGCGCCTTGCTTCTCCTTGGTGAGGAATGGCAATGATGCACCATCTGTAAAACAAGAGAGATTTGTAAGGTTTACATTTATTAAAGTTTGTAAAGCACTCTGCGCTGCCTCAGATGGATGATGGTGCTGGTATATGCCATCATTTTACTTCTGCACCGCTTGGGAGAGCTGCTGTGATTTGCTATTCTCCTGGCTCCTGGGGAATCTGTGAGGACTCTTGGCTGCTTTGCACTCCCAAATGAGATTTTTCTGCATCCTTAATGTATTGGATTTACTGTAATATAAAGAACATCATGACACCCAGTAGATTTCATATCAGATTTCATATGAATAGCATTATGGCCATGCTCAACTTTTGATAAGGAAATGCAACCCCCTACTCTTGGCTCTGTCAGTGTTTGCTTTTTATTGTTTTTGTAATGAAGGGAAATAGGTTGATACAAATGCACATAGAGCAGGAAAAATATTGCCCTGTGTTTCAAGTTTCAAGACAGAGTTTTCTGGTCTGAACATGGGTAAATTCAGGTTTTGGTTCCTAAATAGGAAAGAAGAGAAGCCTGAGGTTTGACTGACTGTAAATCCAGGACCAAGCATTTGCAGCTGGGCTGGGGTGTGTTTGAAGCTGCAGCAAGCACAGGATGGACGTTGCTGTTGTTTGTGGATGCTACCAATACTTTGAGTATAGAGAATGGAGTCAGGTCGGGAAATTCATCATCCCTAATGATGGATTTACACTCCCTGGCTGTTTCTAGAAAGCCTCCGTCATCTTTGTTTTCTTTCAAGAATTATCCCGTGGAGCTTGTGAAACATTTGTGTTTTCTGTTTTAGATATAGGGAGTTAACACGAAGTGTTGAACAGGACTGTGCTGCGTGTAGGGGGAGATGATGTTAAAACAAACTACAGTGGTTTAAAGCAAGAAGAAAAAAGACTAAACAGGACTGAGCCAGTATCTATCAAGACGACTTGAAAGAAGGCAGCAGGAGGAGAAGTCCTGCTTAGCATACGGTTAATGACTTGGCCAAATTGTTCTGAATTGCCACGTGTGTGACTGAGAGCAGAATAAAGCCCAGACATAATGTGCTCAATTCAGGCCAGAAAGGTTGCAGGGTGTTTTCTTCAGAACGAAGCTTTCATCTCTGCTTTTATTTGGACGTGTGCGCACAGCAGCTTTGATGTTAGATTGCAAGCCCAGGCTGTGAGCAGAAGCCGCTCATGCTGGGGAGCAGACGGGGTAGTCCCGAGCCCCACTCCACTGGGCTGGCAAGGAGAATTCGCCCTTATTTATTTATGGGTTTTGCAGAATCTGCATTTTCTATGGAAATGAGCTGAAATCTGCTGGGATAATTCTGTGCTTGGCTATTGATTAAGGCCATCCTGCTCCTCAGCAGGCGTTTGTTGTCCAAATGCTCCTTTTCTTTTCTCCTTGCTGATTATAATAGTGGAAATGTAATCTGTGCCCTTATCAGAAAAGAAAGGGTGCTGCTTTATCTGGCCATTGATTCGAGATGCAATGCTCTTGTCCAGCTGTGCCCTTTTAACAGCTGCTGGTGGGTGTCCAGGATGGGCACTGCAGGCAGACACGGGGCCTCTGTAGCAGCTGAGCAATGGTTTGGATTTGCTTGTGGCTAATGAGTACATTTCTGAGTCAATTGAAATGGGTGTTAATAATGAAGGAGGTGCTGTGATGCTGAGCTGTGTGTGCAGACAGGTTGGATAGATCTCTGTCATGCTGTCCCAGAGTGAAGCTGGTATTGGATGAAATGATGTATTAATGCCAAAGCGAGGAGTGTTGAAATATTTAACATATCGTTCATAGTGTATGTCTCATTATAATAATGTACATCTCATTTTGACGTTTCCAAAACAAAGTGTTTCTCTTTTTGTCTCCAAAAGCACAATTTGAGAGTAAAGTTCATCACTATATAGATTTTCCTTTTAAATCAGAGAACTTTGCAGACATTCTGATTGCAAATCACATTTTTGTTTGTTCTTTAACAGAAAAGAAATCTGGTTGGATTATCATGATGAAAATAAATATTACTTTTTCAAGCACTTTTGGGTTTTCCTGCCTCAAAGCCTGCCTTTCCCACCACTCTACTTGGTCCCTGTTTCCTGAGTGTCTAGGGAAAGGCTCTGCAGCCAGAGAGGGGGTGGGAAAGGATGGAAAAGGGATGGGCTCATCTTTTTCTGAGATGCAGCAGCAGAGCTGAGAGGTCCCTGTGACTTAACCGGGCCACTTTAAAACGCTGTCAGATTAGTTTTCTCCCTGTTGTTAAACTGACAACCTCTGGCGATGGGATTGACTTGAAAGGCAATAAACAAGGAAATTGCATATTCTATTGCCAGTGTATTAATTTCATCGTTTGAAACATGAACTCATTTTCTGCTGTTGCCCTGGGTAGCGTCTCTGTGTGCGTGTGTGCAGGCATCAGGAGCTCGGGAAGATCTGCTCCTCTCGCCTACAGAGTAGGGACACAACCAAGTGATGTGCTCATTGGCATTTTGACTGGAGACCATCCTTGACCACCTTGGCAGCCCAGGAGATGTGCAGCTCATGCAACAGGGTCCCTCATTGGAGGTGGCTGCAGTCACACTGCTGCTACTCATCATATAAACTATTTATCCAAAGTTTCTGGCCTTAAATTACAGACTACTTTATGATTTACAACTCAGATTTGTATTGCAAGTTGTTGGTTGAAGACGTCTTTTTCAGAGAGATAATCACACCCAGGTGCAGGATTGTTTTTTGCAGTGTTATCCCACTGAATTATCATTCAGGGAAGAGATTAGAGATGGTTTTCAGACTGAAATTTTAAAGTACCTGAATTAGAATGGAGGTTAAAAAGTATTTCTTGTAATAGATGTTTAGTTTTACTGGAGCACAGATTTCCTTTGGGTTTAATCAAGGTCATTAGAACTACACTGGGGCTGAATTTATTCCTAATTTCTGACTTTGGAAGCAGAAATTGCTGCAAGGTTTTTCATGCAGATGTGCAGCATATGCTGAATATCTGGGTTGGCATGTCACAGAGGTTACCTAACTTAGCGCAGTATAAGACTTAAGTAACTTTCAGTAAGGGCCTGGAAAACTGTGGCTCTGGGCTGTAGCTGTGTTGTGGTCAAGGTGACTATTTTGGTGCAAATGAATCTATTAATAGACTTCTTCCTCCCCCTTCCCCCCCCCCCCCCCCCCCCCCCTTTTTTTCCTGTTTTCTTCTGTTTTCTAGACTCAGTTGTCATTTTTACCATGTTTCCTGACTGTGGCTCACTGATGCGCAGGTATTTCTGTGCTGCGGAAGGAATGCTACTTAGATCCTGATTCACTGTATGCTTTAGAAATACCTAGAAACTAGATTCTTGGCTGTCTGTAAGAGTGTGTGTCCACTGAGATTCATGGAGAATGGAGAAATGCTGCTCATTGAAGAGTAATGAAGAAATGGTCATTTCACAAGCAGGCAAATCAGTCCCACTTGTTTAAAGACTATTTACTGACTAAACAGTCGGGCTGCAGGGATACTGAAATGGAGGGGTGGATAAAATGCTCCCCACTTTGATGTTCAAGAAGCCAGATGACAATTTCAAGTGCTCCAAAAACCAAAGCTCTTCCAAGTTACATTTAGAACTGATGATTAAGCTGCCTTTAACTTTTTAATCTTGAACTGATATTGAGAAGTCTTTAAAAAGATGTTAGAGTAAAACAACGGACTTTCTAATCAATCACACAAAATTATAATATATTGGAAACTTGTTATTAATAATGGACTATTATTCTTTATGTATCATGTCTTAATGTCTAATCTATCTATATTAGTTACTTTTAAAAGGAATCGGTGATAAATTACTCCATTAAACCAGAACGAAGTGACTTAAGCTTTTCAAGGGGGAGTATTGCAAAGGGGATTTTTACAGTGACTAGTGGTTTTGCCAAGCACGTTACATGCTGTTGGCTTCCTCAGTGTTGAGTGCTGCAGAGGATGTGGACCAAGGGATGGGTGTTCATTTAACCCCTGTGTCATGGTGGAGGGGTGGGCAATGCGAAGGCTGCCTCAGCTTGGTGCAGCATGTCCATACAGACTGTGAGTTATTGAAACTTCTCCTATGTAGTTGCTGATAAAAGGAACAGAAAGCAACAGCCCTTTCCTCCAGCTCTTCTGAGGCTGTAGAGAAAATACATAGGAGAGTTTGGGCAAGAACTGTGTCAGGGCATTTGCATTCCAGCTTTTGCTTTGTAATTTGCCCATCTCTGCCTTATTTCCTATCACTTTGGAGTGAATTTCATACAACTGATGGAAACAGTCTATTCGTGTGCAGTTTGTTTCTGTGGGCACCTTTCTCTAGGTGTGGATTTATTACGCTGTTTCCTTAATACACTTATTTTTCCCTTCCAGCATGCCATGCGAGTCTCTCTCCTCATGGTCTCTTGGGTACATGCCAGCCCTGAGGAGATGAAAGTAGAGAGATGAGCAGGTATGTGTTTGCATTTGTAATGGATGGGGGGAAAAAGCCTGCAAAATAGCGTTTTGTTATTTTCCTGCAGGCCAATAAAGAGCAGGTTTTGTGCGGTTGAGAGAACCTTTCAGCTTTTGGGGCAGGTTCAAACCAAGGTGGGGCAAACTGGGCAGGGGACATGGGCTATGTGGGGCTGTTTGAATGCTCTGGGCACCCTATGGCTGATAGAGTCATAATATTGGCAATGTTGTGTGCAGGCTTCAGTTCATCCACCTTCTATATTGCTACAACTTCTTGCTGTTAGAATGGCATCTAAAAGATTGGGTTGGCATTGCATGGCACTGGGTGAACCGGTGCATTGGGAAGTGCTGCAGAAGAGCTGCTGGGCGCAGAGGGCAGATTTGGAAACTCATCTGAATGGGGAGAGAAAATCAAATAAATGAGCAGAATGGGATTCATCTATTTGAATGTTTGGGCTGTGCAGTGCACACATAAGGGAAAAATCAATTTACTGAAATCCTAAATAAATAACTGATAAAAGAATACGTTCATCTTGAATTGAAAACAAAATGGAAATGGTAAATAAATGATTGTCTGAAGGGGTAAAAGTGTTAAAAGCAACAGTAGCGGAGTTGGAAGGCTCAAGGCACTACGTTTTCATATAAAACAGAGTATAAAAGCAGCATAAATTGAGGATAAAGGCCTACTAGTAAGAGGCCTTTGTTTACTGATGCTTTAAACAGCTCATTTTTCTCCTCATTTTGATTCAAAATAATCTCAAGTGGTGGGGAGGGATTTGCTGGGAAGAAGCACAGTGTGCAGCCTAATCTTCCATCCTACAGACTTACCAGCATTATCATAAAAATGCTGGAGGTTTTCTTGGGTTTTGAGCTTATTTTTGTGAAATTCTTGACAAATGGGCCCAAGTGCATTAATAATGGAAACGGAATGATTTTCATGCATATAGGGAAACAGGCAGTCTATCTGGATTTTGTGTTTTCATTGTCTTTGGCAGCCTTTGTATTGCCCCACCAGCAATAACAAACCCTTTGTATGGGGTTTGGTTTGCCTGGGATGGGATTTCCCAGTGCACTGCATCATTCCAGTTCCAGCTGGCCCTGTTTTAAACTTCAGTATTGATGGCTGGAAACCTTCCCATTGACCATTGCGGGGAGTAAGCTGGGAATGAATGGCAGCGCAGAAGCTATTTGTATGACCATATACAAATATGATATCCCATCTGATTCCCAAATACAGTGTCTGATTCAGCTGTGTTAGTCACGGCTGGCAGCAGTAAATCCATTCATTTGGGGTGTGCTGATGCATTTACCTACTGCCACTGGTCAGTAACAGTGTGATGCCTCAGCTGAGGATGTGATTGCCTTGAGTTAAGCTGGGTCTCCACAGCCGCATCCCAAATGCCAAGGATGTTGCAGCTATAGGAGGCTGGAGTTTGGTACTGTGAGTCCTCCCAGTGCGTGTATACTCAATTATCCATGCCAATGTTTGTGCAGCCCCAACATCATTGCAATCAGTACCAGGCTAGGTAGGTTAAAGGAAGATCTATTGTGCCTGCTGCTGCTGTCCATCTCCAATGGCCACATAGGTGTGTAGATGGCCTGGAGTTGTACTTGGACGTTGTACCAATGAAGCTACAGTTGGTAGATGAAACCCTTAATATGGATAAAGTTAACCTGCCACAGAGGTGGTTTATTCCATTACTGTTATTGCTCACTGCAGTGTCTGAATGTGAACGCATTTGGAGATGTGGCAGGAAATAAATTAATTTCTTTTGTTGCCTATTAAATGTGCTCTTGTGTCTCTTGTGGCTAAGTTAGTTGTGGTTTTCACTGCAATGCTTTTCATGGGGAAAAGAAAATAGTGAAAGAGAAGAAAATAGTGAGGGACAAAATGTTGAGTGGTGGTTTTGAATGTTATCCTAATCTTAAATATCAGAGTAGTGCTAGGAGTAGCTGTAGAGAAGACTAAATGCTGCAGTTGTTGTGGGTTGTGGCTGTGCAGATGGTACAGAGCAGCCAACATTCTCCCTTCCTCTGAGGTGGAGTCCCCAAATCCATCTTCTTGGGGTGTCACCACCACCACCACCAGCACTGTTTTCAGTGCTGCATTTGGTATCTTGGTATTTGACTGCATGTAGTTGTGGCTTAGGTAGCTTTTTGTTAGTGGTAGATGTACTCAGTCTATTTATTTTTGTCTGATGCAGCTGCATCATGAGATTGTATGTACCCATACCTGGTTTTTAAGGGTTGCTGAGCTGTGAAAAGTTGTAGCAGTCCAAAGACGTTCCTAAACAGGACAAGAAGGCTTTTTGTTATTGCCTTTTATTGCAAACACCTTTCACCAGCAACTTTGCTCCATCCAGTGTCCTCGCCTGTATATCTACTGAGGTGTTAGGGTACTTTTGGGGTGCTGCAGAGCAGGAAAGCAAAGATGCCTTTGACAGCCTGTCCTTGCGTGTGTGCCAGTGCCTTTGGTGGTGTGCTGTGTGCTCCAATTTGTGCTGCTAGATCCCTTTGAGGCTGGGTGCAAACACGTGAGTATACCCCAGTGAAAAGGTATGAATTTCAAGCATCAGTACCTGTCTGATCTCTTCCCTAGCAATGGATCTCAAGCAAATGCTTGATGTTTTGGGGTTTTATGCAGACTACCTAAAAAGCAAATTAGCGCTGGTGTGGAAATTAATGGATTATACAGTTTGCAGTAACACGCTCATTCTTTCTGAAACAGTGACTAAAAGCTAATACATTACTAGGTCTAAATAACATATGTACGAGTTAGTGCACTATGACCTAGCCTGCTTTTGAGCCATGTTTCCCAGTCCAGTATTAAGACCATAATACTTAATTACTTGCACAGTACAGAAGTTAGAAGCCTAAAACGTTTATGTTGTGTTTTGCCCTGCAAATAGAGGAGGAGGCTATAGCTGCGGGTCTGGAGATTCCAAGTTGTCAGTGGTATTACTTGTTACTAGGACAAAAACTGTTTCATTAAATCTTCCTGCTGCCCTAGTTTCCAGTTAAATAGGGCATTTAAGAACCATAGACAAGTTAATCCTGCATCTTTTTAACTGGGTAGTTCAGCATCATTAGGGGAGCTCCAGGTGGAATCCATGCCTGGACAAGGACACTAGGATTGAAGCTGTTCTGTCCAGAGGCAGTGCTAGAAAATGTAATCTAAAGAAAATGTGATTTTTAGGTCAGGTGAGTTCATTTCAACACTGTGTAATACTTACCATCTCTAAATCCCATATTCAGTACTACAGAAAGCCTACACTTCTTCCTGTTTTGCTAGTTAAAGCAGAATCTCTCATTCTGGCTTTTAACAATAACTGTGTTGCAGTGGATTTCACCCTCTAGAACCATAAACATCTTGCAGGGCAGGTGGAATTTTAAGACCTTATTTTGCTGCTGCTGCATGTTTGAAACTTCTATTGAAATTAATGGCAACTGCACTCTTGTAACTGTGTTAGGAGAGAACCCTGTGACCTTATAAATGCAGGCAATATTCTGAAGCGGCTAGCTGCCTTCAGGTGGTGAAGAGCAAACAAAACTGCACTTTATATTAGACATCACTCATTTGTCCTTTCTCTTCTATTGCACTCCAGGCCCTGATCCTATTAGCCACTGTGTCCTTTTGTAATTTACAAAAGTAATGCTTCATGCTGGGATCCGGGAGGTGATTTCCTACATTGCCTCCACCAGCATCACTCTTTTAACAGAGCCAATGTCTGCAAATAGTCAGGCTAGGGCAAGTTCTTGCAGTTCCAGTGTATGCCAGAGAGTCTGGTTTATTTGCTGGCTCAGACATAAATCTGTTTTCATTGGCCTCTCTTTCTTTCTGCAGCCCTGCAAAGGCAAACTGATGATGTTTGAGGAAGGAGGAAATGCTGGGGGTGGGCAGAGGCCAGGGAACTGGATAAATGGTCAAGTAATTTATCTCTGATTCTTACCAGCTATTCTCCTCCTACCTGTTGCTATGGTTAATTGAGTTTTTTCACAAATATGACCCTTCCTTCTAATTCCTGTGTGCATAATTTTCAGAATGACCATGTAACTTCATTCCCTGTAGTCTCCAATATGTGGTTAAGCTCAAAGGTGTTAGGGCAGAATGGTGACCATCACAATGTTTGAGAAAGCATCCCATTTTGACATATGATTTTCAGAAACTCATATTTTTTTATTACTTTTGCTAAACGATCTGATTTGATTTTTCCAAATGCAAGTGAGTCCATGCTTATCAGAACACTCTGACTCAAGACCTGGTTTTGTGGAGCAATCAAAGGATGTATGTGGTTTGTTGACCTTCCCCAGCCGGCACAGAAAGTTGGATTAGATTCCATCAGAGGCTTCCCAGCCCTGCCTTCATCACAGGCAGTATTTCTGGAAAACAAAGCAGTCAGCGTGTTTATAGCTCAGGTTCAAAACACTTGGAAAAAGAGAACTCAGATAAATTCTGCTTTGTTTGCCCTCCTCCTGCCCCTTCTATCACCATGTGACAAAGATGGTGCTGCTGGAGTAGCTCTTCTCTTCCCAGCTACCGAGAAGCGACGTTCAATCTCGCTATAGCACTAATTACTGAAAATGTCTTGATGTCCTTTATCTGAATCTTCAAAGGGTGAAACTATTATTATAGAGAAATATCATATCACATGAAATATCGCAATTGAGTGTGCAAGGCCATGGATCAGGAAGATTGCCTGAATTAACTTGACTCGGTGATGAATGGGCAGGGTAATAACTTCTCAGAAGAGCCATAGGAGGCAGGCAGCGGTTTGATTAGCAGTGATATATCATGGGTGAGGATGTAGGGAAACACAGATCCAGGAAAGAACGTCAAAATTTGACTCCTTCATGAGACTGTGCTTTGTGGAAGAAACTGGCAGTGAAGGTAGAGGAGATGGAGCTTCATGGAAAGCAAGGGAGGGGTTTGGTGGATGCCAGGGTCAGCAGAATGTGGTTGTGGGGGCAATGCACCCCTGGAAAAGGGAAATGATTTCCTGTTCTCTGCAGATCACGCTAAAATCTCCATCCTGGGGATACTTTATTACAAATTACAAGGCAGTGATAATCCCTGTGATAGAGAATTCCCGGCTTTCCTCTAGCTTACCCAAAGGCAGATCAGCGACCCCACAGAAATCAGTGGAGTTTATTTTGATTTACTGAGTTTAAATGAAAGGATTATGCCAAAGAGTCCAGAGGCTTTAAGCTGCTGTACTTTATTGAAATCAATGAGACAGCACCACATTTTACCAGCTAAGGACATTGCCTGATACATGTTGTTTCTGGAATGCAAATACAAAATCTCTTTGTGAGGACAGATATTTTGAGATCCTTCTCCATTTGCTCTAAGTTGTGTCTCTTTCCTAATTACTTGGTTCTAAACAGTAAAGAAGGAAGTTCAGCTTTTGATTGTTGAGTTTGGATTTATTGATATTAATTTCTATTTATCATCTAGTTTCAAACACTTGGGATTCTGAGGATACTGTAACATAATCTGATAACAATATTGAATAGACCAATCATTATTTATTAATTCATGGCTTCCTTTTTCTGTTCTTCCTTAAAATACAGCTTTGTCTTATTTTTAAATCTAGTGAAGTCTCAAGGTTCTTGGGGCTGGGTGTTTGTATTTTCTTATAGTACCATGTATGTTTGATTAAAGCCCACTGAAGTCAACAGGAAGCTTTTGATAGTTGTTGGATGTCTCAGTGGCATGTTTGCTGCTCCCTGTGATGTCCAGGGGCTGCTGATCAGGGGTGCCTGGGTGAGTGGACCACATCTATCCATGAGCTTTGGAATGTCAAACTTAAATTGCAGTAAAAAATACTGCAAAAAATAATGGTTCTCCCTTCCTTCCCCTGTGTGTGCTGACAGTCTTTTAATTTTATGTTGGGATGCTTCATCTCTAAGGCAGAAATAACTTTGGGGTGGCACGGGACAGGGTGTGAAAACCTAAGTGTCCCTGTTCCCCGGAGCACGGGGATTTGCAGGGTGGTCACCCTAAGATCCCTCTGAGACAGGAGGGAATCGCAGCCTCCCAGGGTCCCTGGTCTGTGCCTGTGTCTTTCTGGTGCTCCTGCCTCATCTCAAGGCATTTCACCTCTGCTCAGTGCTGCTTTCTCTCTGTTACCTCGGTGGACTCAGAAAAAATCACATGGCTCTTTAATAACTAAGAAGTGGCAGAGGGAATAAAGCAAGTCTCTTGATAAAGTGCTTATAAATACAGGCAACCCACAGAGGGAAGTCAGTGGGTCCCTTCAGTGCTGGAAGCACTTGAATTTCCCGCAGTGGGGTGAAAGCTCCTCGGCTTAAGTGTTGAGCTGGTTCAGTGCTTGCCCTCTTGTGCGTCTCCAGCCAATGCATCTTTTAGAGCCAGCTCCTGATCAGGCAGGAGATTACAAGCTCTCAGTTACTGATTTCTTTTTCTTAATACATTAACCAGTTTGTTGGCACAAGATTATCACTGAGAAATGGACAATTTGGCTTTCTTCTGTGACTACAAAACTGCCAGATTAATACAAATCCTGCTGCTTTCATATGCAAAATCTTTGTACTAGGGAAAGCCACTGTACTATGATGGTTTTTACAAAAGCAGCCCTGTTGATTGCATAATGTGTGTGGGGTTTGGGTTTTCTTTGTTTGGTTTTGGTTTTACTCATGAAGAATTCAGAAGATCACCTGGTGCATATAGACACTGTTCTTCAAGATTACTTTAAGTGCTTGGGATTCAGGTGTTAGAGAATAGCGGGAATAGTCTGGTATAAAGGGACTTAGTTTAGAAGAGCGATGTGTGCTTGCAGGGTGGGTGGCTACATGAAGACTTCCCAAGAGGCAGATGTAGGGAGAAGCTGGGCATGATGCACCCACGTCTATGTGCACACACCCAGCAAGTGCTTCCAGCCCAGTGCAGTGCAGAGTGGAATAACCCGTGTCATCTGCTGCAAACAGAGGCTGAAGATCTGTTCCAAAGGGATTAGTTTATTGTAAAATATATCAGTGACTAGTTCCATGTCAAGGTTCTTTCTAGAAGTGGACCTTGAGCTAATGCCCAAAGTGAACTCCCAATATTGTTCTGTTCTCCCACTGTCCCTCCCAAATAGACTCTGCTAATACAACCCGAACCTACTATAAATCCTTGAGTATATGTGGGCCGGATGTGCTGAATGCCAGATTTTCCAGTTCTGTCTGTCTGTTTGCAACACTAGAAGTGGATACAGCTCTGATAACATGCTCCCAGTGCTCTTGGGTATCGGGTCTACATGCGATGGAGTTACTGGGAACAATTGTTGCAGTAGGAATTGCTGCAGAAAGTGCTACTTTGTTTTGTCTCATTTGAGATCTGTAAGTAGTCTCTGCAATTAAAAGACAGAAGATGAAACAGCTGACGGCAGTTCAGAGCACCAGCCTTTTGCAAGGCACTTTGGGCTTAAGAAACCAAAGAAACCTCTATCCAGGGTTTAACTTCCAAAATGAGAGGAGCTTTGGGAAGGTTATGAAAGGAGAGTCAGTACCCAGCTGAGTGGGCACAGATTGAAGAAGAAAAAAGTAACGCCATTGTAACTATAGCTTTAAGGATTTCAGACATACCTAGCAAAATAACGGACAATATTAAGCAATGGGTTACATTTAATAGAACAACATTTTATTTTCTACCACGTGGAAGGCTTTTAAATCCAAAAGATTCCTTATGGTAGAGTGCTGAACCTTAGCCTTGCCACGATTAAGTTCTTATTGTTTGAGTTCTTATAAAATGCTGTGAGGCTAAAAAGTCAACATTTTTAGGTATTATAATAATGAGTTTTAGATCCTTTTCCAGTTTATAGATAAAATGCCATACTAAATGTAAGTAGTATTATGTTTCATTATGCAATTCTGGGTAGCTCTCACTTGAAGATAAATCAAAGTAGACTAAAGAAGAGTATTTTTTTGTAATGTAGATTTATGGCAATGCACAATAAAGCTCTGCTTCTCAGTTGCAGGTATTTTTGGAATTCTAGTTAAAAGTGTCAAAATAAATGATTAAATTTAAATTACCCAGTAGCAGCTCTGCTCCCCCCATACCAATGTAATAAAGCAAGTACTAAAACCGTAAGAGACAAATCCAACAGCATCCTCCTGCTGTGTCATTAACTTTCTCCCAATTGCTGAGATATTTGCAAGTCTTGCTCCGTGTCTACAATGCAGAGGAGGAAAAGCAAGGATGCTTTTAGGCTGAGGGCAGCAGCAGAAGGTGGCAGGGGAGTTGCAAGGTAAGGATTTAATTGTGCCTGTGTTGTCCTGAAACCAGGCCCTTGTGGGTGAGAGGCAGAGCTCCTTGTCCTGCATGCTGCTCTTTAATGTAATCCTTGGCAATTACAAAGGAAAGAGGACCTGGAATAGCTCAATGAGTTGTGCCTGCGTTGAATTAGGGTCTCTGTTTTGAATTATATACTTGATTATACTTCTGTGCCTGAGTGGGAGCTTTGGGCAGTGGGAAGAGGCATAGGATGGCAGTGCCCATCTCGGGAAGCCATCACTGGGATGTGCTCAGAATCAGTGCTCTTCGTGGGCAGAGCCTGGCTTTCGAAAGCCTTTGGCTTTCATTTGATATATACGTCCTGGATTTGAGGGGAAGAGCCTGTGGTTTGTTCATATTTATAGTCTTTTCAGCAGAGCAGGAAGAGCACCAGGTAAATTGCAGAGCAAGCAAAAGGAAAATAATTTGAATTTTAATCCAGTAACGTCATTTTGAGGCCCTGACTTGTAATATTTTTTCTTTAGTTTTAATTTTCCTCCTCCCCATTAATCCAAAACCATTGGCAATACCGTCTGCTTGGTTTAAGTGCATCAGAGGTGATCTTATCCCTGTTTCACACATGGCACCAGAGGAAAAACCCGTTGGTCTGGGGTTTCAATTACACACGTGGAATGTACAAGTTGATGGTATTCTATGAAAATTCAATAAACCTTGAGAAGAGCAGCAAGGCTGAGATCTGTAATTTAAAATAATGGATATCAAGAAATTGTTTCTCATTTATCTTTACTGCCGAGTTTCAGAGGCACCAAAGAGACTTCATTAGGCTTTTTTTCTCTAAATAGCTTCATTTATCTCAATCAGTGATGGGTTCTAGAGGTGCCTGACTATTATGTTTAATAATACACAGGGTAAAAAAATCCCCATCCTTTCACCATTTTTGACATATATGGAAAGGATATAGGAAATTTCTTCTCAGTGGAAGATAGGAGAAAAACTTCATCATGCCAGATAAATGTATTTTTTGTTGCACAATGTGATCTGCAGGCAGAATATTTAAATCTTTGTTTTATATGGATTGAAGTTGCATTTAAAGAAATTACTTTGGAAACTCAGGTTTAAGTAAATACTATTACCTAAATATGATGTGATTTAATCCTGTGAATGCTACCCCCCTTAGGAGACAGTTTAGCCTGAACCTTTTAATAGAAGTTTTATGGGAAGCCTGAGAATTGGGAGAAGCTGGTTTTAATCCCTCCCACTCTCCTCCATCCCTCTCTGGGTGCAGCTTTTTGTTTTCCTTCTCTCCCACATTTATGGGTTTAGCACAGTTGAAGAAGTGCTTCTAACTAAACTTACTTTTGATCTTTGGTGCCCTCCAAAAACGTGCAAAACTGTTTGAGAAGTGATTGTTTTTCACAGGTTACCAAAGACAGGTTGCTTGTAGTGTTTGACCAAAGGAGCGTTGCATTCGGGAGTGAGGTGAGGTGCAAACAGAGAGGGTTCATCTAATGGAAAGGAATAAAGAAAAATTAGGTCCGGGAAATTAAAACCCCAATAGATCTTGTTATGGGCTCACGGCCAATGCTGCCATCCAAAGTGCTGCTCCCTGGGCTCAGAGGAAATAAAGGAGATGAGATAAATAAATAAATGGATTCTAAAGCAAAAGTAGCAAACCTGATGCCAAACATGGATGGCAAGCCTGCAGATGGCATCTGTGACTGCGTTGTGATTCAAAGTGGGCAGGTACTCTGACTAAACCAGGTTTTCTTTCCCTAAATAAAATGCTAGCCTGCTCTTGCATGGTGTGCTTCAAATCCCAAAGGCCAGTGTATGAGCAGACTAAAAACCAAGAGTTTCTATAAAACAGGTTTCTAAAAGGAGTTGTTCTTCATGGTTGGTTAGAAAGGAGACTTTAACAGGCAGATCTGAATACTGAAGTCTACCAAACGAGATCCATTCCTCCGTTCATCAGTACAAGAAACTTGGGAAGATCCATTTGTACTCTAAACTTGTTTTGTTAGGATTTGGCAGGAAAGAAAGGCTTGGTTTGGATATGTGGTGCCTCTGGAGAATACCTTAGTGGTATAAGCTCTGAAGTAACTCAGATGGCACGATATTGACATGTAACTAGTTCTGTACATCGGCACCAGATGTAAAGTATGTCTTTGTTTAACTTTGACAAATTGTAGGTGAAATATAGAGGAGCTGTGTAATTGCCAAGAGACAAAAATGGATTTCTGAAGAGAAATTTTTGAATAAGTTCTCCTGGGAAGAGTTGGGTTGGCAATTTCCATGCTCCAGAAGGAGTTTGTTTCCTCTTGCTGCGAAATCTGCATGTTTGGGAGCCGATGTTTGAACTCCAGGAACATCAGTTTGTTAATACAAACCTTGTGGATAATTTCTATGCAATTTGCTGGTTGAGTAGTCATGTTTCCAATGGGTAAAGGATGGGGAGAGGGGGAGGAGGGGAATAAATTCAAAAGCGTAAATGGAAATAAGGCCTTTGACTTCCATTGGCATACAGGGGAATCAGGAAATTTGGTCTATACCTGTATGGCTGCAGTGATCCCATCGTTTGTATCAACAGAGGATTAGGTTGGGAGATATTAACCTATTGCCATAGTTCAGGGTCATCTGGGTATGCCAAGAAGGTTGCAGAAGTAGGTAAGCGGATGGAGTAGGTGGGTGACAATGAGTTTGTGGCATGTGATGCTGCTGACTCCGGTTAGGATAAATACAAGTGTGATGATTATTCAAACACTTGGAGTAAAAATATCCAGATCACAAATAGGTCTTCACTTTCAGAGATAGCTATGTGCCTTGAGGTTTCCTGCATGACATCCTTAAGTATCAGCAAAATCAATTCAATGAGGGCAGAGAGGTTTAAGTTAGTGTGTAAAAAAGATTAAATAAGACAGGAAATGTGTTAAAATGGGGATCCTTGGAGGTTTTGCTGTATCATCTGGTGCAAATATTAAGGCTGGCAGTGTATCTATGCATTAAGAGGCCACTGAATAATTTACACATCCTGGCAAGCATTATATGCAGCTGCAGAAGCAGGGAGAGAGTGGTTAATGTGATGGCAATTACTGAATTAACTGGAATGCAGAATTGAGGCAGATGTGTTCTGGTTTGCAGGTCCTGTCAAGCATTAGCACAGTTAACATCTGATGATTAAGTTCTCCAGGTAAGTGCAGAAGATTAGACCTTTCATAATTCACACCAACAGTTTACCTGAAATGGGATAATCAGACATGACCTTTCTTTGCAAGTCAAAGCTTACGGAAATTGAACACCTTGTATTTCTTTCTAAGTTGTGCCCATTCTTAACACAAATAAATAATAAATCCCCAGAAATCTGTTTTAAAGGGATCTAAGAGCCAGTGTTTCCTATCAGAGCTTATTTCCTTCAGTTCACTCCTAAAAAATCCATCCCATCACTTTGGGTTATGTAGTTTTATTTCGTCTTCTTATTGCAGCTGCACATGGATCTACACTGACAGTATGTTTTCAGCACGCCATGTGGAGTGTCATGCACAACTAGAGGCTTCCCCAACATGTATTGTGGAACTGTCTAATTTAACTTCCTGGGTTTAAAATACATCATCTATTCTTATGGCTTGTTAAAAATGGAAGAGGTCTTCAGGTGGGTGGTTCAAGTTGCTCTTGAAGCACTAGAAAGTCAGTGCCAAGCTCTGTTTCCAGAAGTAAAGCTTCCATTGATGCATTGAGAGGGCTGGCTGGGGCAAAAGGAGGTCATTAGTTTTGAAGGCAATGCATTTTTATATACATGTGAGAACAGACTCTATGTTCGTGTTGGATTTTCAGGCTTCTGGTTCTTTGATACCCTATTCACCCTCTTTGCTGAGTGCTATGGAGAAATATGGCTTCCAAAGGTTACAGCCACTCCTGGGATCAATAATTCTGGCACAACTGCATACAAGGAACAAGCAAATATCAATTTTCCAACACATTGGAGTGTAGGTTTCCCTACACGAGCAGGATGTGTCTGGCCTCTGGATTGGTGGGAGAAGGTGGTGTGCTCATTCCAAGGTTACTTTCAAGCTACTGCCACGGGTATTTGATTTTATTATGAACAACAAGGGGGGGAGGTTAATTTTGTTGCCTGTGGGAAATAAGGTCTCAGCTCTGTGTAGTGTGTGATTGAGCCCATATGGCTCTTTGTCAGAAGGGCTTGGGTTGTGGGTAGGAAATGTAGGCGAAATGACGGTAGAGGCCTGGTAAAGCAAAGCTTTCCCATGGGCTGCTGGTCCCTGGTGGGTCCTGTAAGGCTGTAGAGGGGTGCCCTGCAAGCAGAGTGCTTTCAAGGGCAAAATCATGAACCTGGACAACATGCGGTTCTTTTTCCTTATGTTGACAGTGAAATGACAATGTTTGGAGCAGTGGGTGAGCTAGAGATGCTACATTAGCTACTGTCACATCTAATAAACTGATCATTAATCATCAATCCTTGTGTTCAGAAACATGTTCACTGTGTATTTGTACGTATTTCTAAGCTAATGGTTCTTGATACAGTTGTATCGGAGATCTAAGCTTGACACTTTAACTTGTAAAGTGCCTTTTGTTAAATTCATCTTCTCATGTTATTGTTTTCGAGGACTTGTCTGGAATTTTCTATGAAAATATTGAGCAAAACATTATTTTTCTAAACCCAAAACCTGCTGAACTGAATCAACCATCTGACAATGTACCAGACCATCTCACCAGGTTCCTGTAGGGATGTTGTGTTTCAAATGGTCTTCCATCCTTCTCAGGGAAGAAACCCATCCAACAGTGCCTCGTAGCCTTACCAAAACTGGTACAGTCACTTCATACCAAGGTTGGCCCATTCTGGAGGGTTATCCCCAGAATAATTCTCCAGCATTTCTTTCATTTGAAAGAAATGACCTGTTACAGATTGTCTTTTCCTTGTCAAGGACATTTAGGACACAGTGACTTGTGCATACACCGCCATGTGTGGGTTTTCAGCAAGATGTTATGCCTAGTGCCCACTGTGCTTGAACTCAGCTAATAAAGTGTTCTGATGAAAAACTTAAATTTATGTGACTCTTTCTACCTAATTCATACTAAAATATTATGTGTTTGTGTGATATTTGTGATTTTGAAAATGAAATTCAGAGTGGAGCAGTCAGGACTTTCCTATTCCCCACCCCAGTGCCATCACTCAGTGTTTTGGGTACAGGAGCAGACAGTCTATTACAAGCAAACAGGACATTTTAAGTTCTGTTTCAAGAACATCTGGGTGATCCTGGTTTTCAGGGGTCATGGTCTGCAGAGGGATGGAGTCATAGTCAATGAAGCTCATTGAACTCTTCCAGAATTGAAAGGAAAGGATAAGAAAAGAGGGGGAAAAAGCAGCATTAAAACCTAAAAATGGTAACTTTAACGGTATAGGAGTTCTTAAACTACTGCTTCCATGTGGGGTGGGACTGAAGAGGATAAAAATAAGAGATTGCAGGTTTGTTGTTATTTTTTTGGATAGGAACAGTGGGAACAGTTGCTGTCCTCCATGTGTACTCTAAACGTTTGCTCAAGTTTTACTTGGCTGTGTAATTGTTTTATTTTCCTATTTCACCTCAGGCTCTCTCTGGGAAACCTTGGTTCTCTATCCCCTAAAGGTCACAAACTCTACAGCTCAGTAAGGCTGATTCTGTTACACGGACTCCCGCTCCAGTAACGCGGTCCATAGGTTCTTTCTAATCCCCAAAATTGATTTATATAATCCTTGCAGATGCCATTTGTTACACATTATTTTCAGCGTTTATTCACAGCACAAACAGATGGTCAACGAAACCAATTAACCTTTCCTGGTCTCCCTTTCAGGCTTTCCACGTGCTTTTGAGTCTATGGGCAAATGAACAAAAACTATCAGGAGACTTCATGCCAGAGTGTGATGAATAGGAGAGCTGACTGGCATGTGTGCTGTGCTCAAATAAACTTCACACCCCCGGGCTGGAGTGCTGGAGGAGGACTATTGCTGACAAAACAGGTAGGAGAAAAGAGCTGTCAAGAGGTGGAGTGACCTAGGTCTGCCTCTCTGCTTATTTAATGGCGTGGAGGGTAGGGAGGATGATAGTTTAGCTTCTTCCCTTGGTTTGATTTTGTTGGTTTTAATGGGATTTTCAAGATATGAGGAATGTGTGTTTTGAGGTTAAATGATAGGTTTTGTTATAAATGGTTCTTTCAGTCATCAAAGCCCTCACTAAGTGCAAGTGAAATAAAAAAAACCCTGTTTTAAGAGCAATAAATGTAATATATGAGTAATTAAAAATTGCATCCCTGCCCTTCACTGATAAACTGGAAGACAGACCATGTAAATTTAAAGCAGTATTCATTGTTAACTTTTATGATAGAACTATAAATAAGTATTGAGGTGGATCCTATTTCAATCCATCTGTGTAATAAAAACACAACCGTGTTTGTGCTGTGCTATACATCCTTTGATTGTTTTGTGGTCCATTAACTTAGTATTGGAGCATGTGGCCTGTTGGATGGACACATCCATGCTGGCCTTTTGTGAAACCCTGAAGAAAACAGACCGAAGAGCCTTGGCAGGGTGTCACAGGGCTGTGTTGGGGCTCAGTGGGATTTTTGAGAGTTTCTTTAGTCTCCACAGCATTCCTGGTCCTACCCAGAAGATACTACATTGTGTGGAGAGCTGCAGTTATTTTATCTATAAAATCTATATGTCTCTGTGATGTTTCTTACATGCCTAATGCTACCTGTGTATCAGATTGTATGTGGTAAACAGAGCTGGGACTTGACAAACCTGCCAAAAAACCTCTCTCTGACTATAACTTTACTGCTTTTAGTGGAGACAGCGTAGTCTGTCCCAGCTGGAGTAACATCCCACACCAGTCCCTCACCACTGAATAGCCGTAGCTTGTCGGAAAGGTTTACTCAGGGTCTGAGGGTGATGACTTACTGCCAATAATGGCCACATGCTTGTCTGTATAGAGGTATTTGCCATTTATCCCTCCTTTTGTTTGGGCTGTCACGGCTATTTAAGCTAGGAAGTAGAAAGCCAAAGGTGTTTCTCTTTAGTTACACTGAGACTGCCAAAATAAGTGACTCTAGTCATCTTCTCCAAAGAATGCAGACTTTATTGATCCAGTCCACAGGTCGTTCAGATTGTGCTCCAGTATCAGGTGAGAGACTATAGGCTGTAATTACTCATTTGGGTTAATCCTTGTCTCAGCTTAGTACTGAGACAAGAGCCAGGCGTGGGGCTGTACCCACTCCGCACCGTGACGGGTACCGAAGATCAACCCAGGCTTCCTCTTCTTGGGGGAATCTGTAGATTCGTTTCCCTTTGTTTCCTCCCTGTGTTAGCAAAGCTGGGTCTGCAGAGGGACAGCTGATATTCCCTTCTCCCTCCAGCCCTGTGCTTTGATGCCTGGGTGTGCATGGTGCTCTGTGGCTTGGGTTCCATCTGAGCAAGTCTAAGCCAGGAGGCTGAAGCCCTCTCTGCAGAAATGTGCAGCACAATAATTCAAATGAAACCTCTGCATCTTGGTTCCCTCTCTACTTATAGCAGGAAAGAGGTGAAGATAAAAGTAAAAGTGACTGTACTCTGTAAATCTGAGTCTGATCTCTTCTGTTTTACAGATTCCACTCTTAATATAAACCAAATAAAATCCTAGATTTCCAAATGGAATCTGGGCTCTTTTGTGTCAGGCTGGATTTTAACATTGCTATATGGAAAGAATCTGTATTACAGAAGTAAATGATTGAGGACTTCTTGCAATGCACTTTGGAATCCCTCAGTGCTGCGCACCTCTCATGGGTGGGCAGACTTTCCAAGCAGAGTTGAATTCAGTGGGGGAAGCTTGTACCGCTCCAGGGAAGACACTTTCAGAAGTGAAGGTTATTCCAATTTTGATACCTGTGCTCTGCTGAAATGTTCAATCACAGACAGTTCTGTGCTTTTTCACAAGTGTGAAAATTATTGTCTGAGAAGGAATTCTTAAAATCCCATTATCATACGCAGTAAAACAGATGAAGAACTCTTACCTGGGGCAGCAATGGCTAATGGTACTTATAAACCAGGCTATAAACCCATGCAGCTCTTCTGACCAGGAGAGCATAGCAGGTTTGAAGTCTCCATCCTCATCTTCTCATAAGCGTGGGAATGCCATGTGAGTACATCAGGAGAGGTGTTGGTCTCATCAGCATCTGTCCATTGCTCTAACTGCAACGCCCAAAATTGCTGCATCCCCAGGACATGCTGGGTTTAGCCTGGGATCTGCTCTTATCCCAGCTGTGGTGATTGGCCACAGTCATTCACATGAAAATCCTGTGTTTTGTGAGGGATAGAGGGAAAGTGACTTGCCTATATGCCTGCTTTTTAAAGCAGAAACGATGCTCCCTATACTTCAAATAAAGGACTTTTATATATAGGATAATATATTTCCTTCCCCAAACCTTAAAATCAGAGGCTAAAGTCTAATTTTGAACTTGACATTCTCTGATTAAAATTTAAGAGCTCTGTATGTGTCCAGTTATAGAAAGCAGCATCTAACTTCCAGCTGGTTGCTCCATCTGTTAAAACATCTCTGTGTAACTAGTGCGGCTGTTTGTAAGCTAACACTGAAAATGGTGGCACTGGGGTTTCTTTGCAGAAGGGGCTACAAAGACCCTCCCTCCTGGGAGATTTTTCCAGCCTTCCTTTGGCCATTGCATGTAGCTGAAACCAGAGCTGCTGCTCTTTGCCTGAAACTTCTCGTGGGCATCATCCTTACCGTGCTCAACCATATCGTGACATGGCTGTGCAAGCAAGAGCAATAAAAGCTTTCAGTGAGCTGCTGCTTTGACAGAAATATTTTAAGGCAAAGGTATATTTTTCTACCCCTGCTTCAGAGGAAGCTGAAAGGCAGGGATGTTTATTTGCCATCCCTTTGCTGGTGCTCTCCCTTGTTTTTATTGTTACTTACATGGTAAATGCCACAGTTCAGGGAGCTGCAAAGCAAGCCCTGTTTGAAGTGTATGTCAAGGGTGTTTTTAAGACTTCTTTAATAAAATCAAATAACTGGTGAACATTTATCATTTAACTCCCTATTAAATCCTATGTCAGAGCTTAATGGAAGATGATGAGGATGCTTTCTGGTGGAGAACAACTTCTTGTTATGATTTAGGTACCTTTTGTTGTGGCTTTTATTTTCCTAAATAAATAGATAAAGGCTGAACTGGGCAGCCTCCACATTGGAATTAGGAACCTGTATTTTGAATTGGGTGGAGAACTAAGTTTGTAGTCCATCCACAGGTGAAAAGATTATATTTATCGCAAATAGGTTAGCTGACTTGGTGTTTCATCCCCATGGATGAGAAATGACTCCCAGTTCTCCAACTGGGAGTTACAGGTGACACGGGCAGAGGCTGTGTCTGTCAGGGCTTGGTGGGAAGCATGTGTAAGTACTGAGTCGCAAACCATGCTGCTGTATTAAGCACAGATGAAATCTGCCTCTTCATGAGCAGCCTCATTACTAAGTTAAATTTAATTCCTTCTTTTCCTTTTAGAGGATCTTTGCAGAATATATACTGTAAAAATCATTAAAAGCTCCAGAAAATACAATCTGCCTTCATCCTTCTGTCCTACCCCCCAAGAAAACACCACCCAGCCCTCACAAACCCCCAAACCCACAAAATGTCCTTCCTTCTGCCCTGTGTCTCCTGCTAAGGTCCGGTTCTTCCCATCCCCAGCAGAAATCTGAACAACAGTTGTGGAGCTAGAAGATGGTGTGCCAGCGCTGGGATCTATAAGTAACCCCAAACTCGGCTTCAGACAATGAATTTCTTAATTCCCTTCATGAACAGTTTCTTGCAGAAGTTAATTACATTTTAAAGTGATGATTGATTCTCCTGATGTGGTTGAAACCACTGCAATTAAATGTAAGAGCAGTAAGAACAGTAAAAGCAGCATTAATATGCAAAATGCTTAAATAACTTTTTTCTTTCCTCAGCTCCCTCTTGAAATGTTTCCACACCTACGTGTGCTTTGCTCCTCTTATTTTTTTATAGTAGGTAATTAGCAAGCGAGTTAACTTGACAAATGCAGCCACTGTTTTATATGATGGTAGTTGTGAGGTATTTCAGTATTGATATATTTCTGCTTGCGTTTAATGTTTTTGGATTAAATCTAAGCTGCACAACTCCAGTATTTTAGTGGCTCGAAAGCAAACGACTTCTCCCTCTATAATTTTACCCATTTGGATTTGTGGATTTGTAGCTATTGATTTGTTGGGAAAATAAATGTTTCAGGAAGTAACTCCTTAAATGGAGAGTGAGGTGTCTTGGTTCTCCCTGTTTTAAATCAGGCTTTGGTAGCTCTGTGGGAAGTTCTCCCACTCATTCCTCCTGATTCACAACTGAAGGAGACTTAAAAAGTTTGAAACCAGCTCATCTTTTAGCACAAGGATCTGTTGATAAACAAATATCATTTGTAGCATTAAAGATGATGAGCGAGGAAAAATTGTCCCTGTTCTTCTGAGCTCCATCAGTGTATTCCAGTTGGGAATGTAGCTGACACGTTGAGCAAAATCCTACATAAGACTCAATTAACAGACATGAGTGTGAGGTAAAATCCAGCAGTGAGACCACAAGCTCTCCTATATCTGCTGAAGGATTTGCTAATTGTTCTGCTTAATTGGGCCTTGTAGAGCCTGGAAAAGTTATCTCATTTCCTGCTTCACACAGGTTTTCTGGTTTGTTTTTTTTTCCTTTGCTGTCAAAAACTCCCCAAACATCCATTAGTTTCATTTGCTACACAGACATTGAATTAATTTCTTATTTTCCTGTCATTGTGCTCACTGCAGATTTAATTAACAATAACTAATCTCAGTTTCTCACTGCCTGTTACTTTGGTTTTTTTTCTTTGTGGGTTTTTTTTTTTCTTTTTTTTTTTTAATGATTATTATTATTGTTATTTTTCTCCCAGAGAATCCAACCCCTCAATCCTTTCCTGGCTCCTAAAATAACCTTTGGGAGTGACAGACCTTCCCATTTGTTTCTCTATCCCTGTGGGAAAAGGCTGTATATATAGGATTGAGACACTGCAGTCAAATCCGCAGTCACTGCACTTAGAGACTGGAGACTCTAAAGATCACCAGTGCCAAAAGCATGCTTCTGTTAGTTAACAGCTATTCCCATAAGCACTACCTCACAAGAAAACTATATAACTGCCAGGATGATTTATGGTTTTCTATTGCTAAGAGCCTAGTCAGATGATTTTTCAGTGTCCACTTTTCTGTAGCACTGTGTAAAATAGAATTAAAACTTAGAATTCGGTTAGAGCCTTCACATCAGGAAATGACTTATTTTGGGAAATGACTTCTTTTTGGGAAGTGAACAGCAAGGATGTGGAGGGCATGAGGAGACCTGTGAGGCTTAGGTGTGAGTGGAAGGCTTTTATAGGAAGGGTGCTGGTATGATCCTTGGCTGGCAAGATTATCCAGTTGGAGTCTGGAATACAATAAGCAGACACTTGGGCATGTGGCAGGAAGGAAAGTACATCTTTAAAATCTGAACAATTCAAGGGAGCTTCTTTTATCATCTTGTCCTGCGCCTGCTAAATGTGAGCTTGTGATTTCTCTGTCCTTATGTCCTGATTGTCCTCTGCTGCCAAACTGCGAACTTCAAACATGAAAAGGCATAAATCAAGTGGTGTGGGCACATTTAACAAGTATCCAGTTGTTAATGCAAGGCAGATAAATATTGGTGCAATGTGGTTCCTCTGGGCTGGCAGCTGGAGGGATGCTCCAGGTCCTATCCTGATGAGGCTCAGTGCCTTTGGAGGTCTGGAAGCATTTGTAGCTACTTCACATCCCCTTAGCTGTCCCTGGGTGGGGTTAAACCATGTTTACAAAAACAAAAGCGTCACTTGCTGTGCCTTTTCTGCAGTGGCTGATTGCGAGAGGTCAGTGGGTTGGAATTGCACTGTGCACTGCTACGTGCACTGCAACACCTCCTATGTAATATTTTAGAGTTCCTGCTGTCAGCAGGTAGGGGTGTGAGAATACATTTTACTAAAGAGAGTCAGACATTCATTGCTATTGCACTTTATTTGTGATAAAGGTGCGGAGTATCCACCAGCAGCAGGAGCCGGTTGATGGCTCTTCTGAAATGAAGCGCTGAGATTTTCTTGGTAGAAACTTTTTCAGCGTGACCTATGGTGAAACTCCATCTTATGTGTTTTTCCTCACGCTCTGGTTTCTGAGCTTTTATTATAATAGAGCACTGACTCTTCTGAATATTTGATTAATGAAAATTGGCCTTTTGCATGGGTGCACAGTGCAATATTTTATCTTTTGTATTAGGTGCTGTAGTGAGCCCAGCAATTCTGCAGAGATAGAGATTATGCAGCACAATGATAAAGTATGAAAGGTGATGTGAAGTTCACAAGAGAGGAAGGAAGAATAAAAATAGAAACCATAGGCAAATGTGTCTGGGCTTTACAGCTTCTTGATACAGCAGCTGCATTGCAATTCTGATCTGCAAGTGTGGCAGAAGTGCTGAAACACCAGATTTAATGAGGCAAATTTGCCCTTAGGATAAACCTCCGATTTACTTACATTTGTATAAGCATGTGGTGATTTACAGATAAAAATCCTGGAGAGCATCATGAAGTTATTGTAAAGAGTGAGCGGAAAGTTCCCAATGCAGGCAGCAGCAGCTGGGACGAATGAGTATCCTCTCTCTATCCTTCTCCCTCCTTAGAAAGCAAGAAATGCCTGGCTTAGATAAAATAAGTGTATAAATCACCCCAAATGTGTGTAATATTTATGGTTCTAATTTGTAATGTTGGATTTATCTCCTGCCTGCTGAGAGAGAGAAAGTTGTTTCTGATGCCCTCAGTGGCTTCTGCTTCCCAGTTTATATCACTTGATGTCATTTTTCATATCACTTGAAAGGCTATGTGTGAAAGTGGAATTTGCACCAACGTGTTACAGTACAGTTAAAAATAACTTTGGTGGTTGCCCAGGTTTCCTCCTGTTTGCGGAGGAACAGGAGGCTTTCTCTTGGAGAACTGGTTAACTGGGACTCTGTCTAAAGGTATAAGTTTATTCCAAGGTTTAAGATGAATGCTGTGTAGGATTCAGCATGGTTTTGAAACTGCGCCCAGCTTCTAAACTGGGTTCATCCTGGTAAAATAAATAATCTTCCCCTAGGAAATGCATTTTCCTTTGGAGATTTGGAGAACTGTGATCAAAACTCCTCTAATTTGTTATTTTACCTTTGGTAATTTGTGGTCCAGGTTTTCTCTCTAACATAATGCCCAAAAGTTACACTGGTGCAAACATTGCTGGGCAAGGTTGGAGGGCTGGGGTTGAAGGAAACCCATCCGACACACAGTGCTTGCGCTGCAAGTTTTGGGCAACTGGGAGTGAGCTTTGATTTTTAAATACCTCTGGACAAATTAACATCTAGAACCTGGGTTATGTTCAGATCTTGTTCTTTGAGATAATATTCCTGAGGCTAGCAAGACAGCACAGCTACTAAGGTATCAGGTTAAACCGTTTTACCTTGAACCCCCAGCATGAATTATTCAAAGCTTTCTCATTAGTATTCATCCATATAACCTCACTTGTCACTCATCAAAGGTTACATTTTCCATCTATGCCCAATTCTTGTCCCTGTCTAGACCTTCCAAAGCCTTGTAAGTATTAATAAGCACTGAATTACAGGGGTGCAACTGATGGTGCCTCTTTCCCTCTCTAACTTCTACCTCCTAAATGCCAAGCCAACAGCAGCATGAGTTTTTGTAGTTAAGCAAACCCATGAAGAACACGGACAAAGCAGTTTGCTGGCGAGTGCTTGTTTCTTCCCAAGGTTACACTCTGCGTCAGATTCCATCAGAAATCAAAAGGTGCAGGCTGGAAGTGCTTTGGTCCCATCAGGTCTGGAGAGAGAAGTAACCTGGGGGAAGCGGTGAGGGACAGGCTGGTGGCAAGTGATTGAAGTAGGACGTGATCTGCAAAGGTAGGGACAGATGGAGCGTGCAGGTGTTCAGCTGCCAAGGGCTTGGCAGGGAGCTGGGAAGACTTGAGGCTGTTTTACTAAGAAGTTGCAAGTGTTCAGACAGCAGATTTTACTAGGTTGGGTTTTTTCTTCGTTATTTGGAAGCTGCATGTGCCTTGTCTGATGCATGAGAGCCCCTTCTTGCAAAGTCATCAAGTGATAAAAAGGATGCTGCTGGGGTCAGTAAATGCTTCCCTCAGCTCCAGCTTGACTTTTGCTGGTGTTGACAGCGATGGATGATGCCTGTCTGGCTTCTCTCTGCTAGGTTTGGGTGTTAAAAAACATACAGCCTTCAGGAAGGAGGGACTTCTGCTCAACTGCTCTCCAGAGACTTACCAAGGTCCCTAATGCAGTGGAAAAGGCAGCAGGGAAGGGAGAGAGTTTCAGCAAGGATTGGGGAGCCTCAGCATGATGCAGAAGCTGGCCAAGGGGAGCAGGAAGGAATCTGTGCAGGGAGGAGCAGAGAGGTTTTATGACATCCCATACGCTTGATTGTAGCTTGAACACCCACCCTAGAAACACTTTTGGGCATAGGAGCGGGTTATGAAGGGGGATGGCGCCCTGGGCAGCTGAATTGGGACTTTTAGCTGCCTCTCCTGGGAACCCCAATGGCCTTTGGACCCACAGAAAGCCCTCAGGAAAGGGAGAGAACTAAGAAAAGCAGGTTCAGACTCCTGTCTGCCAGTCTGCCTCCACTTCCCCAGCAACTTCTAAACCTGTTTCATGTGCATCCTGACAGGGAATGAACTGCAGGGCTTAAAATTCCCAGGAAAACTTGTCAGAAGAAGTGGTTGTCTGGAAAAGCGAGATGAACATCAGGAAATCCATGCAGAAAAGCGTCACAGGCAGGTGTCAAACTTTGTTTTTTCCTGGAACACGTTTTCTCTGCTGGCACCAGGAGGTGACAGCATCATGCAGATGTTGTGCCCAGCGGTCATGCTTTTAGTGCAGCTGGAAGCATGTTGTGAGGGAGGGAAGCATTGTTAAGCCAGGTCAGGCTGTGCTGTGACATTGCAGAGGCAGGAGAACTGCAGGAAGTGAGGAGCTTTTGGCAGCTGCAGGCATCAGGGGAAAACCCTCCTGTCTCATACAGAAGTAATGGGAGAAACCAGCCTTCTCCATCCACACAATTTCCTTTAGCACCACTCAGTTCAATTCTGAATCTGGACTGGATGCAAGTCGTGCATTGAAGTTAATTATGAAATTAAACCATTTCAGGAAATAATGAATTTGCAGATGATAACTACAACTTGTTTAAAGGTCACTGGGTAAGGACTGTTTAAAAAGCTAATAAAGATCTTGCATCCACAAGACTGTCATCAAATTGTTTGCTCATTTAGTGGCAGGCTGCTTCTCTGAGTTACTCAGATTTATTCTTCGGTAAAAGGAGGTGGAAGTGGCCTTTTCAATGACTTATTGTAACATTTCATTTCACCTTTAAGGTAACGTGAAAGCTGATGATTCAACCTTGATTGCTATTGCAGTGGTGACAGCAATGATTATGTACCCATAACACCTAATGAAAAAATTCAATCTGCTCTACTGCTGGTGTTGCTTTGGGTAATGCGGTGCTTCAGTATGGTGTGATTCAGTATGCTGGTGTGTTTGTGCCCTTGGCTGAACCACAGCAGACCTGTGCAGGGACTTCTCATGTGTTCTGCTGCCAGACCTGCCTCTTCTCTACCCTGGGTCGCTCCTCCGAGCAGAGTGGTTTCAGGTCTGTTACAGGAGTCCCATATCTGGTTACATCTTTCATGTTGAATCTGGACTCGTTCTTATGTTCGTTAAAACTGACAGTGAAACTTTCACTGCTGGAATGAAGAGCTGGAGTGGAGAGCGGGTGGAGTTTGTCCCATATATCTTTAGGACTGGCATCTCTATAGCAGTGAGAGCGGAGAAGGCAACGTTTGGACACTGGGTGCTAGAACTGGTGATTGCTGGGGTTGATTCCAAAATGTTGATGCTTTTAATGGTATTAGGACAGGGGAATTCCTGATAATAGGAACTCGTGAAGAGTTTAGTATCCCTGTTGCAATCTGCTGTTTAGCTGCCCTCCCTCCCTGGGCCGTGTCACTGTGGTTTTCTTCTCCCTCCACCATGGAGCATTGGTTGGAAAGCAGAAAGCAGGGACCAGCTGAAGCCCAGGCACTGCCACTCCCATTATGAGAAGTCTGAACCCACGACATCTGAGTGACTTCCAATTTTTCCCAGAATTGGCTGCTATTATCTGTGCTTCTCTGGCTGAATGAACCGACACAATTTTATTAAATTAGCCATTTGTTATATGTCTTGTACACCATGGAAAGCAATTTCGGAGACTAATGACTGCAAGGCCCCTCACAATAGCAGGTGTGAACTCTCTGTGCTGCAGCCAGTCTTGCTGAGGACAGTGTCACCAGCACTGGCGTTCAGCGGGCAGAGATAACAGAGCACTGGTGACATGCAGTGTCTGCTCTCTTCAGACAGAAAGCACTTGAACCCAGGTCACTCAGCAGTGGGAAGATGTCCTTTTGCTTAAGATCAGATTGTGAAAGAGGTCACATTATTTTCTTCCATCTCATGTTCCAGTGTGGTGTCACTGGGCCAGTTGCCATTTGGAAGAGGGGCTGTGTCTGTTCCAGTAGATGGATGCGTGACTTCTGCTGGTGTCCCCAGGCCACATCTGATAGAAAGGCAAAACAGCTTGGCTTTGAGGAAAGTATTCCCTGTCTCCTTCCATTATGATAAAGATGCCCTTGAAGAAGAAATTATAGACTGAAAATAGAAAAATACAATTTTATAAGAGCATCACATGGGAGGAAGGATGACAACCCTTGTGGAAAAGTCAGGAAACATTGTCTTTACTTGAGGAGGAGGGAGGGAAGTGCCTGCAGGTCTGAAGGAGATGGCAGCAGACAGGCAGCGTTTGTGCTACCGGATCTCATTTGCTTTAACAGGGAGCTTTGCTCCTCCCTGCTCCGGCAGCCACCCCTGTGTTGCCCATGTCTTCAAAGCAAGAGGTGAAGTGGTGCAAGAGACACTGCCCTGTGCTATTATCTTTCTCCTAGTAAGCCACGCATCATCCTTCTTCTGCAGCACCTGTGAATCAGCTTTTCTATTCCCAGAAGTCTCCTGAGATGGTGGCTCTGAAAATGATATCTTATCCTGGGTCCTGTCTCTGTAAGCAGGTAGAGTTAGGAATTGCACCCCTTCCAGAAGGTCGCTGGATTCCCCATCTGTAGAGGCATTGGGATATTTATAGGGCACCTTGCAGCATTCCTGTCAGGATCCTTTCTCCTAATATATGCGTTAGAGAGTTTGAGCTTGGTGTGCAAGAAAGATTATAAAGCCTGCACAATAAATCTGCTTATATTAATTCAATGGCTCTCTTGTGCAAAGCCTTTTTACTGCTACTGGTACTGAATAAACTCAAAGCAAAGTCAGAGCACAGTGATATTTTGGAACAGCTTGGGGGTGATGCAGGAAGCTGAGGAAGTTCACACAGATAACATCAGCCAAATCACATGAGATGTTAAGCCCTAACAAAAGACTGGGTTTTTTTCCTGTGTGTTAGAGGATGTCTAGCAGTGTTTTGGGTGGTCTAGTAAGCTGTTTCCAATAGAGGACAGTGTTGCATAGTCACACTGGCTGCTTATTAATCAGGATTCAGAATCTAGAGTCATAACATTTTCCAGTTTAAAAATCCTGGCCCAATTCCTTAATGGGCTTAGCTCTCCTGTTCTGTAAATTCCTGATGTTGTAGTGTTTGTCCCCACACCTTTCCCACAGCAGGAATCACGCTGTGTTGGGCTTTCTGGAATCTCTACCCAATGCAAGGCTGTGTGCGATTGCCAAGGATGGTCTTTGTAAGGGAAAGGGTCTTCTCCAGTTTTTCCTCCCATAGAATGGACTAAGAAGCTCATAAATTAGCACTAGATTGCTAATTTAGGAGCTAAATTAGGTGTTTGTGACTCTGTGGCATGAACAGCAGCCTCTGTCCCTGGCGTTGGGGTTTCACGCCTTTTAGGAGCACAGGAAAATCCTGCTTGTGTCTCTTGGAGCATGAGGTGTTCCCAATTTTAACCTGAAAGTAGCTGGTTTTCCTTCTGGGAATTGGTTCTTGCAGCATCCACTCACCCTTAACCTGAACGGATGGACACTTGTCTGTGCCATCAGTCGCTGCCCGATACCTGGGGAGAAGCCGATGATGGCATGGGATCAAAGTCTGCTTTCTTATCTTCATACTGGATTGGGTTTGGCTACAGTATCAGCAAATTGGAGAAACCTTCTTGACAAATTGAGCAAATAGATGCTGCCAATAAACCCCATAAGTAACAAAGCCTTTTTTATTGCATTGTGAGGCTACATTTTATTGGTGAATTAGTAGGAATAACCAAACTATTTTAGTGGCTAACTGGGAACAATATATTAGTAACAGTATTAATAAGTGTGGAGTGACAGGAGACTTGTAAGAGTGGGAAAATGAGATACAGTATTTATCCCTGGTGCAAAATCTCTTATGTTATTAAAGACATTGGGTTAACTGGGGATAGATTTAATACTTCAGCTCTATTTTTATTGGATAATTAGTAGTGAGCAATCCCAACCCTGGGACAAGGACAGAAATCTGAAAACCAAGGAAGTCATGAAAGGAGAGGAAAGAAAAGGAAAATAAGGAGCAGGTTTGGTTTTTTGCCTTCTGTCCTTTCACATAGTCGGTCACAATGTAAAACTTCACGGGAGCAGGCAGAGGGGCAGCTCCTGACTGGAGAGACGCACGTGAGAAGGAAGGATGTGGGTGCCCCTCGCAGCCCTGCTTTCTGCCTGTCCATGAGATAAACCCTTGCAGGAAGGTTTGCTGAGCTTTCATTTAACATCTCCACCAGTTTGTGTACAGCCAGGTCTGTTACAAGGAAGAATAATGCATCAGTTGTGTAATGGCAAAGGTTTTCCTTAATTTTAGCTTCCCAGATAAAAGCACGTACCGAGAACAACACGTGTAAGACATGATTCTCAAAGAATTAGAATAAGACGTAAAAGCTGGGAGCTGAAAGACTCTGGAGATGGTGATTTGATGAAGGGCACGTGGGCTGCCAGCATTTTTGGGGGGTTGAAAGGTAAACCACACTTCCTTCGGCTAATTGTGCAGAAAAAGAGCCTAGTGCTGCAATTTTCTCTGCAAAGCGGTGCGATTGTGCAGCAGTACTAACATTTACTGACTATGGAGTCTGCTTATTTCAACCATTTTTTATTATCAGCAAAACTTTAATTACAGCTTACCTACTACCTTCTGCCTACGTTTCCAATGCAATAAATTTCCAGGCTCCCTATGCAATCTGCATCTCAAACAGTGCAGTGCTCTGGCAATGGACATTATTGATTCCTTGAAGAAATTATAACGGCATTTGTTCCAAGGAAAGCAGGGACACAGAGGCATACATATGTGCATGCCAGGTATTAAAATGTCCCCTCTCCCCACCAGCGCCCACTTGTCTGTGCTTTATTGAGCAACACAACTCCAGGTTAGAAACCCAGTACAATTATTTTAAGATGATTGATGGGAGTCAGGAAAAGCAGAAGCAGGAACAGGAATTTGGACTGAATTTGATTCCTTACTTACCAAAATCAGAAGTAGTTTTTGCTTGTTTCCCCCCCACCCTGGATAGCAGGACTATTTAAACTGGTATGCAGGAAAAGAAGGTTGCTTGATGATTTAAAAAGTAAATGAAAAATTACTTTGCAGTGTTTAACTGATGTTTTTTCTGCTTGAATATCAGGAACAGATGTGGCTGTGAACAGTAAAGGTGGAATCAATGGACTTTTAGCTGTTGGGAAGGAAAAAGAAAGCTAGAAATGGAGTAAATTGATATGTTTGAAAAATATTGTCTGTAAGATTACTGCTGGCTTGAAAATGTATACAAGAGAAGTCATTAAAAGAGTCTGAAGGTGAAAATTGTCTTCTCCTTTAAAGTTTGTGTTAATTTGTCATTAGTATTCAGTGACTTAATGCAGCATCTGGCTGACCTCCGACAAAGCTCTCTGTGCTCCACTGCGTTTTATGGAGGAGGCTTCCCAAATACTTTCATTTAATAAATGTGATAGCCCCATTCTTATCTGATTTGAATTAGTTTAAAGTGAAATCAGTAGAGCCGCAGTGGTTAACATCCAGTTGTGATTGTCGTGTGTTAGAAGATACTCCTAAGTCCTAAGGTGTAACCCAGCGGGTGCAGTGCTGGTGTATGGGAGCCTTCTGTTACTGTCTGGAGATGAAGTAGCTAAATCACTAGTAATAGGAAAACTGAACTGTTAAGGTGACGAGGGCTCATCCTAAGCAAGAAGAATGTCCCTGTTCTTTTGTAGTGCTGGCTGTCGAATGTTGGTATTGATGATTTATTTCTACAGTCAAGATGAGGGATTATTGCAAGGTTATAATTGTTGAACAAGATGATTTAAACATGCTGCATCTTATTCTTCTCTGTGATGAGGAGAGGATGAAAACTTTCTTCCGTCTGAATCTTCTGTGTGTGTATCATGCTATAACCTATCCCATTGCACCATCCTGCAACCTTATCAGATAAGACAGCTTGAAAAGAAATAACAACCGTCACTTCTGGCTTTTTGTCTTTAATTTGGTTTACAAAAATGTCTCTGAAGGTGAGGGTAACATTGGTGCAGGTCAAGGTGCCTCTGCAGCTAGAGCATCACTGCGGGTATGGGATTCGCAGGAGGGCTTGCGTGATGCTGACACTGGGTATTTCTGCCCTGCCTGTGGATGTGCATTGCCTATATTCCTCCCTATCAAATGCTGCTTATTTGGATGAGAATATTATTGTGTATTTACAAATACACCTGTCTGAAGGTGAAGGCTGAAGGTGATTAGATCAGGAGCTGGAGTATGGTTTTGGCTGAAGGCAAACGCCGGTTTGCAGATAAATTAATTCAGTTTCCTTCTTTTTATTCTGTGGTTCTTTTCTTATTGAGGTTTTTTTTTGTTTGCTTTGTTTTGTGTTTTGGTTTGGTTTTGTGTTTTGTGTTTTTTTTTTTTTCCTCCAAATCCATGCAATATCTTCTGCTTCACTTCTCAACCTGACATTGTGAGGGTTAAATTTAAGGATCTTTGAGAATTCTCAGGCATTACTGATATAAAAAAGGGGGCTTGTTTTCGTGATGTGGTTTCTCATTTGCTTGGTTGTTCTTTTTGTTTATTTGGGGGTTTTTGTCCGTTTGGGGCTTTTTTTTGTGTTTGTTAATGTAAGATGTGATTCTTGGCTGTGGCACTAGATGGTGTTTAACCAAGCAGGAGCAGGGAGATAGCCGAATCCCAAGCAGAATTGGTGGGGTTGAATAAACAAGAATGATGGCTCAGGTGTTCCCCAGGTGAATCACTGCATTCTGCACTCCAAAATCTGTTTGAAAAAGTCAGGTTTCAGCACCCCTTTTGTTTCGAAAATCAATAGCACTGACATGGAAGCTGCACTTAAAAAACACAAGAAAAAGGGAAGTTTAGATTCCAAACCATCCCTGTCTTTAGCCCGTACATAATCAGTAATAATAAAGGAATGAATCTAACAATAGACCTTATGGATTCTGAGAAAATGAAAAATATCACGCTCGGTTCCCTTGAGGAGTTTCAATTTACATGAACTCTTAAAGAGGAGGAAGATGTTTCTCAAAATGAATTACACTGTTCTTGTCCAAAAGGTTCCCCTCAATGGGCATGGTATATATGTGAGCATAAAGCCTGCCGTAAACAAAGGGCCAGGAGGAGTGCAATTCCACCAGCACAGCTTCCTGGGGCAGGCTTTTATCTTCTAGGTGAGGTAGAAACGGGATGCTGCGTCTGTATAGCAATGACAGAACATGTGATGCCACCAGGTGAGCAGACTTGGGGAAAACCAAACCAAAATTAGACTACAAAACACCCATAAAGCCTTATCTAGGAAAACCATTGACAAAAATCATACAAGAAGTGTTTAGTTTGGCAAGCCAAAGGTTTTCCCATGTGCTGATTACATTTAATACCCTGTGCAACGGTGTAAACCCCAGAAAACTCTGGTATTTGGGTCAAACTCAAATCAAATTCTGAAGCTTGAATAAACAAAACATGCACATCATTAATAAAAGGTTATAAACAGCTGGATCTCAGTCCTAAAATACATTTATAGTGATAGAAATAGCAGCTCTTTTATCAAAATAAATAGGGAAGTACAAGGATTACCACGTGGGATCATGACCCTCTCTACTGGTGTGTGGGTTTTTCTAGTAGCTGAACTCTTCTGTACCTATGCAAACCAAGTCCCAGCTTCAAAAGACCTTTTGTTTAAGCAATCAATTCCTCTTTTGACATTTTATTATTAATTGTTTGCACATTTATGCATGTTGTTTTGAATTACTTCTATCAAGCCAGCATTTCTTCCCCTACGGCGAGGCCAATCAAGTGATGTATGAAATATATAATGCTCTTTGATTAATATTAAATGTGGAGAACAGATACATTTGGGAGATCTTTTTTTTTCTCATATACTTTGCTGTTTGCAATACTGAGGCTGGGGCTTGTGACAACTCACTGGGGGCACGTGGGATGTCCTTGTTTTCCCAGGCACATTACGCTTGAGAAAGACCTTTTCTCAGTATTGTTTTTTTTGGTTGCATTTCTAATATATTAGATATTTCTTGGGGTTTTTTAATGTCTCATACTTATAATAAGTTTTGTAATTGCTACTTTTAATTTACTTCTAAAAGGCAACAGTTTGCAGGTTATTAACAGGTTATTAAGGCTCCATCCACCATTGCTCTCTTCATCCTGATGGAGCAGAAAAAAGGCTCCTTTATGCTTTGGAAGTCAAGGTTTGCTTTATGTGCAGGATCATATTAGCTGAAATTTTGCCCCAAATAGTAAACAGGCATCTATAACAGCTCTGCTTTATTACATTTTAAATTAATTTAATTTTCTTTGGGGATGACAAATGTTAGGAGGAAAAAGGTATTTTTGTGAATGAAAGATATATTAAGTACATATGAAAAGAAATGCAATGCTTGCACGAGGTTCTGCAGATCTGTTATTTTCTAGCCAGAAATAGCTTTCTCCTGCTTACAAATTGCTTTGAACACAATCAGTGGTATTACCACCAGGTCTTACATATTTCTGTTCAGTCTCTTCTCTTTCACAATTTTTCTTGGCATTTTGTGTCCGACTGTTTGCTCAGCGAGATAAGGAAGGTGCCAAAGCTGTGAGTAAATATTCCAGACTTCCAGGAAACCCTGAAGAATTGTTGGAAAATGACACTATGGGGCATTTGGGAATAGAGCATACTTCTGCCAGGGTCGGAGGTTATCAGAGAGGAAAGAGAGGACACTTGACAGCAATAAGTACTAATGCTTTCAATATGTTTTGACCTTACAGGCAGCGATGTTGGCTGTGGTGAATCAATAGCATCTCTCTGAGGTGGGACTGACCTTGGACATGTTTGTGCAACATTTGGTGTGTTCCCTTGTCCCTAGGCAGGCGGGTGGGTCTGTGCATTGTTGGTTTATGCTTTCATTAAGCTGCATTAGCAATTAAAACCAAACGAAACTGAAGATTGAGGTAAAACGTGGATGTATTGGAAGGATTAGGGGAGAGAAGACACCCCACCCTGTGCTGTGGGGAAGAGCTTAAGGTAAAGACTGAAAGCTGGTGATGCTCCCACCCATCATTTCATCTAACATCCAGTGTTGGGCACCAAATTGGTGGAGCTTTCACTAGGGCTTCATGAGGCGAGTGGTGTTATCTATTACAGCAAATCTTCTCTCATTGTTGTTCGCTTTTACAAGTTATTTGTAAATAAAAGAACTTTCTTTTTTGCCTGTAATAGTTACATATAAATCAGTGCTTAGCTCTTTCCCTTTGCTGTAGACTCCTGCAATTTTCTCTGTGAAGTCTTCGCACTGAATGGCTTCTCCAGAGGCTTAAAATGAATCACAGAACAAAATGGAAACCTGACCTTATGCCATATGTATTTTTTATGACTGGAGCTTATCTTATCAGACACAGTTGCCCACCTGGCACCGGAAAGAAATTCTGGTTGATGTTTCCTAGCAGAAAGAAAGAGATGTTGTTTCTTCAGGGCTTGATGATACCATCAACCTTGTCTATGTGTTTCACCCAAGCATGACCTTGCTTAAGAATAAAGTAATCTCTGAGCTCTGTTTTAAGCATGGCCCAGCAGAAGCCCGATTGCTCGGCAGCACTTGAGCATGGAGGGAAGGGGAGTTGGGGCTGACGGTGCTGCTGCTGCACTTGACTTTGATGGTAATCGAGTCAGGCAGATGTCTCCAACAGCTATGGCTAATGGGCTGCTGTGCTGGGCAGGGACCAGACCTCGGAACTCTTTCTGCTCCACAGCAAATGTACAGGCCTGAGTGCATGGGAAAATCAAACTTGTTCTGCATCTAACATTACTATTAAATCCTGCCCTCCCTAGTAAACCAACACATTGTTGGTGCTTTATGCTGGGAAGTTGGCCTTTTATGTACAAAGTTGGTTCTTTTTTTCCCTATTTTATTTGCTTGAAATGGCAATTTAAATTATTGATAAGATCTTAAACCTGAGCTAATTCACTTCAATTTATCCAATAGACAAAACTATTTATAATTAACAGAGAAGCAGAGGTCACTTCAGTGTATAATAGCTGCCAAGCCAAATGAATAGCAATTAGGCAGTTTTTTATGCTAAGCTAAAAATTATGCAAGCGCTACCTTCTGAGCAGCCTTGAAATGATTAGCAAGAGATTCAGGTGTCAGGCTATGGGGAAGGAGGAAGGTAATCCAGGGAGGGGGTCTCAAAAACTGTGCCCTTGTTTATGTGGTTTGACTAGCTCTGTCGGCACTGGAAACAAATGATCTTTTAAAATAAACCTTATCTTTAAATCATAGTGACAGCAGAAGCTCTTGTAAGAACATGACCATACATGATTGAAAAGGACAAAGGGTGAGGGTGTTGCATAAAAAGAATAGGATTTGAGCCGGTGGCTTGCTTCATCTGTCAGCATTTGCCTCGGCAGTTCCTAAGGCTGTTGGTAGTCTTAGTTCAGGTGGAGACTACTTCTTGACATTAAGACAGGGAGAAAACGTCCCCACCACCTTGCTACAGGTTCCTCTGGGGTTTGCATGCTGTTTGAGGAAGCAGGACACGAAGGAATGGCCTTGCTCTTACTCTGCCTTGGTAACGTGCTTTTGTTTGCACAGCATATTTTATTACTGTGAAACGATGAATGGTTAAAAGAAGAAGAAAAATTAATGTAGGCTACAATGCAGAGTTATAGCACCAGAGCTGAAACAAGTGTAAAAAGTAGCAACAGTTGCATAATAGGATACTAAAAAAAGGCTTCTTACCTTTGCTTGCAGGACATAATACCAGATCACAACACAATATAATGAGATTGCCACATGGCCCCTTGTAAAACTAGAAAGAAAAAGAAATGTATGGGTGCATTAAAACTCCTTTCATTTTCTAATGCCTTTAGAGAGCTATTGGACATAAAGGACTTGCTCTGGCAAAATGCTCTAGTGAGCTATTAGGTTTTTAACTGTTTTATAGGGTTTTTTATTGTTTCCAGGCCTAGTTTTTCAGTACAATGACTTTGTCCTCTCTCCCCCTTCCAGCCTGTCGCACATTTGTCAATCTCTCACAGATAACATTCACTATAAAGATAAGCCCAGGCTCTTGTGAAGCACTGTGTCCTGCTGACATATCTTTCCCTCGGCTTTTTTTAGCGAGTCTCACATGACTTCTTTTATCTGATGATCTTCTGATACAAATTTCTTGTGTCAGCTCCAGATCTCACAGACAACAGGAACAAAACCCTGTCATGCAAGAAGTGGACACTATCACCTCTGGGCCAGGTTTAAGTGGAACCCAGCAGAGGAGAGCAGAGACTCTTTTGGGTCAGAAGATGACCTTTCCTAAGCAGTTAACCATGAGCAAAGCCCTCACTCTTCTTTCTTGTTAATTAATAGCATTTTCTTCTCCCTATTATAAACAGGGGAAGTTCAGGTTAGGTATAAGGAAGGTGGTGAGGCACTGGAACAGGTTGCCCAAAGAAGTGGTAAATGCTCCATCCCTGGCAGTGTTCAAGGCCAGGTTGGACGGGGCTTGGAGCAACCTGGTCTAGTGTGAGGTGTCCCTGCTCATGGCAGGGGGGTTGGAACTGGATGATCTTAAAGTCTTTTCCAACCCTAACTGTTCTATGATTAAGACTGTAAGGCTAAAGTGCAAGTAGTCGGAAAGGAAGGGCTGAATATTGAGAAGCAACTTCGTTCTCTCAGTGAAGCTGATGAAATTTCCTTCTAGAAAAAGACAGCTTTTGCTAAGGACAAATGGATGCAAAAATCACTACATTGCCGTGGGTTGATTAGAATTGGGCCTTTTCAAAGGAAAACAATATTGCTTATTAGTGGACCTGCCGAATTTTGTCCTGACTCAAATCTTTTAAAGTCCATGGAAATGTCAGAGCTGCTACGAGCGTGTGCAGCTGACAATGATAAGTTGTGTGTATCTCTAACCAGGAGTTTTCAAATGATGCATGGGGGAGAGCACTTGAGAGAAAACTTGCAAACTGATATGAGCAAGAAAAATGATCCTGATTAATGCAGCGGAAAAAAAGAGAGTTGCAACTTCCTGGTGTTGATTGTTTTTATGGCAGTGGGAAACATAGGCTTAGCTGGGAATTAGGGATTGATCACAATGTCACCATCACAATGAGCCCTTCAAGGCTTCCCAGGCAGCTTGGGAGTACGCTACCAAAAGCACACTGAGAAATAGATAGGATGCTGACCTGGTAAGTGAATATGTCTTAGTTCATCTCTCTCTCCTATTTCATGTTTAATGGGCTGTGACTGGTCTCCAGAGCAGTGTTCTTGGATCCATGATAAACAAATTCATGTTGCTGTAGAGAGAACAGGACAAGCCTTTCTGGTTTCTTCACTGTCCTTCCATCTATCCATCCTGAAAGCTGGCCTTTGGGAGCTGAGATGAGATTTGCTTCCAGACTGCTGTGGCGGCTTCTGGGGCTGAGGCTGGACTGTCACATCTGTTGGCTTCCAGAAATGTTTCCGTGACTTTTTCCTGGTCATAGTAACACAGTTCACAACATTGTTTTGGCACTAATGGAGACCTCAGCTGAGCATTTCAGTTTAGATCTGTGTTTTGAACTGAAGAGGAGATGAAGAGGAATCTGCTCTTTGCTCCCTAGGTTGAATTTCCTACCTGAGTTACAGGACTTTTAGCAGGTTCATTATGCTGAGATGACAGAATAAGGCTGGACCACACAGTTCCAGAGACAAGACATTTCCAGCTGGCATGATCTGTATATTAAATTAAATTCAATACCACAAATATCTGCCAAGACAGTGTGAAGCACCTCTATCAGACAAGCTTATGCAAGTACTGTGTATGAGTGTACACGCATGTATATGACATAGGTTTTATATATTTATATGTATAATATATCTATGTTGTTCAATTATCCTTGCTATTGTTACATTTTATTTAACTTGGTGTGTTGGCTCTCACTGCCTGCAGTGCAGCAACTGAGCAGCATGTTAGTAAGCATATAGAAGATAGCAAGAAGAAAAATAATTAACAAGAAGGCATGTCAAAGCTATTCGGTTTTCATTTATAACAGCAACAAACCTTGTGGGTAGTGAGCCAGTTTCACATCACATTACCATAAGCAAACATTTACAGGGTAAGTACAAAATCAGCTGGAAAATTGTACTCCTACATTAGAATATAGCCTGCAAGTGTAGCCTGCTCCACACGCAGCAGAATGGATGAGGGGGGAGGGCCAAGGGGACAGGTTTTGGGCACAAAAAAAAGCCCGTTAGGGACAAAACCTGAACAACATGGTCTTAAAATAGGTCTTAGAGTAGAATATTTCAGTTGGAAGGGAGCTTCTGACTGAAAAGTCTTCGTGTGGTTATGAATAGAAAGAATAGGCTTAAATTGAAATAAGAACAAATCCGGCTGGGTAAGTAAGGAAAACCCCTAACCAACCAACAAGAGAATACTAGAAGAGCAAAAGCTGTTGGACATCAGAAGGATTTGCCCAGGAAAGTGGGACTGTCGCTGTGATCAGTTGAAGAACACACTTGCTCTTTTCTCTTCATAGAGAAAAATAATGCTGTCACCCAATCAGGGGCTGGGGTCTTGCTCCTGTTATCACTCCCTTTAGCTAGACAAGGCCACCAAGAGCAACTGAGCAGTGCGACCTGTGAGTGGCAGCAAGGTGCAGTAGGCAGGAGGCATGGGAATTGCCCCGGCTACCTGCTGGTTTGGTCCAGCTGGCGAGGTGATGCTTTGGGACGCAACCTAATGACCGCATACATGCCTGGGAATGGAGCCAGTATTTCTACAACAGCACTTGACACGAGAGGAAATACCAGAGAAAATCCAATGAAACTTTACAAGTGAAATGTCTCTTAATTGTTCAGCAGTCACAACCTCCCCCCATCAAAGCACCGAATAATGAGTTTCACTTCAGCCCTGTTTGGCCTTGTATTTCTGAGGTACAAACCTGAGCTTTCAAGCATGAGTAACAAAATTACCAGTGTTGTCTAGATCTGTGCAAAAGGACATGCTTTTGCTGCACAGAGCAGCTCCTAAATAGAGGAACTTACCCCAGTTTTGGGCAATTTTTCTCTGTGATGACAATTTAGCAGAAGAGAAAATGGTCTAAGCAACTTTGAGAACAGGCATGAACATGTTAATTCTAACAGTGTTTCTGCACTAAATCACGTAAGTTTACCCAGAATGTAAAGCCTAGTGCTCAAGTGCTGCTGGGTGATCAGCTTCCAGAAACAACCAAAGATGACTTTTTAATTTATGTTTGATGTTTCTTGCTAATTTAAATGTCACTGCTCATATCTATGTCTCTGTTACCTCAAGGGTAGGCTACTCAAGTGTGAACTATAATAGTGCTGTATCTCAAACACACTTGAAAAGGTGCTTCAATGCAGAATGCCTCTGTTTACATTTAAAATGATATATTATTATTTATTATTTATATTGCAGTAATATCCAGCAGCTCCAGACGTCTGTTAGGAAGCCTTTACGGTCAGTGCAAACCAGACCATAAATTAATGCCCCTACCCCGATAGCTTTTGTTTGTAAGTAAATCCAGCCATGAATATATCAGCATGTCTTCACAGAAACCAGATATGTCTGTGTTGCAGTGTTGAGGTTTTAGTTTTTAATCATGCATCTGCCAATGGACTGAGATTTTACTGCACAAAAGGCTTAAACTTCCTTCTTCTACAGCTAAAGTCATTTCAGGCATTCAGGCTTGAGGCTACTCAGGTAAATGAGACAAAGTAGTCGAAAGAGTATTTATAGCTTGGCTTTGAAATTGTACTTATTTGGTGCAAATAATAACAATTTGATAATAGGTAACTCATCCTGCAGATGTACTATGAGGCTTTTGGGACATGACTGGTGGAGGAGTGTTATTTGGGTATTGTCTCTCTCTCTCCCTCCCTCTTTGTTTCCTGGAGCTGAAAGCTTAGAAGTCTACACCCCATGGAAACCTTTTAGATCTATTTACCCAGAGATGTTTTTTTCCCCTGCAGATGTGTACAGGCTGATTGGCTTTGACAGACAGTGCAGCCTCTGCCTCGTCTGATGAGAAAGGCCCTGTGCTAATAAGCTAATATTCTCAGTTGCACTCATAAATGATGCAGTGATCCTAACAGGCTTTTCAGCTACTACCAAAAGTCCCTGATCCATATGTTTAAGTGCACTCATAAATGCTGCAGGAACAGGGAAGGTTTGCTGCTTGTGTCAGGGAGCAGGTAGGGTTTCTTAATGTGTTGTTGCCCTTTTCCATTCTTCTATACATCTTTTGTTAGATGAGCTGTGTTTAGCTTCTGTCCTGTGTCATGGAAGAAAAAGGCAGTAGTACTGAGTGTGGAAAGATGTTGTATCTGTTTTGTCTCAAATGAGATAGCAATCTGATGTCGTGCTGGCACTACCTCTTGGTATCTGGTGGTTGGAAGGCAAGTTCTTTAATGTCAATGCTCATATGTGAGAGAATGTGGCACCCCAATTCAGGCTGTGGTGTTGCGAGATGTGAGTTGGGTTGAAGTCTTGGAGACTTTGGGCTGGAGCTCAAGACTGACTCCTGTTTTTGGAAACCTGTATATAGCTCTAAAATATGTCGTAGACCATATGTTTGACAGGCTTCCTTTGTATGGAGAACCCGAAATTGTCGTCCCTTCTTGTTAAACTTGCTAAGTGCTTGGTGGCATGATTAGGCTGGCTGCTGGACCAGATGACCAGCCCAGATGTTCATCCTACCTCAAGTCAAGGCTTGTGTGTCCAGCTTCACAGTTGTCAATAGGAGATAGCTATGCAGAAGATAGAGGAGAGAAAGAGACTTTTTTAATCCACTAACTGTACTGGAAATATGGAGGGAGAATGGTGTCCTCACATGTATGTTCAACTTCTATATCCAATGATTCACACCCACACCCATGCTACCATTACAGTCATACAAATATAAGTACAAAATCTGCTTTTCCTCACTTTTTGCTTCCAAAATTATCTCACCCTTTTCTACGTTGGAAAAAAAAACAACCCACAACCAACCCAAAAACCCCACGTGCTAAACTGGAGCCTTTATTTTTGTGTGTTCTGTTGATAAAAAGTTCTATTTTTCAGGCTAAATTGTTGCTTTGTTACATTACTCCAAGAGCAGATCAAGGCACGGTTTGTTCCTCTGTTCCCTTTCTACTGCTTGAGCAAATGCCTGTGTTTAAAAGCGTTTGCCTGAATTGAACCCGGTAAATTCACTTGCAGTATTTAAGAAGAGCTGTCAGCGGTGCTGTGTTCCTTGTATTTAATCCTATAAGTATCATATATGTTCTGAAGTGCAGAACTCAATGCGAGATGTCTTTGTGTGCCTGTGGGTGTGCATCTGCCTATTCATCTTCTGGTTTTCTGGCTGCTCTTCAATAGCCTGGACATTAATGTGACCCTGCCTGCAACCAAAATCCTTTTGTCACACTGTGCTCATCAGAATTGGGTTCGATGCAGGGGCTCTGAGTGTCTGCATTATGCTTTGCGCTGGATGAGCTGCTAAAAGATAGACCCAGCTGGGGCTGATGGTGATAGAGCCTAGAGGTTCCCTCACAGACTACAGTGCTCTCCACAGTAGCCCCACTTCCACCACACCATCCTGTAAAGGAAGTGTGCAGGGAAGAAGTAGTGGGAACTTACAATATGATGGATTTGGCTGATTTATGTGGGTTTTGGATGACTGGAGTTGAGGATTTAGTGAAATAAAAGCCCTGCAGCCGGTGTTCCTTCACCAGCACCAGTGCTGAGCCCTCTCCAAGGGCGACAAAATGCTCTTTGGGGAGAACAGAAGTCAGAGCTATGAGTGGTAAATCCATGCTAATGTGGAGCCGTATCAATGAGAGTCACAGTGAAAAGACTCTAAAATCTCTCTTCTCCCCTTCTTCCTCTTCCATCCCTCCATATTTTCACTTATCTAAAAAATCTTGGAAATGGGAATATGGCTTTACTCGTGATTGTTATTAGGAATTATGTGGTAGGGAAGCAGCTTTGTGGGTAATGTCAGAACACTTAGACATAATACCAAGTTGAGCCTAATTATTCCTGATGTAATAGCTTCTGGATTTCTTAGCCAGCAGTCCTTGAACTCACAGAAGTGCTTTCCTACACCTGCGTTTCTAGGTTTCTTGGAGAAAATAACCTTTAACCAAATGACATTAATAACTGCATTTAAATTAAAAGGAATAATAAGAAAGATGAAATCTCTAGCTAATATTTTACTTCAGAAAGGCAAACCTGAGGAGGTAATCTGTTGGAGTGAGTAGCTTATGAGAGGGGCTTTGAGCATCTCTGTGCCAGAGACATAAAACCTGCCTGCCACTGGCATCCCTCCCCTGCATGAAAAACAACTGTGCATTAGGCCTGCAGATGTGCTTATCTTTTCTATGGATATGTAGGAAACTCGAAAGGGAAGAAAAAGTGAGACTGATTATGGGCTGGGAGACTTGCAGTGAGGATTGGGTGAAAACTCATCAGCTAGAAACGTGCAATGAGGAGAAAGATTCTGGCATGGTGTTTGATCACAGGGTGATGAAGAACCACAAGTATGGCTGTGTAAAACCCAAATGTACTGTTAAGATTCAACAGCCGAAGTATTTCCTCCATTTATAGAGAGGCACGAATGTCTTTGTGGGAACTGTCAGTAAGGGTACTGGATACAGCACTGATCTCTCAGTCAGAATAGATGGATTCAAGCTGAAAAAGATGTAGAACAAAGTGTAGAGAGTTTGATAATTATGTCAGAGAAAGTATTTTACAGGATGCAACTAAAACCACCAAACCCATAGCTTATTTGGCCCAGAAAAAATGAAACCTTTGAAGGGTGCTCTATATAGAGAGAGTAAGAGTAAGGGAAGAGTTTCTTAACCTAAAAGATGATACTGCTGTGACAGCAGTTGAGTATAGATGAGACATAAATTAATGGGAGCTGGGAGCAGCATGGGTCCATGAAGCGCTGACAGAAGCTGGCACAGTAAAAGAGAAAAGTCATTTAAGCTGATGTTTGACCCCAGTGATGTGGTTAATCTGCTTCTTGGGAGGCAAAGTGACCCAGAGAGTCCTTCCAGTATCATGTTTCAGACCTTTCTTTCTCTTACACATGATCAAGTAATAGGTACTTTTTATTTGAATAACTTTGTCACTGTTTGCAAAGTAATTCAATTCAGGTGTCTATTCAATAGCCACAAAAATATTCAGGAACCCTGATTGTTTTGTGGATTTCAGTGCCATAATCAGTCAAGTAAGATGTGCTACGTCTGGGTGACTAGACAGTAAAACACTAGTTCTTTGCTCCATATAAAGTGACAGAGATTTTAATTGCACGCTTGAAAGGTCTGGGGTTGTTTCTGAATGAATGAATGAATCTGTTAGTGCTATTGTCTTTGACTATAAATGCTCTTGCATAAAGATGAGGCAAAGCTGGTACATCCACGTGCATGAAGCGCTCCCACTCCTATGTTGTTCAAACTTCAGTTTGAACAACACTGTTTTAGTCAATGGTCAACACTGCATTGAAATCCTGATCTCAAAAAATGAACTGGAAAACTGATGTAAAGTAACACTGACCCTTTCAAAATTTAAATGGATTTAGGATTATTAGAGACATTTCCTTCACCTTCGTCACATCTTGTTCCCTGGCTGCTGAGAGTGTCTTGTATGGGTTTAATGTGAAGCCTTATTTATGCTGATAGTTTTATTATACTAGTGGGGTTGGTCAGTTTAAGGAATCAAAGCTATTTTTTCTCCCCAAAAATAAGGACTATGTTTTATTTGGCTATATCTAGCATGATATCTTTGCAAAAGGCAATCCTTAATGCTCAAAATTACTAGTGGAGAAAACTGCTGGGAAGAGTTTTGTACCAAAAGCAGTATAGTATGCTTTATTACTGACAAAATATTATGATGCCTGCTGGATGCATTGTTCTGAATCTTGCTTTAGCATCCAGAATCTTTTAAGAGATTCTTCTGCAGGTACAAAACACTGTGATACATGGAAATCCTAAGCACTGGCTGTAGGATTTTGTGGGTGTGTTGGAAAGCTTTGCCAAAATAGCTGGAATAAACAAGAATTTATCTTTGCTGCTAAAAAATGTACATTTTTCTTCTTATAAATGTTTAATATAAAATAATATGTATGAATGATGCTAATACAAAAATCACCCTGAGGGCCGGATGCATTACTTGCAGTGCCTTGACTAATGCAAGTTTATTTGTGGTAAAACTGAAGTGTTTTGCTCTTGCTGGAGCCTGCACTGACTATTTTTAAGCTAAAAAGACACATCGTTTTTGCTCAGACATGACAAGCTCCTGCTGTAGCCACAGTTAACGTCAACCAAAGAGTGCTTTGGGCACTGTTGTTATTTATAGCAGTTCTCTTCCAGGGTAACTGGATCTTCAGTGGGGTTTTTATTGCCGCAAAATATGATGCTCATAATGTTGTGCTTGACCAGAACAGTTACCTAGCCAGGATTTAAGTGTCTCAGATAAGGGTCTGCAGACTGCGTGAAATTACCCCGAGTCGTGGGTTTGCAGAAAGGGTGATCTTGGATAATAAAGAAATGGGCAAAATGACGTCGGCAAAGGTCGGTCCCCACCGTCCTGCATCAGAGCTGGATTCCTGCTGCTGAATCCAAATGTTTTCCTCCTCTTTGTACCAGAATCTGTAACACACATAAACCCATCTCTATATGTTAGCAGAAAGCTCAGCAGGTGACTATTGTAGACCATAGGTAGAGTGGAGAAAAATGGTAAAAAGAAGGCATTTAAGGACATATAATTATTTGTGTGGAAACCCCTGCAGTTAAGAACAATGGATGAGAGATGGGAGGAGGGAGAGATTTCCATTTAATAATGTTCTGTCTGAGTCAAAGGGACAGACAAAAACTTGGGGTCAGTCCTGGACCTCTCTGAGTACTTGTCTGCATATTTAAGAGCCTTAAATACGTAGATCCTAAGTTCTGCTCCCACTACTGCAGGTTTGTGTTTTTTCTGCTCTCATTTCTTCCTTACTGAGTATATATCCTGAGCAATAGCAAGCCTGAAGTTACATCTTTCATTCCTAACTGCACAAAATCTATAAGACTAAATGGCTGAAATACAGCATTATGGAATAAAAGCTTCCTCCTCCCTCATTTTCTTTCTACATGACACAAGCTAATGACATCTCCTCAGAGTTATTACATGGAAAGATATAATCTATGAAAGAAATCCTGAGCATCACTTCCTTCTTCTGTGACACAGGGAAGTGATAACTCCATGGCACAAAATCGGTGTAACCGGGCATGGATTCAGATTCCGGATGTGTGATGATGTCTTAATGTAATAGGAGAAACTAATTCTTGCAAAAGAAAGCAGCATGCTATTTGTCAAGGATGTCAATAAATTTCTGCCTGTGTTTCCGTTTGCGAGCGGAAAGCAGACAACAAGAGAACTAACAAATGATTCCTCTCCTTCGGTGCCTCAAACATCGCTATAATGATAGGTAAACAGTGGCAACTTCTATAACCATCACGAAACGAAGAATTTACTGTCATGTTTCTCATGGGCTCTAATTTAAAACTGTGTTCTTGGAGAAACTCAGGTCAAGAGTAAAGAAGAAGTTGACAGAGATGTGGTTTGACAGCTGGAATATCACAGAGCATACCAGGTTAAACTCTGAAAGGCTTTATGGAAAAGGACTTCTTACGGGAAATGTGCTTGAATCCCAACTAACTGGAAATAAATGGCAAAGCTTTTCTGTTTCTTTGTATATAATTTCCCTTATGTATTCCTGCTGTAAGTGCAGACAAGTTTGCCAGAAATGTTTTCATGATCTGCTACCTTCTTGGAGCAGTCCTGGGACCATGAGTCTTGCCTTTCCTTAGGAAAAGGTCCAAGGTTTTGCACTAGGGTCAGGAGTGGATATGGCTACAGCTCTTTGAAGAGAATGCAATCTGAAGGCAGAGCATACCTTGGTCTGTTAGTGTCCATTCTTCACAAGGATTTCTTGCATCTCGCTAATTCATAGATCCTGCACCTAACACGATTTAAGAAGTAATCTTTCTGACCAGTCAGGATGTGCCTTTGGTCACTCAGCAATGTGTATTTATTTAATCCATCTTCTGGACTTCAGCAATTCTCTACCAAAGTCTAAGAAAATGCAGTAAATGCCTAAATGAAGCAAATTTTACATCTTTGCTTTAGGTTTCTATGCACTGTGTAATATTCTTTCCACACTTACTCTTGGACTAAATTTGGCACAAACATTTGTCAGAAGCCCCACAGCTAAATAGTTTTTCTTCCCCTAACTTCTCTAAAAGGATGGGAAAAGAACAAACCCTTTAGTTTTAGTCAATATTCCAAACTTCAGAGAAGCAAAGAGAATATCCTTAAGTTCTCAATTCCTTGTAATTTGTTTTAAACTCCTGCAAAGGTCACTTAAGTGAAGGGTGAGGGGTACCTGCAGTAAAATGTCTCTCTTCTTTACAGCAAAAGCAGGAACCCACAGTTAAGGATATTTTTGTGGCTTTTGCTAACAGAATTGGGTTTTAAACTGCTTTTATATTCTGGATTTTCTTTTCCTTATTGCTAAAGGTAACAGACCACCTTAGCAACATTAAAGAAAAGCCCCATACTGTCTTTGAATTAAATGCTCCTCTGGCTTTAAAAGGTTCAAGGCTTTGAAATAATGAATGGTGAGGCTTCCTATATTTGAGGGCTTTCTTTTTTGAAGCATCACTTTTGTTTTATCATCCAAAACATCCTTTGGGATCCTGAAAACGCTTTTACAAAGCATGAATCCAGAAGTCACCTGTTTATGGCAAAACTGTTCTCCAGAGGAGGGGAGTAAGTGAAACAGAAGTAATTCACCTCAAATAAAGATAAAAATAGATGTAAATATTATCGAGCGTTAATAAAAGATTAGATGTCAGGCTGGAGAGGAAGAGGAAGAGGATGGGGGTTGTTAAAGAGCAGGATCTCATCCTTGGGGGGTGATCTTCCTTTTAGTGATATTCGTCATTTTAGGGGCAAGCAGAGTGAGCTGTGCAGGATGAGCTCTCCCTACATCCCATCAGCAGAGGTCCTGGACAAGGTGACATTAAAGATCATGAATGTTAGAGACGGGAACTTGCTGGTGGTCATCAAGCCAAATACAGGATAAAACCTCAGACAAAGGTGACAGGGATCACCTGGTCATTACAGCATAAACCTTTACCAAACATTTTAACAGTAGTGCAAAAGACAAACAATGTCATGGCAGGCAGAAAAAAAGGTCAGGACAGAAGTATAAAATAATTGGGAACTGAGAGAGCTGCTTTAAAAACTTCACAGTTTTCATTCTTTTAAGAGAAGCTGTATAAATGTGGTGCCAGACCTCATCTCTTCCATGAATAAGATGTCATTGAGAAATATTTTGGCTTTTCCTAGTGTGGCACATTTGCTTAGAAATATCAGAAGTTTTCATGGGTTATAATCAACAAATTCAGGAACTCATGTATGCTACTAAATTTCCCCACACTGGCCATATTGTGTTTTCTCTAAACAAACCTGTGCACAAGAGCTGTCGTAAGCTGGTAAAGCTAAAAGCAATGTGTCCACAGGAAAGTACAATTTTGCTGTCTTTATTCTTGCAATTTAAATGGAGTAACAAAGGCTGCTCCGCATGACCCAAATTTTCTCTTGCTGAAGTGGGATGACAGGAGATGGTTCTTCTCTATGACAAAAATAGCTCAAGGCGGGCCAGGGAGAGATGCTCTCAGCCATTAATGGAGCTTCATTGCAGCTTGTCAGGTCTTTGCTTTCACTTTAGGCTTTGGCATGCACAGCTTAAAAATAGTCCATTTGGTCTGCATTGGCGGAGGAACATCCAAACCCAGGGATGGAGATACCCCTGACCTCGCCGTCTCCTGGAGAAAGACCCTTCTCAGGTCACCAGGAGTCCTTTGTTATTACATCCTCTGTACGCTCTCGCCTTACATCTCACTGTGTATAAAGTGTATTTTTCACACAAAGAAACCCATGTTGTAAAATAAAAATATGTTTTTCCAGAAAGACATTTCTGGCAACCTGACAAAGGTCATCTGCACATGTCAGCTATTCTTTTAAAACCTCAAATTCTCCAGTACAGTAATGGTACTGAAATATGTTTTCATGCTTTAGAAACTTGTTTATTGGGTCTTTCAGTTTGGCTGATACAGAACGAAGAAGATTATCTTGAGATTGGTCTAAAGTCTTAGATGAAGTCTCCTTGGATACACAGGTTTGTTAATGTGGTAAGTTTGGGAATCAGGTTGCCCAGAGAAGCTGTGCCTGCCCTATCCCTGGCAGCACCTCACCACCCTCACAGGGAAGAACTTCTTAATCTAAATCTGTCCTCTGTCAGTTTAGAGCCATTCTCCCTTGTGCTGTCACTAGCTGCCTTTGTCAAAGCCCTTCTCCAGGTTTCTTGTCAGCCCGTTTAGGTATTTGAGGACTGGAAATCAGTAGGGTGTTTAACAGCTCTTCCCCAAAAAAATTCTTTGTAAATTAACTTAATTAGCAAATGACCCACCATTAAATTACAATGCTATTTTCCATCCAAAGAATTCCACTGACAGGTCTCAAGGTACCAGAATGTTTTTATCTACAAATCAATAGCAGAGCTCCCCAACACTTGTACTATCAGATGATCAAAGCTGCGACAGCACAGCAATCAGTCACAGCCACCAAGAGCACAATACTGCCTTTTAATGACATATGCATGTTATCTGGGATTTGCAGGACCTGATCAATTGAACGAGACACTAGCTGACAATCAATAGTTTTCTATCATTATAGCAACCCCATTCATAGTGCTGGAGGAAGAGGTTTGTCAGCATTTTCATTTCATGCATTTTTCTGGGGGTTTATCCACTCAGATGTCTGAACTCGAACTCGATTTACCAGATGTGTGCTTGGGAGCAGGCTTTGCTCATGTCCCAAACAGCTCAGTGCTTTTTTATGACTATACTCATACAGTATATGAGTATATACTCATACTCAGTACGAGTAGCCAGGGCAAGGTGGCCCATATTCCACAATACCTAAATTGCTACTCCGTCTCCCATGTCCATAGGTGTGCTTAGATCACCATTGGAGTACAGAGTTTAAAACTTTGAATTTTGGCATTTGTTTTCTGAATAGTCCTGTGCAAGTAGAGCATGACATGAAAGTCTTCTCAGCCAGTGTTTTTCAGAAATAGAAGCCAAAATCAGTCTCCTAAATCTGTAGCCAAGCTCTTAAGTAGGAGACCTGATTTTCTCAATGCTAAGGCCCAGCTAGCTCCTATTAATTGATACTCAGCAGTCTTGAAATCAACTTACTTATGAGCTGAATTACTGGCTTAAGAGCTTAAGGTCAGGTTTCTCTTTCTAACACCCCATTCTTTGTCATGCCCATATTATTAAATCTAGTGTTCCAGTCGTGCTGAGTGTCTGGTTGAGAGACTCACCCCATTTGCAGCAAACATTTGCAGCTTTACCCTTGGGTTAGCAGCATTGAGGTTGCTTCCTCATGGACGCTGGGCTGAGCAAGGGGCTGTTATTTCATGTCCCTGCCCTTAATAGCCTTTAAGTAAGGGCTGGAGCAAGCCTTCAGTGGTGACGGCGGCTCTGCCAGGACTAGTTTCTCCATCAAATTTAGGGCGACGTGACTGGATTCAATAAAGAGGAGGTAAAACACTCTTGTGCTCTGGAACTACTTTTTGTGCCTTTGTTTGCTGTTGGCTTGTTACTTGAGGTCTTTTAACATGACCACTGGCCCAGAGTAACCCAACACTTTCATCTGGGAGAGGAGGAGTGCTTGGGACTTGCTGTCTGGCACAGGCTCAGGAGGGTGATTCTTGGGCCGGCCAGCCCCTGAAGGGCAGGATGGGACCCATACATTACCTTCGGCTCCAAAGTGGCTTTCTCTGCTCAGCACACAAACCATCACCTCTGTTTGATAGGAGCTAAAGTTCATGGTCTGCTTATAAGACCAATGGAAAAAATGGTTCTTATTACATAGGGTCGTATACTTGTCCTTGCCTGTTCATAAAAATAATGGAGGTTTCGGATCTGATTCCCACCTTTGGCTGGAAGTTAAAGTGCTGGCTGTGTGGAAAGCTCTGTGCCCTGCTTTCATTCATTACTTTGTTGTGTAAATAATTCAATTTAATATTTTCTTGTGATCTCTTGCCTTTGCTGCACTTTGCTTATCCTCACAGCCATCAGTTGAATCACATATTACAGCTGGATTTGGGTTGCTGGCTGGATATTATTTTGGGGCGCCCAGACAGGAGCATATCTCTTCATAAATTCTTTATCATATTTGTGAAGAAATATAGTATCTCATTTGAACGTAATTAACTCGGTCGCTACACAATTAGTTTATAGGATTTATTAATGCAACTATTAAAGCCAGCTAACAAGCTCTGGCAATCCCTATGTGGATTTTAAACCACAATACAGACAGGCATGATAATAAAAGGGGAACTTTTTAATATTCTCCTGCGGGTGGAATCCTGGCTCCGCTCCGTGTTTTACACTGTCTTCAAATTAAAGTGCCTGCCAGCAGTTCAAACCCTGAGGTCCTCACTCAGTTTTTAGTTTGGCTGCTTTAGGCAAATTCTTATTACCTTTTGTTGTGTTTTTTTGGGGGAATATTTTCTTCATTTATAAGGGTGAAATTGGAGACAAGTATTTCTCATAGGACTTTGCCCTTGTTTAAGCTGACATGATTATGGGAATTATGTTGCATGGAAAGATGATTATTTGTGGAGCTGGGTTTGGCCTTGGCTGTTGCTTTAGCAAAAGTCAGTATACCTTGAAAGGAAAATTAAGGACTGCACTAATTTAATGAGAATAGACTTGGAGCGTGGAAATGTTTATGGATTTCAGTGCTATGTTTGAAAGATGCGTTCTTGTTCTATGTTTAAGTATTCATATCCGTTTACATATAGGCTAGATTAAAAACAGAAGAAAAGCCTAAAGCCAAAGCTCCTACTTACCCCATTTTTTATTTACGAGGAAATTAGAAAATGCTAGCCTTTTTATCTTCAAGATTCCTACTGGAGGTAAAATGGCAAAGATCAGGTTTTCATTGCAAGGTTATTAGATTTGGCTTTATGTGGATTCAGTTTATAAGAATTAAAGGAAATCGTAACCGTGCACCTTGCCTTGCCCCTGTGGCTCTCACGGCAGGGAAAGACATGTAATCTTTTCCCCAGAACAAACAATTATGCCCTTAAACAAAATATAGATTGATGTAGTCACAGGTAAGTGCCATAAAGACTGTGGGGGAACAGTGACCCTGGCCCCATGGCATTGTCCCCCGTGGCTGCATGGGGATGCCTCATTTCAGCAAAACACCACCATGCAGCGCTCCAACCCATGACTGGAGGAGAGGAAACCTGATTATTGTAATGAAATCATGGGGTGTGTAATGTCTTTTAAACCACAACACCTTGGCAAGCCATAATTCTGTGCCTCAGTTTGTCTATACATTGAAAATAACATAGATTTGCATTAAAAGGTTGAGATGATGCTGATATGCTGCTGTGAAATTATTAAATGAGGAATGGTGCATGCAGAAAGCATGGTGGATGTTGTTTGTTACCAAATGTGGAAAGAATTGATGGACATATCTGATTATCCACTAAAAAAATCCCAGGTTTCCTGCTGGCCAAGCAAAGGCCATGCTTTTCTCATGAGTCTGGCCACTCTGAGCTCTCTGTTTCATGCTGATTAGGCTGCTTTTCTTGCATTGGACCTGCTCTTCTGTTGGACTCAAGGGAGAAGTTGTCCCTGGAGCCCATGGATGTCTCCGATGGGCCTGGGTTTTTCCATGAGAGCAGAGGATATCTGTAGGGATTATTGAGTTTATGGAGCTCTGTGCCTTCTGTGAGGTCAGGAGCTGTGATTTCCCTGATTTAGGCACGTGTTTGCTCTCTTTCAAAGCCTGTTATGCAGATTTGTCATGTGAGAACGGGTGCTCCCAGCTGCGTTGGAGGTGCTTTGCCATATGTCACAAAATGAGATTTCTGACATCACTCCAGGTGAAACATCAAATTGATTTAAATTTTCTGTTGAGAGATGGAAGTTATTTTCAGAATAATACTTTTTTTTCTGTTTTCTCTTTACTGGATTGTTATTTTCACAAAAGGATATAGGAGAAACTGACTGGAAACATAAGTGTGCTCTTTGAATGGAAAGGCAAAGGATTTATATTACATAAATGAACATACATTGAAGAAATGTCTGAAGTTATAAGCATTAAAAACAAATATCAGTAATCCAAGTTTCATAAGCCCAGGTCATTCCATGTAGTTTAGAGCTTCAGGTTTGGGTATGAAGGCTGAAATTCTGGCTGTGCTGAAGTTAAAGGCAGCTTTACCTTTACCTTCAGTGTGGTGAGAATTTCACCCTGAGGGAAGCTCCTGCAAGAGCATGGGATGATTTTGCATGGCAAATTCAGATTTTCCTCTCATTAGAGGATTCAGTTTGGAGCAGAGTAATAAATGGGAATCCCAGCTATTTGTATACCTGAAAAGTGGTGAGAATGATTTCCCTTCTCCCTCTCCTGCCACCTGGAAGGGAAGTCTCAGCTGCACGAGGAGCAGACAGAAAAATCATACAGTAAATGCTTACTGTACTTGGAAATACTTATGTAAAGCAGCAATCATATAGATGTGACAAAACATCTGATATAAACACAGTACCTGAGAGTCTGGTTCTTAATAGATAATACAATTAAAATATGTATAATTATATTTTATTTTTCTAAAGCACGTCAAACTTTCAGCTTTGATTCAATAACAGTGGTAGGACAAGGGGTGATGGGTTTAAACTTAAACAGGGGAAGTTCAGGTTAGATATAAGGAAGAAGTTCTTTACTGTGAGGCGTTGGCACAGGTTGCCCAGAGAGATGGTAAGTGCTGCATCCCTGGCAGTGTTCAAGGCCAGATTGGACAGAATCTTGGGTGACATGGTTTAGTGTGTGGTGTCCCTGCCCATGGCAGGGGGGTAGGAACTAGATGATCTTAAGGTCCTTTCCAACCCTAACTATTCTGTGATTCTATGAACAGTGCCATTAAAAGCTGGTGGTACTGCTTCTTTCTTTTCTTCTTATACTGAATAATAATATTTGCTCTTTGACAGAGACTTGTATTTTATACCAGTCGTTGCTCTCTGAAAAAATATTTTGCTTGGAAGTGAGTTAAGCATAAATAGACTGCCTTAATTCCAAAGGAAACTGTCCATCTGGAGTTGTAATGCTTTTTAATTTACTCATTCTTATGTTGTCCTTTCATTAACTCAGAGGATCTTCCTTGAGAATCTTATTCTGGTTTGAAAGGTTTTTAAGAGAGAAGTTGTAATAACTCCTGTTCATGGAAGGTGCTTTTTGACTCTCCATCATTTAGAAAGGGGATAAAAGGTTGTATGGAGAATGTAATTGGTTTTGCCCCAGCATGGGCTACCCAGGATAAGGCAAACATGTTCCCTGCTGCCTCTGGAACTGTGGCCTCCCATTTTCAGTCAAGTTTATCATGACTGTGACCCCCAAGACATCTGCGTGTGGCTCAGTGAAGGACATAAACCAGGAGACAAGCCTCAGAGGGGTTGGGAACAACTTGGTGTTGTTTCACACCAAGCTGCTTAGGTGTGAAATTAATTTCTGGAGTAATTTGGATGGAGATAAACCCTTTGAGGACCTGCCCATCTGGGAGGTGTGGGACTCTTCCACAAGTGAAAAGGTGTAAAAAGAAAGGTAATATAAATAAGGTGGCAAATATCTGGAGAGTTTCCCAACTTCCGGAGCAAGGGCTGTTTTCAGAGTGGTCTTCAGGCTTTGCACCACAGACCTGGCTTACTGGGGAGTGCCTGGGACTAGGCTAATCTTCCTTTTAACTCAATGATCAGTAACAAGTGACTTGCCCAAAATGTAAGTCAAGACACAAATTCACCATATAGCATTTTTGCTATATGTTGTACACAGGGACAGGTTTAAAGAGCAGGGTGGCACTTCAGCTCACTGGAAACCCAGCGCTTTGTTGTGGTTTATTATTCTAGTGATGTCTCCTGAAGGATCTGATGATTATTGCAATCTTCCTTCTCGTTTTGTGGGTGATCTTGATAGGATCTGTAATTTAGGAAAGATGATGTTTCTTGGAAGGCAGGAGCAGGTTAATACTGTCAGCATGATCTTCCTGATGGCATCTGGGAGACCTTCCAGCATGTTATGAGCCAGGGCACCTCTGCAAGCTCGTCCTGAACCTCCCCATTGCAGCTGCTTCATTTCCCTTTCCATGGCTGTTTGCTTTTACCTGCCCTGTGCATTTCTAAAACTGCCCATAACAGAAACAAACCTCTAAAGAAAACAGTTGCTTCTCTGGACAGAGAGCTGTCATCACATCCCTTAAACTACGTTTCCACTCAGGGTATGCTGACATGCCCAATCTATCATTATTTTGTCTGGCAAGCACTGAGCTATCTTTTGCAAGTATTGTCTTTGGTCTTAAGTGATCCTATCAAATTTTAAATGATCTGCATCTATTATGGTTTTGGCAGCATCTGTCTGCATTATCTATGGTGAGTCTATTAACCCTCTCTAAATGCAGCTATCTTCTCTCTTAATTTCCTGAGTCAAGCATCAGCACAAAACCCCAGACCTGTATCAAGTTAAAAGCCAGAAAAATCAGTATTTTTTTCCACATTGAATGATATTAGGAGAGATTTGTATTGTATTTGTGCTGACATTTACCTCTACACTTCTGCATCAATGAGCTGTGCTAGTTTGCTTTTTTTCTATATTGAAACAGAAACTGCTGCAGGTACTAATGCATTGAAAAAGCTCTATTCCTTTACTTCTTTCCTGCTTATCTGACTTCTTTTTCAAATGGAAATATTCCTCTGTAAACTCAAAATCCTGTCCTGCAAATAGCATATATTACACCCAAATCAATTTAATATGCACAGGTGAGCAGTTTTGTACACACAGATGAATTAGCTAAGTTGAAGTCCCTTTGGAAAACATCGTGCTCCAAGGTAGAGAGGTTTAAAGGTTAGATTTCCATGTTGTTTTCCCCTGCTACATCTTCAGGAATTGAGAGTCCATCTACATAAACGTATAAACTATCATATTTTTCATCCGTGTGATCAGATGAAGATTATTCAGGCACAAATAAATGGCAGTTCCAGCCACCCCCAGTGGGGATATTGCTGAAAGCTGGGTTCTGCCTGTGAAACAAAATCTCCCAAATTCAGTATTCAAAGTTATATTTCTTTAGCCAGCACCTTATTTTACGTATCTGTTGCTCAGAAAGCAGGTTTTCTACTGTATAGTATGGCACAAGCTTGCAGTTACATCCAGGTAAGACTCACCTGGGAGAAAAAGATGTTATTGACTCCATCTTACAGAGGAAGAACCAAAGCACAGAATGAACTGATGCCTTATCTGAAAATAGAGTGGAAGACTGTAATAGAGCTTATTTAAAAGCAAAACATAAGTCTTCACTGCACATCTGTATTTTCTCCTGCCACTCTTGGGGAGTCAGAGTTGTTTTCTATAGTTTCACCATCCATATTTACAAAGTCATCCTGAAGTACTCAGCTTGGTGCAGTGTAGTTTAACTTTTCTCTCTGGTTTTACACTGAGCATCTCACACAGAGGTCCCTTAACATCTGGGCTTCCAGCTGTAAGGCTTTCACCTCGCTCCCCGTCTCCCATGCTTGCTGCTGAACCTGAATTGTTTTTATGAGGAGATAACGACAGCCATGCCTGTTTGCAGTTAATGTGTTCTGACTACCAAGACACAGACCAAAGGTTTAGGTTACCCACACTGGAAATGCCCATTGGTACCTTTTAAGATATGCAGTAATGTTTGATTTCTTTCTAGTAGCTTTTCTAAGTAGAATTTCTAAGTGGAATTTCTTGCCTAAGTAGCTAGAGCACAAGTGTAGGATTTCCTTTCAGCAAGATATTTAGCATGTAACTCCCCTTTGTGTGTCCTTGTATTGAAAATGTCCTCGATTAGGCACTAGATCAGGGAATATAAACTCATTTTCCTTCCAATCTTCCTCTTTTGCTTTGCCCACATACTTTCTCAGTATTTTAAATTTAAGAACAGATTCCTGGATATTCCTTATTTGTCTTTGATTGAAACAGGGCTGCATCGAATAAAGAATCATATTTTATATTCTGAACATAAGGGAAATCTGTCAGCTCTTGAAAATTAAAACATGAAATTGAAATTAAAATCCAATTTCAGTCTTTAATTAATCTGATAAACTGGAAACAACTGAGTTGATGAAGGGGAACCAGATTGCTGCGTGACATCAAGTTGCACAAATGCTGCGCTCCTGCAGTTCTGTGCCTTTAGGTTGGCCAAAGGAATCCTGTTCCCAACACGACGCAGTGAAACATCGCTGTGCTAATGCAGATGTGAGCGGCTGCTCATTAGAATTTGAGTTTTAAAATCTGCTTAATCCCCTTTGAGTCTTCTTCTGTACAAGTGCAGCCACTTCGCAGGTTTTCCCCTCTGAAGGCAGCTAAAAATATGATTGAGCCTTGCAGGATCAAACCTGGAGATTTGTGAAGCTGTTAAAGCCAGTGCGCAATGGCACTGAGTACATCTAAATCCTTGAAGCAGAAGTTCCTTTGGAACTTTGGAAGCTCGCTGTTTGTTGGGGTAACTCATGCAGCCGTGGACATCCATGCCAGCATGGATGTGTTAGCAAGGTGTTGAGCGTCTCTATGTGTTGATCTAGAGCACTTTATACAGCGTCTGTAAATGCTGAGTGGCTCTTGCATTCCTCCCAGAATCATGGTGGGCGTTACTTTAGTTCACATGCTCTGAGAAGAACATGATTTCCAGGTGGACAATCTGCAGAAGCTTTTGCCACCCATTCTGCACGCGGCTCATGAACGGGGTACTCCAAGGCAAGGAGCTGAAGCAGTAACAGAGACTTTAGTCTTCTCTGCAGTCCAGTGAGGATGTGGCACTAACTCCTTACCATCAGGGCAGCCTTGGGACAAAAAGGATTTCCAATGAGAGGGCCAAAGCCACTGCTGATGTAAGACTGCATTATTCTCTACATTTTGACATCTGCTTACACAGATACTACTGACAAAAACTGAAGACATGGTACAAATTCTTTTCCTCTGCAGTTGGATTTGATGATCTCAGATCTTAGGGATGAAGGGGATTATTGATGCTTCCATAAAGAAAAGGTTCTCTGCTCAGATTTTCACTCCTGCTTTCAAAATAGTTGTTCTTTCTGATGTGTAACATGCAGGTTTCCTGTTGCATGCTGGGTTGCTGACCTGATTCTTGACCTGTCTCTGTGCAAGGGTAGAAATGCACACTCATGCCTTGCATGCGCAGTTATTATTGTTGTATTTTACACTGTGTGTGTGTGGGCACTGATTACTAACCCTTCACTGTTCCACACACTGATAAGTGTTTTGGCCAACCTTCTCCCACTACGTTAATGTGTTCACTACCTCCCCACCAAGATTCATCCTTAAGGATTGAAATTACTTTATCCATCAGCTCTAGGAAGAAATAAGGCAGGATAAGATGGCATTTTGTTGGATTATTATTCAGTATCTTAAGCAATTTGAGCACTTTTCTCAGTTGAATTAGGAAAATGAAAGTGGAAAGGAATTGAATGACTATTTCTGTGGGAAAACACCCAGTCCATTTTCTTTACATTATCTCCTATGAGGTCATGAAAGGATAATGAAATGTGTCCCACGGGATATGTTTGAAGTAATTATGTTCCCAGGTTATTTAATGAGTGGGGTCTCCTTTTACTTACAGCTCTGCTCTTTAGAATGAAATAAATAATTTGCTTTAATAGTTAGTCTCCAATCATTGTATGAATTATGTTTGCCACACGTAATGAGAAAATTGCACTGTGCAATTTTAATGTGTATGTTAGCATATTTATCATTGGGCTGGGTTTATGCTGAAAGAGATGAGTAATCATCTAAAAATGTGTTAAAATGATATTTGATTAGGTTTTCATGGCTTAGTGACTAAAACAAGACTCTAACCCTCCTCTCTCTCTGATAAGTAGAGATGATCTGTAGTGGTTTGAGGGGGATGAGGATGGTGCTGGTATTGTTTAACTATTTTTTATCTGCTCACATTAAGCCTGCATGTTTCAGTATGGCTCAGTACATGATGATAAAACTGGAGGGATAGGGAACGATGCAGAAACACAGGCTTTAGTGATAATGACTAGTGTGGAGAGAAGTTAATGTAGCAACAGGGCAGTGTGGTACTCTGAGCTGGGATCTGGGAATTCATGTCACTTTAGTATAGCTGCATTCATGTCTTTGGGCTGGTGATAATTCTCTGTATGTGACGTGACGGTGATAGGGCAAGTGTCTTCGGGAGCTCTGGCTGTGATGCTGCAGCCAGATGCAGCTGGGTATAAGGCATTTCCCTGGGCTGCCAGGTGAGCTTTAAAGAAATCCATGGTTCCCTTTATTAAACCAATTCTTAGTCTGGACCTCCCTGACATGTGGCAATATGGGCTGCGTTTCCTCTGCGTTGAGGTAGAGGGGTTTAGGTCTCCTGTCCCCCTCCTCCAACAGCTGTTGGGCAGATGTGCTGCAGTCTAACATCCTGGGTAAGTTTGATTTCCAATAGGGAAGAAAGCATTAAGGTTTTATTTCCATGAGAAAGAAATCAGAAGATGCAAATCTAATACAGAATGATCATTTTGCTTTAAAAATCTCCCCTCTCTAGTGCATTTGGATAAATGCAGACCTTGCAGGCACACTAAGAAGGGCTTTATTAGCCTAATGGAAATGGCTTATGATGGCTGAAAAGGTCTGAATCAGTGGCAATCCAATAGGGCATCACAAAAATGTCTTAAGTCCTCAGCAAACTCTGTGGAGAAGCTGATCTGTTTGCTGGGGTGGGGGCTCTGCCCATCCCACCCAATTCTGGCACAAGGATATAATTTCCTGTTCAGCTCTGCATTGCAGTCCACAAGCTGCTATTTCCTATTCGCTGAACAGCTCTTTAACAGTTGTCACAGAGGTTAATAATTGTACCTCTCGGGATCTAAGGCTGGGGGTGTGATTTTTCTGTCTTTATAATAGAGTCTGCTTAAATTCATGGATTTAGCTCTGCATTGGGATCAGCAGAGAGTGTTCCCAAGTGCATAATGAACAAAACCTGTCAATAGAGATCATACCATTTTCAGTTTATGAAAGACAACTATTTCACTTTGGTATGCTTTGTATGACTTTCACCCCTTCTATGCACAATGAACTTAGATATTTTTTCATTTTACTAATTTATTTCTTTTTAAACAAAGCATAAACTTGGTTATTTAAACCATGGACGGTCCGGTGAGAGCCTGTCCCACTCTGAGATAGTGAACATTATGTTAAACCAGCGTGTGTAAACAGGCGTATTTCTCTGTGCTTGCCATGCTTCTGTAGCTGTGGCAAATTGAATGAAGAGAAAGGGGTTGTCATTTTCCAGGCTACACTTTCACTGTTTTCCTCCTACAAATGTTGTTAAATGACCCTGCCAGGGATTTTTCCTCATCTAAGCTGATTTAAGCTCACCTGCTGCAAGCCGAGATCTGATGCACCACAGTGCTCATCACATTGAGCTCATCCCAGGGCTTTGCAGGGAGGGAAGGTCAGGTGGGTGCGAAGGTTTCCCATCACCCAGGGCTCCTCCTGTGCTTGCAAAGCCTCTGTTTACCTGCATTCTTGTTGTATGCACCTGGAGCTGTATGTTTGCCTGTACAGGAAAACAAAAATATATATTCATTTAGTTTTCTCATCCTTAGAACATTACTGATTTATTGCATTTATGAAATGTCTTAGCACTGACTAACTGAGGCTGTTCTGACAGATCGATGTGACAAGCTCTGGGGTATCTGGTGGCATGCCTGGGAATTCATAAGGGCTGGGAAAAGAGATCTAACAGGGACAAGCAGGTCAAAGACACTGTTGGCAAGCTTAGAATAAACTATTAAGACCACAGCTAATTGCTAGGACTAAGAGTAGGGTATTAAGGGCCCTTGGCAATCTCTGCCTGTGAATGTATATTGTGATCAGGCTCCAGAAATGGGCTCCTGGCTTTCATGAACTTATAGAAACAGAGGGGCGATGGAGCAGAATTTCTTTGGGCGTGTTATGAACATGGAAACGTGCCACTGTCCTACTTCATGTGCCTCTGAGCTGTCCAGTAGCCTGGAACAGGAGGAAAATTATTCCTGTGTCTGCCAAAATGGTGGAGGAGCGAAAGGAAAGGGTCATGTACACTAATGTCATGATCTGGCTCATTGAACATTTCTATTCGTGTCTCCTGTAAGGGACTGAGGACACGAACTAAATACATTCTACTGATACAAAAGGTTTCAGCTTGTCTCTGGAAAAGTGACCTTTTGGACCCAGGGGCTTGGCTATGAAAAATTGTTTGTTGGTCCAGCGTTATCTGTATTTTCAGTGCTGCAAAGATGCAGGATGCTATGAATATAAATCTTCACTCCAAAGAAATAAGGAAAAGAAGAGCAGCAAAACAGCAAACCTTCTAGTAAAAAGCAGCTGTCGGTCTTAACATTAGAATGAAGATGTAGAGTGTGTTCCTATATGTTACAACTATCCGAGATTTAGCATTTCTGTTCCGTGGAACACTGACATTTCAAAATTCAATCAAAAATTGGAAATTGCAAATATATTTGAAAACCCCCAAACCAACACTTTCCATGTAACCAAAAGCATCTTAGCGCTCTGATGACAGAAAGTGTGCTTACTGAAATACTTTATTCTGTGCCTGCTTTCAAGCCTTTGTAATAAAATGAGACAGGACCTGGCTGTGAGTGAACCTTAGTTCAAGCAGATACATTTCTCTCTTGAGAAATGTGAACATGCTTTCCTGATGGGTATGTCTGTTGATTTAGCCTTTAATTCTGGGTTTTTGCTTCAGTGGTAGACATCCTGATGGAGATTGTCTGCCATAGATGGTGCACAGTTGTAGAGTCATAAAATCATAGGACGGATTGGGTTGGAAGGGACCTTAAAGCTCATCCAGTTCCAACCCCCTGCCACAGGCAGGGACACCATCCACTAGAGCAGGTTGCTCCAAGCCCCTGTGTCCAACCTGGCCTTGAACACTGCCAGGGATGGGGCAGCCACAGCTTCTCTGGGCACCCTGTGCCAGCACCTCAGCACCCTCACAGGGAAGAGCTGCTGCCTCAGAGCTCATCTCAATCTCCCCTCTGCCAGTTCCTGGCTTGCCTCTCATTCAGGGAAAAAGGGCCTTAGAGGAGACATCTTAGATAGTCCGTGGGAATAGCAGATGTCAGTGGAGCTGGAGAAAGGTTCTGTGCTGTTGAGGTGCCTAAAATCTTTATCAAAGGCAACTTGCAGCACTTTTGTTGTTCATTTTGATTAATGAAATGAACTTTAAAACACAAGTTTAGAAAGTACACATCATATAAATCTAATTTTCTTACCTGTTTCTGCAACAGATATTGATGAATTTCAACTGAGAGGATAGAGATGACAGACAAATTCCTTACTTTGCAATTGCAGGGGCAGGTTTTGGTCAGGGTTACACCTGTGTAACCCCATTAGTGCCTTGCTGATGTCAGTGAGGGTGGGAGTTCACCTGCAGCATCCCTCTCACTGGGACTGAGCTGAATGCCAAGAATAACTGAGCCGTAGTTTTGAATCCCAGGTTGAAGTTTCAGGTTTTTCATAAGGACTTGCCATGAAATTCCTGAAAGACAGGAAATAAGCAATAGTGCACAGCATTATCCTTAGAGCGATGCTTCAGATGTGTGCTACCCTTTTAGAGATGGTATTTTGCATCATCTTTTTCCTCACACTGGAGTCGAAGATTTGTAATCTTCCCCAACTGGGTGAAATCCAACACATAAGAATGTGGTTTTATGAATTTTTATGGATATGTGAAAAAACAGAGTTGAAAGTGGTATTTATTCTTCTGCAAAGCAGCTTTATGTAAGGGAGAAGGAGACATTGTGACCATTAGCAGTGCTGGCATGTCCACACTGCAAACATCAAGAGTTGCCAAGCAACATCCAGAAATGCATTCATACCTTGGCATATGGGCATCAATCCTGCAAAATACTTCATGTGTACTCAAGCAGTTCAATGAAATTCCACCAGTCTATCCATGTAGTGCCAGACATCAACCTGTGTGCAGAAGCAGGGTCTGTCTTCTGGACTAGCAGGGCTTTAGGGAGAGGTGATGGGTATTGCAGCCCATGTCCCCTAAGATGGTGTCCAGCTGTCCCCATGGCACATTTGCCCTCATCCTCCCTAAAACCCTGTTGTCAGTGGATGCTCTTAAGTGGTTCATTGGGTTTTGGTGTCCTCAGCTTGAGGGTAAAACAAGGGGTGCAACAAGTAGAGGAAACCCAATTACATTTCAGTGGTAGGTTCAGAGGTTCCCAACATAATGTGTTTGTGTTCTGTGATCTCTGCCTGAAAATTACTGACTAAATGTCAGTCTTTATCACCCTCTGCAGATCTTTGCAAATGCATAAATGTTACTGTTTAATATGTTGCTTATTCTGAACTCATTATAAGTTTCTATTTTTAAGGCTATTGAAATCAAACTAGATTAGCTAAAATTTAGACTACTGAAAAGTAGAACGTTTTATTATCAGTTATTACTGTGGCACTGAGCTTTTAAGATTCAATTATTGTTTTACTTTGCTGCTGACAGCTCCTACACCCATCACCCATTCTGATTTAACTTCTCACTGGTCCCTTTTGGTTTTCCTTGTCTGCCATGTATTTTTTCCATAAACACTGAGAAGAGGAGCTTTCTTTCAGCAGATAGACAATAAGTGGAAGGAAACCCTTGGGAATCTATCAAGTTAAACCCACAGAAATCTAAGTGGAAATCTTAGTGAATTATGATCATTTTGAGTACATTTGGAAGGGTAGGCATTGACACGTTAATGATTTGTTAATTGATGAAAAGAATATAGGTTGGAAGGGACTTCTAAGAAAACCCTAGGCTTGATTTACTACATTCTCTACCTAGCTCTTGGTCAAATCTTGTATACTAGCTATGAACCCAAAACTCCTGGTAGAGCTAATAACACGTCTGTCTGCATCAAGCACAGGATTGTGCCTTTAGCACAATAGACGCACACTTGAATGTTATTACTGACTTGCATTGGGGGTCCTTGACCTTCCCTGAAGCTCTGCACTGTGAAGGAAGAGCAGCTAGGCATAATTTAAAACAACTGAAAGAGGGGAAATTAATACTATAATACAGAATAGAATCTATTCCATGTTCTGCCTACTTTGTTTGGCAATAATCAGGGTTACAGAAAGTTTTATACCAGCTATTCCAGTAACCACATTTTTTTCATAAATAAGGAACAAAGACATCAAGGACCAGAGGGTATTCAAATCTACTTGACCTCATCCCTTACCCATGCCAGGATTCACGTTGGGATGCAGCAAGTACAAGCAAGAGAAGTGCAGCCAATGATAACCATCATAGAAAATTCTGCAGGAGCTCCTGGTAGCCAATTTATCATAACGGGTGGATTTCACCCTGGAACTGAGTGTCACTACAAGCCCTATTCATCATTTATATCTCAAAATGCTGTATTTGGAGGAGGTAAGTGGTACGTAGGCATTTTGCTGGCTTGCTGCTCAGGATGAATTTTGACCTACATGCTCAGAGTTACTCCGACTAAGCAGAGTAGAAAGTGAATGTCTCTAGCGCTGAAAAAGCAGCTCTCCTTCTCATAATAAGAGTTTCAGAGGTGACAGTTAAAAATGATGAACGGTGCGTGCTGCAAACAACTGAAGATTAATTAAAAAGAGAGAGTTAACATCCTGCACTATTTCATAATGCTGACATTCTCCTTGAAGTATGTACAATATCTGTGTGCTGAAGTTTGGCCAGACACAAGACATCAATAAATACTCTACTTTGAAAAATATAACTTCTTGATAAATATTGCATTACAGAAGATGATGCTGGTGTCTGCTCAGCACCTGTTGGGTAGCCTGGCAAGACAGCATTGTAATTATATGCTGCACTCTCTGCATGTGTTGCACCAATTAGGGCTCAGTCCATCTCCTGCTGAAGTCACTGCTTCATTAAGGGGAGTACCCTTTGCTTTATACCATCTCCTTCTGTGCGGTTCCAATCCAGAGCCCAGAACAGCCTTCTAGAAAAGAACACTTTTTTTCCAATTCTGCAAGCATTATTTCCATCAATATCAAACTAATTAAAACCTTGGTGATCAATATTCTTTGTCTTTTTCTTAGTTTCTCTTATCTGTTTAAACATGTTTTCTTGCTTTTTCTCTTCCTTTTGCCCAAGAGGTCTTAATTAAAGATTAACAAATCAGCTGGAATCAAATAAGAGCAACTGAGACGTAGTGAAAATATGAACTTGTGGATGCATAGAATAGTTAATGCAAGCTTGGAAAAATCATTTGAGGTTGGTGGGGTTTTTTTTACCCCTTTCAGAACAGCTTTTCTTCGTCTCCTCTTCATGGTGCCCTGTAGTGTGGGAAGCAGAAGCTCATCAGTGCTGCTCTTTGTGTGCTCCTGATGCAAATAACAGCATTGAGAGTGCTGTGGCTACAGCATTCATAGCAGGAAAATACTTCACTGTTTATTTCAGTGAGTGGGTCTCTGAATGTAAGAAGTGATTTGTTTTGATTTAACAAGGTTGTCTAAAATGCAGCAAATTCAAGTGTATCCCTGGCGCCTGTCAGTGATGGGAAAAAGAGCCAAAACCACCAAGTTGAATGTGGGAAGGGAGCAAAGACAGCGAGATGGTGAGAGGAGAGCTGTGGGTGTAGACTGCAGATTGTGAGAGAAGTGTGTTGTGCCAAGGGACTGCTAAGTTAGTGTTAATTAGAGAATAAGAAACATGAATGGTTTTGCTGGTTTCTTAGCCTTAGAACACTTCCAATGTTTTTTGACAACTAGACAACCTCTAGGCAAAGGTTAATGCTTCAGAAGTGCCACCAATAAAAGCTATTTGGGGTTTGACCCTAATTCCAAGTTTTTCCCATGGTCTTGGCAATATCTCATGCCACAGATAAAAGAAGTTTAAGCTGTAATGAGCAGCAAGATGAGTCTTCCTGAGGCTGGAAGCTGTTCTCGCCGAGCCGTGCAAGATCTTGGTGGTTTCCCAGACCCTGACCTAGACCTTGAACTTGTGGAGACCTCCACAATGCAGAACAGCCACTACCTTTATAAAGGGGTGTGCAACAATCTCCTGCTGGAGCCAAGGCAGGTGTCAGGCCAAATCTGCATCTTGTTTCTCCTTGCCCCGATGAAGAGCTGATCCATGCAAATGCTCTTATTTTATTTATCCCTTTATTTGAAGAATCAGATCACTTGGCAGTTGATAATGTTTCTCTCTTCAGCTACACAGATACACAGTGCCAAAAGTGAAGATTCTCCTCCTCCTGCTCCTTTTTTAACTTGGCTTTTTTTCCTTAAACTTGTTTGGCTGAAAGCAGCAAACAGATAAATGTGTTGACAAGCAGTAGCTCAGCAGAGAACAAAAGTTGGAAAGAACAGCTTGAAAGAGGTAATCTTCTCCTGCGTGAGTAGCAAATGCACATGGGAGTGAGAGATGAGCAGGTAATAAAGGTACTTTTGTCTTTAATGCATCCAGCTCCTGGTATGCAAGCAGAAATGGAATGAGAGAGAAGCTGTTTCTTATGCAGACAGAATAAATGTCTGGCAGTACAGGCTACATAAATGCAGTGCTGCTGGGTGTGCTGTGGACTGACTGTTTTCTTGGTATCAAGCAAATTCAGAGTTATCCACAACAGGAAACAGATGGAATCTTGGGGTTTTTTCCTTCCTTGGTAGATATATAAAACTGTGAAAAATTTGCAGTAAAACTTGCAGCAATAAAGCAGAGAGAAGATGTAGACTCTCAATGGAGCAGCTCAATAAGGAAATAACAGGAGGGATTGTACCACCAAGTGGGATTTTCCACTTGTGCTGGTTTTGTTGTTTTACTCATAATTGGTAGTTTTCATTCTCCAAGACAGACCTTTGGGATATACAGGTTGCATTCATCCTACACCATCATCCCCAACTTCCCTATTATCTGTTCCTTCTCTTTCACCCTCCCTCTCTCTCCACTTCTCCTTCACCCTTAGGAAAAAGGAGATAGAAATTCTTTCATGTTTTTCCAATTCACTTTGTGCTGAGGTTGTGTCCTGCTGAAACTAGAACATGATTCCAGGTATGGTTGTGGGTGCAAGTAGAAATGAATACTAGTAGCCAAGCAAACCCAAAATCTCTGGGAGAAATACCAGCTGGAATATCAGCTTTAAAATAAAGATTCATATTAGATGTATCTGCCCACTGTGGATTGTGCCAAATCACAAGCCAAACATATTTGAAAGTGGCAAGATCTAGGTATAGCCCTGTGTGCCCCTGAGGAGTCTCTAAATCCAAGTGCTTTTCAACCCGTACCTATCTTGCTGTGATCAGACCCGTTTCTCTTATTCAGAGTAGACAAGTGGTAGGATTTACTTCTGTTGAATCTCAGAAAACTTGTCCTTGCTTTCTAGCTGGCAGGACCGTGGTTAATGGTGCTGGTTTGGACTTATAATGGAAGAATATTCGGCTTGAACCTTTCTCAAACTGGAAATAAACTTGCAAAAAACAAAGTCCAACTGACCGGTGTTTCCTAAAGCCAGGGGTTATGGAGATGGTCTGCTCCCTGCACTGACTGACCTTGTCACCCACAGTACCTCCATGCCATTTAAATATCCTGCAGCGTTCTGGGCTGGCAGGTAGCAAAAACCATTCTCACATGTTACTTTTTACTGCTCTATTTTATTTGGTTTCTAAAGAGATTCATTTTCCTGCTCTAATATTTCCGTTGGAAATGTCTGTCTCAAACAGCCTATAAACATAAATAACATTGCACAGAGACTGCAAACACATACAGAAACTCTAAGATGTACATGCAGGAAATGTAACAAAAGATTTAAAAAAACCCCAGAAAACATAATGTAATCTCACTATTGATTTAGAATGATGCCAGCCCTTCTCCAAAACCCACCAGGCAAAGTTTACATTTACAAAGCTAATCAATTTCCATGCAAATAAGTAATTGTAGGCTTACTGAAGGGTGGCCAGGGGAGAAGCAAGCTGCATTTCAACTGTACCAGGGCTCTGCTGGAGAGCAGGGCAGCAGCTCTGAAGAGGTCAGTGATATCTGTACAAAACAACAGAGCTGCCCTCTGCTCATTTGAAGGTGGCTGAAGATATGGTGTAGTCCTCTGGGTGCAGGTCCCTAACCCCAGCCGAGATGGACACAGTGTTGTTTCCATCCGCACTTTGTTCAGGTCTCCATCACCTCTTGCAGGGTTCTGCTACAGCCTGTGTGTACGTGAGGTCTGCGAAGTGAATGATTAACTCCCCATGACTTTAAGGGCAATTCAGGCATCTAAAAGTTTTCTGAAAGTTTAGGTATCTCCTACACTTGGAGTGGAAGTGTGACCCAGGAGGTCAGAATGGAGGAAGGCAGTCGTTCAGTTTGTCCCACTATGATTTTCTCCTATTCACCCTATTTTGGAAAAGCCTTTGCAGTGTCTTGTTCAGAAGGCCCTGGCAAAGCTTATGTGCTCTTTAATCCTTCAAAATAGGGCATAAGTAGAACTTAAATAGTTGATGGATGTTGGCACAAGGGGGAATGTCACACCAGTAGCATTGAAATCTCCCCATCTTCTTGGCTGGGCCTTTAGCTTTTATTCTGCCTAATAGCATTGGTGAAAAGCCAAAGAAATGATAAAAGTATCTAACTGGGTACAGAATCAGCAAAACCTCACAATAATGGATATAAGACTTCTTTCCTCCCCTCTAGACCTGGCATGTAAAAGAAACATCAGCAGTTTGCCTATGCTGAGGACCAGAATCCAGCAGTGTGATCCAAGAGGTAGATCAGTTATCCCTCCCACAATACTGATACAGGTTGTCACCGTGAGAATTATTTATTTAAGGAGATTGAAGTGACAAAAATACAAACCCAAAGTGTATAGCAATCTGATTTTATGTGTTTAGCTGGATGGTGGACTCAAGCCCTTAGTAATTTTCAGTGGCTTAAATCTTTTCCCCATTACACAGCAAAGCAAAGCTCTTGGCTACATATAAGATTTGACAGCTGCTCTCGAACCCATATACGTTGACAGCAGATCTGTCTGTCACAGGTAGCTTCTCTCTTAGGAGCTGATATAGATCTTAAACTGATAGCGAGAGGTTAAACCAGCAAAGGATTTAACAAAAATCTTGAATGAAATCTGGAAATAATAGAAAAGTATTTATAAGCTTAACCGGGATCCTGTGAAAAGGTGATAAGTGTTGTGAGGTTTCTGCTAAATTGAGGGGTGTTTTTGTGCGGGCTTAGGCAGAGATACTATTCATCTTTAGTTGTGCTATGGCTTCGATAGAATGGGCTTAAAAGGTAAGATGTATATGAGCTGTGCTCAGTCTCCAGTAGCAATGACAGTTTGATTCTGTCACTGCCAAATGTAATATGTTCAATAACCGTCCAGAAATTGAGATGCATTTTAAATGCAGGTGTAAAGGGTCTTTAAATGTTTAGGGGTTTTTTTTCATATGAAGTAGCAAAGAGCCTGGCAATTGCTGTGCCTCTTCTAGCACTTGATCATTACTTGGTGGAGCAGCTGCAGGATTTGTGTTTCTCTGTATATAGGGCTTTGGGAGATACAGAAATGTGGCTTCTAGTCAGTGGGCTACGGTTGCTAAAATCTAACTTAGCAGAGCATGTATCCTTGGATTACTGTTGCACAGCTTTTTTGTTATATCAGAGCAGTTGGCATATAGATAATAGTCACTGTCATGAGTTTGAATAGGGTTATTGAATTGGTGCAAGCTACTGTAAATTGAAGTGAGCATGGCTTTTAAGAGGGAAGGGAATAGCTAGGCTTAATCTTCTTGCTGTAAGAACATGTGCACATACCTTTTGGGAGGAAACAAATACGTTCCCATCCAGTTCTCTTAAAACTAAATTCTTCCTCTTGCCAGCTTTGAAACAGGTAAAGGGTCTGTGTACTCCTGAGACAGAGACTTTAGGAATTGCCAAGAGAACTGCTCCAAGATAAAACATGGTTGGTGTTGAAACCTAACATTGGAAATGAAGCAATTTGGATTCTATTCTTGACTCTGGCCCAAACATTCAATTACAGGAAAGTTATTGGAAACCCAGTAAAGCTTCCTTTATTTCAGTTTCACAATATATAAAATGGGAATAAGTGTGCAGGTTCTTTGATACTATGATAAATATTAAGTGACAACATTATCATAGGTTGTCATTGATATTTGTGAAGCCTGTGGATATTTTCAATATGTAGCTGTGTTTTTGCAAGGTAGTGTTGGTGTTATAAAGCATAAGTAAATGAAGAAATAAATAAGGGAAATAACGTTGTAAGATGTTGCTGATATTTGCTCCCCATAGATATTTTAGTTAATATAGCTCAGAGTTTGGATTCCTGGCAGTAAATACAGCTCAATTCTGCAGCACCAGATTTGTGGGGGTATTTTTGGGAAACAAACAAGATGTTGAATATACCCTGATAAAAAAGAAAACTACTGTATCACAAATATCCCCAGCAAGGCAACCACCCTCTGTGAATGCATATATACCCAATCTTGCAAAAGGAAATACTGATTAAACCCCCATTGTTGTAAAGAAGGATGATGTGGCAGATGGAATAATATTTTACATATTGGAGTAATGTGAGAAACTTGTTTCACAGCTTTTTCTACCAGGAAAGTATGTTACATGCTTGAGTGAATGAGAGGTTTTCTTTAGCGACGGCCAGATATACATGCTGGAGTGTCTTTTGACCTATTGTTATATGAATTAGAGTGGTTTAGGCAGAGAAACTTACATAGTGTCAAGGTCAAGAAAATCCTTTTTAAGTTAGATATGGTTAAATACTATTGAAATGGCTGGAAAGTACTTCAGTTGAAGGAGCCCATAGAGATCACTTGCTGCCAGCTTTAGAGAGAAAAGCTTTCTGATGTTTTAGTTAAACAAAAAAGGGTTTTGTTAGTATGATTGCTCTTGGTGAAGCTTCCTTCAAAACAATTGCAACCTTTTCCCACAACCTTTTGGGTCTTTTCATTCCATCACATCTTGGGGCAATGTTGATGGTGAATCCATGGAGTTTGCCTTTTCCCTTTTCCTTTCTGGATGGTTATGTATGATGAATGTATGATCATAATCTGTGCAGCAGACTGCACATCCTGCTTCCTCTGCCTTCCTTCACTTCCCTTCTAGATTTTACTCTTTTGGGGGGAATCTCATTTGCAAAAATAGGCTTTTCTTATGAAACATTATTTGCAGGCCTGCTATTAAACTCTCATGGCATTTATATTTTTGACAGTGTGAACCAAATTGCTCATAATTCCATTATGCTCCGTATATCACTGAGTTGGGAGAGTATTTCTGGCATATGCTAATGCCGTTTGGTTTACATACATAAAATGCTATTCTGGTAACAAAGTAGTGAGTATCTTTTATAATGGGATATATATCATTATAAATGGAACACTGGTTTTACAAAATATTTTAAGAGGAAGGTAAATTAGATCATGAAAAGTGCATAAGGGCTATAAATTATGCAGTAGCCTAAAGAATTATTATAAAGAGATTTGGTTGTGGCCTGATCCCATGAAACCTTTAACTATAGCCATTAAAATAAACCATATCAACTGCTCACAGCCACAAAAGATTTATTACATCTCAAGGAATGGTCACCTGAAACTTCAAAATTGTGTGTACAGCTTAAAAATAATGGTCACCCTTAATTCTTGATGCAGATGTTTTTACTGAGTGGTATTAAATGGGAAATGGTGGCAGTTTAAACTGGGGGTTTTACAGTTCTCTCTCTTGACATTCAAAACACTTTTTCCCTCAAGAGGTGCCTAGAATTTTTAGATGGGAAAAGCTTTAATGTCTGATTTGGCATGTGAAAGATTCTTAAGGGTGGCACACTGAAGTACCATGAGATGATTTGAAACAACCTCTGTCTTTGAAGTTCTTCTTTGGGTATTGCAGAAACACCTCCTTCAGTTTCCCTCCTGTTTAAATCAGGCATCTCTTCCTCTTTTTCTTCCTAATTTACCTATTCTTTCTTTACATCACATTGTTTGTCTTTTGACCACCTTCAAGCTTATACAGCCAAATCCTTCTATCAGGAGAGTTTCCTTTGGAGTCTGTTCATGGACCTCTCTGAAAACTTCTTGGTTGGGTGTCACATCACACCAGGAAGACAGGAATAGTCTTTAAAATAAACTCTTGGAGAATTAGCAGCACTTTCACGCCCTGTTCCCTGTCAGAATGAGGAACAGGTCCCAAGCCTCACTAAAGGTCTAAGTCCCCAGTAACAGGGCTGGGGCCCTGCATGAGATGGGAGACTCGCGGAGACACTCGTCACAGTGTGGCTCTGTGGTATTACAAACTTGCTTAACTTTTATGATGATTGAGAGATGAAATCACAGGTTATAGTTAACTGTCCTGGTTTCAGCTGGGATAGAGTTAATTTTCTTCCCAGACATCAATGATTAGCTCTGTTGTGGAAAATGCCCGTCGGGAAATTTGAAGAAGAAACTGCATTTTTTTAATCTGTGAGCTGTAGCAGTTTTAAATCATGGCTGTTTTTAAGACCTGAAAAACCCTTCCCTGCTTCAGATAAACGTAGTGATCAAGTCCATGTTAGTGCTCGCAAATTCGGTGTCACTTCTCTAGATGGCATAGCGAGGAAGTGCTGCCTATGAAAAAGCAAAGGGAGGAATGAAATGAGCTCTCTTTGAAAGAAATTAAATTAGATAATGATTAGGCATTAACCAGGTCATTAATTTCTGGGCTATTTTAGGGAAGCAGAAACCCAGCAGAAATGTGTGGAAGAGCTGTGCTTCTCCCCACAGTCCAGATCACTCTAAGTTTCCCAGAGTTGTCCCTATTCCCGAACTTGGGATCAACCATCCCTCTGGGTGGTTCAGGCTCCCTGTGTGTCTCTGTGTGTCGGAGAAGTTGAATCTCTAAGTCCCTGTAAGTTTCCATTAGTCACTAAAATTTGCCACTTTTGTAACTCCACTATGTGGCTTTTTGTCAATGCAGAGCAGCTTTAATGCTGCTTCTTGATCATCATCACAGCAGTAGATAACATTTTTTAAAGATGTGTGTAATTTCAGTATAGCTGAATTAGTGTAAAAATGGATCATAAATGAGCAGGTTTTGCGAGGCAGAGTTCCAGCAGCCAGCTGGGCTCATCAGGGGCATCCAGACAGCATCAACTGTTTGGACATCCCACTGAGAGACTGAGTGAGGCTGAGGTCTCTGAGCACCTCAAATGGCCCTCAGTGACTCCAGAACATGTTTTCAGACCCTGTCTCCAAGCAGGCTAATTCTCTTGTCACAGTGAGGTGTTTTGGGTACCACTGAATGAGCTGCAGAGGACTATAAATGTTACCTTTGGAAGCAGCTTCCCACTGGTGTGCCTGCATTTAACTGCAGGACTGCACCATTTTATATACAACAGCTCTATCATCTCAACGAGGGAAACACTTCTGTATGTTTCTGTTATTATATTTCTTTTTGGGTTTTTTTACTTGTAGTAAAACCTCATTAATTTCAACAATGCTTATACTGCTACAAAATAGGAATGAGGAGCAATATGGCTTTATAGATGCCCACTGTACATACTCTCCTTCCTTGGACCCTCAGCCCTAAATCTAAGGGAGAATGATGAAAAATTAATTCCACTGCCCATCTGCTGCTGTTCTTGGTGCATTAGTACCAACAAGAAAACAGTCCTGTGCAGTTATAAAAAACCATGTTTTCTGCATATTATATACCCTGTGACAGCCTGCACAACCTTTCCTGTGAATGCGTTTGGGTGTTTGTGCTATGTGACAGCACTGCCAGCTCTAGGGGTTTCATCATTAGTCTCCTGACAGGTTTTGTGGGTTTGTTGTTGTTTTTCTTTCTTTTTAATTTGTTCTGACAACAGTGCTATGTGGCTTTTGTCAGTTTAGCCTAGTTTGATACTAGTTGATGATAATTATATTAGTAATTAACCATACTTTTATAGGGTGGCTATAATTTGGCTGTAATTACAGCTGGAATGATAGAAATATATCTCAATTTTGAAAGGACATGTAAAATTCTAACCCGTATGGTACGGGGGAAAAGAGCTTGACAATGTTATTGTCAAAAGATTAAAAGCTTGAGGGCTAAAATTAACCCTTCAATTAGATTAAAGCCTAATCTTGTGATACTAAATCCTTTTTTATGTTTTGGGGGTGTGAGCTGTGATTTTTGTTTGTCTAGGGCTGACAGTATCAATTACATTGCAGCAACCCATTAAGCCTTTGGGCATTGACCTTTTAATCTCTAATGTTAAAGGAATTTATGCAGGCAGAGTTTGAGGTGAGTATATTTGTTTGCTCTCTCATTTTTTACAAGTTGGCATCAGCACACATTGTTTATAAGTTCTGGGTATTTTGCTGTTTGCTGATGGCACGCCATGGCTTCTACAAGACTTTCTCTAATGTTCATTTGTAGCTTTGCAATGGCACCATACAACACACAACCACTGTGGAGCCTATATTTCATGTTAGAAACAAACTTAGTACATAGCAAGCGCCCATCAAGGAGTTGGAAAGAGCTGGAAAGTATTTCTGTACTGATAAAGCAGATATGTCAGTGCCAGCCCTGCAAACTCAATCCCACCATCTCACCAGCACAGACTGTGGCAAGACCAGCACAAGACAGGATAGAGAAGATGATTCAGTGCTGTCTGTTTGCAGTGCTGCAGAACAGTGTTTTGTCCATACGTCATCACTAAGCAAAGCTATATAAAAGAGGAAAGAGGCTGGAAAATCACTTTGTGAAGGTTATAGTCAGTTATTGCAGAATTAGGCTGGTTTGTCCTGATAATCTTGTGCCTGGATGTCTCAGCTCTAGTGATGAAGAGCACGATCTGGTGGATGGCGTGGAGGGAGAGGTTCTGCATCCATTCTAGCAATGGCTTAGCTTTGGTTTGTAAGTCTGTAAAGTGTTCTGAAGTCTGTGGAAAAGGCTGGATAATCATAAATGGTGGTACTATGAGGCAACAAAAGAGATTAAGGCTTTCAGTGATTCTTTTTTTGTGAACTGTATGAAAATGTCTGAACAAAACAAGGAGAAAATCCTTTTTTGTGTGTGTGTGTCTGTCATCCTGAACCCTTATAATCCAGAATTATTTCCTGGAAGTTTTTAAGCTTTACGCTTGGGTAGATTTAACTCTTTGCTTCAACCAATGAGTCCTCCTGAGTTTTCAGATTGCTTCTTTGATTTTTATCCAATTTGAGGAGGAAAACATGTTCCTTTTGTGGGCAATTTGTTTTAGACAATCCACATGACTAGAAAATGAGCTCAAATGCCTCTGAGGAGCCAATTCTTCTTAGTGTATATATTGGATGTCATGTACTTCTTTATTCTTTGGACATTTACCATCCAGTTTTATAGAGGGCAATGCTGCAAGTAGAAAAATGCTTCTAAATGTAACATGAAGCAGAAGAAAAGCCTTTAGCTAGTTTTAGTGGTGATTTAAGTAATTATGAATAGAGCAAATAGTATGTGCATTTAGTCATTCTTCCGTAGCCATTATGTGTATATGAACAGATAAATATCTGCATAATATTAACTATATGTATGAACCCCTAGTATATTCATAAGTATACATCAGCTAATTAGAGCTGTAGACTGAGTCCAGATACTCATCATTCCTTTTCTATCCTAAGTGCCCTTTTGTTCACATCTTCCTCCCGACAGCAATGTGGAACATGGCTCTGCCTCTGTCTCTTCATTTCTAGAACAAGCTCTGTCTCTTATCCTTTCCCCTGTTTATAGTTGTTTCCAAATTCTTAAAGACTACTCTGAAAAGCCAATCATTGAGGAAAGGGATAATTAAAAGTTCCCAGAGGGAATGCTTTAGGGTGGCAATGACTCAATGGTTGGCCAACACTGCTATGAGGCTTCCATTGTCAAAGCTGGTTAACTAAAAGGCTTTCTCTCGTCGTGGACTGTCAGGCTGAATTTGTCATGTAGCATGAGGGTGAATCAATGAACTGATCAGGAATTGTTGAAGGAGGTATTTGTGGAATTAGCATGAGTATGATTTCCATGGCTTGCTTTGCATTTTTTAGTGTAAAGGAGCATGATCAAGCCAAGTATAAACAGGAATAACTCTTGTAATTTCAATGCCTGGATTTGTCCCAGTGATGGGTTTTGGCTTACCCTGCAGCAGAAGAGCAGACATTGGAGCAGAAGACTTTGAAATAAAATAAATCAACTGCCCTTCCTTCCTGTATTCCTTTCTCTTTTCTATTTTAATATTATTGATGAAATGACCAAAATGGTATCTGGGCATATTTGAAAAATCAATGAAAAAGTAAATCTTAAAGAAAAAAAATCAATTGTCTTGCAGTGTGAATTTAAATGTGATCTGTTTGTGCTGTGCTGTGTATATACTGCATAAAGTACCTGGCTGTCAGGAGATATATCTCTTTATATTTTTTTCAGTCAGATTTTTGCGGGAGCTAAAGAGGAAGCGGCTGTTAATTTTGGGACCTTTTCCAGCAAAAGGTCCCAAATCCAAGCTCCCTACATCAGGACTCTTCTGAACTTTTGAGTCCTCTGAGGACTTCAAAGAGCTTCCTAATTGCTTTCAGTTAAGTAACAGTTTAAACAGCTTTATTTAGATTTCATTCCTGCCTATTCTGCCTGAGCTTGGGTCTCCTTTTCAGCTGCATCTCTCAGACCACTGTGCAGTATCTTACACTTTATGAGATCATTTTGGTTTGGCTTAATATTCCATATCATTAATGGGCAGGTTCACCCCTGCTACATGCAGTCTCCCTCTCATTGCTGCCCATGCTTGTTTCTGCTTCTGGCTGTCTCCTCTGCCCATCATCTCCTGTCCTGCACCACGTCTGCTGTTTCCTCGCTCTCTGGCTGTTGCGTCTGAGCTCAGGTCACAAGGGTTTACACAAACCACCAAGGGGACGTTTCATATAAAGCAGAACAAAATTAAAAAGAGATGAGATCTGCTGTGACTATCGGTGCTGATGGAATTGCATTGGGGAGCTCTCAAAGCCCACGTGGAAGTATGTATTTTCCAGATTTATTATTGATGATACAGATGTCCACAGGAGCACACTTGTAAATCCCTGCTTAGGCAGCACTGTTCAAAGACCACGTTCTTCTCATGAGGGTCTTTAACGAACATGTATCGCTTTGACCAAAGCTTCCTGTTTTATGAGGAACCAAAGGGTGCACAGCAAGTCTTGGCTGATGGTAAGGAACAGGTCAAGGATGGCTGGAAGGGTGCATTTTTAAAGGTATAAGGAACGTGGTCTCTGCTTCTTCAAAACAGGTTCTGTGCATGCAGAGAGGAGCTGCCTGAGCCTGGTGTCTCCATTAAAAGGGCTATATATTGAATTTTACAGCATGGCAAGTACATATCCTGAGAGATTCTGATGCTGGCCATGTGCAAGGGTAGGATACACACAGGTCATCATTATTCCTTTGCCCACTCTTCCTGACACAGAAAAAACTTGTCTTGAGTTACCCAGTGCCAAGAGCCAAAGTCAGGTCTTCTGAGTGCAAGGGCACTATTCAGTTCAACTTTCTATACAGATGTGACAGCATAATTTACCTGTACTGTAATTTATTATGCTCTGCTATGTATTCTACATTGCAGCGAGGCTGACCAAGTTTGTAATTTTAGTGTATGTGATCAACATGCTGCTCATTTTTCCATTATCAGGGAAGTCTGTAATTCATCTCCCTCACTCATGTCTCATACTGGAGTATTTCATTTCCATGACTGTGAATTATCAGCATCCAATCCTTGAAGGTATGATTGGAGATAATAGCCTAAATTTTCCCAGGTGAATAATTACTTCAGCTGTCCAACTTGTAATACCTTTGAGGGCCTTTTTTTCCCCTTCAGAGGAAAGTGTTCAGCATTTTCTGAAGACCATAACCTTCTACAGTGACTAAACCCTGTTTTGTTTGAACTCTTTGTTTGTGCAAAGCCTGTTATTACCTGCCCTCAGTTTAGTTCTCCCACTCAGGTTCCAAAATGTTAATAAACGTATAGCGGAAAAATGAACCGTCTTTTGCATTTGTTTCCAGATTGCTGCCTTTAATCTGTGTTTTGAAATAAGATTTTGCAAAACTTCCCAAATTACTCAGGAACATGAAGAGTTCTCAGGATCGGAGCTTCTTCATTTGGGCTTGTTTAAAAGTCCTGTCCTGGTTGCCTGACAATCACTATTTACAACAGTCAGAGCAAAACTATCAGTTTGATATTTTGAAGGCATAAGGGCAATCAGCTTCTTATTTTTCACTCACAAGGAATTGTGTGCTGTTGATGAAGTTCCATTTCTATCTTTGAAACTGTCCTTTAGCATGGAAACATGGTATTTGGTGCAAATATATGTCCCTGTTCTATTGTATATATAGTGCAATATATACCTGAGACAATCTGTACATGAATCCAACCTCCCCAGGGCTTTTGACATAGCAGCATCCCCTAAATATGTGGTTGGTCTTAATAGCCTTGTCACAGATATGATCTATCCCAAGTGCAGAGCTCCACATGCTCTCAGGACAATTGGTGTCATGCGTATTGACGTACAATGAACCTTGTTCTTGAATCAGTTATTCTTGGTCTATCTTATGCAAAAGCTCCATCTTTTAATAGAAGCAATGTTTGGGAATCTGATGCAGTGAAGCAGAAGGCCAGGCTAATTTCTAGCAAGCAGATGTTGTCAGGGCATTGCTTTATCCTCTCAGCCTGTGTGAGTTTCAAAAGAACAACTTGTGAGATTTCAGGGTCCTACAAAAGTCCTCTGTAAGGCGTTAATGAAGAATGCATTGAAATGCTGAACACATGGAGAGTGCATGTTATTCTGATACACTTTGCATGTGGCTACTGTGTTTTCAGAGACTTCATTCCTTATGTATGCAAGTTGTGAGCTCTTTGAGTGGCCACTAGTGTGCATAATTGCGGGGTACCTGTTGTTTTGTATGCACAGCTTCATGCCTACAGCTAAAAAATTAGTCAGAGTTTTAATACATCAAAACAATGAACTGTACTGAGCCATCCACAAGCTCTTCCTCCTGTTGGTACAGATAGCAGCAAGCACAGTATTTCCCTGGTGCAGTTTTAGATCTTGCTTTTTTTATTAAGATATCCTGGCAGTTTCCTTCTGTCCCAAGCAGCCACACCGTCATTACCGCGATATATGGCAACAAGCATCCCAAAAGCTGTACACTTTAAAATCAATATTCGGAGTCATGTCTACTTAGACTTACAAGCAGAGTCACAAAAAGGTATTAAATTTGCATGGTCTGTCATCTGTGGAAGCGAGAATATTTAAAATGCTCCATTGTAAATTTCGGGGAAGCTCAGGCGTGGATGCTGTGGGACTGTCAGGGCTGGTGCAGGGTGTTAGTTGCTCTCTCCACTGTTTCACTTATCTTCCTGGGTACATCTGTTCAAAATTAATTTCTTTTGACTATGCGTCTTTGTTCTGTGACTTGTCAGATTCACTAATGTTGATTACTTCCATTAATGTCAAGGCAATATCCGTTGACATAACGGGACAGACACGTCATTGTAATCAGTCAAACCATCTCAAAAATGTAGGTATTTTTCTGAAAGTGGCTATTACTTCTTCTAATGATAAAATATGACTCAGGTTTGTTTTCAGAAGGTGGAAACAAGAAAATCACTTACCTTGACCTTGCAAAAAGTTTTGACTAAGGGATATCATTAGGTTTAAGAAAAGCGGTTGACTGCAAAAATTCACTCATATACTTTATTAGAAGAGATTAAGTATTTTATTTTTATTAACTTCTAAATACTTCAGCTTTTTACTGGCCTCATGTAAAGTTAATTCTTTGTGAGAGGCATCTATTTCCTGGATATATTAAAATCTGAAAAAATGCATTGGCTATGCCATAGTTAAGTGATTTTATTGCTACTTAACACAACATAGATGTTTTATTCATTACAGGCCATGCTTTAGGAAGCATGGAGCAGCTCGGAGCCCACAGAGTGTCATGGTTTGAGTGAAAGGGTGCTGCTGGGTCTGTCAATGCTTAAGGTGCATTGACAATTCTTTTCTGTTGTGGGGGCATGACCACAGGGAGCTGGATAGAACTCATAAACTTCTCTTAATGGTCATCAAATAGTCATTGCTTGTAATGGCTTTTTATTACTGATCTATGGACTAAAATTTTCAAAAGCATGTCAGGCTCTTGAGCCTGTGTAGCTTTGATGTAGCCTCCATAATTCTCAGGGGTCATTGTTTTAGAGGTGTGAAGTCAGTGCAAATCTGGCACATAAACGGATGTAAAGGTCTGCCCTAGCACTGGTTTCAAAAACACTTGAGTGCTGGAGTGAATCATACTGATGCACTGGCAAGCAGCACAGCCAACCCTTCCCTCCCCACCCACATAATAAAGAGAGCCATTAATTTTCATATGGCAATTTGTGAGCTGTGCTCTCCTGGGAGCTGCTACACACTCATTTCATGGGAGTAGAAAGCTGTGGGGCGGGTAGGGTGGAGAGTGAGTAGCAGGAGTTGGCTCAGCCCTTGCAGTAAAATCAGCCACCGTACCTGAACCTACACCAGAACTTTGTGCCGGGGAAATGCTTAGCCTATATAGACACCATGGACTGTAAAAGAATGTGGAGCTATCGTACTGCACCCAGCAGCAGTCCCTTCCTTGGCTAGTTTTAGATCTTGCTTTTTTTATTATTATTATGATATCCTGGCAGTTTCCTTCTGTCCCAAGCAGCCACACCGTCATTACTCCGATATATGGCAACAAGCATCCCAAAAGCTGTACACTTTAAAATCAATATTCAGACTCATGTCTACTTAGACTTACAAGCAGAGTCACAAAAAGGTATTAAAAAAGATGTTTTTTTCAAGAGCTGAGCCAGCAACACATGATTATAATGGAATGAGTAATGATTGTAATTGGGTATTGTATTGCATTGTATGGCTTTAATTTAGGAAAACAAGCAGCAATTCAATAACATAGATGCTGGTACTGTTTTTGAAACACTTTCATGCCTGAAGGATAAGTACATGTCTTACAAAGAATTGTGGATTATTTCTCTTACAATGCCTACAACAAAAAAAAGGAGCAGAAAAGAGTGATTTTAAAGAAGCCTGGTACATGGTCAGGGAAGGCATCCTGCACCACCTGAGGAGAGATGTGTGATGCAGAAGGGCCAGACTGAGGCAAAATGCTTGTCCATGACAATCACCAAGCAGAGCTCATGTAGTCACGTGTATTATACTCTCCTGCATCCAGCCTTCAGAAAAATAAGCTTTTTTAAAAGTTGCTTTGAAAAAGTAAATCATTGCAAGCTACACTATGCCATTGCTTTCCCAGCAAAGCTGAATCCTTGTGTTGGTATTCAGCACGGGCATTGGTATTTAAGCCCCTTTGAGCTCAGGCTTTATATTGCAGGTTGCCTTTGCACTGTGTTCATCACCTCTGTAAAAGAACAGATGGGTAGCGTGAAATTTAAGGCAGCTTTTTTATCTTGGAGAGATGAATGTTGAGGCCTGTGGTGTAGCCATTATGGCCCAGCAAAGGGAAAACCTCTACTAGCACATTCCCTTCTTGTAAGATAAGACCCCTAATATTTGGTGAAGGGATGAGGGAAAAATCTAGCACATTTTCCTATAGTTGCTACATGCATAAGAGCAGAGTGGGAGAGAAAAGGAAGTTTGGTGGTGTTCGGTTATTTAAGGGAGTTTGTATCAGTGATGGTTACCAGCAGATGAAAATGGAGACCAAAGTCCGAGAAGGTACAGTTTAGCCAGCAGACTGGCACAAACTTCTCTAACAAATGTGCCTCAGCCCCACTTGTGACTTGCACTCACATCGCTGTCACTGCCTGTTTCTGCTGCACTGCATCACTGCCCTCACTGCATGTCCATCATCTCCTGCACGCCCAGCAGCGACGTGCTCTCTCCTCTACTGCATCCTCCATGAGGATGATGGGCTGTGAAGCTATAAGTGATGCATCGGATGAACAAAGCTTGATATAACTAAATGAGCCTCCGTGTTGCTTAAATTAATGATGCTGTTGATGGTGACAAGCCATGGTAAACTGGGAGGGTTCCCTTTCCTGAACAGGAGCTCACATCATGCTTTTTAGGTCTGTGAACTGGAAAGTTAATGTGAGGTTTTACAACCACCTGTAGTGCTTGGAAGTAGAGGGCTGTGATATTCTTCCCAGAAATAGTTTTAAAAGTATACTTTTAAAATATTGATTTCTTCATGAAAAGTTTTCATATAATATTAATTGTTTTTGCCATACACTTTATTTAAGTGCGTAAACAGTGCATACAGAATGGTGTGATACTTTACAGTGTCATATTTAGGGCAGTACTCTCCCAAACCATCTTCAGAGCAGTGTGAAAGCTGTTATTCCTATCTGAGCTATTCACTTGCACATCTAAATATCTACCTTCCAGGTTGGTTTTTGGTACCCTGATGGGCTGTTGCAGCATTTAATTTCTTTCTCAGTCTCAATGTACCTTAATTTTAATTTGGAATAGTAGATTATCATGGTAATTTGAGATATTCTCCAGTAGAAATTTACAAATAGCGGGAGGTGATCAACATTGTTTGTTACTTACTGCTGGGAAAGAGGCCTGGGAAGATGAGGGTATGAGGAAAAACGAAGAAAAGCAAATTATATGTTGCATGTGAATTAGAAATGTGAAAGCTAGGAAAAAATCTCATAAAAGCATCTGCTTTTTCCAAGCAAGGAGAATGTAATACAGACACACAAAGTAGAGAGGAAAATAACAAGGACAAGCTTGTCCTCATCTTCCACTGATTACCAGCGCTTTCTCTAGTGGCTTCCTACATGATTTCATTTCTTCCACCAGTGATTATTTCACCAACCATCATGCCTAAATCGAAAGGCATTCTTCTGTCTTAAGTGAGAAACAACTGTGAATCTTGGTCCCAATTGTTTCTGATGTGTGCTTCACTCTGGATTTCTAACACTATTAATCTTTTTTACCCTGCAAAAATATCACAGTTTATGGGTATAGTATGAAAAAGGAGGGCCTGACAGCCTATTGTTAATGACACATAGTCTGTTATTCCATTGTCTACCAAACTGGTTCATATCTCCACCTGCTCCTGCTATTCTTCTTGTTATTTCTTCTGCTACTAGACGAGAAGGGGCATTAAACCTTTCAGCGTTCTCCACTGGCTTTTGAATAACAGTTAAATTGGGTTTGTTTGTCATTCTTACAGTTGTACATATTTTACTGTTTACATGGAATTTTTTTCCCCACATCCCTTATATCATCCAACTTTTGGCATCCACCAGCTTCTTGTATGCAGAAAATTATAAGTCTTGCCTTGGCTGTCTGCACAATCTGGGTTGTTGGTTTCCTTCTTCCAGTAATTTTCTAATGAACAAATTCACGGGTGCTGGAAAAGCTTTGCTTGACTCCCGTTGCTATTGTGAGTCTCTTACACCAACCAGGATTTCCATAAAGGAAATCTCACTATCTCCTGAGATAATCCACATTTAGCCTTTATCTTCTGGAAGCGTTTTTGTGGAGACTATCAAAGGCTTTTCCAAAGTCAATAAAGTTAATGATGATGAGTGCACAATTCTCCTCCCAGACCTTCTTGTTTGTCTTTTATCTAGTTGTGTGTCTCTGATTTCATCTGCAATAAAATTAATCCTCTTACAAAGTTCTGTCTAATGCTGACAGTAAGTCTATGCTGCACCGGTTGGTGCAGTCTGTCAGATCACAGTAATTTGGCACTTTGGCAATTAAAGCTTTTTTTTACCAGTTGCTTGTTGTTTTCTTGTCTCTCTGGGTTCATTTGTGCTTATTCAAGTCACACAGTTGTTATCATACACCCTTGTACATTTAGGTGAGACATTAGGAAGTAGTTCTTCCCTGTGAGGGTGCTGAGGCGCTGGCACAGGGTGCCCAGAGAAGCTGTGGCTGCCCCATCCCTGGCAGTGTTCAAGGCCAGGTTGGACACAGGGGCTTGGAGCAACCTAGTCTAGTGGAAGGTATCCCTGCCCATGGCAGGGGGTTGGGACTGGATGAGCTTTAAGGTCCCTTCCAACCCAAACCATTCTGGGATTCATTCTGTGATGCTATGACCCCAGTCAAGACAGGATGCTCTCCACTGCAGCATCTTCCTGTACAAAATGGACTTTATTCTGCTGAACTAAGCCAGAACAGGCAATAATTTGGGAGGTAGGGTAAAGAAGGAAAGTTACTTCTTTTTGCATTGATTCTTATTTGATTAAACCGTAAAAGGAAGATACACAAATAGGAGAAAGCTTTTCCTGAGTACAGGGAGAAATACTGTCAGTGCAGTCTTTTTCTCCCACATCAAAAAGCACAAGGAAATGTTTCTTCCGTTTTGATATTGCGTGTTTTGCTTCACCACTGGAATCTATGCAAGGATGAATTTTACTCCTATTCTGAGTAAACTTTTTTCATCCCATGGTGCCCAGGAGGCTGCTAAGAACTTTGGCTTTCTCCTGCTCCCTCGCAGCGAGCAGCAGTTGTGGAGCCTCTCCTCTGGGTGGCTATGCTGCAGCACCATTTCTTTTCACATTAATCTGTGATTTAGGCAAGTCGTTACAGTCTTTCTCGGCAGGGTCAATGGTATAGATTCTTTTTGTGTGATTTTTTATCGATGTAAATAAACACTTGCAAGTAGGACCCATGTTTATCTACCCACTGACCATAAAGTGGAGGCCAGGATCTTATGCCATTTTGTGAACTCAGCACATGCCTGCTGCTTCAAATGGTCAAAAGCCACTCATAAAAATCAAGTTGGAATTTCCTTTCTATTTTAAGCTTGTACTGGGTACCCGTGAATGCAAATTGTTAAACCTGAGCGGGAAGACTAGACAAATAATAGCATATGCATTTTATATCATAGAATCCCAGACTGGTTTGGGTTGGAAGGGACCTTAAAGCTCATCCAGTTCCAACCCCCTGCCACGGGCAGGGACACCTTCCACTAGAGCAGGTTGCTTCAAGCCCCGTCCAACCTTGTCTTATAAGCTATGTACTCGATTTTTTGCGAAACAGATATCCTTAGTGTGAGAACTGCAATATTTGAAACTTCTTTTTAATCCTTATTTCAATACTTGGGAAGTAAAATTTTGGTACATCACTCACAGTAACTATTTCAGGGATGACCTAGGATCACTGTTAGGCAGAACTACAGGCTCATTGGAATGCAGAAACTCTATGGGATCCTATTCTAAACCATCCATAGAATGTATTTATTTTAGGATGAAGAGTGAGAAAAGAAGAAATGTGTCTGAAAACTGCTTGGCATTGTAAAGTGAGACATTTTGGAAACAGTAATGATGGGAATGATATAGAAATCTGTGCAGAGGGGTTTAAATAAGAGAAGGGGGTGGTGGCAGGACTGTGCAGGGTGTCCAGGTCCTGTGGAAGTCATTGTGCTTTTGGGCAATCTTTTGCCCTTATCACTTGTTGTTTTGTTATTTTTTAAATCAGCTGATTTTCCTGACATATTTTGATCTTGTGTTAGAGAGATGTCCTGAAGGATTCCAAAATTAATGGTAAACTTCAGTTTCAAATCTATAGGCACAAAAGCACATAAACATCACTTTTCCTACTGCGAAAGCACATCTCAGAGTGAATTTCAATGGGTTCATAAAAACACTGGTAAGAAATTGTTCAAAGCAAGCAAACCCATCATTTTTCTTCTGAAAACCATGTAACATGCTGGTATCTCGGCAGATACCCCTTTTGGTTAAAATCAGCCAACCAACCAAAACCACAGAAGACAAGTCCTTAGAATTTTGGAAGCTCTGCCTTGCAACAGTTGATCAGCAAGCAGGAGGGGAGCAGTTTGTCCTTCGACACAAGGGCTTTCTGCTGAAAGTGATGAGGGCTTAAATGTGACTGAGTACGAAATACTGTCCAAAGTAGGTTAAGGGAAGAAAATCTTTACTGTCTGCCTGCAGCCCTTCTCACCTGTGGAACAAGAGAGACCAATGAGAAACACCAGCTTGTGGCCCAACAAACACAATTATTGTGTACTGTGTCTTCATTTGGATGCCACGCTCAGTTAATAACCAGATCCCCACCATACTACTTTATTGCTTAGGCTGAAGGAGAAAGTAATTAAACTTAATAGGTATTGCCCTTGCTTTAAGGCCACTACACATTTAAAGTTGCCAGCAAAAGTAATTAATACTAATCAAAGTCATGAGTCTTACACAAAGACATTTGTATGCCAAGTAATCTACAACATGTACTATCTGGAATAAATTATTTATATTCTTATCCATCCTTATGAACACAAACTTCCTGCTTCATGGAGTTCATTCTTTTTTTCTCAGATTTGTAGTGAATTTTCTCTTTGGCATGTCTCTGAATGCTGCTTCTCCCACAGGATTTCTAAAGCAAAGCCAGAAGTTTACCATAGATTTGATTTTTGTTAAATGTTAACAACTTATAATTTGAATGAAAGCAAGAACTTAAAATATGTATTTCTGTGTTGCAAGTTCTGATAATGCAGGGCTAGCACTGGGTAGAGCTGATTGACCATATGGCTCTGTGATATTCAGAGCGGGGAGACTTGTATTATCATTACAAATATGATGATGCCAACATCTTAATGCAGCATCAGTATCAGCTCAGCAAAGGCATGAGTACATCTAGCTGAACTCCTCAGAAAAGCTATGAGTACCATGTTCAGATGTAGCTATATGATCTTTGACTCATGATAGACAAGGTTTTGCTTAGAATTAGTGTCATAATTTTCCCATCGTAAATCATTTTCTACTTACCTGCCAGTCAAGCTTGGCTTGGTTGGTTGCTACATGGGAGCAGATCAATTTCTGCATAGAAGTAAGACAGAAATTGCTTCTAATTGTTTTCTGGGGGAGCCATTAGGTCATCCACATGAAACTAAGCCTGTACAACCTTGGTGTATTTCCACGAATAACCCGTTTCAATACTTTAATGACCCAATTATTTTAGTTCTTGAAAAAATGAATGAGTAACTTCAACTCTCGCCAACTTCCCAAGGACAAGAAGCCAAATACCTACATGTATTCTCTCTCCTGTCAGAATGATGTCAAAATACCAGTCTGCCAGATGCAGAACTCCCTCCTCAGCTTGGCTTGCTAACTCTGAGCAGAAGAGAAACAGCACAGCGTCAAGCCACGCAGGGAGAGGAGAGGAAAACTCTTCTCTCCAGCTCTGAAGCATGGCTTAAAAAACTCTAAGTAGCAAAAAAAGTGGAACATCTGCCTTAGGTTACAAACTTTAATCAGTGCTGGGAAGCTGTCTGTTTTCTTTTGAGGTTGGGTTTGTCCAACTTCCAACACTGAATTGTCATTATACTTTTCCCTTGATGTTAAATGTTCCCTGGAACCCAACATCCCTGTGTGTGTTTGCTACTACTGTGTGTTGCCTTTAGGCCATCTCAGCGAGCTCAGCTCAATGAGCTTTACACATAAATAAGGTGTGTTTTATTTTTCAGCCACTGGGTACATTCTGGGTCCTTCTTGTCATCTCTTCCCAATACTTCCATGTCCTTCTTGAAGTGTGAGCCCAGACAACGAGCACAGTATATTAACAGTGTTTTTGCTGATGTTGCTTTAGGAGGCAATATTACCAGTGTGCGGTCCTTCCTGCCTGTTGAGGTTTATGGGAAACTGGGTAAGGACAGTCAAGCCCCCACTGGAGAAAACTTAGTGACAAATGCCCTTAATGTTATTTTAGGTAATATGTTCTCTCTGTACAGATATTGACAAAAAGGCCTTTAAAAATTACTAGGCATCAAGAAGGTTACTGAAGGGAAACAAAGATCTATTGATTTCTTGCTTTACAAATATGCTATTTATCCTATTTAGCAGTTGCAGTTTTCCTGTGGTATCTCTTGTAAGGGCAATTGTCAAACTGGTGGAATTAATTATGTGGCCAGAAAAATCCTATGGACATTTGTATGAGGAGAGGGAAAGAAGGGAGGGAGCTAATCCTATGGCTGCTGAGGAGCGCCTATTCCTTTTGGCTGTATGAGCAGAGGGGTGCTGCTGGGCTCCATTATCTCTCTTTCATGTCCAAGTGCCTGGTTCAGACCTATTACTGTGAAAGCCCCTACTCGGAGGCACAGAACAGAGTGTCCTCATTTACCCATGCACTTGCAAGCAGTTACAGGTGCATACATACGTGTTCCTTTGCTGTTTATGAAAAGAAAGAACAAGACTTTCAAGAAGTGCCCTGCCGTGCAGGACAAGATATCATCTTTGTTTTCTGCTTTTCGTTTGACAATGCCACAGCAGAATCTGTTCTTATTTTTCTCTTCAATCTCTTTTCTTCCACAGCTTGACACTGAAGCTCAGTTTAGGATTGTCTTTGCAGTATATTTTGTGTTCTTTCTTTCTCTCATCTTGAATCTTGAATTTTGAAATTGATGATCTCCTATGCTCCTACTTTTGTCTTTTGAACACTGAAATAGGCATGATAAAGATTTAATATGACTTCTTGTTTCTCTTTTTTGTTTGCATTGAGCCAGCAGATATAATCAAAGCAGCATCTCTAATGTCACAATTCAATGAAATATGTAAAAGAAACTGCCAGAGGCTGCTCAAAGTACAGTCCTACGGAAAAGTCTCCAGATCTGTTTCCAAAGATTACAGAGCAATGGATATGGAAAGGATCTTGAACTACTGGCTACCAGGCTGTTGGGATATACCTCATCCTAAAACCAGTGGAGTCTTGGGTGTGATCTTGGTTTGTTCTAGAGGCAAAAGGTCTCAAGAGAAAGTAAATGAAACATGAACCTCATTCTTCTGGCAGAGATCCACCAGCTCTGCCCCATGGCTGCCTCTCTAACCCCATCTCCATCTCTGTGGCAATCTGCCTTGCCATTCCCCTCTTGCAATTTGTTTTCTCCTTAGGTGAGTAAAGTATCTCAAGTTCCTTCATAATGGAGTCTAATCCTTTCATTTTTAAAGACTTGTCTCTTTATTAAGTTGCTAATTGGCTTTAATAATTCAGACCTTTGTTCTGTCTCTGTTCCTGATGTCTGACAGGTTATTTCATTGCCTCTTCTCCACTTTCATCCTCTTCTGGGGTCTTCATCTCTCTGCCCTCCCACCTTGACTTTTCCTCATAGCCTGAAAAATTTGACCTCGCTTTTAATATCTGTGCTGGCATTTCATTTAATGATCCTATTACACATTCTTGAAGCCCTTTTCACTCAGGATTCTCAGGGCTCTATCAGTATCAATTAATTTCCAAACACTTCTATTTTATCATACAGATTTTGCACATGAGTAAGCTGGGGCATGGAAAAGTCAGACAGTGCTCCTCATCACAGACAGAAGTAGCAAAGCTTAGAAAGTGGTGTTTTCTTCAGTGCTGCCAAGCATCTCCAGCTCCTCCAGGCTTTGTTTGTAGCTCTAAGTGGTAAAAATCAATCCAGAGTAGATTTAATACTCCTGCACGCATCCATTTCCTACGTGTTGATGGGAATGAAGCATCTCTCTTGGTCTGTGCATTTACAAAGTGCATAGCTGAAGTTAGCATACTATTAAACTGAGTACTTCAAAGATGAGCTAAAGAGTGCAAGGTAATATTTAAGCTCCTGAGATAAATATCAGTGTCTCGAGCATCCAGTGACATAAACATTTAAACATCAGGAAAGACACTCTTATAATCTCATTTTGGTCTCTTCTGCGTTATCTTGTTCAAAGTAACTTGAACACATTTATCACGACTGAGCTGAAATTTACCACTTCAGTACCAAATCCTTTAATGGCTTTTTCATGTGACCAGCACTGCAGGGGTCTTGTTTTGATGCTCAACAAGAAGGACACGTAAATGTAAATGCCTTGCTCCTGACTCTTCCTTATTCTTTTAAATTAAATTCACGAGTTTTCATGTCAATACAAATCAGATAAATAGCTGGAAAAACTTGTTAGCCTCTTTCTGGTGTTTTGGATTTTCCTAGTTTACTAGACTTGATTATGCATTTGTTGACAAAGGGAAAGGGAAGAAAAAAATCCATCACAATTATGCACATTTTGCTGCAAGGCTTGAAAGGGCAATTTGAAAATCAGATTATAAAGTAGTTAAGTAGATATATTAAAAAATGGCAAGGAAACAAAGTTCCTGCTTTTAAACTGTCAGGCAAGTGCCTGTGCACTTACTTTATGTATGGCATCGAATTGAACAGTAAAGGAATCTTCTAATATCTAAAAAGAATCTAAGCTAATATCTGGAGATGATCATGAGGGATTTTCCTCCAATCAGTGTCAGACCAGACATGATGGAATTTGGTGGGTTGATAACTTCAAGAGGCTCGAGCAGACTCTTGCCTCTATCCCTCCCTGCTTGAAGGCAATGGCAAAGCTCATGGCGGTTAATTGTGGCAGGTTAGGGGCACTAAGAAGATTCACATTGAAGTGATGGCATAGAGCAAGAGGTAAGCAGGGAAGAGGCACACAGGTTGTGATTCTGGATGCTGCAGAGAGGCATGAACAGACACATTTGTCTTTATTTCTCAGTTAATAGCAGAGAAGAGTGGCCAAGCAGCTTTATTCTCCCCCTTTCAGATAGCTACTTATTTGCAAATAGTCAGCACTTGCCTATTAAAAAGTAATATGTGGCAAATCTTGTCCCAGTGTGGCACTCAGATAATGAGCTCATTCACCAGAGGTTTCATGTTGTGGTCAGGGAAAATGCTCCTCAATTTGGACTTTTCTCCAGGAGGAGAAGGAAGTTCATGAACATTGATTTGTCTCTCTGATCATTACCCCTTCTGACCATTTACAGTGCATGACACTCTTCTTCTGACAGCAGATTTTTCTCCTGAGCTTCCTCTAGCTCCTTCTCCCCTTGGTTCAAAGCTTCTTTTCAAGGTCTAACAAGGAGGGTGGCAGTAGCCAAGCAAACCCTATGCTTGGAATCACTCAATGGAAAAGACGTACCCATTCATGCATATTTGATACATCACTTCTAAAAATAAAAGGACCTTTTTATCTAAGAACAATGCATTTTCCAGTTTAGGTTGGAAATAAATCAGATGACGCTGCTGTTCTGAGCTGTCTTCACGCACCTTTGACTGCAGGGTACATTTCTTCAGCGATACCTATGAAAAAGGAGGGCAAAAGTTGATTTCTTAGCTTGTTGAGGGTTTTTTCAGTGATACCTTAAGATGCTGGGGGTAGCCTGAAGGCAATGATGGATGTTGCAAGTCCTATAGTTGCCCAGAGAAGCTGTGGCTGCCCCATCCCTGGCAGTGTTCAAGGCCAGGTTGGACACAGGGGCTTGGAGCAACCTGCTCTAGTGGAAGGTATCCCTGCCCATGGCAGGGATTGGAACTAGGTGGTCTTTTAAGGTATCCTCCAACCCAAACCATTCTATGATTCTATGACACAGCAGAGCCTTGGAAAATAAGTATCAAAGGACCTGCTTTCTCATTCTTCAGGAAGGGAGCAGTGCCTTTCCTTACGAGATCAGGTTTTCTTCCCCAGGCTGATCTGAGCCTTTGTCTCTCAGAGCTGAAGGAAACGACAGGGGCACCTTTGCCACATTCCCAGCAGCGCCAGGCAGATGCCTTCATGTCTGCAGGTTGTAGTGCTGCCCTACCACAGCTAGCTGCAGAGCTACAGGATATGCAATAATTAAAAGAATTTATCTGCTCTTCCCAGGATCCTGCCTACCACAGCAGAAAAACATCCCCGATAAAATGATCTAAATGAAATGGGAAGGGAAGGGAAAGCTTTATGTGCTCAGTGATGCCCCACAGAGGAAGAGATTGCCACTTTTCTGGGTGAAATTGAGCTTCGCTTGCCTGAACATCAGAAGCTCAGGCTGAAACTCTGGATTAAAATTAATTCATAAAGCAACCTGAATTAGGGGACAGATCCAGCATTTCCGCCCTATAGGACACTCTGTGTTACTGTGTTGTTTTTCGCTCTCTGCATATGTGTGCACACTTTTATTTTCCTTGTAATCGTTGGGAGAGGCTTTCTCCATATTTTCCCTCACTTCTTAGAGATGTTATAATCCATCTCGGACCACATGAAGGCACTCTTTCATGCTTTCCATCCCCATAATGATGGCTTCTGTTATGCAGGAGCTACTTTCTCTCTGCTTCCGTATCCAACCCTTCGTGGAAGAATGGATATTGTTCATTTGCCTGTCGCACACTGCTATTAGGAGATGCGATGGAAGGGTTTCCTTTCTGAGGCACAGCTCCTGCTTTCTTAATAACAGAGCAAGAGATGCAAGGTCTTCCATGCAGTAAGAGGAAGGGAGGAGAAAGCAGGAGCAGTGTCCTTTTCCTCCATAGCATCTGTCAGTGTGTCTCATAGTCCTGAATTCCCTTCACCTGCGCAACAGCAAAGGGCTGAGCTGTGCCCTTGCATGCACAGTGAATGCAGATGTTTCTGGTTACTGTAGCTTTATTTTCTTCTTCTTTTTCTTAGCCATTTGGCGTGTTTTGTCTGAAATCTTAGTTAAGCCTCTTTTCTTGCTTATTCCCTAGCAGTTTTGTATAGACCAAAGGGAAAATAAAATACATTAGCTTACAGAGGCTCTCCAGAGCAGCAGAGTCAGGAGAGTGTGCTGCTGGAATGACTGGTGTGCAGTTTAGAAGGTTGCTAGAGAAGGCTGTAAATTATGTCATGTGTGGTTCATCAATTATATAGATAAAACTGTGAAGGAGAGTGGTTTGTCAGAAAAGATAAGAAAAGAGGGACTGAACCTAGATATATATTCTGTGCTGACGATCTGGTCATTTTTAGAAGGGAGAGGAGTCACTTGTAGAAGCCACTTAATAAATTTCATGACTATTGGAAGGGACAGGATAAAAAAGAGCAAGGATAAAATGTTAAGTATGCATGCAATTGCAAAATCAGTGCCACTTTTCTTGGAGTTTGCTAATGACTGAAAGTGTTGTCTGGAAATAAAGCACAGGTTGGATTTCCTGGCATTTCTCCTTTTCCCTTACCTAGATTTTCATTTTGCCCTGTGCCCCTTTGCAGTGGGGTGGTGTGAGGCAGAGCCCCAGCTCCCCACAGGCAGCTGCAAAGAAAGCAGAAAACAAATCCCCCCTCATAACTGTTGTCCCACTAGCATTTTTCTGGAGCAGAAGACAAAATGACTTCCTATATGTCAATGACAGAAAGTCCTCTGAGCTGTATTAGAGAAGGGCCCTGTGCAGGGGACAGTGACAGAGGTAGTTTTTCTTCACTGAGATGCTGTATGGCTTTTGGTGAAGGGAAGGTCCTTTAAGAAAAGAATGAAGGAGACCTTACCAGAATAAAAGGGGTGAAAAGGGAAGGCTGAAATGTGCAATTGTCTTTTTGTTTTAATAAGCTACCCATCTGGTCATTTAATGGTCTTATCGTGCAGGTAATAAATTGTAATACTCATAGCCTATGGATGGGATTGAAGAGGAGTTTCATCAAGGACCTTAGTACTGAAACTGAGCAGCGTCCTTCCAAAACCAGGCTTAATAACAGCTGTTATCTGTGCACACAAGTTTGTGGCTTTATTTGCCAAAAGATGGCATTATTCAAATATGTAAGATTTTCCAAAGGGTGGAAAAATAGAGGTTGCCACTGTACTGTGACCACAGCCGCTTCTGCTCTGCCTCGGCTGGAGGACACTGTCATCATCCAGTGCTGAATAACGTTGCTGTCACCTCTTGATGATTATTTGTAGAGCTATTGAAGCTGAACACTTCAGTACTCCTGATGGGTCACTGCTTTCTGGGCCAGATGTCAGTGTGTTATGCCACCTCCCAAACATCTGGGGTGACTTTAGGGCAGAGACACTGGGGTGCTCACTGAGGCCATCCAACAAGCAAAGCTTCATGGAAGAATTCAACAGGCAGTTTTTCATTAACAGCAAATGTGTTTGAGAAAATTCACTTTTGCTACAAATCTGCATGACTCTGCTGAAATTATATCAAGTTACATCCTCTGTCAATTTGGCCATTATTTGATTTTATAAATTGTATCAAGACAGTATTTTTTTTAATATTAAACCAGAGTATTTCTCTTTTCTGTACCTTACTGCTGCCAGAAGGCAAAGTTTACCTTTCATTTGTTCCTGTGTAATATCCCATTAGGTCTGCTGAGAAATACCATGGTTCTTATGCAATGTCAACACCTACCTCCATTTACTCTTTCTCTTCAGAAAGCACAGCATGAATCCCAGATGCTGCAGCATGCTGGTGTCCTTGACCCATTGGAGTGCTGAGAGAAAGTAATTAAAGGAAGCAAATTGATGAGGATTTAAGGCTGGTAAAATGGGCAGCTTTTGGTTTTCTTTTTCCCTGTGGCAGTGGTGAAGTTCACCAGGCAAAGTGAGGTTGAAGGGTTTCCAGCTGGGTTGTAGGCTCTATATAGGAACTTCCTGAAGGCCGAAAGTCTGGATATAATTTCAGGACTGCTTAGTTTGATTTTCCAAATTTACTTTTTATAGTTTGCATCAAACAGACCACAGAGATTTTCCTCTGTTACTAAATAATTTACTCTCCTAGGTGAAGAGATAGGCAAGGTTAAATAGGGAGATCTCATCTAACATTTGTATCTAGGATATTTACCACCAGAATTTACCAGCAGTTTGTTTTCATCTGTACCTGCTATCTCTAGATAAAAATCTACTGTATTTTTTGTGGAATATATCCAAGTCATGAGATGCGTTTCAGATACTTGAATAATTCAAGTACTGACGCATACCACAGCTCGTAGTTCCCTGATATAGCAACACAGACGTTATGCTGTTAGTTTTAAATGATTTATTCCCATGTGTTAATAAAACAATGATTCTGAAAGACTCATCCAGTCTCCTGGAAAACTGGAGTACTCCACCAAGTTTTCCCAGTACCGTATGCAAATAAATCCAATGCAAATACGTGCTTTTGGGGTTTCTTTACAAAGATACTCTTCTTGAAGGGTTTCTTAACCAGTAAGACTGATGACTGGTGCAAGAGAACTTCCAAAAGCTGCAAGACACATAGGTTCAGCTAGAATCAATATTTCTGCAAGGTATTTTGGGTTTTACCTTCCTTTATTTTATTTTTGGCTAAATAAATAAATAGGGCAGAACTCAACATCAACCGGCTCTTCTGGACTTTGAAATTGCTGTGTATGTATTTACTCTATGAGATCTGGGGAGTCTTATTAGACCCAGAAAATACATTAATTTCCCTGAAGCCCTTCCTATCACAAGGGTTACTCGAAATATGTGGAAAAGTTCCAATAAGTTTTCCTTTTTTTACCCGCTTCATTGGATTTATGCTTTTCAGATTTCTTTCTAACTAACGAAGGGGTCTTTTTGACTGCTGTTTGCTCTGGCTTGATGAGCACTCATGGGTGGAGGGGCTTGGGGCAGCTGCTGCTGGGGAGGTCATCAGGGATATGAGCAGTGGTAGGAGGTAAGCCTCTTGATAAAAAGGGGAGCTGCAAAGGTATGAGGGTACCAGTGGTCTCAGGGGCTCATACTGGAACTAAAATCCTTTGTAGAAGTTGTTCAGTGAGGGACAAGAAGTGAACTTTGTCTTCAGCTGGAGCAGTTGGTTAGAGAACTACAGTATGCCATGCTGGGATGCTTGGGAAGCAAAGCAGGAGGAGTGATTTCTGGAGAGAGAGGAATTAAGGTGGGTCCTGGGGGGTTTATATAGTGAGAGGCTGCATGAATCAAATGATCCCTGAGAGCTGCCAAACACACTGAACAAAAGAAATAGGTGTGTGGTCAGAGATGCTGGAAGCCAAGGGCTGGGGTTGCAGCTGGAAAGCAGCCTGCTTCATCTCTGGGCTATGGAGGAGCAGATGATGCTGTGCTAGTTCATCTCTGCCTTGCCATGGTGGTGACAGGAGCAGTGTGGTGAGTCTCACTGTGAGGGGTGGAGGAGCTACCTATTATAGCTGAATGATAGGTGTTCAAACTGATATAACACTGATCAAAGGGGTCTTTTAAGGTTTGGAGCATAAAGTAGTTAGTATATAGGCAGTTGAATAAGCCACGCTATGTACCTTACGTAGCTTAATTTTCAGTATTGGTGCTTGAGGAGGGTGGCCTGTGCAACTCACTCCAAAGTCAATCTGTAAGTCAGCGAGGCAATTCAGAGCAGATCCCAGGAGTCTTCTCCACTTGGCCTGAGCAATGTCATCTCTAACCCATCCGGGACTTGTTCTAAATGAAGTGTGAGAAATTTTATATTTATAACGTATAATTTATGTTTTTAATATGATTTAAGAGCTGAAACGTTACTTCCACTGAAATCTGGGGTTGAGAAGTCCCTTGAGCACGTAAGCAGTTAACTCTGAACGAAATGTATGTCGTGAAGAAGTACTGAATTGCGTCAATTTAATTCCCAGGTCACTGGATTTCTCCTGGTTCAACCACAGTAGCACAGCATGTGTTCGTAGAGTTTTCTCCAGTTCATTTGTTCATTAGTTTATTTTGGATTTGAGTCCACAGAAATCCCTGTAGAATGAGAACGTGGATTGTGCAGCTCTTTATATTGAATTTCTGTTCTTTTTAGGGCAAGTAAAATGAAGGCATTAGTCACATATGTTAAGACACATCAATAAATGTAATACTTAATATGCTCACCTTCCTATGCACTTACATTGAATATTGTGTGCACTTAAAGACTCTCATAAAACTGAAGGAGGAGGGAGTTGCTTTATGCCGGTAAGACATAGTAAACCACAAGTACTTTGGAGTGAAAAGCCAAACAGACTGCGGGTGTAGCACAATGTGCTTATTTCACTGGAGGACCTGTGGCTATTAACCCAAATTGCAGAGTTTGTTCTGTATTCCCCAGAGGTATTGTATTAAGTGGGTATTTTCCATTTCATAAGAATCACTTATTTTCCACCACCTTTGGCCAGGACTGCTGGCCTGGCTTGTGGGGCTTCAGTGCTGGAAGATGCAGCTTTTGGGTTACCCCCTCATGTACTCATGGTGTTGGCTGGGAAGTGCAGGACTTGGCCTTCAGCTGGTTAACACTGTTTAAAATGTTGCTTCAGACATATACATTTCTTTAGATATACATATATATACATATAAAGAAACATATATACATACAGCGTATTTAAAGAAGTGTTCATCTATAAAGCACCATCACACATGCACACACACATTTAGTTAGCTTCTCTTTCTTTTCAACTGACACTATATTTCCAAGTCATCATCTGAGCTGCCCAAGGATAGTGGAGGACGTTTGTTTTAGAGATGTATATAAATGGACATTTGAAAGCCAGATGGGATTTTCATCTCCTCCTTGCACTTGATACTACTTTCCTTTTTCTCTCTTCCCCTCGAACAGAAACAGAAATATTAGAAAGAGAAGACACCCACTCATCCTGTGACCCCATGTAACCTGCCTGGGTGTATCCTCCACTGCTGTAGGGAGTATAAGCATGTGAGGAACTGAAAATCTGCACAGACTATGGCTGTTTCCAGACAGCAGTGATGCATTTCAGCCAGTCCTAATAAGGGTCTGGACCCCAGCACGTGGGATGTCATTGCTGCTTTTCCTGTCAATAGAAAACTCAACAGAGCTCTAACTTAAACTAAGTTATCTTTATTGTCCTCACAAGGAATGAAAAATAACTGCAGATTTTTGAAAGAAAAGCTCCTCAGGTTAAATGTTAAAGGAGGAAGCCTTTAGATCCAATTCTATTGCATCGTATTGGAAAAGTCTGAAGTCAAGGCTTTATTTTCCCAGCAGTGGAAGCTTATGAAGGCTGTGCCTCTTTTCTCTAACTTCTTACTTTCCTACTTAAATCCCTAACACTGAAATGTTAAGTAAAGGAATCATTAAATTTGCATGTTGGGTCCATGTCTGAGTTTTGTGGCATTTTGGTAGTAACTCAGTAAACCGACCTGGGGGTTCACAGGTTGCTGATGGAACAAGTGATCAAAGGATCTGACAGCCAGATCTTCATGAATTTTACAGGATGTTCTTGTGGCCAAGGACAGACCTGATAAAAATAGGATGGATGGTTGTAATCGAGGTCTGGATGATGAACAGAGAACCACAGTTCCAATAAGTATTAAAATTGCTCCTCTCTCTCTTCCATACAGGGATTTGGGTGTGTTTGGGTTAAAGCTTTTGTGCATGTGAACCTCAAAATAATGATTTACATCCACCCATGTTGTTGAATTGAAAAGACTTCCGAAGAACTGACATGCTTATTTTAAAGTACAGTGTTTGACCATTGTGGTTGTTGGGAATAGCTCTAAATCACGTAAATATTTACTGAAGTCTCTGAATCACAAAAATAAACAACCCAGAATTGATTTAAGTCAGTCTTATGAGTTTTGATGCAGTCTTGTGATTTCTGAAAGGAGATGGAGGGAGCTGATGCAGAATGTTTTCACTTCTGATGCTCTCAGTACTGTCAGAGACAGTATTTTCTCCTGGGCAGTAACACTTGTCACTGGTGGGAGTTCAGATGCAGGCTCTCTGCTTGTATTTGGCTGTGCTGCTCACAGGCAGGTTCAGAAAGACCCTTTCCCAGTGCTGAGATAGGATCCCATGCAGTGGGATTTGGGACATCCACAGGCTGGGACCCAGAAGTGAGAAATTCTTCATCTAGCTGCCAAAGTACTGGGCACTCACTGAGATCTCCACAACTACATCCATGTGGATCCCCATAGTATAGAAAAAACCCCACTTGATCTATGCAATACCTGTTGTTCATTTGGGAAAAGAACAACTTCTTTGTCAGGTGTGTGTAAAGACTATTTCTTTCAAAGGCATTAATACTGTTTTCTCTGCCTGGGTTGGCAGATGCTTCACACCTAGCTGAACTGTGCTTAGGTGGCAGTGTTGAGAGAAGGAGGAACCTGTATTCCCTTTTCTACTAGTGAGAAAACTGATACCAAGAAAGGGAAACCCACTTTCCTGGGTGAATCTGTATTAGTATTTAGGATTTGAGGGTTTTTTTTATCTTGAGGCTCTTCTTTTTCAACGTTATTCTTACTCCTTTAATAACTCTTCTTGGCTGTTCAACTCTGCTGCTGTATTTTCAATATGCTACTGAAATTTGTGCTGTTTGTTACAGTTCCCTAATCAAACTTTAAAACATCTGTGTATTTAATGAGTAGTACTGGCAGTCTTAACTATTCAGTGTGGCTGGATGATGAAAACATTTAATTTTCTCAGTAAGATGTATACAAGTCAAAGCGTCGCTTCAGAATGGTGCAATTAAATCTAAGTGGTCTGTGGTTTTCCCAGACCATAAAAACCTTGGTTTACTTTTTGAATGTACATCCTCAATGGAGAAAGTTGAGGAGACTAAAAACTAATCACAGCTGAGGAACTGGCTTCAAAATTCATGATCAGCCTGGTGCACAGAGCTTTTCACTATGGCAGATGATGAGAAGATGCAGGTTTAATGGAAGCAGAGGGTCTGGCACTTGTGACCGTTTACCTGTTTCTTTTGTGCCATTTCAGACTCAGTCCAGTTATCCCTAATTTTACCTGTTTCTATGGCAATGTTTTAACATCAGCATGGAGCAGCCAGTCATGTTTGTCTTATCTGAGCAGTTATGATTTCCATGTAAACTGCTCAGTTTAGCTGAAATACCTGTTTCTGTAGTTGGTTTTTATTTTGCTCCTGTATCAGGACATAATTGTGTATTTTAATGAGTATTTTTTCCTGCTTAATGTAGCCTGTACACTTTTAGCAGGCACCAGTTTACAACCTGCCACATAGTTTTTGAACTTGAGATGCTCTGGATGGTCCTGACCTGGCATCCCATCTGTGGGGGACTGCGATCTGATGCCTGACCTGGGCTGCTGTCCCATTCTGGCCAGGAGATCAGGAACTTATAAAAGATGAGATACTCTAATAGTATAATTCCTGAGAAATCCCAGGGAGATAAAAGGGAGGAAAGATGAAAATACAGGTGAGGAGCAGTTCGGGAAAGCGTTAAGGAAAAGAGCAGAATGAACACTTTTTGCTTGGATTTTCTATCTCCTGAAGCACACTGCAGGCTTCACAAGTTCATGAAACAGCAGTTTAAAATATAATCTCTTCAGGCAGGAGAAGTAGATGGAGGGGGTTTCTCTGTGACCATAAATCAGGCTGGTAGCAGGAGCAGTGATGGGAGCCAGCAGGTCCTCAGGAGACCAGATCAGTTGGGTAGGAGATGAATTTCCTTTTGGAGTCCAACTTCAAACACCAAGGGATGTATTCAAAGATACAGATTGCATCTACGCTCCTAACTGAGATTTGTGCCTTTGAAAATGTCCTTCCTGAATTTCAGTGCAATCTCCCTGCTCCTGGTAGATCATGAGACACTTTATAGTTTCCTTTTATACTTACCCATAGGTAAACATGGGAGAAAAACACCTTTCATTTCTGGAGATTACTGTGAAATGAGGGAACAGGGTACTCAGGGCTTATAACCAGGATCACCTACAGATAGAGTTGAAAGGATTTCATTAAAAATAACAGGCCGTCATCATCAACTGTTGGGGAACATGCATGGACTGAGCAGGTCAACAGGGCATCCAGGTCCTCCCCCCACCTGCAGCATCTCTGACCCACCAGCACCTGGAAGGATGGTCGGCTCTGGGAAAGTTATGGCAGATGACTCTTATTGGGAAGAACAAATACTAGCTGGCAATATATGGGATATATGAGTTTATTCAATCTAAATCTGAGTTTGTCTATTACTTAGATGAAACAAACTCCTATTTAGATGGAGTAAATCATTAAACATGCATTTAAACACTATTGAAATATAATTGCTATATTTAGGGATATTTTTTCCTTTTCTTTCTAAAATGAAACACTAGAGAAAATGTAAAGAATTTATTAAACAGTTTTATGAAAACATAGTAAAGAGGTTTCAGCCCCCAAACAGACAAACTTCCAAGACAAAGACACTAAACCAGACCCAAAGTAATTATTGTTAGCCAACAAATACGTAGGTTTCCCTCTCAGAGAGTGAATATAGATGATGATATTTGACATGGATTTGTCTGTAATTTGAAATGATTCTAGCATATGGTTGGACCTAATGATGTTAAGAGTCTTTTCCAACCTAAAAGTTTCTATATAAAACTGTGAGAAACCCAGACTATAAAAGAAAAGGCAGATTGATTTCTGAAAAGAAAGTCAGTTTATTTTTATTAAAACTTGGAGACTTCCAGATTGAAAGAGAAAAAATGGAAAAAAAACCCCACCCAATCCCAAACCACACATCTTCTGGAGTGTCCCATTTCCCCAGAAAAAGCTGAATTTCCCCACACCCGTAACATCTTGTCCTCCTAAAAAAAATGAGTGTTGAGACTGATACTACAGTCACTTGAAATGCATGTTTTTGCTTCAGAGTACTCACTAGCAGCACACTTTTTGGCTTTGATTTGATGATTTCCCTGTACTAACCCAACACTGAGAAAAGGGCAATTAGCAAATGTTGCAGTTAAAGGAGCCCGAAGTGAGCCCCAAACCCACACTTCAGTTTCAAGAATGATGCTGTTCCCTCTGCAGTTGATACAGGTCAGTGCTGCTGCCAACAGGAGTTAATTCCAGGTTTGAAGGACTGTCCTAACTCTAAAAGATGGACGATTACTGCAGGATGTCAATGGGTTTTAAATCAAGGAAGCTGTATTTGCAAGAAAATCTGTCTTAACAGCTAGCATCAAGTAACATATGGTCTTGGAGTTGTCGATAAGAAGCATCCGTGTTCCCTTTTGGGAATATTGTGAGAAGCTACTAATTGTTAACGAGGAGAAGTGGTTGGTCTTTTGATTAAAGTGATTAAAGTAATCTTAAAGTAATAGAAAAATTGCCCATTTGATATGAGTCCTTCAGACTTTGTCCCACTTCTGTGATTATTATAAGAGCAACTGTTTATTGCAGTGACAGGGGGGTTGATGCTTTATGGATTGTAGCACTTGCTGTGATACAGGAGGTCTTGGTTCGAGCACTGTAATCACTGGGCAACAGTGTGGATATTCCCCCACTTTTCTGCTTCTATTCCTCCTTCTCCTGCTTCTCTTGAAGTGTCTTGTTTTCATTATAATGCAAATTAAAAACTATTTCCAAGACCTTGAAATAACTTTCTGAAATAAATCTTTGTTTTCCAGCCAGTCTTAACCAAAGCCCCAGGTCAGGCTGTGTTTCTGCAGTTTTCTTTGGGGCTGATTTCAGTTGTCTCTAAGGCAACTTGCTGCTATTGCAAAGACACCTCAAAGTGCTGGATGGTTCAAACACCATTTACACTTGCTGGAAGAGTATAGCATTTGAAAGGCTTTAGCAATTTTCTTCAATCCTTCTGCTGTTGAATTATTGCCCTTGATTTACAAACATTTGTCATAGGCCCTCATTTAAAATAGGAGATGCTTCTTGGATTTTCTCCAGAGACTTCACTCACTAGAAATACTTGAAGCTTCATGTGAATAGCTCTGCATTTTCTCTGCTGTCTTCCTTTAAGTTTCTTCCTTATGTGCAGTTTTGCCATTATCCAAGTTAGTGTCAGCTGCTGATACTGTGATTTTCCCAGGTTTAAGACAGAAAGTAGCTTCCATCTCGTTTCCTAGTCCCACCATCTTGATGCACAATTTAGCAGAGCTAAAACTGGAAGTTATTTCTCAGAAGCATGACAGAAAACATGGGAGAAGGGAGCTGCTGAACCTTCTGATTCCCTCCAGCTGTGGAGTGACAGTTTCAGCAGTGAATTTAATCCATATTTAATCCGATCTTCCTAAGCTAAGTAATTCTTTTGATGTTTAGAGAGAAAAATACGGCATTTTTTCTAACTCTTTTTGTCAGGGGAATATATCAGATGGAGATGAAGCCCCCTGTGTTTCAGAGGGCCTCCATCACCTACTATTGTAGCATTTCACTACTTTCTTCAGCAGCCACCTCTTCTCTCCCTCTTCCTTGTGTCAATGTCCAATTGGAAGAAGCTGCTTCAGCAAGCCCGTGATAAACTTGCATCAGGATGGCACTTATAAAACTACACATTATTATATTTCTAAAATACTGGTGTTTGCCTACATCTGAAGGAAGTTAATTGTCTCTCACAACATTATAAACAGTTAATTTCCCTAGGGGAGTTAGCTCATATCTGGAGACTCACTTGTGCTTCCATTGAACTCTCTTAGAATCTTGGATCTGGGTGCTACCTACTGCCAGGAGCAATGATGATGCATACTTTTTCAATTGTCATGTTTTCCTTTTGCAAAGACAGTTAAACTATTTTTGGTTTATTGTTTCCTTTGTTTCCTTTCATTTTGTTTTGGGTTTTTTTTGTTGTGTGTTTCTGTTGCTTGTTTTATTCTCTCTTTTCTTGTTTCCCTTTTCTTTCCCATCTCTGTTGGACAGAAAGAGATGCAATATTTTCTGAGAGTTCTCCAGCACATTGCAGTTGCTGGTCTGTTCTCAGCTTGGCTATTTACTAGGTTTTTTAGCTGTCCCGTTCAGATCCAACACATAGAAGAAATGACTGACCATATAATATGGAAATACTGATAGTTAATCCATGGCAAACAGTAGTGCTGATGAGGTTCTGTGCCATACAGGCCAGCAGTTGGGTGGTATTCAAAGTGCTCCCAGGTAGTCACACAAATGGAGCTGTGGGAATGATGCTGGGTTGTTCAACAGTGGGTTCTTTAGTCTGATTTGTCTCTCCCCTCCTGCCCCTTGCTGCTGTGGTTGTACAAACTATACTGAGGGAGCAGTAATACTGCCTTCTGGTCATGAGAGGTTAGGTTTTCTCCTAAAAGGTGAAGGGAAAAAACCTCCCTACCAGTTGCTGGTTCTATCACAGGTCTAGAATTAGAAATAAACAGGAACCAGAATAATGTGCGAGTTTATATGCAGTCAAGATTTTTTTTAATTAGAAAAAAAAAATCCATAATATGATGCTTAGGTTTTTGGTAGGATTTGCTCATATGTAATCTGCTCTCTACCCACAAATAGCTACATCTTGTATTGAACTTTTCCTCATAAAATGCACAAGTGAAAATGAACCCCATATTTACCACAGCTGGCTGAATGATCCGTGTGTTCATGGCATTAATATGTTCTGACCTCAACCTGCAGCCTGGGTTTTGTTATTTAGAGGCATGTCAGTACAGTGACATTTAGATTTGACTTGCTTTGGTCACTGTTTGCTCTTTATTGATCAAACCTGCTGTACTGTGGATAGGTTAGTCTCCTAAGCTATATATTGTATTATTACTAGTGATAAGAGCATCTGTTGATTCTATTACTGATATACATCTTTAGCCCATTAAAATGCAAATGTTAAGGTGTGCAGCAGATAGAAATCTCTGCACTTTAAAGCACGGCAAAGGCTGGCTAATTATGACTCCAACTATTTTTCAGATAACTGAGCAGTAAGTCATTATAAAATTCATAATGTGAATTCTTTTTATTTTCCTTGTTACCTGACTACTGAGCTACAGATAATCTCATAAGGCAGTCTCTTGTTTCCAGAATTAGTGTCTGAGAGTTTATTCATTACTGTAAATTAGTAAGCAAATAGAGCTACGAAAACCAACCCATGATGCCTATTATTTGTCTAAAACTATATGAATACATGCAGCCCAAAGATATGTAATTTATGTCAAGACGTAAGGGTTTTCTTGTTGTGTAGCTAGATGCCTCTTCTGTTTGCAGAAATGATTTTTGGAGTAGTCCTGAGATCTTCTATCTCAAGGCTCAGCAAGAACCTGGAGATATATGCCGTTAAATGTGACTTCGGGATAGACCTGATTTGCTGCCCTCTGAGGACAGACTGTCTTGAATGTTGACTCAAACCCTTGCATACACCAGCACCCCGTGGTCTTCCATGCTGCAAAACTCTTCAGCATATTCATGCCCTGAGCACCCAAATCAGCTATTACACCTGTGCCTGCAAACAAGTCAGTCAGAGATTGCCAGGATAATTTGTGCAATGGCATTTATGTATGGTTGAGCCTGAACATCAGTTTTTGTACGTTTGAATATTTGCTGGTCAAAGCATATTATAGATTTCATTCCATCTGAATTTACTTTCCTACTGAAGTGTCTCTTGATCTGGTTGGTCTGGTGTTTTTATAGTCATTCCCGTTTGAACACGGATGGTGCCATTGTGTTGCAGTCTACAGGATGAATGCAGTTGCTGTGATTAAAGATAGAGGAAAAATCTGGTCTTCTACTTTGCAACTTGTGATCTTCTGATTTAATATGACATTTATGATGGTCGTTTTTCTCTTTTTTCCCAGGCTTCAGCTTTTTGGCCAAGAGATTAACTGTGTATGTATTAAGTCAGAAATAAGCTCTCGGCAATATGGCAGAGTGGCTTTGTAATAAAAGAGGACCCAATATTTGTTCCAAACTGAAGAGGAAACTTTTTTCTTTGAGTTAAAGTTTAGTTAACTCTCCCCATGTCGATTTTCCTTTCACTCTATTTGAAGAGTCTGCCTCCAGCTGGCTTTTGAGACACAACCAAGATCTTTGAAAGATCAGCAGCCACATTAAAGGCAGAACAGAGCAGTTCCAATACAGCAGGTTAAATAGGAAAGTCTGTGTCGGGAGCTTTAATTACAGAAATGACACTGTATGGCTACATTGATGTACTTTGTGTTACTTGTATGCAAAGCCAGAGAAAGGGAAATCAGATAACATCTGAGTAGCGGACTATCAGGGAAAGATAGATAAATGGCACTTCTTGTTCCAGCTCCTACTGAATTTGGAGTGCAGAAGGATGCAGTCCTGACCCCCTCTTCGCTGGGGATTGGGTACCACCCACCATCAGTGTGGGTTTGGGATCCTCTCCCACAACATTAGTCTCCACCACTGCGATGTGGTGAGAGCTGGAAGGCAGCAAGTGTTTCTCAGCCACAAAATGTCTGAACTCCTCTCATAATGGCAAATTCAGTTCCATGGTTCTGGAAGAGGGCTGTTGAGCTCATTGGAGGGAGAAAGGAGAGTTTCTCTGTTAAAAAAAAGTATGTTCTGGTTTTGAGGCATTTTCTAAATGTAATTGGACAAGTACAGGTCCCTCAGCGGCTGCTGCTGGAGACTTTACAAGCAGAGAACTAAACACTTTTATGCAAGATCCCCTATATGTGCATAGCTGCTGGCTTGCCTGCAGGGTTGTGTGTCCTGGCCTTCCAGGGTGCCTTATGTAAGTTATCTGTCAAATAATGGAAAAGATGTCTGGATGGTGAGGGGAAATAAATGCCTCTGCAGATTCAAAAATACAGGCAGGGGAACAAAAACCATCCAGACCTCAACTCTGTTTATAGACAGATGAGTAGTTGTTCCCCAATTTGCACTTGGGCATTGCCAACAGCCTCTGCCTGCAGAAGTGCAGAAGGTTTTTCTGCACTGCAGAAGTGCAGGGGCTGGTACCAGTTCAGGATCTCTTCCTCAACCGGTTTTGGGAGCATTTGACTTTCAGATTTGAAGTGTCTGGTTTTCTGAGGCAAGCCTTTGGCACAGATTCATTCTGGGGTGTGGGTGGCATTTCTCTTTGTGTTAAGTTATAGTGGAAGGGAGAAAGGATAATGCAGCCAAAATTGGCTTTTTCTGCCCCTGGCCACTTCAGATCAATGAGAAGATCTATGGAAACCCTCAGCCTGCAGAAAATAAAGAGAAACAAAGGCAAAAAAAAGAAAACTCTTCTCCTGAGTGATCATTTAAACCCCTCTGACAGCCCTGGAAATGGAATTTCACTTTCTCCTCCACAAGTCCAGCCTGGATTGTTTACTCTTATCTGTGGACTTGTCTTCACTAGTTTTTCACCTTGAGTTAATTGATTGATTGCTACAAGGTAGGTAGTTAACACAATTGCAAACCTGTCTGGGTGCTCCCCAAACATTTGTTGAAGTGCTGTTACCATGAGCTACATCCCTGTATGAACACTGGGGACATATTTGAAGAGAAAAAACCTGTAGCATCTTTCTATGTCTCTGTCAGTATAATATCCACAAATGATTTTTGGATATCACAAATGTTAGGGCCAAATCTGTGGTATGGGAAGTAAAAGTGACCTTTCTTACTAGATAAAGTCTTTGTAATTTAAGTAGCTAAGGTGAACCTTGGCAGGATGCAAGTAACATGTTAAAATGCTGATTCCCATGGTGGAGATTGAAAGTATACAGCAACTGCGTATAGCACAGGCAACGGACTGTTAGAGGAGCATCTTTAAATTAAAACCGTAAGTTTAACTATGTCTTAGCAGAAAGCAATTACCCAGTCTGAAATTTGACCCAGCCATCAGGATTAATATGGCATCATTCTTGAAGAAAAAGCTTTTGGATATTTAGATTTCATAAGCAGAGAGAGGACTGGGTTTATATCTCAAAAACAAAAGACATATAGTAAATAGCAGTAGCTCTATCAGTTGGCTTATTACAGAAAACTATTAAGATGTCATCCTTTGTATGGCTAGTGCCACAATTCCCATCACCTCTCCAGCAGTTTAGAGCTCGACTGTAGATGTGGTTAACACCTTTGACCATACAGCTATGATGTTTGCATGCATAATATAAAACATCTTGCCCACAGACTGTTTTATTTCTCTTACATAATTTGTTGTGCCTGCATGCTGGTATATATTTCTATTCAATCTTTTACATATAAATGAGTTTTATTGAATATATGTTGCCATTGTCCATTCTCCACACCATATTTTAGCTCTGCAACTTCAGTGAGTTTATGATTCCTCTTCGGTTCTATTGCAGTAACAAGTTTGTTTATTGCTTTTTAAATCTCCTGCACTGACACTGTGTAAAATTAAGGACGTGGTTAAATTGTTTATAGTTTCAGAGTGTTTTTAAAATTTCACATTTCCATAACCTTGGATGATCAGAGTCACAAATCAAACCCGAGATGTTGTGGCTAGCTGAGTCTGAGCTTGTGGCAAGGCACTGCAATCTGCTAGCAAAGTCGCTGCAGAGCTTTTAATGCTCGCTGTGCAAAGGCAATGCACTGCTCAGCTTTAGTGAGAAGGATTGAAATAATCTATAAGCATTTGCATCTGGTTGTGTTGTGTCTCCTTCTGTTTTACAAGTCTGTGTAAATTCAAGCTGGGAATGAGTGGAGGCGTGTGCCTGCCTATATTTGAAGGTTTTTCTGAGTAAACCAACTTTTTTTTCCTCTTGGATGACAGAGGATGTTTGTGTATATATGAAACATTAAGACCAATGCAGCCTGGATTTGAACAGGCTCGTCAACTACTATTATTGACAGAAACTAATTACACAGCCAGTCTCAGGGCTAATACATGCACACATAGAGTAACTACAACAAGAGGCGTCTGCAAACATTCAAAATAAAATGAGAAGCCACAGGTCCTAATCCTCCTCTTCCTTAAGTCAACAGGAGTTTTGCCTTTCAGAGTGATAGGTTGTGTATGTTGTGGTACATCATAACCCAGCACTGGCTCTCGAAGCTGTCTGCAGGGAAGGAGCAGAACTGGAAATGCAATGGGGTTACTCTGTTCTCTGGCTGGTAGAACTCATGCTGGTACTGGTGTAAACTGGGTTTGAATGGGGCTGGGCAGAGTCCTCATTTGCTGTTGGGATCAATCCAATATCACACTGGGAGCAAGGCCATGTCTTTGGAGAAGACAAGCATTGCCCTAATTTCAGGTGTCCTATGCTTAACAGGCTTCATAGACCACTTCCAGGATCTTTGTATCATCAAGTTTGAATATAAAGTTAATTTAAATGTGATTTATCACAGATTTTCTAATGCAGAAAGGGTTTTTTAAAATAATGCCGTAATGACTAAAATTGTACTTCTCTCTGTAAGCACATGAATGTATTTGTCTTCTCTCTGGAGCTCAAGCTTTAACATGGAGCCTTGTAATAGTTGAAATGTTAATTAATAAAGGAAAACAAGACTTAGGCAAATGGAAGACTTTCAAACAGTCTTTTCAATAATGCAGCAAACACACCTTTTACCTTTTCCTTTTGGCCTAGGAAAAGGGGGACGTTTCCATCCCTTTCACTGCAACACTTGAAATTCGGACTTCTTTGCAGCTTATGAAAAGATCTTTGTGGCTATTTGGCTCTTTCGTTTGTGCACTCCTCCAAGTGAGAAAAGCTCTTCCCTGCTACAGGTGATTATTGAAGTCCTCTTGCACAGTATGACCTTTTCTGCAAAGCATTGCATTATGGGGTCAAGAGAGAGAGCATCAGATAAAAAATGAATTGCAGCCCCTACGTTACCAGGTAATTCAGTGTATTAAGGAAATAGAGTAATTTCCATGGGAGTGAAATGGCAACTACATACCTGTTGGAACTAATGGCAGGACTCCCACAGCCTCAATCGGTGTGAGAGTCTGGCCATAATTCAGTCACCGCTAAATAACCACTGCTGTTTCAGAGGAGGTTAGTGAGGTTAGATTATTACAAGCACAGTAATAGGGAGGATTTCAGGGGAAGAGGACAAGTTTCAGGGTGAGATGAAATAGCAGAATGAGTCGGTCCTTCTCCCTCGGACAGAAATGAATGAGTAACACGAGGGCTGGGACCCAATTCCCAACTGCTGTGATCTGCCCGAGCGGGGAAAACAAATTAACTCCAGCAACAAGGTGGAGGCAAATTTCTTCCTCAGCCTCCCCAGAGCAGAGGGGAAGCAGGAGCTGTACTGCAGTGTGCCAGCAAGGCAGGCTTGCATCTGTTCCCTGGGTTGAATGCAAATTTTACAAAAGCAATCTAGGGAGTTGTTTTGGATGCTGAGCTTGGTTTTGTTTTTTATGTGCCTTAGCTTTAAACCTGAGGGTGCTACATTATCCAGTTACAGGTCGGATTCAGGTCTTCTTAAATGAACTTTGCTTCATTTTAAGCTTTTTATATTTTTTTAACTGGAAAATACAGATGCTGGTCTACTCTTCTATCCCTCTCTTTGCTGCACTATTTGCATTTCTTCCAGTAGCGCTTTGTGTCGTGGCTAACATCTGACACGTTTCATTCTTCCTATCATGCAGTATTTCAAAAACCCAACAGTAAATTCTTTGCATAATGTATGGGATGCTTTCCTTGGAGTAAAATTGTGCTGTGCTTCAGGGAACAGCCTCTGCCTGCTGCTCAGCGATACAGCCTTGCTCGCAAACCCGATCTGTGGCTCCCTGATGAAGTGTTTCATGTCTATAAATGCGGTGATGTTTTATGTGGTCCACACTCAGTCTATGATCTCGACTGCTCCCCAGCTGCTCTTTTTGGTGTCTTTCCTAGAGATAAAGGTGTGACTGAAGCCCTTGCAGACAGATCCCAGTGAGCCGTGAGTTTGCTCAGCTTGGCTAGTAGTGACTGCAGGGAGCTCAGTGCCAACTGGGAAATCTCCCCAAGGAAATCTGCTGGGGATATAATTAGGTGGCAAGTCCAGGGTGAACTGCTACAGTCAGCCTAGTTTAACTAAGTAGGTTATCTTAAGTGAGCGTAGCCACAGCTTTGGCCTTGATGTAGGGATGCAATGAGGTTGCAGCTGCGTGTAGGGGAGTCGGTTGCGGGGCTGCAGCAGCATCCCAGGGATTTCTGCACTGTGGCTGCATTAGACAAGGAGAATCACATTGAAATTAGTCGTACAGAGGCTACAGCTGCTAGAAGGATACTTATTTGCAGTGTGGATGTAACCATATTTTGGAGCTGGCAAATGATGTTAAGTCAAATACTCCAGGGGTCAGGCCTAATTAAGATGTTGGTATCGGATTCTGAACTAATTATGCGGGGAAGGTGAGCTCTACATCGTTATGTGCTAGTTGCTGCACACAAAGGTAATGCACACTGATTCGTGTAGTGGAAGGAGACGTGATCCATAATGCAAATGTTGTGCTGAAATCAAAGCAACCACCCCGCCTGAGTGGAGCAGCAAGGAGCAAGGGGGCCAAGGCAGCCCCAGTCACTTAAAGTCGCAAAAGCTAATTGGAATAGTGACATATTTTTGAGGGAATAGTGGTCTGCTGGAGGATGATCCACAAGGGAAGAATGAGGTAAAATTCACTGGACGCCTCATGTAAATAATTCACTCTGCCATGGCTGTGCAACCTCTGAGTGCTGCCGGCTTCTGCATTGCGCTGGCACAGCTCCCAGCGCTGGGAACACGGCGGAGTGTTGACATGCTCTGTAAGGTACCCATCCAACAGTCCTTCCTCTGGCTTACAGCAGCTATTTATATTTTGGGGATGTTGCTCCTGTTGTACAAATGCATCAAATATCTGACATTGAGCCGCAACATAAGTTTTCTGAGAATCATAGAATCACAGAACGGTTTTAGTCGGAAGGGACCTTCAAAGCTCATCTAGTCCAACCCCCGCTGTAATGAGCGGGGACATCTTCAACTAGGTGAGTTTGCTCAGAACCACATCCAGCCTGGCCTTGAATGTCTCCAGGGATGGAGCATCCACCACCTCTCTGGGCAACTGGTGCCAGTATTTTATCACCCTCATTGTAAAAAATTACTTCCTCACATTCAGCCTGAATCTCATCTCTTTAGCTTAAAACCATCACCCCTTGTCCTGTCACAAAGGCCAGGCTAAAAAGTCTCTCGCCATCTTATAGGCCCCTTTTAAGAACTGAAAGTATGCAACAAGGTCTCCCTGGAGTCTTCGCGTCTCCAGGCTGAACAGCCCCAGTTCTCTCAGCCTTTGATTTCTGTTCTTACTCCCACAGACACCAGCAGCCTGTTCCACTGAATTGATGAGCAGGTCTCAACTAGCATTGCTGAAGCCAGAGCGCAGAAAGCCAGGGTAAAAGTTACAAATGTCTTAAAGGATGTAAAAGGCTGTTACAGAAATGATGGGTATAACCTGTTTTTTCCCCTCATGTCAAGAGGCTACAGGCTTATACTGAAGGAGAGCCAGACTGGACATTAGGGAACAGCTTTTCTGCTGTTAAAGATAGGAAAAGGTGGGAATAGACTTTAAAACTAGACATCACCCTCTCCATGCAATATATCTTTAAAAGCTTCAAAACTAGGTTAGGCAAACATCTGGGACTAGAACCCTGTGACAGCCATGGAAACAGTCTTGCTACTGCAGCTCCTTTTCCTGTTCTGTGGATTTACTTGTTCCATCCTTAGAAGCCCCATGTCCTTAAACAGATTCCTCATAGATCATCTTTGTAGATAAATAGCAATGACTTAAGAACGGCAGGTTTGTATGGGTCTTGCTTGCAGGCTGTGGTATGGAATGATAACTTTTGAAACTGCCACTTTATGAAGGACTTCTCAAATCCTAATGACATTTCATTTAAGCCAACAAATTTCTCCTCAAACCAGTCAAACTTTGGAGTCACTGAATAACTTATTTGAACTCTTTGTGCTTCAGCAATTCCTGGTAGAGAAGACAGCTACGTACAAATGGAGAGCAGGACACTGTGTCCTGATTTCACAAAGGCAGCCCATGTCACTTAGTGCACTGTCCCTGTTGGTTTTCATCAGGGCATTAAAATGACCCAATTTTCTCCTGCTTTGCTATTATCCTCCCTTGCTTATAGGTATTGGTGATGTTTAAAGTCATCCTTCTTTGCAGAATGTCAACTGCTAAAGTGTCACGACTGATAGTGGAAATTGCTGATAGAGAAAAGGACTAAGTGATGCAGATTTCTGTAGGTAGCCTGCTTTGCTCACGTCCATGCAGGGATGCACTGGGCTCACTGTTTTCCAAGCAGAAATGGTGCATGAACAGGCAAACGGCTTAGGGAGGTGTCATCTGAAATAAAGTTGTGGGTAACAACAGAGATTGTCATCATTGTATCTCTGGACCTCATCCAAGACAGGAAAAAAACCCCTGATACTAGCACTGCATAATAAATGCAATATAATCAGAACCTATTATAATCTAGTTCTGCTTGAAATTCAAATGGTTTGGGCTGGAGTTCATTTTATATGTGCTTCTAAATAAAGTTAATGTGTTCCCTTGTTCCCCTTCTCCCTTAGTCCATACTGTAACTTAATGAATAACAGGTTTAATCACTCTGGTATCAAGATAGCCTTTTTACAGCCATGCAAATGTTCTTTGGTATATAATTTGTACATGCTCCACTCATCTACTATCATTGTTCTTTCTAAATGAGAAAATGCAAATGTTACACCAAGGGCCCCGTCATCATAGCTTACCGAATATAATTCCTGACAGCAACATGAAGCTGTTTAGCATAATTTCCCTGCTAATAAACTGCCAATTACAGTAATTTAGTTCTTAGCTTCCAAAGACCAAAAGGTATGTGATGATTTCCAGTGCCCTCCCCATTAATGTCTCCGTTTATTATTTTGCTATGTCTGAGAAAACAGGAAAATGGGAAGGACTCAGTTGTTTAATAGTAATGAGGTTTCCTTATATACACTCAGAAGCTTTTCTCATCTGAGAAGCAAAATGCAACTTTGTGGGTATACACTCCCCCTTGCACATGCACATCCGTAGGTGTAAACCACTGAGAACAGCATCAGAAGTATCTATAACACATGCAAATGTGAGTCAGCTTGAGAAACTACCGAATTAAACTTGGTAAAATCTCGTAGAAACACCTGCTGGCAATGAAAAACTTCTTTCTTCTCCCAGTAACTTCTGTTTGTTGTTCAAATGCTTCCCAAACTCAGATGGTTCTGCAGCACTTTAACAAAGTCAGTGGGAAATACTGCAAGAGAGAGGGGAAAGAGAATGTTTAACGAAATGTTTATAGTTGCTGGAAAGGATTCAGGAGTATTATGTTTAGAAGCAATTACGTTTCGAGCAGCTCTTCACGTACAGTGTTTTCTGTTCAGATCTCGTCTCCACCTTTCTTATTAAAAGGAATTTGCATGAGAACAGAATCCTTGTTTCTTAAAGAGTTTTTCTGATCTTCCCGCATGTTTCCTGCTCCCTGTTCCATCTGCTCCCGAAATCATCATTCTCTGTGATATAACTGAGCAATTTCTGAGGCAAGTCAGGCTGACTTTTTAAATTGAGGAGTAAGCAGTAAAGGGGATCTCAGGAATTAGAGGTCCTACTTTCAATGCAAGTATCTCAGTGAGTAAATGTAGGAAACAAACGATTTTGGTTTGGGGAGAAGCTGAAGAGAATAAACTAGCTGGATGGAGCCTTTCAGAAGGTTTAGATACTGCCTTTTTCTCCTCCTATCTGGAAGTAGCTCAAGAACTTGTCTTGTGTGTTCTTATCTATTATTTCTCTGAAGAATATACCCACAGATTCTGTGAACGAATGTGGCAGATTTTGTCTTGGGTAATTACATCTCAGTTTTTGAAAACAAACAGAAAAAGGCAAGTGAGATTCCATCCTTCCCTCAGCTGTGTGCAACCCTTTGCAAGCATAAGAAACTCAGCTGAGCCTCCCGTTGCCTGCCGGAGGACAGAGACAGGCTGCAAGTGATTAGACCCCGACTGTAATATTTATTGCACATTCCAGAGCCAGGTTTGGCAGAGAAACTTCCATTACGTGTATAAGAACTTGAGTTAAAGCCTGCTCTGGCTTCTCTAAACACCTGCAGTGGGCTGTTTCAAAGGACTCAGAGCTGATGCCACTGGTCTTGGTAACGAAAATGAATTGACACCTGCAGAAGCACAGTTAGGTCAGTGTGAAGCAGTTACTTTAATTCTACCTCCTTGCCAGCTGTGCTTAGAACACAAAAGCACATGTGGTGCCATCACCACGTCTTATTCACTCAATTGCCTCTCAGTGTTAGTGAGTACATCACCCAGACCTGCAGCACATGAACCCAAGCATCCCCCACACCTAAATACCTTGCTTTTGGTAGCCTGCAGAGCAGATTGCTTGCCCGGCTGGCTTAGTGCAAGGCCAGTGTAGGCAAAGGGTCCCTTTCATCCAGAGGCTGTGACCAGACCTGGGGTACTGCAGCACCACCTGCACCAACACCACGATTTAAGATCAGGACAGTCCTGGGTGAGCCAGTCGCTACAGCAAAGCTCTTTGCTGGGAAATTGTGCGGCTTTGAGGAAAAAAACCCACTTTTTTGCTTTAACCTGCCAAAGAGGAGATTGAGATGAGCTTTTAGGCAGAAGTTCTTCCCTGTGAGGGTGCTGAGGCGCTGGCACAGGGTGCCCAGAGAAGCCGTGGCTGCCCCATCCCTGGCAGTGTTCAAGGCCAGGTTGGACACAGGGGCTTGGAGCAGCCTGCTCTAGTGGAAGGTGTCCCTGCCCGTGGCAGGGGGTTGGAGCTGGATGAGCTTTAAGGTCCCTTCCAACCCAATCGTTCTGTGATATGATATTAAAATAAAAATCCATGTAAGCTTGTTTGAGGAGGGACTTAATTCCAATAGGGAGCATCCTGTTAAGCTGTTTGCATGTCTGTGATGTTGTTGATGGCCTTTGCCTGCTTAGCCAGCTCCTCCTCAGTGCAACGCCTCAGGCAGGGGCTCAAAAGAGAGAGGTTCCCCCATGTTCTGAAAGCTAAATTGAAACAGAAGTTATTGAAGTTATTAAACTTTAAGAAGGTGCAAGTGTATGTGCCAGCTAGTTACTTTTTGATAAGTATATACTATTAATAGCACTGTAAAAAACCTGACTCAAGGTCTGCAGTATAGGTATTCTTCAAGACTATTATGAAATGAATGGATACGGGGCAGTTTGGAACAGATACATTAATCACTTAGCTCAGTTTGTATTAATGAGAAAGAAGTGGGCAAATCCTATAGAAAGACATGAGAATATATATACCTTAAAGGTATATGTGGCAGTTATGCATTTTGTGTTAGAAAACTATTGCTAAGCACTGAGAAGTAACTGACAAGTGAATTTGTCAGCTGAACACATCCAACACACAGGGCAGTTCAGCAGTGTATATATATAACAGCAGCAGTGCCACTTCTCTATTAGGCTAAGCAAATCCTGAAATAAATCTGGGGAGGGAAATAATTGTATTTCTTCCTGCTGAAAACCTTTATATGTGCGCATTGGGAGTGTGCTGGGGTGTATTTGCCTATGCTTTTACTGTGAATGTGGGCTTATGACTATGTTATAGGTTTTTTTAGTACACTTGAGTGTTTGGATGGAGCTGAGTGACTCAGATTAATCATATCCCTTTTCAAGTGCCTTTGGTATCAGGGTTTTTTTATTTATAGACTAGAGACTTAGGGCTCTATAGTATTTCCTTGCTGGCCTCAAAGCCAGCAAGTGCTCTTCTTTCTAGCCTGACCTCTCTCCCCTGCACTCTCTGTAAGCTCATCCCTGTAGCTTGAGGCTGGAAAAGCCTGGCAAGGGGCTGCCCTGGAGCTGGTGTCAGGTTATTAAGTGGAGTGAATCTGCCTGGAGGCACCACCTTGCTGCCTATGCACCTTACCTCTATAGAGCTGGGCGCCCCACATTAGACGTTGCTAATGCTGGAGCTTCCACAGGGCACACTGAGTGCTGCTGCCAGCCTGTTGGGTTTCTGCTTCACTCATCAGGGAGCCCAGAGGTGATTTAACATGATGGGATGGGATGAGCTTTCATCACTAGGAAGGCTACAAATGTTTGTAGTTATAATTAGGAAACGTGTTAATGTTAACCTGATTGATGTGAAGTCTTGATTGGGCAGAAAACGGATTCTTTTCACCCAGGTGACTGCAACAGACAATCCATTTAGTTTGAAATGGGAATTATAAGGAGTGCAAATTTTTGACGATCCCTTGAACCAGTGAACAAATGGTTGGATGCATCTTCAAAGGTTTATAGTGATGGAAGAAACCCCAAAATGAGGATGTGCAACATCTTTTTATCCTGTAGATAGGCTGTCCATCCAGACCACAGAGTCTGGATGGATAGCCCCTATGCAACCACTGTGCTCTGGCCCAAAACAAAGCTTGCTGACACTGTGCCATCCTTACCAGCTATGAGATTTAGGACATGCCTGTCCTTCCAAAAGGACAAGATCATTTTAAAACTGGGAGCAGAAGAACCACATAAAAAGACAGGCTGATTATACCAGTGCACCCATAGAGGTATATGATTCAGGACTCAGGATGATATCTGCACAGTGTTGAGCTGTCCTTGACACCTTGGGTCAATGTTATTTCCAGCGTCTCTATACTGTCTTCCATGGCACTGTGAAGATGTGCTCTCACTGACCTAACTAAGTGGTAAAGAAATCTGCTCTCTTTCTAATGCAATTCTGGGAGAAAATGGCAGCTTTTCAGGAATAAAATGGTTTCTGTTCAAGGTTTACCCAGTACAAATGCACTAGTGATGCAGCCGTACCTATGCCGTGCGGCTCTTTGCAATGCAAAGTTTCTGACCTAAAGAAGAGCTTGTGTGCCCAAAAGCTTTTTTGTTCTCCAACTGCATTCACTGGTTTAATAAAAGATCATAGCTCTCCATGCAAACCTTGCTGTTTATACCATGAATTAAACTCCTACGTGCAAAAGGTTTTGATATTGACCTTAGAAACCTTGAAAAGCTGTTAATATTAGCCAGACTGAAGAAGATATATAGAACCAGGGTGGATTGTGCTTTGCTTGTATGCAGGCAAACAAAGTTTTGTAGAATAATCAAAGGCCAAAAATGAACTCTAAGTAGGTGCAATAGAGCCACAATGGCAGTTACTGGACAGCAATTTGTCCCATTATTATTTATGGATTAGTTGAAGCCACAATAATATTAAAGTCACCCTCACTAAACATACAACACTTTGTATTTTGACAGCACTTCATGGACGTTAATGAATTAAGCTGAAGTAAACACGTCTCTAATATCAGCCTTTCCTGAACTGATCTGCAAAGGCAGATTAAAGGCAATAAGGAGCACATTGCAGTTCAAGTGCATAAAAACTCCTCATTGCCAGTCCAGGGCTTGAGTGGAGGTGGGGGTGGAATATTTGGACCTTTCATCTGCTGCAGATCCATTAACAAATATCACAAGCAGCTTTTACGTACCCTGTCATTTGGACATTATACTAATGTGGGGCAAGGAGAAGGGTCAGGATAAAAACACAGTGCGAAAGGACCTTGCAAAACTCAATGAATTTGGATTTTCAGTGATAGAGAAGATGTGTGCTTATGTGCTGAAAGGAATTCTGTACTCTGAGCTAATCTCATATCTCACTGGTTAGTGTTCAAAATTCCGGTAATGCTATCTTCAGGGGTTGTATTTGTGTAAGAATAACCCAAGCTGTGAACTAATACACAACAGCAGCATGGTAATGTGGTGATGGTCAGCACAGACAGCGAGTGCTGAAACATGGCGGGGTTTGATGTGTGATGTCTGTAAGGAAAATATGTAGAACTGCTTGCTGGCTGTGTGGGTTTTGACAGTAGCTGGCTTTTGGGTGAGCTGTGCTGTTGCCCTGCATTAGGAGGATGTGCCCTTCACAGCAGCTAGTTGTCCCAGATCCATGGTTCCTGCATCGCTCCCGGTCCAGACTGAGCCAGGCAGCACCAGGCTGGCTTTAGGATGAGGAGAAAAGTACTTACAGGCCAATTTTTTAAAGTGTCCTTCACACCAAAGTGTTACTTGTCTGAGTTTTGGACAGGCAAAACTCAACTATCTGAGGGTTTTTGCTGAACTCGCAGGAACTCCTGAATGCCGACTTAATTCCAAAAAAAATACAGACAAAAGAAACTTCTTTAGCATCTTAATGGTCCCTTTGGGCAAGCTGGCTAAGTCAGACAGTACTGTTCAGTAAATCCTTGTTATCTATGCTTGCTTTACTAATGAGCCTGAGTATCATATTTAAATCCCTGTAGCTGCATCTCATATATTGGCTGGTGTGGAAGTAAAATATTTCCATTGGGCATTTGGTGTATATCACAGGCAGCTCCGCCTGCTCCTGAAATGCAGCTCCTGTTATTAGTGTGTTGCAGGGCTTTGAAGGGTCACCAGGATGAATAGGATGGTGAAGGTCATTGGAGGGCAATATTTCAAACCCAAAATGTTACAGCTATTGGAGGGTAATTTAGATACTGTATATTTACACAGGTCTGTGTTGGAAATATTCCTTTAGGAAGGCTAAGTTTGATAAAGGGCTTTCCTCCTCGGATCAGGGCAAAGACAAATTCAAGGAGCAATAGGAAAGAAAAGGAAAGACAATGTGGAAAAGTAAAACGGGAAGTTTCCACTGTAGCCTGGATAATGCCTGTGGATATTGGTTGGGAACAGACGGATGTGACTCCATTTGGGATGGGGATTTTTTTTGGTGATAGAACTCATTTTCTTTTGATCAAATCTGTGGTGTGTTGTGCAGAATATTCTAAATAAAACATTCCTGAAATGGTATTTATAGTAGGATCAAACTTCAGGAATTAACATTTTAAGGCTCTCCTTCCTTTATGTGTTTTGCTGCTTTTCCAAGCTGAATTAGAGGAACAAATTATTATTTGCAGATTTACGGAGGTCTCTGTCCCCTTAGGTCATTAGTAAAACCAACAGGCTCAAACCTATGTCGAGGTTGTTTTGGGGGAGCTGTGTCTGGTCCCCCCACCCCATCCTGAGCAAGGGCTGGTATTGCCATGGGGAAGGCAATAGGATTTCAGAGGAAAAACACCCAGGCATCTTAGAGGATGATCATATTTTTCACTTCCGACCTCTGGGAATATTCCTAAATGAGATAGAGGAAATGGCACACGGAGTTATGAAGAGCAACTGCCCAGCGCTTGCAGGGAACATGTGCTTTGAAGGAAATTGTTGGTTCTGGAAGCACAGGCTCTCTTTGTATGCAGGAGTTTTTATGTCCTGCTGCCTCATTATCTCAGTAACTTATTATAGTTTTATGTCTGTGTTGTGCTGCAAACGGGCTGCCCATAATCCCCTTTTTATAGACTTAATCTGGCTGGTGATAAACGCCGACAGAGTCAGCACAGCGTCTTCCTCTTGGCACAGCGTGAGCAACTCCTGGGCAGGCTGAAAACACCCCTCTGTCTGTATTTTAAAACCCCCTCTATTCCAATCTGACTTCAAAGAGGTGTTGGTGTTGACATTTCTATGTGAAATACAGCTGTGTGTTTACTTCTGGAAAAATCACTGCCAGCTGTCATTGCTGCAGCCTTCTGTATGCGCACAGCAATGATGGAATTAACATCCCCTTTGGTACCCCTTTGGAAGGTAACATTGGACAAGTCTCTAAAGCTGGGGTTTGGAGAATTTGGTAGCTTAGGTACTTATTGTGATAGGCTGGCTGAGTTTTAGAAATTGCCTTCTCAAACATTCTGTGAAATAACTATTACGATTTCACATCACCTGTACACACAAGCCAGTTAATTTGTTTTCGGTGAACATTTGTACAAGTGAATTATTCACCCATCTGCAATATTTATCTTTCAAATGACTAGACAATTCAGCTCTGTGTGGAGATGTGCCTCCATATGAATTCATAAATCCACAACCACTGGCAGGAGATTTTCTGCAGGGGCTGATGATCTATTTATTCTCCCTTCTCTCCATGGGTTAGCCCAGGCTCTCTTGCTTTGACATGAACTGCAAGCAAACAACTAGTATGACATTTTACTACTTTCTAGTTTGAATATAAAGCTCTGCCAATGCTCCCCACCACTGCAGTCTGTCAGGTTAGCAGCTCTCTCAGATGATTATAAGGCAGCAATTTTGTGCTATTTTTTTTTCCCTTGCACACAGCAGACATAATGAGCAGAAGGGATTAAGTGATGAGCTGAAATTACTGAGCTAAACAAGGATCTGCAAATGCAAATTTGGAGCCTTTGCAACTATTAGTGGTCAGCTCTGAGCCTGTTATCAAAGAGCTAACTTTTGGGAGGGGATATCCCTTTTGCTCTTCAGAGATGCTTGGAGCTTGCACACTCTGGGGCAGCACAAAGTGGACACAGAAGGACATAGAATTGCTGGTCTAGATACTGAAAATCATCCTACTAAAACTGGCCTCACTTGTCCAGTGGTTGGGATCGCCCCAGGACTGGAATTGCTCCGGAGTGGTACTGCCCCTGGCAAGGGAGCCACTGGAATTGCTCTATGTTTTGATGGCCAACGGTTTTCCCGGAGGAGAATGGGAAGAGTATTACCTGCAATTGATAGTTGCCTAAACTAATGATTCAGAAAATTGTTCCAACAGCTTCATCTTAAGAGAGCCTGGGTTTTAAAGAACAGCAAGGGTCTTATTTAAATAGCATTCCTGCGTAGTCATTAATAAAGCCCTTCTTTGTCAGGGAAGATACAATATGATGAGCATGAGGGACTCCCTCTTACTAGTCTGGAGATTTGGAGCTTGATCTCAGCTTGTATGAACTAGAGCAGTTCCAGTCAACTAAGTAATTTCCATAACCTTCAGGAAGTAATCCTGAATATCCGTGGTTTGGAAGAGCAAATTTGCTGAAGCATTTACATAAGAAAACTCATTCTTTGGATACACCAACATTTACTGAAGAGCTAAGGACCGAGTAGTGCATTGAAATACACTGTGTGAGGGATAGCTTTTACTAGCAGTTACTAAACGTACAGTCACACTTTAGTCTAACAGCTGATATGAGGCATGCAAAGAACTATACTCTCTCCTAAACTTCTCTCCTGAAAGTCTCTTTCTTCACATACTTTCTTCAACCCTTTCCTGAAAAAGAAGAGCATGCTTCTCTGTGACAAGTTTTCTTCATCTGCAAAGGAAAGGTTGTGTTTGCCCCAGCTTTAAATTGTTCTGAAATGGCTCACTAAAAGTGAAGCGGTTCAGTACATGAAAGAATCTTGGGAAGAAAGCAGCTAAAATGCTGTAACCTATTTCCACCGATTTTAGGGTTTGAGTTCTGCTAATGCATGTGTCCTCTTTGTTAATGTCTGCATGGAGAATAGAGTGGTTTGCACTTGAACTTTAGTACCTGGAAGTGAGAACAGTGCAGTTGCAGTCACGTAGCAGAAATAACCATACCCACCCTGGCTCTGTTAGGTACTCAAAAAATAACCTGATACAGAAAAGGTAAATCTCCTTTTGGTACAGGAAAGATTTGCCTGGTAAAGGAATAGTCTAAATCAAAGCTATCCTGGATCAACTAGACACCAGATCTCTAACCAGATAATAATTCTGTTATCTGAGCTATTATCTGCGGTGTGCCCATGTCCATGCTATTCTAATTAGAAGCATAACTAATGGAACAGCGTGACACCGCTAACTGGGAGGCTCAAGTTTTAGTTGAATGCACAAATTAGCTCTGAAGTTTCCTACAGTCCTAAAGGTTTGATGGTAATTTTCCATATTTGCATTTTGCAGGACAGTTTAGCTCTAATCATTTGTCAGCTATTTTCAATCTGTTGTCAGTTCAGTAGAGCCACCAACTTAGAGAACTTTTAATATTACCATGCCTGTTGTCTTCAGCGGACATCTGGGAGCTGACCCCTGGGAACCGAGAATGGATATTCCAGAGCAGAAAAGGCATAAAAGCATCAGTCTGAACCTGATAATCGCCCAGGTCAAGTCTGCAAAAGGCTGTAGGCAACCAAGCAGGTGTATAGCATCCGACCGTTAATGCGTTGTGGAGCATTTCTTACCTCCCAGTCTTGTTTTTCCATTTCCCTTTGCTACACAGAACATGCTGAGCTGTTCAAGCATGAGGGATTGTGTAACCCCTGGTTTTGGCAACAGTTAGAGACATCTATAGGTGTTTACCAGAAATATCAGTTGTATGAACAGCTTTTCCTTTGGTTACTGCTATTGGAAAATGAAGGAGCAAATTGAGAATAGCTTTGGAGCATAAATTCTCTGTATGTCTCCTCTCCTCAGCCAGGTCCTGTTCTCATTACAGAAGCTGGCAGAAAGCTCTTGCTCCTTGGTGGTTCTGCTGTGTTGAAATGCAGGCTCTATTACCAAGCAATTAAAAATATGGTGCCTCTGTGACCTATCTTTCATTTATTTGTGACACTGAGGTTTTTCCGGTGCTGGGCAGTGTCCCTCCTCCCTTGGTAATGAGGCGATAGCTCATCATGTCACAAATTTCCTTTGCTTTTCCAAACTATCCCAGCTGACTCAGTCCCAACTCTCGGTCTGGCTGTGCATCATCTCACCCAGCAAGCCTTGCTGGAGGTTCACTTGTACAAGGCAGCACCAGACTTTGATCCCAGTGCCCCACTACCTTACTACGGCTATGCCACTGGCCTAACCACATGTGCATGTGGCTCAGGGCAGGTCATCTGTGTCCCCCCTGCCTAGTAGCTTCACTTTTACCTCCTTCAGCTATCTGTTGCTTCCTTTGAAAGTTCATTCACTCTAACTGGGGCTTCTCTTGCTGCCCAAACCATGTCTGGCCTCACAACACAAAAGCCTCTTTCTAGATCTCTAGTAGCAGCCTGCACCTCTCCAGAGCACATACAGACAAGCTGTTTCCTTGCATTCCCTTGCCTCATCCCTGCCTCACTGTCCAGTGAGTTTTCAGATCATAGAATACCCAAACTGGTTTGGGTTAGAGCTCATCCAGTTCCAACCACCTGCCACAGGTAAGGACACCTTCCACTAGGGCAGGTTGCTCCAAGCCCCATCCAACCTGACCTTGAACACTGCCAGGGATGGGGCAGCCGCAGCTTCTCTGGGCACCCTGTGCCTCACCACTCTCACAGGGAAGATGGTGGAAACTCACAGTTCCTCCTTCCACAGCCCCAGCTGAATGTTAACCAACTGCTGTCACAGCCCAGGTCTTGTTTGTTCGCTAAGTTCCTTGTCCAATTGATTATTTCACTAGCCTTGCTGTTTTAACAGCCTTATTGAAGTTCATGTAAATCATATCTCCAACCTCCCTCCTGTTCTCTCTTGCTGTCCCTTTCTCAGAGCTATGAATCAAACATTCATATTGATCAGCATTTAATGCCAGACACAAAGGAAAATCTGCTTTCATGTCATATGAAATATTAATAAAACATTAGTGAGGGCAAAGGAGAAGGTTGCAAACAGGATGGCCAGCTCATCTCTTCCCTTCTGCTCCTTTAACGTTACTAAGACATGCCTTATGCAGTGGCCTGGGCTTTCAGCTGCATTGAAATTTGAATTTGAGTTCTAAGTCAGATTTGGAAAAGTCAAGGGATTTACCACCCGAAAGGATGACTGAGAGACCTTAGGTCTCTGTACACACTGGATGGTTCCTCAAACATTAGTGCTCTGAATTTTAACAACAATCATCTTATCCAAGTCGGGCGTGTGAACCACTTTTAGAGGCCGTGCCTCATTTAGCCGGACATTTGTTCATGTTCTGCTATGTGTTCCCCATAAAGTACTGTCATATTTCTAATGGTGTAGACTGGTGCTCAGGAAGAAGCAGTTGAGCTGAACTAGTCAAAGGGGCTTTGACAGCTGAGTCCCCATTTTGATTTTGGATAGGCATCAGTTTGCTTGAGGTTGCTCGTCAGGAAACTCTGAGGTATAACTCAAGTGCTGAGAGCGCCTTCTCATTATTCTCCCGTTAGCTCGCGACCATGGTGAGGGAGTGAAGAATGAATTCAGGTCTAAAGAAAAGAAGCAGAAAGTTAAATGCAGTTAAATCTGTTTGGGGATTTGGAAATAAGGAAGGCAAAGTGATCTGTAAAACTGTACTTTGATCTGATTTATAGCTACAGCAGAGAGATCACATCTGAGCTGCAGCAAGACAAGCAGTCTCACTCTCTGCTGTGCAAAGGTAATCAGGGATAAAGCTGAGAGAAAATAGAAAGGTAGGAAAAAAAATGAGGAATAAGAGAGGAATACAGGACGAGAAAAACAGAGGACACAAAGAAAGGATGAAGAACACAAGCATAATGAAAATTGCATCTATAATAGGAAATTACATAGGAGTACTATGTCTGTTGTGAAATTAGTTTGCTCTGTAGATTGTGGAGCAACTCCACCAGATGGATCCATCTACTTTGGATATACAAAGGCATTGCTGAATGCACTTTTGGTGTGTTGGGTTTGATGCTCTCCTGGATTACACCTGGCTTTGATGTGGTTGGTGCAGGTGTGTGTGAGGGAAGAAGCTATACTCTGAGAGCAATTGTCAGCTAATAACAGGATACAAGAAAAATAGGGCTAAAAAGATTATGGGAGCCACCTAATCTGGAGATCTATCATTATACTTCAAACATCAGATCTTGCTAGGAAAAAAAGCCACTCTTAGCCCAGGTTGGTATTTTATCATGAATTTTGAAGTCACTTCAGTGTTTATCGGTATCTGCTGATTGTTTGATCTTCAAGTTAAGCGTAGCCCCTGCTAGATTTGTGAGCTGCTGAAAGAAAAGGAAGCAGAGTTATATTTCTACCATGCTATTGAGTAACTAGAGATGCTGCAGTCTTCTAAATCATTATTGCTTGTTAGGAAAAGTTGCGTTTTCACTGCTGCTGGATGACAGTTCGCTTTTTTTGCTTTCTGAGGATCTTCTCCATCAGTGATCTGCAGTCTCTGTAAGTGGGAATATAAAGCAATTGACATGAAATCAATATTAATTCAGGATTGTGTCAGGTTTTTTCCCTCCTTTTGTAACAGTTACTTATCAGGGTGTTACGACCTGGCAGTCTGAAGCCGTTGGGCTTCCAAGATGCAGAACTTTGAGGCTCTTGGAGGAATGCTCCTGAATGAGCACAGGCAGTGTTCTTTGGGCCATGGTTGTGTCGTGTGCTCAAGTACATACCAAGATTAAATGTCAGTTTTGTGTCCTAAACCTCACAGATGTTTTGCTCAAAGATCTGTTGAGCAACTGCTTGGTTTGGTGAGTGTTGAGTAACATGGGTCTTCTCTGCTTTTATTTTGTTTCATTTTAGGTGGGAGTGAATGTAGAGAAAAATAGATGGTGGTTTTGGTCTTTTTGATGGTGGTTTTTAGACAGGTCTAAAGCAGAGTTTGTCACTTGTGAACCTAGGATCAGGACTAGACTTTTTGACCATCGTAGCAGAGGGATTAGAGCAAATTTTAAGGAAGATCAAGCAGATGTTGCAGGGATTTTATTGGGATTTCTCCCCACCTGTGAGAGGTTAAGTGGAAGGAATCCTAAGAATGTGGGAGAGAAAAGCTGATGGCTGTGCATCAGTTTGGCACTGGAGTCACTGCAGGATGCCCTGTATGTTGGCTATGCTGAAGACTATTATGAACAGTTTCCTATTTAAAGACAAGAATATGGTATTTAATATAGATTTGAAGCAGATAACACTGGAAGGACTCCGAGTGGAACTTGCTGTGCAAAGAGCAATGAGCCAAGATGATTTTAGGGGCAACATCTTAGGAGATTGAAGGGAAAAAAGGCTGCAGTGCAGATGACAGGGGAAAACTTTCCAGTCTTCTATCAAGCACTAATCTAAACAGGCAGCCTTGTCAACCGAGGTTTGAGCTCAGGAGATTTGGGGTTTATTTCTGGCTTTGCAACTCTTTTTTTTGACCTTGAGTAAGTAATTCTATTGCTCTCAGCCTCAGTTTCCCGTGCTTGAAAAAGGCATTTGTGGTACTATGTCCCTTCAGAGTGTACTTTTAATAAAAGGATGTAATAAGAGTTTAGCGCTATTTGTTGCACCCAGAAAAAGCTTTTCCAGTAGCTATAACCAATGAGGAAAAAAGGTCCATCATCCAAGGATGCTGGCACCTCTCTGATCAGTGCAAGGAGAGTGGTGAGCTGAAAGGCTGCTGTGCAGGTCTGCCTCCTGCATGCCATGCCTCTGAGGTGGAGGATTTTAGTTGCCAGGGCTGTTAATGTGGCACCTTTAGCCAGGTATCTGTAAAAAAGCAAGGAAAATGATGAATTATCAATCTCAAGTGCTTTTTGGGTGTTCTTGTTAGAAACTGTTTCCAATGGTCCGTAGCTTTAGTCTGCTAAGAGTAATTCTGTTCATCCTCCTGGCTGCCCAGCAGATGAGCAAAATGACTGACAGCAAGAATATTCCAAAACAGGGGATATTAAGTAAGAACACTGATGACTGATGTCTGCTGTTCTCCCAGTGGAGATATCACTCATGTGATTTAAGTTGACTTCAGTGACACTTTTGCCCTTGAGGATTTCTCTCCTCTGCAGAACTGTGTGCACTTTACTTGAAGTTCAGTAAAGAGCTATGCAGGGAAGATCTTCCCACTGTGGTGCTGCATTTCCATCAGTGTCACAGGCATCAGTCAAGCAGGGGTTTTTCAGTGACAGCAAATGTCATGAGTGTCCCAAGGCTTGAGCTAGTTCTCTGCTGGCCACTTGATCACAGCTAAGATCCTGCTGTCAAGCTGTAGAGTCCTCAGCTAGCCTGGGGTTGCCCTGTCCAAGAGTCCATGGCATTGTCACACTGAAAGAGCAGGTTTTGATAAAGGGGAGTCAGACTGAATTCCCAGATTAAGGCAATAGTAAAGACTCAGAAGGAGGTTTAGCTCTGAAATAGGTTTCCCTCAGAAACCTTGCTGGATTTCAGGACATGCTGGCCAGAGGTTGCCTATGGTATGACTGATGGGAACAGCTATTCCTGCTATAACGGCCAAGGCAAGGAATAAATGCATCTTCCTCCAACAACATATGCATCAAAGCTTATAAATAGATGAGTAAAGTAAGCTCATACAGGATCAGACTAGAAAGATGTGATGTAACAGCTTCATTATCATATTTATGTCTTCCTAATTGCACTTCACTGAGATCACTTGCAAGCCCATGATGGATTTCCGTATAATAGGATCAAGTTCTATTTGATCTTAAGCCTTTTTCAACAGGAAGATGAAATTAAAGGTGAGAATCAGAGAAGATGATGTAAATTATTGGCTAAATTTAATACCAAAAGTCTTTTCTCTTAATGGAAATTTCTTCCTGTAAATGTGTGCCCTATTTTCTAGAATCCATCTGTGCATTTATAACATGCTATGGGAGCGGGAAGGTAACACCAAGGACTTCACAGGTTGGGTTGGTCATGTGCTAAGCAAAGCAGCAGCTCTACACAGGGAAGTGATTTGTGGCAGGGTGCAAGAGGAAGAAATATGCCTCCTGCATAGATTACAGTATTGACTTCAATCATATTAGTATCCGATCTCAAAGGTCATTTCCAGCCTTGAAGTACTTTTGGCTTCTGTGCTCAATGATGGTTTTAGTCACTGGTTATTTTGAGTGACAGTTGTCAGGAAAAATATATAGAATTCATTATTTGGGGATGATCACCTATTGTAGCAAACAGCCAAGGAAAAGGAGCTGGTCTTTATCATAACATGACACAGAGTTCTGGAAAGCATTGTTTTAAACTTCCTGCCCTGCTGTGCTTGTCAGAGACTGACGGGCAAGTTTTACTGGCTCCAAGTGCTGCTGACAAGATTGAAGGTGTATTAGGAAAACTGCTTTCTCCTGGGCATGAAATTATTCCGACAGTCGCTAAGGAAATGTATTCTAGTAATCTACTGCCACTTCATGTGTACTGCAGAGAGCTGGAGATTGCTTCAGCAAAAAATAACATCTGCATTAATACTGTGTAAAATCATCAAAAATCAACCACTTGCTTTATTCAGCAGTCAGAAAAGCAAATTGCTGTAATTAATGGCTGTGCTATTTTTTGTATGGGTGTATGTTATTATTCTACTCGTTTCACAGATGCAGACATTGAGTTAGCAAAAAAAAAAGGCATCTTAAGAAATCATCGTTTAGGTTGTATGCTCATGCTTTGGTTTGTATCGTGGCTCTCCCACCGGCAGAATGGAACACAGCTGAGTCTCGGGCTCTGGACCACCAGCCTTGGGTGATGGTCCTTCCTTGTGAAGCTGTTTTTTTATCAAATTGGCTGATGTAGAGGGCTGTGACCCTACGGTATGATATAGTTCCACCTTAGAAGCGCTCCATCTAGATATGCTGGATAGCTGCTCCGAGAGGTCCTTGCCAAAGAGGTTTGTTTCTGGGGCAGTGAGGGATGGCTGAAGAAAAGTAATAGGTAACGTTAGAGGAACCATACTGAAGAGCCTTACACAAGGCTTTTTTATTCAGTATTTGTCTTATTCATAGCTATGGTAAGTATGATAATTGCCAGAAAGATATTCAGGATTCCTGCTTTGGGCATCATCACTCAAAATTAGTAAATAGCCCATCTCTGGATCAGTTGCTGCCACTCAATCTCTGCAGGCTGTGCCTGCAAGGTCTACCCAGTGAAGAACTTGGAGCTGAACCCTGCAGTCTGCACTCAAGAGTGCTTGCAGGGTGGCTAGCAAAGTTAAAACCACCTTGGCATAAACCCACCAAGCTTTATCTTCCCCATAAATTTATCCAAAGACTGGAAATGTTTTAAGGCACATCAACCTAAAGAAGTTTTAGAGTGCGCTGGAAAAGAGCTATAGTGCGGCGATTTACAGCCAGGAACATTCACCTGGACAATAAGAATCCTGGTGCATTGAGCTGAAAAATATGCTGCAGTATATGGTATTGGCTTGTTTGTAATAAAACACTAGCCTGGTACGTTTTATTGGGTTTACAGCATTTATTGTTTTGTTTTCAGAAATACAGTATGTAAGCAAAACCAATAAAATAGTTTATTACATAGTAATTGCTCAGGAAGAGAAAGACCCATCAGAAGAGATATCTCTTATAAAGTTTTCTGTGGGTCTCATGTATTAGGAGACAAAATGGAGGAGATGGTTGAAGACTATCCTGAGTTTTCTGTTTTCTTTCTTGGGGCTGGACGGGGAGTTTTTCGCAAGGCCTTGGACAGTTGCCCATGAGCTTGGTCAGTTGGAGCCCAAACAAGACAAGAATGCAAAGCAGAGGCACAGTATCTACTATTGGTTATTTCTCAGTCTTATTAAAAGGCTTCAGCAACCCAGTGAGACAGCAGAGTGAATCAGAGGACACATCTGAGACCAGACACAGAGAGAGCAGCAATTTGACTAACAAATATTGCATTCAGGTGTACAGCTGTGGTTCTCCTACTCCTTCTTTTGGGTTTTTCTCTCATAATATTAGGTATAGAATAATAATATGAAGTATATTTTCTTAAATTCAAGTCTAGGCTCCGCAAAACCTTATCTACTCGCTCATCTCTTCTTACCCGGGCAGTTATTTTCGCACAAGTGCATATGATGAAATAATAACCAACCAAACAAAACAATCCACCACATTTCCTGAGCTTCCAAAAGTGTAGGTGATTTCATTTTCATAGGTCCAGAACAGCCCTGGACCATGATCCCTAGCTTTGGACATGAGAGGTTGGACTATCAGTCGCAGAAGGAGTACTTCTCCCCAAAGGATGCCTTTGAGAAGCCAAATACCTTCAAGTATCCTAACTTTCACGCTGACCTGAATCTGTAAGGAGTGTTTGGTGCATACTCGGTTCCACCTGCAGCCTTTCAGCAGCTTGAAATGTTTGCTGTATCCTGTGTCCTATTTAGCCTTTCTATTCAGCTGCCTGTAATTGAGCAGCTCTTTCCAGCACACTCACTACAGCTTCATCCTTATACTGCAGGAAACAATTCCAAGCTATTATTGCACTGCTTAATGATCCCGTTCAGGCTGTTTTGGAAGAGTACTCCTTAGTGTCTCACCCCAGGGATTTAAATAGGCTCATACATCAAGGCCAAGCCTTGATAATTCCTTCATTTCTGGTGGCATTTTAAATCACACAGAAACCAGGAGCTTCTTTAGAGCAGGGAAGTGGCTTCCTGCCATTAGGCAGCACCTATCACCGACCAAGAGCACTCTTGAAATTTATATTCTCAACTCTGGCACTTGCTCGGGTCTAGTGTATTAGGCTGAGACAAACAAATCACAGTTTCAAATGTTAAATTTCTCATCAAGAGATTTGCTTTCAGCAATGTGTTTCAGTAGTAAGAAGTTGGTTTTGTGTTGGGGGTTTTTTTCTGTGTTTTTACTTAGTCTACAAGCCCATATGCAATTCCATATTGTTATTTCAGACTTCATCTCTGAGAGCTATCACACTGAATTCATGCATTAACATACTCTTCCCTGTGCGCCCATATACTCTGCTTGCTTTCTTCTCCCTTTTGATTTCTTTAGCCTACGAATTAAGGACTCCTGATAGTGTGGAGGGAGCAAACCACTTTAAATCTTTCAAGTCAAAATGAGAACTTTTCTTTTGAAGAAATAACCTGCATTATGGCAATAATGAGCAATTATAAGAAGTTGGTAGGATGCCAATAATCATGCTCCTATTGCTTTGTTCAATAGATGTTAGTTCACATTGTCAAGAACTCCTTTATATACTACCAAGATAATCCTTGTAAAAGGAAAGATTTCCTGACCTTTTTCCTCTTCAAAGGATTTTCACAGGGCACGCTTGTTCTACAGAATAATTGTTGGGAGCACTCCTGAACTCCAGGTACTTTCAGTTGAACCTCCAGCAGTGTGAAGCTCCTTATTTCCAGAATGTGAAACTCTCTTTGCCCTTGTTGAGTGCTGTCAGAAATTGTTATAGACGGATTTCTTTGTATATGTTGTTGTATAAATAGAAGTTTATGAGAAAGGCAGGAGAGGCTGATACAGCTCTTTCCTTGGAGACATCTCTATGAGACTCAGAGCTTTCCTTGCATAAAAGCATGAGGATTGTGCCTGAAGGATAAAATTGTCTTCTAGGAAAACACAGAGGTTGAAAGCAGTAGAAAGAAGAATTAATGTCCAATAGATCTTATTCAATCAAAAAATCAGATCTATGTCTTATTTAAGATGCAACCAAAATCTGACAACAGTCTATGTATGTAAGGAATTTTAATATGAGATTTGTTATACAATGCAAATATTCTAACATGTTCATTACTCAATTATTGATGTAAGTGGAAATTAACTCACTGATACAACTTATTTATGAAGGTCTGTTTAAAATACTCAGCATCAGTACTACAAAGAATTGTGCTATGTTGGTTAATGATGGGACAATTTTTATCAATGTTATGAACATTGGTGCAAGCAGAGCAGCAAGTTGCAGAGCCCAATCCCGCGCTGCTGAAGGCATCAACCGTATGTGACTACAGCACCCTGTGGTGCCATCCTGCCTCTCCCTGCAAATCTTTCTCCACCATTTCCCCATGAGGTTCTCAGAATACATTCTGCTTCCATACAATATCCCTCTGCAGCCTTGTTCTGTGACCCACTTTCCCCATTGTAGCTCTTCCCTCCTGGCAGCCAGGAGTTGATCAGGATTGCAGTGCGTCCCTGTGGGCATTTGTCACATGGACTTATAGTGAGGAATAATGCACTGAACTCATTAACTGTGTTTCCATTGCCAACACTGGCTCTTAAATTCAAGTACGTCTCTGGTCTTTCTTTGTGTTCAAGTTGATTGAGAGGGTTTAACCATATGCAATATTCAAATTGCTTTTCTGCATGAAGAGATTTTCAAGAAATCAATGCACTCTTCGAGTAACATAATTAATACATGAACTGACTGCCCTTTAAAGACACTAGTAATGCTCCTTAGTAAGACCAATGCACTAATATTACATTCAGTAATGGACTTTTTAAAAGTTAAATTCTTCATTGTTGGTATTTGAGTAGGACACAGAATTAGGCATGCCGGCCTGTATTTATTAGCAGAAAACTGAGTATTATTACCGACCAATCTGCTTTTTAATGATTCAGCGAGCATGTTGGTTTTTATAGTAATGAATACGGGGCTTTTAATCAAGTGATCTGACAAGTGTGCAATTTGCCTTGAAAATTATGCTGGACTGAAAGTGGTTTTGTGAAGAATAAAAAAGGGAAAAGAACCTAGAAAGTGTTGGCATTTAGAGGAGAAAGAGACAAGCAAAGCTGAAGGAACAACATTGCAGTTCTGTGTATCATCTATATGCAGAGATTTGGCCAAAATTCCCAGTTAGAGTCAGGGTTATATTATGCCCAACTCACGGCAAATTTCAGGTCTGATTTTGCTGGTTTCCACTGGAGGACAAAGCAGCAGGAGTGTACTGTCGGTGCTATGAAAGGCCACTGTAAAATCAGACGGTTGCAGTTCTGTTGTGCTTTGGTGGCAGATTTACCTTCCTTCAGTTAAAAAGGAAATATTTATTTTCACTTTGAATGCATATTCGTCTCATTTTTTATCCACTCACGTGCCTTTAAGGCATCTTAGTCTTTCTACCAAGCTGATTTATTTTCCAATATTTGTCTTCTCTTGCTTCACAATCCTGAAGGATGCCTTCTACATCCAAGATCCTGGGATGAAGGAATGACAATGGATCTTGAGGACTGCTGTTCAAACTCACCATGGTCTAAGCAGTTTCTTATTCTGAGGAAGTCTACAAAATGAAGTATCTGGCATACATCTGACACCAGGGATTGAATGAGGCTCCTTGGAGACTTCTTTTGACTTCAACGGCCTTTGATCAGCCAATAAAGAGTCACTGTCACCAGTGACCTTTATCAATGTACAGCCTGAAAAATGAATATACTACTAAAAAATACACCAAAACTTCCCCTTTTTGATTTGTCTTTGTTTTGCAATCTCTCTTCCTAGCCTGCTATCTACAATTGAGTAGGTGGTAGTATTGTATTTCGTTCTGTTGATCCAGTTTTAAGTGGGTGTTCAGTTCTGGGGTTCAGCTTAAGAAGTACTGGACACTTTCCAACCCAACTCACTTCTTTATAAAGATAGTGAATAAACTGTGTTTTCAAAAGAATGACCCCAATAATTTGTTCATGGAGGACTCAATGTAGCAAGCAGGTAAATTGGAAAGTCCCTAGGGAGCTACTATTGGGATTATATTCAAATCCTGGTATAGCACCAGAACTAATATGCCAGCTTTTGTCATGTGTTCTACATCCCTGTAGCATTTGAATAATGAATATCAGTCTGTGGCTGCTGCCTTCCAGGTCAGTCCCATGCTAAAGGCCGATCAAAGGCTCACTGAAGTCAATGTAAGGAGCCCCATCGATGTATCAGCTCTATCTCACAGCACTGGGGTCCTTTGTATTGTGCACAAGTTAATATGAGGCTCTGTGTGTTGCCTGGAGGAGCCACCTTTGTTGGTGTAAAGTTTCTGAGACTTAGGTATCAGAATTTATGAGAATTTCCACTGAAGCCATTGGAAGTGGTTTATAAATGAAAATGTTGGAGGGTATAGTTGCCTATTACAGTGGAGGACCAGGTATACCTATGCTTTTTATTCCTTCCCTCCAGTTTCTTCTCCAGCCAATATGTAGAACACGTGATTAGAATTTCAAGGTAGCATTTGCTTTGAAAAAAAAAGTCATCAAATATGACAGACAATGGAAACAAGGCATGAAAGGATTCTGCTTTCTTGTTCTTAAACAAGTAAATGGAGCAAGGAGGCAATTTCAACTCTAGCCTCATAAACACCCTTACTTATTTTTCCTCTTAGGTTTAGTATTTGCTATTGTGCACTGACCTCATACAAAACAGGGTGTGTGAAGCTGATAGAGAATGAACGCTAACAGTGAATCAATGTAGGTGAACTAACTCCAGAAGTAAAAGTGCATTGGGGGGAAGCAATGCTGCATTATTTTTGTATTGTCTGCAACACCTGAGCCTTGAGTATCATTTGGAAATACAAAAATGTCCTTTTATCTACATTGTTAAACCAAAAGGATTCCCGCTCTATTTGCTCTTCGTCATCAAAAGCTGTTGTCTGTGATTGCACAGCATTTTGTATTGTCTTCTGTAAAACTCTAAAATGATTGTTTAGGTTGAATGCCTGAAGTGAGCAATAGATAAGTCAAAGCACATTGTATTTCCTTTCAGGACCTGGGAGACAGATGTGTCACTCAATAGCATCTTTTCTCTATATTACAATCACAAGGTGCTTTAGTGCTTTTGTTCCACAATGATGAAAACTACTCTTTTTTTAAACATGTCTTTAAAGCCATTTGGTGGTGTGGAATTTGGTGTAGAGAAACTGTAAAGTTTAAGCCTATAGTTACATACAAATTGGTCACTGATGCTGTATGTAGTTGACCTTCCCAAAAAGTAAATAGCTCAGAAATATTCACTGTAACCTCCAACCTCACAGACAAAACTCCCACTGATGCTAGAGTTAGTATTGTCATTATTGTAAAACCTGGGTAAAGATCAAAATCTGGCTGTGTTATACCAGGAACAACAGAAAAATTCAGAACACTTGGTGCTCAGTGCTCTGACGATCTCACAGTTTAAAAAGACAAGGCAGCCTTGGATTAGGGTTAGAAGTATAACTGTGTTTTCCAATAATCCCACATGAACATATGGATTTTTTTCTTAAAGAATGATAGAACACAGTCTTCAAATGTTATGATTCCCTGTACATCTTAATATCTTCTTAGTCTTCAAACTCTATTTTCTTGACAATAATAAATCAGTGACACAGTGAGCATTTCCACACAAATAACCTACCCAGCAAAAAACAACTCGGCTCCTCTAAGCTTCCAAGGCTGGTCACCTGAGCCATTGGTCCTCAGAGAGGTGTTGCCCCTGTGGTGAGAAACTATGGCTTTCTAGCACAGGTTTAAATCACATTACAAAGTACTACTGTAACTGATTGGCTCTTTCATGAAGTGTTCCCAATATTTACAGTTGCAGAAGGTGTGTGCTTTTATTGCAATATTTGGTAGGTGTTACCTGACTTGACCAAGATTTCAGCAGGGAATTAGCTTGGGACTGGCCATGGAGGGAGCTCAGACCAGCTTACACCCGACTTTGATGTTGGTCCAGACCTCTGTAAGCTGAATAATTTCTGAGTACTTCTCACCATAATAACTGCAGACCGACTGTAATTCTGGCAGTTTAGTTCATTACCAGCACCAGCAAGAGCGGGACCAGCAAAACCAAGCATCTGTCAAGATGCTTTGCTCAGGTAGCAAATTTAAACACCTGAAAGTACCTTCAAAACTATAAAACATTAAAAAAAAGCATGTTACCTAAAGTTAGAACACTTTTAACCTTGGGGTGGGGAGGATTCAAAATTAATCATCGTCTAGGGCAGGCCAAATGAGCTCATGCTTTGCATTATGTATTATGAAGATCAGCTATCATTCTTTTCACTATCACAGCTTTAGACATTCATTGTTTTGACACATCCTCAATGGGATGGTTTTCCAGTCGTGACAAACTGGGACCCAGAAGACAGTCTCACCAGCAAAGGTGGCTGGGTTTTCTATAACATTGTGTTGATTACCTGGAAGTTTTGTAGTAAACTAGTAGAAATCAACCGGGGATTTGGAGATCTAATAATTCTATTTATGTAGGGTTGGTAACCAGGAAGATTATGGGAATTAATAGATTTTTAACAAGATATTTGTGTTGTTTTCGCTGCAGAAGACGTGGATGACTAAGAACATTGCATGCGCCATTCTTGGAGATGCTAAGCAGCTCTCTCTATTTTGTTCCATGTTTCAGTTGTACTTTGAAAACTTTTCTCTGCAGTTAATGATTTTGTCACAAAGTACATATTCACTGTACTTTGCAAACCTAACAACTTCTCCCTGAATAAGAACCTATTATGGCAATTAATATTTGCTGGTAGCCATAGAAATAATAATTCTTCTTGACCTAACAAAGGTGTTCAGCTCTCCTGCACAAATTGGATACCTCAGCTTTTTGGGTAATTTACATGTTTCTGATTTAAATGATGCAATGCAGTTATAGCACTGAGAGACATGAATCAGTTAGAGTGGTGGTTCCATACAGAACAAAACGTAGCCCTTTGATGTATGCATACGTCACTTGCTGACTGAAATCAATGCTGTTTTGCTCACCTAAGGGCAGAATCTGTCCCATGCACCAACTGGAAAAACCTGAGCTGGTAAAGAAACAATGGGGCTTGTACAGAGAGGAAAAGGTTGATATCCTCTGCCACAAAAATCAAATGTGAAAAGTTCATAATTTAAAGCTGCCCCAGGTCATAATAAATAATTCAGTCCTCAATTATATGCAGTTTCTCCTTAACATAGAACTATCTCCCCAGTGTTTTGTAAAAATCAGTCCGCAGACCCTTATCACATATGCATGTGTATATACATAAATAAATACATGTATATAAAATCTCATGTGATGGTGATAATTTACTTTGATTTATCAGTATTTTCTTTTGGTCCATGGATGGTTATTGTGTTGGGTTCTTTGTACTATATGATCTGCAGTAACCAAAGCAGTAAAATAAGGTTTTCGAGCGTGGCTTCATTGGATTTACTCCCATATCCTGTATGTATAGTACAGATGCATGAAGCAGTGCCAACATGAGATTTAACTAAATCAGTAAAGCTGAATGCACCCTTTGCCAGGAGCCTTAATTCACCCTCACTTTCTCTTCCTAGGATTGTCACTAATAGGCAATGACTACTTAATTATTATTTAAGTATAATAGCTGATTATTATTGCTTAATGATATGAATACTTTTAGCTGCGGTTGGTCAGAGCAATCACTTTGCATTTCAGGTTCCTGAATGGATGTGTTTGCAAGCATTTTGCCTGGCACATTTATTTAGGAAGAGTTGAAATCCACACTTCATGAACATGCTGAGTCCTTTAAATTCCTGTTCTACAAACACATCAATTACTCCAGGAAAGGCAGTTGAACTTTCCTCAGATATGAGTAAAAACAATTTAAAATTTGGATGAATATAGGCTTATTTCTTTCCTTCATTGCTTCTTCAGTTTTATTTGAAATAGGAAAATGAATATTGAATTAGGAAATAGGAGCTGTATTGGAAAGTCTTTGTCATGTAGCAGATGCAGAGGCGCAAGCTGAGTCAATGTGGCTCTGCTCATCCCACCTTATTTGGGGATATAACTGAGGCACACAACTGAACCTCATTTTTGTCATTTGCCAGAATTGCCCTATGACAGTGTCTCCCTCCTAGGACAGAAAAGGGCATATTATTGTCTGAAGAAAATCACCTCTTTCCCAAGCAGTCATGACCTAAAATGTTCATTTTCCTTTTCCACAAACAGGAAAACTCAGCTCTATGGAATCATACATTAGCCACCTGGCAGCCTTGCCTGGGAAAGTAGGTAAATTCTGCTCCTACAGAGAGGCTCAAGCAATTGAATTTGTGAGCTCTTCCATGGAAGAGTTTTAATGCTCATAGATTTGTTTCTGGGGTTTTTCCCTACCCCACCTCAGCTTCTGTCAGACCTGGACAGGCAGGATTGACTTCCACTGGTCCAAAGTGCCTCTGGGACTGCCAATGGACTTGTTAAATTGTGATAATAATTTTGAGGCTGTTGGCCACACGTTTGTTATGAAATGAAGTGACTCTCCTCACATGAGCTGTCAGAAAGAAATGACTTTTAATCAAAATCAATCTAAATTTCAGCTGGAGACTTCAAGGTGAGGGCTGTGAACTTTGGTACCTATTAAATGCCCATGAAGCCATCCAAGCTTTCTCGTTTTTAGCTAGAACAGTATTTCTACACTCCTGTGCTGCAGAAAGCATTATTTACATGCCAAAACACCATAGCATCAAATGCAATAAATCCTGTATTTCAAACAACTACCTCCATCAAATTTGAGATTTAATTTCTTCAGACTAAATTCTGCTCTTGCCTCCTTCCCTTGTTCAAAGCAATAAATGCTTTAAATAAACTCTGGGGGGAGTTTCTGGCCCCCTGGCAGTAAAACCCCAAAAAGTGATCCAAAAATGATGTATTTATAACATTTCATTAGGCTTAAAATTACCTCTGTTCTTCTTACACAATCATTTAGGATTTTCTAAGGAAATGGCATCTCTTTACACTCATTAAAACATATTCACCATTAAGCTGTTGTGCTATTGAGCCCATGAGCTGAGGATTTGTGATCTTTGAAGACTTGTGAAAGGTGCTTGAATAAGAGCCAGTGAGTGCCCATAAGCTCTGTACAACTACACACACAAGAGTGTACACTGTACTTTGCATTTGAATATTTCTCTTGAATGCCTTTTGCTTACACTTCAGTTTTAATCGAATTGAATGCAACCCAAAACAAGACCTTTACCCAATGCTGAGTTTAATGACCCTTTTAATACCAGTTGAGTTGGCTGCCTCCTCTCTCTCTGCTGTTCCCTGGTAGCTTTGGAGCGTTAAACGTGTTATAAAGATGTCTTTTTGGTACGGTCCACAAATTAAGCAAGCGGCGCACAGAAGCAGTATACTCACCCAGCATGAAATCAAAATCTAATCAGTGCAGATTATGTTAGATTAGCTAAGCAAGTCAACAATTAGCCAAGTTAATGTTACCTACCATGTCCTTCAGCACCGAACAGTTAAGGAATTTGTCTTCCCAGGCATGTTTAGTTCCAGTTGGTGACATTTCAGATTGTTGGATGAATTTTTCAAACTAGCAGCTCCCGTTGGCCTGTTATTTTCATTCTGTTGCCAGTCTTGAACAACAATGAAGTGTTGGTGGGGAGAGAGGAATCAGTTGCTTGGCAGTGAATGGTGGGGTTTGATGTGAACCCATGATGCAGACTAAGGAATTAGCCTTTCGCCAGGCTGGATTACATGGGATTATGCAGGGTTATGATGCTGCTTGCTCCTGGTAAGGTTGAGGAGCTGGGTCCCCATGAACCACTCTCCCACTGTCTCAGAGGCTCTGGCAGACTCAGGAAAGCGAAACTGCTCTAACTTAATATTAGAGGGGTTTTGGCAATTATGGAAACTAAATAAGTATTTGGCTTTGGTTTTAATTTAGTTGTCGTAGTTTCGTTGTGTTGTTTTACTGATGGATGCATGCAGGTCTCCAATTCCTCCGTCTGAATTCCCCATACTGTTCAGATCGACTTTTTGCTCATTAAGGTCACAGTGAAAATGAAATTAGCAGCTGGAATTCTGAGACAGAAAATCCTGCTCCATCACATTGCCCTTTGCTTCAGGTCTCATAAAACTCACTGCTCAGCTTGTGTGTACGATGGTCTTTGAAACATATGTTGTGGATGCTGAGGTCTTTCTGCAATATTGCATTTCGCTTTTGATTTACTCTGCCTTGCTTTCATTGCTCTCTGGATTAAGACAAGCACACCAAGAAAAATAATTAATTTAGCAATCTTAAATCAGTTTCAGAGCATCTCTTTGCTAATGTCTGTGTTACCAAGCTACAGAAAAACTTTGACTCTGACTTTAAACTTCTCACAGTAATGAAGGAACTAAATTGAGTTTATTTGCACAGTTAATTCCTTAAAAGCAAACATAATCCATTTTTAGCTGTTATTTCTACAGAATTGTTGATGCAATGGAATTAATCCCGTGGCCATATATAAAATATTACATCTATCCTCTATCATTAACACAAGCTTTTTCAGTGTTTTTAATTCTAAGTAAGTCTTGCCAAGATGATATACCTACCTCATTGTCTCCATTACTCCAAAAATTTCAGATCATCTCAACGTTTCTCCTGTTATTATATGCTTTGTAAATGTTAAACAGTATTGTAGATGTAGAGAAACTGGGAGTGAATTTGGGCCTGGGAAGAAGGGAGGAAGGTGTGTTAAGATTTGGGTTTATTTCTTATTATCCTGCTCTGATTTGATTGGTAATAAATTAAATTAATTGCCCTGTTTTGCCCATGATGGTAATTGCTGAGTGATCTCTCCCTGCTCTTATCCCTACCCATGAGCCTTGTCTAGCTGATGAGGGCAATGAGTGGTTGACTGGGCACTGGGCATTCAACCAGGGTCAACCCAACACAGGTTCTCACTTCTCTCATCATGAAGGATCGTACCAGCACAAAGTAAAAGCTTTGTCTTCTCAGCAGAAAGATGCACAAGGTCAAATACAATTTTATTAACAGGTACTTGGTACATTTTTTCCACTTTAATGAATTAATTCTTTTTGATCTTCAAAGGCTTTGCTGGATCATTGTTTGTTCTTTTAGTTTTGGCAGGGAAACTTATTAGCAGTTCTGAGAAATAGATTGCCAACACTTTCTAACCTGAGGCCAAAACCTGCTGGCATTTAGGTGTTTCCAGGTGGCAAATATATGTGGGAATGGAAAAAGTGGATTAGCACCAATGTCTACAGAATAGTTTTTGTTTATCAAACAGAATATTTTTTGGGTTTTATCAAAAACAATATGGAGAAATGTGAACAGAAATTCTCAGTTCATCAGACACTGGCTGCAAATTGCGAAGATAGTTTTTTAACACTGACGTTAAGGGCTTTGTGGCTGGCTGTGTAAAAAAGGGAGGAATGCAAGCAGTGGTTTCTATTGTGAAGTTTTCCAGATATTTCTGACTTCGTATCAGGTGGCGGATTATCAGCATGTGTCAGTTTGTGAGCAGGGGTAGAAGTAGCAGTGAGGGCTCTTCATGAGCCATATTGGTGATGCTCTGACACCTTCTCTTCCCAATCCAGGGGAATGACCGTAGATTCATTGAGGATTGCACAAGGATGCTGGCTTTTCCCTTCACATTGCAACTCACATACATAAAGAGCTGTTTCAGAAAAACTATGGTAACTTTCCAGTCTACAGGCTCTTTTCCCATATTTCCATGTTCCATATTTCCCATATTTCCAAATTTCCAGGGTTTTTTCTAAGGAATATTTTGTTGAAAACAACATTTCCAAAGCAGTCTACCCTCTCTCCCTTTTGGAGCTGAGGAAAAGCTATCCCTGGTGCACCTCTGCCTCATTCCACACGGCCCCTTGCAGCTCCTGGGGTGCTCCTGATCCCCTCCCCAGCCCATCTCATGCTTGGTGCCTTTGGTCCCGATTCTGCTGTCTTCACTCACACTGTGAGATCTTACTCAGTGAACAGTCTGTTTGAAATATGAGTCTAATCCTGGGGTAATGTACTATTCCTCTTAGATTTAACTTTAGCTGATCCCTACAGTATGAATTTTTTAGCAGGACAGTGTAATCTGTCTGTGAGATCTTGACAACGGAGTCCATAAGGAAAAGGGAAACTTCTCAAACTTGTGGTTTAAATGCAAACCCCTGAGGGTGTGTTGTGGTCATGGGCACTGTGCAGGGAGGACTAAATCCTGCCAAGCACCAGTGTCTTTTGCTCCTGATGAAGAAAAATGCTTAGCATCATTTGGACACTTATCACTCCATCCAGCTCCTCTTAGACCTTCTGCAGGTTCTGTGGCCAGCTCTTGGCCCTGCTGCCATGGGTGCAATATGGATACAGTGACCAAGAAACAGGCAAAAATGTGATTTATCTTTTCTTTGTTGTTGTTGCCAAGTCTACAGCTGAATCCTTACCAAGCAGATCCTTGTGGCAACATGGATTTCCATTTATCCAACTGCTTGACAACATCTGGCAATAATTTTGACTGTTGTATTAGCAATACTGGAAGCGTTTATCCTGCGAAGTGGGTCTCTGAAGGCCACAATGGTATAAATAATCCAAGGAAGAACATAGCAGAATGTTTCATGCTTTAACCCAATGCAAGAATCATTCTAAAGCAAAAGAGCCTAAATATGAGAGCAATCTTTGATTGATACAAGTTTTACTTGATCCATAGATAAGACTGATTCATATAAAAGGATTAAATTTTAGCAAGTGGTAATCATAGGCTGATTCCAGTTACCAAGAAGTCTGAATTGACTCAAGCTTTAATAGTGCTGCCTTTTAAATTTGAATTTAAAAAGGAAGCATGTTTGAACAACAGAACTTGTAAGGAAATTGTACTGTGGTTCGTTAAAGAGAAAAAAGAAGCAATAAAAACTTATGCCATGTGGTTTCACTTTAAAGCTTTGGGTTATTTAAGTACTTTGATAATGTCAAGAAGTCTCCATTAGAAAAAGGGAGCAAATTAATTTCTTGGTCATGTTCCAAAATTTCTTAAAACACACATTTTATTTAGTCTGTTCAAGGAATCCAGATTATGAGATCAGGTCAATTTAACAAAGGTTGAAGCCTTAGAAATGTGACTCAAAGCATGTGAATGAGGAGAATGGCTCCTAGGTTCAAGGAAGCGGGATTAGGTGAACTGCATACTATTTTGGCAAGAATTTACAATATTTTTGACACTTTCAGTGAAATTCTATTTACTTGTAATTTTTTTAGAGTTTCTGCACTTCAACAGCTTAATCGTGGTCTTACTGCCTCACTTGTGCCCATTTGTTTTGGTGGGCATTTGATAACTCCGTTTTGATCTATGGAGTTATCACAGTGGAATGCTGAACTACTCCAAATTAGCCACGTTTGTGTATACTTGTGATTTAATGGACAAAGGAATAACCACCATCTGAGATTCCCAGATGCTTCCTTTCTTCATAACATTCTTACAGTGTTTTCTGACAAATAATATGGAACACAAAGGATCAGATTAGCTTCTGACCTAGAGCAGATGCCTCTTTACGTCCTGAAAGTCAGAAGACCTCTGCTGGTTGCTTGCCATGACCCATCCGAACTCCGGTGAGTAATTGGGAAAGTTTGTGCACTCTGATTCACTTCAAACAATGTGTTGTGCAATGACAGTAAGGAACAAAAGCCTATCAATAATCAGGGGGCTGCAGTTAAAAAGAAATTAATGGTTCTCAATATAAAATTGGATCTCCACTTCTTCACTCATCCACTTCAGGACTAGTTCACAGCTACCCAAGGTAATAAAAGACCTTGCTAAAATAAAAGACCTATCCAAGCTAATAAAAAACTTGACAGAGTTACTGTGTGTCATTTTCCAGGGAGCTGTAACTACTGTGTTATGGCCAGTTCATTGAGAACTAAGTGCAGAGCCCAAACATTGATGAAGCTTTGAAAGAAAAATGAATCGTGGCTGGATCAGATACAGACACAAAAGTGCTGTGTTAGAGGTTAAAACCATTCCAGGAGCTGAATGCCTTTGCTGCATAGAAAAGGATGTGACAATGAGTTTCATTTAAAGACTGAATTCATTTGCCACGGGAACAATGAGGTTTTGCTTTTTTAATCAAAATGCAGACAAGTAATTTCGTAGGCAAGCAAAGCTCTGAATTATGCTGGAGAAGATAAACGTGAGTAAACAGTCTTTCCTGTAATACAGCTATAAAATATTATAATATACATATACATGAAAGGAAAAAGTGATTGAACTTGTCATTTAATTGTATTCTAAGATTTGTAGCTTGTGAAAATGTCAGGGAAAATAACACAGTGTATAGGATGGGTCAATTTATTAATTGTGGATAATTTTTAAGCCCACTCCAGCCAGTGCTATTGTATTTCTTATTTATAAGTATTCACCAAGTTGCTTGGATAAATAATTTTCAGCCAGCAGGTTATTTCTTTATAATCTTCCCATTTTGATTACATCCTGGTTGTCTGCCAGGATTGGTGCCTGGTCTCTGAAGTCACGCAGCATCACTTCTATTTGGAAGCCTCTAACTTTACCAGCGGGAGAGTAGCGTTTAGCACCTGGCCAGTTTGAGCTTGTTGATGATCTAACATTTGTGGCACTCTAAACATTTATAACCTTCCAAATAACAGGAGAAAAGGGGTAATTTATCCATGCATCTCTTTGCAACTCTTGCCCACTTTCTCCCACCTCTATTAGAGCTGTTTTCAGTTTCTTCTTAGAATTGAATTGCATAAAAACTCAGGTTAGACCAGTCTAAGTGGGGGGCAAATCTTGGTCTAGTTATTCATTTTCACACCAACAAAACCTGGGAGTTTTATCTGAATAAGAACCTGGGACTCAAATCTATTAACTGACAAAGCAAAAATGCCACTTAGAGATCAAAATGATCTGTCAGTATGTGCTTGAAGAGTAAGTCATTGTTATTATTTGTGCCAGAAAAGGCACAATGACTTGAAGGTTTCTACTTGTGTGAGGAGCATCACTCGCATCTCTCCTCTCAGCAATAGTTCGGAGGAACTGCCCCCATAGACACCAATAAAACCAGCTGCCCCATATAAAGCCTCACCCACACAAGCTATCCTGGTCAGGCTCCTTTGTGCTTTCTTGGCAATGAAGGAATGATACAGATGTCTAGAAACAATCTGGAGAGGATTTGGTTGGAGCACAGAAGTTCAAAATCTTTCAAGGCCAGCTGTACTTTTGGTAATCTTGTCACTTCTTTAAGTGAATGACAGCAAAATGGGGGAGTTAATCTAAAGCTCTTCCTTCCTTCCCTGGAGAGCAGCTCTTGACATGGAGCTAACACAACTCCCCATAAAGCTCACCTCTATCCAGTATGAAGCAAATAATCTCTTAAGGGAGGTGGAAAGATATTTCAGGGCATGGAGGGTGGGGCAGGAGGAAAATGGGACGTTTTATCCACTTCACCTGGAATGATGCTGTAAAAATGGGTTTTGTCCTGGTTGTTGAAGTCTTTTATTTCAAGTTTCATCAGATTCATGCCTTGACTCCAGCATTCCTAGAAGGGTAAAGACCTCGAAGCTTGGCCGTATTTCCTCTTTATGTTGTGGCTCTTTTTAGGTTTAAAGCTCTACTTCTTTGCAGAGACTCGTTTGTATGTTGCTCAGGAAGCCTGGAACAAACTATTTCTTGGTTTTCAGATTTCAGTTTGGGGTTTGAGGCAAGGAGAGAGTATTGAAATGCAGATACTAGATGGTACCCACATGGCCCTGGGGAGACGGGATTGCAAAATCTTCATTAAGGCCATGTGAGAGGGAAAAAAAAGAAAAAAAAAAAGGATTCAGCTCTTCATATCATTCATTGATAGGAATACGTTGTCTTGAATATTAGCTGTGGGTCTTGTCCCTCGAGAAATGAACACGCTGACAATGAGTTTTGAGCAGGTTCCCAGACATTAGGGAATTACACAATACATGAAGAAGGTGAGATGAGAATAGGGACCTGAGATGTCCCCATTCTCCATTGCTGTTTAAAATGCATCAATGTAGTAAAAAAAGGAAAGAGAAAAAACCAGAATAGCAGCAGATTTTATAACTCTGTCAAAGAAAAAGCAGAAGAGAAACAAGACACACACAGCCTGCAGCTGGCAGTAACTTCTTCCTTTCTTTTCCACTTGCATCTGAGCTAATAGGAATAATAACTATTCTGCCTGCCCATTGACCCAAAAGGTGTGTGTTATTGCACTAATCCACTTGTACTGGTGTTGACTGCTGGTCTCTATGGGTTTTGCCTTGCAGAGTCAAAAATAAATTACCCATCAGAATCAATGCAACTCATGACTATGGTTTACACAGATGTAGCTCTGTCACCCATACTTGCAAGTGGTGCTTGCAGAGTACTTCCATACTTCATCTTCTGAGTGTGTAAGGGCATGCAAGCCACCCTTGGGAGAAACCCTCTCGTCAGTGCATGGTTGCTTTTGGATCATTGCTATTGCTTTGCAGTGCTGTTGGATCAGACAAATGGAAGTATCTTCAAAATCAGCATTGATTTTACTCTTTGCTATGGAAACAAAATGATAAGTTAATTGAGGGTTGTGATGCTGATGTCTCAGTGACACTGAGGTTATTGCACACCCGCAAAGCTCAAATTAAATTGAGAAAGCACAGCTAATTCACAGACTGTGTTGTGCCTGGTACACCTCAACTTTTAGTTAGTTTAGTTCGTTAGTTATAAGCTGCTGGATATAGAGAGTTCACTGACTGCAGGATCAGTGTTGTGAGTGACAGAAGAACTAAGTCGCCTAATGGGCAACTGCCTTGTGACTTTGAGAGGTCCTCTGCTGTCATTAAAATCCACAAAGGAGGGATGTATATACCGAGGAAGTGCCATTAAGTTGTGGAAGTGATTCTAGAATTCAACATTAGCACTTGCAATATTTAAAGCCAAGTCAAGTAACTCAGGCTGAAGAGAGCTCCATGCTCAAGAGAGAAAGCTCTTGGTGATGCTGGGTTCATACATTGGACATCTCTGCTGGAGCAGCAGCAGCCACATGGAGCAGCATCACCCAGAACATACATGACCACAACAGAGCAGACACCAGTGTAGGTGAAAGATCTCAGTCCCGACCTCATCAGGAGTTTTCACATGGGTGAAAATGAAATAATAGATTTTTCACATGTGTTCATCTTATTTAACATCACAGCAGCAACTGTTCATCGTAATATCTATATGCAATTTTCAACAGAACTTCTGCTTCTAGACAGAAAATAAAACTTCCGAGATCACTTTCCACTACTGATTTGGAGCGTTAGCTTCTGCTTTGCTCTTTTAGTTACAAGCCAGCTGGATACTTGTTACTTTCAATAGCGTTAAAATATACATATGCTAGCCCGATTCCCTGAAAGTGACCATGGCTTTAGCTGTTTATATTCGCTAAGTGATGCTCCTTTTTCTAGAGGCTGATATTAAAAGCTCTTTATAAAATCAGAGAATTGTAGGCTTAACTGAGGTGGACAGGACCTCTGGAGGTCACTGAGCCCAATCTCCTGCTGCAGGCAGGGTCTTCTAGAGCGGGTTGCTCAGAGACTCATCCAGTCACATTTTAAATGTCTCGAAGGAAATACCCCACAACCTCCCGAAGTCCCTGTTCCAGTCTTTAACTGTCCTCAGGGTGATATTTTTCCTCCCTTCTATCTAACCAGAACGTCCCCTGTTGCACCTTTGGCTGTGCACATTTTCTGTGTGCCCATGAGGAGCATCTGGGTCCATCTCACTACCCTCCCTCTCTGTAACTGCAAGTGCAATGAGGTTCTCTCCTGAGCCTTTTCCTCTTAAGGCAGAACAAACTCATTTAGACAAGCCTTTATGCTTTCATTTATGGAGTTACAGCATAGCAAATGACATTAGCACAGCGTAACTATAGACAAATTTGGGGTTTTTTTCATTCATTGTAATATTTCCTCCATCTGTGTGTGTAAATAGCTATGATGGAAAGCTGTAATTGTGCTATTTCCTTTCACACAAAACTTCTGTTGGCTTCTGTGTAGGCTGTACACTTACAATTAAGGTGGCCTGTCACAATTTGGCTCTGTCTGTGACCCATTTTGCTTCCTTCCACCCCAGAGTAACCCTTAGCAGTGTGACTCTGCCTCTCCTTAAGGCAGAAGAAAATGAAACTGAAGTTTATCCTTAGGACTTGATCAAGAAGCAGGTGAAAGCTGCTTTCAGTTGAAAGGATGCTGGAGGAAGTGGCTTTTGTCTGTTTTTCCATGGGCTATGAAGCACCCACTGCTTTGGGTGATGCAGTGGGACTCTGCAGCATCCTCAGCTTGCACAGGCATCCCCCCATTGCTAAGCCAGCACCATGGGTGCTAATGACACTGCAGCTGTGACAGCACCCAGCCACGCATGAGTCCATGGTGCAAACAAATACTCGGGTTTGGGGTGAGTTTTGCAGCACTCAGCTCTATTCTGCAGTGCTGCAACTGCCAGCACCTCCTTTAAACCAGCTTAAGTACCACCCTGTGAGTTGTAGTGGCATATTTGCATTGCGGCACAGATGTGCCCTGTGTAACACCGCATACAGCTTTGCAAAGCCAACATCTGGTCCCATTAAATGCAGTAGAAATACTGTCACTGGTCACAGTAGGTCTGGTGGTTCATTATTTTACATTTTTTTTTCTGCAGAAAATAACAGTTGCTGGTATGATTGAGTAACCTGTCTGGAGTAGTCAGAGCTCTGACCCAAAGGCTGGGTCAGAATGAGCAATGACACAGTTGCTCGTGTGACTTTCACAGCTTTTACTCTTTATTCCAGGTCACTATCTATTATTTTCAGACTGGAAAATTCAAAGATCTGAAAGCACCTAATGGGTAGACAGAGACAATGCCTTATAAAAATGTTATTGCTATTGACTTTGTGGAAGATTTGATTACAATGAATTGGCAGCGAAATGATTTAATACTAAACATTGACGACTGTAATATCCAGGAGTAATTCTGGACAATAAGAGACAAGAGAAAAAATGCATTTCCTTTTACTGCAGGAGAGACTGTTGCTAAAGGCATAACACAGACTCAGTATAGCAGCTACTAAGAGCGATACACTTCTAACAGAATCCAAAAAGCAATCAAAACTGTTTGTGTTGGAAGAGTTACAGTAGAAATTTGGCCAAACAAGAATAACATATGTGGAAAAATAACTCCATAAGCAGCCAAAACAAATCTAAATTAATTTTTTATTCCTTGAAACATTTTATCAACAACTGTTAGAAGTGAATGGCCATAAATAAGGCAAAACAACCAAAAATCAATGTCTGCGCAAGATCCCAGGACAGATTTGTTGAAGCCACTTTGCTTTCTCATTGGTGCGTGTTTGAGCCTTAAGCATGAAAAATTTCAACCACTGGCTCAAACTACGGTCCCAAAAATTCTCTGTCAAGCTCAATTATTTCCCTGCTTTTTTTCTACCATTTACATCTCCCTGTGTATTGTCCCAGACAGAGTTTTACAACCTCTTGTTTCAGTTCAGTTCAAGATTATGTTACAGAGCAGCCAAATAGCTGTCCACAAGAAAGTAAAAATCTTAGCACAATTCCAACCAGAGACTCTTTATCTTTAAAATACAGCATTACGAAGCCTAACGTCCTCTGGTTTTATTAGCTATTCTTGAGGGGTGCTTAGCTGGCAAGTGCAGCATCTGCCACTGGCTCAATTGCAGCTTTAACAGCCTGAGTGCAAACTTCCCAGCCTGAGCACAAATAACATCTGATGGAGCCCGATGGCTGGTGGTGGTGGTGGGATTTGCTGTTCCCAGGCTGCTGGTTCCTCCAGGACCTGGGTACTGCAGCAGTGTGCAGGATGTGTCACTTTTCTGAGCAAAGGGGAGGATGGGACCTAGGTCCCTGAGGAGAGCAGTGGGTGCTGCCCCTCTCCGGTAAACCATCCTTTTACCCCTTTCTAGCTCACTATCGTCAAGGGGAAAGAGGGGCTGATGTTCAGAGCCAATTCTTTACATGTCATAGAATCAGAGACCGGTTTGTTTTGGAAGGGACCTTAAAGCTCATCCAGTTCCAACCCCTGCCACGGGCAGGGACACCTTCCACTAGAGCAGGTTGCTCCAAGCCCCTGTGTCCAACCTGGCATTGAACACTGCCAGGGATGGGGCAGCCACAGCTTCTCTGGGCACCCTGTGCCTGTGTCTCACCAGCAGGTACAGACTCTGCATTGGACCCTGCTCGTGCGGAGAGACTGGGCAGAACCAGTGACATTAATTTACCATGAGGGGAAAAATCCAGTGTAAATGGTCTCTACTGTGTACAAACCACTCCATACCAGTGACACTTTCCTCTTCTCTTAGTGATAAAGTGTATTTATTTGTGAAGCAGATCTTACTCTATCTCAGAAAAGTGTTTTTTGTTTTCCACACTAGCGTTTATAATGATTGAAAGGGAAGGCGAGAGAGGACATCTTTCTGTAACAATGAACAAAAATAAGAATAACTTTTTAGCATTACCATATATCAATAGCCAATTATTTTTGTATGGATGGGTTCTGGCTGGCTGCTAATGGACTGACAATGAGATAAGTCTTCCAGGAGAGAAACCATCATTTTAAAGATGGAGTGGATGGCCTTTTAATTTTAAGGTATTAGCAAAATCACACCTTTCACCTTTAAAAATGGTAAACGATCACAGTCTTGTTCTAAATCATTTAATTGCTGTTAGAACTGAGCCTGGCTCGTGCTTTGCAGGGGTTTGTCTTTCTTAGCGCTGATGGTACCATTTCCATTGCTTAATTTTTCTTGACAAACGACATCCTCCTTGCTCACGCTCACTCCCAGCCTGCGTGCTGCCCATCTGTCTGCAGCGGCAATTTAAGGTATCTGTAGCCAATTCACCCTCACCCGTGTATTTCTTGATATATAGCATAGATATGCCCAGGCATAGAGTAAAACTTATTAAACGATGACGCAAAGTCGCTTTAGAAGCCTTTTACATGTTTCACATGAGGCAGGCTAACATTTCTTGCTGGTTTTTCTTTGGCTTTGGTGCGTATTCTTTCATCTTCACCTGTTACACTCATCTGCCTCTTTCCCTCTGGCACGGTGATTAGATGTCCTGTCCCTCTGACCAAGTGCCTGCTTGGCTGTTCTGTCATAACAGCTCTGAGAAAGCTCCTCACTTTAAGCTTCCTCTTGAAAACAAGCTTGAAAGAAAGATCACCACATGCTCCAGAATGTGCACCAAGACTCTTAGACTTGTATGAACTGAGCTGTCCATACAAATAGCACAGGACCTTAGGAAAAAATCTAAACACATTATTATCATCTGTGCCCATGGGTCAAAGTGCTTTGTTGTCTTCAGATAAATACTGTCATAGAATCATAGAATGATATGAGTTGGAAGGGACCTTCAAAGATCATCTAGTCCAACTGTCCTGTAATAAGCAGGGATATCTTCAACTAGATCAGGTTGCTCAGAACCACATCCAGCCCATCCATCATTTTTGATGATCTCTCATGTGCATGTGGGAGAACAGACCAAAAAAATATTCAGGGATGGGTAAATTGAGGAAAATAGGTGCTTTTCCCAAAGCCACAAGTTCAGTCAATGGCTATGGGACGTGTTCATGCTGGTGCCTCCATTAGCCCACAGTTAACCTTGCACGTTGGATTTCCCAGAGTGATGGAGGGAGCTGCTGAAAATTGCCACATCCATTTTAATTCAGGTTTCTGGGGCTACTTATTTAAACTCTTCACATGTCCCGTACACAGCCACAAGCCGGCTGCTCTGACAGCTCCTAAGAAATAAGAACTGTGCCTTGAGTTCCTGTGACATTTTCTATTCCAAACTTTGCCCAGTGGCTGATGGTTCCTTCCTCAAAGTGACATATTGATTGTGGGTACACGTAGGGCGAGTATGATTGTGTTCAGTATTTTGAGCTCATCATCTGTTATCCCATTCTCATTGTCATCTGAGGCCCAGACACTATCAAATTGGAAGCAGTAGCGTAGAAAATTACGAACAAATCAAAAAAGACTACAGCTGTGAAATGAATCAAACTCCTGTTTCTACCTTTAGTATTTCCTTTGGTATAAAACATCTTTTACAATGTATTTTTTGATTATTTGGGGCTTACAGCTACAAAGGCAGGGATGAAGCACTGTGATCCAGCATCTGGGGCATTTGCCAAACAGAGCAATCATTTACTAAAACATGATGAAGACAGAGAAGGACAGGTTCCCAAGGACAGCACCTACTTAGGTCTGGTCCTTGACCCATTTTGGCCACCCAAAGGACATGCCACTGCTGCAGAGGCTTGTCCATAGACATCCCAGTTGGTAATGACGCAGGAGAACAGCACCCACCAAAACCTCTTTGTGTGTTTGCAGCTCACAACCTTGGTCTTGTGCATTTGCTGCATTTTAAATGGAGTGATGGGGTTAGAAAAGCTCAAGTCTGAGCTCCATGTCAGCTTTTCAGAGCAGCCCCTCGGTGCACTAACGCTGTTCCCTGAGAGCAGGCTTTAAATATGTGTGTGTTTGTATGAAGATGACCACATTAAATTTAAGCAGAAATAAATGGTAGTTTAACTGGCACAGATACACAAAGCTGACATAATCTCCAAAGGTTTGAGGCTGCTATTAAATTTATTCCTCCTTATTAATTTGTGACCAAGAGGATAATGAAAAACTGGCAATTCTAAAGTTGACATAAAAAGTAAGAGATATACAGTTGGCATGGATAATTTTATGCGCTGTCAAAGTGAAAAGGCTTTGCTAAATGTATGTAGGCAAAGATACACACTGACATCTTAATGAGCAATTAAAAGATGGACTCCTAATAATTGCATCATGACTCTTGTCACATTTGTATTTGTTTAATATCTCTAGTTTTGGTTGAATCTGGTTTTGAGTCCCTATTTTAATCAGGTCTGATTTAGGCTCTTGGTTCAAAAAACTAAAAGTGATGAGCGTGAATCTTGTTTTCCTATTACCTCCTGTGTATCTCGTTTCCAGTGAATACAATGTTCTTTTAAAAACTTATGTTTAATTACTGCAGTTAGCTAGCAAGGATGGACAAGGGGGGTAGGTGGGTGATTTGCTGTCATTCAAAGTTGGAATTTTCAAAGAGAAAACCTTATCTTCCTCTTCTGTACTTCACTCTTACTAGGTTTTGAAAGTACTTCAGATAGCTCAGATGGTTTCCAGTTAATTCCTTTGCTGGTTGAAATCAGGGAGTCTTGGCTGTCTGCATTGCTCTTTTGTGGTGGTGGTGTTATTTATTTACAATAAGAGAGGACCATCTGTTCTTCAAAGCTCTTTCCCTTACCCTAACTGCTGTGGTCACCCTTGAATGCCACCGTATCTTCAGTGGCACAGAGCTCTGCCTTCCCAAGCTGTTTGAAATTTCCTGTCAAATTTGTGAAGTCACATCAGTAAAAGCTGACAATAGGTTGCACATTTCCAGCTCCTCTCTCCGAAGTACGTGAGTCTGGGACAGGCCCAGGTCTTTCCTTCTTCGCAGTCCTCCGATTTGCCCACATCATACTAAACATGCTGTCACTTGCAGCTTCCATTCCTCCAAACTTCCAGGGGTTTCTTGCTTTAATGTATTTTTTTTTCAACTGAGGGAAGCAGAGGATGCTTCAATTCATTTCAGTGAACAGGTTAACTTGTGTTTTCACGGAAAAAATAGAACTGCAGGCTTGTTTTTCTGCTTTCTCTGTATGAGAATCTTCCCCTCCTCAAGTCTGTCTTTAAAATCATCCATTTTTCTTTTCTTTCTAACTCCAGTCACTGTTTTTTGGGTCTCTCCAATTCCCAGTTCAAAAGAAAGCAACAATTATTTTGCTTCAAACTCATCCAGCCCTGAAGATGAGGAATTTATCAGTTTTTCATTGCCAGCCTGCTCTGGAGTAAGCAGCAGTTTATTTCTCCTGCTGTTTGCTTTGCCCAGCCTTTGCAGGTGGGTGAAGCAGTGGGGGGATAGCAAAGCTCCAACAACATTCTTTCTAAAACACCCCTTGGGATGCAGCCAGGATTCCACTGGGCTTTGGAAGGGTCTCAGGACAGATTGAAAGTGTTTGAGCTGGCTGGAGGGTGGAAGGAGGGGTGCCTGCCAGTCTCTTTTAATCACAGACTGGTTTGGGTTGGAAGGGACCTTAAAGCTGATCCAGTCCCAACCCCCTGCCATGGACAGGGACACCTTCCACTAGACCAGCTTGTTCCAACCTGGCCTTGAACACTTCCAGATGTGGAAGTGTTTTATGCTCCTTATTGAGGTCTCAAGGTGCATGGCATGAAGATGGCAGATCAAGCTGTTCTGGGGTCACACAGAAGCACAGCAGCTCCAGCCTGAGCAGTTAGAACTGTGTCAGGTGATATAAAATGAGCAAAATGTGCCTGATGCTACCAATGTGTCATGGCAGGTATCACCCAGGCAAGGTGGTGGTAGTGGAGAAACATGGTTGCCTCCTGGCTCCATACCCTTATCCTCCAGCATGCCTGGATAGAAATAAATAGGGGCTGTGCAGATACTTCAGATGTCTACCAATGCATCTCGTGTTTATGTCTGTCTTTAAGAGATACAGAGAGATTACTAAATACTTCAAATTGACGGCACAGACCTATTTCCATAGAATAAATGATGTTGGTAAGTGGCAAGGCTTTTCTTCCCTTCAGGAAATGGGAAGAGTTGTCTCCACCGATATGATTCCCGATTTCTTCCCCTCAGGAAAAAGATCTCACTGAAGATAATGTATTTGTCTCTGATTAGATTTCAGCTTGTTTCTTTTAAAACCTCAGACCTCTCAAACTGATAGGCCAGCTGTGAAATATGCACTTATTTCTTCTCTTAGGACACTCCACAAAGACCTCGCACAATGCACAGTGAGTAGTTCCCACTTTATTCCATTTGTGATTTCTTTTTTAATCCAAACCTTAAATCAGCAATTTCAGATCATTTCCTGCCTAAAGAAGGAAACCAGAAAAAAACACTTCAAGAGTCACCACAAGCCTTTGTGCATGTTTGGATACAATAAGCTCTGTATTTCAGAAGAGCTGCATTTAACGGGGCAGAACTAAAGGTGTGAAAGATTTGGTAGAACCAACCTGTCTGATCATTGGTATTTCCTGCAAAGAAAATAAAAACCGCAAAATAATTTATTTTTTATATATATATATTTAAAAGAAATATATATATATATAAATAAAAGAAATATATATATATTTTTAAAAGAAAGCTTATTCTCATGGAAGAGCCTCTTCTGCAACCTCCTGCCTAATTTTGTGCAATGATGTTTTAATAAGAAGATTTCTTTCTGGGCTAGACCCTGTTTTTGAGGGTAGCCTTTTTAAACACCCAGACTCAGGAGTCCTGTCCTTGCCATGCTGAAGCTAATGACAAATCCAATTTAATTCAGCAGGATCCAGCTGAATCCTGCTCTAGCTGAAGGATGGATTCCTTCTTCTTGGAAGAAACACCAAAAATTGGTGTGTTTTCTTGGGTCTGTTAGGCCACTCATCTCTTGTAATCAATTGCTGGTGTTACATCCATCACCTTTGGATGTGTCCAGCTTGCGCCTCACCCTCCTAGCAGTCTTTGAAGCCAAACACCCCAAATCCCCTTTATTCCTGTGTCCTCTGTGCCTCCCTCTCTCGCAAACATCCAGCCCTTTTTAAAAGATAAATGAGAAATTATTATATTGATTTTTATTCTTTTTCATTTTTGAAACCAGATGCGATAGTGAAGGGGAGGATGTATGAATGAATGAATGAATGAAAGGCAGCGTTTGCCTCTCTGTCAGACCAGGGGGATGTGGAAACAAGACATCTTCAGCGTGGAGAACCCTCAAAGGTGGGTTGTGGGGAAAACTCGGTTCCCCGTGGAGTCACCCCGCTTCGTGCACGGCAAGGGGCCGCGGCCTCATCTCGCCCAGCTCCAGACCAGCTCCGTCCCACCTTGCCCCGCAGCGGCTCTCCCGGGCACAGGGGGGGCGTGTGTCTCATTGCGGGGTGCCCACCCCCTCGGGTGTCCCCGCGGTGTTTGTGCTGCGCTCCCGGCCCCGCACCTCTGGCACACAGACAGAGGGATGCTCCAACAGGGGCCCCGATACCCCCCTTGTCCCCGCCGCGCTGCCCGCTCCCTCCAGAGCCCCGACGGGCGCCCCCCCGCCGCGTGCCCCGAGGGGGCGGTCCCGCCGTCCCCGCACAGGTGCTGGCGATTGGGTGGAATATGCAAATGCGGCGCTGACGTCAGGCGGCTCCGGCCCAGAGAGCACAAATAGGGCCGGCCCCGGCCCGCACAGCGGACTCAGCCTCCGCCGCGCCCGTCCCGGCCCCGCCGAGCCGCCCCGCTCCCTTCCCCAGGTGAGTGCCGCGGGGCAGCGCTCCGCTGAGGCTGCCCGCCCCGGGCTGTGCGGCACCGCGGGGTTCCGCTGCCGCTGCGCGCCCGGCGGACCGGAGCGCTGCCGTTCCCGCCCGGGCTGCAGGGAGCGCGCCCGTGGGAACCGCGCTGCTTTCAGCTCCGCGAGTGAGGGCAGCGCTCTGGGCTCCGGATGCCGCCGCTGCCGCCTCCTGCGGACCGCACGTCCGGGAGCGGTAACAGGTGGGCGACCTCCGCGGAGCGAGAAGGGACGGACGGGCTTTGGGGGATGTCGCGTCCCCCCCATCCCGAGCTGGGGGCAAGAGGTGGAAATGCCGCCCGTGGGGCGGACGCGGCTCCCGCCCCTTGGATGCGGAGGGCGGCGCGGGGGCTGCGGTTCCCCCCTTTCACTCCCGCCCGTGCCTGGGTCGCGGCGCGTCCCGCCGCGGTCGCTCGTGGGGCCTGCGCTTCTCTCCGCTGCCGCTGGGGGGCGCCGTGGTGCTGGCGGCTGTCCCCGCGGGGCGCCCCGTCGGGTCGCGCTGCGCGGGCAGCGGAGAGAGATGGTGCTTTGATTGATCAGATACGTTAATTTATCGGATACTTTAATTTATCTGAGGTACCGCGCTCCTTCCCGACTGGTCTCACACGCTGCTGCACCGTGGAAATGAACGGCTTTCCCGTGGTGCTAACGGGAGGGATGGTTGGGGCTTCTGTAAGCATAACCTGAGAGCAAAGCTGTGATTGAAACATACAAGAGTCACGGAGGCAGCCTTGAGAGCAAAGATTAATACCTGTGAGGTTTAGGGGCTTCTCGGCAGTCCTTCATCCCTGCTGGATGGATTGGTGTTGCCTGCATTTCTTGTAGGAGCATTGAAGTGTCTTGGAGAATTTAAAGATCAAACGAAAAATGCTTAAATATGGTTTTGCTCAAAGGAAATGTCTGGTTTGTCCTGAAACATCCCAGCTGGTACAAATGAGCTCTTAATGCATCAAAACTTTAAGTAATTTATCTAGGATACTGTGGATAGCTGATGGAAATTATTTGGCTTCATTATGTCTCACTGATAGGTTACCTTTGAATGGATTTTTCTCCTTAATTTTGTAGCACTTGTAGCACTCAATAAGAAATTATGGTCATCAGAATTATTTTGCAGGTCATAAAAATGCTGTTTAGATAAGCCTGAAGCAGTTGGAACAGTTGGTGGCAGAGGAACTGAGGACCAGATTCTTATCTGGTGTTAGTCGAGCTGGTTTGTACAGAGTGAAGGGTTTGGTCTGTAAGCTTTCCTCTTGCTGTAGCAACAGTCATAACTTCAAGTAAGTAAGTTCAGTCTTTTTCTTTCTAATGTGAGGCTTGTTGGAAATGTTTAAAGACTACAGTGAACCAGTAATTTCTCAAGGCTTAAAAAGTAAGCTGCAATTTAAGTAGCCCCATAACCAAACCAAATAACTGCTTTTGGCAAATTCTTTAGTTTTATTAGTCACCATAACTGAACTCTTAGTGCTTCTGTGTTGTGGAGGAAAAAGTTGTGGCACCTTTATAGCAATATAGCTGCTTGACAGCTCCTATTGCATGTCACAGAAGAGCTTTAAACAATTTGTGGTGTTCTCCACTCAAATGGACAAGGTGATGAGTCCTTTTTCTGTTCCAAGGTGACCCTTTTTGCTTAAAACCCGTACCCTAAACCTTGTGCTTATGTCTTCGGCAGCGGGGTGCTGCCAGCCTGGGCACTGCGTGCAGGAGCCATCGTGCCTGAGCTTCATCAGATAGCAAACTGCTTGTGGAAGGTAAAGCAGTGCTGGCTGCAAGGAGGGCTGTAATGCTGCTCTAGCTCAGAGGAAGAAACCCCAACTGTTAGGTGAACTTTTAGTCTTTGCATAGTATCGTCTTTAACATAAGAGCCAAAACTGCTTTGGAAGTCACTCCCCTGAAACTGAAGGAAAGGTGTTACAAATGGATGTGATGCTCAACTTTGTTTACTTCCGAGCATCTGCATTGCAATTCCTAATTTCTGCATTACAGAGCAGATTAAAGTCTGTCTCTCCGCTCACGCAGTAAGACCAGGAGCTGTGTGATAGGTCCCCCCTCCACCCCAGCTCTTGGGAGACCTCTAGTCTTCAGCCACCAATATTGCTCACTTATTTTTTGTGTGGAGCTACTTGTTTATGCAGATACTGCCATGTGCACAGTTTACCTGGGCAGTGCTGTCTGTGCAGGCTCCAGATCTGTCCCTTGTTCAGGTGAAGAGAGGAAATGGGTAGTAAAACTTGTCTGAGTTGACAGTGGCGGTCCGGATCTATTCAATCAGTGCGAATCTTTCTCTTGACTCCAGGGAACTTTAGACTGCAATCTGGTAGCTGTATTGCGTGATGCAGCTGCAGACCAGGTTCTGCAAGGAGCCTTCCTCTTAGCTCAGGGTAAGGCGATGCTAAGCTGTGGTTCAGGATGCCAAGTAGCATGAAAATGCTGTATGATTTCAGGCTTAACCCTCAGATGATATTTATAGTGTACATTTGTTGCTTGGTTTAGACTATTCAGATATATAATGTGTATTAGTGTGTCCCCTCTTACTAGGAGTGAGAGCAATTAGTGTACTGTCAGTCAGCATGCAATAAAAATAAGTAATTTCTAAACTGACTAGAGAAAGATGTTCTACAAATCCCATTTATAAACCAGTCAGAGTTTTCTAGTGGTAGAGGCTGCCCTTTGTTTCGTCGCTGTTATAATCATCCTAATCCAAACACCATCATGTTTTCAAGCAGTTGGTTATTTACTAAATACACACAAAACTAGCTGGTCCCTTGTTTTGCTGTAGGATTGTCATTTCAAGCAGGATATGAGTCAGAGGTCTCTAGAACTGCAAAGTGAAAGAGTTGTTTGCTGTGATGGTATCAACTGAGCATACAAAATACCTCTATAAAAACCGTGAGGAACAGCCTTGCTGTGCGAGAGCAATTCGTAACGTAACAATGTACTTGTCACTTATTGATATAGTGACTTTGGTTTATTAAACATTTATTTGTAGACCCAGCAACACTGAGCTTTCTAATTGGAATTTAGAAAGCCTAATAAATTTTTATTTCATCCTGAGTGCTCTCAATTCAGGATGTTTACGTGAGTGCTGGCAAAAAGCAGTGCCTGAGCTGCATGGGCGCGTGGCGAAGGCTGTGCTCATGTTGATGCTGTGTCTTTAGGCAGACAAAATACCTGAGACCAAGTCAGTGCTGGTGTAAATGGTCATGGCTCCAAAATGAATAGCGATGCACCTGCAGCGCATACCTGGCATGAAAACACTGTAAAATGAGTCCTGTCAAGATAAGGTATGTTATGGGGTCTTAATTAATATAGGTTTAATTTTGACGTTAGCAGGTAACTTGCCTTGCTAACGTGTATAATTCAAACCAAGCAGCAGCCTGTCACTTGCATACTATAGAAATCATAGAATCCCAGCCTGGTTTGTGTTGGAAGGGACCTTAAAGCTCATTCACTTCCAACCCCCGGCCACAGGCAGGGTCACTTTCCACTAGAGCAGGTTGCTCCAAGCCCCGTCCAACCTGGCCTTGAACATTTCCGGGGATGGGGCATCCACAACTTTGGGTTGCTTCTTCCAGTGTTCAGCCTCACACCATTTTCAGCCTCTGCTTTCTTGCTGGCCTCCCACCGATGTGGGGCTGTTCTGGGACACTACCAGGGAGATGGCGCTGCTGTTGAGTATGATGGGTCTGGGAGGGATCGGCTGTGTCTCTGTGTCAAAGGCAAATGAGTGGAAAAATCAGAGCCCCACGCAGGGCTTGCCTACATCCTGGTTGGAGAAATTCATCTCTTCAGCACAGGGTTTGTTTCTGGTCTTACAAGTCTTCATGGGTTTCGTGACCACCTCAGGGAGGAAATGGCTGTTCCTGTGTTTTGGGGGTCAGCTCAGACCCTGGCTGGTCCTGCAAACCCGAGCGTAGCCTAGTGGCAGTGGCTGCATCTGCTCAAGGCAGTGGCATCCTCTGAATGAGGGAAATAACGATATTTTCTATGGTTTCTCCAGTGGCCAAAGAAGTGAATGGGGATGTCTGGGGCTTTCCTGAAGGTCTGCTGAGGATGCAAGTGTGAGTCCTCACTAGGAGTGACCCTGTGCTGCTAGGTGGTCTGGAGATGGGATAAAGTCACCCATTGGCTTTCTGAATACCATAGTACCATGTTTTGCTGTGGTTTCCTTTTGGATACTGTAGTTAGATTCAGAAATCTCGGGGCTCTGTTTCTGCGGCTGCTTTGTGGCAACAGAGTGGGAACAATGTGTCCTGTGGAGGGTAGTTTTGGGATAAATGTTTCACGGAGATGCTGTAATGTGGGAATTCATTGCCAAAACACTGTTGAGTGCAAGGCAGGAAAATGAGTGTTTTGCTGCATGTACTTTGGGAGTCTGCAAAGCTCCATCGGCACTGCCCGTGTGTGGATGGCACCATCAGCTGAAGCTTATGCTGTGTTATTGAAAATAAGCTGGGTTTTGTTGTGCAATGATTGTTTTATGACTTTTCTCTTGTTTTCAACAGACGTGAAATGATGAGATCAAGAAGCTTTTGGTTATCTCTCGTGTTGCTTGGGGTTTCCCTGTTGGTCACAAGGGGATGGATGGTCGAGGACAGGAGCAGAAGGCTGTATTCGGATGTGGGGAGGTCACATCAAGAGGTACTGTACACCAGCTGCTGCTGCAGCTACAACTCTTGTGTTCCTAGTTTTGTGCTGTGTTCAGGCTCTTCATACTGTGAAAACAGAAAACAAGCAAGGGCTTATCCATGCGTGTTTGTATTAAACTAAGAAGGTCAGTGAAGAAACAATGAAGCAGAAGCTCCTACATTTACTGAGTATACAGACATCATTCCGGGAGGGAAACTGTGCATCTGGCCATGGTGGAGATGCTGGGTTTGCCCCAAAGACATTTTGGTATGCTCTGTCCTGGGCTGGGGACGTTGATTCCCTGTTCTGTCCCCTGCTGGGACCAATGGCATTAAATTAAACAAGTAAACTTTGTCCTGGCTCTTCATTTGGGTCACTGGGTTCGTTTGGGTCACTGGCCCTTCAGGTGAAACCTGAAAAAAGTCCTTTTGCTGCTTAAAAAAAGGGAAAATGGAGCCATAGGTGGTTCTGAGAGAACCAGCAAAGTTAATGCTGGATTGTTTCCCTCCTGGTTTTCTGATGTTGAACCCCTGTGAAGTGCAAAGTGATTGGAAAGGGACCAGGGCCGTAGTGAGGGATGGGAATCTTCATCCAGCTAGGGAGGGTTCCTAATGCCTGGCTTGATGGGGTGGCAGGACTCCTCATGCACTCATGCAGGACGGTAATGCACTCCTCAGCGTTCAATCCCTGGGCTTTTGAGAGTGGAGAAGCAACTGTTTTGAGTGCTGAGGGTGACAGTGTTGGCTTTTGTTGCAGTGATGTGGATCAAGCAGGTCCCAGTTCTGATAGGTGTCCAGTGTGGGCTGTCCCCTCGAGCATGGTGGCTTTCTGGACTAGAGCTCATTGTATGTCTTGCTGCACAGGTATGGGTAGGCTCAGATTTTCACGTCTGAGGCATGCAAATCAGGCTATAAAAATCTGGGAATGTGACTTTCATGGAAAGAAAACAATGAATGCTGGATCAATTTTAGCTATTTAATTAGTTCCTGATTATCATAGGTTTGTTAAATGATTGCTCAAATGCCTGGAAGTGGGAGGTGGTGGGGGAGGCAAGGGAAAGGAGACACTGCTATTTTTTTAGCTGCCGTTGCCTACAACACTTACGTACTGGCAGACACATGAGTCAGTGCCAGGCTAATGATAAGCCCTTGATGGATTCATGCTGCAATTGGATCTATTTAAGCCTCAGGATTTTGTTCTAGTTGGAAATCTCATTTCTCCCAGTCACATCCCATCTACAAATACCCACAGTTGTGTGCATTAATTCAATAAAGCAGTTTAAGCCAATTATGAAGATGTTTTTTGCTGCTTACTAGGGCTCAAATAGCATTTGGGTGGAGTTGGAGATTTCTAGTTCTAAGTTCTGTCTCAGGTGTACTTTTTCCTTGAAGTATCCATCCTCTGTTCTGAAGAAGTGAGGAAAAGCAGCTCCCCTCCACACTTCCACTGTTATTTCATTGCTGTGTAGACTCAAGTAGTACACTGGAACTCTGTTAAACACATTCTTGTATTGTCTTAGATCACTTTTGCTTTATTGAAAACAATCAAACATTTTGCATGCTTTTGCATTCAGAAAGATCTCATTCTGCACTAATACATATTAGTTTTGATTTTTTGAAGAAGTTACTCTGTGGAATTAAATTCATTACTCAAATAACCTGCTTGAACAAAAACTGTAGAACTGTTATATTTGAAAGACATTAATTTATTTGATCTTCCTCTAAAAAAGCATGAGGTCATTGTACCAATTACTTGTTCTTGCTGGAGGTGAAAAGGTCTAAGGCAGAAATGTATTCGTTCAGATTTGCACAGAATTTAGCATTAAAGTTTCTAATGTTCAGAGGATGCAGTTGAAATAGCTTCAAGTTATAATGTAGATTTGAAAGATAACTGTACAGAAAGCTTGTTCCACAAGCTTGGTGCAGCGTGGTACCAAACACCAAGATGAACTTGGAAGCCCTGAGCAAACCTTTCAGGTAGGTCAGTGGGATTAAGATCAGAGAGAAAAACAACAGTTCTTATTTGATCTTTCAGAAAATAGTTTAGCCATAATATTTTTTCACTAATAAAACATCACCTGAAATCATCCTCTAGTGAGATTGGACTTTGTTCAGTTGGGAGCTCCTTATTCCTGAGGAGTTTGTTACCAACTTTGTGGTTTGATTAATATGCAATTCCATTAACGTGTGTTTAAAACATTGAATCACAAATACAAAAGCTCCTGGCAATTCACTAAAATTGCTTTAAAAATGTGTAAAGGGTTAATTTACAGGTCAAATAATTTGGAGTGTGCTCTGATCGTAAATTCCTCAGAACTTCATCAAAGCAAATACTTGGGTATGGGTCACTGACCTTCACTAATACTTGTTCTGATCTACATAGGAACAAGTTTATGGAATCAGAAACACTGCTTAATTTATGTTGTGATTGCTAAATCGATTTCTTCATGGTGTGTGGTGGAATTATTGCAGTTGTGCTTTGCATTTATAATGGAAAAATAAGTCTTGAGGCCATAGACTTCAATATACAGCCCTTCTGCCTGAGCAATTGACTCTCTAACATACAAATGGTATGCAAATAGTATGCTTTCTTGATGCTCAGCCTTCCACCTCTCAAATATATGGGGTGGTCTGGAGAAAATCTGAACTACTTTTAGTCCCGATTAGAATAGTAAACATGTACAGGCAGTCAGAAATTCCATGGGTGTAGAATGAGCTAAAATGGAAAACCTAATTAAAACAAGGACAATGTTAGGATTTAATTGAAAGCTGCAACTTGCCTGGTCCATATTAATGTTTTAGAATGCTGCTGTCACTTTCACATTGTGAGACTTCTCATAAGCTGGTTCCAGAGGGAGCTGGGAAGCTCGTGAAGCTTCTGAGTGTTGCGCATGGATTTGTGTGGAGCTAGGAGGTGCAGCTTCCTGGGGTTGAACCGTCATGGGACTAAATCCTACTGAGTGGAATGTATGCCAAACACCAAGGCTTACTTTTATGCTAATGAATGTAGCAGACATGCTCAGTTTTAAAAGTACCTTAACTTTCTAACTGGCATTTGGAAGGTATTGGCTGTGTAGTTTATCCATTATTTGACTTGTTCGTAAGTTATGACTTGGAGATTTTAAGCAGCTGAAGACCACAGTTTGTTATTTCAAGGAGTAGAGAAGCCATGGGGAAGATTTTGTGCTCCTTCCCCCAGCAAAGTGTTATTTCCTAATGTGACAGGCTAGGAAAGGAGGGCTTTGGGAAGTAAGGTATGAAATTGTAAATGCTTCTGGTGAAAGCTTTTGCTTCTGATTCAACTAGAAGCATAATTTCAGAGCATGAGCTTGCAATAAGACAGGCACACTGCATCACTTTTATATGCAGGTGAAGATCTAATATCCTGGTATTTATTTTAAAAATTATTATTAGTAATGTATTCTCTGCCATGTGTGTGCTCTTCCTGCTTGTAAGTCAGTTTGGAGAAAGGAAGGAAAGAACCAGATTTGAATTCAAATCTATACTGGGCTACAGCCTGCTCCTGTTTTACACGTTAGTGGAGGTAAAAGGAGACAAGACTTAAATTTATGTTTGAATCACTTTGGTATGTACTGATAATTCACTGTTGTTACTTGCATTTATGTGGTATCTCTAGCAAGCTGTAATTGCTGTTTGTAGTCCATTCTAAATCTTAACCAGTGTATTATCCCTGCGGAGCTGGGAAGCTTTTGCTCTGAGTGCTGTTTATCAGCATATTTGCAGTTCAAGGTGCTGGGAAATGTTTTCATAGTATTTGGATACACATGTTGGGGTCCTTCCTCTGTATTCCCAAATCCTACCTATCCCCTCCCGTGTACCCAGAGGGCTTAATAAATGCTGTATCTTGCAGGATGGTACCTGGATGATTTAATAAATGCTGTATCTTAAGGGATGGTACCCAGAAGGTTTAATAAATGCTGTAGCTGTGGGATGCTGTTATGCTTGAAGTACTGGAAAAGTTGAATATTGGGTTACTTGGAACAAAGCAGGTACTGTGTGCTTGAATAACAGCATCAAGTTTGAAGGATTTTAGGTTATGTAGATGGATATGGCTCAATAATAAGTGTTGGGGATTGTCAGGTTGCACCTATAGCACAACTTAAAAGGTGAAAACCTCTTGTATGCAGACCCTTACAGAACCAAAATCCTGCTTCCTGTATTTGTTTTTAAACTTCTGGTAAGATGCAGCATGTGATACCACTCTGTGGTCCTGCATTGCCCGGTGTGCTGGGGGCTATCACCTTCCAGCTAACAGCAGCCAGAATACTGCATGCCCACCCTGCAGTTTAGCACCCTTGGGTGCTAATGACCTTGAATTTGGGTGCTGTAGCTGGAGGTAGCTGGTGCTTGGATGCTGTCCCTTGGGGAGAGCAGGGACCATTTGGCACAAACTGACCCCAGGAACCACATCTCGGTAAGGTTTTTTTCCTCCTGTCACAGTTGAGTAACTGTGGAAAAAACCATACCTAAGTGGGGAAATGCTGGTATATTCTTGAAGCAGAGAATAAGACCAGAGTAAAACACCTTGCAAATAAAGAAATCTAAGGCAGTTCTAACTCGGCAGTGATGTAGCAGAGGGTTACATGTTCTGATGCTCTGTTCAGAAGCTACTTAACCTTAAAAGACTAAATATTGACTAATTATTTTCCAAATGGAGCATATTATCGCTTAAAAAAGAAAGCTATAGCAGTAGTATTAGAAGGGAGACAGTTCTACTCCAGGTACTTTCTATCATAAAGCAGAGGAGTTCTCATTTTTTTTTAAATTAGGAAGGGTACATCTGCAAATCTGGGATTTCCAAAGCAGGCATCCCATGAGCTTCCCTATGACAGTGTGGAAATTTATGGAGCTGTACCTGGTTTTCTCATCTGAAATCTGGAAATAGTGAGTACAATCAGAGATGTAGCACTTATCTCAATTAGCTACCGTATGGACAAGCAGATGATACTGTGTGATGTGAGACATCAGAGCTTCTCTCAGTGTTTATACCAGCCAGAACAAATGTAAATTGCCAGCATCTGTACTGGTAAAACAATAGTATATGATTTATCTTCTTTTCCTCATGCCTGCTCAAAAAAAAACATGAAGTGGATGTTCTCTGCCTCATTAGGATCTTGAAAATAGTCTTTGTGCATAGTTTTATAAACAGAAAATCCTGATTGTCTATTACCCATAACCACTGCAAATACTACAGTCCATATGCGGAGTGCCTCCCCTCGCCCTGCACTGATGGCAGAATAATGTTCTTGACCCCCCACTTGAGATAAGGAAGAGCATGCTCTGAATGGAAAGCAAAAATCTCCGGGATGATGGTCAGTTAATAGGAGCAGCCACTGCTTTGTTAATTGGCTAAATGAGTCAGGGCTGTATATTTAGGAGTTGTACAGCAGTTGGACTGATCCTGAGAGTGGGTCCCTGGAGACATGGTGTGTGCAGAAGTAACATCTAATTTAGTGATGGACGCAGCACGAGCCGACTGCATGTGCTGAATCTGATTTATCCCCTTGCACAAGCACTGCAGTCTCTGCCATAAAGTACCCAGTAAGAGGGTTGCTACAGTCCAGTGATACAGGCAACGTGTGGATCTGAAATGTGTTACCTGTACTGCATCTCTTCCATCTGCTGCATTAATTGGGGTTTTTTGGCAATATCCACTATGTTAACCTTTGTTTATGGTCCTAAGAGACTTCTTTTAACTAAATCTATGTTTAAAAGAGCAGGAGACTGAAAACACTGCAAGGTTTGCTGTACTTGAGGGCAATTGGTACCTGTTTGGTACCAAACTTGGTACGTATTAGGCATCATGCAGTGGGATCAGAGGCTGACAAAAAGAGGATGGCAAATGCACAGCTATATACAAATCTGTGTACATACTGGTTTGCAAATGGAGGAAGCCGGGAAAGAAAGAGAACTACAAAAAGACATTGTACTGTGAAGATGTGAACCTTAAAATACTACATTGAGCTCAGGGATTCCAGCTTGTGTGCCTCTGCATGCTGGTTTATAAGCATTTATCCTCTGGTTTTAGTCAAGGGAAAACTAGGAAGAAATAGCAGACAGGAACTTGTCTTTCCCAATTTCAAGCCTAATTGTGACTGTTTAATTATGAACCTTGCAAAGTGTGCTCACTTTTCTCTTCAAATTAGGATGCAGGAAATTGCATGTGGCCAATTGTGGATGTTCAGGGACAAAAGGAAGAACAACTGTTGTAGGAAAATTAGGGCACAGTCCTTCCTCCCTCCCTGTTGGTTGCTTGTCTATGTGCATTGAATGTCATTTACAAACCAAGTAGGAAGTACTATGTAGCTGCTGCAATTGTGATGGTGCTAGTCTCTATATGTGTTTCAGAGCAGTGTTTTAGGGCAGGGAGCCTTGTCTCATGCCCCATCTCATGTTGTAGTGGGTTGGCATATTTTATTTAAGACTAAGGGGTTATGTTATACGCACGCCTTAATGTCAAGTCCATGGCTGTAGGAGCCAGGTTAATAGATTGCTTTTAATCATGCACAGCAGCTTCTAGTGATGTGACTGCACATGCATTAAATGGTTATAAATTCTAGATACCTAATGACATGTTTTTAACCTGCTGTAGATAATATTACTTGCTTACAGGCTCAACTGTCATTTTTCTAGGGTTGAGGATGACTTTGAGCAGCTTGTTTATGTGCCTGCATCTTGTCCCCAGTTCCATGGGTGTTTTTAAAGCTTTGGGGAATCTCTGCTTCATACTGTGCTTCCTGCAGGCAGTTCTGGGCTAGCTTTGTGTAGAGGCAGTTCTGGTTCAGCTTTGTTTCTGAAAGACCTCCCCTTGCTTGTGCTGCGATAATGACTTTGTGTAGTTGGAGCATCCGCATGACTCTTCTGCTCTGCCTGCTCGGTCCTTGGCTGGAGAGAATAGGTGAACGTTATTAATAGATGTGGGAATTAGGTTTCTACATGACAAACAGTTCTTACAACAATTTCTTGGGCGTCACAGATCACTTTTATAATCAGAAATTAGCCCTTCAGTGTGTGAGTCTTGCCTGTAGTTATAAAGCTAAGAGGAATCATAGCATCACAGAATGGTTTGAGTTGAAAGGGACCTTAAAGCTCATCCAGTTCCAACCCCCTGCCACGGGCAGGGACACCTTCCACTAGAGCAGGTTGCTCCAAGCCCCATCCAACCTGTCCTTGAATTCCAGGGACAGGGACCATGCACATGGTCCTTCTTTGCCTCCCTGTTTGCTTGAATGCAGCTCTAAAAAGTGAAAATGATCAACTGCTGATTAGCATTGGTGTAATGAAGGTAGGCTGAAGCGATTGTAACAGCAATTGGTGTTCGTAGTGTAGTGGTGGTTCTTCCATGTTTTCTGTGCTTCCCGTGTTAGAGGCATTCAAAATTAGCACCTGAAGGCTGTAGACCAAGACGACAAATAGGGTCCAGCAAACTTGGGTTTGCTCGACTGTAGAAGAGTTGAAGCCAAATCTTCCATTACCCTAATGTGGGGAAAAAAACCCCAACAATCAGAGGAGACAGAAGTAAAACACAGTACACACTGTGATGCCCCTTTTTCCAGTGGTGTCAGAAAACGGGGGCCTCCTGCTTCAGCAGCAGGAGCTCACGTTCCCCCCCCCGACCCGCAACAGGGATTTACAGGGAGAAGAGACTGTTGCCTTGTATAGTGCACAATATGTTATTTGTAGGGGTACAAGACAAATGTAGATACGTTTTTATAGAGGTGTTTAAACATTTTTATTTACACTGATACCAAACAACCTGAAAGTGGTTTTGCTGCTTGGATCCCTCACTAATGACTGTCAGTAAATCTGTTTGCAGCACTCTGGTTACCAACCACTGTACTACATTGCGTATTCCCTCTGTGTAGTTGTATTTTAACTCTGCACAATGAAGCATCCCCCCCACCCTTCGTTTGTTCTGAATGAAATCTGATTTTTCATTCCAGAAGTGCTCTGCTCATCCGTGGGCCCATGATTCAGCATTAATCAGCAGCCTGTAACGCAAACCAGCTATTATGGCTTGGCAGGACATCGAGATACTGTCTTCTGAAAGACTGGCGTTCCCTTTTTGTGAGAGCCTAAAAGGGCTTTGTTGTTAAATGGCATGAGGTTCACACAGGTGCTTGTGCAACTCATGACAGCTACAGGGAGTGAACTGTAGTTCTGATTTGTGGTGTTGTTTTTGTCCTCCAAGTCCAGGTTGGGTTAGTAATTGCACTTGATGACACTACATCTGCTCTCAACCACTGACGCTGGGTTGGTTGGTCTTTTGGAGATGCGCTTTTTCAGTAGCTACACGTCTGGTGAAACCAAATGCTGGAGCAAACACACTACATTGATTTCCACATAATGATTAGGCATTTCAGATACAGAACAGAAGGACCTTTTCTTCTGCATTCAATTAACTAATGTTAAAACGAAGGAAAATAGGTGCTGAATACAAATCTTGACAAATAAAACTGTTGCATTGCATTAATGAGATGCTACTTAAAATGGTACTCGTGAAGAAGCTTTCTAGAAGGAATGAGAAATCTGAAGGAAATTTTTCCCTTCAAAGCTTATGAGTTATGCTCTGATAAAATTAGATTTTTAGTTAAAGGAATTTGTAGTCGTTAAATGGTGCCCATGAAATAAGTCTCATTTATAACCATCTGCTTTATGGCTTCTGCAGGAGAATATTCCTCGGGCAATGCAACCAAGAACTTTAGTGTCATTTTTATCAAAATAGTTTGATTCTCTACCAGTAATACTATTAAAACCTCAGTGTGATTTTTTTCCTTTTAAACTTGAGAGCAGTATCTTGCACTTCAAAGAAAGGGTGACTACTCTCTCCTGTGAAGAGATTGCCCAAGCCATACACGGCGCTGTGCCTGTGGCCAGACTTGCTGGTAACATCTCTTAGTGGTATATTAGATCACTAATAGAAAGGTCTTATGTTCAACTTGCCCTCAAGGAGAGAAATTAGCATCGTTTCTTTTCTGTGCTACAGAAGAGAGAAATGATTTGGCTGAGGCAAACTAAGAAAAATGAGCCCTTGCTGTAGTTTTACTTTACTAGAGGGATAAAAACCGCAGTTGTGTGTCTGCCTGGAGGTGATGGATTTTTGTGGCTGCTGTTTAAGACCTGCTATGGTTGCCAGGTATATTTCCCAATTTTCTGTGTAGTCCTGAAATGTTGAATGTTCTCAATACCTTTTCTCCATTGAAGGGGAAGTTGAGGGGGGACATACCAAGTGATGGTATTCTCCCAGATAGTGAGAAGTGGTGATTTACAGCCTGACCTTCTATTCTCCCATTGCATTTCTAACGAGCTTTTCCTCTGAATCCTGCATCTGGATTTTGGGGTAGTTTATATTCATTAGAGCTTACAATTATAAGGGGAACAGAGTAAAAGAAGGGAACCTTTGAAGACCATCTTTTGTTTTCGATGATATCTGTGCAGACGTGAAAGTACCAAAAGGGTATTTAATACAAGTGAGCTGGCACTTAAAATTTATAAAGTGAGTGTCTTTTTCTCCCTTTTGATCAATGTAATACATGTAATTAGTTTTAGTGTTTCTAAGCTTTTGAACTGCGGAGAATTCAAACAGCTTGTTAAAGTGAGGGACTCGGGGGAGCTTTAAAAGTACTCTTCCCTTTTGCATATATTACATGTACACGGGTTTAGTGGTAGCAGGGTGTATCTGAGTTTTTATCCTGTGCCCCACCTCTCAAACTAATATTTTGAAAAGCTCTGAGAGGTCCCTGGAGTGTTACTGTCTGTGCAGCTCAGCTTTGCCGCCTACAGAGGATAAATCCTTTGAAGTCTGTACTTAGCCTGAATGCTGTTTTATGTGTTATTCAAGATCACTGAGGTAGCATCCTACAAGGGGTAATGACTTAGTATTTTTATAAGCAAATACCCATTTGTTGTTTATTCCCCTCAGTTCATAGAATCAAAGAATGGTTTGTGTTGGAAGGGACCTTAAAGCTCTTCCAGTTCCAACCCTCTGCCACGGGCAGGGACACCTTCCACTAGACCAGGTTGCTCCAAGCACCATCCAGTCTGGCCTTGAACACTGCCAGGGATGGGGCAGTTGACTTGGAGAGTGCCAAGACCATGTCTCCTGTTCTGATCCTTCTCTGTTTTGGTGGCAGCTTTGAGAAAGACAGCTTGCTGGTCACTTGCAGGAAAGAAGCAGCATCTGTTATCTAGAAATAGCTACAACTTAGCATCCTGTGTGTGTTATACTGCATCCTGGAATAAACCACCTCATTCTGAATTACCTGATGCTGTCTGATGTACTTGGGTGAGGGAGGTAATTGTGGCCTTCAGGAGTTAGCTGAGCAGATACTGTTGTTGCTTCCATAAGCTGATTTTTTCCCCCCCTTTTGTTTATTTCTATCTTTCACTTGTATAAACTCTGTATTTTTTACCCTGTGCTCCAGCGGCAGCTTGCTTTATTTCCAATTACCCTGTGGCAGGGTGCTCTGTACCACAAAAAGGATTGTGGATGTATTTCAGGAGATGTGTAGCACTTCTCTTTGTCTAAGTGTGGTCTGCAGGGAGGTACTTTATTATAGAGAAAAAAGTGAAAAAGTACAAATAAACCCATAATAAGCATCAGGTAGGGCAGAAAGCTTAGATGTCTGGGGAGGCTGTGTGTTATTTTCCTATCAAAAGCAAGATAGAAACAAATGTTTTTTGTTTTCCTTCTCTGATAAACAAACATCTGAGCACAGTGAGCACTAAGGGAATGAAATGAGGTTAAGGTACATCCACGGGAGTAAGAAGCCCCTTATATTATAAGCTTTTGGCAGGGGTCTGGAGAGCTTGCACTCAGTGGGGTTAATCCTGAATCACCCATCCATAGGCATTGTCCAGATCAGGGGGACTCCAGGCAAGATGGTCTTTGAGTCCTCTGTGATTCCATTATTTTTGATACAGGAAGTATTTTGAATGATGGAAACTGTCAGTATTTGTAATTAACCCATAAATAATATATAGGATGAAGTATGTATTCCTCTGGAGTCTCACCACTAGTGTAGGTAGATAGTGTTGCCTGGGACTGCAATACCCTTTGAGACTTTATGCAATGTCTTTTTAAAATAAGTTTATTATAGGTAGTAGTGATGCTTTGCAAGAAATAGGGCAAATGATGTAGATGTGTAAAGGTTGAAAGAGCCCTCAGCTCTAAGCGTGAGTAGTCTGGTTGCTTTGAAATTATTCAAGTATTTGAACATGCCTCTGCTAAAAATATCTGTAATGTCTCCTCCCTCCCCAACCCTAAATCCTTGATACAGTAATAATAACCCTCCTTGCTGCTCCCTTTTAACATCAATAGAGAAGAAAAATCCATTTTAAAGACAGAGATTGTGCTCTGCCATGTAACTTATCACAGAATGATTGAGGAATCATTTTAGGTGATCTATTGATCCATTAAATACCTGTGGACAAACTGAAATACATCCTTATAATTACTCCTCAGTTATTGTGTAAAGCTTCATAGATGCTTCTCTGGGACAATGACTAATGTTTTTAGGGGTTTTTGTTCATGCTGCCTTTGAGCAATTATTGTATTAAAACCAAACCAAAACAACAAAAAACCCCAAACCACAACAAAACCCACAAAAATGTCTCTTTTTCTTTATAGGACTCCAGAAGGTTTGAAGTTACAAGAAGAAAAGGTAGGAAAAAATACACTTTTCTTTCACTGTGTGCTGGTGTTGAGTATTCTTGCGATAACTTTTAAAAACAAGCGTGAGTTTCCACACTTGAAAGAGCGTGCTGCTGTGGGATTTCAAAGGGAGTGCCTCCTAGTGCTCACCTGACAGTTCTTAGGGTCACAAATTGTAGGTTATTGGGCTCTTGTTTCAATGGAAACTTGCTCTTTCAGCACAGAACTGCATTGTGGTATTGGGGATGCAAGTCAAGGTTTGTGGGCACTAAATGCGAGCTGTACTGGTGCCCTGAGCCCAGATCATGCTCCTGTAAACTCTTTTGCATTAGTAACTAATTGACTGCTACTATGAGTGGCTCTTTGATGGTTCCCAGCATCTGGGTGAGAATGAGCCATCAAAGAGCTCGTTGTTATCATTAATTTTGAGTTTGTTGAGCAGATGTTTTCTGGATCAGGCAGTTGCTTGCCTCATCTGCGTCTGTAGAACGTGAGGCATTCTCCTGTTCAACAGATTAATGTGTTCCCTTGTCCTGTTCCAGCAGCAGCTTTTAATTGGTTCAGGCATCCCCTATATTGGGAAGAAGTAACTACCACTGTTTTACTGCATAAATGAAAAAAGTCAGGTCCAAGGGTAACATCATCTGGGCAAATAATCTCCTTTTGGGTTATTTTTGTGGTTGTGTTCTATGGTTCTTTTTTTTGTTTCTTTTTTGCTGTGAGGCCAAGGCAGCAGAGAGGCTTGAAGACATGAAATACATGGCTGTTGCTAAAGGTGAAATCTGTTTAGCTCTGGTTCCAGCATATGCGTGTGTTTGGTCAGCCTTCTGCCACTCTTCATGAGGAAATCCAGTTTTACTGGCCTTGCTTTGATCTCAGCTTGAGGAGTGCTCTTGGGTGGTTCATGGTTGCTTTGAGATGCAGGAGAGCATCTTGGCACCTCTGATGTGGAGACATTTCAGTCATGCTCTAGCTATAGAGTTTGTGGTGCAGTTGATTATAGACGAGGAGACTGAATCCAGCCTCGTGGAAATGGACTTAATGAATAAAACTTTGTGGAAGTACTTCTGGTCCTGTTTCAGATACAATTTGGGTCTTAAAGGTTTACTCCCCACTGAAAGTAACCAACACCTACAAGAACTTAAATACAGCAATTTTTGAAAGTGGATTGAACTTATAAGATCATGTGGGTGCTTGGAAAATGTTGCTTCAGAGCTATAACTGGATTTTGAGATCAGTGCCTCTAGACGGGAACTTTCCAGGCTCAATTAGGCTGATTTCTCATTGACTTCGCAGGATGGGTAAGGCTTGTCTTCCATTTGGAGCACTGAAACCATACCTTTGTTCAGAAATGTATTCAATATAATGACCTTCTCTGTCAGAAGGCTTTTTAGATCCATGGATGGAGTGAAGGGGGTGGTAGTTGGGGAGTTAAGGTCTATAGATATATTGGGTTTATGCCCAGCAACGCAGTCTGTGAATAATCATCTCTGAAGAACTGCAAACTCCTCAGAAGTCAAGAAAATGCTGACAGACCTGGTAAATACACCCTGGTCACAAAAGCCTGTGGATTTGCAGAGCTGCCTGGGGATTTTCAGCAATGATTAAGTATCTTCCTCGTTGGAGTTGGTCGTCAATAGTGCCTATGAAATAATTCAACAAAAGCCTCCTTCAGCAACCTCTTCAATATTAAAATGTGTGCAGAGCAGATACCACTCAGTGCTAGGAAAAATAAGAGGGATGAAATGTTTGTTATGCACACGAAAGGATTTATTATAAATTTGGTGCTATGGTAGGATCTAATTTTAAGATTCAGGCCTTTTTTCCCCCTAAAATGGTAATTTTTGTGGATAATGGTTTTTACCTGAGGAAATGAAATGACTCAAAATGATTGAGGGTGGGGGGTTTGTGCTTGTTCCATTTCCTTGGTGGAAGATGTGGCTTTGTTGAAAAGCTGAAAAACTGTGAAACTTAAATATCTACCACAACAAAGGTGAGAGCTGCAGCAAACTTGCTCTGTGCCTGCTTTTATTATCCCATGCTCAGGGATGAACCAGGATAATTAAAAAGAGCTGCTGGTGAAAGGAGGGGCAATCCTGGCTCGTGCTTTTCAGGACTTTTCTGTTTCTGTTTTTGGACAAAAGGTTTGAGTCCTTTCCGTTGAAAGCCAACGCTCTTCTTTCAAAGGAAACAAAGCCTTGATTGTTGTAAATGTGGAAATACTTTCTTCCCTTTCTTAGCTCTGGATGAGTGTGGTTAAACTGGGAGGCTTTTGGCTTCCAAAGTGTCAGGGCTACTTATGCTGGAGAAATTTTGAAGCTGCTCCAAAGCCCATTAGAGTCAATGAATGGCTTTCCTTTGACTTCTGTGGGTGCTAGATCAGCTATAATGACATGATCTTTTAATTGCTGTGGTACGGAAGGGAGATGCTTCCCTGACTCCTGCTGGCAGCCAACTTCCACCATGATGTATGAAGACTGATTTTTCTCCTGCTTTTAAATGGGAATGGCTGCAGACCCGTTTAGATCCTGGGATGCTGAACTGGTGTTCAAAAATTACCCTTTTTGACTAATAATAATTTTTTAACAGAAACCCTCCTTCTGGTCGTTGATTAGAAGCTGCAAGAATATTTTCCTAAATTCAGTTTAAGCTCATTAAGTTGAAATTTTGCTCTCAGTGGGTCATGCATAAAACCCACTGCAATTTCCATCTGCATTATGTTCACGTAATAGCATGTGGTGTGAGGTGCCAAAACCAAACAAAACCACAAAAAACAACCCCTCCACCCCAACTCAAGTAAACCCAGCATGGAGTGAGCAAGCACAGGATTTTAATACCATCCTTGTATTGCTCTTTTAGACTAAAACTGGGGGCAGGTTAGAGCACACAGATCTTTGTTTCAATTATCCAGTCTTCTCTCCTTTCCAATTTCTATCTAAATATTCTTCCAATATTGACTCCATGGGTTTTTATATGGTTTCAGGTCTTAGCATTGTTGCTGGTTCCTGTGCATGACAATTACCTGCCCTTAGTGCACAGGAAAGGGAAACAGAGCAAAAGTGTTAATAACCTGCATCTTTACATCAGCTGTCCCAGATAGTGAAATAGAGCAGGAGAGCAGATGGGGAAGAGCAAAACCGGAGTAGAGAGGTGGGGAAAGCAGCAGTTTGTGCAGATCAGGTGGAAACAGCAGGCATTTAGTGGAAAGGATGGAGAGTAGCACGCAGCAGCAAATTGGGAGACTAAAAGGTTTATGGGTAAGTTGGAAGAAACACTTGGCTAAACTCTTAAGGGAGCACCTGTAAGGAATTGTCTTGACAGTGGCCAGGCTTAATTTCAAAGATAGCTGAGTTTTCACTGTGTAATGAGTGTAGATGAATGTGTGATACTTACCTGTTGCTGTAAATTAGACCATACCATTTATGTATGTAAAAGCCATATGCATTCACATCCATCACATTCCCTGTGTCGAGCAGAACAGGGCCTCCAGTGGTTTCCCCAACTATTTTAGTTGCAAGAACGCAGGGACTAATTCTGTAGCTTCTGGAGCTGACAAATGCTCCTATTCCTGTTGGCAGTGTGGGGCTGAAGGATGCTTGGTATTAGAATAAATTGTCTGCTAAGTATAACTCTATGCTCAAGTGTATGTGTAGTCACATTAAGCAAAAAGAGGCAGATCTTCAGTAGATACAAATGAGCAAAGCCGTGCAGAGTTTAATGGACCACCTTTGCTTTTCACTAGCCGAGGATCTAGCCCAAGCACTTAAAACTTTTAATTTGTTTTTATGTTGCTCTCAATCATCCATTCAACAAATTAGTGTCGAAAGATGCTTTTGAAACCATTCAGCCAAGAAATGTTGAAGCAGATTGCTTCCACTCTGTTTGACCATATAATCTTATTAAAGGAGATGCAACTCCAGATTTATTTTGACAGGTGACATCACGCTGCCATAAAGATAGGAACTTTAACTATGTGTTTTGAATTAAAAGGCTGAAACCTCTTTGAAGTATTCACAAGCTCCTGTTGTGCATGTCCTGTTTGTATTTAGGTATATACTTACTAAGATACACAATCCTCATTGTTACAGTGTGTTCCTAATCACAGTGAGGAGCAGTAGAATATAGCACACCCTGAGCTTTCCCAAGTTGCCATAGTTTTATTGAAACATCTCTAGGGCTGCATTAGTAGTGGTAGAAGATCCAGCCAACAGCTTGATAAATACTTCATTACTTGCCACTTGACTTCAGTTCTTATGTCCTGGATGAAAAACTGAGTCATGGTTATAAAACAGTGAAGTCCTTTAGAAATTCTTTTCACTTCGTCCTTTCTTTTTGCACATTTCAAATTTTCACCTATCCATGGAAGATGAAAGGCTCTCAAAACTTGGCAGGATGGCAAGTTTCTCTCCTCAAGCCTTTCAGAAACCAAATGAAGTGATCAGTGGTAATTACTTTTGTAGTAAATCACCTATTCATTTCTCATCCTGTTGTTTTCCTATTGGCAGAGTCCAAGAAATTTGGGTTTGTTCCTTATGGCCTGGTCAAAACCCACCAAAAATCAGTAGCTGTGTTGCTCTTTAGAAGCAGCTGTATGTCCAGGATCTTGATTGATTGGCTATCCCAGTGACATCCAGATTATATGATATGATAAATATACACGTGTGTATGTATAGAGTTGGATGTGCAGAAATGCACTAGCTGTATCATAACTGAGTAGTTCAGAGGACAGGTTTTGCATAAAATATACCTCTTTTGTAGGATCACAAGAATATTTACCACACTTACAATACTGATTTTAACAACTGCTCAGTCTTTACTTCAAATAAAGGTTCATGTCCATCTCAGCTGCTTTGTTTTCATGGAAATTTTTATTATGTCTAGCTTGTCAGGGTGTATGTCGTCAGTGAATGGCAGTCTGTTACCTGGGGACGGGTATTTGACTGGTCAGAATATTAACCTAGTGTTTTTATAGGTCTGAGAAACTGCAGTTGCTCAGCATTTTTTGTACCTCATCCCACTTGAACATTATTCTTCAAACACAATATGCAGTGGGGATACCCAGTTCTGCAATGTTGGCAGGGAATTGGCTAGAAATAATGAAGGTAAAAATACTTCCAAGGAGCTGCCCAAGGCATTTTTGGGCTTGTATTTTATTTAGAGCCAGGCTAACCCAATTGGGAAGGGGGGAAGAGGCAAAATTATCCTCTCCCACATATCTATCAGCTATGGTGTTTAATTATTACTTGGCATATTTAGTGGTTCTAAGTGACAAGAGTTAACAGAGGAAGTAAAAACGTGGTGGGGGAAGAACCCCAAATAATCAACTCAGTAGCCAGTGTTAGGCACAGTAGTAAATTAAACAATATTACAGATACTTTGAGACAGTCTTACTATAGCTGTTGGTATTGCCCCGTTGTTGGTATGGGGCTCTGCGCAAGGATGAGTAGCTGCAAACACTGAACAGTGAATTGCAGCTTAGTCAGGGGGTTTCTGAGCTGTTTTCTAGGACCAGCACTGGTTGGGTTAGTGGTCATGTTTGGCTTCCAAATGACTGTTGGTTCATTTGGATGGATTACCTCTGCAAAGGTGAATGCAGCTATGGTTTAGCCCAGCTTTGCCAGTAGATGCAGGAAACCCATTGCACGCCCAGCTCTCCCATGCTGGAAGCAGAATGGTTTTGAAGACTTAAGTCTGTTGTAAATTGATACGTCAGTTTCTGCAGTTAAGTACTTGGCGGCAGGAGGAGGAATGAATTCTGTTCATGGCAGAATGGGCATGAATGTTTAGTCAGTAAATATAAAAGTATGTGGCTTTGCTAGAGCAGCAGATTGATGGGCCTGGAGGAGTTGAAGTGAAACTTGAGCAGCAGGAAACCAGGCAGCTGTTACGGGGAGCAAGTCAGAGAAGGAGCTTGTAGGCAAGCTTAGGAAGTGGCCAGACTTCAGTTCCCTGGTGAGGAGAGGAAGAAGATGGAGATAAGCCAGCAAGCTAGAAGACTTTATGAGGATTTACAGGGAGATGCAAAATAATACATATGTGTATTCCATGGTACCGTACTTCGTAAATTGGCATCCTCAATGTGGAGTGCTGAGGCTGGATGTGCCTGAAGGCATCTTTCTTTTACCATCTGAAAGCAGAATGAACTGTGCTCATTTGGCAGCCACATAAGCTGCTTGTGCTGCTGGGGCTGGCTGATGTGCCATGCTGTCCACTGCAGCCCTGCTTTGCCATGCCCCATGTTTTAAGAAGTCCCAGTTCCTCATTTGAGCATGTGGGGAACAGTCTGGACATAAGTCACATTTATGGTCTCTTGGCACACAAAGGGAAGTTAGTAAAAAAGAAAGAAGCAAGGTGCTGCCATTGCTTGCGTTCTTTACATTTCATACTCATACCGGTGGATAGATACTGCATGGCAGTATCAGATCCTAAACCCAGACATGTAGAAAACTCAAACTGCAGTTAGCTTCACTGCAGGATAGTGGAAGATGCTGGAGTTGTCCATTAGTGATGCTCATTTACAGCAGCGCACAAAACCTTGCACTGACCTGCAGCAAAGCAGTGGCCTTACCTGCTGGCATGGTCCAGAAGGCTCCTTGAACTACTTCATGTCTAGGAATCTTGAATCACTAGAGATGTTTAGGGTTTTTCACATCATTACATCACACGTAAAGCTTGTGACTTAAAGCTTGTGATCAAAGTACGCTCCATGAAGCCAACTCTATCAGCCTGGTTCCACGGAGCAGTTAACAGCAAGGCAGGGTTTACTGAACAGACTTTTGGCTTCAGGCTATGCAAGAATTTTAAGTCAAAAGCATGCAAAAAAAAGATGACAGCTATATTGAGGGAGGCAGCAGAAAGCATGTAGTGTCCAAACTAGGAGGTGAATCAATCCTTCTCATCAGTTCATGGTATCTGGAAACTTTGGGATGTAGATGAGCGTGTTTCCTGGAGTTAAATGGAGAGGGTTTTTTTCTGGTACATGCCAAGCAAGGTGCCTTTCAGGGCACTTCTGGCAGTGTCTGCTCCATGCCTGTGTCTCCCAGTAGGGCATGTCAAAGGCATCCTCTGTGCTGTCAGGGTGGAGATGAGTCCCAACAGGTCATGGTGCTGCCTGCTGCCAGCTCCTGCCCGAGATGGATGATCTCCTTGCCAGGTTGAATGCCAAATTTTGATCATGACTTACTAGAGAGGTTAGTTTTATTCTGTAGGGCAGTCTCCCTTTCTCTTTCACATCTACCCATAATCTCTGTGCGCTCCACAGCATGTAAATTACCTGTCTTTCCCCAAGAGGTAACCACTTTAATGTTTTTTCCCTTCCCTGACATCCCTTGACTCTGAGCTTCTCTACTTTTTCCACCTAAACTGGGCAGTGTTTTAGAAGAGATCACTTTGTCCTACAAACCTTGTCTTAGGGGACATCTTCTCTCCCTCCAAAGCACTTATGTCATGCTGACCCTGACCAGTAAAGCAGCACTGGTTTGCACTGGTCTTTAAGACAACCTGCCTTGAACAAGAGGAGAGCTTTTCAGACAAATGGGCAGCAGCCAAATTCAAAGTGAAATTTGAAGTCATGTTGGCTGAAGTTCTGGCTGGAGCATTGCTATTTGTATGAAATACTACTTTTCTATTCAGCTGCATGATTCTGCTGAAATACTGCTATGAAGAGCATTGGTTGATGCAGATCCCCTCTCGTATGGAAAGGGCATACGCTGCTTGCACATAATATTGAAAGCCTGAAATGTATTGGAAACCCTGAGTCTTCAGAGCATTTATAAAATAAACTTCTTTGTGAGGGTTGAATAAGAAAGTGGCAGCAGATGTTTCTGATAATAGTGGTATAATGTAATATGCAAATACTTCTCAACACGTCTGTTTATCCAGCATGTCGCAGACGTTAGCAGAATAACTAACTCAGGCTTTGAGCCAGAAACCCCAAAGTCCAGGATCATGTCTGGGCTCATTCAGGGTTTTGAGTCATGGTGTTTGAACGTGCTGCTGGTCTGCTTAATGTGTAAGAGCATGGTATATTTTCAGTTACAGACTCACTAGGTTTCAACCTGCCGTTTCTTCCTGAACTGATCTTTAACCATAAGGGAGAGCAATTAGGTTAATATTTTCAGAGCTTCAACTCACTGCCCCAATATGAGATAAAATAGACAGAAATTACCCTCTTTGTGCTCTCTCAGCTCAGGCACTTAGACCGAGGTGCCTGTGGCCTCTGCCTATGGCAGATGCAGCGTGTTGAGCTGTCAGCCTGCATCAGCAGTGGCTGAGGAAAGCATCCTTGCAGTAATTGACTGTGGGTCCATTATCTTCTTCTACCACGTCCAGTTCCCGCTGGATCATAGAATCATAGAATGGTTTGGGTTGGAAGGGATCTTCAAAGCTCGTCTAGTCCAAGCCACTGCAATGAGCAGGAACGCCTTCAACTATATCAGGTTGCTCAGATCCACATCCTGGTCTTGAATGTCTCCAGGGATGGGGCATCCACCACCTCTCTGGGCAATCTGTGCCAGGGTTTTCCCACCATCATTGTGGCGAATGAACCTTTGAGGTGGTTGGTACCATAACCACATCCCTGGCTGCTGCCATAGCAAATACTCTGCTTAAATTAGTGGGTTTTTTTCCAGTGGGCTCTGCTTTGTTTGTAAATGTTTCCTTTGGACTTTGCATTTGTAAGCAAGATTTCAGCTCAGTAATTAGTGTGTGTGTATATTATTTATTAAGAATGTAGGAGCCTGTGAAATGGTCCAGTTGGTGTTTGGGAAAGAAAAATCTACTGTGTATAAGGTAATGCAATTACTTTTCTAAAGAAGTTCTTATTATGCACCTAACTGCACATTTAGTGTATTTGATGGACCAAAATAAAACCAGAACAGAATGAATAAGCCATTTTGGTCCATTGGGTAAATAAAACAGCTAAAGCATTTATAAATATGTATTTAGTCAGCAGAGCTGATTGGTGACTCTGCAACTGCTCCAATGTCTAAGTAATCCAAGTTTAATAGCCTTCCATAAATATTTCTGTTTGTCATGAGGCAGTAGTTATATATCCATGCTGTGCTGTTTGCTTGCGTTTGATGAGATCGTTTGAAGAATATTAGTTTGTTGTTTTGCATATAACAGAAGATGGGCACTATGTGTGTTTATGAAGCAGCACGAGAGTGCTCCTCATCTTGTCCCATTCTCCTCCTCCTTTCCATCCTCACCTCTCCCATGCAGGCGGTCTGTCTTTTGGTCACTCTTTTTACTCTTTCAGTTTTGGTGAGGTTAAAACGTGCCTCCTTTCTGCTGAACTTCTAAGTTCTGCTCCAGTGGCCCTAAAGATGTGACAATCAATAGAGCTTAATCTCAGCCCAGCTGCTTTTTCTAACTGAGTGTAAAACTATTTGACATGTATTATGAACCTCATCTAATCATGTGTTTTACCAGAATTAGTATATATGAAAAGTGATTCTGGACCTGTAGGACCTATAGATTTCAAAGCCCATTCTTTCCAAAGATGCCTGTTGGATTCTGGCTTTTATATTTGTTCAGCACATTGGTCTGGCTCTGCTGAGGTTATCAAGAAGTGTCTGTTCTGTGGTTTGTTGTGTGCAAGAGTTGGTGGAAAGGCCACAGCTGAAATCCACCTTGTGCAGCCAGCAGATAATAGCATAAATTTATGCTCTTGCTTGGAAAATAAAAAGCATAAGAAAAAAGAAGTTCTGTGTTTTCCATGTGCAGTTCTTCAAAATGTCACTTCTTACAAGATTTCAATTTAGTTTCTCACTGCAGCTGAGAGCAGGTGACAGTGGCCTGTGATGCTCCTTCTTTTGTTTGTTCTGCTTCTCCCATTGAAATTCTATGATGTGAATTGCCTGTAATAAGAATACTTTTCTCGTAGCTATTTAAGTTAGATTGATTATACTTTCTGAGCTTCCTGTTTTGTTTGCCATAGTTGTTCTTCTTTACCCCTATTTATTTTTCCAATGTTATTTGTTTTCCTTAAATTACATAATAGTTATATTTAGGTTTTAGCTCTTACTGGCCATTACATACAGAAGTTCATCAGCTGCTTTTAGCAGAGTCAACGTTGTGGCAAACCTTATTCCCTGGGAATAGAGTCAGTGAAGCCAGAAATTGGAAGCAGCCCTATGCAGCTTCTCAGCTGTTACCAACATGTCCAACTCTGATGGCACCCGTGTCAATGAAGGCTGATCCATTGCCAGACACATTTGTATAGGAAAACAAACAGTTCGTGCAGAGGGTTGCTGGATTAGAGCAGATGTACCACTGAGGTCATGAGGTGACCATGTCTGCACCCTGAGATGCTGATGGGACTTGCCTAGCGTGCAGGACCCTGGATCCAGGCTACGTCTCAACACTGTTCAATGATGAAATAACTTATGTGATCCATAGAAAACCCTAATAAACGAAGAACTCTATTCACCTAACTATATAATAATGCTTTAAACAGTGAACTGCAGCAGCAGCCAATAACTGAGCTAAATGGATGAGCCCCTGAGTGGGTCTGTGAGGCAGGAGAGCTCATGGTCTGTTTGGTGTGCTGGGTCCTGATGCTGGGAGCTGGAGTGAGCAGCCGGAGTCACAGGAAAGATGGAGAGAAGGCTCTTACAAAAACAAAGTTGGTTTTGCCATCATGATGGTGAACTGCCTGGCCTGGGCTGCAGAATGTAGGATATAGGACTGTTTCAGCTTACAATGGCCTTAAAACCAGTAATGAGCAACTGCTTACTGTAAGGCACAGCATGGAGCATAACTCAAAGCACTTAGAAGTACACTGAATTATCCTGGAAGCCCTGACTGCTCCTCAATACTATGAGACATCTCAATTAGAGGAAAATCTCACATGGAGGTAGCAGTAAAGAAGCAGAGACAGCAGAAATCCCTCTGTTTTTCCTTTTGGAAATCTAATAAATGCTTCCTGCATTTGGAGGTTCACCTTTGGATGACACCTCTAAATATATTCAAAGCAGGTCAGGTGGATTAAGGTGTTGCTAAGTGAGCATTTTTGGTAAGTCACAGTTTGCAGTTATCACTGCAACATCCTAATGCATCTCTGGGAAGTGTGGAGATGCTGGTGAAGTAATCAGGCTTTGAGTGAACTTCAAAAAGATTTCTGTTTGAATGTGAGACAATGCTGAAAATGGCTTTACCACCTTTTGATGTTCACCCGGTATAAATAACATCACCAGAACAAATCCTTGCTGATCTGTGTATCAGGCACCACGCTTCTCTCTTCAAAGGAAGCGTGTTCATCAGGGCGTGTTTATTATAGCCGAGCTGTATTCCCTCTGATGAGGTGACTCCATCATCTTTCAGACAACTTTAAGTGAGCACCCTCTAGTATTTGAGAACAGAAATAATAATTACAGGCCTTTGTCTTGCCTTTCACTACCTGCCTTTCCAGCAGGCAGAAGCTTTAATGTGATTATTTCACAAGATGTTTGTTTACTGGAGGGTGAGAGACTGGTCCCATCATGAGAACAGTGCTGCTGGCCTTGCTGCATGTCTGTGCACGAATGTGGACGTTTTCTATGGATTTTCTCTGAGAAACCTGAGGGATTATTTTCAGTTTCAGGTATCAAAGCAGCTAATAGTGGGAATGAGATAACTGAAATGGCTTTAATCTGCCAGAGGGAGATTGAGATGAGCTCTTAGGCAGAAGTTCTTCCCTGCGAGGGTGCTGAGGCGCTGGAACAGGGTGCCCAGAGAAGCTGTGGCTGCCCCATCCCTGGCAGTGTTCAAGGCCAGGTTGGACACAGGGGCTTGGAGCAACCTGCTCTAGTAGAAGGTTTCCTTTGTCCGTTCCTGCTTTTGTAGCGATAATTTTCAGCCCTTCCTTAAACCAAACCTGTTGTTCATTTTTTCAGTGTATTCCCATGGGACAATAGGATTTCTGTCAAAACAGCAATACGGTTCTTTTCAAGCAGCTAACTGGAAGCAGGGAGGGGAGCGTGGCTCTGTGCGTGCGTGTCCCCTTTGCTGATGTGCTGATCAGCAAGCGCCTGATGTTCATGGTGCTCTCCGGAGAGAGGCAGCTCTAGCGGGAAAGCCATTAATATCCAGCCACTCTGTCAGTGGGAGCTAAGCATAGTGCACTTACTTAATTTAGATATTACATCTTTCTCTTAGCTCAAACAAACACTCCTTTGTGAGCATAAAATTCTCCTCTGCAGCTTTGACGATGGAGCTGCTGTCTGTAAATGTGCTCTGTTGGGAAGGGCTCCAAGGGGGATGAGGGGATGGGTCCCTGATTGCTTTGCTGAGCTGTGCTGGCTGGTCACTCCTGGGGCAGGGGACCGTGCGTCCTCAGTGGCTCCAAGGGTTTTCAGTCACTAAGTAGTTAAAGGTGGTCAGAACTGCTCTGTTGAGTTTGCAGTTGAAAACACAAGCAAAAAAACCAACCCCAAACTAGATGGTTTTAGCTTACTCTTGCAAAATCTCATCTGCAGTGTGTAAAGAGGCACCCTGTAGCTTTCCTTATAGCTAAAGGTTTTATAAGCAAGAATAAGTTGAACTAATAGAGCTAATAGTTATTAAAATTGGGACTTGTGCTGACTTAAATACAACAAAGGTCTTTATTTAATTTCTGGTGAGAAGGGATGAGTTCAGATTCTGCTTCATGACTAGTGATGAAGCTAAGCATTCTCTAGGTCATAGTGAAACAAATTCCTCACCATTTGATGCTACATAGGCTGCTGCTGTAAAAATACATTATTGTGTTCTAGAAATACCACCTATGCTAGTATTTCTTTTTAATTACTGGAAAGATTGCTGGTGCCACCAGTGTTTCCCTTCAGGCATGCTGTATGGCAAAAAGATCTGAGATTTCCAGAAATATACCCACGAGCTATTGGGAAAGTTCTCTAAAGCCAAAGGACTGGGTATTGTTTAACAAGGTTCAATTAGACCTTGGAGAGAACACACAAGTTTTCTTCTTTAACTCAGATAAAAATCTGTTTTTCTGTACTGGTTATTTATCAGGCACTAGAATTGGAAAGTCAAGATTTGTAGAGAGAAGTTATATCTTTTATTAGTCCAACTGAGATAGAAGGAAGTTTGGGAAGCTGTTGAGCACAGGAGCTATTTGTCAGCTCTAGAACATTAATGGCAATTGCCAGATACTGGCTTAACTCCCTTTATTCTTGAACTGAATTTGCTGATTTTAAAGTTACTGTAAACACAGTCCTTTTACTTGCTATCAAAATCTAATTATGCGTTTGCCAACTGCTATGATAAAAATGGCTTTCAGGTCTCCCATCCTTATCTCCCTTGTCTGTCTTGCTTTAATCTTTCCTTTTTGGTTGCAAAACTAAAGATAACTTTAGAGAGTGTTTAATGTGATGCCAATTGACTGTAGGACTTCAGCTAAGGCACTGGTCTGGCAGCAAAGGCTTTGGGGGTAGCTTATGGTGGGGCATCAGTGGAGTCCGAGCCTTATTTCTGGCTGATTTCTGCTTTCTACTTTATTTTTTTAGGATTTAGAATTGGTATTTTTGATTTTCTTCTTGCTGGTGGCATGAGTCATGCTCTTGGGTATTTTTTGCCCTAAGAATTTCTTCTTCTGCATCCTCTGATAAGAAAAAAACACATGAAAACATGGTTCACTGGAGTGCAAACATCACCAAAGTTGGTATGACCAGCTGAGATAAAATCTGAGATAAAATCAAATTGAAACTAATTATCATACTATGTACTTCATAATACTATCACAAATGTCAATCTCATGTAATCTGATAGTTAGGATGTGCCTTTTTCCTTAAAGTGGCAGTGAATCCTTTAGGTCTCCGAGTTTAGCGTCTTGCTGCCTGCCAGGGGAAGACTGTCATTGTTGCTGATCCAACCCTATTGGCTCTGATGAGCTCCAAATAATTGCAATTGTGTGCCTATAATAAGAAAAAAAGGCAAGAAACTCAAATAGCAGAATATCCTCTGAAAATGCGGTGAGCTTCTAGTATTTTCTCCTGTAATTGGAGTCACTCAGTCTGCAGGAAAGATGTGAGCCTCCGAGGGAGTCGGGCTGGTATTAGAGTTGCAGTCCCACGATTATTTGTGTAATTGTGTAATTACTTGTCTGAAAACAGAAGGGTTGTTTTTACATAGAGTAAAGAAAGCTCTTGTCCCTAGGTGGGGTTAATCTGTAGTGTGTTTTTAGTGTATCTCCTGGAGGAGGGAAATACACAGAAAGGAGATTCTGCTACCCCTCTCTTGCTTGTATTTTGGTTTTAAGATGAGGAGCACAGCACAGTGGCTGATGCACTGAAGGCTGTGACACTGGCACACTGTCTCCAAAGCTTTTGTGGAAGCAAACCAAAATATGCTGAATTAGACTCTGCTGGTGCCCAAGAGGCTCCATCTCTTCTGGTACTTCCAGTAGGAGAAGCAAAGAAGAAATTTATGAGCACGGTTAAAAATATTCCTATTGATTCTGGAGCTATATTAGTCTGAGTGATTTGGTATGCTTTACTTTCTCTGTGTGCAAACCTCATTCGGTTGCTATATTGTGCCTTTGTCATGATTTCAGTGAGTCAAGTTTAAAAGGGAAGTGGTATCAATTGATCTAATACAAGTTGTAAGTAGAAAAACCCACACTGCTTTGGAATTGGCAGCAAGGAGATGCTGGATCCTCCAGGATGCTTGTACTCCAGTGCTTTCATAGAATCACGGAATGGTTTGGGTTGAAAGGGACCTTAAAGCTCATCTAGTTCCAACCCCCTGCCACAGGCAGTGACACCTTCCACTAGAGCAGGTTGCTCCAAGCCCTGTCTAACCTGACCTTGAACACTGCCAGGGATGGGGCATCGATTTGAGTGCTGACATCAAACGTTAAAATATCTGAGATGCGAAGCTGAACATGGTCCTGCCACATCAAAGTCCTGGAGGGGGACCTCTGTGCTTGTGGGACCAGTGGAGGGCAGTCATCTGCTGTGCTCCTCTGGTCCCTCGCCCAGGAGAGCTCCTTTCCCTGGCATAGTTCCAGACTGAAGCATGCCTGATACTGTCAGACATTAAATGTAAAATTACATGGAGACACGAGGCCTCTGGGAACCTAATTACATTTGAAAAATGAGGCTATTTATTTCTGGCCTTGTGCTCTACCCATCAATGATGCTGGAGGGTGCTGGGGCTGGGGCGGAGGTTGGGTCTGACCCAGGCTGGAGCAGAGAGGTCTCTGCTGCGGGGCCTGCCCTTGGCTGAACTTCATCCGCTGCAGAGCATGACCCTTCAGAAGCGCTGGTTGCTGCTGTGCTTGTGCTGCAGTACTGCATCACGTGCCGATGGGCAGAGAAAGTGATTCTTCAAGGCTCTTAAGAAAGAGCTTTAAGGCTCTCTTCTCTGGAAGTAAATTTATTGGCTAAAGGAAAGTTGAATGGGATCACTTACGCAAGAGGAGAAACAGCAGAAGGAAAAGGCTGCCAGGGAACCTGCCTGCTGCTAGAGAGGTGCAGGAGGGTCAGGGAGAGACAGTTTCCGTCCTGTGGCAATTCGGAAGGACAATAGGGAGGATTGAGTGGAACAGAAGAGAACCAAATGCTTTGAAAGACTAAAGGCCTGGGTCTAGTCTGGCTTCCTGATCTAAATCTTGATTGAATTAGTCATTCATGGAGATGAGGCAGTGATTGCAGGAGGCCAGGAGGCTAGGAAATGGATTTGTTCTCTGCAAAAGATATTTATTGGGCAAATGCTGGTGCTTACTGGTGTTTTTCACAGTTTTTCCTATGTGTAGATCTGGAGCAGGTGGATTTTCTGTTGAAGAACTCATGACTATTGCAAAAGAAAAAAGCTTGGCATCCTTTGATACATTCGTCAGAGCAAATCCAAAGGGAAGCCCAGGGCGTTTTAGCATCGGTGTACCATGGCCAGATGTTGGTGTCCTGTCAGTGCTGGAAGGTTGCGGTGTACTTTGGTCTGCTGGGTATTACCAGCCTCACTTCTGCATGGGAAACCTGTCCTTCTGCCCCAAAGTCCCCTAGCATCTTTCCCATCACCATGCAGCGTTGCTGTGGGCCAGACCTGCTTTTGCTCCCCAAGCAGTGTCTCACTCCTCTGGAGGCTGTGGTGGGAGTGGTGTGCCTGGCTGTGTTTGCTAATTTGGCCTTTAACTGCTTGGTCTCCTGTTCTCTTGATGGCTGGAGAAATCATGCAGAACATACAGAAGGATGTGGTTGTGTGCAATGAATAATTATGAAGTTTGTGTTACTGCTTGCGCCAGGTTTGAGAGACAACCTTCGTGGTGTTTGTGTTACAGAGCTGCTGCTGAAGCAAGGGCAAGCTTAAAGATAAAGTGACAAAATTCAGCATCTCAACCAGTACCTCCAGGACCAGCACCCTCCTGTCTGTTAGACATCATTGTGTGCCCTTCCAGCAGCCCTCCTTTTGTTTAAGGAGTAGCTCCAAAACTGCTGGAGGTGGAGTATCTTCAGAGAACTCCACTGTCAAAGTCAGTGTGACTTTTCTGTTTAGCTGTGCTGAATTATTTTTGATGTGCCTGTGGTATGGACCAGCCTCAAATGCCTTTCCTCTGTACCTCATTGTAATACACAGCCCTGTGAAACAGCTTCTTACAGCTCTCTCTGGGGAAGGCACTGCTTTACATTGAGTGAGAGGTGAGATTGCAAGGTCTGCACTTCTCTTCCTTCAAAACAAATAAAAACCCATTTCAACAGCCTGAGGTAACTGAGTGTTACCCTGGTATGTTGTAGCAACTTCTTTTTTAAATAGAGGGAGGCTTTGTTAATACCATAGTACTGGAGCAATACTGCACAGCTGACGTCTGCAAAATCTCTTTAGTTTTATACTTCATTATTTCAACAGATCTTACTCATCCCTAAAGGTTTTGGTTTAGTCTGAAGGAAAAGCAGGTCTGCGTACGTGTGATCCGGTCAGGATAGGAGATGCTGGGTATGCATGCTTGCTTTTTATTTCTGAATAGGAGATCCAGACAGAAAAAAGAGCTTTAATTACACAACCATCTGTGCTCTCCCATTCAGTTAAATCAAGGATCCCCAAATCCTGTGTGTGCAGGAGCCAGTGCATAGCATATCAGGGTTTGGGAGCTTGCATGTGTGCCTGCACCTCATGTAAATGCAGTAAGGCTTGAGCCAGGGAGGCATGGCAGAAACCCACCTGCCCCGAACACTTTCAGTGCTGACTGCACAGATTTTGCTCCTTATTGTTTACCTGGAGGAGGCGGGAGAAAACTGAAGCCTATACGGATTTGTCTGTGGTCATGAGGAACATGGGAAAGGGCACGCAGTGGCATCGCCCAGGATAGATCACGAGCACAGCTCTTCACCTAGAGCTTGTGAAGATTTTACCTCAAATAACTCATCCTGCTCTGTCCTTCCTATCTCCCCCTCAGCTTTGCAAAATGTATTCCACGTACGCAGTGTCTCCCTGCTTGAGCCAGTTATCTGGCTCTCAACAGCTACATGTTCTTTCAAAGTACTCTATTACTGCTAGAATTTGATTTTTATATATATCCAATCATTTTGCTATTGTGCTGCTTGTGTGTGGCTGTGGATGCAAAAGGATCTTAGCTCCCTGCTTTCCCCTACACTCCATCTCTCACTGCAGTATTGATATTTCTATATGTAGTGGTAAAATTAATTCAATTATGCTCTCTGTTTATGAACTAGTTTATTGCTTTAATTATTTATGGCTACTGCAGCTAATTTGATTTAGGCAATATTTAGTTCTGTTTCAGTAACTTTTCATTTTAAAAACAAACTGCTGGCTTGAATTCATCGGCATTAACAACCTGTTATTGATTAGTTTGGCCTCAAACTGTGTGATGAGGAGAGAGTGGCTGTATGCCATGCTAAGCCTTCAGACCAGAGTGTTAACAGCAAGTTGTTTTTCTGGGAGTAGGTCTTTAGACAGCGTATGAAGACTTGCAGGAGTCCAAGGAAGGTTGAATCCTGGTGCTTATCTTTATAGGAAGGAATGAAGTAAAGGATGCAGAACTGAAACACTGCAATACCCCCTCTCCCACTTCCAAACCTCAATTACAGCATTCAGGCGTGTTTTGTTCTGAATTGGTAATAACATCTGTAGTGGTGACATTGGGTCTGCTAGTCTGTGTCTCTCTTAAGGTCTGCTCTCCAATTTGAAGAGCTTAATTCAAAATCTATTAAAACCAATCGGAAGGCTTCCTCTTTTGCTTGTACTTTATTTCATACCATATTTCCAGTAATGACTTGCTAGCTTTTCCCTCTGTCATTATGTTCTGCTGAGTGTTCATGATTTAAAAGACCAAGAGGTTAAATAGCTTCTCTTCCACCATCTCTGGTTACCTGTGAGAAAAGCTCAAGGGCTACACCTGGGAGCAGAAAATGAAGGTCTTGTTTGTAAACTGTAGTTCAAGGTCAGTGTGAGGAGTGTTTCTTGAGGCATCAGGGCTGATTCTGCGTTACCAGTCCCACCACAGTGGCATAGCTTGCATCTCACGTGCCTGACATCAGCATGACTCTGAATTTGGTGAGCTGTCCTGTCATGCTGCTGCGAGGCTCTGTCCAAAAGTTGAGGAAATGAGGCTATATTTAGAGGCACAGGCCGTTGGGGGCATCGGGATTTGCCAGGGTGCTGCTGTGATCTGAGCAGTGGTTGTGTGGGAGCAATCTGGTCTAATGGAAGGTGTCCCTGCCTGTAGCAGGGGGTTGGAACTGATTGAGTTTTAAGGTCCCTTCAACCCGAACCAGTCTGGGATTCTATGGGATAACTTTTAACCATCACGGTGGTCAGAGCACTGCTGCCCACCCAGCGCAGGCTGGGGGCTCTGATCTGCTCTGTGTTGGGTCTGGCCAGCTTCAATTTCATGTCCTTGCCTCAAATGAAGCATAAAAGGATATAAAGTGCTGTAGTTCCCTGTGGTTCTACTGCCTTTTAAAGGTGCAGGTCATCCTTTTTTTTCCTGTCCTTGAGCTCTTTTGTGGAAAAGTGAAAGGTTGAGGGAGACTTTTCTATAGCCTTCTCCTTTCTCTGACAAATATCCTTTATTCTCTGACAAATACCCTTTATTTATTCTGTACTACAGCGTGTTGTTTACAGCATATGCAGTGATATTAAACAGCTGCCACATCTCAAGCCAGAGGTAGCTGCAGCAATCCTGGAGTGCCTGTGTCAGCTCACATCAAATCCCCAGGGAAGAAGGGTTCTATTAAAAATGTAAGATCATTATCGCTAATCTTGAAAGTGGGCCGCTGCATTTAACATATATAATTATAAACTTTCAAACAAGATGATTTCATCTGGTGGAACATCTGGGAATTGTTTTTTCATTATCACATTTCAGGGAGTGAAAAATCTTCCTACTCTCTTGGAGGATTCTGTGGGATTAGTTGCTGCTGTTTGCTGTTGCGTATTCCTGCAAATGTTTGTATAGTTATGTGTGTCTCTAATTCATTGTGCATCTTTTTGGGGTGTTTGCGTTGCCTTCACCAGTGATATGCTGGGATGGTCCCCTTCAGATGGCATGGTAAATATGGACAGGCTTTTCCCCGGATCAATTTGAGGAATGGTCTGACGACGTGTGCAAAGTTTACTGATGTGGCAGAGTACTTGCTTGTGCAGTCAGTTTGGGAATAACCATCCTGACTTGGAAAATCACCTGATAAATTTATTTGCATGAATATTTTCAGCATGAAATGCAATAATAAACACACACTGATACTTTCATTGAAGGATTGAAGGCTTAGGGGAGGCCTTATAACATACTTCCAGTACCTAAAGGGGGCTGACAAGTGGAGGGAGGCTTTGGACAAAGGCAGGTAGGGACAGGATGAGAGGGAATGGTTTATACTGACAGAGAGGACAGTTTTAAGCCTGTCTTGTAGGAGTCTCCTCTTACCCTCTGAAAAGACCATGCCAGTGGGAGTTTTCATTGCGATTTATTCTCCTTTTTGGGTAGAAAACGGTACAGCGCCAAGCAAAAATAGTGATGGAGAAAGAGAAATTCACACACAATTTGAGCAATATGAGCATGTGAAACCTTACAGATTTTTGCCCACATTGGAAAGAGACTGTAAAGCTTGCTGGTTTTACAACAACCAGCCTGTGATCTTGGTGTCCTGAGTCTTAATATTATCTTTTCATAAACAAGATATGAGCAAAATAGAGTCTTTTCGTACACTCATAAAACTTAATTAAAGATAAACTGAATTAATAGAATTCATTGACACCTGCAGTTGAACTGGGTAACACATTCTCTTTACTCAAATGTTCAACCACTAGTAATTAATACTATTTTGCAGTCTGCTAGAGCATCCCTAACTTTGTTCAGCCTTGGAGAAGCTGGGGGTTTCTTTTGTAAGAACTTAACTAACACTGCTTCCAAACACCATATCTCCACTTTTACTTGGAGATGCCCACGTTCCAGAGAAGGAAGGGTGTAAGATGTGTTATTTCTTTAATAGGTTGGCATGGTTGCTATGCCTGATTGCAGAGAGCCTGTCTCTGTGGCTCCACATGGAGCCCATTCACTCCTCTAGAAACCCTGTCCAATCATTTCAAAGTTAGAAATTGAAGAGCACCTACAGTAAGTGAAGTGATTGAATGATTTAACGCTATTTAAAACAGAGGAACTCCTGTTATGTGTCTCTCTTCCGTTTAAGCATTTCCATCAGGAGCATTTGAAATCAATCCTCTGTGCATCTGAATGTCATGTGGAAGGAGTAAGGGTGTTGCTGAACATTTAAATAACGACTTTGGAAACCAATAGCAATCTGAAATTAGTATATCTGCCAGTCACTGCAGCCCCTTTGTGGGGCAGCAAAGGAAAAGTCAGCTTTAAAATGCATCTAGTTAAGACTGTGACCTTAATGCCATTGCAAACCTGGTTGTACTTCTCTTGATAAAGATAAGTTTGAGGGTGTTTTCTTCCATAAGCACAAAACAGGTGATTAAAGTCAGGTAAAATTTTGTATACGTACAGTGGCTTGATTATAACTTTAAAAATTGATGGTTAATTAAAAAGACCAGAAGTAAAAGGGATAGTAATTTTACTCGGTCTGTAATATCAAGGCAGTTATGTTCAATCATTTGTAAGACAGAAGGCTGTAAAATACATCCTGTGGTGAGGTTATAGTGAAGCTAAACATCGTCATAAGTAACAGAATTCAGTTATCTATTTACTGATCTCTAAATAAGATGTGATTGGAGTAAATACGATGGGAGACATCTAATTAAACTGAATGAAGGAGTGTTGTAAACATCACAACACTGCCAACGAAAACAAAATTAATGTGTTGGCAGACCACATAGTTACAACTCTAAAATGCATCTATAACAATGTCCTTGTGATAAATGTTTCAGTATCCCTGTGAATGCCTTCAGATTGATTCAAGGGCATCCAGGTGCCATCGTATCTTGCCCAGCCTTCGTCAGGGCTCTTGTGATTCTTATTTTCAGTGAAAACATTGCAAGTAAATCCATAAGGAGAAAGCTGGCTAATACCCAGAACTCTACAAGATGAAAATACAGCTTGCATTTGAAAGGATTGATGAGTGTATTGTCACAGATGTCAAAATATTCTGGTCTTGGTAGTAGTAAGTCTTTTTCTGTGGGTTGCTTCTGTTCTCTTTTTGATATTTTCAGTAAAAACATCAAAATACATTGTAATTAATCCAGTCTTTGCTGATATGTTTCTGCTTCATTCTCCTGTTTTATACCGAAATTGCTGGATCTAGAAATGGGGGAGGATTCCTCCTGTGTCACAATTTCCCCTTAGACAAGCTTTTGCTGTTTTGTTGCTTGTAGTATCACCATGGGAAAGTGCTCAGGGTACACTAGTGAGTCCGAGTCTTGAATGCATCTGCCTTTCACAATGCAAACTAAAGCAGCATCTTTTAAGTTTCTTTGCTGCTTTTCAAACAAGAGTAGTGCCTAACTCATGGGAAGCCCATGTGGCGTCCACAGAGCTGTGTTCATAAAAAAAAACCCCAAAATTTCTTATTTCATACAAAATATATTGTAGGAGTTTGCATTCATAGGAGAGGTGTCAGAACCACGAACTTACCAAGTTGGTAAGTACTGACTTTATGCTTTCGGAGGACTTTCTCCATAAAAGGAGGTGGAGAGGAGTTGAGGTTGGAACACCAAGTACACTGCACAGACAGATGAAACCAGAGGCCATTAAGAGCCCTGTCTCTTGAAGTATGCTTCGTGATAGAAGTACATGAAAATCTCTCTCTGCAGGTCCCCGTCTGTAACGGTGTTAATGGAGCTTTGAATAACACAGCACAGCATTGCTGCAGTCGCATGGTTTTATCATGCTTTTTCCATTATTCCTACTTCTTCTGTGGGGATCCAGACTCATCGTTTCTATTCTTTCTACTTTTTTTTGGACATGAAATGTGTGGGATCTTGCCAGGGAGGTGGCAGCATCACACTGTACACGTGGAATAGTCCCACGTGGCCTTGCGCTCTCCGTAGTGCACATCTTGTGCCCAGCAATTAGTTTCTATTTCTGCTCATTCTTTAACATCTCAGCTTCCAGACCTGGGCTGAGGGGGGTGTGCAGAGTGCACCTCTGAGAAAGCTGAGAAGCTTAACTAATTGTTTCTCCCTCCATGTATATTTAAATGAGTTGGGAGCAGAGCCCCTGTGCTTGACACTTTATCAATACTGCCTTCATTAGAAGTTCACTTCTGTTCATTAAAGTTCTCTTTTTTGATGTAATTTGTCACTTCCGTTCAAGTGAGAAGGAGGGCATCTGGAGGAATTGGGGTGGTTGCATTATTTCTTGATGTTGTAGCTTCACAAAGAAATTGGTGGTATTGGCATGTTGTCTCACTGCTGGAGTTGATTCAGGTCAGATTAGAACTGCACAGATTAAGACCCATCAGCAGTTTGAATGGGTTTCATGGAGCCAAAACACCCTTCTCTTCCCTAACCATGTCTTCCGTTTGACCTGTTAGAGAGCAGCCACAGATGTCACCTCACCAAGGGCAGATTTCAACTTCAATACATATTGGTAGGGGTACATTTGTTCAGAGTCATGTTCTTTGCTTAAATCCAGTCTGTGAAACTTCACCTGATGATTCCTGTAGTGTCTTCTAATGTGGACATCAATGTGATGACCCATAGGCTACTGAATTACTAAGGAAACACTTAGGGAGATGTTCAGGCTTCATTAAAGGCTTCAGAAATATTAAAATACGCTTTATGGTTTTAGCTGTGAAGACATCTTTTCCCTAAACCACACAACTTTTCCCTGAAACAGTCAAGCTGAATGTGGAAAATTGGATGAAAGTCTCTCACTAATAGTAACTCTTGTACTTGCAGTGTGCTGAGACTTCCTACCCCATGCAAAAATGAGCTGTTGGAGGTAGGTGTTTGATAAGCACAAAATGCAAAACTGAAATACCAAGTCCAAATACAAATACCACACACAACTACTTGTGTGGCTTCCTTCAAGCTCTTTCTTGGAGGAAGGACCCAGTGTAGCTTTCCCTGCTCTCTGAAGTGACTATTCCTTGATTCATAATTATTAAGTTATGATAGAAAGGCTTAATAGCTTCTTGAGAAACAAACGCAACATTAATGTTGGCAATTAACCCAGTTGTTCTACCATGCAAGAAGGTGCAATTTTCCTCTTCATGAAAAATTAAGGTCTGCTTTGATCATTTGGAAAGCGTAAAGTAAACTAACGAAGCAACTTCAGTACATGAATTCCAGCGTTCTTGATAAGTAAATACACAGCTTCGCTCCTCGTAGGTCCAGAGGATCTAACTACAGTCTCAAAATAGAAACCCACAGAAGAAATAGCAATTAAATTTGCAATGAATTCAAAGAGCTGAAAGGGGATGGTGTCATGCTTGAGAATGTATCATTACATCTTTGTGTACAGTGTACACAGTGTACTGTATAATCTGTACAGTTTTCTACCCCTCTCCATCAGAGACAGCTTTAAGTAGACAAACTGGAATGCAGACACTTTCTTGCTCTATTAATAAAGTCAAGAGTTTCAAGCACAGATTGAAGATACTGATAGAACAACCTGCAGTGTGTGCAGGAGGATGTCTGGATGCGCGTTGTAGGAAACGCAGCCATGGTGATGCTCTGCTGAAGAGTAGGATGTGCCCACTGTGTGGATTCATCCGGTGAGAAGTAGAGGGATGTCCTAGGGGAATCTGAGATAGATGGCGGGTTGGGACCTAAACCTACTTTTTGGTTTGTCATAAAAAGTGATGCCCTTGAAATGGAAATGAGGATTGTTGGTGCAAGTGTGGCAGAGCTGTTGCTCCTGGTGCTGGCACAGAGCGGTGCTTTGGGCAGCCTGTGAGCAGCTTCAGCAGGTGCTTCTTGGTAAGGGATTGCAGTTTGCCAAAATTCCTGAAGACAAAGCACATCTCTGCATCATGTGGCTTAAATGTCTCCTTCAGGAATACATCTGCTGCATCTGTTCAGGGGTAAAAAGGATGGTAAATCACAGTACCGCCAGTCGATTGCTGTGGAAGAAGTTTGTATCATTTTCATTCTGTAAGGTAACGGTTCAACTGCTGAAGTAGAATCAAAGCCTGCCAGGAATGAGGAATGTTGATACCCATTAGCATTTGAGGGCTATGTTTATTTAAAAACCTTTCAGGAGATACAAATATTATTGCTGCTGTGAACCTTGCAATAGAGCTGTGAATAACTTCTTTTGGAGCTCTAACAGCTCACTAAAATAGTGAGAATTAATAAGTTGATGTGCTAGCACCGCAGAAAGCCTTGTGGGCTGCTCCTGGCACACACATCCTCCTGCCTTGTGAAGAGCAGCAGCATGGGATGAGCTGGGATGAGCAGATGAAGCTCTGATAGGAGGTACTGCAGCACCCGCCTGTGCTAGAAGTGGGATCCGAGACACTGTATAACCAGAAGCCAGTCTCGGGTGGAAGAGGTGCCCATGCTCCAATAAATACTGCTCTCACTGAAGCTAGAGAGAAAACTCCCACTGATAGCAATGCAAGCTTAAAGTGGCAAGATAGGACAGAAGAACAGAGCAAGGAGAGTACAGTTCTGAAAAGGACAGCCTGTCAAAGATTTTATTTTTTATCCTTCAGTGTATGCACTGATGTGTCTAATAGAAGGAGAAAAGTATTAATTGTGTTCAGAGTAAAGTGCCAAGATGTATTTTGAAAAGCATTGAAATGTTTTGATAAGTTCTGGAGCACTTCAAGGGGTGGCTTGGTTTTTTTTCATCGCTTAACTTGATGTCAAGAGTATCTCTGCAACGTGAAAGTAGATTGTATCTTGAAAAGGCATCTCAGCTTACATTGACTTGACTGTCATTTTCATGCTAATAGGTTATTAAAGGCTGAGTTAAATTGAAGACAGGAAACCTTTAGGGTCTGTTTAAGGCGTCGTAAATACGAATACTTCTGTCTCTTGTCTTCTATTTTTATCAAGAAAAAAGTGGAACCATCATTTCACTTCTAAAGACCTTACTAAAAGAATTAGTTTGTTAGTTTATTGTATGGTATTTTTTCTGTTCTGAGACTTTCCACACTCGGTGATGTATTTTGCACCAAGGTTGCTGACACGGATGTGATTGATGGCACCTATGCTACAGGAGGTCTGGCTGTGCTCTGAGCTCTGGACAGCAGGGAAAGCTCTGCCTCGGCAATCCCCACCAGAAAACCAGCAGGAAGCTGTGCCTGCCTTCTGCAGGAGCTTAAATTTGGCCGATGTGCTTTGCAGTGTCAGGACCCAGCAATGTCAGTTACGTGACATCTGCCATCCTGGGCTGTCACTGGGCAGAGTGAATTGGAAAGCAGGAAAACACATCTTTAAAGTCAGCTGAGTCTTACAGAATTAATAGCTATGGCAGTCTGCTCTTTCAGGTGGCGAGTGTTTCACTTTGCTTATGGTCATTAATGTTCTCCTCTTGCTTCAACACAGAAAAAGCATATAAAGTCTGGGCATTAGAATAGTTTGGGATGAGGAAAAGTAATCCACCTGTAATTCTTCAGAGTGTGATTTTTAAACTTATCTCTGTGTCAAGAATCCAGTTCTATTAAGCACTGAGTTTTGATAAGATGTTTATGCACAAGGCTGGGAGGTAAGTCCATTGTCTCAAAAAATTAGCCCTTCTTGCTGTTGCCTGCGTCTGGCTCCTTCACCTTTTTCTGGCACAATCCCGTGCAGCAGTTTTCATGATGTGACAGGAAAATGTGAAGGGTTTAGAAGGATTTGTTCATTTTGGATGCTTATGGAAATGTCTTTGCATCAAGGATAACATTTATTAACACTTAACTGCAGCAGCGATTAAGCTAAGTAAGGGTAGTTAATATTTATGTGGCATTTTGGAGGAGTATGGTGATAAATTCCTATATGATTTTCTATAGATAATAAGAAATCCATGAATAAATAAAGAAACAAGTCACAAAAAAGACAAAGTGGATGGGAGTATTTTGCATCCCTCTGCCCTTCTGTTGTTTATCCTTCTCCTGCCATATTGCAAAGCAAAGGCAGTGGAAGTTGGGATTCTCCATCAAGGAAAGTTTCTTACTCCTTACTCTTTCTTACTTACTCTATACTTATCACTGTCTTCTGGACTTTAGATCTGTATTGATGGTTGTTTGTTCATTCTTCTGTAAATAGAATAGGTAGATCATAAGTAGTTATTCCAGAGTGCAGGTCTGCACAGACAGCAAAGCCACATGCAGGTGAGACTTGCGAGAAGCAAAATCAATTGGTTAAATGTTGAATATTTCAGAGAAGTTCAGTGCTGCACATGAAGAAAGACTAAAGATGCTGTAATGTGTTTGAGCCATGTTTTCCAGCTACAAAAACATATCTGATGGGAAGATAGCATTGCTTGAGCAAACAATGCCACCCAAAAAGAAATTAATTACTGAAACGGCTGCTCTCAGTCCTCTAATAACCCATCTCAGATGCTTTGATAGTCTGTAAATTGTTGTAATGCCACTGGGCTGCAAAGCTTTGACAAAGGAATTGATTAAAGCTTAACCCGTCTGAAACACATTCCCAGTTGTCGAAATGAGTTGGGCTTTGGCAGGGTACAGGCGATGCTAACGCCAGCCATGCTCCCGTGGGGACCTGCAGCCTAGCAGCGTGTTTCCAAGCTGGATAATGTGCATGTCCCTTCTGTAGTCCAAGTGAAGCTGCTGCTGTGATGTTTAGTTCCTGCAGGGTCTCTGCTGTGGGGGGGATTCAGCAGGAGCAGGACCATGAGCATTGTGTTGATATCCCAGGGGGATGAGGCTCTGCGTTATGGCCACAGGGATTCCCCTTCCCACAGCCAAGGTGATGCTCTGTAAATGTGGGACTGCTCCTGTCAAAATCTCAAGGACTTGTTATTTTTTTTTTTTTAAGGATTCTTTTATATTCTTTATTGTTCCTTAAGGGTTATTAAATATCAGCAGGTTGAAGGTCCATGATGTGCAGGAAAGAACCAGGAGCTCTTCTGTCCTTCAGCAAATGTATTTCTGTTGTATATAAAGATACGGCCCTTTCTCTCTCCAAAGACTCCTGCAGTATACCCTGGTTAGTGTTTTAGGAGAGCTAACAGGGAGAATACATTACCATGGGTTTATATTTTAAGTTAAGTATGACAGACAGCCTTGGTCTGCAAATGTCCACAGTCTTTTTATTGTCTTACGTGATGTTAAGTGCTCTTTGTGAACAGTCTTTTCAATGCTTGCTAGAAGTTCTTAGCTCTAAAAACCTTTAGTAGTAAAATAGATTAAATTCCCTCTTGGAAAAAGGGATTAATTTTATTCCTTCTGTTCTACCATAGTCCTTCCAAATTTTTATTGGAGAAGACATAAAATAATTGTGCAGACTTTTCTGAGTTTCAGTGGGATAATGTTTGCTAACCAAATGTACTGGCTTTGGAGCCTTTCCATACTCGACTCTCTTTGCATACAGCTGTATACATTTTCCTTTTCTATATCCATTTTGTATTCGGCATCAATGAATTAAATCTTTCCACTCACCTGGCTCCTGTAGTTGCTGTCTCTAAATACTTGACCGTGATGCTTTGTGTTGTCCTTTTGGCTTGTGGGGAGGCCAGCAGTGACCAGCACAGATAACTGCATAGCATCTGGAATTAAAAGCAGTTTAAAATGCAACTAAATATATAAAGAGATGTGTATAAAAGCTGTGTTTTTCAAGTTTGCTGGTAAGAGTGGTTGTATTCTTCTGAAATGAGTTAACTTGAACATGAATATGTTACAGACAATTCCCACCTGATCAAAGAGTGGCAGATGGATACCACAGGCTATTGGTTTTTTGAAGATCATGGGGAGGTGGCTGCTGCGCCTACAAGAATGAGTTTTATCTGACAGCACAATGTTGAGTTCTGGCTCGATATTATTGCTTAGAAACTTCCTGATTGGGTGAAAAAAACCAGTCTCCCAGGTGGGCCTTCAGGGTTATCTTAACTGATGAGGAAACCAATTCTCTGTCCACCAGTTGTGCTGTAAGGAAATCCCTATTCTCAACATAGAACCAGTTCTTGTTTCCAGGGGCAGGAGCCCTGGACAAATCACAGGGGAGGTTCAGCACGGAAAATGTCCTGGGAAATTAATAGTTTTTCTTCCTTATCTCTTTTCCTTTTTTATTCAGAAAATGCTACAGTTTTGCCAAAGGGTGATGCCTTTTTTGACGCTGATGGTGTCTGACACAGCATTAATGTGTAGTCAGACATGAAAAACAATGCAAGTAGCATTGATTTGTTGTTTTCCAGGTTGGTTAAGTTCCTTCCTACTGAGGAAAGGGATTTAAATATAGCTTGGCAGGCCGGAGGAAATAAACACAACCAGGAGTTCTTGTTCCTACTGATATTAATGGCAAAACTCCCACTGCTTTCAGGCGATTCCAGATGGAACCCTGATGATGCTTCCAGGGGAAAAAAAAAGGGATTTTTGGTTTCTCTGCCATTGTGGTAGGTGTTGAATGCAGCATTTGCCATCCACACTCACACTTTGACTCTGCTTTCATTAACTTCAGCAATACTGTACGTGGGGCAAAGACGAGCAGGGGTGTTAAATGCATTCCTATAAAAGTAATCAGAATTAGAGTTACTGGGTGTAATGTTTCCCCTGGATGAGACTGAACGATTCTCCTGCACTTCTTGTCATACTGTGAACTTTTGCCCATGTGAGCTTTGCTCCATTCCTTTCCTCCAGTGATGTTCTGAAGCCGGGATGTGTCAGTGGTGCTGCAGAGCCAAGGCAACACACATCACTGGAACATCAGTGGGATCTCTGTGACTCAATTTCCTTTACTTTGCTATTTCACATATATAGCAAACTGGTTTGGAAAACCTCATGTTTCTCCCAAGTGTGAAGGTGCTGCGCCAAGGATGTGGCAGTGGCTGCTCATCACTGCTCTGCACACACAGCCCTCTTAGTATCCACACTGTTACGTTCTTGCAGGGTGAGTTGTAAACAGGGATAAAATTTTATGAAGGATCACATTCACAAATGCTCAATGAGGTTTTGCAAATTGGAGTTTACAAAGCAAAAGCCAGCGGGGGCTGCTGTCTCCAAATACTCACATTGCATTTGCAAGTTCACCTGATGCTACTTTTCATTAAAACGAGTAGTTCATCGATGCTGTGTTAAGAATGTTTTTCCTTCTTGCATTTTGTAACATGTTTTATTAAGTCTTCCATGTTAGGTTTCTGTCTGCGAGGTTTCCAGGCCTTGCTGTTCCTTAGGGATGTGTACCTCAGGGAATTGCTGATCCATGTGGTTTCTCAGAGGATCAGAAGGTGTATCCGAGTGTTCCATGTGATACCAGAAAATCACAGCATAACATAACCTATGTGCTTGCAATGCTTCATATAATCTAAAACATATTTCTGAATGGACTTTTTATTTGTCTATGGATGTGGGTGCTTTGTCAGACACTGCATCATGCACACTAGTGAAAGGGGCCCTGGGTTTGCTGGTTTGGGATTTAACCCTGGGGTCATTTAAAGTCGTAGGAGGGAGTAAATGTCAGTGTTAACTGCAGAGTTGCAATGAGCTGAGCAATTAAAACAGTCTCACCCTTTGTGTCTTGAAGTGTCAGTGTCAGAAGTCAATGAAGACTGCCTAGCTCCAAAGCAAACACCCTATATTTTAATCTTTCACGAGAATATTGCTACCACACTGAAGGTCCAGACTTGCGCTGGATGTAATGGACGGTTTGCAGCATGGTCCCTGTTAATGGCACAGCTGATGCTGCCCTGCTCTGTTCTGCTCAGCTGGGACACCAAGGCCCTCTGCTAATGGGTAGGGGCTGTGCTGGGGCAGTTTAACCACACCTGAGAAGCAGCACTGAAGGTCTGTGACCCCCAGATGTTTTAAATGTAAAAGTTATTGCAAGGATCAAGAAGGGAAAACCTTCCCTAGGTGGAAGCCCGTGTTAGTGTGAAGGATCCCACAGGGAGAATTGTTTTGTCCTTAAAATGTTTTGATTTAAAACCTATAAATTTGATGCTTTCAAAGTTTCATGTTTTGTGCTTCATTTGGAGTAAGAAATCCATTTCTGCTGTGTAACCTGGCTACACACTGACCCCTGGGGACATGGATCATTGTGTGAATGCAATGGGGCTCAGGTGTGGTTGGAGCAGGAGCAAGGCTGTCTTGCTAACGCATTGCATCTGAGGGTGCTGACTGGGGAAGGGGTGGGGAGCACCTTCTGCCCTGATGAATAAGGGCTCCCTGGAGTTGCTGCCTTGCTGTTCCTCTGTGTAGTCATATAGAGTTGGGATGGAAGAGCTTTGGGAATAAGAAGCAGAAGGCAATACACCAGGCAGAGGTGAGCGTTCCAGTAACATTGGCCAGACAATTTATGTGGTTGATGTCTGGCATGACCCACTGCTAGGGATTGCTTCCCACTATTGAGGACACTACTTGGTCTGCTCTTTGGAGGGACATGAATGGTGAGATGGCTCTGCTGAGTTTTGAGGCTTGGTGAGGAGCTGGGTGAGTTTGGCCAATGCTTGCCAAGTAGTAATGCACTATCTGTGATGTGTTGAGTCTCCAGAGTGTGTCTAAGGGACCTTGTTGGGTGTGTGGTGTGAGTGGGGGTTCTGGATCCCCTCCAAGGGCTGATGCTCACCCATAGTGTGTGGCAGGGGGAAAAGGGACAGACTGAATGCTGGGCTCCTTATAGTGGCAGAATGAAATAGAAGTGGGCTGTGTGTGCTGGAAGGCATCATTCTTCCTCCTGCTCTAACTGGAAAACAAAGTAAGCCTCAGGCAGGTTCATGTTGGGTGATGGGTGCTTCCTGCTGCTGGAGGAGCAGCGGTGTGTGCAGGGTTGTGCTCTTCTGCTCTTACCAGCAAGGTGAGGTGAGGCAGAGCCCAATGCTTGGAGCATCCAAGTGCGATCAAAGTACTTCAAGGAGTAATTCTGACTTGTGGTGCGGGACTTCTTTCCCTCAGGTCAGTAAAGTGCTGCTGCAGCAGGGATGCTTTGTTCTCTCCTGAATATGATTTTGGATAACTCTTTACCATCCATAGCCTCACAGGGATCATTGCAGCAGTATCAGCCCTGTGAGGGACGTACCCTTCTGACCCTACTGCTTACACTGACCCTGATGTAAAACTTCCATAACGCTTATTGTTGCTTAGGTTTATTGTTTGTAGTGAGGCATCCATTGCTCTGCTCGTACACACGGCTGTGGGATGACTTGGGAAAAGATGAAGTTCTCCAGCAGAGTAAAGGTTAAGGAATACTTTAAAGCCTTCATGCAGAGATGCTGTTTGGTGCAGAAAGGAGGCTGCAGAGGTCCTGTACATGGTTGCGCAGGTTGGAGTATGGGATTTGGATGTGTTTTCCCCTGTGTTATCATTACTCAGCTGCAGGCTACTTAGCTCAGGGAGAGAGATTTTTTCAAGTCACTCATTAATTTGCTTGAAATGTTTGCTGGATCCAGATGTGCCACTAATTTTAACACTATGTCAATATAAGGTGGCAGCAGGGGTGCTATATATTGTGTTTTCTTAGCCAGGGGATAACGTAGTCCAGAGCTTTCACTGAACTTCATGGGTGCATGGAGGTTTCAGGTGCTGAGAGAAGCACTGAAATGCCTAATTTAAATTCTTCTCCAGCTACTGGAAGAACGAAGATAAATCATAAATAAACCTAAATTATGTTCTGCCACCGTTGCAGATTCCTCTCCCCACCTCGTGTAGTAGAAAAATGCATGTTGTAAATCCCCTGCGAAGCGCTTTGCGCTGGCAGTTCCTGCGGCTGCGTTAAAAGGGATGCTCACTGTTGTATTTCAAACTTCCACCCTTTATTTCCTACCTCCAAGCGTGCTCCTGGGTGCGCGAGCAGTTTGTCTGGATGATGTGCTCTGCAAGCTCAGATAAGAATATTAGATCATGACCTGGAGAAAAGGGAGAAAAGCCTCATAACTCAGGGGACCTTGTTCACTCAGTATGGCGCATTGCTCAGCGTATCTGGAATGCAACCCCATCTTCCTGAAGTACTGGAATGAAAAAGTGCTGGTGCTGCTGGGGGAACAAAAAAAGGAGAGATTTAGGTCCTTGGGTTATATTTTTAGGTGACTGATTTCTGAGGCTTCAGCTGTCTGCTTAACCTCCATATTCTGCTCTGAAAGAGAGAAGGGAGCACCTATGTCAGTGTTACCGCTTCCCATTGTACCTGTTCTACTTTGCTGCTGATGCTTGTTGGCTGAATCAGAGGGAGGGGAAAACACCTTTTGTGTTGTGATGTGCTCACCAAGCTTTGTGTTTCAAGAATAAATTGGGAAGTGTCTCATCATGTTTGTTCTGTGGATGTGCTGAATCTGCACATGGGATGTAGAAAAGGACGTTCTGACCAAAGATTCAGGTGCTGTGCTGGTGCTGACTTCTTTTTTAACACAGCTTAGCTATACTTGCCAGCTGAGCACAACATGAAGGAAGCAAATAAAACCCCTGCAAATCTGGTATTAGGGCATTAACTGCAGAAAAATTATGCTTAAACTGGTAACAGTGTGATGGCATCTTAATACTTGCAGGGTGATGTGAAACCAAGAGCATGATGGTGATTTTCATTAACCCTTTTTGCTTTAGCGGTCTGTCTTTATGTTCTCGTTTGACTTCTGCAAGATTCCTGTGTTGAAAAGAATTTGGCTGCAGAGCAGGAGCCAGGCTGTAGACTTGGCTTGGGCTTTCTGGGTTGTGGATTCACCGCCTTTAATTCTGCATTTGGGTGTTAGGTATATTTGGCCTCTGCAACTAGTCATGGGATGATTCAAAAGAGGGACAGAGGAAAGAGAGAATGAATCCGTTGAAAGATCTAATATACAAGTGGGACTTCTGGCAGCCCCAGTGCCTGACCTTGATCTTGGGTTCATGAGATCCTTCATTACTGAGAAATTTAGGTTTTCCACTGATAATATATGCTATGGATGAACTTGGGGATGGTGGGAGGAAGCAGTCAGTGTTCTGGCTTCTCTTGTTTCAGTAAGGAATATTGACTAAAAGCTGGTTTAGATTGAGCGATCAATTAACATCCCTCAGCATGCACACACTGAGGTAATTTGATAATCACTTGTGTAAAGTCAGTGGGAAGAAGAGTATTTTTTGTTAGTTTACAACAGGAAGGAAGTATATCCTCCAAAGATAAATGGCACGATATTGACCAAGATTCACAACAGCATCTCCAAAACTTTGTGCCATTGCTGGAAGACTGGCTGTGTTTTCAGAAGAGGTGTTAATACCTTTTTCTCCCTTTCTTTCATCCTTTTATTTTAAAGTTAGCACCTTTCACAACCACAGTTCCATTAGAAAACTCTTCAAGGTGTGTATTTGTGTTGGTTTTCTTTTTCTTCATGCTATTAGCATGCAGTAGTTTGTGTTGGACTGATGGTTCCTGGTGAAATCCAGTGTTAAGCAGGCTGCTGGTGGGGCAAGGCTGGGGGTACCGTGCTAAGGGAGGGTTTGCTCCGTGCCATAATGGAGCTAATGGTATTACACTCAGGACAGCTGCGGGTACATCTGGTGTTAAACTACTGTTATTTAAAGTTTATGATGCGAGAGACTGCCAACTCTCCCACTTGCAGCATATAAATTATGTCAATGGCTTGTGCACTTTTTTTAACCCTGATTTCTCTTGAATTATGGATGATAGACAGGGCCAGAATTTGCTTTTAGTGTTCCTTTGTGACTGCGTGTGTGCTGAGTGCACTGAGCAGTCATAATCTCAGTGTGTGCAGTCAGGGGATGCATAATGTAATTTGGGCTGGGACCGTATAGCTTGTATCCTAACCATTAAGGGAGTTATAACAACTGGAACTCAGAGCTATTTTAGGGCAAGGTGGGTGCTTTGACGCCAGGTTTGTGCAAAGAAAACCCAACCACCGCTGAGGCTGGAAGGGTTTGTAGCTGTGAACTTCGTGTCCCAGATGGGTTTTTGAAACCCAGCGTGATGTCCCCTTTCAAGAGAGCTCTCCATTGTGGAGATGAGAGACTGTCTTCCAGGCTTTATTGTGGGGAGGAATAATAGCTCGTGTCTTTAATGAAAATATTATGATGGGCTTGCTTTGAAGTTTTCAAGCCCAGATGTGTGCTGGTGGAGTGCATTCATCGAGCCATATACTGAGTTGAATTGAATGGTCTTGTGTGGGTAGGGAGCAGGTTTGACTGGTGCAAATGAAAGGAGTTCAGAGCTGATGGGGACTGTGGCGAAGGCGCTGGTGTTGCTGTGATTGTACGGCTCCCCTGAAAGGGAAACCTTTTAAAAGACATTATAAAAGACATTAATGTAGTGTGTGGATATCAAAGTGCTTTTGCAGAAGCGAGTTAAGGCACTGCTACTTTTAAGATAATTTCTTCAGCATTTGTTGAATAATGTGTGTTTAAGGTGTACTAACAGCAAGTATTTGTAAATTTATATAATTTATAGTATAAACAGCTAGAGACACTGACAAATAGTGTGACTGCACTCCTGTTGTTGCATTTGGAGTCTCCATAAATTTTAAGACTCTCTTTTTTCATGCTTAGATATGAAGAAAGCTTTGCTCACTAGTATATTGATTTTTACAAGCATTATCTCTTTAATCAAACAGCCCTGAAGTTTTTCACTTCATTAACTTGATCTTTAGGAGTAAAGCGCAAACTATTTGCACTGGGTGGGAGTCTGTCCTTGCTGGTAGCACCTGAAATGCCCAATGCTGGTTGGTTTTAGGCTTAAATTGTGCTTAGAGTGAAGGCAGCAGAGGTTAGAGCTATGGAAATGACTGGACTGGTTTGGATTGGAAATGATCTTAAAGATCATCTAGTTCCAACCCCTGCCGTGGGGCTGGATGAGTACATTCAGGTGTTGTGACAAGGGGAAAACCATAGCATTTGGTACCAAAACTTTTTCAGCCCTGTGAAGCTTATGGAAGTGAACTTTAGTTTGGCTCAGAGGAGATGGGATGAAAACTCCCTCTATGTGGCCAAATAAATCCTCCTGCAGGTCCCGTTGCAGGAGGAGATGCTGCTGTAGCAGCTCATGCGTCAGGACTGGCCTGTAGAAGCCAGCAGGAATCGCTGCACGCCTGGCCGTCAGCCTGGATGTGTTTGTAATACCAAGGGTAAACTGTTTGCACGCATGATTATGAGGGTTTATTAATACTAAGCATTGTATAACAAACACATTTGCAAATAATGACTTCATAACTCTGCCTAAATCATTTCTTTAGAAATGGCTGGAACGTTACCTTATTAGAGTAATGCTTTTCTCAAGTATGCCATCAAAGCTTTGCTTTCTTTTATATTTTCTTCATTGTTTCCTTCTCATTTTTCTTTCTTCACTGCTATTTTTGGCATTAAGGCATATCCAGTCAATCACCGTAAGATGTATTAGCTAAAAATACTCTGGAAGCATTTCCGAAATACTGAAGCCTGTCACGTGCACACATGTAAGATGCATTTAATACATGAGAGATGCATTTAATACTCATGATATGCATTTGATGGGTGTAGTTCATTAAGAACTGCTCTTCACCACAAAGAGCCACTCGGTCCCCAAGACAATTTGCAAGCATAGACATCTCTGAAGGAAACCACTTAATCCTTGCGTGAGTAAATATGATGATAATGTTCTGTGCTTTGTTGTGTACTGTGATCTAATTGAGATTTAATGCATTCTGCCTTGTCCTTGCCGTGGACTCCCTTTGGACTGTGCAGTACAAAGCTCAGTGTTAGCAGCTTGCTTTGCTGTATCCCAGTTTATGTCTTCAGAGACATTCAGGCATTTATTACTTAGTTTGGGTGCATGGACTAGTTGGGACTAGTTGTGCTGGGAAAGATGCACAAGAAGGGAACAAACAAGATCCTTGCTTTTCCTTTCAAAATGCAAGATTTGCTCTAAGCAAGAGTATTGAATTATGTTTTTTTCATTCTCCCACCTCCTTTTAATAACTATGTATTTGCTACTAATTGTGTTAAATACATCTGCACCTCACATGGTAGCATTCTAATCCCACAGCAATATTTCAGTATATAATCAAATTAAATTGCCAGCACAAATGTGCATAACAAATCCAGGGGCAGAAAGTCTCAAACAGGTTTTTCAGCCTGGTAGCTCTGGCAGGGGTGGCCCTGTGCTTGTGCTGACTTGGGAATGCCGAGTCCCTATCTGAGTGGTCACCCTTTCATTGCCGACCAAGGATGTGCTTTGGGTCTTTGCATTTAAACCCAAGAAAAACAGTGTTTCTCCTTGCCTCTAGACCCTATTCCTTGGAATCTGAGCCCTGTTTCTAATGGAGAGGCATTTACACGGGAAGAGATCTTGTAATTTTTAATTTTGCATGTGGTTTATCCACTTCAGCAGGTGCTATTGAGTCAGTTACGACTTTAAATGAGAACTTCTGGGAAACCTTGTTTTGGTTCAGGATTACGCACTCAGACCAATTCGCTTTCCTCTCATTTTACCTTTTTCTTCCTTCTCTCCTTCTTACCAGCTGGTCATTCACTCCATTTCATGGTGAGACCCGAGGGATTTCTCTTCATTGACAGCTTCAGACCTTTTTCCCTCTCCTGAAATGGGCACTGTGCGTGTTCTTCCACCTGAGTAACCTGGAGGCAGCCATTTAGTGCCTGCGAGTGGTGTTGGAGTCAGTAAATCACCCTCGGGGACCCCTGTGGAGACCTGCTCTGCAAGTGCAGCTCCTGTTGGCGTTGGTGAGGATTATGAACAGGAATAGTTGGCAGATCTGATTTGTACTTCAGCTGGAGACAGGTATTTCTATGGAGAAGTACAGGGTTTTAAGTCAAAACTGTGCTACATTTAATGCAGAAAATCTTCAAAGAAAATATTTTAGTTTAAACATTTGCTCTATCTGTCGGACAACCCCAACTTGTTGGAGCCATGAGGTTGTTTGAGTCTCCCCATGCTGGGTGTTAATGGGAGTGGGAGCAGTTGAACACATGCGCTTCAATAGGAGACTTGGAAGCATAAAAATTGAATTCTTTCCTGCCTTTTCCTTTCCTATAGAGAAAATAGGCCCCATTAGTAGAGGAAGATTTGGCAAGATGGTATTTGCAGTCCAAGGCTGGAAAGCAGCTGCCATCCCCAGTGTGTTGTTGAGCAGAGGAACTTCACTTTTCACTGCTGCCAATAATCCTATTTACTGTGAGCACAAAATACCAGCTGGATTTTGCCTGCTGGGCATGTTCTCCCATTATGAAGGGGTTGAAGCCGTTTCGTGCCGCAGTTGATCTGACACACAGCGGCAAGAGGAGGATGTGAGGAAGGCAGCCTTCTCTGCCCATGGCTGGGGGCTGCCAGCAGTGGTGGGTGCAGCCAGCACTGCCTGGGCCATGGTGTGGTGTGTGGAGAAGGCCGGGTGGGGAATGGATGTAAACTTTATTTCTAAAGCAAATGTTTTTGAAAGGGAACTTTTGTCCAGGCTGTTCAGTTATCCCTCTCACCGCTCATTTGTTTCCTTTGCCAAGCTATGGGCTCCTGTACCTATATAGCAGCAGTACCTAAAGGGGCTGACAAGAAACCTGGAGAGGGGCTTTGAACAAGGGCCTGTAGAGACAGGACAAGGGGGAATGGCTTTAGCCTGCCAGAGGGGAGATTGGGATGAGCTCTTGGGCAGAAGTTCTTCCGTGTGAGGGTGCTGAGGCGCTGGCACAGGGTGCCCAGAAAAGCTGTGGCTGCCCCATCCCTGGCAGTGTTCAAGGGAGGCTGGATGCTTAAACCACAACAGTGGGGCTTGGAGCATCCTTGTGGGTGTCTCTGCACATCTTATACTCCTCTGTGTAGTCGTGCTGTATCCATGTGGATTAGCCTAACATGAAACATGCCCCACACAGAAACTCTGTTTATTCCATGCTCCTTCTTAAAAGAAAGCCCCATAATTCTGCTTTTGCCCAGTATATTCTGGTGTTGATGACTGATGATTGTGGCTTATTCCTGCTTTTGATCCCAAGCTTTTCCTCTTCTGCTATTTAAACATGACCCTCTTGTTTTCATTTGGTGTCTTTGTTTTCAAAAGGAAACACTGTTTTGTTGGTTTTTATCAGTTGCTTGTTTTTATTCCTTGTACAGAGCACTTTCAAAGGAGAGGCAGTGAATACACGTACCCTTATTTTACATCTGTCCTTTCAGATTCAGCTCTCCACGCACTTTCCTGGTGAGAATGAATGAGGAGAGCATGCTACTGTCTTTGTTTAGCAGCAAGATAAGTCCTCAATGGACTCTCTGCTGCATGGCTGTGGACCAGCACTGATGCTGTGAAGGGGGATGAAGCCCATTGTGGGTGGCTGCAAGGCTTTGTCCTGTACAGGGCTCTGATCCCCTATGCAATTCCTGGAGCAAATCCCCAGTTGTGCAAATTAAGGAAATTCAGCTAAAGTTAATGTTTGAAACAAATACACTCACTGTAGAAACCCTTCATTTGTGACTGGTTTTTATCTATTTTCACTTCTTGGATTTTAATTTTGACATTGTGAGTCTCAACATGAGAAACTGGTGATATTCCTGCTCCACAGAATAAAACAAAAGCAATTAATGTTAGTGTCTCAGTGCTAATGCTGCATTTCTATACTGATACCCTCTGAGACACTTTTAGCAGTATATGAAGTTTAAAGGCTTTTCACTTTCGAAATGGCCTTTTAGTAGGTTTTTCATTTTACTGCGTTATCCTTTCAATAGCCTGTAACTTCCCATCAGGTAAATGCACATTAAACTGCTTCCTTCAGCACAGAGCAAATGCGGAGGGAGTCAAAAGGTTTGTAATGCAGTAGAAATGGCATTAATTCTTCTGTTCTCCATTGTGTAAGAAGCATGGGGAGAAATAACTGCTGGAGGGTAAGTGGGGATAAAAGAGATGTCTTTTTGTTTAATTTTAGGAGCTTAACTTGTGATTCATATGCTTCTGGCTGCTTGGTGCAGGTTGGTGATTTGGCAGGATGGCAAAGGAGGGTGGATGTGTGCTCTGGATATGTATCTTGGGAATAGGAAGAGATCGTGAAATCTGGTATTCAGGAGCAGAGTTGCTAGTTGAACTATCTTAAGAGATAAATCTTCAATCACAGGGTAATTTCATTTATTGATAAAATCCTCGGGGGGGGGGCGAGAAATAGATGCGCCATGAGGACAGAGCCTCGAAAGTCTTGGTATTAACTGCAGGCTCTTAGGCCTGGGGTGCATTTGCTGGCAGAGACCAACATCAAGGCGTTCTCCTGTATGAGGTGAAGGTTTTTGTGCATTAACATTGGACCCAGATGGAGCAGGCAATGAAACAGAATGGTGTGCCCACAAAATATGGGAGTGCTGGGCCGTAACAGTGTCCTTGAGGTAGACAGCAAATAGAAAACTAAACCAGTGGAGAACTGCAAAATTAACATAAGGTGCAGAAGAACTGGATGTGATTGCTTAGAAAATGGTGTTTCCTTATTTCTCAGTCTTGGAAAAGAACTTCATTAAAGATAACATAGAATGCTAAAGGAGAATGCAAATGGTTATTGATTAAGGTTGCCCCGTAGCAGTGTTTCAGGCTGGCTTGGAGGAACGTGGTCTAGTGGAAGGTGTCCCTGCCAGTGGCAGGGGGTTGGAACTGGATGAGCTTTAAGGTCCCTTCGCACCCAAACCAGCCTGTGAAAACTGATTTATAAAAGCGCCCTTTCTTCTGTGTTCCAACGCAAATGTAATACATCCTCCTTCAGTAGTTGCATGATTGTAATTCTCCCCATAATGGACCTGTTTGGTTTCTGTCTCACACTTCCGTTATATAGTAACAGTCCTATGCTCGTAATCTATGAGCCTCTAAGGCATCTACTCAGGAAAACATAAATGAAATATCTTAGGGAAAGCAAAAAGAAGTGAAAACACACTGTGAATCCTCAACAGTTTCAAGAAGGAAGCTTATGCTGGTTTAGATGTAATGCAGGAATGCTGCTATTCCTGCTGCTGGAGCTGCCTCTTCAATCAAGTAAACTATCCATTAGTCAAACATGCATTACACTTCACTCAGAAGTAAAAACCACCCAAATACAAACCACCTGCACTAACACAAACCCCATTACAACTAAATAGCTTTAATACATTTTTTCTTTTCTTGCCATTTATTTCCAGCAAATGGCAACTTTTACAGAAAAACATCAGTGCTTAGAAGTGGATTCACAAAATGAATCCTGTCCCTAATTTTCACACAGCTATCTGCCTTTGTCTATGTGTGGTAGTGAATGATGGAGGTGTTACAAGAAAGGGGCAGGAGAAGGGACAGTAAAATGCTCTGTAGATTTATTGCCTTAACAGACCAAACTGTTGTCCCTGGAGGTGGATGTGCAGGCTCACACTTGATTCTTTTTGAGGGTAAGAGCTTTCCTTTGGTAAAGAAAAGTGGCTGGTTTGAGAATTTTACTTCCGGCTGACGGAGGAGGTGTGATCTTAGAATGATAGAATCACAGTGTGGTTTGGGTTGAAGGGAGCTTAAAGCTCCTCCAGTTCCAACCCCCTGCCACGGGCAGGGACGCCTTCCACTAGAGCAGGTTGCTCCAAGCCCGTGTCCAACCTGACCTTGAACACTGCCAGGGATGGGGCAGCCACAGCTTCTCTGGGCACCCTGTGCCAGCGCCTCAGCACCCTCACAGGGAAGAACTTCTTTCTGGTATCTAACCTGAATCTCCTCTGTTTAAGTTTGAACCCATCACCCTTGTCCTAGATGGATTCACGTTTTGAGTATTTGTTGCTTACTGTTTGGGCAATTAAATGCTTCTGATGGTGGAGCAGAATGAAGCCTGTTCCTTCAAGTCACAAAATGTTTCCAAGTAACATTAATAAACAAGTGGAATATGGAAGTTACTGGAAGACCTGGTATTTAATTACTGTATATTTAGATCACGCTCAGTTCCAGCCTTCATCCTTCTCTAGCAGCAAGGGAAACGGGGGCAAGTCTGGTGTTTCTGCCTCTGTTACATTTCTGAGCTGTGCTTTAGCATAGCTTTTGAAATGTTTTTCAAGAACGTGACTTCATTTGTAAGGGTCAAACGTGGGATGTGCACCTCTTAAAGAGAAGGAAATGCTAATGGAAGAGCTGACACAGGCATCGCTGCGATGATGAGAACTGAGGTCTCTGTAATCCATCACATTGAAACCTCGTGCAGTGGCATTTGTACGACTTGGTGCAAGTCAGATGATGTTTTTACTAAGAGCAGAATTCAAGAATAATGTAATAAGAAAGCTGGATAGATATTAGTTATAAAAGGTTGTTATCTGTTCCTCTTCCAAGCAAAAATAATCAGAATAATGTTATTTTTTTGAGACAAACATGATGCTTTTGATGTCTGTACTTCTTCCTCAGTGAGCCTTATAAACTGATGCACTGAAGAGAAAATAAATAGGAAGCAGAAAACATCTTTCTGTCCAATCTGAAATAACATCTGGGTTGTGCATATGTAAGAGGGAAATAGGCATACATTAAACAAACACAATTATTTTCTGGTAAGTGGTCTTATGGCAGAGTAATGAGTTTAAAAAAAAACAACCCATAGAAAAAGACATTTCTGTGAGACTGTAGAATACTCCTAGAATAGAAACTTGGCATCTTTTATTCTTGGATTGTTGCTAATATTGCAAGACATTGTGTGCTTTTAGGCACGATAACACCTAAAGTAGCACCTGGCAATGGCCATGTGTGTTCCCATGCCACTGCAGCATGGCCCAATACACTTGGCTTATGAATTTTATCCTCCTCCAAGTAGAAATGGTCAAAGCAAGGGTAAGATTGTTAAAGTTTTGGAATCAGATGTTGAAAAATAGGTGGAAGTGAGAGGCTGCTGCCTCATTCCAAGGAGGTTTAGGGGTAGCATCATGTGTGGAGGTCTCTGGGTTCACAGCAGGTTGTGGCTCTGGAGGGGTAAGAGGAGTTGTGAGAAACTTGATGGGAGGGAAATGGGAGTGAGCAAAAGGCAACGTGCATGGGCAGATTTAAAGGTTAGTAATGCAGACAGTGGGGAAGATCTAGACTGTTCAGCTTGCCTCCAGCAACTCACTGGTAATGTAATTGAAGAAATCACCAGGAAAACAGGCAAGTCATCTACAGGTATTTTATTATTGGCTTCTAACCTCCTTGTAGTCTCTGCCGCAAGAACTTCATTGAAGGAATAGCAGGAAGATGCATGGCACCGTGCTATTGATTTCTCATGTCTTTTATAGTTGCCCGTAGAGTGCTAGGGCTTGCTGTGCTGGTCAAAGGATAAAAGACCCCTGAAAACAAGGAAGAAGAGTAAGGCTGGTCCTGAGAGTAAGAGTGAAGGAATGGGGCAGGCAGAAGATTGAGGAGCAAGATTAAAGGCAACCAGACAGATTTTGAGCAGTGACCTATGGGAATTTCACTGCCTGCCTTCAGAAGAGTATATTCTTCTGATACAGGGTTTTACCAAAGAAGCCAAAGAATTAATGTGATCTGTTCCCTCCAGATCTGATACTGGAAATTTTCTGCATTCTTTGGGCTGTGCAATACTGAGATAATTAAATACATGATCAAGTAAAATGTATGTGCATGCACACATGCATGTGCATCCCTGGCAGTGTTCAAGGCCAGGTTGGACACAGGGGCTTGGAGCAACCTGCTCTAGTGGAAGGTGTCCCTGCCTGTAGCAGGGGTTGGAACGGGATGAGCTTTAGGTCCCTCAAATCATTCTGTGATTCTATGATGCACACACCCAGCTTCACTGGGTTGCTTGCAGCACTAAATACAGCTGCCCAAGGAAACATCAAGTCCTTCTGATTATTGTAGGCAATATACTGGTCATCTGCTAATGCGGTGCCTTTCGTTGGCTGGATGTATGTGGGGACCTGCTAGGCAGCTTGCAAATGCAGGGTGCGGGGCCTGCAGGAGCTGCTCGGCAGTCCAGCAGGTTTAGGTCCATGTCTATACTTGCTGCACAGGAGTAATGTAATAAAATTGCCTTCAATATTCAGCTCCTGTCGTGGATAACTTTAGATAAGCATTTGATAAAGAGCAGTTTTGTGAATTGCCCCTTTAGTAGTTCTTCCAACAAGAGAACAATTGAGCAAATTGTGCAATGTAGAGTTTCATGGCAAGGATCTAAATATATATGGTCTCATATATTGGTATTTCTTTCTCCGTAGTCTGTATATGCTTTACATAGTTTGGACCTTTTGATTTGTATTTTTCTGCCTCTTATGTTAGTACCCCCACAAACCACAATACTAGCTGAAAATAATATTTAATGAAGCTTTTGATCTCATGATTGTTAGATGGATTTTAAACAGGGCAAAAGTTAGGCTGATTGCACTAGGACTAGTGTAGTTACTGGAAACTTTCAAATGTCTTTTCATGGTATGACCTCTAATGGGTTTCATAGTCCTGACATATAGAGAAAGTCACATTAATCCCCGTTTTCAGATGTAAAAATTGATACAGAAAATTTTGCTATAATATTGGGTGTTTCCTTGGTGTTATTTGCAGAGTCACTGCACGCTCTTACTGAACTTTGGTTGAGCAATTCCAATTTGTTTGTCTTTGATATTAAACTGGAGGCACTGATTAAGCAGTTCCCTTGGTGCTGGTGTCATCGGTGTGTTTATCGCAATACTCCTTTCCAGAGTAGGTTTTCCTTTCCTTTTGGTGTTTGTTTTGTGTTTTTAAACGCTGCAAGAGCCCTCCTGCAGTAATATGGCCATTTGGGAAAGTTTGTTCCTTTTTGTTCTGAGGAGGCTTTCCACGTCATCCTGTGTTTTGTTTCATGTAGAGCATCTGAATGAGTAAAAGTAACTGATTTGCTGTCTTCCTCTTCTAAGGCTGCGGCGTCCCTCTCTGTCCTGCTCCAAGATACTTACTTCAACACTTACACCTGTGTGTGCTTTGTGTGTATATATATTTACATGCACTGGCAACTGTATATATGTTTATGTGTACTGCAATAAGCAGTAAATAGTGCTTACAGGTGTGACATTTTAGATCATAGGAGATTATTTAATGTGGGAAAGGAAAAATGCTGGAAAACTAATGTCAGGGTGCTGGATGAATAGCTCGTGACTGTTACCTCACTGGTTTATCTAATGGACGTAACAAGCTAAGTTTAGACGCTGAATATTTTTATCATGTTATAGAGGGTTTGATTTTATTTTAGGACAACATTTGCAAGGTGCAGCATTGCCTTTGAAGAACTTGGCACAGAAGCTTCCAGTTTCAGTTCTACCAGTCCCCAGTGCCCTATAATTTAAAGGTTCCAGTTTTGGCTCCAGTCCTCATGTAATATCTAAACTTTTTGCTTCAGCAATAAAACTGGATGTCCAGCTGCCTGCAGGAGCTCACCGTTACTTGAAAGCAAAGTGGCTTTTTATATGTAAATGTAGTAATTCAACATTTCCGCAGTGTAGAAGCAACTTTTTATGAGTAGGGATGCGATAGAGCTGTTCTGGTTTTGGCTTTGCTTGTGGTGTGATGGGTTTGTCTGGTTGATTTTATTTGAAGTCAGTGCCTTCCCTTGTAAGCTTTGGGAGTTTTGCTGGAGTAAGGAATAGGGTTGTATTTGGGAGTAAGGAAAAAGTGTGATCTGTAACATATTTAGTGACATGTGAAAGGTGGATGAGGTCTCTGTCTTTATGGATTAATGCAGAGCCAGAAGACACCTTTTCTCCAATGTGACTTCCTATGAAAGTCTTGCTCTGAGATGAAGGCAGCCTGTTAATCAGCCTTATGAGACTCCTGGACTCAGTTATATTACTGCCTGCACCAAGCTGTTGTCGTTTTTCCACCAGAATTCTGAATTTCTCAGGGGTGGGCAGAAACCAGCGTGAGAACTGGAGTGTTTTTGTGAGTGTATGCGAATGGGTTTCCTCTCTCCGTCCTTCTGGATTTAATACAATGTAACAACTCTGACTGTAGCCATGTTGGATAAACCTAGTGTTGAAAAGTGGCTTGTTTTGCAAGATGATCCATTTTTAACGTAAGTAAATGACTTTGTGACTAATAAATTAAATAAATCATGCCTTTTTGCATGCAGTACAGTGGGGCTCATAAATACTGCGAGCAGTTAGTTGGGAGTTTCACTTGGTTACCTTTCCTATTTCTGTTTTTAATAATCCTTGTAGGAGCGGGGAATTCAGTCACTTTTAATAATGTGACAAAGAATGACAATGGCATGCGGCTGAGCTACACGCACCCATTGTCCTTCCCAGCTCAGATACTGCTCATGGGATCACCTTGAGAAGGTGCCTCAACATGATGGAGGTCTTTTTCCATGGTGCATGATGCTGCTCTGGATGAATTATTAAAGACAACAGCACTTTTACAGTCCAATACCTCCCTTCCTCTCTGTTTCCACTAACTTCATTCTGTTTAGCATGAGGTGTCCCTGCCCATGGCAAGGGGGTTGGAAGTGGATGATCTTATGGTCCTTTCCAACCCTAACTATTCTATGATTCTATGTTCTTCCCAGGTAGAGGGTTCATCCGTACAACTGGGTGTGCTTGTGGGGAGCTTTAGTTCTTCAAAGGATTATGCAAATAGTAATTGAATTAAAAAGCTGCTATCAACATTATCAGATTCTGGCAAAGACATCCCATGTTAACATTCTGCTTGCAAACACACAGATTTCAGAGGGTTTGGACTAGTAGAAGCACATCAGGATTCCCGAAGACACAAATCTTTACTTTCTAGCTGTTTGCAGGTTATCCTTCCTAACCTCTTACCCAACTTGGGTGTGTTTAAACAGGAATTATGCATCTGGGAACATAGAAGAAACCAAACTGTGAACAAAATGAATGAGGCATAAACATAGACAGGCTTTCTGTGATTTCTCCATAGTAACCAGGGTGGATGTAGAAAAGTATTTTGTCTTTTTTTTATAAGCTGGTGCTTAACCAAATCTTTGGTGTATCATGAAAAAATGTAAAATTTGCATTACACAGGAATAGCATTTGTTTTCAGTAATGCTAAGTTTATATTAAAAATCAAAATGCTAAACAAGACTTGAGGCTTCAAGAGGGTTTTTGCTGCTGGTGGTGCCTGCAGTAGCTGTTGGGGCAGGGTGCAGCTGTGGTGTGCCCAGATGTGACCTGATGCATTAAATCAGAGCAGCCCACCATGAATGAGGAGGCAGAAATAACCCTCAGCAAGATGTGTCGTGCAGTCCTCAACGGGTGCTAGCTCTGGGAGGTCAAGTTTTAGCCATCAAGACAGCACAGGAAAAGGCTTTGCTGTAGTTGTAGCTGAATTATATTGATATAGATAATAATAGCTCTTGAATCAACATCTTTAGCATCAACAGCTGTCTCCAAAACTTGTAATTTGAGGCACACTGTGATGGATATGCCTGTACAGATGCAGGTCCTGCCATGAGAGGAGAAGGATGCTTGACTAGTGCTTCCTCAAGCCCAGACCTTCATGCTGCTTGGATCTACAGCAGACCCCATAAATGCAAATGGCCTTGGCAGTGAGGTCTCCTTGAGGTCACACAATTTGCATTCCTGAGGACATTATCCAGAAATTCTGGAATGATTAGTGAAGTAAGTAAAGAATAGTCAGATACTCCTTCCAGGGATTACTTTTTGCACCGCTCAGAGATGCTTTGACCTTCTAGTTTATTACAAGTCAGGAAAAGTCAATATTTCTTTGCTTGCCAAGTTAGAGGAATTTTAATGAGTTATTGAGTCAAATGGTTAATCCTCCAATACCAGACTTTTTTCCCATTCAGATTTACAGTGATAAAAACAAAGGCTTAACAGGGACAGAGAAAAATGGGCTTTTGTAGAAACTTCTGCTTGTCTTTGTGTACAGGCTTTAACCCCTTGATCAGTAGTAGATGAAATGTAGCTTCAGCACTGGGACATTTCATATTGACATAAAATGCTGGGCAGGCAGGGGCTGTGTCAATGTTAGCAAGGAATTTAACATGATAAGAAAGGATCGATAGATTGAAGTAGCTAGTGCTGATGCTCCTCGCATCTCCACTACATGTGATTGGGGGTCTTTAGGTGAGATCCATTCTGCTCTCCTAGGCTGAGCTATTCTGCTGCTTGAAACACCTTTGAAGGGAAGAGCCCTTCCATTTTGGAGGATGTTGTGGTGCTGCAGTTGGTGCAGGAGTTGTACCATTGGATGCTGCAGCACATCTGCAGCAGTGCATCCGCTTGAGCTTCCTCTGGAAGCTAGCGAGCACTAAAACCTTGCTGAGAGCCAAACCTGCATGTGGTAAATGTCGACAACAGGGTTTTGCTGCTCCAGGCTGCATCACTGGCATGGGAGCAGCCAGGGGCTGTTGAAAGGCTCTGCAAGGCTGGCAGTGGGTTGTGCGTGACAAAGTGTTTATTCCTGCTTTAATTATGCCTTTTGCAGCATCCCTTTGTAATTCCCAACTTTGTGTACTCTAATTAGCAGACAATAATCTAATTTCATGCAGCTCTCTTCATTGAACATAATGGTAATTATTGTTCTGAGTAGTGGCTTGTTTGGCAGTGCCCTGTCCTGTATGAATTATAATAATGTTCTATTGCAAGCTTTTAAGCAAGGAAACTTTAGAAGCAGGAAATGTTATAGCACAAGGGCAACTTCCTTAGCCTTTTAATAGCATCACACAGCAGACAGTAATGTTCAGAACATTATATCCAATGAATTCTTAAGAGTAGTAGACAGTTGTTTTTTCATTATGTGTCATTATTCATAGTGTAAGGATACTGATAGCCACTTTTACAGTGAGAAGCATCTTCCTGTAATAGTCCCTTGACTTCAGCGACAGTCTTTCCTGGGGGTTATTTTGTCAAAAGCCCTCAGTAATTGTCTGTCTGAGCTTTCATTGAAACCTGTGTGAATTTTAGCTTTGGGAATGCTCCACTTCTGGCTCACAGGGTGAAAGTTAGACTCCGAATGCAGACATCGATACAAGAAGCTGAAGTGCTGGCACTTAAGGCACTTTGCTGGCAAAAATTGAAGCTCCTTGTGAGTTCTGTGGCTGGAGGAGTGTAGGTTTTCAGAATTGCTTTCTGAATGTGACTTATGGCCAAAGTTTGGGCACAAAAGTGCTGTCAACTGGCTTTTATTCTAGGGTCAAGTTTTACAAGGGGCTAAAAGAACAAGCAGCCACAGGTCCGTCACATCTCAGTAAAACATTTTCAGCTCACGGCTTAATGTTGTGATGAGCGAGATCTGGGAGCACAGATGAAGAGCACGTTCTTCAAACTGCTACTAGTTGAAGGGCTGAGCTTTTTGCCTTGGAAGCCTTGTATTGTAGCTCCTGCTCCTGTGTTGGTCGTGCTGCTACAATGGACAAGTATGATCTGAAATTAATTATTGAAATGTACCAAATAAAGGGTTTATTTCCTAATAATAAATACATGATAAAGTGGCTGCCCCGTCCCTGGCAGTGTTCAGGGCCAGGCTGGAGGGGGCTTGGAGCAACCCAGTATAGTGGAAGGTGTCCCTCCCCATAGCAGGAGTTAGAATTGGGTGATCTTTAAGGTCCCTTCCAACCCAAATCATTTTAGAATTCTATTAGTTAAATGTTGCTTATACTGATCTTTTCTGCTTTTCCCAGTGCTTTATGGGGAGGATGGCCTGCACGCGTCATGTGAGAAGAAGTACTGTGGCCGGGGCAGTAAGTGTGTGGTGAACAAGGACACCAACCAGCCCGAGTGCAGGTGTGTGGAGGATTGCAAGTCCAGCTACATGCCTGTGTGTGGATCTGATGGCAAATTTTATGAGAATCATTGTCAACTGCATCGAGCCTCCTGCCTGCAGAGGAAGAAAATCTACATTATCCACAGCAAGGACTGTTTCTTCAAAGGTAGGGCATCATTAAAAATAAATACTTCTGTAGGACTTTCATCACTCATCTTACTGTAATCCTGATAAATGGCTGAATGGTATGTGTTATTTCTAAGAGAGAAATTCTTCAAGGATGATTTACTCTAGGATGTGGTAAAACATAACACCATGTTTTATGCAGCTATTAAGCTCCTGAGTGTCATCACCACCCAAAATGTAATCAAACTGGGAACTGGTAAATAATTAACATCACTGTATGCATTGTGTGCGCTGTCATTGTGCTGCTCAGTGCTTTCAGCTGCCAGTGTAATAACTTCTTTACAATCCTGGTCATTTGTTAAGGTTTTGAACAAGACAAAAGACCTTAAGAAAAGTATATGGTATTACAAAAAGTTTGTTGCAAAAGTGAGAAACAAAAACCTACTTAGGCAAATGGCACGGGCAAAGGAAAGGAGCTGTGTAGACGAAATAAGAGTGTTCTAGAACAGTTCCGCTTACCTGTAGGCTGTATACATCTTCAGCTGTTTCACTGATTTAATAGCAAATTTCATTACCGTTATTGCACCAAATCATGAAAGGGATGGAGTCCTGTGTCTTTTCCATTAATATTTTGTATGCTGTGTACCATCCTGTCACAAATCAAGTGAGGCTGCAGTAGCAGGAGTGTGTGATAAAATGCCAGGGAGTGGAGGAAGTCATAAATGATTTTACTTCTAATGGGAGGTCTTGTAAAGGCCTCACTAGAGTATATCTCAAACTCATTGTCAAATATGACTCCATATACCTACAGTAAGATTGGAGTGGGTTGTTCCAAATATTATCCAGTGACATTTATGTGATCAAATATGAAAATAATCCCTTTATCTCCAGCTCACTGGGCATTTCAGCCCCTGAGAGCTTTTCTGTGTACAGAGCGATCCATCACAGGTTCTTGTTTACTAACATGATGCTAGAAAAGCCTGTTTAAGAAACAGAAGCCCACTTGAAGAGTCTTATTAATATATCCTTGTGATGCTCTTTGGAGATAGGAAAGCATTACCATTGTCTCATTTATTCTGGAGGTCTGGCTGTGGATGGGACAGAGGAGCTGGTCAGAGGATGGACTTGGTGAACGCTGGCTGAGCTGGATTAGTTTGGCTTTTAAGTGGCTAGGTCTAGGATCAATAAGCCTTGTACGAAGCTATTCATTGAAAGGGTCACCTAAAGGCATATTTGGAGGGACAGCACATGAACGGGTCAGGGTGAAGAGGGATTTTTGCTTGTCACTTTACAAAGGAGCATTTAAGAGGAATGCTTGTGCCTTTCTCCTAGTGCTGGTGTTTCTGCTTCTGGGTATCGAGGCGGATCTGGCTGGAAGCTGCCTCCATCCCTGAATAAGATGCAGATGGGTCTGCAGCATGAGAAACCCCCCAAAGAAAGGGGAAATCTGAACGTGAGGTGCTCAGCAGCCCTCAGATCCCACTCAATGCAGGGGATTTCTTCCCTTGACTCCCAAAAAGTGCCTTCAGTTTTTTCATTCTTGTACGTACCCCACCTTCTTACAGTGATGCTTCTGGCATGGGTTTTTATTCATTGCTTATCACATATAGCATTAAAGAAAATGAGTTCTCATTGCAGTAATCAGCGCCTCTGCAGTGGCTGTATTACACCTAATGATACAATGTCACGCTTGAATACTTTCCTGAACACTCCATGAAATGATATCAGAAAGTAGTAGTCTTGTGTCCCAGTTTAAAGTAACCCTTAAACTCTTGCCATGGAGCACTGCTTAAATCTGCTTTTCAGCAGAATAACAGCTTTATGGAAGGGAAGAAACAAACTCACTTGTCTTCCTGCATGAATAAATAAAAAAGCACTTCATGCCACTGTCTGCAGAGATAAAATATAGAAAAGCAAAGTTTACCTTAAGGGGGGAATAATCCCACAGAGTGGGACTCCATAGGAATATTTGGCTTCAGCCTTTGTTTTTACCATGCAGTTCCCAAGTAACCTGCTGTGTATCTTTTCATGTCTTTGTACTTTAGTCTTTTATTTGTAAATCACAGAATGATGGTGTTTTCTTTTAGATAGAGATTTGTAGTAAGCAATTAAGCTACAGGTTTATAAGCAACTTTATAAATGTAGCATAAAGGGTAAGACTTTGGAGAACAATCTTAAATGTGCTGGATATTAGGTGTACATCTGTCAGTAGGCACATGCTCTCTATTTGTTTTCTATCCAGGAGGTAATGATTTGAGTACAGTCAGGCTGATGAGTGGGCTGCATTGTGGTTTTTTTATCCCACTTGACTTGTTCAATTAAAGCTTAAGTCCCTGAGTAGAGCTGAGGGACACCACAGATTGCATCTGTGTGCTCTGCCAGTTTACCCAGTTATCAGAGACAAACTGGATGGCCTTAAAGTATGACAGAGATCAAATACTCCAATGCCACTTTGACTGAGCCAGGTCTATCCCCAGTAAGCTGATAACAAAGCAAACAGCAAAGCTCTCTTTACTTTTGTGTGCTTTGGGAAAGGATTTTTTTGGTCTTTTAACATATTCATCACATATTTTTGTATGGATTTTGTACAGAGTTTGGAAAGAAATCCCTGTGGAAAACCACCTGCCTTTCTCTCTATTATGCACATGGTCACACTGCTGGGTTGGAGCCTTTCGCTATTGCTCAGAACAACATTTCATGCCATGAACTTCGAATGTGCATGTTATATGCTGGGTTGTACATGCATGTACCACATACATGTGCAAGTGTGTGTGCACATTGGAAGAGTGAGAATAACTTGTTCTCTTATGACATTTAGGCACAATACAGCATAGAGGTTGGAGCCTGGCTCTGCATGGGGGGAGGACGAGAAACAAGGGGAAAAGCTGAAACAAGAGAATCTGCTTGGATGTAGGAGATGATTTTCCTATGAGGATATTTGGGTGGTGGGACAGGCTGCCGCCTCCACCTCTTGGGGCTTTCAGACCTGACTGGGAAGAGCCCTGAGCAATCTGATCTGACCCGGCACTGAAGGTTTAAATTCCAAGGCCTCTTCCAACCCATATCATCCCATAACCTTAGGATTTCAGGGTCTTAAATGGCATCTTTCATTTTCAACTTCTCATCTGTCTTTCCTCCAGTTTTCAAGAAGTTTCTTTCTGATTATGGGAAATGATAATTGTCTGCATGTTGACAGAACAATTTCTATGCTTAAATGTACATAAATTGCAAACTTGGGGGGGGGGAACCCCCAAGCAGGCAAATAACTGCTGTGATGTATCACTGCAGTGATTTCGAGCAGGTATGAATTTAGCCTCAGGTGATGGTGTTTTATTTCCTCTACTTTATTCATTGTCCATGTATTAGTTTGGTGATGTTACTTCCAGAAGTAATTTGTTCTAGTGAATAGCATTTCAAAACCATCTCTAAGAAGGTGTTGAGTATTTTGCTCATTTAGTGCTTGCAAAACAGGCAAACCGGCTCCGTCAGCTGGCTCACAGACTGCAAAGAAATCTGCTTCATTTATCACACTCCATCTTTCCAGCTGGAAAAAGATCTTGAGTGTGAACTAATGGCAGATTTCCCAGCTGGCAATTAATATTTGCTGATTTCACTTTGCAAGCACTGCTGACAGGCTACTTTGGTGGCAGGAAGGTGGATTCAGAGCTCTTAGGAGGCATGAAATTAATGCCTCTGGGGGGCAAGCTCGGGTCTTCACCTTGTAGATCTGGCCTATAATGATCATTTCAGTGTCCAATGTAAATATATTAGGAGATTCAAGCCTTATAAAGAGAGAGAAATGCTTTCTACAATGGAGGTGCTCTCAGAGCTGATATAGTTCTCACTACACTGAATACTTCAGGACTCTGAATACCAAAGGGATTCCTTACTATTCCCATGCTTGCTTTTTCAGCTCCCTCCTCTGAGTCTTTTGGGGAGGAATCAATTTTACCTGGCTTTTCAGGCTGAATCCTCTTTAAATGTGATTGACAGCTTAACTCCTTATAAACAGGCTGCATCAATCTCTGGGATAAATTATGGAAATTCCATCAATTTATGTGAGGATGTGAACTCGAGTCAGTCTGCTCCTAGCTAGTGGGATAAGTGGTGTTTTCTAAAGTGGTTCCTATCCAGCATTCCTGGGGTTTTTATAGCTCCAATTTGAAGCAATGGCCGTCTGGGGAATGCAGGAGTAACTGCAATGTGGCCTTTTGTTTTTAATATGAAATTGTGTAAAGTTTAGTTTTTACAATGGTCATGACTGGGCCCCCCGTGAACAGTTTTATTTGGTCCCTGTTATCTGTTTCATCTCAAGGACCAGTCTATAAATCTTCTCCAGCTGCTGGTCTTGACATGCATGGCCATAATATCTGCCATAAAACCAAACAGCTTCATAGTATGTGTCAGCTAGTGAACAGAGGAATTAAAGGCTGTTTCAGCAGCACTATTAACATCTTAACACCACCAATGAAAGGTCAGCATTCTTCTTCCTAATTTCCTTCCCCCTTATAACATTGGGTGTTCTGGTTGAACTGCAGTCACTGAAGCCCATGGTTAATGAAAGTGCAGCCTGTCCGCCTTACTGGAGGACCATGCCAGCATCAAGCACTGTTTGGTACATGAATGTAAAGGAAAGGGTATGATGGGTGATTAAGAAAGGGGAACTGTTTGCACATTGAAAATAGAAAAGCATGGCCTAAAACTCCATGGCATGGAAAAGAAGGCAATGGTAGCATGAGACAGTCTCGCTTTAAAGCATCCAGAGTTGCAGCTTGATATGTTTGAGGGTAGAGAAACGGGGTGCAGCTTGCTGTTCTTTAGGGTGGATGGCATCTGCTAAGCCACCTCAAAGCCTGGCACTGGTAAACCTTCACTGCAGTGATCTCAGGAAAGCTGAGAGGTGATAATGAAGCTTCTTTTGATGCTTTGCCTTAGCGGTTATGATGGCGAATGAAAGCAGAGGAAATAGAGTAGGATGGAGAATAAAAGTAAAGGATATGGGAAGAGACACAGGATACTCAGGGGATGCTTGTCGTTCATTTTTACCTATTTTTGTGTGCTGTGTGCATCTGACATGTACTTGTCCTGGTTTGATGGCAGTCTGTGCCACCTCACTTCTCTGCAAATCAGGTTATTATTTATTGTCTGCGAATTTGGGAGCTTAACCCACACTTGAAGTATGGGGCACCTCCATCTCTGCGCTAAGACAGAGGCCAGGGAAAACCTTAATTAAAACAAAAACCAGCAAACAACAACCCCTGAGACTGACCAAGAAATTGCTTTCAAAAGAAAACTGAAAAGGTTAAAAGCTAGAGATGAGGATTAAAGATTAAGATGATTAGATCATGGTAAAGGGTGCTGGAAACTGAATGGAGGAAAAGAAATGTATAGAATAAATTTTAGGGCTAGGGGAGGCTCAGGCAAGGAGATTTAGAGGGGCTTTAAAGATAAAAAGGACTGACACTTGAGAACAGTTGATTAAAAGCTATTCAGCACAAATGCTAATTTTTCTGGATGCTCAGTATAAAAATCCATGGAGCAAGTTGGAATTCTGAGTGCTGGGGAATACCAACAGGCTGAATGTTGCAGATTCAATTAAGTGGCTGCAAGGAAAATAGCTGGTGCAGCTTCTACCAGCCTTTGCTCCGTTCCTGCTTGAGGATTTAACAGGCACTTCTTGCTAATCACAGAATCCCAGACTGATTTGGGTTGAAGGGACCTTAAAGCTCATCCAGCTCCAACCCCTGCCACGGGCAGGGACACCTTCCACTAGAGCAGGTTGCTCCAAGCCCCTGTGTCCAACCTGGCCTTGAACACTGCCAGGGATGGGGCAGCCACAGCTTCTCTGGGCACCCTGTGCCAGCGCCTCAGCACCCTCACAGGGAAGAGCTTCTGCCTAAGAGCTCATCTGCATCTCCCCTCTTTAAGTTTTTAATCTCCCAGTTATCCCTTGTCCTTCTTATGTTGGGGATGCCAGAACTGTATGAATCCTACTGGAGGTGTCACGAAGTCAGAGGAGCACTATTTAAAATATCTGGGGGTGAAAAGCTTGGTCATGGAGAGGAATTTGAATGGTGGAGTGCCACTGTTGCAGTGTTTTTATAGGGATGGGTGCTGAAGTGTGGAGAGATTCTTATCCATCCCTTCGCCCAGTGCTGCTTTGGACGGTCACTGTGCAGCCCAGGGATGCAGCAGCCAAGCATGGCTCATTGGGTTGCAGGTACCAATCACTTGGCTGCTTCATGTGAATTAGCACTGATGCTGTTGCTGGCATCTTCCTGTGGGGTCTGCTCCGCTGCTGGAGTGTACATGTAAATCCCATTACCTCTAATTGAGTGGGGATCAATCACAAATTAAGAAGTAAGAGAAAGGTTTCCAGGTGAGATTTAAATGGGAGGCTTTAACTGATAATATTTTGCTTTTTCCTTCAAAGTGTCCTAGAATGCTTTGCAAAGATTAATGAATTAGATCTCACAACACCCTGGCCTGCCAGTAAAATAGTAATCCACCCATTATAGAGGAGGAATTGCAATCTAGAGGAGAGGCAGTGACTTTCTGAAGGTCATGGATATTTCTGTTGGAACTCTTGTTAAATTATCCCCATTCTAGGGTCCCTATAAAATCCCCTGGCATTTCCTATTTTTTTCCTATAGGAAGTGTTGTATTTCCTATAGGTTTTGCAGTGGTGAAGTAGGAGCACGAATTGCCTGGGGCTGCTGAACAGAGAATCCCTGTGCCCAAGCAGGGGTGCAGCAGGTAGTGGTCAGCAGAGGTGTGATCGTGGTGTGTAATGTCCAGAAGTGTGGAGTTGTGGTGTCTTGGACATGCAGGTTGTGAAACCCACCCAGGTGCCATACGCACATAAAGAGTTACCCTTAGTTCAGGTTTGGGGCTATGGAAGAGAAGGAAATATTGCAGTTTTGCAAATGCAATTGCAGCCTCCTTGTCACATAGTGATCTTGCTGACCAAAACAATCCCCATGGTAATGAATGTGTGTGATGGAGAAAACCCCAGCTCATTCCTCCTCCTCTTTCAGTTAAAAATTCAGAGGAGGAAAGAACCACACAATGTGGAGTGAGAAAGTTCCTCACGGTTATATTTAAAGGTAACTTTCACAGTAAAAACACCTATTGGAATGTCAAGTCCAAAGATAGACATTTGTTTTCCTTTTGAGTGAGAGCTGTTTTCCCTGAAACAACAAAGGTTCTCCTGTAAGAGGTTAGATGTGTAGAATGCATGGGGCTTGTCTCTGCGTGCAATGACTGCAATCTCCTGTCAGGGTCTGTCAGACTTCCCTCCTTGCTTGCGTTTTGGCTGCCACCCTGGCAATTCAATTGAGAGTTTAGCAAATGCAGCATTTCATTTCTTAAATTATTTCAGAGTAATATTTGAAGCTTTAGAGGGGGTTTATTTATTCATCCTGCTCAGAGGGTTGTGATCGAGATGTAGAGAAGCTCAAGGGAAAGAATTTGAGCACTTCCAAAATACACACAGGGCTTTTGCTATTAGAGCTTGGCCAAAGCTTTGCTGGATCAGCAGCATCCTTGCATATGCAAAGACCCTGTGGGCTCAGGTCAATCCTGGAGGGCCCTTCTTGAACACCAGCCCATCTCCTCACCAGAGGTTTTCCAGTGGAAATCATGGTGCCGATTGCCAGGCATTATCGTAGGGCTTTTTTTCCCCCCATTAAATCTAGAGCAATCCAAACCCTGTGAAAACATTTGCAGTGAATATTTAGCTGTATTTTCATATGTAAGCATTTTGGCTGTGGCCATGGCCCTTTAGCTTGCTATTCATGAATATTTTAGCAAATTGGTTTACTAACAGAAATGCTGCCAGGAAGCAAATGTTCCTGAATATTAGTAGAAAACTGGATTTAACTTTGTATTTGCAGTGACTTGCTGTGGAAGCCCCATCCTAGTGCTCCTCTGGGAGGACCAGCAGGGCCAATTAAAGCAAATCTTGTTTGGAAATGTGATTCTCAGAACCTGACCATGAATAAACTCATCCAAAGGCTGATAGACAGCTATGTGTGGCTAACCCTCGGCACAGCGCCTGGGTGCCTTGCAGGTAAACTGGTAGCAATGGTAAAATCACTTGTGGGTTTGAAGGAATCTCTGATGTTTGGCCTTTTTTTGAATCAGACCTGCACTTTAGGCTTTTCAAAGGGAAAGATTTAGAAATAAAGATTTTTGTGTGGAGTGTCCCATGTAACGTGAAGGGTTTTGAAAGGTAACTGGAGTCTGGGTTCTGCTGCAGTACATGCTCTGGTCCTTCTGGGCAGGGGCTTCAGGGATGCCTCTACATGGGGGGAGAGGTTTCTCTTAATGCGGAGGATCATCTCCCTCCCAAGGACTCCATGGTTTAAGGTGTACAAGAGGCATCAGTGGTGTGTGGCAAGGGAGCTCTTCTTTCCTGTGGGCTCAATGCCATTGGTGAGTTGGCACTTGGGAATGTCTGCCTGGGGAGAAAGGAGGTTGGAATAAGGAATGTTTAGTCTTTAGAGCATAAAATCCGTGCTCTAAACTAGAGCCAAGTGGTTATCTTCAGGCTGTGTACTCTGACAAACAAAGCCCTTGTTTGAGGGGTGGGTTTGTGGCTGCTCCTGATCTGCTGGGTTGGCATCTGCCTCCTGCACTTTCCTTTCTGTCCTGAGAACAGAGCAGTCTGTGTTACCAAAACATCAGGCTGCTGAAGCCATTGATCATCTGCAGGTTTCTGATGCTGGATGCTTTTCACGTGATGTGCTTAGCTGGCTGGGTTCTGGGGCGCAGTGGAGGAATCACAGCGCTGCACCTCTCATCCACAGCTTCCCGTTGCTTTCCAATTTGTTCCATCCAATGGTTATCACACTGGATTCTTCACCCTGCCGTAGGCATGGGAGGTATGTGGCTTTTTCCCAGAAGCAGAAACTCAGGGGGTACATGTCTAAACACAGCAAGTACCACTTGGGTAGCATTCTGGAAGAGTTCCACATCCAACATGGTTGTGAGAAGCTCAGCACATCTGGAAAACATCTGTCTTGGACTCCTAATTTGGCATTGTCATCCTTGGAGTCACTGTAAAATGGGGCCTTGTGGAAAATGTTTAATATTCCTGGACACATTGTGTTTTTGTTTTAATGGTAAAACAGCTTGTTAGGTCCAAACAAACTGACAGAGAGTCTTGCTGAAGCTGTACAGTGCTGAGGAAGTAAAAGGCCATTAAGACAAAAACCTTGCGTCCCCCCAAACCCAGGAGATTTTGGCTGCATTCTTAACTGGAACAGAACTGAAAGATAATGAAGGCATTTTGTGGCCCCACACTGGCTTTCAGCTGGGTTTTATTTTACATAATGGGTTGGTGAAAATCGCAGCGCAGTTACTTTGGGCTCGCTTTAGAAACGTGAACAGGCTGCAGCTTCGGGCTCATCAGTTACAGCTAATTCCTTTGGCTCTTTTAAAGCTGAAAGGCTTTGTTTTCATTTCCAAGAGGTGACATGGGCATGAGCAACCTTTCTGGCGTGATAGGATTTTTGACAGATATTCTTTTTGAAGTCAGATTTTGCCACTTTCTCAAATTGATGGCTATTTCATAATGGATAGAAATGATTCAAAGGGCTTCTCTTTGAATTTTCAGGAACACTGTTGCCTTTATTTTTCTCCTTTTAATTTTATTTTCTGCATTGGGCTGAATTGTTTCTTATGTGTTATAAACAGATATTTGGCTCTCTTTTTTCCTCCCCTCTTTTTTTCTTTTCAGTCTGGTTGCAGAGCACATGCTCTGGTGCACATTTATCTATTTAACACTTTCTTGCCCTCATCTTTCTTTTGGAGGCTTCAGAAGAGATCAAGAATTGGAGAAGTGTTTCAGAAACGCTTCATTATCCTGTTCAATACTGTTCTGGCCATGAGAGTGGATCTAGTTTGTAAAGTCATCTGATCTGGCCTATCTCGTCTACACAACTGAATATCATTGGTAACCTAAGCTCTGGGAGTGTAGTAATATAACTTAATTTTCCTGACATTAACATACATAAAATGCTGACAGTTATCCCAGATGAGCACTTGACAACCTGGGGACCTGACTTGAGAAAGGAGCAGCCTTGAATTCCCAAATCTTGTCTCCTTGCTCCTCAGAAAGGCTCCAGAAAAAGCCATCATCCCCAACAAGGAGCTGGAGAACTCTGACATTTCCAAGTAATCAGGTAGAATTACTGCACATCCAGATATCTTTAACCTATTTAGTGACATTTCACTCACATCATCTCATAATGTTCCTTGGATCAGAAAACAGCCTGGAGCCACATCTGCAAAATGCTTCATGAAGCATTTTGATCTGGGAATGCAAAACCTTTGTATGTATTTCCTATGGAGTATTGTATTTCTTGTATTAGTTTTTTCTTTACTGGTATGGATTTTCCTACTTATTTATTATTCTATTTTTTCCCCACAAATGTAAGTCAGGATAAAAGAATGGGTGCAGGGCAGAGAAGACCATCATTAATGCCAGGGTCAGGTCACTCAGGCTGTATCCTCAGCTGTATCCCACAGTATGAAAACCCAGAGTGGCTTTACCCAAGTTCAGAAGCATGCCTGATGGCAAAACATATCTGGAATCAGTAAGTTAAAAGGAAATGTGAATAGGATTGTGAATGTTTGTGGTGTTTTAAAAAGCAATATCAATATTTAGTTGAAATACAGGAAAATATTTGGGAGGGGCATTGAAAGTTGTATTCAAGCTGTATAGATGGTTGTAACTTGTGTCTCGGCAGTAGAGGGGATAATGTTTGTAGGCTGATTTTGAATGATGGAGTTGGAAAACCTTCTAAAAACTCCTTTACTAAGGAAGGTAAAAAAGTAGCTTAGTGTGTGGACGAAAACACTTTAAACTGTTGTAGAAATAATGTTCTAACTTAGTGTTGGGCTGAATGAGCTTTTGTGTGAGGAGGTGTTGTCTGAAGCCATGCTGAGTGATGTTTATCCCTATTGAGACATTCCAAATACTGAGTAAACTGGAGATTTATCTGTGATTTAGTTTATGTAAGTCCTGCCTTTATATCCTGCATGAAGTTGTGTCTAAGGTACATGTTCGCACCTGAATTAATCTGTTTTAAAAGGTTTAAGAAAACCCCAAACCACTTAACATCGACATACATCATCTGCTTTGAGATCAGTGATATATAATGTGGTGTGAGGAAACTCCTGAGTACTCTGGAAGATGTTGGTCTGTTATTTTTCCATTATTGTATTTGGCTTGATCCTTGTTACAGTATTACAGGAGGGAAAAACAAACCTTGGATGTTTCATAACAAAAAGCACAGAATAAATAAAACATGAGCCATTGGTTTATTGCCATTCTATTTCCACTGGCAGTTTCGTTATCTTTGGGGAAAGCAGGAGCTCAATGATGGAAATTCCTTATTGTCAGTAAAGGCTGTTCATAGGAATCCAGCATCTGTAACAGGTACAAACTGAAATCTTTTTATTCCTCTGTGTTTTAATACTGTGAATTCTCCCTAGATTTTGACAGCAGATGACAGATGACCGGAGCAGGTATTTGTCAAGCCAGTGCCATGTGTCACAGCTCCCTGCTCCCACTGGCTCTGTGTTTGCCACAGTCTTTGCTCTCTGCTGCTGATCAATACAGCAGAAGGTGCAGATAAATAGTAAAATAGATTTCATGAGCATAAAACAGAGAGAATTGACATGCCCTTATTTTAGGCTGATTTACACTTCTGTGTATGTTGTACATGTGATACAGGATCTTTTCAGCAGTTTTGATCTGAGGGATCCAGGATCCAGTCCAGGGATCCAGCATGGATCTACCTGTGAGATGGACAGCCTGGCAGGCAGGTGGCATGGGGTGGAAAGCATGAAATAAACCCAAACTAGGCTATTTTCTGCCTGGGCATTATTGCCCCTCTTTTAAGCAAACTGTTTTGAAGAAGTTCTGATTAACTGGATATTTTAATTAGTGGCTAAATAATTCCTGCTTGATTAATTATTTTTGCTTGCTTCATCCAAGGGAGAGCTTGTGTCAGTGCAATTGCAGCCCCCCAGGTCTGCCTCTACCACTGGAGAAAACCCACAGGAGTGGACTCTCCCATCTGCTCCCTTATTTTTAGGTTCAGTTCTTTGGGGGGGTTTATGCACTATAGTGTGTTTTCTTTGCAAATCTATTTATATGCATCAGCTTGAAGAAAAGAGTTTTCCAGCGCTGAGTGATGTTTAAACTGCCATGCTTAAGCCTACCAGCAAGCTAAAAAAGTCTCTTTGGTGCAGATTTTTATCCATATTGGGTACCCAGGGACTTGTACCATGACTGGTTTCCCATAGATGCTATTCCCAGGTGTGGTGGTGAAGTGCTCTAAAGAGTCACCAGCATCAGGAGACAGGAGAGTCTCCTGCTGCTGAACCAAGGAAACACTGAGAAGATGCTATGCTTGGGTGGAAAACCAGTCAGAGGCTGGGGCAGGAGAAGGAGCTTGAGTAGCATTTGAGGATCATAGAATCACGGACTGGTCTGGGTTGGAATGGACCTTAAAGCTCATCTAGTTCCAACTCTCCTGCCATAGGCACTAGACCAGGTTGCTCTTAGAATATCACCCTTCAGAGAGAATGCTTCAGTTATTCTTGGTTTTAAAAAGCCTTCGAGCTGCCCAGAGGAGGAACTCGAATGACTGATCCAGGAGAAGTCAGCTCATGTGAAATGGGGGTTGGTTTTGAAGACAGGGATGAGGGGTGTTGCAGAGGTGATTTGGGAGCCTGAGGTCTTTCAGCACACCATCACTAAACCCTGGGGTGCCAGCAGCACTGTGTCTTGCTGTCCTTTCCTGCAGCCCCCTCGAAATAGGCTGTGTCCTGTCTCCCAGCAGATGATGCTGTGCAGAGGCATCCAGCCTGGGGCAAGCCTGGAGAGAAGGTGGCAGAAGGTGGCATCCCTGACTGGCTGCAATCTCAGAGTGGTTGTGGCTCCCTCAGTGCAAAGCACTTCAGCTGCCCACCTATAGCTCTTAATATTACCATGCAGGCGAGAAAAAAGTCCACAGAGAGCTCTCCGACAGGGAAGGCTGGGATTATAAAGCTTGCCTGGATATCTTCTGAGTATGAAAAATTAATTTAGATACAGTCCTTCAGCTAAACTCTCTTCAATACATTTTATGGTTTCATATATTGCAAAGTTCAGCGGTGTGTGATGAAATTTGCAGTAATAACACAAAAGCTTCAGCTTCTCTCTAAAACTTACTTTTTTGCATTACTGTTGTCCTACAGGGCACAAGGATAAGCTGGGCTAGTTCCCAAGCAATGGGGTGCCCTATGGCCAATGCTCCTGTCTTATGCAGTGGGTACATCCTCATCCCTATTCCGGCAGTGGTTACCCTGGGGAATCCTGTCCCTTGCTGGAGCCCTCTGCCAGCCCTCCTCATCCTTGTGTTTTGCAGTCTCTTGCACAATTGTGTGACGAAATTCACTCTGAGATGGTTACGTTTTCTCCATTAATGTATCTAAGAGCATCATCTCTTATTTCTTCCTATGTTTCCTGGCTGCATATCCTGGGGCTGTCTAGAAGATGCTCAGTCACCTTCATCCGTCTCTGTTCCCATGCACTACTGGAGATTGCATTTCCAGTTTTCCAGTTTTTCTTGGAGCTGTTCAGTCCATCTTTCCATATGATCTTCCACTATTTGAATACTTTTTTTAACCACAAATGCCAAGCTCTTATATTCTGCGCATTAGCATAGAAATTATTAAAGTAGCCCAGCACTGATCAATAATAACTGCTACGGGGTGGTCGTAGGCACTCTGTAGCCATTACTGTTAGACAAGGGTTTTAATCCTTAACTAAACAGGGAACAGCTAGGAGATTTTACTGCTGGGAACTGTATTCAGGTGAGGTACTGATGTTCAGAATTTCAATGAAGTATTAAATCCCTTTTAAGCCATAAAAAAATGAAAAGTTTATGAAGGAGAGTAACTTGTACGTTTGAGTTTTAGTTCTGTGAAGTTATCGCCCCTCAAAACACCCCTGCAAGTGAATACCTCGGTAATCAAGTCTGTCATTTTAAAGCAAAGTAAAATTAAAATAGGCAAAGAGCGTAAAATAAGATTAAAAATTTGTGGAGAAAATAGAGTTTATAAAGAAATGTCTTGGCTTGGAGGATTTGAGTAGGGATTCTCTGCATGAGTAAACTGTAATGATTTCTGAATAATCACTGTTAACACTTTTGGTGACTACTGGAGTACATGATGGCATATGGCATGTCAGCGGGAAGCGCTGATTTAGAGTTTGATATTGCACACCAGTTTTCAAGCTGTTAGTTATAAACCAGAAGCAGACAGGTGGCAAGTATTCAGCAGCTTGGCGGGCAGGTGGGATAATCTGGATGGAAACTCCATCCTTTTCCTGCTGCCTTGTCAGCCTCTTTTCCCCCTCTCCATGGTTTTTCATCTCTGTTATCACTGGTTATTTCCCAGCATCCTGTGCTTTGGTGGGAGGAGCTCAGTGTCCCCAGCCCAGTGCCAGCTTCAAGGCATCGTTGGCGTTATTGCTCTTTTGGGGCAGAAATTGAGATTTCCTTGTTTATTAGGAGAGGGAGGGGGAGGCACAGACTCCCTTTTTGCTAATGGAAAAACCTTTGAAAGCTGCAGGCGAGCATTGCAAACCAACCCTGTACATTTTGCTGCTCAAAATGTGTCCTAATTGTTCTAGTAAAAAGCAAGCACTTATCCTCTGTGAGTTAGAAAGCTTGCATGCTTGAGTAACCACCACTGTATCATTTCTTTATGCGACAGTTGCAAACGAAGATGCTAATAGCTGTCTCCTGAAGCTTTAGTAGCCAGCTTTTGAACAGAGAACATTGGCAATTTTCCCAAATGTCTGCCATCTGTTGTGGACAGCCTTAAACAAACAACCTTGTACCTACTTTAAAAAATCTCCAGGTAGGAAACCATGGTATTATAGAGAATGTGTGCAAAGTAATGCCATAGGGTGCGAGGTATGGAACAACTTCTGGTTTGTTCAAACCACATGTGGTTTGGGCAGAGCCCCCATGGACCATGTACAAGTGTTTCTGGTCACTTTGGGTCCTTCAGGGATTACTTGTACATCCTGATGATTTTCAGAAACAATTTATAGAAGTCGCTTTATCTGCCAGAGTAGGCATCTAAGATGCTTGGAGTAGAGAAAGGAGCGCTAATGTGGAGCATCATTTCCACTTTGTCCCGGGATTTTGCTGGTGAAGCTGCTGTCCAAAAAGAAGTATTCCCACCCAGGTGTAATTAATGTGGCCTTGAGTTCTTTCTCATTAGTGTAAGAGGAAACTAATTCTTGTTGTGGTTCGGGCATGCGGAGATGGGCAAGAGCAATGCAAGAACCTTGCTATATCTGTGCGTGTAGGTCTGTGAACAGGAAGGTGCTTGTGTAGTCGCAGTGAATCAGGTGAGTTTGTATCACAAAGCCATCACAAACTGCACTAAGGATGAAGTGGAGAAGCTGCATTTTTTCTGGGTAAGCAGAACAGTAGAGCTGTGCTGACTCTTGAGCAGCAGCAAATCCAATCTGTGATGTGAGGAAGAGCTGAAGACTTCCCAGCTGGAAGCAGAGCTCCTTGCCATGCTCACCGCAGCAGCATTTGTTGGTGCTCAGCGGGCAACAGAAGAGGTTTGCTGTTGAGAGCAGCCAAGCAGGGCTGTGCGGAGCCTCAGGAGCAATAGTGGAGCAGTGAGCGGAGGAAAGCCCAGAGCTCACCTGCAGGGTGCTGGGGAACGCTGCACTGGCTGTCAAGCACAGACATCAAAGCCTGCCTGTGTTTTGCAAAAGACGCATGCTTGGGGAGGAAGGAAGCTGGTGCGTGCCCTGGCTCTGTTCCAGGAGCTGTGGGAAGGGTGAATCTGGTGTGCAGTGCTTTTGCTTAGACTTGGGACATGAAAATATCAAGGGGAGTCTGCTGCTGCTTCCTTGCTTCTCACCATGTTTGTCCTTTTAATCTCCATGTTATGGGAGATCCTGTCTGCTGAAGGGAAGCATCTTGGCTGGATTAGCATGAGGGTGCTTGCCAGATCTGTACCACGGGAGCAGATGATGAGGATTTTCCCATAGCCAGTTGCTGTTTAGTGAGAAGACATGCAGGGCAAGAATAGGGTGTTACAAAAGATGATGCTTTAATACTTCCTCAGGAGGAGGATTTATTTTCTTGGACACATCATCTATTGCACACACGAACTGATTGCACCCAAAATCTTGTATCATAGAATCACAGAATGGTTTGGGTTGAATGGGACCTTCTTCCTAAGATCTCATCTCAATCTCCCCTCTGGCAGGTTAAAGCCATTCCCCCTTGTCCTGTTCCTACAGGCCCTTGTCCAAAGCTCCTCTCCAGCTTTCTTGTTGGCCCCTTTAGGAATCTCAGGTGCTGGTTTTGAGCATGTGTTTTAAAGACACCATAGAGTAAGAGGGGAGTGAGGCAATATGAATAAATACATTTTTATGTACCATAATGATGTAGGTTTTTCATTGGGTTTGGGCTTTGGGGCCTCGTAAAACTTTTGCTGAAGTTGGGATTTAATTTCTTGCTTGTGCATTTTATTGTGTCTGGATTGAGCCCTAATTGTTGAGGCTTCCAACAATTGCGTTGCAATAAATACATGTATAAGTGAATGTAAATATAAGTTAGAGAATGAAATGCAAATACGTGTATTTGTGTAAAACGTCTGCTTGTATCTTGTAGTCAAATCTACCTGTTTAAGTAGCTGCTTTTAAACATTGTCTGCAGAAATCCCTTAAGATTAAATAGATAAATCTTCATCTTCAGGCCTGACTCACATGTAGAAATAGCCAAATATATTCTTAATACAAAGTAACTTTACAGGGTTGTGCACTCTATCTAATGCCTTGTCATTTTAATGGATTCTGGTTTAATTGCTCATATCCCACAGCTGAAAGCAGTTTTTTCTCGTTCTTCTGAGGACTTGTTGTGACCATATAAATATTAGCCAGGGGTCATAGCCTATGCTAAAACACATTTGCTGAGCAGTTTCCCCTATGTTCGGAGAAGGACTGTAGCCACTGAGGTCTGTGGCAGAGCCAGGGCTAATGCTGCATGTGGGGCAAGTTGGGTGCTCACAAAGGAACCCCTGTGTTTTGAACCCAGAACAGCCTGAAAAGAAGCAGCTGATGCATCATTTTTTTTCCTCTGCAGATCAATGGCATATGCACGGGGAGCTCAGAGAGAGTGGTAATAATTCCTAATATCTCTGTAAGCCTCAATATAACAATGAAGCTTTGCCAATTGATTATGTAGGCTTATCTCAAATCAGCCTCTGTTAAAATGGAATTATTTGGCAGGAGTAAGTGTCCCTGAGGGAGCTCAGTGCGAAGGAGATGGGCGGTCCGGGGAGCTGTTGGCTTTCAAATACATCAGTGGGTCCTGGTAGCTATTCCCAAATTCTTGTGGACAATTTCATACTTTCTCAGCTCAAGCTGGTGTATCTCTTACCTATGCTTGGCTGTGGGAAAGGCAAGCCTAAGAGGCAGGTTGCCATGTGGAGGAAGGGCAGGGTTTGGGTCTGGATGTCCCCTGTGCAGTTCCGCAGTATAGCAAGAGCTGAGGCTCCTTCTGGCTTTGCCCATTGAATGTCATGAGTTGAATGTTTCTCCTGATGAGTTTGGGTTTCTCTCAGTGCCCAAATAACAATTCTGCAGGCAGTTGGGGCTGTTTTGAAGCCGTTGCTGTGCTCAACGTTGCACTGGGACTGCAAGTCAATGGGTGCAAGGATGAAAGTGAATACTTATAGATGGTTTCTGCTTGTAGTTGATAGCTTGTAGTAAAATCTTACCAGCAACTTGGTTCACGTCATATCTTAAACTGCTTGTGAAATAAATATAACTGACAGATCTGTGAGTAGCAATGCACAGTTTGTGCACAGAATGTTTTTCATTTGAAGCAACCCAGAGGTAAAAATAGATGAAATGCTCCGAGTGCCAGACTGCATACCCACGGTGTCACTGCGTGCAAGGGATGAGTGACATATGTCTTAATATGTGTTGGATGGCAATCACTCAGGCACTTCTCCATGCTGATAATGAAAACAAAGTGACCAAATTTGATTTGAGATCTGAAAATGGGGACAGCGATACGGCAGCTCAAGTGTATCATTTCGGTCAGGAAGCCTCCTCGCTTGGATTTCCAGGGAGAAGTTGGCAATGGGAAACAGCTCCCAGTCTTCAGACTACCCTCCTAGTATGCGAAACTGGCATTTCACCAGGGCATAGAGTTGAGCACACATACAAGGGTTTGCAGGGGAGTTAGCCTTTAATTTGCACTGGTGTGACAGACCTTTGTCTCCAGGAATTCCTCTGGTAAATACACAGCTTTGTGTGACAGACTTGTTTTCTATCATTTGGTTTAACCCTACTCTTACATGTATTCTTTAAAGAGAGATAAAGGTGTGTTGCCCACAACGGTCCCAGTTGTTCTACTTTGCTGAGTTGCAATGTCATGTTATTCCCATGGATGGGGGCTAATTCGAGGCTGCTGGGGGCTTGAATTGAAACCCAGCTGTATTTTCTGCTGTAGGTCTGTTGATCATAGAAGCTGGGGTGAAGTGTGGTATCTGTTAATGAGAGCTTGTCATTAGTGCTGATGTTACTAGAACACCTCATTCCTATTTCAGTAGGTGTTGGCTTAGATATATAATAGAACAAGGGAAACACACTGTGGCTAAAAGTGCTCCAGAATGGTGTTATTTATGGCTCTTGTTACACTTTTACGGTTGTGCATTGCTTTTTTTGCAGGGAAAAAATGTTCTTTCTGTTGTATTTTGTGAAGAATCGGTGACATCTGGTGATCACTCATAATGAGCCCTCTCAAGCCTGCCGACAAAAATAAACCTTTTAGTAACAAAGATCTGTCTTGTGGTGCATCTCGAAGAGTGACTGCAATTAGCACATAATCCCGTGCTCTGCTCGGGGAATAGTTTAAAACCTGTGTCAGAGCAAATACTCTGTTTTCAGCATATTACAAAATGAAAAAGGTTGTTCCCTGGCTCTTAGGTCTAATTGAATCAAGGCCTATCCAAATGAAAAGGGCAGCGGCGATGCTCTGGTCCCTGCGAGACGGGCACACGGAGCTCCTGTTAATGTCAGAGGGGGAATTGTTTGCAGGATCAATAAGGAACCTGTCTGCAGTTAAATGCATTTATATTTGTGGGCAGTGCGTGCAGGCTGGTTTACTTGAGTTTTGTCATTTGTCTTTGGAGCATAATAACCACAAAGTGAAGGAGTTAGCTGGCGTGGAGTGCTGCATGAGAATCATAGAACAGTTTGGGTTGTAAGGGACCTTAAAGCCCATCCAGTTCCAACCCCCTGCCACGATCAAGGACACCTTCCACTAGACCGAGTTGCTCCAAGCCCCTGTGTCCAACCTGGCCTTGAACACTGCCAGGGATGGGGCAGCCACAGCTTCTCTGGGCACCCTGTGCCAGCGCCTCAGCACCCTCACAGGGAAGCACTTCTGCCTAATACCTAATTGAATTCATGTATATGTCATAAATTTGGTAATATTTTTATTTTTTAAATAGTAACCTTGCTTATAAAAAGCTATCTTTTTATTTAAACAAACTTCGAATAGAATTACTGTCCACGGGTTAATTAAACTACTTTATTGAAAATGCAGACTGTGCTCTGAATGACTCCTTGTCTCTAGCTGTGCTCTGCTTTAGAGCTGTCTTACACTTTAAACAAACAGGAATTAGCATTCGGAAGACTTGAGGGGAAAATACCCCTCAAGTCAATACCAGCTGTTTTGTGCAAAGGTGGCTTTATTGAAGAGATTTGGGCACTTCAACTCATTGAATGCGAGTGCTAGAATTGGGTAAAAATAGGGGCATATGGTGGGTCTTTCAAGAAATGCAGATTTAACTCAACTTTGCCTGTGGTATGTTTCTGGTTGTGGGGGATGGCAGCTTTTTGGGTGCTTTGTATGGTGCCAACCTGAGGCTGCCTTCCCTGAAGGTGAAGCTCTGAAAAAAGCCTTGGTTTGGATTTATCTTTAGGCAAGATCTCTCTAGATTATCTGAATTGTGCAATCCTAAAGCCTGCCTTTGGTATCCTTGGAGATGCCATGGGCTCTTGTGAATAAAACAGATCTGAAGCACGGGAACTAGTGGCCACGGTAGTATTTCTTTGATCAAGTAAGTTCTGCTCTTGCTGTTTGGTTTTGTCTTTGCATTTTGAAAATAGCATCTTTCAATTCAAACTAAGAGCAGTGATTTTTCTTTTCCATCTGTGTGACTTCCTCTTTCCAATCCTATGAATAGCTAATCAATGGAAGAGGCTTGGTATTAGCCCTGGTCGACCTTCTGTTGTTTTCTGGTGCCACAAATAGATGAAGCTATTGATGATATCTCTGAATTAAGTGAAAAACAAAGCAATAGCTGCTCCTTGCAGACACAGGGTAATGCACACGCTGATACAGAAAGCAGTCAGCATATCCTTGTGGCCTTTTTATCTCACTGGTTTGCCAGGGGAGATACCAGTGCAAGCAACGACTTGGAAGCACTAGTCCTTCAGTAATTCCTGGTCTGTGCACTTAGGTGGGACTCAGTGGTGTGACCTTGTGGGGGGGAGTTTGCTGATGGCCGTAGGTTAGTCCTCAATGCCTTACTATTATTGTGGACCATTTAAAGCTGTTTTACAATTACTGGACACCAATATGTTGTGCTCTCTGCTAGTTAACCTCTGTAATGTGTTTGAGTTTTCTGACTAATTTCAACCAAATTTAACAACAAAGGTACAGACCCAGACCACAGGCTTGAGGACCTGTTGTGGTTGTACATGGGAAGTCAAGACTGAAGCTGAACTTGGCAAGAGACACTGGAGAATTTACATGAGAGGGAGCATTATGTGTGAAAATAATTGGAAATGAGCTCAGTAAGTCCCAGTGTTTTGGAAACAACATCTTACCTGTGTAATTGCATAGGAGGAGCCACCCCACTTGGGTGGAAGAGGGATGGAGGGGCTCTGCTCCTTTTGGAAGGCCGCAGGGAAGGATGGCATTTGGGGCATGCTGTCCCCAGGTCTAGTTTCTGCTGTAGCTGCTGCTGCACAGCCGCTTGGCTGGGTTAGGTTTGGTTTTCCAGCCCTGCAGACAACAAGGAGTGATGGATGTTGGGGCAGGAGAAGATTGAAGGATGGACGGAGGCCAAGTCCAGACCATTCTGCTGCTGACCTATGGATGTTTTGCTGCTTATTCCCTCTCAGCTCTGTGTAATTTTAGTTTTGGATGTGATGGGCACATCCTGTAGAGGAGATTTGGCACGTTGGCAGCAACAGCTGAAAAAGTATGAGTGGGTTTTTGGTTTTTTTTAAACATAGGACTGTGTCCTTTTTTATTATTATATTTCATGTCTTTTCGAAGAAATCAGTGCCTGAACCAGGCGCCTCCGTCCCCTGCAGCACCCCCAGCGTGGGTCCCCGCCTCCCATTTGGTGGTTAAATTGTATTATTTCCTGCTTTATCTTTGAAAGCAAAACCACATTATCATCTTGGGAGCGTATTTGCAGAATATAACCATTTCCATTCTTCTGCAGAATATGATGCAGCAAACCTTAATCAGAGATCTGTACAGCTTGGATTTATGGTGTCTCTCAGTCCTTAAGATTTTCCAGTTAATTAAGGCTTATAGAGAATGTCTTTCAGCATCACACCTTTCTCCTGAACCACCAGGATGAGTGGTGGTTTTGCCATCCCAAAAAGTCACATCTAGATCACTTCCTACCTCTGCTCTCTGGGAAAATCCTGGTGATTTGAAGGTAGCCCAAGTCTGAAGCTGGAGGAAGCAGTGGCCGTGAACGCAGGCATGATTGTGGTGGTGGATCCTGGTGCCATGTCATGGTATGGATCGCATCCTCCTCAGCACATGAGCCTGTTAGGAGGGTGGTGGAGGAGACTTCAGTATTATGGAGCAATATACATACATTCCTACTTCCTTCAGCATCAGAGATGGGAATGGTAGTGCTGCCAGGCATCACACACTGAGCCTTTGTGCTGCCCTCAGTATCAAATAAGCAGCTGTTTCACATGTGAAGCTTGAGGACTGTGCAAATAGAGCAGAGCCTGTGATAACAAGCACAGCTCACGAACTGCATGCACTTGGTGGATTCTATAGACTAGTGTATTTGCTGTGTCTGAATAATTGCACTAAAGAGCAATCGATAAGCTATAGATTTTACAGAGATACATGTAATGTTTCCTGTCTGGTCCAAGTAGCCATTAGCCATACCTGGGTGGATGTTCAGGTATTGTACCTCTTACAGGTACAATTGCTGTCTTGCAGGCTGGGTAGCTATTCACTGACGTACTTGCCTTTAGTTTTAATTTAGTCCTCATTTTGTGTCTGTTATCTCCACAAAGTTATTTAGGAGTTATGATCCCAGGTAAGAATATATAGACAGTAAGCATGGTATTAATAGGGCTATTTCTCATTATTTCTATCTGACTTAATGTGCTTGTGTTATAATTTCAAGATACTGATTTGAATTTGATACTGCTTAGGAAACAAAAACATGTCCAAATTAGCTCCAGATGTGATTCATTTCATTTTGTGCCTTTCAAGATGTTTTTAACATCTGATATATGAGTGTGGTGGGAGACTGCCAGAAGAGATGCTTTTTGAGTCAAGGAAGCAAAAACTCTTCATCTGACACAAGATAGGATTTTTTATGGATGTTTGTAAAGAACGCCTAATTACGTATTTTAATGAAAAGAAACTTCTTTCAGCTCTGCATTAAAATAATGAGTGTCAAATGTAAACAGTTCTTCTGCCAAGATACAGTCATTGCCAGGTATTGCAAACACTTGGGTTATGAGGGCTTTAAGGCTGGAAGTGGGACGATGTGACCAGCTCTCCATAGCATGAATACATGCTGTGGATGAGATAAAAAGAGATGGATCACTGCTGAAGAAGACAATGTATAGATTGCAAAGGAAAAGAAAGTAATTGAGCAAATAAGTCCAAAAATGCATGCTGGGGTTGTTTTGAAAGCTGTTGGCTCTGACTCCTTAGATGCCTTTTTTGCTGTAGAAAATACTAATATTGCCTTTGTGGCCTGACATACTGCATTAAGAGAAGAGAAATTCATAAACTCACAATACAGTTCCATCTCTAGAGTTTTTACTTTTTAATTTAGAATGTATTTTTCTGAGAGCTTCAACTTTCACATGCAGGGACTGTTCACTGCATAAGCAGATATATGGCCGAAGCTTCACCTCTATTAGGGACACAGCAGCCAGCTAATACACTTTAGGGCACAATTTTTGGCAATAAGGCAAGCAGCTCCTCTATGTCCTGCTGTCTCAGACCCACTGGGAGTCTGGCCTGCACAATTGCTGCACCGTATCCTTGTGTGTATAATCATGGGCATAGATGTATATAATGGTATTAACATGATACATATGCCCCGCTGAGCTGGCTAAATTTGGGGCAATATGCTGCCACCAAGCTCAGGAGAGTTTAGATTAAAGAATTCCTGAGATTGTAAGTCATGGTACTCCCCAAACCCACTTCTGGCCTTGGCAGGCAGGAGGAATTAAGTAACTTAATGTCTTCATAGTCTGAAGCACAATAAGTGTTTGAGTACCTTTTAATTAAGCTCCATGTTTAAACTTGTAAGGAGTAAAAATGATCCTACCCATACAGACCAGTCCAGGTTCCATCCAATAGATGCAGTTGATCGTTTCATTCTCATAAGTTTAATACTCACCAAAACCTTCAGCTGAAGTCTAATAAAGGCACTTCTCATGGTGTTTTCCAATCCATGTAGTTAGAGGTGAGTTGGGAGGATTGTGCATGCAGAGGAGGATGTGCTGTTAATATCTGCTCTTGGGGGAAGAGCAACTTTCCTACAGGCACAGGCAGCGGGGCTTATGAGTGGTGGTGGTATTCATGGCTGTAATTGGGTAATTAAGAAGAGATTTTAGCAGCAGCTTGTGAAAAGTACCATTAAAAAGGTGGCCTCAACTCCTCTTCCCCTGTTCCCTCCCAAAATTAGGAATTTGAGATCTTGAGATCTTTTCAAGCTCACAGTCTATTAGAAAAGCTGAGGTGCAGATAAACTGTTGACCTTGAAGCTGAGAGATTAGTTTCATTAATAACGTCTGCTGATATTGTTAACAAAACCATGAAAAGAGGAGTAGCGGCAGGAAGTTTGCCTTGATGTTGTGGGCTGCGTCCATTTTCTGTTTCCTAGAGCAATCTCTAAAAGGTTTGCCACTGTCTTACAGCGGCACCATCATGGTGGAATGATGGAGGATGCTGCTGGTGGCATCCTTCCTTAGAAATGGTCCTGATCTGTCAACCTTCTTATCTGCACAGCTTCCGCAATTGTAATTTGTCAGCATTTCACTCCTCAAAGGAAATACTGTAGGTGCAGACTTCCCTTTTATGACTTCAAGATATCTGCAGGTACTTCTGCCAGGTGTTGTTTTAAATGTGGCATTGTCACAGTCTTGAACTATCTGTGGTTTATCTCAGGTTCTTCTCTGGTCTGCATTGCATCCCTCACTCACAGTGTAACAGCTAATTGAGCATGTGGGAGGAGGTGAAGCACCAGGGAATATGGCATTAGCCAAATGTGTATTAACATTTTTCTTTCTTCACTTCCCTCACATCACAAATATGTACCTGTGGAAAACTGCTTTTGGAGCATCCCCCTTTCTCAGATAAAGCTTTTCTAAATGTCTTATGAGGAGTTAATAAATTAGAACTGGGAAGAGAAATTTATTTCAGTGTCTTTCTGACTTCTAATAATGTTTGGGGTTTTTTTAAGTTCAGTCTTAGCATTCTTAAAATGTCTTTTAACTTGAAAGACTGTGGAGATCTACCTGACATGAGAATTTAATTCTTTTTTTAAGACTTAATGAATAGAAGCAAAGGAACTGTTTTGACATTTGAATATCTCTAAGGAAGCAGTTACACCATAATATGCTGATAAAAGATCCTGATAAAGTGTTGCAGAGAAAGGCTGTCCAGTAGCAGGTGAGGCTGTGCCAGAGTGAGTGTGTGATTTGGAAACCTCTGGGGTTGGTTTCAAATGCTCAAGGTTTCAGGCACTCATGTTTTGGTAGAATGGCTTCCTCCAGCCTGAATGTATGGAGGGAACAGGAAAAGAGCCTGTTGGGAATGAATGACCTGGAAGGCAAAGGCGCTAAAGGTTTTAAAACACATGGGCAGAAGGTGACCTAAGGAGTGGCACAGCCAGAGAAAGTCCTGGTTCTTGGTGTGTTGTAGGAAATGGTGATCAGAATCTAAGGAGCATCATGAAAATGTTGCTCTGCTGAAGATTACTGGTTTACTCAGGGCCTTGGCATGTGTTGTGTTTTCCATGTGGATACAGGAGGCAGGAAATGGTGGACACAGTGATTTGCAAAGAAACAACCATGTGGCGTTGCGTTTCCATAATTTCTATATACGTCTGTGCAATATAGACATCTCAGATGGCACAGGCTGAGTTCCTGCTGACCTTCTGCACCCCTTAACAGATCCACATGTGCAATCTTTCTAGATTTCTTTACTTAAAATGTGCACAGGTTTACATTGCTGATACAAATCTGCTCCTGAATACCACCATCACACTCTGTGTGTAGGTCACTCGCAGTATCTCTGAAATAGGAATTAGGCCAGCGGGCTGTTGGCTGGCATCTTCAGCACGACAGGATGATACCTTATGTTAGATAGCAATATAATTTTTTCACAGCTCAAAATAAATTTCTCTGACAGCCGTAGAGATACTTTCTGCTTGACTGGCTGCGACTAAAACAGTTTGTGGTGTTACAAATCTTAGCATGTGAAGCATAACATTTTAGACTATTAGTTTTAAAAGTTTTCAGATGCTTGGCTGCTAAAAAAGCCCCAACCAAACACACACCAAAAAACCCCAAAACTGAACTCAAGAGGTTACTTCACTTGCTTGGATAAGCTTGAGCTGGGATCTGGCCACAGTGACTGGCCACTGCTTATCAGAATGCATCAGCCAACAGAGGGAATGGTTAATTTATTCCTATTCTGTTGATGTGGATGCAGCCAAAGCTATCAAATGATGGTCTGAATCTTCTGCTATTTTTTCTTAGAGAGGTCATTCCAGCCTAGGCAGAAGAAATAACCAAAATTGTATCTTACATGGGTGGGAAATTAAACACAGAAAATGCACTGATTTATTTATATGACTGCAGGGAAAAGATGCTGAAATAAATAAGCACAGGTCTTGATTCCAGTGTGCTTTTCTGTGCTGCCAATGAAGGCTACGTCCTGCAATCTCACTGATACTCCACCATCATAAACTTGGGGTGAGCAGAGTGCAAAGGCAGTCCACGGGATAAAAATGTAATCACCCTGTAATTGCAGTATTAATATGTTACCATTGATAATGCTTTAAAATCAAAGCGATAAAGACATGGCAGGCTTTTGGTGCTTTTTTAATGTGCCTAGCTGTGGGTTTGAGATGCATAGAAGATGGGCAGGGCTGTGGTGCACCAGTTTTCATCATCTGTTATGTGGTTTGGCTAAATTTTTAATTAAAGCTTGAACACTGAATCATGTTTTCACTTTTCATCACATTTCAAATGGTTAAACAGAAGCCTAGAGTGCTACATCTTAGTTTGTACATCACAAAACCGCATGGCGTGTGAGAAATACTTGACATGACTGAGGGCCTGACCCTACTTTTGATAAATGGCATTAAATTCCTTGACTTACCTTCCAGAGCAGGAACCTTCACTGGTTTTCTATAGCTGGTGTGTTTTATGTAGTGCTAAAGACAAGGAGAAAAGCATTTATGCAAGACCATGTTTAAACCGATTTGACTCTCTCATTAATGTAGAATCTTTGTACACTTGCAAGGGTCTTTAGCAAGATACAGAGATGATTAGAAAAGGTTTTCACCAGGGAAACAGGCGTGTTATCAACAAGTCTTATTAGCTACAGAACCTGCCGCGTTGGAAGGACTTCTTACATAAAACTTAATTACATTGCTTCTTCAAAGCACTCAGTATCCAGATTTTGGCTCTTGTAATGCCAGCACAAGCACTGTGCGATGCCCAGCCTGGTGAATTACTCGTGCCTTGTGCTGCAGGTTAAGCTACGTCTGTCTCCTGACAAAGAAAATCACTTTGGGCACCCAGTGGCTGGGAATGCAAAGCAGGAGCATTGCTTCTTCCTTCAGAGCCCTCCACAAATAGAATTTATGTCAATAAAACTATGTTAAACCAGACTTACTGTTATCAAGCAGCCTCTCTGAGCAAAGAGGAGCTAAACCCGCACAGCGTTTTAACATCCTTCTCTACTGCAATATTGAATTTTAAGCTCCAGCTATAATAAACGTCAGTGTTTGATCCTCTTCAGTGGTTTGAGTTTCATTTGTGTCCTGTGCTGTTTGGACACAGCTAGGTGGGATTTTGATGATCTCTGTGGGAATGAAGGCTGGCTGTAAATCACGAATAAGCCCAAGCCTTTGCGACACTTTATGGTTAATGTGAGCATAAGGGCATGGAGTCGTGTCAGTTCATCAGGCAGCAGAGCCCTGGGAGCCAAGAGATACAGCACTTGTGTCTGTCACTTGTGTTATATTTAATGCACTTGACATAAATACTGAGTGTTATGAATATGGAGCAGAGAATGAAATTATAAGATTTCCTGGTATATGAAACACATTCACCACTATACTTGGGGGTCTCTGGAGTAGAGCAGGAAGGTGCTAAGATGGTAAATATGTGTGTAGAAAGCTATCCTGTAAATCATAGAATCCCAGACTGGTTTGAGTTGGAAGGGACCTTAACGCTCATCCAGTTCCAACCCACTGCTATGGGCAGAGACACCTTCCACTGCACCGCGTTACTCCAAGCCCTGTCCAACCTGCCTTCATGGCTTAAACTCTTTTCTACTGGAAGAGTCAAGTGATGTGCTTTCCTTTTCTTCCTTCTTTCTCGCCCCACAACACTCTCTGACACAGGGGTGGCTGTCAGGATGCAGCAGGGTCCTGAGGGCAATGCTCTGTGCTGCCTCCGTCCTCTTCAGCATGGCCATAATTTGGGGGTTTCTGTGGCTGAGGCAGAACCAGGCAGTGTGTGGGTTTGCCATGGGAGAGGCAATCTTCATCCAAAGGACATATGGGAATTTGGGGAGCCCTTTTCTTCAGGAGGGTTCTCCATGGAGCCTGTTAAGCAAAGCACAAGCTGGAGCTTTGCAGGGTGGGGACACAAGTGCTGGCATGACCGTGCTGTGCCTCAGGGCCCTTGCTCCCTGTGTCCCAGCTTTTAAATTGTGCTAATTCCCTCTAGACAAAGGCTCAGTGTAGAGCGCTCACAGATCAAAACACAGTGATCTGTCATTTGTACTTCACCCTGGAATATGTCACTCTCGGTACTGAAAATCTTCAGGAAAAACATGTTTTCACCCCTTTATTTCTGCAGTAAGAAGCTTTCCCCTGTACTTTAGTGACATATATAATGAAAAATCCCACTGCTGATGGTTCAGTGTGGGGATATTGTTATCTTGACAGGCCTCCAGCAGATCTACTCCAGAATGGTTACCCTGAACTGCAGAAAGGTTATTTGTGTTGTCAGCAGCAAAGCACCTCCAGTGCTTAGATGACTGTCCCATTCATCATCCACCATTATAGCACTTAAGAGAAAAGAAAAATCCCACAGAGAAATAGGAGGGGAATTCACCCCCAGAATACAGCCTGTTGCATTGGTGAGCTTTTATTTATTCAACCTGTTTCTTGATCTGCTACATTTGCTCCTCATGATGTGGATTTAGAGTAGAAATACAAATGTGATTGTTCCTGTTATCTGGGCTCCGTTGGAGTGGCATGGGTTTGGATTGTAAATGGGAGGTTAGAGAGGATGTGTTTGTGTTTTTCTGAGTTGGAACCCTGAGAGCTGTAATGCTGCAGCTACCTCAGTACGGGCAGGTCAAGGTGTACTTGAAGGTGTAGCTGGATTGAATACTGTGGTCAGTTGGCTGAGTTGGTGCTGTAGGAACCAGTCTGCACTGTTTGTCATGTGGAAAGGCTGGGATTTAACACTTTACACAGAGGGGACATTCTGCCATTGTGGCAGATTTTGTCCGTTCGTTATGGGAGGCCCTGTGATTTCTGGGGTGCCTATATTGTGCAGAATGATTAAAACAACACAAATCCAACACTTATTTTGTGAACTTTTAGAGCTACTACAGCGAATAGTTTTGACCTCATCAAATTTTGGAGAAGTGAACCCTCACGCATACATGTGCACATTGTAAATGTTTCTCTTTAATCTGTTGTCGCTGGACCAATTTAAGAGTTTCTTGTGTGAGGTTTCTTAGTCCTTTTTAAATGAGAAGTACTTTCTCCCTCCTTGTGCCTGTTCTCCTCTTTAGAAGTTAATATTTTCTAATTGCAGTAATGCCCTTTAGGGTGTATGTTACGATCTGCTAATGAGATGCCTGAGAGGTCTCCTAATGACATCTGAACAACAGTCACAGCACATCGTTATCAGACCATTACACACATACTTAACAATAATAAATACTCCTGCTTACTGTAATCATATTGTCCTTCAGTGCTTAGCAAGACGATCCGTGAGACTTGAGAGTTCAACTGTAAGATGGGGAAGTGCTTAAAATCAGCAGTTGTTTTGCAGTGGGTTTCTCTGAATGCCTTTGGTTATGAGGATGTGGAAGGACACACAGTCTGGGGGGAATTATGGTGTTTTTCTATTGCATTTGGATGGAAAATGTCACGGGAACTAGTTGCCAGCATGTACACGTATCCTCTGCTCTCCCTTTCTGCAGGGGCAGTTGTACACATCACACGCCTTCTGAGTGGGGGTGTTCTGGGAGAAACAGGGTGACCATGGGCAATGGCTGGCTCAGAACTGCTTAAAAGCTTACTGTAATAGAGGATGAAGCCATCCCAGGGCAGATCCTGTGGTCTTGTGATAAAGCAAGAGCAACTCCAAGAAGACAGCAGGGAAAACCTGTATACACAAATACCCCAAAAAGAAATTTAGTGTTCTTGACTCCATCCATCACCAAGGATGGCATGCAGTAGCCTTTATCATACACGTTGCCAGCCCCTTTTCCCATGCATTCTTCATGGTGCAGATAAGAAGCCAGACAGTAAGAAAGCAAAGTGCCAGGGAGCCAGATTCGTGGGGTGGCTAATATGGAGAGATGGTGAATTGCTCCTTCTTTCAGGAGAATCCAATGAATTGTTTGGAAAGGTAAGAGTTTCTGAGCACAACAGGATCAGCAAAATTTACATTAATGCCAGAGGGCTTTAACGGTTATTAAAGCTTCCAAATAATATATTTGCTATCTAGAAGTATTTGATAGATGTGCCAGTCAGCCATAAAAAAGTGAGCATTGGTTACTTCCCAGAGGAATCCAGACAATTTTGCTTTCTCTAATAGGAATTACATAGAGGATTGTAAAATGTCAAACAACAGATTGCACAGCATCATCAACTGAAACAGGTATAAGGAGCAAACATACTGTTTATCTAAAAAAAGCCTGTTTGGTTTGGTTAATTTAAATTACAGGTTATCTGGGTTAATGTTGCAATGAGATTTTTCCATATAGAAGTGAGGTTTGTGAGTTGGCTACAGTGGAAATGTGGCCAAGGCTTTCTGGTCACTCAGACTGATGGACCGGGACTCTTCCTCATGTAACTACTGAAGCAAAGAGCGAGCTCAGCTAATCCCTGCTGTACGAACATTAACTCTTCAGTTCATGATGACAAATGGATGTGTCTCAGGCATCTTCAGGTGCTTCAAATGGCCAGAAGGAGTTATTTTTCTTTTTGTCCTGCAAATTGCTTATGAAGATTTGGCTTCAACATTAATAAAGCAGCATTCCCCAGACATTAATAGTCTGCCAGGTCTATTCATTTCAGAATAGCAATCTCAGGTGCAAAAATGAAAACTAAAGCACAGTTTACAGGAGATGTATTCCAAAAGATACTATTGGCTTTAAAAGAAGTCTTCCTGGTTTTACCTGTTGATGTGTTTGATTTGTTCAAGGAAGTATTTAAGGCTAGGTTGGGTGGGCTTGGAGCAACCTGGCCTAGTGAAAGCTGTCCCTGCCCATGGCAGGGGCTTGGAATTGGGTGAGCTTTAAGGTCCTTTCAACCTAAACCAGTCTGTGATTCTATGAATAAATTAATCATTAGACATAGCCAGTTTTCTGTTTATCAATCATGCATAATTCACTGATGATTTCTATTACTATGTTTGCATCCACTGAGTAGTTTAAAGGAGCAGTGTAGGGGTTACTTAGGACTTGTTTGCCTTGACTGCATGGTGTTCCTTCTTTGTCTGCTTTGATGTTCACAGCATTGTTTCTTCTCTCTGGTTTGACAAATGTTTTAAGGTTTTTAACACAAAAATAATAGCTGATACTCAGCAGGCGGCGAATAATGAAATCAGCAGTAGCAACAGCCTTGTTTGCTTATGGTGTCACATAGGAAACCTTCCCAGCCCAAACACTGCTGTTAGTTGCACCTTCTTTATGCCAAATAGCATTTGGGAACGCTGTCTGAGTGCTTCTTTGAGAGAGATGTCCTGGTGGGATGAAAGCAATTGTCCACCATAATCTTCTAGAAATCCCTGGCTTGGTAATGGGCTTGGGCTCTCTGTGGGTAGTGGAGCATCACGTTGTAGTACCATGAAGGGTCTGAGTCAGCTCAGGTGGCGGGCATTGATTTGTGGTGGAGCCCCCTGTTGCTGACTAGAACCTGGCCACGGTCATTTTGTTGTCCAAAGTGGGATACAATTCCCAGAAAAGAGGATAAAAGACAGCCATTTAGAATGGAAGCTGCTTTAGTGAGAGCCACTGTATCCCACAGCTCATCAGAGAGGATGGGTAAGACATGAGCTGAGCCCAACGTCGCTGCAAACATCCAACATCAGGAAGATAACATGGGATATGAGACTTACGGTTTGATGTACCAGATAAATACATGACAAAATTCAGTAGGTGGAAATTGAAGCTCAACAAATTGAAAATAAAATATTTTTACCCACTGAGACTAAGTAATCATTTGAAAAAAATTGCTCTTAGTGCTTAAATCAGGGCTGGAAACCTTCCTAGGAAGCGTGCTATACAGCAAGCAAATTACGGAGCTGCTGCAGGGAAAATCTCCTTGAATTTGGTGCTTGTGTAATGGAGGTGGTCAGGGCGTGCACATGGTCCCTTCTGGCTTTGAAAGAATCTATAAATCTGTGGCACACTGCTGAGGTGGTGATGGGCACTTGATAAATTACATTTATTGCGTGCTTTCCCACCTGCATGCTTCCTCCTTCCCTGGCATCTCCTGCCAGTACCACTGCCTGCTCCCTCTTAGGAAGGGTACAAATCTAGAACTTGCTTTTGGCTTTGGTGTAAACCAAGTTGTAATTCTTGGGCTTCCCAAGAAAGGCTTCAAATCCATCCATCTCTTTTCCTGTGCATTTGGGGCCATGGTGTGTGATTCATTTAGGTTTATGCGGTTTGGAAGGTAATTGTTTAAGGTAGGAATAGGGGTTTTGTTTATAGACTGGGCGATTTATATTCTGATGCTATAAGTTTCTAATATATTTTAAAAGCTCTTAGAGTAATAGATGGCTGCTTTTTCTTGTAATAAAATGAAGTATTGGAATAAATACACACCGAGGCAAGTTTTAGCTCTTCCAGGTTGTAAATGTCTATTGTTTAATATTGTCTGCTTCATAGTATATATTCCATTCCATTTCTGCGATATATTTGGTCAGCTTCCCATTGCTGCTAAATTATATATGGCTATCTGATAAATGTACATCTTATTAACTGAAACATATCCCTAAGATAAGTTAGTTTGGGCTTTTATTGTTAATTGAATCTTTTCAGCAGTAGCAGCTGAAGGATGGGAAATGTTCAGGGATTTGCATGATGTTAAACATCTGCTCCACTTAGTGGGAACTTTACCAGAGTTGCACTTAACCTGCAAATTCCAATCAGGACTAAAACAGGTGCCTTGAGGGGTTTAGCTGTGTGTAAAGGAGGTGGGCAGGTAGCACTGTGATGGCAGCATTATGCGATTATCCAGCTTTGCCTAAATGCTGTATCTGTGGTGCGTGGCTTCCTCTGTGCGCAGTGATAGTGAAGATCATGGTCTTTGGTGGTGCTTGGAAGCAGCAGGATGCTCCTTGAGTTATTATCAGACATTATAGAAACATTGCTGTGTGGTTACCTGCAGTGTAATTGCTGCAAAGCGCTGCCTGGTATTTTATAGGAGGCTTTCTCTGAGTGATCAAAAGTCAAATGATCGACACAATGATTTCTTGTAGAATAAGATTTGGGTTAATTTTTCTTCAGTCTAAATTGGTTTGCTCAGACTTAGTACTTGCAGCATATAAAAGTTGGAGCAGGAGAAGGAAGGTTCAAAACTCACAGGTATCTTTAAATTGCAAGAAATCTCTGAATTTCACAGAGCTTTCTCGATGTTCTCTCTCACTGCAGCGAGCTGCTACGCTTGCTCAGAGGAGACTGCTCATGAACTTGTTGAGAAAAGCAGGGTTTTATCTTCTTCTTTCCAACCACACAGGAAAAGGAATGTCCATCCAATCTCTGCATGAATGTGCAAAACAGAGCAATTAAAGGAAGAAGAAGATAGATAGAAAGAGACAGATAGAAAATTTGCATGGAGGAATGGGGATTTGCAATGAGACCCCTGAAGAGCTGAAGTCATCTTTAATTTTCCTGTCCCTGTCTAAACCTGCTCTGTCAAGTCAAACAGGCCACGGATTATTGGTGTAAAGAGTTCACATAATCATCTCACCGAGATTCAGCAGTCTGATGTTTTGGGACCACGTTTCTGCAGTTTAGGCATGCTGGTGCTTTCATTTTGTATGCATGAAAACGCGCTGTTGCTGATAGGCAATTTAGCCATAAATGGCACAAGAATTAAGGAGCCACACTCATAAATAAATTTGTATCCTTTAACATTTTAGTTTAGTCATTGTCTGATGCTTTGAACAATGCCAGGTAAAGGCTGAGTGAAGCATGTGGAAGGATAGGCTATTTGAAACCAAAAACTTTCTGAAATCCCTTGAATTTTGTCTAGAAATGTTATTTTCAGTAGCCACATTCTTTTTGCCCCATGGATACAGGTGAGAAAACAAAGCTTAATGCTCCCATCTCCTGCACTGAATTTCTTCCTGAAGCTACAAAACTGCCATAGGAACAGCTGAAAATAACCAGCACGGTCTAAGAGCAGCTGTCAAATAAAATGACACCCCCTTTGCCGCCTGCCTTAGAAATGACACTCTTCAGCCTGCTCCAAACAGCTCTTAATTGCCACATTTGGTGGTGGGGAAGGGTTGCTTTGAAAATTAGTGCCACTGGAGTTCACCTTTGGTGGTGATTTATTTGTACTGGGTTATTATTATGTTCCCCTGTGGTGGCAGTGAGCAGGAGCGCGGTCCTGCTGTCATGGGAGGATTTCTGGTAGGGGATGCTGGGGGATCGAGGTGGGATGCCCGGTTGTGATGTCCTAACTCACCTGCAGTGATATCATATGGAGTCTAATCCTGGGATGGTTGGGATTAGCAGCACCACTGCAGATTTTCCAGGGCTGGAGCCCTGGGTTGTACTGGGAACCTCCTCCAGAGTTTTTGGAGGGTCACAAGAAGCTTTGTATGTCCATATATACCTTCTTGTGTGGATAATCATACTCTTATCCTTAGCCTGGATACTAATGATGACACAGCTTTTGTCATAGATCTTATGAAAAGCTGCAGATGCCACCTGCCCTTCATGCAGCCCCTGTAGTACTGAAAAATAGCTCTGCAACCAGTGGGGCTTAAATCCTCTAAAGACTTCTGTACATGTTTAGGTTCACAGCTACTGTCAGGTTAGCTGAACACCAGGGACATTGGGATTGGTGCTCTATGGGTGTTATCGGATCACTGGTATTTAAAGTACTGACATCTCTAGCACTCATTGCATTGTGAGGTGCCTTGCACAACAATATTTTACAGGGAGATTAGTCTACCCATCAAAGCAAGCTCTGCACTTCCTCACTTTATTTTTACTTTGTTAACTGCATTTCTCTGAAGGAGACTTTAATCCTCAGACTTGCTGTTTCTCCATTATCTGCTTTGATTCAGAAGTGGGTTGAAGATTGCTCCGGGATCCTGCTGTAAAACCCTGCTACAATTCACAGAAACAGGAGTAAAATTCGTAAAGAGGGCAATTATTGAGGGAACTGGATTAATGATCTGTCATCGCAATTTAGCCACATCCGCCACTGACCTTTCACAGAGAGGATGCTCTTGATAAATGTAGTTCATTACTGAGTTCTGACATGAAAACAGAATGGCACTCTGTGTTTCTTGGCAGGCTGATCAATATTTTATCTGCCAAAGCATGCAGAAGTGCTAAACAGGATGAATTACGTAGCCGCTGCAAAACGGAGCAAGAAACAGCATTGCTTGGAGTGAACGGAGTGTGCAAATGTGACAGTTATTGGCCACACTTTAGTAATCGGACCTTAATATGCTGGATTTTTCTTTTATTTTCCTTCTGTCTTATTGTTTTTCTTTGCCTGCCTGTCTGGCTTTTACATTCAAACAGTGCCAGGCTTCACTGGGTTTGAAACTGCTGGAAATGGATGAAAACGGCTTGTTTCTTCAGAGACCTCCCCCAGCACGGAGGGGTAGATCATGGGTTTCCCTGGCCGGGGGTGTTGCAGTGTGGTTCCTCATGTTCTGCTTCATTCTACATCACAGGAATGTGGCTGCTGCAGGAGCAGGGTTTGGGGTTGGAGAGACGCTGCTGGAGGATGGATTTAATGGTCCATTTCTACAATAAAAATTGCCAGAAATCCCTGTATTGAGCATGACAAGTGTATTGAAGTGTTATCCAAAGAGCATGGGAGGGAGTTGCACTGTATGTGAGGTTTGTTTGAAAGTCACTGGTGTTTTCTACTTAGGGCTGCAAAGTCAGATGCAGAGCTCGCAGGAGAGATACAGGCTGACCTCCAGCAGTGGGATGGCAACAAAAGCAGCTCTGCCCGGAGCATCCTATCACAGGACAAAACCCATGCAGCTTTTCATGGGGAAGGCTTGTGTTTGTTGTACAAAGCATTGCTGTCAAACTAGGTTTATGTTCAAAAGAGTAGAAGTGATAGTCTCTTGAAATGGTGAAGGCGGCCTTATATTTGTTTATTTATTTGTAGTTTCTAAGCTGGAATCCAGATATAGTGGTATTATGTTATTAAAGTTCCTGTGAAAAAAACCCCATCCTGTGTTAGATGATAAGTATTTTAGTTTTGATGTCTGGTGCCTCTGGTATGCCCTTAGGTCTCCTCTTCTCCTGGAGTCAGCAGAATAAATCATACTGGGATGCTGGTTAGAGATAGAGAAGTAAAATGTATACCTTTTTTCTAACCAGCCCTCATATACAGGAGTGAAGATGGATGATCAAGCAGAGTATTAGTTTAGGGCATGGAAGACAGAACAGCAGATTTAGCTCACCCCAGATCTGTGTCTGAGTTCCCCCAGCTCTGTGGTGGGGATGGTGCCCTGAGCCGATAGGTTTGGGAGTACAGACAGGAGATGAGGTGTTAGTAGTACAGCACAGGCACTGGAAACACACATGGTGGCATTTCTGGTGTTCACAAACAGGGAGGGAAGAAGTCCTGTGAAACCCATGTTTGAAGAGGTAGTCACCTCCCTATGTGCAGGCTGGGAGACCCACCTCCAAGCAAGCCACCTTGGGAAACTTGCCCGAGCTGGTTGCAATTGCAAACAGAATCCAAGCCCCCAGGAAGCTCCTAACAAGGAAACCGAGCTGAGACGCATCCATTAACCAGACATGCCAATGTGAGCAGTCTGAGGTGAGATAACCTGCTAATGATGAGCTTATGTTGCAGAGGAAGCTGCTGGGGGTACTTAGCAAAGCGGAGACGAGAGTGGGGATAAGTGAGAGGGCACACAGAGGCTTTTCTGTGATTCTTTTAGTTTAAAAGCCATGGTTGTAATACCTGGAAGAAAAGAACAAGAGGTGGCAATGCTGCCTGAAGAGACAGTATTTAGTAGATAAAGCTGGTATATCCTATGCACAATATAAGAAGATTACAAGTGTCATTGACAGCAGGAGAGGGGCTGGTGGGAAGGAGAGAAAATACAGAGCTATCCTTTGTGAGACCTATACAATCAGCTCTGAGGAAGGACTCTTACCAGTCTCTGTAGGGAAGATGGGTTAAAACATGAAATAATAATAATGAATAATGAATAATAATAATAATGAATAATAATAATAAAACATGAAATAATAATGCCTAGTAAAGGAGGGGAAGGATCTTTACTACAGAAGAGCCTAGCTCTTTGCTAGCCAATGCAATGTCCTTTGCATTGGCTTGCCCAATGATTCAAGTTGCTCCTTCCCTTCCTTGCTGGAGGAGCAGGCAGTGTCTTTTATAAAGTGCCTCCAGCATCTGCCTGGTTGCTGCAATGCCTTGTAGTTGTGTTTAAAACGGCATTAGGTCTGGGTTGCACAGCAAAACATCAGATCAAACATCCCAAGCATGAATGATTTTGGCCAGACTGATCTGGAGTGTTTTTTCCCCCTGTTTTTCCACTACAGTGAGATTGAATGTATAAGTTATATGTATATATTTATTGAAAGGTTGGACCAGGTGATGCTTGAGGTCCCTTCCAACCTGGTATTCTATGATTTCTATGCATATATATGTGTCACCACAACCCTCTGGTGTGTCGATGTCAGGGGAAGAAGCTCTGAGGTACGAGCTCTGCGGAGCCTGTCACAGTCACACTGTGCAGCAATGCTGAGGGACCCACTTCCAGCAGAGCGGCAGGGTCATTGTTCTCCAGAGGGAAGTGAAGGTAATGAGGTGTTGGAGCAGTTTTGACAGGGGCCAAGAGCACCTTCTGACCTTCCAGCTGCGCTGTGTGCTAACAACGTGTGGAGCCGGGCTTACTGTTTAAATAGGGACATAATTGTCTTACTGCTGGTTTTCTTTGCTGTGTACGCACTGGAACACACCTGCATCACCCTGCCACGCAGGATGGGGCTCTGCTGGGTCGATGGTCCCTGACCCTGGACACAGCAGTACTGTAGTGGGGGAAGAGTGGTTAGTGAGCTTATAGCAGGATTTGAGAATTGCAGCCAGAGGCTGTCACCATCTCTGTCCTTCCCTGTTTCCTTCATTTCATTCTTCATGCCTATCACATTTGCCTGGAGGCTGCAGCATGGCTTTGACCCTCTGAAATTCCCCAAATGGGCTGTCTTGCAGCCTCAGTGCGTGTGTACTTTTTCCAAGAAGAGCAGTTTTGTTTTCAGACTTTGTTTTCAGAAGATGGGAGAGTCAAAGAGGGTTGTAATGCCATGAAAGCAGATCAACATCTCCTGGCTCACACCATGTGACACGGTCGACAGCCTGGGTGCATCGCCAGTGGATGACCAGTCAGGTCCCATATGTGCAAGGATAGAGATGCAATGTTTGTACTGAAATAGTAGATTGAGATGAGCTCTGAGGCAGAAGCTCTTCCCTGTGAGGGCGCTGAGGCGCTGGCACAGGGTGCCCAGAGAAGCTGTGGCTGCCCCATCCCTGGCAGTGTTCAAGGCCAGGTTGGACACAGGGGCTTGGAGCAACTTGCTCTAGTGGAAGGTGTCCCTGCCCGTGGCAGGGGGTTGGAACTGGATGAGCTTTAAGGTCCCTTCCAACACAAACCACTCTGTGATTCTGTGACATTTGCTCTTTGCTTGTATTTTGCCATTGCATTAATATGCAATTCATTCTCGAAATTCTCTTTAAACATGCAGTTGTGCAGATAGACTGATAGTAGCTGAGTGGCTTTTGTTTTTTCCTGTAAAATGAGACTGATCCCATGTGGGACCAAGAGCTCTTTGGAGGTTGTTCAGAGGGAAGGAAAAATTTAGCAACTGCTTAATATCCCAGTGAGAAACTCTGAAAACAAGAAGGGTCTGAGTTCAGGGTGGAAAATGAGCCTTGTGTTGCAGTTATTGCTTGTGTAGCAGTAGGGCACTGACCTGACTGGTGAATGCATGTCCAGCCTCTGTGTCCTCTCTCACCCTCTCATGTCACGGTGTTTTTGAAGTTGTGAGCACACTATATGAAGGGTTGACAGTCGGTGGGTTTGCTATGAGAGATGTGCTTCCCTCCCGGAATCTTAATTGGGTTTTAGTTGGAGTGGGACCAGAAGATGAGAAATGGTGCAGCTCAGCAAGAAAAGCACAGGAACATTGTTGTCAGTGTGCCAGAGTCTTCTGTTGTTGTTCAGAGGAATAACGTTTGGAGCCTCTGGGGAACTGATGTACAAGGATGTTGCCCCTTACACTGAGGTGAGACCAGGCTCCCTTAGATTTAATCCAGCAGGATGAGTGATGGGACTTAAACAAAAAGTTGTTTTGAAACCACCATTAGAGCGAATAAGGGCATCTACGTTAGAGGAAAATACATTACAAGAAAAGGGCATCTGGGGGGACAGCTGGAGCATGAGGGTGCTCCAGGGTCCACTCCGAGGGAGAGTCAGCCAGGTTCCTGCTGTGGTCTACACTAAAGCAAACAGATTTGCAAAAAAAAGGACAGTTGCCATCCTTCATTCTGCCAAGCTCTGCCAGACAGCAGTTGAGCAGAAAAGGACCGTAACATCTTATACCACTTGGGGCATCAGGATGTGTTTTTTTCTGTAGGAGGATGCTCTTAAATCAGAGCAAGGTGCTCCCCAGGGAAGAGCTGGGGAAGATCTGGCTGCTGTGAGAGCAGCATGAGCTTTCGGGGTCATGAAGGTTGAATCTGATTCCTCCAGTCAAGTCCGTGCCGCTTCAGAGCAAGGGGCTCGAGGGCTTTTCTGTGATGATAACCTTTTTCCTTGGTCAGGGGCTGAGGAAAGCGTTTATGTCAGTCTGGAGTGGGGTGATGTGGGCAGGCACCAGTGACACCGCAGCCGCAGGAGCTCCTCACTGTCTTCCCTCCGGCCATCTGACCACCCTGGGCTGCCTTTAAGGATTCCCTCAGATCAGCCCCGTGTTTGGCACAGGGTAACTCTCAGGCGTACCATTTATTTCTATTCATGGCACTTCCTAAGCATCAGCTCTCCCAGGTTTATTTTTCATCTTAGGATCACAGCATAGACAAATTTATCTTTAGAAAAATGTAGAGCCAGTTTCATAGGGGTAGGGATTATGAAGCTGAGCATGGAAGCCTGTAACTGAAGCCCTGTAATCTGGAAGGTAACATGCTGGAGAGCATCCTTGACAGCAGGATTGAGAAAAACTGCCAGCTATTATAAAAGGTAACGACTTCAGGAGCTCCTCAAGTGCAGAGCTGAGTGGTGCTGTATATGCAGAAAACCTGTCTTTGGCTGTGCCTCATCTTTCCCTTTAGGAGCTCAGTCCTTTAAAAAGATGAAGGCTAATTTGATGTCCAGTAATGTGGTTTTATCTTTTAGGTGACACCTGTACAATGGCAGACTACAGCCGGCTCAAAAGCATCCTCCTGGACCTGCAGGCTCATCGGCAGAGCCCACCAAGCAGCCCAGCCAAGGACAGAGTATCCCAGAAGCGCTTTTTAGTTGAAGATCTGTTTAAGCACTTGGATGTGAACAGTGACGGACATCTCAGCAGCTCTGAACTGGCGCAGGTGGGTTTATTGTTCAATGACAATGGAATTATGAAGTGGATTGCATTTTTCATTCAGAGTGTGAATTGAATGTAACACAGCAGCACTCTGCTGAGAACAATCGTTTGTAACTGTCCAGGCTGGCAGCAGGTAAAGGAGGAAAATCTACTGCAGTGTGTGAGCTTCTCTCTGCATCTCTGGGGAGATGGTGGTGTCTCAAACGTTTGAAGATCCTCTGCAAACAACAAACACGGCAGCTTTCCAGCCCCATCCAGGCCTCTGAAAGTGGATACTAATCCTTGCTGCTAACCATCATCTTCTGAAGTATTTCCAGCTATTGGGGACAATTAATGTGGATTTTTTTAGGTGTGTGTAGGTAAGGCAGCAATCTCTTAATTCTTCCTTCTTGCCTTCTGGACCGTGAATTAGCATGTAGTAACATGACAACAAAGTTGGAATATTTTTTAACAGGTTTGTTTTCACCAAATCCCTAGGCAGATGCTAGAGATTGAGGTGATGAGCAGAACTGGATAACGATAGAAAAGGTGGGAGCTGGAAAGAAAACTGTTATTTCTAATTATGGTCATGCTGCGCTGTTGGAACTCATCTAATTGGTAAAGTGAACTGAACACACAGCCCAGGAACTTGAGCTGATTGCTATGGGTCCTGAACTTGCTCTTTGCACATGCAGAGCTGGGAAAACAGTCCTGTAAATATAAGAAAATGCATTATGCCAGATGTGGGAAGATCTTTTCCATGTTATTGAAAGCAAATGCCTTTTAAGAGCCAATACCTACCTGCGACCTGTGAGCTGCCCCTTCCCCCTGTGCTCTACAGGAGCATCTCATCTGCGCTCATGCTTCCCAGCAAACATGAAGCATGTTGTAGTTGCAGCGTGTAAATGCAAGCTGTGAGCAAGTTGAAGCAAAGACACAAACTCTCTCCTCCCTGAGCTCACTCTTGTGTGGGACACTTTGCTCTGCATTTTAATCCTCAGGCTGTTGACATGATGCACAATCCTTTCTGCACAATGCAAAGTGTCAGCAGAAATTCCTTTAGATCTCAGAGCTATGAATATATACAATAGTTCATCTAAATGCAATGATTTTTTTATAAAGACATGGTAGGTAGAAGAAAACACTTTTATCTGAATTCAAAGCCAGCTTTTGCATAGTGACACCTACGTGCCTGTTCTAGCCTCCAATTTTTTCCCCCTTTTTTACATGAAACTTATTCCGTCAGGATATTAAAACACAGCTCTCATGGAAATAAAGGTTTGGCATCCTGCAAGCTATTACTATTAGAAGAAACAGCAACCTGCATTTTAAAGAAGCAGGATTCAGTGCTTTAAGATCTGCTGCAAAGTTACTTTGGGTTCACTTGCAGATGTGCTGGGAGCCCAGGTCTCTCTCACAAGCGTAGACCTCAACTACTATCGTTTTAATTCTTCGCACTGTTATCAAAACCAGTAAATGTGCTTGCACATCTGGAGGCCACTTCAGTTTTATGGACCAGATTAAGTTCAGCCTCAGCTAGGAGCCCCCTCACCCAAAGATCCCCCCCAAAAGCTTGCCACCAGCACTACAGAGCTGACAGCATGATCACCTCTTTAAAGGCAAAATACTGCCGTTTAATGCAGAGTGCAGATAAGCTATGAATACTTTTAATCCCTCCCTGAATGGTGCTGATCTTGGGCCCCTGAGTGGAAGCGTGGCTGATGTCCTGACTGGGCTGAGGACACATTTTCAGAGCAGCTCCAGGGTCTCACAGCAGCAGTGGACACAGTTTATGTGTAGAGTGTTAGTTCTTGATTTTTCTTGTTAGCTCAAGCAACGAGATGATTTTCATGTGCGCTTACATGACCAGTTTATTCTCCCAATTTTCAAGGGATTTTTCCTTTTAGGTAATGAGGAATATTTAATTTTCCATGTTACAGTCTTGCCAGACCTTCTCTTGCATTGTTAGGCAGCTTTGTTACTGATTTCTGTTCGCTCTCTGCAACTTCAAAATTCCCCCAAAGGGGGGAATTTCATTGCCCCATGGGTAGAGGCAGCTGAAGCGATGCAGTGGCATCTCCCCCTCTCTGGCTGCTGTGTGAGCTGCTGCCGTGCATTTTCTTTGTTTTATTTAAAGGAAAAAGAGTCAAGCACTATAACCTTGTCTGCAAGGAAGAGCACGAGGCAGGTAATGTGCATTGCTGCAGGAAAAAGTCATTTTTAAGAACTGCAGGGGGATCTTTAGGAGGCTCATTGCGGAGGGATTCGCCCCAAAGGAGAAACTGGAAGCAGACTCCCTCCAGAGAGGACAGTCCCACATTAGGGGGCAGCTCCTTGCACTGGGAGGTGGTGAGGGTCTTTGCCCGCTTGAGTATTCTCCATGATAGAATTGCTTTGGGCAGCAGATGGTCCATCCCCCTCTATTTAGAGCTGCTTTGCCTGCTGGCTGGTGGCAGACCCCATTGAATAGTTTCCCTCTGAACCTGGCAGTGTGCAAAGTCCATATATTTTTGCAGCCATGGGCATGCAGGGCTATTAAAACTGGTGGTAATTGGAATGTTATTTCCATTTAAAACTTTAATGTGTTTTAAAGTCAGATTCATAAATCTACCAAATTTGTTGCAGCTGAAGTGTTTTGTGGTCGTTTTGGGGTTGTTTTTCTTGACATTAAATCAAAAGGGCTAGTAAAATCTTGTCAGTCTTATGAAAAGTTAATCAATTTTCAATACAAAGATAGACAAAGGGAAATTTCCATCTTTAGAAGACTGATCTTGGAAGTTATGGTTGATCTCACTTTTATTGAACACTTTTACTTGCCAGGTGAAGGGTCATTTTTTTAGCATTATTACTTTAAATGGCTTCAATATAATGGGCCAGGACTAGAATAGTAAATAAAAGGTCCCTGGACTACAGCAAAAAGCTTTCCTGCCTGGAAGATGCAACGCTTCAGCAGTTTTCTTCACATTCTACAATAAATCAGGAGAACTCAAAATGTTCGTTATGCTTAGGTCTGATTTTGGCTGTTCGCTAACGTGGATGTATGACTTCGAAAGCTCTCACCATTTTTAATGTAGAGTGTGTGAAATACTTGGAATACATAAGAAACAAACTGTCAGGGGCTGGAAAAACACTTTAGTGTTGAACACACCGTGCATTCTTGTAGTCCTAAAAGCAAGGAATACAATTTTGTCCTTACCTACAGAGAAGAAAAGCAGATCTTCCTCGTTTTTACCAAGCAAATACGTAATGATATATATGATAAATATATCTCTCCCCAAAGGTCATGTAATGGAAAACCTCTTGGATGAGCCAGGACGGGAGTCTGTAGCTTTACATTTCATGTAAGATTTCCTGTTCTTTTTGCTACAGCTAATGAAGGAGGAGGACCTGGAAGATGACTTATTGGATTGTACACTAGAAGACCTTCTTCGGTTTGATGATTACAACAATGATGGTCGCTTAACCCTTCAGGAGCTCTACACAGCCTTCCGTGAGTCTTTGTGCTTTTATCTGTTCTGGGTGTTGAAAGCATATGAATATCTATGATGGCAACATTGCCTTCCTACGTATGGTCAGTAAAGATAGTCTCTCTTTGTGTTTCATGCCATGAAAACACTATGTAAGGCTTGTTTCTAAAGGTTATTGTGCTCCAAAAGATAAGCATGAACTAGGAGGTTGGTAAAAGTGTGTGGGGCTTATTGTTTTCGTATGTATTTTGTTGTGCTTCTTGTTGATGGCAGTGGAGAGGAGATGGTGAGCTGGCCAGGTCTGTAGACCTGAGTGTGTGGCTTCTGACTAACCCTGAGGAAACATGGTGGAAACCTGTCTAAATCTCTTCTGGTAATGTGAGTGTTGTGGGGAAGGTGTTTAACTGAATATTCTGCATGGGAACGATGTTTTCTGCATTTTGTTTCCACATTACTGGATTACTGTGTGTAATCTTGATACCTATCTATGTGCTGTTTGCAAGGATCCCAAAGTCACCAAATTACTTAGTGTGGAAAAATAAGTACTTGTGTCATCCCACTTATCTTCATAACTTTATGTTCATGCTTTAAGTTAAGCATTCATTGACATCGTTCCCTGGAAAAGGCCCATGTTGTCTCCTTCACCTGGATGATAGAAAGTTTTATTGCTGCCTGTCCCTTCGGGAGACTGAAAAAGGAAAGACTTTTGTGGGGCTTTTTTCAATGATCAGAGCTACAGAGTATGTGTATGTGGTTAATACTCCTTAAAAAAAACCAGGGTTCAACTTGAGGTGTTGAGCGCAGGCAAAAGGCCAGTGACAAGTTGATTGCTTCTTAAACTGGACTCTCAATTTTTTGAATATGGCATTTTATAGATGAAGTAATTTCAGTAGCTATTGATTTTATTTTCTAAACCAGGGCACCGAAAAACTTGGTGTGCATGACAGTCACCCTGTGCCCCGCACCGGTGCATACCTCATTGTTGCTCTTTGGCAAGCTGTGATGCTAATGAAGAACCTCTATTTTTGCTAAATAACCTCTTTTCTAAAGAGAGTGGATTCTATTTTCCTGACTTCTGGCTTTTCATTAAAAACCCACAAATTTGGATAATACTCATTGAATCACAACCTGGTTTGTGTTGGAGGGGACCTTAAGGCTCATCCAGTTCCAAACCCCTGCCACGGGCAGGGACACCTTCCACTAGAGCAGGTTGCTCCAAGCCCCTGTGTCCAACCTGGCCTTGAACACTGCCAGGGATGGGGCAGCCACAGCTTCTCTGGGCACCCTGTGCCAGCGCCTCAGCACCCTCACAGGGAAGAACTTCTGCCTCAGAGCTCATCTCAGTCTCCCCTCTGGCAGGATAAAGCCATTCCCCCTTGTTCTGTCCCTGCAGGCCGTTGTCCAAAGCGCCTCTCCAGCTTTCTTGTCGGCCCCTTTAGGTACTGGAAGGCTGTTTAAAGTGCTTTAGAATTAGCCCCAGTTGTCACCTTGGACCTGTTTGAACCGCATATGCATTTAATTCAACACAGCACTCTCAAAACAGCAGATATACAGTAAAACATAAAACCTCATGCATTAAGAAGGCCATAAAGTGAATTAACCCTGCTATAAAGGCTTGACACGCAGTTATTTGGAGCATATTTGGATCAATGGGTTCTCAAAGTCACAGCAACTCGAAGCTGAATTCCAGGAGTCATTTGTATGAGTTTTTGGTTCAGTGAATTTTAAGTAGGCAATGAAAATAAGACAAGTACAAAATATTAACCAGTGAACAGAGATAGTAATCGATAACCTGCAAAAATACTGTAACAAGACCCAAGGCGTAACAATGAGTGTCTATCAAAAGGATTTTGGGTATGAAGACAATTGTTCTTCATCTGAAGCTGAAAATCAGACTCACCTCCGTTTTCAATTTCCCCAGAATCTTGGCTTTTATCAAGGCCACTTAATGGCTTATCAGCTTTTAATTTAAAAACAAAGTTCCTTGCTTGGAACTTTTGAAATTTTGAGGAACTTCAGTTGGGCATAATTTTATCTTTTTCCTTTACTTTATTGCATGATGTAGGAAAAAAACCCCTTAAAATATTTCAAATACTTGTCTTAAGCACACACTTTGAGTGTTTATGAAGTTTCTGCTTTGCTGTAATCCAGAATTAGGCTTGTAGGAGCACTTTAAAGGCACAACATTCTGCACATCTTTCATATTTTTGGCCTATTCAGGTGATCCTTTTGTCGCTTGAAATCCACCCAAGCTGTTCATTTCTGCATGCTGGCAGCAGGCTGCAGGGCTGGCTGCTCAGCAAGCTGAGGAACATAATGACCAGCATTCAGTGCCATCAGAAAGTCTCAATCTAATTTATTCTCTCAAAACTGCCATCACATCTGTTTGGGTGAAGTGTGTTCTGGTATAGTGCCGCAGTGTTGGAAAGGTTTGAGGATGACCTTGGTAATGTGAAGAGCTTTCCAATTTGTCATTCTGTGCTGCTTTAGAAGTTGTATTTTGTTTTAAAGAGTCTCCTGGCCCCACTGTAACTTACAGAGCCACAAAATGGTCTTTCTGCCACTACATCTGCCTCTTGCTTTCTCTTGACCTGTCGTTTCTCTCCATGACCCACAGAATTCAAAGGGCATTTTGGTCCCCATTCGTGTTGATCAGCTGTAAATGAATGAAAAGCGCATGGATGGGATAAACCCAACCTTTTACCTTTTCTGAAACTTGGTTTCACTCTTACAAGCAATACATGCAATAGGTGCTTTTTTTAATACTAATTTCTACTCATGCTAACCATTTGCATACACATCTTAATGCACAGTTTTGGATCATGGACAGAAATAGCAGCACACCCACTAACCCTATCATCTTTCTTCTGATTTTCTGGAAGTTCTTTTGTTTCCGAACCCCCAGAATACAACTTCTAGGGGTTGCTTGTGTGTATGAGGATGCCTAGAAATATCTATGAACACAGAACTAAGCATCACTGTTCAAATTGCCTTAATCATACATAAGTAATGTATGAGATGGATGAAATGCTCTCCTGGCAGCTCTGGCAAGAACAACTTGTAGGTGTCTTTAATTTCTCGTTAATAAATGTAATTAGATAAGCAGGCTCAGGACCATAATTACTCAATTTTAATTATTTAATGATGATCTCAAGATTTTCACATTCTAAAAATAGAATACTGGCAAGTATATTTGTCTGTTGTCTTTATATTGTGACAAAGATTCAATAAGTGAGTAATAAATGAAAGACTTAGTTGTCCTAAGAGCTAAAGCAGAGCATGCATCTAATTTATCAGCATGAAGATAGTCTAGTGAATTGGCAAGCACATACCCAGCTGAGTCATACTTTAAATATGTTCAGATGAGTGATTTTTGGATATAACTCCTGGAACCGTATCTGACTGGAGGTCACTAGAATTAGACATGTCACTTTTGGCATTCCTGTTGTCTTCCATAATGGGAAAGTAGCACATTGACAGATGTGACAGCCTAGCTGAAGGAAAAAAAATCAGTATATTCTTCTAAATCTATATTATCAGCAATGTGGACAGGTCAATTTGTAATACAAATATATCAAAGGGAGGGGAAACGTGTTCCACCAAAATGGCTTTATCTTGTCAACATTGTTTAGCTAATAAGAAGTTATTAACCCTGCAATAAAATCCCCTTAAATTCTTGCTCATTGCCAATTAGAGTATTCTCCTAAGCAACATCCCTGCCTCACATCTTCACTTTGCATTTCATTACGTTTTTGAGCAACCTGGTCTAGTGGAAGGTGTCGCCGCCCGTGGCAGGGAGTTGGAACTGGATGAGCTTTAAGGTCCCCTCCAACCCAAACCATTCCATTATTCTATTTCACTAGGTCAGGTTTGAAGTTATACCCCAAGATAATCTCCCTATCTCAATACCATCGTGGCTTTCTGAAATTGCTTTGCATGCCCTGTGCTTCCCAGAGTGGCCCATCAAGGCTGCTCTATCACATGGGTTCTAGTGGCTCTGCAGCGACATTTTGAGATCCTTGATGTCCTATCTAGCCAAAAAAAACCAACCCAAAACACAAAGGTAGTTTGAAAGAAAAACACTGAATTGTTATTTTTCAGTCCAGTTGTTATTTCCCATGCATATATGTTGCGTGTAGGCAGAAAATTGCTGTTTCTCTAAGGTGAGAGATATGTCATCATCTATGGATATGTTGTTATTTAAAGAACACATACATTGTTTGGAAAGAGCATATTTCAGCAGTGAGTGGTGTTGGCTGGCTCCAGATTTACTGCATTCATCCTAAACTCTCCAGTGGCTGTCTTCCCCACCAGGCAATGCAGACAAGTGAGCCATCCATCCCTGACCCCTCCAGCCATCTCCCAGAGGCTCCTTAAAAGTGTGGAGTATAAAAGAGATTTATTTTTGAGGTGTGCATATTTCTGATTTGCTGGAAACTACTTTGAGGCAGAGCTTTGTAATTGTTCCAAAAGCGTGGAGATTGGTGCTTGCTGGGGAAAAGCTAAGCTCTACCTTGAGGAAGACCGAGTGAAAACTAAAAAGGGGCTGTTGGGTCAAGTGGGAAAGGGAGCTGTTGGGTGAGGAAGGAAGCTCTCAGCAGTATGTCTGTTCTTGATAGATATCACAGCTTAAGGAAGGTGATAATGAAAATGAATACCTGAATTGGGAAAAATATGTCCCAATACTATATGTTCTTCATGTATATCTAGTGAGCCAGCTGTTCCAGCAGAAATTGCATCTGTAAATTCCATGTTCAGATGAAGCATTTACATCTTTCCAAAGCTGTTCTCCTCGATGGCACATAAGGTTGGGTATTTGTTACTGCTACCTTCCAGCTAGATTGGTCAAGCCCAGTTAATTATATTGGACAACTATATTGTGAGATAGAATTTCTTGCTTGAGGTGTTCTCTTAAGCAATGTTGCAGCAACACTTATCTACAGGATCAAATCATAGTCCTAAAATATTGACAATTTGTGTGCCGTGCTCTGCTTCTTCAGCTGTAATCTCCCTGCTCTGTGATTTTTCTTTCATGTTGCTGCAGGTACTGGTACAAACTTGGAAATAATTCATTAGCTTACCGACATTGATTTGCTTCAGTGAGCTATGTGATATCTAAACTTCAAACGCGGGGAGCACCAGCCTCTACTTTCGGTTTGAGGCAGTGTTAGAGGTGATACGAACTACTCGGGGAAAGAAATGAGGTTTCCTTCAGTTGGCCAAAGCAGCCCATTCCTGCTTGTCTGGAGGAATGATGTGCAGCTGTGTTCTAAGGATAAAGGCAACTTGTTGGGCATTTACTGGAATGATTAATTTAATAGTGCAATCTTATGGCCAAAAAAACCCAACCCTAAAAGTTAAAAACCAAGCTAAAAATTACTATAAAATTCTTTAGCTTGATTTCTGCAGCAGGGATGATGAGGAAACCAACAAGAATACAAGCCACTGCAAGAGCATTTAGTAGCTGGTGTTTCTGCAGCCAAGCTGTGATCCTTACACTGGGTTTTTAGGCTTTATTTGGACTGAGCCAGCAGTGATGTGTTGTAGGTAGATGCAGCAGCTCAGCAAAGTGGAGATACAGAATGCAGTGCCCAGGGGCTCTGTGTACAGGGCTGGTGCCCATGCTGCAGCACAGGGCTGAGCTCCAGGCACACACTACAGGTTGGAGGTGGCTTTGGTTAGCTCTCAATAAATTTTTTACTGCTTAGATCATCTGCAGAAGCACCTAACCTCTTACCTTGTGCATAAATAGAGTGTAAGATGCCTGGCTTGAGCACTAGGAATCATCCTGTTGCACCTGGAAATGTAATTTTTGGCTGGTAGGATGCCTCAGCTGGGGATATCCTTACTCATGAATTCATTTTAGTGGGCGGGTAATTTTTGAATGTGGAAAACTTTATTGCTTTGATTTTTATTTCTTTCTTCTTTTCCTTCCCTTCCTTGCTCTCAAAGAAACACATTCTGCAAAAAGGGTCATTTCTTTTTCTCTCTCTTTTAAAGCTCTTCTCATTGTGAAAGTCTTCAGTTCTGAGTTTGAAGTCTAAAATATATCACTGGGCTCCAGCAAAGAGCCCTGCGTTGTTCATAGTTCCCCAAAACAGCTGTCCGAGCTGGGTTTTGGTTTGTATCCTGAATTGTTTTGCTGCTTTTTGAATGTAGTAAAAGGTATTTTCTCAGAGGAAAAAAACCCAGAATTAATTTGTAGTGAGAAAGACAAATTTAATCTAAGGAAAAATGCTTCGGAAGCTAAAATGTGGTTCCAGGGGAAAAACTAAGAATGCTTCAATGGAGAAAGGAATATGTTGCATGTGGCTGTGCGCTTACCAGCAGAAAGAGGGACATGGTTTTGCCTTAGGCCAAAAAGGGGAACGTTTCCCTGTTGAGACCAGACACTAATTCAGTTAACCAGGGTTTGCTGCTGTTTTGTACTCTGCTTAGTTTGTATATTTTGGCACTATGATTTGAATTAAGAGTCTCCTGAAATAGAGTTTTGGCAGAATTAATGGCAAATGTAGACATGGTTAAAATTGTGATTTTGTGCTGTTTGGTCAGGAATTAGTGTCCAACTCTTTTTCATGAGAAGGCAGAGAGAGCATCTGATACCAGTGCTGTTTCTTTCTGATGTATTAGTTGCACACCAGAACCAATGCACTCAAGTGTGAATTGCCAAACTCTAGTATCTTTTTCAAATCTCTCATTTCCAAAGATACCAGCTGGAAAATATCAATGGGCTTAATGTGTAACGACTGAAAAAGAGAAAATGAACTAATTACAAGTTGTTATTGGAAATCTATTGTCTACAAATTGCAAAGAAAACTCACTAGAATTCAACGTCCTGGTGGGTTTAAAACGCTTTTCAGGGTGCATTAATTTGTTAAGCTTGGGTTTGAATGAGAGAATTTGCGATGTGGAGTAGTGTTTCGGAGGTGATGTAGTACAGACCACAGCAAATGTCTCCACGTCCTCTTGCAGGGGTAGGATATTTAAATATTTATAAGTACTTAGGAGTGACTCACTGGTGCATAAACCCAGGCAAATACCATTTCTCCAAAAATTATGTGGTCCGTACCAGCAGTGTTCACTGAAGCAATTTCACATGCACAAATAATAGTAGTTTTGGTTGCTTGCAGACACAAAATTACATCAGTAAAGAGCAAATACAAGTATTGGTGAGATCGTAAATTGGCTGGCAGTCTAACATGCATAGAATCACAAAATGGTTTGGGTTGGAAGGGATCTTAAAGATCATCCAGTTCCAAACCCCTTCACACCTTCAGATCATGTAGGCAGGGATCTAAAAAGTATAATTTGTATTTTCAGTGAGCTGGGGATGAAGCATTGCAGGCTTTCCTATGGCTTTGTTCCACTAGTGCAAAACCAGAGGCCAGTTCTGAAAGTCAGACCCAAACTTTGTGTTGCCATTTCCTTTGATTTTTCAGTCAAAGTCTGGCTTTCTGAGGGATTTGTGAAGCAAATGCAAGTTACTCAGCACATCAGTCCTGCCTTCCACTCCATCCCTCCCTGGTGTCCGTAGTGTCAGCTGGGATTTCTGTGTTCCTTCCAGATCTCGATGGACATGTTGAACAGCTTTGGGCTTTGGATGACTAACCCTGTTTGAGCGGTCCCCTCTGAGAAGTGCTTTGAGAGCTGTCCATCAGCCAATTCTTAGTTCATTTAGCACGTACTTTATTGATATTGTATAGCACTACAGAGCTGCAGTGCTAATTTTTTAATCAAAATGCCAGAGCAGCCATCAGAAAATTACCAAGTACAGTACATATCCCCAGTGCAATGATACGATTTATGTAGAGCCACAGCTGAGATGTTTTTATTTCGTGTTCTTCACAGGAGAAAATCTCCTTGACAAATCCAGGATGCCCAGATAGAAACGGAAAAATATAACGGTAGGAAATTGACTAAGCTGAACTCAAGGGTTGGTTCTGCTTTAATACTTTCAAAAAGAATAAAAACCAGTGCTAGCCTATAGAGAAAAGTAAAAAGCTTCAGAGATGCTTCAGTGGCATCAGGGTTTGAAGAGAAACTCAGCTGTTGCCAATGTCTGTCTTTAGCACCATCATAAAAAGCTCATTCTCAAGTTTCTTGATGATCAAAAGTTCAGAAAGAGTATCAAAAGCCATCAATAGGAATAAATAACTGAGAGCTCAGGCCTGCCATGTGTCCAAAGCACCACTTCTGCCATCAGATTTCCCCTCTGCAGTATATAAAACACAGCTGCAGAATTATTATTACTCTTTCTGCAAACCAGTAAGTACAGGTCTCACTGAACTCGTGCTTTAAGCCACACTTCGATCCCAGAACTTCCACCCCAGTCCAGGCACTGACACCCCAGCAGTATTATTAGAAACTCGCTGCTTAGAGAAGTAATTTGTGACCATGGTTTAACAAAAAGAGAAAAAGAAATATGCTGAGTGTATGCATTATTTGTCATTCTATTCATTGTGCGAACCTGAATAATGTGTTAAAAGAGGTCACGGGTACGCTCCTGGTCGCTGAAACGCTTAGAGCGGTGTCCTGCTCTGCGACCAGCTGAAACCTGGCATCAGTTTGCAGCACTGTGCATCCCAGCCCTAAAACTGCTGGAGAGGGGACAGAAAGGGAGTGGGAATGACAGTAATTTTAAAGCAAAGCACCAAAAAAGGAGCAGGGTGAAAAGTGAGAGAGACAGGCTGAGAGAGCTGGGCTGGTTCAGCCTGGAGAAGAGAAGGCTTCGGGGAGACCTTAGAGCAGCTCCAGTGCCTAAAGGGGCTACAAGAAACCTGGACAGGGGCTTTGGACAAGGGCCTGCAGGGACAGAAGAAGGGGAATGGCTTTAACCTGCCAGAGGGGAGACTGAGATGAGCTCTTAGGCAGAAGCTCTTCCCTGTGAGGGTGCTGAGGCGCTGGCACAGACTTTTCCCAGAGAAGCTGTGGCTGCCCCATCCCTGGCAGTGTTCAAGGCCAGGTTGGACACAGGGGCTTGGAGCAACCTGCTCTAGTGGAAGGTGTCCCTGCCTGTGGCAGGGGGTTGGAACTGGATGAGCTTAAGGTCCCTTCCAACATAAACCATGCTGTGACTCCATGATTCTATGTAAGTCCATATGTAAAGTTACAGTTTTCTGCAGTTTACAGCAATGAAGTTAAAAATGAACCATCTGGCAGAGCCTGATTGGCAGGACAGGAATCTCATTTCTTTATTATTATTACGGATGCTAATGTGTTTTTCTTTACTATGCTGGTCCTGCACCGAAAGGCTGTGGTTGCCTGTTGAGGACACCGTGGCTGGGGTGGGAGGCATGGACCTTCCTCTCCTGCTTCCTGCAGCAGGGCAACGCAGGTTCATGAACAGAACAAACCAGATGGAACCAAAACTTCCTCTTCAGCCCTAAAAAACCCCCCAAAAGCATGGCAGTTCTGACATCTATAGCTGATCTGCAAGCATCACTAAATAAGATTTATATTCCTGTAGGACCTGGAGGCAAAATTGTTTCAGAAGTAGTGATAAGATCTGGTTGCATTTGGTCATTACTGATAGCAGAGGCTGTTATCTTCAGACTTTTCTCTTCAGGGGACTGCAGTAGCAACTAAGAGCCCTGTGCCAGATTCTTCTGCAGTAAACAGCATAAAAGTCTGCACTGTTTGTCTTTAATTCATTTAACACTGTGGTAGCCATTGAAATCATCTCCAGCCCTGAGACAAGCCCATATGTTAATTTTCAGGCTTAAGAATGTATAAAATGGAAGTGTGTTCTGACTGTTTTAGGGAGCACATCAAGACCTATTTTAACACTAATTATTATTGGGATTTTTCACCATTAGTATATATTCAGTGTAACATAAACCCTGAAAAATACACGTTTCTCCTAAGTAGACTGGTTTAGAGTCTGCTGTGAGGTGTAATGCATCTTCTGGCAGAGCTAATAGAGCTGGTCGGCCTTTAATACAATTTACTAACCCATCATGTGCTAAAATATGAGATGTATGTGAGTCAAAATTTGCTACAGAATTGCTTTTATCCTCCCTATTTTGTTTTAAGATGTATTTTTATGAACCCATTCACTCCAAGTCAGGCAAGATACATTTGTGGAAAGACTCCAATATGTTAATGGGTATTTATTGAATACTTCAGTGTAATGTGATGAACAGGCACAGTGGATTGTAATTAATACATTAACATCCAATGACTGTCGCTGAATGGAAGATGAAAGCAGTTTGTAATGGACATAGCATGCATTCATCTTGCAGTGCTATGTGGGCACCCACCAAGTCAAATAGCTTTCAAAGGGAATGGAAATGCATTCCTTTGCCAGACAGGAGTTTTGTGGCAGTGGAGGAACACACTGACACAGCAGACATACAGACCTGTGTGTGCTGGAGGGGCTGCTAATGCTCTCCTCCGGAGAGCAGCACATCCCTCTGATGTTATCAGGCTCCTGTGAAGGAGAAGGGATGTTTAGGACATAAAAGAACAAACTTGGTGGCTGCCATCCAAGCGAGCACCGCTGGTGTCCCCTCCTGCTCTCTCCTTCTACGTTTCCCTTACCCTGCACCCTCACTAACTTGAATTTGATGAAAGCAAGTGCATTGATGGGAGGGATTTGGCTCAGAAAATAGTTTTCTCCTTTCTTAAATAGAGTGAGAGTAACCCACTTACTCCTTTGGTGCATTAGCACACATGGCCTCTTGAACGTAATGCATTAAACAAATTATAAGAACTGCAAATAATATGGTTGGTATTCTGGTGTGTAAACAGGGCTTCAGCAAGTAAAGAAACGGATGGCAAAATGCTGCTTTTCAGATTCCACTTTTCAAGCCCCGCAATGATGCACTAATACAATTATGTCAAAAGTGTGTTGAGCAGATAGAGGTAATGAACTGTTGGATCCCTTTTCTGTAAGAGCTCTTTAACAGAGGACGTTGGGGAATCAAAGATTTTTGCCTGCAATAGGCATCATGTGTCCAAAAACAACAACAATGAGAGAGTGGCAGGTTAGCTTCATTCTTCTGGCTCCTGGGAGAAGACCAGCAGCTCAGAGCTCTCATTGATCAGCTTTCCTTTTGTTAAACATTAGGCAAGGGAAGACTTGGCAGGTGTAACTTCCTTTAAGGAGAAAGTAAGAGGGAAGGGGAAAGGAAAGCCAGGGGACTTGGTATTGAATAGTACTGAGCCATCACCTTAATCCTCCCATGTGGTAATTCTCCAAGTTGCAGATCTTCCATCAGGCTTTGCAGGCATTCTTCTGCCCACAAACAGAAAGTGCTTCAACAAGCATTAATTGATCCACTAATTTCCTATAATAAAAGAAACTCTAAAGAAACCAACAGGGCCAGTGGCAAAGCAATTTCATTACGTGCCTCTTGTCGGTGCGCTGGGTAATTTACTCTGAGGATTAGATACAAGTTGCTCATAGAAGAGATTGAAATATCTGATGAAGCCGTTATACTACTTGTGGGGGGATTTGCTTTCCCATAGTTATTATTGCTGTTGTTTTTCTTATTAGTTTTTGTGGACAATGCCCCACAGGAGCTAGATTGAGAGGCCCAGCTAATTTCAAATTCTAACTCCCAAAGTTGCTGGATGAAAACCATTTCAAGTTACTTGAAATAACAGATCTGCTCTGATGTGGTGGAGATGACTGGTGTTGGGCTCTGCAAGTGGGCAAGTAGGTGTCAGAGGTGTTGTAATAACTGTATCGAGATAGCAGAAGTGATTTTTCTTACAGTTATCTTGTGAAGAATTACTGTATAATCAGGCAAACTAAGCCAGATGGTTTTGCTTTGCTGAAGTGTTACTTGATTAGTTGTCTGGATGGTTTTGCTGTCAGGAGTCTGGGTGAGACCCAGGTTACATGGGGCTGCTCCCAGCTGATGTGCCCAGTGCTCCATCTCCAGCAAACCCAGCAGGGGCCTGCTTTGCAGTGTGTTATTTCTTGTGAATCTACTATCTGTTGTATCAGATCTGTACATGAAATGCAAATTCTGCATACTCTGGTCTTTGCCTATTGCAGGTTTAAGCTGACCTCTGGCTATCTAATTCCCCTCACATGTGCCTGTAACTTTAATCATTTTTAAGAAGCTCATTTACTTTAAGTGGAATTGCTTGTGTGTCACAACACACCTATCTATAAATATTTGCAGTCTCAGGTGCTGAGAAACCTCCTTCCCATCCACTTCTGCCCATAAAATCACCAGCACATCTCTCATCGGGGCAGCCTGCCTTATAGATAAATAAATAAAACAGTAACGGCCCTGGAGGGAAAACAGCACAAGGAGTAACAGAAACTGCTGGTTGGGGGGATTTTATCCCTCCCTGCCTTCAGCAGGCTAATAAAGCAGAATAAGAAGGAGCTGGCATGCTGTTGCATTGCATATGCAGCTCTGCCGCTGGTTTGCAGCTCGATGGAAGGTGGCTGCTTCCACAGGCAGCCCCGGCCTCCCTCACCACTTCATTTGGCTGGCTTTCTCTTCCTGATTAGCTCAGGTTTGTTTCATACCTGCCTCTTTCTACTCTGGTGGAAATCAAGGGAAAGGTTTCCAAATGAAGGCACAAGAGGAACATGAACAATTCCCATTTTGGCAAATTAAGGGATTTCTAAGCCTCCTCCTTGCATAACTCTGGACAAATTTGACTGTCAGTGTCTAAGGGATGTTTTGAAGGCTTTTTTTGATGCTTAGAAATGATCCTGTGTCAATAGCAGATGGCTCTCAGCTGTCAGGGGCTGCAGCATCTCTTCAATTCAGACACTGAAAATGTGGAAAATTCAAGGGTAATTTATGTCTCATATCTCACAGATCACTTTCTAACCAGAGTAAGAAATGAACCATTTATTTCTTCACCATTTAAACCCTTATTAACCATTTCTGTTGCAGGATTTCTCATGTCCTTCTCCTGCTCCAGCCATGAGCATTCTCCAATGTCCCTGTCCTCTCCAGAGCACAAACACACACATTGGTACTAGACATGAAAAGTTGAAACTTTACTCATTCCTGTGCTGCAAACTTCTTAGACATGCTTACATCAGCGTTAGTTCCTTATGTTAAAGCAGGTGGAGATGTGGAAATAACAGTGAACTAGGTGTTTCAAGCTCTGCTGGTTTCTAGAAGGGGATGCTGATGGGAGGTGTCTGTGCTCTGGAGGATGGACAACATCTCCCTGCCATGATAATGCTGCAGTAAATCAAGAACTACACCCAAATTTCACATGATGGGATTTTCTTGTAAGTGTCCATCACTCTGGTAGTGTGTCCAGTGCTGGCTGGAGATGGGTGTTAGGAATGCCCCTGCCAAAGAACGGGGTCTTTCTCATCAGGGTATTAACTTGTGTGAGCTGTAGCTGCGGAGTGATGTTTTCTGGCAGAGCCTATGTCCTCTGCAAAGTAAAGGGAAGAGTCACCCATATATTAGAAAAAGTACTCATGATTTTGTATGCTTGATCAGTGTTACAATGTCAACGCCACAATCTCGTCAGATCACAGGGGTTTAGTTAAATCAAAATGATAGGAAATTTCCTTAGATTTTACCCAGCATCTGAAGAAATTGGTTAGAGTCTGAGTTTGTAGAGCAAACACATCAAAGTGAGTTTGAGGAATGGCTGGAAATAGCAAAGTGTCCATGGGTAGCTTTCTTGCAGTTCCTTTCTATTATTAAGCTATGATTTCTAAAATTGTCTGCAAATTATGCCTGGGAATCTTTTATTACAGTACACAAGAAAAGTGTTGGTCTTATCTTTTTGTGAACACTTTTTCAGATTTCTCTTTTACTACATGCAGCAAAGGGACTGATGACCTCTCTGTCATAGCTACTTAGATGAGGCTTGTGTTTCAAGTGAGTTTAACGCTCACCTAAAATTGCAAGTAATCAGTGTCTCTATTAAGTGGGATTCAGGCAACCCCTGTGCTTCTTTGTGTCACAGGGCAGCAGAGCAGGCGTGCACTTTTCTATACACTTCATGCCTTTCACCCCTTTTCAGGGTCAGAGCAGTGCAAACAATGGGTCTTCTTCCATCCTATGGCCTGGCTAGAAACAGCAAATAGGAACACGTGAAAAGAGTTTTTCTAAGCAAGCTCTGCTGCAGAGGGCAGGGAAGGGAAGAACACTCATCTCAAACTTGCTGGGCTGTCTGGAAAGGTTCAGTCTGGGATTTGATGGCCATATTCAAATATTGATAATTTTCATGCGTTTGGCAGGGATCTGTTTGCTTCATCTCCCCTTTTCACTTCCCCAAAAATTGTTGGGTCTGTCTACTAGTTTCAGTCACATTTTATGGAGGCAAAAGTTTTAAATATGGCAAATCTTACTAAAAAACAGCTGAAAAGGAAACAAAAATTATCTTTTTCTCCCAACTGATTGAAATGCTGGAGAATAAGCTCACTGCCTGGAGAAGCAGGGGGGAACACACTGAAGAGAAGGTACTACTAAACCTCCTGCAGGCAGAGAGCATCCTTGGAAGGTCTGGTCATCTTAGATACCACAGCAACACACCTTGGGCTGGTGCTGGATAAAACAAAGCTGCTTCAGTTTCAGTGTTGGTGGAGATGTTCCTTCATAAGCAGATGCACTGATGTTTGTTGTTCAGTAAGTTACCTTCTTACTGTATTAGTTTGGAATAACATTAACAGCAGAATGACTTTGTTATGAACCACGTTTTACTTTCCCTGGTAGGAAATGCTAGTTAATCATGGGATACTGACTGCTCATCTGTTCTTATTTCAGGAAAGATTTTCAAACATTAAGGTTCAAGCAATTCACCTAGCCCAGTCTAAGCAGTTCTCACCACAACTGTGTTTCAGACCATTCATCTTTGCTTTGCTCATCATCGAGCATTTGGATGCAAAGAGGCTAAATCAGCGTATGTCAAGGTAGGAAGCAGCTTGATTGATCTGCCTTTAAGCTGTCTGTTCACTTACAGAAGCTGATGGCCTTAACGGCTTCCTTGCTGGCTGAAACCAGATAATACTCCATTTCATTCTTTTGCTCTCCTTACTTGCAGACATTGTAATATGAAATAATTAATCGTGATGCAGCTCACGTGGCACTTTGCAGCTCTTGTTGGTATTGCTCTGTGGCTCCAAGCAGAAGTAACTTGCATGGTTGCTTAACAAATTGGCTGCTTAGAATTGTTTAGAGCACTCATTTTTCTTTTAGACTGTTCTTTTCTTGGAGGGATGAAAAGCTTTCAGTAGGCTGTTTTTTGTTACATCTATGGGCAAGCAGGAATACGTTGAGAGACGACACAGAGTTTATCTTTACTTCATCTGCATAAAAATACAATTCAAACTATTTTCTTTTTCCAGTGCTGTTTTCCATATTTTTCTCTCCTCAAAGGTAGGAGGAGAAAAATCAAAACACAGTTATGTTGAAGATCTTGCCTGTCATAACATGGCAAGATCTTTTACATCATAGGATCCTGGGGGCAAGAACTGTGCCCTGATATGTCCGTATGGAATACAGAATACTTGGTCTTGGGAAAAAGAATTGATGTTGGGTATTGTTATATTAAGATAAACTATACATTGCTATCACAGATGCTATTCTGTGTTCTTAGAAGTCGACAGGAAGGTTTGAGTAATCTAAATTTGTGCGCTGCTTGTGCTGTGTAACAACACAGTCACAGTTCCTGCATCATCTCATGCAGAAAAGAAAGAAAAGACTGGAAGCTGGAAATCTGGTTACCTGAAGCTTTCAGATAGATTTAGTCTGGCTGCCAAAACTAGTTGAAATGATTATAATACAGCTCTTAGTTCTTTCTTTCATAATTATTTTTGGTGGCATATTCTGGTAGCTTGAAGTCAGACTATTTTCCCCCCTAAACCTAGTCATTTTGAGTGGTTTCAGATAAAACACCTCTCTGTGGTTTCCCATTTTCAGGCATCTGTTCCACACACACCTTTCTAAAGGTTGGGTCTCTGCGCATGTTCTGGTAAAGAATCCCACAGTGGGTGTGTGAATTGTCTGAAGCATTGTTTAACAGTGAAATAAAAGAATGTTTTCCCTATTCCTTCTTAATTACATTACTTCTGGGACTTGGTAGCCTTTAAGGAATTAGTATTTCCTCTACCCTTTTTTTTCGCTTTGCCCATTATCTCTTCAAAAACCATAGTAGCTTTCCCATTTAGTTTTCATGGCACTTAATTATTACATAAGGTATATATACTGGAACAGGTTGCCCAAGGAAGTTGTGGATGCTCCATCCCTGGCAGTGTTCAAGGCCAGGTTGGACGGAGTCTTGGGTGACATGGTTTAGTGTGAGGTGTCCTTGCCTGTGGCAGGGGGGTTGGAACTAGAAGATCTTAAGGTCCTTTCCAACCCTAACTGTTCTGTGATTTCAAGTACTTAGTGGTTTCGCTTGGACATTGTGCTAGTGGGATGGTGAAAATCTGCAGGGTGTGTTGCAGAAACGACCTGTCCTGAGGCTGAGGTGGGATTTCTGTTGCCAGATCTCCATCATTCATCCTAGATGAACCATTCTGCTCTAATGGCAGGTAACAAGTGGCCTGTGGGTCTCTGCAGCTTTGTTTGCAGATGTGTTATATTTTTAATCAATTTTTGCTGTTGCTTCAGTCAGAGGACTGTGTCACTTGGGGATTGCTGTGGCTGCCTAGAAACCAGAGAGAACAAATACATGCAACTGTTTTGATCAGGCATGCAGTGAAAATATAATTAGGCAATCATGCTATTGTTACCATCTTATATTTACTTATTTAGGATCTATCATCTCTTTTGAAAGCCTCAGTTCTTTACTGTTTCATAAAGTGCTACCGTCTCCTCCCAGCTTCCTCCCATCTCTATTTAGATAGATTGGACAGATCTTGTTAGCTTTCTGCTGCTGATGATGGGGACCAAAAAGTCATTTAAACATCCTTGGCAGGCCATACATCTTAATGCCATCCAGTAATAATTCAACAGAAAAAGAAGTCTTGTGACTGTAGGCTAAATGAAATGAAATTAGGGCTCTGTGGGCCAGAATCCCCTTGTCTGACTTGATGTAAATGAGGTGGGCATTTGAGCTGTGTAATCAAGATGGAGAAATGATGCTCAGAATTCTTCACTGGAGAGCCATGGTCTGAATGCCCTTAGGTGGGCATGAACTGTTTTGCAGAGGTACCTTGTGAGCCAGAGCGCTGGTAACTGATGTGCAAACCCTCTGGAAGATGCCAGCCATACCTGGAAAACTTTGAATCTGCTTTTCCAGCAATGAAAAACAGAGAGCAAACAGGCATGACAGGCAGGGGTGTTTCCGTACTAGAAGAAATCAAATGTGTTGTTCATCACTGCTGTTGCAGGAGGAGAAGCTGAGGTATAAGCAGGGCAGAGACATTTTTATTACTGTGCCATCAAACCCTGCCCAGGGAGATTTAAGGCGTTATTGCTGGAGGTAGCAGTCAGCATAGTCAAAGCAGCATCTAACCTCAGTGACGAAATTATCCCAGCTTCTTGCTACAATCAGATTTATTTTTCCATCATTAAATAAAAGGGGAGGCAGTGTTTCTGGGGTGGAAGACGTGTCCCTCCCAGCACTCTCTGTGCTGCTACCTGCTGTCACAGAGCCTTCGTTTCAGCTGTAAACTTCCCAGAGCACTTACATTACTGTCTGGGGCAGCAGCTTCTTCTGGGTTGCATTTATTTATATGAGCCACACAAATCCTGGGGTTTTATTACCCACCTTGTGGCTCGTGCGTAGTTCAGGCTGAATTCAAGGCCAGGTTGGATGGGGCTTGGAGCAAGCTGCTCTAGTGGAAGGTGTCCCTGCCCGTGGCAGGGGTTGGAACTGGATGAGCTTTAAGGTCCCTTCCAACACAAACCACTCAGTGATTCTGTGGGGATTCTAATGCCATGTACAGTGCCCAGGGCAGTGGGGAACCCCACTTCCCAAGAGCCCTGGGAGCCCCTTAACCAGGTATATTAAATTGTAGCAACCTTATGCACATCAGAATTTTAGCTTGGAGCCCCAGTGTTGTGTGTTAGATGTATTATACATAGCACAGCAGCAGAATGGATGTCAGGCACTTGGATGCTCCAGGCAGGCTCTATCCCTGCAGTGAGGCTGGTATCACCCCTGTGGCCTCAAGCCCAAAGGACAGCACTGGCCACTGATGGCAGTGGTACTGGTTTGAGGTGTTTAAATGCAAAGGGACATTTAACATCAGTGGAGCTGGTGACACTGTTGGAGTTAGTGGAGCTACGGTGAACTGATTCCCAGTATTGTGTCTCCTCAGTCCATTAAACACTTTCACCCTCACCCTGTGTTCTCAGGCTTGGTGGCTTCAGCAAGGATTTGGTTGCTGTTTAAAGATCTGATTCACTTTAGAAATCTCTGTGACACAAAATCCCAGCTCCTTCCAGGCATCAGCTCTGCTGTCAGATTCTGCAAGATTTTTTACAAGTGTTTGTGTGGTTGTAAAAACCACAACAAAACCAACATCAAAAACCCCACACAAGCAGAACCCTGAAATGAAAATGACAGTGTAAGAGAATAAAGGTGTCAGAGAAGGGATTTCAGCTCTGTTGTCATTTTAGAAACTTCATTATCCAGTTATGGGCTTTGATATTGCTATTGATTTCGCATAGAAGATACTCAGGTGCTACAGTGATGTGAATCATGTAAAGGCCTAAGACAGATCACTGCAAAAATATAAGGTGGTGATTACAGCTTACATTTTCAGTGGAAACTTCCACTAATAGATAGAAATCTGTAATGAAATTGCTCCTTAAATGAATAATTTTTCGGGAATTTTCTGATTAATATAAATCCCCGATTATGTCACACTTCAATTAAATTAGGCAGGGTATTATTTTATGTGAGACTGTAATCAGCTAAGCTGGAATTTGGCCAAGTAGCCATATTTTATACCTGGACTGTGAAGAGATATATGAGTATTTTAATATTTATAGTTGATTGAGAACTACCTGAGTTTTCCATTCATACAGAAGACAGTATTTTGCCTTTCATTCACTGTTAATACAGAACTGATTTAGGACTTCTTTGTGTCACCTGCTTTTAAAGCTTTCCGTCTTTCAAGTATTTATGTGGCTGTGAAACATCACCTACATATTTGCTTAACAGGGTGACATTTCAACCAAGTTAATCTTTTGGGGTGGTAAAAAGGTAACAGCAACATTTTGCACATGTAAGATCACGCTGTGCACCTACGTGAACACCCAAGACACTCAGGCAACCAGCCCTGCTGAGAGCGAGCTTGAAGTTAGATAGATACAAAAGATACCTGGAATCAATACTCTTTGTATTAGGTTTCTATTTTATAGGATTAAAAATGTTTCCTGAGTGACCCAGAGGAAAAATGTAGACTGGAGGCAAAGTAGAAATCATTATTGTACTTAATAGCTTCCATGTGTCCAGCAATATATTTGAGTAAAAGGGTGAAGTGCCTGTTTCAAAGCATTTTTATACTATGAGTTTCAAAGTGGTGTTTTGGTGTTGGTTGGTTAATGGCGTTTAAGTTTTAAATTGGTGCAAAAGCAGCCTTAGCAGGAGAACTATTGAAGTAACTGCCTTTTCTCTTAGAGTTTAATAACTTTATAAATATGATTTTTACTAATTATGAAATGGGAAGAACATAGTGTATTTTGTAATGTAGTTTAACCATTCTCATTGCAGGCTTAACACATAGACCAAATCTGTTATAGAGGAGTATAAATTAATGCACAAGATAGTTGCACCATGGTCTACTCTTAGAGCGTGTCAAGCCATTTATGGATCTTTAGGGGACCTTATAGATTTGTCACAATCTTAGCATTAATACAGACTAATACAGTCCAACGTTGCCCATCATCATGGTATTTAATGTCATTGCTGTGAATTGCAAGTGGCAGAGCTGGCAGGTCTGGCTCTGCAGGGATGCAGTTGGCAGTTTTGGGTGCTCGGGGTTGCAAGGAGGGAGGAAGAGGAGGAGTGCTTCATTGTGGAGATGGTTGTGTAAAAGTTGTCCTTTGTGTAGTCTTGGGATGGGATTCCCTACATGGAAATAACTATAGTTTCACTTTAAGACAATATTAAATATTACAGGTCCAAGTCATAAGCCTGTAGTCAAAGCCATGAGGTCTTTTGTGCACAACAACTCGTTACTGTCAGCAGCAAAGTCATTTTATAACCTTGCAGAAAAACATTAACCAAGATAATACTCAAAGATTAACACAAAAAACCTCACCTAAACCCAAATGTTAGGCTTGTCAGCATATATTTGCTTTGATCCCAGTGAATAAAAACCTGTTGGTTCTTTTTCTGTCTTTAATGAAAAAAATTCCCTTTTCTCACCTGGCAGCTGTCAGCAATGGGGAACTTTACCCTTCAGATTATTGCTTATTGAATCTTCAAGAACTGGAATTGTTCATTGTGTGTCAGCTGTAGTTTACTAGGACACCTCTGTCCCTCCAGGAAAGCTGATTGCTGTAAACATGTAACTGATTTAGTCTAAAACCTTAGAAATACAGATGCAGTCCTAGTGTGTCTTCCTCATTTCAGTTTTGTAGCAACTGTATCAATATGAGTGTATAGCATCAACTGCCCATCACCCGTAAAGCAGATCTAATTTAAAAGGTGGAAATATGATTTTAATTTAAAGAACCCATTCTTTTTACAACTATGACTTGTATTAACCTTCACCTTTTCCTCCCCTGGCATCCGTACCTCATAATCCAAACATACAGTTCATATCTCTCTATTTCTGTGTGCACCCCGACCAAACTTCCTCTCAATTTAAAAGGACAATGATCTTTTCAGAGAGAGATTAAATTTATACATGACTTAATAATCACATAATGACCTATCGACCTCTTCCTTCTTTGAGGCAGAGCTGGGGATTCCTTCAGCTTCACCGCTGGGTGATGTTTATTGGGGTTATTTCTGATTTACAGCATAACCCATGTTTACTTGGCATCTCTGGATCTGTCTCATCCCTCCTCACCCTTCCTTGAGACCATTCCTTTCATTGTGTGAGCCTGTGTGTGTAGGGATATACTCATGGGAAGATCAAGGGGTGGATAATACAAGTGTGCACTGCTTTATTCTTAGCGCCAGTTAGATGATGCTGATATTCCCAGTAAGCTCAAAGACACTCGCTCCTCTCCCAGATGGTCTGAGCTCCAGACCATCAAAGAAAGCACAGAACTTAACTGAGCATATTTGAAAATGAATTGCCTGATTTGTAGTGGGATTGTTAGTTCCTCCCGTGCATGACTTCAATGGAAACTATTTCAGAGTTGGGTGATCACATTTGCTGTACAGCACACACCACTAACCTTGTCGTAATGACTTGATTCAGTGGAAGATAATATTTAGTAAGCACCATGTGAGGTTCTTTTGCAAATATTTTACATGAAAGAATATGACCGTGAAAGCTACAGGAAAGGAAACTTAGAAGGATTCATATATCAGACCTAAAAACCAGATAAAGATTCAAATGCGAGCTCATTCAACATGACATAATCCTTTTTTACTCTTTAATGATTGTGGAAGATAACTGCTGCGGCAGTAGCTTGTATAGTGTGAGAAATCTTCTAAGAATAACAAAAGGTGGTTAGTGAAGGTCCCAGCAGGAACATATTCTTCACAAATTGCAAAGGGATTTACAAGGGGAAGGAGCAAAGCTGGATGCTCTGTGCATTGATTAAGGGGCTCAGAAGTACATCTGCATGTGTGCTGGGACCTGCAAAGGGAGCTGGGTGGTGCTTGACAGGATGTTTCATAGAATCATGGAGTCACAGCATGGTTTATGTTGGAAGGGACCTTAAAGCTCATCCAGTTCCAACCCCCTGCCACGGGCAGGGACACCTTCCACTAGAGCAGGTTGCTCCAAGCCCCTGTGTCCAACCTGGCCTTGAACACTGCCAGGGATGGGGCAGCCACAGCTTCTCTGGGCACCCTGTGCCAGCGCCTCAGCACCCTCACAGGGAAGAGCTTCTGCCTCAGAGCTCATCTCAATCTCCCCTCTGGCAGGTTAAAGCCATTCCCCCTTGTCAAAAGTCCCTCTCCAGATTCCATGTAGGCAGAAGACTTCTTGGTTGGAGTATGAGAATATAGACAGTGCTTTTTTTATGAGGATATAATACAGTGCTTTTGGAGAACTTCACCCTGCAGCTGTCAGAAGGAGGTTGAACATGGGACTGAGGTTTTAGGAAAGATGTTTTCTGAAATCTTAGAATAGGTAATGTGCAGAGATCCTCTATTTTGAAGAGAACCATGATGAGATTTTATACATGGTGCTGTAAACAGCCTGTAGGTGGTGAACAATTGTACAGAAATGGAGTCAGGGTCTATTAGGTATCTTTGCATAAATGCCAGTGTTGGGGTTTTGTGTATGTTATGCAGTAATATCTAATACAGTGCTGAGCAGGGGATGGAGAAAATATAATCCTAAAGAGATTAGGTTAAATGGTGGTGGTAGGTGTCGAACAGAGTATTTTGAGACTAATGATTCCCTTGATTTTTTTCAGACAGTGTTGTTAGGTTTCTGGTGTGTAATAAATTGTGTTGCACTCTATTCCCCACTGGCATAGAGCAGTGGCTGAAGCAAATCCCAATGCCAGCACTGCCAGATCACTGCATCTCTCAGTGAGTGTTCCCGCAGGAAGCTTGTCCTTGCCCAGCAGTGAATAATGCGCCAATAAATCTCTGATTCTCAGTGATATTTCAGCATCTTTGCATTGCATAGAAACTCCTGGCATCAGCAGGATAACCAGCTGGTCCAGAGGGAGAAGGCACTGTGGTACGGGAACAGGACCTTGGCCATCAGTGGGTGCTGCTGCAATGGTCTCGGTGCGGGCAGTTGGAATTGTCATTACATTTATGAATGTAACATTTCCGTGACTACAAAGAAATGATCCATTGAGGACTGCAGAATTAGCTTACGTATCAGCAAGGCTGACTTGGGAGTGGAGTTCAAAATCCTTTTATGCTGTTTGACCTTTCTGCTTGTGTGAAGCAATAGGGATGTACTTCAGCAGAGAGGGTGTATGTGTGTGACAGCCCAGGGGCAGCTCTTGTGACCCAGCAGTTGCATAAAAACCAGCAGCACCTGAGATATGAAGATATCCAAAACTTGCCAGAGCTGGAGACCGAAGCCTCCTGCTCGAGATGACCAGTAAGATCTCAGCGTCTTCTGAGATTTCTTTTGCTGTCTCCCAACCTTGTTTTTCCTGCTGGCCTCTTCTGGGTGCTAAAAATAGTTTCTGTGATTAGAAAGAAAAAACAGTTTGAGCCTTTTTTCTGTTGAATCAGCAAACAGATTGATTGCATTGTGTTGAGTGTCTGCAATGGAAATGGTAAGTGCTGGGTTCCTGGACGTCTGAGTTAACACTTAGGATGCTATTTACCCAGCTGCAGCAAAATAATCATCTAAGCCACATAGATATTTGTGCGTGCATATATATGTATTTAGTTCTTTATGAATTTGTAAGGTTAATATAGCAATCTTCCATATTCTTCCAAGATGTTCTGTTTAAACCTTCTACACAAGCATTGGTGTGTTTATTTTGCAAGTGTCCATATAACATGAGCTCTGTTAAAAATGTTTGGTGGTGCAGGAGCATAAGCTGTGCAAACAAAGCAGCTCCCCTGAAGCACTCTCTGCTGCTCCGGTGGCATTATCATTTCATACATTAAGTGCTGATAAACTTGTAGCAAAAATTGCTCATTTATTTGGTAAGAATTCTTTGCCAGGTATGGATTGCAAGCTGTTTTCTCCTCCTCATGCAAGCACTGATAGTGAGAGCCAGCAGTGTAACACGCAGCTACTTTCGCACTACTCACTCATTCTAGGACAGTACAGCTGCTGTAGGACCCTGTGTGTTTTTCTTACCTCATGAGAAACATTGCCATTTGGGGTAAATATTATGCTGTTGCTAATGGGCTTAAAATTCATTTCAAGTTTTCCAATTACATATTTCATCTATTTCATGAATGTGAAATGACACTGCAGAGAGCAGAGCTGTTAGCTGGCATGAAAGCTTTTGCTTCTGCAGTTTGCATTTAAAGAGGCAAAATTAATTAATGAAATGAAAGTTGTTCTGGTTTACCGTGAGATGCCTTGCATCCTGATCCTGATGTGTACCTGCCCCTTCTGTTTTATGTAACAGGAAAAAGCAGGATGGTCCTTAATAGCCTAATTGAAGATATGCTGTGCTGACCTTAGGTGGCAGCTGGTGACGTGTTTGGGATTTGCTTTGGGGACAAGAATACATTGCAGTGAACAACCTGTGATGGAGCAACGCATGTTTTATTAGTTATTTGTCTCATGCTAGGTATGGCCTTTGCTAATGGATATAACCACAAAGAGCACTTGGAAAACTTCAGAAAGCACACTGGCTGCACCTCCATCTGGCACAGTTGCACTGGTATTGAACTACGCTGTGTTTTAATTGCAAGCTGTACTGCAGCCCCATTTGAGGAACTGCATAGTGACCACAGGTACCCCACTCAGTCAGAATGGAGCCTTGGTGGTGTTGCCCTCCACCATCCAGCTCTGCTGGATGGGGGCACATTCCTGATCTCTCAGTGCTTCATTGACATCCTAGCCCTCGCTCCTCTCTGCCATTAAATATTAAGTGCCCATGTGGAGCATCTCTGGCAATCAGGGATGGGGTCTGCACTCCCTGTAGACTATTTTGTGGCTGGAGACCTGAGGCAGGGTGGGGTGAAAAAGAAAACAGTGCGTTTCTAGTTATTGAACACTTTGGCTTCCTTTACAATCAATCTACATTATGGTTTTCACTAAATCAGATGAAAGAAGAAGTCTGATATGTTATGACCTTCCTTGGCATAATTTAGCTCGCCTCCCCTCTCACTCCTGCACATTTAGTGCAGACGAAGGGCTGCCCGTCTGCATTTGAGTTTGCTTTCACCTTTTCCGAAGTCTGGTTCAATAACCTCTTTGTAAATGACATCTGTCGTGTGCTGCAGCTCGGTGGTTTACTGCTACAGACTATTAAGATGCATTTTGTACATTGAGAGGGGAACAGCAAAGCCAAAGCCTTGGTCTCTGCCAGCTGCTGTGCACGGGTGGCTTTGGTGGTAACATCCACCATCACCAATAACCCCATGCAAAGTGGAGAAGGAAGGTGCTAACCCGTGCTTTCTGTTGTTCAGCCTAAGTTTGGCAAAATAAGTGTTTTAGGACTGAAATAATTACTGATGGAGCATGTAGAGTTCAACAAAGCCTGAGGCAGTTTATAGACTCCTGCAGTTTATACTGTAATATGTATGTTAAACCTGTGACATTAAAAACAAGCTTTTCACCAATTAGCTGACATTGTTCCTTTTCTACTTAAATTAGACACAGCGCTGCTGCTCCTGCCATGTCATTCAGTTAAAGAGAAAGGATTTTGGAGGGTTACTGAGAGTTATTGCACACCGGGTGGGTTTGTGCTCAGTACAAAAATACCTGTTGTGTTGTTCTAACCTCACTTTCCAGGATGTCTGGGTTTAGGTTTGGAGTCTCTTTTCTCTGTATCCTTCTCAAGATCATGGCATTATGTCTATTTTTTCTTACAATGTGCCTGGCTCTGCCTGCCCAACCTGTTCTTTACTGTAGCATAATTATTAAATTAGTTGCATATATAGTTTTGAAAAGCAAAATGTCTTGCTGGTCCTCACTCTTTGCACCAGGGAGTGTTGGAGGAGAATACCAGGTGATAGGGGAGATGTTGTCAAGTGCATTTAGACATCCAAAAAGGACATAAGTATGTGATGGGAGTTCAAAAGCACAAGAGCAGATTTTCAGTGGCTTCTCAGTGAGAGCTGGGGAGCTGTTTGGGCATCCTTGAAGTTCATAGAAGGTGTTTGTCCAGATCTTTAAAAAATGAGATTATATGAAAAAATGAAGAATAAATGGTAATAAATAACCAAATGAGAGTAAATAACCAAAGCTAGAACAGAAGAAAGATTAGACCATCCAGATTTGCAGTTCTGCGTTGAGTGAAGCAACAAAATCCTGCCCATTTTTTAGCTGTTGATGAATTGTGGCAAGTTCAGAAAACCCTATTTAGGGCATTAATCTAGGGCTTTTCTGCTGTGTTACACTTGGAGACAGACCCAAAGGTGGAGGTGTGTGAATGCTGTTCACTGAGTAAGTTTGCAAATCAAGTGTAGGTCCTGGGAGCACAAATGTGGGCACTGGCAGAGGTGATGCAGTTGGTCCCAGCCCATGATAAAGAGCTGTGCTGTCTTTGAACATGAAATCCTTGTGTTCAGGGGGTTTATTCTGAAAAGAGGAATTAGAGTTCTTTGTTCACTGATCAGGAAAAAAATAAATGCATGTGTCAGACAAATGCATTCACATCCTTATTTTTCATTTGTGCATGAAAAGGATCAATGAGAAGAAATGCTTGGTGCAAACATTACAGATGACAAATTATTTCAGATCTCTTTTTCACAAAGCATAGGAAGCAGTCAAGTAAGACCCAGCATCTATCCCAATGTTTCAGGCACTAATAAAATCTTAACACAATTCTTAAACCCATGGTTCTTCCCCAGCCTAAGACACATGGAAAGGTAGAAAATTTAAGTTCTTTCATCTCAAGCTGGGAGTTTTACCTTTTAAAAAACAGCAAACTGATTTACAAGGTTTCTCCTGTAAGTCCCTTAAAGTAAATTACCTGTCACAAGGGTTGTGGATCCCTGTCTGCATGTTTGAATAAAATGGGTAACAGATTTATAGCATTAATAATGGGGCTGTCTTTGAAAGGTCTCAATTTGCAACGGGAGGAATGGGAAGGTGCCAGTTAGGTTATTTAGCACCCTGCCTGTCTTGTCTTCTGAAGTTCTGAGACGAACTTGGCTGCTGGTTATTCAAGTTGTGCTCAAGAGCATTGACCTTTACTGGAAAGCCTAAAAATCCTATTACCTAAATGGACAGTCAGCAAGTGGCAAAAGCTTTGGATGGAAGAGAAGAGAGCTTGGTGGTCCCCTAAAGCAATGCCCCATCATTAGGTTTTACTATTTTTTATCCAGACCAGAGAAAATGTGCCATGAAAGCTCTACTTCTTTGTGCCACTCACGCTTATTTTGCTGAACTCAATAATTTTATCAGGAAAGTGTAGGAGAAAAAAAATCTTTTTACATCCCCAACTTTCCCCATCTAAGGAAGAAAAGTCCATCTGCCGGTGGTTGCTTCTGTGGCAATCACCATACAGGAAAGTTAGCATGCAGTAAAATTAACCAAATATCCTGGGAAGGTAGGAGCAGTCTTGTCTTCATCCCTGATGGATTTTTTATGAATCCTGAGTATCCTCTTTAGCCCAACCATAAAATACCTTCTGGCCATCCTGGTTTCTCCTCCTTTTTGGGCACCCTCCAAGCATCCTGATTTCTGATGGGGACCTCCCTGCCTGTCCTCCCATAGGACTTTTGAGCGCTACCTCCCCCAAACCAGGAGTATTGGTAGCTGCTAATGTCCCAGTCCATATGGCTGATAGTAGGTGCTGAATGTACAAGGCATGATGCCGACCAGATAAGGTGAGGATGCGCATTTTCATTTTCCTCCCCATATCTTCAGTCAGCAGAAAGCTCCAGATCAACTCACTGATTCCAGCCACGTGGATAAAATTTGTTACCATTCCCGCAGAATTGGAAATAATGAAATTGCTATTTTAGAGCCTTTCTTTAATAAAATACACTATCATCAGACTAACATTGTATCTCTGCAGAAATTCATATACTCGTGTGTACATCTCTGAAATTAGACTGGAGCACTTGAAATAAAATCCTGCACTTTGTGAACAATTCCAGCTGGGGCCTGCTGTAATGATACTTCTATATCAGACAGGGATGAGTGTCACCACAAAATAGGAGTAGCTGCTCCTCCATGCATACCCAGGCTACTGTTTCATATAAATGTGTGTTGCAGAGCCCCAGTGACATGGCCTGTATATCTTACTCATCTGAAAGGAGTTTACATTTCATTCTCGTTTATCTGTAAACAATCCACACAGCTCCATGGCAAGCGAGAGATGGATGGAGTCACTGATAGGAAATTTAATGTGTATGTGAAATGCATGCAGAGACATTCAGGTATGCCTCCTCTTTTTTTAACCAGATTGCTTGGACCAAAGCTTTGTTCTCTTGATCAAGCCATGGGTTGTAGGTGGGCAGAACTGCCCATGGGACAGGAACACAAGGTCATCAGCTGCCATGAATCCATACCTAGCTTTATCATGGAATCCCAGACCAGTTTGGGTTGGAAGGGACCTTAAAGCTCATCCAGTTCCAAGCCCCTGCCATGGGCAGGGACACCTTCCACTAGAGCAGGTTGCTCCAAGCTCTGTTCAACCTGGCCTTGAACACTGCCAGGGAGGAAACAGCCACAGCTTGTTGAAATTCTTCTTGAGGTATTTTCTTGAAACCATCAAAAGAAGGCACAGTCCATGGTTTGAGGAAGTCGGACCTTTCCATCCTGTGGGAATGAACATCCCTTTGTCCATCTTTGATGTTTCTGTTTGCACAGCTCCAGTGAGTTGAGGTCCCTCTGTAAAGCTCGTAAAATCTCTTCTAACCCCTTCCCTTGGGTAAAGTCTGGTTTGTAGTAATTGAACCTTTTCAAATCACATCGTGTCACTTTGTTTCTCGTGTAATTTATGTCATCATGCCCTGATGCATCTTTGGGCCAAAATTCATGCCTGTGGTTCACAGTCTGTGCTGTTATGTTGTGCTTTCACCCGCTGCACGAGGTGAGCTTCTCTGGGAAGAGAACCAGGAGAAAATTACTGGAAACCCCATGGTTTCACTGGGAAGCTTTCCCTAGTGTTTCACTAACATCACTTCCAAGTGCCAGAGGTATTTAAGTCATGAATGTGAAGTCTTTAATGGTAGTGTAATAGGACAGGAGAGATGTTTGTAATTAACCCAGGATGTGCTGATTGGGAAAGCTTCCCTGTTTTTAGAGTAGGTGGAATGGGAGACAATGGAAATATCTCCAGCATAACGAGATTCTGAATTTTGCCTAAAGGCAGAACTGATGTATTTTGCACCTCACTTGCTTTGCCAGAAGGTTTTGCTGCTTTATGTATATGGGTGTGATTGAAGTAAAGGGTGTAGTTACAGTGGGTTAGAAGAATCGTATTGATGTGAGTTAGCAAAATTGGAGAAAAAGTTGGAATAGTATCAGTCATCTTTATACCAGTATAGGTGGTATAGACTTGAGAGGGCTTTTAGCAGTATAGGTGATGGGATAAAAAATTACACTCTGAACTGAGATTCCTCAGACTGGTGTGGGGATGCTCCTGTGCCATCCCACTTCTGCAGTGTAAGGAGAATTCAATCCTTAATGAACTCTGCAGTGTCTTTCTATGCTGGGCAGTGACTTTGCCAGCATTGATGTTGGAGAGTCACACGGGTGTTGTCTACCTCATGGCAGAGCTGTAGTTAATTAAAAAAAGAAAGTAAGATAAAACCACAGACAGCCTTTAAAGTGTTAATGCAGTCTCGAAACTTATAATGGAATATCAGAACGTGACTGTTTCAACACTATTAATAGTCCCAAAGTAGTATTTCTGTATCATACCATTTAATGAAATACCAGTGCTGGGTATTTTATCTTATTTGCAAACCTCCTGGATTTGAATCAAAAAACCCTATTTCCAGTGGAGTAAGAAATAAGGTATGCCTGGAATATTAAATTTCCACAATTTCTATTGCATTATTTTTAATTACATTAACTTTCCTGCCATGCAATTACTCTGTAAATGTATTCCTGAGTAAAAGATGTGTGGATTTGTTTGCAGTGCTATCTTCCATTCTGAAAGTGCAACAGGTCTTTTTGGTATGTTTTATATGTGCATAACTTAACTGGGAAATTTGTTGGATCTTTAAATGCAAGCCATAATTCTAATAATCGTGTGTGTTCTTTGGCAAGTTGAGGTTGCTCTCACTGTTGCTGATTGCATTGCTCAGTTTCTGCTGTCCTGCAGATTTCCCATGGAGTGCTGTCCTGGCCAGGAAACTTTGCTTTTCCTAAGAAAATAAGCAAATAGATATCTTAAAACAAAAGCACTAGGAAGGTCACCTCTGCTGGTGCTGTAAAAGGGGAAGTTCAGTGAGGTGAGATGATGATATACCACAATTAAAAATGCATAAAGATATACCTGATATCAACATGGCCTGGTGCTGCATCAACCCATTGATTTATTTTCTAGGTTGCACCAACTTCTACTACATGTGGTTGCTATAATAGGTTTGTATCCAAATGTCATGTTATAGGTAGCATCCAGGTAACATCTCTGGAAGTTACCTTGCAGTAATTTAAGATGAAGTGATACCTATAAAACGGGAAGCTTGCTTGCTTGGTTGATGTCTAGATTAAATTATGATAATTTAAAATTAAACTGTTCTAATCTATTAGAGCCACACACGGAGCTGTTAATTTCATTACCTTATTACTTGTCCATTCAAGTAGCGTGTATGGTCCTTTCTGAGGAGTGACACTAATAATGTAACTACAGTGAGAAAGGAAATTAGCATTAAGATTTGATGTCGTTTTTCTATTGATCCTTCGTTAGACGTGCTCAGGGGTTTCTGCAAACCCAGGTGGAAGTCTTGGACAGAGGAAATGAGCTGCTCAGGGAAGCTGGGAAGTGAAAATTGCGTTTAGCATCTGCAAAGTGTAAGGAGATTCTGAGCAAACTTTCCTCTCTGTTCCCAGTGGTTGGAATCATGGCACTGTGCTGTAGAGAAAAGGTAAATTGGTCCCTTAATCAGTGCCCAGGTATGATTCTATGATTTTGATAGAAAAGTGGATGTTTAGGACTATTAAGTGTGAGTGACCAGGGAACATCAAGAAATGAGAGGCATTGGGACTCCTGCAAGAATGATCTTGACCAAATATAAAGGCAAACCTTAACTTTAATAATTGTGGCATTCTAATGCTATGTAGTTAACAAAATATTATTGATCCCTGCCATATACGTTTGGGTCTTGATATACTGCTGAAAACACCATGTTTCTCATATGCTGGAGAGGATTTTGAGATGTTTTCCTTACTTGCCCATTGTGTGCACTTACCTCTCCCACCCCATTGTGCTGCACCCGGGTGGTATTTTCCTGGTGTTAACATGGAGGTTTGCTCCATTTTGCTCCATTTCCCAGCTTCTCCTGGTCTGGCTTTTTTTTGTCCAGGGAGCTGGAGCGGGTCCATCTTTCTCTGTTGTGGGTTGAGTCTGTCTATAGGAAGCATCCATATCCTTCCCGTGGGATGCGAAACAACAGTGCAGCGTACTGACAGCATCACTATTGCTCTCAAATGCTATGGGATCTTGGATCCCTTTTTGTTATAAAACTATGTTATTCAAGGCTGTGCAATTAGAAAAAGGAAAAAAAAAGTCCGAAATCTGTGATTTACCTACCAAGTAATGTGCAATATTCATCCCTGGATTTGGAGCTTCTCTGTGCTCATGCAAACTAAATGAAAATAAAGCTGTAATATCCAGCAGGGTATTAATGCTGAATTGCTGCTTTACAGATATTGCTGGAATTTAAACACTATGCAACAATCATAACCAGAAAGTTAGAGGCATGCTCTGCCTAAGCAGCAGTCTGCTAATTAGATCTCTGAGCCTCGAAGTAACCTTGTCTGGGTGTTGTGTAGGTTTTTACAAGGAAGGTCTTTAAAACCTTCCTTCTTAAGTGCTGAATTTGCTTCAAAGGGCTTTGACACAGCAGTAAAAACCACGCTGTAATATTTGTAATATTAAATTTACTGTGTTCAATAACATTTATCACTGTCATAGTGATTATCTGCTGCTAATTAGGAAAGATCAGAGAAATCTATCAACCCTTAGTCACCACAGCAGCTGAGGGGGCTGGTTGACCTCATGCCTAAACCCAGCCAGCAGAAATAATGCCTTTCTGCTCCATCCACGTGGCTCTTTCCTGACACCTGTGAGAATCCAGCTAACAGAAACTCATTAAAATGCTTTATTTAGAACTTCTGATGCAAGTTACCATGAAGTGTGCTTCATCAGCTCAAAGTAGTAAATGCGTGTGTCTTGTTGCTCAAGCTGTGCAAACATCCTCACCCTCCAAAGCTGACTAGAGACACAGATGCACCTCCCTTTGTGGGCTATGGGATGGTCCCAACTCCTCCGTGAGGGTGTGATGCTGGCAAGTTGCATGAGGTGGTCATTGTATGGGGTGGTTATACTGAGGATGAAGAGGCAGCATGCGTTGCTGCTGCATCAGTGGAAATTAGGGGTGATTGTAACTTGGTGTTCTCTAAGCCCTCCTGGGACTAAAGACATTGCTCTCCCCTTTATCCAACCTCCTGATGTCAGTAGAGGTCATAGAATCATCACAGAGTGATGATTTGGATGGGACCTTAGAGCTCATCTAGTTCCAATCCCCTGCCACGGGCAGGGACACCTTCCACTAGACACGCTGTAATGCCCCTGACTTGCCAAGTGGGATTAGAAGCAGCATTTGCTTCTTTCTGCCTGTAATTTATGTACAGTTATTTAGGCACAGGGACTATTTCTGGTTATCTTTCGTTGCAGTGAGTGAGAATACTATAATGAGGGCAGGTGCGTTGCTGTGAGGGTGGCCTGTGGCTTAATGCAGCACCTCATCACAGGAGCATCTCTTGGTGTCCTGCGTTGCAGACATGCCCTCTGCTTCTGTGGCTTCACACATGCAGACAGAGGCTTTCAACAGGGGGTGTTTGGTTCACCACCAGATCTTTTTGTTTCGTTGGGCAAAGCTGTGGCAGCAGTGGTGTCCCTGCGTAGAGGGAAGCATAAGGTTTCTGTTTAAAATAGAGTTATTCTAGAGACTACAGAACGAAAAAGCTTTTGGTTCAATGCAGAATGGCGTTAAAATGCATGCCTTAAATCTCTCTATATTCAGCACCAGGGATCAAAACCCAAGCTCCTGAAATGGCACTCCTGTGTCCATCTGGATCCAGAGGGAGAGGGCAGGAGCAGGAGGAAGCAGTGCAGCCTGGAGTGGTGCTCAGATGGGAAAGAGGCACAGGAGTCTGTACAGTTTTAAATATTCCCAGTAATTTGTGGAACAGGATTTGATTTGTTTGATGATTTATTTCAGTCTGCGTAAGCACAAGCAAAAAAATACCCAAGACTGTGCTTTAACAAATTGAACATCAGCTGCACTGAAATGATCTGTAGGGTGGGAAGTGAGCCAAGTCTCCACTTCATTTTGATACTGCTTGTTTTAGGAGAGGCAGGGGATCGCTCCAATGGGTGTCCCACCCTGGGAATGGTGTGGGATGAGGAAGATGTGGGACTTCTCTTATACTAAGGTGATACTGAGCTGATGCTTGGCATTGTCCTGATGTGTGATGAAGACAGAGAGCCTCACACACACCAACAAGGACTTCCGACCTTGAATAGCACTTTAATCTCCCCTTCAAGAGCCACCTGCCCTGCCATGGGGCACTTTGGCTTGCTGCAATCTGGTTACAAGCTGTCAGGAGCTGCAGCACTCCAAGCCCAGCCTGAGACAGCAGATCCTGCTGGAAGATGAGCCCTATGGGCTGCATATTGCAGCATCTCTGCTGGGATGAGCAGTGATGAGTGGATCTGCCACTGCAAAGTGGAATTAAGAAAAGAAAGCCAGGTGATTTTCAGCTGAGAGAAGAGGTTGTCTGTGCTGTGTTGGTTGCAAGTGCAGTGGATTCAGACCTTCCTCTGCAAGGCACACGTTTACTGGAGCAGAACATGGTCACTGCTAAGACCAACGCTGCTTGGGAGAACATTGTCAGTGGAATGATGCTGTCTGGGTGGAAGATTTTCTGTAATATATTTATACCTGAAATAACCCCTTCACTGATGCGTTGGACTCAGCACTTTAGTGTTTTGCCGGGATAGGTATTTCATTGAGGGCTGGTATAAGCTGTAGCAGCAAAGCTCATTTTCTGCCCCTATAAATGGCATATGGACAAGGCAGATCTGCTGGTGTAGCTTATCGTTGCTGGGTCACTATCCGCAGGCTTTTCCTAGCAGGCACCTATCTTCCATTTAGACTTTGTCCCTCAGCCCACTGGTACACCCAGAAGGCTTTTGAGAATCTTGGAATACCTTGCTGAAGGCCTTTTATCCAGTTCTGCATTTAAGCATTTACTATTTAAATACCTTTTAATCATCCTAATATTCTTATGATTGCCTACACATGCTGTTCCCTGAGGTCATTACAGATGCAAGTCGACCAAGGAGATGGCAAGCCACTCTGCTTCCAGCCCAGAGAAGAGAAAGCACCAGGGAGACCTTAGAGCAGCTTCCAATACCTAAATGGGTCAACAAGAAATCTAGAGAGGGACATTTTACAAGGGTCTGTAGGGACAGGACAAGGGGAATGGCTTTAAACTGACAGAGGGGAGATTGAGATGAGCTCTGAGGCAGAAGCTCTTCCCTGTGAGGGTGCTGAGGCGCTGGCACAGGGTGCCCAGAGAAGCTGTGGCTGCCCCATCCCTGGCAGTGTTCAAGGCCAGGTTGGACACAGGGGCTTGGAGCAACCTGCTCTAGTGGAAGGTGTCCCTGCCTGTGGCAGGGGGTTGGAACTGGATGAGCTTTAAGGTCCCTTCCAACACAAACCAGTCTGGGATTCTATGATTCCACGCTGGTGCTGGTCCTGGGTGCATCACCCAGCGCAGTGATGCCAATAGGCAATAATGGTTTCACAGTATTAGGCAAAACGCTGTTTAAATGTGCCCCTGGCAGGGGATGAAGGAAACGCAAAGCAAGATATACTCAGCTTTTCCAGTGGCTGTTAAGGGATGAATTATAATTTACATTTTCCTGGAGTAGTACAGTGCATTACATTGCTATATGAGAATGCCAACAAGGCTACATTATTCCATTAATAATGAGCATAGAATAAATTATCTGCAGATGACGTTTTTTAATTGAATTGCAATCTAATATCCCAGTAATATATTGTAATAATAAGAATATTAGGATGATTAAAATATATTTAAAACCTGAGCCAACTGAAATGCTAAGATCTGGTGCTGGGAGAAAGGCACATAACGTATATCTGTCTCGTTGATTCGCAAAAATGGGCATGTAATTTGGTGGTGTTTGGCTCTGCAGTGTCATAAAGTTTCTCTCTGACGTGCACTTGAAGTCTATTTATTGTCAGCTTTAAACATTTCCTCCCAACAACAGCAGTACTGGGGGGCTACCTTAAGTGCAAGCAGAAGCTGTAATATATTTTGCATATATCTAGCAGAATATGTAGGTAACGATCGCATGGAAAAACCTTAGTTCCTTTCCTGTTTCCTCTGGGAGAGGACTTGTAGTCAGCATCAGAGCCAAAACCTTCTGGAGCAAGCGAGAGGGTTTCTGTTACTGTGGTTAATTAGCTCAACTCATGTATATGCATTTAGGGCTGGTGACTTCCCTCAATACCACAAAGATAGCATGGGATGCAGTTAGGGAGCAGGTTGGCTCTGATGTGAGTCAATCTCTGTTTGCCCTGGAGATCTGATGAATCCCTTAAATAGATCCATCCTACGCTTCTGTATAGCTCATATAGTTCCATCACCCATCACGTTAATTACTGGCAGGTAAAGCATTTGCTGTGAAAGCTGCAGGTGGGAAAAGCACCACACTGACCCATAGAACCTGCTTTGTGTTAGTTACTTTGTCAGCTTGCCGCTTGCTGGCAGAAATGTAACAGCCTGAGAAGTCAAATACATACGAAATATGTAGTTTTACATATAAAATCTATAATATTTTATATCAGTCTTGAAATTGACTTTCCTGATTGTCTTCAGTAGGAATAAAGGGCACAACTTTAACTGCATCCCTTAAAAAACTCAAGGACAATATACAGAGACCTGCTAGTAGCACAGCATAGGGAATCCCAGCCTCCTTCCTTCTTTCCTTTTTCCCTCCACTCTATCCAAACAGACCATCCTTCATTGAGTAATCCAAGAAAACCATCCATCGTTCAGCTTTTCCAGTGCTGTGAGGTTCAGTCCTGAGGCTGAGAAGCACAACAACCTTCTGTTGCCACAATCCATTATAAAATTTATTATGCCTTAATTGATCTTTAATCGTCCCAGCTTGGTTAGTGCTTATTTATTACCGAGTACTCCAGAACCCGCTGAAATAAAACCTATTCCAGCAACGAAACTGCTGACTGAAGACTCCTGCTACCAGTCACAGGGGAAAAGAGCACAGACAGAATCCCATTAGATGAATGCCTGTAAAGAAAAAGCCAGCCTTCTGTGAATGGAAAGATAAAATGCAGTCATAATTTAAACCGTTTGATATAGTAAACACTTAGAATATGTTTTGCAAATTCCTTCCCGTAGGGGTGAATCACTCCCAATTCACTTACTGCACAAATATCAGGCTTGTCAGAGAAAAAGTATTTCTTGTGCATTTCCATTTTGGAATTAAATGGTTTTTTAGGAAAGCTTGTATAGTGAACTGTGCTTTAGGGGTGCTGAACTGTGTGTGCATCTATCTAGGCAGGAATTTACATGTTCATATAGCGTGGACATCCAAAATGCTACTGCAGAGGCTGTGGTGGGTCCTGTGGTCCAGCTACCTCCGTGGTGAAGAGTTTGTTGAAGCAGAGAGGTGGTCATGGAGAGGGGAAGGGGTGCAGGGCTGGAGATGGGAGGAGAGGAGGTGGGTTTTAGGGCCAAGAAATAACAACAGGGTTTTAGAAGGAGCCAACAAGGCAAGAGAAGAGGAGAGTTTATGAGAAAGATGGAGCTTTCTGCTCCTGCCCACCCACCGCGGGGCTATGAGTGTGTGTGTGCCCAGTGCAGTGTAGTGGCATGGGGCTGCAGCAGAGAGATTTTGTTTCCACTTCTTATGCCTTTGCCAAACTGAATCCATTGGAGCTGAAATGCTCTGTGCCAGGAGACTGCTGAAAATGAATTTGTCTCTTTGCTTTCTGGAACCCACAATAAGAACTGCTTAGCAGCTTTTGGTAACAAGATTAGAGAAATGTCCAGTGTTTAGCCCATGCAACAGAAAAAAACATCATCTTATTACCACTACAGTGTGAAGCTTTAACACTGGGTGTTTTGCAGTAGGGGATTTAAACCAAGCACTTGGATGCACTTGTAGTCAGGGGGTTTTTTTCTCTGAATTTGCCATACATATAAAGAAATCGGGCAAAATTTAAGAAAATTATGAGTCTTTGACAGTGTTGCTTTGTGAATGCAGCGCAGGGTGGTCGGTAGAGAGAACCTAATGGGGATGTATCCTGACTGACAGTTACCCCATAATTCCTGCAATTGTACAGACTTCTGGGAAGCTTCGCATTCCTCAAGTTTTATAACGGTCCCTAAACAGTGATGTTTCCTCTTCCGCTCCCAATTTTTCCATCCAAAATTATCTTGACAGTAAATTCCCACCTGGCAGAGCAGCAGACATCAAGCATAATCGCTTATCACCCATTAGCGTGGTGCAACTTCCATGAACATGGAAGACAATCATCTTGATATGGGGAAATGCAGTGCTCGCAACCTTTAGTTGTGCAGAGATGCTGGGGTTTAAAACTGCAGTTTTGGAATGATCAAGATTATTTCTACACCAGCTGCAAAGGACTTAAAAGATTTAGGTTTATATTTTCTTTAGGAGTTGAGAATCAAAATCTATTTTGAAAATGTTTGGGTCATGGCACTGAAGAGAAGGATACTGGAGTTGAATTGTGCCATGGGACACAGTGTGGGAACTTCTGTGCCTCTGCAAACCCAAGCAGAACAGGCTTGCTGCTAGGATCCCGTTTCTCCTTCTTCCCAGGGTATAATAAATAGATACTATAGTTCCTCAGATGCTCACATGTTACAGTTGGATGGGGCTTGGAGCAACCTAGTCTAGTAGAAGGTGTCCCTGCCCGTAGCAGGCGCTTGGAACTGGATGAGCTTTAAGGTTCCTTCCAATCCAAATCAGTCTGTGATTCTATGAATTTTTTAGGTATCTCTGTATGTGAATAGTCAAATTTACTAAGTTATTTCACTACATATTTGAGTAAGTGGCTTTGGTCTCCAGGAATAAATACCTGCTGGTCATGGCAGGTTTCAGTGAGAGCCAGAATGAATCCTTCCATTGCTGCAGACGGGGATGGCTGATGGCATCCTACCATTGCAGTGCCAGCCTGCTCCCCTCTGGGAAGTCATTATGAATAATTACACTTTGTAATTACAGCTCCACTCAGAGCCTCGCATACACCCTTAAACAGCACTAGAAGTCCTTGACATCCTGCGTGGGATGTTTCTTTGCCTGGTGGTGGTTTCAGAGGATTTAACCCGGTTTATGATCTCACTTCATTTTAAAACTCGAGAGTTAGAAATAAGCTGAAGGGAACCACTTTGTGCTGTTTTCCATAATAAAATGTCCTCAGCCTGCATTGCATAAACACATGGAGGAGCCCTGCCAGCTAGAGAGCCTGACCTTTTAGGGTTACAGTTGAGTCCCTTGCCACCCTCCCTTTGATTTCAGCTTTTCTGGTGGGCAAAAAGTTTCAAGGCTTTAATTTTGAAAAGCCTGGGAGCTAAGGAACACAACAGGGGAGAAAAGAAGCAATCATGGCTTTGTCATCTGAGGGGGAGGCTGACCCTTGTGTCCTATCAAATTTAGTCCTAAATATATTTTACCTTTATTGTTAAATGACCTTCAGCTGGCGCAAGAGCGCCTAAGCTAATGCATTCAACAGCACAGGCTCTTCAAGGTGAGAATTGAATCTTGTTGCCCCTTGACAGAGATGGAATAATAGTGTAATGCAACAGAACAGTTTTTAAATGCTAATACTTGCCACCTGTGACTTAATTTTATTTTTTTCCTTATTGCCTTTTTTTTTATGACATTTCACAGTCCCATAGTCTCAATAGATGGATCTGCATCATAAAAATGACACACTGATGATTTAAGAAGGATAGGCAGCCTGAGTGAAACGGATGGCGTGCTTTAAGAGTGTCAGTTTAGCACCTATTACATAGGGTCAATGTTCATTTTCAATACATCATTAAAGCATCCTGCTAAATCACTCAGAAAATGTTCATGTTCTCCTTTTTGAGCCACCATGTTAGATTACAGGGATAATGAAGTGTAACTGCACATAAATGGCAGTATTGCACAAGCATATTTTATTGTTTTCAGGGCCACTGTTTTAGGTTATTCTGAATACGAAACATTAAAAAATCCACAATGAAATACTGAGTGCCTCCTTAGGTGATAGTTCCCATACTTACGTTTGAAGGCAGCTACCAGCTCCATCAAATTTGATATCTAGTGAAGTCATTTTCCCACTCTATCAGTTTTACAATATACAGTGTTCACTAAACTAATATCAATAAAATCAAAACTACCCTCAGCCTGGTAGCTAGTTCTTAAATTATATTACAGAAGATGTATTTCCATTATTTTGAGAAGAACCTGGCAAGCTTGGTTATTTCAATAGAAGTCACTTTGCCAAGGTCATTTCAAGTGCAAGGTGATTTCTACTGGCTCCAGATGCTGTTATCAGAGCAGAGTCTCAGTGGTACCTCTGTCACAATTGGAATTTTGGTTATCAGGTTAAGGCTAAAAATCAGGCTTTGGAAGACAGGAATCAGGAGTTAAAACCATGAAATGTTAAATATTTAGATCAGTCACTGTAGTCTATCCCTAACGCTGACCCTTGCCACAATATGTGCTGGTAACCACTCGGGATGAATCAGAATCCAATGGATAGCATATACTAATCCTGAAAATGCTAATTTCTGTTGTACTGAAACAAGGAGCACAATGCTGGCTTTACCTGAGCAGGGAGAGATAAAATGTCAGGTTCCCTCAAGCTTATAAAATATTTATTTCCTTTTACTACATTTCGTAATGGAAAACATGGCTTTTATTTACAGATGGATGATACATACAGAAGTATGTCCCGAGGCACGCGTTCTTCGTCCCACCTAATCCAGGACATCTAATTGAGGGGCTTAAATTAATACCTTGGTGACTTTGGGCTTTTGCTACCCTCACTAGTCAGAAACAGGTACCTCAGACTTTCCTGTGTTAATTATGGAAGGGATCTCCGGTTTCCAAGTCCTAACATACAGGCCACATCTACCCGGAGTCACCTACTCTGTTGGTTCGGATAGTGTCATTTTGGTGTGTTATAAATAATAACATATGAAGGCAGAGGGAGCTGTGATGTGGGAATACAGAGTTTAAAGATATATTATTATGGGCAGGTTGGGGAGCTGCTGGAGAAGAGCAGAGGTGAGAAGTGGGGTGCTAGGGGACAGCCTATGATTTTATAGAATCATGGAATGGTTTCGGTTGGAAAAGACCTTAAAGCTCATCCAATTCCAACCCCCTACCACAGGCAGGGACATGTTCCACTAGAGCAGGTTGCTCCAAGCCCCTGTGTCCAACCTGGCCTTGAACACTGCCAGGGATGAAACAGCCACATCTTCCTTGGACAACCTGTGCCAGTGTCTCCACCCTCATAGTAAAGGATTTCTTCTGAATGTATAATCTAAATCTAACATTTCTCATTTCTAATGTTCTCCTCCACTCCAAGTTAGTGCAGAGGTCCTCTTTGTCTGCAATGTAGGCAGAAAGGACCAGCACATGACAGAGCTGGTCATATGAGAGAGGCTTTGCACAGAACAGGAATCACGATGGGAAAGGCTTCGGGGTAGAAGTGGAGCAGACAGTGGTACTGCCCGTGGTGACATGGATCTAGGGAGAGCAGAGGAGCTTTCCAAGGCAAGTAATGATGCTGGCACTGCAGGTTTTTTAATGCTTCAGTTGGGAAATTCCTACCATTAACAAGACGTTTGTCTTAATGACAGGCTTATTTTAGAAAGCGTTCAAAGCTAATAACTATACTCAATAATGATAGTGAACATTATTGAGTTTTCCCCATTCACCTGTAAAGGATTGTAAAAGACTTCTACCCTACTGCCAATAAAGTCTTCTGCAGGCTATATACTCTGCTCAGCTCCTCTAGACCTTTTCTTACCAGGACTTGCAGGGAGACATTACTCGAGAAAGTGCTGGTTCACAAAACAAAGAGGAGTTACAGAAAGAAAGGATGCTGAAGTAAAGGGGTTTTTCCCATTACAAGTGAAATAAGTGTGATCTGCAATGGGAAGGTGTTATGTGAAGAGCAGAGGGTCATGTTCCTTGTTTCTATTACCAAGAGCAGCGGCTATTTCAGCACATGGTGTTCCCTCTCCAGGACAGATATACGTGGGTTTGAGCATCCTTTCAGGAAGGGGACGATGGCTCTGATGTTATTTTTCTATGATCGGCTCCCAGCCATAGTTCAAGGTTGACATAAATTCTCTGCTCCCTCTTCTCCCCTCTTTTGATCCCCCCTTATAAAGGGGAATAAGCCCTTCAGCATGAACTGGGCTTGGGGAACTCTCTGCTATCCTTCATTTGGATTCATGGGAAGGACATCTATATTTGTATTTTTAGAGCAAATCACTTTCTACAAAGTCAGTAGAAATGGTCCCATGAGCTATAGGATTTGGTCCTGATTCAGAGACAATGTTCTTGTCCTTTCAATTTATTTTGTAGCCTTCCCTTTGGAAACAAGCCAGTGCTCCCTCCTTGTTCCTTCAGTTAATTGCCTGAATTTCTGAAGATCTGTTGAGTTTATTTTATGAAGCTGCTCTGAGTTCTCCTGTGTGCCCATATTTCCGTATTATAGCACTCTCTTACTCCTTGCAAGTGTGGCAATATATCAGTATTATCAGATCTCCAATCCTTCCACATTTTGAAAGCTTCAGTGGATAATCCTAATAGTTTCCTCTTAAAGCAGTGATACCCTACTCTCTACCTTTCAGGTCTTGGGCTGGTTCTAAGGCTGCAGTATCCGTTTCACAGCGCAGGGACGCTTTGCTCCTTGCCATGGGCATCTAAGTATAGTAAGCAAGAAGAGAAGCCATGATGTTTTGTTTGTTTTCTCATGGCATAACGGCTTTGCTTTGATCTTCTTGCACTAAATGGTGGTCTCAAAGGTTTCTGCTCAAAATGCACAAATTAGTAATTGAGTGCTCACGTCCTGTTGAGTGCCGCACATGACTGCAGCAGTTGGCAGCTGCTCTCTCGATAGGTTCTCTGCTCATGCACTGATTGTTTCCCATTTGTCTATGCTGATCAGCAGCTGATTTCTGCAGCTGCAGTCTCTTGTGTCATGGAAGATTTCTGGAATGATTTCCAGGATAGCCTTCCTCATGGTTTACTGTGCTTCCAGACTTTGAGAAGCATCTTGACTGTCATGGTTTTCTGTTGTACAGAGAAGGGACCACAGTTGCTCCAGCTTCAGCATGGAGTATGTAGCTCCACATTTCTTCCCAGCACTGGCCATGGCTCATTTAATGATTTGTGAAGCCGAGGACCCCGAGGGAGCTGCAGCACCTCCATGGGAAGCAGCGTGGCTATGAAGGTGTACGTACTGACTGCCACGTCCTGCAAAACTGGTCATTAAAGCATCTGGAGCACAGGAGCTCCTGCGATAAACGCAGCCAAAGAGTTTAAGAGTTACCTTGAGGAGAACTGTACTGTCTGATTTAATTGTGGCATTTTACTGACAGGTCAAAGACAAAAGTGATTTTGTTCAGCAGCACTGCACTTGCTCAGGAATTCTGCAGCTGAAGCTTTTTAAAGGCTTGTTATTCAACATGTTGTGTGAAGTGCTGTACAGCCATCATATCCTCCAGCAGCTAACCCTCAAACATCTTCTCTAAACCTTTGATTTGTGTGATAGGTCTTGTCATTTCTGTGGGAAACATTGTTCCACAAAGGATTTTAACATGAGTTAGTCAGAAGAAAACATTGTACCTCATTTAGTACAAACACCAGATCCTGAGCACTGGCATACTTTAGTTGCAGAGGCTCAGATGTGGTCTGATGGCTTGGAAAATGTGGTGCTTCTATCTGTGGGTCAGCATTGAAACCCAACTCAACTGAGCCATTTTGGCCTGATTGATGTACATCCCTGCATCTGAATGTTATGCCACTGTAAAACAGTATACTAGGGGATAAAACTTTAAAGGTTGGTAATAAAGAGGTAATAAATGGGGATATACAATAGGCTAATGGGAAACTTCATTTATTTCCCTGAGTTACAGCTGACCTCATAACTCACGAGTGCTGGAGCGAGGCGGAGTTGTGAAAGTCATGAAAGGTCATCAATAACAAGTGGAAGTACATGAGTTAGTCTGTTGTATTTTTCTGTTTGCATGCATGGCCTGATGATAACTGTAGCAGTGACGTTGGGATGATGAGGCTGGGAGGGAGACCAGGACGAGCAGAGCACCCCACAGCAGTGCTGCCAGGACCCCAGCCCTGACCTGCATGGGGAACACTCTGCTGAGGACACAGGGACATCTTCTCCATCAGAAATGGGGATGAAGGAAAGCTTGTAGCTGAAGTACAAAAGAGACAAGGAAGGTGCCAGCACAGTTGAGGTGATTTGTTGTCCTGATCCCATGGGCGCCATTGCCATGGAGTGGCATACCCTATTTTGCTCTTGGTAGGGGTAGTTGGTACAGGTCTCCAGAGCACATGCTAAAGCCAAGCAAGGGTCAAAAGCCTCCAGCAATACCTGCTCAGATGGCCTGTAGTGTAATGTAACAGCATGAAGGTGCAGAAAGTCTTTTGATGACATTCCTTGTGGTGTTAGGATGTTAGTTCAGTAGCTACACATTATAATCCAGTCCCCAGTCTCCTCTCAGACTGTTTTTTCAGGTTCAATGGTAACAGTTCCCACTCTGTCCTTCTGCAAACCCTTGCAGAAGCCAAGGTCAAAACAGCATATGATGGCCACTGAAAACTCAGACCTTGCTTACATTTTAAGACAAGTGCTCCAAGAAGGCAGCTGTGTATATTGTAGCTATTCCACCCATAATGGGATTATAAAGTAATCTCAGGGAGGCTGGAAGAGTAACCTTGGGAAATAAGGCATGTGTCTGGTTCTGGTTCAGATACGCTGTGTAACTGCAGCTAAATAACGTCTGTCTCTGCTTCAGCTCACCATCTGTAAAGCAAGGTTTTTTACGTTCTTTCCATAAAGGAATATTACTGGGAAGAGAAAAAAAAAGACCCAGCAATGAATTGTGCAAATATTCTTGTCCTGGAGAACCAGCCACAGAGCAGTACTTGAATGGAAAGTCACCAGAGGAAACTAAAAGAACAGTGTTTTGATGAGTCAGTTAAAGAGCCAACACTCTTCCTGCTGACAGCATATTGAACTTCAGAATTTGGTTAGAAGGCACTGTTCTGCTGACAGCACTGTCTTTCAAAGGACATGCAAAATCAACACCTGACCATCTGTAGTCATTTAAGATTCACCCATAACATTTTTTGTAATGGAGGGGTTGTTGTTAACCTTGACATCCTGGACAAACGCCAGCTTCTCCCACTCTGTAATAGTCATCAAAGATAAACTACTCGCATCCTCTTCTGTCATGAAATACCCTTTGAGTTCTTGGACATTTGCTGCATTTCATGCCTTGAGCAAGTGCAGGTTTGCATCTTCCACTGCAAGCTGCAGCGAGCTGTAAGCTTCAGTGATACAGTCCACATAGTCCTGGAGTGAGGCCATTCAGACCCAAAGTCTTCCCAAAACTATGTTCGCAAGAGACCATCCCATGCAGGGTTTTCCTCTACTGCTCTAGCAGTGCTCTGCCAGGCTTCTCCTCAGGGTGGTCTTCAAGGACATACACGGCTGGCGTGCAGACCCCGTGTCCCTTGGGAGACGAGGAAGGAGGGATCTCTTGACTACCTTCTCACCTCTGGAACCCTACAGGAGATAAGCATGCTTTTCCTTAAACACGTAGCATAAATATCAATGAGCAGTTACTAAGTGGAGAAGCTAGGAAAAAATAGTTTAAGCAAGTTTGCACACTGTAGTAGGCAGTATTAGAGAAGATCAATATGAAATATTTCTATGAAATATTTCTATGCCTCCTTGGTTGAAAATATCGGGGAGCACTGCTTTGCCTGGTTTAGTGTCCTTGCCTTTTCTCCTTCCTTCAACCCCTATTATCTGCAGTGTGGGAATAAAGGCTCCATTCAGTCTGAAAGGAGCAGTTCTGCAGTGGTTTATGAATGCTTTGTTTGCTCAAACATCTGAAATATATTACTCTGAATCATTAAGAGCTTTTTTTCACAGTATGTCCCTGACTTCAGTGCTTCATCCTTGACGTTTCCTATATAAGCATTGCTCTTGATTTATACTGAGTTAATGATTTGCAGTGCATGAAGTATAAGTCTTCAGAGGGAGGGGATTTAAAATTACAGGCATAGCTTTAACTTGGGGCAAAGAATGGAGATGTCTATTCAAGTCATCCTTGGCGCACACCTTTAGACTACTGATGTTCTTTGTTTCCAGGTCTAGTCAGTGGCTTGCTGCAAGGGAACAGCCAAAGCACTGATGAGCAGGGCTCATTTTAGAGGGCATTTAAATAGTTACAGGACCTGATCCTCTACCTCTGCTCCAACCTATTTGTCCCTTGCTGTGCCGTGAGTCCATGCAATGAGCCAACTGACAACCAGTTGAAGAGGGTCTGGAGGACTTTTCCTGGAAAGTTCATATTGCCCATGGTTGGGGGTGAGGTTTGCTTTGCTCACGGCAGTGCTGAATGCTGCTGTCCTCTGCTCATAATGAAATGAGGGTGGAAAATTACAGCCCTCCTTGATCTGACCTGGACTGAAAGAGCGGCGTCTCTCGGCTTTTGGCACTAGTTGGAGGCATTTTCATTTGTGGGTTGCCCTTTTTATGGGATCGGGGCAATCTTCTCATTTCCACGTGTTGGCATTTTCTGTCTTGCTCTATGGAGCCTTAGTAAGGGGAAGGGAGAAAATAGCAGAAAAGATAAATTAGAAGTCTGGCAAAAGATGAAGTGTAACTTTAAGGTGAAAGAATATTCGTGTCACCTGGTTTAAATGGTGTACTTTAGCTAATGCTTATTAAATCCCTTCCCCCTAGGATTAACCACTGCCAGAAACACTCACTCATGCACCTGCAGTCATGCCAGAGACAGAGAAATCCCAAGTACTTGTAGCTGAGTTGGTCACCACAGTGAAAACATCTGAGAGCAGAATTCAGGGGTAAAATATAAACAGTTCTTCCCATAATAATTCGTGACATTTTGGGGGGCTTTGGCAGTAAAACTCATGAGCGGGGACACAAGCTTTGCTCTGCTCAACACAAGTCATGTTATCTAACTGTGCCTCTGTTTCCCCATGCCATCTTCTGGCACTATTCCGTATTTCCATCGCTGCTTTCTAGGTCATAAACTGGGTGGTTTTAGTATATGTTTGAGCAAAGCTTTGCCTTGTGAACCCCTGATCATGGTTGAGCCCTTTTGGTGTGCTGTGTCTCACTAGCCACATACAAATCCAAACCAAACCTTCTCAGGCATCACGTCTGGTACTGCAGCACTGTTGAGACCAACTAAATAATAGCTCCATAAATTACCATTAATTGTTTACCCAAATTAGCAATAATACAGTTGAGCCAATTAATAATGTAGGATTGGAGATTACTTGGAATGGATATAAGCCACAAAGGACTATACATCAATTAATGTACTGTAAAAGGCTTTTCACTGCATGCCCTGCAGGTATATGTTGTATCTTAGTGAATGAATGTCATGTTCTGTTTGTGAAAACCATTTTGTTATCAAAGCCATGACTTACGCAATGGATAATATATCCTGGCTTGGACAAGCCAACCACTGATCTTGTTAATACTTGTATTTGCTGCAGGTTTTACATTGGATATTTTTAACTTCAACATTACCATCATGAGCAGTAACTACAATTTAATGCTGTTTTCTGCGGTTTTCCTATCACAGAGGTATTATTTAGTAAGATATTACGAAAAGCAATTGAGCCATCAGTGCTGATATTCTGCACAAGATAGTGGCTTTTTATGATGTACTAATTTGTATCTGACCTTTGATGAGTGAATGAATATATTTTCCATGTTATTTCTGTGTTGCTGCATAAAATAGAGGGGGAGGAAGGTCTGGCTGGAGCATGTGAGGAAGGCTGTTCTTCAGGGAGGAATCAGCTATGAAGATGGACGCTGCTTTAACTGTTCCTGTGTTTGGGTTGTTGTGACATGCACAAGGACTTGTAGTTTAAGAGGATTTCTGGGTTTTTCATCACATTAAGAGTGAATTGTTTCTTGGAAAAACAGAGCATCTGGCTGGTAGTATTTGTGATGAGCGCTGTGCTAAAGATTTTAAAAAGAAACTATCCCCAGACTCTCGATGTGATGAATATTGTTATTTGGGGCACTTGGCATATGGCGGCTATGCTGGCAAATAATTCAGCATTAAACAAGCTTTCATTTGGCCCACTCGATTTCTGGGCTGTTGTAAATTAAATATATGTTTAAAGATTGTGCTTGTATTTAAGTTATAGACTTACCCAGCGATAATTCATTATAGATAGTGCAATGTGCGTTCCTCAAATGTTCCATTTATTGAGCTGGTTTTAATTTGTGGTTATTAAACGTAAACAAGGCATGTACCTACTGCAATCAGCCTAAAAAGTCAATATTTAACAACCATTAACAAAATGGTGATATCTAAGGTTGTATCCTCTTTGTAGAAGAGAAATCTCTGTGATGTGGTCTGTAACCGCCTGTGTAGGAAGGAGGTGGTGTGGGTAGCACAGAACCATTTAATATCACATACAAAGAGGTAATGAGATACAGTTGGTGGAAATCAAGAAGGGAACAATAAAAAATAGGGGAAGACAAAAAGATGACCATTTTCATAGGAAAGAATGGAAATGAGCAGGAAGAAAGAATGGAAATGAGCAAGAAATGAGGGCTTATTATTTTAAATACTGTTTAAATACTTTAAGGTCCTTCCAACCCAAAGCATTCCGTGATTCTAAGATTCTAAATTCCTTTTGGTGAGAAGTGGCAGAGGCTGCCCCTGCAGAGCCAGGAGCAGGACCATGCCATGTTTTTATCCCCGTCAGCCTTTGCCGGACCCAAGAGGTGGTTAGAGGGCAGATGTCAGACCTGAAGGCGATGGGAAGAGCTGTACTGTGGCAATGGGGAAGAGGGACACTGGGACCAGCCCTGTGTGGGCTTACTGAAGCTCAGCAGGGACAGGAGGTCTTGGCCAGGTTGGAGCTGGGAGCAGGCTGGAGCTGAGCAGAAGAGCTAAAAAGTACTTTGTGCCAAATAATCTCTTTCTAAGGCTGCACAACTCGCTTACAGCAAACATGTCAAAGGTGCTCACGAGCGTTTCTGAAAAGGATTTAACAGTGAAGGGTGTTACAGAAAAATCCAGGGAGAAATGAATCATTTCTGCCTTGAGAGCCGCATTTGAATAGTTGAAAATAAGGTTGAGGATATAAGATAAGAAAAACAAAATGTTGAATAGCTGCTCTCTAAATAAGCCCTGTCTGCTCTGTGCAAGAATAGCGTATGCTGATGGAATTCAGGAAGGGAAGTGTTGACCCAAGTGATGCAGGCTGCCTCTGCTCTCCTTTCCCACAGTTCCTTCCCTTTGCAGTCTGAATGTTCTCCTAATGCCAGGGGGTTTTATGTGACATAAGACTTATAAGCCTGAATGATAAAGAACAGCTTCTATAAATCATTTTGCTCTGCAGATTTAAAAGTTTCAAGAAGCTCATGTCAGCTGGTACACAAAGTATGACTGGCCACATTTGATTTTGCCAGCATATCTTGCTTTTCAGTGTGCTTTTTAATATGATAGTCTGGATGATTTGTTTTCCTGTTACTTTCAAGGATGCAGCATTTATCATTCTTGTATTACTGGAATTCAAGTTTCTCACAGCAGTAGCCACAAATCTCCGCTTCAAAGTATTTTTGTGTAATTAAATTTCAGTTTTATATGTGGATTTTATCTGTGAACCTCTGAGGGCTTTTAATGGGAAATCCACAGACATGACACGCTTGTGGGTACTTGTGTGGCCCCTATTCCCATGGTTGCTGAGCAGTCTTTTCAAATGTGTTGTCCCTAGAATGACCTGGAGAGTTCTTTCCCATGGGAGAAACTGAGGCAGAGCAGGGGTCTTTCAGGGCAAGGATTTATATCTGCTTCTCCTGCCATCACCACTGCTTGTCCCCATCTTTGGAGCTCTCTGCCTAGATTCCATCTCCACCAGAGAAGCCACGTTGGTGGCCGTGTGAAGCCTGTACCCGTGTGAAGCCTGTACTTACCCCATCCCTGCTGGTCCCTTCCAAACCTCTTGTTGTCCATCCTGCAATTCCCTGACTCCAAATTATGTTACAAAACCCTCACTGCCTGCCAGGCCTGGTGCAGGAGCACTGATGGATTACCCAGCCCTTTCTGCGCCTTGTTAAAAGGCTCTTAACTGCAGAGGATTGAGTTTGGAAAGGTTGAACGAGGAGAAAGCCTGCCCACAACAATAGATGTGCTGATAGCAGGAACCAGGGGGTTTAGTTAGGTACTGTTCTTTGCTCTCTGCTTTCCCTTCACCCTCCTCTCCAGAAAGAAATGTTATTTAATTACCTGTTTCTTTGCAAATCACTGCTGTTCACCTGCACATTTCTTTCTCCTAAGCTTCAGTTTAGGTGGGTTTGAATATGGGAAGGACATGGATGAGAGTGCTGATACAGAAGTTTTTGTCAACTAATGTATTTTTACAATACAAGATGCAATCTGGATAAACATTGCTGCAGAGCAACCTTACTGTAACCTTGCACAGTGTGTGTGTCCCTAGCCAAATTTGCACTGTTTATGCCAGTTCCAGCTCTATATGTCATTGCAGCATGCATTAAATGGATCCAAAGCCTTGCCCTTCAAGGCAGGACTGGTAGCAGCATTAGAATGAGGAGAAATGCAACCTCAAGATGCACATACAGCTGAGCCCTGTCATAGCTGAAGTCTTTATGGCCATAATCCTGCTTTGCAGGCAGCATTCCTGAATGATGTTATGCAAGACCCACATCCAGCCAGGGGTGCACAGCATAAATATGTGGCTGTGCCTTATAGACACTCACTTCGTATTGTGTTGGTTTTTCCCCTGTTTATGTATCTGTAATTTAAAAATAGAATGTGTTCTGTTCTTATAGTGCTGGCCTGGGACCTGGGAAGCTATTTGTAAGGAAAATCACCCAAAAGCCTCTGACTTTAATGGGCAAAACCCAAATGGGCAATGGCTGGGCTGGAAGGTGAAGGTTGAAATAGCTCATGTCGTGGCTTGGGATGGTGTGAGCACAGGAAAGCAGAGTCCGTGCATTTATTGAGTATCCTGAGCGTGTCTGCAGTCAGAAAAGATGCAAGATCCATATAATCACCGCGGTTAAATTTGCAGTCATCCATAGAAAGAGCAATGAAAGCTCCATGAAAGGTATTACTAATGCTTATTTATGACTTGAAAGGTATGCTATCACTGCTTTGGTTGTTTATGAACACAGTAAATGTGGGATATGAAAGAAATAAATATGCCTGATTTTAAATGCTTGGGGTTTTTTTTACAAACCCTGAATCTGATGTTTAGCAGCAGTGTGGGGCTTTTTTCTAGGATCCTTGTTTCCTGGTTCATCCATTTTTCAGTGTATCGCATTCATTGCATAATGCTGGCCAAGAACTCAAGTAAAATGAATGGAGAGTGAGAGATTGGAGTGGTTCAATGGAGCCATTTTTGATGTCTCAGTGGTTTTAAACTGTATGTGAATGCTTCCCGAACCCCAAATACCCCATGGCCTGACTTGTCTCTATTTTCAAAGTAATTTACATACATATTGCAGCAGTTCCCACAAGTCATGCTGATCTTAATGGTCTGACAGTATTTCCATGACAAACCCTAGGGGTTTATAGAGCATCCATAAAAATTCACTCCAGGGAGAAACTTGGCCTGTCACATCCTCCACCAGAAGCTATCTTTTTCTGCCTGAAATCAGGTATAAATCAGTTCAGCTGCTGAAACTTAAAGAAGTTACAAAAAAAAGTTTAGTGGCTTCAGATGGTTTTTGGTTCTCTGAAAAACTGTAGTTTAAATATAGATAGTGGCTGTTCTTTAATGCTCTGGAAGAACTGCTCATGCTAAAGAGCTCTCCATTTCAAAGCTAAAGAATTTCTTAAAGACTAGGAAAAAACTTACAAACCCCTAGAAATGCTGAAATAAACCTTTTACAAGGGATAAGTGTTGCTTTTGTCGCAGTGAAACAACTGATGCTACTTCTGGCTTTCAGTTCCAGTAGGATAGAGAGCTCAAAATGCAGAGAGCACTGTCACATCTGTCCCCAAAAACCGTAATGTTCTTTTTTATCTTATGTTCAGTGACAGATTTTAGTACTCCCACAGTTATTCAGAGAGAGGCAGAGGAGGACACTGTTTCTGACTTAGGAAAAAGAGACAAATCTTTGGAGTCCCATGTTCGACTTGCCGTGAATGCCAGAAGTAGTTCTGAGAGCCTATTGCTCTTCACTAAAGTGACTGGGAAAATGCTGTGGCTGTTAGAATCTAGGCAGGACACTGTTGGCACAACATGGGAGTATTTGATCAAAAATTAATCACATCAACATTGCTCTCAATCTGTGGGAAATAGGAATCTGAAAGAAAAACAAATGCATTTATGGAAATTATTCTCTAAAATAGACTACTTCTGCCTATTTACATAATGACTCCATCACCACCCTCAGGAGATTAGATAATTAAACACTGAACAACTTATATTTATATTCATGTACTTTCAAGAATGAATGAATTATCTCTTTCTGCACAAACTAAATGTTCTCCCTCTGATTAGTAACAGGAGGGCAGTGGTGAGGTTTTATGATGGAAAGTGTGTTGCTTGTTTTCTTCAGGAAAATGTTGTTTAGAATACAGTACATAAAGAAGCTGTGTTTGGTTACAAGTCAATATAAATGATTTTTAGCAGATTTATTAGCTAGGTGAATGCACTTGATACAAATCCATATGGGAAAGCTGGTCTGCTTTCTTGAATGTGTATGATTTTTGATGGAATTTGTGTATAATTTAGATAAATATCTAAGCAGCTGTTTGAGCAGCTTACCTCTCCACATGTAGATGTTTCCAGTGCAGGTGGCTCTGTTGCAGTTACTCACCTGAAGTTTCTCAGGTTGTTTTATTCTGCATATTCTCATTTTCTAAATAATCAGCTGCTTTGTGCAACCTGGTCTTAACCTGGTGATGGATGCCCCTGTTCATGGCAGGGGGTTGGACTAGATGACCTTTGAATGTCTCTTCCTACGCAAACCATTCTATGATATGTGAATGACAGTGTATTATAGGCACAGCTGCTGGAGAGAAGTAAAAGGCATTGTACTATTTAATTGTCCCAATAGCTGCTTTTATCTTGCATTTAATCTAAAAGTCATGGTCACACCAACTAGAAGAGTTGTTTAACTTGACAGGGATGAGAGACAGGGTCTTGTCCTTTAGCACCACGCCAGAGCTGGATATCGCTGGTGATGTGCACACATTTATTCTGATTTCCATGACAGGACAGTTTTTAGCTTCAAGTGCAAGGTTGGGACCTCCCTCGGGGAGTCATAGCCTGTGGCCTTCAAGAGTAATGACAGAAGAGGACTTGAGGTACTAAATTCTTTCTTGCTGCTAGAAAGATGACTGTGCCTTTTTAAGGCTTAGAAAACAGCATTACTAATTTAGTAGAGAATTTACAATAAAATCCTTCTGAAGTAGCACGACCAAGGTCCTGAGGATTTATAAATTACATTAAGAACTTGAATTATTTGCAGTTAAAAAATAAAGCTGAGATATGAACATTTCAACTTAGCTTTAGAAAACATTATTCCCATTAATTAAGCTTACAAACCTTAGAGGAATGCTCTCTTTTTGAGGGAAACCAACCTCCTGGAATGTCCCATGGAAGGCCCCTGGGCAGCAGTGGGTCAGACCAAGGGTGCACAGAAACAGAGCCAGCTCTTGATGGTGTTTGTCACAGGTTATAAAGCCAGAAGCCTCATCATGATCACCTGCTCTGCACCAATGCAGGAGCTGTAGGAATTCTCTGGGTTAATTAATTGTGAACAACTTTAATCATGTTCATTAACAACTCTAATGTCATTAATTAATAACATAAACATTTCAGTAGCATGACTGGCTTTCCTGGACCTCCAAGTTGGTGTTCAGAAAATGGAGTTTTCTTTTGGGCTGGGTGATGGATAGTGCTTTCTCCTGGCACCGGGCAGGTGAGAAGACAGCAAATACATCTAGGTAAGCCTGGCTTGTTGAACCTTAATAACTAACAAAATGTGATGGCATAGCAACATATCTTCTGGAGATGGTCCTAAAACCAGCCAGCGTGGCAGATTTGCAAAGGTATGCAAACCCAGGGTGATTTGTGTGCTAAGGTTTTTATTAATTCATTTATTTGGTCTATAGAGTAGGGTAGAAACTAAATCACATGCTAATACAAGTAATTTATAAGCATATTATACAGTGCTTTACAGATTCAGATCCACTGAGAATGACAAAGTAGATGACCACATCTCATTCCAGGGTCTCTCAAGAGGTATCACTGGAGTCATTCGTTGGCTGGCCAGATTTCATGTGCAATTGCATATTTATAACTACATCTCACATACAACACGGTCATTTTAAAATCATTTAGCTGCAGTCAGCTCAGATTTAAGAGGGTCTAAAATTGCTCTCCCCTCTATATACAAAGCCAAATATATCTCATCAAAATTATTGGGGAAAAAGTAATTGTAATAGGTATATCCCTCTGATCATGAATTTGTTTTTATTTTCTTGATTGAGTTAGAACCTCACCTGAGAATGTAATCAGCTAGAGAAGACTCCTTTATCATTGAAACAATGCTAAAATCACCATTGACTTTTGTGCTGCAATATTGGGCCAAAAGGCAATAAACAGATTTTACCAATGCAACAGAGTGCATAAACACAGCTGCAGGACTTGAGGAATTGAGTGGAGGCTGAAGTTTTCACCCCATTAGATCAATCCTGACTCAAACCATTGCTGGAGAAATAGGATGAATTTAGGGCTGTGTTACCCATGCTTTGGTTCACAAATAAAGGTCTCTCTGCTCAGGAACATTTATTTACAGGCAAGAATCTGTGCTTGAGATTTTCTTTGAAAATCATCCTGCCATTTCTTCAAACAAGGCTGCATTGTGGTTCATTGTCTCCCCAGTGAGAGCAAGTCACAGGATTAAAAAAACATTGCTTTGACCCCTAAGCAGAATCTAAGCAATAGAGTTGGTTGCTCCATATTCTGTTTTAGCAAGGCAAGATATCTGTGAACAAATGTAACAATGATTAAAGGTGGCAAAAATGTATTAAAAAGTGTATTTTCTTCAGATTTAAGGGAGAAGATCTAATTAATGATACTAAGCACTTTTTAAAGTGTGAAATCTGTTTCTGTATGTAGTATAGCATGAGCAAAGGCAGGCAGGCAACCGACATTTACTATGTAAATTATCTCCACGCAGTGCTGAATCGATGAGTTTTCCTCCACAGATGCTCATTCCGGGTTGCTCCCTATAATGACCTCAATTATACATGTCTTCATTGTGAAATTATGATTGCCTTTGGCGGGCTGCAACTGACAGCAGAGAAAAAGATTTCCATGATAAAACAGCACTACAGGTAATACCTGCTCATATTAGTATGCACAGCTTGCAAAGTTGCAGAGCAACTCCAGCTTAGCACCCTAGGAAATCAAATTGGAGCAGAGGAAGGGCTGAGGGAAATGTTTGACAATATCATGACATTTTTAACAAGAAAAGGAATTAGTAAGACTTCACGTTCTCATATGTTGCCGTGGGATCTGGTATGGCAAGAAATTCAATGTAAGAACATCAGAGTGGCTATTCCTGGGTTACCAAAGGTGCACAGTGTTTCATAGCCTCTCTCAGGCTGAATGTAATAGCAGAGAGAAAAGGTGTGAGAGACAGCAGAGAGAGATGCTTCCACTGGCACATGGGGAGTGATCCTTCACCCTCCTGAACAGGAGAGATGGGTTTGAGGATGGTATTGCTTCAATTCCTGAAGCCACAGAGTTTTCAGACACTAAGCTGCTGCCGTAACCAAAGGAGAGTTTGCACATCCTAGCCACCTCTTGCTGACCTTCATTTGGTGCAATGCCTGATGAAAGATGACTCCTGGACCTCTGATACACAGAGACGTGGTTATACCCATTCGTTCTTAAAAGCGATTATTACTAAGGCTTTACTACTGTCTTGAACTATTAGAAGTTGAGTCACAATGACAGCAAACCATTCTCTGATGATAGCATCTCTCTCTGAAGGCAGAGTAGTTGGCAGGAACCTTTTTTTATTTCCAACTGAAATAAACTGAGGAGTTGCTTTAAGTGAAATCAGAGAAAAGTCCCAGGTTTGACATGGCTTGATAAATATGATCAGCTACAACTCTGGGACTGATACTGGTTGAATCTACTGAATATAGAAGGCTGTTCTGAATGCATCGTCCTGCAGAATTTCCGAATGAACATAAAATTGCTTGATTTTAGGGCCAGATTCCATTCCAGCCTCTCTTCTGCAAGTGAGCGCGCTCTGAATGTTACCCATTTATTCTGAAGAGTTTTATATGCATGGTAAAAATCCTTTTATCTCCTAAAGGTTTTTTAAAACTAAAAAGAACAGTGTTCAGTACCCAATCTAGAGACTCTACGCAAAATCATTATGATGACTTGAATAATTTGTAGCCATAATCCAACTAGCATCTAAGCGTCTATGCTCTATAACTGAAGTACAAGATTGTGAGTTTTTAAAAGCCCTCTCATCCTCTTAGGGAATCTCTGCTTCCTTCCCAGTGCACCTGGTTGTATAAGGAAATCTTTTCTATTGGTAACAATAAAGCAGTGACTAAAGCCACACAATATAATCTTGTATTATTAGAAAGGCTTTTAGATGTTAATAAGATGCCCTCAAATGTACTCCATAGAAATACTCAAGGAAAGGAGTGTGTTCGTATTGTTGAAGTGGTCTGTACTAATTACATGCTTTAACAGAAAAAGTCATCTCCTGGCCTCATATGGTTCCATCCAAGAATGGCAGCAATGCAAGGTGTCTTCTTAATTGAAAGTTAATGTATTTTTCATTACTGTGTTTCTAAAATGTAAAACCAAAGCCTCTTTAGCTGTCATTTGGAAGATGGGCAGGGAGCCTTCAATTCTACTGCAACAAAACACTCCACAAATGATGCTGAAGAAGGAGCCCAGCATGAGCCAGGGAACTCAAGCTAGTGTGAGAATCAGCAGAGGGAATTAAGGAAAACAGCAGTAAGATGAAAAAACAATTCGCTTGGAAATAAATGACCCTCTATTTCATTTCTCCTCGAGAAAAGATGTCCTCATTAGTCCTACTCCATACTACAAATTATCATAATTATCAGTTCTTTGTCCTGTCAAGTGCACTCCAAATATTTTATTCATAAAAAGGAGCTCTCTTTTATGCTGAAAATAACTACGTTATTAGCTCCTACGTGCTGTTTACATGCTTCAGGCAGCTGGATGAGGGCGATGGGATAGAACATCCCTGCTCGTTTGGGCCATGGGCCTGAGTTGTCACATGTCGGATCTCTTCCAGTAGGTACCTGAGGGTGATGTGATTTAATGATGTATTATCTATTCCTGGGTTTGCCTCTAACCTGCTCAGTGACCTTGAGTGGGTGAGGTTCTCCTTCCCTTCCCAATCTTCATCTATAGCCTCATTTGGATTTTAAGGTTTAAGGTGCAGAAACTGCATGATGGTCCGACTGTGTCTGGTCCTGTTCTCATGTATGGGAGCCACTGCCACCCAAGTAATAGCAGCATGCTGACCAAACATTCCTCTTTTTGATCAACCACAGATCAAAACTGAAACTACCGTTTCTTCAAAGCAGCTTGTACTCTTTCTGAAGTAGCACCAGGAATATTAAGTTGGAGAATGGCTCTGCTGGCAGATGTGACATGCAATGCTGTATTGATCTTAGCAGCCTTCAGTCAGCCTTGGATCTAGAGTGGTGAATGCAATTTGTGGTATATTCAATTAACTTCTTGCTTAGGTGGAAGAAGCAGGAAGAGACAGGATGCGGAGCTGTTTGGGTGCCATTGCACAAGCAAGTTTGACACTACATTTTCACAGTCAGTGGCTAGACCAGTGCAGAGTCCCTCCAGGCTTCCCAAGGCTACTGACACAGACAATATTTTAGTGCTCAGATTTAACAGATTTGCTACTCAAGAGATGTCAAAGCAACTTTCCAAGTAGTTCTGGTATCAAATGTCTTACCGACCTGTGTGGCCAGACATGGGAAAATGTGCAGACACATCTTGTGAGCATTGGCCTGAAGGAAATTGTGTGACATGGCGTGGTTTGAGAGATGTTGGTGTGGTTTTCAGTAAAGCCTGCTTGCCTCAGGTGTTTCTTTTGTGTGTTACATGTAAGTCAAAATAATGTGGTTTTTTATTACTTAAATGAAATACAAGAAAGCTTCTCACTCCTTGGTTAAACAAAATCTGTATCTCAGATGCCATATGTGGCTGCATTTGGTAAAGGAGTTTTCATGCTTGGTGATTTCAAATATTTGGGCAATTTAAAACTGGGTTTGTTTGCCTTTCAGTGACAACAGTCTCACCTTAATGCTGCTTCAAGGAAAAAACCTGACTCATTCTTGTGCCCTTTCAAAGGACACAGATGGTCTCAAGCAGGAGAGCATTTGCTTGTCCTCCTGTTGCTGACTGCTTTGTACATGTAACTTGCAGCAGAGGACCTGTCGTAGTGCCCTGATGCCACAACTACCACTAGATGACTCAGGAAGATGATGCAGCAAGTTTGATTGTTGCATATTCAATTTCTGTGTCTCTTACTTGGTTTTATTGTTTAGGGGGATTTTATAGCATAGATAATCCATGTCCTTGCCAAAATCCTTCAAAGTTATTCCTGGAATGAGTAAGACGGAAGGCAGAGGGGGAAGAAGGGCAACAGCTTCCCTTTCTAGTGTTTGGTATTACTTGTTTTGCTGTCTTTTGCAGAGGTGGTCCAGCTGAGCCTGCCAGAGGACCAGAAGATCAGTGTTACCACCATCACAGTTGGCCTGAGCACTGTTCTGACATGCAGCATCCGTGGGGCGCTGCGGCCTCCCATCATCTGGAAGCGCAACGGTGTCATCCTCAACTTCCTTGACTTGGAGGACATCAATGTAAGTCCTGAATTGCTCTTGTAATTTTCTTTTTAGGGCATTGAATATGACTTCGTTTAACAGATGATAGTTTTAAGGGCACAAGTTTTATCTTGTTATTATTATGGTAAAGTGGAAGCTGATGCGTTATTTTGTTTTTATGTGAAGATGTCTCAGGAATAAAAACAAAACAACATATATGCAGCTTGAGAGGAGAGGTACTTGGAATATGTTATTATGAAATTAAAACTTAATACTGCAATAACCCAGCACTGAAGTAGCATCTTGTTGGTTATTCAGTTTGGTTCAACGTGTGGTCCACAGGCAGCAGCCCTGGAAACCCAGGGGAAAGTAGCTCCACAGACCATTAACTCCTCAGGGATCTCTTTTCTAGTGCAAAGAAACACGTTTATCATGAGCATGAACAATACATTTATCATTGGCAGTGAAATCTCTCCTTTACCTAAATCAATTAATGTTTTTATCTCTGTTCCTCCTGTTTCATTTGCCTTTCAGCCAATTCTCATCTCTTAATCCTTGGTTACTATTTCTGATGAGCATTTTAAAATATGGATTATTCAGCAGCGTCTGGCAATGCCCTCACAGGAAGGAAGATGAATCTGGTTTAATTCACAGTGCTGGTCTGATGTGTGAGTCGTAGTTGGTAGTAAAGACAGTACCTGAATAATAGTATAAACTTGCTCATTTATTTAATAACTTTTAATTATGAAGAGAGTGGGAAGTAGTGTACAAAAAATATGGTCTGTATTTCATTTCTCTTTGCATTAAAGCACACAGTAAATCAGGTTATATTTTAATTACACTACAGCAAGAGTTGATTTATATTTTCGTTCAGCTCTTGTTAATTTGATAACCACTCAGTTCAGAGTTGTTACAGTCGATACTGTAGCTCCCTAAATTGTTGTGTATCCAGGGTTGCTGAAATGTGAAAAACCTTTGGTTTATTCTTCTGCATTAATACATGAAAATTACAGCACACAGGACAGAAATATACACTGCAACTTGGTGCTTTATATGTTGACTGTACCAGGAAAATGATGTACGCTATGTGTAGGTGATTACTGTGTGCCTAAACTCAGTAATTATAACCATCTAAACACTCTTTTCTTCTCATCAAAGCAAGTATTACCCTTTCAAAATGCATTTCTTGTCTTCATTTGGAGCATGACATTGAAATGCAAGATGAAACCAGCAAATATCCCACTGCAGGGTTGGCGCAGAATTATACAGGAACCTAATGAGGATGTGCAGGATTGTACAGCCAGCCCAAAGCCAGCATCCCTGACCAGATTTCTTATAGATATCAGTCAATGCCAGGGTTAGAAAATGACCTTTGGGTCACTGGCACTAAAAATACATGGAAAACTGTCAAGCTGCCATGCACCAAGTCAGGCGTTCGCTGCTGTAGTCAAGAGCATGGCACAGGGAGCCATGCAGGGGATTGACCTGGCAGCTTACTGCCTGTACCACCTTGTGTAAATATTCCTCAGAACAGATCTATTCCTTGAGACAGGTTAAGTTTAGTAAAGATTACACATCCTGCCAGTGTGCTTACTGTAATCTGTTAGTGAGCAAATTCAGCAGCTTTGTGAGATCAGAATCTAAAAAAAGCCTTTTCTTTTGGCAGTGATATTCACTAGATAGATCTGAGACATTGTGGTTTAGGGTCATTTTTGTTGGGCTCATGATTGAGCTGGGGTTAGGAGGGAGGACCCTTGTTCTAAAATCTCATTTCCACACACTCTGGAGGCTCAAGAGTGATCTTAGAATTTTTTGGTCAAAAATAATGTAAATTCTCTGATTTATCTTAACCTTTATGAAATTTTGGTTATGATCACATTAATCTTAAAAGATTAAAGTTCATGTGTGAACTGGACACAAAAGGACAGTCCAAGTATTGGAGTAGAAACACAGCCTTGAAGGATGGATGGATGGATGGATAGATAGATAGCACATGGCTCTGAGGCTTCATTTGCAACTTCTACTATTTGAAATAGAATTTTGAGTACATTTTCAGGCTGAAATGCCAGTTCCTCCCTAGTTTAGGGCTGGCCCAAGTGGATTTCTGGTTTACTTGTAAGTAATTCTCTTTCTCGTTGGTTATTAAATGTTAAGAGAAAGGGTTGTGTCTTTGCACATAAACTGACTGGCTTCTGAATGATTCAACACCCCCTAGGACAGTACCAGGCAATAGAGCAGGGAAAAAAAATCACTTTTTAATCTGTTTGAACTAGTGTATCACTGAGAAACTACATCAAAGGAGCACTCTGAGATTCTTACAAGGAGGAAAACCAGGATTTATGCCTCAGTTTTAATGTTTCACATGACAAGGTGAAAGAGGTCATAAACTGACATGTAACACCTCTGCAAGCACACATCGAATCTTTTTAATCTAATAAACACCTCCACAGCTTTTTCGGCTTTAATGAAACTATAAGGGTTTTTATATGCTGTATATATGCCATCTGTATTCTGGCCTGGCTACTTGGGGTGACACAATTTGGGGATTAGCATCTTTTCCCCCATTCACTGTGGGCAAGCTGTAGGACTCTTGAGCTCAAGTCTGTCCCCTCTCTGGCTGTTGAGGACGAGCACCTGCATGTCTGAAGCACTTCATGGCAGGGATGAAGAGATGCTCCTTCAGCTGGTAAATCCAGTCTTTAGATTAATCACAAGTTTCACATCCTGTGCTTGTGAAACATAGAATCATAGAATGGTTAGAGTTGGAAAGGACCTTAACATGAGCTATGTTCATCTGCAGCATGAACACACTTGCATTTGGGGTTCATACTGGGTGTAGCATGGAAATGACATCAGTGTTCACTTCAAGGCTTGTAATGTGAAAACACGTGTACCTATGGATGCTTGACAGCATGGTCCAGGGTAGGTGGCAGCAGACAGTTCAAAGCTTCAGCCTTCCATGGGTGCAGAAACTCACATGAAATGATAATCTATTTAAAGGCACTGATGGCAGGAAAGTGAAGGCACTGTGCTTCTTAATACACTTGAAGTCAGTTAATTAAATTACTTCAGTTTTCTTTTAGTCAAGCAGAAACTCGATTGCATTCCTGCTTTTCACAATCAGGTTAGCAATTTGGCTAATTGGAAGTGCAACAGGAGATTAATTGTACCTTTTTAACTTCAAGAAAATCCTCCCTGTTCCTGGCACAATGGTAATCACATACAAACCTACAGGATATGCACACACTTGGAAAAATCCCGGTATTATATTTCAATTAAACTCTTTGTCTTCTAAATGCCAATTCAAGAAATGAGATGAAAATACAAACTCAACACTGGAAAAACCAGAATCCTTCCAATTAGGTGTGAGAGCAGCACAGGAGAGGCACCACTGACAAATCCTTTGTGGCTTTATTTTGTCCGGATTCGTGACCAGTGTGATAGAAGGTTGTCTGTGTTCCAGATTAACACTGGAAGTGATGAAGACAGTCAACAAAAACCTAGATAATCCTAGATTTGGGCAGAACTGCAGGGTTGAAGATGACTATAGAGCCCGGTTGTTTAAGTGCATTCCTTAAATCATTTTTATGTGGTATCTTGATTGGCAACAAAATATGAATACTTTTTTATTGCTTTCTTAATCAGAGGCTTTCACAAGCAACAGAGTCATAATTTGTCCCGTCCTGTCTGTGAAGAACTCTGTTAATGAGTTGTCACATAGCTATCGCAGAGGAGCCATCTTAATGGTACATGTAATTAAATAGTTCTTCTTGCAAACATTTAAGATTGCTTTTAGCATCAAAATATTATTTAGCCATAAATTATTCATGCGTATTATTTATCCATTAGAAGTCCCTTTGCAGCTCTGCTTGAAAAAAATCACATCAACTTTTCTCATGCAGAAAATAACTATAATGTAGCTGGAACTGGGAAGATGGCGATAGCTATAAATTAATTTCTGACTCCAAATAGTGAAGTGGTTAAAATGTGTCATCTTTCCAAATAACACACATGCCATGTTTTCCCCCTAGGAACAAGCAACATGTTTTCCCAAATATGAGATTATGAAAGCATTTCTCAATTTGAGAATGTAATAAAGTCCTTGTGGAGTCAAATGTATTTATATGATTCTATATAGTGTTTATAGGAGATTTTTTTATATGAATTCAGTATTATCTCCGGAGAAACACATGTAAATTCATCAAAAGCATAAACAAAAGTTACTCCTTTGGAAGCATGGTGAAAGCATTCACAAACAACAGAGGAGGGAGTATTACTGTAAGAAAACAAATCACCTGGTCTTAAGTAGGTAGTAGAGTAGAAGGTTTCTCCTTCCTTAAAAGCCCAAATTCGTGGAGGAAATGTGGAGTGGTTTTGTTTCACTCGCATTTTTGAGGGGCACGCAGGTCACATGCCTTGGGAATGCCTTGAGAAACCTGAGATGTTAGATGCAACTCTCCTGTAGATGAATTGCCGTACTTGGTCTGGGTGTTAAAACAGAAAAGCAGGACTATGAATGCAGTGTGAATCTTCTAAAAATGAGCGAGAAGAAAGGAGACAGCCCATCTGCAGTGAAGTATTAATGTAACTAGACTCAGACACTTAAAAGAATACAGTAGGAAACAATTGAGAATGAGATGAATTAGAACTCTGAGATCAATGTACTCTCCTGTACCTGCTCTGACTGTTGTAACTGATAATTGAATGAAAGACCTAAATCCATGAATCCCAGTTATCTCCCTGTGTATTGTAGGGAGAAAGCTGTAGTTTATGAATGGAATTTCCTCCCAAGATTGGTACTTCCCTGTTCCGTGGTCTTTGCATTTTTCTGAAATACCTGGTAGATCCAATTAATAGAAACATGTCATTAAATCCCTGGTATACTAATTCCTCCCTCCCAATGGCTCCAGCCAGAAAACCTACCATTGATTTCCCTGTTTGCATTGTCTCTTGAATTTCTCGGGATATAAGAGTCATCCATTTTATCTCTATTATATTTGCACATGTCTCTAAAAAGTCCATTTCCATGTGTTTTTAAGCCCAAAACTCTTTCATCTCGCCAGCAGTCTTCTGCAGCGCTAAATTCTTTGAGTGGAAAAGCAAGAAAAGATAAATGAACAGCCCATCAGGCTGCATTTGCAAGAGTTTCCTGGCAGTTGCTTTAGGCGGAATTCTTCTCCATGTAAATTGCTGATGTGATAGCATGTGTAAACCCAAGAACAAATAATATTAATGAAGCATAAGTTTCCAGCTTGTCTCTGGAAATGAATTATTAAAAGCAGCCAAGAAAATGATTTAAGAGCCCATGACCAATTTATTTTATTTCTTATTATTTTTATATGAATCACTCATGAGTCTATTGTAAAAAAAAGATCAGAGACATTTGATTAGTGAGGAGAAATCATTTTCAAAGCGATAGCCGTTGTTGTAGATTTTGCATAATAATAATCTCATTAAACGCTTGGGTACATTTTGTTTTAAAACCCTGTAAACATTATCAGAGAGAGATTTCTGGGGCTCTGAGGATCAGGCTAGCTGTTTTAACATCAGCTAGTTAATACAGCTTCATTGCTGTGCTGGTTGCTGTGAAATCATTATAGCGTTTTGTTTTGTCTAGAGGAAAACCAGTGACACCAGCCAGCCCCAGTGCTGGGACTGGTTTTGTCAGTTGGCACTGACAGGCTCCCAGCTTCCTTGGGCTTGGTGGAAGGGCTGAAAGGGAAGGGTTTAGAAGTGAAGCGAATTATTTGTAGAATCATAAAATCCCAGACTGGTTTGTGTTGGAAGGGACCTTAAAGCTCATCGAGCCCCAACCCTCTGCCACAGGCAGGGATACCTTCCATTAGGCCAGGTTGCTCCAAGCCCCTGTGTCCAACCTGGCCTTGAACACTGCCAGGGATGGGGCAGCCACAGCTTCTCTGGGCACCCTGTGCCAGCGCCTCAGCACCCTCACAGGGAAGAACTTCTGCCTAAGATCTCATCTCAATCTCCCCTCTGTAAGTTTAAAGCCATTCCCCTTGTCCTGTCCCTACAGGCCCTTGCCCAAAGCCCCTCTCCAGCTTTCTTCTTGGCTCCTTTAGTTACTGGAAGACTGCTCTAATGTCTGCCTTGAGATCATGATGATGATAATATTTATTTATAAAGAAGACCCAACAACCGCTGGGATTCTCCTAAGAGAAGAAACCATCCAGGGAATTCCATTCCCTCTGTCGTTATTTCTGTGATGAACACTTTTAAACCAGGATGGTGAGGGGGTATCAACCATTTTTAGGACTCACCCCAACATCTAGTAGAGCATTCAGTGTCTAACTGAGGTGGTTTAAGTCAGGTTTAAAATCGCATGGGCTGGGCAGTGACATGTGCTGTTCTACAGTGTGATTTGTGCCAGTATTTGCTGATAGCTCTGGAGATGGGGAGATTGTCTAGTTTTGTGTCACTGAGGGCTTGTTTTTCTGTTCCTTCTTCCTATTTATACCTATAAGACAAGTATTTTTTTCCTCAAGTAGCTGGAAGTTTTCCTACAAAATAATCTGAATGTACCTTATGCTAATTCCTCTTCAAACTTCCTGGAAAACAAGAACCTTTGCCAAAAATGTGAAGGATTTTAAATATGTTTCTGTTCTATGTTGGAACAACCTCAAGATGTGTTAAAAAGCTTCAAGAAAAAGCATCTGAAACAGGCAAAAAAAGGCAGTTGGTGCCCTGCACCCTCCATCAGCCCCCGGTTAATGTGGGCTCCCTCTCTGCCGGCTGCCTTCCTGGGTGTCAGGGCAGGAGATTTGTGGCATTCCAATCACATATTGGGATTTCACTTGAGACAGAATATGAAACGAGATGTACAAGCAATATGCAATGTTTTACACGTTTGGAAGCACAGGGTCTGTGAGCCGCGGCAGATTGCATGACCAGGGAATGCATTAGGAGGGAGGAATGGGATAAATAAATATGAAAAACCTTCTGTTTGGAGAGAGCGATGCTTTGGGTAATCAGTTGTATGCATTTGCTGGGATCTGCTTTTCCTTCTGAAACTGACTGTGTGCAGTAGCAACGTTTTCTTATTATTATTTGTCAGATTACCAAGCTGTTATTAATTTAAAATGCAGCGTGGGGCATGGTTTTAATCTGGGAAAGTTTAAACACATTCTGAGGTCACTTAATCAGTCCTTTATTTGAAAGGTAACTGCAAGACATGAAAGCAGCTCATGAAGGACAGGGAACTTTTGATTCCAAAAAGAGAGAGAAAACATGAGACAAACCGCTGGAGAAGTCGATTTATCATCTGCCACCAGTCGACCTTATCAATTATAAGAAGTTATAAGCATAGCTTGCTGAATCCTTTTCTTTACCAGAACATGTAACATTATCTTATAATGAATTTTGTAAAATAGAAGTGATGAACACTGTGTCCTTATCAGGCCACTTTGATTCAAGGCTCATCAGTTTGTGGGGTTAGAATAGTTTCTGCCTCTCTTTTCATCACTTCTGCTTCTTCCTCTTCACAAGAAAATTCACGTTTAGTGGTAAATGAGAAAAGATATGTTTCAGAGGTTACTTATTTGCCTTTCTCCTGCTTGCCTATCCTTTGTCTGGGATGATAGATAAAAATGTCTTTCCAGTTCACTGCTGGGCATCACTGGGGTAGGAATAGGGCAGCCCCAGCTGCAGGGGTTGTGCAGGACTCGCTGAGATGCCTGGACAGCCCTCAGATACTCTGCTTTAAAGGTGGAATAGTTTTAGGGAGAGGAGAATGACGTTGCATCAGTTTTATAGATGTTTCTTGTTCCCTCTGACTGCTTTCAGGCTCGCAGTGAGATGGAGACCTTGCTTTGCAAGCAGAAGCCATCTGAAAAAAGTCAAAGCACCTGAAATGCTTCCTCTGCCGTTTCCCAGCGTGAATTCTTCCCATTCCCTCTGCCCACCCCTGCGAGTTCTCCCAGCAGGCTTATGTATGTGTGTTTGGGGGGTGAAGGGACGGAGCTCAGAACCTGAGCCTCTAAAAACATTTGTGCAAATAGCTTCCATTTGGCTCATACACATATTTGAGAGGCAAGAAGCCCTTATTGACCTGCAGTTCCTTCTCAGCTTGATCAAGCTGTGTGCAGCGTGATGGTGTTAGACTCCATTGAGGACCACTTCCCAGCAAAGCAAACCAGCCGCTGAGCACGCTGTCAGTGTTAACTTACAGTTACTACAGTGATGCACCCCAGCAGCTCCTAGGAGCTCCCCCAGGCAGTGCAGTGTGGAGGGCTGTGGGAAATGGCTGGAATACCAGGGCTTCTGCTGCTCGGCAGGACTCCTGCCTGGGGTGAGTGTGACACGGAGAGTTAGAGGCTATTAAAGAGTCAGACTCATCACTTGCTCGAGGGCTTGGGTTTTTACAGCACTTCCGAAGATACCCTTATAAAATATACAGAAAGCACTTGTGCGTAAGAATGCATGCATATATATAAAATAGAACTGTGAAATCCTAATGTACTAATTATATCCACAGGGAAACACAAGGAGAAAGCATGAGCTGCAATAAACACACAGAAAGAGCCATTAATTTCTTACAGAATTCAGCATTCTTTTTGTAGCAACGACAGCTTCAGTATTGAACCTAAATTTCATAATCACTTTTTCCTTCCCACTTCTAGTACTGGTCATTCTTAATAACATTGTAATCTCATGTGGATTTACCATGTGTGCACAAGTTACACAGGGCAGGTAAATTCCTTCTATGCCTGACATAGATGATATGGTGTTAACCCAAACCATCTTTGATAACCTTCTTTATGTGCTAGAAGTCAGAAAATAGTTTCTAAAAGTCATAAATGATGCTTTTACCAATATAAGCTTCTCTTTACAAGAAAAATGTGTTTGGAGAGGAAGAGAATAACACCATAGTCTTGCATCAGTTTGTTTTTGCAAGGGTCTTTACTTATATTAATACATTTGTATGCATTGGAAAAAACAGATCATCCATAAAAAGACAATTACAGAGCACAAAGCAAGCATTCATATTATTTTTCTGAGATGTCTTAAAGGAAGCAACATACTTAAACCAGACAATTTTATTGTCCTGTTTTTCCACAACTCCGTATAAATCATTCCATAAAAGTAGCCATCCTGCTTTTATTGATCTAAACTCCATTCGAGTTGCTTTGGGATTAACTTTTAAACTCTGTTAGTCAGTCCCCTCCACTGCAAGCTTTTTCTCTATCTCATGCAAATATCACTTGGCCAGGATTGATGTGTTTTCTCTTTGCAGTTACTCATGCATCTTTACTTTCCATCAGGAAAGATGTAGCTGACCAGAAAACAGGCAAATGCTTGAAATGGGAATTTTTGAGTAGATATTTGTAATAATGTATTGTATAGCATAACCAGTTTATCCCTTAGTGTAGATGCTAAATCTTCCTGACACCCAAGTGGCAGTAATATCTTGGATGCTTTTGATTATAGATTATGAATTTCGGGATCATCTGTGGATTTACTCTTATTCTTCATACTTGTTCATACATGAATTCATTCTTTCATTCATTGTCCATAAGTAATTGTTCATACTTGTTCATACATTGGGGCAGCATGTGCTTCCAGAGAGCAGATAGCACCACCAGGGTGGTGATGTCTGTGTCCTCTCAGGTTAAGGTCTGTGCTTTGGGAAGAGTTGTTGTCCTGCCTGTAAATTCTGTATTTCTCAGTGCTCCCTCTCAGTCTGCGTTGTAACATGTAACATGTATAAAATCCTGCACATTGGAAATGAGAAAGTATTTGTGTTTTCAAGAGCAAAACCACTCTTCAATACTCGCCCTATTGTACTGGGTTTGTGCCACCCTGATTCCAAGTTGAATTTTCTCATACTACTGTAAAGAGTTTAGTTCAGCCTGCTTCACACATGGAGCTAATTAAAGGAAAATCATTCTTCAAGCTCATGAACTGCTTTTTAAATGAATCCTTCTGAGTTCACATGGGAGTACAAACATTCTGGAGCTGCAGGAGTCTGAACGTTAACAGAGTCACGAGAGAAGCTGCTTCATACACCCATCAGTGCTGTGGTTCTGTTAACTGTGATTTGAAACAAATTCCAAAGCAAGGCAATTGCACAACATATTCAAGTGCCAAAACCACTCTAATAAGTTATATTCTTCCCGTCTATAATCAAAAATTGTAGTAATGCAAAAGGAGATCTAGGAAGATGAAGGGGATAAAGGAAGATACTTGTCAAGCAGTTGCAGATCAAACCAGGTTTGTTTGAGAAAATGCTCTTTGTCTTCTTCCTCATCTCCTGCCTAGGATATTGTCTGAGATAAGTGACAGTTTCAGTTCTTTCTCGTCACATCTCAAGGTTACAGTGCATTTTCTAAGAACCGGCATAGATAAAGGAAACTTTAACCCACCCAGAAGTTAGCATTTTATGCATCTAAGGCTAACGGGTAGGTACTAAATTCCCCCATAAATTAAACAGCTGGAGATTGCCACCTTTTTTATGTGCAAAGAACACCTTGTTAGCAGCCAGCATAGAAGTTCATGTTCTCAGACGAGTTGCTTTGCCTTACTCTTACATTGCCATTAATTCTCCCCCTGCATGTTGATTTATGAACTTTGAAACTTCCGTTCAAAACTCAAGCTGTGTTCCCAAGCTATGGTGCTATCAAAACCGCTGAACAGGTTTTGTGTGTAGTGTCCCTTCACATGGTGGTTAAAATGTTTTTGCTAAATAATGAGGCATCTTTCCTGTCTTTTGTTCCGTACAGGACTTTGGAGAAGACGATTCCCTCTACATCACCAAGGTAACAACTATTCACATGGGCAATTACACCTGTCATGCCTACGGCTACGAAGAGCTGTATCAGACCCACATCCTTCAGGTGAATGGTTAGTAAATGGCATATATGACAATCCATGAAACGTTCCCGTAAGCGAAGTTGCGCGTTAACCTTGTTCACACAGAGACGTGAAAAGCCATGCACCAAATTGTGTGTGCACGAGTGTGAACCCAGCTTGGGCTCTGCTCACTCCTGAAACCACACTGGCAAGCAAAAAGAAAAGTACCAGGGGGAGGACGTGTATAATTACCTGGGCTTCAGTCCTAACAGTAAAACAAGCTGTCAATAGAGTCATAGAGTTAAGAGCAGCGTTTCAAAGCATCTCTTAGACTAATTACTACTTTTGTCAGCAGAAGTGTTGCTTCAATAATTCCTTCTTCCAGAAAATCATTTCTGTTGCATGAAGGAGTCCAGGATATTGAAATAAATGCAGCACAGTGTTTCCAAAATGAGTGTCTAGCTCCCAGCTCTGTATCATATTATTACCTGGTTGTAGTCTGCTTGATTCACTAAAGGGCTGTTTACATTGGCTAAAGATATATTCCACAGGGTTGCAAAATGAGGGCAGACCCTTCTACAGGTGAGAGAATCACACAGGCCATATTCCATCATTCTGGTCCACATCCATTCCCTGGACCGCATTTGCACCTGGTGGAACTTATGTTCAGGCATTCCCTATCTTTCTTCTGGCCTCAAACTCAGACAGTTGGATTTAGTTTAATATTACATTAGCTTCAACCAGCATTTCATCGAGGGACCAGCCAGTGGAATATCCACCTCCCCAGCAGCAAAATCATGTCTGACTTTAAACCTGTATTTATATGTGCTAATATGACCAGCAGTATCTCCAGAATAGGAGACAGGGTAACCTGTTGCTCACCATGGGTAGATTTTGACATACTCTGGTTTGAAAGTAGTTAGTTTACAGGAAAATCCAGTAACTGTATTCCAGAGGATATAAAGGAAATCTAATATTTAGTTCTTTCTCTAGATGTGCACAGACATCTACAAAGGAGAGCTTTCAAGTGGTAAGAGCAGATAGCTACACAGAGGTTACTAGAGAGAAGCCGATACGAGAAGAAACAGTAAAAAGGGATATTTATGCATTTTAAGAAGTGCTATGGTGGGCATTGGGTTTAGGTTTGGCTGCAGCTCAGTTCTTCTGAATGTGTGTAAATGCTCCTCACCCACAGTGAGTACCTGGAGGAGAGCACGAAGCATCCGGTTGATTTGAATGAAAACTGACTTAGTGTTTCTACATAATAATTTGTCATCTTTTGAGACAGTAAAGTGTAAATTCTCAGCAATGTGGATAACTAGATTGTGCGTGCTGCAGCTGGGAAAATGGGTTTCCTTCCTCAGAGTGCTCTTTGTTTGACAAATGGCAGTTGAAAGAAAAGCAAGCTAACAAGTTAATCCTGTGTATATTATGTGATATGTTATGAGGTCTGAATGGAGTTTGGTTGGCAGACAACAATATAGACTTTATCATCACTGAGAATATAAGGCCCAAAGGCTTTGAAACTAAAGCCAGAATAAGAGGAAAGCTAGATGGAGTGTGGGGAGGGGTTGCTTCCTTTCATCCTCGTGCCTGCCACTTAGATTTAACTTGTTGAAAGATCACATTTTCTTTTTAGACAGAAGTTACACACTGCAGCTGCATGTGGTTCTCTTACTAATAGAACAAAAAAATCCTCCACTATCTGTGCTGGCTTTTTAATGTTGCTATCTAGTCAATAAATACTGCAACAAAATGCCATGCATTCTGCTATCAACCCTGGCTTGCTAGAAGACACTGCAGGGTCTAGAAATCTTTGTCTTACAGCGTCTGATATTCCCATGTGAACCATTAGGCTTTGCAAAGCCGGGGTTCCGCAGTTCTTGACGTGGCTGGCTGCCCACATCACTGAATTCTCTCCTCTTCTGCCTCTGTCGTGGCTTCCTCCAATAGCTGATGCTGGGACAACAGCACTGATGGCAGGACAGTGTTGTGTACCTTCAGGTTGCATTGTGGGGTTGGAACTGGATGAGCTTTAAGGTCCCTTCCAACCCAAACCATTCCATGATTCTATGAAATTGACTTCATCACAGTAAATCCTGTGGGAAGATGGGCACATCCTTGCCCTTGGTGGGGAAGCAGCATCCTTATGGATGTTTGCTGCTGTGCCTGTGCCACACAACTCTGGCAGTGCTTCCCTATGTATCAGCTGCTTCAGGATATCAGAAGTAACGAGGGCAGGTCCAGATGCTCAGGGTAAGATGAGAATCCTGTTAGGCAGAAAAGGTGAAGACCACCAGATGAATGTCCCAGACCGCTGGCTCACATCTCGGCAAGAAGCATAAAGCACGAGTGTGAAATGCAGCCTGCATGGGACATTTGATGTGGTAGTTTCAGGATGATCTTATCTATCTTAGAAGTCACAGCAGTGGTAAAATTCAGATCAGTGTATTTGCACAGCTGGCCCTTAATGTCTTTGGAAGAAAAGAACTCCCTGAAAGGCAACACAAAGTTTAGGAATGAGAAATTCATCTTGCATGCTGGTATCTTTGATCAGGAGAAGCCAAGAACAGTAGGAAGATTATGTTCTCTCCTACGTATGGATATTGCTATATTGCTTGGGAAATGCGTTCAGCATACACTAACTGTAGGGAGGAAAAGCAATTTATCACTTTCAAGAGGAAAAAGAGTTGCTGAGGATAAAGAATCTCATAAAATTGTAATCAACTATGAAAATTGATAGTTTGCAAATCGAGAGGCTGCTGAGTCTGGGGCATCATTTCCCTTTGTCCTTGCACTCTGGAAAACAGCAGCATAAATCAGAATATTGTATTCTTTGAAAACAGGTTTAAAAAGTCATTGGATCCTCAGCCCAATTGTAAGAGTCCAGTAGGACACATTTTCCAGTAGTAGAGAGATGTTGAAAAAACAAGGATGTTTTGTTAATGTGGCTTTTCAAGAGAAAACATATAACGCTGCAAACTCCTTTCAAATTATAAATGGAAAGATTAAAACATCTCAAGTAAATGATTAATCTGTTAATTATTAGTAAGCCCTGGAGTGTATTGGTCCTATAGCAGCAATGTATGTCTTTGGGGCTTGATATTGCCATCTGTGCTCATTGTGTGCTTTATCACCTGAGCTGTTTTATTGTAATGAATTGGTCTGCTCACAAGGTACTACTCAGCATGCAGTAGTAGGCAATCTACCCAATCTCATACTTGTTTGAATGCCTCTTTTTTCCCACTTTGCTTAAGATAATAGCATTTTTATACTGCCCTTGGCTGCAGGCACAGTAATGGTTAGCAATGATATATATTCACCAAGGGAAATAGCAAAGGATAATCCATATATTCCAAAGTCTGGAGCTGAAATTTTTGCAAGTTTAAAGCTAAATGTGCTTACTTGGAATGTATTAATTTGTAGCAAGGACAATAAAAATGCATTCTGCAGTTTGCTGTTATCACAAGGCAGTTCCATGCAATAATTTACCTGTGCAATGAATTATGTCAAACAAGGGAGAAGAAATGAACTGTTAAAAAATGGAAGGTGCAGGAAAATGGTAAGAGCAGGAATGGGGATGCAACACACTTTTGTAGGTGAAAACAAACACTTCCCTCATTAATCACTGGAAAAGACACCTTGCTATAATTTCAAGTTAACCTAATTTTCATCCAGAACATTGTTGCAGTGTCAAAGACCCCTGAGCTGCCTTCTGCAGTATACATCTATTATGTTTTCAGCTCTGCAGGTAAAACATGAGGATTTCTCACATGCAGGCCAACGTGGTGTGAGGCAAAAACTGAGACATGCAAGTAAACTCTGCTTTGCAAAGGAGTGCCCTGTTTCTAGGGAGCATGATCATTGTGCAGCCATTGGGAGTGCTGACATGAGTGCTCATGTGAGGAGGAAAGCCTAAAGCAAACCATTATAAGAAAATATCAATCCACACTGGTTTTGAGAGCATTAAATAGGTGGTGTCTGGGTCGGGCTTTATCTCCTTCCAGAGCTGGTTGGTGAGAAAATTGCTCCGGTGCCTTTGGCCATTTGGGATATGTTGGAGAAGGACGTGAAGTTGGCTGTGGGATCTCCATCTGGCCTTGAACTGGGCAGGCACAGGCAGGCAGCTGTATCTAAATGATCTTTACTATATGTACTAGATGAGCACTAAGGTCCTGTCCAACCCAAATCATTCTATCCTGGCAGGAGAAGAGCTCTGCACAGAGCACGGGACCTCATGGGCTTTGTTCCAAGCTGGTTTTCATGTAGGTAGCTGCAAGCTTGGGCACCCAAGACTGTCTGCAAGAGGCTGGGGCAGGCAAACCCGCAGGCAGAGAGGGCCAGCGTTGCTTGGGAACTGGAAGAGGCAGGTCGTGCCATCTGGAGAATCAGGAAAGTACCTGGGGACATTAAGTGCTGTCAGTTGACTTCAGGATTTGGGCATCTAGCCTCCTTGGGTAATGTTTTTTCCTGTGCATTTGTAGGAGACATTCGTAGGAGACAAACTGCTTCTCATCCATGAGTCTGAATAAATCACGTAGCCTTTCAGTGCACTTCAATTCCTAAATCATTTCGTTCTAAAAATGTTACTAGTAGCAAGCAAATCATAGGCAAGACAAGCGCTGAGTGCAGGACCTTCATAAAACCCTGTCAAAATGGCCAGAAATTACTATCTTTATCCTATCACGCCTGGAGACACTGACTCAGAGAGATTCCAATTAATTTTCCAAGGTGCAGATGGAATGAGAAGCTCCTGACTCCCAGTGTTATTGCCCTGAATTGTTTGGGCACTGTCTCTTCAATAAACCCAGGAGTGGCTCTGACAGCTGCCAGCCATTTCCAGCAGTACGTCGCTTTCTTTGCTCAACTTCCGCTTGATCTGGCACCTCCTGAAGTCAGGAGGAGCTGCAACCCTGGCAGTAATGGGAGGAGGAGAAGATAAAAAGCTGATAAATGCTCTTACTTGGAACTTGAAAACTCAATTTAATAAAACAAACATATTTTTGGTAACCTCCTGATTAAAAAGATTAAAAAAGCAGTTTTACTCACTGCTCTGCATCTTACAACAGATTTTCTCTTCTTCTCAAGTAAAGGAAATAGAAGACAAGGGAGTAAACCTACACATCCAGTGCACAGGTGGAGTTTAAAGCCATTCCTTTGCTAGAAGTCCCCATTTTTTGCCCTGAGGCATTTCCTTTAAGGTTACACTTGAGCAATCTCTCACTGTTAAAGCTATAAAACCCAAGTAGACTCGAGGGCTTTCTGTCGTGGCTGATTTCCTTCCAAGCTGACGGCTCAGCTCTGGTTAATACTTGGCAGCTGGTAGGTAAGACAGAAGTAAAATACATCTTTCTCTGGTAAGGCCCATAAAAAAATAGATGGAAAGTGTATGCTAGTGAATGTAATTATTTAAACTATGCCCATATGGGTATACAGACACATAGCAAGCTGCAAACACAGATTTCATTTTATTCTGAAGCAACTGTTAAGATAATTTGATTTTGTCAGTCCTGGATCCTGATGATGGGCTGTATAAAAAGACAGCACTGTTACGTACCTTGAGCCAGTGATTTCCAGTAGAAGTCTGTTATTGACTCATTCAGGCCATCTTAAAGAAAAACCACAACTTTTCCTTAATCCTCCATTAGTGCAAGCGGAGGTTATTCATTTTTCTTGAGGAATAAGTCAGTCTCCCACGTATCACATCTACATTTGACTCTGACCGTGGTTTTACAAAGCTGTACATCTTTCAACAGTTACATCACAAGTCCCAAAATCTCTTAATATAGTAGGAAAGTTGACTGCTTGATTATGAAACAGAGCAGTCCATGACCACCCTTCAAATACCATCAGCCAAATACAGCACATCCTCATGTTTCCTTTTATTACATCTCTCGAGGTGAAAGGAAAGAGGGTCCCACTTGTATTTTTCACTGATATTGCAATATTGCAAAGTCTCCTTAAAATATGTGAGTGAATTGTGAAGAAAGAGCTAATGGGTGATATTAAGCCTTGTTGATTTGAGCAATGAAGGCAACATGATTGAAAATCAATGAATTTATCTCAAATTGTAATATAATTAGTAGTTCTGCCAGCTGAGTATATTGAATAGTTCAGAGGGGCCTTCCTGAAACAAGGTGAATCATGCTTTGAAAGCCTCTCAGAAAAAAGGAAAGTAGTTTATTTGTTCAGAATAGTAGGTAGTGAATGTACAGGCTATTTCCTGATGGATATTTAATTAAAATGGTGAATAATGTGCTACTTCTAATAGGCAAGAACTCCAATTCCTTCCTTACTAGATTCAGTGAAGGTTGGGAGTTTATACTTTGATTTTTAAATACGTGAGTACTTGCCTTAGGTTTTGATCCAACTTCGCTTAAGGTCAGTCGCTCCCTTAGTGAAAGAAAGCAAGACCAAGCAAGAGAATGGTCTAAATACAAAACTGGATATCGAGGTTGCTCCCTGGCATTGGTTTGTTAGTTTACTATTATTTTCTATTTTCTGCCCCCAAAGTTGAGCTATAGAAGAATCATTTCTGTACCGGGATGTTGCTTATCTCCTGGTTCTCGGATCAGACCTTTTTCTCTCTGAAGCCACTGACAAGGAATGGCACCAGACGGTGAGTTTCAAGTCTCCAATTCCTTGTTTCCCACAGTGCCACCAGTGATTCGCGTGTACCCGGAAACACAAGCACAGGAGCCTGGCGTGTCAGCGAGCCTCAGATGTCACGCTGAAGGCATCCCTAATCCCCGAATTACCTGGCTAAAGAACGGCATTGATATCATGCCAAAACTATCCAAACAACTAGCGCTCCTAGGTAAGAACAGAATTCTGATTAATTAAAGTATTGTAGACGGGGATTAAGGAGGATTATTTTGCACTTTAAACCAGAAGTTCCTGACTTTCGCTAAGCCACAGTTGTTGGAAATCGTGTTACAAAACCCCTGTTCTTCCTTTCTGCCTTTTTCTCCTGTGAATTTCTCAGGAAACACAGTATTGATTGATAGGAGTGGTAATGTGTTCTGTTAAACAGCCACATGCCTGGTTCTCTACTGCCTCACCTCTTGTGCAGAGCTGTGCAAAGCAGAGGAGGAATGCATTTAATTCCTTATTCAGGTTTATTTGCATTGGATGCAAGTCAGCTGGGAATTAGGCTGTGGTTCACTTGACTTCTCACACCCCCTCTGCAGAGGGAATTGGGCTCTGGCCTCCTGTTGATCCCTGTTCAAATGAGGCTGCAACAGGCACAGCAAAAGGCAAACTTACTCTGTGTAAAAATATTGAAAGCCTCCCCGCATCCCCCCTAGTCTGGTTGTGGTGTATTGCAGCCCTCAGCCAGTGTTGGCAACACAGATCTCCCTGCATGGTTGGGTGCAATGTCTTAAAATAAGGTTTTAGGCAATGGTCCCACTCCAGAAAGCAAAATGATAGGAGAAGAGAAACTCCTCCGAAACCCAAGTTTTTGGTGATCTGATGAAAAACATTTCACAAAACTGAATTTAATTTTTCTCTATTAAAGCCAAAGTTTGGGGGTTTTTTTAACAAGAAGAAATAAATGAAATGCAATTTATCGTTTGCACTTGGGATTCGTCTTTGTTCATTCCTGGCACAGAGCGTGTATGTGCTAATGGAAAGAAGCAAAACATCAACTGTGATGAGAATCCCCAAAATACCTCTAGTTACGTACAGGGAAACGTGGTGAAGCCACGTGTTGTTGCCAGGCAATGGAAGGCAATTAAGAGCAGGAAAAGCAATTAGCAGCAGCGAGGAACAGAGTTTATGGGTGTCTTTCTTACAGCAAATGGAAGTGAACTTCATATCAGTAGCGTTCGATATGAAGACACTGGTGCCTATACCTGCATTGCTAAAAACGAGGTGGGAGTGGACGAGGACATATCATCACTTTTCATAGAAGATTCAGCAAGAAAGACCCGTAAGCATCATTTTCCATGGATTTATTTCTTTAAAGAGTATTTAAATGTAATGGTATACATGCAATGTAATAGTTCAGTCCACTGCATGCGGTATGTTGTACTCTTACTCGTAAGGTAATGACAGTTTTGTCTATGTTTTGCTGAGATGATTGTATACTGGTTTGGGAAGGAATCAACAGGGAAGGTAACATCTCCTCATCCAGGATTATGGTGTCTTTTATGTGCCAAAAAAGTATGGATATGGTACAGGTAACACCTTTAGTAAAGTAACAGATTTGCAATAGTTTTAGATATCAGAGAATCCCAAACCTAATATTATGTCAAATTATATGTGGTTTCAGAAAACAAACTTCTTCGATTTCTGTACAAGACTTCTTTTAAAGCCAGTTATGAGGCAAAGTTCTCAAATATTTAGATGCTTGGAAAATGTTCTGATTGAATTACTGATCTTCCCTGCATTTACATCACTAACCAGCAAAATAGGATTCCCTCGGTGTGAAATTATCTTCCACTTCCAAGACAAATATTCCCCCAGCTGCTCTGAGCTGCATGTGTCCCGTAGGAGTGTGGCAATGTTATCTTGACCGCACTGTCCCCGAAACACAATTAATGGAGGAGGTGATTAGTTGCCCCAGTGGAAAAGCTCCCAGAGGCCTGATTCTTTCTAATTCTGCTCTCTTAACTACTTGGGAGATTGCTTGGGTTTATGGGGATACTAAAAGGTTAGGTGCAAATGGGATTTTTGCTACTTTTCTGGCTGTTAATAGAGAGCAAGAATTGAAAACGAAGTTAGCCATAAATATGTGCTCTCATGGCGATTCTTTGGAAAATATATTCTATTCCTCATTAAATGGATTTATGTACTCTTGTTAATATTGCTCGTTTTCCCTTGAATACGTGAGCAAGGGAAATTGCAGTATGTTGAGAAATAATTGGATCTATCTAAAACAGAAATTCAAATGCAGATGCACTTTCAAAGAGTATTTGAATCCTCAAAGAGAGTGTAGTTGCATGAAATTCCACAAAGAAGTCCAGCAAAGTGTGTAGCTGCTGTAACTGCCAGTCTCAGGCTTCTGAAAGATGTGATGTTTCCTTACTGAACCTGTACAGAAAACTAGAGCTTGTACCATACAGGTACATTACATTTGAAGGTAACACCTTCTCTTTAGTAAGACTTTGATCTATGCACAGGCTAAAGTTGGCTTCATTTCAGGGAGGATTTTTCCCCTGTCAGAGATTCAAAGTTGTCTCTAGAAGGAGCAAATGTATTTAGAACTATCTCTCTTTCCTGGTATTTTATTTGAACGAATATTACAGAGGGTTCACAAATGAAACAGTTCATGTAAACATGAATATTAATTCAGTTTCTTGCTACAGTGACAATTTTGACATTGTTTTGTTGTTTTGTTTTTTCTGTTCCTGATTATTTTCTGGCTTCCCCAATTTTCTGATGCTGCAGTTGCAAACATACTGTGGCGAGAGGAAGGTACTGCAGTAAAGTTCTTTTGTCGTAGTGATAATGTGCTTGTCTGCTTTAATAATTCCATGATGGGCCATTCTCCACTGACTTGCTGCTAACTCTATCAGCTTTCACAGTTACCAGATTAAGTACAGACCAGACATTTAAAAGCTAAACTATTCAGATAAGAAATATCGCTCTTGTAATACAAATCGTACCTTCTGATACTTTCCCACTAAGAAATAATAGATGACTATAAAATATGTAAAAATGGGAATTTTAGATAGATGGCCACAAATGTGAGTAGCCTGCAGATTCTCAAGCTGCATTAACAATTGCACAGGTGTCAGAAGTGCTCCCAAATTACCATAATTGAACAAGTAAGACATAAATCCAATGCACTGTATTTTAAGCAAGCAATTCAAGCTCTTCCTCCTCAGTAGCATGTATTGATGTTTACTAGGCAAGCAACAAAAATTGTGTTCTTGACTGTTAGGCAGGAAAAAAAACCCCACAACAGGTTTTGCTTCTTTCTATCCTTTAAATCGATGCAGAGTAAAGGTTGCCCCATTTCTCCTTGTTTTAATTGGCAGTTAAGATCTCTAGTTTGATCAAATCTACAGTGTGCCCTGCACAAGGTCAACATTTGTGTGTCTTGGAAGCCAAATTAGAAAACAAAACGCCATCCTAACCAGCTAATTGACTCAAAGATACTATGGAGGCACTTGAAATGAAAATGTATTTGATTTTGTGCACACTTGTGCTGTCATAATGTCCAAAACACACAGTAGGACGCATCATGCAAAGGCCCAAGTTGCTCTCAAGCACCTCTGTAAGCGCCTGGATGGGGAGTGCAGCCTCAGGCTCCTCGGGCTCTGTGCAGGGTGTCTGCTCACAAGAGGAAGGTTCTTGGGTTGAAGTCCAAGCGTGTAAGCCAGTTCTTGCATCCGCCAGTTGCATGTGAGGCAGTTGGGAGCTTGGTGTCCTTCCAGCTTTGTGGGGAAGGTCCAGTGCACCACGTCCCCCTGCCCACTACAAACACCTCTCCCTCCTGGTTTTCCTCCAAGAAGGGCTCCCCACTCCGTCTGCTGTTGGAAGGTGCAAAGACCCTTTCATACTAGTGCCTCCAGGCACCCGAAACGACAGTCCGGCTTTGTGCTCTTGACTTGGAGCTTTCTGGATTGCTGTAGCTTAGCCCAAAGTATTGTAGGGGCAGAAGGGAAGTGCCAGCCCTCAGTGACCAGTGCAACCTTGGGCAGGTATGCAAACACCCCATGTATACCAGCTGTCCCTCTGCTGACTGCAGTAAATGCAGCAGGCTGGAGGTCATGAGATGTGGCACAGCACCTAAGGCAGCTCTCCAGCACTTATTCCCATATGTGCCACCTGCAAGTGGCTAATGCACGGCAGTGAAGAGTATCTTTTTACTGCTGATGTTCCTGTAAATGACATTATGGGCACTAAGAATTGCTATTTCCCTTCTGCTTGGAAGTGAAATCTCTAGTGCATCTAGTCAGCCGAGCATCACCTACAGGATGCTACATGGCTGTTTATATACTGCATCCCTTATGCTCCTTTATAAAGTAGTTGGGTAACTGTACTAGATATAGTAGTAATATTTAAAGAACCAACTAAGAAGCTGATTGCAGAAAGTCTTACTATAATTCTGCTAAACAGTATGGACTTGCTGCTTATCAACATTGCAAATTAAAGTATGAGCAATGTACAGGAAAAACATGGGCAGTAAAAGCAGATTTACTATTGATGTTCCTAAACAATTCAGTATCTTTAGAGCAGGTTTATTCCTCTGTTTTGTTCTATAGTAGTTGATCAGCACATTCATTCTTGACAAAGAATCCATTGAATGTCCTTTAGCATTTGAAATCTTGGCACAGAAAAAGCTGGAAGAGAGGAATAGTATTTTTGGCTTTACATTTTAATGTATTCTTTTAATTCCATTAAAATAAAAACTTATGTGTGAGTAGCAATATTAACAAAAGGATTGGTAGACTTGAGCTCCTTTAAAATGATCACACCCATGTGCTCCTTTAAAATGATCACAACTAAAGCTGTTGGGAAAATACCTAGACAGAATATTGTGTAACACAAGCTTTTGCTGCAAATCAGAGTTTTAACACAAGTAATTAACAAGAGTTAGTCTGTCAGTCTGTCCTCAAAACCTTTCACAGACCATGCACACTTAAACCATGAGTGCAAATAGCGTGACCAGCCAGTTAAACATGGAACTGGAAGCACTGCAATATTTACTCAATGTACAAACAAGTAAAGAAAGCTACAAGTAACCCAAATGTAAGGCAGAGATTTATTTTCATGTCAGTGTTCATGTCTGCAGCGAGTGTTACTTGCTTTATACCTGGGTAAAGGGAGCATACCGAGCCAGCAGGCAATCATCAGTATATGAATGTATGCACTTTAAAAGCTAAAAGCCTTTTTCTAACCAAATTTAAGTTCTAAAATACTTCCAAGCATTCAGGTTAAATTGAGTCGAATTATCCAAGTATGAGATCAGAGGAGAGTATTCCACATTAACAGATTTGCCCTTTGATCTCAAAGTAGGGAAATACAAAAGTACACTCAGTTGGAGACTCTATTCCTCAAATAAAGCAAACTCTGGTTGTCATCAGGTGTTGTCCTGAAGTGCTTAAAATAAAGATGCTAGAATCAACTTTATCTAGAATGGTTCAAATAAGAATTGTTATGGTTAGGAGACGCTCCCTATTCTTAATGGGGGTTTTGTTACATGGTAGTTTTTGTTACACAGATGAGGTATGTTGCCTTTTATAAAGCCTTTAGTTTTTGAACTAGTTGTGTCATCCAACCTGAAATGTCTTCAATTAAAAAGAGAAAGAAAAACATTTCTCATCACTCCCCCAGTTTCCAATCTAGTACCTGACTCACTACTATAAATAACACAGCTCTGCAAAATTCTCCATTGCCCACCTCTGTACTGAAATAATTCCCCAGACCCAGGAGCTGCAGCAGTAAAATCAAGAGCAGAGTCCGTTTTACCAATGTCCATGACATTGTTTAGAGATGCACCTCAATCAAGACTTGGCAAATAGTTCATAACTCATAATAAAACACCTGGTTTGTCTAATAAGAAAACTGATTTGTCTAAAAATCGGTGTGAAGATTCCTCTCTAAAAAAAAAATATTGGGTAAACCTTTTTTAAAAGAGAGTACCTGAATGCTATTTGGATCATATTTTAAGACAGTCAACATTAAAACTTACGCTCATTTTACTGTAAAATAAGCGGTGGGACTTGCCAAGTCACTAACTCTAAACCTACTGGGGTAAAATTAATATCAAAGTATTTTTGTGACTAATTAAACCCTCAGTTCTGAAACACACCTTCATTGTTACAGGCTCATCAGATGAAATCACGCTCCTATCGTGCATGAAAATAATAATGAGCATCTTCACAACAGTCATAATTTGTTGCCTGCCTGTTTCCACTTTCCAGGATTAAAATCCTTTACTCATGGCAATATGTGCACTCATTCCAGCCAGGGTCAAACTCCGCCCTCTCATGTGTTCACTCAAGCCCCACTGAAGGAGGTGGGAATTGTGTGCGTGCTGTTAGCGCAGATTTTGGTCCAAAGTGCCCGAATGAAATGTTTTAACGACATATTCAGGAAAAATGAGCCAATAGTCCATAAAGATAACTTAGTTTTGATGGAAGTGTGGCACTGTGGCATCACATTTAAGGACCATGGCTCCTATATCCACCTCATGCCCTAACTGGGGTATTTCTGTGGTATGGTTTAGGGAGACTCAGCTTGGACATTGTCAGTAGAGTAAACACCATGTGCTGAGATGTTGCACTCTGAAGCCCCTTATTTGGCACAGAAAGAAGGGGGTCTAGCACCAAAAAAAACCTTTCTGGCCTTTCTAAATACTATGAAATTTATAAGATTTCCCCAAAAATGCATTTGTCCAAATTATACATGTTATTATAGGGAAGTTTTGATGATGATTTAGACCTCAATCCTGCAAATACTTAAGAGGTGTGAGAAACTGTAGATGTGAGCAGTGTCTGGAGCTGCCATCACTGGAGCAGCCAAGGGAATTGTAAGGCTGAACATTGTTCAGACCTGTAGAACCAAGACCTTACTTCTCCAGGGGTAAAATGTAATTAATTAGAAATTACAAATTATCAGATCACCATATCATTAGCAGATAAGTACACTATCAGCGTTACAGGGGTGATAGTGGTCATGGCAAACAGTGGTGGTGAAAAAGATGAAATGACTCTTGGATCTTTCTAACTAGAGTGTTTGAAAAGATCCTGAACATTTCTTAAAGGTGCTCATTGCTGCAGTTGCATGTAGGTGGAGAACAACTAAATTATCAGTGTTTTAAAGCATTTCTGCGTGGCAGAAATGACAAAATACAACCTCCTAACAGCAAAGCAATGACAGACAGCCAGTTTTCCAAATCTCCTGGAATGCCCCAGTTGGATAAATGAGTGCTGTTGCGATGCTGAACTACTCCACATTTGTGAATTACAGTTTGCAAGATTTCAAAAATGTGTTTGTTTTGGTGGCTATAGTTAGTTCATTCAGGTAGTTTCAGAGAATAGGGAAATATAGATCTTTTCAGATATTAAGCATGTCCATTTTACATCACAGGTACAAGAAGTCAAGTTACTTGTAACAAGATAACCTTCAGGTTAGTTTTAGCTAAAGCTTCTCCTTCAGATCTCAAATTATTAGCAAGCTGTTTTGAATGAAATCATAGAAAAACCATAGTGATAACCTGAGGGAGTGCACAATGCAATACAGGGGCTTCTTGTAATCAAATCTGGCTTTGGTACATATGCGCAAGACCTGGACATAGTTATTTGTGTACGACCACCGCCACCAAGGCAAGGCATTTTTGAATGTGTCTGTACCTCTTCACTTCTTGAAGCCCTTGTTGTGACATGGAATTTGATTTTGTGAATGCACCAACTGCATCCAAATGACCAACCTTTCTGTGAGGCAGATTCTGTTTGTTGGGGGAGGAGGGAGAGTTCTTAAGAAAGTCCTAACAGCTATGGATACATACTGAAAAATTTCTGCTTCTTTTCCTTTATCCCCCCTCAAGGCCTGAGTGTTGGGAACATGTTCTACGTCTTTTCTGATGATGGGATCACAGTCCTCCAGCCAAACGAATGTGAAATCCGGAGACACATCAGGCCCGAAGAGAGGATTTTCACAAGTTATGTAAGTCCTAAACCCAACAGCTACGTCTGACAGCTCTTAATCTCATCAAAGGTTGTTGTTGCTAAAGAACACAGTGATGTTGGAGCTGGTTGGGCTTCATGTGGCATGCCTGAGGTGTATCATCTCCTCCTCTCGAAAATTAAGGGAACCACATAACTTATAAGACTGACATGGAGAATTATTGACAAGCTGCAGAGAATTTGACTAGTTACCACGTCAAAATGTAGGCAAAGACTTTCACTTGACCTGTTTGAGCCTGTTTGCATATCCATGTCCTAAAGTTGTAGCTGGGCTGCTAGGGAAAATACGAAAGTCAGTAGCAGCAAGATGCACACATCACTCACTGGCCGCTTTTACTGATAGGCAAAGGGGTTGGGCACTTTCTGCTCTTTAGAAATAGTTCCCCAGATTAAACCACAGCAGGGAGATGAGTCAGGATACACAGAAGATGTTTGTGCCATGCTGGTCCTCTGCATCTACTGCCACTGAACCGCAGACCCATGTCATCCGTGTTTGCTGTCCGGCGTTTCCTGCCAACACTGGGTTCACCAACCCTTGCTGTAAGAAATCACAAGGAAAATGTGTTCAGGTGTCAGTGAATGTCAAGCACAACCTTGTCCACAGTGGAGCTCAACATGACAAGGGGAATAACGTGCCTGGGGCCCTGTGAGGGCAGTGTTTTCAGCGACCTCTGTTAGGTACTCCTGTGCAGTAGCGTACACCATGTGTATGCTCATGGATCTATCAGTTCTCATAAAACACAGGTACAGCAATACATCAGAAATGCTTTTTTAGTCACTCCTTTATTTAGAGGGGTTTTTTAAAAGCGGACGCTGAGAATGTGGCTACCTTCTGAAGAAAAGGACTCCTTTTAGTTTGGTGAGGAATAAAAGGGGAGAATCACTGTCATGAGCCCCACAAGCTGGATCAGGCTCTGCTGCCATGGGTCGGGGTCTTCTTGTGAGTCTGCATTTAGTACTTTTTAAATCCTAATAAATTTGTGGTTGATACTGGTTTTTTTCCCCACTGGATTTTAATATACCCTTGCACAAATCCAGACCGATGCTCACCACAGGACTGGCTTAATATTATTAAGCCACGCTTGAGCTGTTGCTACTCAGAGACAGAAATCTTATGTTTCTTTTTTCCAAAGACCTGTAAATATTGAAAAGGTGATTCTGGAGAAACAGCTTGAAAAGAACAAAGGAGAGAGGGCACTTAAGGAAATAATGTCAGCACAGCGGTGGGCATGAAAGGGATTTTTAACGTCATTACTTGACTGCCTTTCAGAGAGACCTCTAAGGGTTTCCTACCGATATCATAGGTCCCTTTCCCTTGATATAGGGAGGATTGGCTTTTTCCCCCCCCTCATTTTTCCCTTTTAGTATCTTGAGTGTTTGTCACACAGACAGTGACACCAGCCTGCAACTTCAGGAGGGTTTCTACAACAAACGTTTCTTCGTTTGCTGTTAGAGGGCACAAAAGCAGATAGAGCAGCTGAGCACTGTAGGAGGAAGGCTGGTAGCATTTCCCTGCTCCTGTTGCTTTGGGTGGATGCTGGCTGTGTTGCGAGAGCCCAAGCCCCAGTGCACAGCCGAGGATGAGGAGAGCAGTTTGGAGGCTGTCGGGTGCTTGGCTGTGTGAGTGGCTGCTGGAAGCCCAGGGCTGGGCTTTTGTAGCATCTTTTCATTTGCAATAGCATAGGAAAGGAAAATGAAGCCAAGCTGTTGAGTCTTGTATCTTTATCCAGTCTCCACCAAGATACCTAAACCAACAGAGCTGTGCTGCTTAGAGGTGAAATCTTCATTCATAATCATCACTCTGATACAAACCTGGTGTTCGCATTGTTTTATCTTGTACCTCCTCTTTCCCTGAAAAGCTCTGCTGCTCTAACTGCTTTCCCTTTAGGGTGCTTGTGCCATTGTTTAAAGTGACCCAGCTGTTGTATTGACAAGTTTTAAACGCAGCACTTTTGCTCACTGAAATACATATGTATTCAGTTTGTTTTACCCTTGTTTCCACACCACAGCCTGCTCCCACACAAATGCTCTTTCCAATAAAGCAGCTTGACAGAAGGGAGAGTGATGAAGAGTAGCCAACACGCAGAGGCTTGTTGGTGAGATCATGTGTGACTCTTCCAACTTAGGATACCAGTGAGCTCCTACTAAAGCTAATACCAGTTTTGTACAGGACTCGGTGAGGATAAGAGACAAAATAATGGCATGAGGCAGCTGCGAACAGGATTTGGTCCAAAGCAGCAAGATTTGGTTCTTTTTGAACAGGGGAAGTTTCTCTGTTGGAGCAGTAGGCTGTAGAACTCTGCTTGCCTTGCCACTGTTTCCCTGAGCACCAGCATTTCAGAGCACACTCACCTGGACTGAAAATGAAGACTTGATGAAAAATATAAATCTGTGATTCAATTAATGTAAATCACTGTTTTTTCAAAGCACAGAGTGATATTTCTATTGCTAATAAATCCTGACAGCACTGCAAGTCTCGATGAACCACACTGTACTTCAAAGATAGATCCATATAGACACTGTGGTTATTTAAATTCAGTGTGAGTTTGCAGGAGGTCCAGCTATTTAATGTCACTGGGTAGAGCCAGGCTGCAGTGTGACATCTGCTAAAATAATTATTTCATGTTTTTCAGGGGGTAAAAAAGGGGGGGAAATATCATCCTAATGGAATCCCCAGGGATTTTTTTTCTTGTGATGTTCAAGGCTAAGATTCTTGCTGCTCCAGACCCTGAACTTATAGAAATTAAACCTTTTCTCCTCTTTTTTTTTTTTCCCCCTCAGGAGGACATCTGTCCTAGAGTGGAAGGTGAAGGCACTCAGTCCTGCCTCTGGGCTTCAGCGGTCAATGTCAGAGACAAGTACATTTACGCGACACAGCCTAAGCTGAATAGAGTAATGATAATAGATATCCAGACTCAGAAAGCCATACAGGTACTTACAGGGGGAAGTCTTTATTCACTGGTGGCAAAAGACTTGATATGGGACAAGCAAAGTAGATCTTTGCGCAGTGGATCTGCTGGCACCGCTTGGGCCTGTGTTGCTTTCACCCATGGGGTCACACTGTGTCACTTCTGTAATCTTGCTGACAGGAAAAACATTCCTTTATGGGTTGGATATTATAGTCCCAGGGGTGCATCTGCAGCCAGGCTTGCAGCTAGTGTGGTAATATATATAACACTAGGATGAATTTCTGGCTCACGCTTACTGAGCTGCTGCCTGACCTCAGTTATAAGCAGGGTGGGAAGAATGAACTGGTGTGGGTATAATTCAAGCAGAAATTGGTCCCTGATCTACTGGCTATAAGTAACAACATAAGATGGAATGATGTCTAGCCGGAAAACAGCACTGAGCAGCCGGATTTTTCCACTGCTGGTTCTGTTGCTGATCCCTCAATTGATCTGAAGGTGAAGCTGCACAATGAGTGAAACAGTGGTGCATGGGAATGTCTGCAGTAAACCAATATAACATTTGTCATGTGCATTTGGGTCACTGTATAAACTCTTATCTCTGTTTTTTTAAGTCCTTGGATGTTGACCCATTGCCAACCAAATTACATTATGACAAGTCCCACGACCAAGTGTGGGTGCTTAGCTGGGGTGACATGCGGAAGTCCTCACCAACACTGCAGGTAAGTCCTTAAGCACCTGAGCCTTTGCCTTCCTGGGCTTGGCATCATCGGTAGCAAGCTGATTGGTTGCAGGTAATTAACAGCGTTTAATGGTCTGGATATAAAGCTGCTCTTTCATTTGCATATCTAGTGTGTTTTATTCATTCCTCCTCCGTCCATCCTCACGTATTTTTCCTGCTGTTTAATTTGTTTTTGAGCAATGACTGTGCCATAGGCTGGCAGCAGGACTGCTTTGTTGCCAAGGTCTGTTTTGTTTGAGGCTGATGACAGAGCCAAATGCTATAAAGTTGTACAGCAAGGGCTGGCAGCTGACAGCGAACAGCGTGAGCTTGCCATGCTCCAAGGCCCAAGGAGGGTGCCAGTGCTCCTCCTGGTGCTCCTCCACGCTCAGCACCATCAGACCTACAGTGATATTGGGGCACAGTAGTGCACATAGGTTTGGACGACTAAATGAACTTCCATTTATGGATTGCCCTGGAGGATTCATTCTTCTGTTGATGGTACAGAAACATTAAGTGTAGGCATTTAATTGGGCATTTTTCTGCTACTGTATGTGATATGACAGAGTTGACACCAGAGCTGACTTGATCCAGCTAGACATACCCTTCTGTAGCAGTTATTTTCTGGCACTTGATTTCCTGGGAACATAGGTGTCATGTGAATACTCCTTCTACCAGAAATGTTTGCTTGTAAGTCTACATTAAAACATTCCCCAAGAGCAGAGAAGGTTGGCTGTGCTTTCTGACCTAAAAACTTATAAATCTGGAGTCCATGGTCTTCATGGGGATGCTGCTCCGTGAAGGCGGGATGAGCCATTCTCACCAGCCACGTGCTTCATCTAAGATGATGGCTGCAGCCTGCAGACTTTCCTTAACAAAGAATGGACTAGCAACAAAACATGGGCATTTTCAGAAACGAAACTGAATGGGGACAAATAAATAAAGGTTTCTGAGGCAACGCCATCAGCTTGTCTCACCTGGGGATGAGCAGTTTCCCGTACAGGGTATAAGGAGATAAAATTGGCTCTCTTTACCCTCTCTGACTTAATTTCTTCCATCCAGCTGTGAGAGGTTTCTGTAATTAAAGGGGACATGGCACAAGCATGTGATTATTAAGAAGAACACACCACCTGCACAGTTGGAAACTTGTTATAAGGCTCCAGCTCTAAGATAGTCCTTTCTGTTATGTTTATGAGGTGCAGTTACATATGTAGGCAGTGAGATTAACATCGGCAGCAGCACATCTTTCCTTTTTTCCGATCTTCTTTCCCAAAAGGTGGGCAGTGACTAATCTGGCAAAGTTCATTCTTAAAACCTGCAGTGGTTAGTCGCAGACATGCAATAAAACATCTTCTTTTAACAAAGATGCTACTGCCGAGGTTGACCTAAATTCTCACTTGTTCTTTGGAAGTCAGGGATTTATCAAACAGCCCGTGCAGCCGACTAATGGGATGCTGTTGTTTAGCCATTACTGGCTTGTGGGAAGCAAATGTCTGGCCTTGTGAAAGCCCTGTGCAAGAGTGGGCATCTTTCTTGAGCAGTCTAATTGGAAGAAATCTAAATGGCACGACCGGAACAGCTGTCTGAACTAAACCTTGTAGGGATTTAACATTTCCTTAATGAATTATGTAGCTATAAATTCAAAGCAACTCCTGTTGCACATTAGAGCAGCAGAAGTTCCTAATGAATGGACTAATGTCGTCTTGAACTCAGCAAACAATTTGAGTATTTGACATTTTAGCTATTGAAAATTCCTACCTCTCCTTTTCTGGAGCGGTGGAGGAGCTGAGTTCCCATGGCCATGGAGGTGGGCACTGGACAGCATGGAGAGGGGACAGCCAAAGGGCCTTTCACTACCTCTTCCTGAATTATATATGGTGCAGTATGTGGATGTACAATTCTCCTTCAAAGTGATAATTAACTGCTGTGAGTTAGTGTTTGATCCTTCAAGCTGGTAAATTATCACTGTGCATTTAAGTGAGATTAATAAATATAACCGTGAAATGTTTATTTTAGACAGTAAGGAATAAATTATGATGGTCTTAGCGTTGTCATACGACTTCAGCTCCTGCATGACTGCTCTTTTTCAAAATACAAACATCTTATGAAAGTCACGTTGTGTACTTACCTTAGAAATGTCAAGCCTCAAATACTATTTATTAGCACACCTTTTCAAGACAGCTACACCAAACAATATTTTGAAGTCATTAATCAATTTGAGTCTACTACATCGCTGGGACAAGCCACTCGCTACCATGTATGACTATGTAATCTATATTTACCTTTGTGCCTTACTCGCTGCTTTTCCTGTACTCAACCTTGTGTGTATTTGTTATAGGTAATACCAGATGCAAGCGCAGGGGAGGAGCAGCATGTTATCCGCACGCCATTTGAAGGAGTGGATGATTTTTTTATACCACCTACAAATCTTATTATTAATCACGTTAGGTAAGAAATGATCTTAATAGCAACAGTGACCATGCTGCTCTCTTTTAGTGGGCATCTGTCGTGGTTTAAGTAATCTTCTAGTAATCTTACAGCACTTTACAAATGTGAATGATTGAATTTATGATCAAGCTAACTACTCTTCTCTCCATTTTCATGTGTGAAATGGAGAAACAATTGAGCAAATTACTAATAGTTATTCAGTTTATCAATGAAACAGCAAGAAACAAACCTTCACTTTCTTAGAACATGCACAGGCATTCAAACCTCAGCTTGATCAGCCATGCAAAGTATGACACTCTGCCCTGCTTGGTTGAGCTGGGAATTTGATGGCCAAAAAGTTGCCTTTCCTGCCTCAAAACTGCATTATGGATCTGGGCAGAAACCTGTGTCAAAGATCTATTGCCTGAAATGGTAAAGGTTTATTCTGCCTGAAGCATAAAGCGTGGTTCTTCCACGTATTTCCAACTTATTCAAATACTGGATCTCTGTGTAAGGTGTATGGTTTGAGCAGAAAAATGGTATGCACTGCATATTAAAAAGCCCACCTCTATGAACCATCAGTTTTGAATGTTAATGTGGTGTAGTGGTTAATGAGATTGTGTAAGTAACATACTAATAAGTTGGAGTAATACTGGCTGTTTCCCAGCAGGCACAAGAAGCCTCCCATTAACATTATCAAAACTGATGATAACTGCAAAGCAATTTATGCTGTACTTATCATGTTATAACATAACAACTCTTTAACCATCTTCTGTCCCCAATGTAGTTTAACTAAGTCGAACACTCAAAAAATGATAATGTAACTTCTTACATTCATCTTAGGTTCCCTGCAGTGAACACCGAGGACAGGGGGGTCACACTTGAATGATTGTGTGTTGAATCTGATCCAAAATAAATAACTTTGCTTCCTGAAACACAAACTAATGAGACATACTTCATGGCTGTCACTCACAATTTCTCCCTACCTCATTTTTCCACTTTGCTTTCAAAATATCCTTATGACTAATAGTAGTGCTAGGAGGTAGATGGCTCTGCTGAATGCTAAAGCCCGAGATGAGAAGGTATAGTCTGGGTTCAGAGACAGGAAGGTGGAATAATTACACTATTTATTTTGTTTCATTGTCTTTTTGCTTCAGTGTGATTAATCGGCTGTATACAAACGATCTTCTGTAAGAAATACTATGTGCAGATAATTGTCTATAGTTTTCTATGTACAAAGCAGAGAATGCTTTGCCTAATTCCCTGTTTCATTTGGTCGAGGCCATATCTTTGTCCGTTCTCTTACCCTCGCACCGAAAAATAATTGCTCACAGTCTAATGAGACTTACTGAGATTATGTTCTAAATTCTCCACTCAGAAACAATCAGTGGCAATCCCAGCATTTTCCAGGAAGGTGAATATTCAAACAGTCTCTTCTGCAAGCCAGAAAATGTTTGTATGCAAATATTGCTGCATATGTATTGCAGCTGCCTGTTATTTCAGATGGATATCTAGGAATGTATCCATTTTTATTAGTTCCCAGGGTAGGTTGTTGTCTGTTAAAACCTCTCTAAGTGCAAGGTTTCCAGATCACAGATTCCAGGCAAGCACTGTGCCTCTAATGCAGCCGTGTGCTCATAAAACACATTCTGACCCACTTCTTAAAATTAAAGTTTATGATAAGAACCATTTTTTAACTTCAGGCTTTTGGCCAAGTATTAAGGAAGTCCTGGGGAAAAAAAAAAAAAAATGCTGTAAGGGAAAGCTTTTTTTAAAGTGTACTTAAAATACATTCATCCAGGAGAAATACAAGTGTCATATCCAATTTCCCCACACACAGTGCACCGCGAGTTTCCACTGCAGATATTTTCTGAAGTCTCTAATGGATGTGAATATAATGGGAAAACGAAAGGCTCGGCCCAGTGGTTTTCATGGGATCATACACTACAGTGGCTCGTTCTTTAGAAGTGAAATCATTGCAGAGTCTCTCATTGACAGATGGATTAAGAATAAAGAAATAAACGCAGTGTTTTAAGCAAAATATGTAGTCTGCACACAAATACGTTGTCCTCCATATTTCGCAAAGCAATTTTATATCTTTAGGGGAAGAGATACAAAACTAAGCACTCACTTCATTTCCTTCTGTCTGCATTGAATGGATGAAAAGATACCCGATGTAAAATTAGTTTTGGTAAGTCAGTATCAGTGACCTGTGAATCCAGGTGAACACAAACAGGCTGTTTCTGTGGGCTCCCTCTCAAATTAAGCAGAAACCTTTCTTGGCTATTCTTGACCTTTTCTTGTCTTCAGCAAAGGTCAGGTGTGCTGCAGCATATATCTATTACAGAACATTCATTCTGTGTTCACTGTTGTCTGCCCTCTCTTGAGATAGAAAGCAAAGACCCCTTTTCTTCAGTGCACCCTGCTTATGTTCCTTGAGAAATGTTTTACACTTTTCCTGGGCTGGCAGGATGGGGTTTCACACAGTCTGCTCTACACCTCAGCCTTGTCAGTAGTCCCCAGCACCACGGGGAGCAAACACGCATCACAACTACCTGCTGGTGCTGTAATTTAAGAGGTGAGGTTGGACATGGTCTTCTCTCAGGGCTTATACATGTTGCTCAGAGTTGTTCTCTGGCCCCAACTTGGCAGTGCTATGCTTTATTTTGAACAGTTTTCTGGTTTGGGATTGGAGTATATATTGAATTACATCTCTCTAGACCTGAAACAGATTAAACACAAAACTGGTCAACAGTAGCCTATGCACCTTGATTATCATTCCTCTTGTGGATTGCTCTTCTCAATAAGATTTCAGCTCTTGAAGATGTTATTCAAATACCCAAAGAGATATCTAAGCTTCCAAGATCAGGTTGCTAATTTTAATTGAAATATATATACTTCCTTTTAACATGTTTTAGAAGCACTAAACCAAGAGATTTGTTACAGAAAAGAGTCAGTATTATTGCACACGCTTCTGAAACCAGCAGCATAGAGTTTCCCAGTTCTGCTGACTTTTGTCTTTTCTCGAGCATCTCACCATGTCTCCAGAGACGACTTCAGTGTCACATTTTCTATTTCAGGTTTGGCTTCATCTTTAACAAATCGAAGTCAGCAGTTCACAAAATTGACCTGGAAACTGTGACCCACATCAAGACTATCAACTTCAGAAACCATAGCTGCGTACCGCAGACCATGGCTTATACCCACCTGGGTGGTTACTTCTTTGTCCAGTGTAGGAAGAATAGATCGGTGGCTGCGTCGCCACAGCTCATCATTGACAGTGTCACCGATGCTGTCATCGGCCCCAACAGCGATGTGTCGGGCACGCCATACATCTCACCAGATGGACGCTATTTGGTCAGTGCGGATGAAGACAGTGGCAGGATCAAAGTCCAGGCTCTAACTGTCCGCGGAGAAATCAAGTTGATTTATGACTTACAAACAGACATACACATATCTGATCTGACATTTCAACCCTCTTTCACTGAAGGCAACCAGTACTATATATATGCTACTTCACATTTGCAAACAGATGTGCTTTTTGTAGAGCTGTCAACGGGGAAAATGAATGTACTGAAGAATTTAAAGGACCCTATCACATCCAAAGACTGGCCCTGGAGCAGCTACAACAGAATTATGAAAGACAGTGGATTATTTGGACAGTATCTCATTACACCAGCTAAAGATTCATTGTTTGTTATAAATGGGAGGCAAAATACATTACGCTGTGAGGTTTCAGGTATAAGGAGGGGTAACACAGTGGTCTGGGTTGGAGAGGTATGAAGGGCAATAGCAGTAGAGCCTTCAGCAGGCAAGTACCGGTTGGACCTTTACACTGCAACAACTGAGCAGTAGCATTGTATATTTTTACACTGGGGGGAAAAAAATATGAAAAAAACAAAAAAACCCTGTATAGGCATCATGGTACAACACTGGTCTACTTGCAAGTTTTATAATATAAGGTATGCTCTGCTAATAGGAAGTGGTTTTGAAGGGATGTTTTTTATTTCGGGGTATGATTTGTGGTTATGAGAAAAATGCTGGGAAGCGAATAATATCTCCACTGAGGTATCGTATAAGCCACGAAACCTAATGATTCTGTAGAACAAATCCTATTTTGAGTTTCCATGCTGAGGAGCTTTTATGTTATGTTCAAGCCATCCCTTTTCTTTCCCGTATACCTTGCCCATTCCCTACCCCAACACAGAGAGACTGTGGAAGCAAGGACTGCAGTTAAAATTCACCTTTGGATGATGAGGGAAACTAAGCATCAGAGAGCAGTTTTCAACCCACAGAAACCTCGGAGAGTGATTTAATGAGAACTGATCAGTTTTCTCTGCAGGATGGCTTTGGGAGGATTCACAGATGTGATTTCAGAAGGAGGCATAACAGAAATAGCAACTGTCAGCTCGCTTTCTTCTGTGCTTAAATTTGCTCTTGGTACTGCTGAAGGCAATGTTATAAGTCGTCCCCCCCCCTCTTCTAATGCATATCTGTGTGATTGTATATGAGAAATTTGGCATGAAGTATCCAGGCCATTAGCGTGAGTAAAAGCCCAGAAACACTGAGGCGGGGGTGTCAGAGTTTGTAAAAGATACTGTTGAGAAGGAGCATTAGTTTTTCAGCAGCTTGGGAGTGTGGTCAGCTTGGCACAATATGCAAAATCTGCTCTTTGGGGGCAGAGAATTAGTTATGGTTATTCCCACAGGAGGCAGCAACACTCCTAGAAATTGTTGGTTTCTCTCATTAAATGTTTAGTAGAATTGAAGTCACTTGGTTCTTTGTAAAATAATAGCTACAACAACAGACCGTATTTTTAATAGAAAACTCACTCATTTTCTAGTCATAGCCTTAATTTGCCTCTTTCTTTTCAGACATCCTGGGAAACAATTTTTCTGTGTGATTTTTTTTCCTTCCCGTTTATACTACACTTGTTTATAGTCAATTATCTTTTACTTATGAGCAAAGAGCTTCATGTAAAACCAGCTGAATTACCCTCGAATGCAACAGCTGGCATTGAGAAATTTCAGTTGGGTTCTCATAAAAACTGTACAGATCCATTTGCACGTTTGGAAGATAGAAAAGCTTTTCTAGTGCATTTTGGTAACTTTCTCTATCCATCACCATGAAGTAATCAGGGCAGAAGCAGCCTTGGCTTGCAAGGCAGTGCAAACCAGGTGAACACCACTACCACCATGAGCGGGTGCATCAGAGCAGTTGTCACCCATGTACCACTTTGAAGATGTGGTCTTGAGGTGGGTGAAGCCTCTCTCCGAAGGTAAATATCTGTTCCATGGGAGCCACCCATCAGCCTTTGGAAAGACCCAGCTCGTTTTGTGAGTGATCCCATTGACCAGAGTTCCTGTGAAATCAGCTGCTGAATGCATCCCGTGATATGTAGTGGCACATCAATTACTTTCCTCCACAGATGCTTAAAGTCACTCATTTCACAGTGCACACAGAGGGATTGTAAATGAGAAGGGTGCAGACTAACACTGGTAATCTTTGCTTTAAACGTTAAACTTTACTGAAAGAGTAGCATTTTAGCGTGGCTGTAGACCTGAAGTAATTGAAACCATTTCAGTTCTATAGAGATTATGTAAAAATCTGTTCAGACAGACGAAAAAGGGGAGCTGAATCCTATGAATTCATTAAACATGGAGTCCTTGATATTGCCCTTCAACACCCATAGGCTGAAACCTCCATCTCTTTTCACTTATGAGCCATAGGGGTTAGAAGAGACTATTCCATCATTGCAACACACGCATATAAAATAGATGGGCATAGCCTTTAGCAATGCATGGTGTCCATGATTTTCTACTCATCCAGTTAGGAAACATACCCATGTCAAGGAAAGGAGAAGACCAGCTTTGTAAGTACCTTGAAATATGCACAACTCCTTTCTTGAACAGAGCTGTATCCATACATTGCTGTCATCCTAAATGTGTTTTACCAAGGCCAGACACTGCTCTCGTGTTATCTTTTATGACTTCTTGACTATTTTATTATACCTATGGTAAGTTTCCCTGTAGAGACGTTCATTGTGTCATAGATCAAGCAAATATTACTTTTTTAAGAATATTTAAAAGAAAACCCTGTATATATCTGTTCAGGTAAATATTCTTGGGGCTGGTTTATATATAGGCTGTGAAAGATGTGTAACAGACCTCACTTCTTCCTGTTTGTCGCAAAATATTGGAATAGCGTTCACTTGACAAATCCCACATGGCCCTTCCAAAGATGTTCCCTTTCTTCCCTCTTCAGCCCAAGTTTCTGGTGATGTGTCTTCTAAATTATCCTAATGGTTATATATCATACTTAGAAAATGAAGTACAACTTAGCTTGTCCACACGACTTGTGAACAGTTCCAATGACGGTCAAACCTGACATTAAAGTGCTGCACATTTGTTACTCTGATTTTATTTTTATTATGACACAGGAATTTTATATGTACTCAAAAAATGTTTCAACTCCTTTTTGCCTTTCCACTCTCGTCAAAAAGAGACTACATTTCCTGGTTTGCAGTTTCTTTCCCACTCCCTTCTTGTTCTCCACAGATTCACAATTCCTAGCTAATAATCACAGTGATTAATTGAAATTAATTTAGATTGAATTAATGACCATTTAATTGTCCTATAACATTCCTATATCAGTTGGGTATTCTGACACTAGAATAATGGAAAAAATAATCCCTGATTGACCTTAGTCCCAAAATCAGATGCATTTTCTATTCGCCGCTGAGGTTTAACAGCAGTATAATGGAAATACTGTTTTGTCTTAGTATTTCCCTCAATATTTTCACTTTCTGAATGAGTGAGAGTTTTTACTTAACATCTTTACCTATGCAGTTCAGTGACTATTTAGAAACCATCCACTTTTAAATTGGAGAGAAAAACTCACGAGTGCCTTAATTTGGAATCTGTGACAATAATCAACATATTCTTATCATTTAATACTTTGATTTTTTTTTTTTTTAATCGCTACCAAAAAAAAGTCCCCAAATACTTCTGTGGGTGGAGGTGGGGATGCCATCTGTGGGATGGGTGGGAGACGGGGAATGGGCAGGGCTGCTCCATCACCCCTGTGAAAAGGGATTGGGGGAGGGAGGGCTATTGAAAGACACTCTGTCCACCTTGAAGGACTTGGGCTGTTTGGCTGTGTTGACCTCCATGAACACGGCTTTGCCCGAGAGGCACATGAGTCCTGATGACCTGTCAACAAGTACTTACTTCCTTGATTTATACCATGATTAGGTCTTAATTACTAGAGTGCCCAGTACTGCATAAAACAGAGGAAAAGGCCAAGATCTCAGTTCTATAAGGAGATACCCACTAATTCCCTGTATGACCTGACAGCAGGTCAACAAAATGAACAGGAAAGCAGGAACTGAGGCTGGGGAAGATGTAAGCTTTGACATGAGTGCAGTAACCTGGTTATTCATCAAAGATCTGGGCATGGCATGATGCCTGTATGATTCTTTCCTTAAGACACCCTTTGTCCCTCCCCATTCAGGGCTTTAAATGAACATCCAAAAGGTTACACACATGTATAGCTGTTGCTCTTTGTTGAACCCCTGGCACTGGGTCACTGCACCCTGGCGATTTCTCTCTCTGCTGTGTATCCTGTGACTCACTAACTCATGCTCAGATAATTTCTCTCTTGGAAAACCTGGGGGTAAATCCTACTTGGTCTAAGGAAGCACATCCCACAAGCAGCCAGCACCTGCTTTCTGTACCAGATTACCAACAAAACAAGACCAAAATCCTACAATATGGTTAAGTTATGTCAAACAAAGCAGAGATCAATGTTATATTTACCTCTTCTAGTGCTTCTAAGAGCTCCTAATCCCCAGCCTGGCGAGCCTCCCCTCCCTGTTCCCTCATGTACATCTCCACTGCCGTGTGTGTGCTTTCACGACACGTACCACCAGCTGCTATTCCCCAAATGCTTTGAATTCCTTTCAGGATTTCACCTCTCCTTCCCCTTAGTGCATCCTTACCATGGTGCTGTGGCACGAGGAACCTCAGCCTCTCAGCTGCCTCCTTTACCCAATTCCTCTGGAGCAAGAAAGGTTTTATTTCTTTTTTCCCTTTGTTACTTTCTGGAGCAGATTGAAATAAAACACAGGGAAATCTCTCCATCTGGAGACCAGGAAATCCTGTGTGATTCTTTTATATAAGCGATGGTGTATATAAGAGATTTGGTGTTGAGGATGGGACAAATTCCTAGCAAAGCACAGCAAGCTCGGGAATACGGTGCTCCTACCTGCTGGAGGAAGAACGAGACACCTGAAATGTCACCGTTCTTTATAACCTGCTTCTGACAAGAGGGTTGGTTCCTTTTTAACAGTGATCTCTAAGAATAAGTAATTAAATAGGAAACTCTGAGGATTAAAGAGTTGAGAATCTCACCTCTGCTCACAGCTGGGAAAAATCAGGATGACCCCAAGATGCAAAGGCATTGACTTGACTTGTACCTTAGCAGTTGGATGGAGCTCCATCGGGCTGGGGCTGTGTGATGAACTGCTAAGGACCCTCAGTGCCTTGACGCAGGATGCTGGAGTGACTTACAGTCCTTGCAGACATGAATGGCTCATGAAGAAACTCTCTTTTCCTTTGGTTGTTTTTTCCTTATAATTTTATTGCTCCTTCATTGTAATAAAAAAGCAAATTCCTGAAAAAAGCTTGAAAATACATCCTAGTGTTTTCACACATCTAGTGGATGTGTGTTCCCACACAGAGGTGACCAAGGCTCTTGCATGTCTCATCTTAAGTTTGGGGAACACAGGGGATCATGTGTTACATTTTCCAAATAATTGTAGTTACAAAACAAAAAGCAAGACCAAAAAGTCTTTTTTTTTTTTTCACCAGTTACTAACTTTAAGGAAAAAAAGAGCCCTGCTGTGGTGCTTCTGCCATGCAAATTGCCATGGCCTAGAGGCTTGTTTAATTAAGCACTTCAGTATCTAACCCTTGGCAGTCTGTGTTGACACTTGTCCAAAGCCATCAGCTAAATGCAGTGAGCACAGCAGAGAGCAGAAAGCCAGCTGCCACCAGTAAACAAGACAAGCACTAAATCAAACAAGAAGCCCACCCCAATTTACAAAGGTCAGAGCACTGCCATTCCCAGAAATAAAACTCGAAAGTCCTGGAATTAGCAAAGGTTTCTCCCCACAGTTGCATGCACGTGATGCCATTGGATGCCCAACCCAAAAGCCATACAGCAGGCATCTTGGACTCCCACTTGCCTCTACTTTGAGTAGGTCCAACCAAGCTAGAAAAGACTGATAAGGCACTGGTTAGTAAGTTGGGTTATTTCAAACAACTGTGTTATTTCCTCTTTCCAACCCTCATCCATTTCAGCACAGATGTACCCAGCAGGCCTGTACCTCCTGTAGCACCTCTAAACTGTCCCTGAGCGTTAAGGATGCAGATTTTTCCCAAGCTGACCATCATCCCCAAACACCCTGTTGTGCAGCTCAATATTAGCAGATGGATTATCTTAATCTGTATTTGGAGTGTGGCACTGGGCTTCAGTCTTAATTTTACATGGAATCCAAGCCAATTGCTTTAAAATGCAGTGTCAAAACTACTGGTGGACCAGAAAAAGAGGCTAACTACTGGCTTATTAATAACTCTCTCAGCATCCCTTTATTTCAAGCAGCTGACTTGAAATGCTCTATATCCCACCTGATGGCTAAGATTCAGGTTGTTCTCTTCGTCCGCATTATCAGCACATCTCATCCTACTGCAAATAGAAGTCCCTGCTGTGTTGGGCACAGCTGAATTCCTCCAGGAGGATACCACATATTGACACAGGCAGCAAGCACCAGTGAGCCCCCTCACCTGTGGACCACATTGGCAAAAATCACCGTTGGTAATGGCAATTTCTCAAACTAATAGGGCTGGGAAAATGCTGGATCAGAAAGCATAGAATTGCCCTGCATTGTACCACCTCCAAAGAAACCCATCCCGTGTCCCAACAAGACTGGAAAAGTGTGCCAGAGCCCTGACTAGCTACACTGAGTCCTCACTTCTGAAGGCTTTTGCAAGCACAGGATCTCCCAGACATCTTCACAGACAAATACCTGAGCAAACATGTGGCCAAGAATAATAGTCCAACAAATTATTATTGTCTCCAAATAAAAGATGAGGAGGCTGCAGTCTAAGAGCTTTTCTATTTCTTTCCCTAAACTTCATTGAGGACACTGAAACTAATGAAAATATGTGATTAAATTTGAAAACTATGGCTGAAGAAAACAAAATTCAAACACTTTTGTCAATACCTTAGTCACGAAGAGCAGAGAGCAACATTTTAGCACTCATTTGCATTAGAATAGACAAATATTTGCCTCTTGCTACAGCTTTATATCTTAGACACACAAGCCTATGGTTTGTCTAAGTACATTCCTTATTCATCCTGGACGTCAATGCATCCTTTAAGTCCGCCATGAAGCACAGGTCTAGAAACAGAGCCAGGAATCCTGAGCGAAATTCCCACCCTGCCATGGCAATGAGCCTTTTCCCACCCTCCACTCTGGGTTGAAGCCTGCAAGGGGAGCTCAGGGACAAGCCACAGCCAAAGAGTAGATGTAGCACAGCTCAAGCTAAATAATACAAGCAAAGCCTTAAGATAAACATATGAAGTGGCCTCATGCTGATGAATCAGGGTCTGTTTTCCAAACCAAGTGTTTTCTCACCCTTTTTTCTTTCTGCTCTTGTCTCTGAACAGCATTTCCAGCTGCGTGTCCTCCCACCATTGAATTCACCAGCCTCTGAAATCGCTGGTGTGCTCCCAGCATTCCCCAAAGCCACAACCTGGTGCTCATACTGCAGACAAAAGCTTATTCAGCAGATATATCAAAACAACCCCACGAGACCTGCTGGCGAAGCCTCAGGAACCTCCATAGGTGGCCTTGGGGTGTTTTTTTCCTTTCCCCTTGTAGAAGAGCCTCTACATAGATGGTGAATTCACACGCTGCTGTTAGGGGTGCACTGTCCCCTCTGTACACAGCTACAGCAGGTCAACAGCACATCCCTACCTTTTAAGACTCCCTAAAAGTCAAGTTCATTCATCTCAAAGCAAACTAATAATATTTTCCAGCACTGAACACATACACTGGAAAATGTGCAGTGGGAAAATCAAAATCAGCTCTACCTGGAAAAGCCTCCTCCTGGAATGCTTGTACATGCGAATTTCACCCCTTATTTATAAAATATATCAAAGTATTTTTAATACATCAACTTCAGCAGAGATTTGTACTAATGCAACATCAGTGTACCACATGTGAAATAGATTTGTACTTACTTCCATGTGTTATGTAGTACCACTTGCAAAGTATATTTGCAGTAACCTGGTATAGAAGAGGAGGGACAAAAAAGAATTATGCGAAGTGCTCTCTATAGATACGGAAAATACTTTTTTTTCTCTTTGATTTTCACAATAAAATGTGACAACAGCTGATGTTGCCAGCATCTGGTTTACCCTTGGGTGTTTGGGACTATTGATGACAAGATGCTACCTTCCTTTTGCACTGAATATAGGTCTGCAGTCGAAGGCTTTTTAAACTGTGGGTGCAGTCATTCAAATGAATTACAGCTGAAGAGATGGGCAGGGCCCCTCTCCACCCTAAACAAGCAGCTGAAGGTAATTTATATATATATATACACACATGTGTGGGTTTACATGCACCAGTTTATATTGGTGTATTTAGAACTAGATGGTCTTTAAGGTCCCTTCCAACCCATACCATTCCGTGATTCTATGATTTGCAGCTGGGAATTTGCAGGTCCAAACTGGGCACAGTGTATTACAGCTCTATGGTGTTAGATTTAAGATTAGCCTGCTATGGCTGTGTATTTAATTTATCATTTTGATTTTGGCCTGGGCAAAACTAATCTGTCTTCGCATGGAGCTATTGTAACACTGAGACACAGATGGCTAATCATCAGAATGTCTAATAGCAGCTTTGTAATAGTCCTAAGGCAAAAAAAAACACCCCACTTTTGACAAACATTATTTGCTGAAACAAATTCCATTTAATTAAGACATGAAGTCTGGACTGAAAGACATCCTGGCTTGTCAACAGTATTAACTGCAGCATATACTGCTAGAGGTTATGCTTTGCATAAGGCTAAATAGTAAAGGACAGGAGGGTTTGAAGAGTTTCTTAGGTTTCTCTCTGCAGCAAGGCTAATCTGGTCATTTTTCTTGACCCGGTTTTACTTTAGAAGCTCAAATCAATGCTAATGAAAACACCCAACTTGACAGCTTTGGAGGCTAAAATCCTTTCTATACCCTAATAACTCAATTCACCAGCATGGGCTGCTCTGCATGCCCTGCCCCAAGGTCTGCAGAGCCCTGACAATCCCTGGTGTGCTACAGCCAGTGGCTGTGTCAGCAGGACCATCACCACTCACGAAAGCTTCTCACAACAGGATGAGCAAATATTGCACCAGAGACTCAGCGGAAACATGGGCTTAGTCCCAGGGATGCAGAGGTTGCTGTGCACCGCTCATCGAGCAAGACTCCATAAGGGGTAGACACAGAGCCAGCAGCTCAAGGTCTACAGTATCCCATATGGCAGTAAAATTATTCAAGGAGAAATTGTGCAGATAGTCAATGTATTAAAGCTGCAATGAATTATGCTGAAAACATCAGCACAAGTAGCAGTCGACTTGTGTTACGGTCAACAAATTCAGATTCACTTGTTTTAAACGCCCGGAGAGCATGGGTGCCTGAGATACTTGGGGATGCTCTAATAAACACCCTAAAGCTGCTGCTCTTGCATTGGTATGTGACAACACTTGGACGTTTTAGCAGGGAAAAACAGGAGTAAAAGCCATAGTGCAAGTGGCACAACACTTCATCCCCTAGCAGTTCATCTGCTAGTTCTCCAGCCACACTAGAGTGCATTTTGATTGAGGCAGGATGGCTTTGGCAAGCATGGAAGGAACAATGGCAGCAGAGAAAGTGCTCTTTTTAATTAGTGCATTTCAACTACAGGCTGAGTCCCAACTCTTGCTGCTCACTCACAGATTCCTTGGATGCAGCGGGAGCTGCTTTGCAGAACCTGTCTCTCCCAGGCAAGACCAGGGAAATGCTCTGGTCCATGTTATTACAGGGGGTTGAAAAGGACAATTAGCAGATGCACTTACCTGGCATTACATCTAAAGTAAGAGTACAGCACTTTTCAAAGAACAACTGGCCACAGTCTCTCCAATAAGCCAAGAGTCTGCTGACTGCTGCAAGCTGGGCTTTTATAACCAGACTTCTAATGATGCCTTACAAGTGAGACCACCAGGAAAAGATCTCCTGGCACAGAGTCCAATGGCCATAGTATCACATAAAATGAACTCTGGGCAAGGCACAGGTTTTGGGAGCTCTAATCAGGTGTGTGTCAATCATCCCTTCAAAATATCACCAAAACAGGGTGGAGGCCGATACAGTCTTCACAAAGGATACATAACATACAGGATATGTTAAATTTGTGTTTATTTAAATCCTTCCAGCAATAAAATCAAGCCCCCTGACAAGTTGTTTCAAAGCGTTTCAAGTCAGCCAAACAAATCCCTGAATTATCATCTGCAGCAAACGAAATGCAGACATGCTATTAAGCCAGGCTGTAAATATCATTGAAAAGCACATCCTGACCAATAAATTAGGGGCTGTGGTGTTAATGCAAGCCTGGAAGGAGATGCTCACTAGGGGCAAATAATGTATTTGTGGTGTTGCAGGAGAAAGGCAACTAATGGATGCTGGCTGTGTAGCACATACTGTTCAGGAACCATTCAGCTGCCAAAAGCCTCACGATTGATGAGCGAGTGATAGCTGGGAAGATTTATAGTCACTATCACACCTCCTTGGGAAGGCTGGGATGGTCTGGAGCATGCTGTGAGATTGCTGGAAACTCAGTGCCAAAAAAAGCCCCAGGTCACCCAGCCCCGGGTATGGATTGCCTGTTGCCAGACTTTCAATAAAGTGAATGTGGCATCCTCAAGGATTTGCTGTCCTTCCCCCTCGGAGGGAAAACTGTTAAATGAACTTTATAAATGGCTGTATCAAGCTGTCTGCTGAGGCTGGAGCTGAGAGCTAAAGGAGCACGGGAGCCTCAACTGCTGGGATTTTGGAGGCAGCTGAAGTTCCACCAGCCTGGGACAGCTCGTGCTTTGTGTCTGCTGCAAAATCACAGCCCATCACCTTCCACCCGCTGTTTACCAGCATCGTTTGTGGAGTCACTTTGGTGGGGTAGAATGAGGAAGAAGGACATGCCCCTGCTACGAAACATGCATGGGAGCTGCCTGTGGGATGTTAATCCCTGCTACAAGCACATGAAAAAGTGAAGCAGGAAAGATGCAGCAGTAATGGAGCTCATTGCAGGATTGGCATCTGCCCCTCCGCCTGCTCTGTGCACAAAACACAGATGACCTTCCAACTTCTGCCTCCCTGTGCAGTATTTCATGGCAGCGAACTGCTTCCTCTTCTCTGTGCAGTGCCCAGAACAAAAAAGGTCAGAGCCCTGACAGGCTACTGGCATGAAAAATAATCAGAAGGAGCCATGGTCTTCTGACTGCGGAGCGATCAATAGGAATTCTGGATTTGCCAATATTCCAGGTGTTGGTGAAGACCTGCCGGGGAAAAAAAGAAAGAAGAAAAGCAACATTTCTACCTGCAACCCTGGAGGTGGCTGTTAGCAGTATTAGTAGTCCGATCACTGATGGCTTCAATCCAGCATGTGGGGATTTATGCCCTTTGATGCTGCAGCATCAGTTTGTAATTAACTGCAAAAGCAGAAGTTTAAATCAACATGCTTTTTTGCTTCTTTTCAGGTGGTTTCTGGTCACTACATGGGGCATTGCAATTTCATCTTCCTGCAGTAACAGCTACTTTAGCTAAGTAGCATCACTTCAGTGAGGATGATGTTTAAATCTTCATTAAACTTCTCATCCCCATAATAAATATTCACAAATTAATAATATTTTTAATGTCTTAGTGGGTGAATTTTAAGTCATATTATTATTTTTCCCACTTTTTTTACTGTATTTCGGTTGTGCCATCACATGATTTAATTACTTAATGAAAAGGCAGCCTCTACCATAAGTTAGTAGCTCACAGAATTCATACATGTCACAGGCATTAATTGTTCCTATTAGGACTGTGTGAACAACATCTCGTGATGACAAAAACACCAAGAAATGATTCTTCTTGTACCTTTTCTCCAAAGACTGGACTGTGGTTGTACGGCACAGCTTGCGGTTACATGCAGTCATAACCTTTGAAGGACAGTCCAGGATCACTAGTTAAAAATAGTTCTGTATAAATATACATAAATCCATCAAATGCTGTGGCAACTGGAGTTCTGCAGTTTGGTCTGCACAATCCCAGTATGGACCAGTCAGACGTTACCCAAAGACAGCCTCAGGGGGTACCCCAGGACTGGAAACCTTGGCTTCTGGTTCCACTTTAATAGAGCAAGTCTCACGACATTGACTTGATGTATGAGTGCAGGAGGAAGGAGTGGGAAAAAAAGAAGGAATTCTAGTAGAAACAAATAGGATTTACAATGCTGTCATCGCGAGCAACTTTGGCATTTCAATTCATTAAAAGTCATCCAGACAAATTAGATGTTTGTATTCATTTAAAATCATTTCTCCTCTTTGACCTAGCTTAATTTATCATTTTATGTCTTTCTGCAGTGCTTAGGAGAGCTGCTGTTTAAACGAACCCAAAGGAATATACGAGTAAAATATTAAGTAGTTATCATTAACACCACGCTACATTAAAACCCAGCACTGTATAGCTTCCCTACGGCTCTTTTTGCCAAGCAAACACAGAGTATTCTCCTACAGATGTAGAATTTGTATTTCTTGCAGTATTGAAGCTGAGACAACTTGTGACACTGTTGTCACAACTAACACAAGTATCTCAGGAGTCGAATTGTAGTGACTGCAGAGAAAAGGAAAGAGCAAAGGGGAAATCCTGCACCTCAACATAAACTAATCCTTATTCAAATAGTTGGGGTTTTTTCACTTAATAAAACCTCCCATGATTAACCTCTGCCATTTTATATAAGTTTGGGAATTTTATGTGCTTTTATGAGTAGCTGCATTTTGGTGATGAAAAGTGCTGTTTACAATCCTGCACATTCAAACACTTTCAGAAAGAAGAGGCCAGATAACCAACAAGCATCTACCCAAACATCAGTATCTTCCAGTTCAGAAATACATTCTTGTTTGCATCAGCCCTGGGCCTACTCTGACAAACCCAACACACAGTAACATTTATGCACCTATTCAGAGTTACAGGTAACTCAAGAGTAAGCTTCTCTCATAACTGCATTATTCATTTCTCCACCATCAGAAATAGATAGTGTCAGTGGAGGCTACATATATTTATCCAGCAGGCTTAACAAGGACATAAGGAACCCTGCAAAGGGTTTGGTATCTTATAGGACTTTCCCAATACCTTGAGCAAATCAGGGACAGAATGGAATAAACTAGAGAAGACAATACAAATATTAACTATGTGAAGGTGATGTTACCGCTTTATTACAGTGCTTCCTGCATAACACAAATACATAATAAACTCTAAGCTGCAGCAAAACCTAACACTATCACCAAGCAATTTCTTCCATAAATAGCTAACGTGGGCTGCATTAACATCATCTTAAAAGATCCTTGCCAGGATGGTCCTTGATTAGAGGCCAGCAAAAGCCATTATTGTGGTCTAATAATAGCAGAGCACACATACATACACATGTACACTGCACTGGAAAACAATTGTCCAAAACACAAAGAATAAGTGCAAGAAGAAAAATGTCTGTATATATGTGTGCATTTATATATATATAGCCAAGTAGCTCTCTGATGACGATGTGGATTTTTATTACCTTTATCAATCAGGACATGGTATGCAGCAAAGGATGTTCCTCCTCCTAGTTCTCCTACAGCACCCAAGTCTATGGCGTGGCATTAGTGCTGTTTCAGCCTTTCCTCATTAAAAGCTTTTTATAGAAGACTTAATTTAAATGTACATTTTTGCTGCTCATGGCCACGAGTTTCCCAGGTGAGAAGGTTGACTCTTCACGTCATGGCTACCATCTGTTGGCTGTCTGAGATGTGCAGGAGGATCTTTCCGTGCGGTCTGATTTGATTTCTGCCTGAAATCCGTGTTCCTTTCTTTGGATGGCATCCAGAAAACACCTGTGATTTTTCATTTTGAAATACCATTTGCAGCTTGCTACATGCTGACTTGGGAGTTAAGAGATCTGTGGGGATACAAGTGACATCAGCATGAGCCATTTGTCATAATAACTGTGAAAATTACAGGAGAAAATGTACATATCAGCATTACAATAAAAGGAGGGCTCACTTGTTCTCTCCTTCAAGTGCATGAGACTTTCTGCTCCTAACCAGGACCCCTCTCATCTTGTACTGAAACAGAAGGCAATGGGCTATGCCATGCTTTACAGAGCAATCCTGATGATGGACCTGGCCTCTAATCCCAACTCAAGAGCCTGTGAGATGGAGGTCAAAGATGTTAGATGTTTCAGGAGCTGAGAGAACAGGAGGGAGGTGGCACTTCATTAGGTTTAGAAGCAGAATTGGAGAGGAGAATAACTAACAATTAGTAAATAAACACACTTGAGGCCATCAACTAAGTGTACAAACCACTGTGGTCTGCTTGGAGCGTTCCTGTCTGCTCTGTGTCGCCGTGTCTCTGCAGGTACCTGGCAGAATATGAACCTTGTGAGAAGGGACACGTCAGAGACGTGGCAGCAGAGCTGGGCTCTTGGCTGCAGAGCAAGCTGCCAAGAGCAGCAGGACTCTGCTCCATGACAGGTGAACAGGCAGCGGGACAGGTCTGCACAGCAAAATATCTATAAATAAGTGTCATAGTCCAGTGAGCTGTCCCTGGTAAGGCCATTGCAGCTGATCTCTAGTCATGTCTGCATGGGAGCACAAGTTTATTTTCATATTCAGTAGCTGTTCAGATCTCACAGAATCATGGCATCATTTAGGTCGTGAAAGACTTTTAAGATCATTGAGTCCAACTGTTGTCCCAGCACTGCCAAGTCTGCCACTAAACCGTGTTCCTAAGCACCACATCTATGCGTCTTTTAAATACCCCCAAGGACGGTGACTCCACCACTGCCCTGGGCAGCCCCTTCAATGCTTGACAACCTGTTTAGTGAAGAAATTTTTCCTAATATCCAATCTAAACCTCCCCTGCCACAAACTGAGGCCATTTCTTCTTGTCCCATTGCTTGTTACCTGGGAGAAGAGACTGACCTCCACCTTGCTCCATCCACCTCTCAGGTAGTTGTAGAGAGTGAGAAGATCCCCTCCGAGCCTCATTTTCTCCAGGCTAAACACCTCCAGTTCCACGAGCAGCCAGTTTCTCTAGGAGAATGCTGTGGGAAATGGTATCAAAGGCTTTACTAAAGACTAAACACTCAGAAAGGGACCTCTGCCATACTGGCTTGTAATATAATAATAGATGTGTAATATCTGAAGATCAAGACCATCTCTCTATTAAATTAGACAACAAATAATTAGATAATTTTAATTTACTCTATGAATCTTCTAGAGAGTAAACTGCTTACAGGCAGTTAATGCAATAAACTTACTTTATAAGCAGAGAGCAACATCTGTTACAATGAAGAGTCTGCAGCATGCATTAGGATTCTGTGCACGCCCAGCCGTAGTTAGAGTAAATGTATCATTAAGTTGGTATCTTTTCCCATTCAGAGCACACTTCTCAAGATTTATGTACTGCAGACAATAAGATAGCAGGAGAATCAACTTGTGCTCGACTCTTCTTGCATTCACCCCCTGTCCCGTGGCAAGATAATGTTAATACAAAGGGTACCATGGAAGTCAGGTCATTAGTAAGCATGGCAAAGGAAATGCAGTTTCAGCCACACACACATCCAAAGGCAGGAGCTGTGTTAGAAGAATATCGTTAAGGTCACAATATCAAGCCTTAAAAAAATCAAGCAGCTCCATCACAGCCTTCCTTGCATACACATTGCTGTCACAGACGTAATTGGAAGGAGTGTCCCAGGCCACAGCCTGCCCAGTGTGGCAAAAACCTGGATTAATATGACTGCTAAAAGATCTTAAACATCTTTGCTGAGTATGTGCAAACTGCCATTTTTCCAAGGGTTTGTAAACTCCACAAACTAGGCAAATAGAAGTGACAGAAAGGGCCATTCTGTATCAAGAAATCTACTCTTGCCATGGATGTGACGTGCCTATTCCAGACCCGAAAAGTGCTATAAAATATCAACAACTACATTTTCACTTGGGCAAACAATGTATTTAAGGGAACATGTCAATCCCAACACCTACCTCTTTCAAAGTTACGACACCACGTTTTCAGAAGCGAGAAGTGATTTCTTAGTGCCCTCACTGTTTCAATGGTACCTGGTTTTTGGAGGATGGATGCTTTATTGCCATTGTTGCCGCTTGTCTGTATTTGTAATTGAACTGGCAGCACAATAAAAAACAAAACCAAATCAGCCAAGCAACGCTATTGTGCATCTTAGCAGTAATAGAAAACCGCATTGTCCCTTCAGGCAGATGAGCAGAGCACTAAAGATATGTCCTGATGTCATTTATGTGAAAGTTGCATCTTTATTGTAAATTAATCTACTGTGTCAGTCATGCACACAAACCCTGTCAATGGTTATCACACACTACAAGAAAATGAGCCTTGCTTGCTGTTGGATTTTGCAGTTGCTGGCTTCCTCTGTTTAAGGAGAAGTCAACAAGGTAGTATTAATGGGCAGGAGTTTGGTAATAAGAACAGTTTGGCTGTCTTGATGGGAAAGAGAGCCAGCTCTAGGCACAAGCACGGGGCTGCATCATCCATGTGCTTGCTGTGGGTGAAACTGCTGGGGGAGCCACGGCAGGTTAGTTGGGAAGGAAGGCTGTTGTATCTGTGCTTTCACAGCAATCATGGGCTCTTATAATTTTCCCCTTTCTTCTTTTTAGAGTCTGGGGCAAGTCCCAGTGAGGGTCACTGGGTGTATGGATGGTTTGTGTCAATGCTTTCATCTTCATGTCAATGTCTTCCCTCCAAGAAGATTAAAGGCTTTGGGAAAAATAAACTCGAACAGCATGAAATAAAGCAAAATAAATCAACACAGGAGCCACAGCACAGTGACCTACACAACAAAGTCCCCTCCTGAGGTATTGTATGTGGTGGAAAAAGCCAGCCAAGACCGCTGTTTTACCCTTCCAGACAGAGCTACTGGAGAACCACCCCCTGTGTTGAGCTCTAGATAAGATGCAATCCAAGTTCTTTGCCTGCTGAAAGGTGTCACTTAGTCTGCATAAGGACACAGAGATACTGGCATGATGGATGGCTGAGAAATTATCATGACAATGCTAGTACAAGGTTACTGTACAAATTGCTATACACCAACACTGGAGGCAACTGCATCTGAAACATGGAGCACAAGGCCCTGAGATGTCCAAGAGAGCAGGAAATGAAGCACTGAAACCTTAGAAGTTGTAGCTCAAATGTACCAGAAATAACTATGAGGGAACATATTGAAGAGCACGCAAGTCTTACCAGGAGAGTGTGACGGAGATGTATGTCCACAGCCCTGAATACAGGCACATCTGTATGATGTATGATCTGTATCAGACCTTGAACTTGTTCAGCTTTAGATGCTCTCATATTAACCTATGGACCCTGTGATCACAGTGCTCTGATTGTGAAAATTGGGTTGAATATGGGGCTTCATGCTCCAGGTCTGGACCCATTGTCTGTGGATGGGTCAACTGGTGTGGAAACACATGTAAAAGAGCTGCCTCAAAATAGCTTTCAGCCTCATGGGCCATTCAGAAAACTGCATACCATGCCTGTATGTGCAGAACATCCTGTACAAGCTGTGACATGAGCTGCTCTCTTGGGGCGAGGAGGTATCAGCTTAAGATGCACTGAAAATTTGATAAGCAGATTAGGCACAAGAAAGAACTTCCTCAGGGGGGAAAAAATCCATGTCTTCTCTACTGAGAAAGATTTCTAGACCCATCTCATTTATCGTGCATTCATTTGTTAAGTAAATATTCATAATATATAAATGCTAGTGTCACTTTAATATTCTGATTAGCATGGTACATCTTTTCCTCTGTCTAGATAATGGTGAAAGTCATACTAATTGAAGTAATGTTGTGTGTCAAATGATATAGAGCTGATTTACGTAAGAGTTGAGTGTCTGCTCCAATTAACTTCCAAAGTAAATTGCACTGAAGTTCCTTTTTCTGTCTTTCATGAAATAGAATACATAAAAAGTAGGAGTTGCAAAGCAAATCTGCCAAAGTCCTCTTATATTACCTCTCTGCATACTCACTGTCCTTTTGCCAGTCACTCCCAGAGCAGACAGAAGCCTGCAAAATTTCAGTTATCCCCTGCTCCTGCAGTAAATTCATATCTATTTATGAATATCAGTGCTCTGTCTATTTCAGATTCGGGACTTTTCTGTAAACTGCACAGCTGTTACATCAAGCATCCATTCAAGAGAGAAAAAAAATGTACATGGAATAAAGGATGTGAGAGATATCGAGTCCATATGGTTGAGTGAAAGAAGACCATTGTGTCTAAATTGCTTTTTTAACTGTTGCTGGATTTGTTTATAATCCACCTTTACAAGTCAGACAAAAAAACATTACAGAAAGACAACAAAAAAAAGAGCCATTGAAAGCCTGACCTGATTAACATCCATTGTATCTTGTCATTTGGACTGACATAACTGGAATATGTTGTACCGATCCCTCCTATACTTTTACAGTTCATTTGAAAAGTAGTTTACATGACAATCAATCATCAATTTCAACCCAAGTGAATGGAATGAATAATGAAATAACAGGAAACATTAGCTGGGCACCAACAGTAAAAACAGAATTATTTTGGCTGCAGCATTTTCTAATGAAATTGAATTAAGTATTCAATGGTTGCACATATGTTACTTAGGAATAAGGGGGGAAAGCGTGAAAGACCAGAATCCTAGTTCATCTGATTTTTAAATAGCAAAATTACTAGTTCGGCTGCTAGCACACTACCTCAAGTCTATAAAAATGAACTGTAAGAGACCTTATTCAGGCTGTGATTCAAAGCACTTCAGCCCAATATAACTCCACTCTCAAACCTAAACCCACCCATACTCAACACCAAAGAATATCCTAAACTCTAAGTGCTTGTTTACATTGCAGCAATTTTTAAGTAGAAATTAGATTCAGCTTTTAGTGGATCTTCTGGACTTCCACAGCCCATAGTATCAAATCCCAGGAAAGGGTTTATGCCATATCCACAGTATCTAAGCGCAAAGAGCACATGAGGGGATGCCCCAGCGGCTGTGTGGCCGTGGGTGCCTGGATCCCTTAAGGCTTAGCTGAGGACCACCATGCCCACAGCCCAGCCCTGGGCGCTCTCCTGCTGCCACCCAGCTGCTCCTCAGCGTTTAGTAGCACTTTAAATTCTCCTGGTGAACCAGAAGTACCTGAGAAGGAACAAGTAAATATTTAATCTACTGTCTAGTTTTAACAGGTAGTTCTGGGGAGAGCTATTGAATTTTTATCTGGAGAGATGTTTTGTGTGCTCAGAATATCAGAATCTGATGCTCACACAGGAATGCTCAGAACAGCGAACTCTCCCCAGAAATACTTGAATTGCTAACGTTTCAGCTGGTCTTTTAATGGCTCTTGCCTAAGCTGGGGTACTTTATCAGTATTCATACAGTGGACCAGTCGGGGAAGCTGCAACCACACCATTAACTTTTCAAAGCCAGGAATGAAGTTGATTGATTGACACTAATCAGCCACCAATAGCAATATCAGATACAGGTCAATCAATAGCAGCTGACAGTACTGAAACAGCTTTGGAGATGAAGACGTGCACCCAAACACATGCTCTATTGGAGTGGTGGGTGTCAGCATGGTCACACAGGGGACCACACTCCCACCAGCTCAGCTCCAGCAGCATAACCTTCACAAGGACAGAAGAGACTCAAGCCTGAACTTTCCTATTTTTAATTAGGTTCATTTCTCAGGTTACTTTAATTTAGTAATTTGTATTTAATTTCCTGTTCAAGGAGGGAAAAGGAGAAGCAGATGTTGCCCCCTGTGGTCTGTGGAACAAAAAGAGCCAAGAAAACTCATCCGTCCATCTGATTGCTTTTTTATTAAGTAACGCAGATGCTGGGAAGGTGGTGAGAACTGAGGTATGTCAAAACATGAGCTTCTGTTTGAAGTGGGTTTTTCACTCTGTTTTGAATTACCCAGTAAAAAATACGATGGAAAATAAGGTAGTAAACCTGCTTTCTCTTCCAGCCATCAAATACACAGCCAACATCTGCTTTTGCCTTTTTTCTAATGTATGAGAGACGGCTGTGATTAGGGATTTTTTGCAATAAAGCACTGGTTTTTCTAAAGAATGTTTAAGCAGAGGTTTAAGTGCTTCAATTGTAACGGGTTGGTGTTCGTCTTTCAAGTCCAAAGTCTAATTTATCGATCACTGTCATCAAGTTTGGTAGAGCCCTCAAGATCTCTTGGCTGGACCATTTATACTAAGAAATAGTTTGACTGTTTTCTGCTGCACTTTTCCAGCTGGAGGACGGCATCTTGTCTATGTAAAAATCTTTTTATCTACCTGGGTTTAACCTGTCAGAGAGCAGTGTGAGCTCTGCTTTCCCCCAGCTCCAGGAGATCAGGGATGCTCAGACCAAGAGGTTTGCAGAAGATTTGTTTCTGGTGGAGTGTACATATGGAAGAGGGCGCCTGCAGGCATTAACTGGAAGGAGAAGTCACTACTTTGCCCTGGGAACGGAAAGCGTGCAAGAATCACATTCTTAGGGAAGAGATCATTCTGCTGGAAGAAAATTACGCTGTTTTCTTCAATAAAAGAAAAGTAGTTCAAATCACTGAAATATGTGAACCATTCTCTTCTATTCCACTAGCTTCAAACTGTAAAAATTTACAGCTGAAGCCAGCTCTGTGGCAGGTGGAGATCTAGACCATGACTTGTTATGTAAATAAGCCCATAAAGTCTTGAGATCTTACATGAAAATCAGCTCTGCAGCAAGCATTCTGCCTTAGCTTTGTGGCTTGTTTAATTTGTATGTACATGATTATGCAGTGTTATTAGACAGAGAAGGCATTTTATAAACCTTTAAATGATCAATCAGTTAAATAAATAAAGTATCTCTGGTGATGCCATAGTAACTTTTTAGGAAGCTCCTTATCCTTCTGTCATTAACATAATAAGCTTGAATAATGTTTTCACAGCAATTACCACCAGTGGGTCAATGTCTGCTATTTGCAACCTTTTCTCCATGGATCACGAACATAATAAGGCACAACAGCCTCAGAAGACAATGTGTATCAGAAGACTTCATCCAGGATCGGTGCCAGGCTGCTTTAATGTGGCACATACAGCGACAATAGATTGTCAAGGATCATTCAATGCAACAACTTACTGTCTCAGTGGGAGTATTCTCATTTTAAGAGGTTCAGCAAGTGTTGTAAGTCTGTAAATTGTATCATGAGAGGAAAGTATACATATACACCAGAGTGTTTTGTAACCAATAAAAGTTGTACCTGCTCCAAAACTGCCTTTTTTACCTGCATTTCCATTCCCTACATTACCTTTTGGCATTAGTTCACATGGGGTCAAGCTGGCACAGCATTCAGGCTTTAAAGCATTCTGTTGCAGAAGAAATGCCAGAAAAATGTTTTAGAACAAGCAGTGCTTGGCCACTAAACTTAATTAAAAGCAATGTGATTTAAATCCAACACCCAAGGGTTACCTGGGGGTTATGGAGGTTAATTGCAATTGTTACTGCATTACCTTCCAAACTCTAATTTTCATTCCTTATATGCAGTAAATCCTGTGAAGTCAGGGTACAAAAAAAAACTGTACATAGAAGACATGGATCTTCCCTAACTCCAGTATAGGAAAGTGTTCTGCAGACACTCAAACTGGAGCTGGAAAACAACGCACTTTTTATAGAATCCTAAGATAGTTTGGGTTAGAAAGGACCTTAAAGATCATCCAGATCCAACCCCCAGTTCTGCCAGTAGAGAAGTAGGTTGGTGGAACTGATAATGCAGACTTCAGGCCAGACCTCCCGTGGCTTCAGGGCAAGGATGGAAACAGAATGCATATCTTACTCCCAAGGAGCATTCCAAAGATGCCACCTGCCCAGCAGAGAGGTTCCAAAGCAATAGGGCCACTAGAAAACACTGACGAATTCTTCCCTTACGATTAAACCAGATATTTTTACATTACGGATAAAATTAATATATTGATGGATTTTCTATTTTCTTATTAAAGATACATGCACAGACAAATTTGTCCACAGAAGTCATTCCCTATTTTAGAAGTGGTCGGTTGCCCTTAACTCCAGCCTGGGAGGAGGATCCTTTGCTCTGAGCTTTGGAATAGTTTCCTCACTTCTTTTTACCACCAGCCCTTGCAGAGTGAGAGCATCACCTTCTCCATTTGGGAAAGTGAACTGGGACTGCCTGCAGGCACAGGGCGTGCAAGAGATCAGCTCAGCCTGCACAATCGGCAGTAATCCCTTGGTAAGAAATAGTGCCAGATTTCATGGAAAATGTAATTATATTGATTAAACAAAGGAAAAAACATCTGAAGTATTGCATTGGAAATGGATTTTACCTTATTTTTTAAATGCTTTTCTCCTGTCATTTTGAAGTAACAGCCATACAAGTCTCACATTTGGGATTCTAACATACAGTAAATCACTGTATTTAGTCTGCAGAATTTAACATGATTTATGCAATCAGGAATTTGAGAAACAAACCCCACCTCTGTCTTCTCTTTTTGCAAACGTTTCATTTATTCCCAGTTTCAATTATTTTCAATCCCCCCAGTGTGATCAGAGTATTTAAAATTCAATCAACCTTCTCATATAAAACATTTCATGTGTGTGTCACACCAACAATCAACAAGAGCCCTGAATTTAACATCTGTTCCTAATAGTAAATGGTTTTAATTTGAGAATTGAAGAAGTATATAAAGTAATTACTAGGCATTCAATCACAATGAATAATGTGTTTGCTACCAGCACTTCTGTCTCGTCAGCAAAAACTCTGGAGAAGCAGGGTGGCAGAAAAATGAAATTGCTAGAAATGGGGAAAAAAATCAAGATTCCATAACTGGAAGGAGGATGTTATTGTGTCTTTCCTCTCGATAGAGCTGGGTAGCAACAGGGGTCATTGTAAGGGGGATGCGCACTGGCCGGCTTGTGGGTACTGGTGATGTGGTGTTTTGCATCACATCACACCATCCCTCTGCCCTTATTCTTGCTTGTCATCTGAAAACAAGGTTTGATTTTGCTGCCACATAAGGCAGCATGCCCAGGCATCCCCACAAGCAGCCCATTCCTACTCAGAATTTATCCAACACAGAACCTTGCCATCACACTCTCAGCAAATATTACTCACTTAGCTAGATGCTGCCCCCGTGGCAGGGGGATTGGAACTGGATGAGCTTTAAGGACCCTTCCAACCCAAACCAGTCTGGGATTCTATTTTGCAAGCTAACCCAATATTTTTTCTGCAGGCAGTAGGTCTGGTTCACTGAAGAATAGAGGAAAATCTGAAATAAAACAGCAGTAACAAAATCTGTGTGTTAAGAGCAAGTTCTGCCCAGAGCTTTGCATACAAACAGGCCTGGTGCCCTGAAGGAGAGATGTGCCTTTGTGGAAACACATTCAGTGTTAAATCTCTGTGTGCACCAAAGGAAGAAGCCACAATGTGCACTGGAGCACAACTGATGATACTTGTGTCAACACACTCATGTTACAAGTGGTAGTTTTAATAATTTTTGATCCTTAGAGAAATAACCAAATTCTGCACAAAATTATCAGTTTTTAAGAAACCCTTTTCCTCTCAACATTCCTTTTATTCCAGAAGTAATATTTTTACTTGCAAATCCCTAATTCTTCCACTGAAATTATTTTAACCATCACCGAACAGCAATTACAAACTGAAACATCCTAAGCCTTACATGTGCTTTCTGCTGCAAACATTGCCGATACCAATTCCACTGAAGGCAATGCAGAAAAATATTCACTGCTTCCAGTTCACTGGATTTATCCCAGAAGACAAAAAACAAAACCATGTTTTATAGAAACATCTTCTGATGATTCACTGTATATTGAGGAGAAAGGCGAAATTACAGAGGAAAATATGGGACATGGTCCAAATTGTTGCCATTAGACTGATGTCAGGTTACAGCAGTGAGCCAACAGATCGGTTTGGAGTGTCTAGAAATAACTTCTTTTTTTTGCCAGAATGTCGTTTTGTCGAGTTTAACACAGGCATCCCTTGGAAATACAGAAATCAGATCACATAGCACTTTATTCCCAAAAATTAGTGCTCGTGGAGGTGACATGAGTGACTGGATGCTCTGGGATGCAACATGTTACCTATATGAGACTGAAAACACATTTGGAAGTTCCCACTCAATAGGTATCCAGCCTTGCTTTGATATTAATATCGAATTATATGTATTGATATTAAGAAACTAAACCTCATGCACTGCTGAAGTCAGTCAAGTCAGTACCTGGTTCAGTTATTGCCTCTGAGCATACGTGGAGGTGCAGCTAGGCAACACCACAGGGATACCAAAATGTTCCCAGTATGGTTCGGACCTATAGTTTAGCTTTTTTATGTATATTCTTAGCACATTTTCAGACACAGGAAAACAAATGGAAACAAACCAGTAATTATTTTGAAATATGGGGATGTAGAAAATACAAATTCCCTCCTTTTTGCCTCAGAAATGAGAAAACTATTTAACTTCTCATATTTGCTGGCACGGCTCCATTCGTTTCATAATTTAGATGTATGATTTTGTTCTTGGGATCTGCTCAGTCAGATGCACAACACAATTCTTAATTATTTCAAAATTATTTAAATGGAATAATAAATCTAGCGTTTGATGTAACATGGCTGCCTGACCCAAGGAAATACGTGGGCAATTATCATGCTTCCCAAGTGGAGTTCTTTTCTCTCCCCAAATCAGTCACTAATTATTGGCTACACTGGCATCAAAATTGGAGTAATTGTGATGTTTCGCCACATTGTTTCAGACAAGAACAATATCATCCTCTTAATGAAAATAAATGTATAGATTTTATTCCTACACCAAAATGCAAATGCGGTTGGTCTGATGGTTATGAACATAATAAACAGAAGTGACTTAAAAACCTCCAAGGTTAGGAACTTGCAGTACTAATTTTCTAAACAAGAGAACTCAGGATCAACCCTGGGCAGAGGCATCTTTTGCAGACTCTGGAGAGAACACTGCAGTGTCTGCCTGATGAAAAACCAAAGCCACCCAGCCAGGACTGGGCTGTTTGTTTGGTTTTAAGTGAGCAGGGAATTAATGCTATCTCTAAAAACATCTACAAACCCATTATCATTGCAGAACCCTTAACAAGATCATGGCAAGTGGAGGTAAAGGTAGAGCAGTCTCATAATGAAGGGGCCTAGCCACATATGTAGATTTGAAGTTTCAGTGTACCTTAGATAAGTTTTTAAAACATTTCTGTATAATAACTCATGCGTGATAAAACATCATTCAAAATCACACCTTGTCAGTCAAGCACAACTTTCTAACTTCCAACTTCAGGTAGCCAAGTCCTCTTTAAAGGCCAACAACCTAAATTAGAAATAACCAGCAGTAACAACATCGATTTATCATCTCTAGAGGTGTATTTTTCACAAGTGTCTACTTAAACTTCAAGTAATCTCTCCAATTAAGACACTTCTACTCAGTGCAGTTATCTAAGCGCGGGTTTCAGCTGCATTTAAAGTTGCTCTCAGGGCTCTAATCCGTGTTCTGTCTTTGATTGCTCTGGGAACACTAAATAAAAAAATAGGTTGCTGAAGCATGAACAAGGCTAAAGAGAGCCAAGAAGAAGACATGAAACAAAAGCTCTGTCCCCAGTCCTGCTTCAATTCATAAATCCTCGATTAAATGTGGAGAGGGTGACATAACCTCAAAAACATCTCCTCAGACTTCTACAGTGTTTGAGATGAAAAGAAATGTTCCTTCCCACTTTCCTTTTAGTATGAATAGAGCTTTTCTCTTACTGTATGTGCTTTAAACTAAAATACATCTTTGCCTACATGCTATGGTATTTTCATCCTTTGATTGTATTTTATAAACATGTATGTATAAAGAAAAGGGAAATACTGGGGTTCCTGCATGTTTAACTTGAAAATGTTCTCATAGCCTCTGCCTTTGAAAGCACAATACCTGATTTAGTAAAGTATGGAGTAACACACAGTGTGAACCAGAGTGTAGAATGAAGTCCTTTAATGCAAGGAGTTGTGCTGTTAAAAAATGCATAATGGAAAAAAATATGGACTATGTACTACCTTCAAAATAACTGCCATGTATGTGTATGCACACACATTTATGTATACATGCCTATCTATAAAGAATAGTGTATCCTAACTATGACCTCTTTAGTGGAAAACTTTCCAAAACATAATAAGCAAATCAGTTAATAAAACCTAGAAATAGTAAGTTCTGTGATAGCACAGAGCTGTTTGTTTGTAATGGCACGTGGTCATTTCCTCTGGCAAACTGCACTACCAACACCAGCCCAAAAGCTGCCAGCCAGGTCATTTAACCCAGGGAAGAACTAAGGGACCTGCAGAAAACACATTAGGCTACACAAAAATGCAAAGACCGACTTTGTTTTTCTGGCATTTCATGGGAAATCCATGATTGTAAGTGCCTGCCAAAAATTCTCTTAGATTTACTGTTTGCTTTCAGAAGCATCGAGAGCGAACTAATCACAGCAGCAATTATAAGCCTTTTTAAAGATGGAAATCACTTGGTGGGTGTAAATAACAAAGGTTGGATTTGTCACTATTGGCCAGAAGTTGGTTTTGTGAAGATTTTGCTAGTGAATCTCTTCCCCTGGCTGCCAGTGTGAAGGCTGTGCATTCCCCCCACACCCCATCTCTGCTCAGCCTGGATCACAGTATAAAACCAAAGCGCTGACCCCCGGCACCGCATTGCTGAGAACGACAGTGGCACCAGCCAGTGTCCTACATCTGTCTGCTATTCCTCATCTCTTTTGAACCCATTCACATAGGAGCCAGTCGTGCTAATCTTACTCTTATCAGCAGTTGCCAGGGCTCGAGACGGTAACTGAATAGCATGAAGTGAGTAATTCCCCGAGTCTTTTGGAAGAGCTTTAAGCAATAGCTGGTGTAAGGAAATTATTCATTTCCCATTGCTGTCAGCAGTTCTTTTATTTACCATGATTTTTCTATCCTTTATCCTCAGCCCTAATTTTGACCTTTAACTCATCAGCAACATTTTATGCTTTCCAGAGCCATCATAAATTTCTGTTACTCCAAGAGGCTGCAGTGGAAGATGCTGTGTGGCAGCAAGTACCGCTTCTCTTGCTCCACGGCTTTATGTCAAGTCAGGTCTTTGCATGTCTGCATCCATCAGAAGTGCTGATATGTGGGAGCAACTGATCACCCCGGCAGGACAGCAGGGAAAAGCCCCAGAGAGGGACTGGAAACATGGGCATGCACAAAACTTTGCAGCTTGTCTCATAAACATGCGCATCACACAGACAACATTAAAGTATTTACAATGACAAAGACAAGGCAAAGAGCTCAGCAGCTTGGTCCAGCCCTGTCTCTCAGGACATCCTCTCTGTAAGGAGCTCCTGGTCAAACAGTCACATCTAACATCAGCGTTTGCTGCAAGCAACCCACATCTACATGGCTATTTTGATGAGTTTATCAAACACTCAGATTCAGTTCCCGTCCTGCTTGCACTGTGAAGGTGTCAGTGCCCTGTGGTTATGTGATGTCACACTGTTAGCCCAAGTGAACCTAGCTTTAGGGACCAGAAGCACCAGCACTCACCCCTTCCTGCACTCACTCACCCAGGAGATGGAAATTGAGGGCAGAGACCACGACAGCTTTGGCTCCTCTTTCACAGTGACAGATTTCAATCAGAATGGCTACTACTGTAATTATTTCCTCATTAAAAATGATACAGCACCACTTGTGTGCGAGCTGTTTTAGGTAACGGGATTCTGCTGTGGAGAATGTCAGAGAAAGCACTTTGTTAATTGGCTTGGCTGCAAACAGCAATCAACGTGACTAACCGACCCCACACAACCAGGAAAATACAACTTGAATCATTCCCACAGCTTTCATTTATGCACTTTCCATCCAGGTGCACGGAAAAACACACTTCATATTAAACCCAAAGCGCAGAGTGGACATAAATTTATACAAAAGTATTAAATTGTTTCTATTCAGAAAATAATTCTGGATGAAATTATAGATTCCTGGCTTGCATTGACTGCATATTCTCCATCCTGTGACTTGATTAAAATGCATTATGGAAGAAAGATGGCAGGAAGGCAGCCTGCGTTTTCAAGACAGGAATAAAGCACCCAGCTTGCCCTACTGAATGTCCTTTTGAGCAGTAGGAACTGCTTTAGCAGACTGCTGCATCTTTCCTGCACACTCAGATAAGCCCAGCTCCAGAATGCCACATTTTCCATTCCACATTTCCATTTAAAATTCCTGTTTCATATGCTATTCTGAAGCCAGTTACTTGCAATCTGGATCTTAATGGAAATATTTAAAGCTTAAGATAGAAACAGGAATAGCTAGCTCGAGAAACTGATAAAACCTTTTATCTTTCTAAGTTACCATTTCACATCTGATTCAGCACAGTCAGTAACTGTGCATGGGTCTGCACATGGATTCTCATTAATGAAAATAAGGACAATAGAAACAAACAACTGAAATAAATGTCACATGAAAATGCAATTTCCAGCAAATGAGACCATTTCCCATTGTGAGGAAGGTGAGCAGCAAGAAGGGTTGTGCTGAATATGAGGGCTGCAGTAACCCCCAAGCTTGGTTGTGGGACCTCAAGGTGTGGGACTGGCCAGAGAACCACAGCAGTAACACCACCACCAAACCTTATATGCATGTATTTGTGTGTGTATGTATGTACTTTACAGAGATACCTAGATATACTTTCAGTATATGAAGTTTATATCTATGTAACTAAATATACATATACATATAGATTGTAACAAATTATGAAGTCAACAACTTTGTTTTCATTCTGATTTGACAACCCTTTATTTTCTTCTCTGGCATGAAACTATCCTTGAAATAGCTGATGCCGTCAACTTTGCTTCTGGAAGGCAAAGAGCCAGTTTCAAGCCCTTACACTGTCTGATTTGGGCAAGGTCTGATCCTGCATCTCCTGCTCACCCCAAAGGCTCCTTCCCTTTAGAGGGATGCAGAGGGACCTGCCTGCTGGAGATCTTCAGTAAAGAGGACACCAGCTTACAGTGGTAGGAGGGAGGGAGCGCTCTTAAGACGCTTTTCTCGGATACAAGAGCTGCCAGAGTCAGAAAAGATGCTGAGAAACTGAGGTTTCACCCAGCCCAGGTGACGGGAACCCTGCTCCTCACCTGCTCCAGCCACACCACTTTTACAGCCCCATTACCAACAGATGCATATTACCAGGAACACTTTAGCAGCAGACTCTCAATGCTCCTGGATTTGTCCTCCTCTTCAGCCTCTTCTTTTTTCTCCCTTCCCATAGGTCTTCCTCAGTTTGTAGCTGCTGTGTTTAGTCTTTCTCACACAATATCCCACTTCAAGGAATAAGTGATCTTCATTCATGTATTGGCAGCAGATACAGACATGATAAGAAATTCAATTAAGCTGGCAGGCCAGGTGAGCAGAGTTGACACGGACCTGCTCAGGCCAAAACAATAACCCGAAGGTAATGCTGCCAGAGAGGTGAGTGCTGTAGCACACTGCTAGCTGCAATTGCTGAAACAGAAACATGTTTGAGGAGATTAAGATATTGTTATTGGGAAGCGAAAAAATACCCCAAACCTGTAGGAAACTATAAGGCTCAGCATCATCCTTTGCCATTGGTCCTGCAGCACCTTTTCCTCTCTGGATGTGGTTCTGCCTCTGCAGAAATAAGCCAGAACTGACACCTACTGCAGGTAAAAGAACTGACCTCTTTCCCTTTTCTATTTGCTTTGCACAACGCCTCCAGTTGAACCATGACCAGGAACTGCAGCATCTACCAGCAAATAACCCAAAGCCCAGACCCTGCCTGAGACCCAGCAATGCGTCACAGCAGACCAGTTTGCTTGTCCTGGGTGTGGGCAACCTGTGTCAAGACCAGGGATCATGGAAAACAGGATTTTTCATCCTTTCCTAGGTTTTTTTCTATCCTGTGAATCACTTTCAACATCTATATCACTGCTGCTTCCAGCAGGACTTGCACACCCACTACCACCAGCCACAGCACCATGAGATGTTCAGATCAGGACAGAATACAGATTTCTTTATAGAGTACCAGAGGGTGTCTGGACCTACATGTCTCACAGGAGGACACACAGACCTACATATTGCTCTGTATTCTCCCCACTTGATCTCCTGGTACTTGACTTAAAATCAAAGCACATGGCTTGAAACCTTTCCCACGTGTTTGCCTCCATCAGTTGCAATTGTGGGCATTCCTTGTCACTATATGAATAGCTCATCTTCCTGGAATCTGTAAATCTAACGTTTCAGATTTATAAGAAAATTCCAAGAGGGTATTCCTTTCTTTTTTTCATTTCATCCTCCCTTACAGAGTTAACAGCAAAATGTCCCTAATGTCGCTTTTATAGGGATAATCGAAGATATGTACCATAGCAAATATACCTCTAATAAAATGAAATGTCTGAATTGAATTAAATGAGATTCTGTTGATATCTTTTGCTGAAAAATCAACCTGTTTCTTCTTAAATTAACCTGGTCTTCAGTCTCTTAACACCTAATTGTTTCTTCCTTAGTATCCGCTAATGGGTTTGAAATCAAAGGAACGTCAATGGTAATTGGAGCTGTTTAAATTCCTTCTCATTGATTTGGTTCAGCAGTTTACAGCTTCTTGACTAGCTCTGCTGATGCACTCTGGGTGTGAGAGTGCATGCATGTGCACATGTGTGCCAGTGCATGTGTGTTCCTGCATGTGTGTGTGCTCTGAAGATACACACATGTATGCTGCTGGTTTTGTACTTTATGCAATACATGGAACCCAGATTTGAAATGGTAAAACCACAATAACGTGCATTCATCCAGTGCTAAATTGTATTCACAGCCTGGTTGGGGTTGGAAGGGACCTTAAAGCTCATCCAGTTCCAACCCCCCGCCACAGGCAAACTCCCACTAGACCAGGTTGCTCCAAGCCCCATCCAGGTCCGTTAAAATGACATCTAAATACATCACTTTCTTGGGATTCAATACTTAGGCGATTATCCGATTCTCATCTAATTTTCATAGGCATGATCATCAGCATGGGGTAGGGATGTGCTAGAGGGGACTGGGAAGCCGTGTGCTTATCCTTCTTCTGAGGGTATGATTTGGGGTCTGTAGCAGCTATAACAAGTACCCGAAGCTGTACTTTATCTGTTCATATTTTAACCCCTAGTCCCAGAGGGTCTCGTGCTTCCAAGCTGTCACTAGCTCCAACAAGGAATGACTTCTTTGACAGCATCAATCCCCCTCCCCTTTGGCCCATTCAGAACTTGCTAAATAAATCATCAAAAAATGGCTTTAACATTCCAGTCATACCCGTCTCCTCATCTGGTTTCAGCAATGCCGGCGAGGGGGAATTTATGCTCAGTATAATCAATCCAGATAGTTTCCTTCCTTGATTAATTTTCTGGCTGATGTTTTGATCTGGTGTTAATTCTGCTCCCTTCTTTAATCCTGCCATTTCGTCACGGGGGAAGTGGGGGAGTAGGTGACGTCTGGTCCAGCTTGTAGCCAAGCTTGTGCACTGGTGGCAATGGCTCACTCTTGTCCACTATTGTCAGCCCCAGTATCAATCCCTTTCCCCAAACCACACCGGGTCGGGATCCCACTGGTACATGTGTAATTTTTCCTCCCTTCCCAAAATTTCAAGCACTGCCTCCAAACGGGAGCTTCCAGTGTCTTCTCTCATCTGTTCATTGTCTGCAGAGCTTATGTTAATTCAGGTTTTAGAATATGCACCTCTTCAGAGAAAAATAGAGATGGCATATTACAAGGGAAGACTCTCAGCAACACCAGCACCTCCAAGACCCACACACACCTGAGAAACAGAGGTTTATCTCTGCGTGACCGTGTATTGGAACTATTTCTCTGCTCAAAGAGATACAGCTGAAAGCCAAAAGATAGAAAAGGGGTAGTGCTTTAAAACCCAGCAAGATAAAGGCAGTGTCACTCACGAATATATTTGAAGGATTTGGGAAAATCCTGCAATTTGTCTCTTCTGACAAACAGAGGATGCTTGTGACCTGTTGCAGCTTGGGCAGTGCTGTGGCTGTAACAGCACAGACCCAGACCTCAGCAGTGTGCTCAGAGGGCAGGTTTCCCTTGATGGGGTATTGTACCTTCTGAGTGAAAACACCTTCTCTCCACCCCTTGCTATAGAGCACAATCAGGTGCAAAAACCTCAATTGCTTCCAGTTGGGCTTCTTGGTCCTGATTTGCAGAATGCCTGAAAAAACAGCAGTTAAAGAGAAAAAAGAAAAGCATCCCTGTTCTTTCTGAGCATTATTCTTTACAAACATAAAAATACATGATAGATATTTTCAGGCATGGCTCCAGCCCATGTCTCCAGTATTGGCTTCATGTTCTGATGCCTGAAATAAGGATGATACCCATCATATGTTTTCATTGCAGAAGATAATACAGGTATTACATGGTGCAGCACACTTTGAAGTACAGTGTCTTGATCACACTTTGAAAATATAGGTCCTCTGAAGTGTCTTGCATTAGTCCTTGGAGGTCTCCTGTCAAAGCCTTTCTGTAATCGCAAGGTACAAAGCAAGTTTAAAGTTACCAAATTGGTGTCTCCATCATTTGCAGTGTTTGCTGAAAATAGGAACATTTTCATGCACTCACTGTTTTCTCACTCAAGGCAAGCTGGATGTTTTCTATCAGATTATCAGCAGGTGGTAATATTTTGATGCTCTAATGCTACTGAAATAAAGACATCACAAAAAGCACACTCTGCAGTTTTTATCTAGAGGAAATCTAATGCAATGTGCCACTTCAAACTCTAGTTATATGTCCTTATACCATGAAGAACAGTCAGTATTTTGGCTGCATAGCAGAACCAATCTTCCAGGTACAGCCTTTCCCAGCTGACATTTCACACGTACCTTTTCTAATACAGTGTTATAACACAAATATTATTAGTGCAAAGAGATTTAAAATGACACTACTTGAAAGTTTAGACTCTCGAGGAATACAGCAGTCCCTAAAGACACCAGGTACTACCAGGATGAAAAGCAGAATAGACCTTACCTGTCTTGTCAATGAGTATTTTAAATCCTCACTATAAAAGCTCCACATTTACATTATGAGGGAAAATATCGGAGCAAGTAAATACTCCCTGATTTCCCTGGGTACAAGGGTGTCACTGAGACATTTCAAGATCACTTTGCAGTTCAGGCTGATGGACAGCTCAGGTAACAAGGAGAAAGAGTCTTCAATTAGAGAGCTGGGAAACCTTCTGGCAGTTTTCCTGTTTCTCTTACAAATGATCCCTTCCAGTGAGAGGGTTAAGGGAGATGCTCGACACACACGTGCAGCCCATAGCAGTGCCCTCCTGTTGCTGACACATGATCTATATAAAGTGCCAAACCTTAAAGTAACTATTCCCTCGCCTCTAGAGGGGGAGTTTTCGTCTCAGTTTGCTTGGAAAGAGGAATCTTCCCTTATTTCGTAGCTCAGTCATAGAGAGTGGTCGGAGACACACGGGTGAGAAAAAGGTGGGCAGGTCTGCTGAGGAATGGGAGATCTGCACAGATGAGGAGTGGAGAAGAGAGAGAATCACAGTGTCCATGGGTTGAATCAATGTTTCAGTAACAAAGAGCCGGATATCACAGACCTTCCTGCCTACTCAGAAAGCGAGATAATAGTCAGTGATCACCAGTTAACACTTCTGGGGCAGTGGGATAATTACAGGAATAAAATCTGGCCCATCAAAAGAACTGATGGCTGACAATAACCTAATACCTACTAGTATTGCTGACAAAAAAACCCCTATGAGAGGTAATAAGAGATGGAGATTTATGTTGGTGATGTCTTTGTTAACTGCCCTTCCCTCCTCTGCAGTGGTGCAGTAATACTCCCCCTTGCAAAAGTCGCAACAAAGCAGCAAATATCACCTGAACCATCCTTTTCTGTAAGTGTTTTAGCTGCCTGTAATGTAAGAAAATCAAATTAAACACAAATAAATCCAAACCACTAACACAGCAGGACAAGGACCAATTCTGCTTTAAAATGATGACTAAAAGTGGTGACAAGCTTATATAAGCAAAACCACTACCAAGTTTTGCACTTCTTCTCCGCAGCTCTCATTCCCTGAGGGGTCTCATGGCTCCTTGCAGAAACTCCCTCCCCGAGGCCATGGGGTGCCCGGGGTGCCAGGCTCTGCCATAGACCTGCCCAAGAAACTCAGGAACATTCTTGCAAAGAAGTTTCTGAAGCGAAATGTATGCAGCAGAAGTTTGTTTCCAAAGATTATGGTTAATCAAGGAACAGGGGGTCTACAAGGAGCCCAGCATGTCCCTTCTGCACCCAAAGAAGTATCTTGTAATGAAACACCCATGAGGAAGTCTGTGCAGGTCTGCACAACCTTTCCCACCAGTGGAGAGGAATTCTTTAAAACTAACTAATGCTTCAAACCAGCAACTTTTTAGTGGATAATTCACACACAATAAAGAAGATGGGGCTTGTCAAACAAATTGTGCATTCATCAGAAGCTGCTAAAACGCTTCCATAGGTTATGAAGCCGTTTTAATGTTCAGGACTCCTTATGAATATTTCACTAAGCTACCTGCTTTCTGACCAGCCGCACTAGCACTTCATCCCACTAGATGTGAGTTGAATTTACACAGCGTGTTTAGATAATCAGAGTTGTGATCATGTACATGAAACAAACAAGACAGACATTTAAACAAATGAACAGGGTATGGTTTTATGAAAACATAGTAACTGCAGAATTCATTCTTCCCAGGCACTGACAGGTCCTGCATGGTTTGAACCAATGTTTTCAGAGTGTGACACTTGGAAAAGAGGAGAAAAAGCACTGAGGCAAGGCTGAGATTGCCTTTCCTGGTGCTGGGGCCTTGGCATAGCCCGGAAGTCTTGGTGGACAGTTGGGTGGGTTCCTAGCCCATTCCTTGGCATTGCCCAGACATCCACAGCCCACATTGCCCACCAGGCAGGAAAGGCTTCCCACATAGAATAGAATCATTGAATAGTTAGGGTTGGAAAGGACCTGAAGATCATCTAGTTCCAACCCCCCGCCATGGGCAGGGGTACCTCACACTAAACCATGTCACTCAAGACTCCATCCAACCTGGCTTTAAATACTGCCAGGGATGGAGCATTTATCACTTCTTTGGGCAACCTGTTCCAGCGCCTTACCACCCTCACAGTAAAGAACTTCTTCCTTATATCCAACCTGAACTTCCCTTGTTTAAGTTTGAATCTGTTATCCCTTGTCCTATCACTACAGTCCCTAATGAAGACTCCTTCTCCAGCATCCTTATAGGCTCCCTTCAGATACTGGAAGGCTTCTCTGATGTCTCCACGCAGCATCTTGAAGACCTCAGAGACCAGATGCTGAAGCATACCCCAGGGGTGCCCAGCACCACAGCTGGAAAATCCCCTCTGCTATCTTTCCTTTTCTCATCCTCCTGCAATGCTAAGATTAATGACTTTGCAAAGTCTGCCCAACCACTCTCCTCTGGATGTTCCACTTGAAGAGTCCCCGTTTCCTCAGCCACTTCCACATGACCCAGTCGCTGGGACAGTAAGTCCTGTTTTAGTCTGAAATTCTTCATATTAATAATGTCATACATTACATTTGACAGCCTCTAACTGATTCTCTGACTTTTATATAGCAAAAACTTCTGGCAGTGTTATTGGCTTTCCCTTTTTTATTAACTGCTCTGACTGGCAGTGAAATCCCCAGCAGAAATGGATGCTCCCAGGGGATTTTTGCAAAGGTTAGATCCTCTCCTGCTGATGCAACGTTTTTGTCATTATTCAAGAAGACAGATTAATCACTTAAGCCTATATCCTAATCACAGGAGGGAAAAAAAAAGTCAGTCAGGTGCTTAAAAAAGGTTTAAGCATTTAAATATACTTCACAAATTTAGTCCCTGGTAATCAAGCACTGGAACAGGGAGAGCAGCAAAGGGGGAGAATGAGACAAAGGAATGGAAGTTCATTACAAGCCTGAGGAGAAGGAAGCAATACAGCATCAGGAATGGAAAACATAGCTGGTTAGATGTAGGAAACTGGTTTTTTTCTTAACAAGAAGGTAGAGATCAGCACAAAGAGTATCAACTCTGCAAGCACAGTAAAAACTGTAACACTTCACAACTTCTGAGGACACTGAACTACAAGCCAAAGTCCCTCACAGATGGATTCCATAGGTTATGCTGCAAAATAGCTCCCTAATTTCTCCAAAAAACAAAATGCTACAATGCATTCCTACAGTGCAAACACCCAAGTGAAAGCAGATGGGCCATGAAAAAACAACTTACAAACTGGCCATGAAAATTCATCATTTATTATAATTCTATGTTCAGTCCATCACTCCACTTTGCCCTTCTACATCCACAATGTAAAAGTAGAATAACAGTTACTGTTTGGAGACACTCATTATAGAGAATCCAAGTAACTTTTTAAAAGGACTCGAGGTTAACAGTCTGAATTAAGACATGTAACTACCTTGATCACAGAGACTCTTGTGATGGGTGAGATATTATCGATAAAAGTCTAATAAAATTAGTTATGTTGAATATGTTTATGGTTAATGGAAGAGTAGAGCAAAAGCCTTTTAGCCATCTAATGTGTGAACATGAGCAATTCTCTCCTAGAATGACAACAGACCACGGAAGAAACCTTTTAAGTATGTACTAAATCCACTACCAGCTCCCATTCGAACCTCTTGTTTTGGATACATCAATGGCTGTCGACAATCTATGTTCCAGAACTTGCACACTAAAATGCCTTGTCTTCTGTTTTCTTGTTGTGCACTGGGGAAGCAGATAGTCAGACTTCTTCCCTAGGAGGCAAGTCTTCACTAGCAATTCAAAAATGTGCTTTAAACATCAGTTCCTCCTCAGATGCACGTTTAGTATGGCAAGACACCCGTAAAAGAAGGAACCTTTTCTCTGATTTTCCTTCCTCAAGAATTCCTACTCTGCTTCTGCTCCAAAAATTCTGCCTTTAAAGGGATATCTGCTGTCTCAACAAACAAGTGCTGCAACACATTGTTTACATTCCCGTGGCAGAGTCCTGTTCATCACAAAGTCAATATGAGGCCAAATTATTATGGCCAAATAACTCTCAACTCTTCAGGCAAGCCAGCCATTGATCTCTGAAAAACCCTGACGCTACTTGACTTCAGGCCTCCATGTGAACTCTAGATGAATGAACACAGCCTCTTCCACAGGGCTTGCAGGCTTGAAGGCCACGTACAATCCCTTAAATACCACTGCCTTTCCCATCCCTGTTCTGGGCCTTGTTTTTCTTAGTTTGAATGAAGTTTGGCTGAAAAAACGCATTCCAGCTCATGCACAAAAACGCTCAAGACAGCATCCTGCAATAATGTAAATAAATTAATTCTCTTCAATGAGCTGGCTCAGAGAGGCAGAGCTGAGAAAGGAAAGCTTTTGCACTGTTTCCACCTACATGTGCAGACAGATAATAGGGTGGCTTTCTTTGTAAACTATAGAAGAATCACAACAAAAGTGTTGGGATTTCACTTAAATTCCAGACAAAGCTGACATGGTTTGTCTTTCTTCCAGACATTATAGCAGCAGCCAGCAATTTAAACCAGATCAGTCAGTACTTGTCAGCTTCGTACAAATCCCTTCCTAACATGCAGGACAGAACAAGCTTAAAATTAATAAAAAGAAATGGGAGATTGCCCAAAGTTATATAGATTTTATTTAGTGTTTAAAGGCCTGATAGAGACTCTATTGAAATGTTCCTATTAACTTCATTAGATGCTGAATCATACTCTCAGACCACTGCAAGGATATGTGTCCCAAAATGAACAAAAGGGTAGCTCACCTTCTATCTCTGAGTGCTCCTCAGAACAGAGCCTGGCATATTATGGCCAAGTCTGCATTTTAGAGGACTTTATAAATCTTTAAAATTTATAGATTATTTCTTAAAAAGAGGGATTTATCACATTCAATTGAAAATGAAAATCTTCGTACCTTTTCATCTGAAATAATGAGGAAAAGCATTTATTCCTTACTCTGAAAATGTCCTTATGTCAGTAGGCAGCACTTTTTAAATGCTGCTGTACATTTGCCATGGTGAAGACATTTCTTTTTTAGATTCCCAAGTATATGCTCTTCTGGAAAAAAGGTTCTCCTATTGTCATAGGGATATTTTGTACAAGGTGCAGACAAGGGAAAATGCATTTTCACTGTTACCTGAAGAACTGAAGACATTCTGCTTCAGCAGTTAATTCTTTCTCTTCCTGAAGCACACTTTGTGCCTGTACAGACTTTGACTCAAATACGTGGTACATTACAACAGTATTTAGAGGCAGGATCTGCCCATCACTGTGGTGATAACATTTCATGTGCACAACCATACTTAAAGGTCTAATTGTAAAACTCAGCCAAGTGTTCAGGCTAACCAACAATTTACTTGTTGTTCCATTTATTTGTCTGTAAAATGTTTGAGAGAAGATGTTGAATTTATGCTTGACATTTCCCCCCTGTAGATAATAGCTTGCATAAACACGGCATGAATATTCAGTGTTCAAGCCTTAAAATTTGGACTGTCATTTCGTTACATAAATCATGTAGCATTATGACTTTCCCTTCCTGACATATGTAACTAAGCAACAAATCATGAATTTAAATATTAGATTTACGACATTCTGCCCTTTTCACAGTGATAAAGTGATACAGACATCTCGGCTCAGCAGGAGGTGGGTCATGCTGTCTTAAAGGTGGAGAATCAGACACATGCCAACTCAAAATCCAAATGATGCTGTCTAGTCTGGATTAGAATTTACATAATGAGCATTACTGTCCTGGCAAGGCCCAATTTCCCAGTTATTCCCCAAAATTAACTTGAAATAGCAAGAAAGGGGTCAAGCCTAGACTTGTTCTTGAATTCAGATGATGATGCCATGGACCTACACGTCCATGGCCACCATTTCATTGCTGGTTATAAGTTATCGGAGCACCCAAAGAACTCCTAAGAACTGCTGCAGGTAGTTGCAATCAAAAATGGGATGTGCTAAGACAAAGAGCTGGAAAAGCAGTGCAAAAGGAAGAGCTCTCTTCAAAAGGATTGGGAGAGACATTTGTCATTTAAAACGAAAATTAAAGACTTCTAAGGGAAAAATTGGCAGAATAACCTTCGAGTAAGAGGTATTAAGGTACTAAAGGGAGTAACCTTTAAAGCCTGCCTACAAAAGGGATCCCTGAAGTCCTGAATCATAATAGCAGAGGGGAGGAAAAGAGCCTTGAAATAAATGAACATTAGTCTAGAAATCTCCCAGAGACGAAGGAGAGTGCAGAAGTTTCATGCTGAACTATTTATTTCTGAACTCCTAAGTAGTGTGGAGTGCAAGAGGAAAGGAGAAAGGAAGGATAATAGGAGGGGAAATAAATCTCTTCTTTTAAATGCATTTAGTGGCGTAGAGATAGGGGTAGGGATTACACTCAATTCAATCTGAATGGATAACACAGTCCAGGATATTATCTGTGGTTTTCTTAAAATCTCCTCTGAATCATGGCTTTAGCATTTCTTTCTGCAACAGTGGCTTTGCTTCCTGGCTGTGCCGCTTCCCACAGCATTCCACTGTTGGATTTAGCCCTCTGCAAAATGGGGCTTGTGACACAGCACAGCAAAAAAGAGTTTCACCCAAGGGAGAAATTGAACCAGCGAACAGGGTGGCAGGAAGCCTGAGCTGGTTAATTGGGGGAAAATTATATGAATCACTTGTGTAAAACAGCATGGGATCTACCAGTAACAAACTTAAGGTGCTGCTGTTGTTAACCAGACAAGAAGAGAGAGAAGGCATTGCAGGAAGACCTATCTAAAAAGTCAGCTATTTGTGTTCACCTACTTTGTTCAATCTTTGTGAAGCTGAGAACCCATTCACTGTTTTGCAATAGCAGGTTGCATTTGTAATCTTGCAAGTTAGCATACCTTGACTTGTGCAGTCCAGGTTGCCATCCTGGTCAAAGATGTGCAGTACCCACCATCACAGGGATGCAGGAATAGGTGACCCCAATGAAATTCAGGAGTTGTTTGACCTGAATTCACTTCACTCATTCACTCCAGTGAATACCCTGCAGCAGGATTACACCTCCTGAATCTCTCACCTTGCTTGGTGCTCACATCTTCTTAAGTTGCTATCCAGATAGTGGATTCAGATTATTTTCTGTGATCTAATAACACAGTGCCAAACATGGGGTAGAAAAAAGAGAGGAAGATTAGTTCTATTTTTATGGCAAACTTCCTACCAGTGCTTAATTAACAAAATTATAACAACTAATCACTTGGTGGCTCCTACCTCCACTCATTTTCTCTGTGACACAAGGGCACGCAGCAGGGGTGAGCGGCTGTACCACGTCTGCTTGCAATAATCTGTCACTTCACAAAGGGCTGTGATGCCATTAACTGGGTTAATTGGGTTCATAATTGTTGCCAATCCAGACATCTGTGCTCAGCTGCTGCCACTTCAGATGAAAAAAGCAGCTCAGCACAAGTTCCTTGCAACACTGCTGCTGAGAAGTTTGCCCTCAGAGAGCTCTTACATCCCAAAGGGGTCCTGGGGGGAAAGGGGGTGCACTGGGAGAACCCTCTTGCCTGGTGAGATGTTCCTAGTTTCAAAAGTTATCTCCAGAACATAATTTCCAGAATATAAACCCCTGATTTCCTAGGTTAAAAAAATGTTATTTCCCTCTTTCCAACTGAGGTGGGCATAGGATGAGGAAGATTTAGTTACTATGGGTAACAGAAGAATTACAGGTAAATGGTAGTTCAATTTAGTGACTGTATTAAATTAAACAGCATTTGGTGAAAACTCACAACTAAAGAGATTTTTATGAACAAAATTGAGACGTTTTGGCTTTTTCTTTCCCTGTAGCTAACAGTTGATATATAGCTGTTCTCTGTGATTGACATTACATGTTAGACAAGAGTTTTGGTTTGGGTTTTTAACTGCTCTAGCGAGTGACACTAAGTTATTTCATGGGATTAGTGATTTAAGTAATGTGAGTAGGTTGGTTGTCATGATTAGCAGAAGCTAAAGCAGAGCAGCATTTGCTGACTGCAGAGAATTGAGATGATGTGGCTGGCCTCAGAGGCTTATTCAATGTATAATGAGCTCAGGCAACTTATAAAAGGAATCAAAGTTCCTGAGTAGCAGCATATTCCTGTAAGACTCTGAGGTGACATGAGATTATTAAGAAGTATTTAGTGAACAGACATTTAATTGAACACACGAGCATAGGAAAAAGAATCTGGGACAGTGAATTTTTCTGAGAGGAATTCTGAAGATGGCTTAACCAAGCCAATCATTGCTGCACTGCAATGCTGCTGAGGTGGGAATCTGCCTATCTTCTTTCATTGCAGGCCTTTATTCCGGCCACTAAAGTATCATCATTTGAATCTGTATATTGCTACTGGAGAACTTTTTTGGCTTTCTGTTATCTACTATACTTTAATTCCCCCGGCATCATAATATTCCCTTTTTAATCAGACCCTGCTTTGATTTCAGACACTATCCTCTTGACTTTGCCTTGCAGACCTTTCTTTGAGAATAGCTGCTGTTTCTCCAAGAGCTCTCAGCACGCCTGCCTCCAGCCATCCCCTTTCATTTGATGCAGTTGCTACCTGTCAGCAAAGTAAAATAATCATGTTTTCAGCAGTTCTTAAGCTGTTGATTTCTACAAAACACATGGAGCAGTTTACCTGCATCATCTCCCTACAAATGCCCCACTTCCAGTGAAGTTAGACTGTTTGTACTGTGTTCACATGGCATGTCCTTCAAGAGATACAAATCTTGATCCCCAGGAATGATGTTTCCAGTGTTCAAACGGGGATATGTGGGCAGGGGATAGAAATCTCATCGGACAGTGTAAGAAACTGGCAACAGCTTTAGGCAAGTGAGAGCACTGCCAAGAGCAGCTCTATCAAGGTTTTTGATTTGGGGCTTTTCTTTTAGTCAGGCAAGAGACTCCCCATTTCCATCAGGTTACAACAGCCCCTCACTTCTCAAACCCAACAGTATTTCTGGTATCAAGTCCAGCCTAGAAACATCCCTGAAGTTTTCTGACTGTGAGTTACAATTATAAGATGTATGTAACAGAACTCCCCATGGCTATTTGAGAGCACAGGGTGAGACTCTACAGAGGATGGCAGCAACGTTTATGCCATATTCTGGGTAGGTGAAGAAGCAAAAGATACTGTAAATGGTGGTGCAAACTGAGGGTTCCAAGAGCCCTGCTCCTTTTTTAGCAGTTAAATCACACAGCATTGTCCCAAGACATTTGGATCCTATTTGCAAGTTCTATCGTTACCAGCACTCTCCAAACCACCATGCTGAGAGTCATCTCTAGTGTAGGAGACAGACAACACACGATGAATGCAACGTATGACCAAAGGGGTTGGAGCAAGGCTTACATGCCTACAGCACAACACCATCAGAGAAGAATATTAAGCACGAATCTTGCACTAAGTCTTAACAAAATTTGGGGATCTGCCTCCTCAAATACCTTTAAAAATCCCATCTCTAATGAAATTCAGGCGCTGGAATTGAGGAGGGTCTGCAAGTGAAAGGGAAATATTAATTTAGCCCAGACTCCACAGCATGGTGCTTATTAGGCAGTTGTCTGAGTTGGGGCTGTATGTGTTACCTCAGGGGATTTTTTAATCATTTTTCTCAAATAGCAAGGAACACTTTTTTTCCGTTTCCTTTTGTGGAGAACTATGTACAAGCAAGGCAAGGGGAAGGCCTCAGTTCACGTAAAATGTAGGAAGATAAAATGGAGTTTCACAATAGCCTTTCAAAGTACCTTAATCCACATTAGGCAGACTACTTCAGCGGCAGAATTCATTCTACATTTCACTACTTTCTGTTTGAAACTTGTGAAATACAGTGTTTTGATGATTAGGGCACTGTCATTTATAGGTTTGACTTTGGTCATTCGTTTAGGGAAAAAAACCTTTGTCCACCCAAAGAGAATAATTTCATCTCAGTCCAGTTGGGGAATACCCAATGGTATTGGGTATTGGTGTGTGACCATAGCTGAAACTCAGGGCAGGAAGTGCCACCTATCTTCTAGTTTCATCTGAGTCCTCCCAACTCCGAAAGTTAAACAAATTATTTTAACCAGCCTCAAGAGCTTATTCACTGGCAGCAGCTGGAAGAACATTTCCTGCTTGCACAGAAGATATTATTCCAGAAGTGGCAAAAGAGACATTTACTATTCAATTACAGACCCACTCACATGCCAGCAAAGGTACTGCAAAATGCAGTCTTGGAATCCTGTGTAAAAGGGGAGTATGAGTGCTTCAGAGTACTGCAAATATAATATATGCTGCCTTGTCAGGGGCTTGAATTCAAGCCAGATCAGATCTCACTGCGATGAAATAGCAGAGATTTTGTGATAAAACACACATCACACCCTCTTGCCTTTCAAATGCCATTTCAAATACGGCATTAGAAAGAAATCTTACACATGCTGTTTTGTAGCAATGATAAACTTTCATTATCTCGCTTTAAATACACAGGTCAGCTGGCAAGACCATCAGAGGGAACAAGAAGCAGGCATCGGCTTGCATTGCCAGAGGGTTCGTCTTTCCTGCACGCATCAGCTGAATACGCACATGATTTTAAAAGAAATCCTTTGGTTTAAGCTGAAAAGGGTGTGGGGGGGGGGGGGAATATTTGGGTTAATAATTTTGGGCTCCTTCTCACAGCAAACTCCATGCTCAAAAGGAAAGAAGTACAAAAGGTAGCGAATTAGCTGTAAAGGGCAGATTCTGACCTGATAAAATTGGTGTGGCTATTTAGGGAGCAAGATTTCATTAGAGTTGCTATAGCAATTGGAACAGTTTGACAAAACCTAATGAAGGATTATGACAGAAATAGAAAAGGCCATAAGCCATCAAAAGCTACAGGAACAGAAGCTTCATAGGTTTCTGAGCAAAATCCCTCTGGAAGTACACTGATCTCCCTGGAAGATATCACACTCATTTCAAACATTTCCCTGGGGTATTCACTGAGCAATGATTGCAATACAAAACCAAGTGCCCTCTCCACTGCTAGGAGTTATTCACAGGTTTTCCTCTCTGAGAAGCACACTTTATTATAAAGTGCTTTATAATAACAATACTTGGCACTTGCATGGCACCTTTCATCACAGAGTGGTGCGGAAGTTACTCCTGATGCTGCATGTTAACCTCCTCAAAGTAGTATTAGATACGTCCTGTGGCTGAGTAAACTGAGCCTGAGACATTAAAGGACTTTACTCCAGCCTTTCCAGGGATGAAGCAAGAAAGTGCTTCATGGTGGAGGATCCCAGAAGCCCAGATAAACCTCACAGCACACTAGCGGGGGGTACCTGCAGAGCTGTCCCCACATGAGGTGCCCCATTGTGGGCAGATGCTCTGAAAGGTCTGGGTCCAGCTGCGTTGCAGTGCCTCTCCAAGGTGTAAAATCAAAGCTACTGTCTGCAGGGGATGTTCTCAACTCAAAACTCTCTGTGGTGCTCAGGAGCCGCATAACAATATGTATATTTATTCCTTTATATAATGCCCAGCACAACCTTTCACACTAGGGGAGAGGCTTTTCTCTCAGATCTGAGATTGAGAAAAAGATTGCCTTCAGGTCAGCATAGCACACTTAGAACAATTCCCAGCACTGAGCTGGTCCAGCCTGCAGCTGCTCATCCATTGTAAGAGCAAGAAGGAAGGAGGCTTCTTGCTTTGCCTTCTGCTCTCAGCCCATCCAAGTTCCTCTTGCTTTTTCTCAGCCCTTATGGTCAGGGCCCTGATTTCCAAAGACACACAGACCTATGGCCAGCTCTCAGGAAGGTGAACAGCATGGATTTTAGGTGTCCAGCAGTGACTCTTGGGTTCAGCAAGTGGGACCTGCTCTACCACTGGACAGACCTTTAGCACTGTACACATCTTCAAATGACAGGCATTCACCTGTAGCAGGGGCTGAAGCAATTTGTTCTTTGCTAGAGACTTCTGAATGGTGCCATTATAGCATAAAAACCTAAACCGACAATAAAACCTGTCCTTCACCTGGTTTGCCTGGTGTTAACAGAGTTAATGGAAGATAATTTGATTCTGGGCTTTTTGAAGCCTCCAGAACAGCCCCCACAGCCTCCGAGCACTGCCGAAGGGTATTAGAAATAATGATTTGATTTAGAAGTAGATTTCTTCTCAATTTTGCCAAAATTGGGCAGTCAGGAGCTGGGCCAGCCAGCCCTGGGGGGGTGGCCAGGACTGAGCAGTGCCTTGGAGAGCGTGGAGAGCTACTTTCTGCTATAGGAAACAGCAGATAAAACATGTTTCCCAAACATTTCTGCTCACAGCTCTATAAATGAATTTCTTGTGTTTGTTCAGATGTTTCAGTCAGCTGCTGGTGCATGTTCGGAACGTGCCTAAGCATCAAAAGATGTATTTTGACATTAACTTTGTTTCTGGCAGACAAAAACACAAAACATTTAACACATGGGGGGCCTAGATGTGTCAAGCCTGTATGGTACTGTGAATCAATGCTGAAAAATTACCTTCAGCCTGCCTTTGTCAGACAGACACAAAAACAAACAGAGTTTGCTCAGCAGGGTCAGAGCAGAGGGCACAGGGAGCACAGAACACTCAGCTACTTACTGCTCGCTGTATTAAACACAGGTGATGTCCCACTTAAACCAAAGCCATTAGCTGGGTATTATGTCTTTAACTATGTTCCAGAAATAAAGATCTTGTAATGTGATTTGGAATATGCCTAATGCAGAAGCCCTATCTTATTTTTATCCTGCTTTAAATACTTTAGAGCTAGATAAGATAATGACATTTTAATTTTTAAATGAAGGAGCTTTATCTCTATTCATGACCCATTACACTCGTCGGCTATGAACCTCTGGAACCTACCTGCAGATCCTACCTTGCATCTGTGTGCAAGTATGGATGGAAACACATCTGGAATTCACACTGAGCATCAAGCAGTCCCTCCTTTTCCACCTGGGAAAGCTGCCTGAGCTGACCCACGGCCATGCAACATCTCACCCCAGGCTCAGTGTTTCAGGTAGCCAGTGAAGAGCAGGGTCCACCCGCGGTGGCAGCGGTGGCCCTGCAGGGACACACATTTGCTTGCCCTGTACCTGGGGAAATGCTGGTTTAAATGAAGAAGCAGGAGCTTTTTATCTCCTTCCAGAAATTTCTTGTGACTGTTAACTCTACTAACACTGGTTATTTCTCTTTGCCGTATCAGATGGCTAATCCCCCTATCAGGTTCAAATCATCCATCTAAATGCTACACCACGGCATTCCCATTTAGCATTTAGACTAAGGACTCAGTGCTGATAAAGGGATTAGATGTTTTATATCACCACGTTCCATATTCTAATGTATTTGAGGTCAGAAAACGATTTCCTTTGTACAGTTCTGGATTGCTGCCTTTCAGTTTCAGTGAAAGTTACTCGGTACTTGCACAAAGAGATCAGGAAAATGGCATTTCCTAGCTGATGTGAGCATATAATGTACAGAAAATGGAGAAGAAAGCCACATGCTTTCCATTTTATGTTATTCATGCAGCTTTAGCTATTCCTCTTGATACCCACCGTGAACACATGCAGGTGTGGGAGGTCCTACTGCCTATTTATCCAGCTGTCTTACAGTTGGTCCAGCACAGCTCATCAGTGGAAGCCACTTTGGAAGCCACCATTGATCATTCAGCAGCTTCACAGCTAGTCTCCCTTGTTCAAAAGGAAGGTGATAACCCTAAAAGAGGTCCATAATCTAATTATTTCTACAGAAAAAGACCAAATACATGCAAGGGTGTGAACAGGCACTAAGGATATGAAACCATAGTGGTGTGCATATGAAGAGGGTTGTATGCTGATGATCCGCAACATTTTGTACAGAGATTGCAGTTTGGTTATCAATTATAATATACTTCTGCTAGGATATTTCTTTTCTGAATGAAAATTCTTGCACAATTATTACCAATAAAAGAGAAAGGAAGCTCTTTGGTTGGATGGGCTGCAGTCCTGCATTTCCATTTTCACTTTCGAAATGATTTTATTTGTGGTAAAAAGCCTTTTCAGGACATTTGCAGAGTCTAATATCCAACACAGAACACAGTTATCCTGATAGCACAAGTGTGTGGAAAAGAACACCCACCTTTCTGTTTTTTGAGTTGAGAGCAAATATGCATGAGGATTTGTTAAAAGTCATTACAAAAAAAAAAAAAAGAATAAAGCAAATTAACCTGAATCCATACAGATGGCACAGTTCTGCTATGGCTATGGGAACACTTTCTCTATTCCACTAACCCAGACACCAAGGGGAAGTCAAAAGGCTTCCGCTCCACTCTGATGCTGAGCAGTGATTGATGATGAGAAGGTAGCTGCCTGCAGAAATAGCAATGCATCTCTGCACTGATAAACTGCGCTGCAGATGAGCCAACATCTAAACAGGAAGACCTTGAGGTGACAAGAGCTTTGGGCATGACAGGGGCTGCCCAAGCAACTATTTTAAAATACTGAGTATTTCCCATTGCCGGGAGCTGATGGTGCTGGGAGTTGGAGCTACACTGCATCAGCTTCTTTATCAACTACATAAGGCTTTTGTACATAGTCATGGCTTGATATGGAGCTGTTATCATAAATGGACCAAAACCCCCTTTCATGGGCTCCCTGTATCATACCAAATTGCACTAAGGAAAAGAAGCAGGAAGCCTTGATTTGCTTAAAAGATCACAGCATCTTTTAAGTCACAGCATCTCCCAAATACTTGCCTTCATTTTCCTCCTTGCAGCAACTTGCCAAGCTTCTCTTTGCTAGTAACGTTCACTCCTACACTTTCCATGTGTCACCCCGGAGTAACTGGCTACAATATGCTTAGCACAGTCTGGAGGAGCTGGGGTCACACCATTAGACTATCATTTTCTTAGAATTTCAAAACAGCCTTAAAATAAGAAAAAGGAGCATTTGGGGAAGTTTTCGACATATGGCTACATGAGCAAATTTTAAGCATATGGGCTATGAAATGCATTCAAGATGTGTTAAAGCCCATTCAGTGATCCCCAGTCAGTTATTACGTGAGATTTCATATGAGAAGGAGCGAGGTGCCCTTTCCAGTCTTACAACTAGTCCAGAGGCACTTAATCCACTGAAGATTAGAATTCACCTCGATTAAAGGGTATTCGTTAATTTATTGTCTGAGAATTTGAACAGTAAGTAACTCACCTTTGGGATTTCTCATATTCGGTTCTAGTACTAAACAATATCAATTTGCTACTGAAGAAAAAAAGAACCATCAAAATATGTATTTAATTTAACTTCATACAGGAGAGTTAGTTCATCCAGCCTTGCTTAAAATGAAAGCAATAGCAGGTATTGTTGATTATATTATCCCACTGGGAGACAGAAATAAACCTGAATGCGGGAACTTAAATCACGACTTGCAATTCACTAAAACAAAACAAAAATGGAAAGAAATGTCATATCTTCTCTCTTTATAGCAATATCCAATGTAAAAATGACAGCAATGGCAATTCATAACTATGAATAAGTAACCAATGATAGTAGATCTTTTGTGATGCCAAAAAATGGTTACATAAAGCTCTAACTTTTTTTTCCTCTGAGATCTAAAGTGCTTCATATTGTCTTAAGTATTACACTGAATCACGAAAGTTATTTGTTTGAACGGTGAAACTAATGGGTGGCTTGTAAGAGCATAACCCTACCTCTTTCCCATAGCACAACCCCAAATAAAGATGTCCATCTTAACTTTAGCAGCAGATACTCACTAAGACAGCTGCTAACAGTCATGCTAGCAATGTGACTTTTAATGTCATTTGCAGGTATTTATAACTAACTCAGAGAAGCTGCTCAGCCTTAGCATCTCAGTGATTGACTTCAAAAAAGAGAGCTTTTCCCTTTTAGTTTCACCTCATTCCTCTACCTTTGGTCTTGCCTTTGTCCTAGGATGTGCCATCTGTACTTGGCAGCAGGTGAATGCATCTTCTGCTGCAACAGATATTATCCTTGCCCTTCAGCTCAGCCCCAAGTGCTCTCTGTGATCGCTTCAAAAATGCCAGCCTTGGTGTTTATGTCAGTACTAGTAAATCAAGGCAGAGAAATATCCTCAGAGTTCCTCCAGAAACACACCTGAGATTCTCTACTGGAAAGCCCAGGAAAGACTCACAAACTGATTCACAATTCTGACTACGGTGAGTACACTTCTGCAGTGGGTATTCTCTATAAAACTGTGTTCTCCTTCTGAAAAACAAGAAGAATTCTAGAGGCGGATGAGGGGCAGTGACTAGGTTGGTGGTTTGAAAGAAAATAAGAAGAAAATAATTTTAAAACCAAACAGTTTTTAAAAGGAAGCACCACCACGTTGGAAGGAGCCGAGTTCTCCAGGGGTAGCAATCCCTTTGCAAGCCTCTCCCTTTGCAACCATCTCCTGTATATGTGCATCAGCACCAGAAATGAAAGAATCTTTCAGCAAAGAGTGTGCAGTTTCTGCCTGGTTCTCTTCTCTGGGGGAAACAGCTGGGGCTTGATATACTTGGGTGAGCATTTGCTTTACAAGGTTCATTAACACTTACAGAGAGTGCATAAAAGTTTGGGTTTCACCTCTGACAACCTGTTCACAGGCATTGCTGGTCCCCGCTGGGCTGGGAGAAGAACTTGTGGTGGTGAGTCCAGCTGAAGGCTCTGCAGCACTCCTGGGAAAGGTGTTGAGCAGCACAGGCAGAGCAGGACGAAAGTGCGCTTGCGAAAGACAAAGAAAACTCAGAGGCTGTAGTAAGAGGAGTAGTAATAGTGAAAAGCCAGCAGGACAGTAAGGTCAACATCAAGCAACATTAATCAACATTAAGCATAAATAAAGGAGAAAACATGGGAAGCAGCAGCATAGTAAACAGTTGCTGCGGCAGACAAAATCTGTTGGGAGAAAGTGCAAGGAAGCATCGGTCAGAGCTCCATGGCTGTTCCCTTTGGCAGTAATATTATTCAGCCTATTCCCAAGGTCCATAACCTTTGAATTCTCTTTGATTTTAAGCCACGTCTTGGGAATGGCGCTGTCTGGGCACCCCCACTCAGTCCCTGTCTGTGGGCATGGCTGGAGCTCCTTGTTTTAACATGAGCAACTTACCATCAGCAGCATCCCCAGGGCGCAGCTGGCACAGAGCATCTCTCATGAGTGCTGGGAGCTGCTCCCTATAGCCACAGTCCATCAAAGATGTCTTGCTTTGTTCTGCCAAAGGCAGCAGCTCTGCCTGCCCAGCCCTGCTCCCATGCTCAGAGGGGCTGCTGACTAATTTCCACATTCAGTATGCTACGCTTGCGAAAAGAAGAGAGACCTATTCTTTACCTTGCCCTTTATTCAATGCAATGCATTGTGCTCTCAGATTGAAACCTGAGCCCTGGCTGCATTTAAACTTGTTATTTGTCTGCTTATTTAGTCTGTCGTTTTCTTATCCTTTTACCATCTCTTTTTCCTACCCGGCTGTGTGCAGGAGAGGGAGGTTTGCATGAAGGGCATTTGCACAGGAGCTGTTGAGCTCAGCCAAATCCAGGCCTGTGGCATGTACCCCACCAGCAGCTTTCGGGAGACCCTGCAATGTACCCATCACAGCACTGCACAAAACGGGGCACCAGGTACTCCCCCTCCATCCCAGCAGTCAATCACCAGTTTATATCAGTGTACAACAGGAAGATTAATATATGGAGGAGGGATTTTTAAGGTAAAACAAGAACTATATCACAATCAGCATTGCAGTTCCTCTCCAGCAGTTCCTCCTCCAGCAAAACTCTCCACCGGTGAAGGCTGAGGAAGCAAAGTGTCAGACGTGACCCTTAGCAGAGGAGACTCTTTAAAAAGTCAAGATTTAATTGAAACCCTTGGAAGCCCTTCAATTTTGAGAAGTGGGCCACATTTTCCTAACACTGAAAACAAGAGCTACGTAGTGGAAGCAGGAAATTTAACACTCAAAAGAAGGACTGTAATACACAGTAATTGCAAACAGCAATTGAATTCCTTGGAAAGCAGAACCAGAAGGATGGTTTCCTCTGGAAGCACCTCCTCCAGACCACCCAATTGATCAAGTACTTATGATTTAAACTGCAGCAGTTTCTGGCCATTGCTACGACTCACACTAAGTGATTCAAACATCTTTATGGCAGGACAAACCATGTCCCATATTCTTTGAATGTGCTTCATATTATAAATCACCCATTAAGGTGATAAATGTGTGCACTTCAAACAAAATACATGCTCTGCTCCATGGGGTTATTCAGCATAACAAAGCTGCCTCAGTGCAGCTAAGCTAAAAGAAGTGTATTGCCCTTATTGGCTTTTCTTGTGGTCCAGATGAGTGCAACAGCAGCAGTTTCCCAACCCACTGCCCAGTTTCTGCTTCTCCCTGCAACATCTTCCCACCACATTGACCTGAATAGATGCAGAGAGCAAATGGCCAGGCAGGTGCTCCACACAGAGTGATGGGTGGTGGGATGGGGCTGTTGCACTTGGCATGCAAGTCTCGCCACCGAAGCAGACTTATTCCAGGCTGTTAGCGACACTTGTCCTTCTGTCACACTGACTCCCTTCCTAACACCTTCATCTCATAACCTGGAAGGTTATGTTTTACAGGAAAGATAATTATCTATGTGGTTCTGTCAGCTGCTGTTTGATTTCTGGATTTCATTCCAGCAAGATTTTTTCTTCATTCTTATAACAATGACTTTGCTAATGGACAGTCCTCTGTGCTGCCCATTTATAACACCTTTCCTATTATACTTGCTAGACGAAGTCTGACACCGCACAACAAACATTACTGAATTAAACCTTAGCTGTAAAGTAAGCAAGCCTTATTATACCCAATTTTACAGTTGGGTGAATGTACATACTGGAGACATTTAAATGACTTTCCACAGCATTACAGAGTGAGTTGGTGAAGGCAGAAAGCCTGGAAAAGTCCAGCTCTCAGTCACTCGCACCAAGTCCCACTTCAAGAAAACAAATTTATTAAGCATGTGGTTAATGTTAAGCTTATGAGCAAGGGGGCATTAAGCCATTACAAAGCTTGCTTCCTTCAACATGCCAAAAACCTGCTGCAGCCAGCAACAATGGGATATTAATTGTGCCTTCCACCATCCCCATGGTCAGTAGGCTGTGGTGATTTATTGCTTTGCAACAAAAGGATGTGACATTCACGGCTTCTGACACAGAAGTGGAGGAATGTGTGCTGGGTTGGGGGACATTTGGGGCCTGTTTGACCCCAAAACTTAAAGGAAACCCATCCTAAAGTAAGCAAAGGGATAAAAAGTGATACGGTTGTCAGAATCGGGACAGAGTGTTTTGCGAAATTCAGATGTCCCTTACAGGGATGCCAGCCCTCCCATGATTTGCTTTCCTCTAAAAGGCATCAGTCTCCAAAGCTTATCCAACTAATCTGGTGCAGGCACCAATGGAATCAACTGCTCGGAGGTGACAGCCATGTACCTTGGTGACCAGGGACCAGCTCAGCAGCAAAGTCACCCAGAGAAGCTGTGGCTGCCCCATCCCTGGCAGTGTTCAAGGCCAGGTTGGACACAGGGGCTTGGAGCAACCTGCTCTAGTGGAAGGTGTCCCTGCCCGTGGCAGGGGGTTGGAGCTGGATGAGCTTTAAGGTCCTTCCAACACAAACCAGTTTGGGATTCTATGAATCAAGCCTGAACCTGCAGCACAGCCCAGGAGCAGAGCAGAGAGACTTTATTTTCCATATTCCCCGCCTCTGCAAGACTATTCAAATCCCAGCTTTTTCATTAACATCCTTTCTGATTACCTGGCTGTCCGTAAACAGACACATTTTCCTTCCGAAGTGCCCAGTTCATCCTCTTAGCTTCATTCAATCGTGCTGCCATCTCGCCTTCCTCTCATCACAGGTCATGGAAGTTGCAATTACTTTACAAATGCTGGGTTGCCATTATTGGCAGAACAAAGCAGAAGGAGATGGTGGTGAAGAAAAGAGGGGTTTATGCAGTAACAACCAAGGCAAAGTAGTAACTCCAGAGAGAATGGCACTAAATGCATGTGCTGCAATGGAGGGACTCGGGGGTGTAATTGGGGATTTTCAGTGTTTGGGGGGCAGAGCTTCAGGCTGGTTTGAAAATCAGCTGAGGAAAATAGTCTGCAGTGTGAAACTTCAAACTGAAATTATTCCAAATGCAAGAAACTGAGTCACTGCTGTATTTGGAAACTCCCTGATATGGGAAATGGCTCTTCACTTAACCTGGAATTTGCCATCAGACAACACACGTGGAGCTGTGCTCTCACACCTCATTTTAGCAAGAATTAATAACTTGAAAACTTGGGAAAACAAGAACTAATTAAATACTAAAAGAAGGGAGGCCACTGTACAATGGGAGTAGGAATATCAGGCCACACTAGAAAGGAGTTGGGACTTGGTGACAGATTCATCCTTCAAGACATCCCCCTTACAACAGACTATAAGCCAAACCTCTTGCCTGCAAAGCACTCAGAAAGAGATCATGGCCCAGGAGCAGCATTCCTCCCCCCTGGTTCTAGCTCACTTTTGCTGTCCTAATTGAGCTTTTGTGCTGAAAATAGATTTCTTCCAGAGGAACAGGGAAAAGGCAGGACAAATCCTGGCTGCCTTCCAGGAAGCTCTAGTCATTTCAATATCATCCTAAGATTTAGACCCTAAAATGAATTATAAATGGACCAATTTTACACTGCTTAATGGAGGCTTGTACAAGGCAGAGCGGGGATTCCAGGTTTGCTGCCAGATGGGACAAAAGCCTTGAAGGTACCAGGCATTTCATAAGTTGGGAAAAACTCATTTGGGATTTCTTATCAGCAAATTCAAGGTGCCCACAAGCCAGATAGTCCTCTCACACTGGTATAAACCTGAAATACATTTACTAACCTGAGGAAAAGAACTGAGGAGAAACCAGGTCACAGTGAGAACTCTGGGGGTCTGCAGAGAGGGGCTGTGGTGAACCCCATTTCATTTTTTAACCAAATCCAAAGGTAGATGGGCAAAGGATGCTCATGCAAACACTAACGTGGAGCTTGAGCTCTCCCTCCTCTTTCCATGACACTTACAGAACACAGTTTAACTAACATCCACAGAACTTTGTCACCCAACAGGACCATTTCAGACGGGTGAGGGCACTGACAATATGTTAAACAGGGATAAACCTTTTGTCTGAACCAACCATCACTCACCATTCCCACAAACTTCTGCCAGATCTGTGAGACCAGCACTTCAGAAATAATCATGCACAAGTTATTCAGCCAAGGACAGCTGCCCATCATATGGGACTGGCTCCTTTCCACCCCATTTCAGCAGCTGCTAAGGAAGGACAGGCACTAACATGCTCTTTGCTCACCAAAACGCCCCAGGGAAAACTCTCCTTGCCGAGTCCAGATGACATTGCACCCCATGTAGGAGCTGTGACATTAAAACTTTCTCAATGCATATTACATAGAGACAAAGGAATGAGCTGAATTTCATCATGTGAACTTTACAAGCAGAAAAATCAAACACGTGTCAGTACTGCTGCAATTTCATCCGCTCTCTGGTCTCCACAGCATATGGTCTGATGGTGCTATTCTATTTGCAGTCCCTGGGAGAGCAGTTTGAAACGGAGAGAAATAGCATGGTACATTTGAGTTTATGGGGTATTAAAAGGGCTACAGTGAATGGTAGCCAAGGCACCGAAGTGAATTATTTATAGTGCAATTGCACTTTCTTCTAGACTACCCTTCAGACAGGTCAGGCCTCGGACATTCACATTAAGGTCTTGTTAAATCCAAAGAAGCCAAGGCTGTATCCAACAATGCAGATTCACATTAAATTGTGTTCAAGTAAAATTCCTTCAAAGTAGCACTCAGAGAATGACATTACTCAGTTCTCAGGTTAAGGGCAGACACAGATTTTACATAAACCTCCCCTCATCTAATTTTTTCCCCTTTTTTGGGTGGCACCTACTGTACCATGATCTCTATATATTCAAAATGTTAGATCAAAACCAGACTCCCTTTCTTTCCATGGCAATGCTGAAGATAAGAGTCTGCCAAGGGATCTCTTTGAGCTCAGGTATCAGTTAGGTCCATGCAAATCTAATTTGCAAAGAAAAATGGCACCAGTTCTGCACTGCAGAGTGCTGCAGTGATTTGCTGCATCACTTTTCTGCTGTTGAGGGAGACCTTGTGGTCTGCAGGAAAAGGTATTACCCAGCTGGCAATGGAGTTTTTTGGCTAGAGGAGGTCTTCCTGAATCAGTGCAGAGCACACACACTGCTCAGCACCCTGCAGAGCCCCCTTTTTTGGGGGGGTAGAGTTTGCTTTAGCCAGGCTGGACGTAAAACCAAGACCTAACAGCCTAGCAAATTAGGCAGGGCTCTTTAAGACAAAGGTACTACAGAAAAGAGATCAGAACAAACCGTTAAGCATTGTCAGGCTGCATTTCTGCAGGAAACATGAATATTAAAGACTTACTTAGATTGCATGGTTGGATCAGAGGCTGATCCAACCATGAGCAGGGCTGAAAATCACTGCTGCCCTCCTGTCCTTGGACTCCCAAGCATCCTGCACAAATCCCCCCTCAAGCTGATCAGTTCCCAGCGCAAAGGGTGTGAGAAGGATGCTGACCTCCTAAGATCCTGCACTGTGGAAGGCTGGTACCCCCTATTTGTGGTTCTGAGTAGCTGCTGTGCTCCTCCTCTGCCTCAGCCATAAGCAAGCAGAGCAGAAACACTGTCTCAGCAGCAACCTAATGGGTACATATTTTTATGAGACTTGATAGCACTTTAATTGATTTTATTGCAATTTATGGCATTTGCATAATGATGTGAGTCAATATGAAGATAGTGAAGCAGGAGGTTATAAAAAGCATTTCAGAGTCTCTTTTTCAGGGAGCTGAGTCCAATCCTAGTATTTTAACTTTTTAGTTTTCTTTCTCTTGGCAATGTGGTTGTTTTACATAACTTTCTTAAGCAAGTAGCAGCGTTCTGGCAATATGCTGAGTAGAAACAGCATCACAAATCTAATCTACATTGTTAAATCCCTCTATCAAGGACTTTTTCAATCACACCACAATCTTACTTAGCCAATAGTCACAGAAGAGGTACCTCTTATTTAGGCCAACTTGTGTCATTGCTCCTTTTTTGTTTGCTGTGGCAGCCAGCAGCAGCAGTGCCAGACCGTTCTGCTCTAGCCAAGTGTGTGCTTCCACCAGCTCTGCCCTGCAGCTTAAGCTGTGCTCTTGCTCCAGGGACACAGACAACTTCACCATGCAAAGCACAAGACACACAGATGATTAATGGGACAGTGTTATGACTTAAATGCAACTAAAGAAGGTGGTGTTATCTATGAGCAATTCTGTAGATTAGACTATATGGAAGAGCTTATATTTCGAGTCAATGCAATGGGATCCATTTGAATGGAAGACTTGTAGGTATATAAATATAAGATTATCATGGTTATTAGAGTTTTTTCTTCCAGCACTGATGGCATAGCAGTTGTGATATATAACTGCATTAAAAGCAGTGCTCAGCAAACAAAGCTTGGCCAGCATCATGCCAAATGACTGCTGCAAATGGGAGTGCTGCCCACAGACACCTCATCTGACAGGACTTTCTACCTTGGCAAAAATCAAACAGCCCCCTGAAGGATCAGTTTCCATTGCACATTACAATCCACTGCTTTCATCCCATTCACTATCAGCAGGACTAAACCAGGAGATTTTTCTTGTTCTCTTAACAAATGAACTCCAACAAATGTGAATTGTTGGTAGGAGATTCTAATTATAACAAAAAGAGCTATAATTAATGCTTGTTAACAAACTTATGGGAGCAATTAGACTATCTTTCAGCAGAAAACATCACATCAGCACCATAAATATTGTTACTGTTATGAAATATTATCCTTCCTAGATCCTCCTGTTTCTCTATGAAGTAAACTCACACAGTACTTCCAAAGCCACATTACAGCCCAGGGATTAGGGTTTTAATCCCAGCAACTAAAGAAATTGAAGTAACAAAACATGAAGAAGACACAGGAATTAATCAAGTCTCAAATGCATAAATACAGGTTTGGTGCTAAAAGCAAACTGATATCAGCTAGAATATGGCATTCTTTGAAAGCAAAAGAAGCAAAAATCAATCCTTTTACAGTAGAGTCCATTTTAGTTCCTCTGTAGCTGGAATGACACCCAGGAAAACAATGCATGTGATCAGTAACCCATGGTTTGCTCTAATGGCAAAAGATCATGTTATCACTTTGTCTGGTGCTGCAATGGCATTGGCTGAATGGCAAAAAGCTGCCAGGAAGCACAAAGCAGGTCTCATGATACCCAGGGGGGAGAGGCAGGGGGCAATGGGAGAATATCCCCCTGTTCTGGGAGCAGGATAGGGACCAGCAGCACAGCAGTGACCTAGGGCTCCGGCTATTCCCCGAGAGCCCCATCTGAAGCCGAAGCTGGGGCTTGATGGGGGTGGCTATCAGGGGGACCCCACCATGCAGCCGCTCGTGTGAGGCTCTCGGGGGACAGGGCAGGGCCACACAGGATGCAACACGTGTGTTCCAGCCAGATCACCCGTCTCTGTTCTTGCCTCTATGTATGATCAAGCATAGACCTAAATGAAGTTGCCATCATAATTAATTATAGAAATTGAGTAAAGCCCAGAACTAATACTGGTCAATACTTGGACATTCTTTCAACTGACAGTCCAAAACCACTTTTAACCTCATAATCCTCACAGCAGCTGTGTGATCTAAATGCATTTCATTACACTCCTTTTACAGATGAAAAGTGGAGGGACAATAAAATAAAGCCACAATCCCACATATTCCTGACTTCAGGTTAGCAGGAAGGTAACTGGGATAGAAAGCACAAACCCTGACCAAGAGGGAGAGAAAATTCAATCCACAGCTCTGAGATGGGAGCATTTCTCCTTCCTGCCCCCTCAGAGGGGCTCAAACCATTACATGCTATGATTGGGTGTACATGTGGTCTGCAAGATAAAATTACATCTACAGATGGTCTAGACAAAAAAACACAGCTAATTTTAGCTTAGACAGAACCTCGTGTATGTATCCAGGGGAATAAAATTAGGTGCACTTTATGTTCTTTCCAAATTATCAAGAAGAGCTTACTCCATAAAAAAGTATCAGCCAAAACCTGACGTTATGCTTTATAAGTTGAGTGTTTAGGTTTTTTCCATCACAAGTAGCAAAAAAAGCATATTTCTTTTTGTACATCTACACAGACACGTTAAGAGCTGGGCATTTTTTCCTCTCTCTTGTAAAATCCCATTATCCCACAGTAATGTGTCCCTAGTACCCTTTATAGATTATTTTTCCGCTTTTCCAATTCTGTTAAATAATTAGTGGTAATTGCCCTAAGCAAATGGTTACCAAGCAATCCAATACTGTCAGCAAGCCATTGTGCTTTTGAGATGCCCTTGTCTTCCCATGTCTTCCATTAGTGGAGCCCAGAAGAGGACAGCCAACATGAACATCTATCTGTTCTTGAGATTCAAGGAGGCAACTGGCAGGAGGATTAGCATCAAACCTACAGGTTTTGGCATTGGTACTACTGAAGAAAATGAGGTCAGGAGGGTTGGGGTGAAGGATGGGGCTGCCCAGCTCTGCCATGCTCTGTGCTGGGGCCAGGGAAGAGGCAGAGGCACCACTGTGCTGTGCTGCCTGTCAGGAGGTGCTTGGATGTCCCCCATCCCCACATCACTCCTGATGAGGTTGGACAAGCAAAGAAGTACATGACAAGAGCTAACAGGTTGGTAGGTAAGAGGATAGGAAAGACCATACTCTTGGGAAGCAAGTTTAAAACGGACATCTGCAAGAGAGCATCTCCAGAGGGACAAAGAGGAGGAGAGTGGGAAGAGGCTGTATTTGCAGAGAGATGCTTCGCATCCTCAGCATGAGCAACAGCTGAATTTTCCAAAACAACCAGAAAATCTTCCAGCCTACATACCTGCCTCTCAAAATATCAGATTCCCTGTTAACAACTGAACAAGCAGTGCTGTGGTTCTCCACGGCATACCCATCTCTTGTTAGTCTGAAATTCATTTGGTTTAACATTTTGTAGTGCTTGCTTTCTTGTTGTGAGAGTCCAAGTGTGCTGTGCTTACCCCGAACACACTGAACCACCAAAACACAGTGCATGAGAGGAAGAACAGAGGTTTCTCACGAGCGTGGCATTGTCCATCTGCATGTAGTGCATTGGGTCCCAATCGCAGCCCAGGACCAACTGCTTTAAGGAGCCAGAACATCCAGTGCCAAACATGTCAGCTTTTCAAGCCTGCTCCTTGGAGTAACAAAAGAAAAATACCATTAAAGGCTGTCAAATCTTTATGCCATTGCATATAATGCAAGAAATTCAGGTTAACATGGAATAACTCTTCTCTGGGATTAATTATGTTTATTATGGCCAGTGATCTTCAGGTTCAGTCTCAGCAGTCAGCAAGTGTGAATGGTAGGTACAGCCCATTACACTCCAGACAAAAGGCAATTTGCAGCTTTTACACAGTGGTATGCAGGATAATGATACTGTTTACACTATTCAGTAACTTTCATATGAAGAATTTGAAGTTCTTTGCAAATATAGTAACTCTTAGAAGTCCTTGTGTGGGACATTTTACCTTCCTTTTACGGATAAATTAGGCAAAAGCTGTGTTTGCCTTTGGACAAGGCTGCAAAAAATGATGATGTCTCTCTTGTGATGCCGAATTGCGGCTCAGGCTCCCAGAATGACATTTAAAATGATATTTACCCTTCATTTATCACTATCATTCTATTACTTAGTTCCTCCATACTATCACTTCTTTCCTGATCACTTTTTTTCCAGGTGTACAAATTCTCCATTCCATACTACAGCTTTTAAGTTTCCTAAACCATATTAGCACTATTAGTACTTCCATAGCCTGGATTTTCAGCACTGCCTTGTGCTCCTCTAATTTATCTTTTGACCCTTCAGCTCTTCAGAGATTAAAATCAAACCCTTCTGAATCTACGGAATAAATTACCATCTCTATAATAAAGATATGACTAATATAATTCGAGTCAATTCAGAATATTCTGAAGTATTGCTCATGGCACCGCTGCTGGATAAAAATAAATGTTCAGACAATTTCATACTTCAGCACAGTGATATCTCTGTGATGCATCATCCTGGATCCACATAATTATGAAGTAAAACTAAAGTGTATTTTAAAAGACCTTCTCATTTCTCATATATGTAAAAGTCTCATCACTCACGCATGCACGAGCTCTGTAATTGCAGAAGCAGCATTGTAGCTTTGCTGTTTTGACAGCATATTTCAAGCAATTCTTCATTCTCTGGGAGATTATTTTTTTCTTTTTCTCTCTTCTTTATGTCTTTTTTTAAGTAAGACAAACCCAATAACCCATTTTGCATCTCTTCAAGCAACATCCCAACCACTCAGTAACAATTAAAGGGAAGAGCTCCCCTAGCATCGCTGTGGCAGTCACCAAAGTGGAGGTATCGAGATGGGAACAACCCAGAGTAAGGACAACCAGTCCTGCAGCTCAGAGACTGCGCCGAGCTCAGATCCCACCTTAAGGGCAAAGCAACTGCAGCACTGACCAAGACAAGAAATAAAGACAGAAATAAGGAGGCAGCCAGGCCCCTGCACCCCAACGCCAGGGCTGCCACCACGGCTCTCCCACTGCAGCCTTCCTACCCGGCACTTTGTCTTCCCTCCGCATGCAGGCATGCTCATCCATCACATCTGTGCAAACCTTCTCTTGCTGAAGGGTGTCTGACACACACCCGCCTGCTCTGCTTTTGCTAACTGCCTGCCTCATTGTACAGAGCCCCCAAAACAGAGGTGTGGAGCAGAAGTTGCCCCCTCCCCAGTGCTGCTGAAAATCAAGGCACAAATCACTGTTCCTAATGAGGGTGCTGAGGCGTGGCACAGGGTGCCCAGAGAAGCTGTGGCTGCCCCATCCCTGGCAGTGTTCAAGGCCAGGTTGCACACAGGGGCTTGGAGCAACCTGCTCTAGTGGAAGGTGTCCCTGCCCGTGGCAGGGGTTGGAACTGGATGAGCTTTAAGGTCCCTTCCAACCCAAACCATTCTAGGATTCGATGCCGGGCCAAGGCTCTGGCACCCAAGAGCCCACCTCCCCTCGAGCATCCTCCTTACCCAGAACTGAGGGGTAGTAGGATTTGACCTGATCAAAGCCACTCTGATATAGGTTATCTTTCTGCCCAAGCCACCCGTCTAGATATGCGTTACCAACGATGCAGCACATAAGGCACGGAAAGTGGGCAGGCAATATTTCATGATGATAAGTATTTTACGGCTATATGTCCAATCTCTCTTCTGGATTTCAGTGAAATCTTATCAAAATAAATAAGTCATTTATATGCAGGATCGTGGAAACACTCTCCACTCTGTCTTCCTGAGAAACTGGCAGACTCCAATTGCCTCTGTTACCTGGCTAAACAGATTGCTAATATAACCAAGGTATGTGATAATACTCCTAAAGCATCGTTTTACAAAAGGGCAGAATTATTTGACCCAAACAATTCCCAATATGCTTAATGCGTTACTGTTGATAGAAATCTCTCCTGCCTCTCACTTCAGCATAAATGAAAAAACAACTACAACAAAAGCCCTTCAAAATAAGTTAAGAAATATATATCTGCAAATCTCCAGAAATTACTTTCTCCCTGACATGAGCAATTTTGACCTCATCATAGGTCTGAGAAATTCTGGTTCTCATTTTAGAAACTGCTCAGATCTAGAAACTTCTGTTTTATCTGAAGTTTAATGTGCCAGATCAGCCCGCAGCTCACACAGCACTAAAAGGGAGATTTGCAGAAGTATTTAGGTGCCTAAAAATGAAGACGGGCACCTCGTGGGATTTGAAATAGATGGATGAGAATGAAGCTTATTTTGTCAGCTTCTGAAGAATTCATTCGGGCTTTGTAGCAGCCCGGAGCACAACCGACATCTCCATCACATTCCAGCACAGATAGTCCAAACCCACTCAGGGATGCACTCCTGCAGGTTCGGCATGGTCCATACATCCATGCATTGGAGCTGGTCCTTCAGCTACATGGCTTGGGGACAAAATGGGAAAACATGAGTACGGCAAATAGCCAGCAGAGTCCTTGAGCTTCAGCATCTCTATAGGAGGTGCCCTTAGAGGCTGCTACCATTGCAAAATGGAAACCCTTAAAGATGTGTGCTGCATACATGGGTCATCAGCTGCAGCGGATACTTCTTTAGTGGATTCTGTGGGCTGAGAGCATGTTAATCTGTTGACCAAAAACTGGGACACATTTCACTTCATCTACAGACATGCAGATGGCTTTTAACAAGTCAAAGATGGCCTTTAAGGTCCCTTCCAACCCAAATCAGTCTGTGATTCTATGAACTCTGAGAAAAGGCTGTCCGGATCTTTGGCAGGGATTATGTACTTGTGTGGTAACCATAACAATACTCACCGACTCATGGTCCTGTTGTTGGCTTGGGCTGGAGCCTGTGCTGCAATAAACCTTAAGCCCTCACCAGCCTTTCTACTCCAGCACATGGCAGGGGGACTGGCAATCAAAATCAGCTGAAAATAATGAAATACCTCATGGAATATAAATGCAGTTTAGGAGGAGATGAGGCTGTGCAACAAAACCAGGGGTCAGGGGTAGCACACAAGTACAGGTCAGTCTGTGCTACCCTAGCCAGGGGGCCATGTTCCCCATTACCTCGGGGCACCCACTTTGCACTTCAGGCTGCAGGGCAGACTTGTCCTAAGAAAAGTGGCCTTTCCCCCCCTTAATCTAATTTAGATTTCACAGTTGAGGAGCCAGTTCTCAGCCCAGACACTGAGAACAGACTAAGCAGCATCTCATCTATTTCTCACCAGGCTTGTTCCCTGCTCTTCATGCCCACAAACAGCCTTGTGATCTCTGATTTGCTCTTTGGAAACCTCCACATCCACAACCCCAACCCTGTCTCCCCTTTCTAACTGCTGAAAACCAGTCTGTGCCGAAGTCCAGGGCTTGTGCCAAATGGCTCCAAGTTTGCATTACATTCAGCTGGCCGAGTGATCTTTATTTCTGTTTTATCTCCCTCACAATGTGCGCCACAGTCTATAGACAGCAGGAGCCCTGCATCCCAATCAGGGGTCTGGCACTCCACAGTTATGTGCGGGGAATCCTGAGCATGGAAGCTATAGAAATGCAAAGTGTGATTAACCTTCCCCTTCCCTGCCCAGCAGCCTCCACGGAGGCAAATTTGTACATGCTTAATTTTCATTAAAAAACTCAATATGTATGCACTTGCACATGCACCACTGCAAATCGGCTTTCAAAACAACCAAGAAAAAGTCTGTATGTGAGTCTCTTCCCCACAAATAGAGTCTTGGAAAACATTTTCACTGGCTGTGTTTGCCTGAAGTTATTAAACTACCCAAGGTCTTTGGCTTGTGTGTTCAAACTTGGGTGCTAAACACAGATAGTTCAATTCCAGATTTATGTTTAAATAAATAGCTTCAGTTTTAAAAAGCTAAAATCAAGACATCTCAGGGGACATTGAAGGGCACCATTTAAGTGAGAAAACAGTTTCTCTTTGCTTTTATGTTTTGTCATCATTGTAAGCATTCTGCAGGAAGGGTTTTTGTCCTTGGCATAATGATATTTAATAAACCATAATGGCACTCATTTGCTGAGTTCCAAACGACACTGGTCTGAAAAACTCCATTCCTCTATTCGTGCATGTTCTTAATGAAATAAACTTTGTTCTCATCCTGTCGTCTACGCTGGGGTCTTTCACCAGCAATTCTTGAGCTTTTCAACCCATTTCATAAGCTGCAATATGGAAGTTGCTAGATCGAAAAAATGCTGCTTTATCACCTCCAGTTAAGCAATGGGCCTAAGTGAGCTCACGGGGGATGAGGAGTGTCTTTAGGTCCCTCAACCTGGTGTCTCTGCTCCCTTTGGCTTGAAATTTTCATTTCTTGGGTTGCCACAGGCAGTTATAGAGACTTTACACTAGACAGAAATATTGCTGTTGGTTACCCCAGGCAGCCGCTGGGGCAGGGGGGATGTCACAGCCCTGCAAGGCCAGAACAGCCTGGTTGAAGGAAATCCACAGTGTGCCACAGCTTCTCCAAACCCCCTCCACAACCAGAGCATCCCAGTCCTCTGCCAATGCATAAATAACTAAAGCTGCAGAGGTCTGCATGAGCAGCACTGAGCTTGGTCTGAAATAGACACACAGGAGCAGAATGATGGGATGAACAGCGATGGGGAACTGGGAAGCCTTTAGAAATCCATTACTGGTCTCCAAAGGTCTCCAGCCATTGGACAGGGCAACTCTTCGGCAGCAGGAGAAGGCTTCTGAGCAGGGCCAGATCTGGCAATGAGCAGCCATAAAATGCAATATTCCAGTTAATGACAGTCCGGGGGATAGAATAAGTAAATAAATATATGTAAAACCCACCGTATGTCTCATTTTTAAAATGACCTTCAAGAGGAAGCTCATTTCTGGGGATTGACCACACACAGACACTCCAGAGGGGCCCTGCTCCTGACAGACACTGCACCTTGACTGTTTCCATGGGAAGGAAAAGGGCAGCCAAAGTGTAGCATCAAAGGCAACAAGAAGACGCTGTGATCGAGTGTTTAAATCATATTCTGACCCTAAATAATTCATCAGGCTCAAAGATGCACAAGCAGACATGAGGTGCCATGGGACCGATGTCCAGCTCCGGATAAGACACTTGCCCTTTGCAGAGAGGAGGAAACCTTTTACAGCAACAAGAGGATCAGGAGCCTTCTCCCGGCAGCAAGCCCTGAGGTCTGTCTTAGCTAATATCTGAATTTCTCTGTGTTAAAGGCTCACAGGGCTACACGGGGGTGCTCCCACCAGGGAGCACCCTAAATGCACCCTGCTGTTTGCTCTCCTCTCCCCAGGGATGGCAGCACCCATGTCTGATCCCACCTTCATGGCATGCAGCTTCCCTTCTTTAGTATTAGCAGGGGGGTTAAACATTCCAGGGCTTTTCTTCGTAAAATATATAAAAGCCAGCTGAAGTGCCATTCATGTTGAGAAGCTGCCTCTCTCCATCGAAGCTTCTTGGACTAAACACAACAATATAACAAACATTGGCCATTAATAATTGAGAAAAACTCCTTCCCTGCATGCTCTTTTTCATCAGAATGATGTGTTATTAGTTTTTAGATATATATTTTTTAGCTGAAGGCTTTTTTGGCAGCAATTTGGCCTTCACAGTAATGGACTTTACTGTACGTAAAGCCTTGGGAAAATTATGTTTTTGAGAGAGAGGCTCAATAGTGAATGAATCTGGTTAGGAAAGGGAATTTGCTTTACAGTGAAATAGAATAATAGTGCCATCTTTTGGGCTAGCTGGCTCTGCCAACATCCTGGCTGAGTGTTGAGATGTCCAAAACCCACTTGCCACCTCAGCAGCTGGATTTGGGTCTGGCTGTTGCTATCTCAGAATCTTATTTTTTCCTAAAGCCACAATAATTCCTGGATTCAGTACATATGCAAAGGAAAGAACATTTATCCTTGAAGTCAGGACTCTGCTTTTCATTCTTGCTGCCATGCCCAGCTGCATCCATACTTATACCTTATATATAAACTTGTTTGTGTGCCTGAAAAGCACTGCAGTGACGGGATATCCAACTTCTTCCCTGGAATCTCACTTAACTGAGATTCCAGCTGTAAAGCAAAAGGGCAAATACCATCAGCACCTGAGCAGCCTGGAAAGACTAACAGCTGTTTTACAAGTGTTTTCAGCAAACCTCACTTACATTAAATGCATTTTTTCCTCTCCCTCTATATAAATATCATAAATACCTCCATTAATCCACCTAAGTGCTCTGTAAGCTTTTGATGCTAGAAGCAACTGAATATTCAGCCAGCACAAGGGCATTTAGCCATTCATCCCTGAGTCAGTCCCAGCAGAGCTGCTCCTCCATTGCTCCCTCCACACCAAGAAACTGGCTTTGGGGGACGTAAACCTGCTGATTTTCGGGCAAATTGCCAGGAAGAAAATCAGGGGAGAGAATTTGAGCCTCAGCTTTACCTTCAGTTTCTGACTGATTAAGGGTAGTAGTAGCTCAATAATAACTACATAAAAAGGTTACATTGCTAAAGTGCAACACACGGTATTGAGATACTCTCCATTCATCTCCTAAGGAGTGTGCCTTTTAATCAATATTTTTGTCTATACTCACCTTTTCCTTTTTAGTCTCACAAACGAGACTCTCCAAACACTTTCCCTTTTATTCCACAAACCTGACTTATTGGAACAATTTGGTAAATGTTTATTGCACTGAGAAAAGGACACAGTTTGGAGCTCTTTCTCTGCACCAGTGAACATTACTCTACAGCACTGCATTTCACAGTGTTATTTCTGTTTCCTAGGGTCATAGTGAAAACCAAAGATCAGGAGTGATTTGACACAGAAAAGAATCATAGGTGAGCCAGCATCCAGACATGGCCTGCGATTAAGATCCTGAGTTATTGACTTTACATCGTCAGGAAGTCTATTAAATGCTGCTGTGGGCAATATGTATTTGACATTGTACAGGTGCACAACACACTGGCAAAGCACCCAAATGAATGACAAAACCCTACAGAGCTACAGAAATATCCTCCAGCTACAAGAATGGGACACAGCTACATCCTGATTAGTCAGCAAAGGCTGCTAAGGGCGGTGATGGAGAAGCATCACCAAAGAAAATCTCTGTTTGAAGGCAGATGACATCTATTGAAAAGCCCCAAGAACTTAAACAGATAAATATGTATTGAATTATATAGATATACATATAGATATAGCTTAAAGACAAAGGAATTGAAGGACAAAAGTCAACATGCATTTAATAGAGGCATTTCAACTGCTGAGCTCGTAGAAATATGCATCTCCCATGGGGAAAAAAGACACTTTCCTTCACAATTTAGCTATGCAAACCTCCCCTCTTTATGCAGGCTTTTGTTGTGTTGTTTCTTTAGGCATCAGAGTTAGTTTGTCTTTTTGGTGGGGTGTTTTCTTTTTCCTTTTACTCATCGCAGGAGTCTCCTCTGACCTTGGAGACATTATCACTAGCTTAGCAATCATCCCCGATTTCATTCAAGCTTTAAAAGTGAGCAGGAGTGTTTGCACAGACATCACAGGGATATAGAGCCAGCTTCGGAAATGTTTTCCCTGTAAAGACTCTAATGACATTGTGCTGGGTTTACTACTGCTACAACACTAAACCCTATCACAACTGACACCAGACTTCTCCATCTGTAATGACTGTCATCTGCCAACTCTACCCAATGTCTGATTTTCTTGCTTCCCAGCAATTAGAAAAGGCAATATTAAAATCCCTCCCCAGGCATTTGCTTCCGAAAGGCAAAAATTTGAAACTCCAAACCCACCCATAGCTTTTCAAAGAACAGAAATCAGAAAGACTAAAAAGCAAAAGGGAAGAGAAGAAACCCAACTGCACTTCAGGTATTGCACTGTTTGATTTTTGGCTAGAACACGCCTGAGGTTTGTGGTTTTTAAATATCTTTTAGAAGAGAGCAGCTACATTGGATTAAATGCATGATTTGGAATCAAATCATAAACTCCCCTGTAAGTTCTATGCAAACTTTGTGCCACAGCATCTTTTTGCTCTACTCACCAGGCATTTGAATTTCATGAACGTGGATGTAAGAGGTGGGTCTTCTGGGGATGAAAAAACCACAGATAGACATCAAATATTGTTCTGATGCATGGCAAATATCATCAGCCCAAACGGAAAAGGAGCTTACTGCAGATCCTCTCCATAAGGCAAGCAAATTCCCTGCAGCTCACAGAAGATATTGCAATGTAAAAGGATTGCCTTCTCTATCCAGGGCTTATTTCTCTAGGAACAGAAAAGAAACTCTTAATAGCTACTGAGGTCCTCCCCATTTTCAAATCTCACATTTACAGCTCTCATCCATATGACCACTGACAACCAGCAGCAGGGAATGAACAGTAATGTCAGTTTAGCCCAGCACCAGTTCACTGCAGGTCTCTGCCCCTTCAGTCCAGGGAGCCTCTTCACAGGCAGTAGCTGATGCTGCCCGCAATGCTCATTGCAGCACTCAGGCTCTTGTGCTGTGCTCTGGTTGTCTTTTAAGAAATTCCTGCTTACAAATAGTATTTTGAGAACAGGGTAACACATGTAAGTGGCTTTAGGAACCTCAATTTCCATCTTCAGATGTGACTTAGATTTCAGGAGGGTGGTTTCCGCATCCCTATCGCTGTTTATCTGCATCCTAAGGCACTTCAGCACTTCTGGTCTGAAAGACTAACACAGGCAGAAACCAAGACCAAGCATGTTTTGGAAATCCACTGCATGTCCCAAAAGGCTGGACCGACATTTACCTCAGGATCCTACATTGACTCCACAGAGAGACTCAAGTGTTGCCCTGGGAAATTCCTCTGGCATCAGAGTCTTAATCATCAGCCTCATGCCTCCCAGGAGACTGGCCAGTTCTGACACCAAAGGCATGTCAGTTTAGTATTATTGCTCCCAATTCCAAAATCCCCATCAAGCCGTAGCACAGCACAAGCCATGGGAAAGGCTTTCTCCCTTTGCTGTGCTGTTTATTGTCTTATCATCCTCCCCGGCTAATGTCTGAAATTGAGACAACAAAATCCAACATCTTGGCATACCTGCACCTTACTCGCTGCTGCTTAACCTGAAATGCATCTGGAGCAAAGCTACCCACAGAGCATCCAGGACAGGCCGCTTTTCTTCAAGAAGAGGCAAATTGATGCCCAAAAAAAGGAAAAACAAGGTAAAGATTAGAATCCTTCTAATTTGTTAGAACTGGCTTTGCATCTTTTTTCCTGCAGTTTGGACTATGGATGGGCATGGTGACCAGGTATGGCACTGCAGGTCACGTCAGTCTATTCCCCAGCAGCTGGCAATTCCAAGAGTTTGGCATTTCCTCTTCACTTCTCAAAGAGGCCACATCCACCTATGGCCTTGTTCTCCCACAGCACTTAATATTCACACATACAGCATGGACATGGTGATGGAGCTCAGCAATTGAGCCTCCGGTGTTTATTCGATCTCTTGCAATAAGCAGAAGAACTATGTTGACCTTGATGCTATTTCCAGCTGCCCGTCACTGAATTATTGATTTGAAGAATTCAAGCTGGCCACACATCATTTGCCCATTGAAAAATTCCAGCACGCTATTGATGCTCCCTGCATGGAATCCCACTGCCAGAGGCACTGGTGGGGAGGGAGCCACCTACCCAGTGCCTAGCTCCCTTACAACGCAGAGCCAACCCCAAACCAAGGCAGCACCACAAGCAGACCTGGCTTAACATGCACCACTGGTCTTTCCCCTGTAGTCACTTATCTTGTTTGACAAGACTATACGAAACATTTAATGATGCCTGCAGGTCACTCATGTTTGCATTACCTGTCCACACACACCTGGTATCAAACACCGGCATGCAGACCTCGGTGCTGAGCTTCTTGAGCTGCAGGTTACCCATCTGTGGAATAACAATTCAGATTAAAACAATTAAACCAGAGCATCTCTCAGTCCTCTGCAGCCTTTGCTGCAGCTGGTTAACAGAGGACTTCCTGCAGCAGCACTGCTTCCATCACGGACCTGCATGGTGCCGGACCGCAGGTCGGCTCCGTTATTCACATGCAATACTAAATAGTGCAAATAAAACACGCCCCGCAGCTCCCAGTGTTGAAGGCCAGGGCTGTGCTGTGTGTTTAATTCCCTGTCAGGGCCCGGCTCACACCTTCAGGGTGACATTCATGAGTTCAAACCACCAAGGATTCTGGACAGCAAGAGCCAGCGCCACTGTCCCTGTCCCCGCTGCCGGGGCTCCTGCTGGCACAGGTCGAATCCTTCAGGCCACAGGTGGCATTTCCACATGGCAGGAAAGGGCATGGGCAATGGGACAGCTCTTACTGCAATTTTTGGTGGAAATTCCCTAGGCTTTGGGAGATCGAATGCCTCATTTAGTCTTTTTAACTGGTTAATTTCCAATTGACCAGGCTCCACACCATCACCAAAAGCCAGATTTTTAGTTTTAAACTAAGTGGCTGACAACTATGTTAATTTTAATGTGTGCTTCAGCCATTAAGGGCTTCTCAGCATATCAAAGGTTTTACATTAAAGCCAGACAATGAAGCACCTTCCTCCCCATCCTTCTGCAGGGAGCGCTGAGCTGGAACTGCCTCCTCTGGAGAAAGGAAGGGCAGCAGAAATCCAAGAACTTCCTTATCTTCTGCTGCTGCTAGGAGTTCTAAAGCATTGCTTTGCTGATGGTACAAACCAGAGGAGTCCTCCCACCCCTTACTGCCTGGCAGCATCGTTCAATTAAGCTGGGGCAGAGGTCCAGTTCCCACTGATGGAGACAGGGGTGAGGTAAGAGCTTCGCCCCTTCTGCATGTCCTTGGTTATTTGTTTGTTCTTCCCGATGTCAAACCTATGGCTGGAAAAACCACACAGCCGTGCTTGGAAATCACATCTCCGATTGCATTTAATTACTGCTGCTGTAAAATCGAGGGTGACTCCTAGTAGATTTAATTACATCCCTCTGCAGATGTCAAAGGCAAGTGGCCAAGGTGGCACCGCGGCTACTTGGTGACAGACGAGGCACCGGCGCGATGCCTCCCTCTAAGCCAAGCTCAGAAGCAGGGTGCAACGCCACAGCCCCATGGGGAGAGGGAAAAGGACAACAATCCAGGAGAAAAGCCCTTGCAGAGGGCACAGAAGCCTGCCCGGCACAATGCTGAAACAGCAACAGGAGTTCTCAGCATCCCACCATGTGATGGCTGGGGAATAGCACAGACAAAACAAGCTGTACAGCACCCACAGTGCCACGGGCATCTGATCATGGGGTGCTGCTGCTCCCCAAAACCTCCATCACTTGCAGGAGCAGCCCAGAGAGCCAGCACCGGAGCCCAGCATGAGACCTTCTAAGGAGCATAGAATCCCAGCCTATGGGTTGAAGGGGCCCTAAAGCTCATCCAGTTCCAGCCCCCTGCCACGGGCATGAGTTTTGCCTTGTGGCAGCATCCTGCTGGGCAGTGAGGTGGACTTCTGCTGCTCCAGACACACTTAACATGCCCAGGACTGTGGCACTGTGCTGCTGTTCAACACAAATCGTGTTTACTAATAAGTGAGTTTGAACTTATTGTAAACTTGATGGTGCCTAACCAAGAGGCCTAAAAAAAAAAGCCAATTATCTCACACTCTCAGCTATGATTCTAAACCAGATGTTTGACTATATAAAATTATGTTGCAAGGTTTGGAATTGCAGATACAATTACAACCTTCATCGTTATTGCTGCTCGTAAGCGTTAAAACGCAACTACATCTACATTGGAAATGCAGTGATTACCATTTTCCTTCATGTCTCCCTAGCCAGGATTGACTTGCAGCACTGTCACACTGGTAATTACTCTGCTCGTCTGATAACAACAGGAGAATGAATAGAAATGTTTGTGGAGCCCATTTAATACTCATCTTGTACAAAGAAATTGGTTCTTCCTGTGTTTCCGGGAGTGTTGGCTCAGCCAGAAATAAAAGGCAATACCTTAAGGAAGGACATGATGCTTCTAGGTTGATGGGACTGTGGGAGGCCAGCATCAGGATCCAGCAGCCCAGCAAAACCAAGAGCCAGGGAAAGGTTAAATGAAGATGGATCTTCATTTCCTTCCCATCTTTTTGTTAAGAATACTTTTTATAGTTGGCATTTTCATGGTTTTCTTCACAGCAATGAGAGCTGCTGACATATCCCCCTACGAATGTCATCAGTTCATGTCATCACGTGTCTCCAGGACCTGGAGCTTTAGGAAAGCTGAAAATGCTGCAAATTCTGGGACAAACCACACGAGCTGATGCCACAGCCTCAAAGCACACAGTGAAAACATCCCGGGCTCCAAGTGCTCCTCCTGAATTGAGCTTGGACACAGAGAGAGGTGCAGGGACAGGTCTCAGCACTCCTGGTGCTCAAACATGGTCCCTTCAGCACATTTTACCCTCTTAATAAAGGTTTCTGCCACACAGACCTGCAGGAAGAAAAGCTTTACAACCTCACACGAGGGCCTGGAGATGGATGGGGATGAGCGCAGAGAAGAGCACGGCTCCTACTGGGTAGGATAAATATTACGGAGGAAATCTGGAACATGCACTGGGCAGGCTTGGAATTCCCTAACTGCAAAGGGACCCACAAAGACCCAGCGTCCTCCTGCACCTCGTGGGTTCAGGAGCCGCGTTGTCCCCACAGCCACTGCCAAAGGTCCCGGGAGAGCGATGGGCAAACCCGAGATGTCCCCACTGTCACCCGCAGGGTGCTGGGTGCCGGCTGAGCATCGCAGGGGCCAACCTGCTCCAGCCGCTGCACAGGCGGTGTGCAGGGGCGCTGGTAAAACGCGGGCAATGCTGCCCTCTTGTGGCAGCTCCTTTTAATTCTCCTTTTTGAAGGAGAATGGTCATTTTCAGTTTAAATGTTTAAAAAACATAACCCAGAAACTGCCTGAAATAAAAGATTCCTGAGAACAAAACCGGGGGAAATCAGACAGTGAAAGAGATGAAGATCAATTCTCACCTCACTTGGCAGCACATCCAGCGGTATCCTCATATACAAGGCAGGGAAAGGGGCTGAACAGGGAGAGGAGAAAATGCCACTTGCACTGGGGAAGCAAAGAACAAGCAGCTGCAGGTTTTGCTCACCTGCTATAGGGCTGTGCTGCCCTATAAGGTTCCCGTGTAGCTGACCTTTGGGTGATCAATCAGTATATAAACAGAGGGAAAATGATCACCCAGTTAAAGCCATTCCCTTTGTCCTGTCCCTACAGGCCCTTGTCCAAAGCCCCTCTCCAGGTTTCCTGGAGCCCCTTTAGGCACTGGAGCTGCTCTAAAGTCTCCCCTTCAGGAGCCTTCTCTTCTCCAGGCTGCCCCAGCCCAGCTCTCTCAGCCTGGCTCCAGAGCAGAGCTGCTCCAGCCCTTGCAGCAGCTCCGGGGCCTCCTCTGGACTCACTCCAACAGCTCCATGTCCCTCTGGTGTTGGGGGCCCCAAAGATGTGAGTCCCCATCCCTGTGAGCAGAGCCACCCAGCAGGTCCTCATGGGCTGTGGTGTCCCTCAGGGAACTGGGTATGTGTCACCCCAGCACCGTGCTGGGAGTGATAGAGCTGCAGAAAACCAGGAGGGGATACAATAGCCAGGAATGGGGGACTGGAGAGGAAGGAAGGAAGGGAGGTAAGTGGCTGCCCACAGAGCACCTACATAGGCTGTAGGAGGAAGATGGACAAGCTGCTCTGAGGGTGTGTGAAAGGCGGGAAGGAATGTGAGGGACCACAGAGGAAGGGTACGAAGAACCAAAGAACACTGCCTGTGAGAGCAGCGGGACACAGGCTCCGAAGGCCGCAGCGGTGGCTCCTTCCTCGCTCCCCTTCTGGTGCTGAGACTGTTTCTCTGACCTAGAGAGAACGCTGCCCCAGCTCCCTGCTGCCTTCCCCATGTCCCCAGCATCCTAGCAAAGGGAATGGTTTTGAAGCCCAGACAGCCACTGCTGTAGCTGCGGACACCACCTCTTCGCTGCACAGTGGCAGCTCGGACACCATCAGGGATGCACCACCCATGGGTGTGCATGAGACGCTCTCCCAGCTGCTCCTCCCATGGTGCACGCTGAGATGGGGGAGACACAGCCAAAACCTGAGGGGCCATCACTCACTGTGGGGACAAACAGAATCATAGAATCAACTGGGTTGGAAAAGACCTTTAAGATCCCGATAGGGTCCCCCTGAGCCTTCTCTTCTCCAGACTAAACCCTCCCAGGTCCCTCAGCCGTTCCTCAACACACTCGTGCTCCAGGCCCTGCACCAGCTCCATTGCCCTTCTCTGGACCCACTCCAGCACCTCACCCAGCAACATCACTCAGCGGCTGCTCCACACCAAGCCTGGGATGAGCAACATTCCCACCAGGCTCTGCCCAGCTCCCGTTCTCCACTGCCTGCCAGAAAAGATCTGCTGAAAACAATTACTATATGTAGATTGTTTATTGATTCCAACATATTAATAGATTGGATAATAAACAGTACTTTTAAACATTCTCTTAACCAAAAATATAACAAATATTTACAATCACTCAGTAAAAATACAAAAAGCATACAGAGGCACTGTCTTTCTAAAAGACATAAGTGTAAGAGGTATCAAAAAATAGGAGACAAACATTGCTTGTTACAGAATACTTTACAATCACTGACTTGTGCAGTACAATTGCTATTGGAATATCATTACATCTGTGCAGTTTTGCCAATATGCTCACATATTTAGAATTTAATTAATACCAAGCTAAACTGCATTCCAGGTATATCAAAAATAAAGAGAAAACAATAAAAAGCACAACAGAAGCAAAAGCTGGGTGGGGAATTCAAGGTAGATTACCCTCTATACAAGCGTCCTAAAATATAATGTGTAAAGCTTTTCTAAAGAGAGAGTATCCCTTTTTCCTTGTTTTTTTTCGCAAAGGCAGTGGTAGGTTTATCCTTAAAAATCAAAATGAATTCTGATGTTTGATAAAAACTTAAAAGACAGGTTCCTATTCTCACTGTTGCCTGCATGAAATGACGTGGGAGACGATGAAAGAGGTTTTGCACCCAAGCGGCATCACGGACAGATCCAGCTCGTGGGGAACCGGAATGTCCTGTGCCTCTGGTGGGCACAGGCAGCCCTCAGTGCACCGTGTGACCCATCCCAAGCAATGGGCTCTGACCATCTCCCAGCAAAGCTCCACTCACCTGTGGAACTCCTTATGGGAGTCAAGGCAAAACAAAAGAGCCAGGAAAGCAACACGCTGCCCATCATCAGCCAGCATCCACCCGCTCCTGCACGTCCACACTGCAACAGTGTGTGCTGCACCACCTGCAGGCATCACCTTTCCAGTACCTGGTATATTTGGAGATGAAACCAGCACACAGAAGCTCCATCATCTCATTTCCCCCTTTCTGCAACTGGAGAGGCCAATGAGATTTTACACAAGCGCACTGATTTTTCAGGGATTACTTGGAAGTTTCAGATTTAGAAAGCATAATGAAATACTGTATGGTTAAATCACAAATACCTGAAACATCTCTTTCACCTGAAGGTCGAGCAAACAAACAGCAGAACGTGAGCAAGCTGAGGGCAGTGGAAGAACATGACACGGGGCATTTTAACTGTTCATCCAAATGAGAGCCCGAGTTAGAGGAACCCGGCCAGAGGTACCAAGTCTGGGATCTGGGATCCAGAAGACATCAATAAAGCAGTGTACAACAGGTACTAACCTCCATCCCACATCCATCTGAACGACTGAAAAAAGGGATAACATCTCTTCAAATCCATACCAGACACACTACATTTGGCTACCGGCCCCGATCAATGTGATCGGTTTAGTTAAGAACAAACAAACAAAAGCTCCCAGCACGGACCAGCGGAGGCAAACCACACGGTGCGGGGAGGGGAAGCAGGAGAAGCTCGTCTGTCCATGGGTTAGGCATGATTTATTTACACCAGCTGTATTGGATAGTAGAAAATATGATTAACAAGACTTTCACCCACTTGAAACACTCGCCAGTGTCCTGACGAGCCCCGCAGAGCAGACGGACGCTGCTGATGTGCAAACACCACGTGTTGGTGGGCATTTATTCAATGGCTCTTTCTGGAGAGCCCAGGCCTGCTCCTAGAGGAGCCTGACCGTATCCTCAGGGACAGCACTATGGGCTTGGAGGGAAGGAGGAAGTCACTTCGGTAGCAACCCCTCATCCCTTCTATTTTTGTTCAACAGGCTGAAATAAACTACAGCTCAACACCCGAGGGCACGGGAACTGTGTGATTGAATTTACCTGGCACAACACAGACCATTTTCTGACAAAAGACTGTTGTGCACTCCACGTAGAAGTTAACAAGAAACTAGAGCTGACAGTGGGATTGCTCAGACTTGGGTTTATATCCCAGGAAAAGATCGATTTAACAGTTATATTACCAACGTTACATGTGCTGAAAATAATCGCTGTGCCCTGCAATGCTTTCACACCGACATGAATCTTAATTCATTAAGGCCTGTGCAGGTTCGTTGTGTTCATTAAGGCCTCGAAAAAGCAAAATGTGTTTATTGTTATACCTCAACTGGGGTTTAATATATTTGCTCCTCAGTTACTTGTGCCAACCAATTAGCCAGGAACAAGGCATCCCTTCCTCAGCATCACTGTTGAGTTACATCTTCCAAACTCCAATCAATGTGGGTAAGCTCCAGCCACATGGTAACACTGAACCTGGCATCACTATGAACATGGACACAGGCCGGGTCATACCCATTCCCCCGGTCCCATCAGTCCCAGGCTGCGATGGGGAAAGCACATCGAAGGCTTTGGGTTGTTTTTGGTACTTGTGTCATTCTCAGAGAACACTGCATTCCCCCGCACCCCCTGCACACATACAGGAAAAGAAAAAACAAACCTTAAAGCTCTTCACAACTATGGATATAGAAATAATTTTTGAGGCACTGTAAAAATGACAAACATCATCTTCCTAGCTTAGGCTGTAAACATCACAACAAAGATTTACAATTAAATGTTTAAATACATATTCACACATTCATGTCCAATTTTAACACTAGAATGGGGCATCGTGTGCTAGAAGGAAGAAAGAAAGAGAGAAAGAAAACTGCAGGTATTTCCAGTTTTACCCCTCTGGGCTCTGGCTGGCTAAGCAAAATCAAACAAGCAATTTAGTTGACCGTGGTTAAACACCAGGATCACGTTTGAATACTGGCTGGCTGGAAGTCAAAAGCTGTCATTGACATCAACAGCACCAGGATTTTAATCTAGGATTTAAAACAGCATATTTTGCGACCATCTGTATTTCCCAGATGAACACAACAGAGGTTTTTAACCCATCATAAAACACATTATACCCTTATATAAGCATTATGTCACTGAATATCCAGTTTCACTAATTTTACTGTGAAATGAGGGCGATTTAGAATGTCTTTTAAAGATAACCTTTGCACCTAAATCCTGCGCAGCTCTGGTAGAAGGCCAGGACGTGTGGGACGATCTTAAAACCCACAACACACAGTTCAAGTTTTGGTTTCTAGCAACAGGCTTTGCATGTGGAACTCTGCAGGGCAGAACCTGGTGAAGCGTCAAACTCCCCTGCCAGCCACAGCCTCCACATTTCAAACTGTTACTTAACAGGGGAGGAGAGCAACTCTTGCCTTAGTTGGCTGGCAGCTAAAATACTTCCAAATATACTTTCAAGGAGGAGGGTTTTCGCTGTGTCCGGGTAGGAGGGAGCAGCAGACTGTGCTGCTCTGCAGGGCTTTGTGCTCCATCTAGACTGAATCTAAAACCACTCTAAAATCCACCTATTTCTGCACCTGGTAACGTTCTGTTCCCAGTTTCCTGTGTTTAGTTTGAGAGCCCAACAGTTTGTGTAGCTACTTCACTATCACTTTGACTAAACATTTACATTAGCCAACCAGAGCACTCCCAACACGAATAAAGGAAATTCCCATCAAAAAAGATTTTAAATTAATAAATTATTTTCAGATACTTCAGCAATGTCCTTCGCTTTTGCTGACATTTTGATATATTCTTTCTTTTAAAGTTCATAAAATAACACTCTTAGACTTATAACGGTCATGTAGAAAATTAACGACGATGGAAAACTACCCAAGGATTATATGGTATCATACAGAAGAATGCTTCCAAGTGTCAAGTGGTGGTGACAACTGGTCCTCCCAAATGCATGAAGCCTGGTCCATCTCTGGATACCAACGTCAGTATCCAGGCAGTCAGAACACTCCTTGAAAATGGTTTGCTATTTCACAGGCAGAAATAGCTTTCTTAGGCGGTGGTGGACTGAAGTAAGGTAGAGATGTGATCCAACCCGTTCCATCTTGTCCATGACAGAGGCAAACTCAACGTCTGAGGTTAGTAGCAGCAAGTTGTTAGCGTTGGCTAACAGAATCATGTGGTCCTTCTCCCCACATCCCTTGTGTTATGGTTTACAGAAATAGCCCGATGGTTACACTGCTGATACTTGTTCATCTTCTGCAAAACAAGAGGAAGAGTCTATTAGTCCATCAGTCCTTTGCCTCAGACACCGAGGGTACAGACCAACACCCCATTATTTGATTACAGTGATTCTGTGAAGACTTCACTACTTCATCATGATGTTTTCACTGTCTTAATCATTGACCACTACATATTCAGTATTGCCATTAACACCCCAGATTACTTTAGGATTTGATAACAGTCATACAATAAAGACATATTGCAAAACAGAAAATCTCAGATCCTCTGAAAAATTATTAGCATGCAGCTCCCAAGATGACGAAAGCTACAGATTTCGGAGAAAAGCCAGTAAATTTACTTCCCATCATGCAGTGGGCATTGGATCCCAAATAAAATTAACCAAGCACTTTAAAAGTAGGTGTATCTAAAAGTGTATGGTTAAATTTAGTTTAGAAAATTTGCAATTCAGATGTTTGAAGCAATTATGTCCTTATTTTTATACCAAAACCATCGAACACCACAACTGACTTAATGTTGGACAACTTCATGTTTTACCATAAGTTTGAACTGAAGTACTAAGATATATGTTAAATACTGTTTACATATTTTGAAGGGCCAAGATAGGATCATTTTGCATCAGAAATTGCTTTAATCTAAATCCAGGCTCATCTGAAACCCGACTGAAATGGATGGAAACCACAACATTTTAATAAAAAATGAGTTCAGTAGCAACGGGTACAGAGAGATCACATCAGTGCACAGGGATTAAAAGCAAATCAGCAGATAAAACAATTAAGTAGAAATTCCCCTGACTTGATGTTCTGACACAATATAAGAGCAGTCTTTTGCAGAAGAATCACTTGCATTTTGGTCACCCCATACGTGCTGTGCTCACAGCGTTGGCTGTTGCTTCAAACAAGATCATGACAAATGTGACTGGAAGAGACACTGTCAGGCCACGCTGTGCTGAGAAGTCAGGTTTTATCAAACCTGCTTTTCAGAAGAACAGAAATTCGCTGTTATTTTGCTCAATATTTTTCAACTCAACCTTCAGAAATCTCTGTTGAGGAATAAACAGTTTAACATGAGCACATGGGAATACAAAAGGGAAACTAGAGTCATACAACGCTCCACCAAATCCAAAAATACTCATTTTTGGTCATCATTCTGATACCATTTTAAGACAGGGAGACACCAGTTAATCAACCCAGAGAGGCTGGAGCTTTTCCATGTGTAATTTATAGCCTGACAGTGTCCCTTTAGAGTGAGCATCACCACTGAGAGGGGACAGATCTTAAAGAAAACAAAATAGTATCTACATGCTCTTAAGTGTCTCAGTTGTGCTTTGGGAGAGCTCATACGTGTATTTATATATATATATATTTATAGATAATTTAGAGTGTTTGGTGTCAACATGCTTTTCCTAAAGAGAAGGCATTCTTTTTCTTTTCCAGACGTGTATATACATGCAGATATATATGCATGTGCATACAGCCATACAAACGTATTTGTATAGGTAGAGATTAACCAAGTCTTAATCTCCAAGAATGACCAAGAGAAAGCCCAGACCATTGTTGCACAGACCAGATTCCCACAGCAGTTTAGTTAACATCTACCGAGCCAAGTGTTGCACATACCATCCTCTTCACTATCTGCGTCAGTCATATCTGCTAGTTTGGGGTTGGACGGCTGCCGACTATGCCACTGAGGCATCTTCGATGCAATACAGGCCACCGGTTCACTACCGAGAGGAGCTGATGAAAGTCTAGAGAGGTCACTGTGCAGCATCTTTGACCTCTGCACTGCCACACTATAGTCTGGAGGTTTTAGGTGTGGGTGATGGGGCGATCCTTCCTTTATGTCCGCTAAAGATATCCCCATATATCCCGGAGGGGTGGGCGGTGGCTCCCTATACCTATCGTCCTTCTTAGGTGAGGTGACACAGTACACTGGCACAAGAAATAAGCAATGGAAATGTTAAAGAAGAAAACAAAGGAAACAAAACGTTAAAAAATCATGAAATGTTACAATGGCAAAACAGAAACTGATAACAAAATGCAAATGCAGAAACACTGGTTATAACGACAGCAGATATTTATGCTTTCATTTATGTTTTCTATTTATTTTAAGAAGCCAGAGTGGCAAGAGAACCCATGAACTCATTAGTCATGATGCCAATTGAGTGGAAACGGCACTGTAACCTCTACATTCAGCTTGCAATTACAGTGCTCATTATAGCCCCTACTCCTGTGCACTGTTTCCCGGTGGGATGCTATGAGCTCCCAGTATGGATGGAGAGCTAGCACAGCGATGCTGCCGGCCGAGCCTGCAGCCAGTCTGCGACAGGCCAGGAAACTAAAGAAATTCAGGCCACCAGCCCAAAGTTACTTTGCACAGCATGTGAGCATCTGACAGCAAGAACTGCTGGTTGACTTCCAACAATATCTCCTGCATCACCCGAAAGGATGACGAAGAGAAATTCATTATAATAAAGTATCATTGTACCAACTACTGTGTAATAAGACATTAAACCAAGCAATCAGCAATGCTACAGGAGGAAAAAAATAGTATAATCATAGAATGGTTTGGGTTGGAAGGGACCTTCAAAGGTCATCTAGTCCAACCCCCTGCAATGAGCAGGGACACCTTCAACTAGATGAGGTTGCTCAGAACCACATCCAGCCTGGCCTTATCACATAGGACTGCACCCATGAGGCAAACTGTCTATTCGTTATTTCATTATGAGAAATAACGGATTATCATGTCCACACGTTATTTATTTTTCTTGGGTTTTTTGTTTTGTTCTCTTTTAAACCTGTATCTTAACCTGTGTTCTCTGTCTATAAGTGAGAAATAACCAGGAATAGCCATGGAAACAAAAGCCTTTGGAAAGGCTGCATTCCACCTTTTGCAGCCATAAAAATCCTACACAGTAATATTTATGTGCAATGTCCACGCCACATAATTCATCTTTTACCTTCCTGCCCTGTGCATCAGCAGTTCAGGTCACACAGGCCCCCAACCCAAAACTTAGCTTTTTGAAGTTCCCTTCCCTCCCGCCTGCCCCCAGGTCTGGGGCTCTTGTGCATGTTAAATTGGGCTTTTCCATGTACATGTTTCAACAGGAGAGTTTCAAAGCATTGATAATGTTAAATATCCACTAGTTGGGTGAATTTGCATTCTTCTGGTGGATACGTTTTAAACAGTGCATGTTGATGACAGCTGAATTGTTTCAGCAACTTTAGTATTTTCTTATCTTAAAGAATGTGAAAGGATGAAAATAAAGGAATATTTCTTATTGTATTGTGGACTTGGGAGATTCTGGGTGTTAGTATCATGAACAAGAGCTAGTTCATATCTGATGGCCTTGGTTCATGTTTGAGCTTATAGTAAAATAGTATATGAATTCACACAGTTTGGTTTTTAGTGGATACACGTGGGTACAGGCAGAGATTTATACTGCTGATTTACAGGAATCATTTTCATTCAACTAGAGTTTAACTGGGCCCCTATGAGAAAGCAGGGGAAGCGAAGGACGCTTTCCTCTCCCCAAAGGGCTGGGTCCTCTGAGCAAAGCACCTTCTGTCTTCATCGGTTTTGCAGGAGGGCTGACCAGGGCTGGTATATTGCCCTCTAAAGGGGAAAGCTTCAGGCTTCCCAGAGCCAACATCTAGCCTACTGTAAGAATGAAAATAGGAATAATGTGCCCTTTTGTAAAGTTCCGATTCATAATATTCTACAAACTCAATCAAAACAAAACATTCTAAAAGCATTTAATGCCCACAGCATTAAGAATCCTTAATTTGTCACCCATCCAGAGCCTCAGGAGGTCACAAAACCCTTTCACAAGGAATCATCCCTTCCCAAGCAACTGATTACTCAAATACTCACTTTGTAAAGAAACTAAGGTGAAATTACACACAGTGGTTAAGGGAAATGTAACTAAAAGGCAGTGATATAAATTTTGATGCCTGCTATAGGTAAAAGAAATGGAAAAGCTTTTCCCTTTGGATGCAGAGCAATGGCACATCACCACATCACCACTCTACACCTCCTCTGCTGGTAAAGCAAAGGTTGCTGCAAGACACGTTCAATGTTGCAGAGGGTGGAGATGTGTGTGAAGTTACAAAGCCATTGCATTCACTTACTCTGCCAAGCCCACATTCTGCCACTGGTATGTGGCCAGCTGCCTTTCCAGCTCTGTTTTCAAGGTTTCAGGCAAGAAAGCATGTGCCAGCTCTTTTGGGGGACTATTCAACACCAGCACTCATTAAGCAGATGAGCTGAAGATTCTTGTTTTGTTTATTCTGAACTCGTGCAGTCATTACAGACTGGCAACAAGCTGTTTGTAGAGAGTAAGCAAATAACGTGAAAATACCTTTGGCACATTGTATGGTGCTAACAGATTTGCATGTGCAAACCAGAGATCATATCCACCTATATTAGATCTTTGCTTAAGCAGACATATGCACACTCTAGCAAAGCATGGTGCTGAGTGTTTCTTACCAACGTGCTGGACTGCACAAAGGTGGCAAGCTGCATGGTACAGTATCTAAACAGCTAACACCATCTCCTGAAACAGCTCAGAGGCTCCTAAAAGCCTGCAAAGGCAGGGCACATGCACCGGAGTGAGCTGTGAGCAAGGTAAGGCTCCACCATGCTCATAGAATGGTTAGGGTTGGAATTCTAAGGTTGCTGCCTTTCTTCTCCAAAGCCAAAGAGGAGGAATGCAATCCAAAACCTCCGCCCTACGTGCAATGCTTATTCAGGCAATTACCTTTGATAACATAAACCCCTCTAGCAATCTAGTCAGTAATTAAATTGCATTTCAGCTGCACCTTTGACTTACAGTTTAGAAAGCTTTGCACTCCACGTTTTATCTTCTTCCTAAGCCAGTTCCTTTAGTTTTGGCTGCTAAACTCAATAGGACAGGGAAAGACATCTCGGTAGAACTATGCATCTTTGAAAAGACATTTTATGTTTTTTTCCTTTCATATGTAGCCAAATTGCAGCTGCATAACCAAATAAATGGCAGTTTAACATAGCAAAGATAGGCATGGAGTCTGCTTTGCACTTAAGCTTCCAGAAACAGAAGCCCTATGGATGAAAGGTGCTCCAGCTCCGAAGAGGTGGGAGAGCTCCACACCCCTCAGCAGTCATGCTCTTCCCTCTTGGGTTCATGGAAAGCCTGTATTACATGGTCTTCAAGAGGCCATGCTTGTTGCTCCTTGTCAGAGGAACACCTGCAGTGATGAGTGTTTCCAAGATCACCTAAAAACCAAAAAGGCCATACTACAGAGAGGAACTGCCTGACATTTTCACGCAGATACTTCTGCGGACCCATAAAGTGACTGGGAAGTGGGCTGGTTTATTATTTCAATTTTCCTAATGCAAAAGAAGGTGGCTTGAAAGCACACTGTCTGCGTAGTGTTCTCATTAAAACCAGATGTAAAGCTGAATTTAACATGCCATCGAGCCCCCAGACCTGCTGATGTCATTTCTTAACAACTTCATATCAAAATGAAAAACAGATGTAGAAGCTTCCATAAGCTGTTGGCTCACTTACCTATCAGGCCTTTCTCTGTACTCGAAGTAACTGTTTTGTAAGTTGTATCAGCGCCTGGTTTAGAGTCCAAAACCTCTGTCTGCTCAGCTGTTGAGTTCTCCAGACCCCTCCGCTTAATTGTCCCATAGTTTGTTTCATAGGTGTCTGAGAGGGAGCTGGAGGAGGCCCAGCTCTGCCGAGACTGATCCAGCTCCACACTGGCTTTTGACTGCCTGTTGGTTTTGGAAAAGGCTTCCGAATACAAGTAAGTCTCCTCGGAGTAACAGTTTGTGGGATCGACTTCAGCTATGGGTCCATCCAGCTGCGTGTGACGGTAAGAATTGAGGAGATCCCAGCTCTTCTGGTTCGGGATATTCTGGAAGTTGTCATGAGAACTACTTGAGCATGAAGTCCAGCTTCCCCGGCCGCTATCTGCTGCCTCTACCGTGATGTGCTCGTGGGAGATCTCCTCGTTGCTCATGGAGGATGTGAAAGCCATTCCTCTGATGAGAGCAGGCCTAGTGATGGACCAGCTACAATTGAACAACAGGAAAAACACTCATAAGCTTTTAAAATAAAACTGATATACTCAGGGACAATTATCTGGTTTCAAAGCCAACTCTGGTTTTAGAACAGGTAAGTAGCAAGGTCAAGGCACACAGGAGCACTGACAAGAGACACAGTTATTCCCGACTCATTACTGCACACAGCAGCAGGGAAGTTATTCCCATGGGAATAACAAGTTTGCAACAGGCATTTACAGGCATGATCCCAGATCCATAAAAATCTGGTCCACAGCAGCTTTCCTTTATCAACTACAGCAAGACAGTGCCTGATGGAAAGCAGAGGAGTAATTACCTCTCAGTTTCAGGCTCCCACCACCTTTTTCTTTGCATTTATAAACTAAATCCAAAATAAACACTTAGCATAAAACCCAACGCCTTCGCTGGCAGCACCGTGACGTTGTTTGGACAGAGTGGAACTATTTGTATTTCAAGGACATTTGGAAATATTGGGCATAAATAACATTTGTGGGAACAATCTGGAGCGACAGATTCTGAAAACCAAAGGACAAAACTTCGTGTTTAACCAAATGGCTGCTGAAAGCTCTAATCACTGTCAGTGCATAATTAAGGGGGATAAAATAAAGCCAGGTTTGCATGAATTTAGAAGACATGAAGTTACAATGGCTAGACATTATTCAAGTCTCTTAACTATTCCTGGTTACGTTAACAAATGCATGGGCAGTCCAACATTAAAATTCAACACTACCCCTCAGCAGTTTACTGACACATTGTGAAATCAAGGATTATTATTCTTAGATATGTGCAAACAACTTCTTTTCCCCACTTGCTTTTCTAAGTTCCAGCCTAAAACCTGCTTTCTTCTTTTCCCAGCCAGTTCAAAGGGGCATTTCCCCAGTGCACTGTTCCTGCTCTGACTCAACTCTCAGCACGTGTTAGGCCTTTTAGAAAGAAGAATTATTTTCTTTTATGAAGCACATCTTTAAATTCCCATTTTACCCCAGTGAAATAAACCAAATCATGAATTTCTTAAGAGGTGCAGCACTTTAGAAAACATACACTAATAAGCTTTTTTACAAGCAAGAGATCACAGAATACTGGTATATTCTGATCAGTTACATAGCTTTATAGAGTTCAATCATAAAAATCTTACATAGCTTTAGAGATGAGCTGTAAAAACTACAAATGGAAGGAGCATCTCTCATTTACTTGAATCCACATCTGAGGGCAGAAGACACTATCTCAAGAAGATTTCCAAATATTAGATCTTATGGATCAAGGTTTAACATCTAATAATACAAAACCAAAACCTTCCAGTTCAGAGTGTCATCTCAGGACAATGTCCCATTGCACTAAAGTAACAAGACATTTTGTGTGGAAACTCTGAGGAAGACAGTGGCAGAACGCTGCCAGTCTGCTAACCAACAAATGACAATAAGAAAAATCCTTAAAAATTACATTAAGTATGTTAAGTGACTGGCACTGCTGTCTCAGAAAGCACTGATAATATCCTGTTCTGCTGTCTCTCACTACTGCACTCATTTGTTAAGTATCATCCTAGCTTTAAACACATTTGCAGTCTACTGCATGAGATGTCCATCTGACCCCGCTAACAGGAACAAGCTGTTGTCTACCTGAGTAATACCATCATTTCTAAGGAAAACAGGCTCTTCCCATACAGAGCAGTCATTAAAGAGCTCAATAACCACAGTAGAGTGCACGACTGTGTCCTGACACCAACGCTTTATTACCCCCTTTTGACACCAGAGGACACCAACCCCAACCATAACCAGTTGCATCTTACCCTGGGCATGGCTGGCTGTAATCAGCCAGGGGCTGAGGATGCTCTTTCCTCTCTGGCCCTCCTGAATCCACCACAATGAGAGACTGGGACAAACTCCTCTCATCTTGTAGCGCTGCTGACATGGAGTCCACTGAGCAGTTGCTCACGATGCTGGACCGGGATGAAATCTCACTGTGGCTGGAGTCTGAGAAGTTATCGGATTTAGTGGAAGGTATGAGGGCATAGCCTGGAGAAGAGGAGAACGTCTTGGTTAAAGAGCAATTCAAGTTTACTAGGTATGACAATGAAACACTGACACACACACTGCAGCAAGGATATTTAGAAGAAAAACCAATGAAACCCTGTTTGCATACTGTCAGCCCACTGAAGTTTTTGGGGTACTAAACCTTTTAGCATCTATCAGCATCTACCACTGATTTAACAATGCAAGTCCAGTGACTCCAATAACCTACCTGCAACTCCACTACTCTCCAGAGCAGCAGGTTAAACCTACATAACCATGACTGACAATTGCAGCATGAATAGTGAGTGGATACATCAGGTCTTGCTCATCCTTCCCTGTAGTCTTCTAGTACAAATGCAGTATATTTCCCACTATCTCTCTGCTCTACTATTGTATGACACTCAAAAAAGATTTTGGCAGTGGATGAGGAGATGCTGACTAAGGTAAAAGGCAGCTATTAGCACTCAGGGGTTAGCCATATGGTCCATTTTGGGTTTATTACCTCTTCCAAAATTAACAGAGAAGGAAGCAAAAGCAGGAAACACGGCTTTGGCAGGAGCTGGATCAGACGCCAGCACTGCTCCTGCAGAGGGGAAACAGCTGGAGACCTCACCAGATTGAGAGCAAAATATATAATGCATTTTGTCTGTTTGGCTTAGCCTTACTCTCAAATCACTTCTTTCAAACACAAACCATGTTATAGCCCTATATATCAAACAGCTCCTCTTCCTAGTACTTGGAGTGAACGTAAGAGACTACTACAATGGGGACTTCCATGGGCTCTGGCTACAGACACCCTGTAGACACTTCTGCTGGTATAACTAAAGGAATTCCAGATGGGACATCTGTCTCCAGACTGCTTCAGAAGCAGCCCTTAGTATGGAAAACTTGCCTGAATAATTCTTTTTATGACCTTAGAGAATCAGAGGAAGAACTGAAATGAACATAACTCAGCAAAGGCAACAAGTTATGGTTTGTTCCCTTTCTTCTAAGGGCAAAAAGTCTTGGGTTAATGAAATTCTCAGTGGATTTCTCTATGGCAAATCCACTGCAGGTGAGGAAATACATCCCTGCCTTCACTAGGAGCAAACAGTCTATGATTTGCCTTACATTATGTGCATAAAATTACAAAATTGGAACCTTGATTTGAAAATACTGGATCATAACTGCTTCATGTGTAGGTACATGAGCATCTGCTAATTAATCTCTACGGACACCACACTGATACACTGTTGACACAGCCCTCAGATAAGCACTTTTTCCCAAATTCCGTCTCATTTCTCACTTCCTTTCTACCTCCCTGAGCTGGACTGCCATATATTTACATCAATCAGGTGAAAATGTGAAATGACCAGGCAGTGTAAAAGCCACGCCAGTGATACACACAACTGAATACAGAAGATTAATGTCATTCAGTCCATGAAAAATACAGAGATCTCATAATATGGCATCTGGAGCCACTGGTATACATGCCACTGAGCATACAGCTCATCATTTGAGAGATTCCACAGTTTAAGCTTGACTATTGCTGTAAGATTTTAAGAGCAAATATGAGCATTTAATATCAGTATTATCTTAATTTTAAGATACTCTTCATCAAGAACATACAAAAGGGCTCTTCATGAAAGAGATTAACACTATGTGAAAGCTGAGCCATTAGAGAACAACACACGTATATAAAGAGACTAATGCAGTCTTTGCTGGGCTGAAAAGGTCAGCAGAAGATGTGTCCAATGCAAATACACACCAACACTGGAAGTGAGCATTTGGTTTACATCAGATGAAGGACTATCTAGAGTCTAATTAAGAGAATGATGCAGAACTTACTGTTTCATTGGCATTTGCAAACACTAAGTAACAGAACTGTCACTGTACCTGTTCCTTGATTTTCTAAACTTCACATTACTGTCTTCACTGCACTGTAAGGGTGATTAGCTATAAATAACTGACACAAATATCTGAAAGGGAAGCACATTGAACAGCTTAAACATGTAAATGAATAACTTTGAAATAACTGGGATAGAATCAGTATATTTGACACAACATGGACATCACAGTCTTCCTTCTAGAAATACATCATATAGTCTTCCTTCTCCTTCTAGGCTTCACGCATAGGCAGTAAGATGTCCACAGACTGCTGTTGCTATAGATACTTGCTATGCTCAGAGTATCACTGTCTTTGTCCTTTTGGTTTTCACTCGTTTCTGAGGCTCCGGTGTGCTCTGCTTCCTTTTTTGCAGTAAAAGCTGTTCTTTCCCTGGAGAAGATTCTTTCCCTAAGTCTTCTAAACTGGGGTCCCTCCGTTTTCCTGTGCTCGCGCTCAGCTTCTGCCTTTTCATGCTCAGCTTCTCTTTCTCCCTTTTCACTCATGTCTGAACTGTCTCTTGCTTTCACAATCATCCAAATTCTCTTTTGTAAATAAGCCCCACCTATTCCGTAGCTGCGTTGTCCACTGTTCTTGTTGCTGGCTTCACTGGCGAGTGATGAGGAAGAGCCAGAGAGGTTCATCTGACTGCAGTTATCCGACCTTTGGATGTTACCAACTACAATAAAGTACACACAGGCACATCTTGATAAGTGAGAAGTACCAGCAGAAATAATGTCCTGATTTAAATCTTTTTTTCTTCAATTCTATTTGCATATCACTTGGGTACAGATCAAAAGAAAATGAAATATAAGATTAAGTGGAACGTGTTTGTGCCTAAATCATGTCTTTCAGCTGTCTGTGAAGCACCTAATTTTAGTTCAATGAGCTGTTAGCACTACACATACAACAGGGTATGGATCACCTCAAATTACATCAATGCTAAAAATATACTGAAAGCAAGCTGAATTAATGAAATAATCCCAAAGAAACAAAACATTATTTTCAAAGACCCAGATGAAAGTTAACAAAAATAACATGTCCATAAGCAATGCTCAAAAATCTCAGTGGAGCTACATTTGGCAGCCCAAGTAATTAAACTTCTTATACATATGCTGTGCTTAAGTAAAATAAGTGGCATTCTCCTAAAGGAAACAGGATCTTGTGAAGGCAGAAGTGGACGGAGCAGCATGATCTCCCACTGAAAAGGGTGAGAAGGTGCAGTAAGCCACCATGCCGTGCCATGCCAATCCTGTGGCTTTGGGCTGTCAGTGAGGCATAAGCAGCACAGAAGAGAGGGAGAAATGCCTTACACCGTTCAGCACTGACCACACTGGCTGACTACAAAGTGGTGTTAACAGATTTCAACTGAATTCCCATCCAAGGTTGACTAATGATGAAGTGATGCAGGTCTTTTAAGACGAAGACATCAAAAATAAAGGGGTTCTGAGGGCGTCATGATAAACAGGGATGTATACAAAGCCCTGTGCACAAGAACAAGAAGTATGAATAACAACTTGAGGATTAGATGGATGCACTACTTTTGCAGAAAACCATCTCTTCTGGAGAACTACGAAACCATTTTCTCTCCAGTTCCATCTACTCATCTGATATTCCAGGTACCTTCAGCAAAACCGTAGGGTGTCTTAGTAGCCTCTTGTCTTCAAGACAAGCAACACTTGTTTTCAAGAAATCCCCAAGTCTGTGAATCCCATTCATGTAATTGGCCACCTAAATGTGAGCTGATAGGCTGGCACTTAAGATCTACTGGGAATTCTGTCACAAGCACTTAAGCAATTTTTAAGAAAACACTCTTTTTAAACAGTAGTTAAATTTTTAAGGTCAAAACATACAAACACACTGAAAACCTATTTCTATTCATAGAAAGGCAGATTCTAATCTTGACATGAATATTCTAAACTACTATTTCTCTAACATATTATTAGCAATACATACTCCTGCCACTGCCCACCCTGGTTTTAGTGCAACACAAGCAAGGGCTCCTGAGACTGATGCTGACACACACACAATGAACGTTCATCCAGCACACGTACCTTTGCGTGGAGAGCCCTGAGGAGAAGCAGGAGGGCTGGAGTGCAAAGAAGATGCCATGGACATTGTGTCATCTGTTTGTTTCTTACTACTTACTTCCTCAGACAAGCTTAATGACTTCTGTGGGGAACCTGTGCCTACGAAAACAACAGAATCATTTGGCGCATACTATTCTTCTGTATGCTGCAACAGACTGTTTCCTGAAGCTGTTTTAACAGATACTGATGCTCAATGTATCATAGAATCATTTCATATCATTTACTGACTGCAAGTAACTGATTGGATAACCCACAATTGTAGCTTTCAAATGATACAAGTTACGCAAACAGGTCAAAAGCATTTTAATACATAATACTGCTTTGCAACTAGCAAATTCAGAGACAGAAAAAAACTGATGCTCACTAGGAGCAAGTAGTAATACATGTTGCTCCACTGGACAATAAAAGTTGTTACAATGGTGTTCCAGAGGTTAAAACATTAAATCTCTGCAATTTGTTTCAATAATTTCACCTAAATAAATTACACTTCATTTTGTCATGAGAGCAAACAAGCAATGTTGTTCTACTCTGGTTGTGCAAGATCCCTTCAGAATGCAGAAATACACAGTTAATACTTAACAAGGTACATCTGACCTATTCAGGAGAGATATGTTAAGATAGCTCCTCCCTCTTTATTTACTGAGCCTATCAAACTCTCCAGACAGGTGAACTGAAGATACTCACTGAATGTGACGTGATCCTTTGTCAGTCCCTTTTTCCTACTGGGGTATAAATTCACAGTTGGAACCTGAAGAACTTGACTCATCCTGTTCTGTTGATGCTGATGGGCTTTAGTGGTTTGGCCAATTGACCTCATGGGTACTGGAGACATTTCTGAGGATTTTGCTCCTCTTCTCTCACTTAAATTCTTTGTCACTGTTATGGAAAAATTGCATATAAGTATCTTGCACTTTGAATTGCAGATTATTACAGCGAGTACAACCATGCAGACCAGCAACCACAGTATGAAGCAGATAAAACGTAGTTGAAAACATTTCTATTCCAAACACACCTATCTCACCATTTTAATCATTCTGTGATCTCAATCATTCTGTGATTCTATGATCTTGTTACACTTAAGAGGCTGTTGCATGAAATGGCATCAAAAAACCTAAACTCTTTGAAGTGTCATAGAGACACTTTATCAAAAGCCAAGAAATATGATTTATTTCTACCATAGGTCCATATTTTAGATGTTTGTACATAAGATGCAAAAGCCTCACAGCGTCTCCTTCAAACTTACGTCATGCCACTGAAGGGAGAAGGAATAGCTGTTTTGCAACTGGCATCAAAGCTTTCACTAGGTGGCACAATTGATTTACAACACAGCGCTGCTGCAGTTTCTACTTTAATCACACAGTAATTAACAAACTCTGAAGTTAAGGTCATCTGAATTCTCCGTAAATTCCTTTGGAAAAGTCTGGATTGCAGCATTACTGCTGCTCACTCCTTCTGCAAGCAAGGCCAGGAGAATCTTACTGCTGAGATAAGAGACTGGGGAGCTTTGTTTTGTTTTTCCTAGGTTTTAAAGATAGGCACTTTAATAACATACCTCTCTACTACGTATTTATATGTGTATTTATTTAACCTTCATTTTCCTTTTTTGAAGTTTAAGAAAAAAGGGCTTGATTTGCTTAACTACATGGAGTAGAACGCTCAGTATTTATTCCCTGTTTTTACTTCCAAATACCCATGGCTACCACTGTGCAAACAAGATTTTCAATGATTTATTTAGAACAATTGGAAAACAACCTCGTAACATTTATGTTTGTCTCCAGGGCATAGTATGGCCACTGTTATGTTTGCACATAGACCATCTACCAAGAGTTCATCCTGACATACTTTTATTTATTGCTTCAGTGGGGGTGTAAAGCATAAAACCCACAGTGGTGTTACCTCTGAGTAGAAACATTCTGTGCTGCAACATATCTGGCTGAACACAGCACAAGCACCTCCACTGCCAAGGGATGATGCTGTGCACCTTCCAGTTCAGAGGGAACCTGTGATTTCTGGTGACCTCAGGCACAGGGCCAGTGGGACTACACAGAATTTAACAGTTTTAAAAAGGGAGTCAAATATGGCCATCTCCACCATTCCTGCATCAGTGCTATTTAAAAGGAAATGGTAAAAACCAATTGCATAGGAAGGCACCTGAGGGAATAATAAGGATTTGCATTCTTAATAGTGAATAATGGAAAGGACTTACAATTTTATCTTCAAGATGCCATCTCCTAGTCATGCTTTTAACTTACCATGTCAGAGACAAAACAGTGTTGGAGGGCAAAAAAAGCTGTAAAATGCTACGTTTGGACAGCAGACAAGCATGAAACATTATTCTGATCAGCAAGGTTTCTACTCTTCTATTCTGAAACAAACTGACCTTTCAAGCAAGTGAAAATTTCTATGGATCAAAATAAAATGCAATTACCATTTCTCATTTTTAAATGTGAATGTACTGAACTGTGTAAGAGAACAGGTCAGTAACAGTTTCTTTACTTAGGCAGTTGCACAGAAGTTCAAATTATGGAAACTCCTGCTGTAGCCCTCAGTTTTTGACTGTCAAGTCATGTTAATCCCATCAGTCAATACTGACCCAACTTCTCCTTCTCAACAATCTTCATTTATTCTAAGCCGTAATCCATTCCAGTTTCTATATTGATTTTGTCTCTTTTCATTTTCTTGCTGTTCATACGGTAAACGTTACTTTTATCCTTCCTAATTCTCTACAAGGACAACAGGGCAAGAATAGAGCTAATGTACTATTGAATTTCCTTCCAGCCTGATGAGAAGACACACAGTTTAAGAAGTAAAGGTCAAAATACAAAACATCACTGAAGTTTTCTGAGTTCAACCAAGATCTGAAGACAAATGCTGGCTTGTTGAAACTGGTAGCACATGAATTGACAAACAAGCACTTACTAGAGGGCTTTTTCTTGGAAGGGAGAAGAGAAAGTTCTTAAATGAGTATTTCTAGGGGAGGAACAAGTATTTTTTTATATATCTCATAGATCGCAGACTCACAGACTAATCTGGGTTGGAAGAGACCTTAAAGCTCAACCTGTTCCAACCCCCTGCCACGGGCAGGGACACCTTCCACTAGAGCAGGTTGCTCCAAGCCCCTGTGTCCAACCTGGCCTTGAACACTGCCAGGGATGGGGCAGCCACAGCTTCTCATGCCACTGTTCCAGACTGCGGTACTCACATGTGCTATACGCAGGCTCGCACTGAAGTGACAAGATCTGAATCTTTTCCTCGTCTGTCTCCACGTTCAGGTTGGACAGGTACTGCTTCACCTTCCTGGCCATCTGGGCATCCTCGTACAGCTTCTTGGCATTCAGGAGTGAGCTGCGCCGGGCACGTTTTTTGTGAGCACCTCCCTGTACATCCAACATGTTCGAGTTTGTGCTGCCCTGGCTCAGAGACCTACAAAAGACAGGAGCAAAGCAGTCAACTTTCAGTTCTCAACAGCAACGAGGAGCTACAGTAGCACACGCCAAAGCAGATTAATGCCAATAATCTTCAGTTAGGGCTAGTGCATGCTGATGCAAATGAGTTAAAGAGATGAACAGCATTAAAACAACACTTGTCTTAAAATACTCTAGTAAATTGAGAGCAGCAATTTGAGTCTAGAAAGAGACTGCATATGAAAGTGTGGGACTAGGAAGAACGAGGCGCAATGTTCCTCGTTCACAGCACCCATGTACCTCTTGCTGGGCAAGACCCACCTATGTCAACTGCAGATGGTAAGAGTAGACAAACCTGATAACCGTATTGGTTTAAGGAATTTGGTACCCACTGTATGCATCAGCTTACAACAGAAACCTCTGGCAATTAGCTGAGTGCAAGAGCGACTACTGTAATCCTCTTAGGAAACTGAGCTTCTGACAGTGTTTAAATAAGGGGGAAAATCTGTTAATTGTGCCAAGTACATTTTATTAAACACTTAACTTCTTTCTCCAGCTCAGTAAGAACATTCACAGAAGAGCAGCTCATTAATAAAATGTATCCTAACAAAGGTTGGGAAGACAGTGATAATACAGATGTGTTCCGACTTGCACCTATTGAAAGATGATGCTCCCAATATTCCTACTTGTGAGCTGCCAATTCTGTCAGCAACTGCAGCAAAAAGAAATAATCCCCAAATTGTCAATGTCCATCACTCTCCCTGACAGTCACTCCTATTCACACCAAAGCAGTGACCAAACAACTGATCTTAGTATACTTCAAACATACACATCACCTCCATTTCAACTGTCAAAGTCCTATGGCCACACCAGTCCAATGAATTTTTTAGTAACTGGCGATCACAGCATGTGTTACATGTAAATTCTAATGGAAAGGCTCAAAGTTGTTCAAAGTTGTTTGTTTGTGGGGCTTTTTTAAACATTTGGAGGAATAACTTTATTTTAAAAGGGTAAATTATCTGTTTATCAAGTTCCTGGTGCATTCACAGAATCATGAGTGGCAGAATAAACCATCTCCAGCACAATGGTCAAAAGAGTCAGAATGAAACATGTTGTTAGAGGAAGTCTATGGAATCGAGCACGGCGAGCTTAAAAATAAGAGATGGTGGAAACCAGGTGACTGCAGTATTTCCACGCATGAGAAATAAATCAATCCTGTAATATTTTCAAAGATGTTATATCAATTCAAGAGAAAATACAAGCTTAAAACTGGCAGAAATTTATAGCTTAATTAAAGGAAAAAATAATGCTATTGTAGCAAAAGGCATGATGGACTGTTCACACCTATTCAAACCAAGGGGCACTCCTACTTCCTCTGGGTAAGAACAGAACTAATATCTATTATATGATAAACCAGGATACTACATTATGTTTAAACAGGATACTACACTATGTTTATGTTTATTGCTATAAATATTTTATTGCTTACATATACACTGCTTTTCTTTTAAGTCTGGACTTGACTTTTTAAGGCAATTTAATTCAATTTCCTTTAAAAATTATTTTTTCCTTATTCCCTTGTGTTCCCAGTAATCCCAAGGGCTAGAAACGACTCCAGTTGGGTCTAAGGCATTCCTCCCAGGAGCTGTGCTATGAGTGGGTGATTACTGATCACCCAACTGATTTCACACCAGAGACCTGTACCCTGGTTCCTCTAGCACAAGTTCTGGCACTGCCCCCATCACTGCTGGAGGGCTGAATCTGTTTCTCTGCACACAAGTGCCTGGATACCCTTGGATAACAAACTGAATTGCTGCACTGGGCTTCCCTGTGAGTGGCAAAGTGATGGCAGAGAGGGCAAATCACCAGAAGCATCCCTGCCTCCATCCTCCATGCACTATGTCAACATACTAAAACATAGCGGGCTTTAAAACAGATGCCCCAGTACAAAAAGAACTAGAGTTTCAAAGTGCAAAGGCACATAGGCTCGGGTACACAAGGCAGCAGTTTAATGAGCAAAAAGACACACAAGAACACATAAAACGTGGCTACACGTCGTCCTACAAGCACTGCCGTGGGTCTGTCAGGAATTTCGTATCTCAGTATCCTCATTTGTAGTCCTTTCATTATTCAATCCTTGCACAATCAAGACTCCCAGGGAAGTCAATGAAGGTTTTGGTGTATGAAATGTGAGATACAGTTTAAATATACACTAAAAATAAATGCTTCGAAGCTTGAACTCAAACTTCAGGGGGGAAATCACCGTATCATTACCACAATTCATAATGTCCTCATAGTTTAAAATCCAGAATGGCTTAAACTGTTCTGTTACATGTTAAAAAGCAAGTTATTTATTTCCCAAAATAGACTGCCTGCCAATGTAACTGCACAGCAGGGTTTTTTTATATGCATAAAGCCAAAACTCAAATAACTCATCCAATACATAAAAGCAACTCAGAATTCTTATAGCTGCAGTATAACGTTGACTGTAACCTCTTATTCCTGTTTTCCAAAACACATGTATTGCAGGGTTAATAAAATGCATGCTGTATTTCAGATGCATGCACTAAGGAGGAGGATGCAGTATGTTAAGAGTTGCATAATCTTTATTTATCTTAGTTGCATTCATCTCTACACTTACCCCAAACTTCTCCACCTCTTCTTCCTGTAAGCAAGAGCCATATACATTGAAGCATGTATTTGAACAGAAAAGCACAGGAAAAAAATAAAACAGTTGAGAGTCAGGAAGAAAGATGTAGACAGGAAAGAACAGAAAAGAAGAAGTTTCTATATGGCAAAATTCTTCTCAAACAAGAACACAGTGTTGTAATGGAATGCAAGGGCAGGACTTGCACAAACACTTCAACATGGAAGAACATCTATCAGTTTTCTGTTTAAGTTTAACCTATGAATTTAAAAACCAAGCTCCCATTAAGTTAAGTATTTCCCCTAAGTCAAATTCAGTTTGGAGGGAGCGAGCCAAAACGGTTCAACTTCTTCATATTGCAGAAAGTGTGCTTCAATTAACTTATTCTTTGCATTAGGTCTGCAGTAAGCGAATGAGAAATCATCATCAGTATTCAAGTTTATGATGTTGTTTTCCCTTGACTGCTTGCTGGAAAACAAGCTAGTCACCAAATACACGCTGAAAAAGTAGATGCTCTATATTAATCGGTAATGAACTCGCCAGCAAGTCTCATGCTGCCACTAACAAACATCTTTTCTTGTTAATTTTTAATCTTCAAAAGCATTTATTGGTGCTGCGGAACACAAACTGATAGATCAAACACCAGAGGCAATGAAAATGAATATAAATGATGTGAAAATATGGATTTATTTTCTTTTAATCTTTGGCACTATCCCTAATATTAGATGCCTGAGCATTTTATGTCAGTGTGCATCATTTAAATGATGGTCATTAAAATGTGTTGAGTAATTGTGAAAAACACACTAAAGGTTAACTATTTACTATTAAATTCATTTAATGATTAGACTTCATTAGGTCTTAGAAAGCATATGGGGCATCAGGGAAATTTATTTGTAGACTGAGTTTATCTCTGAATGGCAAAGTTTCTGAAAAGCAATTCTAACTGATCAGTAAGTAGCTCTCTAACTATGTTAAAGAAGAAATTTGCTAATTCAAATCCAATGCTATGAAGGTGAGTCTCCACAGTGAAACAGCCCCATCTTTAAATAACATCTTTAAACAAGGGATCTGTTATTTTTGTCTCAAACCTCAACTGGCCCTATTTTAAACAAAACACTTTTATTTCCTGACAGTCAGCCTTGCAAACATGATTCACCATCACCTGTGAATCCTGACCTCTGGAAGCCCACAGGGAGCACGATCTCAGTGCTCTCATATATGCCACGTACCCTTGCGTATGATATTTTCTTCCGCTGCACTGATGTAACTGACTTCAGAAATCCAAGAGGATTACAACTCGGAGATGACCTATCGACTGGAATTTAGTTAGGGCTTGTACGAAGCTCATTTTTTGATATGTCATTTTTTGAGGCCATCTAGTGATTCAGCACAGGACATCACCTTGTCACCAACTCTCCTCCTCAACTGCATCCTGAAGGATTTTTGTCTGGTGCCTCTTGCACCATTAGTGCAAGAGGCAAACTAACAGTGCAAGGAATACTACTACCCTCCTTGGCAGGGATCTGAAGGCGTCAGGACTTGCACGGACACAAGAGAGTCCCCGATGCTTATAAAGAGATGCAGGACATTATTTAGCTCCACTGAATATAATCTGGATCTTATCAGCACCAGATTAGAAATTGTGGTGCTTTTATGCCCCAGTTTGCCAACACAGAGCCTGATGATATTATGCATCAGGAGAAAAAACAAATGAAGCAAAACCCCTTTCACTGCTTATAGCCTGAACATATCAAACATTATGTAGGTGGAGCAAGCTGTGCTTAGAACAAACAGAAATATTTTGTTTGGGTTTAATATGTTATCAGTGGGGTTTTGAAGCAGTTTCAGATTTATACATGGGTGATTTAGGTGCTTTTTGTATCTATCATATACAGATGTTACACCCCCCTAATATTATACCTCTCTCAAAACTCTACCTACACTAACATTTTATTTAGCAAAAATATGAATCATTAAACTTAGAACCTATTCTTCTTTCCTTTTTAAAGACAACAAATTGGTTTAGCGGTTATTAAAAGCAGGTCTTGGAAGCATCAATTGTATTGCCATAATTTGATCAAGATTGTAGTAGTGATGTAAATGTCAATGGGAAGTTACACCATGAAACACGAAGGCACTGATGCACACACAGCCCCAGGTCCCCACCCAGCCCAGACATCTTCAATCCTACTGTAAAGTGCGCACCTTTGTCTGAACATTACAGCCGGATCCATGTTTGCCGAGGTCATTCGGACAACTTGGCGAATTTCCTTGGCAATCATTCTGAGCTTCTCAAAATTCACTAGGCCATCCACTTTGGAATCATTTCCTGCATAATGGAAACACACACATAAGGAAAGAAAAAAGGGAAAAAATGAATCAGAAATACTTTCTAACAGGCAATGTGTTTCTAGTCGCTCAGAGTATCCGCTCCCTGTCCCTCCATCATCAAAACTGCCCTAATGGCAAAACACCATCAGGCCCACTCCGACCACCTAATATCGCTCTTGTTAATCTATTTCTAAAGTAACAAGTATTAGTAAGAGGAAAAAGGAGTGAATTATGTCCAAATTCACTGGCATAGATGATAAAATAATATAAATAAGAATCCCGGACTGGTTTGGGTTGGAAGGGACCTTAAAGCTCATCCAGTTCCAACCCCCTGCCACGGGCAGGGACACCTTCCACTAGAGCAGGTTGCTCCAAGCCCCTGTGTCCAACCTGGCCTTGAACACTGCCAGGGATGGGGCAGCCACAGCTTCTCTGGGCACCCTGTGCCAGCGCCTCAGCACCCTCACAGGGAAGAACTTCTTCCTAACAGAACTGACATCAACAGTATTCACATTCTGAAGTTAGTCCAAACAGCTCTGAAACACCACAACCAAGAATTGGGCGTATTTGGAAATGCTTAAACTTAACCCAATTGTGAACAGGACTTTGTGTAAAAGGAACAAAATGGAAATGTTTAAACAAAACCCCTTGAAAATGCTGAAAGCAGGAGTAGGAGGTGTTAGATCATTGTAGCTGCCTGAAAGCCACAACATGGAACAAAATCCTAGAAACACCGCAGCACCAAGTTTTTGTAAGAGGAGTATACTTAAAGTAGCATAACTACCAGTTAGCACTCACCTACTGTTCCACCCTAAACCTTCGGACACCCGATGAAGATTAAGCATTGCTTTTAAAATATTAAAAATATGCTTTTAATTTTTAATTTCTGTCTAGGAACAGCCTCTTCCATTATGCATGCGGAGTTCTATTTTATTTTACCCCTACAAAGGACGCATCAAAAGCATCCTACTGGTGGCAGCTTCTTTTAAGCATCTGTTGAATTAGGGCTAAAGCATATTCAATGCTCAGTTTGTTATTTCTCTTGTGTCTGACATTACCTTCATGCAGAAAGGTGATATCCTTCTTGACAACAGGAAAAAGTGGAATAATTGGAGGCTGCATGCTTTGGCTGCTGAGGATGTTGCGGTATTTTGCCATGTTTCGAGATGGATCAAAAAGATCTTGAAGGTCTCGGAGGTGCTTTTCATACTTGCTTGGTAACTTCTCCCAAGTGCCTCTGAGACGTGCTACTGGTGCTAGATTTAACCCGCTGGAAGGCAGATTTGTTTCATTATTAGCTGTTAGTGGAATCATTACCTTTCATAAGGAAATAAAGGGTTGGGGGTTTGTTTTAAGGATTAAAAATAGCTTTTCACAAGGCTAACTGTAAGGCTGGGTGAAAGCCAGGCTGCAAGTTGATGACAATAAACCTCTGCTGTTCACGCTTGTGAGCAAGCGAAAGAGAACTGTAAAAACCATGACTGCTTCCTATTCAGAAGGTACCAATTTTGAGTTAGCCTGCCAAAACAATCCCTCTGTAACACAGGACTGGTGCCCGTTTAACTTAAGCACCACTTCTCTCCTGTAAAAATGTGTACCGCAATAAGGACAAAAGGGTGGAGAATTAATGAGGTGAATACACAGCTACAGTGGCAAGTGAGAACAGTGCACGGCTTACCCCAGGCAAAAGTGGCAGGTCTGCAGAGGACCACATTTGGACCATTTGTAAATGAGCACCAACAGTCTGAGAATTAGAAGCAGCAGCAATGCTAAAACTTGTCACTGTGCTCTCATTGTCATTAAGTAAAAATATATGCAGAATTAGTTGGATGCAATACAACAAATTAAAATAAAGGAAATAGATCCATCCTCCCTATTAGAATTTGTCACCAAGTTTGCTCAAGAAATTCTGCAATGATCACAAAGCCCCCGTAGCTGAATTGGAAAGTGCTATTTTCTGGCATTCACCAGTAAATCCAGATTCACACAATTAACAAATCTGCTATTCTAAGAAGACTTTTTTTCTCATTTTGAAAGCTTCAGAATCTTATTTGGTATTTGCTTTATTCTTTCAGAGAGATTTTTCTCCATGTTATTGTCAAGTCACAAACAAAGCCTTCTCTCACGTGAAAAATCAAGCATATGCCACCACACAGTCCCTCTTTTACATGCTACATTAGGATGGTTATCTTCCTATTTCATGAAACATATGGCACCATATTGATATGCAAGGCAAGGCAAGAAAGAGAACCCCCGTGGCATATGCTAACAAAAACATATTCCTCTGGAAATCAGGGTAAGACAAAACCTAATTTATTGACTTTTTCTTTCGACCAAAGACCACTTCAGTCACGGCCTGATTAGAGTTAACTGGGAAGCAGGAAGAGTCACTTCTCCACCCACAATAAATGATGAGGAATTAGGGAGTAGAATATAGAAATTAGATTCAGTATCCACATGTGTATTCACCATGTAATGAGCAGCCCCAGCCCCAATGGCTGCCCAGTGCCCTTTAAGAAAATTCATTCATTATTTAATGTATGCCTAAACAGAAGCCAACAGCATTCAAGAAACTGGCTAGACATGGAAGAAAACATTTTAAAATGGTATTTTCAAAGATGCTGGGATACAGCAGGAATCCAGATCTTTGTCTGATGAATCACAGCACCTTTCTTTTTCTTTCTTCAAGTAAACCCTGGGTATAAGATAATTGCAAATAAAGGAAATGCTGAACTCATGCTGTTAAAGTAGCAGCATCTAGTATAAAATAGAAGAGAAAGTCTAAGTGTGCAAATGAAGAGAGGAAAAAAATAAAGAAGGGAGCAGATGACAGGAAAGAATGGAAAGGAAAATATAACTAAAACCAGAGTGATTTGAGGAAGTCCTTACAATGAAAGGAAGAAATAAAGTAATCTCATAATCGCAGATACAACTCAGTGCACACTGACACAGTAACAACGACTGAGAAAAGAAAGGAAATTGGGTGCCAGAATGGAAATGACAGCAATGCTCAGGTAGGTTTCTGAAGTTATCAATCAAATATTGCTTTTGTCCAACTCTTCTCTTTCCCTGCTAGGTAATGGTTAAAATAGAGACAGTCACATCAAGTTCCATGATACACTAAACTTCTGAGGAGGAGGAAGGAAAAGACAGCAGCAACAATACACCTCTTTGTACAGTCTGGCTTCTGAAAAGCTTGGCAATTCCCTTCCAACTAGCCCGCACCATCAGTGATCTCTTCAGGATAAACCTATTTCTTTTCTTTCCATTCAGATTACCAGAATTGCCTTTGACAGCACAAATCAGATCTGACAAATGGAAGCATTTTACCTTATAACCGCGAACATGGAATTGAAGTTCTTGCATTCTCGGCAATGGAGGGCAATTTTAATGAAATGCTTAATAATCTTCATCCTCTTGAGTTGGTTGGGCTCTGCTAGAATTTCCATGGCAACCCAGAAGGTCTCCTGGTTGATGACATCCTCAAACTGTTTCAGGTGAGCATTTCCTGTCTTGGAGTCCAGCTTATAAAGGTCATCGATGTATTCTGTAGGCTCAATATTGCGGAAGAGTTCGAAGTCTCTCATGGAGAGCTGAGTGGCGACCTCAATGGTGCTCAGCTGCAGAAGGGAAATCTGGCTTTCTCTTAGCAGCTCTTGAGCATCCTCATCTGAGCATAAGGTCTCTGTTTCCATATTGTTTTTAAGATAATACCTAGAGAATAGTTAAGTTATAATAAAACGTTAAGAGATGTGCTTCAGAGGGCTTGTGAACACAAAGACATTGAACTACACCACTCAAGGTGGACATCACTGACACCACAGGGGTGTCTACGTGAGGGTATTTGTGCGTTACTATTGACAACAGTGTAAAAGGGAAAGACAGAGACAAGAAGGGACAGCACAACCTTGTACTTTAGTATAAGGTATCATCATTACTGAAGTAAAAAACCATTTCAAAAGCTGGTTTTATCTGCCTCTTTGCTAGCATTTTCTATACCATTCTTCATAATACACTGTAGCTTTCACCCTCAGAAAAAGGTCAGTTACTTTGCCATTTGTAAATTCACCAGTGAAATAACATTTTAAATACACATCAGTCCTGAGAAATCTCTTGTTAATGTATTTCTCTATTTCTCACACAAATTTAGTGTGATTTCTTACATAAATAGTGTGGCATATTACTATTTACATGAAGCACATAGTATTCAGGAAATGAAAATGTATCTGGAAAATTCATTTCCATGGTCCCAAGCAGATCTCTTTCAGATATATAAGAGTTTATTCCTCATAAATTCCCTCTGTTGCCTAGCAAAGACAACTAAAGAATTTTTTACTTAATAAAAATTTCCTTCTGGTATGGACCAGGTCATCAGATAAAACTGAAGCACTTAACATTTAAGAAACATTCATAAAAGTTTACATAAAAATGGAAGAATTTATCTCAGGTTAGTATCAGTTCATTGCAACATGACATCACTGAGAAAGAGAGTAATTGTATGTTTTAATCCTGAAGTACATGTGGAAAGTGTCAGAACAAATGTAAGATTCTTTTTTTTCCAGTGTAAGCCGCTATATACCTTACCTTATCCTGAACTGCTAAATTTAGTTGTCATAGAGCAGCTGCTGCAGATTTGGGGAGGGGGTTTTGGGTTTACCAATGTCGGACACTGTTAAGATTCAATTGGACAGGGTGCTGGGACATCTAGTCTGGGTCATGCTTTGCCTACAAAGGTTGGACCAGATGATCCCCGAGGTCCCTTCTAATCTGGTGTTCTATGATCCCTCCCTGAATGGGATGGGATCTTATGGATGTTTCAATCCTAAAAAGCAAATGAATCCAAACTGAAATTAAAACAAGGTGCATTTACCGTCCATTGAGCTGAATCCTGTCGGCCAACTTGGAGAACTGATCTGGGAGCCTCCGCTGTTTGATGACTCCCTCCGGGCTGACTGACACTTCGCAGAGGGAGTAGGTCTCAGAGGCGCCTGTCAAGTTGAATTCGTGGACGGCGTGACTCACCACCTCTTTTGCTGTAGTGTCTTTGCTGATGATAATGTAACAACTCTGCTGATCTGCTTTGAAAACTCTGATTACCTGATCCGGAATATCTGAAATAACAGAGTAACACCTTTAATGTTTGAAGTTACTTTTCCCTTGAAACGAAACGAGGTCATTTACTGTCTCTTTTGATAGCCAGCAAACAAAAAAACAGCTAGCAGGGAAAAAAAAGACATGCTGGCCTTGATAAATATTCATTAAAATATTCAGTCATTCCCTTCAGCTTTGAGAGGCAAAAAAGAGGACTCTTCTCCTCCCTGCATTTCCACAACTCAATTACTTTATCATCCCACAACCACAATAGAAGTACAAGACTCCTAGATACACTGCTAAGCTGCACACCGTCCTTCTCAGCATGTCTCAAAATGTTTGGCAGCATCATTTATTCCTTCTTTGGCTCTTCTGTCTTTGTGAGGCACGTGCCAGGGCATTCTTCCCAGGGATGGGAAGCCACGGAGCATGCATGGATGGGCTGTGGGCAGGAGGATGGGAAGAGCAAAGGAGATTTGGTTGTTCCCATAACTAGCTGCAAACTTTTACACTCACTATCTCACCCTGAAGGAACTAAGCTGCTGCCAGCAGTTAATTCTTTGGCTAGTGTACTTATTTATAGCACATTTCATGTATTATAAATGCATTAGAGAGCAGCTTTCTCAGAGGCAGCCTACAGCAGGAAATAAATATCTGAAGAAACACACGTTTCATCTACAGCTTGATGACTAGAAATAATTCGCTCCATTACAGAAGATTTGATTTTCATAATAAAACTGATGGGGAAATCAAGTCAAGAAGCAGAGTGCACACTGATTTACAACTCAGAGCAGCAGTTTCCCACCCTCCCTAAACTCTGAAGACTAAAACCTCCCCAGTTTTCTGCAGACCTGAGAAGGTGGGAGGCTCTGGCTGAGCCCTGAGTCACTTCTCCAGAGCCTGACACTATTCAAAAACCAGGTTGGATGTACCATTAACTCCTGGATCAGTGATTCCCACTGGCAGAAGTGAGACGCTGTTATTACAGCAACAGCCTTCAAAACAGCCCTTCACTTCTCTCCCTGTTATTTGACCATACTTTTAATATCCTCAGCAATAAGTACCAAATCTTGGATTGAGGTATGCAACCTGCCATCTAAGGGAGGTTACCCCATTGCCTGTACATTCATTTTCCCTGTCAAATTCCACTGCTTAAGGAAGAAATTAAGATCTCTTTCAATGGGGCAGTGACCTTGGAGTTGCTTTTTCTTGCATCATGACTTAATGCTGTTATGTTGGCAAGTAGCAGGATTTTCAGGACAAAAAGTAAGCAAGTAATTTATGATCCAAGATCAACAGTTTCTGCCCACTGGAAAAAAGAAAACCTCAACATCACCTGTAACTAAACTGGAAGATGGGACAAAACAGAGTGCTTTAAAAAACCACAATCTGATTGAAAACTAATTCTACTGACAATTTCATTCTTATCACATTACCAGAACAGTCTCATTAATAGCTGGGGGCTAACTGAAACTGAAGAGCTCCGTGCATACATGAACGGGGGCAATAAAAGAGAAAAAAAGTATTATGTACTTATTTGAGAGTGAAAAGTGGTAAAAATGACACACTGAACTCTGGAAATGCTGCATGCATAAAAATCATAATAAATCAACAGAAGGGGCCAACATCTGTACATCGGTATCAACATACCTGAAAAATCAGAACACACTCAAGGCAGAAAACCAAAAACTGAAGTGTAATTTGGGGGGGAAAAGGGAAAAAACACAAAACCCAACCAAAACTGAGTGTAACTTATGACAGCTGAGGGAAATTTCTATTACAAGCATATGCCTGCCTGCATGATCTTTGCTTTTAAGCAGGTGAACATTCATAAAAATTATTTTCTTCTGCATCATTCAGCTTGCATTGACAATACAAAACACGTTTCAAGTTTGCATGCACATGGTTTTAGTTACAGAGTCCAACACAAGAAGAAACTAGATTCAAACTACAGTATCATCTAAAACCTCAGTTTCTGTAAAAGGGACATAAGCAACTTCATTCCTTAAAGCAAGGTCACAGAGAAGCAAAGGAAACTGCCAAAGGTCATCAGTGTGCTGGTGGCAGAAATGGGAATAAAATGCAGGTCTCAGCCTCAGCACAGCACCATGCCTGGAAAGAAAACCTATAGATTTGTTTTATTTAAGGGAAGATTATTGGGCAAAGGACTATCTAATGCCCTAACAGTAATAACAATGTCAATGCAACATACGAAAGTGTTAAGTTTAACAGGCAAGCCATGCGGTATTAAGGCCTACAGGATGCTGTACATCAGGATACTTACAGTAAAACCCAACAGCTGCGGGCAGGAAAAAAAGAAAAACACCATGTCAGCACCAAATCAAGATCTGGATGTTTACAGAACTGATCAAGTGTATGTAGTACACTGTCAGAAGTACTTTGGTTTGCTCTTACATTCAAAAATGACAGCATATTTGTTATAGTAAATGTAAAGATAAGGACTAGCTATCAACATTTGATATTATGCAGTAACTTGTACAGTATTAAATGAAGATTCTTAGAGAACATGTGTGGCTCTCATGCAGACAGCAAGAACCTGGATTTGCAGCACAAAAGGGAACCAACCTCCTACAGAGATTTATGCACTTGATAGGATGTATCTGCACACATCCCTTTTAAAGGGGAAACCTGCAAATTCACATAAACCTAAGCAACATGGCACTTTACAGAACACGTATTTACACACAGAATTTACACTTGAAATAGGGAAACGAGATTCTGACTTGACGTGTTTACAGGCATGTAACAAATGCCTCATACAGCCACCACATAAACTCTGTTCCTACATGAAAGCCCGGACCTCACATACCCAAATGTTTTGCAGTTTTTCAGACATACAGTACGTAATGCTTTTAAGACATTAAACATTAACATCACTGTTGGTACCATGGCAGTCCTATTCCATCCACAATACTGCTTGAAATACATATTTGAAGATGACGGATGGACAAATCAAATCATCAGGAGTATTGGTATTTGGAACAGATGACAAAAGAGAAAGGTGCACACAAGGACACTCTGCTTCTACTGGAGCTCTGGTAAACTCCAACAAATCAAAGACTCTCAGAGGTGGAAAAACACATTTCTTTGTGAAAACAAGCTAAGTGTCACATTACAAAAAAGCTCCAGTCTGGACATGTTAGAGCCACAAGATAAAGAGGTAAGTAACTGCACTCAGTGTGTTTGATGCTAAAAGATGTAAAACATGTAATTTTCCTCCTGAAACAGTTGCCTTGTAATCGTCCTGTAAATCAAGCTAGTGCTCCTAGTTTACCTGAAGGATTAGAGAAATCCAGGATGCTAGTTGTAGGCTGCAAAAGGTCAGGGCTGCTGGATGAGAGGGTTCCTGGAATGGGCATGATGGCCAGGCTGTGCCTGCACTGCCGCGTCCCAACAATGCTGTCGTCCTGAGACTGGCTCACGCTCCCGTCGCTGCAAAACAGGTTGGGTTCAATTATGTGCATTAAGCTCCTAAGATTCATCTTGGGGTGAACGAAACTAAGAAAAATAATGGCACTCAGATGTGTTAATTACACGTTGTAGACAGGCTTTCAAAACAAGGACAGAGAAAAAGCATATCTGAAAGTGTTCAAATGCTCACTGGTCTTGTTCTGCATTTATGGGTCAGATTTGCAATTTAAAAATCAGATTTAAAAAACCCAACATAAGCAACATGAAGCTTATGACTGCAGATACTCAGCAACTGAAATATCACAACTTAATACGGAACAATTGCTTTTGGACCAGAAGAATCTGACAAACCTGAACAGTTTTGGAGGCAAGATGCTGAATCGGGTCTTGTCTAAAATTTTCCTGATTCTGTTTCTCCCACCAGATACAGTGTTTGCTTTCATTTTCTTGTTTCCTTTTTCACGGGGAAACATCTGTTCCACATCTCCAGGCATATCTGGGATGGAGTAACGGTTGTTTTTCTTTTCTGCGATTTTGGGAATATGTGGAATTCCGTTCTTCTCTTGTCCTATCCTGCAGAGCAACTCCTTAAACACTGTAAGAGAAGATACAACCATTGTGATTGCCTTTTGCACGCTTAAAACTTCACAGTGAATTCTTCTTTCCCCTCAAATTTTTTGCTTCCCCCATCCCTGCAGTAAAAGCGAGCTCGAAAGTTACAAACCAGGCAATACATTGCATTTTAACTTTGATTCTAAGGGTGTGCGTCTTTTCCCATTTAAGTTTTGCTTTTGATTACCTTGGCAGAAAGAGCAACCTCCTCAATGTTCAATAAAACAATCAAACATTCTGCACAGCACAGTTCTGCTAACTACTTTTGAAATTAGCACATACCACAGCAAATTTAATAGACCTGGTCTGTTGTTTCCAGGTAGATAATACGGAAACATCATGTTCATGGCAATCAGCTCTATGTATTTATTGACTGTGTTGTGTGCATCTTTTACATGATGGAGTGCAGATGCTTCCTCAAGGATAACTACAAGACAGACTGATACTCTACAAAACTGCCTTTGTTTGCTTTTAGTAATGCTACTGAACAGAAGCTGCATCAAATTTCCTATCGCATTTATCAAAGTAAGCCAGTCTATTACCAACACTGACATCCCAAAGATAAAAGTCCATGGAAAAGACAGTGGTCATGTTCTTTGTGTTTCTTCCCACAAATAAAAGGTAAAACTTAATTGATCAAATTGGATTATCAATTCAAATTATTTCTTTACAGATCTTTTCAAAATCTTTTTCAATCACTTCAGTCAGAAATCCAGTATTTTCTCTTGAAAATGTGGTGATACTGGGAGAATGCAGAACCCTACAGAGGAAATTACTCAGACTATCCCTATGAGCAAAGCAACCAGGACTTTCCATATTGAAAATCCCAGTCAAATTCCATAATTTCTACTATGTAATAAAATTTCAGGCTTTCAACCTTCACAGTATAGATTCAAATGTAAGAAGAGCAAACTGCTCCTTGTCAGCACGAGGCGCTTAGCACTCAATTAAAAAGACAGGATAATAAGTATCACTGTTGACAAAAGCTTCAAGACATGAATTCATTAAAATTTATCAGAGAAATCACCTTGAAATTGTAGCAGCTTGCACAAAGATATTAGAATCCACTTGTCAGTGTATGTTGCGTACATTTATAATACAAACCAACCATCTATCCCCATCTCAGTTACAGTTCTGATTTATTTTATGTCATTTCACATGAGCCTGGACCACCAGTTACTGTGGGGTTTTATGCTTTTCCGGAATTAATAAGCGACTGCTCAGACCGTGAAACTTTTTACCTGCACTGTGATAAACAGAAAGTAATAACTGAAAAGAAAATCAATAGTGACCAAGGGAAGGTAACTGAGGGAAGAAAGTAAGAGGAGGAAACCATCAGGAAGCCTCAGATACGACTACAGACAAAGGAGCTATCTTGGGCACAGCCTTGTTCTTTCTGTAGCTATGGTTATTCTGTTGCCTGAAGGGGATTATAGAAAAAGAACAGATGATTTGACTAAGATTTTGAAGAGATATTTATGTGTTTATATTCACACTGATAATTAAGAGCCAACATTTTGATGTCATACCACTTTTTATATCCTCTTCTCAATTTAACCTATCATTCTTACAGCCATTATAAAAAGTTTTACAAAGCCCAGTTTGACATTTTTTGCTGGGTTTTGGCAAAAAATATTTTGGTCTGGATCCCTTGGCTCTCTTTCAGCCATATCCATGAAGGGACATTAAAGCTGCTTAAACAGTCATTTTGGATGTCTCAGGGAGTAGAGAGCTGCCCACGGCTGGCTTTGTGCCACTCAATGTGCAGCCCTTGGCACACAAGAACTTCTTGAAGAAATGGAGGCACAACGAGGGGACTTCTGCGTAACTTCTCACTCCTGGAGTGAGGCTGGAATCTTAATGCACTTCTAAGAGCCAGAAAGACTGGAGTTTCCTTCACATACACAAAAATACATCATATATAAAGTCTACTCACCAAAAATGTTTGTTTTTACAGTGATGGAGAGGTGAGTGTTGTTCCTTAAGATTTCCAGAGCTTTTACAAAGGTAATGTTCTCAAAATTCTGTCCATTTACTTCCATTATCTTTAAGAAGAAATAAAAATAGGGACTATTAGAACAACTATTCGACAGACTTATAAATACAAAGGTGGTAATACAGGCACAGTGAGAACTTTCTAGAAGTTACCACAGCATCTTTACAGCAGTTGTAGAATGAAAACATTACTGCTTTGATTATGTCAGTGAAGTCATACCCTGTGACCAAGCCAGGACCTCCATTTCTACCTGTAAACACTTTAAACACATTTATTTTCTGTGATCACCTGGCAATTGGGAGTTGCACCTGAATCAAAAGTGGTGGATCATGGACCATGGAGCTGATATTACATCAAAGGCCGGACCTTGTTGTGGATGTTGTGGCTGCCCCATCCCTGGCAGTGTTCAAGGCCAGGTTGGACACAGGGGCTTGGAGCAACCTGCTCTACTGGAAGGTGTCCCTGCCTGTGGCAGGGGGTTGGAATTGGAGGAGCTTTAAGGTCCCTTCCAACCCAAACCATTTCATGATTCTGTGATCTTCGCCTAGAGCGAACTGCCATTGCTCCACCAGCCTCAGTGAGCAGGGATGATCCACACAGGAATCGATCCAACAAAACAATCTGATGGCTTCAAATTAACTATATCTCTGATCAGAAAGTTCCCTAAATTAACTACAATTGGGTTTCTTTTCCCGTTCTGTGTTGAAATACTTTAAATATTTAGAAAACTATTTAACAGAAACCCATTTAACACGTGCAAACTGGAGCTGAACTGTGGCATTCACAACAGAACATTAGCCAGTTGTTTGCTTTCAGTAAACAGCATCATCTTCTGCTGAGAACACTACTGTTGGTTGAACCAGAGTATTTTAAATGAACTTCATTCTTTTTACCTGGTCTCCACGTTTAAGTCCAGCTTCTGCCGCTTTACTGCCCATTTCTACAGTCTCTACAAAAATACCAAACCCCTTGTCGCTTCCTCCGAGTAGGCTGAAGAACAGTGGTGAGTCTCTAGAAGGTTTCTGCAGGGTAATTTGTCTCCATTTTGCTTTGGCAGCACAGGCAATATTCAGCAATCTGAGATGGCCTTTCATTTTCTGTAACACAGAAGTCGACAACACAAAATGGAAAAAACACAGTTGTGAAAAACACCCCAAGTGCCACAAAAAGGAGTTTTGATGCCATGGATCCAAATCTTACTAAATAAACCTTGTCCTCTTTTGCAGTAATGCAAAAACACATAAATGAGCGCCCTGTGTACTATTTTATATGGCTTTTATATCTAAATACGTCTTTAAGAACAACTCTGTCCATGTTAAAAGCATCTATTAACTGTTAGACTTATAGACTCCAATGTGTTAGTCACTGGAAACATGCTGGCAAATGAAGAAGTATAACATTAGGAAGTATGACCCCCTTCTATTTTGCTCCTACCGTATCTTCTAAATTCTTTTCAAACTCTTCCAGGAATCGAGTCATAGCAGGATCTCCTTCAAAGTCATTAAAATGATTGTTCACCCACAGCAAGACCACTCTGGTAACCTAGAAAAAGAAAATACCAAATAATGTATACATAAAGGCACCCATGATTCTTCTCCTATAAACTTTAATCTTATAGATTAACATAGAACAATATATGACAGAGTACTGCATCTGTTCACAAACAGAAGCGGAGAACATTTACACTTGAAATCATCTTCTCTCTTCCTTTAATTGTAGAAACAAATTTGTGCTTAATTGTCTACACCACCCAGTACTTAATGGTGCACAATTCCACCTTCTAAGTTAACTCCTCCTTATGCTGTTTATAAAACTTACCTTTTTAAAGCATCCTAATGATCTCCTTAAAGAAAGTTCTAGGAAGTATGTTGTGATAATAACATACTTTCAGTTAAATCTTCAGGTTGCTTTTATATGTGCAACAGAGTTACTACCATTCATTAGAAATATTTTATCCACTCGAATTATACAAAGGTTGGTCTATAGCAGTTTCTCTTCTAAAAATAAACAATTTCCTCTTTTATTTGCTGAGACAGTTTTCTTTTTACTTTCCTTTGCTTAATAGACAGTAGCAGCCAAGATGAACAGCATGGAAGAAGGTAAGAAGAGAAGCAGTAACCACAGCAAAAGACCCCTGACAATTTCCTACTCAAAAAAAGACAGCATTTTGGTAGTGTGTTGGGTTTTCTTCAGCTCTAAGCTAGAACACATAAAACCGCTGGCAAGGAATTTTACTGCCATCATTTTCAACAAATTGGACAGGGATACAAGTTCCAAACTATGAACAGTAGTTTTCACGTGTATGTGCATGGATATATAAGAGTAGAACCTGGTTCTATTTATGGAACCATTTTTATCAACTGCACCTGTCTTGAGCAGAGTTTATTTTAACCGCAGAGTTTGCAAAAAGCTGCTCAAATAAAATGTGCTCAATACACTGAAAAGCTTTAAAGTAGAACATTATGGAAGACAAGCACAGTGCGATAGGACAAGGGGGAATGGGTTTAAACCTAAACAGGGGAAGTTCAGGTTAGATATAAGGGAGAAGCTCTTTACTGTGAGGGTGGTGAGGCGCTGGAACAGGTTGCCCAGAGAAGTGGTAAATGCTCCATCCCTGGCAGTGTTCAAGGCCAGTTTGGACAGAGCCTTGGGTGACATGGTCTAGTGATCTAGATTATCTCAAGGTCCTTTCCAACCCAAACCATTCTATGATTGTATCGTATGTCCAAGAGATCATGAACAGTTCCCCTGCAGTTCTGGTGAAAAATGATTTCAGAGACTGGCATTTACATCTTTAACTTAAATAGAAATCAGTATTTATCACTCTGCAAAAGAGAGGCAGTGTCAGACCTAATTCAGGATATTAACACTATACGCATACAACACACTGGAGAATCCTGTCTTGATACTAGTGACAAACACTTCGCTTTAAAATAGTTCACATAAAATAGCTGGAGCATAATCCTAGTTTATCATCAATACAAAAGAGAATCAATTTGGAGACATTTTGACCTGAAATACTAATCTCTCAGACTCAAACTGACCTTATCCCTGAGGCTGTCCACTGTGAACCACTCCAGGAGTTTATTTCCAACTTCCAGGGGGCTGGTTAGAAACGTTCTGTACGTCAGAAGGAAATCTTCGATGTAGGTTGGATCCACAATCGAATGTTCTTCTATTAAGTGCATGATGAGTCGCTCGGGTGTTGCCTTAAAAAATTAAATGCAAAACATAACTGGTATCTCTCATCACAATCTCTCCCTAGAGAGTATATGAATGTAAAATCATATGAATATTACACTCCCTTTTGACATTTCAGTTATGGCAAAGTCAGGAGAAAACACACTAAAGTGTTTAAATCAGATCTTTATGCTGCTCTCAGCCCAAATGTTTTGCATAGGTAATACCTGAGATGAACAAAACTGAGTATGTGTTCTAGAGTCAAACCAGAATTGTATTAATTTACTAACAAATAAGGGTTAAACAGATTAATGGAAAGCACAGAAAGAAATTCACCTTGATAACTATGTGTCCTTTTCTGGTTCCACTGCGATCCAGCTCCCTGTGCTCCTTTACCATCACAATTTCTCCTTCTTCCTCCACTTTGTGAGTGTTTTTTTCCACGTGGTTCAGGATCCTCCAGTAGTCTTGCTGGGCTATACATACAAACTGCCCCCAAACAACACAGTTGTTAATAAATACCCAAACCATGAATATATCCCCATCTCTGGGCAGCTTCAACACATTCACAACAGCACAGCATTTGATACCAACCCTGCTCTGTTCTGCCCAACTACACCAGAAAGTTAGAATAGGAGACAAATAGAACTGGTCACCTTCTTACAACTCCAAAAGGTGGCTCAAGTGGGCTAAACATATAAAGGACAAAGCCTCTAAGAAGTGAAAATGGATATTTTCTATTTATCTGTTCTTACTGCATGTCAATCCCATGCGCAGCATGACCGCAGTAGACTAAGCTTATATTCCAGCACAAAGCACAAGTTCCTGTTTCTCACATAACAGCAGCATGCAATAAGTCTCAGCTACTGCAGAGTGTACAACTAACACAACATCAGCCAAGCCCCTGACCCATAACATACCAACCTCCTTTTTAATGCTCCTGGAATGAAGATCATGCGTCAAGATGAAAGTAGTCTGTTTTCTTTTATTACATACTTAAGAATAAGAGGTAGTTGTACAGAACTGTAATCTTACCTGACAATCATCTACTTTGGTTCTGACCACTCCATTCATGTACTGTTTGTCCAGAGAGGGAGTAATCCCAAAACTATTTCCCATACAGAGACTCTCACTCTTCCCATCAGGATAGCTGATTTCCACTGTGCCATTTAAAATAACATACCAAGAATCGAGCTGGAGGAAGTAAAAAGAAAGATTTAAAAAGTGAAGCTAATTCAACAACTTTTATAAGCTGTTCCAGTGCTCTTATCTCAGAAAGGCTTATTCTTGTTGTCAGCTGAGTTTTGCAACATGTCATTCACTAAAAGGGTGCACTGTACGGCAAGCAATGAAGATGACTGAAACAAGAATGCTTTTCAGCGTTCTTCATTCATTTCACAACTAATTCAGCAGGGAGGAATGCTGATGAATAGATTGCTTTTTTAATCAGTGGGCTAATTGCTACAATACATTTATACCATTTGGGGAGAATGAACGCTCTTCCCCTGGGTACCCATTTGGTCACTACCAGAGATGAGAGCCATCCTACTTCTCTTGGAGGGGTGACCTGCTGTGGCCATTCCAGACACCTTAATCCAAGGACAGACAGTGATTCAGAGCGCCTATGCTGGGAGCCTGACCACTAACTAATTTGGGCATCAGTCTCCTCCCACTGACTATGTACGGAAACTGATCCTAATTTAGTCATTTACATTATACCACCTATGTTGCTGGGCAAGGATACCTCTCCATGTTAGTACTTAATAAAAATACATTATAAAAAAGTTATTTTACCAATGGAAATGATGCATTATTTTACGCTACAAATACTCTTGGAAATAAACTTCTTGAGATGTTAGCACTTACCTGATAACATCCTAAATGCTGGTTTATGTCTATACTTGGCCAAGTTGAAGTCTTGAACAAGGTAGTAACACACAGGCAGAATCTCCCAAAGGGATGGGCTAAGGCTTAGGGATTTTGGATATGGTGAGGGAAGAATTCTCTAGCTTACAAGTGTGGAAGAGGTGCAACAGATTTCCCAGCCCTTCACCCTTACATGCCCTTGCTAACCCACTGCCTACAAGCACCCAAATTGCGCTGGAAGCAGTAACTTACTTCTTGGCCGTCTTCAAGTATGATGGCTCCTGCTTGCTCTACTACTTCAAATATCATCACTGAGCAAAGTTCTCTCCTCACAGACATGGTCATGTTTGCAAAGGCAGGGAGTTGATGCATAAATTCCAGTAATTGCTCTGTTAGACAAAGGAAACATTGGTATGAAGACTGCAAGGCACAGGGGTTCCTTAGACACCCTATCCTCCACAGGTGGATTAAACCTCGTTAAACTTATGTTAAAATTGCTCAGTGGTGCCAACAGCTCCCATTAGCGCTGCTGGCTAAATGAGCCCAGTATGCATTTTGTCATCAAAGACCAGAACTTGACTCTACAGTCCCCTGATTGACTTTCACGGCAGCAATCTAGCTAGAGTGTAAAAAGCACTTCAGTTTCAAACATTAACAAAAATTGAAAACACCCTTATGGTACAGTAGTTATAAGCTTGATAGGAGCTTGAAAAGATTTTCCAGTGTTTAGAGAAGTAATCTGAAGTACAGCATAACACAAATTTTACTACTAAAACTAATGCCAATTTCTAGTTAAACACTGCAGTAAATCATTTTAATCTCAAATGGTTTGCAGTTTACAATTAAGTATATCTGTAGTGCGATACTAGTATGTTCACTCTGCCATTTAATAACTAATTCAAACACTTCAGGCAGTCAAAACTATCTTGCTACCTATTCCTCCCTTATAGCAACCCATACAATGACTGTAATATTTCACATCTTAAGCATCTCAAAGATTGTTCTTTAAAATACTTAAGTTTCTCAGAACAAATACTCTTTCAGATAGGAAGAGAAGAAATCATTCAATTAAGTGTATCACTAGAGCAAAGTGACTTCTGGAAGACATCACTTTATTTTGAGGACATACATTTAATGTTAACTCACTCAACAGTTTTCAGATACGCTTCTTACAGATGTTATATGATACAGTTTTACACAAAGATCTTTTTTTCTCCTCACCAATATCATCATCAGTTTTATCTGCAGGCTCTTTCTCAAGGCACTCTCGTACAACATCTCGCCCTAGAAGCGGATCAGAAGTTCTGTCAATGTCTTCGTCCTCCTCTTCTTCTTCATCTTCAGAGTCTACAGGTGCTTCTGGAAGACCTGTTAAATCAACGTCTCCCATCTCACTCTCCGTAGCCTACAAAGCAAACATCCATCAGACAAAGAGTTCAGTGTCTTCAGTTTAGTGATTTATGGTTTTAGGTAGTTAATACAACAAAAGAAATTCTGTGACCAAAAATCCAAAGCAGAAATTGTAACAGCTCCCTCTGTGAACACCACGAAAAACACGTTGTTACACTGAAATCTACAGTCACTGGATGGTACAAATACCACTGGCATAAAGCAACACCATGCTATAGGCATCACGATCACAAGTTCTGGAACAAAATTAACATGGGACATTTGTCCTCTGACTTTACGTATATGCCACCCCAACTCCAATGAACTATAGGCAATATGAGCTCACCAGTATTAACTGCATGACAGTGCAAAAAGTGAAGCAAATTAAGTGACTAAAATGAAAGGGATGTGATCTCATTTTGGTATTATAACATGGATTTTAATCCTGGCATAGAGCAAGTATGGCAGGAGGAGTATATAAAGGGAGGAAGGGGAGAGATAAGGATGACTTTTCTTTCCTCTGTTGACTGATTCTCATTTGATAGCATTTAATTTGCTTGCAAATTCACATAAACAAGATGTTTTTTCACAATTTGAGACCCTGTATTACTAATGAAATAACACAGTGATTCAGTACTACCATTGGTTACCCAATGGTGTAGACACATCTCTACTGTCGTCAATAGATGGCAACAGAGACATCACACTGAGCAGACACACGACGCACTGGTGGAAGAGAATGCAATACTGGCAACAAAAAGCAGAATCACACAAGACTCACTTGCAATAATTCCTTATGTAAAGTTTAAATGATGTAATTGCATGAAAATAACTTTGCAAACAGATGGGAGGCAAGGGGGAAAAAAAAGTAGTTTCAAATTTTCAGTTTCCACCGAGGAGTTTCTCCATCACTTTTTTTTTTAGTTGAAGCCAGCATGCAAATCCTTTCTGTTTAAATTCAAAAAGTTGAACAACAAGATGTGTCACTGAGAAGTATAAAGCAATTACTTAGAGACTGGCAGAAAATGGAGTTTAGCTTTTTAAATGAACACATTGACAATATTCCCTTTCACTTTAAAATAAATCCTGGAGATTTTACAAGAACACTGAACAAACCAACACAGCAAATACTCTGCATGTTCGCAAAACCTCCAAACTAAAGGATGGGGTGCTGTCCAACCTGACTTTGAATACTTCAGTGATGGGGCAGCCACAGATTCTCTGCGCTAACCTGTTCCAGTGACTCAGCATCTCCTCTTTTCCAGTTTAAAACTGTTGCCCCTTGTCCTGCCCACAACAGGTCCTGGTAAAAAGTCTTTCTTATAAGCCCTTTTAAGTACGGAAAGGCTGCAATAAGGTCTCCTTGGAGTCTTGTTCCCTTTTCTCCAGGCACTAAGGACTTCCTCTTACTGCCATGATTTTTCAAGTAAGATGGAGAGCGCCTACAGCAGCTACAGCATCCAACTCTGGACCCGGGATGCATCTTGTTGGGTCCCATGGACTTGTGTATGTTCAGGTTCCTCAGGTGGTCTCAAACCTGACCTTCTGTTACCATGGGAAGGACTTCATTCCCCCAGTCCCCACCTTGAGGTCAGGAACTTGAGAGATGTGGGAAGAGTGACCACTGAGGCGAAAAATTCACTGCTGAGTGCCTCATCCTCCTCCACGTCACTGGTTCTCCTGCCTTGTTTATGGACGGAAGGGAGTGCATTTTCTCTAATCTTCTTTTTCTGACTAATACACCCTTCTTGTCCTTCACATCCCTTGCCAAACCCAGCTCCAACCATGCCTTGCCTTCCCTGATCCCAACCCCACACCTGCGGGCAGTGTCCCCGTCTTCCTCCCAGGATAATGTCCCTGGTCCAACTGTGTGCATTTCCTCCTTGTGCTTCAGTTTTCAGATGAGGTCTTGATCCAGCCATGCTGGTCTCCTGCCTTCCCTGCCTCATATAAAATAACACTCATTTTAAGTGATTCAATCACAGCAGACTGTGCTGCCTCCATCTTCCCACACGCTCCATGTTGATCAGCTAATGCCAGCCCCAGCACTTTGACAGATGAGCAGCATTTCCTTCTCTTGACTAGACAGAAAAATACTGGGGTTTAGATATCACCTTGGACCTTTTGAGCTTGCCCTCATTTTAATCATTAGCCAGCAAACCTAAGAAATAAGGCTTAAATGACTTAACATCAATATTTCTTTCAGAGGAGGGTAACGGGATATATAGGGTTAAATCTGTTTTACATTACATCACTTTACTGGCTTATGTAGCTCACATTAACAGCTCTGGAATTAAGCCCAAGCGCAAATTGTGCTTGGAGAGTCTCAGCAGCACGTGATCCACACAGCATTTTATGCAAGGACTTTTCTAGCATTTCTCCAGCTAAATAGCCACAATTTATATCAACTTCTCCAGGCAGAGTAAGACAGACTACAGAACTAATTCCCACTTTGATAAACTCAAGCTAAGCTAACCAAACAGGCCACAGGGTCTACAGAGAAGTGATTCTTTCCCATTTTCATTGCATATTCTATACAGGAAAATAAACCAATCTTTTCTTGATAAATATTATCATTTGATCAAGCTATGAAATAAGAGATGATCCTCAAACTGTGTTTCAAAGATTACATGCAGATGGTTGACAAAACGTTGGCAGGTCAGGCAGTGCTGGAAGGGACAGGAAGGGTTTTGTTCCTAAAGCCATCTGCAGAAGTGGCTGTTCTTTCCAAGCACGATGCCCCAGCTGTTTCCATTATCAAATATCAAAATCATCCTTAACAGAAACATTTATGAATCACTGATGTACAGACTGGAAGCAGAAGCTGCAATCTCCAAATCTTACACAAACACGGATTTTCAGGATTGGGTCTATAGGGCAATAAGCATCTACCGAGAAGACTGCAGGAACAGCCTCAAAAAGCGCATGTCAGGGGGAATCACCTGGGAAGTTAACACCAGATCGTGGCCAAAACATGTATCTGCTATCTTAAAATACATTATTACTCTATGTAACACTGCAAATGTGCCAGTCAACATATTTCAGCTCTGTCTGCCCAACATCCATTATGGCAATGTCCCATCCACTGGCCTACGCTTTGGAAGCCAAAGACTTAAGAATAAGCCCTTGCAACGTTGTAGTGACAATGATACGTATTGCACTATAATGTGTGTCAGAAACATACACTGACACCACTTAAAAGATTTCCTGTAATAACTCCATATGATAACGTATTTAATGCTTGTGACTCCTGATGCAACCTGCTATTAAGAACAAGGGTTTTTTTCCCCTTCCCTCATGTCAATTCTGTCAGGAGAAAAATGTCCAAGCCTTTTTTCAGAATTGACAGAAAAACCCTCAAGTAAAGCCCACTCCCTAATGCATATTTTATAGATAATCCATTTTAATATCCAAACCTTAACCACAATTGGAATTACTGCTGGGCAATAATGTTGCTGCCCACAAATAGCATATACTGCCAAAGTGATAAATGAGAGATTGAAAAAAAAAGAGAAAGAGAGAAGCTTTAAGTACATCACTGACAGAACTAACCAGATAAGAAACAATTGGCTGGTCATTAAGAGAACAGCACTGCAAGCTGTCGATGCAGGGAACTAATTCATTCTAGTAGAGTGAGGCTCTACCCACCCACATGTGGAGAGAGGATCTGGATTACCTGCTTCCCTGGCGTGTCCCAGGAAAAGGGCAAAGAAAGATGCTTTCACTCTGCAATACCTGTTGAGTTATTTTTCCCTGAGGATACCAACTACAGGTCAAAGCAGCTGAGAGATAAAATCCCTCACTTCAGCGTCTGTATGCATAACCACACAGCTTCTACTACTTCTGTGGTTCTGAAACTAAGCATACTGTCAGAAATGGGTTGAATGAAAAAATAATAGTAATAAAAACCCACCTGAAGCAAATTAAAGTTGTTTGAATAACTTACTTTATTCTATTAAACTAAAAACCCCTACAGTCTGACAGAGAAACAACTGCTCTGCAGTATCCCAGGGAAGTTGGACTTTGCAACAGACACATTTGGGCATTTTACCACAAAGACACTGAAAGCTCCAACAGGGAGCAGTAACAGTAAAGGAGAAAGGAGAAAAATATCTTTATAAATATATGTTCCTGTGTTTCTGCAGCTAACTGAGGGTTTCACACAACGTGCTCACAGGCAGGACTCCTTTCTGCTGATCTCACCTCAAGCTTTATGTTCATCGCTTCCTGTTTAACATCCTGGACTGAGAGGCAGCTGGAACAAGTGAAACTTCATTTCAACACTGTCAATGAATACCGTGTACACAGAGGAACGGAAACCCCTTCCAAATGCTAAAAAAAAATTGCTTTGCTCTTTGCTTCTACCACTCTAATTGTGTTTTCCTATTCTGGAATTACGTTTGCACTGCTTACTGTAAAAATTAATGTTAAGATACCATTAATTCAAAAGGTCATTTCAAGGCTACATTAATCACAATTACTCAAAGATGCTTTTCTCTCTGCTGACATTAACGATACTCCTAGAGAGTTTGGCATGTTACAGATATGAAGCTGACTATGAAAGCAAACGCAAACCATCATTTTCCAAATACTTCTATGAAAAGCTCTATTTTAACGCACCAAAAACGCTTTCAGCTACTGAGCCAATACATTTAATCAAAATGTAGGTTTATTGCGTATCAAAGAGACTCTCTGCTTTCATAATATCATGATGAATATTGGGGAAAACACTTCTCTTTCTGATTTCCAAATCTGTCTATATTGATGTGTCACTGCAATATAATGCTGTGTTAAATACTGTGCCATGACTTTATTGCACAGTATCTACCCATGAACGTATAACTGTGTCACAAACAGTAAGAGACTTCTCCAAAACTGTTATAGCTACTGCAGTAAAGTCCATAAAATACCTTTTAACAGGTCACAATTTGCACATTCTGCATGCAAGAACAAGATAGGAAAAATTCACTAAAAAAATAAAAAGGGATTAAAAACCAACAGAAGGTTGGTTTATTAATAGAAAATCTGCCGTCGTTTTCACATTATTAATCATTCCTTAGGGCACAAAAATACATTTCACCACTGTTTATTTGCTACAGGGCATATAATGCTACTCCATTATTTCTTTTATTTATATAAATCTCATTTGTTTGGCAGTTATGTTCTTTTGGCATTTTCTGAAGAGTAGCCATAAAGCATTTCAAATGCAATGAACAAGACATGACAGAGTATTCACTCATTCCTAGAATGATAGTTTTGTTATCAATAATATATTTTAAGTGCTTTTCACTTAGAGCAACCTCTCCAAACTCCTCAGGTAGACAGGCAGGCAGACAATGGCCAGGAAGACTGTCCATCAGCATCCTGATATATGAGATGTTAAGGTACAATACACAGACTAGTTCTGGTGATTCCAGTTAATTAAATCAATTCTGTCAACTCAGAAAGCTAATAAATAAATAAATCAAGAGACAGAACAACATCTTCCAGCACCAGCACAGAATTCACAGAGCATTTGGAAAACTCTTTCAGGGATTCCAGCTACTCCTGACCTAGCTGGCAGCAAGGAAATCTAAAGAAGTTGTAAAGTAATAGATTAAATAGGACAAAAATGCATAGACACACTTAGTGTTCTAAAAGGATTTTGGCTTTTAATGCCTTAGTTTTAAAGTTACCTAGTAATACTTTGTTGTACATCACTAATCCATTTCATGTGTATCAATAGTACCTGGATAGCATCAAGGAAAGGCAACGGGGGTCTAAAGTTAATTTACATCCACATCATGCTCAACAGTTGCTTGAGCATCATGTGGAGTACTCTCTTGCAAGAGTAGCAACACTAGAATTTCCACAGTCAATCAGGGCAGAGTGTGTTTATTACCACACTTCTGCTTGCAGAACAGAACATCTGTTATTAACAATAATACGAATCATCAAGGAAGGTATCTGAAACACAAGAATGCATTAATGAAATTTGTTCCGTTTCAGAAAGAAGGAAAATGATCCCGTTGATCATGAAATGGGACTTTTAAAAGCCACAGCACGCTTGGGTACACGAAGATGTAAAAAGCAGTAACAGCAGCTTCACAAGGAGTTTAGTTCACTTTTGTGGGGCTGTGGAGGTTGCAAGTCACGCAAGCAACGCAGGGACATGCAGAAGCATCAAGAGGTCAAACCTTGGAGGAAGGGCCACTGGTTTTGTTTATGGAATGTTTAACATCAATGGAGGAAAAATAAGAAACATGCAGTTTTACCTGATAAATATCAGATAGGCTGCTGCTCCCAGAATCACTGGCAATGCTACATCCCGACTGGCTTGAAGGGACATGCGTCACCTGAGGATGAGGATTGTCGGTAAGATGCATCTTGGTAAGATCAGCTGGAAGCTGTAAATAACATGGATTTGGGGAAAGAAAGGAAAACAAGATGTGTAAGTTTGATTTGAAAACAACATTATTCATAAATCTTTTGTTACACACTTGAATATCCATCTATAACTTGTCATACCTTTTGAGAAAAAGATAATTTAGACAAAGCTTGCCTAATCATAGAGTGGTTTGTGTTGGAAGGGACCTTAAAGCTCATCCAGCTCCAACCCCCTGCCACGGGCAGGGACACCTTCCACTAGAGCAGGTTGCTCCAAGCCTCTGTGTCCAACCTGGCCTTGAACACTGCCAGGGATGGGGCAGCCACAGCTTCTCTGGGCACCCTGTGCCAGCGCCTCAGCACCCTCACAGGGAAGAACTTCTGCCTAAGAGCTCATCTCAATCTCCCCTCTGGCAGGTTAAAGCCACCCCCCTTGTCCTAAACGAAAGACACAGAATGTTTTCACTATCCTAATATTTACTTTATTCTAGTTTTGTGTATATTTTACTTACAAAAAGATATCCACCCTGTAAATTACCATCTAAGGTCTCATGTAGTTGGAAAAAGAAAGTCTGAAAAGCAAGAGATTGCGAAACTCTCACGAACTCCCATTAAAAATGACACATCCAAGCAGCAGGTATGGAATAGTGAACTTGATCCAAGCACAAAGGAAATGCAGCACTTTGAAACCTATGTTTAGCCACCCAAAAAAAAAAAAGTTTTATAGACTGAAAAATCTATTTTCGGGATTTGAGAACAGCAGAAAGGTCAAAACACTCAGCTGACAAAATTCAATCCAGTGGCCAAAAAATACATTCACTATCTGTCAGCACATGAAGTACAAGGTGACGTACACCAAGAGGTGACGTAAACCAAGAGGTGACCTCTCCAACAGATCTGTAAAAGTGAAGAAGGAAAGCTGGGATTTAATTCTGCTCTGAAGCACAAGCTGGCTACTTTTATATCCATCTGGATATGTCCATGCATATTTGTGCCACGTATGGAAAAGCACCACCTGTATTTAATGGTCACGAGGCAGCAAGTGTTATATTATCTCCCTTAAAGCCTGCAGAGATTTAGATTTACTTAAGGCACTGGTATTTTGCTGGTGACGCCTCTGTGCTGATGGAGGTGGTTCCTCCAGCTCATCCCTGTTGCGGTGTCTGGTGGCCCCGTGCCGCAGGGTGACACTGCTCCTCTGCTCCCAGGGGTTCACACGTCAGCCAGCTCCTCTGCAAACACACTGCAACGCTATCGGCCACGTGGCAGGATAGCGGCATGTACGAGCAAGGTCAGTGCGTCATTTGCCAAGAGGATGACATCCAGCACAGCCCAGTAGCTGCTAGCAAGTTGCTAGGCAGGGCTGCTGGCAGCCCCTGATACAATGGAGGTCACTGCAACTGAAAAATCCCAGAGCTTTAGTAAATTACGGAACAAATCAACTCATGCGGATTCATCACCCCCGGCTTAACAACAGCACGGATTTGCTGCAATCTCCCCAGCCTGTCCCGATCTTCACCATCTCCTTACTCCGACAACCGGCTCCAAGTTCAGCTTCAATCAGATTTCTTTCCATCCCTGAGCCAGTCCCATGCTGACTGTGATAACGCAGACACAAGGAAATTAAATTTAGGCTCCCCGCTATCCAGATCCTCAAACCTTCAGAACAGCTCCAAGAAAAGAATGAGCAGGACCAAGAGCAGAACCAATCCTGCGGGATTTCCCAGGAGAATAAGGGCAGGTGCCTCTCTCTACCAAAAATCGGCACTACCAAAGCCTGTTCTGGCTCAAAGATTCTTCTGTTCTGAAAGAAGTATTTCTAATCAACTCATTAATCACTTATAATTGATCTTCATTCTCCCTGCCAGCACTCCCCTTCATTTCTGTCACCTATACAGCACACGGGCATGTACAATGCTCCCGCTAGAGTCTGCAATATATTCTTGTAAAAGACATTTAACGCAGGTTAGATGCAAGGAAACACCACAATCTCTCTTGAAATTTGAGAGAGAGATAAGGTTTATTTGAGACAAGTGACCTTTAAAGTGCTGCTTGCCACTCTACTCCATCTCCCAAAATAAATCACAGCTTCTGTCTTTTGTATGTCGTTTTTATTACCTAAACTGATTGTTCTTTCTTTCAGAGCTCACTAAGCAGCAATACATGGGTAGGGTGTTTCTGTAACATGACAGTGGATGCAAGAAGGATGTGTCGAATGTGGTAGTGAAGTTGCTGAAAGTGGCCGAAAATTGGCTTAATACTGGTGAATAATATTCACTTACTATTCAACTATGATTTCGTTTGTGGGAGAAACTTAGAACCTGGTGTTACAATTGCATCCACATCTTGAAAAATTACATGGTGAGAAACAAGTTCAAAATCACAATGTTCACCTGTGTCCACCTTAGAGGCTTTCAGACACTGACTTATGTACCCACCTTATCTTCTAGTTAGTTGTGTGCCCCAGCAGCCACAGATAGGGAAACCCCAAACAGCCACGAAATTCTGATAAACACTTGACACAGAAATAGACTATTTATTTGCCACTTTAAACCGTAACTTCTACACATCATTTCTGAACTGCATCTCACTTGATCTCACCTGAAACTATTCAATTTTCAAGCCACCCCACTTGAGATGTCTGATAACCAAAGATGCAGGCAGGACAACAAGAATTGCCATGCTACTGGGATGCAAGTGTGAACAGAGATTTCCCAGCTAACCCTGATTTTCTAAATGAATACTTAATTTAGCCTCGCAGTAGTATTTCTATCTATACCTATGGCAACACATGCTGTACAAGAAGTGATTTGCCAACTTCCTCCAAGTCTTATTCTGTAATTTTGAAATTAATTGGAGTATAAATTCCAATACATGGTGTATTTCACAGACTAACAGACCATTTCTACAGGCTCAAGTAGAGTGCGTCTGCAGTGATATTTACTTCCTACGTAAACCCCATTTACTCTCAGCAGTGAAGTCACACAGAGTACTTGGGAATTCAATTAAAAGCTAATTTTGGCATAACAGATTTTTAAGATTGTAATGCCCTGTACAACAGAGCAAATTATGTGATCTTTGATGAGATGACCAACTCTTGAATCAACTCTTTTTTGAGAAGCACACTAAAAGTGATTGTTAGCTTGAGGACAACTTCCCTTTATGTGCTCCCCAGGAAGGTTTTGCTACAAATTAAGGCTATAGAAAAATCACTGTAGAGTTTACATAGAAATGCAACCACAGAAGTCATAAGTGAATTAATGCCATGGAGGGTGAGTCCTGAGAGCTTTGTCTTTCTATTCCCCATTCCTTCCAGGCAAAGGAATGAGAAGAACCTCCTTCAGCACAAGGAACATGCTCTTCATGCTTTACTTCCTACATGACTTACTTTTGGATTTACCAGTATCCGTCCCCTATGGAAAAGCCACATATGTGCCTTTTTGCCACAAGTTCTGAAAATAAGTATCAGTGTTTCCTGGTACAGTTTGGATAAATGAAAACCACATGCTGAAAAGGCACAGAAACATGAATCTGCAAAATAATCTTGACAGATGGACACAAGACCTATGAATTATCTTTTTCCACATGTAAAAGAAGCTTCACCATTGTGATTTAAGCTGCAGTAAATGGCATGTTTAATACACATATTCAGAAACATCCTAAAATGAGGGCAGCAGCCAAAGGACTCATCATCTGAAACCAAATTACTACAGGAAGCACAGTCCACATAGTTCTCCTGGTGCACAGTGTCCATTACAAATCCAAATTAATGGAAGGAAAATAGGCAATAAGGAAGCAAAAGTTTCACCTCATTCTTTATTTGATACTCCTTGACAGCAAAGTTTTCCATCAGTTTTCCCAGGCTCCTGTATGGATGTTCACAACCGATCGATCTAGTCTGGACACAGTAAAAGCATCAGCCTCCGAGGGAACAGTCTGTCCTTTTATAGGCCGTGTAAGCAAATTTTCTGTCCTTGGTTTTACAGATTGTCAGTAACCTTATACCTTAGTTGCTTTTCTGAAGCTCCCTGAAATGTTGCCAGTGAGAGCAATATTCAGAAACACCACTGGGTTTCTTTCCATGAAGCGCAGTGTCGCTGCACTCATGTCTGCTGCGTCACCATAAAACCCACCACGCACAGCTACACCAACCAACCTTCTCACCCCTAAAGCCAGCTCTCAGCTCCAAGCCCAACTATTCCACTTTTAAAGCACATGTATTTATTATTTTGTTTATTGCTTGAGGTTTTCCATTAAGAGGTTTTCACTGTTTTAAGCTGGAACCCATTAACGCACCCTTGGGGCGTGAACTGTGATGACCCTTGGGAACCTCTGAGCTTTAGGAAATGCTCCCGGCTCAGTCGTCCTTGCACCCAAGTGGTTTAAGGGCAGCAATTTTCCTCTCTCAGACAATACAGAAAGTCTAGACTGTTACAAAGAGCCAATTAAAAAAAAAACGGCCTTCAGTTTTAAACTCACTTAAATTATATTGCCCAACTAAAAAGACCGCTTATCAAAGAGCTGAAAGGGACCACAGTCCACTGAACCCTCCACCAGCTCCCACCTCTCCTTGTCAGTGACTACATCCTTCCAATCCCTTGACATTCACGTGTCATTTTCTCTTTGATGCCCTTGAATCCATGATCCCTCACCCAGACATAGGAAGCTGAATTATACCGAGGGTTCAGAGATGATGAGCGTTTTTCTGCTTAAGTCCAAGGCTCCTAACCCCTACCACAGCAGAGGAAGCTTTGTCTGAGGAGCTGGAGGGTGGGATGGGTTTCCTACATGGCTCTTTCATGGACACCTTACCTCAAGACATCAGCAAGCACCCAAATGCATCGCACCATAGCGGTCCTGGCCTTTTGGAGCCCATCCCAGGCAGCACATCCAACCTGGACAGGACACTGCTGGCTCTGCTTCCACGCACTTTTCCTTCCACTGGCATTACAGCATCCAGCTGTTTGGATGGTCTCACTATGTGCTTGAGTCTCCATCATCAGCTTGTGCATTTTCATGAGATAACTAATTACTTTAACTAGTTCTTTCTTTCCTCAACCCACTGGAACCAGAGCAGTGATGCCCGCTCCCCCTGACACAGTCAGTCTCTCACCAAGCAAACCTTTCTGCATCCCACTTTTTGCTCTCATCCATCCCATTCATTCCATCTAAGAAAAAAAGATGAAAAGAAAAACCCCACCTCTCAGATGTTTTTCTTGGCATCAGTAAGGGAATTGTTTTAATCATCTCTCATACCCTGCTAGCAAAATAATGAGAAAGCACCAAAACCAACTGGAGTTCTCTGAAGTTATTTTGCTGAATTTTCACTAGCCTTTTTTCCCAAGGATTTATATAAATTCACTCTGGTTTACGTTCCCCTTTTACATTCTGCTCCAGTTTAAAATACACTTAGAGCTGTGTTAATGGGAGAGGAGAAAGTTGCTCCTCTGAGATACAGAAAGAGGCCACTTTGGTATCCACTGAGAGGGTAAGACGAGCCCAGCTGAATTAGCGATGCTGACATCAGTCCTCAGCTAACTTAATGCAAACAAACCCATTTCCTCCTTCAAGACCACAGATGTTCCACCAGTGGCACAAAAGATTTCTTCAGATTTTTAAAGAGCGGCAAAGATGTCTTTTTGTTTTTAAAGCCAACTGATGGATCAGCTGTTTTCCCAACAGGATCAGATAAAATCCTGTAGCCTTCAACAACATAATGCAAACAAAACTGGTGCCTCTCCAATTATACCAACTTCAGATCATTTTCCTTTCTAAAACATACAAAAGATGGGCTTGCTGACAATATTTATGTCAAAACTTGTTTCGATTCATTAGCTACAGCACATACTTACTCCAGTTATCAGTACTACAGACGTGAAGCTCAAAGAAATAATGACCAAGCTGATACCACTCACAACAGCCTCATAGTGCCCTGAAAATCCTTGGAGCCTTCTTAAAATAACCTCAGGCTTACAAAAAAGCCCAAAACCAACCAACCAAAACTGAACAAAAAAAACCATCTGAAAGAATTAAAACCCCCCAGAGGCTTTTCTATGCCTCTGGCAGCCAAGAGCTTCTTGGTCTTCACGGCTCCTACAGCGCGGAGAAAATAAAATCCTCTCAAGTATTACGTTTCCTTAGTTACAATAAGGTGACATGAGGACAAAATTTCCAACTAAATTCTGGTGTTGCCTTAAACCACGCCTGCAATGCAATTTTAATTTGGTTTTCATGTGCCTAAATTATAGATTACTGCTATGCCTTAACTCATGATAATGCTAAGAGTCTGACAGGGAAGTGTCTCAGCTCTGGAGAAGTAGGGACTTCAGCTGTGAAAATTCACCTGTAAGAAGAAACCCCAGTTTTGATGGGAGCTTGTAATACTGGGAATATCCAACATGGAAACCTCAGTTGCCTCTTTTTTTGTTTACAACCATCAACTAATAAAGATCAACAGTGGAAGGTGTCCCTGCCCATGGTGGAGCGTTGGAACTGGATGAACTTTAAGGTCTCTTCCAACCCAAACCAGTCCGGAATTCTATGACCTCAGGTCCATTCTTAGCATAACACTTTTAAAGTGTCAAGAATTGTGCTCTGTTATTATGAAAATGTAACAAGAATGTTCAAATAGGCTTATCTTCAGTGGCAGAGTTCAGATTTTACTGAAAACTAATACAGTGCAAGACTAGAAAGAGCCTTGTCTAAATAACTGCAGTAGAAAACAAACTGTGGCAGCAGCAAGCGCTGCTGTGACTTGTGAAACTCCAGCTCCTTACAGAAGCTGTTACAACTCCAGCACCACGCAGGCAGCAGCAGTGTGAGATGTGGGGAGCGCTCTCTCATCCTGAGACAGTTCTGCAGGGCACAGATATTCCAAACCTGCATCGTGTTTCATCTCAGCTGAATAATTTATAAACCCTTATATACACTGATTGGTAAAATGCAGCGGTGATGACGGTTCCTCTTCACACATCCTCAGGCTGCTACAACCTCACTTCACTGGAATGACACACAAGTGGCAATCATCGGCTCTGGGATACAGCTCACAGGGCTGCGAGGATGCATGGACACAAAGGCTGAGAGCAACATGTTCCCTCGCAGCTCCGAGCTGCGTAACGGGGCCCTCAGATCCCGTCCATGCAAAAAAGCCAAAGGAACACCAATCTTCCATCTGCGTTTTCTTTCTGTGTTCATAAAGAAATGCATTCGTGGAAGTGAGAGGAGCAAAACAGGGTGGTTCTGAACTGGGCTGTAGCTGTGAGCAGAAGTGTAACAAAGCACGTTTAAAACAAACAAAGTCTAGGAGGAACTCAAGGAACTCAAGATAGGTGTTTATTTGCATATCAAGAGCCAATTTCTGATAAAAACAATACCTCAGGAAAAGGCTTTTTCTGTTGAAAACTAGTATGACGTGTACTTGCATCTGACTTAACATATTATATACTGGAGTACAAGGAAATCCAACTTTTCCAGAGTAAATGGCCACGCAGCTCATATTAAGCCATTTTTATCTTAAACTATCAAGCAAAAAGTGCATTTAAAAAGTTTTATGGAAGTTGGTTTAGGAAAGAGTTTAACTTTTAACTAAGTGTAAGGAAAAATCATCATTCATCAGTCTAAGCACTCACTCTCCAGATGCTCAGGGACCAGGGCACCGAGTAACAAGAGGCTGTGCTCCTAAAAACCAGTATAATGGAGAAACAATGCAATCCTGTGCAGGGCACGGAGGGGGAAAGATCAGAAAATATGGAATAGGAGAGATCACAAATACTCTTGAGGAGTTGGCTGAAACTCCAAAAACTCTGTAGAGGGTTAAACCACGCAACTGAAGTCCATAGGTGGGAAGAGAACCACCAGGAACCACAAGAAAAGAGCTCACGGGGTAATCGCCCACTGCCCATGCCTGCACATGGACTTGCACACTTGGGCGAGGAGACCCCGCAGGTCCTGCTCTGGGTGACGATGAGGTGGTGGGCTGGAAGCCACAGGTATGGACAGAGAAAGATGGGAGAGGCAAGGCCAAGAGGAAGACAAAGACGCCGTCAAAACTGACTGAGAAAAGAAAGCGAAGGATCAGTTAATTCTATTTGTACTGAAAACATTTAAAATTCATCCTACCAGGGCTACTTGCCACGTAAGTGCATTAGCAAAGACAAGGATGACACAGAATCAAATCAAGGACACGCTATCCAAGCTCTGTTTTATTTCTGAGGAGCTGAAAATAATCTTTAACTGCATGAAGGTTTCAACTCAAGATCTTGGAGATCAAATCGATGCCCTCTGGAATCAGATGATGTTACACTGATTTTACTTACGGATAACTAAAACCTGCATCACAGGCCTCTTAGAGGGCAGCAGGAATAGGAATGGGACTGAAAAATGACTCCAAGTCTTCTGCTCTAACCCAAACAAACTTTCACAGAGCAAATGCATCTTGTTATTATGCTTCACATTATTAGATTTTCTCTAAAGAACAGAAAGAGAAGAACGCCACCAAAGCCTAGAGGAAATAAATTACTGTCTACTGTCATAAGACAAGTTTAACATGCACCTGGGATCTTGAATGAAACTGTTTTCCTTCAGGAAAAAAACATTTTAGAAGCTTAGATGTTAATTCAAAAACCCTTATTTTCTATAAAAAGCACATTATCTCAAAAAGCATCCCTTTTTAAATATTCTCTGTAGATCCATTATCCAATCACTCCCTATTTTCCCCATCAGGCCCTCTTGCTACACAAACAGGGTAGCTGTGCATGCAGTCTAGGCTTGGAAAATTGTTAGGCTATGCATAATATTTCTATTACAGAAGAACCATATACATCTGAATCGTTAAGTTTAAAGCTCTCTTTCCAATGACTTCATAACGCATCTACAGTTAAGAATCTAATACCACAAAGTGCATTACAGACAATTTAACAGACACTGAGAAAGTTATGATCAGAATTCCAAAGATGATCAGCATGTTGCTGAGATACATTTGAATTATTTACATTTTCTGCTTTAAAATACTGCACTGGTATCAGAAGAATTTAGTTTAATGTAAACTGAATGCCTCTTGTCCTCGTCAATACAACCAGTCTGTGGAAGCAGACCTCCACCAGACCGATGCAAAGCCTTCATGTTACTCCAGAGTCACAGTGGTTTGACAGCTGAGACTGCTTTGATTGCTGTTTGCCACACTCCTTGCTACTTCTCATACTCATCATGTTTGCTTAAGGCTGCCTACATCTATTCATCTCATCTTCCATAGTCAAACATTCCAGAAGGCATACAGTCTCTGGGGCAGAGACCATTATGATGTGCCATTCTGCCCCTGTACTGGTACCTCCAGACAAAACTGAGAGAGGAACAACCATCCTTTTCCTGCAAAGGAGATGGTGTGACCTCTCCTGGACACGTTTCCAAGTATCAGCATAGTTTTGAGCAACACTGTTGACCTCTACAAGAACTTGTCTGGACGGGCTGAAAGGCTCATACACAACGCTCACAGCCCTCTCAGCTTATCCTCCTTTTAGTAGCTCTTTAGGCAGGAAAATAGATTGCACTGATTACAGCAATCTACTCTGTCCCTTTTGCTTTTGGAAGCCAAAAGCAACAGAGTCTCTGGGAGATGAGGGGTGTGTGCAATGCAAACCAGTGCAGACACCCCTTCTACTCAGGGAGCATCTTCCGGGGCAGCGACAGAGCTCCTAAAGCTGCTTCTCCTGCATGTCATTCCACAGCCACGAAAATCAGCCTCCTCAGGTCAAGGTTAACCTTCAGCAGTACTCTCCCTTTGGATACCTTGACCAAAGCTTACCTGTCTGATCAGTCATATGAGACATGACTTCATTTTGCTCTGATTGAATCGATGTATCATTACACCGTCATGCTCAGAACAGCTCTAATTACAACTGAGTCAAGAGCCCATTTTCAGACCATTGTCCCATACCAGTTTAAAGGCAACTAATTAAAAAAGTTCTGGGACAGGTATCTACAGAAATGTAAGAAATTGTTAATTTAAGCGCTGAGAAAGCAAATGAAAAAGCAGATGTTCACTGCTCTGTGGCAAGAAATGGTTCTAGCTTCAAAACAGTACCATAAATACTTGACATTTTCAAGTTAGAAGTTATGAAGTTGCACATGTAAAAATCTGACATCAGTTACTTTGCTATGATATGTATTATAAAACACCCGTCAGAAATGGATCTGTGGTACAAAGCTCAGATACAACCAAAATGGAACAAACTCAGGCATAATTCAGCTCATCAATGTGTTTAATCCTTTGCATAATTCTCTTCAGAGTTGCAGAACACAATGAAAAGATCAGTTTAAGAGTTTGTGGGGGTTTGCAGGAGCTTTGGGGGCTTTGTGCAAAAGGGTACAGGTGCTTTTTCTTTAGGGGTTTTAAAGATAATGAACTTTTTAGCTGTGGATTAGAATGGAAACCCAGTTACATCAGTTTTCATCAGCCATTAAAAAAAGGAAAGAAAAAGCAAATCTCCCTGTCCCCAATATTTTATACCATTTCATCTATGAATAGTATATGAGTGAATAAATGGCTTGACTGGCATGGCAGCAATCCAGTGGGTACCATCCCCAGAGCTGACAAAGGGGGGCAAAAAGCTTTACCATTTTTTTACATTCTTACTTTACTAAACCCCCATTTGAGCGCAGGGTTTCTGTTTTGTGATTTCTCACTTGGGCCCAAACTCTATGGAAGGAGCAAGCTCAGCTGAAGCACCAACGTGACTAAGCATTCCCATTTTTTAAGCACTATGACACCTTCAGACCTCCTTAATAAGGGTGGTACGGTTAAGCCGAGCTTAAGTAAACTCATCCTTTCATATGTAATGTCTACAGAGCAGGAAGGGAAGACAGCGGAAGAGTCTATGTGCATACTTGAGACATGATGACGATACAAACAGGCCAACCTCTGCCATGGAACTCCAAGGCGAGGAGTTGCAATTACCCGATGAGCAGACAGATCCCATCTACCCCTGAAGGCAGTTGAGTACCAGCAGCTCCTTTAGCAGATGATGGGGTGGACTCAGCACACATGAAACAGCCAAAATTCACCAACACGTAAGACCGCATATTCACAGTTGACTTTGGAAACTGCACATGGAAACCCTGAAGCCCAGCACTTTAACCCTCACACACTGTGAGCTTCCCCTTACATCTGATCAGACATAAAAACCAAAGAGGGAGAACCATCCTGCACAGGGACTCTGCAAACCCAGCTCCGTCCCTCCCTTGTGCCTCTCCACACCATGTCACTCAGACTCTAAACTTTTTGGGACCGAAGTCAAGAGCAAATTTCTTGCTTCAAAGTCAATGCCGCATCTCATGATGTCAAGAGCACGGGGATTTTGCCCACTGCCTTCAGACCCTGCTGGCTTCACATGCAAGAAAGTTGCACAATCTGTATGCTTGCCTTTATAAGCTGCAATATAAATACAAAATAGTAATAAATAATAAAGAACACACGCCTGGTCTCCAGTTTGAAAGGCAATTCTCATGTCTAAGGTGACTGCTTCTTAGCAGTAGCATTAATAAAATACTAGCAAACTCAGCTGATTTACTGACTGAGCATACCAAATAGTGAGAGTCTAACAAACAGTATATTTTCTAATTTCTTTAAAGGCTTTTATCTGAATAGGTGACTTTACCCGAATGTTCTAGATTTCATTACCTCCTTTAAGAGGAACACCCTTCCCTCCCCAGTCTCACAAAAATACTGCATCTTCAGACACACACAATTATTTGTGTCCTTTAAAGCTAATTGCAATTACATAGTTCAGCTAAATAATTAACCAATTCCACAATGCTGCACAAAGGGAACAAGCAGGACAGCTTCACACAGCTTGGGAATTAGAACATCAGTGGGTTTGCATACCAATATTTTCAAGTTAGCAAAAATCAAGCAGTCATAAAAATGCCACACTTCAATAACACTTGCTTCATATTTCTAGGCTAAAAAGCAAGCTTTACACGTTTCATAAGGAAACAGCATTTTTTCTTCATGGTTCCTGTTCATTTGTAAGCTATTGGTATATAAAACAAATCCCAAGATTTCAAGGTCCCCCCTTCATGTTTGGAAAGGATTCCACAAGAAGAGCCCATGCAGAGTCCGGCATCTCAAACCCCCGCGTGCCGCTCAGAGGAGAAGGGAACATTCAAACAGCACCACGGTTGTCAATACACGGCAGAGAAATGCAGCACAGACAAAATCTTACTTACTTTGGAGGCCCACGGTTGCAGGCAGTTGGCATAACATCGAACGAGAAAAGCCATTGCTTAGGCTGGGGGGGGAAAAGTTTCCTTTCTCAAATAAAAGCCGCGGAAGAAAAATATTGAGCAAAATCCCTTGTGGATTCTCTGTAAAAATCATAAACCAAAGCAGCAAACATGCATGTATGCAACTTCTCAGGCTTGAATTTCACACTGAATTCGATTACAGCTTCCACTATAGCTGAGGAGTTTTCAGTATTGCAGTGAGTTAGCAGCAGCAGCAATCCCTATAAAAATGTTCCAGTTATAACAAGCACATAAATTCAAATCAAAATGTTTCCTGGCTTTTCAAATACAAATATCCATACGTTCCCCCAGGCAAGAGGCATGCACCCAGAAAGTGCTGCTAAAATTGAATTAATGCTGAAATGGATTAGAACTGCAGGTTAAAGCAATAATGCATTAAAAGGCGAGATATGAATTCTTCAAATTCCTTTTTTCTCTTCACTCAAATGCATTGACAAGTGGCTTATCTTCGGGTCCACTTTTCGGAAACTTCACATTCATATTGTAGATGAAATTCTGCACGGGTTCTTCAGCATCTCAGGCGATCCAGGAATCTCACACCCTGGATATTAAAGTTTCTTCTTTATACTCTTGTCCATCATAAGTGCAAAAATTGAATTAGTGTCCAGATTGTAGCTCCAAAATTTATGCTCTAACAGGTTTGCACTGTGGAATGTATTAAAGCCTCTGCAATACAAACCCTTTTCTCTTTTGCCCCCCCCCCTTCCTCCTCTTTTTTTAATGCAGTTTACAACTCTGCAGTGTTGCTCAGTATTCTAATGCATCAGTCGGACCCCACGGTTAATCCACGCCTAGCTTTTCCAATTAAAACATCTCTCTAACGCACAACAAAACAGTACATCCATGGCTACAGCAAGCCTGACTGCTGGAGTCCTAATTCCTACTATCTTTGCTTGCTTCTCAGCAGCTCCCTCAGGAGAAGCTCCCATCGATTGGATGCTCCGCAGCAAGATGAAATATCTAATAAGAAGGAAAGAGAGTGGGAGGGGAACGGAGCTAAAAGGATGACATCACCTGTATAGAAAGCCTTTAGAAACTGCATTAGATCAATTGGCTACTGAAGCTGCAGATGCAGCCAACAGAGCATCTTTATTGACCTGATATAAACACACAGATCGGTACAGCAACTGCTCAGCAAACCCCCCTGCATCGCATTTTATATCCTTTTATGATCTATTCATGCATACGTTGGAACTCTCAATACGTTTCTTTCTCCAAATCATTTTTTAAATGAACCACATGCATCTATTAACACTTTCCACAGTATTTATAGGGATTATTCCTCATCTTTGCCCCCAGATTTAGAAATAAGTACAATAAATACCTGCAGCCGTTCGCATGCATGCACATACAGATACACCCATCATCAGCTCACAACAAAACAATTCCTGCTTTCATGTATGTATGTCACACCACAGGCTCAACGTTTTTATCTCATCCTATACACTCATGAGGAGATTTCTGTCTAGAATGAGAAGTAAATTTCTTACTGAAAGGTGATGTTTATAATTCTCATCATTTTAAGGGTTTTGAAGCCAAGTTAAAAGTTTTGGTGGGTGGGTTGGGGCTTTTTTCCCCCCCTATCAAAAACAATTCTGCTTCTAACCAAAACTGCCTTAATTCTGCTGTAGTCAGTTTAGTTTTATTATTCCTCTTTGCTGCTAAAAGCTGCAATATTTGCAAGCAGCTCCGTGTCTTGGAAGGCAGCCCAGCCTGCTGGAGAGCTGCTCCGAGGAAGCACCTACAAGATCCCACACCTTTGAGCTGGGACTGCCGCTGTGCTTTCAATTCCTAGAAGGCAAATGACTTCTGCTACCGTGCAAGGAGGGAGGAAAGCATAGAAGAGGGAGGGGACAGGGGGTGCTGGCTCTGTGAAAGCCATTATTTAGGACTCTGGATCATTTATACTTCATCTACAAGAAGGGGCACTCACTGCTTCTCTTTTCCTCTCTTTGGAAAGAATGTTCATTGCCATGTATCTCATTATTCCCAGTTTGCATCAGACTCGAGGGTGATTCTCCAAAACAAAACTATGACCTGATGGCCATAACCTCCTGTACAGAAGAGGAGCTTCCAAGAGTGACCTGGGGGCAGTGGGAGCTAAAAATCCCCTTTTCTTTTCCCAATTATTGTGCCAAGGGGCACGTGGATGAAGATTCTCACATTTTGGAAGCCAAGTTATATCAAGAGGACCCCCCCACCCCATCTCAAACCAACAGCTCCTTTCAGCAGTCAACCAGAAGTTGAATTCTTCCCAGCAGATAACCCAAGTGATGCTGGGAGTTGCACCTTAACTAAGAAAACAGCCTTCCCCTTGCACCTCCTAAAACTGTCTTAAAGGAAACAAATAATTGGTATTAATGTCTGAATTTACTTAACCTCTATCAGACAATGAAAACAATAATAGATGCAACTGGGCTAGTAAATATTACTGGGTTTATTTTGCATTTAAACATAAAGGAACATCTGAACTTCATTCCTGCACTTGCAAAATGTACAAACACAAAGTCTACTTGGTTTTTAAAAGCCAGAAGAATTTTAGTAATTACTTCATATTTCCAAAATGCACAACAGCAGCTATACAAATAGCTGTTTCTTCTCCTGTTCCTCCAATACTGAACAATAGGCTAGACACGTCAGCTTCACCTTGCAGTGACTGTACTGCATCTCTTCTCATAATTCACAAAACTGCATTCAGAAGCATCTTAAACATCAAACTGATCAACCTTCAGCAGCAATGAACATTCAAGTACTTTCAGGCAGTGTTACCTGTGTTACAGTCATCACAATTGACAGCAACGAGAAAAGAAATCCCACCCAGCTAAAGGAAACCTCTCCCTGCCTGCCTGCTCGCCGATAGCACACGAACTCCATCCCTGGCTAACCGGGCAGACATCCATCTCCCACCCGCGATGTAAACCCGCCGCAGCGGGCACGGGCTCCATCCCACTGGGGATCCTGGCAGGGACGCCGGGATTTCACAGCTACGGTAAACACGGGCTCAATAATGGGAACAAAATTCCATTTCCTTCCAGTTTTGCCTTTAAGTGGAGATGACATCATCGCTCCGGCCGTCCCGCCAATGAGCGGCAACGGCAGCACCGCGGGTCCCGGGGGGCTGCGGCCGCCTCTGCCCCAGCCCCGAGCACAGGGAAAACCTGACCCGGCTTCTGGGGCATCCCCCCCACTCATTCCCATTCCCTTTAGGGTTTGGGTTTTTAACACACGCGTGTCTGCAGCCCAGGCTCCCTGCAGCACACGCTGTAAGTTGTTATAGATCAGCTGGTTTTATAAATCTCAAAACTGGAGTGACTCGGAGATGGAAAGAGAAAATAATCCAATACAAAGGCTGCTCCATAGCAATCAAAATACTTGGGAAGATCTGCAGCATCGGGCAGAATCACAGACAGTAAATCACCAGTCTTGCTTTAAGCCACATTCTGAGTTTTCAGAGCATCTTAAGGAAAAAACCCTTCAGTCTACGATCTTGAATTAAAGGTGGTCTTTGTTTCTTCACACTGATTTCTTTCCGTGCTTGAAATATCATTCCATACATTTCTACACATCATTCCCTTTATCCTCCCCTAACGCTATGTGAATCCTGCCGACTGTTGAATAAATCTGCATGTTCTAATTGCCTAACAAGAGTAAGTCACTGAAAAATGGGATGTTTTTAAAAGGGTAGAAAGGCCTTTCATAATTTAAACGCACGTTCAGCAGGATCAGAGTCTCATTTAAGGACACCACAAAGTGAACTTCTGCAAAAGCAGAGCCCTCGCAGCTGACAGCGAAGGACCTGTCAAGCAGCACGACTTCTCCTAATCCATCAGGGAAAGAAAAGCCAATTGTGCCGCGCCGGCGGGAGGACAGCGCCGAGCTCAAAGCCATCGCGGCTGAAAAGACAGAAGCCACCGGCGAGCCAAGGGGCCTGGGTTAGGGATGTCTGTCCTCCTGTCCCCAGTGACCGCTGGCACGCTCCCCTGCTGCTGCTGCAGCACCAAGCTATGAGCAGGTACCTTCGTTTCTTCATACCCCCCATTTAGAGCGCAGCAGCTAAGGTAGCATCCTGCCTCCGAGCCCACAATGGGGGCTGGGGAAGGAGCCCAGCTGCTTGGAAAGCAATCTGTCACTGCACGCACGCGGTCAAAGATGTTCCAGGCTAAAATAATTCAACCTAATACAGTTTTGCGAGTGGGAACTGCCAGCGTAATGCAGAAATATTTCAGCATTAAGGGCACCTGCATCGAGAGGTTATTTCAATGTATGGGAGTGCTTTAAGTGTTTTGGGAAAGGCGGGTGGATGCAGGCAGAGCCAGCTGCAGCGTGAGCTGGATGCAGCCCCGGCTATGCTGGCACAGCTCATTCCGTGTCACTGGCACGCTCCTCTGGCTGCTCCCCGCCATTTGACTTCAGCACCATAATGAATCACTGTTCTTTTGCTGCGGGGTTTGCCCCTCGTTAAGGCTTCTCAGGAATCCCTGTTTAAAGGGAAAAAGAAAAACAAAAGGAAAGAATTCCAACTCTCCACCCTGTTCCTGACCCTTTTGGGAAGCGGAGGCAGGGAAAGTGGTGCCTGTTCCCCTTCAGGGTGACATTTCATGGTGTGACCGCATCCTCACAAACATCGCTTTCCATGGTAGCACTTACTAACAGGCTGGAGAAAAATCCTACCCAAAGATCTGTAGGACTCACAAGTAGTAGGAAAACATGCTACATCCTAAGGGAGGGAGCGAGGGAGAGCGGGAGGGAGCGGGAGAGGGAGGGCAGAGACTGTCATCATCCCCGAAGTGATGTAAGCTTCTAAATATAGCACCAGCAATACAGAAGGAACAATAAAAAAGGCACCATGGATTCAATTTCTCCACCGCTTTCGCACTACCCCAGCCCTCTTTTCTCAGCCGCTGTGTTAAGCAGGGAAAGGTCACCTCCTATTTGCAGCGCTCCAGATTTATGTGGTTTATAATACTTCTTTAAATATGTTTATAAATTGCAGCTCTCTCCTGCAGATCTCCGGCTGCTGGTGCACACACGCTCTGCAGAGCCGGGCAGCAGCATGATCAGCATGGCAAACAGGGACCACGCCAGCATGGGGGGGAAGGGGGAAGCCCTCTCTGCCATGGACTCAAACAAGAAGTTCATTTCTATGGTTTAAAGCAAGATGAATCATATCACGCTCCTCCCTTCCTTCCTGACATCTCGTTTTGGCGAGGGGTGGGGATGTTTAGAAAGGTACACAACCCGAAATCCTTGGTGATGCACAGGAGGGGATACCAAACCCAGAAGGATCGGTTTGCGGCACAGGACCCACCCAGAGATACTGAAAGGATGAAATCTCTAATATCCCACAGCACAATCTCCCAAACACACTCAGAATTCTGCTCACTAAATGTTACCTCAATCTAGCCTCAAAAACTGAAGTCCCAACCCAAACCCAATGCAGATATGGCCTTAATTTCATCAGCCGTCACCTACCTGGGAAGCCAGTTGGAGTTTCTCATCGGGAAATTGCAAAGCCCACCAACGTACCTGTTCATTTGCCCCAAAATTCAATATGAAAGCCAAAACAAAATACCATTTCTTCCCTCATGTACAAAACCTGCATCTTGAGTTAGAATGAGCAGATTAAGACTATTTAATGTGGCAGACTATTAAAGTACAAGGTGTTCCACCCCATGGCAGCAGGGTTGGAACTAGATGAGCTTTAAGGTCCCTCCCAACACAAACCATTCTGTGATTCTATTTAGAACATAAGGTACCAGCACACCTCTCAAGAAAAAGGCCTCTAATTAAATGGCCTTGAGAATAACATTAACTCCACAGATGAGGTTAAAAATCATTCAAATGCCACCTCCAATATTCCTTCTGTCATTTTCCTCAAGGACTAACACCAAACTGGAAGCCTGAAAGCAGGAAGGGGAGAGGGATCTGACTCCTACCAAATTTCTCTCTAAGCAAGGGTGGTTTTGACCAGTGAACTCTCGTTTATCAGTGGTCAGGGCATGCAGCTTAAAGAGCCTATGTGACATGAGCATCATCTCAGGCATGACATCTCATGAACGTTTTTCTTCAGGAACAAAGGCATGCCTGAAGGGACCACTCTGCTTTTCTACGTGTGGAGTCTACATCAACAGACTTGCCTGGGCTCAGGCATAACTCCATGCACCAGCATCTCAGCTATGCCTGGACCCAGGCAGGGACCAGCCAGGCATGGGATAGCCTGAGCTTGGTAACAGCATGGACAGGGAAGCAAGCGGTGGGTAAGGCACTGGCAGAAGTGCTCCCGAGGGGTTTACCAGCAGGATGACCACAACACAACACAGAGATCCCCACATCTGCCGTGCTGGGGAAGCACCTAGAGCAGCTCCACATCGGATGAGGCACCACAGTGTAGTGATTCCCAAACTTCCTCATCTTCCGGAATGATCCAGCCCTTATCACCTTTAGATATCCCCAGCATCACTTGGGGTCCCTTCCACTGAGGGCAAAACAGCAGCACAAGCCCTGTTATTCTCACCCAACCTAAGAAACTGATCTTACCAGATGAAGCAATGGGCAGGCAGACGCCGTAGCTACACTCCAAGCTGACAAACAAGTGCTAACCAAACTCTAAAGGATACAAAATCATCAAGACAATACCAGCATTGTGGCTACATTACCTCAAACTAAAAGCTTAATCATATAAGAACAAAAAAACTTTAATACTCAGTGACAGAAAGCAACTCCGACTTGCAAGAGCAAAGTAAGTAGCAACAAGGAATTGAGCCTTAATCATGGTCCCATTTAGCCAGAGACTTCATTTAATCAACTATTTCAAGTATTTCATCTGTCAAATATATCCCCATTAAGAAAGTCTCTACATATCAAATGTAAAATTACAAATGCTGTTAAATGTCATTAGATAGCAATCGGTTCTATGCCAAAACCAGAGATATTCTTCTAGCTATTCTCTTGCACAGATAGTGGTTTTGATGCCAAGTTTTTCAAGGAAAACAGGGCATCCAAATGCTTGCTTTATGCACTGACATTTTCTGATGGTGACTTTAACCAAAAATTGCTCAGGATATTCTCAGTGCCTAACTTGGCCCAGAAGGCTTCCCAAGAACAGGAGTCGAAGTGGATGTCCATATTCTAAATTAGAAAACCACTAAGTCAAACACGAAGTTGAACACATCATCACCACAGTGCTTTAAAGAAGCCCTTCAGTGTTAGGAGACATTCAAGCTGACAACTCAGACTCCCAACTCTTCAGGATAAAATACAAAATGACCTTTCCACTTCTCTCTAAGGCATGATGAGCCCGAACCTAAGTGAAAGGTTGAGCTGGCTACAAATAAGAATACACCCAGGCTGCTACATTTCAGTACAGCATATTGAACAGAAACAGCCCAGATGGAAGACAGGAAAGAAAGAACAGATCCACACGTGCCACCACCTCCTTGCATGCAGGAACCAGCTCGCTGGCTGTTTTCTACAAGAAGCCACTCAGTTTGTCATTTCAAAAGCCTGAAATAATCATTTAAAAAGAAGGATCTGACAAAGAACTGCAACTCGGACACAAAAGGTTTTCGTATCCCCAAAAAGACTGATGTGCCTTTCCCAGGTGCAGAGCACTGCTCTTCATTACCAACCACCCAGGCGACGTGAGCCAGTCATGAGCAGTGGGCACAACCCTCACTCATCATTCTCAATCTAGTTTGCATAAAAGGCTGCTTATAAAGAATTAATGACTTTGGAACTGCCACCCAACCCCTCAGGCTCCATCAAAACACAGACTAACTCTGAACATGCCACATAAAATATTTTCTCAGGCCTTTTCCAAGGAACTGAGTTCATTTCTACCACACTACGCAGTGAAAGGAGGAAGAACCACCAGATAACTCATTGTGTGGAGAGCACATTATTAAAGCCTTTTTACATCTTATGCATGGTAATTTGCAGAATATCTAGATTTTTTTTTTTACAGGTTCTTCTGTCACAAGCTGCCATGGAGCAACGAAAGGCACAACAGCACATCCCTCCTGCAGCACTGCCAGTATCAGCTTAGGTCAAGGTCTCAGCAGCTCTCTGGTTTGATCCCAGTTAACAGAGCACAGAACATTCCCTGCAAAGGACAGACCGTGCTTAGGATCAGTTTCTAAGCAGTTCCAGGCTTCCTGGTGAAACTGCTCAGTTCATGATGTGTTTGGGCTGCAAGTAGGGAGTAAGTGTAAAAATATCTACACGTTTTTCTGGAATAATCACACAGACACGTGCCTGCAGAGTAGCGGAGGGTAACACAGATCTGCTGCAGGGAGGACACTGAGGTCATGGAGCTGATCACCACCCCAGCTTTCACCTGCACCTGGGGATGGAGCAGCTCTACAATTGAGTGCTCGAGACAGAGAAAGGCTTAAAAAAGGTCTTTGAAGCAAAAGAACAGAAGAGCAGAAAATGATGATGTAAGCACTGGTAGGAAGAAAAAAAAGAGAGAGAAAATTCCGGCAAAGCCACTGGCGAAACACGTATGAGCCCATGTGGCAAAAATGAGCTGCTGCTTCAGCTGTATGAAAGGTGAAAGATGAGTAAGTCAGCCCTGTGAGCAACCCCACAGTGTAGCTCTTAACAGCAACTCAGCACCTTGTCCCCGGACCTAAGCTGGCAGTCTGGCAGAGCAAGAACACGTCTGTCCATCCATCCATCCATCCATCCTGCAGGAGAACGATGCTGCATCCCAAGACAGTGCCCTTATCCGCAGGCAGGGAGAAGAGCTCTACAGTACTGCCAGCAGCCAGACTTGAATAAATACAGGTGCTCACTTAAAATAAACCCTCCCTGGTTTCAGTTTGATGTAGTTTCACTTGTGCATCACTCTTAAATGCTGTTAAACAGCTGCACATGTCACCTCCGAATTGAGGTGATTCCTGTAATTCACAGTTTATATATAATCTGCCTGTAGAGTCCCTAAAATCTTCAGGGAAACTCCTGAATGTAAGTTTTGAATGACTACAACCACTCTCATTATGGATAAATTGGGGTTTACAGGTTACATATGTTATGTCTAATAAATAATTTTATCTGAAAACCACAGATTTTAACCAAAGGGCAGCATTTTCAGCAAGTATTTTCACAATCTGTGCGCAGCCTGTCCAAGCCATCACTCTTGGCAGACACTCATTAATTGATTTAGGGAAGCACCAGTGGTCTATGGAAATTCCTGGGAAGGCTTTTAATGCCCAGCACACTTTGAGGATTGGGGTTTTGTTAAGGACCATCATAACCAGTGCCAGACTTTCAAGGAGTCCTTGACAGTCACACTGCTGACAAAATGAGCAGACAAAATCAATACATAAAGTATGAGTGAACCTGCATTTGGCAGTTCCCCCCTTGCTTCCAAGAACCAAGGGAAGCGCACGAGGGCACTGTCTGGGAAGATGCTAAGCATGGGTTCCCAAGCTGGACACCAGCAGCACCCTGCTGGAGGTTGTCCCCAGTTTCACTGGTGAAGCAGCGTTCAGCCAGGGAAGCAGACACCTCTGACATCATTTGTTAAGAGCTGCTCAACTGCTCCATCAGCCACAGACTCTTCTCCAACCCCAAAGCCCAGCCCGGCAGAAAGCCAGGGGCTCCAGACATGCACATTCATAGAATCCCAGACTGGTTTGTGTTGGAAGGGACCTTAAGGCTCATCCAGTTCCAGCCCCCTGCCACGGGCAGGGACACCTTCCACTAGAGCAGGTTGCTCCAAGCCCCTGGGTCCAACCTGGCCTTGAACACTGCCAGGGATGGGGCAGCCACAGACCTTAAGTTGTTTGCTCAGGAAGTGAACGTGCTGCAGACGCAGCTTCTTTTTGATCGCAGAAACAAGAAAAACACTTAAAATGGCAGGAGTTCAGTAAAGCTGCAACAAGAAACAGCACACATGGGCTTTTGCAGAGGTCCTGTCCTGTGAAGGAACTCTGCTCACACTGCTGCTCTCGAGCACATTAACCTGTGTGTGGGGACCCAACCTAGGCCATCCAAAATTTAAGATGGAGATTAAAACGAAGAAAATCCTCACGTTGTCAAAACAGCACCAGGAAGAAGGAACTTCCATTATCTCTCTGCATCGCACGACACCACCAGAAAGCTACAAGTGACATTGATTTCTGTACCCACAAGTACACAGCAGGACTCGTGGATTTCAGCAACACCCAAAGTTTCTTCTGATGCGTTAGTTAATAAAGCTATGATTCTCTCAAGCATTTTTTGAAAGTGTCAGAAAGAGGAAGCATGGACATAAACACATTGAAAAGCAACGAGCTGTGAAGAGCATCATCCTCCAGCTCAAGAACAACTGATTTTGGCCACAGCCTTGTGAAAATTAATCCCAATAAAGAGATGCCAGCGATGCTGCATCCTAGTTCAGCAAGAGGCAGCTGGAGGCATCCTGTAAGTTGGTCTTTGTTGGTTTAGATCAATAAAAGGTAACATTTCAGCGAATCTACCTGGTAGTTAAAAATAGATTATAAAGACACATAGTGTTTTATAGCATTTAAAAGGGAACGGATTAGTGATGATAAAGCACCTAATGGGTTTGATCCAGGGCACTGAAATGTGACTTAACTTCCTACAATTGTGAGCTACCCTACGCTAACTCCAGCCTCTGACAGGATTACATTAAGTAATGATCAAAGAACAAGAAACTTGCCACTCAAGCAGTCCTCAGTGACAGCCTTCTCTGAAGATAAATGCTGCTACAAGGCTCCAGGAAAATTTTGACATGATGTGAGCATTAAGATAGTGTCCGTAAAACATAATATTATAATAAATCTTTTAAACCTCATCATCCTCCTCTGAGGGTTTAAAAAGTAAATTTGCATCTCTGAGACAGGGGATTACTATAACAGTTTGGTACCAATTTCTTTATTCTGTTCTACAATGAGCTAACGATGGGAAAAATTCAAAATCTGTCACAACTCCGTAGAAATACACATTGCATCATACATGGTTTTTAGAAATACAACTATTCTTCATTTAAAAAATACCACAGAGAGAATTGTCCAAAATACAGGTAGGTAATAAATTAGAAATATCTTATTCAGAAAGATTTGAGTAGAAATTCATATCAAACTATTAAACCCCATTTGGTTTCAATCGCTGCAAGAAACCTAAGTGCAAAACTGCGTGTCTCAGGGTTTCTTTTTCAATTGTGAAGATAAATACTTGAACCATTCACTTCCCCATTACTTGATCCAAGATCAAAGCAGCAGTTTAACTGTTATAAAGTACCAGAACTACCATTAAAGATTGTTGTTAGTCTGGCTGTCTGTGTGTAAGCACCTCCTGTATGGTCACAAACATTTGGGACAGTTGAGCAAATATAATCACACCTTTACCTTGGGGATCTCACTGGCTGTAGAAGGGAAAACCCCAGCACCAGCAGAACCTCAACACAGCTACTGCCCACCCCTGCGGATTGAAGCCAGAGCTCAGTCCATTCACCTTCCTAACAGGAGCGAGTCTAACATACTTCCTTGCATAGCTATTGCAAGAACAGATTCACGTCACTATGTGCTTTGAAGATATAAACAGAAATATAAACCTGTTCAATCTGAGGAAGAAAGAACACCATCAGCATATGTTCACTGTACTTCACTGGGAAAAATAACTTTAAATACTTATTCTGCAGGAGAACAGTGCTCTTGTGAAACAACACTGCTCTACAAACCACAAAAGCCTAGTAAAGGAGTCTGAATGGTAACTCCTTCACCAAAGAAACCAACTAGATGATCCATTTTTAACATTATTCAGGGGGAAATAAAAAGAAGAAAATAAAGGAAGATACCCACAACAATAAGAAAGTCTGCTATCCTGAAGATACGCAGTTTAAGTATGTACTAGGGCTCTTAAGAAAGAGACAGAAGTGAAATGAAGAGTTTCAAAGATGGTAACAATCATTTAAAGTATTACTTAAAGTACCTGCACACAAATCTTTGCTCCATGGCCGAACACCAGGATGAGTTCTAGCAGTAACTAGCAGGGAGCTCCCTGTGAGAAGCAGCAGCATTATAGCAGAGAGGAAATCTGCTGGCGAGTTTGTAAACAGTTTTCCCCACTCTGGCAGGAACATTATTGCAAGTTCCTACCAAACGAAAGTTTCATTCAAAAACCCTCCTCCTCATCCTGCCCATTCCCACATGGGCCAACACGAAGGGTTGCACTACAAAGCCTGTTTTTCAAGATCATTGGGATCCAATGGCTACATACAAGCAGGCTGATACAAGTAAGAGTTAAACTAAGGCACAGAACAAACCATATGTCAGGAAAATTCATTATTTTACCAAATTATAATGGAATATGGGAAAAATAGAGGCACCCAATTTTTATTTACTTGTCAAAGAGGCAGCTGGTTATCGTGTTCTGATTTCTTAGTCATCTGTTGAGTTACAAATTACTTTTTGCTCCACCAAGTACTGTGAGTATGACACTTTCCAATTAGAAGCTTACAATCTACACAGCAAGGGTTGGGATTTCAATTCAGACTGCTGAAAACCCAACAGCTTGCTGATTTTCCATCAGAGAAGAGGTTGTTTACTCCTTGCCACTTAGCACTCACTCATCCAGGAAAACACCTAGCAGTGTTAACAGGCCTCTTTTTAGATATTCCTAATTAACTGACAGAAAAGCAGATATAGGAATGTGCTGTTGATTTATGATGTTTATGCCATTTGCCATCAAATGCTGATATCAAAAAATATATATGTTTATGAATCTGAGGAAGCCACTAGATTTGCAACAAGAAACTATATGTGCAGAGACACGTGTGCGCTCCGTGTTGTTGATAACAAAGGAATAGATCAAGATAAAGAAAAATCCTAATGAGGACATCATTTGTTGACTGATCACAACCCTGTGAGGGTACCACACTGATTCCTTGCATCAATAACTGACAACCTCTAAAATCATTCAAGAAGTCATGCAACTTGGTCTTTATTAGACCAGAAGATGCTGAGTCCCTTCTCACGCGCCGCTCCAGGCAAGTTGCACGGGTACCATCAGCATCGCTGCTTCTGGGATTCTCCTCCTCTTAGCACTGAAATCTGAGAATTATTTTCTGTGTGCTTTTTCATTGTCACAAACACCAAAGAGACAGATTTTGTCATACCCAGACTGGAATTTAATTCCTAATAAAGCTTCATGCACGACTGCCCCGAGTATGAGGATCCAACATCTCATTTCAGCAATAACTAATTCAACGCCTTACTAACGATAAAATCCAACCTATGTGACAGTTCTTGAATTTAGGTGGCAGAGGAGGTTAGACTTCGAGCAGCATATTGTCTTCCTGTCGCAGCAACAAGTGTTCCTCTGTGAGTAGAGGCTGCTTTGTGTTGTAACCAGACATGCTAATACTGGGGAGAATCTAGTCTAAAATCACCACCTGCGGTCCAACAGCTACCAACATGCAGTAAAACAGCAGTTTGTCCTGAAGCAGAGGAAATCTTTTAAGTTTATATCTATTCCATCAGGTATTTTGAAGTGTATCGACTAAGAGGCTTTGTACCTTTCAGGGAGATGAAAAGGAAGATGGGAAAAAAAGCAGAGAAATTGAATTTGTTTCTTTTCTATGCATGAAGACTGCTCAGGGTTTGTGTACTTCCAACATGAGGGCTGGGGTTTAAACTTTGGTTTTCAAAGCAAATCACAGTATCCAGAACAACTATTTTCAGTGAAATAATTTGTCAAGATCACATGTATGTCCTGCTACCAAGCAGGAAGTTTGTATGTGAAAAATAATGGTAAAGAGCAATCTTCATAAAAGCCTTGTAGCCCTGAAACCACAGCTGTACGTGCCTTCACACAGCGCTGATTGTAGTCTGTGATGTTGAAGACTAGCAAGTGAGTTGCCGTTACTCTTTTTGATGCATGAATTACCACTGTACTATTTTTAAGCAAGCAAACATGAGAAAATAGGACAGTGTTAATACCAAATTGAACTGCATTTGTGATTGATTCAATTCCAAATCACAGTTCAAATTTATTAAGGACAAAAAAGAAAACCAATTCTTACATCTTACCAAAAGAACTCCAGGTAAAATGAACAAAAAACTAACACAACCCAAAAATGACCATTTCTCTGCCCAGCCAACACATTAAGGTTTATTTATAGTGCTCAACTGAAAACTCCAAAACCAAAAAACCTCTTTTCTAACTACTGGCTGAATCTTCACTTCCACCTTTGGTGTTTGAATCCAGAGCACCCTCCAGCTCCCCAACAAGAGAAAACTGTTCCCAAAACCACCAAACGCAGACTATTTCATCTCACCAGCTTTTCCCAGTAGAACAAGCTGCTAGCCACGCAGGCACACGATGCCAAGGAGGCTGGCCAAGGGAGAGCAGACTCACCGACTGGTAACTGCTGGAGTCCACGTTGTCAGTGATGGTCTGACGCTCGCCCCTCTGGTTGATCTTCCTAAACCTCCGGCGGGACTGCCTGAGCGGGACTTCTCTTTGCAAGATGTTCTCCTCATTGTCTTTGGAGTTCTCCACCTGAAAGACATGTTCAGGCTCCTGGTTAAACATCCAGTTCTTCCATATCACCGAGAGCCGATGGAGCCGTAGGAAGCTCATGGGGAAGGAACAAACATAAGTTCAGGGCAGTTAAAGTGTTCTCGAGCGAACGGCTCGGGACGTTTCGGAGAACCACTGCTGTGTGTCTCAGAACTACGTTATTACAATGAGCCGGAGGCCACAGTTTCCTTCCAGGAAACAGGCCTTTTTTTTTTTTTTTCTTTTTTTCTTTTTTTTTAAGTAAAAAAGCCCCACGTATCCTCTAAACAATGTCACTCACCAGCAAAAACCCTCCTGCACCCACACATATCATGCAACACACCTTCAACGCTGCTCATTTCAAGCATATCTTCAACATAGAAGTTACCATTTCCTTGAGTATTTACAGTCTAGTAAAGGCACTGAATCATATCCTATTTTTATTGGTGTAACTTTTAAAAGTGTAACTTATTGCCCGTACCAGGCACAGCTCAACAACTTTAAATATTCCAGCTTGTTATAAATAGCTCCTTCACCTATGGCATACTGACTTGTAATCGCTTCCAGCAGATTGTAATAAATAACGGGGACTTGATTCATATCTTGATGTTAAATATTAGTTGTGACTAAACATCAAGAATTAGGTAAATTTATCTTGTCGGTAAAAGCCAACATAAAACCATTTTATCTCACTGGTTACAATCCCTTTTTTTTTTTTCCTATAAAAAGTAGTCTCATCCTTTCCCATTTCCTTCTGATGTTTTGGAAAAATATCTCTTAGCAGGAAGCAGCACAGACATACAAATAGGCTGCAGCCACGGAAGGAGCTCTCTACGATGCATTTACTGTAAAGGAGTTTCTAATGTGCTCAATGATTTATGGTTTTTAATTCCACACACGTACAAATTTCACTTGAAATCCTAAAGATAAGACTTTAGTGCTGGAACAGGAGAAGCAGCTCTATGTAGTCTTATGCAGCCCTCACTTCACATACTTGGGTAAATTATCTCAAATTCAAAATGCAAAAGGTGTAAAAGAATGAAAAATAGACAGGAACGAGAAAGTAACCAAAACATCTAAACCACCACAAAAGCAAGATCACATCTACTTTCCACAGCACTTGTTCCAAACAGCTAAGTCTGCCTGAGGTCAGAGGAAGGTGTGAGCAGCTGGGCTTGCCTGATGGGTTATTTTTAATTCCTTAGAGGAAAATATACATTTTCAACATAGGTTAAAGCTACAATAGCTAAAAAGGAAGAGTGAATCTCACACCACAGTGTAGTCAAAAAAGAAAGCAGAAAAACAAAGTTCCCCTAGCAAGGGACAACCACACTTTTCCCTAGAGTTTTACTACCTGTTTGCAAAGGCACGGGACAATGAGCAGACATCTAGTAGCAGAGTTGCTGTAAGTACAGGATGTAAAAAAACACCAGGCATGCAGGCAGACACAAAAAATAAAACAAAACAATCCTTTTAAACAGACCATTTAGTATCATCGAAAAAGTAGTAAGACACTGGATATAGAAGCCCTTCATAATATCATATCCCGTGGGTATAAAATACAGATTTTAGTTAGCAATGATGTTGCTCTCAAACTATACAGAATCACAGACGCATTTGTGTTGGAAGGGACCTTAAGGCTCATCCAGCTCCAACCCCCTGCCACAGGCAGGGACACCTTCCACTAGAGCAGGTTGCTCCAAGCCCCTGTGTCCAACCTGGCCTTGAACACTGCCAGGGATGGGGCAGCCACAGCTTCTCTGGGCACCCTGTGCCAGCGCCTCACCACCCTCACAGGGAAGAGCTTCTGCCTCAGAGCTCATCTCAATCTCCCCTCTACATGTAATAAAAAAATCGAGATTAGGGTCGTAATTGTTTCGTTTCTAATCAAGAGTGTTGTTTTGTTAACACTGGCAGCAGCAGAATGCTTCCTTACAGCCAACTTCACCCACAGCACTCGCTGCCAGGTAAAAATCCCAGAGGATCCCAGGCCTGCCCTCAATTTCACTCTGCAGCCCCTGCCAGCAATGGAATATTTTCCACCTCCAAATATCTTGCTGCTCTTCTGAAATCTTACTTTTAGATCTGAAGAAGAAAATGGAAGCACCAAGGAACAACGGAGAGGACACTTCAGTACACCAAGATACGCTGCAATTCTGGGCCATCTTCTTAAGTGATAAATGGACCTATTATTAATTCAATAGATTGCTCAGCCTCCAAAAATATGAGCTACAATGCCCATTCACACACTATCTGTTATCCTCATTAACTTAAGTTGACCACATTTTATGGCCTTTAAAATGGGTCAGTTCCCAGAGGATTCCTACTACAAAACTGATTTACATTCGAAAACGAAAGGAGGGGAGGGAAAAGCAGCAGAGAACTGTGGTTCTTTAACTACATTAAAGTAGCTAATTCTTTTGCTTGAAGATAAATATTCATTATGAAGTAACCTCATTAGTATGTTGCAAATTAAAAAGAGAAAATAAAAGGATTAAGATCAATTAGTAAGAATTACTCAGGGAAATGAAACTCAGGTACACCTTGTGTCGGTGCAGATCATTTGCAAGGTGCCTGCCATCACACTGATGCTTTTTTCTCACTCTATTTGAAGTCCTACCTAGAAAACTGACAATTAATAGTATCTTCAGCTACAATTACCTGTAAAGCATTAACATCAAAATAATGAAGAAAAATCTTTCACTTTCAATTTCCTGATTTTCCTACAGAAAATATAAGTTCCACAAAAGGATTTAAGATACCTTTAAGTGTCTACACCCTCACTGGCATTTCACTGCAGTTACAGAAAATTCCATGTTTAAAACAGAGAGGACAGTCGTGCAGGCTGTGAGTTTGTGTCCAGGAACATCCAGCAGTGTTTCACACCACTGCCATGGCCATCGTTGGCTTCTCCAGAGACCGTGCGTTCCTCTGAAAACACTCCTCAGTTTCTTAACAAAATATCTTCATAAGGCAGTTTCTCTCTGGCACAAACACGGCACAGAAGCTGCTCTTTTATTTGCACCTTCCCATATGATGACAGTGGTGATAAGGCCAAAGGAGGATGTAGGTATTTCCCAAGAATTCTGTATTATCACGTACTTGCCCATTCAATATAGTTCACGTAAACTTTCAAACACACTCACAAGTGAGTCGCCAGCCAGTGCTGTGGGGAAAGCCACAGGCTTCCCATGCGCGCTTCCGACCGTGGCCACCACGTACAGCAGGAGCACCACCGTCTGCTTGGTTTTTGGAGGAATCACAGACTGGTTTGGGTTGGAAGGGAGACCTTAATGATCATCTAGTTCCAACCCCATGCCATGGGTGGGCAAAAATGTGAGGCAGCAGTGGCAAACCAGAGTCCCCAGGGCATTCAGTGACACGGCTGCACACATCATTCACAAGCTGTCCTGTGGCATCCCTCAAGGCATAAATCTCTCCCCTAAAACTCCAGCTTTGAGAAGAGACTGGATAATTGGGAATACACAAATGAACTATTTCATTCCAGAGGACTGAGGCAGGCTTCTTGCACCCTTACCTGTGCTTAATTCATGACCTGGCAGAGCTTAAAGCATCTGCTGCAGCAAAGAGCACGTTACTGATGCCATCAAAGCCACGAGCAGAATCAGGCTGATGCTGCATAGTGAGAACACCACGAAGGATAGCAACATACCCAGCTATTCCCTGCCATCCACAGCTGTTAGTGTCCTGTCAGGAAGAAAGTTCTCGTAGAAGCTAAATATTCACCTACTCAATGCGCAAGAAACATCACCAACTATTAGTTTTAGCGTTACTGTACCTAGATATAAGGGAGCTGACTCAACATCAGTTTGGAGATCTAAGCCCGCTCAACAGACACGTGGCTTCTCACAACTACAGTTTTAGTTCCAGCTTCGTTAGCAACATCTCATAAGATGAAGGTTGAAGGAGACCTTCCTGTGTTGCGCAGCACACAGTCCAAGGTCAGTCTGCACTATGGAACAGCAATCCTACTATTCCAGCTGCTGACAGCACATGTACCTCAACCTGGGAAGGGCTGAGTTACAAGCTGTAAGCACATATGAACTTGGCAGTATTAGGAAGCATTGTGAAGAAGCAGAAGGAAACCTGGACATGGAAAAAATCAGTGACAACTACGCTGAAAACCTTATCCTTCAAGCTTGGCTAAGCACTCTTCTGTTCCCTCTCCTCTTACCTAAAAGCCTTCACGCTCTGTGGAACTACAAGGGCTAGGAGTAAGAGGGTCTTTCCGTCCCTACTAGACCCAGCACAGCCAGTAAAAAGCAATGAAATAGGGGCTGTGGATACAAATAAAATATTCCAGATATAAGTCTATCGTCGCCTGACTCCGGAATGCTCAATTCAGCCATAACTGATAGGCTTTTGAAACTCAAGTAAGCATAATTTCAGAAAGAATGACCTAATCATCATCATCATTTACCCATCTAGATTAAATTTACATAGCTATTGCTGTTACGATAGCAGCCATAGGTATAATTGAAATCAAGGCAATTCTGCTGCAATTTTATAGAATACTTTACAATAAGCTTTCTGCTATAACCCAGAAAGAATTTGCTGAATCCAGCAATAGATTTAAATACATTTGAAAAAAACATATCTGTCTTACCACAATCATTTCTGAAGGCTCCAATATGATACATTCGCATCCTCGCTTTCCTCCAGACTGCTTGCCAAAACTAGAGTGGGGTGGAAAAAAAGCAAACGAAAAAGAATGAGATCAACAGCCTATTTTACCTTTTCAGTAATAAAAATAATTGGCACTGATGCATGTTGCAATATCCCTAAAAACAAAGGACAAACTGATGAAAAACTATTGTGTGAAATATTGTGACCAGACAGTACCATTATCATATTCTTTTTCATTTACTCAGCACCTCTCAGCTTGCCTGCTATGTAAAGCCTGAATAGAAAGAATATTCTTTTGTAAAATCATTATTACTTGCAGATACTCAAAACCACTCACAATGCATTCCAGTGTTGACAAGAAAACATTAGTAAATTTTAATTAAGCATTACACAGGCTTGGTAAAAACAAATATACATAAATTCTGAGAACTCTGAAGTACTTCTTTGCACGCAGCATTGTTAACGGGCACTCCCTCAACTCTCCATCCTTCCATTCAGGAGGACAGAGAACCTCTTCCCTAAAACCAAGCACTAACTTGTGACCTCTGCCTTTATGTTGCTGCTTGTGCCATCACAAGGAGCCTATCACTGTGATGGTTCTGTTTAAGAAACATGAAAAAACCACAAATGCAACAAAATGTGACAGGCAGCATTAATACAGTGACTAAGGAAAGAGGCTAAAAGCAATGTGATGTGCTTCAGCTGATCAACTATAAGGATCAACCTTCAAGACATCCAAGATCAGAGGTGACTTTAGAGGAATTCCCTCTGGACATAGTATTATTGAAGTAAATCTGATGGTGCTGAAACCACCAGTACAAAAGACTGCTGCTGGGAGGGGGTGTTAGAGCCCAATAATCTCTTAAAGCACCTAATTTGTGACTGCAGCAGCACCTGGAATGGAAAATACCTGGCTTATCATAGGAAGTAAGTTTGTCTTCACTCCAGAGCTGTTAGCTGGAGTTAGGTGTGCTCGACCCACCCCACTCAGTGAGCAATAGGGATCCCATACGGATGTCAGAGAAAGAAAATCTCCTTGATTAACAGCATCATGGCTGGATTAGCAGTTCAGTAGTTGTAGCTGCTGTGTTACAAATTCAGACTGTCAACAGCAATCATGTTTTAACACATATTAGCAGGTGAAGTAACTGTATAATCAGTTAACTCAAAGCAGAGATTAATGTGTGAATTAGAAGGAGGCTGAGACAAGTGCGGAGCCAAATCCTCAAAAAGTGGGTCAGCTCCATCTGTTTTCACTAAGGTTATGTTTGGAAAGTACATCTGAAACTTCAGCCACACAAAACGTTTGAATTACACACACGGTCCTCTCGACAGCAAATATCCACTGAAACACAACCACTTTGTAGGAAACATTGAGAAGACTCACAATTTAAAAACTACATGATAGAGGGAGCATAAAACAGCTTCTGTAGGATACATGCATTTTCAGGAAAGGAACTTAAGCAACTGAACTGTGAAGTTGTGCAAGTGAAGAAGGCTCTGGGGAGACCTTAGAGCAGCTCCAGTGCCTAAAGGGGCTACAAGAAACCGGGAGAAGGGCTTTGGACAAGGGCCTGTAGGGACAGGCCAAGGGGAATGGCTTTAACCTGCCAGAGGGGAGATTGAGATGAGCTCTGAGGCAGAAGCTCTTCCCTGTGAGGGTGCTGAGGCGCTGGCACAGGGTGCCCAGAGAAGCTGTGGCTGCCCCATCCCTGGCAGTGTTCAAGGTCAGGATGTCCTTTTCAGAGTGCTCTTCTTTAGTTTAGGTTTGGGTGTATGCTAGAGAAAAATATGCAATATGTCATGAAGAAATTAAAACCCATGTTTCTAAAAGACATTGGGAATGTTAATGAAGAAGACTGTTAAAAATTGGTGTTTTTAAAGAATGGTGGTGGTTATGGCTGAGGAAAACCCACATGACGCCGCCTCTTTTGAGGGAGGCTCTGTTGTGGTAGAATCGATAAAACAACCCATGATGCGCACCAGGAAATAATTAAACTTGACCTATTGACTTGTAAATATGAGTAGTTTATTCCTTAGAAGGGTGGGTTTTGTCCTTGGAACCTAATCGTTTTCTGGCGTTTGGTTGTTGCAAAGTGCTTGATGGACCAGAAATGATAGTGCCAAGAGCTTGACCTTTGCTATAAGCGGTCGGTGTGCTTTTCCTGGCATTCCTGTTTACTGACATTACTTCATTAGCAAATGTTGCAACATAAGCAGGGGGGAGCTTGACAGTAGCTGAATTCCAGGGATGTGTTTATGTAAAACAAAGCAAAAAGAAAGCAGCCCTCCCTCAACCTCCAGTAGTTTGATAAATTGTTGTTATTCGAGAAAAATACTGTGCTTGAATGACCTTCAGCAGGAAATTGTAGCTTTTTCCTAACTACTGGGGATATAGCAATCAGTCTACTGATTGCTATCAGTATTATCTACTTTGTGATAAAACAATAATGATTATTTCTGTTATGAAAAGCTGCAAAACCTGAAACTTCCAGTTTTACATAATTCCTTTAGAATTTTGTTTTGGGGGAAAAAAAAAAAAATCTACTGTCTTCAATTTTCTATTGTATGGAAGAGAATTAGAACAGTTTAACTTGGGTTTTTTTTGCCGTTCTGGGGTTTTTTTGGGGGGGGGGGGTTTGCCATCTTTTTGCCGTTGCAAGTGATACGTTAGCAAAGTTATCTTCACTTTGGTTTTGGTGGAGAAATCATAAGGTGGAATTTCATGTCACCTCAAAGTTAGAGCTTAAATGAAAAGTGACATTGCTGAACTAAATTAACTCTGTTGTACTAGTGGGAGTAGTTTGGCCATTCTTTCTGGTGTATTGCAGATACAGAAGACTCTCATGCCTGCATCACATGCTGTGTGGAAAAAACATGAAGGAAGGCATGAAAATGTTAGCTCGGAGTTGCTCACTGTAGATGTGTGAAAATGCCGGTTTCTGCGTGAAACTTGTGCTGCTCTGGCCTGCTGTAGCATGGGGTGAGAAAATTTCAGTTGTTGTTTGTGACTCCATGGCAATCATGTAACTTACAGATTTTCCACTAGACTATTAGCACAATCAAAACTTGAGAGTTTAAACTGCCGTGCTCCTGTTAATTGTAGTACTTTATCCTAACTGGATTACACCAGTAACTGCATTGTTGGAATAATCTGCAGCTTCATAGAACCACAGAATGGTCTGAGGTGGAAAGGACCTTAAAGCTCATCCAGTTCCAACCCCCTGCCACGGGCAGGGACACCTTCCACTAGAGCAGGTTGCTCCAAGCCCCTGTGTCCAACCTGGCCCTGAACACTGCCAGGGATGGCCTGTGCCATATCCTTTGCTGTAGTGCCATGAACACGTGGTGCTGCCTGCAGGAGCTGTCATTCCTCAGTCTTACCGATGACCCAACCCAGCACTTCAGCAGGCCACCACACTCCCATAAGACCATGACCATGGAAGTCACTTCGTGGTGCCAGGTTTGCTTCCTGGACAGGTCCAACCCAACAAGCCCATTTCAGCTGGCCATCAGCACCTCTGCTTACACATCGTCACAGCAGCTTCTCCAACCATAAATACATCCCTAAACACCAAGTCCTCTTGATGTCATATGTGGAGAGATTCAAAAGAAAACATCCTTGCACTTTGGTGCTTTCAAGCAGAGAATAGGAAAAATAATCACATTAAGAATTTAAACTAATACAAATAGTGAAAGCATGAGGAAACATGAAACTTACATAAATTAAGCTCTATTTACAATACAGTAAAAACAATGACAAAGGACATACTACCAAAGGTACAACCATTAAGATTTTAAACAACCCAACAATTAAGGTTTTGCTCAGTCTGTATATTTAATCACATATTTTAATAAGGCCTTAAATTTAACATCATTATTCTATAGCTTCCCACTGTTGGAAGCCCAGAGAAGTCAGTACTATGAACAACGTGACACTTTTCTTATTTATAATTTTACTGTAAGCTCCTGTCACTTAATATTCATCTATTACATCTGCATCATTAATTTTCAGACACTCACTCCCTGGCTTACAACACTGTCATAGGAAAAAAATGTCCTCCACATACCAAAGGCAGCTTTGTTTATCCTTGATTTATGGATGCCTCATTTGCAAGAAACCTTGTTTTCCTCCTGATTCACTGCTATTCCTAATTAAAAATGCTTAAGCAATTGCATCATGTGAGACAGGAATGTAAGTCAAACTGGCATGGCACCACGTACCAACCACTAATGGGTGTTCAGGCCACAGGAGCAGATGAGAGCTGCTGAAATGTCAAAGCCCAGAACTGCAAATAACACTGTTCGCAGCACCAGACATTTCACCCACTTCATCTGTCCCTTTTCCACTGCATCATTTGCTAATATAGGGAAAAAAAATCCTGTGACTGCAGACCCCAGCTCCAAAATCTTCATATTTTGAAGATATACGCATATAAACACCTGAGTACACCCTTGATTTTACTGACATGGGGATGGATCAAAATTGATTAAAACTAAGCAAGCTACTTAGAAAAACCTCCACCATAACGCATCTTGAACACAATAACGTAGTTCTTTAAATAGCATGTACACAAACACAGCTTTCTAAAGAGAAACGTTTAGAATTGCTTCATCTCCAGCTGTTAAGAAACCCGAGTATCTGGTGCTAAAATACATCTGGAATTTCAAGACTGACAAATGGAAGGAACAGCACTCAAATTTAACTCCAGAATTTCTCGATTATCAATATGTGAAGTTATTTCTGATGATGGTTTCTCATTCTGCAATACTGAAAATACAGTACATGCTTTCAAGGTAAACACACAGCCTGTCCTGAAGAGCTTTCAGCCTACAAACAGATGGAGACTGAGACAGAAAGCCTTATTATTTGTTTGAACACTAATTAGCAGACATCTTCAAATCTACAATATTCTACCACATCCTGAAATAGTATTTTCAGACATTTCACGCATCAAAGCCTTCGATGACGAGATGTCAGGCACTTGAAGAGCTGTTCTGTGTTTTCCAGGAGCTACAGAATCACAAAGTTGGTATCAATGACACACACAGTTATCTGTGAGGGTGATAAAATGTCGATAGAGCTATCCGCAGTGATACTCGGTCCTGTATTACATCTGGGATCGGGCTGGGACACTGATACACCAGTTTATCAGTGTAACAACCAAATGGGTTGCAATTTGTTGCAGATACTTTGTTCTTATGAATATACTTGTCTCTCAACCTGCCTGTCAGGCTGCTTTTAGGAGCATGAAGACAAACTGTACTCTTAGCCTCTGCAAAGAACACCCCAGTGACCCTGTGCATCCCGCAGCCTGGCTGGATTTCTCCAATGCACAAAGCATCTTCCATGCAAGCGCACAGCTTGGCCTGAAGAGACAAGCTGCGTAAGAAATGGACATGTTGTTTGTTGGGTATTTGCCACAAGTCAGGGCTTACCCTTCATTTGAAAAGCATTTTGTTTTTCCTCTCCTCAAAATTACCTCTTGAACAAACAGTTGCTCCAGCAAACACCCCGGATATCTACTGCAGCGTAGCTGCTGTTCAGATCCAAGACAAAATCCAGTTACCGATGAATGTACTACACAGGTATATTATGGATAGCTTGGAGCGGCCATTAGTATTATTAAACCACAATTTAAATACTCTAAAAATGTAATTTTACACTTAAATTCCTTGTCATTGGCTGGGAAGTAACAAAGAGGGGAAACCTATATAGCCATATAACCAGCAGAGACACGGCCGCATGCACTGCGGATGGAGAGGGCAGAATCTGCCCATCTCGCATTGCAGTCGTGGTCTGTGAGTGTAATTGACACCAAAATCCCCATGGGAATAACTTGGGTTTCTGTGCATCTGCATGGAGGTCTTAATTTCTCAGATCGAGCATCATCTGACACACTGGGCTGGGGAGAAACCTCATGGGTCCCTCACTGGGGATGCAGTGACACAGCACGGAACCATCGGGAGCCCTTGGAGCAGCATCTCCCCCTGCACTGCAAACCCCTGAGCAGCCCCACAGGCACCTCGATGTGCAAAACAAAGTAAGGAGATGGGGAAAAAAAGGTTACATGAGCACAGAGCAAAAGCTTCAGCAAGTGCAGGCAGCAGGTCTTACACAATACTACAGGCTGTGCAAGGCCTGAGCATTTCAGAGTAACTTAAATGTAAAAAATACTAGAATACTTAACTCCATCGTCAGAATATGCTTTAAAGGAAACCTGAAACCACAAGATCATAGACTCACGGAAGGGTTTGGGTTGGAAGAGACCTTAAAGATCATCCAGTTCCACCCCCCCAGCTGAATGCAAAATACCAATTTCAATTAATGCTCAGTCATCAAGCCCATTTTCACATTAGCTCTCTGGAACAACATTTAGCAGGTTTATCTCTTAAGCTTGCTGAAAGTTTTAATTGGGAATGATTTTGGAGGCTGCATGACATGCTACTCGGTTTATGGGCTGCACGCACAACATGTCTATACTAATTACTTTATACTCTGAACACGATGATGCTTTGAGGAAGCCTGTATCTTACCTACCACCTTCTGTGAAGCTTTGCAGCTATTCCAGGCCATGGTATTAGATAGTCCCAGTAAAACTGTATTTTAGATAGATACAAACTGCACATTACCCTTTGCCTCCAAATTCACATTTCTTGGACTTTTTTAGTTTAACCAATAAAAAAAACCCTACTTCTGTGGTGCAATCAGCATCCTTTGCAGTCTGTAAAACCTCTGTAGGGCAGTTGTAAGAATAAAAGGAAAAAGGGGGAGTAGGACGATGGACAAGACTATTTGGTTATGTAGTTGTGACAGGTCTCAGTAAAGTCTTTCTTCATTCTTTTGGCTTTCTTAGAAGATTGTTCCATGTCAAAAAAGATGCACCAGGTTGTTCTTAGTCTGCAACACTTTCTCAGGCCTTACTCGATGGCTGCACCTCCAGTACAAGCAGCTGCACTTGGAGAGACCAGGACACAAAGCCCCTCACCAGTGTGTTGGCTCTTCTCATCCACGCTCCCTTTTCCTCAGGGTATTTTCATCACAGCACTAGCACTGCCAGAAGAATTTCAATACCAACAGCCCTATCTGAATTAATTAGCTTTACAAAATACATTTATTGGGAGCATTCCCAAGCTGTTCGTTTACTTCCTGGCTGTCAGGCACCGCTACAAGTTACAGTCACCACTTACAGAAATACCCAGGGAAAACAGCACCTCCTCGAGAGCCACAAATGCACTGAGCAACCACAGCTTCTGATCCAGAGTGTAAAGATCTATCCAGCCTTGATAAGCACAGGGATGGAAACCTCGAGTTGTCTTTTGAAAGCAGAAGAGTTATCTACAGTGTTAGTTGCAAGAGCTTTCAAGAGTGAAGCAAGCACAGAGTGTTATCCTAAGAGCTCTGCCATTTTACAGTCACACAAACAGCAAGAAAGGAAAGTCATGATTGTTTCAATAGGTATCACAATTCAGAACCTTAGTGGCAGCTGCAAATTGGCCAAAAATGGTGTTTACTGTATGCCAGCAGTGGAGTGGCACACGTATGTATTTAGACCTCTGCAGCTTATGGAAGAAAAGCAATATTCCACACCACAGCCACTGGGACTCACACCAGGATGGAGGTGAGAATGAAGAGGAAGAGCTAAAGAAGAACTGAGACACAGCTTGGATACAGCAGGTACGGTCTAAAAAGAAAGCACTATATAAGAAAGTTGAATCTGGAAAGGAAGGATTCGTGAGAGAAAAAAGCCAATACACCTCTTACTGGCAGGAGCTGGGAATGCAGGAGCTCCGCGCTGCTTGTCTGCTTTGTCAGTGAACGGCACAAACTCACAGGAGTTTGCAGAAAAGAGCACCACAGGTTTTAGAAGTAAAACTGATCTGGCTTTAGCTGATGTATTTGAGGTATGAATATATTTGAAAATGAAGTTACATACATCAAAATTTCAAGATTTCTAAAATACAAGAAACTCAAGTTGTGCAAATTTCAAGTCTTTATCACCTGCACTCTTATTATACTGCCAGTCCTGTAAAAGCACAGGATCTTCTGGTACTTGGCACAGAATAGACTGAAACACTATTAACAGCCACAGAAAGTTTCAAAATACATCCAAATATTGTTATTCATAAATATTAATACAACCCAAGCTAAAATCATTTTGACCCGAGCTGCTCTTTGAAACACAGAGCTGGGGTTCCTCTTTCATTATGACAATTTTCTTGATCCCAGCATTTGTGCCTTCTCCTTTTACCCAAGAAGGGAAAGAGAAATGAGTTATTGAGCCACTGAAGCATCTACAACTCTTGTGAAAAGATACCACAATACAACCACGAGTCCGTTTTGACTAAAGTCACTGTTTTTAGCCAAGAAATGCACTACCTGAATAGGACAATGACTCCAATTTTCCTCACTTCTGAGATTCTGGAAGGGCTCAGAGAAGTGTTTGTTTTTACTATGACTACATCTTGAATGTTTCAAGACTTTGTATTTTTCCCTTCAAGGTTCAATTCTCACGGCTGTAGGAGGCTGTCATCCACATAATTGGCTTCAGAACTTCCTCCAGGCCCTTGCTATATCTCCTATGGCTAATCTCGCTGCGAGTAATCTCCTTCAAATATCCTGTTCACATGAATTAACTTGATTAACAAGCAAGGTTAACACAAAAACTCTTTAACTTGCTGACACGATTCTCCTTCCACAAAATCTGTCAATCCTGTTGTTTTGTTCCAGCCACTGCTTTCATGTTAAGAAGCAAACTCTTTTCCCACTATGCCACATCCATTGACAAATCCATTCTCCGGGCAGTAACCGGTAATCAAGGTTATGCCATCTCTGTACGTGATATTACTGACTGATCTGCTTCTTGCCTTAAAAATCTTATACGGCTTTTCTCATCATGATCGTCGGTGTCAGGATATTGAATAGATTTATTGTACCTGGCTGCAAGCTTTACTCCTCCAATTTTTAAGCCAATTTCTGAGTTATGGCTTGCATACAAATCCATGCGAGTTGAACAGAAAGCCCTTCTCAAGCACAGGGAGACACAGCTTACACCCTTACTCACTCAAACACGTACAGAAAGTTAACAAGGCAGTGCCTGCCCACCTCCTTCTGCTTCCATGGGGCTATGCCTCTTTCAGGCTTGAATCTACAAACTATTTTATTTCCAAAAGATCTGTAGAAGAAGATAGTTTCCCTGAAGCTCTGTTGACTCTGAAACTATCAACTGGTAGACAGTAGATGCAAAGGTAGGTGAGCTTAAGCTACATCTTAACCCTACTAAGTTTGCAGTTGTCTACTTACAGTCTCCTCCTATCTGTCAAGGTAATCATGGAGCAGGTGACAGGACAAGAATTGTGAGAAGGTACCAGGAAAGAATCAGTAAAGCATCACTACCTTCCAGTCTTATTTATGGAGATGGAACGTATCTCACCAACAATCCATTGTAACAGCAGTTTCTCATATAATTATTAAACAAAAGTTGCCAGGCAGGTAGTTTATAATGCAATCCTGTACTTTGAAGAATGATTACAAAATAAAACAGATTAAAACCAACAAGCAAAGGAACCCTGAAACGTACTGAAGTTCTTTAAATACAAACTGTCTGTCAAATGCTCCAGAGGACAAACATAAAATTGGAATTACATTTTAATGTCACCATTAAAAAGCCATAACTGGGGAGTGGGGGTGTTACAAAGCATAGACAAGGACCAAGTTTCAAACTAGAACCCGTTTGCTAACTGTTACCTGTTTTATACAACTCCTCTGTCTGCCCAGTTCTTCCAGACTGACAATTATTCAAACCTGGCTTTGACCTTTTTGTGTATTTAAACCTCCTTTCAGACTGACTCACAATCAGGAACTTGGCTGGGGACAAGGCATAATGCATAACACTAAGTATTACTTGAATGTAATTAAAAATGTGCTAATTACAATTATCCAAGGCACTGATGCATATGAAAAGAGCCTCTAAGTGACTGGTCACTGTGCAGTTCCCTCCACTAAAGATGTATCATATGAGCTATTCAGACCAGGGAAAGTAACTTTAGTTTATCCCATTGTACTTAAAAAAAGGCAAAAAAGCATTGTATTTTAAATTCTACACTGAGGTTGGACAATGCAGGGATGTAACTGGAACAAAATGCAAAGTGAGCTGTGCTCCTCCTTCTCCTGTTCTCATGCCCAAGCAGCACAGCTCCTTCCCCACCCATGTGCATGGCCCCAGGGATGAAGCAAAGCGGAGAACGACTTTACAGGTGGCCCAGAATCAAAGGCATTGGGGGAAACAAAAAGGTTCAAAGATTTCAGCTTCCTGTTGCGCTCCTTAGCTCCCAATTAACAGCAATTCTAGTTTCTCTAATTGTGCACGTCTGCGTTTCTCCTTCAGCTCCTCTGACATTGGAGAGGTCTTGCCTTAACTTAAGTAATAACAACAACTTTACATACCTGCAAGGTGGTAAAAACATGGAATCCTTCATGAGCACAGATCCAGAAAGCAGTATATACCAGCATCTTGCAATGGTTTCTGAGCTGTAAGAGAAAGAAATCATTGTCATCTACTTTCTTCTTACAGCAACTCTGAAATATGTATTATCCAAAATGTTACTGATGTAAACTAACTATCTGCCGCTCTATCAATTTGATATGAGGACTGGAAACTCAAGAACTTTCATTGAATGCTACCAAGTTTTAAAAGGTCTACAACCAACATGTTCCTTCTAGCTTACAACTTGACGTTTAAGTCAACTGAAATAAATATTTCATTGAAATTAAATGATTAATTTTCAGTAAAAACATTTCATTCCAGTTTAAGTGTACATAAAGCTACAAATACAGGAAAATTTTTATCCCGTGCTGAACTAGACTAGCAGTTCAACACTACATGGACCTGTCAAGTGTTGCTGATAAAATACAAGACGTGTACATCTGACTCCTGCTTTGCATTCCTCCCTCTCTGCATTTGCACAGCAGGCACCCATGGCACTGTGTCCCACTGTGCCATTTGATCCCAGATGGACAGACAAGGGGACAGCCAATATTTTAACCTACAGCCCACAGGTCTGCACAGAGGTTTTACTGCTGTGGATTTTGCCTCTTCCTAGAGCACTGCAATGCTACTTCCCAGCTACAGCCCAACATCCCCTTCCTTCTCCAGCACACAACCACACACATACACGTCAACCTGGTGCTGGAGCAGGTTTGTGTCACAGACACCCACAATGTGAACTAGTAGGTGGCATCTCATTTAGGCTCATGTACTGGGAGATATGCCTTATATAGAAAGCTGGGATTAGCTGTGAGAGGATAAATACACCATAAGCAATGCTAAAATATGAGGGGGAAAAAATAATATATTTGCCTCTTGGCAGAAACCTAAAAAGAACCCTGCGCTAAAATACTAATTCTAATGATTTAAAAAGAAGAGATGGTGTTTGAGCTCCATCGCTCCTCCGTACAAGATACTCCCGCAGTCAGTGCCAGCTCCAGGGGAAGAGTGCCACCTACTGAGTTGTCACCACGGCTCCCACGTGTGACACTAACTGCTTTTCCATGGACCTTGCCTGTGCACAGGCACATACTTATGCTGTCCATGGGAGCTGTGCTGGTAACGCATGGGCACCTCTCAGATGCCAACATCATACCACTGGTACAACCGCCTCCGGCCAGAGCTTTTAACCAGCCCGGCCAGGCTTAAATATTGTAAAGCCTTCTATTCACAAGGAGAAAACAAGTAAAAAGTGATTTATTACAATGTGCAAAGAAGTGATTTTGTTTACACTTTTACTGAAGAACTCCAAGAAGTGGCAGGTACTTACCAAAAGAGAACTTGGTTGCCCTTGTACCTCTCATAGCGGGCACTTGATGACATTATTCTGAGAGAGAAGGAGAAGTTTAAATTCAATTTTAATCCCCAAAAGACCATAAGCCATTAATCACCACATTTCAGCAGAATCCCTTTAAGGCTTTAAGACCTTAAATTCAACTATTTTTATGTTCTAAACAAAGGATGTGCTTAACCATAAAATTCAAATTATTACGGTGTTCCTCATTATCCAGATAGAGAATATACAGCATGTTCTCTAAGTGTTTAAATCACTCCCACACATTGGAATTACCCATAGCAACAGAACTGAAGCAACTAAAATACTTCCAACGCGCTTTTTGTGCTTTGTTGGCCTTCCATTTTATGTATTCCAAGATTATCCGAATGTCTGAAGCATTAAAAAGCTTTTGTAATCTGGAGTTAACACAGGGCACTGTCTACCCGGGCCTTTGTAGGCAGATGGGAGCAATCTCTGCCTTCGTCCTTAGCAAAGCTAATTAGTTTAAATTCCATGCCACGTTACTGCATTAAGTTAACTCAGCAATGACTTGGCCAATGCACCAAGTGCCAGCAGACAAAACCTTTGCTCATCTCCACAAAAATACAGCCATGGATACCAGCTGTGCTGAGCAACACTAACTAGCTCCAGAGTACTTACCTGAGCTGATGTTCCCTGAAATGTGAGAGTATGTCCAGTCCATGAAGGAAAGAATAGATAGTACTTAAGTCCTAAAAAGACAGAGAAAAAAAGACAAGACATAAGCAACTTTGTTCACAGCATCTTATCACTTCTGCATGACCCTTTCAGGTTCTGCAGTATCTTACACACTCTTAGGAGATAATCCTAAAGCCCGAATGAGTAGATAGGTCAGGACACAAGTAGACTTGAAGAACCCTGTCCACACTTAAGCTGTGAAAGCAAAAAGAGTGACGTCCAACTGATGCATGAACACTTACCTGAAAAAGACTTATTGAACATATCTCTGAAAATATTATTTACATGAACAGATACAGCAGCAAGATGTGGAATAAGCCAAACAGGACAGTCCTCATCACCCAAGGTCAAAAATTGTTGAGACCTTCTAACACCTCTTTAAAGAGGGAAGTTTGCTAGTAGCAAAGAACCCTAGTGAAAACCTAAACCACACAGTTTAGCCACTATATATGGTGGAGACACACTATTAGAAGTGGTGAACAGGTTTATATTTGTTTAACAATTTTATATGTAGAGAGAAAAAGCTATTTCATGTTCACCTCAGACCTAGGTGGCAACCCTACTAGAAACTCTACTCCATCCTACTGCCTCTCTAACCCTAACCAGAGGGTAACAGTAGAAGTCACTCCAATACACTCCTTGGTGAAGATGAAGACAACGAAGGTTTAGATTTGTCTCCCACCTCCTACTACCAAGACTCAGCATCACATCAGTGCCACCATTAGCAACCACAGAAACAAACAGCGTTTTTGAAGCAACAATATCAGAACATGAAGATGATTTCACTTTACGAGTCGGACTCTACGTGGAAGCTGTAATGAGAAGATACAGCTGTTTAAACTTCTCAGTCCACAGAATCCTCTTTGGTCACAAAAATATCTGTGCTGATGGTGCAGACCACATGCTAGGGAACAGCTCACTAGGGCTATTCATCATTTAATTCACTGTCCTGAACAGGTGGGCTGGTAGCACTAAATACAGGCACAACAAAATCTTTATACACCCCATAGCAGTCTCTCCAGCTTGGCCTTGGAAAATATGTTCTGAGTTTTCAAATGCTGCATTTACACCGTGTTTACAAAAGATAAATCAATATGAACGCTGGCCTCAGAATTTACAATGGATTTACTTTAGAAAAGTTCTTTGGCTTAATAGTCAATGTTTAGAAATATAGTGGCTATAGACTGTTAAATCGAATGAAAGGTCAGACGTAATTGCAGGCCATGTAAAACCAATAAAACTCCAGATTTCTTTTTTTTTTTTTAAATGTCATTACCAAAACCCATGAAAATTAAACAGAAGGCCTGAATGCTGAACACATACACTTACAAAGCACCCGTTTCACACAGACCAATCTCATTTCAATCCTCCGACTGTGAACTGGGCGGAGTGAAACGCCCAAGAGCACTGGCTATGAACCAGACTCCAAACACCAAACTCACACACACAGCCGGCAAGAGATGGCTATATGGCCACCAAAGGTCGTTCGAGGTATCAGACAGCTCAGGTTTTGAGCTCTCCCCCATTCCAAGCAAGGAATGGCTTCAACTTCACCACTAGCAAATACTCGTCACGGGAATGTAGCAAAAATATCTTCCGACTGTACAGGGTCTTATAATAGTATCTTAGCAGTTAAAGAACTTATGGAGCAACTGAAATAAACCCCATGTTCAACATTCTTCCTCCTCTACCTGGACACATGCCCCTCCCAGGCCAGAATAACACTCGGACTGGCTGTAAAGGAAGGACAAGCAGTGGATGCTCTCAATGGATATTCTCCTGGAGAGTTACTATTCAGTGTCACAATTAAATCTATCAGTCTTCATAACTCATTGCATCTATACATGCTCTTCTACATTTTCCAATATTTTCCTACATAATTGAGACTAAGATATAAAAGAATGTCTTTAACAATATGTTTTAGATTAGCACTTCTGTTGTTTTAAATTACAGAAAGTTGTAAGCAGAACAAAAGCTTACGTTCATAATTCATTGTGTCTGCCCCATCCCTGGCAGTGTTCAAGGCCAGGTTGGACACAGGGGCTTGGAGTAACCTGCTCTAGTGGAAGGTGTCCCTGCCCATGGCAGGGGGTTGGAACTGGATGAGCTTTAAGGTCCCTTCCAACATAAACCAGGCGGGGATTCATGTTTAATCACATAGTTTTGAAGTTGTACACATGTAAAACGACCATGTCCTTACTTGAGAATTATTCTATACAGCCCCATAGAGCACAGCCCCATAGCAAGCTGATGCCACATGGGGTGCCGCCTACTCTCCACTTGCAGCCCGCTTGACCAAACAGGACTACTGTACCGACCTAACATGTTTATTTAGGAGCTTGATGAATAAACAGTTGGCAAATTAAAGAGATAAACATTTGCTTAAAGGGATTCATGCCTGGAAAGCATCCCCCAGCTCAGATGTGGGCTGAGATGTGAAGCAGCAGAGAGATCAGCACAGGGAAGGCAAAGCTTCCTATCCCCTCAGCACACAAGAAGGCATTAGCTTACACTGTCCAGTTTAACGTTGATAAATGAAATAAGAACCATCATATTGTTCACTACCCAGCCAGGTGATGTTTCAACAAGCCAAACATATTAGCTACTCATGCATCAGTTTCTATAGGCGTTTTTAAATCAGGATATGTATCACTCGCCCTAAAAATAACTGACTTTTAAATTAATCACCTCTTCTAATTAAAGCAGAGCAGGTAATTTTGTTGGGTGCCACTGAGCACAAGAGTAATCCTGCAATCACATCTCCCGGGAAGGGCTATGGGCTGCCCCCATCCTCTGGTCCACCAAAAGCACCGATCCCATGTGTTTTATATGTCTCATTGAAATAATGCCTTTTTTGTTTAAACAGATCCTTCACAGTCAGCCAGGTGAAGTTCCTCCTCTCCCTCCCATGCCACTTCAAAGCCTAAACAGGGCTTTCCTTGAGGTCCCTTCCAACCTGGTATCCTACGATTCAAGGAGGTTATGTGCAGCTCATCTAGCCCAGTTTTTCCTGATAATGTGAAAATTTCCTATCAGTTGTACTTTGCAAAGTTTTCCTCCCTTACTCCCATCTCATTTAAGTGCTTATAATAGCACTGAAATTATGTTTAAGAAGCTTCCTGAGAGTCTCGTGTTATATTTCTACAGCCAAGGAACATAATTTAACCCCACCGGCGCTGAAGGCACTGAGTGGTCAGCACCGGGCTTGCGCTGTGGCCACCTCATGGAGAGACACTGCCAACCCGGCTGCACCTTGCACCCAAAACCTCCTCTGTTGGACCTTAAAGTGTTCATTGCTCCAATTCCAGGTTTATAAACCTGAAAATAGGATTGGAAGCTGTTATTTTTAGAAATGGATTTATGTGGCCGCACCGGTTATAAAGAGGAAACACACAACCAGGGTACAAAGGGTAGAGATAACTTTCACAGGTACCCACTAGGAATAAAAAGGGCTATAAAAGAGAAATGCCAAAGGGCAACAGTCAATGTCACAACAGCAGAACACAAAGTATTCACTGGAAAGTTACCCCTTCCATGCAAGAAATATGGAGAGGGGCTTTGGACAGGGGCCTGCAGGGACAGGACAAGGGGAATGGCTTTAACCTGCCAGAGGGGAGACTGAGATGAGCTCTGAGGCAGAAGCTCTTCCCTGTGAGGGTGCTGAGGCGCTGGCACAGGGTGCCCAGAGAAGCTGTGGCTGCCCCATCCCTGGCAGTGTTCAAGGCCAGGTTGGACACAGGGGCTTGGAGCAACCTGCTCTAGTGGTAGGTGTCCCTGCCCGTGGCAGGGGGTTGGAACCGGAGGAGCTTTAAGGTCCCTTCCAACACAAACCAGGCTGGGATACTGTGATACCCTTCTCTGTAATCTCTTTGCACACTTCTTTCTGCCAAAACCCAACCAAACACATGATTATTAATGAAAAACAATTTCTCCACATGCTCTAAACTAGGGACCAAGATCAACATTATTTTATCTTGTAATCTGTATTTTCAGAGCTTTTCAGCAGCTGAAATAATAGCTGAAACTAAAGCACAGTATCAACCTTCAGATGGTTTGCCCACATATATTCTTCAATCTTTGACAGAAAACTACCTTGCTGAGGTTATTTAAGAAGAAATTAACTCACATTTTCTATCCAATTAGCTAAAAGTACAGCTCCAGTGAGCCAAGGGAATGAGGGGAACTGGGCAAAGAGTGGAGGGAAGCAGGCAGGAGTTGTTAATCTTGCAAGGAAGGAGATTTTCTAGACTAAAGGGAGATGATACATGAACACTGCAACCACAAGAACCCCGCACAAAGCTTATTTTCTTAACAAAGAAATGGATTTTCTTATTTTTTATCATTATATTACTTCTCAGTTCATTTTTTCAGTTCTCACAGCACTGAGCTCATGAGCAGAGGTGTTCTCAGCCTCTGTTTAAAAAGTGGAGTATATCCATTTCTCCATATTCTCCACGTGAAGGAGAATATACACAGTATAAAATAACATGTGTTTAAGCAGAACAGTAGAAATCAAGGGATTGCTCTGTGCTGGCACCGTTATCACCAAACCCGGCCATGAGGAAAGCCTGGCCCAGCACCGATACACCAGCAGCCCCAGCTTCATTAGGCAGCAGCTTTTATCATCCCAGCACACACATCCTCTCCTAACCAGCTGCTAAACCAAAGGTGGTGCAAAACTATGGAGATTTTAGTAGCAATTTATTACATAAATCAGCTTTCTTCTACGGTAACATCCTCACCCCAATATGCTATGAAGGGAGCCACTTGAATAACTGGACCACTTCTCGTTTTCCCTGACAAATGCCAACTCACATAATTACCACCAGATGCCACAACTGTAGAATAAGGGAAAATAAAAGCAGCACACCAAGCAATACAACAGCCTTCCTTCTATTAATCCAGGACACTTGCTGAAACAGAGTACTGCTGTCCTACGGCTAAAGTGACTTATGCAGCCACCTCTGAAGTTAATTTGAGTTAGCTTTTAACAATTCAATGTCCACCCTCATGAAGGAGTTTATCCCTGCCTCTGTCACCTGAGCTGATGAGCCAAGTACGTGAGTATCATTCCCTTGTGCTTCACCCTCTTCTCTCCTAATCTTTTGTCTTTGATCCAAGGAGCAACTCGACAAAGCTTAGAACTAAGGATCCAGTGGAATGACAGTGGTCTCAAACAGGGAGTTCTCGATACAAAGTTCTCCAACCAACAAACAACAAATCCAGCCAGTACTAGCGTAATTCCCAGGAATCGCATTCATGTGCTGGAAATTCACAGTAAGGTCCAAGACAAATTCCCCTGCAGCATTAAAAGTGGGCAAAAGCAGTGTGATTCTCTGGAGTGAGGATGAGATGATTGCATCAGGAGCACCTTCGCTGTCGATGAACATCAAATGAAAACCCGATGCCTCGCTTGATGTGACCCCAGCCAGGTGTTCCAGTGACACATGGCTATTTTAGAGCACTAAGCAGGAAACCTGTTCTATTTCTACTGAAAATGAATTGTTCTGAAATGACCTCATAGCTGCAAGTTCGGATAAATCTCACAAAGAGCCATCCTCAGCAATTGCATGGATGTGTCAGGGAAGCTGAGGAAGCCATAAATCCCTGCAGAGTGCCTTCAGCACTGCCCAGCTTCGTGTCCTGTGATAGAGGAGAGGCACCAGAAGCCCTCAATGAACTTGAGCTTCACAGATGCCCTAGACCCACATGAAACTTAAGCAAGGGGTCTCAAAGAACACGGTCTAGCAGGTACTATTCACTCAGCCCAGAGTTTTGCACAGGGAATGAGCAAAGAGCAGACACTTGCACGGCAGAACCAGCACTTCAAAGCCGCACAGAAGAAACGGCTGTGTCGGCAAGTTCCAGACAGATTGCTCTCACATGCAAACCTGCCCCAAAGAGCTACGCAAAACCTGTCTCTCGATTCCACCCCAAACATTAAATTCCAGTTGCAAGAACATATGCTTGGCTCACTCGAGGCTTCCCACACCCAAACCACCCAGGACTCCGCGCTCCGCATACAAGAACCTGCCGCTTACAGAAGCGCAAAGGGATTTTGTAGCCATACTTTTTCCAAGGTAAGAAAAGACAGTTGCCAGGATCCATATTCTATATGCTTCAGAGCAAACAAAAATGCTATTATCTCCTAAAGATCTGTTACAGATTCAGCTGTATTACAGATAGTACACTTTAAAGGAAACAGACACATATTTCTGCCTTTGAAACAACAGTTAAACCATATGGTAACAGCTTCCCAAATTCCACTGACATTCAGAAAAGACCATCAGGTACAAACGCTTCCAGGGAAGGGAGCTGCATGGGTGAAAGCTGTCACGACCTCCCTGTTACAGAGAGCTGCTGCTTTCCCTTCAGTGGTCTGCCCAGAGAGCAACAAGTGGGTACAAGCTCCAGTGGAATCAAGCACTCGGTATCAGGACAATGATTTTAACACACTCTTGGACAGTGGCTGAATTTCTCTGTATTACATTTGTTATTTAAAGTGCCTAGATTTCAGTAGAGCAAACAGAAGTAATTCCTGGAGCATGGAGAGCAGGTTGGGTTAGCTGTAACTAGAGGCTTTCCTCCCGCCTGCTGCCACGACTTGCTTCACCGTGATTCAGCAGGCTCCTTATACAGACTGAATGCATCTTTTATTAGGAATCCTGTCGGGCTCAATAAAGACTTTGTCACCCTTCGGGGGGTGTAGCAGAAGAGAGGAAATGTTACTCAGCACAGTTTATGGTTTTCATTGCTTCCCTTCCTGTTACTTCATCGAAGGCTGCAATTCGCGCCGTTTCCTTTATTCTCTGTTTAAGGCCAATTGTAAAAATAGTACTCCCAAATTCTTTCCTGATAATGTAATACCAGAAATAAAAACACAGAAACATGCTGAAGTTCTCTGATCCACGCTGTGCATATTCACATTTCCATACAGCAAGTTCACCAACCTCAGCGACGCTGGTTCAAGCAGCCCAACCTACACAAGCCAAGGCAGATGATACACCCTGTCAGCCACCCCTGGAATCTGCGGGAGCATCCATCAACTACATTTAAACATGGAGCAGAGTGTATGGTCCCTCTTGACTAAAAGGGAGATGATGGCATGGACCAGAAAGCAACTCCTCCATCTTTATTATTTATTTTCCCTGTCTAGTGGCATAAACATTTGACTTCAATAGAAGTGCAAGTGGTGCAAAAGAACATCACAGAATCCCAGACTGGTTTGGGTTTGAAGAGACCTTCAAGCTCATCCAGTTCCAACCCCTGCCACGGGCAGGGACACCTTCCACTAGAGCAGGTTGCTCCAAGCCCCGTCCAACCTGACCAACATCAGCTCAGGACTCCTCACTTAGAGCAACAATTCCCTTTAAAGAGTCCTATTTACCTGGAGGCCATTTAAAAAAAAATCAAAAAGAAAACAAAACAATTTAAATACAAGAACTGAGGCACTATTGATGTGGAGAAAGGATGGATTAATCAGTCTGATGAATGACAATATTCTCAAAGACTTAAATGAAGTATCTTGCAGAGAATGACATAGCTTAAGTAGCTCTCCTAAGGAGTGAAGCTCATCTTGCTTTGTAAGAAATACCACCAATTCTAAAAGCCTAATTAAAGTAGCTCTTGTAGACCACACCAGCAGCAAGCTCCTGCATGATCTTAAATCACCCCCAGAGGTGGCACCCAGTCACACTTGCAGAAAATAAACTGGTTCAGCTACTGCAGAGCTATATTCTATTATTCAGAAAGAATAGCATATATCCCAAAAAGAAGTTTCCCATCTACACCAACAGGTGATGGTTTCCTGGCCTCAACTGCCAGTCTGCTCACCACAGGCATCCTGAGCAATGCTGGGTTTCCTAGGACCTTGCTAAAAATCAGAATCCCTTTATTATCATTTTGTAACTGAGGATCACTGCCCCTGACCCACTGAACAGCTTCAAATGACCAGGAATTTGCTTTTTTAGATTTATAGTCTTACATATGTCCACAACCTCCTGGTACACAGGTCCATCAGACAGCCTTGGACCATACTCTGACCACATTACAAGAATCGCGCCTAAACTCTAAACTTCACATTTACCCATACAGATGACAGATACTTTTTTTTTTTTTCCAAATGAGGAAATGTCACTTGAGTTATTAGAGTATCTTTATACAGGAGAAATGAGATTAAAAGGGATTTCATTTCACTCTCTTCTAAATCCAGGAAGCAATTACAACTGACAGCATCAGTTAATAACAGTATAGCCCTGAATAGGAAACTAAAATCTGGCTTTTGTTTTTGCTGACTCTCAAAAGTAACATTTGCACACTTGGATTTTTATCATCCTTTTTTATTCCTCCCCTATACAAGTAGCAAGTCTCTGAATAGAGCTAATACAGTTTCTTTATCTATTATTTCCTAATAACATGCACACAGGGCTACAGGCATGGACTTAAGAACTACATTCCACTCTTAGGAATAGAATCATCTTCAATAAAGTATGAAGGAACAGATCTTACTTAAGCACAGAGGTCTCCAGAACCACTGTTTCAGTTTATTTACAGACTGAAAGTACCTCCATTCAGCAGAATACTTCTGAAAACACACCAAAAAAAAAAAAAAAGCAAAGTATTTCTACATGAAAATAAAACAAAAAGGTTCTTTACTCACCAATAGCTCCCCACACCCAATACAGATAAACACCTTCCACTTAAGAACCCTGGACTATGTTGATATAAGACTTTGGTAGGAAGAAAAACATTGAAAGGAATGAGGGAGGGGAAATTTTATATTATTTTTACTGCTGTTTCATCACTCCGAGTCAGCAGTTCTGGAACCCCGACTTCGCCAGAGAAAAACTTCCTTCGGAAAAGCTGATGTTGCAGAGTGAAATACCAAGGGCCCTGAACTGGAGAGGCAGGAACGTCAAATGACATTGCTTCAAAGAAGGCAGCTTAGGAAGAGTTTTGAATATCTGAGGCATAGTTCAGCCCTTATCACAGTTCAGAAGAAAAGTACAGCTACAAAAAAGTATCTTCAAGTAAAAGTTCCCAGACACTCATTACTTGGTTTGAAAACATCTTTCCAACTTGTATGTTGGTAATAGAAAACCAAAAGCAAGCTGCCTTGAAAAGACTAGAGCTCAATAGGATGGGAAGCTCAAGATACCCAAAATTAACCTCAATGCTTACACCTATTGAAGAGCCGGATTTTATAACAAACATTTTTCAGTAAGAGATCAAGGACCATAAAAGCAGTTTCCTCACCCAGACTCTTGAAAAACCACCCAAAAATCAACAAGCAAAACAATCAATTTCAGGCTTCCAGGTCAAACAACGCTTTGTAGTCAAGCGGCTCACTACGTGTCACAGTCAAGAGTCTCTCTTCCAGAGGACAAACATCCATCAAATAACTGCATTTCAGTTAAATCTTTTTTGCCATAACTCCAAACACACCAACTTGCCCAATTCGCAAAGAAACTCCTGCACTTTCAAGAGCAGCGGGCAAGAAAGCACCAACGCCTGAAATTCCCTTTTAAGAAAAAAAATGAAACGTGGTAGGAAAGGTCAGGACACTGAAACACTAAGAAAAAAGTAGATTCTTTTTTAATAAATTTGGTACAAAGACGTGGGGATGAGAAGAGAAGAGGTAAAGGATGATATCCAAAACTCCAAAGGTCAATTCTACACTATCAGCAATGACTTCCAAGTATGGCTGTAGTCAACTTACTTGTGTTGAACATTTGAATTCGTTACCTATAAATGACTTTGCTCTTACTACAGAGAGTGCTCTAGGTTTTGTTCTTTCCTCTCTCTTGGAGGGAGTAGCTCCAAGAGCTACTAACAGAGACTCAAAGGACTTGTTTTTTTACTGAAACACACTCCTGTTAACTCTGAACAAACTCCTACCCTAAAAGAGTAGCTCCAGGATAGGTGCTGAAGAAGGCACAGAGGCAAAGACAATGCTGTCTACCCAACACAAACTGGTCCCACAGACACAGGAATGAAGGATGAACTACATAGAGTGATGAGACAGGCAGACAGATGAACCAGACAGCTAATAGTAATACCTACATATGAAGGCAGGAAGATGTGATATTTGGAAAACTATTACTATCTGCTGCCCCCAATGAAGCCCTAAGCAACTGCTGTTTCATATGTCACACACAAACACGTTCCATCGGAAGGATTTCCTCACTCATTTTCATCACGCTTTGCCCCAACGAACCTTTGCAGCAAGTGAACATTACTGTCAAGGTCCTGTAACTACAGCTCCTGCTCAACAGGTATCTCAAGCAGGGAAAGACTAACAGACAGAACAGTAACACTTCACTGCAGTTTGTTTCCACCACATCAACTGTCAGATTTTTATACAAACGGATAAGATTACTGTTATTTTTACGATGGCACACTCGTGCTTTTGCAGTAAATAATTTCCTATTTCTTTGAGAATTCAAGCAAGCAAAGGTCATGTCTGTCAGGAAATTAACTCCTGCTTAATAAATAATAGTGAAGACAAAATGAGATTTCTTATCAATACTGTAACTTATGTCACCAACTCAGTGTCTAGGTAATGGAGAGGAATAGAGCCCCACAGCCTGTCTCAAAATGTTTTGGTGTATCAGTAAGATATTACAGTCACCACACTGCTTCCAACCAAAATACTCTGTGTTTCCATTCAACATTGATGGCAATGCACTGGCACATGAGAAAACACATGAGAATATACTTTACTGCTAATTCCCCCTGCATCCTGGCATTAGGGTACCCAAGCACTACCAGATAGAGCAATCCAGAAGAGTTACTGTAGGCTATAGCCCTTCCAGAAGTTGTAAGTTATCTCAGTGCAGATTGCCACAATTACATTCTACTACTGCCACGACGACTACAATACCTTCTAATGAGGAGGAATGCCAACGTGCCTCTGTACATGTGCATCTGTATATTGGCAAACATAACTTTATCCCGCACCAAGCAGAGAGGTGAAATCAGTAGCTTTTAGCATCTTCACTTGTAGCAAAAAAATAAGCCAGATTGACCCTACTGCTACATTTGACTGCAAACCACCACAGCAAAACTCTAAACACTTGCACTCTGCCACTGCTTTAAGATCTACTTCTGTATTTCTCAACCATACCTGTGCCATAAACCACAAAGAAGCGTAGGGATCCAAAACTGAGGAGCTATATTCTATACATATTCACATATTGAGGTTAACAGGTTTCAAATTTGAAATCAAAGCAACATAAGTATCAGAGGTACAGATACCTCTGCGCTTCCTGAGTAATTACAATTGATCACTGATGCATAATGATACAAAGGAAGTAATTCTAATTAAGAAAATTAGCAGCTTCAGCATTAGGAGAAACAACAGATGAGTGTACTGTCAGGAGCTGAATCAACTGCGAGATAATAATGTTACCCAGGGACTTCTAGCTCCAAATCCCACAGGCTACCCACCAGGCACCCAGCTTCCCAAAGCACACAAACTTCATGACTAACATCCACAGAATTACAGATAAGATGCAGAGTAACTGCCCTCTCCACCTCTGTGCTAAATCAAACCAGTACTAATTGATTACACCAGACATGGGCTGCTTCGGTTGGGCTGTAGTATAGATGATACGGAAACCTCTTCTTCTCCAACCAGCAATTCCAATCTTAGAGAGGCCAAGAACTTCAGAGGCTGTAATTACCTTTGAATACAAACCCAAAACAAGCCAATCTCAACTTTCTCATTCCTATGAAACCATGATCAACACTAATTTGTAAAGCAATGTGCCAGAGATTCCTCCAACACCTCACTCTTCCAGTGTTAGCCAACCACAGCCTCTGTGGAGGTATAGTAAAGCTGCTTTTAAACAAAACAGTTTCATCTAAAAAGACTTGTACTTTCAGAGAGCACGACTACCATTAATCACTGAAGATGAGGGAAAAAAACCCTAATACTAAACTTACCCTGAGTATCAAAGTTAGGTTTATAAGCTGCAATGCAATGCATTAATCTAAGACTCAGACTTTTGACTCATCAGCTCACATAAAAGAAGAAGTTTTGCACAGGGTGATGAAAGGCAAAGTCTGGACCCAGCAGCAGAATGCCTCAAAGGAAGATTACACCACCACGATCTCTGGACAGTTGTGCTTGTGACTGCAGATATGGAGAACGTACATTGTAGATCCCAGCCCCAGGAGAAACAGAAGGATCCGGTATTGCAGTTCAGTCATTTTACACAATAATACCGAAAATTAAGACAGCTCTGCTGTTTTCTTGAAAAGCAGCTCATTCAGCGGGTACGAGCTGCTCATTCACACGGCTACTCCACTGCACTACTTGGGAGGTACACTCTGCTTGAGTGCCAGGAGGAGTGGAAGACCCATTACCTAAAGCTTCTCACTCTATTACATGAGCATTCACAACTGCAAGAGCTATATGATTATTTCAGGTAAAAATATATTAAGGAAAAAAAAAAGTCTGACTAGAGGTTGGGAAAACTCAAAGCAATGTTACTGTTCATGATACTGAACACTGAACTCCATGACCTCCAAGTTCTATGTCGCCTGATTTGCTGGATTTGAGAGACCTAAACTAAGTGCAATGGAAGTTCTCAGCTTTATGGTTGTGATCAACTCTGACTGGTTGCGTAGCATCTGTAACTACAGGTCTGCTATACACCACAATCCTCTTCTTTTACCTATTGTGTACAGAGGGGGGAACAAAACAAAGTTCCTTTCGAGCTGTGAGCGCCAGTCAAAAGTGCAACCCAACAGCATGAGAGTCATGCTGCTGCCATGGTAGGCTAGCACAGACATGCAAGCAAAGAGATCCTTCCTAATGATCACATCAGCTGGATTATGCCCCTTCATTTCTGTTCTAAGACTGCCCATCAGTTAGGAAGAACCAGCACATGTTGAAGATTCCACCAAGCACCTTGTAAGTCACATAAAACAGCATCTACGGAAGAGTGTGCTGAAGGAAGCCTTACTACCCAACACAAATAGGAGCAACAGATGTATGTGATGGGAGCTCAGTAGTCTAACACAAGGACTGCCAGTTTCCTTCCTACTTCAAATGGGAAACAGGAACAGAAACTCCTTCTCCAACACTTGGAAAGACCACCTCTACTTAGGCAAACCAATGCAACCTACCACAGGCTGGACGATGTCACACAGAACCCTGAGAACATAGGGTAAAGTAAATCAGATTTAAGTTGAATATCCTCCCTAGATAACCCCCAATATCTAGTAGCCACTGGCAAGCATAACCCTTCGTGACAAGAGCATATAAACCACTCCCAGAATCAACATGCAACAGCAAAAATGACCCTATCACCTTGTAATGCTAAATACACAATACAGTTTACTACGGCAGACCTCACTCTCCAGGTTTTTCCAATGCAAACTGTGAAGGTGAAAAACACTACAACAGCTCTGGAACTACCTCTTTGTAGGAATTCATATTTGGCCAAAAGGCCAAACTGGATCTGCCCACAACACAACACACCACCGCAAGAATTCTTTCCCTCCAGACCAAAAGGACCAACATTTGAGGCCCCTTAATAACCAGACTGCTTAAATGTCAATGCTTTAATCAGACACAAAAAGATTAAAATGAGAGAACCCCTTAAGGCAGTCATTTTTGTTTTATTTGGCAAGAATTTGCTAGCCCCTCTGAACAAGCTAAAAGATAACCAATAATTAGCGGAGCTGAGGAACCCAGAGAACCCAGATGCAGAATGGTAAATAATTTGTGCTGCTTCCCTGAATGAAGGGTATTTCCAAAATACTGTACTGCAATCATCAAAAGAGGAAGAGGGGTGTATCACAGTTTCATCAAACAAAGGAAAACCATCTATGTTTTAAGCCTGAGGTCACTGGAACAAGAAGACCTCCTAGTCTTAGACATAGCTTGTCTGGCAATACTAGCATGAGCAGTTTACCCAGGATGCTTCTTGGACGCGGGTGGCTTCCTTGCCAACGACAAGAATACCATGAGCCACCTTTTAATGCCAAGGGAGTTGTTTTCACCTGCCGATGCCCAGCTCTTTACACTCGTGATAGGAGTGCATGTACAGCTGCGTACAAGGGTTATTAGACAGTCACAGGGCAAATGCCAGCAGAACATTGTCAATGTTTGACACCAGGGATGCTCCAACAACTGCTTCAAGGAATGTGGCTTCCTTCCTTCCACTCCTTGGAAGCAAGGCCTGGCCACAAGCAGGCAACAGCTGGGCACTTTGGCCCCAGCTTCCTCCCACAGCACACATACATGTAAGTTCATTAAGACTAAGTGCTATTTTCTTCCTGTTTATTTGCTCTACAGACAGATACCCAGTTGTTCTTACACAAAGTGACACAAGAAACAGTTTTGTCAGGATAAACATTACCGAAACTCCTCTGCAAAGCTTATATGAAATCAGTTTGAGTATACTACCCGAAGAGATTCTTATTAAAAAAAAATAGTCTTTTTTCATGATGACTTCTTTACTCAGTATGGCATTTCGGGGCTTGAATGCTGTTTCCACGAGGAATTTAACACCTACTCGTCCTGACTGCTTGCCCTCCAGCCTTCGCAGTTTTGGAGAACAAAAGCAGAAGAGAAATGTATTTTCCTTCCATTTGGTAACTTTTCGGAATGCCAAGTGTACTCGCAGTTCTCTCCCACCTCCTTCCACACCCTCTTCTCGCCCTTCCTCACTATTCTAATATCTCCAATGAGTTCCTATTGCAAGGTCAGTAACAAGGCACTGGGCTTGCTTTTTAGCTTAGATTAACAGTTTTGCAAAACACACCCTCGCTGCCTCAGAAGTGCCTGAAATTCACTGTTTAAATTTAGATAACACAATAGAAAATAGCTTTCTGAAAAATGTTACCTTATATTTTACATCCTAATTTATCAGTGAAAGCTTTTAGTTAAATTATTCTGCAGAAGAAAGTAGGTGCATGACCCCACTGCATGGGGAAAGGTATATGCTAAAGGACATAAATTCCAATAAAGAATTCCAGGACTCCATCATAATTTCTGGTTTCACTCTCAGAGCTGTCACAGCTGCCATTAAAATGAAAAACCAGTTTTTCAGGAACAGTAATTGGAAGCAAGAATAGGAAAAGTAATCTTCGGGCAACACCACTTCATAGGCTCCCTGGAAAATCACTGGGAAACAGCCACCCTGATTCTGACTTCATTTGCTCTTTTAACAAGGTTTAAGGTTCATATGAAGTCTTATTACCTTCTGTAAAGACCAAAACTGAGCTTGATACAGGAAAGTCACAGGTACTAGATTACCTGGTCATCAGCTTGACCTTAGCAGACTGGAGTACAGACAAGGAGATGCTGCAGGCACTACCTGCCCCCTGACGACTACTGTGGCACACTCGATCCCCACAACTGTTCTGTAGCATTAAGAGTCTTTGTGACAGCAAAGTTCAAGAAATAGGAGTCATTTTTCAACCCCCTGTGAGCTAACCTTACCTTCACCCTACCACAACAGTTTAGAGAACTAAGCCTCAAACCGTTTGATCAATAATAGTATGACCTAGCCTGCAAAATCACATCTGTTGAGCCCTAAATCCCACATTTACTGTGATTATCACAAAGCAAGCTGCTGTGAGCTCTGTTCTTTAGTTAGTTACTTAGGCCAACAGCTTGAAAAAGATCCGTAAATACTATCTGTGTAAGCTTCTAGCATTCTGACAACCACGCAGTGAAAACAGTGAGTTTCTGTTTTACAATAACCTCCCAGATACAAAAGCTTTGTTGACAACTGTACTGACAGGCCAGAAAACCCTAGAACCACCGACTGCATCTTCTAAAGCCAGCTGCTTGGAACAAAATAGAAGAAGAGCAGGAAGGATGTGCATCCCTTTCAGGACATCCCGCTAGCCCTCTGAAAGCTTGCTGCTACAGAGAAACAGGCTGCACCCCTAGGCACCCGAAGGCAGATATATGACAGCATTGCTATAGCCTGAGTCAAAGCAGAGGTCACCAGAAAGACCAGCCCAGGAGAACAAGTGCCATGGGACCACCAGAACGCCATGCCAAGATGAGCTGTGGTGCAGGAGCTCTTCGTGGTGGATGCTGTTGAGACAGAACAAAAGCACGAGGCGGTGAGAGCTTTTAGCACACCATGCCTCACAGGCAGCAGAGATGTTTGAGTAAGTATCTCCAGACTCTCGAATGCCTTTAACCAACAACCAGCACTGAATCAACAGGCACAATGCTAATAAAACCAGAGCTAGAAAATCTCTCTGTACTGAGATTATATCAGAATGAGAAGCTTAAAACATAAAACAAAATGAGCAATAAAAAGAGATCAAACCACACCTGGTAACAGGGGGTTCAGACAAAGCTGTTCCTACACATACCGGACTCTGGACACATTAAAGCATGACATAAAATACTCAAGGGCATTTCTTTTAGGCCAAGGACAGCTCTTCCAAACGGAAGGCGTGTGAAGACATCACTGCCATCACTAACCAGGGAAGTTCCTGCCCCAGATCCCGGAGCGGAGTTCCTGCAAGCACCACAGCAGAACTAGCCACACACAGAGACCACCATGGTCTTTCCATAGATGATTCATACATAAGATTCACAAATATAACTGTTTTAGAATATAGTTTCCTTTAAAATCCTCATTTTATATGTATCTCCCAGAAGAGACACCTAAAAGTCATATACCTGAGGTGTGCAGTAGACACCTACAGGTATGCATGCAGAGACACAGAGCAGTCATAGAAAGCAACACTGACACACAAATTACAAAGCCAAAATGTTTTGTTACTCTCTTGTGGCCCTGCTTCCTTCAATGAATCCCAACAAGCAGGAGCAAGTAAGATGAGGCAATAGCCTCTAACTTTTGTGTGTAACTACATGCAAGAGAGACATGTATTTTCATTACTCTTAATGTTAATGTTCAGATTCAACAATACCACCAAGTTTTACACCAAGTTTTAGACACAAGAAGTGCTCGAAGCCACACAACCAGGCAGCATGCAACTGTGCTCATCAGTTTTCGTAAGTATCATTCCTCAAGCAACCTGGAGCTACAACTCGGAGCCTTGTCTCAGCTATACCTAACTGCACACTCTTTATAAGCTGGACTAATGCATTGAGATAGGAGCACTACACCTTTCAAAAGGCCAAGACAATGCTTGAAGATGTCCATACACTTGCTTCCCACAACAGAACCACATTCCTACTCACCGCTTCATTTGAATGACTCAGAATTGGAAATTACATCCCGTAGACAAACCAGGATGGTGGAAGGGCTTTTCACCTTGACATGTAACTTAGTGACTCACCAAGCACAAACCCTGGACTTTCTGCAAACAATGCCAATACACATGAGCCATTGTCCACAGAGTTGTTAGCGCACTGCCATTTGATCTTCTCTTTAATACAGCCATGTTCTGTAGAGTAGACTTTATATTACATGAAGGAATTTGCATTAGTCATGACCAAAGAGCAGCAGTTGCGAACTGAAAACAAAGCATCAAACTCAGCTGGTTCTGGCTGGGTTCTGAGCAGAGCAGAACAGGTAAAGGGACAGGAAAGTCTGTTGAGATTCACACCAGCGGGTACCAAGACAGAGAAGCAGGTTCGAGCAGCCACTGTGAACAAAAACCCCAGGCTCTGTCCATGCTAGGGAAAGCGGCAGCAGTGCAGTCCCAGTGACTTTTCACAGACCCAAAGTTAAAGGAGATGTTATAGAAACCAGCGTGACCGCCATCACTTCTAACAAGCCAATCTCTGGGACGCTTCCAGTAGTAGTGCTGGTTACTTCACACCATAATGATGTGAGCACCAGACACTTATTTAATCAAGGAAAAAGCCTGGATTGGACCTCTGCTGCCAGGAGATCAGAAACCATGAAGTCACAGCTATTAGATGGAAGAACTGTGTGTTTCCAGTTATTAGCACTATGCTTTGTGATGAACAGAGAATGCTCAGTCTAATTTACTTTCCTGAGTTTTTATTACTAGTTCACTTTCTTTAGCATTTCACCCACCCTGAAAGGTGAAAAAGAAAATGCTTTTGGAAAGGTTTTTTTGTGGCTTTGGGGTTTTTGGGAGGTTGTTTGGCCAGCTTTGGTTCATAATGCTCTTGCAAAAATAATCAACCAGGAGAATTCATACACCTACCTCAGGGCACCTTAAGCATCACAATGTTTCTGTTTCTATCTGAGTTTAACTCATTTTACTCATGTCCAAATTTTCCTTCCAAGGACAGCCTTTGACATCCTCACCCACAATACGGGTTAATACGGACACAGACTCTAAAACCAGAAAAGCTCACACAACAGTCATGCTATTTTCTCTACCTGTTTAACACAAAACTTTCTGAACAAGGAAACTTTGTTAGACAGACTCTAAATTTAAGAGAAAACCTATTTGTCAATGACGCTTCAGTACAGCCAGGATATGTACTCGAAGTTAAACAGTGCCCTGGAAACCTGATTTATTTGGTTGGGACCATGAATCTATATTTAACTGAAGTCAACAGGCCTCAACTGTTAAGAAAGCTGGAAAAAATATTTATTCCTGCAAAGCACTAGCAAAGTTTCCTTGCAGGTATCCCAGACAGACACCAGCTGCCCAACAGCCAAACCAGGAGCCCTCCTCTGCCAATGCGGTACCTTGCCCAAGGCTCAACACAACGCTATTTGTGTCTCAGAGACACAAATAATCAAAAGACTAGTATGAGCGACACATTCAGCCTTGCTGCTGAAAGCACAGTAAAAACAAGCTCCAAAAACCGGTCAAAACCAAACAAAACACCCCTCCTAAGACAGACACTGAAGCCCTCACAGCTGAGTATTTACATATATTAACATTTGGTTAAAAACTGGTAAATGCTCCAATATTGTATGTTGGTTCATTTGAAACAACAGATGGATTTGATTTTTTAAGTGCAACTCATTTAGGGCTGATTTCAGCTTCACAAAGTGTGTTGTACTTAAGGTTCCAACTAGCGATAATCTGAATTATTTGGGTACCAGCACATATGCCAGGTTGATGAGTGCTTCTGGCCAACAGGTACATCAAGGCCAGGTTGGACACAGGGGCTTGGAGCAACCTGCTCTAGTGGAAGGTGTCCCTGCCCGTGGCAGGGGGTTGGAACTGGATGAGCTTTAAAGTCTCTTCCAACACAAACCAGGCTGGGATTCTATGAAATTGACTGTACATCACAAGAGTGGAGCTGTAGCCACATGACAATGAAAACAGCTGTAGTAAAATAACCCAATATCACTGAGTTTTATTACCCACACAAGAGATTTGACCCTGCCTTGTCTCAGGAGGGGGACACAAGGTTTAACCTGCCCTGGTTTCTGAGGGATGTTTAGTAAGACTGACCAACTACCAGCAAACATCCATCAATTGGTATTTACTTGAACTTTTGGAATAGGGGATTGAGACACGTCTATTGAAGAACATAATTCTTGATCATCTCAGAAAACAAGGTGCAAATACAATGCTTATGAAAATGAATTCTCAAGAAGCATTTTACTGAGGGAGTACAAGAATTTGCATGCTTGGCCGTTTTATTACAGGAAAACCACAGGTCTAATTGAGATGAACACTCACAATACTACACTGTATTAAGAAACAGAATAATAAGAGACAACTACCCACCCAAAGCACTCTTACACGACAAAATAGAGGAAAATGTAAGCTCTAAAAGCTTCCTAACTCCTGGAGCTGGCAGTGAAGAGACACAGCTCTCCCACAGCTTTGAGGCTTGTCCAACAGTCCTCCGGGATTGTCAGTACCGTATTTATCATGAGCTTAAATACACTCATTTAGTGAGCATAGAAAAAAAACCTGTGGTTTTGTTTTCCCTTCAGCTGAAAGCTATGGGGCAGGAAGAGCAGGAGGAGAAAGGAGGTTTATTACTGTTTCACTGAAAGTAATAAAAGAATTTCAGGACCTGCTTCATTAACAAGAAAACCTGTATTCTGCTTGTGAGTAAGACCCAAACTATTTGAAGAGCTGCCAGCCATCAATGCAACATCCAATGTGCCACTCCTCAGGTACCTCTGTTCTGAGCTTTAATTTTACTAGATGGCTATAAAAAGAAAAAAAAGCTTTACAGCACATTTTATTTCAAGAGACTAATCTAATATTTAAGAAATCCTGACGGTTCGAGGTCTTTTATTGCCTTAGAAAGATGCTGATAGAACAGGGTGTCTGCGAGGCAGCGCACGCTCTCAGGTCCTTCTCTAAGGCTGCAGTTACTTAGCATTTTTGCTAATAAAGTTGACTTTTCTGCATTTGATTTTTCAATCATACACAGCAAAAATAAACCTGTAACTGTCACCTTCACAAGACCGCTTCTGAAGTATTCATAATTATATGACAGGCTTTTATGTTCCTCTAACTGTAAATAATAATTGTTGTCATATGCACATTGCCTTTCTGTACTCCAAAGGTACACAACGACCCAGCCAGGAATTTATTAGTAGTAAGTTGCAGGCGTGTCAGTACACGTTCACCATCACTTTGGTCATCTCCCAGCAACAACCAATACATTGATTTTAAAGGTCTCTTCCAACTTCCAAGCACAGCCACACGCAAAGACAGAACCAAGGATCTCCCAGGTAAAGGATAAGAGCTTCACAGCACTGGCCAGTTCCTTGTTGACATAGCAGAACACTACAGAACAATCTACTGGTCATCTTCAGTTTGAGCTCCAGAACTGTTACTTGCACAACAAGGTCTTAGAAAGCATCAGCTATAAAACACAGAATCATATCACTAACAAAGAAATGGGAGTGAAAGATGTAAGACAGAGGTTAGGTAATAGAAAGGTTAGAAGTAGAAGAGAAGTAGAGGTTAGTAGAAAATTACGGCAGGAGTCAGGTTTCCATCATTCCTCTTTCCCTGTTTTGGAGGCCCACATACTAACAGTAAGGAATTTTTATTAAATACAACCCAGCATCTGCAACTTCATTTAATACAAATTTCTTTTCGCTGTAAGATAACTGCAAGAATTTTGTAGTGATTCTACAATTCTGATTCCATTAAACGGCCATCCCAAAACACTGCCGTTGTTCCATTAACACCTAAAAGCTCACTGCAAACTGCAGGAACAATGGATTTAACCCAGGCTAATCCTCTGTTTCACCTACTGAGTTTTAAAGAAAATTATTAAAAAGGATGAAAAATCCCACTTCAAAATACCAGTTATTTCTGGAAACAAGAAGCAGATGTTCTCCTCTGTTTGGCTCAGCTGTGCTCCAGTACAAGAGTGCCTTTGTTATGCTGTCAGCAATAATTTATTTTATTTATTACAGCCATTTTATAATGCCCATCAATGTACTATTTGCGCATGATTTAGATCCGTTGCAGATCTATTTCTCTATATAGAAGCCGTCAAGAAGCATCACATACACACTCCGAATAGCAGACCCCGTTGTGTCACAACTGTGCAAATTAGGTTTTTTTCCTCTTTCCACTGTATTAATAAAAAGGGAACAGGAAGAGAAGGAGGAGCTGCTATTGCCAAATAAAGTTGAATTAGCATTAATCAAGAATCACTGAAACAAGGCAAAGTTGGGAAAATACAAGAGCTTAGAGTATAAAAATACTCTAACTCTTTGAAGTTCAATAAAGGCAAAGCTCTCTGAACCACGGAAAGGAAATACTGTCTAGAACAAAGTCCTGAAGAACTACAAGAAGACTATGTTGGGAAAAGGATGAATTCAAACTGGAAGAGAGCATACTCATGGCGGGGAGGGAAGGTGGAAGGAGAAAGAAAAAGGTGCATAATCATTTGCTGTTTTGCCCTATCAGCCACCAAGACCTTATCTGTGGTAGGCATTAAACCACTCCCCAAAAAACTAACATCATGGCCTTTGTACGGATCTGATAAGGAATTCTGGGCCTCAAAAAACTAAACCTTTAATGAGAGCACAGATGGTGCCATACACATTCACCCTTCCCTCCTACTGCTTCAACAAGCAACTCCCTTCTATTCAAATACCCCCAAACTCCTAATTTGATATCCCCACTTGTGACACAAGAAACAGGCAGGATGATGTGCAACACAAAGCTACAACACCTCATGGAAGTACCTAAATCCCATATTCTCAACCTGCAAGAACTGGAGGATCTGCATATATAAATACTGGCACATTTAACACCACAGAGCCAGCAGCACAACCCCAGAAGACTAATGCAGATATTAAAATATTAAACAAGTGTATGAAATCCTACAGTTTAAATACAGGTATGATTTAAGTGATTAAGTGTCCGATTTACTGCAAAGGTTTCCTCTATCTGACAAGAGAGTGTGCACAGAAGATGATTTGTTAGGATAATCTGTTATCAAAGCTACCATCTGAGAGATCCCTCGCTAATTCTGCACTTTCAGGCTGAACTTGAGAGACAGGCAGAGAGATTTACACAGTGCCAGCACCCGGTCACACTCAGTCCATGTAACCAACGGGTCCCAAGTACCAATGGAAGTTACCAAGCAGAGTAACAGAAGAGTAATTGCACACACACATATATATCAGTAAATGTTAGCTACAATCTCTAGGAGTTCATCAAAATAAGCCTCCCCCATCGCCAAATAAATTAAAGATTATAACACATGAAGTATCTGAGCAACAACAAAAAAACAAAATCAAGTGTGTACATGTCTAATATGCATAGCTTATACACTTTAACAATTAGCAAACAGTGGAATGTTACCACAACACTGAAAACTTGCCCTAACACAGCTTTTTCCAAACAAAAATATTTGTAGCATCAAGAATGAAATATTTTACTCGAGCGAAGTCATTCAGATAATGCCCAAAACAGGTAAATTATGAAAACATTTTAATATCTCCCTCTTTAGTTCCTTACATCTTACAAATTAAAACATCTTGCCAAGAAAAGGTCCTAAAAATCAAAATCAGATGGATAATTGCACCACTCATAAGTGATATCTGATGTATCAATTATTTATCTGTACTTTTCCAGACTGCTCTACAGATGATGGTTATGAAGCACCAGACCACACTACTAATCAGTGCAGCCCCAACCCTGTAATTTGTAATGCCCAGGTAAACTGCTCGCATAAACTCCAGGATCAAAACAGAGAGGGGGGCAGAAAGGGTCTGCAAGCAATTGAAACCCATGTGGTCAACTAGCATTGGCTTATCATAACACACCAGCCACGGTTTGGGGAATTTGGCGGGTTTTCCTGTATAAGAATGCAATCAAAGTGCCCCACGCAGCTGATTTCACGTGGGAGGAGCTGATGATGCCTTTCTATGAGAGTAGGAGGGTAGCAATGAAGCCACAGTTATTGTCTGTGCACAACTGGATACTTTAGGACAGGAGTCACCAGCTTGTACACCCTGTGCTGGGACACCCGAAACTGGGGTCTAACCCCGCTGGCTGTGCTGAGCGTGTTTCAGCTTCCCTGACCCATGTCTTGCAGCCTAAAGAAGAGAGCTGACAAGTCAAGATGCTCTCTATGATTAAAAATAAAGAAATTAATGTAAAAACTACACTACAATTGTTTCCTCTGGTCCCCGTATCACCCTATACCCATCTGTCATCACATCTCTGAGCATATGCCTGGGAAATCTGGCACTGTGCAGCCATGGTGGGGTTTGATTTTCAGCTTTGTGTCTGAACAGGTTTGACAGATCCAGAATGGGGACCCCAAATGGATCTGGAATGGAGAGGGGCTTTTCCTGAAATCAGGGGAGTTTCTAAATGTATATAAACAAAAGCACCCAAGAAATAAAAGTGGTTTGACTGAAAGTATCCACGTAGCAACAAGAAGAGAGGACCCAACCCTGCTGAGTTTTAACTTTAATCATGAGTACTCTCACTGTGGAGGATCCACAAATTCCTGCTGCAAAGGGTCAGATTAACAAGGGAATTTAGACTATTTGTTTAAATAACTTTAGAGGTGTTATTAGTTAGATTAACAAACATTAGATTTTATTTTTTTCACAGAATCCCAGACTGGTTTGTGTTGGAAGGGACCTTAAAGCTCACACAGCTCCAACCCCCTGCCACGGGCAGGGACACCTTCCACCAGAGCAGGTTGTTCCAAGCCCCTGTGTCCAACCTGGCCCACAATTGAGATACCTTGGCAAATTCTGGTTGTCAGCCTCAGTGGGAATCTGCACAGATCCACATGAACCCACTAGCACGGTCCAGCACAGCTGGACATCACAGAAGCACAGAACAGTTTGGTTTGGAGGGGATGTTAAAGCTCATCCAGTTCCAATCCCCTGCCATGGTCAGAAACACTTTCCACACCATGACATCTGGCAGTTAATATTACAAGCTTAAGCAAAATATTTATTTTAAGGCTGTTTTAGCCAAAATAAGGTGACAACCCTAAAAAAAAATCCATTACAGTTACTGGGTGGGGGAATTTGTGAAGCCTAGTAAAAGATAAAGAACAAAAAGCCCTAGAGAGCCATGAGACATGGGCAGTGCAGGAGGCAGCAGTGGGCAGATGTTTCAGGCCAGGGCAGATTACCTGTTCCCAAAGTCAAACGGTGACAAGCCAGCACGGTATGCTGGCGCCTGAATGCCACTGCTGTGATGAACCCAGTTGCCCAACACTGCAAACCACAGGAGCAAAGGAATTTTGCCTAACTGGGGAATACAGCTGGAGAGGAAGGAGGGAAAGGCCGAAGCAAGAGGGGAGCAATAAAAGTAAGAAAACAGAACAGGGAGACTGCCTCATCATTAATATAGGGAGCAGAGACATGAGAAGAAACATACCAAATATCCCAAGGCAAGTAAACATTGGGACTGAGTGTATTTCGCTCACACGAGTGAAACTGAAGGGGAATGCGGGGCTCTGTCCTGCTCGGACACACTCTGAAGCCATCTCCGCAGCAGTTTTCCCAAGTAGCCTCTTGATAATTAACTTATAAGGAAGACCAGGCAGGACATTCTGCTCTCGTGAAATACCAAGGGAGAACAGATGTTTCCCGGTCTCAAAGGGACAAACTCAAGAGCGTATCGTTTCATACCACTGATTCTTGAGTGCATTGAAAAAACAACAATCACAGCAAGGGAAACAAATAAAGTAGCAGCCTGGGTAAGCAAGCACCGAACTGCAGTCAGCCTCACATGCAATGCAAATGCTATCAAACGTATTTCATTATTACATTAACGCTCTGACATTACCAATCCCCAAAATACATGCTGATTACAGCTTGTGGGGAAGGGACAGAGGAGGCAGTTCACTGAAGAACGTGTTTTATTGTAACTAACCAGGCTCGCACATTTCTCCACTCCCACTCACTGGAAAAGCAGCTCTTTATGAAGTCTGCGAAGCATAATTAGCCTGGTTTTGTTTAAATCTGCATCGCCGCACAGGTAAGGAAAGCCTCGCAGCTCCCTAACTTTTCTCAGAAGTTTTGCATCACTGAAATATGCAGAGTTTTACTTTTCAGTGATCTGCCTCCCCTTCTTCTCCCTACAGCCTGGCCCGAAGGACCTCATCAGCCGCCCTATGTCCATATCCAGGGTGTTTAAAACGCTGCTGGCCTCAAGAAGTCCAACTTTGGAAAGTCGAAATAAATAAATAACGCAACTCCACACGTTAGGAGTCTGCGAGCGCCAGCCTGGCCATGTGCCGCCCGCAAACAGCCGGCACCGGGCGGGACGGCTGCGGAACAGGGATAGAGGCAAAGGGAAAACAGGGAAATAGACGCCAAGAGCCGCTCACCTCCGGAGTCCTCTCCGAGGGCTTCTTCCGCAAAGCCTGTTTGATCCTGGGGTCCACAGGAGCGCTCATTCTACTGCCCTGCTCCTCCGGTCCGCAGCTCCTGGGGCCGGGCCGCGGGGGGGCGATGCGGGAAGGCGGTGCGGGAAGGCGGCACCCGGCACCGCGCGTTCAGCCGCGGCTCCGCCGGGCCCCTCTCGCCGCGGCGGGGCGGGGACGCGCCCCGAAACTTTCCCCGCGCCGGCGGCCCGGGGAGGCCGCGCCGCTGCGCTCCGAGCCGCGGCGGGCCCGGGACGGGAGGAGGCCGAGGCGGGAGCGGCGGGGGGGGGAGCGCCGGGCAGGCAGGCCCCGGGGCGGGCGCGGTGCCCGCTGCTCACCGGGCGGGCGGGCGGGCGGCTGCGGGCTCAGCGGCGGGGCGCGGGGCAGGTGGCGCCGGCGGGTCCCGCCGCGCTCCCCCGGCGGCCGGCGCCGCTCCCCATCGCGCGGGCCCAGGCGGCGGCGCGGCCCCACCGGCAGGAGACGAAGCGTCCGTGCGGCTGCGGGAAGTTACCGGCCGGAGCGGGACACCCCGCGCGCGCCGAGCGGCTCCGCCCAGCGGGGACGCACAAAAGCGACGCGGGCGGGTGAGGAGTTTCACGGCGCGGCGATACCAACTCCTCCGCCTCACCCAGCGCCCGGAGCCGGGCCCGTTCCTTCCGCTCCAGCCGCCAGCAACCCTCACCGCCGCCCCGACCCCCTGCGCCGCTCACCCACCGCACATATCCCCCCCTAGGCGGAAAAGCGTGAGAGCGGGCGCTTTAACCCAGAGATTCAGCGAGACGGCCGAGGGGCGGGGCGGAGGGGGAGGGCGGGGCTCAGTGGGGCTCCGCCCCTCCGCCCGCGGGAGGGTGGGGAAGGGGCGGGGCCCGCGAGCCGCGCCGTGGGAAGGCTCGCGAGGGTTGGGGGGGCTCGGCGCGTGCGCGGTGGGGTAGGCGGGAGCGCGGGGAGGGGGGGCTCGGGTTTAACGTGAATGCACCGAAATAGGTGGTTTTGTGCATAAATTGCGTATAAACGTCATTTCAGTGAGTGTCCCCCTCTGGTGTACGCTGGGGAGACCCCCCCTCCCCGCGGTCCTGATCCAGCTCTGGGGCAACAGCACAAGAGGGACGTGGAGCTGCTGGAGCGAGGCCAGAGGAGGCCCCGGAGCTGCTGCGAGGGCTGGAGCAGCTCTGCTCTGGAGCCAGGCTGAGAGAGCTGGGCTGGGGCAGCCTGGAGAAGAGAAGGCTCCTGAAGGGGAGACCTTAGAGCAGCTCCAGGGCCTAAAGGGGCTCCAGGAAACCTGGAGAGGGGCTTTGGACAAGGGCCTGTAGGGACAGGACAAGGGGAATGGCTTTAACCTGCCAGAGGGGAGATTGAGATGAGCTCTGAGGCAGAAGCTCTTCCCTGTGAGGGTGCTGAGGCGCTGGCACAGGGTGCCCAGAGAAGCTGTGGCTGCCCCATCCCTGGCAGTGTTCAAGGCCAGGTTGGACACAGGGGCTTGGAGCAACCTGCTCTAGTGGAAGGTGTCCCTGCCCGTGGCAGGGGGTTGGCACTGGATGAGCTTTAAGGTCCCTTCCAACACAAACCAGTTGGATTCCCTGATTACAGTTTCCATAGACACAGATAACTTCTTGTCATGACACCAAACATTACGATGTTGTTTCTCCACCATTACTCCTGTACATTATGTGCATTCCCACCTTTTCCTCACAGGTCATAGAATATTTACCTTGGTTCTCAAGCTCCTAAAAGCCTGTGACTTCAGTCCTTGCTCTGTGGGGCTCAGACTCCCCAGACCTGACCCCATCCTGCTTTACCCACCTACCAGTGTGGATCTCAACCTTCAATAGAAAGCAGTTGCCTGGCTCAGAAGTCCTGTGTGGTTTCACAAAGCGCCCCTGTGCTGGTTCCCAGGTCCTCCCGAGCCCAGGAACAACGGTCCCTCGGGGACACCAGGAAGCAGCCGGGCCTCAAACACGCCTCAGAAGATTTCCTTCCTTACACCGAGTCCAATGTGTAACTGTACGAGATCAAAGCTACAGGCACACAGCTTGTGTTTGTCCTTTTGTTGTCTCTTTCCTTCCGAATAAACAAGAGTGGGTTTGTTTCTTCCCTTTCTCCAGCTATTCCTTCCCGTTCTCTTCACCACTTGCCCTTTACGGCACAATTGTCTGTGTTGTACTGAAGGATTTGATTCCAAGTTGGTTTATAATATTTCTAGTGTTTGCTTCAAACCAAAATCCGAGGAAAATTGACATTTCCTCAACTGCAGGCCCTTGGTGCTGTGCCTGGTATCACTGCAGGCACAACAGCAGCGGAAGAGGTAGCCTAGATCTTAAAAGCCACTATTCTTAATATCACTAAATCGTTACACTGCAGAGACAATATAAGATGCTCTCAAAAATGACAAACCAGGTAAGGACACAGCTTCGGTCCCATAAAGTCTATCGAGACTGATTTATTTCTTTATTTACGTAGAACTTCCGTGGTAAAATGAGCATTTCCAAGTATCATCATGTCTATTATTGTTGCAAAGGTCAGGGGTTTGTACTCGTCGTTTGGCAGAACACGTTATCCTTTTTCAGCTCTAGTACATAAAATATTATTTCCAGTAGTGTGGGAATCTTCTGCGATTCCCTGCCAGGAACCCGACGTGAAAAGCTGGAGATAAAAAGTTCTCCTGTATAACTGAGGAGAAGCAAGTAGAAAGGAACTGGAGCATGAATCCTGTGTTAAAAGATTCTCTTGTTTTTCCTTCATGTTTGGTTTGGGTTTTTTTTACCAGAGATGTAATAGCAAATCAAGTAATTTTTCTTTACCAGCCCAGTTTATAGTTAAAGATTAGGTACAAGATCAGTCAATACTCTCCAAGTGCACATGGCTGGAAAAAAACCTTAATGGGAGACTAGAATAAGAAGCAAACTGAAATCCGTGCTATGACAGTCCTCGTAGATCTGCAATAACTCAAATCCTAACCTCAGTTTTTAGAGGGTAGCTCATGCTGCCACCTAGTCAAGTTGTTCAGCATTCCCACAATCAGAATAACGCAGAAGTAGGCACTCAGCATGGGAATAAAAGTAGTATCCTAAGAATTCCTTTTTCTTTTGCACACAGATGATCTTATTTATAGTACATCAGCCGGCAGACGTGCACCGAGCAGTAAGGTGGACACAGGTACTCAGTAGGAACCAAAGCTGCTGTTCCAATTTAATTGCTTGGCTCAAGTGACCCGTGAAACAAGACTTCCCTCGCTCCAAAAAATACCTGATTTTGGGCAGGTGATGGCTCTAATGGCTGCAATTATTCCAGGGGCTGTTTTAGCTGCCTGGTTTATTTTCCCAAATACCAGGAGAACAATGGAAACGAGTGTCGTGCTCCTAACTGCTCACTGGTGTGGCAGCCTGTACTCCACGTGGTAGAGCCTGTGTAGTTAAACACAATTGAGAAGCTTTCACAAGCGAGTAATTTCAGGGCTGGGATTAAAGGATGTGGCCAAGCAGGATGCCTGTTGTCTGTGCAGGGGGGAAAGCTTGCTTCCCTTTTGCCTGGACTGTATCGCTGCCCAAATAAAGCATCATTACTTATTGGTTAGGTTCTTATTTATTGTAAAAGATTATCTGTAGTTTTAGATATAGTACGGGAAGGTGTCTTGCTATTTATACAGATGAGCTGCAGCCTCAGGAGATTAAATGTTTCTGCTTCAAACGCCTGTGAATTTGAGATCAGCTAAATTACAAAGAACATCTCCTCCCTCTGCGATGTTCCCTCCATTGTTCTGGTTCACTGACACTCCCAAGGATGTCTCTTAATCTCACGCCTTTCACCACCGTGTGCACACGCCAGATTCTTCAGGGTAAAACTCAACTTCCTCACCTCTCCCAGCAGGAAAGATACGTAGTCATCATCCACTGAAATAGGTTTTTACTTGTATTTTGACATATTCTCTGTGTTTCTTGTACCCATGAGTTTTATTCCAGCCTGGCAGTTTCCTTCCTCTCCTCCAATGCTATTGTTTTTAATTTCTTAGCTTTGGGGGGAAAAAGGTCCCTTTCAGAGATTCATGCACATCACTGGCAATGACTACTGGCTAAGTGTGTGGTTAGCACACCGCAAGGAAAACAGGCAAATTCATTCTCTGCTGGACAAGAGGAAAACAAAATGTTCTGGGATCCCCCAGAGGGAAGAATCTCTTCAGACTCTTTTACCATTTATGCTTATTCTGGTGCTTAACTTCTTGAATAGAACATTTTGGGGATAGTTCAGTAAAAGCGTGTGAAACTGGGGAGGCAAAGGGATAGTAATTTGGTGCAAGTGTGCCTTTTGCAGGTAAGTTACACCTTTGCAATGGCACGAGACTGATCAGCTCAAACACCCAGGTAAGAATATTCATCTCCTGCCTAACCCAGCATTTTGCAACTCAGATTTTCAATTTCTGAAAGAAATGTGAAATGTGAAAAATCAAATCACTTTTGCAAAGTCAAACCCAAGAATGCAGTGCTCATTCTGTATTGTACCACTGATTTTTGCTCCTTCTGAGGCACAGCTCCCCATCGTGCATATTCTTAGAGCTTCGGCGCAGAGGATAATGGTAAACTGTAGAAATGAAGCATGAGAATTGGGAGATCTTTTTCTGCTGCATCAGAATAGTTAGAATTAAAGCCCATCTTTGTTCTTGAACTCAAGACTAGCATGGCTTTCCTTCCATGTACACATTTTCCTGAAGGGTAAAACTGGAAAGCCATGTACACAGAAGCAATTAGAGTTCATCATGACAGTCAAACTCTTTATTTTTCAGCCTTCATCAAGAAGACTGAAGCACATGGGAAGCCTAACACCTTTTAAATGCAGGGATACAACACTTTCTCTACTCGTGCTTTACCTTCAGTGGCAAGTTTCCTTGCTTTTCGTGATCCCTGTCACACATCTTTGATGGTCTCTAACGTGCTGAGTGCTGGTGTGAACGTACTGTGAATACAGTGAGCCTCGAGATTGAAAGGTCTTAAGATTACATTAACATGCAAAGAGAGGGGGATGACAAGCCCCAGCTGCTCCCTGGAGCAGACTGAACCGCAGCTCCGGGTGGAGACATGAAGCATTTCCTACTCTTAGCTCCCAGCCGAAGGGAACATCTCTCAGTTGACGGCACTTTACGGGATATCCATGGGAAAAGCTTCACGGAGGACAGGTGGAAATGCTGAAATAACCAATATTTCATGCGTGAGGGTGCAGAGTGGGGTTTGGGCCATCACACCCTGGCCATCGTGTCAGGTAATTCCCAGCCAGTCACACGCCGGATCGCTTCTGGAGTCCTAGTTCCCAAGATAGGAGCAATCTGCTAAAGCAAGCAATGAATTAGGTTATTTGCTATTTCTTTACTAAGGTTTCTATGAAAACAAAGAGGTGCATTGATACAGACTCTCTGAAAGTTGCCAGTGAGGACAGTAAAAGCTGTTTGTATAGACCTGAGACACTTACATGTCTCTTCTCATTTCCCTTCCATGTCCAGAAATGAACAGACACGTATCCAGAAGGGCATTCCTCTCCCTTGCCCGCTGCTGGGTGACTTGGAAGGTGCAGCTGAAGGCAGGAACCTCTGCCTGTGCCACCTATGGAACGACCACACTCCCCCAAGTGGGATCAGGAGTGGAAGGAAGTGCTCAGGGCCAGGTTGGATGGGGCTTGGAGCAACCTGATCCGGTGGAAGGTGTCCCTGCCCGTGGCAGGGGGTTGGAGCTGGATGAGCTTTAGGGTCCCTTCCAACACAAACTATTCTGCGATTCTCTGACTCCTGCCAAGTCACCAGAGCATCCAACTTGCCCCAGGCATGCTATAGTGTGCAACATTATCACAAGTGTCTGATCAAACAGAGCAGGAACTGACAAAAACATTCAAAATTGTTATAAAATACCATCTAACGTAAAAAACCAGCTGGTTTGCTCAAAGGCAGAAGTTCTTGCCCCAAACAGATACACATTCCACAGCGGAACAGCTCTGTCTGAACCAGGCTCTTTCATCAAATGCTTTTCTGTCTTCTGCCGGTTTATTTTTACTACACACAACCTACAGATATTTGATTCCAGCCCCAGCACTTTGTTGGCAAAAGCTAGAAGAGCATATGGACCTGTCTAGATATTGGAGGTATCCAGCAACAGTATACAGATGTCCAAGCTCTAGCCTGAAAAAACTGAAGATGGGGGTGGCAGGGGGGAAACCTGCCCTGACAGGAGGCAATCTGGAGCCTAGTGACAGCCGCATTTGCATTTGCTTTGTTGTTATAATCAGGTAAAACTTTAGCTGAAAGATTTGCTTCATTCGTGGTAGGAAACCTCATGCCAAAACCCGTTAGAGAGGGGAGGGGGGTAAAAGAATGGGGACAGATAAAGATGGAGACTTTAAAGAAAGAACACTCTTGCTGTGGAAACTGCCCAGCACTAGTCCAGCATCAGTAGCCACCTCAACATCTCTCATTCCAAAGAGACATTCCGTGTCCAAGAGACATTTAATGTCTCTTTCATTAATAACTTAAAAGTTATACAACTATAAATTGCAAGATGTTTTCCCAGCCAGTGGGGACTTCGTGACCTGTTATAACCCAGAGAGCACATGCAATGGTTATTTGTATTTTTCTCCTGAGTAGCTATTTTCAGAGGCAAAAAGCCAAACACTTGCATAACTCACCATTACTGTTCTGTGTATCTGTGACATTTGTGAGGGGACAAGGCTTTGGCTGACAGCGTTCAGCTAGGAAAAGAACAGGGCATGCGGAGAGGAGCCAGGTTCAATATGATAAAGAGCAGAGTAAATAGGATTGCAGAACTTCCCCTTTTTTAAGTAAACGGAGTAATTCTCTGAGCATGTGGAAAAATAACAAACAACCTCCGTGCAGCCAAGCACCAGGCAGTTAGTCTAGACTTCTTCTTAGCTGGCAATCACCTACATGAAGAAATCGGGAATAAACACCCAACATGCTCTATCTCTGCTTTCTGCCATCAAATACATGCTACTTGTTTTTTAACTCCTCCGAGAACTATTACAGCATTTGGATCAAGCCCAAGGCAGGGGAAGATCTGCAGTTCTTACCCTTTCCTTGCTGCTGGTGCCGGAGTACTTTGCAACCATGAGCATCGCTGTTGTAGCTGAGACCGGTGCAACAGTTCAGCAGCATCACCCCAGCTTTCCAGTGCATGCAGATGTTTGTGTGTGTGTCTGTGTTTCTCCGTGTGTGTATAAACTATAATTTGATTACAAAGAAGTGTTGCACAGTTTAGGAGACTCAGGCCAGGCCTGGGAGCCAGGAATGCTCGGTGAACTCATTGCGAAGTTATGTAGGCCAAAATTCCCTATATCATCCTCTGCTTTTAGTCCCATTTCGGTGCTGTCAGTCTGATTTGTTCTGATGAGGAGGCTACAAACAGCTCCCACTGTCACAAGTGTTAGAAGTGCTCAGCTCCTCCGCACTCTTCAGTTGAGTCCCCTCACAGTGAAGCACTCGGTGTCACAGGCTTTTATCATCTGTCTTCGCGCGATGACATACATCCTTATTATTCCCTATGATCTGTTCTCCGGCTTTTAATGACCCTCCAGAGCTAATGAGATGTTTGTTCCCCCACCCAAGCACAACCATATGGATGAGATGGTATCAGCAGCTCGCTGAAACCAGTAATTGTCAGGCATGCAGAGCATCCAGAAAGTTCCTGTTTTCAGTGCCTAGGTTTTAGTCTTCAAATGCAGAAGTGTTCAGCACGCTCACATGATGTCAGCAGCACAACAGAACGAACTGTCTTCTGCAGACTAAATCCTGCCTATTTTTAACTTTAAAAAGATCTGCAGATGACTCTCCTTCCACTCGGTGTGGTTTTCCTCCCTTCCTCCCCTCCATGGAGAGGCCTTGGTAATGTCACACAGCGATTCTGGTGCGTGATAGATGTGATTGATGGTGGGATATTGATGCACAGCAGTGTCCCAGAGCCCGTGGTGGCCTCTTACCACAGCCCAGAAGCTCTCCCGCAGTGGACAGCTGAGGTGCTCCTGCTGAGACACCACCAGGCTTTCTTCTACCTTCATGCATCGAACAGCCAAGACATCCAGCGACACTGAAGGTACAGCAAGGGCCAGCGCGCAGAGCTGGGCTCCTCCTGGAAAACCTGGCATTATCCCACTCTCCTTGGCTCTTGTCAGCATTCCACACCTGGAATACTGTGTGCAGTTTTGGTCCCTGCTGTACAAAAAGGCTGTGGACAGGCTGGAGAGGATCCAGAGAAGGGCCACAAACATGATCCAGGGGCTGCGCAGTGTGTGAAGAAAGGCTGAGAGCTGGGACTGTTCAGCCTGGAGAAGAGAGAGCTCAGGGGAGACCTTGTCACCATGTTCCAGTATCTCAAGGATGATCCTTGAGGTCCCTTCCAAGCTGGGATTCTCCTTTCAGCACACAAAAAGAGGAAGGACCTTCACTGCAAACCCACCCCAAGGGGTTGCAGGGCTTTCACCCGATGGGAGGCTGTGACTAACGTGCAGCAACTCCTGTAGTAAGTGTGAGGGGAGAGAGAAGTGTTCCTCCATCCTGTGCTTCTCATTGATGATTGTCCTAGTTGGGGTTTAAAATGCTACAAGCGCAACCGTTCGCAGTCCTCCTCGAATGAAGGGAAGCATTGTGGATGAACCACAGGAAGAACTTCCTTTACTGTCAGTGGTTGGGAGCAGAGGAAATAAAAGCAGAACAGCAGCGAGATGAAGGTTAGATGATCACATGAATCACAGGGTGATGCAAGTTCTGGAGTGTGCAGCTCAGCGCACCGCCCAATGACACCAGATGCCACTGAAGTACACAAATACAACTTACCTACAACCACGTACCCACATGGAAGTGATTGCTCTTGCTCAGAGCAGAACGGGCTGGGGGTTTTATTCCTTCCACTAGAGCAGGTTGCTCCAAGCCCCATCCAACCTGGCCTTGAACACTGCCAGGGTCTGGTTGACTGTGAGCAGAGCCGGGTGCCAGAGCCCCTGCAGAGGTGAAGGCAGCTGGTTGTGACTGTGGCACAGCCCCACAGTGACAGTGCTCCAGCAGATGAAACTGTTGGCAACACAATGGGCAAGGAGGGGTTTGTCAGGGAAAGCATTTCCTCACTGCAGTAGTGAGACCCCACATGCTCCAGGAATGATGCTTAGTGATGCTCAGCTGCCTCTTCAGTTGGCAGTCTGAACAGGAAACAACCGAATCACAGATTCATTAGGATGCTGAAAGAGCTCTCATGCTTTGGCTGCAGGTGATGAAGGCAGAGGCAGGCACTGCTGGTGGAAAACATGTCCTCTAAAACAGCCTCTGTTGTGGATGTTCTGGAAAAGAGGGAATTCACCCGTATTTCTGAGCCTGACCACTTGTCCCGGGTGGAATCCGCATGGAGTCCTGCCGAGCCACCGACCAAAGGGAGAGCTGCTGCAGGAACCTGCGACCCAGCGGGGTCAGCAGCTTCCCAGCCAGCAAGCCTGGGAAAAAACAGACAAGGATGTGATGTCCTTGCAACTCCAGCACATCTGAGAAGCTGTGCTTAGGTCAAGGATTATTTCCTCCCTCAAAATGGGAGTCAGAATTCAGAGCTGCAGTTGCCAGGAGCAGCGAGGGTTCGCTTGCCCAGGACATGGACATTGGTTTTAATGCTAAATCAATTCATACTAAATCACTTCAAGCCTTTGGTTCTTACAGATCTGTATCTGTTTCCATGGGAAGGGCCTGCTTTGCACTACCCTATGATTTAAGAAGTGATTTGGAGATGTAGGCTGTATTTCCCTCCAGGCTGATGGCTTTTACAGCGTAACCAGCCCCGGAACAATGTCGTGTGAAACGATAGAGATCAAGACCTTTACTTAAACTGTTGGAGCTGCACAAGGAAAACAAGCCTGGAGAATAAAGCCCACGAGCATTAATTGTTGTGGCGCAAGCCACACAGCTGTAATTATCTTGTTCACCAAGAAGGTCTCCAGCAAATTTTATCAGTCACATTGTTAATACACGCAAACAGGAGCCCTCATTCTTTCGGCTCTTTTGGTAGTGATCAAAATTAGCCAAGATTTCTAGTTACAGCTGCTATTAATAAATGGAGTCCTTGAAAATTGGGGAGTTAATTTCTTAGGATTCAGAGCACTCAATCAGCTATTGAAAAATATAATTGCTGGTGGCTGTAATTTGGAAGTAATTAGAGAAGAATTGCTGAATGTAAGCGTCTCAAACGCTGCGAGGTTCTCCAGAGGGAAAAGCGTCTCCGGCAGGAGAACCGAGCGCACAAACCCATTTGTCCCCTCTCCCCAAGAGTCACCATTCACAAATGCCTCTGTAGCACCGTGACCTGTCACAATCCCCACACCAGAGCCTCTGAATGAGGGTGTTTGCTCAGGAGAGGTCCCACCAGTGGCCCAGTATCAGCACTGGAGCCGACCAAGCGACTTGCCATCATCACCCCTGCACAGACTCGGGCTTTGGCTCCATGTTCTTTCACCGCTGCCTCTGTGCTGGCTCTGGGCTGTTCATAAACTGCTTTTCTTTTGATGACATAGAATCCCAAGAGTGGTTTGGGTTGGAAGGGACCTTAAAACTCACCCAGTTCCAACCCCCTGCCACGGGCAGGGACACCTTCCACTAGAGCAGGTTGCTCCAAGCCCCGTCCAGAAACATTCTAGAAATTAATTCTATTCCCAAGAACACTGAAATACTTTGCCTTTAGGAACCAAGATGCTCATTTCACAAGGAAGCGCTCGCTCCCAGCTTTCTCACACTGTTCCATCAGAAACACCGCTTTCATTTTCTGTGCCGCTCAAGGAAAACCCGTGTTTTCCATTAACAGCCTGGGTCAAACTCCACCTTCAGCTCTGCCACCCAGTGATGCCACACACGTGTCCCAGAGCTGGAACTTCAGCCCATCCTCCTTGAGCCCATCCTGCCTCTCCCAACCGCACCAGGACAGCAGAGCCACACGTGATGCGCACAGCAGGACATCCCTGCTCCTCCTCAGTGGTTTTCCCGAAGAAGAAAGCTGGGTCTGTGCTACCAGCGGCACGAGAACTCGTGTTAAGGAAGAAGAAAAAGCAAGTTCCAGATTAAACAGACGCTCTGGTTATGGTGGTTAGAAACCGAACACAGGAGCAGCCAAAGGCAGCGCGGTTGGACGAAGTTCCCCTCTCAGCGGTTTAGAAGGCGCATGACAGATGGAATTGTGAAACAAAAAACTACCAGCGTTGAACAATGTCCTCATGGGCTAAATCCTGGTGGGTGCAGGGACAGTCCCTCAGGGCTCCCCGGGCACTGAGCTGTGACCTGTGATGGAGGAAGTGGCTCCCTCTGCTCACGCAAGGTTCTGGTTTTGTAATGGGAAGAGGATGAGCTGGGGCAGGATGTTTCCCCCACCCCGAGGTAACAAAAGGTGAAGACTTCTTGGTCTGTAACTTCATCTCTGAGAAGACACATCTACAGAGAAACTGCAACCAAAGGAGGCAGCTCCTTAAGGAAAACAGCAGCAAACACAGCACAGAGGTGTTTGGGGGGATGGAGATGGCTGGCATCTCCTGGCTGGAGATGGGGCACATCAAAGCATCTGTGTTACAAGGAAAAGGCATCTGCTTATCTCCTGTGCTGCTCTCGAAATCCAGGACCTACCTACAGCCCAAGCCCTTCCTCTGGGATGTTGCAATAAGGTCCTATCACTGGTCCAGGATGCTTCATGGGTGCTGATGGGCAGCACAGCTCTGCCCCGGGGTCAGCTCCTCGCCCTCAGTGGTGGCTCAGCACCCAAACAGCCACCAAGATGGTATCACAAGGCTCCGGTATGGAGCTCTGGTGGAAACCTGGCCTTGAAACAACCATCCAGATCCACGAGCACAACCTGCCCTGCCCGCAGACCGGCCACGATGGGCATTGCTCAAACCCAGGCCTTGAGCAACAGGTACCGGGCAGAGGAAGGGCAGAGCAACGTCAGAGCCTGGGGAAGGAGCCTCTGAGCTCCTTCAGCAGGTAGGATCTTGCAGCAGAGGTGGCCACACAAGGGGAGCTGCCGGGTGCCTCACCACAGCACACGTGTGATGCTCGTCAGGTAACAACGCCCCAAACCACAGGACCAGCCACTGACTGTCACCTCCTTCCTGCTGCCCAGTGATTACTGTCAATGGGCACCAAGAGCTCCCTGTGCCCCGCTGTTGCTGGTGCTCGGAGCGCGGCTGAAGGCAGGAGCTCGGGCAGTGGCTCCCCATGCTCGGAGCAGATGTGCTCAGCTCCAGCTGGGAGCAGGCAGCTGGAACAGGCAGAGGGTCAGGAAGCAAATTCTGCCACTGCACAAATGGTTTTGGTAATGAAAATAAACAGACATGGGAGTAACGTGCTTCCTCCTGCTACTGGGCTTCCTAGGAGGAGATGGGCTGTAAGGGAGCAGAGGACCTGCGGGAGACCCGCTCTGCTGCAAGCCCTGTGCTCCTGGTGGGGAATGATGCGGTGCCCATGTGCTTCTGCATCCATCTGTCTCCATTTCATGGAATCACAGAACGGTTTGTGTTGAAGGGACCTTAAGGCTCAACCAGTTCCAACCCCCTGCCACGGGCAGGGACACCTTCCACTAGAGCAGGTTGCTCCAAGCCCCTGTGTCCAACCTGGCCTTGAACACTGCCAGGGATGGGGCAGCCACAGCTTCTCTGGGCACCCTGTGCCAGCGCCTCAGCACCCTCACAGGGAAGAGCTTCTGCCTCAGAGCTCATCTCAATCTCCCCTCTGGCAGGTTAAAGCCATTCCCCTTGTCCTGTCCCTACAGGCCCTTGCCCAAAGCCCCTCTCCAGGCTTCCTGGAGCCCCTTTAGGCACTGGAGCTGCTCTAAGGTCTCCCCTTCAGGAGCTTTCTCTTCTCCAGGTTGCCCCAGCCCAGCTCTCTCAGCCTGTCAGAAATTAAGGGAATTACAGAAAAGGAGTAACACCACATTAAAAATATTGACTAGCAAGTGCTAGATCCCAGTCTGGCTGGAGAATTGAAAAGGAAATCAAAGCTGGGCATTGCCATCAGCATGTTCTGGATGCTGCAGTGATTCTGCTGCTAACAGCATCACTGGGCAAACACCCCCCACAGACACACATGATCATGAGCCAGCCTCGCGCCTGCCCCATCAGGAGGACACCTCATGACCACCTACTCTGCTAACACAGAATCCTCCATCCTGCATTGCAGGGCTCTGACAGCGGCGCACATGGGTGCACCCCGTATCCCAGTATCCCGACATGGTGGCTCCCTGCCTCTTCCTCAGCACCCACTGAGGATGAGCATCTCCTGCTCATCAAGAACAGGATGCAGCTACTTCAGGCCACGGTCTCCCATCTTTTGCTGGTTATTTATTCCCTTTTCAAGAATACAGGCCCTGAATTAACCCGAATGCCCTAAAAGCCATCATACGTACACTCTGCTGTGTCTTCCAAGGTTAATTCTTCTTCCTGTTGTATGATTGATTATTACTTTCCTTGACAGCCCTCTATCGTAACTTGAACTTGTATCTATAAACCTTATGAAGACTTCTTCATTCCTGGGAGACAGAGAGACAGAAAAGGGATTGTAACTGTGCAATGGGCACAAACACGGTACCTTGGAGGAGAGGAATTGCAAACACTCGACTAGTGAGACAAACCGCCTCGAGGTGACTTTAGGAAGGACCACACAGACCACGCCAGGACCACAGCTTCATGGCTAAGCCTGTGCTCCTTGTGCAGAGTCAAGCATCATCCAGAGGGTCAGGACCACCTTCTGTCTTACTGTTGCTTTTCCTGTGGCCAATGACATTCACAACTGAAGGGACAGCAAATTCAAACACAAATTCCTATTTGAAATTATTAATTCCTCAAGAAACCCCAAATTAAAGGGCTGTGGCACCCCTAAGTAGCAGGAGGTGTGCATCAAAGGGATGGGAGAGCAAAGCTGGGGATAGTCGTAGTTTACACACTCACCACCACCCTCCTACTACATGTGTAAAGAACAGACAGCGAGTGCACCAGAAGTAAATTGACATACTGTATTTATTGCACAAATTTCCCCTAAAATTGGGAATGGTTATTATAATACAAGTGCACATCTTGGGAAATATATACAAAACCAGAAGAGAGAACAAGTATGTACATTTTACCCAGCATTTTACAAGTACCACCATCTAAATAATTTAGAGAAAGCAAAAAAAAAAATTGTCATAAAACATCTCTAATAACTAACAGGGAAAACATCCGCAAGGTGGAAAATCCTTTCTTTTAAATAGGTTTTGTTCTTAGCAGCCCAGTGTTTGCCAATTGCAACAACACCAACTTTGCTCAGTCGTGTGCCTTAGTACACTTAGTTTTCAGCCAGGAAATTAAGACATGTTAATGGAGACTGGTAATAGTGGAAACAAAAGAAATCAAACATTAGTTTTCTATTCACATAAAAACCATCGCGATACACTTTAATGGAGTCCTGTAGAAGATCCCTTTTTGTGGTGTTTAACACACGGACATTCGTACCACGTTGTTCATGTACCCTCAAAGTTCACTTACTTACAGGAAAACGTCCCTTCATGCAGGGTTTGGGATAAGTTGGGACCAATGTGCTCCTCGGGAGGGGGATGAGGAGGCCACATCCATGGCCGCTCCGCTGGGACAATGCTGAGGGGTCGTGTCAGGCAGGGGACAGCAGGGAAGGACACCACCAAATCACCTCTTTCTTCTCAAGTTAATACTAATTTCAAGCTGTGCAAGGGCCGTTTGAGAGAGTCAAATCCGCATCAGCAATGCCAACAACTCGCCTGATCATGGTTAAAGGGAGGAGGATGTGATATCTTCCTTGTAAGCATGGTCGGGGGGGGCTTGTCCAGCTATTTAGGGATGTACTGTGGATGGACCCACATGAGGAACAACCCAGAGGCAGGGGTTCTAGAGCCAGGACCATGCTGATACCACCAGGTTACAACTGCAAGTCTATGTATAACGTTCAGAATCGTAACAGCTGGCTCTAAATTGAGCACAGCAAAGAGTTAAACACCCCTGTGCTGAGCTCAGTGCTGTATTTCGTTAAGAATGGGTTTACACAACTGGGCCCCTACGTTCTGTGCTCATTCCAAAAGCCAGACGTAAAATAATGGTGTGGTGAAGGAAGGACATTGGAAGAATAGGGGAGAAACGTCCTCAGATCACGTATTAAACACAAGGTTCTTCCCTGCAGCAGTCAGCGTTAGAGTTTATATACAAAAGAGCTCCCAATGACACTGCCTATATTAAGGTTTGCTTGACTTACTAAGGTGGACTCAGTCCTACACGGAAAGGGCCGCGGGTTTCCCATGTGGGTCTTCCCCGGGACAGAGCCTGAAGTTACAGCTTTTAAGTACTCCTGAAATCCCGGCGCAGGGAGGAAGGGAGGAGCCAGCGCTGGGGCAGGGATCTCTCCTATTGTTTTCAAGTTTATCAAATGGTTAAAATAGATTTGTATTTCAAATAACTCCTCAAACAATAGCAGGCGTGCTATGCTATTGAATAGGTGATTACAGAAGGGCATATTTATAGAGCTGTTTATAGAGTTGAGAGACCACGTGAACTCGTGTCTCCTACTTGGGTGGCTAACCCAGGAGTTCCAACCTACTGAACATCAGGGATGGAAACAGAACCTAAAAACCAGCAACATTAACTGGCTGCCAGGACAAATACGCAAAGAAAAGCCTCTAATGAAGTGTCCAGTTAAACTGAGGTAGTAGAGCCTTTGAAAACATAATCCACCTACCACTGTATATTTACATTACTTACACCAGGCTGGGTCCATCAGCTATTCGTACAACTGTTGTATATACAATGACAAAACAGCGATGGCTGAGGAAAGGAGAAATGCTGAGAATAAAATAAACAACATTTCCTGCTGGTAATTACACAAGTGAGTAGAAAAGGGATTAGAGTCATCTGCATCGAGGGTGTATCTGTCCAAAAATAACCTGGTGTTACTGCACTGTGGTGTAATCAACGTTCTGGTTTTGTAGAATGGCTTTAAAAAATATATCGATTCGTTACCTGAGCAATTTAAGGGTAATAATAGTCTATTCACTCCTTCCCCACTGCTTTGGTACAATTGTTTCTAGGTCATCACTTCAATAGCTGACTGACTGCTGTAAAAAGAAGATGATGTTGCAAGAAGATTAGAGACCATAAAAAAGTTAAGAGGTAAGAGTCGAGTCACCTGGGGCCTGTGGGGAAACTGCGGCCAACGCTCTCTTAGAGATGATTTTTTTCTTTAAACATTCTGATTACGTTGTGGAAGAAAAGCATCACTTGGTATAAAGCAACATTTAAACATTATAAACATTTAATACTGGTTACAACATCCAGCCAAGAAAGAGAATCTCCATCGCTGTTGGCCTCTTCCTCCTCCTCCTGCTCCTCACCTCCCATCCCAGCTATTCCCTCTCCCCAGGAGAAAGATCATAAATTAACTTTGGAGCTGAGTGTCATTAATAAGCTTTTTACAAAACACCCCCCCCCCGCCCCAACCCCTGTTCTTCCTCTGGGAAGTGTCCAGAACTGGACTCTGACATGAAAAAGGAGAAGTTGTTTACAAATCGTTGCAGCTTGAGAGTTAAGAGATTGAACGAGCTCCTCCTCGGGCTGAAGGCAGCTGCTGCGTCCCCTCGGTAAGTTCATAATCAGCGACAGCATCATGTATTCCTCAAAGCAGTTCTTCCTCACGTCCCCCATACAAGTTACACTTGGCCATGGTGGCAGAAGCTGCTAAAAAACGCAGATCTTCAGCTTTTGCTAAACTCTTCTGTGGCTGAAATCTCAGGCTCACTCTGTTTTCCTTTCTTTATCCTTCTTTATAAACGACCAAGCGGGAGAGGAAAAGCCTCCAAGTGCTTGCATAACATGCAGTCATATTTGGAGGTGCTGCAGCTCAACGAGCAGTTTGTTTTAATGGCTTCAAAGAGAAAGGAGCCAGGACAAGTTGTCTTCTTCCACTTTGTTTCCAGAGAGGGAGAAAAAAAGTCAACATCTACGGCCTCTGGTATTTTAAAGTAGTATCTGGGCAACGTAGGGAGAGTGAGTGCTTGCCACAGCTGCCAGCAAAGGGAGGTCGCTGGATTCAATCCTAAAAGGAAGCAAAAGAGTCACATTTAATCCAACCCAAAACACACATGGGTCACCATGCTCCAGCCCAGGCCTTTGCGTGGGCCATGAGCGTGTCCAGCTCTGAGAGGGAGGACACTGGAAAACTGAATCCCACTGTGCTTCCCTCCTAACGCAGCCCTGCCAGCCGGGTTACACGCTCCAGCCTCCAGGTTGCTGCTAACCCCGCTCCAGCTCACACCAACAGGCGACAGCTCTGCACTGCGCAGCTCCTACCTGACTCTCGGGTTCTTTTAAACAGGGCCCACAAACTGGTGAGAAGGCAAACGGAGGGAGGAAAACAGCACGTTCCCTCCTGCCCTCAAAGTAAAGGAGCAATAATTGGGGGACAATGCACAGGGGCCAAGGATTAGGCTGAGCTACTGCAGCAGCTACCAAGGCAGGCCTGGCACAGTGCTGGAGCTCACCCACGGCAGCTGCTCCCCATCTCCAGCTCCATCTCCATCTCCACACGTGCTCCGTGTGCCTTCTGCTCACCCTGTGCTCCTCTGTGTGAAAAGCTATTCAGAGCCTTCCTATAAACATGCCTTAAATAGCTTTTCTGCCTCTGCCCCACACCCACAGAGAGGCATTATGTGCCCTACATGACACAGAGGGTGTTTTCTGCCATGTAGGGAAAGTCAACCTGGAGCAATCAGGTGCCCCACGTTGTTCAGTGATGACTGACTAACTAAGCGAAGAGTCTGATAAGCTCTGGAGTGCTGAGCCCACCTTCCTGCCCGGAGGGAAGAGAGAAAGGCTGGGGGATCCTCGGGATCAAGCAATGGCTAAGGAGAAGCCCGCGGCCATGGGTGATTTATGCCACACCACGGTTCCAGTCCCATTTAGGAATCCATTTTGCTGTGCTTAGAACAAGCCCAGGCGGAGGATGTGGCACCAGGAAACCCGGAGCAGCACTGCTCGGAGGGATTTGTGATCCTACCCCAGCACCACGCCCAGCTCCTTCACGTGAACCCTCATCTGGCCCTTCAGGTACTCGGACAGCATCTTGCTTTTGAAGTAGAGCTCCTGCAGCCGGTCTTCCAGGTGCATAACACACTAGAAAGCAAAGAGAGTTGTGTCAGGGAAGGACGGCGCTGTATCCAAACTGCATCCAGCCACAGAGCCACACAGCACAGACCCCAAACACCTACTGCCTTCCCGTGGCTGTGTCTAGGAGAATAATTAGTAAGATACTCACTGGCAAGACTCTTACTTTTGAGTAGAAGCCTTTGATTGCATGTTAAATCAGAATTAATGAGAGGGCTGCCTTGATTACAGAGCAGTGTTTAAACGGGCAGCTCAAACAGCTCCGTCAGGGGACGTGCTGGCTACTGCAACTGTGGCTCTGGGTAAATAAACCAAGCAGAAGCTCACAGTCTCTTGAAGCCATGCAGTGGGAGGATGCTTTCACTGCCCTCTCCGTCGTCACTCATACTTACAAAGTTTGGAGATAAATTATGCTTGTAAAGCTGAAGAGTGGAATGCAGCAGGTTGGAGACGAGACTCGACACTAACACTTCCTTCCCCAGCTTGTTGTCAATCATTCGCCTCTGGCTACTGGCCACTTGCACCGTCCATTTGTCCGTGTCTGCAATGATGCAGACGGCTTCCGCGATCGGCTCGTCCAGGACGGGATGCTAGGAACAAAACATGGATAGCAGAGCCCTGAGGAGGACAAGTTGACCATGGTCTCTTTACAAAGTCCATCCTGGAGAGCAGGGATGGCAACCCAGACACTGCTTTGTCTAAAACACAGGAACATGTGTTAACAGCGTGCTCCATCTAGTAAAATCAGAGTGTTACTGTAAGCAAGGCACAGCCTTAGAAGGATAGTTGTTATTTTACATTTTCTTTCAGGGTTGGAAGTGTGCCACTGGCTGACAGCTGTATCTTTTGATATTGGATATAAAGAGCTCTGACGTATCTAAAATACATCTTAAAACCCTAAAACTCAAAGTACCAAAGCCCCAGCTTGCTGTTCATCAAGGCAGTGTGAACGGGTCGGGTATGCTCCCGGTTGTCGCTGCGTTCCCGTGTTGGGAAGGCCAGCAGAGGGAGTCCGGAGCCAAGCCTGCGCCAGCTCCTCCACTCCTCCCAGCCAGGGAGGTTTTAAAGGGAGCATTCGGAACCCACTGTCCTTCCTCAATACATTTTGGGGCTGGACTGTTAGGGAGCATCTCCTTCCAAAGAGCCCCAGGGATGTCACACAGGGCTGGGATGCAGTTACTATTTTCCTTTAAGATAAGCACATAAAATCTTGCTCAGCCCTTTAATACCCTCTTCTGCAATTGAAATCCAAGTCTCCTGATGGACACGCACCACCGTTAGGCTGTATTTCAGACACATCTGTTTCATGGCAGCAGCTACCTCACACTGCTGCCTCTGTTGCCTCAAGTTCAGTTACACTTCATACATGGCTTAAATACCCCTAGAACAAGCACGCAGGGAATGAAACTCAGCCCCTGCAGGGCTGGGCACAAGGAAAGGGGACAGTAACGTGGAGAACGTGATGCACATCTTAACTGGAGAGCTGTGGAAGGAGGGGATGTTCGGAGGCTCCTGCTCCCTACCCTGTGTGTGGGTCCTTCCCCATTCCCTCCGGAATAAACAAGGGAGCAGGATCATGCTTTTCAGTGACAGCCTGAGACAAGGAGGGAGCAAAGGGAGCTCCTGCACGACCACTGCAGCAGGACACCGTGCCTGGGAAGGGATGCACAGCAACCTCAGCCCTTGGTCTTGTCTAACGTCATCCCACCCTGTGGGCACACAACCATCAGTGGCTGCTGTGCCTATAGGAGACAATGGTTTCTCCATGGCTCAGCACAGAGATCCATCTTCCCAAGGGCACGAGCCCCTCAGCTGGCTTCAGTGGGAATCTGTGCTGCAGATCTGCAGGGGAACACCCACGTTTTCCAGATGTAAATGAGGGAGCACTAAAAATTGGTGACCTGGGACTGGAGCGAGCTGCGACAGTAAATATTTCCCCTTCTGGCAGGTTTGTGCATTCACAAACATTTGCCTTTCCCTACTGCGACAGATACATTTACCAAATATAGCTTAATTACCTGCACAGCATGAGACAAATCTGACACCAAACAGTGCCTCAGCTTCTCATCGCTTCCGATTCCTTGCAAAACAAAGTCAGGGACATAAGATGAGCAGTAGCCACCTAGCAAGGATCTTCCAAAATTGGCAATACTGGGCTGGACAGAGTTCACTTCAACTAGTTTTGACCTGCAAGAAAGGCACAGCAAAGAGGTGGACAACAGTAAACATCAAATTCAGCTGACAGAGAAGCTGCATTTTCACTTCTATCCTCTCTTCTAGCCTCTATTCAAGCACTTTTTAACAAGGAAGAGCCTGAAGTCAGCTTTTGCAGCCAGCCCATTGTGGAAGGAGAGGACACAAGCCAAGGTCTCAATGCACAATTAGTACTTTTTTCCAGACCACTGCTCTCTCTGTATTCTTTTACAACCAGCGAGCTCAAGAGACACTTTTCCAACCTCTGATGCCAAGTTCGGCTACATTCCTCCAAACATGTGACGTGAGAAGAGGCTCTATCATTTTTAGGCTCCATTACTGCTGAATGCTACTTACCCAGGGAAGGGAATCTCATATTCTTCTGCCCAGTCTTCCTGCTCTCCTCCATAATAGTTCCCGCTTAGTCTCGTTAGATCATGACCTGTGTCCTCACTCTCGCTGTCACCCAGGGCACTATCCGAGCTCTCATTTCTTGGAATGTCCCAGTCAATTCCCGGGGCGACCTTTTTCTCTACGTTTTCCCTGTCCCCATGGGGGACGCGAATAGAGATTTTCTCTCTTTGGTCCTGCTCATTGAAGCAGTTTTTGTAGGTCTCCTGTCGAACAGAGTCCATAAACTTACAAAACTCACTCGGTGGTTTGCTACTCTTTGTACAGAGCTTTTTAGAGAACTCTAAACTACTGTTGTGAGCAAGGAGGTCTGGAGCTGCCTGCCCTGGAATATCGTCAGCAGTCCGGGTTTCAACTGAACTGTCATCAGTGAAATACTCATCAAACAGACTCATGCTCTCGGCGTTGTACGGGTTTGGATTCCAGCTCCGATGCTCACTCGCAACTGGAGGAAAGGGTTCAGCTGTCCCACAGTCTCTATTTTGGTCCTCAACAGCTTGTTTAGCTTCACAGTTCTGATCAGCAGACGCTCCTTCCTCCGTCGCTGGCGGGCTGTGATGCCTGGTGATTTGTTCCACCACTGCCTGGCTCCTGAGCTCGATGTCTGAGTCGGGTGACATGGAATCTCCGATGAGGAAAGTCACCTTTGTCTGAGCCTCGGCAGCGCCGCAGGGGAACGTGTCGCAGAAGAGCTTATCCGGGGGCTTCTTCTCCACCGCGATGCCGGGTGACCGCGTCCCGCCGGCCGCCTGGCTGCCCGGTTCCAGCGACTCGTCCTTCCTCCGCACGTCTGCTCCTGCCTCCAAACCAGGTTCCGTCCCTACGCGCTTCTCCGGTGAAGCTGACCCTGTGCACACCACGGTCTCTAGTTTTGTGTCCAGGCAGGGCCGCGGCTGCTTCACATCAACAGCATCCTCCTGGCAATCGTCAGGAACAATAGTTCTGTTCTCATCCGAGGAAGTTTCCAGCTCTACCTTAGGAGTGTTTTGTGCGTCTTCTCTCTCTTGCTGTGAAACACCTTCTATGTTCTGTGCAAGGGAGATGGGGCACTTGCAGTATTTACAGCTGCAGTTGGGAGTTCTCGTCTCTTCAGACTCCGTGGGTAGCAGGTTACCCCTGTTCTTGTGCATTGTGACAAGCACATACTCAGATTCTTCTACTTCTCCTTTCTCCAGCGTGGTTGTTATAACAGTTCCAGGCATGACAATGGCTTCATCTTCCCCATTTTCTAGTAGATGAGTCTCTTGAAGTTCAGAGCATCTGATGAAGTAAGTAAGGAAATAAAGCAACCTCTGTACCAGGTCATGCCTTTTGCCAACCACAACTGTTTTTGCTAATCTCACAGGTGATCCGATAGCCCCATACAGGTCACCTAGAACAGGAGAGAGACAATTATTTTGCATCTTTAAAATGAATTATTCTTCTACCAGCCAGTTGTTGTGGCCAGTTTTCAACAGCCAGATCTACAACAGGAAAATGCTAAAGCAGAAGAGTGATGACAGCTATGCTAGTATTTTGTTTTCAATACAGAGAAGCCCAAAGATGCTGTTGGTATCATATGTAAGGTGACACATTGGTCAGGGAGACATCTGATCTCACACATTAGGGAGCATTCACAGCACCTAACTTCAGTGCCTAGCTTTGGAGGCACATCTCCCGGGTTCCTTATATAGCCACGGGAGACGGGAGGCGTCTGCTCTGAATTACCCTGGATAGTCTGGAAACTGGGCTGAACTTTTACCCACAATGAGAAAGCTCTGAGGAGGAACAAGCCTATGCCAAGGGCGAGGGCAAAAGTGACAGTGGTGGGTGCAGAGCTGAAGCCAACCTCCTTCCCTTTGCTCCCCTGGAGCTCTACTATGGGTTGGATGAGTTGCTTTGACTGTACTCCAGATTCACATGGGGAAATGCCTGTGCATGTGTTGTTCCAGAAGTACAAGGGCACTGCATGAATGCAGGGATGAGGGGACGAGGAATCCAGGAGGCCCTGAAGGCCAGCCTAACCAGAGCGTATCCCCTGAGTCCCAAGAGTGCTGAAATCAAGTCGTCTTATCAACTCCGTGGCCATTCCTGCCTACACCACAATAAGGCAACCTTGCACAACTTTCCCTTCCCTTCCCTAACCAAATTCCATCACAGTTTGTGTGCAGAGCAGGACAATCTGTCCAGAGAGTGGGAAGCTCGCTCATCTCCTCTACTCAGCAATCAGAAGACAGTGTAACCAGCTACCCACTCAGCTGAGCTTTGAGATCTGACCTAGCGGGTCGCTCATCATGATTTCCTGCACTGTGTTACTCCTTTGCCTGTTGTATTGAGACCATGTTCCTGTCTTATCAAAAGATGGATTCCCTTGATTTTTTTCTTTCCAAAACCAGTCTTATTGACAGCAGCATCCCCAAAAGATAAAGTGATTTTCCTTACAGAGGGAAGACCGGAGGAGTGCAATCTCCCATCATCACCAGAGCAGGTGGCTTTAAGAGACCTGCTGTAGATGACTAAAGAGGGCTTGAGTTTTTGGCTGCCATTTTATAATTGATAATGCCTTAAGAAATTAAAGCACATATAAAAAATAAAGTGAAATATAGCTTGAAATCCACACTTTTGTCTCCTTTTGGATTTAAAGAATTAACTCTGTGGGGAAGTAATAAGCATCCATAAAACCCACCACACACATACCCACTGATGTGAAGCTGTTGGGGGTTTGGAGATGTTTGTCACCTACCGAGCTGTGCCCACAGCGGGTTGTAGGGATGAGTTTTGGCCAGCATGTCCACGCTCTGGGAAGAATGCTTCTCCAGGAAGATTCTGATGGGCGGCTGGCCGTTGGGCATGACGGTGGGCACCCAGGCCAAGTGGTTAGTCAGGACAGCAGTCAGCAAAGCTGGTAAAAACCTGAAAGCACAATGTTCAACATCATTATTTTCCAGGTATACACTCACGATGTCAAACTGACAGCAGTTCACAGCCTGTATGGATCGAGGATCGGAGAAACAACCTAACAGAGTCAGCAGAGATTATCCCTTTGGGTCTTGGGTCTTTGCGGAGAGAAGGGAGGGCTGCACCCTCCCTCCCACCCTGCAAAGCTCTTTTTTAGAACATTTAAAGTAAAAGAAAACATATTAAACTTGTGGCATCTCAGTTCCTCTGTTTGGCAATAATCATGAGACTTCCTATTTTGCAAGCATTATGATGTACAGCATCTGAAAACCAACTTACTTTGCTCGCTGGAAGATAAGAGTAGCACTGTGTGGCCTCAGTCCTCCAGGAAGGAGATCCCAAACCCTTAAGATCTGTGACTACTGATGAGGAGGAAGACTATTGCTACCAATCCTATAAAATAGCTAAAAGTGCTGCATTCTTTCATCTAACTGTTAGGCAATTTCAGCACATGTGGCTGCTCCTTTCCAAAACTAAACCCCCCAAAGTTCTGCAGCTCAGCCAGCGCGGTTGTGTCCTTACCCTGGCACAACAGCCCTCACCAGCTGAGCAAGTACAGCGAAAACCTTTCTGAGGAATGCGAGCTATCTGAGGCATGGCAGTGACAGAGCACTGTGCCCCATGGAAGGAGACTTTGCTTCCCAATCCCTGTTCCTGGCAGGAGGACCAAGCAGAAGTGCAGCCCAAGGCCCATGTGCCGACAGGTGGTGCTGGTGGCTGCTGCAGTGGTTCAGGTGCTGGGGAGGGAAAGTCCAACACCTGAGCCCCAAAATAATGCTATTTCAATAGTTTATGTACAGCATCAGGAACCTGCAGCTTAAATTTAGCTGTTTCCTCACTGGAGGCAGCCAAAGGAGAAAAGGAGATTTAGAACTGGATTGAAAAGGATACAGGGTTTGACTTTCCTCTTGCTTCCATCACTATGAATCTTACTGTATTTAAAATAAAGCAAACCAACCCAAACAAATGACCACTGAAATGTAACCAAGGGCTCGGAATGGCAGGGACCGAAGGGGCTAATCCCAGGAAAACATTTCCACTGCAGCAGGAACTCATTTTAAGAAAACACCTTGAACCCCTCACAGCTCCCTGTGGCTTCTCCCGTTGCAATGAGGCAGGAGAAGGACCATGCTGATTGCTGTCACCTCCCACTTGGGGACAGAGAAGGTGACAACGCTGGTGGCAAGGCTGGAGGATGGTGAGGAGCAGCCCCTTCCCTTCCCCGCCCTGCAGAGAGCAGCTTCCTCAGAGCTAACAGCTGGTTTCCAGTGCCATTCCCACTCCAACTTCACATGTTTGTGCTCGTTTTAGGACTTCAATGGAGCCAAAAGCTTTAAAAGCTTCCCCTATTCATGCCCTGGGGAAGGAGGATGAAGTGTTGACAAAAGAATAAATTTATCAGATTCTCCCGAGTTTATCAAGAACATTCTCTGCCTCAATTTCTAACAACTGCTCATGGCTTTGGCCAGAGGGCAGAAAGGTGAGCACCGATGAAACACACCATTCCTTTAGTGGCATCTCACAGAAGTCGGGTTTAAGAGCAATTTGCGGTCAGACAGTGTTGCAGACATGGCTCTAGCTGGATGTCTAACCTTGCTCATCATATGATAACTGATTCTGAAAGGCAGATTAATGCATTTCACAAGGTATGTTCACCCCCTTCCAGACATACACACCCATCACGCGCTTCCTATGGACATGTTTCAAGCGTTCAGCCTCTACCAAGATGCAGAGGACTGTAGGGAAGCAGGCGTTTAATGGGATACCTTACTTTTGTTTTAAAAAGGAGGTGTTTATGGATGGCCTTTGGAATCTTTGGTTACCAGGATTTTAAAACCTGATTCAAAAACTGGTTTGAAATAAAAAGGCGTAAACACAAGGGTCATTTAAAAACTGAAATCCACCATACTGGTTTTTAGAAGCATTTTCCATCAAGAAAGTGAATTCCTTCATGAAGCGATGGCAAAGCTGGTTCTTCTCCGGTGTCCCTGACATCATCGTAAGCCAGACAGGCTCCCCGATCCGTGGCATTGTGTAGAGATTGCAAATAGTTGTTCTGGAAAACAAAACCCCAAAATCCTTAAGACTAAACAAAAAACCCCGAAGACAGAGACCCCAACTCAAAGGATTTACTCAACAGTGAGTTCCAGCTGACATTTCTATCAGAAATGAAGTTTCTCTCATCAACCATCACCCAAACCATGCTCATTAGACAGTACGAATTCACCGTTCCACCACAGTGTTCAGCCTCACAGGTTCTTCACACATCTACCTAAGCTGCTCCCAAACACAGTAATATGCACTGTCCAAAGTCGGTATCTGCCCTGCTCTGCATGGAGAAGAAATGAAGGATTTGTTGTTGCCATCTCCCTGATTTCTCTCTATTTCATTCAAAACACGTAATTCTTCTATAGTTCTGCTTGACTTACGACTAGGGCAGGTTTATGTGTATCTGACTTATCAAAATACCTCAACTTCCTTCTTGCTTTCAAAACTTGGTGTATCTCTAGGCCAAACTCCCCACAGGTTGGATTTGTAGAGCAGGGGTCCAGCTTGCTTCTTCAGCATTAAATACGGCATTTGAGAGTCACAGTTACCCTGTGGCTTCAAGGACTCTGCACCTACCCACATCCTGTGTTACTCTACAGAGGACAGTAAATGTGTTATTAAAACTTTGGCTCTGCAGTAAAACACCGGATTAAAACCCCTCGGATTACTGTTAAACTCCTCTAGAATCTAAACCAATTATAGTTTGAAGTACAGTGCCTACATTATGACACTATGGGAACCTGTATTTTCATCACAGCAAAAACGTGAGCCTGAAAATAACCCAAAACAACAAAGGAAGTGACGGATCAGTTCAGGTTTCTCCCTGTTCTCCAAATGCACTATTTCCAGAAGAGGTATTTTGGCTTTACAAGACAAAGATTTACACGATTATCCCTACTACCGCCTCTGATTTCTCAAGATCTTCTCTGGATACGTCGGTCTGAACACTTACAGACCCCTGCAGCAGTAAGGCAGTGACGGTGCAGGTCGGGCAAACACACTCCAGCAGCAGCTGCCAAATCTTCCGTGGTTTAGTGTTTAAAGGGAAACTCCTCGGGAAGGTGAGCCTGGCACGGCAGCCACGGTACAAGGGTGCTCAGCGGAGGAAGGAGTTACTCCATGGTGGTTCCACGGCAGAGGAGAAAGAGCTGTGTGGTGACAGGACTCCAGAGGGCAGCAAAGGTGACTGTGCACCATGCCACAGTCACTGGGGCTGCTCAAGAAGATGGGGTTTGTGGGGACAGTGGCATTCTCTGCCTTGCTTCTTGTACCAGTTTGCATTCAACACAATTTTCTCTTGTTCAGCCTGGAGAAGAGAAGGCTTCTTAAGGGGAGACCTTAGAGCAGCTCCAGTGCCTAAAGGGGCTCCAGGAAACCTGGAGAGGGTCTTTGGGCAAGGGCCTGTAGGGACAGGGCAAGGGGAATGGCTTTAACCTGCCAGAGGGGAGATTGAGATGAGCTCTGAGGCAGAAGCTCTTCCCTGTGAGGGTGCTGAGGCGCTGGCACAGGGTGCCCAGAGAAGCTGTGGCTGCCCCATCCCTGGCAGTGTTCAAGGCCAGGTTGGACACAGGGGCTTGGAGCAACCTGCTCTAGTGGAAGGTGTCCCTGCCCGTGGCAGGGGGTTGGAGCTGGATGAGCTTTAAGGTCCCTTCCAACCCAAACCAGGCTGGGATTCTATGAAAATCCATCCTGCGTGCTCACAATAGCCAAAATCAACCCCGTCTTCCCCAAAGGTTAGACTTCCAGATGCTCCACTGGCAGAGGAATGATACGGAAAGCCAGAAACAGCCAGTGGGCTGGAGAAGGGAAAGTCAAGTTCTCCTTGTGCTTACCAGCCCCACAGCCCCCCAAGGGCTTGCTGTTGGCCGGGCCAGTTCAGAGCAGCACTAGAGGTGGGATTATTAAGGAAAGGTTCCTGTTCACAGCCCATTAACTGGAGTGGATGTTAAAGAGGCCCAAAGCAAGGGAGAAACCCCCCGTCCAGGCACTTCAAAGCTCAAAACAAGTATCAAATCTTACACCCCCCAGCCACAGCTGACCTCAGAAGCTGAAGATAAATCACATAACACAAAACAAAGCTCCTTTCTCCTTCCTGTGCAAACTAACCCGTGCCCAGCCTCTCGCAGCTCGGCTGTTTTGATAAAAAAAGAGAAACTACTTCTGTCCTAAAGGCAACATTTTAAAGTATTTGTTTTCGTTGAACAGATAGCCCGAGTCTTGTGATTGTTATTTACTATTCTGGTAACCCTGGCTGCATCTGCGGCCGATAGTGTTTCCTCAGCCCCAGATCAGATTGCCCTGGCCGCGGGCCAGCAGGCATGTGACTGCAGCACAGGGAACCCTCCAGCCCGCACCGGCAGCGCTGCCACACAAACCAAGGGCAAGGATTAAGCTGCTTTCCAGCATGGCAGAGGCAGGGGGAACCGCTGCTTGCAGCGAGGAGAGGAACAGAAACACAGCCTGAAAAGAAACGACAACGCAAAGTAAAAATCCGACGGAAAAAAGGGAAAAAGGAAAGGAAAAAAGGCAACAAAAATATCCAGAACACGATGGGGAAGTCAACAGGATTTGAAAAATAACAATCATTAAAAAACAGATTAACCCCCCTCAGCATATGGAGCAAGCAGCCCCCTCTGCTTGCCACCCCCCAGCATCAGCGGCAGCTTGTGAGGGAAAGTTCAGTTAATGATAGAATCAGTTCGTTTGAGGGTTCATAGAATCACAGACTGGGCTGGGCTGAAGGGACCTTAAAGCTCCTCCAGTCCCAACCCCTGCCACGGGCAGGGACACCTTCCACTACAGCAGGTTGCTCCAAGCCCCTGTGTCCAACCTGGCCTTGAACACTGCCAGGGATGGGGCAGCCACAGCTTCTCTGGGCACCCTGTGCCAGCGCATTTAAAATGGTTTATATCTGGGGGCTGAACTCCAGCTGCAGCTGAGGGGCACCTCCGCACCAGTGATGGTGCAGCAGGGGCTGGGGAACCTCCTCAGGAAACACCTTTGCATTGAACAGCAGCTTGAAACCAAACCAAGCCCAGCGCAGCCAAGCGAAAATGAAGCCCTGAGCAAACCCCTTCCTGCAAACCCGCTGGGGTCTGTCTGCTCTGTGGGTGCAGATGGCACCGAGGTACACGGCACGGCTGTGGCTTGGGTGTTGTGCTGCTCCCTCCTCACCCAGACACACCACAAACCTTCCCAGCCTTTGTCCTGGATTGTAGTATCAGTCTGAGACACATCCCCTGGTGCTGCACAGACTGAACATGGATGAGAGCATCCCTCTGCAGCCCCCTTCCACCCTATGGGAAACACTCTGACCTGCAGTGCTGGGCAGCTCCTGATGGCTTTAGCCTGCCAGAGGGGAGATTGAGATGAGCTCTGAGGCAGAAGCTCTTCCCTGTGAGGGTGCTGAGGCGCTGGCACAGGGTGCCCAGAGAAGCTGTGGCTGCCCCATCCCTGGCAGTGTTCAAGGCCAGGTTGGACACAGGGGCTTGGAGCAACCTGCTCTAGTGGAAGGTGCCCCTGCCCGTGGCAGGGGGTTGGAGCTGGATGAGCTTTAAGGTCCCTTCCAACACAAACCAGTCTGTATTCTATGATGAACTCACATGCATTTGCTCTCTACCCCATTCTTTCCTTCCAAAGACGATTTTTCCTTAAAAAAGAAGAAAACAAAGGTAATAGTCACTGCAGGAGTGCCGGAGCGGGGCACAGAGGCCAGCCTGCACCGCTGAGCACCCCTGGGTTCACAGCAGCATAAGCTGCTTACAAATGACTGGCGTAAACCCGGATCCAATCTGGCTGCCAGACAGCAGAGAGGTGCTTCCCCGGCCCCTGTGCTCAGTGTTCCCCTGCCAGCCTGTGCACTTGCACACAGGTATTAGCGAGATGCATAATCTGCATTATCAATGTGCTGCGCTGGCCTCGGGGAGGAGGGAGCCAAAATGTTTATGCAAGTACAGTAGCTTATTTCATAAGTCATGTGTCTGCACAGCTGACAGCCAAGGAGAGCTTTAAGCCTCCAAATGAAGTGTTAATAGCTAAATCCAGCAGTGCTTCAGAAAATTCAGAATTGCTGTAAAGCGAATAGTGATATAAGGGTAGGCCTGGAGCTGAGCACCGAACTGAGGGCAGAGTTATCAACAGCATCAGTTTGCAGAAGCAGCCTAGAAGCTGCTTGCCCCTTGCAGAAGGGGAAAGAAGATGGGAAAAGAGAGGGGAAAGATGAGAATAGAGGAGAGGAAAGAGTAGAGAGAGGAAAAAGGAGAGGGGAAAGGAAGGAGAAGATTCTCCTTCCAAAAAACCAAAGACTGCAATGAGTTAATGCAGCACGGGATTACGTTTTAGAAACACCAACCCACTGAAGTCAGCACCCTTCTTCCCTCCAGCATGATTTGCTAAGAGGGCAGGAACCGACGCAAGTCTCAGGTTCACCAAAGGACTCAAGCTCCTGACTTCCCCGTGACTCCAGTGGGAAAGCAGACGCCTAAAGAGATAATCGTGGCCTAAATGGGTTTGCTGAACCTGCGCCAAAGCATCTTTGCATCCAGCCTGCAGCATTTAAATATGCCTGTTTCCCCCCACTCCCTACCAGACACGTATTGCATTGCTTTGAGAAGCAAGTGGTTGTTGTGTGCCACAGGAACACCTTTCTTGATGGCAGCACATGCTGTCACCCCGAGCCACAAGGACCTTGCCCAGGCTGGGAGCATGGGCTGGTGCACCCGCTGCAAAGATAAACCAGCAAACCCAAAGCAGCCATACCAAAGCCTGCAGCCCCGGGAAATTCATTTATACAGAATTAAACTGGATTTCATTTACCTCGTTACGCTACTAAAGAGCAATATTTGTATCACCATGGAAACCTCTGCATGAAACTGGTGCTCAGACACACGCTCCCAGCACTGGTTGCGCAATGGCTGTGTCATGTGAATGATCCCAGCGCAGGACAGTGCCAATCTGCAGGGACGTGATTCCCCTCCTCAGCCCCAGAGCAGCCTTCCTCATCCCATCCCACCGAGCTTCCCCACGAGGAGGAGGAGGAAAAAGCAACCAAGTGGGGTTTGGCCTGTGTGTTCAGGGTTATTTCTCCTGCGTTGGCGTCGGGACATGCGGCCCTCCCCAGCGCTCTGGAACTGTTTAACTTGGAAGGACAAAGGAGATCGGGCAAAGTCCGCTGAGTGTATCTTGAGGGGGAATGTTTGGGAGAAGATTTGGGAAGACAGCTGGGGAGGTGGGAATGCTGAGAACCAGCTCTGGGAGTGAATGGGGAGGAGAGACAGGGCTGGGGGCAGCGGAGTTGCTGAACTCGTCTCGGGCCCCTGGGCAGGATTGGCGGCTCCCAGCAGTCACGAGCTCCCTCTGCTCCCTCTCTTGGCACGGCTTATCCCATCCACCTCTCACCACAGCCCCACGTGCTCTCCCTTCCCTGCCTCCTGTCCCTGCAGAACAGATCCTCTGCCCTTCCTGGCGGCTGCCCAGAGGTGAGGTTCTGAAACATAAATGCAGTTTAAAAATACACCGTGCCTGCATCCTGCAACACCACCTAATCCACGGAGCTCAGGTAGGAAGTGGATTGTAGAGAAAGGAGTGAGCCCTCAGGATCCTTCGCTATTCCGTAAAGTACATCCTGAAGTCAGGATTTTCCTTTTATAACATCAGAGCACTGTCTCCTATAAAGTCTTTAGAAAGTAGCTCTGCACTGGTTGTAAAGGAAGCACCCTGCCACTCCCATGTGAGAGGAGGTGAATCACTTGAAACAGATGGATTTCATTTAATTCCCTCCCCATGACTTAAACTATGGAAAGAAAATACAGTTAAATGCCAGGGATGTGCTTATCTGCGTTACTTGGTGTATTCACTGTTGAGCAGAGACGCTCTGCAGGTACTGATAGCAGGAGATTACAGTGCTGCATTTTACTGTGTGACAAAGATAGTCCCCTCCTCAGAAGCTGGTTATCTGAAATGCCTTTAGAGAGGAATTTAGAGCAGGGTAAAGGTCCTGCTTTGCCCACGCATCAGGAAAACATACACTAGAGGAGGATTTCCCTAACATGCCTTTGCAATTCTTTTCCCCATCTCAACGGGCCATAAAAGACAATTTAAGAGGTTGCTGGGAGCTTCCTTTCCACATAAAGCACAGAAAACCTTCATCATCTATGTGCTGTTCACACCAAGCCCTGATGGATACACACACTTGGCAACATCTAAGAACACGGATTATGACTTCCTATCACCAATACCTGCACTGTACGTACTTCTGCAGAAGGCTTTAGATACAAGTTACTTATGCTGCAACTAAGATCCCTCTAAATCAGACGTGAGTGCTTTTGAAGTCACAGACACAAGGAGACAACAGCTCACCTGAATTCATTCAGGGCATCAACAATCCTGTTATACGCCAAACTCCGCTGGCTGGCATCAGCTGATCGGCGACTCATTTTCATAGCCTTGAAAACAATCATTAAACAAGATAAGTAACGCAGAGCTGCAGAAGCACAGAAAATGGAAAACAAAGTCATGTGTTTGACTTTATCTTTCCTGCAACCAGTCATGCAAATAGTTTTTTTAAGTGATAAAGTGATGATGCCAGTGCCAACTTTCTTATCTGAGGGAAGACAGGTGAGGCACATATGCTTGCAGCCTGGGCTGCTTCTGTGCTTGTCGTTATCATTCAAGGCATAAAAGGGGTCAAAGTTTTCATTGCCCTGGCAAAGTAACCACTAAGTATTTCGTAGAAGAGAGATTTGAAGCAAATCTAACCACATATTTGAAACTTCAATCTTTGGGGTAAAATAAAGAAAAAAAAAAGCTCAGTATTTACAGCCTGCAATAGCCTAGAGGTAGGTTCTCACCCTGTGATCCATTAGACTCAAATACAGCTGAAACGGGGACGTTGAGGTGGCCTTAAAAGCACTTTTCTCCCTTGATTCAGGATTACTGGGAGCTTACACAGCCCCAGGGACTGCTCTCACTCTCAGCAGTCCCTGCAGTGCAATGCAGCAGGTTCTGTCCTCCCCATGTTGTGCTTTTACAAGCAGTAAGAAACATCACCAAAGATGTTGTGGAGCAAAGCTCTTCTCTGGTGCAATTCCTATATGCAACAGCAAGTTGATCCCACTTCTGTAAACCAGTAATAAGCATTAGGAACTACATCTGACAGCGCTGGGGGGAACATCCAGCAACACAAGCGCAGGAATCAAAAGAGACTGTGTTTACCTGTTCTATCGCGCTCTTCAGCTTGTTCATGTGACTCTCAAAAAGAGGGAAGTGTGAGAAGAAGAACGCATTAAATTTGTTGTTTTCATCTTCATCTCTTGAGAGGGAAAAAATAACCCCAATTGCTATCTTCTTCTTCCTAACAATTCCCGGGCTAGGACCAGAGCTGTCATCTGACAAGTTAAAACTTTCATCCATAGACCTTGAAGCATGAAAAATAGAAAGTTAATGTAATCCACTGATTAAAGTTGTACATTTCGTGTATAATTCAATTCTTGAACATTTAACTTCAAGAAACACTGGTTGTTTGCATGAGTTGTCAAATCATCACCTCTGATGCCATTTTTGACAAGCAACCCTTAACTGATCCTGCAGTCAAAAAAGCTGGAACCAGATTCAAAGTGTTTGTGGGATCAGAAGATGGTATTTTAGTTCTCTCCCATCTCTGCCAAGAATTTGTGTTTTGAGTAGGATTTTAGGGCTTCTTATCCTCAAAAGTACAGCCTACGGGTTTACATCTTGCTGCAGGCTTCCCAGTTAGTGCAAAACACGGAATGCCACGAAGCAAACAGATCCTAAAAAAGATCAGGCGTTGAGTGCAGCCTGACTTACACCTCTGCAAATACCCCACAGAAAGCAACAGCGAGAGCAGATGTACGTATGCAGGAGCAGAATCAAGCTGACAATGATGGAAAACTCTTGGGCAGGAACCAGCATTCTCATTCCCAGCTCACCATCGAGGGAAGACCCCATTCTCCAAGCTGGTAGTCTGGCTGCGACGCCAACGCCGCTGGTAACTGCTAGCACAGCTTTTGTTAAACGAAGAGCCCGGAGATGGAAACGGAGTGATGAGCAGACTGCTAAGAGATGCTGCAACAACAAGAGGAATAAATAAACATCTCTCCAGAAGAAAGAGCACTTGGAAAATAATACCAGCGACTAAATGAAGCCCCTTGAGATAAACTGGTGCTGCTTCTCAAGTGCCTCCTCTCTTTTTATCTGTGTTTCTTATCTAAAAATAACCAGTTTACACTAACATTAATAAGATTCGAGGGTGAGACAGTCCTGCAGCTTTACATAATAGACAACATACAGGCTGCACCTTGCTCATCAACCCTGAGTATCAGGAAATAGATTCTTTGTGGAAAGGAGTAACGTTAATCACAGCCTTTAACAGCCTTCCCAATCTTAACTAAGTGCCCAATATCCTGAATTTGGGAGAAGGAGAGGGATGTTGTGGAGGCAAATTCCTGCTTTATCATTACCATCCTCCTCAATCTAGAAAGGAGACGACAACAGGTATCGTTTAGAAATGCTGCCAGCTCATTTCAATATTTAATTTGGCTTGTTTATTTGCAGCAGGCTTTAATAAATTGCTCTGGTGTTGAGATTACCTCCGTGAGGTTCCTAATGCAATCCCCTCGACACCTACACTTGTGCGTATACATACAGGTATGCATTAATGCTTACATATAACAAACCAGAACAAGCACATTTCAGCACAGGAAAGACTATTTGATGATGTCTAGATGTCTCAGTGAGTATTTTTGGAGTCTACAGGGTTAATACATGGAACAGACATTACCAGATCTTGCTATCCCGCTGTCTCTGTCCTCATTCTGCTCCCTCCCAGGCATATCCATAGGGTTGCTATGAACTGTAAAACAAGGAATACCAATTAGCAGGGGAATATACAGTTCCTTTCTTGTTTGCAGATCTCCATGTAATTAATGAAACAAAACCATGCTCATTACTTCAGATCAACAGCACTGCACAAGGCCATCACCCAGAAAGGCTGCTTAGCTGAACAAGCCAAAACGCTCATCCGAAAAGCTTGTATGCATGTTTCTGAAGTCCACAGCACTTATTTTAGTGCAAACCAGAACTTTGCTTCTTTACACAGATATTTTTCAATGAAACTTTAATATCCTAAAAGGATGTTGGTCACATTGGTAGTACTCAGTGTATAGAGAAAAACAACATCATAAACCAATAAAAACACGAATTATTCACCTACCAGCTTTCTCAGGTATTATATATGTAATTTAAAGAGGATTTTACAATGCTTCCTTGAAGAAAGTATATACTTTTAAATCATGAGCAGTGCGTTGGTTGTTCGGCTAAGCCATAAGCTGTCCAGATTCACAGTTGCATATAGACAAGATCAAGTGTCTCAGGCTCAATAGTCTTTAAATGTGCTACATTTCACAAACACGTGTGTGAAATAAAAGCTACTCAGCCATGGAAATAAGACTCAGGCACAGAAAGCAAGAAATGTCCATTTTAAAGGAACCTAGGTTAGCTTTAATTTGTACAGTCTGGTTGAAACAAGTCCAGATCAAAATAGCTTCACACTATTGTGAAATATTATTTCCAGAAATATGAAATCCATCATTAAATGTGTGAGTTTCCAAAATAAATCAGCACACAAGGAGGACTATTAAAATGCCTGCAGTCCTCTGGGGATTTAAAGCATGTAGCCAAAAAGGTAAGAGAGCAGGCACGGCTGTCCATGAAAAGCACATGAAAATCTTATTTCCAGGGCCAAACTAGGACTGCCCACGGTTGTGTCACCCCGGCTAGACTAGGCACACAGCACACAGCACACTGCAAACCTGCAAAGAAAGAGGCGCTCCGGATGAGGCGGAGCGGACCTTGCTCTGAGAACGCCCGCCTGGGGCTGCAAAGCTGGGAAAGACCTACACGGCAAAACGTAAAATACACAGGGGAGAATGAGGTTAGTAAAGCAGAACAGTCCGTAGGGAGGGGGCCAGGGCAGGGAGAGGAGATAAGCCAACATAAATGCAGAGTTTATGCAGGAGAACAGCTCTTACGCTTAACAGGAACGTGGATTCAGGGATACGGCTTACAGTGGGGCTATATAGCATTTATAGAACTGAAATAATAGACCCAGCTTTACACTGTCTCCCATACAAGGATGAGGTTTCTCTCCAAGGGTGCTTTCTTTTCCTTTTTTTAAGTTGAGAAATGATTAATTTATGCAGGCTCAAAGCCTAACTGGATCACAAACAGGAGATTCATCGTGGAGTACAATGTTTGGTTTAACATCCACACTGGTGGGGATGAGGAACAGTGCTGCTGAAGACGACAGGGAGGAAGGGGGAGAAGGGAGGCAGAAACTCATCTTAGGAGGACCAACGGAAAATTATAGGCTGAAGTAGTTGTTCTGAGAACAGTCAGTGCATCAGTTTAGTGAAATTATCATGTAGAAAATCAGTATTAGCTGTCTCTGTAGTCCATTTTAAAAGTAATGCTGGGTTGTAGGTGTACCAGGGAAGGAGTGTATTTGCTGTACACGGAGCCAGAAGAAATGCACGGGTATGTTTAATGAGTTAGTGGCCATTCTGCCTCCTAAATTTGAAGCTAATGCTCACTCAAAGCTTTCTGATTTTCACAAGGGCCTGTAGGGACAGGCCAAGGGGAATGGCTTTAACCTGCCAGAGGGGAGATTGAGATGAGCTCTGAGGCAGAAGCTCTTCCCTGTGAGGGTGCTGAGGCGCGGGCACAGGGTGCCCAGAGAAGCTGTGGCTGCCCCATCCCTGGCAGTGTTCAAGGCCAGGTTGGACACAGGGGCTTGGAGCAACCTGCTCTAGTGGAAGGTGTCCCTGCCCGGGGCAGGGGGTTGGAGCTGGATGGGTTTTAAGGTCCCTTCCAACACAAACCATTCCATGATTCTATGATTATAAAAACCACAAAGGCTGCACCTCAACAAAGCCCCCTGCCATTGTCTTAGCTCTTCACTCACTAAAGCAAAGGACGTGACCACTGCATTTTTTTTTTTTAAACCAGGGTATCTAAAAAAAGCACCTTGTAAATAGTTCCCAACCAAAACACACAGCCCCTTCTATCACAGCCTGGCGAGAGCCAGTGAGCCAGGAGCAGTCCCTGCTGCTGAACGCAGTGGTCAGAAATGCTGCAGTCACAGATTAACTTCACCTGCTTTAACCACGGTTCCCCCTGCGCTGAAGCAGGAACTGCAAACACACACTGTGGAACTGACTGCAAACCTGTGCAGCTCCCTTACAAAGACAGCTCCAGCACCCTCTTCCAGCAGGCAATCTCACCACTTCTCGTTGCACACCCTTGCAACAAGGTGCCTGAGCTTAGGCAGTTATCCTGCTCGGTGGGCAGGAGTTCCCCTCACCCCAGAGCTTGGCACAGATGACCATGTGGCACCGGCTACACCTAAATCATAGCGAGCCCATGCCTAACAGCTGTGTTAGCTGAATTTGAACTTGCAGTTCAGATCACACTGGTGATACAGCAAACTTTTGCCAAGTGCAAACCACAGCAAAACCCTGTAAGTTGATGAAGCGAGTTCCTCTCTGATCTTAGATTGGGCACCTCATTCACTGCTGCACTGCGAAAAACCACAACTGAGGCCTGAAAGGAATACTGGATATTATAAAAAAGATGCATTTTTCCAACTTTCCTGGCTTAGTAATTCAGGAAGCATTTAATAAATAGATTCTTACAACTTTAATTAGCTTCCCTTATAAATGGGAATGACTGCACTGAAGTATACAGCTTTCGAACCCAAAAAGCATTTAAACCCATGTCAAAGCCAGAAACCCAGTCAGAGTAACTAAGTCATCAAGTTCACTCCTTCCTTCCAAGCCTAGAAAAGTGTGTTTTACATACAGCAATATTCTGGAAAGCAAATGTCAAAAGCAGCCCCTCATTTCACTTGCTACAACAGCCATTTGCTTGGGAAGTCAACAGTCTAAACCAAGGGGAAGGGTGTATGTGCTGAAGAGCTCCTTGGGCTGCCACACTGGACAACCAATCACAGTATCTTACTATCAGCTCTTTTCCAAGAGGAAAAGCCAAGACCTTCCCCTCTTTCTGTTATCTAATGTTCATAGAGCCTTCACCCACAGCACCTCCACGAAGGCCAAGAACCGAGAGGCTCTTCCAGACTGCTTAGCTTCCATGGTCAGACAGAGATAAAGAGGAGAGAACAGAAGATACTGTGCCTGATCTGATCAGACCTGCAGCCCAGCTGTGCCAGGTTAACTCTGACTGGTATGAAACACGCAGCCACACGTGCTCAGGTGGCCAGAGTACAGGACAGAATGAGAATTATTAACAACATAAACCCATGGAGCTGAGCCAGGCAGAACCCCTCCTGCCTGATCTGAGATACGCTGCTTAGGAAGTTCCACAGGCTGGTATTTTCCAACATCTTCTGTATGTGAACTTAAGTGTATCTAAATATTTCTATTGTGTATTTTATATACACATACACAGCTGTATGTATTGAACCACTGCCAAGTGCTTGAACTGTACGATTCATTCTCCTCCAAACCATACCAACATTAATTTTCTCTTTTATCTTTAGCTTTTTTTCACTATTTGATTCTATTTAGAAGACTTTCATATTCTAGAATCTGTGATTACTCACTTAAAGATACCAGAAAAATCAAATCTGTTTGTAATTACCTATATTCCCAAGAAGTCCATTCATAATTGTACTGTGGTCAGGCTTTAATGTATTGCTGTCTTGATTAATGAACTCAAGACTGTCCTGCAACCTGTAACAAACATAAAACACACAACAAAAACAGTGATTTGCATTTCAGTAGAATACAGCAGTACTTCATTATAGCCTGAATTGAATGGACAAGATAAGAACACAGGCTTCCACTAGAGGAAGCTTTCATAGCCTAAGCCACACTCTCACTTGGGTCAGTTAATACACAGAAAACTAAACACTGAACCTTCTGAAGCCAGATGTTTTTATAACACCTTCTTCTTCATCTTGGACTAAATTCCCTAACCCCAGTGTTCTGTCCTCATCCCTTCTCTTCTAGTGGTTGCAGGTGCTTTTATACAATATCAAGCTTCACCATTATCAGCATTAAAGGAATGCTTCATTCATTCACTTAAAGCAAACTGAGGTGCAGACAACTGCAAGGGGAAGGTGAGGACACTAGTGACAGGATGTAAAGGATCAGGGAATAAGAAGATATTTTTCTAGAGTAAGAATCTGGAGGGTCCAAATAAAGTCTTCCATGTTCTTACGTTCACCTGCTCATGTGCAATAGGTACAATTTGCAATGGACTCACGTATTGAGACTTCCATAGATGCTGCTTCCAGTGCGAGCTGTGAAAACCTTGCTGAGCATGAGCTGAGGAGGTGAGCTAGAGGACAACAAGGAAGATGTCAGTCAGAAACACAGTGCCAAGACAGGCTTTGCTTTCCATTGCACAACCCTCCAGATTTTAGAGACCCAAAGAGCCTTTTGCGTCAAAAGCGACCTCAGAATGACTTTAAAGCAAACCCAGAAATTCCTTTTGCTCTGCACTTGTGGCATTCAATTCATTACATGTTAGCACTAAGGAGTAAGTCTTCTGAAAAGAGCAGCAGCAAAAAAATCAGTCTTACCGGATCTGGTGAATTTTCAGTGTGGAGCCCTTGTAGCTCATGGCCACAGAGCCAAACATCATCTCTCCAAGCATGTTAGCATCTGAGGAACACCGAGAACCCTGCAAAATAAACCCACCAACATCTGGTTTTATGGACTTTAGAAGCACACTTCTATGAGCAACATATGACTAAGGAAAATATTGTTTATTTAAAAGATAAACATGCAAAATATCTTGCTATCCCACTGCTGGACACACTAAGTTGACCAGCTCAGTAAAGATCATGCCAGCATAGATAGCGATCTTAACGTTGGCAGTGAGCTAAACCACTAAAATCACTCAACAAACTTAACACAGCACAGGGCTGAGGGGAAGCAGATTTCAATAGCACTGAGTCAGGGGACTAAAAAGTTCAAGTCTTGATAACACACTTTACTGAATAAGAACCATTAAGGCTAAACCTTATGTCTGCTTGACAAGAAGAATCACAAGTTCCCTGGAGATCTTCTAAAGCCTGTGCACTGGAGCCAGGTTGGACCAGTGCTTTCTTGACACAGACTGATTGATAACTTATCCATGGATAGTATTTTATATCTGATGCATCCTTCCCTGGTGCTCCTGTGATGTACTAGCAAGGAGCTGTAGCATCATGATGCCAGGCTTCAGCTGTGCTTCTCGGCTGGCGAGAGCTTGCTGTAAGGCATGCTGTAGATACAGAGGAGGAACCTCACTGTGCCACATCACAGGCTAGAGCAAACACTGCAAACAAAACCTAGAATTAAAAAGTTACTCAGGGCAATCAACTGGAGACGACTGCTCAACTGACACTCATCTTGTCTGTATACTTTCGATGACCGAGATTACTGCCCCTTTATCCAGGGCTGTTTCATCTCTAAATAAGAACATCAGCGGTGGGTCTCCATTTGTGCCTTGGCCTGAACAATTTGAAATATCCTGATCACTAACTCACAGCTCAGGCTGTTCATAGAATCCCAGGTTGGAAGAGACCTTAAAGCTCATCCAGCTCCAACCCCCTGCCACAGGCAGGGACACCTTCCACTAGAGCAGGTTGCTCCAAGCCCCTGTGTCCAACCTGGCCTTGAACACTGCCAGGGATGGGGCAGCCACAGCTTCTCTGGGCACCCTGTGCCAGCGCCTCAGCACCCTCACAGGGAAGAATCTATTCCTAGTATCTAGGAACAGCTTAAAGCCATTCCCCCTTGTCCTGTCACTACATTCCTTTGTAATCCTATCAAAAGGTTCCTAAATCCAGTCACAGAAATAATCTTGTGTTTGGAAAATGCCAAGTGCCGTATCTCCGTATCCCTTACCCAAGCTCTGAACTAGCAGATTTCTACACAGGCTTGGAATATATCTAACTACTTCGCCCAGCATCAGTGAGCTCAGAGCATGATTAAGGACAGGGTGTCCACACTGTGGGTTCCTACCAGCAGTATGGAGTCATATGAGAATGACCACTCGATGTTTCTGCTCACGCCACCCTACAGAGCAAGGGCAGGAACAAGGGAACATTAATCAGCCAAAAGGCAAAGCACTTAGAAGGCTTCTCAATTTTTAGCTCTTCTCAAGCACTCTCAATTAAGATGATGGTACTTCATCAGACTCCTGTTAACCTCTGAAATCTGCTGTCAGCGCAGAAAAGATAGGGGATGACTCAAAGTGGCAGCCACAGCTATAAAGATGAGGATACAACCGCAGGGTTTGTTAGTGTTCACATGACAGGGCAAAATCCGACCATTAGCTGGGTCTCAGAGAAACTCCCCTCTTTCCTTCCCAGGATACCATACTGAGTAGGTGCACTGGAGGCAGTACTGGAAAAACTAGACTTCAGAATCAGTCAGGATGAGCCAGCAGCTCCAAGGAAGCATAAGCACAGACATTAATGGCTCTAGGAAATGACAGGTCTGGCAGCATCATGAAATCCTCCAGGAAGAACACTGCAAATTGCTACAGCCAAACGTTATGATGGGTAGCTTTAAACCTGTTGCAGATCTTCAATGGAAGGACTCATCCTGAATAAACGTCAAGCCCTTGATGGTTGGTTTTGGCTTCAACTTTCTGCTGTTGTGAAAATCTAATTCTAAAGCTGAGGAAAATGCTTGCAGAGAAAGTATTGATTGTCTTTGTCAAGCAACCGAATTAAAAAGAGGCAAGTGAAAATCAGCTGCTAATTCGATTATAGGGGTTTCCCTTTCCTCTGAAAGACAGAGAAAAACAGTGCTGAAGGCAAAGGGTAAGATGCACCCATGACCTGTTTCAGTCCGGCATTTCATCTACACTTAATTTTACCATGCATAACAGAAGATGCACATGTTTAATACATGCAATATGGCACCACTGCTGCAGCTCAACTCCTTGGGCCTTTAATGCTGCAAAAGAAAGGTCACTCAAGACCAAAGGAGAGTGCAATCGACTGAGGAAAGGGGTTAAATATTAAAAACTCAAACAGAAAATAGTCAAGGAGCACCTGGCAAAAAAGGCACAACCTCCAGCACTGACAGCTTGGGGACAGACCAATGCCCCAGGTCAAATCTACCAGCCCACATAAAACCTGATCATAACATACACCCAAGTGCGTGTTAGTGTGCATTAGCATCTTAGAGGCAGTACAATTTGCATGATTTGGAAATTACATTTCTGAATATATTGACAGCATTTAATATTCCACTTGCTGCATGTATTGTCTTAGCAATAACTAAGTACAGATGTCAATTAAAAATGCAGGACAAATAGATGTCAAATCATGATCAACAAATCAGAAGGACTTTCAGACAAGCAGGTACCGGGGTAACTCTCGTGTCACACATGCAAATAATTGTGGACAAGCTTGGAACCACATTCAGCTTCATCTTAATGGATTCTGATCACATTTGTGAGGAAACTGGATAGGACATAATTAAAAATAGGGAAGGCTGAAACAAAGCCCTGTGTTCCAGCTTGCAATTAAAGTTGCTCATATATAGTCCAAATGTATTTAAACAAGGAAACATAAAGAACTATTTAAAAAGTCCTACAGCATTGTATTATTTGGACTTCTATTTTATAGCTTTCGAAAGCAAACAAACAAAAGGACTTATAAATACTGCAAGTACATGAAGTATCTTCTGAGGTTTCACACGCAGCAGTTAGAAGATGGGGAATGCCAGGCTGAGTGATGTCTGCACAAACTTACCCCAGCCCTTCTGCACACATGACACTGAATTTTATGGTGCAGTAAAGAACTGTTGTATTTACAACTCTCTGCTCACTCGCTGGGAAGCCTGGAAGGAGCACGGGGAATGCAGTAGGTAGTTTACAACAGATACACTGTGGAAGACCCACCAAAGCTGGAATTCTCTCGCCACTTTCTGAGCCTGTCACGTAGCCACACATCAGTTCAGCTCAACTCAGTCAGGTTTTGACTAAGTGATACGCGTGAGGAAACAGGGACTCGAAAGGGAAAAACTTTCCACAGCCTTAAAATACACTGTCATGCCAACCACTGAAGTTAATTTCCTTTAATAACGTTGACCATTGTTTGCACAGAGCCTGCCCAGTAGGAGAAACAATATCTGGATAGTGGGGGGCATCATTTTTCTTGGTCACACAATGCATGAAGGAGGTTATTCTGTGCTGGAAGGAAGCTGCTGACAGAAATGTCTCTTCCTTTCAGAACTGCAGCTAAATGCCCTTCCAGGAAGGGAGGAATGGAAAACAGATCTTCAGCCACCTTACTAAAGCTGTGGAAAAGAGTGTGATGAGACAGAGAAAACAAGAATACGCAGCTCGCCAAATATAGCAAGAGCTGTCGTGACAGTGGGAAAGTCAGCACTGAAAGGTTCTTCATCTATATCTACGGCAGATTAAGACATCAGTAGTACTGTACTTCAGAACAGGTTGTGGAGATAGCAGCTTCCCTCAAACACACAATTACTTCATTACAAAGAGTGGAAGGGCTTAGTTCTATTTTAGGGCGGCTTAATATAAAACACTTGTGATCCATGGAAGGAGAGATGACAGAAATATATCCGTGTCAGATGACTCCAGCTACTCTCACGGCCAAAATCTCTTATGTAAAATGTAACTCAAGCACACCGAATCCCTTGTTATAAAGCTGTTACACAGACTGTCCCTACAGATAGTGCTTTTCTCTGTTATTTCCCTGGTATTTAGTAATAAAGTAAAATAAACTCTTTCACCTATACCAAGATAAGGTATTTGTGCCAAGTCTCATCGTACCGAACCAGCGTTATCACCCGGGTCATGAGACAGAACAAATGCCCTGGAGAAACTTCTGCCATTCGAGACGCATCCTGAGAGAACCAGCTGGTTGGTTTTACACTTGTTCAACCCCAAAGCTACAGAATTAAACATTACTGACTCAGAACCAAAGTCAGATTTTGACTGAAAACTGCTCTCCACTGCCAGCCTCAGATTTCAAGCACTTTATAACATTCAGTACCTCACCTGACACTGGTATTTGACATGGGTTATGCCAAAAAACAAAGGCAAAAGTGACTCACCTGGTATTTTGGGCATTGCTCTTTTGGATCAGAGAACGAGGAGGATGAATTGATTGAACTATCCAAGGAGGAAGAGCTGTCTCCTCCAGGCTTCAGTTGGCAGCATTTCCCAAACACTCGCACCTGAGCATCGCTGCAGAGTTTCTGAAACACAGACAATGTATGCGACACACTAAGACCCACGATCTGAAACCACTGTTTAGCAGCACTGTACTTACCTGTTTAGGTAAGATATTTAACAGCTGAAAGGTTTATGCCCCAGGAAAACAGTTAACCGAGGATTTATTGGTGTCTCTTGCAGCCTGAATGTATGAGAGAATGCTTAGGTGTGAGCCAAGAGCTCACAGGTCACTGCAGCTCCATTTTCCTAAGTAACCATCCATCTCTAAAGCTTTACAAATGACTTAAGACCCAGGATTAGGAGAAAGGATGGTACCAAAGCATTTAAAGGCAGGATGGCAACAACAGGCTCCAGCTGCCTTCATCTCACTCCCTGTGCCCACTGGGGTGGAGGTGACTCAGCGGTGTGATGGGCACAGATCCTGACCAGGAGCAGATCACCATGTACAGGAAAACATGCTGATTAGGAATAATCGAGCAAGAACAGCAAAGGAGTCAAGAAATTCATGTTACAAGGATAACTGAAAAGATACTATTTTTATAGCTCTCTCCCTCGCTGTGTCTAAGTTCCTTAGTCATTTTAAAGAGTGGCACAGAGGTGACACGTTCCTCTTGTTTTCAGTACAAGGGAATTGTGCGGCTGAAAATGGACCAAGCTGAAAAACACAGTCAGTGTTACAGGGAAGCCAGAAAAGTTTCACAAAGCAATGCAGAAATGGTCCTAGGAATGATTTCTGATGGAGATTGAGGCAGAAAGCGTAGCAAGAGAGGGAGTGAGGAGGGCTCGGATGGAGCAGGAGCTGACATACAGAGTGGGCAGCATCTGTGCCCACTGTGCACACACAGCATTGGCCATCACTGGCACAGGAGATGCTTCACTATTGTTTCCTTCATTACTTAAAACCATCTTTGATTTCCCCTGTGAATCTTGGCATCCCAAGCAGAATCAGCATCCACGTTAGTCGATGCCATTTGAAAAAGCATTAGGCAGCCCTCTTCGCCTAAAGATCTCAGTGTATTTAACATGTACTCATTACACTTCAACACACCCACGTTAAGGTTGGAGTTACTTCCATTTGCCAGTGGGCAGCACCAGGAGACAGAAATAGTCTACATTGCTCAAAATTACACACTAACTCTGCCCTAAAACTTTCTTAATTAACATGATATTAGGCAGAAGCTCTTTCCTGTGAGGGTGCTGAGGCGCTGGCACAGGGTGCCCAGAGAAGCTGTGGCTGCCCCATCCCTGGCAGTGTTCAAGGCCAGGTTGGACACAGGGGCTTGGAGCAACCTGCTCTAGTGGAAGGTGTCCCTGCCCGGGGCAGGGGTTGGAACTGGATGAGCTTTAAGGTCCCTTCCAATACAAACCATCCAGTGATTCTATTAGCATTCCCTATATAATCACCAAACCAGGAAGAGCAAGCTGGAAGCAATCCCTACGGGAAACAAGGTTCAAGGGACAGATGGAAATACAGCAGCGCTATTATGTGTCACAGCTTCATCTCTGGCCCCACGGGTCCACATCACAAACTCCCCCCTTCATTCAAGATCATGAGTAGCCTTGATCTTGAGTAGCTACGAAAAAAAAGGAAAAGGCATAAAGAACAGTGTGAAATACCCAAGGCACAGGGCGGTAACTTCATGACTCTGTTTGATAACCAGCAACAAAAAGACAGTTGCCCGACTGCTGCAGAGGGGTTTTGATGAGGAGAAGATGGGAATCCTGTGTCTCTGCCCTGGGCTGTGCAGGTTCCTTAGGAGGGAAGTCACTTGTTAGGGACAAGTCACTTGTTAGGGACAAGTGACTTCTATTTGGCCTTAACTGTGGGTGAGAATTAGCAAAACAGCAGAACATGAGGGATGAGCGAGCTCCACGCGGCATTCCGCAGCGCTGCTCCCAACAGAGAGCTGCAGCCATGGAAAGCCTTAAGGAAAAATGTGCAGACAAATCAGTAATTCTGAGCAGAGGGGAAGGAAGCATTCGCCAGTGCTATGCTTCACTGACATGTACAACCTCCCCTCGCAGCATCCTCTCCTTACGACATCGCTGTATTCCTGCAATATGGAGATGTGCTAATGGCTCGAGCACAGTGCACAATGGCTGGAACATGTGAATGATCATCATATGACTTCAGTAGGAACTCGTGAACTCGAGTTGCATTTTATCTCTGACACAAACAACAATGTCCCAGGCTAGGCAAGCATCATGTGATAAAACCACATCAAATCCACAGGGTTACAGCAGCTTCTGCAGGCAAACCACAGTTCGGCTTGCATTTTCCATCAGATGTTGAAAGTTCCTTCTCAAAAGTTACAATTCTAACTGAGCTTCCTGGGGACTGTAAAGCCATAAATGCATTTCTACAGGTGGAACAAACCCTGTATGCATTAAAAACACATAGGCTATGTTTGCAAATTACTTACTTTTAAGTCATTTCTTCTCAGTATCACTGCGCTTTGCTGCACAGCAGCCTTCCCCATGTCCATTGAGGAGTTTGGTATCTTGAAGTAATAGTTGCCTGATTTAAATAGCAAACCAGGAAAATGGCTGTTTGGCCTCTGCAGTGGAGTTCAATGAAGCAAGACTCCTGCAAGGAGCCTGTAAATGAGGCCAGGATCTTTCAGATACCCCTTTTCAGAACTTTGTGACCAGTAAATCCCTCCTAAAACACAGCTCAGTGATGGATTTTGGTGTTCGCTCTTTTACAACTTAGCATGTGCTTAAGAATAACCTGCTGGAGAATGAGATCAAGTACCTGCAATGCCCCTCTCCTCTGCAGTTTGAGACTCCAAATGTCAGTGAAATCCTAGCTCCTACAAATCTCCAGATATTCTGCATCAAAGCAGTGGGATTACTTGCATTCCAAGATAATATTCCGCAGATATTAAAGCCAGGTTTCCAAAAATAAAAAGATAACTTAAAGAATTAAGAACTGCACAAGAGGAAGTTTGGGAACTGTGGGTTTTCTTCCCAAACACCGTTGTGACAGACGAGATCCCGAGGCAAAGCGCTGCTGGAGCCCTCCGGAACGCTCCCATGTGCTGGAAGCAGAACATCTGCTGGAAGGATGCCGCGGGCAGCTGCCGCTGCTGGCTCCGCGCTGCTCTCCCCGCTGCGGTCACACTCCGTGTTCCTTCCCTGCCAGCTCGCTGCGGATTCCGCCCAGCTCCAAAGGCTTCCTGGCAGTCACAGCTCTTACGTTAGAGGTCACCATCTGCTGAAGGCCTTGGGGACCTCGCAGGTAGAACTGGAGGTAACTCAGTCTTTATAGTACGACAGGGTACAAAGGAGTTTCTTTCTGCAGTTCTGCTTCTGGAGTCTCTCTTCTCCACTTCTTATCAGCAAAGACCTTTATTTAACTCTTTGCCACAAGGTCTATAAATTCTTCAGTAAGTGGAAAGAATGTGCCCAGGAAGAGGAGTTTCTGCTGGGCAAGTTTTGCTGTGGGGATAGTAAGAAAGTTGAAAGGAGCCTGGTGTGCTGAACTAAATCCAGGCTGTGTGCATGTGTGTGAGGGCTGTGAGTGGCAGAAGGAAAGAGAAATGCCATCATATGCTTTACTCTTTGCCTCCTTTCTGCAACAGCAGGTGCTCAAATACCACTGTGGTGGCAGTGATAGAGAAATCTCTATCTCCAAGCAAAGCTGCCACTCTGCAAGAGCCTTGTCCCTCATTTCTAGAGCAGGTTTTTCAGCAAAGCTGGGAAAATGTTCCAAAATAGATAAATTAACTCTTTTGCTCTATTAATATGTGTTAGTCTGGATTTTTTCTTAAACATATGCATCCACTTAGGACATGAGAATAACCTGAACAGACATTCACTCCTTCCCTTCAAGTGCTGCTGTAAAAATCCAGGTTCTTTCCTCAAATGCAGCTGACAAGTGCTACATTCTCCCTTTATTTCCAGGGTTGTCAAGTTCCTCTGTTACTGAAAGGTCAGTGGATGGAGTAAAGGCAACCTACACTCCCCCACTCCACTAGTAATCTTCCATTTCTGTTTAGAAACCCGTCCACCGAGAGCCAGAGAGACGAGAGTCTCATTTCACACAACTCACCTAAAAGCAAAAGGCTCACTATCCAGTTACTAATCCCTCAAAGCAATTTGCTGTTCAACATTTATCCAGTGCTAAAGTATATCGGAGCACGTGGCTAATCCTGGCTTGTTTAAAACAGCATTCCATTTTTCTCCTTTGGGATAAATATGACATTTGAGTGAAAGAAATTGTGGCAGCAGGAGATGGAGTGTCACATGGCCTTTCAGTTACATTACCCCAAAGATGAAGACAACTCGGTTACATGGCAAAAGTGAACTTTTTGTTCCCCAAATCCAAGTCCACCTCTAGATCTCACATTCTGCATCCCAGGGGCCACTTTTTCATTTCTTCCAAAAACCAAGACAAACCCTCCTGAAAATCCTTTTCTGCCTTTGGGTCCTGGCAACAAGTCACTGCCCTTTTCCAAGTCCCTGTTTTTCCCCCTTTCCAGGCAAACCACCCAAACTCTAGATCCCTGCTCAGCACAATGCTTAGCTCTTGTTTTCTTTCCTCCCTCCTCCTCATGGTCCCTTAACATCCCATCTTCCTCTCTGGACTCCATGCTTTCCTCTAGGCTGACCTTTAGACTTACGGAATCTTTCAGCTTCTTACACATCCATCAGCACCCCACTTTAGTCAAATCCCAAATGGTAACCACTGTCTTGTCATGTGTCACCAGTGAACCACAGAAAAAGAAAAGGAGCAGTTAAATGGGATGGCTAACCCCATCCCCAAACTCATTCAGCCTGCTTCAAGGAAAGCCCTAAAACATCATTCCCCTTCCCAGCATCTTCCTTGATTTACTTCCACTTCTCCCCGAAGGCACCTCCATTTCTGTGGCATCTTTATCCCACCCAATTTCCAGCCTTTGGAAGAAAACTCCTCATACTCCAGCTGGCCTTTGCACATGGTGAGGTAACTCATATGCCACACAGCAGCAGCAGCACAGTAAGATACAAGGGAGGTGTCGTGTGAGGCTGGTGTGAATGCGGCGTCAAGGCTGAGAAGCCAGGCACAGGGGTCAGGAAAGGCAGAGGACCTGGCCTCTGCACCTCAAAAGGGAAAAGGAGCTGCTTGTCATGCCTGGTCTGAAATCCAAACCAGGCCGGGTATCTGGTCTTGAGGAGCATACGTGTGTTCACAACCATATCACCCAACCGGGTGGATGTATGTGTGCGGGACCTGGTGTGCAGTCACCAGGCAGAGCACTGTCAGAGGAAGAGGAGCAGACAGGCACAGGAATGAGTCTGATAGTAGAAACCCGTAACACTATCACCTGCAAATCAAGTAATACAGTCCCAGTAGAAACGAGACACTTACTAGCATGAAGAACAAGCTCTGAAGTAACTCTCTAGAGGAGGCAGTGGATCAAACCCACAAGCTTGCCTGTAGAAGGACTCTGATACCCAAAAACCCAAGGGATGTGGATGCTTGGGTGTAGACTGAGGCTGTTTAGTAAAGGTACCAGTAGTCATAGAATCCCAGACTGGTTTGTGTTGGAAGGGACCTTAAAGCTCATCCAGTTCCAACCCCCTGCCATGGGCAGGGACACCTTCCACTAGAGCAGGTTGCTCCAAGCCCCTGTGTCCAACCTGGCCTTGAACACCGCCAGGGATGGGGCAGCCACAGCTTCTCTGGGCACCCTGTGCCAGCGCCTCAGCACCCTCACAGGGAAGAGCTTCTGCCTCAGAGCTCATCTCAATCTCCCCTCTGGCAGGTTAAAGCCATTCCCCTTGTCCTGTCCCTACAGGCTCTTGTCCAAAGCCCCTCTCCAGGTTTCTTGTAGCCCCTTTAGGTATTGGAAGCTGCTGCCCTGGTGTACTCAACATACAAATGCCTGTCCTGATACATTTCCTCATTTCCTAGTGTCACAGGCCTGGAAAGGGCAGCCACTCTCTTCTGTCATACCCTGGCAGGACTCAGGGGAATTACCCCGTTTCCTGATGCTCACGACACAGCAGCCTTTCAGCTCTGCTTACAGAGCCTGTGGATCAATATCCCATCCTCTGGAAAGCCGGGAGGAACCTCTCCTGCTCAGCACCAAAAAAGGCATAGGAGGCACAAAGGGGATCTCTCTGCCTCCCCCATGCCAAGCGCCCACAGCTGCCTGTGGTGGATCCGCGCCTGGCCTCGGTGGGAACGCCTGGCACTGCCTCCGGCCAACATTCCCGGAGCCTCCCGGCTGCTCTGCGCTCCGCTCGCCAAGTTTAACTCTAGCAAGACCCGGGGAAACCATTGCTTCTCCTGTGCAATTACCATACCTCACTGGCCATACTGCACACTCCCAGCTGCCTTCTGTGTGTCGCTGCGTAACACCCTCCCAACACTCTGGTGTACCAAGTATTTGGCTTTATTGAAGCATGAAGAGGCTGAATCTCCAATGAAAACACAAAATCCTCATTTGTGTTATAGTCACATTTCCCTCACGGATCATATGAGCCTAGTAATGCTTTAATAATTAGAGCTCAGGTTGGTGTGAGCACAAACTCTGCAGTTTTCACTCATCAAGAAGGCAGCGCCTACCTTTTTATATCCTGAAACATCTGTGTCTGGAAAAGTTTGCTCTGATGCTGTTTGAATTTGATTACCATCCCTTGCTTTACAGAATCCAAATGACTGAACCATTTTCAACCTTGGTCCACAACTCTCGACATATGTAGAGATTAGATGTACAAAATAGAACAAAGTATATCTCACCTTGCTGCAGGCGTACAACTCTTAAATTCTAATTGCTTTCACATCTCGTAAGCAACAGAAAATGGGAACTGAAGAGCACAGCAATGTAAAGCAAACTGAAACCCTCTCAGTTCTCCACATTAGAGTGATTAGACTTCAACCAGAACGGTCTGGCCAGTGCTATGCACTCTTGCAAACCTCCCACCAGTGTTATCTGCAAATGCAGAGGTATAAATCACACTAGGAAATGGGGCAGGGAAGGAGAGATGCAGAAAGCACTGGCTTTTGTGGGGTGCTGAACAGATACCCTTTCAGAAGGGAGAGTGCCCAGCCCACACACGTCTGGCTGCAAAAGGGCAAGAGTGCCTTGGAATGTGCTTAGAGCCAAGATCTGGCTTTGTGCAGGCAGGGTGTGTCTTTGGTAATGAAAATCACGATAAAGAGCAAGAAAAATCAACAATGCAATGCCTTGGCAATGGCCAGAGCCTGCTGCTGACTGCACATGCCTGCGCTGAGCTGAGCTGAGGACCCTTCTGCATGGTTTTACCTGCACAATGTTTCTGCTACTGCAAAGCTTTGTCTTACAAGGAAAGCTTTGCCTGACATGATGTTATCTGAGTGCTCTGTAAGGCAGGTATCATGGCAAGCAAGGATTTCAATAGATTCTCTTTCAAAGTCTCCTAATACCACAAAAAAAGAAGAAATATCTCAAGTTACCAGAGACAAGTACTGGCATTTCTAACTCCCTGGGAACAGTGTTCCTCCACCAGTCTCACATATTCATTTCATAGAGATGGTGAATACAGCTATTTCCCTCCCCTTTAGCAAAGAAAAAGGATAGATTAATAAGGAACCTTATTAGCTTCATTATCAGTCATTTATTCTGTTGCTGTTGAGCTGCCACAGCCAATAATCCTCCTGAAATAAACCAAAGCAGTAAAGTTTACAAGTTCACTGTGCATGTACACTTCTATCTTAAAGAGATTTTAGGCTTCCAAGGAATCAATTGAAATATGTCTTTTTTATTAATGAAATAGTACTTTATAATTAATGAAATAATAGTAATAAGCATAGCCAGCAATTCATACCAATAAACCACTTCGAAAGATCTCTTGTCTTTAAAAAACTGTTCTATCCAGGGGTCCTTGCCAGGACATCAGGAACTTACGAACTATAAAACCATTCTACCAAGTTAAAATGAAAAAGAGAGATGTATTTTGTTCAACATTTGTGAAACTTGCTTTACTTCATCAATTCTCAGAACTAGGAAACTGGGATCTTGACTCATGGCTGTAAAAGAGCTAGAGTAAGAGATGGAGGAACCTGGAAGTTAGTGCCCAATGAGACACAAAGTGACTCCCAGAGGTTAGGATGTGCAGAAATAGGATATAGGAAGCCCTCGGGATGAGCAGCATCAGGCTGGCAGCACTCAGCAACAGGCTGGAAGAGTTTACAAAGCTGGAGGAAGAATCTTCTGGCTGTACTCCAGTACCCAACACGAAAACCAGGGCTTGGGGTAACATGTTATTTTGTGTACTCCTGCCTGTAGAATGTAGTAGGTTCTATGGGTAAAAGCAGCTGGGACCAAATTTCAGTTCACACAGTGCTTTCTGCTTGCAGAGCTTAAAATGGTTTGCAAATGTTTTTAGAGATGGTGAAAAGGAAGTTCAAAGTTGTCCAACGTCACACAACCACTTACAATAGCACTGTGGGTAGAAATTAATCCTCTGGCCAGATCCCTTAGAAGGAAGTATCCTCATCTGACTGCACCCATTACAGTTTCAATTAACACATTACCATGCAGACCATGCCAAAAGGAAAAGCAGAGGGAAAGTTTTCAAGTAACTCTGTGTGAAAAACTGTCAGCAAAGTGCAGAAACTGGGATCGGTGAAAGTTGCCCAAACAGGACACCTGAGGACACAGGACAGGATTAATGCAGACCCCACCATGGCATAAAAACACATCCATAAACACCAGTTTATGCCCTGCCTCAGCCCCTCAGCACTGCCTGCTGCAGCCCCAGGAAGGAATCCTCCTCTCTGCAAGAGCAGAAAGTAGATGAGCCCGGGAATGAAGAGATCACTAAAGTATTTAAAGCTGTGAAGAGTGAAATCACTGGAGCCTGAATCATTTGCAACAGGCATTTAAATATAGCCCTGCACATAACCGATGTTTAAATGCTAATGTGAATCGAACAGAACCTTTGTCATACAGCAGTCTTGCCGTTTAAAAGCATACAGACCATAACCATGTAAGTTAGCCAAATACTCACCGACACCGAAACATCCTCTATTTTTCTTTTAGCGCTGGAGTCAAATAAGACATTCCGTCCTCTCCTCTCGCAGTCCTGGTACACGATCAGTCGGATCTGACTTGGGTCAAACTCCGGCAAAGGCCAGCTTTGATTAAAAAATACAAGAGCAGAAGCATCAGTTACCACAACTCTTCATTACACTGTTCTTTCTGCATTATCTGTATGTACAAAGTTGAGCAAATGCAATGCCATTTCATCGCACCCTTTCATCCTGTAGCCAGAATTATTTCTGGCATAAACGGTATCAATCCACTACAACCACATACAATGATGTGTGCAGCATCACCAGCTCTTGTGCTCTGTTTTGTGATAGTGAACGTTTTCTTCAAGTTCCAGCTTTTTGAAATCAAAGTCATGGAAAAACTCAGCTTTTGTGTTTAAAGACAAAAACCCAACAACCATAACCCACAAGTCCTTCATCATTGCAAGCACTAGCTTGAAAGCATTCACAATTCAAAAGCAAAAAGGCCTATATTCACAGCAGCCTCTCCCTTAAGTAATGAATTTCTGCATTTGCAGTCATGGGTTTGCAGCCTCGTGGGTTGGCAAAGCACTGAACTCCACAGCTGAAAAAATGCAAAGCACCTTCCCTACCCCTCTTCAGGTCTCACAACACTGTAGTTCTGTACACACATTACTAACTGCAGTATTATAAACTACAACATTCATACTAATACATATGCGCTGATGTTGGGGAACCAAGCACCATGTGTAGCTTGGTCCTGCCTATATTCAGGTCCTCACTACACTCAGAAATAATCTCTTCTAACACACCTATTCCCAACCGGTTTTGTAAGGAGGAAAGGAGCTCCCTGAGCCTCTGCCTTTCCCCAGTGCCCCTGACTCCAGAGGAGCTTGGCAAAGGGAGCACTTGCAGGGCTCAGGTTGAACACCAACTGTATAACCTTGCCACCGTATTCAATTTCCATTTTAAAATGCTGGCCATCAGAGCCCAGCAATCCCTGTTGCCCGTGGGCTCGGGAATCCATTTTCACTGGTACCTTCTCAGTTCTTGGAAACAAGACGCCTGCTCTGTCCATGAAACCAGCAGGAATCATCTTTCAGCTGGTTACAAGCCATTTCCTAGATGAGATGAAATTCTATCTTCCTTATCCTTGGCTTTTAGGCAGGCTGCATTAGCATGAAAGCCCAAGAAGTGAGAAACGAGGCACTGGAACTTTCCAGCTGTTAATGAAGGACACAGGCTCCCTGTTTGCAAGCTGTACATTTATTTCAGCAAAAAGACACCCACAAGTGATAACATGGATTAAAGTAAACCTGGCCCAGCAGACTCTAAGATTATGGTGTATTTTCCTCTCCTCTGTCCCTCATTCACCAACCAAAAGGTTTCCTTCTCTGCACACATGCTCTATGTGATCAGTAGCGAATGATGATTTGTAACCCAACAACTTCTATAATAGGTCACAGCATCAATTCGATCACCAAAGCTGTGGTTGCCTTTCAGAAGTTTTTAAGACTCTCCAACATAGATTCACAGGCTTTACACCTAGTGCGGTCCCACCGAGGTGAAACTAAGCACCAAGACACAGTTACTCGGTCTCTTAAGAGAGGAAATCCATTTCCTAATCTGCTCAGCTCCACCATTTAGCAACAGGAGAGAAAAACAGAAGCTGCAGAGAAGAGAATGTGCAACACATGGCAAAAGCAACTTATTACAAAAAGAAAAGCTTGAGCAACTTGAAACTGAAGCAACGTGATGTGTAGATTTGGAGGCAAAGAGCTGTGCACCCTCTCTAGGTACTTAAAGCCAAGCATCATCCACAGAGGGACATGCCCATATGGAGAGTGGGCTGCAAACCAAGCAAGTCTGTCCCTTAAACTAAGCACAGAGACAAACACAGAGCGGAGGTTACAGCTACTGGGGGCTCTGCTCATGATCTCCATCGTGCATGTCAGAAAATGTAAGAAAACAAATCCATATTATTTGATACATATTTGAGTGTGATCAACTCAAAGGCAGTAGAGCCTGCCTTCAGCTAGACGTGAGGAGGCAAGAGGACTGCTGGATAAGCTGCTTCCCTAAGGAACCATCTCCATATATTTAAGTGAACTCCATAGATGTCTGGAAACTCATTTTGTTTCCAGATAGACCATGGTGGTTCCTATAAAGAAACAGTGTGTGACAATAACAATGAATTGCTTGCCAAAAAGGTGCTATCGCTTGCTCCACCCTTGCAACGCATTTCATTTTCCTCCACACTCGGACAAAAGCATCTCTTCCATTACCCAGTGCTTTTGATATTTGACTTTGAAATTACTGGCAAAGAAGGGCAGTAGCTGTTCCAGATCTTAGGGAAGTCTACTTATAAAAAGCTCCAAGAGCAGATTACACACTAAGAGGAGAGAAAGCTAAATATAAAACTCTTGCTGTATTCGGAAACATACTGGATCAAGGTAACAAGAGCTTGTTTACTTCTCAGCTTCTCCACATGACATTTTAACTTTCTCTAGACGAGCTTTTAGTAGATATTAACCCTCGTAATTTGTGATAATTCCAGAGAAGCGTTATGTCTGTTACATAATGGAGTCCTTAAGCACATTTCAGCCTTGCAAAAACATTCCCTGGCAATAGCGGGCCACTTCCCAAACCCCGAGAAACTTGACGAGAGCTGGGGGAAAGTTCGTTTAGACAGACAGTAAACAGAGGCAGGCTGGCACCTCCGACTCGGCCCCACCACTGCCCCGCCAGGAGGAAGGAGGACACCGAGTAGCTTTGCTTTTGTTGTTAGCATCTTTGGAATACCACTACACATGATATCTGGATAGATTATCCCTAGAAACGTACAAATTCCTGCGTGCAATGCACAGGGCATGTTCTCAAAACAAATAGACCAGGGCAATACTCCAGCGCCGATGAAAACTGACCTAGATCTACTGAAGAGAATTAGTTCTGTTTATAAATGGAAACCAACTTTGACATTTAACTGATGTTTTCCTGAGATCCTCATATGAAAACCAGGAGATGCAGAATCAGATGTTCCAGCAATGTTAATGAAAGGCGAGTCTCCATCTCCTGCACTGCTCTGGAAGTGACAGCTCTCCTGTGTGACCTATCTACCACTCTTTGATCTTTCCTTGAAACTGACTGAAGAAAAAACAAAACCAAACACTGAAAATAACAAACAAACATAGAAGTCACCAGGAGAAAAGCCCAACAACCTTTTCACCAGTGGAAGCGATTGGGAAGTTAGTGCTGCGAGCACATGCGTTGAGCCAGAGAAGAAATAGTGAGCAGGACACCAGCCCTGTGGAGATCTATCTCCACTACACGAATAGTGGTTCTTCTTGAATGAGATGTTCAGAAACACCTATATGAATAAATGGGGTGGAAATCCATTGATATATAAATGCTGCCTGGGATATTTCAGAAGCAAATGCTGTATGACCAAATTTCACCCAAGGACAGCCTGGCTGAGGTCAGAGGGGACCTCTGGAAGTCGCCCGGTCCAACCCCCCTGCACAGATGCTAAGTACAAAGCACAAAAGGAATGGAATTCTTTGGGACAGAAAGGCAAACCTCCACGTGAATAATGATGAAATTATCAGAAACTCATAATAAAGAAATCAAAGCCTGAAAAATTATATTTTCGTGCATGTTCACACTTAAGCACTGCTATCGTTCAGTTCTTCTCTCTCACCCGTTTTGTTTTCCTGCCTTTTTTACCTTCAGCCACTAGGAATATTACTTGTAGTTTACATTTACAGCTCCATTCCATGCTTCCCGACACCTGCACTGCGAGTCGCATGGCAATCCAGAACTCCAAATGCTCTCCAAGGACAGATTTTCTCACGTATCTAATTCCTGGAGTTTATTACTGCCATTGACCTTTCTCAGCAAGAGGCAACTGAATGGCTTTAAATTGCTATTACTACATTGTGTGCAAGTTCCAACAGATGAAACAACAGAGAGAGAAATCCTTCATTACCACTCCACCAATTAAAACACATGATTTTCCCCTGTAATTGAAAGCAAACACATTCCTTTCTCCTTGTTTCCACTGCAACACGAGCAGCACTTCTTCATTACATTCAAGGTTTAGCTCAATGCTATTCTTCCTCCTGCCTGAGACTTTACTTGTAAAACTATTTCATATTAACACAGCTTAGATAGTATCCGATTACCTTTTAATAATTAACAGATATTTTAGAAGTCTTACAGAGAAGCAGTTGAAGCAAACTGATCAAGGTATTCAGCAGGTAGGAGTTCTAAAAGAGTTGGCTAAAAAGTAAAGTTGTTCAAAGCCGGCCTGTGACTAACCATTGAAAAAATAAGTTGAAACTATTAAACTATTGTTTTCCTACATCATGTTACCCATAGTTATAAAAATTGCCCGGTGATGAATCACTTGGAACTATTTTTAAAAGCATCTACGCAAATGGTATTTATAGTTTATGCTAGCTTATCTGTTCTGCGTGGTTTTCGTGTTAGCACCTTGGTAAAAGGCTGCCAGAACAGCCAGGGCAGAGCAGGTCTACCCTACCCTATGCCTGCCATGTGAAAGGAAACTTCTTCCTTTGTTCCTGTTGAGCACCAGGACAAAGGTATAGGGATCCCCAGGGCTTATCTCCAACTCCTGCAGGTGATACTCTCCATGTATTAGTGTTATTACAGTGGTGCTTAGACCCACCCAACTTCTACGCAGCGTTGGACAGAGGTTCTCCCTGTCTTGAAGGGCTTACGCTGCAAATATGAGCTCATTCCACAGGGTGCCTTGGGATGTTTCAGATGCAGATTATCTCCATAGAGATGTAAATTCACATCAAAGCATTCTCACCTGTAGATACAAAGTCCAGCAGTATTTAGGCTCCTGCGCTTGCTTTCTTACAGGGAAGGAAATCAGAAGCAAAAGGAGAATGGTCCTTGCCAAGTCCAGCTACCACATCATACACCTCTCATCCTGACTGAGGTGTTTTTTCCACCAAGGGATTCCCTTCTCCTGCCCAAATGCCTCTGCACATTTATCTGTTAGGGATTTTTTTTTCTCTTTTGGCTTTGAGAAGATACAACAAAAGTTGAGTATATGGGACACAGGGAGAGGGTATCGCACGTATTTTAATACCTTCAATAATTCACTTCTTATTGGACCCTTATTGTACCAAGACAGCTGTGTAGACCTTTCTGAAACTCATTTGGAAGCAATGAAAACAGCAATGTACGGCATGTTAACGATGCTTCCAGCTTTGGAAGACCACCCATTAGCTTTTCTTAAGAGGCATGGGCAGGTTATTTGTTTTTTTAATAATACCATCTAAAACACAATAGAACTTCATGAGGATTCACATGACAAGGGTGATTCAGACTGATCTGCAAAGTGAGCATTTTTATCGAGAGATTCCCCTTCAATGCTGGTGACATAACATGACTATAAGGCTGTGAGGAGGAGGAGGAGGAAGATCCCTAGAGAAACCACGGGGCTTGTACTTGGAAGGAAGTTTGCAAGATACTTGTCTTCGCAAGAGCTGAGGTCACCCCAGGGTTGTGGGACCGTTGTGGTGAATGCCTGCTGATTCTGCAGAGAAAACCAGCGTTTGTGACTTGACCACGGCCACGGAGGGAGCCCATGACGATGGATTGCGAAGGAGCGGACCCAGCGCCCCGGACAACGCTGCCCTCCATCACTCTGACCTCAGTGGGGTTTCTCAGAAGTCAAGGGATGGCTTGGAAGAACTGACAGATGGTGGATCTCCTCAGGGACAACCACCCACGACGGGTGGCTGCCTGCTGCGGTTGCATTCTTCAGGTTAATCACAAGGAAATAAGGTTTTGTTTAGAAAATAGAGGTCCCTTTTCACGTCTTGAAGGAGGGTGACACGTCCACAGGCACTGCAGCACCGTAGAGGTCAGCTCCATGCTCCACCTCTGCCTCATTCATTTACCAGCTTAGCAATCCTCACCTTGAATAGCTGCACTGCTTGAGCTCCAGGAAACTTCTCCTGCTTATGCTAAGCACATATTGTACACTAGGCACACAGTCAGCCAGATATTTCACACTTGGTATAATAAACTTGGACCTACACTTCAACTGGCTTCCAAGGTCCTTGGCTCTGTCTCGTTCTTTAACTGTACATGAAGCTGACTTTAGTTTGCTTTCATTTTTTTCCTCCCTTCTACCAAGTCACTTGGCTCTCATTAAGACGCCTGATTTATGCACTGAAGTCCTATAAATGAGCCTAATGCCCTTCCACAAGCAAAAAGATGTAATATATACAAGTTAGGTGCAGTCTGGTCAATACATTAATCATAACCTGGAGCATGATACTGAAAATAAGACAGGTTGGAAGGTTTTGTTGAAGACATACAGCACTTTGAGTAACTTTGCAATTTACACAGCTTCAGAATCTACAATTAGTAATTTAATAGAGTATTTTTGGGACTACTTCAGGTACATTGTTTCAGAAAGTACCTGTTCAGCTTCTAGCTGATTTAAGCACATCTATCCCTGCAAACATATGCACATACACACACACGCTCTATTTCTTTTGAAATACCTGTTTTAACACACACACAAAACACACACACAAACGAGACACAGCTGCTCAGTTAAATTCACTAGCCCTGAAGACAATGTTTTACATTATCCAACTAGACTGCACCTCCCTTTGCAAAATTACAACAGATAGGAGCAATTCAGGGGGGAAAACCCCACATTTGTGCCATGTAGCATGTAATTATAAGACGAATTGTAAATAAATTAAATCCATAAAAGCTTCACATCTCCGGAAGAGAAACAGTTTCATCACAGTCAAGATATTAAGCTTTCCAATAATTAAAATCATCTCAAGAGCAGTGCACTGACCGTACCTGGGAAGCATCTTTGTCCCCCGAGCAGCTCCACTTTCCAAAATCCCTATAAACTCCTGTTGTGCCCGGCTGCCAACTCAGGTTAATAATAGCAATGAGCCATATTCATCCAAAACCACAAGACTGTCAGGTGACATATCAAGAGGTCTGAATTTAACTCAAACAAAAGACTCTCCATGCTGCAATGCAAAAAGGCTTAATCCTAGCAACAGGATCACAGAAACCACCTTCAAGGCAGCAGCTTTCCGGAGCGCACCAGAGGCGTTTGTGCGGGGCTGAGGCCGCGCTGCCCCGGAGTTTCATAACCCCAATCCTGCCCCTCCATTCTGGTGCACAGCCCGGGATCTCTGCTCAGGAAAACACCCCTTCCCCGCTCCGCTGTCTCCTCCGGTGTATTGCTGCAGAGAAGATCAATCTAATTCACGGGAAAGCTCAGTGCTGCTTTGGCAGAGCCGGAGCGGACATGTCAGTCCCATCTATCCTCCTCTAGCGATCCCGATCCGAGTTGAGTCTCATGACCCGCGTCCCCCGGCCGCCGTCCTGCACCTCCGCCAGCCGCCACCGTCGGGAATTCAGCCTGCTCGGATGAGAACAGGGGGGGCAAAGCACCAAGGCCTCCTTCCAGCCTGCCCCCCCCCCCCCTCCTCCCTCCCCAGCCTCTACATTCCTGGGAACGCCGGGATGCTTGTGCCGGAGCCCGGGGAGCGGAGGCAGAGGCCGAGGGGTGGAAGAGCGGGCGCTGACAGCCATCATGTGACGCTGCTGTCAGCGGTGCCACCTGCAGCCGCCAGCCGCCATCCGCCACCAACACAGCACCCACGGCCCCGCACGGGAACACCGGCACCGGGGGATGCTCACGGGTGATGGGGAGGGGGAACAGGCGCCATCGCGGCTCTGGAGGGGGTTTGCAGGAGAAGTAAAGCCCGCCCGGGTCCGGCCATGGTGGCAGCACCCGGTCCCCTCCCATCGGCTCCGATACGAACAAAGACAGCACTGTGTGCCCTGCGAGGGCTCATTGATATTACAAGGGAAGCATCAGGAACGTGCAAGACATGTTGGAGAAGAGAAGGCTCAGGGGAGACCTTGTAACAGGCTTCAAATACCTAGAGGGGTGACAAGAAACCTAGAGAGGAGCTTTGGACAAGGGCCGGTAGGGACAGGCCAAGGGGAATGGCTTTACCCTGCCAGAGGGGAGATTGAGATGAGCTCTGAGGCAGAAGTTGTTCCCTGTGAGGGTGCTGAGGCGCTGGCACAGGGTGCCCAGAGAAGCTGTGGCTGCCCCATCCCTGGCAGTGTTCAAGGCCAGGTTGGACACAGGGGCTTGGAGCAACCTGCTCTAGTGGAAGGTGTCCCTGCCCGTGGCAGGGGGTTGGAACTGGAGGGGCTTTAAGGTCTCTTCCAACCCAAACCAGGCTGGGATTCTCTGCCTCTATGGCAAGTGGATGGTGATATAGGGGTTGTTCAGCAGGGGGGAAGATGTGAAATAATGCCCACAAAGAAATCCTGACCAACCAGATATCTATAATCAAGGTTTCATGACTGTTCTTGTGGTAACCCAGGCTATGCTAGGAAGACTGCCCGGTACAGCACAAAAGCAAAGAGCCTGCTATTTAAAGAACCTTTTTTTTTTCCCTCTAAATTGTGGAGGAGGAACAAGGGAGATGGACAAGGAAAGGAGGAAGGAACCAGGCATCCAAAAAAGCAATGCACATTAAAAGCCATCAAGTCTTGTTACAAGCATATGTGGGGCCAATCATTCATACTATTAATTTTGTACTACCTTTGGACAAAAGTCAAGGAATATATAAAGGAAGGAGACTGGAGCAGCATAGCTCCTACTTTAAGTGGCTTTTTCCCCCCAGTGTCTGAAAACCTACAGGTTTTGCAAATATTTGAAATACAAAGGCAGCAAAAATCCATTTATCATCAGGATCCTCTGTTCCACGGCATCCCACAGCGCTAAGCTTAGGGCTGTTGATGATTCCCCCATTGCACAAGGTGGGTGAGCAGATGCACTTGTTCACAGGCTCTGGCCCAAGACCCAAGTGATGCTTTGCCCTCCGGGATAGATTGCACCACAGAAAACTGAGCTCCCTCTTATGCTGCGTATTAAGTTCAGGAACAAATTCTTCATCTATTGACACAACAGCAGTTTTGCTGATGCTTTATAGAAATGTAGTATCTTTATGTTTGGTGGTACACAAGTGTTTTGACACAAAAGCACTAAAATTAAGAGACAGATACTTACTTGGTCCCAAATCTAAAACCACTTACTTTTGTCACCACGAATGTTTCATAGGAAATTTCTCATTTAGAAATGAAGAGCCGAGGCCCTGACCCCACAAAGACACATTACAGACTTGGCTCTTCATACCTGACTAGTGCCAGGGAATTCAGTGGAATTACTCACATGAGCAAAATTGGGCATGTGCTGTTTACAGGACCCATGCCTTAAAACCAAATCCTGCCTTTAATGCTTAAAATGCCAAGCCTTGGGAGTTGTAAGCAACAACATCTGACCTCTCCTACCTTCTTCATCTAGTGCAAGGAATGTGCTGTGCACAGTAACTTTCTTTACCTGTGTGGCAAAGGCATCACTCTCTAAAGGTTACTGATGTCAAAAGTGACCTTTTTTCCTTAGACATGCAATGGTGAGAAGTTCAGGGGCATGTATTATGTAAACATTTATTTACAGGAGGGACAGCTAAGGTTTCCATTTTACCTCAGGGTAACCTGATGCGTATCAAAGACAAATGCTTTGAAAGTGGATGCAGACTCCATCCAACAACTGACCAGGAAAAATACTGGAAGGAATTTCTCTTCACATAGAGACAGACTCAAAGTATGCGGCGAGTAAGCAGTGCTTTAGCCAGATCAGTGAATACTTATTGCTCAAGGAAGGACTTTGGGTACTCCATGTGGGTTCATACATGCTATCACCCTTCCCATATCCGAGAAAGACCTTGGGCCTCTAAGATTTAACATGCACCATCCTCTTCTCTAGGTGTATATCCAGGCACAGTGGACATCCTATTTACTGATCTGGAACAGAGGAGGTAAGTTCTCAAAATCAGCATCTTGGTTCTAAATTGCTGAGGACAGTTTGATTTCTCTGGTCACATCAGTATGTACCTGTGCTATTTTAAACCTGGGTCCAAGCCTGCACTCAAATCCAAACCTACTGGCCACCAGCTGCAGACACAAAGCCACACTCAAGGAAGGTTCTGAAAACATTTAAAACTACTACAGATGTTCATAGGCACCTTTTGGGTATAAATCACCTGATTTTAAACCAAGCAGACAACAGAGTTTGCTCCAACCACAGGCTAAGTAATGAAACGCTTTAGTTTTGGTCTCCACAGCCAAATGTTTTCAGTCTTTTTCCTGAAAGAAGGCGTCCCTCACTCATGTTGTAAACGCACACAACAAAGAGCCAGCAAGCCAGCCAAGAAATGTTTATTGCTCAGTACTGCAGGAAGGTAGGAGCTGGAAGCCATGCTAGACAAAAAGAGAGAAAACCAGTTAGGGTTTGAGTTGAAATCTGACTAGAAATACTTGGATAGCACTTCTCTACGAAGTGCTCGCCTCGGTAGGATCACCACTGAGCTAGACTTTAAAAGTGCTTTCTGTGCATTTGTGTATCCCTGCAACAAAAATCCTCCTGAATTCCTCCCAGCTGGAGAAGAAGAGTGGACAGGATTAAAGCACAAACCCTCCGCATACAGCCGGAGCGCAGACACATACCTGCACGCACCACAGATACACACACAAACACGAGCCCAGCCAAAGGTCAGCAGGAGCCAAAATGATGAGGAAGATCACTGCAACCTATCTGTGGGTTCTGCAACACCCAGGCCACGTTTTCTTTAAAGGAAACCTTTTTTAAATACTGGAAAAAATGCTTTAGATATGCAATTAAAATACTACTACTAATACTAATCAAGAGGGAAGCAAAGTTTCTACATACCCAGGAACCTCACTAGCAGCAAGAGGTCTCATGACTGGATTAAACTGTCTCTACCAGCAGTGTAAAGGAGCATCAGCATAAATACAAATGCCTGGGAGCATTCCTGGAAGGCACAGCATGGAATATCATCTTTCTTCTAACAACATGGATGCTGAGGCCTCAGCAGATGGACCATCCCTTCACTGTTCTAATTTATCAAGTCATGATAAAAGATGCTTAAAGCAAAACTATGCAAGTAAAAACCTGAAGCATGGTTAAGCTGCTGGAACATTGGTGTTTGTTTTGTATCGCGTTTCCAATTGCAGTCCACTATAAATAAGACACCGAACAAACCTCCTTAATACCAACTGGTACTGCGAGACAAGAGGGCATTTTCCCCTTGCCAAACAGTTAGTTTATTGTGCCCTCTCGGGTGTGCACAGCAGAATAATCTGCTGCAGCTATTAAAAATAAAGCGTAAATAGTTCAGTATTGTGTGTGATTAATGGAAAGTTGGGGAGAAAAAGGCTCCAGTACAAACTGCTTTTAACGCACATGAATAGTTGATGGAAATAAAGAATTTTCTAGAAATCACACAGAACTATCTAGTGCAGCAGAGGAGGGGTATGGGGGAAGTCTTTTTTCCCCTCCTTTACACTGTGTAATTCTGGAGAAGTCTAGATAGGTTCTTCAAACCTTTAATTTAGACATAGAACCAACTTCTGTTTTCCATCCTCTCTTCAAGTGTCAATGACAACAGGACTCTCGGTGACACGCAGCATCTATATTTGTCCAATACACGGAGTTTCCAGTACACAATAAAGCAAACTTGGCCCCTGAAAACCAGCATCTACGTTACATCCCAGCATCTACGTTACTCTTAAGCATTACTGGTATGATTAAAAAGTGACTGTTTCACAGTGCTAGAAAGAACAAAACCAAGCTCACAGGCTTCCGTTTATCAATTGCAAAATCTGCTTAGGTACCTTACTGGTGAATTAATGCTTTTTGTTTTGGAGATCACAGATATTAATAGATAATACACAATGAAGAGAAAAGAACATATATTACAGTCAAGGTTGACTGCAAGAACTCTGTTGCCATGAAAATGAAGACATCTTAAAGGGATCTCTATAGCTCCACTATTGCTGTCAACTCCAATATTAATAAAAGCAATAAACCCCTGAATGACTCCTGATGTAACAGGAGTGCTTTGGTTGAGGAATCCCAACATTTTCATTTGTTTAATAGACAAACACTGAATTCCCTGTGTTTATCTTCAGCTTTGGACACGGGCCTGTAGAGACAGGACAAGGGGAATGGCTCTAACCTGCCAGAGGGGAGACTGAGATGAGCTCTGAGGCAGAAGCTCTTCCCTGTGAGGGTGCTGAGGCGCTGGCACAGACTTTTCCCAGAGAAGCTGTGGCTGCCCCATCCCTGGCAGTGTTCAAGGCCAGGTTGGACACAGGGGCTTGGAGCAACCTGCTCTAGTGGAAGGTGTCCCTGCCCGTGGCAGGGGTTGGAGCTGGAGGAGCTTTAAGCTCCCTTCCAACACAAACCATTTGATTCTATGATTACACAAAACAAGGCTGCACCCACACCCTGCCTTCTCCTGGCTGAGTAGAGCCCCCAAAGCCACCAGATAACCCCAGTGGGTATCTTCAGCCTGAGATACCACACCATGGAGCACCCAAACCACTGCACCAATGCACTACAGCGCTCAAACCGGCCACTCTAGACCTGCTGCAGAGCCCAGCACATCCCACATGCGCCGTGGGAGCCCACTGCTGCGTCAGGGTGGACGCTGCCATCTGCTTACCCTGATTAAAACATCCTGTAATACTTGTTTCGGGAGTTTTATAAGGGGAAAAAATATTGCCTCGGTGGTGAAAGTCATACTGCGAGCTGGCAGCACAGGGACCGGAGCATTCCTTGGCCCAAGGCCACGTCCTGTAATTGATTAAGGTGGCTGCACTTGTGACTGAGTGATAATTGAGAGCCCAATAAATCTCCACACAAGTATTTGCCTCTCAGAGATGGAAAGCGACTGTTGGGGACCCTCCATAACATACTGTGAGTGAAAAGAAATACAACTAATATTAAAAGCATCAAGAATCCACTCTGAACTTTCTTGCCCAACATTCGCATTGTCTATTTAATCCCCAGGAGTGTCAGATGCACAAGGACTACACCTTCAAGCTTCCAGCTAAGTCATCCCCAGCACAAACTCAAATCATTCCCACTTGTCAAGAGTTTGTGGAGTGCTTCTAAGTCTTCTCTTCCCCCTACCCCAATCCCATTTATCTGCACAGACAGCTTTATCTGCACTGCTTTAGCTGAGTGCTGTCTGTGATTTTTTTCCCCTCTGTGGGGAGAGGAGAAGAAAAAGGAAAGAAAAGGAAAGCTGCAGCTGCTCAGGGTTCCTTGGAGAAGGAGGAAGACAGATGTAAGTAGTTATTCTCCAAAGATTCACAATGATCAGTGCCTGAGCAGCATTTTACTCTGTCCCTCATGTGACTGTTTAATTAGGTGTTGATTCACGCAGTCATGAGACACAAGGAAATAGGGCTGCAAGCCCTCACGTCAAAGGAAAAGTAATGCCTGTTCTGCCAGTTTCTGTATTAGCAAAGCACAAAGGGGACATCCAGTTCTGAGAAGCAAAACTCATGTTTCCTTGCCCATAAGCCAAACCGTCAAATCACTTCAACCTTTCCATGTGAAAAAAAAGAGGACATAGGAATTCTTTCGGGGCGAGAGGCTTGTGAGCTCCCTGATTATCCATCACGTCCACAACGTGAGCTCCTGGCCAAGCTCAGGGTGTGCCCTTCATCTGGCAACGCAGGTCCGAGCTGCTGCAGGATCCATCCCTGCTCCTGGGGCTGGATTGTTTGTTTGACTCCGACAAAAACGAACACGAGCTGCTTTGCTGTGGCTTCGTTCCTGGTTGTGAACTGAATGTCTGAGCCTCCTTCTTACCAAAAAGCTGTTCTGTTATGGGGTCCGGTTGCCACAGCAACAGGCTTTTAAAAATATCAAAGAAATTTTCAGCACATGGTAAAACAATTCACAAACTGTGGGTATTTGCAATAGGAAAAGCTGGCAGACCATTATTTCTAAGTCCTCAGTTCAACCGGGTTTGACACAGGGGTAATCCCAAAATGCTGCTTTCAGTCTAATACTACAATGAACTTGAGCTTGCTGCGATACCAGGTCACTTATCAAGACAGTCACATAAAATTAACAGATGATGATGAATTTTCCAATGAAGGTGACATTTAAGCTCAGTGTGTCACTAACATGCAGTAAATGCCCAAAGCTTTTTTCCTGAAGAATACTGCCTTAAACCTCTGCTCTGTAGCACTTTAAACACCACGTTCATAGTCTCACCCTCCTCATTTGTATAGATTTAACTCAAAAAAGAAATTAGACTCTGGATCAGCAGCTTATTTAAAACACATGCTTAAGGCTGAGCACATGAGCGGTTCGTTGGGAGCAATGCAACGACTCACATGCCTCCAGTACAGCACAAGGCTTAAGCAGAGTGCTGACTCAGACCTATCCCCCCTCAGCTTTCACCAAAAACCCATCTCAGTTACATGGAACAACTGCAAACTAAAGACAGAGGATGATTGTATAAACAAGTATAACAAATTGATACTTATGGAATGAAATCTCAGTCTGGCCTATCTGTTCGTGATGCTCCTTTATACCAATATCCCACAAGTGAGATACTGGGAGATGCTCCTCATCAATCCACAACTGTCTGACACCACCACGTTTGTCACTTGGCATCTAAGCATCCTCCAACACCTTCAAAAGGCCGATGCTTGGCCCTTGACCCCCAAAAGTTCCGTGATCTTTCTGAACACGGAGCAGTTCCTTGCTTCCACGACAGCCTCTCACCAACCCCCTCAGTTAACCCTTAAACAGCTCACCAGGAACTTCACTGCGTGTCAAAGCTACTGCCAGGCTCTGCACCAGAAACAATGAGGAACACTTTCATAGACCTGCCAAATCCATCCCACAACTGCTTTTCAGGAGGGAAGACTCTTCTAACCTGGCTCCAACCTGGGACTGAACATCCTTCCCTTACTGGCTCTACAAGTTGAACGGGCCCTACTTAATTTGCTGAAGGGATGAGATCTTGATATTCCAACAGCCCCAAGACTACAGTGTGGAGCCTACACTGCTAATTCTCCAAGGCAAGAGTCATGCTGCTCAACTGTTTTCCAAATTAAGCATGCAAAGGTGACCTGAAACTATTTCAGGTAGATCTATATAGAGCAGACACTAAAGACATTGCTTGACTTCACTTTTATGTAACTCGTAAGGACATGAGGACAAATCAAAATCAGATGCTTGAACAAGCCACATGGCCACACAACTTCATTTAATACCCACAAGAATAATGGAACAGCCTGGCATCTAACAAACCAATGCACTAGATAGAACTGGGAGGTCCTCAATACTTTGGTTCCCCAAAGTAGAAGAGCATTTAAGCATGCTTTTAGCTGTCAGCCACTCGTGGTTCCTCTGATTTTACAGAAGCTGTTCAATCTTTAAACCACGCTTAAAGGGCTCTACTGGGTTTACAACAGAGTGCTTTGCTCACTGCCATACTGACCTCTGACTCTCAGATTTCCCCTTTAAGTCTCACTATGTGCTCACAGTCTTGGGTTTCTAAGAACAGTAGGAATGGAATACAGTGTAGGACTGGCCGTTGCCCTGTGATGATTAAGCAGAATAAGCTTTTCAACACAACTATCTATCTAGAGGGATTTTCACTGCAGAACAGCTGAACCAGTCAAGTTTTACTGAGGACTCCACAAGACATTGCACACGCAAATTCTGAGCATCAGCTGAAAACAGCCCCCATGTGTCCACAGAGCTTTTCTTACTGTTAAACTCTTGGTGTGTGATAAGCAGTTGCAGGCTGAGCTCAGTGTGCCCTCCCTGGGTATCTGCACTGAAACTCACTCCAAACACACACCTTCCTTATCGCGGGACTGAGCTGGAACATGCAGTCCAAACCAGCTCTGCCTCACCGCTCACAGAATCAACAGAATCCCTTGATAAAACCCACATTGTTCCACTGGGAGAGGTTGTACTTAATCAAGATATGCATATATATATTTAGTGTATGTTCAATAAACCCCTTTCTGCCGGTAGCAATGGATTTGCTGAGAACGCAGCTCCAGACAGCCCCAGCCAATGCAGTTTGCCAAGAGCGTGGCTGGGGCAACTCCTGCCTGTCTCCTAGAGGGGTCGCAGCAGAACGAGCCATTTCCCGACTCAGCATCAGCTCCTGCATCTTCTGTGGTTCACGTACTACAGCCTAACAAGAAGAAAAAAGCATTTATTGTTCCTCTCACCCCTACGGAGTGGCAGGCTCAGCTTTGCTCTCTCATTCATTCTCTCATTTCTTGCCTCATCTTTTTTGTCCCTACTCACTCCATCCACACAAACATCTCTAAGACGTGCGAGCTCGAAGCAGCCCAGTGCTGCAGGTATCCTGCCGTGAACCAGCAACAGCACCACACGAAGCTATTTATTCTGCTGCATCAACAGGAAAGGCAGGCTCACGTGCTGGACAGCAGTAGCTGTCAATGCCACCAGGACACTTTGGATTGGGTTGTTTGTGGGATTCTGTTTGTCTTAAAGGAGTTGTTGGCAAAGTAATCACTCGCTTGGCTCTTGGCTTCCTTTTCCCCTTCTCATGCTAGCGCGTGGCATTTGAAGTGACACAGCAGTAACCCCAAACAGGATGCACCCCACTGCTGGTGGCAGGAGGAGGAGGAGACAGCACAGCACCCAGGGGAAACCTGCAGAAGGGAGAGGCAGCCCTGCAGGACTCAGGCCAGAACCAAGAGGAGAACAGAAAAATGGAAGGGAAAGCGAGCTGGGCTTTAACTCTTTTCTTCCTCTCTCTGTATGTGTAAATACCAGTTTCCAAAGCAGAGCACTAAACAGGAACAGTGGTGATGGGGGAGAACATTACGAGGCGCACAGAATACCAAGCAGAAAGAATCCTGTAGGATGTATGTATGCATTAAGTCACACCAGCACCATCCAACTGCTTCCAGCTGCACTTGCACACCTATCTTTGTCTCTTTCTGAACACAGAGCAACTCCAAGATGCTGCCACCTTATACTCATTGCACTCACTTCCACTAAAGAAAATCCGATGACACGTTTTAAAACATTTTCAGACCAAAATAATTCATCTGAAGAAAACTACACATAAGATACTATGAAAAAAACTACTAAAATTAAAAGTAAATTAAATCAGTCTTATACCAAAGCAGTATCTTTGCTTATCTGAAAAAGAAAGTCTGATAAACATTTCTATTTCTATAAAGATGCAATCCTGTTACATTGTCTTAAGGATTTATTTTAATATGATTTTCTTTAAATTCTATATTTTTAAGTATGTCTGTTTTGGAAAAAAAAAAAAAGAGGTCATGAGTTCATGATGAGCATCTCCTGTGTGACTTGAAAATGCACGTAGTCAAGAAACCAACATGCCCAAGTTCACAGCATCTCAGCCCTCCATGCTGTCAGTAGAACAATTTCCACCAAGAAAGTGATTTCCAGTAACTCACAGCTGCTGAAATATGTTTAAGAACTGAAAAAAAAAAACCCAACCACCTTTTTCTGTCTGACTATTTAAGTTCTATGTCAGAGTTTGGGCTGCCTTTAAATTGAAGTAGTTAGCACTGTAAGCCACGGCACTGTCCTAACATTTGAGGCATTTCTTTAGCTCTGTGTCAGGGGGCAATAGTGTTCTTTTTGCTGTAGGAACAAGAAAATGCTGGCTGCCTCCCTCCTGAGCAGCTTCTCAGATGTTCAGGTAGTGTTATTCAACTAGAAACAACCTCCAGAGGAGGAGCACGCGTTCCCCCCGTGCTTTGCAGCCTCTGCTTCGTGAACACACAGCTTATCATCTGCACCTATTTGTCATTAACACCTGAACCAACATCAGGTTTCTAGCTATTTCTGGTATCAGGTTTCCTGAAAAGGGGTAAACAAACCATTGAGACAGGTCTCCAAATGGCAAGAACATTTCCTAGGAAGGTCTTGGAGGGGGGAAGAACCCCCAACAAGGACCTTGTTCCTGTCTCATAGTTCCTTCCTCAGGTACCTGCTCACGTGTGCTTCCTCCAGAATGACCGTCCTCAGTCCTAATTACCCCCAAACAAACTCGGTGCTGAGTTCAACAGCACACGCAGGATTTTCATAGAATCCCAGAGTGGTTTGTGTTGGAAGGGAGCTTAAAGCTCCTCCAGTCCCAACCCCCTGCCACGGGCTGGGACACCTTCCACTAGAGCAGGTTGCTCCAAGCCCCTGTGTCCAACCTGGCCCTGAACACTGCCAGGGATGGGGCAGCCACAGCTTCTCTGGGCACCCTGTGCCAGCGCCTCAGCACCCTCACAGGGAAGAGCTTCTGCCTCAGAGCTCATCTCAATCTCCCCTCTGGCAGGTTAAAGCCATTCCCCTTGGCCCGTCCCTACAGGCCCTTGTCCAAAGCCCCTCTCCAGATTTCTTGTAGCCCCTTTAGGCACTGGAAGACTGTTATAATGTCTCCCCGGAGCCTTCTTCTCTCAAGGCTGAACAAGTCAATGAAAAGGTTTAGAAATTCCAAAGAGGGGAGCACAAGACCAAGCAAAGAACTGTGTGAGCCACCACTTCCATAGGTGTGGAGGCTAAAATAAAAACCAAAACAAGCATCTAGCAAAGAAAGCAACTGCTTCCATGGGCAATGCCCAAACCAACCATATACCCTTCTTGTCTCAAAGTGGGAAATGACACAGGAACTGGGGTGAAGATACTGCTCAGGCTTAAACAGGCACAATGCCAGGACCTGAAGTCAGGGCTGAACTGAGCTCAAAGTTTCTTCATTTATCAACTAAAACAGATGGCAGAGAACTGTAATTTGGCTCCTGTTTCTTTCCAGTTATATATCACACAAACTGAAAGGGGAGAGGGTTTGTGGTACCATTATAAGTTTCATGTTTTGTTGACGTTTTGGCTGGAGCAAGGGAAAGACATTTGAAGAAGCTGCTAACGAGGCACACGCGGATCTGGAGGAGTATCGAGTACCATGAACACACAGGGCATGAACAGTACCTATAGTAAAGGAAATATGATTGTTTCTGTGATGTATTTTCATAGAATCATGGACTGGTTTCTGTTGGAGGGGACCTTAAAGCTCATCCAGTTCCAACCCTCTGCCATGGGCAGGGACACCTTCCACTAGAGCAGGTTGCTCCAAGCCCCTGTGTCCAACCTGGCCTTGAACACTTCTACTCATTTTAGACTGAAAATCACTGCTGAGGATGTGGAAACATCCTGGAGAAACAGAGCAGGATCAGCAGCCTGTGATGGATCATCTCCACAGCTCAGCTTCCAGCAAAGGGTGCCTCCCACGTCCGCACTCATGCTACAGCCCATCACGCAGTACTGCTGGGTTGTTCGCTGGCTCAGGCTGAAGGGGACAGGGAGTATCTTCAGCTGAGCTTGTTGTTACTGGGTGGCATTGGCACCACTGCAGAGTCCTTCACCTATACAAAACAGGGGTTGCTTTCAAGGCTATAGTTTCACAGACAGATAATACGTAAAAGCTGGAGGATACCCAGATTATCACTCCGACAGCAGCAGGCAAGGCTCTTTAAAATAAAGAGTTTTTACACGTAGTCAAACTGCTTAAAATCCAAAAGTTTAATCACTTCTTAAGGGCTATGAAATTACTTATTCAAAGAAGACAGAAAACTTTGTACAAACACATTGTACTCACAAATGCATGTTACATACAGGCACCGTTAATATGCTATATGTAGTCTGTGCAGTATTTTGTGCTGCAATCCACGTGTTTGAACAAGTTCCTCTGCGGTGCAGTGTATTGTGAATACTGGTGTCTGCAGCACCTATCGGTGTCAGGACAGAGAGAGGCCGTGCTGCTTCTTACGCAAATGTGCGGAATTACCTCCCTTAAAACCTTCAGTTGGGCACCAAGCAACAGCACAGGGCATTGTTGGAGAAATAAATCAAGCCTTTTCCACACAAAGACCACACAATAACTGTTCACACTTGCAGCGAGCAGAACACATGTGGGCATGTATTTTTAGAAGTCGGTGATCAGTCCCACAGAGGGAACTGCCCCTTCTGAGTGTGATCGTTCCAGTCACATTCCTGAGGCACAGCAGGATCACGTGTATTCTGTGCAAATGCAGGTTTTTCCAAGGAATATTTCCCATATGTGAATTCTGTTACTAGTCAGTGTAAGGTGGAGTAGGTGGTGCATTAGCAAGTCATTTACAGATGAGTAAAATTACTTCCTGTTTTTAATGGGCATAACTTTCCTCCCCCCCCTGCAGACACTTTATAGATTAAGGTTCTCTATCTACACCACAAACACAGAGGTTTTCAAGTCCGCAGAGACACACTGGGCTCTCGGCCGGCTCTGAAGGCCGGCACAACCACACTGTGGATTCGCTGCTGCAACTGAGCTCTGCATTTTTCCTGACGTTACTCACTAACATGTGATCTTGCAGACATTCTGCTCCAGATGTAGCAACAGGAGGGAGCGCAGCCTCCGAGCACGAAACCACCGTGTGTGTTACTTTCCACTCGTAAAACGCGCTTCTGAAGTGGTCACCTCCAGCACTCGGCCAAGATCCCCACACCAGTGTCAAGCTCCAGCTCACACTGGACCAGTTTATTCCAGAACAGAAGCCTGAATTCATCCAGGCTGTCACCAGGAGCATACACTAACTCAGAAGTGTACACGCAGCAAAGGATAAAGTCCTTTGAAAACACAAGGACAATGCAGCAGTCAAGCAGAGGAGCTGACCACCCCGAGAGAGCGAGGTTTACAACGTAAGACATGTCAACACACCTCTGGTCACCAGAGAACGAATGGAGGAATTGTTTGAGAGGAGAAGACCTCACAGTGAACAAACAGGTACACACAGCCCAGGCTCTTGGCACATCTTCATACCCCATGACCTCAACTGGAGAAGGAGGCCTAAAAACAGTGCCCTTATGTTTGCAGAAACCCCTTCTTAAAACACTTGCCAGCGTAACCCAAGCGTAAAGAAGTGGTTTTACTCTAGCACTCCTACATGTACATTTTCAGACACAGAGAAACCATGGCGAGGAGTCACCTTACTTGTCCCACAGTGGAGATGACAGGCCAGCTCACCCTGTTTCCGCAGAGCAAGGACCGGAGCAGGGTCTGTCTCAGCCCTGTTGGGTCAAACCCATGGGGAAAAGGCACATCCACACGTTCCAGAGGGAAAACTGCCACACTTGCTTGTCTGGCACATACAATTGGAAATCACAGAACCATAGAATCCCAGACTGGTTTGTGTTGGAAGGGACCTTAAAGCTCATCCAGTTCCAACCCCCTGCCACGGGCAGGGACACCTTCCACTAGAGCAGGTTGCTCCAAGCCCCTGTGTCCAACCTGGTCTTGAACACTTAAAGAAAACCTCAGAATTAAAATGAAAGGATTCACTAATCAGTTAGCAAGATCCAAACCAGCACCATGGCCTGAAGGCCCAACCAGCAGAGATCCCAGGGGTAAAAAGGTACCACGGGATTCACTCACGCCAGTCTCTCCTCAAAAAGATTTTAACTCAGAGGAAGGAGTTGAAATGCTGGAAGGGGAACCAAGAAAGCAGCTGCTGCAAGGGCAGCTGAGCAAGGCAGGAGACCGCAGGCCATCCTCAGGCAACCCGTGCCATCCCAGGAGGAGGAAGAGATATTGCAGGCTGGGAGGAAGCTGAAGGCACCGACCTCGTGATGTCCACTAAGAGCAGCGCAACCTCGTGATGCCAAGGCCTCAAGCCACCGCAAGGTCCCAACCGCCACGGGAGGTGCCGGTATGAAAGGCAGTAAGGATGACCCTTAACCTGTGTTAGCTCGTTCTGCATCTTTACCTCCTCCAAAAAAAGCAGGGAGCAAACAAGCAGAGGGCTTTCCCACGGCACTGTTCACATTCCCTGTTCCATGGCAAGAAGCTGAAGCAAAGCCAGGACTTGGCAGGGTGCATTCCCACCAGTGCAAAGGACAGTTTTCCAAGGCACAACATCAGGTAGGCACAAACACCCCAAGAGCTTTCACATCATTTGGTCATTCTCTGCGTTGCATGCACCGAGCATGATGAGGACACTTATCCAAGTCAATTCCTTTGGATCTGATGATAATATGAGCAAATATCACCAGCTGGACCACTGACCCTCTGATCTGCAGCACCTTCAGCCACTGCACAGACCCAGCTCGCAGCACTGCCTCATGCAAAGCTAACATATCATTTTGAAGGAGATGCTGGATCTTCTAGCAGCAACATGAGCCTACCTGGAGAAGCACTTGGGAGACCTACAATGGTGTCAAGGAGGGCTTGGAGAGAAATTGTCAAAACCTTCCCTGTGCTCCAGAGGTGCTTACTGGAACCTATTGATTTGTATGCCTCTGCTTCCGAGACGAAAACTGAGTGAAAGCACTGGAAGGTACATAAAAGCTCAGATGACAGGAAATGCACAACAGAATTTGGCAAAAAGCAGTACTTTGGAGAATAGCAAAATACTGCAAAATACAGGCCAAAGTCATCACAGCCATAGAGAAAACTGCACATAAATCAAAGTGAAATATTAAAACTTGCTACACTCAAGCTAACGAATGCAACCCAAAAGCCAAACCCAAATTCTTGCAGAGATATTACAGAAGAGAAGGATTTCTCTATAAAAAACAAAGCCTAAGGGACATCAAAAGGCAGAAATGAGCTTAATAAAAACACAGGAACGTTTTGGATGTTCAAGAATTCGAAGAGTCTTAAAAAATTATGGGACAGAAGCTTTTTAAATTCATCACGTAACTGGAAGAGATGAAAAGCTGGAGCTAGTGCAAAATGAAGAGCAGCTGAAGCTCTTTCTGAAGATAGACTTTGAGGTGGTGAAATTCCAGGAGTTTTACAACCATTGGTGAAAGACTTGCAGAATGGCAGCAGCGAACAAATACCAGAACACACTATTGCAATAACAGCAGGTCTTGGTCAGGCTGGCTTGAGGCACTGACAGCACCTTGAGGAACAGCTTTGAGGAGCCTTGTGCGGTGCTGTTCGGATATGAACGTCCTGGCCATGTTGCTCACCAGGATAACAGTGCTTGGGAAGGGATTTGCCTCCCTGGTCTGTACACAAACCACCTGCTGTTGACAGAAAAGCCTTTGGCTGGGTGGAATGGGAGACCTTGTTTGCTGCAGAAGGTTAATTCACTAAGAATTCTGGCAGTTCATTGTTGCTCTGAACTCCTTCAGCACCTCATGGAGCAGTGCAGCCTGCAGTGGTAACCCCTGCTGCGAGCACAGGAGGAACAAGCACAAACCAGCCCCTGTAACACCACATCACACACGTCACCAGCGCCTGCCAACTTCAGAAATAATGTGAAAACTTACCAAGAACTTCTGTGGGTAAAACTCTGGCTGGAAAAATCAATGTCAAGACAACTTTCATGTTCCTCCTTCACCTTACTCCAGCCTCCACTTTAAAAAGTCCCCAGCTACACATCATTAAATGTCTCCAAGTCTCTCTGCAGTTTATTTCAAGAAGTTAGCTCCTGGTTCAAGCAGGATTTATGCCTTTGCAAGAAAGCACACAGCATTTCTACCGTGCAAGAACAATAGCTCTGCAGAGGAACTGGCTTGTGAAGCATCTTTGTAGTATGCTCTCCTTTTCCAACTCTAGGTTTATTGCAATTCCCTTGATGAACCCCACTGCCAAAAACTATGTGAAAGGAAACAAATCTCAGGATACCATTTAAAGTCACTGCCACGGAGAATAGAAAGAGTCTGGGCTGATGGGGGACACTTGCCTAGACAGACTTCAGGAAATACCACTTTGCAGCCAGCCTTAGGCCTTTCTTATCTCAGGAACCTGGCAAACTAGCCCCTCAATAACTGAGCAGCACCTATTACAGAAAGACCCCATAAAAGCACGTTTCCAGGATAATGGCCTTCTCCATAAATAAAGAAAACACTTGAAGTTATTTATTCCTGTATCTTCCCACTTGGAAACCTGCACTCCTCCTCAGAAATACCCAGATAACCAAAGCAAAGCCCTAAAGGAAGAATGTGCCCGAAGGAGCTCCACACCGTAGGGAAGACTCGAAACTGGAAGGGGTTCTTTCAAGCTTGAACAATTACCACACAGCTGTACCTCTAGAGCAGGTGCTTCACCAGGATCAAAACAGTTTGCAAACACTGGTGGAATGCCCCTGGGGGCATGATGGCTCTTTAGAGCTCCCTAGATTAATGTACACATATATATTAGTATATATATTAAGTGTATATATATAAAAATATATATATTAAAAAGACACTGAAATTTTATTGAGCTGTAGAAAGAACTGCTAATCAATAATCCCTCTATCCCGCAGCTAGGTGGGAAGCATGTCTGGAGATACAAGGGAACAAATACTTGAACTTTATACATAAGATAGAAAAAATCACAGAGTCTCCCTCCTACATGCAACCCCAAAATGTACCAGTCCCATAATTCAGTACTACAGGACCATCCCTCTCCTTCTGCAAGAGGCTAATAGTGCTCCAAGCCCCATTACTACCTCAACAGACAGAGTCTCCTGCAGAACCTCTGCTGCAGCCCCTACAGCTGTGTTTACCACTGGAAATACTGCCCACTGATTTATATCTCCATAACAAAGATATAAAGCCTGAGAGCTGTCAGGAATTTACTGAGCTTTAGGCTCAATACTGAGCTCATTTCGAAGACAAAAAAGCTGGTATCAAGTGGTTTAGCAGCTCCCTCTTCTCCAGAGCACTGAAGCAGACCCCTAGAAAGCCAGAAAAGAAACAGCAGCTTGGAACTGGTATCTGTGGCAGTCAGTGATGTAAATGTGCAGCAGAATACTTGTGTGCCCATGTAATACTTCGCAGAAATGCCTGGCTGCTTCTGCTCACTTTAAGGAAGTTTTGATAAGATTGCTTCTATTTTACTGGGGAAACTGATGAGAAAATTGTGGCACAAGGCTCATTTAACTGCTACTTTAAAATGTATCGACATTTTAGACAGGTACAGCAGACAACTCAGGAGAACAGCTTTATGTATTTCTAGAACAGGAATGCTTTGATTCTAAAATTGTAGAAAACAACAGACCTGAAATCTCATATCCCTACTAACTGCACCAGCCCAAGCCTGGGCTGTGCTGTCACCAGCAGCACCAGTGCCAGATGCTACAATATGGCCAAGAGCTCCTATTTATAGTAAAAGTTACCCTCAGGGAAAATCCGCTCACGTGAGGAGTATTTACAGCAGACAGCAGGTACTCTGCACCTCGGAACTTAAAGGTTTGCCTCTTCTCCAGAATACCTGCAGGTGTTTCTGTGCTGCTTCTAAACAGATTTTACCACTGAAGTCTTGAATATTCTTGCTCACCATGTGAATGTCGAGCTGCACCAAGAGGTTTCAGTCTCAGGGCCAGGCCTGCCACTTAAAGTGGAGCTGAAATACTAATGTGTGGTGGGTCTGTTGTGATTTCCTAAGGCTTCTACTGTAAAATAAACTGGTTTTTTACGTATATATAACAAACAAATATAAATATACAAATATTTTTATATTTCTATTTGATTTATATATTTATATATAAAAATATTTACCCCTCCAGCACCTAGCTCTGAAGGATTTTACAGTGTCTGGTTACACCCAAACTCATGAAGTTTCACAGACAGCACAGAAAGAGATTCCAGGCAGGAAAAGGAAAGCCCCAAACAAACCAGCAGCAAAACAAAATATGTTTCCACTGAAAAGTATTATTCTATTTCTGAAGCATCACAAGCTCTGATTAAGTAGAATTTATGTCCTCGTAAAGTTTCCCAACAAATACAAACACGCAAAATATATGCATAGTCAAAAAAAAAGAATAAGCATCAAAATCTTCCTTAATGCTCAGCTCTACTAATGTCACTGCCGGAGGAGTTGGGCTTTTCTCTCCAAGTACGTATTATTCACAAAATACATTAAGAGAATTGATGTATTCTTTAGGGATGCTCAACAGTCTCCTCAGTAAGAAGACAAAGCTTTAAAACTGAGGACAGACATAACAACATTCAGAATAATTCTGTTATTTAGAATATAACCAGATAGCAATATATCAACCCATAAACATAACCTTGCCCCAGCAAAAGTGATGAGGCTGTTGCCTTCAAGTGTACTGGAACCAAGAACAGCCTGCAAATCCAGAGTGCTTGTTCCCAGTCTGCAAGGACCCGGCTGTAATAAATAACAGTCTGTTTTGTGTATTGTCCAGAAGTTCCACCAGGAACTGATAAGACCATACACAGTGAGGATTAACTGGAGACTTATCCCCAAATGGAAAATGAAAGCAGCCGTTAGGCAACATGCCCAGAGGGTATCTGTACTAGTCTTCAAAAAATGGTACTTGGCTTCTGAAGTAAGAGCCGGGTCTCCCACCCATCCCAAAAGCCTCTGTCAACTGGAGATCTCATCCCAATCTCCCCTCTTCTAGCGGCATCTTTTAAGATTTCACACCCAGTTTGGTGCAGGATGATGCAGGTGAAGAAGGAAGAAGAGACCCTGCCAAGCACTCACGATCACTCCTTTCAACACAGCCTTGATCCCTACATTTCTGCCCCAGGGTCTGCACTACAGATGTTGAATCCATACAGTCTCTTCAGAAATCCATCACAAGAGGCAAGGCAATTGTGGAGAGCAGCCCTCGCACCCCTTCCCCATCAAGGGGGCTCATCCCAGTGTTAAGCTGATTTAGAAAATGACACAGACATGATTAAAATGTTTTGTCACTTACAAAAGACCGTTAAAAACAGGAACCACGTTAGCAGTACACAGCAGGGAGGTGTGTGAGCAGCTGCGATCAGTGTCTGTACAAGGTGTGTGCCAGCAGCTGAAGCACTTCAAGTAGTGCCTGGGAGCGTGTCCTGATTCCATAAGGACATAAGAGACCCATCAATATCCTGTGAAAACCGTGATGCTCAAATCACTGCAGATACACCATGAACCACCTGAATTGCTCAGTTTAAAGGTTGGACTAGGTAATCCTTGAGGTCTCTTCCAACCTGGTATTCCATGATTATACCACTGCAGTTAGAAGGAATAACTCACCACATAAAATTAAGCCACATTAAGCTTAAATTAAGCCAGAGACCTCTCTTTACAGGAACCCAAGGGCTGATCAACTGTAGGTAACACATTTAAAGAGGGCAGGTGGGAGGAGAGTTTTACCATGCTGTTAGAAGCATTTCAAGCAGCGCATAACTCTTACTAATGAAGCACACTGTATTTGCATCCAATGATTTTTGCAGGCTACCTCCTCAGCACGCCAGCCAGGACCGGAGCTGCATCACTCTGAGCACAACCACAACCCACCCATGGAACAGCACTTATTTTACAGACACAAAAACTACCTGTTCCCAAGAAAATGAACCCCCAGGAGGCCCATTTATAGGCCTCTGAGCAGAAACCAGAGGGAAGCCTCCCCCTGCGCCAAGCCCCACGCAGGACCACGAACTGGGGCCACCACATCCATGGGGTTTGGGACCCCAAGGATACGCACAAAGAGGGTTCGAGACCCCTTGGACACCCTGCGACAGAGGTTTGGGACTCAGAGACACCCCACGGGGAGGGTTTGGGACACCACAGACACCCTACAGGTAGGGTTTGGGACCCCTCCAAGGCCCACCCGACCCGGGTTCAGGGCCAGGTCTCCCGCAGGGGGGCTCCGGCGCCTGCCCCCCGCGCTGTGCTCGGCACCTCTCGGCTGTGTTGCGGTTAAAACACTACAAATTCCACCAGAAACCCTGCACCTCTCTCGGCAGCGGCCAAAACTTCACGTTCCCCCCCCCCCCCCCTTTCTCCTTCTTCCACGTTCCCGAGGCTGCTCCCTGGGAACCCAGGCGGAATGGCGCCTTGCCCCGGCCCGCAGCATCCCCGGAGCGAGCCGCGGGGGGCCGGGGCCCCACACCCGGTCCCTGAACGGGGGCCACCGCTGGTCGCGACCGGGCGAATCGCACAAGAAGGCGGCGCCGGGCCGGGCTGAGCCCCGCTCCGCAGCGGGGGCCGCGCTGAGGGGAGGCAGCGGCGTGAGCGAACGGGGGGGCACGGCCCAGCCTTGAGGAGAGGCGGCCCCGGCAGGAGGCAGCGCGGCGGCCCCGACGTGGCGGCCCCAAGAGGGGGGAAAGCTCCCGCCCAGCGCCCGCATGAAGGGCCAGAACCGGGGCCCCTCAGAGCCCCCGGCGGGGAGGAGAGCCGCGGGGGACAGGGCAGCGAACTCGGCGGCGAAGTTCGGATGAGAGGAGGAGGGCGGCTCCGTGCTCGGTTACCTGAAGACACAGTCGTCCCGGGCGTCCCTGGCCGGGGAGATGAGCCCGTGCTTCTTGTTGAAGAGCTTCTGGAAGAGGGTGGGCGGCATCTTGGGGCACCGCCGCCGTCGCCGCTGCCCCCGCCGAGGCGCTGGGCTCCGCGCAGCGCCGTCCCCTCGCCGCGGCTAGTTCCGCCCGCCCGACTCCATTCGGTGTCACAGTCATATGACAGACATTAGTCACCCGCCGCTGCCGGGAGGGGAGGGCCGGCGGGGCGGGACCGGAGCGGCGGGGCGGGACCGGAGCGGCGGCCCCGCGGGGGGAGCCGGAGCCGCAGCCGAACACACCCCCCCCCCCCCGGGCGGTAACAACCCAGCGGGGTCCGCTCCAGCTCCTGCGGCTGCAGCCACCGGGTCCGCGGCCCCCGGTCAGTGCCGGGAGCCGGGCGCGCAGGGCCGGGGTGTTCCCCGAGGGGCGGTGATAACGCGACGCTGTTGTTTTGCTTCCTCAGAGGGAAGCTGGAGGCAGACGCAGCAGAGAGGCGAGATGAGGTCAAGAGCCGGGCGCCAAGTCCTGCTCTGGACCGCTTTCCGGACCTTGCGTGCGGGGATGCAGCGCAGGCGGGTGACTGATTGTAATCCCAAACGCGGAAAAGCCAGCTCCTGCCCCCCCTCCTTCCTCCCATGTGCGTGAAGCGGTGACAGAACCAGCCCAGCAGAGATGCACCCCATCCACAACCTACCCAGGAGGTGTTTGCATTCAGAGGAAGCCATCCTTGCAAACCAAACATCCAGCCAGAACACAGCACTGGGGACGTTACACCCTGCAGGTGACTCCAGAACAAACATGAGCTAAAAAAAGTGTGATAGATTTTATAAAATCAAACGACTCTCTGGATTTTTGCAAAACTCTTTATTGGTGAATGCTTAAATGCAACAGAAACACTGGTTACAGCAAAGACTCCTTCAGCGTCTCACTGTTCAGATGCAACACTACTAGAAAGTTTAATTAAGGACTAACAAAAGTGACTCATCTGCTTTCCCTAGAAAATGGAATGGAACTAAAACAACATGATGTAAGATTAAATTAAGCAGATTATTTATAAAAGGCATAATTTAGTGCGTGTGTAACATCTATCTAATGATTCCTCACAACCAACCATCTATAGGAGCTTTCATCTACTGGAAGTTGAAGATAATTCTAATAGGAATTAATGTTTAAACGCATCTTTTCTCCCTTGTTCTGTGCAAAGATAAGATCCATGCCTGCCACAGGGCTACAGATGGTGGATTTTTACAGCCTTTTGCCATGTCAAAGCCTCAAAGCTTCAATACAGTCTCAAATATAAAAAGTCCTTAGGGAACACTATGAAATAACAGACTTTCGGCCAGGATACGCAACTCAGCTGCAGTAGCTTCACAATTGACAGCAGTGAAGATTTAGCTCAAGTGCATTACAATTCAAGCTGATAGAGTCCCTTTTAAAAGTAAATACTAACCTGTTCCAAAACTCCTATACTCATGGCAAGTGATTCTGATAGGCTTGATTGACATGCTTTAACAGAGGGGAAGAGGATGGACAGTAAGAGAAAAAGGGATAAAAGTTCAATTGCTCATTTATTTGTAAAAACCTCCCTATAGGCAAATCTTCCTGCCTACACAGAGAGCATGAAGTTTAACTGAAGTGTCCATTGAGTGCACATTGCCTTGGCCTCAGACCTCTTCCTTCTGCGTTCAGAGGTGAGGAACCCCAACAGAACCACTTCCATGCCTGGTCTTTCCCCTCCACCAGCTGCCACATGCACCCAACAGCACCACACTGTGAGAAGCAAATGTCTTTCATCATCTCCAAGCACTTTAAGTCAAAGTCTCTTGGAAATACACTTGAGATAACAAAACCAACTGAACAGTGTTAATGAAAAACCTCTTACAGCTGTTTTCTAATTTACTAAACACACTAGTGATAAAGTACTACCCGAGTTCTTGCACGGACTGACTCACTGTGATTCCATTGAAGCCATTAAAGACTTCAGCACATCCAGGCCATGCTGAGCAGCCCTGCAGACACTGAGCACGTTTCTCCCCTCAATCGCTGCACAAATAAGCTCTTCTGTGCTACCCATGAACCGGCTGTGACCTATAACCTTTATCCACTAATATGGAAGAGCCCGTTTCCACTCTGAATGAAATCTGATGTGGTCATTCTTCAGTTTAAAACCAAACCATGGGAAAATGCCTTCCTTTGGAGAAAAGCAGAACAAGAGCAGATATTGTTGCGGCCTCAGAATGAATAAAACATCCTTCCCTGGGGCAGGGAGCTGGCCTGGTGGGTAATTACACTTTCTCCAAGAGTTAGACAAAAGATGGAAATAAGAAGCAGAGCTTTCATAACTGAATGGAAGGACAAGGGAGATTGTGGTTCATGATATTTCTGTCCTCCTGTACAGCCTCATCACATCAAGAGAAACACAAGTGTAACTCAGCAATATTCAGGCTACAGCCGACTCCCCAGGTACAGGCTGCATTTTCCTCTCTTACACTCTCCCAATTAGTTTGTCAGTGTTAGTCTGTTTCTTGTAAAGAAACTACAAAATGGTTTGAGGCAAAAGAAGTGGATTTTTCTGGGACTCCTACAATACCCTTACAATAAAATAGCCCTTTTATTCTGGACCATCCTTTACTTGAACAATCATCATAATCACAACTAACCAGATACATAACTTCCAATTGTGCTTAAAGCTACGTGGAGGAGCTCACCTCTGCCTCCCAGGGGCTCTACATTCTTGCATAATTACCCATGGCTCAGTATTTGCAAGAACAAGGCTATTGATAATGAGAAGCAAACTCCAGAGGACTCCAAGGAGTTGTTGGCAGAACCCATTCTACTAATGCTGAAAGGAAAAATAACGTAATGGCATAATTTTTAACCTTAAGCCATATAGTATGTTTATACAATACTTGCTCATAAACTAATCTAGCAGTATTTACTGGCACTTCCTTCTAGCCCAGGGCAATGGGAAAAGGATCAGGGTCTGAACTATCACAGGTATTTTCAGACGTAGTCAAAGTAATTAAGGCTGTGGATTTTACACATCTCCTTGGCATGCTCTTTCTGGAAATACAGAACTGTTTTCCAGGGCATGAATACTCTGGGTAATAATACTGAGAAACAGACTTCGAGAGGCTTGGAAAGCCATGATATCATCTTAAAACCTTGAAAAACTTCCTTTATGTGTATAAAAGAGTCTGAGTGAGGGGTGTTCTGGTGAGAATGCTGTAGGGATCCAGATTACTTTAGCCTACAGTGAATTCAAGTGGAGGGGAACTGTGCTCTGGTGAGGGTTTTCAGAGGCATTCAGCATATTTTTGAAGAACATTTTATGGATTAACAATCCATGAGCTGAATTGGAAACCCTGGAAATCCAACCTATGTGCCACACACCCTGAACAGTAACCTGAAAATCCAGAATGCCAATATCCACCTCTTGAGACAGTTCAGCTACAAAAGGGTTTTTCTACCCTGTATTCATGTAAGGCACCAACTTCCTCTGCATGAATCTGAAGCCACTAGAAACACTGACTGAGATGGGTGATACTACAAAATAACCACGATGAAATGGGAAGGACCCTGAGATGACAGTGGGTGTGCCTAGAACAGCAACAGAGCAAGAGGCAAAATTAATTCCATGAATACAATTTGTTCTGCTGTTCCTGAGTCATACATTTGTAAAGTCTAAATGAACTGAAGAATTATCCTTATGGAATCCTTACAGAACAATGCCCAGAATAAGATGTAGTTGCTTGTACAAAATAATTTAATATTAAGTACTTGAGTAAGGTATTTACAAGCTTATTGCAAAGCATTCTACTAAATTCAAACAATGTATATGGCCAAGAAAACAGGGCCATTGATTACTGATTGTAGTTATGTTTCGCCTCCTGCCACAGCAGCAAGACAGTGATTTCTTCTGCTGACTCCTGCTGAAACCCAGAAGCCTCATGTGCGCTTACAGTAGATCCAGTTTTTGGTACTTGTAATAATATCTGGGAGGGGAAAAAAGGTGGCAAGTTAAATACTATCAGTAAGGGGCACATTCTGGAGTGTAAGAGCAAGCGTGTTGATGGGATAAGCTGGCTGGATGTTCAAGAGACACCTTGTATCTTATTGGTCTGGAGGAATCCGAATCTTGTAGGTCAGTTGCCAGTGAGAAAGATGGTTTTGAGTATATGTGCCCTCCTAATGGAAGAGCATCATCTGAAAGAGTCCTTGTGCAGATCTCCAGCACAAGAACACCACCACCACCTTTCAGCAATTTGTCCAATTCCCAACTCCCAGACTCCTCTAGAAAAGTACTAACAACCCCAAAAAGTACTAACCCCCAAACTTGGGCACATGGCTTAACACCCTTTAAACTGATCTGAACAGAAGCATCAGATGATTGTCATTAATACAAACACACACATAAAAGCACTTTCCTGGCTTCTAGATGCTGTAACTCAATCTGTAACAAATGGGAGAATATTTGGACCTAAGAGATGCAACTCCATCGAAAATGTGTCATATTCAGTATGTTTAAAAGCTATTCTGCCTATACAGCATCACTTTATTAAATTTAAACAGCATAAACAACAAATTTAACTTGCAGGAAACTTGCAGACATTGTGAAAGAACTACTTTAAACTTAGGCAGATATATGCCATCCAGTGGCGCACTGAGAAACTTCAAGAGAGATCAGAAACGTCGGGGATTTTACCTCTGGTAGCAGTGAGGTGGTTTGCGTCAGAGTTCTCATTTCTGTTTAACAAAAATCTAAGAAGTGAAGAAGGAAGCTTCCCCTCTGTTAAGGGTCTCAGGAGAAAAGAACAGAAACCTTTAGAGAGAAACTGATACTCTCTAAGGAAAAATATACCCCATTACTTGAACAACTTTCAGGGGGAAAAATACTGGGTGCTGAAGAGCTGAGTTCAGCTAAGCAAGATATAAAACACACAGAGGGCTGAAAGCCCAAGTCAGACATATTCACCCTAGGATTAAGGCACAGGATAATAATTTATGAAACAAGCTGCTATCTTTTCTAGGGAGTCTCCATACCAGCAGTGAAACTCAAAGTTGTGTTTAGGAATAACTTGAAAAGGTGCAGATATTCCCAAAGCTACCTAGTGGCACATCCTGGCCTTAATCTAGCTGATGAGATGGGTGGATTGTATGAATTCCTATGCTAAAGATCCTTGGAGGAGAAATCATCAGTGTAGCTTGTTAGGGAAGCACCGCTGCATGAGAACACGTCAGAAATTGGAAGTTTTCAGTGTCTTTTACTCTTTGGCCTTGTGATTTTTCCAAATATTCAGACTTGAAAACAACCCACCCAACCTTTAAACACTCAAATAGCCAGTGAGCACCTGCACACTGACCCGTTTCTGTATGCTGTTACCTTCAGGCACTCCTTCGGGAAGGGAAAACGCTTTTGAGTTAACTGGGATCTGGCAAAGCCTGGGAGGCCTCTGGCACGGTGAAGTTCTAACAATGGAGCAGATTTCTTGTCTGGCACACAGAGGCTGAAAAGACAAATGACATTTCATTCGCAGCACTATTTCCACTGAAGAAATATTCTTCTAGCTTTCTTCTAGGGAAATTAAGAGATAACATGCAGAAGAAAGATTTGTTTGGTTTTAATCAGTAAAAAGAAGTATCGGGGTGGACACTCACATCTAGCTCTGCAGGCTGAGCACAACCAAGATTATTTAAGGCTTTATTTTCCTCTTCGATCAGAAAACTCCTGGAACTCCTTTGCTAAACAAAACCAGAGAAGAATTCAGTGTTAGTTTCAAATTCTCTGCAGTTTTAATCCTACAGTATTCCCCAGTACATGATACTGTTTGTAACAACGCCATTTAGAATTACGAATAGTTCTTTGGGTTTCAGTTCCCAATTCCTACCATTCACTTAAGCTCTCCCAACTGAGTTTACTGCAGCACAGAACACACACATGTGGGTCCCCTTCACACCTACCACTTCTCATGTTTGATTTTTGTGATGATTCACAACTCTCACTTCCATGTTATGCCTTTGCTCATGAGCAGGACACAGTGGGAACACTTACCACCACAGCATCTGCCTGTTTGGCTGGCAGTTCTTCTGCAGTCAGCCCCGCTGATCTGACTGACGTGTTTCCTGGCGCATCAACCTGAGTGAACAACGATGCAGCTTGTTCTAATGTATTAGAAGTTTTCTCTTGTTTCTTACACTTCAGCCTTTTGGGTTTAGCAGTTTCAGCGTCAGGCTAAAGGGTGAAACAATTACATTCCGTGTTAGAAAGTGAATCACTGTGGTCTGCTAAGCACTAACGAAGAGAGTCCCACTGTCATACTCAAGCTCTACACAACTGATTCAGCACCACTGACACAGTCAGTCTGATAAATAGTGAGCTCAGGGGTACCCATGACTATTACTGCTACCCAGAGGTAGAGGCAAGTTACATCTTCACCCTCTGTGGGGCACCCCTTTCCAGGGGACTGCTACACTTCCAGGTGGAGTGTCCACCTCTACAAGGAAGGAACAAAAGTCATCTGTGTTACAACCTGGCTGATTTATTAAGGATCTTTCACCTTTCTTTCCGGTCCTAATGGTGAAGGACAGCGCATACCAGTTTTTAGGTCTGGAGTTCTCTCTCTTGCAGCTGTAATTCTACAGACTGTTTTCCCTGTGATAAATTTCCAACAAATGAATTAACTTTGAGACAAAGACCACAGCTACTCTCCAACCCGTATCTTACAGGATGGTTTGCAAAGAGGGATCATTCCAAAGCCACCCATGTAAACACAGTTCCTCCCTTCAATATAATCCTCATCTCCCTCTCCCTGCCAGCAGAGCTGCTTTACTCCTCTCCCCTTCCTTGAGGATACAAGGGTGCTTATCAGTCTCATGTTCAGCTGGCTATTTACTGCTGGACACATGCACTGTGGGAGAAGAGAAGCTACATAATCACAGCAGCCTGTGCCAGTGGCAACTTCAGCTGCTATTACAGTCCAGATTAAGCAGGGACAAATTACGTGGTACCTGGGTCACAGCCAGAATTGCATCAGTCACAGTTCAGAACTGTAGTTACATGAAGGACTCCTCACACTATTTGTGAAGCTGAATTAAGTTCAAGTAAGGAACATGACACAGTTCTGTTCCTGGATAAGTTAAATAAGAAATGCTAATTTTCATTGAGCATCACAAGTGATTCAATGGAAAAATGCAGTGTTTGGGGGTTTTTTTGTTCTTCTCTTAACACATTAGTTAGAGCCAAGTCTTATTTACAGGAAAGACTTTCAATTCGCACTTGCCCTTCTAAATACAACTGAGCTTAGCCTGTGCCAGGGGGACAAATGACCCAGTGGAAGCCTGCCTCTGGTATTTTGCTATCATTTAAGTTTGGGTAGAATATTCTGTTGTCTCACAGCTACTACAACTGCTCCAGGTCACATTTTACCTGCCAGAGTAGTTGAAACACTTAGTGCTGAAGAGCTGTATTGGAAATTTGACGGTGTCTTTCTACAAAAAGAGGAAGGAAAAAAAAAGTGAACAACTATTCTGATTGAATGTTAAAGCTCAGGAAAAAAAAACAACAATGTATAAGGACATCATTGGAAAATACAGACTGAGTGAAAAGGGATAAAGCTTATTTGTAAAAATATTGTTATTGAGGTACTTCACCACACTTTACAGTTATTTGATAGTTTATCATCAAGTCACACAGCTTATTCTGAAGATACTTGGAATTTAAGACCCACAGATGACATCCACTAAAGTACTCAGCACTGAAGCACATTAGGACAGAGCATGTTAAAGGAGGATGCAGGGGAAAATGAGGTTCACAAGAAAATTCAGATTGAATTGTGCAGAGATGTGTAACACTGTAAAATTGGTTTAAGTGAGTTATGAATAGAAATGTCTGCATGTAAGACTGGAAACAGCAGCACAAGGGTTACAAGAAATGATACTGTTGCTATAAAAACACTCAGGTTTTAATGTCAGGACCTGAAGGCAGCACTGTGACAAGGCCAAGTGCAGAAGACCCTTCGCTGTGATAAAACCTCACCACAGATGACTTGTCAACAGGAAACCTGGCATCCTCACAACAGGAGGGTGGCAACAGGGTCACAGCTATCACATGCACCATATTCTGCTTCTGGTAGACATGTACTCTGAATAAAAAAACCTGAGAGCGGGCAGCAACCTGGCCCAAGGTTCAGCAGGATTCTGAAGCAAAGGAGCACCCCACATAACCTGATTATTCCTAAAGAACAGAAAAGATCTGCCCAAAACCTAATTTTGTCCTGGGCAAGCACAGAACACCAGGGACTTAACAAGGACCTGCCAATAGGTACCTGCACAGGCAGTCCTGGCCAGACCTGGGCACATGTATCTTGCTGCCTGTGATTGAAATCATCATGACTGATGAAATCTGACAGCAGAAGAGCAATGGGATAAAAGCAATTTATTTAAGGATTCTGTAAATAAACATCACCTTCCCTTCCATAAAATCCTTCACTGAGTTTTCATACACTGATTTCCCTACACCTGCAAGACCAAAACAAGTCTCTAAGGCAAACTTTTACCTGACTTAATGCACCAATTTCAAAGTTAGTGAGGAGACAGGTAGCTAAAACTCAACAGAAGCGTTTGCAGGATCAGAGGCTTATTTATACTGGCCCTTCTTTTAAATATCAGTCAAAAGAGAAAAACCTGAACATTTTGGTGCATCAAAGAGCCTGTTTTGCAGAGTACCTTCTAGTGCACTGGTCTTGAAAATCCTCCGGTACAGGTTCTAAAAAACACAAAACCTAAACTTTAAAAGAAAAAGCAGAGCAGAGCAGACAGTGTTTTAGCACACACTGAATAGCAAAGCAAAATATTAGAAGCAGACACAGACCACTAACAGGGAGCTGGTCCCCATTTTGCAGACATGCTTTGAATGAAATGATCATTACATATTTAATACAGGTTCTTTGCATTGGAGTGAACTTTGTTTATGTACATATTCTGAAGCATTGTAGAAAAGAATTACCTAATATTGCTGACAGATTTGAGATCTGTGGTATCTTATCTATGGCCACTGCTTTGCTGGAGTCCAGGAGAGTAGAGTTCTTGTACTTGCCGAAGTCCTCAGTGTAAAAATTATTTCTTTCTGGACACAAAAGATGTAAGTGCAAGCTTCTTATGTTGAAGTTCATCGAGTTATTAATCAGAAGGTGTTTGACTCAAAGCAGATTTGTTGGTCGCCCCCCGTAAGCAGCTTGTGTCAACAGTGACTACTTTAAGCTTGCAGTATGTTTCAAATCACACCTGATGCACACCAGATTGGAGGACCAGATATACACATCCCATCCCATGTTAAGCACAGCTTGGCTTACAGCAAAGACCTGACCTGGCAAGTCACACCAAGAGAGGCCACTAGTGTTTCTATTGTAGACAGTCCCCCCACATCAATTTCTACATCAAATAAAGCTCAAAAAACCCCAGAAGTCTCACCTGAATCATCATCTCTGAATGTTTCAGGGGATGGGCAACTGTTCAGGTTGTCACTAGCACCTGTGTTATAATCTACAGTTGAATCTACATCTAAACACTGTAGGAGATAGGTTGTAACGCCTGTGGGAAGAGTCATTCCTGTACCTAGAGAGAGAGAGAACAGGCTGCTACCAAAAAAAGAAAACAAATACCATATTCTATAAGCCATCCTTATGTAAGTTTCACTCCTGTGATGAGCTAAGTATTGTCAAGTCAGCATCTTACACTGATTCGTAATACAGTTAAAGAAACAAATAAACAAAGGGTGTCCTGAAGCCCAGTTTACAGTACTGTAAGCTAACAGAAGACACCTTCCTTGTGTAAAGCTCACTAGAAATACCTGAAGAATTTAACTTCTGATCAGGTAATTAATTCTTAGGCAAATTTATTTTCAGAAGGACAAACTATTTAGGCACAAGCTTTTAAAAATGCAGGTTTGAGTAAACTACTCATGTCCACGATTAGTTCTGTCAATGACAAAACCAGGATCATGTGGTTTGCAACAGGCTGGGCTCAAGACTGTCTCAGGTCTTGTGAGTCTCCCATCCTGTTTGTGCTGCCTACGATCAATTCATGTCCCTGCCCATGGCAGGGGGTTGGCACTGGATGAGCTTTAAGGTCCTTCCCAACCCAAGCTATTCTGTGATTCTAAGCCACATACCAGAACACAAGGCAGAAGTCCAGCCAGTGGTCTCAAAACCTTTACTTTCTAATATCACAAGGAACCAGTGCAAGAACACCAGTGCTTTTACAGACATATCGTTAAAAACATATAATGAGTTTTACATTTAGATTTGTACAGATATAAAAATCTATTTAATAATACACTGTATTGCCATTATACTCACTTGAAGTCACGTCAGCATTTTTCAGACTGTCTTTACTTTCAAAGCTGATTATCAGGGACTCCTGAAATTAAATGACCAATGTAAATAACTGGTGGGCTCCAAATAAAAGCCAGTGTTTTAAAGAAAAACAGTTTTACAGCAGTATCACTTGAGCCTTTTGCTGTAGCAGATTTCAGCTCAAACACACCTGAACTATTTTCTTGCCACTGCAGTATTGACTCTCCTGTTACAGCTTCACTCAATCAAAACACTTTGTTCCAGTTTTGCTAACATGAAGAAGAGCACAACAGTGACTCGCCAAAGGTCTGTGTCTGAACTAGGAGTGAGCAATTCCCTGGAATCACATCCTAATGAGGTGTCTGCCACACAACACAATTGCTACAGCCTTTCCTCATTAAGGATAATTAGTTTTGTGTTTTCCCATGTTATCAATAGCTCCAACCACTTTTATTCTGGCCAAAGGCACAGGCAAATGTCACCAAGATACAGGACCAAAGTGAAAAGTTCAGCGCAGACACACATGTAACTCATAAGTTCTACGTGATGAGAAGAAGAATTTAACATGTCACATGTCTTTGGTTTATCCTCCATAAGTTACTAGCATATAAAGAGCAAGGCAGCATGCTCACCTTCGGCGGTACAGTGCTTTCTTCAACTGCCTCGTCTCTTTTTTCCAGGTCTGTTATTTCTTTGACATTCACTCGATTGCTGCAGTTGAAGAACAGAGCTAAGCTCAATACACAGAGCTACACTGTTCTAGAGGAAGGCAACAAAAACTACAAAATCACTTTAGGAGGTGCCAACAGATAGTCTGAAAAACATCAGTTTACTGAGAGTTCAGACTCCCACAGACACCTCATGCAGGCAAAGCAATGTAAACACTGAGCTGGCGTTAATAATGGTGTGTTTGAATGAGTTCCAACAGACCTTTGCTTGCACGAATTGCTCGCTTGGGTGACTTCAAGATTTTCTGTAATTTTGGGGAGAGTTTTCACATGGGGCTTTCTCTTCAGGTCTAGAGAAGAATAAGTATTCAGTAATTTTAGTTGATGATTATTTCCAATAGGGCACCTTTAGCTGTTCCCCCTCTTCCATACCCATCATAGCTTTTGACCCTGTATCACAAACACTATAAAGGCTGAATTTGCTTTATTATTTTTACCCAAGCTTTTTCCCAGCAGTATATCAGCAAGACAAAACAAACCCAAACCAACAACCAACCAAGCTTCAAAAATAGTTCAGCTGTTTGAGAAACCTGTTGATTAAAAGGAAAGAAACAAGAACACACACCTTGGAAGTGATCTTCACAAAAGGAAAACCCCTTTTCATTACTAACAGCTAAGCAGAGGAAACAGTCCCGTTTCCAGATCAGCTCCTGCTTTCTCCACGCTGTAAGGGACACGGATCTGAACAAACCTCTTCCCAGCCTCTCCCAGGAGCAGCTGGGATGACACAACGGGATGCCGAAGCAACACAACACCGCGACTGAGATGAACCTTCCCCGGAGGACGACTTAACGTGCCCGGCATCTCTACCCACCCCTCGGAGCGCCACGAAACCACCCGCACTGCCCCAACCCGGCACAGGGCCGTCCCCCCGCCCGCCTTCACCGCGGCCCAGCCTCCTCCCCGCCGGTAAAGCTCTTACTGCTGGGCTTCGGCCCGCGGGGGCTCTCGCTTCCGAAGAGGCGCCGCCGGCATAGCTGGGACACACCGGCCCTGCCGACGGCTCCGCCCGGCAACGGGGACAAGCAGCGCTTCTTCCGCGGGGCCTTCCCCCCGCGGGGAGCGCCCAGGCAGCGGGACCACTCCATCGCGGGCCGCGTCCCACCGGCAGCCGCCCAGAGCCGGCCGGGGACCGACCCTCGACACCGGCAACCGCCGCCCCACGCCCCCAGCGCGCAGGCGCGGCGTGGCGGTACCCGCGGCCGGCAGCAGGCGGCGCCACTGCCCCGCGGCGCCGGGCGGAGCAGCCGAGGGGGGCGAGTGCTGCCGCGGATGGGTCCGGCCGGTGCCCTCCGGGAGGGGAAGGGGGAGTCCTGCGGGGCCGGGCAGGGAATGGGGCTCCTTCCTGGGCCTGCTGTCAGCAGGCGGCTGGTCTGCGTTTTGTGTTGAATAAAACGTGAACCTCATGGAGCTCACCAAGGGCAAGCACAGAGGCTGGATGGAGCAGCAATGAGGAGAAGGACTCCAGGGTGTTGGTTCAGAGCTCCCCATGACCCGGCCATGCGCTGGGCTGCACCCCCAGAGCGTGAGCAGCAGGTCATGGAGGGGATCCTGCCCCTCTGCTGCGCTCTGGGGAGACCCCCCCTGCAGTCCTGGTCCAGCTCTGGGGCAACAGCACAAGAGGGACGTGGAGCTGCTGGAGCGAGGCCAGAGGAGGCCCCGGAGCTGCTGCGAGGGCTGGAGCAGCTCTGCTCTGGAGCCAGGCTGAGAGAGCTGGGCTGGGGCAGCCTGGAGAAGAGAAGGCTCCTGAAGGGGAGACCTTAGAGCAGCTCCAGTGCCTAAAGGGGCTCCAGGAAACCTGGCATGTGTGGGGGTGCTGCCCTCCCTGTCACTGGTTATCACTAATAGATGTGTCAACAGACGGGTTTCCTAATACTACATCTTGCAGTGGAAATCATGTATGTTATATTCCCCTTACCTATCAGACCCCATCCTTCATCATGACTTTGTAGAAATCTCATTGCTTCCGAGATAATTCTTTGGCATCACTGGGCTTCCAATTGAAGGGTGAGGTGAAAGCACATGCAAACACTGGAGTAGAGACCAAATGCTTTTAAACTTTATTGTTTTAGACACATAGTCTGAAAAAATACTATGCATTCCCAATTGTCAATTCATATTAAACAAGCATATACATTTGGTTACATTATTATTGATGTAAAATAAAAAAAGGAAACCATTACAGAAAGACTGCTGCATCTTCAGAGAACTTCGCAACAATTTGTTTTTGTAGGAGATTGCTAAAATCAATCTCAGGTCCCAATATTCCTTTGGTTGTTTTATATTGAGTATTAATTACCAACACGCTTGGTGCAGGCACACGTTCTGCACACCGATGGTGAGGCCAATGTGCTGGAGTGACAACGGGGTTTAGAAAAGAGCTTTCATTGTACCTCAGTCCATGAGAAGATCTTAAGAGAGGTTTTGAGAAGTGTGACGATTGAATTCTTTACAAAAGTCGTCATTGATGACTTGCTGATATTCATGCTAATATACCAAAACCAAAAAAATCCTTAATTACAGTTAAGATTGGGGTTTTTTTACACAAATGGAAATGTTCTATTTTAACCCCTTCACTTCCAGTTGAAAATAGAACAGGCAACACTTAGGAAAACGCCTCGTTTGTTCGCTGCTTGTACTTGGCTAAAATACATACCAAAAAGCTGAAATGAAGTGAAGGGCTTAAAGGGGCTCTAGATGCCTCAGAAAACATTTTATTTTGGAACAATTCCAGGGATCTAAACCTTTTTTCCCTCCCAGACTACAAGCATCCAGATTTCTCCTCCGAAAAGCGCAGCCTCGGCGTCGGCGTTGAACAGGAGCAAAAGTGGAGCAGAAACCACTGAATGTGCAAAGTACTGAAGAATGTTAATGCCAAGAAGAAACAAAGATCTAATTCCTCTATCCTTTTTTGTTTTTCCACAGACAAAACCAAAGTGAGCTAAAGATACAAAAAGTACACAGATAGAATTGCCTCTAAATAAAATGCTTTTCCCACTTTTCTGTAAGGCATCAAGAGGTCTTTAAGTAATCTGTTACCATGCAAAAATAGTATATTCTTTCCCAGTTTACATTCAACTTGTAGCAGTTTATTTACATATAGATCACCAGTTTGTGCTTGTAACACATGGAAAATAAAAAATATATTAAAAAAATCTAAGTTATTTTGTTTCATTCCGGAAGATTAAGTCAGATTCTTTTCTATGTAAAATGAAGATTAGAAATTAACTTTGGAATTAGTTATCTTAAGGAATAAAACCCAACTGGTTATTGGATAGCCCTGGGGATTTCTCCTTGGTGGTCACAAGAAGTATTTCAGTTTACAAGAGCTCAATGCAACATAAATATTCCTGGAATTTGAGGAGAAGCATGTTTGTGCCTAGCTCATGCGTTACGCCTGTTTTCAAGATTTAATCTCTTACAACATCATTATGATTATAGCAAGAAAAAGTGACCTGTAGAGGAAAATCTGATTGCACAAGAAGTATTAAAGAGAGCTTTTAGTTGATTTGTATGAGTTCTGAAAATTTTCACACTTTTTGGTGTGACAACACAAGTCCTCCCAAATTTCGCATCATCCCCGTTGTGGCCAAGTCTGTATTTTTGCTTTCTTATTCTTTAGGTGTCCATATCTTTGGCTCTAGTGCATCTGACATTTTGTATCAAGTACCAAAAGAGGAATACAGATATATTTATTCAGCATTATAGATGTAAAAGTATCAGCCATCTAAGCTGTCAATAAACTCATTAGGATCTTCTATACTTATAAAATTCAGAGTTTAGATGCCTAGAAAAGCCTGGTAAACCAAGATCATATTGGGAGAAAAGGAAATCAAATTAATGTGGTGGAAAAAGGTCAGTGGGAAATAGCTCTTCTGTACTTATTTAGATGACTTTTTAATTGTAATTATTTATTTTTTAAAGTGTGTCACATTAAAGCAGACAGGAAATCGAACTGAAGCTAGTTCTTCATCGCTTTGAAGCGTGCGTAATGAGTGTCTTTTGGCTGATACAAAAAGGAGATGAGCTAGACTCCGTGGAGATGAAAAGCCTTTATGACTTGACCCAAGGAGCCAGATTTCGTACAGTAATTCCTACCCTTTGTAGACGTGGCAGACGCAAATTCCCCAGGGATGCTCTTGCTGTGTGCGCTGGTGAAGAACGAACGTACAATCGCGTCAGATCACCATGACGGAATTTCTTACTTGCTTTGGACTGATATGAGTCACTGCACTGGAATCCAATGAGGAATCGGGCACAAAGAGGAATTCAGACAAATAAATACTTCCACATCTGATAAATCAAATCACTCTGTTCTTTATATGAGTGGTTATGCTAGCTGATATGCTTCCTTTGGAGCAATTTGTTAGGAAATGACTGCAATAAATCAGTCGTTGGGTAACTAACTCATTAATCCAACGTATTTCATTTTGAAGCATGCAATGGTATTGCAGAGGGAAAGTAAGAGATCATTTAGACTGAAAATTTAAACTTTGGGCTTCAAAAGTGGATTCCAGTTTAAGAGAGAAAATAAGTGTGCTTTCACTGTCCTAGCAAAGAAGCTCTAGCAGGCACAGCTCCATGCTAGTACACACTGGTGCAACGAACAGCAGCTATTCAAATACACAGATACATTTAGGACCCTGTTTAGCAGAAGGAAGCCACCAAAAGTCCAAGCATTCAAGAGACTTGACATTGCAGTTTTCTTGTTGTTTTGTACCGTGCTTTCTGTCAGAAGAGGGCTCCAGTCTGTTCCTACCCCACAGGGGACTCACCCCCTTCTAACAGCTGCCGCTACCTGTGAAATCTAACGTTTCATCCCAAAAACATGCTGTTTGTTCAATAGAGGTCTCTGGAAGTGATGACAGTGGGAACTGAGGCTCCCGTGTGCCTGAACGTAGAGATGTTTTCTTCACAGGCCTTTCTGCAGCCACAACCAGTGATGTACCATACCGTGCCTCCATACAACAGCCAACACAGCCTTTTGCCCATCATCAGGGGCCTTCTGGAGCTGCATTTCTTCCCTTCCCCAGTCAAGAGAAGGACGTCTTCTCCCAGCCCAATTTGTTCTGCTAAGTCCCATTCAGAATCATAGAATGGTTTGTGTTGGAAGGGACCTTAAAGCTCCTCCAGTTCCAACCCCCTGCCATGGGCAGGGACACCTTCCACTAGAGCAGGTTGCTCCAAGCCCCTTTGTCCAGCCTGGCCTTGAACATTGCCAGGGATGGGGCAGCCACAGCTTCTCTGGGCAACCTGAATCACAGCTTGTGCCTCGTACTCAGTTCCTTTAGCACTGTTTCTGAAAGGGAGTTAGTCCAACTGGACTACACAGTATTAGCAGCATGTAAAGTAATAAATTAGGGATGAGGATTAGGGTTAACATGAGCTCCCACAAAAAGCTGCCACAGACCCAGTGGTGCTTTTGTAACCTCAGTTGGAGTAGTTCAGATGTCCGTGAGTGTTCTGAACTGAAGGAGGCCCTAATGCAAAATCAGCATGCCATGTATAAATTGAGTTCAGATGAAAAGAATGGAAGAGGGAATTGCATCCTATTGCTTCCCAACCCATTCTTGTAATATCAAGGTAATATTAATCCATTAGATGTAAATAGTAATGGTTCTTTTAAGTACAAACAGCGGGAGATTCGTTCCTATTTGTGTTCTGGTTGTTAGTTAGGTCATTAATGATTAAATCAAATCAATGTAATTTATGTCCTGGAAAATGCAAATACTATCACTTAATATATAAACGAATATCCAGCTTGAAATTCCAGATCAGGGAAAATAAACTTTCACCATCAATCATTGATTGTTTGAGGTAGACCACATTATTGAATTATCCACGATTTTAGTTTCTAATGTATTAGGTTATGTACAATCAAATACCAAAGACATACCTGAAATTTTCCTTATTTTAATTAGAAATGTTTGTAGCTATTAATAAGCTACGTTTCCATAATTTACTTGGTCATAGATTGAAATCTCTGTATCTTTGTGGCAATTTAGCATCATTCTTAGTAGTACCCTATTGTGTACATAGAGTAAAAAATAAACTGTATCACACCTGACGGAAAAAAAGAAGGAAAGATGTGGTTAGTGGTGAAATCCTAGAACAATGGAAGGCTCAAATGTAAGATTCAGATGCTTATCCATTTCAGCTGTGTCATTCTGGCTCTGTACTTTTGAGGATTATTCTAATATTGCTATGAAGTCCGTTATTCAGAAGGTTCTTCCCAGGATTTCAGATGGACACACTTGAATATAGTTCCTCTATTTGTTTTTTGAAGTAATCTCGTAGTTCTGGTCTCTTGGCCTTTAACGTTGGTGTCAACAAACCGTTTTGTACTGAGAACATATCAGAGTGAATGTAAATGGCTTTGACCTGTAATAAAAGAGGGATATATTTATAGCAAAAATGATGGGTATCACACTGAATAAGCCTAATTCCTTGCGTATGTCTTGCTGCCATAACCCTTGGCTGTGCCCAGGGGATCCAGGATTTCCCTCACCTGCCCAGCTTTCCTGAGGTTCCACTAAATCCCTCCACCACCCCTCACTGCTCTCCCGCTTGTTTTCCTGTGTCCACACTGCCAGCACAGAAAGGAGCTCCTTTTAGCCTTGCAAAATTATCATGAAGCTTTGTAGGCACAAAGAGTGCACATGGTGATGATCATCTTTAAAGATGGTCTTTTATTAGCTAATTAAAATGATATAAAATCATTCAGCTCAGGCACATGGGTTTTTTCCAGGCTGCCCTGGTTGGCGGGGGGCTCCCCGAGCACAACAGGAAGCCTCACAGTGAGGAGTGGGGTAAGCAGAAAAGGGCTGCGTGGCTGGCCACGGTCACCGATGTAAGACAGAATTCCCCAGCCATCTGCTGCTCTCCTGATTCCCCAAGCCAGACTGGTTTGCATTTTGTTCAGCTGGGAGTTGCAGGAATATAGTCTAAGGATCAGTTTTAAAACTCCTATTAGATATGTGATTCATTTTACCCCTGCAAGCACTGTGGTCGCATTCCCCGCCCAGTGATGTCCTTCACAAAACCAGTGTTGGTGCTATTAAAGCTGCACTGGCTGTTGGGTTCCAGAACCCAAAGCTGTCACTGCCAAGTCAGAGGTCCAGGATCAGGCCACTGACACTGCAGACAGGGACAGGGATGATAAAGAATCCCTCTTCCATATAAAGGGGATCCCATCCCACATGAACATGAGCTCTAGTATCTGGCTCAAATTTTGGTTTTAAGATTACATATTGCAACAGAGATTGAACGTTGAAGCCCTCTAGTTTTGAAATGTGAAACATTTATTCTTATTTTTTAGAAAGGTGACAAGGCTTTCCTCACTGCTTTATAGTTTATCAATTGCGAACTCCTGGTACAATAGATTATTTGAGGACATTTCATACCATGAGACTATGGCAGGCACAAACCAGACTTCTGACCACAAACAACTCTGCGCATTACAAACCATGCTTTATATTGACTTTTTAAATTCATTTCTTTTTACTATCATTTCATTGGCATATGAAATGAAGAATAACAAGTTTATGTTTAATGGTGTTTCTGCTGCACTCAGGTATGGCAAATTATCCATCAGAGTTACCACCCAGAAACAGTCTAAACAAAAGCAAAATTCTGTGCTAATTCTATGTAAGGATTAAGATGTTCATTATTGTAACAGAAAGAAGCACTTGACATTTTAAAATGTGGTGGATTATTTTTTTTACTGTGTTTTTAATGCTGTGTAAACTGTGGCTGATTTCTCATCTCTCCTCCTGAAGTGTTTGTAGATCTGTTGCAACAATATTTACACAAGCACCAGAAAAGAATTAGTGCACAGGCTGAAAATAAATAAACCAGCAGCATTTCCTAGGTCAGTTATAAGAAGGGTAATTAGTGACCCAGTTTCTCATCACTGCTTTCAGCGGCAGAAGAATCAGAGTCCTGCGCATATTTATCTTGACCTCTGGTTGTTAGACTGGAGATTATGTCCCTGGATTAGGTTTTTACTTCTGCACCTAAAACTTACACTAAATTGAATTCAAATTTCAAGGGACTTGATAACAATAGATCTCTCCTCCCAAAAACACTGTGTGCAGCTGCAACAAGGATATGGAGTAACGTAACCAATGCTGACAAGTCCCCATTCAATACAAATGGACAAATCACTTGAGCACACTGAATAATGTATTAATTGTTTCGTTTTACCTGCTCAAAGGAATGAAGCCCACTCTCCTTACCCAACCGTACCATGTCTTCCATTATCGCTTGCTGCAGTGCCTGGGTTAAAGCACAGGAATTCCTCATGAAATGTCAGAGTTAACCTTACATGTGATTAATGTCACTGTTCGTCAAGAAAACATGTTTCTGAGTAAAGTTCAAGTGTCTGACTGATAGTTAATACATAATTAGCAAATATTCTATTAAAGAAATGCACAAACATTTGTATGGTGTGATGATGTTAACTGCTTCCTCAGTATGAAAAGTAAGGTTATATTTTATATTCAGACAGACAGAAAGACAAACCTTATTTTTACAGAGTTCTTCATAAGTTCCATCAAACCCTCTTTTCTTTGCCCAGCCTGGCATAACTTCAGAATCAGGCACCACAATTCCCACCAGAAAGGCCTGTAGGTGGAGGAGAAGGAGACTTGCAGACAAAAGCTGAACAATATTTAAGGCCCTACATTGACATGAATACATAAGATAGGTGAATTTGCTACGTGTTTATCACTTCTCATGTAATTATGTCAATGATTTACTAACTGTCATCATGAATTATATTTGGGAGTCTGTGCCTTTTCCTCGGATAAAATGGTTCCCTGTGACTGTATCATTTATACACGTTCAGTTCATAGGCCTGTGAGCCTCAGGGAAACTCCTATGCCAAGGGAACCTCGTGCCTGTGGGCAACAAATATGGAGGGATGAATCACAGTGGTTTCAGAAGCTGTACATGTTTGGATAAATATCCAAAGAAATGGGACAAGACTGGTCAAAATGTGCAGGCAGTGGTCATGGAGCAGCAGTGGCTTTGCCTTCACTTGGCTTACCGCAGGCTAGGTGGCAAAGGAAAGCATTAGGGACCCAAGGGTGACACTGAAGCAAATTTAAAGGCTTGATCTTCAGCCACAACATCCTCCAAGCTGCTTATGCTCCCGTGTGGCTGGCAGCCAGCTCCACAGCAGGAGGGAGGCACCAGGGTGAAAACCTGACGTGGTCCACTCACGCTTTCCCCTTGCTCACACCCAGCTCTCTGCCTTCTACTTACACAGAGCAAAGTAAGACTTTGTGAAAGCTTCTTTTTTACCTGCAGGCTGTCTCCATGGACATAGATCTGGGCAACAGGGTCACTGCGAATATAGATATTCTCAATCTTCTCGGGTGCAATATATTCTCCCTGAGCAAGTTTAAATATATGCTTTTTCCGATCAATAATTTTAAGAGTCCCGTTCTGTTAGGAGAAAGAAATGAGAAGTTATTTAATCACAGAGACTCAGTAAGCTGGTTTTAACAGAGCTCTTTACATTGCCAGAAAATGCTTCGCTGGTATATCGAACTTATTCTGTAAAATATAAACTTAATCCTCTGTAAAGACAGATCTGCTTGGAAATGTAAGTTGAGTACTTGGAAATTTAAATAGGATAATACAATTGACATAAGAACTAAGCTTCTGATCAGCACGCACAGGTAACCATTTCCCAATGTCTCCCGTGTGAAGCCAGCCCTCCTGGTCCAGCGCCTCCGTTGTCTTCTCTTCATCCTTCAGATAACCTTTGAAAACATTTGGTCCTTTCACACATATCTGCAAAGAACAGATTTGCAGAGAAATTGTTTTATTATTCCACTGTAAATTACTAACAAGCTAAATAGTAATTCACTAGAAATATTTTAAAGGTTGACATAATGAGTGTGCTCCATGAAATTAAATGCACTGTGTTATAAAATTAACTGTGAAATATGAAGTACAGATTGCAAAACTGATTTGCTCAAAGTTGATTTGCACTCAGCTTGCAGCTAAAAAAAACCCCAAAGTTATTTCAATAAGTGTAATTTATGTGCAATACAGAAATAACAGCAATGTAGAAATCACAGCAATTCAGCTTTTCTTAGCTGAACTAATTAATTCCATCTTAGCTGTTGAAGGAATCAGGCAGGTCATTGGCTGGAAGTACTGCCACAGCCTCTCTTTAATTGGTGCTTTGCTGTTCTGGTGCTGAACTGATATTTTTCTTTTCCTGATTGCAATATATAACACATCAGCAACCATGCACCTTACAGAGGTAAAATACTTCTATAACGTAAGTACTTAACACAATGTTAACTAGCAAGGATTTGATATAAAAATGTGGTTTGCTACCTCTCCTTCTCCTTTGGAAGCAAAATAATTCAGCTCTTCCACATCCTTCAATTTGATTAAGTTACAGGGCAAAGGAGCTCCTACATGACCTGGAAATCAAAGTTATCAAGTCACTTGTCATCAGGCCTAGAAACAATAAATAGCAGTTTATTATCAGTTGCATGCATAGTTGTAGATACACTGGATATTCTTGCAGGAAATGTATCTCCATGCAGCAATAATTTCCTTGTTAAGGTTTTGTGTTATTAAGACTAAATACCTGAACCTCCTCGTTTGATATAAACCCCGTTTTCAAACATATTGAAATACAAACCACATCTCCATTACCTGTAAGGGACTACCCCTTTTTTAAGCTTAACTCCTTATAAAAGCACGCAAAGCTCTGGGCTCTCATCATTTTAGTAAAAAATATAAGGAAGAAGTTCCAACACAAACCATCTGTGATTCTAGGATTATCTGAATCTTGCTTAGTGCTGATTTTTATCTGATTTTGACAAGACTGAAAAGCTTTGAAAGCCGGAAATACATAAGTATTGAGCAGTGGTGGATCTGTATTCAAAGCCTGCCTTTGCTCACTAAGTCCATGAATGTGTCCATCTTTTCTTTGTTCCAGCATTTCATTCTAACAAACATTCATTTAAATTCACCTCCAGTGCTCTAGAAAGGACTCACAGCACTGACAGTGCAGAGATAAGAGTGTCACAAATAACACCTCAGGGGACAATCCCAAACCTCCCCAGGCAAACGTGCCCAACACCTGATCCCTGTGCATTTATGCTGGCCTAATGACAGTTTCAAGAACATCATATTTGCTGCAGATCAGTCACACAATGGCGAATGCCGCATAACACCCTCTGATGTTACAGTCCTGAATTTCCTAAAGAAATCTTTTCTTTTCTACCTAGAAATGATGGAAGAAAGTCATTACCTGATGTCCAGTCACCTGGGGTTGTAAAGGTGCACCCAGCTGTGCATTCTGTTTGGCCATAACCTTCATAAACCTGGCAAAGAAACAGGTATCTTTAAAACAGCACAGAGGATTTCACTAGGACACAATAGAACTCTAAGCATTGGCTTCTGTTGCACAGCCCTGCAGCTGCAATGAGAGGAATACATTTTACATGGGACACTTTCCCTGGCTCTTACCATATCCAACATTTCACTGACATGACTATGAATTACCTTGGCTCTGTAGAGCTGCAATAGTGAGAAGACAAGTTCAGCACTTAGCTTTTGAGTCAAGTGTATTACTCTATGAGAGGAATTTATTAGTGGGGAGAAAAAAGGTATTTTTGTGGGATGGTTTGAAAATACTCCATTTACTTTTTTTTTTTGCCTAATTTTAGGCTCTTCAATGAGGCCTTTTAGTTGCCCTGGGCTTCCTGTCAAAGAGAAATAATACAGAGGACAGCTTAAGTGGGTTAAATTGTCCTCTGAAGATTATCTTTCTCCATTTATATATAGAATAAAGCTCATGTAACGAAGTTCTGAGCACATGCACAAGTATATTTAATTGCACATACTCAATTAAGTGCTGAGAGCGGCTGGGATGAGTCCATGCTTTTTTCTGACAGCTGCCTGCAGCACAAGCAGCTCTTGTGTGCTTCTCCCTTCCAGGGCCACCAAGAAGGGTTCCTGCTCCAGCCCTGGGGCTGTGGGAACAGAGCTCCGGGGGCACGCTGCTCTTGGACCAGTCCTGATGAAGCTGCCCTAAATGCAGCACTGAGGATCTAACCCATCTCCTTTCTTAAATGCAGTGTATTTCCCAGCTTGAATGAACACATCCAAGCACCCTCATGAGCCCACCTGGCACCCGAGGGCTGCACGGAGGAAGCCCAGGACAGTTGGAGATGCAGGAGCAGCGCCCGTGACGATCATTCGAACGCACCCGCCGAGACTTGCCTGTTCGATAGCAGGAGAAAAGGGAAGGAAGCATCGCAAGTTACTACAGGTGGCAAACCCAGCAGCACCCGTGAGTACTGCTTGTACAGCGCTTGCACAGACAATCTCTCTAGAATAGAGGCAGGGAATATCTCAAGGTCCTTTCCAATCCTACCTATTCTATGATTCTATGAATATGAACCGGCTCTGAATCTTTCCTTAGGGATAAATCCAGCTAAATCTTAAAAGAAATAACTATCCTCCTTGCAGGTAGATATAGTGCCTAAAAAATAAACCATTCATATGGAGATGAGACCCCCATCTCTGTCAGGGTGAGCAACATCTGCCTCTGGGGAACTGCGGAATACAAGCCAGACCCCTTCCCCTCCAGTGCCATTTGCACCTCATCAGTTTTAATGAATTGGCTCCCAATTCATTAAGCCATCTAAAATAACACTGTCCCTTTCTTCAGGCAGATGACCTTCAAACATTTCTGGAGGGTGTTACACCAACTCGTGTGTCACATTTTACTTCCTTCTCCCCCTCTTCATTTCCTTTTTCTTGTTCTAAAAGAAGAAAGCCCAGCACAAAAGAAAACAAGGGACTGAGCCTGCCAGTCTCGCCAGAGCCTGAATCAATATGCAGGCTGGCTTGCCTCGTGTCTGTACGCCCGGCAGCACCATGTGAACTCTGCTCTTTGCACGCTGAGGACAACTAATCCGCAGGCGAAAAGTACAGTCAGTTTCTTTAGTTAAAAATAAAGTGGCATGTCTCCAAGATAACTTATCCGATTTAAAAAATGCAGTAATCAGAGCCTCCCGGAGCAGTACAGAGCCCAAACCCCTGGGTGAAAGCCAATTTAATCTTTTTTCACTGAGGAGATGCAGGGCATTTGCATTTGTTTCCCTTATTGTTAAGCTGTGATTTACAAGTGCAGTTTTCTCTACATTCTTTTGTTGTTTTCCTGGGGAAAAAAGCAGTTTTGAATTTTTATCTGAGAGGGGTTTTGGACAAGGGCCTGTAGAGACAGGACAAGGGGAATGGCTTTAACCTGCCAGAGGGGAGACTGAGATGAGCTCTGAGGCAGAAGCTCTTCCCTGTGAGGGTGCTGAGGCGCTGGCACAGGGTGCCCAGAGAAGCTGTGGCTGCCCCATCCCTGGCAGTGTTCAAGGCCAGGTTGGACACAGGGGCTTGGAGCAACCTGCTCTAGTGGAAGGTGTCCCTGCCCGTGGCAGGGGGTTGGGACTGGATGAGCTTTAAGGTCTCTTCCAACACAAACCAGTCTGGGATTCTATGATTCTATGAATATGCCCAGTTGAAACTCAACCCTAAATCCAGTTGTATCTGTAGAGAATTTGCAGAGAACTTTGGAACAACATCTTATTGATCAGATACTCATCTTTCCATGACCACCTTCATGAATTTTATCCCCACGGGGAGGAGACAGGGATAAGTTTGATAAAAATTTTGGCATCTCATGCATGGTGTTTAAAAATAAATACAAAAAAATAAATATGGCAAAAGTTAATGCAGAAGTCAGTAGAACAAGAAACTGTGCTCCATTTCCTTTATCTATTCAGTTTTCAGTCTGCTATTCACCAGTGAGTACAACTGCCTGCAGTTCATCATGAGGCAAGCGGACCACGCTGACTTTAATGAACACCAGTCACTGCTAGAAGAAATGAGAGTTCTTTGACCTTAGCCTCACTTCTTAAATGGTTTACCTGTATTTTATTGAAGAACAGTTTATCCCACAAGCTGTCATTTCTAATGATCCCCTTTCGAACTTCTGCCTTTTTCCTTCTTGCAGCAAACTCCAGAACCCAGCGCTTGAGGGATGTGTCTGCCTGGCTGAAGATCTGCAGCACAGAGAGAACATCAATAGCTGCTCTTACCATCACAGCACTCAGCTCTGCCGGTGCCAGGTAGTCACCACAGTGACATTAGTGGTACAGTTAAATGAGGCTACACTGGGGCTTTGTTAGTGAGGATATAGAGGAGTGGTTTGTTCCTCTCCGCACACTATTGTACATGGTGTTCCTCTGGGAGGAAAAAGAGAGGGGATGGCAGTTGGCTACATTTACATGACTTACTTCTATATGATTTCCATGATAGGATTCAGTGAAATCATGCAACCTGAGCAGCTGGGAATGAGCAACTTGGCTACCGGAGCAGGTATCGGTGCTGGCTGAGGAGGTGATGGGGGCTGCATTGACCTGAGCTGTGCCACACACCAGCATGAGCTACATCTCCGCAAACAAGAAACCCCCAATGCCCGTCCCTCTACTGATGCACCAGAACCCCTGATCCAATAGTCCTGACCTTGGGGAAAAATTAAAGCAGTAGCTTGTGCTTAAGCTCACCTTTAGAGGATAAGTCTGCTGAGGAGTAAATATTCCCAGCTGGTCAAACAGATTTAACATGTCCAGATATGTCTTTAACGCCTTTCAAGACTCTCTCTTAGATATAAAGATTTCTAGATCCAAAAGCCACCCCACATTGACACTGCCAAAATCCTCATAGTCTTTTTGCAGCTCCTGATTTTCAGCTGTCATTGCCACCAGGAAGAGAGGCTCAACTTCCAAAACTGGTTGAAGGGCGCAAAGAGCCATAGCGCATCCAGGTTTGACCAGTGTTTCTGTGATGAAAACATCCCTCATCTCTGGAAATATCACTAGTAACCTCAGTGAGAACAGGGAATGAGGCTGATACAGAGGGATTTAATCCATGTCAGCAGTCTGCATAAATCAACTTACACATTGGAGGAGCCCTGTCACTTACACAGGGTAAGGATGTGTTTGCAGTAAGGCAGAAATAGCATCATCTGCTCAGGAAATCTCTGTGACTAAGGGGATTCTTTCAGATAAGCACTAGAGGGACATAAACTTCATTATCACAAAAAGAGCCAAATTCAACTCACCTTATCATACATTCTGTTCAGCAGCCGTGGCACGACAGGGAAGATGGTTGGACGCAACGCTTTCATGTCGTCAGATAAGAGGCGAATATCGCCTTGAAAGAACCCGATGCGCCCTCCATGGCAGTATACTACAGACTTGTGGGAGGAAAAGGAACACATGTCACCTCCCTGCTTGTAATTCCCATGGCAGAGCAGCCCCCCCAAGCACAGAAATGCCTTTCCTAAAATCCTACTTTCCAATACGGCAAAAAATGGGGCTTCAGAAGTACATATAAAAGTAACAGTAAATTTTGCACTGAATAGAAATATCTGGATATTTCTGGGCACTTTTCAGTACTGGCAATTCAGCATCCACCAAATTTGCCACTGGTTCTGGAAGAACAAGGAACCAAAGCTGGTTTGGAAGGGATTTCCCTTCATCCCCTGCATACGGGGATGGAGAAGTCTGAGTTATGGTGAGATGCTGGATCTGAGCTTCTCCTTTAAGCCCAGACCTACCACAGCAGCTCACAGCATGAAGACCTACTGTCAATAAAGAAATGGATATTAACAAACATTCTAAAACACTGAGCAGCAGCCGGGTTTTAGATGTTAATACTTTAGTCTTGTTTAAATACAACAATATAGACTACGTTAGCAGTACAGTGCCTGATCCTGTATCCCAGAAATAGAAGCCCACTTCATAAAAGGTGCTCAACTTGTATGGAAACTAGAGATCCAGAAGGTTTTGTGCTTGGAAAGCAGACAGGCCACTTTCATTGGGTTGGAATAGAGCTGGATGTGTGGGATCAGGTGCAAGGAGCTCTGGTCATCAGTAACCCCACAGATGGCTGAGAACATCAGCTCCCTTTGGTGCGCTTGTCTTCCCCATATAACTAAACCAGTTTAAAATTCCTTAAGACACACCTAAGTCATTTTGTGCTATTCCAAAATATCCTTAACACTAACCAGAGAGCTCTGCCAACAGTTACAGAGAGTCTCCATCAACTGAAACCACAGGAATTTCATTCATGTGATGTGGTTAATGACCAGCACACTGCTGAATCTGTGTTTCGTGCTGCACATACACAGGAATTGAGAAAAGGAAAATATGATCAGTGGGAATTATAAATAGCTGCTGGAAATTTTTAGCTTTAAAGAATGTATATGTATAGTTTTCACTGTAAGTTCCAGGAACTAATTATGTTGGGCAAAACTGGGGAAGCTGACACAGTGCTGCTGTTCCGAATGCTTTTGAAAATTACTCTTTAGCCCTTTTGGGAAAAATCTTCACATCAATGAGCTTTTTTAGCAGTCCTGAATATCCTTCAGGCCCGTTTCAATACGGCAACATCCTCTGAAACAAGGTGATTTCAAATGTTTCTGATAGTTTTTTCTCCCTCATCAAATGACTTTTGAATAGCTATAGTCTTGTTTGCTGGCAAAGCAGTTTGCCCCCATAGTGGTGGCACACTGACCAGCTTGCCTTGCAAGGGAAGAAAGGCTGTGCTGCGATTCTCCAAACCTTTAATGGTCTTTCACTTCCAATCTGAAAGTTTTTTGACAGGGCAGAGCATGTTACTTCTGGCACAGATGTTACTAAGAAGTGGGGCTTATACTCAGGTGCTTGTCTGGCTCAGAAGCGGTCCTCCCTGAGAAAGCACAGAGCTGCAGCTGAATCCAGATCCAATCTTCACTTATTGGATCAGGTTTTAGTTTGCAGCTTCTCAGGCCAGGAGAACTGATGTGATCATTTCATCCGATGTGCTTGACACCCCGACTGCAGCACAAATCTTCACCTGGCTTTTCAGGAGATGTGAGAAGTCACTTCTCAGGCTGGCCTGAGTCAGCTCTTCTACTTGCCATTGTTTCTAGGGGACACTGACCAGCTAGTGCCACTGAACACTGCCCTGCCAGGAGGATCACAAGTGGCACACCGCGATCTTAGTTTCCTCTTTTTCAGGGTCTGCAAGTTTTTTGTAGAGATGGTTATTTATGCAATAAAAGGGTTTTTTAGCTGATGTAGAAAATGGCACAAAATTATCCTTTTGCTCCCCTGATACCTCATCCTAAAGTGCTCTGAAAAGCTGCCCCCAGAATTGTGCAGGTAGCAGTTTCTGCTCGTGGACAAAGAGCTGGTTTCCAACCTCAGAGCCACCGGTGTAAGCCAGAGAGCTTGGGAAGTTCTGGAATCGCCCTGGACTCATGGCCATGTCAATGAGACCAGAGATGGGGCCCTGGTGGTATGCACGTGGCACTTCTGGAGTACAAGCTTTTTAGTGCTACAAGATATTGCTGGTTATTTAGTGTTTTATTCATTTTATAGGTTTTTTTTTGGCGTGGAAAAAGGTGATTTCCACTGACACCAGGACCTTACCTGTACCATTCTCTCAAACATGTGTGCTAAAGGCAAATAGGAAATGTGTACATCCTCACAAGTAGGAGACCACTGACTCTGGAAGAAAACACAAGGAGCCCCACAAGGCCTCGTCAGTTCAGGCAAGTTTCTTACCTGTATAACTCGTTCAAACATGTGAGCCAGAGGCAGGAAGGAGATGAGCACATCGTCCTGTCTCGGAAAGATCACTTTCTGCAGGTGAAGGGCATGGGAGACAGAAAGGAAAGAAACACTGACAGGAAGACAACAAGAAAGTCATAAAACAATAAAAAGAAAAATGGCACCAGAGGAGCAAAAGGGTAAAGATTGTCAAGAAAGGAAGGGAGCAGCGTACAAAGTGAAGCGTTAAGCCACAGTGTCAATGAAGCTCGGTTAGCAGGAGAAGTAAAGAGCACGGAGATGCACACAGAGGGCAGTGGAGAGGTCTCTCCATGGCAGAAGGCTTACAGTATCCACTCAGCTCACGCTGGAAACAGAGGCTCACCCTGTCAGAGAATCCCATTTTTATCCATTGCTTTCTACCAGGAGGTGCCGAGACCAGGATTCGCGCCCTCAGCTCTGCGCAGACCCACAGGATCCTGGTGCAAACCTGCAGGAGCCTCCTGGGAATCCGCAGGGCTCCACAGCGCATCCCTTTTCCACATTGCACAGAGCCCAGCGGAGATCACAGTGTTACTAGAGTCAAAGCTATTGATTTTTTGTCCTTCTCCTTTGGTTAATCATTGGTTTGAATCAGAATAGGTGGGAAAAATTAATGATTGTTTTTCAGCTGCAAAAATTAATGACTTCTGTTAGTGTTTCTTGTCATTTGAAATGATTAAAGTGGAATTTTAAGGGCATTATCACTGCCCCACAGACAGGCACAGTGGGGAAAAGAAGCTGGACAAATTATGCCAAAAATAAAGTGACCAAAGTCTTCAGTTTGCCGAGGTTTTAACTCTGTCTCACAGGCTGGAATAAACACAGGCCGTAGGAGCCTTACTGAACCCCTGCTCTACTTGCTTTACTAGCTGCCTTTCCAAGGGTAAGGCTTGCTATAATATTGCAGATAAGGAAATCTGAAAGCTTGATTACCCAGTAACTTGCCCTGAGGCCAGTGGTTAGAGGAAAATGGGTATAAAATCTATTAGCTCACAGTATTAGCAGTTTATACCACTTTGCATCTCCACTGCTGTGATGGAATGGATAGCCTTTGGCCTGGGACACAGCGGTGGATGAAGGCACAGGAGATTCTTCCTTAGGGAATATTTTATTGGAGTTAAATCTGGACAAGTCAGACTGGGGAATGTTCTCCCACCCTTTACCTAGTGAAGTCAAACACAATTGACCATGTGGGTGTTTTCAGGATCCCATTTCATATTATTTCCTGTGTCAGCCTGAATTAAGCCATTAGGGGCTGCAGATCTGTTTATACATTATTTCAGATTGGCTTCATTTCCTGCAAGCACTGGAATGTAAAACCATTAACATCACTAGCTATGCTGCTTTTGTTTCTAACACTGCTTTAAGTGCCCAGATAATAAATGGTTTTGTTTTAAATCAGACCAAAGTGATGACATTGAATAGCGTCTCGCAGTTGGCACAGTTGTCCAGTTAAATGCAAAATGAAAACAGCTTCTTAGCATCTGAGAACAACCTTATAAAAGCTTTAGGGTCACTTCAAAAAATGTTCTCTTGATCAAAATCCCTGAACTAAGCAAAACTGGCACAAAAGTATGTGAGCAGCAAATCTGCAGCGCTCCTCAGCTTTAGGTATCTTTATTCTGGTAATTTGTACTACTTCTGTTGCACTTTGCTCGACTACAGTTCTGTGGTTAGGCATTGCCCTACTCCTATGGGTCAGCTACAGGCATTTACACTCCCACCAACAATACTTTGGTGACTGAGACTGTTGAATTTACAACCACTTACACCAGACTTACATCTCCATCTGATACCTTCAAGATTAATCAGAGTCCCATTGCCACCAGTGAATACTAAATCGATTTCTATGTCCTGGAAGATGCAAAGTTGCCTTAGCTCCCTCAAACCAGTTCTTTTGCAGCATAAATGCTCCTGACCTTTGAAGCTCAGACCTATGTATGCACCAGCTTTCGTTTGGGCATCTTGCTGCCTCTGAAGCCAATGACAGCTCTGTGCTGTGAAGCCCAAGGGCTGGCTGCAGCAAGCTGCTATGGTGGCATTTCATATGGGGAATTACTGGAGTCGCAACCCTGCAAATACTCCAACATGCGAGTTCAGTGGGACTCCTCACATCACGTGTCCAAGTTTCCTCACAACACAGGTCTGGAAATCTCAGAAAGTTCAAGGATTAAGATAACTAGACTGCAGTATTTTCACCAACAACAATAAGACCAGCAAGGGGTATGAGGTGGCAAATTGTCCACCTGTGTGTACGTCACTACTTTATGGAATTGCCTGGTTACTACAAAAAATAGATTCTTTATATTTGTTAGGTCCTTAATATGTTGTGCTAAAGCAGTTCTGCTTCCTGTATCATTTCTAAACACAAGTTCACACGTTGCATGAAACATACAGGTACTTTGCTAGTGCTATGCTTTTTTAAAAACATGTATAACAGAAACCAAGATATACTTCGATATCAATATAATTAACCATTCTTGTAAAAAACTTATATATTCTTATATATATACACTTTATAAGCAGAGAGCTTTAAGTAAGTGAGCACATTGTGCGGGCACAGTGGGACACAAAGAGCACAAGTGGACTTTGTCAAACACCACTTGCAACTCTCAGGGGCTTGTTTGCTCTCCTTGTTGTTCAAAAGGAGTTAATGAATTGATTTACAGGAGCCAATGTTGCTCTTTAGAACCACTTTGTGCCCTACGGAGCAAGGGAGCCAGTGCTGGAAAGGGGATTCAATGCCCTCCAGTGCTGTAAGCTCGGACTTGCTCCCATTTCCATGGATTTGGCCTTCCGAGTAAGAGAAATTTCACCTCTTTACTGCAAAGGCACATTTCCAGCCCCTGCAGGACACAGCTTAACCCACCCCCCTGCACAGGGCAGCACTTTCTAGAGCAGAGTATTCACCTCCGTCACTTTCAGAAAGCCTGAAAAGTCCGCAACCACGTTCCCATGGGTCAGCATGGCACCTTTGGGGTTCCCTGGAGGAAACAGAGAGAGATTTGGGAGATGAGCATCAGGGAGCTTCCAAAAGCTCAACAAAAACCATGACACAAATGGTTAAAACATTAAATTCTGCATTTTAAAACGTAAGTTTCTCAGTCATTTCCGTGCAGTGACCTGCACCAACAGCACTTACTGCAATACTCAAAATGTAATAAAATGATACTGTAAGCACAAATGCTTTTATTGGAGACTCTGAGCAACACTTTCCACCAGAAACAACCCAGCTGCAATTTGTGAGAGCACTTAGATGGAGCAGTTTGATGAGCATGGCCATCAGACCAGGCTGGCTGCTCACAGCCTCCCCAGTAGGATTTACTTCATACAGGTTTTGACTAAGAATTATCTTTAATACCAAGAAACCCTATTTAAAAAGCTGTCAAGCTCTTACTTAGCCAGCATGCTGGATATCCTGAACAATGAAGAAAACAGGTAATACATGGTAAAAATTAGGCTACAAGAAGACTCTATGAGACTGTGATTAAAGGAAATCGTTAATGCTGCCAGCAGCAGAGCAGCGGTGGAGGCAGCACTGAACTCATCAGGGAGCCGCGTTCCATTCCACTGATGGGCACTGCCCCTGCATGTTTCACCTCCACACTGTCAATATTTGCTTTTTCACCCTCTTTTCTCTCTTTTGCATTTCATATCTGTTCATACACCGAAATACTGGGTTTGTTAAGCAGTGAACACACAGGCTGGAAGCGCTGGCTGCGCAAACCAAAGCTGAGGGCTCCATCCAGAGCTCCCTGCCTGCAGCACTGGCCCAGAGCCCTCTGCACATCCTCCTGCCACAGCAACTGTCCCTTTCCATCACCCTCGGAGGGTTTATTGCTGAAAAGAAGGTGCAGGTCAGCTCGAATCAAGATTACGGAGCCAGCCTCCCTCTCCCCAGCGTGCTTTTAAGCAGATTGGTTTAATTCAATCACACCACTGCAGCGTAGCTCCTGCTATGCCATGCGGAAGCTGATCGGAGGAGCTTTGCCTGTAGGTACCTTGCATGGCCCCAGCACAGGGATACCCCAGGAGTCTGCAGTGCTGTTACAGCTGATGATGGATGCAACCGCCTCACAAAACTATAAACCAGCAAAGATTTCACGCTGGTTTCCTCAGATTAGGAAGGGGCAACGGTGTTTTGTGAGTTGGTTTCAGCACAGGAACATATTCTTAACCCACTTGGTTTGGGGTCAGTTTGTACCTACGTGGCACAGCCCAGCTTGGTGCTGAGCCCTGTGCCCTGACAGTTCCCTGCCAGCACCTCCACTCAGCTTCACCAATAGTTAAATAAAGGCCCAAGCAGAAGTAGTCATTATTGCAGGCATTTATTGCGCTAAATCAGGACATTTTGAACACAGTGTATTTTACTGAAAATCCATACTTGGTGTCCCAAATGCCTTTGAGTAACTCGGTCCCAAATACTTGCAGACGGACAGAGTGCACGGGCAATATTTTGCTGTCGTGCTCGTCCTCATCCAAAGCTCAGAGGTGAAGCTGGGGCTGACATCTTTGCCATGTTGATGCTACGTTAAGCTCCTGCCCCAACCTAATGTACCTCAGGCTTGTGGCACCAGCTCAGCCAGGCAGGTTTCATTTCCAGGCACTTATTTTCACAGCTGGGTGCACATGTGGATCCAGACCACAGGAAAACTCCATGAACCAATGTTGGTTGATCCAGAAATCACTTGTGTTATTTGTATTTAGCCAAACATGCATGCTCAGCCCTGACAATTCTATACATAGCTGTATTCCTGCAGCGTTGCACAAGTTCCTCCGCGTTGGCACCAGCAGGTCACACAGTGGGGGAGAGGGTGTGCTCAGTATTGTTTGGAAGTTCAAAACTGTGGCCTCCAGCTATAGCAATGGCAGATCTTGCTCCTGCACCTTGGCACAGCTCTGCAGCCGCCTTCTGGAAGATTACATAGAGTCCCAGACTGGTTTGTGTTGGAAGGGACCCTAAAGCTCATCCAGTTCCAACCCCCTGCCACAGGCAGGGACACCTTCCACTAGAGCAGGTTGCTCCAAGCCCCTGTGTCCAACCTGGCCTTGAACCCTGCCAGGGATGGGGCAGCCACAGCTTCTCAGATGCTTTGAACTCAGACTCACGTATCATCCCACCTCTAACACCACTGCTGTGATTTGGCACCGTTAACACCACAGCCTGTCCGGATGCTGAACCTGCTGCAGATAGGACACAGAGGAAGGATCCAGGATGTTCACACTGCTCCAGGCGTGTCATGGTGATCTGACCAGAGGTACTGAATTTGCATCAAAGACAGAGGTGTCCAGAACAAGCCATGCTCCCATGGAAGCTGCAGCTTTTTGAGCTGGGGGATTCCTGTAAATGTTGACCTTCTTAGTAGCTGTAAGAGCAACCAGCAAAACAGATGCCCCTTGCTACGAGCCCCTTCCCAGAACTACCATTTCGAGATTAAAAAGTTGGCAGCGATACTGCTTTTCCTTTAAAAAAAAAAATCAATGCCAGACCTGTAACACTGCTCTCAAGCTTGAATCCCCTCATCCAGACACTCGTTATGAGTATCCCGTTATGGAACAGGGTCAGTTAGTAGGCTGGGCATGGCAATTTCTGCTTGTCTTGGTGCCAGGCTGGTTTGGCAGCTCTCATAAGCAAGGGAAGAACCTTTTCCATGTTGCTAAATGCGTCTTTCAAGCAGCAGCTCCAGTACTGACTCGGTGGTGTGATCTGTCAGCATTTTGGGATGCAAGCGCTCCTCTCATCCAGCAGTCAGGGTTATGCACTGACAGGCTGTGAGAAAACACTGGGAAGCAATTCTTATCCAACGGGTTAGAGGTGGATCCTTGAGGAAATGTCGTTTTGCTTCTCTGATGGTTTGGGGGCATCTGTGTGCCTCTGGCCCATTTCCCAGTGCTGATGATTCCTTGGTGCCACAATGAAAGTTGCTCTTGTCATCTGAGCTCAGCAATCCCAGCGCAGGCTTGGGCATCTGATCCTATCAAAGAAAAGCGCACATTAAAGCCCACTTCTGGTGGGTTTTTTTATAAATAGCTAAGATTGTTTCCCATCTACAACTTCCAGGTTACAAACTCTACAGCTAAGGTTTGAGTCACACCATACAAGAGTATTTAGAGCCTTTCAGAATTGAAAAAGCCCTTGAGAACATATCCATTTGAAGAAAAGTCGAAATCTGGTCATTAAAAATAGCCTGGCGCGGGCTGTATAAAAAGCCAAGCCTTTTACATCAAAACGCGACATGGAAAATAGATCAGAGCGTTGTTGCAACCCCTGGAAAAGGCAGAAAGTGATGTGCAAAGTCCTCCAGCAGCAGAGGCTGGGCTGGTGGTTCACAAAGCATTGCTCTGAGAGAGCTTTGTCAGCAGATGATTTGCAGAACATGAAATCTCTGGTTTGGATGGGAGAAAGCAAAGAGCTCCCTGGTTGTCCTATTTCTGTAACGTCAGGCCTGTTCCTAAGAAAAACACAAAGTCAGGAGCCGGCCCAGGACTGCATTTGTGAATAAAAAAATCAAACCCTTCTCTAGTCAGAATGTCTTATTTAGAAATAAATATATTGTCAAAAATGTGACTTGAAAAGAAATCGTTGCTCTGCCCTTTAAAACCCACACAAACAAATGGTGCCCCACCGTGTCTGCAGGCACAGCTCCTTTGGATTCCTGCCATTCCTGTTTGTGCCCGGCCACTTTGCGCTACCAGAGCCAGTGCTCCCAGCACACAGGCTGTGATGTCCATATCCTGCACTGGGATCAATCTTTTCCTTTAGGGATTCGCTGTGCTGAGACGGAGCAGAGTTCAGGCTCCTTTCACACAGTGCACTGCCTTGGGGTACCCTGAGGTGCCCAGACCTCAAAACTAAGAACAAAGGTAAAAAACCCCAAAGCCTTTTAATACATTTTGAGTTTGTACTTGGAGTTGGTAAAGCAGTTGCCTACCTGATCTGCAGTACAGGTCTTCTCCAGGAGGTGGAAGATGAAGATGTCCCCTCTTGCCCAGCCTCATCTGCAGCCTTTGCTCTCTGCAGGCTGAGCAGCACAAGCAGCTCCCTTCCTGGAGGGCAGCTTGGTGTCAGGCAGCATCTTCTGCTTGCCTAAATCAGTGCAGGTGAAATTGGGGATGCTTTGGGCTAGGACCAAGCATGAGGCAACACCAAGAGCACAGGTGAACCTGGAAGAGCTGCTCCAGCAGTCCCTGGAACACGGTTCTTCTCTGCAGGTAAGCTCTCAAGAGCAGGAAATTCCTGCAAACTGTGTGAAAACCAGGGTCTGTAGAGATTGGAAAGCGCTGTGTCTGCTAAGAACAGGCAGGGAAATGATGCTGCTCCTCTCCAAGAAAAAGGGGCCAGTGGCTCATGAGTACCAGCAACATGGTGCCCCATGGCCAACACATGAGCAAGCTGGGGCAGGGGACACTGATGTGCTTAGGATACAGAGAATGAAACATGCACAGATTTCCAGACAACTGGAAAATGGTTTTGCCAAAGTGTATGTTATGGAATGCAAGTGAAAAATAAATATACCAGTATTTGTGATTTGGAGTCTACAGGCATGTATATACACGTATATCCTTAAACATTAAAAATGCATGGAAATATCATTGCCATATCAGCATAACATCAAGTTTGCACATATTAAAGTGGTATTAATAATTCATTTGATAATCTAGTCTAACATTTTGAGATTAAAATGTCTCTTCTTTTACCTGTGGTGCCACTAGTAAAACAGACAATTGAGAGGTCTTCTGGTCGAGGAGGCTGGAAATACACAAGGAGAATAAGGAAATCACATCAATCAAATGCAGACAGGTCAGTGGCAGGCTGTTGTCATTGTATAAACTTAAAGATCAAACCAATTCTATTTCAATACTGCCATAAAAAGCTCTCCTTCCCCTTGGCAAATATAAAAGACCATCATAATAGTCTTTGTACCAGGATTCTTCAGCTGATGCAGACTCTATTCCTCCCTTATGTTTTGCCCCAGCTGCACAAAGGGCATGCTTTAATGTAGAAGGATTTTGATGGAATCTTTGTCTTGCAGTTAGCATTTTCAAAGACAGCATCTATACCTGTAGGTGTGTTGCAAAACCTAAGATAATTTACTCATTTCCTGATAAATGCTGGAGACATGGCTTTGCTCAGCAGGAGACAACTTTCCTAAGCTCCCGTTTCCAGGAGTATCTCTGTGTTCTCAGCACCACACGTGTGCGCTATTTTGGGTCACAGATGACTAAGTGAGCAGCCTGGAAATCAGTTTTGCATGAGTATGAGGAGCCGGTGAAAAATATCAATGTATTTCCCACCAATATCCCAGAGCAATGCTCAGAGTAGTGCTTCTGAGCTATAGAAACCCCACAGGAAAGCCAAGGGTGCAAACACCCCAGTGCCACCTGGCTAAGGTAGTGGAATGAGTTTGGCTCAACAGTGGCATTTAATTACTGTCTCATTAAGATGTTTAGCAAGGATGAATGGTCTCAGTTAAGTGGGGAGGGTAGGAAGTAAATACTGCACATCCCAGAGCGGGTCGCAGATGCACCATCCCTGGAGGCATTCAAGGCCAGGCTGGATGTGGTTCTGAGCAAACTCATCTAGTTGAAGATGTCCCTGCTCATTGCAGGGGGTTGGACTAGATGAGCTTTGAAGGTCTCTTCCAACCCAAACCATTCTGTGATTCTATGATCCCAGTTGGTGGCACTGACAGTCTGGAGCAAACCCTTCCCTCTTGGGGCAATGAAATAAATATAAGAGTCAGCTGCAATTGCAAGTGGGAGAAGCAGCACAATCAACACTCACCACAGGCACATGGCGACTCATGCGGCCACAGTCCTGAAAGAAATTAAAGCAACAAAGGTGATTTCTACTTCAATTCCCATGGTGTAACCCACTTGCTAATAACCCGCAAACCACTAAGGGAGAGTGTGAGCTCCAGCAGAAGCGTTTGTGGCTAACACTTAAGTCATCTTCTCTATCAAAAGTTTCTTGCATTAACTGCAATGCCATCCTTGGTTTTCAAATAGAGCTTGGGTTGGTTGAGCTGGATTCAGACTGTTCCATCAGTGTGAGGCTGTAATTACATGGAGGACATTGTCTTGAAGAGCAACCCCCCTTCCCAGGCTTAAATAGCAGTTAGTACCTTCTGTGAGCAGGAAGGTTTGAAATGTTGGCTCTCCTATCAACAAGGAATAACACCAAGAGGCAACTGCACTGAGAATCAATATCATCAGCCACAGGCTGCTCTTTTGTGCTCTCCAGACGCTGAACCTGCCACACAGCTCACAGATCTCTGTTTATTTTACTGGCTTTTTACAGAAACCACAAAACAGAGTGAAAGGAGAGGGAAAGCAAACTTACCTCCACCTCCTGCATGCTCTGGATACGAACTCCACAACGCCTCCCTCTCTCCGCCAGCTCCTTCTCAAACGGGTCCATCAGGATGATGGAGCTCAGACCTGGTGTTTCTCTCCTCTCCACATGGTCCAGGAGTGTTCTGGCCTTTTCAGGTTTGTCACAAATGACTGTGGAGATGTCGGCTGGAAGAAAAGCACCCAAACAAGCTGTTTACTGTACATGTTTTCTGGTGCCAGACTGGCTGCTGGCTCATAGCATTGTATCAGTTCTGATATTCACTTCAGGAATCCCGGAATATAACAAACATTTCTCTTAGGAAATCACTGCAATTTCAGCTGATCTAAATCAGTGCCAGAGCTGTAGCTGACATCTACAGTTGTTCTGGGATTCAGTTCAAAATGCTAAAATTGCTCACCATGTGGGCTAAAAAATCTATGAGGCACAATACAAAGCAGCACAGGAGTGGGAGGCTGTGGAGTAATTCTCACAGCCAGAGCAGCCCCATCCACCACTGTGCATGACTGGGAAATGCAGCAGAGGCAGCCCTGACCCGTCACGGGGACACACAGCTCCCCAGGAACCTCTCTAAGTGACTTCAAGACAATGAGTAAACTCGCCTGGCTTGTGGAAGGCACAGGAAAACGAACCATTCTGAGCCACAAAGCTGATTTCTGAGATTACGTGAATTCTGCTCTTACCTGTGTTGACGATGTAACGAATGGCTCCAGGACCTAAGGTGTCATAGAGGGGAACCACCACCATGGAGTAGGTGTAGCAAGCCAGCTCAGAAATGATCCACTGCAGGAGGAAAATCAGAGCGTGAAGGTGAGAAGGGGGCCACTTCAAATTTAACCCACTTGAGAACAATCTTCAAGTATAAAGCAAGCTCACAAGCCAGGAACATCAGTAATACAGCATCAATTGAATTTAAAAATCTCACCTCTGGGCGGTTTTGAGCAAAGACCCCAATGAACTGCTTCGTGGATGGCGTGCAGCCCTGCTGAATAAGGCCTGAACCCAGAGCTTCTGCTCTTTCAGCCACCTGGAATGTGAAGAGAACAAAACACATAAAAAAAGATGAATATCAGCAGTATCAGACTAAGTGGAGACTGAGCTTCTACAGAGAGGCTCTCAAATTGTCATGTTTGCTTTCTAAAAGCCCATTGTTTTACATTACCATGAGCCATCAGTAGCTGACTAGCAGTTGACCTCTGGCTGGCAATGCCCCACAGCTTTGGAGTGTGTCAGTGTCACTGTCAGAGCAGGCTAATGGCATTGAGCTGGTCCCTGAGAGCCAGCACACCTATATAACACCGGGATGTGCCTGACTGGGGAAACAGAGCCCCCACACGGCACATAAACAACCTCCCAATCTAGTGCATGCAATAAAAAGCTGAAGAGGGGCTTTTGACAAGGGACAGGACAAGAAGAATGGCTTTAACCTGCCAGAGGGAAGATTGAGATGAGCTCTGAGGCAGAAGTTGTTCCCTGTGAGGGTGCTGAGGCGCTGGCACAGGGTGCCCAGAGAGGCTGTGGCTGCCCCATCCCTGGCAGTGTTCAAGGCCAGGTTGGACACAGGGGCTTGGAGCAACCTGCTCTAGTGGAAGGTGTCCCTGCCTGTGGCAGGGGTTGGAACTGGACGAGCTTTAGGGTCCCTTCCAACACAAACCATTCTATGATTCCATGATTTCCAGCTCACCTCCTTGTAGGACAGCCACTGGTAGGGCTGCTTGGGCTTCCTGAAACCCAGGCAGGGGCCGTTTTCTGGAAGACACAAGCAGAGATGATGGAGTTACAGGGGCAGTGACAGGCATTAAGGTGCTGCCCAGAACCATGCTGTAGGGATGCAGCAGAGCCCTAAAGAATGAATCCGTTGCTATCGGGATTGGCTCTTGCTCTTGGGGCAGAGCTCACAGGAAGCCCGAGGAGCTCACAACACGAGTGCAGCTAACAGAGACCGGCTGCTGGGATCTCCCAGTCACTTCAATCCTCCTCCCTGAGCTGCGGTGGGGACAAAGCAGTTTGCCCCCATCAGCCTCATTAAAAGACACTTCTCTGAAGGTAGTGTCAGCATTCGTGTCTGCCACGGGCTTTCATCCCAAACAGCAGCTCCCACTGCTTTCGCTGCCTTTTGATTTAAACACTTCAAAGTGAAAACTGCTATTTTTAGCCCAGCCTGCTCCGGAGGAGAGGAAAACGATACACAGCACTATGTGACAGGAGGAATATTGGAAGTGTTTAATTCATTTGCCAACTGTGCTTACCTGCACAAGATCCATTCCTCCAAACACCTCCTGAGTTATTTATCTACCCCTGTCCTGCGGGGTGGAATATTTGCAATTCCACTGAGGCTTTTGGTGGTACCAAAAATCATGTGACAGTGATATTGTAGTGTTCAACAAGCAGGACGTCATAAGCAGCAGACACAGAAATAGTTCTGACAGAGGAGGGAGGAGCCATCATGACTTTTTAGAGTGGGAAATGTCTCACAAGTGTGTAAGAGTTCTTTGATGATAACATCGATTGTGGGTTAAGGGTGATGGACTGATACACCATGCTCAGCTTTCCCAAGAGCTTCTGGCAGAGCCCCTTACCCTGCCCTGTTGTGGGATATCAGGTTATAAGTGTATGAGTAACTGAAGAAAAGGCAGCAACAGGGAGAAATAACTATCAGTGTCTGCAACGGAGGAAGACCTCTGTTGGGTTCCACAGTTTTACACCCGGATCAGCCCTGTGTAATGTATTCATAAACACTCCAGAACTGAATAATGTATGATGAGCTTTGCTGACACTGCAAAATTCAGGACATTAAGGTATCTGCCAGTAGCAGCAAAGAGATCCGTTGTACCAAGAGATTGCACAGTAAAATTCAATGGCATTAAGGGCAAAATAATGCACGTTGCAAATAAGAACCCTAATCCCACATGTAATAGTCTGCTATAGTTTCTGGGCCTCCCAAACCCTCTTAGACTCTACACTCTCTGGGCTTCTGCACTTTATTGTCCTCCCATGCTCTTTTAGCCTCCCTTTATCCTTAGCAATCACACCTCCTTCAGCTTCTGACTCTTTTGTTTCTACACTCTTTGCCCCCCCAATACCCTTGTGGACGCCAACACTTTTTCAGCTTTTCCTCTATTTGTGCCTCCTCCATTCTTTCATCCTCTACAATTGACTTCCACAATTCTGTGGCTTCCCACATTCTGGTGGCCTCCTATTCCTTTTTGGGTCTCCCATGCTCCTTTAGCCTTTTAAGTCCGAATGGGCATTTACACCATTGGTGTGTCCCACACTTTTATGGGCTCCTGCGCTCTCAGCCTCTACTATAGAGTACTCCTGTACTCTCAGCACTCTCTCTGCTTCCCTAAGCCTTTGAGTCTCCCCCACCATTTCGGCCTCTGCATCATCTGGTCTTCCACCTCTCCCCTCCTCTGCTCCCAGTCCTTCTCATCACTGTGCTCTCACCGGAGATGCTGAATCCCCTCCTGAAGACCTCATACATGGTCCTGGCGTCATCGTAGTAGTGCGTCAGCAGCTGCGGGCTGTCCCCGATCACCGACCGGCGTGCCCCATCCAGGCCCTGTGTGACATAATGTGACAGGATGCGAGACAGACACCAGTACCACCCGACAGGCAGGAGATGGGGAAACCCTGAACCAGAAAGCAGGATGCTCCCCCAATGCCATATTCTAGCCCCAACACCCAAAGGGATGAGAGAGGTGGGATGTCCACCTCGACACCCCAGTAACATGGAGAACCACCTGCCCAGAGTGGAGATCTTGACCCAGACAGGAGATGGGTGATATTTCCCAAGGAAATTTGAGGAGGAATTATAATCCTGCAAGTAACAGAGCGGGGATGTGCTGTGGGGAGCAACTACTCTGGGATCCACAGGTCCCCAGGGCTGACACCACAGGCGCCGTCTCAAAAACATTGAGTCCAACAGGAGGGAGAGACTAAAGCAGAGGCCAGGCTGCAGACCCCAGTGCGCAGGTTCAATAGGGGTGTTTTAGGGTGGGCAGGATGAGAGGGACCAAACCAGGACTGTGCTGTGAGCCAGAAGTCTCACTAAAGCCCTAAACACAGGGGAAAACTGTCTCGGAAAGTGTAAATACTTCCCATCCTTTTAAAACGTTGTTGGAATTACAGACAGTGATGTTTTAGAGGGGACATCACAAAAAGCTTTAAAAATTCCCATCACACTTTCAGATATTAATTTAAATGGAACCAATTTTCAGAAATATTTCTGCTCTTTAAACCAGAGCAGCTCCATTAAACTTTAAAATCCTTTGCAGGCATGAAAATTAATAACTCCTCAGGCTCTGGGCATGGATTCAGATCTCCTGTTTGTTATTATTATGAAGTTTGCAGCAGCAAACTCAGCAGTGGGCACAGAAGTGCCAGCGATTCGATCTCATCAGCAGTTGCCTTTCAGTGCTTTCTCCCATGCAGTGGCAGCTCCTGTAACTTTTGGTCATGGGTGATTAAGTAAAGCTAAGACAAAATGTTGCTGAAAGTCCAAGAGAATAGATTAATGGGCTGTGTTCTATTTTTCCAGTTTACAGAAAAAGCTGAATTAAGGAGCGAAGCGATCCCTGGCATAGCGCACTGCATGTCTCACGGTGGGTAGTGTTGTCTGGGTTCAAACTTAAACAGGGGAGATTTAGGTTGGATTTAAGGGAGAGGTTCTTCCCTATGAGAGTACTGAGGCCCTGGAATGGGTTGAACGGAGAAGCTGTGGCTGCCCCATCCCTGGCAGTGTTCAAGGCCAGGTTGGACACAGGGGCTTGGAGCAACCTGCTCTAGTGGAAGGTGTCCCTGCCCGTGGCAGGGGGTTGGAACTGGATGAGCTTTAAGGTCCCTTCCAACACAAGCCAAGCTGGGATTCCATGATGTCAGGATGCTGCTGGCCTCACCTCGACCTCCTCCGACTGCATCCGCAGGTCGCAGGGCGGCTTCACGGCGCGGGGCCGGCTGGCGAACCAGTAGGCAACGACGGCGGCGAAGGCGCCGATGCCCACGAGCGCCGAGGCCGGCAGGCTGCGGAAGAGCTGGCTCAGGTCATCGAACTCGGGCAGCCGCAGGCTCCGCAGCAGCTCCTGAGCCTGCATCTTCTCCACCAGCGACACGGCGAACTCTGCAAGAGCCACAGGGATGCGTCAGGTCACGGCAGCGCGGGGCAGGGTCCCGTGCTGTCCCTGTTCAGGCACTGCAGACACTGCTCTGCAGCAGCCTTAACCTAGAGAGAACAGCACCTATGGAAGAGATACAAGAAAGGAGGAACATCCCTACAAGGGTGAGCAGGAGCAAACAGCCCGCTCCTAGAAGACAACTGAGTACAAATGTACATTGGGTGATGCAGCAGACAGATGCTGTGACAAGCTCTGGGATCCAGCTATGACTGTACCCTCAGGGCTGCCAGGCGCTTGTTCTGCCTTCCCTGAGCAATACGGGGACTGCTGGTGACCACAGGGTCAGGCAGCATGGCACCAGCTCCAGCCACAAGCCCTCAGGAGCAGAGCAAAGCCAGCGTGCCTCTGTGTGCAGAACACTGGGCAGACACGTTCCAAAACACCACTTTCTGCCAGCTTTACATTCCCAACCTTGTGTTCCTTATGATTTACATCAGGGTAAGTTATAGGTGATTCAAGCCAAAGAAAGTTTCATTTCATCACTGAAGTGTTTCCTGGAAGAAACAACAAGCGACTGCAGAGCAGGGATAAGGCAGCGCTGGTATCAGGCTGGGAACATGCCACCGCAGGGTCCCCACCCTGCAGCCCCACCAGACACAGTGCCTCTGGGTGCTCCACGGGGCATATGGTGCCAGGGCATTCCCCAACAGGCAGTACCACAGTCCTGCTGTGAGAAGGGCTGGAGCCTCAGCCCCTCCGACACAGTAGGATTGCTGGGGAGCCCCGGTCCCCCCGCTGCTCTAGCACTGAAACTGAAAGCAAAGAGAAAACCTTTTCTCCTTGGCTGTAACAAGAGCTGCGCACGGAGGAGACAGAACAAGTTTTGGGACAGGATGGCAACACTCTGCTCTCATTCCCTCTATACCTGCCAGCAATACTTTGCTGTGAGCAAGGGACAGGACTCATGGAGCGGGAGCTGCTCACTGGGGAAGCAGAAGGCGAGCAGTTGATGGGCCATCCTTCTAAACACCGTACTTTTCTCTCTTCACCCCAGAGAGAGGAGCAGGGCAGCAATCTCACTGCTCCTGGGGTGCGAGGGTACATCGTCCTCAGGGGACTCCTTTTTGGGTGCTGAGCACACAGGCAGCATTCTAAATACCAGTAACGGCCCAGTATCAACTCCCCACCAGGGAGTCTCCAGTAACGGCCAGCCCTGCAAGGGCCAAGCCAAACAGATGCTGCAGAGGAGAGGATCCAAGCAGTTAAGGTTTCCTGTTAAGCCCCACAGCTCTATTTATGACTTTATCAGCAGTCAAGACCTTAAAGAAGCAGCTTTTCTGGCGCAGGAGCCCAGCAGCCCCTTTCCTCTTGCCCTCTGGCCTCGCTCCAGCCTGCGGAGTGACGGAGTTATTAACAGGGGGCTTCACTCCCATGGAGGGCCAGAGCTTCCAGCACAATGGCACCACTGACGTTAACACAAACCAGCTTTTTTCTTCCTGGGAACAGTGTCTGGGTTATGCTGAAGGTCAGGAGCACCCTCCCGCAGCCTTTCCCCATGTTTGTGCCAAGGCAGCTCTGGAGGCCAGCACAGACCAGCCCACAGACAGGGGTACCTCTTGCACAAGGCTCTGGAGGAGGTTTTTAAGTTTGCCCAAACAAAAAACCACCGCAAACAATTAACCTCAACCACTGCAAGCTACAATTTGGGGTGGGGGGCAGCAGGGCATGTAGGGACAGGACAAGAGGAATGGCTTTAACCTGCCAGAGGGGAGATTGAGATGAGCTCTGAGGCAGAAGCTCTTCCCTGTGAGGGTGCTGAGGCGCTGGCACAGGGTGCCCAGAGAAGCTGTGGCTGCCCCATCCCTGGCAGTGTTCAAGGCCAGGTTGGACACAGGGGCTTGGAGCAACCTGCTCTAGTGGAAGGTGTCCCTGCCCGTGGCAGGGGTTGGAACTGGAGGAGCTTTAAGGACCCTTCCAACACAAACCAGTCTAAGATTCACTGAGCTTAGATTAGTAAGTGAAAGTGGAAAACACAAGCAGAGTGAACTTACCCCGTCAAAGGAAGTTTCCAGCACCTTTGAATCCTCTTATTCGACCCAGACCTGTACCTTCAGCCACTGACCCCGTTTCTGATCACACTCCTTTTTGCACTACAAAGCTCACCCATCATGCCTTCTGCAACAGTTAATCTTGATGTCTGCATCTCAAAGTGATTCATGATGAGCCCAGACTTGCTCTGCTCAGGGCAGCCAACCTGCCTTGGGAAGCTGGCCAGGAGATGGGAAAGGTGTGTTTGGGAGGAGCAGTGCAGTCAAGACAAGGGAGAAACACCACAGCACCCTCCTTTGTCTCTCACTGATGGAAACAGGGCTCAGGGCTGTCCAGATCCCAGCCTGCTCCAACGAGGGGCGACTGAAGGAAGCTATTTGGAGAAAGGGAGAAGTGCTGGTTCCTTGCTGGGATGGAACAGCCATGGGTGGGAGTCTGGGGCTGCCCCAGTTGGCTGGCAGCTTCTCACACCAGGGTTGGGGTGAAGAGAGCTTCTGCAGCCAGCCCTTGCGTAGCCAGCAGTGACACCAGGCTCTGAACCGTGAACCAGCCTTTGTTAACAGGCAATCCCACAGGGACAGTGCTTATTTATTTATTTTCCTCGTCACAAATGGCACTATTGTGCAGTTTGGTTTTGATCTTTTCCTGCTGGAAGTGATTCTGTAACTCCAGTGCAGTCGATGGAGTTTCAGTGACATAAACCAGTGTGGGAACAGCCTCTCACTGCTGGGGTATGCATAATGCAATTAAAACTTCACCCGTCCTGTGCAGCCATGCGATCACATCCTTCCTACCATTACGTCGGCTCCCAGGAAGGAGAACTCCTTTGGAGCTGCCTTTATCTCCCTGCCCACCACACATTCCGAGTGGGACAGGGACCAGGCAGGTCATTCATTTCACTTGGAAACTGGGCAAAGACTCTAATCACTATCCCAACATTCAAGCACCAGAGAAAGGCTATTTACATTTGACTTGAGAGCACTAAACCAAAACCAAATAAGCAGCTTTTCAGTGCGTCTGGGAGAATTAACTGTTTGCAGTGGGGAACTACAGAACGCAGCCAGGGGACACACGATGGCTCAGAGCCTGCAGACCCACAGCTCCTCTCCATGAGAGGAATATCCCCATCAGCCCACCCGTGTCCTTGGCTACGGCACCGGCTGCACGCTCGTGTCATTGAGGAAACAGAGTTTACAGGATCTAAAACATCTCAATCCAGAGAGGCAAATTTAGAGGGATTTGCCTCAAGCGAAACAGTATGAGCCTTTTGAACTGTTAAAGCTGTTTTCTCACATTCAGCTCCGAGACCCCATGCTCTTGAGATTTGTAGTTTCCTTCCACAAAGGGGCTTGGCGACAGAAGATTTGCGCAAAGAAGCACACAGCAAAGTTTGGAGCATTGTCCCTTACCTTCCACCACAGAACAAAAAGCAGCGTCTGTACACAAGGTTCAGGTGGCTTTGAGGTAGGAGTTCAAATCATCTTGTGGCAGCGTCACTACATGAGAGTCTCCATTTACAGCGGGTAACGGAGCATCAAACACATAAAACTGGCAGGTATTAGTTGTGCGGCATCACTGGAAACCATCTGCTAACTTAAATGAAAGCTGTTGCAATGATGAATGTGTTTTTGATGTGTGCATAGAGGTTGGCAGAGGGCATCTGGGGATTTGGTGGATTGCTTGCAGAGCACTATTGTGTTATTACCCTCTTCCTCTTTCCAAGCTTCCTGCAAGCACACAATGGGGCAGCAAACCCAGGAGGAGCTGCTGTCATTAAATGCAGCTCAGGTACCACTGACTTTTCCCCAACTTGGCCAGGGTGGCAGCTCCTGGGAGACCACGGGCTATGAATTCCTAATCACTGCTGTAATTAAAACTGGAGACGGCGCCAAGCCAGCCTCCGTTAACCTCCACGAGTTTGGCTTGTATGGGCACAGAAGATGAGGCGTTGGATGAACCTTCAGTTCCCCTCCTGAGGCCTGTCTGGGTTGAGGTTGGGCTCAGCCAAGGAGCGGGACACTGGCTGTTCCCAGCAGACCGGGCTCACATAGACAGAGACATTCTTCCCTGTGAGGGTGCTGAGGCGCTGGCACAGGGTGCCCAGAGAAGCTGTGGCTGCCCCATCCCTGGCAGTGTTCAAGGCCAGGTTGGACACAGGGGCTTGGAGCAACCTGCTCTAGTGGAAGGTGTCCCTGCCCGTGGCAGGGGTTGGAACTGGGTGAGCTTTAAGCTCCTTTCCAACACAAACCAAGCTGGGATTCTATGTTTGTGTGCATAGACGCACAAGTATATACTTGGTATATTCTCAGCCCCACTGACCCACCAGCCTCCTCCTCGGCACCCCAGTGCCAAAGGCAGGGCGCAGACAAAGGGTGGGAACCTCCAAGCAACCCAGAGGAGCTGCACTGGCCTCTGCTCCCTCCTGCTCTGCTGCTGAGAAATGCTTTTGCAAGGAAATGCATTTGCAATACACCAGATCTTTGCAAGCATCCAGTAAAAAGGGAAAAAATGCTTACAAGGAGCTCGATGTCCTGAAAGTCCAAATTTACCAAAAAAGCACAGTAATTGCACATAAATAGAGGTATTTAAAGCATCTAAAATACCTTCAGCAAACCAGCCCCTTGCCAAGAGGAATTATCCAATAAATAATTCAGTGGCTGTGCTCAGATCTTACTTTACACGCTTGTAATGTTTCAAAGAGCAAAACCCGCCACCCAGCTGGCTGGAAATGCCCTGTGCTCAGAGCCACCTCACCAGCTCGTCCTCATCCCCCTGCATTGCGTCCACCTATTCAGGTGCTGATGCCAAACCCCCCAAAAGCTTCATCCTCCAGTCCCACACCTCCTCCCTGCACTCAGGATCACGGATCTGAGCCAACCTATAAATACCTTTTGCACCCCTGAGCAGCGGTACCCTGCAGCCACCGTGACTGATGTGTACAGGAAAGCTGAGACCGGGATCCTGGTCCAAATCTGTCACTCAACTGGAAAAGGAAGCATTAGAAGCCCTTACAAGTATATTTAAGTTTCGTACCAGGCTGAAACACTCTTTGATGTCTCTGAAGTCTCTCCGTTCTGTGAGTAACGGCGATGAGAAAGCTCCTCGAACAGCTGAAATGTCCTTAAAACGTTACCCAGAGCCAGCATGTGATGAACCAGTCACAAGGTTTCATTCATCAGGATAAAAACACCAGCCAGTTGGCCTCAGTGGTTGCAGAGGATGAAGCTCAGATGGCAAAACGCACCTTGGATATTTTACCCTGGATCCCTCATTACACTTGTCTCATCCCTCGCATCCCATTGTGGCTGCTGTGTGCTCACCCCAAGTGGGCTCCTGTAATTCCTCCAAGCTAAAGCATAACGCAGCCAGAATTAACAGCAAAGCCCCAAAGCTGTCTGGTTTTCTGCCTCTTTGGTCTTTTGCCCGCAGCTCTGTCAGAACAGCTCACACAACTGTGCCAAAACCAGCTCAGGGCTGGGAAATCACAGCCTGAGCCTTCCCTGTCCGCTTCCTAGGTCAGGCAGTACAGCCCATGGGAACAACACATGGAGGTGACTAGAGCAGGGAAAGAACTAGCCCTTCAGCCTTATGGCAGAGCTTACAGGTGCCAGCGACTCCTGTGCGGGTTGCTGGGGCTCCTATTGAAGCACTGTGCCATCATGAAGTGAGGCTGTTTCCTGTCCCTGCTCTTGCCAGGGCTGGGGTTGAGCTCTGGAAGCTGCTTGCAGAGCATCTGCAAAGCTCCCTCTTTCCCAGAGGTACCCCGGGATCATTTGTAAACCTCAGTTACTGTGAAGATGGGGTTTGTTGGTTTGGGGTTTTTTCTTTTAAAGTTTGTGGTTGGTTTGGGGGTTTTGGGGGTTTGTGTGGGTTTTTGAGTGACACTGATGGGTGATTGTCCCATTTTCTGTACAGTTCTTGAACGTCGTGTGACAAGGCAGCGAGCAAACAGTTTAAATAATTGTATAAAAATAGTTATCTGGGGCAGAGCACAAAGAGAAGCACTGAATGGAGAGGGAAGAGGCAGCTGCACCCCGACAGCCCGTTCTGCAGAGCACAAAGACGAACTGCTCTGCACAAACCCTGATGGTTTGTTGCCAGGCAAAGTTTTGATGTTTACCTTCAAATATCGATTGGATTTAGCTAAAACCTCAGCACTATCTGTAGAGGCTGTGCTCCAGCGAGGAGCCCAGGAACCTGGAGGTTCTGTGGCAGCACTGGGCAATACAGGGACCAGCCAGAGGAAGGGGGAAGGAAAAGAGGGTCCAACTGCAGCACCCAGCAGGCTCGGAGTGTTCAGTTCCAGACCTTGCTAATCCCCATTTCATCGTTCTAGATTCTTTTCCCCCGCCTCTTTGCTGCATGAAAAGCACACCTTTCATTGCTGCACGATCATCTTCAGTTTCCAGACAGAACAGACAGAACCAGGACTGGGCGGAGGAAAGGAGATTTGGATGAAGTTTTCCATCCAGAACAAGGCAGGTATTGAGAATGTGCTGCCCTGGCTCTTCCATTACACCAGGTTGCTCCAAGCCCCTGTGTCCAACCTGACCTTGAACACTGCCGGGGATGGGGCAGCCACAGCTTCTCTGGGCACCCTATGCCAGCGCCTCAGCACCCTCACAGGGAAGGATTTTGTCCCAGTGCTATAACAGACCCAGCCTCATGGATGCAGCAGGGGCAGCTGCAGACCTTGGTGGCTGCATGGCACGGGGTGGCTTCATTTAAGGCTGGACCTGCAGCACATGGTCACAGGGACTAGGCAGCCCACACAGGCTGTGGCGCTCCACCACATCCCGAGCTATGGATGGATGGCACTGCAAGTCCTGCCAGCACAAGGAGCCCTCCTGCCTCCAGCCACTGGTGCCATTCCCATTCCCACCCAGCCATTCCCAGGCACCAGCACAAATATTTATGCGGCAGCCCATGGAATGGCGCAGGGGGACTGATCCAGCTGCAAACCATTTTGGGTTTGTCACTGCTGTTTCTTTTGGCAGCAGGACCAGAAGGAAGCAGGTTCTGAATAACACTCGGAGCATCCTGCATGGCTACTGCTTTGTATTCAGGAAAGTGTGGCAGCCCTGGGAATGCATCATCCACAGTGATGTAGAAACCTAAACAAGCTTATAACAGACCTTCCATATGCTTTAGAGATGACCAACAGCACACTCCGAGCTAGTGCTGCAGAGGATAGGAAAGAGGGGGAACATTTTGTACGCTACTTCCCAGCCATGCATTAGCTTGTGCTGGCTCACAGGGGGCTCAAATTGGACTGAAACTCTTACTTGGTCAGATCTCAATTTCATGTTGCCTCCTGTAGTACCAACAGTTATGCAGGAAATGTTTCCAGCAGGTCTGAGCAGGCCAAACTGCAGCTGGCATTGCCTGCAGCCGTGAGGATGATGGAAATCCAGCCCATTGCTGTCTGCAGGATGCTGCCCGCAGGATGCTGCCCATGCAGTATCCCACAGCAGATGACGTAGACTGAGTCTGGGACCTTCTAGCTTGTACCATATAACAGCTAAGCACTGTTTTTATTATAAGGAGCAATTCTCTTTAAGGCAATATTAAGCTCAAAGAGCTCCAAAACAGTGACCTGCCACTGCAGCAGAAGCAGAACCACACAATGAGCAGACTAAAAGCCCCTCTGCCAGCTGTGAGCCCATCAAGTGTTATGATGGTCACACTGGAATCTGAAACTGGAAAATGACACTGAAAATGGGAACTTAAAAGTAGTAACAGCAGTGTCATGATCTAACTATAATAGGTACAGTTGCATCCCTCACATAAGCCAGCTATAATTAGACCAGGTTAATTACCAATCAAGTGCCCTGTGAGTTGTAGTGCTGCTCTGAAGGACCTGTCCATGCAGATGGGAAGGAGTGAAGGGACCCCAAAGGTGTAAGTGCACATGGAGGGAGCAGGGGTTTATCCAGACCTGTGCACATACAATGTGACCACTAACACCATGCCCAGGCTTTGTCCCAAAACAAACTACTAGCTGATGAAGGCAGCTTTGATTGAGGTTTATTCGGCAACCTGGCAATGCAATAACGGGCAAGGAGAGAAGGGGGCAGGTGATCTGCTGAAAGACCTAAGGAGAGCAGCTCCCTCTTTGTGCTGCAGGTGGGCTGCAGGCAGGGGACAGGCAGCAGAAGCCCAGCACGGAGCCTTGCCCACAGCCAGGGCCCCGCGCCAGCAGCCTGTGGTGTCACCGAAACACGGTGCCCACAACCAGCCAGAGCTGCTCAAAATAAGCTCTGCATACTTTCTGTGCACGAAGTGTCACGGTGCTGTTAAAGGAACACGGCTTTGTGTTTCTTTTGTGCATGTGAAGCCAGTAAAACCAGGCTGACTGCTGCAGAAACAGTCACATCAGGGACGGCTCTCACCACACTGATAACAGCAAATAACCACGTTTGGTGGGTGCAGAAGACTTCCCAAGGAGGCCCCGCAGATGCTCACAGCCACCTCAGTGGGTGTACACAGTGCTCAGGCCAGACAGCTCTAAGAACAAGCTGGGAACCTTCAGGAGCATCTCCGAACCCCCTGAAAGCATCCTTTTCACATCTCCAACCCAAGCTGCACCAGCATGCCAAAGGATGGAATGCACCAGGGACTGGCACACGCTAATGCAACACAGGAAGCAAGAAGCCACACTCAACATCAACAGTGGGTATTTGGTGCCTATAGAGAAGGTTTCCACACTCTGTGCCTAACACCAGGGTACAACCCTATAGGTTCTAGCACACGACGCACCAGCAAGCTTTTCCCACGTGACTTGAGCTTGCACATGTTTATATGTGAATGCACAGCATTTGGTTAGGAACCACATCACACAATACATTTAATGCTTGTAACCTGCCACTGTGGCAGAGCTTGTGGCAGGGTCACGCATCAACCGCCAGCACTGGAGATCCTACAGCAGCTACACCCATTGCTGAGATCCCAGCTTTAAGTTTGAGTGGTTGAAACCCAGCATACAGAAAGCCTAGAAACCAGCAGGGTGTCACAGAATCATGCTTCTCTGGGCACCCTGTGCCAGCACCTCAGCACCCTCACAGGGAAGAGCTTCTGCCTAAGAGCTCATCTCAATCTCCTCTCTGGCAGGTTAAAGCCATTCCCCTTGTCCTATCCCTACAGGCCCTTGTCCAAAGCCCCTCTCCAGGTTTCCTGGAGCCCCTTTAGGCACTGGAGCTGCTCTAAAGTCTCCCCTTCAGGAGCCTTCTCTTCTCCAGGCTGCCCCAGCCCAGCTCTCTCAGCCTGGCTCCAGAGCAGAGCTGCTCCAGCCCTCGCAGCAGCTCCGTGGCCTCCTCTGCGCTCTCTCCAACAGGTCCACATCCTTCCTATGTTGTGGGCCCCAGAGCTGGACACAGGACTGCAGCTCAACCACAGCTAAAGAGTTTTCAGGTCTCTGCAGAGCTCCTGCCACCGGAAACAAGCCCGTACACGTGGGGCTGGGAGTTTGGGACAACAAAGCCCAAACCAGCAGAGCCCTCACAGGCCAGCCCCCAGGGAGCAGCTTCCACCGCTGCATCCAACTGCCCCTGTTCCCGCTGTGCGGGCAGAGCTGCTGGTACCCGGGGTCCCCAGGCCCCGGGATGTACCCCTGCGGATAGGGATGGACCTGGAGGTCCGCAGCCCATGCGGGACCGGTGCTGCTGCCTCCGGCGCTGGGATCACCATCCAGAGCCGCGCTGGGGCTCTCCCCCCTCTAACATCGGAAACAACAGGAAACCGCAAAAGCCACAAACTCTCTGGTGCTGCGGCTTCCCCCCCCGCATCGCGGCCCCGGGAAACGCGGCCGAGCCTCCACTCCTGCAGCTCTGCATGGAGGGGTCCCCCCATCCATCATTTTGGGGATGTGTTTAGGGGATTACCCGGCCCCCCGGAGCCAAATAACGGCTGAACCGGGGCTGAGCGAACCCCCAGGCCCCGCACCGACACTTTAAGTCTTAAATATTCAACCCAAGCGCGCACTTACCGGCTCGGGGAAGCCGGTTCCCTGCTCTGCCCCTGCCCGCCGTCAGCTCATGGCTGGCGTTGTGTCCTTGGTGAAGAACTGCTGACTCCAGGCCGGCCCACCCCCTTCCCATCTGCAAACTGCTGAAAGAAGTTAAGCTCGGCTAAGATCAGCTTAGGCGGCATTAGCAGCAGTGCCCCGGTAACCCTTGGGGCACCGGACGCTCCGCATCATCCCGGCCGTGGGAGCCTTGTTCTGCGATGGGCAAAGCTCATCCCTTCTGATGCTGAATATTGCATGGGTTTGGCACATCCTGGGAGCTTTACAGCTCGAGGGAAGGGTTCTGGATGTAGAACTGCATATAGCCTTCCTGCGAGGGCTCAATGGAGAATTAAAGCATCATTTTATGGGTGGGTTTTGGGGAAAAAATCATCATAACATGAAGTTTCTGACACTTAGAAAGCCTGCATTGCCAGTCCTAGATTAGAAACTTCACAGCTTGAGTAGAATAAATGTAAATCATCTGAATCAGTAAAAGGGTAAGAGGATAACTACTGCCAACATCATCCATATATATATCTATATATATCTATATGTATCTCCTGATCTTTAAGGTCCTTTCCAACCCTAACTATTCTATGACTGCATTGCTACATATATTAAAAGCAAAGACAAAAAAGCAATGAGAAAACCTGGCATTTGAGCCAAACCCTTTTCTTTTTGTTGTTAATTTACATTGATAATAACAAAACAAAAACTTTGTGGTTCATTCCTGCTAGTAAAATTACTAATACTAAAGATTTGAGAGCTCTGGCTGAGACATTTCTCCTAACTGAAAGAACATTCCTTTCAGCTGAGAGCCAACAGGCTGCTTGCTTCCAGCTCCCCACCTCTGAGCAGAGATAACACGGGGTGTGTGGCACCAGGAGCCTTCTCACCATATCACCCCAGTAGCTACTGTTGAGTCCTTCTCAGAATTGGGGCACCTGCTTCGGACACAGGGAAGTTACTGTTTTCCTCACCTCTTTCTTTATCTGAAACCATATATAGGCTGGATCTCCACAATCACTTGGCTGAGCACAGGGGGAGATGCTGTCTCAACACTCTCACTATTACCATAGTTAATAAGGTTTCTATCTGACCCGTCCTAAATTGTACTTGCTACACCAAGCACAATGCAGAATTCTCCAAGAACACTTCATGAATGAAGAGAATTTAATGAGATCTCAGGCAAACGCCACTCCTTTGGCTCACATGTGGGTATGCTGCAATCAGGCTTTCATTCATCATATCACCAGGGTAGAGCAGGGGAGAACTGGCCTAAATGGTCTGCAGGTGTAAATCAGCATCATAGTGCTGATTTAATGGGACCTCAGCAATATTCACCAGCTCAGATTCCTGCCTCTTTGTCCCTCAGAAGCCACAGCTTGATAGAAACTTTGTCCTCAGGTAATGAATCCAGCAGCCCCAGCACTTCAGTGCCTGCAGCCACAGATACAACACAACTGTGTTCATCACTGAGCTCCAAAGGCATGTGGGAATACTGATTTTAAATAAATATGGGATTTAAACCAAGTTGCTGTGCTGTGTTTATTCACAAGAGCTCTTCTTTCAGGCTCCTGTTGGTAAGGGGTGCGCTGGTGCTTGAGTATTCACCGCCCTTGAATACTCAAAGTGAAATCCTTCAGTGACACTTCCTTTTCCCCTGACAGCAATAACCAGTGGTTACATTGTCTGAATGTTTTTAAACAGTTGTTTCCGGATCAGTGTTTATTTTGTTAACTAAAGTGGCAATTCGGGTATTTGTATTTTGGTTTCTAGTCACTTCCGCTTTCTGCTTTCACACCCTGCAGCTCCCTGTGCCTGGCACTGTTGTAACTGGCTTCTGCTCTCTTATTTCCACAGGGGTTTTTTCAAGTCCCCCGTGAAGACATCCCTGTCCGTGCTAAATTCTGCAAACTCTCCCCAAATCTCTGCTGCACATGAGCGAGTTTTCAGTTCAGAGGTACAGATGCCTTTCTGCTGCCTCCTTCCTCTCCAGCCCCATTCCCTCTTGCAAAAGCAGCATTTAACCCCTCTCGCAAAAGCGGCCTTTAACCCCCCCCTTTCTGGCTATTGTAAGACTCTAAGACACGTTAAGACACTGGAGCAAGGTTTCAAAGGGTTAAAGGGGGGAAGGCCCTCAGACAGCCCATTCTTCAGTCTCAATAACCCAGAGCTTTTGGCTTTTCAAACATGTTTAAGCAAATAAAGTGAATAGAGGATATGCAAATGCCTTTTCCGAAAGGAAACACAGCGCTGAATTGTTGTTGGCAGGTCAGAGCATCACACCACCCTCAGCAGCCTCTCAGCTGCTGGGATTTGCCCGGCCGGGGGGAGGCTGCACAAAAACCCCTTTTCAGGCACAATAAAACCAGGGCTCGGGGAGAGGGGGCAGGTCTCTGGGGCTGCTCCCCGTGGGGTGCAGGGACCCCCACGGCAACACGCACAGCGGGTTCCATCCCTTCTCAAAGGTCCACAGGGCAACAGGGTTGGGGTGACCTCTCCTGAGCAGGCTGTGCCCAGCCAGGGGTTCAGAGGAGGTACATGCAGAGGAAAAAAAGCCTTAAATTAGGTCATTTGGAGTTCTGGAGAGCGGTTTTACCTAAAACTGAGCTGGATTTGGGATACTGAGTAAAATAAGTTTAGCATTTAAAGAGAGATTCTAATATCATCATAGAATCCCAGACTAGTTTGGGTTGAAGGGACCTTAAAGCTCCCTCCAGTTCCAACCCCCTGCCACGAGCAGGGACACCTTCCACTAGAGCAGGTTGCTCCAAGCCCCTGTGTCCAACCTGGCCTTGAACACTGCCAGGGATGGGGCAGCCACAGCTTCTCTGGGAAAAGTCTGTGCCAGCGCCTCAGCACCCTCACAGGGAAGAGCTTCTGCTTAAGAGCTCATCTCAATCTCCCCTCTGGCAGGTTAAAGCCATTCCCCTTATCCTGTCCCTACAGGCCCTTGTCCAAAGCCCCTCTCCAGGTTTCTTGTAGCCCCTTTAGGCACTGGAAGACTGTTATAATGCCTCTCATCCTTCCTACCATCACCAAAACCCACAGCAGTGGGAGTGGTGAACGCTGACTTGGAGTTTGGCCTCTAGAAGATGGGTTTATACAGGTGACCACCTCTGCCACAGACAACAGCCCTTCATTGGGCTTGTTATCTCTCTGAATCACCCGACATCTGACCACTGGTACAGCATTCCCATTGGACAGGAGTCGCTGCTCCCTGGACCAAGTGACACACTTGACCTCGGTGATCAGACACCAACTCCTCCAACACTGATTTTGCAGCAGCTGTGAAATGGAAACTATTCACTGCAATTTACATGTGGTGTTCCTGAGATTGTATCTACACCACAGCAGCCACATCGTTGAGCGAATGGAAATGCGAGCTGCAGTCTTGCCACACCATGGCACACGGGTCTAAATATAAAGACTTTTCCTCTCTTGTTTGGGGGTTTCCTGATGAGATGGTGATTTCCACTGAATGACACTTTTCATTTTGGAAAAGTGACTCTTTCTTCCTGTGGCGCAAAAGAAAAGGACTTGGACAAGGTGGTTGGATTCATCTTCCCACATTTTGGAGAGTGGTGTACCACAGTAAGCACCATTTCTACCACGGAAGACAGTAAAGCACCCTGTGTGGCTAACGGGGGAGCTTCAGGGACAGCGAGTGCAGCCTTTGGGGTTTGTGGGGGAATCACTGCAGGGTCTTACCAAAACCTGCCTGAATTGAACCCACGCTGAGCAAGGGCTGTATTTTAAGCCATACTTTTCCAAAGCACCTACTACACATTGTAGCTACATTATGCCCAAGCAGCTGAAGTGAGTAAGGAGTGCGCAAAGCACGGTTGCAGCAGGGAGCTTGGGGACCAGTGCTGGGGCCCTGAACTACCCCTGTGGCTTTAAAACTCTTTCCTCACTAGAATTCCCTGCTCGTCTCAGCCTCACCCTTTCTCACCACCAGCCACCAAGTTTTCCTTAGCGAAGTCTCCAGTAGAATGGTAAAATACTTATGATTTTATCTGTTTGAGCAACCTGGTCCAGTGGAACGTGCCCTTGCCTATGGCAGGGGATTGGAACTGGAAGAGCTTTAAGGTCCGTCCCAACCCAAACCAGTCTGTGATTCCATATATAGAGCACAAGGAAGAAGCAGAATCAGGCAAAGCCTCCGGCCTGCTCTCTCCTCAGCCTCAGATCACCTTGAAGGCTCCATGACAATGTTTATGGTCCAAGGAGGACTCAATAAAGTAAATAGGCTGTCATCGATAAGCACTGGTAGCACACTGTAGCAATCAACCTGAGCCCAGCAAAACATTCACCTGTATCACGCTGTACAACAAGTTCCTTGGAGTCTCAAAAAAAGGGTTTGCAAAGACTCTGAATCAGCACATCTGGGAAGAAAAGCTCCTGGAGAGCCCGGCAGGGCTCACAGCAAGGTACAGGGAGGTGTAGGAAGGAGCATGAGGGCTCCCACTAGGGTTTCATGGATTTTAGAGAGAGATTGCAAGCAGATTTATCCATATTTGAAAGCCATGTGCTCTCTGATATACCTTAATCCACTGTGTTTGACTAGTTTCTAGGGTAAGAGGGAATCCGAGTTCACGAGCTCTCCTGTTCAGAGGGAGAGGAGGAGAGGACAAAGCAGTTTGGGTACTGGTACCTTCCCAGAGGGGATAAGGCTGTAAAGCTGCTGGAACTGAGTAATTCAGGTGCCCTCCTGGTACCCACAGCCCTGCAGGGATGGCAGCAGGGACAGATGGACTCCAGTGCCAAGGACCTGCAGGGCTTTGGCTTGGCATGGTAGCACAGGAGACAGAAATAGCAGTGATGGAGGAAACTCATTACTTGTATTGATCCATCACCAAAGAACACATGCAGAGCACTTAAAAATAAAGGAATGTATTAATAGATGTTCTTCTCTCCTGTTCATCTCTGGTCAGGAGGAGGGTGATTAAGTCGACTGTTTTGTTTGGGTCTGTATGAAGGAATCATCAAACAAAGCCAAGAGAAGAGCTGCCCGGGATGCCTGTGCATCCATCAAGAGGTAAACCCCTGTGTCACCTTCCCCCCCTCATTCTTTCGGCCTCACCCAGGCATGCCTCCAGTTAGCTCATAGTTATTCAGGTGCTGGCTGCCACCATGCAGTGATGAAGGAGGAAGATGATGGTATTGCTCTCAAAGAGCTCTCAGAAATGTATTAACAAGGGAAGGTTTAAACCCTGTGGTGCTCTGCAGCGTTTGGTGACGTCAAAACAAGGGCAATTATACCCTTCCTGATGTAATGCTGTATTTCTTTGTTCCTGGCTTGCTCCCAAGTCAGCTTTCCTATTCCTGTGGGTATTCAGTTAATTCAGTTTACCATCTGTCTTCAAAGCTTTCCTCGTCTTTTCATTACTTGCATATATTTGTAATATCCATAGTAGCGTGGAGACAAGAATCAAATCAATGTCTAGATTAGACCAGAGCAGCAGAGGAAAACTGCTATGTGCTCTTTCCCTGCAAGCAAGCTGGGAAACCCAAATACATTTACTCTTTCTTTTTGATGGTATCTAGCAACTGTTCAAATGAAACAGTAATGGAGGGATGGAGAATAAAAGCAACTAAATATGCCTCAAATAACCCAGCTTTGCCTCTTGTGCAGCAGTCAGCACTCCACGGGCTGAGCAGCCCTGGGCGCCTGCGATGCTTCACACTCAAAGCACAGCAGGAAATGTTTCTTCTCCACAGCCCTGAATTTCAGGGCATCCTCAAGGACTCTCATGTCACAGCGCAAGAGCCAGGTCAAGCAGTGGGGCTGCAGAAGTCCAGATGAGCCTCCTGCACTGAGAAGTGTTTGGAGATGTGCTGGTGGGGAGAAGGGACATCATGGTGGCAGAACTCTCTTCCTGTGCCTTCACACACAAGTGCCTCCAACCACTGCCAGGAGAACAAACCCACTTCTTCCTCGCTGTCAGGCAGGACTGACATGCAAAATGAGGGTGGAAGAGAAGTCCTGAGGAGTCTCTGGGGTTTCCTACTTTTACTCAAGAGGAGAGGAGCAAGGGGTCAACTGTTACCTCCTACTGCTTCAACCAAACAAGCCCAATATGCAAATCTCCAGGGGAATTTAAGCTTGTTTTATTTAACTATACCACTCTGTGCATCCATCAGACCACCCAACTCTGCACATTAGGAAATAATCAGCTTTGTCTTTCTCTGACTTCTACCATTGTTTCATTGAGATGAACTTTACAGACCTGCTCTCAACTAGTCAAAATCCTCATAACCTGTGCCAGGGCCTCACCATCCGCACAGGGAAGATGATGAGCACAGCATTAAGGGAGGGCACAAGTCAAAGCCATGCCTGAGCAGACATGTGCTTTGAGGTAGCGGGACACACAAGGGAGATGTGTTTGGACTCAGCACAGTAAACATTGTGATGGGAGGCGCAAGGATCAATGCCACAGGGTAGACGTGGAAGCCCAAGAGCAGGAGCTTCCACAGAAGACCTGATCCCCACGGCCTGGTTCTCCAACTGTTGTCATAAACAAGCCTATTGCATCCAGTAATACAGCTCAGAGCCATCCCTGGGGCCTTGGAGCCCAAAATACAGTAACAAAAGCTTGCCTGCAGCCTTGGAGCCAAGTCCTGCTTCCTGACTCACCCATGTGATTCCCTCTGGGCCATATTTGCACAGCATGAGTTTTGCTACCGCTCAGAAGCAGCTGATCCAAGCTGCTGATCCCAGCAGCTGAAGGCCGCTGACCCTGGTGGGAGCCACCAGGATATTTTCAGAGAAAAAATCCAGGCCAGTGATATTAGGTTCCCATTTTTTTCAGTGTGAAGCATCCCTTTTCATAACCAAAAATAGCAAATAAGTGAGATTAAATAATTACAATGTTTTCCATTCTTGGCACTCTTGCCCTGAATATTCCATGGAATCATAGAACACCAGGTTGGAAGAAACCTCAAGGATCATCTGGTCCCACCTTTATTTGCAAAGCACGGCCTAGACTAGATGTCCCAGCACCCTGTCCAGCCAAATCTTGGAAGTGTCCAGCATCTGGGAATCCATCACTTCCCTGGGGAGATTATTCTACTAGTTGGTGGTTGTCATTGGGGAAAAAAAAATAAAAATCAGTCATTTACCTATCAGTGCAAAGGTGCTTTCTTTTAAAATCATTTTCCCCCTTTGTTCTTTTTTCCCTTGGAAGCGTGCCTGCCTAGAGGAAAGCTGATAGATAAAGGGGGAAAGAGCACAGACACTAACATTACCTTTCCTTAGGAAAGACACTTCACACAGAGTCAAAGAATTGGGGCTTGGAGCAACCTGCTCTAGTGGAAAGTGTCCCTGCCCATGGCAGTGGGTTGGAACTGGAGGAGCTTTAAGGTCCTTTCCAACCAAACCTTTCTATATGATTTTGTGACTCAATTTTGAATCAGTGCAGATCATTTCAAGCTAAACCTTAACATACCTCACAGAAAACCTCCTATTTCAGACTCACACCAGTTTTCTAATCCAGACACACTGAATCATTACCTTCTGCCCACGAAACAGCCAGAATCACGATCACCCTGTGTCCAACAGCTGTGATTCCCAAGCACATGCGGTATAACACACAGGCACCGTGATGCCCAAGCACGCACACGTATCCAAGCCCGCTGCCCTATTTCATATCTCACTACAGATAAAAGGTGTCCTTATAAATTTCCAGAGATGGACCAAGGGAATAACCCCTCAGGGTGGTTTGAGCAGATGATGTAACGCGCTCGGCAGTGCCCGCTGCACCGCGCTGCAGCAAGGCCGGCGGATCAGCCCATTCCCATATCTGCCTTTCCCACCCTGGAGCACCCGTGATGCTCCTTCCCCGCGCGGGGCCGCGAGGGACGCGGGGAGCAGGAGCAGAGCCCGCAGCTAGGGCCGGGGGGAGGCAGTTGGGATCCCCGCACACCGGGATTGGGGTGAGCTGGGGAAGGGGGGGTTCAGACCCCATATACGGGGGCGGTTTTTGGGGGGTCACTCACCCAGCAGCATCCAGCCGGAGCCCGCGGAGCCCAGGAGCGGGGCGAGCATCCCTGCGGCGCCGTGCCGCCGCGCGCACTGCGCACCCGGGCGCGCGCACTGCGCTCCCCCCGCCCCCCGCGCAGGGCGGTATTTTTAGCCGGCCCCCCCTCCGCCTCCTCCTCTCCTTCATCCCCTTCTCATCCTCCCGAGCCCTCCGGCTCCATCCGATCGCGGGCAGCCGTGCGGGAGCATCATCATCCCCCCTGCAACGGCCAAGAGCACCGGGCAGAGCAAGGAGCAGCCGTACCCCCGCAATGAATTGTCGGTGACCCGCACAGGAGCGGTCCTAACCCGCCCGACCATCAGCGATACTGAAACACCCGCAGCTTCATCAGCAGAGCCCACCAGACACATCGACGCTGCTCCTGGCTACTTTAACATCCTAAAATACAGCTAATGGGTACTCAAAACAAAGAGACAAACTCTGTGTGTGATGCTAAATACACATGGAATAGTAGATTTATGTTCTTTACGTTCCATCTTCCCCCCAGCAAGCTGGTTATAGAAAAATTAATCTCCAAGCTCCGTGGTACAAGAAGAGCTGCATGAGTAGTGAGGGCACATCTCGCATCCCTCTGGCTATCACAGTGCAGTAGGTAAGCAGGACAGGAGTGGCAAGAGGTAGAAGATATCCTGTGTCTTTCTCCCCAGCCTTTTGAGGGACTAACATGGCAGATCTGCAAAGCAGGCAGAGCTCCACGCTGCCATGTGCAGCTGCTTAACTCTCCATGAACATGGAGCAAAAACCACACAAACCATGCTCTGCCTATAGCAGGAATTAGTTCAGGTGTGATTACAGCTGTCCGGGGCACGTATTTCCTTTGAAGATAAAGGCTTTTGGTTTTCTTAAAGGTGAGAATGAAGTTGGCATAAATAAATTTCCATTTCATGGCAAATGATTTTTCCTAGTGTGGTTTTCTTCTGATTCACTATGAAAATGACTTTAAAAGATTTCCCGTACACAGAGGACCAGCAGCTGACTAGAACTGATGTCACTTGTGTCAGGGTCACCACTGCCCACTCCCAAGAGCTGCTAGAAAATCACCACATCCATTTTACTCAAGGGCTATTTGGCTTCTGAGATCAATAGTCTAAAGGCAGAAAACCATCTTCAAGCTTGGTAACAAGTGAGCTGGGAACCAGAGACAAGTGTGTCTAGTTCCTCAGACTACAGTTCTCACAGTAAATGCCTCTACAGCAACTGTAACTTCAGTTACACCTCATGACATAAAATCAAATAAACCAGCTATAAAATAGAACTTGGCAAAACCATATCTACTGCAGCTCATTTTATTTAGGAGTAAAATAGATTCTAGATTAAATACTGCACAATCTGTTTTCTATTTCTCCATCCCTGGCAGTGTTCACGGCCAGGTTGGACAGAGCCTTGGGCAACATGGTTTAGTGAGAGGTGTACCTGCCCATGGCAGGGGGGGTGGAACTAGACGATCTTAAGGTCCTTTCCAACCCTTACTATTCTATGATTCTATTTTATTTAAAAGCTTTCATCTGGCCTATTATAAGGAAGAGCAGCTTCTACCCCACTTTTTGCTTCCTCCCTGCAGCAAATTGTGTTGGAAAGCTCTTAGCATGCCTCATCTTCTGCAGGCTACCCAGATCCTACAGTCCTGTGTCAAGGTAAGCCCAGGCTTCCCTCTGAACCACCAGTGTCACTCGCTGAGCCCTGCCTCTGGGCTCCTGAAAGCCTGTTAGCTGGTAACAACAATACTTGAAGCTCACTGATAGGACAAATTAAGTTGTCCCAGTGATATGGGACCTCTTAGTCTTTCAGGAGATGGACGTTTTCAAATAATACTTCACTAGAGAAGCTGAGGGACCAGTGGAAACTGGTTGAAGCGTGCCCGCACCCACAACTCCACTAAACAGGTTTACAGCAAGCAGATTTGCACCTGTAGTTGCAAAATGAGTCCTGAAAACACTTCTCCATCTAACGGAGGAGTGAAGATCACTGACACAACAAATACCACCAGGCCCACCATGCCCTTGCCCTGGGCAGCCACAAGGTGTCTGTCTGTCCTCTGCAAAGAGCAGCTTTCCTGACCTCATCTCCTGCAGCAGCTCCTCCAACTCTCTGCAGACTAAAAAAAGACAAGTGGCTTCCTGTGTTTCACCACAAGCTTCCTGCCTCTCTGCGATGTTCTCATGAACCTTCTTCCAATTCTTGGCTTTAAAGCCTTCAATAGCTTTCTGCTTCTCTGTGCACTAGAGCCCAAGGGAAGCCTGGCCCAGCTGATTCCCAAAAGGCCAAATTACACTTTTCTGAACTTGTTCACACCTCAACAGCAGCCACTTGAAGTGTTTCCACTTCATGTCCATCACCTGGAATAACAGTAACAGAAATGTCTTCAGAGGCACCACAATGACAGATACCTGTCATCATGATGCTAAAATTTTTCTACAATAAGAAGCCACTTGGAATCTCATGAGTCACAGAAGTGTCCCAAATCACTACTATGCCACAGAGCTGTCTCCTGCAATGGACGTACCTTGGGCTAGCAAGAAATTTAAGCCACAACCACAGGCCAACAGTGATCTTCCTAATAGCCAGAGCAGATGACACCATCAGAAAAGTCTGCCCATGGAATCCGAGCTTATACCCCTCTCTACATCAGATTTTCCAATTCACCCCAAAACCCATTACTGCCAGAAGAACTCCCTACTCTGATCCTTCACAGCCTGGGCTGGTTTATGGTAAACGCAGCACCTGCCTGTGAATAAATCCAAAGTGAGTCCAACTTGTTCTCACAATTAGGTGCAACAACATTAGTCTAGCAGAGAAGAAATACCAGTTTCTTATTTCTTGCTTGAATACATTTATGTGCCTATTGAATAGTCCAGTGTAATCTGTTTGCCCCGAATAACACCAATGTAAAAATAAACCTTAAGTGTTCTGTTCAGTTCATTCTTTTTAAAAGATATGCAATATATTTCAAGCTGCAACTTGTTTGATTTTTATTGCAGGCTTTTCAGCCTCTCCTCATTCCCAACCAGCTGGTAAATAGTCACTATGGCAGCACAATGCAGAGTGACTCAGCACTCCCCCACCTTTCAGTAGCAGCTCCGTCTGCCCTTTGGGTTTCTCATGAAGTTAACCTGGTAACCTTGCCTTCCTTTTCTTTCATTGCAGAATTAGGCTTTTTTAGGTTCTTCCCTTGTGTCATTCAGCATTTATGGAGGGAATCAATGCAACAATCTGCAAAGTAAAGACCACACCTATCCAGGATACTATTTCAGCTTTCCTTTTGTGTTTATCACAAAGATGCTTGGAACTGCGTTTGCAGGGACACCTTCCACTAGAGCAGGTTGCTCCAAGCCCCTGTGTCCAACCTGGCCTTGAACACTGCCAGGGATGGGGCAGCCACAGCTTCTCTGGGAAAAGTCTGTGCCAGCGCCTCAGCACCCTCACAGGGAAGAGCCTCTTCCTAAGTTACAGTTGGTTTCTGGGCTCAAGCACACACTGCTGGGTCATGGAGAGGTTCTCATTGACCAACACCCCCAAGTCCTTCTCCTCAGGGGTGCTTTCAATCCAGTCTCCATCCAGCTTGTCTTTGTACTTGGGATTGCCCAGAGCCAAGTGTGAGACCTTGCACTTGGCCTTGAACTTCAGGAGGTTTGCACGCTCCCACCTCTCAAGGTCCCTCTGCATGGCACCCCTTCCCTCCAGCACATCAACTGCACCACACAGCTTGGTGTTGTCAGCAAGCTTGCTGAGGGCGCACTCCATCACACCATCCACATTGCTGACAAAGATGTTGAACAGCACCAATCCCAACATCTACCTCTGAGGAACACCACATATCACTGGTCTCCACCTAGTCATCAAGCTGTTGACTGCAGCTCTGAGTGTGACCATCCACCCAATTCCTTATCCACCATAGTCATCCAATTTGCCATATCTAAAAGCATGAGAAAGTTTCAGTGAGTCATCAGTTTATAAATAACTAATTTCGATAACAATGAAAGCTGCAAAGCCTGTGGCTTTTCATCTCATAGTTGAATTGCCCCATGGCTATAAGGGTGTGAACTTTCTCACCAGGGTTTTTCCTGCAACTGAGGTATTTGTTTTATGTTCTTCTGACATGCCATCTTACAGGTGCATAAATTGGCCAGCTGAGGATCTCAGTTAATTTCTTAGCTTTTACTTTCTAAACTTGTAGCCAACAGGCTTGCAAGAAGCAAAATATCAAATATCTGTGGAAAGGGTTAGGGTGCTTGTCTGGTACAACTCTTAGAAGTTAAAATAGTTTTTCCAGACCCTCAACACAAAAATGCACCTGAGCAAGAATCACTTATTTTTTTGTAAAGCTCTTCAGGTGCCTTCTACTTTTCACTCAACTAGTCCTGAGCCCTCACAACCCTAGTATCCTACATGAAACCCAGGAAGCCCGAGGCCCTTCCCGCTGTGGTTTCCCGGGAGGGATGATGAGACCATCGCGGCCGGACCCAGGACCGGGAAGGCGCCTCCAGCACCACGGACAGCGGCTGTCCCGCGGGTCGGTGGCGTTAATTAATGCACACGGTCTCTGCCTCAAAAAGTCACTGACACTGGTGATAGGCTCCCTCCCGTGTTCCGTGTTACTTGCAGGTATCAGAGACAGCAACAATGATCAATGTATTACCTTGGAATTTGGGCTTGTTCCTTTCCTATCTTGCACTCCTGTACCAGCCTCCTCTTCAGCCATTTTACTTGATTTCTAGCTGTGGAAGAGAGGATAATTAGGATTAGGTCCATGCTGTACTTCCCAATGGTCATCTTATAGACATGAATGTGGGCCTCTGACTGAAGGCTGCAAGGCAGCTTGTGCATTCCAGATGAGCAGGGGATATGCTTACTGGAAGGACAGCACACAGACCAGTGCAGCCCAAATTGATAGGACTGACATTACAATAAATTGGTTTGCATCTCATAGACCACGATAATAGTACAAATTGCTGTACTAATTTGTACAATAGTACAAATTGCAAGTATAGCTTGTGAAAGCTATACTAACATGCTGTATGATGCCAACTTGCCCTATCTGTCTGGCCTTGAAGACATTGAGAAAGATATTTTGGCTAAATGAAGGGATAAGGTCAACCCTTTGTAGTCAAAGGTAAATCTTCCCTCAAGTCAGTAGAAACTTCCTCTGACCACTACAGTACTTAAAGCATCCTCAGCTTTCACATTTTCCATTATAGCTTGCAGAGCAGTTTGATGTGTTAGCAACTCTCATCTAAACTGTATTTCTGCCAGTGTGTATCTTATCTTACTGGCAAGCACACAGTTACACTCAGGGAGCCATAAGGGTTGACTGCTCCCTAAGACATGAGGAGCCAGGAGCCAAGCACAATAACACATCTCACCTCACCAGCCAGGGTGCAGTCCCATGATATTGCAGCACAACAAGCAGGACAAGCCTGGGGTGACAACCCTAGTGACAACCGAGAGTCATACCAGAGCCCAAACCACCTGCAGACATAGTTCCAAGGTCAAGAAGCCAATCCACATATTGGGGTCCAAATCAACAGGTCCACACAGTCGAGCACACTCTGTAACTGAGCTGAAGATCAGCCTTCCTGCAACACAGGGCAAGAATAAAGCCTCCTAGGACTGAGCTTAAATAGGCTCCTGGGCCTATGGGAAGGGTGTGGGCAGGAGCGCAGGTGAGGCTGATCAGGACCATCAAAGCCTGTTAGTGCCCTCAGCACTCTGGGGTTTAGAACTTTCTGCAGCAGAAGCTGTCTCCTAATGTATGACTCTAGGTACTTGGCATAGCAAAGGTCCCATGTGATATTGTAATAGCACTACTTAAATGTCTTTTATCTGTTAAACTTTCACATCAAAGACATTTCATTTGGTAAACACATATATATATACACAAATTACAATTCTTGGACTCCGAAGCAATTTACCAAGTGCAATTTTTTAATATGTCTTATTAATTTCATCAAAATTAACAGTCACATGACTGTTAGCTGAGATGAATGACCTTAGTGCCAAAAATCCTCCTGGCTGTAAGGAAGATTTTTGATTTTGAATTGATTCATTTTGAGGGTACAAAACAACCAGCAGACATTAGATTAGAAGTGGTATAATGACCTAGTTTATTTGTTTGGTTTTGTTAGCATCCATTCATCATCAGACTCTCTGAACTATATCCATTTTTGTTATGGAACAAATTGAGATATCAGAGTTGGACAGAACTTGTTTAATCTCGTAACCCTTCATACCAGCTATGCTGAAATCACACAAGGTAAACGAGATATTCAGCTTCACCTCTTCTGGCTTAGGGGACATACACACAGCTTGAAACCAAAGGAATCCTGCCAACAAACAAGAGCAAGCTCTGGTCACACTTACGCTGCGGTCAGTAAGGATTAATTCTGCTGAAGGAAATAAATAGTTACACCTTCACCAGACTGGGTGTAAATCATCAACCCCTTTATATAAACACAAATATACATTGTCATGACCTTTGCACTTTCATTAGACAAAATCTCTTTGGATTTGGATAATGGAGAAACCCAGGTATTGTGATTCAGCTTGTGGCTTATGAGCCACATCTCAAAACCAAGCAAATGACGAAGCCAATACCTGAGCCCCTATGGAAGTTCCACCTCTTCACAGTATTTTGATGGGAAAACCTTACCTTTCAGTGGAGTTTCAAAGGATAACTTAACTTACATTAAATAATTTTGACTCAGCTTGTGGAAGGAGGACTCACCAGAGTGTAATGGTTTTATACCAACTGCTAAACTACGTGTGCTGCACGTTCCCTTCTCCCCAGCCCTGGATGAATGTCAGGCAGGGGGTGGATGGCAGAGCTGTTGTTAACAGCAGCATTGCGGTGTTGTGAGGTTGTGCATTGGTAGTAAAGTGACAGCCTGTTCATGCTGGTGATTCAGTGAAGTGTCAATCCTATTACTTCAAAAGCAGGCAGGTTCTTTTCGAGCTGCAAATGCTGCACAGGGGAACAAAGCACTCTGCTTCCCCAGCCCAGGCGAGGACAGGGATGCCCTCATGACCCAGTTCTGCCATTGATCAAGGATGTGACCTTGTCAACAGCAGCAGAGCAAAGCAATGAGCTTTCTGCTTTGTTTTCTCCTGTAGCAATCCCTTTTGCCCCTCTGGTTTTGAGGAAGCTGCCATCTGCTGTCAGGAGCTCTTGTAGACAGACACAGCGCTGGGGACAGAGGCAACGCCAGTAAAAGCAACAGAAGTCAAAGAGCTGCAGAAATAGCCCACTGAGGGTGCAGGCTGAAATGCCTTTTATATGACTTCTTATTGCAACCTATCATCCCACACGTTTTATTTCATATACTTAGCTTGTACTGAAACGGAGAGTCTTTTAAACAAGCATTTGTATGCAGACAAGCAGCTATTTAAGCCAGTCCATCAGAGCTTTTGGTGTCGTTTGCCTTCTTGCCATGATCGACTGCCAGCTGCCTCTTTGTGTTGGTTTGATTAAGAGATAGAACAGGTCGTGTAATTTTTATAATAACAAGGTTAAGAATTTAGAAAACTGTTCAAAAGGAAGGATAAAAGAGGTGTGAATATTAAAGCCAAACCTGAACGGGGCAGGAACTTCTGAAGTGCTGTTGGAGCATCAGCGCGGAGTCCACTTGTGCCACAAGGACAGATCAGTCTTTACCAAGGAAACAGTAAAAGTGGCTGTGAAATAGTAAATCTTTCATTACTATTTTGAATCAAAGAATGTTTCTCACAAGCGAGCGAAACACACTTTATAGTCTAATAAAATGGATGTAATAAAAGCGAATCCTAGTCTGAAAATTTAGATGCAGAACTGAATGTGCAAAAAGACTACATAAATAAAATCATAGTGATAAGGGGCTTGGAACACTTAATTCAAATGGAAAATGCCATTGCATGAAACAATTAATTTAGAGGAATAACTCACAAGATCATGTGTCATCAGCAGGGTTTAAAGCCAGAATTAACAGAACAAAAACCCTGCATTGCTTAATGTTCTCTGGAAAAGGAGGTGGATGTAATGTGAGAAAGCATGAAGTGATGCCAAGGACTCTCTGTAGCTGAGTATGAGGCACCCAAGTAGGATCTCACACTGATGAATGACTGGGCAAAAAATGAGCACAGAAATCTCAGTGCTGGTGAGCACAGACATGCACATGGGAAACAACATCACTAAAAATAGCAAAGGGCTCTATCTGAGTCTTACTCAGCATAGGATCACTGTGGACCATCCTCAACAGCATCAGCTCCCTTGTGGGAAAGGGTAATAAAATATTCTAAATTGTTTAGAAGTAATTGGACTATAATAAAGATAAATTGTGTGTAATGGCTGTGTCATAAATACTGTTTATGGGTTGGATTGCTCCATCTCTGAAAGGGCACTGCAGAGTGCAAGGGGGTGCAGGGGAGATGGGGGCACAGAGGAGCTTTTTCTGAGCAAGAGATGCTGAGGAAGAGCAGTGGTGGAAAGGGAGACCCTGGACTTTGCAATCAGGAGAGGCAAGAAGAAGGTGAATTGCAAGTGATAATTCGTTAGAAAAATATAAAAAACAAAAAGCTATTCAGTGAAATTGTCAGGGAGCAGCTTGCGAAAAAGGAAAGGAAAGGAAAGAAGTATATTCTTATTTAAAACTTAGTTAAACAACAAGATTAATTGCTGTAGAGTATAATGGAAAAAGAATCTCTATATAAGTTCAAAAAAATGCTATACAAACTCACAGGTCATAACTCTGTAGCATTAAATTCAACAATGGAAATACAACACTTGTCTCAGAGATCTACATTCCCACGGGCCAGGTATCGGGAGGACATGGTAGGGTAAGATCTTTCCATACAGTCTCAAACCATTTCCTAAAATATCCACTTGCTGCTTGTAGGCCGCTGGGCAATGACAGACCAGCACATCAAGTCTTACATTCTTCAGTAAAGTCAGCATGTTCTAATGTAAAACTCAAAAAGCTGAGAGCCATTGCGCGCTTATGAATTACATGTAGACATTTACATCAAAGTATATGCAAGAAGCTGATATATTCACTATATACAACAACAAATGAATTAACTTTATTTATTGCATTTGTTAACTGAATTTGTTAAACATTAGGAATATTTCTGCTGTGCTGAACTTCTTATACCCAACAGGAGAGATGGTACTTCGGCTCAGGTCACTGCTGTGATGGCAAAGGAAACAAGGGATGGTGCTGCTGAACAGCCAGAGAACCACACCAGGCTAGAAACCAGTAAGATGTGAGCCTTTGGACCACCATTAAATGACTTAGAAATGAAACAGCTCTTTTGAGGGGTCTCCAAAATCCACTCTCATGCTTTCAAAACCTGCTTTTCCACCTGCAAATCTGTACCCACTAGTACAGCAATGTTCTTGGTGAAAGCCAAGCTGCAGGGACTCAGGAATTGCTTGTGTCAGCGTTAGAACTGTCTTAGGGTACACATCCCAAACTGGAGACTCCTATGGAAGCAGTGGCAATTGCTTCTGCAAACACTGTCTCGGAAAGCTGGAACATCAGCTTTGACACTGAAGAAGACACTGGAAGTCACTGCGGAGTCATGAGAAACCCCAAAATTATGCTCATATATCCTCCTATTTTTTGGTCCTCAGCAGTTACTGAGATTATTCCATGGGGTGATGTTCGTTCATACGAGTTTTGGTGACAACTTTGTTAAAAGAGGAATTAGTGACACAGCTTCAGGCTGACTCAAGCAGGGATTGCAATCACGGCTGGGGGATGAAAAGGAGGAAGTTGGTTTGAGAAATGAAAAATGGGTAAAACTAGCAGGGAAAAAAAGTGAATTATTTTGGTGTACTTTCCATGAGAGAAAAGCTGAAACACAAACAGGTAACTTCTGGCTTTAGGTCTCTCCCTGCTGTGGTACTGAGGGTTTCAGGCAGTATTTCTGTTTTCCTGTGCTTAGACAAATATAAATCAATATTGTGATGTAGCTGTTGACACAGGTTTTTCAGACTTTGCTAGCCTAGAAGCAGAAACATGCCCCTGGTTTGATATTGGAACACAAATGAAGTGCTGCAGGACCAGGACTGAGGATACAGGTGTAAAAATCAGGTCTAAGAAATCCACAGGCGGCTTTGACTTTCCATTTACATCTGTACCTCAAAAACACCTCTTGAATGTTAAATGGTCTGCCTTTAAGCACACAAGAGACCTCGAGATCTGCTCCCAAGCCAGGCCAGGCTGTTCCCTGGAGAGCAATGTTCCCTCTTCATGCAGAAGAGGAGAGCGGAAGCAGCTGGAGCTGCCAGCCAGCAGCACCGAGGCAAAGGCGATGTCGTGCTGCCTGTGACACTTCTGGCTAACGGTAATAAATGCTCTGCCTGCTTTAAAATCGCATGCTTACTCCTTGAACCTACTTCTCCTTTCCCCTGGGTGAGGAGTATTGAAATGCAGTAGTTTATTAGATGATCAAAGGAGATCTGAAAGCCTATTTCTCAGTACCCAAGTAGGAAAAACCAGATTGAAATCCTCACAGCAACCTGAAATCTCCCCCTTTTCTTTCTCCACTGAATAACCCGACTCTGATGTATATTTGATTTCCTACGACCATCGCCTTAGCCCTGTGTTGTTTGAAATGGGTGAGAGATTAATGGTCCCTTTTTCCCTTTGTTTAAAACCAGCACAGCAATTCTAAACACTGCTGTTCCTCTAGGCTGATCTGGAAATGTCAGAAGCTTCCAAAGGATGTGATTAAACTTACAGGCAGGGTCTCTTGCAGCCGCTGGGGAACCGCAGAGCACTTTGAGACACTTTGCTCCACAAACTTCATCCAGGGCTCTTTAACCTCTGGCTCTCGGCATTTTTGTCGTTAAGACACTGCTGATGGTGGAAACCCTGCAGCCATGCAGTAACTGGAGTGGGGCTGGTCACCACCTCACTCCAGGTGCGAAGATAAAACATGTCCCAAGGGGTAAGATTAGGTTTTGTCATGTCACAGGATCTTCTATTTTCAGTTTTGCTCACAGTTTTCGCCAACTATGAAACAGAACAGTGATGAAACCGTGGTGGTTTCTCCACTATTACTCACGCTGCTTCTCAGTTAGCCACCTGAAACAGAAAATGTGATTTCTTTTTTCCTAGCAGCTAGGAAAGCAAGGTGTTAAAGCAAAAGGGATATTCATCATACAATGATCAGTGCACAAAGCTGGAATGGATAGTTAAATGCCTATAACTGGAATAAACCCAGAGAAAAACAGGTTGGAAGATCTTTGTCCTTCTCTGAAGGCTGCCTACAAGCAAGAAGGCTACTTTTAAGAGAGTTACTTTGATTTTTCTAGGGATTTCCATGAAAAAGATGGATAAATGGAAAAAATTCTTCCCTGTGAGGGTGCTGAGGCACTGGCACAGGGTGCCCAGAGAAGCTGTGGCTGCCCCATCCCTGGCAGTGTTCAAGGCCAGGCTGGACACAGGGGCTTGGAGCAACCTGCTCTAGTGGAAGGTGTCCCTGTCTGTGGCAGAGGGTTGGAACTGAATAATCTTCAAGGTCCCTTCCACCCAAACGAGGCTGTGATCCTATGATTCTATGAAAGAGTAAGTATAATTTGTGATCCAAAGAATGGCTGAAGGAACGGAGGGATGGGGACCCAGCACAAGACAGGAGCACTGCTGGAGCTCCTGGGGTGCTGCATGTCCTGGGCTGCATCACCAGCTCCCACACAGCCACATGTCTTCTTTCCATCTTGCTGAATGGAAGCTTATCTTGAAGATGTCAGTTCAGTAGTTTCTGAAATAGGACTCAGTAAAAAATGCTGCTTAGTAAGACTGAAAACATAAAAATGACCTTTCATTTGAAATCCCTATGGCTTTATATAGTGCAGTTCACCGAGTCTGTAACCATGCTGGTGTCACTGTGACTCCACAAGGTGCCATTCCTGAGATTTTGGTTTTCATTTTACTTGATAAAAAGCCCTGAAAATTAAGTAGAAAAACACCTGCCTGAAAGGATTATTAAGGTTGCAAAGCAACCACTTTGAGGTTAGAAAACGCTACAAGGCAACTGCTGCAGTCCAAGAAAGGTCCCCCCTGAGCAAAGCAGGGGCTTAACAAGCTTTTCATGGTAAAAAAAATATATACAAACTATAACTAAAGAAAGTTTGAAAGCACAATGTAAGGAGACCGATTTATGGCCACACAAGCAAACTTAATTTTACAATTTTCTTGCTTAGGAATCATAGAATCATTCAGGCTGGAAAAGACCGTTAAGATAAGCTTCTGAGTGTTCAACATTGGCCTTATTAGTAATAGGGGATAAAAAGTGGTAAAAGGGTTCATTACACACACAACAGAAGAAGATGAAGTCACATTTGTGGAATTTCGGGTCATCTGTATCCCAGACTACTACAAATCTGTAAAAAATGCCCAGGTAAAACCCCTGTCTACAAGGACCCCATCAGCACATGTGGCTTTGTGCTGATAGTTCCTTTCTTGGAATTTGAAGGTTCATTTCAGGGAAGATATTCATATATAAATCCAGAGGTACTTGTAAAAAGTAAACTGCAATTCCCTCTGCAGTCACTGTGCTTAGGTGGCACAGAAACCAGCAGCCGCTGTTTGATGCCTACAGAGCATCATCAGCTCATGACCACTGGAAATGAGGAGTTCCCAGTCCCTTCCCACGGCTGCCTGTGTCCCAGCATGCCTAAGGCTGCCTTCCACATCACCATGGGGTTGGAAGAAAGAAGTCTGATTTTAACACTCATCTTTGACAGAGGTCTGAGGATCATCAGATTGTCATCAATGATTTGAATTGTTTTGCATTTATTATGTAGAATATCCCAAACTACTTGCGCTTATTACTTAATTATTCTTACTTAAGAATACTTAATGAACTTATGACTTAAATAATTCTTCTTTGCCAGGTCTAGTTCATTGACCTTCCGTGATTTGCGTTTGTGAGCTGATCATCATTATGGGCGTTTTTCCACCCCTCTTAGTGCTATTGATAATGTCTCATTCACGTAATGCTGATGCAGCATCTCACACTCATGTTATGAAACTATTTCTAAAGATAAGCCCTCACTGTACTTCCCTTTCTGTTTACAGCCAAGTAAACAGCCTTTCTGTTTACTTGGTACTGAAGACACCAAGTTTATCATGAGCTTGAAAATAAGAATAAACCAAGGAAAGCAGAAATAATACATGAGTTCTTCCAGTCAGTGCACAGATTATCACAAAACATCTCCAGGTACTTCTTGGCCATGTGGGAGCAAATTGCACAAGAACGAAGTGTGCTAGTCCTGGGCTCAATTCAGGAGCAGTGGCATTCCAGTGGGATGAAGGTTGCATGGGAGGACAGGACTTCATGCTCTGTCAGGCATTGGGAAGACCCAGCCTGATGCATGCAGCACACCTGATATTGTGGTTTATATTTTTACTGTCTGAATATACGTGCCTAAACTCATCTAAACGCAGTTGATGATCAGGGGAAAACAAAGGCATAAGCCCAGCAGAAGACTCGAGTTTGCATTTTCACGTCAGGCTGACAAACCCCATGACATTGCCCTCGCTAAAACCTGGAAACCTTCACGTGATTCTAAGCACCTTTTCCGGAGTTCCATTTCGCAGCGACAGGAATTTGGAAGCACACCAGAGTCAGCAGTCAAAGCACGCATCAAACCATTGCATTTCTGATGTCCTGATTAGATCTCACAAAGGATTTTTTATGAAAAGCACTTGCTATCTCAACTTGTGGTTTTTATGACAAAGCATCTGTAACGCTTCCGTAGGAGACTGGAAATAAAACCTGTGTGAGATAAATTAACTTTCTGACAGAAATAGTTCTGTTACTCTTTTATTCCCTTGCAGTTTGGTTAATTAAACATAATTAATAGGACTATTTCATCAGGATCACCCAATAGTAAGTCTTGATAATTCCAGGAGAAAACATTATATGTCTGTAAACATAAACAATTGAAATAAGCCATTGGAAGAAGAGTAAATAAGATAACTGAGCATGGAAGAGATTTACCCTTCTGCAGAAGCTCACTCAGAGGATGCACATCCCAAAACTCAACTAAATCTCAGCTCAATGGCAAGCTGAGCGTGAGGGTAATTCAGTGCCTTGCAATACAGCAGCAGATCGTTGATTCTATGTTTTTCAACACCTAGTTTCGAGTCACCCCATCACTACAGAAGAAATCAAACACCTTCCTACATGACTGCATGTAGTGAACAGCAATGAGAGCTGTGGAGGTGGGCTCACTTACTTACAACTTGGGTTATGTACTGAAACACGCAGATTCGTTCAGTGTTTACTAACAGCACCAGGTTAGTACAATATGCTACATTCAGAGAAATAATTTCATCTCACGCACATGAGATTCTGTCTGGAGTCAGAAGAGAGCATCCTCCCTTCCCCTGTGTCTTCTGGCACTGTTCTGCATGATTAAAAGAGCCTCTCTGACTTTGCGCATCTCCACACATCTCTGACTGAGTGGACAGGAAAAGCACATAGGCTGACGCAATTGTCCCCAATGACTATGCAGAAACCTTCCTCTACACCACTCTCCAATCTAGGTCAGTAGCAATAATTTTCCACAGGTTTGCTGTTTCCTAGAAAGGCCTTTTGCAGGTTTCTTAGAAGGGGCTCATACACATTTTGGAAGGAATCTGTAGTTTCACGCATTGTGAAAGCTGGCACAGTGGTTGGGTGCTCATGGTTTTACAAAATGCTATTGTAGTTTGAAGTTTTAGGCTTTGGAGAGATTTTCTTTAACTACATCAAATGGGGCAAACTCTGAGATGCGTTTGCAGAGGATAACCTATGTGCTGACCATGGAACCTACTGTAACCGGGTTATCTTTTTGAGGCTCTTCCTTTGCCACCAACACACAGCTGTTATTACTCATCTGTTGCAAAGATTCTGTAAACCAGGATGTATGTAGGAGATCTGGTCAACAAAACACGTGAGTTGTCTTCATAAAAAAAGCATGAAGGAATATTTAAATAATATAACCATGGTTGAGTCTGCAGGACATGATGCAATCATTCCCAAGCTCCTAAAGCTCTCTGCAGCATGACTATGGATGGCTGCCAACAATCCTGGAAAATCCAGAGGGCTGTGGGAATTTCTGGGAGTGGAGAAAGGTTAAACAGCCTGGGGCCAGAATAAAACCAACGGGTTTATAAAGCAACCAGCTCAGCTGGAGCTGCAGGAGGATCTGAGAACCAATCCTCTGTCAGTCTCTTCTACTGCAAAGAAAGGTGATTGATGAGCTTTAGGATAGTCAGTATGGATTTTGGGGCGAGACAAGCTGTTCTTCACAGACTGACTGCCCTCATGGGCAAGCTGGAGGTGTTGCTGAGCTCCCGTCAGTGCCTGGCCTGACAGGCTGAAGACCGAAAGGCTGGAATGTCTGAAGACGTTTTCTTCAGAGGATGAAACATCTTGTCACTGCGGAGGGAACACACTGTGGGCTTCACATGCAGCTTTCCTGACCCAGATGTCATCTAAAAAAAGTAATAATGAACTATTTGAGTCATAAACCAGGGACAATCCTCATCAGATTTGAATGTGATGTGCTCTTGGGGAGATGAGGCATAGTGACACTTAGGGAGGCAAACAGCCAAAGCGCAGACACAAAATGGCCGAGGCAGCACCAAAGGATCTCAAACATCAGATAAATTTGCCTGGTGCAGATTTTTGTCTCTTTTTCTTTTATCTTTCTTTTTTTTCTCAGCTTTACATTTTATAATGTGCAAACTCCCTCTGGGACACCCCAGAAGGCTGCAGACATGAAAGACATGACTCTGTCTTGCACATCCCTGGAAACATAAGTAAGCGTCTCGCTTCTGTAATGCAAAAGCCTTTCCCTCATGAAGCACTTCCTCAGAGGGATGATGCTGACACCAGACGGCAACACTGTTTTTCCATAACCTCCTCAGTGCAGCTATTTGCTTGCTTTAAAGATCTAGTCTGAATCCAGTAAAGTAATAGAAGTCATAGTCCTGGCATTTATCTCAGATTATCAGCCCAGAGTTTTAACACCGGCTTGTGTTTTTCCTGGCAAGTGTCTTGATTTCAGAACAGCAGTGAGTAACTGCTTTATGCTGACCTGTGTAAATCACTTGCTGTATTTGAAGCTTTCTTACTAATATCTTTTACACCTGTTGGTTTTCCTCCTGGACCACTCATCCGCCTCTGCACAGTCTCTTCCTCCTGTCTAAGCTTTCAGCCGGTCTTCAGCCCTCGCCTGCACACATGCCCTCCCTTGGCATGAAAGTATGTGCAGGATGCTAAGAAATTCGTCTTGAAATATGCATGACCCTGACAACTGCACTAAAAATGTTGGGAATTACCAGAGAAGTGTCATAGATTATTGCAGGAACGTGGAAGGAATTATTAAGCATGGCTGAAATATTAGTAAAATGATGAGGTAACTATAGCTCACTGCTGGAAACTACCCCTCAAATGAAACATATAGATATGGGGGAACGCTGAGATGGCTGCAAGAACATCTGCTGAGGAAGTGATTTGATAATATGTTAACTTAGGAGATAAGTTTTCTCCTTTCCTCTCTATACTTTTTAAAGACTGTGCGAACTCACAGTGTTTTTACAAAGTGCTGGTCATGGTGCAATCTCCTGTCACAACAGGAGAGAAGCAGACTGTTATAGTAGGGCTGACATTTCAGCAACGAATGTATCCAGTGAATTTAACAGAATGCATCCTAGAGACGGAAAAATGCAAAACTATGCGTGACATGAACACATCTCATAGCACAGGAGCTAAACCAAGAGGGAGTATCCAGTTCCCTGATCTGGAGGTTATAAAGCACCCGCATGTGAGCTAAGGGAGTGTTGCCATTCTAGGAGATCCCCTTGACTGTGGTCCAGCCAGGATAACACCACAGCCTGCTCAAGAGACAACCTGATTGTAAAACCTCATTCAGTTTCAAGGAGGCATTGACAAACAGAAAGCAAAGCAGACCATATCAAACAGAATGTTTGGAAAAACCAGTTTGCTCTTTGGACTTCTGCTTTGGTTTCAATTCAAAATGGAAAGACATTATTTGATTTTTTTCCCCAAGACTACAGCACATTTTCATCAGCAAACTAGGGAAAATAACTGTAATTACTGTATGAAGTATATCACTGCTCAAAAGAGCAGGTAAGCAACAATTCGCCATGAGCTTGCAAGGCTGTGCCTAGCCCCAGCTGTAAGGAGCTGGTCTAGGGATAAACATCAGTGAGGATTTTCATCAGCAGTGTGGGATTAAAGAGCAAAGTAGACCCTAACAAAATTTCTGGATGACAGAGTGTGTACTCCTACTACTTCTTCTGAAAGTGGGCTAGGAATGGGATAAATACTGAGCAGAGGATTCCTTTGCCTTCCCAGGAGATGACTATAACCTCATCCAGCACCCACAAGTGCCTTCTCAGTAGCCCTGGAGTTAATAAATACCAGAGTATACGTATCAAATACATATCAGAGTAACACTCTGATATGGAAACTGTATTTTTAGATTTTCAATACAACATGGAAAACTGCTGCTTGGTTCCCATAGTCGCTTGTGGCCCAAGACTAAATCAACGCAAGATGCCCCAGGTCCCATCCAGGGTAAAGCTGATCTACCATCTCTTTGCCAGGACTCCAGCATCCATGGCTGATCCTCCTCTAATGCCAGCCATGGGGACAGCCGTTCTTACAAAATCCACATTTTTGTATTCCCAGTCCAGCAGGCTTCTGAATCATTCTGTACCAAATTCCTCCATGTCATACTCATAAATAGCTTGTCCCGTGCACTGGCAGCTCTACCCATGGTAAATGAAATGTGATTGCATTTTGCTGTTTGAGTTTTGGTTTTTTTTATGGGAAAACCTACCCTGAGGTTACAGTGCCTTTCCTAAGAGCCCCAACGCATTGGCTCCTCTGGCCTGACTCAGTCAAGTCGCAATATACTTCCTGAATTTAGCCACAGAATTCCCTGTGGAAACCGTACAGAATAGTTATGGTAGTTTTAACACAAATCATAACCAATGTAAATATCATTGTGTTGAGCACTACAGCCCTTGTTTTCTGGGGGATTCTGTACATGATCTTTACATGACCTCCAAGTTTTTGAGAGTGCTGAAGAGTTAATGTAAATCAAGATTTAGTTCTTCAGCATCTACATTTGTGTATACGTTTGTCTATGTATGTGTATGTGCAGTCTATGATTCATACTCTACACATCAAAGAGTTGTAAAGCCCATCTTGGAGGTACATAGTGCAAAAGGGTTCAGGTACAGAGTTTTGATGCAGAAAGTCCGCAGACTCATTTGAATAATCAGTAGATTTCATTCTTCAGGTAAATCTTCCCCGCCTCCCCTTTAGCAAGAGCATGTTTGTGGTGAGATATTAATCACTTCCTCCAGCAGTGTGTATATAAAGGAGCCTGGGGCAGAGCCACTCTCAGTTCACCCAGCTGAAGCACAGACCTGACTTCATGCTGCTGGCCCAGATTGTGGCTGTGCTGAGCCTTGGGGTGCTCTGCAGCTCAGCACCGCTGCGGGCAGCAGCACCCACCACCGCCGGCAGCCGCTCGCCGCAGGAGAAGCGCTCCAGGGACTTGATTGTGTTGATCATCCAAGAAGTCCTCCAAGACAAAAAGAAGCTAAATCTAAATGCAGTAAGTTCCTTTGTTTCGAGTGGCTCCCCCCTGGCTGCCTTTATATCCCAAATTCTGTTTTGAAGTTGCTAACTTCGTTTTCTCTTGAGCAGGTTCCCAGCCTCGTAACCGTGAATGCTATGGTAAGAAACTGCCTGCTTTTCTTCTATTTAAAGTTATTGTCTCAAACCCCCAAATCTCTTGTCCACTTCACAACTTTGATAGCACTAAGGTAGCTCAACAAACCCAGGGAAATGCAAAGTTACTCCAAGAACCTAGAGAAAGCTGCTGGCAATGCTAATATCCTTCTGATGGCTCTCTCAGCAGGCAAAAGTCTTACATGGGTATTGGCATCTTCTTGATAGCCTCAAAATTTCACTCTGAGCCTTAGTTTTAAAACAGTCAAAAATTACTCTTTGATCTATATCCCACACAGACCCATTGATTTTCCTGAGCTGTATTTTCCTGCCATTCAGTGGAAAAAATGAGCTTATTATGGAGGAGATGAGCAGTACGAGTGAGAAGCAGAAACACATCTCCTATCAACAGTGAAGAGGAGACAAACAGCAGCATCCCCTCTTACTTTCAGTGATAAAAGTTGAAAATTCACACCAGCAGCATTAACTACTTGTATTTCATTAAGATAATTCTGATCTAGTTTTGACACAGACACAATAGCAAGAAACAAAGCCCTAATGCAGGATTTGCCTTCCTTTCCCTTGAGGAACAAATACCTCCAGTGTTGGACACCTCTGAATTCTACAAGTTCAGTTTCTAGTGGCACCTGCAACTTCCACCAAAGGCAGTGGGAATTATTTTTGCCCTTAGCATGTTTCTAAATGAGAATTATGGATTGTACCAAGGTTTCCAAAATTTGCTGTGCAGTAAATTGCAAAATGAGAGGTTCTGTTTGAAAACACAGCTCTGAATTTCTGTAGCTTATTGTTATCATGGGTATCTAAATTGCCAGGATATGATGCACTATTTATGTGGTACCAACATATCACACAACTGTTGGAATAACTATTCACTGTCCTTGCAGCTGGACCGATGCATGCAGAGCCACCTGGAAACGTTTGTTGGCACCTTGGCAGCTCTCGACACACGAAGCAAATTCATTGCCAGGAAACTGGCCAGAATCAACACCCACAAAAACATCCTCCCCAAAGTAAGTTGAACTTTGTGGCATTCCACAGCAGTGTTCAGCAAAGCTGTTCAATAACGGGACACGACAGCTGGGATGGGCTCTGATTTGGCTGCAATGGGCACTAGAAATCACTTCTGAAAACTAATATAACGAGGAAGGGGGTAAATATGTCCATTTTCTTCCCTGTGAGGGTGCTGAGGCGCTGGCACAGGGTGCCCAGAGAAGCTGTGGCTGCCCCATCCCTGGCAGTGTTCAAGGCCAGGCTGGACACAGGGGCTTGGAGCAACCTGCTCTAGTGGAAGGTGTCCCTGCCCGTGGCAGGGGGTTGGAATTGGAGGAGCTTTAAGGCCCCTTCCAACCCAAACCAGTCTGGGATTCTGGGATTCTGTGATTCTTCCTTGAAGCACTCTCCCTTAAGGAGCCCTGTGCTGCCGCCTTTCCCCAAGGTAATCTCAATTGCAAGGAAAATAACAACTTCCCCTTCCAGCTGGAGGAAACCATCCACCTGGAAGGGGACGCTGTGGCAGCAGTGGGTCTCAAGACATCCTCTGTGTGCTGCCAGACTGATCAGCTGCCATCCGCATGGCACCACACTGCCCAGCTCTCCAAACCACACAAACCTACCTTGTTTGTATTCTGTAGAAAAATGAGGTATCAGACAACAAAATATGATATTCAACTTACATATTCTCCTTTTATTTTAAAGGATCTTGATGAGGAATGTAAGACTGTAGAAGTAACAAGTGATGTGTTCCTGGAGACACTGGAGAACTTCTTGAGGTTGCTCTCTGAGAAAATACAACATGCCTAAATAGAACTGCACCAAACCCAAGAAGAAATGAAGAACCTGAATGTACATCAACCAAAATGTGACTCATTATTAACTTATTCTCAGGAATATGTCCATATAATATTTATATAGAGAAATATATGTTGTGTGTGTATATATATATTTATATATATGGTTTTTCTATATTTATTTATGAAAAGTGATGTTATGACAGCAGCCATGTTCTCTACAATGATTGAAACATGCTGCTCCATTAAAAGACAAGTATTTAATAACAATATTTAAATAATTTATGTAGTTTTAATATTTTAACTTATGTCATACTGATTCAAAGAGTAAATGTATTTATCTATTTATTTATTAATGAATTCTATTTATCTGATTTGTTTATGGATACTTTGAGATATCTATTGTGATGATGCTGTATTTAAGTATTTACTTTAGGGAACTGCTGTTTAACAGTGTGTGAGGAGCTCTGTGGACCCAGTCTGGGGTTTGCAGTCACGCTGTTTCTCTACCACACTATCCCAAGCCACAGCCCCAGGGCTCGGCTCTGCATCGCTTGAGTGCTCTCAAAGCCACCCCTCGGGATGGGGATGGGACCACCCAGGGCTGGAGGAGATTCACTGCAGTTATCAGCTCCCATCTCCACTCCCTCCCCGGGCGATCAGATCCAGCTCATAACTTCAACCACTACATATTTTATCATTGACTAGGCAGAGCTATGTCACCCAAATGCAGCCAAATTCTGGATAATACAAAAGCAAAGAGAAGTCTGATGCTTGTATTTGCTTTTCCTCAAAGTTTATTCAGCTGATAGGAGGTGTTTCCCACATCTCCTGTGAGCCGAGTCTTACTGGGCTGAATCAGGCAATACTTGATTATCCATAGCTGTGGGAGGTACTGGGGAAGTGCACACCTACTTAAAACTATCAGTCAGTTTAGATTCCAAAAGTTAATGTTTAATGAAATAATATTCAAGAGGAATGTTACTGCTCGGGCTGGTTTGCGAGGACTCTTGCCATGTGTCACCTGTACTGATATATCCATGTCGAAATGTTTGTAACTTTCTGTGAAAGCAAATGGACCTTTATAAAAATAAACAGATTTTCTTTGAGAATTAAGTGACCTTATTTTCTGAAGGGTTTGAGAGCTGCTCAGGGGAGATGAGGGTGATTTCCAAGTGGGACAGACACACGGATGCTGGATGGGGGAGACGCATCCTGCTCAGGTTGAGCACCCACATCTGCCCTCACCCATCCAGGCACCTTCCCAAGGACCCGTACCCGTGGAGCTGACCCCAAGCCTGACCCCAAGCTCAGCTTTACTGAGTCACACTGTGCTTGAGCTCTGAAGAGGAGCTGCCCTCTCGGCTGCTGGGTGACTCATTCCTGGCTGTGTGATGTCCCCATGGAAGCAGAAGGGCTTCCAGTTGCCGCAGTGGGAAGCCTCCCATCGCCTTCCCTGGAAAGGGAGGCTCCCAGGGAAGAAAACTTGAGAAGCATCCAAGTTCTTCAAGAGGATGGGGGTGGAGAAGACAGCCCAGCTGGGTCAGGGATGAGCACCAAAGAGTCAGAGACATGGAGCCACTGCGGCAAGCGCTGATGGAGCCAAATAATACAGAATGCCTCACACAAATCTCCAAAAATGGGTTTTCCCCACTGACAGCGTGTGTTCAAACAGCATCTCCCTGTGCTCCTGGTGACAGAGCCCAACCAGGGCAGGCAGACTTCAATAGAAATGTCTTCTGAAAATTAATGTAATGAAGAAGGGTGTAAATATGCCCACTTTCTTCCCTGTGAGGGTGGTGAGACACTGGCACACGGTGCCCAGAGAAGCTGTGGCTGCCCCATCCCTGGCAGTGTTCAAGGCCAGGTTGGACACAGGGGCTTGGAGCAACCTGCTCTAGTGGAAGGTGTCCCTGCCTGTGGCAGGGGGTTGGAACTGGATGAGCTTCAGGGTCCCTTCCAACATAAACCAGTCTGGGACTCCACGATTCTATGAATGTCCGGACAGACTCCTTCAGGTTAAACGGAGTCAAGGAAATCTCTGGTCCTGAGCAGAGTCTTGTTCAGTGCTGCAATAGTTCAAATCATAATAAGAACTACCCTGAAAAGACTCCCACTGCTATTGAATTTCAAAATTTCTATTAGCAATGAGGTGTTTAATTTTTCACTTACATTATTTTAAATTACATTTATTTTAGATTAAATTTAAAATTCAGCTGTCAAAGAAATGGGAACTCGTGGCATCACAGGTATGTGAAAAAAGAGAAGAATGTCAGAGTTTTAAGTAGAAAACATCAATCAGGCTCAGCATTCTTGCCACGGCAGTCCAGGAAACTCTGACAGAGGGAACCAGACAGGAGGGGAAAGTGAAGCATTAATAACTCAAAGTCAACACAGGGCTGGCTGTAGGCAAACGCAGCCAGAGCTGCTGCCCAGGGCAGCAGAAGCAAGAAGTGGCAGGCTGGCAGCTCTGGTGCCTTGCAGGGTGCAGGCACCGCGTCCCAGTTCCACATCAGCCTCCCAACCCCAGTGCCCACATCACTCTCCAGCCGGTCCCAGCCCTTCTCCTCCCTGCCCTGCCCAGCAAGGGGAAAAGTCCTTTCTGCTGGGGTTTCCAGCAGCCATTCCATCACCTCTGATCCCACGCTGGTTCCTCAATTATATGAATACCATTAAGCTGACTGGGAAACTCAATGCAAACACGAGTGAAAGGAATACCTGGTTTCGAGCAGGTGGCACAGACTTCTCACTGGTATGACTGCACCGGTGTGCTGAGCATGGCTGCTGAGCATGACAACCACGACGGCTTCATCACAGCTTTAACAGCGCTGATAAGAATCTTGCATCATCACAACACAATAAAACACACATGCCTTAAAAACTTAGTTAAGCCACAACTTCGACTCTTGAGGCTGCAGTAGACTTGTTTCTATTTACATAGGAAGCAGATATTTCATGAAAAAAGGATTGTTGTGTTTCTCACATCACCAGCAGGAAAAGCAAGAGCCCCACGGGCCCCAGGTGGGGATGAGACATGAGATGGTGGCTCAGTGGACGAAAGTCTGTTTTACAGAGGTTTGTTCTACTTACCCAACTTGTAGGTGTGGGTTATATTTAGCATTCCCCATCTGATAAGCAAGAAATTATTCTCAGCAAAACCCATCTCCCCACCACAATGGCAGGAGAGCAGACCCCTCAGCCTGCATGACTCCTTTGAGGTGCACCCCCATGCCCATGGGCTTCATGATGAGCTCTCCAAGGGTGGGAGAAGCTCATCCACCCCGTGTAGGACCAGCTACAGTCTTCTGGATGCCCTCCAGATCCTTAATGGAGGCAGTTGACCTGTGCCAGCAGGACAAGTAGGGCTGGAAGCAGGTTTACTGAGACACATCAGGCTCTGGGAGCACATGGGACACACAACGCACCCCACTCTTGCATGATCCAGCATCCTGAGGCCATGTTTTGCAGCTTGGTCTGGGGGTGTCTCTCCTAGAGCCCCACTTTCTGGGCTGCAGATGGCTCTGGAAGAGTGGTGGGGCAGCCATGGTGGAGCCAGGCCACCAGCATTGCCTGGAGGAGGCTGCCCCAACCCACAAGTGAGGTCCCTGCCAAAGCCTCCCCCCATTTATGCCAAAGCAGAGCTGACAAAAAGCAGCTTGGATACAGAAACACTGCTCCTGTGCTCCATCCTTCCCCTTCTGTTTGAGTATCACTTCTGCTGCCGTCATTTCTTAGCTCTGGGGACGAGAGGGATGGAGATCAGCCATGGCATAACTCTCCTCATCAGCTGTGTAAAGGGGATGGTGATGCCATCATGGCCAAATGAAGGCAGCCTCGACTCCACCAAGTAGCAACCAGCAGCTAAATCCGGATCAATACTCTACAAGGGTAGTTTCCCTGTTTTCTTTTTTTAAATATTCAATTACTCGTTTTCTGTTGTTGTTTTACTTCCTTTTTCACAGTTCTCATTAGTCACTTGTCAGGATTCACAGTTTCTATTTTCCGCAGAACACAATCCCATTTTTACAGGCTCTGGATCACTTTGTATTTTCTCATTCCTATACAGTGTCTTTGCAACTGAAAACATCGATGTCCCTTTCTGGCCACCACCTCTCCAGCACCAGATTTCAGCTGGTCGGTAGGTGGGGCTTGAAACATTACAGATTGTTTGGACTGATCATCTGTGTTTCTCTCAGACTTGCTTGGTTTCAGACGGGTGACTGAGAAGGCAATGAATCACCACTGAACATCACCAGCCTTCTCTGGATGCTTACAAGTGACTGCCAAAGCCACCACACAAGTGTGTGATACGCACTAGCTTAAAGATATGAGAGGTGCGCGGCCAGGGCTGCTCCCAGGGTGCACTCAGAGTCCTTAGGGAGCTTGAATGGGATTTACAGCATCAACTCAAGCCCAGAGATGCCTTGCAATTACTCACCATAGACGGGAAGATGTAAGAAAGCGTAGACATAATTTCTCTCAGAAAATAGGGAAGACTATTTTTGGACAAGGGGGAATGGCTTTATCCTGCCAGAGGGGAGATTGAGATGAGCTCTGAGGCAGAAGCTCTTCCCTGTGAGGGTGCTGAGGCACTGGCACAGGGTGCCCAGAGAAGCTGTGGCTGCCCCATCCCTGGCAGTGTTCAAGGCCAGGTTGGACACAGGGGCTTGGAGCAACCTGCTCCAGTGGAAGGTGTCCCTGCCCGTGGCAGGGGGTTTAGGATCCCTTCCAATACAAACCAGTCTGTGAACCTCTGATTCTATGATTTTCTCTGCTGTCAGGGCTGGAGGGTGAAGAGTGCATGTGAAAATATATGTTGGCCTGTGTGTACCAACCTGCCATCACTGAGGCTGGAAAGGCAGGGAAGCTGCCTGTGCAATCTTTTGGGACAAAAAAGGCATTTCTTAGAATTTAACACTGAAATCCAGAACTTATCTCATGTGTGATTTTGCCTGAAGGGTAATGAATTTGCTGTGGATCTCCAGAACAACATCTCTGAGTAAGCAGGGAGATTTTCCTTGCTTTCCCAATGTTGGGTAGCCACAAAAAGGTCTATGAGTCCTAAACCATCCAGACCCTGCTGACCCCATCAGACAGAGACACCCTGGCAGAGCCTCAAAAGACAAAGGGAATGGAGGGCTAGGGGATGAGGATGTTGATATGTGCAGAATGAGTCGGCTCTGGACCGATTTCTGGTTTCATTTGTCTGTACAGCTCTCCCTTGGTCCTGCTAAGGAAGGACATGCCACTGTGACTCATGGACTTTTCTTCTTCAGAGGAAGTCATACGAACCATGGGGAATACCTTCTGATTAAAGTCCTTCTGTGCCCAGAGCCTATTCCAAAGCGTGCAGCCTCTGCTCTGCAGTTAGCCTGGCTTGGACCCGTGCTTCGAGGGCCATTTTCCAAAGATGACAGCCCTCCTCCAGATGCTGGCCATGGACCAGAAACCACAGCCAGAGCACGGAAGGCAAAAGGAATGTCCTTGGGCTGGGGAGCGGAGCTGCACATCTGCTGCAGATGCCCTGACCCAGCATCGTCACCAGCACTGGCGAGCTCAGTGTCTGTTGTTTCTGAGCAGTATTTCACACTACCCAGCAGTGCAGAGAGAGATATAGTTTCCTTCCTCGTGCAGAGGCAGACCACAGAGATACAAGATGTTTAACTCCTTCCAGTACTGAGACAAGAAGGTATCAATGCAAAGAATGCTCTAATAAAGCATTTTAGCCTTCTATGATCAAGATTAATTTAAACTGGAAGAGATACAGAGAAGGGCCACGAAGGCAAAGAGGGAGCCCATCACACTTAGGTTGGATGGGGTTTAGAGCAACCTGCTCTAGTGGAAGGTGTCCCTGCCCGTGGCAGGAGGTTGGAACTGCATGAGCTTTAAGGTCCCTTCCAACCTAAACCACCCTGTGAGTCTATGATTCCAAGTCATCCTTCAGCTGACTGAACTGCTTCAAACCAGGTTTTTATGTGGTGACGATCGTATAACGATCATGTATGTGATGATGAACCAGAAATTCTCTAGCAAATCCTTCACACGGAGTGCATTTTGTTCACAAGGAACAGTCTCTGTACCATCACCATACTGAGACTTCTCACCAGGATTTCTAATCTAGTTAAGCAGAGCCCAGCTCAAAGCACATTGTCTCTCCAGGCTTAGAAAAGTGAATATTTCTGTTAGTTTTCAGTTAATTTTCCGTTATCTTTTCAGTTTCTGGGTTAATTTTTTGTTAAGCTTTCAGTTGATTCCTAATGGGCTCAGCCATCTTCTGCTCATTAATTCAGTTCCGTGCCTGACTAGGATTGGGTATTTCAGACGGCTCTGCCTAGGAGTGAAATCATATCAGCGGGTTACATCTCAGCAGCTCAAATCCTCCATGGCTTTTTGGTGGAGGTGGTGTTGGATGGAGGTGCTGCTGCTGAGCCCTCACTGGAAACCCCCTCCTGCCATCTCAGCATCCCACAGAAGCTATCCCCTAAGGGCAGAAATAGAGAGAAAGGTCATCGTGGGTCCTACCATGAGAGGAGCAAGGTGGTCACGGTGGTTTCATTTCTGAGTGACTCTCTACAAATGAGTCACTATGTGGGAGACCAAGTGATCATATGTGTACGTATGCGACTATACCGCAAGTTCCATCTTCCTTTCTGATGCTATCAGCATTTCTTTCCACCATGGCTGCAATCTAAGAATGTATTTGCATGTCATTAGCAGCTATAAAAAGAATGAAGAGAAAAAGGTGGAGTCCCCAGTTCACAGTTCTGTTTTTTCCAGCAGAATTCCGTCCTGCCCACACCTTTCCCTTCCGCCATCTCTGCAGGGACTCTCCTTTCTGCAGCTGGCTTTGAGATGAAAGCAAATTCCCTGATACTCACCAATGAGTTTAGCTGCAGCCCTGATTCCTACTGCCTCTTCCACAGGAAGAAATTCTTCCCTGTGATTTGAACCTGGCTACAGAAAATGGTATCAGAAGGTGCACTCATCCACACGATACGTATGATTGATTGCTTCTCTTTAAATCATACCGCATTCCATTTTACCTCCAGCAGCCACAGCAGTGTCAGGGATGTGCAAACTCCTGAACCCCTGGCACAGGGTGCCCAGAGAAGCTGTGGCTGCCCCATCCCTGGCAGTGTTCAAGGCCAGGTTGGACACAGGGGCTTGGAGCAACCTGCTCTAGTGGAAGGTGTCCCTGCCTGTGGCAGGGGGTTGGAACTGGATGAGCTTTAAGGTCCCTTCAACCTAAACCATCCAGTGATTTTATGACATGATTCTATGAAATCCCTTAATGTCACAAGGGAAAGGCATTCCAATGGCTGCTGCCCCACCAGGGTAACCCACAGTGGTTTAACCTCAACTCTGTAAAACCAATCTGCTGATTACAGGAGAACACTGGGAATATGAGGGTGATTCCAGCAAACTCAAGGCACACCAGCAAGGCAGCACAGTTTACTCAGTACCTGGCTTCTGCTTCCAGGGTGGCTCATCCAGCAAAGGTTCCCAAACACTGAGCTCTGGGAATGGCAGGGGAGATGCCTCACCCATTCATCAGCAAAGTGATTGAAAGCACAGAACTGAACAAGGAGGCTCCTCAGGGAAAGGAGGTGCCTGGCAGCATCTCCAAGACCTGCTCTGTGGCTTCTGATGTAATGAAAGAGAAAAAGGTAGAATTACAATGTGTGGGTTTTTATACATTAGATCAGGGATCAGTAGGAAAATGCAACATGAGCATAAGAAAAGCAGCATTTGGGTTTTCATCACCTTGGATGGCACAGGTATGTGTGGCTCATCTGCCTTCGCCTTAGGGGAGGAGGAGCACCTCAAACAAAACAGTCACTGTAACTGTGTGTATATTTTTAAGGGTAGGAAAACATAATGCACATTAAGGAATGTTAACTACACAGTAAAACCCCTGCAGTATTGAAATAGCAAAATCTAAATTACAGCAAAAACTTGTAAACAAAAAATTGTGGATTTTTGGAAGTTGGGAATTCTGTGGACACAATCCTGGCCACAGGTTTCCTTCCTCTTGGTCTGAGCGCAGGGGAGCCATGCAGCAGGGCCAGAGGCCCAGAGGGGGCTCTGCACATCCAGGACCCACCAATGCCACCCCAGAGCCCACCCTGAGCTGTAGAAGCAATTCTCAGAATCATCATCCATGGGGTGCATCCTGATCCCCAAACTTCCTCCAGATGAAGTGTATGGAGATACTGGCCAAATGGTTTCAACCTCATGGTACCACTGAGTTATTCATGGGGTTCCTTATGACAACCACACAGAACAAGGCAGAAGCACTAATTAGTGAAGAGTATTTCTTAGTGTAACTGTAATATTAAGTAGGGTAAATGTGAATGTAAAGATCTGAGCGACCTTTAGGCAGCTTTAGTTTATCTATATTCATCTTTAGACAATACCAGTTTACAAAAACGCCTCAGCATCTACAATCAGAATATGCACCAAGATCCTGAATTGACGGGGGGGACACCCTTATTTTAACAACATGTAGTTTCCTCAATCAGATAAGCTTCCATTCTACAGGTGACTACTCGCCTTCAGTTCAGGCATATTTGTGGTGAGGTATTAATCACTTCCTTGCCACAGAGCACATATAAGAGGAAGCCGGGAGCCAGCCGTCCTCAGTCCAGGAGGGGAGTGCAGCCCCTTGGCCACGATGCTGCAGCTGGTCGGGGTTGCGCTGTGCCTCACGCTGTGCCTCGCAGCCCCTGTGCCACCCGCGGGCTGTGCCGCCACCTCTCTCATCCGCGAGACCCTCAGCGACATTGGGACACTAAAGTCTAAGGTGGTTCCCTTTTCCTTGTGCTCCTCGTCCAGCTCCTCACGCTAGCGGAGAACCTGCTAACATGATTCTTATCCATCTCTTTCAGGGCAGCAGCGAAATCACGCCTCCGGTAAGATCACTTTCTAGGTCATATTGCAGTGCTGGGTGCTTGTGGTGTGGCTAATGTGCTTTTTGACACGCAAGGGGGAAGCAGCTGCTGTTAAAGCCCATTCAGGATGTCTGCAAGCTCTTTCGGTCTTAAGACAGGTCTTAGATGGCAACCAAGTCATTCATGGGCTTTGTGAGACGGATGTGCTGGAGGGAGGTGAGCTGGTGTGTGCTGAGAGGTGACGTGCAGGGCTCAGCTACCCCAACATGAGTCCTCCTCCAGCCATAGTTATCAATACAAAGTTATCTCACTGAAAAACAAGTGACTGGGGCTACTGCCTTCAGTACAGGTGCATAAAAGCTTGCTTCCAGCCAGCAGTGGCACTCTCCCTTCTCACGGGGTACATAGTCAGAAGTGACCATGTTCTGAAGTCTGGTGGAGGCTGACACTGGAAACTGGGGGGACAATCTCTCCCCACGGCCTTTCTGGAAAGAAATACCTGCATTGTTTGAGACCAATGTTGCAGCACTTCATGGGGAGGTTCAAGAGAAGCCAAGAGCAGGCAGCAGGGTTGGAGGTTGGAGATGCTCCTCATCATCGCTGCCTTCCTGTGCCTGAGTGCTGCTAAAGAGGCAATTAAAAAGCAAATGGTGCCTGATCCTGCCTAATTTCAGAGTCTCACTTTGTAGCTTTTGAAGGTAACATCAGCCTTCAGCAGGAGGGAAGATCTGGATTGCAGAGTGGGCTCCTTTAAGATGACCAAAGTTACCACAAAATGTTGGCCTCATACTATTGTGCAATGTTATTTCTTGTAATAGGCATTTTAACTCTGCCAGCAATACAGAAAAGACAGAAATAACTAAACTTTGTTATTTCAGAACAACATGATGGAGGCGGAAGGAACTGTATCCACCTATTTGGAAGGATTTATCAAAGCCCTAAAAAGCAGGAAAGAGAACTCAAAGGAGAGACTAAAACTAGCCCAGAAGCTGCAGAAAATCCACGTGGATATAAAGTCGTGCCTCGGGTGGATGGTACGTCTGTGTTGGATTTTCTGCTCTGTGTTTCCTGTTGTTGAGGTGATACTAAAGGCTACAGCGGTGTTTGTCCTGATTGCACTGGGAACAAGCACATGGCTAAAGCATGTGGCTGCCTCCCGGTTGGGGTGCTGATGGGGGCAGGTTCCAGCCAGGAGCTGCCACTTGGCCACGGTACCTTTGCTCTGCTTTGCCCACCTCTTCCCAATGTCTCCTTGCTATGAGAAACACTGTCATTTGGTGGAGGTGCCCTGGTGCAGATAGGACCTGCTCTCCCTGGGGAATGGCTGCACTAGGTGTAACTTGTCCCATGTTCCTTTTGCTTTCCTACCCTGCTATCCTCCTCAGAGCCTTCATGGTCTTAAAATTAAGTATTAAGAAAAACCCAGAGTCAGGGAACAGAACGTAACTTGTTTGTCTGTATTCTGCTCTTTTAATTGTTCTCCTTTCTGTCTGCCCTCAAGGAATGGGAGCCAGTGGAAGAGGAGGATTTCTTCAGTAATTTGGAATACTTATTGAAGTTCCTGAATCACAATGCCCCTTCGGAGGACAGAATGTAGTCTACAAAGAAGTTTGAAGCACTCCTGGTCCAGCCTGGTGGGAGACCAGAGTTCTGCATATCCTCATTTGCGTATCTTTATTCCAATGAGCAAGGCTATTGGAAGCTATTATTTATTCATATATCTATTAATATTTATTTATTCTATTTATTTGTAGAAACTTCAAGTTATTTATTTTTAAGGTGAAGAAATGCAATAATTATTTACTTTAGGGAACTGCTGTTTAACAGTGTGTGAGGAGGTCTGTGGACCCAGTCTGGGGTTTGCAGTCACGCTGTTTCTCGATCACACTACCCCAAGCCACAGCCCCAGGGCTCGGCTCTGCATCACTTGAGTGCTCTCAAAGCTGGGGCAGAGCCACCGCTCAGGATAGGGCCATTGGTGCCACCCAGCACCATCACCTCCCTCCTGGCCCCAGCATTAGATGGCTGCTGGCCACTCTCAAAGATGTCAAAACCTTAGGGGAGATTGAGATGAGCTCTGAGGCAGAAGCTCTTCCCTGTGAGGGTGCTGAGGTGCTGGCACAGGGTGCCCAGAGAAGCTGTGGCTGCCCCATCCCTGGCAGTGTTCAAGGCCAGGTTGGACACAGGGGCTTGGAGCAACCTGCTCTAGTGGAAGGTGGCCCTGCCTGTGGCAGGGGGTTGGAGCTGGGTGAGCTTTAAGGCCCCTTCCAACACAAACCAGCCTGGGATTCTATGATATGATTCTGTGAAACCACTGAAATACTCCTTGCAAACTTAAGACATAGCTCATATCCACTTGGGCCATGTGAATGTAAAAATGATTTTCACACAGTCTTATGAGTGCCCCATAGGGATAAAACCTGACAACTAAGAGTTTGGCACATACCATAACCCTTTTAGTTTCAATCAAATGAAAACTTCGTACAATATGCTTTAATGCTCTCCACTTGGACTATTTAAGCATTTTGTTCCCACAGCTGAAGTTTCCAGATGCCTTCAGAGCAGTTTCACATCTCTTTAGGGGAATTTTCAGAGGAGAGTTTTGTAAAAAGATGCAACTCTTACTTTTTAAATTATACTTCACTATTTATAAAGAACTGAAGAATTTATTCTGTTACAAAGGCAGTGACAATCATTGTAAAACGTAAAAAAAGTGAAGTGCAAAGAAACACAATGTTCTCCCAACTCTCTGCTGCTGACACATCTTTTACAGTTAAATGGTTGGGAAAGTTGTACATGGAGCCCTGTGAAATGTAACCAAACTCTAATGGAATCTATGCAAAATAAACCTCTTGCACTAAGGTGTAACTCTCATCATTGTTGAATTTTGTCACAGTTTATGGTGGTTTAAGGAATTTTCTATCTAAAAGAGAGTTAGATTGATCAAATCGGGGTCATCTACCAGTGAGGTTTTGACAGTTTCAGGAGGGTATTATATTCAGAAATACATGAATTGATTATATAGTTCACAGATGATTGAAAGCCCTGTGGGGAGGGTCACCATGGGGTCCATGTGTCACCTAAGACCACTTGTGTTTTCAAGCTTGGGTAAAAGTAGCACTTAAAATAGCAAGGCAGGTTTTGTTTCTTTCTTTGCTCTCACTTCGCAGTGAACATCTCACTGCAGCATCTCCCCTTTTCCACCCTGTTGGATATTCTGATTTCAGGAATATTCACCCATACAGAAGAAAGCAAACATTTAGCAAACAGCCATAACAATCCTACTTGGGGCCAGGATGAGGGAGCAGCTGTGCCTGTATCCCCATGGACCATCAGGGTTGCTGGGCACACACCTTCCCCTCCAAAGGGATTCTCCCAGAATTTCACCTTCAGGAAGCAATCCTCGCCCAGCCCGTCACTGTTATTTACCTTTGCAGGCACCACTGAGCACCTGGAGAAATTTCCCTAAACACCATGATTCATGGAGAACTGAGCAGAGAGCAGCACTTGTGCAAGCTGTGGTGTGCCTGTGGGATCCCCCAGACACGACACCGCCTGCAGGTTGAAGAGGCAGGGAAATCCATGCCGGAATCTCCACGGATTCCTTAGGGCAACAAGCATGTCTGAAGAATTAGCTAATATTGTTAATAGCACCTGAAGAGGAGTTTCTTGAGGGTGGGGGAATGCAGACTCTGTAGTCATTGCATGAACAGGAAAAACACCCCCAAACCAACAACAGGTTCAGTCACCATCACTCTGCCTCCACAAATAGCCAAGACTAAGGCTTTAACCAATACCTACAAAAATAGAGAGCGCATAGAAAAAGAGATTCAATAGTTTTAGTGGCTGTAGGTCAAAGCAGCTCATCCTGCGAGGGGGTGAGGGGCAGGAGGAGGGTGATGCTGGGTATGTCTATGCTTTGGGATGGTGTCTGCGGTGCCCCTTGGACAGCCTCGTGAGAGACCCGAGGGGATGTTCTAGTCCCATTGCCCAAGTCTGGCATAGACCCTGCTGAAAAGCTTCTCTTAAAGGGTAGTTATTGACCTTCAGCTCAAAGGCTGAAAGCTCTTTGAAGAGCTGGATCACAGTCCAACATCTGCATCCAAAGCTGCCCTCTTGTTTGGAATTGGGTGCAGAAGAGGAATAGCACCTTCCAAGGAGGGAAGGAGCCACAATCCTGTGGGAAGTGAGGGGAAAGCATGGCAAAAAGCTCAGATTTCTTCCAAAGAGAGTCCTGCATTTGTTAGCAGTAATCTGCTGAGAGGGAGGTAGAGCAGAAGGTCAGGGCTACTGGTAGATGTTGTGGACCATTACTCATGGTGGGGAAAGAGGGTTGGGAAAATGGTTCCCTCAGAGCAGGCTGAACCCATCATCATGATGCCAGGTGCGTGGAACAGCAGATACACATACCCCAGACACAACCTTCCCTATTGCTTGTTAAAATGCAAACACAATAAAACTGCGGTCACTATAAACTACATCATCTCACTCAGGCAACTCCTGGGGCTCTCTGGCTGGGGTAAATCACAGAGCAGGCAGCTCTTCGTGCTCCATCACCGCACACACGATGTGCTGAGGTTTGGCAAGTGTCTCTTCTTCGAAGATGAGAAAAAAGCATCACTAGCAGCGGCTGTTCTCTAGGTGGCACCCCTTGCCTGCTGCACATCCCTCAGCATCATCCCACCGCTGGCATGGCCCAGAGGAGGGAAATAAGGGCTAACAGCTTGTTACACGGAAGGATTTTTAATCAGCTTTTCTCAGTATTACTCCAAAGAGCCCTGAAGTGTCACAAAAAGGTGAAGGAAGAGTTCAGAGCAGCAGTTTCTGAACAAGCCCCACGTTCACCTGCAGCACCTCAGTTAGACCGAGAAACCTCTTTGTACAACACCCCAGTCCTTAATATTCATTAATTCTCACCGCTTTGGGGAATTCTGTGTGCTTGACCACCCCAGCTTCTCAAAACTCCCTCTGCGAACACCCTTGGAAACTCTTCAGCTGGTTACAAATGTGAGCGGCCCTGTTTATATCAGCTTTGTCATAAATCGCCTTTTTCTTAACAAAAGGCTGTGGATCCAAAGGGTGTAATGAAGTACAGCAGATTTTTGCCTCTCATTACAGAAAGAGTTAAAAGCAACCCAGTGTGGCTGCAGCTGTATCAGGCCTAAAGCACCAAAGACAACAGCACTGCCTGTGAGCCCATGTGAGCCCCGAGGACTCGGTACCTACATCCGGCCCCTGCAGCATCACAGAAAGATGCATCCTGTGCACAGCCCAGGGAGCTGCTTTCTTCAAGCTTCACCCCATTGATAACATCTTGATATGTCTCTCCAGCAGTTTTAAAGCTATTTCACACCAAGTCAGGGTTTATTTCCAGGTAGGTTAGTGTTGAGCAATGCTGTTCTAAATGGTATCTGGTGTGAAAATCAACAAACAGATTTAGTTGGTGTCAGTATTTGCCTAGTGGATTAGATGAGCATTCAGCCTACATGGTATCTTGCATCTGGTGGATCTGAATGTTAAATCCTCACACACAATAAGATGGTGGTTGAACCTCTTGTCAGCAGCTTTCCCTGGGGCAAATGATCCAGGCAGGAGCAGGAGAAAGTAAAAGAGACAGACTGTCCTGTTGTGCCCTCTCCTCTCCCACTGCAGAGTCAAAGAGCAGAACAGACATTCTAGTGTTACCAAGAGATACCCAAGTTTACATAGGAGAAATACAGATATCTTTGTTGGTTTCTTACATCTTGGAGTGACAGTTTAGCACATTTAAACATTCATTTTAGTGACTCATTTTAACCAACTCTAGCTCAGGTTGTGGATAGAAAAGCACTTACAGATGCCAAATGCCACTTGGTCTCCTAACAGCTTGGTTGTGGAATGAGGGGCCCTGGACACCAGAGAACCAAGAGCAGTCAGATACTAGGATCTAGGATTTTGCCCTGTGAGAGAATGGTCTTTCATCAGAGAGGTGACCAAAGCAGAGCGGGGAAGTGCAGCCATGACAACCATTTCCCATGTGGTTGTTGCTACAAGAACCTTTCACACTGAACAGGGAAATACCTGCTCTGCAAACTGGAGAAGTTAGATGAACAGTGAATAACACTGCCATGGTTAACATGCAGACTTGTATTTTCTAGAAAAGAAACAACCACCACCACCCACAATGTATCTAAGCAAAGAACTTAGACCCACATCCAGTCTCAAGTTTTCATATCACATTTAGAAGACCATCCAAAGTGAAAAGTATCCCTGACTCAAAGCAAAGATTTCCCTATCAAACGTGGTAAAACCCATCTGCCACTTCTGCACTTTGTCACATATTTTCTATGAAATACTATATTTAAAAATTAAATACAGATTTAGAATAGAAACTGGACCATATGGGAACTATTTAGGCCAGGCCCTCAGCTGGCATAGGTGGATGGGGTATTGGCAAAGCTCTGCACTGATGTGCTCCAGCTGAGAGTCTGGCTTTTCACTAACCCCTCCAAATAGGACTTGCCAACTGTATTTGTTCTGGCACTATAAAGGACTCCCAGGTCTCTGCTCACAGAGCAAAGTACCAGGTAAGGCAGCCCGGGTGTTCCAGGGCAGGTTCCAAACCTCCCACCATGCTGCCAGGCGCGGCTGGCACTTCTGCTCACCATTAGTGATTCCCCTTTTCTCGGTGGCCAGAAATAATTCCACACCAAGAGCTCCCTTGATGATACTTATTCAATTAACCATAACACTAATTGCCAACTATCATGGAACAAAGTAGACTTTGTTATGTTTAGAGCTGCATTATCTTCAATTTAACCAAGCCCTGGCTCTGCAATTGCTCTGGCAATTTCTCTCTTCAAGTACAGATATATCTAGAGGGGTTTGTGTTGAAGTGTTGCTCTGCAGTTAGAGGCTTTAGGAAGTTTACCGGAACATTAACCATAAATGTTTCTCAAATCAGATATGCTGCTAATTCAACTGCCCAAGTTGCTTTCCTATTTTGATGATATATGAATGAGATAAGATAGTAATCAAATCCTGCTCTTTCTCAGCTTCTCTATATAAGTGAACTTAGTATCTAACAAGAGATACGAGCTTGAATTCAAAGCCCATTTCAGATAAAGAGAGTCAAGTTCCCACATCTAACACCTTTAAAATGCATCTTCACTTGGTCCTGTTACTGTTCAGCTCCGGAGTGTCCAGTTACTTTCTCCCCGTGAAGGGAACGTGGCATCTACAGAACAAGACCCAATACACAATAATTGATGAAATGCTTTGCTTGCTGGAAGCTGAAAATGAGTCCATAAATGTAAATAATTTTCCTCTTCCTCCACCTCAGATTTGCCTTTTGAGCTGATTTCCAGTTTGTAACTAACGGATTTCTGTTGTTTCCAGGGGCAGTTCTTCAAACCGCTTCACGTAAAGGTAAGAAATTGTTGTTTCCTGTTCTATTATTATCAGTCGGAGTCCCCAAAGGGAACTTGAAGCATAGCCTATGGTCTGAGGATACTGAAAGGCAAGATGTGAACACTGGCTGAGGTGGGATTGCCAGGATGGACCGGCCAGGCAGGGAGCGAGCCCCAGGCTCAGCCTCATTCCTCTCCACTTAGAGCCAACTGTGCTCCTCTTGCTGTCCCAAGATACCGATACAATGCCATAATTTAAAGAGATTACTGAATGTGGCTAATAACCCGTGCTAAGTGCTAACAGAGATAAACAGTATGTTCTACCTCGGTTTCTATCGGTTCTTTTAATGCTTTTCCAGAGAAGTTTCTATTGGTGATTGTAAAGCCTGTTCTCCAAAAGACTGGTAATGTAAAGAAAAATGGTTAAATCAGCTTCTGTAGGTGTCCTACCTCTAAGTTAAAGACAAAAATATGACTCCAATTTAGATGTAATTGAATCAAATTCCCAGTGTTGTCACATTCACCAGTGACGAACTGGACCATTTTTATTGCAAAGTTTCCAGCTATAATAGTTATGAAGACTGCCCTTATAACATGGCTTCTTAGAAGCAGGTATAAAAAGGAAATCAGATGAAAGAAGTTAAGATTTCCAGAGAAAAACAGATGGGATATTCAATAGGATTTATTTATAGAATTCAATGGGATATTCAAACTGATTTATTTAACAGTTCTTTTATCAACAGTTCTCTCCTATTGAATAGATTTATCAACAGTTCTTGTAAGAAAGAAAAACTTTTCAGTTGCAGACTAGAACACTATTTGCTTTCCCTTTGTCTGCTAGAAACAAATTTGTGCGCATAATAACACTGAACAATTTATTGAAGAACTAAAAAAGATACCCAGATGTAAGTGTATGAAGAGAGTTGAAAAAGACATGAAAAAGCTAGAAGAAAACTGCTCCATTTTGAAGGTGAGCTTTTACATTTTAAGTTGCAAATATTCTCTTGTCTTTATGATTTAAAAGTTCATTTCCCTGAAGGTAACGATTAAAGAAACATCAGCTGAAGTTGTTCACAAAGTTTTGAGATTTGTTAGCAAAGTTGTTGTTCCTCCTTTTTACTTTAGGGCCAGCTGCAGCCTCAAGGAAGGGTATCGAGGTTTGTCTATCATGCACAAGTTCATTTTATACGGACTATATTAATACAGTTCATTTAGACCTGCAGTAATGCAGATTATTTATTAGATGCAATTAATAGTGAGCTGTACAGCTTGTGCTTCAGGAAGAACAGGGAAATTAATAGCAGAAAAGACACAGACCAGGAATACTACAGTGAAAGAATCTGCCCCTTGAATACAAAAGAGACAGAGAAAATAAGGGGATGGAAAACAGGGTCTGCATGTGTTCTCCCATGGCTGTACTTGCGACAATGACCCTGCTTAGATGTTTGCTTGGAACAGAGGAAGCAGGCTTTAGGAAGAAAACCAGATATGCACCAATTTGCTGACTACTGCAGGCTACAGGAGAAACCAGGTCTGAATCTATCACCTAAATAAATGCATGTTGAGCTCCATGCTGCTGCAACGGGATTCTCCGCTGCTCAGCACCAAGAACAAGCATGGTGCGATGTTGCTGGGTCACATCCCACACTCCCTTCTCTGTCCCCGGGATTTGGGTATTATGAGAAGAATGTTTTGACCTGACTCCACTTCTTCCAGTTTAGCAGATTACTCCCCTGCCCCAAAAAACAACCCAGAAAAATCTGCAGTACCATGAAAGTCAGAGACAAATAGCAAAGTCTTATTTGACTGATGATTTGTAGAAGTTGTGTGAAATGGTTTGGGGCTGATGGAGGGCTTCGTCCTCCATCCCAGTCAGCTGGGGAAGGCACAGAGAACATGCAGTATTTGGGTGGAATCCCTCCGCAACTCATGCATCAACATCTATTCTTTTCCCTTAGAAATCTTCATTCAATGACGAAAGATGCTCACAGATGGCAAAAACAGATTTTTCACAGTTTAAAGAGAGTCTGAAAGAATTCTTGAGATGGGTCAATGGGAAGAAGTGCAGCAACATCGTGGGAAGCGAGTTGGGTTTGTACCCGGGTGGCAAATGCAGCTGCCATGACCCAGGGAAATACAGCAAAGGCTTGCTCTAGGGAAGACTTGGGTGGGAAGCGGGAGAAGAAATGGCTGTTACAGATCAGAATCTTTGCTAAGCGGTTAATGCAAGCAGGTGAATTAAAACTGTACACAGCAATTAAAACTTTGTATAACAAGCATGGCCAAGTATCATCATTTATATCATGTACTTATGGAACATGAAATGTCATTGTGTCACCAGAGATACATAGCAAGGACTAAAGTTTGTGGATTTCTTGCCCATAGGGACAGCAAACCCAACCCTGACCCATGCTGTGAGACCATTCAAATGCTTTGGGGGCTGGGGCCAGGAAAGGCTCCTGAAGGCAGGTGCTCAAGGGTTGGGATGTTCAGTGGGGATTTATGGGACCCAGCAGAACCCCAGGGAGGGAAGAGACCCCATACCCACCATTCACACTGTCTGCTTTAACCCCCATCACTAAACCCCTTGCTTTTAACTTCTGCTGGCACATACCATCATGAAAGTAGCTGTTATCAGTTAAAAATCTGTAGTTCTAAACACAGCAAAAGGCTGAGACAGGGATTTGAAACGACTGTGATGACACATGACAGAGTCATCAGCTGGTCATCTGGCTCAGAAATATCACAGATACCTGTGGGCAAGATAAATCTTGTCTTGGTGTTTAGACCTTTGCTGCCCCTGAATGAGCGTCACCACTCTCCTACTCACAGTCAACTGAATGTCTATGGCTTTTGGACAAGGATTTGTGCCAAAGTCACTAACAACCATAGAAAGACTTGTCATGAAAGTAGGATTTATAGCACATGTAAAACCAGATATAATTCATATACAAACAAACAATTTCCCATACCACCATAATCACTAACCTATATCTAGCCTAGAGCAGGATGTCAGAATGGATTTTTGCAGCTGACTAAAAGGTGGTAAAAGGGAGAAAGAGACACGGTGTTTATAAGTGACATGGGGAAAAACCTGTCTTATTTTCATGCTTCAGTCCAAATATAAGCAGTTTTTTTAGCATGCTCAGAAGGCATCGGACATCTCCAGGGTAAAACAGCGACGGAGATGGGGTGGTACGGGTCTCTGTTTAGCTGTTTGCATCTTTCTGCATCTCATGCAAGATGAGTGCTTTGATGATCACCCACATCACAGTGATCTTTGAAAATTGAAATGAAGTGATAACTTGACCAAGTTCAAAGCCTATGAAAACTTCTGAAGTACCAACATGATTCAAACTGCAGCAGGGTTCTGAAATGCCATCTTCCAACAGCCAGGTAAAGGATGAGTTTCTGTAATTGTACATGAAAGGATGGGACCTACCCAAAAAACCAAACCTGCTGCATTACTGTACTTGAATTCTTCACTGCACATACAGTAAGTGCAACCACCTACTAACCTTCCCCTTGGAGCAGCTGCTGAGTGATACCTGAATTTTCTCATATGCTCAGCTCCACCTCATTTTCCAGGCTTAGCACAAACCCCTTCTAAACTGGATATCTTCCAATATTTTCATTCTTGAAGATGCTGTTCAATGTTACTTGTCTGTGATCCTACCTTAGCCCTAGGGTTTCACTCGAGGGGATGCAGGTCCCTCACCCGCCCAGGCCCACCATTCCAGTTTAAACACAGAAAGCAGTTGAAGAGCACTTAGTTTAGCTTCACAAACCCCAGAGGTGAACAGAATTGCTCCTGTCCAACCCTATGAGAAAGAACAGATCCAACCACAAAGTTTCCAGAAGCTGGCCTGCTCACACACACAACCCTCAAGGGCTGATCTGTATTTGCAGCATGTCACAAAACCAGGAACAACGACACCAGTCAGTGTGTCGATGGGGGATGGTTGACAGAAGATCAGTTTTATCATCAGAAAGAGATGTAGTCCGCAGGAGTTCATGATTTTAAGTAGTTCTTAGCAGACAACATATTTTTGTTACCTCCCGTGGTCAGGTTTGCCGAGATACGTTTCGGTTTTGCTGCTGAGCAGCTCCCCCAAGGTATTAACTTTAATGCGATTCAATTTAACTTCTAAAATCCTGAACACGACCCTTGGCCTTGCCTCGGAAACCGCAGTATTCCATTGACTTGGTCAGAAAGTCCTGCAGCATCCCCAGCATGATTCATGTTCAGGGTTTTTTAGGTCATAAAGAGGGGAAAAAATCCCAACCACCTACTCTCCCTCCTACTATACCCACCCCAGGTGATCACCCCGTATAGATGTTTACCTTTGTATACATCTACTCACAGCCCTCACATCCAGGAAATGCAGAACAGGAAACAAACTCAGAATTAAATCTTAACCATTCACATTAGGCAGGTAACAGCATTTTCCTCACCAACTTCATGAATGCATTTGCTTTGAACTTACAGCACTTCCATACATGTTTCCCGTACATTTCCTTTCACAGCACCAAGTAGGGCCAAGCCACTTTTGCCAGTGCTGGCACAACCTGAGGAACTCCAGCTCATGAGAACCAATGTTTGCTTGCCCAGTCTTCTTCCCCCCATGATCTCAAATTATTTAGGTAATGAAAAATACTATTTCTTTCTGAAATCTTATTAAAATAAACCCTTGTCTAGCAATAACAGCACCAACTGCGAGACAGAATGGAAAAATCAGTTTAAAATACCATATTAAAAGAAGTCAGTGGAAGAAGTGGCAAGTATTAAATCACTCATTTGAACTAACAGCCCAGCAGCAAATCCATAGACTAGAAGTGCAGTTACCATTGATCTTACAAAGAATGTATTTCCCAAAGACTTCAGATCTACAGGAATCCAATCTAACTCTGGTCAGAAACAATCCTGAATCAACCCCAACTCTCTATATTCAATTTCCAAGTTATTTGAATCTTCATCCAGCTTTCTAAGCACAATGCTCTGAGTATTCTCAAAGACAACAGGAATAGAAAGAAATCTGGATCTAATATTCTTGGCAGCAGCACAATCTCCATTCTAACAACTTCCATAAGCACTGGGCTGATGTCTTGACGCATATTTATCTGTGATACGCTCCACATGCAAGGTTTTTTCATTTTAAACTTGCAACTGAATGTTCCTACCCCATCCTCCTGACAGGCTCTGAACTTCCAGTGCAGGACAGAACTGAGGGGAGCTTTTTGGGTGCAGTTTGAACCACCACCTATGAGCAAACAAATACACCAGAAACAATGGGAAAGTCCCATCTCCCTCCTCCCCTCAGCTATCTGTAAAAGCATCACCCATGTTATCTGTGACCCAGACTGCCAGCAACCCTTCTCTCACAGCACGAGCCCCATCCCACCCATCTCCTTCAGCTTAACCATTACGTTCAAAAACTGCATGTTTCTAATAAATTGAGACTAATTTCGACAGTTAGAGCCAGAGGTGCAAATTGTTTTCCCAGTGGCCAGAAGGCTGCTGGATGCATCTTAACAAATCTCCAGATTACATCATGGAAATAAGCTTACCTTCTTGCTTAGGTTTTGTTGATAAGATGCTACGGCAGGACAGAGTAACTTGTGGCCCTTTCCTGCAAAACAGCCTACGATGGGAGAGGTTTAAAGCGTATTTTAGCTTTTGAGAAGTTATAAGGAAAGGCTTAACAGTTAGAGAAAGAAAAAAGAAAGAGGTGTGATGCACTGAGAGACCTCCCTGAGACGGCAGCATGAGATAGGGTTGTGGTTGAAGAGCAGCAGGAGCTGAGAACGCAGGCAGTGGTCATCACTGCGCCTCAGCTTCCTGCACAGGCCAGTGTGCGCTCACAGAAAAGCATCACCAGATGTAGTTAAAACAAACTTACTCCAGTTTGAGATGAATGTTTGGGGATGGGTAACGCTGACTGAGAAACTGCATCCCAGGGATGGGTCCTGCCTTCTGCTGCCATCCCAAACTGCACAGCATTGAACCTCTGGTCCTCATCCTTGCTGGGCTGGGTCAGTCCTGCAGCACCAGCTCTGCTCTGCACACTGGCAATCCTGCAGGAAGCACAATACCATTTCCAGAAGCTCAAATGAGTTTTAGTTCTGCGATCTCACCAGGATTGAAAGCAATCACCAGAAACATCCTTTATCCAGTTGTTACTCACTGAACTTCTCGGTTCTGCAGAGCACATCCTTGCTCAGCTGCTCTCCTGCTTCTGCAGCTTTCCAATTACAATACCAACACTTTATTTTCAGGTAAAATGCATTAAAATGCAATGCTAGGTACTATCTATTAGCACTACAGCCAGGAGTATTTATTTGCAAGGCTGTTTAACTTACAGTTAATCAATTAACCTGCCAAAGGGGAGATTGAGATGAGCTCTTAGGCAGAAGTTCTTCCCTGTGAGGGTGCTGAGGCGCTGGCACAGGGTGCCCAGAGAAGCTGTGGTTGTAGATTTATTACAGGTATCATACCAAGGAGACAAGGCCGCTTCTTCCCTGGCCCCTCTCCAAAAGGGGGGGGCCTTTTGGGCTTATTGTGTAGACAGAAGAAAATTATTTGCTGCTTGGGCTTGTCCTATGGAAAAATAGGTTTTTCTGTTATGCAAGTCACAACTGTTGCTGTGCCCTTTCACCCAGCCATGGCTCTAGGCACCAGCACACCCTGACCCACTGCTCCCACTCCTGAGTGCTGCCCTGGCTCCTCAAAGGCAGTTATGGGAGGAGCATGAGGGAATGGGAATTCTCACAGGTGAGAACTCAGGATTCTCTTCACAAGGAAACGGTTTTTAATAACACTTGGCATATTTTAGAGATTCTGTTTTTAAATAAAAGTACTTTAAATAAAGACAAGCTGGTTTCTAGGAAACGTTTCGGCCCTGCAGCAGTCAGGGAGTTGGACGGCACGGCTGCAGGTCCCTTCCAGCTGAGCTGTTCTGTTCATCCCTCCCTCCCAAGCACCAAACGCTCTCACACTATCGAGTCACAGGCAATGCTTTGGCCAGGAGCTCACCCAGCTGGATGTGATCAGCCACAGCGCTCCCACGAGGCTTTTGAGCAGCGCTTGTGCATACGTGGCAGCCAGAGCACAGGTCGGTGACACTGGTGGGCCCTGAGCAGGGACATCCCGCATGCAAGGACAAGGGGAAGTGTCGAAGTGAACACTTTAACTCAGTGCTGGCCTTGAAGAACTGAAATTTCCCAGAGAAGTAAACCCAAATTGCAAACTTCTGGTGGCATTACATAGAGAAAAGAGATGGGTCAAGTGTCCAGCTAACGGGGGCCGCTGCTCACCTATGAACAGCTCAGGAAGTTTTCCTTACTCCACCAGCAAACTTGGGTAAATCCTTACTGTGAGCAAAGAGATTTCTTCATAGAATCCGAGACTGGTTTGTGTTGAAAGGGACCTTAAAGCTCATCCAGTTCCAACCCCTGCCACTGGCAGGGACACCTTCCACTAGAGCAGGTTGCTCCAAGCCCCTGTGTCCAACCTGCCCTTGAACACTGCCAGGGATGGGGCAGCCACAGCTTCTCTGGGCACCCTGTGCCAGCGCCTCAGCACCCTCACAGGGAAGAGCTTCTTCCCAATATAAAAGGTAAATGCACCCAAAGTTGTATACATTTCATGTGTACCACTTCAAAATCAACTGCAGCTTGCCATTTCCTCTTTCCTGTGAGTAAACCCATGCTAGTTATCTAGAAAATTCAAGTTATTTACTCAGAGCAAAACACAGATGAAAAACCACAGCAGCCTGTTGCAAAGCTTCTGATGAAAAGCACCAGGGTCAGGCTGGGTTTCTATCATGGGAAATGCACCCACAAGCAAGTTCTTCTGGGAAGGAATATCCAAAGATGGGAGCGTGTAACAATTCAGATGCTTAAGTCTTGTACGAGACCAGTTCCAGCCCCCCTGGACCCACCAGTCCCCTTCACTGCTCACCCAGTGCTGTCACCAAGGGGCTGCTCTGAGCCAGGAGCACCCAACAGGCTCTGGTCCCCCACCTCATGGCCAAGCCAGGGTGCTCTCCATCACAGGACATTAGCAGGGTTCAGCTGCAGAGGAGATGTGGAGGCTTTTGGAAGCAGAGCCCATGGGGGAGGCCGGTCAGCAAGCAGAGCCTCAGCTGGGATCGTGGCTTTGGTAAGAGGTTTCCATCCTTTGTTTTGGCAAGGGTAGAACTACATGAGCAAGAGCTCGATGATCTCAGCTGCTTTGTCTGCTAATTCAAAACAGCTCCCTCCCAGCACAGAGCTGGAGCAGTCGGTGTGAGGGGCTGAGCTGCAGAGAAGCTGGGATCCAACTGTGACCAGCTCCTCCAGAGAAACAGCACATGTTCCCCATAGGAACTGGGGAAACCATACTGGAAGATGAGACCTTTGCATGGTGAAGGACACCTGCAGGAGCCAGACCTGGCCCTACTGACATGGTGACATCCGCAGGCAGACACAAACACTGCTCCCAGGGCGAGGGCTGCAGGACAACCACAGCCAGCACCCGTCCTCCCGCAGACGCCCGCGTGTGGCACCTTCTGCAGTTTGCTCCTGCCAAAATACACACATGGGGGCAATGTGAGACCCGAGAGTAACCAAATTAACACTGGTTAGGAAGTGGCAGCTGAAGGCCACATGTGGTACTATTAGGACTTACAGCTTCATATACTCACTGAGTCACAAGCACTTCATTTGCTTGCTCTCACTTACAAAGATTAAAGCAGAGGAAATCAGTGCAAAGCCAAATGAAAACATGATATTGCAGTAGGACCTGGGAGAGATCTCACTGTCCTACAGTCATTGAAAACCTGCTATGGGATGCAAGAGCCATCAGCCAGCTATCCACGTTCATCACTGAGGTGCGAGGTATGCATTAGTTAACCATAGCTTAGTGTTAGTAATAACATGTGACCTTCTTGCTGTTGCCCAAAGACGCCAGAAAAACATGCTTGCCTTCTGGGCAGCATGCCCTGAGAAATCTTATAAAGATCTGACCTGCCACTGCGTATCACTGCAAGATACATGGAAGACAAGATTTCCACCTTCAGGCCTGTGCTGCCAGCAGTTTAAGGCTGGCAGAGCCACAGAGAAGCCTCTCCAGAGTTAAGGTGATGCTGTTAAGATGAGAGGGAGAAGGGAGGCCAAGACAGGAGCCAGGGAGGCTGGAATTAGATCAAACATAAGGGCTCCTGAGGCTGCACTGGTCTGGAAGTGCTTAACTAGAACCATTCTCCTTTTCTGGTTCACTTCCACTGCAGAGGGACAGGGACAACCATCCCCACCAGCAGCACAGGGGCAGGAGCCACATGAGCACTTGGGAAGTGATTATCCAAATCGCCACAGAGACCAAGTGCTGACCTGTGGTTAAACAAACACATCCTCCCCACGCACAGTCTAGGCAGTCTTTTCCCTGCAGGATGAGACAGATTTGGGACTAAACATGTGAAACTGGTCTCTAAATTCCCGCCACTTACAGCTCACAGCTGCTGGATTCTGGCTCTTTTCAGAGTCCCTGACAGGGGTTACTCTTATTCAGACCAAGGGAACAGATGTTGTGCTGCACTGTATCCCAGTGCTATCCCTGGTCACAGGAAGAGCAGAAGGAAAAGGCTTGGAGGATGCGATCTCCGAGGCTGCCTTTTACTCACACACCATCCTCACCTCAAATAAAACTTGATATGACTGAAAAAAGACCCTTCTGTTTCCCACACTCTGGATTTTATAGCTCAGCTGAGGTACAGAACTCTCTTGTATGATACAAACTCAGTTCCCACTCCAACAGAACATGTAGCTGCTCCCTGCCACAGCCTGCACAGCTTCTCTTGTCCACCACAGCCAAACCCTTTCTCCAGTCAGTACACTTTAGCCTGGATGCTAGTTTTCCCCTCAAAGGTGATTAGATAGGTGATGTTCACATGTTTTCCCACAGTCACAGGAAAGAGAAGTAACTTCTAATGCAGACAAAATCAAAGATAAGTACTTCATCAACGCTTTAGGTGGTTTCCTATCCTAGCTGGAGGGCTGCATTACTGCTCAGTGACGCAGCGCCTGCCCACCCAGCAGCACTCAGGCCAGGGTGAGGAAACCGCATGCTCAAACTGGATGTGGATTACTGGCATGGGCTGGGGGTGGTTGTTCTTCAAATGACTACATAAGCCACGATAAAAGCGCATCTTTCCATGAGAGTTTTTCCATGAGAGTTCACATGGTGCCTGCTTTCATCAGTACCTGTTACGCAGAGCAATGCCTTAAAGACCTCCTCAGCAACATGTGGCCTGAAGACCCTTCCGAAAGGTCCCACAGCACTTCGGTGTCTGGCAGCACTTGTCCACAGTAAGGCTTTGTAGTGCGCATGACTATCTGTAGTGAGTGCTTAAACCCTGTGAAATAGAGAAGAGTCAGCAATATGCGAGGAGAAAAAGCACTGCAGTCTAAACAAGACCTAAGCACCTACCATACCAGTGATACACCGGCAGAAAGCAGCTCCCTATTCCTACATGGAGGAAGGCTTGTTTGTTCTAGCATATGAATCTCCTCTTTTAGATCTAAAAACTTGTTCTATAGTCTTAATATTAGGCCAATTGCCTTATTCTGTTTATCTTCTAGAACGGCAGGAGACAGAATAGGGAATATGATCTGCCAGACTACACAAACATGCCTGGGAGGTTGCTGAATGCCCACGAGTCACACATGCTCTTTTCTCTCAAATAGCCACTATTCCTCAGATCAGATTAGCAGCAAGTCTTGAAAGAGCACAAAAAGCTTGGCGTTTGTATCCACATTCATCACACCCTACTTCAGGGATGGACTTTAGGGATGGAGCAAGGTAGAAGACAACTCAGAAAATAGGGTTTTTCCTAGAGAAAACAAGCAAGTAAAGTTATCCTTAAAAGTTCAGTATGATACAGCAGTTAACAGAATGGTATTTCCCAGCCAATTACCCCATTTCAGAAGTGGGATGTGCAGATTTTTGGACGGAGTCCTGATCTGAACTTTATCTGTCAACATACCACGTTGACAGAAACTAAGTAGATTCCTCTTCCTCCCCCTGAAATCCAAAGCGTTCCAAGCAGAGACTGTGGCTTTGGCTCATCAGCAGTTCTTCACATCTGTGAGGCTGTCAGATGTTGAATGCTTGTTTTATAAACCCTTTTTTCTACAGTTTATGTGTGCTGAGAGATTTTACTAAGAAAACTAGAGGTCAACAATGAAATATTCTGAGGAGCCAGCCAGAAACCACAACATTCATGGCAAGCGAAGGAGCACTCAGCAATTAGAGAGCAACTATTGAGCTGTGCTGTGCCAGCTCATTAAAGCTTTCAGGAAAAAAAGCTTGCTATTCCTATAGCTACCTGCTACAACTGTTCACACTTACAAGACTAGATGCTCCTCTCATTTCAGTATCAGTAACAACTGGAGCTCAGCAAATCTCTGCCTGAGCAATCCAACTCTCTTCAGTTGTGTACATTAAAACTTTAGTGAATGTATGTACTTACCCGCTGCATCTAAAGGACTGCAATAACCATGTAAAATTCAGGGCACATGATGGTACATGGCTGAGCCACATTATTACCAATACAATAAATCGATGACATCTGTTACACCCAACACATTAAACTCATGTTCCACAAGTCTTTCCTAGGAGAACAGCAAGTCCATTGCTGCTAATCCTGCCCGGCAGCTGTTTGAAGCATTACCTCATCCCAGCTCATCCAGCCTTTGCACAATGTAGGGCAATGGAGAAGGACAAAGGAAACCCTTGTTTGTCATCTGACAATCACGACTGCAACTGGACATTTCGGTGCAATTGAAGTTTCTTTCACTTTCTCAGGCCAGTTTTGTGTCAATAAATTAACAATTGTCCAAGCCGGTCTTTAAGCAGTAAGTGATGGCTGTAAACCCAGCACCATTCCTGGCTTTAAATTCACTGCAGTCATCCATATTCCCACAAAGCCATGCCCGCACTGTAAGGTGGCCAGGGAGAGAGATCTGAGGTCAGTCCACCCCACAGTGTCACCTATTGACACAACAGTTTGGTACTACCAGCAAGTTTCTACATTTCTGAAACATCTGCCTATTTCTCCACAACTTTACTCATTTATTATTATTTTTTTAGCAATTAATTGCCATTTCTTCTGAATTGTAATTCAGAAATGAGATTTCCTTTCTACCTGGACAACACTGTTCTCCGCATGTTGCCTTGTGGCCATTACCAACATGCTAACAAAGCAAAAAGGCAAAGGTGAATCTGTATCCTAATGTTCAAAGGGCATGAGCATTCCCAGCTGTCTGAATGGCAAGACAAAGATCTGCTCACAAGCCATCCAACTGACTTCAATAATAGAGACAAGAGTTGTCAAGATAGTTGAAAGTCTTGAAAGGCTTCAGATTTTAAGTGTTTGCATCAAAAATAGGTAGTATCCCACAAGAGCAAAGTTAACATCACTTCCCACGAGTGTTACTATACAGCCCCTCTGCTCCCAGGATACATTACAGTTTCAGTACATGAATTAAACCTTTCCAGCTTCTACTGAAGGTGCAACAGTTCTGTGGCAAGTGTTGGAGCCTTAAATAAAACACTGTCCAAAACCACCACGTATTTTCTAAGGAAAAAGGGCAATAAAGCAACAGGCCTTCAAAGGAAAAAGAAAGGGCCCACTGCTCCCTTAAATATTAAGGACACAGAATAGAGAATCACTTTATGGAAAGAACATTTATTTTTGATTCAAAACCTGTGATCCATAGAAATACAATAAAATCAACATGTACACAAAATTAAAAAAACAACCCCAAACCAACTTTGGTTCAAAGAAATATTTAACATCTAAATCTTCTGAGGTACAAAAGGCACAAGACCAGGCACCCAAACATACCGAATGCACCACTACTACAGAGAAAGCTGGGAGGGCGGAAGGCAGGGGGGACATGGAAATAACAGCAACCAAGACACAAGTGTGTGAACAATGCCATTTACTTCCTTTCACTGGTGTTACATATTTTGTTGTTCTTTTTTTGGTAAAGTGCCAGGACTCTTGGAGAAAAAGATGGATCATTTCTTAGAAATGAACTGCAACAGACAACAGTAGAAAAGGAGACAAAGGCCTGCAGCAGGTTGGGTTTCAGTCAACCTCTGTTCTCCCACAAGGTCTTAAGAACTCATTTCCTCTTTCGTGAAACCATTTGTTTGACACTGTGGAAATAAGGATGTGAAATTAATTACCACCATGTAACCAGTGCGTGCATCACCGCAACCCAGATGGTTACTGCAAGTAAAATTGCACCTTGCAGTCTGAGCATCTCTGCTTATACTTCTCTACCCATCCATGGGAAAGACATAGGAAGATGCAAAGGGCTGGGGAAGAAAATATCTTTCCAATTGCACAATTCTGGGATCAAGAGTAACAGAGCAGTGTATTCTGGGTCTGGTATTTATAGGTCTGGCACTCCAGGGGAATACCTTGGAGGCTGAGGAGATGTGTATGGGATGACATGAAGCTTGAGAAGCTTTCAGCAGTTAGCGGAAATCCCCAGTGTCAGACATTCACATTTATCTTGTAGGAGCTCTCCTCCTTTTGCAGTCAAAGCTAAGCACAAATCTTTGAAGGAACAGACCTGACTCTAGTCAAGTGATAATTCAAGTCATCCTGATGCTGATACCCTAACAAATCCAGGGATATTCTTACACACTTTGTGCTGTCATTGACACAAACTCACTATAGAAGCCACAGCCGAACAATGCAGCTGCTTGATACTACACGATACTGATGGGGGGAGTTCTCATTATGGCCAAATTACTCCAATAGTTAAAACAGCAACACCCAGGTTATTAAAAGCTGTTGTAAGGGGGTCAGTACGTCACTGGCTCTGCACACACACAAGTTTTGTTCCTAAAGGAGTATTACTTACCCCATTTACACCCTACTAGTACCGGACAAGCTGCGTGCCTTGTTCTATAGTCACCCTCACCACTTCTGAAAAGGTTGTACCAAAACACTGCTGTTCCCTGGAAAGTGAAACCAGACCTGGGTTAGTCAGAACCTGGACAATAGAATTATTCAGGTTACAGTAAGGGGGAGTAGGGAAATGCCTTGAAAGCATTTTAACATAGGCCACCACTGACAAGACGTGAAGAAACCCTTAGTCCCACTCGATGAATTCAGCCATGGTCAGAGCAGAGAGTTCTACTTGAATACAAGTTTTTAACAACAGCTCTATGTAGACACTGTTCATATTACACATTGTAAAGCAAAGGAAGCACCTCTGCAGACTACAAGATCAGCTAGAGCTGCCTAGATACACAGCTGCCTGTCCATCAAGATGCAGCAAACAGCACTTTGTCACATCAGTGACTTTTAAATGGATGCTGAACTGTAAAGAAGATGAGACTATCAGGAGAAAGGAGAAATCAAGCCAACACATTCAGACTTACCTTCTTGGGCCATATTGCTGCCCCAAAATCTGGGAACACTGTAGCTCCTCCAGCTTCTACATCACTCATCTGAGAAAACAAAGTCCACAAACTCTGTCCATTTACAAAGCTTTTCGTATATGCAGTCCCACAAGCTAGAGTGCCCCAAGCCCTGACAGAGATTCCTGCTCGCACCTCTATGGAGGCACTGATGAGGAAAGGATGCTCTTCCACCAGCATGAACTGCAGAAGTAACAGTGCATGCTATTCATGGCTTTTGTTCAGCATTTCGTCTAGACTATATATAATCCATTGGACAGTCAGCCGCCAGAAGTTATGTACCTGCAGTGTTAATGAAATACTGCTCTAGAACAAGGGAGAGGATTCAGAGACGGGCAGCTTCAAGAATTTCATTCTGGTTTATGACCCAATTAGGAAAACAAGTGTCTGTTAAACCACATGTTTCCTCATAAATTGAAACCATGTCTTTGGAACTGATGTTTGTAATTTAGTTCATGCATCTTGGTCAACCACTTCAAACCCTACAAAAGTTATTAGAAAACCTCACTTTCTGCACTGATTCTCTGCTGTTCACCAGTGATGTTATGCCACTTCAAGTGCTTTATGCATTGCAAGCTTCAATACATACAGCTATATGACTCTAAAGAAAAGCATGTATCTTTATCCTTCGCCCTTCTACACTGGAAGGGATTTAACCTTCCTGAATTAATCAGTAACAATGGATTCACTACAAATTCCAGACTTGATCCAAACCCCACCGAAGTTCATGGAAACACTCCTTAAAAATATAAAGTCTTTCCACTGATTTCAGTAAGTTTTTGATCAAATTCTAATTAAAAGAAACAAATGAGTCAGATCCAGCTCCCACTAAACTTAAAACAGCAGAACTACTATTAATACACTCCCCAAGTCCCCACATTCTCTACTGTAACTTGAATTTCTGTTTAAAGCAGATGTTATTACCACTTTGGTGTCCTCCTGCTTGGTACCTACAATAAAAGGGCATAAGATGCCATAGGTGCACAGGTTTCTGGCCCTTCCAACTAGAAAGCATGTGCATGCAACTTCGCAAGTTAATAGCTACGTCTCAGCAACACAACCACTCTTTTTAGTAAGGGTGTTGGTACGTGTACGGTATGTTCTAGACAGGACATACAAGGGTAAATTGCCTTTGACCATGTACAACTGGCAGAGAATAAGGTGCAGATCATTCACTTTCAACTAAGGCTTGTCCAAAAGTCTGAGAAACAAACAAAATACAGATTGAGACAATCTGAAATGAAAGTCTTTTTTTGCAGCAGACTTGCACAGCTACCCATCTTATCTGGATTCTTGTTTGGGAGATTATTTCCTCCCCCTGCCGTATCAACTGGAAGGTATTTCTGGTTGGCTTGAGCTGCATTTCACACAAAATACCAGCTCAGCCATAAACATTCATCACAGGATTTTAAATTTGAAGTTGTATCACTCAAAAGTTAGACCAAGAAGATTAAGTGATCCTAATTACTGGTAAGTATAGGCTGACAAAATATCAGAAGACTACCGTGAAACCATTAGGCCAACTCATATCAGTGGCGGTTCTGTTTGATTCCCGTGTACATGGTCTGGAGGCTGTACCATGCATGCAACTACTGAACCTTTTCAATTCTGCACTCATATCCCACTTGCTCCAAGGTTATTAGCTATGTCTCCTTCATTTGCTGAAGCAACAGCTACGCCAGAGTGACTCCAGCTTTGACAAACAGCTAAAACAGAGGCTGACAGACCACAGCATCAAATGCTGTCAAACAGTGGTGGAAGAACATGACCATCTCAAAGTGGCTGATGGTCAAGCTCTCAGCAGCACACCACGAGTACCCCAAGCACTTGCCTTTGAGAAATAAGCCAAATTCTCCTCTCCCATCAGCAGGAATCCAATAAAGACACAGATTTAATAGCAGGGGATAGTATAGTTCCCCAATAGGGGAAGCTAGGTCCTATATTCAAATTTTCTGTTCTGAGGTTAAAGAGGTTAAATACCACCAGAATTCTCCCAACTCAGACAGGACAGCACCTGATGCTGCAAGAACAATGAAATCCCTGCTTCCAGATGCTAGGGAATCTCTACAAATAACCACTGCACAAGCTGTAATAAACAAGATGCTGCTAAAGTGACACTTAACGTATAAAGGATCATTATACTTACATAGTTTAAAAAAGTGGCCACACGATTTCCAGTCCCTAACCGCTTGAAAGCATCTGGCTCATCTTTCTATAAAATTAAATGAGAATAACTGCAAACTTCAAGCTCACAGACAGGAGACAAACAGAGGTACTTACATAGTTAAGAAACGTCGCTAGCCTATTTCCTTCCGATTTGAGTGTGCTGTCAAAGGGTCGCTGTAACAGACAACAACTTTAACCCAAGTTCCAAACAGGCTCACACTAGAGTTACATATGTGTAGCTCTGCAGAGAGATCCTTAAGCCCAATTTAAAGAGTTGGAATTGAAAGGGGACTATTGATACAGATCAATGTTAAAGCCATTACAAATCACAGCCAGGGTGCATAACTGCATGCACAGAGCACTCAAATGCTATAAGGAGAAGTAGCACTGAAGCAGTTCTTAGGGCAGAGTAGAAGCAAGGTTTTCAGGGCCTGTGGCAGATGTTATCCCAGTAACGTTAACAGGCCATTACTGTACTGGACAGTGATCCAAAGTCAACAACTGAGGTGAATATGAAAAACTCATCTTCAGTGGCTTTAGACACTATACTTGATTCTTGTAGATGTAGAAGTGACTTAAATACTGTCATAAGAAAATGCAGGTTTTGACAGCAGGCAAAATAGCAGAATAGTAATACCGAATTTCTTTTAGGTGGTTACTTATCTAGGACTAAGCACCACATCAAAAAAAATCAAATTCTCTTTATTCTGTAAGAAACACTGAGTTTTATTTGTTGAAGTACGAGATCACGTTGGTGCTAGTTTCAAAGCGGAAAGAACATCTAGAATACCAGTGTGTGTGTCTCCCCTTTGTAAATGCAATTAAAAGTATATTTACATTGCTAATAGGAAGTAATTTCAGCCAGGAAACGTTAAGGTGCAATTTTCTCCACAAAACCATAATCTTTAACATTTAAAGAAAAGAAGAAACCAGTATTAAAGACAAACAGCAAAGAAAAACCACAGCCGCTGTCTCTAAGGTGTTATAGCTCAATCTACTCAACGTGTATTTCAAGAAATAAAATGTCTTTCCTGAAATGGGTTCATAAAAACCCAAGACTCTTGTATTTGCATATGCAGATTCAATCTGAGACAACCTAAAAGCACTGAGATGTATCCAGGTCCACCCGTGAACATCTGAACTTCAACAGCAAAAGACTTCTCTAACTTTCGAGCAGCCAACAAACTCTCAAAGTTGTAATATGCAACTACTAACGTGTCCCTGTGTGAACTGCAAGGGAACGAAAAGCTGCAAGGCTGCTCAGGAGATGGGGAGACACAGCAGTACTTCTGTAACTCCATACTGAAAATCTGTGATGCACAGAGAGCCTGGAGGACCAGTCTACAGCTATGGCAAATTCCACGACTCCCTGAACTCATGCCTGCAGCCAAGGTTACGTTCCAAGTGGAGCTCTGCCCCAGCTGCCTAATCCAAAAGTTAAGCCCACACTGGCCAGTTTGACAGCTGAGGTCCTCGAGTTCAAAGGCTCTGAAGATAATTTAAGAGCATTTGCTTGACTCGGGAAATGAAGCAGTCTTCAAGTTAACAGGAAAATTCTCTCAACAGGCCAAAGCTAAGGAATATGAGCTTCCACAGTGCTGAAGCTCAGGATTGTTTTGTTTTTATTATTTTAAACAGTGCTAAGTTGGGTGGCTTCAACTCTGCACTCAATTATCGGGTTGTGCTCTGGCTTCAGCAATCCCTTCTACCACGTAAAACCACTGGAACAGCCTGAATTAAGCCAGATTCCATTGAAATGACATGGATCTGCTGGAAACCAAGGCATTAGGTGGATTTTATATCCGAAGTTACCAGTCACCGTGGCTGGTCAGTATGATTAGCATGTTCATAAACTGTTCTAGGGTAACAATTAACAATCTGTTCCTCTTTTCTCCTCACTCGCAGCAAACCAGAGCTGTTATCAGCCAGGTAGAGCCCTCTAGTGCCTAGTGTGGATCCGGCACCCACCAGCTGCAAGTTCTGCTCCCTGTAGCACTGCCCTCCTGAACCCAACAAACCCTCTTCAGATGCTATAGCTGCAGCCACGCTAAAGGTTTTGCCTTAGAAGGCCTCCATGACCCATGGAGATTTCCGTAACAGCTACTTTTTGGAGGGACATAGAAGGACATCTCCTCCTCAGCCAGCTCCAGGAAAGTGCTTTAAAATATCCTCCAAAGGAGGACTCAAAACAACCTTGCTGAACTCAGAAGCCTAATGGAAAAACAGGCTCACAACCCAGGGCTTGTAGACCTCAGTTTCCAAATGAAGTAATGGAAAGAGCATATCTGAGTGTATCTTTTAGTGCCTCCATACTGTGCAAGGAACCAAGATAAGCAAGCAGATTTGTTCCTTCTTCCCTTGAACTTTCAGCAGAGAAGGCAGTGCAAAGGCTTTTCAAAAGTCATAATCCGTCCATGCAACAGGGCTATCCATTAAGTGTTTTAACAGAAAAGAGCTTCAACAGTTTCATCTCTAAACATCCTGTTCCCCCTCCCTACCCCAGTAAGAAATAATTGAAAGTGTGGTCTTACCCTAGAAAAATCAAAGTGTGGCTCGTACTGCCCTCCCATTCCATAGTTGGCAACCTACAGTGTGGAAGAAAGAAGCATCGACATCCATTGAACTGCAAGGGACTGCTGCAAAAGACAGCATTTGCTCTCCAGAAATCCAAAACGCGCTTTGAGAAACAGCACTTTGTGGCAAGATTGTTATCTATGGCACACTTAATTTCTCTCTAGCTTGCCAGAAATGAGGTACATGCCTGAGAAACAACCCAAATGTACCAACCTGCAACAGTTCAGCTGTTTTCACTGTTAACCCTGTGATCTGCTGCATTCGTTGATTCACCTTGGCCACAACAGGATCATCATCTTCCTCCAGCCATGAGCTAGGGACAAAGGAAGGATTGAAACATGTTATTTTGGAATGCCAACCACACCACCACCTTTCCCAAGGCAGAAGGATTCTTCTGCCCTCAGTCAGACAGCTGAAAGAACCATTTACCATGCATTTGTTGAGGAAGCTTTTGCTACATGCAAAGCAGTTCAAGCTTTCAGCTGTAGGTAGCTGATGACAGGCATTAAGCACAAAACCCTTAGAGCTGAACTCTTCTCTCTACTTACCTTTTCGACACCCTGTAGCTAGCCACTGTAAGGACACCGGTTTTGGGATCACGTACTGTGGCTCGTGCCAGCTGTGTCAAAAAAATCCCAAGCAGGAAGAAACACATCAACTACAGGATAGGAAATAATTTCCTCTCATATTAACCAAAATCAACACCTGATTTGCCAAACTTCAGTATATCACTGGATGAAAGTTATAGCTCCAACCTAGTTTGGTCTGATTTCATCCTAGTACAGTACATGCAGAAACACAAATGCAACCCATAACTGGCATTGGATCCTCGAAAAAGAATCTGACTGACTGCACGAGCCATGATATTCATTAAATGCATGAGTACTGCTTGCTGAACAGGTTTTGAAGGTACTTTTTTAGACAGCTGCACTCAATATTAACAAGAGGGAACAACAAGAGTTAACAACTTAAGAAGCTCAAGTTCTTGGCAAAGAGAAAATCTTTGGATACTCCATGAATTTAACCAGCCTGCTCCTCACATGGACTGAAAACACCCAACCACGCTCTCAGATGAAAAGTAACACGTGAAAACTTTCACAGAACAAGTTACAAATTATGGGACAGACAAATCCACAGTGGTAAAAAACTCCTGAGGGCAACTCTCAGTGTTCCTATGCTCAAGATGTTCCTGTTGGAAGACGCCTGGAACATCGAATTCACAGAGACAGTTTGAGACATGTTATTACATTATGGAGGTAACTCTGCAAAAGCACAGTCCACCTACACATCTTAAACAGTGAGTTATGTATCACCAGTCAGCCACATCACCACGTTTGTAGGAAAAGTTTGGAACTTGGCAAAGCTGCTGAGGTTTGCTGTGGTGTCAAAGCGATGGCCTAGTGCTAGCATCACACAATGGGTCACTTTGGTTTTCTTGCAGCTGAGAACAAGAACTGGGACACTCCTTTGACTGTAAACACAGACCACATTTAAATTTAACTCCTGCAAACCACACTTTAAATCATGCCTCCTTCCTTCCCACTTGATTATAGGTCACAGAAAGCCTTTTTAGCTGTGTTTTCTTCAGAGCACGCAGTCATTATTTCCTTCATTTTTCCTCAAGTAAGCCTCCAGCCAGATTTACAATCCATGTCAACTGTCTTGTCCCCCATACAAGAGCTCTTGGCACAGTTCTTGCTGCAACTCTGACTCACCGTTATTTTGTTCCAGATTTCTTCTGCATAAATCATAACAGAAGAGCCAAGCTGACAATCTTGTTCTTCACTTGTACAACGAAGCATAGCTTTGGGGATATAATTTCACTTCCCAGACTTTTCATTCTGCTGCCATTTTCAAGCTTGTATACGCTTGCATGATTTCTGCACCTAGCATTTGATCTAAACAAATCAGAACTAAACCAAGCCTGACCACATTCGTTATTATTCCACATCTCCTCTTTCTGATAGGCAGGCTTCTTCATTTAAGACATACAATCTATACCTCACTGATAAATGTGAAACTTCCTCTCTCAGGGTGGAGAAAGCAGCTTTACCACACGTTTGCTGGGCTTTGAAGAATCACAACGCACTGGATTGGTCAGAAGCTTCACCCAGTCTTCCTCTTAGAGTCTGCATCTAGTTTAGCATGTGCCCCATTGGCTTTTCCTTCTGAAATCCTACAGCACTCAAAGGTGCGTGTACCCCCTCCACACCTTACTTTTGCCTCTTCATGCCTGTATTACAGGTAGCACCCAGAATTTGGAGAATAAGCTTCTCATACTTTCACAGCAGACCTGTCCCTATGCTGCACGCTCCAATAGAGTTCAGAAATCTCTTGACCCACCCCAGTCACCTCTGAGGTATTGCCTGAGAAGTTGGAACTGCTTTTTGGCACTGGAGTAGAAGTGATTGCGTTTTGCAAAACAAGCATGCAAAGCAACTTGAATATAGCTCCTCTCAATCATATACAGATGTTGTTTCTCTACAAAACAAGAAGTGTTGGCAAGTGTGAAGTGCAGATAATGTCAAAAGTGCTCAGACCCAAAAGGAGAAATTTCTTGCAGATGCATTTTAGAACAAAGGAAGTGCTCATCTTTGAGCCCAAAACTAACATACTACTTCAGAGTTCTGTCTGAGAGCTTCCATGATTGCTAACTAAAATTTCCTGGCTGAAATTAAGCTGTATTTATTAAGAACCATCTCAGCACAGGGCTTGCACTTTCCATTCCTTCAGCAGTTCTGTAGAATTTAAAGCTATTCCTGCAGCTGAGCCACAGACAGGTTTAGAAAAGAGTTTAGAGAAAATGAGTGCTTTTCTTTTAATTGAAAACTTTAATGTGACTCTTAAGACTATGATATTAACCTCCTACAGGGTCTCATCCCAGTTCTACGCTAGATTATATGAAGAATTCCTCTCACATTGAGTTTTGCTTATATTACTAGTGAACAAGACTTAAGACTTTCCACAGAACTTTGAACAAAAAGGGAAAACCAAAAAAATTAATAGCTGCCTTAGAGTGTGCTTAATTTGATAAAACAGATTAAGTGATATGTTCTATTTAAATATTTCCATTTTATCTGAAGCTCTTGAAGTTTTATAGTATGATGTAATAGAAAAAAAAAAAAATCTCTCATTTACAGAGGTGTGAGTCCTCCCCAAGACAGAAGTGTTCTGCCAACACTCCCATAGCTGGCTGGTAGTCATGGAAGTCCAGTGTCACAAGCAACCCACAGTATTAATGATCTTAGGAAGATTCAGTTTCTCAAAGTGCTGCTAACCATTTATGTTTACATTACATACAGACGGGTAATTCTTGACTAGAATTTTAGTACCACATTTCATAGCAGGAGCTGGAAGAGTGCTAAAATGAACCATTCATCTATAAAAATGGAAATGTTTAGTTTTACATGCTTGTCTTACAGTGCAAGGTGTAGCATCTACAACCAACCTCACACTGTCATACTTCTGCCAGAAAAGGAACAGACAGGAAATCCCACCTCCAGAAAAAACAGACAAGATAATTACTAGCTTTGCATTTTTTAGCTGCTTTTTTCTGTGCAGTCATTAGAATTCACATCATGAATAACAGGAATTACATCAGATGTAGGGTTCTTACTCAAAGCTGCTGCCTTTGAGTTGGATCTATGCTTGGCATACCAGCATATCTAGGTGGAAAAGTCAGACCTAAAGTGCTCTGGGAGAATGATTGCATTGTGCAGTCATCCTCACAAGTACTCTGACCTTCCCAAGTCCAAGATCAGGAATTATTTAAGAGCTCTGTGTTAACTGCATCACATTATTCCCAACAAAGCTGTGTGTGGCTTCAGGAGAATGCCATGGTTCCACCCATGGATACACCACGGCATCTAAAGTGCCTGCCTCTGTGCAGGTCTAGGCTATGGTTTAAACAGAAGCATTGGATTCCAGGTTACCTGAAGCACGCAAAAAAAAAAACAACCCCTAACCAAAAAACCCACAACCCCCGTCCCCCCGCAAAAGAAAGAACTCTAGCTATTCTTGTAGCACAACTTAAAACCAACACTTCATCCCACTTCTGCTGGGCTTTGGGCTTTAATTTTGTTTTGAAGTTCAGCTCCATTTCAGAAGGCAGACTTAAGTATATTGCACGCCTCTCCTATCACTGTAAGACAACCAGTCATCTATTTTACAGGTCTAATCCCTGGTTTCCTAAAAGGTTTCCAAGCCATTTACTGAGAACTTTGCATAATTAAGTGCAACAATGCATAAATACCTTCAGGAGCCTGGGCTTTATGGTCCTACATCACCAGGCAGTTTCGAAATCGTTCCCCTTAGGCTCACAGCTGCAGTGTATCATCTGTAGTATGAAACCAGATCTTTCAAATCCTTTGCCTAGTCTTTACTAAGAGATTAAAGCATGGAATTAGCAGTCATTAGTGAGATTGAAGAGGGAAAACTTACCCTTGGCTTAGCTAGTTGTTTAATTTTCTCAATCTCCTCATCAGACATGACATCATAGTATCGTACAATATGAGGGCTATCCCATTCATCTTCTTCCTTAAAGGGAGCTATGAGCAGATGAGGGTTTCTGTTTCCATCATGATACCTACAAAACAGCCTTTTCTGTCTTCGAGGTGTCTGGAACAAAATGTCAAACAATACATTGTTTGTTCAATCACTTTTCCTGAACTTAAAACAGGCAAGACACAAGAAGAGAGCAAGCTTCATGCCGCAAACACTGTAAAAGCCATCAGCTGACAGCAAACTTAAGAGGTAAGCATGAGTGATTCAGCAATTTACTGCAAATAAAAACCCATACACCACTCAAGATACTACTGAGCACCAGCTGAAACACTAACCTTTCAGAGAATTAAACCAGGTTACAGATTAAGCAAATAACTACACAAACAGCCAGCTGTAAAAAAAGTCTGCTTCTTATAATTAAGACTATGCAGATGGAATTGATTCCTTTCCCTGCACTGAGAATTTAAAGCTGTATTTGTCAAGAGGCACTGGAGACTGGTTAGTTGAAACAATCACCCCAGAAGGACATTTCTAAGATGCAAAAAGGAAGGAATAAAGCGATTCTGAAGTGTGGCAAAGCGTAACCAGCTCTCCATGGAAAAAGCCTGCTAGTGCATCTGTACAGTCAGCATGTGAAATGGCTGAGCAGACAGACTGAGGAGAATCAATTTCCAGCGACCTTTAAGAGGTACAGCTGAGAACTGCTTTTCTGTCTAGGATTAACTGCTAAAGGTAGAGAGGCCAAGATATAAGATACAAATCTCAATCCAGGCAGAGCTACATTATTTTTTTCTTAGAAAAACAGCTTCACAGAAAGAAAAACTTCACATGTCCCACCAAGCTCAATCACCCTCGTGTAAAGGCAGCAGACAGGAAATTCTTGCCTTTCTCTTACCATTTTTACCCCTTCACCTCTGCAAAGGGCCTCATAGATATCACGCTCTGGCAAGTAGTCAAGAGGCCTCTCATAGGCACCACTTTGCACCACTGGTTCTGTTGTTGTCATGGTCTTGTTTGACTTCTCTTTCTCCTCCTCCTCTCTCTCCTTTTCCAGCAACTTCTCAAAGTACCGCAGATTACTGCCTGCCCTCTCATGAGTACTGTCTTCATGGGAAGAAAACCAGACAGAATCAGTGATTTAAGCAATCTCAGGAACCGTTAAGACAAACAAGTCTTTGTATTAAGACAGCAATAATTCTCCCCTTCTTAAAGCACTATCAGGCAACCAAAGGCATTGGCTTGTCTGCACTAAAAACCAGCACCAGGAAGTTTGGTTTTGCAGAGAAAAGGCAGGCATAGTCTGCAAAAGAATCTTTTCCAGAAGGACTCATCACAAAACCTGTATTCCAAGAAAAAGAGAAGGAGTTTTTGGTCTTCACATCCCTGCTTTTCTCTCAACTTTTCTGTCAAATTCTTCCCAAGATAAGCAGAGATTAAGCTAGTCCACTTGTTGCACCCCTCCTCTCCACCATGCTTCTCATCTGCACTGCACAAACATGCTGTAATCAAGCACTGTGGAGTCCCAGCCACAGACTTCAGTCCCAAAGACTTACTCCAAAGTCAGGAAGCCCGGACACGTGTGTAACCACTAACAGCCCACCCCCAGCATCCATCTCTAGATGTTTGTAACAGGATTACACAGGAGGTATCCTGCATCACTAACATCACTGGACCTACCATTAGTAATTTACTAATGATGTTGGTATGAATCATCAGATCTTTACCCAGCAAAACCAAGAAGGAACAATTCACTGTTCACCAATGCTTCTGGACACTTGCACCTAGAACAGTTTCTTTCCCTTCTGACCCTCCCAAGTTTATTGTGTTTATCTTATGGAACTAACCCAGGCGGCCACTGAAATAACCGCTCATTAGAGCTCAGGCTAATAGTGGCCTGATGAGGAAGTTGAGCCAGAGCAAAGGAAGCTGCTGCTCCCAGGGGGACTGCCAAGTCTGTTTCACTGTTTGGTGCTGATAAGGATTTACATTCTGTTGCAGTGCTAAACTGTATTGCAGAGGGAGCTACATTCAATATTCATATTCTTGTACATTTTAATCTATGAATCCCAGTGTCTGCAGAAACTACTGATACATTTTTCAATAGAAAGGCTTCACCCACGCTCAGGATGCAATTAACATCTAAAGTAAGAACCACCACTGATTAAGAAACACAAACGCATAACACAGTAGATGTTAATTCTAATTGGGGAGGCTAAACCTTTCCAATGCAGGAAGCAGGCAATGTTGGACAGGAAGCAATGCTTATTTGCTTACTCAAGAGACAGCTAGAAACAGACCAGAGATACAAGGAGGTTTTAAGAAACTCAATCTGAGTATTCAGTAATAAATACTCTAAGAGCTCAGGCAAAGTATTCTTCTGGCTTCAAAGAATACCCATACTGAGGAAGCAAGAGGAATATGTGAAGTCAGTAGGACTTTCACAGAAGATACAGCACTGTCTAAACCTGTGGTAGCCTTGATTGCCACTTCAGACAACCTGACCAAACACATCTCAGGACACCGAAGCAAAGCACATAGGTCCTGCAGCCAGACCCACATCTGATCTTAGGTAATAAGAGCACAGACTATAAGATAGCTCGTTAAAGACATTTCATGTATAAGTGGACTGTGTTCTTTTCCAGGACCTATAAGTCATCTGGCAGGACACCCTTCCAGTCAGCTCAGCCATATGGACCCATGGCTGTTCTTGGCTCTGCTGCTGGCAACACTCCCCAGTGCTCAAATAGCAGGTCTTTTGTTCTTACCAAGAGATATCAGCCGCCTGGTAAGCTCCATGGCTCTGTGCAAATCCCCAAACTGGAAAACAGCATAGCTGAGATAATCTAGGATCTCCACTTTGCTGACTCTCGTATCCTCCCCCTCATCATGTTGTTTTAAGGCTTGTTCCATCCAGAGTACTGTGTGATAGTAGTCTCCATCATTGTAAGCAGTCCTCCCCATACCAAAGCAGTCACCTACTGTCAAATAGGACCTATATTTTGTTCCTGAAACCAGAAAGACAGCATATTAAAAGGAATATCAGTAAATACACTTTTATCATCCAAAAAGGGTTCTAAAAGACAATCTTCAGAGTTAAAGATTAAATTCTATCCTAGTTCTGTGGCATTAATTCCTTTGGAAACCGAGAGAAGTTTAACATAGAAATTACAGTGTCAAGCTATTGTGTTATAGACAAAGGCAGAGCAGACCAACAGCTTAACAGGTTTTACTGAACCTACGAATTAACACTGTTAGATGATCAGAGAAGCCTGACTACGTACAGAGCTGGTTTGTTTGCTCTTTACTGGAGATGCAAATTTGTGCTTAAGCAAGCTGATGGTTATTTAGGCAAACTGGGTATCCATTTGACTGTATCTGCACTGATTTCCAGTTGCTCCAGCTGAGCAGATGCATAGGTAAGACTTAAAATTAAGTTCATTGTTAATAACTTACATATAATAACTAAAACTGTTTTGTCAGCTCAGCTACCCACTCTCTAATGAAGCCTATTCAGTTTTAAACAGTGTGTTGCTAGCAACCATAGCCTGCTCCAGTAAGTCTCTCACAAGCAGCAGCAACATTTATCAGGGCTCAGCTGCCAAAACACTGAATCATCCCAATATACCTATGGATTGTCCAAAACATCTTTCTGTGGCAAAAAATATTAATCCCCATTTCACAGATAAAGAACAGGAGCACAGTTACTTAACAAAAGCCTCATTGGAAGACCACTTCCTTCCTTGTAAAGGAAAAGAGCCCTTTGTGCACTTACCTGGTAAGTTGCCTCGAGAGAGTGTTTCAGGATCCAGTTTGTACGTGTCCTGCAGGCGCATCAGGGCCTTCGCAGCTCCAGTCTCATCCTCTTCCGTTGGGAAGAACTGACGCTGAATTGTAAGATTTGCAATAAAGCCTTTGCAGTGAAAGGGAAAGATGTTACTTTCAACATGTGAATAAGTATCAGTACCAGATTAACACAGAAGAGGAAACATCTGCTTTGTTTTGGGAATTGAGATGCAAATAATCCAGACTTAAAGCCTCTTATTAGGCTCTCAAGTTATAAAAACATTCTTTTCTGTCCCATTTTGAGAATACAGCTCATGAGCAAGAGATAAAGGATAAATATCTAAACCCCTCAGTTTTCTTGTGCCACACAATCACTAAAGTACAATGTGAATCTAACGATCTTCATTTTCTTGTCTCATTTTAGCATGAAAACTTAACAGCTTTCAGCAGTTCTCTTGCAATATCCACATAGACAACTGCAGATCATAGCACTAGATAATGATTTCAGACTCTGTACTCCAGCACCTCAAATGTCAGCTCAGGGGGCAGAAACCCGGATCCAGGATCCCCTAAGTAAGAGTAAGGCCTTACTCAGTGAGAGGCTTTTAAACCTGAGAAGTAAGACCAGGAGACTCTTAGAAATGGAATTAAGTGCACAACATAAACATATCAAGGTTATGCAGCAGGCTGGTTGGGCAGATGTGGGGGCCATCAACTGAAGGAAAACCACCCAGCCATTTCCAGTCATACAGCAAGCAGAAGTGGCAAAAGACACCTTTAGAAAAAGAATTAGACTGAAGTACTTGATAGAATTGAGTACTTTATTTCCATCTAGAATTACTATTCCAAAAAGCAATAAAAACCTTGGCTGCAAAAAACTTCCAACTACCTAAACTTTGGCATATGCAGAGTAGAAAGGGAAAACATGCAGTGTTCTGCCTAAAAACATAGCCTTTTCTCCCTTACTTACACAGAGTCCAGTGAAAATAAACCTCCATTTAAAAAAATAAGCTCTGGAAGGAAATTCAGGCAGACACTTTGACAATATGATGCAAAACCAAAGATGAGTAATGGAAATATTTGATTTAGAAGGACAGATTTATAGATAGCAATTTTTTATTATCCTGTCATCAACAGACTGACTACAACATCTGCCACCTCTTAATGCTGGGGCTGATGCAAATTCCTCCAGTAATTCAGTATGTGTCTCATTTTGATTTCTTAAATCTTATCTACTGATCAATGTGGTCAAAAAACAATGGTCACCGAGAGAAGCAACATACTGGGAAAGTAGATGAATAAGTTTATATATAAAGGAACATAAAGCTCAAGATCAGGGATAAAACAATAGTTGCCAACACAGCTGACAACTTCAGCATATCCTATTCTTCCCTTTTCCTCAAACAAAACCAGCAACACCTTCTTTAAATCTTCACCGAGATGTGTTTCAGTGGCAGGTTTCACTCACTTGGGTAACCAGCAAACAAGAGCCAGTCCTTAGTTTAAATTTCAAACAAACTTGGCAATAATATTTAAGCCACAGCTGCATTTGCAGCTTTCCAGAATACAAGGATAAGCAACTCTGTTGTAAGGCTACCTCCTGCTATCCTCTCCCCTGTAACTCCTTACCATTCGTTGTATCCTGAAGAACCAGGTTTTCCAATTCCAGCCAGTCAGTATTTAAACGCTTCACCAGCTTGTACGCGTTTACAGGATGTGCCAGGTACCCTTCTGGATCTGAGGTTGACTTGCTGGTCAGTACATCCAGTTTTTCAGCCCAGCTGGAATAATAAGCGTACAACTCAGGCTGAGAACAATTTATGAATGCATGTCTTCCTTCTTAAGTCATTCTAATTACACTAAAATAAATTTATTGCTGTTTTTGCCATCATAACCAGCTTTCAAGCTTTCAACTTCACAAGGATAAAGTGAAATACAACTGATTTATTTATAACAGTATTTTTATTTTAAAAGGTATTTGTTTCCCTGCTTATTACTTTAAGCCTTACTACAGCACGATCATCTCGCAACAAGTCTTAGCCATCAGTTTCCAGCATACTGCACTTCAAAAGATAATATATAGCAAACAATCACTGTGTCATTTATTTCTTAGTAAAATTACAAGCATAAATGGAACTCCAAGAGTTTTTTAGCTTTGTGGAAACTAAACCATAAGCTTCAATTTTCAGACTGGAAGCCCTCACACAGCACAGTAGCAGTGCTGTCAGTCATCTAGGTTGTACTGCAGTCAGCTTCAAAGCAGTAGTGGGAATCTTCATTCTCTGTGCTATAGCCCATTTGAACCACCAACTATGATGCTGATACTATAGTGAGAATTCCTTCTGTTGTCCTTCATACTATCCCTTAACACAAACACGCGGCCAAGCTGTGCTCCTCTCTGCAGTACTTAGAAAGGAAGCAAACACTGCTGAGATAAGCTAATAACTGAACATAGGAAATCCCCTTTGGGCCTGTAATCTCAACCTCCTTAAAACATGAATGAACTATGGTTACGAACAGCTTTACATAAGCACAAGTAACTATTGTCAGACTACCTGGCTCCTTTGCACCACAATGTCGCAATAGAAAACAAGAGATGACTCTCCCAGAGCTCCTTGGCAGGGATACCAGGTTAACACCACAAAACCAGTCTCACCTGCACTCCTTTTTAATGTAAACTTTCACTACTTCTAATATTTACTTTGCACACAGTAAATACAGTCAGTTTCTATCCTCTTTACATCCAACTGTGATTTTGAATCACAAACACACCTCTGGAGCTAACAGACAAAATACTGAATGTGTTACCATGTTCAAATGAGGAAATTTAGCACCTCTGTTACAAAGCATATGCCTCATACAGCAGCGGGGTGCTCAAATACTGACACCATGATAGAACAGTCTTGCTTACAAATACAAGCCAACTGAAAGTTTAACACATTAAAAAAAGCACTTGCATACATCAAGCCATAAAAAGAGACTTTTAAAGACCAGTTTATACCCAGATTGAACTGACATTCTCTTTCACAATATTTGGATACTGCTTCACCTCAGAAGGGCAGCTTTTAAAGAAATGAACATTTGTGTACACAAGTGACAAGGAATTCCTATCATTGTAGTACTCCATCCCCATCCCCACCCTACAACCCCACTCTAGCCCCATCCCCACCCTACAACCCCAGAGGGAGACCAAACTGCTACGTATAGCCTGGAGTTTGGAAATCCTTTGGAAAGCATGGCTCTATTTAGAGGCACTCAGCTTTTCCAAATCTGGACCTCATTTATAATATTCTAGTGTCATGCCCCATTAGATAACAGTTATCTAGCTGCAAGTACTAACAGTCTTCCTAAGGGACACAGAAAACTTTGCTTGTCAGCAAGAGCCTTTCAAGTGATCTAAGCAATCAGGATAATGTCCAAGACAGGCTGTAGCCAGGTTGGCAACTGAGGAGAACAAGGCAAGAGAGCTGTCCCTGAGGGTAAAGCCAACATGGGAAAGAAGCCAGGGATTTAGTGTGCACTCCACAAGATGCCACTGGCACTTTGCCATTATAAGCAGTGCTACCACAGGTAGCACAGAGCACTGGTACTCAGAAGCATTCAACTCACATGGAGAAGCTTCTCCTGACAAGAAGCCTCTCCTTCTCCAGAGAAGCGCTGTAATGGTACAAGGACAGGGAAGAGTTGGAAGAGCCCAGCAGACAGTTCCTAAGCAAGGAGACAAAGTCTAAATGAAATCTGAAGCAGGGCCCCCTTTTTGCAGGTTTATGGGAATTACAAGCAAGTTAGTACCTACAGTCTCACTGTGATTAACTACTGAGGAAGTACTAACAAGATCTAGCAGCAAAGAGCGGTGACAAAGGTGTGGTGTGGTTGAACACAGATGAGCCACTTTATCACCCTTCATTACACAAACTTCTCCCCCTACCTTTTAATCTGAGCGAGCTTGCTCTCTTCTGCTCTGATATATTCCTTTAAAGACTGTACCAAGTCCTTCTCCGCATAAATCAGGTCTGTCATTTGACCTAAAAACAGGAGTGAGCAAATGTTAATCAGAGCTAAAAAAGTAACAATTTCCAACAGCACAGAAGACAGACTTGAAATGCTTTAGGGCCATTAAAATCACCACAAAACAGACAAGGGTGTGCACTTCAGTGCCCATAAGCCACAAAAGCTGTTATACACACAGCCTTGATGTTCAAAAACTTCAAGAGGCTTTTAAAATCCCACCTTCAACGGCTCATGTAGTTTTGCTGTGACCCTTCCACTGCCTCTGAATTACTTTTAGTACTCCAATTGTATGTAAGACTCAAAAGAAAGGTTTGACATTAATACAGCTATTGAACGAAAGCAACAGAAGATCCAAGTAGTTGCTATATGTAGAACAGATGCTTTGGATACAGACTGGGTCACACTATTAAATTATTAGCTTAACCATTGGCATCACTTAAAATTACAGCTTTTCAATATGAGTAACTGTGTAAACACAACATTAAGTACAGAGGAATTTCAGACTAACATTTATAGACTGACATACACACTTTCTCTTGATGAGCATTAGTGGTAATTGCTGGCATGTCAATCCTAATTGCTATGACAAACTTTGATTTCAAAGACCAACCACTGAAAGATTGGATGAGATTTACAGCTGCAGCCACAGCTTTAGTTCCAGCATTCCAAAGTAATTATTAATGAGGCACAATTAAGTAGATGGAAGTCAGCAGGTTGCGCTATTTCCAGTGTTAAGGAAGGTTCAGAAACAGGTAAGTGTAAAGAAAAGGTGATCCTTCACAGAGACTTCGTACAAAAAGCTATGTATTTTAGGAAAAGAGAGCCAATTAATACACATGTAGTTAAATACTGTTTAGCCGACTCCAGAGCAGGGGAGCATGTGCTGGAGGTTGGTAGTGAAACACCACCCTGCCTTGCTCCAGCTGAGCGGTTCCACACAGCAGTGCAAAAGAAACCATCAGGAGTTTTGAGTTTTGCCATTCACAAGCAGTTCCACCAAGCTCAACGCATGTTCTGGAGAACAGCCAGTTGTAGTTAATCTCCAACATGTTTACAGGGGAGAACTCCCCACACTATTCCACAGGAAAACATTAGACCAAATCACAGCAGACAACTCCATTTGTGCTTATTTCTAAGCTCTACCACAATCATACTTGGTTCTACCACAGCTATTCAAACATAAGAACTGACAATTTATTTTCAACATTTATAACAATGTGAATTCCTCAGGATTTACTCAGGTCCTACAAAACACAAGTGGGATGTTAATTTTTCCCTTCTGACATCTAACTCCAACTTTAAGACAGGAGATTTCAGCTTCTGCCAAAGAAAATATTTTACATCTTTATCACTTCCATTCTTTTCACAAATCACATCCACGACTCAGCTTTTTAGCAGAAGGTTTGTGCTCTGTTCAGGATGGCAGCAGGTGCATAATTCTTAAGACACAGGCACTGTCTTATTTTACTGACAGAGCACCCAGAGACTTGTATATCATGAGTAACAGCACCTTGTGACTGTCAACTGCAAACGTCGCACTGATGCAAGACTTGCGACGCAGAACAGCATTAAGGATGCAAAAGGATGGCTTTTCCTAATGCAGACAGGGTTTGAAACTAGCAATTGCATTAACTACATCACAACATCGTGCGTTGGTTCTTTCCATACCTATGGATGTGAAGAACTCAGCTTCTGTGTGCCAGATCAAGAGAATACAGGTAAAGAACACCAACTGCAGCCTGGGCTTCATCTTCCAAATAGCTCAAACCTGTAACGAATTAAAAGGAAAATGAGGAGTAAAAATTATTAACTTGTGAGGAAAAAAACCCATGGCATGGGGGTTGGAACTAAGGTCCCTTCCAACCCAAACCATCACATGATTCTAAGATCTTCATCTTGTGTCATTTCATCCTCACGGAAAATTATTTAGGTACTTGAAAGACTGAATTCTAATCAGTAAAGCTGAAAAAAAGAGTAATCTTCAAGCATAGAACCTGTTACTTAACAGTTTCAAATGCTATCTGTTATACTCTTTGGGATTTACATGGAAGACACTGCAGCCCATGGGAGGCCCACATGAGAGAAGTAATGGAAGGAGTCTACCGTCCACTGAGATAGTGAGAACAAGATCTTGTGCAAGGGCAGCTCAATGCCTTCCACATCATGCATAACTATAGCTGGAAAATAAGAGAGTACACAAGGCTGATTTCTCTTCCAATAATAATAAAAGGCTAAATTAAATGGTCAGACTTGTAACATGCTGTAAAACTCAGTTATATAAAAACTGTCTAGAAATACAAATAGTGGGAAAGCCAAATAGAGAAACAGAGCATTCTGTAGTGTGGCAGCGGTGGTTGGAAAAGTTGAAAGTGAAATTTCCAGCTCTGCTTATTCAAGATGCGTCATCCCAGCATATTGGCCTCTGGACGTGGCCATCATGGCTTCTGAATTTCAAAGGCTGTGCCAGGTTTGAAACCCAGGCCCTCAAGACGGTGGCTGCAAGCAGACTGTTGTGTTTCCAAGAGCACAGCCCACCAAGGGCACGAAGGGAAAGCCCATCTGAGCAGACAGGCAGGTGGTGGACGAGCGAAGTCAGGGCTGCAAGGTCTGCGCAGAAGAGCCTCTGGGGAGCTGTACTTTTCCTGGCAGATCTGACTGATGGCCAGGACTGCCTCTTCCAGGAAATTCATGAGGAGCCTGCCCTGCATCTGGAGCAGCCCACTGCTAACCCCAGAGCCGCCTGTTCACTGAGCAGGAACCACCACGGCCAGCCCCCACATATAAGCACTGATGCCCAGTGAACACCGAGCTCTCCCAACACCCATGCACACACACGGTGTCAAAAGGAAGATGACAACTGCTCACCTTAATTCAACTCATTGATTTATTTTCCCTTCCCAGTGTAACTGGGCAAACTTTTCAACGGCTTTAACCTGCCAGAGGGGAGACTGAGATGAGCTCTGAGGCAGAAGCTCTTCCCTGTGAGGGTGCTGAGGCGCTGGCACAGGGTGCCCAGAGAAGCTGTGGCTGCCCCATCCCTGGCAGTGTTCAAGGCCAGGTTGGAAACAGGGGCTTGGAGCAACCTGCTCTAGTGGAAGGTGTCCCTGCCCGTGGCAGGGGGTTGGAGCTGGAGGAGCTTTAAGGTCCCTTCAACCCAAACCAATCTGGGATTCTATAGAACTGATGGCTGGAAGCAACTGCTTGCAACCTGCTCTTACTCCAATTACAGTAACCAACAGGCAGCTATTTGGAGCAAAATGGAATCACTTAAATCTGAAGAGAAAGGGCAATGGAGGGGAAAAAGGAAGGAAAACACATTGAATATAAACACATTGACTATAACACACCATCAGTGATACAACCATCGCTAAGAACATTACTAAGAGCTCTGTTCTCTTCTCTGTATTATCACACAGCAAGATGATTGTTTTTAAATTATTCTTTGAATTACTTTGGAAGCCTACATAAGCAATCAGAAACATTCACCACAACAGTCTGCAAGCATGAGTAAGCAGGAAAATGTCTCACAGCATCATAATAAAGTCTTCTTTCCCTCTTCTGTTTCTCACCCCCCTGCAAACCACATATTCCCAAACTGCTTGTTTAAGTTAGTTCAGAACTAGTACATGGGTAATCTGAGAATTGAGTAAAGCTGAATGAACAGTACCACGCAGAGGTCTGCCAATATTAAAAGCCACAATAAGTGATGTAGCAGAAAGCACAGCAAGTCAGAAGCACTTGGGAAGTACATTAATTTGGATATATTAAGCCACAACTGTCCATCTGCATTGCCTGTCATCGTTTCACTGACTGCTTTTCTGGATGTGCTACACAAAGCCTGGCAAAACAATTACAAGGGAATTTTCCAGTTAAAACACCACAACATTCTCTGCCCTGCACCTCCCCACCATGTTTTCTCATGGCTGAGGATATCTGCCAAGAACACTTACTACAGCTAGCAGCTTGTCTTTATAGCAGATCTTTAACAGCTTTGCCATCCTACTCAGATTTACTTGAGTCAATAAACAGAAACCTCAGTAAACAGAGAAACAGGCTCTTGCTTGCACAAGCAGGACACCTGGCTGCAGGGCTTTCATGCTGTTTGTACACATTCTTTTCACAGCTGTTATTTGGGGAATCAGCACAAATAATGACTTACAGGAGGATGAGCATGATGCTATAAGCACATTCGTGGACAGCACGAGCGTGTATGCGTACACACACGCATGCATGCCCGCCCCACCATATCTAAACCATCTGCTAACAAAGAGGGTAAGAGGCAGAAGAGACATTAGCACCTCCTACCTCAATAACTGAGAAAAATGTTTATAAAGCCAATGTGTTTTATTCAGAGAATGGAAGAACCTAGTTACGTAGAAATGCCAGGTAAGAAGTCTGTGTAGGATAAATATTGCCTACGTTCCTGGCTTTGTTACAGCAGCATCTTCAAATGAAGAAGACGTCACGTTGGACACGTGAATTTAGGATCTCCTTTCTTTTAAGTGAGCATAGTGACATTCCTCTGCAACAGACTGGGCAGAGACACTGGGTTCAGTCTACCTTGGATTACAAACCGCCCCCCATGCAGGAACTGACAGCAGATAGTTCCCCTTGTCCTGAGCTGGAGCTGTAAAACAGCCCAGGACAAGCAGCATACCACCCTGGCTCATCAGGCTGCATCAAGTGCCATCAGCACCGGGATCCTAAGGCCATGTGTACCTCAGAGATGAGCGCTTACACCACTGCTTTACCTGCGAGACAGTTCTTCTTGTAGTGAGAAGCTCCTTCAGCAACACTGGTAGAACAAAACTTCCCTGCGAGCAGTAACAGATATTTAGTGTTTTGCTCCTTTCCTTCCCTTCAATGTGCCCAGCCAGCAGAGCTGAAAAGCTAACCAAATGGATATAGTATGAACACTTTACCCCTTTTGAGTATAAGCAGTGAATCATTGCTCCCATTGGAAAGAGTGCTGTCAGGCTTCAGAGAGCACTGGCAGAAGAGAAAAAGGTTCTTCTAGACAAAATAAACCAGGACGGAATTTTTCTCCACAATTTAGACCAAATGCTTTACTAAGCTTTCTAAAAAATCTGAATCAAGAAGATACAAAGACATGGACCTGAAGTTAAAAAAAGAGTTGCCTGCATATCTGCCAGGGTTATCAGTTTCTCACCCACTCTGAATTTCTCACCCACTCTGAATCACAGGGGATTGAAGCCAGCTCCCACTCAAGCCAAAGGAAGGACTTTTTTTTCGGGTCAGAAGAGGAAACAAATACCCATTACTCATCCAGTCCCTTTAGGGCTCCCACTTCTGATTGAACTGATAGGCTGCAGTCTCTTTTGTATGTCACAGAACAAGAGCATGATCCTCACAGAGCCTTCCTTTAGACAGGAGGCTCCATGCTGAAGCTGGAGGCCCTAGAAACATTAACATACACACCTCTTCACCCCACAAAAGAGTCTGAACTACCACAGTGCAACAACTTACAAGCTGATGCTGCAAATAAGGGTTACAGCTGCCTCCTGTGCTTGCCTCTGCTATTAAAGACACCTGGAAAATCACTGTTAGAATTGCTGCCTCCACATCTCTAAATTTGAAGTATCTTGGTGAACTCTAACAAGCAAATGACTACTTCAGAGTCCCCTCAGGCCACAGATGGATTCTTGGTGCAGATACAGTTGAGGCCCACACGCCAGGCTCTGAAGAACAGTCCATCCTCAAACAGCAATTTGAGGTTGGACTCTTGGATAGGGCAAGTCTGTCTGGGGCTTCTCCAAATGCCAGCACTTTCCATCCACTGTCTTATTGCTTGCAGACACAGGAGAAGTAGTGAGCTGGCTGTGCAGACGGCTTCATCCCTTTCCTCCTCCACAGAGCTTCACAAGTAGGCAACAACTTGCTATCAGTATTGACAGCTGTAGATAAGGCTAATTATATTTAAGTGGAAAATATACAACTATAGTACAACAAAGTGCAAGATTTTTTACTTTAGAGCCAAAAAATGGGCTTAATTGTAAACAGATTTTTCAGGATGTTGCCAAGGAAGAGCTTCTCGCAATACCTCTGTAAGAAAAGCAGCCATAAAAAACATCCAGCTTGTATCAGTATTTGAAGTCTTACCTGACACATTAGCCAGGAGATGCCTGGCACATGATGGCAGCTATGAAACTACTTAAACTATTAAATCCTAAGGAATTAATTTAATTAATTTAATTAATTAAATCCTAAATTAATTTTACCCTAAGCAAGCAAGCCTTTACCATTGGCTGAAGACTTCAAAACAATTCAGGGCCAAAATTCATCATCCACATGAACTCAGATGCTCCAATGTTCAACCATGCCTCTGACCCAAAGAGCTTTGTCAGCATCCCACCCAGACCGTGCTGTTTTATCTTGAATTTCATGTCATGATTCACGACACTGCCAGTGCAGCATGCAGTGAGTTACCTTGCTACAATGAGCCAGCTTTCAGGCATACCCAGGGACACACAAAGCATTGCTCCCTTTCAATATTAGGTGCCTCCTTGCAAGTGAATTCCCTTCTCTTCATCATTAAATAACTGCTTCCCAGCTCCTTCCTCCAATACATGTCAGATTTGCTGCTCAAAGCAGCTGACGCTAACATCACTACCTTCCTTGCCAAAGGGTTTCATGTGCATCTGAAAACAATTATAATTGCCTAGCAAATAATACATGATTGCCTGGTATTTTGCAAGGCAACCCAAAAGAAAAGGAGGACAAGTTGTTCATTTGCACACATTAACACAGATACAGTACATTCACACAAAGCTGCATGTACTTCTAGTATAGAATGGCTTGTGTTACCCTTCACTATAAGAACAACCTTAGAAGCTGTAATCATCTTGATTAGCTCCAAACAGGTTTTTTTAAAACCATAGCAAAGAATGTTTCTTCCACACTCCAGCAGGCCAGAAAATCTGTGCTAGTCTAAAGCACAGCAGAGCTGGCTGCATCTTACCCTGCAGCATCTGCAAGCTCATCCCATATGAAGCAGCCTAGAGCCAAACCCCAGGCTGTTAGTGAAAACAGCAAGACTGCATGCTCTTTTTCCACTAGAGCTTATTTTTTTCGTCATTTAAGTTTAAACTGCATTTTACTGTGCAAAGCCCAGAATTTTATTATACCATAATACTTCACATAATCTTTCATGTGCTCATATAGCATAAAAATCTTCCTGTTTAGAAAGGTTTTTTATATGTCAGTGAACTGTTTCTTTCACTCAATATTGTCAATTTAATTAAAATCAGACATTATCTCAGAGGTGCAGGGATTGACTCTACTCCAAGATCACTCTGGAACATGTTTCATACCACATTCCACATTCTTATTTCTGAGACATACAGAAAACCATACACAAAAATCAGAAAATAGGAAAAACATCTATGTTTACAGCTTGCTGCTCTGGAAGTTTGCCAATATGCACAGCATGGAAATTATAAACAGATTGGATTCCTGACTTAAAACCTAGACTGAAAAACTTCTTATACTAACTGGGAAATCATGCTCCCTCTGCTGTTACTGTCCCTGAAATACATAATCATACGCTGGGCTCATGCTTCCTGCACTGCTTCCCAGAGTATGACTAGCTCCATGACAAAAATGAATCTCAAGAAATTATGGCTTAAGCAAGAAGTAAAATTCATGCCTGTTAGTGTCAGAGTAATGCCAATTTACAACCGCAGAACAGCGTTTTGCCTGTAAAACATGACTTATTGGTTGCTCTTTATATTTACAACATACCTGCAGGATTATTTCCTAGGTCCGTAACACCAGAAAGGTGAAGTGTTATCCTGGTAAGGGCTGTTGGTGGCACTTTAGCTCAGCTTCGTTCTCACAGACCACCTATAAAATTAAGGAGCAAGACATCTGAGGTAAAACATCTTCTGCGAAAGCCTACCTTCAGTACTTACTACTGAGGAACAGAGGTGATTCCTGGCTAGGAATATTGAACATCACAAGGTCAAACAGCTCCAGAGAGTCTTTATTTACACATCCTCTTTCCTCCTGGCTTCCAGGTCAGAAGGGCAGCTTTTGCTGCTTGAAATAAAGTTATTCCTGCCTGGTCAAGCGCATGTTTTGCATTGCTATGGCACAGCAGGCTCCTGTGCCCAGCTGAGCGGGGGTAACACCCGAGGCAGTGCCTTCAGGCCAGGCTGCCCTCCACTGCCCCTGCGCTCCGCTGGCTCCTTACCCAGCACATCTGTGTGCTTTACAAAAACAAGGGCATGTGCTTTTGGGAAAACAAATCTCAGGTTAAAGCAAAGTGACACAGGAGTGGAACAAGTGGTGTTTCAACACCTTTATGAAGCTTAAGGCGTAATTTTGAGCCTGCGGCAGGCTGGAAGCGCACGTACAGCCGGTTATTGCAGTGACTCACAGTAACCTTTAGAAGTGGTAGTATCAGTCACATCTAAACCCAAGGGGCAAGGAAAAGGGGAACCAGCCCTGCCACAGCTTTCAATGACACCACTTCGAACCTCTTCACCCAAACCCGATGGTGTTTTGGGGTGTCACTTCGCGCACCCCCGGCCACGCTGCGGGACCCACCCGAGGCAGGGTGCACACGCCAGCCTGCCGGCTGCTGCCCCCGCCGTTAACCCAGCACCGAGCCGCCGGACGGACCCGCGGGCACCCAGCACCGGAGAACACTCTCCTCGGGGGCCGGGGGAGCACGGACCCGCGGCACCTCGAAGCTGGAGCCCGCTTTCCAAGCAGCTCCCACCCGGCTGCCCCCCGAACGCGCCCGAGCGCCCGCCCAGCCCCGGCACCCAGGTTCCCAGGGGCGACCCCCGCAAGCCCGCCGCGGCCCCTCAGCGCTTGGGAATGGGAATGTCACCTGCAGCCCGCCGGACGCCTGCCCCGCTCACCCGGCCCCGCCGCGCCTCTCGCCGCTTTCTAGAACCGCCCCGGCCCTTCCAGCCGCGCCGCCGCCGCCCGGCCGAGCCCGCCCCCGGCCCGCTCCTATTGAGCCGCCGCCACGTCCGGAGCACCGCCCGCAGCTCCGCCTCGCCGCCGTAGTGCAGCGAGGAGCGGCGCACACCGGGCACCGCTGCGCCGCATCATCTCGGGGTCTTGAGGTGGTACCGCTGGTCCTGGGGTGCAGCCGCGGCGTTACCGGCTAAACCCGGGTACCGCAGAGAGGTTAAAGAAGTTAAACAGCTCCTGTAAACCCGAAGTGCTTTATGAAAGCTGCCTGCCCGGCCCTGAAAGCTTTCCCCGCGGGCTGGCTCTGCCTGCGGCTCCCGCACTGCCGCTGAGCCAGCGGAGCTGCGGTGACTCCGTTGCCCAACGCCGCCTCGGAAGCCTCAGGCAGTTGGTAGGCTCATAGGAGAAGTGAAATCACGTTTAAAAAGGAAATGAGATGATGATGCCCTTTTACAACCATGATGCCTTTAGACAAGGACATGTAGGGACAGGACAAGGGGAATGGCTTTAACCTGCCAGAGGGGAGATTGAGATGAGCTCTGAGGCAGAAGTTCTTCCCTGTGAGGGTGGTGAGGCGCTGGCACAGGGTGCCCACAGAAGCTGTGGCTGCCCCATCCCTGGCAGTGTTCAAGGCCAGGTTGGACACAGAGGCTTGGAGCAACCTGCTCTAGTGGAAGGTGTCCCTGCCCGTGGCAGGGGATTGGAACTGGAGGAGCTTTAAGGTCCCTTCCAACACAAACCATTCCATGATTCTATAATTCTGTGATCTCTGTACTGGAACCTGGGAGCAGGGTCTGAGATTAAGGAAGGAATGATGGTCTTTGGCTAAGGCTGGCTAGGCTCCGCCAAGGAGCAGCCCAAGCCCCTGCTGCAGTTCACAGCCTCACGACACAGTTGGGCAAGGGCAGACTCCTCGATGGGGGCAGATACAGAGCTGAAATGAAGCCAGAGAAGATAATTTCCCCAGCTCACCAGAACATGGGTCTCATTTACTTACTTTCCCCTATGCAAACCAGTATTCACAGTGATTCAGAGCAACCATCATCATTAGCAATCATGGTAACAATTACCTTAGCCAAAAATGATATCTTTTCAACATTTAATACAGTCAGAAATCCAATCAGACCATACAAGACACCAAGAACAAGCTACCTCTTGCTTTCCAGGCTCACTCCACCATCACAAGTCCATTTGCTGAACAGAGAGCTGGCGAAATGCGACTGAAAAATGAGGTTTTGGGAGATGACTCACCCTATCAGAATCCATAAAGAAAGTGGAAAAAAAGGAAATAAATATCTAACATAAGGCTGCAATTTCACTGAAGCTTTTAGCAACTGCTAATACCATAAACCGTAATGAAATGGTCCGGCTGTCCTGTCACCAGAACATCCCGACAGAGCTCCATATGTTGCACATACATACACTTTGTACATTAACATTTATTCGAGTGTAGCTGATTTCCATCGTCTATTTAGAAAAGATTGCATTACTGTCTATGAAAAAAGCACTAAAGATATTAGTACATTTTAGAGACCGCAAACCCAACATCAGTCTTCAGAGGCAACGATGTCATTCAGAGACAGATTTCTTACTCAGTTCTGATGGCTCTTTTTTAACCTATTTTTATTAAAGACTTTTTGCTCTTGAGCAGAAATTTCTCTGGTTCAGTGGAAATGACTATAAATGTGTTTATGGAGGTGCAGTGGGTTTGCGTGGCAAGAGGGAACATAAGAACACACGAATCTGTCTTTCATCATGGGAACAACCAGCTGTACAGTGCTTTTGACTGTATGTATAGCCCATAAGTTGTGTATTAGCACAAAGAGCCTTGGCTATTTAATGTTCCTAAATATTATACTGTGTACTGAAGGGACAACCTCAGCCAGCACCTGGAGAGCTATGACATGGAGATCTGGTTTAAAACCAGGAGAATCAAGTATCCTGTGAGTGCTTCAAGCCCTCACCCACCTTAAAAGTGGAGTCAAAATCCCTCTGCAGAGAGCTTGGCTGCCAAATGCACACACAAGTATTTTTGGATGCCCCTTTGTCTCTCATATTACAAGGCTTTTATCCGAGACCTTAGCAGAGGAAATATTAAAACTATCTTAAGAGGACTTACATAGCACAGTATTGCATTTCCCATAAAACAAAGCATTGAGTCAGAACAGAGGAGGCAGGGACATGTCTGGATAACAGAACTCTTTCTGACTGTAGCTCAGGTTTCTCCCTCAAACTGCAGCTAAAAAGTACACGTGTAAAAAGACCTCATACATGAATCAATTCTAAATTTAGCTGTGTGTCTGTTGCTCTTCCTTTGGTTTTTTTTTATGAATGAAAAAATAATCACACCAGATCCTAGAAGAGCAAGAATGGAAGCCAAAAACCAAGGCATGCCAACATCCGATTGTGCTGTTTGACGATTCAGCCAAAAGTCTGACCAGTGTCTCTACACCTACCACAGCCAAAAGATCACTCTACGCTATGGAAGTGGTGTCTGATGAAGTATCATCTAATCATAGGTCTTCATTTAGTGTTTGTGCAGATGGATCTTACAAGCTGAGAATGCAGAGCAAAAGGAGATCCAAACTTTATTGCAGTGTCCTCTGACAAAACTCAGAGACCTTGGCTGCAAACAAACTCCTGCTCTCAACGTTTCCCAAGCAATCAGACCTGCGCCAGGAATGGGGAAAAGGCCCTTTTGCACTGAACACTGGGTTGGGAGCTCCATCCTGCAAGGTCCTGAGCCACTGTGATGCTGGTGCACAGCCGAGCAGACTGTAGAGGCTGGAGGCAGCAGTCAGAGTTATTCGAGATTACACCCCTGGAGGACACCAAAGTGCAACCAACAGAAGAGAAAGGATGAGATTTATGTGTTAAATTCTGCTGCAGATAATCTAGACGGGAGTTAATGTGAGATAAACACACAACGATCAGATGGAAAAGATCTGTCACACAGAGCTGTAGCTCCAGCTGTCTCTGTGCCAGGTTTGGGAAACTAAGGCTGGATTTGTTGGGAGCATCAGGAACACGAGCCCAGGGAGGAATCCGACGGCTCGTGTTCCTATTTAACGTAATTATGGTACAGCTGAGGCTGCTCTGGCAGCGCTCTGAGCCGTGCCCAGCTGCACGTTCACAAGGCTTTTAAAACTTCTGCAAACAGAGGAATAACCTGTAATTGCCTGACCAGCTCATTTAAAACTGCCCAAGTGCACCCACATAGGATTAGGGGTGTCTGACTACAGGGACATGTTCTCCCCTTCTTGTTTAAAATGGCACTGCCCAGTTTTTAGTTAGATTTCCCAAATTATCCAGACGATGTAGGGATGCAAATCCTAGTCCTTGCTAAGCACTGGAGGGGCTTGCAGGGAGTGAGGCAGCTTCTATAAATTATCATTTATAAATGGTGATTTCTGGTGTTCTCCTCCATAATCTGTCTGTGCGCACCTAAGGCAGCAGCTCTGCGGAAGCCTTGAGCAACGGCAGCCTCCATCGCTGTCATGTCCAGGCTGAAACATGTTATAAATCATATCTGTGTTTTATGGTTTTTAATCAAAGGCTGGACCCCTCCTCAGCAAATGAGTTAGCTCTTTTGTAAACTTGGCCAGCAGGGATGATGAATCACCCCGTGTTCCCTGTTTGAACTAAGGGGGAGAAGCTGATGCAGAGTTCAGCCACAGCCCCAGCTGGGGCAGACGCATTCCCATCTCCCGAGTCACTGCACACTGGGGTGTAAGTGATCGGGAATGTACCTGGGCGGCTGCAAGAGGCCAGTCTGACCTCTGTGTTCACCCCATAGCAGTAATTTTTACTGTTAATTGAAAAAAAGGCTTTGAAGTAACACAGCCTGACCACCCCACTGAAGCTCAGAAAGCAACCTGCAAGGATTTAGCCTTGAACACATTTAGCATAGAGATGTGTGGAGGGGAAGCATGTTTTGACGCAGAATAAAGTCCAAGAGAGAGCATGGAAAAGGACTGGGGTGACCCCGCGCTGCGTGGTGCAGACCTTCCTCCCTGCATGCCCTGGATTGTAACACAGATTCTGTACACGACTGAGCAGCCAATGCAGAGCAGGCTCTGTGAGTCATTCCTTCGCAGACTCCAGCATAAATCAAATCCAGAAATAGGAAAGGCCAGCCGGTCACAGGATTCCTTTTAGGTTTAGGGAAAGATGTAGTTAAGAAATGTACGTAAAAGACATTAAAAAACCATAAAATAAAACCAAACAAAAATCTCAACCTGTGTTTTATTTAGGCTAGTAATTAGTGGATGAAAAGCCAGACCTTAAAAAAATCACATATTGAACCAGGCTGAAGCCAGATCAGTATGAAATATTTCTCTCCAGAGAGAGGATAATTTGCAGTCACTGTGCTTTAGGTGGCTATCATCTTCCGGGCATAGCTCCTTCTATGTGTGTGGGTTTTCCACATGGAACTGAGATATATTTACCCAGAAGAGATTCCACAAATGAGGAAAGGTCACCACATCTCTTTATTTTGGACTAAAGAGAGCAGCCCAGGCAAATGCTGCTTACAGGCTCTGTGGTTTCACTGCTCGCTAGCTTCAGTGCTGTCAGCTCCAGATCCTTACTCATTCAGAATCAGCCTGTGCTGGTTTGCCACATCCCTTCTTCGCACACAACATGTTTTAGAGACCCTTTAAAAGGGAAACCGGCTGATGGAAAATGCTCCTGCAGAGGACTCGTTAGCTTTGTTCTGAGATTCTGAAATCTCCAATCTCAGAAATAAACTCCTAGGGAGGATGCCAGCATCCTTCCTAAATTTGATTGATCACAGGCCTAAGTTCCACGCTGGCAGAGCAGCGTTCACATACAACGTCCAGGCCTGCCAGCAGTGAGCATGCAAAAGGAACGCATCTTTCCTCCATCTGCAGAGCACTCAGTCCTTCAGCTTCTCATCATTCTCACACATGATATCCGTTCATCCATAGAATCATAGAATCATAGAATCTTGGAATGGTTTGTGTTGGAAGGGACCTTAAAGCTCATAGATCTCCAACCCCCTGCCACGGGCAAGGTCACCTTCCACTAGAGCAGGTTGCTCCAAGCCCCTGTGTCCAACCTGGCCTTGAACACTGCCAGGGATGGGGCAGCCACAGCTTCTCTGGGCACCCTGTGCCAGCGCCTCAGCACCCTCACAGGGAAGAACTTCTGCCTCAGAGCTCATCTCCATATCCCCTCTGGCAGGTTAGAGCCATTCCCCTTGTGCTGTCCCTACAGGCCCTTGTCCAAAGCCCCTCTCCAGGTTTCCTGTAGCCCCTTTAGGCACTGGAGCTGCTCTAAGGTCTCCCCTTAAGGAGCCTTCCCTTCTCCAGGCTGAACACACCCAGCTCTCTCACCCATAGCAGAGCTGCTCCAGCCCTCTGATCATTGTGATTACTCATGGCTCATATGCAGCCTTTCAGGGCAGAGGATGCTAGAATCAACCTTCTTCCCAGAGGTATCTCCTCTCCTGTCTGATGAGGAGCTGCTTCTGCAAAGGCTCTTTCTGAATCCTCATTTCGGTGGCGAAGCAGGGCAGCCCTGGCAGTGTGAGTCCTGATCCTTCCTCTGAGCAGCAACATCTGCGCAGCAACATGCAGCAGTGGAATTGTGAACTTGTGGAGTTCCAGAAATCCTTTCTGGCACATCACTCCATTTTAAAAATATTTGGCTGACTCGAACAGTAGATCTTTATTCCTTCCCAGGCAGAAGAAGAAGTACAGTATGTGCACTGTATACTCAGCATAAGTAAACAGTGAATGCCTGAGCATGGACATTCACATAGAGGTGTTAAATAAGGCAGAGAATCCTTTCACTTCAGCTGCTGCAAGGGGAAAGCACATCTTCGACGTACACCCATGCTCAGTTCCATGTGTAAATTCACACCACACACTTGTAAGGGTTATCTCAGAGCAAAGGCTGTCTCTTGGCTTTTTTACTTTCTCTAGAGCTGGATGGAAATTCAAAAGAAAACAAAATCTATTTTCTCATTTCTAGTTCAAGAAACACATTGAAATACCATGAGGTAAATCTTCATGTATCTTTCCTGTCTGCTGGATCTGGCTTATATTGAATGCATGACAGAGGAAACTTATCACAAGGGAAATAATTTTGGCCCTGCAGGCAAATCTTCAGCTCATACAGATTGCAACCCCTAATAATGTCTTCTTTAACTAGCGAAGTTTCAAGCCCCGGGAGATGAAGCTATTTTTAATTAGCTGTGGATCAGACCCCGGCAGTGTGGCCTAATGTGCTGTCCCTCTAATGATTTTGAGAAGCCAAACTTTAAATGAATCACCCTGGGTGAAGCTAGTGTTTGTGATAGGTTTTCTATAAGGATGCAGCTTGTGGCAGAGCCTGCAGCCCTGGTTTTACAGCCCAGCGGGGACACAGGCAGCCAACAGCGAAGGGCTGCCCCGGGAACACAGCCATGGCCATGCAGGGAACACCCGGAAAGGCCTTGCACTGGATCTGCTCTTTCCACACCACTTTGAGCGACCCTTTTGCTGCAGGAAATTAAAGGCCACTCCTGGGCTATAGGAAAACTCCCTTGGAGCCATGTGGTCAGCCAAGGTGACCTTTCATTGTGGCAGTGTAACGTGTTTATCTCCCGGCAGCCCTCTCCCGGCAGTGCCATGGTTTCTATCAGGAGCTCAGCATTGTGCTGGCCCCCGCTGCCACCCAGGTCTGTGCAGCAGCAGCACCCCTGGGAAATGTCCCTAAAAGTCCCTGCTTGCCGAGGGCTCCATCTGCACATCCTCCCATGAGGGATGGCGTTAAAGCTGCTCTCCCCCAGCCCCGGCTCTGGCCAAGCCAGCCAACCAGCCCTCTTCCAATTTCCAAGTAAGGTTCCTGATTCTTTATTAGTTCCTTGAGTTGTGCGCCTCTGAGCTGTATCTCAGTGAAACAAGGAACAAGGGATGGGACAAGAGGAAACGGCCTCAAGCTGCACCAGGGGAGGTTTAGATGGAGATGAGGAACAATTCCTTCCCCAGAGGGTGCTCAGGCATTGGAACAGGCTGCCCAGGGCAGTGCTGGAGTCACCGGCCCTGCAAGTGTTCACAAGGTGTAGTGTAGACAAGGCCCTCAGTGACATGGGTTAGTGATGGCCTTGGCAGTGCTGGGGAATGGTTGGACTTGATGAGCTCAAAGGTCTTTTCCAACCTGGTTGATTCTATCGTTCCCTGATTGTATGAAAGCTGTCCCTGATCTCCACCCCAGGACCACAAACGGCTGAGCTCTACATTCTGCAGGGGACCCATTCGCTCTCACCACCGCCGGGGTACCGAAAACCGCATCCATATTGCTACACATAGCCAGAGAACCCCGCCAGGTCCCCGGGTCCCAGCCGCATGCACCTCCCTCCACCTCCATGTCCTCTGACTACTCCAGCACATGTCAGATAAGCCTTGTCCCGGCCCTGGATAGCCGAGGAGGGACTGAGCACCCGAACGCCCGGTCCGGGATGCTCCGCTGGCCTCGGGCTGCGATTCCCGGCGCGGCCAGGAGGGGGAAGAACGAGCTCGGGTCGCGGGGCCGGCCCCGGCCGCCAGCGCCTCTCCCCGGGGCCGCGGCGGGGCACGGGCACGGCGCGGGGGGCTCGGGCGGCCCGGGCACGCTGCGGCACAGGCGGGCGAGGGAGGGGAGCAGGGGCTTGTTCATCATATTGCTGCCTGGGCATTACCCTGCATCCCTGCCCCTCTTTCGACCGTGAGATGAGCACCGGCTCCTCTCCATGCAGCCGATGGTCCCAGCGCCGTACATCCGTGCAGCCTGGGCTGCGCACGCTGAGTCCCGATAGAACCATCACCAACAAAGGGCTTTGAGCCCATGCCCTCCCGGCCTCAGTTTTGGGGTGGCTGCAGGAGGAGGGTGTGAAGGAAGCAGAGAGGATCGTGCAGAAGGAGCAGGGATGGAGTCACCTGCAAACCGATGTGTGCGTCCTGGAGCATGGCGGAGCCAGAGGGACCCACCAGCGTGGGTCAGACCTATCTTCCCATGCCGGAGCATGACCACCCTCGGCTGCTTGCTCTGCACAAGCAAAGCCTGACACAAACACACTCCACATGTGACTTTGACCCCATGGGAGAGGCCAGAGGAGCTGAAATCCTCCTTGAAAGAGAAAGTAAAAAAGATATTTAACACAACTCCTGAAAGCTAACACAGGCACGTAGTGCAAAGGGCAATGTGTACATTAAAATACAGCAGGAATTTAGCCAGTGCTCAGCAGATGCTGCTGTCAGCTGGAGAGGTTTCTCACTGCAGTGCAGGATGTTTAATACACCCTCCCTACGAGATGTTTTAAAAGCATACATTCAAAACTCCCATGTAAAGTGGCCAGAAGCTGTGATGGTACCTAAGAAGGGCCGGCCCTGGCAGCCCATCATAACCCCGCTCCCCCCGCACGGCCCCAGCCATGGGGCTGACTCAGCACCACTCCATGGGCCCTGGAGTCGTGGTGTGATCGCCCCACCCTGCCTTGGGAAAGCCGCTGCTCTGTGCTTGCTCAAGCGCTTTATTCCTCCTCCTCTATTGCTGCGATGCTTGGCTGTGCGTTTCGATGATGTATCACAGATGTGGGTGCTGTACTCCAGGAGAACACCCAATTCCCACCAGCTTTGCAGAAACAGTTAATTTTTGAGTGTTCGCCATGGGGCTTATTGGGAACATACTTGTCACTGGGTGTTTTCTGTGCCTGGACGTGGCTGGGGCATCAGGAATGAGGGGGAATGGCTTTAACCTGCCAGAGGGGAGGTTGAGATGAGCTCTGAGGCAGAAGCTCTTCCCTGTGGGGGTGCTGAGGCGCTGGCACAGGGTGCCCAGAGAAGCTGTGGCTGCCCCATCCCTGGCAGTGTTCAAGGGCAGGTTGGAAACAGGGGCTTGGAGCAACCTGCTCTAGTGGAAGGTGTCCCTGCCCGTGGCAGGGGGTTGGAACTGGAGGAGTTGTAAGGTCCCTTCCAACACAAACCAGGCTGGAATTCTATGATTCTAAAAGGACTTTGGGGACAGAGGAGGTTGGGGCTGGAGCTGGATATGATGCTGACCTCTGTTCTGCCGGCACTGGTAGGAACCAGCCCTGGCTATTTAAAGTACCTCCGTCAGCACTTGGAAGCTTGGCTGAGTTCTGCTGTCTGCAGGACACGTGTGGGGCAGTTTGACCTTCCTGCTCCTCCATGGCCTGGCGCTTTTATAGCTGCAGATGTGCTCACTGACCACAGAAGTGTTCAGTTCCTCTTTGAATCCTACTCATTCCTAAATAAAAGCAACCTAGTGATGAGGTGAAAAGCCGTTACATCTAACATCTGGGTACAGACTGCAGAAGGTCTCATGCATTTCTGTGTTAACATAAGATATTTATGTGGGTTGAAGTTGAATAGAATCTTTCACTTTTTGATGAAGTATTTTACTCACAGAAAAGCACTCAGAGGGAAATAGTCCCATTTAAAATACAAGCACATGAAAAATCATGTACAATATAAGATTAGATGATGAGACAGTCGTAAAAAGGACAATTTATAGTTAAAGGTCAAATGAAACAGAACATTAACCCACAGAGCACCTCTTGGCCTTTTGTGCCCCGTTCTTTTGCTATGTCATTGTTTAAAGGCAGAGCTTTGGGCATCCTCCTCAACAGGCAGCCTTCCGCCTTCGGATGTGCTGTATTCTGGTCTGAGCTCCTGTTCCCACGGCAACAAAACTCAACAACATTATGGGATTTTCCATACGATCATGCAATTTCCCCTCTGCCCGGGGATGGAAGCCCTGTGACCGCCGAGGGGATCCAAGCATATGAGCAGGGAAACGTTCAGCCTGGAGAAGAGAAGGCTCTGGGGAGACCTTAGAGCAGCTCCCAGTGCCTAAAGGGGCTACAAGAAACCTGGAGAGGGGCTTTGGACAAGGGCCTGTAGGGACAGGTCAAGGGGAATGGCTTTAACCTGCCAGAGGGGAGATTGAGATGAGATCTTAGGAAGAAGACCACACGACCCACAGCCACACCATGGGGTCTCTCCTCACATGGGGTCTCTCCTCACATATAACTGTCCTGCTTACACTCCAGCACAGTGCTGTGCATCCCAGGGCTCATGAAACTGGTGATTTATTTGCCCTTCAGAGGCCAAAGCGAAGCTGCTGGTCTAACATCTCTCTCCATCCAAAGGGATTCATTTGTGCCTGGGGGTTTCACACTGGATGAGTCACTTTTCCTTTTAACCTCACTGCTCCGAGTGCATGGATGTACATCTGTCATCCCAGCCGCAGCTGGGGTAATGCAGAGGTCAAGGGGATAAATAGCAGAGGTTTTATGAACACCCTTCCTCCAGAATTCCCTCTTTGTAGCCAGGAAATAAAAATCACACAAAATCCATCAAATTACTTGCTTACATAATTAAGACATTGTTGTAAAAAATACCCCTATTGACTTTCTTTTCCTTTTTTTCACCCCTTTATAAAAGCCTGTGGGATAGGATTCCCTGTTTTCCATGGTCTCCTGACACAGTGCCAAACAGCAAAGAGCAGCTGAGGCCACATTTTGTCAAATGACCCAAAAGCCAACATACTTGGCAATAAATACACACAAGATGTTATGGTCATTTTGATACAATGAGTGGATTTCATTCTGGGCCAGTCTGTTTCGTTGGTCTTAAAGTTTTCATGGCAATGCTCTGGCAGGGTGATAGTTTTCACTCACAATCAAGTTGCTAACACCATTATTATGCTAAATTAGTGGGAGGGTTTGCAGCCCCTGCTCACATCTGCTGGCCACCTCGGAGACCAGAAATATGGCCCCAGCGCTCCTAATTTTGCCTGAAATTGAGTCTGGAGGTAGAGTTGGTGCATTTCTGCCTCTGTAAATCCTCCTGACTTTATTAAAGAGAACTTAGAAGTCCAGGGTGGTGAGGCAATGGCTCAGGGTGCCCAGAGAAGCTGTGGCTGCCCCATCCCTGGCAGTGTTCAAGGCCAGGTTGGACACAGGGGCTTGGAGCAACCTGCTCTAGTGGAAGGTGTCCCTGCCCGTGGCAGGGGGTTGGAACTGAGTGAGCTTTAAGGTCCCTCCCAACACAAACCAGTCTGGGATTATATGATTCTAAGTTGGGAAAACAAGGCAAGGAGCAGCCCCAAGGATCGCTGCTGGGAATTACCGGGGTGCAGAGCTGAGGGATGGGAGCCCTTGCCCTGCTTCTGCAGAGGATGAGGAGGAAGCCCTGTGTCCCACAGGGAGAGGGAGGAGGAGGCAGGGCAAAGGGCTGTGATCTGCCCCAGATCCTGCCCCACCACCATAACCTTGGCACAACAAGGAGCAGCCGGGCTGTGCAGAGCTGTATGTGGAAGGGGATGTTTGCAGCAGAGCTGGTAGTCAAACACCGTTGGGATAACAGATGCTCACCCTGGAGAGGAGCAGTGATGAAGGAGGGCACTGATGCCTTCCCATACCTGATGGTGCGCCCAGTGCACCATTTTAGGAACCCCCTTGTTCTCCATGCAAACGGATATCCCCACTGATTGTGGTGCTTGGTGCCTGTCCTCTCCACTACATCTGAGTTTCTGGGTAAAATAGATACACTCACAAATCCAGATCCTGCACTGCCTTTGCTAGTAAAAATCCACATTTTAGAACCACCGCTGATTTCCTCCAATAAATAATTAGCACTGAGTCAATCAACGCGTGGGGCCAGGAGACAAACTGGCAAAGCTTCCTTAGCGGAGGCGCTCTCCAGACTGTAAAGCAAACACAGAGTCTGAGCGAGCTGCTTACAGTAGTTGTGGGAGTGACTAATTGGAATAGCACTTTCCAGCCGCAGGGAAGGGCAGCAGGGATGCAGCTCCCCGGGGTTCGGGCAACCGCGGCCATCACCACGGGCTCCAGCCTCTTGGAGTTGTTCTCCCAAGCAGCTGCAACCACCGTGAAGGTGGTGACAGGAATTGGGGGGTTCTGGCTAAAACGCCTCCGTGTATTTCACGCCGGGGCCCAGCGATGGGAGCAGCTGGAAGGGAAGGAGAGGGCAGCAGCTGAGAAGAAGCCGTGTTTAGCCAGGATGAGCACAGCCCAATAACAATGAAGTGATGTAAACCCAAAGTGTATCTTCAGCAATTAATTAGCGTGGTTCCATATAAACAGCCCCAGTGGTAACCCCAGTTTGGCTTCTGCTGCACCAGCAGACACTGACTCACAGAACGCTGCAGCCAGAGGTTTGGAATGGCTGTTTTGGCTATCAGCACATAGAAAAAGGGCAAAAAGGTGAGGGTGGGCCTCAAGGAATAAATAAAAAGCAAATTCTTATGGACTTCGGAGGCTATTTAAAAACAGAATAAAATACATTTTGTTTTAAACTTCTCTGAAACACAGTGTCTTTGTGGGGTTTCTAAATGAGTTCATAATCCAGAAAGCTGTAGTTTATTGGGCATGTAGGGACAGGACAAGGGTGAATGGCTTTAACCTGACAGAGAGGAGATTGAGATGGGATCTTAGGAAGAAGTTCTTCTCTGTGAGGGTGGTGAGGCACCTTTTATTTTTCCTTGGCAATCACAGCAAGTGGAATATATGATTTCTTCCACGCTTAGAAAACAACAGGTTTCCTCGGGGTTATCCTGAAGCGAACTCCATCTGGGGCCCCAGCCCAGCCAGAGCAAGTTAAAAGAGATCTTTCCACTAACTTAGGTGGGAACCAAAAACTTGTGAAGTAAATGTTGGCACATCTTTTACAACACAGGAATTTTGTACTGCGTCCTTTAGAGAGTAATTCCTTCATTAAATACAGAAGAAATATAGGACTGTGTGTTAGTTATCATGAAGAGAAGCAGGTGCTCCTAACGTGACTTCCAGACACTGAAGGAAATGAAGACCCAGCTCAGCCCCTATGCTCTGGCAAGCAGACTTCATGTGGATAACGTCCATCGTGGTGTGCTTTATTCTCCGTGTGCTTTTGATGTACCCAACATGGAGAGCACTAAGTGCCAGGGGAAAGGAGCCATGGGCCCTTCCAGGATTGACATCCCGGGCTGGCTCCTGCTGCCCACTGCTCCTTCAGGAGCGGTGCTGGCTCCCCGGATTGATGGGATTGCAATCTGAAAGACATGGACTGTGCTGCTCTTCCCAAAGGCCTCTGTAAGGTCACTTCATTTCTGCACGTCTCAGCTTTGCAACCTGAAAATAGGCTCTTCTGTCCATCTCACAGCAAGATTTCCAGCCTTACTCCTGGCAATGCAAGGAGGTGGACATGCCAGCTCCTGCCTGGTGCCAGCTTGATGCTGGCAGGAGCCACAGGGCTGCCTTGAGGCCAAAACCTTCCCTATAGCTCCACCATCAGCCCCACTGATGGATGAAGCTATAGAAAGAGGAACTATTGCCACAAAAACTTCTCCTTGCACTAAAAGGCCAAAACCACAGTATCCTACTCACATCCATCATATGATTTATTATGGTGTCCCTGCCTATGGCAGGGCAGTTGGAACTAGATGATCTCTTAGGTCCCTTCCAACCCAAACCATTCTATGATCCTATGATTATTTATGATGATCATGATTTATGAGATAGGTGTGTTTTGCTTCTGGAGGAGACGAAGCTCTATTGTCAAAAAAGCAAATGAATTTGCACTGACTCAAAGATGTTACATGCATTTACACGTCCAGCTGTACTGGATGGAGTATGGGGTGTATCTGATTGAAAAACCGTGGGAATTAGGACTAAATATGTGCTGTGGCTTAACAGTGACTTGTTGGTGACAGAGGTGGGTCTTAGTGCTTGTATGGGATATGCCGTGGCAGGAACCATAGAATGGTTTGGGTTGGAAGAGACCTCAAAGCTCATCCAGTTCCAACCCCTGCCACGGGCAGGGACACCTTCCACTAGAGCAGGTTGCTCCAAGCCCCTGTGTCCAACCTGGCCTTGAACACTGCCAGGGATGGGGCAGCCACAGCTTCTCTGGGCACCCTGTGCCAGCGCCTCAGCACCCTCACAGGGAAGAACTTCTGCCTCAGAGCTCATCTCAATCTCCCCTCTGGCAGGTTAAAGCCATTCCCCTTGTCCTGTCCCTACAGGCCCTTGCCCAAAGCCCCTCTCCAGGTTTCCTGTAGCCCCTTTAGGCACTGGAGCTGCTCTAAGGTCTCCCCTTCAGGAGCCTTCTCTTCTCCAGGCTGCCCCAGCCCAGCTCTCTCAGCCTGGCTCCAGAGCAGAGCTGCTCCAGCCCTCGCAGCATCTCCGTGGCCTCCTCTGGACTCACTCCAACAGCTCCAAGGCAGCGTGCGCTGTGTTTGCAGGGGTGGGCACTGCATGAACACACCCAGTGTCACTATGGTTTACGCTCTGTGGCGAGGAGAGTGGGGCCAGGGGTCAGGCTGAGCCTGTGAGATGGGACTGTGGGCACAGGACTGGCCTCCTTCATTGTATCTGCTCAGTGGTGGTCTTACAGGGGGGAATTTACTTACAGGCAATGGAAAACAAATGGGGTGGTTTTATATGTCACATAGTGCTGGGCTAGGAAAAGCAAAACAAAGACAAGAACTTCATTATGCTTAGAAACATCCCTGTTTCATTAGAAACCAAATACATTTTGTTTTCAGTGCCTATAAAGCAAATGCCTGGGAAATATCACAAGCAATCCATTCCTTCTTCTGGCCCACTCAGAAAAGCCACACTGACGGGAATGCTCACGTGGGTTGGATGGGAGCCAATACACAAAATGTTTAGAGGCCCCTTGGTGCATTCAGCAAAAGTAAATCCCATTTAGGCTCCAGCCTCACTCAGAGACTTCCCTCTCAGGCACCTCCAATGGGCCACGAAGGTCCTTTCTACACCCCAACACTATTTTGGGGTGTCTATGTATGACATACACCCTAGAATTTGTGCCTGTTGGTGTTCATCCACCTTAAATGTCTCATTGATTCCAGTGAGTGGGTCAGCTGAGGAGGGGCCAGGCATCCAACAAAGAAAACCCAAGTGTTACACAAAGCACCATGGAAGTGTCCCCATGCACGACAGGACACAGCGGCTATTTGTTGTCTCTCAAGGCTATGCTGACTCACACCACGTGAGGAATGGACCCTAGATATGTTATAGTTCTATAGGAAAACATTTGGTTTATCTAAAGTGCTTAGCATCTTGCTGAGCTGCAAGCTTTCCATGCTGGGAGGATGTAGGAAATCATCGGGGTGACCGTTCAAGTCACACAGCTTCACATTTTGTTCTCTACAGCGACGGGTGCCAGCAGTCCAAGGTTGAGGCACCTGCATTTCCTACTGACACGCAGGCCAGGAATGCAGAGGAAGTGCCTGGGAAGGGCGATGGAAGAGAACCAGATTTCTTTATAAACTAACAAGCCTCAAATGAATGTTCAAAGGAAATTACTTTAGTTTCTTGCATAGAAATTTTTAGGTAAATGTGATTTGATAGCCTACGAGAGGAAAAAAACAGGAGACAGGAAAAAACCTTCCAGAGAACACTTTATAGCGGAGTTACACAACCCTGGGGGTGCGAGTGAGAGAAGCAGAGAATTCCAGCTACAGAGAAACCGTGTCCAAAGCAGTGAGATGCTGGGATGCGGGAGACGCCAAGGGCTGGATGTGTCCCCAGACAGCTCCGATTGGGAACAGAAAACAACACCTCTACAAAATGAAGATGTTTCTTTATCACTCATATCAACCACTTCAGATTTAACCCCTTTATTTCTGGACATATCAGCACTGCAACAGAAGTTAAGAGTTTTCTCAATATAAGAACATGAAAAAGATGAGGCAAACTGTTAGCTGGCATAAAGCAGCAGGGATGAGCACACTTGGACACAGGTCTGCAGAGTGACACCAGGCAGAGATTCAGCGTCGCTAATTAGCCACCCCCGAGGAGGATTATATGAAAAAGGCTTTGGAAAACACAACAATAAATTTGCCACCTGGGTATAATTTGTGGATTTTGGTATTTGTTTAGCTCATCACATATTTCGTCTCACATGAAGCAGCCATAAAGTAGCGTCATATTCTGCCTAACATAAAATAACTCCATAAATGGAGATGAATTAACAAGAGTTCAGCTCAAACCAGAGTCAGGCTTTGTGGTTTGTTTGGGCTCTGTGTCCTGCCTGCTCCCCCGCTTGGGTGCAATTCCACAGCGGAAAGTCTTTCCCCACCATCCCGTTTTGAGCTGATGCTCAGACCTAATGGGGTGTGCAATTTGGTCTCTTTTGAGCTTTTTACAGCGGGTGACCCAATCTGATGAGCTAACAGGAACCTTACATCATTACAGAGGAGAAAGCTCTCTCCGGGACTAAAAATACCACGTTTGATTGTCCAAAAGGAAAGAAAAATTGTGCTTCCCTGAGCATGTTGTAACTATGCAGTTGGACACAGGCCGTAACGGCCTCTTATTCATTAATTCCATCTTCATACTCACAAAAATAGAGAAAAGACCTACTAAGCTGCCTCATTCAGTGAAGAATATTTTCCTGACAGCACTATCCAAATGTTTTTTGCCAAGTTCAGCACAAGGACTTCCACTATTTCCTTTGTCAAATCTCTTCTGGGAGCAGAAACTCTCAGTTGTTGGGTTTTTTGCCCCGGTATCTGTTGTTGTCAGCTGGATTTCATCCCTGCTTGACAGCATAGAAACAGCGTGTGCAGTGCGGGGTCTGCGGGAGGGTGAGATGGAGGCTGTGTGCTGGCTGGGGACAACCTGCCAACAGATCATTTCCAAATGAGTCACCAGCAGTTGATGCTCAGTGGCGGCGAGATGCAGAGAAACCTCTCTGCTGGTGAACTCAGCTACGTGCCTGCTCCCTCCCAGCGTCAGCTTATGAACCATCGAGACGCTCGAGGTTTCCGTGGCACTTCAAGAGCACTGGATATCACTCCTTCTTCAGCTCTTCAGGCCCCATCTGACTTGAAAATGAGGTCTAATGACAAAGCTGGCCTTGCTCTGAGCTGCAGCTCAGGTCCAATGACCTCCAGAGGTCCAGTCTAGCCTCTTATGCTCTGTGATTGTAGAATTATAGAACCAACCACGCTGGAAAAGACCTTTAAGATCATCGAGTCCAACCGTTCCCCCAGCACTGCCAAGGCCACCACTAAACCATGTCACCAAGGGCCTTGTCTACCTGGTAAATTTACTAACACATAATTAGTAACACCTATTTATAATTATAATTATAAATAGTGCACCTATACAAGGCCAGGTTGGATGGGGCTTGAAGCAACCTTCTCTAGTGGAAGGTGTCCCTGCCCATGGCGGGCAGTTGGAACTGGATGAGCTTTAAAGTCCCTTCAACCCAAACCAGCCTGGAATTCTATGATTCTATTTAAAAAATTCTACAAAAGCACAACTTGGAAAAATACCTGGGGATCCATAAACTAAAAAGCTTCCTCGAACACATGTTTAAACCATTTATGCTTCTCCTGAGACATTCTGACCAGGCACAATCGACTCCGCATCCATGAAAACAGAAAAGTAAATATCCACCTGTGCCAAGTATTTGTATTCTCTCTCCCTCGGCAGCAACACTGATTGCTTTAAAAGTAGTGCTGCAGTTAAGATATTGAAAGAAGCAGTGAGTGGTGTCCCTTGGGCCTGATGAGGTTTTCCTAAAAATGGGCAAGCAGAGGCAAGGCCATGGTGCTGGGTGGCTGTGTGGCAGGGGCAGATCAATGTTAGTGTTGCTGAGAAGAAATAACAAGCTTTAGAGCACCGTTAATGTTTAAAGACAACAAAAAAACCCATATTAAATCTTCAAAGAGGCACAGAGGAATTAGAAAAGCTGAACAGTTCATCCTTCCTGCACATCTTCCTGACCAGCTAGCCACAGGCAGGTCATACCCCTTCCTAAGAGAGCCAGAAAAAGGCCGAAGAACACAAGGGGCTGCATGTGTTATAAAAGAAATAGCGAGATCTCACACTTTATTGGGTGGAACCACTGATTATCCTAATGCCCACTGAACACTGGGATAACAGCCAAGCTGCTCATTGAAATGGCATCCCCACCATCACCAGTGGGAGCTTTCCTATGGACATCACTGAATGTTGGATCCAAGTTTTCACCGTTAGACACGTTTTTGTACAGTATCAGCTACAACCTTTCAGGTTCTTAAATATAAAGTATTTTATTTAAACTCTGAAGACAAATTCTACTCCAAATCATGCGACGCAGCTCTCTCAACCTAAATGAGTTGCCCAGATGCCGCCAAAGGCAGAAGTTCAGCCTGGCTGACGCAGTTTCTGAGTAGCACATTTCTTTCTCTCCGCTTCCTCGCACTCCAGTAAATGTCAGAGCTATTTCTCTGAGTAATGACAAATCCTTCTAAATACTTTAAACTTTTGTTCAGGCTCAGCTTTTCCACGTCCGAGTAACTGCGTACTTGGAATGAGGGGAAAAGAAAATGAAATTACCATTCATGCAGAAGTAGCTTCTTCAAGGAATATGCTGCAGAAGGTAACATAGCACAATGCTCTGAAGAGATCAGAGGAGCTTCTTCAGTAACAGGAGCCTGCAGCTTAGTAGCCACATAATTATATGTTAAGAACCTAATGATACCAGAGAAAAGAGGTGGACAAAGATGTGCTTGAACTTCTCTGAACAGGGATGTTGATGTGTGTTGTCCTCTGACTGCAGCCATCACGTTCTCGCTCTCAGATTAGACCATGCCCATCTTAACTGTCATTTCAGTCCCCAGTGAGAATGCCCCATGATGAAACCCGATAAAACTAATCTTCTTTGACTGAAACCTATTCATGTAACCAGCAGAGCAGGTATGGGAAGGTGCTGAGGAACCGGAGGGGATAACTGTATCGCCCACACAACTCCAGCTGAAAAGGATGGGCACCTACACCCTAAAACGACAAACACGGGGGAAATCCAGACAGCTCAGACCTGAGGGGGCAGGTATGGGGCTGGAGGGCCTGACAGATAAAAGGAGCAGTGATGGATGGTGTTGTAGCAACAGTCACTGCAAAAGCAGAGAAGGAAACAAAAGAAACAGGATATGGCTGTTTAAGGAGGTAGATATGTTACACTCCTGCAAGCATTTATGAATTCCTGCTTATGTGCTAGAATACAAATATCGCCAATTGCTTCTATTTCATTTTTTGCCTAGTCAGTAAAGTTACTGCCTGTATGCAGGGTTCCGGATTTGTGCTGCTCCATTTGTGTAATCTGGGTGCACACATGCAAACTTCAGGAATATTAAGAGAGAAATCAGACAAGAGACATAGTAATTCCAAAGGCCAATATTGAATTGTTATGGCAATCTTGAAAGTTGTATTTGCCTGTTATTTGCCTGCTTTTGGTCTCACTTGATGCCCAGGAGATTCACTCCCAGAAAGAGCAAGATTTAGACACCAAAGCATCTTAATTCTGAGTTTCTTCATCTCACGCTCATGGCTGATGAATGCTTATTCTCCTGTCTAGCTCAAGCACCTCAGAGCGTTTCACCTCAAAGTTCAAGCAAAATATTTTCCAAAAGATTTTTGGAAATCCTCCTCCAGCAATCCAGTGAACTCAGGAAATTGGGAGAGTTCAAATTGTTAAACACGCCTCTCGCATCCAGGATAAACACCACCAAATATGCTCTGCATTTTCCATTGGATTCTAGGGGATGTCTCCTTCAGTTCTCCAAGGCAATAGGCACTGATGTGTCTGTGTATTAGTGGGTTTCACCTGTGGTGTGAAGATGTTTGTGCCTCTTTAGGTAACTTCTACAAAAGTCCTGCAACTGATGAAGAACCGCCTGAGCAGAGGGAGGAAGCATCCACACAAGTACTGAGCTAAGCTGCGTGTCTTACATCCTGTTCTCATGCCCTAAGCAATTTTATCAGCGTTGCTTTGCCCTTGCCATGCAGGTTACACTTTGTAGAGCGCAGCCTTTTACACTGGCTGAGGACTGCTCACTCTGGACACCCTCAGCACAGCAGAAATGCCTTAACATAGGGCGAGACATCAGCTGATGGATCGGGCTAAATGAATTCTGGCAGAATACACAGGGATAAGGCATCACAAGGCTTATCCCCCTATATTTTAGCATACTGTTTGTCCCTCTGTCACCATCAGTGGGATGTTTTGAAATGAATGGGAAAGCTTCTGTGAAACCCACCTACAGAAACCTTTGTGATTCCTGAGGCTTAATACCGGCATCTGTGGAACTCAGCCTTTCAAGAACAGTTAGTTTGCTGAATTATCTCTTACTGATAAAAGGCAAACTTTCCTTGAACTGCATAAGTTGAGAACATTCAGCTGAATTTTCTCAGTTGTCTGCATTCTGGAGCTGTACAACACCCAAAAAAGGAAGCATCACTACCAAGGGAGGCAAGAGTTGCGGCGATAAATGCTGACATTCCAAAGAAAGGCTGGGTACCTCCTCAGCTAAATAGGTACAATCGCTTGGTTTCTACTGTATGAAATAATGATACTAGAAATGTACCAAATTTGTTTCCAGAATATGCCAACAGCTGACATCTGTCATGATTTCGTAAGAAAAACATACAAAAGCTCAGTGTTCAGCTGCTCAGTGAAGTGACTCACATTAGACCAGAGGTTTTGACTTTGTTCTTCCAGGCACCATTTCTGACGGGAAATCAATCAGTTTAATCCCATAATGGGAACAATTAGCCTTACAGAAGAAGCAGATCAGTTGTAATCTCATCTCCTGCTTACAATATTATGTCAATATTTCTTCCTACTTTCTCAACTGCTGCTCATCGGTCACATTGCTGTGCCTGCAAAGAGGTTACAGCTAATGGAGAGGAAGAGCCGGGGTTAATCCTGCCCTTGCTATCAGTGCCAGGGCAGCAGCTGAAGCTGTTGGGAGGAGGTTGTGCACCCCCAAAGCAAACAGCTCCTTGCATCTGGTCAATATATTCATAGAATCACAGAATGGTTTTGGCTGGAAGGGACCTTAAAGGGTCATGCTGCTGGGGATACAGCCAAGGACACGGTTGGTTTCTGGGCTGCAAGCACACACTGTGGGTCATGGGGAGCTTCTCACTGACCAAGACCCCCAAGTCCTTCTCCTCAGGGCTGCTCTCAATCCAGTGTCCCCCAGCCTGTGTTGGTGCTGGGGATTGCCCCAACCCAAGTGCAGGACCTCACACATGGCCTTGCTGAACTCCATGAGGTTCGCACTGGCCCATCTCTCCAGCCTGTCCAGGTCCCTCTGGATGGCAATGGTTTTGTTTGCTAAAAGCACTATGAAATGTCTTGTGAGCATTGTGAGCCCTGACGAGCTGCTTTGTCCTTCTCCACAGCCTTCTGCAAGGCTGCCTGTTATCATGAACGGGCTGCTGCTGTGCTCTGACACGAGCCGACCACGCTGTGTCATTGCTTCCCAGTGCTGCCCTTGGGAAATCCACCCGCCGGCTCTTATCTTGTGTTTAGTCTGCGATGTTCGTGAGGTAGGGATTTATCCTTGCTGTTCAGCAAAACCCCAGCTCTAGGAAGTTCTGGTACATGACTGGGTGTCTGATTAACAAGAATAATGTGTAAAAAATGCCTCATGAATATTTGCCAGAAGAATATAGTGCATTTTGGGCCAGGCTCTGCTGCTTTATACCCTCTGAACACGTCTTAGTCAAAGGATTCACCCTGGTCCTTACTGTGAATCTGTGTCTGCTGCACAGTGTTGAAGAGAATGAAAGATAGAACTTCTTGCAGACAGTTTTCTCTGTGGCAATCCTACAAAGCCAGAAAGCCTGGGGAGGCAGGAGGCTGCTCCACCTGAAGGTGATTACAGAAGAAATTCTACTGGACCTACGAGGTTTCTTTCATTATCCTAATGATTTCTATCACAGCTGGGTTTTTCTCTGTGGGATGCTGAGATCGGCGAGATAAACCTTTAAGGAATGATTTAGACAAACAAATGAATTAAATAGAATTCAGAATGACAGTTCCCAACACTTGGGCATCTGCCAAGGAACTCTCAAAAGCCAAAATAATAACTCAGATCTGAGAGATCCTGCAAAGCCTATAAATTAAGTAATCCTTGGGAAGCCTGCAGTTAAATCCGCCATAGGGTTGAGATTTGCCTGGACTTAATCCAAATAATGAGTTTCAAAATGAACTGTTTTCACAGGATGTTGGGTTTGGGATATTTGGGAATTTTTTGACTATTAAGTAAAGAAATAAACTGAAACCCTTAAGAATCTGTTGTACATAAATCCCATCGGGTTAGGAAGGCACCAGAAAGGACTCAGTTAGGCAATGGAAATGGAAATTGAGATGAAACTGTCAAGGGCTACTGATTAATGTAAGAAAGGATATATTTCTTGGAGTACATATATATATTGGAGTATATATAATATACTCCAAGAAATACTGACTACAGGGAGGACAAATTGCACAAATGTCATGAAACATTGCTCGGAATCTTTACTCCCACAATAGTTTTGAATTCCTGTGATTGAGAAAGGTCATCTCTGTGTTACACAGGAATATGTAGTATTAATGTATTACAGCCCTCCCTACACCAAAGGCAGGTCAAAGCAACAGAAGTTCAGTTAATACTTTTCGCAAGAGCTTTCTATATGAAGTAAAGACCTGCCAAATGAACCCTTATTAAAACTTCTTGCAGTTTAATCGCTTGTACTATAACGATCACCTTCCCACACTTCAGATGCCCTTTTCTTCTATGCCTTCAGCCAAAAAAGTCTGATTTAACTTTGTCTTCTTCAGTTGCCATTCCATCAATGAACTGGATTAACATTTCCAAACATGCCCTTTCTAGAAGGTAAATCAGGCATGACTGATGGATGAAAACTGTAATTCCCAGCACATTCCCAGTTGCAGATCACATATCTCTGTTGAATAGCTAATCATACAGTGAAATATATTCTGGCTAGAATAGAGAAATAGCTGGAGTATCTACCAGGTCATAGAGGTGCCAGCAGTCATGCTGGGGGCTCCACAAATATTTGGGTGGTTCTACAGGAAGATGCTGCTGGTTTAGGGGAGACATAACTGCCACATGAATGTTATGAAGCCACTTCATAACCCAAGCTGTGTCTGCCAAGAATAAAGCAGAAAGTGCATGATGATATATTGAGCAACTTGTTGAGTTGAGCTGTATGCAACCAAGAGAGATGCTCCTCCTCTAGCAAGTGAAGTGTACAGGTTGAGATTTTTAGGTTCTCACATAAGAACCCCCACCCATCTATTGAGTGGCTGAATTCTACCTTAAACTCTGAAAAACAAAGAAGCATTATCTTAGCATAGTCATTTACTGAACTTAAAAGGTTTATCAGTACTTCTTTCACAGTCTGAAAAAATCTCTCACAAAGAGGTGTGCAAAGAGGAGGCAACTTATCACTGACTGATAGTCAAATTGTGTCTTTCAATCAATTTATGGATGACTACCTTCTGCAAGAAGGAAAACACTGAAGAAAATGTTCATAGCAACCCATACATCAACTTGTCACCCCTAAACTGGTGTGAAAATATCAGAGCATCTCATTTCTACTTCTGCTAGACCCAGCCTGCTGCTAGAGAGGACTCTGGGATGGCTTGAGACTCCTGAAACCACCCTAAGGAGAAACAGCCATACTCTAGAAGGCAGTTTGTAGAGCAAGAAAATCTCCTGGCCCAGAGAAGAACTATCAAACCATAGCTATGCTTGAAACCCCTCTCATGTGGGGAGATGTTCAAAAACAGCCTTGGGGGCTCATTATCAGGCCTTCTAGATAAGCACGGGCCCTCTGCTAGACACTGAGAGGGTGGCAAATGGAAAACCTGAATGCACATTCAAAATGGGACACAAAGCTGAATAGCTGCAGTTTACCCAGTCAGTCTGTGATAACAAAGGAAGGAAACCACGAGTGTCACCAGCAGCAAAGGAGAGCCAGAATGGAATATTCAAACAAGAAACAAAGAGGTGATAAGACTTCAGGGTGGAAAAATACTGGAAACAAACACCGAGGAAAATATTGAGGGGGGGAAAGATAAAGCGACTGGAGTGATGAGATTGGATTCACGAACACGTTTGACCTCTCTTTTGAACAATGTGTGCTCTTTGTTAGAGCTTGCTGCAGGATTTCAGCACTCGCCTGAAGAATGAGCATGTTGGAGATACTGTGTTTTGGCTGGATGTGGAGGCTGGCTCCCACAGCAAGGTTCATATCATCTCCTGTTGGTTCTGCTGATTTCCCATCCAGAAAGAGAACTCCAGTTAGGTTTTGGAAATGACTTACAATTTAAAAATTCTCAAGTTATCAAAGACAAAACCAGAAATTTATGGTCCTGCTTTGGTCGATCAAAGTGAGAGTCTGCCTGGGCCCTTTGCAGGCTGCAAAATTGTGTTTCTCATAGATAGCACATGGGAAAAGGTGTATGAGCAACTGAAAGAAATAAGGCATCTGTGAAACATGGAGTTCTTTAGCTCATGTTCTCATTCCCCAAATCCTGGGGAAAAAACATCTATTGCTGACAGAGGGCTGCCAAATTAATTCCTGATGCAGCTCTGAAACCTGAGGGCTGCTCTACATGTGGACATTTTCCATCAGGAGCAATTCAACTGCAGGTACTTTTATTCAGAGTAAAACTGCCCCTGCTTCAGTTCAGTTCAATGTAGTTTGGAATGCAGTCTCATTTGAAAGAAGCCCACCCACAATTTTATACCAATTGGGGTAATTATAATCATATTTTACTTGGATTAAGTTTTTGACAAGCCTTAAATTACGTGAGGGGTAACCTAGGCTGAGCATTCAAAAGGCCCTGAGGAGAAAGCACCTCGCAGCCAGCAGCTTTCCCATCAGCTTTTGAAATGAATACTTTAATAGTGGGGATTTCTGTGTTTCGATCATCTACCTCCTGTGCCAGCAAATCACTCTGAAACCCCGATGGTTTGCTGCTCAGCAGAGCCTGCCCCCCACATCCCGAGTGCGATTTGGGTAATGAAGCGCCAATGAATGCCAGTGGGAATTGTTTGACTCCACAGAACTACAGGCTCCATTTTCTTCCCTGCTCTTTCCCGTTTCTCTGTTTTTATTGTTGCTACTTCCCAGCAGACTTGGTTTCTTTTACAGGAAGGATTGTTTTGGTTTCCCTCCTCAGAGGACGGAGATGCCAGTGCTGACACACCGCATTTGTGCACATCTTTAACTCTGTCCCTCAGGGAGTGCTCCTTGGCACCGAACAGAGAGAGCAGCAGAGGTGGGACGTGAACTAGTCCTCAGCTCTCTGCAAGACACAGTGTTCGGCTGGGTGGATTTTCTAACACAAGCAAGGAAACCTCAGGCCAGCCTCCTCCCAGACTTCGGCAGGCTCGGTGATATCATGCAGGAATGAGGAGGTATGATTCATCACCACTTGCACAGACAAAAGTCAGCTTTCACAGCCTCTCCTCATGCAGGCGCATGCTTGCATGGAACAAAGAGTAGGGGTGGAAACTCTGCGGGTACCGGCTGCAGCTGAACCTCTCCTCTGGAGGCACCTCTTGAGCAAAGCAAACAGAGTTTATTGTGTTTTGGGTGCGTAACACATACACTCACTGTATTCACATCGCTAAGTCACAAGGCTGCAGCATAGCTCAGGAGCATGTTTAGAAGTCCCAGCTCCCACCCCTGTCCCAGACCAAAGCCTCCTGGATAACATGGGCACAGCAGGGAGATGTTCACACAAACCCTCTCGTGTTAGGAGCAAACCCATGCAGAAAGACTTCACAGCAAACAGCACGTAAATCAAACTCACAGAAACTGGGCAACAAGAAGGTGCTTGATGAAACTGGACTTTTCAAACAATGAATCCTTTGTTAGGCACTTTTCTCTGAAGTGGGATATTCCGGCCCAGCCCTTCCCAGGAAGAGAGGCAGGATTACAGGCATTCTGAGATTTGCTCTCAGCTTTTGGGGGAGCCGCTGAGCAGCTGTGCTGACCACCATCCCACCTCCAAGCTATGGCTGTGTGCCTATGAGCCATCACCTCAAACACCCTCTGAACATCTGGGCACTCCGACAGCCACCGGTTCGGCTCTACCATTGGGAAGCTGAGATGCTCCACAGTGCCCGGTGCGTCCCCTGCAAAGATGCAGTGATCACAGAATCACAGCATGGTTTGGGTTGGAAGGGACCTTCAAAGCTCATCGAGTTCCAACCCCCTGCAATGAGCAGGGACATCTTCAACTAGGTCAGGTTGTCCAGAACCACATCCAGCCTGGCCGTGAATGTCTCCAGGGATGAGGCATCCACCACCTCTCTGGGCACCCTGTGCCAGTGTTTTACTACTCTCATTGTAAAGAATTTCTTCCTCACATCCAGCTTGAATCTCCTCTCTTTTAGTTTAAAACCATCACCCCTCGTCCTGTTGCAACAGGCCCTGCTGAAAAGTCACTCTCATCTTTCTTATAGGCCCCTTTTAAGCCCTGAAAGGCCGCAATAAGGTCTCCCTGGAGGCTTCTCTTCTCCAGGCTGATGGGGTGCATTGGCTAAGAGGCTCCCAAACTGCTTTAAACCCAAACCTGATGTATTTCCTTGAAATTTTCTCTCTTCTTCTTTAACATACTGGTCACAATGAATGTAAATTTGTGACCAAACTTATGGACCTATTACATGATTTTCCTACCACTCTGGAGGATGGAGGCACACTAAGTAAAGGCTTTGGTCACACCAAATGCGTGTGCTTTGCTCTACTACTGCGAGCAGTCGCTCTAAATCCCACTGGGGAAAAGGTCTGGGGGGAAACCCCTGGTAAATCTCAGCCCCCCCAGGGAGGCCGGGCCGGGTCGATCCCGCCCCCGCCACGCCCCGTCGAGCGGGGCGTGGCGGGGGCGGGATCGACCCGTCCCGGCGCTCCGGGGCTCGGCTGCTCATCGCAAGCGGGAGTAGGAGCTGCAGTCGCCCGTGGGCAGGGAGCGCTCTGCCGCCGCTATGTCCCACTCGGTGGTCCTGCGTGGTCCCTCGCCGTGGGGTTTTCGCTTGGTGGGCGGTAAAGACTTCAGCGCTCCGCTGACCATCTCCAGGGTGAGCCCGGGCGCGGAGCGGGGCCGGCGGCAGGTGATGGGGAGCGGGGCTGTTGGTACTCGGGGCTAGCGGGCAGCATCGCTTGGGGGCTTTTTAAACGGCTATTACTATCTATACCCCCAAATAGAGGAAAGCAAGTGCTCCTCTCTGAATACAATGCTGTCTCAGCTGTGTTAACACAGAGCTGATAGCCTTCTCCACGCTTTATTTTTGGGGGGATGTTAAATTTATAAAGATACATTTCCAGAGTTTTCAGTCCTCAGCACTTGGACTTGTGCCCTGGACCGAGTTCACAGGCTGTTGGGGGTTTTTTAGGCAGGCACAAGTAAAGTCAGCAAGAAGTTTCTCTGTGCAGGCAGCTGCATTATGGGGTCCCTGCGGGCTGGTAGTAATTACTGTGTAAGTGTGCTCGCACTTGTGTTTAACCTCACAAAGATGTATTTCTGGAAACTTCTTTCTTAAGACAGGGTGGTTAGCTTGAAATAGGCTTTGCGTGTAGATAGATGTGAAAACAAACCATCCCCTGTGCAGGAAGGAGCACGGCGACATGGTGTGATGGGCTAGGTGATGGATGAGGTGCTGCAACCAAGCAGGGCACGTTCCCGCAGGCACTGGTGCTTCCATCACCGTTGGCTGGCCTGGGAAGGGTCTGGAGAGCTGAGGCTCCCATCCCTCCACAGCGCCTTGCAGTGGTGTGGTATTGCTGGGCTCTCCTGGGTAGCTGCTGCCAGAGCACTTGAACAAACCCCGAGAGCATTGAAAGGCTTTGAAAGGAGCTATAACTTTAAAATACTGTCGTAACGCATCCAAGCTGTTTGCCATCTCTTTGTTCATCTGCCAAAGCTGTGATGGAAAAGGGAAAACACATTCCCTGAGTTTTAAAGAAGTAATTACGGAAGAGAGCATGTTTTAAAGAGGCTCGGTTTGTATTTGGGTCCCAACGTGTCTATTACACAGCTTTATGTCTCTGTTTTTGCTTCGCAATGTCCCTTACCAAGTGTTCCAGCGAGGGTTTTTTTTGAGGAGCAGCAGGAGATGGACAGAGAGGAGGGAAGACCAGGGCAGTGCAGGGAGCAAGGGCTGGCTGTGCTGCTGGGGTGCTGCAAGGGGAGACACTCGCCTTCTGGGGCTCAGCCTGCACCTTCTGGGCACGGGGACGTCCTGTTTCTCCCCCAGTAACATGGGACGTATCGCAACATAACACAAAATCACCTTTTGGTGATTGTAAAACTGTTCCTTGTGTGGAAATGAACATCCCAGTTGAGTGGATGGAGCCTCTTTTCCTGTTACTTTGAAAAAAAGAAGTTTGGTTTAATATTAAACAAGAAAAAACAAAGTCTGCTTCTGCCTAGGCAGGTGCCTTGCCAAATTCCTCGTTTGATTCAGCAAACCTGGGAGGCGTGAGGCTCATTCTCGTCAGACCAGGCTTGCTTTGGATCACAACGAGCTGTAACACAAGCAGGGCTCATGAGGTGTTATGTACTGGTGCTGAGTGTGGCAGCCTTTACATTAGACCTTTTTCAGTTCTGCTCCCACTGAAGAGAGGGGTGATGCTGTGATGTGCTGCTGCTAACTGCTCCTGCGGGGGGTGATAAACAGCTTTCTGGGATGTAAATATGGGTGTATGGTGCTCAGCTTGGGCTCCAGTCTCTTAAAGCAAGGAGAGACCTCACTGGCCTTGCAAATAGCACCAGAAGATGTTATAACTGGGGAAGAATTAGCTTCTGCTGCAGCTCCCAGCTGTGGGGATGTGGGAAGGGGCTTTCCTTGGTGGTGGGTCCCTCCAGCCCTGTCTCTACAGAGGATGGAGCTGGTGTAGGGCCGTATTTGCTTTTATTCTGTCATTGTCTAACCAGGAAATCTGTTCTATCCAGCTTGAATCCCAGGCTGGGCTGCTGCAGGAGGGAAGGAGCCTCTTGTAGTCTAATTGCTGAGGCTTTTGGCTGACTTGTGCTTCCTTCAAAGTGCTTTTTTTGTTTGTTTGGTTTGATTGTTTTATATTAAAATGCCATTAAATTACAGACATATTTTGAACAGCAGAAATTCTGCCAGGAGGCAGGACCAGACTCTGGGATTCACACATCCATCCGTGTGCCGACATGCTCTGGGTGTGCTGGGCTGGATTTGGCTTTGCTGCGCCCCGCTTGTGTGCTTGAGGGGGGCTTACAGCTCTGCAAGCATCCTACCTGCACTGGTTGTGTTGGGAAGTCATAGGTTGCAGTTTGGGGTTTGAGGCATCCAGAAGCCGCCCCCATCCAGTGCTGGGTGCCAGAGGCTGGCTGTCTCCTTATGAAACACCAATTCATCTGTGCAGGGGTTGAAGAAAAATACTTGGTCACTAGTAGGTTGGTTTTCTCTACTCTTTGCTCAGCTACTACAGAAACAGTTTCTCCCCAGACCTCTCACTAGCTCTAACTAGACACTAGAGATGTGTTGGTGCCCCAGGACCTACAGTGAGTGATACTTTGCTCTCTGCTGGGGGAACCCTAGAGGGTGCAGCTTCTTCTCTAAAGCCTGTCTGATGTTGTTACTCTGGGTTAAGTGCAGGCAGAGTTCCTTAATGTTGTGCTTGTGGGATGTGAAGTCCAAGTGTCGCTGCTAGAGGGGAAATAATGAAGCCATCAGTGAGAAAGGAGCTGCCCGATGGGGCTGAGCTGAGTGAGAGGCACAGTAATGCAGCTAAATGCTGTGCAGGGAGAGGTCCCCAGAAGTGGCTTGTGACAGTGTTGTTTAAAAGGATAAACTTGCAAAAAATACGGATTTGGCAGCAAGGAAAAGAAAGATCACACAGTTCTGCTTTGGAATAGGATTTGACTTGCTTTCCAGGACTCGCTGTAGCCCCCTGCACTGCACTTGTGCAGGTGGTGATGCTGAGCCCATCCCATGCAGATGTTTCAAATACACTCATGAAATCAAGTGAAGATGGATTTCTCTTGGAAGCAGGTCACTTCCCTCTGTGGTTTGAACAATCTTAGGTGCCAAGTGGTAAAGATCTGATTGCTCGAGTGGCTGGGAACAGCTGATGCTTAGCACTGCCCTAGGGAGGCCACACTTGAGTTGGATCATCAAGTTCTGCACTATTAAAGATAAGGAAAGATAAATGCAAATCCAGAAGGCAGTGTTTAGGGCATCTTTCTCATGTGGTCACACAAAAAGCTGGGTGTGCTGGCCAGCCTTCTGTTCCCTGTTCCTGCTTGCATTCTGGGGGGACCCAGACGAGCAGGGCTGAACTTTGCTGGGGTGGTTTGGGGGACACAGCCCTGGGGTGCTGCAGCAGTCACAGGGATAATGCTGGTGTGGCTCTGGGAAGGGAATTGTAGCCCTAGGCTGTGCTCTGGGGAAGAAACCTGGCTTGTTTTATACCCACAGTTAGAGTAAGCTAATGCCAGGTGTAGTACACGGTAATTAATGGTTGCTTCTCCTAATGATGTTTACAGGGGAAGGGGAATGACTCAAAACATCTGCTGAGAGTTGGCCTTAATACCTTGATAGAAAGTGGTTTTAAGACTTAATTAAGTTTCTGGGAGCTGACAGCTGCTTTTCCTTGGTTGAGCAGGTTAACAACTGGGTTCTGTGCTTGCCCTTCGTGGGAAAGGGGATTTACTGTGCCTCTTACTACAGGTAGCAACAACATTGCCTTTGAGCAGCAACCAGGGTTCAGGAACAGCAATGGAATAACTTACTCAGCTGCTCTGTGTTGTGCTTATAACCATGTCAGTGAGTGCTGCCGCTCTGTGTGGAACCCACATTGATCTACCCCTTGCCTGGGATTAAAAGATAATCATTCATTAGTGTAATGAGAGGAGCTGAATGTGTTTAATCACTTGAACTTGCTTGTCCAGCTCCTAGAGCAGTTGATGTTGTCATCGACCCAACTCTGCCAGTGCCAAGCCAAGCACTTGCTGCTGTTAGAATCATAGATACATAGCTTGGCTAAACAGATAATTGGCAAATGGACTGATTCCAGAACGGTTTCTAAGTTTTTACTACAGTTTTCCCTGTATCTACTGCCTTCAGCATCACTTTACCCACTGGTCTCTAGCATTTTTCAGTGTTGGCTTGGAATTGTAACACAAGAAGGGTGAGAAATAATTGGTCTGCAATCCATTATCCAGGTATTGTTTGAGTTAAGGTTGACTTTTAAACTGAAGTAGCTTTTGTATTTGAGCAAATACGTGTCCTGTTAAAGGTTAGGATACTCGAGAAGGAATTCTGCTGAGGGAGGAATTCCAGTAAAAGTGGTCTTGTTGATTCTGTCTGGGCAGCCGGCAAATGTCCGAGTGCGTTGCTGTGATCTCGCTTGAGTGCAGAGAGTTCCCACTTAGAGTAGTAATTTCCATGAGGCGTGCTCTTGCGTGCTCAGGGGTGGGAATGGCAGAGCACAAGGGCTGGGCGGGTTTCCTTACCCCAGGAACGCCACGTGTGGTGGCGAAGGCAAGAACCAGAGATGCCAGCAAAGGGAATGGGGCTTTTTGCTTTGCTTTCCATCAGGGTTTTTTTCCTGGTTTTACATGTAACTTGTATGGATTTGATTGTTTATTAAATGGAAGTGATGCACTTTGTGCAGATCTCCCAAATGGGCTGAAGTATTTTGTCTGTGTTGATGAACCCCAAAACTAGGGCCGCAGCAGATTTCTGCTGACCTTTGGTTGGTTTATTGCCTGTATAGACGCAAGTGATGGTAGCTGTTTCCCAGTTGGTTGCATATTAAAGCTTGTTAGCATGTAATAGTTCAAGTTAGATGATTTTAAGTGGAAGGAAATAGTTTCTTTTCTGTTCTCATCGTTCTCCCAGTGATTGCTGCTTGTAAGGTCTGGAGTGAGGGATCTGGGTGGTTGCACTTGAAGCTGTAGCGGTACTTAACAGTTAATCTGAATTACAGGTAAGAACTAACAAAAGTATGTAACAAATAGATTTGCTGCTGAAGTTATTCTCTCACTGAGGCTTTATTTAATATCTGAAAAAGAAGAATAAATGCTCGTGCTGGTTCAGGAGACAGTAATGGTAGAATATGCTGGAATGAAAGGCTAATGCTAATTACAGTAATCAAGCACACTGATAATCCAGAGTGGGAAAGCAGGCGGAAAGAATGATTCATGTAGGTCCATTCATGCAAGGGCTGACCTTGGGGCGAGTTGAGCAAAATAAACCCAGCACACCCTCGAAAACACTTGGGGCCTCTGCCAGGTTGAACAAAGCAGAATGAGCTCAGTGTAAGTGGTTCTTCTGAGCTGGGGAGATAGGAGTTTGTGGGGTTTGATTTTTGATTTTCTTTTTCCTTTTTGATTTTCTTTTAACTGATGGTGATGTCAATTCTCTATCTTCTTGAAGATTAAAGATTGCCTGTTGGGACAGGTATTCAGAGTTAAAATTGCTGTATCCCACTCGGTGCAGGGATAAAAGAGAATAAAGCTAGATACAGGCTCACGGAAATGGCCCTGTTAGTGTGGGAAGCACACAAGAGAAAATATGTGGCATTATCCTTTTCTTTATTTTTGTTGCTGTATAGCACAATAGCTGGTGATTAATCCTGGTCCTGCTTGGGGTAGATAAATCCTTTAGTTTTAATACAAATATGCCATTATGGATTGTGTGGGATTAGTGTAGGCTATTGCAATTTCTTTTACTTTAGCTTGGGGGCAAAATGCACATCAGGAGTTGTGTAGCAAATCCTAGAAGGCACAAGTCCTCTTGAATATGGTATTTGTAGCTGACTTTGTTTGATTTGTGGGCTCTCAAAATGCATTGACTGAGTGTTCTTGGATACCCAAACACTTAGTGCAAATGTTTTTATTTTCTAAGTCATCTATGACCGCAGGTGCTCGAGTGTGAAGGAAAACAGCACATCTAGTTGTGCTGATAAAACCAGCTAAAGCAAACATGTTCACAGGAGATCCTCTGCTTGACTCGCTGTCAGCCAGATGTGTGCTGAAGGAAACCACGGCGTATCCAGCCACAGCCTGTTAATGGAGTGGATTTGTGCATAGCCATTAACACTACACATGCCCCAAGCCTTGGAAGATAAGGTTGGGTTTGGTTTCTACTTCAGGACTTACACAAAGACGTCAGCAAAGCCAGGATTCATTGGGTTACTTGGAGCCGTTGCAAAAATGTTGAGCTGCAGTGTGGCATTCCAGTAGCTTTTACAGCCAGAGAGACCTGAGATAAACCTGGTTTTCTCACATAGGGAACAGATCTCTATTGGAAACTGAAAAATAAAGAAAAACTTGTTGCGCAAAAGGATTTCAGCCCATAAATCTTCCAAACATCGTAAAGATGCCTCAAAGCTCGTGCCACACTCAATCTTTCTTGTCAACCAGAGCAACTCAAATTTGCACCCATTAAGCCTTAAGTAGTTTTACACGTTGTGAGGACTGATAGCAGATTACGTGTGAATGACATGTTACAGTCCAAGCCTCAGAAAGCAAAATATACCCAGTTAAAGAAGATTATTTAAAGTAATTAGTCTTAATTATTAGATATGGGCAATGCACAGCTAAAAGAAACTGTTATTGAACTGACCATTCAGTAACAGGCATCATGGAGCAGATGCTCAGGTGGAGGTTGGGTCATTCACCGTAAACCACAAAACACTTCCCAGAAGCCTTTAGGACATGTAAAGCTTTCTGCTCCGAGTGCTGCCACAGTTCTGGGTGCTCTTGGGCTGAGCACGGCAAGCTTCTGGCAAAACAAGCCAGATGTGAGTGTCTCTATGACCTCTGTCTTTCTCAATCAGCATTTTGAGGTTTGCACTCGGGTTATGTGGCTGGTTGCTCTAAAACTCGTGTCTGATTTCAGTGGTTCTCAGTCTTTTCCTTGTACAGAGACCTCAACCTTTGAGCTGGATTAGGATCTGCAGTATGAATCTGATTCTAAATTTGGATTTGGATCCGTCAGTACTTGGATTTGAAAGGATTTTCAAGTGTCTTGCCTTTTATAACACTTGTACTCTGGTTCTTTCCCTTTTATGCCCTTCAGTTTCTTGTTTTCTTCAGTAGTTAAATAAATTAAAGTTGCATAAGCAATGCTCTTCATTGGCTGGGTTGTGCAGTGTACCTAGGTAATATCTTGTGATACACCGGACTTTATATGAGCAATTAGAAAAATGCAAATGGATTGGTGAGGAGTGTGTCAGTTGAAGGCAGGTGCTTGGAAGAGCTGAAGAGAATCCCTGGAAGGAATGCTTAAAGGATTTGGGGAATTTATCTTCATTAGTTAGTCATTTCGCTCTGGTTTCTTCCTGTTTTAAAAGATCCTGCTACCGTAAGCTCATCTGCTGCCCCGTAGCATGTTTCCTGATAGCAGAACAGGCTGCCTTTGTTTCGAAGCTGAGAATTTTGTCACACTATCTTGAAAGCCTCTCGAAGGCTTTAATCAGGCCCTTTTGATCACGCTTGCAGAACAGAAAATTCCCCCATACTTGGCCTGTAACAAACTACTATTGATTTAAGAGAAGAGTGGTGTGGTCTGTGTAGGCTTCTCCTATGGGATTGCACATTTTAACCCATGAAATCCTGGGAAGATGGCTTCATTAATTGATGGTATTCTCTGTCTTTTGGTGTAGTACTTCTTTTAAAAAGTGAAGGAGAGCTGGCAGAGAGAAAGCTGCCTTTACTATATAGATTTGGCCTGAATAGGTACTTTTTGTTAATTTGAGTAAAAACTTCTAGGAGAATAAATACTAAGTTCTTCTTTCCAATGGCTGCGCCCAGACTATGCAGGAAGTGAGGAGGAACTGTATTCCTCATCCTTGGGTCCTGAGCCAGGAGATGTTACAGATGCAGGTTTCAGGGGTAAAGAGTTAAAAGGAGCTATGTTATTATAACAAATTAACCTTTCACTGAGGCTTTGATTGTTTCAGCTTATGGTGTTGGCCCAGTTCTGGACCTTGAGCAAAGCTGCCCCTGAGCTGAGCCGTCCCTGCAGGGGCAGTGGGACACCCATAGAAGGGACTTTGCCCTGCAGCCCTGGCACGCTCCCATGACTGCTCTCCAGGGGGGAAAGTGTAACGCTATGTGTGTTTGATGAGTAAACTCCTCTCGGTGCAACTAATCTTGCTTACTAAATGAGATTGCGCAGCTTCCAACACCAACTGGCCTAGCACAACAGCTGCCTTAATGTGCTTTATTTTATTGGCCTGATGTCAGATGCTAGCACTCAGTAAATCCTAATGAGGCTCCAGTGGCCAGATAAGATAGCTGCTGCTGGCTTTGGGCTCTTTCCAGTCTGTTCCATAGCATCAGAGTAGCCACTTGGCTGCGGAGGGGGCTGCTTGAGGCTGGTCCCCTTGGGGGAGAGCAGAGAGCTGGGTGGTAATCTTGGGAAAGGTGGGAAGGAAAATAATTGGAAAAACATATCTAAAACTGATGGGTTTGTAATGGTGTGAGTATAGCTTACTGGTCAGTATCTCCTTCTACCAAGTCATCAATTTGTGGGATGTTGGTCAGTGCTACCACCTGTGGGTCCCACCTCTCATCTTTATTCTCAGTGTGGAGGTGATTCTCTAAGTAAAATCACATCCTTGTCCTGATGGAGACCCTGGGTTTGCAGTAGGCTGTCTGCATGGATCCACGTGGAGCAAAGCACGTAGGACCCTTGCATGAAGATTGGGATGCAGCCCTGGCCCATAACCAGGCGAGTAGGGCTTTCCATGGCATGTTTGGTGTCACAGCACAGCTGTGAGTTAGGAGAACTTGAAGTATTTTAAACATTACTCACTGAAATACAAACTCTGGACCTTACAGACATTACGATACTAATTCCCAAGCTGCTGCGGCAGCAATGCTGTATCTCAAACTAATGAGTTCTTGGAGTGCAGCTCCATTGCAAGTCCTCAGTCATCTTCATGGCTTGCATAAATTGCTAATATGAAGATACTGCCAAAATAATTTGAAATAAACCAGAATCTAAAAATAGGAAACAGCTAAGAGCCCCATTTATGAACAGCTTATTCTCCAAGGAAACTACAATCTGGTTAAGATCAGCACAAGGAGAACAATCCATTGGACATCTAGACAGCATTGAATAGACAAGAACAAAATGCAGCTGTTCTGGGTCAAACTGGAGGTCTGTTAGTCCAAAAGCCCACTGCAGCTGCGGCTGCAGGGCAGACACCCAGGGAAGCAGATAACAAAAGGCAAGCACATGGAGATGCTTCCTTGGAGATGCTGGTTGAGCTTCTGGTTGACTTTCTGGTGGGTCTGGCAGCTTCTGTGGCTGTAGAAGGACCTTAAGGCTCTGTGAATGCCGTGTCATCTTATATAGGCTCAAAAACCCAACAGGACAAAATAAACATATCCTGGGTCGAAACGTCCTGTGTCAGAGCTTTACAGCTCATGTGTGCTGTGTGCAGAAATACCTCCTGTTGTTTGCTCTGAGCCACAGGGAGCCTTTGAGCAGGGAAGGAGTTGGCTTGGCAAGGTTTTAGTGCAAAACAGCCCAGCTGAAACTACTGAAGAGCAAATGGCAAACACTGATTTACTCTGACAATGCAACAAAAGGCTTAATTCAGGCTGCCAGCTCTACTTAAATGTAAAGAGTGGTTTGGAGCTCCCCAAACACCTCCAGGTTCGTGTTTCAGTGGTGTTGGTGGCTGTAGTCACACAGGAGCGGTGCAGCAGGTCTGTGTTATGCTGGGTGCTGCCTGCTCCTCACTGGCTGTTTGACCAACTTCTATCCTGTGAGCAGCCCCGACATGATCCACACAGGGCTTTGGCAGCAAGACTAGATCCTTTTCAAACTCCCTGTGGAAACAGAACCAGAGAAAACAAATAGAGATGAAAACAGGGATATGTGCATCCCTCCTTTCTAAGAGACTGACTGTTTTATGGTGGTTGGGGGGTTCATGGCCACCACCTGATCTCAATCTGTAAAAACCCATCCCTGGTTTATTAGTGTCTGGTTGCCACCATGCACCAACATAAGCTGCATCCAAGGGGAGGTGGATGGCAGAGCAGTGATGCTATTGCCTGGATATTCTGAGCAGGGTGTGATGGAGCAGAGACCTGAGACTGGGGATTTCACCTGTTTAAATCAAGAGTAAATGGATTCAAAGCACCGCCACACTCTAAATGCAGTGAGAGATGAATAACCAAAAGTCAGGCCCTACTTTCTCACTTGATAAACCATGTGGTTGCCTAGCGCAGCATTAGCAGATGCTCTGAATGACTGGAGAGGAAATTAGAGGGCAAGCACGTCGCTACTAAGAGTTTAAACAGACGCATTTACCTGTCCTGCCTGTGCCTCTCATCATTTTATGTTATTGCAGAAATTAAAACCACATTTGGGCTGATGTAAATGAAACAGTAATTTCTCGAGGAACTCTTTTATGGGCTGCAGGTTTGGTCTTACGGCTGACCACAAACGGTACCTGGACCTGTCATTAGTTCCTCAGGAAAGAAGTTAAAAGTTTTATAAGGTCCTGGCATTGCTACAAAACCACTAGGAAGGGATTGTGGAGCCTTAATGAGCTGTGTGATACTCCATGCAGGGCTAGAAAGAGACAAGTCGTTTGAATGATGGTCAGGAAAAACTGATGTCAAATGTAACCTCTCCACAGGAAGCAACGAGGGGACTGCGTGTGTCTTCTAATTACAGTTAGCCAAAGAGGAGGGGTTCATGTGAGCTTTAGGGATTGGCTCTTGCAGCGTGATTTCCGGCCTGCAAGCCAAAGGAGTGTAAAGCATCTCTCTGGGAAGAGGGTACTGCATTATGTCAAGCAAGAGACAAATCTGAAGACAGGACCTGGTCACACACTGGCTGCGGTTGACGGAAAGCTCTTCTTTAAGAGAGCATTGTTGTAGGGGATGGCCCCCGGAGAACTAGGGCTGACCCGTGAACCCTGCCTCTGATGTCCAACCTCTGGTAGATGCCGTTGGTATGGGCAAAACACATGTCTTCTCCAGAAATAACTATTCCTTTATCTGCTGCTTATTCCAAGAAATGGGGCTTTTTTAAAGCTGAGCATTCTTTTAAGTAACCCTTTTGTTTCTCCCTGCCTAGATTAACCCTGGCAGTAAAGCCGCCATGGCAAACCTGTGCCCAGGAGATATCATTCTGGCAATTAATGGGGAGAGCACGGAGAACATGACACATCTAGAAGCACAAAACAAGATCAAAGCATGCGTGGACCAGCTGCTGCTCTCTGTGAACAGGTAGGTCCTCTTCTGTTTGAGGTGCTCTTGTGCCAGCTTCACTGGGCTCTTTGTGGAAGGTCCTGGAGCAGACGTGCCTTTAGGCTCAGTTCTGGTGCATCCTCATGGTCTGTGTAATTGTTCTGCAGTTTTAAAAACAGCAAAGCAAAATTATTTTTAAAAGGCCACTGATACAAGAAATGGGTTTGGTTCATTTATACGTGTGGATTATAATTTGTACCTTGAAGGCTTGTCCAGCCTGTGAGCTGGGTCAGATCCTTTAACCCAGTGGAGGTTTTATTGACCCAAGAGCCACACTGGGGTCGAAATCTCCTTTGGGCAAAGCCTCACACTTCATTAATATACACCTATTATTTTCCCAAGCATCTGTTCAATAAATACACATTTGAAGGTCTTGCCAATTCACTTCTTTGGAGTATTTCAAAGCAAAATGAAGGCTTGGGGTTGTTTTTTGGTATTAATTCTGTAGCTAAAAGTTCCCAATACAAATCACAAATGATCCAGGCAGAATGAGCGCTCCTTATAAGGCTCCCAAATGGCTAATGTTATCTGTGATAGATTTAAATAAGTGTATACAAGTCTCCACTTCAGATTAAAAAGGCATTTCCTGCCATAAAGAGCTATCATTTACTGTTTATACTTTTCTTGGAAAACGTGTAGTTTGTGACTGGAAGCCCGGGCAGCGGGAAGCAGCGCTGCCGTAAATGGAGCAAAGCCTCGCTGGTTCCTCACGGTTCATCAGACAGGGGTGTCCGAGCGAAGGGGAATCCCATAAACTCAGCCCATGCCGTAGGGATGATGTGGCTTCAGCATTGGGAAATAAGCTAAAAAAGAAAAACAAGGAAACCCTTCACGCAGGTGGAATTTCGCACGGCCAAGGAGGATGGTTGCTTTGCTTTCCATTTGGAGCGGTTTCAGGGAGGTTGGATGGTCTTCTACCCCAAACAGGAGCTGCGCCTGGGGCAGGGTGAGGCTGTCCAAGGGCTCATGGAGCTCTCCCTGGAAGAGGTGGTAATCCTTATGTAGTGCTGGAAGGCTTTGGCGAGCCACTGGCTGCTGCAGTGCTTTGGCAGTGGACCAACTTCATCAGGAGTTAAAGTTTTGCTGAAAACAGCTTTCACCTGCAGTGTGGCAGCATTTTATTGTCATGTGTGAGGGTTTCTACAGCGTGAATTCATGAGCTGAATTCCCACTTTTTCACCTCCTTTTAGCCACTGGTATCAATTGGTGCCTGTTTTTCAGCTGAGATCAGACCCTCGAGTACTACTCCACGTGGTATGTGCCCAGCTTCCTGCTGGTGCCCACCCAGTCCATGTGTTTGAGAAGTGGTGCTTGAATCTTGCAGCCATCTGGTGCCCTCTGGGCTTCTTCCATCCTGTGCCCTTTCTTCATGAACCCTTGACATCATGTGTTACTGAGATAGAGAACAAGATTGGTTTTGTTTTCAAGCTGTGGTCAGTAAATGCCCTTTGACTAGAAAGTTCAGTAGGAAAATCAGAGTGAGGGAAAACGTGCGGGGGAAGATGAGAAGGGAGAGTCACTGTGCGGTCTGATAGGATGCCCCAGGATCTATGTGGCCCATCTGGGGTTTGGATCGGGGATGCAGAGAGCCCATTGAATTTGATGGGAGATGCCGATTATCCTGCTTATCGTGTTTGCTTCATTAAGACATTTGGATAGACAGGAGGGGAAACAAGAGCCAGGAGCACCGACTGTTTGTGGGTAGGATGAGTGCAGAACTTTCCCATGCATCACAGGCAAAGCCTCTCCTCTGTACTTGGGAGGGAGCAATTGAAGTGGGATTTTTTGTGATGCAAGCTTTGGCCACAGTCAGGGGTGACTGCAGATGGCTGGACTGCAAATAGATCAGTGCATTTCACTGACCAGGTGAACGTGCAGCCGGGTAAGAGAAAACAACATCAAACCCGGTGTGAGGTTCCTAATGCTGGGCTCAGGGGAGCAGGAATGCTGGGCTCAGGGAAGCTCCACATCTGATCTTCCACATCATTCTGGGGAGACTGAGGGAGGCTGTGTCTGGAGGGCACCAGCAGCAACACAGACACTGTGGTGAGAAGCTGGCAGAGCCTGGCCATTCTGTCTCCAAACAGTGGTCACTGGATGGAAAGGCTTTGTTTTCTAACAGTAACACAGAGCCCAGCAGCACAGCCTTGACGAATCCCATCTGGATTCTCTGTAGTGATGCGTGTTCATGTGAACAAGTACTTGCGCCTTAAAATCAGTAATATTTCTTGCAGTCAACCCTTATCCTGGAAGACTGCTCAGGCAAGTGCACACAGCAAGCCTAAGCCTTAGAGATAACCCCCTCAGCAGTGCAGCTCGCCCTCTTCTTGCTTACATGTTGCTGTGTACTTTCTTATCTCTTTCAAAGAAAGTCATCCCAGCTCCTTTGAATGTTAGCATCTCTCGTGGTTATGCTGCAGCCCTGGTTATTAGGGAAGACTTGTTCCTTCAAATCGGGTCATGCCTTAAACAAAAGCAGCCATAAAATCGGCTTGGAGCTGTGCTTTGCTTGAGAACAGAGTGTCGAGTGCCTGAAGGACCTTGGGTGCTGGACAGGAGACCTTGTGGCATCAGTGATGCTGTTCCTGCTGACGCACGCTGCTGGAAAGTCCTTGGCAGCACTGCCCAGACCTGCCCGTCTGTGCCGGAGGGGGAAGGTGAGCCCGAGAGCTCCTTTGGAGCTGTTGTCATCTGCCAGCTGGGAGCATGCTGTGCTGCGTCCTTCCTGAGGAGCTGGCCCCAAGCCCGCACTGGGAGAACTGCTGGGAAGGGGATGTCGCAGCTTCTCAAGTGTGCTGGGGGCTGTGGCCCTCCTTGTACCCTGCAGCACAGCATCCCTGCTGGTACCGGGGAGGCTGCCCCTGGTCTTGAGCTGTAATGAGGGTGCTAAAACACTGGCACAGGCTGCCCAGAGAGGTGGTAGATGCACCATCCCAAGGCCAGGCTGGATGTGGTTCTGAGCAGCTTGATCTAGTGGAAGATGTCCCTGCTCATTTCAGGGGGGCTGGACTAGATGAGCTTTGAAGGTCCCTTCCAACCCAAACTATTCTATGATGATTCTTTAAAAATCTCTTCTCTGTCCTTTATCAAGGACTTTAACTGCCCTTGGGGTGGTTTTCCCTCCTTCTTGACATCCCCATTCCCTGAAGCCTTTCTTGGCTAGATCCCTGTCCCCCCTGAAGTTAACGGGTGCTTTGTCCCTGGCTTTGTCGGGTCCTGTGTTGCCCCAACATGTGGGGCTGTTTCTGGGCAGTGTTGCTGTGGAAAGCTAAGCAGCACAGGAGCCTCACTGTTCCAAAACAGAGCAGAGGAAAATCCTCATCAGCTCATGAAAGGAGTCAATTTATGCAACCAATGCTCATGTGGGTACTGATGTAACGTGTGAGGAATTACCTCGGCATCCCTGGAACAAGGGGTGGGTGTTCAGGTTGTGGCAAATGGCTCTGAAATGCAGGGCCAGGAGTTCAAGTGGGCTTAGTAAGGCTGGAGCAGTGCCTGGCACATGGGGTTTTGGGGGAGGATTTAGTGGGATGGTACAGGCAGCCTATTCCAGCGTCATCTTTCCAGCTGAATCCCAAGCCAAGGTAGCACGGGTACTGCTTCTCCTGTGTCACTGTTAGCTGCAAGGGGGGGTAAGGGCAGGTATGTGGCAGGGCTTGGAGAGGATCCCTGGTGTGTGAAGCAGCCCTATGAGGTATTGCACACAGAAACATGGTATGGAGACCTTGGTATTTAGCCTCAGATGTATGCATTTGACTGGCAGCCAAGGGTTTCAGAGTTTGAAATGTGTGGATAAGGATTATCACATGGTAAAGCCTGTTCTTTGCTCACTGTGAAGTTGTCTCTAAGTTGCACAGATGAAGACATTCCGTATCAGGCGAGAAGTATGCTTTTGGCTCATCCACCCCAGGAGTAACATGTTCATATTCCTGTGATGTGCAGGAGGAAATCCTGTGTGTTATGAGACACTTAAAAATAATAATAATTTTGATGCTGTTCTTTCCATTGCAATCCAGTTACAGCCCTTTCTTTAGGTAATAATCCTGGGGCCGTTTGTGTGCAGGGCTGGGTGGAGCACTGGGAGCATCTGCCTGGCCCCAGGCACAGCCACAGACCCTGGGGTTGTTCCATTGTATTTATTTCCTGCCTGGGGTGTTGAAGCATAAATCCTCAAAGGTTCAGCTTCGGTTCCTTCTGTCTAAAATCCTGGAAGCAGTTTCTCCCTTTGTCTGGTGTGTGTGCTGCAGGGGTGGCCCTTGCGCATGGAGGGAAGGTTATTTCAGAGGTGGTAACTCTGCTTTTTAAACAGCAGCTGTGGAAACCCCTGCCCAGCTCTGGGGGCTGTTTTGCTCTGGGCAACCCTGGCAGAGCAAGGTTGAGGGGCTGAGAAGGAAGCAAGTGGTGTGCACAGGCTGGGAAAACCCAACTTCCATACGGATGGCAGTGGCGCGCAGTGTTGTGCTCGCAGTGCGAATCAGATTTGTTCTCATGTGCTTGAGACTGAGTGACCAAACCCAAGTGCAGAACTGCAGTGAGATTTGCAGCCACGAGCTGTGCCCTGCTGCAGGATGGATAACTGGATCCTGCTTCCCAGGGGAGGAACAGAGTGTGGAGAGCCCACATGGACCAGTGCACTGCTGTGGTTCTGCTGAGTCTGCCTGGAGGCTTTGTGTGTGAAGATTTTCTGTTTATTCCTGTTCTCTGTACAGAGATAGAACTTCTCTGGAAGTTTCTATGGGAGAAAGCCCAGTAATGATTCTGCTGGACGTGTAGTCCCAAAAGTCCCTGGAAGCTCACACAGTTGATGTTCTTCCGAGCCCGCCTCCCCCAGCTCATGGAGGTGTTGTTGGGGTCTGTTTGCTGCGAGCGGCTGGAGGATGGGAAGGATGACAGTGTGTGATGTTCTCAAGTTTCCAGTAAAAGTACAACTGAAAAAGTGAATCAGAGCTTCCCCTCTGGAGCTCCTCGAGGAGCAATAGAGAGGAAAACCGGCAGCTTTCCAGAGCCTCGATACACAGCGATGGTTTCAGCTCAGAGGAATGAAGGAGGAGAAATCCCACAGCTTCTTCTTCACGTAGCCTGGATGAGCTGGATCCGTGGCGGGTGAAAACCCTACATTAGGATATAGGGTTTATATATCCAACACCTTATGGTTATCATGGCGAGGTTCACAATCCTGGGGAATTAGAAGCATCAGCTGTAGCTGTTTCTAGGCGGAGTTCAGCTCCTGGAAGGCTAATGGCTGTGTCAGTGATAAAAATCAGTGTGACCATATTGATGTGCCATTGTGGGAGGTGAATGGTGTTCAGGAGATGGGCAGAAACCTGGAGTCAAACCCCGCCTAAGAAGGGACCATACAGATTGGGGTGGTACACAGCGATGTGGTGCCTCTGGAGGTTTGCATGGCTGTCGCCTGCTCAGCCCGTCTGGCACCTTCCCAAGTGCTAAATGTTAGTTTATAAGGGGATGGAGAAATGAGAAATTCAGTAAGACCCAGGAATTCCTGTGACTGAAAAGCAGCTCTACAAATGGAGAGAGCAAGACTTTGCAGATCATTACCAGGTGAAAAAACATTTTGGTAGACTATGTGAGCATGTGCAAGTAATCTTCCGAGAATGATGTTGAGTCTCTTAGAAGACAAATCGTGGGATATAAGGTGTCTGCAACTTTATTTTATTGAGCTATGTCTTGTTAATGGGCCCGTTTCCCATGAAGCCCCATGTTGAAGGCCTGGTGCTAACCTAGGTCAAGTTATTTCTCTTAGGATTGTCCTAGCAGTGTTAAAATAGAGCAGTGTTGTTAGTGCAGGGTAATGATTTCCACATAGCTGCCTTTAATCCCCTACAACACATCTGAAAACACTTTTCCCATCCTTGAGCTGTAAATTAAATGACTCGGAACATTTGAGGGCGAAGCCTGATCTCTCACCCGTTACATTGGAGAAGTGTGATTAGGTTTTTGCTGTTGCCCAAACACAACGTTGTGGTTGTTAGTAGCGTGAACCTGCTGCCAGGGTGGCTTGGGGTAGCCACCACCAGCCTGTTGTGCAGGAGCTGCCCATGGCATCATGCTCTGTCAGAGTCATCTCCTAATTACTTCAGATTACCTCGCATTCTGCCATTCCTGGGGAGAAAGGAGTCTCCTTGTGTAAGCATAAATGCTCATCAAGCTTATGACTCGCGCTTCTGTTTGGTGAGGCTGGTGTTTCTCCCATTCTTTTTTGCCTTTAAAATTGCCAGATAGAACCTAAATTGTGCTCTATCAGCTGAATTTCAGGGTGGTTCGAGTGGAAGCTGTGGCTGGGGTGAGCCTGGCTTTGTTCAGGCTATCCCTGGAAGCTGTATGAGGCTGTCTTGTTTATGCCAAGAACTTTTGGTCGCTCTGAAGAACTGATGGTGAAGCCTTGAGTTGTTAAAAGCACTAACTACAAATGGGTTTCAACATGCAAACCTGAGTCTGGGCACGTCTTTAGAGTGTAAGAACACCTGTAATGACTTTGGAATACACAAGTTTAGGTGCTTTCAGGTACAGATGGTGTGATCTTTGTTGGCCAGGGACTATGGAGAACTGTGAAACCCCAACTAGAAGGTGCTGGCAGTCCCAGTGACCGAATGCCACAGCTTTATGCAAAGCAAATTTACTGCTATCGCTTTTATCTTCTGCAATCAGAATCTCTTTCTGGATCTTGGTTATTTACTGGCAAACTGAAGTCTTTGGGAATCCTTCAAGCTGTGTTTGGCATGTGGGCACCAGAATGGAGCGAAGGGGAATGTCGTAACTACCCCATCGCGCAGTAGCACGAGTGTGCATCAGGCTGACTCGATGCAAGGGAAGAGGCACGGAAATAATAGTGGTGGTCTCTGCCAATGTAATTAGGCATTTTCATTGTTCTGGGCCTCCAGATGAAATTCTTAATGTGGAAGTAATATAGACAGGCCTGGATCGTGGCAAAAGCAAGTCGGGATTGCTAGGAACGCTGCCCTTCCTGGGAAGGACGGTTTCCTTTGTCCCACCAAAACCGGCTGGAAAGACCCACCTAAAACCAAATAATTACAGTAAAGATAATTTATCAGAACAAGACATCTAGCTAAGAGAGAGTATATTATTCCCTGTTGACAAAGCTGTGATGGTAGTGCTGAGCAGTGGTTTGCAACGCAAAAAAAAAAAGCTTATATCCTCAGGGAATGGATCCAAAGTGTGATAAAGCCAGTGGGAGTCTTTGCTTTTGGTAGGTTTTGGATCAGACCCTGAATTTGGAGAGGTGGGTTTGTATGCTGACTGGTTTAAATGCAAAATGCCCAAAGTAAAAATCGCATCAAGAATTCCTGGGTTAAAACCATGCTCCTTATTTTTTCACACTTGGCCTCTGCAGATAATTAAACCAAAGCTGAATGTGGTATGTGCAGAGGCCAGAGTCCGACAGCAAAGGATGCTTGGTTGTGGCAAGTGATCGGTGCCTATTGAAACACAACCTGTTCTCATTAGGTGGTGCAGATTATGATGATAAACAGGATAGTTTGTGTTTGAAACCTTTATCTTCATGCAGTTTCCATCTCCCAACTCAACCTCTTAGCATCCAGAAAAGCCTGTGTATGTGCCTGCTGGATGTTCGCTGGACCCCTGCAGCTCCCTCCTGCTCCAAGCGCTGGAGATTGCATCCCAGCCATGCTCCCAGATGCCTCTGTGGGGAAAAAATGACCAGGCACATGGAAAACCTTTGGACAGCGGGAGCATCCTGCTCTGGCTTGGCAGGATTGAAGATGCATTTGTGAATGGAAACTGTATTTTTAGGGCTTTGTCTATCTGGCACCTGTTGAAAGGGTCAGTATGATTCATACAGGGTTGTGTAAGCCTTCTCTCTGAAAGGCATTGACATAATTCTTGATGTAGTCTCGTATATAGACCTGCCAGGGATTGCATATATATGCACAGATATATACACACATTACATACACATGTATACACATAATCAAAACACATTTCAGGATTCAGGGCCAGAATAAAGGGGCAAAGCCAGGACCATGCAGAACAAGAACCACCACAAGCCTGTCTGCTGGCTTCTTGAACTGAAACAAGTTTGTATCTTAAACTCCACGCTAAGTTGGAGCCGGTAGTTCAAGAAAGGTTTTGAGCTTCATGGTTTTACTAGCATGGAGCTGGCATCTTCTCTATTTACTATTGTAACATTTCTGAGGATAATTTTAGACAAACATGTATGTATAGTCATTCCCTGGCAGGCTTATATACTATTATATATTTGGGTTTCGTGGTTTGGGGCTTTTTGGTCTGTTTTTGGTTGGGTTCTTTTGTTTGTTTGTGTTTTCAGAAGCCTGGTTTTTGTTGTTTGGGGTTTTTTTTGAGTTTATGGGGTTTTTGTTTTTTAAAGCAATTTAATTTGAGTTTGCTTAACTTCCCATTGCAGAGCTGAAGGGAAAACCTGGTCACCCCCTGTTCTGGAAGATGGCAAGGCTCAAGCGTACCGGATCAACATAGAGCCAGAACCACAGGTACGGCAGCAGCACCCTGCACACAGGCTGGGAAGAGGAGATCCATGTCTGGGATCTGGAAAGTCCTCAGTTCTTCCTGCAATCCTTCCAGAGGTTAAGGAGTTTCTATGTGTGGGTTTGAAACATCGTGTTTGCTAGACATCTCCGTGCAGGTCTCGCTGTGCTTTCCTTGGGCTGGTGAAGCCCAGGCTCCTGTGGTGAACCAGATCCCTGAATTAATCTGACTTAAACCCAGCTCCATCACTGCCTTCCCCCCAAGCTAGGCTGTGTTGAATCAGCTTGCCAGTGGCACAAGGAGCCTGGGCAGCGCCATGAGGTGGGCAGGACCCAGCACAGTGACCAACTTCATGGTCAGCATTATGTTTGATGGAGCTGTTGGGAGCATTCCGAAGGGTGCTGCCCGATGCCTGCCCTGCCTGGAGCAGAGCACAGCACACCCGGGGTCTGTTTGCGCCTGCCTTGGCTCATGTGCCTCTATTTCTGCTGCTTCCAGCATCCACCGCACCCTCCTAATCCCGTGATGCTGATTCACTTCACGTGGTGGTTTCTTACTTTTTTTTCTTTCTCTTATTATAGAATCCCAGACTGGTTTGGGTTGGAAAGACCGTAAAGCTCATCCAGTTCCAACCCCCTGCTATGGGCAGGGACACCTTCCACTAGAGCAGGTTGCTCCAAGCCCCTGTGTCCAACCTGGCCTTGAACACTGCCAGGGATGTGGAGCATCCATCTTTCTCTTCCTTCTCTCTGCTTTCCAGCTTGTCTCTTCCCTCTCTCTTCAGCTCTTTTTACACCAGCACTCTGCCTGCAGCCTGCCCTGCCTTCCTGCCCTGCCTTCCTGCCCCATGGTCTCTGAGAGGCAGGGCAAGGGCAGCACCGCCTCCAGCAGCAGCCTGATACCAGGAGGTGGATGGAGCTGAGCAGATCTCCATCTTCTGTACCCATCTCTTGACTAATACCTTGTTAGCGAGGTCAAAGATGACTCTTGTTCTCCTCTGGCTCCTTAAAGGGAAGATGAATGGTGTCTTGCTCTTTTCTGCCTCTGAGCTACCTGATCATTGGGTTTTCGGATGTGTTGGTCCATGATAGATGCTGAGAGGTATCTGGGGAATGAGGAGGAGACCAGGAGGAGTGTTCAAATATTGCTTGTATGGTTTCCTTCTCAAAGGTGATTTGTCTTACAGGCTGTTTCATGAGAGGATTTTCTCCAGCACATGCAGCTGTCGCTGGATTAGCTTCGCTGCTTGTTTCTAGAGGTGGCTTTTGGAGTGTCCTGGCGGGGTCCCAAGGTCCCCCCACAGCCCTCTCTCGGCTCAGTCCAGAAGTAATACAAGACCTGCAAGGGTGCAAAAGGGCAGGATGATGCTGTGAGAAGTGGTGTTGGCCTTGTTTCCCTTTGGTGAGGAGCGGGCAGAGAGCACCAGCAGCAGAAACTCCACCAAATAATGAGGATGAGTGTGAGATTCCCTGACCTGTATAGTCACGCCTGGAACCTGTTGGCTGTAGCAGCCGTGTGGAATATGGAAATTCCATGTAGGAATATGCATTCCTATAGCGGGCAGAGGGGTTTTCGGCTGCCAGCCCTGCACAACAGCAGCACTAGCAAACCCACCCCAGTGTCACACAACAGCAGCTCGTGGGTTTGCTCATCTTTCCTGCCCCAAGCAGCAGAGCAGGGGGATCTGTGTGCTTGGGCTTTGAGTTCTGGCCATGTTTGCTTCATTAATCAATTACAGCAATCTCTTCTGACAGATACTTTTTTCTTAATAGACTTTAATGTGCCTCAAACCCTGTGAATAATATTAAATGAGGAACAAATGTGCAGCAGTCCCACTGCCAGATACAACATTTCTGAGGTTTAATGCAGACTGTATTTGAATCTGACTATTAATATATGTTACATATGGATCTCTTTAAAAATTAGACAGTTACAAAGACTATAATGAGGGGGAAGAGATGGATTTTCCTGAATCCAGACCTATGTTGAAAACGTGTAAATCTGGGGAGTGCTCAGCGGATAGAGGAGATGTGTTTGTGGCAAGGCACTGAGAGGCGTGTGAACAAGAATATGCAGGTACAAGACACCAGGTTCATAGGATCATGGAATTAGGGCATGGTTTGGGTTGGAAGGGACCTTAAAGCTCATCCAGTTCCAAACCCCTGCCACGGGCAGGGACACCTTCCACTAGAGCAGGTTGCTCCAAGCCCCTGTGTCCAACCTGGCCTTGAACACTGCCAGGGATGGGGCATACACTGGTTTGGCATCCACAGGTTCCTGCTCTTGCTCTCTTTTCCGTGGCTGTATCCCCACATTGTCTTGCTTAATGGCTTTCTGGTTTTCCCAGAGAGGAGATGAAGGAGTTAGCATGCACACATTAGAGGACTCTTGCTGTGATTGACTCCCCAAACTGAGACTGTGCCTTGAGCATGGTTGATGCTGACTGCTTAGGACACATGCCAGCAGCTGTCCTAACCCCTGAGTTATTGCTGATGCCCTCTGACTTGCATGATGCTAAGGGTGATCATGAGCACCCACAGGTACAGGCCCTCACAGTGGGGATCCCATCCCCTGGGAGAAGAGATCCTGGTCATGGTCAAAGTCCCCTCTGGAGCGATGCCGTACGGCCCTGGGCTGTATTCATCTAGCCCCTGTAGCAAAGGCATTTGTTAGACTGTGAGGAAGAAAAGACTCATTGTAAAGTAATGGCTTGGCTCAATATGTGTAACCTTTAAGCACGCTTCCTCGCTTCTGGGAAAAAAAACAATCTGCTTTGAAACACAGGGAAAAATTTCTGCTAGAAATCTGCCCTCGGATCCCAGAAATAGGGCTGGGGCTGTCCCTTTCAAAAAGGGGTTGAGAATTTTACTCCTTGAAAAGGGTTTTGAGAGTTTTACCTCACGTGGCCTTTCCAGTAATGTGAAGCACATTTTCCTTCTTCCAGGCTTTACTCTATCAACTTTTCCATCGTGCTGGGCAAAGATGTCTTGAAAGTCTTTTGACTTATGACTACAGTAGTTCTTGCTAGAGGCCCCGGAAGATGTGAGCATGAGCAGAATGCCTAAATCTCTGTGATTTCTAGGAAAGCATGTGCCCTATAATTAGGTACATGTTTGTTTATTTAGGTGCAGTGTTTGTCTTGAATGCAGTGAGGCTTGCAGTTATCTTTGTGCAAGAGAACTTGGAAGGTATGGATCAGCTGATGAGCTCTCTCTTTCTAAATGTGTCATGGTTTCTCAGTTGAGCTTTGTGGAAAATCCCTACTTGGAGACTAAGAATGTAATCAATCCTCCTTCTTCACACTCAGATTGATGCTTGCGCTTGCAACAGAAGAAGCTGGATTTGGAGAGCTGCTTGTTCACAATGAGACGTGACACTGAACAGGATAGTAGCAAGTCACCTTCATGAAATAATAACTTTGGTTATCAGTTGGTTACACTGCACTTACAAGTGCGCTTACAAGTCTGCCCTTAACAGCAAGGACCTATAGAGGAGAACACAACCTCAGTGGCATTCAAATTTGCACCCTAAATAATGAAGATCTGTGTGTCTGGCAGGACCCAAGGGGATGCTGCGGGGTGGCTCAGTGCTCTCCAGCCAGCAGTGCTGCCACATGAAGTCAGGGTTTCCATCACACTGGGATGACACCACTGCTGATGTGTTGGGATTTCTGGTCTCTCCAGGTGTGACATCACTGCTGATGTGTTGGGATCTCCAGTCTCGCTTTGCTGCCAGCTCTTTGCCCAGTGTCACTGTCACTGTGGACCCTGGCAGATGGAGAGAATGGGATCACCAGTTCCTGGAGATCTCACTGTCTTCAGCTTCTTGTAGTGTGAGCTCACTGGTTGAAATACCACCATGTGGTGCTAATAAAAGGAAAGGATGTTTGCTTCTTGACTGTTCCTCTACTGCCACAATCAGCAGCTTTCTGGCCCGGAGGGCTTTGGGCCGTGGGGCAGAGCCTCATCAGTGCTAACTGATTGTAGATCAAGTGCCTGGCTGGGAGGATAATTGCAGCAGGAATTAATTGGCAGCGTGTAGCTGGAGCTGGAATGGGATGAAAGTGCTCCCAAACCTGGAACCTTGGCTAAAATAAGCTATGTGGGGTGAAAGGCTGGAGTGGAAGGCTGGGTTTCCTCCGGCTGTCCGGAGAGGGAGAGGCACTTCCCGCAGGTCAGCCCAGTTGCCGTGGGAATGGCATCCCAGTGCCACCCAGCTGGGATGCTGGAAGATCCAGTGGCATGGTGTTCTCAGGGGCAGGGATGGGGATGGTGGGTCAGTGCTCCTGTCCCCTTTCCGTTGTTTCCCTCTCATGCTCTGCTTCATGAGAAGCAGCTTTCCAAGCCCAATGGAGGGGTTAGCTCTGAGCCGTGGAGAAGAACTGGTCTTTTGTTATTAAGGGTGAATGACTCCTCACTTGATTAATTGACTCTGAGTCTTGCTTTAAGTTCTGGATGGGTTGGTGTTGTGCAGGAAATTTCCATACGTCTTTGCAAAGCTTGGCACAGGCCACACTTAATTCTGTGAACCGGGGGTTAAATCCTCCTCAATGAAGAGGTGGAATTTCCTATTTCAAGGTGACCGACCTTCCTTCCTCCCTGGTCCCGTGGTGGGATGGGCCACGGCTGCTCCTGGGAAGGCTCTTGAAGGACCCCTGGTCCCCATTGGACGGGCATTGGCTGGTGCTCTCCGGGCAGAGGGAGGAGGAAATGTCTGCCTCGTGCTTTGGGGAAAACAAAGAGGATGAGATAATGCCCTGGCACGAGATGGGCTCCCGGCACATGGGAACTCGCAGCTTGTTGTTTGAGGACTGAATAATAGCAGAAACATGCTGAATCCTGATGGCTGCTGTAAGCGGCATCAGCCTTCAACTGCGGGTACGCGGGCAGCGTTTCATGCCCAAACAACAGACCACTATAACCTGCTGGTCTGATTTACTGGGTGAAGAGGTTACACACAAGCTGGTGTGCACTTGTGTTCATATCTTTCCTGTGATATATTACTGAATCATTTGAAAGCAAAGGAGTTTTCTCAGTACCGCTGTACCATGTTGAACTGTTGTAGCTGTTACCTTTCATGTGAAATCCTCCAGATATCTCTAAATGAATCTGCATCTCTAAGTGATTTTCAACAAGCCTGTTTTATGAAAGAGGTAAAAAGTAGTGTTAAGATAAAGGGGAAAAAAAATGGGGATGGAAATTTGTTTTCTTCTGTCCAGGTAAGTTAAATAGTTTGTTCTCATCGAAGGTGAATAGGAGCTATACTGAAATAGTAACAATGTGGGTTGATTTAGAAAATGCTGGTGGATAAAGAGCTAACACAGAGACATACCGTGTTATTTTACTTGATAAAATCAGTTTCAGTGATTACTCTGTTAATACAGATTGGGAAACTGCCTGCTTGTGTACTCAGAAATACCGAGTGCTCGGTTGGAAGCATACATGTAGCTCAGTGTTTCTGTTCTTACCCATCACGGACAAATAACTTATCTCATTTCACTTTCCTTGTTGCTCACTTAAGATGAGGAATTGCTCTTTGCAGTCACTTGTGTGACCTGCTGGGGTGAGAGAATGCAGAGAAAGGCTGGGAGCAGGGCAGGGATGCAGGGAAGGGGAATGCTGGCTGGGTGCAGGGAGGGATGCTGGCGGCGGAGGGATGCTCGCTGTGGTCCCCAGACTCCTGTGTACCTTACCCTGGCTTTTACTGAAAGAGCCATTCAGATAAGCTGTGCTGATGAAGTTGGCATCTATTGGGTTTAAGCATGGGACTCTGTACAAGGGCCTGTAGGGACTGGACAAGGGGGAATGGCTTTACCCTGACATAGGGGAGATTGAGATGAGATCTTGGGCAGAAGTTCTTCCCTCTGAGGGTGGTGAGGCGCTCGCACAGGGTGCCCAGAGAAGCTGTGGCTGCCCCATCCTCTTTAAGGTCCCTTCCAACCCGTTTGGAACAGTCTGGGATTCTATGCCCGAATGTATTTCCATTGCTTGTGCTGAAGGGCTTTGTCTGCAGAGCTCTGCCCGAGGGCGTTTTGAAAACGCAGGCGGTCCCTCCTGTGCCCCCGGCTCAGCAGGGCTGTGATCTCCAGCCATCTTGCTTTTGTATGAAAGTGTTAATAAACCCAGTACATCTGTACAAAGCCCTCCTCTGTCTGCTTGTCAAACACCCCCCTGCACCCTTGATATTAAAAACATGCCCTCTGCACTGCAGCAGGCAGGATAAATGGAAACACATTTTGATCATTCTTGCCGGGCTTGGGTAACTGTTTTCCATTGCTGTGAGGTTTTAAGAGACCACTGGGGAGTCAGGTGGCTTAAGGGATGAAGCTGTGGCATCGCACATCGGGTCCCTCTTTTGCTCCTTAGTTCATATGAAGGCTGTGGCTGCTCCCAGGGGTGAAGATGTCACTGAAGCTGCTGGGAACACGCAGTCATCAGGCCCTTGCTGTGGCCGTCACTGTGACCAAACCGAGGTGGAAGTGTTCATTCCTTAAGAAGCTCATCTCTAGTAGTGAGAGATTATCTCTGGGTTAGATGTATGCTGTCCTTGTGCTGTGCAATATATAGTGCAGAACATGTGCATGTGTAAATACAGAGCAGGAATGTTTCCTTAGCCTACCCTAAACCCACTTTAATAAAACCTCATTTTAAATCAGAGCTGCTTCTTGTGAGAGCACTCCTTCAGTAAGGGGTGGGTGTCTTCCTCCTGGAAGTTGAGGTGCCCAACCATTGTTTGCAAATGGTTTAGAAATTCCTCTGTCCATGTAAATGTGTTTCAGATGACTCTTGTTAAGACTGCTATAATGCTGTCAAAAGTGGCACATCATTTACATGTACCATACTAGAAATGAACTATGGGAAACATTCAGCTTTTGCCTCTCTGGTGTTGTCGCTCCTGATCCAGTGCTCCCGGTGGGGTGAGCTGCAGCCTGGCACTGGTGTGTTCAGTCAAACCCCAGCTCCTGGAGTTGTGTGTTTATGGAATTACTCCTGGAAACCGAAGCCAGGCTGCTGTGTGTGGAGGTACATGTGTTTTACCTGAGGAAATGGGGGTTTGTGGCTGGAAATCCACACTGACGCGCGGTGGTGGGGCTGACCTCAGCCTGCTCCCTGCCGTAACAGCAATTACATAGAAAGCACTGGAGACTCTCACGTAATGCTTTAGCTGCAGCTTTGCAAGGGTTTCAGCAGGAATTGCAGCACGTAAACCAGAAAGGAACGCTTTAAAGCGAGCCTGACTGCTGGGTCCAGGGCCATGAAGCTGAGCAAACCTGAGCGATGCTCAAAGGGGCCTGATCCACGGGTGTTTTTCAGCATGTCCGAGACCAGCACAGGCTGTGGGGCTTGTTTGGAGCCCCTTTCCCAAGAGCTCACTGCTGTGCGCTAACAGCCAGGCCTTCTTGGGCTACAGCGTGTCCTGGAGACGCAGTTCTGGGACTCGGCCAGGCTCCACGTTGAGTCATGTTTCACGTGAACGTTGTCTGCAGCCTTTTAACTAAAAGACCATCTGATCTTAAGGGTTTGGTCTCTTACTTAGATCTGAAAAATGAATTTGGTGTTTAGCTGATGACTGTGAAAGGAGCGTAGCAAGAAGGACGTGATGGATAAAGTTTTTCTTCAGACTGTGGTATACACTGAAAGAGGAACTTGGCAGAATGTCTGAGATCCGTCTCCTAAAGTAACCCCCACACTCTGTTCATCCAGCTTCAGCAAACTACACCCGACCTCTGTTCTTATCCGTTCATCTTCTGAGCTAAACAGTGGGATCGTACTTACGAGACCCTTTCAAAGGTAGATTGAAGCCTGCTTGGTCTGTAAAAACAGCACCTCAACAGGACATCTGAACTGTGCTTAAAGGGAAATATGTGCTAAAATGTGTGTAGCTTTTAACATTTATCCAGCTTTGGGTGCAGCCTTTGACATTAAGTGTTTGCCACAGGATTTCTTTTGAGGCTGTGAGCTGGAGAATCAGTCCTGCTCCTGCAAATCTGTTATTTGCATTCAGATGAAAACTGTGCTGTCCATCCCATGCGCCTCTGTGGGGTGATAATCAGATTTCCATTTCTGGGCCTTTTGAACCAGTTTATCAGGGACAAAGCACTGTCTTTGCTGTTGAAGAGTTGGGGGGAAGGAGAGAAAGGGGTGGCTGCGTTGCAGTTGTCTTCTGTGCAGAGGTTGAATTTCAGTCGCAAGAGTGACAGGTTATTCTAGGAGGTGTCTTCAGGCACATTTGCATGAAAGAGGACTTGAAGCAATGAAGGCAGTAAAATTTCACCCACAAAAAGCACTGTGCCAGGAGAGGTCAGAATCAGGTCATCAAAGTCCGATTGTACTCTTGGCTTAGGGAAAAAGGCAGCCACGGGCAGAAATTGCACCTTTGCTTCAATGAAATCCTTTCCTTTCCTCTTGCTGCCAGGTCTGAGCCCCGGGCAGCCAGCAGTGCCAGGCACCAGTTGGAGAAGCCAGGGGGCCCATCACCAGGCTGTCTGGGCGCGTTGGACAGCAGGCACAGTGGGGATGGGTCTCAAATCACTGCTCAGCCTTGCAGGAACCACCATGGGTTTGCTCTAAGCTGATCTTTTCAGGTGTAGCTACTGAGGCAGATGGTCGGATGGCCTCCTAATAATAGTGACATACATTATCCCAGTTCCACAGAAAGGTTCTCTTGCTTGTTCTCTTCCATGGCAGGCAGCTGAGGGACCGATGCCAGGGACATCTTTTAGCCATATATTGCAGAGGCAGTCGGAGAAGTTCTCTGCAGAATGCAGCTGGGCTCAATTACCCAAGCCCAGAGCAAGAAGTAAAACCCCAGTGAGGAGCTGGAACGCTCGGGCTCATCCTGCCACTGCTGCAGGCGGGCACAACTAAGTGTGGTCACAAGAGGTACCTCTTCTAGGTGACCCCATGGCGAAGGGGATGCTTTGACCTCCTGGTGTGCAAATAGCAATGTTCATGTCTCTAATTCGCCATTTTGGCAGCAAATGCCTAGCTGACACTGTGCTGGTTTTAGGAATCCACTTTAGGAAGCGGATCTGAAGCACATCAAACAGAAAACTGCTTTTGGCTGAGCCAAGCCGTTAATGACCTTCAGCTCTGTTTAAGTCTGATGCAGGGTGTGTTTATAACAGAGAGCAGGATCTGCTCCCCTGGGCTTAGGAGAATAAACATCTTGCAGGCAACCCCTGCATTGGGAACCAGAGCTGCTGCTGGTCCTGACCCTGCAGATCATCTCCCACCTCTGCACGAGGGGGCTCCAGGATGGGTTTGGGGCTCGGAGCTGTGTTTGTGTGTTGTGTTCAGCTCTGCAGCTCCCAGGTCTGCTCACAAGGAAGGTTTCTAAGATATTCCAAAGATACCATTGATCAAAGCCCTTCCAGATGAGGCCGTGGGTGTGTGGAGGTGTTTGCATGGAGTTTGTAGGAGCCTCTAATTGACCTTTCGAATTATCAGTCTTCAGTTTTAATCTCTGTCTGAGCCTGGAAAATGAGATGAACTATTCTGTGTGTACTTCTGGCCTTTTAAGGGTCTTGATTTGAAACCCTGTGAAGTGGGCATTGGCCGAGGGTGCTCATCACACATCGCACTGCGTTGGTACTGTAGCCACACACAAACCACCCCAAAATCCACCTGCTCCCTGGGACTGGGGCTTCAGCTCCTTTCTAGCTCTGCCTTGTGTGTATTCATGTGGGATGGCTGTGTGAATTGTGTCTGCCAGGAGTGGGAGGCCTGGGCTCCAGGAGCTCCAAATGCTGCGTGTCAGCTTGGTTATGCTTCATAACTGATGGTCCTGGAAGGCAAGCTTGAGAAAACAGATTGCATGTTTCTGTTTCGTAGGGGAAGAGAGTTCTTCTCGGTGAAGCTTCGCAGGCCAGTTCTTGGGAAGGGTTTGCAAACCCTCCTAATTTAAGAGAGGCCGTAAAAAGCAGGAAGAAAAGCCAGCAGAGAAAAGCAAATTAGGTCCCAAAGGGGGGAAGTTTTAACTGATCTTGAATCTGAGAACTGGAAGGAAATCCATCTGGTTCTAGGTTCCTGAGGATGAATGCGTGAGGGTTGTGCACGATGTGAAGCCTTGCAGAGGTCTCACAGCCTTTGAGATGAGGAAAAGGAGACTGTCCTGGGAAGAGATTTTTGTGCCACAGGAAAGGTGCATAGTAGAGAAACTGAGCAACAAGGAAGGCAAAGACCAGTGTGCACTGAGGGGTAAATGCTTTCCATGTGTTAGCTGCCCCAACACGAAGCACAGCTCTCAGAGCCTGCAAAGAACTTGGTGGAAGAGGCTGAGGGACATCCCTTGCTTCATCTCCATGATCTTGGTCTGGTAGGTGGTCAGGGTAGCAGGAATGATTTGGTATCTGTCAGGAGGAGCCTGTTGATCCCTGTGGATGCTGCTGGGTCACTTGTGGCTTTATAACCCTTTTATAATATAGTGGAGCAATGTAAGGGTGAGCTGCCACCACCATGAGCATCCTCTCCTACAGGGACAGGGAGGTGGTGAACCCTGGGACCTCAAGGAGCTCTGCAGTGCAGGGAGGCCTCTGAAGCGCCCTGTTTCCATCACCAGCCTCTCAAGCCTTTTGGAGAGAGCCCAAGCAATAAGTTTTGGCTTTATAGCAGCATTTGCTTTTGATGTACAAATTGGTGAGCTTAACAGGGACAAATGGGCGACACTTTGCAAGTTACCTTGGATTAAAGCAAGTCTGTGGAGGTTGTTCTCGTGGTCCTTTGGTGAAGGTTTTCACTCCAGAAATAACCAGTCCTGCGCTCCCCAGTGAAGGGTCTGGATGTCCCTGGTGCAGAGGAGCCTGCCCTGTCCTCTGCAGGCAGAAACTCCAGTTCCTGTGTCCCTTGGACCAAGTGTGCATCAATGCACGGGCAATTAATGATAATGGGTGTCTAAAAGCATAGCTCTGTAGCTCTCCGTAGCCTGCCAGCCAGCACAGGCTATTGCTTTTCTCCCTGAAATGTTTATGATCCTTCTTTTCCTCTCTGTCATGGTTGAAAATGTTTTATTTCCCTTGAAATAATAATGTAAATCTGGGAATTGGAAACCCATAGCCTGGTTGAAAATATATATATATATATGTGAAGAATATAAATTGGGGAATAGTTAAAACTATATTATTCTTGGTGGCTAAACTCCTTTTTTAATAAATGATTTGATTTCTTACGCTGGAAGCAGTTTTCCCCACATGTATGTGCATGCATGGTGTGGCAGGAGCAGTGCAGAGAGGGCTCGAGGTGGCTGCTGGGGCTTTTGAGGCGATGGAAATACCAAGAGCTTGCTGGTGTCTGCAGCTTTTCAGCTGGTGGCAGGAAAAAAATATAGTTTAGCCTGATTTTCATCAATCATAGAATACAGACTGGTTTGTGTTGGAAGGGACCTTAAAGCTCATCCAGTTCCAACCCCTGCCATGGGCAGGGACACCTTCCACTAGAGCAGGTTGCTCCAAGCCCCTGTGTCCAACCTGGCCTTGAACACTGCCAGGGATGGGGCAGCCACAGCTTCTCTGGGCACCCTGTGCCAGTGCCTCAGCACCCTCACAGGGAAGATCTTCTGCCTCAGAGCTCATCTCATTCTCCCCTCTGGCAGGTGAAAGCCATCAATGAGAGTTCTGCCTTAAGAAGAGCTGAAGAATTGGACTTCCAAGATCTTTTTCTAGCAGGATCTGGTTTTTATTTCTCTTAGCTGTTCAGATTTGCAAGGCTTGGGAATGGCAGTGCTTTCTGCTCTGCACCAGTGATGGACATTTGTTTCCAATTAGTATTTATTGGATTATTTTAGTCAGAAGGAAGCTCTGTATTGGAACCCTCCAGGATGCACTCTGTTATTTCAGGAAACTCCGTTCACAGGACGGTGTTTTCTTTTTCTGCTTGGTTTTGCATCAGCGTCGCTGGGGATCTGCCTTGAAACAGATTAAACCAGATTAAACAGATTAGAGCCTCTTAGCCAAGCATCTATTTCTTCTACTGGTAAGGGCATGTTTCAGACTCGCATGGCTGGAAATAGCAGCAGCCTAGAATACCTCAACACCCTCAGGGCTGTGTCCAGCTGTCTGCTGCTTTTCCCGATAGCTGGAATTAGCCCCTCTCTGGGGAAGGGGCTGCTGGTCGCAGCCTGGAATCAGGTGGCTTGTGGCAAGATTAGCAGTAGGTACTGTTGGATTTATGGGTGTGCGTGGGGCTGACTAACAAAGCTTTGGAAAAACACATAGGTAGTGTTTTATGTAGGGAAAATAATATGGAAAAATTGTGGTTTAATGGCATTCGACTTCCTGACATGAGGTCATATTTCCATAGTTTGCCTTGTGAATTAAAAAGCAAACGAGAATGTGAGAAGGGTTCAAGCTGAAGCCTTGACCAGTGTGTTTCTCACTGTGAATGACTGAGAAAACCTTGCACAAACATGGATCTTTGTGGACAAAGGTAGTTGCAAATAAGTGAAAATATCAGGATTGGCCCCTTGGCTTCAGGTCTCGCCCAGCCTGTACCTGGAGCTGAGAGCGTGGGTTTTGTTGATGTAAATCAGAGCTGTTGCCCCAAGTCAGGAGAGCGATAACAGCTCTGCAGCGATGTAACATGAAATGAGAAGCAGACTCACAGCCTTTCTTCTGCGGAAATAACAAATAGGCTTTTACAGGAGAATAAATGTGGAATATTTGGCAGTGGCTCACCGTGGGGGAACAGGCAAGTTCATTTGGTCCGAGACCAAGGAAAGCTGCAGAGATTCAGCAAGACTGAACTGCAGGTCAAGCCTGAGTTTTCCTTTTCCTGCTGCATATCTCTGTTTCCCACAGCATGTATAAAATATTACTACCACAAACTGCACGGCCCAGCGCAGCCCCTCTGTGTGTATCCTACTAAGAACCATGAAGCTCAAGGTGTTTCTGCTTTTTCATGTCTTCCAGGACAATGGACCAGCCCAGAGCAGGAGGACGATGCCCCATGTGGCTGGTGGCAGCGCCATGGACAACAAGCAGATGCTGAATGTGCAGCACCACCACCCGAACCGGCTCTATGCCAACAGCAGCTCCGAGTCGGCTCTGCCAGGCCAGCTGAGTGGCCTCCACATAGCTCCTGCCCACAGGTAGGACAAGAGCATGGTCAGGCTCTGGGTTCCCTCCTGCAAACACGGTTTCAGGGGGATACATTGAGACTGTGGTGATCCCAGAGCCCCTGAGATCCTTCACCAGCTCCGTTGCCCTTCTCTGCACCCAGCTCCTCAATGTCTCTCAATATCTCCCAGAAGTGGAAGATGGGTGAAGGAGCTGGTTTTCCAGCTCTCCATAAGATCCTCCTATTGCCGATGGGGGTAGGTAGATTAGCAGCATCAGACCCAGTCCCCAGGCTGGGATTAATGCCAGAGAACATCAGAAATGTTGGTATCCTAGTTTTCCAAAGTATATATGCAAGGCAGGATGGAGGGGTTTGCCCTCCTAGGAGTGGGGCTTGCACCACCGCAGACCCAGGAGCAAACACTTGGCTTGGAGCTGGAGGTATCCGCAGGGAAAATGAACCCCAGTAAATGGGGATGTTTATGAATGTCCGATCAGCTCCGTGCAGCTGTGCGGGAGGCTGGGAAATAAAGAACACTCCAAGGAAAGAAACAGCTTTTGTGTAGCCAGGAAAGGTTTGGGTGGAAGACTCGGGCTTTGAGACAGGCCAGGTTGTGGACTGCGATGCTTGCGCATGGCTTAGGCTGCTGCTGATTTATGCTCCTCCAGACTGGCAACGTATCCTGCAAGAAATCAATGTCTGCATCGAATACAAAGAGCAAAGAGAGTTTCTGTTCAGCTGGGGAGCTCTGTGCCTGCACTAATTCATATTTCAGTGACGTTGCGAGCCAGGTTATTCCCTGCGCTGCTCCAGGGAAGTTAATGAAGTTGGAATGAAGGGATCTGCACAAAAAGTACGGAGAACAAAATCTCATGTTTATCTCTGTGCGAGCCAAAAGGCAGGAGATTAGCTCGAGTGTTTGATTAGAATTGGGGCAGAAGTGCATTCCCTTTGAATTTGTGCTTGATCGGGCTGGACAGGTCAAAACCTGCCCGTTTTCATTGAAGATGTGTGAACTGAGGTATGAGAGGGCTGTAACAGGGCAGAGGGGCGCCCGGGGTTGGTTTTCTTTGTTTGAAAGTGATTTTTATTTCTTTTTTCTTTTCTTTTTTAATATAATGAATGCAATGCTGGTTGAGAAAACGAGCCATATGATGGCTAAAATCTGTGTAGCTGTGTGATGGGGGTTCAGGACTCTTGCTATTTTTATTGGCTTTATAATGACCTTGGTGACCTCCTCCTTAAACAGGAAAAGGAGCCCCTTCCCCCCAAGCTGTGCTGTGCTTTGGGGCCCCACTGAAGCACAACACCACTTGAATTCACCTCTGCTGAGCAAGACACTTACACATGTACCCAGAATACTTTTGATTCCAAACTATGCTTTTCATGTTTTGCTGTATTGAGTGAACTGGAATCATGGTTTAAATGACTCTTTGTTGTCTGCTGTACCCCGATCATGCCACATACAGACAAGGAGCAGCATCAGGTCTGGATGCTGGAGGTTGGGGGGCAGTTATGGGGCTGCTCTTCTGTCCCATCCACCATCTCATTTTAGCTGTGGCTGTGCCTGACAAATGGATCTTTCGATGCAGTCACATACAGGAATGCTAACTTCAAAAGAAGCACTTGTGGATGGAAAGGGGATTTGCTGTCATGCCTGTGCCTGGCAGCAGCACACGCTCTCCCTGTGCTGGATGTCTTAACAGTGGTACAAGGGGTGGCTGGATCTCCTGGACTTACATAATTAAAGAAACTCATTGTTTCACCCATTTTTCCCAATACATTCCATGTGTGGCACAGCAATTGGCAGTGCTTGTAAGCAGCTGCCCTAGTTCCTGAAGGCATCTGCTAAGTCGGCCAGCCCAAACTGTTGCTCAATAAGAGCTGAACAGGGAACAAGTTTAACTTCCCTGGTTCAGCGGCTGTTCCCGGGACAGGCACCTCCAGGCACAGAAACTGACAAGAGATGTTTAACTGAATCTTGGGAATGTGGAATCAGTCCCTCACGAGCTGTCAGTCACTGTTTATATTTGACTTGGGCCTTTCTTTCTTTTCCTTCAAAACAGCATCGACCCCATGAAGTCTCTCCCACGGAACAGAAATGGGATTGATGTGGAGTCGGATGTCTACAAGATGCTTCAGGATTATGAAAAGCCCATTTCGGAGCCTAAGCAGTCTGGATCCTTCCGGTACTTGCAGGGCATGTTGGAAGCTGGTGAGAACGGTAAGGAGGGTGGCATCCATAGTGCATCCCATCGAGTTCCTTACACTTCCCTGTGAATGGGGCTGTGGCTTGAGCCATCATTTGGTCCCTCTGCAGCCCCTTCCATGGTCCCACACCCGCCAAGCTGCTGTTGAGGGCTTCACCTCCTTCTCCTTCCTTTGCTGAGATCCAGAAGCTTGAAGAGCCTCTGAAGGACCCGTCTACAAGAGCTGGTGGGGAGGGTTTGCAACCTCCTCTGCTTCACCATTTTACCACACATCGCTTTGGTACCAAGGCAGCCCAGCTCAACACGGGAGGGTCTGAGCACCCTGTGAGGGTCCTGGATCCCCCTATCTGGGTGGCAGGTTTCAAACCAGGGTTTTGGATACTCAGCATCTGGGGGCTTACCAGGTTTTGTGGTTGACTTTAGCATCGTGTGAAAGTTGGGTTTCCAAACGGCTTCTGCGTGGCAGCTTTGTTCCCAGGATTGCTTATGAAATGCAATGGCCTGAAGCGGTTGTGTAAGATCACCAGTGGAGAACCCAGCAGCCTGTCTGAGTAAATGGCATTTGCATAAGGACGTGGGATGGTCCTCAGCAATGCAGGGATAGAGATCAGGAGCTCCTGGCTCACATCTCGCGTCTGTCACAGCTTCCTGCCTGCGTCGTTAACACAAGCAGGAGCCAACTCCAAGCATTAAATAAGATCCCCAAACTATACATTTCAGCTTCTTTTTATTTGCCTTTCAACCTTAAGTCCACTGAGGCTTTTATGTTCAAACTCTCAGGCTTTGCTTTACAACCATTAGGGCAAGACTCTTCTTTCCGCTTCCTTCCAAGAGCCTCGTACTCCGATCATGTGAATCCAGGAACTTAGATTTTATGGGAAAACACCAACTACTGGAAATCTCATTATAAAGCTGCAAGAGGTAGCAAGTCAGACTGTTGCACTTCAGTTTCTGTGTATATAAAATGATGGAGAACCCTGTTCTTTGACTAGAAGGATATTGCTGCTTGTTTCACAAGAAGCACGGTTGCAGGTAACTTCTGAGCATCAAGAGGTTCTGCCAGTTCCAGTTTCCTCAGTGGTACTGAGGCATGTCTGCAAAGCATGAGATAAGATCAGCCTTGGAAGTACTGGATGTAAATACTGCAGCCCCTCCTAGGCTGGCAGGAAAACCGGTGTTAATTACAGGCTCCAGTTGTACCTTCAAGTCCTTCACTGAGAGCAAGCACGAGCAGCTTCCCATGCAGTGTCTGCTGTACCCCCGTGTCTCCTCATTAGGAGGAATAAATAGGACATGACTGTGTTAATCCCAATTAATAATGCTGTGAGACATGGGCACAGGTTGCCCAGAGAAGCTGTGGCTGCCCCATCCCTGGCAGTGTTCAAGGCCAGGTTGGACACAGGGGCTTGGAGCAACCTGCTCTAGTGGAAGGTGTCCCTGCCCATGGCAGGGGGTTGGAATTGGAGGAGCTTTAAGGTCCCTTCCAACACAAACCATTCTATGGTTCTATGATCCCTCCCTTCTCTGTGCCAGGGAAAGGGAACAAAATTGGAGCTTTGCTGTTTTGCTCCTTCGTCCCCTCGCATCCTGCAGCCTTGCAACCCAGCGCTGCCCTTTGGGAGGACAGGAGAAGGAAAAGGCTGTGAGCAGGGGAGGACAGAGAGGTGCTGGGACAATGCCTGGACCCTGGGTCTGCCCCAGCCAGTCCTGGTGCCTGCTCATCCTGGCAGTTCCTTGGCACCAGCACATCCCTAGTGCAGCATTACTGGGTTGGAGCCCAGGATGCTGCTGATGGGCATGAGCCAGCGTGGTGACAGGCCGGAGGGGTCCCCTCCTGGGGCTCTGCCACCCCCTTCCCTCTTGGCTGTGCTGGCAGTGGGGACGTGCGGCTGCAGGCACAGCCTGGCTCATGCCCTGGTCGTTACACACTGTTTGTTTCATAAGGGATGAGAAATTAAGTGAAAAGCCTCTCTCCTGGCATAAAGCTCTGTGATATTTCAGCACAGCTTAAATCCCCGGGAGTGTTCCTGCTCTGTTGTTTTACAGCTCCCACCCCTCCTCCTTTTTCCTTAAGCCTAAAATTATACATTTTGAGTGGAGTCTGCTTTGTGTTGTCCTTTTAAAGTCAAGATCTCCTCTCCTGAGGAGCTGGGTGTCTCAGACAACAACCTGATTTATACGGAAGGTGTTTCTACTGGAAGCCACAGTTTCTTCAGCATCACCAGCCCCATCCCACGCCCTTAAAGAGCGACGCTTCGTGCTGAGGATTCGGGGGAGGCTGGAGGAATCACAGCAGTTGTCTCTATAGGTGCCCTTGGTGTGGGAAGGATGAGGACTGCAGCCACAAACAGGGGTGGCGATGGTTCAGATTGTGGAGTTAAAGCATCTCGCTGCCGTGCTGAGGACCATAAATTATTGTGAGGCTGTGGGCTGGTAAATAAAAGGAAATGATCCATCGTTTGGGAGGATGGGAAGGAGCCCTCTCTGCAAGGCTTGTTTTGCTGTAAAACCTTTTGGGGTTTTCCTCTCCTTCCCCTCCTCTCTTTACTAAGCAGCTTGTCCAAGTGCTCTGCCTGAGAGACAGTGACAGCTTAACTGTTGAATGCTGGCAGATGAGTGTGTCTGGTCCAAGCATGCTGTGTCCCACACTGCGGGAAGCCAACAGCTTGAGCAGTTGTTTCGGTTAATTCCCAGCAAGGCAGCGGAAGGACTCAGCAAGGGAGCTTGGCTGGAGCCAGCCAAGGGCTCGGGGGACCCCTGGGCTGGAGCAGCCCCGCTCTGCTCCTGGGCAGGAGCTCTCACACATGTCACGTCTCTCGGCATCTCCAAATACTGTATTTTGTCTCAGGAAAGTGGGATTTGGTGGGAAATTGGTTCTTTCGGGTTTACTCACTTGGCTTGTGTTGGTGTCTGGATCAGAGCTATGGCTGGAGATGGGGTCTGCTCTGTGAGGGTGCCTGTGCATCCCAAGGGTGACCCAGGGGGTACTCACTAAATAGTCTAGCAGCCAAATTCATCTCTAGATTAAGGCTGCTTTGCCTTTGACAAGGTGTATGTACCAAATTGCTATCACAGTGTGTGGATAGATCGTCTGCTGGTGCAGCCAAGGGCTTCTGCCACCACCCATGCTTTGTTAGGATGAGCAGAGGTTCAGCGTGGTGTCCTGCAGTCATCCATGGCCCCAAATGCTGTCTGAATCTAGTTGGTCTCGTTATTTGCTTTTTCATTCCTTCCAAGCCTGTTGCAACAGACAAAGACTCATCTGGCTCCTTATGAAAGAAAGAAGAAAAGAAACAAAAGCCCAGCAAGGACAAGTTCTCAGTGCGTGTCTGTTTAACATTCTTGGCAGGTGAGAAGCTCGACAGGCTGAGCAACCCTCGAAACATCAAGTCCCCAGTGTCCAAGCTTGGCGGTGCCATGTCCGGGCTGCAGATGCTCCCTGAGTGCACCCGCTGTGGGAACGGCATCGTGTAAGTGTCGCATCCCACCGGAGCCTCCGGTCGATGGGGATGGGAACACAGCTGGGTCGAGTCCTACCACATGTGCGGGTCAGAGTTTGTAGCAGAATACCTTGAATCCCTTTCTGCTTTTTGCTAACCATATATAAACCTGGAATTGAGGAATATGGTTTGGCTTGTCCCTTTTAAGGGAATCTTGCAGCAAAACGGGGATGATTCATGGGATGGTTTCTGCCCTGCTTATCCTAGTAACTGCCCAGGGACTATGAATAGTGCTGGCACTCTTTCACTGCCTTGTGGAGGGAGAAACACTTTGAGGGTCAAGTAGAAGAGCTCTGTGGATTATTTTTGTTTGTTTATTGAGGAGTTACTCTCCGATAGATAGATGTTGGGTCTGATTTCGGAGCATATAGGCATTTCTCTGCTTCATTGTGTTGTAATTTATGTTCTGTTGTAATTTACTGCTCAAGCCAGATTTGCTGGCTGGGAGCCTGCTCTGCAAATGCTGTAACCATGTTCTTGCTGTTGCTGCAAGCTGAGCAGAGATGCTCCAAAAGCCACAATGCCTGCATGTGCGCATCCCCAGCCCTGCCAGCAGTGCCTGGAGGGTGTTCAGATGCTGGCTCCTGATGCTCAGATCCAGCCTGAACATAGATGTTGAGGGGTCTGCTTTGCATCAAGTCCTGGAGTGATGCGGACGAATGGGAACAGAGCATCCCTTCCCATAGAAACATGTGCCTGGAGTGGGATGGATCTGTGCTTGGAGTTGGATGGCAGCTTTGGTAGGGCTGAGATGCTGGGATAGGAACCCACGGTAACACCCTCACATGTCCCTGCATGCTGCTTTCCTTCACTTACTCCGTTTTACTCGAGGGTGCTGAGGCGCTGGCACAGGGTGCCCAGAGAAGCTGTGGCTGCCCCATCCCTGGCAGTGTTCAAGGCCAGGTTGGACACAGGGGCTTGGAGCAACCTGCTCTAGTGGAAGGTGTCCCTGCCCGTGGCAGGGGTTGGAACTGGAGGAGCTTTAAGATCCCTTCCAGCCCAAACCAGTCTGGGATTCTATGCAAAGCTGTTTGTGCTCATTGCTTCTCCACCTCACCCGAGCTCTCCCCATCCCTCCCCAGGGGCACGATCGTCAAAGCTCGGGACAAGCTCTACCACCCCGAGTGCTTCATGTGCGACGACTGCGGCCTCAACCTGAAGCAGAGGGGGTATTTCTTCATCGAAGAGCAGCTGTACTGCGAGACGCACGCCAAGGAGAGGGTTAAGCCCCCCGAGGGATATGACGTGGTGGCTGTTTATCCAAACGCCAAGGTTGAACTTGTCTAAACCCGGGCTGAGCTGTGCAGAGGGCGGGCGCCCACCCACCGCCACCGGCTGCGCTGGGGCTGGAATCAACCCCGGTTACCAGAGCCCAAGTTAAAATGCCTTTTCCTAGATAAAACCGTTTACACTTGGGATCTCTGGGGGATGGTGTTGAAAGCATACGAACAGGTTTTTCCCTTCTTTTTGACACTCTGCTTTTTGGGTTGCTGCAGTGGGATATTAGTCTGTGCCATAACCTTATCCGAGATCTGTGTAAATAGTGATTAATTCTCTACTCTGTTTCCTATAAAACCAGTATTCCCCCTTTTTTGTCCCCCGCCCCCCCTTCTGAAAAAGCAAGGAAGATGTTTTAAAAGCTCATAGAAAATAAGGCACTTTAACAGATGAAGCTGACTCTGATATCCTGACATTTATCTCCTGCCCTCTGGCTGCCCCACTGATTAAAAGCCAACCCCCTGAGGAGCCTGGGATGCGGTACCAGCGGGTCAGGGTCCCTGGCTCATCCCAGCAGATGTGCTGAGGAAGGGTGGTCTGTTAAAACAGCAGTTCCTGTGCAATTCCCTGGATCAGGGCATTGCAGTGTGAGGGTGACACGGACCGATCCGAGTTCCCCGGGAGATCTCCACACTGAGCACGCAAGGAGGCTTTTTTTCTCCCTTCTTTCACTCCTAATTCAGTATTTCTCTGTCATCTAATCCCCCCAGCACACCTTAAAGGACTGAAATAGCACAGAGCCCACCTTGGCTGTTCCACCTCCCTTGCTCCAGCCCCACTGCTCTCATTGCTTTGCCTGTTCTGACTCTTCCCCATCTTTTGCTATGTTTTTGTAGCCCTTTATTTCTAGATCCCAGACTGCCACCATCTGGGTCTGCCTTCCAGTGGGGAGGTGCTGATCAAATCCCTCCCGGCACCTGGGAAGTAACTGGAGCTGGTGAGCCCTGAGTCCACAGGCAGCAGGATTGGATTTATACCCATATCCCAAGGCTCTGCTTTCAGCCAGGTCCATCATCCACTTTATTTAATGGGGAGATGTTTTTGAGGATCTCGGAATGTTGCTTTGTTGGAGAAATGAGGTTTTTTTTCAGGTTGGTGATTGGAGGAGGGAGAGTTTAGTCTCCCAGCTGCTGGGTGCCGATGGGAGCCGTGTGTTTGGTACCACAAGGTTACTTCTGCTTTGCAACAGCCTCCTTCCTCCTCCTCACTTGAGAGAGGGAAGATGGGGGGGAGAAAAAGGAATGTCTGTGCTTGCTTTCTTTCCATGGAAAAGGAAAATAAGAGATGGCCAAAGCACTCCTTCCCCTCCTGGCTCTCCATAACTGAGAAATCTGGGACTGGAGAAGGGTTTGGGGCTGAGCACACAATCTCTTCCTACAGGTTCTGCACCCTGGAAGGGAGTAGGGATTTTAGGGTGGTAGTTGGCTATATCTAGACCTCTTCATGCAGTGCCTTACAGGGACTGAAGCTGCTCCAGCCCTGTTCCTGAGCGTGCAGCTCCCTCCAGCCGGGTACCACCTCACAGCCACAGGGATGCTGGTCCTGCGCCTCCCTGCCGGCAGCAGAACATCCACCTTCCCTCCCTCTGCCGTCAGGATTTGTAATTGTTAAAGTACAAGGAACACGTGGGATTTGTTATCACGGCGCTGTGTTTCTTGTCTGCACAGCCTTGCTCGGTGGGGTGGAAGGGACATACTTGGGACAACTGTAAATGATGATGAATCCAACAATAACCAGGTGGGAAGCGTTTCTGCCCTCTTTGCAGGGCTCTGCTTGGAGCTGTTGGTTTACCATTGTCAGAAGCAGTTGTTCTGAATTCCGCATCCCAGGGCACGTTGATTCTTGAATTCAGGCCACCTCATTCACGTTATGGGGTTTGTAGGAGCTGCCACATGCGAGGCTCTCGTGTCCCCAGGGAATGCCACTAAACTGCAAAACAGGGGGAGGGCACCGTTTGTATGGAATACAAAATAAAACTATATTGATGGCTTTGTGTCTCGTGTCACTCTGCTCGGCCATTGCCTGGTCCCTGCTGGGCTCTCCCATGGCAGTGCCGGTATGTATGGGGGTCCTGCAGCATCCAGGTAAGGAGGATACTGGATAAACTGGATAATCTCAGAGATAGATTGTTGTGCTTCTCATGGCACTGTGCATTGAGAGCCTTGCTTGAGGCTTGGCCTGTGTCTTGGCAGGATTTGGCTGGGGTTTTTTTAACTCATGAGACCTTCTTGGGACCCTGCATCCCATCGGGTGCAGAGATGGGATGGGCTGTTGTGTCTCTGCCCATTACCTAGAATCACAGACTGGTTTATGTTGGAAGGGACCTTAAAGCTCCTCCAGTTCCAACCCCTGCCACGGGCAGGGACACCTTCCACTAGAGCAGGTTGCTCCAAGCCCCTGTGTCCAACCTGGCCTTGAACACTGCCAGGGATGGGGCAGCCACAGCTTCTCTGGGCACCCTGTGCCAGCGCCTCAGCACCCTCACAGGGAAGAGCTTCTGCCTCAGAGCTCATCTCAATCTCCCCTCTGGCAGGTTAAAGCCATTCCCCTTGGCCTGTCCTTACAGACTCTTGTAAAAAAAGGCAAAAAGGGCTTGAAAAAGCTCTGTCCCACCTTGAATCATGGAAACCCACCAGGCAGTAGGAGCCAGAGGATCATGAGAGTGAGCCGCAGGCTCACTGGGGCTTAGCTGCTCTATCCTTGAGGGATTTAAAAAGACAAAGCCTCTGAGGCTCTGCTTGTGGCAGGAAGGGTTTCCATGCAGTGTGGGTCTGTGAAACCCCATGTCTAATTAGTGCACATATGCAAATAATTAACACGCTTGTGGCTTTCCAATTAGTGATTTTTCTGTTCACCCTTGAATGCAGATGTATGTTGGATGTGTTTCTATATTACAGCCATAGGCATCTATGGCCCCTCTGCCCTGGGCACTGCCACCTCATGGGATGATCCACAGGGGTGGCACTGATGGAGACACAGCGTGCTTGGCTGGCTCTGGGACCCCTCCCAGACCCCCCCAATGTCCCCAGGAGCCTCCTCCAGGCTCCTCATGCCATAGAAATGAAAATACATAAGATCAAACATAACGAAGGACACCATTTATTAACTCAATGAGGTGGGACCGGTGCCAAATGATTCAAGTTCTAATTGTTTAACTTTTTCCATGTATCATCATTCAATTCCCACTTAGCTGGGCATTATTTCCACCACCACACCCCCTTTCTGCTGCTGTTGGGAGTTGTTTAACTTTGCTTTTGTTGCTGGGTGGCTGCCCCGGGGACCTTAAAGAAAAAATCTCAGCTGGCTCATTTGTATTAGGATGAAAGTCCTTGTGCCATAGGAGGGGAGGGAGAGGGAAAGAGGCTCTTTGGAAAAGTTCCCTCTCCTCCCTTTTTCCTGTGTGAAAGAGGCTCTTTTAATTACTTCAGAGGAAAATATCTTCCCCACACATATAATAAAGCACACAAAAGGACTCCTCAGCGTATCTGGGAGTTGTTTTCCTTCTCTGTTTCTCTCTGGGAAGGCACAAGCTGTCAGGAAGCACCCGCAGAGCTGCCCCAGCCCGGGAGCAGCTTCTCGCACCCAGACATCTAAACATTTAGAGTTTTTATGTAGTCCTGAAGCAGTTCTTTGTGCAGGGAGAGCTGGTGGGGAGGGCCTGGGCTGCGGCCAGCACCGCTGCTCTGCGGGGTTAACATGCACAGGGTCGCTGTCTTGCTGCGGGAAGACACGCTTCAGGCTTCCAGCTTTATTAATGAAAACAACTAGGGTTTGTTTTGCTGGTGGGGTGTTTCTGAAGGAACACCTTAGTTCTTCACTCCCAAAGCCGAGGGGTGCCAGGGGCGGGCGTCTGTCCTCCCCGAGCTGATTGACTTGGAGGAGACACGAGCTGCTGGCACCATGGGGCTGGGGCTCAGCCCTCGGAGGGGCAGGATCAGCAAACACACAATGGGCTGCCCAGAGAAGCTGTGGCTGCCCCATCCCTGGCAGTGTTCAAGGCCAGGTTGGACACAGGGGCTTGGAGCAACCTGCTCTAGTGGAAGGTGTCCCTGCCCATGGCAGGGGTTGGAGCTGGAGAAGCTTTAAGGTCCCTTCCAACATAAACCCATCTGGGATTCTGTGATTTTGCTTTGCCCCATCAATAAGCTTCCATCCGAACCCAGTGCTACACAAAAAACACAATTACAAACCTATAAATTATCACGTGCTTGCTTAATTCCCAGCTCTCAATGGGAGGGTGGCATATTAGTCCCACCAAGGCAGAGGATCGCTTGAGAGGGACCTTGCCCTGGCAGAAGAGAAAGAGCAGAGCCACCGCAGCGAGCACCCTAACCCAGAGCAGCCCAGGAGCCCTGGTGATGGCCGGGCCGGGTGGCAGTGTCACACAGGGTGAGGTGATGTGCCTGCACACACACAGGATGGGGCTGCTCTTCCATCATTGGGCAACTTACAGCAGCACAGCATCCCATCGGTGCTGCTTCCTCCCCCAGCCCCTGCCTGCCTGGTTTGGGCCATGTTAGAAAATGCGTTTGCACAAGAACAAAGGCACTTGCACAAGAGGTGCCTTCTCAGCTCTTTAGAGATCTATCTCCCCCCGGGACAGAGCTACTCCCCTTTGCTCTGCCTCAGCATCTGATTTCACTTTACAGGAATGTCTCCGACCCCATTTCCCGCACGCTGCTCTTCATCTAATAGCCCAAAGCGTGGTTTAGGACACTGCAGTGAAACGCACCGACTGCTTTCAGAGGGGTCACTGGGGAGAACCAGGACCAGCCCTTCCTCCACAGTGAATTTGCTCCGCTCCTGCCCGGAGCAGTTTCCTGGCTGCTAATTCCATGTGGTTTTCACAATCTCTGAGCCTGGGTTGAAGCATCCCTGAGGGTGGATCACAAGTGGGGTTTGCAGGCTGGGGCTGAAATGATGGTCTGCAGTAGCTGGTGGTGCTGTGGCGGAGCTGGCTGGAACACCAGGAGGTTCTAGAATGACTAATTTGTGTAGATTCACAATGTAAGAGAAAACCCCATGGTTGAGCACGTGAAATTTATAAGACATTAAGGATTCATCTGCAAATCAAATAACGTGAGCGTGCCCTACACATCTACCACTTCCGTTTGATACGCTAAATGTGCAGTCTAACCACAGTCACTTATGAGCACTGCAAATTACTCCTCAGTAAACTCTTACCGTTGCCTGAATAATTATTAAGATTGCATTAGCATTAATGCTTAAGACAATACCCTCTCAATTCCTTATTTCGTGGCGGGAGCAGGCATGTGTTGCCTGGTGTTAGGTGGTTCTTGCACAGCCCCAGGGCAGGGCAGGGCAGGGCAGGCTGAGAGCTGCTGCCTGCGAGGCCCTGATCACCCATATCAGTCCCCACCCCGCTCTTATCTCTGGGGCCAGCTTTGGCGCTGGGCTGAATCAGCTGGGCTGGAAAAGACTTTTAATTTCATCAAGTCCAGCCGCTCCCCAGCACTGCCAAGGCCACCACTAACCCATGGCACTGAGGGTCTTGTCTGCACGATGTGTGAACACTTGCAGGGCCGGTGACTCCAGCCCTGCCCTGGGCAGCCTGTTCCAATGCCTGAGCACCCTCTGGGGAAGGAATTGTTCCTCACCTCCATCTAAACCTCCCCTGGTGCAGCTTGAGGCCGTTTCCTCTTGTCCCATCCCTTCTTCCTTGGGAGCAGAGACCAGCCCCCTCCTGGCTCCATCCTCCTGTCAGGCAGTTGCAGAGAGCGATAAGGTCCCCCCTGAGCCTTCTCTTCTCCAGACTAAACCCCCCCAGGTCCCTCAGCCGTTCCTCATCACACTTGTGCTCCAGGCCCTGCACCAGCTCCATTGCCCTTCTCTGGCCCCGCTCCAGCACCTCAATATCTCTCTTGTAGTGAGAGGACCAGAACTGACACAGGATTCAAGGTGTGGCCTCACCAGTGCCCAGCACAGGTGAGCATCCGCCACCTCCAGCCTCTCTCCAAGCAGGAAGTATTTAAACCTTCCCTATTTACTGCATGACGTGGGCTCTCCATCCCTTATCCCAAGCAGCAGCAGATCTCTGCATGGCTCGGATAAATGCTGCCATCTGCTTCTGCTCCCCAGGCATTGCTGCAGCCATCGTTCCTCCGTCTGCTCTTCCACCTTCCATACACACACACAACCCTCCATCATCTCTGATGGAGAGATGCTTCCTGGCCTGCCCTCATCCTCAGCTCTGCACACCCAAACTGCCCCATTCCCGAGCAGGCACCCTGGGGAATGACACTGCTCCAAGGAGCCTTATCTTCCAAATAACTCAGGAACAGTGTGTATTTGGAACGCCCGCACGTGTCTGAGTGCCCCTTGAGTTATTTCAGAAGATGACAGCATTATCTCATGTCTGAAATGTCTCTGAGCCCAGGCAAAGCCAAAAGTCATATGCAAAGCAGTAACAGTTAACAGATAGTGAACCGGAATAGAGAAAGCTCCTCTCCCGAGGCCAGCGTTGCCGCAGCCGCCGCTGACCTTGTCTGCAGTGTAAACAAACGGCTGGGAAACAAGACCGGGCGCGGATAACGCCGGGTTTCCAACGGGGGGTCCGATGCCCGGTGCTCCCCGTGCCCGCGGGCGCCCATCTCCCACCGCCCGCAGCGCCGCGGGGCCAAGCACGGTGCGGAGCTGCCGGTACCGGCCGCAGGTGCCGGAGCCGCGGGCAATAAATCTGTGCAACGTTCTCACTGCCCAAACGCCTCCACGAGCAGCCGGGGGGAAACCGGGGACCTGCGCGGCCGGTGCCGTGATTCCCCCCCCGCCTCTGCCAGCGGGACGCGCCTCCCCGCGGGGCCGGTCCGGGGCGGAGCCAAGCGCAGGGGGTGTCCGCGGGCGCGCAGAGCCGCGGAGGGTCCGCGCCGCGCCATGCGCGATTACGAGGGGGCCACCGCCTTCCTGGGCGAATGGGGCCGCTTCCAGCGCCTCGTCTTCTTCCTGCTCAGCGCCAGCACCATTCCCAATGGCTTCAACGGGATGTCGGCCGTGTTCCTGGCCGGCACCCCCGAGCACCGGTGCGCCGTGCCCAGCGGGGCCAACCTGAGCGAGGAGTGGCTGAACGCCAGCATCCCGCTGGAGCTGCGGGGCGGGCAGGCGGTGCCGAGCCGCTGCCGCCGCTACCGCCTGGCCGCGCTGGTCAACTTGTCTGCGCTGGGGCTGCGGCCCGGCTCCGACGTGGAGCTGGAGTCGCTGGAGCAGGAGCCGTGCCGGGACGGCTGGGAGTACAGCCGCGACGTCTACCGCTCCACCATCGTCACCGAGGTGCGCGGCCGCGGAGACCCCTCAAACCCTGGTACCCCCCGCCCCAACCCCGGGTACTCGCCACCCTTCCCCCGGTGTCCCCGGCTATGTCCGGCCGGGCTGTGCCGGGGCTTTGGGGGGCTCGTTCTGCCTTGGGAGGGGGCAAACAGGGAGCAGTCACCAGCGGGTGAAGTGCCTGGGGTAGAGGGTCCGGGTGGACGCGATGCTGTGGAGTGAAGGGGGGTACGTGGGGTGAAGGGCCTCGGGTGAAGCCGCTGGTCCCTGCTCTCAGGCTGTGCTGTCCATTGAAACCCCAGCTTGTTTGCCTGGGGAGGGCTTTTCTGTACAGGGGGAGGCCAAGGCTGAGAATAGAAGCCCGGTCATTTCCTTTGCTGGCACGATGACTGCCCCGGTAAACTTCCCACCTGATGGAATCACTTGTTCCCAATGGCACTTTGCATGAGAACATCCAGGCTTTCCCGTCACCACACCAGCAGCTTGACTGGGTCAGGGGCAGTGGTGGGCCCTTGCTGGCCAAGCCATCGGCTTGGTGTGTAAGGCTTCACAGTGGCATCAATTGCAGAGGGTGTCTGTGGGACCAGTGACAGGTCAGGTTTGGCTTGTTTGGGTTTTCTGGCCATGCAGCAGCAGGGACATGTGTTTGTCTCTCTGCCCACACTGATGGGGAGCACAGAGCTCTGGTAGAGAAGAAAAACATGATTCCACTAAAGCTGCTGCTCCTTCGTGTTGTGTGAAAGGGTTTAAAAATAAAACAGGCTCATTCTCCCACCAGCCAGTGTTTGGGTTTGGTGGCTGGCAGGCGGGAGCAGCGTGCTGCAGGTAGCTGATGGATGCACTGATGGATCACTCTTGGGGTGCATGGCATGGCAGGGAGTGAGTGTGTGACCCTTGTCTGGGGTCCCTATGAATCAGCACCAACATCTGCCACCAAAAAACATTGCATGGGGGCACAGCCAGGAAGGGTTGTGGCTGAGAGGTGTGTGGCTGCAGGGTTATGCCCTGGGGACGTGGTCAGGGTCTGTACAGGAGTGCGCAGACATGGGTTTGGCTGCGCTGAAGCATTTGGGGAGGGAGGCATCAGGGAACAGCTGCAGCGGAGGGGAGGGCAGGGATGCAGCCTCCTCTCACGTGCCCAAAGCGATGCCATCGGCATGCGTGACACTTGTGTGTGCCTATCTATCTCTTGACATTTGTGCTGGCAGTGGTGCTCGGTCGGGGGGAGCCCTCACAACACCAAATCAAGGTTTGGAAAGGATTGATGTGAAGGCTTGGTGTTGTGAAAGGCACACCACCAAATCAAGGCTTGGGTGAACCATAGCAGCATCCCACTGCTGCACACAGACGTGCCCGGCTGTATCCAGGTAGGGCCGTGGTGCTCGGCACCAGACCGCAGCCAGGTTAACCCATGGTGGTTGTGAACTCGGAATCTCTGGTTTGGAGTTAGTTGCTCTGAAGAAAAGGAGGAGAAATGCTATTCCTTCTTAACAAGCAGCAAACAGTTGTGTTGGCAAATGCCAAATAAAGCCTTCCATGCCAGACTGTGATGGGATGGGGCCATCAGGGTCTGGGGCACGTCAGAGAGCAAATAGCACATTCAGGGTGGAAACCAAGTGCCAGGTTCCCATCTGTAAACCAGATGGAAAACAAGGATACGTGTTTTGTTTTAAAATTGTCATGGACATTTGGAAAAAATAGAGAATTTGGCTTTAAAAGCAGGAAAACCAGACGCTGATGAAACCCTGTGGAGAAGCAGTTCAGTTGAGCTGATTAGTTTTGTACCCAACATTTTTCTCTGCATTAGGAAAGGCAAGCCAGGACATGCCATCAGAAAAGCTCAGTGAAAAAACATCTTCAGTTTAAAAACTCAATGGAGGGGCAAAACTTGATGGTACAGGATTAAACTCTGGAGCTTTTGATTCATGCAGTTGTGTCAAATCTTATTATTACGGCTGTTTGAGAGGAACAGGCTGGGAAATGTCAGACCCGTAGAACTCGGTGTGCAGGGCTGCGCTAAACCCTGGGAATGGAGGATCCCAGACTCAGTCATCTGCTTGGTCTTAAAAATGCAGATGGTGGCTGAAAAGAGCCATGGTGGAGGCCATAGAGATGCTGTGAGGGCTGGAGCAGCTCTGCTCTGGAGCCAGGCTGAGAGAGCTGGGCTGGGGCAGCCTGGAGAAGAGAAGGCTCCTGAAGGGGAGACCTTAGAGCAGCTCCAGTGCCTAAAGGGGCTACAGGAAACCTGGAGAGGGGCTTTGGGCAAGGGCCTGTAGGGACAGGACAAGGGGAATGGCTTTAACCTGCCAGAGGGGAGATTGAGATGAGCTCTGAGGCAGAAGCTCTTCCCTGTGAGGGTGCTGAGGCGCTGGCACAGGGTGCCCAGAGAAGCTGTGGCTGCCCCATCCCTGGCAGTGTTCAAGGCCAGGTTGGACACAGGCGCTTGGAGCAACCTGCTCTAGTACAAGGTGTCTCTGTCCATGGCAGGGGGTTGGAACTGGATGAGCTTTAAGGTTGAGCAGGTCCATGTCCCTCTTGCAGTGGTGGCCCCAGAGCTGAGCATGCAACTCCAAGGGGAACAAGTCTTACAAGACCTTAATAGTGTTGTTCTTGAGCAGTTCTTATTCCTGGTGTTCAAAGCACTTCCTTGAAAGCTTACGTGCACTTTGCTCCCCAGTATGCTTAGGCAGGGACATGAGAGAATGACTTATTTTCTGGTTAATGAATAATGAGTCCAGTACAGAGAGTTTGGAGGTTGTAGCTATAGGTGGTGTAGCTGGGCTGCAGCTCCTGTGCCCATGGTGTGCTCAGTGTGGCTGTGATGGATACAGCCTCTGAGGAAGAGAGAAGTTAAATTTCACTTTCCCCCAAGTACTGCTGGCAAGGAGTCAGCACGCAATGAATATTTAAAGCCCTGTACATTGAAGCACGAGTTAAGTCTTACCATGTCGACACATGCTCCATCACCGTGCATTGCTAGGGAATGAGCCTCCATCAGAGCAAGTGCCTCTGGGGAGGGGAGGCTGGTATTTTGGGAGAAGACAAGGTGTACCTATGGAGTAGGGCTGGACAGATCCCTGTGTGCTGTGTGTGGCATTAGATTTAACATAGGTGGTGTGTTTTTTTCACTCAACAGCTTGAGGTATACTTGGAGTCAGATGGATTTGACGTGTTTGTGTATTTTCTGGTCAAAGACAGCGAGTTCCTGTGCACAGCTCTTCCTTTGTCATGGGAAAAGGCAGAGAGAACAGCTGGGTGGGAGGCATTTGGCACCAAGGAAGCACAAGAAGCAGCTTGGTTTCATGGGCAAGTTATTATTTAGCTGGGTTTATTTTGCAGCCAAGCTGCCTTTGGCACAGTGAAGGCATTTTAAAACGCTGACCCTTCACCATGAGCAACTGAAGCCTGAGGGTTGGGAGCAGGCGCTGCGCTGATCGCCCTGGAGCAGGGTGCTCAGCACCCCAGTAATAGTGTGTATTGGTTCCAAATTGTGCCACCACTTTGTCACCAGCTTTCCCAGAGCGGGGAAAGGGAGGTGCAGCAGGATGGGTTTTCTTTGCCCTCCGAAATAGATCCCTGTTTCATGTATTTTTCACTGTGAGCATCCTTGACCATACTGAGTGTTCCTGACTCATGTGCTGACATCCACCTAAGCAAATACAGTGGAGAGAAGTGCTAGTGTGTGCCCAAGTGGGCCCATGGCACCATCTCTCCCTTCCCAGCAGGGATGAGAAACTATCTCCCAGAAACGGCTGCCATAGGTCTTAACAATAATGTTGTTATTATTAACACTATATCAATAATATTTTATTAGTCATAGAATCACCGAATGGTTTGGGTTGGAAGGGAGCTTCCTAAGATCTCATCTGTATCTCCCCTCCGGCAGTTTAAAGCCATTATTAATCAGATTTAAGTCTTGGAGGCACATTTTAGTCCTCAAATCTCCGTGCTCCTGCATTATAACCTCTGTGTGTTTCCCAGGAAGAGGCATGGGCTGTGTTTTTAAACCTGATTCATCTCTTTTTGTCATGTAGCTGGTGCTACTTTGCAAGCTGGGCAGAGGTACCCAGCTCCCCTCCGCTGGCAGGGTACCTTCATTCTGCCTGAAAATACGCACTGATTGCAGCTCTTCCCTGAATTATAGTCCAGAGCAAACTGGAGGAACCACACCGCATCCCTCCCTGCTTGGGGTTCTGCAGCAGAAGCAAAGCCCAGCCATCACCCCATTGCTGCTTTGGTTTGGTTTTGGCAGGACCCACCGTGCTGTCAGGTGGCACCTGGATCTCTTTGCAACCCAAGAGTTGCTCCTTGTTGCCTGTTGGTGAGCTGAGGATCCAGAGCAGCCCTGAGGGGAGGTTTCTGCTCCACTGCCCCTGCCTTGCCCGGGCTCAGCTGCCACTTGCTGAGGTGGCTCAGCCTATCTGTGCCCTGAGCACTGGTGCGGGCAATGTCCCTCTCTGATAGCGTGGCTAATTATTAAAATGATGGTATACTTTGATCTGTGATCTAATTAGCTTACCTCTGTGGTAGAATTATCTAATCTCAGACTGACATGTTTGAAGTCTATCCATGCGTGCTCCCGGCAGGCATGTCTTGACTGGGAGATTAGTCACTGGATGGAGCAGGCCACGGCTCTAACTTCGGTGGACAGAGGCTCATGATGCTGCTTTTATTCTTCCTAAACCTTGTCTGGGGTTACGAGCAGCCTGAGGTGGAAGTTTCCATGTTGGCTCCTGTCCTAAACCTCAAGCACCAGCCAGGGCTGGTTGCGAGGCTGAGTGATGGGCAGTGAGTGAGCCCTGCAGGTTGTGGGGATGGAGGGGAATTTGGAAACACAGTGCAGGAGGAGAGATTTCATTGTGTGTGTCGTCTTGCATACGTTTTGTCAATCCCTGAAGCTATAGAAATGCAGTGGGTGAACTGGAAACTGTCCCTAGCTGAGGATAGGGCACTCCTACACCCCTCTCCATTGCTCTGCTTTCCTGATGTGGAGCGTCTCGGGACACAAGGAACCATGTCCTGTGTGTTGGGGGTTTGATGTGGCAGTTGAGGTGTTTGGGGGGAATTGGTGCTGGAAATGGGGCCAGGGCAGCCCCTGGGCTGCAAACACCAACTGCCCATCGGGTTTGGCATTCAGAGGTGGTGGGGTCCCATCAGACAGCCGCCAGCATTTCGGCCCGATGGGGCTTGCCTGGGGAGGCAACTGCTTCCCCTTTTTTGTGCTTTAACAGGGCGTTCCAGCAGTGACCTTCACTGTGGAAACAAGTGTGGGTGCCAGGGATGGGTGGAAATGTGGGTGTGGGGAAATGGAATTAAATTGTGTGGAAATGTGCATGTCTCCAGCCCATAGCCCCTGTGCCTGGATGATGCTTGATGCAGTGTTACGGCTGTGTCTGAGCACAGGCTCTTTTCTTGCAGTGGAACCTGGTGTGTGAGGATGACTGGAAAGCCCCGCTTACCACCTCTCTCTTCTTCGTGGGCGTCCTCATCGGCTCCTTCATCTCAGGGCAGATCTCAGACAGGTAACACCACAGCTGCCTGTTGATGATGAAGCCACAAGAGCCACTGTGCTCCTCTGGGTGTTTAGCAGAGAGGCTTCCAAACTCCATGGGAATCTTAATCCTAAAGTCCCCAGCATTAAGTTCCATGTGATCTGAATTTAGTCTCCTGACTCCTGCCCCAGTGCAGAAGTCAGTCAGTGTTACTGTTTGAAAGGGAGACGAGATAATCACTAAATCCCACTGGTGCCATGTGCCCACTGGGAGCATCTGAGAAGGCATGTATGCCCCGTCAGCCTCCCCGAGAGCCCAGTACGTGCTGTGAGCTATTCATCGAATTACTTTGGAAGTGTTTTGTCAGTGAAGGGAGTGTTCTGAGCCTGTAGCTGAGGAGTTTCCCCTCTGCTGCTGCAGAAACCTCTCCTAAGACAAGGGCTGCTGCTGGCAGTGCAGCCTGGGCAGCATCTGTGCACAGGGCAGCAGCCCTGGGTGTGCAAATCTGAACATAACCTCGCTTTTGTTCTTACCTTTCCATAAGGAAATGCTACGTAATCCTAATGCAGAGGAGTGGGTGAGAGAAAGGGTGCAATGGCAACTCAGGCTGAAACCAGTTGATAAAGCCATTTAGCACATTCAAAGCATAATGGTGTTGCAATGTATAGATGCCAGTAGCCTAAAAGCCATCACTTCCTAACTTTCAGCTGTGTGGCTTGCAGTCTTCATGTGTCTCACTTCTGTGGTGTTGTCTGGTCTCTGTCTAGTGGCTCCCTGAAATTTTCTTTTTCTTCTTGGTTTATTTCCTGGATCTTGGAAATTAAAATATTTTTAGTGCTTATCAAACTAATAAACAGAATTCTTTAAGATGAACCAAACCTTAGGCTGTGCCGAGCTGCATCACTTGAGATCGGCTGTTTATGCTCCCTCCTGCTCTCTTACACAGCCCCTTTCCACAAATACATGCTGTTTCAGTAGCAATCTTTCTCTTTTGCAAAAGGTTTGGCAGGAAGAACGTCCTTTTTTTGACCATGGCCATGCAGACTGCCTTCAGCTTCCTGCAGATCTTCTCCACCAGCTGGGAAATGTTCACAGTGCTCTTTCTCATAGTGGGGATGGGACAGATCTCGAACTACGTGGTGGCCTTCATACTGGGTATGAACATGTCTGCATTGAATTCAATACTTGCTTAATGTACTGTTATTCCACACACCCCCCCTCCCGGAACATGCAACATTTAATAAGACAGCAGTGAAGCCTCACTGGTACAATTCCTTATTTAGGCCAGTATGAATTTTTTGCTCTTGGCTACATCAAGCCTATACTTCCTACAGGTTTAGAGGAAAGGAGGAGAGCACGAAGACTCTAAATAAACATCTCCTCTTTGGAGAAGTTCAAGGCAGCATTCAGGGTTTGTTATCAGCAGAAGCAGGTTTGAGATAGAGAAGGCGTTTGGGTTTCTCCCTGTCAGAGGGGTGAGTGCATACCGGGGTGCAAAGCCTGGGAGAAGGGGGACCCTGTGGGGAAGGGGAGACCGGATAGAAGAGTACCCTGCAGAGTCTATCACTAGTCAGGGTCTTCAGGAAAGGTGACTGCATGGGAGAATTATGGGGATGACTGATACAGGCCTCAGGGGGAAGCTGGGATTTGCAAGAGCTGTCTTGTGTGTACATATATATTTATGTCAGCTTTTCATATCACAGAATCCCAGACTGGTTTGGGTTGGGAGGGACCTTAAAGCTCATCCAGCTCCAACCCCTGCCACGGGCAGGGACACCTTCCTCTAGAGCAGGTTGCTCCAAGCCCCTGTGTCCAACCTGGCCTTGAACACTGCCAGGGATGGGGCAGCCACAGCTTCTCTGGGCACCCTGTGCCAGCGCCTCAGCACCCTCACAGGGAAGAGCTTCTGCCTCAGAGCTCATCTCAATCTGCCCTCTGGCAGGTTAAAGCCATTCCCCTTGTCCTGTCCCTACAGGCCCTTGTCAAAAGTCCCTTTCCAGATTTCTTGTTGGCCCCTTTAGGTATTGGAAACCAATTTAGGTATTTTAAATGTAAGTATTTTAAACCAGTTGCATTAGTATTACAATTTGTACTTCATAATACGAGCTAGTCTAAATTAAAACCATATACTAATAGTTAATGCTGTTCTTTCCTACCCCATGATGCTTTAATGGTGGGGGGGAGGGGAGGGGAAACAGAGCAGAAGAATGTAATGTGAAATCAGTGCTGTGGAGGGGATGTGGCATCATGTCCCCGGGGCAGCCGTGAGTCACCACTGCAAGTGGTGGAGGGAGGATTAAGTAGGTCAGGCTGTCAGCAGGGAGATCACTTGCCATTGCAGTTGCCGTCCCAATGCCACTGCTCCCTCTGTCCTGGGAGTTAACTCCTGTGTGGAGCTGATGGAGCTGGAGCGAGTGCCTGCCGTGGGAAAGCAGTGACATAGGCACATATAAAGTCCCTGTTGGCACTGGCTGTGCTGCAGCCCTGGCACCCTCCATCCCCAAGTGTTTGTCTTTTCAAGGGGCCACCTCAGCACAGGTTTCTCCTGTCCTTCCAGCTTCCAACATCCAAACCTGTGTTGCTGCCCCATGTGTAACCCCGACCCTGCTCCAGCCCCCTGGGCTCTTCCTGCCCCTTGCACTATTGCTTCCACCTCCATGAGAATAGTTTCCTCTCTAAGATCGTGGTGAACGTCTATAGACATGTTTTTTAACCACATCCTGTGCATGACACAGTGCCTATAGGATGCTTTCATGGGCTGCTGCCTGGCTACTGCAGCAGTAGTGTTGTTAGATGATGGCATCCTCCCTGGTGGTATCCTACAGCCTGTGATGTGCTGGTCCAATATTCAGCTTTCTGTTCCAAAAACCAAACATCAAGTTTGTTTCCACCTCACTGTAATTCACATCCTTCCATCCCGTGTCAGATCTGAAGAGCTCAGCAGTGAATTTAACATCTTAAATCCTAGTGGGTTCAATGGGGGAGCAGCTTATGCCCAAACCAAGCAAGTGGGGAAGGCTCCTGAAAGGCTGCTAGCCATTCCCTGCCTTCTCTTATCTGTCTCTGACAACGCATTAATCAAAGCAAACAGAAGTCACTCCCTCATGTGAAGGTTCCTAATACTCTCAGCAGCTTTTCTGTACTGGGTGGGTTGTGCTGTGCTGCTCTTTCCTAAGATTGTTTAGCTTAACTTTTTCATAACTGCAGTAAAGTATTGAGTGATGCTTGGAAAGAAAGTGTTGAAATGCTAATCCACCCTCCCTTGTTTTGAACAGGAACAGAAATTCTTGGCAAATCAGTTCGTATTATATTCTCTACATTAGGAATTTGCATATTTTTTGCAATTGGCTACATGTTGCTGCCACTGTTTGCTTACTTCATCAGAGACTGGCGGATGCTGCTGCTGGCGCTCACGGTCCCGGGGCTGTTCTGCATCCCGCTCTGGTGGTGAGTGCCACTTTTCAGTCACGTTAACTACCTGCAGGGCCTCACTGGTGCTGGTCCTGTGCTTGAAGCCACTTCTGCGCTGGCTTTCCAGAGCAGTTGGGAATGCTGTATTTGATTCGTAACTCTGGATGCTGTTACCCACCTCTAGGTTTACCCGTGTAGTACCACTGCGTGATTTGTTCTAACTTTGATTCCTTCCTTTTTTAGTTTAAGCTGGTTTTTAATGTGGATTCACTTGCTGATTGGTACTGAAATCAGACTGGTGTGTGTGGGAAGGGACCTTAAAGCTCATCCAGTTCCAACCCCCTGCCACGGGCAGGGACACCTTCCACTAGAGCAGGTTGCTCCAAGCCCCTGTGTCCAACCTGGCCTCGAGCACTGCCAGGGATGGGGCAGCCACAGCTTGCTGGGTACCTCAGTGACAGGCTGAGCCCATTCTCTCGGCATGCAGCAGTTTATTGCACTCAATGTCATTAAGTTGCGAGCCAGCCTTCTCCCACAGGCTCTTGTGTGCCAGGAACTTGTGTCCTCCCAGCCTTGGCTTTGGCTGCTAGAGCAGGACCTTGATTTGTGAGCTCCTTCAGCCCGTATAAGTGTCTGGCTAAGACAAAGGTTTGGCTCTTCCTTTCCCTGCTCCTTTCAACCATCCCATGCTGTCCTCTTGGTAGCTGAGTCCATGTTTTCTTTCATCTTTCCACTGCACTCACCACCCCTGCTCTAGTGCGCTGGTGATGTGTAGGTGTACCCTCACTTGCCCGTCGCTGCTGTGGTAAACTGTGAGGTTTGTATAGAAGATTCCTATGACATGGAGCCTTTAAATATACCCTGTGCATAGTTAAAGCATTTCCACATTGTGTGTGGTTCCCTAAGAATGTTTTTGCTCACCACTGGCTGAGCTATCCCCCACTTTTGCTTGCCTAGTGACATCTGGGGTTTGTCTGCTGGGCATCAATTACTCCTTAAAAACCAGTCACCCAGGACAAGGGCCTAAGCGTGCATCTGCTTCAGCACGACAATAAACATATCCCATAGATCAGAATTCTCCCCCTGATCCCAGTGGGACAAATCCATGAATTACATTGCCCACGTGCTTCTGTGCTGACTGTCTTTTGCTGCAAGCAATCTGTGAGCTGAGAGTGGAACTCATAAAGACGATACACGTGGTTTTAATAACTCTTTGTGAAAAACGTTGAGTCATTTATTCTGAAACCTGTTGCAGGATCATTCCTGAATCCCCTCGGTGGCTGATCTCCCAGGGAAGATATAAGGAGGCAGAAGTTATTATCCGAAAGGCTGCAAAAATGAATGGTGTTCCAGCTCCAGAAGTGCTTTTCGACACCACAGAGGTATGTTTCATGTGTCCTGGTGCTTCACCTCACCAGCAGTTTCTCCCTTTGACCAGTTGACTTGTTGAGAAATGCTGGCAGAGAAATGTTTTGCACCAGCAGCTCTTAAGGGCTGGCAGTGACTGTTGGTGTGAGGTAAGTGCTGGGTTAGCGAGTTCAAAATGAGAAGCCAGAGGGGGTTTGTATTTGTTTGGTTTTTACAGTGAAATTCTCTTCCTCAGCAGTGGTTGGTTGTGGTTTTTCAGAGCAAGGGTGACCCAGATTGCTCCATCCTTTGGGCACTGAGAAGACCCAAGGAGAACGTGTTTGTCCCCATTTCAGCTTGGTGTGGTGTTAGGGATTTGCAGTTTAAGAGCCACCCCTTGTGGTGTAGGGGGGCTGTGCAGAGGACCCTAAATCAGCACCCATGTGTGCCAGGGCTGGGTGGCACAAACCGAAGCACCCCAGTGCTACACGGCCACATGAAAATCACAGCGGTAGTGAAGGTGGTGAAGAACATCAAGCTCTTCAGGTCTGTTTTTTTATCGTGTTTCACATTTACTGGTTAGAAGAAGAAAGCCCAGCACAACCCCAGCACCCCAGCAAGCCAGGGAGCAGGATGGCTGGTTCTTGGGCTCATCTCCCCCTCTAGTGGCTCTGCCCTCGCTGGAGCTCCTAAAGAAGCACAGGCGTTTCTCCTATGAAAAGAAACCAGTCATGCGTCAGTAATAGCCGTGTGTCTGAATGTGAGATCTCGCTTCACTGCGTTTTGTGCCTCCTGATGTCTCCTGATAAAGGAGAAAGCAAAGCACCATGTGCTCCTTTGCAAGAGAGATGCTGCGTGCTGCACCTCGCATGGGCAGGATCCATCCCTTCAATGTCACACTTACACTTTGGCTGAGCTGCTGACGATCTCGTTTCCAAGTGTATGTTCCAGTGTAAACCGAATTGCATATTCCAGCTATGGGAAGCTCATCCTACAGAAACCATGGGAAGGCATTTTCCTTCCTTCACAGCCAGAGGTCAGATGTCTTTCATGCTGGACGTGACTTTTTCACACTCCAGTACACAAAACGTGTACTTTCCATCACTTTCCATCACTCCTGTGTATTTGTGAGACCAAGCAGCAGCTCAGCTGTCCTTTACCGCGTGGGAATCTTGTGTGCCAAAGCGTCTGTCCACCAAAGCCTGAGGATGATGTTTGCATGTTAAGTGCTCCATTGGAAGTATTTCTCAAGTGTTGCTATGAAGACATTCCTTGGAAAACATCCTCTCTTCCTAGGAAAAGAAATCCACTGGATAGCCCCATAGGGAGGACCAGGGTGGTTCCCTCTTTGGGCCTGGGGGGAAGCCTGGTCACAAGCACTGGCTTTGCCCCAGCAAGGGCTCTCCATGCAGGCAGAAGAGCACCTTAATGCCACCCAGAAGATTCCAGCTTCAAGCCTTAAACTGGACCCTCCGTCTCCGCTAATGGGCCCTGGCCACCATGTTGAGCTCTGGCATCCGTCCCCTTCCCCACAAGCAGCAGAACTGGATGATCTTCTGCATTGATTTCCCATTGTTTGTGAAGGTTGAACAGAAGAGTTGAGTGGACAGTGCACAGACAGTGCCTTTGGTAATGAGGTTACTCCTGGAAGTTCTGTGTTAGATCCATAAGGAAGTGTTGATGTGTCTGTCTTGTCAGCTGCTACCTTTTTCATTAGTCGGCATGATGCAGTGGTCTCAGTGCTATCTTTTTTATAACAAAAACCTGGAAACTTCCACGGATACAGTGGGTGCAGACAAGCTCTACCTAAGGACTGCCCTTTCTGGTGCAGAAGTGGCGCTTGGGCTGACTGATTATCCCCTGATAGAGTCATAACTTCATAACTGCCCAGACGTGTGGGTGGCAGAGGTTGTTTTGCTGTTAGGTGTGTGGGAATTTTTTGGTTTTGTCTTCCTTTTTCCTTCAGATGCAGGATTGGAAGCCTCAGCAGCAGCAGAAGGCTATCCTTCTGGACCTATTTCGAACCCGAAACATTGCAACTATTACTATTATATCATTACTTTTGTGGTAAGGAAATGTGTATTCCTAAATAGAATTACCCAGGCAATAGAACACTTTCTGATTTGAGGGCACGTGCCACAGGTTTAGATAATGTCTAAGCCTCAGAGCCCATCCACATGGTCCTTGGCCCTCAGTGTCCTTGCACCCACACTGAACTAATACACAAGAGTATGGAGACAGTAGCCTCAACTTAGATGTAAAATAGTTAGGAAACTATATGTAACAGCTTGTGTATTGTCAATTCTGTTGCTTTGGTTTCTTTTAAGAAGCTCCCAATTCTGTAATAACTATTTGAAGAGAAATGTCCTCCTTGAAGCAAAAGCAGCAACTCAGTAACATAACAAGAAGCAGACCCATGGCCAGCGTTTTTGTTCACTTTCTGTTCGGTGCCCATTTAAGTGAGATCCTGGTCCCCGCCTGGGCAGCCATGAGGAATGAGAACCCAATAATGCCATATCGACAAACCAGGACCCTTTCCTGCACATACTTCCCCCAGCAGAAAGGAACTGGCTAGCACACTTGGCATGCCAGAGTAAGGCACTCCTGAGATTTGAAACCCGAACATCCAGCTCTCTCCTGAAGATTAAATAAGATGTAACGGAACTGCTGAGGGTGGGAGATCCTGTCACTGGAGTTGGCTACAAGTAGGAATGTAGTTGGCATGGGAAGCTTTCCAGAGTTACTTCATTGTGCTGTTAACAATTGCAGCGAGTGACTTGCACAAAGCCTTTTACTTGGTATAGTGTATGCAGGAAGGACAGAGAAATCGGAGGTCTCTTCCAGCTGCTCTGGATATGGTCACTGGAAGGGATGGCAGGATTAGAAAGATGGGGATGCCACTGAGATTTATTAAGCCACGATGCCCGTGGCTTAATGCGACATCCTATTTTTGTCACAACATCTGAGGCAACACTGGAGGCGTTCAGAGACTGGTGTTTCTGGAATAATTTGGGTTTATTGCTTTTCTCAGGTTCTTCACATCAGTTGGTTACTTTGGCCTGTCCCTGAGCACTCCAAACTGGCATGGAAGTGCCTACATCAACTGTTTCCTCTCGGCTGTGATTGAAGTACCAGCTTATGTGATTGCCTGGCTCCTCCTCCGCTGCCTCCCCCGGCGCTACTCCTTAGCTGGCATCTTCTTTTTAGGGGGAGGTGTTGTCCTCTTCATTCAGCTGGTTCCTGCAGGTACAAGGTTCAATACATGACCTAAGTATATAAAACGTTAGAAATAGTTTATGGTACTGATAGTTCTGTAAAATTGCTGGAAACCATGATAAAATTTAGGATTTGAGGTCAAGTTTATGCTGATCACTTGCAGCCGTGGTGTGTTTTAATGTAGATGCTGAGTCATGCACAGCTATCATTTATTGTGTCAAATTACGAGCTTTTTATAGTCCAGGGAAACCTGGAATTGTAAAATGAGAGCCAAAAGTGTACTGTGATTTATCTGGTTGTGCATAGAGGCTAAAAAACCCTGCAAGCCTTCCAGATTTCACTGTGTGTAAATCTCTGCAGGATTTGATGAAAAAGGGGAGGATTTAAGCTTGTCTTTTATTGCTGTGTAATCCAGTTTTGTTCCATTTCAGGAATGCTGTTTTACTTGGAAACAACCAAAATCTGAACAGTACAAAATAACCTGAGCATCTACATTATGTTCAGTGGGAAGTTTGGAGCCAACTCATCTAGGGATGGGGCGAATACTTTGTATAATTCTGTATATACACACACAGATATACATACATGTATATACACAAATTTATAATACATTCTATAATTAAAACAAAACCACAACCACTAGGGAAAATACCAGTGATCTGATCTTCGGGATATAGAAGAAATATAAGTAGTAAGTGCAGGATGTTTATTCACCTTGATTTTATTATTTCTCCTCCAGATCTTAATGTCCTGTCTGTGGGCCTGGTGATGCTTGGGAAATTTGGCATCACAGCTGCGTTTTCAATGCTTTATGTCTACAATGTGGAGCTGTACCCAACGCTAGTGCGAAACATGGCAGTCGGAGCTACTTCCACTGCTTCCAGGCTGGGCAGCATCATTGCTCCTTACTTTGTTTACCTGGGTGAGACATCTTGTGTTCCTTGTCTTGTGGTACACAACTGCCTAGGGAAGTTATCTGAGCTTCTGCAGTGCAGGCTCAGCTTTAAGTCCCTTCATTTGCTGTCTCTTAAGTCCTTTCTCTCACCTTGGGTCTGTACATGGAAATGATACTCATGTTGCAGACAGGAAAGCGTGACAGAGATTAGGGGATTAAGGGTGGAAGTATCTGCTGAGTCTGGTAGAACATTGCTGGTATCCTGCTAAGGGAGTTTTGCTGGTTCACCATGGCAGGAAAGGGGACAAGAGACTCTCCTTTCTGTAAGTGAGCTGTGTTGTCTCACATCTACACCGCAGTGTAAGTGTAACACACTGCACTAAAATAATGAAAATACATGGTCTTTATTTCATATTTGTACAATACAAAAGTAGTGTAAAAGGGACAGCAGGACTGTGATGCTCCTTATGGTCTTCAGTCTCTATTGCAGCACAGGTAACAATAATAGTTTTAAAACCAAACTGTTGGTTGGGTTTTTGTGGGGTTTTTTTATCCCAGGTTTCCATAGGCTCAGCCTTTTGAAGAACTCTTGTTCCAAAAGCTCTTGTTCCAAAAAACTCTTGTTCCAGTCATCAGAATAGTTTCCTAAACCTTAGGAGGTTTTAGGAGAAACTCGTCAGCTGCTGATCTTTGCTACAGCTAAATTAGGACCTTGCAGTTCATCCAGCTCATGAACACAGAAGAGATCAGATCACAAACATTGACTCTGTGTGCAATACCCAGAGGTCTTCACTTTAATCCTAGTTTATTCCATACATTATAAAGCACATTGCTCTAACCTAACTTAAAGCTGTCAAGTCCAGTTTGGTACTTTCTTTACCTTAAATACTTTCACTCCTAGCTAATCACTTGACTGAAAGACCTTTTCCTTACTGTGCTATTGTGACCTGAAGGTCTTGCATCCTGCCCAAACACTTGTGCACTGGCTTCAGGCTGCTGGCAGGGGCTGCTGCCTTCTGTCCAAAATAGTATTCTGAGTAGACCAAGGTCGGAGCCTCTTGTCTGTCACAGGAGGCCTGATGCTCTCTACCTGTGCATTAAGGAAGGTAAGTAAGGATTCCCCTGTTAGCTGCCCATTAGTCTGTAATTGGCCTGTTCAGCTGCTATCAGGCTCTTCCCTTCTTTTGCACAAGCCCAGCAGGATGCACAGTCCCAGGCAGCTGATGAGTGCTGGGTTGTTTGAGCACTTTTCTCCCCTCATGTTGAATTATTTAACGGACGATTTGGCTCCTGATGACAGAGTAGTACTGAAGGCTCCAGCAGTGATCCCAGCAGAGCTGTTACCTTGCAGAGATGTTGCCTATCCCAGTTGGAAGTGTACAAAAATCCTATTAGCTACTACACAGACACAGGGGGTGGCATGAAACTGATGGTAGGTGTTGATCATCCTAAAGTGCACATTGTAGCCTTAAAATTGAAAATATCTCCAGACAGATAGCAGAGGCGACTCAGTTTTGGATCCACCTTCGATATTTATGAAGAGTTCAGCTAATAATTCCCAATTAATTCTGCATTGCAGCAATGTTTGGAATATAAATTTTACACACGGGGATTGTTGGTTGTGGACATTAAGTACTGTTGTCATGTCTTGTGTTCTTCCAGATGCCTACGACAAATACCTCCCGTATATCCTGATGGGAAGCCTGACTGTGCTGATGGGGATCATTACCCTGTTTCTCCCAGAGAGCTATGGCAATTCCCTGCCCGAGAACTTCGAGCAGATGCTGAAGGTGAAGTGGTAAGGTGGCTTTCCTTCATCCCATGCTTTACAAGAATTCAGCACCTCTTTCTTCATAGTCCCTTTTCACAATCAGTAGAGATGTAAGTCAGTAAAAAAAGCCAGGTTGGATGGGGCTTGGAGCAACCTGCTCTAGTGGAAGGTGTCCCTGCCCGTGGCAGGAGGTTAGAACTGGATAAGCTTTAAAGTCTCTTCCAACCCAAAGCATTCCATGAGTCAATGATTCTGTTTCATCAGATGCACTGCAAAACATCAGAGCTTTCAAAGTGAAGCTGAGAGCTGCTGTGCTTGAAAGTGGGCACTCAGAATGCAACGCTGACCCTCACATCACCTTCAGGCTATTGCTTCCTATCTCCCAACACTTTCCATCCTTTTATAGCATTCGCTCTCATTAACTTTTCATTTAAACTCTTCATTTAGTGGGGTGATTTACATCACAAAACACTTCACTCTTTCAGCATAAATTCATTACATGCCACCCCAAATTAAACACAGGATTGCAATTCTCTAGCCTCTTTCATTTGGGAGGCTAGAGACCTGCCAGGGCAGCTTTAATCCTGGTTTAGTAGGTTTAGCTGTAAGCAACAACCATTCTCTTGCCCCACTATCATTACAAACATCTCCACTGGAATCTCTGCAGGCACATTACAGTGCTGGTTGCTAGTTACCACCAGAGGAGGAAAATTCTTGGGAGCAACAGGCTTCTTGCATAAACAGATTGAAGCAGCTGAATTACAGTCACTGAATTATGTTCAAGTTCCCAGTGTTGTTTTGCTGCACTACTTCTGCCATTCAGAAGGGTGTAATTTACAGAGCATTACATTTTCCCTAATGTTTATACTGGTGGTGTAACATGGTTATTTTAGTGGTGGTAATTGGGTGGGGGAAGTGTCTGCTGTAAAATGTTCTCTAGCTTCTTAGTCTTTCACTTGCTTTCAGTTTCAGAAATGGGCGACAAACCACCGGCATTAGGAATTCAAAGGAGAGTCCTAAAATTCTGGTAACACCCTTGTGAAGAAGAACATGTGCTCAGAGGGGCTGGAAGAAGAATAAGACCTTCTCAGAATGCATCTTCTGCCAGAGAAAAACCCAACAGTCAATGCTACTGCACCATAGTTGTTTCCCCTGTGCTACTGTACCCAAATACATAGTTTACTAACAGGCTGTCTACTCCCATAGGACTCTTGGTCTGTAATTCAGTGTCCTGATACTTGGGGTTTGTCAGCAGATACAGCCCCTGCTGAGAAATGGGGGCCCGACTGTGGTAAACACAATTCAAGGAGTAAGCTAGAAATGAGGATTAGGAATAGTACAGCAATGACTCCAGTCAGTCGGGTACTCAATGAAAGCTGCTTAAAGGAAAGAAAAGATAGTGAATGTAATGCTGGTGGTTTTTCTCACTGCGTGTTGGCTGGATGAAGGGGAGCTGGGGTCTGTCTCTGAAAACCTCAGCACATGCCCCCAAAGGGGAGATCCTCCTTTGAAATCTGTGACCAAAGCCCGGTAGACTAAGTGGCGATTTAGTTGTAGCAAAGCAGACATACACTTCACAGTAAGGTTGTGGGGTTTGTACGAGATGTCAAAGTACCTTTTGATGTCGCTTGCTTTTCCCAGGAGCTGGGATCCACTTGTCCCTTAAAAGCTGATGCTTTTTCATAAAGCCTGAGCCCACTGAAATTCTTAGGCTTCATGAATGTTTGGTGTGTTTGTGGATGGATGGGGAATCTTTAACACCAAATGAGGACTACACCTTGCTGACCACCTAAGGGGCAGTGCCTGCTTTCAGAAGAAACATGGGCTTAAGCAAGTCAATGATCCCATCCAAACAGCTTTAGCTTTCAGGTGTTTCACGGTATATGGGCATAAGCAGGTTTTTTTAGATCTTTTGGGATTGTGTTTTTTCCAAAGCTTTTCATTTCTCCTTTGCATAGATACCTTCAGAGAAGGCTCATTGCAGATTCAAAAGCCTCTGCAAAATCTTTGTACCATTTACAGATTTAAAGGGGATTTGATGCTCACAAAAATCTGGTGTTCTGTTCTGGAGATATTCACCTGCAGCTATTAAAAAACACAAAAGGGCTAGTTTGAGACCACAAAAAACCCCAAAACACTTCCAAAGCCAGTGTTTTGATTTTCAAATCCTACAGCTTATGGATGCACTTTTTTAAGTTCAGCAGCACCAGATTGGATGAAAACAAATTTAGAGCTCAGAGTTGTGCTACTACTGTTTTATGAACACTACATAGTAGAATACCTTTTATTTTCCTATTTATTGGCTGTGCAGACACTTCTTGGCGACATAAAGTCAGTCAGACCTTGTAGACTGATTTTTATCCACTATAAATATCAATTAGCCATGATTTGCCTTCTGTAAGGGCCAACAGAAGCATTCTGTCTCACCTCTAATGGCAGAGTCTGTGGCAAGTTGGTCTCGTGCTGGCACTGGGCACAGGAAGGAGGCTTTCCCTCCAAGTTCAAGCACAAATAGAAAGCTTTATAACATGTAAGTGCAAGGAACTTGTGCAATTATTTCAGGCTGCTCTTTGGGATGCAGAAATACCATTTACTTTCACATTAATTTGCTGCACTTAGGCTTCTGCCATAAATGTAACATGAGGCAACCATTATCCTGTGACCCCTGATGTTCTCATCCCTTCCCAAGGTGGAATTTCTCTAATATCAGCAGTATTTCTTGGTTTTGAGCAGTATCTCTTGTTTTTACTTAGTTTTTACTTTGTTTTTACTTTGTTTTTGAGCAGTATCTCTTGTTTTTACTTACTACAAAGTTAATCTATAGAATAGCTGTTTAGACATAACTAAATTTGTCAGCAAAGCCTTTGTATCACCGTGGGACAGGTTTGAGCACTTGGTTAAACAGAGGTGGTCATATGTTTATGAAGATTTTTATGTTAAGTTGATACTTATTTTGTATGACTGGAGGCTTGGGTATTTCTAAAAGGTAAATATTTTTGTACTTGTGAACTCCTTGGTAACTTAACACCTAGTTTTCCCTTTTTAAATAAGAGAAAGAGTTGTGTTGGGTTTTGTTTTAAATACCTTGTTTTAATCGGTCTCATTTTTCTTACTTGATCTTAAGCTGGTGTCACATTTTAGTGTTTTTAATGACACATTTAAACAAAGAAAAATCTTTCACAGTAGTGGAATAACTTTCTGAAAAGTACATGATGTTCTTACAAGACTTTATGGTGCCTGAGCATGGTAAAAAACAAGAAAAGGAGATTGCTTCACTGATGAAGCATTTGCAAGGAGAATACTCTGCGAGTATCTTCCCCAGGCTCACAGGGGGATTTCTGAAGAAACCCAAAGAGCAATGGTCTGTGGAAGAGCCCAACAGGGGTGAATCTGGAGTGCCAGTTTCTGGCCAGTTACTATTCTTTTAATTGTAAAGCTGAAGAAAACAGCACTGGTTTAGTAGCTGTTGGCAGGAATTAAATGTATTGCTATGAGCTATTTAAGCTTCTCCCTGCAATCTTCAGCAGGAAAGGCAGGAGGGAAGCACCTGCAGGATTGCTCCCACTGACCATACGGGCTGTTGCACTGCATCTCAACTGTCACCACTGTCACCTTGGGTCTCTCTGTGCAACCTTTGATCCTGGGCTGGTTAACTGGATGTGCTAAAGCATATATGAACTGTAGTAATTGCCACTCATTCACTTCTGTCTTCATGGTAATAAAAGTGTGCACTGGCATTGTATAACCTGCTTTCTGTGTGGAGTGCAATTGTAGAGGAAGACTCCTCACTTTAACACTTCGGGCAAAGTGTAAAAAGGTAGTTTAAAATGTACTTATTACGCATAATGTATGAAAATATCCAGACCCCAACCAAGCTCAAGGATGAGTTTGAGGTTTAACTTCTATTATGTCTATTTCACACTTCTGAGACTTTTCACACCCGGGTGATCCCAACAGGGAAAGAAAGCTCTTTTAAACAGAAGCATTCAAAAATGCTGTAAAAGTTATACATTTGGCTTTTATCAATTAGAGGTGGAGTTATCAGCCAAAAAAGCCTGGTCGGGAATGGGATTTAGCCCAACGTTGGCGGGCAGCGCTCCTGCCTGCAGCGCTCTGTGCACCGCGGGGCACACCGCGCTCGCCTCTTCCAGCCCTTGCTATCAACACAAGCCCAGGCGCTGCCCGGAGCCAGTCCCGGCCTCTCCCTGCGGTCTCTGCCCGGCTGCAGGCGAGGCGCGGCGGGGCTCGGAGCGCTGGAGCCGGCGCCTGCCCTGGTTCGCCTCGGGCCGAGCCCCCGCCGCGCCTCCGGGCGGGCGCAGGGCATGCCGGGAGCCGCCTGCCCCCGCTGAGGCTGCCGCGCCGGGCCGGGCCGGGCAGGGTGGCGACGGCGGCAGCGGCTCCCCGGCGGCGGCAGTCAGCGGCCGGCTCCACCTGAGGGGCCTCCGCCTGCAAACCCCACCCCCGGCCGCTCCCCCGCCGGCGAGGCCCGGCCCATGGCGAGGCGCTCGCCGGGCTGCGCGGCGGCTCGGGGCGGCCGCTTCCTGCCCGCGCCAGACCGGCCCGCAGGTAGCGGCGGCCGCAGCTCGCCATGCGCGACTACGACGAGGTGACCGCCTTCCTGGGCGAGTGGGGCCGCTTCCAGCGCCTCGTCTTCTTCCTGCTCAGCGCCAGCATCATCCCCAATGGCTTCAACGGCCTCTCCATCGTGTTCATGGCCGGCACCCCCGAGCACCGCTGCGCCGTGCCCAGCGGGGCCAACCTGAGCGAGGAGTGGCTGAACGCCAGCATCCCGCTGGAGCTGCGGGGCGGGCAGGCGGTGCCGAGCCGCTGCCGCCGCTACCGCCTGGCCGCGCTGGTCAACTTGTCTGCGCTGGGGCTGCGGCCCGGCTCCGACGTGGAGCTGGAGTCGCTGGAGCAGGAGCCGTGCCGGGACGGCTGGGAGTACAGCCGCGACGTCTACCACTCCACCATCGTCACCGAGGTGCGCGGGGGGCAGGACCGGGGCTGCTGGAGGGGAGGCGCGGGGTTATGGTAGTGCCGGGGCGGGCTCCTGCCCGGGCATCGCGCTGGTGATGGATCTGTCGGGATGAATTTATTGTGAGATCTTCTGTTCGCTTCCACTTGTAAAAGTAGCCTCTAAGCGCAGCGCATTTGGTACATGTGCGGTGGCTGCTGAACGGGCTTCATCTGGTACCTGTGCAAGTGGCTTGGAGCAAGGGTCAGTGCAGGGATAGTGGGTGTACTCTCTGGGTGATTCAGAGAGGTCTCTTTGGACTCGGGAGATCAACAGGGTTTGTTTTTTTTCCTTCTATAAAAAGAATAAGCAGTAGAAGTCACCTGCATTGTGCATGATGCAGCAGGCGGGGAACCCTGACATGATGCTGTGTCCAAAAGGACACTGAACTTCATCTGTGTGCCCACGATGCCTCTGCTTTGGCCGTGCCCTCTGCTTTGATGTCCTCATTCATCTGCAGGGACAGGTCATGGTCTCCTCTGCTCAAATACACCCGATGGGTCAAGCCTGTGGTCAGGTCAGCCAACACAGTTGAAGCTGTGCCAATGGTCCCTCTAGGTTTAGGTGAAAGCTTTAGGACTCACACGTGCTGATTGACTTAAAGCGCAAGGAAATAGATTTTGAGGAATACTAGAATTTCAAGATGTGTATGGTTCGTTGGGGTTTGTTTCGGAAGGCTTACAAACCATTTGTACAGTCCCATTGCCTGTTTGTGCCTGTGGACAAGTTTTACAGAGCTGGAACTATAACTGTTGTTATTCCTTGCTTTGCAAAATGGGTTGTTTGGATAGTGATGGCTGTGAGCACTTAATGAACATAAGCTCACCTGAGCACAGAAGTCTTCCTCGGGAGGACTGGGGTGGGGAAGGGAGTGTGGGAGAGGAGCTGTGGCAGCACAGGGAATCATGGAATGGTGGCACTGGAGTTGTTGGAAACTTCCCTTGAACACGCATAGCAGCAGGGCTTTGAGTGATGCCACAAGGCTTCGTCTCACCTGTTTCTAAAGAGCTGCCTGAGAGGAAAGCTGCTCTGAATCTCTAGACCCTGCTCCTTGCTGAAATGCACTGTTGTGTAGGGCTGAGCTGCTCTTAGGGCAGCGTAAGGCAGTTGGCATCTTCTGAGGGCAATTCCATTCACGGGTGAAATGCAGGTTTTGTTCGAGTGCCTTACTATAATGTTTCACTTGGCTTAGATGTAGTTTCAGCCAGTGCTTTGTCTCTGGAGCTTCTTCACTGAGCTTTGTCTTGGTCTAAATTAAAACATCCTGAGTTATCAAGAGTATTGTCCAGGAGTCCTATAATCTATGAGAAACAGGAGCTAACATTTTGCTGCGGCTCCCCGGCAGCTCTGGTTTTGGCAGATGTTCCGTGTCTGTGGGAGGTGATGTTTGTCTGCCCAGACATCATGCACTGAGGCAGTTTTGGGGTTGGGTTTTTTCCCTTTATTAATGCTTCTGAGGGAGTTTTGCAAGAGCTGTGGCCTTTCGCATGCTTGCAGGTTTTTGGTGTTAAATTCGTTGCATTTCTTGGCTTGGTGCTGCTGCTTTTATGATTGACCAATCTTGTGTTTCGTTGCATATCTCGAACTCGTTGAATAATCATGAGGACCTTTGTCCCAGATTTCCACAGCCAACGCTGGGAGGGGGAAGGGAGAATTGTTTTAAAGAAAGCTTTTTGCTGAATGTCTCACGACTCTTAGATAAAGTCCTCGTTTATAGTTCTGCTTTTCAGGGAGATTTAAAACATTCAGTTCCCCCTCGCTTGAAGAGACACTTCCTTTTCTCACACAGACTAACAACAGAAGGTTGTTATTAGCCTGTCTGCAGTATTTAACCAGTTCCCATGTAACAAAATCCCTTTCTGTCTTTTACTTCTTGAAATGCTGTAGCTTGGGGGATAAGAAGAGCTTTGCTTTGGCTCAAGAAGCCATCTGTGTCACTCTTATTCCTCCATAAGTCCCATAAAAAAAGAATGTAGGAGTAACAGAAGTTCCTATGTGGTAATAAAAAGGAATAAAACCTGGGGTAATTAAGGGAAAAGGCTAATTTCTGCCAGTCTGATATGTTATGGGGTTATACTGAATAACTGGGAATAGAATTGAGCAGTGGGGTTAAGAGCATGAGTGGACTAGAAATACGATATAATAAGAAGACGTTAGATGATGCAGCAGTCAAAGCACTTTAGTCCATACGGGAGTAGTTCTTACATACTGAAACATAAACAGGCACATTTTGTACACACGTGTTCATCCTCTACTTCTAAAGGTGTGTCCCGTTGTTCATCGATTTGAAATCAGTTCAGGGCAGGAGGCGTGCTCCAGAGCTCTGTGGTTTATGCCTGTTGTGCTCTTACAAGCTTCAGGGACTGGCTTTGGCAGAGGAAGGATGCGCGTGGTGGGAATTGCCAAGAGTCCTGAGGCTTGGCGCAGGGCTGGTGCTCTGTCCTGTGTGGACATGCAGGGAGAGAAGGTTCTGGGCAGATCTGAGGGCTCAGAGGTTTCCATTCCCTGCACACCAGAGATTCAAGTGCCCTGGTGTGCTGTCAGACCTGCTGGAGATCAGCAGGTTATGCCAGACCTTCAGGAAGGAAGTGGAGACGGCAGTGGTGACATCTGGAATGACACAAATGGGCACTGTGGTACAGCTGTCGAACTAGAGGTTTCCATGTTCACCCTTTGGAAGGCAGAAGGATGTATTGTTTTGCTTTACCAAAATAATCCCAGGTCATGCTAGACATTGTCCTTTCTCCAGCCACGTCAAAAATGTGATGTATGAGGGGTAGTTAAGTTTCTGCACTGGAATGATAAAATACTTGTCACTTCCCTTCCTGTTCTGTGCAGGTTTTCTCTCTGTAACAACTTAAAACAACAACAAGAGGAGAAATTGAGCAGAATGTATATTTTGTACGTACGGACTTCTGTTTGTATTGCGATAATGAGCTTTAATAGCACATTTAGAGCTTCTAAGTATTTGAAATATACACATGTATTCTCAGAGGAAAGGGTGTTTAATAACACTCGTAGCTCTCAAGTAAGCAGAGTATGTTTATTTGGGTATAAACAACACCAGATACTGAATCAAAGCTCCTGAGTACTCAGTTGGGAGGCTGTGAGGTTGTTTTTGAAGAACCTGCCTCTACTTGCAGGGAGAAGCAAGTGGTAGGAGAGAGTACAGGAGATTGGATTGGCTTCAGAAACTCTTGCTCACGTGTTGATTTTATAAAGAAAATATTAGCACATGGGACCATCCCACTTCAGTTTTCAATTGTGTGTTATTCCCTGCAAGAGGAAAACAGCTTAAAAGTAAATAAATAAAGGAGTGGGAGGACTCCAGGTATTGTTGCTGTAAAAATTCCTGTTCCTATAAAGCTTTTCCTTCTATAACAGGGGTGTAACGGAGTGAGGCTCTTGAAGTTGTTGTATTTGTCACAGTTCATCTTTGTTCAGGGTTCTAGTAATGCTGTTAGGGAAGTGGGAGTGCTCCTGCAGAGGAACAGTTCTCTCTCATCTGAGAAACACCCTTTTGTCAAGTGAGGTCCTAAATTATATTGGTGGTGGCCTTGCAAGTACTTGTAACTTTCCAAACATATTTGGTACTGGTGTGTATTTGGTATATATTTCTTTGCTGTGATGCTATTGCAAGGACTTGACGATGTTTTGAAGAACTCCCCTATAATTAGACTTGCAACTTCCATGTTATGATGCATTAAAAATATTGAACAAATTTCATGCTTACATAGGGTGGCATCTCGTTATTAGTAGCTAGAATTCTGTTATTTCCTGTTTTGCCATCTCTTACAAGGTGATACAATTGCAGTGAAATGGAAGCGAGGTGGGGGAGCTGCATCGGTGTCTGGATGAGAGCCACTGCGGGATTTAGTGTTAGTAATTCATGAGGTGCCAGCTCTCCTTTCAAGGCAAGGGGTGCTCTGCAAGTGCAGTGGGTGCAGAGCCTGCACATAGGAAATTACCCCTTCAGGTTTTGAAGTGTCTGGAGAACACAGAGGAACAGTATTTTTCACTTGTGGTACAACAGTATCTTCAGCTGGCCTTGTGGCATCCTGTCTGCCTGAACTTGCCTTGCGGTTTTAGTGTGATGCTGTTATTTTGGGCTGTGAATGTTGTTCACAGTTTGCAGTTTAAAGAACTCAAATATTTCATCTTGGAGTCTGCATTTTGATTGTGGTTTGTGTGAAAACTGTAGGGAAGTTTTCTTTTTTGATAGCAGTTATATTAGTGTTCAGTTGCATGTTGGAAAGGTGTATGATAGAGTGCAGGAAATGCTGGTCTAGCAAGACTGACACAGTTGTACAGATGCTGCTTAGTGTAATTGTAGCTGAACCTGCCATAATACTTCTTGTTCAGGTCTTCTACCAGTCGCCTCTTCTCACCTACCCTCACCAGTGGCTGGTATCAACCAGGAATCCATTATAGAGGTGGATATCCCACCACACATCTTGACTCCAATGCATAAGTGATTATTGCTGGTAGGTGTGAGAATACTGACAGGCATCACCCCAGCCTGGTCAGTTCTTCAGGAAGAAGCTACAGCACAAGCTGTCCGAGTAAGAAGATAAGATTAAACTGCAGCAGAGGATGTCCTCTTCTACAGTTGTAATAAAATGGAGTGAGGATGCTCTGTGCCATGCCTAGAGCATTGGGTACCAGTGTTCAGCAGCTTGATGCTTTGCAACAGCAGTAGCTGGTCTTTGAAATAAACCTGAAGTGGTTTTCTCCTGTTTGGAGCCCCCGATACCTCGCTGGGGTTAATCTTATCTCATTCACTGGGGCAAAGGCCATTAGAGCTGGCAGGCTAACTCGAAGGATACTAAGAAATGAAAATAGCACATGATTTTAGAGCACTAGGTCATGGTATACCGTGTCCAAACAGCACTGGCAGCAGCAGAATTCAATCAATAACTGCTGGGACACACTGGTCTTCTATCAATGATGCTTCAGTGACTTCTTGGGCAATGTACAGCTGAGGGAAGGGAATGGTTGCAGAACGGTTCTGGAAGGCTGATGCCACCCTCACTGACAAGCAATAGCATGAACTTTGTTGGTGAGTTGTTAAAAAGTTGAAGACTTCAACATTCATTTACTGGGGCAAGAGGTAATAGACCTTAAAATCCCTTTGTTCTGATGGTCGTGCATCCGTGGAGTCTGTATATAACTGGTATTGCACAACCAAGGCAGTTTTCTCTTGGAAATTTGGTATTGAAGTTCACTTTGGTGCCTGGTTCAAGTGATCTTCAGCATAACAGCCCCTAATGTTGCTTTAATAGAGTGGAGAGAAAAACAAGCTAGTAATTAATCATTGCCACATTTTAAGAATCGCTATGCTTCCACCTGCCGATGCAAGGAGCTTTTGGCAGAACAGTGCAAAACATTTTACTACCATGAACTCTTCCCAGCAGGTCTCTGCCTCAGTGGCCTGAAGAAAGTGTTTGTTAATGGGCATAAGCACATCAGTGTCTGGAAAGCCAAGTGTGGCACAGCCTTGTGCCAAAGTACAGGGTGTAAGACAGATGGAGATGCCAACTCACAAGTACAAGGTGGTCAGCTGGAAAATAATGACTTATTTAGTAATGACTATAAATCGCTGAGCTAGATGCTTGGCTAGTTAGATTTTAGTTCTGTGATTGAAGATGACTAGCTCTAGTGGCTGTTGCAGAGATGATTCTTCGTGAGTAGGGAAGTCTTTAGTAATGCAGGATTTGTATTCATGGTATTTGTTTTCCTGGTAAGCGTCGTCATGCGTAGGTCTGTGATAACCACTGGAACCTTTGGCCTGTATGAATTTGGTAATGATCATTCACTGCGTAGTTCCAATTTGCCAGATCCATTTTACTGAAGCTTCCTGGCTGGATTAGCCTCTGTGGTCATCACAGAATTGCTCAAACATTCCTTAATCTGTACCGAAGTACAGCTTTTGTGGAATAAGTACAGAGTTAATTATAAATCTTAATTGCAGGTTTTAATCCAGACGATATCGATAACTATAGCAAGTTAAATCCCTTATGCGAGTGGTATGAATTTGTTATTAGAAAGCCACAATTCTGAAAGGAGCTTCTGTAATGATGTAAAATTGATGGTGTTGTAGGGTTTATTGAAGCAGTGCAAGGAGGGCTGGTGCCTGTGTCTCAGGTGGTGGGAGGCTGGAATGGTTTGGGGAGTAAGTGCGAGAATAATTTTGAGGGTTATGAAGTCTGAAGTAAGAGATTTTTCAGACATGAAACCACAATCGGATGATTCAAAGGAAATGTTAAGAAATTACTTGAATACAGTTATACATTGGGGAAAGATGCATTTTATTTGCTCCCATGACCTTAAAAAAATAATAATGATAAGATGAATTCATAAGGCAGTGTAAGGATTGGCAGCTAAAATTACACAAATGCAACGAAAGTGCAGCCTGTATGAATGAGCATCATTCACCTCCATAAGAACTTCCAGTTCTAATTCCAAACTGCTGCTCTTCCATGGAAGTAAGTGGTGTCTCAGTTGAGTTTTGCCATGGGAATCTGGGATTGGAAGGCCGCTGCTGGTTTTGTTTATTCAATGTGTGGGTTTTGGTGATCCTCCAAGCTTAAAACATACACTGGGATGTAGCTGTGGTGTGAACTGTTACCAGACTGGGGGCTGTAAGATTCCTGGAGGCAAAGGCTTAATGCTAAGGAGATGGGGCTGGCAGGCAAAGTGAAACGGCGACATTTCCACATGTGAGACCACGGACAAGGTGGATGGTGGAGCTGGGACACGCGGAAGTTGTGTTTCTTATGGGGCAGATCAAAACACTTTCCAGTACAAATTGAAAAAATAAAGAGCAAAACACGCTGTATTAATTATTTGTAATCAGGGGCAAGAGGGGTTAATCGTTGGGTGAGTATTTTTATTTCAACCTTTTTAGTACAGACTAAAACCTAAAAGTTTCCATCCCTAAAACATCAGAAGGGACCCTGGGGGAGCAGTTTGTGTAACTCGGCTCAGGAGGGTTTGGCCTCACGCATCAGAAGCATGGGTTGCCTCCAAATTCTCCTCCCGTGGGGCTGCAGGAGCTCTGGAAACTCCTCCAGTCACAGCAGGACAGTGGGGTGTGGGACGAGGTGTCCTTGCTGCGTTTTGTGCTTTCTTCTGTTATTTACACGCTTCTTTCCTCCAGGTAACCAACATGTGATTAAAATTCTTTCAATAATAACTGTTGGTATAGATGGAAAAAATAACACAAGTGCTGTTCCAAAAACACTGGGCTGAAGTGGGTAGGAGACTGAAACTATCGCAGTCTTCATTTAATAAACACATTGGTATTTTGTTCTTTTTTTTGTTTTCATTTTGGAGATCTTGGTTGGTTTGGTGTGTATTCCAATTTGTGTTCCAAGGATTATAATGGATGTTAGTTAGTTCCCAGTGAGAAGTGAACAGTCTCCAGTCTCTCTCAAAACCATATTAAAATGCGATAAAGGAGGAAGAGGCATTTTTTCCTGTGTTCCTGTTCCTGTAGTTCAATTTCTCTTAAATGGGAAATGTGCATTTTTAATGGCAAACTTCGTTATATGCAGGGAAACCAAGTCTGGGGTCTGTTCTCACTCCTTCCAAACCCAGCAGAACTGCAGTGGTTTAAGGGGCTTCAGTGCCTTTGGAAGGGAGCTGGACCAAGCGTATTATGAAATTATTAGTTACCATCACTCAGATACATGTCTGGGAAATGCCCCAGCCATCCCCTGTGTAAGAAAGGTACATGGGTCACACATGAAGGTAGTGTTGGGACCTCAGCTGATGGCTTGGGGTGGGTGGCCTCTGCAGCCCGGCATCCCTTCCCCTTGCTTTCCTGGAGCTGCATCTCTGCGGTAGGTTAGTTACTCATTCCTCTCGTGGAGGTTTTCTGTCCAAAGGGCACATTTTCATCCAGGCTCGGTCAAGGCTTTTAGGAGGGAGGGGAAATCCTGTTTATCAGAAGACTTTCATGTTCTCTCTCCCTGCAGTGGAATCTCGTGTGTGACAATGACTGGAAGGGACCCCTGAGCACCTCCCTGTTCTTTGTGGGTGTCCTGCTTGGATCTTTCATATCGGGACAGCTCTCAGACAAGTAAAGTATATACACCAGAGCTGCTGGCTCTGTTTGATGCTGTTTTGTGAGCAATTCTGTATGTGAAGTTTCCTGTGTCTGTCTGCAACTACTAACATGTCTTTATTCTGTGACTGTCTAATCTGAATGTACACAGAGTGTATAGAGAACACATCCTGAACTAGAACAGGATGGCACAAAGATTGGTGGTGGGGGTTATCTTTATCTGTTCATTTTTTTCAGCAAAACCACGCCTGCAGCAAACTGGTTTTGTGCCAGGAACAGTTGTAGGAGATAAGTTTCATCTGGAAAAATCAGATTAGTGATATTCTCTTCTAATTACTTTGGACCATGATCAGAGGGATTTCTGAGGCTTGTTTTCCCTTTTTTGAGGTCAGATATAAAACTCTCTTTGTAAACACCCATAGCTTCTCTTCCTCATCATCAAATGCAGCATCTAAATCCAACGATCTGCATGTGTGGAAGCTCAAAGCATGAATGCTGCTCAGCTGTACTCCAGAGAAGCGAGGCTTTCTTGTCTATCAGTACAAACATTAATAAATTGGAAGAAACTGTTAGTTCTCGTGATGTTGACAGTTTGGTTTTTTAAAGCTCCGTTTTCCTGATACTCTCCCTGGGATGTGCTGTGCAGTACATTGTGTGCTGTCTTCCTGATTGTCAGAGAACAGTATGTGGTCCTCTGATTTGCAGATTCACTTGTAGAGTTTATATTTCTTTGAAACACAATCCCTGTGCCACGAATCTTGTAGCATCGTTCAAGGCCATTGCGTGGTTGCCTGCTCATCAGGTTGGACCAACCTTGAGGTTGGAGGCAGTGATCCTTGAAAACCAAGCAGCTCTCCTGGACTTCTCTCTAGAGCCATGTGCCATGGATTTTTCCAGGCAGATCCCTGATGAGGCCAGTGTTTACTCTCCCAGTGATTCTCCGTTCTGCCTTGTTTCCTCCCTCATGATCCTGCACTTCATCATTGCACAGCCAGCAGCCGTGGCAGCCTCCAACCCTTACGTCCCCAAACAGTTCTCCCTTGTTTGCAAGCTGGAGGTCCAGCAGTGTCTCCTTGTGTCAGCTCCTCAGTCATCTGCATTGTGGAAGTTGTCATGGATACATGCCAAAACCTCCTGGCTCTTGTCCTTCAACCCCCCCCATGATGGCCAGTGCCTTTGAACACAAGGCTTCCTGTGGTTGTCTGAAGGTGGCCTCTTTCTTTCTGATCCCGTGGACTGCAGCAGACACCCACAGCGATGCCAGTGTTGGTCTGCCTGTTAGTCCCAACCCATAAGCACTCAGCTGACTCATCATCCATCCCCAGGCAGCGTTCTGTGCCTTCTGGCTGCTCTCACATTTCCACCCTTCACCATGAGGTGTCTCCCACCACTTCATCCTGATGCTGCTGCAGGGCTCAAGCGCTTCCTTCAAAAGAGCTCTCAGCCCTTTTCTACAAGGATGCCAAGTGTCTTACATGGTGACTGTCCAACAGGTGAAGCAGGAGCAGTTCTCCTGGTGCCAAAAGCCATGAGCTTCCCACCTTCACAGTCACAGGATTCTCCTCCTGCAGGTCCTTCACGTGGTGACACAGGTCCTCGGCAGGCACAGTCACGGAGACCATCAGTGCAGCTCATCCAGTTACTCTCACAGGACATCAGCACTGACTCCTACAACAGCTTGATGGGTTTAATTTATTTAATTTCTTTTTTCTTCCTTTTTTCTTTAATACTTCATCAATAGAACTGCTGAAGTCCCTTAAATTGGTTCATTTTTTACCAGGAAGAATGAAGATGGCAGCATGGGCTCACTCTACTGATAACAGCATCTTACACACCTCAGGTTTACCTCTCCTTTAGAAGCTTGCTTGCTTTTTCTGTGTGTTGTAACATGCTGCTCTGTGTCATGAGCTGTGTGCCTCTTAGGAAAAGAGCATCTTGTACTCTTGCATTTTAAATAATTTGGTGATTTTATTCCCTGTTCATCCTATCAGTAAGAAAAAAACAGTGTCCCACCATATGCTTAAAGGCAACTTGACTAGCAGCCCTTGGAATATTACTTTCTCTTGGCCAGTGGATATTTTAATGTATTTAGAATAGTTGTGCCTGTGTCATGTTTCCTGAACCTCTGATTTCTGCAGATGTTTTGTATCTCCCTGAGAATTCATATGAGTAATCTTATTTTTCTGTTGCTGAAGATTTCGTTTATGCTGTTGTATAATAATATCTTTTCTTCCTTTTTAATCTGTCCACGGAAGGTTTGGCAGGAAGAATGTGCTGTTTGCAACTCTGGCAATGCAGACTGGCTTCAGCTTCATACAGGTCTTCTCTACCAGCTGGGAGATGTTTTCAGTGTTATTCATGCTGGTCGGCATGGGACAGATCTCCAACTACGTGGCAGCATTTGTTCTTGGTATGAAAGTCCTGCTGGGCACAGTGTGTGTTCTCTCCTCTTGTGCTTTTCCTGCTCCTTTTCAGTACTGGCTTAGGGTTGATTTGTTTGCCAGGCAGTGCTGTTAAGTGTGTTGTCACCACACGTCCTCTCCTTGGTAGTTTCCAGTCGATAGAGGTACAAACTGAATTAACTCTGTGGCTTGCCATCCTAAAAAGGCAAAAATATTATTTGAAACAAAGTTCATCTTCTAGTTGGAGAGGTAAGACATGTAAGACATGATTTTTCAGGGATTTCTGTTGTCCATTTTGGGGCCTAAATGCCTGATTGATTTAAAATATGTGAACACCAAACAACTGTGAGGTTTTTTGGCCAATAGCAAAATAGTCTTAGAAGGAGATACAGGTCAGGAACCTAATCCAGGCATCTCTGAATTATTCTTTAAAGAAGCTGTTTTCTCTGTAGAGATCAACCTGACCTGAACTCGTTTATGCAGTATGTTTTGCAGTATGTCAGGTGGGTTTAGTTCCTCAAGTAAAATGTGAGATTCTAAGAAGACAAAACCAGAAAAGTATTAGCTACTTCAAGCCACAGAAATACTGTATGGCCCAGTTCTCTTCCTGCTTTATGTATCATTACCTGGGTTGATGCAGGATCACTGCATGAAGCAGATCTGTGGTGCCTCTAAAACTGGGCAGCAGACTGCACTAAATACTATAACTATCCCATATAGTGTATTTCAAAGCCAGTTATTAGAGGTGCTTTTGGTACGTTATATGGTTGCTGTTAGGTTAAATACTGACCTTCCCTCTGCTGTTTTGAACAGGCACAGAAATCCTTGGCCAGTCAATCCGGGTGCTGTTCTGCACGCTGGGCGTTTGCATATTTTATGCATTTGGCTACATGTTGCTGCCACTGTTTGCTTACTTCATCAGGGACTGGCGGATGCTGCTGCTGGCGCTCACTTTACCTGGGCTGCTCTGCATCCCGCTCTGGTGGTGAGTATAAGTGAAAAGACTTCAGTCTTTAACACGTCCTGTCTGCAGATTTGTAAGGTCCAGACTCCAACCAATCTTTACCAATGAAATTCAGGAATGGGCAGGTGAAGAATGGGCATTGTGTCCTTTACTCACCCCAGCTGCAAGTCCAAAGCTTTGTGGGTGATGTAACTCATGCCTGAGAAGCCACTCTTCAGTTTCTGTAGGCTTCTATAAAATGAAGTGGTACACATACAGAGAAAATAAAGAAAAAGTCAGTAACACTCATCCTTCTGCACGAGCTGAAATCCATGAGTAGGCCTGAACTACGGGCAGAAGGAGAAACCAGTTGTTTTGGGAAGCTGGGCAATGCTTGGGTGACGTAGATATGGCAAGCTACAAATCAGTACTCACATCTGTGAGACTTCCGTGTTTTCCTCCTTAGTCAAATACTTCTAGGTGGCATGTAAAGTTCGAATAGTCCACACGGTGGTGGTGTGTCCTCACTTACTAGCATTTGTGGTTCCCTCCAGTTTCTCACAGAATTGAATGACTGGTGAATTCTGCTTTCTGACTTGCCCTCATGTGACAGCATTTACAGTTACTAATTTTACGTGTGTTATTCTTCAAGGATACACCTCTTAACATACAGAAAGCAGCTTGTGTAGTCACATTTCTGAATTCCTTTTACAGTTTCCCACACTCTGAAGGTTTTGATTGCTCTTTTTTCTCTGAGTCATTGCTAATTTCGTTAGTACTTCTAAAACCCACAAACACATTTTGGTCTCTTCTTGTTCAGTGTGCTAGTCTGGTCTTGTAAACCTGATTTCTGTTGTCATTGCTCTACTTTCTGCAAGATGTGGCAGGTTTTGATATCTTCATGCCTGAAACAATGTGTATTGGTGCCTGCAGCAGTGCTTGTTACTCTGAACCTTTTCTACAGGGTCATTCCGGAATCTCCACGGTGGCTGATATCCCAAGGAAGGTTTCAGGAGGCAGAAGATATCATCCGAAAGGCTGCAAAAATGAACGGCATTACAGCCCCAGATGTGATACTGCACCCGAGTGATGTAAGATTGATTTAGCCATCCACTGGACCTATTAATGACCATGTAAAGTGATTGATTTCCAGACATATGAATGGAGTTATCCCTGCAGTGTTATTACATACTTCTCAGATGGGTAAAAGGTCATCCTTTTCCTGAAAAGCAGAATACCCTTTCCCCGCTTCATTAAGATTTGCAAAGCCCTTGGTGTCTCATTGCCATGGGAATGCCAACATGCATTCTTTTCGATCCAGTTTACAGCCACCTTTTTCCTTTAAATTCTAGTTTTGGGGGAAGGTAATGAATTTGACATACCTTTTGCTTTATGATCTGAATACTAGGACTGAATAGATTTTATACTTGCACACCGTAATATAGTTCTGTAAATCTTAACACAGGACTAATCCTGGTGAGTGGCACTGGAATTAATGTTATTCTAGTTCATATTCAATTCCAATTTTTACTCCATGTTAAAGAAAGCAGAACTTAAGCCCTGTTAGGATGGAGTAGGTAGCAGTATCTTTTTTATCTTTTCTTCCCCGTCTATTTGTTCCAACATGTTCTTGTTTCCTCTAGGTATCTCCTCTTTGTCTGAGCTGTTTGGTGACCTTAAGGTGTAAAAGCAGTTCCACACTCATTCAAACATGACCTCCAAAGGTCAGACAGACAAACTTTTTGCATAATCCAGGAGAATGGCATCTTTCTAGGCACATCTGTAGAACCTGTCTGGGCAGTTGCTCAGTTGTGTTCTGGTTGACAATTGGTATTGTCTTGTCATTTATGTGACAATCCCTTGTATGCTCACTTGCTTTTCAAGGCCTCTGTCCCAGGCTAAGGCAGATGGTTATCCACTGAGCTGCAGGGTTTTGCTGTTGACATTGAAACAGCTTTGCTTGGGTTGAAGTTAACTGAGGACCAACAAACTGTTTGTACAGACTGATTTGTAGATAGTAGGACAGACATCCTGGCTTTGCTGGGACAGAGAGAGAATGCCAGGAGAACCCAGACCTTCTGAGGAGAGCTTTTTCCTGGGATAGTCATCAGAACATGGGGTTTTTTCCTTTGTTATTCCTCTTCTCATGCTGTAGCCATGAAAACTCACCCATTGCCAGAGCTGTGGCAGGAGAACAGAAAATTAGCTCTGGCTCCAACATCTGCTTAAGGTCACTGTACTTGGAATCCTCTACCTCCTGTTCTTAAAAAGAAATATTGATTTGTTTGCCATCTAAGAATGGGGTTGGATTACAAAGCAGCAGAAGACAGGGGCAAGGAAACTCTGGACAAGGGGAAATGCTGACTTCTGCAGTAGGATGGGCTGGAGTTCATGGTGCTTATTTACAGATAAATCATTGCATGTTAACTTTGAGAAACACAGATTAACATTCTGGCACTCAAAGGAAAATTAGCTCAGTGAACAGGCACTGTTTAAATGCAAAACTCCCGCCCATCTTTTTACTTTCTAAGGTAAAAGCAATGCCCTGGACAAAAAATCAGTGCAGAGCTTCTCTCCATCAGTGGTCTGTTTGTCCTGTTCTCGTGCCTGCTTTCTGCAGAGCTGTGAAGCAGGAGGCTCGCAGCCTCTTGAGTTTTCAGGAAGCATATTCACGCTGCAGAGAGGTTCTCAGGAATCTGGCTGGCTCTCAGCCCTCCTGCCTTCAGAACGTGAGTTCTGGATGGAGGAGCGACGCCAGCTCATGGCTGGAGTATTCCTCAGCCCCGGGCAGCTGGGGAGCAGCACCTGCAGCATTGAGGCTCCAGAGGTTTCAAAACCAGTTAGGTTCCAGCTGGTGACTGGTCGCAGACAAGCTGCAGAGCACAAGTAGAGGCTGGTTGATTGAATTATCCCATATGAGGGAGGTAGAAATGTTTGGGTGATAGGTTTTATTTCAAACCATCTTTTTGACCTCCCTGCTCTTCTCTTAGCTTCTTGTTCTGGCCTGTTCTGTCAGGGATTGCGTTGTCTGCTTATCCAGCTGCTAAAAGCCAGGGTCCTTTTTTTCTCATCAGCTGTGACTGAATTTTGCTGTTCCTGGTTTTGTTTAATGGTTGGTTTGTTTGGGGGGTTTTTTTCCTCCTTTTTTTGTTTCCTGTTTGATGGTTTCTTGGCAACAAATAGTGGCAAAACTGGAGAGTACTTAGAAAAGATCATGTGACTTATGAGAAAGGCTGGGAGCTGCAAAGCTGACTGAAGCTGACTGGTGGGAGGTTTGGCTTCAGGCAGAGGGAAAGCTATCAAACATAAAGAACTGTTTGCCTTTCTTAGACAACAAAGATTTATGAAGGCAAATACACTGCAATTGGGTGTGCACAAGCATGGGACTGCTGGTATACCCTCCAGGTCAGAACAAAATATCACACAAAGAATTTTCACCTGACTGCAGGGATTACATAAACTTCATGTTCCCATTAGCTCAGATACAGTTTACAAGACATTGAGAAGATAATGTACGTTTTAAGTTGAGGGACAAGAGATAAGGGCCCCAAATTAGTGTCCAGCAACTAGCCTCCCAAAAGAAACATCACTAACTGAATATGGAAGAGAGGTTGATGAGGAATTAAGTTAAACTAATGGTTGCTTTTGTCTCTTTATTGGTGTGTTGTGTCCTGCAACACATGCATCTACTTTTACTGAACCAGCCTGATATTTATAGGGGAAAAAAGTACTGTAAGCTGAACTAATAGAGTAGAAGATGGTACGATAGACCCTCTGGAAAGAGTTGAGAAACATTTAAAGTTATGAGTAATTGCGCTCTACTGTAGCTACAATGATAATTTACTTTTATTGGTAACTATTTGCACATACCACAAAGGAGTACACAGTGCCACCAAAAGGCAATTCAGTCTTTAAGCATATTGAAATGTAATTTGACATCCTCAGGTCATGCTGACTTTAAAAATTAAGAGAGGAAGTAATCTGTGTATACAGTTTATTGTGCTTGCACTTAATAGAGGCCTGTCAGGCAAGAGTGAGTCTTCTAGTTGCGGAAAAAGAAATCTTCACTTCAGTATTGTGAGGTGTTGGCTTGGCAGCTTACAATTCAAAAAGTGCCAAAATACTTCAGTATTACCTTTCTTCATTTTAATTCTGAGGTGGATAAAGTGCTCAGGATGCTCATTTGGATGGTTGTTTCTTTTCTTGTTAATGTTCTTGCTGTAAGGCTGTTAAAGATACCATTAAACCGATGAGTGAGTTGCTGTGATAAATCCTGAAAACATACCATCTTTTGTGATAGCAAAATATGACATGGCTAGAAAACTGTGATGATTCTTCTGCTGTATCAGAGTTGATAGTTAAAATCAATGGAATTTGTCTTAAATCACCTTTTATATATTCTGAAAAGCCTGTCCCTGTTACTTCTTGTTAGGAGCCTAAATGTGAGGATACTGAAAAAATCTTAAATTCTTTCCATTTTTACAATCTTATTGAGCACCAAACTTGTTCACGTGCTTCATGGACAAGTATCTTTGCATTGTTTACATGGAAGTGGTTTTATACTGAGGAGCTGGAAAGTTTCATGGGGAAAAGAGAAGTTTGTTGCCTTTCTTTGCTTATATTCTTAGAAGATCATCTCAAAACCAGGCTAGATAACGATGGGGACTCTTCAACTCATTAGCCGGTTTGTCTCAGTTTAAGTGCATTACTGGTGGTCCAGCATGAGGAGTCATTTACTGAATCTGTCCTGCTGCAGTTTAATCTTGTTATTTCTTGCCTGGTCCTCCAGGTCCACTGCAGACAGTTTGTCACTTCTTTTGCTGGTCTTTGAAGACAATTCTTGGTCTTCTGGCCCTAAATAAACCCTCTGCTTTTACGGATCATGTTTTTCACATGTCTCTTCATCCCTTTTGTCAAGGTACAGTGATCTGCATGATCCTCAAGGTACAGTGCTCAAAACTGGATGTAAGAGCCTGCCAGCAGTGACATATAAATCATGAATTGATGCCGTTGCTTTTTAATTCAAGTATAAAAGTAACAATAAGTAGTTGCTTTGTGAAGCCTCAGGCAGAGGAAATTATTACTCATTGCAGCCTAAATTTTAAGTACCTTTACATCAGGGAGGAGCAAGTACTTTCACAGGTAGTTGGCTCTTATGGCTTATATGAGTTTGGTTAAAAGTGAGGCACTTGTTTCAGCCCTGCAGCATATGCTGTGGGGAGGGGAGTTATTTTCACAGTAATTCTGCTTGCAGGAAGTTCATGTTCCCATGTTTGGTTTTGTTTGTTTTGTTATTTCCAGCTGCAAGACCTGAATTCCCAGAAGCAGCAGACATACACCATTTTGGATCTAGTGAGAACCCGAAATATCCTCACTATCACGATTATGTCAGTGATTATTTGGTAAGCAAGTGTGGGTCAGAAGTATGTAAGCACAAAAGCAGCAAAACTGTTAAAACCTGCTCTTTGAACACAGAGGTGTTCTGAAGAGATTCATACAAAACCAGCTCAAAAGCCAATGACCTGCTGGCTGAAGCAACAATAATCTGGTTGTGTAGGTTCTTAATCTCAGTAACAGTCTAGAAACACATCTGGATTGTTACTCCTTTCTGAGACAGGCAGGCATATCCTGAACTGAGGCAGAATCAGATCAGCTGGCGATGATGTGTGGGAACCCTGCCTGATATTGGGCCTTGGGGAATGCTCTTCTGACTGTAACAAAGTCTTCAAAGAGGAATAAGTCATGCCCTGTCCTCCAGTCAGAGAACTACAGGGATCTGAACACATCCATGCCTGACTTAGGGGGAGAATCTTCCCATCGCTTTTGTATCGTCTCTTAAAGGGATAAAGCTGCCTTTGAAGTTTTAATCTGAGGTTTCCCTAGACTTTCCTGCTAGCTGCTCTGCCTTCCTGCCGTCTTCAGCAGGGTTTTGCACTAGCTGAAGCCATACTTGGATTAAACAGTGGTCATTCTCCTTTACCAGAAATCTCAGTGAAGCTGTAATTGCTCAGAAGAGAGAAAACAGAGAGAGTAACTTACAGCCTACCAGAGGCTATAAAAGCGAGGTTTAATTAGTGCGTGTACCTACAGCGTCCTAACCAGGAAGGTCCCTCAAATGCTTTGGGGCTAACTAAGTTTATTTGCTGCCTTTTTGAACAGTGTTTAGTGGGGCAAAGCTTTGGAGGTCAGTTCACTGAGCTGCCAGTGCATACAAGCTGATGTGGCTTTTTGGGTCAAAGGATGACTTGGCTAATATTTAAGCCAGATTCCAATGCCCATCACCAAGAATATCAATACAGTTTCCATATACTGTTGTTTTACCTCCAAGTCCAATTGCTGATTCTCACCTTTAATTGGAAGTAAGCTAGGGAATCAAGACTGCCCTACTCCTAATCTGTATGGAGTAGGTCAGAAGTGAGTTCTGACCTACTCAGAATTCTGTAGGTCAGAAGTGAGTTCCTAGGCACAGCTGATTTTTCATGTGTGGTTGTAGAAATCAAATACAAAACACAAATGAACAACATTTGTGGTAGGACAAAGCATCTGAGAGAAACAGCGCAGTATGGCAGTATGTGATCCATTCCATATGCTGGAGGGTTTTTTACCACATGACAAATGAAGTTTTATGGTAGGAGGAGGAGTCAAACCCATGCAACTGACTTAGACAGTCTTACCTCCTCTTGCAGAAAGTATTCAGTTGATTTGGGCATTTTTTCCCCACTGTTTTTACCTTGCATGTCAGTTGCCTGACCTCCTTTTAATTGATTTCACAAAATACAAAGCATCATGTGCTGACTCACAGCAGTGTTTTCCAATTCACAGTATACCAATGGCATATTCTGAGTTGTGAACCAAAAGATCTCGTAAAAGAAGCTCTGTAAAAGAGGGTGGTTGTAGGTAGCAGTGTATCACCTTTACATATTGCCAAACGTTTTGTTAATTTTTAGTAAGCTTACTAAACCCTTTGCTGGGTTTGCAACAGGAGGAGGAAGTTTGGCTTCTTCTCACCCTGGGATGTGTAAATACCTCTAAAGTTTTCCTAGAAAATGTGTAACTGTCAAGATCTGCCAATGTGATAAGCTGAGGCAAACTGCTTCTGCAAGTGAGTTCCAGCAAGCACACCTTATTGTGTATAGAAATAACTCCTAGGAGCACAGTGTTGAGGAAAACACTGAGTAACTACTTCTGAGAAGAATAGCTTTAGCTGTCAGGGCACACTTAGCAGCGGGGGGTCACCCTCAGCTGTATGACTTCATACCTTACCAGGTACAATGCAACTTATTTTGAGCAATTGGACCGTGAAGACTCTTCCTGTGAAGTGAGGCAGAGGAAGAGCTGATCTATTGTCAGTGACTCATGTCATGCTGTGCAGTGATTTTGCTCCAGTTCTGTTCTAACACAGATGCTGAAGGAGATGAAGTGCTGAGTGCTTTGTACCCACCACTGCACCTGGACAAGCCCTGTTCCAGTGCCCATTATTTCCTCGTTTACTTTGTGTTGCTGGTGAACCTTCTCTTCCCAGCATCTCCCAAGACATGACAGGATTTGTCTCTGAGGCCAGTTGTGTGTTTCCCTTGATTGTGTGGGAGCCAGCTCTCATCTGGCAGCAGCACAATTAAGGTGGCAGCGTTCCTGGCCACCAGGCTCTGTCCTGCACTAATCAGTCCAGGCACCAAGCCATGCAGACGTGGCTTGGATGCTGCCCAGCCAGCCTGGGGCATGGCAGAGAGAATCCCGGATTGTTTGGGTCTGCCGTGGTGCTGTACTCGTTCTCTCTGAATTTAGACACAAAGCATGGGGTAATGACCCAGAAAACAGTGTTCTTCACCCAGAGCTCCCTGGTAAACAATGAAAAGCTACTGTATGCCTCAGCAGCAGTAAAATTCAGTAGTCCAGACTTTCAGTTTAAGGCTGTAACTACTAGGAATAGGAACTGCTGTATCCCTGTGTTGGTAATGGTCATCACTTATCTCCCAGGGTTGGCTTGATATATGGAGGAATATGTGAGAAGTAGTCAGTCCCTCTCCATCAGCACAGTAAGCAGAGACAAATGAGATGTCTAAAAGTGACAAATTCGTGGAGCTTCCTTGCAAGGTCTGAACAAGAGTGGGGTGGACAGTTACACAGTCATGGAATGATATCAGAAAGGAAGTATGACCTCTCTAGCTGCAGTACCATCCAGCACCCAAAACCATGGGCTTGTAGGCCTGTTCCTCAGCAAGGCTAGCAACAGCTCTGCAGTTACCTCATTGTGGTAATGCTGAATAGGATGTTTTTAATCTTTTAAGATATATTTTATTCTTTGAATTCAAGAACATCTTGAAAGATAAAATGTATCAGCACTGTTAAGTTGCTGTCTTGCTGTTTCTGAAGTCAGTGCTTTAGCTGCTTCAGAGGTGAATGAATCTGGCAGATGCTGAATTTGCCTTACAGAGTGGTTTCTGTGCTTAACAGACGTAAAAGAGGTTCACAGCAGCCTCAGGAAGAATAGAAATTTGTCTGATCCTGTTATTCCGCTTCTTTCAGGATGATCATCTCTGTTGGTTATTTTGGGCTGTCTCTTGACACACCTAACCTGCATGGAGATGTCTATGTGAACTGCTTCCTCTCGGCAGTGATTGAAGTTCCAGCCTACATTATTTCCTGGCTGCTGCTTCGCAATCTCCCGCGACGGTACTCAATGGCTGCTGCGTTATTCTTGGGAGGCTGTGTTCTTCTCTTCATTCAGCTCGTGCCTTCACGTATGCAATCGTTAGTTGATCTCAAATATGTACGATGGGTGAAGTGCAGTACCCTGCACTGGGCAGATGTGGAGGAAAAGTGTCCTGAGGGGACTAAATATAGATGTTCATTTCCTGTCTTTGTCCCTCTTCGTTGGTTCTCTGTGCTGCTGCACAAGGAGCTCACAAAACATGTCAATTCAAATACATTTTGAAAAGTGGGTCATTGGCTTTGTGGTCTGTTGGGATTAGCATTGTAGTCCAGATTTGCCTTTCATGCACATCCCTCGCAAGGTGCCTTGGTATGGTCCAAGCGTAAAACCAGGACTAGACAAACCAGAGTTTGATAGGAGGTTACCAAGAGTCTGCAGAACTTGCTTCCCAAGCAGCTGTCAATGACTGTCTCTTTATGGCTTGTTTCAACAGTTACATTCAAGGGAGTCACTGTAGAAGCGTTTTCGCTTGGCGAAGATGCTTGTACTGAATTGGTGTCAATAATTAAGATAATGTTTGGCAACTGGAAAGGAGGACAAAATAACATGTATTGGATATCAAACCATATGTATCTTCAGGACAGTTAGATTAATAGGGTTATGGACTCATTACTGATAACGCTATGGAATATGATGGGGGTTGTTGTTGCTTAGCACTTGTTTACAAATCAAAGCATAAACAAGAGAATGCACAAGAGCTGCCTTGCTTGTATTATGTAGGTAATAGATGTGTTGTGAATCGATTGGACACTGATACGATCTGTTTGCATTTTCAACTCTGTCCCAGTTAAAGTCAACCCAGCTTCCTATAATTAAATTATTGACTTGCAGCTAAGAATGTTGCTGAGAAACCAGAGCAGGAAACCAAAAATAACTTCTTTCAAACATTTAACTTGGTTCACTTTATTAAAAAGGGCTAGAGAGCAGTAGCAGGGATCTGAAATCTGAGAGGACCTCTCCACTTCTTGCTCTGTTCTCCTTATTTTTTGCTTGGCAGGAAGCCCCATGCTCAAGCGGAAATTAAAATGTTGAGTCCTAATAATTAAAAATTAAAACATAAAATGTTACCCATGCTTGTAGAGATGTACAGGAAAAAAAGATGCCAAATACTGAGATGAATTAGGCAGGAGTTACACAAACACAATGGAATTGAGAGAGGCTATGAACTGTCAGAGCTTTATTGAAGTCCTTACTGCATTTTGATTTCAGATATTCGTCCACTGTCTATTCTGCTGGTGATGTTGGGGAAATTTGGGATCACATCTGCCTTTGCAATAGTTTATGTTTACACGGCTGAGCTCTACCCAACAGTAGTGAGAAACATGGGAGTTGGAGCGAGTTCCATGGCCTCTAGACTGGGCAGCATCCTCTCGCCTTACTTCGTTTACCTTGGTAAGTTAATGACTCTGTGTGTGTGGGGGAGATGCTGGTGGATTGAAAGCAATGCTTTCTGCCCACATCAGTATCCTGCCTCTGCAGGTCATTGGGCTTTGCTGTTGAAGAGATGCTTTGAAGACTCATAATCTGATTGACTGAACAGGGACAGCTCTTCCAGCTGTTGTTTCCCGGTCTCTTGAGTTCCATAACCCACATTTATAACAACGTAATGCTTTGAACACCAGACTGTGAGGGGGGCTGGCTGGTTTGTTTTCTACTGAAGGCGTAAATCTTGCATGGATAAAGCCCTGTGCCTAGGTACAAACATTATCAGAGACTCAGAACTGATACTAGCTTGCTTGCTTGTTTGTCTTCAATGTATTCTGCTAGGTGCCTATGACCGATTCCTGCCTTACATCTTGATGGGGAGCCTGACTGTGCTGTCAGGAATTCTGACTTTATTTCTGCCAGAAAGCTATGGTGTGCCACTTCCAGACACAATTGATCAAATGCTGTTGGTGAAAGGGTAAGTGTCACCGTGTCACCCTCTGATCTTAACACATCTGTTCTCTATGTGGAGAAGAAGAATGGACTTCCCTAAGTATTGCCAAAGGGAGAGGCTGGTTTTGGTAATGCAGTTAGTGCAGGGTTGAAGACAAAAGAGCTTGGCTGGAATCCTGATTCCACTTCCCAAGGGTGTATGTTTTGTACATCTACGCTCCAAATTTATCATTTTAGTCTGAAGGCTGAATGAAAGTACATGAATGCATGTAGGTATATTAAATGTACAGTAAAGTACAGTTAATGTAAAGTGTAGTAAATGCATTTGCTTTATAAAGGTATAAGGACACTTGGTGGGTTATAATCTATCTTCCTAGGTTCTAAAAGTCATATAAGTACTGGTGGAGGGCTGAACTCTTCCAGTTTGGTTCAACTGACCTAAAAATGCATTGAGAGCCTTTGGCCTTTTGCCACTGCTCTGAAGGTGGCACATGAGCATACACCTTGTGTAAGAAAGGGACTTGTCCAACTTCAGCCAACAGGATATTGAAATAAGGAGGCTGTAATGTCAAATAGGGCTCAGGATATCAAAGATGTTTTCCTCTGTCCCCCATCTATTTTCTAAGTGATTTTTCTTTCTTCTTTTCTTTATTTCCTTTTCTTTTTTTCCCAGATTAGAATACAGACCTGCATCTAGAAACAAAAGGGGTTCCAAGGAGGAAGAAGAAAATCCAGAGATCTTTAAAAGCACAGTGTTTTGATGGAGCTCCTGTGTACTTTACTGGTGGACTGAAAGTTAAATGGACTTTTTCTTCTAAAATGCATTCTAGAAAGGGCTAGTGGCAACACTTCCTGTAATTTTAACCTTATTTATTAATTTAAACACTGTGTTCCATACATTCTCTTTTTATATGAGCAGAAGTAGTGTATAGCCTGCAGTGAGATTTGTCAGCCACAGCTGGTTTAATAGAGCAGTACCATGGAACAGTATCTGAGCAATCCTTTGTAACTTTAAGTGTAGTTCAACTGAAAGATACTTGAAAATGAGTTCAAGGGCTGGCAGGTACCTGGATTCCTCAGTGACCCTTCCCCACAGCTAATGCACATCAAGGAGTCAAAATTGCCAGAAAAAGCTGCTAATTGGGTTTGATTCCTTGACTTCTGTCTCTGGACAGGAAACTTATTTATTACAGTGGAGGTGATGAGAACATGCCCCTGATCTCACTCAAATGACTTTGCACATGTTGAATTTGTTACCAAATTCAGGAAGATGCAAAGAAAGATTTTGAGAATGAATTGGAACTTGGTGTGTTCTCACTCAGCACAGATGGAAAGGGTTGTCTTGCACAAACTGTTCGTAAGCGCTGAAGCTTTGCTCACAAAATTCATGTGATTCCAATGCTGGTTTTCAACTCTACCTGCATGGTGAAGCTGTTTACATCTGGCCCTGCCTGTGGCCTGCTTCCAGGCTGGATTTACTTTAAATGATGCAAAAGGTTTCGTCTCTGTGTGGAGGGGAGCGGTGGTCTTTTGGGGTTGTTCTGCCTTGATTGGTGGTGGAAGTTTTGTGTCTACGTTGTTTTAACGTCTTCTGTGCAATTTGGATGATGGAAACAATTCTGCTGTCCTTGTTCTGTGCTTTTCACACACGTGCACATTCACACGCACACAATTAATATGTTTAGAGCTATGTTTTGTGTTAATCTATGCCACTGTATTTGCCTCATGGTGGAATGTACTGAGAACAGACTTCAGAACGTGGTTCTGAGCACTGGCTCTCGATTCTCAAGTGCCAACACTACAACTGCTGTGAGGTCTGTTGTTTCACTTAACTCTCATGTAATCAGTGAATTGTTTTCAAATTGCTTAAAGAAAAGAAAAAGATCTTGTTGACAATCTGCCAAGAAATTGTTCATTGAGTCGTGGGAGCACCCTTGGCATTACCTGTGTTTCTTTAAATACATACAATATATCTGTACACCCAGTCTCATTTGTGCTATTCTGATTATACTTTGACAGATGTGAATGGTGAAAGATTTCTCACTTGTGGCATTTGTCTGTGTTTTGTTCTGTCTTGTTGAGACTTAATAAACAGAACCTAAACCTTTGTAGCCAAAGCTTTTAGGGGCCTTACTCTGCTGCGGCAGCTGGTTGTGGGAGTTTTCATCAAATCACAGCCTGGTTTGGGTTGGAAGGGACCTTAAAGCTCATCCAGTTCCAACCCCCTGCCACGGGCAGGGACACCTTCCACTAGAGCAGGTTGCTCCAAGCCCCTGTGTCCAACCTGGCCTTGAACACTGCCAGGGATGGGGCAGCCACAGCTTCTCTGGGCACCCTGTGCCAGTGCCGCAGCTCCCTCATGGGTCACAGACCCAACCAGACTGGTTCTGTCTTCTAAATGCAGTAGACATCAGCTGGTTCCAGTCTCTCCTTAACCAAGACCTTGGTTCCAGCAGTCGGACTGATGTGTGCCCTCGGGACTACTTGTAGAAACAAGAAAGCAGAAAACGCTGTATAGACTATACTGGTTGGTTTGTTTAAACTTCCTATCAGTGTCTTGAGCTGCAGGGTTTGCTCCCCTTTCTCTGCATTTTCTCCCCTATTTGCTTAGCTTCTGGATGCAGCAGGAAGTTGGTCAGTGTTACCAGCTTGTACCCTCAGCTCTTCCAAGGATAGAAATCTAAACGTTTGGACAGGTTCAGTGTCACTCCTGTTTAATAAGTTGACATGTTTAAAATGCAGTGTGGGATTTGCAGCTAGTGCAGAAATAGAGAATGGATTTTGCAAGCCTTGCTGCACATCATACAATAGCCCTGACATGAGCAAATTCATGGCAGGAGAGTGCATTAACAGCCAGTCTCCCCTGCCCAAAAGACATGATGCAATTTCTCAGGCTTACCACCTTCTTTGAAATACTCATTGCAAACTTAAGAGCCTGTTCTAAAACCTGGTACAGATGTTTTCCTTTGTAAACCTTATTTCTAGGAGCTGGAACATTTAGAAGCTGCTGCTTTTCTGTGTGTGGCAGAAGAGTTATCTGATAACCACAGGAATCTGCGGCAAAACACACTGAGCTGCAACTTCCTTGTAATGAACTTGCCAGTGTAAACAACTGTGGCCCGTAAGTCTCTTCCTGTAAACTGCTTCAGAACATAATCCTGAAATGTAAGATCCATGTTTGCCTGAAACAGGAGTGAGTATGGGAATTCCTGACCTAAAGCACAGAGTGCATTTAAGGTCTGATTTAGCTGTTGTTTCTTATCCACTGTTCTCTCCAGGTACGTGCCTTGACAGAGGGACTTTTGTTCTTGAATATCTAAGTATTGTGATGTTCACTAAAGAGGCAGGGGGGAAGGAATTGGGGGGTTTTATTTGGTTTTGTTTTTTAATGCAGGCAAAAAGGGGAATTTCCCGGTTATGACTAATGCTACAAACACAATGGCAGCCTCTGTGTCAAAAAATACTGGGGGTTTTTTCCTTGCTTATGTTTTTAAAAGTACAAGTCGGAAACATGAGCTGTATTTAATATAACACTGTGGGTGACTTGGGAATTCCTTTTCTATCCTGCTCTTTTCAAGTTTATCTCTAAAACAAGGAGCTTGTTCTCGTGGGTAAGCAGAATCCAGCTCATAGGTATTGCCAAAAGAAATTGAGGGAATATTTTAGAATAGGTGGGTGATCTGTGTGCAGATGAAAGGTCCTGATCCTGTCACTGGCAAATCCCAGTGGCATCAGTGCTGGCAAGAGGTAAGGCTTGTAGCACTAAGCATGGCTATACCTGCAGAATAAAGCCCTGGTGCTGCACTGTGTCTTGAATCCCAATGGAAGTCACACACAGATTGTCCCTTTGGTAAAGAGTTGATGGGGTTTAGTACCAGTATCTGATTGCTCCTGGACACTGGTCTTGCCTCGCTGGTTGTGGCAGAGGGTCTGCTCTTTGCTCTCTGGGAAAGCTGGTGCTTTTGCTGTTGTTATACTCAAAGAAGCAGTGAGTGACACTTTGTAAGGGGAAAGGGGCAGAATTTATCTTTGAAAGAGGAGTTGTGGTAGATCTATGAGCTGCTTGTACTGCGGAGGAAGATAGTTCTGCTTTATAGTCTCACCCACAGAGACTCTTCTCTTTAGTGCTCCCCAGGGCCCTGAACACAGTAAGCACATGAGGACACTGATGGACTGATGGTCTCTGCAAATAAACACCTATTTCAATATCTGTAGAATAGAACCTTAATCCTGGCAGTTCTAACTGGCTTTCTTAAAGCATAGAATGGGCTCAGGCACCACAATGCCTTACTTACCAATGCCCTTGGGGTACTTTAGTGACAGCCACAGCCTTCTATATAGAAAGATGTAGAAATGTCTTCTAAGAATGTAAATGTTCCTACCTGTAACTAGATTGATTCTTACTTGAGTTTTTTGTAGGAAAATGCTTGTTACTTGTAAAGTTCAGAATAAAATCTTATCCAGAATTATCTCAAAATGGAACGTTCTCATCTTCATGTTTTAAGGCATTTTGTATAGCAAAGCTACTTCATTTTTTGGTGATCTTGTACCTTTACCTTCATTGATCTTGTGTGATACATAATGACTTTTGTCCATAATTCTTTTTCTGACTATTTCTCTAAGCAAAGAGATGGCAACCGTGTCCCACAGCCACTGCCTCATTGCCCCCAGTGGGATGGGGAGAGGAATCAGGGAAAAGATAGAACCTGTGGGTTGAGATAAGATCAGTTTAACAATTAAAATAACGTTATATAGTGTGGAATACCCCTTTGGTTAGTTCAGGCGAGGGGGTCCTGGCTCTGCTCCCTCCCCACTTCTTGTGCCCCTCCTCACTGGCAGTGGTCAAGGCCAGGTTGGACAGAGCCTTGGTCTAGCGTGAGGTGTCCCTGCCCATGGCAGGGGGTTTGAACTAGATGATCTTAAGGTCCTTTCTAACCCAAACCATTCTATGAGATACTGGAAGTCCTTGATCAGGGTAAGAGCTACTTAGCAACGACTAAACCATTGGTGTGTTATCAGCATTGTTCTCAGACTAAAGCCAAAACACAGCACTGCACCAGCTACTAGGGAGAAAATTTGCTCTATCTTAAGGTCCTTTCCAACCCTAACCATGCTATAATTCTGTGACCCCAGATAAAACTAGTACACAAGCTGTGCAAACATCACTGCTTGATTTGGTTTGTGGGGTTCCCCTACACGTGCAACTTTCAGCTGTGTGCTTGTGGAGAAGCAGAAGTACCGCCAGCACGGTCAGCTCAGTTTGGTGTATTTGTTGGTTTAAGAAACACATTAGGGATTCTCCCCCTCTGCAGTCCTGGTCCAGCAACAGCACAAGAGGGATGTGGAGCTGTTGGAGCGAGTCCAGAGGAGGCCACGGAGATGCTGTGAGGGCTGGAGCAGCTCTGCTCTGGAGCCAGGCTGAGAGAGCTGGGCTGGTTCAGCCTGGACAAGAGCAGCCTGGGGAGAGCTGCCAGCAGCACTTGTGCAATCCCGGCCGGCTGCTGGGATCCAGGACTGAGCCCTCCCTTTGCACTTCCCCTTGCAAAAAACCCAGCAAAAACAAACCAAACCAAACCAGGAACGTGACATCCCCACGGCCTCCAGCAGCCTGTGTGCTGGGGCGCTGCTTAGATTTGGAGTCATTCTTCTGTGTTGGGGCTGTGAGCTGCGTTCTGCACAGCCCTGTGTGGGAAAAGTGCTTCTGAGAAGCGAACCAAAACAGGGGCTGTGCTCTGAAACCCCTGAGCTATCTGCTGCTGGCTCCTCTGGTACAGCTTTACTTTGAGGCAAGGTAAATAACAGGAGTGATAAGCAGGAAATGCCCAAGAACTCCAGATGACTGATTACATTCCTGGAGAAACCAGCTTTGAAGCATGCAGTCACTCCCTGGAGCATGCAGAAGGACTAGAGCAGAACATCTGGGGAGCAGGCTCCTTGATCCTGCCAATTGCTCTTGATTCCAGCTCCTCTCCCCCGCTGTGCTGGAGGGGGAAGCTCTTTCCCTGCTGGCTCCCTGCTTCTGAGGCATCTTAATTGTGACCATCTGGAGGGTTCTTTGACCCTGGGGTTGAACCAGCTTGATTCCCTGTTGATTTATCTATTAATTGTCCTCAGCCATCAGAAATCTTATGGCTCAGGTAGTTCTCTCCAAGCTCCCAGAGTTCTTATAGCTTCTGCTTGCACTCACAGGCAGAGCTGGTCAGAAAGAGCTTTCCTGTTGGGAGACTGCTGTTTTCCCATGAAGGACATCGCTCCCCACATCCCAAGCACCCCATCTCCAAGTCTCATATCAAACCCCCCTGCAGGGGCTTACTCTGTCGCATCTCTAGGGGTGAAGGGCTGCTGCAGGTCATGGCGAGCGCCGGCAAGAAACAGCCTCGGTTGGTGACATGCGGGCGAGGGGTGGCTCTGGCCGAGCGCCCACCGCGGTGCTGCCGGCTCCGGGCTCCGTCCCGCCCCGGCCCGAGCCGAGCCGCCCGCAGCCCCTTCCCCGGAGGGCGGCCGCGGCCGGGCCCGGCCCCTCTGCGCAGGGAAAGGGAAAGCGAAAGGAGCGCGGGGCCGCTGCGGAGCGGGGCCGGGCAGCGGGAGCTAAGCGGCGGACCCCGCGCAAACCGCGCTGCGGGGGGAGGCGGGATGCGGCGGGGACGGGCTGCGGGAGCCGGGGGGAGCATCGCGAACGGAGCTGGATGCGTGAGCGGGCGCCGAGCTGCGGGGTCAAGGGAGATGCGGCTCCGGTTCCCATCGTGGCACGGCGGTCCCCTCCTCCTGCCCCGCCGCGGGTAAGTGTGAGTTTGGGTGGAATAAGCGCTGTTTCGGCCGGTCAGACGGTGCTAACGCTTCCTCCATCCCTCCCCGCTGCTCTGCCCGGTGCTGCCGGGGGCCGCGGGGCAACCTGCACCCCGGTTCCGGAGCTGCGAAGGTCTGAGCTTGAAACTGCATTTGGGGTGTTTTCCTTCATGTGTGTGCTCCCAGAGCTAACAGGGCCGCCGGGTACCGGGCACTGCTGCCCCGTGCTCGGGAGGTTCAATTCATCCCACTCCAGGTTCCTGGGTTTGAGTTTCTAGTTGCTTATAACTCTGCCAACGTCAGTTGTTTGAGCTGGAAATGTTCTGTCCTGGATGTGCGCCTGAGCTTGGCTTCTGTTTCTGCATTTATTGATTCTAGTCCAGCCAAGAGGGAGGCAAGGGCTGACCCTTGTGTCTCAGACGGCCGCAGTGGTGGTGACCTCTCCTTGGAACAGTGCTGCCTGCCTAGCTTCCCTCTGCTCCAAGCAAGGAATGTGCCTTTGGGAAGGGAGAACAGATTTTTGTTGCCCAAATATAAGCTGATTTGCACATACTGTAACAAACAATGAGCTAAACTTCCTTCTGTTCTATGTCAAGTGAAGTATTGATTGTAGCTCTGGTGCAGGCTGCTGGTGGTGGTGCCACAGCAGGAAGAATAGGTCAAGGTCAGGAACCTGAAAGCGTGAGAAATAAACCAGGAGACCAGTGGAACTATGTGAGCTGGGAGGGTGGGACAAGGAGGGGAGGCTGAGTCTAGAGTAAGACTAGACTAAGAACTGCTGAAAATGGACAGCAATGGAGACAGGCTTATCCTGCAGGTAGCTGCTGCCAGAGCTGGGTGATGCAAGCTTCACCCGTGCCTTTGGCAGACAAAATGCAGTTTGTTCCTCTAGAACCAGCCTTGGAGAGCCCTCAAACATCTCGGGCCATGCTCAGGACTTGCTTTCTCCCAGCCCAGCTGTAGGTGAATGAAGAGCAAGTAACATCCGTCTGCTTCCCCTGCGAACGGTGGTTGGAGCAAGCAGAATTGGGTGCTGCAGCTGTGGAGAGGATCCCATTCCCTGCACAGCCAAGGCCTGTGCCCAGCCCGTGCTCACACCACTGCTAGGCTGTCCCCTGTGCTCTCGTGTTCATGTTTGCTTAGTTCTAAACCGAGAGTGTGAGCTGCCCCTTTTTGTCTGCTGTAGGGAACTCAGCAAAGGATAACGGAGATGCATGTATGTTGCCAGAGTGTCTTGTAACAATGCGAGTCAGGATTTCAGTGTTCAGAGTCTTGAGCTTGTGACCATGGTCCTGTTGTTCCTCCATCAAAACATTGCTAACAGAGTGCTTGAGCCCATTGCTATTGTGTACCTAAAGACACAGATTCCCTCTGGTGAAACTTTTGAGCTCTGATGTAATGAAACGTTGGTGAATTTGGTTCACAGGCTCTTGTTCAGCTTACCAGGTCTTGAAAACTGGCACCAGTTTATGGCGCTGGGAGCTGAGTGCTGCAATGGGAGCAGGGGCAGAAGTGGGTGTCTGCACTTCAGCTCCAGCTTTGTCAGGGAACATCCTTCTTCCACTTCTCGCCCAGGAACCAGCCCAGTTGCTGTCTTTCATACTCTTGCTGTGTTTGTAACAGCAATATCATCAGAGCTTTTGAAGTTGCTATCAGGACGCAGGGCTGGAGTTGGGGGATGACCCGTGGGAGCTGTGGGTGCTGTTAGTCTCTGTTCCAGCGATGTCGAAAGCACCCGGGTGCCAGAGCCCTGGGCACTGATACCCTTTCTTATCACCTGCTTTTTGTTTTGCACAAACAAGCCACACACCAGCCCGCTGTTATGATTAACTTGCTGCTACAAAGCAAATGCCACACAGTGCTTGTGCTAATAGACACGTGAACCAAGAGGCTTTGTTTCTGCTTTTGCATTCAGGTGTAGGGTTTATATGTAATGATCTGGCTGGCTTGCTAAGAAAAGCCTGCCCAGCAGAACTGCTCAAGGCCATAGCTGCTAGCACACCAGCATGGCCAGTGTGCTCAGAGCAGTGTGTCCTGGCAGGACAGCCGGGCTGGGATGGAGTGAGAGAGCTTCCTGGGACACCTCTAGGACCGGTCCCTGCAGCCAACAGAGTCCCTGGGATCTCTCCTGGTGTCTCCATGCAGCTGGGTTAGAGCAGGGATTGGAGGTGTTCCCATGGCTCACCCACTTTCTGCATCTGGAGTGATGCATCTCCATGGGTGGCTGTAGAAGTGCTGACTCCCACTGAGCTGTCTCCCCGGCTCTGTGTCCTGCCCTGACCCCAGCCCAGCCAGGTCTCAGTGGTCCAGAAAGCTTCATCAAAGACCTTTCTGTGAGTTGCCAAAGCTGTGTTCCTCTGCAGTGCGTCTCCTGACGGTGCTGCTCTCCTCACCTCCACTGCTCCGACTTCAACTTCCAGCTCAAGCTGAGTGTGTTAAACTCCATTGACTGAGTCTTCACTCACCATAAACGCAGCCTCAAGGTGCCAGTTCAGCCTGAGACATTTGTGCTGAGTTAAATGTGTCCCAAACAGTGTGACCAAAGGCAGCGCATGGCCACAGCTCTGCGCCGGGATGCCTGGAGCACGTTCAGTTGTGTGTTCAGGACTGTGAGATGGAAGGTTCCTCCGAAAGGGCACGGATTTAGGGATTAGTGTGGGATAACACGCTCCCTGCTCAGGCTTTTGGCCATTCCTTGGCAGCTTCTGCAAGGTTGGGGAGTTCCCCGTTGGGGCAATGAACAGGATGGGGGAGCAGGGACCTTCCTTCCCCCCAGCACCACTTCCAATGCTCCCACTGTGGGTAAATGCATTTCTTTGGATGAGCTATTTAATGGGCTGAGACTCATAGGGAAGCCCATGTGGGGTGAGGCTGGAAGGAGAGGACACGGAGGGATGCCGTGGCTGGGTGCTGGCGAGCTGTGCCTTCCTCTGGGAACTGCAGAGGGCAGTGGCACCCATGAGACGCAGGTTGCCCCAGGTGCTGCTGCAGGACCTGCCCCAGAGCAGCGCCCGTAGGCTGGGGAGAGCCCTGGGGCAGTCCTGGGCAGCAGCGTGGGTCACTGCGGCCCTCGCTGGGGCTGCCTTGCTCTGCGGGGTGTCTCTGCAGGTTACTGTGTGTGCTGGTGGCTGTCAGGGGCTGTCCTGGTGTCCTCTGTGCTGCCACCAGTCCCAGCCATGGCAGTGGGGAATGTCCGTGCAAGACAAGACACAAGTGAGGGTGCTGAGGCGCTGGCACAGGGTGCCCAGAGAAGCTGTGGCTGCCCCATCCCTGGCAGTGTTCAAGGGCAGGTTGGACACAGGGGCTTGGAGCAACCTGCTCTAGTGGAAGGTGTCCCTGCCCACGGCAGGGCGTTGGAACTGGATGAGCTTTGAGGTCCCTTCCAATGCAAACCAGCCTGGGATTCTATGATACCCACCATGATGCTTTCCTTACACTGCCCTGATGGAGAATACCATCAGCTGTCCACAGCAATATGAAATTGTAGTGGTCAAGCTCAGCACTGCTCACTTCTGCTTTGGCACGAGTTAAAAAGGCTACAGAGCAGCCTGGGGGACTTGGGCATTCTGGAGAGCTTCCAGATCCTGAGGAGTCCTGGAAAAAGTGCAGCAGCTCTGAGATGTCTTGGAGGAGCAGCTCAGGATGAGGATATGGGGCTGCTGGTCCTGTCACAGCTGTCAGGAAGAAATGAATGTGCTGAGTTCAGTTTTACCAGTCTGATCAAAATCTTGTGCCAGAGCATTGCCTCAAGCACTGGGAAGCGTGTGTGCTTTATGTCCAGCCTCTTTGCCCTCCTCTGCACTTCATTTCACTCAGCTCCTTTCCTCTCGCCTGCTGGAAGTGCAGCTTGCACTTTTCCCTTTTCCTTGACAGACTGTTCCTCTGTTCTTGTTTAACCCCAGTGCTGGCTGTACACAATAGCTGTGCTGTGTGACAGGCACAGGGCAGTCTCTGCCCTTCTCTCCAAGCCTTTGCCAAGCTTGTGCCCACAGTGACTGTCATACCCTTGGGGCCCAAACCTCCAGTGCCAGCACCCAGCTCAAAGCCTGGGCACGGTTCCATGTTGTTTCTGCTCTTTTCTTTCCCTCTCGAAGCTAAAGGAAGCCTCCAGCAGTGGCTTTGAGCTGCAGGGTGGGAGCCACATCTCCTCCTTGTCCTGGGACCCCTGCACAAAGCCCTTTGACTTAACCCCAGGGGTGAAGTCCCCAGGGCTAGAGGTCAGGTTCAGGCTGAGGAAGGGAAGAGCAGGTTCTTCCCTCTTGAGCTCAGGTGCGCTCACCCTGCAGCTGTTCTTCTGTGGATTAATAAAGATTAGTCCAGCTTGATACTGTGCTGTTACTTGCCAGGCGCTGCTGTGCTGAGACAGCAAAGAGCTTTTACATAGGCTGAAGCATGGAAACACATGAAAACACAACTGGCTTTGTTTTTTTGTCACTCTGGGACCCATAACATGTGCTGGCAGCATTGTGGGGCTTCCTTTCCTTGGTGGCCCAGGGAGTCTGTGGTCGCCTTTTCATCGCATCTGGTAGGTCAGGAGTTTCAGCCTCCTGCCCCATGTTTGTCACAGCTTGTTCTAGAGCTGACACCCATCCCACCCTTTCCTGTCTCATCTCGGGCTGCTGTGGCAGCCACACTTATCGCTCCACAGCAGCCGTGGACATGTGCCAAATACAGCCCCAGCCTGGGCTACAACAGCTTAAAATAAACCAAATAGAGTTTTTCTTTTAAAAATGCGCCAGGCTTTTCAGTAGAGGTGCTGTGGAGCATTGTGTGGAAATCGCTGGGCACCAAATGCAGAGCTGCGAGACAGGAGGAAACCTGGAAGGGTGTTATATGTAGAAGAGATGCAGAAGAGAACTTTGTAGAAGTGGGCCAGGTCTGGTGGGGAAAGCATGGGTGGATTTGATTGAAGAAACAAGCAAAGGAGATGTCAGAGCACTCTGCTCTCGCTAGGCTGTGGTTGAGGAAGTGAAAAGTGGGTTCTTCCCTCTCGAGCTCGGATATACTCACCCTGCAGTCATTCTTCAGTGGATTAATAGAGATCAGCCCAGTCTGATACCATGCTTTTACTTGTCTGGTGCTGTTTTGCCCTGCAGAGGTCCAGCAGAGCTGGCACCTGCCGTTGTGGGATCACCTTCTCCTGTATCTCCCCATTGGGTCAGTATCTGAGGCCACCCCAAGGAACCTGTTTACATATAAGATGAGTTTATCGTGGTACAGAACTCTTGTAACCACCACTTCGCCGCCCAGTTTGTGTTGTGCAGGAGAGAAGTTGCGTTCATGAGCGCAATAACTTGCTCTGCTCACGAGCCTGTCAATCCCCACTACTTCATTGATGTATAATCTATTCCTCCTCCAGCAATACCATCCTTGCACACGTCCCTTCCAACCCAAACCATTCTAGGATTTTAGCAAAGTATGTCCACAACTTATCCTTATGCTGCTAAGTTTAAGAGCCCAAATAAGTCTCTGCCAGCTGAGACTGTGCGCCTGGGGAAGGGGAATGCGTTGTGTGGCTTTACTGACCTTAGTGGTCTAGAGAAGAGCCTCAGGGCAGCTTCTCCTCTCTTCTTTACCAGCTGTTGGGACTATCAGTCTCCTGCTGTTGGAGGCTATGGTTTCATGGGTGAGATGCTCTTGTTTTAAGTGAACCCTACTTAATAAGGAGGTTTTACACAAGTTATACAACTTAAATGGTGTTCCTCTGGTATGTATTTTATTAACCCAGTGATTAAGCTGAGTCAAGCTCGCTTGCTGCTTGCTCTCCCTTACAAGTACCTTGTTTTCTGTCAGCAAATTGGCGTGACCCAAGGGCTGCAAAACCAGTTCTGCCGCTCATTTACAGGAAAGGGATCGTCGTATTGACGGTAGATATTTTCTTAATTTCACTGTGTGAACCACAGGTGTCTGCTGGCACCTCCATGCGGCTCAGCGGCTTTGCTCCTGACTCTACAGATGAAACAGCTTTTGCCTCATCTGATGATGGAAGGTGCAGAACGGGGAAAGCCGGAGGTGACAAGCTCTGAGCCTCTGCTTGCTTTTCTCTGGGTTTCCCGTAATACCTGTGGAAAGCATTGGTTGTGTTCTGTCCTCCTAAAGCAGTTACCTGCAGGATTACTGAACTATGGTGACCTCCACATCCCGCAGCGTTTCTGCATCTCGTTAAAGAACGGCATTGTGCCTTCCTGGGAATGTGGGCTGGGAGCCTCGGGAATGAGCTTCATCCTGCTTGAATACTGCTGAGCTGGGACGTTGGGGAACTGCCAGGCTGGGGGACAGGCTGCACGGTCCTGCCCATCACCATGCATGGGCTTGGGCAGCCCAGTAATTACCCCCAAGTCATTACACAGGCAGTGACACTCATTGGTGGGAAGCACTGAACTGGCCTGACGTTGCTTTCTGGAAGCATGACATTGGTTTTAACGTGATGCCAAGGTGCCTAAATCAACTTGACTTGGCCATCCCTGCATGTCTGGACCAAACCCTGAGAGATGCTGCAGGAATGTGTCTGTGTCCCACTGTGTCCACCAACAGGTCTCACAAGCACCAGGTCTCCATGGCTGCTCCTGCTAAGTGTGACTTCTACATATTTAGGAGTTACTAAGCAGCTGGTGGATGAAGGGCAACCACACAATTGGTCTTTTGAGAGTGAGAGTACACCAGAAGCCTGAAAGCAGAATTTAGTTTCAATCTGGAGAAAATCGAGTTTTATCAGTCTCCGTTTATCACACTTCTGTCTGTGTAAACTTTTGGAGTTAATGATTTTCAGAGGATATTGGTTCCCAGACAGGTTGCACGGTGGAAAGGTTGCATTAGGGACTATTTACTGTCACTGGAGCAGCAGCAGCATGTCTGCAGCTCCTTTATGCAGCCACCGCTTTCTGCTCCCCACTCGCCTCAGCACCCAACTTGCTGCTGCTGAGGAAGTGGCTTTGTGGAGCAGCCCCGCTGCAGGTCGACTGATGTAATTTTGCTTCTAGTGATCTGTTATTATAATGGACGTGTTAGATCGAGTAGATGTGCAGCAGCAAGATGGAACTGGAAGTGTTCAAGGTTGGATGGGGCTTGGAGCAACCTGCTCTAGTGGAAGGTGTCCCTGCCCATGGCAGGGGGTTGGAGCTGGATCAGCTTTAAGGTCCCTTCCAACCTTTGATTGTGTAATACCCATCTGCTTTTAATGCACATTGATAAGTTGCTCTTTATCACCTGTATCTGGATTTGTCAATATCTTACGCTGTGGTTTAAGTCCTTTTGTTGCTGATGGATGATGTAACACGCCTGGATGCAGCAGGCTCTTGTGAGGTTAGTGATGATGGAGATGGCTGGAGCTGACAAAGCTGAAGTGATTTTATTCCCCTTACAAGAGAAGGGTGACTGCAAGCTACATAAAACAGGCTGGCATTTGAATTTCACATGTGGTATTTGCATGGATCAAGGTTCCCTTTTGTGAGTCTTTCCTGGGGGAGCAATGCCACCTCTGCTCCTTGGCAAGGACAGAGCAGCTCCCCCAGCCCTGTTTGCAGCCCAGGCAGTGCCACGGCTGCTGCTCCTGAGAGGGTTTAACTGAGTGGTGGAGAAACCAACATGTGTTTGTGCTGAGATAATGAGGCAGAGAAGAGATTAGATAGAGAAAAAGGATTGCTTTATCCATTCAACCCTTGGAGTTCAGCCCGCAGGAGAAGCCAGAGCGGGTGCAGGGAGGAGGATCAGGGGTCAGGGACAGTGCTGCTGCTCCATTTCGCCTCCTCACTAACATGCACTAGTTTTCACATCCTGATATGTTTGCCTCCCTTTCAGGAAGAAAAGGCACAGCCAAAAGCCTTTTGCGGAGGTCAGGAACCACAGCAGCGACCATTCCATTTTGAAAATCTCTTTTCTGGCACAATAAACAGCATTGTACGAAATAGCTGACATTTCCCATGTAGCCGTTGCATCACCTTCCTCTGCACAAGTATTGTGGTTAATAAGAGTCGAGTGTGTGACAACCCGCCAATAACAGCATAAATCCAGGAGGTCCCGCAGCACATGAAGGTGCTCTGGAAGAGCTGCCTCTAAAAGAGCTTTAACTTGTATTACCCTCCACTGTAACTGGTTTTATTAGTTCTGACAGATGAAGACAGTGCACTGCAAGAAACTTGGGGGGGATTCCCTGTAGCTTTTCTTCTGTTTATCTCTTCTGCTGCATGGAGCAATGAGAAGAAAGATGTTTTTCTCTGATGATGGATCAGTGGAGATGACTCAAATAATCTGTGTTCCTTTGTTACTCCTCATGAATGAAACCTATTGGGTAGAGCAGAGCAAGTGTCCCTTTCCTTGTAGACTAGAGTTAGCAGTAGCATAATCATCATCTGAACGAGCACAGCCTTGTTCATCAAAGACAATGAGCTCTTCAGTGCCTCCATGGTCCTCTGCAGCGTGCTCAGGGTTTGAGTATCCTGCTGCTCTCACTCACGCACCCAAGTGTGGGTCTAGGAGCAGAAGACCAGATACCCAGTTTTGACCAGGCTGCCCTCTCTGCAGTGGTTTCAGCTTTGCCAGTTATATATGGTTGTATTTCCGTGTATGATTCATGCCAGCTCACCTCGAGAAAAAGCAGCCACCTCTACCTGGTGCCAAGATACTGTCCCATATATAATTTAAGCTGTAATCACCTGCAGAAAAGCTGTTCCCTTCTGCCCTCCCTGAGAGCTCCTGCCAGCCCCGGGCATCCCTCTCCAGCTGGCACACGTTGGATGGGGCTTGGAGCAACGTGCTCTAGTGGAAGATGTCCCTGCCCGGGGCAGGGGGTTGGAACTGGATGAGCTTTAAGGTCCCTTCAACCCAACAATCTGTGATTCCGTATTTTCCAAGAAGCCGTAGTGCAAACTCCCACTCCCCTCCATCCGCATCCCAGGCTGTCCCGGCTGAGCTGCTGAGCCTTATCACCAGCACTCCTTGGTTCAAAGCCAATTTGTTTTCTTCTGTATCGAGCAAACGATAGACTTATGAGCTAAGGCAGGTTTTCTTGTGTCAACAACCCAATCTGCAAGTCCTCCTCGTATGCTGATTTCCTTGTTTAGAGAGAACCCTCTGTTTGCCACAGTGTGCATCCCTCGTATGCAGGGAGCCGCTGCTGTTTGCCATGGTGGAGTCACCGCTGCTATTTTAAGACACTGGTGCCCCAGGTGAGTTTCTTAGCTGGGAAATGACTCTTTTATTTGCAGGGTTTGAGCAGTGAGATGTCCCTCCTCTTTTTGAACTACCCTCCTCCCTAGTCGGGTACAGCTGCAGGTGGAGAGGAGCTTTGCCATTGACTTCAGCAGATCACGGCTCACCCTGCAGCTTCCTCTAGATGCAGCACTCAAGAGAACCCTAAAGCTTTCCAGCTTTGCTCTTTTCTTTGGACAGGAAAGCATTCCCAAAGTGCTTTTCCTCCTGATAAGCAAATTATTGAAGTTTTTGATACTCAGCCCGTTTTAAATGTAGTTTTGAGTTCCAGCCTGGGTATAATGCTCAGTTGCACCCCAGCAAACCCAGGCTTGTGACCTTGATTACAGGACTCACGCCATTAGCTCGGGTTTTGTTTGGTATGTTTGAGAGGAATGGAGGATGCTGTCTCCCAGCCAGCATAAACAGAACTGAGTCAGTTTTAGGGGGAAAAAAAAGTACATCTATTTGTTTAAGTACTTCTTACTTTAATTTATCCTGTCTGCACGCCTTTGTTTAGAACCAAGAGCATACACGGAGCAAGGGACAAAAAAGCCTCTGTGTGTGTTCAGTAATATGATTTTCATTATTATAGTACCAAGCCTGCTTGAGAATGTCTGTCCTTTTCCCTTAGAAACATGATGAGGAGAAGAAAAACATATCCCTTTTGGCTACCACTATTTTTTTATTGAAGTAATAGAGCTGGAATGTGGATAAGCTGCTGCACTGGGAGTCATGTCTGTAGCTGCTGCTTTGCTGTACTCTCTGGTTCTGGTCTTGGGTCTCCTTCACACCAAGGCAGAGCTGTGCACCATTGCCCTGTCCCCCTTTTCCTCATGCCCTGCTTTCCATTAGAGGGCATTTGGGCTGCACTTGGAGCATCCAGGTCTCCATCCAGAGACAGTTGGAGAAGCAGAGCCAGGCTCGCCAGCCCACCTTATAAATACACTCAACTCAAAGGCTGGCTGAGTGCAGACCATGCAGCCATGTTTGTGGCCCTGTGCTTGCCCCAGGATGAGTTTTGCCTTCCTGATGTGCCGTATGGCCCCACCACAGGGGCTGGGCTGATGCTGCTGGTGCAGGCTGGGCGCTGGCTGTGGTGAGCTGGGGACTTGCTCAGTATTTTGAGCCTGATGAAGGTGAACCCAAGAATGTGACTGTATTATGGTGAGCCCCATGACTCTGTTATGGCCTCGAGCAGGGAGGATTGTAGCTTCTGAGTGAGTTTTTTGTTTGTTAGGGCTTGTAATGTTGACATGTTTGATTTGGACATGGTTTTGTGTATGTCTGGTTTCCTCTTGGCACTGCCGTTTCTGAGGACAGAGTGCATGGCACTGCAGAGACAGCTCTGATGGCTGAGGCCATGTTAGTTATTTAGTCCAGAAGCTTTCCTTTGGAAAAAACACTCTGCTAAAGAAAGGGGGAAAAAGGAGAAGAAAAGGAAAAAGAAAAAAGGATGGAGCAGTATTCTGTGATTTCGTGTTGGCTTTAATATTGGTTTGAAGCTGATCAGCAAATCTAACATGAAAGCACAGAAAGCTGGCAAGGTGATGGTCCTGGGTTACTGCTGCTGGGTCGTTAATTCCCACTCCCGTGATCTGGTCATTATCGCTATTGTGTCATGAAGTATATAATCAGTCCCTGTTTAGCTTCAGTGTAATGTGGAGAACACAAAACCATGGCACTAAGTGAATGAGAAATAACTTGTTGTGTGCAGGGAGGCTGGAGATAATCCCAGCCTGCTTTGCGTTGGAAGGGATGTTAAAGCTCATCCAGCTCCAACCCCCTGCCACGGGCAGGGACACCTTCCACTAGAGCAGGTTGCCCCAAGCCCCTGTGCCCAACCTGGCCTTGAACACTGCCAGGGATGGGGCAGCCACAGCTTCTCTGGGCACCCTGTGCCAGCGCCTCAGCACCCTCACAGGGAAGAATTCTCTGGGTGCCCCTATCACAGTGGGCTGGCATAACCCCACATTGCCCTGGTCACAGATGGGAGAGGCTGAATTAGCAGGAATTAGACACCCTGAGAGTAAATGCTGTGGTTTGAAGGAACAACCCCAGCCATGATGATCAGGGTTCCTGTGGTGAGGAGTGTCCATGGTTGCTTTAAACCTGGCAGGGCGGGTAGTGTCGCGTACCGCTGGAGCCAGGTAAAGGGTCACTGTGCCATAAATAAGAAGTTATGATGTACTGCACGAACCTTGAGTCATCAGGATGAGAAATATTGCTTCCCGTAAATCAGCATGAAGCAGAGCTGAGCAGCAAACAGCCTGGTGGAGGCTGTTTTGGGTTGGTCTGGACAAAGAGAGCAGCTAAGCCCACAGTGGGGAACCAGTGCAAACCCTTTTGCCAGAAAACTGGCAAAACTGTTTTGTTTTGGGTTTTTTTTGATGGGGCTTGGAGCAACCTGCTCTAGTGGAAGGTGTCCCTGCCCGTGGCAGGGGGTTGGAACTTAATGAGCTTTAAGGGCCCTTCCACCCCAAACCAGGCTGTGATTCTACGATGATGATTCTCTCACGGAAAGCTGCAAGAGCATTTAACCTACTGAAAATTAGAAACATCACTGAGAGAACTTCCTTGGATATCACATAATGGCTGCAAGCAAAGTGCTTTGTCAAAACAAGCAGATTGACAGAAAAGTTTTGTCTCATCCTTGGGCTTACGCAGTGAAGTGCTTCATACCCAGTTAGTTGCAGTCTAATAGCAGTGGTAATTTTGACTACTGGGCTGTACACAGAAAACTGCTCTCATGTCCAGGTGTTATGAAATGCACTCATAAGAAATTGGAACCTCTTGCTAAATTAATCCTGTTCTGCAGCATAACAAGTTGCTGGTGGGGATATATTTGGTTGAATTAGGACTCTAACAAATCCAGGTAGCACTGTGTTACAACCAGTATTTCCTAGACTTATTTATGTAATTTAGTTTTATTTTAGTCTTGCTAGTTTCACCCTGAAATAACCCTTCCAGCTGCCACGTGGAGCATCTTTTCCTGTCCAGCAACAGGAAGAAATGGCCCAAGTTAGTCTGACTTTTGGGCAGTGAAGGGGAAATAAAGCCTTCCCATTACGGATCTCTGACAGCCTTACAACATAATAGATTTGAAAAGGAATATTCAGTTGGGACACTTTCCAAGGTCCTTAGCCATAGCTTTTAGCCTTGTTTACAGAGCACTGCCCTGGTTTGGTCCTTGCAGAGGAATCCTGCAGCCCTGGGGCACCAGCGCATCTGAAGCACTCACAACCTTTTGCGGTTTCATATCTTCAGACCTTTTCATCTGAACCTCTCTGATTGCCCCATAAACATTAATGAGTTGGTTTAGCATGCATCACTAGGCTAGGAAGAGTGTCAGTATTCCTGTTTTATAGATGATGAAAGTACAGAATAGAGAGGAAAAGCAAATAGTGGCAGGTTTCCTGATCCTAATCTTAAGCTTTAAGCGTTGCATTGTGCTTCCTGTTGATGCAGAGCAGTTCCCACCATGACCTTCATTATAGCATTGATTCACATGATTAAGGTGAATGAAATTATCGGAGTTTCTTAGCTAGGTAGTCAGGCAGCTTAGTTTTTTTCATACTCCTGCTTTTGCTTTCTTGTTTTAATTGCTAGAATGAATCAAGGCTTGTTTAAGGTGATAAGTAGGTATTTGAGTGTTCTTGAGATGAAGCATTCTTCCTACAGGAACGAGCCGTTGCCCATCATATCCATTGCCTGCAGAAGTGGCAACTACTCGGGCACCTTCTCTTTGCTGCTGGAAGTGTCTACCAGGAGCTAATGAGCACTTCGGAGGCAGTGCAGGAAACATCTGCATGGAGGTTTCAGCCACATTGGCACCCACAGGGATTGTAAAGCCTTTTACATCTTTGAAAATGGAAACAAATCTGCTGGGGGTGCAGGAAAGCATATACATAATGTGTTGGATCAGGCCCATATGGCAAAGGACTACAGATTTAGCTGGCTTTAGCTCATCCTCACTGATGTCATATCCTCACCAGGTATCTGGGCTCTTGGGAGACTTAGGATTTGCATTTGCTGTTGAGAAATGCTGCAGTGAACATTTGAAGGTAACGAGGGAATAAGGGAAGGGGGTGGATTTTACTCCAAACGATGTGAATCCATCGGGGGGGGTTCCCTGGCATCACGTGAATTCCCAACAGATGCGTTTTGATTAAAACCAAAAGAAACTGAAAATATGAGTCAACAGTTTATCACGTGTGAGGCTGACTCGGCTATTTCTCAGCGCTGTAATAGCTGCCAGCAGTATCCCATCCCTCCTGCAGCCCTACCCTGCCTCTTGCACTTGCTGGTATGTGATGCCTGGTTAACATGGATGAGGATCTGAGTGTTGCAGGATCAGCTGAGAATTAGGCATGGTCTATCTTCATGCCTCGTCCACGTCTCTGCTGCTGCACCAGAGGCTGGGCCAGGTTGGATCATAGATCAGGAGCTGAGGGTGCATACGGAGTCTCTCCTCCTTGGCAATCCCATGTCTTTTAGGTTTTAAAGCTTTTGGGTGATTTTGCTGTGAGAAAGCTGACTGCATTCACCTGAGATGAGAACAGGAAGAGCTTGAGGGAGCATTTGCATGTCAAATAAAGAAAAGTTCAAAGAATCAAAGCAGCGATTGAAAAAGGGAAGAAAAACACTTGAGTACATCGAATGGGACATCTAGTCTAGGTCTTGCTTTGCCTAGAAAGGTTGGACCAGATGATCCTTGAGGTTGCTTCTGACCTGGGATTCTAGGATTGAATGTCTGCTGGTGTTTGGTGCTGTTTCAGCCTGGTGGCTTCCATCACACTCACCCTCTCCCCTCCTGTGGTGTGTTGTATTAATAACTTCTGAACTTGAACTACACGCTCAGCTCTGCAGGCTGAGAGCTGCAGCCCTGACCGGAGCTTGGAGGAGCTCAGGATCCCACAGGGTGAATTAGCAAAGCCCCAGGAGCAGCTCCTCATCTGTGCCTGTTGAGACCTGGAGCTGGTTTTGGAGCCTGAGTTCAGCGCAGGGCTCCCAGCAGCACCAGGCACCTCCAAACTTACTCTCAGTGCTTTATTAACTTATAAGAGCAGGGGATTAAAGAGGTCAATCCTCTGCTGTTGTAAACTGGCATGTGCAAGCTTAATATTTGCACTCGCTTGATGTGCATCCAAGAATGTTGTGTGGATGGGGCTGGAGTTGGGGATCTGTTGGCAAACAGAGTTTCTGCCCTTGGCAGTGTGTTGGTAGCATCAGTTGGAGTGTGGTTCTGCTTACGGTGCTTCTGCACTTACATCCCGCCAGTGCCATTTCCTCTGCCTTCAAGCAGGGCAATAACTCAGAGCCTTGGCACATACCAGCACTCAGTGAGGTCCTCAACAGGATGGGGAACTCAATGCATGCCCCACAATGGGCATAAAAATGGAAGAAAAACAGCATTGCCTTCAGTCTGCAAAGCATATACCCAGCAGAAAGCCGTCTGGGAACTGCCTTCCCACGGGGAAGCACCCAAATCCTTACCCTTTTAGCTCTGAAGGGGCTGTATCTGCTCTACAGAGACAGTTTTTGATGGGCTTTTAGTAAATAAGTGGGGTCCCCCCTAGCCAGCCTGTTCCCCCTTCCTCTTATGGTGGGAGCTGGCACCCACCGCAAGAGCTGCAGCGACTGGAGCAGGCAGATAGGCACAACGCCAAGTCAAGATGCCTTTTGGTTGACCTAGGAAGAGTAAAAATGTTGAGTATGGAAAAAAAAAAGACCTACTTGGAGGAAGTTATGAAAATCACATAAATAAGTCTGTGAACTTGGCCACTGTACAGCGGCGGTGCTGGAAATAGCTGCAAAAACCAGGCTGAGTCATGGTGAGCAAAGCTTTAGAGAGCTGTGGCTTCTGCTGAAGCGTGAGGAGCAGGGTGAGAGGAGGAAGGTGATGCCACAGCTCATGGCGAGGGCTCGTTCTGTCTTGGGGAAGTCGCCTCCTTTAGCATCTCGCACGTTTGAAGGTCATCTTGCAGTTCTTGGCTTGGTATTACAAGGGCTCAAAAGGTGTTTGCTTGAGCTTGGAAAAGAAAAACCATAAACAAATGAAACACAGTCTCCACAGGAAATTTTGACATAAGTTCTGTGACTCAACCTATTGATTAGCAGTATTATGTAAGTTGGTCTCAGTGCTTTCTTCTTGTCTTGTCTTGGGTGCTACTCAGTGTTAATGGAGATAAAAGAAATTGTCAGGTACAAAGCTGAAAATCCATATTTTCAGGTTTTTCAGTCACGCTTTCTAAATACATCATAGGAACAGTCTCCACTGAGCCCCTCTCCGGGGGCAGTCACCCACTGCAGTGCTCCTTAGTACCAAAACAGGCAGGGTGCATCGGGAAGCAGGGCTTCATCCCCTGGGAACAGTCTTGTTTGTGGTCCTGAACATCTGTGGGGTAGCACCAAGATTAAGTTAAAGGTTAAACAGATTGTATTGTGAATGGTGCAGTCTGGCCGAGGACTCTGTCCACAGAAGTGAGGTCAGGAGGTGCAAAAGTTACTTAGAAACTTCATGCGTTGATGGTAGCTCAGGTGGATGCTGGTCACAGGCTGAGAAAAACTGAAGTATTTCAGCTCATTTCCACAAGACAGTTGTTTTTTGTGGGTTTTCTTGTTTTAATAAACACAACTGAAATGTTTTATTTTGATTTTATATTTATATGGGGTGATTTAAGCAAAATTCAAAATATACTGGTGGGAAATTCCCTTTTGATCTAAATCATGTTTCCTGAGACAAAAGCGCGGTGATGAGCAAGTTCCAAACAACTCAGATTTCAACATTTGTTGTGGTTATTTGAGACAAACAATGCTCTGCACATTGAAGTATTTGATTTCATCTTGTTTCATGATGTAATTGAGTCATCCCTTTATGTTTATGTGCTTTTTACCGCTAGTAACCAGTGCTAGCTGGGTACAAGGTGCAGGTGATGGATGCTGTGGGAGTGATGCCAGTTTATATGGCTTTCCACTGACTCCATAAGCAAGTAGGACTGCCACCAGCTCTTACTGTTGTGCGGCGAAATTCAGCCTAAACATGGTCTGAAGCCCTGTAAATGCAGGATATAAATGCAGCTGCTTCCCGAGATGATGCCTGAGTTCATTCTACCTGAACAGAAATGGCCGAGAAGTGATGAAGCTTCTGCAAGGGCTGGTCCTGGAGTTTACATCAGCTATTTCCAACCTTCTTTTTAGTGGCTGATGGTTGTTGCTTATTAATGTTGTTCAAGGAATTTTGCATCATTCAAAGGGTGTGTTTTAGGTTAGAGCTGACTGCTGACAGGATAGCATTGAGCAGTGCCTTCAGAAAATAATCTGAAATACACACCAAATACAAAGTTTTTAGAGGACCAGAACAATCTGACTTACTACTTACTTACATGCCCTTTTCCAGAGGTTGAAAATGATGGAAATAAAGCTGGAGGCTGGAGCTTATCTCCGTGCCAGAGCCATCTCTTGGGTCTTGAGCAGCACAGAACTCCCTGTCTTGGTTCACATTTCTCATTATACGCAATGTGCTTGTTTCATTCCTGGAGTAGCCATGAACTCCAGAGCTTCAGATACCTCCTTGCCCTACTCCTAGCCAGCAGCAAGCCCTGCATCAGTCATTGTGATGCACAGGATGAGGCAGTGGAAAGCCTGCAAGTCCCAGCATGGCTGGACACCACCTTATTACAAGCTGGACAGTGTGCAAGGTGTCACATCCAAGTGTTTAAGCGTTTTCTTGGGTCATGAAGAAAGCAGATCTTAGGCAGTTAAAGGACCTTAAGACAGTGCAGAAAGTGAGGAATATGTGAAATTATTTTTCCTGGTGAGCTGGGTAGGCAGGAATGGGTAAACTTTGGGGAAGCAGAGGCTGTGCAAGGACTCCCACAGCTCTTGGTGGAAGGCTACAAAAGTTTTAGGCTCCCCAGCTTAAGTTTTCACCTTCCAACTGGACTGTGAGGAGACAATCTTTGTCTTGGAAGTGACCTCAGGGTAGAAGCATTAGAAAAATGCAGTTCTCCATCTTCACATCTTGCTATGGCAAAGCCTTCTGCAGGGCAAACCCTGCTGTCCATATCACATGGGATGGGTTCTAGTGTGAGGAAGACGATGCTGCTTTCTCACTGCAAGGGAATGTAGCCAGAATAAGGTTGTGAGGCAGGAGGCTGGTTGGCAGGGTGTAGGCAGAGCTGCCAGCCACTGCTTTAGTGACAGTGTTTGGAGAAGAGCTTTATAAGATATACCAAAGGCATCATGTTGTCAGTTGTCTTGGTACCAGTGTTGTAAAAAATGCATGTGTGTGTGTATATATATATGTATGTAAAAACAACACTTACAGGGAGAATGGATATCAACATGTGAAGAAATTAAAACACTTCGGCAAAGAAAGAATACTTTTTATCGGCTGATCTAGGAATACAGTAATATTCAATATGTTAACATTGTCCCTTTCTTTACAGTTCTTGATACATGGTTTGTAGCCAGAAGAGGCGTGGGATGAAGCCAGAGCTGGGAAACCTCCCCATTGGAAGCAGGGATGTGGATGCTCCTGGAGCAGCAGTTGATGGGCTGCACACCCGGCAGCTCTGGGCAATGGCCATTGGGAAGCTCTCACCATGCAGCGGCTGTTGGGTGTCTGTTGTGACAAGAGGACAACACAGGGAAAAGTGGAAGAAAGTCGTTTGAGTTAGTCCTGATCCTGCACCCAGGCTCTCAGCCATGTGCTTTGCAACCGGAAAAGACTAAGATCTTAATTCTGGCATTTCTCATGCGTTCTGCAGCCAGAACACGGCCCGTGCCTGCTCTGCGTGGGAGCTTTGGGAATGCTGGTGTGCTGGCTGTGTGGTTTTAGGTCACTTCCAGAGAAGCGGATTCATTCGGATGGAACCAGCCAGCTGGCTCAGCACGCAGCCATGTTGTGAGGGAGTGAAGGACAGTTTCCACCTTACATCACGTCGCTGTCGAAGGGCTTGACCTTGTTTGTGTCTGTTACTGCTGGATTTATCTTCACCGACATTCAGACTCTGACCCTACGAAGGTCGTTATCAGATATTTCTGGATTTCAGTGGCCAAATGACCAAAAACAGGAATCCCAGCAAGGGCTTCCCCTGCCCAATGCAAAATAAAGACCAACCTCAGCTGAACTAACTCATCCCACTTCAATCCCTTTCTTCAGGAGGACTCTTCACCTTCTTGGAACCACCTGGTTCATTAGAAATTGGCTTTCGAATGTATCAGGAATGTAGACCTCAAATTCCCACAGGCACATGTGGGCATGGTGGAATGAATGTGTATATTGTATCTCAACAATCTAGTCTTCTGGGGTTGTCAGACTTATTGAAGGAGGTTTGAAACAGGGACCGATTATCTCACACCAGGCGTTGGGTCCTCACTTCACTAATTGAACAACTCCATTTAGGTTTCTTATCCTAAAATATAGTGCTATACCCTACTCAGATATTATTTAGAAAGTGTTTGATAAGTAACATCATTTGCACTGAAAATTAAATTAAGGATGTTAAAGAGGAGTTTAATAAAACAGGGTTTGGGGAAAAAATCTTTGAAGATACACATTTTAGTTCACATTTCAGATGTAGATTTCTCAAGGATGCTGACAGGATTAATTTCTCCTTTGTACATGTAACATTTGTTCCTATAGGCCATTATACAGCTCTTTTCAAGCTGAGTATTATACTGGAATACAGCAAAAGCCAGATTTAAGATATGAAACTGGAGATGACCACATTTCATACTGCATAAAATGCACCTCTGGAATTTTCAGTTCTTCTTTTTCGCTGTATTACAAATGTATTTATAAAGTATCGTGGCTGATGAGCTAAAAAATTGGGGGGAGAGAGATTAAAAAGAAGGCAAAAGCCCTGTGGCTTTGGATATATTCACTTCAAGTTTGTGGTTACTCTTTCCCAGGCTGCTTAGAGGTGAGTGTAGGTTCAGTCATCGTATTGCTGCTTCACCGGTCCCTGCTGGTGTTTCTAAATGACTCTGATAAAAGATGGTGAAAAACAGACTTGTAGTAAATTGCATCATCCTTGTTATGCATTTTAAGATGAGAACACAACACAGGACCTATGTGTCCGGGTCACACTCATTCTTTGCCCTTCTCCATCCCAGCAGCCTGTGGTGAGTGCAAACCCCCTACATTCTGCTGTGCATTAACTGCATGACCCTGTGGCTCCAGCCAGGCGGGTTTCCTCCTTTGCACTAGAAATCCTGCATTAGCTAGTGGAGGGGGAGACACCAGATTTCTTTTTGATGGAAGGTAAAGAGCTGCTCAGCATGGAAGCCACAGCCGCTGTGTGCAGGACCCCATCAACTACAAGAGTTCAAGTGGTCTGAACCAAGAAATCTTGAATGGCACTTCACTTTCTCACTGCCTTTATCTGTGCACCAGCTCTTTAAACTCCTCTCTCCATAATACAAACAGCTTTTTCCTTCTTTATCTTTGAGAGGTTTTACTTTAACCTCATTAAACTTCATTGCCAATTCCAAAGCAGACTGAGATGAAGCAGCTGATAGCTGAGAATATAAGTTACAAACTGGTACTGAAGAAATACTTGCAATAAAACAGCCTCTCCAAATGTGTTTTTGGACAATATACATCACCCTGAGTTACAACAGGAAGAAGCAGGAAGTCCCTGTTTGGCAGAGTTACATCAGGAATTAACCCAAGCCCAGTCTCTGGGTACAGCCAGGGAGGGCTGTTGTCTGTTGGCTCATGTGGTCGGTTGCTGCAGTGCTGGGATATATTTATGTGTTTTATGATGTAAATATAAGTAAGCAGAAACATAAACCTGCCCGGGTACTTGGCTCTTCTAAAATAAACCCACACAACCACAGATTTGGAGGGAGGTAATGCAGATGCTACAACTAGAACAAGTGTAAGAGTCCCTGCTCGCAGCCTGCTGCACTGGCCTGTGCTGTCCCTATGGGCACGAGTCGGGGGTTACGTTATTCTGGGAGTGTCCTGTGATCACCATGTGTGAGCCTGATACAAATCTGTATCCCAAAGCAAGCCCAGGTGCTTTAGCCAGGGTGTTCTGCTGCTGGGTAGGACCTCAGTGCTAATTTGCACCAGCCTGTTTGCACTACTGCCTGTTTGCAACCTGTTCTGTAACTCTTCCTGGCATCCATCCTCATTTGGGTACCAAACTACACCAGGTCCCCTGCACCTGCAATGCTCTTTACTCTGCATCTTACTCCTATTACTACACATTCATTTACTAAACCAAAATAGTCCTGAAGTATAAGTAGTGCCCAAGCATAAGTAACAGATCCTTTTGGTTTTAATGTTTTCTACCCTGGGTAGAAAACAATTCAAGCCTGCTATCAGGAAGCCAGGCTTTGCAACTGAGGGGTTATTTTCCCTATTGCAGCTTTTGTAGGAGAGGGAAAATGGTATCTTAAATATGAAGTGCTCCATGAATCAGTCCTCACCCAATGGTGTGTTTCCATTGGCACCCTGATACCCTTGGTGATCTGGAGCCTGGCGCAGACCTCTCGTTTTCCCACTTACTATAAAGCAGGAGTGACTGTGCGTGAAAGGAGGCGCCTGGATGTGAAACCAGCTGAGAAATATCCTGGCCACTTCTCTTTTCCCACCAGCAGATATCGCTTCAGTTCCCATTTCCTAATATTGCCTCTTTCATCGACTTTGGCCCTTTTCACCACTTGCTTGCCAAGGATCTCTGCGCCTTGGACCAAGAAATAGTTCAGCTATTTTAAATTAAGTGTTTGCTATTCCTATTGCATTTTATCTTCAAATGGGCATTTGTCATCCCTTCTATATGTTTATGACTACAAGCAATACAAGCTAGAGTAAAATATTTACGCCATGCTATCCGGCCATGGGGGTAATCTCTGTCCTCCTCACCTCTTGCCTACACCTGACTTTTAGTGTGACACCTACACTCTTTCTTTTAGCTAGACCCTTCTTTCTTTTCTCTTTCACCAAACCTTGGGCCACTTCCCTGATCTTTAACATTAAACGGACACCAACTTGTATCTCAAATAAATACCCTGTAAAATGTATGAGTCCCAGACCATTAGAAAGTTGCTGGGATCCTTGCAGTGAATCAGGCTGGAGCTGGCCAAGTGATACCTGCAGTCACACCCCCACCAGCTCATCCCTAGTTTGCTGTTTGTGTCAGTTTTGTGTATTTAACTAGTGCTGGTCACACCACAGTGCCTGGGGCCTTGTTTGTCACCAGGGATGGTGCTGCCATTTGGGGATCACAGTGCACAATGGTGAGGAGGGGGAGGAAGGCGGTTCTGCTGGTGGTGCAACACACACTCAGGGTCTGGGTGATATTTCTTGCTCCTACAGCATGTGTCCTTTCCCCCTGGCTGTTAGACCAAACACACCTCATTATCTGTACAGGAACTATCACAGTTCAGTGCTGATTTTGGCCAGGAGCCTTGGTGCTGCTTCAACATAAAAATTCAGTTGGAATTTGATTGTTTCCAAGAGACCTTTCATCAGGCATTACCAGAAAAGAGATGATTCAGACCCAAAGCTCTTTGTACTCTGACAGCTCCATGCTGCATCACTGAGCTGATCTCTTCCCACCCCAGGTATCCCTAGACCCCCATTTATGAGCTCCTCTCATAAACCAGCTTCTGCACTGCAGTCCTTTGCACATGATGATACTCCAGGCAGGAAATCAGTAGGAAGGATCAGGTTGGAAATGGTGGGGGTTTGGGACCTGGCTCCTGAGTGTGCTCTCTGCCTGTTTGCAATCAACTGTCCCAAAAACCCCTGACCTTTACAGCTATTATTTTCAGAGCTCTAAGGAAAAGGAAATAGGAAGTAGAGCTGCTGCAATGCATTTTTGCGTGGGTTCTGGTGTGCTTCCATGTGTTGCTGCTTATCTTGTAAGTGGGTTTTGTTGTCATTTGTATTTAAATGTTGGGACCAGCACCTGCAGTTCTTTGCTTAAGCTCAGCACCCTGCCATGCTCTGGGTTTTCTGTGGAGCAGCTTGGCCATGGGCATGTTTCAGTGGTTGCATCCTGCTATCAGTAAGGGCTTTGTGGTGATGTTTTTTAGCACAGGGAAGAAGGAAAGGAGCCAGTAGGTCTGTTTATCTGAAAGCAGAGATCCTGGGGTGGCAGGACCAGCTCTACCAAGTGATGTGCAGCAGAGCCAGGCTGGGAGCTGGCATTGTGTCACCTCCTCCTTGCACCAGGTACTTTGATACTGTTTGATGCTTTTATTACTTGTTACCCAGGGATAGAAGTGCTTGAGATAAACTATGAGTGCAGTCCTGCTGGTGGGAATGTGCTGGGGTTAGGGAGGAGACCTCCAGCTAATATGCTGGGACAATAGGATGAGAAATAAGGGCAGGTAAACTGCAGGATCTGGGGTTTAATAACTCTTGATCTGGGGTATCTAATGCCTTAGATCTACATCTAAGGAAGTTTTCATATTGCTGTTTGAACTATGTGTGGTTTAAAAGGGCTGCAGTCATTCTTGGGTTTAATTCCCTGTTACCCTCAGAAGATTAGAATCTTGTCTGCAGGCAGTGCAGTCTGCTGGGCACTTGTTGGATATGGGCTTGGTGGGATGATCAGTGAATACCTGGAGGGATAAGAGCAAAACCAAACATTTATGCAGCAATCAGCCTGCCAGACCTGCAGGGTCATGAGCAATGACAGAGTCACTTCCCACCCCATTGGTGAGATGTGGAGTGGAAGGAAAGGATAAATCCATATTAGTTGCAGGGAAAAGACAGTATACTAGGAAGCAAGTTCTTAGTCCTTCAGGTATGGCCTTACCTGATGCCCACAGGCACTTCTGGCAACACTCTGCTGCAACAGCAGCAGGCTGCACACTCCAGCTAGGCATGCTATAGAAATGCTTTGGTAGAAAGTAGCTTAGACTAAATCTACCCTGGCTAGAGAGGCACTTCTACAGCCACCACCCCAAGCAAAACCAGGGAGTTTTCAACTGCAGAATCTCAAACAGCCACACAGGACGCACCCTGATTTATGCACTAAGTACCAGGAAAGGCTTTAGTTCTGTTTGTCACTTTGCAGGTGGTGACGGTTGCTCCAGCATGTGAAATATGTCATGCCTGACACCTCAGTTCAGGAAATAGTGGTTTGCTCGGCAGAGGTGCAGGAGGCAGCGAGTTGTTATCGTGTATAACATGAGCCTTTCTCACAGCTGCTCTCCATTCACTGGGTTGGTTTTCAGGGCAGGAGAGCTTGCAGAGGGCAGTGGTGGCATGTGCAGCAGAGGACAGGTCCAAGCTCTGGAGTGTTCTGTTGAGTTTTGACACTGTAGTGAGTTGGTTTTCCTGCAGGGCTGGGCTCACATCCTGCAGACCTCGAGGTTCCTGTTCCCCCATACAGTGTGCCTCAGGTTTGCTGAATGCAGAGAGTTTACTGTGAAACTGCCACTGAAGTGGCTCCAGCCACATCTGGGTTGTTACTGTGTGAAGTGTGTTGAAAATCCCTTCCAGCCCCTTACCAAGAGGTCAGGAGGTAAGGGCAGGGCTGTGCCAAGGGGATGCTGTGTCCATCCTGCAGGTGGGAAGGCAGCAGTGGCTTTCCTGCCCTGTGCTCTTGACTTGAAGGAGTTAGACCCACTGCTTAGCTAGGGTCATTCCCTTGCTGAGCTGTTCGTCAGGGGTGGGGATGAGGGGGCTCAGCCAGTGCTTCCAGCAGAGCTCTTCACACTTCTCCATGAGAAATTGCTGGCTTGAGGGAGGGGAATTTTCCTGAAGGTAGGAATTGCATTCAAGCTTTGCCTTGGCTTTGCTGCCAGCACAACGCTCATGGCTTTCATGTGCTGCTGCCCATCTCAGAGCAGAGGTTCTGGAGTGTTGGGATGAACTCAACAGCAAACAGGATCTGGGAATTAAGGCCCAAAAATCAGTCAGCTCTGGTACAGCTGAGTAAGCGTATTACCTAGGTTGGTCCAAGCCTCTTTAAATCAATGGGGAAAAATCTTCTGTTGCCTTTAACTGTAAGGGAAGATAACATTAAATCAGCTAAGAAAGGGCAGTTTAGTAATAGTGCCTGAATTAAACACACCCCAATATGAGATATGGTCAGTCACAAGACATAAATTAAAAATAGGTCCAAGAACATAACTTGTAATTCCTGTGGGTTTTTTAAGTCCTCTTCCTCTTCTTAATGATAGTTTTCCTCTCCCTGGCTCCTGGAGAAAAAGCCAGTCAATGAGAGAGGCTGATTACCCGTGCATGGAATGTGCATGTAGCATCAGCAAGCTGTGCTCATTTGAACCATTCCCTTTGTCTACCTGGGTAGCATTCAGTACAGCAGCTGGGAAGCAGCTGGTTGTTGTAGAGCTTTTGCAACCCTTGTGGTTCCAATAATATTCTGTAGGCAACATCTAGGATCCTTTTGGTGTGGCTCAGATGCAGCTGCTGATTGTTGGTGTGAGCTTGATGGATGTTGTGTGTTAGTAGATACAAACTACATGAGATCTCTTGATATGATGCAGCTTGTGCTGGGATTTTTGGCACACAGCCTGAAATGATACAGCTGTTCCATGAACATTAGGCAGATGAATCACAGCTTTGCTGTGGACCCAGCCTGCACTGGGTGAGCTGGGACCTCACTATGGAGTGTGTGGAGCTATGGGACAGAGAAAATGGTGGCGTGGATCACTTGGTCACCCTCGTACGCCCCTGGGAAAGTCTCTTGTGGGCTTCCGGAAGCATGGAGTGCTGCATTGTGGAGCAGGAGAAACCCCTGTGAAGCTCCTCCAAAGGCAATGGCAAAGGGTTGCTCTGGGCGGGACTGGCAGCTGCTGGATATAACACTGAGTCATTATTTGTGTGTAATGTATATGTGCTAACATGGTTCACTTGCTGCTTTTAAATGATGCCCCACGTTATCTATGCCATCTGCCTCCAGATCTTCTTTAATAATATCCTATAAACTAGCCACAAGGCTGGGATCAGGCCAGCATAGTCCACACTCTGCTCTCTGCTCCGTCAGCTTTCTTCAGCAATGATGCTGGTGAAAACAAAGTCCTGCCTGTCTGGACTTGGCTCCACAATTAATTTCTTCTGCCTAAAGACTGTTGGTGAAATGCTTATTGCTTTTAGTTCATGACAGAACAAACTCAGCAAACATATTCTTGTAACACAGGTACCAGAAATGGGCATGTTCAGTGTTGATGCCTGTGGTTAGTCTGGGTCTTGTTATTTAATAGCCCTGCTTGCAAAGAGCTAATATGTGTAATGCTTGTGCTGGGTTCATTCTGAATTAGAGCCAGCATCCTTATGCTGTTTTTTGTCCTTCATTCCCCACGCTATTACTGCTGAACCACCAAATGCTTTGAAAGGAACAAAACCTCCACTACTTTCTGGTTCCCCAGAGCTCCTCAGACCATTACCCCATCCTCTTTCCAGTGAAACCTGCCCCTTAACCACTCCCTTGCTTTTGTATTTTTAACCACTGCCCCATGCAAGTCCTTCCCTTTGCCAGTGGCAGCCACTTCTGCTCAAGCAGTTGTGCAGAGCTGGTGAGGTTGACTTCCCCTGGAAGATCCCCAGAAGCTGCTGCAACATCTCTGCTTGCCCCAGCATCTCTGTGCTTTGGTGCTGTGGCCACGTGCCTGCAGCGTAGCATGTCGCACCGTGCAGGGCGAGCAATGCTCAACAGGCAGGCGCTTATTTGAAGTGTGAAATTTCCTATCCCAAAATAGATGATGAGTTCATCTGCAATAGCTAAGCATCCTCCGTGCAGGCAGTCACGTCATCATTTGGGATGCTCATGTTGTGTGAGCAATAACCACTGCTGCTGTTCTGGCCCAGTTCTGGTGCTGCTTTCCAGCAAAGAGCTGCCAGCAACTGGATGTGCCACCAACTCAACCTTCTCTTCCCCACTGGTTTTTGGTGACTGAGATGAGATCTGCCCTCCTCACTGCCTTCTACACCCATGGCTACAGACCCTCCGGGGTACCCCATGCTCCTTGTCACTCCTGTTGTGCTGCCTGTGATTTAGCACCACTCTTCCCCTTGGTCAGCAAAGCAGCTAGTGGAATTAGCATATGATAGTTCATCCCTGGCAGCCCCAAGTCCTTAACACTGGTTTGACACCTCTGTTGACTTCCAGCTGGTGACCAATGTCTGCCAGCAGGATGAGCAGGTCTTCTAAGCTTTAGGTGATTTATGGCTTCTGCTGGCTTGAGTTCATGTGGCCTTTGAGCTTTCAGCTCACTGGCAGTGTGTGCCACCCTCTTATTTGGAGAGAGCCATGGGGAGATTTCCCCATCCCTTCCCAGCCGCTTCCCTCTCCGGTGGAGCTGTGTTGGAGCAGGGTGGCCACACACAGCCCGATGTGGCAGGGAACTGCACTGGTTGATTTGCATCCTGACATTAGGAGAACAGGGAAGACCAAAGGTTAGAGGGGAATGACATAGTGCACAAGCAGCTTGAGCTACACGTGCTGTGCTGCCTGCTCAAACGTGCTTTTATCATTGCCTTGTTTCTTTTGCACATGAGAAGGATGGGGAGGGACGGGGTGAGTTTAACAGGAGAGAAATAGTGAAGGGGATGGAAAAATGTGGGAGGAAAAGGAGCTCTGGAGTGCAGCACTGCAGTGGAAGAGGGTGCAGAGTGGTCTGAAGCACTCTGTCTAGGGGAAAACACAACTTAGAAACAGTTTGTACATTAAAATGTGAGTTTCCTCCCTTTGTCTCTTTCTAGGGAAGCTTTTTTCCCCCCATCTAAACTCTAAACCTGACTTTTCTACACACAATATTTTTTCCCTTGGCATTCCCAAGGGAGAGGTTTCTGCCCTGCAGAACTTTGTCTTCCTTGTGTCGTGCGTACAAACATGGGGGGGAAAATGGACCCTTGGGGAACTGGAAAGGAGGAATGATCCAGCACAACAGCAGAGAAATAATGTTTGCAGCCTGAGACACTCAGTTGCTATCTAAGCAACAGTTTGCCTTTGCACCACAAACAAATGTTCCACTACTTTCTGCAGTTATAAATTCATACCTTTGGTCTGAAGCCTGCTCTCCTTTATAGGTGTGATACCGTAAACCATGTGACTGCCTGGAAATGTGTCCCGTTATCAGGATTCAATCACCACAGCAAATAAAGGTGAAACCATAATTGCAGGCTCTGCTGCTGGCGAGCAAAGCTCATGCAAGGTGCCATTGCTCCGGGCAACCAGGAGCAAAAGGCTCCTTTAGGAAGTTCTCACAGGTTGCTCCTAATGAGTGATTAAATGATGAGCAATGTGCTAAGTGGACCACAGTGTAGGAAGTTGTGTTCCCTTCTAATTATGGAAGGGCATTTTAACAATCCATTTGGACAAATATCAGGAGAAAAGCAACAACTCTAATAACTCTTTACTTATAGGTCAAGAGTTTCACTAGGAAAAGCTGCAGTTAACAGATGAGTGATATCCTTGCCTCTGTGCAGCACTGAAAATGCGATTGGCATGAATCAAGGACTTCTGCCATCACAGAATCAGAGACTGGTTTGGATTGGAAGTGACCTTAAATCTCACCCATTTCCAATCCCCTGCCATGGACAGGGACACCTTCCACTAGACCAGGTTGCTCCAAGCCCTGTCCAACCTGGCTTTGATGCAGGATGCTGCAGCAGCCAAATCAGTGCCTGAGTCGCTGAAGGGCTTTCCCAGATTGTGGGACTATTTCTGAGATGGTTGTGTTATTTTCAGGAGGTTTTGTCCTGTCGGTATCCTAAAGCTCTAAAAAAAAAAAAAAAGAGGAGGATTTTGGATGTTTTTAAACGCTTTCAAGGTTTGCAAGTAAGCTGCAACCAGTGATGGTTTAAGTGTGGTGTAAGCGGTGGAGAGCCTCTGGTCAAGCAGCCTTTGGAGCCTGCAAAATTAGCTCCATTCATTTCCCAAATGACCACTGATTATACAAGGACTCCTCTTGGTTTTCCAGCACAGAAAGGTGAGCTCTCTTTATTTTTACAACTGGTGCATTGCCTATAGATCTTTCTCACGCTCATGCAAGGATCATAGCACATGAAAGAGCCGCTTGCCCTTCAAGCCCTGCCCATAAAAGTTTTCCTTTTATTGCTTTGTCTGGGTTTGGCAAGGCTGAGCTCTCTCCAGTGACCTGCTCTCTTGGTATGTGATTGCTTCCCAGCTGAATGTAGCTGTGTGCACAGTAAAGGTGAAAACAGGAAAGCCAGCTGAGGTTTGCTGAGTTTATGAAGAGCTTGATTAGGACAGGCAAGTTCAGAAGAATCCAGTGTCAAGGGTTTTAAACTGTTTTCATGACGTAGCCTATGCAGGAGGTCATCCTGAAGCCCTCATGATGCTCCTCTGGGTACAAGCCTAAAGGTCTCCTTAGTGTGCACTGGGTGAAGAAATGTGGTTCTACAAATCACCCAGAGGTGATGGAGGAGCCAGCCAGGCATCGATGGTGCTGCAGCCTCCAAGTCTGAGCATGTCCTACCCCTCCTGAGCTAGAGAACATGACTCCGCTTTTTTTTTTCCCCTCCCAAAGAGTTCAAAACAACAAAACCAACAGCAAAATACTTTGAATTTGGCAGTTATTCAGCCAGTGAAGCAACGGGATGGATAAATTCCACCCCATCACTGGCAAAATATGTGAAGTGCTGTTGGTCGCGCAGGTACCTTGGCATGAAGGAAAGCATCTCCTCTGTCCTGGTAAAACCCCCCTTGCAGCATGTCTGTAGGCTCAGCGTGAGGCACTGGCTGCTGCTTTTTTCTGTTCTCAAATCTTGGTCAAACCTTTTACCTGTGAAAACTGAACTGCTGGGATTTCTGCATCTGAGCATAACTGAAAAACTTGCTCCTTTCAATGCATGAATGGGCAAATTAATCTCTACCTTATTTTTAGCACTGTTTGCATCATAAAAAGTTTCCCTTCTCTCTCCCACACCTCCCCCTGTGTGTAACAAACTTGCAGTGGCTTCTAGACAAAACCGACTTCCTGTGGTTACATGGATGCCACCCAGATGATGTCCCTTCCTGGGGGCACAGAGGTGGCTCCAGGTCCAGCAGCCCCATGTGCTCTCTCTGGCTGTGGCTGCAGCTGGCTGGGGCACAGGTCTGACCTCCCGGGTCACTTCTGTGCCTGTGCACATTTCTGCCCTAGACCTGTGTTGGGTAGTGGTGCAGGGTTTGAGCTGGGGGGGATCCAAGGCAGCAACCCTGGCACCCAGGGGGTTCCCAGGTGGATGAATCCCTCCCCAGGAGGTGGACCTTGGGGCCAGACACTGCGGTGGGGGGACAGCCATGTCAACACCCTCCAGGCTGCTGCCCTGCAGAGCTGGGATGAGGCTGTAGGAAGCTGCTCTCTGCCTGGTGCTGCCTGCTTTGGGTTGTCTCAGACAAGACCAGTTAATGACTAACTGGTGCTGCAGCAACCCTGCCCAGCATCTCCCTTCCCACACTGCCCATCCACCTTGCAGTGCTGGATCCAAATCTTTTCCCCGTGCTGGATTTGAGACCCACCACCACCTACTTCCCATGACATGTATTTTTTCCCCTTCTTCCCTGGGTAAACCCCACATCTGTCCCTGTGTGCCTGCAGGTTGAGTCATACCAGATCCTGTGCTTGTTCCAGCCCTTTGGGTTCGATTTTCCTCTCCTGCAGCCTGATGTTCTCCTCAGTCCACTGTTGCTCTTGCTCAGTGAAAGTTACTCCCCAGAGGCCAGCAGAGCACAGCTTTGTTCATCACAGGGGTTTTCCAGGCAATGTCAGATGCTGATGGCTGCAGCTGGAGATATTCTGCCTCAGCTACACCAGGCTCTTGTCTCTCACCCCAGATGATGAAATACCATGTTGAGCCTTTCCAGCCTGGAAGTATGGCAAATGAGTAAAATATGCAGGGGAAAACCAGTTGCTTTCCCCTTGCCTTGTATTGTGCACGTGCTTTCTTTTAGGCAAATGTGAGTTCTTTAGTTAAGGTGTTCACTGCTGATCTTATCATAGAAGTTGATGGCGTCACTGATGGGGACATCCATAGCAGGGTCTTGGTGTGTAGGTTTGCTTAATAGCAAAGCCTGTGACCCTGCTCTGATGTGCAGATGCTGGCAGATAAAAATCAACTACCCCACATGTGCTCAGGACCTGGGACAAGCAGGATTCCACCCATCAGCTGCACTGGGATGAGGGGGCGTGGAAAATGGGAACAAACTAGCAAATTCCATGTGCTTTCATGACTCATGAAAAACCCCCTCCGACTGCCTCTGTCAACAGCACGGCTGTTCGGGTATTTCTAAGGAATCTGGAATTCATTCTTGGAGCAATCCCATGAGAAAAAGTAAACATACCGTATATAAAACATCTTTATTAAAACAAATATACAGCACTTTATATACAAAAATAAAATGTACAAGAAAATAGACCATTACAACTTAGTGATTCGATTCCTAGGTATAACACATACACTAGAACCTCTCCCATCCGCGCTCCCCTGCTCGTGCTGGCGCAGGGGCTGCAGGTGCTGCCGCTAGAAGGGATCCCAGAAAGGCATGGAACAAATAAAGAGTTCTGCCCCTATCAGTGCAAAAGTTGTCATGCATCAGCTCTTTGACTATTATGTGGAAGTACATATGGCATGCCTACGAGCAGATAACATCCTATGAGCGGACTTGGGTAAGTGCACTATGTGGAAGCAAAGCCTAAACTGGATTTTCACATTTTATTGGTCTAAACTATTTACGCAGTTGAAAGATCCAAAAGATGAACTATGGGATGGAGTAAATCAAAGAAGAGAGGGCCAATTAGTGCAATTTTCCTGACTAAGTGTACGACAGTCATTAAGCTCAATGTCACCAGTGTTGGACAGGTAAGCAGCAACCAAAACTAACAGGTCAGAGACTCATTTGCAGCGTGTCTCCTAAACACTCCGTGGGTAAAGTGCTCATCACATCTTGCAAAGGGAGGACAGCGTCTCCTCCCCTGATCTCCAGCACACTCAGCAGTACCCCACCAGGTCACATCCATCAGCAGAAGCTTCACCTCCAAAGCGATGACAAGATGTGCACTGCAGATGAGCATCTCTGGAGCCAGGAGTCCTGCTAGTGATGGGATTCCTTTCTCCTTTCTAATCGATAATGGAGTTTTTCTTGCTAACTTTTTCAGGCCTAAAAGTCAAACGGAATAGAAAAGCTACTTTCTTCAGTCAGTAACAAACAATTTCTTCCATTCTCTTCAGGATTGTCAAAGTTTCTACCCAAGAGCAGTTTGTGGTCAGAGGAAGCCAGGGGTTTACAAGCCACAGGGAATGACTTGCATGGGAGGTCTCACTGTCTCCAGCCAGGGGAACTCGAGGCTGTTTTTCGGGTCAAAGAACCTGAACTCCAGCTCTCCTAGACGAAACCAAACACGCGTGAGTAATGAATTGCATGCAGCAAGAGCAAAATAGTGTATGTGTGTGTATACATAAATATATCTAAAATTGAAAGGGTGCTCTAATGTGAGTAAATAGCTTAGACTAATATTTTGCCACAATACTCCAAACACTCTCTACTGAACTGTCCTATTTCAGCTAAGTGGAAATTCTTCAGTTACATTGCAAGGAGTTCCTGAAAGCTGACATAAGTTACACATGTATAACCCTAAGACAAAGCTGTAGAATACTCTTACTAGAGGTAGTTTTTCTTTTCCTCTTTACCAGCAAATTCCTTACAGCCTTCCAACAGGCTACTTGGAAATCTCACAACACAGGGATGTGTGGATTCCTCCATCTGCATTGCTCCCGCCCAATTAGTCCTGCATGAAAACCCTGCATCAGCCCATGGCCTTGCCCGTTGGCGATGACTGAGGAGTCTGTACCTGAAGTTGTGTCGACCTCCCCGTCCTGCTCCTTGTAGCTGTAAGTGTTGCACATGGTCTGTGTGCCCGGCTCGTTGGTGAGGAAGCCTTTCCCCCCAACACTGGTGGTGTGCCAGTCTTGGGCTGGTTCGAGCAGCTGTAAGGGAGTAAGGAGATGGTAAACCCCACTTCTTTCCATGGGTGCGATGTTCTGTTTCTTTCCCTTAAGTAGGAGATAGGTCAACAAAAGAGATCACATTATATCTCCTCGTGCTGTTATATAAAACTTGGTTTACTCCCAGTTAAAAAAAAAAAAGCTAATGCAAACCAGTGATGAACTCCCCGTGTTATCAGTGGGATGAATGTGACACGTCTGGAAACACAGATTAAGCTCCATGTGTGCCAGAGGTGGAGGGAAGAGCAAAATAAAGTCTAGTGAACTTATGCAGACTCTAATACAGCAACATCTACTTCTAGCAGAGCTTAGCAGCTTCCTCTGACTTTCACATCAGTGTAAATACTTCCATGGATGTGTCCTCTCCATGTTTACAAAGTAGCCTTCTTTTTATATTTTTCAGGCTTCCTCATTAAATAAGAGTCTTGGATTACATGTCCAGCTCCTTCCCTTCCTCTCTTGGTGCAAACAACAACTTTGGCCAATTTTATTCTGACCAGACAGGCTGGTTTTACCTTAAAAATATCCGAGTTCATTTCCTCTTCATCTTCGTCTGTGACTGTTTTGTAAGTACATAAAAAAAGAGAAGAAAACAGACATAGATGTCAACTTTTTGCATGTTATCCCTTGCACTTCCGCTTCTTCCCCACACAACCCACTTCATATTCTCTTGTCACACACCACTACTACCTTTTACTTCCCCCCAGGGATGACATTGAGGAGAGGCTCTCCTGGGTTTGAGGTGCAGTGGCCCATCAGCACCTCCATCCCCACAGCCCTTCATCTCAAATGCTCTTCAACAACCCAAGACTCACCAAAGCAGAACCCACTTGGTAGACAGGAGGAAACTGATTTGCACCCCAAGTGAAGAACCACTCTGGTACATCCATCTCTCGTATGGTTTTCTCCATTGGGAAGCATGGTTACCTCTACTGTCACTACAGCACCCAACTCTTGTTTCTCCTGATGCCCACTGCTTTATCCCGCTGCCTTGCTTCCAGCCTGCCTCCAGTAGACCAGTGAAAGACAGGGGTATGAAAAAAGAAATACCCACCTTCTGAGGATGAAGCCAGGGGAGACACCTGGAGCTGGTAGATGTCATTGGTGCTGTCAGCCATGGTGATCTCCATCGATGACCTCCAGTCGGTCAGGGAGCCGCTCACCTCACACGGGGAGAGGTCTGTGGGATGCACCAGGAGGAATTGGCACTCAGGAGAGACATGACCACCTCTATTTCCTCCCTGCCTGTCTGATGGCACAGCCAGGCCCAGCCCCAAGACTTATCTTTGACTTCTGGTGCAGAGATTATGGGTTATGCACAAACGGCACTTTCCACTCTGCTCAGAGAGCTAAAAACCGAGTCTCACCTAAGGTGATGGATGTGCTCTCAACCTCTGCTTCCTGCCCCATGTAGTCATGGACGATGTAGCCACTGTGGTCATCTGCCAGAGGAGTGTTGGTTAGACTTTCTGCTGACTCGTCCGTCCTCGTATCTTCACAGGACTACAAAAATAAGGGTAAAGCATGAAAAACTTGCCTAAGAATGTGCAAGTTCCCATATGAACAAAAAAAAGGCATGAAAACCACCAAAACCTCTAGCTTTTTCAGCAGCCTCCACAGACACATACCTTTCTCTTGCTCCTGTTTCTGGCTTCTCTTGAAGACTTTGACTTCCTTTCTGTTAAATAAAAACAAGATGAACGTGAGAAAGGGCTGATATTTTAGGTGAGTGTGAGCTCTTGCAGCTTTGAGCCTTGCTCAGCAAGCTCTGCTGCTGCTGTCAGCAGCGAGTCCCAGTCACCTCCTGATGATGCCTTTAGACATGTTCAAAGAATCTGGGATAAAATGAACCGTACGTACAAACTGGATACAGGAGGAAAACTTTTCACGGAATAATCAGCCATCGGAATAACCTCCCCAGGGAAGTGGTGGAATCCCCAACATTGGACACTTAAGATCTGGCTGAGCAGGGTGCTGGGACATCTAGTCTAGGTCATGCTTTGCCAAGAAAGGTTGGACCAGATGATCCTTGAGGTCCCTTCCAACCTGGGATTCTATGAACTGTTACCACTGGCAACAATCAGTGTCAAACACTAGTGGTACCAACAGGTCTGTCATGACCCTGCCTATGTGGAGTAGGACATTTAAGTGATGTTTAAGTGCGGTAGCAGATGTGGTGTAACCCCAGCTGGATTGCTGAGGAGTTACCTTTCTTCTGATCCTTTGTCAAGGGCGGCAGCATCCTGTAGACCCTGACAGCACTGGAGCCTTTGTTGATGCTTTTATCCTTCACTTCTTCAATGTCAGGCAGTGAATTCATAGCGCAGCGGAAATTTGCCTTCCAGGTTTTTGGATCAGGATCTTTCTCACCTACTTTATATCTTCCTATAAATAAGAGATGGAGGGAGTGTTCAGACTTTTCAGTGCTAGTTCTTCCCACCACAAAACCAAATTACTTTTCTACTTTCTAACGTACACAGTAGTAGTTATAAATTATAACTACCTGAGATGTAAGTCAAGACAAAAAGTGCCTTGAGATACGGATGTGACTGAGGGACATGTAAAGCCAGCACACACCTGTATGAATGGCCCAGCTCCGGAAGAGGCAGGCATCCTTCTCCATGTCCCAGCCATGCTTAGCTGCATGTTTCCATGGGATTTGAAACATCATCTTATCCTGAAGTGAAACCAATAGAGATGTGAATTAAAAACTGTAAAGTGCCAGTTTGGAGCAATGGATTTAATCAAAGAATTCTCATTAGCAGCTCAGAAATTTTATAAACCCTCTGCTCTGTATCTTAATTAAACATCCACTGTCCAATCTATTTTATTCAAGGCATTTAAGGCTTTTAATGACATCTGAAACTGGGGAAAACCCCATGTATGGTACAGTAGAAGTAAGCAATACTGTTAAATTTATCCCAGAATCATTTAAATACATCCTACATTCATTTAAATTGCATCTAATCTATTAGTATGTCATAAGCTACAGTATATTTTCTAGGTACACTTTGGTAGAAAATCCCTTTTTAAAGTTATCCATAAGATCCTGCAGGAATCCTAAGGAAAACATGCCCTAGCTTAAATATCACCTTGGGATGGAGATGGAGACGTCAGAGAATGAGACCTGGCTCCATGAGCCCTATGCTACAGGTACAGGGATGTGGCTTTGGACCAAAAAATACAGCATTTCCTTCAGACCTGGGAGTCTAAGAGTAGCTCCTGAACTGGGGCAGGGAGTGTTACAAGAGATCTTGGAGTTTTCTTGGTTCTCCATCATGTTCGGCTTGCTTCTATTGTAATTTATCATTTCCCTCCTAGGAATTTTCCCAGGAAAAATGGAACTACCAACCTGTGTACCAACCAGAGCTACATTTTCTGCAAACAAAGGTACTTGTTTTTTAAACATAATGCAAATTTTCTCCATGTTTTTCCTTCGTTTATGATCTTGACTCCTGTTTAGCATCATCTAGAAACAAGGATGGTTAATGACACAGAAGTAATACTGATAATAGTAATAAACTGCCCTCACCTTGTTAATCCATATCAGTCCTGGTATTTTATTGGAATTAATCTGCATTTCCAACCAGGGCCTCATGCGCATTCTTGACACCGGCATCTTGTCTAAGGAAGAAGTAACAGGTCAGCAAAGTCTCCCCGCCGTTTGGGCCATTCTGCAGTGTCACCCCTCCCGTACCCTTTGTCCACCACCGCCATCAATGGAACCAAAGCTGCTTCTCGAGTCTCGGCTCCTCCTCGGCACCCGGTACCCACCACCCCCTTGCCGGGCACTGCCCCCGCCGTCGAGCGCCCAATGTCCCCAACCCGGGACATGCCGGGAACAGCGATTGCCTGGAGCGGTGAGTGCTGCAAGAGGGGAGCCCGGGTGAGGGAGCCCCGGCCCCGGAAGGAAGCCCACCGGCAGCGGGTGCGGGGACCGGGGTGGGACCCCCTTACGTGTCCCCCGACAGGCACTAACTGCACGGTCGTCGTTTTAAAAGCTTGTTATTAGTTAAGTTACGCCTCGGGGGAGGCGGGGGGGACCCTGCTGCGGGGGATTCCCCGGTAGTAACGCCCGCAGCCCCCCGAGAACCGCGCCCGGCGCTCCCGCCGTGCAGCCAGGGCGGGCGGCAGGGCCCTCCCCCCCTCTGCAGAAATAATTTCCTGTTTGCGGTGTTTGTTCAAGACACACGGAGCAAAACTTCCCAAACAACACAAAACAACACACTTCCAGCTTGCCCCGGCGGGACACGGGTCGGCAGAGCGCCGGCCCCGGGGCGGGTGGAGGCCACCGGAGCTGCCCCGCAGGGAGCGCGGCTCGGGCCGCACGACCCGGCCCTGGCGCTGGCACCCGCTCAACAGTAGAGCGGAGCCTCCGGCTGAGCCCGCAGAGCCGCAGCCGCGCCCGGACATGCCCGGCCCCGGAGGCGCGGGGGACATCCCGCCCTGTCCAACCCTCCGCGTCCCTTGGGGCTATGCAAGGGGCCGCTGCCCGCCGGAGGGATGCCCGGTGCCCCTAAACAGCTTCCGCATGGCAGAGCCTGGCGCTGACCCTTCGAGCCGAGCCGTGCCCGCGGGGCCGCTCCGACGGACTTCGCCTGGAGCCCAGGTGCCGTGCAAAGGGAGGGGCGAGCGACGGGACGGGGCGTACCGCGACCCACCTCGTTGTGCCGTGCGGTGTCGAGACCTGCAAGCCTGTCCGTGAGGTGAGCTGCGCCGAGCCGAGCCGAGCCGAGCCGAGCCGACCCGATCTCTCCTCCCCGCCGCCCGACCCGCCTCTGCCGCCCGCGGGGCGCGCCCTCGGGTATAACGCGGCGGCGCCCGGGATTCCCCGCCGCCCCGGGCTCGGCTGAGTACCGGCCAATCAGAGCCGCCTCAGGAGGCGGCCGCGCCTCCCATTGGCTGCCGCCGCCCGGCATCACTTCGGGGAAATCACGCCGTTGTAGCACCAGCGGCGCGGGGGGAGCGCCCCCCCCCAACAGCCGCGGCCCGACGGGGATCGAGGTCCCGATGGATTCCGGCCCCCGTGCACCCCGAGACACACAGCCCCTGTCCCATGGAGGGATCCAGTCCCCATCCCCACAGAGGGATCTGACCCGGGTCCCCACCAAGGGACCCAGACCCCATCCCATGGAGGGATCCAGCCCCTGTCCCAAGGACGGGTACAGTCCTGGTCCCTACTGAAGGATCCAACCCCCATCCCTGGGATCCAGCCCCTATCCCCCTGACATATCCACTCCCCACCCCCAATAAGGGATCCAGCTGCAATCTCTCAAGGAATCCAGTCCCCATTCCCCCAACAGATCCAGCCCATGCTCCCTGTGTGCAGCTGCTCTTCATGTGCATCTCCGGCAGCTGGACACAGCACAGAAATCCCAATACATAGACATGCAGACTTGCCACCAGCCCACAGCAACCTTCATAGATTAGGATAGGAAGTTAATGAAATGCCAGATCTGGATGAGGCTGTTGCTGTGTGGGAGCTGGTCCAGCTGTCTCCTGGTCAGCTTGCTGTGGAGTGCCGAGGACCTGAGCAGCCCAGTTCCCTGCACGCTGCTGCAGGACTCTGGGTTCACACCAGCTCCACAGGACATGCTTTTGCTATTGACAGCAGGAGTAATGAAAAAGGAGGCCTGAAACCACATACAGGGTTTGTTACTCAGTGTTAGCAATCTGCAGAAGGGACGTGGTAGGGCTTGGAGTAATGGGAACAGTCATGGCTGTAGATAGGTGGGGCAATAGTGAAGGAAAATATGTGAAGATTGTGAGGGGTGCTCCTGACTGTCTCCTCCGCATTCATGCTTTCCTGGCATGTAGCGGGCAGCACGCAATGAGCCGTCCAGTGTCAGCATGAGTTGGCCCAGTGATGCAGGGAGAGGGACAGGAATCTGCTGCTGCATTCTGGTGTTGCATGCTCATTAAATGCACAGCTCAATGAAACAGGTCCGTGGAGTCACCAGGGTGATTCCAACTCACATCAAGGTGCACCAAGGGACCGAGGTGTGACATGAGCCCCTGCCTGGCCTCTGCAGACCACAGTTCCAGTGAGAAGCGGTACTATGGACACTGCCTGGGGTTGCTTTGTCATTGGTTTGAAAGCCTCCACAGTTGGACAGGAGGGACAAAGGCCTATAGTGACAGGACAAGGGGAATGGCTTTAACTGCCAGAAGGGAGATTGAGATGAGCTCTTAGGCAGAAGTTCTTCCCTGTGAGGGTGCTGAGGCGCTGGCACAGGGTGCCCAGAGAAGCTGTGGCTGCCCCATCCCTGACAGTGTTCAAGGCCAGGTTGGGCACAGGGGCTTGGAGCAACCTGCTCTAGCAGAAAAGCCCAGACTTGGGTTTAAGTGCAGAAAAACACCCTGTAGGTGTGCCCGGCTTGCTCTAAAATGATTTATTTTTCTCTACTTGACTTTTTTACCTTGTGATAGGATCCTCCAGTTGGGTCTTTGTGCTGGGTGAGGCACCAGTGAGCTTTCACCATAGGTGAAGATACAACATATTACATAAATTAAATAACCAAAGAAGGGCAGTGGTACACAGACAAGGTGTGTGGCACTAGGACATTTATAGTTTATGGTCTGTGAGAGAGCACAGGTTCACTCCTCAGCGTAAGACGTCCGGAGATTTAGAGGTAATGTAAAGTACCCTGAAAAAGAGAAGACAGAAGGTATTTGAGGTTCCAGTGCAAATATCATCTACAAAAACAGTCACAACACATAAATTACAATCTAAATACTGATAATAAAGATCATGCTGTCATTCCTTTCAATCTCCCATGGTTTGCTTTCACCCCTCAGCCAGCTCTAAGAAAACTGAATCCTGAGCTCCCTGTTCTGACAGGTTAACGTGTGCACACACTCAGTGTATCTCACATACTTGACTGAATCTTGAAAAGTGACTTGTCTGATACATGACTTTGGTGCTGTTATGATCCTTACCAGCTATTTTTAGTCTGTCCCATCAGGAACTGGCACAGGCACCAAATAGACCAGGAATAGAAACACACAAAGGAAGGTTAACGGTCCCAGCCTTAAATCTCCACTTTCCTCTGGTTTAAGCTCAAACCGATCCTACTCAGTGGAACTGAACTGACCTTTCTATCTGTGCTCTGTCCCATATCTGCATGACAAGTCTCCATGGAGCACGACCTGCCCAAGCTGGGATTCCTTATATTTGTTTGCTGCATTGTTATCTCTCAGCTGAAACAAGGAAATAACAACTTGTCTCTTCCAATATTATTGTGATCTCCTTGCACTGCATTACAAAGCTTTCTCCTTACAAAACCAACTCCTTCTCCCATCTGCACCGCTACACTAACAATCCTCATCCTCTCAGCAGCTTGCTTAATGTAACAGGAATATGCCCTTACACTTGACACATACTTGTATAAAAGTGTGACCAAGGGGTAGTACCTGCACCACCACGACTCAATAAATGGTTGGTCATAAAAAACCATAAACCACCCTTCTGCTCCACCCCGTTTATGACACAGCAAGAATTTCTGCACAGCACGGAATCATTTAGGTTAAAAAAGACCATTAAGATCATTGAGATCAACCGTTAACCCGGCACCGCCACATCCCTCATTCTCTGCAGAGCTGCAGCCCCCCTCCAGCTCTATTTCACATCATTCTTATCTCGGGCACCCACTTGGCCTTTTGGCTCTGAGTACCCTCTGGCATTCCCCCTTTTTCATATTTGCCAGTTCTCTTGTTTCAGTGGTAAACGGAGACACAGAGAAACAGATTGCTAAACTATTCTATCACATTTACCCAATTCAGGGAGATCCCAAGTCTGGGATTGTTTTCCTAATGCAGAGGAAATATTTGATAATATTTTTATCTAAGACCAGATCAAATCCCCAACTGATGCAACTCCAGCAAGTGGTATTTGTTTTTCTAGAATGGGCACCTCTCTGTCTCAGTCAGCAGTGCACTGAAATAAGCTGCTCCTAGGAAGACTGTATTTCAAGTAATGCTAAAAAACAGAAACTATGTGGCATCAACCCCAGAGCTCCTGGTGTAGCCTGAAAGAAGGAGAGTGATGAATCGGGTGTACAGGCTCTAAGGTGGTTCTTTGTTCCCCGCTTTGCTTGGTTAAGCAGCTCAGGATGACTTCACTCCTGGGCTATATAAACAGTGGTTAATGTTGAACCCCATGTGCTGTGGAGTGGCCAGGTCCCAGCCAGCAGCACTGTGCGCCAGCCACCCAAACCTGCCATCTCCAGTGCCTGGCCTGGCTCCCTCTTCCCTAGGGATAAGTGGCACAGATTTCTCACTCATGGGCACCCAGCCTCGTGCTGGGGCTGCCCGGAGCATGTGGGTTTTCCAGCAGTGCAAAAGGAGCATCTTTTCCACCTTACCTCCGCTCTTCCCTCCTTGTGAGATTACCCTTCAGTGGGGATGAGACCTCCCATGCTTTCGCCCAACAAAACTCACCAGGATCTGAACATCCAGAAACATGTTTTGAGGTGCTGGGGGGTGAAGGGGGGGAAACCAGCACACTCCAGCACAAACACAGCTGCAGGAATGGGTGCACACTCCAGAGTCACATTCAGGTAAGCAGAGCACTGGTGCAGGAGTCCATCAGCTTTCTGATAACTTCCCATCCCGGGCTCCCTTCCAAGCTCAGCAAGAGGCAGGTTGCCCTTTCCTCATGGAAGGAGATGCTGAAGGAGCACTCATGAGCACGGCAGGACTGGGCTATCTCATAGCACCTTGTTTAGTGCATGTACCATGCAGCAGCCAGTGCACTGGCCCTGCACTCTCCCAGTGCTATACATGAGGTGTGGATGGGGAAGATGTCCCTCGGCTGTTAAATCCCTAAGGTGTCTGGAGGAGAAAGAGCTTGAGCATTTCACCATGTGTTGATGGCAGTCTCTGCTTTGAAGATTCTCCCTTCCCAGGACTCTGAATTCAACCAGGGGAGAAGCTCTTCAATGGGGAATCCTTGCTCTGGCAATGGGGAGATGGAGAGAGGGGGAGATGGGGAGAGGTGGAGATGGGGAGAGGTGGGGATGGAAAGATGGAGACATGGAGAGATGGGGACGGGGACTGCCACAGGAAGCTGCTTTGAGGACTGGCAGAGAGCCCCAGGAGGGAGCAGAGCTCCAGCTCTGCATGCCCAGGTGGTATTTGGGTGTGGGGAGTGAAAAACCACAGGATGCAGCAGGGGCTTGTGGAGGGGAAGAGCGGGAGCATGGCGAGAGAGAGCCTCTTATCTGCTTCCTTGTGGCCATGGCTGCTTCCTCCCATCACTGCATGGAAGCATGCCTCCCCATGCCCACCAGTCCTCAACAATCCTCCCAGATCCCACTCTGCAGGGGGCTGTTCCTCCTTTCTACCTGTTTTAAGAGAAACCTGCTCTGATGCAAATTCTCTCTCATTTTCTCCCCCACTTTCCTTCCTCCGCTTTCCCTGTCCAACTCAGAAACAATTCCTTTTGGAGCTGCTAACTGGAGCACACAAAACGGGTGTGGAGCCTCATAGAATCATGGTTTGGGTTGGAAAGGACATTAAGATTATCCAGTTCCAACCCTCCTGCCATGAGGATGCCTCATACTAGACCATGACACCAAAGGCTCTGCCCAACCTGGCCTCGGACACTGCCAGGGATGCCAGAGCCTTCGCTGTCGCTTGAGGAATGCCATGGTTGCCAGCAAAGGGACTGTCACAGTATCATGCCCCAGGTCACTTCCAGGCAAGCAGCATGAGAGGGGTTAATGTAGAGCAGACTTTGAAGGCGCAGAGGTGAAGTATCAGCCTTAAAAACTGCATTAGCTAACAACAAAACTTGGCTGCTTGTTGGTCGGTGGGCCTGAGAACACAGGACTCACAGCAGGACTTGCTGCGAGCTCTTTCCATTTCTTATAAATGCCTCTGTTACAAAAAGGAAGCTTGGATGAAGCACATGCAGGAGAATGAATAATGTCAGAAATGTTGAAAGCCTGCCCAGATGGCATGATGTAATACCAGTGAGCGCTCTGATCTGCAGGCTACAATAAATATATCCTGGGATGGGCCGTTTACAGTTTCCTGGAATTGGAAAGGCCTATCTCAGGACCCCAGATCAACATAGTTCTCCCCACCGATGGCAAGGTGAAGTTTTAGACTAAACCCGAATGAGATTTTGTGCTTGGTTTGGTGGGGAAAGAAAAGGAAATTCTAAGAACTTGACTCGTGTCCCCAGACTTTCCCAGCCCCTCACTGTTCTCTCAGCCTTGCAGGAGGACATAGAGCTTTCCTGAACTATTTGCCAAGGAAAACCCTGTGAGCTGCAGGCACCTGGCAGCTGTGGGGAGTTTGCCTAATGAGGGAGCAGCCCTGCAGCAGCCTGAGCCTTCTTGCAAAGGTTAGAGAGACTCAGTCCTTTCCTGGTGCTTGTGGGGGGGCATGGGAGCCAGCAGCCACACCATAGCCTTTCTTTTCTTCCTCCCCTCCCCAGCTGCCCAGTGGGGCAGCAGTGGGGCTATGCTGACCCATGTGAAGCTAAATGAGGAGTCCATTCATTTTACAGCACTGAAGTCCCACCACTGCAGCTGGGGCTCATATCGGGACAAAAAAGGTGAGTTGTGTTTTTAAAATTTTATATATGTTTTATATGCCTTTAGAGTATCTCTCTGAAGGTGTCAGTGAATCCACTTGCCCAACCAGCCACCCAAAGAGCAGGCATTAAACTGAAGGGAGCTGCAGCCTGCAGGAAGGCTGATTGTGCCTCCTGTCTGGCTCCTTGCTGGGTGGGATCCTGGACTGATCGGAAAAGGTGATGAAATTCCCAGGGGAAGAACAGGGGCTGCCCATGGCAGCGTGGTGTTGAGCCTGCAGCAGGCTCCAGCTTGCCCAGTGCTTGGGCTGGAGGTCTCTGGGGCTTCTGCATGTTCCTGCCTGCACATAGCTCCTGCCTGCATCCTGCTTTTACCTACCAGCCAAGCCTGGCAGCTCCAGTGGACCAGAGAACCTGGTGCATGAAGGCAGGGAGGCCCTGGGAAATACTGCAGTTCTCCAGGAAAAGGTGACCTGCGAGTGTTTCACCTCTGCTCCACCCCGGGAAGAACATCAATAGCCCTGCTTTGTTTGGAATGCTCCGTCCCATCCTTGTGCAAAGGGGCTGCCAAAAAGGAAGCTCTTACAGATGCTGCAAAGTGTTGTTGGGCTTGTCACGGTAGCGCTGTTAGGAGCCGAGGGATGGGACAGCAAAGGTGGGATGTGCTGGGAAGGCGGCTTGTGTCCCACCAACCAAGACTGGGACGGGAGCTCTGGCTGTGCTGTCCCAGGCTCTGGGGGAGACCAGGTGTGTCCCAAAGACCTCATATGATGGCCACAGCAATAGTGCCAATCAGGCACTATACAGTGCTGCAGGCATCAGAGCCCAAACCAACTGGGCCTTATTCTCTATGGTTTTATAATTATTTATTGGCCATTAACCTTGATGCAGCTGCAGCCACCTCTGGGCAGACACAGCCTGCGAGAAGCGAGCCCAACAGCTTGGCTTGATGGGAATAATAACTTACATCAGCAAGAGCCAGGTCTGTGGCCTGGAAAATCTTTTTCTCCTTTTCTTCACCTCTTTTTTTTCTTCACCCTTTTTCTGCCCTTTTTTCTCCAGCCTTTTTCCAACTTTTTTTCTTCTTTTTTTTCCCCAATCTTTTTTCCTTCTTCCCTCCCTTCTTTTGCCTTTTCCCCCCCTTTTTCCCTTTTTTCGCCCTTTTTCCTTTTTTTTCTCCTGTTTTTAGTTTTCTTCCTTTATTTTTTCTTCTTTTTCCCCCACTTCTTTCCCGGTTTTGCCTTTTCCCCGCCCCCCGGCTCTGTTCACACCTCACGTCCCGCCGCTGGGTTTCGGTTTCCCGCAGGAGGAGCGGCCCGGGCGGCGAGAGACGCTTCCGGGAATCCGCGGTGCCGGGCGCGGCCGCGAGGGGGCGCTCCCCGATCCCACTCCTGCCTCCCGGGACACGTGGAGAGCCAAAACCACCCCAAAACAACCCAAAACCGGCAGCGGACTGTGAGGGTGGTGGGACACCGGCACAGGGTGCCCAGAGAAGCTGTGGCTGCCCCATCCCTGGCAGTGTTCAAGGCCGGGTTGGACACAGGGGCTTGGAGCAACCTGCTCTAGCGGAATGTCCCTGCCCGTGGCAGGGGGTTGGAACTGGATGAGCCTGAAGGTCCCTTCCAACCCAAACCAGGCTGTAAAACCCCCGTTTGGTCTCAAGCCGGGCCAGGCTCGCTAATTACCCCCGCACACCTCACAGCCTCGTGAACCTTTTCATGTTTCACAACATAAAATCACCATTTGAACCACTGTGAAGCCATCAGACAGTGCTGGAGGGGGGTTCTGCGGAAGACAGACCCAGGTGTTTTGGGGGGCAGGTAGCTGAGGTGGCATCGGGGGCACAATGACTGCCAGGCAGCTTTAAAATCGAAAAGTTCCTTTATTTTCTGGTGGTGCTGAACTGGTCCTGCTTGGCTGATGGAGATGATGTACAGGGGTTTGTTTTCTCCATCATAGGCAGCTTTAGCAGTACACTTTTGGTTCCTCACACACTCATTTCTCATTGCCATCCCCGTGGTGGTCTCCACAGCCTTGTCCCACTGGCACTGGTCAGACCTTCCCTGCTCTCCACCTTTTGGCCCTTCTGAAGTGCAGGCACTGAAACCATGAAATCTGAGCTGGAATCTTTACAGCAAGTGTTGCTGAGCCTATTTTTAACTGTCAAGCTGTGATTGTACCCGGGGTTATACTCATTATGCTAATGCCTGCTTATTTCCTAGTCAGTGACTCCTTCCTGCTCCAGTTGCACCTGAGGCAAAAGGCTCAGCCAGTTTGGAGTTCAAAGCCTGTCTGAAGGAAACGACTGGCTTCCGAGAGGCAGCGAGGGAAAGGGAGAGAGTTTAGGGGGTGTGCATCTTCTATCTCTGGTCTCTTATTGCCACCTGCTGTCAGCCTTCCTCCCGCTCCGCTGCGGGAGGATGCTCCGGCTGGATGGAGAGCGCACTGCAGGCGTTCCAGCAGGGGCTCCCCAACAGCTCTGATAATGTGCCAGCTCAGCTCCATCACAGAGATGTGCACCTCAGTGGTCTCTGGTTTTTAGTTTTTGCATCATTGGAAATAGCTTTCAGCAACACACTTGTTCACTCACCTCAAGGATCTAATTCCCTTGACCATCAGAGATTTGCTTAACTGTGGGAATAGCTTGGAAGAAATTTATGGGAAAAAAATAAAAAGGCTGAGACAAACATTTATTCACTTTGTTAAAAGTAGTAAAAATACAGAATAAATATTTTCTCCAAAATAGATATAGCTATAAAATTTTATATAATTTAATTGACACCGTAGAAATAAATTTATCTAAACACTCCTACTGTTACCATTAGCTTTAGAAGACCCATTAATTCTCTAAGTGGCACGCACTCAGATCCTTACAGAGCTTTAGCTGCCAGATTTCCACTGGTCCGGAGCTGCAGGTAGAGTGAAATCCCAGGATGTTTCTCAGTGCTTGGGAAAGATTTTGGGCAGAGTGGTAAGCATCCACCAAGGTATCATCTGTATTCATTCTTGCTGTGACTGTTCCGAAATTAACTTGACCTCTTCCTAAGAAACCCAAGGTTTTGTGCCTAGGCAGGTCCTTCCATACCCCCTGCACAATCTGCTTTATCAAGCATTTAAATTTCCATCTAGAAATACAAATGACACTTCACCATCGATGCTTTCAGAGCTTACATGCCAAACACTAATAGCACAGCACCACTGAAACCGAAGATGTGCCCTGCAAGATTTTAACATGAAGGAGGAGTGCTTTTAAAACAAATAACCATTTAACTGCTTGTCTAAATTTACAGCAATTCTAGAAACCTGTAACTCTATGCTCTTGCTTTTTTTAATGCTGCTTTTCGGATGAACGTCATCAGCTTCCCCATGAATACTGTTGCAGACTTCCTTTCTGTATCACATTTCCCCTGGAAAGTTAATCAAGAAAATTAATTTGTTTAGTATTTAACCATTATCTAGAGCTTTTTCATCTTGAAATCCTTTTATAAATTATATGGTTTTCTTTAAACCTTAAATATGCTGGTCACGCATCTGATCCTTGTTTTAGGGGTGGACTAGAACAAGGGAAGAGTATGAATGTGAAATAATGCCAGGATTTCTTTTTCCATGTACTCAACACAAGCAAGTACAAAAATTATTCTCTCTTTTGTAGATATAAGGGCTCAGTTATGAATTATGGTTTAAGTTTTGCTACATCTCTGCTTCACGATCTCTGCTGGACAAGAAGCAAGTTCCTACCTCTCTTCCCAGGCTTGGTGTGAGTGACTGCTTCAGTCTTTCAAACTGCTGGAAAAACCCACTGAACTTCTTCATGGCTGGATTAGTTTTCAGCTGTTCTGTTCCTTCAAACATGGTGCTGATGCAGTTCACATCCTGAGATGGAAGAAATGGCAAAGCTGAGATACAAGAATTTGTAGCCATCAACTACAGTAAGTTTATTAAAAATCATCTGGAGTTTCATCCAGCTGCCCGGTGGCAAATAAATTGTTACTGACTTTTGGACTTGTATTTGCAAACAACTGAGGCAAACAGGCTTGACTGATGTGCACATGTATTTACGCTGCAGACAGACACCTGGCAAAGGATAGTTTCTGTGAGGGTAATGCCCAGATGAACCATATAATTATCTAAAGACTTTGTCCTATCTCCTGTGCAGCCATCTGAGGACCAATTTGATTTCTCACATCTGCTCGTGTCAGCAGATAATTCTGGTTGATGTGTCCGGTTTGGATGCAAGATGCTTTCTGCCCCAGGAGCTGGAGCAGTCTGAATATGAGACAATGAATGAACCTGAAGCTACACCAAACATCAGTCTCTGTGTGCTGGGAGAGATGGGGACAATGGCCACACTCTCATCTCACAATCTTGTTTGCCTTGTCCCATCCCAAGCATGGCCATGCCCCAGGAATCCTGGTCTTCTTCCCCATAGTGGTAGCTGGCATTTGTCTCTGAAACCTCATGGCCTGGGCAAGGTGGCAAAGAGAGCTTGAGGGATACAGGACGGAAGCCGAGCAGAGTGATGATGGTCACACTTGGCAGTGTGGGGTTGCTTTGGAAGAGATCAGCTAAACTCATGAACAAGACAAGAAGGAGAGGACACAATGATCAGTGGTGGGAGCAGACTGAGGTGTAATGAGAGAAGAAAGTGATGAAAAATTAAAAGCTAATCAGTGAAGATGAAAGGAAAGGCAGACAGCATCATGCATTGGTCGAGAACATCACGTGTATGCATTTAAAGTCATTGCTCTTAAATACAAAGTATTTTAGGTATAATGAAGAGGTAGCAATTTTAAAGCTATCTCAATCTCCAATTACTAAATTTATGGAAAAGTTGTTTGGGGTTTTTTTTAAGAAGAAAGGAGGTTTACTTACATCTATGTCATCTGGAGTTTCAATCCTCAGATTCTGAAAAATAATATTTAATTAAGCCTTTTAAATATCATCTTCATTAACATGAATATAAATAAAACGTCATATAAATAGATTGACTTCAAAAAATTAAATAGTCAAGAACAAGAGGATTCAGTCTATCAATTTTAGATGAGAAATGTGGAAATTGAACCAACCTGACTGTCCTTAGCCATCGACTCACTCATTTGCTGCAATAATGTCAGTAGTTCAGCCATGCTGCTCGCATGGGGAGCAGCAGAGATGGCTGCAGCCAGCAGAAGAAGGTAGAGATGGGTCTTCATCCTCCTGATGTGCTCAGAGAACCCCGATGTGGCTCTGGCCCACTCCGCTCCCATTTTATGGTCTCTCTACAAGGAAATAACCGTTTTGGTTGATTTTTGAAGCTGATAGGAAAAAGGCCATTTGTTGTGATTTTCTGGAAGAGAGAGGTTCCAGTAAATTTGGGGTTTAACCATGGGGCACGCTCCTTATCCGATCAGCATTTCTACAGAAGTAGGTAATAAACATATAAGGATGTGGCCTTTCCATTTTCAATCACTAATACATAGAATGACCCCAGGCATGACCAAGCACTTGTCTTCTCCACGGCACTTCTCTAGAACTCAGAGTTTCTCTGATAACAGTGTCTGATCTTCTGATAGGCAATAGGAAAAAGACTGTGGTGTAAGTAAAATAATATACTCCATCGAAAAAAGGGAGACCACTGCCCAGAAAGGGAAAATGACATTCATGCAACGCTTGTGGCGAAGTGTTGCAGGTATTCCATAAGAATTAATTTATTTTCAGCAGGAGAAGCCAGTGCCCTGGAGCATGTGCTGGAGCAGGAGGATGGCCCTGGCAACAGGCATGGTGAAGGGGCTCCTTTTGGGTGGGAAGGAGGGATGCGGGATGCCCTGAGCATGTCAGCCCGGACCACACGGATACAGCTGGGGTCCGGGCGTTGATTTTATGCCAGGAAGGGGAAGCCCATCAGGTTCACAAGAGTCACATCTAAGATCTTAATTCATCAAAAGTGTTACGATGTTATCTTACCAAATTAGCTAACTCAGTGACTCAAGTTTCCCTCCTTCCTGGAAGCTGGAAAAAGTCCGATGTCTTTTCAAGGAGAATGGGGTCACTTTTCAAAAAGTGCTATCCTGGCTTTCTGCTGGCAGGTTCCTGTGAGGGCAGCAGGGAATCCAGCCCTGTTTCTCCTGGGAAGGAGCAGACCTGCTGGCTCCAACCTGCATGGCCCTGTACCCCACAGCCCCATGCCACAGCAGTTATGAGTAAGCTCCTCAATATCTCAATACTTTTAATTAGGTCAGTCGAAAGTTGGTAGTGGTTGTGTGGTTCAAGCTAACCTGAAAGCTGATTGCTGCCCACTTCATCATAAGCAGTTGTCATCTCTAACAGGAATAGGGTTTTGTTTTACACTGCATGCTTATCTGTAGAGCTTTCCCATCACATGATTCTGAGGATCGTATCCTTGCAGGAGCACTGACTCCCCACCAGTGCATCTCTGGGAGCTCTGCAGAGAACCTGCCTGGCACTGTCAGTCACCCTCAGGCTGAATTTGTATGTCATAGAATCATGGAATGGTTTGTGTTGGAAGGGACCTTAAAGCTCATCCAGTTCCAACCCCCTGCCATGGGCAGGGACACCTTCCACTAGAGCAGGTTGCTCAAAGTCACGCAGCTGAAAATATTAAGCCCCTTTCTCAGTGCACTGTGGGTTTGGTGTTTTACCACTTGTTTCTTATGGTCTCCTACAAACTCACACTGATTTTTTGAGTAAAGCCTCCTCTCCCCTTTGGTTGCCCCCTGGGCTGTACCTGCCAGCCAGGCTGAGGTTTGACCCCATCATTGGAGACCTCCGTGGACAGCTCGGTTTTGAAGTGCTGCACGACCTCAGCTGCATTGCCAGCACCGGGGAGGTTGCGGGAGCTGCTCAGTGCTTCCTGCCTAGCACAGGATTGATCTCCAGCTGCCCAAGTGCCACCAAGTCCCCGCAGAGACCATGGCAAATCGAAGCACTGCAGTGCCCAGAGGAGGCGACCTAAAGTGGCCCACAGGAACTAGCACGCTATCATGTGCTACTGCCACCTTTGTATCTGTTTGCTGGCATCATTAGCTGGAAGCTGCAACTGTTTGCAGTAGCTGGTTTTGCTCCTTCATCTAGATAAGGATGAAGTTCCGATAGTCAGATAAGGTTTCTTTACTGGTTTAAGTACGAAATGCAGCATGGATATAGTGCAGCAGCTTGTGCCTCTCCAGCTGCCAGGCGCAAGAAAATGGGTATTTCTGGAAATCAGGGAACAGGCTTCACTTCCCAGACTCTCTTATCCCTGAAGACAGCTCAGGGCCGCCTGCACCCCTCTGCCAGAGCAGGTCCCAGGGGAGGTGAAGGACTCGGCTGGAGCCACACTGCAGTGAGCAGGTAACATACTGGGGTGCTGCGGGTAAGGAGCCCTCTGTGATCCCAGCCACTTTCTCTGTCTGTTCTGAGGTCTAATGAACACAAGGGGGTCCAAAAAATGTCCAAGGGGGGGTCTGATGGGGGTCCGAGGGGAATCCTCTGGTGCCCCAGCGGGGCTGACCAGGGGTGCAGCTCATGGGTGCTGTTGAGGGGACACACACGAAATGGTGTGTGGGTGTTTCAGTGGTAAATGTGGGGGGTAAATGGAGCCCTTGGGCAGAGTGACGTTTGTGTCCTTTTCCTCCCTTATCTGAAAGGTCAGGGTAAATGTATGAGGAGATCATGCAGCTTTGGAGACCATATCTTGGTTTTTAAATCCTCCTTGATAAATGGGCAGCTTTTGACCAATGTAAGCTCACACATGGAAACTCCATGTCATCATTTAACATCATCAGTAAATGTTATATCTCATTTATTAACCACAAGTGTTTCCTGGGCATCTCTGAAGTGGCTGCAATGTCCCACCTGAGCACCAGGATCTCAGCTGCAGCCAATGCCATACACTTGGCCACATAAAAAGCTGCAACCGTGATTTGTGGCTCTCCTCCCTGCTCCTGGGAAAGCAGAGCTGCTCAGGACTGCTGGGCTTGCTTCCTCCTGAGCTGGATCCAGCCCAATTCCCAGAGACATGCAGGTGACTTGTTGGAGCCACCAGCCACCCGCCCTTGTTTCTACTCCAGTATGAATAGAAGATTGTACAGCCACGCTCACAACTTCCTCTGCCTTTAGATGTGCAGCCTTTTCCTCCCTCCTAGGACTCCTGAGAACCTCATTCACGTGCCTTGACGACTCTGGTTTGAAACAGCACCTTTTCTTTCTCTTCTGAAATGACTTTTCATAGGTTGGCCAGATGGCAAACATGATGCACTGCATTGGCAGCACACCAGAAACTCATTTCTCCCACTCAGGGTATTTTTAAATGCTCTCAAGGATTCTAAATTGTCCTATCATCCTGGCACTAATCCTCCTGAAGAGCTGATAGCATGAAATGAGAATCACGGGTGCTCCAAACACTGCTAACCTGTACTAATGCAGGAAGTAAAATGCTTCCGGAAGAGCAAAATGGAAAGAAAACAGATTTTCCTGTGCTCTGCCCTGTATGGATGGACCCACTGCAAGGTAATCATAGAATCACAGGATGGTTTGTGTTGGAAGGGACCTTAACGCTCATCCAGTTCCAACCCCCTGCCACAGGCAGGGACACCTTCCACTAGAGCAGGTTGCTCCAAGCCCCTGTGTCCAACCTGGCCTTGAACACTGTCAGGGATGGGGCATCTGAAGGAATAGTGAAAGAACACACTTGTAGGTGTGAGTTGAGCTCACACGAGGCTGCATTAAAATATGCTGTAATTAGTGATCTCTTCTGCTTAATTAGTTAATTAAGCTCCAGTGTGGTCTGGTTAAGCAGTCAGCATTTGCCTGTGCTCACCTCCTGAGGCTTAGCTTGCCATGGGGGAGCAATATCCTCTCCACCCTTAGGTTCATCACATTATAGTTGGCACTTGTAATGTGGTTTAGACAGGCTTAGAGAGCTGGGCTGGGTCAGCCTGGAGAAGAGAAGGCTCCCTAAGGGGAGACCTTAGAGCAGCTCCAGTGCCTAAAGGGGCTACAGGAAACCTGGAGAAGGGCTTTGGACAAGGGCCTGTAGGGACAGGACAAGGGGAATGGCTTTAACCTGCCAGAGGGGAGATTGAGATGAGCTCTGAGGCAGAAGCTCTAAATAAAAAGTTCTAAATAAATAAAGGTATTTAAATTTAGATCATAAATATGATATTATGATAGATTTAGTATTTTTATCTTAGATATTTAATCTTGAGATCATATGCGTAAATAAATAATGCATTGCAGGCAGGTACTGTGCTGCAGTTATGTCACAGAACTTCAGGAAAACACTGATTTCAAACTTAATTCTGCTTATAATTATGAAGTTTTTTCTCTTTTTTGCTCCTCCTACCTTCAGAAAATTAAGATTCTGCCAATTTCCTAAATGTCTGCAGGAGAGCACAGCAATGGACCTGCCTTCCAACCTGTACTTCCTCATTTCACTCACATAGTTTTATTCAAGCCTTGACATATACTCTAGCAATTATAGTGCACAAACCCCACAATGGAACTAATAATTTTAAGTTCTTTTATTAATGATCAGTTTGAACAATTGGGACTGTGTACAAATATAAAAGCTCTCTATAAATTAAATAAATACATTAATACCTGCAATAGGACATAAATAGCTGGTAAGACACACATAAAACATTCACGTTGACGTTGTGCCGTCAGTATTCAGTGGCAGCTTTGCAGGATTCCAGCAGAACTGGCTCTAGTGTTGGGTAAGAGACATCTCAGACTTGCTGGGATGGCAGCACCCATCGACAGGGCTTCTAGCAGTGCTCGTGAAACTTCTGTAAGAACCTCTTGTAGTGCTGCAGGGCGCTGTGCAGGATCACCTCTTTAATCTCACAGTCCCTGCCCTTCTCAAGCTTCTAGAAGAATAATACCAACAGGTAATAGTGATAATAAGGGAGAGAATAAGAAGAGCACAGCGCTGCAGAGCTGTTGGCGGTTGTTCAAGGCAGTATTCAATCAGAAGGAAAGAGAGATCTTAATGAATGAACAGAAAGAAGACTTTTGAGAATCGGGACTATCACTTCCTGGCTGACTCTGCTTACCAAGATGTGGCCTAGGGCATTTCCTTATTCATCTCCTGGCTAATGACAAGTTAGGATTTTTTGAAGGGTGATGCATCTTTTAGAAATCTGTAACTTCCATCCAGATTCTCTGAATTTCAGGCAAGTGTTTTCTATAAAAACATTGCTGAGGGCCAGTTGTAATGCTCAAAGTGCAAAATAAAGAGTGTATGGAAACAGCATCAAAATTTTGCTGTTGGCTTTAGTTGACCAGGCTGCTGAGTTGCTTAATTTCATGTTTTAAAAACAAATAATCCAGCCATTCATTATAATTTCAGATTTTTACCTATTTAATCACTATAAATAACGACAAGGAACTTACTGTACGTGCTTTACTTAAAGTTGATATTATGGTCTCCTTGTTTTTCTCCATCAGAGAAAAGTATGTTCTCATTTGATCATTCTTAACGTAATGTTTCAGCTGTTTCATGGTTCTTTCAAAGTGACAGGGAACGTGGTTGCACTAAAAAACAAATACACCAAACAACAGCAAAATTATTTGCAGAAGCAGATGAGTTAGATTTTATCTTCCAATAAATATTTAATTTATTATTAAATTCAATAACTAACTGCATGCACAGCAGAAACAGCAATTACTTAGTGTCTACTCTAGTTCTACACAATTAGGGAAAGGGGTACTTGGAGCAACCTATTCTAGTGGAAGGTGTCCCTGCCTGTGGCAAGGAATTGGAACTGGGTGAGCTTTAGGGTTCCTTCCAACCCAAACCAGTCTTCACCTCATATAGTAATGTCAAGAACAGCCTCAGTGTTAAGCTCTCTGCAAGAGTTCCTGAGATTGCCTTCAGTAGGAGCATGACCATGTCTCAGAATTGGTTATTTATTTCCATAACTTTTTACATACAAGGAACTTCACCGAATTTGGTAGAATGATGAATATACTGTGAATATACTCTTAGCACGTGTATTCCCTTTTTGTGAAATTCAGTCTTTTTCTCTCTTTCTCTCATGTTTTACCGCAAAGCATCACCATTTTCCACATGATTAACAACAGAAGTAATAAAGAAACTTTAAAAGTCTTACCTGAAATTTCTTGGCAGGTACGGGAAGAAAGCTCTAAAATTTTAAAGCAGAAAACAGTGTTAGAAGGTAATTCTCTTTGAAGTGACTGCCACGTTGTTAAGCATCTCTACCTAACTACATATCATCTCCATCAGGTTTTCTATTTCTGAACTTCCTTTGGGGAAACAATTGCAACACCAGCTTCTGAGGAGAGGCTGACACGCAGTGCCTTCAGCATCTCAAGTTGAACAAACAAAACAGGACACGCAACCTAAGCTGAAACTAACCCAGGCTTGATTTTAGGCTTCCATTAAAAACACAGTAGAAAATGAAGAAGAAAAGGCAATGACCCACCCTCTTGTCTGCCAGATCCACTAAATTCTTGAAGTTTACTAGAAATTCCTCTGTTACACTTCCCATTGAGCCAGAGAAGCAGCCACTCAATAAGAAGATACAGAGCAACAGCATTTTCGCTTCCAGGAAAGCTAGGTTTGATTTATGCCGGTTTAACACCACAAGCTGCCTATATATACCCATGTACACTTTGAATATTAAATCAATGGGAAAGTTTTCTCATATAGGAAAAGGCACAAGAACACAGTGTGAATTACTAGAGGCACTGTGGGATGCCTCAGTGGGGACAGGTTGGGGGTTTCCTTCCTTCTGACATCAAATAAAGGGAAAATACCTTTGTAGATAAGAGGTGTCATTTTTCTACACGGTATCAAAAGCTCATCACAGGAAATAGGAGTATTCCTTGTTTAACACACAGAATCTTTATGTGGTTCTATTCTATTTTTGCATCACATAATCAGGTAGATGGAGACCTGGAAACCTAAATAGTTCCTACATTCCACTCAGTAATAGGACATCCTTTGTTCAAAAGGATTTTCTAATATAAACTGTGGTTTTAGATATAGTAAAAAAATATAGCAAACTCTCAGGCATCACAGACCCTAATACCACTTAACCAGTTTGACTTCTTTAGCCTTCCTCCTTCACCCTCACTCTTCTGTGAAATTCAGTGTATAATATAAAGCTGAGAAAAACATGGGTTTAATTAGCCACAGCCAAATAGCAAAAGCATGGTAGGCACTAATGGCAGAAATTAGCAATCCTGGCATCAAGTAAAAACTTTGTCCTTTAACATCAGTGGAAAAACTCTATCTACTGAAAAATACTGAAGTGCTTATAAACAGTTAAAAACGACTTTCAGATGCCTGGAAAGGGCTTGTGAGAGGGCAACGGTTGCTCATTAAAAGGTTACAATTTTCCAGCAAAATCAGACAAATCATCCAACAGGGTGAGAAGAGAGAAGAATCATCTGGTTTTCCATAGCGGTCTGCTTGAGAGTCAAGAGGCAAAGGAGTCCTTGTGCAGATAATTGCAGAAGACAGCAAATAACCTCATGCAATCAAATAATCAATTGCTCAATACAGAATTTTATGAACAGACCCCTTTCAGTCTTGTTAAAAACACTGCTAAACTTTTAGATATTCCTTTACTATTCAAATACCTATTCTTGTCCTAAAATTCAGTCAGAGAAGAACATCTACAAGTGAAGAAAACCTTTTTTTATTGAACCGTTAGTTAGAATCTGAAAAAGTTCCTGAAGAAGCTTTTACCACCAGGCTCATATAGCATCCTGTTGTCAGAGCATATCCAGAGAAACACAAAAGGCCCCCAGCTGAAAATGCTTGGATACTGGAAGAGCACACAGGGAATAACATAACACAAACTGACATTCCTCCATAGCAATCAGCATTTGACTACTCCTAGTGACAGGATGCTGAGTAAGAGAGACCTTTGCCTGACCTGGTATGCAGAGGGATAAAAAGCATCTGTGATAAACCAGGCAGAAGAAAAGCAGATCTGAAAGGTTTCCCTTTCCCATAGCATGGCTATAAAACAAGCATTTTGTTACATTTCACAAATAGTGGAAGTTTTATTACAAGTTAATATAGACATTAGTTTATATCATATGACATTCCAATAGAGTTTTATATTTTGTTCTATTTAACAAGAATTGAAGGAGTAAAGGTTTCTTGCTATATCGGCAAATAATCTAATCTTTTGGGGCTGTCACCAGCATGTGAATCACCAACAATGTCTTAGCCAGTTTTGAAGGAATGAGAGATTTTGCCCCAAACTGGTCATACCCATGGTGACGTATCCCTAGATATGACCTGGGAGAGAAGCAAGAGGCACATGATGTTTAATAATGGGAGACTTCCGTCCATCATCTATGGGTAGAACCATGGCAGTTCTTCGCATGACAGTATCGATGAGTCTTGCAGTATTTGAATAAAGAGTTGTGACATTATGGGAGGTGTGTGGGAGTAGAATGGAAAAAATGTATGAAGGGAACATAGGATAAGTGTCTCCCAGTAAAATGCCATCGTCCATCTGCAGCAGAAACAAATGCAACAGGTATGTAAGGTTCTATCTCCCAGCTGAGTGCAAGTATCTTGTCTGTCAGACATGGAATTTCAACCACATTATTTAGCAACCTCCCTTCAGAAGCACATAGGAGGCATTTCTGAATGCTTTCTAATTTTATTCTCATTTAATCAGGAAACTGAGTTTTTCTTTGGCTTCTTTTCCAGCTTGTAGTGATTGCTGAGATCACTCACCTAGAGGCATGCAGTGGCTTTGGTCAGGTGCCACTGAGCCATCTGTGGAACAACAGAAGCTGTTTGCATTTCACGTGAAAAGCTGCTGTGATTTATTTTCACGTTTGGGTAAGTCCAACACCATTCCCCTTTGTGCATGGCAACTCTCAGTCCACAAGAGACATTGTCAGAAACTTATGAGCAAATAAAAAGGCGGCAATACTGTTTCTTTACAAACAACTTACATTCAGTTTCCAACAATCTTTGTAGGCAGGTGGAAAACATGGAAAAGAATATGCCATGAAGTAAAACATTTCTATTTGATGGGAGGCCACATGTCTGGGTTGAACACTCCATGCCTCAGAATGGTATTTGAGTGATCACAAAGGCCCATATTAATTTCTACAGTAGGAAGCTGAAGTACAATGCTTGTGCCTCACAACTGCTGCGAGGAGGATGTGGCAGAGGGTCCTCACGCATCTCGTATATTCTAACAGCACTTCTTGAGTCCTGCTAAGATGTTAACTTCAAAAATACCTGATATCACTTAGTTAGTCATTCTTTCCCTATTTTTCATATGGATTGGAAGGAAAGTTCCCCTCAAATTAAACCTAAGTGGAGGAATCATACAGATACATGACTACATTCTCTTTGTGCACTGAGCACAAAGAGACTGATGTGGAATTTCTGCAGTTTATATTCTAGATTTCCTACCGAGGAAGGTGAATTACCAGATCAAAAAACACCTCAGATTTGTAAACCATTTCCTGACTCTCATCTGTCACTGTGAGAGAGGGATGTATCACACTTACACTACCAACAGCGTCATGGTGAACCACCGCTAACCCACAACCCTAAGGACTCATGCTATTGCTGGAAAAACTAGAGCATCGCTACCAACAGCACTGGCATTGCCACAGCCTGCCAGGTAGCTGTGGCAGCTCTGATGATGGTGTTCCACCTTTTTGCATGCTGGTCATCGATCCCGTTCTGGCTCTGATTCAGTGCGCAATGGGCAGAATGAGTGGACATCAAAGCCAGCATTGGAAATGTGGTTTCTGAGGCAGAAGCACTGAGCTGGGATCCTGCAGGGATCTGCAGATTTGCCTTGAAAGCAGGGCTCAGCGGTACACCCTCATGCTCCCCACAATTCAATTACCCCCAGGTCTCTTCATCCTTTAATCAGACTGTCAGAACAAGAGGCCTTGTCTGGGGGATGATCCGCTGTTATTCAGCTCTGTTTAATGATGGGGCTGGGGGATTTGTCTTCCAACGGGCGACCTGTCTGCTCCGAAGGCAAGGGCTGGAGCTGGAGCCAGCTGGAGTTTTCCAGTGCCATAGCTGCCATATCACAGAACTGCGGGAACACCGAGCCACAGCAGCAGGCTGAAAACATTGGTTTAAAACCCTCTTGAATTAAAATTTTATGATTGTTTTGTGTTGGAGCAAGTTCAGGGGAGGCCACGGAGATGCTGTGAGGGCTGGAGCAGCCCTGCTCTGGAGCCAGGCTGAGAGAGCTGGGCTGGGTCAGCCTGGAGAAGAGAAGGCTCCTGAAGGGGAAACCTTAGAGCAGCTCCAGTGCCTAAAGGGGCTACAGGAAACCTGGAGAGGGGCTTTGGACAAGGGCCTGTAGGGACAGGACAAAGGGAATGGCTTTAACCTGCCAGAGGGGAGATTGAGACGAGCTCTGAGGCAGAAGCTCTTCCCTGTGAGGGTGCTGAGGCGCTGGCACAGGGTGCCCAGAGAAGCTGTGGCTGCCCCATCCCTGGCAGTGTTCAAGGCCAGGTTGGACACAGGGGCTCGGAGCAACCTGCTGTAGTGGAAGGTGTCCCTGCCCGGGGCAGGGGTTGGAACTGGATGAGCTTTAAGGTCCCTTCCAACACAAACCAGTCTGGGATTCTATGAGCAGAAGCGCCGAGCCGGCGACTGGTTTCTCCGTCGTTCCTCTGCCTCCGCTCACTGCCTGCGTTCCACCGACAAGGGAAAACGAACGGGCGTGGGAGCGGGACCGGGGAACCCGCAGCGAGGGGCGGTCCCGAGCCGGGGCGGGGCGGCGGCGGCCGCGGTGGCTGCTGGGGAGCGCGGGACAGCGGCGGCGACCGGAGGTGAGCGGGCTGCAGGCGTTACGGGGGTGTTAAGGGGTATTAAGGGGACAGGATGGGAAGGGCCACGGCTGCCCCCGCCGCGGCGGTGCCATCGCCGCTCCCTGGAAAATGTCCCGTTCCCCCCGCCCCGCGCTGCAGCGGGCTCCGGGCGGGGAACTCCCGCTGCCGCCTCTGCCCGCAGCGGTCTCCAGGAAATGCCTGTTTCCGTCCGGTGCCTCGTACCGCAGCGGTGGCCTGGCGGGGGCTCGGGAGGCGCCGGGACCGGGGGAGGACGGGGCGAGCCGTCGGGGCGCAGCGTGGGCGCCAAGCCGCGCTCCTTCGGCCTTTCGGAGCACATCGAAATACACGTGAAGATTGGCTTGAAATACGCGTTCGCCGAGGTTAGGGGCGGCTTTAATGTGGGAGTTGCCTCCACCAGCTCCCCCCGACCCGTGGGTCCTGCCCGCCCCTCCAGCGATGGCTGTGCAGTCTCCTGCTTTTTATCTCCCCCATGTCGGGACAAAGGTAATCCTGGGTGTCCCATGGGAGCTTGAATGCGGCGCTGTGGGAAACAGGGGCTGTAGTGAAGCTCTCGCAATGTTGCAGTGCTACAGAGGGTTTTTAAAGAGAATAAATATTGGGGCCTCTATTGTATTTGTGATATTCTGAAAGCACGTGTGTGGCTTTTGTGATGCGGAATAAAGGCTTATTTTTGGCCACCGTTCTTGATGTAATGATAAGTAGTTTGACACTTCTCATAACTTGGAGTTGGTTAGCTTCTCAGATTAAAACAAATCACAGAATCCCAGCCTGGTTTGGGTTGAAGGGACCTTAAAGCTCATCCAGTCCCAACCCCCTGCCACCGGCAGGGACACCTTCCACTAGAGCAGGTTGCTCCAAGCCCCTGCGTCAAACCTGGCCTTGAACACTGCCAGGGATGGGGCAGCCACAGCTTCTCTGGGGAAAAAAAAAACAACAGGAGTTTTGCCTTCATCTGTTCTGTTACTTGAGCCATTACTGAAGAGTCTTAGCTGTGATTTTAAAGACATTCATAATATTTCATGCTTCCATAGATGCCTCGTCAGCTGTCAGTGACATGCTGTGATTTTTGCCTTCTACACTTCTCACAAAGCTTTATTTTGCAGGATTTTTAACGTTCACATTTCTGACTGGAGGAGAGGAAGTTCCATAGAAATGTCGCGGATTGAGAAAATGAGTATCCTTGGAGTGAGGAGTTTTGGTGTAGAGGATAAAGACAAACAAATTATCAGTTTTTTTAATCCATTAACTATTTTAGTGGGACCAAATGGTGCAGGGAAAACGGTAAGGCTTACTGTGTGTTTGGGTTTGAACTGTGAATAGGTCTGAAAGGCCTCAAAATACAAATAATGATCTCTACAGAAAGATATTAATAATACTGCAAAAATCTTGCTGTTCACTGCAAATACTGTGTTTAGCATTATTAGAGATCTGCTTTCATGCCTGGATTTTGCAGAGCACTGGTTGATATTTTTCATAAGAAATTGATCCAGATCCTGATTAAAACCAATTTTGCAAAGGACCATATTCTCATGATACTCAAGAAATAGAATGTTGTTTCATATTTCTCGCTTCTTGCATATTTAACTCATTTGTAAATATTGGGGTGTTTTTGCCTGCAGTCCATCTTGTTCTAAATTGCCATTATAACTATATACTTATTTCTGTTTTCACAGACTATCATTGAATGTCTTAAATACATATCCACTGGAGATTTTCCTCCTGGCACCAAAGGAAACTCATTTGTTCACGATCCAAAGGTAAAAGTCATAGTGATTAGATTGAATGTGTGTATATCCCTAAGTACAATACTTCACTGCACTCAGGGTTGTGATGGAAACAGGGATGCTCAAATTTTAAGCAGACGTGAGATGACTGTGTTGCTTCAGGAAAAACAGGGAGCTGGGGGACATTATCCACAGCTGGAAGGTCCATTTTCATGTGGACATTGAGGAGAATTTACCTTACTCAGTATTTTGTTTCTCCTAAAGGTTGCCAATGAAACAGATGTTCGAGCTCAGATTCGATTGCAGTTTCGAGATGTAAATGGAGAGCTCGTAGCTGTCCAGCGATCCATGGTCTGTACCCAGAAAGGCAAGAAAACAGAATTTAAAACCCTTGAATCTGTCATTACTAGAACAAAGTAAGTTGTCAAGGTTTGTTTCCTTAGTTTGGCATGAAGATGAGTTTGGGTTTTGTATATTTTTATGTATAAGAGAAGTGAAAACTTAATAATGTATTCATTCAAGCCACCAGTGCTCTTAGATTAAAGCTATGTAGTTACATCACTTTGTTAGTCAATTAAAAATCCTCCATTTGATAGCCACTATGTTAGGAACTACTTATCTGTTCACTTGCATTTATTTGAAAATTGTATTAATAATGGTAATTATTAATAATGATACAGTTTGAAAGTAGCATTGTGTGCAGTATGTAGGCTTGACTTCCTTCAGCACCATTTTCAGTTTAAGGTCTTTGTAGGCCCACCTTTAACTCTGATCTCCACTATTTGACAAGTGTGTTCACTACATTCAGGATCTTTTTTATTCCCTCTGGTGGTTCTGCGTAGTTATAAAATGTGTAATGATAGTCTTGGATACAAACACTGACAGAGTTAAATGCATGTGCTGAAAATGGTAATTATATGCTTAAAAATTGTTACTTGTTGAGTTTTTTAATCAGTACACTGCAATGAGATTATACTGTTTAAAATGCAGTTTACTGCTTTTAAAAGATCTTGCTAGTAACTACTTCGGGGGTTTTTCTTTACCTGTGGTATCTAGGCATGGGGAGAAGGTCAGTCTGAGCTCCAAGTGTGCAGAAATTGATCGAGAGATGGTCAGCGCCCTGGGTGTTTCCAAAGCAGTGATCAACAATGTCATTTTCTGCCACCAAGAAGAATCCAACTGGCCATTAAGTGAAGGGAAGGCCCTGAAGCAGAAATTTGACGAGATCTTCTCAGCAACAAGGTTTTTCTTTTTACTGTAACTAAATAAAAACTAAATAAGAAATTGTCTTCCCTAATAATGTAGCTGTTAATGAAAATGCCTAAGGCCAAGAGGATCTGAGATTTTTTTGTCTTTTTTAAAGGTATATTAAAGCACTCGAAAGTCTCCGTCAGGTCCGGATGAAACAAAGCTTGAAAGTAAAAGAGTGTCAGACAGAGCTGAAATACCTGAAACAGAATAAAGAAAAAGCACAGGAAATCCAGGATCATCTGAGCAACAGAGAGGCTCAGCTGGCTGCTTCTAAGGAGAATGTAAAGTCAATTGAGAGTCAGCTTGATCCTCTCAAGGTAATTTGCATGATGATTACTCTTTTATATTGTGTTATCTAATGCTTTGCTCTGAGGCAGAATCAAGCATACCTCAACAACCCTGGCGGTTGCTGGTCTAGTCTGTAAACAGTCAGTGGGGGTTTAAGAACATCCTTTGTGAAATTCTTGTAGCAGCGTTGGGTTTTTATAGCTTAATTTAAAATCTCTCTCAAATTTAGCTGATAACTAAAACCACGATAAGCTATAACTAAAACGAAAACTAAACTGAAACTTAAACCCCCTTATTCTTGAAAATACTTTATGAGGTGAAAGTTTTTCACTTCGACTACTGTATTGTGTAGAACAATTGATTGTGGGATTCATCAGCTGGTGAGATGTTTTACTTGCAGCATTCTTCCCTTTGCAGAGTTCTCTGGCAACAGTTGAACAGAATCTCACCAAAGTCATGAGGATAGACAACGATGTAAAGGCCCTGGAGAGCAGGAGGCGGCAGATGGAGAAAGATAATCAGGATTTGCAACAGAAGATGGAGAAGGTTGCCTTTTAAATTCCATGCTGCCATCCCTTCTGGTGTATAATCAGTCTGTCTTTTGCTACCCAGTGAACTAAGTAGAATCATAGAATGGTTTTGGTTGGAAAGGACCTTAAGAGGATCTAGTTCCAACCCCCCGACCATGGGCAGGGACGCCTAACTCTCAGTTCATGTTCTGTTATGCATCAGATGTTGGTGAGGAGTATTTTCATAGCCCGTGTAGCTCGCTTGATATTGTCAGATACTGCAAACACGGCTCAGTAAAGCTGTATTAGTGTCTGTATCATTTGGGTTAAATGGCTTTTTGTAACTTCTCCTTCCTCCATCGTCTGGCTTGTTAGGAAGGTAAATACTGACAAGTTTTCATAAAAGCGATAATTATTGGTAACAATGCCCTGTGATGTGTAACTTGAACAGATTTCTCTCTCACAATATGTTGATGATAGCCAGCACTTGTTTTGACCAGTATGGGATGTCTCCTGGCATTAATATTGTTCATCTCCCTGCAGATATTTTCTTTCTTTCTCTTAAAATAAGAAACAATTGTCAGTCTTCTGTGAGATTGTGCCAGGGCATTTGGAGCTACTTTGGTAAATGGGAAGAAATTCTTTGGTGGTAAAAATTTAGATTAATTTGTTTTATCAGCCTAAGAAAAATAGATTTTCTTTTCCCAGTTTTGCTTGTAGCACATTCAGTTTTTCCCAGTTTATGTCTTCATATAAAAATTCTGGATGGGAGGTGTTTATTTCTTATTTCTTGAATTGTGTTATAGTAAAAACTGTACATTTTCTAAAACATCAATAATTGGCTTATAAATGTAGTTAATACAGAATAAAGGTAGCTTTTTGTGTTTGTTGTACAGGTGTTTCAAGGAACAGATGAACAGCTAAAGGATAGGTACCAGAGTCACCAGAGAACAGTGAAGGAGAAGGAGAGGAGATTATTAGACTGTAAGCGGGAATTAGATCGAGCCACTAAAGAATGCCAGAGGTTTAACAGTGAGAAATCAGAACTACTTATTGAACAAGGTATTTTACACTTCATCTATAACCTTTTTGTGTTGTTTAAAACATACTTCAGTTTCAAAGACTTTAAGAAGTCACAACTGACTTTAAATCTTCAGTGTATCTTCTGCCTCAGTTTTTGAGCATTTATGTCACGTTTTCTTGTGAAGGTCGTCTTCAGCTGGAAGCAGGTCGTCACCAAGAACACATCACCATGAGGGATTCATTAATTCAGTCCTTGGCAGCACAGCTGGAATTAGATGGTTTTGAGCAGACACCTTTTAATGAATGGCACATTACCAGTTTTCACACGTTGTTGAAGGAGAGACAGAGAAGAGATACAGAAGCTGCACAGCATTTGATGGTAAGAATTTTGTTGGTTTAGTAGTGTAGTTAGTATTGGTTAGTATAGTGTGTTATTGGTCCATATGTGTCTTCATGGTGCTGGGAGGAAGAATATTGGGAGGGAAATGAAGCGATTTTTTCTTCTAGACTTCTTTGTTAGGGGTTGCCTGAATTTTTCCATGGAAATTGGTTTCGGAACGAAGAGTGATAGCAGTTCTTCAGATAGGTTTTTCTTAGCAGCCATCTCAGGCAGGTGTGTCACTGACAAGCTAAAAAGCCTGAACATGAATTATAGTGGGCAGCTGGTTTAAAAACAACTTTTTGTTGAAGTCATCCTCAGAATGGAGTTGCTCTCACGGAACACTCCAGCGTGATGCATCTGCATCTTCCTATGGAAACATTTCAGCAGAAAAATTCTGACAAGTTCTTGTTATCTAAGTATTTCAATGTCTTGTATTACAGTGGTGAATATTTGCAAGCTTGTGTGAGTAAGTGTACTTAAATGCTGTTTGCCTGTGAAAAAATTAGTATATTATTGCTGACTTCTTTCAGAGAGAATTTACACGAAAAGAAGCAATGAAACAGAAGCAGATAGATGAAATAAGAGACAAGAAAACTGGATTAGAAAAAACCATTGACCTGAAATCAGACATTCAAAATAAGAAACAAGTTGAGCTGAAGAATGTGAAATACGAATTGAAGCAGTTGGAGGGGTTTTCAGACAGAATTCTGGAGTTGGAGCAGGAGATCGTCAAGACAGTAAGTTCATGTATCTGAAACGTTTATAGAAGTTGAAGTAAAACCTTTTGGCTTTATCATTAAAACAAACAAATAAAAACCTCTTGATGTTTACTCCATTTGCTGCATTCTTGCCATTTTAATCCCCTCTCTATGCTTTGTCTGTTTAGATGGTGTGCCCTCTGGGACAGGGACCATTCACTACTTCGTTTTTCTAGAGTGCATGCATAGAATATAGTAATGCTGCTTGGTATAAGTAGGGTAATAGGCACAGCTGGGGAATATTGTAAGATTAGTCAGTCTTAAATTATTGGGCCAGAAAAATATGCCAAGATCCCAGCCTTTGTCCTTTTTCATCTATTCTTTACAAATCTTGTGTCATTCCTGCTACAGCTAATGACGCTGCTGCCAGGCAGCTTGAGAGCTTTCTTCTGTTGCCTTTAGTTAGGACTTGATTGACTAGTATAACTATATAAGTCTTCTGGGCTTTTGTTTAGGAAAAGGAGCTGGAGAAGACTGAGAGGAGTAGCAGTGTAGAAAAACTGGAACTGGAAGTGCAGACTCTGCAAAATGAGAAAATAAACCTGGACAAAGCTCTTAGGAAGCTGGATCAAGAGATTGAACAATTGAATCTACATACCACGACAATTACCCAAATGGAGATGCTGAAGAAAGACAAAGTAATTTTTCTATCATGATCTCATGAGACAGGGACGTGAAATTAATACAGTGCCTTCAAGATTTGTGTGTTTTTCAGGTGTTTGTCAACAATCGTATGTAAAGCTTCTGTCTGACTGCAGAGAAGCCATTAACTGCATGAACACATGGACATAAACTTAAAGATATGAAAAAACTAATTCAAAATGCTTCATTTCCCCAGGTAGACAAAGAAGAGCAGATCAGAAAAGTAAAAGCAAGACATTCTGATGAACTGACATCACTGCTGGGATACTTTCCAAATAAAAACCAACTTGAAGACTGGCTTCATAGTAAAAATAGGAAGATAAATCAGACAAGGGATAATCTTGCTGGCCTTAAGTAGGTATTAGTTTAATTGGTTAGGATCCATAAGTATTTATATGAATTTAAATGTTGGGAAGTTTACTATGCTTAATATACTTGTTACTTTATTATTGTTTATTTAGCTGTCTGCAAAAATCAAAGAAAGCATCCTGCAGAATTTGTGCAATGTAGGGCTGCTACAGTTTGTACTAGTTAATAAATCACGTTTGTAGTATGTCAGAGGCAGCACTAAAAGCAGATAGTGGAGGTTGCTGATCTTCTGACCTTGTAAGTTGGAGTACTTGGTGACTATATCACAAGTTCATATGTGATTATGTCCTGATTTTATTTGATTATATAGAACAATTTGTTAGTAAGTAAGATCACAACACTGTGTAATGATGCCCATTACGCTTCCACAAAACAAAACCTCCAAGATTTTAAGCATAAGAGTATAGCATAATTCAGAAGTGTGTAGCATGAGTAGAAGGGTGCTAGCATTCTTTGCTTAAGAGGTTCAGTAGTATCTCATAAGCAGTAATTGTTGTAGGGGGCAAAAAAGTTGATAGTGTATTATTCCGTAAAGTTTTGTATAGCTTTGTTGTTAGAAATGAGCTTCTCATCAGAAAGCAGCAATAAAACAAAAGAGAATTAAAATGAAGCACTTTGTGCTGTACTTAGATTAATAAAAAGCTGATGCTATAGATTCCCTGAAAAGTCATTAATGAAGAACTGGTGAACAGCTCTGTAGTATCAATTTCAGATTAACTTCCCATGTCTTTGTTTTGGCTTAAGCAGTTTGAAATCTTTGTGGTTTTGTAACAAAAGTCTTTGTGCATTGATTGATGTTTCAGCAAACGGCTGGTGTCAGTAGAATATCAAAAAACTTACGTCAGCAATGAGCTGCGAAACAAAGAAGAGCAGTTGTCCCTTCATGAAGCAAAACTCTTCGATGTCTGTGGAAGCCAAGACTTTGACAGTGATCTGGACAAGCTTCAAGATGAAATTGAGAAAAGCTCAAAACAGCGAGGTACATTCGTATATAGCTCTACTTTCTTTCCTAAAGCATGTTTTAAATGTAAGCCACGGATACTGGGATGATCTGTTGCGTGTGCAGGGCAAACAATAGGCACAGAAACTGACTGGAGAGAGAGTTTTACTGCATCTTACTGGTTTTTAATAAATCACTTCCACTGTTGATTGTAGAGGGATGAGCATGGTTTAATAAAACACTCATAGAAGAATTCAGGTTGACAAGGACTTGAGGTGATTTAGGGCAGCCTGCTGAAACAGGGGCAGCACTGAATTCCAACCGGGTCACTTAGAGCCGTTTCAGTTCCCTACCTTTGTGATTTATGGGTTATAATTTTCTCTTATGGTAAATACATATCTAGTTTAGATCTTTTTATGCACTGTTTATTCAACATAAAGTGTTTTCTTTCTAAACCAGCCGTGCTTGCGGGAGCCACTGCAGTCTATTCCCAGTTCATCACGCAGCTGACAGAGGAGAACCAGAGGTGTTGTCCAGTTTGTCAGAGAGCATTTCAAACAGAGGCCGATCTGCAAGATGTCATCAGTGATCTGCAGTCTAAGCTGCGTCTTGCTCCAGACAAACTGAAGTCAACAGAGTCTGAGCTTAAAAGAAAGGAGAAGAAACGTGATGAAATGATGAGTCTTAAACCACTGAGGTAAAATCCTTAGCAAACCGGATTGTTGCAAGCTGTTTTCTTTTAAATCCTTGGGTTTTATTATTAAAAACAATGCAGACATCGAGGAGGTTTAATTTTTAGGGCTTGTTAGTTCATTTAAAAAATCTCAGTTGTTGAGATAAGTATCTTCCTAGCATTTGTTCTCTGCTCGTTTGGACTTTAAACTGTTTTACATTCCTGGTATTTCTGGTCGTTTGGGGCTTCTCATGAGAGTTAAACAGAAGAAATGGTTCTATGCTTATTTTCTACTGATCATTTACACTATAGAGGCACAGTTCTCCTCCTTGTTACTTATCATTGTAATTTAAAATGGACAGGCTGGTTCTGTCATTACTGAAATGTTTTTTATACCACGGCACCTTAAATATGTTTCTGAAGAAAGCTGAAATGGAAGTTTGTAGAGACAGAATGCGAACTGAACCTGTATTAAACACCCTTTAATAATATCTTGATTCATATCTCCTTTAACAGTAGTTTTTATTGCTGGCATTTTTATATGAATGATGATGTTTTAGAAAGGCATCTCTGGATTTTATAGCGGATTCCCAATGCCATTCATGTTTCCTTGAAGTTCAGTCAGCTGCAGCTCCATCATTTGGGAATGAATCTCTGTCTCTGATGCTGATAATCCATAGATTGAACTGAATTCTTTTATTTTAGTTACTTAACCTTTTTATGTTGGGTTTGGATTTTTGGGTTGTTTTGTGGCGGGCTTTTTGAACATGCAAGGTAATACAAAGTTTAGGTAACATTAACAAATGCAGGAAAGGTGCCTATGGTATTTTCCAGTTTCCAGGCTGAATTAGTCTGTGTTTTTAAAGCTATGAAAACACTGGACAGGCTCCAAAGCATCAACAAATAACACTTGGCCTAAAGAGTTTTTGTCAGAGTCTTCTTTTTCTCTTTTCTTAGCATACAAACAGCAAAGTGAGGGTAGTTTCCTGGTTTGTCTGTTACAGGGTAGACCTTTCCTTCACAAGAGGGCACCCTTGCACGGTGGATTTCATCCGTCTCATGAGCACTTGCTGCAATTAAGTTAAAAATCAAAAGAGATTTTGTTTGCTTGTTTCACCTCACTTTTCTAAACCAAGGGATGTGTTACCTTAGCTGGGTATATAACATCAGCTTCATCTAATACGGGCAAGGTTAAAGGAATTATATTGACGAAATTTAGTCTTCCACTATTAAATCCTATCAATCACAGACTTTGTAATTTTGAATGTCTTGAACTTATGCTGCTGTTTTGACAAAGGAAACTTTAAGGATTTGTCTTTCATTCAAGGCAAACTGTAGTTGAACTCCAAGCAAGGGACATACCAAACTTGAGGAACAAGATACAGAATGCAAACAGGGATTTGACAGGCCTGAAGGGCGAGATAGAAGAACAGGAATCACTCTTGCAGACAGCTTTGTCTGAGGAGGAAGGTGCCAAGGCATGTTTACAGGATATAACTCTAATGGAAAGGTACCAGGTATGTTTGGTAATTTCTTTTAGTATATAAAATGATACTCACTAATGTAGTTATTCAATAATGTGACAAAACTTTGAGGTCTTACGACTGTTGAAGCAAAGTAAAAGTACTTTCAAAGCCAGCATAACAGAGGTGAGCTTCAAGTTTTATGTCATGACTTCTTCTTCTGAGGACCACAGAGTCCCTTGAGTTCTAATTCAATTCTGTGCTATAGTAACTGGGAATAAAGGCAGAACTTGAGCATGACTGGAAGTACACCAAAGTGTATTTCAGTCCTCACAGTCATTATAGTTCAGTGTATTCTCAGCTTTTACTCTATGTACTTTCTGAAATCTTGTCACATGTGCTTCCTTGTTCTGTGCCATATGGTGAAGGGGAATGGATAATCCTACACTGTTATTATTCTGACAGTCTTCATGCCTTTATTACCAACACAAAATCTTAGCTTGACCAAGAACCATGAGAGGGATGATTATGCAGAGAACCAGGAGCCAGGCAAAGGACTGAGAGCACTTCACGAGTGGGAGATGGCAGCAGCTCCTGAGGCTCCAATGGTTCTGTTGTCACAGCGAGAGGTAGCATATGTAACTGTTCTGAGGTGGACATGGGTGTCTAAAGCCTGTCCATCCATATTGACTGGTTTCCTCTCACAATTAGGAATTCCAGATTCCAGCAGCCTGTGGCTGACATAACCTTCCTGATAATGATGTGACATTGCTCCAGCAGCAGAGATAAATTTGAACGCATTGGGTCATGTGTGCCTCAAGCCGCAAGCATGTTGTTGTGTGCCGAAGATTAAAAAATACATTGTTAAACACTACTACAATAGTAATAGTGCTTTTCCTCATACTTTCAGACTGATATTAGGGATGTTGAACGTAAAATTGCTCAGCAGGAGGCTAAGCTGCTAGGGGTCGATTTAAGTAGGACTGTTCTACAAGTAAGCCAAGAAAAACAAGAGAAAAAGCACTTGTGGGATACAGGTAGGTCATACAAGACTGATATTTCATTTTTGTATTGAAAATAACGCTCCAAGCTTCCTGCCATTAACATTTTAGTTTAATTATTTTACATTCTGAAATAACTGTTCTAGTTATTTCAGAATGTTCGTTGCTTTGGCTTAATTTAGACTTCAATTTTGATGAGGAAGATAATGTTTTCAATAACAGATTGTTTCGCTCGGTGTTTGTTTTCATCTGCAGTTACTGGTAAAATTGAGTTAAACCAGAAACTGAAGCAAGACCAGCAAAATCAGATCCAGCAGCTGAAGAGCACCGTTAATGAGCTTAAAGCAGAGAAACTTCAGATTTTCAGCAGCATGCAGCGTCGGCGCCAGCTGGAGGAACAAACAGTGGAATTAACCACTGAGGTTCAGGACTTATGCAGAGAGATCAAGGTAGGAAATACTCTCATCATTTAACCCTTAGCTTTGTTGTTCTGGAAGAAAAATAATAATCCTGTTATATTTAACATTGTCTGTAATCCTAGAAAATAAGATGTATTTTTAATGTGCGGCTATTGCATATATTTGGGAATGGTCAGAACTTTATTAATACGTGCTTTCACGTTTATTGTAACACACACGCACACAGAAAGAACTAAGTAACCACATGACTTTTTTACCACTTGAAAACATTATTATGCTTTAACAGAATGAGAAAATAAAAAGGATTTTCTCCAACTACTTTCCAGGAAGCAAAAGAACAGGTATTTCCTTTGGATGCAACTTTAGAAAAGCTGCAGCAGGAGAAGGAGGAACTGGTGAATAAAAGGACTACAAGTAATAAAGAAACACAGGATAAGGTTTGTTTGCTCTTGGTGTAGCGGGGAGATAGGGTTATATATTGTTTTTCAGACATGGATGGAATTGTGGTAATGAGTTTGCTTTTAGGAAACAGTGACTTTAGCAGATGCTTTAGATTGGTGGAGCTTCTGGGGAAGAAAAGGAGCATAACTAAGTCAGGAGATGAACTCAATTGTTATTAACCTTTGGCTGTGTTGTCAAAGGGACATTTGCCAATATTTAGCAACCAGTGGTATTAAAAAGCCCTTCCTAATAGACCTAAGAGGAATAGGAAGGATGACTGTAACCTGTCCTTGCCAAGAGACAAACCTGTTTTCCTCAGGTGCAGTGGTTCTTTTGTAAGCTCAAATGAGTGTTTTACCATTTGTTTTGGAAGGCATTTTCATGGTGACAAGTTGTATCTGCGTTTCAGAAGCTGAAGGTTTTATAGGTAAATTAAAAGAGAATTATGCTAAGGAATTGTATTTTGACAGTAGCGTTATCCAGTATCTAGTATTTGATACAGAGGGTATCAGGTTTTGGACAAAAGACTACATTTCATTTGAAATCTTTTCCCTGCAGATGAATGGCATAAATGAGAAAGTTAAAGATATCAACAAGTACGTGAAAGAAATCGAAAACTATATTCAACAAGGAAGAGATGACTATAAAAAGGTAACCTAAAATCCAATCAATGAAAAGGTGACATCAATAATACTTCTGTATTTAAGCTGTCTGCTGTTTTATTTCTTTAGCAAAAGGAGTCTGAACTTAATGAAGTAAATTCACAGTTAGCTGACTGTGAGAAACAGAAGGAAAAGATAAGTAAAGAGATGGAAACGATTCGACAGGATATTGACACTCAAAAGGTAGATGTGTTGTTTTAGAGTAAATGTATTTTGCATAGTTGAACTAATTTCTGGGTTTGGCTTAAGTCTGCCTAGGTCCATAGTGGTGCAAAGTTTGTCTCCTCTTGATTTGCTTAGATAGTTGTTAGTCAGAATAGCTGCTATATGTGCATTAGGCTGAAAAAGTGTTGAGATTTGTATATGCAAAAGTAGATGCATTTTAAAAACCTTTATGTGGAGAATACCCACCTTCTGAAGTGAGGTACCAAACTGGAGGTACCAAAAGTTGCTTGTCGCTCCAGGTTTTGTCATGTACTTTAAATTCTTATGTATGTATTACAAATACTGTTAACATTCTTTATAGGAAAGATGTCTTTCCCCATTCTACCCCACCCCTTACTGTCTAACTTAACAGAACAGACATGGGCGACTCAGTTAAATCTCATCCTAAATTACTGCCCCATTTGAAACATTGATTAATAGTCACACACAGGATCACTCTGGCGTTCACCTGTGACAATAAATACTGTTATTTCAGATTGAAATATAAAAATATACTGCTAATTTCCATTATACCCTGTTTCCAGCACAAGATGAGTTCTCACTCTGATAATTTTTGTTGTTATCAATTATATTATGCTTGCAGCACATTTTAGAGTTGTGCAGAACTCATACTGTGTAATTGAGAATCAATCTACTGAAGCATTATACAACTTCTTGCTTTCTGTGGAGACAGGTACAGGAAAGGTGGCTGGAGGATAATCTTACTTTGAGGAAACGGAATGAAGAGCTAAAAGATGTTGAAGACAATATAAAACGACTTGTGAGGGAGATGGGAGAAATGAAAGTCCTGGAAATGAAAAAGTAAGTGTCTTCAAAACAGCAAGGCGTGTTGTGCACAAGAATTCAATGAGTATCTGAATGTAATATTCACTGTGGTTTTGGTGTGTTTTCTGGTCCACTTTTCTCCCCATTCATGTAGACCACTTCCTCCTTCAAACTCACTTTTGTATAATATCCCCATGATGACAATATAAATGACTCAGTGAATTATATGGTGCTTCTGGCTAGGAAGAAACACATGTGCACATGTGCCCATACCTGTTTTAATCCAATCCATTTTTTTAATGAATTCCATTGCTAAATCCACATGTAAAAATAATTCATGTCTCTTGGTAAGAATATTTAGTTGTCATTTCCAGTCTGCTCATGTAGGTCTCAGCAGAAAATTTTGTATTTACTTCGTAGTTTAATATTAATTGCTTAGATAATAAACACTTTTGAAAAAGGAATTAGCCCTATGCTGGTGCTTACATGTGAACTATTTATTTAGCTTTCTAGAGGTTACTCAATTAATTCATCTTATTTTGCTCAGCATCCTAATTTAATTCCACCTCTGAAATGAATTATTTATATGTTTCTACATACAGCACTTTGGCATCCAAACTTCGTAACTTGCTTCTCCCACTCACAATAGCAATTTGAGTATGTTCTTCCCAAAGTTAAAAGTACTTTTATTTCAATAATGTCTTCATTTCAGTGATGTTAGTACTATAATTTTAACTGTTACAGACTTCATAGATATAATATAATACGCTCCCTACATCAGCTCCAAATTAGAACCCTGATTGATAAATTGTGAAACACTCAATACAAAAGACTTGTGTATCAATTATGGTTTCACAGTGAACAGAAACAGCTAGAGGAGAAAATAGAATCTCTGAAAAGAAACCATCATGTTGCCCTTGGTCGACAGCGTGGATTTGAGGAGGAGATTGTCCGGTTCAAAAAGGAACTTCGAGAGCCACAATTCAAAGATGCAGAGGAAAAATACAGGGACATGATGATTGTCATGAGAACAACAGAGCTAGTGAACAAAGATCTGGACCTTTATTACAAGGCTCTTGATAAGTAAGTGTTGTCATCTGAGAGTGATTCTTAAATGTATTCATCTTTATTACTAATGATAACCTTGATCCAAAAGCAGCTTTCAGTTTCAGACTTCCAGGGGTAACTTCTTATAAGCAGGAAATCGATAAAAGTCTTTGAGATGTTTAATCATTTCTCTTAATAAAATCTGGCCTTTAAATATTAAGGCAGCATAACATGGTACAACTTTTAAAGCGAATTAATGAAAATATGCTTCAAACTTCACAGGATTGGTAAGATGTAGGAAATTTGTGAGTTAATGTATAGAAAGTACATACAGTAAATGTGTTGACAATAACTGGAGTTTAATAGAGTCATAGATAAATTTAGTGATCATTATAAATTTATTCACAGTTCTCTGTAGGACCTATTTTGAGTTATGATTGTACATGTTGATATGTTACTCATTTGAATGGTGGTTAGAGAGCGTCCAGACAATAAACATTCAACTTTGGTTGTCATATGAGACCACATGGAAGAGCCAGTGGAGCCGGAGGCTAGAGGAATAGCCGGAGAGCTATTCTGCTGTAGCTTTTTTTTCCATTTGAAGGCATTTTTAGGATGCTTTTGTCAGTGTGACTCCCAGAATTGCTGATGCTTTTCCTTTCCGCCTGTGCTTTTGGTGGGGTTTGGTTTTGAGGGAAGTAAAGTATTACAGGATGTGCAATGACTAATGGGGAGAATGCGTTCCTTAAAAGTCTGTCTCACATGTTATCTCAAAATACTCTACAGTACGAGTCAAGGAAAGGTGGAATCTGTGTTTAAATCATTCATTATTAACCTGGATCTTTCTTACATAGTCTCTCTACTCTTCCATTTCTATAGCAGTATATTTTAGCATCTTCTGGTCGTATCTTAACACAAATAACATACACCAGGTAGATTTCTTGTTCCCCATGATCTTCTGAGGTAAACAAATGTGTTTGCATTAAAGAATATTGCAATATAGAGGTGGCTTTCCCCTGTTTCCGGTGTGGGTGGTTTTGTGCTTATATTAGAGAAGGCAAGATCAAAAGAAGCATGTCTTGCATTTGATGGAAAGTGTAGTCAACTTCGTGATTGTTTCTGCTTCCTCTGGAAGCTGGTTTTCTAGTCTTGGGCTGACTGGCCAAAAATAGTATCTCATCATTTGTAAACATATACAAAGTAAAAGATATGGCTCCCTAAAACCCCCTAAATGTTCAATTATAATGGAATTGCAGTGAGCTGTTGCAATTTGGTGGACAATGGGGAAGGATCTTGGAGTCAGTGGATACATTTTAGGAAATACAAAACTGGTTCTCAGTGACAGATAAATTGAATATTAGGAACAAAGAAAGAAAGAAACATTTGGGCACTATATGAATTCCCAGGACACCCTTGTCTGGAATATAGTATGGAATTTTGGTCTCCTGTATTAAAAAGGGTCTGGAAAAAAGAGCACAGAAGAGCAGGAGTGTGGTTGAGGGTACACCATGATGGCTAAGAAGAGAAACTAAACAGATGAGAACTTTCCAAGTTGAAAAGATGGTCTAGAGGAATCCTGCTTTCAGCAGTTTTAACAATTATATACAATTAAACATAGTATTAAAATGTAAGCTAAGCCATAATTTATTTTGTGAAGACATAAATTGTTCAGAGCTTGCATAATTCTTCCCTTTCAGCTTAAATGGAAATGTACTCCAAGAACTTCCCTTTTAGAATTCAGAATCTTTTTGTATGGTATCAAATTATCTATTGTTCCTATTTAAGGCAAAACAGGAAACCAGTCTGGTAATTTCAAGAAGAATAGATAAACATCACTTATTGGTAATCGTCTGAAAGATCGGTGAGACGAAATGTTAACTCTAATGGTCAGAGATTGAAAGCTGTCTCTGTCGCTGGGAAAACTGACTTTTTGGGTGTTCTGTGCTATCACTTGATCTTTATTGTGGTAATATTTAGAGGTTTATGATAAATATTGATGAGGAATGCATTCTTGGGTTTAACAAAGTAAACAGTTGAAAACACGTTCTTCTTTCTTTGGACTGAACAAATCCTATTAGAGTTGATTCTTCAGTATTCCCCAGAAGAGGTGGAAATAATTCCTGTAAGAGAGAAAGTAGGAAAAGTCTATGTAAAAGCCCATTTCAGAAGTATATTTTGTTTCCACCATATTCTTTTTTGGCATAAATTGAACAAGCAATTTTTTTCATTACAGAGTACTTTTTGCTTTAAAAAGCAAAGTTAGGAACGTGGCATCCTGTCCTTTCGTGAATGCTTTCGTAAGGAGTTCATCTGTTATTGAACTAAAGTCATTTTGATACACTAAACAGAGGAATTAAATTGGAAATAGTTAATGACATCCTATGTTCCTCTCGCTACTGAAGAGAAAGGCAGCTCTAGTCGGAATATCTCTTTGGGTGATTATAAAGTATAGTCTCAAGAAGAATTCTCCACTCTCCTTTCCTATGGAGACCCAGTTATTTGCATTGCTGGGAGACTGCACCAAAGAGTAAGACTACTGCTGTTTAGAAAGCCATAATATCAGATTCGTCTTCTTGGTGTCAGTCTTAAAATGCACCTCACATAAATTATCTCTTGGAAATCCAGGTAAAGCTGCTCTCCGTTGAGTGACTGCAAATCTTTTTGTCTTCATGACTCTCCTGATGCTTGAGCCTGAGCTGTTTGTGAGACAATTTATGCAATCGTGTGTGTTTGATCTTTAGATACTTCTGCATTCAAAATGAACCAGTACTGTAGTTTTAGTACAAGTATTTAGGGATTGGAAAGGGGGCTGCTGCCTTCCTTAAAGCTCCTCTAGTCCCTGGTAGTCCATGGTCACACCTTTAACAATTTGCATTTGTTGTTGTTGTTTTAGAGCAATAATGACATTTCATAGCATGAAGATGGAAGAAATCAACAAAATAATTCGGGAACTTTGGCGAAGCACCTACAGAGGACAAGGTATGTGCAACTCTTATTTTGTTAGCTTTGCCCATGTGTATCCCTTTAATATTGAGTACTGCATATGGAAAAGAGTTTGTTCAAAATACTGAAAACCCAGGATCTGAAAACAGTTGATTCCATTCTGAAGGCTGCCTCTGTTGTTCACCACTATAATCTTTTTATTACACATATGTAAGTTATAGGATAAATAGAGTTAATTTTCCTTTTCCATGTTTTCTAAAGGTAAAGTTTCTTTGAAGCAGAAGAACTGCACAAGTTCATTCTTTCAATTTTGGAAAAAATCCTTTCAAAGGTGTAGCTATTGGTCGGAGTTCTGAATGGAATTTCTGTGGTTGCTGTATATTGTACCTCTCACCTCCTGGTAACCCTGGGGTATTTTTAATAATGTAAAAACTGTCTCCTTCCCATTTTCAGATATTGAGTATATAGAAATTCGTTCTGATGCAGATGAGAATGTCTCAGCCTCTGATAAAAGAAGAAGTTACAATTACAGAGTAGTAATGGTAAAGGGCGATACAGCACTGGATATGCGAGGAAGATGTAGTGCTGGGCAAAAGGTAACAGCGTTTGTTTTTTAGTATGAAGTAAAAACTTGCAGGTGAATGCAGGAGAGGAACGTGTTCTGAGTGACCCTGGAGAACAAGTGGCTCCAACTGTAACTTACAGTTCTGACAGCTTCCCTTCACCATGTCTGGATTTTGCTGACAGTATGCAATATATGAGTCTGAACATCTGAACCGTATTTGGGGGTTCCAGAATCTGTTGTTCCAGTTGAGGACTGGTCTGAGTCCTGCAGGAGTGAAGTGTTTTCAACTTCCCTCTCCTCAAGTTCAAATCCTTCCACTCTGTCTCTTGCTAGTTACCACTAATGTTCCCATAGCTTTAGGTCTATTGACTTGCTCCACTATTTCTGCCATCCTGAGGGCTGCCCTTGGTCGTCTTTTCACAACTGTATCTACCTCTAAGTGTGGCAAGACCTCTTTTTCTCCAAGTTATGCTGCTGTCTCCTACTGCTCAATATAACCTTTCAGTTCGTGTCACCAAATACATACCATACTCACTGTTGGGTCATGTTAAGCTTGTCGTCAACCAGCACCCCCAAGTCTTTTTCCTTAGTCGGCTCTCCATCCATTCTCTGCCGAGCCTGGTTCTTGGGAGCCAGGCCTTTTCGATGACCAGATGGTACAGGCAGTAGTAGAAAACAAAATCAAGGGATGGAACAAAATTATACACAATATCTTTAAGTGCATACAGCAGTAGAGTCATGAAAGGATGTTTCATCAGAAGATGAATAATGTATTGTTGCTTGAATATGAAAAATGCTGTCAAATTAAATCCCACACGAGTGTAGATGTTTACTTAGTTTTGAAAATTCCATACAAATTCTGGGGGAAATCCAAATCTTCTAAAACAGCACTATAGGCAAAAAATTTGTCCTCTCCTAAAGTAGTCTAGGATGTTACGTTAGAGTCTTATGTAAATGAGAGTGAAACTTGTTCACGGTTTCTTACCTTATATTCTGAGAATTCTTTGATCGTGAAGTGTGATGCCAAAAGTTGTGATAATTGGAAAGTATTTTCGGCAGCACAGTTTCCATCGAGTGTTCTGTAATTTTCACTAGTTCAGGAGATCTAACAGCAGTGTGATTAGGTATGATAACATAAAACTGATGTGTAAGGTGGTAAATCCTCCTGTCTTCATGTTTAGTATGTCGTCAGTTCAGTAACTCAAACCTAGTGACACCCGTACAAATTTCCACTGTCCCTGATGCATTATGGTGGGGCTTGAAGAGAGCAAGATGGCAATGTGGCGTCTTTACCTCAGGTTGGAATCTTTACTTCCAACATCTCTTCAATTTTGAGTATTTGACTTTACAATATTTTTTCCAACAGTACTTTGCAGAACGGATCTTTCAATTCAAACTTGAAGTTTTAATGGTGTTTTTCAGTAACTAATTGTTGCCATTTTGTGAACTATCAGCACATTGTTATGGAAACTTTACTCATGGTTTGTAATGGCATTAAATATAGCATGTCACATGTCGTTCCTCTACAAACACTCTGAAGAGTGAGATTTTGATGTTGATTTGGTTTTTTTCCCCTTAGGTGCTTGCTTCTCTTATTATCCGTCTTGCTCTAGCAGAAACATTCTGTCTCAACTGCGGCATATTGGCACTTGATGAGCCTACTACCAACCTTGATCGAGAAAACATCGAGTCTCTTGCCCATGCCCTCATGGAGTAAGCGATCTCTTCTTGAGAAGCTTAAAGATGGATGTTTTTCAAATGTTAATAGTAGTTGGCAGAAGTTAATTACATTTTGAGTTGGTATATCTCTCTTAGCATCTGCAGATATACACGCAAAGCAGTAGTTTTAGATTCCCTGACCTTTATCTGGCAAAGAAAAAAGGTTTCTTAAATAATTTAAGGGGTTTTAGGTGGGTGAAAAGCATTGCTAATCAGCATTAGATTGCTTGATGGTCCATGTCATCCATTTTCAGTACGTAAATATTTTGATCAATAGTTAAAAATTTTGATCAATAATTAAATTCTTTTGTTCTATGATGTTTTACAAGTCCTCTAAAACCAGAATGTGATTTAGATAAATACACACTAACCAATATCTCTTTGTAGGATAATAAAAAGCCGCTCACAACAGCGTAACTTTCAACTTCTGGTGATAACTCACGATGAGGATTTTGTTGAACTTCTGGTCCGTTCTGAATACGTGGAGACGTTCTACAGGATAAGGAAGAACATTGACCAGTGCTCTGAGATCATGAAATGCAGTGCCAGTTCCCTGGGCTCGTACGTTCATTAGGAATTTGAGTAATTACATGTTATAGACTGGCTTGGCTGCCTGACTCTGTAAGAGGTCAGATGAAGGCACCTGAAAATATAGTTCCTTCGTATTATATATTATTGAGGGTTTGTAACAATTTTAGCTAAAGCTATTAAACTTCTAAGCTTTTGCATATTTCTGTGCCTGGCTTTAAGGATCACCACAACCTGGACCCATTAAGCACCACGGACAGAGGCAGCCCTGGGACCAGCCACTGCTGAGCCCCTCTCGTTCATGATACCACCACCACCTAAAGGCTCTGGGCATCTGCAGCAAAAGAGACAAAACCCAGCAACAGCAGAGGTCTAATTCTGCATCTCAATAGCTGATGTTTTTCAGTGCCTCCATGGCCAGAGAGTTAGGTAGACTTGGGGAAAGGTGGCTTAAAGGGTCCTGACGCAAACTGAGCCTTTGAACCAAGGATTATTTCCACCTGAATTTTCTGAAACTGCAAGTCACTAGAATGAGGGTGACCCCGTCACTGGGAAACCACTCAGATAAGCGAATGAATGGGACTTCCTAGCAATTACGCTCTTTCACCAGTCCCCTGATAAAGCAATTAACACCAGACTAGGGAGAGGGGGAGGAGAAGGCAGAGGAAAATGCTACGCCATGCAGTACATTTGCAGTTTTGAATAAGAATCTTCACTGACTGTAGCACTACTTCCTGAAGGGGAATTTTCTTAGAGATACAATCGACAGGAAAAAAAAAATGACTTTGAATTTTCAAATTTTCCTGTCCTACCTGTTTGTTTTAGCATGACACATACATCCCAGCTCATGAAAATCACATCAGCTTCAGAAGCAACTCCTCAACCTTTGTGAATTCTGTGCCTTCCCCCCCCCCCCCCCCCCAAGTTAAAGCCGTGGCTGGCAATCCCTCTATAAAGTAGTTTGAGACACAGGAAGCTGGGCTGCGGACAGGCAGAGTCAGCCACCCCCAGCGCCACGTCAGGGGGATCCCTGCTCCACCACCAACCACGCTTCCTGCCGCAGCGCACGGTGACGGCAGCTGAGCAGCTGCCTGTGCTCCCAGCTCAGCCTCCTCCAGCCTTGTCCTGCGGGTAAAGGACTGAAGGTGAGGGGCAAGAGGAGCAGACTATCAGGGAGAAGGGGTTGGCGCCCTTACGTGATGCTACTACACAAGGTGCAACACTGTTTGTAGTCTGGAACCAAGCAGAGGTGTTTTAAGGCAAGCGAGGCACAGATTTATTGTGGTAACTCATTGTGCAGGTGGCAAAATGGTAAAGAAACTGGCTCTGCACTTGCCATTGTGGTTTGGCTGGATTTCCAGCAGAGAAACACTGGCACAGGAGTGGCTCTGTTCTCCACATGAAAGCATCATAGAATCCCAGCCTGGTTTGGGTTGGAAGGGACCTTAAAGCTCCTCCAGTTCCAACCCCTGCCACGGGCAGGGACACCTTCCACTAGAGCAGGTTGCTCCAAGCCCCTGTGTCCAACCTGGCCTTAGACACCGCCAGGGTTAGGGCAGCCACAACTCCACGTGATGCAGGCACACACCATCACAAGGAGGGCACAGCCACAGGCAGACACACCTCGGATATACAACGACTTAAGAGCCAAAATTTACAACTAAAAAGACCTTTCCATGCTGTCACAAAATCATCACTGAGTACAACTGCAGCGGGCCCAGGAGCCAAGAGTCCAGCAGTTGCCTGGGGCAGTGATTTCAGAGCCAGACAGGCACCCAGCACCTGCCTGCACGGACAAGTGGTGGCAGGGAAGGGTTGGTTGGGTATAAATCCCTTCTAAAGGATTTCGGGCTGATGCAGCCTCAGCTGTGGCCAACACTCTCAGAGCCAGGGACATGTAGCAGCTGGAGGGCTGCAGGATGCACCAATGCACCACTCAAGTGGGTGACTTCCCTCCCACCCCTCATCATAGCATTGATTTCTTCACTAACATCACATTTTTGGTTTATCTGCACTTAGCAAGGTGGCAGCTACTTTCACTAGAACAAAGAAGAATCTTCAAGACATCCCTGTCTGAACAGTCTCATTTCTAAGTGGAATTGAGACTATGTAAATTAAATGTATAATTAGTGGAAAACCAAGACTTTGGTTTTCTGAGGCTTCTTTCAACATTACCTGTGCAGCACAGCACTGCTGCCTGCTTACAGACTGCTGCAAAGACAGAAACGACCCAAAGCACTCCAGGTACTTAAAGCTTCAGAGAAGATGCATTTGTACATTTTTTTTTCCCAACCAAAACTGCTTTCTGACCTATTTGAAGTAAAAAGAGTGACTTACAGAACATGTAACTTGTTACTCCCTGGAGCAACCTCTCTGTGAAGCTTCCAGTGGTGGAGATCCAGTTCTGCTCCTGCAGGCCACTTTTTAGGCAAAACCAGCTCTTGTACGCCCTAAAAATTACAAATAAAGAAAGATACAAATGCAGTTACCTGCAAATAACCAACACCACAAAACAAACCAATAAATAGATGCTTTCAAAAGCTTAATCATTTCACTTTGTTAGCATTTAAATGTCCCATTAGATATCACTTCTAATCTATTTCACTATGACAGTTTGTTTATACTCCCCCCACCCCGGGGATGCTGCCAGGAGCCAGCTCTTACTGTCTGCTTACTGCAAGGTTACACCTTCGGGAAATGGGATGCAGTTTCCAATTCTCCTCCATCACCTTCCTCCTACTCCTTGTAATCTGGTTTATGCAGAACAAAACCCTGTGGCTGTCGCTGTAGCGCTGGCTCCATGTCCTGGGGCTGAAACACGCCATCTGCAAAAAGTCAACCACTGATTCAAGAGATACCACATTGCTGTAGGCATTACACAGTGACCCACATTTGGGTTTTTTCTCATGTTAGAAAATGCTGTATTTAACTTTGGCATCTTCTGAAAGTAAGGAGCAGCATATGAGCCAACAGGAAAAAGTGTTGTGGCTTCCTTATGAGGATTCCATACAAGGCAAAGTTGGAATAGTATCGGAAAGAAGAATACAGTAGGGTTGTCCAAAATTAGGTCTTCGAAAATGATGGAAGAGACCTGAAGGTGTTTATATCACCACAATTAAGGTATCCACTGGACCATGTGAGTTCTGGTTCTTAATGTCATGATCACATTCTTTCCTCCGCAAAACCTACGACAGTGCAGCTGGGACTGCCATAGGGGTGAACTTGTCCTCCCACTGTCAGGACAAGGCATGCTGAGTGCAGTAGGGAACCGTGGGAGAAGGAAAGTCGGCCGAGAGCTCTCAATCACCCAGGAGAAGTGGGGTACATGATGCCAGGTATGGACAAATGCAGCTGGGTGGGAAACCTGCCACTCCTCCTGCATGCCACCACAATGGTACCGAGACAGAGCTGCTGCCTGTGAAACTGAGAAGGCACAAATTCAGCCCATCTGAAAGTATAAACCATGGTTCCCTCTTTCCTACAGAGCCAGGAAAGAGAAGGGGCCGCTGCCATGGGGAGCTGTAGCCCCTGTAAGTCTGAATTATGGCAATCATCTATGCCATGTCAGGGGGTTGGAACTAGACGATCTTTAAAGTCCCTTCCAACCCAAACCATTCTATGACTCTATGACTTAGCTATCGGCCATACCTGTTTCCATTGGTTCCAACCGTGTCCACCAGTGCCATCCTGTGGAGGCCGCAGCTCCAGCCTGTCCCACGACTCTTCCTTTGTGTGTGGTGCTTGTGGGCAACCAACCTTGGCTCACTGCTGGGAAAGGAGGAAACAAAGAGGAAAAAGCCGTGGCTTTGGGCACAGGAATGTGCAGTTCAGCTCTCCCTCGGGCTGTGCAACACGTTGGCTTCACTGAAAACTAAAAAAAATAATAAAAAAAGGTTAAACTTAAAATTTCTACATTTTCTAAATGAATTTAACAGTTCACAACTATTTACAAGCCTCTGATGTGGTATAGGGTGAGGTCTGAGGCTCCCTGTACAAGGTTTGCCTCAGCCAGGGCAGCCGTGTGGGGTGCTGGTGTGAGCAGAGCTGTGCGGTGCCCTGAGCCATGTCACCTCTGCTTGCAGCAGTGCTTGGAAAAGGCATTTAGGAATTTAGGGAAGAAATGAGCCATTTTGGAAAGCCAACTTTTTTCCCCACAGAATTCCCACTAATAACACACTTCAGCCATGGTGATAATTGTCTGCTCAAGGATGACGTGGTTGTTGTTGGTTTTCTGATGTCCTCTGTCATGGTTCAACATGTGGGACAGCATGGGATGACATGGAACAGCATGGGACAGTGTGGGATGGCATGGGGACAGTGTGGGATGTTGTGGCCCACAGGCGTCTGGAAGGTGCCGTGCCGAGCTGGGTGCTGCAGGAGCCATCCCCACAGGACAGGATACATGCTACAGAGCTGAGCAAGTCCTAGATAAACCCACACACCCACACACCAGAAAACCCCCTCAGCTGCTTCTTCCTTTACATGCAAGAGGTTTTTTTTCTTGTCACTGCAGATGTTCAGGATCTTGATAAAAGTTTTGAGGTTTTTGTTTTCTTTCAGGTCTGACTTTGGCTGCTGGAGCTTGCCAGAGCTGCCGCTGCTATGGCCAAACGACACACGGTTCTGCTGCTCCCCTCCAACAGCAGCCTGCTCTTTTTCCAGAGTGCTGCCACCACCCAGGATGCCCTTTTCCAACCGAGCTGTGGCACAGGGCACTGTGGTCCTGTCATGTCCCTGAGGAGAAGGAGCGACATGGGAGAAGAGGTCCTCCAGGTCAGGAGGTGGTTGGGGTGCCCTGGAAAGCAGCACCAGCGTGCTCCCACCCGCATCCCATGATGGTGGAACCCCCAGAGCAGAGCACATTCAAGTGCAAAAGCAAATACCTGCTTTGGTGTCACTTCATCCCCTGGGTTTCTAACCCGAGGGTGATCCCTGAGCTACAGCCACTGGGCACCAACCCACCTGGATGACAAGGCTGGTCTGGCTCCCGGCACTCAGCTCCAAACTCAACCAGATACTTGCTGGGGTCATGTCATCCCTCATAAGTCATTGACATCCAGGGCAGGAGCCCAGCAGACATCCAGCCATACACATCCCAAGGCTGGTCCTTATGCCTAGCTGCTTGCCTCTTCCATCATGGAGACAAGGAAAGCTTTGCAGACATTTCTCTGTTCATAGCTTGACTTCATGCAATGTGCACAGTTAAGTCGTGCACATTCATGGTTTTCCACAGGCAGCACGTTACAAACGCTCAATAGTAAATAGATCCTCAAACATCAAAGAGCAATTCTCAACTTCTCATCCCGGTATCTCTCCATCTATCAATTAGGTGATTAAGATCTGCATGGTCGCTGACACAGACAACGCAGGTGAAGGGCAAGAAGCCTGCCATCATTACATAGTGCCCTTTGGGGTGAAGGCACTTCCCACCGTCTCACCCCATCAGCACAGGAACACACCTATATTTGGCAGCCCATGGAGATGCGGGTCCTTCTCCACTCTATAAAACCCGTGCTGTGCCCAGCAGCGAGGCAGAGGGGCCCCGGCCAGCCCAGCGCACGGCAGCAGGATGCTCCCCTGGCTGAAGGCTGCTCTCGCTGTCCTCTCCCTGCTCCAGCTCATTTCTTCCAGACCGCTGATGACTACATCTCCCAAGATAAAGCTCTCAGAGATCACCCACTGCATCCAACAGCTCAATTCAGGAGTGCAGGTAAATGCTGCTACACTGCCTGGCTTTTCTTCGCTTACAGAGCAGAGGAACATTATTGATTGTGATGATGATGTTCCTTAGTGCTCAAGGCACTGCCACTGCAGGGACCAGTGCCCACCCATGGCTCAGTCCACTGTATCCCACCTCCAGCTATGGGCACTGGTTTCAGCCTGGACTTTAGGTGCTCAGCCCTTGACATGGTGGTACAAGAGGCTGCTGGGGTTGGGCAGGGGGGAGTTTTACATCTGGCATAAGGCACATCGCATTAAAAAATGCTGAGGAAGAAAACAACCTCCCCCAGCCCTCCCTGTCCAATGCAAAGGGTGTATCAGGGTGACAGTGGCAGGGACATGGTGTCCTGGTGCGATGTGAGCTGCCGGAGGGTCTCTGCTCTGCTCTGGTCCACAGCACCCGCTGAGCACTCAGGGATCCTCCTGCCCCTTCCCCTTCAGCTGCTTGCAAGTGCTGAGCAAACCCAGGTCCCACCTTCCCAGGAGCCTGTTTTAAAAAACAACTTGCTGCAAGATGCATCTCAGTGGTGGCAGCACCGAGGGTGCATCCACGCCGTGCCCTGCGGAGAGGGACTGGGACATGGTACCTCTTCCTGGGGCACAGCACAGCTCCTCGGGGATGGTCTCATAATGGTGATCTCCTAATGATGGCCTCCTAATGCCAGTATCTTAATGATGGCTCTGCTTTGTGTCGCCTCTCCAGGTACCCTGCAATGACACCCGAGTGGCACAGGTCGCCTTCACAGACCGAAAGGTAAAAGATGCCGGAGAGAAAGGTGGAAAACGCAGTTGTAAGAAACACAGACGTAGCCGGCACCGTCCTCACCGTGGTGCACAGCCCACGTAGCAGAGGTGCTTGTATTAGTCACTGAGCAAGAGCTGCTCAAGTGCAGTCACTGGGGGTGATGCCGTCTGCACCCCAGGACCTGCCTCCAGCCTCTGCCCCCAGCTCCCCTCTTCGGGCCCGGGTCACCCCCCGGGACTGTGATTGCAGCCATAAAATGAAAGCAACTTAGGGGATCACTGTGAGACCTCCCCCCAGTCCTGACACCTCAGTAAGTGACATCGACTCAACTCCATGGTGCTAACGATTGCCCCTGGTTTACAGCTGTCAGAGCAGGAGCTGCTGTGCCAGGCTGCTGCGGCGCTCACCAGCATCACACAGTGCAGGAAGGACTATGAGCCCCTCATCATCAACCTGCAGAGCCTGCACGGAGACACGGTAAGCAGGACCTGCAGCCCCCAGCCCCGGGTGCCCGTGTCCCCCTTCACTCAGCACAGCCCCGATTCAGTGCCAGCCCCACCACATGCACCCCAGGGCTGATCAAGCCCATACTGATTATCTTGCATGGGGCCAGACTTGGGCATTGCATGTTGCAGGGTAATTTGCCTCCATGGGAAGAGGGTGAATGTCCCCACCAGACCCAGCCACCCCACACCAGTGGCCATGGGCATCAAGTGCTGGGAACAGGGGCCAGGCGCCTGTCCTGAGTGAAGGACAAATTCCCAACCTCCTGAGGCAGCACCTTCCAGCATCTCAGAGCAGCTTCCAGTATCTGAAGGGAGCCTAAAAGAATGTCAGAGAGGGACTCTTCATCCATCAGAGACTGTAGCAATAGGACAAGGGGTGATGGGTTCAAACTTCAGCAGGGGAGATTTAGGTTAGATATAAAGACGTTCTTCCCTGTGAGGGTGCTGAGGCGCTGGCACAGGGTGCCCAGAGAAGCTGTGGCTGCCCCATCCCTGGCAGTGTTCAAGGCCAGGTTGGACACAGGGGCTTGGAGCAACCTGCTCTAGTGGAAGGTGTCCCTGCCTGTGGCAGGGGGTTGGAACTGGATGAGCTGTAAGGTCCCTTCCAGCCCAAATCAGTCTGGAATCTATCTTCACAGTTCTGTATTATTTGTTCAATTATTTATATGGAGGCAGAGGCAATGGAAACAAACCATCTGCATGGGCCGGTCGCCTGCCTAAGCTGCTAAATCCTGGTGGCAGCTCTGAAGTGACTCTTTTCCTTCCCCAGAGCTGCTCCCTGAGCGATGAAAACGAGATCTACCTGCGCAACTTCTTACCGGAGCTGGGGAACTTCACGCAGGGGGTGTACAGGCGCCTGGCCACATTGGCTACACCATGAGGCAGGAGACCCACCGCTGCCAGCCCCGAGCACAGGGATCATACTGCTGGTAGCTCTGAAATAGGTTTTGCAGAGGTTTTTTTGCTCTTCATTGTATGCACTTCCTCAGCTCTGCCCCAGCCCTCCTAAACCCAATGCAATCCTGACAGCAAGTCCCAGCGGGAACGCCGGGGACGTGGGATCACTCAGCTCTGGTGGGAAATGTCCCCTTCCTGGCAGGTGCCGGGCATCTCCCAAGCTTTCCACCAAGCCCTGTGTTAGACCTTACTCAAGCTCTGCAGGAGAGGTCTTGCCCGGATAAGGCTGCCCTTGGTGCTCCCTCACAGCTCTGAGGCTCTTCCAGCTGGCACTATGGGGGATGAGACCCCTTGGGAGGGATCCCATCCCCTGGGAAGCATGAGACTCCCCTGGGAAGGCTTTACCCAGCCGGGAGGAGCTGAGCATCACGCCTGGATGGGGCATTGCAGGAGGCTGAGCTTCTAATTCGTTCACCTTCTCCTGCAGCAGCTACCAAAACCAAAACCAAGTTATCTGTCTGCTTCCTGTTCCTCTTAATGGAGGGAGGCTTCTTCGCAATCACCATCTCTTCCTAAAGAGATCAAAATCTGAGGCTGAAATGATGCATTTTTCACTAACAAGTTACTACAGCACGCAAAGAAGTGACTCCTTGTTGGAGCAGAGCTGGGGAAGGGCAGCATCCAAGAGCAAGAGCCAGGAGGGGACAGCTGAGGGAGGGGGCTGCCAGGGCTGTGCACTCAACCTTGAATGGGTCTTCTACATCACTGGTGGGCATTTAGAATCATAGAGTTTTAAGTTATTACTAGTAAAGACTGGGAGAGGCTGTAGGACAGCTCTGGATCTAGCAGGTGCTCATTGGCACCACACTTCTCGAGTTTATTTATTATTGTATTTTATTTAAATAACTTATTTTTATACTGCATAATCTAAAGATTAAAGACCAGAAAAATCCTGGCTGGTGAAAGCTGTTCTTCACTTGGGACCCACCACAAAAAGGAAAAGCCACTATTCAGGTTGTTTAAGTTATACAAAAGCAGGTCTGTGGAATAGTTGTATTGAAAATACTGCTACCTCATTCTTAGGGAACTCTTACTGCCCGGTTGCCCTTCCATGACAGCAAGTGATTCATAATTTATTGTTCTTCCCTCTATTTAAACTATTTGTATGATGACAGAGTTAATATATTCAAATTACACGTATTTGGATGCTTTGTTTTATCCTTTTTTTTTTATTTCAACCTTGCACTGATGTTATAAAAGTGTCTCAGGGCTTAAGCAATAAATTACTGACAAACAAGCTCTTGGTTTTGCTGTTCATTCCCCTCTTTTCACCCTCAGCAGTTAATGAAGAGCATCGGGGGGTGCTGCCTCCTTGGTCAGTCGGCATGGGGTGGGAATGGAGTGGGAAAGGCTGGCATTTTTCGTAGGATCATGGAACCCCAGACTGGTTTGTGTTGAAGGGACCTTAAAGCTCAACCAGTCCCACCCCCTGCCATGGGCAGGGACACCTTCCACTAGAGCAGGTTGCTGCAAGCCCAGTCCAGGTTTTGGGGTGATTGATACACAGCAAATCTACCCAGTTTGCCACTGAAAGCAAGTTTTCAAGAAAGCGAAAGGCACCAATGAACCCATCTGGCTTGTGGTGTAGGAAAACACGGGTGAAAGGAAGGGCTGGAGGAGCGGAGATAAGCTGCAGCAGGTACAGGGGTAGGAAATAAATGGTCAAAACAGCTGCTGGAAATCATTATAAATGCAGGAAACTGCAATAAATGCACACAATGGGGTGTTAATCGCAGCCTTTGGATTTGCTCTGGGTGACCCCCAGCATTATCAGCACCAGCGCCAGGCCTAGTAGGCAACAGAAAGGCATGAAACCAGCGGCACATCCCTGCCCCTGCAGCCCAAACTTACCTGGGCATGTGTGACACCGTCTCGCAGCGCCTGTCCTGGGATCCTCCAGTTCCAGCCACAGGAAGCTGAGCTGGTGGCTTTCAGTGGAGCCCGGGGGCCACAGGGACACCAGCAGGATCCTGTGTGATGGGGAGATGTTTTAATCCACAGAGCATGACAGGGAGGAGGAAAACAGAGAACACATTTCTGCAACAAGCACCTTCCTTTAGTAGGGGAAATGGCAGCAGGTTCATCCATGAAGGATGGCTGGGGTGAAGGCAAAGCCAGGGCTCTGGAAACATCCCTCCCACCTCACATGGGCAGAGATGGGGACCACGTGGAGCTGGAGCCATCCCCCCTGCCAGCAATGGAGCCGTTGCTGCATCCCACCCTTAGGAAAGGATGTGGGAACAGAAAGCTGCTCTGTCACTGCCCTCTTCAACTGGACTGAGGAGAGAAAACACAGCAAAAGGCTGGTGGGTCAAGATAAGAGCAGGGAGAGATCACTCAGCAGTTACTGTCGTGGGTAAAAAGTGACTTGAGGAAATCAGTTTAATTTATTACAATCAAGTCACAGCAGGATAATGAGAAATAAACGCAAATCTTAACACACCTTCCCCCCATCCCTCCCTGCTTCCAAGGCTCAGCTTCACTCCCAAATTCTCTCCCTCCTCCCCTCTTTCTGCACTGACCTTGGGATCTGCAGGGCCCTTGCTCTCACATATTGCCACTCCTCTCTTTGGATGCTGTTGCACAGGGGTTTTTCCCCTTCTTACTGTCATCCCAGAGGTGCTGCCACCATTGCTGACGGGCTCAGCTGTGGGTCCATCTTAGAGCCGCTGGCATTAGCTCTGCTGGACGTGGGGGACACTTCTAGCAGTTTCTCACAGAAACCACCCTGTAGCCCTCCTGCTAGCAAACCCTTGCCACACAAACCCAATGCAACCGCTGGCTTTCCCATCACCAGTGATGCAGTTTTCCACCATGATTCAGCCCGAGTAGCTCAAAGGTTAATTTTTTCTGCTAATTTAGCATTTTCTGTCCATTTACTCCAGTTTTAGAGCTTTACACCACTATCACTGGGGAAATCACTGTGTCTGCAGGATGGGACCACAAATCCATCCCCTCTTCCAGCATCCACCAGGGAGCCTCTCACCACCAACCATTCCAGATCAGTGGGGCTGCTCCAGGCATCCCAGTAAGGTGCCCGGCCCCATGGCCACTGTCCATCAAGGCCACCACTTCCATTGCTTATCTGCTGTCCATCGAGATTGTGCAGGTAGGAAATGTCAGCACTCCACCGGCAAATCCCTCACAAAGGTCTTTCTGAGTCAGTGGCACCAACTTCATCTGAGGCATTTCGCAATTAGACAAACACAATCACTCTCAGTCTGGCTGCTCCTGGATTAATCGAGCGCTCGCAGCCTCTTATCAAGAATCTGATGGCAAGTTGCTATTTGAGTTACAAAAATACCTATTAGTTATTACAAAACTCCAAAGTTTCCCAGCTCAGCTCATTTCTCAGCATGATTTCCTGCAGTGGTGCTGGTTGGTGGTGCCAGCAGAGCCCATGGCCTGAACCTCGCTCCTGAGCAGGACAGAACAGGATGGGGAATGAGGTTCAGGCCATGGAGTGATGCTGCAGCTCATTGGGATGCCGAGTGCTGGAGCAGAGGCACAAAACCCATTTCCCCATGGGAGCACCAGCGTCAACACTATGAGACCACCCTGCACCAGCTCCCTGCCCATCACCACATCCCCTACGGTAACCACACAGGGTCACATTGTTTTAGGGGTCCCTTGGAGGGCCCCAGCTCTCTATAACCCCCAGCCCCAGCAATGCCCCGCTCCTACCCAGGAGGTGTTTGTGCCCCGGGCTGCAGGCAGGGTTCTGCTGTGCTTTCTGTTTCGCCCCAGCACAGGGTAAGATAAGCACAGACAGAAAATCACACACGGATGAAGGATGCTTTGCATGATCTGGAGATATTCAAATGAAACACAAGGTGGAAGAGTTCACAGGATGGATAGAGAGACATAAAAAGGCAAAGCTCCACTCTCGAAGTGTGGTCCGATAAGATTCGGCCACTTTCACCTCACTGTCTAGAGAAAATGTTGGGATACGTAGAAACAAAGAATCCCCAAACCTGAGAGTTTACGCACTTCACTCTCGTACGTGACCTGACTCCTACCGGCGTTATCTTAGGGTGGAAATTTCCTACGTTGAAACGTAATGCAAGATCAGAAGAAAATCTTGACTTTTACACTAAAGACCTGTTGTCCTAATTGGATGGGAGCAACCTTGGAAAGTGCAGATCAGAGAAAAACGAGATTTTTCCTACAGGTTCAGCAATTTCACAGCCATAAATTGAGATGGTTCTTCCAGAAAAGTACACCCAGGTGTTGAGCACCAAAATATCCAGAACCTGCAGCAGAGGGTTCAGTGCACCAAGGCCATGGTCATCCCGGTGCCGGTGCTGCTCACCTTGCTGGCGCTGTCAGGCTGCCACACGGCCACTCTGCTGCACACCTCCAACTTCCTGAAGGAGAGCATCAGGCTGCTGGACGAGCTCCAGAAGGCAAAGGTAGGGCTCAACCTGTGGATCAGCCTTAGGGATGGGTTGTTGTGCCAGGCTGGATGAGAGCGATGCTGAGGCAAAGGCAGGCTCAAAGCGAGTGGTTCACAGCGCGCTGGGGGGATGGATGGACAGACGGGGGTGTGTCTGCTCGTGTCAGGATGGATCCATGTTAGCGCTTTCTTTAGCCTGATCACTCCTCTCTTTTCTGTCTCCATAAAGGTTTCCTGTGGCAAGATGAATGTGACAAATGTTTTTGCAGGCAATAAGGTAAGAGAGAAAAAGAGGAACTTGTCCTTGTTTGGAAACAACCATAGGGCCACAATGGGCACTGGGAGAGGATGCTGGGGCAGAGGAGAGCACAGGGTGGCCAGGGGGAGGTGTGAAGCCCTGGGAGTTCTGCAGCACTGCATAGGAGTAAGGGGCCCATTGGTGCATCATCAGTGCCCTCGACCATCTCCACCTGAAGCAGCAGTGGCTGCTCCCGGCCATCCCGGAGGCACGGGCAGGAATGGGCAGCATGTGTCTGAGCAGCACTCGAGTTATCAAGCTTTTCAGAAAGGAAGCGAGGAACTTCTTCCTTTGCCTTGGAGCAGTGTGTCACCACCTCAGAGACACCCACACGGGCCTATCGCACACTCTGGTTACACACATTATCCCTCTTTAGCCCCTTATCTGGGGAAGGCTCCTCAGTTAGCAGATTTAACGGCAGATAGTAAAGCCTATTTCTGCTCTGAAAAACACTGCCTAAGCCGAGCTCCCCGGCCCCAGAGTTCCTGTTTTCACAGAAAGCCAATGCCCTCGCACCGAGCTGCACCAACGGGCACCAGCCCAGGGCTGCAGCAGCCACCCTCGGGGGGCTGAGCATCCCCCAGGGGTCCGTGCACCCTCCTACCATAGGCAAGGGCCCTGGGAGCAAGGAGAGATGCTCAGGATGACCCAGCACCCGCAGATCTGTGCTCATGGGACAGGGTGGTCACTTGTTTAATGGTGGCATTTAGTTCAAAGCTGAGAAGATCTGAGCAGGCAGAGCTCAGCGACCTTCCCTGTATTGGGAACATCCCCCATGGAAAACAGTTGAATAGTTTTATTACCAGCATTTCACTTACCAGTTCCTCATCTTCCATGTGTCTCTGCTATGGGGCTTTTTCCACTCAAAGCACCTAGTGGAGGCAACCTCTTCTCTTCCCGGGGGCTTTTGTTATTCCCATAGAGCCTCTGCCCCCCAAAACCAGCTCCATCCCCATGGGACCCACAGGGAGCAGCTCCCTGAGCATCAGGTCCCATGTTCATGCCCACAACAGGAGCACAATGCTCTAAGCAGGAGGGTGCTCACCGCTGTGCTGAGCTCTGCCAGGACTTCTCACCATCAGCCTCCTCACCAGGAGGGCAGCAGACTTGGGAGCTTCAGGGGGGCTCTGACATCTCCTGCTGTACCTTGTACCTGCGCTTAGGAACAGAAATGTGTTATTGTCCCTGCCCGTGGCAGGGGGTTGGGATTGGATGAGCTTTAAGGTCCCTTCAACCCAAATCAGTTTGTGGTTCTTCTTTGCACTGGTTTAATCTGCTGCGGATGAAGCAGTGACTGTACAAAAGGGTGTCTCAAAAACCACACGTGTCTTTTTCCAGCAAGACAATGACCTGGAGACCTTATGCAAAGCCGCCACAGTTGCTTGGGAAGGCCGGAGCTGCCACAGGTACCTGGAGGGCATCTACCTCAACTTGCTCAGCCTGCTCCGAAGGGAGAGCACGGTCTACAAGGTACACCAGGGTCTCCCCTCGCTGCTCACGGCCTCAGCTTCTGCTCTCAGCCCATCCTCTCCTGCACCACGCTGCAGAACCAGATCCCCCCACAGCAAACACCCTAATGGCCATTTTTCCCTCTTACAGGCCCCATGCCCCGTGGCAGGAGGCAGCACTACCTCCCTGAATGATTTCCTACTGGACTTGCGCAGAGCCCTCCAACAACTAATAAAAGGCCAGAGCTTGAAGTGAAAACCAGTTTGTTCTATGTTTGTAAACTATGATGCTATTTTTGTAAGCTATGATGCTATTTTTCAGAGATTATTTATAATAATTCTTTAAATAAATGTATTTTGGGATTAAATTTGCTTACATTGTGCAAGATGCTTCTTGGCTAGAAACTGGAGAGCACAGAAGCACGTTTGAGAGCTTGAAGGTGCCAGCAGGAGACTGGAGGCCCCTTGCTCTTGGTGAGACCAATCCCAGCAGAGACACTGAGGGACACAAGGAGAGGCTATGGATAGGACTGAGCAACAGGGACAGAGAATGGCAGAGCAGGGAAGAAAGAATGGGTATTTTCTATCCATGATGTTGGAAAGGGGCAACCAGGGCCTGGAGGGGGAGTGCTGACTCCAGAGCACTAGATGGAACTGGGGCTTTAGAAATAAGGGGGTTTAAAACCATGAAATCTACAATTTTGTAACTTACTTTTGCACCAGGACAGTGCAGGGTTTGGTTCATACATCGGCTGAGTCTCTACTCAGGGAGCTGCAGTGTTAGGAGAGTACAACCAACCTGTTACCTTCTGCATGAGCAGGCTGGAGGGTCTTCCAGAGGAAACAGAGCTGAGCAGCTCCAGTGACTGCAGCTGAATTCACACCACCTGCATGAATCCAGGGCAACAGGCTTAGTGTGTAGCACAAGGACACTTCAAGGCAGAATAGTGTGAAAAGCATCTCCCCATCCGCTGGGCCACCTATCCCATGCATGGGTGCAGGAAGAAGCAGAACACAGGCAGCACTGACATTCCAGTGGACAAGCTGCTGCTCTTGCATGCTCTGGCTCACCTGGGCTCTCCTCTTCCTCGGGAGAGGATGGGCTTGAACAGGGGGCTCACCACCTCCACAGGCCACATCTCCTGACCTGCAGACTGGCCTCATCCCACTGATCTTCTCCAGAGTCTTACAAAGCATCCTCTAGTCCTGCTCTGTCCACGTCTTCCACAAGAGCTGGCTGCCCACTGCCCCAGGGCTTGGCAATAGGGTCCCCAACACCCCAAACTCACTTCTCCAACTTCTCCAGTGAGTGCTGTGCATCAGAGACACACAGACTGTTTGATCCTTCCTGCTGCATCTTCTGACTTAGGAAGCTGCCGTATGTGCAGAGTTATTTGAGAAACATGCACAGAGGTGGAACTAGGAATCCAGAGTTTTATTTCATGGTATGAACATGCTCCAGGGACACAATACTGATATATACAGTGTTATGAATAAAGTTTAATCATAAACCAAAGAATAATCAGAAATAAACAGTTAGAAAACCAATAAATAGGAAGACAAATCATACAGACTAGTGTTTTATCCTATATACAGGACTGGCGAAGCAGAACCGTTGAGAAGGTGAAAGCTGGACATGTGCAGACAGTGTAGTCAGTGAAAGGCACTAAGGACCATCTTCCCCTCCTCTTAAAGAAAGGATCAGGAACAAGTTAAACATGAAATAATTCATTTACACAACATTAAACAACATAAAGCATCAAAACCCTCAATGTTAAGGTTGATGTTCTGGAATGAGGGGAACCTTGTGGTAGCAAGAAGCAAGGATGAGCACACACTGTCTATATTATGGTAGTATGATTTTTGATAAATACTCTAGAGCACGTACTGACCTGGGATGAGAAAGGCTCTATTAAGCTCTTAAAACCCCCCACAAACCAAACTCCTTCTGCATTAAAACACATCACGGACCCATGAGACATTCACAGACTGCCCAGGGCTAGAGAGGGCCCATGTGCTAATCCTGCAAACCAGGCTCCCTGGTTTCAACAGAGGGCCCAGGACTGCAACATGTCACATCAGTTAAAGGTGAGCCTAGCTGACAGACCATCATAACTCTGATAGAGGTCCACTTTCTGTTTGAAGGCCTCTTGTAAGAGCAGATAATCTGTACTCCAAGCCCCTGTAACAGGAGATTACAGCCATTTCTGCCAATTAAAGGTGTGCAAGCAGTTAGTTATTGTATTCTCTGGCCCAAGGCTTGCTTAACTATGTAGAATACTCTTGTTTTCAGCAGCAGGCCTGTAATTTGATTAGATTGTAAAGCATATGCCTTTATAGTTAAGTTTTAAATACTTTAACTGCAGTGCCATGGTTCACAGGGGTGTCTTCAAGCCACTGATAGACATCTGTCAGGTAGAAGACTTCTTAATGGTCCTTTTGAAAGCACAGTTCAGCAGAAACTCCCTCAAAAACAGATCATTCAAAGCAGCTTAGCACAGCAAGATGTAACACAAGGGGAATACAACAATTATCCCTGCTTCCAAGAACTAGCACAGGCCAAACCCATGCATCTATCTGCTTGGGCTCAGAACTGACACAAAGCCTAAAGACAAAACAGCATTTAAGCTGTTTCCAGTCTGTCTTGTTTGATGGGAAATGTATTACATGAGAACCCAAGTCTATCCAAGCACGCTCAAAGTAAGGTCAGCCCTTCAAGAGCAAAGCCAATTACAGCTTAAGTCCACAAAACTTCTGAGTATTTATCTCTTTCAGTGCTAGGCTAGAGAAAATAAATGCCAGTGTTCGTGTTTGTAACTTGTAGGAAGTTAGGCAACAAAGCTAGATTTTGTATGAACTTAGGTGACACTCCCCCCCAAAACAGGGCAGTTCTTCTAGGTCATTGTCCTGAAACACACAGCTAAAAAACAACATGAAAAAGCTTACAACTCATTTAGAATAGCACTGAATATATCTCCAGAGCAAAACATGCCCTTACAAGACCAGTTTTAACTAGTACAGATCCTGTTACAGACCTGTTAGAGCCACAAGGTACATCCAGTTAAGCATCACAACCGTAAGAAAGGGCTATTGACTTTTACCTACTCTAAGTACTTCACAGGAACACTCTGGTAATTGCAAACACAGCTACTAGCAAGAACTCAGGATGTCTAAAGAGCTGTCTTGTGCTTTCTGCCATGCTTAAGGACTCTATTTCTCCTATTAGTGATCACAGCTCTCTAAACCTCTAGACAACATGAAGATCAGAAGTTACAGCTGATCACCCCCATCCTGGCACAGGAGCTGTTTCAATGCCTGCAGCTCAGAATGCCTTTTCTCTGTGACACAAAAGCAATGTATTAAAGTGATATGTGTCTGTTAGCAGCATAAATATCAAAGAATAAGAGCAGCCACCACAAAGAAATGGTTGTTATCAGAGACCAGAATTAGTTTCCTCTCATCAGAGCACAGCCAGGAACCAGAGATGATACAGGAACACAAACAGCATCAGCTACTTCAGGGGATGTTACTGTTCTGGATAATTCATGCCTGGTTTAATACAGGAGAGTCAAATTCACCCTCAGTGCAGAGCACTGGTCCAGTGGAGCCACAGGTGGGAGAATGGAGCCATAATGCTCATCCCATGGCTGAAGCCAAGTCCTAGTGTCACAGCATTCCCCTTTAATAATCTCTGCTGTTGAGATTCCAAAACAATTCACATACATGTAAAAGAAATTCCAGATCAACAGCATAAAAAGCAGCCAAAGCAATGCTGCCACACAGCCTTAACAGGAGAGTAAACCCAAGAGAGCTCTTTTGCCTTTGCATCAGAGGCCCCATTCCCCACAGTGCCAGATCATGAACATACAGACAAAAACAAAAGCACTACTTAGACACATTGGTTTTCTGTTGCACTTAAACAGAGCATGGTCCCTTCCCAGAAGTCTCAGACTTTTGTAGTTCACGTTTCCCCTACCCAACTACTTTCTCTGTACAGCAAGACAGCAAAGGAAGGGAAAAGGACTGTGTATTCCATACACAACACAATCAGGTTAACAGCCACAGTGAGGGATATTTAAATAAAAGGGTTTGATGCTCCTAAAGGTTTGCAGCAACCACATTCAAACACAGATCAGTGCAACAGAGGACAATAGTGAAAGCTGCCAGTTATGTGCAAAGCAGGGCATAAATCAGATTCACCAGCCTCAAACTGTAGGATTTCATCAACTGTTTTGAGCTAATACGTCTATAGCACTTAAACACACATCTAGAACCCTTATTTTCTATACATCTCAATAAGGATTGCCAACAACAGTTTCCCTGCACAACACATTTAACACATGGAATTTCACAACCATCATATACCAGTTTAATATTATGTTAATATAACATACAATATACGGGCAACTAAGGAAAAATACATTTCTTTAAAATAAAGCTCCATACCAGCAAGGTATGGATTTTATAGCCAAACTGTGCCACCTCTTGAATTCCATATTCTGGCCCAATCTTATACACTCACTGATTTATACGGCAATTCTGAACAGGTCACACCTACTGCAGCAGAGAGTCAATGACAGCTCCTGGCTTTGCCGAACGTTTTCTGTTTGGAGAGCAGAAAGGAAAGGGAAAAATAGCACCATACACACATCATGACGCTGTCTAGGAAAAACAGGGACCAGCCACATCTCAAGTTAAAACTATACAATGTTACTCTTCCAAGTATTCGTCAAAGCCAAACCAAAAATAACCAAGGAAACCCATGCTGAAATCTCCCCCAACAGCACATTACTTTCCAGTAACATCAGTCAACGTGTCAGGTGTTAAACTGAACCACAGAACACAGTGAAACAAAGCCAGAAGCCAGAAAAGGGGAATGCAGCAAAAGGGCATTAGAGAAATACCCAGACAAGTCTTTCTGGACAAGATTCTGCTGTGGTAAAGAGATTTCAGCTTGGTTGTGTCACACTCATCACCAATAAACTTTATACCGTGCAAAATGTTAGCATTGAGTCTTCTCATTAAGCAACCGTTTGAAGATTTATGGTCAGTTTGCATGCACAGACTTAAGCCTTCCCCTGGGTAAATCCCCCATATAGATACTCCAAAGTTCTTCACCTTCTACCCGTCTTGGGCCTGGATCTTCCTTTCGAAGTCCTCGGCCTCTCCAGCTTCATCAGCGATTGCCTCAAGCTTTCTTCAGTGTAGGCTAAGTAAACATGGGAAAGGTCCACTTCAAAGGGCTAAAAAAGCAAAACACCCACAAAACAGGAACATCAAAATCATTTTATACCCTGATCTACAGTGCTTTTCTAATACTAGGAAGACTCCTCTCTTCAAAAGAAAACAGAAATTCAGCAGTTTCTCTATCAATACACAGGCACAGGCAGCAGAACTCAGCCCCACACAGTTCAATACATGCTTAGAAAGAGCCACTCACATCTTTTTCTTTTTTATCCAGGACAGGAGTCTGTTTCCTCATGTTGTTCCCTGTATATGCAACACATTTCTTAAAGAAAGAAAGAAGGCCTGTTAGTAAAGCTGCCGTGCACAGTAAAAGTGACCACAGCTTTAGCAGTTTACTTCTGGGCTCAACTGAACTCCTCAGAAGCTCATGCTAACACTGGCTCCCACACGAGCCAGCCAGCAAACTTACCAGCTGCCATTCTCCGATGTCTTCATTCCAGTGAACATAGTTTTCAATCATTTCCTAGAAAGAAATAACAACAGTAATTGTTCCAGACTTGCACAATTCACCCTCCAGTCACATTTTCCAGAGCATACACCCCTAAAAGCCTGGACAAGCTGCTTAAGGACAGTCTTGACCAATCCAAGTTGTTTTTAATCAGGGCAGCCATATCCTGTACAAACACACCTATTTACACTTTAAGGACTACAGAAGAGAAAAACACCATTCCCAAATTGCATGCATTGGAGTTCACTTGGATGCCCACCAGGTTACAAGAGTCACTTGACAGCAGCATCTTTTCCTACTTCAGCATCACCTGGTTCCAACAACCCAGATAATGGCACCAACACATGAATGCCACCAAGTTGCTCAGCTGAGCCACAGCAAAGGAAAGCTCACAGCAACATACACCAAGTCATCTGGGCCACAACCTAACACACAAGTGTCCATCAGTGCACTGTGAATACCTCATGGAGAGACAAGAAGCCAACTCATTCTGTTTGGTGGATAGAAGAAAAGCTGGAGGGTTCAGCATGCACAGCATAATCTTATGTCACAGGTTCTCTGTCTTTACCTGGTAGTCCTGAGGAATGAAGTTGTCTATGATAAGCATCTGAAGACGAAGTTCCCTGCTCAGCTGCCGAATATTCTCTAGTAATCCTTCAATCTCTCTCTGATGCTCTTGCTGGAGATCTGCCATCTGAAAATAAGCCAGGTATTTGAGAGGCATCAGAGCTAGCTCAAGACATGGTAACAGCCTAAAAGAGAAGAGTCTTCAGCCTATATGAGGATTTCAGGAAACAAAAGCAAACTCTCATTATAAAGTACTATGATATTTTATCTCTGAAGAATAAACCCTCTGGAATGTTCCAGCTCAGAGATGCCTGAGAGCAGCATTAAGTTCTCAGTTTCATAAAACTGAAACTGACTTTCTGCCAATCCAAGGTCTGCACCAGCTAAGAGCAGATGAAGAGTGTGCAGCCAAGTTATATCCCTGGCAAGATTTCAAGGAAAATCTCTGATCCCAGAAACAAAATGCAATTTTGTGAAACAGGAGCTCACGATACCAGCCAAAGGACACATTCATCCAGTGACTGAGCAAGAGATAACAAGGGCAACAGGCAGAAAAAACAGACAGCTAGGAGCAGAGGAGCACTGGGCTGCTGCAAAGCGGATAGAGCTGCCAGCAAACAGCTTTCTGAAACAAAATAGCCAGTGTTTTTCCTTAAAATTCTGAATATCTCAGGATCTCACACATCATTCCTCTCAGCCTGGCTTAGGGGAATGCTCTAAACATGCCCCTGTGAAGCTCTGATACCAGACTTCATTAAATCTTTGTGTCACAAAGCTGATGGCTTACCCCTGTCCCAGCTGTAGTCCCCCACATGATCCCAGGCTGAGGACCTCAGACACTAACCTCTGATTTTGCAGCCATAAGCATGGTCCAAACTTTCTTCAGCTTTTTGGTTTTCCCCTGTGCTTCTTCCTGGAGGCTGGTGTACTTCTCCTCGATGTCCAAGCGTTCTTGCTGTACGCAAGATTCAACACAGACATCCATACTTTAACATAACCAAAGAAACTATCTGCGATAGTATGAACAAGAGGAGGAACTACTTGAACAGAGGAAAGCATTTGCCAAGGGCCTGGAGCCCTGGCTCAGCCTCGCAGCAATCGCATTGCCAACGTGTGGCCTCTGAAGCAGTTCACTTCTGCTACACTTTCAGAGCAGAGCCATGTTTCATGCACAGCAGCAATGCCAAGGCACAACACTGTGTCCTGCCACTGCCGTTTCCAGACAGCTACAGCATAAAACCCCACCTCCTTCTCCTCAAGCTCCTTGCGAAGCTGTTCTGCTCTCTTCCTTCGTTCCTCCAGTTCCATATTTGATTCTTCTAGAAGCTTCTCTTGCTCCTCTGCTTTTGCCAGCAAGTCCACTCCTCCTACAATCACTTTCTTCTCCAGTGCAGACAGTTTCTCCAACAAGGACTGGTGCTCTTGTCTAGAGACAGGTAAGTGTAAAGCTTTCTATCCCACAGTGCTCACAAGGCAGCAGGTCCAGCTCAGTTTTACAGCCCAGACGGCATTTGCAGGGCTGGAAAAACTTGTCTTGCTGTCAAGGGTTTCAGTGGGGGTGAGGCAGTGCAAGTGAATGCAGGGAGTTCCCTGAGCTCCAGCTTTCCCACAAGCAAACCAGGTCAGCAGAGAAGTCTCTCTAGCTAACGTCCCCCTGTGAGGGGCTGTGACATTGCCTGGGTGCCCAAGGCACCCCCTCCCCAAGGGCCCTGCCAGCACTGCAGTGCCCACAGGCAGCTGCAGAATGGAAGTGAATGAACAGAGATCAAGGCAGGGCAGCTGAGATGCCAACCAGGAATGCCGGCTGCTGCTGGAGCAGCCTCTGGCAGCAGGACTGTCCTATTTGCATGGGCCAGTGTGATCTCAGCAGCTTTTCAGCTGTTCAGTTTATACAAAAGCACCCCACCAGGCATCTCCAGATATCCAGAACTGAGTTGTAGATTAAAGCAGGAAAAACCCACACAAGCTGCTCTGAGCAGGATACTTACTGAGCTTTAAGCAAGTCTTTTTCTCTTTTCTCCAGTTCAGCTCTGGCTTTATTTCTTTCTTCTTCTTCCATATCAAGCTTAGTTTCAAGAGCTTTTCTCTCCTCTTCAATCTTTGCTTGCATTTCTACCATCTTATCAGGAGAAACTTTCTTTTTGCCTTTGGAAAGAGATAGGAAAAACAAATCAGTGGCCAGGAAAATAAGACAACCTCTGTATCATGGCATTTTTTCCAGGTTCAGATTCAATACTTGCATTTAACATATTTAACTAGATGTCAGCTCCAAGCCAGGCACAACTCACTCTCAAATCCCATTTTAACATTGACCAGTTGTCACCAGTTCCTACAGAGAAGGAATGCTACATAACTAACACTATAACATATTGCCCCCAAAATAGAAAACAGAACACTTGGAGAAGGACCACTGCCCAAAGAGAACTCACATGTTCCAACTGTGCAGATGAGGCTGAATAAAGGAAAACCAAAAGCTGCCTTGACCTACAGCTACAAGAGCCAAGCTATCAAGAGTTATATACCCAAATTTCAGATTGGCATCCCCACCACAAGAAGGTTTGCTGTGACTTATCAACTGTGTCTTTACAACATTACTACTACTCCACTACTACAGCAAACCAGGTACGTTTCATGGAGGGTTACAAAGGAAGCAGCCAGAGCAGCTCATTGAGCCTATCAGCCTGAAGGGTTGGCCCCAAACATCTCATTTAGAAACAAAGTGTGAGGCTGCTGCTCCTGGAAGTTACTCTGCAAGTCCTCAGTCAGCTTTCATTGTAATCGCAGGTGAACACCAAGATCCTTGGGGGTTATTTGGAATGATAGAGCACCCGGCCTATGTGCATTCCTCAAATCTACGTCTTCCTGAAATCCTACATCTCCCTTTAGTCACTACAAGCAAATCCTTCATTTTCTGGTTTTGTTCTTCTCCAGATATGAGAAAACCCCTGTAGAATCCAGGCGCCTAGAAACTAAGAGAAGCCATCGACTGTCAAGGGAGTGTTTTCACATGACATAATATGAACACTCAGAACATGCTCAAGAAGTTGTTCCCAGAATAGGAGAAAAAGGTGAACTAAACCAAGTTGTAAAGACCCTTTCCCAAGAGCTTTCACAAGGTCTACAATGGTATTCTGAGGAGGTGGAAATGCATTACACCAACCTGCTTGATCTTGCATTAAGAGGAAGTAGAAAGCAAATCGTGGAGAGGCAGCATACACATAAAAAGAGGAGGAAAGAAAATATATTACTGCTTTGATCATTTTGGACAGAGATCATCAGCATCAGAACAAACATCATTTGTTTACGCATGTTTCTAGAGTAGAAAGCACAGGATAATCATCACTTTCAAAAACTCCATTAGAGCCAACATGAATGCATCGTGATTTTATGCTAAAGCAGAGAAAGTTTCTGCACTTCAGAGTGCTTTGCATATCCAGGATAATCGTCAGCTCTCTCTTGCATTCCCCTGCCCATTCAATGCAATGCAGAATCTAAGTGTAACATTAGGAGCCTGCCGCAAAGATCATGCCCTAAGAAACAATTAGAGGGTGGATTTCTTCTTCAACAAGAGACTTGAGGCTTTCCCTCCCACTCAAGACAGCCAATTCTGTTGTATTACCTGTAAAATATTAGCATTCAGCAGACACCTTCAAAGTTTTAACCAAGTTTCCAAGCCAATTCTTTGCAAGATACATGACAGTTGCACATAGGGAGTCTCAGCACAAGATTTCTCCATTTAATTGCACAGAGTATTAGTAGGTTAATTTGCAGTAACTGATGCTTCCATAGAGGTATATAGGCAGGTTTGGTTATTCAAGCAAGTGCAGCAAAAAAGGCAGGACAGGAAGGGGACAGTGAGAGACACCACATGCAAAGGGGTCACGCTGGAGGACAGTTAATATCCCAAACCACAAATAGCCACACTTATCCTAAGCACCAGCACAGCTTCCACAACAGAGCTCTCCCCGAATCTGCAGGAGACGGACTCATCCATCCACTGCCACAGCAGCAGTTTGCTATTAACTGTCCTCATCCAAATAAAACACTCGGGTTTCAAGCAAGCTTTGAAAGAGCAAGTTTGAAGGAAGCAGATTCCAAGCCAACTGCTGTAGACCCACCAAGGGTCAATCTTAGGTTGTGATCCTTCCTAACCTGCTACCACGCTTTCTCTGAGCTGATGCTTTCCACTGACATAACTAGGGTAAGTGTGATTGAATTACACAGCAACACTTTTCAGACTCTCCACATCGGGAGGAGAGGGGACTGCATCTATTCAGGATAACCGCAAAAGTGGGTGAACTCTTTACAAGCAAAGTCCTAAGATGTGATTTATTCACTGTAAGGGTTTTAAAGGCACAGAGCCCTCTCTCTGGCCAGGAGCAGACCAGACTTGCCTCACTTCTAGCCCAAAAATGTAAATCCTGGATCCTCTGAACTAAGTCCCACAGTGATCAAGAACTTAATGCCATGGAGCAGTTAAACCCCAACCAAGTCAACCAATCAAGCATTACATGTTTTCTTTTCAAGTATAAACCTAAACCTCGTGTTTGTTCACTGCTCCATTTGCCTTCCCCAAAACTAAATTTGAGCAGGCAGAGTCCAGTATAACATAGCACAACCCATGTCACCTGGCTAGCTGTCCTTTTTATGCACTCATATTGGAGCAACTCTCAAAGTTAGCTCAGACTTTCCTGATATTTTAGAAGGAGCATTTAACGCAAGTCACAAACTTGCATTTTTTAACCTATTATTTCTTGTCTTTAAATCTTGAGCAAGCAGCATATCCAATTGCTTCCTATTCTCTCACATAGCTGGCTAACAATGCGCACATTGAACAACTGTTTCAAGCATGGAAGCAGCAAAGGAAAGGCATGCTTTAGCAGAGCTGAAAGTTCAGGTTTATCTTTCCAACAGACACAGCAGGAAGCGCACAGCACTGCGAAATGGAGTGTGCAGATTATGGAAAGGCCAAAGCTTAAAGGACTTAAGAGCTCCCACTCACTAGTGAAGGACTTATCCAGAGGTTTCTCTATGACAGAGCATGTGGAGTCTGAACTACTGCTGCTGCTACTGCCTGGAAAACAGAAATGCGTCCCACAGAAAGACCCAGAGAGGAAGAAACATGCAGATGGGAAGTTAGTTCTAAAGGAAAGAAACCCAGAAGGGCCAGCAACCTAGTTCAGAAAGGCACAAGTTCCCATTAGGAAGCATTTGCTAGGATCCCTCCCAGACTCAGCTTGCAAAGCCACCATTTCCCAGCACAAAATAGCATGCTCAGAAAGACACTTCAGTTAAAACCCATCTTAACCAGCCTACAGCTTGAATCAGCATGCCAAGGCAGCTTCCATCTCAGGCAACAAGAGCACAGAGAACCAGATTACAGTGGAGAAGGCTGTGGCTATCTGCAGCAGCAGAGGATTCTGTGACCAGGAGTCCTTTCAAGTCTTATGTACATGGCAATGTGCATGTTTCCCTCTAGAAGGCAGAACCAGCTTACACAGGGACAGTTACTGTGTGTACTCCTGCTAAGCAGCACCCTTACTTAGGGAACTTAACTAGGGCAGCTTGTTTGGAAGTTGAGTAAGTCAGTTATTTGTCCTCTGGTCCTTTCAAGCAGGATTTTGATGTTCTCCTCTTGGGAGGAGATTTGGGCAGGGCTTGGTTCTCGATGGAGACAGTGGTCCATCTTTTTGTTCCTAGAAATTACCAAAAGGTGAAAAATGAAGCGCAAGTTGTTAAAACTATCACCAAAGGCATGGCAAAGGCCATTTACAACTCTACTTGGGCAGATACTGAAATGAAGATAGTGCATCTGAAGCAAGAATGCTTTAACAGCATTATTTTAACAGATGGAAGTGCTTCAGGGCAGGAAGGCAGTCTGAACGTCAAAATTAGTTTACGAGAGAAGCTGTAAGTTGAGGTGTAGCACTGGACTTCTCTACTCCCTGTGAAACATCAGGGAGGTTTTAGGGGCATAGCAAGCTCCCTGGAAGCCACAGCATCCCATGGGACACAGTGACCTGCAGTTCTAAGTTCAGCAATATCGCCTGGGGTTTAGGTGTTATGCCGTAGTTTAACACTGATGCAGGACAGAGCAAACTTCACCATGGGATTTCCAGAGTGCTCCCAAACAAGGGATGCGAAGCTCCTATTCAGCTTTTCAGCTTGCAAAGATACCCAAAGGTCAGGTTTTTCCTTTATCAACATAAAACAGGACACGAGAAGAGTCAGTTACTGAACATCCATAAGACAGATGAATCCTTTGCCTAAACCACAGCCAAAATTCCCCTCCAACCATTCCTATGGTTATAAAAACCACATCTGCCTACCACTGTTGTTTGGTGCCTTCTTCCTCCCACCTCTGTGAGCAGGGGAAGTTCCACACCACCAGTCACAAGCCATACACAGCCACCTTGCGGCAACCAAGGAGCCACCACAAAGGAGATGTTACCACAAGCACAGCTACCCAAGTGGAAGCAGATTCTACACAGGTTCAGGGCTGTCCATGTACAGAGACAGCACCAAACAGCTTCGTTTCTAGGAGAGGCATGATAATTGCAGCGGCAATAGGGCAGCTTTACACCTCCACTTTTCCCCCCTGGCTCTGGCTACAGTTCCTGACACTAGCTCTTGGCTAAGAGGAGGCTGGTGGCACTGACAGGAATCTCTACTGCCTTACCCCGCCTCTTCTTCCGCTTCTCCCCATCCTCTCCAATCTCCCCTTCGTCATCTTCATCCTCCTCTTCAGAGTCACTGCTCTCGGAACCAGATATCTCTTCCCCTAGAACAGAAGAAAGGGCTTTCTGATGTGCTTTCCTTCACCTCATTTAGCTCGTTACTGTGACAGCAGCATTTGCCCAAACACAGCAGTGTCCAACATCACCTGCAGAAGTCACTGACTGTTGAGTAGACAGCTTGTCATGGCTCAGGAACTTCAGGAAAATCTAGATAGTGGTCAATGTTCATATGTTAAAGCTCAAGTGAGTGTTTTTCGTGAGAAATAACTAATCCTTGCACTGCTAAAGTGTTAAGCTATAAAGTCTTTCTAGCAGATCTCCCCATACCAGAGATGGAAGGGAAAACATTCAAAGTTCACAGAGACCTATGACTTAATCAGCCACTTGTACACATGAAGTTCAATGGCTGTTAATTGCGAAAAATATCCAGTTTCACAAGTGTTTGTCACTGTTGCCATTGCAAACGTGATGCTCAGATGTTTCAGGCTGAGTTTGGAAATCGAACTGAATAGAATCAACATTTAACATCACAGAATCCTGGACTGGTTTGTGCTGGAAGGGACCTTAAAGCTTATCAAGTTCCAAGCCCCTGCCACAGGCAGGAACACCTTCCATTAGAGCAGGTTGCTCCAAGCCCCTGTGTCCAACCTGGCCTTGAACACTGCCTTATGGGCACCCAAGATAGCTGCTCTGGAAATGTCACTTAAATGCTCAGCTACAGCAGCTGTCATTGAGGCTAGTGTCTTAGACTCGCCTAGATCAAATAGGTTTCAGGTTTATGTGACACTCTTCCTTTCCAGGAACCCAGCAGGGACAACAGAACCAGGACACTGCCCTGCACCAGCTACTAAACTCCTGTGACACATCTTCAACCAGTAGAGAATGTTCACACTGAAGCAGACTGAGCACTGCCATGGAGAGACACACCAGGAGGAAGGAGAAACTCACCTTCCTCCAGTTTCTTCTTAAGCTCTTCAATTTCTTTCTGAAACTGGCGGAGCAGAGCATCCTTGGGATCCTCATTGATCCTGGCCTTGTTCTTGATGTTCTTGGCTCGATTTGCATACCTGAGAGTGCTGATAGTCTCATCATAGTTGTAGTCTGCTGGTCCAATGTTTGCACACTGTGACACAGGGAAGACAGAGTTACCAGAGGACAGAGTGGCAGAGCCCAGAACAGGTAGTTTCAGGGACCCATCCCCAGCCCTGCCAACCTCACACTGCTACTCTTCCCCAGGCTTTCCTGCTGCTTCTACACCAAAGCTGCTTTTGGCTACCCAAGCACAGCTTCTATTAGATCTTACACACACGTGTACATTTGCACTGTGTTTAGAACCTCACCTGTACAGAGGCAAAGAGGGAAAAATAGAATAGGATGCCACAGAAGGCTCCCTAAGCTGAACCCAACTCTAAATCAAGAGGTAAATGCCAAGCTGTGCTCATGGCAAAGTCACTATGCTGTCCCTGTACAAACTGGCACCTCTCAGCTTACCATCATGGTTTTGGAGTTGCCCCCCAGAGAATCCTGAAGGAGCCGTGTAAGTTTGGAGTTACGGTAGGGCACGTGGGTGCTCTTGCCATCCACCAGTGCAGAGATAACATTCCCCAGTGTGGAAAGAGACAGGTTGATCTTGGTAGCTTCCTTCAGGCGCTGTCCCGTGGCTCCAGTTTTTGCCTGTCTTTCAGAACCCTGCAGAGGGAACAGGAAGCAGGAGTTACAACAGATCATCTCCCTCCAAATAGGATCAGCTACACCTGAAGTGTTGCCAGCAGCCATGTCACTAACCACCTCCTCCATTATTAGAGGACCTGGCTAAGTACCTCACACATTGTTAAAGAGACAAGTTAAATAGATCTTAAATGAAGCTTCAGTGCCAGAAAAATCTGGATTGCTCACATTAATGCAGATTTTGTTCTCATGAACAAAAATGTTATGAGAAGCAAGTCAGCAATTATGAGGCACCTCAGGTGGAGCTGCCAGGCACCATCTCTGGCCTTTCTTAACAGCAGGTCAAAGGAGAAAAGCCACACTGCAAATAGAGTTTTCTAGAGCAACCTAAGCATACACCAAGTAAATAAGGTTAACATGCAGACATTGAATGCCTTTAGCCTCCCCTTTCTGCATCTTCTCCAAGGAAAGATACTCCAGTGTAAAGTCTGGGTTAAAGACACATTTTGCCAGCACACTTACATCGGTTCCAAGTGAGTGACAGAGGGAGGGAACCCACAAGTGATGAACTGCATGATCACAACCCTTACAAAAAAACATCCCACTCTTGCAAAGCCCCAGCTCTGCTGCCCAGAGAGCTCTTTCCAAGTGCAGTGCAGCCATTTAATGGTTCATTTATAGAAGCAAGAGAACCCTTTTACTGGGATGGACTTTAGCTACACTAGAGACTCTTCCTGGTACACCTCTAATTTAAGGCCCCGAGTGAATACTTCACAGACGTCAAGCATCAAACAGAAGTAGGGCTTTAGCCATGAAATGACGGACATGCCCTTTCCTGCGCCTTCAGCAGGGCACACACAAGGAGCTCTACCCACCACAGGTCATGGCAGACCCAGCTGGTCCTACTCACTGCGAGGTCCACGAGGTGCAGCTTGCCCATGCGCACGTGCATGTTGCCATCGACCCCCTTCTCACTGCACTCGATGGTGATAGTGAAGATGGCGTGTGAGCGAGAGCTGTGCTCGTTCATGTTTGTGGCACCAACAGAACCTTTCAGCAGAGAGAAAAAGCAAGGATGCCTTCACAATTAACCACATGCCCCTGGAACACTCCCTGCTCTCAAAGGAGCCTTATCCCCACCTCTTCACCCAGCCCTGGTTTTCATAAGAGGGATGCTCAGACTCAGCAGCAAACCATATTCTTGGGCACATCTCCAATCCGGACGAGCAGGAATGTTACAGCCTGCTGTAACTCTACACCAACCACAGTCTCCCATCCCAAGAGCAGCAGTAGTTCTCATCTGTTTCTTTAAGGCTACAAAGATCAGTAGCCTAAAGGTACTCACAGCTGATCCCTGGAAACAGCTGTATTTTGAGCAATAAGAACACAGCAATCCATGCCAAGAGCAACAGTAGTCAGAATTGTAGGTTGTAAAAGGATCTGAGCTTAACTAAGAAGTCTTCCAGAAAACATAAACCACCTCCCACTGACAGCACAGTGCTAGTTCATCCTGACCAGAACTGAAGGGGATAAAGGACCAAGACACACACTAGTAGTCCTGACAACACTGCCCTCACTGCGTCCTCCCACCACTGGCACTGGCCAATGTGGGAGGCACAGCCTACTTTACCTGCCTGTGCACAGGAGAGCTCTGGGGGGAAAAGTCCTTTTTGCTGTGCTCAGCTGACCAATCTTTCCAGCATTAGGACTTGGATCTCTTACTGCAGTCTCACAACCAGACCTTCATTCTGCCTGAGCTATAAACCTGCCCACAGCAAGGCTACGTACGGTTCTTGTGGCCCAGAGTCATGATTCTGTCCATATCGTCTGCATTGTTTACGACATAAGCTGAAAGGTCTTTGATATAAACTCCCACATCAGGTCTCTCTTTAACCTAAGAGAGAAACAGTTTAGACTGAGCATCCTTTGGAGATCCCCAACAGCAGTTTCCAGGGATACTGCTCACTGATTCAAAACAAACACCACACTCCGAACAGCAGCTCACCTCTAATCTCTGTGTCTGGTCTTTTCCTAGTAGGTCCCTCACTTCTTCATTGTAAATTTCCAGGTAAGAAACACGAACTAAAAACCTGAAGACAAACAGTTGGGTGGCTTTCTAAGTGAGACAGTTGCTAAAGTCCAACACGCACAATCACAGAGTGCAAATAAAATGCAGTGATATAAAACACAAACGTGCTGCCCCATCAAGAACTGCCTAAGTAGCAGTCTTCCAGTTAGGGCCAGAGGTACCATTTCAGTTGCCACTGTAAAGGTCAGGCTCCAACTACAGACAGACACACAAAAGACTGCAGGAGTGAAGAGAAGCTGCTTACCTTGTATCGCCCTCTGCCTTGGCAATGTGACCAAATATGTGGGCAAAGGAATTGGGAATGATGCCTCGAAGCTCAGGAACTGCTCGGACCCCTTCCATGGTGAAAGTTTTGCCTGTTCCAGTCTGCCCATATGCAAAAATAGTACCTGAAGGATAAGAAGATACATGAACAAACTCTAAGAAGTTGCTAACAGCACTTTTACTCCATCCCTTCTTAGCCTGATAGCACTAAAACCTCTGCTGTTATGGAGCTGAAGTTTTCCACGCGCTCCAGTAGATGCTGCACAAGGCCAGGAGCAACATAAGTGCTGGACAACCACCACAAACAGGGCTGAGCCACTGCTCTATCCAGCCTGCAAGACACCCAAGAAAAAGTCAGCTTGGTTTGTCTCTGCAAAGTGACGAAAGCATGGAGTGCTAGTACTCTTAGGTCTCACAAACAAATAATTAAGGCAAGCCCAATTAATAACATTGTCAATTAGAGGAAGATTATATACCAGCTGCAAACCCCATTATTGCTAGCACCTTAGCCACAGCAGAAACAGCACAGGCCACAGCACAAGCCTAGTTCTGAACCTACAAATGCAGCTATAATTCGGACTAGAGAATCAACCTGCACAGGAAGACAGCCAGAAACTTTACTGAGATCCCAGACTCTGCTACTGCAGAATTACACTGGTTCTTAGGTTAACCTAGCACTGCTGAAAACTCCAGTTTTCATTGTCAAGGCACTGATATTACAGTTCAGAAAAGCTGCATGGAATAGTTCTGTTGGAGGAGACCTACAATCATCTAGTCTAATTGCTTGACCAGCTCAGAGCTGACCAGAAGTTAAAACATGTTTTTAAGGGCATTGGCCAAATGCCTCTTAAATACTGACAGGTTCTGGGCATCAACCACCTCTCCGAGAAGCCTGTTTCAGTGCTTAACCACCCTCTCAAAGAACTGCTTCCTGGAGTCTAGTGTAACCTCGCCTGGTGCAGCTTTGAACCATGAAATTTTGAGCCATGAATTTTCATCAGCTGAAACCTGGGTGTTAGCACGAGAGCTTATTAGGCATTCACAGACCTTTCAGAACTTTGCAATTTGTTGTTGTTTATAGCATACTGTTATGGAAAGCAGTAATTTGCTTCCTTAGTAACATCTGCTTTCCTTTACATACTACATTTACATGCATAACAGACACACGCACATATTCTTCCCAGCTCTAGGAAGCCAGAGACTATCTGTGCACAGAGCAGATGTGTTTTACTAGTCATCTTAGTTTAAAACGGCAAAGTTCAGAGGAGAAGAGGCAGCAGTTATATGCACAAGCCTGGTATGCATACCTAGTTACTGCAGGACCGTGGCAGCTGCCTGGGGACTGAAACTGTACAGTGAAGAGCCGCTGAGAATTCTGATCATGAGATAAAGTGCAGATCCTTTGCAAACAGAAGATACAGAATAAACCCACAGAGCTACCTGACATCAGCCGAGTCTTTGTCATCATCGAGCTCCCACTGTTAAATGACCATAGTAGGTACAATGGCTGAGTACTCAGAACAGCAAGTACCTTCAGGCTATTTTAAGTTAAAGGCAACAACAGAAACAACACAGGGCTATAGCCCTCAGGAGGTGAAACTCCATTAAATAAGATCAGCAGGAACTATAACAATGCAGAGAATAGCAGGTGGGATCCTTGACAACAAGGGACTTACCATTGTATCCTTCTAGGACAAAGTCAATAATAGGTCTTGCAGTTAAATTATAGACATCCAGCTGTTTACTCTCTGGTCCAAACACTGTGTCAAATGTAAATGTCTTGGGAGGCTCATTGGATGAGTCTGTTTTATGAACAGTTATAGTTCCTCTCATTTCATCCACGTTCACTGCCATTTTGTAGCCTGTAGCTTTCTCTCGTTCATTAAGAGGCCGGCACCGAACCACCACCTTGACATTATCGCAGCTCTCTGGCTTGTCCAGCTTCTCAGGCTTGTTGATCTGTAATTATTAAAAGAGAAAAGGAAATATGCAGGCTGTAACACTACTGTTAACATACCTGTGTGATTCAACAGCATTTGTGCTCGAGTAGATATATCTCCATATGACCATGAACTTGGGGACTTAAAACCAGAACTGCTTTATAATTAAAGCTGAGAGAATAATGTACACTTACTCAGTCAGTGCAATTTTCTTCTGCTTCCTCATGTGGAAAATGATGGAGTAAGACTTGAGAATTTGACATTCAGTATAATTTAAGAACTTCAAGAACAATTTCATGCTTGCAAACAGTGTGCAAGCAGTTTGCTGGAAGTCAGCACAGGCGGCTGTTCTTTGACATTAACACCAACTGTGCTCTCTCACTGGAGCACACAAGACCCAAACCTCACAGCTGGCATGAGCAGGTACCAGTGAGCACTGCCTGAAGGGAATTCCTTTAAGTTACAAGCTTCAGCATACCTGCTAAATCTGCTCACAAACCGTTGCTTTCATGAAGTAGTTACAGATTTCGAAGCACCACTGAGTAATCTCACCCTAGAATTGTTTATGTTGAAGGGAGCATAAAGCTTCTCCAGTCCCAACCCCCTGCCACAGGCAGGGACACCTTCCACTAGAGCAGGTTGCTCCAAGCCCCTGTGTCCAACCTGGCCTTGAACACTGCCAGGGATGGGGCAGCCACAGCTTCTCTGGGCACCCTGTGCCAGTGCCTCAGCACCCTCACAGCAAGGGTGTCACATGCTTCTCCTGATTAAATAAACCTGAAACCCATCTGATCTAGCAAAGTCTACGACACTGCTGGTGATAGATGCTGTAGTTGAGCATCTAACTACTTCCAGAGCAGCTATCTTGGGTACACACAGGAAACAAACCCTGTTTCCAAGCACCTCTCCCACCAGCTGCCATCTGCCTGGATTCCTCCCAGGCCTTGGCAGAGGCCAGGAACGCTTCTGTTGCTGTGGTGGAAGCAGGGGCTGGTTCGCCTCATCCAGGCGGAAGCGGGACCCTGCTGCACCCCTGCTCCACCTCCGAGGTGGAGGACCCCCAGCATGGGGGAGCCAGGACGAGCCGCCCCGCACCGCCCGGCCACCGCAGCCTCCGCTTCCCACCGGCCCCTTCCCCGCCGGGGTCACCGGCCCCGCCGCCCGCCCGCCTGCGCGCCGCGGGGAGCTGGAGCCGGGCGAACCACCGCCCCTCGCCGCCTCAGCCGGGGGCTCGCCTCGCCCCACCCGCACCCCTCGCCCCACCCAGCCTGACAGGACTGCGCACGTTGAACGGGAGCAGCGGGGCCGGCGGACCCCGCGGCTCCCGTCAGCGAAAGTCCGAGGAGCGCTGCGCCCGGGCGACAGCTCCTCCCCTCCCGCGCCCCGGGGCTCACCGGCATGGCGGCGGCGGCGGCACCGGGCGCAAGCACCCGCCGTGCGGCACTACGGGACAATAACAGCACCGCGCCTGCGCCCGCCCCGCGCCGCCGCCGCCCGCGGCCAATCCCCGCGCGCTGCGGAGGCCGCGCACCCAATGCCTGCCGAGGAAAGGAGGGGCCCGGCCTGCCCCTCGCGGCCATTGGTGGCAGGCAGCAGCCAATGAGCGGGGTGGGCGGGGCGTTGCCATGGGAACGGCGGAGGGGCGAGGGGCGGGGCTGGTGGCACTGCGGCGCCATGGCGCCGCCCGGGGGGCTCCGGGCGTGACGGGAGCCCGCGGAGCCGGGAGGGCTCCGGCGGGGCTGGGAGGGCTGTGACGGGGCTGCAATGGCTCCGACGGGGCTCCAGTGGCTCTGACAGGGCTGCAATGGCTGTGACAGGGCTGCAATGGCTCCGACAGGGCTCCAGTGGCTCTGGCAGGGCTCCAGTGGCTCTGACAGGGCTGCAATGGCTCTGACAGGGCTGCAATGGCTGTGACAGTGCTCCAGTGGCTCTGACAGGGCTGCAATGGCTCTGACAGGGCTGCAATGGCTGTGACAGTGCTCCAGTGGCTCTGACAGGGCTGCAATGGCTCTGACAGGGCTGCAATGGCTGTGACAGTGCTCCAGTGGCTCTGACAGGGCTGCAATGGCTCTGACAGGGCTCCAGCGGCTCTGACAGGGCTCCAGTGGCCCTGACAGGGCTCCAGTGGCCCTTTTCAACGCATCAAACTGAGCAGATGAATCCTCTCCAGCTCTCCCTTTGCTGAAACGGCCTGGGAAGTTGTATTTGGATGCTCTGACATCCAGTGGCAGCAAAAGCCGAAGTCATGCGCGGTTCCTGCTTCCAGGGAGCACACACAGCACGGTTTCAGCTTTAGAGCAGTTTCCAGAGGGTTCATGCTGGGGTTTTTAATGGAGCTGCTGAGATAATGGTGTGAGCTTCCAGAAAGCACTGACACGGGAACCCACGTCCGCCCCTGCTTACAGAGAGAGGCACACGTTATAGCTATAGTGTCGTCTTTCTGCTGTTAAAGAGACACCAAAACGTAAGCATTGAAATGATCTGTTTCAGGTTGAGATGGTCTCTCTGTGTGGTTATTAATAGGTTATTATTTGGAGATGGTTATTTCATATGAATACCTGCTTAGTCTGGAGAGTGGCATTTCCAATGCTGTTTTATGCCTTTGACACAAAGATTAAACTGCTTTAAGGAGAACTGTTAATAGGAATTAATAAACCTCCTAAGAACAGTCATCTCTGAGCTGCTGTACAATAGACCTCTATTTGCCAGAAACTGGAAATCAGGTGATAACAAATTGCAGTGTAATAGCTCTGCAAATGCAGAGCTGAGCGTGTGGAACAAGATAAACAGTAACAGGTACTGCTCGCCCCAAGGTTACTCAAGCACGGCTTTAGACAGACTGGGAGGAAGAAGCTGGACTGAACCATGTTTAGCAATGTGATGTTTTCTTTCACCATGAGCTGCCCCTCGGGGCAAACGGGTGACAGGATTGCTCTGTCTGCAACGAACATGTCTATGGCTGCTCCTGACTTAGTTCTCAGCACTGAAAGGGCACCACGAGAGGAAATCATACTGACTACGAGGAGCTGGGACGTTGCTTTATTGTTCTTCTCTTGGTTTGACAGCGGCTGCCACCAGGGAAGCGGGCTCAGAGAGCTGCTATGAAGTGCCCTGGACCCCCAGAGAGCCAGAGGCTTGCTGCCCTCCTGGGAAATGCCTTAGCCAGAGAGGTGAGCATGTGGAAAGTGCCAGTTCTCCGGAATCTCACCCTGAAGGTATCTCCCCGTCCTTTTGGAAGTCCCTGAGGGACTGCAGGGGTGCAGTGCTGGTCCTGCCATCTAATCCACCTGAAAGCAGAAGTCATCCTCCATGGCCTAAGCTTAAGGAATGGAGCGGAGAAGGGGCTGTGTTTGTCCTGGTTTACATCTTTTTAATCCTTTTTATAAACCAGGTGCTTTATGTTTTGGTTTGACTCAAGTAGTTTTGGGAAATGTGGAGCAGGTAAGAGCAGGCAAGTGATGGTGAAGCCATAAATATGACACGTTATAATTAACTGTGCTTGGCACCATCTTTGAGTCCCACCTATTCAGATGGGAGAAGAGGGAATTCACTGAGGCCTGACAGAATCCCAGCCCCATTCCTGGCTGCTAAAGCAGGTCAGGCTGCTCCCTTAGGAAGCTACAACACTTCATGACCTGTGTATGCTCAGCTGCTCCTGGAAAGTGTGTCAGATCCATGCAAGAATGCTCAAAAGTGCCCTGTCAGCCTTGTCTCTCTTTTGCAATAATGTAGAATGCTATTTTTTACCAAGTATTTTTATTACCACATAGAGCAAAACAGGGAAATGGCAAATGTGACTAATATTAAACAAATTGGTGGTAAATGTCTGTTCTGTGTAGCTGCTCAGCCCTTTCAGTTCTCCTGCAATAACGTTCTGATGTGTGCCGTGTGTCATGTACAGCATTATAACAGCAGCCAGAGCAAACTCCTTCCTCGCACCTGAAAGCATCTTTGAATCAGATGTAAGAAAGATAAAGCTGAGTATGTTTTGCTTTGTGCCTTGGGGGAGTGATAAGCCTGGCTTCTGTGGTCCCAACGCTAGGGAAATTGAAGGGCTGTTAAAAAACAAATCTTGAAGAGTAAATCAAAGCCTGACTCCAGTTTCTCCCTCCTCGTGGAGGCTTCTGGAGGGGGAATAACAAGAACACGCAGCACCTTGTCTGTAGGAGCTCAGTTTGGGGGTTCACATGCACTGTGCAGGGGGAGGGCGGGTGCTTCCCCACTTAGTGCTCCAGTACAGCCCAGCACCAAGCCCCCAGGAGCACAAGTACAGCCTGGCTGAGTGGGCAACACCACTGAGTGTGCTGAGCTGCTGCAAACCCTGCCCTTGCCCTCACTCTGTAGACACAGCCAACAGCTTTCTTCGTTCCAAGCCTCCAGACATCTGAAATGGTAATTAGAGCACTTGGAATGAGCTGAGCCTTCCTTTGGAGATTTGTTAACAAAATCATCAAAGCACTAACTGTATTTTCCTTCTGACTTCTTCCCCTCAGGGCACAGATATCTCTCTGGCATGTTACAGGAAAGCAGTTCTGTGGATCGCAGAAATGAGCTCTCAGTTCCACTTCTACCCTGAAACCTTTGCCTTGGCTACCAGCATCTTTAACCGGTTACTGGCATCAGTAAAGGTAGAGAATCCCTGTCCCCTTTTCCCTGGCTGGGTTACTGACTGGGGATGTAAGGAGCATGTAATCAGTTTATACACAAAGCAGGCGCTATGTTTGGCAGCAGATTTAGGGAGCAGGCAGAGGCTTTGCTGGGCAGGCTTTGAAGCATCTATATTTATATAAGAACTTGAGTGTTTAATGAGGTCTCACTGAAGTACAGTCCTCAGTAGGAGTGTTTGTGTGAACTGCAGTCCAAATGCTGTGCTAAGTACAAAGAACCATCATCTGGCTGCCTCTGCGCAACACAAAACATTTGCATTATCACTTTCAGTATTTTAGTTTGGAAACCACTATTTTTAACCAAACCATGAGGCCAACTTTTCCTGCCATTGAAGCAACAGCAAAGTTACGCGTTGAGCTGAGCCTTGCAGCAATCAATTCTATCCAGATCAATACTGAATATTAATAGCATATTAATTAGTATCTCAGCTGAGGAGTAACACTGCATTGTAAGTACTGTGGCACTGCATAGACTAAAAACTGTGGGACACATGAATAAATATTGCACCAAGAGGACTTGTTTTGTTTCACCTTGGATTTCCTTGCTCTATTTCCAGCTTCTAATGAAGCTTTCTGCAGCTAAACTAATTCAGAAGCAACTGTAACTTAAATGAAGGTTTGAAACCTGTGCATCTGTTGTAGAACGACAATTACTTCCCCCAACACTGTTACCTTCCTTAGTCAGTGTTTTCTTCTTCTCCCTTCAGGCCCAATTAAAATATCTTCAGTGCATTGCAATTTCCTGCCTTGTCCTTGCAGCAAAAACCAATGAAGAAGATGAGGTCTGTATGTTCAATTTTAAACACACTAAACTCATCTCTTGTGTTCAATTTGTTCATGTTTCCAGGTCTTTCAACAACTTGGGCATAATGAAGAGTTAACTTATTTACCCCAATTAGTCCTTAAGGGCTGACAGTAACATTTTCAGGCCTGTTTGATCATTGTTTGGAAGAATTGTGACCTTTAGGGATGAAGGACTTGTGTTTGCTTTTATAATGGATGTGTTTCCCTCCTCCTGCCCTTAAACCTCTCCCCTCCCTTCAGAATCCACAGCTCACAGTAAGGCTTAGTCTGGGGGGAACAGTCAGGATGTAGATGCACAGCTTTGTGTGCACAACATCAGAGTGCTGTAATACTGTTGTTCCAGGTCCTGGAGGGTAAGGTAGGCACAACAGAGCAGAGGTTCTTCAGAGGAAGCTTAAAATAAATGAGTTTGCTCAGAGCCAAAACTGTTTTCTGAACCTGCGGAGGAAATGACTCAGGTTTGCACCTCGAGGTGAGCATGTAATATCAGCACCTAGCCCCATAAATGTGAGATTACACAGGATAATCTCTCATGGCAGAAGTTCACTGACAGACTTCTTCAGACAGTTACAACCACTAGCCGCAAGCTTTTCAGACTGCGTTTCTGTTCATTCTGTTTTGAACAAGAACAGGAAACCTAGGAGTTGGTGGCAGACATGCATGTCTTCAACCAACCACTGCTGAGGTGAAATGCTCCTCAGAGCCTTAGGATGTGTCTTGCTGAGCTTACTCTTCTTTTCCTCTTAGCTAAGAAGGAGAAGCTGTGTCAATGACCACAGGAAACAAGCCAACCACTGAAGGCCCATAGAACAGGCCAGCAGGAAGCCTCCTCCTGGCTTGACAGAGGAGCAAACCCAAAGACACTGGTAGCAGGGACTGTGCCTCACCAACGCAGCACTAACGGGGCTCGTGGTGACCCAGGGGCTGACGGGCACGGTTCATGGTGAGCACGGGCTGGCCTTCAATTAGGACAGGAGTAAATGCTGAATGAGTTGTATAAACTGGAGGTGTAAAAACTTGTCAAATGCCTTCAAGATACAGAGAAACACACACAGCACCGGGTAGGACGTTGGCTTCTTTATTATTTGTAATGATTTCTTTTTACAGGTAATACCATCGGTGAAGATGCTCGCGGTGCAGAGTGCTTGCAAACGCTCTCCAGCTGAGATCTTGCGAATGGAAAGAATTATACTAGATAAGCTTCACTGGGACCTTTACACAGCAACACCAATGGATTTCTTAAACATTGTAAGCACTAAGTTTTGCAAATTGTTTTTCTCCAAAGAAACAGCTCCTTATCAAAGAAGACTAGAAAACACAGATGCGCACACATACACACCCCACACATCCACCCCAAGGTGCTCTGCAAGCTCCCTGTCCTTAGCTATCTGCAAGCCTTTTGAAGAATGGTACAGTGAGTTTTATTTTCTTAATTTCTATTTAAAATTTTCTACTATTTAAAACCTTTCATTCTGCTCAAAAAATTACTCCCCTCATAGAATCACAGAATGGTTTGGGTTGGAAAGGACCTTAAGATCATCTAGTTCCAACCCCCTGCCACGGGCAGGGATGCCTCACACTAGACCATGTTGCCCAAGGCTCTGTCCAACCTGGCCCTGAACACTGCCAGGGATGGGGCATTTACCACTTCTTTGGGCAGCCTGTTCCAGTGCCTCACCACCCTCACAGGGAAGAACTTCTTCCTTACAAAGAACTTCTTCCTTCTTTAAAGACAACTTAAACAGACATTAAAAAGATTCTCATATGCACCACTATATGCCATTTTTATTTTTTTAAATACACACTGCAAAAATATTTCTAACTATTTCCCTCTATTAATACTGTACATAGAAAGCTGTCAGAGTTTTGCTACATTTCACACACAGGCTTTTTCTTAAACCATTTTCCTTTTCATCCCACTAATGATCCACCCCTGGTCTAGGCAATGAGACTACCCCAATCTGGCACTTAGTTCACATTGCAGTTACTAAACGTTTGATAGAAACAATTAAACTTTGTCTTCAAGAAAGATCATGTGCTAGTAAGGCAAAAATTATGTGATACAAACACATCCTGGATCCCTTTTCTTAAGGTTATGTGCAAATATTAAGCCATCTTAGGCTGCTGATTGTGAAAACTGCCTTTTTAGGTGCTTGTTTCCTTGGTAAATTCAGAGTGCAGTCACTATGGTAGGTTCTACTCTATTCATATCTGCTGGCCTGAATTTAATCTTCTGGGTAGCAATCCGGAGAACGCAGACACTTCAGAAATCGTTAGGAAACACAGACCTTGTACATTCATTTTCAGCTCAAAAAAACCAGTTCAATGGTTGGCAAGTACAAACACAAAACACCCAAAAAATAAGGTGTGGGGAGGAACCCTTGAGGTTTCCTGATATGAAATGAAATTAGTCTGTATTTCTGATTGATAACATAGGAAAACATACAAAGTTCACTGACCTCTGGGGGGGGTTTAATATATATACTTTCTCTTCTCTCCAGTTCCATGCCATGGTGATGTCCAACTGGCCCCATCTACTACCTGGGCTGCCTCAGATGAATCCTTCCCTCCACGTCGCGCTCTTGACCAGACAGCTGCAGCACTGTATGGCGTGCCACCAGCTATTGCAGTTTAAGGGCTCCACATTGGCCTTGGTGATCATCACCTTAGAGCTGGAGAGGCAGACTCCTGATTGGTTTCCTGTTATTACTGATCTGCTAAAGAAAGCACAGGTAGGAATCAAAATGGCCTTTGGTCACAAATCTTGAGGCCAGGACACTGATAAATTAAAGCACATGTGTATTTGCAACCAACATTGCACTTCAGCAGCCTCCTGAGAAGCATGTGTCCATGTTCTGCCTCTGCTGCAGATCTCACGAGTGCTAACGAAAGATGGAATGAAACTGCAGTGAAAGGCTGGGAATGGCAGAGGGCCCTCCCTTAGGCAAGAAAAGGAGGCTTCCAAAGTGCTTGGCCACAAGTAGCCCCCGACTCCCATTCTCCCACAGCAGGAATGTCTGAGAGCACCTACAAAGCTACCCACCGTGTCCCACCCTCCCCTGAGCACTGCAGAAACCTCCAAGTACAGTTACATGGCTTTTACAATATCATCAGTTTGGCTTCTGATGATCCACATTAGAGGCAAACTCGGGGGTTTGTTCTTTTAAAGCTGTTCTCCAGCTCATCAAACACGTGCCTTTTGAGGGACTATACCCAGAAGGCTGAAGACCCAGGCTGTCAGTTTACCATTCACCCATTTGTGGTCTCAAATTTGCCTGAAGTAACCCAGCCTCCTGCTGTCCTCCTCACCAATGGCACCTCCTAAAAAGAGGGAGAGCTTACCCACCTTCTGTGTAGCATTCAGGAGCTCCTGGTTACGTGTTTTGCATCAACATGCATATTGCTGATATGAGGCATCAATGCAGCCTGTCCCTACCCTCCCCATAATTACAGAGTTACAGGAGCAGCAGCCAGGAGAGAGCCTGAACTTACATACAATCTGCCTTTTTCCTTACAGGTTAACAGCCCTGAACTCATCCGCTGCAAAGAGCTCGTGGACCAAGAGCTCACGTGCCTGCAGCCATCCAATGCTGTTTGTATTTTCTACCCCATCAGCCAAGACACCCAGGGCCACCCCAAGGCAAGGCCACCACAGCACAACCCTTCTGGATTGAAGAATTCCCATCAAGCACGGCTGAGGGTTGCTGTAAACCACCCAGTTTTAGCACCTTTCACACCTCCTACAGCCCAAGTTCCTGATGACACCGTGGGGACCGAGGAATGCTACGATGGATTCAGACTCCTGCACAGTGAGGACGTGGGAGCGAGTGGTGGGTGGGTGAACATGGGTGGCTGGTGCCTCAGCTGAGGGCTGGGAGGGAGCTCCCCACGTCCTCCCCTGAGAGGGACCAGTGGGGACTTGCTGCCTTGGAAGCAGCAACTGCAGAACCTGTCCCCGAGAACAGAGCAGCCAACAGAGCAGAGTGACAGTGCTGCTGCGTTTCCCAGAGGATAATGACACGTTGATATTACCTTTCTATTTCTTATCTCCTTCCTAAGCAGTGTGTGCTACCTCTCAGTTTTAACATCATGTAAATTCAGAAAGCTGGGGGAGGGACTTGGTCACAATCCTGCACCTCAGGGATTAAGTTGGCAGAAGGCTGAGAACTGCACCAGGGAGAATCAAACGAAGCAGAGATAGTTTCTGAAGTAGCTGTGATGAAGTGTGACAGGCTGAGCCTTTCATCCAGCTCGCTCCATTGTTCTCTTATTAGAGCTAATCTCACTTGCCCCATGGGAGAGCCACAGGAGCTGCTTTCGAGGAAGGGGGAGCTCCCATTGCTGCTCTGAGAGCAGGTCTCAGGTGGAACCAAGGTTTTCATTTAGCAGCGAGAAGGCTGAGAATCAAACCTCCCCTTTTCCATAAGGCTTCCCCTGGAATGCAGGGCTCTGAGGTCCGTGCCCCTTCCCGGTTAAGCCAGTCCCAGATCCTACTAGGTGTGGGAATCACTTCTTATCCACAAGCACCATTGCCTTGGGCCCTCACCAACCAGCACGTGCTGCTCAGGGATTTTTAGATTCATTCTTTTTTTACCAGACAATACAAAAAGCCCTTGGAATTCCAGCTCTGAACCCACGGCCCCTCAGACCCAGCCCGGCCAGGCCCTGATTGCTTCTCACCTGGTCCCGCTTCCACTGCAGCCTCCCTCGCTGATGGTGAGTGATGTGGGGTGAACATGGTCATCACGGGGTTCAGTCCCTGCTGCCTGCAAGGGGTGGGAGTCTCCGGAACGTCCCCGTGTGCCCCGTTTGGTTATTTCATCCCACATACCTGTTCGATGCTGAGATTTATTTCCCAGTTCTAGTCTATGCCGAGGGCATCCGGAGGTTTCGGTGACCGCCAAGTGCAACACACCCAGGGGACAGGAGCTCAGTGCCTGTGGCTGTCAGTGCCTTGGCACCTTCCTCTCCATCCCAGCTGACTCCTGGGTGGTTACAGCCCAGCCTGCTCAGGGGGGAACCTTGTGCGGGTCCTGGTGCAGCCCGCTCCAGTCACCCCATCCTGCTTCTGTCACCCTGTCCCACACAAGGCAGGGGCACAGGGTGCAAGCTGCCCTCAAACCTCCTGCCAAGGACTGGCTTTCTGCTGGTCCAAGGCAGGAGCAGCTGGAGAAGGGGAGGGAAGACTGCTGGCAGCAGCCCCAGACCTGTGGGGCTGCACGGGGGACATCACTCCATAATCACAGATACACAGGGCAAGGGAGTTGTAACAGAGGGAATCTGGATAACTTTGAGGGTGGTGAATTTGGCCACAGCACTCTGCTGTTGCAGTGACTGTAACTGATGTACAAAACATGGTTTTAACAGGTGTTTGTTAAACAAGTCAGTTTTGATTTTATTAAACCCAACTTTGGTACAAGCAGGTCATTCCTGAGATTCATTTACAAGGTTTGTTTTAAGACAAAGACACACTGGGGCCTCTCCCTGCTCTGTGTGAAGCCAGACTGGGGCACAGACATCACGCTTCGTTTTAACTTGTTGGGGTTTTGGAACAAGTACGTGTGTAAGGGGAAGTCAGTCTGTTACAAACACAACTCACAGCCAGGAACACCCAGTCTCCAGCTTTAAACCGTTTCCCCTCTGTTAACATAGAACATTTAGTTGTCCTTTAAAACAGTTCCCTTCTCACCCACCACATCCCACCAGTGTTACCCGGCCCGAAGCAGCGGTGGGAGGTGGGCAGGGTTAAGGTGTGAGGCACAGCTCTGCAGCCCTAGAACAAAGGCTGGTTTGGTTATAAACCTGTAAGTCCAAGGAGAAAAGCTACACGGAAGAGTTATTGCCAAGAAATGTGAGAATGCAGCAGAAAGGGACGTTAGGAGGTTCTCCAGGTCCATCCCCAAACCAGAGCGAGGGAGGACACACAGAACCCCCACTGCAGCAGCAGCAAAGCCGAGTGCTCCCCTCGCACTAACCTGCTCTATCCCCCGTCCCCATGGAAGTTGGGTCAGTGTTAACTGCTCTGTGCCCTCACTCGGAGATCAGAGCTGTGGGTTTAGTGCAAGCCATGCAGCAGCCTCCATTAGCAGGTTTATCTTTGGGCAAGTTATCTTAGATTTCAACTTTATCAAGAAACCTGATGGAGCAAACTGTTCCCAATCAGAAGGCACGGTTCATCTTAGTCCTTGCTATATAATCTCTTCAGTGCAATATAGCGCAAGCTTAAAGGTGAAAGCACCAATTAATTTCTTCTGCATGAGATGTTTTGGCCTTAATAAATCTTCTAATTAACATATCTTCCTGATGCAATGGAGCACGCACTGGGAAGACTAAAAAAGCTACAGAAAGAACAGAAGAGAATCAGTGTTTGAGTTTCAGTCACTTACATTAAGACAGCATGAAGGGTCAAAGTACAAATCTAACATGTGGGGCTGGGCACAGGCACCTGAATTTAAACCATCACGACCCAGAGAAGCTCTCACAGCTGCCAAGACCTTGTTTGGAACCAGTAACCAGAGGATTGATGGGAAGTTTGAATGAGGAACGGCTGCTGGAGGGAACATCTGAGAAGCTGTGTGCTGTGATGGGGTGGGAGGAGGACAGAGCTGTCCCAGCCTGGCCAGGACACACAGCCCAGGCCAGGGGCTTTGTGTTTGTCCTATAGAACAGCCCAGGACAAGGAGGCCAGGTTGGGCTTGGGTTGTCTCCTAAGGGAAAGCACCGACACGTCCTGGGGTCTTGGTCACTGGGCTTCAGCTCTGGAGCTGCAAAACATGGGCAGGACCTACCTTGCTGCTGAGCTTAACACCCTCTGCACTCCTCATTCTGTTGCAAGCATCTCTAGGGGCTTTGCATGGATATTAATGACTAATTAACATTGCTCCTGTGGAAGATCACTTGCCAATGCACATCATCCTGCACCACCAGATGGCCCAGCTTTAAAATGACCGGTCTCTACCACCTTAATTCCCCAACTAATTCACTGGGGCAGTGATGGCCACAGGCAATGTCCCAACAGCTCCAGCCACCTCTTCTGGTCACCTCGGTACCAGAGCTGGGCACCAGCCCGGCCTGGTACAAAGGTGGGATGCCAACACACAGCACACAGGACATGCAGAACTGCCCGATGCCTTTAAAGCAAGCTGTGTATTAAATGCAGACAGCAGAGGTCTCGCACACAAGCGAACTCCTGCAGCAACAGCACAGTCCACCTGCACATTCCTAAGATGATCTTGGAAGCAGCCAGGATCCAGCCAAGATCACTGACTTGCTTTTGTGCTTGGAACTGAGGCTGCAGAAAACGCTCCATCAAAAGCAGCCCTTCAGCAAACACTGTGCATCAGCCAAACTCCACTTGTTGGCTTGGTCTGAACTGCAGCATTGATCTCGGTCCAATAACAAACACAAACCAGAGAGACCCTAAATTACCCCAAAATAACTTCCTATGTAGCGATAACACAGAACAGACAGCAAGGACACGCCTCAGGGTAAAGCTTCAGCAGCAGGCTTAAAAAAGAGCTCTCAAGCAGGCTCAAAGAAGAGCCCCAAACTAAAGCTGTGCTTATTTCTGGCCTTGACCTAAGCATACAACGTGCTTCTCCAGAAAAAGCACACAGCTTTGGAGGTTATCATGGAATCCCAGACTGATCTGGGTTGGAAGAGACCTTAAAGCTCATCCAGTTCCAACCCCCTGTACTATTAGGAAACCCTCCACCTTTCTCCCCTTTCATCCCACTCTTAAATCACCTCTTTGGGCAGTGTTACATCAGCCAATCTGCTGGTACATCTACCCTTTCAGTCACCAGATCCCACAGGAGATGTGCCAACGAGCTTGAAGGCTCCTTTTGCTCAATTAGGGATGGCATTTGAATTAATAGCTTCAAATCTCTCCCCAGTTCCAGATGAGGTGCCTTTCCGCATGCTGCATGATTAACTAATTGTTAATGAGCAGCTAATTTCATGTTGGAATGCTCCCAAGAGTCACAAGACATCCTGTGCCTGGTAACACTTTCAATCGATTGCGCCACGTTGTCATTTCAACAGAGACCCACAGGAAATGCACCACTAAATAAACGACACCACAAGAACTCAAAATACACGTGAGATTTAATAAAAGAAAACAACGTACAAAGTGAGTGGAAAGAAATGAAAGTCAAAAAAAAACCCAAAAACCAGCCAACAACCCCCCACATTCGGGATGGCAAAGAGAAGGGATGCTGCAGGCCCCCGAGGCTCTGAGCCAACCTCCCCAGCTCCACCCAGGGGCATCCACCACAGCCAGACATGAAGCCTACAGAGCTCAGAGCCCCATAAAACACATTTTAAATTAGAAAGCAGACAACATACATGATGGTAAATGGTTAAATGATAAAAAACAATGGATAGTTTTTCCCATTAATAACAACCTTTTATAGATAAATGTATAAACCAGCTGCAAGATGCTTAACTGAACAGTTTTGGTCATTTCTGAAGGGGTTTTCTTTCACTTCTTTTAGCCTATAAAATGTAAGTCTTCGGACTGGATTGAGATTAGCATCACCATGTATTTGTAACTTGTTAAATAAAAACAAGATCACAACTACCCTACATACCACATAGCGAGACCTTGTCTCAGCCAAAAGGGAAAATCGAGTACTAGCGAAAAGCAATATGACTGAGTCCCATTGGGGAGATTATGGTGGTGAATGCTCTAAAGAACAAGTAACTACAAGGAAAAGGGATGTCTGTCACAACATAAAGTCAATGTAATATAATAATCATCGTCATTAAAATATTGTTACATACATTCTGAATGTCTTCATCAGAAAAAGCTGGAAATTTCTCCACAATGCCCATGGATTTGAAGGTTTTTACTCTTTCATCATTACTCTAAATAACCTGCTATTCCAGGAAAAAAGAATCGATCTCTGATGAGCCAGAGCAGTTAAAATCATTTGCATAGATCTTGCTGGCTGCACCACGAGATCGGGAGGGAATGATCGACTGGAAAAGGCTCTTTGCACACCCAGGATCATCGGATGCGGTTTTATCCCGGCCTGCACAGCAGCAGCCTTGAGAAGTAAAACAAGTAGTAAACCAAATAGTGCTGCTCACTCGTGCAATTAGTGCACCAGAGCTCCTCTCATCAGCAAAACATCAAAGTCCTGCCCCTCATTCGCTGTGTGGCTGGACTGTGGTCAGCATGAGCTGGAATTGTCTCCTTGCATGTAACAAGAGGTTGGGTTCCTCGTCTGTTTCTCTGAGAACAAGACACCAACCCTCCTACATTTGACTCTTTAAAACATCTACCTGGAGGCACAGCCTTAAACATTCATGTTCAGCTTTCAGCAGGCTCCTAACGAGCACACACAACTCCTCCCCTTTGACAAGCAGCCTGTTCTGGAGGGTACCCGTGACATCTTTGTGAGGTTCTTTCTCGCCAGCATCAAGTAACACTGATTTGCAGTATATCCAAATAAAAGGCCATATGAAAAGAGTCTAACACCTGAGCATGTATTGGGAAAGGAAAACAAGAAACAAACCCCTGCTGTTATGGGATATGCAACTTAGAGAACCTCATTTTACAATCCAGCAAGGGCTGCCCTCAAACAGACCATAACAGCCGAGGTACAAGGCCGTGCACTTCTGTCTGCGCCTCAAAGAAGGAACCTGCTGACAGCTTGAAGACAAGTCTTTAAGAAAAAAAGCATCAGAAAAGTCCTGTAACATGAATAACTAGATAAAAACACACACCCTCACAACTAACACTTAGCCAGCCAGTGTTCTCATAAACTCTAAAGACACTATGTGAGGGTTAATATAAAATATTTGCTTTCTTTTAGCCTGTTACGTGATGGATGGATGGAATTGGGTCCAGCTATTATTCCATGACAACGTAGCTAGTAAGCCTCTACTCAGTTATTGTCCTGCCTGATCACAGAATGGTTCGAGTGGAAAAAACTAACATTGATCCTAATTATTCCTCTGAGCTCAGCTGCCCAGGAAAACCAGGCTGTGATTTCCAGGCATGAGGAGTGTTAAGAGAACCACCTTCTAAGAGGAATAACGCCTATCGGTATAAATAGGGTGCATAGCTCAAGATTAGGGGAGTCTCCTTGTTTAGGCACATAATAAGTTTAAGGTTAAAGAGTAAAAGTAAAGATGATTGCTTAAATAGTTTTGACACACAGTAAAGTACATTGGTAAATGACAACTGAGAAGTTACACAAATCCTGTAGCTCCACATTATACGACACACTCTTATGAAAAATCTTTCTATATAAATGTTCTACTTTAGCAGTAAACTCAAAACATTGTCCCATGAATTTTATAACCATTCTCCTTATATATATATATATATATATTTCTTATAAATGATGTAGAAAGTGTTTAGAGTAATTCAGGATTAAAATATAGAATTACTAGAATGAGGGTTACTCGGAGTAGGATTCCCAGGGCAGAAAGTCTGAGCACTGTGTTTAAGCTCACTCAAATGGAGAACTTACTTTGCTAGAAAAATACACGTTTGAGCATTCTTCACACCATTCGTCACATTTGTGCATGTACAGGGGAAGGTCAATGAGCCTCAAGCAGTCACCAAGTGAATTACAAAGTAAAAACAAAGCTAGAAAGCAATTATTTAGCTGGTGGGTAAGATGAGTTCAGACAAACAGTTACAGTCACTGTATACACGGCTGCTCGACCACTGGGTTTAGAACAAAACATCTTATTTTAGGGATTAGTTGCCTTTGTTTAACAAAATGTACATGGTTACTTCCTTAAAGCCTCCTGCCAAACTCTGCATGGATAACAGGGAGTCGTTACACCGCCAGCACCGAAGATGCTCATTTTCTCTTTCACTTTGGTCCACTCACACAATGTTATGAGAAGGGTCACAGGGTGGGAAACTCAAGCAACTTAACACATGAAAGCACCAAGTCCATTCTTGGCCTGAAAGTCTGTGTGTGATTAACTGAAAGAAACAAAACATAAAAAAAAAAAAGCATAAATTAAAGTTATGAAAATTAAACCAAAAGCAAAATGTAGTGAAATATGTTAAAAACAAAACAAGGGAAGAGAAGGGCAAAAGCTTCTCAAGCGCCTGAAGACCCACGGACGAGAGCAAATCCCACGCTGGAGCACAACCTGCCTGGCACAGAGAAGCACAAGGGAGAACCTCAGCACAAACACTTGCATTTCCTCTCGACACCTGCAATTCATCTTCATTTTTCACTTATTACAGCTACTAAAAGCACTGTGTTGAAACAGGAGATGATAAAAGGTTCGACCAACTCTCCTAAACATTGAAACAAGAAAAACCACCCCCTCTCCAAGCTCACGATATATTCCCAGCTCCTGCAAGCTCCCAAGGTCTTGCCCATAAACCCAGGATACTCCTCGAGCTCCATGACACCCAGCTCCACACAGCACCAGAAACTCACTGCTCGAAGCCACAGCACAGCCTGCACCGTGTGCTCAGCCGGGGGAAGCCTCACAGGCTCCGCAGGACCCCCCGCTCCTTTTGGTGCCTCCCAGATGAAGCCAAAAAACCACCCAACCAAAAAAGCTAAAAAACCCCAAATAACCCAAACCCCATCAAAACCACATCTCCCTAACTTATTAATGTTATTCCTGGTGATGGTGCACCTCCTCCAGCCATGCTCTGGAGCTGAAGAGAGCCCCAGCACCACGCAGGGTCCCACCACACTGTGGGTGCCCTTTGGTCCTTCATATGCTGCCTGAGCTGCCTTCCTGACTATAGCCAGATTCTAACCACCCAGAAGAGGAATGGTGTCCAGACTCACATCTCAGGTGGGATAAAGCCACCAAAGCCCAGGAAACCCATTTCTGCCACAGGCAGACGGAGTGGAGGGGAAGCTGCAGTGTTCCTGCCTGGCCACGGCACAGCACAGCACCGCTGGAGCATCCCAGCGCCGGCATCGCTCGCTCAAGGTAGCAGTGTGCAGCTCAGCGTGCTCACCTCCTCCAAAGCAGACCCAGCCCCAGCCTGGCCCAGGGTTCAGCCCCTAACTCATTCATGAGTTCAGCTGGATTAAAGCCTGTTTTCAGCAACATATTTTACAAACCAGTTTGGATTCTATGTGTGAGGTGGGACAGGCTCAGAGGATGCTGAGAGGTCCACAGAAGAGAGAGGGTTTGTGTTGTTTTAACACCAACACACTCACATTCCAAATAAACACATTAAATAATACACACTGTTATCTTCCACAGGAAGAGACAAATTACGAGCATGGCAGTGCCTAGAATGAGCTCCTCTAGTGCTGCAGTTCACAGCAGAGAAGTGTCAGAGCACAAGATCTCATCAGCAACATGAAGCTGAACGTTGTGCTGTCAAGAGCAAACTCGGGTGCTGCTACTCTCGATGGTCTTGTTCTTGTTTTCATCACTAGAAGGCTCAGGAGCATTGCCACCAGCCTGCGCTGGATTTGACAAGATGCAGTTCAGATTCCTAAGCTCCTTCACGAAAGAGGAAGTAACAAAAGGTGCTGGAATAAGAGAATTACCAGCTTGTGTGATGGTGCTTCTCATTTTGCTCCCTGGCCAGTGTTCCTTGAAGACTGGCTTGAATGGAAGCAGAATCACACACACACCCCTTTTCTTTTTAAACCGGTTTGCCCCATTCCTGCTTTATCTTTACACCTTCAAGTGGCTGAAGGAGCATTATTTACATGCCCTCCTCCACACTCCTGCTGGCTTCAGCAATGACCATTAACTTGCAGCAAGCTAAGATAACAATTCTGCCTTTAGGAGAATACAGCTTCCTCCTGAGCAGAGCTGTGTCCTGGAGCCCTATTTCACAGAAACCCTCATGAATTTCCAATGCATCTTCTCTCTAAGCTGCTGTTTCGTTCTTTACAGCTTTGCCTCTAAAAATGACATGAGCACACTCTCCACAGAGGGCCCCAAGCCTACAGATGACAGGGGACCACATCTGAGAGACATTACAACTGTGCCAAGATCATCCCACGCCTCTCTGCTGGGGAGAAGATGCAGCTTCTGCTGGTCTCCAGAAGCAGAGGGCTGGCAGGATCTTGCTGTCACAGAGGCAAGGGCAAACCCTGCGGGACTCTCAGCCTTTACAGAATGGCCCCAAAGTGCAAATCCCTCCCCGCTGCAGCCACCAGGGCTTCCCCAGGGCACTGCCCGGGCACAGGAGGACCCCGTCTCTCCTCCACTTTAAGCAGAGAGTCAGAAGAGTAGGAATTAGGATTCCAAAATCCCCTTTTCCATTTGCCACCTAAACCATTGACCAAACATTAAAGCATCCCAGCAGACACTCAGCTTCCCGGCAGCAGAGCAGAAAGACTCGAGTTCAGTCACTTACTTTTTCTTGTCTTTGTCCTTCTTCAGCGGCTGCTGTGAGGTAGCCTGCAAGGATTGGGACTGCAAGGTTTCCACCGCTACTTTCCGCCGGTTGAAGGCGTTCATCTCCTCCTCCAGCTCCCTCCTCTTCTCCTCCACCTTCCGTTTCTCTTCCTGGTGTATCCTTTTTAAGTGCTCAAATTTCTCATGCAGCTGAGGGGAGACAGACCCTCTGAGCATCGCACCCAGCACAACCATGGGGCTGTGACCCCCTGCCCTGCTTCACCCCACACGAATTCCCACCGCCCCACAGAGACCTACCGCCTGGTGGGGTCCAGCAGTGCCCCTGCACTGTGCCAGCCCCCAGCAGAGCTGACCTTTACCAAAAGCAGTGAATACACAATAAATTCAGGTCTGCTGTGAGCTGAATATATCACATATATCAAACCAGGAGAGCACATAAGCGCTGGTATGAGCACTGAGGATCTCTGCTCACTCTGCAATGGCTCTGTGGACACTGTGGGCTCTTTATTCCTCACTAGTTTTGAAGACGGTCCATTTATCTCCTCCTCAGTCCAGGCCAGCTCCCCCATTTACTCTGCTACTCTGCTGCCCTGCCTGCAGAGATGAAGTCTACCTGACATGGATGCTCACCAAAACATCCTGCACTGCCCCTCACTCACCAAGCAGCAACCGAGCCTCCTACACACAGCACAGGACGGGGAGAACTGTTGTTTCTGAGGCACTTAAACCAGTGATGCTGTTTTGAAAACATTACCCCATGTCCCCTTCTCTGAGTGGGGGAAAGTGTGTGTGTGTGTTTGTGCTTTGGCTGGTCTGCTCCAGCGCTGCATGTGCTTTCCAGGATTCATATGTTGCCCAGTCCCAGATCCTATGCTGGCTGCATTTTGGGCTCCTCTCACAGGTTTTTGGCACACCCACCTCTCTCTCCTTCTCCTTCAGCTCTGCCTCCGTCTCCTTGACTTTGTTAACAAACATTTGTCTCATTTCTTCCTCTTTCCTCTGGAGCTCTCCCAAGAACTCTTTCCTTTTGGTCTCGTATGTTTCTTGGAGGCTGGGGAAGAAAGCAAACAAAATCCAGACTCTTTGGACACCAGTGAGTTAGGGATGGGGAAATGCACGGCTGTCTGCATTGCTTGAAGACAAACAGGCAAGGGAGGGAATGTTCAAGTCAGCTGCAAAGTTCAAACCCAGTGCTTGTATTTTCCAGCCCAGCATTCAGGATACCACCTATGAACCTCCCTTTTTTGGAGTGTCAGTACCAAACTACTGCTTTATATGGATGCTAGATGGGAAGGCTGCTCACCTGAAGGGCTGGCTGTCAGGATCTGTGTCCTTGAAGCCCATCTCTTCCAGTTTGCACCTCCTGTACAGCTCATAGTGGCGGGTGTGAGTCTGCTCCCGAAGATCTTCCATGTTGACCCGAATCAGCATTTCCCGCAGCTTCACAAAGTCACAGTGACTTTCATTCTCAACTGATGGAGGCAAAGGGAGAACTCAGCAAACTGCACACGCAACGGGAGCACAAATACAGATTGACTCCAGACACTCCCCTCCCAAGGACTTCTACCTGTTGTCCCACACAGGGCACAACATAGCCCTTGGATGCAGGGATTCCCATTGACCGTTACTGCTTGCTGTTAGGAATGGAATGGGAATTCAAAGGGAAGATTGGCCAACCCACAAAAGGCTGCACTGTTCAGCACAGGGCAGCTCCATGCACAGGGGAGGGCAGAGCTGGATGGAGAGGGTTGCCCAGGCACACACAAGGCAGGCCTGCAGTGGTCCTGGCTGGCAGCACCTTACCTTGCACCACTCCCCATGGGTACTGCCGAGCTCTCACCAGCTTGTTCCCAACCTTCACCTCCTCTGTGCTGCCGACCACGGCAAAGGGCAGATGAGCCTGAAACAGAGCCACGGAGAGACTGAGTGCATGAGCTGAGAGATCAGCCTGACCACTGGACCCCCCTCACCCAGGATCTACTCCAAAAAGTCCTTCCTCTGAAGCTAACAATCCCCAATACTCAGAGCAGTCTTTACTATGAACTGGGATGTTACAATAGAGAGCAGCGTAAGGCTGCAGCATAGCTTATGAGCAATGCTGGCTGGACTGGATGGGGAAATATTGTAGGAACACCATGATCATTACTGATGTCCCTGTATCCATTTGTCAGGTTGTTCTTGCAGCTCTTTCCCCATGCCAAGAGTGGGGCACTCCCTGCCTCGCAGAAAGCACAAGCAAAGACATCCGTAAACAGGCCTTGGCAGAGCAGTTTGTGTGTGGGCACTGGAAGGGACGTGAGCAGGATACAACATGTGCTCGCTGCTCTCCAAGCCTGCAAAGCACAGAGCACAGTGAGGGAACAGGGCACTGTCCTCAGCGCCGCAGGAGCCGCAGAGCAGGCGCTTCAGTTGGATGAGGCTCACAAAACCTTTCATGTTTAAGAAGAAAAGAATCCACAAGTGTGGAATTGGTAGAGAAATGGACAAGAATATTTTCACTGGGGCACAGACCAAGCAGCCCCAACTCCCCTTTCAATCCCCAATGCACACAGCTTGCAATTGCTTTAGAAAGATTGTTGTATCCTCCAACTTTTCATGAATTCAGCAAAAAAAAAGAGCTATTCTGGTGCAAACACACATCTACTTGACCCAGAAATCAACTGGCTATTGAAATTTAAAATACGTTTAAAAAGGGGGGGCAGGGATAAAAGAAAAAGCATTTAATCAGAAACAGCCATGCAGGAAGATGCTCGTTTTGATTAAAAAGCTACTTTTTAGTTAAAAAAACACCATGGAGGCATTTCAGTTGTTTCTACTGCGATAGCTACGCTCTGATTTGGGAGATGGAAAACCTGAAAGTGTTTTGCACATGCTTCAGCCAGGTCTGAATTTGATCTTTGAATCTCAAAAAGATAAAATAGAGTCTAATCATTTTTCTTCTTTAGTTTAAACCAGGGTTTCTCTGCTCAGACCCCTTAAGTGAGGAGGTTAATGTGCATCTTAATTGTAAGATTTTCATTCCAAGTTTCCCCCTCCTCATGTGAGAAGCAGCCTCAAAGGTGGAGAGAATGAATTTTAAATAAAGTATTTTTCAAACAGTCAATAAAACAAATTTTAGAGCACAGTTTCTCCAGAGAGCCCACAGATTCAATCAGATCCATGCCATAATTAACTCTGCACACAACAGCCTTGGGCATCTCTCAGATCCTCAGCTCAACTCTCAAACAGACTCAGTGTCTGGACAATCCCAGTGGAATTTGCCTTTCAAATGCTGTTTTGTGCAGCAATTATTTGCCACAACTTTTGGTGGCATCAGTGTGACTGGCAGCACTACTCACATTCATCACTGAGTTGATCTCAGCGACTGCTTCATCATCTGTAGGGAACTGGTAGATCTGCACCCCATTGCTGACCAGCTCGCTCATCACCTTGATCTTGAACTTGTGCAACTCGCTCTTGGAGATGGTGTCTGCTTTGGCAATGATCGGGATGATGTTCACCTGCAGCAGAAGGAAGGAAGGAGAAACAAGCCAGGTGAGCAGCAGTGGGGTGAGCAGCTCCATGGTGCCCGCAGGGTGACCGGGTCCTACCCCGGTGACTGCTTTACATTTCACACCGCCACAGAGGTGCTGTGCTTTGCATGATGTGCAGCACGAACGCAGCTGAACACTAGAGGGAAGAGTTTTCCAGGACTAATTTGGCTACAAGATTTCCAGATAAACCAAAGACAAATAAATACACAACGAGCAGATCAAAGCCTCTGCTCGTGTCTATGCATTTTGTTGTTACACACTTCGAGGGAGGCAGAGGCAGTGTAACTGTCACATCTCCAGTTATCACCTATCCGCTTCTGGCTGTGCTGACAAGCCATTTTAGAAGACAAGCACAAGGATGACACACTGCAGTGAGCTGATGGAGCCCTTCCCATGCCTCAGCAGGAAGAGCAGAGGCTCCTCAGATGCTTTCGCAGCAGCTACGGATCCTTTCCAAGGACTCCCCGAGCCTCCCTGTGCAGATCACAACTTGGGCGTGCTGTGTGGATGCCACGGACCCCCTGGGAAAGGTGCAGGGTGCCACACAGCACACAGGAGGTGGGGTGTCCTGCTGCTGTTGCTCAGCTTTGGTTTCACATAGCACTCACCAGCACAACACCCTGTGCAGCTTCATCAGCGCAGGGTTCAAAGCCACCCACAAGCTGCAGCGTGGGGAGGTCCCCACCGTGCACGGTACCTACCAAGATCAAGAGCAAACAAGGGCCACATCCCCCATGCTTCAGGAGGGACGTGGTTCACTCTGGCCTCATGCTTGAGAGAGCTGCAGCGGGGCAGGATCTGCCACAGGAACCTCTATCAGATAATGCTGCGATACCAGAAAAGCCAAGCGCAACACTGCAAACCACTGCTTAAACAAACAACAGCACAACTCCTCTGTCTGAACTGCAGCCAAATTCACAGCAGCAACATGCAAGAATTCAGACAAATGAGGGGAAAGTCTGATTTGCCATTTAACAGCTCCCAACAGCCACGGCTTTTTGTCCTACAGAGCACAAATTCAGAGCAGCCATTTGGTCTCCAGTGGGTGCCATTCGTATAAATAACCTTGCTTTCCCAGCTCAAGTTCTCTTTGTGGCTCAGTGTTTTTTCCATGCTTCTTGTTCCTCCCCCCTCCCTCTGGTTTAGCACCCACTAAATACAAGAGCATTAACTTGCTCCAAAAGAAAATAGTCTTAATTGCAAATATATCCAAGGGGATAAATTCCTTCTTTTTCTCAGCCGCTGACCTGGCCTCTTTAGCAAGGACCACAAACCCACACAGAACAAGGTCTATTGCTCACTCCGTTCCTCAGCAGGCCAGTGTCCTCATTACCAAGGTAGAAAGGGCCATGACCACAGCTGGGTGCCTCGCTGACCCGCTAAGAGCTGAGGAGGTTTGGATCCACGATTTCCCACAGAAAAGGGGTCAGCTCATGGCTCACATTCCACCACTCAGGAGCTGAGACTCCAGGAGGAAGGCACTGCCAGGGAGCTGCTGTGTGCTGGGCTCCACGCTCTCCAGCCGCCCAGGCACATTGTCAAACCAGCACAAGAGGTGGGTTTAGTCCATTTTCAGTTGGCCTACACAATTCACAGAACCACAGCCTGGTTTGGGATGAAGGGACCTTAAAGTTCATCCAGTTCCAACCCCCTGCCACAGGCAGGGACACCTTCCACTAGAGCAGGTTGCTCCAAGCCCCTGTGTCCAACCTGGCCTTGAACACTGCCAGGGATGGGGCAGCCACAGCTTCTCTGGGCACCCTGTGCCAGCGCCTCAGCACCCTCACAGGGAAGAGCTTCTGCCCAAGAGCTCATCTCAATCTCCCCTCTGGCAGGTTAAAGCCATTCCCCCTTGTCCTGGAATTATGACCCAAGGAAGTCTGTGCTTCAGACAAGACAGTGAACTCAAATGCACACCCATAAAACCCACCTCCTTCTCAAGTCACAACGGGCAGGCAATTAGCTACAGCTCATAAACAGCACTGGAAACCATCCAGGACAACAACCAGGGAGCGCCGGGATGCCCACAGCAGCACACAGCTGGTCAGCACGCCCCAGGGCAGGGCTGTGTTTCACGTCAATACATCACCTTCTCATCTGATACAGACATAATTTTATCTATCTCCTCCTTTCCCCAGGTTAAACCCAACAGAAAGCCAACCCCTGCCAGGTCCTACGTGCTTCCCACCCACCAGCCATTCCATCTACCCAGAACCACTTCTGAAGATGCTTCTAGCTCTCTGGCTGTAACTGAATACACTGAGAGCAGCTGGCCATGAGCTCAGCCAAACAGATGATGTATTACAGTACAATGGAAGGTTCTGTTTACGAACCAGCTTTACTCAGAAGGGACTTTGTAAACTTTACACTAAAGGCAACATTTGTTATTGAAATCATCACACAGATTCAAAAGCCTGCCCAACACCTGATGCCATGCCATGGTGTGCTGAAGCGAAGGTGTAACCGAGCATCAAAACCCTTGTTAAACGAGTCCCAGAGGCTGAGTCAGCAGAGCACACTGCAAAGCACTGCCTCTGATACACCTTTTGTCTCCATGGGCTCCAATCTCCAACTATAAAACAGAGGCCACCAGCCACCCACAGCTTCCCAAGGGGAAAGCCAGGTTCAGGTGTGCTCACAGGGCTGCAGACACGAGTCAGAGCATGGCATCTCCCTTCTGTGTCACCACTCACTGATACCGGTGTGGAGCAGACAGAAAGCTGCCGGGGGTCTGCTGACACCCCACTGCACTCTGCCCCGTGCACACCGGTTCATGTGCACTGGGAAGGAGGCTCAGCGCTGTCATGCACAAATCCTGGAGTGCCTGGAAAGCACCTTGATGTCCTGGGATGACACTGATGCAGAAATGCAACATAAATCCCTGACACCCAGAAAACATCAATGGTCTCGAGTTGCTTATTCACTTCCATGTGCCTCCTTGTGCAAAGCCATCACACCACCAAATCCAAGATGTTCTCACACTGTGGTAAGAAGGGAAATGAGAGCAAAGGGATAAAAGGACTCCAGAGAGGACTATTTAAGTGGAAGTTTAGAAATATAAAAAGCCTGCGTGTGCACAAAGTCCTCATCTCTGCACAAGTACAAAGGATTTATTTTGGTACTACCCAAGGACCACATTAAAGGCAGCCACAGGGAGATGTGAAAAGTAGGGAATGCAGAAGGAGAGGAAGGGAAGAGCTTTGTGGGACCACCAGCACCAAGGGGAATCGTGCAGAAGCTTTCCTCCAAACATATTTCTGGCAATATGTAATGCTGGCACCACACCAAGAGACAAGAGTTTATTGAGGGAAAGTTTCTGGATTCCTGATGAAGTCAGTGTAACAGCCACCAGGGTTACAACAGCCCACTGCAGTGGGAGGGCAGCGCCTGCTCTGAGTGGAGCCAAGGGAAAGCAAGCCAACAGCCCCGCCTGGGAGGCCAAACAGCAGGGACTCTGCAAGGGGAACTCTACCCAGGGGACCCCCCGTCACTGCAGGGTCTCAGCACCTTGCCTGTCCCCTCTGCAGGCTCATCAGCGTCTGCCATCTGAAAGGAACCACCTTGCTGCTAAAGCACTGCTCTGAAAGATAGGAAATCCTTGAGGAGATGCTGCTGCCACTTGTGACCTTTGAAACCTCCTGCAGCTCCCTGGAAGCCAGCAGGAACAAGAAGTCTGTCAGAAACCTCCTCCGAGCTGCAGGAATAGCAGTGGTAGCTGGTTAAGTAACCCACTGCCCCCTAAGGCAGAATAGCCTGTGCACAGAGAAACACCCCCAGAGCAGACCCTCTCATGACCCACTTTTCGGATTGTATGACCTCAAGGATTTCTCACCATGCTGACATCTTCAGGAGATACTGTGATCTCCTGTGCAGGTCACCTGGCACTCAGAACACATCCCTACCTGCATACCTGTAAAGAGCAGGTAATGAAGTTGCAGCTGATGGCTTTGGTAAATATGAGCTAATCTGGGTAAGATTCTTACACTGAGGGACACTGCAGACTCTACACAGCTGGCTGGGAAACAGGTTTTGCACCTGATATTCTTTAGGAAAGGCAGTGAGAAAACAAGCACAAGACCTCAGGACAGATGAAGTTTTACCAGAGTCCTAAAAACAGCTCAGCTAACAAGCAGGAAGGAGTCCAGCACTGACATAGGAGCAACAAACACTTCCAAGAAGACGGACCATGGTCTCCAACCCCTTACCTTGCTATCGAGCTTCTTCATAGTAACCAGGTCCAAGGACTTGAGGGAGTGGCCGGTGGGGGTGATGAAGTAGAGGCAGACGTGGATCCTCGTGTCGTGGTAGTTGAAGAGGGAGCGACGGATCTTCAGCTCCTCTTGCAAATAATTTTCAAACTGCGTATCAATGTACTCAACTATCGGCCTGTAACTAAAACCAGACCATTAGCAAGCCAGGCCTGGGGCACAAACACTGCAAAGGCTTCAGGGATTCTCCCAGACACACCACTTTAAAAGTACTCATGAGACCCAAACGATGTAGCCTCACAACAGAAGTGTGGCGTTTACACACAGACCTCATAAGCCAAAGGCTGCGGGAGTCTCCTGAGGCTGCACTGCAAAATAAGGACACTGGAGCACGGAAAGACAACTGCTCCCCCAGATCTAACTTTGCCCAGATCTCAGAGCTGAGCCATCTGGCTGCAGCAATGCAGCATGACCAAGGAGAGACCCTGGAGTCCCAGAATGCCTCTACCTCGGGCTTGAACAAGATGTCTGTGTAATTAAATGAGACAGGTCCAGAGACACTGGTCAGAACAGATAATTCCCAACCCTGCGCTGAGGTCAGCTTGTTAACTGCTCACGCTCCTGGAGGACACCATTCTCTGCTGGACAGACCTCCTGTGACCTCTCTTTTTGGCTCCTCACCCAATTCACTCCACACTTAGTCCCCAGAACCAGAACCACTGCAGGGAGCTACTCCATTAACAGAAACACGGACAAGCAGGGCTGCAGGCGCTTCATGCCTAAGCACCAGAGGCAAGCCCAGGAAAGCCAAGCAGATGGCACGAGACCTGCCTTTCATCTTTATTTATCTGGTCCCCGAAGCCAACCGCATCCACGATCGTCAGCTTCAGGTGCACGTTGCTCTCCTGCAGGTCGTAGGTGCGTGGCCGCAAGCGGACTGCGCTCTCGTAGTGACTGGCTTCCTCTGTCTCAAACGTGGTATTGAAGAGGGTGTTCATTAGTGTGGATTTCCCAATGCCGGTCTCACCTGGGAAGGAGAAATCATCAGCTCACTGCTGCATGAGCCTGTCACAGGTACTTCAAAGGACGTTAATTACAGAGCGGAATAAATTACACTGTGAGAGGTTACTACAAATTGCTGAGGACAGACATATAATTCTCACAGAGGTAAGTGCATTCTTGAAGGCCTCCCATGCTTAATGCAAAGCTAACACAGAGCACTTTGCTCTCATCTCCCCAGCAAGGATCACACAGCACAGCAAAACACTGTTTTCCTTTGGAGAAAATGATCCTTGGAGAACCAGTAAGGGCAAGATCAGGAGAAGTTTCCCATCTGCAGCCTCTGGATGCTGAAGGACACCTGGGAAGCATCACAAACCAAGCTCTCTCCCAGAATATTTGGCTCAAAGGCATCTGTGATCCAGAAAGGCTTTGAACTGCTGCTCCTAGTAACTCAACTAGACTGATATCTTCCAGATTGGCCTACAAGGGGCCACGTTTAAGCTCCTCATTCACTACATGCAGCCGTATTGGCCAAGGGAGTGAAGAGAGGCAAAATCCAAGGAAATAACCTACTCCCTGTTCATTCCCAGGCAGTCTGTCGTGCTACACCTTCAGCATAGACAGCCACTGCTTCCTGAACCTCCGAGGAGCCCTAAGGTGGATGTGGGAGAGCAGGAGAGTGAGCAAGTGTCTGTTCAAGGGAGGTGCCATGCCTGCTGCCAAGGGGCTGGGGCTTTTTGCTTCTTCAAGCACTAGATTCTGCTCTCCACTGCAGAATAAATACCTCATGGTGATCAGAACAGGGCAGAGGCACACGCCACGTCCTACCTGCTGTGGCCAAGAGTTGTGCAAGGCAATAAAGCAGCCTGGTGCTCCAGACTGAGCTGAAAGGAGTGGGGAGAACTCACTACTGGCATAAGCCACATTCTCCAGAGCCATATTCTCTTTGGGCAGACTGAGGGCCAGGCAGGGAGCTGCTGTCTCTGGATGTATTTCTGCTGGTCTAGCAGGTTACAATACTGCAGATTCATACACAATACAAGAACCAGCCAAAGTAAAACTAATGCTCATCTCATCTCTGGAAGGAATTGGTTTCTAGTGCTCCAGCAGCATCGCCTGCTCACATCAATACCAGAGTTAAAAACCAAGCACATAATGAGGTTATTTCTTCTCTCAACTGCTCTCAAGCTTCCAGACAAATACTTTACAATCAATAAAACCAGGAACACTCCCTCTCCCTTTCCTAGCACAGAGGTGGTCATGCTTCCAGCCCTTTGACTCAGCTGGCAAAGCATCAACCAGGCACAAACCTCATGCCAGCCACCCCAGCGTGCAAATATTTAACTTGCCATTTCTCTTAATCCTTCCTATTGCAAAGCTGCTGCAGCAGCTCAGCAGAGATGAGCAACACCTCACCGATGATGGAAACTCTTCTGGTTTCAAGGCTCAGCCATTGGACCTCCCTGTCACTCTGCAGCTTCTGCACCAGCAGCTCAGCTCAATGCAGACCTGGACGGCCACGCACCCATTTCCTCCCCCACTTCCTCACCAAAAGCAGAAAGTTGATCTGTTTAAGCTTTTCCCCAAACTCTCTCTAATTTTGGGCAATGAGTCTCCAACAGCCACATGTGAAAGTCCCATCTTAGAAGCATCAAGCTCCAGAGAGCTCAAGTTCACTGAAATTCAACCCTATTTTTTAAAGAGTTGGGCATTTTGGCCTTGCTTGAAGTTGCTGCCGAGGCTGTGGCACAGCACAAGGAATGAATCCCAGTCCCAGTCTCAGCGCCAGCCCAGCCCGTGTCCGTGTGCGGAGGACAGTGCAGAGGACAGCACTCACCCACACAGAGGATGTTGAAGCTGAAGCCCTGTGTGACAGACTTGCTGACCAGCTGATCCGGGAGACTGTCGAAGCCGACATGGCCCCCCAGGGAAAGGTTCCTCTTCTCTTCATTCTGGCAGGGAGAAGAAGCCACGTTAGCAAACTGCACTGAGATGGGAAATCACATGGAGGAGAGGGACCACCAAGCCCAAGAAATACCCACCCTCCTGTGCACTGCGGAGCCACCAGCACAAACCCTGATGCTGCCTGCAAGAGCTTGTGTGTTGGCACAGCACAAACCCCGACAGCCACCAACACAGAGAAGAGAGGGGAAAATACTGATCTTAGCAGGGAATTGGGAGAACTGACCTAACAGGCTACAAAGAAAAGAAAACACTATCGCATGAGCTCCAACTGCATACAGCTGGGAGAGATTAGCAGAGGAGAACCCACCACCCTGTGTTTTAGCACTCATTTCTTCTCCTCCTTTCAACTTTTGTTTTGTTAAACCCTCCAGCACTGAGCTCAGCTCCGCAGACTGTGCATCCCCCTAAGTACTTGAGCCTTTTCCCTTTGCTATTGCCATGAGCAGAGTGGGGCTGTTCGCTCGGGCATTCAGGGGTGCTGCTCGCACAGGCAGGGTGAGGAACCCTCTTGCTTTACCATCTGTGACCACAGCTTTCCACCTTTTCTCTGCTGTTCCTCTTCCTGTCTCCCCCCATGCACTTGATTCTTCCTTCTGTCTCCTCCTTCCCCCAGAGGAAGCTGATCACCTGTAGGAAGCTTTGCTTGGAAACCAAGACAATAAACATCCGAGGAGACAATAACACGTCTGTGCCCTGTGTTATACAGAAAAGCAGACCAGGTCAGCTGCAAAGTCCAGAAGAGAGGAGTCGACTGAAGGGTAATTTCTGCTTCTAGTGGTTAAGAACAGGAGAGTTTGGATTTGCACAAATATTTCAGCAGATATTGCCACCTCTCTACACAACTAAACAACACCATCTGAAGCCCAGGGCTGGACCACAGTCCCTGCAGCCTCTCAAGCACTCCCATCCTTCCATGGGGAGGCACGGATACAGGATTTCAGAGCATGATTCAGTCACCCGCACAGATTCCTTGGTAAATGACTCTTTTTTTCTTAATCGCCAGCACACAGTGGAAGATGGGGGTGGGAGAAGTGTGTGCCCTGTGCCTGGCTTTGGTTCTTCTATTTGTCCCTGACAACTGGGACTTAAAAGACTACGAGACAAGAGCCTAAGCTGCCTGGCAAACTTTAACTCGAGAGGAAAATAAAAGACAGGTCATGATAAGCCTTGTGCATCGCTCTATGCCTGCAATAAAAAGCTCAGCAAAACACAAACCTTTGTTCATCTGCATCTCCAGCCAAAGCCTCCCTTAGTTCTGCCTTTGGTAGAACAAATATTCTCAGCTTTGTAAAATAAACCATTTAAATCACAAGAACAACACGTGAGCAGCTGAGGCCTCATGCACAAACCTCCCTGGTTAGCTGTTACCAGCTTCCAGTTGATTGCAGCCCAGCACTCTCCCAGGGGACTCCCTGGACACAAACACAACCAAATCCCAGCTGGGCTCCTGCAATCAATTCTGTTTCATCCCATCAGGATCGATCGCGCTCACTAAGCGGAAATCGCAATCATTTAAAGTTTTCCTGTGGGAGAGGTGGCATTAAGTAAGGATTTATGGTGGCCAAGAGTTGAGGTGAATTAAAAGGGGCCCCTAAGACAGGGAGACCTCAAAGTTCAGCTTTCTCCTCTTCATCTATCACCACATGGAGATGTTAAAGCTCCTGAGGGAGATGAGGTCTGTCCCTCCCTGTCTCTGAAGGGACAGACCCGAAGGGCAGGACAAGTCCATGCTGATTCTGGCAGCCCAATGCTGGACCACAGATCTGGCACAGGATGGTGCAGCTGCACGGGGATGGGGAATAGGGACACATGGGGGCTCAGCGTTGTTCAGGTTTGGTTTTCCTCTTAGGAGGAGACTGTCCCAAGGCATGGGGAGCCACTGCACAGCTGGAGGGCTTCCTCAGCCCCCACTTGTCCTCCTCTCCCCTCTCTGAGCCACCACATAGGGAGCTCAGCGCGCCGGTTCCCAGCACTGCGGCACGGGGACAGCCGAGCTGTTCCCACAGAAAGTCACCGGGTTTGACAGTTACACTTTTGTGTCTTTCCATTGTAAATAACAAACAAAACCAAGCAAACAAAACCCCCAAACCAGAAAGCCCGGGATGACGTTTTGGATGGGAAATAAATAAAGGCTGCCGGTGGCTATGATTAGGCTGCGAGAGCCCGAGGCTGGGAGGAGGTTTCCAGGCAACAGGCAGCACCACTGCTCCGCATTTTAAAATAGGCTCCAGCTCGGCAAGGCTGCATTGAGAACTCAGTCATGCCTTGGCCGGAGGAAACCCAAATGTGTTCACACAGGGCTTGCTTTTCTCTTCTCTTCTGGCGTTTGGCCGCTGTTTGGTCAGGACAAGAATACCCTGAACTCAAAACTGCTCCAGTGCTCTTAGAGCTGCTGAGCCAACCAGGCAGCTTCAGGGAGAGAGTCTTTGACAGTGACCTTGAAATGCAGTTGCCTTTTATTTCTGTGAGCAGCAATAATAATCTGGTTCAAGTTCAAGACTGCCGATACCGAAACAGAGAAGCATTTGCTGTGCTTGCAGTGCCTTCAGCTGCCACTCAGCTCCAAAGGATTTTGCTATTGTTGCTGTGTTAGGACAAACAAGTGCTGGGAAGGAGTGAGGCCAACAAAAGAAGGATTAAAAACCAGGTTTTGCTGGTTTATTCCTTCTCTCCAATCCGTCAAGCTCACAGACTTGACAGCCTTGTGAATACAACCAATGCTTCTGCTCCCTTGTGTTGTTTGGTGCTTTCCTGGAGAGGAACCTCCCCAGCATCCTGGTGGCACTTATCCCTGCATCAGCCTGCAGCCGATCTATGAGACTCACCCCCAGTGACTAACGCTTTTGGGCAGCTCCTGCTCGCCCAGGGTAGCTCCAGGACAGCCTGACATGGTTCACCTGCTAGTAAAGACATCAAGGTCACACTCAAAACTGAATTCCTCCCAGCAGCAGCAGCAGCCAGGCTGCAATGCTCAGCATGAATAATCAATCCAGAACACGAATGCTGCAATACATGAGGGCAGCAGTAACGCAGCAACGTGGGGTGGGGGGGCTGTTGGGTTTGGTTTAGACAAAGAATTTCAGTAGGACTCTTCCCCTGTTTGGTGTCCTGCAGGACAGGAGCAGGCGGTTACGTGGCAGGATGGCATCAGCCATGGCGAGAGCACAAACACAGCCCTGCCCTTTCCAGTTGCGCTGGTCTCTGCCACGCGCCCACAATGCCTGATGAGACTCAGGTCTCTCATCTCACAGCCTGGAGAGAGGAATCTCCTGCTTCTCCCCAGCCAAGACCCCAATCCTGGGGTTGCAAATAGCCACAGGGCAGCCGACCTTCCATGAAGCCCATTTGATCATCTCACAGCATGGTCATTACGAGCTTGCGATGGCTCCGAGTGCCAGCTCCCACCAAAAACAGCCAGTGCAGCCCTGAACATCACTTCTTGGGTCACTAATGATCACCATATGATGGGCATCTACCAGGGTTTTACTTCACAGGCAGCCTTTGTACATGCTCTTTGAAGATCTTCCGTGCCTTGAGCTGACCTTCAGGGCTTGGATCAGAGAGACAAGGGGATAATTTGTATTTTGAACCTGGAATTTCATGGGGAAACAGAAGATTCATCAGAAGGTCAGAGCGGAATTTGTTAGTTTTCAAATGCAAAGTCCTTTTAACCATTTTCACTGATGCTCTGGGTCGAGAAGCAGAGTCTGTGAAGGCAACAGGCACACAAATGGCACAGCCACAGGAACAGCCGCCATCCCAGAGGGAAATCAATCTTTGGCTCTGTTTGACAGCTACGTCACAGGACCCTTCTCCTGGCACGCAGTGGACAGGCAGACGTGCCCTTGGAGGCACAGATGGCCACACTTAGCTGAGCACCACAAGAACCAAAGAGAAACCTCCAAACACAGTGCTTCAAACCTGCTCTGAGGCACCAGCCACCCCGGCTCCGGGACACGCTCCGCCGGAGGCCGGGATGCATTTGGGATGCACAACGTCACACTGGCCCATTCCTGTGGCCACACCAGCACAAAGACATCCAGGGAACCAAAACCAGCACTTCAAGCCCACATCACCTTCCTAAGCCCATCCACAGCAGGGTCCCACAGACCATGCTGTGCAGTGGGGCTGTGGGGTGGGAGAAAGCAGAGGCAGCATCGCTGTGGGCAGCTGGCCACAAACCACATGCGTAGAAGATTATGTGTTATTTGGTCCTTTATTGCAAGCGAGACAAGAAAAGGCATCAGAGAAACACAGAGACACCAAATCCAGACCCCTAAAAGAGGGGCAACACAGTATTCACATACTAATTGGGCTCTTCCTGGTAGACAGAAGGATTAAAGAAACCTTGCGAGGCTGCAGCACCAAGCAGTGTGCCTACGATCCTTTAAAAACCAGCAATCTGATCACAGCCTCTCTTCATGCTTCACCTCCAAATTAGCATCAGTTTCACTTTGCGTCATTACATTTTCAGCAACTTCTCCCAGCAGAAGTGTCTCTGTCACTTGTGCAAGCCATGCGGGATGGCAGCAGCTCTGTCCTGGCTGGGGCTCCTGGTGCAGACAGGAGCAGCTCTCTCTGCTTTTAGATGAGCTGCCCCTGTTGTCCTCCCTCCTCTCACACCAGGAGCAGCATGAACAGACTGTGACATCAGTTGTTAAAACAAAGAAAAGAAGACATTTATAAGTATCATCTTTCAACTGAGCTCCACAAGAAATGCTCCTCGTGACATATGCTTGTTTTCTGCTTGAGACAACCCTCAGCTTTGGTTTCCAGAGCTTTTTCCATATGTGTTTTACACACACACTTATAAGATACCAAGAAGCAACGACACAACATGTGCACAGCACTTTCCCATGGTGCTTCAATTCCCACTTACTGAGGCACACTTCTGCGTATAAATTCCTCAATCCTGGATGACACCTTGACCTTGAATACCAAATCCTCCAGGACTTTGCTGCTGGAAACAGTTTGTTACCTTCCCACCAATGCCCTGAAGTAGCTGGACAGCACTGGACATACCACGGGCACATCACTTTGCAGTGGCACAGGCAGCAGTGGGGTCAGGGCGCACTGAGCCAGGCTCCCTGCGAAGTGCAGAGCACGGACAGATCCTCTCCCCTCCAATTCACAACCAAATCAAACACAGCGATAAGCAGATTGCAGCTCCCGCTCAGCGTGACTCAGGGAGCAGCACGAGGAAGAGCAGGGAAAGCTCCCATGGGCCCCGCGCGCCGCTGGCAGCGCTCCCGCGGCGGGACGGAGCAGCCCGGGCTCTGCAGGGGCCAGCTCGGCACCCGGCACCGCTGGGGACTGCTGCTGCTCACAAACAATGACTTCACCTTCTTGACTCCCCATCCACAATCACAGCAGCGCGTGCAACGCAGAGATTAACACACACACCAGTGGCGTTTGTGGGATGCTCTTCCCTTGGCTCCTGAATGGAAACGCATGGAATTGGGGAATTGTTTGGTCTTGATGCAATGAGTTTCATTTGTAACTGAGCAGAGAAAGAACTGAATGAGATCTGGCTGTTAAACTCAAGCAGAGCAAGCTGGTCTCATGTAAGGGTTCACACATGATGGCACCCTGAGACATCACCTTGCCCCTGGAGCAGGCAGTTCAGGCAGCAGGGCAAGTCGAGCTGCCCACACACCATGGGAAAGAGAGGGCTGCTTTGGGGAACAGCATATACAGCGTACCGACGCCAACCCCACAAGTGCGGGTGCTGAGGGCACCCAAACACCCATCACTGCAGGATTCCTTACAGAGGCGCTGGTGGTTTCACTGTCATTTCACAAGTAAACTGAGTCATGGAGCAGTTGAATACTTGCCTAGAGACCTTTGGGCAAACAGTGCTGGAAGCCACATCCAGCTTCCTCATCCAAGCCGGCACTCCCTGAGGCTTGGCCCCGTTTCTGGATCAATGCAGAATGATCTGGCAAGTCACCTCTCTCAGGAGATCCCACCCCAGCTCCGAACACCAGCTCAACAAATGCCACTTGTCATCTGCAAAGGACCAGCAGCAAGAACAGACTCAAGTTTCCATGAAGGAAACGTTTCTCTTGCCAAGCTCTGCAGCTGAGGGACTGTAACAGCAACACCTCATCTGGCGTTTGAAAAGCACCTTCATGGTGCTGGCAACGTTCAAAGCAGCCACTAGCACACAGCAAAATATTCTCTTTCTTGTACACACAGAAAGAGGGTTATTAGCTGTATGACAGCATCAGTGAATGAGCTTGCACTTTGCAGTCTACAAAGCAGAAAGAGGTGGCCCAAGAGAGGAAATGAGACCAGATTTGAGGTTGTCTAACAACAGCCAGGGGTTGCTGAGCATAATAAATCTTAACAGAGGGCTTAGATGCAGTAAGCCTGACCTCGTGGGTGCCGCTAGCACAGGAGATGAAGGGAAGCACACTGAGCTGGGGCTGGCCAGTGGAGATCTCAGCACCTCTCAGGCTAAAGTTGTCACATCTAAATGCCACCTAATCTCAAGCAGATTTCCAAGTGCAGGCACATACTCAGCTGAAGGTCTTCAGATAATCTTAAGCATGTGCTTAAAATTCCCGATCCCCATTGTGGAGCACTTAATAACAGGCTGGTGGAAGGAGAAAGGGAGTGAAAATAAGGCCATGAGCAACATCTTAGCAGTGGGATTTATGCTGATTTACCACTTGTCCTACAACAGCAACCTGCTGCGGTGGTACCTGGCCAGTCCCACAGGACACATCTGAGATGGTGTGAGCCACTCTGCCTTCGCTATGGCCATGCAGGGAGGGCAATGGTGTTTTCTCTGCTGTGGCAGCCCTAAAGAACTGTAAATGGAAACACTGTGATGCCTGACACTGCTCTTCCCTCCAGCAACAGCATGGCAGGGCCCCAGTGGCCTTCATTCACTTCCTTCTCTCTTCCAGCACAGCCCACCGGAGCACAGCCACATCCGAGCCATCCCTCCCTTACACGACACCACATCACCCAGTCATCTCCAGTTGCTGCAAGCTCCCAACAAGCTCCCAGCCCACACTGACGTCCCCCAACAAAAACCTCACACTAAACCAACACAATTCCCAGCCCCCCTTTAAACCACTCTCCTAAGAATGCCAGGAATTTTCCCAGACACTCGAGCCTTTATTCACATCCCTCCGGCTCCCAGCTGCACTCCAGGCAGGCAGAAACATCGCTGAAGAAACCAGATATGGAGTCACCAGCAAGACACGCCAAATACAAATGAAAGCCACTTTACACTGCTGAGGCAAGAGGACTCAAAGCTGAGGTTCTCTCCTTCGGGGGTAACTAAAGGTTATGTTGCCTGAAGCGATGGTTTTCTTGAGAGCTTTTGGACCCGTTTTTAAGAGCTATTCATAAACCCCAAGACCAGCGAGGGCATTGAGAAGAGCAATGCTCACCATCTTGGGAAAACAAACCAACATCCCACATGCCCCAGGCAATCGCTCTGCTGCACACCTGCAAACATCCTAAACACGCGCTGCAGTCACCTACCCAAAGGAAGGTGGATGGGGATTCAAGTGAGAAACTCCTTTGAAGGGAAGAACTCCCCGGGCAAACTCCTTAACTGCTTCCCCGAACCGGAGCTGCCGGTGCCAAAGCAGGGCTTGGCTCCTGCAGCACAGCTTGTACTGGCAGCCCAGCCACGCATCGGACACGGAGCGCTCCCAGCAGCAAGGATCTGCACAGTGGACATATCACCCCTCTGCACCAGCCTGCTCACTGCGACCTCTGCGAGCGAAGGGCTGAACCTCAGGGGCTGCCTTCAGCTTTGCTTCAGCCTTTCCTCCTTTAAAACCAAAACAACAAACCACGAAACAGAACATCCTACACACATCTCCAGCATCCAGTGAACTGGCACAGGCTTCAAACATGAGGTTTTGGTGATGTTCAGAGCTAAGTCTGATGGGAGAGTAAAGCCTCTCATCACTTCCCATACAACATGCATCCAAAATGATACATTCACAACCTGTGAATGCAACATCAGCTTTAGTGTTCTGCAAACAAACTGACTGTTTCTGGCTTAAATTCCTCTCTGATTTTTACACTAAAAGCAGAATTCCCACAGGCTTCCTTTCCTTAAGCTCTTATTTAGTGATTTCCCTATAATGTTTATGAAGCCTAATTAATTAATTGCGAGGTCTTTCTCCATTAAGAAAGCATGCATTTTGTCCCAGCCACAAGTCCTGGAGGAGAGTTCACAAAGGAGCAAACCAGGATTTGCCGGGCATTATGCACACAATGTTTCGCAAACATGAATGTTGCCTTTGAGAATAAGGGAAGTTGGTTGAAACAGAGAAAACTGTGGAACCAAAAATGAGAGACATTTCCTCCAAACTGACCTTAAAGGATGAGAAAGTTCAGCTTTCCGTCAGCCCAAGAATTCCATCCCCCAGAAGCTATTCAAAACCAAGAAAGCAAAGTCCAAAACACAAACATAACTTTTCCTCCAATCTGTTCCAAAAGAACCCAAACTGCAGACAAACACCATCTCAGCAGACTGCCTGAGTCCAATTCTTTGCCAAGTTTTTTTACTCAGAAGGTGCTGAGGCTTTTGATTTAATGGAACTTCCCAATTAACCCTGACAGGAGACTCATCACCTTAAGATAAGCAAGAGACTTTCCCAAATTCACCCAAGGCAGCAGATGTGTTCCCAGTTTGCACTCCACTGATCTCATCAGCAGGATCTCTTCCCATCCCCATGCTACCACAAGGAAGAGGAAGAGACATTTGGCAAAGACAACTATCTGTGGGACAAAGCCAAGAGCAAAGCTGGGTGCCTGCCCCTCAGGAGTGGCATGGAAAAGGTTTGGGGCAGTTGGAAAGAACTGAAGAAGGCCCTGGATCCCCACCATGCCAAAGGAGCTGTGCTGGATACCAGCCACCAAGATTGTTTGTTTTAGTTACCACTTAAAATAAACATGGCTAATTCCCACATACATGTCCAGAATTTAATGCCTGATTACAACAAATACTATTATTCAGTGTATTTTTAGGCAAGGGAACAGAGATAGAGTGGGAACCCAAGAGTTCTGGTCACCGCTGATGCTTTTCCCAGTTTGCCTTACGCCACCTCTCCATAAGCATCTCCACAAAGAGCTCTTCCAGCTACTGGACAAGTCTCCTTGTGATACTGCCCGGGAGACACCAGAAAGAGAAGATACTACAGCCACTCAGCTCTGGGAGCTAAAGCAGAGCCATCGTGCTAATAAGCTGATTGCTATATATCCGCATGCCTCCAGAAAGCCTCACAGTGTATTAGCACAAAACAGCTTTAATGTGAAGACTTGAGGCAACAGAAAGAAGAAAACCTCTATCTGAGAGACACACAAAGCAAAAGATAAAATGAAAGGGCTCTTCATTCTGTGTGAAAATACTGAAAAAGTCTATATTCACAAACAGGAGCTGGAAACACCTTTGCTGCAGAAGATGGGGGAAGGAGAGCATTACAGGGATGCCGGCACTGGCAGCCCTTCCACTGTGGCAGAGCTGAAAGCCAGGATCAATTGGATTAGGATCCAAGGCCTGGAGCAGACTGCTGGAAGCAGGGTCTGGACCAGAGGCCCAGCAATGTCCCTCTGCCCCGGGATCACAGCCCCACAGAGCCTGGGCACCAGCAGGACATACATGATACCTAACACAGCGTGGTGGGTCTCCTCTCCCGCTGACCGGCCGGAGCAGCCCTGGCTGCTGCTGCGGGAACATTCGGTGTTCCCAGTGAACACCAGGAGCTCTGGGAACACGGTTCCCACCAGCGCAGTTGCAGACATGCCTGTGCAGTGCTCCACAGGCGAGCCGGGGCCGAGGGATGTGTCCTGCTCCGCTGCCACAGCCAGAACCAGCCGGAACGCGCGGTGCCTGCGGAGGGCTCCGGGTGCATTCCCCACATGTTTCCTTGCACACGTCATGCAGCGGTGGACGGGCTCATGGCAGCACCTCATGCAGAGGACGGGAGCAGCCCCAGGTCCCTCCATGGAAATCCAGCCCTGGCTCTCTTGCTCCACAACAATCTGGTTTGGAGGCTGTGCGAGCCGGAGAGGGCAAGAGCCCCGAGGCAGTGTGCTCCATGGGAACCTTCTCCAGCTCTGACATCTCTGGAATTTCATGTGTGTGGGAGACAGACACTGCTTGGCTTCACAAAGGAATCTGAACATCTAAACAGAGCGGTGCCTCCACAGGGCTGACCCCATGGGCCCTGGTCAGCCCGCAAGCCGAGAGCAGCGACTGGGGATGCATCCAAGGAGCCTGCAGCTATCATTGACACCGTTCTGCCTCAGCCCTCTGAAAATCCCCACTGTCACCCCATTGGGGAGGGGGCCAAATCTGACTGGCTCCACCTTTTGCATCCACATGTCACAAGCTGGAGGCAAGCACGGGTTCTGGAGATGCTCTGGAAGGAAAGCACATGGCTGGGACTGAGGAGAAGCAGCACCTTCAGGATTCTTTCCTCACTTGAGCTACTCTGGGAGCAGAGATGGGATCTCTTACCACCCATTTGATGCTTTTACGATACATGAATACAAATGCAAACCTCCAGATATAAACCCAGAGCTCGCTCCAGCCATGCAGATGTGGAGAAGGGGAGAAACAAGCAGACAGTGCATGAACACACAGGCCCCACCTCACCAAAACACCAGCACGGGACAGGACATTACTTCTAAGGGTTGCAGCTAAGCTGGACCAAGCAGAGCAGCTTCTCCCATCCACAGCCTCAATGTGCCCAGGCCGTGCACTGAATAATCACAGTTAATCACATAAACGTGCCCCTGCCCCACGCAGGCGGGTGGAAGCAGCGTGCCCACACCCTGCGTGTCTCCCTCTGTCCTGTTGCCTCCCAAATTCCTCCTCCTAATTGCACAACCCAGAAAAGCTCGTTCAGCATCACGCTGCTTCCCCTCCCAAGCTCTGAGCCAAAGGAGCACGAGGAGAGGGGATGAGGGGAACCACAACGGTGGTGCCGCGAGGGGACAGGGCTGGGAACAGGGCGGGCACCCGGAGCCAGGCCTGCGGCTGGAGCAGGATAACATTTAGGGAGCATGTGGCCCCGCAGCAGCGCTGGGGCCGGGCTGAGAGCTGCCCCCACAGCCCTGCCATGGGGCTGGCTCCCGAGAGGGAGCTATTCTCGAGGCGCTGGTTTGCTTTGCCGCTGCGGAGGGCACGCGGCGCTCGCCAGCTCACATCCTTCCACCCACCGCTGCCGCTCCGCGCGGGCGGGAGCGGCTCCGAGGCTCCCACGCAGAACAACGTGTTGCATCTCTGCTGCAATGGGATTCACCGGCAGCACCAGCACCGCGGCGAGGAGGGACGCAGCAGAGAAGCAACAAAACAAACCCATCTATTTCTGGGCAGCGTTTGCTCCCGGCGCGTACATGGAGAAACGAGTGTTGAACTGCGATGGACTGTGGTTGAGCTAATTGCTGCTGTGGTTGAAACAGGCAGAGCCGGCTTCCTGCGTGAGCCTCCCGGGGAGGGATTGCAGGGCTCGGAGAGGCAACCACCAATTTGTCTCCTCCAGTGAAAGAAGAGCGTTTTCCCCATCCCTCCTTCCCAAAAAAGCAGGCGCTACAGGCAGGAGCCGGCCAGGGCAGAGGGAAAGGGCTGCTCCCGCTGGGCTCGCTTCCTGAGCCTGTGACCAGCTTGGAGAAAAATCTGTCACTTCTGTTCCACGCTGCATGGGGCATCACTGGGTTTTCCAGGCTAAAGGTAAAATAACTGAATGACAAAAACAGGCAAGGAAATTTAACCCTGGAGCTTCCGAACGGTGCCACTGGCTGGGAAATGGGCAGGGGGAATGTCTGGATCCAAATAAACCCTGGTTTCCACTGGAATTGAGCCATGGAAATGTTTTCCTTGAGACACTGATTAAAAGAAAATGTAAGTCAATGCTTAGGATAAGTGTGAGTCTTCCAGCAATGGTTCACAGAACTGTCCTCAGCCCGCTCCTCAGGCCCTTCTTCCATGGACTAAGGTGTAACACCAGCCCCTTCACACAGAGGACCAGGTTTAGGCTGCACAGTCACTACGAGAACACATGAGCTCACAGCAAACAGCAGCAGAAATGCATGGAGTTTATCAGAGCCCCGCAGCTATGGCAGGAACGGGGTCCAAAGGTCCCTCTCCTCCCACAGAGCTGGGAGCAGGCCACAAGGCAGCAGCGGTGTGAGAACAGGTAACGCTCACACCAAGCTGCAAAGTGGCCAGACCCCACCAGCTCACTGAGGCAAAGAACCACAGCACTGCCTGTTCCCGGTGAGGAAGATGGGGTTCAGCTTTCCTCTGTGCAAAGTGGTGCTTTTTCTGGCAACATCTTCTAAGCAGCACTAATTTATAGTAACGCTACCAGTAAAAGCCTAGCTGTCAATCACTAACATGAAGGGATGTCTTCTCAGAGCTGTGTGTAGACAGCCACCCGCAACCACAGCTCACACACAGCTACATGTGTGCATCCGGCACCCGCTTCGCTGGGTGTCATCGCTCACAAATCCCTGTCTCTGCTCACAGACACAGTGTGAGCACAAAGTGATCAGCCATGGCATCTTCACAACATATGGCATCATGTTGAACTCTTATCTCAGCCCAACCTTCAGACTAAGGACACAGCTCCTCCTCACAGGCACGTGGCTGAGAGCCCCAGCAACTGCCTTTGTACCTCCAAGTCAGACAACCATGGAATCATGGAACGGTTTGTGTTGAAGGGACCTTAAAGCTCCTCCAGCTCCAACCCCTGCCACGGGCAGGGACACCTTCCACTAGAGCAGGTTGCTCCAAGCCCCTGTGTCCAACCTGGCCTTGAACACTGCCAGGGATGGGGCAGCCACAGCTTCTCTGGGCACCCTGTGCCAGCGCCTCAGCACCCTCACAGGGAAGAGCTTCTGCCTCAGAGCTCATCTCAATCTCCCCTCTGGCAGGTTAAAGCCATTCCCCTTGTCCTGTCCCTACAGGCCCTTGTCCAAAGCCTCTCAGTGTGTTAATGCAGACAGTTAAGCAGGAGGTCAATGGGATTTATTTAAGAAGTGAAAGCAATAGATCGGGGGGGGTTGAAAAACCTTCTCAAAACAGTTTTAGAGTCTCGGTCTCAATCTCATCCCATTTATTCACCTACACACCTCCAGTCACGTCTCCTTCAGCTGTCCTAGCTTCCTCCAGAGCTTCTGCACTTCCCCCATGCATTTCATGCACTTTCTGGCTTCGTCTTGCACATGGTGGTTGGGCTGTTTCCCGCTCAACATACCAACACCCAGCTAATGCTGCCAGCGCCTGCTCCAGCACAGAACCACATGTGCCAGCTCAGCACCAGCCAGACCAGGCCACGGAGAAGCTCCGAGTTTGAGGACAGATTGAAGCATTTCGTAACTGAACCAAACTATCAGCCTTCTTTCCACTCTGGTTGTAACTGTGATGACAACAACCGGCCTGGGGTGTCCAGAAGCAATACCTGCAGACCGAGCCCTGAACACGGCACTGGTGAGCCAGGTTCTCACTGCAGATCAGCAGAAACTTTCGGTCTCTGGGGTCTCTCACAAACACCACATTCACAAAAACAAAGGCTGCTGGTGCGATTTTGCTGCCTTAGAGGCAGCTTTCTATGGGTGAGCTTCCTTTCATTTGCTTTTGTTGGTCATTTCTAACAGCAGCACTTCAAGGGAACTGCATTGTGCTGGAGACAGAGGCATTCTGGAGGACTGCACAAGGGGAGCATGCATCTGGGGAGTTTTGAAAACACATTATCCAAACCTAAGGGTCATTACATTCCAGGATGTCAGTGTCAGCTGGACACTTAAAAATAGCTTCACTCATTTGAACAGCACGACCTATTGTGTACCAGAAACCTCCTTCGGAGTCTGTTTCATCATTGCTTCCTACTGTAGATACAAACAGCTGGTAAAAATAAATCAGTTTCTCATCACCTCTTGTTGGCAGCATCGAGCTGTTCCCACACAGGAAACTGAGGCACAGCGACATGAAGTGGCACCAGGAGAGCTGTGAGCCCTGCAGAGAGCAACCCGGAACACCTGAATCACGAGGTTCCATGATCCTGCTGGAGGAGCAGCATCAGAGCAGAGACACGCGCCAAGGATAAAGGAAGCAGCAGCTGGGACCATCCTCTGCCCTCCGTCAAATGGAATCAAGATGCTGCTCTCCCACCGCCTCTGCCAGATCCCAGGTTCCAGGCAAGAGGCGAATGAGCCCAAAGGCAAAGATGAGCCGATCACCACATCTCCTGGGCCTGCAGGTCCCTGTGAGCTCACCCAGCTCCTGCACAAAGCAGGCAGGTTTTCTCCTAATGGAGTTGGACACCAAAGTCACGTTGGAGCCCCGCCACTTCATTCCGGTGCCCAAATGAGAGCCAAGCACCTTCGGGAACTGCCCTCCTCCCTTCTGTGGTAACTAAAAGTGATAGAGTATTGACGCAAGCACACCAGGCGCTCAAGTACACACCAAAGAATGCAAGATCAAGTTCGATTTTCTCCTAGGGCAAAGCAGTATTTTAGGTTCCTTAACACCTCTGAAAACCCGCACAGGCACTAGCACACACACCAAATTAACATTACAACTATCTATTGTATACGATACAAATGCAGAGAATTTGCAGTGAGACAACTCCCATTCCTTGCCACTAAAGCTTTCCCTTGATCCCCTCTCCCCAGAGCCTGGAAGCATTTGCTTTCTTAAATAAGAGCCCCCAATCAATTTTCCTTTATTCAAGCTCTAAGTAAGTCACAGTCTTGCAAATTCATTCTCAAGCTGGAAACTTTTGGGCCGGGATTCAAAGAAATGAAGCAGAGTTTGAGATTCTTGGCAAAAAGTAGTTTACAGAGAAAACAGTAGCAGGGGCTTGTTTGTGCTCCAACGGCATGTCTATAATCCAGACAACCACCACTGCTGTTCCCAGTTTATTCAGCAATATCACACCAGACATTTCTGACTTTTGAGAGCCACGCTGTTCAATGTGGCAGAAACGCTTTTAGCTCCGAAAGGCTGCAAGATGCATCTCTGAGCTATGTAATTACAACAGCCCTTCCAACAACAACAAAACGTCCAAGCTGTAGACAAAGAATAGTTTTGAGCCGACACAGATTTTAGGCAGATTGACTTCCGATAGCAGTTATACAACATGTGAGCCGCAGAGGCGGCGATGCAGGGGTCACGTTCCATGTTTGCTGTACAGCCTTCTTCATACACTGGCTCAGAGAGCTGCTCGCCTCAAGAGTTTGCTTTACCCGTGTCTGAATCGGCGTGTCCCTCGCAGTATTATATACACACCCCCCGTTAAGTTACTCGCTGTTTCAGAGTGTTTGCGTACCGGTGGTATGTAAATAATTCTTATTGAGGAAGCTCTGACCCCATTTCTTCCCGCCCCGCTTTGCGGGGTGCTCCACGCCTGCAGACACACGGGTATCGGATACCCCTCCCGAGCATCCTGGGCATCCAGGGCGGACTCGCCACGGGCTTTCGGTACCGGCTGCAGCATTAGACCGCGCGCTGGGACATCGCAGCCCCCCAGCCCACGTACCCTCCAGCCCCCGCCGCAGGGCAGGACCTTCCCGCAGGACCCTCCCGGCACCCGGCCGAGAGCACCGGCTGCGCCCCGCTCCCGAGAGCCTCCTGCAGCCGGGTCCGTGTCCCGACATCCCGCAGCCGGGTCCCCCCGCTCGCCCCGCACACGCCAGGGGCTGGCGCCCGGCGCATCCCCCCGGCTGCCCCGGCCCCACCATGGGCTGGGCTATTCCCCACCACCCCCAAGGGAGAACCCCCCCCCGAGTCATGTGCGAGCGGGGCCGGGCCCCGCCGCTGCTCACCGAGAAGCGCTCCAGGTCGGTGGCGGCCATGGCCGGGGCTGGCGCGGCTCCGGCGGCGGGAGCGCGGCTGTCCCCGCCGCGGGTGGATGCGGCTGAATGGATCCAATATGGCCACTTCCTGGAAACTCCCCTCCGCCCGCCACAGGCGCCGCCCGACGGGACCGGGGGGAACCGGGGGCCGGGCACCGGCACCGGCCGGGGGCGGGAAGGGGCGGGGGCAGCCCGAGCCCGGCCCCGGAGCCGGGCGGGGGAAGGCCCCGGCGGTCCCCTGGGTGCCCGCGGCAGGGTCCGCTGCGGGCGGCGGGTGCGGGATCGAGCACATCGCGCTGAGCGCGGCCCGCGGCCGGGCAGCGCCGCCCGCAGCCCGGGAGAGCGCGAGTGGGGCCGTGGGAGCGCCGGGAGCATCCTCGGCTGGGCGCAGGGGATGCGCGCAGGGATGCGGGGACCCGTTGGCCCCTCTTCCCAGGCTTTCAGCATGCTGGAAGGCCGACAGACACCATCAGCGCCTGTCGCACACGGGGATTACACCGAAGTTGCAGCCACGGCGTGGGTCTGAGCCGGGATGCCAACAGCTTGCAGCCATCACGCTGCCTGTGTAAGCTAAAACACGCAGCAGAGGACCGTCGAGTCTTTCTTCATCATCCCTTCCCACGTAAAGCACAAAGCCAATCCCAGCACCAGCACCCACAAAGACATTGGTATTTCACCAGCTGTTAGCACAGAGCAAAGTTTCTCTTGCTTTCTGGTGCCCTCTGCTGCAGTGCGCCGATGAATGAACAGCTCTCCAGAGCCGCTCTCCTCTCGGGCACACAGCTGAGTCACTAGAGCAGTCCTACACCCCCAATCCACCCCCTGCCCTGCAAATGCAAGTGCTTTGGGGGATCAGAGGCTAGGAAGAAGGTTGTATCCTCCCTTTAAGCAATTCCAAGGCGTTTTCTGAGAAGTTGTTATCCAAGTGATGTGCTGCTTGCAGTATGACAGATCTACTGCAGGTCACAAGAGGTGTTTTTCTGTCCTCCCTGAGTGGACTGCCTATAATCGAGTTAATTCTGCTAATGCGCGTATTAGTTCTGCCCAGAGACAGGTTGCAAAAATACTGCATTTCTATAAAAAGGCCACTGCTGAACACCATCTCTTAATCTATCTCCTTGGGCCACCAAAAATGACCAAAACTCCCCAACCTTCTTCCTGTCTCAGCCACCGCTCTTTGTGCTGTTTTTTCCCCTTTTTCTTTAAAGGCAAGCTCGGGAGTGCTGATTTAAGACAATGTAAAAGTCTTGTTTAACACACGTTTAAATGCCATTACGGCAGGTACTCTGGGAGAAGTGATTGACTTATATTCATTAAAAGCTCTTTTCCTGCCAATGAAGTGCAGAATGTAACAACAGGAGGTTCACAGAGCTGATTCCGAGGCAGATACTGGCTTCTGGGAGCAGATGTAAAGATCCACGGCAAAATGGGAATTCTGAGCCATTGCAAAGAATCAAGGGCCAGCGCTGGTGTCCCCTGGCTGGGCTGGCCTATGCTGCTGAGAGCTTCTCGTCCCTGTGCCCCCCAGCGTGGGGCAGAGCTCTGTGGCAGGACCGCACCGTGTAGAAGCTCGCAGGTATCGTTAAACACCTCGTTATTTCAGAAAGCACAATTCTAATGCAAATTCAAGAGGAACCTGCCACTTTCAAAAGCTTCACATGCATAACAACTGCTTCAACAGGAGGGAATTTGATTTGGTGGCTCCTTTAACTGCTAAGGCATCAGTTGTTATGCAAATTATTCCTAATGGCTCAATGTAATAAACGTATATTACAGTGATGGATGCTCCTGCAAGGATTTTAAACACTGTGGAATATTATACCTGCTAAATGCACAGTGAATTTAGGATAAACTGTGAATTTTCTACAGGTGAGGAGCTGGGGCAGAGAGTACAAAGGACTGGAGAGGCACAAATGTGTCCCTGGAACCTCTCTGTCCTGGGGAGAGGAAGGAAAGTGCCCCTCTCTGCGTGGCATTGCAGTAGTTGTGGTGGTGGGGAGATCAGCTTTACCCCTTCAGGTTGTGACCCTGGGTACAGGCGATGAAGGTGGAGAGAAATAAATGCTCCCACAGCCCCTCTTACTTCACACACAGCCACAGGGAGCGAGTGATCATCCTTCCTGCCACATGAATGCAGCAGCAAGCCCAGGGCCTTGTGAAGCTGCTGCATTCCTCAGGGCTGAGCAGAATCCTTGGTCTTCAAACCCAGGTAGTGCAGATCAACAGAATTCCTGCATGTTTTTCAGCACAGGCTGGAGGAAGCAGCTTGTTGGTAACTATTCATTTCTTGCAATCTGTCCTCCTGGGGATTATTCGCAATCAAATGGTTATCAAACAGTTTCATAGCTGCTCTTTCAGTAGCACTCCCACCAAGCACCCTATCAAACTTTCATGGGTTATACTGACAATATATGGGACTTAAAAGGTGTTTCTCCAGAAGTGGCCTTCTAAGCTGGAAGTCAATAGGAGCTGTGGGTCCGTTTTCCCTGCGCACACTGAGTGTCCCAGTGAGTGCAAGTGGGATGGATGGAAACAGGCTCTGAACTTCTCTGCCTCCTAATGCTAAAAGGGCAGTATTACCACACTGCACCTCACGCCAGGTTTGCATCATCCTGGTAGAAGTTTGCAGGCACCACTGCAACCAGAGGATGTTTGGGATGGGTCCTTGCCTCCCAAGCAGGATTTAATAGATGAAACAAGCAGGATTTAATAAACGCAGAGTCTGAGACATGTGGAAAACTGCAGCTGAGTGGTTGCTGTTGAGAAAGGTCATCTGAGCCTCTTACCAAGGTCCTTGAGTTACAACTGAACCTTGCTCATGTATGAGAAATGCCTCTTATCTGCAAATAATCTTCCCCTCCTCCCTGCCCCTTCTCAGACTTGCTCGATTGTTTCTCTATGGAAGGTTACTGCACTCCTCCATGGAACAAAGGAAGAGCTATTTTCCTTCACAATGCGTGCCCTTTGTTTCACATGAAAATATCAACAAGGAAAGTGGAAAATCCTGGGCTTTGTCATCCTATTTATTCTGGGAACCCTGATTTCAGTTCAGAGGAAAATAAGTTTTCCTTGAGGAACAAATTCTCTGTAGTCAATAGCACCTAAGCTTCACCTTTCTGCAAAGCAGAGACATCCCGTCTGACTGAGACTATTCCCATATTCCCTTTTCTTCCCCCATTGCTTCCAACCTCGTACCTCACCTTCCCTGTGGCTCAGGGAATATCACATGGGAAGGAGCAGGACCTGGGCGACCATCTCCTTCAGTTCTGAAGTGTCACTAGAAACTTCTTTGCTCTGACTCGATGCTTTCCCTGATCTCCCACTTTATTTCCTGGTTGTGCGTGCTGTGAATAATTACTCATTTAACCTTTACCTTCCTCCCTGAGGGGGTGGGAGAAGGCTGCAGGCTCTCTGCAGTTTACTACACCGTGATGTTGATAGTTTGCAAGTTCACGAAACTTCTTCACCAGAAAAGGGACTCTGCTCAGTGCCACAGTTATAAATAGAGGCCCTGCAGCTCCCTACAGCTTGTGACGCAGACCCAGCACACTGCAATATTTGTGTTTAAAAACGTAGTAGTAAATTAATTTAATCATGGGCTTCTGTACATTGTTTGTGCCCCAGCCAGGAAATTAAAAATATCAAGACAGTTGGCTTGAAATCTCCTACGAAGCAGCCCACAGTATTCTGCAAATAGCCCGACAAAAAATACTTGCTTTGTAGGGTTTGGTGACACAGAAAAACTTCTCATGCTTTCTCAGGCTGGAAATTTCAGATGACTGATGAGCACAGCACCCACAATGCCCCAGGCTTTTATTGTCTATGTTAATAAAATTCATTCAAACAGCTTAATTTTTGCTGTGCAATCTGATCAGAATATGACCAGCGCTCCGTAAACCAAGAGGAGCCCACTGGGGTCTGGTCCCTTGGTGCTTGGCACTCAGCTGAAAGGTGGGCAACCAAAAGGCATCAACTAGACCATTCACAGTCTAGTGTGAGGTGTCCCTGCCCATGGCAGGGGGGTTGGAACCAGATGATCTTAAGGTCCTTTCCAACCCTTACTATTCTATGATTCTATGATTAACAAAGGGAAAGGTTGGCAAATAGGACATGCTGGAGGATTAGCCACAATGATGGTTTCTTCCTAATTACAGAAAGTACAAGCCTAACCTACCACCCACTGACAGCAAGACTCTGCAGAGGAACACAACCGCACGGCACGGGCTGCACGCAAAGGATGAAGTGAGCGCACGTGGGACAGGCAGGCAGGGAAAGATCTCCTTGTGTCGGGCAGTGAAACGAGAGCAACCAGTTTGTGGTTCACATGGCACGAGGAGCACTTGTAGGCATCCTGTCTCCTCCCCTGTGACCTCCCCCTGGGATGTGTCCTTCTGCTCTGTGGCCATGAGGAACACCAGGACCTGCAGTGTCAGTAACATCCCTTCTTTGGGTTCTTGACTCAACACAAGCCGTTGGAGGGGTGATAGGATGCCTGTGCAGCCAGGGAGGGAGCACAGCACCTCCCCACAAGCACCCACAGAAGCACTCTCAGTGTAGCAGTGAGCCCAAGGACACACCCTGCTGTGCTTGAACCAACTCAAGCAACAGGAGCAACTTGTCCCTTAACATTTGTAACATAAGAAAAGGTTTTCTATAAGAGCCTGTTCTTCTGAGCTATTTCCCTCCCCCTCTCATTCATTTGCAGACACAAACTATAATCCTAGGGTACAGTCAAAAGTTTGCAGTGCAACAGTCACAGACTGCTGAGATTTTCTTATGCCTGCAATGGATTCCAGTAAGGAAAAGAAATCAACAGTGAAAGCAAAGCATAGCAATTAGTGTTTGGATGCTTGGCATTAGCTCTCTACAGCAGGCCAGGCAGAACCGTGGTGATGCCACGAGTGAGAAGGCGTTGCTGGTACAGAACACCCGCCACCAGCGGGTGCCTGAGCAGAGGGTGAGGCTGCTGCTTATGCATGCCAAAAGGCAGTAATAAAAGGTGTAGAAATACATAGAAATACTGAATTGCTACACACAGCATGAAGATTACACACTATTATGTGAAAGAACATTACAGCAGCGAAGTGATTTTGAAGAACTGGCTCAGCACCAGGTTGTTAGCAAGAGATAAAATGGCTTTTCAGAGGTTTGCACGAAGATGGAGAGAGAAGGGGAAGGGCAGCCAAAGGAACGCTCTGAGCAGTGCGTGGGAAGAGGCTCTTCCACCACTAGTACGAGGTGTGAGGAGGCAGAAGGGAGGTCAGCATCAACGGGGAGGGAGATGCACTGCGTGGGGATTGATGCACCTCCAATTGCCTTCAAAATGGAGATTGAGCACAGGCTGATGCTGCATTTTATTCAAGTTCTAAGACAGTGAAACTGAAAATGAATCTATTATCTGGTTTCTTACCCACCCTTGTATAGACAGCTACTTTTATCTGTCTTCATACCACGCTGATGTTCATTCTGCACTCAGTCTCTCTCGCTGTTTTCCTAGACAAGCTGTTCAGCCACTCAGGAATCAATGCAGTGATCTCAGCTGCAACACTCTGTGTAGGAGAGCACAAGTTTGCAGGCTGAACGTCATCCCCCCGAGAGGTCCCCAGCCCCACTCCCCCGCCTGGGGAAAGGCGTTTGTCTGGGATTTCTTTTTATTCCCTGTAGAACAGAGAACAATAATCATGTTGAATGCTTAAGCAGAAGTAGTTGATATGGCAGCAGAGACAGCTTCTCTCTTTGTAACAGCGAAGCTCACTCTTCTCCAGGTGTACACGAATAGATGCAGGTATGTTGTAAAGATTTAATCTTCTATGTAGATACACATATGTACATTGTAGATGCAATATAGGTAATAAATATATAGGTAAATATAGGTAATAGAATTGCAGCTCCCACAGAACACAGTAACAAGGGATGGGACAAGAGGAAACGGCCTCAAGCTGAACCAGGGGAGGTTTAGATGGAGACGAGGAACAATTCCTTCCCCAAAGGGTGCTCAGGCATTGGAACAGGCTGCCCAGGGCAGTGCTGGAGCCACTGTCCCTGCAAGTGTTCACACACCATGTAGACGAGGCCCTCAGTGCCATGGGTTAGTGGTGGCCTTGGCAGTGCTGGGAATGGTTGGACTTGATGAGCTTAAAGGTCTTTTCCAACTTGGTTGATCCTGTGATTCTATAAGAGGCTTCTCAGAGAACGGACACCTGACTTCGCAGTGATTTCTACCTAAACCTGTACCACTTATTTGCTACTGAAATAAACGAAACAATCTCTTTAGGAAGCCGTCGGAGGAGGAGTAAATCAATGAAGCGTTTGCCGCTGCCTGCGGAGGCTCCGAGCGCGGATTTAATGGTGCTTTGACCGACGGGTCCCCCCCGCTCTCTGAGGGAGACCCGAACGCGGCGGGACCGGGTCGGGCCGGTGCGCTCCCGCCTCCCCGCCCCGCGGGGCAGGTGCCTGTGGCGGTGCTCGCCCCGGGCGCGTCCCTCCCCGCAGCGCAGCACCGCCCCGCGGGTGGAGCCCGGCGCCGGTGCCGCTCCGCGCCCTCAGGGAGGCGGCGGCGCGGGCAGGGCCGGGCGGGGCGGGGCGGTCCGATCGCATCACCTCCGCGGGAGCGGCCGCAGGGGACGCGCTCGCTGCCGCCGCCGCAGGTGCCTCCTGCTGCGGATCGCGGCCAGCCCCGAGGCCGGGCTCGCTCCGGGGCTCCCCGCGCTGCGCTGCGGGGCGGCGGCTCCGGCTCCATCACCACCACCTGTGGCGCCGGGATGGCGGAGCTCGACCTCAGCGCGGCGGCCGTGCTGGGCTTCCTGCGGGAGCGCGGCGGACGGGTGCGCAACACCGAGCTGGTGAGCGCCTTCCGGCCGCTGCTGGATGCCGGCGGGGACTCGGCGGCGCGGCGGGAGCGGTTCAAGGCGGCGGTGAACGCCGTGGCCGTGGTGAAGGAGCGCGACGGCGCCAAGTTCGTCGTTCTGCGGCGGGAGCTGCGCCACGACCCGCCGCCGGGGGCCGCGCTGGCGCCGGGGGGCGATGGCGGCGGCCCCGACCCCAGCCCCGACCCCGTCCCCAGCGGGCGGCTGTCGCCGGCGCCCCCCGAGGAGCTGCCGGGGCCGCGGGCCGTGTCCGAGCTGCGGGGTCTCTTCCAGGGCGGCGGTGGCGGGGTGCCGCTGCCCGGCGGCGCGGCGGGGGCCCGGCGGGAGCCGCTCCCCAAGCCCTGCATGCTGCCGGTGCGCTGCGTGCCGGCCCCCGCCGCCGCCGCTGCCGCCGCGCCGGGGCTGCCGGAGGAGCTGGGGTCCCCCCTGTCACCCCCGGAGGTGGAGACCGGGTCCCGCTCCCCTTACCTGCGGCGGGCGACCAAGAACCACCGGGCCAGCGAGGAGACGTCGGCGGTGCCCCTGGAACAGGCCGAGCACCAGTGGCTGGTGATGGCGGCGGACGGGCAGTGGACGCAGCAGCTCCACGGGCTGCTGCTGGGCGATGCCAGCTTGGCGGACAGGAGAGACTTCATCTCGGGCTTCACCGCCCTGCACTGGGCCGCCAAGAACGGCAACTGCGACATGGTGACAAACATCATCAGAGCGGCCGAGAAGGGGGGAACCCGTGTCAATGTGGATGCCAGGTCACACGGCGGCTACACAGCCCTTCACCTGGCTGCCATCCACGGCCAGGAGAAGATCATCACCATGCTGGTCTACAGCTACCATGCCAAGACTGACCTGAGGGACTACAGCGGGAAGAAGCCGCACCAGTACTTAAAGGAAGGGGCCTCCTCTGTGGTCAGGCGCTTGCTGGGGGACCCCAGCCTTCCCCACAGCACAGAGCCCTCCATGCCCATCAAGAAGACCACAAAGCTTGCGGCTTCCATCTTGAGCTCAACAAGCACTTTCCTGGGGGTGATATCCGATGACATGGCTTTCTACGATCTCACCAAAGGTTTGAGGAAGCCTTCATCTTTAAACAAGCTCCTGGCTGCCACTACGGGCCCGAGGAGGAAGCCAAAGACCAGAGGGAGCTTCCCTTCATACTCCTCACTCTCTGAGGTGATGGAGGAGGAGGAAGAGGAGGTTGTTGTGAAGCGCAGACCTGTTTCTGAGCTGTTCTTTAGCCACTAGCCTCTGCCTTCTTCGGATGCAAATTGTTTAATAATGTGACCAGGGTCTCGATTTCCTCTCCCAGAAGCAGCTTGGATTTCTTCTCTCCTGTCTGTCTTTTTGGATGTTGGACTAAACCAGTGATAGGGGCCCCAGAGGCCACGGGCTGAAACCCAACTCACAGCCACTGGTGGAGAGGTAGCTGCCCTGGGAGCACTGCAGATGCTGCGTGTGCCATCCTGATGTGTCGGGAGAGACTGCAAACTTTATACTTCATGGTTGAAAAACTAAACCTCTATGTGTGTAGACAGGTTAAAATGCTTAACGTACAGCCTTCTTGATCTGTGCTCCTTGGCTGGAGAGCAAAAGTAAGGTAAAGGATTGCGTATTTTACACTGTGAACAGCAAGCTGGTAGCTGGCTACTTGAACATGGCTTGTTACACAGGCTTAAATTCTTAGAGGAAAGATGCATAGTTTTCTATGATGTTTCTGACTATTTTGGTAACAGAAGAGGAATATTTCTATTTAAAAACAAATTGTGTACTTTTTCAAAGCAAAGTTTCTCACTATCACAAATGCTAACGTAACGATCTCCGTTGTTGACTAATGTGTTTTATTAGATGAACTACTTTACAAAAATAAACCCCACCATCAGCACCATGACCTGTCTACCTCAGTCTGGAAGCAAGGTTAGCATTGTAATTGTGGCTTTTCCTCTTCCTGAAAGACTTTGTGACCAGCTGGTACTAACCACGTCTTTGATGATACTGTGAATGCTGAAACTTGACTAGAGTTCGGTCACTTAATCTGAATAAAAACCTTGTTGATAGTGAAAAACTGAACTGAAAACTGGGAATTGGATCCTGCAGTTTCTGAGTAGCCAACTGGGAACAAAGGCTCCTATGTCTGATTCTTTTTATTTAAAGCTTGGCCTTTGATTCTGACCTACTTACAATAAATGTTTATAAAATTTGGGCTTTATGTTAGGTGTTTCATGACGGAATGTCTGCATGACCTCTTAAAGCAGTGTTTATCTCAGCAGCATGAATCATGGACCTAAAACTAACTCTTCTTTTATATTAGAAACAGAATTGTTCTATGTGTAGAACTCCGTGTAGGTCCCCAAAGCATGCTAACTGCAGGTTAACTAATACATGGCAGTGAGGTGGTTACTTTTTTAATTGCTATTTGGTTAAAGGCAATGCAGAGGGGCAGAGCTAAGAACAGAAGCTGCCCAACTCCTGGGGCCAGCATGCCAAACCATCCCCTTTTCCCTAAAAATGTATCTGAAACCCCTGTATATTTCAGAGGTGATGAAGGGGATGGTGGTACTGCACTTGCTTTGCTTTTCAGCCCCATGGGGTGTTCCAGTTTCCATACTGAAACACTTGTTTGCATGCTTTGCCTCTCTTTCCAAGCCAGTGACTTCAGGAATGTTTGTTTTTTCAGCCTTGAATTAAGCCTCGTACTTCTAATAGGCTTTAATTGGCTTCTCTCAAATGCTCCTACAGCAAGGAATGCTGTAGGGCTGTGCTGAGGGGAGGCGCTGCCCTCTTTCACTTTGAAACGATCCCCTGAAGTCCCTGGAGTGGGTGACATCGGAGCCTGTGACGTTGGTTGGGAGCGCACCCATGGCTGCAGAGGGGCTGCCCCGCCTGCTCCCGCGGGAGCCTGGGTTCCACCGCACCGCTCTGCTGCTGTGTCGAACTGCTTGAGCTGCCAAGTGAACGCTGGTGCTCCAGCACCTCCTGACTGCTATATCTGGAGTAGGGTTTAAAGAGAAAATAAAATCCTATTTGCTCCATAGCTGTCGCTGTGACCAGTGCCCAGCGTGCTCATTTGAAACCTGGATTTGCGCTGCAGTGTCAGCTCACACACTTCCAGGGGAAAAAGAGGTCTTTCCAAGTTTGCTGGCATTAAACACCTTTTTTCCCCCTGTATTTTCTGAAACCACAGCCGTGTGTGTGCGTTCGTGCTGCCTCTGAGGCACCAGCAGGACTGGTAAAAGCATTGTGTTTCTGCAAGAACTGGAAACACTCTCCAGTTTGACTCAGCCTTATGGGGAAGTCTGTTCAGTAGTTGTGGCTCTGAGCCTGGTACCTGTTCAAATAGCTGAAATTTTAGTGCTAATTCTGAGTAAAACCTACCCGAGTCAGAGGTGAGGTTCAAGGATGGAGTGTTTCCTGGTTAAAAAACAACCAACCCACCTGTAAAGCATGGCTGTGACTTCACCATACGGAAATGAGGGAGAAGGCTGTGTTGCTCCTGTATTGTGCCAAAGGAAAGGCAAGAAATCACAGCCAAGATAAGACTTTGTTGCAACAGGCATCATCAAGGAAATTCTGTGCTACTCCTTCCTGGGAGGCATGGAAGAGATGAGGTGTTGTGACAGAGAGGTGTCCAGCAGCACGAGCCTTGTCCTGCAGCATTCCCGGGCAGTGCTCGGGGGCCTGGCCGGAAGGTTGCAACACTGAGGTGTGGAGCTGGCAAGGTCGGTGCTGCGATGGGGTGCGCCCGGCTCTGCCAGCAGGGTTGTGCAGTGACTCAGCTCATGCCTCCTCCTTGCTGAGCAGACTGAGGATAAGAGAGTGTTTAGGCAGGCAGCGATGAGCGTACCTCGTGCTGTACAACCTCAGGGGCAAACAAATACTGAGAGGTACAGAGAACACACTGCTGCAATCTCAGAAAACACACATGGCCTTTGGTTAGAGGTAGAACCAGTCCCTGGGCTCTCTGGGTTTGGGTTCCTATGCTGCCATTTATGCTACGAAAGGGACACTGAAGGATGATCATGGGAGCGTTTTACTGGCAGAGACTAAGGCTGCGACTGTTGATGAATCCCTCAGTTTGGTGGATCCTCATTAATTTCCCTGCGTCAAGCCCAGATCTGGCTGGACACAGGAGGATTTTCACGTGCATGAATGAGCTGTGCTTTCACAAGCACCAGAGCTGAGAGGAGGACTGCAGCTCCCAGCCACGCTGGCCCGGGGCAGGGGCTGTGCCACAGCATGTGCCACAGCCAGGCAAGCAGCCTTCTGAACCTCTGGCACAGGCCAGAGCTGGAACTTGCCTTCTGTGTCATCGCAGCTGGTTGCAAGAAAGGGAAAAACCCCAAATCCTCCACTCCTGCCCTGTGGACATGGCTTACATGGTGGGGGAAGGCTGGGAGCTGCAGATGGAAGCTGCAGATAAGGCACAGGCCAGAACTCAGGAGCTTGGGGCTCAGAACAAGGGGGAATGGCTTTAACCTGCCAGAGGGGAGATTGAGATGAGCTCTGAGGCAGAAGCTCTTCCCTGTGAGGGTGCTGAGGCGCTGGCACAGGGTGCCCAGAGAAGCTGTGGCTGCCCCATCCCTGGCAGTGTTCAAGGCCAGGTTGGACACAGGGGCTTGGAGCAACCTGCTCTAGTGGAAGGTGTCCCTGCCCGTGGCAGGGGTTGGAACTGGAGGAGCTTTAAGGCCCCTTCCAACCCAAACCATTCCAAGATTCTATGATTTTACTTGGTTACTAGCCTGCCTACTTGCCTGCTATAAAATATAATTACTTTGGTCACTTCTTTAAAGCACACAATTAGTACTGATATTTCACATCGAAATCAGGATGGTGTTTCAGACCTGTAGGCAGCACCAGCAGCATCTGCAAGCTGTGAATGCTGCACACTCAGGGGAGTGCCTGCACAAACAAAACTGGCACAGATTGTAGCTCAGCAGTGTCAGAAATCAGCAAAGCTAATGTTTAATGTTTGTCTGACCCTGGCTCAGGCCTTGCTAAAGATAACTTGGCTCATCCATTCCTCGGCACCGTTTGTTCTGAGGGATATCAGCTCAGAAACGTGTGCTGAGGGGGGCTGCAAACAAGCTTCAAGCCACAGTTCTACACAAAGGGATAGACTTTGTCCTCCTGGCTGCGGCTGCTGGAGCAGCATGAGGTGGTGCACTCATGGGCAGGCTCAAACAGATGTCTTGGACATCTCCATTCCCTTGTGAGTGCCACACAGAAACCCCTGCTCTATGAAAGCCCCAGGACACACCACTCCTGCACTGCCATGGAGTCCTTTACAAGCTTCTGGCTTCATCACAAAACCAAGGTGCAGCAGAAGAGCCACTGAGTAACTCCATCAGACCCATGGGAGTTCCAGCCACCAGCTGAAGGTAGAGGAGGCCTTTCGAGAGTCTCCTAATTCCCCATTGCTTGTCCCTTCTCCTGGTCCGCACATTTCCACTGTGACCTACATTCCTTGGATGCATTTGCCTCCTGATTTGCATGTTAATCTGAATAAAATGGCAACGTGGCAGCTTTTGAGTGATTTGGACTAATGTGGGACCCCCCAGATTCAGAGGTTGTTAACAGGGACTTGGCCAGCACATAGCATGGGCATCAACAATGCGGTGGGTGGTTGTTGGAGGGGTAGAACGGGGGCAGAGCAGGTCAACAGATCAAAAGCTCTGCATTGTAATGAGGAACATTCATTTTCTAACCCAGTTCCAAGGTTTAGTTCACTAATTTGTAAGAGAAAGCAAATGATTGATCCCATCTCACCCCTGCACCACGTGTGCAACCCCGAATGAAGCATCACCAGTGGCTGGGTACCTACCGGTCCTTTCGGTGTGAACTGCCAGGGAAGTGCCATCAGGAGACACTTTCTCATGGTGCTGTGGCTGCCTGCAGCAAGAGTGTCCTTGTCAGATAACCTAGAGCAGTTCAGAAAAGGCATTTAGAGAGAAAAACTGCTCTACCCCACTCATTCCACTGACCAACACCGTTAGACCTGCAGGGATTTCTAGAACAGAGCAGCTGTAGAAGCACATGGTGCAGCCCCATCACAAGCAGCCTGGTCCTACTGACTGCCCTGAAAGGGACAATAAAAGTGATAGATCCACACAGTGATAGATAGCGCACCACAAAGCATTTTGGGGTAAATTTGTATCAACAAACACTTCTGGTAGCAATGCAGCTCATACAGACAAGGGAAAGATTGTTTCTCTGTGCAGAACTCGCACTGTTCCTCAAGTGGCACAAAGTATAGCAGCAAAACAGATCTTCTGGATAATCCATCTACCCAGGCCAGGGCTGGGACAGGATTAACTGCAGCAGCTCTGCCAGTAACACCCCCTGAGCCAACCCCAGCCTTGGTGACTGCTCTGCAACCACACGGGACACGCAGCCAGAGCTGCACCCAACCAACCGCTGCCCTTTCAGCTCAGTACGTAGTTGTTATTTTTAATTACAGTGATGAAAAAAAGCTCTGAAATTAAACCAACGATCTGCCTCTGAGCCCAGGCAAAACAGACCCCTACTGGTAATATCAGCGCAGCTTCAGTTTGTCTTCTTGCCTTTCTGTGAAGGAAAAATTCTAGATGTGCACAACAAAAGCGATGCTGACAGTGCGCAGCTTCCCTTTCCTAGGTAGGAGTTCTGCTCTGTGTTGCCTCAGGTAGAGAGTTACACTGGTGAGATCATAGACTGGTTTGTGTTGGAAGGGACCTTAAAGCTCATCCAGCTCCAACCCCCTGCCACGGGCAGGGACACCTTCCACTAGAGCAGGTTGCTCCAAGCCCCTGTGTCCAACCTGGCCTTGAACACTGCCAGGGATGGGGCAGCCACAGCCTCCCAGGACAAGGTGCACCAATCCGGTCACAATGACAAAGCACCGTGGTACACACAGACCTCCTCGTGGTGTTTTGTGTTGCATTTCCTCCCACCACCCTCCTGCGGTACCTTCCCTCTTTGCAGCAAAGCACGACAGCTCTGCCCTGGGCTCAGGGCTCACTCCTCCCCACGCAGCCGCCTGTCCATCCGCTCTGCACTCAGCTGTACACTTCTGCCCATTAGTGAGAATTGCTCAGACTTCTCTTTGGTGATGTTCTTGTTCATGTGTCATGGGCTGAAGGCCATTAGAAAGACCTCTGGCTGTTCCTGCACATCCTATCCTCTAAATCAAGACTATCAGTTCAGCCCATATTTTCTCTCCATGGATTTATCTATGAGGTGACTCAGCTCCGAGGCTCATGTGGTATTTTAGAGTCACTCTGATAACCTTTAATGCCTCTTCATTCAGCAGTGAAATTCATGTGCTGCTTCTTTTCGGTTTCCTTTTGTGAAACCCAGGGGTTGTATGATTCCTAGAGCCTGATGATTCTTCAGTGCCCACGTGGGCTCCCCAGGCACAGATCTGCTCTGCAGTGCTGCCCACAGTTTATTTTTAAAGTTTGATTCAGACGGTTGCCATGAATCCCCAAAGCAGCGAGAACATCTTTCCACTTATTACATGCAGCTCTCTCAGCCACCGGATAGAGCTTTTGCAGAGTACATTTACATTAACTCCTCCATTCCTTCCTTAGCTCCACATGAGAAGTCCCACAGGATAACGCCCCAGTGAAGGAAACGAGGCTGGGGTTTAATAAAAAGTGATTAAAATCCTTCAATTTAGTGCCTGAGGCTGAAAGAGCAGCTCCTGATCCAGCAGCGACTCCCACACATTGCAGCGGGTGTTAAATCAGATTCTAAATGAGCTGCCGTGTCCAAAATCCCTGCAATCAGTGCCAAGGCACTGCCAGACATGATGTGCTGCCCACTTCTCCTGACCCACACCAGTAACCCTTGCTCATCTCCCTGGCTCGAGGCAATAAAAGGTGTCTTTTAACCCTGCAGCCAGACCCATGGGCTTTTGCTTAGCAGAGCATAAGCTTCTGGAGCTCCTTCCTCCACCCTGCTGGTGCGTGGATGGCCACGAGTTACAGAGACTGTTCCTGGAGTCCCAGCAGCCTCCCCACTGGTACCCCATGGGGGAGACCCAGGCTCTTGCGTTTTGCCTCCTTCACCTTCCTCCTGCTGCTCGCACTACTCTGCATCCTGCTGGGTGTAGCTGTAATTAATGCACAGAGAGCGCTCCCGCAGGTCTCTGGTAGCAGTCCTCTCGTGGTGGTGGGGTTACATTACCTTCTGCCTGGGGTGATAAGAGGGCATTAGGCTTACAGGCTGCAAGAGGAGGAAGCGTTCCACTGCCTGAGGCTGGGCAGCGCCGGGGGTTTCCTGCCTGCTCTCCCAGAGCTCAGGTACCAGGAGCTCCCTCATTCCTTACATTCCCCCAACACACACACCTGACTTTCCTGAAGTAGCAGCTCAGCAGGTCTCAGCACTGGTGAAATGCCAAGGCCTTGGAAGCCAACAGCTTTCCAGGGCTCTGGGCAGCAGCTGGGAAGCTGTGGCTGCCCCATCCCTGGCAGTGTTCAAGGCCAGGTTGGACACAGGGGCTTGGAGCAACCTGCTCTAGCGGAAGGTGTCCCTGCCCGTGGCAGGGGGTTGGAGCTGGAGGAGCTTTAAGGTCCCTTCAACCCAAACAATTCAAGACTTCTCCCCTGATCAGAAAGCAGATTCAAGCCCACCTCTAAGAACAATGTCTCTTCCTCATTCTCCTGCAGGTAACAGCTGTAATTTTGAGCAACCCAAGAGCCTTTCACCAGTCCCAGAGATAGCCAGGGCTGCTCCCCACCATTCATCTGGGATCAGATTATGGTTTAACCTGATTTAATTAAGATTTAATCTGAGTAATCAGATTTAATGATGATTTAATCCGAGTAATGAATTTGACTTGCATTTGCACATCAGACTGTGATTTTAAAAGCCCACATCTCAGCATGTCAGTGTGCCAGGAAATGCTGCACAGGACTTAGGTCCAGTGGGAACTACCACCATTACCTTGGGCTCAGCCCTGCTAGCACATTGGTAACAAATGATCAGTATCAGAACCAAGACCCACCTGACAATCCAGACCCACTGGTGCTTTGGGAAGCAAGCTGCTGCTGTCAGCAAAGAGGTTTACTGATACTTGGTGCACATCATAACACTGTTGACAGCAAGTCCTCGCAGCTTTACTCAGGGTACTCTCTTGTTTCTCTTGAAATGAGAGCCGGGCTCTAGACATGAGTCCTTCTGCATAAACATGCAAACTGAGAACAGAACAATGCTTCCTTGTTGGAGTGTGGGCAGCACCTGATGATCCTCTCCTTTATTCCTTTATTTTGAAGACAAATAGCAGCTGACAACCTGGGAGCCTGACAAGCTGTTTGTGTTTTATTGCCCTGGTGTGTAACTCCCAGGCCACATCTGGATGTGCTCATGGGCAGGTGCAGCACACTGTGCTCTCCTCCAGCAGGCAGAGCATTGGCAAGTTATCCTTAACAAACATTGCTCGTGCAGAACACACACACTGGTCTCCTTCTTGTACATTGTCATTTCTTGATCAGCTCATTCAAGTTGCCCAGTGGGTAAGCTCAGATGAAGAATGTGAGCCGAGGTAAAATGAACACAAACGATCCGATTAAACTTAACATCAATTCCCCATTCCAGGTGTTTATTGAAAGCTCTCCCAAAGGAGAAGGTGCCTCAGGAACAGGACAGCTTCTCTCAGTGGTCATTCCACGCCACTGGTAAAACATTTCTTGGTAAAGCCTAACATCATGGAACAATGAACATCTCTTCTGTCTGTGGGAGAAGCCCGAGTTCGATTAGTAGCCGCCTTATTCATGGTCTCGGTATGTAGCTCAGACACAATAATCCCCTCACTGAATACTTAGAAACAAACAAAAAAACCACACTCAGATTTTAAATACAGCAACATCACTGGTTTGACTCAACACACAACATTAGTTTAAAAGATTTTTGCCAAGGGATTTATATAAAGCTTCACTGAAACAGAATAATCTCCTCCACCCGTCCCACCTACCTCACAGCAGCAGCTTTCCCACGTTCAGCACTTCTTGTTCATGCTGACGATTGAAAACTACCTAAAACCAAACCCCTGAAGGTGCTGCTTGAAAAATAAACACTTTGAAAGCATAAGAGGACTTGGCAAATGGCTATGCAGGACTAACTTCAGAGTTTATCACTCCCCAAAGTGCTCATTTAAGCTGGTTTCAACACTGAGCGGCTCTTTTTGATGTCCATGAGGACCACTCCTAAGACTGAACAGCCTACCAGGGTTACACAGCGCCAGGAAAGACTCATGGATGGCAGCTGCCAGGAAAGGAAATAATTATTTTCTTCCATTACAGTGTATTTTCACTGTGTCATACATATAAACAGTAGAAATGAGCGCAGGAGTTTCACTGAAATGGTCCATAACATTCCCCATGGCTTCGTGCCTTCCCCAATCCAAATCGGAACACCCACAGCATTTTTCATTTCACTCAACCCACCCACAGCGGGAAAACATTTGTACCGTTCTTTTATTGGGATTATGTCAATCTGGAAACAGATGGACAGACAACAAAAAGGGGAAATACACACCAAGTTAATAGGAGCAAACATCCTATCGGTCATTTCCAATGCGACACGCTCCATGCTGCTGGCAGTTGGCCTGTCCAAGGGGAAGGCGCATCCAGTGCGTGCCCAGAGCATCCCCGCAGCATCTAAACACTTGTCAGCACCACAGCACTACCAGGATTGCAAGAGTTCACCCAGCCCAGCCTGTGGGATTGCAGGGGAAGGTCACAAAGGGTGGTACAGCGGGTGGGCTGGTGGCGGGCGCTACAGTCGGATGCTTTTCTCAAGACTTTCTAATTGTTCTTCAAAAAACTTAATCTGCTCTTCGAGGTCCTTCTGCTCAATGAGCAAAGAGGTCTTGTCCTGAACAAAGCACCGGTAGTCCTGGAGCTGCTGGGCACTCAGGTATTTGGCAAGGATGCCAGAGACCACCCTCTCCCTGCGGTCCAGGTTCTCTTTCAGGTCTTTTGCATCTTCCCGCTGTCTAGACAAGAGCTTGTGCCGTTCGTGGAGCGATTGCTGACAGAACGAAAGAACAAAGCAGCACACTGTGAAAACTCATCATTCCTGGCAGACTCTAGATCTTCATTTGGAAGCCACAGTCAATTTAATTTAATTACTTCCTCTTGTGGGTTTTGTGTTCCACATGAGCTTTTGCTCGATTGAATTACTCATTCTTGTGGCTTGTAAGGTAAAGACACCCAGTGAAGCCCATCAGGGCTCACTTCCTCCATGCTGCCCCCAGGAGAAAAATCAATATATTTAACATTCTGGTAATTTTAAAGTATCCATCTTCATTCAATTAGAAGCTCTTTAAGACACATACCTTTGTATTTTGTGTGTGGCCACAGTGGCAATGTCACATTAAAAAGACAGCTTCTATTAAAACTTCTATTAAAAGGTACATATTGCAGATGGTAACTGTTCATCAAAGGCTTCTTTTTAACAAACCCACCAGAATCAAGCCTTGCCTGGTCTACAGGATTTTAACACTTGTACATTTTAGGTAATTCTCTTCCAGCTGTGATGATTTTCACAGGGGGAGCACTGCTGGGAAATGTCCAGTTTCAGGACAGTGGCCAGCAGAGAGCAGCGGTCACCAGTGGCACCCTAAAAACAGAGCCTAAGATCCAGACTGCTGGTTGTGCTGACACTGGGGCAAAGGCAGCGACTGGGAGGTGGTTGTGAAGATGCTGGCACATAACCAAGTCTTCGTTATGTTATTCAAATGCTTGAATATTTTAATGCATTTACTATGAAGAGCATAAACATAACACTAAAGAAGCACCAACCACAAAGCCAAAGTCAGTGTGAAATACAGCTCAAAGTTATTCCTGTTATTGTGACTGACATTCTGGAGTGGGCTGATCCTGATCTCCACGTCACACTGCATGGCAGGACCCTTTTAGTGCTGTTCTGCATGTGAACTATGACAAACCTCTAGAGCTACAGGTTGGCAGCAGCACAGCTCAAGGAAATCCCAGTTTTTCCAACTCTGCACTTTTTGAGTTTCCACATGAGAGAGAACAGCAGGTATTGTATGGATAAAAGCATGTCTAAAAGCAAAAAGGACAGCAGGACAGCATCATTCCTGGGATAGACTTGGCTTGACTTCTCTAGCAAAAAGGAGACTTCTCAGACTTGAAAGGATTTCCTGGTGACATGAGACAATTCCTGATTTTCCAGCAAAACTGGCTAGCTGAGTTAAACTGCAGGGAATTTTATCTCAGGTTACGACCACATCTTCCTGCTCACTATGGTTAACACAAGCCCATTAAGTGAAACAAATTCAAAGGCAGCAATTACCACATTGAAATCACCAGGGGAAAAACCCCAAACAGCAAACTGCTCTCTGAAGCCCAGGCTTGGAGCTGCCCCCAGGGTTCAAAGGCCACCCCTGGCTCGGACCATCTCCTTGTGTGGCACTAACACTGCCAGGAGAATGGCTGGTGTCATGTATAATTCAATTTCATGTATAATTTAATCTCATGTATAAGAGCAGCTGGGATTCACGTGTAACTTACAACTTCTGTTTAGAGCTGTCAGACAATGAGGCGAGCTCAGCCGCACCTGGACAGGAGTGACCCAAACAAACTAACCCCCCTGCTCGCTTGTCACTCACCTTCTCCTCAGCATCCGTATTGCCATTGATCCTCCTCATGGCGTTCTGGACGCGGGCCAGGCGGCTGGACAAGCAGAGCAGGAGGCTCACCACCTTCTCCAGGTCTCCGATGAACATCATGTAGCGCTCAAACTCGTTGTGCCTGCAGACGTCCCGCACCAGGGCCTCCAGCTCCGCGCCTCGCATGGCGCACGCCCGGGCTTCGGAGAGGACGAGCTCCCTTTCCCCACACAGGGTCTGCAGCTTGGACCGGAGCCTGGCCATGAGTTCCAGCTGCAAAGGGAAAAAGATAATCCCAGAAAGCTGTTATTGCCAAAGAGGATCCAGATCGTTTCTAGGGAATGGATTTTCTTCACATCGTCTTTGGCAGATTTTTGACTTTTAAAATGATCCTAAGCTCTAGGAAAGGAGAAAAAATGAGTATTTTTCTAAGCTGTCCTTAATTGTCAAACTCTGAAAAGCAAATCACTGGTAATCACCTTAACTGGTGATATAATCCCTAGCTCAGAGAGCTTCCCATCAGCCAGAAGTCAGCTGCAATAAGGATTACAACGTGGTTACACACATTTATGCTCCAAGACATGAGCATCGAGTCACAGCTCTATTACCAAGGTTTACAAGGACTGGAATTTCACTTATAATATGCACAAAGTCAGTTCCTGGGGTGATTCAAGCAAGTTGCAGTGCCTGGGTAGTGAAGCAAGAGGAGGAGGCTGTTTGATAGGGAAATGCTGATACGGAAAAAGGCCCCAAGACAGGAGCAGGAGAGGAATCCCAGCAGCTATTTTGGAAATGAGCCAATGCCACCATGAGCAGGAGCAGCAATTAGACAGTGGGTGATGAGGAATATCACCACAGGCACAGCAGGAGGAGTTTCAGGAAGGCAGATCGTCATTACCTGAGGTGGACCATGGCCAGGTTTCCACAGGGGAAAAAAACCCATCTCATTCTTCAAAGCTACAGATTGCCCTTCCAAGCTGCCATAGTTCTATCCTACTCCTTACGTACTGTATGAAATAAGAACTGCCAGTTCTCTCAGAGTAAAAAACATTTCTTATTCAGGCTGCCAGTTGTAATGAATTTTAAAGGTTTTGAGACCAGATTTGAGTGTTAAATTGAGATTCAGGTGCTGCACAGGAGCTGGCCTTGCAGGGAAAGGTATAACCCACCCTACGTGCTTGTTCCAGGTACAACCCATTCCCAATGACCTGCTTAAGAGAAGTATGTGGTGAAGGGATCTGAATCAAACCAGGATTTAAACACCACCAATATGCTAATTTACCAGGGCTTCACCTAGTGGCAAAAATGGATTCAAAGTTATCTGTGAAACATTATTATTGGGATAAAAATCAGGAATAAAAATATCCACAGTGAAATATATGACATAAATAACAACTTATTTGTCATGGTGAATAAACAGGGTTCCTCTGATGGTCATGTACATACTTTCTTAGACATGATGTCATCCAGGTCATTTGTGCTGTCTCTGCCCCTGCCCAGGACTTGGCTCCCCTCAGAGGCAGGATCTTCACTCCTTTGCTTGGCATCGTGTTCAGGTTCAGAACATTCTGCTGGTGCATCTCTGCTACTTCTCCTGCTACTGGAACAGAAAATAAATACCCATGGCAAGCACTTCAGAGTTTAGTTCTGAAACACTGTGTATCATGGTTTTACCCATCCTGACTGAGAATCACCCCCTCTCAGCAGCCATTTCTCTAATTTTCGAAAAGACTTAGAGCAAAAGATTTGCTGTCTCTATTTGTCACAGTCCCTTGTAATAAGGTATCATTGAACCACATTTCTTCTGTCATATACCCATAGCCTCAGATGTTTCTTGATATGTAAATCATTTGCTAATGAAACCAAAATAAAACAATATGCTCAGGTCACCTTACTACTAGTACACGTGATACTCATACAGTAAAGTAGCTTAAAATACTAGATCATTTGTGTACTTACTCATTCTCCTCCACGTGCTGTATGTCTCCCTTTTTCCTGTGTGATTTATCCAGCATGGAAATGTTAACAGGAAACAGACCCTCCATCAGGTCTAAAGTAGTTCTTCTATCAGGGTGAGGCATGAGAATATCCACTAGAGAACTGTCTTTGGCAATGATGTCCATGGCAAGTTCTTCGTATCGCTGGTCTTCAGGAGACTGCAGCCTCCTTTTGGGCACACTTGTTTCTCTCTCGGGGTGAGCATCACTTTGGCCGTTGTGCACAGATGTCTCCTTTGCAATGAAACCTTTGGCTGTATTCCTGTCTCCGTGGTGGGGCTGAGCTAACACTGTGTGGCAGCACATTACCGGCTCTGGAGAAGCTGCAGGCTGCTGTTCCAGACACTTTGTTAAAGCATTGCTGCTCAGAGATTCAGTGCTGCATTCCTCCTCTGCTTGAGCATCTTCCCTGCTTCTGCTCCCTGGGATGGGAATAGAGGCTTCAGGAGTCAGCTCCTTGGTACCCTGACAACACGCACGTCCGCTTATGTCATTGTCTTTATGTTCATAATTCTCACATCCACCTTTCTCAGGATCATGGCAACTAGAAGAAAGAAACACTTCCTTTTGAGACACTTCCTCTACCACAGATATTTTGCAGACTGTTCAAGCAGCTACAGGTAATTGTCATCTCTTTCCAGCTTCCTCTTAAATTCAGATTCCAGAACACCTATTCATTTTTCTTGCAAAAAAAGCAAACATGGGAAATGCCCCACACTGTTTGAATCCCCATTTTCTAATCATGTCCAACATACATGTTTTCTGAAATAAACCCGTGGTAAAAAGCACCAGCTCTGTCCCAAAGATGAGAATCTAAATTACTTACTAATGAAACCGGTTCTGGGTTTCTCATCTTTTCATTACTTAGTACATATTATAGAGCTATGATCAAACGTGTTTTGATGTTACTGTTCTGTCCAGAACTTCCAGTTACATCCATGCTGTCCTGTTGAGCCTCTTGGCTAAATTGGGAAATTTAAGGTAAAACTCAAAATCTTACTAAACATACAACCATTTTTCCAAGATAATCAAGCCTCCAGAAACCACTGGCATCTTTCTGAGTAACTGAAATGGTGGAATTTCTATTACTACACAAGTGTTGGCATCACTGCCTTGTTGAGATGTTTTTCTTTCCTGATGCTCAAAGCAGCAAGGCAAACACGGAGAGTTAACACACACACCGAGTGAGCTGTGTGTAAACAGCACGGTGCTTTTTGCCCTTTGAAACACTCCCACCAAGCCCCTGCCACACTCCACTCTGATCACACAGGTTTTCCAGCCTGGGCACGTTGTGCTGTTGCAGATGCTGTTTGTGCCAGAGCTCAGATGAGGGAGCTGCAACCTCAGGCGTGTGAAGGCGAGCGGCTGCCGCAGGGAGCCGGCTCAGGTACTCGCTGCCTCTTCCACCTCGCTCCACACAGCAGAAATGATTGGAAAGACTGCCCCAAAGTGAAACAAATAGTGTAGCAGATAAGCATGCCCATTTGGGCCGTGCAGGATCCCAAGACCCAAGGACAGCAGCAGACAACCACGGCTGCTGTTGGAGTTCATGTGTCTCGGACATGGGCTCAACCCAGGCAGAGCCTTCACAGCCTTACCTGGAGGTGCCAAGATTGCTCTCACAGCGCCGGGATGGTGCCACTAGTCCATGAGTGTCCTGAAAACAAAAACAGCACACTGGGACAACCAGCATCTCCACACTAGGCAGCGGCTCCAGTTCACTCCCATGTTTGTCATCCCCAGAACAGAAGCCAACACTAGATTTCTGAGTAGGTTCACCAAGGTTTTGTGCTTGTTTGTACGGAGCTTTCTTGGTTTTTGTTGTGCCTATCTGGTTTTATTAATGAAATTGCTATTATGCTCTCCCCAGGTAGCATCCATCTTTTTTACCCAGAAAACCAAAGAACATCTGGCAACAAAATATATTCTCTATTCCCGTAACAATTCAGAAAGTAGGCAGCACTGGGGTTAGTTTGTCAGCCTCTTCAGTTGGCTAATTTTAGTAATCTATTAGATTATTTTCTGACCCTTTATCTTCTTTATTCTCCTTGACACAACATTGACAGCTGCTGTCCTTCAAATTCAGGAGCCAAACCAGTTAGTCATTAATAAAAATCTCTATATAAAAGCCTTTTCTGGGACACTGTTCTAATGAAGTTGCTGTAGTTACACCAGTGACCGCTGAAACACAACCAGCATCACCCCACACACAGCACATGTTCTCTGCACATGTGCCAAATGCGAGACCCCATGCACACCTTGTCCCCTCCAAGGGACACGTGGTGCATCTCCCCTGCCTTCACCTCTGCACTTACTCATTCATGATGTTCAGCAGCTTTTCATATGAGTAGTCCCACAGCTCTCTAAACCAGGTAAATAATCCTAAGTTACTCTCAAACAATAATGACTAACATCTGTCTCACCTGTGTGGAAGGAGGAGTGGATTTCGATCTCTCCCAAGCTCTCCCGGGTGGATCACCCTCCTGCAGGAGGCTCTCAGCCAATGCACACTTGCTGGGGTGGTCCCTGTCCGCTTCGTTGGGTGGTGGGTCGTGCTTTGAGGTGTCTGTACCAGCAGTGCTGGGATCGTACCTGCTGCTCATGCTCAGCGGGGGAACAAAAGCCAAAGGAGGAACAACATCCGGTGATTTCTCTTTAGGGAAAACTTGGCAGAAAACCTCATCGTTCTGCATCTTCCTGCTCCCGTTGGGATTGGAAGTCTTGCCAGGAGGCCATTTGGGATGTGATGGCCTCTTCTCCAGGGGTGGCTTATGCAGCGGGAGGTGCTGTGAACTACCTGGTCTCTGGTTGATCTTCCGTTCCATGTACTGGATAAGTGCAGTATGCTGGATCTGTTTCAGCTCTGTCCTGGAGATACTTGAACTGGAAAGTGCCCTCCCTCTGCTCTCCAGAGTCTTTCTCCTCGCTGCCCCTGTACCTTGCTCAGTGATTTCATCCCTGACTTGACTCCATGACACTTCCTTCTCTGCCAGCTGATTGAGTTTCTCAGGTTCAGAATAACACAGGTTCTTCTGCTCTTCGGTTACCCTTTTTCTTCCCCCCATTCGACCTGTTTGTGGCTTCTTAATTTCTTCATCTCCACTGAAACAGTCCAAGGATTCTAGATGAGAAGGGGAACAAGGAACAGGCTTAGCATCCTCACTAGCACTGGATAACGAGAAGGACCTAAGGTATTCAACTGATGGCCTTTTAGTGGGTTTATGCCTCATTCTAACTGGCAAACTCATCTGCAAGTCTTTTCTTTTAAAGGAGGTTTCTCTCAGAACCTTCTTCTGAGCCACTTTAAGTTTCTCTCTATAGTCATTCTTGAAACTCTCATCCATGCGAATGAGATCTTCAGTCTCAAGCAGATCATCAGCACTGCACTGATGGTGCTGGTGGTTGGTGCTTCGAGGCTGATTGCTTTCCCTTTGCAGCTCTGGACACCGTGTTGAGTGGCTGCTTGGTGGAGATTCCTTCGGTGAGCTCCTCGAGTCCCCTTGACATTGGGAGAGCTTGTTGTGGTTCAGGATATCAGTGGTTTTCCCCCCAGATAGATAGTAGAGGATGGGAGTTGTCTGTCTGGTTATTTGTTCACCAGCAAGATCATCCCGAGGCTGCCTCAAGAGCTGCTTTTGAAATTCAGGCTGGCATTTCTGAACGGGAGGTTCCTCTTGTTCCAGACATGTGCTAAGGTCAGGACTGCTGGTTTTGGCCGCTTTTTCTTTCTTAGCTTCATGTAAAAAATGAGCTGTGGACTCTTCCTTTGGTCTGATAAAAGGCATTTGGCCAGTATTACCAGGGCATTGCCTATCTCCCCGATCCCACTCCTCACAGCACGGAGGCTCCGCTTCGGCAGGACTGTAGCTGCAGGACAGTGCTGACCTCTGCATTTTGGCTTGCTCATTCAGGAGTAGTTCCCTGACATCATTCCCAAATTTTCCTTCAGAGTCACTGCATTGACTTTTGTCTGTACAGCCATTCAGCTTCCTGGAAGCATTCTCCTTATATCTGAAGTCACAACTGCCCTCAAACCCACCTTGATCCACATCTGAACGCAGCTCGGTGCGGAGCGGGCACGGAGGGCAGGGCACGGATCCTCTTCCTTGGCCGGGCTCTGGCACTGAGCTCTGCACGTCTCCTCTGAGAGCTGGCTGACGTACACTGCAGGGACACTGTTTGTCTTCTTGTGTATCATTAACAGTGTTAGGGTGGGTATGCACTGGGTGATAGGACTTGGAGCTCTTCTCTTCAGGAGCTGCATAAGCATGAACTGAATTGTAAGCAGAAAGTATTTTGGGGATATTGGCCACAGAGTCAGTCTTTAAATATTCCTGAAAAATGAATGAAGAAGGTCTGCTGAAAACGTGTGGATTGCTTCTCTTCACAGGCTGTTGGGATGGGTTCCTATCTCCATTTTCCTCCATCTTTGACCCCTGAATTTTGGACACAGATACCTCATTTGCAGAATCAGAGGAAAGGCCCTTGTTTTCCAGAGTGTTTTCCCTAGCAGCCACTGTATCTTGCTCTGCAACTTCATCCCTGTGCCAGCCCCGTGGTACATCCCTATCCACCAGCTGATTGTCCTGCACGCGAGGAGCTGGCTGCACACTACAGTCACTGTGACTTCCAGAGCTGTGTCTTCCTCTTGAGTTTTCCAGGTGTCTGGTGACTTTATAGCTATCGAGTCGCATGGGAGGAGAAGGTGGAGGTGCTGCCAGAGGAGGAGGCGCCTGCTGTGATGTCCCTCGGGAAGGAGTGCTTCCACAGCGCCCAGCGAGACTGCTGCTGTGAGAGTTATGGCTGCTCAGGTCTGGTGCTGTGCAGGGATGCAGGCACCCAAGGTCAGAGTTTGCTGCACTGAGATTATAAATACCTCTTACATACTCTGAGTCCATGTATGGTACCTGCTCTGGAGGCCAACAGCAGTTTTCACCATAGCACGATGGGCTGGGATATTCTGGAGCATTTGATCCCCCTGAGAAAGAGCTGTAAGCAGAGTCCACTCTTCCAGGGAGCTGCAGGAGATGCTCTACACTGCCAACCAACTTCACTGGTGGAAGACCATTGCTGCTTTCAGGAGAGATCAGAGGCTCCACCAGCTCTCCAGCTCTGCCACCCTGCCTCCGAGTCCATCTTTCTATCTCATTCCCAGATGAAGTCATGTTGTAGCATCTCTACAAACCAACGTCTGATTAAATATCCACGACTGAGTTGTTGGAAAAGCACATTTTTCTCTGCATTCACATTCCAGTAATATCTAAAGGATCCTAAAAAGAAAGAAAAACATGTGAAAAACTGAGTGGGAGGATTCTAATTGCACCTGCGGAGATCAGACATTGAGCATCGCACACATGGTCCAGATGAGAGCTTGGAAATAGTATTTAGGGTAGCTAGCAGTCAATTTGTGGCTTCAGTAATTACCAGGGTCTTGGAATGATCGTTTCCTCTATCACAAATGGAGCAACCAAGTCTTTAATGACAAGAGTTCTCCAGACCTTTATTAAGTCTAAGACTATACATACAATTGGAAGATGCCCTCTCATTATGACTGCCAAACACCAAAGGACAGAATCAAAACACAGTTGGACTGGATGAACTTTAAGGTCCCTCCCAACCCAAACCAGGCTGTGATTCTATGACTAAAAGAAAGCAAACAGTGAAAGCCTTCAGTGACAAACTGCTCCAGTAACACACCTTCTGAGGAGACAGAACTGCCTCCAAATCCTACCAGGATAACACATACCTGATTTCTTCAAAAAGGTTGATCTCATCAGACCTGAACCCAACCATTCCCAGCACTGAACGTCTGCAGTGGGGCCTCAAAGCTGGCAGAAAGAGAGGTTTGAGGGGTGATGTTGCTGTTTAATCAGAAACCTCACATTCCTGCTTTGTTTCAAAGACAGTCCTGGTATCATTCATTTTGAGCCAAAGGAAGAGATGGACAGGAGCCAAACCACACAAGTTAATCTATAAAGGGAACTTGGACTGGTGGGACACAGTAAATAAATTAACCAGTTTCTGGGAAAGGAAAACAGAAGGATTTTCTGCTGGGCCTATTTGGACATTTCAGTAAGAAACTGACTCAAGGACACCTGGAGAAGTTCTTTTGAGGTAATCTAAAATGCAGCTGTGAAAGTTAGCTGTCTATCCCTGAATAACAGGGTCACAGAGGGAACACAAAGCATCACTGGCTAATGACAACATCCCACATCCTTTTCACCATGGTCTACTGATGCATTTAAAGAAATAAAAACCTTAAGTGAAGGTGAAAGGAAAACCTTGGATTTTCTGAAGCTACAGAGACAGAAAAGCGGCTGAGAAAATGACTGCACTGACACTAAATGCAAAACCAGGCTGTACCACAGTTGCTATCACACCACTGCTACATTATCTCAGTAAGCGTCCTGCACCTGAAAGCCTGGACCACCACAGGGAGTGCTGGGTCTCACTGAGCTGTGCGAGTGCCACGTACCTGGAGGTGCTGGGGGTGCGCAGGATCAAACCCCGTGGGAGCCACATTCCACAGGAGAAGCAGAAGGCAGATTCCTCTAATTCTTATCTCCATTTTCTACATCTGAATTCTCTTGCAGTGGAACCTCTCCAAGCAGCTCTATTACTCTGTTGCTATTAATAGAGCGAGCCAAGTCTTCGTCTGGGATGTGCTGGCACAGTTCCACTCAAGTTAATGGAGCCACTCAGATTTACAGTGAGAATTTGGCTCTAACTTTTCACAGCTATGTACAGAATCTACGTAACATACATGGTTTATGTCTGTCAATGAAAGTGTTCTCTTGGTTTCCTACACCGCTGTTTCCCAAGATCTCTTTTCCTCCTTTATATCAAGCTACCTCCTTGTGACTTACAAGGAGGTCAGCAAGTGAGCAAAGACTTTTTGTCTTGGGTTTTTGTGATGGTACCAGAAATAACAGTAAATAGAATTTCAATATCTTAGAAGACTGAGGTACGAACATCTAATTTGGAAACAGCAGCAGCAAGCACAGAGTCCCTGCTTGAGCAGGAGGACGCTGCATCATGCAGCACATTCCCTCCTCTCTCTGCTCCTCCCGTGCTATCTCTCCCATCACCTCTCTGAGGCTTTCTGCAGCATTCCCTTCTGCTCCGTGGGGAAGTGCCAGACAAGCAAGAGGAGCTTCCCGCACAACAGGTCCCCTCTGGTCCCACTCCTGCCATGGTTCACATTTTACGTACCTGGTTTGCTTACGACCAAGTCTGCAATTTCACATCCTGGAAGTGACTGAAAAATGGTAAGAACCAAAGTAATACGCTGTCCTGCAGAAGCCTCTGCTAAAATGTAAATAATATTGTACTGAAACACATCTCAGGGAAAACCTGCCACAATTCCTTTGGAGAAGATGTTTCCTGAACTCTGGAAGCAGAAGTGTTGATCCCAATGTGTTTAAAGAACTGTATGAAAACTGCCTTCTCTTTCTCACGTAAAAGGAAAAACATTAATGTTGTGTCCTGTTGAAGCCTCCAGCCCCTCGCAGGCTGCTGTTACAATACCAGTCACCACCTCAGCCTCCTAACTCCAGGGAAAGGTGGTTTGTATTGCACAACCCTGAATTCCTTGTAACCAACTCAGGAGGACAAAGCCTCACGTCTCTGCCAAAGTAACCGCACAGAGAAAACTCAGTGACTCCAGGCTGCAGTTACAAGTTACCTCTCTTTTAAGGCCAAGCTTTCTGTACCAACACTGGCTATTTCTAGTTTATGTCTGTAAAACTGCCCTTTTTAAACAAATGGGTCCATGGAACTAAGGGGAAACCCACAGCTATTAATCTGTATCTAACTACAATATGCAACTGTTCCCCAAGCAACGAGCATGGTCAGTGTGTGAAACACAAAGCAAACACCGTGACCAACCTCCCGATATTATGTCATGTACATGCTTGTGAATGACCTGTCTCCTATCAGAGAGCAAACACCTGATGTAAACATTAGCCAGAATTCCTCAGATTCCAATCAGTTGCACAGTCCACAGCACCTGACCCACCTGCTTCACAGCCCAGGAGATGTAACTGCTACCAAAACATCACCTGTGAGGCTCAGGCAAGCCTCAGGAAGCCTGAAATCCTGGGAAGGCAAGTGCAGAGCCTATGGAACCGCATCGCCTGCAGCAGGTCATCTGCTGATGATCAAGCAGAAGTTCCCAGGTCTCCATCCAGGTCTTCCTGGACAGAAAGCTGTGCACATGCACAACACAAATGCATTCTCAGTCACTGTGTTTCTGAGACATGAGATGTCTGGAAATAAGAGCTGCTCCTTTGAGCAGACTGTGAAATATCCAGAAATTCCAGACAAATGTCTGAAGTCTTTAAATTCCATCACTTTCACATGACTGCTGAAATGTGAGGACACCACATGCAGGAAAGCGTGGCTGCTGATCACCCTTGTGCCCAGTGGCTCTGAAAGTCTGTTTCTCTCTTTTTCCCTTTATTGTTATTATTTTTGCTACCCTACAATCAACCCTTTTATCTCCTGGGGCTTTCAGCTTCAGGTTTCAAAGGGGAAGGCAAACGTATCAGATGACATCCCCTTTAGATGACTGGAAAACACATTCTGATGGTCTGTATTTTCCTTGCAAAGATTTCTGAGGACTCTAAAACCCAGATTTCCCATCTAGTGCCATTGCCAGCACTATCATGCATGTAGCTAACGCTTGCCAAGGGTATCATACATCTAAACCCAAGGACAAGCTTTCGAGTCTGGCTTACACAGGCCCAATGGGAAACTTACCCTGCTACTGGGAGCCAGGGAAAGTCACAGGATCAGACATTCTCAAAACAGCCTAAATGGGGTTTAGATGAGGTTTAAGCCTTGTGTGCACAGAAGTAAATCTCAGCACAGTTTGAGGAATGTACACAGTTCCAGTGAAAGCCACAGACACAGACTTGAGGCTTTCTGGAGTGATGAAAGTGTCTTGAGTCATTTAAGGGAGGATGAAAATAATATTAATGCATCTTAATATCCCCTTTTCCTGGTGGGGAAGGTGGCAGTGGGGAGACAAATCTGCCTGAACTTCCTCACCCAGCTATGCCTTGCTCTCTGCAGAAGGAAGAGATTCCCACCGATGAGTGCAGGAGCTTTGCTCGAGCCACAGTGCCAGCACAGGTCCAGCTACACCTTCCCCAGCGCCACTTCCCACCCAGTGATGACATCTCACTGCTGAACATGAACGTTTGGCATCTCAGTGACATGCAACCTTGGCTGATGTAAAGCTGTGGCCCAAATAAAATGCTTTTGGGCCAGAGATCCACGGTCCGATCTCTGGCCAAGGGTTTAATGAGGATGATGAGGGTTGGCAATTCCTCACAGCCCCGGAGAGGCCTTTTCTGAGCACCAGCAGAGTCTGACCTTTTAATGAGAGCAGTCACCCGCTGCATACTTCCCATTGTCCTCGAATTCCCTGACTTCCCTTATTCAGCCTCAAAAATTGCTCTTGGCTCCCATCATCATCACTCCCTCATCTGCTGAGCACCGAACACTTATTTTTGTTTCTATCTCTGAAAGCCCTTCTCAAAGCACGCTTCTGCCAGAAATCACAGCTTCAGCCCAAGCGCACACGTTTCTCTCTAATCATTTCCATTTCATCCCTTCTTACTTCAGCGCAATTTTCCTTCCTTTTTAGAAACTAATCAAGTTCCTTTATTGCCATAAATTTACCATCCACACTGCTGCAAGAACAGACCCAGAAATATTCAAGAGCATTAAAGAATTATAGACTTCCAGAAAGAGAAAAAACCTGATGAGAGTGTTGATTTTTGGACACATGCTTTCAGAATCAGTCCATATTATCCTGTATCCTAGAGAACACGGAAGAAAATTCAAAGTAAAAAGCCTTCACTAGTGTCCTCTCCCAACAAGTTTAGGAAGAAGGCTGCTTTTTAAAGGCACATAGCTACTTACACACACACGACTTGGTACAGAGAGGCAGGGAGGCTCAGACGGATCAGGACACATTTGGCACTGCTTTCCCTCTGATGGATAAACCATCCTGTTTTAACACATAACAAGGAGAAAGAGATTTCATTTCCAGGTACAGGGTAAACTGCAGATGAGCACACACTCACAGATCAGTGGTAAGAGCAGCCTCAGATGCTTTCTCATTCTTACCAACAAGAAACACCAGAGAAGAATGAAATTCTCAGTCTCCTGACTGCTACTGACTGCACGGAGCTTCCACAGTGAAGCCCACAAGAGAAGAAACTGGCCCCTAAACAGGCGAAAGCCAGTTCAGCATCTCTTTCCACTGGTGTGTGGTTGGAGCCCAGAGGTGCTAACCCCAGTGAGCCCTCTGTGCTATAGGGTTTTAAAATATGCCCATTATTAACAGCCTGTAAGTAGAAAAATCCGAGTGCCTGTAACTGGCAGCTCCACCAAGTGCCACACATCCCAAAGCAAGGGCACCCACAGCACTCTATCGATCAGAATTTGCCTTTCCTGGGCTTTATCAGAGCTCGCACGCTGCCCTAAGAACATTGCCATCTTTCACACACAGATACAGAGGCCAAGCCCTCACGTTCAGGCTGCCTTGTGTACTCACACGTGCCTAAAGCTGCTTTCAACCCCAGGTTAAACATTTCAAATGTGGTTTGAATATTTCCTACGGTACATCCTGCTCCTTCATTTGTGTTCCTGCTGACTTTACAGAAGGGATGGGAGCAGACGGACTTTGGCAGCAGATGCTCTGGAAAAAACCCCAGAGCCCTTGCTGGGGAGAAAGGATCAATAGAAGACACAACACTTCCACACTTTGTTTTCCAACGTTACACTTTCCCTCCTGCCACCTCCACTAGCTCATGCCTCGGTCTGGGTGTTCTCTTGCAATACATGTCTAATGGTCCATCTCCTGTGTGACCAACAGCTCTGCAGGGTGTGCAGCTCAGCACACCCCCCACACCTCCTGTGCTGCAGAGACATTGCAAACCACTTGTAAACTGCTGCCAGGATGCCCACAGGCACCCACAGCCATGGGCATAGGCATTGCTGGGTGCACCTGGCAGCACCCACACCACATAACATCACACAACCTCTGTGAGGTGTGAGGACTGGTGTGGCACCCTCCTGGGCCATGCTCCAAAGGCCACTGTCCAGATGAAGGAAAATCTGCTTGTATGGAGAGACTACAGAGATCACCCAGGCTGTAAATGGACACAGACACTGTGGCCCTCAGAGGTCTGCACGGAGGGTTTCATGGAACCACTCTCCCTCCCCAAACACACACACTTACCCGGAGATTAAGGAGCAGTTACTTAGATCACAGATCAGCAGATCCTTTCCACCAGATTTACAGCAAACACAATACAAACACTGAGTAACCAGAGTGTTATGTTCACTCTTCTCTTGCATAAAGCAAATATCCAGACAGGCATCACAGCAACGGCTGAATTACAGAGACAATATATGCCAGATACAGCCATCTAAAATATACACACACACACACTCTGAGATGATGCTTGGGTTAGTTACCTCTAGAGATCTGAAGGCATATCCATGGGAAGTATAGCTAGAACAAGCTTTCTACCTCCAGTTTTCTCTTTAGAAAACAAAAGCTAATGCTTTGGCTCCACATTCCGGCCACGTCTGCAGGACAGATCTTCCTAACACCAGCACCTGAAGTGAATCCAGTGCAGCTCACGCAGTACCAGAGGTGGTTTTCCCGGTCTCTCAGCTGGTCCATCACACCACTGGGACATCTCCGAGCAGCTCCACACCCAGCACCAGCATCAAGCTGCACAAGTGACTTCCACAGCCGCCCCTGTGCCTCGCTGCTGGAAGCTGCCCTGTGCCGTGCCCAGCGCTGCAGTGCACCGGGAGGGAAGCAGGCCGCGGGCTCGGCCCTTTCGCTATCGCACCAGTCAATTATTAACAGCGGTGCTTTTTGTGCCCAAGCTGTTGGCAGCGGCCACGACTCCCGTGTGGGCACAACGGAGAAATTCCATGAAGATGCTGCTGAGGCCCCAGCACTCACACACTCCCTCCTGTGCATCCCACCGGGACAGCACGGCCAGAAGAGCATCCTTCACTCGGCCACGCCTGGGCCTTCGCTGTCCCCAGCTCTTGGCCAGAGGGGCAAGAGCAGCAGCACTGCTGGACAAGAGCTAATTAAAGCCACTGAAAGTAGATTGACTCCACCAAAGTAGTGAGATTTGGTTCTCTTACCAAATTAAGTTCTGCTTTCAGAGGGGGAGAGAAAAGGGTTGTACAATAAAAATTAACACAGTTCAAGGAAACACTGGAGCTGTGCTTAGTGTGCTGCAGGCTTTGCAGTGGGGTTTATCAAGTGTTCTGTTCATAAGACAGCACAGAAGGCACAGATTGAGGCTTTCACCTCCCCTTGCCACTCTGAACCAGCTCAAACATCCACAATAAATTCTTTCCTACCTCCAACTCTATGCAGTAGAGCCTGATACTAAGATCCTTATCTGGGGAGATTGAATTCCCACTAGTTTCCAGCTGGGATTAAAAAAATAAGCCAATTTTATGCCACTGTAATTTCCCCCCCACCCCCCAAACTAAGCTCCCAACTGGATAACACCATGCAGGCAGCAGCTTCTCATTTGTTCTTATGTATCATCTCTCAAGGGAAAACTGGGGGTTCCTTCCACGTTTCCTGCAGAAGTAATCTGCTCACTCGTGGCTACATCCAGTTTGTACACAGGATGGTGGGACACAGATTCAGCCTCTGCTTCTTGCCTGGCTTCACCACGGTCCCCAGCCAGATGCTGCCACAGCCACCACAGAGTTCCAAATCCATCCCTGGTTTACTGCATGGAAGGAGAGGATAGGGATCATTCTGTTGGGAAAAGCTCAACTCCACATCCCCTGTGCATGAGGGGAATACAGAAGCCTCTGGAATACTGTTCACTGCTGATTCATTTAACTCATTTTTGAGGTTCTTCTGCAAGCAAACACCCAGGCTCCTCTCACTATCCTGTACCCAAACAGGCCATCCCTACACCTAACTTATTTTCCACCCCAGGTAATGTGACCAGTAACACCCAGAGTATGGAGAAGGGCTCCCGGGAAGTTACTCAGTAACTAACCCAGTGTTTAGTCATTCTGGGTCATTTACTGTTTTCACAAAGCAGCAACTTGGTATCTGATGGAGCCAAGTGCTCTGCAACAGGAGGTGAAGGGACCGTTCCCAACAGCCCAAGAAATGAGAATAAAAGCACCTCACACTGCGTGATACCAGCTTGGAAGGAAGAAGACAATCCTGAGCTGCTCCTCCTGCCAGGCCATGAGCAAAGCTCTCCCCTGGGGACAACTGGTGACATGATGCTGGTTGTGCCTTCTCTGTGCAGGAGCTTCGTGCATTCCGTGTGAGGGTGCTGAGGTGCTGGCACAGGGTGCCCAGAGAAGCTGTGGCTGCCCCATCCCTGGCAGTGTTCAAGGCCAGGTTGGACACAGGGGCTTGGAGCAACCTGCTCTAGTAGAAGGTGTCCCTGCCCGTGGCAGGGGTTGGGACTGGATGAGCTTTAAGGTCCCTTCCAACACAAACCAGGCTGGGATTCTATGGTCTACAAATTCTATAAATGCTACTTCTAAGTTACAAAGCAGTTGCCTTGTAAAGAAGTTATCACATATTACATGTGGTTTGTACCTCACAGGGGTGAATTGTTCCATGGCTGGCTCCAGCAGCACTGCCATCGGGGAGGATCACAGCCACACTCACCTGAGGAAGCCACAAGCCTGCGAGACACTGGCAGAGCCAACAGGGAGCCAGGGCAGAGCTCCCCGAGGGTCCCGACCACCACAGGAGATCCATGTTATACAGACATCAACAGCTAAACCTTCCCACTGCCTTTACATGTAGTGCTGTGGATTTGGGCTGAGTAGTTGCCCTTTGCCCCACCACCAGAGTCAAACCCAGAACAGCCAAAACACGTCAGAGATGGGGGTAAGCACAGCCCTGCCCCGACTGAACCACAGCAATATGCTTAAAGACTAGCACGGATTGAATGAGATGTGATGGAGAGATCCCAGAAGAGAGAATTTACAGCTGCTTGTGGCAATTCAAAACACCACAATACACTAGAGGCAGAGAACATGATAGCACCAAGGCAGAACCTTGCCCTCGTATCAGACACGAGCACAGCAACCGTTCATTCAGCACCAAAGGAAACAACCAGAGTATTCTCAGGAGATGCACAAGCCCTGGCAAAGCCGCTTAGGTTTGTTAGCTATAAACTTACATGGTAACAATAATAAACAGGGCAAAGAGTAAAAACAATCCAAGGTTTTGTAAAAACAACAGAGCTGAGGTTGATTCATTTGTCCCTGGGTTCCTAAATGTTTCAAGTGCATTTACATTATGTTTGCAAACTCTTCACAACCAAAAGTAGTGGTATACACGGTAGATTTCCTGACTGAGAGCTAAGACTTCCAGGGAAGCCTCAAATCTCTGTAGCCAATGCTTTCAGAGATGCATAAAACCTCATAACACTCACGATAAAGATGTCAGTAGTTACCATCAATACTCCTGTTGTTTCTGAATGCTGCAAGGGGTTAGGAAGTGAAATCCAAAGGGGAAGCAACACAAACAGCATACGCTGCCCATAAAATCCTCCAATCGCCCAGCGGGGTGTTACCTTTTGATGTTGTTGTCACTACTTGGCATCAGCTGGGATACAGATGGCTGCTCGGGGTTACTGGCTTCCAAAACTAGGTCAATGGTAGCACAGATAGAAAGTAAAAATCCTGGGCTTTACCCACCAAAACCATCTGAGTAACAGCAGCCTAAGAGACAAAATAACATCCCCGAGATCTCCCATCAATCCCAGGCTCCACAGATGTGGCTGCCCTACCCCGTAACCAAACCAGCTAGCAGGGCAGAGCACTGAGACAGACACACATTCACCACTTTTTCACTAGAATCCAGCAATTCCTATGGCAGGAAATCCTTCTGCATGACATTACAGCAAACAATCAGTATTTTTTATAATTTCTTATTAACTAATTGTTTGGTAGTAATTTATAGAAGAAAGGCAACACAAAGCCACTACTATTGTTCTAAATCACACCTATGTACCAGGTACCAAAGACAGGTCCTCGTGTTCCTTCAGTCCCTGCTTGGTACAAAATGTTCTCCACCCAAAGGAACTCACACAAGTTCCCTCTGCTCACGCTCCTTTGGAGGCTGGTTTCCCATTCACAGCCATATAAGAAGCTGGAAGGAGCAGGATTTTCTGCTGCAGTGTGGAGCAGTGGCAAGGGGCTCTGCGCTGGGGAAAGCTCAGCTGCCAAGAATGCCCTTAAACTGGTGTCACTGCCAGGCAGCACGGCCACGCTGTTAGTCCTGTAAAGCTTCACTGTGAGCTTTGACTGGGTAAGGTTACAGTCTTTGTCCCTGGTAAAAGATATAATGGTGTTTAGGTGAGAACAATTAAATCCTATTCGAAAGCCTCATTAGACAAGTGAAACAGTACTGAGCCAACCAAGGTTCCAGCTGCAGCCACACTGTAAGCACATTTAAATCTAGACCACCAGAGCGTGAGCTCTTTGAACCCAGAGAAGCATCTTTAGATGATACCATATCTCACAACACTGAGACATTTTAGTTTTGGGATCAAGGGGCTTTACCAGCCTGGATAAGTGGGTTTAATTTTACAGTTTAATACTGTTCCCTGAATCAGCTGAACTTCATTTCATGTTGCTCACGGATTAACAGCGATCCCTGGACCTTGGAATGGAATCTGCTCAAAGCATTTAAACGGAAATGCAGCTGAGTCAATGTTGCTGCTGACAGGGGAGTAATTGCCATCTCTCCTTCTCTTCCCACTTCCTTCTTTCCTACCCCCAACACTGGTCTCGCTGCACCTCTTGTACCTGTCGGGCTCTGCTGAGTTGATTCCATTTGCTAATGTGGCAGAAGCTGTCCCAGGGGTTACTGAGCTGGAAGAGCTCACAGAGGAACAGGGTGAACGTCGAGTCGATGCCAGGGGAGCAGAGCGTGCTGCTGGGCAGGACACCGTGTCTCAGCAGCACCACAGCTCGAGCTGTGACACAGGAATTCATCCCAAACCAGGTCAGTGTTAGGGCTGTGCCAAGCTCCCTTCGATATAAAACTGAGTCTGGGTGTGAAACACAAGCAGCTTTAGGGCCCGAAGTAGGAAGGTGCATCTATCACTCAGCCTGCAAACACAGGCTCACTACAAACCCACTTGGAGTCTGAAACTGATTCTATGGGAATCTATGGCAAAACTCTTTCTTTACATTGGCTAAATGAAAGGGCATTCAAAAAATAGGGTGTTCTGTGCCAGGAATGTGTCACTCCTCTGCTTTTTTCCACAAATAATTATAAAAATAGAATTTAAATGCAACTTGTCACTACACTTAAATTGAGGAATCCCACTTGTAGCCAAGTATTAAAGAGCAGCACAGGATGGCAATAAACAACTCCCAAAGAAATGGTGATCTATTTGTTTAAGTGCTGTAAAATGTGAGTAAAGTAAGAAGAGAGGGATGTGATGGTTCCCCCGGGACCAGGCTGAGGAGCAAAGTGCCAGCTGCTGCCCTCAGTGTGAGCTGCCCCTTCCCTGCACCTAACAAATACACAGCGAGTGCTTCTGCTGGAACATCGATCCAGTTACATGGCAAAGGCTCCCTGCTCTCCCGCACAACACTCGAGTACAACGGGGTCTTTGTTCTGGGGGGCTAAATAAATAATGTAGCCATTAGGTACCATAAGGAAAAGGAGCATTAAGTGATTAAATTCCAGATCCAGAGCAGGATTATTACGCTCCCAAATAAACCAATATACAGCAAGGAAAGCCATGGACTCTGCCAGCAGCCTGCTCCTGCAGCGTGTGAGGTGCTAAGGGGAAAATTACACAGGGTCAACTGATACAGAACATGAAGGTCTGGGCATCAAGAACAGTTCAGCTCAATGACTGGCAACAGGTATGTCTGTCTTATATGCCTTTGTTTTCTGCCATGGAGCTTATAAATACATAAACCCAGCAGGAGTGAACTAATGTCTTCTGAAAAACCCCAGCCTGTCTCCCAGCACGACTTGTGCACACATTTTCACAAGTCAAAGCAATATTATTCCAATCATCAAACAGTAAAAAGAGTTTCAGAGGCCTCCAAGCAAACCTGGCTCATTAATCACATTTGGTAAGCATTTGTTTGGCCTATAGTCTGGAAATGCCAGCTAATCATTTCAGGTTTGGAGCCTCCCTGGACTTCAGAAGGCATTGCAACGACAGAATAACGTACAAATGCATTTATGTTTAAGATCAGCATGTTCAGCAGCACACATTTTCCTTTCCATGAACCATCTCTGCTCATAAGGACTGTATTCTGCAAGCTGTGCACAATGCAAATTTCACAAGAGCTTCTGCAGGAGTTTTCACTATGGAAAAAGCTCAGGAGCAAATGTCAAGATGTTTTAATGTGGTAAAGCTGTAAGAAGTTAATTACCAGAGAACAGGCAGCACAGAAGGTGTCTGTTGTGGAAACTGCTGTAAGTGCTTAGACAAGATGCTATAATTCATCTTGGCTTTTGAAATTTGATTTTAAATATTAAAAGAAGCAATTTCCTTAGACACCCAAGGTGAAATTCTGTTCTAATGCCTGACAGTTCACTAACAAGCCCCACAAACCCAGAAAGGGCTTCTTTCTTATTTAACATGGGCAAATCCTTCTTGTTCTACCAGTCTGTTTTATGTAATTTAGGCAAAATTACTTGCAATATGTATCTATATAAGCATATAGAGAGGTGCTTTGAACTCAACACTTCTCAGACAGAGCTGACTGAAGCTATTCAATGGAGAGATTTGGAGCTACACAGCAATTTAGCCACATTCATGCAGTAGGTTAATGGCAGAATCTGTTTTCCAGTTCCCTGCTCTGCTGACCAGACCAGGTTTCCCATGTTGGATAAGCACACACCAGCCAAGCTTTGTGGGTGCATTTTCAGAGGTGAGTTCAGGTTATGGCCTTAGATCCTTCATCCCAAGACACCCAAGAGTACATGTGCAAGCTCATAAACATGTCAGAAGAGGTTCTACCGACCCTCCTGAAACACCACCCAAGACACCTCTGAAATACCACAGAAGCATTCTACAAACCACAGCACCTACCATGGGCCTTCATAGGGATTTATGCGTCTCCTCTACATGAGCATGAGATCTGCCATGGGGAAAAGGAGAGCAGCTGGTGCGAAGGGAAGGGCAGGGAGGGACTGGCACATCCCGAAGTCATTCTCACACATGGAATTCCAAGCTTGGATATGGTTTGGCACCTGCCTGATACATGGGGCTCTGCAGTCCTCGCTGGAAAATGCCACATGGCAGGAGCAGCAGCTCAGCTTCCCCAGGAACAGATGCTGCTTGCAGACAAAGTCATATTCTCCCCTTACATGACTTATTTCTGTCAAGGATTTGCAGGGAATTCTCATGAGGCGGGGGCTGGAAACTCAGTTTCACATGGGTGGAAGTGTCAGAGACATGATCCTTGCCACAGAGATGTGCCAGGAGCAGCCTCCTGCCATTGCCCCATCACAGATATTTTCAGTTTGACAACTGAATTGGTTCAGGAAGAATTGCTTGAGTTCATGTCAAAATCACTTTTTCAGCTTGTCTAACAAAAACCTTAGAAGTACAAGTTGTTGTTCTGGGCCAAATACAACGCTCCAATTCCACCCAAAATGAAACAATTTATTTCAAGGTACTCAGAACACACAAAACCATTGAAGAACCACCAAAGCGTGGCCATGGTCAGCAGTCACTGAACAGAGTAACCTGTGAAGCACTCAGAGCAGTAAAACCCAGATTAGCTTTACAGTGACCAGCCACAGAAGTAAGACAGACCCTTGGGTCAAACCTTGACATTTTATAGGCTCTAAGCTTACCCCAAAACTCAGCTCAAAGAGCACACTAACCAGCTAAGCCATTTGCTTTACAGCTTGTGGGAAGTTTGTTGACAATTTTAAAATAAATATGTATTTGTAACTTTACATTAGTAACTTTCTTCAGAAAAAACCAAACAAAACTCTTGCTGATTTATATTTATTATCGTAAAAAGAGAAGGAAGCTCTCTTGTGGCTGCCCCATCCCTGGCAGTGCTCAAGGCCAGGTTGGACACAGGGGCTTGGAGCAACCTGCTCTAGTGGAAGGTGTCCCTGCCCGTGGCAGGGGTTGGAGCTGGAGGAGCTTTAAGGTCCCTTCCAACTCTAAAAAGCTTCGAACCAGGATTGAGGTTTCATTAAGCACAGGCTCAGGACAGCCCAATGCACAAGTACTCCTGGATAGATTAATAGCAAAAAGACATTCTTTTCACATTCCAACCATATTCCTTCCCCGTTCCTGAAGCCAGAAGCCTCTGCAGTAACTGAGACAGGTGCAGGGAAGTCCATGATCCAAGAAACAATCTCATACAGCTCCATGGATGGAATGCTGCACCAAGAACAAACTTCCACAGCAGAGAGATGTGATTTCGTATTCAGGAAGAAAACCAGAGAGGTTTGCGTGTTCTAGAAAGGTCCTACACAAACCAGCAGTGCTTCACGTCTGCGCCAGGTACTTGTTACAACAAATGTTCATCCGTTTGACTGGAACATTCCAGCTGCAGCTCTGCTCATGGGATTAGGGGGTTCTCTTTTTAGGTGGTCAGATGAAGTGTTCCAGCTGTTTAAGGACATGTCTCAGGGTAACACATCGTCTTCTCAAGTTAAAGATTCTGACAATCCTTTATGAAACAGTAGCTCTTGTCCCTTCAAGTTCACACCGAAAACCTGGCAGCGAACAGCCACTGCACCAAGCACTTGGCTTTGATTCGCTGTGAAATCAAAGTGCTCTGAATTTGGGGCTAAATTTAAATCCCTGAACAATCACTTTGCATAAGCTCAGTAGAGACTCGGTGTATTAAAGTCTCCATGCACTCAATCCATAGCTTACACGGCTATTCCTGGAATTTCTTTTGGAAGCTCAGCATCATCCACAGCTGTGAAACCTCCGAGCTCTGCTCTCATTGCTGTGCTGCTCGGATCAGCCAGGTGGAACAAAGGAACCACCAAATTCAGAGAACAGTTAGAATCAGGTGCATGTAGCAGAGTAGAAGTGTTGAGGCTGGGCTGGTAGGCCAGAGGGGAAATGAGGGACAAGGTTGTCCTAGCAAGGAGGCTTGAAATAGGAGCTGGGAAATTGGGAGGCACCAAAAAAAGCACCCAAACTCCACTGTATTTACAGAATGATGCATCTCTACGAGAGCAAGTACAGACCCTCTGGTACTTCACATACAAGTCAAGTCACAGAATTCATTCTGAGCCACACAGCGCGCAGCCATGCACACACACAGAGCCCAGACTGGAAACTGCGTCACTTGCGACGATGCCCAGGACCAGCTGGGCCTGGTTCCCATTCTGGCTTGATGTGCATTGTACAACCACCGGCCAGGAAACCTGCTGAGTCAGCAGCAGCATCACCCTCGTTTGCCCAGAATTTTGGGGAAAACACGGACAAAGTGAATCCTGCATTCCCAAGCAGCAGCTTAGGGGAAAAATGATGCCTTGCCTCATTTCAATACTTCTGACCTGCCACTGAACAACCCTGTTTCCCATGCCTTGGAGAAGGGAACTCAATTCTGGTTTGCATGAATTTGCATCAGGGACATGCTCTTTGTTCCCTCTGAAATTCTTCCCAAGTCTGGGAAATTAATGAGTCTCTGAAAAATGCTTTGATATTTATTTCTTTCTTTTAAGTAACTTAAATCTTGAAGATTCTGTTTTCAACACACTGGAATTTCCAGGAGCTCCCAGTTGTGGCTGGGCTGACGCTGCACTAGTCCCAAAGCATAAACTGCAGAATCCTAGAACAGTTTGGGTTGAAAAGGAGCTTAAAGCTCCTCCAGTTCCAACCCCTGCCACGGGCAGGGACACCTTCCGCTAGAGCAGGTTGCTCCAAGCCCCTGTGTCCAACCTGGCCTTGAACACTGCCAGGGATGGGGCAGCCCAGGACACCAGGATCCGCAGCACAACTGCCCCTGTCCCAGCCGCTCTCCAGCCACCTCCTGGAGGCTCTTTCTCAGGATGCCTGGATGCAGTTTGCCATGTCCATGTGCAGCCCCAGCTGCACACATGGACACACAGCCCCAGTCACACGAATCGGGCCCTCTGCATGTCGGGACCTGCACCTCAGCTCTGCATAAAGGCACACGAGAGACAGCAGCAGAGGTACAAAACTACAAACCTGCCCAGGCAAACTCACAACCAAATCCATTTGCATGTTCTTCTCCCCATTTGTAAACAGCTGGAAAGTCTTTTGTGGTTCCCTCCCACACACACTTGAAAACACTTTACTTTCTGTCACCTCCCCTATTTATTCAACCTGGATTTCTAGCTTCTAAGCACACACTCAAATTGCTTTGAGTTTTAACCTTAATATTTTCTCATTAACTTTCCCACTTACATGCACACCTTTGGAGATGTTTCTACTTTTAAAGCACATCACAAATACTTTGCAGAACACAGAGCGCTCAAGTTTGGAATTCGTTAGCATACATTTCTCCATTGAAATACACTCAGTTTCTACCTGACACTGCCTCATTCTCGACGCTAAACGCTGCTAAGGAGACCTTTCATTGTGAGAGAAGAATCCTATTAGCGGGTCTCTGCACACCAGGGAAAGAGGGGTCTGGGCAGTTACCGCCCCGGGATTTTTAGCAGGAAATAATTATGTAGCTCAGGTCTTTAATAGGCAGATTAAAGCCCCTCCTGCTGGAGACAGCCTAAATAAGGGGCATTGTTCCACAGCACAGAGCTTAGTTCTGGAGTTCCACAAACGGTAAACTACGAAAGAACCACTGAAACACGGCTCAGGTCTGACAAAGCCACTTTAAACTCCCCTGTTCCCGGCAGGCAGCGGCCGCTCCCGCGCCGTGCAGCGGGGTGGAAGCACGAGACCGGAGAGCGAAACCCCCCACCCCGGGCTCCCGTTCCCCGTCATTAGCACCAGGCACCGACCGCTCCCGCATCGCTCCCGCTGCAGCTCCCTCCGCCCGGCCCCGGCCCCCAGCATCCCCCTCACCCCCGGGCTTACCGCGTGTGCCCCCCGCGCTCGGCAGCCGCCGCCGCGTCCCCAGGCGCGGCCCGGACAGAGCCCGCCGGTGGCCGGGGCCGGCGCCGGGCAGGGCCCTGCCCAGGGGGAGGCACGGAGGAGGGGTCAGGATAATGAACCTGAACCCGGCGCCAGCGCTGGGGCAGCTCTGGGGAGCGGGGGAAAAGCCCCGCAAGGATCCCACAACCATCCCAGAACCATCCGCTGGAAGGGACCTCAAGGATCAGCTGGTCCAACGTTCCTGGGCAAAGCACGACCCAAACGAGATGTCCCAGCATCCTGCCCAGATGGATCTTAACAGTGTCCAGCACTTCCCTGGAGAGATTATTCCAATGGCCGATTGTTCTCATTAGGAAAAAATTTCCTCGTGTCCAACCAGAACCTCCCCAGGAGTAACTTGCACCCATCACCCCCGTCTTTTTCATATGACTCCTTGTAAAAAAGGGGAGTCTTCACGTTCTCTGTAGCCACCCTTTAAATACCAGAACATGGGCATAAGGTTTTCCCTGAGCCTTCTCTTCTCCAGGCTGAACAAACCCAGCTCTTTCCTCACACACTGCCCAGCCCTTGGATCATCCCTGTGGCCCTTCTCTGGACCCTCTCCAGCCCATCCACCTCTTTTTTGTGCACTAAGGACCAAAACTGCACACAGCATTCGAGGTGTGGCCTGACAATAACATCTTCATCTCTGCTGGCAATGCCCTTGCAGACACCCCATCCCATTGGCTCTGGTGGATCAGGAAAAAGGAATCCCAGCCCAGCTCCCCACACCTCTCAGCACCGGCTGGGATTTCACTGTCGGCCAAGGCCCTCAGGGCACAGGATCTGATCCCAGGACAGAACCGCTTTGGTTGGAAAAGACCCATAAGAGCATCAGGTCCAACTTTTAACCCAACACAGCCACATACCAGGAGCACATCCACATAGGAAGCATAAGAGCAGAGAGACTGGAAAAGAATATAATCCTGGGATTTATTTTGCTGCAATTTTAAGAAGCTAAATTGTAATTCAGCTTTTCTCTCACTCAGGGTCACGTAAGGACTCACATCCTAACCCTGGCTGACAGTTGTGCAGAATAAACAAGACCCCAACAAGCTGAAAACCACCATTTCCCAGCCCCTACCTTCCAGCCCCGACGGAACCCCACAGCAGAGACACTGCGAGAACAGCCAGAACTGCTGTTTTATTTAGGAGCAATAAGAACACTTCTGAAAAATAAAGACTCACAGCTGGCAGACAGCACCTTACCTGGGGTGAGAGCTGAGGGAAGAGCAGCAGGCACTCTGCTGCTCACAGCCTTCATTCTTCAGGGCTTTCTTTGCTCTCCAGCTTGTACACAAGAGCTCACCAGGCAGGAGAATACACCAGGGAAGCTGGAAGGGATAACAATAAGCTTCACAAACTCTGCTCCCCAGCGGCACACCACAGCAAGAGGCACAACAGCCAGTATAAGATTCCAGTATAAGGTCCGTTTCCTGGTTTTTAAATAGTTTGTTCCAAATGTTTTCTTTCTTCCTTTCTGGAAAAAAGGGGAGGGAGAGAACTGCAGTCCTGCCTGTGTGGTCATGAAACAGGAATCAATCAAAAAGCCCAGCTAAGTTCTACCAACTCCCATTTTCTCACTGAACCTTTCTAGGTACCTGTAGCATCTAATACATACCTGACTGGAGCATTGTATAACTTCACCTTGCACCTAAATTAAGCCAACTATAAGATGCTCTCAGAGCAGCAGATCACCACCTCCAGCCTTCCCCCTTAGCAAAGAGCACATACCAGGCTGCCCCACACTTTATATAGAGCTCGCAGCTGGGGAATGGATCATCACATCACAAAGCAGGTGAAAACTATTCACCCACACGTGAAGAAAGGCCAAAAGGCGAGAAGGGAACAGCAAAGCCCAGCCCTGACAGCAGCGCCCATCGGCCTGGATTAATGTAGTCACAACTTTGACCTGAAAGCCACTTCTAATAGATGTACACGCACAGCACCTCCCTGCAACAGCAAAGAAATTACAGCTCTGTTCATCAACTTCAGTGGGCTTATTTCAGTAAAAAATTAACTATATTAAAAGACTACCTGATCCAGGTTCCACATGGGCAGTTGTATTTGGAAGTCTGCACACAACTTGCCCTATAATGGCTTTTCAAAGACCTACATGAAGCAAGTCAGTGTCACAGATTTGCAGACAGTGCCTACCAAAACCTCAACCTGGATATTTTTCCATACACCTACCAGACGCTGGACCACCTAAACCAACCTAAATGGAGAGGTGCTCTGTGGAAGGGGCTTGCTCTGCCACCCACAGTGGTGGTTATTTTTTTATTATCTTTATTTTCTTCAAGAATATCTGATTACAAGGAGAAACCTACTAGTTTTCCATGTGGTATCTGCTGAGCAGGGGAAATTGAGTGCCAGGCTTCAGCACTGAATATCTACATTCCTCCCCAGTCTTCACATGGATGATGAAAAGTGACACGTGAATGAGCTGTAAGTGAAACTCTTGGTACAGGAGAGCTCTAAAAAGCACTCCAGAAGCAAGTACCCTCCTGTTAGTAACACTGAAGAGGTTTGATGATGATACCACAGCAATACCCAATGGCTGCCAGCAGCCTGGCGGCAAGGGAAAACCAGGCTTGTTTTCCATGGCCGAGTGGGGCTCTCAGTTAATCAGTTGTTTTCACAAGAGGGGAAGTATCAGTGTATCCCCCCCCATGGGCACAGCTTCCACTGTTAACCTGTTACATTTTCAAACATCATCTCTGTGCTGCCGCTAATGCCAACAGCAGCAACGATCTCCTGTAATCTTCTTTAAATCCCTAAAACTCTGCTCTTCTATCCCACTGACAAAGGTAACTGTTTGTGTGCCAAGTCCCTTCTCTTGTCCTCTATTTAGATTACAAACTCTCTGGGCAGTTTAGTCTGTGTTTACGCAGCACACAGGAAGATGGGCTCATGGCCCATTAGGGGAATTTATAGGTTCTATATATAATGATAATCAAGTGATGGTAAATTAAAACATAAGGAAAACAAGTGATACATGCAAAACCACATAGGTGGTAGGAGAAGCAGTCTGCAGGAAAAAATGGAATTCACAAACCATCCATCAGTGCCCCAGCTTATGTCTGTGATTAGGAGATTTCGGTTCTTTTCCAAGCTCTTCCAGAAGGCTGACCTTTCAGCCAGGAAAGTGAATCTTCCATCAGACAACTACAAGTATGATAAATGGGAACAAATCTCATCTACTGTGTCTGTGGAAAACAGCTCAAATGGCCGGTGGGACAGCACAGGCTATGGAGGCTGCTGTAATCAGAGGCAGAAGGCAGTGGTTAGGAACAGAGGTGCAAACGGAGCTGGATCTTCTGGCTCTCATCAGTTTAAGGCATTGATGATGTTATCATCAAGGAGATAAATATGGGCTGACTTGAGCACAGGCTGCTCTCATCAGTGATAAAAAATATCTGGTCTACACTGTAGTCACAAAACCAGTGGTACGTAGGTTTTTAGCTCTGCTCCTGTCCTGTCAAACAATGACATATGTACGTATGTGTTTGATCTTTTTGGTTTACGGCAGGAAGAAGCTATTAGAAGTATTTCTTCTCCTTAAGCTGCTAGGGACCGCTCAGCTCACACGTGTGGCGCAGACACGCAGCTCAGCTGTGCTCTGCATGGGCAGTTCACTACGTTCCTGCCACATCACTAATGGAGCCTGCAGAGAGCACCTGATGCTTCTGGTATTTCAAAGTTCACTGAATCAGCCCAGCAGCCAAAATGAAACCACTGTGTTTATCAGGGCATAACAGCTACAGCTGTGATTAATGCTCCTGCTCCCTTGTGGAAACAAACAGATGTCATTAGCTAGCTAAGGGCACAGCTACACATTCTTTAGCTCTGCTTTATAGCAATTTAAGAATCAGTGTTTATTTGAAACTCAGTGTTTCCCCAGGGGAAAAAATGGTTTCTACTGCAACAACCTGATGATTAATAATAGAATAAATATTTAAGATAGCTAAAACATGAGACTATCAAACAATCTACTAATGGTCTGGATTTTGAAGAGGTCCGATGAAATGAATCTACTAATCTCCTTGGACATTGTGTTTTACTAAACAGGTCTTTAATATCTTCAGTGCTTGTGCACACGTAACTGGCACGTGTAGGTATGCCAGAACCCTCACTCGAACAGAGCTGCTATTTACAACTTCAGCAAGTGTGTCCAAGCACTAAGAAACCTGAAGTCCAGTAGAAAGTCACAGTTAGGGTGATAAACTGCCTTTGGCAGTGAGTGTGGCTTAAAGGGCTCTCTCTTTCCTCCTTCATTCCCTCCCCAGCAAGTCGCAAGGCTTCAATTCTGCACCTCGGGATCGTTGTGGCTGTGTTGGATCAGTAAATCTGTTCAGGAGAGCTGGATTTCAGAGGAGAAACAATCAATGGCAGCATAAACTCCAGCCTTCTCCCTCTTTGTTATAGGCTACTGCAGAGCAGAGGAAGTCTGATTTATTAGGAGCTGCTCAAGAACATAAATACACCCATGGGAAGATTTTAAGCCTTTACTAACACTGAGAATCTCTGCATTCCTACAGCCACTCTCAGAGCACTTCAGCTCCCATTTATGCTCTGAAAATGATCCCATTTTCTAAAGGGTTGAGCAGCCACACACCAGAGTCTAACCAACTACACCCATCTCCACAGGTCTAGACCAACCAGTTACTAAAAATGTGAAAACATACCCATAACACCCTTTGAAAGCCTCCCCAGCACCTAACCCAGTCAGACACCAGGATGAAGGAAAATAAACTAAGCAGCACTATGCTTGACAATGAGATGGGGAGCTATTGTGCTGGTGGTCCCCAGCCACCACCACAGCAGCTCCCAGCCCTGGCCAGCAGAACATGAGGCAGCTTGTGTTTGGCTTCTCCCTGTCATTACAGTTGGGGAAGGTGCCTGATAGATTGGTTCAAGCCGGATGTGTCTGGACTTTGACTTCTCTGCTTAGATTTCCAACAAGACAGCTAATAAATGTGGATGAGTTTTATGATCAGGCCACTAGACTACGCAGGGATATCTCGGTCAGGGTTGGGTTTACGTCTACAGTTAAATCATGTCCTTTCATGACCTTATCAGTCTACTTAAGTGAGATTTCCAAAAGCTACATGTTTAACAATACCCTCTTCACTGCAGTGTATATACAGAAATATGTAAGACTATTCTGGCACTCATCACACTGAACACTAGTTAAGGATTTGCTATGTCTTTACCACCCACAAGTACCACTCCTGTCCTGTTGAGCCCTCAATCATTCAAGATAGGTTAATTGTTCTCAGCTTGTCCAGTGGTTTCAGCAATGTAAAGCAAATACTTGCTTTTTGTTGGATTATTTTCCTACCATTTCAGCTCCCTGCGTGGAGCCACCACAAAATCTGATAACATCAGAAATCAGTGCAAAGGAGAGAGCAGGAATGCACGTGTGGTGTGTGGAAAAGGGTAGGGTTAGAGGGCAGCTTAAACTGTCGTGGAACAGCAGAAACTGCAGGTACATTTGTTTGAAACTAACGCAAAGTGGGACTAATCCAGACCCACAAGGGAGGGAGCAGAGGAGTTTGTCTAGTGCAAGCATGGATAGATTTTTAAAACGAATCAAAGTACAGATCACCTTATCCAAAACAGGCTGGACACAGCTCACCTTAGAAGTGACAGTATCCCCCTCTCATCATAATCAAGTCAGCTTTAAGAAAGCTAGCAGAAAAGATTCATATTATAGATTTAAGATTGTTTCATATTATATATTTATACAGCTTTGTACAGAATTAACCTTCCATTCCAAAGAATACCAGAGTGTCAGTTTTGTACACTAAACACTCTCGAACCAGCAATCTGTACCCAGAAGCCTTAAGCTGTGAAAGTTGGATTACGAGTGGCATTTCAGTAGATTATTGAAAGCAGAGCTCTAATCAAAAACAACTGCCACGAAAACAGATTCCTCATGAAACAAAACTAAAGTCATCCTTTTAGTTATGCTCAGCTACAAGAGTTTCGGTGGGTTTCTGATGCAACCAATATTACTCTATTTGGAGCACACTCCACAGACACTGACACTGAAAAAGCACTCTGCTTTCTGCATGCCTTACCTCAGACTGGAGGCAAAGATGTGCTGTGTGCTGGAATGACAGTACTATCCTCATAGTTACTTCTCTCTCAAGTGGATATTGCTGTTTACAGAGAAGGAAATGTCAGAAATACATTAACAGAAAATGAAAACCAACTTCCTCCATTAGCTTATTGCTGCTAAGAACAGTGATATTTAGCTTTATGTACTTCCACAAATAAACCGGATTTAGTTAGACCAGCTGACGCTAACTTGTCTGCCCAGCTCCCTCTGGAGGCTGCCACTCACTGTAGCTTTTTCATTTACCATGTGAAAAAGGTTCTCTCTCAAGAGAAAGGTTTTTGATTATAATAATGCTTTCATGGGCAAAGGCTCCAGCCTAAATGCAGCCAACATGTGGTTTAAGTAGCCAGCTGCAGATCTTTCTCTTTGGTTTCTAATCACAAAGAAGCCTCCCTCCCATTCTACAGCTGCAACATATATAAGGGATCAGGCTCAGGGGCTCTCTTTTAACTTGAACATTTGAGGGGAGGCACTGTTTTGGCTGTGACCCTAAAGATCATGGAGGGTACCTGGAGAATTTGTGTTTGCTTCTACTGCTGTCTTCACTGGCTTTCTTTTAGCATCCAGTGCTCCCCTCACTCCAGGGCACGTGTAGCCTCTGACAAGAGCTCTGGGTTCCTGGTAGCTCCTGAGGACAGCACCAGCGAGCTAAATCCGTTGCTGTGGCTGCCCAAAGGCATGAGACGTGGCTATGCCCTCCTGCCTCCCCTCCTCAAGGTGCTGTCTGACCGGGGACACCAGGTCTGGGAAAGCGAGGTCCCCAGGCTGCAGCCGGACTCCAGAGCCCTTCGGTACATGAAGAGGCTGTATAAGATGTCTGCTACCAAGGAGGGAATCCCAAAGGCCAACAAAAGCCATCTCTATAACACTGTCCGGCTTTTCACTCCGTGTTCTGAATGCAAGCACCGCCACAGGGACCTGATGAAAGGTAGGTGTGCAGGGACAGCAGCTGCTGAGGTTTAAGTGGGGGTTTCCATGTGTTCTGTGCTTGCAACGTAACATAAAATGTCTTATTGTTAGAGCTGTTGCTATTTTAATCCTGGTGGCTCCTCTGATAAGCTGTAGGAGGTTATCATAACCTGCTTCTTGTTGAATGGCATTAGACAATCTTCTGCACAGTTTGGGAAATGCCACACCACTGGTACTATGTCCTAGATGATACTGATGTTTCAGGCTGATTCCTCTTACTGCGACTAAGAGAAAACTACAATCAGTTCTAAGTAAAGTGAGAAAAGTGGAAAAGATGGTTAGGCACAACGGGCATCTCGTCTCCTTCTACTGCCCATCTCTGTTTTGCTTTATTCAAGGCCATAAAAACACAGCATTGCAACAAAGTGCCAGAATCCCATTACAAGATGACTTTTCTCCCTGCCTTGTATGTGTGCTGGGGAAGAATCTGCTGCTGAATTGTTTCTGTTTCTCCATTAAATGCTAGTATTTGTGTCTAGGTGGAAAAACAAGACTCACTAACTCCCCAAGATTTCTGTTTCCCTTTTCAGGAGACATTCACCTGGTGGATTTACTCTTCAACCTGGATCGTGTCACTGGTCTGGAGCACTTACTCAAGTCTGTCCTGCTCTACTCCTTTGACACCTCAGTTCCCATTTCTTCTTCAGTTACGTGCATGTGCCATTTATCTGTCAAGGAGCATGATTTTTCTGGCCAAGTATGCCCCAGCGTTTCGCACGCTATCGCTTTTAGCCTGCACTTTGAAGTTAGAAAACGCAAGTGGGTTGAGATCGATGTGACTTCTTTTCTCCAGCCCCTAATTGCTACTAACAGAAGGAATATTCACATGGCTGTGAACTTCACTTGTCTGATGGGTGATCCACAACAGAACACTAACCTGGAAAATCCCGTTAATATGGCACTGGTTCCCCCTTCTCTTCTTCTTTACCTGAATGATACCAGTGAGCAAGCTTACCACAGGTGGAACTCACTTAGGCACAGAAGGAAAATCCCAGTGCGGCCCAGGCAAAGGAACAGTCTGCTTGTTGATCCTACGGGTGACAAAGGAAAAGAGACTTCACAGGGCAAAAGGGCCTCGCGACGGCGGAGAGATGAGAATGGGAAAGAAGTGCCAGCAACTTCACCCTCTAATCTGAGCGAGTACTTCAAACAGTTTCTGTTCCCTCAAAACGAGTGTGAGCTTCACAACTTCCGCCTAAGTTTTAGCCAACTCAAATGGGACAAATGGATCATAGCACCACACAGGTACAGCCCCCAGTACTGCAAAGGTGACTGCCCCAGGGTTGTCGGGCACCGTTACGGCTCTCCTGTGCACACCATGGTACAGAACATCATCTATGAGAAACTGGACTCGTCTGTCCCAAAGCCCTCCTGCGTTCCTGCCGAATACAGCCCGCTGAGCGTCCTAACCATAGAGCCCGACGGCTCCATTGTCTACAAAGAGTATGAAGACATGATAGCAACCAAGTGCACTTGTCGGTAGTGGGTGAACCCCGATTGGTTTTACTCGGGTTTTGGGTGTTTTGGCATTCTCAGAGTAGTTGCAGCTATAATTAAATGAATAGCGTTTGTGTAGTTCTAGTAGCTCTATAGAATCCCTTAGGATTTAGCATGGAGTTAGTAGAAGGTGTTTACAACATAGCACTTATTTTTGTAGCCACTCAGTCTTTCTAGAATGTGAAATGAAATGTAAATAATATCTTTTTATTGAAATAATTTTGCATTTAAAATGTGGAAAAGGTTTCAACTACCAGATGTCTATTTTAAGCTGTTTTCTTACAGATTCAAAAAGAGAAATAAATGCCTATCTTGCATACCACTTACATCAATGTCTTTGAACCCTCATTTACATTTGAATCCTCACCACTCAGGGAAAACATCACCTGAAATCACAGAATCCCAGGTTGGAAGGAACCTTTAGGATCATCTGGTCCAACGCTCCTAGGTAAACATGACCTAGACTAGATGTCCTAGCACCCTTTCCAGCTGGATCTTAACAGTGTCTAGTGTTAGGGAATCCATCACTTCCCTGGGGAGATTATTCCAATGGCTGATCGTTCTCATTGTGAAGAAGTTTCCTCTTATGTCCAGTTAGAATCTCTCCAAGAGTAACTTGTGCCCATCACCCCTTGTCTTATCCATTTGATTCCTTGTAAAAAGGAATCTTCTTTGTAGCCACCCTTTAGATACTGGAACATGGAATCCCAGTCTGGTTTGGGTTGAAGGGACCTTAAAGCTCATCCAGTTCCAACTCCTGCCACGGGCAGGGACACCTTCCACCAGAGCAGGTTGCTCCAAGCCCCTGTGTCCAACCTGGCCTTGAACACTGCCAGGGATGGGGCAGCCACAGCTTCTCTGGGCACCCTGTGCCAGCGCCTCAGCACCCTCACAGGGAAGAGCTTCTGCCTCAGAGCTCATCTCAATCTCCCCTCTGGCAGGTTAAAGCCATTCCCTTTGGCCTGTCCCTACAGGCCCTTGTCCAAAGCCCCTCTCCAGGTTTCCTGGAGCCCCTTTAGGCACTGGAGCTGCTCTAAGGTCTCCCCTGAGCTCTCTCTCCTCCAGGCTGAGCAGTCCCAGCGCTCTCAGCCGTTCCTCACACACTGCCCAGCCCTTGGATCATCTTTGTGACCCTCTCCGGCCGGTCCCCAGCCTTTTTGTACAGCAGGGACCCAAACTGACAGATTATTCCACGTGCGGCCCGAGCAGAGCGGGACAAAGGCTTCTTTATCGGCGCTGGGGATGCCCTCGCTGAGGTAACCCTGTATGGCGCCTGCAGCGCTCCACCCGCCGTGCTGTGACAGAACTACGGGTGAAGCCATCGCCCGCCCCGGAAGGGGAAGCGGCATCTCCCCTTCCTCCTCCTGTTCCGCGGCGCCGCGGGGCTGCAGGGCTGCGGAGGAAGGTGACCCGGCGGCGCCATGGGCCTTCACTTCGGGAACCTGGCGCGGGTCCGCCACATCATCACCTACAGCCTGTCGCCCTTCGAGCAGCGCGCCTTCCCCAACGTCTTCTCGCACGGGGTGCCCAACGTGTGGCGCCGGTTCAGCGGACAGGTCTTCAAGGTGGTGCCCCGTGAGTACGGCGGGGCTGAACCCCTCCTTTCTTTATCCTCTTCCCCCCTCAACATCGTCACTTTGGGGATGGGGGAGGCTCTGTGTGGCTGTTTCTTGTCACAGAAGTGCTTACGGCAGTGCGGCTTGTGAGTGTTCCCCTTTCCTTTCCAGCCTTCGCGGCAGCCTATCTCCTGTATTCCTGGGGAACCCAAGAGTTTGAGAGGCTGAAGAGGAAGAACCCCGCTGACTATGAAAACGACCAGTAATTAAGTTAATATGGATGTTGTTCTCTCGCTGTATTATCACTGTGGTGTTGCTGAGCGTCTCCACATGACCAGAAGGGTATTAAGGAGAAGATAAGACTTGTCTAATAAACTTTGCCCTCTGTGTGAAATCTTGTGTATCTTAGGATGCTTAAGGTGAGCAGCATCAACTATGTGTCTGGTTCGCTCTGTGCAGGGAGATAATCAGGCTAAAGTTCTGCATGCTCAGATGCTTTTATCTCAGAGCACTTCCAGCCTCTCTGTTTCTGCATTTGTCGGTGTAACTAACGCAGCGAGGGGTGCCTTCAGCTGGAGATGACTCGGAATAACAACTCCCTGCTCTGTTTGTCTTTCCCTCACTGGCTGGTGCTTTATCCTCTAGCCTTGAGATCTGTGAAAGGCAAACAGATTTTGGGTAAAATCTGTTTGGGTAAAATCAAGGCAAAAAGGTATTGCCCAGCACTGTGTGAGCTGGCTGGTGGTCAGGGCTGAGCACGGACCTTGACCCCTGCAGGGAGGCTTGTTCTTCAGCAGGAGCCCCATGCAGGAGCCAAGGGACAACGGGTACACACTGCACCACGAGAGGTCTCATCGCCATGCAAGAAAGGGATTTTTCTTCCGTGGGAACAGTTGGTCACAGGAACAACCTCCCCAGGGGCGTCCCAGCTGCGGGTTTTACAGATGTGACAGGACATGGTGCCAGATGGCCTCAGCTGGGTCCCTTCCCATGGAAGGCTGGAACAGACACTCTTTCAAGGTCCTTTCCAACCTGGGCTGTTCTGTGATTGAAATTACCTACTTATATTAATTAACTGTAGTTCTGCTATTGATTAGTATTAATCATAAAAACAAGACCGTTTAATACCTGAAGATGATTTAAAAACAACTGCTAGTAGTAAAGTTACTGAAGTATGTGACAAACTCACCCTTTGGCTTTAAGTGAACAAACTTCACTGTTCGCAGTCCAAACACTTGACCAGTTCCCTTATCCTATTTTTCGCTTTCAGCCGACAGTCTCAAGCTCCTGCTACACACAAAGCAATATGTTTATCTCCCTGTTGTGCTGTTCCTGCAGCTGGTACCAAGAGTTTATCTTATCCACAGTGTGGGAATGACGTCTCCCTGAGTTCGTTTCTTGGCGTGCTCAGGGCTGGGCTATCTGGAAGACAAAGATGCTCAGGCTCGTGCTTCAGGAAGATGAGGATTATGCAGTTTTTATAGCTGAATGCTTTATTCTTTTGGGGCTTTTAAGCACATGGGATTAAGTTTAGTCTTAGGGCTGTTCCTACTCTTGTGTTTACTCCAAGCAGAGTCCAGTGTTGGCATAAACAGGAGAAATACAAGTCCTAGAATGGTTTGGGTTGGAAGGGACCTTAAACACCATCTAGTTCCAATGCCCCTGTGTCCTGCTTATTTACCCTCCGAGAGCACCCACAGCAGTTGATGGGTAGCTGAAAGGGTACCACGTGCGAGCTTCTATAGTGGTACCTTCCATAAATGCTCATTCTTCACCGCATTTCATCTCAGCAACTGCTGAAGGTGAGCAGCTCCTCTCGGTCTCTCCCACAAGGTCTCTGTCCCTGCTCACAGACAGTTGAACCGTGCCCAAACCAGCTGCTAGACAAGTGTAAACAGTGCAGCACGTTCCCAGCACCGTCCCCTCAGCCGGTGACCGGAGGCACCGCAGCCCGGCCGGTGCTCGGCCCTGCTGCAGTGTCAGCAGCGAGCAGGCTGCAGGCTGGGGCTCCTCACCCTTTGCTCCAGCACTGGCCTGTCGCAACCCTGCCGAGATGATGTCCTCTGTCCCTGCACAGCCATCCCCGCCGTGCCGGTGTCCCCGTGCTCGCCGCAGGGCCCAGCCTGCCGGGCAGGGAGCCGGGGACGTGGCATTCGGGACATCAGCCAGCAGGTACGTCGGGGCCTGAACAAGGTGTCTGGAAATTCGTGTGTCATCTAATTTAGTTCTGACTTCCCTTTGGTAAATATTAAAGTGGCAACAGAGCAACGCTTTGGGTTTTTTTCTGTTAGAACTTGTGTCTTTGCTGTGGGTTTTTACTGGCAACCTGGGCTTGTATATGTGGAAACACTTGGCCAAATTCTATTCTTTTTTTTCCCCAGTTTCTTGCCCAGAGTATAGAGATTGCTGCTTGAAAGGGACATGCTGATGCTGTCAGTAACCCAGAAGGACACACAAGGATTTTGATTTATTGTCACAAAGTACTTGCCTTACCTAGCCAAAAAAGCTGAGAAATGACGACATACAGAGGGCCCTGCTGTCAGAGTTGAAGGAGCTGTCACCCCAAATCCTGTGCTCCACGGATGAAGACTACTGCTGCTGCCTCTTGTCCTTTCTCTGTTCTATGCTAGTGCCTAGTGGAAACAGCAGAAATTAGAATGAATTCTCCAATATTGGTTGTAGACAATAAGCTGGGAAGGGTTTTTATTTAATCCCAATGAAGTTTGGGCTAAGAGGCAATCATCTTGTAGATGTAGACAGGAACCTGACAACATGGCATTATCTTAATCTAACTTGCCTTCCACGCTGGCACTTCTGCCTCCATGTTAAGCAATCACTCCAAGTGGCAGCCTCTTTCATCCAGATTTATATTTGCCATTTAGCAAAACCATAGTTCACTATTTTATACAGTATCTTGACTTAGCTTAAAACACAGGGTGCTCTGAACCCCACATATACTTGACACAAATAAGCTGGCATCCTCTTTATGCTACTCTGCAATCTCAAACATCTTGTACCTGGCAGGTTGGGTGTACAGGGGAGAGCTGTGGGAGCCAGAGGCACAAGATCTGAAATGAGGAGCAGGAACCAGTGAGGTCCATTTACAGGCTGCTGATCTTACACATACTCTTCTCCCACCTGTCCCAGTGTGTGTGAGCTGAGGGGGTTATTGAAAACACGAGGTAACACAGAGCTGTTCTTAAACGTTCTTTTCTCTGGGCTGTTGCAATCTCATTTCACAATGGAAAAAACGAACATTCCTCTTGATGACAAGCTGCTCTCTCGCATCAATGGGAGTTGTGGCACCCTTTAGGAGACGAATCGTGAGTTACACCGTAAGGTGCAGACTGTAGCAGTGATGGCTCATTGAAAGAAGCCACAGTCTTGCCACATGGAGCAACTCTGCTCCAGCGACCCCTGGCAGCAGTCTCTCCTACTTTTGGGATTCACCATCTAGAGATTATCATCTTCAACTGCACATCAGGATCCTTGGGAGAAGAGGTCTGTTATTTGTCATGCACAACATACTTTTTACATTCCAAAACCTATCTGACAAGTGTTCCTTCTGCTTTTTGAATGCTGTGTACGGGGCAAAGCAGGTTAAGTAACTTCCTCATGATCCTTTCATGTACCAAGAATGAGAAGCAGAATCAAAACCATGATTCTCTGCTCCAAAGCAGCTCACTAAACCAAAACTTCCCCCCAGCTGACAAACTCAAAGCCGCACATGCTGCGACTCTCACGGAAGTTAAATAAGGTTATGGCTTTTGATCTTTACCCTAACACTTTGGGCTTGCCACCCTTTTGCATTCAAATCCACCATCGGGTTCTGGTAATGCGTTAGGTAGTTTTAAAGAAAGGAACAGTTGGCACAAGAGGTAAGCTGACCAGACAAAGTACAAATGGAAGGAGAGTAAATCATTAGCCAGAAAGACAGGCCTTGAACCAGATCACTGTGGCAGATGCTAATTTAGTAATTCCCTCTTGCTTTGAAACGAACTTTGTTCCTGTAATGACTGACAGCTGATGCAATGATAAGAGAATGAAGTCTATAAAAATCTAGCTGAGGCTTGGGAAGTTCTATTTGAGGCTCTTCTACCTCCTCTGCCCGAGGCTGGTCCCGCGGTCCAAGTGACAGCGCGCACTGTGAAGATGCACTGTTGGAAAATGCTGGTGATCCCCTTTCTCTGCTCACTGCTGCTCAGCCAGGTAAATAGAGACAACTATTTACAGTGCTAATTCAAACGCTCCGAGAGTTCATAAAAACTGTTACGATTTGCATGAGTAACTGGCAGAGGTTAGAGGTGACAGTAGAGCTCTTTCAGAGCATTCATCGTCACAAAAAACCTGCCTAGTGAATACTGCATTCCTCTGAGACATAACTTAGCAGTAGTTCTGCTTTTCCTCCCAAGCAGATTAAAAAACACTGTTAATTTTCATACTTCTGTGGGGTTAGGATACAAGCAACTATACCTCAACAGAGCATGTTATGAGCTGAAAATGAGAAAGATTTCAAGTTCTTCAGACTGTTGAGCTCAGCAGCAGAATGACCAGCTGCTGCACGCTCTGACAGTCACCTTGACTCTCTTCCAGACACACTGTGCTTCTTTGAACCATCCAGAGCCTCAGCTGATGCGACAGAGGAGGATGACACCCTTCTGGAGAGGCGTCTCGCTGAGACCTGTTGGAGCCTCGTGCAGGGATAACAGTGAATGCATTACAATGCTCTGCAGGTAACATCCTCATTCATGTTCAGGCTCAGTGTGACTTAGTATCGTATTATGTAGAGGAAGTTCCCACTTACTCTCCCCTAAATGAGATATGGAGTTAATTCTGTGCATAAAAAAAAGATACCAGGAATAGGGATGGTGCAATAGATTCAGACCTCTTTTGTAAGCAATGCAAACAGAGTGGAGTCCAAGTGCCCCTGATGATAACCCCTGGTCCTTTCATTGCAACCCCAAGTAACCTGTCTTCTGAAAAAAGAGCACAGGATTTGAGACAGCTTTTGGTTAATTGCTTAGAGCCCTTAAAATTAATCCTTCTTAAAGGCACTTCTGTTCACTCTAAAGCATATTAATTAAAAGCAGTATCTTACCCTAAATGAATCAGTTTAAGATGATTACTTATGCTCACAGTTTAAAAGACAACTAAATATAAAAAGCCATTCAGTTCTCATGAACACTAGACATGAGCAAATTGTCCAACTATGTCTAGTTAAATTGATTAGTTAAAATTACTACTTGGTGACTGAAAGGTGATTTTGCATGGCACCTACTCTACACATACCAGAAAGCAATCAGAGATGGACAGAACAGAGCCAGTTTCTGCTCTATGTACATGGACAGGACAGGGTAGCTGGGTGCTGTTCTGGGTGCATTTGCAACACATATTTGGTTCTACTGATTAACTGCAACAGCAGCTACTGGAAGATCTCAACAGAACAGGATTTCAGCTGTGGGTGATTTCTGCACCGCAGCCTGACCATATAGCTCTGTGTGACACACACTTTGGAGCTGCAATGTAAAGCAGAGAACAGAACACTAATCAAGATGAACCGAATAAAAGGGGAGAATGCAAAGTGCATGGCCTGTAAGCAGAACACCAGCACTGCTAAGAGCATGCCTGAGCTGGCAGTGCCTGATGAGGTTTTCTTTTCCAGGAAGAACCGCTGCTTCCTGACAACAGCCTCAGAGTGACCCGTCTCACTGAAGCCCGCCCGTTGCTGTTACTGCTAACAGTGCTCCACTCACCTGCGAAGTATTTATTGACCGCTCAAAAGCGAGAACAGTGGATCCAGCAATATGTGTATTTAATGTTTCTGCCCCATGAACTGATAAAAGGATTTCAGAGCTTGAGAGCATTTCCTACGGAGGGCTCTACCTCTGCAGCACACTTCAGGATGGCTCTGGCCAAGCTTAATAAAAGGACTGTGCATGCCCTGTTTGTTTGGGTATTTTGTAATGGTTCATATTACTGTTTTTTAAGGTGTGAATTAAAAATGTCTATTCAGCAAGCTACCTTGGTTCTCCTTGTATCCTGTGAGCAAAGTGTACGGGGAGTGCACAGCTGGCGTTTCAAGCAGGAGTGCTTAGTTCAAACTGGACTTTAGACACTTATCCTTCAAGCTGGCAAGTGCACAAAGCAGAGCATGCTTCTATCTCCGTCTCAACAGCTGAACTCTTATCAGCACCTCAGATAAAGGCCTGTTAGAAAGGGAGAGCAAACAAACTGATAATACTGATAGCATTTTCAATATCCCAAATATATCCAGTGATAACTGGAAGGAAAAGTATTTACCTTTAATTACTTCTAATCAAATTTACTTTAATACATGTCCTAGACTGACTTTTGCCACTGGAGTAGCTCCTGTTTTAAAATAAATGAATCAAAATCCGGTTTTGATCTGTCACACGTTAACTTGCAGGGCTGAAAGAAACAAAACCACCTTTGATTAGACCAGCATCAATCAGGGCAGGACACAAACACTGAATGCTGTTTTCCTTTTGCTATACATAGATCAAAAAACTAGGATCAGAAACCTCTGCTTAAGCACAGCACCAGGGAGGAGGAGACCCACACAACAGACACGGGCACAGCGGTTTTGAAGTTTAATACAGAAAATCTATTTGATATTTATTAAACTTAGTTTCTCCAGTTACAGTTTTGCATTGTACAAAGCATTTTAATGACACAGTAGTTAAAAAGATCTTTACAAATTGAAATGTGATACCCTTTTCTCCAAATATTTTAATTGCCATAAATTTGTTTAAAAATACACATTAAACGCATGTTTCAGACACTAAACTTTCTATAATCTCAATACCACAAAATACATAGAATATACTATACAGATGTGGAAAAAATCTAGTTAGTATATAATACTTTGCTCACCATTAACAGCTTTATTACGTGAAATGCACATACTGACTTAGAAATCCTAATTTTGAGCCCCAAAGTACCCTTTGAAATTTCAAATGTATTGCAACAAATAAAATCACAGTCTGTTTTTTTTTCTTTTAGGTTTTGGTTGAAGACAGATGCCTAAATACTCTGATAGAAAACAAAATGTAACACATGGACTCGTCATGTACAAAGCATAAAACAGAGACATCCCATTAGTTACTAACAGTACCTTTCTGAGTGGTTAATAAGGGCTTCATTTATAAGTGACAGGTTCAAAGTTACCTTCCCCCACCCGCGAGCCCTCCCCCAAAAGAAAAACCCTTCTTCACCAAATAATAATTTCAAATAAGATAAAGGATTTGTTTTAATAAATATATAAGCACTTTATCCTCCATATACAAAATTTCTTAAAACAATTTTAAAAGGGGGGGACCAGATACAAATGTCAGGAACTGTGCTTGCAAAAGTCATGCCTGGTCCTTAGAGTTGAGTTCTGGGGTGCGGGATGCCAGCGCAGCCCAGGGGAACGCGGCACCAGCCATCGGGCTTGCATATAAAAACTGGAGACAGGAATGCCGTGTCCCAGTCTGCCTGTATTGGCTCCACCAGGAACGGAAACGCTTTACTTTAAGCTTCCAGATGGAATTAAACCAAGTGAAGCATTCACATAAGACATCCTATGGGAACTCCACACTGCGCCACCGCATTTCCAACCCCTCCGAGCACCGGCCAGGAGCAGAGCTGAGGCTGCCCGAGGCTGCCCTCGCCCAGGGCAGAGCTGCTGCTCCACCGGGCTCCCACCGAGACCACAACATCCTGATGGCACAACCAGCCCTCACCTCCCACCCAGCACCACCGCTCGCTTCCAAAAGCCATCCCTGGAGACGCTCCAGGCCAGGCTGGATGTGGTTCTGCGCAACCTGATCTAGTGGAAGATGTCCCTGCTCATTGCAGGGGGGTTGGACTAGAAGACCTGTGAAGGTCCCTTCTAGGCCAAACTATCCTATGATTCTAAGAAACAGCACCCCGGCAGCAGAGCCCAATTCCTTGCAAAGTAACGGAACTGGACATAGATCATGATTCCCCAATTGACTGAGTTTAACTTTCCTATTTAGGGGATTTGTCTCCTGGAACAGCTCTGGATTTGTCTGAGTTGGCTAGCAAAAGCTTTGGCTACTCTCACAGATGTCTAGCATTCGCTTTGTTGCTTGGAAACACAGGGTTTTCCATAACACTGATTCATCAGACAGAGAAACTGAAACCCCGACCACAGTATTTGTCAGAAATGTCAGAATTTGGAAGCTGCTGACTCCCCAATGGGTAATTCAAACTTGACTTGCTCAGGCCCTTTCAATCCCTTAATACAAACACTGCAGTGACAGCGAATACCTGTTAGGTAAACTATTAAATACAGCAAAGGTAGTCTCTCTTCCTCCAGCAGCTTGCCATTTTGGCAAACCACCTCCTGATGTGCCTATGGCGTTAGTTTTACTTGCCCCAGGCAAGTGCTACATTATTCCTATGAAGTACTGACTCGGTGTGTTGGGGCCGTTCATAAATACAGTTGAGGGCATCTTTTTGTGATCACAGCAATCAAGCCTCAGCAATCTAAAGGAATATACATTGCACTCCTGTATAATATGCAATATTTATCACCAATAAGATGGTGATTCAGCACTCAATAAATAATATATCAATATAGTCAGTTGCACCATAATCTAAAAACAAGTATAACATATACTTTGGACAGACTGAGTTCATATATATATACATATATATTAAAAGACACATACAATACAAATTGCATACTGCCATCGAAAGCCAAGAAGAGCCACCCAGATGCTCTGCTTTATGGCTAATAGTTTCAAATCAAAAGAAAAGTCTCGGGCTGTTTCTCTCTGGTGTCCTGAATGTTTAAAATTATTGATGGTTGCACCTTATCACCCAGGACCCTGCAAGTCTGACAGCGGATTCAGACAGCACTGATAGCTGAGCAAGCCTAGTCTGAGTAAGCCATTATTAAGATTCACCAACTAGGACCACAGTCAGCGAGGGAATTAAAATCACAGCATTGATATGTATTGAACAGACAGCTGTCTGGGGGATCACCTGGGAAGGAAGGCAGGAGCTCAGGATTCCCTCGTTTGTCACTAGTGCGACGTGTATTGGTACCCCAGTGACGTGTGTCACCACTATGGAAGAACAGGGCGAGACCCATCGCCTGCACTTGGACAGAGGGATGGAAGCCTACTGAGCACTTAGCTACAGAATCTGACAAAGTACATCACTTTTCTCTCGGAAACAACAGTACATCCCAAAATAAGGTGTGCTTTTGGAATGGGGAAGTTTATCCGTTTGAACTAGCCACAGATGCATAAGGCATTTCTTTTCGATTCATGAGGCCACCAGTATCTCGTGTATGGCAGGCGGCCTGGGACAGCGCTCCAGGGGTATTCCACCCTGAGGTCCGCTGTTCAGGTGGGACACGTTCAACCAGGCAGGTCCACATTTTGACATGATGTGTAAGGGCTGGTCTCTTCTCCCAAGTAAAAAGTGACAGAACAAGAGGAAACAGCCTCAAGCTGCGCCAGGGAAGGTTTAGCTGGAGATGAGGAACAATTCCTTCCCCAAAGGGTGCTCAGGTATTGGAACAGGATGCCCAGGGCAGTGCTGGAGTCACCGTCCCTGGAAGTGTCCACAAACCATGTAAACGAGGCTCTTAGTTACATGGTTTAGTGATGGCCTTGGCAGTGCTGGGGAACGGTTGGACTTGATGGTCTTAAAGGTCTTTTCCAACCTGGTTGATTCCTATGATAAAGTCTTGTGGTTGTTCAAAGACCATTAAGATCCACTGATCTAGGGATAAGCGATACATTTTTAGGAGACCAATTTAACGTGACACCAAAAGGTATTTGTGGGACTCTAGTAAAGGAAAAGAAAAATAATTCCCAGAGATGAGCCCATTCCTGCTAACAGGAACGGTACCTGTGCACAACGGAGCAAGCCAGAACGCAGCCATGCCGGCTAGTGCAGCACTACACAAAAAAGAAACGGTGAATGCAACTTCTATGAAGGTATCTTTTATATAGCGTCAAAAGTGTGCTAGGCACTTTAGAGTATTAAAGGAAAAAGAGTTGACAGTGTCCCATTAGCCAAGATGTGGAGTCTGAGGGTACAGATTCTGTCTCAAACAGCAAACGCTAACAGAAATGTGACCTTGCACAGTGATTCAAGGAAAAGGATGTTCCAACAGACCTGAAGAGGAAATTCAGCTGTCATGGGAAGAGTCACAGGTCTGTTGCCCATGTATCCATCCACTCGTATGTAGCAAAGCTTTTCTGGAAGTACAAAACACGCTGGAACGCAAAGGAAGCTCTACGAATATGCAGCTACCTTTTAGTAGGTTACTAATTGCAAAACTTCTAAACTCTTAAAGCCCATAGGACATACTGCAGTACTGAGAGCGTAGAATTCTATTCCTTCTCGCGAGGTTGCCGTGAGTTTGGCACTTAGCTACAACTACACACAAAATTTAGTGCAATCATTTTCCTGAACATGCACGTTCATATCTGGTATGGAAGAAAAGGTTAAGTGGGAGAGAAAACAAAGCAGCATTCCACAATCTCACTCCAAAGGATTCAGAGTTTGACTCTTCAGAAGGAGACCACCGCAATGAGAAGTCAGTTTGTGTGACAGACACTAGGACTTTTAGAAAGGAAATGGAATTTTACCAGAGTACTGCAGAAGACCACTGCATACAGTATATACCTGGTCCTGCTGTAAAACATCTTGTAAACAGTTCATAAAATCTTCATCTAAAAGTAAGGCATAAGGCACACCAGACATGGTAGGGGCACTAAGCATTACTGAAAGCAGTAGCAGTTTAAACCTTTAACTCAGACAAGCACCTCACGTGGAAAGGTACTTTGGTTTACACTTTTTGAGAGCAGGCAACTGCAACTCCATCAACCACTTCTGTTGCACCAAGTCGCTCCCTCGCAAGTGAGTATTATGCTCCATCAAACATTAATGGGACCTTCATCAACACGGGGTAAATACAAGCTTTAAATCCATTCTGCATCACAACAGTCACTCTCCCTGTAATAGCAGGTGTGCTCCCACCCCACGACAGCTCTTGCACTGTCATCCTGTAGTGTCCATCACCTATCAGACCCTAAAAGGAAAAAATGGACCTCGGTTTCTAAAGATTCCTGGTTTCTCAGTCAATGGAAAAGATGCAAATGACAGTTCTGGTAGGAATTTAACTGCTGTGGGGTTTGTTCACCACAAAGTTCACCAATTCTGGAGGCGTCAGGAAACGACAAGCACGGAAACAAAAGGTATTTCAAATGAAGAGATGCAAAAAAGCACAAGATTGTCCTTTTCAGAAACCTTTCCTGTCTGCATCGCACCTGCCGGGCTGAAGCTCATTCCTACACCATTACTTTGATCTCACATTAAATGCAAATCACTGTAATGTTTTGTGATTGTTATAGTGTTAATCCATGTTTGGAAACTGCCTGGAAAACCATCCAAGTCAGATCCAGCTAAATACTTTTCCATATAAATTTCTTTATAATTCATTTAAATGAAGTATCTTAATACGTAGAAGAATATCTGGAACTTTTCTATTTAGTACAAATTCTGCAATAATAAATCTGTAGTTGTCATTTATTAGTTGACTCATAGGCATTAGGCATGGAAAGTATGGTGTCCCTACACGTTAGAACCTATCAACCCTACTTCCTTTTACAGGCTCTACCACCACAAGACATTACAGAGTAACAAAGCTCACAAAGTACTTAAATAAAGTGTCTATGTTTAATTTCTGCTAAGTACTCGAAAGGGTAAATTTAGGGAATAGCTAAAAACTGCCCCAAAACCGGGCTGTTCAAAATTAAAATTAAAAAATTAAAATAAATAGGATTTAAACGGACTCTTCCTGGATTATGACTGGAATTCCAATGATCTGCCCATGACAGATCAGCAAAACTACTCCTTTCTATGTAGCAAATTTTAAAATACTTAAATAACTTAGACCGGGAATACTGAAGCAGTCCAATAACCAGATGATTTGGGGTTAAAACACAAAACACAAATGAGGATGGGAGACGTGTGAAAGCATTCCTTGCTCTTAGTGTCAACTAAGCAATGTGTTATGGCAGTCTTCCTTATTGACATGACACAGTGTTGTGGAGATAAATCAGAGGCAGCGAGAAAAATGTGTTTGATTTTCCATTCCTTCAGTTCCAAATATCACTTGGCATCCAGGCGCAACCAGTGTAATCCCTGACGGGTGTAACGCACTAGGTCTGTCATGATGCTCGAGTTAAAAACCAGAGGGCCCATAACTTTATCCAGTTCAGCAAAGAACTCTGGAAGAACAGAAACACAAGTTAAAGCCATGCATGTATTTTTATATGGGAAATATTACACCCAAACCCCCATCTTCAATGGCTTAAACTGACACACCACCACTGCACAACCTTCACTGCAACCGAAGGCACAACCTTCCACCTCACCTCTGCGGAGGACCTGGTTCAGCATCCTGCACACCTCTAACTGCAACGCCCCACTTTAAAGCCTATGAGCACACTCTGGTACATCTGGTGTCACAACCCTCCCAGGTCAGCTCTTACCTTTCTGTTCTTTAGACAGCTGTTCGGCTTGGTCCCAAATTTCAGTGGCATAGAGGAAGTTGGATGTAACCTGGACGTAGCTGGCAGCCATCTGATGGATCCTCTGAGGGATCGTCACGGAGGACCCGCTTCCTGAAGGGTTGGCTGCCCCGGAAGAGTAATTTCCTGAATTCCCTGGAGACAGCTTTGGAGAGACTGGAGATGGCATACCCACGGGCTTGCTGCTTGTCCAAAGGAAACGTTCAATTGTAAAACGCATATATACACATATGTACTTTGGGCACATCATGCTGTGAGATGCCCTCTAAGAGCTCTCTTCCCATATCTCGGGGTGTGAGATGCTAAAGCGTTCCCACCTTGCACATCAAGAGGTCAGGATGTGCCCTACAACACATGAAATGCATGAGCTGGGAACAACTGCTGAGGATCCTCCAGCTCCTGTGTGTTAACTTCACAGCCAAAACCTAATTACCAAACCTCATCGTCCTTCATTCAATCAAATCTCGAATTCATTGTTTAAATAAACTGAACCCTAAAGAATAATAATGACAACATTACAACTACATGGTCACTATTTGGCCATAGTGTTACACCTTCAGATAACACGATGCAAGTCTGAAATGCCCTCCCACAACTCACAGAGTAATGATCACAGGTCCAGCATTGGGTTTAAAAGAATAGAAGTAAACTGCTGTACTATGGAACAGACAACCCTGAAAGTTCTTGTAACAGTCTGGGCTTGCAGCATTAACAAAACCATTGTTTTGAGGGGAAAAGCATTAAATAAACCAACAAAACTCACTGAGATAAGTGACTTGTGTGGTAGTGACACACTGACCCTTACGCCTTCCAAGCCTTTCATCACACAAACTACTGAATCAAAATCTACACTCTCAGAACCATCACCCAACACCTTAAAGAGTGAAAAGCCACTCCCTGAGCACCTCAGGCACAGTTATGTAGAAAACTAGCTATAGGTTGAGAAGCACAGGGAACAGCTTTGACTACTCACCTTCCCATACCAGGTGACGGTGCTTGAGAATTATTGTAGGAATTCTGTTTGGGGAAAAAGAGATTTGTCACCTGATTCATGTTCATACTTTCACCAGCTACACTTTATCTGGCTGTTTAAATGGCTATTTTCGGCCAAATTAATTTTTGTTCTATTAAGCAATAACCACATTCTAAATGTCACAGTGAATTAACATTTGGGAAAATATCCTCTTTTACTGATGACTAAGACATAAATTAAGGGATTATTTTAGCAACACAAAGGCCACTAAACACACATAGGACTGGAGTAGTCCTCTGCTCTATCCATTAGAGAACATCTTGCCTTTTTCAGCCCATTAATAGGAAGAAATCTGTTATTTCTGGCATTGGACAATTAAAGATGTCTCAAAAACTCTGAGAAGTCAGGCACGAGACAATCCTGTTTCCTCTCAGCTGGGAGCTTCAGAGAAACCCAGTGACATGAGTCACCTATCCCCAAGTGCTCCTTCGGGAAAGCACAGCCTAGATTAAGGACTGAGTAACACTACAGAAGTATCGTAACGGTTTTTCTCATCTGCAACATCTCGATTCAAATAAATGCACTCAGAGGATGTGTCTCTTCATCTCCTTTCCCTGAATTCAGGTAAATTCATGGTGGGGGATAACTGAAAAAAATATCAAACATCCCACTGCAAGCACCACAACCAAGAAAGAACAATTTGGGTTTGAATTGGAAGTTGGCTCCAGCGCCAGTGTTTGCTGCAGCACATGTAATATAGCCCTAGATCCTGAATTCCTTTCAGCTTACACATGCAAGTGAAGTTTCAGCTTGTATTTCTGCAGCAAGAAAACCCGTTTTAAATTCTCCTTGAAGCCTTCTAACTTTATTACAGAAGACAAAAGCTAGACCAAATTATTAATAGAGCTTCCATGCTGGGACCAGTGGGGTTATGGCACTCACACTGTCTCTTCCCAGCTTTAAACTACTCAACTTTAATACACTTTAAAGGCCCAGTTCTAAACAGGGTATATTCCACGTGCACAGTCTGAAAATTGGATTCAGGAATTTGAAGAGATGCAGAGCTTCAACGTGATCAGGTTTTAAGAACATACACACACAATTACCTTCAGATGTTCAGTCAGAGTTTTAGAATATTTCAATGCACTTTCCTTCTTCAGTTTGAAAAGCCTTAGGTATAGCAGAGATTGGCACCGCAGGCTGCCCAAAGACACAACACAAGTTACAGTTCAAGCCAAGCTTATCACAACTCAGTGAATATCAAAAATCTAACAGTTGTGTTTTTGAAGTTTCCTCTGCCAGCTCTGAGAAGACACCTCTCAACTTCTAATTCAACCAATAATCCACGGCCCCCTTTAAATTCTCAAGGAAATAAACCCAGCTCTGTGTGACTTAAGCTGAGACCGTAATTTTCAGTGATTTTACTGATACAATCAGTTTCCAGTTCGGAGCTTAGACGACAACACTCAGTTATTTCCCAAACAAAGGTTTCATTTACTTTTTGCTTCTGTCAGGCCATACGGAGTCTAATGCACTCCACCATGGTCTCCCCATCCTTTTCTGCCTGACTCCAACTGGTCCTGCTGTGGCCAATTCTTTACAGTCACTTCCAATTTTGACCTATCACTGGGTGAGTACACAGGATGGACCCTCGTCCTTTCTGCTGTTACCCCTTAACAGTTCAAAGACTTGGCCTTCGTTGTCAACATCCCCTCAGCCCCGGTCTACAGTAATCAGATATACAGCAGTAATCTTTGTGTAAGTGGAAAACTCATATTTGGTTCAAAACCACCTGAGAACTCAGTGTCATACAGCATTTCATGTAGAGAACACACTTGACATTAATCAGGGCATTAAGTTCAGACAGTGCATTGTACTGAGTTCAGAAGACACGTACCAAAGCACTGCTAGCCTTTTATCCGCAGCTGTAGCATCCGGTGCCAAGTAATTCTTCAGCTTCATAGTGTATCTGCAAACAAAGTCATCCAGTAAACAACACAATAAAAATGACAGTTATCATTTATCAGTCAGCAAACACCGGTGCACTTCGGAATTTCTAGTTTTAACTGTCTTCACCATTTCAGAAACTTCTCTCAGACCGTGAACGAAATGCCAACTAGGCAGTAACTGCAACAGTTTTGCTTCTTGTGTTATGCCTTGTAGAGTGATTTCAAGAGCCTTAGCAGAAAACATCTCAACCTTCATGAAAACACTTTAAGCCTCACCAACTGGAACGAACTGGTAAGTGATCCAGTAATACTGGAGAATGAGATCTCAAAAGCTGGCAACAACTTCAGTGAATGTAGCAGCTCTGCTTTCCAGAGCTCCTTCCCACCCACTTGACTTTTGTATACGCTTTGCAATGCTTACTTGATTAATTCCACAGTTTCTGAATACATAGGGAACGGGGACTTGGATTCCTGAGCATTTTTCTCCAATGCATTCCCACACTCAATGAACGACACTACAGCATCTAGGTAGTAGACAGCCTTCTCAAACCTGTCAGACTGAGCAGATGGGAAAAGCTTTTAAGGACAAAAACCAGAGAGGAAGTACAAGAGAGCTGCAGTACAGGAGGGCAGCAAAATGGCAACAGCAGGAAACAAACCCCAGTGTAACGTGCAAACCCTGGCTGAGTATCGGAGATTTACTTACCAATGCATCAGCGTTATGTTTTAGCTTCTTTGCTTCTTGCAAATAATGATCAGCTGAGTAAGTCCTGCAACAGAGGACATACAGAATCAGCCCCAGCCATATCACATTGCATTTTATGACTGAGGTTTCTTAATGTTGTCAAGTTTCCTATTTTCTCTGTCTAACTCAAGTTAGAGGAGCTACACTATGATAAAACAGGTAACCAGTATGGTTAGTTACAGTATGATTAAATTGTTAAAAATAGTTTAAAGTCAGTTCTCTAGTTTCAGGTAACTCAAAACAGTAACTACTGTGATAACTACTGTGATTTGGTTAAATTTATTGCATTTGACAGTCAAGCAAACCAAACACCTGACCAACAACAGGGGCAGGGAAGGAAAAAACCCACAAAACTTGAGGACAAATTAATCCAGCGCCTCCAGGACTTGCATGACTGAGGGTGTGAGATAGCTAAAAATTACAATAGCAATATAGAATAGCTGTATTCAGGTGTTAACTGCTCTGCTTAGCCACCCAAAGCAATCAAAGCTAAATGACTTCCACAAGTAGATGAGCAGAATGCAATCATAAAAGCGTAATTACACATTTCAACATATTAACCTATTACCTATGAGTTGATTCAAGTTTGAAATCAATTCTCCCAGCCACACTATCTTACTTGTCAAAGAATTAAAGATATTTGAAATCAACGTTTTTAACAGTCCACTTACATGAAATTGATGGAATTAAAAAGCAATAGTTAATGTTAAAAATATTCTATACCTACAAAATTAGCTCCAATAGTTCTAGGCCCAAGAAATCCCAAAATGTCTCAGTCAAAACCATAAAGTTCTAACATGTTGCCGTTCCAAAGCACAATGGCCATTCCTTGAAGGGTGCTCTCTTGTTATATCTTCCTATACTTCAACACACATTCAGAATTCTTTTTTTAAAGAAGTTTGATCTTATCTCAATTTCTCATCCCTGTTTTGTCTTGGAATAACTGAAAAATCCCCATAAACGATTTTGTCCTAAATGATTGACAGTGTAGCTCAAATCAGCAAATTGACTTCTTCCTTTTTCTTTCTTTAAGGAATAACTATAAGGAGAAAACCACTGAGCAGCAGACAGGTAGCAGCAGTGTCCTGGTAAGGTGAAAAGGACACATCAGCATTTAGAACAAGAACAGCCCTGAGCTATTTAAATCTACTGCATGGTCCTCTTATGCTCGGCAGGAATGTCCAGGGCAGGCTACAGCTCCTCCTCAAGGACCGTGCTGTCTGCCAAGGCACTGGCCCGAGGAGCAGGCAGACAAGCACAGCACTGCAGGAACAACACGCAGCTCCCCAGAGTATGAGTGTGTTCCTAACGTCTTTTGTGAAGCAAGACAACAGCTCTTCTCCACAGGGAGCTGGCCACGCTCCGAGACTCAGCGCCACGGAGGGAGAGGCACCTTCTGCTGTTCTTACCTATCATCAAAAACAAGTTTTGCTCTTCTTGACTTGGAACTCTCTGTAGACTGAGCAGACACAGGAGGGCAGCTGGATGAATTGTTCAGAATCTTTTCCTGAAAGGGAAATTGGTGCCAAAGAATAAATGTAAAGAAAAGTTACATCTTCTCTGCCTTCAAGAAAAGCATCTGTTGTATACATTTCGCCCATTATCACATTATATGTGATAAGGTCAGTTTTGCAGCTGGTTCAGCTGCCATTCTCCACAGACAGTAACACAGCTTCCATGAGGCTTTCACCTACTGTTGGCGCAGGGGCTGTAACCAAGCTCCTCACTCTAACACACCAGGGCATCTCCATTAGAAGAATGAACACAGCCAAGGCTTTCTAGATACACCCAGGCCAGGAAATCCCTGCCTGAATCTCCCATGTCTCTGTTTCCAAGTCCTGTTTTTCCACTCTAACAAAGAGCTGATGAATATTATTTATGATTTCTCCTTTCTATCAACAATTCACTCAGCTGAATGTCTTTGCCTTGGAAAAAGAGTATTTCGGAAGAATAAGCATCATAATTAGGGAGAAAAGTAGCTGTCTTTACAACACACTGTCCTCGCTCCTCTAAATTATGGCTCAACATGACACTTCAGGCTAAAGACTGGTCACTAGAAATACGCTGTGAATCAGAAGTGAATCCATTTTTACCTGCTGAACAGTAGAAAACAGCTCCCCAGCTTCATACGTGTTTTCTGCTCTTTTATCATGACCAAAGGCCACCTATATAGACGTATTTCATAACTTACACTTAACAGATTATTGCTTATCAGAAGGATCCTGGAGTTGCAAGGCACCAGACTGGCACGGCAATGTGCTATCTGCCATTGTAACGCAGAAACAGCAACGAAACACGCAGTGCAAATGCAGGGAGAGCATGTACTACTTTGAGAAAGGCATGACTAAGCATACGTGAAGAATAACATGATAAACATCTCACACATTAACTGCTGGCTTCAGGACATTTCTATGCTGACAAACAAAGGGCAAAGCCTCAGCCTGTGAGGCAAATGCACTATGTGCAGCTCCTGGAAGTGCCTTCTGCAGCCACCGATGTGCACAGCCCTGCCAGGCTCCTCCGATCCCACCGCGCTGGCACCTGCACTAACACAGCATGTCTCCCAGTTCAGATATTCAAGAGCTCCACCCCAATGACTAAGTTTCTGCCATTGCTAATGTCTATTTGCTGCTTCACTCCTCCCCAAATCAATTATCTTTCCTGAACATTGTTAGACTCTGCTTCTGAGCTTTCCCACTGCAAATCCAGCTACTGAGGTTTAGTAGCTCCTTCAGCTACTGGAGTTTCTGCAGCCCATCAGAGGCTCGGGGCTTTGCTGCAGAGAAGTTGGAGGCAGCCACACCAGCACTGTCCTTGTGCAGCAAACACTGAAATCACACAGAAAGGTGAAATCCCTCCCAGCCAAACACCAGGCTCAAAAACTGGTTATACAACAGGAACTGTGCATCACAGGCATTCAACAATATGCTCTCAGATGTCCTCACAGGCTAATTTCTGTCCAGTACTACACATTTATATACTGATCAACAAGAACATTAAATTTAGTGACCTAAAAGTATAATTTTCCTGTAATATTTTTAAATTCCATCATATTGAAATATCTCCCTAACCTATAGCTCTTAAAAACCATTTTCTGCACCATCTTTATAACCATGTTTTCTCCACTCCAACCACAGATAGTGCTGCATATTCCCAACCTGGAGTTAAAATATTCTTCCTGTGGTCTACATTGTCATGAAATGAGAGTTACAGCTTCCCACCCTAGCACTGAGAGTGGACTGAGCTCCTGCTCTCCTTAAAAATCAGGACAAGCTCTATCTGGTCTGTTGAGACAAGAGTAACCTCATTTACCATTGTGTAAACAGCTTTCTGGTCATATTTCTTACTAACAAATTCAACAATACAGAAGCAGCATCAGTAATCAGAAGTTGATTAAACACATTTGGCAGGAATAAGCATTAGTATTCCACAATATCTCCCAGATTGTTTTCTAATTTATAGACTTCCACGGTACTCAAGTACTAGGACACAACACAATGCACATCCAAAACTAACTGCATTTAACTTGAACTGCAAATTGTTGTTTAGATCACACTGAGCATGTCAAACTGCAATGCAAAGCAACAGGCATGTGCAGATAAGCCCTTTACCTTGGTTTCTTTAGCACTGCTAGAACCCTTGCCCTCTGTTTTCTTCTGTTTGGAAGACGAGCTGCCTTTACTGCCACCACTGCTCTCCTTGCCAAGGTTGCTGCTGGACTTCAGGGATGAGGACTGACTGACCGTCCTCTTCCGGGAGCCATGTTCTTGCTTGGCATCTTTCTGCAGGACTGGGGCAGCAGGAGATGGCAGCAAATCCTTTTCTTTAATAGCACTTGGCTTTGAGGACCTGCACAAAAGGAACAAATTCAGCTTTGGGGTTTCTTTCCTTTAAAAACCCCAAAATAAAAACAACCAACCCCCCAAAACCAAAACCTCAACACCACAAAACCTTTTCTTTATTATTTTGAATACATCTATTATTTAAAAATGAAATATTTTTTAAACAAAGCACATTTTTATTGTTCAACCTGGCAAAGCAGATACAGAGGGAAAGAGAGAGACTAATCATCCCGGTGAGTAGGTTCCTATGAAGCCAAATTGAACTCGCTTTCCCCATTTCATTTGTTCTGACCTGAACACACAGCAGACAAGTTCTAACCATAAAACCACACCCCTCCAAGAGTTCTTAATAAAAAAAATCCACCCCGAACACTTGGGATGTGAGGAATGGATGCCAGCGTTAGCGCCAGGCTGTCTGTTCCCGACTCGTCATCTAACAGCTCAGATGGAAGATGGTCCAGATAAATGTTCTCTGGAACCCAGGCATCTGGAAAGCTTTCTCACTGCAGCCTTTCAGTACACTCTTACTTGACTGCTGAGGGCTAACGTTGGCTATTCCAGGCTTCCCATAATAATTATTTCTACCCATTACCTTTGTAAGATCATACAGTTTCATTTAGTTCTATGTCCTTCAGCTAACTGCACTCGCAATCAAACAAGTATCAGAAATAATAGGTAAAAAAGCATAATCAAGCCAGAAATGGATCCACTTATTCTACATCTGTTTCCTAACAAATAGTAAGACAGTTTAATTCAGAATGGGCAAACAAGCTTTCTAGCATCTGATGTGCTGCAGCTTCTCACATTATTTGTAATTTGGCCATTACTCACTATAGAGAAATATTTTCCATGACATAATTATACCAGTTTTCAGTCACTTGAAATGGCAATTTGAAAAGGCAGTGGAAAAAACCCTTACTTTCTGCTGTGGAGTAACACGGACCAAGAAATAAACAGCATAACAGCTATTACACAAAGCATGGGAATTTACAGAAATAACAAACAACTAAAGGAGGATTAAATAACATTATTGATTTGTTAATTCTCTGTTACTTTGCTTTTGTGTAACTCACGCTTTTCTTAGCTAATCTCTCAACCAACTGTGAGGCTAAATCCACGGATGCAAATCTCAATGCCATCAGCTTCCCATACAATGCCAGTGTCCTGGTTTTAGCCAGGAGAGTTGCTTTTCTCCCTAGTAGCCAGTAGGGTGGCGTGTTTTGGACTTCATATGGGAATAACACTGATAACACACGGATATTTTAGTTGTTGCTAAGTAGTGTTTACACCAAGCCAAGGACTTTGCAGCTTCTCATGCCCCGGCAGCGAGAAGGCCACGGGCACAAGAAGCTGGGAAAGGACACAGCCAGGACAGGTGGCCAAAGGGATATTCCAGATCATACCACACCATGCTCAGCCTAGAAACTGGGGGGAGTTGTTTGGGAGGACCCCAACCACTGCTCGGGGACGAGCTGGGCATCAGTCAGCGGGTGGCGAGCTCTTTATTGTGCATCATTTGGTTGTTTTTCCTTGAGTTTTATTTCTCTTTTGGTTATCTCCCTTTTCATTACAGTCATTAGTATTTTACTTTATTTCAATTATTAAACTTCCCAGTTCTCCTCCCCATCCCAGCAGGGGATTGCAATGAGCCAGCAGCTGTGTGGTACTTAGTTGCTGGCTGGGGTTAAACCACATTTAAGCCAGTTAAGTAATTTATTTGCAGTTTACACTTGCTAAATGGAGAATTATCAGATTGGGATAATTTAAAAGCACAGATTTTGCAAGATCAAAAAGCTGGTTTTTGCTAGAAATCTGCAAAAACCAGCTGATTTCTAAAACAAAACCACCCTTGCTGTGTATTAGAGCAAAACCAGGAAGCATTGATTCCATAAGACACCAACCCTTCACGGGAGGGGTTACGTCACTTCTGTTAAGTAAAACAATTGTCTTTAGTCAATGTTCTTAGTTATGGAAATTAATTTCCACCAACTACTAGGAGAAACTCTGAAGTAATTCTGTCTGAATGGTAAGAAACAATGAAATGTTACCAACTGATTCAGAATGTGGAAACGCTTGGGGAGAGGAGGGAAGGAGAAGAGGGGAGAAGACAGGCACCCATCTTCTCCTTGATCACCCTGAGCCTTCAATGGTGAAAACATGGCCAAGATACTCACTCCCTGCTGCTGGAAGTCTTGTGTCCTGATGGAGCTTTTTCTTCCAGTTTTGTTTTCTTGCTTTCACTGGCTCTGTTTTCATCCTCGTTCTGAGGAAAGCAAACAAGAAATACATCCAGGCAAAGGTCCACATTTAGAGCTTCACTGAGAGTGGCAATGTTTCATAAAGAGACTCAATTTAGCAGGTGTTTTGCAGTGTACAAAATAAGATACGTACAGATGACAAGGATATGCCCTACGGCATCTAGTCCATGTCAAATATTTGACCAGATCCCAATACTGGAACATAACTGAAAACAAAGTCTGGATTCTGAATTACCAACTTGCATAAAAGAAGCAGCAGCCAAGTTGTTCATTTTAGCACAAGCATATTATCACCATGAAATACTGGAAGTATTAACACAGTGAATAAAGGTCTCCTAGAAGACACTCATTTCAGTAAGTGATCAAGTTTTCTTAGGTTGCTCAGTACGAAAACTGGTTTAACTGAAATTATCTATCTCCTCTGGAGAGCCAAATGACTCTCGGAATGGTATCACAGAATTAGGGAATCATGGAATGTTTGGGCTTGGAAGGGAGCTTAAAGCTCCTCCAGTTCCAACCCCCTGCCATGGGCAGGGACACCTTCCACTAGAGCAGGTTGCTCCAAGCCCCTGTGTCCAACCTGGCCTTGAACACTGCCAGGGATGGGGCAGCCACAGCTTCTCTGGGCACCCTGTGCCAGCGCCTCAGCACCCTCACAGGGAAGAACATAACCATGTAATCCTTTAATTCCAGATGTCAAGTCTTACAACCCTGACAAATCCCTGACAAAGTGAAATTTTCAGAGTGAAATCCCATTTCTGACCCTCTGAGCCAGGGCTCCACCGTGCTGACTGCATGGAAACCAGGAATCTGTAAACATTTATTGGATCACTGAGTCCATCTGACAGGTCTGCTCTTTACAGACTGTCCATGTTCTGAGGTTTCTAAAAGCAGTTTAAGATTACACTGCCACTTCCTTACCATTCCCCCCTAAGAGCATCACTTCTATTCAGCTCCCCATCGACTCCTGTCCACTTTACTGCCCTCAGGCATCCCTGCTTTTTATTTATAGGTGAAAAGACTAAATGCTTTTTTGGAAAAAATTAAAGATCATCATGGAGAGATCCCTCTGCTCCCAGTAGAGCAGCACCCCTGAGCTCACTGCTTCTGCTGCTGCCATGCCTCAGGCCCATTTCTGCCCCATCCCTTGTCCTGGCACTATGCAGTTGCATGATTCACTGCCTCGAGGAGCTGATCCAGTGGAGAACTACCTTTTTCTTGGCCAGGTGAATTTTCCATTGGATCAGTTGCCTGAGGTGGCCTGCAGTGCAACGGGGGCTGTGCCAGATCAAGTGGAGGCATGAGAGGGCAGGATGCAGCACTCACAGGTACAGAAGCTGTGCCACCTCCATGAGCTCCAGCTGCAAGTACAACCTTCTCCCTTCTCCCTTTCACTCCAAAAGAAAATCCCAGTAGTCTCTAACAGCACAGGGATGATCCATGTGTTCTACACAACACAGACAAAATCACCTCCTGCACTGCTCAGTCACCACAGTGAGGTATGAACTGCATCGCTAGGCTACACGTGTGACACCAGTAGCAATCCCCTAAGGGGCTGAGGCAACAGGCAAATCTCTCTCTACAAAATCATCACCTGCTTGTGTTTCCTTTTGCCTTTTGTAGAACTCTTGTCAGACGGCTGCTTCTGGGATTCTCTCGTGTGCTTCTCTGGCACGGTTTTCTTTTCCACTTTGGGTGCGTCAGCATCCTTGTAAGGCTTCCCTGGTATTCTTGATAAGAGGCTCAGGTCAATCTTCACAATGAGGGGGTACCTTTCATCAGGATCACTGAGTGGTGAAAGAAGCTCTTTCTCTTCCATAGGAGAGAACATTCTTTGCCGAAAAAAGCTGTCATCCTCCTCCATGGAAGATTTAACAGGAGTCCTATTGCTCTCAGAGTATTTGGGTGTTTGTGAGGAAGGAGGCAGGCTCTCATTTTCATCTGAATCAGAGGATGAGGTATCTGTTTCTATGAATTCCCTGGATTTCTGGGCAGATTTGCTTGAAGCCTTGTATTTCTTTTTCTCTGTTGTAGGCCGAGGGGAAGATTTGGGCTCTTTCTTTATATTGGGTTTTCTGGAGCCTTTTGTGGCTGCCTTATGCCTGTTGGAAGGTATATTTGTTGCCATGTCTACTGGGGTTTCACTTTCTATTTTAAGACCTCCTCTAGGCTCTTCAACAGATGTCTTTTCTGCTTTTTTGGGCTGCTTTTTACCTACAGTCCTCCTCTGTGTGGAGCTGTCACTCTGGGCAGGCGATTTCTGCCTGCCACGACTGCCCTCCGAGCCCTTTTGGGTGGGTTTGGAATCTCGCCCTGGTGTAGAGGAAATGGAATCCTTGGATCCACTTTGATCAGTGTATCCGCTCCCTGTGCCCTGATCCCGTCCCTCCTTTTTATAGCCTTGGGAAGATGGAATATTGCTGTCCACGGAAGAAGCTGGTGATACTTTATGTGAATTAACTTTGTTCAACCAGTTATCCAGTTGCCACTTGTTTGTTGGTGGTGGCTCTGGCTAAAAAAACCAAGTAAAAAAACAGTGTTAGATAAAACATTTCACATTTCTCCCATCTTTGCCATGGGACAGCTGTAACATGCTGCAGGCCAAGCAAGAGGTACACCAAAAAATCCTGAGATAAATAATGAATGAAGTACAGGTTGATGAATATAGGTCTAAATAACAGCTCTCCTTTTTCCTCCCTCTGGAGCAACTGCTATCAACAGGCAGTTATTTGCTGCCATAGCTTTCCACACTAAGAGCCTGTATCTTTTTAAGGTGCTGTTATTATATCTAACTTCTGCTCTCCTAAAGGTAGCTGGTAGCAAACAGCACCTCAAATTCAAACCTCAAATGTGTGCTTATATAGAGAATTGTTACCATATCCAATCACAGGTACTTCAGCAAAAGAACGGTTCATCTTGAAAAGAATCCCATGATTTTATTATTCTTATTTCTGCTTTCAAAAGTCAGGATTAAGGCCAAGCCAATGAAGAGAGCCCAAATCCATGTCAAACCCTACCTCGGGGGATGCGCTCTGGGATGGTTCATTAGCTTCACTGTCACTGGAACTGCTTTCACTTTCAGAGTCAGATCCTGAACTGCTTTCAGATCCACTATGGCTGCTCGAGTCATCCCGTGAATTATCTGCTCCTTCACTGTTATGCTGTGAAGGTTCAGAATTACTGAAAAGACAAATGAGCAAAAATTAACAACATCACCCAGGGCACAAACAGATCCCAGAATTCTTCAATTAGAAAGAATAAAATGTCATATTTTAATTAACATTTACTAGAAAATTCAACATAACTGAACACAGTTCATGCTGGAACAAACATCAGCCTTTGTTTCCCCCCCCTTCCCAAAGCAGTTAGTGTAGTTAGCAGGATATATGCTATTTAATCACTGATTCAATTCTAATTGCCTTTTGCTTTAACAGAAGACAAAACACAAACACGAATTTCAGAAGTCAGGAGTGCTGACAGAGCCGAACATCTCCACTCTGCTCTCCCTGCGCAATGCGGCAGGAATGCCTACCTTCCAGGTGTGCTCCTTGGCACTGTCTTATCGCAGTCCTGCAATTAAGAAAAAGTGCATGAAACTTCCAGAAGTTACTTTAGGACTGTACATACAGTTCAGGTGCAAAGCACCACTTTAGAGCCTTTAGATTTTTAAGTTCTTCAGCCTGAACAGCATCTTTATTCAGTGCTTGCAGCTGTTTACATTTGTCTGCATTTCCCTTATGCAGAAAACCAGAGTTATTTTCTCCAAGTTTTCACCACAAATCTATCATCTTAGAGTCTCATATATTCTGATTGCAGCTCTAAGAGTTCCTATTTCCACCACTCATTATGTTTCCATCTTTTTGATGGTTCAACATTTTACAACATATCCCCAAGATACCCAGAGTAGTAGGAATTAACTGACTGAATGTACTATCTCAGAGTCTTCCACATGAAGACAATCAAGTACTAGAGCTGGGAACAGGAAGAAAAGAACCAAGAGAGGAGTGTGGCTTTCTGCAGGGTAGCACAGACCTTACAGGGATTTTTCATTTAGCTAAATGCCATTTCTGGCAGAAGCTGCACAAAGTTAATATTGACAAAGAGGAGAAAAGAGACTTTTCAATAAAATAAAGGTGCTGCTATATACTCCCAGTTACAGCGTCCTTTATCAGCCCAAGCACAGTCCCAAGTCGCTAATGTGCAGAGAAGTTCATACCACATAATCTTTAGCTGGAGTGGCAGAACATGAAAGGTTCTATCTTTAAATGGTTGCCCATTCCATATGTTTAAAGCATGCTATTGCCATTTTATGTTCAGAGAAAGCCCATTTGAAATCCGTAAAACAAGATTTTCTAAATAAAAGCATACTGTTTTCACAAAACAGGTAATTTTCCCCCAAGTTTACATTTAGGAGGCTTGTCTAAAAACATTCCATTTGGTTTTTAATCAGAAACCTCCTCTTAAGCTGCTCAGTTTGCTGTTAGAATATTGAACACTGCTGCATTTCTGAAGCTCTGATTGAAGGAACATACCTGCTCTCCATCGCTGTCTTCGCTACTGCTAAGTTTTAAGTCATCTTTCAACATACTAAGTAAAAGGGAGAAAGTGAGACAAGTTTTTCCATGTACTTTAATTACTTTCAAAGCACTCTTCTATATTTCAACATGCTATTGTTTATACTACAGAGCAGGCTGCGTGGGTGAAATCCACAAGATACCATTCTAGCATTTAATGTTCAAGAATGGTGAGTTTAGTCATTCTTTGGAGAAGAATAAGGATTCTAGTACTGAGACTCCTTAGTTCATTCTGTTAAATTCAGAAAGGAAATTTGACACAATTTACTGATGCAGGAGGAGTTAACTTCTTACAATGGCCAAGAACACTGTTTTAAAGAGAATGAAGAAAGCTAACACTAGGGGCTGTTTCCTGTTTCATGGCAACACCGTGACTGTTCTAAGCCATAATTATTTTATTATTATTCAAAGCCATAATTATTTCTGGTAGTCATACATGCACACACTATTTCACAAGACAAAATAGGTGACCACACTGAAAACATCAAGCAGCACTACAGGGCTTTTGTGCTTACTGAAAACCCCTTTGATTACAAAAACAAAACATCTTACTCTGTCTGGTTCGATTCGCATCTGGAAAAAGAAAATGAGAAAGGATTAGAAGTGCAATACGTCCCAGTTTCACAGTCCAGCTGCTCTACTGGTGATCTGAAAAGAAACACCAGCCTCTAGGACCTAGTTCTGAAATATTCTTCATTGCTATTCTACAAAAGATGTCTTTATCTCCTTTTTAAAGTTCTTTTGACCAGATCACAACCACTGAGGGGATTTTATTTATTTAAGACTGGACTGCCACAGGAAACATCATCTCAACTTTCCTCCTGTGCACCCCAGTTCAACACATGTCCAACACTAATGCTTGTTCTTAGATGTTCTCACAGCCCCCAGCTTTGGGAACAGCACAGTTCCTTCTTAGTCTATCCTGCTATGACAGAAGCAAAGCCAAACGGTGAACTTGTATTTCTACCACTCATTGAACTGGCTGCAGATGAGCACCTTCTTAAACGACATGTTTCTGGGAAACCGATTGTATGTCTACAACAACTGAGGGGGGTTCTTTTTGTTCTATTCCCTTCTCACAGGTCATGTGCTTTTTAATCTTGCTAATACCATAACATGTGCACAGACAAGCAGAACTACACTTCATTTGTGGTTGCATCACAACAAATGCTAACTTAGTTTTCAGAATCTACAAACACTTTCCTTAAACATACAACCAGCTGGTAAACATTTATTTTCATTGCCATATTTGTTTGGAAACAATCTTTTAACAGCATGTAATTGATTTCCACGTATGAGAAAGGTGCACCACAGCCATCTAGAATATTCCACTTGCCTTTTTAATTCCAGTTCACGATTGACAAAGTAAAACATTGGGTCTGTGTGTGTGTAATTCATAGAAATGTTTGTCAGTCAGTTCGGAGACTGAGCAGAACAAACTCAACTTGATCCCAAAAATACTTTACTGTCTCTTCCAGTACAAACCAGTTCCCACCCTATTTGTGCTGTCACCACAAGCTGCTTCCAGCTGACAGCTCTGCAATGCACACGTTTGGGAAGTCCTGTCCCATCCTGCCCATTCCTATATGCTGATCCCTTTGTGGTTCCCGAGCTGACTCCAAGGTCCACACTGTTGCACATTTACCCTGACAACTGACAAGACGACAGGGGAATGGAAAGGCAGCGCAGGGCGTGTATTACTCGCTCCAGTGAGCAATACTTGGTCTAATGTCCCAGAAAATGGCTGCTTAACGATGATCCCCTTTTTGTGCCAGTCAAGCAGAAGTATGTGAAAGTGTCTGTGCAAGAGCTGACACATCCTAGTGAAAGAACCGGCTATTTTCCAAATCTCTTAAGATCCAACTATTGTTTGTGAAACATTTTCTCAGCAGCCACTTACGATTTGGACTGATGACCATTGGATGTTTTTGATGAAGGATTATACCGTTCTAAAAGAAGAAAAAAAGAAATGCACAGTGAAAACTCAGCCAGCAAAACGAGTCAAAGCTGCCAAGTGTATACAGACTTAGAGAAACCAGAACAGCTGAGTAGACAGGAGAAAGTAGTAACTAGCTGACACAAGGTACAATCTCCAACAGACTGAAAGAAATGGAGAAGTGAGTGGATACAGAGACAAAATACTAAATACAGCAAACGTTAATCAAGAAACTCTAGAAAATTATGTAAACCATTGCTGTCTAAACCAATACACAACTTGTTACTGATGGCGTGAAAACTGTTTTGCTTCTATCAAGATTAATCTGTTGCCTTCGACATGCAGGATACATGATATAAATCAGCATGCCCCTACGTAGCTTTTCAGTGAATGACCAATCTTCACATCCAGAAATCAAACTCAGAAGTCAATTTTTACAACAGGAATACATCTTGATGTGATCTGCTTTCCGGTTTGGGGCTTTTTTCTTTCCCTTTTCTTTACTTCTGGCAAATAGCTAAGTGTAGTTCAACACAAACTAGAACTGGGGCTGTTAAAAGCTTCCCAGAGAATTCAAACTGGATCTGAAAAGTGGTTCTGATTAACTTTGCTTCTGATTAACTTCACTCACACACCTAAAGATCAGTTGCTCCTCTAACAAAGTCTATGGTTTAGTATTATGGATTTGAGTTTTGTTTCCTTAATTTCCCACTGTACCAGGTATTCACATGCAGCTTAATCTGAACATCTAAGAATAAACCATTCTTCTTTTACTATTTAATCTATTTAATCACTTCAAGAGGAAGTGGAAAGACTTTTGGAAGGGAACAGCACTAATCTAATTCAATTTCACCTGGTACGTTACCTGTGCTAAGTTATTAATTCCAGTAATATTCAAAACAATGATACAGGTAAAGAGAAATAAAAGCTGCTTTTGTCTAACATCTGAAAATGCATTTTGGGACATGAAATTCAATATTATTACTAAGCATAACACTGTACAAGCTCCTCTCCAGTTCTCTCTTTTGCTTTTAAAACAACAGAGTGAAAACAAACAGTGAAGTTGCAATGTGCTGCCTCTACTGAAATGTAAGCATGAGCCCTATCTCGGTTTCCAGCATATCTCCAAGCAGGGAGTTGTTTTTTTTTACAGGGTGTTTTGTTTTAGGACTCAGCTATTTTCAGTACGATGAAGCACAGAGGGAGGCATTTTCTCCAGAATTAGAACAAATGACAAATTAAAACCACTTATTTTTTTCCCCTGGAAGACAGTAACAACCTTTCAACTCAGTTACAGCTTTCTAGATCGCAACAGAAATGTGACACAAAAACAAGCAATTGTTTAAGAGGTTAAAACCTGAGAAAGTACAGAAAATCTTAACTTAAGACACCATCCTAACACCAGTCTGGAAAATCTCATTCTCTAAAAAGCAAGAGGTGCTGAGAAAAGTGAATCACAACAAAAACACTGAACATATTACAGGAAGTTTCATATACTTACTCTGCTCCCCAGTGCCAAAACTGGACTGTTGAGACTCCTAAGGGAATAAAAGATCACAAGTGGTTTTTCACTGGGAACTTTAACACATCAAAAACCATGCTGGAAGCAAGATACTCTTTCGACTGAAAGGATGGCACCCAACCTCTACAGACAACACCTCACAACAGAACAGGAGGGATTTGTTATCTGGGCCCCAGCTCCTCTCACCAGCCCTCACAGCCCAGCCAGCACAGAGAAGGAGCACTTCAAACTCCTCTTCCTCAGCTCAGCTTTCCCACTTGCTTGGATTTAGGAAGGGCCACATGCAGTTGTACTAGATGATAGCTGAAACTCCAAAATCCCTATGTAATGTCCGTAAATCCCATCTTCATGTACGTTTGCACAGAGAGGAACCATTCAGTATATTTTACTTTATCTTTCTTATACACAGACAAGCTTTGCTGCTGGTTTTATGTATTTTCACTCCAACTCCAAGCCAGTCCCTGGCAAATGCAGCCCGGCAGAGCTGGCTGACATGTCATTCATCCTGCAAAGGCCACGTCTTCATGTGACTGGGCCAGCCACTTGTACAAAAGCCAATAAACAAGGACATGTAACTTCCTTTGGTATATAATGAATCTGTTACCTATAAATCAATCCATGAAAGGTGAAGCCTTGCAAATTTTAGCACTTGTATGATTGTTTTTTGAAACCCTAAAATACTGTTTCAACAAACAAATGCGCAGAGGCTACTGAGTTCCTGAGAACCTACTTCTAGGCTCGAGTGCCCTTTTAAAATAGGACCTTCCTGACCTCATTTCAAAATGAGGACAAATGCTGGCCCCATAAATCAAACTTGAAAATCTTTGACTCAATTCGTGATGTTAATACACAGTTTTTACTTAAATGCTCTGGCAATGGCAAATCAGAACTGCAATTCAACAATGAATTCCAGGATTTGTGGTAAAGCTGTGACCCAGTTTTCCCAAACAGCCGAGCCAGTGACATGCAGCAGTTATAGACACAGTTTACAAAATCTGGCTTTTCAAACACACAAAAGCTTTCTCTACACAGCAAAGCTCAGTTGTGTATTTCTTATTTCCCTTAGCTTTTTATTACGAACGTGAAAGCAGTTGCACTAATGCACTCAAGTATTTTGTTGATAGGGAACTTGATACGGAACTTTCCTTGTAAGGGGTTTCAAACGCCTCTAATCTTTACTAACGGAAAGAAAGGGACAATAAAAATAAAATCAAACTGCAAAGTGAAGCTGAAGGTGGAGAGAAGCCTTGTGACTTCAACAGAAAGCAACAGCTACACTTCCTTCAAAATAAAACCTGATTTTCACCTGCTACATAGGTACAAAGAGCATAAGCACGATTCCCTGATTGCCCTTTTCCACTGTCAGCTCAGAGAAGTTGACAATCCATAAATCAAAAAAGAAGCAAAGACCACACAGTGGTCAAACCCTACATCCACAGAGCGACTGCACTGGGGTGAGCACGGGAGGAGGAACGGGCCCTACTCCTTCCAGTACAAGTATCACAAATCCTGCAGCAAACACCTGCCTAATTGCTCACTGCAGTCAACTTCCTATTTCTAAGGCACAGTGCAGCCTTTCACTGAAGTGCACTTTAACGAGGTGGTACGTTTAAATGTGCAACTTTTTCCAACTCTCTCGCCATCTATTTTGCCTTTGAATAAATATTTCTTTAAGAAACTCAGATTTAAAAAAAAAAAAAGCCCTCCTTTCAATGCCAGAGTTATTTATAGCTGCACATTCTAAAAGTCTACTTCAGAAAGAAGACATTAAAAACAACTTAAAGGAAGGAAACCCTTTTAACCAAAGTATAATAGACTGCTGAGGTTCGATAGGGAAGACACTTAAGCAGGAAACAAAAAGTAACACAAAAACTGTGGAGAGAAAAACATTGGCCAAGGGGACAGAAGGGCCTTGGGGTACCAAGCTCTCATTTGTAGGTTACCAGCTTGGCCGTAGCCCCAGTTTCCATTTAATGTTTGAAATCTGAGGTCAGATCTCATTTTTATTTCTCAGACGTTTCTGTATTACAGCAGTTTGAGGGATCTGAGCGTGGGCCTTTGCAGCAACTCCACCAAGGTGCAGACGCTGAATAAGCCTGGAGACAGAGTCCACCTCTCCAGAGACCCCTCCAAGTCCCTGCTCAGGTCTGCAGGGACAAAACCTGCCAAAACCAAAGCAATCACATTGCTTTGAAACAAACAACTTCCACTCTCGAGCAAACAGCTGGGTTTACCGTATCTTACAAACATGCCAGTGTTTTTGGAGGTTTTCACTGCGAGCCCATGGCTTAATAAAGTTGCACAGGACAAAATTACAGCGTTAGGTCCCCGGTAACATTTTTTATCAAGACTCAGGAATCTGTATTTTTTTCATAAAACTTCCCCTGACCTATTTTCATGAAGTTTTATCTTCTGATTCAAAGACTTCCTGATAACTGTTAGATATATTTATAGTAACCAGAGAGGCCCCAGTCAGTTCCTTCAAGCTACTCACTATCTACACGTAGGGAAAACAGTCCTATCCCAACAGCCTTACCAGAAAATCGACTGGTTCACCAAAGGGAGCGGAATTTTATGTGTGCAGGCAAAACATACCAAACTTCTGCCCACAAGAGGAATGCTGTGAAATACTTCAGCATATTACTTGCAAATACATTGAGCACAGTATTACAGAGAATGAGCTTTCCCCGAACAGTACTGCTTGATTAAAGTAAACCACTGTTCTGTTTTGTTTTCTGACTCCTGCTCTGGGTCCAGACTGCACAAGCCTATGGCTCGCTAACTCACTGGAATCCTGCAAAGATGCTGCTGCCAAGAATGACAGAGGGGAAAGGCAGAGGAAATTATAGGCTTTGGATGCCGAGAGAGAATTTGACAGAGTTCCACGGCTAAGATGTGCAGCCACAAAATAGAAAAGCTGGCGAAAAGTCAGAAGACTCAGAGCAGCCATAAATGGAATTTTTTGCAAACTGGGTGAAGCAGCACAATCCAGGTTGATAGGTTTAAAACCCCACAACCTACCTTTTTTGTTCAAACATTACCACCACCATGCAATCTTACGTAGCTTCTCTCTGCATCACAAAGACACATTTATCGCTGCACACCTCCTTTCTTCCCAAACTGAGTCAAATACCAGAGAAACACAGAAAAAAGCAGTTCTAGCAAATGTACTGAAAAGAGTGTGAAGGGAAAACATTTCCCTGAAGGTTCAGGAATAAATATTCAAAGCAGTGAAGTACCTTTGTCGATGAGGGAAGATGTGGAATTTCTCTCTTCTACAATAAAGGTTAAGAACTATTTCAAGTTCACAGTTTTATGTCACACAGCAACTGAACCCTGACTGAAAGTAATATATGTAAGATTAATATTGATCTAAAGTTAAGAAAATAGACAAGGAGATTTATTTCTAGATATGCCTTCAAAAGTAAAGCTGAGAAGTCTATGGCTTATTCTGCATTTTCAGCTCATTGGAGAGAAGCGAGGAAGACGCAGTGAGACACAACACGAAATGCAGATGGTGATGACTCCAGAACTGCCCATAGCTCTGGGATATTACCCAGCAAAGGAACCTGAACTGTTTTAACTTTGCACCAGCCTGTGGGAGTTTTGTGGATGTTGCACTTACAATGTGAGACCTGGAACCTTTGGCTGAAAGAAGCTGATGTCGAAACATTCACATAAAACAATCGGTTTAGACAGATTACATTAAAGACCTCAATGAGAGAATCTTCTTAAAGTACTTCAGTGAACTGTTATGTTTTGGGGAGTAATTTGCTTCTGAGAGGAAACTGAGAGCAGCAAGTGATGCTCTAGAGCAGCAGTCTGGCCAGGAAAAGGGTAGTCTTAATTATTATGAAGACAAACAAGCATAATTTCTTCACTCTGAAGTTATGCCAAGTTAGGGTGGAGTACCCCAAATCCATTTCAGATATGTTGAGCCTGGAATAAAACTGTATTGTTGAGTTCAATCTTGCACTGGTAATCAGCAAATACAGGAAACAAACCATGAATTCTTGGATGAGTCAGCTAGCGCAAGCTGAGCTGTGCCTGCAGAAGTCGCTACCCCCAGCTATCTGCCCTGCCTACCCAGCAGCTTCCAAGCGCTGCAGATGGCAGAGCTGGATTTGAAGGCAAATCATCACCAGAGCCTGTTTGCTGGGAAACCCTGGAGCTGGGGCTGCTGACCCGGCCCCCGGGGAGGCAGCAAGCAGCCAGCAAGAGAACTCCTTCCTCAGAGGTGTCAGCTCCAGCAGGTCTCCTGGAAACGTGCCCTGCGTTGTCAACAGCAGCAAGGAACAACTGATTTCTCTTTAGAATTAATAGCTTAAACACATCAGTAGTTATTAAGTGCATGGGAGGTTGGGGAGAGGATCTTCTGGAAGAGTCTGAAAATTTCTTTAGCAAAACATCTGATTCTAAAACTGTTCAAGTCATTTTTTTGGTAATTGAAAATGTAAGACCTAACAGGACTTTACTGGACTTCAAAATGATGAGGAAAATTCAATTCATGCACAAAAGTACATTGAAATTTCTTAGCATTTACTCTACCAGATGGAGATAAACACACATGCTTGGTTCTACACAAAATGGTGCAAAGATTCCCTACAGGGAAAAGGGCTCAATGGCATTTTCAAGCTTCAGAAGTATCCTGAAGAAGGTTTGAATTTATGAAGCAAAAAGTAAAATGAAAGTTCTACCATCGACATCCCTGCAGTGTGTGAAGCAGAGGAAAACCAATGGCATTCTTCATAAGGCTACTGCTGACCGATGTTGTTGTGAAGCAAGATAAAAGAGATACAAAGCACTGAAACAAAGCCAGACCTAAAAGAATTGAATTTAAGAGAGTTCCAAAACCCTGATCTTTAACAAGAGTTACTCTTTCAACAGCATTCAGCGTTTGGCTACAGCACTGACCTTTGTTGGAAAAGGAAATTTTGACGGTTCAGTTTTGCATGGTGTATGAATAGCAGTCAGTGGAGGAGGCCAAGAATGGGTCATCTCCTACAACCAGAACAAAAAAGGAAAGCTATTAACAAAAATAAAAGCAAAGATTTCAAGTTACAGTCTTGACTCAAATGGTAACCCTGCCTCTCAATTTTCAGTTCACTGTCCACACTTCACTAAGCTTTATCTGCCAAATGTGTAACAAAGATTCTGCATGTAAACCTAAATTTTAAATTGCTATCTATGAGAACAGAGAGTCAAGACATAATAACAAGCAGAAAGCATAAATCAATAAAATTGATTGGCCTGAACATAAGCTGCAGTAGAGGTCAGAGTCTGATCATTTCAGACTGTGAAGAGAACATGGAGGATGCAGGGGTAGAAAGAAGAATCCTAGGAAAGGGAAACCTATGAAGTTTGAGGAAAAAAGGGGAAAATCAAATGCCTGAAGCAGGAAAGTGTTCTCTCAGAGCGTCTCCAAGGACCATGGAGTAGACACATCACATGAAGACTTGAGAAAATAACCCGGGTAGAAGAGAAGGGAAAGTTCTGCCATGGGGTACCAGAAGAATTACTATAATCTAAAAGATACGAGGACTGTATTTTGGTGGAAGAAATGGGCAATTCTGGTTAGCAGGGAGGTGGCCTGCAAGAACAGGAATGCAGTAAGGATATCCAGGAGATGATGTGCACACCCAGCAATGCCCAGAGCCCAGCTCTGCTTTCAGTCTTCCCCAGCCAACCTATGCTAGAGGAGTAATTGAAGCGCCCTCCTGTAACAACTTGCAGCCAAGTCGATTTAAAAGGCACTACTCAACTGCAGAGTACTTTCCACCTCCTTAGGAACTTTGTATTTTCAACAAATAAGTTATGAACAAAAGCAACAGAGGACTTACTTTTAGAATTTCATCCACGCAGCTCACCTCACCAGATGCTGATGCCTACAAATCAAAACTCAGGATTAACATCTCCTAAAGCAAATCTTCCTTAAAAGATCCCAGGGGCTAGAAACAGTTAAAAATAAACTTCAATCCTTGTCATGATTCATCTGGACTCTAGATACAAACAGACCTTGCTAATTCTTTTCATCAACATTAATTTTAGTATCAGATAGATCCATATTTTTATGGTATGAGTCACAGCCAGTTATGAAAATCAAATACATGAGATCTCTAAAACTGTGACAATATTCTCTTACTTTTCACTTGACAGTTAAAGAGATCACAGCCTGTCAGTGATATTAAAAACTTGTGGAGGGAGAGCAAGGGGAATCATACATAGCTTTCAATCATTTCCTGGAAGAAGCCACTGGTAATACCTGAACTCAAATGCATGACCACGAACGCACAGTCATGACAAACTGCATTATGAAATAAAACATAATCACAGCCTGAATCTAGAAACAGCAATAATTATGAAACTATGAATCTCCTGCCCCTGACTGCTACAAGCAGAAGGAAGCAGAGCTACGATACCATTCACTGCATCAGCATTAGCATGTCAAGTCTTCACAAACTACAAAATCATTTATTTTTCCAATTCCCTTCTCCATGTCCTGGATCTTACTTCACTATTTGTTGAAGTCCCAGGAAGGCTTTTCTCTAGCTCAATTCTCTACCATAATTCAAGCAGTTAAACAGGAGAGGCAATGACACTTCTATTAGGAAAGGCAAGGCAATGACACTTCTATTAAGAAAGGCACTTTCCTTGTCACTGAGCTGCACTCAGTCTGTGCCTTAAACACTCGAGAATTCCCAAGCTACTAAAAGTTGTCAATCCAATAGTATTTTGTATCCAGCATAACTGATAAACGTTCTGAACCCTGGTCAATTCAGCCTGCTTTAGGGTTTGCTTATTTTCCCTAGGTGAAGGTATAATAATCACATCTTGTAATTGCTACACACTTCAAAAGGAAATCTGACAGACACAGATAGTATCACCAGTCTAAGGCAACGTGGCTCCCAGTAACAACAACGTATGTATCTAGCCTGGCAAAATGTCTGTGAATATCCCACTATTTCACTAACTTCTGACTACAGAAATACTCTATGAAAATTAGCCTCTCTGCTAAGTCAGCCTTTCTGAATGTCTCAGAGCCTTTACTGAACAAAAATCACAGTATCCACATGGAAGAAGCAGAAGGCAAAAACAATTACTTTTGTGCATTCCCCTGTTAAAATCCAGGTCTTCACTGCCTAAGTTTAAGATGCTTCATGTAACAACAAAACCAGTGTTTACTAAAAACTAAATCTTAGTTATGCAGATTGGGATTTTAAAGGAGCTGGAAAATCCCAGCCCAGAGGGACTCACATTCAAGAAGCCAGGAAACCGACAGCAACTTACATCTAGTGGTTGAGAAGGGATTTTCAGCTTGGTTAGATGTGCTTTGCTGTTAGGCTTCAGCTCATTCACCCCGCTGCTGTGAGTCTGGCTACTGTAGTGTTCGGAAGATAACTTTGGTTCCATGGATTCCTGCCCATCCATTGGCCTTACATACGCTGTGGGTTTCTGCAACATTGAACTGGACTTGGACATTAGTGAAGGTGGAAAAGACTGATTAGAGTGTTGTCCACTTGAAAATGAGGGTACACGAGAGGGAGAGTCCCAGTTGGCATCAGGATCCCGGGGAGACTTTGAACGTTGATGTTCTTTACTGTGGTGATCATTTCCATGAGATCTCGAATGGCTGGAGCTCAACGAAGAAACAGCAGATGGTTTTCCTGGGCTGGAAGAACGTGGTTTGGAGTGTTCAGACCCATGCTGGCTTTTTTTGCGGCTGCTGCTGCTACTGTAGGAGTCGCGGTCGTGCCTCTGGCCGCTGCTGCCGCTGTTATTGCCGCTGCCGCGCTGAGCGCTGTGCCCACTCTGCAAACCTGAGGACCGTTTCTGGGATTGTGAGGAAGTGCTAGGTGCTGGTCCTACAGGAGTCCATTTGCTGCTCTGATGTGAGCTCGGATTATGTCTCTGATCACCAAAGTAACTTTGGTTTGCTTTGTCATCTGGTGCTGATGGTACGGTTGGTTTGGGAATTCCAACAAGCTTTTGCACTGAGCGGTCTCCTATAAGATCATCCATTTCATCATAATTACCAAGCATGCTCTGAATCCGACTAGACAACTTGTCTTCCTTGCTGGTCTGTGAAAGGAATTGGAACAAATAATGCTTTAAAAAAGTCACAACTTCACTTTCAGTTCATTGATTTGACAACTACTGCAGTCACTTGAAATTTCAGGGCTAAGATCATGGCCAGCCTCAGTCTTTTTTTGCCATTGTTTCCAAATCCCAATTTTAGTTTTTAAAGCAGTAATTTAAGCCCCTAAAACAAAAGGAAAGGATGTACTTCAGCAGCAGGAGCAGCTGAAACAGCACTGAGCAGTGCTTCAAATACTGCACTGGTGAGCTGGATGCAAGTTTAAAAGTTGTAGATGCCTCCTGTCACCTTAAAGCCTATTTCTCTATCAAAGAATGCAGCAGTCCTAAAAGCTTTTAATTAACAGTAAAATAAAATCAGCTTAACCTCAGCTCTGTATTTAATTTTTAATTGGAATTTATCCTGGCGTAATTCTTGTTGCCAACAGTTGGAAGGGTTCTTTCTTATATAAGCAGTTTGGTTTCCAAATGAGGTACACTGTACCACTACCCATGCATCCCAACCAGCTCCAGTTAACTTCATACGTGTGGGATTTGGTTATCAAGCACAGAATACCTAAATATAATCTTAAATGGTTCTTTTTTAGCAAGCCCAGATTTAGGTTATTTTTTCCAGTTCTGTTCCGCAAAGCAGGCCTGGGAGGAAACCCAGCACAGGCTTAAAGCTGTACAAGATCACAGTCAACTCCTTCAAAATAAACTGCAAAACCAGATACAAACTCCTGGCCTACGAGTTACAGCTGATAATTCTGTCACACCAGGCATTTCAGCATCTAAAATTAACCTCCTATTTAAACATTCTCTTTCTGAACTTACCCAGGTCTGGGTTACACTGACTGAAGGTTAGAAAGTTTAGCAACAGGCTAACACACCCCAAAAGAAGCAATTTGGTACAACACAATGGACAGTTTAATGGGTTTGAGTCACTGTAGCAAAAGCTGAAGAAAGCGGAAGAAATTTATGGTTTTATCCTCCCTTTTCTCACTCCCTACAAAGCAGCCACTCCTTCGCAGATAAGATAGAAAATAAATCTTCCAGCACAGCTGGTTAGTAACTGCCCATCCTTATTTTCAAGCCCTGCTTAAACACTTGATGTAAGAGCTGTGGATCTAAAAAGAAGGCAGGTAAAAATGAATTTAAAATACGAGGTTGCTCTAAAAACTGTGCATAAACTCACAACTTTGTAGGGTTCGGCAAAGAGAGGAGAGTTGGGTGGGAAGGCTTCTTCACCCTGCTGAATTTCTTGATTTCGCCTTTCCCTTTCTTTCATTCGCAGCACATTCCGGTCTTCACGGTTCATGTTGCTGCAGACAAACAAAGAATTTCTGATCACTGAAGGGAAGGGGAGGGATGGGAGAGCACAAGTGAGCCCCAGGACCTGCTCTGCCCAGAGACGGACCGCGTGAAGAACCCCCCGCTGACCTGACTCCTCAAAACCGAAAAGGTGTCTGTCCAGGTTACGACACTTCACGCTTAGGAGAGCTGTAACCCACAACCTACAGCTACAACTGACACGGAAAGTTTGTGCAGTAATAAAAAGAGTGAAAAAGCCTCACAAAGTCCTCAGGCAAGTAGCTATTTCAAACCATTTCACCTGCTCGAATCATTTAGCTATTCCAGCCCACGCTGTACATCTCCCATTCATCTCCAAAATACTTCTGCTCCTCCACATCCCCCAGATGTTCTGGATTTTACTCTCTTATCCCCCCACCCATCCAAGTGCCTGACTTCTACTGTAGATTTAGTTTATTTTTGCTGCTGACATACATTTATTGGCACCCATTCACCCACAGATCCTAACCTCAAGCTTTGATGTTGTTTCCAGGTCTCCCTTCCTCCCTAAAGACCTTTCCACCCAAAGCAATAATTTCAGGGAACTTCTGGCAATACTGCACATTTTGCCTCAGACCAATACAGTGTTCTCCTACTGCAAAAATGCACGTTAAAAACCTGCTTATCTCCCCTCTTACAAATCTTGCTTTGCAGTTTGCTCTTGCTGCTTGAGTTAACAGAAACATGTCAGAGGGTTGTACCACAGAAAAAATAGAAAGTTGGAAAGGATTCCCTTTGAGCTTGATAAAGCTCTGGGACTCCGAGGAGTAAACAAGATGCTACATCAGGTGGTACTGACTCTCTTAACATGTGCTACACTTTGCATTGAGAGATTTACACATGTGCCTTTTACTGATCTGCAAACACTATGGTAGGTGCTTCCAGGAAAGAAACAGATGTTCTTCCATAGAATTTGCAGTCTAAAAGGAAATATCCTGTGCTTAGAAAAAGCACTCTTCTGTGGTTTTAGACAGCTGCCTGATTACTTAAGAATATACTCTTTGCTCCAGCACGCCTTCGAGAGCTGCACAAACCCAGTTATTCCATCCCGAACAAGACTTCAGCCTAGTCACTCGGTTTAAAAAAATATTAGTCTTGTCACCTTCATAACATTTTAGCCTCTTACTGTAATTCCTTACTCATTTGGCTTCATTTTGTCTATTACTCTGAATAGAGTGACATCTAAGAGGATGCCAAAAAGAATAAACCCACAGCGTAAATTTAAAATCTTTTGACGTTTTTTAAGGCCAATGGGTTCGTTGTATTTCCCTTGTGTTGTAAGCAAGGTAAAAGCCATGAGCATAACCCAAGTTGATGCTGATATCCAGTCTATGAATGCGATAACTTTTTAAATTAAATGTGAAAAAAAATCACTTTTTTCTCCAGTTCTCCTGTGATCAGGTGAACTCATGTAACTGCCAGTGAACATCAAGGCTGCCTACTGAGAGGACCCGAATGCTGGAATGGGGTGAGCAAACTGCCGGGGATCACTCTGACGTTAAGGCCAAACTTGTTCTAAAACTTTAAGGCTTTACAAGCTTATTCTTCACACTGCAGCCCAGTTTCTTATACATGCAGGATTTAAACAGAGGAAAGATCAGATTTAATTCCAGATACTGATTGGTTAAAGCCAAGTGGAACAGTCTGAATCAAACCATTTTACTATGAAGGGCAAAATGTGAGGCAAGGAATAGGAGTAGCCTGTCTTTGAGCAGCCCGTTGACTTTCAACATGTGTGAATTACACGCAGCTATACTTTTAGAAGATTTACAGTATTAAACTAAGAATTTTACATCTACAGTTTACAAATAGAGGGTTTAATACCAACAAAGACCTTCCACTATTTTTTACAGAGACAAGCATCATCTTTCAAAATTCTATCAACATTTACTGTAACTCTTGGACCGAGGCAAAAACCCATTTCGTGCCAAAACTGTCACATTGAAAGGAGCAAAGATCCACTTGAGTTTGAGCGAAACCAGAGCTGATCTGGCTATACCTTGCCAAGGTCAATGTAAAATTAGTCATCAGAACTACACCAGTTAATCACACTTTTTACCACTCCTCCCCAGTCTTTTGTAATATTAGTAAATGATAAATATCTTTAAAGGGCAGTCATTTTGACTGTATGGGGATTGGGTTTAGATTTTCTTCCTATAATTCTTTTAATTTTGTATTAGTTTGAATGTGATTCAAGTTGACTTGTTTGTATGTAATCTTCTAAATCCCTACACAGAGATATTTTAAGTGCCTACGACATGTACTAAGTTATTAAAATCACCACTAGCATTAAAGGTGTAAATAAATGAAGTTAGTGGGGCTTCCCATTCAAATCTGTATCCTCCACATCAATGAAACCTAAACAGAGGACAAATGTGCCTGGGTTCAGAAAGCAAGCAGCAGAGGCACTCTGGGAAAAGCACTAGACTAATTGCGTAAATATCAACACTGCTGGGCAATTACCTTCAGCAGTAAAGGAAAATTGCCAAAACTGTTTTTCAGACCACTTGTAACAAATAGCCTTTCAAACCCACTGTCTAACATTTACTGCGCAGGAGGCACCGGTACTATTTGCCAGTCCTCAGGTTTTTTTGCCCAAGTCAGAGCAGACCCCAGGCCCCGCATCACCCTTGGTGCCGAGAATGGAAGATCCCTTGTGAGCTGCCCCCATCCCTGGCAGTGTTCAAGGCCAGGTTGGAACACAGGGGCTTGGAGCAACCTGCTCTAGTGGAAGGTGTCCCCTGCCCGTGGCAGGGGGGTTGGAACTGGATGAGCTTTAAGGACCCTTCCAATACAAACCAGGCTGGGATTATTAGGATCCTCACCCAGTTTCAATTGCTGACTGATGGGAAGCTGTGCTCTGTCTCTGCTCCCAGCACCGCTGCAGACACAGCCAGTGCTGCACAGAGGCAGAACTGCTTCTCCCTCTCCCACATCCACGCCCACTCCCCGGATATGAACCTTTTCCCACAAGATAAAACAGCCGGGAGCAGCCCGTGCAGGCGAGCTCCCGCCACCCCTACCCCACCCTCTTGGCTGGAGAACAGCATCTCTGCTCCTCAATCCCTGCGCACCAGGCTCACAGTGGAAGATGAATTTTGTCGCTTTGTACCTGCTGCTATCAAGAGGATCCTGCCGTAATTCCCTTTCCTTCTTCCCGGGAAGCCTGAGTGAAAGTGTGACCACCTATGAGGAGCAGAGCCAGGCTAAGGGAGACAGAACTAACGCCCTGCAGCAAGGGCCAAAGTCACTTTAATTTCCCACATCTGCGGAACAAAAAGTTCAAAAATTAAAGAATCAGAAAAGAGGCCCAAAGCACAGCACAGTGTTTCCCTTTTTAAGAGTCTGATTCTGTAATTCTGTGGGGTTTGAGTCATTATTTGTGCAGAGTTGGCCACGCTGCGCTCTGCACAGCCCTGTTACTACGTGACTTCACTACACAACCGACTCTGTTCATCCTACATGCCTCTTCTCCCAGCTCAATACAAAGAGTCGAAAGAAAGCAGGAAATTCATCAGGAAGTTCACAGAAACTTCTGACACTAAATTCACTTGTGCATATTCTTTAACACTGTTAACCGTGGATCTAGATCTGCTGAGCACATGGATCGAGTCGAGCGTCATTTGAGTCATCCATACCAGAAACGCAACTTTCATTTCTCGTCCAACATCTCACTAAATCCCATTTGGTATTTCTGTTCATCCTAATCCAAAAAGGGCACGGCTTTGGCTAGAGTTCAACTAAAGCAATCAGCATCTCTGTGTTATGAAATGGCAGCTGCCCTGCCTGCTGCTGCCTTCTCCTGCTTCCCGCCTCCTGCTCCCTCAGCTCTGGGGCCACATCCCATGTACGGGACTGTTGGACCACACTTTCAGTTAAAAAACCAACCAACCAATACTCCCACATTGACAAAGCTTTACTGGCAACAGAAAGGGAATGTGCCAACCCCCGGTACAGGCACAGGACTCGCAGCTCCTTCTCACCCCTCTTGAACCACCTCTTCCTTCCACAAGCTCACCAGCTCTGTCACCATCACCAGCATCTTCCCATCTTCCCAACACCATAAGGCAAAACCATCACAGGTGAAGGTCTGCCCAAGGAACCCTCCCCATGTGCAAAAAGGAATCTAAACCCACCACTTTGCAAACAGCCATTAGTGGGTCTTCAAAGCGCGTTTGCAACACCTTCACTTCCTTCAAGATATCCTCATTTAACTCAAGGGCTTTCTTCTATCTGAATTGGTTTCATAAGCAAGAGAAATCAAACAGATCGTTTACCCAGCGCTGGCTCACTGGCTGTGATGAAACACAAATTCTGTTTGACAACATTTGGCCATGAATGATAAGGAGTCTTCAGAGAGAACACACCAGTATCTAGAGCTCTGTGCAGGGCACACCCCATGCAGGGGGGCACGGCACCACACACACAAGTTATTTACTTATTTATAAAGGAGGGAATAAAAATGCTGAAAACCTGCTTGCACTAAGGAATGGTGTTTTCAGAAGGCATTTAAAAATACCAGAAACTGCTTAATGCTGCATCCAACTCTCTCCCAGAGATACCTGTGACTTATTTCTAGTATTTTTCTTACTCTTATCATGATCATGGAGCATCTAAACACAGAATCATAATCACTGAATCATGGAATGGTTGGGTTGGAAGGGACCTTAAAGCTCCTCCAGCTCCAACCCCTGCCACGGGCAGGGACACCTTCCACTAGAGCAGGTTGCTCCAAGCCCCTGTGTCCAACCTGGCCTTGAACACTGCCAGGGATGGGGCAGCCACAGCTTCTCTGGGCACCCTGTGCCAGCGCCTCAGCACCTGCACACGGAAGAGCTTCTTCCTTATATCTATGGAGTTGGCATGGCATGCCTCTCCCAACTCGTCCATCAACTATGGCATAGTTACCAATCCTGTCACTAAAATCACATACCACAAAGCTAAATACTCCTCTGCCAGCTTCTTATTGCAAATGCACTACGACAAGGGCTGTTAAAAAAATTAGAAATTAAAAAAATAACTGCCCCACATCAAAAAAAACAAAAGCCACCACACACAACCCAGGAACATGCTCTGGTGCCACCAAGAACTAGTTAATACATCACTTCTCATGTAACAGTGGATGTGTAGTGGTAGCATCTAGCTTTCTGTGTTATGGGAAACAAAATGCAGAGAGAAATAAAACATTTCCTCCTAATCATAGGAGAGTACAACAGAACACGTAACAGAAGGATGCTTAAGGCCAGCCCCAACATTGCAAGAACAGAAGCCCTTGCGATCAAAGTAGTTTTTGGGGGTTTTTTTATAACACTGAAATAAGGAATAAAACCAGAACGAGAGTTTACAGGAATTTCAAATAATATTCGTATGTGTCAAGAAACAGGAAAAAAACAACTCCTCAGAAGGATGATGTATTCTGTTTTATTTCTCTCCCTCGTACCTACTGACACAGAGGCTGCAGTTCGCCCTCAGCGCTGGTTAATACCGCGGAGGTTTTCTGTGCCAAGGAGGGGTGTTTAGTGTGGATGGCTCCAGCTGCAAACGGATCTGCTCCACCAAAGAAAAGGTTGGGAATACCAGTGCTACTCTCAAATTATAACCCAGTATCAATCAACTCGCTGTGGGGCACGCTCATGCAGTAGGATGTGTACGTGAACATAAAGCAGCTTGAGCCGTAATCTCATTTTGATATTTTGATGAGGATGAACTCTTACAGAGCTCCATCTCCAGAAGAGAGCTACCCTCTTTCCAAGGTTCCATTAGAAGTTTCTGAGCTATTGGGAATACAACAGATATGATTGTATTGGGAATAAGACACAAATATAAGCCAGTGAGTCACATTAATATAAACGTTTCTCGTTTCTAGAACATAAACATCAATGTTCCTATCCCACCCTTCCTGCCAGGGATTCCTCTACACGCTCACAAGGTCCTGCAGGAGCTGGGCGCGAGCACCTTTGTACGGACTGTGAGCGTGGAGAGCTTTAAACAAAATAAACCAAAAGAAGTAAGTTGGCCTAGGTCAGGTTAATGTGTGATGAGCGCTCCCAGGGAGGCAGAGTCCCAGCTCGCTGTAGGCACTTCTCCTTCCTACCCAGCTCCCTTGCCACCGCAGAAATCCCCAAGAAAGCGCTATGTGCCTGGACTTGCCACTGCTGCTCGGAGAGACGAGCACAAATCCTTCCCCACGCTAGTCGGGAAAGGAATCCACAGTACTTTCTGAGAGCACGTTGGGTAATTCCAGGGTCTCAGTCAAGTGGCGATACAACTCATGACATTCCTGCTCTTCAGTTTTAACTGCCAGACTCCCCCTTCATCCCACACAACTGTGTCAGGTTACCACGTACCAGCCAGGCATTCTTCTACTTGAGAAGCCACCGCGCCGCAATGATGGATAAAAGAACTATGCCATCACTTGTAACTCAACACTGACTGCTGAAAAAGGACTTGGGGAGCCTTTAGAACTTAAAGAGGCTTCTGTGAGTATAATGTTTCATTAAAGAGGTTCAGATGAGAAAATGGGTGTATTATTCTTATTCATCATACAGGAGGTTCAGCACACAGAAGCAAGGACTGCATTGCGGCCAGGGTAAAAGTTAACACCCAGCAACTGGATTTTAGAAGCCAAGTTGAGGAAGAAATGTCTAACTTCAGCAGTTGCAATGGAGCTCATTTAAAACATGTTTGAAGTCCATTTCTAAAACATACTGCTGAAATAGCTTTAAATCGTTTACATCCAAGAGGAAGTTGCAAGACTGGTTTGATGTAATTTACTAAAGGGATCTTAAAAGACCCAAAACTACTCGTTCTTTAAAATGTCATATTTTTGTGCAGAAGTATTCCATGGTAATGGAAGCATTCCCCCTGCCCCTGGCTAACCGGACACTGAAATGTTCCCAGCTCTTTTCTTCACAGGGCAGAGCTGCGACAGGACACCACTTCAGTCCCTCCTGTTTGCCCTGCCTCTTCAGAAACAGAGCAATGGGGAACTCCAGGAAGTCACAGCACAACTCCCTGCTCTCTCCTCCTCTCAGTGGACACAAGGTTCATTCCTCCATCAGCTGCCACTGATGCAAGCACAGAGGCAGATGGCACAGATCCCCCAAAGGAACGACCCAACAGTGGGGCTACTGATGCTCAAAGGTAAAAAGTATCTCTAAAACTGAATGCTGTGACACAGCAAAGCCCCTGTCTACTAAAAGTGTCATTTCTGCACTGACCACGATGCCAAGTCAGGACCACAGGTCAGGTAAGACAGAGGAGCCTCCACATGCTCTTGTTACCGATAACTAAGCCCAAAGAGGGAAGCAAAGCTCCTCTCTGCTGTTAAGAGAAGCAGATTTCAACGTTGCCTTCCCAGTTTTTGCATTTCTATTTGCTTCGTCACCAAAACTGCTGTCAGAATACGAGGCTGTCTTAAAACCAAGGTTTTAAGGTCATGATGCTCCTTTTAACATCATCTGAAGCTCAAGTCCTGACATCCTACAGTTCCGAAGACCAAAAGCCCTACAGTGCAGACTGAACTCAGAGCCCTGCCCTCCACTGGGAACACATGTTTCTCATGCAAATCTCAACAAACTTCAGCCCAATTCAATCTCACACTCAACCAACAATATTCTCCTCATCCTTTCCATCCTCCACCACTGGTAGATTCTATAGCTTGCACAGTGCAAAGATGGACCATCAAACACATAACTTTTACATGCAATCTTATCATGTCCACACAGGCTAACCAAAGCAGATTCTAATACTGTTTCCCAACAATATTCTGCAGTTTAATTGGGCAGAAACTTAACAAAGGGATTCCTGTGCCTACTTGTTCTTCTGTTTAAACTTTGAAGCCAAGACAATTGCTGTTTAAATTTTATTAAGCAATAGTTATTCAGACATCCAACATTAATCGGGCTATTATAGTTCTGACTTCCTCACATTAATTTACTTTCATGAAAGACATCATGACATTTGAGTGCTATGAACTCTGTGGCATTAAGATCAAGAAAGGATTCACTTCACAGAAATTCTCTGATAAATACGCTCTGTGTAAGACTGGAAACAGGAGACAGTGCTCTAATGAGGTGCCATCTAAACTCAAGGAGTGAAAGGCAAAAGGGAAAAATCACATTCATTTCACCTCCTTCTTCTATCTTAACGGAACTACATTAAAAGCAAGGAGAGAGTTTATCAAATGCATTACCCAGGTTTAACTGCCCTTCCCCAGCCTTACTGAAGCACCACCTGCCTGCACTGCCCCACCAGACTTTCATTTCGGACATCCCATCATAACCAAGGTGCAGGCATCCTGCCGTATAACATACTCAAATGAACATCAGGGGCTGAGATACATTCTGCCACTGTATAAACCACTTGGGTCTTTTGCAAGTGCTCGCAGCAGGAAGGTCTCTTCCACATGACAGTGCTGTGTAAGCACCGATAGCATCTCTGCCTCTTCCCCTTGCTCCTTCAAGCACAGTTTATTTTCTAAACACAGCTTTTATTTGATGCATCTTCACCGCACAATCACCAGTAATAAAGTATTTTGGGGCTCTGAATACATCCTGTGCCCAGCTCTACTTGCACTTAAAGCAAAGGCAGGTTTTAAATTGGACCGTGTATTTCGGCTGTGGTTCCAAGTCCCTGGCCCAAAGCAACTCCTGCCCCGCACCACTCTCCTGGCTGTGCTGACACAGCATTTCCTGGAGCTGGTTAAGCCGAATTGAGGCAATCTGTGCAGGTTCAAAATAGGTATTTTGGGGGCAGGGTTATTTTTAAACACAGCGAAGTTTGAATGCCCTGTGGCCCCCAACCAGTCATGTCATTAGAAAACAAGAATAAGCAACCCGTTAAAGCAAAGTAACAATAGAAAATCTAAACAAATACACACAAAACACCCAAACCCCACAAAAGTCTCATGAATTACAGCCTATGTTTTTGCATCGCTGCGTTACAGGCGGACTTTGGTCTGCAACAAGCAGCGTGGTTGCAACTGATGAAAACAAGAGCAGAGGATGCTGGAGAGCAGGTCAGCAGAGCAGGCAGGGCTAAGGAGTTACATTTGATGATGTAACTCTCTTCAGAAACAGAGGAAAACACTTGATCCACAGTTCTGAGCACCAGAAAAGAGAGGATAAGAATTTTAGCTCCAATTCCCATTTTTCAGCCCTAACTTGTATGCAGGAATTTTACCAAATGCATCACTATTGGTCTGAAAAGACATAACATCTGAGAGTTGGATAACTTTCTTTTTAAATGTAAGTACAGTGAAGATATGAGACACCCATTAGTTAAACGTTGGAAAAACCCCCCAGGGCAGAGGAGGATTTAAAATCTGCAGACAAAGCAAAATAAATTTGGAAGCGAGAGGAAGGGACCAGAACGATCTACAGAGGCAAGCTGAAATGCAGCAGGAAAGCCACAGCTTTGATGTGCAGTGCTTCCAAACAAACACTAGTTAAAAAAGGTGGAAAGTTTGAACCTTTCATCCTACCTATAAAATGCCACCTGCATTTTATAACCCCTGGAAGCAGATTGAGAAAAACGTCCCAATTCCAGCAGCCACCAAGTATCAAGACATTTAGTGAAATATCAATGACTTTGGGAAAAGAGTTGATAAATGTTAATTGAACTATATAAACCCTTTCATTAAAATGTTACCTTTCTTTCCCTAATGACATTAGGTTCGTTCTTCTTCCCCCTCTAAAGTTCTCACAGCTTTTCCTCTCTTTTCTGGATTTGGCCTTAAAACTAAAGCCGTGCTGTTCACAGGTCTACCAGATCAAAACACCAGAAGGAGACTGAGCCCCAAAAGACACCCAGAGAGAACATGCTTCACACTGCTCCCCGATTCCATATCCCAGGCAGGGCAGCTGGGAATCAAATGGTGCCTACCCAGACCAAAACCTTAACTTCTGCATTTAAGAAACTAGGAAAGGTGTTGTGCAAGCTGGTTTTGAACTGCTGTTCTTCACGTATTTTTAGCTATAAGCTAAAAGACTTGACAGACATGAAACTACAAAACATAGAATCATAACAACATATGTACTTTAAAGTCAGTGAGACTCAATGAATTGTTCCACCAGAGAAAGAAGTTAAGCTTTGTGCTGGATGAAGGTAACAAAAACCACAAGCAACCTTGCAGAAGTCTTGTCAAAATTCAGTTGAATTTCAAAACACTTAATGCAACAGGCCAGCTCCGTTCATACAGAGACTGTCAGCATGCCAGTTTGTTGCAAAGCTTAAACCTGATAATGTCTCTGTTAACAGATAAAGCTGCTTTCAGCTGCTACAGAACACGAAATGCTTCTCATTGCTGAAGCTTCCAGGGATGTGGTGGACAAACCAGCTTCAATGAAAGGGTTTTGTTGCCTTAGGCACCTGGCACGGATGGCAACTCCTTGCTGTTGGTTGAATTAACTGAATTCTGCTAAGTACAAGCAGGGATTAATTTTTTTCATGTATAATTCACTATTTACTTACACATAATAATGTAAAAAAAGTATATTAAGTTGTATAATGGATTAAATAAATTGTATGAATAAAAAGTACGCTCCTGCTAGCAAGAAATCACATTATACCAACCAGTGAGATCCTAATTCTGCACTCCTCTGAAAGAGAAACCACGTCGGGTTTTGACCAACTTTAGTTTTCAATCACGGCTGAATGAAATTTAACATCCCTCTGAATAAATACATGCCTGCACGTGCCATGAAGAGAGCAGGAGGAGCAAGTACACGAGCCCCCACCATCACCAGTGCTCCCCTCCACACCAGCACAGCAAATGGGAATTGCATTTCGCAAAAACAAACCCTAAATTTATCAAAACAGACAAAAAACCCCAACACAACCTATTTGAGGCAGTTAGGTACACGAAGAGGACACTGTGAGAATGCCTTTACATGTCAGTTCAGCACGGATTCAGCAGAAGGATCTTGCTTCATGTAGCCATAAAAGAAAACTTTTCCCTTAAAAAAAAGAGAAAATCAGAGGAAAAAAATGAAGGGGGAAAAAAAAAAGAAAGTTTTTTTTAGGAGGTCATTAGAGATTAACAAATTTAAGCTGAAGAGCACTTGTTAAAGCACTTGCCTGGTAAAACACGGCTAACATAATCACTGGCTAAGGATGTGTCACAGCACTAACTTCTTACCTGTATTTTTCCCCTTATTAAATATAATTGGTGCAGATATCTCAGAGGAAGTCATCATTGCTCCAGGAGAACCTTTCCACCCTTTATCTTCTCAAAGCTCTCTACAGCAGAGTTTTCACCGTGTCAGATGCTCTTTATCCTATCAGCATCATGAGGACAAAATTAAACATAGCGGTTCCCAAACTTCACCAGTCAATTTAAAACACTGTATTAAACAGGTCCAGTGGCCACAGGGCTTTCCACAGCCAACCCGGATTGCAGGAACTAGACACCTCCAGAGCCACTGACACAAACCACATGAGAACTGGAAGGTTTAATGCTAGATCTCAAACAAACAGAAACCGCCAGCTCCCACCCACCCAAATATACAAAAACCTACTCCAAATACACAAACAAAGCTCTTTTCCACACAGGACCACCCAGCACATCAAAAAGACATGAGAGAGGAAAAACATTAATCCATTTCATCTCCTCTTGGCCAATCTTTATGCTTTGAGGGCCTTGAAGTTACAAGAACAAACTACTAGGACAACTTTGTCGAATCAAGCGTTTTGCATCATGGCAACTCCCATTAGGTTACTATTCTTATTTATGCCCCAACACAGCACAACTCGCTAAATTACATTTACAACATGTTCCTCCACTAAGTCCTTTAACCCATTTCTCCATGTTCTGTTTTTCTGAAGTTCAATTTTTCAGATCTGGACTTTGACCAAGCCAGTTTTTAATTACCCTTAAATACGGAAATGCTTATGCTAATAGCAATGGAAAATTAAACTGGCAGATTGGGGATTTTTATTCTCTCCAGAAACTCTGGTTACTGCTCTGCCCACAGAATACAGCACATCACACACAAACTGCAGCACATCACACACAAACTGCATCCCCATTTTGATGTGGCTTTTTTGGTTTGCTTTTACCCTCTCCTATAGGGGGAAAAAAAAATAAATCATAGAATCATTCAGGTTGGAAAAGACCTTTAAGATCATTGAATTCAACCTTTAACCCAGCACTGCCAAGGTCACCTCTAACCTATGTCCCCAAGTGCCACATGTACACGTCTTTTAAATACCCTCAGGGATGGTGACTCCAGCCCTGCCCTGGGCAGCCTGTTCCAATGCCTGAGCACCTTTTGGGGAAGGAATTGTTCCTCATCTCCAGCTAAACCTCCCCTGCTCCAGCTCGAGGCTGTTTCCTCTTGTCCCACCCCTTCTTCCTTGGGAGCAGAGACCAGCCCCCTCCTGGCTCCATCCTCCTGTCAGGCAGTTGCAGAGAGCAAGAAGGTCCCCCCTGAGCCTTCTGTTCTCCACACTAAACCCCCCAGGTCCCTCAGCCGTTCCTCATCACACTTGTGCTCCAGGCCCTGCACCAGCTCCGGTGCCCTTCTCTGGCCCCGCTCCAGCACCTCAATGTCTCTCTTGCAGTGAGGGGCCCAGAACTGACACAGGATTCGAGGTGCAGCCTCACCAGCGCCCAGCGCAGGGGCACAATCACTGCCCTGGCCCTGCTGCCACACTGGTGCTGATACAGCCCAGGATGCTCTTGGCCTTCCTGGCCACACCGCCGGCTCATCCACTGAGCGGGTCACCTTGTCATAGAAGGAGATCAGGTTGGTCGAGCAGGACCTGCCTTTCACAAACCCGTGCTGACTGGGCCTGATCGCCTGGTTGTCCTGTACGTGCCGCACGATGGCAACTCAGGATGATCTGCTCCATGACCTTCCCCGGCACCGACGTCAGGCTGACAGATCCTCCTTCTGGAGCCTCCTTCTCGCCCTTCTGTAGACAGGCACATTTGCCAACCTCCAGCCAACCGGGACCCTCCCAGTGAGCCAGACTGGTGATAACGATGGGGAGAGGCTCAGCGGGCGCTTCCATCAGCTTCCTCAACACCCCTGAGTGGATCCCATCCGGCCCCAGAGACTTGTGTGTGTCTCAGCCACTGACCATTCCCCCTTGGATTACTGACCTTGCTACTGACCTTCTTCCAAAGGTCATAAACTCTCCTTTGTTCCCTGAATCCCAGCCAAAGCTCTCTGTTTGGCCAGGCCACTCTTCCTCCCTGTGTGTCTTCCAGCACATGGGCACGGCCTGCTCCTGTGCCTGGAAGAATTCCTTCTTAAGATTTCCTTCCTACTCCCATTAACTTCCCTGCAGCCAAACCATAGAAAGATAACCGTGGACTCCTACCCCCTCATCCTACTCACTTTCATGATTTACACACATCAAAGCCTGATTAAAACCATTTAAGCACTTCCAGCGCTGAAATCTCTTTAATGTCTTTTGGAAATTAAACAAAATGCAGAAACAAAGAAAATACAGGTGAATTCACAAGGCGTACAAGTCAGATCAGCTGTGGAGCTTTCACAGTAATGTCAGCACAGATGGTGACATACATGGGAGTAAACGTTTAGTATTTTGAAGCTTAATATATACCAAAATATTGCAGAGAACCAATATAAATATTAAATATTAACTTCAAACCAGACACTTGCAGCAGGATCACACTAAGGGAAGCACAGTCCAGGTGTCTGACTGTTTGTACACAGCCCTGAAGCACAAGAGGGGAAAACCACTGAACACAAGTGCCTCTGGGGTCAATAACACTATCACAACTTGCATGCAGGTTTCCTGATGTTGGAGGACCAGTTACACTAACATTGCCTTTTACGGCTTCAGGGTGGTTGCACATTTATCTGCGAGTACGTGCCTATCTATGGGGAGGTGCCTACTGCCTTGCTATCTCCACACTGTACACAGCTAGAAGAGCAACAACACACCTGCTCTGTTCTCATGTTTATTTGGTTTTTGTATCTGAAACACATTTCCATTTCTCACATCACTGCGATGACAGACTGTGATTCAGCTCTCGAAGCAAAGATTCACATGTACCTGCTACACTCCAGTGAGAAAGTAGGAGAGAGACTGTTCAGTGGTGTGAAATTTCAGCAGGAACCAAAACTGTTGAGGGAGTTATCTAATATGGAGCAATTTACCTTGGAGAAATCTTAGAATCTGAGCTAAGGACAAGTTTAAACAATTCCTCCTATCTGAAGTGCACTTTTAAGCTAACCGCTGCTTAGAAACACCATGTTCCCAATGTTTGCTTCTAAAACTTAAACATACTGTTATGGTTTTTGTAAAGTTGGAAAATGTTTGTAAATAAAACGATGTGTGATTCCACTGTAGCAAGATAGCAAGTACCCAGCTTAGTTTGCTGGAGATAACGAAGTTACAGCAAACCAAAACTTGGTGCCTTCTCATTTCAACACCACACACAGTAGAAGCTACGGAGTATTAAAAGCACTAAGCTTAGGGATCCACACTGGTTTGACACATTCTCCACCACTCTTCCCAACCCCAGCAGTCACCCCTGTGAGCTCCAGGAAGGGCACACACATTCCCAGGGTCCGTTTTGCCCCTCCATGAATAAGCCACTAAAACCTGAGGGAAGTTTTGAGTCCAGTCCAAAAGACAAACATCTTAAAGCTGCTCTTGGGAACTGCCAACAACAGGGGACACATCAACCCTCTGCAGGTAAGTAAACCCAGGGCTCACCCTGAGAGCCACCACACCATTGTTATGGCCTGTTGTCTGCTCTGTCTAGTCCTCTGCTCCCAGTGTAGTACTGGGAATGAACAGCCAGAAACCCCTGTGAGGCTGCAGGGGACTACACCTATCCACAGGGAGAGATTTGGGATGATAGAACAGTCTCTCCTGAACACACAATCATGACAGGATTACAATAAAACTACACCCTATATTTGTTTCATTACAAAAGATGGCAAGCAACACGTTCGAGTAAATTATCAATAAATGTTATGACACGAATAAAAGCCAAGATGAGCTGTAAAAACAGACAGCTCAATAAAAGGGGGCTATGAGCGGTGTAGGGAGGCATTGTTGGGTTGGGGCAGCTCAACAGAAAAGTGCAGGAAAGCTTTTGTTAATGAGCTGTTAACAGCAGAAAATTAGTTCAAGACTTCAGGGTAGAACTTCTCTTGTTCAATGTTTGCACAGGACAGAGCACCAGGAGATGCTTTCTCCCTGTTGGTACCTGGTGCTGCTGCCAGTTAATAAACCAGGTTTTACATTCATCAGCAAGAACTAACGAATCAAGTAAGTACAAGAGACATGACAACTCGAAGAACTACAAGGTACTTGGGGAGAAAATACAGATCACTCTATTAGGGAAAAGAGAGGTCTGAAACACCAAGTTGGAGAAAGAAACTTGGGAAGCAGTAAGAATGTGGGAGCGTGGGGAAATGGCAAACACCAGATCAGACACAAGTGCATGAAGCAACATCACAGCTACAGGGAAATGGAATTCTGGACAGCACGTCCGAAGCTGGCACAGCCCCAGAGGAGGAGGCAAGCGCTGTGCTGCAGCACTGTGCTGTGCTGGGCACCTCTGCAGGACGCAGGGACAGCTTCAGCTTTTCATTTCAGAGAGCCACGGGCCACTTCTGGAATAAACCTGGATTCCCCCAGGAGAAAACACACAGTAAGAGAGCAGAACTACCTTAAACACTCGGGCTGACTGAACTGAGGAGAACAGCTTTATGACAAGAAGGAGCAGGAGCCTGTGCAGTTAGACTTCCTAAGCAGGGACAGAACCCCTATAATTTCACAAGCTGGAGAGCATCTCCTTAGTCATTAGTAGCTGCAGAGAAGGAACAATCCTGCAAGAGAAGAATAATGGTCAGGTAAGTTCTTCCATCTTTAGTTTTGCAATTCTAGGAACCTGATTTCTTCTTATTTTAACACATTTTAGCAAGGTATGTTACATACACCCAACCCTGCTCTATCTAAATGTAACCTGTCAAAAGCTTCCTGACTCATTTCCAGACAGTCCCTCTTCATCTCCCCCAATTTGAGGTGTTCTTTTCTCACTGCTTAGCAAAGACGACACCAACATCGCTTCTTTCTTGACACAAACTCCAAGACAGACATTAAAATCGAATGACAAAGAGAGGTGGGCTCAAGCTTAGCTATTTCTTAGCCTCTGTTGAAGGTAACTGTGAGACTATAGTAACATGGCAGAAAGGAAACGTGCCCGTAGAACAAACCACATCTGAGCAACAATCTGAAATTATGTGGCCATGAACAGTTCCTGCAGCAGAAAAGAAATCTCAGTCACTAAAATCTCCAATTCTTTCATCCTCACTCAGGTAGACCCCAACCAGGACTAACCTTCCTCCCAGCTCTACACACACCTTGCTGTTGATCTGGAGCAAAGAGCGAGAGCAGCAACGATTACAAAACTCACAGAACAAGAGGATGAAGAGGAAGGAAAGCGCCAGAAGTGGTTATGAGCAGTTACAGCAACTTTCATAAGCACTGAAAATCTAGAGGGGACATGGACAGACCATCACTTGCTCACAGAGTCCCCTGTCTGCTTCAAAAGACACTGTGACGTGTGCTCTCAGCCAGTAATGCACACGTCGTATATGTCTTTAGTCATATTCGACATCCAGGAGCAACCACGGTGGAAAATAAAGTGCAGGAGCACATCCTTGCCAGCAGCCGTGAGCTAGAAAAGGAAGAAGGAGCTAGTGCCAACTTATTATCTACCAACTGTGAAGTCAGGACAGATTTCTGCTGCAACTATTTATCTACAAAACCCAAGCAACACAAAGTGGATGGCTTCTGCAGACAAAAACACGTGGCATCTTCTCATTAGATAGTTGGGCCATAAGCACACAGAAGCATCTGTACCTTCCAGCTCACTAAAAAGACAGCCTAAACATCCAAGTAATATTCCACTGAGGTTTTATCCTGTTTTATCAAGTTCAGATCATTGTAACCGGAAAGCAAAACACACATACACGAGCTCCTTTTTTTCTGGTTGCTGTGTGCCTTCCTGCACAAAACCTACCCCAGGGGCTCGGTCTGTGTTTGAGACACAGGAGAAAAGTCAGAAAACAAGAACTGCAGAGATGTTGAAAGGAAACACCAGGGACCTGAACCTGCTTTTGAGATTAGAGTTGAAATGTATAGTTTTCTTTCATCACTGTCAAAACTGTTCAACAGAGGAGAGCTTGCTCATGCCCAAAGCTGCAAATACATCGTATAGCAGTTAGTAAGGCTTTACAATTAATACTGATACATTAATAAAGCCAAGATACTAATAATGTCAAAGGAAAGGGTTACATTTTCTTTCTGGTTATTGACCACCAAGAGCTGCACGATTACCACTACAAACCACTGCATAACTCCAGTATAACACCCCTACACAGTACCGACAGGGCTGTGTACATCCCACTGTGCCGAGGCAGACGACACAACTGTAGCACTGTGAGTTTAATAACGTTTCTCTCATTAGAGGTGATAACAAAATGTCAAATCCAGCGTACAACCAGTCCTCCGAATTTCGCAATCCTGCCCCCAGGGTGCAGGGCTCCATGTTCCAGCCACTTCACAGAAATTCCCACAAGTTTCAAAGAAACACAAGGAACCAGAAGTTCAGCCGCAAGAAGTTCGGTAGCTGGAAGGAGCTGGCAATAAGGAGACAAACAACAGCACAGACCTGAGCAGAACAAGTTGGTTTCAGACTACAGATGCTGAGGAAGCGCCTGTTCAGCTCACACGGAGGGAAAACACTGACAGCAATGAGAACACGGGAATGTTTAAAACCCTCTGTCTTTGTAAGTAAATGATCAAACAAGACCATAATAAGCCTTGTGAAACAGAGGGACCCACACCTGCACAGCAGCACTCTCTTTGCATGAGTACATCCTCTTTTGAGGCTGTATTAAAGATCCAGGTACAAGCACTCAGTTTTCCCCCGACACAAAGTTAACCACTCTCTCATTTCAAGAGGCGAATGAAAGACTCGGCAAGTGAAAGCACCAACACCTGCGTGACCCCTCTCGGCACTCTCCTGCTTTGTTCTGTTCATTGGAAAAATGAAAACCCCAAAGCACCCGTCAGCCCCGGCTCCAGAAACGTTACGTGACGGCTCTTCTGACTACACAGCACCACACGGTCCTCGCCAGGGCCGGTGCTTTACGTAACTACATCTCGTCACTGGCAAGGAGGATGCGATGACGGTGTGTCAGGAACCCCGGGAGTCTCCCTTCTCCTGACCTCCGGCAGCACCTACCCAGAGCCATTTCCTATGGCCACCGCAGCACCCATCCTGCCCCGCTCCATCCCCAGAGTGGCTCAGGGCCTAAAACGCAGAGAGCAAAGGGGAAGGAACAAAGCCCTGACGTCAATTACTGGAAAAGGACCGAACCCAAAGGCCGGGAGAAGGGAACGCGCCGGGCTCCGCGAACCTCCCCACACGTCCCTTTCCTCGGGGCCGCCCAGGTTTTGCTCCCCAGCGGGAGGGACGCGGCGGGACCGGCCGGTCGGGGAGCGGTGCCCGGCACAGACCCCCACCGTGCCCGCCGGGTGTGGAACTCCTTCGGCGCGTCGCTCGCAGCGTGCGGGGAACCCGCGGTGTGAAGCGGGGGGAGACGCGCCGCGGAACGGGCGATCCCGCCCGCCCGGAGCCGCAGCCCGGCGGGGCGGGGGGGGTGTCGGGGAGCCGGGCTGCGGCCGGGAGAGCTCCGAGCCCGGGGGTGGGGGGGGGGAAGCGCGGGGTCCGACGGCGGCCGCTCGGCGATCCCGCCCTCCATCCCCCCCGCCGGCGGGGTGCCGGTCGCGGCGGGCGGGCCTGTCCCCGCGCGTCCCCACCCCCGGCCGCGTCTCACCTCCGTTCGCCGCTCCGCTAGGCCCGGACCATTTCCTGGCTGCCGCCACCGGCCCGCCGGGCGGGGAGGAGGGGGGTTGGGGGTGGAAGGGAGGGGGGGTGTGAGTATGGAAGCGAAGAGGCCCGAGGGAACGGGGGCGCCGCCGCCGAGTCACCGACCGCCCAGGGAGCGCAGGGGCAGGCCCGGCCCCGGCGGGGAACGAGGCTCGGGGGAGGGGGGAGCGGCTCACAGGCGGGAGGCGACGGCGGCTCCCCAGGGGTCCCGCCGCTCCATCGCGGGACGGGGCCGGGCTGGCGGCGCGGCGAGGTCGGCGAGGGCCGGCGGCGTCGGCCTGGGCAGCCGTGTGCCCCTCGCCGGGTCCGGCCTCCGTCCCTGCGCCCGCGGGGCCGGGCCGCGGCTCCTCCCGCAGCCGGGCACTCGCGATACCCGGCAGCCCCCGCGCCGCCGCAGCCCCGCCGCCGCTCACGTGACCTACCGACGGGGCGGGGGGAGGGAACGGTGGGGGGGTAGGTGTGTGGGGGGAAATACACTCATTGAACACGTGACCCCCGCGGGGAGGGGCGGGGCCAGCCGCGGCCACGCCTCCCGCCGCTCGCGTCACGCAGGGTGTGCGCACGGCCCCGCGCGGAGGGGCGGGAGCGCCGTGAGGGGAACGGGGCCGCGGCCAGCGGGGGCGGAACCGGCCTCTTTTGTTACCCGGCGGCGGCGGGGAGCGCCTGGTGCCTGAGCCCGCGCCCGGGGACCGAGAGGTGCCTGAGTCTGAGCGAGACCGGCTCACAGGAGGCCCCGCACCCGCGGTGGTGCCGGGCTCTAAAATCACCTCAGGGAGAGGCTCCTGCGAAAACAAACACACAACTGTGCTGTATAAACATTTAGGCTAGATTAAAAACTAAACAAAACCTACTTCTTCCACATAAAGTGATTCTGAAACATACTGGAACATCATACTTTGGGATTATGCTTTTAAAATAGTTTATTAGTTGTTGGAAATACTTCATTATTTGTTTGAAATACACCAGTGCAACAGAAGGGTGGGAAACCCACCCAAACAGCACTTTCCTTTGGCGTAACAAACTCCAGAATCAAAATACAGCCTCTGATACTGTGATCACAGAGACCCTTCATGCAAAAATTGCTGTAAAATGACACAATAAATCTAGAGGCAGTCTGAAACGGTTCATAACTGTTTTACTGGCAGTTAAATCAAGTTTGTTGTGATGCTGAAATAAACCACCACCACAAGAAGAAGTGATCAAATTGGGGTGGAACCAGACCCACCTGGGGATTAACACAGGCAGGGAGGGCAGAAGCTGCTCCTCTGAGGAAGTAACACTGCTGCAGCTGACAAACAGGAACAGAAAACACCACCACCAACACATCCTTCCTATCAGTTTCAGTGGTGTTTATAAAACCACTTTCTGCCAGTGACATTTCTGACATACCGTATCTCACAAGTCAAACGTACTCTGGTATTATTTAAGCAACCTGCTCTGCTGGAAGGTGTCCCTGCCCATGGCAGGTTTGGAACCAGATGGCCTTTAAGGTCCCTTCCAACCCGAACCAGTCTGTGATTCCGTGGTTATGATTTGTATCGCAGACACATCTCAGTTAATGAAATCAGGCTGTGAAGATCTGCCTCCGACAACTGATGTCTCAGTGTCTGGTTGAAGGCAGAGCTCGGTCAAATACAATTTCATAAAGCAAATTAAACCCATGGGGTTAAAATATGTTGAATCATTTCTTTATAAATCAAATCCACTTGATCGCAAAAGTCCTATTTATTAGAGTTCTGAGAAAATGAATCAATCCATCAATCCACAGGAGACTGTGTAACGCCATTTTGCTGAGGGACCTAAAACCTGCTCCTGACTGACAGATGTTTGGTGTAACACAGAGCTGGACCAGACCATCAGGTTGTCTCCCTCCCTCCCTCCAGTTCACAGCATTTCTCCTTGAAATGTGATGCCTTTTCCCAAGGCTGTTTTTCTGCCAGACTCCATCAATTGCTTCCCTTCAATTAGCAAGGGCAGCTTTGCTTGTAATTGGAGGGATTAAATGGAGGCTCTTCAGAGCTATACGGGTCTCATGTAACTGCTTAGTAAATACAACTATTTCTAGTCAGTGGGTTTTAAACCAAAATTAATGATCTTTCGTACTTGGCCTAGAGCTCTGGAAGACAGTAATTAAAGAAATACCTTTCCCACTGAAAAATAAAAACTGAATCAAAGCATCCAGCAAGCTGTCAGGGTGTGATCTAGGCGAAGGTGATGGGGGAAGGCTCTTGGCAGGCTGGGGGGGTTACTCTGTAAAATAAGAATATGTAGAGACAAAGCAAACAGAAAAGGCAATTTTAAAGAAATGTTTGAAATTGAACTGTTCTGAAGATCTGAGTACACAGGGACCTATGGTCTCGGGCTCAATCTGCAGTTGGTGGTACGGGAGAGCCAGTGAAAGCAGCAAGCCATGTCTTTGAATCTCCACTTGGGACCCAACAGCAGACCAGAGGTTAAATTAAGCTCTCCATAGCCCCAGCTGTAATTAGGTGACCTTATCCTGGCTCCCGCTGACAGGACCTAACACACACAAGCACTTCCTTTTGTCTTTGTGAATGGACCCAATTTGTCCAAGGGAGACGCAAACAAACAGATGCATGAAGAGACCAACCCTCCAAATTTAGTGACCGGCTTTAGGACTGGGGAGCTTCTAACTTCCCTTGGCAGAGGACTCAGTGTGGAGAAGTGCTACACTGTGTGAAGCAGCGTGCTTCCAACAAAACCATCTACACACGAACACCAGCAGCACTAAAGAAGTGAACAGACAGCATGGTCTTAAGAAGGCAGTGAAGGGAGCCTGGACCCCATCCTCTGCCTTCCCAACCACTGCCTCTTCCTCACCACAGTCCTCCTTCACACCCATGCTGCTGCTGCTGCGCAGCACAGCATCACCCCATGCTCTTCACAGCATGTCCCCACACAAGGGAGAGGTCACCAGCAGTGAGCTTGCCACCACGCCTGTGTCAGTCACCACACATGGCTACTGGAAAGGGGAGATGGCCCTAAACCTGCACTGTTCACAGTCCAGTACTCCAGAGGGCTTCCACACACGCTTTACTGCGGTGTCACTCACTTTTGGCTTTGCAGTAAGCATGAACTTAGCAACTGCTGTTTAATAATTTATTAACTTTTCCCATTAAACGGTACATTCACTCAAGACAACAAACAACTTTCTGCTAATTTTATTTACAGTCTGCAGAGTGCTCTGTAAAACAGGAACGGTTACAGACAAACACAACATACATATCAAACATTTAAATAAGCACACTTTATTCAAAAGTAACTCTACACACTACTTATTCCATAAAAATATAAAAAATACTTTAGTTACTATATTTTACCTAAACAAGAGATTTAGGAATTCTTCCACATGTGATGCCCCCTCCCCAACCAAGGGCACTGCAACAATAAGAAGTTCAGGAGACTGCATCACAAACGCTAACGCCAACTGCTTCAAACCACCAGAAGAACAAATAACTCTCCCTGTGCAACCAGCACTACTTGTTCTGCAGCACAGGATGTTTGGGGTTTGCTTTTGTTTGTTTTGGTTTTGCACTAACTTGCTTCTCCCATGCCAGATTTTCACAGACACGTGCACACTATCACATGAAGATAATGGACAGATGACACCGCAGACTAATGCCAGTCGCCACGTGCCCAACACCACGACTGGTCATCTTGCATCACACAACAGGTTTTTGTAAAACTATCAAAAGGGAAACACTTTCCTTTGGGAACCTCTATTTAAAGGCGACTCCTCCCTACTGAGCATCCAGTGAAAACAGCCTTTTTCTTACCTCCTTGAAAGTAGTGCCTGTTTTTGTTTGCCACTACTGTTGCTCTGGGTTTACTGACCCTATTCCATATAGAAAGCCAGGGGAGTTCTGACAAACACCCACTGAAGCCCTTCTCTCACTAGGATACATTTAGTTTACAAAAAAAAGGCACAAAGATGAAACTCCTAAGCAGCATCACTCCTAACTCTCCCACTGTGCACTGCTCCTTTCCTCACACACACCCTGCTGCAAGAGACGCTTTGGGTCTCACGAATTACTACAAACACATGAGCTAAGGAAAGAGGCGAGTTGAAAAGACTAAAACCTCTGTACAGTGAGTAGTATACTGATCATTAACACATGAACACTAGTTTTATGTTGCAGTTAAGACTCAACCTGGAAGCCTCAGGAAAAGCTCAGCAGTGTCTAACACGTTTGTTACCAGCGAGATGAAAGCCCTGTGTGCAACACTCAGTTTCCACAATAACAGTGCTCTGCAGCCAGCAGCATGAAACTCCTGCTCTCAATAGCTGAGAGGGTTTTCTACCTGTCAGTGAAGCTGTCATGAACAGAGTAGTAGTGGCTGATGCACAGCATGATCTGCAGTGAAAAGCTTTTGCTTTCCAGCATGTAAACATCCAGGTGACTGGACCTTAGCTCATATAAACAAATCTGATGATAGATTTTTCAACTAAAAAAGTAAAATTTTCCATAAAAGGATAAACCACAAAAATACTCTTTCAGGAAGTCTCACGTGCCATCTAATACCTCCCGTGGCCTATGAACAACTACGCAAAACACTTAGAAAGGTTCAGCAGTAGAAACGTTGACAGGTTAAACTGTTTGGCAGCCGTGTGCTGAAGACAACTTGGCAGAGTGTTCCCACTCACTAACCGTCAGGTCCACCCCGCACCACGCTATTTCTTCTTCCTTTTCTTTGGTGGCTCATCATCAGAGCTACTGTCTGTGCTGCTGCTGCTACTGCTGGAGGAACTAGAATCCGATTCGAACTCTGAAGAGGAGGAGGAACTACTCGAGGATGGAGAAGATGAGGAAGTAGAGGAGCTCTCGTCACTGTCACTATCATCATCAGAAGAGGAGGTAGAAGAATCTTCACTGTCTGATGAGGAATCGCTAGCTGAGCTGGCGCTGCTGCTGCTGCTGGAACTGGTCACACTTTTGGATCTGAAAGCAAGCAAACACAGATGAGAACAGGCCTGCTGGGACAGCATCATTATGCAGGGTTCTTTAGACTGGGTTGTAACCCAAAGATCAATTATTTGGCCTGAAAATTTCCAGGCCTGACAATCTAAGACAAATTCCCGTGCCTCCCCTTCCCCTTTTTCCATGACACCACGTGCATGAATTAAGCCACAACAGGACTACACAAAAAGGTGAAGTTTGAAAGCTGGCACAGATCTTGTTGCTAGTACTGACGAGTGTCTTTACTGACTTGGCTGGAGAAGGCAGAGGCTGCAGGGAAGTATGAAAGTCCTCAACTACTGAAGCCTCGGGGAAAATCTGACGAAGATCCACTCCCGAGCTCCCCACAGCAAGGAGGAGACTTTGCCAGTGTGAAAGGCGGTGGAAGTTTTGTCAGTGATTTCACAAATGTCAGAACTATCTATCCTCAACAGAAACTGTTCTTAGACTACTCCTGGCGAAAGAACCCAGAGTGCCTGCCACTACAGGATGCTTGTGTTTAAGGTGGAGGAGAAGGGGTGGAAACAGTCCAAGATAGACAGAATTATGAACACAGCAACAGGATTTCTGTATCCTCTGCATTTTTTTTTCCAAGCTGAGCCCTTACTGAGGCTGTTGTTCTCAAGATCAACATCTCCAAGTAAGGAAATACAAATTCCAAGAAGGTACAATTAAATTTTCCCACTGATCATTCTCCAAACAAAGTATAAAGGTACTAATTCACCTCTCTTCCTACCAAGCCAGCCAAAGAGCCTGCAGAAGTGCTCGATATAATAATGCAGAGTCTTGTTTCCATTAGAAAATTAATGGAGTAGTTTTTATCAGAGGGTTTGGATAAATATTACAACTCAGGAAATGCCTGTGCTAAGGCTCTTGGAGAAAGAGTAATGTTGTTTTCATCACATCAGCTGACGAATCCAGACACGTGCGTTACACTGTGAACCACTGCAGTCTTTACACTACATCCGCAATGTTATCTCTGTGTGTGCAGACACCACGGCTGTTTATGAAAGATAAAGCCATAATCTGGTCAAATACAGACTTATTGTTTGTGAAAACACTGTCTTAAGATGAGGAAACAAAAAGAAAGTGGGACCAGTAGTTCCAATCCAAAGAGTTCCATGAGATGCGGAAACCCGTTTATACGGGCAAGAATCATTGAGGGAATCCTGTCTTTTCCTGAGCACCTTTCACAGAATCCATAGCTGCAGTCCATAGACCTCCAGTATTTATGTTGGAATCTGAAACATGAGGATTTAACACTGCTTCTCCTGGAGGAAAGCAGGAGCTGGAGCTATGAGGGAAGAAACAAGCAGACACTTGTTTTCAGGTGATGCAATATGTGGCCTGTTGGTAGTCACAGAAAGAAGATGGAGATGGGAGCAAGTAAAATTCACCTACTTGCCCCTGTCCCAGGCAGGTAATATAACATTCCAGATGCTATAGATTAGTAGATCTGAGATTTGGGGTCTCTTACACCACTGTAGGAGTCCAACATTTCTCCAGCAGACAGGGATTCATTCTCCTCCAAGCAAGTTTAAGTGTTAATATCTCATATGATCCCATGCACCAGCTGTGGAACAGCTGCTGCCTCTTGTAACACACACTATCACCCTTCTGAGGCTTTCTGACCTTCCTAATTCTGGTGCCATCATCTAACAACCCCAGGTGATTTTAAACATAAATCCCACCCACCATTGTGGGGACAATCACAGCTGGGTGCCTGAAGAAACGAGTGAATTAAGGCATGAGCTACCCTCAGACAGGCACATTTCTGTGTGGTCCAAGCATGAAGTGGGCTTCCAGTTAGTAACCAAAGAGTATGGGAACCTCGGAGCCAAGAGGCACCCAGGAGACAGCTCCGCGTCACCTGAGGTCACAAGATTGTACAAGAGCTCCTCTGCAGATCCTGTTTTTCTGGTTAAGCCTGTAGCTCACTTATTACTGTTTATATCAAAACAGACACTGTGCGAAAGGTTAGTGCTCACCAGTGCTGCCAGAGCCCCAGCTTCTGCTTTTTCACTTTAAATCTGAAACTTACACACTCAGTGGTGACCCTTCGCTGAGTTTTCCATATTTAATTCTTCCTGTATCATCATAAAATATATAAATAGCAAACTATCCGGAAAGGAGTTTATAGTGCTGGGTTTGGTGCTTGCATAAAACCAGAGGAACAACGCAAACAATAGAAGAGTTTTAAAGTTTTAAGGAAAAAGTAGCCAAATCAACCCCTCAGCCATAAATCCTTTTGCTCTTTTCATTCCTGCATTGCTTTAGAGCTCCAATACTCTGAAAATCCTTATGCCAATGCAGCCTGTGAGAAGGCTGAGGCAGGAGGAGGTCTGAGCTACACTGCTTAGAAATGAGTTAATTTCTGAGCTCCCTGGTCCTGAGTGACTCCAACAATACATGGACACTCCTGAGAAAGGAGCCTTTGGTGAAACAGGCTCTGACAGCAGCACCATGGCACTCACCAAGAAGCATTCCAATGAAGCCACATTCCACCTGAGAGCCTAAAATAAAGGCGTGTTTAAAACAGCTGCTGCAGCTTGTTTAATGACTGCCCCACAAAGCAAGAGCCTTTAAATATCTGCCACAAACTGGGTTTAGAAGATCCAATTTAGAGACAGAACAGTCAGCTCAATGCAAAGAGGCTGTTGCTGTACAGGCAGCCCCCAGAAGCAAACCTCCCACCACGATCAGCACGTGTATCACAGCCAGGGTTCAGCTGGTCCCAAACGGTTCTGCTAACAAAGGCAGCAGCAACTTCCCAAGGAAGCGTTAAAGCAAAGTGAAGTAGCAATAATGTCCAAAAGTTCTCAGCTCAAACAAATACCTGGGGCTGGGGGAGGTTTATTTCCTGGCTTTTGGTCTGGGATTGAGGGGGCTGTTCGGTTTTGGGGTTGGGTTTGGAGTTCTTGATGTGGTGTTTCATTCTCTGGACAAAGCTTCAGAGAGGGACAGCTGCTACGAGAAGGGAATGAAAACCTGAGGAAGAGCAAGCTGGGCAGGTGGCGAGGTTACAGGCTAGCAAACAGTGTGCCATTCTCACACAGGTGTTTAACACACACTGCATGAACTTTGAGGCAGAAATAGGAAGATCTTTACCATTAAAGCAAGATCACGTAGAGACAGGACAATCAGTAGGGAGAAAAGCAGAGGACAAAGAACTTACAGAGTTTGTGGACAGGGAGGAGCAAATGTCTGTCACAGGCCAAAAGCAGGAAAGTCAAATGTGTATTTGCAGTGTGGACTTTCCCCCCAGAGCCCTTGTCCGTTCCTGCTGCAACACCAGAGCAAGGTCACGCACAGACACTGCACCCTCTGCCCCTGGCCCCCACGTACCTTTTTTTCTTGGTCTTCCTTTCTGCAGTACTTTCTCCAGTGCTGGTTAAGGGGGGAAAACAATGGCTTTAATTAACACAGCAGGAAAAGTAAATACATAGCAGCACAGTGGAGTTGAATTTAAAATACTGGAAACTGGCATCGCACTGGCAGAGCCACACTGCCCAAAATTCACCTGGCAGCTGGCCTCAGCCACTGTGCAAACCAGAAAACAACAGCAGCTACAGAGCAGGAAAGCAAAGACACAACACCAAAAAGCAGCAATTCACCTCTCATTTTCCACATTAAGTACGTGCTCTTCTTTACTCTTCATCTTATATGGACAACGACATTTGGGGATGGGATACAAAGAAGTTCTGTATAACCATATTTAACAGTGACTGAATTGATTGAAACAAAGGGTAAACCACTGCATTAGCCTGTAGCTTCCCCCGTGCATTACTTTTGAGTACAAAAAGACACACAATGTATCTGCATTGATGCTTTCCAGCATCTTTGAGATTCCCAAGTACCCAAACACTCACAGAAAGTGTTAGTGGTAAATGGCACAGAAGAAAGTTTCTTTTAACAAAACACTGTGGATTTGGGTTTAAAACCAGTCTTCACTTCTGCAGATTTAAGGGGTTTTCTATAAAACTCTTTCAGTCAAACCCACCAGGCACATGCTGCTCTCACCCCACGGCAGATACACAGCACATCAATCAGCCTGGAACATGTGGGATGCAAGGAGTCCTCCCTCATACCCTTACAACAAACTTAATATGCCCCTGATATATGAGGAGGAAGTTGTATGTTCTCTTGTGAACCAGGATACTTCTTCCCCAACTGAAACCTATTATTAGAAGCCACCCTAAATAGACAAAAATAGAAGTAAACCATGCAAATATGTTTCATTTAGAGCTCAGATAGCAGAATGCGTTGATAAAGACCCCAGAAAGGGGGAGAAAGAAGAAAGAATAGTGTAAGCTCTACTGTATTTCAGTAAAAGTACTCAATGCCTTTTGTATGCCAGAATTACATTTTTCCCCCAATTTTTTATTTTCACACATATGGTATGAAAATACTACACTACTTGTATTATCAAGGCCCTTACTGTAGGTAATGAGGTGTTTCACAGGTTGGAGAAGTCACTGTGAGTAAAAGGAATTCGATCCCAAAGCACCTTTCACTAGACAGGACCTCATTCAGCACGAGTAACCCGCACTGCCGTGGCACAGGGCGATGCCTCCCTCTAGCGTTTCCCGCTTGTGTAAGTACGGGAGGTCCCTACTCCGGGGTTACACAACAGAGTGGTCACTCAGTCTCCTGCAGACCAGATGTGCACCACAGCACTTGGTTGCTTTCCCTGGGGCTGTCTCCAGAACCACACACAAGAGCCGGGCGTGCTGGCTTTGGTTCGATGCAGAAACATCACTGAGGAACACGCGTTTTCTCACCTCTCCTCCCTCCCCAACTCCCACTCCAGGGGGGGTGAGCAATGGGCTTTACTGACACCAGGAAGTGAGACCTCCACAATATCCATCACAAGCGTGGGATCAACACTGGGCAAACAGGAGGATCCTGGAACAACTGCTGAAATGAGTTAATGCTGAAAAGTCAGCTATGTGGTTGTCAGAAAGTAAATATTAACCTTGTTAGACTCTGTTTGCCTGCTGGTTACTGATTCACTATCAGATCTTTAAAGATGATGACACAAGCACTCTGAAGCAGACCCAAGTTCTCTGCAGACAAGAAATAACCCTCCCAAGCAAGCCATGCAAAGAGTAAAAGGGTGCCCTAGGAAGTTGTTCTTCCTGTGAAGAACAAGCTTCATCCTTGAGAGTGGCTCCCTCATGGCACAGTTAAGGAGCCCAAGAGAGTTTAGGATTATACGATCACTGTGAAGCCAGCCCAATTTAACCAGGATTAAAAACTGCTCCCACCTAAGCATGACTTAATCTTCCTTTCAGGAGAGGACTTACCTTTGCTGCAGCAATAGTTGCTTTTCTTTTTCTTTAAGGATTTTTGCTAATTGAGCTGTCCTCGAAGGTCTGTGCAGGTATTTTCTCTTCCCTGTGCATTCATACGTCCAATGGCCAAACTCTAAACATTTCTGACATCTTACATGCTGCTTGTTTGCCTCCCTAAAAAAGGCAGAATTGCTTAAGTGACTGATTCCAAGTCTGTTCTGCCTGTTGACAAAGCATTCTTTTTATCATGCAGATACTTAACAGCATATGTAGTTAGGATTAAAGCAGACATTCATGGTGCTTTAGCTTTTAGCTTAAAGCTGGACAACAACAGTAACCTCAGATATATACAGAATTTAGGCAAACACATTCCCATTTATTAAAGCATTTTCATACAACAGTTTATGAAAGAAAACAAAGATACTTTTCCTCTATTGCAGAACTTCAGCTTCTATCTTCTGCTAAAGCAGTGACTGCTGAACTACTGACATCAGCTGTCAACACACACCAACTGCACCCGAATGTCACTTAGCTTTACCCTAGCTGCTGCTCAGCTCACTTGCAGCCTCCATTCGATCAACTCAATTGGCACAGCTTCTAGCATTACAGGCTATAATTGTTCACCAGCTATTGGGAATGATTACTGGATAGCAACAAACTGTCCGCAGTGTAATTGCATGTAGTTCAGATTCACAATCAAGGTTCTATTTTAGAACCCTGCCAGCAAGAAGCAAGTTCTAGGATTTGGCAATGAAACTGCTTAACACTCGAGTACCAAACTGCCAAATCCCCACAAAGAGCCCAGGACTCAGAGCTGCTCCTACTTGTAGCTTGTTTGAACTTCCCAGGATTGATCCAAGCCTGGCAGAAGGTTTGTCATAAAAACAATCAGATTCCTGCTCACTTTGTGCAATGTAAGCAAGACTTCATATCCTGCTCTGAACCATCCCAACACCTGACATTTTAGTGAGCATTTTACACCCACATTTCTGTTCTCACACTCTGGGAAAGTCTTTGACCATTTTTCGAAGCCAGTTAAGGGAGAAAACTCCAATTTCCATGTTCCAGCTCCTACACCACCACTGAAGCTTTGCAAAAGCTGCTTTGGCACCTTCTCACAGCCAGCCTCCTCCTTCACAGATAAGGAAACTCGCACATGGGTCAAGTGACTCAGCTCAAGGTCGGAACCACAGAGCAGTTTCCGAGCCAGCACTGCCATCAGGCCTCTGCAGCTCCCACCACCGTTCACTGCAACTCCTGTAACTTCTTTTCACCTTTATCACTTTTTCCAAAAAGCAAACACCAGCTTCTCAAGGCCAGCCCATCTCGTCTCCCTGCAGTTCACAGGCCTGGCTTAAGCAGGAGGAGGCTTCCAGACTCTTCATTTAGTGAGCACGAAGTTACAGACCAGTAGCATTTTCCTCTCAACAGGAATGCTGCTTTCCAAAGCAAGGTGTGAACTGCTTCTCGTTCGACCTTACCATCACCTTTCCTGACAGTTCTACTGTATCTGGAAGGGAATCTTGTTCTGAATGTCCATCACTTTCAATGCAGACGCTGTTTGCCTTCATAGTCCTGCCTTAGAAATACCGATCTAAATCAGCACCAGAAAACAAACCAAACTCACAACCCGCCCTGCACCATTCACTCAGACTTGAACAGGAAGCACATGTCTAGTAATGAACAAAAACCCAACGTCTTTCAGTGGTTTGCTGTGTTTTACTTTAGACTTCTGGCCCTGCCACAAGACTTACACAAGCAGAATGACAACACTCCAACAACATAAAACCCCTCAAAAGCAGGTATTTTTCCATCTCAAACTAGCCCACACCTGCCTCCACAGGAACAGAATGGAATTTTAAGGCAACAATAACGTAGCTCACTATTGGCAGGGTTTTAGCACGACTCACAGGACCAGGGCAGACAATTCTGGGCAAGCGAAAAAGATAAGGATCAAGCCTCAGAAGAGTTACCAGGAAAACATCCGACCGGCTCAACACCTCCAGAGCTGTAACACCTCACCCGCAATGACAAGCTTTAACACTAAGGAAAACCACGAGACTGAGGCAAACTTTCAGCAGGATCCATGCCCATGACCTGGAGGCAAAGGCTGGCACGTTCAGAACTCAGCACATACCCATCAAACAGAGACATAACAAGAAAAGAAATAATTCCTCGACTCATAACAACTTGAAAGCACGAGCATTCCACAAGTACACTGAAGTTCTATTACTTTCCATTGCAAATACTAGGCAAGAGATTATACTAAACAATGAAAAAGGCAAGAGAATGCAGGAGTTACCCATACTCTAGCCAGCAACTGTGATCAGACCAAAAACCCCACACTCCAAAAACTGAAACATGAGAAATAAATTATTCTAAAGAAGGAAAAAAAAAGACAAAACCAAAAAACCCTGAACCAAAACCAAACAACAAAGTAACAAACAAATGAAAAGCCAGTGTAAGCCATACATGGAACATGGGCATTTGCTGTACTCCACGTAAACAAGCAAAATCGTTGGATTTTTCTCAGTCAGAGCTTTACAATCAGATCCCTTCACTATCAGGGCATTACGGGAATGCAATACGCATATCCGAGTAAAGGACACTTGCTTTCTTTTCTGGCTTTTCCTCTCTTCTAGAGTTCCATAACACACCATAACACGAGCTGACAGCTTGCCTTCATCTGACTATTTTAGTACACCATGAAGACCCGTGACCGGACGCCCCAGACCCCCTCACCCACCACTGAAACCGCGGCCCGCGGCCCCTGCCCGCGGCCCCTGCCCGCAGCGCTGCCCGCGGCCCCTGCCCGCAGCGCTGCCCAGGACCGTCAGCACCGAGAGCGCGAACCCTCCCTGTCCCCTCCTCCTGCCCAACCCCGCTATTCCCGTCCTTTCACTGCAGCCGTGCCACCACCCGCCTCACCGCGGCCGCGCTCCCTCACGGACGAGCCGGCTGGCCGGCGGGTGCGGAGCGCCTCAGAAAGCGCTCGGAGCCCCTCACCGGGGAGACCCCGGCCCCGCTCCCCCGGGGCTCGCACCCGCCGCTCCGCAGCCCTCTCCCCGCAGGCGGCGGCCGCGGGGCGCTGCCCGGTACCGCCCCCCCCGCACTCACGCCTGTCTCCGCGCGATGAGGCGGTGCATGGGAGTCGCCATCTTAGCGACCACACCGGAAAGTGAGGCGCGGCCGCGCTGCATGCCGGGATGTGGCGTCCGCCGTCTCCTCCCATTGGAGGACGCAGCGGCTGCCACAGAGAGTAGCTCCTCGCGCGGCCAGAGAGGACGCGCTGTGGGGACCGCGCTTTCCGGCGCGTCTCGCCTCGCTTCCTCCCGCGTTGCCATGGCGGCGGCGGCCGCGCTGGGCGGTCCCTCACGGCCCCGGTCCCTATCCCGGTCCCTATCCCGGTCCCGGTCCCTATCCCGGTCTCTGCCCCTACCCCGGTCCGTGCCGCCCCGTCCCTGCTCTCTCCTCCCACCAGCCGGCTCCCCGCTGTCCCCTCCGCCAGCCCCGCAGCCCCCGGCCGCTATGGCGCGGCGCACAGTGCCTGCTCAGGGCGGCCGGTCCCGCCTCAGCCTCTTGCCGCTCAGTCGCGGGTCCGGCCGCTCCGCTGCTGCTCCCTCCTTCCAGCCACCGCCTGGCAACAACCGGCTTCTCACTTTACAAGTGTTCGGTTTTGTTAGCATGGATGTGTCCTAACACCTGCAATCAGCAGCAGAACGGGCTGTGACCGACAGCCCATCTCTAGAAGCGGGCGGAGAGCAGCCCTTTGAGCGGCTGTAACCCGCCAGAGGGGAGATTGAGATGAGCTCTGAGGCAGAAGCTCTTCCCTGTGAGGGTGCTGAGGCGCTGGCACAGGGTGCCCAGAGAAGCTGTGGCTGCCCCATCCCTGGCAGTGCTCAAGGCCAGGTTGGACACAGGGGCTTGGAGCAACCTGCTCTAGTGGAAGGTGTCCCTGCCCGTGGCAGGGGTTGGAACTGGAGGAGCTTTAAGGTCCCTTCAACCCAAACCAGGCTGGGATCTCCACCTGCCTATGGCAGGGGACAGCTGGGCACCCAGGGCAGCCGGCAGAAGGGTAGCGTGCAGGGGAGGTTGGGGAAGGAGGATCCGGGTCTCTCCTGCCGCAGGGCACCACCTCCAAGCTGCTTGTGCCATGGATCAGGCCTGACCGCAGGGACACTGGGGTCCTTTCACCTTCATTAGTCCACATGAACAATCCAACAGAGCTGCAGGTACCCTGCTACAGCTTCTCAAGAGCTGGACAGCCTGGGAGCGCTCTGGTCATAACATGAAGGCTCCAGAACCATGATAGAAAGAGGTAGATTTCAGAAAGGGATGATGTAACTCGTGATCACTCCTAAAACGTTGCAAGCATTTACTCATGTTACTTTTTAGCAGGTCAGATTTTTATACCTCGCACTGGCAGAAAAAGATACCTCAATATAATTAAGAAGATGAATTCTGCTCTGGTACATAACCATGGCTCGATCATCCATGAAACAATCTCAGGGCCTGAGGACACCGCTAGGCCGTGTTCGTGCTGACCTGATGTGTTCTGTACTTGAGTGTAAGGAAATACAGCTCAGCTACCTCTAGGAATCGTAAGCAGATTCTTTCTTCTGCTCCATTCAGCCCAAGAGGCTGTAGTCCCCCAGCTCTGCCAACAGCAGCAAGTATTTTTGGCTCCTGCATCATCTCCTTATAGTCTCTGACGTGGGAGGAGAGGGCTAGGCACAGAAGAGCAGGAGCGGCTGGAGCTTTCTGATGGCACATACCTGGCAGGCAGCCCTTGGGAAGCTTTGCCAGCTGGCACAAGTAGAGCAGCCAATATCCTGGATTCGGGGAAGCAAGGAATGCGGCTTTATCAACGCTCATTGTTATCTCATGGCATCAGGTTTAAAATGGTATCTTATATTTCATGTCAAAAGTCCTCAAGAAAACATTTTTTACTGCTGAATTGCAATTACTCCTGCTGCTAGTATCCTGGAAGTACTTTATGTCCAATGAATTCCAGTATTAGTTCAGAACTGTCCTGTCCTAGGGACAATTTATTGGCAATCAATGGGCATTCCTCTGGACATTTACATTTAATGAAATAGATGACCTGCTACCAACTTGTAGTAGTTCAGTAGCAGCTCTTTAGAATGTGCTTCTTGTGAGTTGGTAGTCTTCATTTATTACATAAAATAAAAATACATGTTGTATTTTCCTGCAATACAAGTTCAATAGATGTGCGAGGAACTGCAGGAATAGGGTAAAAGGCAGCCCGTGCTGAGAGACACTCACGCTTCAGACAAGGCACAAGGTGGGAGCACAGTAAAACAGAACTTGTGGGGAGAAAAAAGAGGAATGTGACAGCAGTGAGAACAGATGGCTCTACAAGTTTATCTTTTAAGCAATTCATAGATGTATAAAATCATAGAATCCCAGCCTGGTTTGGGTTGAAGAGACCTTAAAGCTCCTCCAGTCCCAACCCCCTGCCACGGGCAGGGACACCTTCCACTAGAGCAGGTTGCTCCAAGCCCCTGTGTCCAACCTGGCCTTGAACACTGCCAGGGATGGGGCAGCCACAGCTTCTCTGGGCACCCTGTGCCAGCGCCTCAGCACCCTCACAGGGAAGAAAACAGATATTTATATGTCACATGAAAATCTGATGCTTTCAGGCAACGAGTATCCAGGTTCTGAATCAGCCGGTGTGTGGCAGAGGTGGTTCAACACAACCAGGTCACAGCCAGGAGACACCAGAGCCAGACCTTCCTGCTGTGTGTCACACAGTATTTATAACAACAGGGAGGGTAACAGCATCTGCCGGGTACAATGGCACCAATTAGATATCACACTGGGAAGATAAGATACGGGAGGATTCTCTTAGACATAAACATACCAACTCATCAGGATTAATTACCAGGTGACTAATTGTTGAATGTTCTGGTAGCTCCTGTCTCCAAAGTCTGTAATTGTAACATCTAAGGCTGGTGGCTGTTCCCATACACATGCTTTCCTTTACATCTGGTTCTTCTTGCAGTACCTAATCATTGTCCTGCTTTGGATGATGCCCCACAATAACCTGTGATTAATCATCTCTGGCACCTTAGCTGAATTCTGGTCTGGGGTGTCTGGTGTGTAATGGGCGCAGTAGAGTTTGGCCTCAATATCTGAATTCTGATATGGAGAAGGTCAAACTGAAGAATTCCCTATTTTAGGATTGACCGAGAAATTTTCTTTGTAATACAAAATAGCCAAGAACAGCTGTTTATAATAATCCACGCTTTTATGATAAATTCCTGCCTGCTGATCCATTTATGACTTAAAATCTTGGAGTAAATTGCTCCCTGATGGCATTACCTGCACTGTACTTAACAACATCTGGTGCTTCCAGCCCCTGTGCAACTCCCCTAAGGTTAATGTAGCAGAACTCCAGTTGCCGAAATTGGCCAGTATAGCAAGATTGCTGGTATATGCCATGCAGTGGAGGGGCTTTTCCTTACACAGAGGCTTTAAAGATGCATTTTTTAGTAGAACAATCCACTTAAAATCCTTCTCCCTGAGGAGTTTGAACGTGTTGTTGTGAGTTCAGACTCTGTGGGCTCCTGCAGCCTGACATCTGTGTTCTTTCACCCAGAGACTGTTCCCCACGGGGCTGGTGCTCACGCCGCAGGATGCGACCTCGAGGCTCTGTGGGCTGAATGTGCAGAGTCATTGCCCGGCGCTGGCTTGGCTGGCAGGGGGATGGCTCCAGGGAGCTGCTCAATGAACTGCCTGCGCCCATAAATCTGCCTCTGCACGCTGGGTGCTATTTAAAGTTGCAGCGTCATGAACCTGCTTCTGAATATGCTGGGCAGGGAGATTACTGTCCAGCGTGTGCCCCTCTCTAGGCAGGACACGGAGGAGGTCTGCGAGCACACAGGGGGCAAAAAGGGGGGAGATACTGAAGGTTCGGCGGCCCAAGGCTGAGCTGCCTCTGTCAACTCCTCAGAGACCTTTCTCTGCTCCCAACCCCAGCACTTTTCTGTGCAAACATTGCTCTCAAAACAAAGGTATCACACTATTTGTTAAGGGTCTGTATGTGAAACTGGAAAACGCTGTCAGAGCTTTCTTTCCATGGCTTAGGAAGAACCGAGTCCATGAAGAAATGGTTAAAACCCCACTGCCAGAGGTGACTCCAGTTACCCAGAACCAGTCTTCCAAAGCCACTAGCAATAGCAATCAGGTAGCTGATAGTGCTGATGCTGGGCAATAGTGATGATAAACGGGGAGCACTGGGGATGGTGTCATGTGTGGTTTGCTTTTTTCCCCTTATCACTCTTGCAGAACATACCCAAAGAGAAACAGGTCACATTGTGTGCTCTGTACTAAAAAAAAAGACAAATTAAAACCCAATTCAAATTGAACATAGAAATAACAGTAATGATTTAAAACATAAACCCCAACCAAAGTAACCAACCCACACTGGCTACTGAATTCCTGTATGTAAAGCTGTTGTCATTTTCAGCATCAGAGAAAACTAAAGGGGAGAGACAGGAACACAGAAGGCCCTTGTTCCAGTGAAACTGTAGGCTGGGAAAAAATCTCAGTGATAAGGAATACAGTCAAGAGATTTGAATCATTCCCTGCCTGGGACTTCCTGCCTCCACGCAGTTGTACCTTCTGTAACTCCAAGTTTACACACAGTAGTACATTAAAGTAACACATTAAAGTTGGCCAGGTTGCTTTGTTTCTCTGGGGAGGAAACAAGCTCACACAAAACTCCATGTCACTACTTTTGGGTACCGAAATTTGGCTTTTAAATTTGGCTCAGGTATCTCTGAAGAGCACTACAGACACAGCATAATGTACTGGGAGGTCTTTTGTTCTGTTTTCAGCATGTCCTGATTCAGAACAAAAAGCTTTGACACTCCCTGTGACATAAAATGACTGTAAGAAATGAAGTGATCTCACCAAAACAGGTTTTATTTCTCTAATTAAAGCTTTTCCTGGTGTGATTCTTTTGCCAGGGCACCTGGAGTTTGAATTCCCAGATAACGACCTAGCTCTTCCCAAGAAACAATGCTATACCTGTAGTTCAGCTCTAGCCTGAAATCCAAGAGGAGGGCAGCGGAGCTTTATGTCAGGACGCAACAGAAAGTGGTTTACCAGGAAGTCTGGATCGGTGCTGGGCTGCTCTGCACCTCGGCTGTGTCTGAATCCGCCTGCACTTACTGAATCAGATGTTTAGGAGGGTTTTCTTTACCCTTTCCAAACACTGGCTGGCCTAATGGAAGATGCTGTCTCTACCTACAGAGCTTTCCCTACAACACAGCCAACCTAAAATGAAAAACCTCCCAGTGTTTCTCTTCGTCACAAAAGCAAACCCAGAACAGCCAAGTGAGATGAGCACCCACTGCGGTGAGCCGCAAGCACCTCCTGGTCCCTGCTGCTGGTCCCTCACAAGTGGTATAAACAGCAAAGCTCCTGTTTCCCACCAGAGCATTGCCCATAGGCTGCATTGATGTGATGGTTTTCTCACCTTGTGCCACCGGGGGCATTTCAGTGAACCAGCCTCATCAGAGCATGTTTTAGCACATCACAGTGGAGAGCTCCAGGTGAGATCCCATCTGTTGTGGTGTTTCAGATGACTTGCTTGTGAGAAGCAGAAATACGGCATAAAATAGAGCAGCAGAAACTCAAACTTGTTCAGTTCTGTTCCTCTGTTCATAACTTCCCAAACAAAGATGGGTTCCCTCATTCCCTCTTCTGTACGTTTTCCTTGCAGTATAAATTGCTGAACATATTATGATATTTCCATGGTGAAAAGGGTCTTCTGGCAAAGTCACAATAAGTATTTGGTTCAACTATGTAAAGGCAATAGAAGATCTGGCAAAAATAAAAGTGTCTAAATATATATAATTTAATACCAGCACAGATGTAGGTCTGTTCTCATAAAATCGATGCAGATACTCAATATTTATATCCGTGACTAAGAGCAGACCCTGGCTCTATGTAGTAGAATTCCAGGCTTGCATAATGTCAGTCTCCTCTCGTATCCTCTATTTAAACAGACAATTAGAAGATAGTACAGAAAGCTGAAAGAAGAAAGACAGAAATGCCAGTTTGAATCATTACTTGACATTGGTGTGAAAGGAGCTCAAATTTGAGCCTCAAATCAGATCAGTCTTCAGTAGGTCAGCTGTTGTAAAAATACACTGAAAGGGATAGGGCATCCCTAAAATCTGTAACAGTTTCCATTGAAATAAAAAGTAAAAAATAAGCTTTGTTATTAAAATACAATTAAATGAACTTAATTTATGATCTGTGAAGTTGAGAGGAGCACCCCTTCCCTAGAGGGGGTAGCCTTGGCGCAGTGTTGCTATGGGGCTGGGGTGTTATTCTGCCTGTACCTCAGTGAGCGCCTGCTGGGTGACTGTTCCCGCTCCAGCCCAGAAAACTCTGCCCTATTTTTAGCTCCTCAGCTCACACGTCAGGGAACGCTGAGGATCTGTGTGTCAACAGACCCCGAATGGCGCGAGAAGCACGTCAACGTAGCGGGGACGTCACCCGCGTGTGCGGTTTGTGGCACCTTACATCATTGAACATGGCACTGGAACGCACTAAGTTGATTTATTGCTAATTCAGACCTTTTCTCCTCCCCGGGCAGGCAGCCAGCAGACCCTCGTGTACACAGGAGCCGCAGCGGCAGGCGGAGGGGCCGGGGCTGACGTCCGGCGCGGGACACAGTCCCAACCCGACCCTGCTCTAGTGGAAGGTGTCTCTGCCCGGGGCAGTGGCTGGAACGGGATGAGCTTTAAGGTCCCTTCCAACACAAACCGGGCTGGGGTTCTATGAGGGAAAGGCTGTCACCTGCACCAAGTGTGTGTGCACATCACACAACACTGGAACTTCTGGGAGGTTTGTGGATAGTCTGGATGGAGAAAGCAGGGGTTTACATGCAGGCAGGCTGCCCTGAGGCCCTGATTTCCAGTGTTATTCCGGGAGCATATGCCAAACTGTGAACTAGCCTTAATTATACAACTATGAGGTATGTGTAATACACAACATCCAGAAGCACAGAATTGTTTCAGGCCACATTTACATATTCTTTAGATTACACGTTTGTTGCTCAGTGCCCATCACTTGCCAATGTTGTTTTTCTTGTCTCTGTTTCTCCTCCTTTTTCCTTTAATTTTTTTTAATTTGCTTTTATTATGTTTCTTTGGGATATTTTCAGTTGGTTGTTTTGGGTTTTGTTTGCTGGGCAATTGTCCAGCTCTGGTACTTCAGTAGCTGTGTTGGCTTAATTTGTAAACACATGAAATCTAATTAGATTTCAAGTTTGATGGAGAACTATGGCACACACAATACAAGGGAAATCCATGTTTTCACTATTTATTTCACTGCAAATTCTTGAGATAACTCGTGAAAATGGCTCCTGGGTAACCTTCCTAAGCACAAAGATTTTCTGGGATTTTCTGAGAACTGTGGTATTATATGTGGTATGATTCATATCAGAGCTCAGGGCAACACGATACTCCAGATACCCTCAGCTGAGGAGGTCACAAAGCCCATTTCTATTTGAATATCCCAGAATAGCACTATGAACCATACATTAGGTGACATGCAGTGGCTATTTACAGCAGCCCAAAGAATAGCCTGTGACGGATATCAGCTAGTACTTATTTTAAGCCCATATTAATGTTCGTGTTTGGCTGGCGTTAAAGAATTGTGAGACATGCCACTGTAAACGGAGTCTGAAGATGGAGGGTATACACCGAGATGCTCCGTAGATTTCTGGTGTGTAAGTGCTTCCACTGAAATCAAGTCTCTGTTTCACACACAGATAACAGGAAAAGGAGATGCTTCATCTTCCAGGCAAGGAAGTTCCAGTATTCTTAGAAAGATTTTCTTAGAAAGATCTTCTTAGAAAGATCTATGACAGTCTTTTCATGTTTTGTACATGAGAAAATAGAGGAGAATAGGGAGAATCGTGAATTCTTTTCCACTTCAGATGAATACATCACACCACCTCAGGTTTCGAGTTGATTTATTTAAATTTCCCCTGGCCAGGGGGTTGTATGTGGTGCTCAGAACTATCTGTTTGGGCTGGTGGGGCCCCTCTCTCCCACCTCCTTCCTGTCCTCAGGCACTTGGACACAGATCTTAAAGTCCTTTCCAACTCTAACCATTCTATGCCTCTATGATTAAAGGTCCCATCTGAGGCCAGGCTCACTTCTCGTGTCCCCTCATGATGGCAGGGTCTCTCCTTTTGATAATGAAAGTGAAAAACAGAAAGAAAAGGGAAAGCGGGTGATGTTCCTTCCCGCTGCCCGCCGCGGGTGCGCGCTGTACGATACCCTCCCTGCGGAGCAGCGCTGGGGTCATTCCTTGGCACCTCACTCTACGCCCAAGGACGTCCGAGGTTGAACAGTTCATTATTACTCCGTCATTGGCACCATGATGCAATTCCCGGCGCAGCGGCAGCTGCCAGAGCAGCGTCACCCAGCTCCCTGCCAGGAATGGCAACCGCGCGGGGCCGGGGCTGCTGCTGGGCACGAGCCCTTCCTGCGCCCAGTATTGAATTTCTCGGCCGTTAATGATCCGTTCTCTGGATCATTAAGACAAGGAGCAGTGATGTAAATATAGAGCTGGGAATTTGGGAACGTACTGTTTATAACACATTACATTGCTGTAATGTAAGTATGTTTTGTCTCCGAATTAAAAGCATTCCCAAACAGGAAGTTTCATAAAATTACAGAATCCCAGACTGGTTTGTGTTGGAAGGGCCCTTAAACCTCATCTAGTCCCAACCCCTGCCACGGGCAGGGACACCTTCCACTAGAGCAGGTTGCTCCAAGCCCCTGTGTCCAACCTGGCCTTGAACACTGCCAGGGATGGGGCAGCCACAGCTTCTCTGGGCACCCTGTGCCAGCGCCTCAGCACCCTCACAGGGAAGAGCTTCTGCCTCAGAGCTCATCTCAATCTCCCCTCTGGCAGGTTAAAGCCATTCCCCTTGTCCTGTCCCTACAGGCCCTTGTCCAAAGCCCCTCTCCAGGTTTCCTGTAGCCCCTTTAGGTGTTGGATATAAGGTACTCAAGGTTGTTAAAGCAGGAGAGAGGTTTCACCGCCATTTTGGGAGGGTTGAGGCAGAACCACCGGTGTGGTGCACTTGAATGGTTACAACCCAGAACAACAATAAAAGATAATTCTTCAGGAGGAGTTTAGGCCCTTTTCTGCAACACCCGAGTTCTCAGAAGATGAGATCTATTTCCATTACTCTCACAGGATGCTCTTTGCCCCCAGCCCCTTCCCTCATCATCTGGGGATCACATCACAGGGAAAATGGAAAGTTTAACTTAAACGGCCTTTCTGTTCGCACTGAAAGGCACGAGTGGGTCTGTAAAGCCTCAGACCTAGAGGCAATACAGGCACAAAGCGCCCCGCACGGCGCCAGCGCGGACTTTATCGCTTCTTTTTCTACACAAAACCCTCACTTTCGGGCAAAGAAAAGCGCGCGCTCAGCGCTGGGGGCGTGGCCAGCGCTAGCCCCGCCCCTCTGGGTGCGGCCTCCGCGCCCCGCTGTAGTCTCGCGAGATCCGCCGCCTCCCTGCGTGCTCCGCTGTGCCGCGGCCCGACGGGATCCTTCGAGAAGTGCCGCCGCCCGGGCAGGCCCCGCCGCCGCCGCCGCCGCGCACTGACCCGCGCCGAGCCCCGCCGCCGCCGCCGCCCGCTCCTGCCGCAGCCATGTCCGTGGTGGGCATCGACCTGGGTTTTCAGAGCTGCTATGTGGCCGTGGCCCGCGCCGGCGGCATCGAGACCATCGCCAACGAGTACAGCGACCGCAGCACGCCGTGAGTGGGGCTTGGGCCGCTCTGGGGCGGCGGCCGGGCGCGGCGGGACCGGGGCCGGGGGAGGCGGGTTCGCGGTACTAACGCGGTGGGAAGGGAGCGGAGCCGCGCGGCCGGCACGGGGAGAGGCTGCGGGTGCCCCTCGCTGCTCCCTTCCTCCCTGTGTGGTGTGAGCGGCGTGCTGTGCCTGCGGCAGGGCTGGGGCTCGGAGGACAGGGCCTGTGAGTGCAGGGAAAGGCAGACAGATCTCTGCTGGAATAATCAAGCATAACTCCTAATAAACCTCTACCCCGTGTCCCGGCATCCCTGGTAGCACTCCTGCCTGTCCCCCCGCAGTTGAAGCCCTCTGCCCCCCGGTTCAGCCGGGCTGTGGAGGTGAACGTGGAGCTCGTTTTGGGGCTTTTAAACTCCCGCTTGGAGCCAGCCACCAGACTGAGAAGGGATGGAGATGGGGAAGGGGGGTGCGAACAGGCACAGTCAGACACCCCCTCACCTGAGAAGGGGCCTGGCTAATAGTGAGCTCGGTCCTGAAGCAGGTCACACTTTACACCGTGTGTAGCATATTCTAACTCTGCTTCTCTAAATAGGACTCCCAACACTTGTCTCAGGAACACCGCGTGTTGCCTGGTTTTAATAAACTTTCTGAGAGGGAGAACTGAGATACAGCTCTTCTAAGAATGAATTGCAAAATGAAAAAGAAACTTCCAGTGCATCAAACCTGGAGGGAACTGTTTAAAAAGCTCGCTTAAAAGTTACTCTCTGTTGTAGTATAGCTTTATTTTAAGTAGATGCTAAAGTAAATAATTTTCTTAGTGAGACAGTTGCATTGTCTTAGGTGGGGTTTTTTTTAGATCCTTCACATTTGTTTATGAAGACCAGAGGCATAAAATGACCATCTTATTAGACAATGCTTCAGCTCTGTTTGCCTGTTGCTGTCTCTAAGCAGCGAATCAATGGAGAAGGATATTTTTAATCCGGTACCGTGTGCTACAGTAAGGAATAGTCTCTAGAGGGTTCTCAGTAATATGGCAGCTTAAGGGTTAGATGTGCTAGGAAAATGGTTAATGTAATGAATTTCAAAGCACTCTTCTGAAAGCTCTGGGTATGTGTCCCTCAGGGAGTTGAAGTTCTGCTTATTGGAGGTAAGAACACACATCTTGCTCACTGGAGGAGATGAGCTGCATAAAGTACCTGACACAAAGCACCTTTCAGGAAATAATTCAGTTCTGAAAGGCTGAAGTGAAATTGGAAAAAAGTAGTGTAATGACAAAAAGTTTTTAACAGGACTCAATCTCCAGGCACCGTTCTAGGGAATGCAGAAACATTCTGTGAGCAAACCCGTCTGTAAAGGGAATTCTTAATGACTTTGTCTTGGAAACAGCCTGGTTCAAAAAGTCTGTGCTTAGTGTTTCTGTGCAGTGACCTCTGGGGAAGTCATGTGAGGTGGTGTGACCGGTCCTCAGGGGTCTGCTCGTGGTCGGGGTTAAACACTATTCGCTATGATGACATCCATGTTTTGGGAAGGATTTGTAGGTATGTGTTATTGTCATCGTTTGTTTTAGTGAAGTAAACCCTGCTGAATGCACTGTATTTAGTGCAGTGGCACAATGGTGTTCTCTCTGAATCTGCTTTCAGCTCTGCACTTGGATTCTTCCAGAAGCCTGTGAAATTGGAACTTCTCTATCCAAAAGCAGCACAAAACATGTTTGTCTCTGAATACAATATTCTTAAAATGGATAAGTGGTAGAGAGAAAGCCAGTAAAAATGGGGGGGGGGGGGGGGGGAAGGGAGATCTCCATTATCTCCATAGGATGAAGGGACTTGGACTAAGCGCAGTCATTGTAACTGAGCTTATGGAGTTAGTGCTGATTTTTTTAGTGTGGAGGAAACGTGCTGTCAGGGGACAGGAGATACCATCTGAGGAAGTGGAAGCAGGTGGGAGTGTGAAGTGGTGCCTGCAGGAGCATTAATGAAGTTCAAAGCTCTGCTTAAGTTGCTTCATTAGACCTGTGATGACCTTCAGTGTGATTATGATTCTGCTCAAGGTGCTGTGGTTAGTTACTCAGCTCCCAGTAAATCGTGTAATAGCCTCATTTGTGTTTAATGACTTAACCCTGGTTGCTGTGGTAAACTGAATGGGGCTGCCTCACAATTCCTCCTTCTCTCCCTCTCGCAGTTTAACTTAGCTTTGTCCTGGGTCTGGTGTGGTGCCCGGGGCTTTGAGGGGAGCCAGGATGAGCCTGGGAGAAGGGCTGGGATGGGCAGAAAGGGAAGGAGCAGAGCTGAGGAGAACCGCCCCATCTGTGCCACTGCAGCTCCTCAGAGAAGCCTGCCTGTTCATAAAGCATGGTTAAGAAGAATGTTTGCACTTCAGGGTTTTATTCCCTGCGTATAATATAAAGTACCATGTCTTTGATTACTGTGCTGTCTCCTTCTGTTGAGACAGCCTCCTGCCTTGAGTTTTTAGTCTGGCAGATTTCAAGAGTTCTATAATCTATATTAGTGGATCTGTGGTGGTTGGGGGCTGATGGCTTGTGAATCTAGCAGTGAAATAGCTGGATATCTTCTTGTTGTCCAGGAGAAAAGCAGCAATTCCTGTTCATGTCTTTAATTCGTTTCTGGAGCCCAGAGTAAATCAATAACCATCTTCCTGCTTGGGGCTCATAAGGGTTTTAACCATAAGCTCTGCAGCTCGTGTTCCCTTAGTGTGGGCCTTAGGGTCTGGATAGCACAGAACCTCCTCACTTTAACTAATCCTTTGAGTAGTTTTTTCAAATAACAACAGATTCATTCAGAAATGTTAATTCTGTTGCAGCACATTGCTTTGGGGTGGGCCTGGCCTCAGTTGTGAAGCTGTTAATCAATTGGAAGAAGATACAAACCCAGTGCAATTACTTCACCCTGGTCTTCAGTTCTGGTTTTGACCATTTCTGTTCGACAGACCAATTCTAAACCTCAGGCTGGGATGGAAGTTGTTTCTTGTGGCAGCCCTGCGGCAGAATCCTGTTGTAAAGCAGATTCTTGACCTGCTGCACAGGGAGCAGCTGAATTGTGCTGTTCCAGTGTTGTGTGAATAGTAACAGCCTGGTTGATTCATGGTATTCTTTTTTCCCCCCAGTAGGTTTACCTCGGTGGTATGAGGAACTTGGATTAGAGGGCTGGATTTAGTTTTGTTAAGGCTTCTACAGTTTGTTAAATATGTAAATAAAGAGGTTTAATAGGAGCAGGAATTCCTCCAGAATGGAGGGGGTTTATTGCGTGTTTTTCAGAGCTGCAAGCTGTTACAAGTAGCTTGGCACGAAGTATGGTTTTTCTTTCTGTAATCTATGTTATTTCAGTGAGTGCAGATGAAACTCAAACACCAATTTTTCCCTGCAGGTTTGCTTTAAAACTGGAAAGCTTAGTTAGCATTTGGTACAGATCTGTAGGAATGACTTCCTGAACACCTGATTTACCTCCTATGTCTTCTGAACGGTTGAATGTTTCCTGTATTATTAATGAACAACTTGTCTTTGAGTGGCCTTAAATACGTGGGTAACTACTGAGTTAAAGGGTGTCTCCCCAGTTACTATTTAGATGTAAAACTTGAAGTAGAATGAGTAAGTTTGGGTTCAGTGCTGTGCTGCTGTGCAGAGCATTGCTCTAACTGAGCTGAAAGTGCATGTTTCTTCCCAGAATTCACAGAATTTCTGTGCTTATATTGCAGTGAGTGACCCAACTTCTTCAACAGACCAAACACTGTTTAAAGCATCTCTAATGCTATCAAGACTTCTCAACAAGATAAGCAGTGCAGTGCTACCAGTCACTTACTAACTGGCAATCTGTCCTCTCCTCACAGGTCATGTATATCCTTTGGACCCAAGAACCGCTCCATTGGTGCTGCAGCTAAAAGCCAGGTGAGTGTGGAGCTTGGGTAAGTCAGTAGTTGAGGAGCAGGTCAGCAGGATGTATTGTTTGATCAGGGAAGGTGACACATGTCTCTGAGCTGGTGTCTCGGTGTCTCCATAACTAACGAACAGCTGAGCTGAATTCAGCTGTTCAGCATGTAATGCTGCTCTGGCATCTCGGGTAGGAAGCTCAGGGTTGATCATTGCATGTGATGAAGTGTACAAAAAAAATAGCTTTGCCTCTTCTGGAATTCTGATAATTAGAATTTACATTTGCAACCTAAAAAGCAAGCTAAGCAGTAGTGCTTCATCCTACCTTAGCTTGTTCTAGTTCATGTGCATTATGATAGCTTTTAATTATGTGACTGCATTCTGTGGAATTCCATTAAGTGCATAGTTCTGGCAGAAAGGGGACAGACTTGAGTGTAAATATATCTTTCTTGACTCTTTGTGGTTGAGTTACAACCTAGATGTCTATCTTGGGCATTCTTGCTTATGCTTTGAGTTCCTGTTGCTGTAGGTAGGTAAACATGATTTAAGGACTCGGAAGAAGTTAAGCTGATTTGTCCTACTTCACATTTGGGTCCTGCTGTGTCATATCTTGTGTTGCTGTGAAAGCCCTATAAAATGTGACTATTTTTTTCTTTGAAGTCCTCTACAGGAAGTGACTATTCAAACACTTGGTTTTTCTTAGCCTAAAATACCTAGAGATGGGTGAAGATTCATTATCTAGAATACAAAAATGACTGGACACAACCATGTTATTCAAGAACAGAACAACTGTGCTAGAACTAAATACAGATGTTTTTTCTGGGATTGAGTGTCTGCTTAGCTTAAAGAAAAGCATTGATACAGAGATCCAGTAGAGATGAGGTATGTCCTGCAGAAACTAAACTCACACAACATCAAACCCAGGTTACGTAGGAGATAGACACTTGCCTGAAACTGAATCACAGGTAAATGTTCCATGGTACAGTGCTTGTCTGCTCAGTGAGCTGCTGTGGGCTTTTACTATGTGTCTTGCTCTAATGTAAATGAAAGAATTAAACAAGTGTACTTTCACCCTGTGAAAACAAGCTGTAACTTCTTTCACTTCTCCATTTGCACTGATCTCTGCTATTAATAAAAGACTCTTGTCAGTTAAATCAAGTTGACAATATCATCTTGGGGCCCTCCTGACTTTTTAAAGCTTCAAGGTCCTTGAGCTGTTTTGTGAGAATACCTGTGTTGGCTGTCACATGCATGTGATGAACCTGAACTGGAGTTTACATCAGTACGCTTTTGTGTTTGTGGGATTACTGGCTGCGCTGCAGGAGAAAGGTGGGGTGTAGGAACAGGTGAAGGGGAAAGACACTTTGCTAACATTTTTAAAGTGTCTTACATATACACTGTGAAAACGGAGTGCTGCTTTAATCAGATTTTGATAGAGTCTTGGCTCGGTTTCCTAGCATACATTTTATTTTAAATCTCAAATTCCTGTAGGTTCCCTGAGTGATCAGAGGGAAGGTGCCTTTTAGCAACTGCCCTGATACAAGATACAAATGACAAAACTCTTCTGGTGGGAGAGGCATGAGAACAAAACTCTGTCTTCTGTTTGAAATTCAGATGTTGCCCTGACACGTTGTATTAAAGATTTCTTTTCCTCTAGGTTATTTCAAATGCAAAGAATACAGTACAAAGTTTTAAAAGATTTCATGGTCGTGCATTCTCAGATCCCTTTGTTCAAGCTGAAAAAGCAAGCCTTGCCTATGAACTTGTCCAGCTGCCAACAGGCTCAACTGGCATCAAGGTAAGTCTGGCAGATTTGAAAAAGAGCCAGAGGAGGAAACTGATAAAGTTCTCTTTAGTCTCTTTATTTTAAATCTCCTTGCTGTAGTTGCTGTTCTCTCGTGAATGGAAAGTCTCAAATAGGGAATGAAAGGCTAATAATGCAGATGGTCTCTCGAGGTGTTAGGTGAGACTGCTCTTAGTTATACAGCTTCTCTGCCTCGCAAAGCCAGTCCCTCACAAACTGCTGTAGCAGTGCTTTTTACCTTTCACTCCATGGTGAATTTGGAAGACAAGTTACTTGACCAGTGGACTTACTTAGCTACTGTCCAGATACTGCAAAGGTGTGAGAAGTCAGCTTAGTACTTCAGCTGAAATGGTAAAAATTGGTCCTTTTCTACAATAGCTGAATTTCTGAGTCTGATTTTAGCATTAACTGTTGAACTTGCTCCAAACCAGCAGGGAGGAAGGCATCCATCCAACACACTGCCTAGCAATTGGGATTAAAAAATACGCAGAGCAGCTTTGTGTATGTGAATTCTGAAATGTGCATTCCAGTGTTTATGTATTCCTGCAATTGCCGTGCACAAGCCAGCCCCTCAGAGAGAAGCTTGTGCAGAGCTGGGTTACTGTTTGAGCTGGCTTTTAGTAAAGGCTGTTCCTTGCATGTGTTCCTTATGTGTGTAGCGTATGGGTTGTGCTGTAGTGTAACGTGTGTGCACAATTCTTCTTTGAAGGCCATGTATATGGAAGAAGAGAGAAACTTTACTATTGAACAGGTGACAGGAATGCTTCTTACCAAGCTAAAAGAGACCGCTGAGAATGCGCTCAAGAAGCCTGTAGTTGACTGTGTTGTTTCTGTAAGTATGTGATGGTAACCAAGTCTTACCTGTTTGGTTGGCATCATAAACTGAAATGATGGCAGCATGAATTGCCCATGAGACTTGAATATTCAGGTATTTGTCTTTTCTGTTTAAAGTGAATCTTTCTCACATCTCTTCTTCAACTCTAGACTTACTTCATTAATGGTGAAATGTCTTAAATTGCTGCTAATCAGCAGCATAAATAATATTTGATACCTGTTTCTGGTTCTTTGCTCCTAAAACGAGTGGCTTGAGATATGGTGGAAAAAAACTTCACAAGAAGTAACTTTGTCTTCATGTAATGTTCTCCTTCCCCTTTCTCTGTTGCAACTGAAGTGAATGCTGAATTTGCAGGGTGCTTCAGTTGTGCTCTATACTGATTCTTTACACACACTTGTAACTACTTGCTAAAGGTGGCTGTTGTAAATGTTTATATTGGTTATCTGATCATCTTGCAGGTTCCTTCTTTCTACACAGATGCAGAAAGGAGATCTGTGATGGATGCTACACAGATTGCTGGTCTCAACTGTCTGAGACTGATAAATGAAACAACTGCAGGTAGCACCTTCCTTTCTCTCCCTTGCTTAATACTGTAGTTTTATTAGGTAAAAGGTAATCAAGCTTGTATTCAAGAGTTACTGCTGCTTTTGTAATCTTAAAGTGGATTAGTTGATCATAAAGTTCCTTAAGCTCTGGTCTGTTACTTCATTGCTTTACAGAGGCATAAAGATATTTCCTGAATATCTGTCTAATGCAGCTCCCGGGGGGTTAATGCTGTTTCATGTTCTTCCATGTCCCTTTAGCACTGGGAATTTTGTTTAACAAGAGAGAGTTTCTGTAGCTTGAAAAATCAGGTGAAATGCTGATGATCTTTACTGATGATCCACTTAAGGAAGTATAAAACTGAATGTCCTGACCATAATCTCTGTCTCTTGTCTCTGTGTAGTTGCCCTGGCATATGGGATCTATAAGCAAGACCTGCCTGCCTTGGAAGAGAAGCCACGGAATGTTGTTTTTGTGGATATGGGGCATTCTGCATATCAAGTTTCTGTTTGTGCATTCAACAAAGGAAAGCTGAAAGTAAACAATCTGTTCTGCATCCATTTTAATCACCAGTAGCAATATTCATCAGTGCTTACAGGGCCCGTGACAGGCAAGCTTGCTTGTCTTTACACAGCGCATCCAGACAGCTCAGTTCTTACTCTTTAAAATTGCTCTTTGTCTGGAGTTAAAAGTAGGGCAGGGAGCTAGAGAGCTTTTGAGCAGCGTGTGGAGGAAGCAAACATGCCTTAATCAGCAGACTATGGCAAAGAATAAAAAGCCTGGATTAAATTGTGTAGTCAGAAATTATCATATCTGACTGGATGCTGCTTTCAGAGAATACTCCAGTTCAGTCATGAGAGCGAGCATGAAAACAGGCATTCCTAGGATGCTCTTAAGTGTCATGTTTTAAACATTAACTGTGGGGCTCGTGTGAGAGAGTAAAACCATTCTAATTACTTTAAGCTTTGAGCGGAAGCTAAGCAAGTGACAGTGGAAGCTGCCAAAGCATTAACTGTTCTCAACACTTCTTAGTGGCCTTTTCACAATTACAGTCTGGCTTTTGCAGTTCCAGTAACTGAGTCGGTTGGAGAAACACACCCAAACTTTGAAGCACAAGGGCAGTGAAATGCAGAGAGGGCAGTGAAATGCTTCTGAAAGCATTAGTTTGGTTGACGTTCTGGTTCCTCTTGTAAGGAAACGTGACCTACTTTGTGTTTCTGTGATTTGTGTTTTAAACACTGTAACCACAGACGTATGGAAGGGATGCTTTGGGTGTAGAACGGGGAGCTGGGCAGCAAGGCGGTTAAAACGGTGCAGAGGCCAAACCTAGGCTGAAGGTGTATTGAGGACAGTGTGATACTTCACTGATTGCTGTTCCTTAAAAACTCAGTTTCCAGCATGTTTAAAGCACAGAATCAGCTGAGGTGGGTGGGCCACAGATGTTCTTTGCAGATAATCCCCTCGTCAGAAACGAGCACCTATTTGCAAGAGTTAATAGCATTTATTCTCTCCAGGTTTTATTCTTAGCTTGGTGTAAGCATGTTCCACCCTTATGAGGCATCAAAAATTAAACTGGGATATGATTCAAACTGACAGTGGCTAAGCAGAATTTGGGAACTGATGGTGTGCTTAGAGTACAAGCTTACTGAACAGATTGTGTTGCTGAGCCTTGCCCTAGCTTCCTAAATTGCCTCTGAAAATTGTCACCTTGCTACAGGAAGGCTGGGGGCCCAAAGCTGCTTTTAGCATTTGAGACACAGATGGGATTTTTCTCCTGTGAGAACTGCCATTCACAGAGGGGTCTCGTATTTGTGAAGCTGCCAGAATTTGTCCGAGGTACTGGTGGGTCTGTGTCCAACAGCACTTTGAACGCACCCAGTACCTGCTACCACAGGCACAGGATAATCATGGCTTAGACTTGGTAGGCTTTAAAAAAACCAAAGGCATCTCTCAGGATGTGTCCCTCTATTACTGCAGATATTGGTAATGCAATGGCTACTTAGGTTGCCCTGAAATAGACGAGAATAGCTTAGTTGTTGCCAGCAGTGTCTGGAGTGTAAGAGCTGATTATTGGGCATGGATTTATTGTTTGGACTAGGTTAGGCTTCTAGATGAGGCTTAGCAAAAGAAACCTCCTTCCTGGGGAGGGCAAGGGCAGAGTGAGAAATGAACTGTACTGGATTTTTCTTGTTGTGGCTGCCCCAGCATTATTCTTCCTCAGTAGTAACATTGTGGTACTTACTTTAATTTGAAGTTGACTATATTTGAAACAAAGAAATGCTTTGACATTGACTGCTGACTGGTGTCACTAGTGACAAGTTGTGATGTTACTGAAGAGTTCCATTCCTTTAAGGTTCTCGCTACAGCATTTGACACAACACTTGGAGGCAGGAAGTTTGACGACATGTTAGTTGAATACTTCTGTGAAGAATTTGGCAAGAAATACAAACTGGACATCAGGTCCAAGATCCGGGCACTGCTGAGGCTGTCCCAGGAGTGTGAGAAGCTGAAAAAGCTGATGAGTGCGAACGCCTCCGACCTCCCGATGAACATCGAGTGCTTCATGAATGACATTGATGTCTCGGGAACAATGAACAGGTAATGCTTATACTCTACAGAGGTGAGCTTTGGAGCGCCCTTTGTTCAGATTGCTTCGGTCAAGAAAGAAACTTAGTATGAAGTGCTGGTGCTCAGGGCTGGAGGGAGGTGGAAATGTAAGAACAATGTGTGCAGGGGTGCTGCTGAGAATGATGATGATTAGGGACTAGGCAGTGGCCTTGAATGAGGAGGGAGGGCTGTGTGTGTTGCAAGTGTGCCTAGATTAGAGCAGAGTTTGTGGGAGAACTTATTAAGTAAGTATAACACTCGGACTGGGGGAGGGAGAACCCTGCAGCACGTAGCTGAAATGGCATTCTTCTGGTTTTGGTGTCCTGCTGCATTTGCAGTATTAACTTATGGTTTGCTATAGCTTTATTTATGGTTTCCTCCAACAGAAGCAAATTTTTAGAGATGTGTGATGGGCTACTTGCAAGAGTAGAGCCGCCCCTTCGCAGTGTGCTGGAGCAAGCCAGTAAGTGATCATGCATGCTGTGTTCTGCATACAGGAAAGACATCCCTATCACAAGCTTCCTTTGGGTCTCGACAGAGCTCAGACAGATGGATTTAGCACAGCTAACAATTTCTTGCTTAGCAGTTACAAGCTTTTAAAAACTCTTTCACACAAGCTAAAATCTGAAAGTCTTATTGCTTAGAAACGTAGAAAACAAGCTTAAAACAATGGTTGGTGTAAACTTTAGTTTATGATGTCAGCATATTCATGTAAAACAAACACTTAGTCTAAAAACTAATGTCTGACTCCTTTCTAGAGTTAAAGAAGGAGGATATTTATGCAGTAGAGATAGTTGGTGGTACTACAAGGATCCCTGCTGTAAAAGAGAAGATCAGTAAATTTTTTGGCAAAGAAGTCAGTACAACTTTGAATGCAGATGAGGCTGTGGCACGAGGTTGTGCGCTGCAGGTAACAAGTGCTGTTTTTTTTAGCTCTGAGTATTGTTACTGAAATCACAAGTATTTGAGACAAGGTCCACAGGTAACATGAAAGATACTTCACGTGTATCATAGAATGGATTCAAATAAGCTTCAGGAAAGCAGTTGGAAGAATGAGAATAGCAGCTGTAAGTGATTCCTTTGTGCCGTTTGCCTAAGCCAAATCAGAGGATGAGTGCAGCTTGTCAAAGTGAAGCACAGACCATGTTTCAGTGTGGCTGGGAACTGGGAGTCTGGTAAAGCTCATGTGATGTTTTCTCTTCCAGATTCCTTTGGGGGCCCAGGTTAGACAGAGGAAGACCTTTTTTTGTTACAGCACTGCTGATTAAACTTGTGATATTAAGCAATTGCTTAATAACATGGATGGGAATGAAAGCTTAGGTTCTTGCTAACGGGAATCTGTGTCCTGAGCTGGAATCGGTCACTTGAATGGCTTAAGCAGTAGTGAATACTGTAATAGTTATTAGTGCTGCCATCTCTTGAACGCACCTTAATTTTGCTCTGATCCCCTCACTTCTCTCTTCAAATGTTTAACATGTGCTTACAGCTCTGCTCAGTCAGTGGTATGAGCTGTTGGGATCTGCTTAAAGAGAATTTTGTGTTACAGTGTGCAAAAAGCCTGGGACTGTGCCACTCTAGAAAGTAACTTTACTTGAGGTTTCCTGATCTCTTGTGTGGGCACGAAAACCACTTCAGTAGCCTAACCATAGCAAACCAAACAGCATGACTCTAAGGTAGAACTTGTATATTTCTGGTTTTGGAATGATCAGATTGACAGCCATTAGCCTCCCTTAAAGTAGAGTGAATCTACATATGAAGCAGCATAAATAGCCACTTGCTGAATTAAATTACTGTTCACCTGAAGTTTGCATGTTTGTAACATGGCTCTTGTGTTCTTTCAGTGTGCTATTTTATCCCCGGCTTTCAAAGTGAGGGAATTCTCTATCACAGATTTGATACCATACCCTATTTCGTTACGATGGAATTCACCAGCAGAGGAAGGGTTAAGGTAAAAAGAAGTTCACTTTTCTTGCATGATTACATACAGCTTAAAACTGAATGATGACAACCGGAGTAAATAAGTTTTAGAACAGTGCTCATTTAACAAGTCAAATGCTGATACTTTTTCTGAAGTTAATGGGGGGCAGTTCAGCACTTCCTACCTGGCTGTTGGCCTTACTCTAACCTAAAAGGTTAGGAGGCTCTTTGTGTCACTTCTTTAAGAAGCTTTTCCTTAAGGTATAAGAGTACCTAGAAAAGTTTTGTTAACTTTGAGTTGCATTAGCCACATACTGAAGGGTTGCCCTGTGTTCTCTTGCAGTGACTGTGAGGTCTTTCCCAAGAACCATGCGTCCCCGTTTTCTAAGGTCCTTACCTTCTACAGGAAGGAGCCTTTTACTCTGGAGGCGTACTACAGTTGTCCCAAGGAGCTGCCTTACCCAGATCCTGCTATAGGTTAAGACCATTCTTTAACCCTTTATTAATGGCCATGTACAGGTTTCAGGACTGCTGTCTGATTATATAGTCTGGAAAGTGCAGCCTACTACAAATACTGTGGGGAGGGGTTTCCTGAGTCATGGGTCTACAGTAAAATGAGTGGTGTAACATGAAGTTTATGAACAAATAGGCTAAATAAAGAGCATCCTAATGCTGGAACAAACCTGAAAGGGACACACTGAGAGTTGTGCTGTCTTTAATGCAAGTAACACCAGCTCTTACAGCACACCATAGAGAATTCTAATAGCTGTGTATCCTAGCACTGCTGAGTAAAGAAATTGACTTGTTTGGCTTGAGTAGGATTTGATATCCTCTTGAGTGCGTTGCAGTGATCTGTTGTCAGCAACTGTCAGGTTTTATTTCACATTTAGTGATTAAGTTAATCAAATGGTATGTTTTTTCTCTCTGGGATTGCTTAGCTCACTTCTTGGTTCAGAAGGTCACTCCTCAAACAGATGGATCCAGTTCAAAAGTGAAAGTCAAAGTCAGAGTAAATATCCACGGTATCTTCAGTGTCTCAAGTGCATCTTTAGTGGAGGTTCATAAATCTGATGAGAATGAAGAGCCTATGGAAACAGACCAGCATGCAAAAGAGGAAGAGGTAATAGACTCTGTTGCTCTTAGTACTTGGCCAGTTGTGCTTCATCAGCCTTGCAGGTTCTGGGAAGGTTCTAATACTTGTGTAAGGATTTAGTAGATACCTCCAGCAACTAAAATACAAAGATGTGATCAAGCAGTAATTGAAGTATGTTACACCAGTGACAGATCCTCTTCATAACAGGACTGTGAGGTATAAATGAAATTCCTAATTGTGGAGCTATTGCCTAGACTAGAAGATTGTAACTTCTGTCTTGAGACTCTCCTTCAGGTTTCATTCCATTTCTTTTGCCTAAAGAGCACTAGGCTATGTGATCAGTCAGGAGCTGAAGCAATGATCTGCATATGCATGGTTTAATATGTCAAACTGGATCTCTATTAATTTCAGAAAATGCAGGTAGATCAAGAAGAGCAGCAGAAGACTGAAGAACAACAGCAGGCCCAACCTGAAAACAAGGCTGAGTCTGAAGAAATGGAGGTAATGTGACCACTTGGGACTTCTGTTTTCTTACAGGATACTTCTGGAAGAGTCATGGGGAATATGTAATGTCGGAATGTATCTGCTGCCTTTGTCTTAGCTCTGGAAGCTGAACGTTTATTGAATATGTGGGTAGTCTGCATTGTGATTAGAGCTTTGGAAGTAATGACCTGGCAAGTGATCTAGTACTGATAGAATGAGTGAACTCTCCTCTTTGTTTAGTTTGCAATAACTTAAATACTAGAGAAGTGTCCCACTACAAGACTATCACCCCCATCGGTGTAGTCAGTGTGCCTGGGAAAGGCCAGTAGTTGCCTCCACTGCCTCTGACTAGCAGCTGTGCTGTCAGTGTGACAAGTAGTACGTAGCTGTGATGCTGAGGTGCACCAACTCAATCATACTTGCTCTATTCTTAGTCTTGATTACTCAGCGTGAACTGGCTGGTGATGCTGTTCTTACCTTGAATATATTTCTTTAATGCAGACTACTCAGGCTGACTTGAAAGACAAGAAAGTGGATCAACCGCCTCAAGCCAAGAAGGCTAAAGTAAAGACAACCACTGTGGACCTCCCCATTGAGAACCAGCTGGTGTGGCAGATAGGGAAGGATATGCTGAACTTATTCATTGAGAACGAGGTAAACTCTTACTTGCCCAAGCTAAACATCTCCCTCGTTGGGCTCCAGAAGTTTTGCTGTTGTTTGAATATGGTTGATGGCTGAGGGTGATCAAGGAAAGATGAAAAAGGAGTAAAACCATGCAGGTTTTGTTTGAGGTGAACAACATTGCCCCACAAAGCCAGGATATACTCTTCCTGTTAGTGAACGCTGTAACTGCTCCTGAAGAGAGGTTCTGCAGAAAGCCACTTCACAGGGTGGTTACTTCTGAAATCACCTGCAGTTAAAGGTACTCAATGGCTGCTGCCATTGGGGTGGAAGTTCCTCAATGTCGTGGTTTGAGCCCAGCCGGTAACTCGGAACCACGCAGCCGCTCGCTCGCTCCCCCCCTTCTGCTTCCCCCCGCTCCCGGAGGGATGGGGAGGAGAATGGGAAGAATGTAACTCCCACGGGTTGAGATAAGAGCAGTCCCGCAACTAAGGTATAATACAAACCACTACTGCTACCACCAGTGATAATAATGATTAGTGAAATAACAAGGGGAGAGGATACAGTGGCTCACCACCCACTCACCGATACCGAGCCCGACCCGAGCAGTGATCTCGGCCTTCCGGGTAACTCCCCCCAGTTTATATACTGGGCATGACGTGCTGTGGGATGGAATACCCCTTTGGCCAGTTTGGGTCAGGTGTCCTGTCTCTGCTTCCTCCCGGCTTCCCTCCTCCCTGGCAAAGCATGAGACTGAGAAAGTCCTTGGTTGGAATAAACATTACTTAGCAACAACTAAAAACATCGGTGTTATCAGCGTTGTTCCCAGGCTGAAAGTTAAAAAACACAGCACTGCACCAGCTACTAAGAAGGAGAAAAATGACTGCTATAGCTGAACCCAGGACACTCAACCAGAGCAGGATTTGTTGGATGTCCTGTGTATCCCACCAGAACTGACATGAGTCTTCATACATGTGCTGTGTTTAGAACAGTTCTGTAAATCACACTGTTTCAAAATCTTCAGCCAAAGTTAAGCTTTTAAGGTATCCTGCCAGTAAATGTTAAATAACTACCCTTTTAGCCAACTAACTTGACAACTTGTTCACAGGGTAAAATGATAATGCAGGATAAGCTAGAGAAGGAGAGGAATGATGCCAAGAATGCTGTGGAAGAGTACGTGTATGATATGAGGGACAAACTCTGCGGTGTTTATGAGAAGTTCGTTAGTGAAGATGTAAGTACTGCTTGGCTCGGTGTCTGCTAATGGCCTTTTCTACAATAAACAGTTGTATTGTCATAACCCGTGACCTGTATCAGATGCTGTGTTTACCTAGGCTGTCTTCAGACTTTAAATGTGGAGAAATAGCTTTTAACCTTTCTGGCTATGCAGATAACTACCTAAATATGGGCCGAGTACCAGCAGATGGTACCCAGTGTACATGGTGTGTTCTCCTCCAAAACAGTTGCAGCAATGAGGATATTATCAGAGTGTGTGCTTTCAGACTGAAACAGACTAGGTGCACATGCACAATGGTTTCAGGGTTTTTGGGCATCCTGTTCTATTCTGGTTCTTTGTCAGTATTTAGGAAGAGTTTAAAGAATAAAAACCTCAAAGAACAGCCCTACCTGGGAACAAAGTCAGGGCATTGGTCTGACTAAATGTGGGCACCTGTGTCTGACCAGGTTGCCCTAAAAATCTCTTGGTGTTACTAATTAGCTTTCCCTGTTGTACTAAGGGAGCTTGGTGTGTAATTAATATAACTCTAAGTTGGGGGACTGTGGTAATCAGGTGAGTCACTGCGAACTCCTGCCTGGATGCCTGGTGATGGCAATGGGAGCCTTGTCAGCAGGGTGTCTGCAGAGCCACACACCTCCATCAGAGCCAAAACTGGGCCAAGCTGAGTGGGATTCATCACTCCCTCACGATGAGTTTTACTGTTCTCAGGCTTGCTCATGGACTGATGATGAAAATGTGAATAGAGGAAAAAAAAGGGGGGGGAAATAGGCTTTTGTGGGACAGTACTGGTCTAAGCTGTGATGGATGGTTCTTCCTTAACCCTGGTCTCCACCACAAAGCCATAGTGAAGGGTACCTTATTTCTGATCCCTCACTAAAGTAGAATAAAGAGTTTCAGACCAGTTCTCCACATTTTTAGAATGTAACCCTTCCAGAAAGGTTCTGAGCATCGTTTAATGCCATCTAACAGTATCTCACCTGCCTGTTTTGTGTGGGTTGCTTCAGGATCGAAACAGTTTCACACTGAAGCTCGAAGATACAGAAAATTGGCTTTATGAAGATGGTGAAGACCAACCCAAGCAAATTTACATTGACAAGTTGGCAGAATTGAAGGTAGGTGGTCCTTGGATGCAGTAAATTCCAATGGGAAGGTGGAGAGCTTAGTTCAGGTGGGGAGCTGTCAGAGCTCTACTGCTGCAGCGACGAGCACTGCTAACAAACTACTTAGTTTGCTCCTTAATAAGCACATGAGGAGCAGGTCTCCAGTAAACCTGTAGCAGTACAGGGTTGAGGGAGACTCAGTCTTTGCTGTAAGTGGGGGGAACAGTAGAAGTTCCAAGGAGTTCAGAAGTGTTGATGTACCCTGTCAGATCCTGCAGGATCATACTGTGATGCTGCGTGGGTTTTGATACCTGTTGTTCTGTTTCAGGCTCTGGGTCAACCTATTCAGGCAAGATATCAAGAATCAGAGGAAAGACCAAAAGCATTTGAGGAATTAGGGAAGCACATTCAACAGTACATGAAAACTGTTCTTGCCTTCAAAGCAAAGGTATTTATGTACTTAATTTCTGGCAAATACAAGTGGTAAAAATACTCTCTGGATTTTAAGTGGGCTCCTTCAAAAAGCTGGTGCAGCCTCCTGGCTAGCTTGTGAGTTCTTGGTATTTGCTGTATTTTCAGAAGTGTACGTTGCCTTGAAAACCTGACAGTCTTTAATCAGGTGTTGATTTACTCGTGGAGGGACGATGCCAGCAGCAGGAGGACTTCAGCTCTCTGATTAGAGCTGTGGGTGATCAGCTGAAGTGCTCTGCTGGCTCCACCAGCCTCCTGGCTAAATGGGCTTTCTGGTGTGTTGGAGCTCAAGTTTGAGGAGATCAGCACGCAGTTCTCTTGTGCAAATACTTGTTTTGAACAGCTACTCCGGATTTGCTTTTTCAGGATGAGCAGTATGACCACCTGGATGAAGCAGATGTGGCGAAAGTGGAGAAGAGCACGAATGAAGCCACGGAGTGGATGAACAACCACCTCAATCTCCAGAACAAGCGAAGTCTTACGTTGGACCCAGTGATAAAAGCTAAGGACATACAAGCCAAGATTAAAGTAAGGTTTTGTACATAATTCACTGCATTTCTGTGAATCTTTCTGATTATTGGTCTAGTTTGTCATGCTCGGAGGGAGAGACCCTAAGGTGAGAAATCTGTGATGGCAGGACAGCGACTGGGTGTTAATCTGTTAATTGTGTTGGGGAGCATCTGCCTGTGGCTTGAATATCCAGCTGGTGGTGGCAAAAGTTCACCTGAGCAACAAGTTAGAGTAGAGCTGTTGGTAGATAAAACCACTTCTAACTGTGTTTTGTTTGATTTCCAGGAATTGACAAGTATTTGCAATCCTATCGTCAGAAAACCCAAACCCAAAGTAGAGCTCCCAAAGGAGGAGCAGAAGCCGCCGGAACCCAACGGACCCGTGGATGGGCAGGGCGAAGGCAGCACTGCGGCCCCCACCGCCGAGCAGAGCGCTGATGCCCCCCCGGCTGCTGAGAAGAAGCTTCCAGAGATGGACATTGACTGAATTTCAGCACCTGTTTATATTATGGCGAACTACAATAAAGCTTTAAGTTGTCAACTTTGTATGTTCTGAATACAGAGTGAAGCAAGTGCATGCCACAGCGCTCGTAGGAACTCCTGGAGAGGTTGGGTCAGTGCGTCAAGTCCGACTGCTCGGGCAGCCAGCGCCTCGCTCAGATAAGCAGCGTTTCCTGCCATTATGGTTCTATTTAGAAGTGTTGGTATTCTTACTAGACCTTTAGGAACAGCCCTAAGCTCATTCCCCATTTGTAGTGTCCCTGGTGAGTTGGCCTTGAGGCAAAGGGGTGAGACGGCAGCACTATTCTGTGATCCTGCCTGCAGGTGCTGCTGGCCTCTGGTTCTCTCTTCACTTCTCTTCACTGGTGGCACAGTGGCACTTCCATAACGTGTCCCTTGGTGTGGGGGCTGCTGGGGTTTGGGGGAAGCTCCCACCAGAGCCTGAGGCAAAGCCTTTCCATCACTCACCCTCATCTAGCCTTTGCTGTAGTGTTAATGCACCGCTCCAGGTTATTCACGTGCACTCCAAGAGCATTTGGTGACACGAGGTTGCAAAGCAGGGGCTGGTGCCATCATGGTAATGGGTACCTTCACCTCATGGATACGCATCCCTGGCGCACATTCAGGGAGGAGCAGCTCCTGTAGATCTCTGAATGTGCTCTGAGGCACGGACTGTGTGTGCCTGCCCACCTCCCCCCCGTCACACCATGTAAACTTGTCTCTAATGAAATTAGCTGCTTGGAGAAAGAGTGAATACTTGTATTTCAGCTGCCTGCACTGATCGTTGACTCTGACTTGCTCCTAACTCTTCCAGGGGCTATGCTTGCTTCCATGGGGATATGCTTGCTTCCATGAGGCCTTCAGTTGGAATGCTTGGGGTTCGGTTTGGTTTTTTTCCCAGGAAAAGACAACCTGACACATTTGGCTATTTTTTTTTTTTTTCTATGATCTTTATGCAACGATTTGCTTCTAGTACTGATTGTCATTAAACTTGCAAACATTAATTTGTATCTGTTAAAATCCAAAGCTGAAACACCCCTTCAGCTTTCGCAAGAAATAAATGCATTGGATTCTACCCCGTCGCCTTCTCCAGCTGGTGATTGCAATGCAGAGGCAGCGGCGGGGGGGCAGAGGCAGGGCTGTGTCCTTCCCACCCTGCAGGCAGAGCTCAAAGCCTTTAGTGCCTTTTGTGCTGCTGTAGGTGAAGCTGTGCTTGACAGACCCTGATTCAGACCCCCTTTAATGGAGCACTGCTGGAGAGGGGCTTTGGACAAGGGCCTGTAGGGACAGCACAAGGGGAATGGCTTTAACCTGCCAGAGGGGAGACTGAGATGAGCTCTGAGGCAGAAGCTCTTCCCTGTGAGGGTGCTGAGGCGCTGGCACAGGGTGCCCAGAGAAGCTGTGGCTGCCCCATCCCTGGCAGTGTTCAAGGCCAGGTTGGACACAGGGGCTTGGAGCAACCTGCTCTAGTGGAAGGTGTCCCTGCCCGTGGCAGGGGGCTGGAACTGGAGGAGCTTTAAGGTCCCTTCAACACGAACCGTTCCGTGTTTCTCTAACGGGGCTTTGCACCGGTGGGGGGGCCTGGCCGCGTTACACCGGTCCCGCCAGGCGCTACGGGCCCTCCCGTCCGCCGGGGGCGCTGCAGCGGGCGGAGCCGTGCGCTGGGCCCCGGGGCCGGGCTTCCGCCTCCCGGCAGCCGCTTCCTGTGGCGGTGCCCGCCCCGCCGCGCTGACCCGGGGCGCGCTCGGTTGAGGCCGCGGCGGAGGCAGACGGTGAGGCGGGAGCGGGCGGCGGGCAGGGCCGGGCGGGGCCTCCCTTCACCCCGGCGGGTCGCAGTGAGGATCGCAGAGCTGCTGCTGCGGGGGGGGCACGGACTGAACGCGGGTTTCCCCTCCCCGAGTTTCCCGGAGCCCCTTTAGGCACTGGAGCTGCTCTAAGGTCTCCCCTTCAGGAGCCTTCTCTCCTCCAGGCTGCCCCAGCCCAGCTCTCTCAGCCCGTCCATGGAACAAGGAGAGCGCTGAGAGCGCTCCGGTCCCTGTGAGCACCCTCTGCCCGCAGGCAGCCCCGGCGGTACCGGAGCCCCGGCCGCGAGCCCCCGCACCACGGAACTCACCGGGTTTCGTGCCTTATCGGAGCAAAAGCTCACGACGTGCCCCGCCGCGGAGGAATGAGCAGGGCCCCTGCGCTGCCCCTGGCCCGCCCCACCGCCCGCCCCTTGCCCTCTGCGCCGTGGTGAGGAAAAGGGGACCCATTAAATGTGGCTTTGTTGCCCTAAACCTAGAACTGAAACGGCACAGGAGGGCAGCTGCGAGATGTCTGCGTAGGAGCTGGAGCTTCTCATTGATATCTTCAGTAACCGTAATCATAAATTGGGCTGTTTGCTTGTTTCTGTTGGAACAAGGAGGATACTGCTACTGACTCCTTTTCCCTGGGGTTTGTTGTCTGTTCTCTCTTTCAGACATTAACACAGTGTTCCTGTGTCACTTCTGCAACTGGTATATTTCAGCCACTAACAGACCATTTGCTTTTTGCTTTTTCAGTGTCATGTTGAGGTTTTTTTCTTTTATACAGTTATCAATATCTTTCAACCTGTAAAAAAGCTTGATTATATTTTACACTGTGTTACATCTGTTACTTGGGTTTGTAAATCTTATAGGAGTATAAAATACATAGCCCAAATAATTAATGTGAAGAGGATGTGTTAACTCAGTTGATGTAGAGTGGTTTTAACTCCACAGGAAGTTTAAATGTCTTCAGAAGACAAAGAAGCTCAGGAGGATGAGCTGCTGGCGCTGGCCAGTATCTACGATGAAGATGAGTTTAAGAGAGCTGAGTCTGCTCAAGGGGGAGAAACAAGAATTTGTCTGGAGTTGCCCCAAAACTTCAAAATATTTGTGAGTGGTGAGTTGAGATGTTTTGTGTTATCCCAGAATGAGGTTTGACCGAGGTGATACCCTGGTCCCTGCTCTGGTGACCTGCAGGGACATCGACCTGAGCCATACCTGGGCCCGTGCTGTGCTCACGGCATTCCTGGGGCTTGTATCGGAGTCGGGATTCCACCCTCCCACATACAGCCTCCTCAGTGACCTTTAAAAGTAGAGATGAGGAATGGGATTTCTTTGGAATAACTAAGTTCATTTAGTATTCCTTTTCCTTGAGGATACATCTTTCCAGGTCCTCGCTTTGTGCAGGATCCAGTATTTCACAGCTCTGATGTTCACTGATTTCATGCTGTAGATACAACCCCATGAAATTCTGTTACTTTGTGTTGATCAATTAATTTTAACCCCAGAGGTTTATCAGATGAGAAGACACCCCCGGGGGGTGCTGCCCCCAACAGCTCCAGGTCACCACTTCTCACTTGTTGTTATTCCTCCGTCTCCTTGTCTCCGGTGCAGGCAGCTCCGCAGGCAGCCTCCCGCCGGGCGGGTTCGAGTGCAGCGTCTGCTTCCTGCCGCCCCTCGTGCTGAACTTCGAGCTCCCCCCAGACTACCCCTCCACCTCCCCGCCCGCGTTCACCCTCAGTGGGAAATGGCTCTCCCAGGCCCAGGTTTGGCAGTTTGAACGTTTTAACAGGGCTGTTGTGGTCATGAATAAGTTCACAGTTAACAGTGCTCTGGGGGGTGTTAATGCAGCAGGGAAAGTAAAGACATAAACAATCATAGAACCATAGAATGGTTTGTGTTGAAGGGACCTTAAAGCTCCTCCAGTTCCAACCCCTGCCACGGGCAGGGACACCTTCCACTAGAGCAGGTTGCTCCAAGCCCCTGTGTCCAACCTGGCCTTGAACACTGCCAGGGATGGGGCAGCCACAGCTTCTCTGGGCACCCTGTGCCAGCGCCTCAGCACCCTCACAGGGAAGAGCTTCTGCCTCAGAGCTCACCTCAATCTCCCCTCTGGCAGGTTAAAGCCATTCCCCTTGGCCTGTCCCTCCAGGCCCTTGTCCAAAGCCCCTCTCCAGGTTTCCTGTAGCCCCTTTAGGCACTGGGAGCTGCTCTAAGGTCTTAAAAATGTGTAAGATCTTAACATACCAGGTCTACAAACAATGATGTTCCTCTTTCAGTTAGTTCTTAACTTGTTTCCTACTTGTTTTTATTTGGTGGCCATTCTGAGGAATGAAATCCTTCATCTGTGTTATATGTATTTCATGTATATATTAAAAACTCGAGTTTGAGATGGCAGGATGGGCTAAGGACGACCACAGGAGGGGGGGAAAACAGTAATGGGCTGTCAGAACGTACTGAAATCTGGAATTGTTTTTCCTTCCCTAGCTGAGTGCCCTTTGCAAACACTTGGACAACGTCTGGGAGGAGAATCGAGGCTGTGTGGTCTTGTTTGCCTGGATGCAGTTTCTGAAGGAAGAAACACTGAGTTACCTCAATATTTCCTCCCCATATGAGCTGAAACTGTGCCCCCAGGGGAGCGGGCAGAGCAGGACACCTTTGGCCCCCCTCGGTGCTGAGGACTGTGGCGGTGCCGCGGGCTCTGCTGCGGCTGAGGAGGAAATCATGGATGCGAGAGCCGTGCAGGATGTGGAATCACTGTCGAGTCTGATTAGGGAGATCTTGGACTTCGATCAGGCTCAGAGGAGGAAATGCTTTAACAGCAAGATGTACTTGTGCAATATCTGCTTCTGCGAGAAGCTGGGCAGCGAGTGCATGCACTTCACCGAGTGCAGCCACGTCTACTGCAAAGCGTGCCTCAAGGACTACTTTGAAATCCAGATCAGGGACGGGCAGGTCCACTGCCTCAACTGCCCGGAGCCCAAGTGTTCCTCTGTGGCCACACCGGGACAGGTAATAGCAGTGTGTGAGCTGTGGTGGTAGAGTTCTGCTCACTTACCCATCATTACAGAGGACAAGGTGTGGCTTTACCTGGGGAGCACTGAACAGAGCTGGGGAAATGTGTTTTTCATGCTCTGAACCATGCAGAGGCATCTGAGCTAACACTGGAACACTCCACACGTATTTTGCCTGCCCTGTTCTCCCTGGTGTTGGTCAGAGGCCTGAATGAATGTCCCGTTGCTTTTGATGCTGCATGCTTTTCCTTTCAGTAATTAACCACTAAAATAGCATTTCTAGGAGTAATTTCATGCCCTATTGGGGAATACAGAGCAGATTGACCCCAGCTGTAGGGATTTCTCATTGCCCCACTGTGGCTGCAGGGAGCAGGCTCAGCACTTGCAGCACATCTGATCTGTCTGTGGTCTTTGTTCAGGTGAAGGAGCTGGTTGGAGAGCAGCTCTTCGCGCGCTACGACCGCCTGCTCCTGCAGTCGAGCTTGGACCTGATGGCAGACGTGGTGTACTGCCCTCGGCCCTGCTGCCAGACCCCCGTCATGCAGGAGCCGGGCTGCACCATGGCCATATGCTCCCAGTGCAACTACGCCTTTTGCACCCTCTGTAAAATGACCTACCACGGGGTCTCCCCCTGTAAAGTCACTGCAGGTGAGTCTCCGTGCTTCAGAAATGGAGTAAGAACAATTCCGTTGTGTGTGGAAAAGATTGAAAGTCAGCAGTTAAGCAGAGACACTCATCACCACGTGAGCTTCCCCAAAGATCATGCTTGTTTGGAGCTGCTCTGCTGCTGGCAATGAAAAATTACTCCTTTGGTGACACTCCGCAGCTCAGGAGGTCCCTGAACGGCCAATTGCCAAATGCTGAGAGGCCACAGCAGGGCAAGAGTAATTTTACATGTGCCTTTATCTGCCCTTCCCTGCGATTCCATCACCTCCCGTTGGCAGGGTTGATACTGGAGTCTGGTGGATGCTTCTCTGTTTGGCCTCAAAATCCTGTGACAAAGCTTCATTAAGTGTATGCTGAGAGAAAAACACTTCAATTTTTCAGCTTATTTTACATTGTAGACTTGTTCTAATTCCATTGACTGCTCTATTTTATAATGGTGTATATACATATATATGAAGTATAATAGTGTAAAGCTGTTGAGTTCTGGGGTAGAGGGGTTTTTATATTCTCATCTTATGTGTGCTAATGTTTTCCTTGCTTTTTAATCAGTGATGTTGGTTTCCTTTGATGATACATTATGCTCTTATCAGCTGGCCTTTAGGTAATACCTGACAAAACCTGGTTTCTTTCTTTTGTGTTTTATTTGGATTGTTTTTGTTTTACTCCCCAGAGAAATTAATGGCTTTGCGAAATGAGTATTTAGAAGCAAATGAAGCAACTAAAAGGTTTTTGGAACAACGCTATGGCAAACGGGTGATTCAGAAAGCTCTTGAGGAGATAGAGAGTAAAGAATGGCTAGAAAAGAACTCCAAGGCTTGTCCCTGCTGTGGTACTCACATAGAGGTAAGCACGGAGGGGAGAGGTGGAGGTTCTTCACGGGAGCTCGGATTAAGCCAGTTCTGTGCTTAGGCTGGAGCAGAGATGTGTTTGCAGGCTCCAGGTTCACCAGGGAGGGCAAACTGCTAGGAAATGGTGAGGGAATTTTCCCTTTCTGTGTTGTATGGAGAAGGAGTTGACGTTTCCGAGCTCAGGGACTTGGGTAAATACAGCAACTGGGATTGTTCAGACTCCAGGACTAAAAAGATGCAGGTTGTCTCTGGATCCATATGAATCCTTTTGTTTTCCATGTGTTTCAGGCTACTGCTGTTTCAGGAACAGCCAGGAAATACAAATAGCTTCAGAAAAATACTAATTTCCAGCATGATTATTATTACTAGAGCCAATGTGCCATTTGTGATCCCAGCTCCTAGACCTTCGGAACAGGGAGAAAGTGGCGGGGGTACGATGGAGCCGGGGTACAATGTATTCCTTAGCTGAGGAGCTTCAGGGACTGTGACCAGACAGAGGCAGGCTGGCACAGTGAGACTTGGTTATTGCCGTTTCTTGTTTGCTTCCCCTCAGAAACTCGACGGCTGTAACAAGATGATGTGCACGGGCTGCATGCAGTACTTCTGCTGGCTCTGCATGGGCTCTCTGTCACGGGTGAACCCCTACAGGCACTTCAATGATCCATCCTCGCCCTGCTTCAACAGGTACATGTTCACTTCCCCTCCCTCCCGGGGAGAGCCTCTCCCTGCCTCCGCTGTACCCCGCTGCGGCCGCGCGGAGCAGCTCTGTTCACATCCTGTAGATCGACCTTGGGCACTGCAGCTCCAGGGCTTGTGATACTGAGGATACTGAAACTTGCAGCTTTTGTAGCTTTTGTCCCATTTAGAGTGATATTTTCGGTAGGTATTTTAGTGTTTTCACACCCTGATGAGAGCTGTTGGCTGCCTTGCAGGTTGTTTCAAGCCATGCATCCTGACGAGGAGTACTGGGAAGAGGAAGATGAAGATCAGTAGCGCTCTCTAGCAACAACACTGAGCAAACCAGAGTCAGGTGCTTCCAGTTTTGTGTCAAGTTTCTTTGCTTTCCCCTTCTATTGCGTGATAGAAGAATGGTACCTACCTTGCACTGCAGGATCCTCACCCTTCAGAGGCCGTGGCCAGAACCAAAGGAGAGCATCTTACCCATCCTGCAGTCAGCATCACTGTGGAAAGCCCTGATAATCCTATCGATTGTTAAAGGCTGATGCAGCCAGACAGAAGTCAGGCTCAGTGTTGCTGGTGTGTTCACTCGTTTCTGTCTCCTTCCTTTGCCAGTGCTGAGGCACTGAACTGAGGGAGTGACCAGTGGGAGGGTGGAAAGCATCAGTCAGCCATTGAAACGTGGTTTTCTGGCTACATAGTTGAGAATAAGTTGAATTCTTGAAGATACTGAAATGACCTTGTCTTCTCAGAGGAAGAAGTAATTTATTTTTACTAACTCTTCATAAAAGAGATTTGATTAGTTGCTAGTTTTGCTTCTGGACTTGATCCCTTATTTCCACTGTTCTTGCACTTCAGACGATTTCAAAGCCCAAATTGTTTCCTCTGGAGCTCAGTGAGTGGTGCTGTGAGCATGGCAGCAACTGCTGGAGGGAACTGCTCAGTTCGAAGAGGTTTTTCCACTTGCAGAATGGTCTAAAAAGGTTGAAATTAAAACTGCATCTGCTGGGTTCAAATCAAAGAGCAGGGTCTGGGAGTAGCTCAGGCGCTGGGAGACTCTTGAGGGGCTCAAGGTGAATACCTCTCACTCAGTTTTGATTGATAGTGAATAAATTTATACTCGGATACCTGGCCAAAATGAGTGCTGATTTAGTTCCCTCTGCAGAGGAGGGGGGGTCTGTGCTGTTAGAACTGGCAGTGATTAAAAACATGAGATGGTAAGAACGGATCTTGTCTTGGTTTAGGCTGTGGGACAGTGTGTAGGGAAAGTTCACGTTGTGTATGGTTTAAATTGTATTTCCTGCACCTTTCACCTGCACTAAATTCACTTTAAGACAGCAAACACAGTTGTCTCCCTGTTTGTCTCCGTTATGGGATGTCTGTGGCAGCGCAGGTCTGTGCTGGGTGGTGCTGGCTGCTGGCTCCTGCGTGCCGTGGGGCTGGTCACTCGCCTGCAGGATGTCGCGGAGCAGACGGGGGCTGTGCAGAGCTCTGGAGGGAAGCTCCACGGGCTCTGTTCTGCCCAGGGAGGTTTGGCTGGGTTCCCAGGGTGCCCCCGCACCCGAAGAGCCCAGGTTTTCCCTCAGAGATCCAAGCCCCTAATACCCGATGGCCGTCACGAAGCTACATTGGGATCGCTGCAGAGGGTGAAGCCAGCTCTGGGCTGCAATTCCCACTGTAGTTTCCACTCCAGAAGCTGCCCGCTTCCAGATGGGAATGTTTGTGACAAGGAGAGGTGTGTGCTTAACCCCATCCTCCTGCCTGGGTGGAGGAGATGGTGCTGGAGCTCTCAAACCTGCAGGAGGCTGGGCAGGTCCCTTCTGCCAGGTAGAGGTGGGCCGAGGGCAGGGCTGGGGCACTGGAGAGTATGTTGGGGTGGAAAGCTGTGGCTGGGGATGTCCACCAGGGCCACCACAGCACAAGTGCTATGGGCAGTATCTGAAGGTGCTGCAGTGACCTACCTCTGCTTTCACAAACCATGTGTGGAGGGGAAAGGGGTGATGTGGTCACCACCGTGTGTGATTCTGGGCACTCAGGACTCGAGGACAGACCCTCTGGGGAGAGGACAAAAGCAGGGGACTGCTCTCACAGGACAAGCAGTGTGGCAAAGGTAGGAGAGGTAACCCCAAACCTGCCTTCACAGACAGAGCAAGGCAGGCAGCTCGGGCACTGTGGTGCTATTTCCTCCCTGTTTCTTCTCCCCTCTTGTAAACCTCACCCCCATTTGTGCGTGCACAGAAGGAGCATTAGGTTATCTGCAGCTACTGTGGTACTGGGCAGAGAGCTGTGACCTCCTCCTTCTCCTTTAAAGGCCCAAGAGCCATTTTTATATGGCAGGAGAGGAGCAGAGTGGGCGTGTGATGGAAACTGGCCAGCAAACACTCACCGAGGCCTGAAGGAGGGAGCAGCAGGGGCTGTTCCTACCACACTCTTTGAGTACAGCTTTGGTTCTAGGTGATAGAGAATCCTGTGCAAAGTGACAGGTCCTTCTCATGCTTTGAAGGTTTTGTCCTGCTCAGTGTTCCCAGCCCTGCTGACCCACAGGCACTGTGCTGTGTTTCAGGAGCACAGTGAGACCAACACCAGGTACAAACGGGAGCGTTTAGAAAAATTAAGACATTTAGTGTAGAAAGTTACATCACAGAGCAACAGCTTTACAGCACTTCTGCGAGGAGACAATAAATGCTGCCCTCTTTGGCTTGTCCCTCACGTGGTAACATTCGATAGGAAACCCAGGAATCAAGTTCCAGAACTGTCAGTACAGGCTGTTGTCTACCTGCAATTCCAGAGGGAACAGTGCTTCCTTTGAGGCTTATCTGGCAGCACAGGAAGAGGCAGAGAGAGAACGCACTACTTCAACATCTTGCTCAAAGCAGGGTTCAGCCAGGGCTTTATCCAGCCAGGTCTTGAAATGCTCTTGAGCACAGAGACTGCAGAGCCCCTCTGGGGGACCTGCCCCGCTGCTCGGCTGTCCTCATGGGTACGTTTCTTCCTTATTCCAGCCTGAACATCTCTGGGTGATCTGTGCAGGGAATGACACCCAAGGTACTTGACCTAATTGCAAGGAATACATCCCAAAGCAATGACCTGTTTGGTTTCTGCAACTTTCATGTCTCTCCATGTTTAAGCTCTGCAGCCATCAGTCCCCACGGGTGCAGCTGCTTCCTGAGGGAAACAGCTCCTCCTCCGCTGACTTTCCCTTCAGAGCAGACGGCAGCGGCAGGCGGCTGTGGAACGCAGCGCGCTGGCTCCATCTGCACTGGGTTAGTCAAGGCAGGTGTTGGGTGTGTTTTTAATGGAGAGAAGCAGCACATAATCACTTTGCTAACTGAGGAACAAACAGGAGTTTCTGCAGCGATTCCCTTTCTCAGAGCTGGGTTGCAGCAGGAAAGCAGGCTGAGCACTGCTCGGAACAGCCACATTAATCGCTGTACGGCTTCTTGGAGTGGCTTCTTTCTGCCCCCCTCTCCTTCATGCTGTATAAGGGTTCCACAAGCTTGTTGTGAACCAGCATTAACCCTGATGGAGGAAGGAAAAAGACGACCTAAGTAGACATAATAAAGCAACATTCTCTTTCATTGGATGCGAATGAAATTACACTAGAGTCCCTGTTCCTTTGCTCCCATACCCATGCAGTCAAACATCTCCCTTTGCACTTCTGTCACTGCTGCACACTTCAGCTGTTCCAGTTAAGGAGTGTACTCCTTTGGGAGTCGAGTATAAGAAATACCTAATGCAAAGCATGGCTTGTGCCTCTTAAAAACTAAATGCAACACCTGCTTGGCCTGGTCACTCACCTTTAAAGTATTTCACAGTCTTAACTTTCAGTTCCAGCGTGGCATCCTCATCACACACAAACACGGTGTTGGGGTGCTGCTGGAAGGCAGATACTGTCCACATGTGGTTGACACCTTCCTCGATGGCTTTGTACAAAGCAAAGGCTTTGTGGGCTCCTGTGATAAGAATCATCACCTGGACCCCAAGACACAGAAGACGGCAGTTAGGGTCTGGAAGATGTGTTCAGAGCACACACACCCACTGCTGAACAAAGATTGCTGCCCTGGTCCCTAATGGGGAGAGCTCCATCACCCTGCACAGAGGCACTTCACTGCATCACAGTTCTGGCTGCATTTTAGTTGCCAATGAAGCCGAGGTACAGACTCCATTAAAAGCTGTCCCAGTTTTCATGATCTGCTGGAGGAACATCAAGTCAACCTGTGATTCTTGCAGTTCCCCAGGTGAGATATTTAACCAAAGCCATCCTCCCAGACCTTTCCAGCTCCCTGTGGATAACACCTGTACTGCAGGGTTACACAAACCTAACAAACAGGTTAAAAACCTAACTGTTAGTAGAGCAAAAAAGGAAGATGGAGCAAGAGCCTTTCCCTAGGATGCAAGAGAACAGGAGGATCAGGTATTCAGCTGTCTGCAGCAGGAAAGGCACAAGCTGCCCTACACCAGCAGGGTGCATTGTGGCTCCAAAACCGGATCATCTTTAGCTGCTCCAGGAAGCCCTGCTCAAGAGCTACTGTATGGAGTCCCTGCTTTCCTCCTAACCTCTCTGGCATCCATGACCGTGCCTACTCCGACCGTCAGAGCCATTGTGGGGACTTTGGAGAGGTCACCATCAAAGAACCTGGCGTTGGCCAGTATCGTGTCCATAGCCAAGGTCTTCACTCGTGTCCTGGATACCAAACTTGACCCAGGCTCGTTGAAGGCAATGTGGCCATCAGGGCCAATACCTGTGACAGAGACAGTTTGAGAAGGTCAGTGGCTGCACCGGTTGTTGCGGGGAGCAGAGACAACAGCACTCCTGTTAGAAGGACACTCAGTGCTGCCAGAACCAGATACACACCTGAGAAAAACACTTGCCATTTTCCATTCAAGCTCAAATTTACTTCTGGTAGGAATGACAGCAAAAGTCCCCTCTGAAGCTAACAGAGATTCTTCCCTACCTGTCCCTAATGGGACAACAACGGAGCAGAGCAGATGGCAGACTCTTCAGGCAAACTGATGAGAAAAGCTTGCCTTGAGCTCCCCTGTGCTCAGAGGGCTCTGACTCCTGCTGGCAGTGTCCTCTTAGCACTGGCAATTGTCACACACTTTGTATTTGGTGCAGTCCTAGCCCTGCCTGTTTCTCCTGCTAATCATTTCGGGAACAATTCACTTACTGGATTGAAATACTTAAACTGGGGGAGCGGTGCACTGGAAGGCAAAGCTGCCAGCACACACCAGTGCCCGGGACAATGAGCATGGGTGGCTTTCACTGCAGATCCACTGCACTGCACATGAACAATCCTGACAGTACATGGGACAGCTGGTGGAGGAAAGGCAGCACCTCCTGCCAGTGCTGGTAAGAGACCATCAGTCCTTTGGGTCTTACCTCCCACAAAGAGCTCGATTCCTCCGGCTGCTTTGATTTTCTCCTCGAACGCGTCACACTCCGCCTGCAGATCCGCGGCGTTGCCATCCAAAATGTGAACGTTTTCTGCCGAGATGTCGATGTGCTTAAAGAAGTTATTCCACATGAAGGAATGGTAACTTTCCGGGTGATCCCTCGGGAGACCTGGAAACGACAGAGCATGGATGGGACTAGGACCATGAAAGGATATCACCCGTAACATAAGTGACCTGTACCTCCTCGCAGTGGCTTTGGTAACAGAGCGCTGCTGCTGTCATTTGTGGCTCCCTCAACTTCCACGTTCCTTAAATAGCAAAATTAAAATCAATCACTGTAGCTGCTCTAAGACTCCTATTTGAGCTCCTGTATGTGCTCATCTTAACGTGCAGCAGATGTTCCAGAAGCAGGCCTACACTGTGCCTCACCTGTTACTACGTTTTTACCTTTCATCCCAGTTCATACTAGCAAGAATGATCAAAAACCTGTGCGTAATTTCCTTACTCCCTTGAGTGCTATAAGCCCTCCCTGGACTCCCTATTCCCTAATGCTGCCTGATTAGGATTTTTCCCAGAAAAACATCCTGACCAGAGTAAAACCAGCATTAGCAAATAATTAGCCTGTACGTCTTTCACCTTTGGAACTTTAGGCTTGCCACTAATCTCTCTGTACTTTTTCTTCTGAAGAGGCTATTTCAGCACAGCTTGCTTCATAAACGAAACAGTCCTCTGCTGTCTCAACAAGAGCACACATTGGTTACAAGAGGGCAATCACAAGGTAACACACTGGTCCTTCTCAGACACCTGAACCTAAAGTGACCTTTATAATCGGAGAGCAAAGCTGGTAGTTAATATTGCACAGTATTGCAACTTGCCATGGTAAGACGGATCCTTAACTGGTCAAATACAGCAGAGTCCAGTGTGTATAATACCAGATACCCGATACCCTTTAATATTTCATAGAATCCCAGACGCATTTGTGTTGGAAGGGACCTTAAAGCTCCTCCAGTCCCAACCCCTGCCACGGGCAGGGACACCTTCCACTAGAGCAGGTTGCTCCAAGCCCCTGTGTCCAACCTGGCCTTGAACACTGCCAGGGATGGGGCAGCCACAGCTTCTCTGGGCACCCTGTGCCAGCGCCTCAGCACCCTCACAGGGAAGAGCTTCTGCCTCAGAGCTCACCTCAATCTCCCCTCTGGCAGGTTAAAGCCATTCCCCTTGTCCTGTCCCTACAGGCCCTTGTCCAAAGCCCCTCTCCAGGTTTCCTGCAGCCCCTTTAGGCACTGGAGCTGCTCTAAGGTCTCCCCTTAAGGAGCCTTCTCTTCTCTAGGCTGAAGGAGCCCAGCTCTCTCAGCCTGGCTCCAGCCCTCTGATATTTCTAATATAGATTTAGGAATTGTCCCTGTTCACTCGCATGGCCAATGCAAATGTTCTCTCTCCTACCTTGAACGTTCCGCAGGTGGGATTCTCTGTCCCCACGGTGTGCTGACACCACTAGTACCGAGCACCGGGGTACATCGGCCCCTCCTCAGCCCCTTCACACCGCACAGACAGAGCCACTCGCACAGCACTGCTGCGCGGGCACTCACCCACGTACTCGTCCATGTTGAAGGTTTTCACGTACTGGAAGGAGAGGTCCCCGTTCCGGCAGTACTCCACCAGCTTCCTGTAGCAGCCCAGCGGCGTGCTGCCTGCGGGGAGCCGCCGCCTCAGCGCCGGGGACGGGACAAGGGAAGGGCCCCCGCTCCCGGCCCCGGCACCCACCTGTGGGCAGCCCTAGCGTGAAGAAGCGGCCGGGGCCGGGCGCGAAGTGCACGATGCGGTTGCGGATGTACTTGGCGGCCCACTCGCTGGCCTGCGCGTACGTCTCCAGGATGATCAGCTTCATGGCGGGGCCCGGCGCCGCCTGCGCGGGGCGGGAGCCGAGCTGATGGGCGCCGCCATCTTACCGCCGCCTCCCCGCTCACCCACCCGCACACCCACCTACCTGCCGCCGCCGCCCCGCGATCCCCTCCGCGGGCAGGGACAGGGACAGGGCCGGGGCCGGGGCAGCAGCGCCGCCAGGGCCGCCCCCCCGCGCCCGGCCCGCTCCGCCCCTCACGGCGGCCGCTCGCCTGAGGAGACCCGCGAGTGGCTCCGGGCGCGGCCCCAGCCCCGCAGCATCGGGGTGCAGGGGTAGAATTAACAGAAGTGGTTAAATACATCCAGTAATGAAGTGTTTGGGCAACCTGCTCTAGTGGAACCGTGGCAGGGGGTTGGGACTGGATGAGCTTTAAGGTCCCTTCAACCCAAACCAGTCTGATTCTGTGAAATATCCTTATTCTGCTGAGGCGTCCCTGTCACTGCAGGCATTTGCCTGACTCGGTGTCCTTCATTGTCTCCTGATCCCTAAAGCAAAGCCATGAGTTGTGTCCCGGGTACAAAAAAGCAGCTCTCGTGCTTGAAACATCTTGTAGGGACAGTTTCAGGGCATGTTGGGGACATTCGGGTCTTCAGCTGCAGGGACAATGAGCAGACCATGACCTGTGGCTGCTTGTGCTGCTCCTGACAGCAGTGGGATCCCCAAAAGACCTTTCTGCTCTTGCTCCAATTGCCTTCAACTGTGATGGAAACGTGCCCGGGCTCTCCTTGCAGCCTCGGCTCACTGTTGAGATGCAAAGCTCTTACTGCAGTTAGACAGCTTTTCACTTTCATTAGGAGAATAAATAATACACCAATTGCTTTGCTAGGATCCAGCCCGTGCAGCGCCTTCTCATTTTAATAATTTAAACGGCCTGGCTAGCTGAGTGCGCCTCATACTGTCTCATCATGGATGCTCAGAAGCCCTGGCTTGCTTTGCATTGGGATGCGGAATGAAGGGTGTGACGGGCCATAGCCACATAGCTGTGGCTGGACACAAGAAGAGTTTTAGGCTACAGAGACTAAGCAAACTGAAAGTGCCGTGTGTTTGCATCAGCAGTAGTTAGCCAGCAGGCAGGGAAGTCTTTCGGTGGCTGTGGTGATGGGTGAAGAGCTGACAGCAGCAGCATCCTTGTCCCTGCTGCAGTGCGGGGCAGCCTGGGCTCCGGTTCTGTGTGAAACAGCTTTTCCACTGTCCCCACTGGGGTCGTGGTGGTGGGATTGGTCCCATGGACACCAACAGAATTGCGGCACTGGTGGGTTCATAAGCACAGGACCAAGGCGCTGAGCTGAACCGGGACTGTGCCTCCACTGGGACCTGGCTGGGGTCTGAACACTTCCCATGCTGTTCATTCACCAACGGCATGCAGGGGATCTGGTGAGCATAGCCCCTGACCTGCTGCCGACATGGGAGTTGTGGTGAAAAACCACAGTTCTTACCGCAGACTCAGTTATTGCAGCACACCTGCAGCTTCTGGTGTGCAGAGCCAGAAGTGGTGCAGGGCTTAGGAGGGAGGGAGCACCAGCACCTCGATCCTGCAGTCACCGCATCGCATCGCTCAGCATTACCATGGAAACGTGTGCGGGCTCAGAGGCTTCTGGAAAGCAACTACTGGAGGCACAGAGCGCATAGGAACTGACTGCAGGAGACACCGTGCACTTCCCACAGCAGAGAGCTGTAGGGCAACAACCGTGTCCTGCCCGGGGTCGTTGGGTTTGTCTGCTGCCAGAGCGGCCTGTGGACAGCCATCACCCATCCCTGCCCTGCCTCTGCTGTGCTTTGTCCCCTCAGGTGTGGGGAGCTGTGGCATTTGATGATCAGCCTTACAGCATCCTACCACGCTGCTCACACAGCTCCAATGCCAGGGTGGATTCGGTTTAAATGCTGGGGGTCTCTGTCGATCACAAAGGATCTGGCTCTCGCTTTAATCTCCTGTGCAAGTGGCTTTGGCAGATACAGTGCCCAAAGATGCAGGAGGCAGCCGGCAGCTCCCAGTAAAAGCAAACCATGTTTTGATGAGAGGAAGAAACTACAATGGTGCAAGAGAGCCAGGCACGTGCATGTGCTGCCACAGCTGCCCCGTTCTGCCCACATCCCGTGTATCTGCATACTCTATGCAGTCTTATGTTACTTAGGAGCCGCTCCAGGGCTGGGTTATATGTGTGACTGGCACGCAGGGTATTTTTAGGTATGATAATTTATGCATGTTATTGTTTCTGCGTTTACAGCTAGCTGTGCAAATGTTGAAGAACTTCCTGGTATCTGAACAGGCTGATTTTCCTTCCTTGCAAAGGCAGCAGATGGAAGGAAACAAACACTTCTCTGCAGAAGAAGTTGAAGTTTAACCAAGGAGTTCTAACAAGCACAGCATTTCCTTTTTCTCTGTGTTGAAGTGATTAGAGTCAACAGTGCTCAGAGGCCAGGGCTTTCGCTGGGAACTGCTTGGGAGCACTGGGATTTTTTTCCTGAAAAAAAGCAACAGTTAAAAAATTTTCTCCATAAAGGACCCTCTCTCCAAATCCTGTAATCAAAGAGCCTCTTCAATATCCACCATCTGTCACCTCTCCCTGCTCCAGCATGTTCCACTTACCTTCTCACCTCTATTTATAAGAAGAGGAGAAACAAGATGACATGGTGGGTAGATGTGGAGGGGAGCCCTGCGAGCCCCACTCCCTGCTCAGCTCTCCCAGCAGCACCCAGATCCCAGTTAGGAGTTTGCTGGGGGGTCACCACAAGCCGATGTGCTGGGCCAATGCACGAGCAGGCACCTCCAGAGCACACACATGCCAGTCCCTTCCCATTCTTGCAAATGAGGCTCCTTTGGGGATTGAGATGAGACATTAAGAAGAAATTCTTCCCTGTGAGGGTGGTGAGGCCCTGGCACAGGGTGCCCTGCTTATTTCTTACTCGTCTAGCTTTAAAACACCCTGCCTCTGAGGTTTATTATTTAGCTTTTAGAGTTCAGTATTTATTACAAAGTGCAGATTAAAAGTGTTCCCTTTATTGCTCAGTCATACACAACAATTAAAGGAACGCTTGTACCGTGTTGTTGTACAGTGTTACTGTACAGTGATTTCAGAAGACTCTCTACTGCAATTCTGTAATAACTTTCAATCACTTTCAAACACTTCCACAGCACATCCCGTGTGGAAGTCACTGAAAAGCAATGACTTCAAGCTTCAGAACATCTCTTGGGAGAAAAGACATTTTGCACTGGAGGAAAAGTCAAAAAACACAGAGGCATGAAGTGATGTGCCCAAACCCACGGGGGAAATGAAAGCAGAACCAGTCATGCGCTATAACCACAGCGTCATCTTTCTACAGAGCTTTCCTGCCTAAGAAAACCAAACACACACAGAAAGCAGCTGGAAGAAACTGCCATTGCCCCTCCTGAATTAGTCCTGCTCAAACTATGTGGCCTACTTAGGCCACGGTTTGCCTCCAGCTGGCCCCAGAATGGCTTCGACACAAACTGCTTCAGCATTTCTTCAGGATACATTCCAGCATCTTTCTGAAGACACCTACAGGTTGCTTCTTATTTTAGTCTCTACGATGTCCAAGTCAATCAGTGCAGAGCTAATCACCACTGTGGCTGTAATCCCACCTCAACGGCAGGTAAATCCGTGCATGGCTTTAGGACAGCTTCTTACTGCAGGGAGATTCTTAGTGCAAATGGTGACTGTTGTGGAAAGGTGAAAGCAGAGAGGCTGTCAGTGCCCGCAGCTCGCACTCCAGCTCCTTCAAAGAGACCTGTGTTGCAAGAACCGAGCATTCCCCTGGTGTCTCCAGCATTTCTCAGGAGTTGCTCTTTGAGGTTATTTCTGGCTAAAATCCTTTATGATTTCTGCCTCTTCTTCAACATGAGAACTGTGATGTTCATTCATCTCACTAAGGCAGCAGTGAGCAATCTACTCCTGCAAAGGCAAAAAAAGGAGAAGTCCAACCTGATTATGGCCCTGAATAATGAGCATCAGGGCATATATTTATGACTGAGTAGTTCAAACCGGTGTCCTCAGGTTTAAATGCTTCCGACTCTGAATTTGCAGCTTGGAATCCCAGTGGGGCTGATTCAGCCTTCCTCATCCTAAAGCTGATATATTTAAGTCTCATCAACCTTAGGGATTGATGTGGGTAGTTTTGTACAAGGCTAACTATAGCTGAACTGTGCACACAGAGTATAAAGGTTACACAAGCTGGAAAGTCTCTTCACCAGTGCAACACTAAATGCAAAACCCTCTCTGAATAAACCAGGCTCTATCTCTGCGTGGTTTCCTACGCATGCTTCTTTTGGATTGAGGTTTCAAATCTGTGATGCCATCTGCTTTCTGTGGATATGAAAGATCTGACGGTGCTTTCGGAGGAGTTGGCCAACATCTCATGTTTGCTTCAGCTGCAGTGCAGCATGTCGCAGGCCTCTTCTCTGCCTGTGCGGTGTTGGTGATGGGGATAGGTGGTGCTACAAGTGGCCGAGCCTTGGTTAATGTGGCTTAGGACAGTGCTGTTTTATGTGGGTGCCCTAGTGGGTCCTCGCTGAGGTGGCCTTGTTTTTCAACATGGGTTTACATGGATTTTCTGACTCACTTGGGTTTCACAGAATCATCATAGAATCACAGAATGTTTGGGTTGGAAGGGACCTTACACGTCATCTTGTTCCAGTGCCCCTTTAGGCCCTGGAGCTGCTCTGAGGTCTCCCCTTAAGGAGCCTTCTCTTCTCCAGGCTGCCCCAGCCCAGCTCTCTCAGCCTGGCTCCAGAGCAGAGCTGCTCCAGCCCTCGCAGCAGCTCCGGGGCCTCCTCTGGCCTTGCTCCAGCAGCTCCACGTCCCTCTTGTGCTGTTGCCCCAGAGCTGGATCAGGACTGCAGCGGGGAGCTCCCCAGAGCACAGCAGAGGGGCAGGATCCCCTCCTTGACCTGCTGCTCACGCTCTGGGGGTGCAGCCCAGCACATGGCTTAACACTTCCTATGGAACCCTTCATTCTGAATGATCATACATGAAGTTTCATAATATATATATTATATACTAATATGTATTATATATTATACATTATATACTAATATGTATTATATATTATGTATTATGTATTATGCATTATATATTGTATATATGTGGTGCAGAGCTTGTGGGGTCTGTTCTGCAGCTCCCACAAACTGCCGGGAACGTGCTGCCGGCCCAGGGCACCCCGCGGGCAGGGGCGCACCGGCTGCCCCGCGGCTGGCTCCGGTCGCTCTCCGGGCACCAGCGGAGCCAGCCCGACCCGTCCACCGAACGCCGCTCCCGGCTCTCGCTGCCGGCGCACCGCGGCCCCGGCCCGTCCCCGCAGGCGGGCGGGGCGGGGGGCGGGCGCGACCGAGCGTGACGGACGGAGGGCGGGAGCCGAGCCCGCAGCGAGGAGCGACCCGGCTGCCACCGCCTGCGCCTCCGCAGCGCCCGTCGGGAGGCGGCCGGGCAGCGCCGCCGCCGAGACCCCTCCTCCGTGCCCGCTCGCCCTCGCCCCGCCGAGCGCCATGGCGGCCGCCGAGCCCGGCTGCGGCCGGTACCAGCAGGTGAGGGGGGCGCCGCGGCTCCGTAGGCCGCGCCGGGGAGGACGGGGCCAGGGAGGACGGGGCCGGGGCCGGGCGGGGATCGGCCGCCTCCCCCCGCGGCAGTGAAGAAGAGCTCGGAGCCGGGCCGCGCCTCAGCCCTGGCCCGAGGCCGGGCGTCTCCCGGCGCTGCGGGCCTGGGTTGGGCCCGCGGGCGCGGAGCCGCGGCTCCGCTGCGGGGAGAGGCGGGGAGCGGGGCGGTGACCGGGCCTGCGGCCTGCGGAGGCCTCGGTGCCCGCTGGGGCGCGGTGGGCCCCGCCGGCGGGCGGGCCGCGCGCGGGCTGCGGAGCGGGGGCTCCTCCTCGGCTGTGCAGCGGCGGGGCCGGGGCGACCTTGCGCGCAGGCGGCGGTCCCCGGCGGCCGCTGTCCGCCCCGACCCCCGCGGTGCTGCAGGGACGCGCCGCCGCGGTCCCAGCCCACAGGTCGGACCCCGCCTGGGCAGTGACATTACCGTTAGCTTCAGCTCATTGCCCATGTGGGGCCCCCGCTGGCGCAGATTGAAACCCCGCAGGCCAGAGACCGGCCCTAAAGAGCTCCCTCGTAAACGTGAGGTTGTTCTCCCTTCCCCGCCTCCCGAAGAATTGAACGTGTTCTGTCAGGAGCATCAGCCTCATGGAAAGGGCTTGGGGCCGGTTGGATCCCGCTGTATGACCCGGCTCCTCTGGTTGTGTTCCTGATGAGCAGACGTGGAGACTTCATTGCTGAAAGTAATGAAGAAATCCATCAAAATGGTACACGGCACTTTCCTGCTGATGTGAGGTTCTTATTAGACATCCCTGTGCTATGACTTTGCCTTGGTAGCATTGTCAGCGTGGGTAGGATCTCTCCAGAAAATGAGATTCTCTTCAGAGATTCGCTTCAGAATACGAGATGGAATATTAGTCTCATCGTGACAGCCGGAGGCCTTTGTTTTTTACATACTGGAAATGTAAAAGTTAAGTAAAACTTAGGCTTTTTTCTTTCATTCAGTGCAAAGCAGATGTGTTTGCTTATGAAGACATACCTCTCTGTTGTTGTTCTTGGAATTGGCAGGTACAAATAACCCGGTCTCTTCACTAATCGCCTTTTCTGTCAAAGTCCTGCCATTGGCATTGAGCCTGACAAACATCTTCGCAAATGTCTTTTAGAAAGGATCTTGCTTCGTGTCCTGTTGCCTTGAGCCTGTGGAGGCGGGTGACAAACGTGCTGAAGGCCACTGTCGAGTTGCTCTTCAGTGGCTCTACCTGCCGATACGCACAGTCCTGGTCTCCTTGCAGAGCGATGTGTAAAGCTGTCATTTCACCCGCTCCTGTGGACACGAGGCAGACAGGGAGCAGAGCGCGCTGCTGCTGTAGAGCAGAGCTCTGCGGGGCACTGCGGAGAGCAGAGAGCAGGCTGCGCCCCGCGGGATTTTACTGCTAATGACAAGCAGATAATGGAGGCCCCAGGAAACCAGTGGTGTAAGTGGGATACACAATCAGAAACTGCCATGTAAATATATTTACTTTTCTGTAGCTGTTTAGAAATTGTTTTTTTTCCCTCTCCCTCTGCCAGAACCCTAGTATTTCATAGAATCACAGCTTGGTTTGTTTTGGAAGGGACCTTAAAGCTCTTCCAGTTCCAAGCCCCTGCCACGGGCCGGGACACCTTCCACTAGAGCAGGTTGCTCCAAGCCCCATCCAACCTGGCCTTGAATACTTACTTGTGGTGTTGTAACGTGTGTTACTGCTGAACCAGCTCCTAATGCCTGTGTCGCTCCCAAAACCCCTGCAAGCTGTGAAACTAACGATGCAGAGTTGGTGTTTAGATGAAGAGGAGATGAGAGGTGGGAGAGTGTTTCCAGCATTGAAAGTGTTTCAACAATGGCTGATCTTTACTGCGTGTATGGATGGACAATTAATGAATGGACCGTGTGCCAGTGAAGACAGACTCGTAGTGATTTGATGTCTGTATGTGTGTACTTCCAGAAGAAAAAAAGTTGATGGTTGATGAGGATGATCAGAGCACAACAGGGATCGATAACTGAGTTTGAACCTGGCTGTTTCTTCTTCCACCCTGTTCCTCAGCCCTGCAGATGGGGGGAGTGAGGGGTGGCCGTGCACCCCAGCAGCCTCCTTGGCTGCAAGCTGACAGCCTGTGGCCCTTCACCCACGTGTGCAGTGTTCAAGGGCTGTGCAGTGGCACATGATTTGTTCTCTAAAGCTAACTTTCTAGCCCTTGTGCTCTGTGCAGGCATTAGATAATCTGATAAAAAATAGCCTGCGGTGACGCCTTCGGATGATGTTGCAGTCTGATCTGATACACTGAGGAAGTGCAGCTCCATGAAGAATAAAGCTAAAACTCCAGAGAAGGGATCTCGGCTTCCCCCAGCCCTTTTCCATGAGGAGCACAGGCCTGAGCAGCATGACCAGGGCAGACCTCTGGTTTCAGTTCCTCCTGGAACCTGCTGTCTGGGTGATGGGGCTGAGCTTGCTGGAGATGGGAACGGGAGATGTCTGGAGGAAGGAAGGCGGCGGCACGCTCTGGTGCCATTATCCTGGGCGGTGCTGTGTCCCAGAAAGGGACACTGGGAGGCTGTTGGCATTTAGACCTGCCTTTGGGGAAGCTGTACAGGGATGTTGTTAGGATTAGGTGGCTTAAAGCCTTTGGAGCATGACCTGGATTGTGAGTTCAGTGGCAGAGCTGTATTTTGTCCTCAGAATAGAAACCAGCCTCCATGCTGGAAAAAATAGCCAGGCTTTTAATAGGTTTATTTACACTGTGTTCACCGCGGCTTGCTTTTTACTTGAAGCTTTTGAAGATATGTGTGATGTACATGAGTAATGTAAACCCACCTAGAAAACGGTGGGTGTGTTAAATTGTGAAGACACATTCCTTGCTAAGTGATATTTCTTCCTGTTGCATTTGTTGAAGGCTTACATGGATCCTGAATCACTTCATAAGGGGAGGTGTCTATGGTGAACATAAGGAGGAAACATTTTTCTGTTCCTTTGGATTTCTTTTGGTGAAACTACAGAAGAAATATATTGCTGAGGATATAATATGAATGCAGTTTGAATCCATGGAGGACCACAATGATTACTTATTATCTGGGAAGGCTGGAGTGAAACAAGGAGCCAAATGCCAGTTGCCACCTTGTGCTTACCTTAAGCTTGTGTCTAATTTTTTCAGTTGAAACAGTCACACAGATCGAAACTCAAAGATGAGAATACACCAAATCTTTTAATGTCAGCAGTTAGAATTAGTGCTGTCGGTGCTGTTCGTTTCCTTGGTGAGGTGCTTGCAGTGTGCAGAAGATGTGCTTGCTAAAGATACAGGCAGCTGATAAGAACAGTAAGGAAATTTCCAGAGTAGGCTGTTTTCAGGTTTTTTTTTTATTCAGACAAGCAGAATGGGAGATACCCACTGGCATAAACCCAGGAAAGATTCAAAGAGGAGTTGCAGAGTAAAGTGATGCTCTTGGGCTCTGCTGCAGCTGATGGGGACCACACGCTTTGCCTGGAGCTGCCCGATGACCAGCCCAGTCTGTGTTCAGTCTCACTGTTTGCTTCTGAAACACCCCCTCCCGCAGGCAGCAGTACCTTCAGGTGAGGCTGAAAGGGTTTAGTGATTCTATCTGAAAAAGTAATTGTGGAATTAAAATATAGTCCATCTCTAAAAGGACTTGGGAGAGGCGGTGAAACAGTGGTTGTCCAGCATCATAAATAGCTTGTGTAACAGGAGAAAGTAGCCTTGCATGCAAACTTTGAAATAAAATATTATCTTAGGTATCAGGACTGTTCCCTGTGAGGGTGCTGAGGCGCTGGCACAGGGTGCCCAGAGAAGCTGTGGCTGCCCCATCCCTGGCAGTGTTCAAGGCCAGGCTGGACGTGGCTTGAAGCACAGGTTTGTGCTGGCCCAAGTGCGTGTTTACAGTCCAGCCAGACCAGTGTAATTCCCTGTTTGAGCGGAGGTGTGTTTCCCAGGACCGACGTGTATTTCCATGTTGTCAGGCGATTAACTGCAGTGAGTCAGTGAAAAACATCCTCGTGAGCACGGGCGGTATTTCGATGGACATCAAACACGTTTTGATTTGTGGTGTTTACCTTGGTAGCTGGGAAGGTTGTTGCAAACTGACCCTTCAGGTGGATGCTCCTGCTGGTTCCTGGTCCTTGTCCATGCATCCCACTGCATGGGTGCAGCTGTGTGCTCACTGCATGGAGTGTTTTGGGAGGGGGGGTGAAGCACGGTTCTTAGTCCTGTGTTAGACTGAAGGAGAAGCTGAGGTTGGCGCAGACCTCAGGATTCTCTCCGCAGAGCTGGGCTGTGCTCAGGGCCCAGGGGAGAACCGGTTCCCCAGCGTGAGGCCTGGGCAGGAGCATCAGCATCTCCCGCTGCGGGGAGGAGCCAGGGGAGGGTTTGCTTAGACAGTGAGTGCTGAGTGTCAGCGCAGAGCCGACAGCACACCCGGGGCTGGGGCAGGCACTGTCACTCCTCGGGCGAAATGAACTGGAAGTGCCGACAGAGAAAACAGTTATTTGCTCATCAGGGAGAGGGCTGATGGATGTGGGCTGCCTTGTCTGACAGCTTATCGCTATTCCTGGTGATTAATAAGGGGATGATAAGTTATAGGCATCTGCAACAGCATTGGGCAAAAGTCAGGATTTCAAGTCAGGGTATGTAAGAAAGTGTAAGTCAGTGAAAATAATTCTTCATAGTTGGCAGCAACTTTCATTTGCTTCCACAAGTCCAGAAATATGGAAGGAGAGGAGTAAGGGGTGTTGCGATGGGAGTGAAGTGTAACCTGTTTGTGGGCAGGCTCTTGCTGTGCTGGAGTACTCTCAAATTTAGTAGTGGTACACACTTTAACTTATTTATTCTTAGCATCTGGCTTGCAAAGGTGATAATTCCATTGCTCTGAAAACATAGGTCCTGCTGCCTTTTAAAACAAATACTGGTTCTCTTTCTGTCATTAGCCTGAATATCTGCCTTTTGAAATCTCAGAGAAACCACAGCAACAACAAAAATGCGGTCTGATCAGGGTGATCTTCTGCTGTGGGATTTCTGTGCTGTTCTGCCTTGTGTGCCAGAACATAAAACAAGAACTGAAATGCAGTAAACACGAGTGATCTGTGGCTGAGTTAATGTGTTACTGATGATCTGTTGCTAAGGCGAAGCTTGTGGTAATGCTGAATTAGTGTAAAGAATATGTGCAAGGGGCAAGGGGAGGTTAAAACCCCCCAAGATGTAAATGTGTGTCAGCAGCCATGTGCCAGGTTCAGCAAATTTGGAAGAATTAACAAATATATTTATTGGAAATGCTTTCTTCAAAGTTTACAGGGAGCTATTTCAAGACATTGGCAGTTTTGAGCTCTGATGCTGCCGTGCTGTGTGCATTTACACGTGATGGACCAGGGGAAGCAGCAGCCAGAGGAGATGTCCTCCTGGAGCCAAGCTTCTGGTGGTGGTTTTCTGAAAAGAAATGTCCCTGAGCCTTACCCCATTCTATCAGGAACTTTCTGTTGTTCTAGCAATCTGGTGAAAAAATCACAGCCAAACTTTGGTTTTAATACTGTGTGCATGGCTGTAAAGGCTATAACCTGCCAGAGGGGAGACTGAGATGTGCTCTTAGGCAGAAGTTCTTCCCTATGAGGGTGCTGAGGCGCTGGCACAGGGTGCCCAGAGAAGCTGTGGCTGCCCCATCCCTGGCAGTGTTCAAGGCCAGGTTGGACACAGGGGCTTGGAGCAACCTGCTCTAGTGGAAGGTGTCCCTGCCCGTGGCAGGGGGTTGGGACGGATGAGCTTTAAGGTCCCTTCCAACCCAAACCAGTCTGGGATTCTATGATTCTTTTTTAAAGCCTCAAATACAAGAATCTTGCTTTAAAAACTACAATCCATCAGTGAGTCGAAGAAAGAAGCCCCACAACTTCAGCAAAACAAACATAAGTCAAGCCCTGCTTTAACCAGGTTCTCTGGGTTCTGAAGGCTCAGCAGTGGCCCAAGGGGGAGCTGCCTGCACACCCGAGGAGCTCAGTGCGTCCCTGGTGCTGCGTGGGGCAGGCGGAGCACGCGAGGCGAGGGCAGTGCTGCGCCACACGGAGCCTGGTGATTCATTCTTCCTGCCACATGAACCCTTGCTGCTTTGCTAATAGGCACTTAGTTGAATTTTAGATGCCTGGAATCATTAAAAAGGCTGGCAGGCATTTGTGTACATTGTCCATTAGAAGAAAAAGCTGTTTTCTGTAACTATACCTCCTACAGCCTTGAGCTCCACTTCCAAAAGTGACTGCAGTTTTTGTGCCATTACCTGGATTGTAATGGTTTGAAGCCAGCAGTAAGCTCAGCCCACTTTCTCCCACACAACATTGTTGTAAAAATAGGTGTTCCTTTTTACTATTGAAAGAAAAACCTTGTAAGAATTCCAGTGGTAGGAATTAATGTTCCGCTCAACTATCTGTGTCCTCTTTCATTTCATCTCTCCCAGTGTTGTCACATCTAGTGCTTTCCTTCCCCCTCCATGGTGATTGTGCTTTTAAGCTGTATATGTCGTCTTTTTTGCAGACATTAGGGGTTTAGTTTCTGCCACCCCTTCACCAGGCGAGCGGGTAGTGCAGGGAATGCAGTATCCAAAGTGTTCCAGGTGTGTTGGAGCCTTTCCTCCTTCGCTAATAGAGTGGGTCCTGCATAGGCAGAAGAAAAAGGAAGAAGTATTGAATTTTCATGGGTAGACTGAAAATAAGCATGGTGGAGCACTCTGAGAATTCATAGACCACAGAGCTGGGAGGGACTGAATCAGCTGGTTTGACTCTGCATTGTACTGGGTCATCCCTCAGGTTGCGCCTCTCGGGCTGTGTGCAGGCTGCGCTTGAACTGCAGAGCAGAGCAACCCGGCCTAGTGGAAGGTGTCCCTGCCCGTGGCAGGGGGTTGGAACTGGAGGAGCTTTAAGGTCCCTTCCAACACAAACCAGGCTGTGATTCTGTGATTCTTCTCAGCTTGCAGGACTCAGATGTCTCGCAGTTCAGACACGCAGCTGTGGTTTGGATCCAAACACCCAGTGAACTGCACTTCAAACATCTGAGAAAGTTTTGGCTCTGACTTTCGCAGAGCACATGGATGTAGCCTGATCTTTGATCTTAAGCAGCAAAAGGAATAAAAACACAAGACACACAACAGTTAGGTATAAAAACAAGTCCTTCATTTAGAAGTGTGAGCTGATTTTGATTTTTTCCTGATAAGACATGAAGTAAAATAGGAACATATTCCCACCCCCTGCCCCCTTGCATGAGATGCTTGGGAAGGACTTGAATGGCAGCATGTCTCTGCAGAGAAAAGAAACGAAAACATCATGGATGGCTTCAAGAGTATTAGTGTGGGTATATGGGAGGGGTAGGTCAAGGAGATGTTAAGGAAGAGGTTGCAGGGTTACTCTTGTTCTGTGGTGATTACACAAGAAGGTAGTTGGTGAGATGGTGAGAAATGGAAAGAAGAAAACATCATTAGGTGGCAGCTGATGTGAAAATTCCTTTCTGGTGGGTTCTGCTTTGGACGCTTCTGCCCTGGTATTGCTGGATTCTCTGGCCAAAGCCTGTCTTCACGTGCCTGCTTCATGCAAGTGACACCCTGTGTTTGATAAGCTGTGTGGTTATTTATACAGAGCCTGTGGGAGGCACAGTGCACAAAATAAACTGTCTCCTTTTCAGTCATGCAGTGTGAAAGGTTGAAGGGAAATGGCAAGATTCACACTTATATGTATCTTTATGTAATGTATCCATGAAAAAACCCTTCCTTAGCAAAGCCACAGACAGCAAGGGAGTCTTCTGATGGGTATCTCGTGGTGTTCCTTCGACTAAACCAGATATAATTGCAGTTCCTAAGCAGTGTGAGCTGAAGAAGTGCCAGGGAAATGGGAAGGTACTGAAAAGATGTGTGCTGTGTGTTGTCCAGGTGTGTGAGGATACAACTAAAACCACATTGAAGCTGAGATGATGTATAGATCATTTCAAGTGGGAGTGTTTGGAGGGAGGCTGAGCTGCTGCTCATGTGTCCCATGGTGCTGCACAACAGTTGTCCAACAGAAGAGTCTGTTGTGTGCAGTTAAAACTACGGGGTGGTTTCAGAGAGCTTGGGGAGCAGCGTTAACCTCTCTGTGTGTGGGTCTGTTCAGCTGCAGAACGAAGAGGAGCCAGGCGAGACTGCGCCCGTGCTGAACGATGCCCCTCCGCCTTACAGCAGCCTTTCTGCGGAGAGTACAGGTACACTGCACTTACAAAGCAAGCTTTGCTCTGCTCTTCTTTCTTACTTGTTCTCCTTATCGGTGGGAGGCATTGCAGCATCCTTGCCAAGGCTGCAAAGGATCAGAATTGATCCAGAGAGACTGCTGCTGCTTGTGGTTTAGGAGATGCACTTTGGCTACGTTCATCTGATGTCATCCCATCAAGTGGTGTTCAAGTTACATTTCACGGTGTTCTCAGCAGATTGAAGATGGTTAAAAATCAAAGTGCTGTGAGGATTGTGGTTCCCCGCTCATTATTTGCCATTTGGATGATGCTGTGCTCCTTCCAAAAAGGGCTTGTTACTTAAAAGGGATTAAGAATTCACTCTTCCTGCAGTTTTCAGTAACTAAGGACTTTGTCCTAAGGATTATGTTTCCGAATCATCGCACTGTCATGTCCCTAATAGCTTTTAGCAAAACAGCTTGGTTTGTGTTGGTTATGTATCAGAATATTTTGGCTTAGGTAGATCTAATTTTTTCCCTGTATTTTTCATAGTCAGCTATTCAAATGAGATTTGTGAATCACATGCAGCATACTGTCAGTGTCTCAGCCAGCTGTGGATAGATGTTTGGATATTGTGTTTCTCAAGCTGCCTATTGAGCATCCTGCCTTGGCACAGTCACCATGAAGATGTCCCGTTAGTTCTGGTTCTTTAGTGCATCTCAGTGGCTGGGGCTCAGAAATGGGATGTTTGACTTTTATTCCAATCCCTTTCCCCTCCAGCTGAAAACATTTTGGAGTCTCCCACTGGAAAGATTGGTCACTGGTGGGCTGAGGCTTGCAGGGAGCCTTTGGCTCACTCAGAGCGCTTGGATTTGAAAATACGACTCCTTCTGTTCATTGAAGTCAGGAGGGACACAGCCTGTATCATGGTTTTAAACAAGAACAGCCATGCCTGTTACACTGATACCCAGAGCACTGCCTTATATCAGATAAGGTGCTCCCGTGTATTCCACTTTCTGTTTTGGGATGGCAGGAGGCTGGGAGGGAACAGGAGGGGCCGGATCTGACAGTCTTCTGAAGTCATCCAAAACACGGTGTTCTCAGGGAAGCCACAACTTACTTTCTGTATACCCTTTGTTTTGCAGCTTATTTTGACTACAAGGATGAGTCAGGATTTCCTAAGCCTCCATCTTACAACGTGGCCACGACACTGCCTAGTTACGACGAGGCAGAGAGAACCAAGGCTGAAGCCACAATCCCCTTGGTTCCTGCAAGGGTGAGTACGCTCGGCCAGCTCCGTGTCCTTCACGTTGCTGGTGGAGAATTGCTGATTTAACTCCTGCTGAGCAAGTGTCACGACTTGTGTTTGTTGGAAGCTTTCTGGGGTGGTGGAATCACACACTCCCAAGAGTCTGGGGCTGATTTTGGGGGTTTTTTTGCTGGTTATTTTTATTATTTTTAATTGTCACTGTTCCTGTGGGTGGCTGTGGTGATGTAAACACCTCAGTAATGCCAGCGCGTGTATCCAGATTAGCTGGGCAAGCTGACAGAGGAGCTGCACTGTGTCCCTGTGCACTGCCACTGGGGTTTTTTAAAGACTTAGGATTAACTGTTCAGCCATCTACCCTTGATACTCCTGCTTACTTAGTTGACTGCTGCAGAGGTCCGTGTAGCTGATAGAAGGATGATAAAACCATTCTGTCAGAATAATTACTTTTTCTTTTAATTTCTTTTGGTTTTTTTCCAATACTCTCTCTTGTTCAGCCTCTTCCTCTACCCCTGCATTACATGGCCACTGCTTGTTGTACTCCTTCATAGAAGCCAAATTCTTTGCCGAGATGACAACTTTAGTTGTTTTGATGAGTAGGGGAATTCTTTACAGTGAGAACAAGAACATGCTGGGTCTTGACTATCTTAGAAATATAAAAATATCATGTTTCTAATATTTCATGGCCTGCATTGTCTCAGGATGAGAAGCAGGAATTTTTCCTCCTTACATTTGTAGCCCTTTGTGATTTAGAATTCCAGCCCCCACCCTACAGGGGGCTTCTCATAGAATCCCAGACTGGTTCATGTTGGAAGGGACCTTAAAGCTCCTCCAGCTCCAACCCCCTGCCACGGGCAGGGACACCTTCCACTAGAGCAGGTTGCTCCAAGCCCCTGTGTCCAACCTGGCCTTGAACACTGCCAGGGATGGGGCAGCCACAGCTTCTCTGGGCACCCTGTGCCAGCGCCTCAGCACCCTCACAGGGAAGAGCTTCTGCCTCAGAGCTCATCTCAGTCTCCCCTCTGGCAGGTTAAAGCCATTCCTCTTGTCCTGTCCCTACAGGCCCTCGTCCAAAGCCCCTCTCCAGGTTTCTTGTAGGCCTCCTTTCTTAAATGTAAATGAAGCATTTTGGATCCCTCTGTTGTATGCTGCTTTTTGAGGGCCTTTGCAATTTGCTGGCCCTTTCTTGAAAAGCCCCATGCAGAATTGGCATTGCTGTATGGACTGGTCTGACATAAATCCACCCATGTCTTGTCTCCCTTGGATTTGCAGGATGACGACTTTGTGACCCGGGATGACTTTGACGACACTGACCAGCTGAGGATAGGCAATGATGGCATTTTCATGCTGACTTTCTTCAGTAAGTGCATGGGGGAACTCCCTCTTTTTCAGGCAGTGACCCAAAGTAGCTGGAGTTATTTTCACACTTAGGTTTATGTAGCACCAAGAAAAACCTGTGTGCAAAGTTTTTATGTTTTCTTTAACATGGAATATGAAGAGGACTTGACCTGCTGCTTTTCTCCTACTTTCTCAGTGGCATTCCTCTTCAACTGGATTGGATTTTTCTTGTCTTTCTGTCTGACTACTTCAGCTGCAGGACGATATGGGGCCATTTCTGGGTTTGGTCTGTCTCTTATTAAATGGATCCTTATTGTCAGGGTAAGTTGCGTAGTGCAAACCCATGCACATAGACACTTTCCCTAGCTCGGTTTTATCCCCCTTACGCTGAAGTTAGCTGAAGTGGATGGGAGAAGCCCGCTGGTGCCCTCTGGTGCGACATGCCTGCGGCACAAGCAGGAGGGGATGGGAGAAAGCACACTTCTCTCTTTTATTTCCATATAAACTCGGCATATCCGGGCTGTTAAAACATCCACTGTGCTCTCCTCTACCGGATCACACAGGAGAGGAAGGGGATGACTGGTCAGAACTGGTTTCTTTTATGGGAGCCTGGATGCAAAGAAAGGCTGACATAGTATTTCAAAAACTCAGAGGAGGAGAAATAGAAACTGTTCAGGGGAAAAGCAAAAAGGGATCGAGATGGGCTGGTGCTGGAAGGAAGGGGGGAAAAAGAAAGGCCAAATATTTTTTGGAGGGATTGGGAGAAAATGTTTCTGTGAGGAAAGCTTTATTTGGAGCCTGGGGAAAGGTGGTGTCTGTGAAAATCACAGGCTTCCCAGGGTGGGAGTTTGAATTTCAAGCAAAAAGGCTCATTAGCTGTGCATCACTAGAGAGCATTGGGCTGTCACTTCATACCTGATCTTTTGGGGCTTGAGATTAGAATTTGTCAATACAACATCTGTTGGCTTTTCCTGAAGGGAGTGAAGCTGTTTGGGGTCACCTGGTGCCAGTGGAGTTAAGAGCTATGTGCATGATTAAGAGGTGTGACAGCAGTAGGTGACCTTACCTGTGGGTGTGATTTAAACTCTGATAACAAGCTTATCTTTTGTTAGGTTTTAAAACTTGAATAGATTGAAAACAAAAAACCCTGCTGTATTTACCACTGACACAGTGAGCTTTGGTGCTCTGATAATGTCAGTGCCTTTCAGTCAATGGGCAGTAATTTTCCCAATAGAAAAGCTTGTCAGATTGTTCGACATGTCTGGGATTTCTTTTCAACTGGACTTTTGTTTTCCAGCCTTACAGAGTAATTAATGCACTGCTGCAGACCTGGTCTTCCCTTTCAGAAACTGCAGCTGTGGTTTACGAGCATCAGAGATGTAAGGGAAAATAGGAGTATTTACCTAGTAGTGTCTTTCTGCTCTAGTGATTGCAGGAGTTTATGGCTGGGTGTTGTTCTGTTCCATTCACCTTGGCCTGGTGTGTGTGGAAAAACCTTAAATGAAAGTGTGTGGAGGTGGCTTGTTCCCTGCAGTCAGTGCAGCTGGTGAAATGTGGCATTCTATAAAGTCTCTTCAGTGCAGATCTGGGCTTGATCTGGTTACTGCTGAAATGGGTGGAGCAGATTTGGGTTCAGGAACTTCCATGTGCTCTAACTTGTCTTTTTTTTTCTAGTTCTCCACCTATTTCCCTGGTTACTTTGATGGCCAGTACTGGCTCTGGTGGGTCTTCCTTGTACTAGGTGAGTGTGCAAAGGGGAAGAGGGAATGCATGCTTAAAAACTCTGTCAAGTGCAGTTTGGGTTTTACTGGCTCTTAAAATACGTGCCTATAGATGTAAAACTGAAATGTAACCCTCATAGTACCCTTCCTCTTACTGGTTTGAAGGGTTTTAAAGGTACACATAAACACTGTCCTTTTGCTGTCATTTCTTGGTGGCAGCATCCTATTTCTCATCCAGAAGAAGAAAAGAAGAGAACATTTGTGTTCATGCTAACTGATGTTCTATCTGTTCTTATATCTTAAATGGAAGAGTGGGTTGTGGTTTTTCTTTTTTCTCCTTTGGAAGTGACTGGATCTCATCTGGAGCCTAAGGTTTTGTGGTTGCCTAAGGAAAAGTTTGGTTTTGAGATTGCCTGAAACTGAAAGATTGGGTGTCATTGATTAAAAAACCCCACTAATCTGGTATTTAATCAGCTGTTGTGCATCCCGGTGACAAATGTCCCTCTAATGCTGGGTTGAACTGCTCCCTCTCTAATTGAAAGAGCAACACCTGTGTTAACTGGACACGTGTTTTTTCCATCTAGGTTTTCTGCTGTTTCTCAGAGGGTTTATTAATTATGCAAAGGTTCGGAAGATGCCAGACACCTTCTCCACTCTCCCCAGAACCAGAGTTCTCTTTATTTACTAAAGGTAAATTTTCTGCTTTCCTGATTTTGTTCTGTTTTGGTTTTAACTCTATTTAGTGACTCTTTCAGGCTGGGCTTTGCTTTGGTTTGAATATATTTTAGGCAGCAGACAACAGTTGTTTCTTGGTATCCCATGCTCAGCTCCTGTTGCTGCAGAGTCCAGACTGACTTGGTGGGGAGCAGAGGAATACTTGACATTTCTCCCTGAGTTTTTGCTTTGAGGAATTTATATATGCATTAGATTCCATGACTTGAATTGTAAGAACAAAATCGCTGCCCCTTGGTGCTGCACTGTATTTGGCAAGTGAGTCTTTCAGAGGAAATCACATGCCTGAAGCACGTGGTATGTCCTGAACGTGAGTAAAGGTCACAAAATGTTAGAAGATTGTGCCAGTGTCTTTGGCTTATGTCCCAGAAAGAACCATTTGTCTGAATTTTGCATTCTGCTTGAATTTTCTGCCAAGTTCCTGAAGAAATTAAGCTCCTGCACACCTTGGCTTTTTGAAAACCCTTCCTGCATACTTGGACATAACATACTGTCCTGCCTGAACATCTTTCAAAGAAAGACCTTAATGCCTAAAAGTCTTTCGTTTTGAGGCCAAACCTTAACTTTGCTGCCTGCTTAATGGGACTGTAAAGAAGGAGGCTTAAGTAGTTGAACCCTTCTAGCATAATTTCCTGCTTACAGCAGATAATGGCCTTGCATTAACTGTCCCTCCCTGAGGGGAAGGAAATCCTGTTGCTTCCCAGATGGTGAATGCAACATGATGCTCCCTTTAGAAACATCATAATAACACTAGATTTCCCCAAGACAGGGTTGAAGCAATTGCAGCTGGGACAGTGGTATAAAGAAAGCAAACAAACCCCAGCTTTAAATTGGGGGTCATTAAATTGTTCAGATTTTGAAACTGAGGCTTGATTCTTCCAAATTCACTTTCCTTTTATTAGAAACTGCAAATTGCGTAAGATTCCGCTTCGTTTCTAGGCTGTAATGAGAACAGGCCACACAAAACAGCCATTGTGCAGTGTTTTCCAGCCTGAGTTTTCCACTGGTGATAGTGTGTAAAAATAGTTCAGTCCATTTATTGAAGTGTTTCAGTTCTGTTTAACACAGTCATGGTTTATGGCCTCCTCCAGGATTTGTAATATCCTCTCATATTCCTGCTGAGTCACCAGAGGGTTTCTTTCCCCCTGCTCTATGGTCACGTAGTGTGTTTCAGCATCAGCTTTATCATCTGCAGTTTGTTCTCATTGAAATTGTTCTTCTTTGCTGAAACTTAACTTTTCATGGAGGAGGAGAGGAATAATTAATGCCAATAACAACTGGTGAAACCGAATGGAGTGGGAAGCTTGGTGCTCACTGTTCCATCCACGTGTGCTGGCGATGGATGTGACAAGCCCAAGGGGCTTGTGGTGGGTCCCAGGCTTAAACAGTTCCAGTTTAGAAGTAGATGATGTGTCTTTCATCCCAAACAGTTGATGGAAAGACACAAACATCATCATCATCCTGGGTGGATGCTGCAAGTAAAGACTGAGTCCAGTTTTGTTCTCGTAGTGCAGCATCATTTTGTACATGTGTATGTTTCATGCTGGTGTTTCTAAGAGCCTTGTCTGGTTCAGTGGCTGTTTTCCCCTTAGGAGTTTTAACTCTTCAAACACGCAGAAAAGCACTGAGCATTTTGCTAGAGTCATGTCATTGTGTACTGAGGTACTTCATAAGCCTTTAGACATCCTGCACTCTTTGTGAACTACATCCTTCTTTATCCAAAATAACAATCTAACTATAGTTTCAGTATTCAATATCCTTCTCCGACAGATGTTTTCTGGCAAATGTCTTCCTGCATTAGTGAATTCTCCCTCAAGAAGCAACAGGACACCTGCAGGAAGTGAATCAAGACTCTGGAGCAGAAGAAAAAATAATCGCCTGCTTTAAAATAACTAAATAAAAGTACTGTTCCAAAAGACAAGGAGAAGCATTTCTTTCTATTTGTTTCTAGGTGTAAAGTTTGAATAATTAACGCAGAATTCTGTAATCATTGACTCATTAGTGGCTGATGTTTGAAAAAGCTCTTGCGGTCGAGTCTGTGACGTGCTAATAACGCCTTCCATGGGTAGTTCTGTAGTGGTAGCGTGAGCCCCGGCCCCGGAGCCAGCAGGGGACAGACTTGCTTTAGTTCCTCCTCCATCCTGGGGGCTGGCCTGGGCTCTGCTCTGGCCTCTGCGGCCTGTGCTGCGCTGCCGGGCAGGGGGGCGGCCTCAGGAGGTGGCCTCAAAGGGGGGGGGTGGCCTTGGGGTTGGGGCGATGGCTCTGCTGTGGCCACACACCTTTTTCTGCTGCTTGTCTCCAGCAGCAGCTGTGCTGCCGTGGCCAGAGCAGGTCCCGGGTACAGGTTCTTGAGGGCTCACGGGCAGAGAGTGTTACTTTGAAGGCAGCACAAGTATTAATTTTTCGATAGTCTATATTCTCAATGTTGTAGGATACTTTACTTTCATACTACCTACTTTTTGGATATATAGGGGTTTTCCCGGTACGCAGTAGGAGTGGAAAACCGAAAGATGATGATGCAACTTTGTATAAAAAATGACCTTGCAAAACAAAGGCCTTTTTTTTCCTTCCCCCCTTTCCTTTGGCTTTGGGACTTTGGAGACAATTCCTACCCCACCTGTAATTCTTGCTTTTCTAATTTGTGTTAGCAGAGACTATGACGCGTTATAAATGTAGATTTAATGTGCACTCCTGTGCTTTCTGCCAAGTGGTAATTCACTTCGGAGTTTTACTATGTTAAAACTGTAAATACAGCAGAACGTTAATAAATGTCACTTATGTAGCAATTCTTGCTGTAGAGCAGTGTTTAATTCGGGTTCAGTGCTTCTTTGCACCTGGTCATTGATCACAAATGCAGATTTTCTGTGGGATTTTCATTGCTTTTCCAGAGAAGGTGTAACACAAATCTCCGAGGTGTCTGTCTCCCCTTTGTAACCAGGTTTCCAAGCCCTGGTGCCAGCCTGGCGGCTCACTGGTGGGACTGTGCAGTTTCGGGGTTGTCTTGGATTATTTTGGTAGTTTCACATATAGAACTCATCTGCCTCATGAAACTCTTCATGGGTTTGGTTCGTGGCTGAGCTGCTCATATGTATAGTCCTCACAAACAAGCAGTTGGGGCTGATGGAGATAGATGGGGGTTACACAGAGTCTTCCTTTTTAAACCAGAATAAGTGTACACAGAGAGAATTACCAAGTTTATCCTGCGAGGCAAAACCTGTAGCATTCGGGAACTCTGCATCACATTTGCCCAAACTTGGTAGATGAGCCTCGTGTTTGCTCTCTGGCATCTGGGCCTTATTTGGTCTTGTACACGCAGAGAAGGCGAATATTTGGCATTCCTGCTTTGGTGGCTGAAGCTGCAGACACCTACTGCTCATCATGCCCTGCAGACGGTGTTTGGGGCGCAGGGTGGGGATGTGCAGCCAGAGCGGGTGGGTGACGGGCTGGAGCAGCCCATGTTCAGTGTGTGTTAACACCCGCTCCAAGCTCGAACAGTGGCTTTGGGTCTCTGGCAGCTTGGTCCCATGTAAGTGATCTGTCTGTGGTCATCTGCAGTGACCAAACAAACACCTTTGGCCCTTCCGCCTGCAACTTGGCAGCCAGGTTGTCTTCTCCTTCCAGGGTTGTAAACCTCCAACCCCTGCCCCGGGCAGGGACACCTTCCACTAGAGCAGGTTGCTCCAAGCCCCTGTGTCCAACCTGGCCTTGAACACTGCCAGGGATGGGGCAGCCACAGCTTCTCTGGGCACCCTGTGCCAGCGCCTCAGCACCCTCACAGGGAAGAGCTTCTGCCTCAGAGCTCATCTCAGTCTCCCCTCTGGCAGGTTAAAGCCATTCCCCTTGTCCTCTCCCTACAGGCCCTTGTCCAAAGCCCCTCTCCAGCTTTTTTTTTTGGCTGCTGGCACAGGTTATTATTCCATGGCAAGTCTCAAAGTGGTTAGAACTGCTTTGCATCAGTAACAGCCTTATGCAGAAAAGCTCAGCTGTGGAACAGAGGAGTCGCTTTTTTTGTCCAAATACCAGAATTGTTTGTACAATTGATTTTAAAAGCATATTTTGCAATCACTTGGAGGTTGCTTTAAAGGTTCTTTTTCCAGGTTTTGTAGGAGCCGCATCTTGAAACCTTATTTCCAGTTCCCATGAAAGAAGGAAAAGGAACCCAAGGGGAGAAGGATCAGATAAAGGGAGACCAGCATGTGCTGGAGGAAACCAAATCTGCCTATGGAGAAGGTAGGACACTATGGAGGAAACGAATGGGATCTGTCCATTGTCCCTGCTCTTCCGCCTGCTCCGGCGGGAGCTCGGCCTCCAGTGGAAAGATCGGTGCCAATTGTCCGTGGTATCCGTGTGAAGCAGAGGATTGCACTGAGGAAGAAAGCCTCTGAATGGGAGACCTCCAGTTCCATTTTGCTTTATTTTCTTAATTTTTGGGGGCTAGACAAAAAGCCCATCAAGGAAGGAAAATATCAGAGCTTGAGGTTTAGTCATTGTTTAACTTGAAAAATCAATCACAGGATGTATCCTAGAAGCTTATTTTTAAATCATAGGACTTACACAGACACAAGCCCTCTTTTGCTAAGCTTAAGCATGTTAAGAAAACCTAACAGCAATGAATTTAAGAAATAAAGCAAACGGCAGGGATCTGTGCCTGGGGTCTGGAGGGTCAGAGTCTGCACCAGGAGCCACGAGTCCCAGGGGGGTTAAACACCATCCATGTCCCAAGGCCAAGTGGAGTGAAGTACAAGGGTGCTCTGGAGTGCCTTTGTAAAGACGGAATTACTCCATAGAAGTTATCCTAAGTAAGAAATCAGTGTTTCCAAAATACCCATCACCTCTTGGTGAGCTCCAGTGGGCCCCCAGACTGCAACCTCGGGTGATGGTTGGCTGGAGCCATCTGGGCACCAGGAGATGGTCCTTGGAGCATCCTCCAGGCACGGTGGGCAGGATGCCCATGGGCATCACCCCAGAGCTGTGTCACCTGCAGCAGCCGCTGGGTCTGGAGGCAGCACGAGGGGCTTTATGGGTCAAAACGCCCCATGCCCACAGTCACACAGCCCATGGACAAAGGGGGCAACAGATCGGGGGGATTATGAGGAGAAAAGCCCATCTTCCACCAGGTTTTGTGTTTGCTTTTGTTGTTGCTTTAACCAAAGTGGCTGGAGAGCAGTAATTAAAGGCTCAGTGGCTCTAATTGGAATAGGTTTAAACTGGAGGTCAAAATCCCTTCTGGCACTTCCTCTGCCTAATAACCATCAACAGAAATCAAACAAATCCAACTGGCTCCAGCCACTAATCTGCAACCAGCAAAGGTCGCGGCGGTGATAAGGGAGCGCAGCGGCCGCACACAGCCCTGCGTGGAGACACGACAGCGCCGAGGGTGCAGCACCCAGCCCTGCTCGGGGCGGAATGGGACAGTGTCAGTGCCAGGGAATGGGTGACAGCGGGTCAGTCCCTGGCTGCGTGCGATGGGTCAGACCTGGTGCTGGTGAATGGGGAGAGGATGGGGCACCTTGTGCCAGTGCAGTGCGCGGGACAGGGATGGGGAGAGTTCAGCATCGCTCAGCACGGCTATTCCAGCGAAATGCCTGTTTTCTTGGAGCAGAATGAGGAAACTGAGGCTGTGATGGGGGGTTAAAAGGAGGGTTTGTAACCAAGTGGTGATTCCCGTGCGCCCGGCGGGTGCTGCGCACGGTGTATGTGGGGCTGCACCCCCAGCCCACCCACCGCTGCGCTTCCTGCCACCGCCGGAGGTCACTGCCCCTGCCAGGTCGCCATTTAACTGCCTGTCTAATTATGCCCTAATGTGGCCCTTTCAAGTGATCTGGGAGGAGGGAAAGAAAGAAAAAAGAAAAGAAAAGGGGTTGCAGATGTGCAGTGGTCAACACCGCGGGGCCGGGGTGCAGCGAGTGTGCACGGGGCCGGCCATCCATCCATCCATCTATCCATCCATCCATCCCGCCCTGCTCTGCCCATCCTCGCTGCGATGCCTGCAGCAGCTTTTGCCTACAGATTGCACTGTTTTAATGTTTTGGGGCTCTCTGTCGCTGCCCCCCGCTCTGCCAGCCCGCTCACACGCACCGCACTGCCTGGATTAAAGGGCAGCAGCTGCAGTGCCCCGGCTGAGCCCCGCAGGTCCTGGGCTGCAGCTCTGCCCGGGGGAGGCGGTGATGGAGCTGCAATCACTGCTGCCTCCCTCCTGCAGCTGTGACCGGGTGGAGCGCTCAAAAGCCCCGGCTGCGCCTGCAGGGTGTTTCCTCTGGGGCTTCTGTGCTTGCAGGGGATGGGGAGCCCGTGCCTGGGGGAAAACCCATCTTCCCCCACACCCCAGCCCTGCTCTGGGGCCCCCAAATAGGCTGCAACCTGCAGCAGCACCATTATCCTTTGCCATGGGATGTGCTCCTTGTTTGTGCATTGAGTTATTGCTTTGTTTCTCCAAGTTGCACAGAGGTAAGTGGGACCAGCGCAAAATGTGTGGATAGGATTTGTCCCTCTGTGTGGGAGCTGGTTTGGGTGGTGGAGCTATCGATGGGGCTGGGTCACTGCTAGGGGAGCGGCTGGTGGCAGCACGCTGCAGCTCAGGAGAGGGGCAGCAGAAATACATTAACTTAAATCTAACCAAAACCCCCCAAACCCAACCCCCCAATGCCCAGCAGATCTAAAGATTGGTTGCAGCCTGCAGGTGCAATCAGTGACACAACAAATAACACAGAGCTTGGCTTTGACAAGATGGTGTTTTAAAACTCCTGAAAGAAAAGTAAATTCAAGCCCCTGAAAGAGCTGTAGGTTAAAATCTGAAGTACAGGGCAGTGGCTGCAGCAAGGGGGATGGAGCTGAGGTTCACTTAGCAGTAATTACCTGATGTAGGTGTGAGCTGGTTCTCCTTAGTTTGGCTGGGAGCTCTTCGTGCCCATGCTGTGCTTATGACCAGCCCTTGGTTTCAAGATCAGGCCAGGGGCTGGGCACAGGGGGACCACAGAGCCTGGAAGGGTAAATCCTCTTCCAGTTGCCAGAGGAGAGGGATGTGGGGTGTGGGCTCTTGCACTGGCCAGGGCTTGGTTTGGGCTCCCAGCGCAGAGCTGCAGCCTCCTCTTCCTCTTCCCAGTGCCATTGCTGAAGGATGCTCCCAGTGATGCCGCTAACTCTGTTTCCAGGTGCCTCCATGTGGTGTGACAGCCGGGTCCCGGCGCTGGAGGCTGCAGACCTGCCTGGCTTTGCTGACCCTGCTGGGCTGCGGAGGTGAGCACGACACCGACGTGTCCTTCGGGCAGCTCTCTGCTAACACCCGCATTGAGGCGAATCAGGCTTGGCTTTAGGGCTGGGGCTTGGGAAAAGCGGAGCTGCAGCACTTTGAGTGCCCGAGGGGAGCGGGAACCAGTTGCTTTAGGTGCAGTGATGGATTTGGGTGCAGGACTTGGTGTCTGCAGCTCTGAGCTGCCCGTTGGCTCCTTTGTGAAAGTCCATTTCTCTGCTCCATTGTGGCTGAGCAGGATGAAATTGGACGTAATTACTCATGAATGGGCAAAGTGATTTTGGCTGTTACAGCAGAGCACTTCTATCAGGGAACTGAGAAGCACAACCTGGGGAACGGATTTCCTGTGGCGTGGGATGCAGAGCCCCATCCCCAGGCTTCTGGATGAGCCACTTGTGCCTAATTCCTACCTTCTGTGTGGGTGCTTATGTTGGTGTCGTTGTCTCTTGATGGTTTTAGTTGTTTGGAGCAAAAGATCTTCAATTCTTGGAGGATTTTTAGTGCCATCCCAATCTGCAGCTCTAAGGGCAGGAAGCTGCTCCAAAGGACTCGGGATGAATCCAGTGCCGATTTTTGGTGCAGGGCAGTGAGATGGAGAGCAGATGTATTGGGTACCAGTCCCTTGTCCTTCGGTCCTACCTCTGCTCGTTTTCTAGGAAGGCTTTTATCAGACAATCCAGATCTATTCACCCCAAGCTTTTCAGCTGGAAATGGGGAGGAAGAAGCATTTTACAGCCTGAACTTTCTGAAGCTGCTGGGAATGATTTCCTCTGTACGTTAAGCAGAGCCTGAGCCAGCCAACAGCAGGTGAGGTGAGGAGGAAGAGGCAGAGGAAGGCTCTGCCTGCTGCCTTTCACTCCAGTTATCTCCTCTTTGGCCTATGTGTGTCCTTATTGGGATATGGCTTAAATCTCCTGATGGGAATGTGCCCTTGTAGCCCTGCTAACTGACAACCGAAGGGTTATTCCAACCCCTACAAGAGGTTTTGGAAGTTCGGCAAGTGCCAAGAGGAGAGATGCAACTGAGGAGCTTGCTTTTTTGGAGATGCAATACTCCTATTAAGCAAGAGCTCTGTTTCTGTCCCTGCTAATTGAAGTCAATTGCTTTCTGCAATCAAATTGGGAAGTTCCCTTTCTGACCATGATGTGAGCTGTGCTTTAGTACATGATTTCCAGTATTTAGGCTGCTTTTAGTGTTCTCCCTTTAATTCCGTGTATGCACTCAAGTGCTGCCAGCCGGCAGTGGTGGTGCTGGAGGGGCTCTGTTGCTTTTCAGAACAGGAGAGATTTCTTTGTGTTGCATTTCTTGCTCTCACCGCAGCCCGTGCTCACCGGTGCATCCCTGAGGTAGAGCTCAGGTATCTTTGAGGCTGGCTTTGTTCTGCCATCCAACCCAAGCCGTGGCCCTGCGCTGAGTGTGGGCTGCTGCATCCCTACGGCCTGTGGGCTCAGCAGGAGGAGAAACGTTTCTAATCTGGTCCATCAGAAAATTCCTATTCCAGATTAGAAATTAAGGCCATGAAGTGGGCGTGAGTCATTCTATTTGCTGCGGTCACAGTTTTTCCTCTCATTAATCTTACAGCCTGTTTTCACTGCTGGGATCTGAATGGGAGAGAAGGCTGCGAACCAGGATGGAAATGCTGTGTTCCAGGCCAGCAGCTCTCGTTGCATCATGCACAATTGCCAGTATCTTTTTCTAATTATTATTTATTTTAATTTTTTCCGTTCTGTAGAGTATCTCAGTGTTGTCCCAAGTGTTTTGCAATAGCTGTGTTGGAAAAACAAGGCCTTATCTACAAACAAACACGTACTATTTGAATTTAACTAGTGCAAAGCCCTGTTTGAGGTGAATTCCATTTTATTTTGGTTAACTTTAAATCGATGTAATAAGTACGTAATAAATACATATGTTAATAAATATTTATATATTCCCAGGGCAGGGGTGGAGTCACCATCCCTGGAAGTGTTCACACACCATGCAGATGAGGCTTTCAGTGGCATGGGTTAGTGGTGGCCTTGGCAATGCTGGGGAACGGTTGGACTTGATAATATTAAAGGTCTTTTACCAGTTGGTTCTATGGTTCTATGGTATTGAACTGGCACATATCTTAAAGGGGAAAAAAAAATGTTCTTGAACTGAAATTAGAAAACACACAGAAGGCTTTGGCTTGGCTTTGTCCTGTGGCTTCAACGTTTAAAGCCAAATCCATTCCTGGGACAGCCCCACTGTAGGCATTGGTGCCGAATAGGCACGTCCCAGGTTTTTTTCTCTTGCTCATGGCAAGAGCAGATTTGGGCTGGTTGTGGTGACTTGAATTACTGCCTCCATGGCCAGTAGTCAGAAGTGAGGAGCCAGTCGTGTTCTGGACTGCAGCAGCTCTGTGCTGTGATGACATGATCAAAACATTAAGGATCCTGCTTCTTGGGGAAATGCAGGAATCCAAAACATCTGGTAAGCTTGTTTGTGCTTGTGTTGCCTTCCTTCGTGCCTTTGTTCATCCCTTCCAATTACTGCTTCTAAGTATAAACTTAAAACAGAGACTAGGCTGAGTTTGTGGGGAACATATGGACAAATGGAAATAAACAGCATGAGGAATTCCTGGCTAATGAGCTCTTGGATGATAAGATACCACCAAAAAAAAAAAAAGATGAAGACAGAGGTCTGTCGTATCATGAGAAGAAAATTTCACTAATGATACCCAACAGCACTTTGATGCTGTGCTGCAGCGTATCTCCCTCAAGGTCTACTCAGGCTCCAGCCTGCTGAGGACACGGTTCTGTTGTCTGCATTAGGCCCATAGTCAGAGGCTCCTTCCAGCTGTGCAGGGCACACAGCTGGGCTCGGGCCATGGTGATGGTCTTTGGCCACCAGCTCTGCTGGGCCAGGACCCCTGGAGCTCATGGCTGAGCTACAGCCGAGACGATGCAGGAGCCGCATCCTGCCTGGGGCTGTCCCGGCAGCGCCAGCCGGTGGCACTGGCTCCGTGCTGGCTTTCCATGAACAGCACGTGTTTCCCCTCCTGGCCTCCCCTGATACATATGCAATTAATTACTCCAGCTGAACAACAGGAACTCGGTCCTTCCTCCTCAAGTTCAAGGTTCTCGTCTCTCTTTCTTCCTGGCAGAAGAATAGATGTTTCCTTACACTTGAGGCAAGAGTTGCTCTACTGGCTCTGCTGTTTGTTTGTGGTTAGGTGGCTGCTCAGGTTATTTTTGGTGCAGGGTTTCTGATTAACAGTTAGTTACACCCACGGCAAGTCAAGGTGTTCTCTCTGCCTGGCTTAGGCACCCACATCTGATCCTCAGAGCTTCTGAAACACCCTTGGCTTTCTCTGAAAGCTCTTGGAGCAAGCTGGAGGCGAGCCCTTCGCACCCGAGTGTGTATCTTGTTTTTCAGCGCAGTGATTTATACTGACACATTCTTTGTAAGTTCAAGGAAATGGCATTTTCCCATCCCCACACCACTGGGCACAGCGGAGGGGACTAACTGGGGCCATGGTGGAGCTGAGCACGCAGGAGGACATCGTGTAGGGGTTCCTATGGGCTGAGCAGGGACAGGAGCTGGGCATCGCTGTGTTCCTGCCTCGCTCCTTCTGCTGGTGCCTGGATGTCCCATGGCAGATGGTCACAGACACTGGTGTGTCTGGCTGCCGGGCAGGGAATGGCTGGGATGCTGCCTATGGGCAGTGGGAGAGGAAGGGGATTTTACTGGGGGATGAATGGGCAGAGAATGCCCCCAGGGATGTGAGGGGGAATTCAGCAATTGGGCAGAGAGCTGGGGAAGGAGAGGGAGGTCTTGGGGGGTGGCACAGAAAGTGGGAAGGGGAGACAAGACAGCAACCCCCCTGAAAATAAAGAATAGAAATGGTTCCAAGGGGTGCGTATAAGTGCTGAGGAGTTTCTGCCCCGGCACTGGGGGACTGTAGGACTGTGCTGGATGCTGGCTGGGGCTTGGCTGCAATTCTGAGGGGTGTATTTCAAGCTGCTTATGATGCAAAATAGCTGCTGTTCAATAAACGCAGCACTAGAGCGTTTCCTTCCAGAGAGCAGGAATGCAGTTCTAAATGCCTCTATCACTCTCTTCTTCTGGCCAAAATACTCTTTCAGCATTAAACCAGAATGAGGTGACAGGTTTTGTTCCAACTCGAAAACAATTAGTTAAAAATCAAAGCAGCAAGAGCATTGTTTGTTACTGATTTGTGCCGTTTTCCAGGGGAAATGGGGATTCTTTAATTGGCTCAGCTGGAGAAAAAACCCTCAGATCAAACAGCGAGTGAGCTGGAACAACAAAGGAATGTCCTGGTATTTCTTTTTCCAAGTTTAGAAATGGAAGTCAGGGCAGCCTTGGGATTTGTGGAAATTCCTCTGTGCATTGTTAGGAGGTAGAGGAAGTGGTTTAAAGTTTAGCTACTGGATTCTGCATTGCAAAGCAGGGGCCAGTTTCCACTCACCCAACCCAGGTTGCCCCTGGCTTGGCTGGCAGGGCTGCAGGCGGCTGCCGGCTGCTCTGCACCGAGGGGCCCTGAACATCCACCTCCCGACCAAGGCAATTGAACCATGCAAACGCCCTGGGGGGGTCTTGCCGTGCCCCCCCCCCCCCCCCCCCCCCACCCCGTGCTGATGGCAGGCAGCCTAGGGAAATAATGGAAACGTTTTTCCATTCCTGCTGCTATTTCTCTCTTGCAGCTGCTTGGCACAACTGGAGTCGGAAAAGGTGGATTTCAGTCACTATCAGCTTCTCGAAGAACACTCCCCATTGCTATACAAAGCTGTTCATGGGGATATAGGTCACACTTGTACACTTTTACTGCCTGTTTCCCGAAGTCATGAGGGTCATTAGATAACGAAACAGCCTATAAAGTCCCCCGGCAGATTATAAATGTATTGGGTGGGGAATAAAAGCGTGTGCTGTCTGATTTCCCTGTTACAGTATAGATGTCCTGGTGGTGTGTTTTGGTGTGGTGTTTTTTGGCCAGTGTGCCTGTGCACCTGGAGGGTAGAGCCTGTTCTCTTGTGGCCGGGCTGAAGTCAAGTGAGGCTGAGAGGCAGGACATGAAATGGGATGTGCTGTCCCGCGGTCCCCTGGGGGGATGTGTCCTCCCCACTGGGCAGGAAGCAAGAGCCCCATCGGCTCCTGCCAAGAAAAACCTCTCTGGAATATCCTCGGAGCGGATGGTTTTCACTCCGCTGCGGTCCCGTGCTCTGCCTCAGGATGGGTGTTATTTTCCTGCGGTTCCCCCAGGACCATGCTGCTCTTCTGTGCTGGGGGTTTATGCTGTTGCCTCTTGCTGCTGGCAAATGGTGGGGTGATGCTCTGGAGAGCAGCTCCTGAAAAGTCATCTTCTTGTATAGGGCATAGCAACCAGCCATGGGGCAGGAGGGGATGAGCTGCAGAGGGTGATGATGGGATGTGCAGGGCTGTGGTGAAAGGGCCCAGCTGAGCATCACTGCCAAGTACCTGGTGGGCACCCTGGGAAGGGAAGGGATGGCCCCTGGTCCCATTGTGGGACCTGCTGCCTTTCCAGGGTCCTGCTGTGGTGGGTTCCAAGGCAGGGGCAGATCTCGGATCTGCTGAGCTGGCTGAAGCTGTGGCATCTGGCAGCTGCCTGCCCAGCACCACGCTACCCTTCCCTGCGTGCAGACACTGTCCTGCATCGGGGCTGAACGTGTTTCCCACCAAATCCCTGCCCAGAACCGAGGAGGCTGTCCTGGAGCAGGCAGGGTGTCAGCGTGGCTGTGCCACTGCGCGTGAGGGCTCCTCATCCTCACGTGCTCCCCAGAGCATCTCCCAGCTCCCCACCAACCTTCCAGCAGCCGCCTGCAGCCGAGCGCAGCAGAAGTGGCCCAAGAACAGGAACTCTGTGGCCAAACCAGGGCCCTGGGTGAAGCAAATGGGATTTCTTCCTTTTTCCCCCTAAATACCTTGTGCCCATGGACGCTGCTGTTGGGCAGCAGCATTGCAGCTGCCTGAGTCTTGTTCCAGGGCAAAGCCACCCTGCACAAATGTGCCCCAAGAGCAGCTCTGCCCAGCACCATACGCTAGCTCCATCACAGTGGATGACTTTTAGCTGGGCATTTTAACATACAGCTTTTTCCATTCATGGTTGATTTTTCTTTTTGTTCTACTTTTTTAATGCAGTTTCTTCCTGCAGTCAGTGAAGTGCTTTGGAAGTTAATGTGAACCAGTATTACATTTTTGTGTGTTTTGGGTTATTTGTCTGGGCTTTTATTAGGCTTGTCATGCAAGTCATCATGCAAAAATGTAAGAGAAAAAACTGTGTGTGTGTGTTCGTACTGCGGATCAAATCCAAGCCCCATCAGTACATGATGCGGGGAATTGTTCTTTGTTTTTCAGGGAAATCAAGTCCCGGTATGAGGAAGCCCTCGGGGCAATGAGTGGTACCTATTGTTTTATTCATGCTCTCTGTCAGCCCTGTCTTTCCCAGCGCCTGCCACATGCTCCACATGCTCTGCCTTATGGAGGTATTGGGATTGGGATGTGTCTGCTGTGTGAGAGGGGCTTTGAGACACCATCAGATCCCAGGGGATCCACACCTGCTTTTTTTCCAGTTGGTTTATATATATATATATCTCACTAATACATATAAGTGATCATACACTGAAAGAACCTGATATGGAAAGAACCTGCCCGTTACAACACCCCAGAGATCACAACTTGTGTGGATGCTGAAAAACTACATTACTTTGGTTTTCTGTTAAATCTCTGAGGAAATGGGGGGGGTGGTGTGTGTCTGTAGCATTTCCCTCTGACAGTCTATAGGAAGCTGGAAGTTTCTCTGCTGACTCTTTGCTGAACGTGCACCTGCAGCCAAAGTCCTGCTCGTTTTCTTTGGGCACCAGGCTGGGTGCTAAGGCAGCTCCTGCTGTAAATTGCACCCAGCCAAGAGCTCCCGAGTTGTGGTACAGACTTTTACAGTGCACATATGACTGAAAGAGCCTTACTTGACATAAGGGGTACAACTTTTTGAATGATTCAATCTGAACAGAAAGCTCAGCTCACGATGCACCATCCTCACTTTAGGTGCAGCGGCATTAGTGTCCACGAGATGCTCTTCTCTTTCCGCAGCCATTTGCAGTGGTACAAAGTAGCTGTAAAGATCCTGGTTTGGTTCCACTCCATGTCTCACACTGTTAGTACTAAAATCTCTTTCTGTTGGTGATTTTAGCCTCGTTGGCAGCAGGGTCCCCAGACACCACCCTGGGAACGGGGCTCCCCCGGCAGGGATGTGAAGGAGATGTTATTGGTGCTGAAAGGGGCTGCTGAAGCGTGTCCTCTAGTTAGTGCAAACATAACATTATAACACTTATGGTTGATGTTTCAGGGATTTGAACTCCCTTGTTCCTCCTGAAGTATGTAATTTTGGGGGTAGCCTTTTTGTTGCAGCATAATCATTATTATAATAATTTTACTTCCAGTGCTTGTGGCAATGGAAACCAAGGAACCCAGAGGGAGCAGGAAAACTGTTCTGTGAACTGACAGAAGGAATCATGTGAACTGAACAGAAATTGCAGTGGAGGTGTGTTGCTGTGAGCTCCTGGCTCCCAGGACCTGCTCCAGGCTGAGGAAGCAGCACAGCTCCTGCGCTGGTCTGTCCTTCCATTAAAGCTCTAGAAACTACAGAAGTGGTCAGTGGCCAGTGGGTTTCCCCAGGAAAATGGCAAGGAGGGAATTGTGACAGTAAAAATACAAGGTTTAGTCTCCCTTGAGCTCTTGGCAGTGCTCCATGCCATCATGTCAAGGCACCGCATAGGGTTAAGTACTGTTCTCCTAATGGCTGGGTGTTGTGTTTTAGTATCAAATGCCATTTTAGAGCATTACAATCCTTCTTTGTGTTTTCATCTGTATACACTAAGTTCGTGCTGAGAGTCCCTAAATATATACAAATGTTTAGCCAGTGAATTACTTGCAGCTTGGATGAGCTGTTCAAGGCTGGCCCTGGTTTGAGTGAGTCTGGGTGGCTTCTCTTGAAGCCATCTGAGAGCCTGTGTTGTGTGAGGCTTTCACATAAAAATCCCCAAAAGCTGTTCCTGGTTCTGGTTTGTGTGTTCCAGTTTCAGCCGGGAAGCAGGGGCTGAGCATCCTTCCCCCGAGTTAAAGCAGGAGCTTGCACAGGCTCTGCCTGGCCAAGGGGGATGGTCTTTGCTCCTGGGAGAACCTGGATGCTTGAGCAGCATCTGCCCTGCCTGAGCGATGGGAATGTGCCCTCCTGGAAACCCACCAGCAACCCGGAGGGGAAACCTTGGCTCTGAAGTGAGAGCACAGCTCAGGGTGGGTTGTGCATGGAGGTGTGATGCAGTGGTTGGCATCCCAGCATCCTGGCATGGTGGGACACCGTGGATGGAGCAGAAGGGGCATGCTGGGAGAAGCTAAAAATGCTGAGATCAGGAAAAAAATGAGTCTTTAAGAAAGAAAATCCTCATTAGCTGAAGGCAGAAAGGAAGGAGGATGGGGAGAAGTTGTTAGTAATAAAGAATGAGCTTTTACAAAGACCTCATGTCCAAAGCTCTTTAACTTTTCCTGGCATTTCCCATCCATTCCATTGTTAAGCCCTCCGCTGTCGGACAGCGGCGCCGGGCCAGGGAGCGCGGTGATCTCAGCGTGGAGGCTTCTGCGCTCGCCTGTTTATGCCCCTCACAGTGTTTGCTGCAGGTTCGGTTTCCTACTTTGAAGAAAAAAAGGAAAAGGGGGAGAAAAAAAAAAGGTATCTTTCATTTGTGCAGCTTCCCCCGTCTGGGTGCTGTGAGGAAAATAGCACCTCGGTGGTTTGCAAGGAGAGGATGGACCTCGGCGGATTCCCACAATTTATAAGAGGAGACAGGAAGGCCTCAGTGACTCATAAACACTAACAGATTCTGTGTATGAGCTTCTCTTTGTTGTTTGTTATCCTTAATTTCATGGTTTTCCTTCTTTTGAGCGTGTTTGTATATTTTAGCCGATGCCATCGTTTTGTCAGGACACTTTGTGTGTGGTTCCCACACAGGAGCAGTGTTGTCTGCCTGACGGCTGTGCTCACAAAGACAAAAAAAGCAGCCAGTGGAAAGCCTTGAGGGCTCCGTTTGGTGCCACATCCTGACGTGCGGATCATGGGACACTGAGAAGGAGCGGGAGGGATGTTTCCCTGGCGTGTGTCAGCTGTTGCTGTGCCCCAAAGGGGTCAGGACCTCACAAACGGAGATTTGCTCTCAGAGCTCCCCAGCTGAACAACCCTAAATCCATCACTCCTTGGGCCTTCGCATGGTGCTGGGAGGGTGAAGGTACCATGGCCAATGTGACCTAGGCATTTAGCTATCCATCCTAGGCTGGCAGTGCCCCACCATGGCTCCTGGTGCTGCTGTGGTTCCTCTGGAAGTCTCCGTGTGGTGCCAAAGGCAGGATGGAGAGGTAGTTGTCCCAGCAAAGGCAGCAGATTTTCCTGATTTATTTAAAAACAGTTATTTCTCAGAGGGATGGGACGAGTTTCCCTTGAGCAAGGAGGTCTTCATTGCTCTGTATGGATATTTGTGGTGTTCATGTGTCCTGCCTTACACAGGGTGCCCATTTTCCTTTTCCCCTTGGCCTCCCACCAAAATCTCTTCTGCTATCGCAGTGTGCACGAGTTGATACCCCCCCCTTTGTCTCAGAGCTGGAGATCATTTATGCCAATGTTATGTTGGCATAAGAGGCTTCCCAGCATGTTATAAGGCATGTAGAAGCCTCTTTTGAATGAAGTATTTCATTGATTTCAGATATCATTTAAGTGACATAGCTGCTAGCTGTGGGATCACCGAGCTGAGATGGTCAGATCCCTGCATGTCAGGAGCACCTCTCGGCTGTTGTTATGTCCCTGCCTACTCAGTGGTCTGAAAGACCTTTCCATGCTGTCCTCTGGATTTGGGGACAATAACAGCACAGCTGTTTAAATATGCTCCAAGTTTCGGAATCACACAAGCAAGCACTAAACTTTCCCAAGGTGGCTGAGTAATCTTGTTTGCTTTAACATTTCAGTCCCCCAATTACCCAAGTGAAGGATATTGCCTCTTTAAACAGAGTTCAAAAAGCCCAAGAATTTTTTATAAATAGCTCACATCCTCTTGATAACAACCAGGCTGCTATTTATTGCCCACTTCCCCTCAGACAGACAGGTCGGAGTATTTAGAGTCGCACTTCCCATGAAATCCAGAGGAACTCGGTTGTTCAGGTTCCTACAATTGTTTGTCATTCTGGGTTTCCTTTGCAGTTTACAGCGTTTAGTCAGGCTAACCCTGAAAAGGAGCTGGCTGAGGGATCGTTAAGATATATTGCTGCCTCACTGGGATCCTACACTGCATTTTCCACTCACTCCTTTGGGACTGGCAGAGAAGCCCATTGCTTCCCAGCAGCATGGGGACTTCCCAATTCAGTTTTTTCCATCTCCTGACCTCAGTGAGCAATCTCTGGCCTTATTTTAGACCCCCACCTCCTATTCACTCAGAAACTGTGGCCCAAAGTCTCTCATGCAGCTGAGAGCGGGTGGGTGCTGCTTCCCGATGCTCCCCTGGCTCTGGTGGTGCTGTTGCTTCTTGTCAGGTTTTTAGGCAGATCTGTGCTGGTGAGCTGGGATTTGTCCTGTCTAATTCACAGTGACCAAATTCCACTCAGGCGTGAGCCCAGTCACTGAAATACGGCTGGAGGTTTCTTAGCAGTGGATACGGACACCGATGTAAAGGAAAAAATATATTTGCTTGTTGTCCTTATTTACAGGATTATTTACAGGATTAATAGGATTATTTACAGAAATGTGCAGAATTTGTGCTAAGAGCTCACCTTCTTCATGAAAAGCAACTCAATACTGTACCAACAAGAATGGACTTTTTTATTCCTACATTCATGCTTCAGCATCTGCTTGGAGAAGAGGGCTCCACTGAAGAGCCAATGTGGCTCATTTCCTTCCCAGCCCAGAGCAGGATATTTCTTAGTGGAGGATTTTGCTGCTTCGCACACGGTTGGATGCTCCAGTGCAGTAATTGGAGTGAAGGGACGTGGTGCAGAATGTCCCAGTTTCATGCTCTGAGAATATAATGTTTTTGATTAGGAAAACCCAGTTACATAACTGCATCTCATAATCACAAACATACGTGGCATTGAGCAGCACTTGGGCTTATGATTTATTTATAAGAGATTCTTCATGCATAAACTTCTATTTATTCCTTGTAGTAAGGGGAGAAAAATGTCAATGAACGCTGCAGTGCTGTGGAGCAAGCGGGTTGCATGTGTTTCAGTCTTCCCTCTGTTCATGTATACTCAGAAATACATTCTTCCAGGCTTTTTATAGAGAAATTCTGGACCTTTGTGCTTGGGAGCACAAACTCTGCCTGGGATTGCAGACCCCAGCCAGGCTGGGAAGGGACCAGGAGATGCTGGGGCTGCATCCCAGGGATGCTGCCCCGCTGCCTGCGTAGTTTGGTGAGGTGATGGTCTTGCAGAAGCGAACCAAAACCTTAGAGATTGAAATCGTGTCTGGATTTCCAGGATCTCCTTTGCTATTTTCTGGGTTTAATAGGCGGGGGGGGGGTGAGCTCTAAGTCCTTGAGTTGTCATTCAGCCCAAGCTGCTGATGGGTGACTGCTGAGACCTTGTGAAATAGGTGCAGCTATCCTGGCATCAGGGAGACCCAGAGGTTTGGGGGTTTGATTTAAAACCTTCTCCAGTCATGCCTTTGACTGCTGTTTCTCAGCTTGCTGTTGCTGTTTTCTACCTGTCATAACAACCCCTGAGCAAGCAGCAGAAGCCTCAGTGTGCCAGGGTTGGGTGCCCAGGGCTGCTTTCTATGGGGTCACAATGGGCTCCAGCGGCCCGAGCATGACCAGCAGCTTCTGTGAACCCCCTTCACTCCTCTTCTTCCTCAAAACCTGGCACCCCGCTTGGGTCCCCGGGGTCTGCTCAGGGTGAGGGTGGCTCTGAGCTCCTTGAACCCAAAGCCTGTTGAGGCTGAGCCCTGAGCTAGCGTGCGGTGCGGGAGGAGGGATGAGACCTGTGTTTCTCTGCTGAAAGGCTTTGCCTTGACCTTTATAAGCATCTCGTTATTCCCCCAAAAAGGAAGCATTCCCTTTGTGAGCACAGGTGCCCTCTGAAGGCTCGTGGTCATTCCTGGCTCTTTGAGGAGATCCCTAAAGTTTTATGGCGCTCAGTGGGGGCCGGGGCAGGCGTTCGGTGATTCACTGTCTCACACGGGAGGTTATTGTCATGAGGAAGTAAACCAGAATGCAAAGGCCATTCATCTTTGTCCTGGCCATTTGTCTGCTACTAACAAAAGGCCAAACTTCATCCATGGATGACATGTGCCGGTTGTGGATCCCATGTGAGGAGCCAGCTCCTCATCTGGTGGGGCACAGGGTTCTCCCTTCTGGCACTGCCACCATTGTGCCCATACACACCATTGGTGTCTAATTCCAGTGGTAGAAATCATTTATCACTCAGCAAAATAGTTTTAAAGGAAATTTCAAAATTAGCTTTTAATCTCATTTCTGTAAGTTTCAGCCCATTCACTCAGAATTAATGCATTGATTAACGGGTATTTTGGACACTTTGGTTCACTAGAAATTCCCTTTCCGGTCTGACCTCCAAGAGCTGTGCTTGCTTTGGACCCGATGGTGAACTGGGAAGTCTGGTATGCTTTTAGCTCTGTGTATCTCTTTGCTATCTTATAACTTGTGCTCATGGTGCTGGAATTGTTTTCACTCAATGGTGAATTATTGAGAATGGTTTAAAAAAAGCTGTTTTAAAAAGGTGATAATTCTGATCGATTGAGAAAATATTACATTAACATCTAGTAGTCAAATCAACAAGAGTGCTCTGGTTTGCTTCCAGCAGAGATGTGAACGTCGAGTTGCTATTTTAAAGCTTTATGTGCAAGACATCGGTCGGTGTTGCCAAACTCTGATTTAAATTTATACATCCTGGCTCAGCCTGTTTAAAAGAAACCCCAACAAACTACCACCAGAATAACAAATTCAGCATCTTTTCCTCATTGCAAATTTTTTGGCATCAGATGTCATGATCCGTACAGTGTAGTTGTTGTGTCTTTATCCGATCCAGTGACTAATTCAACGTTATTGTTTCAATAATATTATTCCAGGCCAGGTAAAGCACTGGGGTTACCTTTGCGGATGACACAAACCCTGGCAGGTCTTTTAATGACTCACAGCTCCATAGTGTGTGCAAATAAATAACAGGAATGGTGAAAAATAACCCAGATGATACTTTATTTTTAGCAGTCTAATGTGATGCTGGTGACACACGAGGCAGGAGATGGGGAGGGAGGGTAGTGAGTGCTGGTGGATGGGAGCTGTGGAGGCTCCAGGATCTGGCTCAGGGGCCAGGCAGGGTGAGCAGGGGCATCCCTACCTCACCTGAGGTCTGGGGTCTTGGAGGGACCTCAAGGGGAATGGCTTTAACCTGCCAGAGGGGAGATTGAGATGAGCTCTGAGGCAGAAGCTCTTCCCTGTGAGGGTGCTGAGGCGCTGGCACAGGGTGCCCAGAGAAGCTGTGGCTGCCCCATCCCTGGCAGTGTTCAAGGCCAGGTTGGACACAGGGGCTTGGAGCAACCTGCTCTAGTGGAAGGTGTCCCTGCCCGTGGCAGGGGTTGGAGCTGGATGAGCTCTAAGGTCCCTTCAACACAAACCAGTCTGGGATTCTGTGACCTTGGAGTGGGCTGGCCAGGGCTGGAGGATGCTCTGAATCCATCCGGGACCCCAGCGGTGCCCGTTGCTGGTGTCAGCATGTGGGTAAATGATGCCGTGTGAGCAGATCTGGCTTTCTGCCTCTAAATAACTGTGAAAGAAACCGTGCCCTGCTCTTACGGCTGTAAGCGAGTGTCCACTCGCGTCTGCGTGTGAGTGACTCGGTGTCATCCCTGCCGCGTTGTGTGCTTGGTGCTGGCTGCTGTGTCCTACCCTGTGCCATTGAGGAATAGGGCTGGGGTTCGCATCCTGTGTACAACAAGCGCAGTCTCTGCTCTTAGAAACGAGCGGCACGACAGCGGGGAGCGGGGCTGAATTGTCAAGGGAGGCTTCGTGGGACAGAGCTGTCACCAAAACCCCTCTGTGCGGGGGTACCACTGACTTTGGGTTTGGTTCCTTTTTCATCTCTATCTGAATGTTACCCTGTGGAGGCGGATTCAGTGGAATCAGCCTGACTCGAATGCAATTGGCATATTCTAGAGGAGGAAGGAAGGAGAGAATTGCTCCTCAAGTGCGCAGAAGAGGATATTCCTCCTCACTGAGGAGCTAGCTCTTCCCTGCTGCAGTGAATTGCATGATATTCAGTAGATGTGCACCCTGATGAGCCAGGCCATAGAGTGAAACAACCCCAGCATTGTCCTGAGTTCCTTGGCTGGGATAAATCTGGCTGGAGAGCATCCCACTGAATTTTGGGTTGTTCTCTGCTAGTATTTTTAGAATAATTGCTATAAACATTCTTTGGAATTTATATATATATTTTTTTTAAAAAAACCACAACAGCCATTTATATATTTAACAATATATATTTATATATATATATAATTTCTAGATCAGTACATTCATCAGTACTTGTTTTTCTTCACAAACAGAAGAACTCTTACAATAGTAGACTTTCTAAAATAAATACTATTAAAATAGAGCTTCAAAATAAATATTCTATACAAAGAAAACCTTCTGTGGTAACTTCTCAGGGTGTATATGTGGTGGGGTGGTAACAGGAGAAGGGGGAACCTTTATCAGCGTAAGAGGGGAAGGGGAATGCCCAATGCTGGGAAAGGGTGAGGGTTTGTCCAGTGGGAAAGCCAGTGCCTGGGGAGCAATGGTGTTGAATTTAGTAGCTACTCCTTGTAGCAGCGCTGCGCTGGAGGGTGCAGTGATGGTCTGTCTGTCTGTTGAAGCCACTCTGCTGACAATGAGCTCCAGCCAGGAATGTGATGTGGCATTGTCCATAAAGTCACCCCTTTTTGCTTCCGTGTGTGGGCAGGGGACAAAACCTGGCAGTGAACCTGGTAGAGCAATGAGGAGGTCAAGGTGATAAAGCCTAAGTGCCCTGCCATCCTCCTCTTCCTCCTGAGCTGCTCTGCAGTGGCGCAGTGCCTGTCCCGTGGGAACCTGCCCTCACCTCCCCACTTGCCTTTGTCATCCCACCGCACTGACGCAGCCGGAGGCCGAAAGCATTGTGACAAGGTTTGTGCTCATTAGTAGCTGTTCCTCAGCCTGCAAGGGGGGACCCAACCTGCAGGAGGATGGCCAGAGCTGGGGTTGCACGGTGCCCATGGTACGTCTCAGGGCGTGGCAGGAGACCCAAGTACCTTAAAAGGGGATGGGGGAGAAAGGAGGCGTTGGGATGAGGGAAGAGAGGGAATAAAGAATCCTTGACTGGAGACGTACCCTCCAGCAGAGCCCCCGCCTTGGCTGACCCCGAACCTTTCCGAGTGCTCTGTAAGGAGCTCATCCTTCCTTGCCTTGCCTTGGACTATGAGCTGAAGGAGCAGGGCCTGACCACGGGGCTGGGAGGCCGAGGAGAAGAGGGAGGGTCGCTCTGCTACATTTACCACTGCTCTAACACATCCACTAATGCTTTACAGTCTTCCAGCATGGGGCCGGCTTACAGGACTTACACATTAAAAGAAACCAACAGAGAAATAGTTTACAACTATGTACAATGAACGTAAATCCATACGGGATTGCTGGGTGTATGTACATGAGTGTAGATTGGCACAGTGGCGACCACTCCAGCGTTGTGTTTGCTTGCAAGGACCATGCATCTAAGCCATGGGCTTTGCTATTGCAGGTTTTCAGCACAGGTCCCCCAGGAACAGCCAGGGACAGAGGGTCAAAAAGGCAAAACAACCACCGGTGGAGGCCATTTGGATACTGTATGGTCCCAATAGAGGAGGGCAGCATTTTCTAGTCTGTTTGCATCTCAGCAAAATGATTTCTCTTATTAAATACAATATCTTATACATTCAACCAACAGTTCAGCTAGCCTGGGGTTGGTTTTCCTTTTCTCTCTTCCCCTCCAGTTTGTGCAAGATAATCAATACAGTTCTGGATCCCCACCTGCTTCCTTCTTCCTGGTGTCCCCAGAGGTGTCAGCATGAGGATAAACTATAGGAATTGGTATCTGGTGACAGATGTAGCATCCCTTTTTCTATGATTTATCACATACAAGCTAGCAGATGTTATAAATACAGGAAGTTTGACTTTTTTAAAATCTCCCATTCAATAAATATCTACAATTAAGCTTAACTAAACCCCAACACATCAGGTTGAATGAATTCCAAAACCAAAAGACACCAGAAGTCCCATCAGTACATTCCTGCCAACCCTTACACAGCAACTGTATTGCAACCAAGTCAGTGGGATTCCTGGAAATGCTACATGAGCTCTGCCTATTGCTTATCTAATTGGAGATGGCATTTCGCTGTCGCTGCTGTGCATTTACTGAGGAAACTTCCTCTAATTAAAAAGAAAAAGACTAGATTTCTGCATGCAACAGGTACCTGCCCACTTCTGAGTGTTGCATGTCTGGACAGAGATTTTTTTTTAGCACCTTGTAGTTGTCAAGAGAAAGGGGTTACTGCATCTTCAGGAGTTACTGCATCCTAAGGGAATGCAGAACCAGCCCTAGGATGAGTGCACGGGCAAAGCCGATGATATTCGCTTACTGAAAACCATGGGCACGTTCTTTAAATAGCCTCTCTTCCCTCCCCTGGCTTTCCCTAGTGTTTGTTAACATGAAAATAAACATGAAAAGCATTCTGTACATTTAAAAAGACACGTTTTTGTACAGAGGAGGCAGAAGTCAAACAGCAGCAATAGAGATGGGGAACGGCTCTACTCCAAGCAAATGCCATTCATCCCCAAGACACAAAAATCAAAAATCTTGATATTTAATGAGCAAAGAGGAGCTTGTTCCAGGAGAGGAGGTACTGGATTGATATCCCTATAAAAATACACCTAGGTGTATCGTACACTTAGGTTTTTGTGACTTCTCAACAGAGCTTAAGAGGTTTAGAGAAAGAAACACTGAACGTCTTCACTTTGTGGCAGAAGTTAAGATCCAGCACCGGGGAGCAAGCACGTGCACTGGGAAATGGGATTCAACCAACATCCTCCTGGAGCGGGTTTGTACTGTTGGTGTAAAATTAATATTCCATTGAGTGAAACCTATGGATCAGCTTACAGGCAGAATGACACGGTGTTGGTACAACTGCCTGAACACCTCCTGCTGCTGTTCTTCCCGGGGAGGGAGCACCCTGCTATTGTCTTGCTTTACAAAGAGGGTCTGAATTGATGCGGCCGGGTGGGTTCAGAGAGAGCAACATGCCTAAATGGTGAAAGGCCCTTAAACAAATGAACCGTATCTTTCCTTGTGGTTCCAAATCTTTGAGGGACGTGGAAAGCTGTTGAGAAACATGCACTTGGTGTGCAATGGGCCCTTCTAACAGGGTGCAGGTGGGGAGGGAGGGCAGAGGGACTTAACCCGTCACCATCAACAGGCTGCTGGTAGCAAATCAGTTTGGAAGGAAAGCAAAACCGAGAAGCCCACCCTGGATACGAATCCAATGCAGCTTTTTGCAGCTAGGAATGGGTATTGCTTATGCAGCCATGCCTGCCAAGCGAGCAGTTAATGGTTCTTGTGGTGTGCAGGCATGGTGAGCAGCCGTCCGTTCAAACCAGGAGTTTTTAAGCAGCTGTACTTCACGATATACATAGGTTTTCAGCCTTCACTCTACATTATTAAGTTTCCTCCTTTGGCCCCATCTACTTAAACTCTGACCAGTTCCAAAACCCTGAATAACCCAAAGTGCTTCAGTTTGTGGAAATAGTTGCTTCTGCTTTCTCCGAAGGCAAAAGACTAACGTTATCCTCAGAACACAGGTTATTAAAGAGAGCCAAGGCCACTGTGGAGTGTCCTCCCACTCCCCATCCTCCCAAACTATCAAAAGGGCTTTTCTGGCCTGTTTCCTTTGCTCTCGGGCAGTGCCTTGCAAATGACACTGTTTGTGTTTTTACATCTGCATCCGGGCCGGCTCACTTGGTCGTAGCATCTCTGGGACAGCTTGACGCAGCCGGTGGCTGGCAGGTAGCAGAGCAAGCAAGGGAGCACCAGGGAGAGGGCGCTCATGAAGGACCAGCGGGCACAGCAGTTTGAGTGGGAGCAGGAGCAGGGGTGGTCAGCACATGTGCCCTCGTCGTCCTCGTTGGTGCAGTGGTAGAAGACGCCCTTGACGAGACACATGCAGGTGGAGTAGTTGACGAGGTTCTGCGCTGAGCAGAGGCACTCTTGGTTGCACACCCAACACGAAGGCAGCGTCCGGGGCAGCGCACACTCCTTACACTTGCATTTCCCACAGGCTTCGCACAGCAGAAAGTGCTTGTCCAGTTCCTGAGACACAGGTTCCTTCAGGTCCAGGGGTTTGCAGTTAATCACCTTGGGCTGGATGCGAACTGCTCTGGGAGAGGACTGCTCCGCCATGGGTGCTGGGGCCATGTGGTCCAAGAGCCTTTGGTCTGAGGAAGTGCTGCTGCTGCTGCTGATGGAGCTGGGGCGCCCGCTGAATGAGATCCAGGGGTGGGTGACATCCTGGTCACAGCGCTGCGCATGCTGGTTGGTCAGGACCAGTTCATGGGGGCCTCGGGGACGCTTCTGGGCTGCCAGCTGGGCAGCGGTGGGGTTGTCAGTGTAATCGTTCTCTATATGAGTGGTCTTCATTTGGTCAATTGGCAGGATGGTGAGCGGATGCTGCAGGCGCCCATAGGGGATCCGACTGTCCAGCAAGGGCTGGACCATCACAGAGTTGGGGACAACGGTGATGTTGTGGGGAATCCGGGGCTCCATTGATCAAGCAGTCTGATTACCGGTGAGAAATCTGTTCTTAAGTATTCTGGGAGAAGGAAAGGAGAAAGAAAAGGGGTGGGGAGAGAAAGAGTGCATCGTTATTGAGTTACCCTTGAGGGCCTTGAGCAACCTGCTCTAGTGGAAGGTGTCCCTGCCCGTGGCAGGGGGTTGGAACTGGGTGAGCTTTAAGGTCCCTTTCAACCAAAACCATTCTGTGATTCTACCCTGCAACCCCAGATCAAACAGGGCTCTTTACTGAAGCTGATTATTATGCAGAAGGTCTTCTAGGGTAAACTTAGAATGGAGTCAGAGCACTTGCCCGTGTACAAAATGCACCACTCCTCCTTTGCTGCTGTGTTCCTCTCCCTAACCTTGGCCATATACAGCTCCTCTGGTCCTGAGAGGGCTACGACTGCTGCAGAGCCCTGAAGTGCCCGTGTCTCATTTTTTCAGGGGGAAAGCACATCTTAGGGTTACTGCTGTATATTCACATGCATTTTTGCCAGCAAACTGCCTGAAGTGACCTATCTAAGGTTTGGGGTTTTTCCTCAACTGATCCTGATCCCTAAAAGCCCTAATACAAAACTGTGGCTTGTGGGAGCGCTGGCCTGGTACAAAGATGCTTTGGAGCATGGGGTGAGCACTCATCCTGCTAACGCTGAATGTGCCTGCAGGAGGGTGGCTTGGAATTGGTGAGGAAATGTCCTGTCTCCATTGGGAGCTGCTGGTCTCGGAGGCTGCTTTCAGCCCTCCCGCGGGAGGTGGAAGTTCTTGCTCAGCGGCTTGTCTGGGTGCAAACCAGGGCAGCAGCGAGCGGGGAGAGCGCACACACGGGTCAGACTTGATATGTCACCTTACGCAGGTAACCAGGCACTGTTCTTCAAAACACTAAGTGGACTAATACTTGGTTTAAGCGCTGTTTACCAGCTACACTAGCTCAGCCGTCTGCTGCCGCAGTTTCTAATTTCATTGAAAGAGTGCAATTTATCCTGGAGTCAATCCAAAGATTCAGCAGCGGCGTAGGACAAGAAACCACAGGAAGTAACTAAACTTAAATCAAAGAACGGAAACGACTTGGTTCAAATTTAGAAAGTGCACATTGTTTTCTAGTAGATGTGCCATTTCCTCACGGGGTGACCTTTATTCATAAATAATATAATGTTGAAGAGCAGTTTAAAGAAGGGGTGAGGAAAGCTTCAGAGCAAGATGCAGGAGGGGAAAAGCTTCTGGTATCAAGAAAAAGGAAACAGTGAACAGCTTAAGGCATTGCCAGTTGTTTGTGTTCAGATAAATTAAGCTTTTTCCAACAGCATGAGAGAGTTTAATACTAGAGCAGTCTGAAAAACAGTCAGGAAAAAACGCATCAAACTACAACCAAGATATATGTGTGTGTGTGCACGCACAACTAAATGTATGCGTTCTGCAAGAACACACTCCCCTCTAATCTCAACAGAACAAAAACTGGAGCATGAACTAATTACGCATTTATGGAAGGAGAAGGGGAAGTGCATTTTTCTTTACCCACTGAATAATGTTACTAGAGGCCACTACTGCATTAGTAAATCATTGCTGTGATAGGTCACTTGGCATTTGAGGGGCTGAAAATCTGCCAGTTCTCCCAGGATCAATAGGAGCGAGGGCTGATGCTGGACAGAGGCCAGGGCAGTGGCACAGAGTGGGATAGCACATGGCACCTCTGGGTGCTAGCACAGGGTCCTGCCTGCTAGGCTCCTTCTGTCTGCTGCGCAGGGCGAGCACGAAGAAGTGCTTTATCTAGCAGTGATGATGATTATTGGAGTGTGGTCCTTAGGCTGTTTCTCTTCACGAGTTAAAATCCTCTGCTGGGTCTTAGCCATCCATTTGAATTTTTTTTATTTCATTATTCATAGCTCACTGACATTCTGACTTGAGAAACAAGAGAATTTTCAGAGCATCTATTCTTATTTACTGTATTTAAAAGTAAAAAGCAGCAATGATTCAGACAACTGTGGGGCATTGCTTTTCTTCTGTATGTCAGAATCCAATGTCATGATATAAAAAGTACTTGCTGCAAGTCAGAGTTTAGCAAAATACTTGGTTCTGTGTCAGCTAGGTGGTATGTTTGCAGGAAGACTTTGACTTCACAGGGTTTTTGGGTTTTGTTTTCTTTAAGGAGAGAGATGCAGCTGTGTTGGCTGCCAAAAGTAAGTGCAGCAGAGCTGATGCTAGATGGAAGGTAGCTGGAGGAAATGGTGGTACACTGAAGGATGTTAGAAGCCTGTCTGCTCCTTCATGTCCCTGGCAGCACTGCCGTCATTGCCTCTCCCCTCTAGCATGGGGCGCTGTGTTCTGGCCTGAACCCATTCCCCCTTGTTATCAAACCTCTGGAGTTTGGTCTGTTTGCCGTACATTTAGGCTGGATCCATGGAGCATTATTTCTTTTAAGGTGCAGTGTGTGTCAGCACCATATGGAGGAGAGCTGGGCAGCCCTTGGGCAGCATCCGCTGCCTCCAGCAGCGCAGGGAGCCTGACCTGATGCTGATTTTCCCAACAGGGCAGCTCTGGGTGGCACATCGAGGGGTTATGCTTCACTGAGGGCACCCCACGGGGAGCCCCCTGCCCCAGCACCATGGGAGAGCAGCACTGCCGGGACAGGAGTCAGCATTTGGGCTTTACATTAACTCTGTAATTGCACAGTCTGCCATGGTCCATAACCAGCGATGACATCACATGGAAGTTATGTTATCAGATTAGTTTGGAGACGTATTATAGCCACAGGCAGTCTTAGAACACCCAAACCCTGGTACACAGACATGGCCACAGGCAGGCAGACATTAAAGATGGCTTAACTAGATATGCTAACGCTAATCAGGATTTCAGAGTTAACTAGCACAGAAGGGAGATGAACCCTGGACTAAACACTGCACTTTAGAATAGTTAATGTTGACAATTCTTCATCTTTTTCCATTATAATACTGCTTCAAATTGTCTTTCTAAGAGGAAAACTATTTCTGCAGAACAAGAGGAATGGAAGCTCCAACATGGCAAAAGACCTGCAGATATTTGGGCACAGGATCTGTACTTGGATAAAAGCTCTGGAGTGAAGACAGAAAAATAAGACCCAGCTCTCCTAATTCCCAGACCTCTGCTCTGGACACAATCTCTCTTGCTGAAGATCACCTTTAAATCACCACAGATTCACATTCTACCAGTATTTGGTGCTAGTGCTACACATGGTCCTTCACCTTCTGTGCCGCCTTCTCATTCCCGAGCAGCGGGTTTCCACAGTTAACTGCTGTCACCTTTCAAGCTACTCTTAAGAGACATAAATTTCTGGCATTTATGGAATTTTCCAAGGACCGTGACTACATTGCTGCTGCTAGTCCTGTCGCAAGCAGTTTCAGCAGTGCGTAAGATTGCTGGTGACAGATCCAGGTCAAACATCTCGCGTGCTGAACTAGAGAGCGAGCTGGGTGGTGTTGGTCCTGCAAGGAGGCTCTCCCCCACTGGGATCTGCCCAGATGACAACAATGTCAGTATTTAAGGATGTGATTACCTCAGGTTTTTTGTCCCCTGGCACGTGCCTTGAGCACATCTTTCCCTGAGCTGTTTTTGCCTTAAGCTTTATGTCTGCATCGCATGAAAGAAGAGATTTTAGCAAAGGGTACTAGGTAGCTGTTTACATACACAGCTCTCCATCTCATGGTAAAGAGGAATCCAGGCAAGTTCTCAGGTTAAGGACTTGTGCCAGATCAGAAGCAAGTCAAGAAGCCAGGCTGTTCCCATGAAGTCCTGCAGGCTGAGCTGTGCCTGACTGGGTATGTGCATGGATCCTGGTGACTTCCTTGGGAGATCCTCTAAGACATCACAATTTGACCATTTTTGGTTGATGTGTTCCCCAGAGGGGAAAAACGCAGCTGCAGCCAGTCTGAAATTGTTCCAGGATGACTGGAACAATACAACCAAGTCATCCTTTGGAATGCAATCAGTGTGCAGGATGCCTTATGACGTTCACCATAAGTATCTGATAAGGTGTCTGCTCAGCAGCAGGAAAGCTCATTCCTACTCCAGAAGCAGGACACTATGCCCTTCTTCACCTCCTCACCGGGAACCCGTCACACACAGGATGCTTGTCAGGAAGGACAACATTGCCTTGAGCAGCAATGTTGGTATCTTATAAACTGCAGCTTCATCCCCAATCGAAATGAATGTTTGGGGTGACCTGGCAGAAATTAAGATCTTGGGAAAGGACAAGAGCTGAAGGGGTGTAACCCTGGGGCCTGTGCAGCTGAGCAAGCTGGGGTCCAGAGGGGTCAGCTGTGTCTTATAGCTGTTAGCTCAGATGTTGAGGTGACCTAATTCAGCATATGGCACATGGAACTGGCCACTGCCTGACACAGCCCTGGGTAGAAGTGGTGACAAATGTGAGGCACTTTGCTTGGGAGGGAATGCACAAAAGAATAGGCTGAGCTGTCTCCACCCCCCCTTTCAATTAGAGTGCCTGAAGGTGCCTGTGGCAGCTGACCAAGGAGGGGATGATTACTAGAGATGAGCTACAAATGTCAAACCCCCTTTGAAAGAATAGTTCTGCTTGTAGGACTCATCTGTGGTGGTAAGAAAGGACTGAATTTTGCGATGCCAGTGCTGTGAACAGTTCTCTTTCTGGCAAGGGCAGCTGGGTAGTGCTTGCAGACATTGAATTAATTGCTCAAATTGAGCAGATTTAACGTAACCAGATGTGCCATTTAAAGAAAATTGTAGATTAAAAAAGAAATACAGAAGAAGAGATAAAGTAGAATAGGACATCTGAGATACTTAAGCTATGAAACTTTATGCCTTTGTTGTCCACTGCACTAATCCAGCCAGACTCTAAATTGCATTTTAATTGAGGAAAAAAGCCATACAGAATACTTGTAAACAAAATTAGTTAATCTTTGATCATCAGTAATTACAGACCTATTACAGCATTAACATAGGCACAGATTCACTGGGTGCAATTGTACAGGCAATGTTCTGAAAGTAGACAGCAAGAAGGCAAATTCATGAGTATGTTCTTGCATTGGGATTTGCTCGTTCTGCAGAGGTAGGTGAAACAATGGAATTCTTTTCAAAGCAGACATGTCAGCAAGCTCCCATGTAGAGGAAACTTCTCTTCCCCAGGGACTGGATGGCTGCTCACCACATGCAATTTTCAAGTCAAAATATACTTCCTTCCAAGGGAGGAAAATGGGATTCAGAAGTCAAGTTCACAAACGTGCTGCAGTGCTGGTTTTGTCTCTTCAGCAAGATATTGCCAGTTTAAAATTACTGTTGTACTAGATAATTATAAGTCCTAAAGTTGTAGGAAACCAACTGTTATTTTCAAGTGTTTTGGTATAATTTCAGACTCAAACGTTTTGTGAGGTTCTTCAGTCACATGAAATGAAAACAAATGTGACCTTATGTTTTAATAGGATTTTGGACTTGCCTACATCGTTTTATGGAAAGCTACATCCCTGTAGGCAATTCCATGAGAAAGAAAGTCATATAAGCCCCCAGGAAAGCTCATTCTCATTAATGTCTTCAGAACAGTTTTAGAAGCAATAAGGTTTAGCATCTTTATTTTCAAAGTGGGGTTGGGTAACTTGTCTGCCATTTACTGAAAACCAAAATGGATCTTGACTTAAATATCTTATAAGTGCAGAAATACAGAATGACTGTCTCAGTTATCTATTAGTTAATAATTTTAACAAGTTTTTCCTCACATGCTTAAACAACATTCTAGATGTATGTGGGAAAAAGTCCCTTCCTCTCATAATCATTTTAAGCCCAGAAGCAGGTCCTGTCTGGAAGCAATCCAGCAAAACCCAGCCCTGGAAAGCACTCAGACACATCCCCAGTGCCCACAGTCCCAGTGAAGTCAATGGGAAGACACGCTCCCACAGCCACCTCCTGACACCCAGCACCAGGTACAAGGTACCACAGTTTCACCCAACCTGTTTCTGAAGGATGCAGGGAATTTCCATGTGAGATGCTGACATGCAAACATCTGAACATAGCCTTAAATGCCATAGAAAAGCCCCAAATGTGCTGTTTGGTGTGTGTTTGTTAACAGAGACACCACCCGGATGCTCAGAGCAGTAATGTAGCCACCAATAACTCTTCCTATCCTTTGAGAGCTGCATGTACCAGATCAGGGGTCACTTTATCTCTTTCTAATGAATTATGCCTCAATTACACCTCATGAGCAGCTTGTCCTGCTGTTGTGTCTGAATGGCACCAGTGTCAGGGAAGAGCTGTTTGCCTCAGCAAAGCAAGACTTCTCCTGGGATTGCTGGGCTGGATTGTCCTGCGCATGTTCCTGGGCTGTGGTACAGCCTGAACTACTCGCCTGGAGTTCTGCTATGAGTCAGCGATGGTGAAGGGACAGACCAGAGACCTCTGAATCTTGTCACCTCACAGCTGGATTCCTCTGTGAACTTCCTCTTGGTTACTATGATACCAGACCTGTTATTACCCAGGCAAAAGCTGAATTACAGTCTCTGAAAGAGATATGACAATCACCTCATTAAGATCAACATGCAGGTAGGAATAGTTGCAGTAAATGTACTGCAGAAATTGGCTTATTTTCTTTGCTATCTGGGACACATGAATTTCTGAAGCAGGGCAACAGAAAGAAAACAAAAGCAATAGACTCTTTACAGGTAAGTCTGAATACAGAGAAATTATCATAATTGAAAACTGTATACTTTGAAGCAGCGTCCTGTCAAGTCAGGCATGTATTTCACGGCCTGTGCAAGTCAGTACCGTTCAGAATCAATGCAACCACTGCAAAACTCCTCTGATTTCTCACTGCTTTCAGAACCACCATGACGAGTCTCTCTCCTGTGGTGGTTTGGTTACAGGGTCTAGAAAACCTTATCTAGGAGGTGTTGGTCACAGCAGCATCCCATGCTCTGGGGATGGGCACAAACCCTGCCTTGCTGGCTTCGCACGGCTGTTTAGAGCTCCTCCCTACAGCCGTTTGGAAAAGAGGGAAATATCCAGGACATGCATTGAAAATGAAGGCAGGGTATCTGGGACAAGAGCTTTCCTTGCTATCAGAAAATACTTATAAAGGGAAGATCTATGGGGCTTCAGAGTGTGTGTGCTCCAGCTGGGTCAGGGCTGGCTTCCACCATAGACAACCAGGGTATCACCCAAGGATCTGCTTCCCAGCAGAGGAGGTGGCAATAAGGGAACAAATTCTGCCATTGCCTTTGTCTGGAATGAAGGACATCCTCTTGTCTGGAGGTCCCAGGCCATGCTGCCACTGATGGAAGTCAAAAAGCTCAATAAAAGCTTTTAATGAGGGAAGACTACACGTGGAGTTAAAAGAGACTTTTTACTAAGCACGTGTTTTTAATGCGTGATTAAGAATAATATATAATGTTGGAGTTCATTAAGCTGAGTTTGGCTGGATTTTCAGTCAAGCTGTAAATGTTTTAAAAAAGAAAAAAGCTCTTTTCTATAAAGCATATATTAATATTATCAAAATATTGATATTAATTATTCTTGTTCCCCTCCTGAACAGCCTTATCTAGCTAAGGACAGCTGGAATTTTCTCCGCGAGTAATAAGTTGGGGAAAAAAATAGAAAGCTGATTAGGGAAACCTGCCATTTTTAAACGGAGACGCTCGATTCTTGCCAGAGTGTGGAAATTCGGAAGCTGGGAAATGAGACCTGTAGACTTCCAAGAAGCTGTCTCTGTCCAGCTGAAGCCTGTTCCTATGGTGCGAGTGAATAAAGCACATTTTGAACCACTAACGTTCAGATCTCTCGGGACTCAGATCTCTTAGTCAAGGCTTTTTATTGGATACGAACATTTATTTTAAGGCCAGAAAACTAAGCTCAGATATTATCTATTAAACTAATGGTACTAAATGATAACCACATTAGAAGATTTTATGTGTTCTTAAGGAAATATATTGTATTGCATTTAAAAAGAATAAAACACAAAGAATACTTGTGCAACTGTTTGCCTATAAAAAGGCAGTTTTGAGTACTGGGCTGAATTTGGAACATTGTACAGCAATATGATTAATTATTTCTTTTGCTTTCATGGTTAATATTTGGAAACCCATCAGAACTGTGAATTATCATTGCTGTGGTGCTGCAAAGGTGGTGAATTTTAGTCCTCTGAATCTCAGAACAGGGTATTTTTTTTTTTGGTGGGGGAACTGCTTTTTAAGATGTTGCATTTCCCAATATGGTTTAGGAATTAGTCATGACTCCATGAAAACAGCTTTTGTTTTGCTGTTTCAGGAGGAGAACAAATAATTTCTCCCTTGCACATACCTCACAGAGCATTTCAAAAGGACTGCAGTGTTCAGAAATGGTCCTTTTAATTTTATAATACCAATATAGAGTCCCTTCTAGCAACAGAAAACACAGTAGCCCATGGAAAATGGCACATTTATCAATGAGACATCCCCAGTGGGGTTCCAATAACTGAGAACAACCCCTCCTCCTGCTATCATTCATTTTTTTATGGAGAAGGGGGAAGCCAGTCATCTGGATCATTGTGATTCTGTGCACAAATTGTAGCTTTATTCTTGAACCCAAAATAAAGGGAGAGAGGGGAAGCCTTAATATTGGGAAAGTTGGGTTTCTCTTTACCTAATTAAACAACAGTTCCCGAGCTGATTTTTGACATGCTGTACCCTTAGCATGGTATGGGAGAAAGGCAGCAGCTGAAGAAGTTTTAAAGAATCTAGAACGTGCCTTTTCTACCCTGGATAATTCAGGGATGTTTTTCCTTTTCTCTTTCCTTCTCTCCTTCACCCTGTAAGGAAAAACTTGAGGGTTCAAAAGATTTAAATCAAGAAATCAGACCCATGGTCACTTAAGGAAATAGAGGGAAGCCTTTTCCTCCTGCGATTAATGCTGATATTCATTTGCACTGCCATTTCCAAGGGCTGCGTTTCCAGTCCTGCTTTCCTCTAAGACCTTTGTGCCTTTTATATGCCCCTTTCTGTTCTTCCCATTCCTCTCCTGATAATGAATTTTCAGAACATGTCGTCTCCAGGCTTGTCTTTCTCCTGTGACGCCAGGACTGGTACCAGAAAATAAAATCCTGGCTTATCTTTGCTACGCAGCTGGTGGGGAAGAGCAGCCGAGACAGGTTTTTCCTCCATATATAATATACTCCACATACCTTTATGAAATGATTCCAGGTACACATTTTTATTACTTGTATTACTTATCTAGCCCTTAAAATACATCATCCATCCAGGCATCCAGATTTAAAACAAGTGTACAGCAGGACAGGGAACAGAACAGTGATGGAATAAGGCACAGAGGCCAAAAAAAATAAAAGAGAAAAGGACAGTTGTGTGAAATAAAATGCTAAAGAGCAAAGGTCACACAGGAAAGCTCTGACACACCAGTGCTGAGCTCTGAAGTGTCCTATTATGGAGACAGCTCAGAACTACTTGACACTAACAAGACATAGGGCTGTGGAAAAGAGAGGAAATGCGTACAATCAGTTTTCATATGCCAAAGCAAGAAACACCCGATTCTTATTTGTCAGTCCAGGTGACCCCATATTTATGCTCCTTCTTGGGGGAAGGAAGAAGGGATGAAGGAGACGACATCCCATCAACAGAAAGAAGAGCCTTATTCTGTTATAAAATCCCTGCACACAAACCCGGCACAAGTATGGTGAAACCTGCCTGCCATATATGTACACCAACTGCAGATGTTGATGAACAAGCACAGAAGAGAGGTATAAATGAGAGACACGGGCAAACGAACGTAAATTCTGCAAGAAACAGGATATTTCTTCAGAATGCAAAGTCTCCCGTAGGTTGTGAGGCACCAGGCAGCTATCCACTAGGCACAATTATAGATAATTGCTGTTAGAAAAGTCATAGTCAGAAACATGCTTATGATCAGGGATCTTGAAGGGTCTGGCTGAATGCATCTAGAAAGAGCACAAGATTCTCCCTTGGGGAACAGGCTTGATTTCTCTTTTTCCACTTAACAACATTTAACATTTGCTCACAAAAGCAGATCTCGTACTTACTTTAAATAATTCAGCTAAGACCATCTCTCCATAGGCGAGTTAATCCTAAATCCGAGGCGAAGGAGGGGGCCGGACCTGGGAAAATCCTGGCAGGAGCCGCTGGAGCTGCGGGAAGGGACCTGCGAGCGCGGCGCTGTCAGCGGCCGCCGCGATGCTGCAACCGCCGCTGCCTGGGAAAATGGCTATTTTATGAATGGGAGGGTAGCGGCTCCTCCTGCGCATGCGCGGCCTCCCGACTCTATGAATGGGTGGGCACCGGGGCGCCAGCGCGCATGCTCGGCTGCCTTTTATGAATGGGGGGCTGGCACCGCGCGCGCTCCCGCGGTTTTTTTTTTTTCCCTTCTTCCTCCTTTTTTTCCCCCTTTTTTTTCTTTCTGTTTTTTTTCTTTTTTTTTTTTTTTATGAATGGAGCGCAGGCGGCGGCTGCGCGTGCACCGCGCCCCCCCGCCCGGGCCTGCAGGTAACGGCGGCTGCCGCGGCAGGGACACGGGACCACTGGCACCCCCCCCTCACCCCGGCTCCCATCCGGACCCCCCTGGGCTCTCCCTGTCCCGGCCCCTCCAAGCGCGGCCGTTAGTGGGGGGCAGCCGTGAGGGCGCCGCAGCCCCCCCGTTACCCCCGCCCCGCCGCCGGCGGAGCCCCAGCCCGGGAGCGGCACCGGGCAGCGCTTCTGGCCGGGGGCAGCGGGGTGGGGAGGGTGAGGGGGAGCTGGTGATTCCCGTTCTGGGGCGTGCGAACGGGAAGCGAGAAGAGATCCGTGATTTTTCTCCCGTGCCCGGCACTGCGGTTTCTCCTTCCCCCGCGGCACCGTCACACGCGTCCGGCCGCCGCGCTGAGAAACCGCGAGTGAAAACCGCGGCTGCGTCCGCGTGTGGGGTTTGGAACCCGCTGGTTCCTTCTGTGGCTCTTGCCTCTCGAGGAGGCTGGAGCTGCGCGGGTTACACAGAACCACCCAGAGCGAGAGGCTGGTCCCCGTTTGGAAGAGAGCCATTGATGTGCTGTTCCCAGCTTTGCTATTCTGCCCATGTCTAGCTGGTTGTAAGCCCTGCTGGACCTCACTGGGCGGTGTGTGAGGCCCCCAGGGCCAGATGTTTAAACGATCCCTAGCAAAGAACTGCTATTCTGCTCCTCGAAGCTGAGCTCCCCTGAAAACCTTGCCCTAAACGCACACGGAGAGCTCCCAAGTGTCCTTATGTGCTTCAGTTCCCATTCAGCAAATGGAGAATCTCCATCCTCGGCTGGGCAGGAGAGGCTGTGGGCCGGCTCTCGGGCACACAATCCTCCAGGATTCTCAGAGGCAGGTCGCTTCACACTGAAAATGCATTAAGAATAATGATGTATTTTTAATATGTGTGAAGAGTCGTCTTCAGAGCACAAACCAAAACCCTTCTCATTTCCTGCCATGTTTATGGCACACGTATTTCAAACCTTGCACAGCACTGAAAGAATTCTGTGTTATTTATTTATTTAGTGCTAATGTGAACAGTGAGTGTATGTTATTGCAGCTACACCCCACAGAAAAGATTGCTCTCTCCAAGAGCGTCAGGACTGATGGTTTAGTTACGTGTGTGTGTGTCTCTGAGGGCAGTGGGAGCTGTGTTCACAGGTCATGGGCAAATGCAATTTGACAAGGGAAGGGCAGAAGAAGGAGTCTGTCTAAAGAACAGCTTATCTGAGGGGTACATGGAATATTATGAGACTTCAAATATGGCAGATGGGTGCTTGCTTTTGAGAATAAATAGAATACGGTTGTTAAAAATGTTGCTTTGTTATTGGCTGTGTTCTTTATGGTAAAATACTGCTTGAAGGACAGGCAAGCATAGAAATTCTGTGTCTGATTTTGAATGCTGGCAAATAAATGGGTAATGGAAGAAAATGCAATTTTAAAAGAGCTGATGAAAGAATAAAATAACATCTCTGTATTTAGTGCTGGGAACCAGCGCAAAGCTGAGAGACTCCAGTGCCTGAGCAAATGGATGTCTGCTCTGACCCCCTCATTTTACAGCACTGGCGTATGTGTAAATTCTGAGCCTTGGTTGGGGTTTGCAGGCGTGCTGTAACGCTGCAGCAGTGCAGAGTCAAGCATCTCGGAATTAAGGGCTGTTCTAGATGGATGCTGTGTTCTGTGTTTCAGGGCTGTGTGTTCAATGCATACGGGAAGTCCTTTGTTGCAGGACAGTCTGTGTCTCCCCATGAGACGCGGCGTCTATGTGGCAACTGCAGGCTGTTGTGTAGTAGTAAAGGAGCTCGACACTGTAATTACACAGCAGTTACCGGCAAAGCCCAGCTAGACCGTGCACTCTTGACAGGAGCCCTAGCAATAAAACTGAAAAAGGATATAAAGATTATTATACTTGTGTGTGGAGGGGTGAGGAGGAAATGGGCTCTGGCCATGTGGTTCCAGGGAGAGAACCTTCAGGGGGCTTTCACAGGAAGGCTCCGTGGCCTGTCTTGTGCAGCATGCACACAACCTGCCTCTGAGCACGCAGTGGTTTCAAGGCTCAGAAGTCGGTCTGCCTTAGAGGAATGTGTGTTGCTACCCATGTTATCTTCCTTTTTTCCTACTGTCAAAGAAAGCCAAACAGTTCCCCTTGCAGCTGGGCATGTTACATGGAACATGCACCTCTTTCTCTGGGTTTCTCAGTCACAAAATTATTGTATAAAGCTATAATAACAAAATGCCATAAGCTGAACCCTGGGTCTTGTTCAGAGGAGCTGCTCAGTCAACCTTTCTTCTTTAACTGCTCTCCCTCGGGCCCGGGAGAGCTGGGTCTATGGTGAGAGCCTGGCAGTTGCTGCAGCCGGCTCCTGGGCTCGCCTTGGAGCAGCTTAATGTTGGAACGTGGTTCTCCAGATCTGCCTCTTGTGTGAGTGTGGGCTGGCAGGTCTCCAGGAAGGGCGTGTGTGTCTTGGCCAAAAGCTGGTGGTTTAAGGAAATGCATGGTTCCTAATCTACCATCAGAAAAAGGCAAACATGCAGGCAATTTAGTCAAGTGAAAGTGCAACCCCCTGGGGAACGTGTAACTTGTGCTTCTGAGACGTTTCGAATGTTTAGCCATGTTCTGTCTTAAATCTTTGCTCACTTGGCATTTTACTATCTTTAAACTGGATCAAGAGCATATGTGTAGACTTTATCTGCTGAGGTTTTCATGTTCCTCCAAATCCTTTCTGGCTGGTGTTTGTAGGCTTACGGTAAGTTGGCGCGCAGGCACTGCTCCCGCGTGAAGAACTAGCTAATTCCCTGTCTAAACTGATACTGCATGTGGAATTTCCTAATTTGCTGGCAGTGGGCTCAAGTTATTACAGAAGAAGTGGTTTTTAAACTTGGCCTTGCCTCTTGAAACCAAAGGATGCCCTTATGGGATGTTTTGCCATCTGTTGGTAATACGAGAACAACTTTTTCCTTCTCATTATTTATTTAACTATTTCTCTGTGTGTTTTAAGGATGGAAACTGTAGATTAACATTTCCTACTAAAAATAAAAAAAGGGAATTTCAGGTTTTTATCACCTCTTAGAAATAGTTCATAAAACCTCGATAGCTGGATCTTTATCTTTTAATCTATGGAGATTATATGCCCCTTGCATGGAAATGTATTGCTGCAAAATCAGTCAAAGGCATCATCGTATATTTCTGATGGTTTGACACTTGTGATGCTTCTGGCCATAGGCAGAGTAGGAAAAATACTGATAAATTTACTGAGGTATTGTGCCAAATATTTACCACACATGTCAGATAAATTGTTTGGTTGTTGCTATAGGAATTCTCCTCCCCCTGTGCATTGCTAATAGCAGTTATTGTGCTGGTCTATCATGCCTGGAAATAAATAAGAGGGTTTTGGTGTGGAATGACAAAGACGTTGGCAAAATGGTGACTGCTACATTGGCAGTGGCGTCGTGGGCTGCCAGTCACAACCTGAACGAGGTCCTTGTCGAGATGCCCAAGAGAAATGAGGTGCTACAAAACAGATGCCAAATAGAAAATAGAGGTGCCTGCTGAGATGCAGAGATATTAGGCTTGGGTGCAACTTTGGCAGAGCTGTGTCTGTGGGCTTTTAGGATTAGCAGAGTCTGGGAGGACTGAAAATGATTGAGTGTATTGCTCCTATAAGAGATACTAGTTCTTGGGAGCTTCCTTTTGGATTGCATCCCCCAGCCTCTGTAGGAAGCAAGAGAAAAGCCCAGTGTTTTAACCTGGAAAGGGAGGGTGGAAGGAAGGGAGGGTTGGATGGATGAGTGGATGTATGTCAAAGCAGACCCTGAATTCCTGGTGGGTAGAGGGAAGAGCCGGGCCCATCCACGCATCGATACATCATGAAGTGTCCCTGAGCTTTATCTTGCTGCCTTGAAATGCCACAGCACATAGCAGGGGCCTTTCCTGGCAGCCAGGCTCCCTGACACGGGGCAGCACATCCCCTCCTCTTGTTGTGAAATTACTTCATGAACCCTGTAATCCACCCTGGAGGTGACTCAGTAGCGTTATCTCTGTTAGAAATGGAGCTATCGCGGTTGTCCGTTCCTGCGGCACACATGAAAGGTCTGGGTTTCCTCCTCTCTTATCAGGCACCTGTTGCTTGTAGCCAGACATTACTCACATCCTTTAAGTCACATCTTGTTTTGCATAATTAACACCAACTGTGTTTCATTTCCTTCCTTCCCTTGCTGCTTTACTCTCTGCCCATACCTGGCTATGGAAACATTCAGAGTTCTTTTGGAGTTCTATTACAAGGAATGGAAATCAGCTTTGAGGTAGGATGCATAATGCCAGCACTTCTGCTTGCTGCAGTAATTCAGGATTCACTTTTGTTTGTTCACTTCAGCTTTTAATAACCATTGACCTGGTTTTCCATGAATAATTCAGCGTTTATGAGCAATTATTGTAACCGACACCGATAACTAAAGTGTGAGCTCAGCAAGGTAGGATAAAAGTGCATAAAGAGTAAAGTGAAAGGTAATGAGGAGTTTGGAAAGATGGTCTGTGTGAGGAAGATGGAGAAATGGGATTCTTTAATGGGGGAGAGAGGGAGAAAGGAGATCCTGAATGAGCAAAGAGAGAGCATCCAGAGCAAAAACTGTCCCTGTCCTTCTACATCCCATCAAACTATTCATGATTTGCCCTCTCTCCTGAGGAGGCCAACAGGAGCTCTCTTTCCTTTGCCACTTGCTGGCCTGTTTCTTCCTTCACTTTCACTCAGATTTGGTAAAAGCATAAAAGAAAATGTAATTCTTGTAGCTATCAAGTAAAATACCAGCATTAGAACTGGCTTTTCTTCACTCAGGTAAGTTGCTTGGCAGAAGCTTTAGCCCAACAGCTTCCCTTGTAAAGAGATCTCCATAGGCTGTGGTTAAGTTTGGCTGATACCACTGCTCAATGGCAAAAATTATTTCACTGTTTTTATCTTGTACACTCAAATCTGTACATACAGTATTTACCTTACTCTTAGCATGGCATGTTAGGTGTCTACCATAGAACTGAGTGGAATCACGTTATTTTACCTGTACTCACAAAGAATATCTGACTGCTCAGTATTAAGGTGGCAGGATGATGCTGGCACACTGAAATCTCTGGACAGCTGCAGGTAACTGGCACTGGTGCAATAAAATTCCCAGTTGGGAATTATTTTGATTACTGGATAGGTTTGTATATAAGGCTTTCTTTGAAGGATCAGGTATTGTACTGCTTTATTTTTTGCAGTTATTTCTGACTTATCTGCAACTTTAGTTCCACCTGAGTGCACTGTCTTCTGTGCTTGCTTTTCCAGGTTTTGCTGGTTTGAGGCTGTTTTCTCATTCATGTTTGCTGTGTGCTGGCTGTGTCAGTCTCAAAATCCGAATTCAGTACACCAGAAAATTTCCCATCCACTAGGATAAAAAATTCTATTGAGGCAAATGCAAATTCTGAAGATGGTACTTTACTAGAATACAGGTTTTAGATGGGCTGTTCTGCATGACTGCAGCTTGCAGAGTTAGAAATCCTTGGGGTAGAGAGCAGGCATGGCCTGGTTGTAATGAGTAAACAGGGCTCTGAAGCTGCTGTGATCATTCCTGCTGTCCAGCTGGCAGAATAACAGCGCCTGTTATCAGGCAGGGGCTGTAAATCTGAGATATGGATTTTCCCATCATAGGCTCCAGGTCTGAAACTGGATCCGCTTCTCCTCTGCGGAAGGGCTGTGGGTTATTTACCAATCTCCAGGACTCGGCCACTTGATAGTAGGTCGGTGAGGGCACTCTGGGAAGTATTTCCAACTGTTTCTGATTGAACAGATCATCTGAAGGACCATAAATTGTGAATATTTCTATTTTTTTTCCTGAGTATTTATTTACGGTTCAGGTCAATAGTCTCCAGAAGCACAATTCTGCTTACAAACGACATTCCTGGGCTGCATTCCCAGGCGTTCCCATGTGACTCGGGCATTTTTAGCAACTAAGTGAACAAATGCAAGCATATTTTCAGGCCGGTGGAAGTGTTGCTATCCACATTCTCCCAGGGTGCCTGGTCCCAGGTCTACTGAAACATGACAAGGAGAAGGTCACTTCTGCAGAGCATCCCACATCTAGGGGGGATTGGAATCAAACATGGGGCTGTTCAGGGCAGGCAACTTAATAATGCAAACATAATGCTTTATGTGTCCCCACTGGACACATGGAGCTTTATGTGCCCTCAGCGGCCCAGGCTGTGGCAGCAGTGTTCAGCCCAGAAAACAAATCTACTCCTGAACTACCCCAGATCATGTAAACCCTCCTTGGGCCTTCCTGAGGCTTCGCTCCTGTGCCTTTTGTCTCTGCCTTTTGGGGCAGATGTGCCCAGCTGTGGCCGATGCCCTTGCTGGTGGAAGGTGGTCCCCTAGCCCAGCACAGCTGCTTGTCTCTGTTGGGTCTGGAACAGCTGGGGATTGTCTTTCCTAATGGATTTATAGGCACGTGATAGTTGGTGTATGTATACATATTTTAATGCAAAGGAAGAATGGGCGCTACCAGCCTGTTACCTGCTGGCACACCTTTCTCACCACCCAATCAGTTTACTTGTGACTAAGAAAATGAATTTTCATACGGAGGAAATTGTGTTCCCAAGCAAACAAAGCAACACTGTGGAAAAGTACTGACACTAAAAGACCTAGTGACTGTAAAGCAGGGCTTTATGGGCCTTTTGGTGTTCCTATTGCTATAGCATGCCAGTTTGAGCCTGGAAAATCCAAGTACTGGGATTGTTCTCACTTGTCTGGCACCAGTCCACAAAGAGAGCTACAAACTATTGACAGTAGCCTGAAAAAATGCATCATCCTTCCTTGAAACCATCGCTAATACCCAGTTACATTTTGAATAACCCCTCCTCTAGTTCCTTCCTAAAAAAGCCACATAACTTTTCACTGCAAGGCTCCATCTAGAAATGATGTCATTGATGAACAGCAAAGCAAACACTCAAATATCAACAGTTTTGCTCATGTATTGCAATGAAGTGATCAAAAGCAGACAGCAAATCCATCTTTGCTTTGGCAGGAATAAGATCTATACCTTCCACCTGACACAGACATGGATAGTGATCACTAATAGCCACACTGAATTAATTGTGTCAGTATAAAAACTCCAATAAGTTACCGTTACGTGCCCGTGCCCCCGTCTGTAGAATTGAGTTTTCTCTGATAAAAAACTACAACAGAATGATCTCCGAGGTCCCTTTAGTTAAATAATCTGCTTCCAGCTTTACAATGTTTTTTGTGGCAATTAGTTTTGATGTGTTGGTTAAGATGCTGGGGCTGTTTCTTTAAAAAGAGCTGAAGTCCCACAATGCAAATGTATAAATCACTTGAGCTTATAACTCATTGCTGAGGTACCGATGGCATTTCTTTCCTGTTGCATTTCTGCACTTAAGTTTATGAAACCTGTAGCAAAAAGGAACATATTTAATTCCAGCTTAGCTACTGCAGTAGTTAATGGTATTTCTGTTCACCAGTTCCTGTTATTTCTGAAGTTAAGGTTTAAAATGCAAAAGTTCATGGGAGATGGTGTCTGTGCACTGTAGCTATTGGCTGTGCTGATGGAAAATAATTGGGGTTTTTGTACACTATAAACTCATTCTGCGTTGTAGCTCTTTGCTGCTTCCCCAGGATTGGTGATGATTAACTGTGTATTTTAACCTCAGCTCCTTTGTGCCCCACAACATTAATATGGCTTGTGTGTCTCCCTTTTCCATCCCCATGCATTAATTTTTAACTAGTTTTGATTTGGGATGTGATGTGTATATGTAATACGTAGTACAATAGGAAAGGATGAAATGTAATATTTCATTAATGATTTATAACCTCTGAAGTAAGTTGGAAGTTAAGGTTCCTCCAGGAAAGTGACATTGACCAAACCACTGGTGGGATGTAGCCCTGAATCAACGTTTAGCGTGAACTTCCAAGCAGGTTGATCAGTGTGTTCCCCCCGGATCACCCTGGCTGGATGATGGGCAGCTTTGCTGTTGCTCCCTGCTGAAGGAAAGCCCCAAACAACACGTAAATCAAAACACTGCTTACAAAGAGGTGCCGAGTGAATGTCTTGCTTCTCCCTCCCCACCCTGTACTGGAGCGGCATGCCTGTGGCCGCCGGAGTGAGGGGAATTCTGCCTCTCCCTGCAAAATCAGCTCTGATCCCCCCATTTTTCCATCCCTCCTGCTTTGACTCTTCCACAGGGAACAGCAGGAGAATAAAATTAACTCAGCCCTTCCCTCTTTGAAGTATTGCTGGGTATTACAGAGTCACATACTTGTATATAATTATCATATTCTAACACTTAAATATTTTCCTGTCTAATTTCCTCCTGTCTCTGCTTTGAAAATACCCAGATTATATCCATTAAAAAGTTACAGACTGGAAAATATATGATTTCAAAGGAAATGTTTCTGAGCACTTAAACCCCACTTTTCTTTGCAGCCTCAACCTGTTATTCACAGGTATTCACAGAATTACTGGGGTTTAGTGTTCTGTTTTGTGTTTTTTCTTTAAAACCCATGAGCCCACAGCACCCCTGATGTTGTATATCAGAGTGTTATGACAGGTCTGCTGGGCCGAGTCCAGCATTCTATGCTCTGTCAAAATACCCATCAGTTCCTGTAGTTTTGCCTAATTAATGGTGCAGTAATGTGGAAACTTAAAACAGCTACAGAAAGGAAAGGAAATGTTAAATGATTTGCCTTTAATGGATCTTAAAAAGCATTTCTTCTTGCTTTGTTATTCATGAGATCTTTTTTTGGGCACCTTCATGTTCTTCCTCTTGCTCTTACTGGTTCTCTTCAGAGTGTTTCTGTCTTCCCACAAGTCAGTGACCCTATTGATGTCAGAGATTTATTGGGATTTTCCTGCACCTCAAAATCTGTGTCCTCTGCTGCAGCTTAATGCTGTTACACCATGTTCAGTTCACACTTCCTAATGAATGTAATTAATTCATGTTCAGCTGATAGCATCCTTTTGTTTCTGTCCCTCCTCAGCTTCTATTCTTTGAGTAAAATATGGGTAGTTTGGGTAAAGCGTCCTCCAGATCCTCATTTTCCTGCTGGGATGGGGATTGAGGCTGTGCAGCTTGGAGCACAAGGAATGGTGGGCTTCTTTTATTTCTTTTAGAATGGGATGTTAATTAAATAGTAGACAATGAACATGATATAATTGATTAAGAAAAGACCCTGATTCAAAGAGGGCTTCTCACACAGGGCACCCTGCAGAGCTGTGTTGGTATCAATGGAGCTCTTACTCTGCACCAGCCCCAGGTCAAGGGCACTGGCTCTGAGTCCATGAGCCAAGACTCAGGAGGATGTGGGGATGAGTGAGTGGAGTTTGCTGATCCTGGTTTATAGTGGTTTGGTTAGCTTAAAAATACTCTGTTGTGAGATGCTCCAGATGGATGCGAATGTTCTCAGGGGTGGAGGGAACAACTGAAGGGAGAAAGTTAGTCATCGTCCTGGCAGGCGAGAGCCCATGAGGACAAGCGCTGAATGATGCACAAGGGCAAAAATAGCCTGAGTTTCAGATGTAATGGGATGTGACGGTTGAGTTCCTCTGAGGGAAAATACTCTCAAGTCCTTGTGCACGTCTTCACAAACGTTTTGGTGCCCAGCGCAGCGTAGGAGCTTTTCTTATCTGTGGGACAAACAGGAAATGTTTGGGAAATGGAAAACTAGAGAAGAGAAACTGATGTAAATATACGTAAGGGCCTAGAGTTACAGGAATGATGAGGTACATGTTTCAGTCCAATCTAAACATCCACTTTTTCAGTTTAAAAGCCAAGTCTTCTGTCCACCTAATGTGTGTTAACGCTTTCCGAGACAATTGAATTGTGCCTGGAAGGGTTAATGGTAGAAGGGAGAAGTTATTTGTGGAGATTTTGACCTTTTTATCCCTTGGTTTTGTGAATTCCTTCTCATTCGAGTATGTGTTGAAAGAGACTTGAGATTTCCCCTCAAACCTTGTCTTAACTGTCAAAGTCATTAGAAATGGAATGGTTACATGGAAATTTCATAATCAAATCACATTTTGTCCTCCAAACTGTCAGGAATGTTAAATTCTGGTAGTTGATGTGCTAATGGATATAATGACAGGAGCACAGCAGGCAAAGGAGAGGGAGCCCTCGGAGTTTTTTGTCATATCTAGACAAATTCAGTGACATGATTAATAAAATGTGTGTGTATTTGTCCTACTGATAGGATCTTTGGGGTGTTTTAGATAGGAGGCCCTTGTCTGGCTGCTGGAGGCTCAGCTGAAGGGCTCTGAGGTTGGATGCTCCAGAGTTACTTTTGCTTTGTCCAGTGGGAACCTCGTCAGATTGTTTAAGGACAACCCTAACTAAGGCCTTTCTCACACTTGCACACTGCAGACTCCTGCAGGGTATCTGTGTTAGGAATGGAGTTTCTTTTATTGCTCTGTATTTGACTATCTTTGTGCTTACAAATAGAAATTATCCCATGTGATTGCTGCAGTCTCCCAGAAAGTGCTTGATGTTTTGTCAGTGGGATGTTTGTGATAGGCGTGTTCGGGACGTGGTTTATCCCCATTTAAGGTTTTCATGCCTTAGGGATTGGATAGACTTTTTTTAATGGAACAGTGTGTATCTCCAGTGGAAGTGTTTTTGTTTTCAGAGTCAAACAGCACATTGTGGACACATGGAAGTGTGTGGCTTTCAAAAAACAAACCACTATTTATGGGTGCTTAAGCAGCTAGCACGGGGCCAGTTTGGTGTATTTTTAGCAGTAAAGAGTTCACCATTTGATACAGGGGGATTAGGGTTTGATGAACTGAAAGCTGGAGATTTCAGTTTCAGGTTTTGTCATTTATTTGGAGATGGAAAAGCCCTGGACTATTAAGCTACTGCCTTTCTAGCCCTGTAAAGGCAAGTTAAAGTCTCTCTAGCTCTGGAATAGCAAGATAAAATCTCACAAGAGAAATCGGGGTCTCATACCACCCAACAGACAAGCTCAAGTTACCGCATGGGAAGCTGATCCTAGGATCGATCTTTGCCCAAACCAAAGTGAAGTCCTAGTCTTTGGCCCTGTTAGTCTCTTGTAGGCTATAAAAGAGGATTGTTGTGATTGAAAATCTGTCTAGAAAACCTACTTCTATGATTAAAATAAAGTAATATTATTAAGACAAGTAGTATTATTATGACTTTAAAAGGAATGCATGCCAACATGATCTCCTCATTTGCTTCCTTTTGGAGGACATGCTCACATTCTTAATATTTTTACTGTTCATAGGCATACGTGTAGAGCAGTGCACCAGTTTCACAGGATGAGATGATTTCCTATGTGCTGTTGTACTTTGGTTTTAGGACAAAGTGTAGGGGTGTGAACTGCCGGTTGCTGTGAGCACAAGGCTGTGTGTGACAATGGAATTACTGTACAAACAGTGCTGGATTCTTAATGTAAAAAAAAAAAATGCAGCAAGGAATTTTTAGCGCGTTGTCATGCAGCACTCTGTTTCCTGGCTTGTACATTCAAGCTGTGTAATAATATTTATATACAAATGCTGACTGTGATTTTCCACCCCGGAAAAAGGAGATGTCATTTAAAAGCACTGTGCGTGATGTAAAGCAGAGATTTTTGACTTGTGTACTTGCATATGGTGTGGGTGTGTATTTTAATTGTTCGAAAAGAGATCGTTTAAAAAAATATAGCATTCTTGCTACATAAGCACGTTCTCATAAAGTAAAGGTCATTTTGCTCTTTAAAAGCTGCACTTGGAAAGGAGGGGAAGGTCCTCATGTTGTCTTTCCCCTGTTCCTACTCTTGCAATGTTCTGAAAAACATAAAGAATTAATAGTTGGGCTGAAGCAGCGCTTAGACAATGAGCTGGGATCCAGTAACATGAGAGTTGCAGCCATGACTATATGTGCAGTGGCACATGGAAGATCATTCTTCCCCTGAAGAACCACACTATTGGATCTGGAACCGACACCTGCATCCTGGAAACACGCAAACTCCTCCTACTGTGTGAATGATCACATTGAGCCTCTTCAGCTTTTCTGGAGCAGGGATTTATAAACAGTTCCAAGGCAAAAATTCTGCTTTTCGGCTCCAGCCAAGGGAACTGCTGTGATATCTTGCCACTTGCCAGCACATTTCTGATCCTGGTGTCCTGGGGCCTCGGTTTTCATGTTGAAATCTCTGCTCCTTACAATCTCTTAGTGGACTGTATGTACAGAAAATAATGACACGCCAAGTTGAGATGTGTATGTTCATCTTCTGATCCATGCTTGACCAAAGAAGGCTGGATCACAGCTTTGTTGTATCCTGCTACAATGACAGAACCCAGATGTGAGGATCCTGAATCTTCAATGTGCCTGGTTTTCTCCTTCATAAACTCTTTGAAGCCAGGGTTGTCATTCTGGCTGTGCAGCTCTTGGTGTAGCAGGGTCCTACACCTCTCTGGCTCTCTAATAATGGAGTCGTTGGGCTACAGGTATATCTATGCCAAGTTGCATTTCTAGGTAATCTCTTTTCTGACAGCAAACAGAGGAGTCCAGAGAATAACAAGGTAGTGGAATAACAATGGGTGGCATAAAAACCCATCTGCTGATGCGTGGTGAGAGGTAATCCCTTCTGCTCTCTGCACTCAGGCAGCATCACTCTGGCCAGTGTTCCTTCTGCATCTCTGTCCTCCTGATCTCAAATACAAATGAACGTGGGCATTCTCAAGTTGGACATATTTAATTCTGGAAGGACTCCACTGTCAAAACACTGCTGGGGCATGTGTCAAAGCACAGCTGGGGTACGCACATGAATGTTCATAGGGGCAGCTCAGCTCTACCTGCTAACATAGATCAAGGCCAGGGCTGCTGGGCAGGCTGTATGTGCTTTAAACCTCGTTAACTCTGCCCAGAGTGGTGAAGCTTTGTAGAAATATGCCTCTTTAGATAAATCGTCTTTAGCCGCTGAGCTCCTGGATGCCCTCTAAACCCTCCCTGTGCAGTTGTATGTGGAGATCTCTGCTGCAGTGAGGGGTCTCTGGCAAGCGCCAGCTCTGGCTGCTGGCTTTTGGCTGGGCACTTGGGTGCCTGGGGGGACATATGGGTTATCCAGGGCAGTTGGAGACGTTTCAGACATTTGTGGGTTTTTTTGTTGTTACACATTTAAAGCTCAGATACTGCTTGATACAGAGTAAGTGGGATGATATTTCCTCCCTCTCCTTCCCCCAACGAAAGGAAGCACGGTACCATTTGAAGGAATGCAGTCAAGCTTGCCCTGGCCCCTAGCGTGGCTCATTGTGACAGTACTTTTGCTTTTCTTCTTTAAACTCAGGAATTCCGCACTCTGTTAATTTGTGTGACCAGAAGTGCCACTTTGTCACATTAGCAATAACAGGGTTTGTGTCCCCGTGCCATGACAAGATCACAGTTTGTGTTTTCCTTGGCTTGCCTCTGGACATGTTACAAATTTTCCATGTTATGAAGAATAAGGACACTTTGTGCTCCCAAAACAACTTCACTCATCAGGTTTTGCAGTGCCCTTTACATTAAAAGCCTGCGCCGAGCTCAGACCTGCAATGAAATGAGCGTCTTTAATCACTCCCTGCTCTTTGTACCTATCTATTTTCACAAGTCTCCAAGTGTCTTGCCAACAGCTTGTCTCAGAGCTAGTCAGTAAAGCCTTTGGATGGGACTGCTGGTACCCAAGCACCTGCTGAGGGTCGAGGTGGGGATGGTGGAGCCCCTGCAAAGGGACTGGGTGGGTTGTGGCATTGTGTTTTCCCAAGAATAGGTTGTTTTCCTTCATCCACAAGGGGAGATGTAGCAGCTGAAGCTTGGTTAGCAATAATTGTATTAGGTTTTTTCGCAGATTGCTTCATGCTGATTCCCTTTGAGATTGTATCTTTAAAGGAAGAAAAGTAGAAATAGTTTTATGTACCAAGTTCAACATACATTAAGGAAAATACTCCTCCAGATCCACACCACAGAGGTGTTTTTTAGCAGAGTTGGTGCAAGAGCTGCCTGTTGCTGTTGAGTTGGCTGTAGGCAGGGTTGTGTTGCCAGCAGGGTTCATCGCAGCAAAGCCAGGCCTGCCCAGGCGCGGTCCAGGGCTTTGCCCAGGATGAGCACTTGTTTGGTGGGTCTAGTACCAGCTATGGCAGGTTACTTGGGTCTCATTTGTGTCAGGATTCATATTCCATGACCTGAGATGTTCGTGCGCCGGGTGTTCATGCAGTGCTCAGGCTCCCTGGTGTGTCCATGGAATAACCATGGGTTAAGCAACAATCCAACTTGAGTTATTTTCAAGTATTTCTCAGTGAGTGTCAGCACCGAGCTGCTCTTGCTCAAACTACGTTCCCCAGTTGAGAGCTCAGTCACTGGGGAGCTACGCAAAGCCCCAGGAACCCGTTAGTTACTGATCAATAGGAATTGGCTGGTTCTGCAATGTTGCCATTGCTCTTCAGGAAGCAAAAGGGTGCTCAAAAAAAGAGATGTATTAACTGTTCATTTGGAATAGCTTTATCTCTAGGTGAGTGGTTTTGGCCAAAATAACAGCTGCCTGGGAGGGGGATACTGGATTTGTACATGCAGAGTAACACAGCTTTAAAGCCCTGGGCTGGACAGGACAGCAGGAGCCAGCACTTCCTCCCTTAACACATGCAAAAGCAGTTTTAAATCGGAGTAGGATTTTAACAAACACTTCATGGTTTACTCTCTGCAGGGAGGATCAAAGCCTGAGGAGGACTCTTCAGCTGTTTGCTTTTCCTTTATGTAGAAACTTCACCATGGCTGCCCTAAAAAACCCACAATAAAAAAAGATCCCTCCTCAGAAAAGCAAATCACTTGACCACAGCCTAAAATAAGGTGTTCATTATCTGCTGACAATTTTTTATTCTCTATTTGCTGCTTTACTGAGCTCTCATTCAGAGGCGTTGCAGGGAGCAGGTCTGTATTCCCAGCTCCAGCTGATCTCATCCCCGTAGATCCCAGAACCGGACCCTGTGTTTGCCTTAATGTGCTCTGTCATTGCAGCACATGGGCAAAAAATGAGGTTCAGCATTCACTCCACTGAAAAGTGCAGTAGTGTGGTGGTGTCTTGCTAGAGAAAAGGGCTGCTGCAGCATTGCACAGATTTGTGTATGGACTTTCTTCTGCTGTTGGTGGAAATTAAAATAGTAGCAGGCTGTGCATAGAACCACAGACTGGTTTGTGTTGGAAGGGACCTTAAAGCTCATCCAGTTCCAACCCCCTGCCCCGGGCAGGGACACCTTCCACTAGAGCAGGTTGCTCCAAGCCCCTGTGTCCAACTTGGCCTTGAACACTGCCAGGGATGGGGCAGCCACAGCTTCTCTGGGCACCCTGTGCCAGTGCCTCAGCACCCTCACAGCAGAGAACTCCTTCCTAATGCCCAATCTAAATCTACCTCCATGGCCCTGTTCAAGGCGGGGTTTTATCCTGCTGATAACAGTGTGATCACAGATGTCTGATCCATGTCAATGTGCTGAGGAACGTTTGCAAGGTCAATGGGCCATGATGCCCACTATGTATTTGTAGGCTGATGCCTGTTTTCTCCTTCCCATGTAATGTGGTTTAGTTCAGAAAATGAACTAAATGCAGAATGAGGATTAAACCATGTAAACATTGATGGATGCTTTGTAGGTGATGCCTTGCAGAAAATCATTACTTTGAAATGTTGGAATAGAAAAGAACATTTTTCAGGCTTTTCAGACATAGCATGTTGTGGAACAGAGGCTTGGAACAGATGTACTCGTAGTTTATTCCATTTATCATATTAAAAATAAAGAAGAGACAATTTCAGCTCATTTACTGCTTTATTAGTTCGAATAAACAGCTTTTCTAATCAGTGTGTATGGCAAACACAATGCTTTCATAATTGGCAGTAGTGATTCCAAAATTAATGACATTGTCCTTGTTTATTGTCTGGTAACAAGTCACACAGTTAATGCATTGGTCTAATCCTACTGTTCTCTGTTATGTGTGTTAGTATAGGAAAAATTGTAGTCTTATTTTTAAGATTTAACACATTTGAGGGTTGTTTTTTTCCCCCATTCATTTGAGAAAGTGCAGCTAGAAATGAGAGGGGCTGCACAGGAAATGTTCACCAAGGCAGGCGTCTAAACTACATCTAAGGGAGTCTTTGGCTCTTATTTATCTAGAGGTATTTATTGATTTCTTCCTTCCTTTCCAAAAATACTGATTTAATTTACGGGGTGATAGAGGAGGCTGGGAGAATAATTTTACCTATGAGAGCGCAGCATTGTCTAACTAATTGCCCAGGAAAGAGAGAAAAGATGTGCTGATCTACCCCTGCAGATGTTTCTCATCTGGAATACAGACCAAGTCTAGCCATTTTTTTGGTTTTGTTTGGATTGCTGTTTGTTTTGATGCTTTGTTGCACTGCCATTACCAGGAAGGAAACAGAAATCCATCAAGATGCGATTTGTACTTTGATAACATTTATTCAGTAACGATTCGGGGGTTAACCCCTTTCTCTCCCTTTCCCTGCTATATTTGTGAGCCCTCACTTCCATTCTTTCATTGGAGACAATAAAACATGCTGCTGGGTACCTGGGCTCATGCCCATCATGGTTGTTATTAAGCTATCTGAAATTTTATAGGTATATTCGTGCTCATTTTCAGAGCATAACTAATAGGGACCTGTTGGCTCTTTTTGCCACCTAGTGCTTCTGTCCCTGCATTACTGTGAGAGGTTGGTATGTGTGAGGAGTGAGGAACCATATGCTGCAGCTTTCTCAGCCAAGCGCGGATTTGATTTGTCAGAGACGTTTCCTTGCACGCGTGGAGTAAACTCAAACCTTCTGTGTTTTGCTAGAGAGCTCCCAAGGGCTGCGGCAAACCTTTCCTATGTTGAATTGGATGAAGAAGTTGTACAGTACCTCTTGCTTTTGGAGCCATCTGGATTTTAAACCTAGTTATTTCTTCTTTATGAAAGGTGCTGAGCTTGCTGATGTTTTATATGTTTGATAGGGTGATACATGCTCCCACTGTGGACAGAGCTTCAGATCTTTAGCTGCGTACACAGAGCATCTTTGTCCTCTGGATCGGTAGGCAGTGATGCTCTGACACATCTAAGCTGTCATTCCATGTGGTTAAAAATGTCTGGAAAATTAAATATAAGCAGAGCCAAAAACTTAATTTCTCCAGATTTCTACTGTAGATATTAATGTGTGAGGTTGGTGTGCCTACATCTATTGTATCAGTGTGCATTGATGCCCACAGCCACGTGTGTAACTTAAGGTGATGCTGTACATTCCACCTGAAAATGGGCAGAATCACATCTGTATTGAAACTGGGTGGCTGCAAGAACCCTAGTCTGATCGGAGGGCAGTGTGTGTTCACACTGGGGGGAAGCCCTTCTTTCCCCATGCAGGTTCTGGCTTGAACAAACCCCGTGGTATAATGGAGCTGTTCTGCTCCAAAGGGGAGCAGGAAGGTGGGAGGATTAGGAAAAATTTCATATTAGTAATTTTTTTCCACAGCGCCATCTCACATTTGAGTACCATCGTTGCTTTCTGGCTTACCAGGCTACTTGCCCATCAGCAGCAGACCTGCTGCTGTCTGTCTGTCTGTCCGTGGCTGTGGGTCCAAGGCAGGGCTGTGGTCATGCTCAGAGGTGGGTCAGTGCTCTGCAAAGCTTTACAGCAGTGATGGCTGCGGGTTAGAGTAGCACCAGCAGACTCCTGCAGTGGGTAATATATTGCTTTCTGGTACCTGGCTATGGCATCCAGACCTCCCAACATTTCCTAATCCACAAATGGAAAAGTGGCACTTAAAATGAATTTATTCAGGTGGGAGCACTGTAAAACATGAAAATAAGGCTTTTGACTTGCTGCACCTACATTTGAGTGTCAATGAAAAGCTTTTTATTTGGTTTTAGAGCCAGACCTCCAGAAGCCAATGTGCCTTGTGGTCTGGAACCGAATGCTATGGGTAGCAGATCAGAACGAGGCATTGCACGGTGAGAGAGGCAGTGCTAGCAAAGCTGTGCAGAGGAAAGGCAAGAAAGTATTTGGGCATCTCATAGGAGAGCATTTGCCTGGGGAAGGTTGGAAATGGGAAGAGGGCAGAACCCAAAACTAAATTCCTTTGGGATTAATAATTCTTAATCTGCACTCCATCCTTTCTTTTTCCCTTCGCTTTTCTTCGTGGCACTTGGTGCTCGCCAGCAGCCTGCTTCATGCAGCCATCAGTGTGTGCTGTGCAGTGGGATCATCCAGTGCACCCAGGCTGCCAGCCCAGCAGCGCGGGGGTGTCTGCTTCAGGAGCTTTCAGCTCCATTCAACCAGAGAAGGTGCCTGTATCCTGAAGACAAAGAAGAGAGCTGTGAAACAACAGTGGAGATGCTGGGGGAGCGTGCAGGCGTGGTTTCCCTCTGGCTGCTTATTTTACTTGACACTGTCCTTAAACATAAGGTCATTTTATAGCCTGCCCGAGGGCTGCCAGACAGAGGAAGTTACCTTGTGAAGGAAGGAACTAGCCCATACTGTCTAAATATTGTCAATTGTGTGCTGAATGGAGGCCGTGGCTTGGGGAATCTCAATAGTAGTTCTTTGTGCCGCTGGCTGCCTCCTGCCAAAGTACTTTCCATAATTAGGCATAAAACATATTTACATTCCTGTCGTCTTTGGTCCTGGACACACACCTGTATGTGTGTGTATGTACATGTATGAAGTGCAACCACATGTATTCCTACGTGTTTAGAATACGTATTTCTGCCCAGCGCTCCTGAGAACGGCTGCAGTGACCGATGGAGGTGACGGGGATGTGGGCTCTGAGACAGTCGGGGGTCGTAACTCTGAGAGACAGAAGAAATCCATTGGATTCACCCCTCTGCCAAGCAAGAGTATAATCCCCACGTAGAGAGATACTGTATTTTGTCTGAATCGGAAGGTCCGGACTGAATGGTCCTTTTTTAAATTCATTGACGTTTGCATGGAAACCAGAAAAATGGGCTTAAGTCAAGAATGCAATAATGTCTGTTGAAACTGCTCTCCACGGCAGACACTCATCCCCTCACAGCCTTTCTGCCTGCATGGAGATAAATGCTGGAGTGAAATGCTGTGAAGAGCTCTATCGCTCGCATATTGATAATCCAGTGCTTGATGCACAACAGCTTTGCCGTGTGTGTTTCTCCCCCTCCCTCCATGATATCTAGCAGCCAGACCGTGATTAGTTCAGCCTGGGGTGGGGGGGAAAGTCGTGCAGGACAACTGGAGACAGCAGCAAAGAGATTCCTGAAACGTGTCCAAGGGAGAGCGGAGCGGTCACGTGGCGCTGGCTCTGCGCCTGCTTCCAGCTGCCAACTTTCATTAAAAGACAGCCAAAATACATTAATTAGTCTTCTAACATAACTTTGCTGCGCAGGCGATGCTATAGCTTCCACAGCCGTGCCATCGGGACAGAGGAGATGGTCTGCACAATGAGTGAGTGATGGCCATGAGGCAACCTCAGTGTTGGGATGTGTCCCTGTCCCACGGCTCCCAGGAGCACACCTTGCTGAGATGGGGCAGGGGAGGCAGCCTGCTCCAGGTTGGGGTTTTTCCAAAGTTCAGTGTGGCTCCAGATCCAGGGCTGTTTCCATCCTACCTCTGTATGAAGTCTCCTCTGACAGATCTTCCCACCAATAACTTCAGACTAATACTCTCAAATGGCTCTATCTGTGTTCCTATCTCTATGGCGGTTAGGGGAGACGCTCTCAAACTTACCAGGGCAATCCCTGTTCCTGTTGCAAAACTACTTGTAATAATTCTGCAGAAATTCAAGCAAAGAGTCCTGCTCAGTCTAACCATGAGTTTACTTTTTCTCCGGATGCTTTCAGAGCTTTCAGGCACTTAATGGAAACACCAAAGCTCACACTTGGAGGACAGGCTGGAAAGTTTGCGTGGGCTTGTGTGTATGCCAGGGAGTCACTTTTTTGTCTGTCGGAAGCCTGTTTCCATTATGCTTTTGTCAGACTTTGCCTCTGCAAAAGGGAATTTGGACTTTCTGTGTCAAAGTGCTCTGCAAATGTTATCCAAGACCTTTACCTCTCGTTAGTGCTGTAGTTTGTCCCAGGAACACCTACCAGGGCTCGAGCAGGAGCGGGGAAGGCAGGGCTCGCACTCTTGCCCTTTGAGGGAAATATCTGATGATTTGTTTCTTTAATTCCTTCCTTCCTCTGCATTCACCGTTTCAGATGCGTGCTCATGCACATGCACTCTTTAACAGCCTGTTTTTCCTCTAGCCACTTCCAGCTCCAAAACCTCTCCACATCTTCTCAATGTAAATACATTTTAGCTTGCCTGGCGCAGCCTGGGGAGACAGTAGTGACCTTCAGCTGAGAGCAAAGCATTTGAATTTGACCTAGTTTGCTGAGAGTGGGTTTGGTGGTGGCAGGGCAGCTTCTGAGCTCTCTCCTCCCCTGCCTTCCTCTTGGGGAAGGTCCTTGGGAAGCCCTGGGGGCAACGTGGGGGACATGTCCCATGTGAGTGGCAGAGCAGGAGTTAAAGAGGATGAAAACCTCAGGGCTGGAGGTTTGGATGATGTTTGGGTAGCGAAGACGCAGGCAGGCTGGGCACTGTGTTTCTCCGTAGTGCCAGCTTTGATATTTGCGGCTTTAAATGTTTGAACGTGTCTTAAAAAACCCTGCTGTAGGTTAGTTACACAAAACACCCTTCACAAAATACTCCTTTTTCTTTTACTACCTAAAAGCTTTCTCTTTGGTCGCTTTCCTCAAGCCTGCTTGTGTGAAGGAGGAATCAGGCTGCTGGTTCCCATGGGCACTTGGTTGCACCAAGAAGAGCCATGGTTGCTTTGCCAGATCTCACTTGTCTGCTGTAAGATCTCCTGGGCAGTACAGCTACTGCTTTGCTGGGGCATTGATAGCACCACAAAGGGTTTGGCCTTTCTACTGAACCCTTCAGGAGGACAATCCTGAGTGTAGAGGGACTGCAACCCCCTGAATCTCATTCTCCTTTGAGTGTATGTGTGTATATACACACACACGCTTAAATTGAAGCTTAACTGTGTTGCTGAGTCACAATTACGATTCCTGTAGCCAAGACTTCTGAGATCTGTAATGTTGTGCGTCTGCATGGCTTTGGACAAGTTATTTCTCTCTGGATTGAAAGTTTGGTTCCACTAATGTTGGTGGGGACAGTAACTTCTGAAAGGCTTAGTGGGGATTTGCCAGAACTCGCCTGTCAATGGCTGGAGCTAATGCAATAGTTCAGGTTTTATCTACATAAAATCAGCCAGTTATTGATACAAATGCAAGCAACTTTGCAGTGGTTTATGCAGGGTTTAAGTTGGCTTTAAAAACACATCTTTGAGCAGCACAAACTGGCCTGTAGTGAAAAGAATTGTCACACGTGAAGCACTTTGGAAAACTCAGATGTAAGGTTTCACCTGGTGTGTGTCTGTGTCTGCTTACACACAGCTAATGAAGCAGGCCAGATTTTACCTGCAGAGACCTGCTTTGGCTTAACTCCCAGAGCAGAGTTTGAGCCCCGAGTGTAACCAGCAGGTGCCTGACAAGGCGGACAAAAATCAAAAGAACTAATTTTCATGTGGATATTTTAGTAGTTGTACTTTTTTAACTACCAGTCAGAGAGGAGCGGATTAAGTGGGGATAATTCAATAAATGTGCACTAGAATCATAATAGCTGTTTAGAATCTGCTGTTGCTGTAGTACTGATTTCTCAGGAGCACTGTGGACTGACCCCTGTGGAAGTATATTTGTCTTTTCTTAGGGGACATGTGTCTTTAAAACAAAGTTCTCTCCTTATCTCAAGTTTAAAGTGCAAAATTCCCAGGTTGGAAGCAAATTAAAGTTTCCTGTTCCAGCTGCATCTGCATTCAGTCTCACAGCAGATACTTGGCTGTAATGTAAAAAAAGGAAATAAATAGGTATTGCAGGTAAAAAGGAGCAACTGAGCAAAAACATTCCTTCAAAAGCCCCTCGAGCAGTTTTCAGGAAAATTTCCACTTATTTCCAAATAACTCCTACCACTGCTCAGCCTTTAAAACTAACAAAACCAAGACCAACCCCACATCCCTGCTGATGAACACCACGGACTTGCTCGTAGCTTTATCTAATGCCTGAACATCTGTTTCTCCCTTGCCGAGAGGTTCTCTTGCGAGGAGTTAATGCAATTCCCGACATAAAGGTTAAACAAAGTTGAGAGGCTCCGACCAGTGGCGTCGTGCCACGGAGGCCTGTGCTGCAAAAACAGCCTCGCTGCTGAAATGTCCCATTCTAATTCAGAAAGAAACTCGGGGGGGAAAAAAAGATACCTCATTATGGAAAGGGTGCTTCGAACCAGCCACTTCTCCTGGGTCGGAAGAGCTGGTGCTGGTGATGAGCTTTCCATCCACTTCCTTCTGCTTCATCAGCTTCCTGCAAGATGGACTTGAAGCTCAACACCCATTCTTGGTGAAAGTGTAGGACATGTGCGCAGGATTATTTAGCACTTGATTATTTAATACTGGCTTGCATGTTTGACAGCAGGGCCTTTCATGGCTGGAGCAGCCGCAGGCGGTGAGGGATGCGGGATGATCCCGCCACCACACGGTTTGGGATAGCTTAGACCTTGGCATTTGGTTTTCCAAGTCTTCTCCCAATTTTCCTCCTATAAGTAATTGTTACACGCAGTGTTAGATTTTTGTGGGATTGGCACCTGACAACTCACTCTTAAGACTGCTTGTGGTATAGAGCCACACAAGATCCTTAACATTACTTCATGACTTGATGCTGGGGGACACCAAGTGAGTGTGACTGGTGCAGGAAACCCTGCCTGCTGGCAGACTGAGTTTAAAGGTGGCTTCAGTTGGGTTCTTTTTCCTTTTTGGTTTTTTTTACTGCTTGTAACTTTGATCACGATGAATTACAGAGTCAGCTTGATCCAGGAAATATCAAATATATATAATCCCATAGCACTGATTCAATATTTAAGGAGTTGTAAATGCAGGATTATATGGTGGCATGTAATCCTTTCTTTGGTCTTTCTGTCTTTTTCTGACTGGTTTTGGTTGGACGAACTTCCCAGCCAGCTGCTGCTCTTCTCCACCTCCATCACTTCCCCTCTCGAGCTTTCCAGCCCATGTGCCCTTGGAAGATCAGGTTGGGACATATAGCCCAGAAGTCAACACATTAGGCAAGAAGAGGGGCTGCTGCCTGTGTCTGCCAGCAAGTTATTGACAAACACCACATCCACACTTTTACTTTTCTGTCCTTTCCCTTCCGTCTCGGCTTTCGGCTCCTCGGGCTCCCACATCCTGCGAGGCTGCACTTCACACACAGCAGCAGGAGCATCAAAGAGGAGATCCTGAATAAAAACACTGCTTTATGACATGCCTTCAAAGTGCCTTTTTAAAAGTTCAAAGGACACGAGGAAAGGAGGGGATGAAAATCAAAGGAAGACTCTGGGGGAGGGAAATTAAAGCCTCAGAGGAACTTTATGGCGTGTTTTCTGTAACACTTTCAATGCCAAAATCACAAGTGCTCCCAGCACCAGCTCCTCTCTTGCCATCAGACTCACTTACTCGCACTGATTTCAGTGCAGCTTGGCAGTTACTGGTAGCTTCTGCCCCTCATGCAGGTACAGGGCACTCACAACTTCAAATTCTTTCATGAATTTCATGCAAGGCCAAAACCTCCCATTCTGTTGCCTCCAGGCCAACGGGAGATACTTGTTCAGTACCAGCTGGGAAGTCCTGAGGCTGACAGAAGAGCTTCTCTGCTCATGGGGCAGGACAGCGATGAGGTGTGAGAGCCACACATGCCTCTGCTGCTCTTTCAGTAGGTTTGAGAGGATTTCTCCTTTTGCCAGTGCTCCCAGTGCTGCCCCTCACAAACTGCAGCTCCTGGGCAAGGAGCTGAATCATCGTTTTTGGAAACTTCCTTGGGAATGGGGCTCACATTGAATGAAAAGCTTTTTTCCTTTCCAGAAATGCAACTTTCGCTCATCTCTACCTGTCTTCCACCGCAGGGCCAGATGATTTTGTCCATGTTTGGGAGATTTCCATTACTGTTAGGTTTCCACCTGAGCAGAGGCTGTAAGCAAGAAAGGAGAAGCAAAGGATGCGCCTCTGTGTGAGTGCCCCAGCTAGCATCGGGAGACTCTGCTTTACTTATGAAGACAGGGAAGAAACCCATATAAATGACGTATATACTTCTGAATATTCAGTTTGCTCTTATAATTTTGTCTTTTTCCTGCTTCTCTGTGTCTGTTTCTAAACAGCACAGAAAAAAAAAGCGATGTATGAGGCAAGGAACAGAAATCAGGCTGGTTTCTACCCAGGATCAAATCCTCTTTATTGATGGACATGTGCCCACTGAGGTGACCTGGAACTGCTTCACTGCTTTAGCTGAAGCTAAAAAGGACAGAGATAAGCATTGCTTAACAGCACTGCCAGGTTGGGTTACAGCTTTGGGAGCTTTCAGGCTTGTGTGTTTAAATGGAAGTGGAAAGACTGAGAGTCCAAATGAATTATCTGAGCAAAGGAAGTGGATGTTGGTGGGGGCGGAAGGCTCATGCTCAGAGGAGCCATGGGGAGTTTCCTCAGGGTTCCTCGAGCTGCCGAGGAGCAGCCTGTGGATCCGTTTTGCTAACCACGTTTAAATCAGCAGCCAACAAATGCGTTTCCTCCATAGGGGTGATGATGGTATTCCCTCATCCGACTGCTTTTCCAGAGCTCATAGAGTTAACACGTGTTGTTCCTGCAGCAATACTCAGTCCTCATCCCAGGTCAGCTCAGCTCAATGAAGCGCTTTTCCCACAGATGCTTTCCAGGGCTGCTGCTCAGAGTAAGTCAGAAACCTGCTGCTGAACACCCTTCTCCTTAATTCATCCTCCTGGTTTTTAATACCCAGAGCTATGCACCTTGTGCTGTGTGCTCTGCTTTAGGCAGCCATCCAAAAATAGTCAACAGTGGTGTGTATATGGGAGATAAAATTCAGTGTGTGCTGTATGGTTGTGGAGGTCTCGAACTGGGGTGTGTGAACGGTGGTCTGGAGAATAACCAGTGCAAAGCAGCAAGTTAAATTACTTGTCTTTCAACAGAGAGATCCCAGTTTCACTAAATATCACTGAAAAGGGCACCTCAAGGTGATATTCAGTAAGTGGTTAATACATCTCAGCAAGAAGAATTTACAGTTTTATTCTTTGGTAACTATAAGGGGGAATTTCAGGCATGTGGAGTAACTAATCAGATTGGAACTTGGCTTAGAGACCAGGGCTGAGACCTGTAAGGTTTGTTTACAAGAGAGGATTCGCATCCACGTGAGATCCTTTAATATAAGCTCTTTATATTAATTGGTTTGCAGCAGGCATGTCTCAATGAACAGATGGCTTTATGTCCCTCACAGTCACTGAGGCCATGTGGGGGGATTTCCTTCTCAAGCACACCATCCGCAGTGGGGACAGGCACACAGAGTCACATCCTGTGCTGTGCCAGGGCTTGGGACTGTCCCGGCAGTGCCTGGTGGGCAGCGTCAGGGAAGGAGCCCTGTGTGCTTACCAATGCAATGGCTTCTCTCTCAGCACCCCATAATAGCATGCATGTCAAAGGATGTGAGAGTCTTTAGGAGGTTATTAGTGGCTTCTCACAGGAACTGGGAGCCTGATGATTTCCATCCACCTCACCCAGGTTCCAGAAATAGAAAGGGGCTCTTCTATTCCCCCATGTCTTACTCAGCTATGGGTCTACTACTGGTAACATGGGCTGCTGTGGGAAAAACTCATGGTCCTCAGATGTGTTCTCCCTATCAGGGGGAAAAGCAATGGGTCAGAAGAGGTGCTGACGTCTGTGGATGATGCCAGTGCTTCCTCCTGACTCTCTGACATGCAGCTCCTCTCTGCTGTTGCAGCTGGTGAAATCTTCTGGTGGGTATTTGGTTCATGGGACAGAGCCGTTTGCTCCTGGGACGGTAACCAAGACTTGGTGCTCAGTGGCAGCACAGTGGGGCATTCAGAAGCTGGAAGGCAGATGAGATGTTAATGGGATAGACTTAAGGTGGTTGGGTAGTGCTCTATAGTGCCTGCAAGTGTGAGGGGGAGAGACTCACCAGCAGCCTACAAACAGAGGTTCAGACCCTTCAGGGTCATTTGAACCCTGCTTTGAAGAGGCAAGCGGATGACATCCAAAATACGTTGTGCATCCCCTCTGTGGGAAAGGGCATGATCATTTTGAATGAGGGAATTTCTTTACTAGGTGCAACTTCTGCCAGTGGTAACCTGCATTCCTGCCCCATCAGGAGCAGCCTGATTTGCATGGCAGTGATGCATCGTGCTACTGGCATGATTTGTCACCAGTCCATTGGGCTTTCATCCATGAGCATTGCTCTTCATTTGGAAATCCCTTCCAGTGCTGTTTCCCAAAGCTGCGGTGAGAGTGGTGTGGGGATGGGAAATGCATCCAAGTGGATGCATTGGTCTCCTCACCCTGATCCTTTGGGTGACAAGGTCACAGCTGAAGCTGATGCTGCTTGTGCCCAGAAACAGCACTGAGACTGCTCGTAGTTCCTCACTGTTTGCTGGTAGAGTGCATTAACTCCATTAGGTAGATATTTTAGACGATCTGGGGTTTTATCTTCTCCCTGTCTGAAACTCCGTGGCTGTTGGTGTGAATTCCCGTGTTCCAGCTCTCTCTATTGCAGGTGGCTGCAGTGTGGCCTTCAGCTCAGGTCTGTGCAGGGGTTTATTTAATTTTAGTCTCTTTCTTGTGAGTGTTGCTAAGAGATATTTCCCCATGGAAGCTGCTGAACCTACAGATGCAAAACTGGTGTGAAAGGGAGGGGAGACTGCCCGAAACCCAAAGGGCAAGCACAGCAAATGAAAATGTGTTTGGGAATCCTCAGCCAGTGACACACAGGCACTTGCAAGAAACAGTGCTGAGCACAGGGTATTGCTTTTCTCAATGAAGACTGTGGCACACAGCACCTCCCGCCTATTTGAAATGTCCTTTCATAATGAAACTGTTTTCCTGTGCTTTTCTTATGCTGCAAATGGTTATGCAAATTCCTAAATATTTTCCTACTTCCTTTTTCAGATGTCTAACATTATGTATTATTTTCTGATACTTACCTAACCTGGGAAATCTGTTTTCCATCTCATTTCAGCCAAGGTTTTCTTTTTAACCAGTCCTTCCCAGTATTTTCCTTTAACAGTTTTGGTTTGCTGAGTGAACTTTGCAATGTGAGGATAAATGAAAGTGAAAATGTATTGCTTGTCATATACTTGCTGTTTAGAGAGGGATATTTTCCCCCTCTGGATTTGGAGAGAGAGATATAAATCATTGATTTAAAACCAGGGTAATTTAACAAGATTATAGGAGAGAGAAAATCCACTTCCTACCCAAAGTAACAGTCTCTTAGCTTTCTCCACCTACACAAGCCATATGCATCCTCCAAGCCGCCTGAGATCCTCTTTTGTGTTTTTCTGGCAAGACTGTGGTATAATAATTAAAGTCCATATGCAAAGCTTGCTCTGTGGAGCCCATGGGGGGGGCTTTTAATTACTTTGTAATTGGCCAGAGAGTTACCATCCCTCAGCCCCCAGCCTGTGCTGCTGTGTTTGAAAAGTCCCAGACCTGAAGAGATGGTAAAAGCTCCAAATCCCAAGTCGGAGTGACGTGTTCAAGGTTTCCCTTTTCTTGTCATCTCCTTTTTTACAAACATGAGCAAACTGTGCTTTTCTTTGCTGGGAGCTAAGCTCTGGGATGGGTAGAGCAGCAGGATGCTGTATCTGAAGGGCTCCACACCAGTGCAGAGGGATGGAGAAGGATGGAGAAGAAGGATGGTAAAGGGAGCACTGATCCTGGCTGCAATTGCTGGTTCCCAGTTGCGGGGAGCCTTTGCAATGACCCTGGGGAGAGTGCAGGGTAACAGAGCTCCTCTCTTGGAGCACTGGAATGCCTAGAACTCAGGCATCATTTGGGCTTGGTCACATCATCCAAATTTACTTTGTCCTTGCAGTCCCCTTCTCCTGAGGGTTGTAATAGAGGTAACTCCCAGTTGTTACACCATGCAGGATACAGCGGCTGTGTAAGTGCAGACTGGTGTTTCTGGTGGCGAAATGCTGAGTCCTGGAAGCAGGTACAGTAATAGTTGTCAGCAGTGCTGCCACACCAAACTGTTGTTGCACGAGATACTGTCAAACTAATACATATCCCATTCTTGTTATTCCCTTTCTCGTTGGGAGTTGGGTGTCTCACCAGGCACATGGGCTAGAGCAACAGGTATTTTTAATAGATGTAGCAAACCACACATAATCCTCTGATTCTGGGAGCTGGAACTCAAACCCAGTTCTTGTAAGACAAACAGAGGCGTTGCTTTGGTTGTCAGTTTAGCAGTGACATGTCACAGAAAAGAGTGCCTTGGAGCCTGCTAACACCGAGCTGCAGGACAGGGTTCCAGTAATGAATTTTCAATGAAATATTTTTCTAATTATAGCAAATTATTTTTACAAACATTTTCCTAGGAAGAGAGTCTGAAAGTGGAGCCAGAAAGGTGGAAGGCTGAGATTGAGACAGTGCCTGACAAAAGAATTGTGAAAATG